>NC_136380.1:96906865-101706865 GCF_965140285.1 Lepidochelys kempii
TTTGTATTTACTCTGAAAGGCGTTCCTTTTCTTTTTTCTTTTTCTTTTTCTTTCTTTCTTTCTTTCTTTTTTTTTTTTTGAGTCTAAAACTGACTCAAATGTGGGCAAAGGAAGCAACATATTTTCAATCAAAGAGCTAACTTTTCCACAGAAATTTACAAATGTACAGTCTTAACGTGGGACCTAAGGATCGGGAAAATAAGAGACACAGGTTGTACATTAAGAATGAAATTTGTATGAGTGTCCCATAGGAGAGGACTTCAGGAAGTCCAGTGGGATACGTTTAGGGGGAAATGGAGGGGGGTGGGGGGGTTGGGGAGATCAGACGGACAGTATTTCACTTTATAGTCTATTTCTTTTTGTGTTTCCTGCTCCCATTCGCATAGGACTTGATACAAAACAGAGGAAACATTTCAGATCCAAACGCCAGATTTGTCCCTCCGTTCTGTCAACAATTTGCCCCTTTTTTGGCGGTGGTGGTGTTGGAGTGAGGACGTTTTGGAGAAGTTCAAATAGCACAGATTTGGGGGGCGGGAGGGGAGACAAGGCAGGCAAAGGAAGATACACGTAGGGAGAAACCAGTGAGAGAAAGACGTTTCCAGGGCCTGTGAAGAACAAGCCCTTTCAGCTCAGGTATCTGCAAAGGCTGCATGCAACACACACCAATTCTAAAAAAAGGGAGGCAGATGGGCGAGCCACCTCCAGCTAGGGAGTTTCTTCTCAGTGATGTCTGTGGGCAACAGGTCCGAGGATGGCCGGACAGGCAACACCTGCTGCTGGAGCAGAGAGAAGTTTGCGGCAGGAGCGCAGGGCTGAAACGCTCCCGTTTACACCGACACTCGCCCCCATCCCGCCCTTGCCCCTTCCCGGGCGGCGGGTCCGCAGCTGCCGGCGCCCAGCCCTCTGCACCTGTCCCCAGGCGGCTCTCCCGGGAGCCGAGGCTGGGAGTCCGCCGCTCGGCTCTGGCCGCACGGCGGAGATGTCATAGCGCCGCCGCGTAGGCTGCCGGGTACGGGTCCAGCTGGGGCTTGCCCATGCCGGGCAGCAGGATGTAGGCGAGGGGCGGCTGGAGGCCCGGGCTGGGCCAGGCGCTGCAGTTGCAGGGGATCATGTAGCCCGGGTTGCCCGGGGACGGGTGCGAGTGAGTGTGCCCCCCGGCGGCGGCGGCGGCAGCTGCGGCGGCGGCGGCCCCGTGGAAGGCGCCGGCTCCCGCGGCGCTGGGGTAGGCCAAGGAGGAGGCGTAGGGCAGCGCCGAGGCGGAGGAGGACGACGAGAGCTCTGCCATTTTGGAGCCCAGGTCCAGCAGCGAGTAGGGGCTGCTGGCGGCCGCGGCGGCGGCGGCTGCGGCGGCGGCGGCCGCCGACTGGGGGAAGAAGACCCGGGCGGCTGCGGCGGCAGCGGCGGCGGCCGCTTTCTCCGGGTTGGCCAGCAGGGAGTCGGGCACCAGGCCCCCGCCGGCCCCGCCGTGCAGCCCGGCCGCCTTCAGCCCGTGCGGGTGGTCGGGGTCCGCCAGGCCGTAGGGCACCGGGAAGGCGAACTTGTCCTTCTTGAGCAGGGTCTTGGGCTTCCGGCGGGGCCGGTACTTGTAGTCGGGATGCTCCTTCATGTGCATGGCCCGGAGCCGCTTGGCCTCGTCGATGAAGGGCCGCTTCTCCGCCTCGGTGAGCAGCTTCCACTCGGCCCCCAGGCGCTTGCTGATCTCCGAGTTGTGCATCTTGGGGTTCTCCTGGGCCATCTTCCGGCGCTGCGCCCGGGACCACACCATGAAGGCGTTCATGGGCCTCTTGACATGATCCACCGGCTTGGACATGCTGGCCCCCGGCAAGCCCTGCAGCTGCTGCAAGCTGCAGCCCACCCCGCGCTGCCGGCCGCCTGCCCCGGTCACCTCTCCCCCGCCGCTGGCAGCCCGCAGGAAATCAATCTTTGCTCCGCAGCAGAACGAGTCCGAGAACTACAGCCCCAACTTCGGCCCGCTCCTCCCTCTCGGCCTCCCGGGGGGGAAAGTCCCGCGCCTGGGGGCTGCTGGGCTCTCGGTGGCCCCAACTTCGGGCTCCTCTCCGCACCCTGAAAGGCGATGTCCCAAACCTCAGGTCCCCTGTGCACCGCTTTCCTCTCCCTCCAGAGCTGGCCCCCAGCCAGGAGACTGTCCCGGGCTCTGCTTTCCGCCGCGAAGTTTCTTTCTCTTCTCAAGCAGGATGTTGAAACTCTCTCCAAAAGCCCCTCGGGTTGGATTGGGGTTCAAAGGGCCCAACGGAAAAGTGCAAACATCCCCCCTTCCCCTTCCACTAGCTCAACTCTGCCCGGGGACTTGTCATTTGACAGCGGCCGGGGGCTGCAGGGGAGACACGGCGGCTTCCTTCCGTGCAAGGCGAGCCGCGAGCCAAGCAACGATCACAGAGTCCTACCCATCGCGAGCCTGCAAACCAAGCGCGGGCCGGCGCTCTCCGGGCGCAGGGCGTGTGGCGGGGGCAGCGGGAGCTGTCCGCTTCCCTCCCCGCTTTGGCGAGAGGCTGGCGATCGGCCGGGTCCCGTCCGCTCACAGCCAGATCTCTGCCCCCGGCGAGCCGCTGCGAGCCGCTTTCTCCTCGGACATACTCGCTTCTTCTCCTTCGCCTGCTGGGCGGGGGGGGGGGCGGGACTGGCCCCCACTCCGGGCCGCGCTCAGCGACGCCTCCTGCTGCGGCCCCTCGGGCCGTGCCCGGCAGGGACCAGCGGCCCCGCTCAGCGCCGAGTCCCGGGATCAGGTTCCAACTTGGAGCTCGGCGGCGGCTCCCAGAGCTTCCAACTAACTTCGCCAAGTTTCATGCGGGCTCCCGGGCAGCTCCGCTCCGGCTCGCTCGGCCCCCGCCCGGCTGCTCCTCCGTTCGCCTGCCTCTGCTCGGGGCTTGCCCGGCCAAAGAGTGACTAACTTGGGGGCGGGCGGGGGAGGGAAGAGCGGGCGAGGGGGTTTCCGATTAAAATGCTCGGCGATCTCAGCCAGGCAGGAGCGGAGCCGGTTATAAAGTCCCCTGTGTAGCTTGCAGCAGTCTCAGGCTCTCGCTCTTTTTGCCCCTCTGCAGCGGCAGCCAGAGGCAGGCAGGTAAAGCGCTCTCTGGGTGTGCACGAGGGCTGTTGCATGTACAGTGTGTGTTTGTGTGTGTCTGCGTGCAGGGGAACGTGGGGCGCGGCGGGGCTAGTGAGAGGGAGGGCCAGCGGGAGCGCCGGCTCCCACCCCCAGCCATTGATTAAACAGCATTCCCCTCCCTTTCACTTCACTGCAGGTTAGGGGGGTGGAGACACCAGAGCCTGCCCTGCCGGGCAGAAGCGGAGTCTGCGCAGCGCTCGCCAGCTAAGTTGGTGTCGAAACACAACCTCTGAGTATTACCCAACTCCGAAGAGCCGCCACGTCCGGCACCCGCAGATCGGCGGCTTCTCACTAGGCAGAGAGAGTTTATTTCAGTCAATTGTTCATGATCTCCCCCCCCACACACACACACACTTGTTGAGTTACACAGCAGGACAGTCCCCCTTTCTCCTTGACTGTTGATCCTGGAGATACTGCCTTCCCCAGACTCCCTTTGCCACAGAGGAAATGTCCCAGGAAGGAGATGGATTCCGATTTAGGGTCACCGGAGTAACTTGATGTCAGGGGCTGTGGCCAGTTGTTTTAAACAGCCCATTTTAAGTCGACAACAGGCACCGCTCGCTGTCATCGGCCCCCTTCTACGTTTGTGCTGGTGGTTGTTTTCAAAGCCTCGTGAAAAGCATACTGCTAGTTTTCTCTTTATATACTAGGCTGGAGATAATTAGGCGTAATGTGTAGCTACGCTGCACCGCCGGCACTCAATACCTAGAGCAGCGTCAACCTTAGGCCTGTAAAAAGAAAACGGGTGTAAATCGCCCTGATCCCAAGACTGCGTATTTAAATTTCGTTCGTTGCCAAGGTTTTGTTTACTTTTACCCAATGAAACAAAGGATTCTCTCCCCTGTTGGAAAAACCCACAACCCGTGCTGTTGGCAGCGCCCTGGCTCTTCGATTTGCATATTTTCTTTGCTTCTTGATATGCTACTTCTCACTCACCCCAACCCGATCTGTCTGCATGTGTTGCTAGCAAGTTGGCCTGTCAGTCAGGGTGAACTCGCTCGCCTTGTTTGTACTTCGGCAGGTTGGTTTTGACTTACCTGTGTGGTATGTGGAAGGACGAACTCCAATACACCATTAACTCTTTCCCACGTGAACATCAGGCCGAGGTGTATACGGACAGACCTCGGCTGGGACTAAGCGCTAAAGGCAAGGCAGATGAAGTAACAGCTGGGATGGGCGCCACCATCCCGTCGCTCAGCGCGAGCGGGAACACCCCTGGTCAGTCCCATGCTCTCTTTCAGTAACCATCGGGGCAAGGCGTTTGGGGGAAATGTGTGAGGGGATTTCTTTTGTTGCCACAGTAAAAGTAGCTCTGTGAAAAGTTCGTTTCGCATCAAGTGTGCGCTTGCGTTGGTGAAACGGTGTGTTTGAGGGGCTCTCTTGGGAAGCACTTGCTTTCAAAAGTCGGCCAAGGGGCGGAGGAGCACAAACTTCAGCTACGGTTAATCCGCCGGTCTCTAGCCAGAGCGGGTTAGGACCGTCCATGATCAGAATGGATCATCATCCATTATGAAAAACAATGAAAGCTTATGCCCAAATACATCTGTTACTCTCTAAAGTGCCCCAAGGACTCCTCCCTTATAATCCCACCCTTTTTATGCTACTAAGACATTTTCAGAAGCTCTAGCGCTGAAGTAAAGGTGTGAGATATTTTCTCTTCCTTCTTCCTCTCTCTGTATGTGTGGTGTGTTGCATATACACATGTCCCAACTGATAGCCAGCCCGAGGTGGTGAAAATCAGTACTGCTCCATTTACTTCAGTGGAGCTGTCTAGCTACACCACTTGAAGATCTTACCAGTTAAAATGCCCTGAATAGTGTACACATAAAATGTACCTACCCTGTCTTCACATTTAATATATTATCCCTTAACCACTCATTTATACATATTCCTCTTAATCTTCAAATCCACCTTGCCAACTTGTGACCCCCCACAATCCATTTAGCTGTGAAAAAAGTTACAATCGGTTGTCAAAAGCAGGGAGATTAAGCTATCTACAAGCATTGACTGCCGTTTAGGTTTAGAGTGGAAATCCTATTTCTTGAAGGTTGAAGAAGTGACCAAGAGTGGCTGTAGCCAGCCTTGGTATTACTGTTCTCCAGGTCATTTTTTCAATCCATCGCCAATAGTTTCCCGCTCTGAAATGAAAAGTTAATATTTCAAATCATCTCATTTGTATTAACCAAGGAGCAATTTCATAGCATCCTTTATTGCGGAAAAATAATCCCATAGCTCTTTTTGCCTAGATCTGGTGCCGGCACAATCAGTTCCGTCCCGTATTTCAGTGCCAGGGGAGGAAGGGAGAACGTTATTTATATGGCCCCGACCACCGTGAGAACCAGTAAAAGCTGTGACAAAGAGTTAAAACAGAGAGAAGAGCCCCCCTTTGGCTGCTACTGCCCGTCCAATCCCAGACCCTTAGAAAAGTGTGGGATAGGCGCCCGATCCCTTACTCCCTATCCTGTCAAAATTCTCATTAACTCGGGAATTCGTATAAGGAGTACGGGATGCGCCTTGTGAACGATTCACAGGGATGTTTCATTTTCCTCTCTGGTCTCCTGTTTTAGATATGACTCCAGTCGGTTACTATAACAAGGGGAATGGGGTTTCCCTCCACACCCTTAGATCCGAGTCCTCTATATAGTGAAATGTAGTGGTCCATGGCATTCTCCTGTCGAACAATTCGCTGCGAGCCCAGCTGTATCGGACAACGTGAGGCAGAAAAACGACAGTGGCCAGGAGCACAAAGAAGGATGGTTCAAAAATAAAAACCAGGAGTCTCTTCTTAGGGGCTAGGTGTAGACTCGCCAATTTGATTGAGGCGGACAGAGTGGCAACAGTTTTTAGTCCGTCCATGCGTTAGTTCGTGGACTGTGAGCTGTAGCTTAGGAAAGCTTATGCTCAAATAAAAAAAAAGTGTTCCTCTCTAAGGTGCCACAAGTCCTCCTGTTCTTCTCGCGGATACAGACTAACACGGCTGCTACTCTGAAACCTGTTTGAACCTCTGGTTCACAAGGGAGAACAGTGAATCTGGAGACATGAGGAAGGTACAAACATTTCAGTTTTTCACAGACACTGCGTAAAGAAAGGCTATCGCCATAGCTGACAGGACTGGCTGATAAACACAGATTGGGGATGTGGCGGGAGGGGGGCGGTTCAGGAGATTTTCTAAGGTAAATGTTCATCATTGCCTCTCAAATCCCTGGGAGAGATCAGAACAATGAACACGTGCATCTTGATATACTCATGCCTCTGTGAAAGAATAAGAAAAATAAGCGTCTAGGTGATGGACAGCACAAGTATGCCCCACTTCACTGACTCCTGTCTTGAAAAATGTCACCATTTGCAAATGTCTGACTTCACAAATGTATGCTTCTGATTATTTGCTAGGATTCCAAAAAGTGAAAACCTAATAAAAATAAAAGATTTTATTGGTCATAAATTATTTGACATTCTTTCTCAGACTGATATATTGCTATGTATTGGGCTGAGTACATTTTTCTAGTTTTTAAATGAAACCCTATATACCAAGATCTCGTTTCAAAAGTGCTTTTCTTTCCACGTAACGCTCGTGGTAACCACGGGCTGTTATAGAATACACATACGGCTAATTCAGTAATGTCCGCAGTTAAAGCTCTGTATTTCTATGGTAATTTGCTGTCAGGAGGTGTGAACGAGGTGATGTTGACTTCACTGGGAGTACATTTGGACCTACAGACTCCGATTAGGAGTGAATGTAGAGTTTAGGCTTTCACTCCACCCTTCACACCTAAGGGTGTGCCTAAGTATTAGAGCACCGTGGGACTGATCCGGTTGGAGCAGGACAGGGCTCATGGTACCTAACATCACACACTATTTTAGAAACTTGACATTCCTAATCAAGAGTGGAAGATTTAACTGAATTTACTTAATTTACTTACCTGGATTTATGTTAAACCTGTGTCCTTATGTATCTGTTAATTGCTCAGATGATACAGTAATATCACTATAATTACTGAGAATAACGAGAAAATGATCCTGCGTAATGTAATTTACTTGCATTTGACTTGTCAATTATGAAATCATGCAAATTCAGATGCATACTTTTGCTTCCAATATAGCGAAATGAGTAGCTGCATTACCATGCAAAGGTAAAATAATAATACACTTTATCTGAAACTCTAATATTTTATTCTAGCAGCCCAGTTTAAATTTTAGAATGTGTTCCCAGATATAAATTTTGGAAAGTTGAGTATGTTTAAAGTAAACAACTACAATCCCCTCAATTCTATTAGCCTGTTTAAGTGATCGGTAATATTCCACTCTTGTGATTTGAAAAATTATATTTCATCTTTGCTCTCCCTGAAGTTAGGTATAGTTTTAAGAGGCTGTTTTTATTTTCAAGCACAGTTTAGAGCAGCGAGAGAGCAGGTAAACACCAGAATTCTTCCTAATTTGTGACATTTGAATTTAATAATAAGGTGGCAAGTCAGAGAGATAAAAAGTATTAGAGGAATAATGGTTAGCCAGATAGCAATCTTCACCTAATCATTCCAGCAAAGTGAAAACCTGACTCATAAGCTCAATAGACTTATCACTGCACTATATTTCTAGAACCACATTGTGATTTTACTGCTTTGTTTGTGCAATAAAGCTTTTCCATACACAAACTGGGAAGCTGACAGTTTTCATTGTGCAGGTATCAGCCACCAATTCCACATTTACTTTCAGTTGTCAAAAGTTGGCAGGCGCTGTAGTATCTTAAACACACTTTTCTATGTGGTATAGTTCCTCAGATTTGTGAGTGTTGCTTATAATCTACCACCTCACCAGTACAAGCACACTAGTAGAGAGAAAACAAATTTTACATATATAGCATATATGCCAGATTCAATTATATGCTTGCAAAGAGGCTTCAAAATGTTCAATAGTATTGTTTTTCGATAATATTCACCTTTTATTAGTAGAGCACTGGTCGCACAACTGTAGTTAAGTGTCTAGTAATGATTCCATCATGAAGCACTGTTTTCTAGGTTTATATTTTATAATCTGGCTGTAAAAGTGTGGTTCTGGTTGGAATTTGGCATACAAAAACTCAGCTGGAGAGTAAACTTTTCATAATAAATATATTGGTTTATTGGATTTGCTATTTTAAGTTAAAGCTTTTACTAGGTTTGGAAGCTTTCAGGGCTTCTAGAATTTTTAAAAAAAACTATTAAAAATAAATCTAATGCTTTTGGTAAGGCTAGAATATGTTCTAATAATTTTTGTGGGACGGATCCTACAACTACTCTACACACAGAGCTCCTGTTGAAATCAAAGGAAACTCCATGGACAGGGCAGCTGCAGAATCAAACTCAGAATGGGATCCCTGCTAATGTGGACCATAAGCAAGGAGTTTAAAATGTAGTCCTACTTTGAAAAGTGAGGCTGTAAAATTGGCATCTTCTTATTCAATTGATCTGCACCCCATTTGAAATCAGAGTCATACTAATTTACTTCAATGATTAAAATTCATTTCTGCTATTTTTTAATCCTGTTGGCCCTGCAGAAATTATATCTTTGGGCAAGTTGGATTCCATTCTGGCTCATATGTAATCAGCATGCTTGGTAACTAAGTTCTGGCCGCAGTATCTTTGCTGCTGGTGGTTCATAAGCCAGAAAGAAGTCACTTTGCTCTTAGATTCCAAGATGAAATTGCATCAGTGGCGATTTGAAAAAAACAAACAGCTTTTTACTTCTAAACTGAATATAGTTGATCTGGAAATCACAGGGAGACAATTAGCACAGACCCCACAATATCATTTTTAAAGAATCACTTTTCAGAGTAGGGTCACAATGATTCCCCTAAATTAAGGTCTTTACAAACATTTATGTATATGCATAACTTTTTTCACATGAATAGCCCTTTGATTTCAATGGAACTATTCCTATGAGTAATGTTTTGCCCCTGAACAATGAGCCAAATTCCTCATATTAATCAAGCAAAACTCCCACTAAAGTCAGAATTTGGGCTAATGTATTCACACAATATTATAGAGACTCTGAGCAGTCTCTGTCTACTGAACCCATCACAGCTTTCTTGTCCTAACTGAAGTTAAATTACCTTTCATGCCAAGGGCATAATCATTAGCTTTGGGCTCAGTTATCTTAGGAACTGAGATCAGGAAATGACATTCATGCTAAGTGGGAAAAAGGCTTTGAGAACTGAAGGTTCCCCCAATAACAATATTAACAAATAATAAATTAAATGAGACCCTCTCTTTTTGGAATGTATTGTGAGGCTTTTGCCAAAGGGAAGATACTGGAAAGGTTTCTCTAGGCTTTTAGAGAGCAGTCTATCATGGTATTGCTTAAACCAGGCAAGGACCACCTTCTTTCCACTTCACAGTATTGACCAGAAGAGCAGGGAGGTTTTTGCCTGGCTGTGATAGGCTGCACCCACTGCGTTAGACTGGAAAGGGTTACTCTGCGTTGTGGATTGAGGAAGCCACACCCACCACACCCTACCGGGCATACTACAAGTGTAGCAGTAGTTTAAAAGTAAGCATCCCAGCTCAGTCTGAGATGACAGTTGAAGAGGAAGGATGCTTGCTGCAGGCTCCAGCCCAGGAAGCGCCAGAGGTGCCAACAGTGGAAGCTGGGAATGCTGAGACCCAGGTGGAGACCCAGACACCAGTGGACGTCCAGGAGAACCCAAGACCACTGGGAACAATCTGTGCCAATGAGTACTGAGACCCTGGAGATGCCTGGACCATGACTACAAGAGACACGGTAGGAGGTAGCCCGGGGGGACACCAGCAGCAGGGCTGAGACCAGTCAGCTCATTGTGATCAGATCACGGCTGACACAGTGGTGGAGATCCTCACCACTGACAGAGTCCTGGGCTGGGACTTGTAGGAGCAGGGAGGACCTGGGTCCCCCTACCCTGGCCACACCTAAGTGGCAGCCTGTTTTCCTTGACTTTGGTCAGTAGGCCTTACCACCCTGTGGATAAGGCTAATCAATTGACTCTGGCCACTAGGCCTTACTGCCCTGAGGATAAGGGCCACCCAATTGTCTCTGGCCACTAAACCTTACCACCCTGATGATAAGGGCAACCCAGTTGACTGTGGCCAATAGGCCTTAGCATCCTGTGGATAAGGGTGATCCTATTGGCTTTAGCCATTAGGCTTTATAACTCTGGGACCTAGAACAGTGCAGTGAACCTATTCATGGGCTGGGAATTCCCCCTTTGCATGCAAGGAGTATGGGGTGCCCCTACCCTGCACTAGATGGGGTGCCCCCACCACATCACATTGGCATAAATATATTTTGCTGACCAATCTGAGTTTGTTCAGGGATGATACACAGCCATAAATCAAATAAAGTTGTTTTGTCTGTCGGGGATGGTAGGCAAGTCCCAAGAGCTGTGAGCAGTTCAGTGTTGAGAAAGCCTTTGACTTCACTTAGTGGGGTGGTCTCTTGGAAACACTGAAATACAGTAACCACTTTTGGAACTTTGTTCAATGCATACAGAAGGGCTAAAACAAAAGCCAGAACGAACTCTTTGGGGTTTGCCCTCTCAAGTGAAGCTTACCAGAGGTACCCACAGTCATCTCTGCTGTCTGCTATACCAGGAGAATACTTGGCTCTCTTTACCATTTGATTCTTAAGAATTACTGTTTCCAGGTGGTTACAGAGAAGTCAGGAATGAAGATCTTAATAAGAAACAAGCCTTCAGGCCTAAGTTAGGGCTGAAAAAACATGTCCTATCCCTATTTATAGAGGATGTCTCATTGCTACTCTGAACCCAGCAGGATAGCTCTAGTAAGATTTTATCCTTATCTATAAGTTTGGCCAATTTCCTGAGTTTTGTCCAATTGGGAGATGCCAGTGGTGCCTCTACTGTCATACCAGCTCACTAAGAAAATGCTGAAGGGTATTACCTTGCTTGGTACCAGAATCATGTAAATATGTAAGTCTGGCTCAGCCTAAAAGAACCAGGACTTGAGAGCACTTAATGTCACAGGTTCAGTTTTCTTGATGCTGTAAACCAGTGGTTCCCAAACTTGTTCCGCCGCTTGTGCAGGGAAAGCCCCTGGTGGGCCGGGCCGGTTTGTTTACCTGCTGCGTCCGCAGGTTCGGCCGATCGCGGCTCCCAGCGGCCGCAGTTCTCTGCTCCAGGCCAATGGGGGCCGTTGGAAGCGGCGGCCAGTACGTCCCTCGGCCCGCGCCACTTCCAGCAGCTCCATTGGCCTGGAGCAGTGAACCGCGGCCACTGGGAGCCGCGATCGGCTGAACCTGTGGACGCAGCAGGTAAACAAACCGGCCTGGCCCACCAGGGGCTTTCCCTGCATAAGTGGCACAACAAGTTTGGGAACCAGTGCTGTAGACTATACCATTGCCAGCAGCTCAGCCAGTGTGTTTCAGGAGGAGATCCACCCCTAAGGAGGGCAGATGGTAGTATTGCTCCTGCCCTGGCTCAAGTATACTGCCAGGGGAAGGCCACTTTACATATACTGGGCTGTCGGAGGCTGCCTATGGGAAATATTGAACCAGATTGTGTTCATGGCTGTCTTGCATATGTCTTATTACCTACTTTTGGGGCTAATCCTGCATTCCACCACTGAAGCCTCCTCATAGCAGACTTTTTATTGCCTACATTATGCTGTCTTTTTGCTGGCCTAGATCCTGGACTGAATCTAGCCTAGTTTCTCTGTGTTAGTTATTTAGTGGGCTCGTCACGGTTAACATTTTGTAAGATGGTTAGAAATATTTCTGTTCTCCTGTAAGCTTATCTATAACTTTTTAATAATTGTTAGGTAATGTTTTTATGTACATGGATCTAAATTCCGCTTTCTCTCTTTATTAGTATTTTAAGTTTTTGTTAAACTTTTTCTTGGAGGGTTTGACATGATCATACAGTAAGATTATAAAATTGTACTAATAAGCGACTAAAGACATTTGAGTCCCTCTACCTACAAAGGCAGGTTACAGCTGCCTGATAGAGGAAGTAAATGATATTGAAGAATACCATACTTGATCTTTCTTTCTTCCAGAACTCATACATTCTATTGTGCCATGCACTGCCACTGTCCATAGCCCTCTCACATTTGCAAATTTGACCACCACACCTTAGGAACAACAGTGCCTCAGCACCACAACTGCTAAAATTCTCATCTATGCTCTATTAACTCAGTAATGAAAATTTCTTTGTCTATGGCCACCTGAGGACCCAGGTCCCCATGATCCAACGTGTGCTAAATGACACTGGCTACCTTCTCATGCACCCACATCAACCATCTTCTCTGAAAACTCAAATGATGCACATGGATTTTCAAAATCCAGTTAAAAAGCACTGTCCTTTTTTTAAAAAAAAACTCTCCATGGACTTGCTGCAGAAAGTGCATTCAGACTCCTCTCTGGCTCCCTCTTCTTGGTTAACACTGGCCTCTTCCTTGACCTTCAACACACTCTTACTACTATCTGTGTCAGAAGTTTTTCTCTGTAGCCCCTGTTATCTGAACAACCTTTCTATTTTTCTTTACTTTGTCAACTTCCTGTCTTATTTCAAATCTCCATTGAAAACATATTTTCCACATTTACTTAAACCTCTTAGTTTCTCTCTCATTATTTTTACTTATCTTCCCTGTAATTGTGATATTTAATTCTATCAAGCATGATGGAATACAGTTGGAATTAAAGATTGGCTATAAAATAAATGTATATGGTACAGGATAGGATACAAAAGAACTGCTAATGTTAAACAAATGGCCAAATTAAGTCAATAGAGTTACACAAAGGATGAATTTGGCCCTCTGTGCATTAATCTTATTTAAGCTTTTTGGCTGCATTGTGCCAAGCAGATCTAAGCCTTTTACAGCCAATTTATTTCCTATCCATCGGGGTAGTTTATTAGCAATGAAAGTAAAAGATAAAGATAGCTTTTTGACAAATGAAGTTCACAACTTAAAAATCTGATCCTTTTTCATGGATGCTATAGAAAAGTAAGCATCTACATTCATGCAGGGGAGCTAGAAATATGCCAATGTTTTACCAGTGTTGGTAGAGACATTTCCTTCTAATCAGTGGGAAAAACCAAATCAAATTACCCCAGAAAGAGAAATTCCTTTGATTTTCTGTTTTCTGTTGTCTTGCTCTATATTTGACTATCAGATGTTATAACACATGAAAAGGATTAGGGGGGAAAAGTATTCATTCTGGATGAATTCTTATTGGCTCACCCGTAAATAAATTAGGCTCCTTTGAAAATCCCAGCCTTAGGGAATAAGGCCCCCAAATCCCAGTGAATTTCAATGGGATTTTGCGCCCTTACTCCTTTAGGCCCCTTTGAAAACCCCAGATTTAGTAGTTGAGTGGAATAGACAAAAATCTGTTGATGCTTTCATGAAACTATTAGATTATTATATTGTTCTTTCGTTCAAAACTGGCTTCTCAATCCTGCCACTTTTCTGCAACTAGGCCAAACAGCATTTAGAGCAAAGACTAAATACAATTCAGTTAGTCTTTAGTTGCATTTATCTGGACCTCGCAAAGCTAAAAATGCAAACTGATTTTTGTCCTCACCTTGGCACTACTTGAACAATCAGGCCTGCCTTGCCGTATTTGAAACATATAGCATGGCAAGACCTGAAGCAAACATCTACTGTAAGATATAATCTCCCTATCCACTGTAGATGAAGTTTCTCTTTGCTGGCATAGATAACTGCTCCATTTTTGAAGAGAATACCTGTCTACCAATTATAGTTGTACATATTTGAGTACTGCAAACACTAGAATTAATGAGGGAACAATTTTCTGTATATCATGCTCTAATCCAATTAGAGGCAGAGTGGTGCATGTGTGCATATTAGAAACACTAGTACTGTTGTGTTTAGCAGCAGCAGTAGCTCTATCTGACAGATACAGTGCTGCATGTCTTCACGCTCACAAATTGAAATCCTGGCCCCATTGAAGTCCGTGACAAAGGTCTCATTGACAACAATGAAGCCAGGAGTTCACCCACTGTTTCTAATGTGAATGTAGGGCCTGATCCAGAACCGACCAAGGTTAATTGAAAGGTTCCCATTGACTTCAGTGAGCTTTGGATCAGATCCATAGTGAATTTTTTTCACAGACGGAAACAATTAGTAGCAAACAAGAAGGGCCAAAATGTCCAAGAATACTTTGTGTGAAATGAAATGTTACAATAACATTTGATTTGGCCTGGCATGAGAATATGACAAACACAATCAATGTACATCGCCAGGTTTATTTTTGATTTCATGATGCATTAAATTGAAAGTTTAATGAAAATGTGAAATTGATATAATTTCTCTCAGACATAACATGGGCAGGTGCAATGTGAGCTTCTTCACACAGACTTCAATTTGAGTAATATAAGCTCAAGGTCTCATATTGCCGGTACTAAAACATTCTTGGAATTTCTAAATATTGCAGATGACCACTTCCTGATTCAAGAAGTGCTGCATTCAACATGGGGGAAATCCATATTTAATCAGAAAAATGTGAATGATAATCATTTAAGAACACCTTACCAGATACCCCCAAAGCCACAATCGAGGAATTAGGCCATATTGGTTAAAAACACAACCTGATTTAGAGGGGAAATGAAGACCGCTTTAAAGAATGATATATAAAAACAGAAGAAAAGGGAAGCTGACAGTAATGAATACAAATCAGAAACTAGGAACTGTATAACATTGATAAGGGAAACAAAGGGACACAAGGAGAAATCTATGGCCAGCAGAATTAAGGACAAAAGAAGTTTTTAAAGTATATTTTGGGAACAAGAAAGAATCCCAAAAATAGTATCGGTCCATTACTCAATGGAAATAGTAGAATTGTCAATCCAGAAAAGGCAGAAGTATACAATAAAAAATTCTGTTCTGTATTTTGGGAGGGGTAGGGGGAACAGATGATATCATCATATCATATGATGAGACTTTTTCCATTCCACTTGTATCTCAGGAGGATTTTAAACAATCGCTACTAAAGTTAGATATTTTAAAGTCAGTAGGTCCGGATAACTTGCACTGTTAATATTAACTTGGACTGTTAATATTGATTTTTCAATAAGTCTTGGAACACTGGGGAAGTTCCAGAGAACTGGAAGCAAGCTAATGTTGTGCCAATATTTAAGAAGGGGAAATAGGATGACAGAGGTAATTACCGGGCTGTGTGATGAGGTGTTCACCCCACACTAGCCTGGAAAAGATTAATGAGGCTGAGAAGGCGTCAGTTAGCCTGCTGGCCACACCTGAGGGGAATAAGGTTTGTTAAGCAACCCCTGATTGATGATGGAGCCCAGCTCTGTGGAGAAGGAACCAGCAGTGCTAGTACAAAGGCAGGAAGTTAGCAGCAGAAAGGGGATGCAGTCACCCTCTCTGATCATTAGAGAGGGAAAGGAGGAAACCCGGGGGGGAGAGGAGAAGCCCTGGGATTCAAGAGTTTACTAGAAGGGTGGTGGAGCTGAAGCCTGATAGAAGTGGAGTAGGAGAAGGCTCAGAGAAACGGCATCAAGGTTTGGGATGGAGCAGACTTTGGCTGCTGATTAGAGGGTCCCTGAGCTGGAATATGCAGTAAAGGGCAGGCCTGGGTTCCCCTATCAGCCACTTGGGGAAATGGCAGGCTTTGACTTAGAGGACTGCTGAGAATGATACCCAGACAGGCAGGCTGATGAGACTTTGACACCCTAGAAGGGGAAAACACTGAGCAACCTGGCTGGAGGGCCGAGCCATGAAGAGGGAGCCATCCCCATTTACAGAGACAAAGCACTACAACTTCTAGACAATGAGAGGGGCTGCAGTGCAAGCGAAAAGCCAGAAGGGGTGTCAGACCAAGCAATGCTAATCCCCAGATGAGCTGCCCTCCACCATGGTGAATAAGGAACCTGGTGACAGTCTCAGTTTGATATTGATCCTGGGCAAGATAATGGAGCAGCTGATGTACTCAATCAAGAATTAAAGGCGCGTAATATAATGAATGCCAATCAATATGGGTTTATGGAAAATACATCCTGTCAATTAACTTCATATTTTTTATGAGTTTACAAGTTTGGTTGGTAAAGGAGTTATATAATATACTTAGTCTTGGCATAAAGCATTTGACTTGGTACCACATGCCATTTTGATTTTCAAAAATAGAATCAGTACCTGGTTTCCATTGGCTCCAGGTGCAAACTCAAAAGTAGCCCCGGTGCCCGGACCATAGCCCCTCCCCATGCTCTGCCGGTATCTGTCCTGAGGTCTCACCCTTGCTTAGCCTCTTCCTCCCTGAGGCCTGGCGCATGGCTCGCTCCTCTCCGCCCCTCCTTCCCCACTTTTTCCTCCGCTCCCTCCCCTGCTGTGCAAGTGGTCGGTGGGGCCTCAGGGGGAAGAGGCTGAGCAGGGGTGAAGCTCGGGGTGGAGTTTGGGCAGGGTTTTGGGGGGTGGGGGGGAAGAGACAGCTCAGACAGAGCCTCTGGGCAGAGATCAGGGGGCAAGGTCACAGTCCAGGGGCTGTGGCCCACAAAATATTAATGTGGCCTTGAATAGAATAATAAAATATTAACATGGTACACATTACATATAAGCAGCCATACTGGGTCAGACCAATGGTCCATCTAGCCCAGTATCCTGTCTTCCAACAGTGACCAATACTGGGTGCTGCAGAGGGAATGAACAGAGCAAGTAATCATGAAGTGATCCAGCCCCTGTTGCCTATTCCAAGCTTCTGGCAAACAGAGGCTAGGGACACCATCCCTATGTATTAAAAGCTGGCTAACTGGTTTTACAATGACAGGTTTCAGAGTAGCAGCCATGTTAGTCTGTATTCACAAAAAGAAAAGGAGGACTTGTGGCACCTTAGAGACTAACAAATTTATTTGAGCATGAGCTTTCGTGAGCTACAGCTCACTTCATCGGATGCATTCAGTGGAAAATACAGTGGGGAGATTTATATACATAGAGAACATGAAACAATGGGTGTTACCATACACACTGTAATGAGAGTGATCACCTAAGGTGAGCTATTACCAGCAGGAGAGCCGGCAGGGGTGTGGGGGGAGGCTTTTGTAGTGATAATCAAGGTGGGCCAGTTCCAGCAGCAACTGTAAACAGAACAATTATCATGTGACATTGTGAACAAAAGGGCTAATGTGATCCTTGGATGCATAAACAGATATCTTGAGTAGGAACAGAGAGGTTAATTTATCTGTTGGATTACTGTGTCCAATTGTGATGTCCACAATACACTGGAGTTGGCTTACAGAAGAGCCAGGAGAATGATGAAAGTTAGAAAATGAGAATGATGAAAGTTAGAAAACATGCCTTATAGTGACTGAGCTCCTTGCAGGGCTGGTGTAACCACTAGGCTAACTAGGCAGCCACCTAGGGCGCCAAGATTTGGGGGCACCAAAAAGTGGTGGCCCAAAATTTTTTTTACACTATTGCTTAGGGGCAGGTACCTGTCAGTCTCCAGTGCTCAGGCCGCGCCAGGGCCAGCAGCCTCTTCAGCTCAGAGTCTCCCCCACTTGCACAGGGGCCACTCCTCTTCTCATGCTCTCCGGCCGCTGCAGCTGCCCAGGAGGACGTGGGCGGGGGGTGCCACCATGGAGGAGACGCAAGGGGCCAGGCTTTGCTGAGGCCCCGCACCTGCTGGCCGAGAGCAGCAGGAACCGGGGGCTGCCCGAGCCCAAGGTGGCGGCAGCCTCCGCAGCAGCAGGGGCAGGCGGGGAGCATAGGCACCCTAGGCTCGGGCCGCCCAGCTCCCCCTGAGCGGTGCCTGGTTCCTGCTGCTCTTAGCCGGCAGGTGCAGGGCCCAGCTGAGCCCAGCCCCTTGTGTCCCCTCCATGGTGGCACCCCCGCCTGTGTCTTCACTGGCAGCCGCGGTTGCAGCGGCCGGGGAGCCTGAGAGGAGGAGTGGCCCCCCGGCAAGCGGGGGAGACTCCAAGGTGAAGAGGCTGCTGGCCCTGGCACGGCCTGAGCACTGGAGACTGACAGGTACCTGCCCCTGCCCCATCCCGGCACCGCCTGCCCCCCAGCCCAGTGAATGTTACCTGCCCCACCAGCCTCAGTGCCCTGCCCCATACTGTCAGCCACCCCAAGCTCACTGTGACACCAGCACCCCTTAGCAAAGATCCCCCTGATCTTCACAAACAGCTGTCACCACAGGCCTGACAAACTCACTGCACCCCACACGTATCTTACAGGGCAGTTACCCACAAAGAGGAATGTGGAAGGGATCTACACAAGGCTGGTAACTTGTCAAGAGTGAGAATCTTTGTGAGATGTGTGCATGGGTAATATTGAAGGAATGATGTATTTACCTTAAAAGTCTGCTTTACAGACTTGGAGTAGAAATTAATCACCAGGGGATAATGGCCTTTTGGGGCAAGGGGGATTTGTCACCCTGCCTAACCTGGCTGGTGATGCAATGCAAGGCCCAATTGTTTAGCTTTGCACAATAGTAAGATTTGAATGGGACACCATCAGAGGCAATGGCAAACAATTGAAAAGCCTTAAAAGGTAAAAAAGAAACATTACAACATCCATTACCCATTCTGACATGCTGTTTATAATGTTAAGTTTGCTAGTTTTCTGGGGTGGGGGTGGGGGGGCACAAGGTGGAAGTTTCGCCTAGGGCGCAAAATATCCTTGCACTGGCCTTGGCTCCTTGAGTCTATTTCTTTAGCTTAACAAAGAGAAGGTTAAAGGGTGATTAGTCTTTAAGTACCTACATGGAGAACAAATGGATGATAATGGACTCTTCAATCTATCAGAGAAAGGTATAACATGATCCAATTGCTGGAAGTTGAAGCTAGACAAATTCAGACTAGAAACAAGGCGTAAATTTTTAACAGAGAGGATAATTAACCATTGGAACAATTTACCAAGAGTCATGGTGGATTCTCCATGACTGGAACATTTTGAATCAAGATTGGATATTTTTCTAAAAGATACGCTCTCAAAATTATTTTGGTGGAAGTTCTGTGGCCTGTGTTTTAGAGGTCACACTGGATGATCACAATGGTCCCCTCTGGCTTTATAATCTATGAATTAGCTCTCAGTGTGATCCTAGATTGTACCATCTTGGATAATCCAACACTAGGTGTTTCTTGAACTGACTCTCTCTCCCCTCTCTCTCCACCCATTTTGGTGATGGGAAGAAGCAGGAGACCAAGGCAAAAGGCAATTTAAAATTACCAAAGATAGACAAGAGTACTTGTGGCACCTTAAAGACTAACATTTATTAGAGCATAAGCTTTCGTGGGCTACAGCCCACTTCATTGGATGCATAGAATGGAACATATAGTAAGAAGATATATACACACATACAGATAAGTTGGAAGTTACCATGCAAACTCTGAGAGGCTAATACATTAAGATGAGCTATTAGCAGGAGATAGTGATAATCAAGATGGCCCATTTCGACAGTTGACAAGAAGGTGTGAGGATACTTAATTTAGGGAAATCGATTAAATATGTGTAATAACCCAGCCACTCCCAGTCTCTATTCAAACCCAAGTTAATGGTATCTAGTTTGCATATTCATTCAAGCTCAGCAGTTTCTCGTTGGAGTCTATTTTTGAAACTTTTCTGTTGCAAAATTGGCCACTCAGTAAAAGATTTAAGGATGGCAGAGAGGTTGAAGTGTTCTCCTACCGTTTTTCCAAATGTTATGATTCCTGATGTCAGATTTGTGTCCATTTATTCTTTTGTGTAGAGACTGTCCAGTTTGGCAATGTACATGGCAGAGAGGCATTGCTAGCACATGATGGCATATATCACATTGGTAGACGTGCAGGTGAATGAGCCCCTGATGGTGTGGCTAATGTGACTAGGTCCTATGATGGTGTCACTTGAATAAATATGTCGACAGAGTTGGCATCGAGCTTTGTTGCAAGGATAGGTTCCTGGGTTAGTGTTTTTGTTGTGTGGTGTGTGGTTACTGGAGAGTATTTGCTTCAGGTTGGGGAGCTGTCTTTAAGCGAGGACTGGTCTGTCTCCCAAGATCTGTGAGAGTGAGGGATCATTTTTCAGGATAGGTTGTAAATCTGTGATGCACTGGAGAGGTTTTAGTTGGGGGCTGAAGGTGACAGCTAGTGGCGTTCTGTTATTTTCTCCGTTGGGCCTGTCCTGTAGTAGGTGACTTCTGGGTACTCTTCTGGCTCTGTCAATCTGTTTTTTCTCTTCAACAGGTGGGTACTATAGTTTTAAGAATGCTTGATAGAGATCTTGTAGGTGTTTGTCTCTGTCTGAGTGATTGGAGCAAATGCGGTTGTATCTTAGAGCTTGGCTGTAGACAATGGATCATGTGGTGTGTCCTGGATGGAAGCTGGAGGCATGTAGGTAAGTATAGTGGTCAGTAGGTTTTTGGTATACGGTGGTGTTTATGTGACCATCACTTATTAGCACAGTAGTGTCCAGGAAATGGACTGCTTGTGTGGATTGGTCTTGGCTGAGGTTGATGGTGGGATGGAAATTGTTGAAGTCATGGTGGAATTCCTCAAGGGCTTCTTTTCCATGGGTCCAGATGATGATGATGTCATTAATGTAATGCAAGTAGAGTAGGGGACTAGAGCTAAGGAAGCGTTGTTCTAAGTCAGCCATAAAAATGTTGGCATACTGTGGGGCCATATGGGTACCCATAGCAGTGCCGCTGATTTGAAGGTATACATTGTCCCCAAATGTGAAATAGTTACGGGTGAGGACAAAGTCATAAAGTTCAGCCACCAGGTTTGCCATGACATTATCGGGGATACTGTTCCTGACGGCTTGTAGTCCATCTTTGTGTGGAATGTTGGTGGAGAGGGCTTCTACATCCATAGTGGCGAGAATGGTGTTTTCAGGAAGATCACCGATGGATTGTAGTTTCCTCAGGAAGTCGGTGGTGTCTCGAAGATAGCTGGGAGTGCTGGTAGCCTAGGGCCTGAAGAGGGAGTCTACATACCCAGACAATCCTGCTGTCAGGGTGCCAATGCCGGAGATGATGGGGCATCCAGGATTCCCAGGTTTATGGATCTTGGGAAGCAGATAGAATACCCCTGGTCAGGGTTCCAGGGGTGTGTCTGTGAGGATTTGTTTTTGTGCTTTTTCAGGGAGTTTCTTGAGTAGATGGTGTAGTTTCTTTTGGTATTCCTCAGCCCTGGTCTACACTAGGAGTTTAGGTCAAATTAAGCAGCATTAAATCGATGTAAACCTGCACCCGTCCACACGATGAAGCCCTTTTTTTTTAATTAAAGGGCTCTTAAAATCGATTTCCTTAATCCACCTCTGACAAGTGGATTAGCACTTAAATTGGCCTTGCTGGGTCGAATTTGGGGTACTATGGACGCAATTAGACGGTATTGGCCTCCAGGAGCTATCCCAGAGTTCTCTATTGTGACCGCTCTGGACAGCACTCTCAACTTAGATGCACTGGCCAGGTAGACAGGAAAAGGCCCGCGAACTTTTGAATTTCAATTTCCTGTTTGCATGGTCACCTGCAGCTTGCCATGCTGGCCAGAGCTCATCAGCAGAGGTGACCATGATGGAGTCCCAGAATCGCAAAAGAGCTCCAGCATGGACCGAATGGGAGGTACGGGATATGATCGCTGTATGGGGACAGGAATCTGTGCTATCAGAACTCTGTTCCAGTTTTTGAAATGCCAAAACATTTGTCAAAATCTCCCAAGGCATGAAGGACAGAGGCCATAACAGGGACCCAAAGCAATGCCGCGTGAAACTTAAGGAGCTGAGGCAAGCCTACCAGAAAACCAGAGAGGCAAACGGCCGCTTCGGGTCAGAGCCCCAAACATACCGCTTCTATGATGAGCTGCATGCCATTTTAGGGGGTTCAGCCACCACTACCCCAGCCGTGTTGTTTGACTCCTTCAGTGGAGATGGAACCAACACAGAAGCAGGTTTTGGGGATGAGGAAGATGATGATGATGATGAAGTTGTAGATAGCTCACAGCAAGCAAGCAGAGAAACTGGTTTTCCCGACAGCCAGGAACTGTTTCTCACTCTGGACCTGGAGGCAGTCCCCCACGAACCCACCCAAGGCTGCCTCCTGGACCCGCCAGGCAGAGAAGGGACCTCTGGTGAGTGCACCTTTTAAAATACTATACATCGTTTAAAAGCAAGCATGTTTAATGATTAATTTGCCCTGGCATTTGCAGCTCTCCTGGATGTACTCCCAAAGCCTTTGCAAAAGGTTTCTGGGGAGGGCAGCCTTATTCCACCCACCATGGTAGGACACTTTACCACTCCAGGCCAGTAGCACGTACTCGGGAATCATTGTACAACAAAGCATTGCAGTGTATGTTTGCTGGCATTCAAACAACATCTGTTCTTTATCTCTCTGTGTTATCCTCAGGAGAGTGATATCATTCATGGTCACCTGGTTGAAATAGGGTGTTTTTCTTAAGGGGACATGCAGAGGTGCCCGTTCCTGCTGAGCTGTTTGCCTGTGGCTGAACAGAAATGTTCCCCGCTGTTAGCCAGGAGGCGGGGTGAGGGGCTAGCCACGTGGTGGGGGAGGCAAAATGCAACCTTGGAACAAAAGCACATGTGCTGTGTATGTAATGATAACAGCAAGGTTTACCGTGAAAGAGTGTAGCCATTGTTCTAGAAAATGTGTCTTTTTAAATACCACTGCCTCTTTTTTTTTTTTCTCCACCAGCTGCATGTGTTTCAATGATCACAGGATCTTCCCCTTCCCAGAGGCTAGTGAAGATTAGAAGGCAAAAAAAAACACACTTGTGATATGTTCTCTGAGCTCATGGTGTCCTCCCACACTGACATAGCACAGACGACTGCGTGGAGGCAGACAATGTCAGAGTGCAGGAAAGCACAATATGACCGGGAGGAGAGGTGGTGAGCTGAAGAGAGGGCTGAAACTCAGATGTGGCGGCAGCGTGATGAGAGGAGGCAGGATTCAATGCTGAGGCTGCTGGAGGGTCAAATCAATATGCTCCAGCGTATGGTTGAGCTGCAGGAAAGGCAGCAGGAGCACAGACCACCGCTACAGGCCCTGTGTAACCAACCGCCCTCCTCCCCAAGTTCCATAGCCTCCTCACCCAGATGCCCAA
Organism: Lepidochelys kempii; assembly: GCF_965140285.1. Taxonomy (NCBI): domain Eukaryota; kingdom Metazoa; phylum Chordata; order Testudines; family Cheloniidae; genus Lepidochelys; species Lepidochelys kempii. The sequence continues at coordinate 96,930,025 of NC_136380.1, forward strand.
GAATGCGGTGGGGGGGCCTCCGGCCATCCGGCCACTCCACCCCAGAGGATTGCCCAAGCAACAGAAGGCTGGCATTCAATAAGTTTTAAAGTTTTAAACTTTTAAAGTGCTGTGTGGCCTTGTCCTTCCCTCCTCCACCACCCCTCCTGGTTCTTCTCTCCTCCACCACCCCTCCTGGGCTACTTTGGTAGTTATCCCCCTATTTGTGTAATGAATGAATAAAGAATGCATGAATGTGAAGCAACAATGACTTTATTGCCTCTGACAGCAGTGATCGAAGGGAGGAGAGGAGGGTGGTTAGCTTACAGGGAAGTAGAGTGAACCAAGGGGCGGTGGGTTTCATCATGGAGAAACAAACAGAACTGTCACACCGTAGCCTGTCCAGTCATGAAATTGGTTTTCAAAGCTTCTCTGATGCGCACCACGCCCTCCTGTGCTCTTCTAACCGCCCTGGTGTCTGGCTGTGCGAAACCAGCAACTAGCTCAACCTCCCACCCCACCATTAACATCTCCCCCTTACTCGCACAGATATTATGGAATGCACAGCAAGCAGTAATAACAGTGGGAATATTGGTTTCGCTGAGATCTAACCGAATCAGTAAACTGCGCCAGCGCACTTTTAAACGTCCAAATGCATATTCTACCACCATTCTGCACTTGCTCAGCCTGTAGCTGAATAGCTCCTGACTACTGTCCAGGTTGCCTGTGTACGGCTTCATGAGCCATGGCATTAAGTGGTAGGCTGGGTCCCCAAGGATACATATAGGCATTTCAACATCCCCAACAGTTATTTTCTGGTCTGGGAATAAAGTCCCTTCTTGCAGCTTTTGAAACAGACCAGAGTTCCTGAAGATGCGAGCATCATGTACCTGCTTTGAAAGAAGTCTGTGTCCATGTCCTCATCACTCACATTACCGCGCTGATGTTGCCTACTCGCCCGGTTTCACTTTGCCAGGTTCCGGTGCTGCATATACTGCTGGATAATGCGCGTGGTGTTTAATGTGCTCCTAATTGCCAAAGTGATCTGAGCGGGCTGCATGCTTGCTGTGGTATGGCATCTGCACAGAAAAAAGGTGCGGAACGATTGTCTGCCGGTGCCCTGACGGAGGGAGGGGCAACTGATTACATGGTTTATAGGGTTGGCTTACAGGGAATTAAAATCAACAAAGGGGGTGGCTTTGCGAGAAACTGAATGGCCCCCTCAAGGATAGAACTCAAAATCTCAAGGATAGAACTCAAAACTGGGTTTGGCAGGCCGTTCATTTCACAGAGGGAAGGAGGAGAAAATGAATACAAAACAAATCTGGTCTATTTCTTGTTTTGAGCCACTTCATCTATCTTTATACATCTTGCTGGCAGCAGACTGTGCAGTACGACAGCTAGCCGTCATTATCTCCTGGATGCTCGGCAGAAGACGGTGCAGTATGACCACTAGCCATCATCTTCTGCTGGCTGGAGGTTAAAAGACAGCGCACTGCCGGTAGGACTGAATCGCCATGAGACGAAACAAGGGAAATGACCTGGCTGAGTCACTCCCGTGTTTGCCCAGCTGCCCAATTAAAAGAGCACCCAGGACTACGTTGATGATGGCTACCAGTCATACTGCACTGTCCGCTGCCAAAAGGCAATTAACTGCTGCTGTGTAGCAATGCAGTACCACGTCTGCCAGCACCCAGGAGACATACGGTGATGGTTTGCTGAGTGGGCTCCATGTTTGCTGTGGTATGGCGTCTGCACAGGTAACTCAAGAAAAAGGGTGCAAAACAATTGTCTGCCCTTGCTTTCACGGAGGGAGGGAGGGAACGGGGCCCTGACAATATGTACCCAGAACCACCCACGACAATGTTTTAGCCCCATCAGGCACTGGGATTTCTACCCAGAATTCAGATGGGCGGCGGAGACTGTGGGAACTGTGGGATAGCCACCCACAGTGCAACGCTCCAGAAGTCTACGGTTGCCTCGGTGCTGTGGACACATTCCGCCGACTAGATGCACTTAGAGCACTTGTGTGGGGACACACACAATCAACTGTATAAAACCGCTTTCTACAAAACTGACTTCTATAAATTCGACCTAATTTCGTAGTGTAGACATACCCTCAGTGGGATCAGAGGATAAAGGCCTGTAGAATGTGAGTTAGAGAGCTGCCTAGAAGCCTCTTGTTCATATTCCAACTTATTCATGATGACGACAGCACCTCCTTTGTCAGCCTTTTTGATTATGATGTCAGAGTTGTTCCTGAGGCTGTTGATGGCATTGTGTTCAGCACGGCTGAGGTTATGGGGCAAGTGATGCTGCTTTTCCACAATTTCAGCCCATGCACGTCGACGGAAGCAATCTATGCAGAAGTCCAGTCTGTTTCGACCTTCAGGAGGACTCCACGCAGAATCCTTCTTTGTGTATGTCTGTCAAGGTTCCTTCCCCACTCTGAACTCTAGGGTACAGATGTGGGGACCTGCATGAAAACCCCCTAAGCTTATTTTTACCAGCTTAGGTTAAAACTTCCCCAAGGTACAAACTATTTTACCTTTTGCCCTTGGACTTTATTGCTGCCACCGCCAAGCGTCTAACAGATATACAACCGGGAAAGAGCTCTCTTGGAAGCATCTTTCCCCCCAAACCCTACACCCCCTTTCCTGGGGAAAGCTTGATAAAAATCCTCACCAATTTGCATAGGTGAACACAGACCCAAACCCTTGAATCTTAAGAACAATGAAAAAGCCTACAGGTTCTTAAAAGAAGAATTTTAACTGAAGAAAAAAAATAAAAGAATCACCTCTGTAAAATCAGGATGGTAAATACCTTACAGGATAATCAGATTCAAAACATAGAGAATCCCTCTAGGCAAAACCTTAAGTTATAAAAAGACACAAAAACAGGAATCTGCATTCCATTCAGCACAGCTATTTTATCAGCCATTTGAACAAAACAGAATCTAACACATATCTAGCTAGATTACTTACTAAGTTCTAAGACTCCATTCCTTTTCTGTTCCCGGCAAAAGCATCACACAGACAGAGAGACAGGCTTTGTTTGTCCCTCCCCCCAGCTTTTGAAAGTATCTTGTCTCCTAATTGGTCATTTTGGTCAGGTGCCAGCGAGGTTATCCTAGCTTCTTAACCCTTTACAGGTGAAAGAGTTTTTCCTCTGGCCAGGAGGGATTTTAAAGGTGTTTACCCTTCCCTTTATATTTATGACTGCGTAGTGTTGGTAGGAAGGATTCTGTGGGTTAGTATGTTGTTCAGAGGTGTGTTGGAAATATTCTTGGAGTCAGAGATGTTGAAAGTAGGATTCTAGGTCACCACAGAACTGTATCATGTTCATGGGCCTGGAGGGGCAAAAGGAGAGGCCCCGAGATAGGACAGACTCTTCTGCTGTGCTAAGAGTATAGCTGGAAAGATTAACAATATTGCTGGGTGGGCTAAGGGAAAAACTGTTGTGGCTCCTTGTGGCATGTAGCAGTTTAAATAGTTTAGTGTCCTTTTTCCTTTGTAGAGAAGCAAAGTTTGTGTTGTAAATGGCTTGTCTAGTTTTTGTAAAGTCCAGCCACGAGGAAGTTTGTGTGGAAGGTTGGTTTTTTATGACAGTATCCAGTTTTGAGAGCTCATTCTTAATCTTTCCCTGTTGGCTGTATAGGATGTTGATCAGGTGGTTTCACAGTTTCTTTGAGAGTGTGTGGCACAATCTCTCAGCATAGTCTGTGTGATATCTAGATTGTAATGGATTTATTACCTTTAGTCCTTTTGGTGTGATGTCCATCTATTTGCATTTGGAAAGAAAGACAAAGGATAGACAAAGATGCACTGTGCAGTGATAATAGTCTGATTCAAAACCCATTGACTTTAATGGGCTTTGGATCAGGCTCTAAATTAAAAGTGAAGCCAATTTTCTTATGGCCTAGTTCACTCTTGAGCTCAAGTCCCTGGAGATAAAAGGCCAGTTTATTAAACCACATTACCAGTCACCTATTTTTTATGATTGGTTGTTTTTAAGATAAACATATTGGGGTCTATAGGCATGCAAGGACTTTAGGTGTAATTCCTATTAATGCTAGAGGCAATGAAGTCACATAAATCCTTTTCAGCAATGGGAGAATGGAGCCCTTTGAGTGTCTCCTACATAGGTTAGAACTATCCCGTCACACGATAACAAGTTTATAGATGTTTTTATATTTTAGATGCAGAGACAAGTTTTACATGAGATTTTTTTACCTCTAAGTGTAGATGCAGTTAGTTTATTTTGGCTCCCAGCACACACAGATTTATGACAAAACAATAAATTAGAGTAGTCAGGTTTCCTTCAGGCACTCAGACTTTTTGAATCAGAAGAAAAAGTTGTAACAATTGCAGAATATTAAATAAAACTAAGCTAACGTGTGTGTATATGATTACTTATGTAAGCGCTTAGACATACAAATGCCTAAATACTAATATCATTATTAAGAGTTACAGAGGTGATTCCAGCCAAATTAGTGAAAGATCATTGCAGTAACTATCTATGCAGGACTGAACATGATTGGGAATCTTGGATATTTCCCTGACAATATAAAGTACATTGAAATTTTATTTTTGGTGTGTCTCTGCAGACATATTTCAGAGTAACAGCCGTGTTAGTCTGTATTCGCAAAAAGAAAAGGAGGACTTGTGGCACCTTAGAGACTAACCAATTTATTAGAGCATAAGCTTTCGTGAGCTACAGCTCACTTCCTCAGATGCATATCGTGGAAACTGCAGCAGGCTTTATATATACACAGAGAATATGAAACAATACCTATTCCCACCCCACTGTCCTGCTGGTAATTATTCTAACATCACATGAGATATCAGTTCAATAGACACGATATTTATGAAGACATCTGTGGCTAAACTTAGGAGAAAAACTTGTTTGTATTCTCATTTTCTTTTCACTTTTTATTGAAGAAGCTAAACACAGTTTAATCAAGTATGATTTGATTGCAGTTTTATGTGCACCTGGACATGAATATAAAGATTTAAATAGTATTGTGTTTTAACTCTGCAGATATTATAGTCATCCATAAATAATTCCAGCCGATAATGTGTGTTGGTAATAAACCCAATCTTGTACTGACCAGGCCCCAGATTAATGCTATTTTTGAATGCTTATTTATTTAAATTGACATAAGGTAGAGGTAATCGATTTTTTCAGCAATCATTTTGTTGAAAAATGCCAATTTGTGAAATTGAAACTGTTTGTGAAGCATGATCAAGTTCAACAAGTTTCCTGACTTAACAAGAAAAGTTCAGAAAATGAAATCTTCAAAATGAAAAAATTCCTCATTCTTTTTTGTTGCTTGATGACTTTGTTTCAAAGTATAAGCTAATTAGACTGAAAAAAGGTAAAAAATCAACACAAAAATGTTTCAGTTGACCTAAAATGAAGAAATTTTTTCAGTTCAGATATTTGCAAGATTTTGATTTTTTTGTTCTGATCTGAGATGAGAAATATTTTCAAACTCTCAAATAGTTGCTGGATGGGAACTGTTGCCTACCCAACTCTTGCTTAAAGTCAACCTCCCCCCACCCCCCAAACTCAGACTCTGTCATCATTCACTCCCACAGTCCTTCCCCTCAGGAAAAGCCTTGCAGTATGACCAAAGGGTCAACAGATTTGGACTCTGGCAGATAACAAAGAAGCTGATATAAAAACTGAGGATGTCTCACTGAAAATGCATGCCTCAAACTACCAAACATTTATTCAAACGTTTATTGGTTTGGTTACCTCATGATCTCATCTGGTATTGCACAAGGAGAGCAGCTGTCTCTGAGATAATCAGGAACCACCCCTGTCAGGGTTCTTTCCCCACTCTGAACTCAAGGGTACAGATGTGGGGACCCGCATGAAAGACCCCCTAAGCTTATTCTTATCAGCTTAGGTTAAAAGCTTCCCCAAGATACAAACTTTGCCTTGGCCTTGAACAGTACGCTGCCACCACCAAGCGTTTTAAACAAAGAACAGGGAAAGAGACCACTTGGAGACATCTTCCCCCAAAATATCCCCCCACGCCCTACACTCCCTTTCCTGGGGAAGGCTTGATAAGAATCCTCACCAATTTGTACAGGTGAACACAGACCCAAACCCTTGGATCTTAAGAACAATGAAAAATCAATCAGGCTCTTAACAGAAGAATTTTAATTAAAGAAAAGGTAAAAGAATCACCTCTGTAACATCAGGATGGAAAATGCTTTACAGGGTATTCAGATTCAAAACACAGAGGATCCCCCTCTGGGCAAAACCTTAAAGTTACAGAAAACAGGAATAAACCTTCCTCTTAACACAGGGAAAATTCACATAAAATAAAAGATAAACTAATCCGCCTTGCCTGGCTTACCTATATTGGTTGCAATATTGGAGACTTGGATTAGGATGGATTGGAGAAGATGGATTCTGTCTGGCCTCTCCCAGTGCCAAGAGAGAACAAACATGTAAACAAAGAGCACAAACAAAAACCTCCCCCCCCCCCACCTACCCCAGCCGCAAGATTTGAAAGTATCTTGTTCCCTTATTGATCCTTTGGGTCAGGTGCCAGCTAGGTTAGCTGAGCTTCTTAACCCTTTACAGGTAACAGGATGTTGCCTCTGGCCAGGAGGGATTTTATAGCACTGTAAACAGAAAGATGGTTATCCTTCCCTTTATTTATGACAACCCTATTTAACACATCAGTTAGAATTAGCATCTTAAAAACCAGAAGTTAAGACAGACCAAGGTGCACAAGCACTCACTGTGAGAGGCACCACTAACAAATGGGCCAGCCATATCCTTCACTGGCTTAAGTTTCTGATCAATCTTAAATTTAGCCCCATGTGAAGCACACTGTAAATGGATGAGCACAACCTTGCCTATAAATTTATTCAAAAAGGAGGATCAGAGAAGCTAATCAACACTAAAACAGTTTCTTGAGCAAAGGGCTAACCATTGTTTCTTTAAGGGAAGCTGGCCTCTGGCTATTCCAAAGGTAAGCCGTGATGATCCCCTCCAACAAAGACTCCCCAAACATCTCCCTCACCAAAATGTTTTGTAACAGATGGGATGGGGTCGTGTGGGGGGTGGTGTCTAACTCACATGATATAGCCTAATGCTCCTGAAGCACTTCCAGAACTTCATGGCGCAACAGTGACTGAAACTCCGAGAAAACCATACATTTGTATGTCAGCTGGTGGCCCCATCACCAGCCTGGAAGAATCAGCTGCACCCTGTTCAGTTTATGGCACTTGCATCAGGGCTCAGTTTATTAGTCCACATAAAAGAAAGGAAACATGAAACAACATAAAGTAATAGTCCTGTTCCCCACCTAACTTGTAGGGTCTTCAGACCTTCAACTGCTCACAGGTCAGGCTTGCCTCCTTGCCATCCTCTGCTGCAGCTATAGGAGAGCATGCTCACTGCCTTCTTCTGCTGCCAGGCACCCTCGTGGTGATGGACCCTCCTTTATACCCTCCTAGCTGGGAATCATTGGCCCCAATAACTTGCTGCTGTCCAGCTGATTTGGAGCAGCTGCCTGCTGGGCTCCTGTCCAGAACAGGGCTGGTTGCTTCCTGCCTTACAGGGGCAGACAGCCCTGTTACATGCCCCTATTCCCCCCACCCTCCGAGAGTGAAGTCCAAGATGGACTCTTAGTCTACCAAGTTTTCCCCCTCCTAAGAAAAAAAGTCTGCATTCACATGGGTGGCTCCAGATTGGTGGCAAACCGTAAATGTATATGGTTGCAGAGCCAGGTACAATTGCGGCAACCTAGGGTTCTTTTCTCTCATAATATACAGTTATTTTCAAGGAGCATGGTCAGTGATTAGAATGAAAGGTGCTCCAATCAGGTAATGCCTCAGCACCCCGATGGCCCACTTTATTGCTGCCACTCTGTCTCAACCACTGAATAGTTTTGTTCCAACAGAAGAAGTTTTCTGCTCAGGTTTATAATGGGGTCATCTCCATCCTCAAACTCCTGAGAGAAGACAGCCACCTGGTCTGCATTTGGCAGCATCTGTCTGCAGGATAAAGACTTTAGTAATGTCTGGGCTACCTAACACCAGGGCACTGCAGCGGATCTGTTTTATTTCCCCAAAAGCATTCACATATGTGCAAGTCCAATTATGGCACTCTGTATCTCAAAGCAGCACCCTGGAACCCCCATATTCACCTTATATAATTATGATATATTTCACACGAGGCATGCCATGTAAGATATCATATGAAAGGTCACAATCTGCTGAAACCCTTTGTTCTGTCAAAATATGTATAGTATGAGTGTGTGTGAAGTTGAGATTCTGCTGTATGGTTGTTACTGAAATGTGTTCTGAATTTGGGAGTTGCCCAGTGACAACAAAGTGATGCAGTCCCAGGAGGGTGTTACGTTACCATTAATCAGCGGGGGAGTTGTAAACAAGGAATTTACAATGCTGTAAGAGAGCTACACAAGCATCACACAATGGGGGATTGCTCAACTCTGTGATGCAACAAAGCCCACCAGGACAAGTCTAAGCTAGTGTTTTCAAGGTACATGGAGTGAGAATATAAAATAGAGGACAGTGGCACAATGCTTTTACCTTTCTCCTCCCCTACTTATGCTGGAAGCAACAAGAATGCTGGGAAGACCAAGACTTGAACTGAGAAGACTGGTCCCAGACTTAAAGGGGAAGCCTGTATATTAAGAACTGTACCCTTACCTGCAACATCCAGTGGGGTGAGAAAAACTGCTTGATCCCAATACTGCTTAGTTTAATAGGGTTTAATATTTAGACTGTGTGCTCACCTTTTATTTTCTTTGGTAATTATCTTGGACCTTTTAGGCCTACCCCTTATAATCACTTAAAATCTACCTTTATGTAGTTAATAAATCTGTTTAATATTTTACCTAAAACAGTGGGCTTTTTGTTAAAGTGCTTGGAAAATCTCATCTTGGCTTACAAAAGCTAGTGTGTGTCCTCTCCACATTGAGGGAGAGAAGAGTGGGTAATAAACTTATACTGGTCAGAAGTCTGACCAAGGCAAGACAGTATAGTCTGGGGGTGCAAGGCTGGGGGCTTGGGAGACTTGCTGGTGCCTTTTTCTGTGTGATTCATGAGTGTCTCAGGAAGCACTCATGCAATTTAGCTGGGTCTGGGGCTCCACATGGTGTTGTTCTGAGTGATAACAGCATCTGGAAGGGTTTGCAGCTTGGCACTAGCAAAGCATTGTGTGAGAGCCCAAGATGGAGAGTTAATGAGGCACAGCAGTCTGATTTGTGTCCATTTATTCTTTTACGTAGAGACTGTCCAGTTTGACCAATGTACATGGCAGAGGGGCATTGCTGGCACATGATGGCATATATCACATTGGTAGATGTGCAGGTGAACGAGCCTCTGATAGTGTGGCTGATGTGATTATGCCCTATGATGGTGTCCCCTGAATAGATATGTGGACACAGTTGGCAACGGTCTTTGTTGCAAGGATAGATTCCTGGGTTAGTGGTTCTGCTGTGTGGTTTGTGGTTGTTGGTGAGTATTTGCTTCAGGTTGGGGGGCTGTCTGTCAGCAAGGACTGGCCTGTCTCCCAAGATCTGTGAGAGTGATGGGTCATCCTTCAAGATAGGTTATAGATCCTTGATGATGCATTGGAGAGGTTTTAGTTGCGGGCTGAAGGTGATGGCTAGTGGCGTTCTGTTATTTTCTTTGTTGGGCCTATGTAAAAGAATAAATGGACACAAATCAGACATCAAGAATTATAACATTCAAAAACCAGTCGGAGAACATTTCAATCTCTTTGGTCACTCGATTTCAGACCTAAAAGTGGCAATTCTTCAACAAAAAAAACTTCAAAAACAGACTCCAAGGAGAGACTGCTGAATTGGAATTAATTTGCAAACTGGATACAATTAACTTAGGCTTGAATAGAGACTGGGAGTGGATGTGTCATTACACAAAGTAAAACTATTTCCCCATGTTTATTCCCCTCCTCCCCCCACTCCCCATACTGTTCCTCAGACATTCTTGTCAACTGCTGGAAATGGCCCACCTTGATTATCACTACAAAAGGTTCCCCCCCAGCCCCTGCTCTCCTGCTGGTAATAGCTCACCTTACCTGGTCACTCTCATTACAGTGTGTATGGTAACATCCATTGTTTCATGTTCTCTGTGTATATTCCACTGAATGCATCCGATGAAGTGAGCTGTAGCTCACGAAAGCTCATGTTCAAATAAATTGGTTAGTCTCTAAGGTGCCACAAGTCCTCCTTTTCTTTTTGCGGATACAGACTAACACGGCTGCTACTCTGCAATAGGTCATAAGAGGTACTTGTGTGCATGCAAAATGCACTTAGATCCCGAATTTGACTCTTAAAAATAAAATTAAAAAAATGAAAGCTCCTTCACTGAGAATGAATTCTTACTGAGGTTACAGCTGTCTTTCCTATCTAGCTGGGTTGGCTCCTTTAGGTGTTACTGAGTGCATTGTCCCAGTTTTTTGTTCTTGCACGGGTGGTGAAGCAACAAGGGGTAGGTGAAGGGGAGACACTCCAAGGACATTTTTATGGATGATCTCCAAAACTCTAAGGCCATTCCGGTGAGCAAACCTTACTCTTTATTTACATTTCATATTTTTAGTTTTTCATACATCATGGTTGACATACATCATGTCAGTTATGTAAAAATACTAGTTCTGCATCTTTTGCTCTTGAAATTCTCATTTATCTTTCACATCCCAGGCCAAATTCTGCACTTACATTCCAAGCATCCCTATTGACTTGAAATCAATGGAGTTGCACAAGATGTAAGCCAGGGCAGAATTTAACTCCCTGTGTTCAATATTCATTTTCTCCCTCCCCCCTCCCCCCACATAGAAAAAGAAAAAGGGCTAAGGGTAGCGGGGGAGGGAGAGAACAATTAGAAACCTGATCCTTTGTCACATATATTCCATTCAAAATTAGTATTTGCTAATATTTACTTTTTTGATATAGTCTCTTTCTTAAAATTAAATAATAACGATAAATAATAATTCAAGGTTTTCAATTTGACCAAGGCTATCTAGGTCTGTCTATGGATTCTTGAGCTATTCATAAACCAGTTTAGCTCTGCACTTGTGTTGTAGAAGGATGGAATTATAGCTTTGCAGTAGATTAGGTTTCTTTGTATTATTCTATTTATATATCTAGTTGCTCTGTTATGCATTTTCTTCATACTATCTTATAAACTGTTTGGGACATATCTCCTTTTCTATTGTATGCATAAGTGCCCACCACAGTATGGATTTAAAAGCAAAATTAAATACACAAAATCCCAGGCTTAGAAAATCAGTGGTGCTGCATTGTAATTCGGCCTACAGTTCTACATACCTACATTCATCTTATAAAGGAAATGCAATTAAAGACATGGATTGCTGAGAAATGGGAATTATATTCCACAAATAGTAATGCGTAAATTTCGCCCATTTCTGGCCCCGTATGCCCTCCTTGAGCTTTACTGCAGAAAGCTCTCAATACACTAGACTATGTCATATCTAAGTTCATTTGGCACCTGTGTTTGTTTTCTGGCTCTGTGCCTTTGTGTCCTAAAATTATAGACACATAACCCTTGAATCTGCTGTGTGACTTGAAACAACAAACACGCTATTGTTTCCCGTGAGAGACATAATAGCGAGGGAAAATACTGAGTATTTGACTAAGCAATAAAATGTTATTCAAGCATCTTAGCATAAAGCAGATTCTAATACTATTCTTTTCTTACACTGTATTTGTTGAATTTGGTATTCATGGAAGTAGGGACTCATAAAACCGACTAAATACAAGCATAATGCAGGCAGGTACTATGCAAGTTTTCCCTCAAAGCTTTATCAGTCCACTTTCCTCTCATTTTGCTGCTGTTTCACTATTGGATCTCTGCAGTGGGGCAGAAATGTGGTTCTTTTTGTTATGTAGACAAACATACTAAGGTTGAGGATGAAACTGCTCTAGCTCTTTCACTTGACCTAAGCAGGATTTAAAAGGTGAAAGGTTAGTTCATTAATGCACCATATCCTCTAATCATCACGTATCCAATCCAATAAAGGACTAGTGGAGATCAGAAAAAGTACAGAAATGTAACAGTTGGTCAGGTTTTAGGATTGAAGAGGGTGCAAGTTCCCTCTCCCAATATAACTTTTGGTTTATGGAACAATGTTGACTCTAGAGGATGCTGTAGGCCCCCCCTTTATGGATGATTGTTGCGAGGACGGTCAGAAATCCAAAGCTTTATGGGCAAAAAGTATACCAGAAAGGAAGGTCCCAGCTAGGATTCTGGAAGAGGTGGTTGCCACCAAATATATATATTTACAATTATACAATGCTAAAAATCAGTTGCTTACCAATAGTGGTCATCAAACAAAAGTCCAACAGAACTGCACTCAGTGTGTTTGGTAGGGTAGCCACCTTTCTAATTCCCAGTAACCAGACTCCTTAGACTCTGCCCCCTTCCCTGACTCTTGGCCCCAAGGCCCACCCCGTCCCACCTCTTCCCCCAGGCCCGTCCCTGCTCCACTTCTTCTTCTGAGGCCCCAGCCCTGCTTCACCTCTTTCCCCCAAGGCCCGGCTCCCATCACTTGCTCCTCTCCCCACCCTGCTCTACCTCCATCACTTGCTGGATCATCTCAAGGAGCCTGCCCGGAGGAGGCAACATAGCTGAGCAGCGGCTGGTGCAGATTAATGACCGGAACATTCCCTTGCCCCACAGTAATCGGGTTTTTGGATGCCATTTAGGGTTGCCAGGTCCCCGAAACCTGAGCACCTGGCAACCTTAAATGACACCCAGATACAGAAGCCAAAAACCAGACTGTCCAGGTAAAAAACCAGACAGGTGGCAACCCTATTTGTTTGGGATATTTTGGGGTAGTCAGTTTAAATAAGGTAATCTCTTGTACAGGTCTAACTAAAAATTCAATAATCTCTAATCCCCTTTATCCCTGCTTTGGTCCTCCATATGGTCTTTCAGACCAATTTTGTGTGTTTTGTATGCATTTATATACTAATAATAAAAATGTAAATTAAAGAATCAGAAACTGATGGCATTAGTTCATAATACTTCCCTGGAAGCATACATGCACAGAGAAAACATTTGAAAAAAATATTAGAAGCTCTAGGAAGCATGGAGTGTTTAATATCCAGATTAAATATTGGTAGAGCTTGAGTTCTTTTCCTGTCAGTCTATCTCCTGCTGTTGTAAAAGACTCCTGTCACAGATCTCCTGACCAATTATGTCTGCTGTAGCTTGGGAAGAATCCTCTGTATGGCTGCTCACTGTGCAATGGGTGATGAACAGTAGACTGCTCTGAATTATTATCATGGTAAACCCTTTATGGGTTTTAGAAACAATTAACTTATCTATTTTCTACTAGTCCTAAAGCTTTCTGGGTAGCACAAATGTAAATGTATTTTAACCTCAAATCCAATGTATAATTTTTGTGAAACTGGAAGTAGGGAACCAGCATGATTGGAAGATACATTTCAATTAATTCTTCCACCAATGCTTTATCTGTTCAGCATCAGAACCTTTTATAGTGTTAAAATTAACAATTATGCAGCTGATGGCTGGCTGAATCCACAAGGGGACCTGGAAAGGGCCTCAGATAACACAACATGTATAAATCATTCAGGAGAACAATTCATGAAAGAAAAGTTATCTGTGTTTTGGATGACATTGGAAGAACTAAATAGGAGTCAATTTGAAGAAGGGACATTTCGCTCCATTGTCCAGTATGGCTTTTGTGTGTGTGTGTGTGTTGTAATATACATTTTCAAAATTAATTAACCATTAACAGCAAGATAAATGTCTCTTCTTGTGCTAAGGAAATATTGGAGTCAGTGGTGAAAGATTATTTCACATGAGTAGCACTCTTAAAGAAAGCTGTTGCCAGATAAGGTGGCAACAGTACTTTGAAGAGGAACAATGAGAAGTGACAGACAAGCCCATGTTTACCAAACTGAATAGAGGACTTGCAGGTTTCCACTCACTGATCAGTTACATAAGCATAGTGAATCCAATCTGGAGTGATGTTTCACCAACCCATATCAGTGACAAAGTGGTAACTACTTCAGAATATAATAATATGCCGTGAAATCTTACTCCAGGCAGTAATGAATAACATTTTATGTTGCAGTTTTACAAAACACTTTAAAATACATAATTGGAACTGGTCTTATGTTTAAACATTTGGCAACTGCAACGTATTTTTGTTCAGTGCCGTCTTCCAATGTTCAGGCTTTTGATTGCAGAGTGGCTGGGGCGTGGTGTGAATCTGCAGGGCCCAAGCTTAAAATGATACTCCATTAATAGGGCCAGAAATGTGGCAATTGGAGGAAGATGTTCTTGTTCTACAACTAGCCTGGGGCTTAATCTGACACCTGCTCCCTGGGCGGAACTACATGGAGTCTCTTGTGTTGATTGGCCTCAGAACTGAGCCCCAAAAGAGATTACCATATTACTATAGGGAATATAGTACCAGTCTATCTAGCTTAGTACTCACCATGGTAAATCAGATCACAGTCTTGCCAAGAATGTCCAAATACCTTTTCCTGAAATGTTGCCTTCCAAAATACAATCAACTAGGAGAGAGAATTTTTATACTGTAAGAAGGGTGAGATTGGTGTCACCCTAAGAGTTGTGCAAATAACTGATTTTTTGGTTTTCTGGCTGGACTGAAACATTGAAAAATTTTGGGGTCTACCTGAGACCAAAAAAATTCATATTTTTCAGCAAACCAGAACGTTTTTTAAAAAATCATTTCAGGTTGAACAGAATGTTTTGTTTAGCTGTAGAGGTTTTTTTAATCTTTTAAAAAATTACATTGAAGTAAAAATAAAAATGTAATTTCAAATCACAAATCAAAATGTTTTATTTCAAAAATGTCAAAACAAAACATTTAAAGAAATCAGGAAAAAATTACCGCACTAATTTGGTGAATTAAACAAGTAAATAGTCAACTAACTATAGGTAGATTAAGAATAGTGGAGCGGATGTGTATTGATGTGTATTCTTGGTTTATTTATATTTTAAAAATTGTATATATTATTAAATGTTTTAAAATATATATTAAAATACAAATAAACCAAGAATATTCTTGTTCTACCCATAATTAGTTGACTATTTAGTTGTATGTTTCAAATGTATTAGAATTCTTTGTCTTTCATTTATTTTCCTGTATGGATATTTAAATGTACTCTTCTGGGTGGCTCTGACTATACAACATGTAAGATATTTTTATGTGACTTATTTTTATCTTTGATATACATTAGCAGTAATATTAATTGGTCAAGGAGCCGCCATCCCCTCTAGTTTGCAGTACAAGAATGTTCACATTCATGAATAAATTTAACGAGGACATATGAGCATCTTGCATATTTTTCCATTCAAATACAAACACTTCTAATTACAAACCTGATGGAACACTGGTGCAGAAAATACCTCGTTCAAATGATAAGTTTTCTTTAACTGTCAGAAAAATGTTTGCTAATGTACAGAAAAAAATGCTTTGTATTAACTTTGACACACTTTGCTGTACACTTCTTCCTAATGACACTCAACAGGCTTTGCTTTTTGTTGCATCTGCCAAGTAGTGGCAAAACACTAGAGAAGCAATAGAGTCCCCCAACCAATACCTTCTATGCACTCTGTTGGTCCTCCAAAAAACCCAAACCAATCAAACCTAGCCAAGACCTGATCTATACCGTCATGGTGTATATTTAACAGAGATAAAATAATGGCATTCATTGGAAACTATCCACACAAAAACCAGACATACCACAAAAAGCCTCTTTCTTTTGGTGGCTCATAATAGTTGAAGGCCCATATTCTGTTGTACCAGAAGGACAGGGGGCTGTCTGGCTCTCTGATTCACAGGGCAGAGCTGTACTCTGCTAACATCCTGCATGGGTTAGAGCATCTTGGAGGCTGCTCTAATTTTATACCAGCTGGCTACAGTCCTTAAGGGACAGTATGCCAGCTGAACAGAGTATCCCACTCTGTGCCAGGGATAAAAGGAGTGGCTCAGAGGCCAGGTAAATCGCCTCATGCTAAGAGCTCTTCCATGCCTGGGAAATTGTCAGCTGGCTAGGTCCAACTGCTTTCCAGTTCCTTTGCACCGCTCCAGTACATGGGTCACTTTCATGGAGGAGATAAGTCAGTGGTCTAGGGCCAGGTCTACGTTATAAACTTACATTGGTATAACTATGTTGCTCAGGGATGTGAAAAATCCACACCTCTCAGCAATGCAGTTATAGTGACCTAACCCCTGGTGTAAACAGAGCTCTGTTGACAGGAGAGCTTCTCCCATCGACATAGGCTACGCCTCTCATGGAGGAGGATTAACTATGCTGATGAGAGAAGCTCTCCCTTAGTGTAGTAGATCGGCCCTAAGAATCAGATTTGAAATTTCTAGGCTCACTGGAACCACAGGATTGAATGCTGGCAGTCGACTCAGCCATTGGTCATTCAGGGACAGAGAGCTGTGGTTTGAGAACTAAGATTTCTTGAATTCTAATCCTGGCTCTTACACTGCTCCCTCTTTCACCAGGGGAAAGTTGTTTATTCCTTTCTGATGTAGTTTCCTATCCATATGACTGAGACAATAACACTTATTTAGCTCCCTCACATGGGTGCCATAAGGATGAATTAGTTAATATTTATAAAGCACTTTGAAAACGTTAAGTGCTATGTATTACTCTTATAGATAATTATATTTCTATGGAACCAACTGTGTAGGGCTTTTTTGGATCCAAGTTTACACAGAGAGAACCTGTCTACTCAGCATGGATATTAAAAATCCTAGGGCACTTTTCATAAGAGTGAAGGTTTGCCTTAATGTCTTTGGCCATACCTTTGCCTCCTGGCTCCTAGCATTGCACATTGTACTGAATGCTTACCTTCTGTCTTGCAACCCACAGTTGCCTATATTTCAGTAATGGGGTAAATGATTCCTTAGATAGTACTAGAGCTAAAATGTGTATTAATTAATATAGGTGTTGATTTCTCCTTTTTTCTGTTTGGAAACTGTCCACAAACAGATTCCAAAATTCTCAGATTTATTCATCATTCAAAATTAAAGTTTTTCCCATTTTTTTCTGTATTAATATCTCACACACAGTTGATTGTGAATATTTAACATTTGATCTTCAAAATTCCTGTTGTTAATTACCTAAGTCAGGTGATATTGTTTCTGTTCCCTGGGTGGATAACTTGCCAACACAGTGCAGATTTCAGGTTTCAAATATAACAAGTGATTGTACAGTTCAGAATTTGCTTCCAGTGACTATAAGAACATTTGAGCTTACCATTCACATTTCAAGAAGTATTTTTCTCAGTAAAACTTGAGAGATTGATATTCGTGGAAGGCAGACATGGAAGGGTTGAAGATATATTCAAATTGAAATTCCTTGTCAATATCAGGTATTTTTTTTTCTATTCTTACTTCAGCTGTAATATGGATATAGTTAGTAAAACTCTTTAGGATAAAAGACACTATATCAGTGTAAGGCCTTATTTTTAATAGGAGCTATAAATTTTCTTTGTGGGGAAAACAGACCCCTACACTAATTTCCTAAATGGTTAACAATTATAAAGCCTTATTATTCAGTTATATTCAGAGAATACCAAGACCCACACTTATCAATCCACTGGTCTAAGTTTCCATTTATTGCTGATGACTTCTAGTCCATAAAGAAATCTGTTCATTCTCAAGCCTCACTCTTATGAACATTTTTTGTTTAGATTTAGGTTTTGCATTTTTATATTGTTGTGAACCAAACGGTGGGTTATAGACAGGATATTCTTTTCTTGCAATATTTCATTTTTCAGTGCACTTCTGCCAAACAGGATTATTTCTGCCTACCAATATATAGGTGGTCTGTCTGGCTGGATGAGCTACATGCTGCCTGTCTCTAAGAGGTGTAAGTAAACTCTGTTCCAGATTATGGTTTTTGATTTATTGTGTTACTGAAGATTAGCCCTAAGGAGCAAAATTTTAATATAATTTAATTTTCTAAATTCTTTTTATGATCTTCGGAGAGGGTCTTATAGTTAAAGGTACAGGACTGAGACTCTGGAGCTCTCGGATTAATTCCCAGCTCTGCCACAGACTTCCTATGTGACCTTGGGCAAGTCACTTCAATACTCTGCATCTTAGTCACTAAGGCTGGGAATTATTTTGGGGAAGTTCTATGGCCTGTGCTATACAGGAGGTCAGACCAGATGATCACAGTGGTTCCTTCTGGCCTTAGAATCTATTGTATTGATTTCCTATCCAGTGAGTTTTCCAGATTTCAAATTTTTTCTCATCCCAAATTCTGGCAAAAATGCAAAATCTCAAAAATGTTTACCAACCGATAACCCGAAAGAATTTCAGATTGAGTCAATCAAAATGTTTTGTTTCAATAATTTTAAAATCTTTCATTTTTATTTTGGCCTTTAAAAAATTAACCCTTTTTAGTGTAAATAAACTAACATTTCAATTTCAAACTGGATCATGAAACTTTTTCATTTTGAAAATGTCAGAAAGGGATGTTGTAACATTTTTTTAACTGGGAGATTTGTCAAAACCAACCATTTCAGCATTTTCTGACAAAACAATTTTGTTGGAAAATTCCCAATCATGTCTGTCAGTTACTTATCTGTAAAAGGGGGTCATAATACTTCCTTTTGCTTCCACTCTGTGGGTCTATTTAGATTGTAAGTTCTTCAGGGCACAGACTGCCTCTTACTATACATAGTCACAGAGTCCATGTCACACATGTATTGTGGTCATCAACTCAATGAAGGAAGAAGAGCAGAAAAATCAGGTGTCTATTAAAATATTAATAATACACTAGTTCAATTTTAAGGTCCCATAAGAAGTAATAGTTAAAATTATAACAACCACTTTATAAATTCACCCATAAAGGACAGAAAAAGTTCTAACTGCAACCCTTATCTTCATAAATGATGCATTTCAATATGGGTATCTGACCTCTGCATATGGTTTCACATATCATGACTGTATTTTAGTGCTAAGAGACTTTTGTTGACATTTATCCTGCATTCTGTTACGTCTCCTTGGCACATCACACATTTCGCTCCTGTTTCATCTCTGAAGAGCAGAAACGTTCTGAGATCCAGGCTGGTGTCAGTTAAGGATAGAAGCCATCACTAAACTGACATATATGGCAATTGGCAGAGATACAAATAAAAGTGGTATTTGTGTGTCAGGATGTTGGTGGGTGATTTGTGAGAAAAAACCATTCTACTGGATGCTGACCACATCTTTCATGTCTGCCATTTAGTCCTGTGACTCATTCTTACTCATTGTTTTTGTGCTAATCTTCTTCATGATATTAAGAATATATGCAGTTGCTTGTGCACCTATTGTATATACAAATATCTATGGTTAGAAAGGGGGATTCTTGCTATGTTCTTATTTAAAATGGCACTGTCAGGGTTACAGTATATGATTTTTAAAATGATCCTTTGCACTCACTATTGTCCATCCATTTGTGCAAGAGCTTTCTTCTCTGCAGATCCTGCTGTCTGAAACAGCCTTCCAGTAGCTCTGTGCTCTGCAAACCCCATAGAGATCCCCTCCTGGGGAGTTCATCACAGTCTCAGTTCCACAGATTTGGAATGTGATCCAATGCTCATTGAAGTCAATCAAAAGGCTCCCTTTTACTTCAGTGGTCATTGCACCAGGCCCTTGGAAAGGGCACGATGGGAAGGAGAAGAGAGGATGGCCAAACTATGCTAGTTTCTATCCCCATAGCCAATCAGCAGCTCAAATCAGTTCACTTTGCTGCTGATGGAGTCTGCAGTGATGTAGACTGCTCCCTCTCAGTGGGTTGAAGCATTCCTTGGAGTGGATTCGGGAGGAGGTTGGTGGTGAGGGCGCCCCTGTCAGCACATCTCCTATAGTTTATCACTACAAAAGTTTTTTTCTCCTGCTGATAATAGCCCACCTTAATCGATTGGTCTCGTTAAGAGTTGGTATGGGAACCCCCATTTTTTCATGTTCTCTGTATATCTATCTATCTATCTATCTTCCTACTGTATTTTCCACTGCATGCATCTGATGAAGTGGGCTTCAGCCCACGAAAGCTTATGCTCAAATAAATTTGTTAGTCTCTAAGGTGCCACAAGTACTCCTCGTTCTTTCTGCTGATTCAGACTAGCATGGCTACCACTCTGAAATCTGTCTCCTATCGTTGTTAGTGGGAGCTGGTAAGCAGGTCAAAATATGGAGGCAAGGGATCTCACATGGATGCCCTTTGTCTCAGGAGGCTCCCATGAGGGATGTGCAAACTTTGTCAGCCTGATGGGAGAATTTAGAAGAAACTTCATCGTTTGACCCTTTAAGAGTTTCCCTACATATTTATTCCTGTGTGGGGAAGACTGGGGCCAATAGGTTTTTTAAAATTTATTACTTTATTTTATTGCTTACATTAACTCTATAAAACAGTTTAAGATACAATCAGGATGAAAAATGTTACACTGAACAAAATTGTATTATATATGTGCAGTATATAATATTCAGAAAGTTAAAGGGGAAATTTGTTGATTTCACTTGAAAGGTAACTGTAACTTTTTGCCTGTTGCCATTTCCTGCTCTATTCTTATTCTACCTGTACATCTAGAAACTGTATAATCCAAGCTGTAAAAGAGAAAAATGAAACCTGAAATGTTGTTCCATGTCAAAATTGTCGTCCTCCAACCCTCAGGATGCCTGCATTAGCTTGTAATTTTATTTAAGATGAAGAAAAGTGTGAAAGCATCAAATCTGGAAACAATATGACACATGTAAAAATCATATGGACTGAAAAATTATCATATTAAAAATGCCAGGTCAAACTTAGGTCTACCAACCTTTACTGAATTTCTTTAAATTTTATGGGAAAAGCTTTGCTCACCAGAAATTCTCTTTTTATGGTTCCTTTTATTTATTGCCTCCATCCTTCATTTCTTGTGTCTGTGAAACTCCCTTTTATCTTAATGGAGAATCACATACATAAGAGATGTGGATTGGACCCTACAATATATTACATTATGCAATCCTGACGTAAGTCGGAAATTGTAACTAGCACCAGTCCAATTAAATAATTAGATAACACTACAGCAATTTATTCTGCAAAATGCATTATAATTTTAAATAATTTTACTTCTCAATTAAAATGAGACTTCTGCTTACACTTTTGCCATCATGCTGTGTGGGTGGAGGCCAGTAGTCTACTGACCAGAAACCATCTGTTGCAGTTGAAAACAGTTTCAAAGGGGGTTTTGATAGGTTGTGCAAATATATTTATAATACTGTTAAAATCTAAGTTTAAGTTTTTGCAAGAACTTAGAACCATCTGTAATAGATGAGTAACTACCTTTAAACATCTCTCTAGCAGCTTCTTTTGTTGCCAAAATCTTCTTATAGTTAACTCTCTCCTAATGTTTAACCTAGATTTTCCTTGCAGCAGATTACTTTTTGTTCTGCCCTGTCCTGGAGGGGGAAAGTTAAAAACAAACCAATTAATGAAAAACCCAGAATCTTAAACTGACTTATCACACCAGGTTCTGCAGTAATTTTTAAAGACTGTCCTTTTCCTGGAGCAGGGTATTACAGCATCAGACAGCACTGGAACGTGACATAGTGAAGAAAATCAGTGGGATGGGGTGCCAAATCCTAAACTTGGAACGTCTGCCATCTTTCTGTGTGGCATGCTGTCTTCACCACCTCCACAAATCCCTCCATAAAGCTCACATCTTTCACTTAGCCCTCCGTGGCTGAGATTTATACTGCTTTTGTTTGGTCCTGCTGTCATCCTTGAGCCTTAGCTGCACCTTGCATTGCACCTGCTTGTATTGTAAGGAGCTTGTATTGCACCTGCTTAGATTTGATGCTAAGAGTATAGTAACAGGATATTGAGTCAGATTTACATCTTACCTAACCCAGAGGCTTCAATTTGTAGCATGGGATGTAAGATGAAGCAGAATCTAGCCCCTCGTTTTCTTAGTTATTTAAATATCTAGCAGCACTTGTTAGAAAGACAAGATGGGTGTCTTTTATTGGACCAACTTCTGCTGGTGAGAGGGGCCATGACTACACTACAAATGAATATAGACCTAAGTAACATCGGCATACAGCTGTCACAGCTATTACATCGCTTGCACGGTTACACTTGGCTTCTTGTATCGACAACGCACGTCCTCACCAGTAGTGCTTACACCAATGCAGAGCGCAGCGCATCATAGATAGGTATCACGCTGTGCATCTGGCCACCATCCAGCACAGGGTCTTGTGGGAATTTTTTTGCAATGCCTGATGGGGCTGAAACGAGTCACACAGCAGTGACTGGTAACGCAGGGTCAACTTCCTGTAATGCAGCATTCTCCATCCCATAATTCCATATGCCTGCCATAATTTTCACACCTTTTCTTCAAAATCCCACAAACCTGTGCATGGAGCCTGGACAACTCTGTCCTATTGTCATGAGCATTGCAAGCACTGGGACACAACCCTGCAGCACTTGCAGAGCCACAAGAGGAGCCATGGGGGTCATGATGATCCCTTGGAGACTAGATTGCTGTGCATGATTCTAAATGCATAGAGCCATGGAACTGAAGAGTGGCACTGTTTTCCACAGGTGAGGCGATTTTAGCTGGCACCTCACTCCTGACAAAGGCAGAGGGAGCACAGCAGCTACTGGCGACCCAGTGCTATCCGGGCCTGTATGCTGCTAGCAATGGTGCTGCTGAAGTAACCACTGAGTGGCGTGGGAAAGTGTCCTACTGTGGCAGAAGAAATAAGGCAGCCCTCCCCAGAAACCTTCGGCAGAGGATTGCAGAGAACCTCCATGAAATTTTTCATTGAGATCTCTACGGAGGAGTCATGGGACACGTAAACGGGCAGTGCACGTAAATGAGTTGCTCCGCGTGGTCCTCACTGCCTAATTCTAGAGGGGAATGAAAAGCAGATAGCAACTCTGCTTCTCTTGGTTGTTCCACGACCTCTTCTAGCACAAGTAAAAATGAGTAATTCAAAAGATGTACCCTGCTACTTTGGGGGTGCCATTTCAAAGCAAACTGCATACCTACCAGAGTTTCCTTCCCCTGCATCTGGCTCATCTGTGCTCGACTGGTGGGGTGGGCTGGACTGCAGTGGAGTAAAAAAACAGGTCCTGGCTCGCTGCACAGCTGGATCCCCCAGTCACCTGTCCCCCATACTCCATCTCCTCTCCCTCTTCCAGTTCCTCCTCTTCGCTGTTCACAGCAGGGTCCTGTGAGTTGGGTTCCTCAGAAGTATCCATGGGGCTAGTGGGAAGGGGGAGGTCTCCATCGAGGATGGCATGCAGAAATTTGTAAAAGTTCGGCACTGGATTGATTGTTGGCCTCCTTGGCCTTCTGGTATGACTGCTGCACCTCCATGGCTTTTATGTGGCACTGCTGCTGGTCCATGTCATAGCCCAGGGGTGGGCAAACTGTGGCCCGCTGGCCGCATCTGGCCTGCCAGCCATTTTAATCTGGCCCTCAAGCTCCGACTGGGGAGCGTGGTTTGGGGCTTGCCCAGCTCTGGCGCTCCAGCTGGGAAGCAGGGTCAGGGGCTGCTCTGCGCGGCTTCGGGAAGCAGCGGCATATCCCCCTTCCAGCTCCTATGCATAGGAGCAGCTAGGGGGCTCCGCACGCTGCCCCTGGCCCAAGTGTCACCCCCACAGCTCCCCTTGGCTGGGAACTGTGGCCAATGGGAGCTGCAGGGGAAGCGCCTGCAGATGGGGCAGCGGGCATCAGAGCCACCTGGCTGCACCTCTGCATAGGAGCCAGAGGGGGGACATGCTGCTGCTTCCGGGAGCTGCTTCAGGTAAGTGCTGCCCAGAGCCTGCACCCTTGAGCCACACACACACACACCCACACCCCAACCCTCTGCCCTAGCCCTGATCCCCCTTCTGCCTTCCGAACCCCTCAGTCCCAGCCCGGAGCCCCCTTCTTTACCCCAAATCCCTCATCTGCAGCCCCACCCCAGAGCCTGCACCCCCCGCCATGCCCTGACACTCCCTCCCGCACTTCCTCCCACCCCAGCCCGGAGCCCCCTCCCACACCATTACTGACACACCTCCCCCACTTTTACATGAGCAGTGACTGCCTCATATGGATAACTATAGTCAGCAGTAAAATGACAAACTGCTACTGTATTGCATGGTGCATGTAATGTATGCTCAGACTAAAGAACTAACTAGTGCTGTGTGAATTATTTGCAGTGAACAATTATTCATCAGATGTATGCTTTTTTTCTATTCACGAATTGTCATCAAACAGATGATTTCCCATACTACTTTGTTTTTCCAAAATTATTGTACAAATATTGTATATTCTCAGAGAGTCAAAGGAAGGTAGTATGTAGCTGAGCTAAGAATTTAAGAAAAGAGAACATATTTGTGTTTTGACTACTCTCCATTCAGCAAAATTGAAGAAACCACTGTCGTAACAATATATGCAATATAATACATTAAGAAACCATTTATATAGATTAAAAATAATAGATGGGTTAATAAGCATTGAAAACACAATGCCATTTTATATGTTCATTTTTTAGATTAATCGTAATTTATCAGGAAAGAATTTGCAAATTTTAAATTATTAGCCTCAGTGCAGCAAAGCACATAACCATGTACTTAACTTTAAAACTCGTGGTTGAGTCCCATTCTTTAAGCTGTTTCTTTTGACCATAACTCCTGCTTCATTGACTGCTGCATGTTTTGCATGGTTTCTTGAGGGAAATTTATGTTTCCTATCTGGTACCATATAAAGTAGGATGAAATCATAGGCTGTTTCTGCTCTTTGTATAGGATTTGATTAAATAAAAGATACATTTGTCTTTCATTTCCAAATGTATTAATAAACTGAGAATCATTTAACTTTTCTTCTTTTTGTTGAATACGAAAAACTAGTAACTCATAAATGATGTAATGCTAATTACAAACAATATCTATTTAGTTTAGTGATTGAGATACACCTATAAATTTCTTCACTTACATTTATTATTATTTATTGTTCCTGTGCAATACATATCTATTCATTTTATATATATATCTAGAGAGAAGTTGGGGGTGGCACTAGGAAACCCAGACTGCTGTATTAGTTGGGGTACTATTTGTATTTTTGCTTTTGCCGTTTCTTGCTTTTGCTTTTATTGATAACCTCAGTGACTGTGTGCTTGGCGGGCCACTTGTCATGATATGTAAATAAGAAGAATGTGCAGATTTTTGTTACAGAGAGGCTGTTTGAAACAACATAATTCTTGTATATTTTAATTATTAATACTGTTTATTATTGATAGAATACAATTGGAGGGTGTGGTGCTTTACAGCTAGACAGGTACCCTGCCTCCAAATCATTATAGGTTCCCTATATATTGTTTGTCAATATATTTTCTGTATTCTGGAAAGAAGTGACTCCAGAAAGGATTTAGGAGTCATAGTGGACAAGCAGCTCGACATGAGCTCCCAGTGTGACAACTGACAAAAAGCTATTGTGATCACAGGATGTATGAACAGGAAAGAAATGAGTTGGAGTAGAAAGATGATTTTACCTCAGTTAGCAGCATTGATAAGATTGATACTGGGATACTGCCTACAGGTTTTGTGTCCACGTTTTAAAAAGATGTTGAAAAATTGGGAAAGGTGCAACAAAGAGCCACAAATTATTTGAGGGATTGAGAAAATGCCTTGTAGTGAGAAATTTAAACAGCTCAATCTCTTTAGTTTATCCAAAAGAGGATTGAGAGATGACTTGATTACACTGTTTAAGTACCTTCATGGGGAGAAAATACCAGGTACTAATGGGCTCCATAATCAACCAGAGAAAGGCATAACAAGAACCAGTGTCTGGAAATTAAAAGCAGACAAATTCAAATTAGAAATTAGACACACATTTTTAACAGTGAGGTTGATTAGCCACTGGAACAAACTACCAATGGAAGTGGTGGATTCCCCATCTCTTGGTGTCTTCAAATCAAGACTAGATGCCATTCTGGAAGACATACTTTACCCCAACACAAGTTACTGGATTCAACACTGGAGCAACTGTGTGAAATTGAGTGGCCTGTGAGATAAAGTAGCCAGATTAGATGATGTAATGGTCTCTTCCGGCCTTTAACTCCATGAGTCCATGAATCTAGGTACCTAAATGTGGATTCAAGTGCTTAATTTTTGGAACACATGTTAGAAAGGTTTCGGCCGCAGTTTACAATTTCCTTTGAATTAACATTTATTTAAGAACATAGAATTTGCTGTGCTAGATCATAGCTTTGGCCCATCAGATCCTGTATCTTGCCTCCAACACTGGCCCATATCTAAGGGATATCTGCCCACACCTTAGTTCTCCCCAGGTTCACAACATTTAGAATGTTATGCCTTCAGATAACTACAAAAACATTTATCAAGTACTCCACACAACATTTCTATGAGGTAGATAAGTATTATCCCCATTTTATAGATAGAGAAAGAAACTGAGGCACAGAAATATTCAGATTTTGAACATCAATGTGCAGGGGTGTTTGGATGCAGGGGTTTGAATAAGGCCCATGTCTAGCTACTGTTAGTAGTTTAGATTCTTTTTGCCAGTATGAATTAACTTACACTTATCAAAGCTGAATTTCATGGGCTTAGCTTTCCCTCCCTCGCCCTCCTAACCCCTTCCTCACCTAGCTCATTCACTGAGCATAGCTCTGTTGGACTCTAAGTTTGGGACCCTTAACTCTTTTCAAAACTTTCATCAACTGGCAAAAATAAAATTTTGGACTTCTGTGATTCAGGAAACCTCTTTTGAAGTGATTCCCAGTTAGTGTTTGGTGGATCACTACTTCTGAATTGGAAGATTTGGTTGGGAACCAGCATTTGTTGCAGATTGTCATATGGCTTATCAGTCAATAGCTTTAAATTTTCCCATATAAGCTGTAAACAGTTCTCAGTTAATTATGTAACTGTGTAGCATTTTTAGTTATATGTAACTGCCAGATTTTAGATCGTATAATTCAAAACTGTCTGTCTTCAATAATGTCATAAATATAAAGGGAAGGGTAAACCCCTTTGAAATCCCTCCTGGCCAGGGGAAAGCTCCTCTCATCTGTAGAGGGTTAAGAAGCTAAAGGTAACCTCGCTGGCACCTGACCAAAATGACCAATGAGGAGACAAGATACTTTCAAAAGCTGGGAGGAGGGAGAGAAACAAAGGGTCTCTGTCTGTCTGTATGCTGGGTCTTTGCCGGGGATAGACCAGGAATGGAGTCTTAGAACTTTTAGTAAGTAATCTAGCTAGGTATGTGTTAGATTATGATTTCTTTAAATGGCTGAGAAAAGAATTGTGCTGAATAGAATAACTATTTCTGTCTGTGTATCTTTTTTGTAACTTAAGGTTTTGCCTAGAGGGGTTCTCTATGTTTTTGAATCTAATTACCCTGTAAGATATCTACCATCCTGATTTTACAGGGGGGATTTCTTTATTTCTATTTACTTCTATTTTTTATTAAAAGTCTTCTTGTAAAAAACTGAATGCTTTTTCATTGTTCTCAGATCCAAGGGTTTGGGTCTGTGGTCACCTATGCAAATTGGTGAGGCTTTTTATCCAACATTTCCCAGGAAAGGGGGGGTGCAAGTGTTAGGAGGATTGTTCATTGTTCTTAAGATCCAAGGGTCTGGGTCTGTAGTCACCTAGGCAAATTGGTGAGGCTTTTTACCAAACCTTGTCCAGGAAGTGGGGTGCAAGGTTTTGGGAAGTATTTTGGGGGGAAGGACGCGTCCAAACAGCTCTTCCCCAGTAACCAGTATTAGTTTGGTGGTGGTAGCGGCCAGTCCAAGGACAACGGGTGGAATATTTTGTACCTTGGGGAAGTTTTGACCTAAGCTGGTAAAGATAAGCTTAGGAGGTTTTTCATGCAGGTCCCCACATCTGTACCCTAGAGTTCAGAGTGGGGGAGGAACCTTGACATGGTGGCATAGTGGTGGGATTAACCTGAAATCATTTTGAGATCCAGTTGAGATTTTTTGAACTAGAAATACAGATTTTAAAAAGGAAATTTTTTTTTCCTTTGGAAAGGAAGTCCAGAAAGCAGCTGAAACTGAAAGCAGCTTGGTTTTTCTCTGCTTTGTGGCCAAGCAGAGACAAAAGGGGATTATCTTTGTGAATTGCAGGTTTTCTTTGCCTGGAGGCAGGGTACTTAACTTCTGCAGGGAAATTCACAGTCTTCCAACCCAGAGTTTTTTTTTTTTCTTTTCTTCCTAAAAGTAAATAGGGGGTGTGTGTTCTACCCATTTGCCTGGAGACAAAAGTGGCAGGGTTTTTTTTTTAGGATTTTGATTTTTTTGTTTTACAAGGAGCACAGGTTTGAAAAGGAATTTTTTTTCCCTTTGGGCTGCTGGTAAGCAGGTTTCCAAGTAGTTGGAGGTTTTTTGCTTTGATTTGGGCCCAGAGCAGAGACAAGGGAATTGTCTTTTTCTGTAGGCTGACAATCACTATCGGAGAATAGGTATTCTATTCCAGCACAGCAAAATTTTACAGCCAAGTTTTGTTTGTTTATTTCTAAACCTTGGGTGTAAAGTTAGTTAAAAACAGAGAGGTTAGAATGACAAAATCCATGGCTCGACAAAAGCTGGAATTAGCCAGATTTCAGGCTGCGGAAAAACAAAGGGAACATGAAAGACAGATAGAACTCATGCGGCTGAAAATGGAAGCAAGGGACAAAGAAATGGAAGCAAGGGCCAAAGAACTGGAGGAGAAGGAAAAAGAGAGGAAGCATGTGGAGGAGGTGGAGAGGATAAAGGCCCAGCAGAATATACCAACAAACCCTAGCAATCCTTCTCCAAGTACCACTTCCCATCCTAGAAAGTTCCCCACCTACAAGGCAGGTGATGATACTGAGGCCTTCTTAGAAAACTTCAAAAGGGCCTGCCTTGGGTACAGCATCTCTACCGACCAATACATGGTAGAGCTGAGGCCGCAGCTCAGTGGACCCTTAGCTGAGGTGGCAGCTGAAATGCCTAAAGAACACATGAACGAGTATGAACTGTTTAAATCCAAGGCGAGAGTCAGAATGGGGATAACACCCGAGCAGTCTCGTCGGAGGTTCAGAGCCCTAAGGTGGAAACCAGACATGTCATTTACCCGACATGCCTACCACATTGTGAAACATTGGGATGCCTGGATATCAGGAGCAAGTGTTGACTCTCCAGTAAATTTGCCCTTCCTAATGCAAATGGAACAATTCTTAGAGGGTGTTCCTGAGGAAATAGAAAGATAGATCCTAGATGGGAAACCCAAAACTGTAATCGAGGCAGGAGAGATTGGAGCCAGATGGGTGGAGGTGGCAGAGAAGAAGAAAACTGGTCGCAGTTGGAGCGGAGACCAGAAGGGACCACCCCAGACCACACCCTATTACCGGGGGCCGCCCAAAGCCCCACCTACCTCCCAAAGAACCCTCCAGACCCCTTATCGTCCCACCACCCCGTTCTCCAGCAACCCTCCTCGCCCCAGTGACCCGTCAGCTGGACAATGTTTTAAATGTAACGAGCTGGGGCATGTAAAGGCCAACTGCCCCAAGAACCCCAACAGATTACAGTTCATTGCACTGGAATCACACCAGAGGTCCACAGACCCAGATACCTCCCAGATACCCTTGGAGCGGAGGGAAACTGTGAGTGTGGGTGGAAAGAAG
Organism: Lepidochelys kempii; assembly: GCF_965140285.1. Lineage (NCBI taxonomy): Eukaryota > Metazoa > Chordata > Testudines > Cheloniidae > Lepidochelys > Lepidochelys kempii. Next base: position 96,959,685 of record NC_136380.1, read on the forward strand.
GTCACCGCGTGGAGGGACACCGGAGCACAAGTGTCAGCTATCCATGCTTCCTTAGTGGACCCCAATTTAATCAACCCAGAGATCCAAGTGACGATTCAACCCTTCAAGTCCAACTCTTTCAATTTGCCTACAGCCAAGTTGCCTGTCCAGTACAAGGGCTGGTCAGGAATGTGGACTTTTGCAGTCTATGATGATTATCCCATCCCCATGCTGTTGGGGGAAGACTTGGCCAAGCATGTGAAGCAGGCCAAGAGGGTGGGAACGGTCACCCGCAGCCAGGCTAAACAAGCCGTGAGGCCTAGCTCTGTTCCGGAAACTTCTATCAGGACCCGGTCAGAGGTGATGGACCTGGACCCCAGGCCAATGTCTGCAACAGCAGTAGTGGATCCAGTCCCAGAGACCCAGACGGAACCAGTCCCAGAACCGGAACCAGCCGAACAACCAACACCAGACCCCATGTCAGCACTGAATCCAGTACTTGCAACCTCAACACCAGAGGGCCCCACCGAACCTGAACTGGCAGCAGCCGATAACCCTACACAAGAGGCTCAGCTGGAGCCTGAATCCCAACATAGTGCACCAGCGGAGAGCGGTTCACAGTCAACAGAAACAGCTCCATCCCCTATATCGCTTCCAGAGGGACCAAGCCTAGGTCCACAATCCCATGAGGAACTGATGTCTCCAGCATCAAGGGAACAGTTCCAGACTGAACAGGAAGCAGATGAAAGCCTCCAGAGAGCTTGGACGGCGGCACGGAGCAACCCACCACCTCTCAGCTCTTCTAATCGATCCAGGTTTGTTATAGAAAGAGGACTTTTATACAAGGAAACTCTTTCTGGTGGACACCAGGAAGACTGGCATCCTCAGAGACAGTTGGTAGTTCCAACTAAATACCGGGCCAAGCTCTTGAGCTTAGCCCATGATCACCCTAGTGGCCATGCTGGGGTGAACAGGACCAAAGACCGTTTGGGGGGGTCATTCCACTGGGAGGGAATGGGCAAGGATGTTTCTACCTATGTCCAGTCTTGTGAGGTGTGCCAAAGAGTGGGAAAACCCCAAGACCAGGTCAAAGCCCCTCTACAACCACTCCCCATCATTGAAATTCCATTTCAGCGAGTAGCTGTGGATATTCTGGGTCCTTTTCCGAAAAAGACACCCGGAGGAAAGCAGTACATACTGACTTTCATGGATTTTGCCACCCGATGGCCGGAAGCAGTAGCTCTAAGCAACACCAGGGCTAAAATTGTGTGCCAGGCACTAGCAGACATTTTTGCCAGGGTAGGTTGGCCCTCCGACATCCTCACAGATGCAGGGACTAATTTCCTGGCAGGAACTATGAAAAACCTTTGGGAAGCTCATGGGGTAAATCACTTGGTTGCCACTCCTTACCATCATCAAACAAATGGCATGGTGGAGAAGTTTAATGGAACTTTGGGGGCCATGATACGTAAATTCGTAAATGAGCACTCCAATGATTGGGACCTAGTATTGCAGCAGTTGCTCTTTGCCTACAGAGCTGTACCACATCCCAGTTTAGGGTTTTCCCCATTTGAACTTGTATATGGCCGTGAGGTTAAGGGGCCATTGCAGTTGGTGAAGCAGCAATGGGAGGGATTTACACCTTCTCCAGGAACTAACATTCTGGACTTTGTAACCAACCTACAAAACACCCTCCGAACCTCTTTAGCCCTTGCTAGAGAAAACTTACAGGATGCTCAAAAAGAGCAAAAAGCCTGGTATGATAAACATGCCAGAGAGCGTTCCTTCAAAGTAGGAGACCAGGTCATGGTCTTAAAGGCACTCCAGGCCCATAAAATGGAAGCATCGTGGGAAGGGCCATTCATGGTCCAGGAGCGCCTGGGAGCTGTTAATTATCTCATAGCATTCCCCACCTCCAACCGAAAGCCTAAGGTGTACCATATTAATTCTCTAAAGCCCTTTTATTCCAGAGAATTAAAGGTTTGTCAGTTTACAGCCCAGGGAGGAGACGACGCTGAGTGGCCTGAAGGTGTCTACTACGAAGGGAAATGTGCTGGTGGTGTGGAAGAGGTGAACCTCTCCATGACCCTTGGGCGTATGCAGCGACAGCAGATCCAGGAGCTGTGCACTAGCTACGCGCCAACGTTCTCAGCCACCCCAGGACTGACTGAACGGGCATACCACTCCATTGACACAGGTAATGCTCACCCAATTAGGGTCCAACCTTACCGGGTGTCTCCTCAAGCTAAAACTGCTATAGAACGGGAGATCCAGGATATGTTACAGATGGGTGTAATCCGCCCCTCTGAAAGTGCATGGGCATCTCCAGTGGTTCTAGTTCCCAAACCAGATGGGGAAATACGTTTTTGCATGGACTACCGTAAGCTAAATGCTGTAACTCGCCCAGACAACTATCCAATGCCATGCACAGATGAACTATTAGAGAAACTGGGACGGGCCCAGTTCATCTCTACCTTGGACTTAACCAAGGGGTACTGGCAGGTACCGCTAGATGAATCTGCCAAGGAAAGGTCAGCCTTCATCACACATCTCGGGCTGTATGAATTTAATGTACTCCCTTTCGGGCTGCGAAATGCACCCGCCACTTTCCAAAGACTTGTAGATGGTCTCCTAGCGGGATTAGGAGATGTCAAGGTTCCTCCCCCACTCTGAACTCTAGGGTACAGATGTGGGGATCTGCATGAAAAAACCTCCTAAGCTTATCTTTGCCAGCTTAGGTCAAAACTTCCCCAAGGTACAAAATATTCCCCCCGTTGTTCTTGGACTGGCCGCTACCACCACCAAACTAATACTGGTTACTGGGAAAGAGCTGTTTGGACGCGTCCTTCCCCCCCAAAATACTTCCCAAAACCTTGCACCCCACTTCCTGGACAAGGTTTGGTAAAAAGCCTCACCAATTTGCCTAGGTGACTACAGACCTAGACCCTTGGATCTTAAGAACAATGAACAATCCTCCCAACACTTGCACCCCCCCTTTCCTGGGAAATGTTGGAATAAAAGCCTCACCAATTTGCATAGGTGACCACAGACCCAAACCCTTGGATCTGAGAACAATGAAAAGGCATTCAGTTTTCTTACAAGAAGACTTTTAATAAAAATAGAAGTAAATAGAAATAAAGAAATCCCCCCTGTAAAATCAGGGTGGTAGATATCTTACAGGGTAATTAGATTCAAAAACATAGAGAACCCCTCTAGGCAAAACCTTAAGTTACAAAAAAGATACACAGACAGAAATAGTTATTCTATTCAGCACAATTCTTTTCTCAGCCATTTAAAGAAATCATAATCTAACACATACCTAGCTAGATTACTTACTAAAAGTTCTAAGACTCCATTCCTGTTCTGTCCCTGGCAAGACGACTACAGACAGACACAGACCCTTTGTTTCTCTCCCTCCTCCCAGCTTTTGAAAGTATCTTGTCTCCTCATTGGTCATTTTGGTCAGGTGCCAGCGAGGTTACCTTTAGCTTCTTAACCCTTTACAGGTGAGAGGAGCTTTCCCCTGGCCAGGAGGGATTTCAAAGGGGTTTACCCTTCCCTTTATATTTATGACAGGAGAATATGCAGTCGCCTATCTTGACGACGTGGCCTTATTTTCGGATTCCTGGGCAGACCACCTGGAACATCTACAAAAAGTCCTTGAGCGCATAAGGGAGGCAGGACTAACTGTTAAGGCTAAGAAGTGTCAAATAGGCCTAAACAGAGTGACTTACCTTGGACACCAGGTGGGTCAAGGAACTATCAACCCCCTACAGGCCAAAGTGGATGCTAGCCAAAAGTGGCCTGTCCCAAAGTCAAAGAAACAGGTTCAATCCTTCTTAGGCTTGGCCGGTTATTACAGACGATTTGTACCGCACTACAGCCAAATCGCTGCCCCACTGACAGACCTAACCAAAAAGAAACAGCCAAATGCTGTTCAGTGGACCGGAAAGTGTCAGAAGGCCTTTAACAAGCTTAAAGCGACACTCATGGCTGACCCTGTACTAAGGGCCCCAGACTTTGACAAACCGTTCCTAGTAACCACAGATGCGTCCGAGCGTGGTGTGGGAGCAGTTTTAATGCAGAAAGGACCTGATCAAGAATTCCACCCTGTAGTGTTTCTCAGCAAAAAACTGTCTGAGAGGGAAAGCAACTGGTCAGTCACTGAAAAAAAATGTTACGCCATTGTCTATGCTCTGGAAAAGCTACGCCCATATGTTTGGGGACGGCGTTTCCACCTGCAAACCGACCATGCTGCACTGAAGTGCCTTCACACCATCAAGGAAACTAACAAAAAACTTCTTCGGTGGAGTTTAGCTCTCCAAGATTTTGATTTTGACATCCAACACATCTCAGGAGCTTCTAGCAAAGTGGCTGATACACTCTCCCGTGAAAGTTTCCCAGAATCAACTGGTTAAAATCGTCCTTGAGATGTGGAAAATATTGTTAGTCTTTATGTACTTGGTAGTATATTTAGAGATGCATGTGTCTTATTAACTCTGTTTTTCCTAGAGCTCCAGGAAGAAATCCCAGCCAGTGTTTCACCCTAGCTGAGATTTGGGGGGCGTGTCATAAATATAAAGGGAAGGGTAAACCCCTTTGAAATCCCTCCTGGCCAGGGGAAAGCTCCTCTCATCTGTAGAGGGTTAAGAAGCTAAAGGTAACCTCGCTGGCACCTGACCAAAATGACCAATGAGGAGACAAGATACTTTCAAAAGCTGGGAGGAGGGAGAGAAACAAAGGGTCTCTGTCTGTCTGTATGCTGGGTCTTTGCCGGGGATAGACCAGGAATGGAGTCTTAGAACTTTTAGTAAGTAATCTAGCTAGGTATGTGTTAGATTATGATTTCTTTAAATGGCTGAGAAAAGAATTGTGCTGAATAGAATAACTATTTCTGTCTGTGTATCTTTTTTGTAACTTAAGGTTTTGCCTAGAGGGGTTCTCTATGTTTTTGAATCTAATTACCCTGTAAGATATCTACCATCCTGATTTTACAGGGGGGATTTCTTTATTTCTATTTACTTCTATTTTTTATTAAAAGTCTTCTTGTAAAAAACTGAATGCTTTTTCATTGTTCTCAGATCCAAGGGTTTGGGTCTGTGGTCACCTATGCAAATTGGTGAGGCTTTTTACCAAACCTTGTCCAGGAAGTGGGGTGCAAGGTTTTGGGAAGTATTTTGGGGGGAAGGACGCGTCCAAACAGCTCTTCCCCAGTAAACAGTATTAGTTTGGTGGTGGTAGCGGCCAGTCCAAGGACAACGGGTGGAATATTTTGTACCTTGGGGAAGTTTTGACCTAAGCTGGTAAAGATAAGCTTAGGAGGTTTTTCATGCAGGTCCCCACATCTGTACCCTAGAGTTCAGAGTGGGGGAGGAACCTTGACAAATAAGGAGCAGGGTGAATAATGACAAAAATTATCTGTGGACCTCACTTTCACAGGAGATCCAGCTAAGTCAACCAGAGCTATCTATAGGATAGAGCTTCAAGACCTCACTCTCTTCCAATCCTGCAGCTGATGAAGTTCTGGATGCTCTTTAGCAATATACTCTTGATGATCTCCCCATGAATCCGTTCCCCACTCAGGAGGAGGAGGAGGAGGAGGAGGGGAGCATTGGGGTTCTTTTATAGGATTCCGTATTTAGCATTTTTTTTAAAAATGTGCTTTCCAGTGCTTCAGTGATGGACACCTTAGAAATGCATGCTGTAATAATCATCAATCATCATCCTATTAAGCATGTTGTGTGGAAATAAAAATTTTCATTAAGTAGTTAAATAAGTTAGATTAATAATTACTTATTTTAAACATACGTCATTCTTTATGTGATAGAGTAACAATGGTACTTGTCCGCACAAAGGATAACTTTCAAGCAAAATGAACGAGGTATATCACACTACCTTGCATTTAAGGCAAATCTACAAAATGATTACCAGCTTTATCGACATCACTCGTCACTGACAACTAATAATATATTGTGAGCATAATTAATTTTCTCCTGTTTCAGGCTGCTTATACAGAGTTCAAGACAACTGAGGTAAGTGGCTATCCAACCATTTACAGGGACTTCAGGCCAGAATTAGCATACTGACTGCTAAAATGCGTACTTGCGGGAGCTGAGGAGAGAGTGCCGTTTCCTCTGTACTTTGGAATTCTCTTACATTAAGTTCCAGGATCTCTTTGAAAATTAGGTATTAAAAGAAATGAAGCCATTGAGACATTGTTTTTCATTTCTTCTCCTTTCATAGCATGTTGCATCATAATGTTGGGGCGAAAGTGGCTTTTGTAATATGATATTGCTGCAGTAATACAGGGCTTTCAGATAAAATTCCCTATAATAATCCCTATTATTTATTGAGGTCCATTTGTGGCTTTGCTCCTTCTGCAGCACAAAGCCCACCCAGAACTCCATGCCCCCAGTGCACAGCTAGCATTATAAAGGAGCAAACCTACTCAGCAGCAGCTCCAGACTCCCAAATTCTAGGGTTGAAATTTTGAAGCTACTGCACAAAGGGTGGAACTGATTCCCCATTTTCCTGGCAAGTAAATGAAGGACAAAGAGATTGAAGGACTGCTTTTGTTGGGCATCAAATCTGGTTTTATGTGACTTGGGATTGGGAATAGAAGCCACCTCTTTTGATTTGTAAAGCCTGTACTCGGTCTACTAGACACCAACTGGCTTGGGAAGAAGCAAGTAACCATGTTTTGGAGCCACTCAGCTTTCAAACCATATGGACTTTCTTGCCAAGAGCCTGTGGAGGTTTAGCTGAGTGTTTCAGGATGGATAGTGTGAGGTATCCTGCTTCTGTAGCTCTTCTTACCTGTTGTATTCTACATGAGGGAAACACAGCCAAGGAACAGAAGTATTTAATGGAAGGAAACTGGATAGAAAGCATGTTCAGAAATACCATGAAGCCATTTTAAATTAAGGACCTGTTAAAGTAATACTTTTGTTTAAAGAATAAATTCCCGGAGCAGCAAAAGGTAAAATTCATTAGAAATCCAACACAGTGGAATAATAGAACCAGAAGATGACTACATTTTCTTGATATCAAAAGAATACATGTATCATTGAAGTGCGGAGCCTTCTTGAACAAATACCTTGGAAAATAATTTGGTGAAGATAAGTTATCCATTGAACATGTTCCTGTTGCAGGGGTATTTAAAGTGGCCTCCAAACAGGCTGCAGACTCCAGCTTCCATCTGAAAAAGTGGGCTGTGCTCTCAGTCGTTCTGAGCAGAGAGGTGATGATTAGGGAGCAAATTAAACAAGACAAAAGAAGAAGTCTTAAGCTAAAGAATTGGCCAACACCCGTAGATGTGCAAGGAGCTTGCCACTTATTTAAAAGTATAAATGTACTTTTTTCAAGTTTATTTTAATACAGGAATATGTGACCCTGGTACAGAGTTTCAGACTGGTCTTGATATACAGAGGAGAAAGGCCTTATATCATTGGTAAAGTAAAGCTATTATACACAAATGAATAGACATATAATTAATGTGCTTGTGAACAATAAATAAATGTGTGGTTACTTATTTCTATTAGTCATGCTTAGAGGCCCCAGCTGAGATCAGGCCTCCCCTTGCGGTTGGTACTGTGTAAATACATAATAAGAGACAGTCCTTGCCCCAAAGAGTTTACAATCTGAACAGACAAGACACCAGAACATAGGAATTGCCCTACTAGATCACACAGATGCTTCAGTGAAAGTTGCAAGACCCCTGCAGTTGGCAGATAAGGGATAATTCACCTGATGAAATACCCTCATGGTACTTAAGAAACTAGCTGAAGCAATCTCAGAATCATTAGTGATTATTTTTGAGAACTCCTGGAGGATAGGCGAGATGCTAGAGGACTGGAGAAGGGCAAACATAGTACCTATCTTTAAGAAGGAGAACAAAGAGGACCTGCGGAATTACAGACCAGTCAGCCAACTTTGATACATGGAAAGATACTGGAGCAAATTATTAATCATTCAATCTGTAAGCACCTAGAGGATAATAGAGTTATAAGGAATAGGCAGCATGGATTTGTCAAGAACAAATCATGCCAAACTGACCTAATTTCCTGTGATAGGATTGCTGGCCTACTAGATGGGGGGAAGCAGTAGACATGGTATAGTTAGATTTTAGTAAAACTTTTGACACAGTGCCACATGACATTCTCATAAGCAAGGGAAATGTGATTTAGGTGAAATTACTATAAGGTGGGTGCATAACTTGTTGTAATACCATGCTCATAGAGTAGTTACAAATGGTTTGCTACCAAACTGGGAGGCCATATCTAGTGGGGTCCTGCAGGGATCAGTCCTGAATCTGATACTATTCAGTATTTTCTTTAATGACTTGACTAATGGAGTGCAGAATATGCTCTCTTTTGCATAGGACAAGCTGGGAGGGATTGCAAGCACTTTGGAGGGCAGGATTAGCATTCAAAACTACTTTGACAAATTGGTTTGAATTCAACAAGATAAAATTCAGTAAAGACAAGTGCAAAGTAATACATTTAGGAAGGAAAAATCAATCAAGCACACAACTACAAAATGGGGAATAAGTGGCTAGGTGGTAGTACTACTGGAGAGGATCTGGGGGTTATCGTGGCTCACAAATTGAATATGAGTCAATGTGAAGCAGTTGTGAAAAGGCTAATGTTATTCTGAGGTGTATTAACAGGATTGTCATATGTAAGACATGGGAAGCAACTGTCCCTCACTTCTCAGCACTGGTGAGGCCTCAGCTGGAGCATTGTGTCCAGTTCTAGATGCCACACTTTAGGAAAGATGTGGATAAATTGAAGAGAGTCCAGAGAAGAGCAACAAAAATGATTTAGAAACAGTTTAGAAAACCTGATCTGTGAGGAAAGGTTAAAAACCTGGGCATGGTTAGTCTGGAGAAAAGAAGACTGAGGGGGCACCTGAGCTCAACGATGCTAAGGGCTGTTATAAGAAGGACAGTGATCAATTGTCCTCCATGTCCAGTGAAGGTAGGACAAAAAGTAATGGGCTTAATTTGCAGCAAGGGAGATCTAAGCTAAATATTAGGAAAAACTTTCTAACCATAAGGGTATTTAAATACTGGAATAGGCTTCCAAGGGAGGTTGTGTAATCCCCATCACTAGAGTTTTTTTAAGAACAGGTTGGACAAACACTTGTCAGGGATGGTCTAGGTTTACTTGGTCCTGCCTCAGCACAGATGGCTGAACTAAATGACCTGTCCAGCCCTACTTTTCTATCTTTCTATTATCCTTATTTTACAGATGGGAAACTGAGGTACACAGCAATTAAGTAACTTGTTCAAAGTCACACAGAAAGTCTATGGCAGGGGTGGGGATTTGAACCCAGATGTCTTGAGTCGCAGTCTAGGGCCTTAGCTATGAGACTAAAGCCTTGTCTACACTGCCACTTACAGCGCTGAAACTTTCTTCACTCAGGGGTGTGAAAAAACACCCCCCTGAGTGCTGCAAGTTTCAGTGCTATAAAGTGGTAGTGTAGACAGTGCACCAGTGCTGGGAGCCAGACTTCCAGCACTGATAGCTAAGCCCCTCACGGAGGTGGTTTTATTTCTGCGCGGGGCGAGCTCTCTCCCAGTGCTGGAACCACAACTACACAGCTTTGAACCTTGTATATTACAGATTCTAAGTGTTCATTGTGAAACTATAGTCATGTTGATTTCAGTTGAAGATATCAGCTCTCGAAAAAACAATAACATTATAGTAATTATTAAAACCAACTAAATTTTCTTGGCAAAACACCCTCTCTATTTGAGAATTTCCTTCACAAGGGAATTCACGGCAGGATAACTTCAGCCATCGAACACCCGTCCTAAATTGTTCCTCTACTAACCCATGCTTACTACTATCCATCCGATGGCTTGTGCCTTCCTGACATAGTCTTCAGCTTAATTGGAAATTTGATTAAGTGAACTAATCACAGGGTGTGTGGCTAGAATAAGAATTTTTGTGGGAGAGCTGGTTTTTGGTCATTAATCTCTGTCATGCCTTTTGATGCACATTTGAATTAATGTCCTTACTGACAATGTCGTCTCTGTCCATCCTTAGTTATTGTTAAGACTTCCACTGAAATCACTGAGAAAATAATAAGGATCTTAACGTTTCTTAAGGACAAGATCCACAGACCCAGTATCAGCTCTGGGTGATCTCTAACCACATATCACTAGTAAGGATTTAGCCAACTGAATTGTTGTAGCTTAACTAAAATAGCTTCACTGGAGTTGGAGGGTATATCAGCTTTCACACAAGATATGAGATATCATTCAGAGATGTGGAGAGCAGCTCTTCTCATTGAGTCCTATCCTATCACTGTAGTGCAGAATCACTCACTTAGATGAAACCTTTGAATGCAGCCAGTTTTCAAAGCCAATTAGAACAACAGGACAGTAGCTTTTGGTCAACACCCTTCTCTTAATGCTGTACTGGACAGAAGCTCTTTGGGTTCACATAGTTACATTATTCCAGTTGTTGGCTGTATTCCCACTGTGTGGCTCTGAAACCAGATGCAGCTCTTCAGAGCCCCATAGGTTATTGTGCAGTTCATTTGTATGTGAGTTCATACCTGTCAGATAACACTGAACAAATAAACAAGAGACACCAGGACTGCTCCTTGTCTCCTCATGAACCCAGAAAGTGAGGGGAAAGAGTGAGAGATGAGGGAAAGAGAGATGAGGGAAATATTCTCTTCCCTATCAGCAGCCAGAAAATAATGAGAAGAGAGTGATCACAACACAACATCAGAGCCCAAAAGTGATTATTGTGTGGATACCATTTAGTGTGGGAGTGGCTCTCCAATTTGACAAAGTTCTAGGCAAAGTTACTGAAAAAGATTGTCTGCATTGTAATATGAGTACCTCTTCCTTGAGTGTGCAGCCTATCAGATCTCCAAATATATATAAGTATTTAATGGGGAAATGTTTTAATACTTCACTTCCATCAACTTTAGAGTGATCACCTTATTAGTAAAGGGAGGAAACTAATCAGATTAAGTCTACTCACTACCAATTTGCATAAAATATATGAAGAAATGAAACATTCGGTGGTCTTAATGGGCTAGTTATTCTACATTTTGCTACCAGTAGTTTTTCACCATTACTGTTTGAAATACAGTCAAAAAAACTGAAATACTGTATCTCAGATTACAAAAACTAGTTACTTTTTAAAAAGAGTATCCAGAATTTGATAAGATCTGATTTATTGTAACTCTGCTGAGTCAATATATAGAACTGTACTATTGTCTTCAAACTGCAATTGGTAAATGGGAAATCATATGATTATGAACTTGTGTCAAAAGCCTGTTTCTGTCTAAAACCCTGTACTATAACTACGGAGATAGATAGATAGATAGATACTGATAGAGATAAGTGGTAGGCAAACTATTTGAGCAAGGGAATGAATGAATGAATGAATGAATGAATGAATGAATGAATGTGAAAATTATACATTTCTATGCATTTTCCTTGTATATGCCTAGCAATCTAAGGAGTAAAAAGGAGATTGGTAAGGGGAAAAAAAGACTGGAAAGTGCTGGAGGTCTGTGGTCCAAAGACTCAGTTTCAATAAATTGCTGTAAGGAGGTACACAAGGAGAATGCATTTTAGGGTTGAGACACTAGATAATCAAAGAGTAGGAGTAGAAAAAGGGCTCAGGCTTATTAATGAAGTAAAAATTCCCATTGAGTTAGGTGGCAAGTATATCATGTTCACAGTGATGAAAAATTCACTGGTTTGTGCGTTTTAGCCATCTGAATTAGAAGATGGTTTTGGATTTTAATTTAGTTGTAGAAACCATGGTGGGTTTCTAACTTCAAGTGTTTCATATGAAAAAAAAAAGAAGTGGGATTGTTTTCAGTGGCAGGAGATAATTTATTGGATCAAGAAAAACATGCTGATGAAGAAAAAAGTATTCAGCATGCTAAAGAAAATGTGATCAGTGATAATAGACTTGTCATTAATTACACAGCTGTGTTTTCACTTTTAAGTGAAATAAAGTAAATTCTCTTCCCTCAGTCCTCTGTCCAGAATTCAGCTCTCTCATCTTTCTCTCACACCAATTCCCAGCTTCAGTTACAGTGTCCATATACCCCCCTACCTCTATATACAATAAATAAGTAGTTCATTCATGAATGCTGATCAATGATAATAAAGAAGTAGATGAATTAGACAGCAATCTTCTTGTGGGCATTCCGGAAGAAGTGGATCTTCAAGAGAGAGATGTAAATGAGGATAGTGTCGAAGCTTTGCAGACCAGCTCAGGATAGTGTTCCAAGCATAGGGAGCAGCGTGGGAATGAGTGCAGAAATGATTGTTGGCTAAGTGGACAAATGGAGTTATATAAAGTTGACATCACAAGAAATTGAGGCAGGAGAGCAGGAGGAGTATAAACTGGTTGGCTCCTTCTTACCAGCTCAGGAAAGAACCAGTGCCATGTTCAAGTCTGCTTCAGGCCCTTGCCTAAGGGCACAATTTGTTGTTCAATCACAAGACAAAGCAATTCTGACCAATGTAGGCTGCAGTCTGTAGCAGTTTTTCCTTTGTCTCTCAGCCTTTGAAAAGAGGAGATAGATAGTCCTTTCCCTTAAATCCCGTTTGGTCATGTAGACAGTCCTTAACCCTTTCTTGTCTGTTTTTCCCTGTTACTGGAGGACTTTCAAGAGAGAATGAGGTGGTCAGACTGATAGGCAAAGAATAAGATCTTTAGTGACTGTGGGTTTGTATGGGCAGGCGATGGAAGGGTGATGTGCATGTCGGAGAGGCCAGTGAGGTGGAGGTTACAGTGATCAAGACTGGAGATGATGGAATCTGAAGAAGTTTTAGCTGTATGGAGAAAGGCTCTTAGAAATGTGGAATAGGAAGAACTGGCATGAACATACATGAGTGCATGAGATAAGTCAAAGATAACTCCCAGGTTACAGGCCTGAGTGACAGGAAGAATAGTGGTGTGTTTATTAGTCATTATTATTCCAGTCTGTCTTTCTGTCTAGGTTTGTATAAGGTCACTCATCACTGTGGTACAGAGGTGCACTTTGCATGGTTTAAAGTGGGAGAAATGTCTATCATGGCCCCATCTTGCTCCCATTGGGCCTGATTCTCATTTATTCTAAGGATACTTTATACCACTCTGGCACTGCAAAGGGGCCTTAAAGTGGGAGTAAATTATATTTCCATTACACAAGTAGAGCAGTGTAAAATGTTATTAGCATAAATAAGAATCAGGCTATTGGGCAAAACTCCATTACTTCAATGGGAGAAGGCACTGGCCAAGGTAGTGCAACTACACTAGCTGACTAGGATGACCTGATAGTTCTTTTCCACCACGAACATCTGATTCTATGATATTTATCTATCTCCTTTTGGGACCCATATTTTAAATGAAACAAAGCAGATTAGCCTAAACTTACAGTTGGTGAGATTCATCTTAAATACCCTCTGGAAAATGGTCTATGCCGCAAAAACATGACAATTAGCATAGCATATTTAGCATTTTTGAACAAGATAGTAGTGAATAGTAATGACAACAAGCAAGTAGATGCTTTGAATGCAAACTCTCTGTCCTGGGAATTTCCTTACATTTTTAGTTATGAGATTTTCAGCCTATAAACAACTATTCAATTCTATGTAGAATCTATTTCATACACTGCCCTCATCACTGTAGTATGTGAGTGCTTTAGCCCAATTTTCCTTCAGGTCATGTCACTTTGGGCACTGAAGCAGATCAGTTAAAAATTCTCTGCCTACAATTGGCTAGGAAATGCTTTTGTCAGTTTTCCTTCAACTTAGCAATATGAGCAACTTCAGCATTTAAGTCTCCAAAACCCAGGCATTATATAAAATTCCCTTTTCTCATCCTTGGACTAGTGATGTCTACCCCAATGGAAATATATCAACTATTATCCCTGATGTAATCTTTCTGTTCCCAGTAGACTGGCTCCATGCCCCAGAAGGGTACTGCCATTGATGTGACATCACACACATACTGTGAACCAGGGCATTCCATTAGGTTGGTGCACAGCAATCTGAGCAAGGCTGGATGTTAAAGGTCCTAAGGAGAAAAATAAAAATGAACTTTAAAGGAATAGAGTGTGTAGTGTCACTTTTAGGCTGACTATTCAGCTAACTATGAGGGGAAATTGTCAAAATTCTTTTCAACTCATCTTTAAGTGGCAGTTATAGCGCTCTCTCTCTCTCACACACACATGATAGCCTCATCCAATGTCTCTGACACTCACAAGTCAGCACTCCTAATTGGAAGTAGTATATCAGCATTATCCTTTTATTTGTGTTATTAATTGGAGTGGAGCAGCTGAGCTCTAAGGAAATATGCAAACACTGCTTGGCCCCACACTAATTGTAAGTTGTAAAGCGTACCACTATTTGTAGAAAAAGAACCAGGGTTAAAGTTGCAATAACAAGTTCTGGTTTTTTCCCCTCCTATATTTTGCTCAGCAGCTGCAAAATGAAATCCTTGGTGAGAAAACAGTATTTTTGTTTACATGCAATGAATTTGTCTTTGGCCTGTCTTTCGCTTTAATCACAGTCTGGCTGTGTAGTAACACATGACATTTGTGTTCTTCTGAGGAAGAACTCAACAAGATATAATTACAAATACTTTAGTTGACCTTTCATAGAATATGATCCCCAACAACATTGTGCAGAATTGTATTAAAAAATGTATGTGCATCTTTTGTGGGTACAGAAAAGATTACAGGATACTTTTATTTTAGAATAATTACACAGTGACCTTCAGAGTTATTTGAAAAGGTCATATTCTCTTCACATACCCTTGATTTCCTTTCAGTTTTTCCTTTTGTCCCACCAGACATAAATTTAGCAAAAGAAGAAGAAAGAGAGAGAGTATTTTTTCTATGGCTGAAAACTGAAGAAGATAGTTCAAAGTCCCCATAGGCACTCAGAGGACTGTGGACTGATAGGCTATTTTCTACCATTTAGCTCCTGCGTTATCACTACTCCTTTTTCTTCATTATTCTCCACTTATCACATGCAGCATCACTACAGAACCCAAATAGAGAGTTGTAATTACCCAGCTGCCACCTGATAGTACCCCTTCTATCATCTTTATCTCACTAGGCCTTGCTGTTTCATCACTGGATAAAACTTGCCCGTGGCAATGCCTGTGATAGTACATCTCAGAGATACATTTAAAGTTTACTCATTTATTGCAGAAAAATGCTGAACCCATGCAATTATTAGATACACTTGCCAATTTATTTGTTCAGTGTGGCTACTTTAACTCCCTTTTCTATCAGCTATTTGTTCTGTTCTTCTTGAAAACACTGAGGTCACTGTTGGGCACTGAGATGAAACAGAAAAATTTCAAAACGTCCAGAAACAAGACTGCCAAGAGACACCTTGATAAAACCACATATCCACATTCACTAGAAGCCTAAAGTGAGGGACTTGCATTTGTGTGACATTCTTGCTTATATTGCTCTGTGATGCTAACATTTGGATCATTCAATTTAAGCATTCTGACATAAATTTCATGTGCTGTGCAATGACTCTCAGACCCAGTGTGTCAAAATACCAGAAAATCAAGATGCACATTTAGGAAATAATTCCCCTGCTGATGAATGTACAAAATGAATGGGAAAACATGAGTATGCTATATTAAACATATGACTGTGCAAACACTCATTATTGGCTCTGACCCTTTTGACTGATCCCTTGATGTTTTAAATTGATTATTTTGCTTTAGGATTGATGTCATTTTTAGCTTGCGCTCAGAAAAATATTTTTTCAAAAGATAAATAAAAATTATGTATTAAAACTCCCAGGAAAAAGGAAAATACAGAGTAGATTATAGTAATATGAGATGTAGTTCTTGGTTTGAAATTAGGGCTGTCAAGTGATTTAAAAAATTAATTGCAATTAATAGCACGATTAATTGCACTGTTAAACAATAATAGATTACCATTTAGTTAAATATTTTTGGATGTTTTCTACATTTTCAAATATATTGATTTCAATTACAACACAGAATACAAAGTGCACAGTGCTCACTTTATATTTATTTTTATTAGAAATATCTGCACTGTAAAAAAACAAAAGAAATAGTATTTTCAATTCACCTCATACAAGTACTGTAGTGCAATCTCTGTATCATGAAAGTTGAATTTACAAATGTCGAATTATGTATAAAAAAAACTGTATTAAAAAATAAAACAATGTAAAACTTTAGATCCTACAAGTCCAATCAGGCCTACTTCAGGCAATCGCTTAGACAAACATGTTTGGTTACATTTGCCGGAGCTAATGCTGCCCGCTTCTTGTTTGCAATGTCACCTGAAAGTGAGAACAGGCATTTGCATGGCACTGTTGTAACCAGCGTCATAAGATATTTATGTGCCAGATGCACTAAAGATTCATATGTCCCTTCATGCTTCAACCACCATTCCAGAGGACATGCGTCCATGCTGATGACGGGTTCTGCTCGATAATGATCCAAAGCAGTGCGAACCGATGCATGTTCATTTTCATCATCTGAGTCAGACGCCACCAGCAGAAGGTTGATTTTCTTTTTTGGTGGTTCGGGTTCTGTAGTTTCTGCATCTGAGTGTTGCTCTTCTAAGACTTCAGAAAGCATGCATCCCTCTCAGATTTTGGAAGGCACTTCAGATTCTTAAACCTTGGGTCAAGTGCTGTAGCTATTTTTAGAAATCTCACATTGGTACCTTCTTTGCATTTTGTCAAATCTGCAGTGAAAGTGTTTGTAAATCAAACAACATGTGCTGGGTCATCATCCGAGACTGCCATAACATGAAATATATGGCAGAATGCAGGTTAAACAGAGCAGGGGACATACAATTCTCCCCAAGGAGTTCAGTCACAAATTTAATTAACACATTATTTTTTTAACATACATCATCAGCATGGAAGCATGTCCTCTGGAATGGTGGCCAAAGCATGGAGGGGCATATGAATGTTTAGCATATCTGGGATGTAAATACCGGCAACACCGGCAACAAAAGTGCCATGCGAACACCTGTTCTCACTTTCAGGTGACATTGTAAATAAGAAACAGGGAGCAGCATTTCCCATAAATGTAAACACATGTGTTTGTCTTAGCGATTGGCTGAACAAGAAGTAGGCCTGAATGCACTTGTAGGTGCTGAAGTTTTACACTGTTTGTTTTTGACTGCAGTTATGTAACCAAAAAAAAATCTACATTTGTAAATTGCACTTTCACGATAAAGAGACTGCACTACAGTCTTGTATGAGGGGCACTGAAAAATACTATTTCTTTTGTTTATCATTTTTACAGTGCAAATATTTGTAATAAAAAATAATATAAAGTGAGCACTGTGCACTTTGTATTCTTTGTTGAAATAGAAATCAATATATTTAAAAATGTAGAAAAACATCCAAAATATTTAATAAATTTCAATTGGTATTCTATTGTTTAATAGTGCAATTAATCGCCATTAATTTTTTAAATCACAGTTAATCGCATGAGTTAACTGTGATTAATCGACAGCTCTATTTTAAATTGTTTGTATTATGGTGTGATGTTTACTGGGGGTACCCAGGGTTGTGAGACACCTCACTAGCTCCTGCCCTTTTCATGAGGAAACCTTCTCTGTGCCTGCCATGGGTCAGCTCCTGAACACCACCGGCCACGAGCAACACCAGCACTCCCCTCTAGGCCTACACAGACCCTGGTGTCACTCTGCAGGTTAGCAATTGACAAACCCCAGCCCTCGAGCCCTCCAAGCATCTCGGTGGAGTGTCTAGACTGTGGTCCACTGGGCACTCGCAGTAGTCACGGATTTGCTGCTTCCAAAGAAGCACTATCCCTCAGCTTGCTAGTTCTACCTCAGGTCACCTTAATACACAGCACTTAGGTAGGTTTATAGTAAAATCAAGTATAAGCTGGTTTAACAAAGCCTAGACTTTCAAGCAGTAACAAGTACTGGAAACAAATAGTTAGAAATGAAATAAAATCAAAACACGCATTCCAAAGCCTAGACAAAATTAGATACTCTCACACCTTGTAAAGTATTGCTCACCCAAAATCCTTGTAATGCTTTACAGCCAGGTTGGATGTGACCCTCCTTTCATGAGACAGATGTACAGTCTGCTCGTGTAACCTTTGAGTGGGCTTACACTTGCCCCATAGGTGAAGGATTCCATATGTGTTTCTTTGCTGCCCCCCATGCCCCCCAAAATATACCACCTCCATCCTTTGTCTTTGTTCATAAACAGGACATTCCCTGCTGTTTGTTCCATTTTATAGATTTCTTTTGTTGGAGATTTCACACTCTCATTTCACACCTGGCTCAGTATGCAGCTAGGCATACAGTGTGAGGCATACAATACACAAATGGACAGTGCATACAATACACAAATGGGAGATAGGTGTCTGATACCTCCTGTGTGAAAGGTACATTTCTGACGTATGTCACCTACTGGTGACCTGCCTTAACTCCAAGAACTTAAGAACATAATTTTCAGGATAGTTACATATCTCCTTAAATATTACCCATACATTGTGAAATGACTATGTCGACCAGTGGGCTCCTGCCTCTCAGTAGAGATCTCTCATGCCACATTTCAGTGAACTATTATGCAGATATAGGGGATCCAGGTAAAACCCTATGCGTGCCATTGGCACCCAGGAGTTCCTCAGTCACATACAGTAACATGTAGAGGTCTCTACTGTGCTAAATTCTGTACAAACGCATATCCTGCCCCAAGGAATTTACAATCTAAGTGGGAGATTTTTAACAGTGTATCTAAAAATCTCTCACTGAAAGTCAAAGCCCTACCTGCCATTTGTAACTCCCCCTCCCCCATCACAGGTGAGACACAAATTCTATTCAGATTCTTATGCCATGTCCAACACTGTTGTGGTATCTGAACAATAAATGATGGGAGAAAGGAAGATGATTAGGCTAGTTTGATAGGTTGGGATCTGAGGCACAAAAACTGACTTACCAAAAGTCACACAGGTAGAGCCAAAGATTTAAACAGAGATCTCCTGAGTTCCAGCTCAGTGCTTAGCCACAAGACCACATCTTTCCTTGCCAAAGCTATAAATGCATGGTTGAAAAGATTACATTCTTCTTTGCTAATACGTGTTAGCATAATTTATCATGACTAGTACTTCATTGCTAATTCAGGAGTCAGCAGTGAAAGGAAAGCTGACAGAAGCAATGGGATTCTGGTAGCATGGGCCATGTATAGCTTCCTAATTGTCTGCTGCATTAGTTAATGTTTGTAAAGTGCTTTGGAGACAAAATGTTTCAAGTATTATTACCACCACTATTGTAGAGAGACGGGTCCAGAGCTGCCTGCTCACCCCATTATTCATAGAGGGCATTCTGTGGGGGAAATATGTTTGCAAACCGCCCATAGCTGCTCTCTGTTGAACTGCTTTTGTTGCTTTACCTGAGAAAGAGGTATTGATTAGGGGAGAAGCCAGGCAGGCCTTGCATTTAAAACTGCTCGAGTAAAGGTGCTGTCATTTAAAAAAATCTTTAATACACTCTCCCCATATTTATTTCCTGGGCTCTGAGTCAGAATACTTGGGCTATCTTCTCAGCTATGCCACAGATTTGCAGTGCAACCTTGGGCAAGTCACTTAGGGTAATATTTATAAGTGTTGCTGCCTAAATTAGTTATCTAAATCTATACTTAAGCACCAGAATAAAAATATCCTGGTTTTCAGAATTACCCATAACCCACAATCACTGACAGAAGCCAATGGAAGCTGCAGGTACTCGGCATGTCTGATAATCGGGGGCCTGAATAAACATTTGGGTACCTAACTTTAAAAACCCATGTTTGAAATTTTTAGGTTTGACTTTATGTGCCTTAGTTTCCCCATTTGTAAACTGCAAGATTGTAACCCTTTCTCGCTTTTGGAAAGTGCTGAAAGATCTATGCATGCAAAGAGCTACCTGGTAGAAGTGTTAATTGCTTGTTATTATTGTGAACATTTATGTTAACTTTGGCAACAAATGAGGTTTGAGAAGATTGTCTTGAGGTGATTACCTGAGATATCCTTTGTGAGACAAATGTGAGAATTCATTGGGCCTGTTATTCGGTTTCCAAACATTTCATGTTTACCACACCCTTAGGAGAAATTCAGATAGCATGAAACTTAGAGTGTTCACCAGTTCAGGAGCAGCATGAAAAGGTTTCACAGTCCTCCCACCCACTTGAAAAAAAAAAAAAAAAAAAGAGTGCCAGATAATTAGTTTGAATTGGCATGGAATATTGGCTCATAAAGTGTGGTGGGTTTTTTTTTCCCCAAAAGCTCTGAATGGTATTACGTGCATCCTGCCACAAAATGACATGCTGTGTCACGCATTTTTAACTAATATTTTACTGAGTCTGAATGGGTGTCATAAATTTTTACCACCTCTTAGCACTTCATATTGAAGTGTAGAGATTATTATGGCAGTTACTAAAACTGAACCTGCTCTTTTAAAAGGAGTGCTTTTAATTAAGAAGTCAAAGCATGGTTGAAATAGTCTGCCACGCAGTAAATAGCTGGGTGCAAAGTAGGGTAAATGCCGACGGCAAAGCTGAGCGGTTCGCCAGCACTGAACAGTCCTTTACTGCAGGTATAGCACTCTTCTCACCACGTTATTGCTAATATGCTGGATATAAATTATGTATTATATTAGAACAAAGTCCGCATCTGAAGAACAACTGATCCAATTACTGGTTTTCTGAGCCCAAACCAGTCCCTGAACTTTCCAGTCTGGCTAACAGCCCCATATTTCCTGCCGAGGAAGAAGAGGCCAGGTGGTAGCACTTTCTTCTTCGTTCTCCTCGAAGGCAGAACTTTTAGGGGTTTGGGCAGCTGCTCGTTCTTCCGTTTTTGCCTGGTGAGCACCGCAAAGGGAAAACTGAGATGTTGTTAAGGGTGGCCCTGCTGCTACTGCACATTTATTGGTGGAAAGAAATCACAGGAGAGAAAAGGTCATTGCCCCTTGTTCCCCTTTCAGTGAGTAAGGGCTGTTTCTCCAGCGGAAGGAGGTGCATACCCAATGCTCTCTCTTGCATGCAAGGGTGGGGGCAGAGAGCTATGGGAGAGTGGAAGGAGCTGTGGCTCCGCCCTCTATGCACCCGCCACATGGCTAGGTGCATGGGGAGAGTAAACTGGTGCATGAAAAGAGAAGAAGTAATTTACTGCCCTGCCCCATCCAGAACAGGGGAGGAATGATCACTCTCTGAGCCACAATTTGTTCTCTGGTCCTGGGATCGTGCAGCTATGCACCGATCTTTACTCACAGCACATTGTGAAGTTACAAACCAACCCAAAACATACATCATTTTCAACTGTAGAACTTCATGGCAAAAATATGACCACTGTGAATTCTGGCCCTTTGCCACTCATTACAGAGGTCTCCATGTAGAGGAGATTAATATGCTGTGAGCTTTTGAACAGCTGCCCATTTCTACCCCAGAGGTGGCAACACCTCTGTGGAGTGAGTCCTGTTTGTATAGAGCCCTGTGCTCCCTTCCACTTATGCAATCAGAGTGCAGCGAGAAACTGCAGATCCCAGCTGCTGGGTGTTGAAGTTGGGATTGCCAGCTCCGCAGCATGCTACCCCTTCCTGCTGTGGATGCCCCACAGGGAGGAGCAGTTACGGCCTGCTGGGAGTTAGCCATAATCCAGCCTGTGCTCTGTTTGAAACCCATGGGGCAAACCAGCACAACTAATGCTGACTGAGCCAGCATTAATATGCAGGGGTTCCCATTATGCAGTGTAAATTTCCATCATACCTCAAGGGTAGTTGAACCATAGCAGCTGGGGGAGCCAGCTATGCTGCCAAGGAACTAATGGGGGTGCAAGGGCAGGGTCTCAGCCCAGATGACCCAAGTCTTCAGTGACTCCCCAAAAATCTACACAGATCTCATAGGAAGAGCCAGTTTTGGAGGTTCAACCTCCTGTCATTTCTTATCAGGAGAATAATGAAAAGCAAATAATAGCAAAGTATTATTTATTATTTGTTTGTCAGTAAAACCATGGGGCCCCAATCAGGGAACACGGCCTCATTAGGCTAGGCACCATAAACATAAATAGTAATTAAAAGAGAGTGCCTGCCCTAAAGAGTTTACAATCTAAACATTTAGCAAATAACTAAGAAAAAAATAACACACTTATAATGAAGATTTTTGAAACTCTTGGGACTTGCAAGTGTTTCCACGAACATGACCCCATGAATAACAGCAAATTGAGTGAGAATGATTTGGTTACAAATATATCGGTTCATCCTTGTTCCTTATTTGACCAACTTCACATGTTAGAATTTAATCCAGGACATCTATCACAGATTGATCCCAGATCTTCTGAGTTCCAGTCCAGTCCTTTGTGCATAAGACCTTCCTTTCTTTGTCCCTCCCAACCCCCCCGCTTTTCTCTCCTGAAGCTCCTGCTCATATTACACTCGTTGGGGTAACAGTCGCAGTGATTCTCGTACTGATCCAGCTGAAGTACCATAGCTGAATGATCAAGGGGGAGCGTCCCTGGTGGTGAGAAGCCTTTCCTCCATGGGAAAAAGGGTGATAAGAAGACAGGACAGCTTGTAAAGTGGGCAATGCCAACCAGGGAGAGAGTGCCTACAAGGAATGGAGGACTGTGCACTTCAGTATATTGTCATTATAACTTCTGCCTGTATGACTCACATGGAGACCATCAGTGGATTTTAAAGCCGGCCTCCCTTGATGTAACTTCTAAAAGAGGACAGCTGCAGAAGCATTGGCTGCCCTCCTCCGCGTTGAATTTCTTAAAGAGGGCACCTCAGGCCCTGCTGGTACAGGAAAGTACAATGTGCATTCCCTGCTCTAAGGGAAGGTGAATTTGGCCCATGGGAAACTGTTTAAAATTTTATTTAGAACAGATTCAGTTATCATAGTTTAATATACAATGAAATGGGGCCTTAGGCTACCTAAGCAGTTCGGGCAGACACTAACTTGGCAGCCTAAATACCACCTACCAACATCCGGAAAATAAACCCTTCAGCCTTTCCCTGAAATGAGAGGCTGAAAATACAGCAGAAAATTAGGCTCAGAATTCCATGAGAAATAAGATTTCTTGGGAGATATCCAGCAACCCCTGATTTTGGCAAGGTTAGAAATACTGTAGGAATGGCCGTGCTCAGAGTATTTTGTCTGAAACCAACGAGGAATCCGGTGGCATCTTAAAGACTAACAGAGTTATCTGGGCATAAGCTTTTGTGGGTAAAAAACCCACTTCTTCAGATGCATGGAGTGAAAATTACAGATACAGGCATAGATATACTGGCACATGAAGAGAAGGGAGTTACCTTACAAGTGGAGAACCAATGCTGACAAGAGCCATGTGCCAGTATATGTATGCCTGTATCTGTAATTTTCACTCCATGCTTCTGAAGAAGTGGGGTTTTTACCCACAAAAGCTTATGCCCAAATAAATCTGTTAGTCTTTAACAGTGGTTCCCAAACTGGGGTTCACAAACCCCTGGGAGTTCACAGAACGTTACAGGGGGTTCGCCAGAAAAATGTCACTAATGGCGGCCAGAGGACCCTGGGCATTGGAGGCAGCAGATGAGACCCAGTTGCAGGGCAGACAACCTGAGCCACAGGGAGAGTGGGGCAGAGAAGTTGGGGCTGGCAGCCCAAGCCCTGCCCCCGTGAGCCGGCCGCCTGAACCCCAGCGCTCCGTGCGGGGCTGGCAGCCGAAGCCCCAGGGAAAGCAGGGCCAGGCAGTTGGGGCTGGCAGCCAGAGCCCTGGCAGTCAGCGGGACATGCAGCCCAAGCTCAGAGGAGCTCAGTTGACCGGGGCGGTCAACGGGGTCCAGCAGCAGGAGCCCCACGGAGTGCGGAGGAAATGTAAACTTAAATCCCTGGAAATATTCATTTTTAGGAGGGGGTTCACGAGATTTTACAAGTTAGTGAAAGCAGTTCGTGGGCAGTTAAAGTTTGGGAACCACTGATCTTTAAGGTGCCACCGGACTCCTCGTTGTTTTTGTGGATACAGACTAACACGGCTACTCCCTGACACTTGTTTGAAATCAGAATGTACACGGGCACATGATAGATGGGAAAAAAAAAACCCAACCAAACTTTTTGGAACTTCAAAAAGACTCATTTCAGGCACTGGCAAGGTTTCCAGACAGTTCATAATCTGAGCATATTTGCCAGTCTCTTTTGATAAGCCTCTCACCTGATTCAGTAGAAATACTACAGGGCCAAGGCCTCAGTTTTTGTAAATCTGAATAACTAAATTGGTTCAAACAACTCTGCACCTAGTTTGCATCCTTGGTGTTCTCCACAACTAACATTCTTCCCTGCTGAAAATTGGCCATTAAGCCCTATTCTTTGTTTTCTACCTTGAATTCAAAACACACCTTTACTTCTTGCTCCATGCCTATTTATTTCCTTAATTCCCTCTTGGGAGGGATTCTTTCAAAGACTTTTAGAACTTGCAAAAAAATTATATCAACTAGTTGTCTTTGTCCCCTCTTGTCTGACTCCCTCCAAGAGTCCTATTAGATTGGGGAGGCACAATTTTCCTTTACTGATTCAATGCTGATTTGTCCCTGCCATAGCATATTAAGCGATATGTTTCATAATTCTGTCATTTCAACTAATTTACTTGGCAGTAATGTTCACTGCTCTGTAAATCCCAGGATCATCCACAGAACCTTTATTAAAGATACTTATAACATTGGATACCTTCCAGCCCTCTGGTATGGTAGCTGATTTTAATGCTAAATTACATATTTTTGTAAGCAGCTCAGTCACTCCATTCTTATGCTTCTTCAGGAATATTGGATGAACACCATTTAGTCCTGCTTTTAGACAATAAAAACCATTCTGTCAGGCTGTGCCTTCACTAGAATTTTAGCCCAGCTAGCCAGAATCATATATTAGGGGTGAGGGAAGAATGCTAGACCGAACAAACTGTATTAGCTAGACTATTCCTTGCTAGTTGAGCTTACCAGAACTATGAATGAGTCTAGTTATGGGCCTCTTATTTATTTGCCCAATTCACACCTATATATTTTAGCCAGGGACTACCACTTTTCAGCAAGAACTGTTCCAGCTAGCATCGTTGAACCTGTAGCATAGATAGCTGTAGTGACCTTATTCCTTTTCCTCTTCACTGGTCAGACTCTTATGATGGACACAAGGAAAGCTTATGAAATCCCAGTCTCAAGTCCTCCTCCTCCTCATCTGCACATCCCTCTAGCTGTTCCAAGTGCAACATTTTAAGGATTTTGTCCCCTAAACAGAACTTTCAGAATCATTTCTGAAAGCCTTTTTGTTTGCCACAGGTCTAAAGATGCCTTCAGTAATCTGGCAAATGGCAAACAGAACTCTTGGGCATACTCCCTTGATATTTCCACCGCTTTGAAAGACAAAGGCAAATTGACTGCCAGACGAGAGTTCTCCAGTACATAAAACCTTGTCAGCAAAGCCACAGAAACTTTGCACAATGCCTTTATCTTTCCTCTCTTTGACTATGGTGATATAATGGGGACACTGCGATTTGCTGGAAAAACTGCAAACACTCCAAATATTAAACCTAGACAATTGCATTCAAGCTAATGAAAGCTGGAAATGTTAGAGGTGACGCTCTCCATCTTCAAGATGAGGGTGTATTATAGAACCTGTCATTCTTCAGTACTCCTTGCTGCCAATCTACTGTATGGAGTAGCACTAACAATACCCACTGCCTTGCAAACCGCAGGGTTTGTGTCACAAAAGGGCAACAGGCTGACAAATAGGGTGCGGGGTAGAGAGAGTGAAAGCACATGATGCCACTTGAACAGGGTCTCTCTGCCTTGGGGAGTTGATAACCACTTTAACAGCATCACAGGGGTAGCCGTGTTAGTCTGTATCCAGAAAAACAACGAGGAGTCTGGTGGCACCTTTAAGACTAACAGATTTATTTGAGCACAAGCTTTCGTGGGTAAAAAACCCATCTGAAGAAGTGGGGTTTTTACCCATGCAAGCTTATGCCCAAATAAGTGTTAGTCTTTAAGGTGCCACCGGACTGCTCGTCACTTTAACAGCATGTCCTTAGACAGGACAGTTGACACTTTGATGACTGTAGCCCTGGCTAAAAAGATAAACTGGCACTGGTGCCTTTGTCTATCTATTGTCAAACTATTTTGCAACACTTATACAAACTATTTAACCACCTGGCTCTCTTCATATCGCTAACAGAAATTGTCCAGACACATAGATTGTCTCTTTCCAAAATTCCTTCTGTAAGAACTGCATCATTGTATAAGTTGCTGTTTCACTTGTATTTATGTGGAAAAGTGGAGAAAACAAATCCACTTATAACAGGAACCGTTACATATAACAGAACTGTAATATTTACAAATATTCCTGGAGCTTCAGCATCTATAAAAAATTCACTTACTTGCTTAATGCTTGATTTTACAGTGTAAAGGTGTCCAGTGTCGGGTGTCCGAGTTCAGGAGGGTATCAACTACAACACTCTGTTCAACACATCATTAATCTCCCAGAGAAACTCCATCTGCAAAGCACACCCCATACAGAGCACACACACAGAACAAACAATGGCAGATCTGTGCTGATATTTGGTGGTGTTATATTAGAAAACTGTAGGACCAGATCATGTAAAATTGAGCAGTCTCACTTTTGTTTAGATAATGATGGTTTAAACGATACTATGTGGTAAGATGCAGCATAATTCAATTCATATTCAGAAGTATGCTACAAGTATCTCTGAACTTAGGGAGATACATTCATTTTTGTTTCATGTATCAGTGTGGCTACTAAGACTTTCACTGACTTCAAGGGGCATTGGATTTGGTCCTAAGTTAGTTATTTGGGCAAAATTTTAGAAAGTGCTAAATCGACTTAGGATCCAAAGTTCAAAAGTGATTCAGGCACTCTGTACCAGATTTTTAAAGCTATTTAAGCATTGCTGTGTTCAGTGTTGCAACACCTAACTGATTTAGGAGCTGACATCTCATTTTCAAAAGGGATTTAGACACGAGTCTAACTCTAAATCCCATTGACAGTCAATGGGCTCTAGACTTCTAGGTGCCTAAATCCCATTTGAAAATTATATTTAGACTCCTAAATTAGTTAGGTGTTGCAACAGCTCAGCGACACCTAAATATCTTGAAAACACTGGGCCTTTGGCCCAAAAACCTCAAAGGTTTTTAGGCTGCTAACTTCCACTGATTTCAATTTCAGAGTAACAGCCGTGTTAGTCTGTATTCGCAAAAAGAAAAGGAGTACTTGTGGCACCTTAGAGACTAACCAATTTATTTGAGCATAAGCTTTCGTGAGCTACAGCTCACAGTGCATCCAATGAAGTGAGCTGTAGCTCACGAAAGCTTATGCTCAAATAAATTGGTTAGTCTCTAAGGTGCCACAAGTACTCCTTTTCTTTTTACTGATTTCAATGGAAGTTAGGAGCCTAAATACCTTCAAGGAACTGGGCATAAGTGCCAGATAACTTTTGGAAATAGGACTTGGGTGCTTTTGAAAATTTTACTGTTAATCTAAAATTAAGACAGATTTAGAAATTGGATGGCTGGTAAGGCTTGTATTGTGTCTGGCAGGCAGCAACAGTTAGCACCATTTTAGCTTCCCAAAATGATAGTTTCTAAAGATATACTGAAGTATGCTATAGCAAAGTTCCCATTTGATGGGCACCCGCAGAAGCAAGAGGTCTTTTCACAGAGTCCTCCATCTGCTCCATCTCTGCAGGGACCCTGGGGAGCCCTGCATAGTCTCTCTCAGGTCTGTCACCAGCCCTACCTTGAAACTGGTTCAGCAGCCCAAAGTAACTCAAAATAGTCCCATGCCACAAACACTAGGTCCACCACAGTAACCCCAAAGTTCAGCGCCTCTCCAAAGTTCTTATCATCCATGAAGACCTTATTCTGCTCAGCAGAAGCCTAGCCTTCTGGCTCAGACTTCCATCCTCAATCAACATGCTCTCTGTTCTGAGAGGGAAGGTGGCATATATACTACCTTACTTCTGAAAGCTTCCCTAGATTGGCTGGGAGAGAGAGAAGCCCTGCCTCACCATACACCACAAAGCTCCTGATACCAGCATCTCCCCATCCCACTGCTAATTCCTGGGACTATCTCTTCGCTTCTGGCTTTGGCTGGTTTGTAAGCCTGTGTTCACATCAACATCCCTGGAAAGGGGTCTTCTGGCCCTTAGGCTTAAAGGGCCAGTACACTCCATTACTTATACCAATGATTTTTGAGTTTCTGTGAAGGGCATTCTACAGCAAATATAGCCACTTTTAGTGCAGATAAAGCACGATAGGTTTTTTTTTGTTTGTTTTTTAAACTGAAAAAGCACTTTAAGCTCCAAAGGAAATACCATAGCATACTACTTTGTTTGCTCTTACCACAAACACTGAAAACCGTGGCACCCTGAATGCATAAGTTTGCTAAGGGTATGTCTACACTGCAATAAAACACCTGTATTTAGAATCATAGAATCATAGAATATCAGGGTTGGAAGGGACCCCAGAAGGTCATCTAGTCCAACCCCCTGCTCAAAGCAGGACCAATTCCCAGTTAAATCATCCCAGCCAGGGCTTTGTCAAGCCTAACCTTAAAAACCTCTAAGGAAGGAGATTCTACCACCTCCCTAGGTTACGCATTCCAGTGTTTCACCACCCTCTTAGTGAAAAAGTTTTTCCTAATATCCAATCTAAACCTCCCCCACTGCAACTTGAGACCATTACTCCTCGTTCTGTCATCTGCTACCATTGAGAACAGTCTAGAGCCATCCTCTTTGGAACCCCCTTTCAGGTAGTTGAAAGCAGCTATCAAATCCCCCCTCATTCTTCTCTTCTGCAGGCTAAACAATCCCAGCTCCCTCAGCCTCTCCTCATAACTCATGTGTTCCAGTCCCCTAATCATTTTTGTTGCCCTTCGCTGGACTCTCTCCAATTTATCCACATCCTTCTTGAAGTGTGGGGCCCAAAACTGGACACAGTACTCCAGATGAGGCCTCACCAATGTCGAATAGAGGGGAACGATCACGTCCCTCGATCTGCTCGCTATGCCCCTACTTATACATCCCAAAATGCCATTGGCCTTCTTGGCAACAAGGGCACACTGCTGACTCATATCCAGCTTCTCGTCCACTGTCACCCCTAGGTCCTTTTCCGCAGAACTGCTGCCTAGCCATTCGGTCCCTAGTCTGTAGCTGTGCATTGGGTTCTTCCGTCCTAAGTGCAGGACCCTGCACTTATCCTTATTGAACCTCATCAGATTCCTTTTGGCCCAATCTTCCAATTGGTCTAGGTCCTTCTGTATCCTATCCCTCCCCTCCAGCGTATCTACCACTCCTCCCAGTTTAGTATCATCCGCAAATTTGCTGAGAGTGCAATCCACACCATCCTCCAGATCATTTATGAAGATATTGAATAAAACCGGCCCCAGGACCGACCCTTGGGGCACTCCACTTGATACCGGCTGCCAACTAGACATGGAGCCATTGATCACTACCCGTTGAGCCCGACAATTTAGCCAGCTTTCTACCCACCTTATAGTGCATTCATCCAGCCCATACTTCCTTAACTTGCTGACAAGAATACTATGGCCTGGGTTAGCTGACTTCAGCTCACAGGGATCAGGCTGCAGGGCTATAAGATTGCAATGGAGGTGCTCAGGATAGACTGGAGCCAAGGCCCTGGGATCCTGCAAGCGGGGAGGGTCCCAGACCCCAGCTCCAGCTTGTGCTCAGATGTTCACCACTGAAGTTTTACAGCCCCTCAGTCCAAGCTCCACAAGCCTAAGTCAGCTGACCAGGCCAGCTGCGGGTGTTTTATTGCAATGTAGACTTGCCCTAAGGGTCAGAGTCAGGGCCAGCTCTAGGTACCAGCAAAACAAGCAGGTGCTTAGGGCGGCACATTTCTAGGGGCAGCATTCCAGCGCCGGCCATGCTGCCCCTAGAAATGTGCCCCCACCGCCCCAACTCGCCTCCGCTCCACCTCCGCCTGCTCCCCTGAGCGCACCGCTGCCGCTCGGCTTCTCCCCCCTCCCTCCCAGGCTTGCTGCACACCAAACAGCTGTTTGGCACATGGAAAGCCTGGGAGGGAGGCAGGAGAAGCTGAGTGGCAGCGTGCTCGGGGGAGGCGGCGGTGGTGCAGCGGAGGTGAGCTGGGGCGGGGAGCAGTTCCTCTCCCCCGCCCCCGTAACTTCCTGCGCTCCCCCCTCCCCCCTCGCTCACCTCCACTTCACCATCGCTGCCTGTCAGGGGAGCAGGCAGAGCAGAGATAAGCTAGGGCAGGGGGCTGCAGGGGGGAGCCGCAGGAAGCAATGCGGGGGGGGGGGGGCGAATGTGGCATGCCCAGGGCAAGAGGCGGGGCCGGGGATTTGCGGAAGGGGTTGGGAAGGGGTGGAGTTGGGGCGGCACCAGGGGTGGGGGGGGCATGAAAAAAAGTGGGGGCTGCCAAAAATTTTTTTGCTTGGGGAGGCAAAAATCCTAGAACCGGCCCCAGTCAGAGTTCCACTTATACATGTGCAAATATTTTATTAAAGCAGAGAGCTTTAATTAAAGGCTCTCACAGAAGGGCCACCTAGCTCAGCATCATGGTGGGTTAATGACGAGGCAAGGAATCCTTTTAATCTTGCTAGGCCAACAGCAGCTGTTAGGATATAGATATTCAGGCCTGTCTGTAAAGGCCTATACTCTAAAAATTTAGGTGTATTCTTATCACTTAGCTAGTTATAGAGGTATAAAAGAAAGAATCAAAATCACTGTCTGCTGATGTAAGGGTCTTCTCTTACTGTGACAGTCTGAGGCCCTGTTCTTAGGCTAAGGCCTTTGGCTAAGCAGCAGAGGCAGCCATAAGCTGGGAAGCGACCGGTCACATCCTCACATTCCAAACTAGTCACATTGAAAGAAGGTGCTATTGGGATCTTAGGAATACAGTCCTGTCCTGATAGTGCCTATCGCCTCCAGAGAAAGGGAAGTGCCTAGAAAATGTAAAAGGAAACTTAGTTTGATAGCATCCTGTCTGGCAAGAACTCACTTATCAATAGCTGGGATGTGAAATCCTCATTTCTGTGTTGTTCTATCACTGTAGTCCCCCTTTCCTTATTGTTTGTCTGTATAATCTCTGTCTGGTTCTGTGATTGTTCCTGTCTGCTGTATAATTAATTTTGTTGGGTGTAAACTAATTAAGGTGGTGTGATATAATTGGTTAAATAATCATGTTACAATATGTTAGGATTGGTTAGTTAAATTTCAGGAAAAAGATTGGTTAAGGTATAGCTAAGCAGAACTCAAGTTTTATTGTATAGTCTGCAGTCAATCAGGAAGGGGGGTGGAAATGGGAACAGGGGATGGGGATGGGGAAATTGGAATCATGTTTTGCTAAAGGGGGAAATGGAAACAGGGACACAGGTGTAAGGCTCTGTGGTGTCAGAGTTGGGAAGGAGGACACTAAGGAAGGAAACTGGAATCATGCTTGCTGGAAGTTCACCCCAATAAACATCAAATTGTTTGCGCCTTTGGACTTTGGCTATTGTTGCTGTCTGTTCATGTGAGAAGGACCAGGGAAGTAAGTGGGTGAAGGACTAAGCCCCCTAACATCTTGGTGCTGTGACTCGGATGCATCACATCGGATAGGTGAGTGGCAGCCTGTAAGTTCCCTTCGCCAACAGTCTGCGCAGCTGCTTGGAGGGGGTATAGTGAACTCTCGTGATGGTAGTTGTGGGTTCTGGCAAGCCAGGGTAAAGGATTTTTTGGATAAGGAAGAACCAGGGCCCATGCCAGGTGCAGGGGTCAACCTGGGATGAGATTAAAAAGGAAATGGAGGAAGTGTTAGGGGACCCAGAGGGATGGCGGGTGGCTGAGGTCCTTGGTTTATGGGTAGTAGAAGAAGGTCCCTGCCCATGGGGACTGAATGCCTTCCAGGGAAAGGAGGCACTTCAGTCTGCTTGTGAGAGGTTTGAAGTAAGGGCAGCATTATGGGAAGCTGCCAGTAATCTTTCAAGTTTGGTGCTGCTTCAGCAAGGGCTGCAAGGGTTGTAAATTAGTTAGGGGTAGTTAAAGATGATTTGGCACAACAGGGTTTAAAGTCAAAAGCAGCGTTAACAGACTACGTTTAGAGACTGGAGCTGGGACGGGGGAGTGGAGAGAGAGAAAGGAAGGGGGAAAAAAAAGGTTTCAAAGTGCAAAATGGCAGGGTTTGCAGGAGCAGGTAACAACCCCCCACTCTTCTCCCAGAGCCAGACTGAGAACCTAGGGATAAGGGTTCCCAACTGTTTCAACCCAGGGAGCCTACTCTTGGCTCAGAGCTAACTATGTCCTTTTCTTCTTTTCCTTCTTCTTTTTCTTGGTTTACTTAATTTGCTGCTGGTAGCCTATACTTTAAACTGACCTGACAGGCTTAATTGGTTTCTTTCCACCTCTCCCCCTGCCTTTCCACACTTTTGTTTTTCTGAAGTTTTAATGGAGGGTACTTTGGATACTTATGTGAGATGTTTTTGGTTATTTTGGACAAAGTATGATGGAGGTCTGCTGTATTCGACTAGAATTTTTGGAGTAAAAGATCCATGGGCATCCATGGAGACAAATGTTTTACTGCCTCTTTGAACAGTCTCAAGGTAAAGACAACACAAGTTAAGGCAGTTGTGTGGCAATAATTGTACTTGGTGGCTACGTTGTTACAGACAAATTGAACTACCTTAGAGAACTAAATGTAGGAGTAAGTGATTTAAAGAAGGGAGTGAAAAGTTACAACTAGCTTTTGCAAAAATTGATAATACAGGGTTTGCAGGAAAGTAAACATTTGGGAGTTGTGGAAATGGTAAAAGGTAACTGTTGTGAAGATGTTAAAAGAGTAACAGTTGTGGTGTTACGAGAAGGAAGTTTTTGTTTAATGATAAAACCCAGTTATATAAATGTAACTGTATGTGCAACTCTGTGCAGTCACATTGGATGGAAGCTTGTTAATTAAATTATCCAAGGGGGTCAGGTAGAGTGGCTACTACCACCACTAGGCTTCTGTCCCCAGAAGACTTTACAGCTATTCTGAGGGAAAATGGGCTGTTTTCCCACAGAAATGGTCTATAAGGGACTGCTGCAGGCGGAGAGAGAATCTGATCAAAATTATTTGACTATTGGGTAATGTAATCAAAATCACTAAAGGATGTAAGGGGTTTCTATTGGAACTTAACTTGGCTGCCCCGATTGTGTCTAGTTGTACAAGATGGAAGTGTAATTGGGGTACAGTTGTGTAAAAAAGAGTAATCACAGTGCAAGGGATGTTAGGCAAAAGAGAATTTTGTGTGTGTGCACAGGAAAAAGAAAAGGCAAGGAACGATGGGAACACTGAGCCTTGGGGTGGCTCTGGGGGATCAGATTGTTGCTTTGGTGGGTGTGCATGAAAACTCTGTGGGCATGGGGGACGCAGTTACACCTTGTGTAAAATTAATATGGCTAATATAATATATGGAGGTTAAACTATATGGAAGGAATGTGCATTTTCCCAGGACGTGCACAGTGTATATTGGAGAAGGGGTAAAAGAAATGCAAACAAAACATGGTACTGAATTAAAATCCTCTTAGGGCTCCAAAAGGGGCCACAATAGGTTGTGCTTTCTTTTTCAGATCTCTGTGTGATTTGGAGCAGGAGATGAAACTGGAAAGTAATCAGAACTCTGGTGGAAGTAAAATGTTTCCTTTTTAAGACAGTCTCTGAGCTGCTAACAGCTTTGGATCCAAAAGCAAGCTAAAAGAAAAGGAGTACTAGTGGCACTTAGAAGACTGTGCCACTAGTACTCCTTTTCTTTTTGCCAATACAGACTAACAGGGCTGCTACTCTAAAAGCAAGCTAGTAACCTCTGTGTAAATGCAAATTACCTAGCTGATGGGCATAAAGGAGCTGCAAATAACGAATACATCTGGTCAGCAAACAAGCTACTAGAAGACTCAGATTATGGCCCTCCAGAAAAGGGAGGTGAAAAAAACAAGTCAAGCCTGAAAATAAGGGGGACAGGTTAACCTTAAGGGGTGTGTGTGTGTGTGTGTACAGTGCTAAAATCTGAAGCTGTGTCTCAGCTATTACCTGAGAATAAACTTAAAGCTTGGTACAGCAGAGAAACTATTGCAAACATGGTCTGTTGTACAAGAGGGGAAACTGAGGTACACCACCTCATGAATTTCATAAATGACCAGTGAGTGGGGTAATTCACTAGCCTGACTATAGAACAAAATAAGGACAGCCCGGAGGTAATTCTTCTGTTTTTCCTGCAATTAGCAAGGAAATTTGTAAAAGAAAGTGGTATTATTATTATTATTATTAATAAGCAGTAATCTGTCCCCACCAGGTGGGTGGAAATTGTTTCTTTTGTTTTTCAGACACTCTACAAGCAAGCTGGTGCCAGTGGAAAAATAACCCACAATACCATGGATCTGTGTTTTGTGTTTGTTTGTGGTGTTTGTCTTGTTGCTAGCATTGTTGTGTTTTAATGAACAGAAAATCTCATGATGTGGGTGGGGGATGGCTTCAAAAGACTGACCTTGGGGGGAGATGTGTATGAGAATACAAAATGTTCAACAAGGAGGCTAGCACCTGTGTAATAGCTACCATGGTACCTGGAAATGGAATGGCAACTAAGGTGGTTCCCCACAAGCCCTATGGAAATAATGAGAAGGGGAGGAGCTCACTGGGAATCAATGGAGGGGTGTGTAAAATAGTGTAAATCAACAGAAGATGTTTGGATGTGCCCTCCTCCTATGACTATGGAGGAGCAGAATCAATGGCCTATGCAAGGGGTGGACAATTGGGTGTACTGTATATAAGGTGTTTTGCTGGGAATGTACATATTACTGGGGGCACAATTACACCAGCCCATAACCAAACTACACCCATCTATACGCAGCTATCTGGACTTTGGTGCACAAATGGATCTGTGAATCTTATTGCTGTGAATAATCAAACCAGGGCATACTGCCTGATTCCATACCAAGTAGTTAAGCTGGTCTGGACAATAACCCTTTTCTCTGTGAACATTCAATGGACTTATGATAGGGACAAAGCATGCAAAACCTGCAGAGGCAGCTTGTTGCAACTGTCAGCAACTGGATACATAAGATCGTGACCCTGTTGAAGGAAGAGAGGCAGTGTTTTGGGGGTGTCTCGGATGTTGGACCATACTGCAGTGGTCAGGACTCGGTGTTGCTGTGGATTTTGTATTGTTAACTGTACTTGTGTTGTGTTGCATATGGAGATAACCTATAAGTAATGTAGTAGGACCCATCCCCCCCTGCAGTGTACTAGACAACCTGGACCCAACCTTCTCGGGCCCACTGTAATGGGAAGTCTGGAACACAAATTGGAATAGGTGTGGTATGCCCATACGAGAGAAGGGGAATGAACAGAACAGGTAATCATCAGTGATCCATCCCCTGTCACCCATTCCCAGCTTCTGGCAGAGGACATCCCTGCCCATCATGGTTAATAGCCATTGATGGACCTATCTTCCATGAACTTATCTAGTTCTTTCTTGAACCGTGTTATAAGTCTTGGCCTTCACAACATCCTCTGGCAAGGAGTTCCACAGGTTGACTGTGTTGTGTGCAAAAATACTTCCTTTTGTTTGTTTTAAACCTCCTGCCTATTAATTTCATTTGGTGACCCCTAGTTCTTGTGTTATCAGAAGGAGTAAAATAACACTTCCTTATTTACTTTCTCCACACCAGTCATGATTTTATAGACCTCTGTCATATCCCCGCCTTAGTAGTCTCTTTTCCAAACTGAAATGTCCCAGTCTTATTAATCTCTCCTCGCTGTTCCATACCCCATATCATTTGTGTTTCCCTTTTCTGAACCTTTTCCAATTCCAATATATCTTTTTTGAGATGGGGCAACCCCATCTGCACGCAGTATTCAAGATGTGGGTGTACCATGGATTTATATAGAGGCAATATGATATTTTCTGTCTTATTATCTATCCCTTTCTTAATGATTCCCAACATTCTGGTTGCTTTTTTGACTGCCACTGCACATTGAGTCGATGTTTTCAGAGAACTATCCATAATGACTCCAAGATCTCTTTCTTGAGTGGTAACAGCTAATGTAGACCCCATCATTTTATATGTATAGTTGGGATTATGTTTCCAATGGGCATTAATTTGCATTTATCCCTTCATCTGCCATTTTGTTGCCCAGTCACCAAGTTTTGTGAGATCCTTTTGTAGCTCTTTGTAGTCTGATTGGGACTTATTGCCTGGGATCTGTGTTGGTGAGTATCTGAGTGTGTGTTTGTTGTGAGGATCTGAGTGTTGGATCTGAGTGTTTGTTGTGAGGACAGTTTGACAATGTGTTTGATTGGTTGGTTGAAAAGGGCAGGAATTGGGAGTGCTTTGTTCCAGGTGAGCCTGACTGTATAAAAAGCCATTCGGCAGGGAACCAGCTAACAGCAGGAGTTTGCCTGGGAGTTCGCCTGGGGAGAGCCCACTGAGGCTTACATCTTGCTGGCTTCTCTGAGTAGTTACTGCATCTCCTGAGGAAGCTAGTAGAAGGAAGATTATGGATGGGGGGTGTTCAGCTGTTGTGACCTGCACTGGATGTGCTATGTTTGTCTTTCTTCCACAGGACAGAAGCGACTTTGTCTGTACAAAGTGCGAACTGGTCTCCATATTGGAAGAGAAGGTTCAAGGTCTGGAGCAACAGGTATCGACTCTGCGTTGCATAAGAGAAACTGAAGATTTCCTGGACAGACATCAGGATATGCTTCTACGGACACAACATTCTGCAGCTTCAGAGCAGGCTGCACAGTGGGGACAGGAGGCCAGCGAAGAAATTTGGCATCATGCGACCTCCAGAAGAAGAAAGGGGAACGTCCATGTACCAGCAACGCAGATACAGGTAAGTAACCGTTTTCATGTTGTCTCCACAGGTACCAGTGCGGAGAGTGGACCAGATGATACGTCTGAGGGAAGGGAGCAGAAGGAGACTCTGCCAGTTGGAAGGCATGAGATGCACTCTCCTAGGGTTGGGGGTTCCACGACCACCACTCCCAAGAGAAGGAGGCGGGTGGTGGTGGTCGGGGACTCTCTCCTCAGGGGGACCGAGTCATCTATCTGACACTCCAACCGGGAAAACCGAGAAGTCTGCTGCTTGCCAGGAGCTAAGATTCGCGATGTGACAGAGAGACTGCCGAGACTCATCAAGCCCTTGGATCACTACCCCTTCCTGCTTCTCCACGTGGGCACCAATGATACTGCCAAGAATGACCTTGAACAGATCACTGCAGACTACGTGGCTCTGGGAAGAAGAATAAAGGAGTTTGAGGCACAAGTGGTGTTCTCGTCCATCCTCCCCGTGGAAGGAAAAGGCCAGGGTAGAGATCGTCAAATCGTGGAAGTCAACAAATGGCTATGCAGGTGGTGTCGGAGAGAAGGCTTTGGATTTTTTGACCATGGGGTGGTGCTCCAAGAAGGAGGAGTGCCAGGCAGAGACGGTCTCCACCTAACAAAGAGAGGGAAGAGCATCTTCGCAAGCAGGCTGGCTAACCTAGTGAGGAGGGCTTTAAACTAGGTTCACCAGGGGAAGGACCAAAGCCCTGAGGTAAGTGGAGAAGTGGGATACCGGGAGGAAGCACGAGCAGGAGCGTGTGAGAGGGGAGGGCTCCTGCCTCATACTGAGAAAGAGGGGCGATCAGCGGGTTATCTCAAGTGCCTATACACAAATGCACAAAGCCTGGGAAACAAGCAGGGAGAACTGGAAGTCCTGGCAAAGTCAAGGAATTATGATGTGATTGGAATAACAGAGACTTGGTGGGATAACTCCCATGACTGGAGTACTGTCATGGATGGATATAAGCTGTTCAGGAAGGACAGACGGGGCAGAAACGGTGGGGGAGTTGCACTGTATGTAAGAGAGCAGTATGATTGCTCAGAGCTCCGGTATGAAACTGCAGAAAAACCTAAGAGTCTCTGGATTAAGTTTAGAAGTGTGAGCACCAAGGGTGATGTCGTGGTGGGAGTCTGCTATAGACCACTGGACCAGGGGGATGAGGTGGACGAGGCTTTCTTCCAGCACCTCGCAGAAGCTACCACATCGCACGCCCTGGTTCTCATGGGAGACTTCAATCACCCTGATATCTGCTGGGAGAGCAATACAGCAGTGCACAGACAATCCAGGAAGTTTTTGGAAACTGCAGGGGACAATTTCCTGATGCAAGTGCTGGAGGAACCAACTAGGGGCAGAGCTCTTCTTGACCTGCTGCTCACAAACCAGGAAGAATTAGTAGGGGAAGCAAAAGTGGATGGGAACCTGGGAGGCAGTGACCATGAGATGGTCGAGTTCAGGATCCTGACACGAGGAGGAAAGGAAAGCAGCAGAATACGATTCCTGGACTTCAGAAAAGCAGACTTTGACTCCCTTAGGGAACTGATGGGCAAGATCCCCTGGGAGAATAACATGAGGGGGAAAGGAATCCAGGAGAGCTGGCTGTATTTTAAAGAATCCTTATTGACGTTACAGGGGCAAACCATCCCGATGTGTAGAAAGAATAGTAAATATGGCAGGTGGCCAGCTTGGCTTAACAGTAAAATCCTTGCTGATCTTGAACACAAAAAAGAAGCTTACAAGAAGTGGAAGATTGGACAAATGACCAGGGATGAGTATAAAAATATTGCTCGGGCATGCAGGAGTGAAATCAGGAAGGCCAAATCACACGTGGAGTTGTAGCTAGCAAGAGATGTTAAGAGTAACAAGAAGGGTTTCTTCAGGTATGTTGGCAACAAGAAGAAAGTCAAGGAAAGTGTGGGCCCCTTACTGAATGAGGGAGGCAACCTAGTGACAGACGATGTGGAAAAAAGCTAATGTAATCAATGCTTTTTTTTTGCCTCTGTCTTCATGAACAAGGTCAGCTCCCAGACTGCACTGGGCAGCGCAGCATGGGGAGGAGGTGACCAGTCCTCTGTGGAGAAAGAAGTGGTTTGGGACTATTTAGAAAAGCTGGACGTGCACAAGTCCATGGAGCCGGATGCGTTGCATCCGAGAGTGCTAAAGGAGTTGGCGGTTGTGATTGCAGAGCCATTGTCCATTATCTTTGAAAATTCATGGCGATCTGGGGAAGTCCTGGACGACTGGAAAAAGACTAATGTAGTGCCCATCTTTAAAAAAAGGAAGAAGGAGGATCCTGGGAACTACAGGCCAGTCAGCCTCACCTCAGTCCCTGGAAAAATCATGGAGCAGGTCCTCAAGGAATCAATTCTGAAGCACTTAGACGAGAGGAAAGTGATCAGGAACAGTCAGCATGGATACACCAAGGGCAAGTCATGCCTGACTAATCTAATTGCCTTCTATGACGAGATAACTGGTTCTGTGGATGAAGGAAAAGCAGTGGACATGGTGTTCCTTGACTTTAGCAAAGCTTTTGACACTGTCTCCCACAGTATTCTTGCCAGCAAGTTAAAGAAGTATGGGCTGGATGAACGCACTATAAGGTGGGTAGAAAATTGGCTAGATTGTCGGGCTCAACGGGTAGTGATAAATGGTTCCATGTCTAGTTGGCAGCCAGTATCAAGCGGAGTGCCCCAAGGGTCGGTCGTGGGGCCGGTCTTGTTCAATATCTTCATTAATGATCTGGAGGATGGTGTGGATTGCACCCTCAGCAAGTTTGCAGACAACACTAAACTGGGAGGAGTGGTAGATACACTGGAGGGTAGGGATAGGATACAGAGGGACCTAGACAAATTGGAGGATTGGGCCAAAAGAAATCTGATGAGGTTCAACAAGGACAAGTGCAGAGTCCTGCACTTAGGACGAAAGAATCCCATGCACCGCTACAGACTAGGGACCGAATGGCTAGGCAGCAGTTCTGCAGAAAAGGACCTAGGGGTTACAGTGGACGAGAAGCTGGATATGAGTCAACAGTGTGCCCTTGTAGCCAAGAAGGCCAATGGCATTTTGGGATGTATAAGTAGGGGCATTGCCAGCAGATCGAGGGACGTGATCGTTCCCCTCTATTCGACATTGGTGAAGCCTCATCTGGAGTACTGTGTCCAGTTTTGGGCCCCACACTACAAGAAGGATGTGGAAAAATTGGAGCGAGGCCAGTGGAGGGCAACAAAAATGATTAGGGGACTGGAACACATGACTTATGAGGAGAGGCTGAGGGAACTGGGATTGTTTAGTCTACAGAAGAGAAGAATGAGGGGAGATTTGATAGCTGCTTTCAACTACCTGAAAGGTGGTTCCAAAGAGGATGGATCTAGACTATTCTCAGTGGTAGCAGATGACAGAACAAGGAGTAACGATCTCAAGTTGCAGTGGGGGAGATTTACAGTGCTGTTCCTCAGACTCACCAGGTACAGATAATGGACAAGACTCTTTTCTGTGCCAGAACTCTGCTGGGGATAGGAGAGAGGGGAGGGCAGCATGGTTCCTTGATTGTCAGGGCCAGGAGTGGCCCCAGTGAAACCATAAAGCTTCTGACAGTCAGTTCTAAGATCTGATACAGGGTCCTTAATGGACCCTATGCCAGCAAAGGATAGGTGCGGTGGAACAGGGCTTTGCTACGTCCCCTTTCTACGTTTGACATGCCCCCTCCCTCCATGAACGCATCCCCTGCACTGGGATTGGAGGCAGGCAGAAGTGAAGTAGAGCTGGCACACTTGCACCCAGCAGTGAGTTCCCTTACACTAGGCACATCTGCAGCCAGCTTTATGCTGTCTCCATTTCTTAAAGGGAAAGGATATGGGGCACTGCCGTCTATCCACCTTGAAACACTTTCCTTTTCCAACGCCAAATGGACAAAGCCATAAATTGCTGTATTCCCCCCAAATTTCCCCAAACAGGCAAACTTCCCCCAGCCTCTATGACTACACAAGAGGCCAAGCTGAAAAGCAATGACTAGCCTCCCAAAGGCCTATAATGAATTGCTAAAATAACACTTTGGTAGAGGAAATCAGTGGAGGTGCCACGGCCTCATGCATATGATAAACAGTTTGGACACTTTTGACTGCAAGATTATGAACTAAATGCTAATCAGCAGGTGGAGTATGCCAATTACTGCCCATTCTACTTATTCTTAATAGGCTCAGGACAATAAATATTCTAGCTACACTCTGGCTACCAGTTCAGTTTCTATGCATTTACATTGATAGGTGGTTCAAAATATTCATAACAAAATGCAAAACCGTTTGAATATTGTTGGGTTTTGTGGTGGTTGTTTTTTTTTTTTTTTGGTGGTTTGGGGTTTTTGTTTATTTGTGTTTAGTTTTTGTTACAAATACAAATGTGAGCCCATTTTGGCAAATAAATTTGCTTTGGCAAATGAATTTTTTAAGCAATGCAATGGTAGTTTTTGCATTGGACTCAGGGACATTTGCATAATTTTTTTTTAAATGTGAAAATAGTCATTTCATTGAAATTTTACAGGAAAAACTTGGAGTGAAATTGGGTGTAATGAAATGGTAACATTTTCATGAAAAATTCTTCAGAACAGAAATATTGACTTTCTCAGTGCTGTTTTATGGATATACAGCAGTGCAATTTAACGAAATAAATGAAAGAAAAGATGCGTAATTCATATCAGATAATAATATCAAACATGGGGATCATAGAATCATAGAATATCAGGGTTGGAAGGGACCTCAGGAGGTCATCTAGTCCAACCCCCTGCTCAAAAGCAGGACCAATCCCCAATTAAATCATCCCAGCCAGGGCTTTGTCAAGCCTGACCTTAAAAACTTATAAGGAAGGAGATTCCACCACCTCCATAGGCAACGCATTCCAGTGTTTCACCACCCTCCTAGTGAAAAAGTTTTTCCTAATATCCAACCTAAACCTCCCCCACTGCAACTTGAGACCATTACTCCTTGTCCTGTCCTCTTCCACCACTGAGAATAGTCTAGAACCATCCTCTCTGGAACCACCTCTCAGGTAGTTGAAAGCAGCTATCAAATCCCCCCTCATTCTTCTCTTCTGCAGACTAAACAATCCCAGTTCCCTCAGCCTCTCCTCATAAGTCATGTGTTCCAGACCCCTAATCATTTTTGTTGCCAAAAATAATCGTTCCTTGGGACAGAGAGCATACTGGAATGGACCTATGATCATCCTTTCCTTATTTCCTTTCCTCCTGCGGTGTACTAGACAATCCGGACCCAGCCTTCTTTGGCCCACTGTAATGGGCTCCTGCAGGGCTCTGGAGGCAATTTAAAGGACCTGGGGCTCCAACCATTGCTGGGAGCCCCAGGCCCTTTAAATTGCCCCCTGGGGAAGCTGGGCTGCCCCAGTACGGTGCACCGGCTCTTGCCAGTACGCCATACTGGGGCATACCAGCTTACTTTCACCTCTGGCAGAAAAGGATCTAGGGGTTACAGTGGACGAGAAGCTGGATATGAGTCAACAGTGTGCCCTTGTTGCCAAGAAGGCTGATGGCATTTGGGGCTGTATTGCCAGCAGATCTAGGGATGTGATCGTTCCCCTCTATTCGGCATTGGTGAGGTCTCATCTGGAGTACTGTGTCCAGTTTTGGGCCCCACACTACAAGAAGGATGTGGAAAAATTGGAAAGAGTCCAGTGGAGGGCAATAAAAATGATTAGGGGTCTGGAGCACATGACTTATGAGGAGAGGCTGAGGAAACTGGGCTTATTTAGTCTGCAGAAGAGAAGAATGAGGGGGGATTTGATAGCTGCTTTCAATTACCTGAAGAGGGGTTCCAAAGAGAATGGATCTAGACTGTTCTCAGTGGTACCAGATGACAGAACAAGGAGTAATGGTCTCAAGTTGCAGTGGGGGAGGTTTAGGTTGGATATTAGGAAAAACTTTTTCACTAGGAGGGTGGCGAAACACTGGAATGGGTTACCTAGGGGAGGTGGTGGAATCTCCTTCCTTAGAGGTTTTTAAGGTCAGGCTTGACAAAGCCCTGGCTGGGATGATTTAGTTGGGGATTGGTCCTGCTTTGAGCAGGGGGTTGGACTAGATGACCTCCTGAGGTCCCTTCCAACCCTAATATTCTATGATCTCATAATGGAATACGTAGGTATACGAGGGCAGAATTTGGCTCAAAGACTGTTCAGTCCCTCATTTATTGCAGCAATGGTTGGCCTGTAACTAAAACAGTTATATGTTCCTGCGGGTTCCTAATACTGTTGATCCACAAATATCTAATATGATGTTAGCCTATCTAAGGAGGTAAATGTCTTGCATGTATTTCACAACTCTCTCTTCATTCTTAGACAAAGGCTTCAAATTTGCTTTTATTTGTCTGATAACCAAAAAGCTTTTCAGCTTTTGTACATCCGGCTAACTGATAGAATTTTATGAAGAAGAGTGTGTTGTCTGCATACTCTTTTCATTATCCATGTGTAGTGTTCTGAAATCTTATCACTCACCTTGCTGGCTTGAGCAAGTTATGTCTCCACTGCCAGAGCAAGAAGAAGAGTGAATAGAAGACAACCTTCATTTCAACACAAAAGAATCTATGGCCAGATTCTCAGATGTAGATCAGTCTGGCTGCATTAATATGGTGCTACACCATTTATACCAGCTGAAGAGCGAGCTCACTATATTGTTTACTTTCCTTATTACACCTCAGAATGAAGTAAATTAATGAAATGATCTTTCTGTCTATCTACTGAGACATTCCCCAAACTATTGAGTATCTGTTTAGGTCACATTGACTCCCTGGTAGGAGAAAAATATTATAAAAACAAATGTGTTACTTAAAGTAACAAATGGTGCAGGATAGAAGTTATTCCAAAGGAACAATGATTGACAGGTCCCCTATGGGCTAATGTCAGACCCACCTATGGGACAGTATATAAATCACTAAAAGAGCTTTAGCATGTCGCCAAAGTGTACAGCTACCACTTTGTCAGAATTATTTTCTCCAGTTCTTTCCTGCATTCTTGGAAACATAAGACATTATCCAGAGAAGGAGAAAGCACCTGTGCAATTGCTTAGA
The DNA here is from genome assembly GCF_965140285.1 of Lepidochelys kempii. Taxonomy (NCBI): domain Eukaryota; kingdom Metazoa; phylum Chordata; order Testudines; family Cheloniidae; genus Lepidochelys; species Lepidochelys kempii. Next base: position 97,003,580 of record NC_136380.1, read on the forward strand.
CAAGTGTGTTATACTTATTCAAGTTTGCAGACATGCAGACAAGCTGGCAGGGAAGGGTTGGAGTTTATCATTTCTTCCTCTCCTGATCTCATTAACATAAGATACAGATAGAGCTGCTCCACTCAGTGTGGCTGGCCTCAGCTTGTCTCTAATTCCTGCTCCGGGATACTTTGCAACCAAATCAAAAGCAAGGAACGGTGTTGTGTAACATTGCTCTCTTCCGATGAGAAATTATGACTATTCGTAGCCATGTGAAAACCTCCAGCTGATGAAACTCACCCTAGTCTGGCTTTAGCTAACTGGTAAAGGTACAGATACATTTGGTGCTGATGGTAAATCTGGACATTCATAGGTTATTAGCTCTCCTCCCCCATCAAATTAAACAGGGATTGGTAGAGCTATGATGTAAATTGAAAACTTCCCTGAGTTATTTCCTTCTCTTCCAGACAAGTTCAGGACAAGTAGATGTGGAGTGAAGGTCACAAGAAAGTTAAAATTGGGACTCTTTAAAAATCCCACTTTCTATAGTAGAGTGATTCTGGCTTTACTTCAGTGTAAACTAAATTAGAAGCCAGCCCGGTACATTTATTAGAAGATTAAATAATAGTAATGTTAACAGTTGCATAATATTCAGTCTTCATAGAGATTTACAAATATTATCTAGTGATATCTTTTTAAGGCCAGTAAGTAGCTGTATATTCATTGAACAAATGGAGAAACAGAAGCATTACAAAGGGCTGACACTGACTTTATCCCAGTGCAAATGAGATCAGAGTCTGGCTAAATCTACCTCAATTATTTCTATATTTTTAAGATAATAAAACTGATAATCAAATAGAATTTTCAGATTGACTGTTAATGTTGTGAAAGATATGTCTAGTTAATGCAGTGTGTGGTCCAACAGACAGGGCATGGAATCAGGAGACCTGGATTCTACATCTGGCTCAAAGGCTGGCTGTTATGTAGCTTTGGGAAAGTCACTAAACTGCTTGTGCTTTTCTTTCCCTTCCCATTCTTTGTCTATTTATATTGTAAGTTCTTTGGGGGCAGAGACCATCTCTTACTATGTGTACAGTGCCTGGCACAATGGGGCACTCATTTTGATGTTTCTAGATGTTACTGTAATACAAATAACTAATAAAGAATTCTTTATTGCATTACGTTTTTCCTATTTTTTAAAGAAGGAAATGTCATTTAATAAGAGCAAGGACACAGCGCATTTCACTACAACTATTGTACATCTCAGGTGGTTAAAACCACTCAAGCACGTGGCCCTCTCCCTTGCAATACTGTATGAGATTAACGCAGAAACCCCTTGTCTGTCAAGTTTTATTGCCTAATTATAATGTGGTGCTGGACACCGATTGCCCAAAGCCATATTCAGACTCATCAGTTGGGCATTTTAAATGATGTCAGAGGCATACATATGGAAATCAGCCTCTGTACCAGATGACTTGGGGACAGCTAATGTAACACCGGTTTTTTAAAAAAGCTCCAGAGGTGATCCTGGCAATTACCAGTAAGCCTAACTTCAGTACCGGGCAAACTGGTTGAAACTATAATAAAGAACAGAATTATCAGACACATAGATGAACATGATATGTTGGGGAAGAATCATAATGGCTTTTATAAAAGGAAAAGGAAATCATGCCTCACCAATCTTTAAGAATTCTTTGAGGATTTCATCAAACATGCACAAGCGTGATCCAGTGGATATAGTGTACTTGGACTTTCAGAAAGCCTTCACAAGGTTCCTCACCAAAGACTCTGAAGCAAAGTAAAATGTGATGGGATAAGAGGCCAGGTCCTCTCATGGATCAGTAACTGGCTAAAAGATAGGAAACAAAGGGTAGGAAAAAATGGTCAGTTTTCACAATGGAGAGAAGCAAATAGCAGGGTTCCCCAAGGATCTTTACTGGGACCAGTGATGTTCAACATATTCATAAATGATGTGGAAAAAGAGGTAAACAGCGAGGTGGCAAAATTTGCAGACAATACCAAATTACTTTACATTTAATTTTCATAAATTACTCAAGGTAGTAAAGTCCAAAGTTGACTCTCAAGAGTTACAAAGGGATCTCACAAAACTGGGTGACTGGACAACAAAATGGCAGATGAAATTCAATGTTGATAAATGCAAAGTAATGCACATTGGAAAACATAATCCTAACTGTACATATAAATTGATGGGATCTAAATTAGCTGTTAACTCTCAAGAAAGAGATCTTGGAGTCATTGTGGATAGTTCTCTGAAAACTTCCACTCAGTGTGCAGCGGCAGTCAAAAAAGCAACCAGAATGTTGGGAATCATTAAGAAAGGGATAGATAATAAGACAGAAAATATCATATTGCCTCTATATACATCCATGGTACGCCCACATCTTGAATGGGGCTGCATGCAGTCGTTCTGGTCACCCCATCTCAGAAAAAGATGCATTCAAACTGGAAAAAGTACATAGACGGGCTACAAAAATGCTTAGGCATACGGAACAGCTTCCATATGAGGAGACTAAAAAGTCTGGGACTGTTCAGTTTAGAAAAGAGACGACTGATGGGGAATATGAGAGAGGTCTATAACATCATGACTGGTGTGTAAAGAGTGAATAGAGAAGAGTTATTTACCCATTAACATAACACATGACCCAGGACTCACCCAGTGAAATTGGTAGGCAGCAGGTTTAAAGCCAACAAAAGGAAGTACTTCTTCACACAATGCACAGTCAACCTGCGGAATTTGTTGGCAGATGATGTTGTGAAGGCCAAAAATATAATTTGGTTAAAAAAAGAATTAGATAAGTGCATGGACAATAGGTTCATCAATGGCTATTTGCCAAGATGATCAGGGATGCAACCTGTGCTTTGGGTGTCCCTAAACATCTGACTGCCAGAAGCTGGGACTGATGACAAAGGATGGATCACTGAATAACTGCCTGTTGTGTTCATTCCCTCTGAAGCATCTGGCACTGGCCACTATCAGAAGCCAGGATGCTGAGCTAGATAGACCATTGGTCTGACCCAGTATGGCCATTCTTATGCGCTTATGAAATGATTTCATTTACCATCACATCATTTAATTTACACAATGCCGAGCTATGCGCACATATAAAATGGAAAAGTAAAAATCTTTTCACTTAATCATACATGTTCACATACATTGCAAGCTTTGGTAATATTTGCAGCTAAATGCTGTAGATTCTTTTCTCTTCCCCGGTTGCTGTCACCTTTGAAATATTAAGGTTTATTCGGAAAAAGCACAACAGCTCTCAGTTCAGCTTCTTATAACAGTAAGTCACTAATGAAAGTTACCTAGACACCAAAAAGTGCAGCAACTGGGGGAGAGTTTCAAAAGGGAATGTTAGTTTGCAGTTTTTGATGTCACATCCCACTGCTATCTCTTTGTAAGCCAAGGCTACATTTTAACTTTTCCTTTCTCTTAGAATAGCTGCTTAGGAGCCATTTTAAAAGACTCCCAGGAAGTCCGATTGTAGAAGTGGGCAGGAAGAAGTAGCCATTCAAAGGGCCCACTCCTCAGATGGGGTAAACTGGCATAGCTCCATAGACTTTAATGGAGCGACCCCAATTTACATCAGCTATGAATCTGGCTGTTCATCTCCTGTCCAAAGATCAGCTTCCTTTTTTGCCATAACCTTTAGTCCCCCAAAGCAACTGTGGGGGAGGGATAGCTCAGTGGTTTGAGCATTGGCCTCCTAAACCCAGGGTTGTGAGTTCAATCCTTGAGGGGGCCATTTAGGGATGTGGGGCAAAAATTGGGGATTGGTCCTGCTTTGAGCAGGAGGTTAGACTAGATGACCTCCTGAGGTCCCTTCCAACCCTGATATTCTATGAGTATTTTGGTGTTAAAAAGGCTAAATCAAGAATGTGATAGCTTCTGATTTAACCTTTTAAACAGAAAAGCAATTTTCAAAGCAGCGCCCTGCCCGTGAGAATCTACAGTACAATGGGAAGAATCAAATTAACAAAGGGGCTGGGGAAAAATTACTGTTTTGAAAACAGGTAAATTCTAATTTTACTGACACCTCTGGGAGATCTATCACCTTTGTGCAGCCAGGATTTTGTAAAAGCACTGTTCAGTTGTGGTACACAATTTGTACACAGAACCAGATACAAATTTCAGATAAAATGAAGATTTGGGTATTCTGGAACCACGGAAGTACCAACATGAAAATGCATATCACCTACATTAAAGTAGTGAGACTCATATTTCTTACCCTGCTGTCCATCACCATTGAGTTTCCTATTTTTGGGGGGGGGAGGGTCTTTCCCACAGCCCTGTGACCTTTCTACTTGCCTCTGATAGCTTTATAATTTGCTAGTAGAAAATATGGAAGCTAAATTTTATTTGTATGACACATTTTACATGTCAGATAGAGCTGAACACAGTTACAACACTATGTAAATAAAATGAAAGAATAAACGCAAATTAAAGCCTTTACATGACTAAAATGATCCTTATGCATCAGTCAGGTTTTATGAAGTCCAAGATTTAAAAACTATCTGTTGAACTGCAATTTAGCAGGATTATGACAGAGATAGAAAAGACGTATTAGATCATCCAGAGTATTCCACAGCAAGAGCAGTAGCTCAATAGGCCATGTAAGATATTACATTGATCCTATTGCAGATCTCAGCCAAAATGCAAATAAATAAGATACAGTATTGCAGGTTGCCTTTATAAGAAAATTGTTGGTTCCTGCTTTATTCAGGCATTCAGTGTCACTGTGGTCATGCTAAAAAAGTTCTTTGGCTTTATTTTACCTGTCATCTGAATCTTAGAAGATTTATCAGAACACAGCATGACCATATTGCTATGGATTTAGTTAACTGCAGCACAGATCCTGGATTCCTGATGCAAATGATCTATGAAAAGTTACTGTGGATCAAGCAGATATTTGCCATAGTACATGTAATGGTATTTCCGTCTAAGTTACAGGTTGCAGCTGGTCTGTCTCTTGCTGTGTGCTGCTAAGTGCTTAGACTGGCACTTTATTATCAGAATAGAACAAGTCTAGGCTAATGTGTGTAGTATAAAGAGTCCCAGGGAGCCACAGCTCCTCATTCTCCAGCCATTCTTTCCAGTTTTTCTGCTGTTGCACTCCAGATAATTGCAGTTTAATTGGGTGACATGAAATGAAAACTGTGTCCACATTATCCAGGATTATCTCTTTTTCCTGAAGCCTGCCACCAATTGAAAGGAGCCCATTTATCAGTCCAAAGAGCTGTGCTCAGTTGCTTTTACGAGCTGGGAAGAGTGTGAGAACAGGCTAGAAATGGGAGAAAAGGACCTGACAGCTAAGAAAAATTATTTCAGTTGTTTATCAGGAGGAAAGTTTATCTGATCCTTTACTCATGGCTCGATACTCTGAACCTCCATATCATTTTGTAATGAACATTGTCCAAGTTTCCTTCCTCAACTTGATGTGCTTCAGCTCTGCCTCCCTTTTGTGTGGGCACAGATCAACTTTAAAAGCTTCTTTCAGGCAGCATGAATGCACTTCATTTTACGAAAAAGAACTTTGTATTGATAGCTAGAAAAAAGGAAGGTTGTTTAAAAAGGAAGGGGAGACAATCAGGACAAAATGAAGAGCTTTCAGTTTCCATTATGAGCATGTCGCTCTATTCTTCTCAGCTGTTTATACATTCCCAGCACAATAATGCCTCTTTGCAGTAATATGTTTCCTCTTTTACACTATTCATATTGAAAAAAGCCCTCACATCATGACCACAGTAATAAATACTATAGAAATGTGGGTATAATGTCAATTTGCATTCTGTGAGAAGATCAGGGTAAACCTAAAGGCCAAAAGAATATTCCACTAATGTTCATTCATCATTCTATAGTTCCAGGTAAAAGAAGGACCTTGTCAATACACCGCAAATCCTTTCAAATGCTAGCACATTTGTGTGAATATTTTAGCCTAATACACTGATTGTTAAATAGAAAGAGCAGCCTTTGAAATTGTCTATTGCACTCAAATCCCTAGCTGCACAAGGTCTGGGCAGTAGTGGTTTCTATTCAGAAAGAAATAGAAGGCTTTAGTTCAATAAGAACAGTGGGTATGAAGGTTACTAAGGATATTGTGTGTTATTAAATGAAAGTTTTTCAAAGAAAAAAAGCTTATAACTATAAATGGCTCCCGTAAATACAGAGTATATGCCTTGCATACATGCATGATACTGTATGCATTCTCCAGTCTCATTTGGTTATGCATGTAATTGAAGGAAGGATTTTGTAGATGTGCAAGTTTGGGCATTTCCCCTTTTCTATCATTTATGCATCCTAAAAAAGTTAGTTATCAATTAAGAAACACATATTTTCCCCTCTCTCACAGACGCACATGCACACAGATTGTATATGACAGTTATCTCTCATTTCCATTCTGGACATATTCTTGGCCTGTTCTCTGTATGTACAATGACATGCAGCTTTATCCAAAGCCCACTAAAGGCAATGGAGAGACTCTTTGATGGGCTTTGGTTGGACATTTATAAAACGGACATAAAAAATATCCATAATTATCATAATTACAATAAAAACATGGAGAAGGTATTAAACAGCATGCTTACAGACCAGGATGAGACTTAATGTGTGAGACAATCTCCTCCCTCCCCGTCAACTGTAGGGTTTTTACACCTTCATCTGATGCTGCAACTATAAGAGACAGGATACTTCCATAGCTTTTTGAGTCTGATCCAGGCTAGCAATTCCTATCTTTACCCAGATTTCCTACATTCCTGAGGTTATACGTGATGGCAAAATTTAGGAAGAGAAAGTTATTAATACTATTAGAAGGACAAAGTCAAGGTGTTCTTACTACATTTTTAAAAAATAATTACTCACTGTTTTTAGTTTTAAGCTTCCAGCAGGCTATTACAATCAGTTTCTTTGCCAATTTTTTATTCTTCATCAGAAACACATGCAGTTCTGGGAAGTTAGTTTCCCTGCTAGGCCTCATAGGCCCTGCTGTTATGCCACAAGTTAGTGATAGGCATACTCCAACCCCTGGACTGTCCAGCCCCAAGTCTACGGGGCACTGGCAGTATTCACAGATTCGCTGCTTCCAAAGAAGCAGTACACTCTAGCTTACCAGTTCCACCTCAGATCGCCATTTCACTTAACACACAGCTTTTAAATATGTTTGTAGTGAAATCAGGTATAGGGTTATTTAACAAAGCCTAGAGATTCAAGTAGCAGCAAGTAGAAGTACTGGAAACAAATGGTTACATAAAAAACAAAATTACAACTCGCATTCTAGAGCCTAGATTTAGTTAACAAGATACTCTCATGTCCTGTAGAATATTGCTCACCCAAAACTCTTGCAGCATTTTCCTCCTTTCATGAGACAGAGACAGTGTCTGCCTGCCTTCTAGGTGAAGGACTGCATGTGTTTCTTGCCCCCCACCTCCTTCTCCCCTCCAAGATATACCAGTTCCAACCTTTGTCTTTATTCATGAACAGGTCACCCGCTGCTGTCTGTGAAATCTACAAGATGAAAGAATCTCTTCTGTTGCCTGTGGCTCAGTATGCAAAGAGGCGTACAACACACAAATAGTCAGACAGGGAGATAGGTGTCTGTTACCTCCTGCCTGAAAGGAACATCTCTGAGGAATGTCACCTCCTGGTGATCTGCCTTAACTCCAAGACCTTAAGAATATAATTTTCAGTACAGATACTTAATTCCTTAAATACTATCTGCACACACATTTCATAACGATGATGTCAATGAATGGGCTACTGGCTCTTGGTAGAGAGCTTACATGTTACCCTTTGGCAGTAGTGAGCTGGAGCCGGTTCCCACCGGTTCACTAGAACCGGTTGTTAAATTTAGAAGCCCTTTTAGAACTGGTTGTTTCGCGAGGGACAACCGGTTCTAAGAGGGCTTCTAAATTTAACTTACCAAAAGTGGCACCTTAGGCGCCGACTCCATGGGTGCTCCAGGGCTGACTGCCCCCAGAATCGGGCAGGAGGGTCTCGTGGGCCACCGTAGTGGGTGCCCACCCCACCCCTAAGAGCCAGAGGGACCTGCCGGGGGGCGAGGTGGGGAGTCCCGGAGGTGCTTACCTGGGGCAGCTCCCAGGAAGCATCTGGCAGGTCCCTCTGGCTCCTAGGGGCGGGGGAGAGTAGCTAGTGGGGAAGCAGGGGGAGCGGCCGCTCCCGACACTGATCACATCAAAAGTGGCACCTTAGGCGCCAACTCCGTGGGTGCTGCGGGGCTGGAGCACCCACGGGGAAAATTTGGTGGGTGCAGAGCACCCACCGGCAGCTCCCTGCCCTGCGCCCAGCCCCAGCTCACCTCCTCTCTGCCTCCGCATCCGCCCCTGAACGCACCGCCCCGCTCTGCTTCTCTGTGCCCTCCCCGCCCGGCTTCCCATGAATCAGCTGTTTGGCGGGAAGCCTGGGAGGGCTGAGAAGCAGGCAGCAGCTTCCCGCTCAGGCCCAGGGAGGCGGAGGTGAGCTGGGGTGAGGAGCGGTTCCCCTGCACGCCCCCTCCCCCAGGTTACCTGCTGCGGTGTGGGCGGCCCTCCTCACGCTCCCTCGCCCCAGCTCACCTCCGCCTCCCTGGGCCTGAGTGCGAAGCCGCCACCTGCTTCTCAGCCCGCCCGGGCCTCCCATGCGAACAGCTGATTCACGGGAAACCTGGGGCGGGGCGGAGAAGCAGAGCGGGGCGGCGCATTCAGGGGAGGAGGCGGAGAAGAGGTGAGCTGGGGCTGGGGGTGGGGTGGGGTGGGGTGGGGCGGGAAGCTGCCGGTGGGTGCTCTACACCCACCAAATTTTCCCCTTGGGTGCTCCAGCCCCGGAGCACCCACGGAGTCGGCACCTAAGGTGACACTTTTCATGTGATCAGTGTCAGGAGCGGCCGCTCCCCCTGGTCCCCCACTAGCTACGCTCCCCCGCCCCTAGGAGCCAGAGAGACCTGCCGGATGCTTCCTGGGAGCTGCTCCAGGTAAGCACCTCTGGGACTCCCCACCTCGCCCCCCGGCAGGTCCCTCTGGCCCTTAGGGGTGGGGTGGGCACCCACTACAGTGGCCCACAAGACCCTCCTGCCCGGTTCTGGGGGCAGTCAGGGGACAGGGGAGTGGGGTGGATGGGGCAGGGGTCCTGGGGGAGGGGGCATCAAGGAACGCGGGGGGTTGGATGGGGCAGGGGTCCCGGGGGGCGGGGTGGACAACGACCCCCTAGTGGGGTGAGGAGGGAACCAGTTAAGATTTTGGCAGCTCAGCACTGCCCTTTGGTGAATTATTATGCAGATATCTGATCCAGGGGATCCCTGTAGAACCCTATACACCCCCTGTGCCCTCTGCCATTTGGCATGAAGGGGTCCTCACACATAACCCATCCAATCCTTTTTAAATTTTGAAAGCTCAATAGCTATATGGTGTGTTTATTATTAAGACAGTTGTACCACTCTTTTTTGCTGAGCTGTTAATACTTTGTCTTTTATCAGAGTTATTTATCTCTCTCACATTCAACATGCTGCTACTGAGAAGTAGTAAGATGACATACATATAGCATATCCTGGCATAATCGTGTTCTTTATTGGCTGCTTTGAGTGGACCAGATATCCATTTTCTGGCTATAAGTAGTCAACATTTTCAAGTTTACATGAAGGGGTAGCTTGGCCTTTAGCTGGTTACTTCGATGTTGCGCCATTAATGTTCGTGGGGCTATGCTGATTTATACCAGTTTAAGTGCTGGCACCAATTCTTTTATATTTAATAATCTGAACTCAAAATACAGTGTGAGAAAAAACCTTTATAGTACATGCAGAATATAGATATTTTCTGACATTTTAAAGATATTAAATAAGATACTGCCTTTTCTTTCGTTATTTTTACATCCACAAAGTAACCCAGTGAACTGTATAGTTTTATGAACAGAACATAGAGTAGGCGTGGCTTATACATTTCAAAATATTTTTCTGCTGCACTAATAGGCTACCCCTCATTTCAATGGGGCCTGCTGGTTCGCACTGCACCTTCTTTCTACTTATTGTGAGCCCTCCATCTGACCTTGGGTAATGAAGGCACACAGGAGGAAGAAAGGCGACAAAAAGTAAACCACCAAAAAAAAAAAAAAAAAGAGCCACAAAGGAGTCATAAAGCCAAACCATAAAGACTCCAACCTTAGCATAATGCCCCTTTGCACAGGGGTCTGTGACACTACATGTAAAGGGAAATCGACTATAAAAACTAACCAACTACAAAAACTAACCAAAAAAAAAAAAGCATTAAAAAACACTCATACCTTATGCTAACAGAGCAGAGTTTGTGTGCGTGCCAGAAACCAATGTCTCCTTTTCTTCCAGCCACTTCGGAAATTATGAAATCTGATTATGACTGTGCAAACCCCAGATGCAGGAGGGTTGGAAGGAAGGCCACTAATTTTGTGTGCCCGTCCTATGTTCAATTCTCTATTCTTGGTGTTAGAACCTGAAAGTGTCCATGATGCCATCTCAAAACCAGCCCAATACAGCTTGCTCTGAGGTCAATGGCCTTATTTACACTAGGGAATATTGTGTTAGAACACACAGCGGAAATTTTGCCCTTGACTTCAATAGGCCAGCCTCTGTGCCACATTCATAAAATGAGGACAGTGCTACTGACCTCTTTTGAGAAGTACTTTGAGATCTACTGATGAAAAGCCTCGCATAAGGAGCTCAATATTATTTATGCTACAACCTGCACATTTTTCCTGTTAGGTCACATTTCCTTCTCTCACATCTGTCGTGTCTCTCACCACTGACCATGACCCAGAGCTCCAGCAGAGCTAGCTTATGAGTTAGGCCGAGAGTTGACGAGTTATTCAGTGTGTTTTTGTTGGAGTAATATTGGTTGCTCTGTTTTGCTCTTCCAGTCATTCCCCTGCTTTATAATAGCTGTTCAATCAGTGCAGGGCATTGCAGGGACTTCTTTCTTCTGTTGTCTGTGACAGGGAGACAAATAGGCAACTCAGGAGCTCTGGTACCTCTGTGCTGTTACGTAGGATTAGGGGATGGAAGGCCCGTCTCTGATGCTGATGCCTCTGTGATATGTGAGGGCAAGTCACTGAACGGAAGTCTGCGACTGGGAGGTCTAATCAGTTAGCCTGAATACTCACACAAGAAGGGATTAAGCATAGAGGTGAAAAAGTTGTCCACTCTACCGATAAGGTTGCCAGCTAAAATCTGTTGAGATGATGGTTTTCAGATGAGGACACCCATCCACTAGAAGTTTGAATTGTTGATCTAAATCTTTCTGTACAGGTCTCCAAAGAACAATCAGACAGCAACACGTAACGTCGCCGCTATGTATACATGTCAAAGGTCTTATAATTAGGGCTGTCAAGCGATTAAAAAAATTAATCACGATTAATCGTGCTGTTAAACAATAGAATACCGTTTATTTTAAATATTTTTGGATGTTTAATATATTTGAAAATATAGTAATTTCAATTACAATACAGAATACAAAGTATACATTGCTCACTTTATTTTTTATTACAAATATCTGCAGCGTACAAGTACTGTAGTGCAGTATCTTTATCATGACAGTTGAATTTGCAAATGTAGAATTATGTACAAAAAACTGCATTCAAAAATAAAACGAATGTAAAACTTTAGAGCCTACAAGTCCACTCAGTCCTACTTCTTGGTCAGCCAATCATTCAGACAAACAAGTTTGGTTATCATTTGACTGCTTCTTGTTTACAATGTCACCAGGAGTTCACATGGCACTGTTCTGCTGACGTTGCAAGATACTTACGTAAAGATTCATATGTCCCTTCATGCTTCAACTACCATTCCAGAGGACATGCTTCCGTGCTGATGATGGGTTCTGCTTCTGCTTGATAATGATCCAAAGCAGTGCGAACGGACGTATGTTCATTTTCATCATCTGAGTCTGATGCCACCAACAGAAGGTTGATTTTCTTTTTTGGTGATTTGGGTTCTGTAGTTTCCGCATCAGACTTTTGAAACCATGCTCCACACCTCGTCCCTCTCAGATTTTGGACAGCACTTCAGATTCTTAAACCTTGGGTCGAGTGCTGTAGCTATTTTTAGAAATCTCACATCTGTACCTTCTTTGCATTTTGTCAAATCTGCTGTGAAAATGTTCTTAAAACGAACATGTGCTGGGTCATCTGAGACTGCTATAACACAAAACATATGCAGAATGCAGGTCAAACAGAGCAGGAGACATACAATTCTCCTCCCAAAGAGTACAGTCATAAATTTAATTAACACATTATTTTTGAACGAGCATCATCAGCATGGATGCATGTCCTCTGGAATGGTGGCTGAAACATGGAAGGGGCACACAAATGTTTAGCATATCTGGCATGTAAATACCTTGCAATGCCAGCTACAAAAGTGCCATGCGAATGCCTGTTTTCACTTTCAGGTGACATTGTAAATAAGAAGCAAACAGCAGTATCTCCCATCAATGTAAACAAACTTGTCTTAGCGATTGGCAGAATAAGTAGTAGGACAGAGTGGACTTGTAGGCTCCAAAATTTTACACTGTTTGTTTTTGAGTGCAGTTATGTAAGCAAAATAAATCTGCATTTGTAAGTTACATTTTCACGATAAAGAGATTGCACTACAGTACTTGTATGAGGTGAACTGAAAAATACTGTCTTTTGTTTATCATTTTTACAGTGCATATATCTGTAATCAGAAATAATAATGTAAACTGAGCACTGTGCACTTTGTATTCTGTGTTGTAATTGAAATCAATAGTGAAAATGTAGAAAAACATCCAAAATATTTAATAAATTTCAATTGGTATTCTATTGTTATACGTGAGATTGCCTTTAATTTTTTAAATTGTGCTTAATTTTTTTGAGTTAACCGTGTGAGTTAACTGCGATTAATTGACAGCCTTACTTATAATTATATTAAATTCTGTTATGAATTTCAAAATTTGAAAGACATAAATTACAATTGATTTTATATAACAAAATCATATGGGTTAGAGATAGAAATGCACAACTCAGCCAGTCTCAATTTGGACTCTGATTTTTTCTGCACAAATTTTGAATGTGCATTTCTCTCAGGCCACGTTCACATTCTGTGTGGAGTACACACTCTGTCACATTCAGCTATTAGCAATAATACAGAAATCTACCTCTCCAACAAAGATGTCTCCCTCAGTTCAGTCCCACCCAGCTCATTATCTCATTGATATATCATTGTATATTGCTCACCAACAGCTCATAATTAATATGGCCAAAACTGCGCTTCTTATTTTTTGACGTAAAACTTTTCCTCCATGATTGTTGACAATACCACTGTCTCTGCCTTATTATGCAGGCCCACCACCATGGAGTCATCCTTGACTTCTCCATCTCCCAACATATCCAGGCTGTCACCAAGTCTTACTACTTCTTCCTCCACAACACATTGAAGATTCAATCCTTTTTTCTGGACAAGCAACTACAATACTTGTCCACAACTTAGCCATATCTCAGGCTGATTACAGTAACCTCCTCCTGTACACAACAATCCCCCCGACCCCTTTCCAGGCCCTCCAAAATGCAGCTATTACAGTAATCTCTCTTACTTGGTGAGCACAGCACTTCATTCCCTTGTTCAAATCATATGACAGCCCTACTTTAAATATTGTAATGGCCTTGGCACTGCACCCCGACAGCTCAACAGGACTTTGGAACCACTAAAGAAATGACTGTTCCCAGACAATCTTTCCAACATTGGTGTGTAGCCCAGTGCATTCTGGGACAGGAGTTTGGGAGTTAGTACTGTGTGACTATCCCTATAACACAGACATCAATAAAGCTCAGAGTTTATAAGTGTCTGCCTTGGTTTAAGGATCTCCCCAGTAATTTGTAAGATATCAAATATTAATTCTGTTTCTGTTCAGTCTGTAACTATTATTCCCATATCACCCCTGCCTACCTCTTTCAGTCACTGCCCTCAGCAACTACCCGACTGGAGACCCTTAATAATACAAGACAAAAGAAAAGGCAATTCAGTTCTCTGTTTTTGCCTGCTTCTGTGATGATACTGCTGTGTGCTTGGCCAGCCAGCCTACCTGCAGTATCAGGCCTGGATGTTGCTGTGTGTGACACCGTGTTAAATGGGGGATATTTCATCCCAGGTGCCTGATGGTCTGCACTATGTCTTCTCGATGTCTGTGCTTACGCTGGTGTGCTTTTGCTGTTGCGATGCCTGCCTCATAGTTGTCACCCAGTGTCCACAGCAGTGTCTGTGTAACGAAGTGGCCAGGACCACACTATGCCTACCTCGTTTTCTGGCCAAGTGCATCGGCTGCCCAGAGCTCTCATTTCACTGCTGCTGGCATTTGTTGCCGTGTTGTGCCATCATGTCCCTTCCTGTGTGTAGGGCATGCCAGGCTCCTTCCACAAAAGGAGGATTGATTGCTTTATTTAACAGGGGAACAAGTGACAAGTGGGGATTATTATATTTCATCTGTCCTCGGCAAGGGATCAGCTGCTGTGCTGCCTGGAAGTGGAACACCTTAGGATACTACCTTACAATAAGAGGGACCTTCAGACTCCTGCGGTTATACATTGGGGCTTTGCATGTTTTGGGGAACACGGGAAGGAAAGAAACAACCTGTGAAGCACCCACTCTTTGCAGCATGTTCTCCTCCAAAAAGCAGCAGCTATCCATGGGGTTAACCAAACTTGAGATAATTCTTCTTCCATGAGACTCTGATGCAGCCTTAACTTTGCTCAGTCACTGCACAGCATGGGTGACCCACAGTTCACTGGTAGGGAGAAGGGAATCAGCACAGGAAGAGCGGTGTTAAGCACTGACCTTCCATGAAAACATGGCTGCCTCCACAGACTGGAGCTTCTCTTTGCTGCAGATCACCAGCATCCACAGAGTAGGGTCTTTACCACCAACTGATGATCACAAAAACACTGCAGCACTCCAGCCACAACCCCTTTGCATGTGCCTCCCCCGCTTACACTAGGGGCTATGAAGAGCGCTGGTACAAAACTGTCACCAAAGTGACACAAAGGGACAGTAGCAAGGGTCAGAATCTGACCCAGAGTATTTCTGTTCTAAAGGATTAACATCAAGCCACGCTGTGCTAAGAGTGTCTCATTTTGTCACCAGGTCATGTGACTATATGCCTGCCATGGCTATCCATTCAGCAGTTTTTTGGCACCCAAAACTATCGGCCAGTTAGTAGGTGAATCACTAGTGTTAATCTATAGCAAGTGACCCTCTCAGCCAATGGACTTTGCCCCCTGGACAGTGTAATACTTTCATACCCATATATTGCATAGTCTGTATATACATATGCATTTTTATTTTTGTAAAAAGCTCTTGACATCTGTGTGACATACCAGGGTGCAATCCAGAGCAGTGAGGGGCTCTCTCACACCTGTCTTGTAACGTTGGGTAACTTACAATGCTTTGCTGAAGTAGCTCCCACCTGGGCTGCTCATAAGCAGCCTTCCAGCATGCAAGCCACACCCTGAGTGTAACTGCAGCCTGCCAGTTACACCCTGGTTCTCACCAGCTTTGGTTATACTGCAGGGCATCCCCAACACACCTTAGTCCCAGATTTCCCCCCAGAAATGTATATTCTATACGGCCCAGCCCTCTCCTGCACAGGCCAAACATATTAAGCATGTTATTCCTTTAAGGGAATAATATGCCAGTTTATTACCTTAAATCAAGTTACCCAGACACTTCAGTTTAAATGCACTGGATTAGATAAAACAGTAAAACACATTTATTAACTACAAAAAGAGAGACTTTAAGTGAGTACAGGTAATGAGGCATCAAAGTCAGAAATGGTTACAAGAAAAATAAACCAAAGATAAAACACTGACTAGTGCCTAATCTGACAAACTATATTAGATTCAAGCAAAATTTCTCACCATATGCTTCCAACAAGGTTACTGACAAAATTCTTCAGGCTAGGACCTTTTCCCCCAAAGTCCAAGAGCTGTTTTCCTTTAAATATGATACCAGAAACAGACAGTGGGAGAGAGGGGGGGTGTCTTCCAGCGTTTGCCCATTCTTTTTATAGTTTCAATCTCCCTCTTGAAAAAAACATTTCCAGCTGGGAACTAGGAGACATCTGTGTGGAAGGATGCTCCCTGCTGTTTCTTTTTCACCTGTTTGAGCTACCCTCGTTTTCCTTTGTTGCTTGATGACTCTGTTTACTGCTTAAATACAAATTAAGGCAAAGATATACTCCTTTGTTCAAGACAGTTCTCTTTGACCAGTGTGGTGCCACGTGAGTTTTGAATATGCACTCTTAACATCAGACAGGGAAATTTATTAACTTCACAGACAATGTTGCCACACATATTTTAGTAGGACAATACTAATTATGCATATTTCAAATGATACCTTACAAGGCATACCTTGCACAAAGATTAGTACAATAATGTGTAGGGTGTGAACACAAGGGTGTATTCTGTCACAATCTGGATCCAAACTGGGTCTTAAGTGAAAAGCAAAAATGAATTAGGCAGCATGGCCTGGATCCACAAAGGGATTTAGGTGTTCAGTGCTCAGTGTTGCAACACCAACTTTTAGGCACCAAGAAAATCACTGGAATGGGTGGAGGGAGGCGCTATCTCTGCTTGGGACCTACAGCTGGGAATTCCTCTTTTAGAGTCAGGTGACTTAGGTGTCTAAACCATTTGTTGAGAAGATGAATTAGGCAGCAGCCTGACTCAATAGAAAACAATGATAATGGTGGCAGCAGGAGAAGGCCTGAGATGTGAGGGACCCCTGTTCAAATTCCTCTCCCTCATCAGGTAGAGAGGGGAATTGACCCAGGGTCTCACACGTTCTGAATGAGTACCCTAACCACCGGGCAAAAGGGTATAAAGGAGGCTGCCTCCTCCTCCTGCCATTTTGTGCTAAGTTAGGAATGCTCCGAGCATGCCTAATAGATCAGGCCCAGCATGGAAGATAGGCCTTCCCCTCAGTTTGTGGATCATGCTAGGGCTTAGGTGTGAAATGGGCATCTGGATACCTAGAGTGAGGCAGCAGCACGTATGCTCAGAGGCAGAGGTGCCGACTTCCTAAGTTCCCGGGGCCGGGGGGGGTGCATGCCCCTATTCCACCCCTTCCTCCAAGCCTCACCCACTCTGACTCTTCCCACCCCTGCTCCGCCACTCCCCTGCCTCTTCCTGCCCCTGCTTCTCCTCCTTCCCCAGCAGCACCTTCTGCACGCTGCTGAACAGCTGATCTCTGGCAGGCGGGAGAGGGAGGGAGAGGAGCTGATCGGGGGGTCCACCGGAGGGTGGGAGGCGCTGTGGGGGAGGAGCTGATCCATGGGGCTCCAGTGGGTGCTAAGCACCCACTATTTTTTTTCTGTGGGTGCTCCAGCCCTAGATGTCAGCGCCTATACTCAGAGGCCATAACTTAGGCACATAGGGAACTTTAACAGTGACTATATAGGCACTGAGTGAGTTTAGGTGCCTACAGGGATAGGCAACAGCCAAGCAGGGGATTTAGGGAACACAGAGGTACCTAAGACTGGGAACCAGATGCCTAAACCCTTTTGTGGCTCTGGCCCTGTCGGCCTAGTGTTTTCACCGCAAAGAACTACTAAAAAAACCTACCACCCATTTTGGCAACTGGCACCCTCCATTTAAGAGATGTGAATCAGGGCGAATCAATGCTGCTGATGAGAAGACGACTGAAGTGTTTGAAATGTGGTGTTGCTGAAGACTCTTGTATGTCTCCTGGATTGAAAAGAATGCTTATGTTAGAAATACTATTGGAGAGAAGCAGACCCTGCTGTCAGAAATTAACAGGCGCAAACTTATGTAATTTGGTCACAACAGGCACAGAGATGGAAATAACCTAAAAAAAGTTTTCATGGAAGGAATAGTGGCAGGTCTTCATAGCCAGAGATGATCATGAGGTGATAGAGAGATTGTGTGTGGCAGAGTGCTGGGAGGTGAACTGCTCAGCGCTCAAAGCTGGCAAGGGATCAAGAAGGCTTCCAAAGACTCTGCTATGGTGTCACCTAGATTCAGCCATGAATAAATGGATTTTACTTACTTACCCACGACTGAAATAGCATGGATTTAGTAGGCCAGGCTTGACCAAGCTATATGTATAAACAATACACTTTTTGCCTGTATACTTCACAAAAGTCAGGGCTATCATTTCATCGTGTCCATTAGTAGCAGGTTCACGCACAAAAATAATGAGAGAAAAAACAAAATAATGTAATTCACCACCCGCAGAATCCTACACCAAGTTGTGCTATAATCTCGCTCCAAGTGACTAGTGATTTTGTGTGCGTCAAATTTTCAGGTGTCTGAGTTGAGAAGCCTTAACCAGACCTGACTTTCAGAGGGGGGAACTTAGTACTTTCTGAAAATCAAGCCTCTCTTAGATGTCTCAGTTCATGCAAAAATCGAGGCACCTGAAATTGCGAGTCACTTTTGAAAACCTTGGCACTGATATTTTTTGCTTCCAGTCATGAGTGGTGCATGGACCCCCTGCTCAAGGAGGTTAGCTCACTGCCCCACCTCCTCCACCCGAGGCCCTGCTCCTTCCTTCCGTGGCCCCACCCCCACTCTTCGCTTTCCAACCACCCCCACTCTCGCAAGCTGGCACCTGAGACAGCTCCGAACCCCAGCTGTCCCGCCGGCACCCAGAGCAGCCCCAAACCCTGGCTGGCCCACTGGTGCCCACAGCAGCCTGGAGGAGCCCCAAGTCCTGGCCAGCCATCCGAGGCTGAGCCCTGAGCATTAGCAGAGGTTTGGGGAGGCTTAGCTTCCCCCAGCCTCCATTGCCTGCTGCCCATGCTTCCAGTAGTTAAATTTCATAAAGAAAAGGAGTACTTGTGGCACCTTAGAGACTAACCAATTTTGAGCTGTAGTTCACGAAAGCTTATGCTCAAATAAATTGGTTAGTCTCTAAGGTGCCACAAGTACTCCTTTTATTTTTGCAAATACAGACTAACATGGCTGTTACTCTGAAACCTTAAATTTCATAGAATCATAAAAATGTAGAGCTGGAAGGGAACTCGAGAAGTCATGAAGTCCAGCTCTCTGCACTGTGGCAGGACCAAGTAAACCTAGACCATCCCCGAGAAGGTGTTTGTTCAACTTGTTTTGAAAAGTTTCCAATTATGGGGACTCCACAACCTTCCTTCCAATCCTGCTTAACTTATTCAGGTGCTTAACTACTCTTATAGTTAGAAAGCTTTTCTTAATAGCTAACGTAAGTCCATTATTTTTTGTCCTACTGTCAGTGGACATGGAGAACAATTGATCCCGTCCTCTTTATAACAGCCCCGGCCTAACATATTGGAAGACTGATCAGGTCACCCCCCAGTCTTTCTTTTTCAAGGCTAAACATGTTCGGTCCAGTTTTTTTCAGCGTTTCCTCATAGGTCAGGTTCTCTAAAGCTTTTAACATGTTTGTTGTTCTCCTCTGGACCCTTTCCCGTTTGCTCACAGCCTTCCAAAATTGTGAGGCCCAGCACTGGACCCAGTACCTCTCCAAGTACAAAGTAAACGTCAAATACTGTGGATAAAGTAAATGCAGTGGTGCAGTAAGATTTGCAATTTTAATGGTGGCCACTGTACAAGTAAATATTCTAGTAGAGATATGTTTACAGCATATTACAAAATAAATAGTACTGTATGTACTGTACACTGCATTTCAAACCATTCATAGCTTGTTACGCTGTACCTTCATTTCTTAGTGCTGTTGGCTGAAAAGGGGAAGTGGGGAATTGAGCAAGAGGGGGAGCATGCCACTAATTTGAGGTGGGGCAGACCATTACTTTTTTACTCAGATCTAGTTCTCACATCAAGACAGTAATGGAGGAGGATGTGTTCTGGGTAAAGCAGTAACCTCTGAAGGTCACAAGTTTCATAGGCTTTGGAGATCCCCATTATATGTTTGGGTACAAAGTAGAGCCAGTCTTTTTCTTTGGTTAAGTCCCACTTCCAGAAAAACCCTTTCACCCTGAAAGAGCCTGTCTACACCATCTTCACAAGCCGAAGTGAAAAGAAAGATGCAGCACACCCACAGAATCCACAATTGCAGAATGCCAAGAAACAATCCTGCCTCCAGAACAGAAAAAAAACCCCTCATCTGGGAAAAATCCACCATGGCAGTCAGACTTTCTAAGCTACACCATACAAAAGAAGATTTTGTTTAGAATAAATGTTTATTTAAAACACAGAAAAACTATTGTTCCCAAATAAGAGCCATCCAACCCAAGCAGCCAAGTTTAATAACTTCCCAGAGTAAGGGTCTGATTCTGAAGTCCTTTTTCTGGGAAAGCTCCCATTGAAATTGGATTCCATTTTGCCTGAGTAAGGTCTTCAAGATCAGGTCTTAAGAACATAAGAATGGCCATACTGGGTCAGACCAAAGGTCCATCCAGCCCAGTATCCTGTCTACGGACAGTGGCCAATGCCAGGTGCCCCAGAGGGAGTGAACCTAACAGGTAATGATCAAGTGATCTCTCCTGCCATCCATCTCCACCCTCTGACAAACAGAGGCTAGGGACACCATTCCTTACCCATCCTGGCTAATAGCCATTAATGGACTTAATCTTCATGAATTTATCCAGTTCTCTTTTAAACCCTGTTATAGTCCTAGCCTTCACAACCTCCTCAAGCAAGGAGTTCCACAAGTTGACTTTGTGCTGAGTGAAGAAGAACTTCCTTTTATTTGTTTTAAACCTGCTGCCCATTAATTTTATTTGGTGGCCCCTAGTTCTTATATTATGGGAACAAGTAAATAACTTTTCCTTATTCACTTTCTCCACACCACTCATGATTTTATAGACCTCTATCATATACCCCCTTAGTCTCCTCTTTTCCAAGCTGAAAAGTCCTAGCCTCTTTAATCTCTCCTCATATGGGATCCATTCCAAACCCCTAATCATTTTAGTTGCCCTTTTCTAAACCTTTTTTAATGCCAGTATATCTTTTTTGAGATCTGTACGCAGTATTCAAGATGTGGGCGTACCATGGATTTATATAAGGGCAATAAGATATTCTCCGTTTTGTTCTCTATCCCTTTTTAATGATTCCTAACATCCCGTTTGCTTTTTTCACTATCACTGCACACTGTATGGACGTCTTCATAGAACTATCCACGATGACTCCAAGATCTTTCTCCTGATTAGTTGTAGCTAAATTAGCCCCCATCACATTGTATGTATAGTTGGGGTTATTTGTTCCAATGTACATTACTTTACATTTATCCACATTAAATTTCATTTGCCATTTTGTTGCCCAATCACTTAGTTTTCTGAGATCTTTCTGAAGTTCTTCACAGTCTGCTTTGGTCTTAACTACCTTGAGCAGTTTAGTATCATCTGCAAACTTTGCCACCTCACTGTTTACCCCTTTCTCCAGATCATTTATGAATATGTTGAATAGGTCCTTTGGAGATTTCTCACTTCCCCCTGCACAATTACATAATTCTCATTGACATTAGTACAAGCCATGTTCACAGATTAAAATTTTCAAAGCTGACCAAGAGATTTAGCCACACAGCACCTGTGGAATTAACTCAGTACTGTGCATATATAATGGCGAAGAAATAACTGTGATCAAAAATAACAGCAATATAGGCAAGCCAATTTTACTACACAAATAAACAAACAAAAAAGAGCAGGAAAAGAACTGCAATAAAGGAACCAGCAAAAAGCATGTCCAGGGGCCAACCAACCTAAAATTATTCTCAGGAACAGAGTGGCTCTACAAGCTCACCTTTTGCTTTTCAGATACATTTCTTCTTGCCACTGGACTAGATTCACAAAGCAATCCGGTACTCCCGTCCTAACTGCAAAGCAGAATATATTGTTATAGGAAACAAAAGAGGCCTTTGTTCGCCCATTAGGTAGAAAGCTTTGGGAACCTAGGTGTAATTGTAACACAAATTTGCGGTCGCAATCTTCCAGGTGATTTTCTTTTTGTAAAGATTCAAAAGCAAATATCACAGTTTCTTTTGCAAACATGGCACAGGCAGAACTTGTTTCATTCATAAAGTGTTCGGCTGCATATTTGTTTCCAACCGCCTCTCTCTCCGGCTTTATAATACGGAGCTACCTTTATGAACTAAATGCTCACTACTGGTTCTTTGTATGTCTGCCAGCAGCATCCTAGCTCTATCCACATGTAAATGAATTGTTGCCATAAAGCAAAACAATTAGGAGTTTTCTTAGAATGAATTTGTTTTGACATACTCTATAAGCCCTCCAACTGCTCTTGTGGAAAAGATGTGATTTTCCGCTTAAATGCTGTGCTACTTGGCTGTTCATTTAATCTGTTAATAAAACCTAAAAGATGCTCTCTTGGAAACAACAAAAGGAAGTGCAAGCCTTGTGATTGCAGTGATAAGGCCTGATCCAATGCTTCCCAAAGTCAATGGAAGGATTCCCTCTGACTTCAGTGGGATTTGGTTTGAGCCCATACAGATAATAGACATGGCAGAACAAAATTTGCATCATTTACCCCCGTTAACTGGTGTCAGATTGCAGGGATGTAAATGAAACCAGAATTCAGCCCACTGGGTGTCCATTTACTGAACAATCACTGCATTGCAAGTTCAAACAAACATGTTAAAGTTAAAGGGAATGGTTTTATTGCCCTGCTCTTTTATGACACTGACTAATTCCAATGCAACTGTCAGTATAACACAAACATCTGCAAATGGAATACGTCAGACAAATCTCCATGTGGACTTTTGGGGCCCAAACCAGCCGTCTGTGCTGCGGCAAAAATCTTCACGAACAACACTAGGAGATTTGACTGAGTGATGAATCAGTTGATCACTGTAACTAACCATTTGGACACATGGCTATTTTACAACAAAAGACTGTATGGAATATCAATATGCAAGGAATTTTGGAAGATACCTTCAAAGGACATTTGCTCTATAGTGTGTCATACATATTTCAAACAGTTTAAGAAATCTCTTCGAAAGACTATTAACCCATGTAGCAGTAGTATTTTTCAGACTGTAAAGCTGCTGAGGAAAATGAGTAGCTGAATGGGGGGGGGTGTGTGCACGTGTGCACACAGTCTTTAAAGGGTTACAACTAAAATGTCTGCAGAAAATCAGCTTAAAAATGTTATACAATAAAACATGTTATTGCGGGTATTTGAGTCAGGCTTGATAATGAAGTTCAGGCTAAAATATTTCTTTGATTGTCACAGAAATATGTGGAGAGCCAAGTGTTTGCTTTCAGTGTTCAGAATACATTTGGTTGCATTTCATTACCACAGGCTAATTGTCTGAGAAACTGTTTGCACATCCAGAATTCCTGATATGGTGCAAAAAAATGACTACTGGGAACCTAGAAGCCTTATGTTGCTGATTATTTCAGAGTGAAAGGATTAGTAGTGGCAGTGGGTATTTAGGCACTTTTTGAAAGAAACGCTAGTTAGCTCTGTGATTGATGCTGGTGCCCATAAATCATGACAAATGCTGAAGGTAAAGCAACACATGTATACTGACTGCTTGTTTATAAATACCTCAGTAGCCCTTTTCAGTAAAATATGGAAATTCCCTCATTCTGTAGCTGTTCTCTGTTAGATCATTAAGCATGTCAATACTGCTGAACAATCAAACAGGGGGAAATGGTTTAATCTGCTTATGCTGGAGTATTTATTTATTATAATCATTCATCAACAAGACCTGGGGAAAAAATGGGCTGATTATATCCACTGGTTAAATACTGCACAGTACACAAATGTGGCAAACATAAGAAAAAGATGGGCACATTGCCTGATAAAGAATTACACTGGAAGTGAAAGGCTGACCTACAGTCAGCAAATGTTAATCATTTTTACACCAAAGTGAGTGTAACGTTTCTATAGGGAAATTACTTCAATCTGGTCAGTGCAAGGAGCAGTTTGTATAATCGGATTGCAAATAAGGTTTGATCACATTCCAGCTTAATCTACTCTCTGAGCACCATTTACAGCACTAAATCAAACACTGGGAAGCTGCAGGTGCTGCTTTACAGTCATTACACCCAAGGGGCAGAGACTTGGTAATAAACAGCAAATAAATTGAAGCACTGACTTGCCTGCTATGGGGCATTTCTAATTATCCTCTAGTTTAGCTGGAAATTGTCATGCTCTCATCACAGCCTATTTTAACTGCTGCTGAATAAGTGTGATACTTTTAGACTGAATTAACTGAGAATATGAAGATATACATATTCTCTCGCTCTCTCTTTTTTATCAGAACTGGGTATAGACATATAAGTCCCAAGGACGCCATTCTGTTTTCATATCCCCATGAGAAAAGCAGAAATGTAACAATTCTATGCCTCATTTATTTCAATTATAGGCTGAAGACCTACCAAAATGGACCCCACCTACCATGATAGCTTGCAAACACTACCAAATGGGCTGATAAGTGTGGCTGCAATCTTCCATGCTGTGGTTAATGCAGGTTGCTGGTGGGGATGTTTACCAATATATACCAATGTAGCAAAGAATGCATTGGCATCAACAAAAACAGACTATTGCAGTAATAAAGGGAATGAGTAAAGGGAGGCAGGGGAACAGATTTCAGGCTGGAACTTCATCCTAGATAATCTCAATAATTAAAAACCACAAATATCTCAGCCATATGTGATACTCATAGTTCCTCCCACCCTAGTTTTATTCTAGAAACTTGTCAACACAAATAAGATTCAGGAGGACATGCCTTTAAGAGGAATGCTGATAGAAATGGACATATCTACTCGGGAAGTATGGAGACTTATCAATAAAGGTATGTAATATACCTTGGTAAGCGGTGATTTGGGAATGATTTCAGGAACATATAGTATGATGTGATATGCATGTAGCCTGAAAACTGCAGTCATGACGCTGCTGAAGAGTTCAAAGACAAGACTGCACTGTTGGTTTTCTTTGCAGGGGAAACTGCCTTTGAAGATAAAATGTATCAACTGCTATTTTTTTTTTTTAAAAAAAGTGTAATTGCATAACTTTCTAAGACATGTGGAAGTTAATATTTGTGACCACATTTTCATGGGTGCTTCTATTAATATGTTATGAAATAAGATTTATAACCTTTAGATAAGTAGTATTTTAGGGTTATTATGGAGATCAATTTAACAGGTAATAATTATAATGAAGGTATCCATTCCCCTTCACCATGAATGCTCGTTTTCCACTTGCTAATACCAGAGGCAACAGACTAACCACTGGGTTTGCATCTTTCAGGAATGCAAGCACTTAAAGGTTAAAATTGTTTATTACAGAAAAAAATGACTATGGGACTTGGTGGTTACATTTAGAACACTCACTTTACACGAAGACTACAGGAGAAAACTCATGCAGCGTGCAATAGAGTTCCTATAGTTCAGGCTGCAAATAAGCTGGCTGACTTCAGCTTCCAGAAACACCTGGCTTCCGTGAGCGACTTCCCTGAGTAAGGACTGTACACAGACTGCTCCTAGAGTCCACAGCAGCCATTTTTGGGGAAACTGATAATTTCCACATGATAAACAGTCACGAACTTCAGGGATAGTGGAGCACAGATTACCCTATTGCCCGGTGAGATACTGTTGGTGTTTCCAAATCAAACAGAGGAGTGATGATGGAGCTCTCTAGGGGTGTATGCTTTGAGCTATTTTACACTCAATCCAGCCTGCGGGGGAGGAGCAGTCTGTGATCTCTTGGGCTGTTGAGCCTAGTTGTTTTATAGTCACCAATTTGGCTTCAAAACTACATTATTTATCTTGAGATGCTATCACACAGGCGTGAAATATTCTCCCATGCTACCCACCCTTCTTCCAAACAACAGTAGCTATCCCCAATGACCAGTACCAGGATCATTCAACGTTAACATTACTGGCAACTTTTTTTCCCCTTATGGAAATGCAAAGACTGTCCTTTTGTTCAAGGTTGATTTGGTATGGTATCTGCATTTAAAGTGTCTCCGTGTTGTAGATGAGCTATGCTGTTTCACATTATGTTCTTTCTTTTGGTTTTGAGGCAAATTAATTAACATGATACAGAAAAGGGAGAATACAAATGCTGAAGCCCTCACTTTAAGCCCTCATACTCTTTTGTTCTCCATTATTGCACCAAATTATTTAATTGGGTCTCTCTGATTGTGCACAGACACAGAAAAGAACACAGTCTATTGTGAGAAGCCCTACAACCATAATGCAGTATCAAATTCAATTCCCATCAAAAGTGCTTGCTGCTAAAAGCCTGTACTGTGGCTGCAGATTAATGAAGATCTGCATTGAGCAAAGTGGTGGTCATAGAGACATTATTTTTCTCCAATAGAAGGCCTATTCTTGAAGAACAATAAAAGCATAGAAAAGCATTAGTCTGCTCTGCTTATGGATGGAAATAAATCAAAATGAATAAGAGGGTTGATGGAAATACTCTGAAAGCAGCAGAGTAGAATTCTGAAAATACTGTTTTTGTTGCGTGAGGACTTTTCCCCCTTTTCTTTTTCCTCTCAGAACTGCTGCTCAAGGGAGTCTCAAAAGCTCTGGAGTGAAGGACAAATTCTGAAAAAATCAGAAAGACGTTGCCCGTAATCACAAATGCATTTTTTTCCTGCAGAAACGTTGCATAGACTCAGTGCGCAAAATGAGAAGAAAATGCCAAAAAAATCATATAATGCTAAAGCACAGATCTGAGCCAGGGAGCCACGCGGAAACTGCATCCAAACACATCCTCACATTAACTCTTCTCTTCTTGCATTTTTGCCATTTCTTTATTTTACATTTCAATTTTACATCAGGTTTTGCAACACTTCTTTTGCTTGTCTGAGTGAAAGAGTGATGTCAATAGGAGGGCTGCCACTGATTTCAATAGGACTGGGATTTTACCATTGGAAAAAGCCTATTTTTATAAAAGGAGAAGTGCTATACTCATCTCCTGTTGGAAATACGTACCGGGGCTCTGCTCACAGAAGTGCCTTTCACGTTGAACAATGAATAGACTACTCAGGCAAGATAACCACAGTGGGCCTGATTCTTCTCCCATTTAAGTTAATGATGCAGGGTCAAGGCCATTGTTAGCATAGAAAGAGAGATCTATTTTAAATACCCATGTCAAATCCTGCCCTTCATTTACATTCCAGCAAACCAGATGGCAGAAATGGAGTAGCAGGGAGATAGTGGAGGACAGAATTGGGTATCCAGTGCACCTAGTGACTGTTGAATCAGGAAATAAAACCATCTCTGCATTGGGGATACACTTTATTAATAGGTTTCAGAGTGGTAGCCGTGTTAGTCTGTATCAGCAAAAAGAACGAGGAGTACTTGTGGCACCTCAGAGACTAACAAATTTGTTAGTCTCTGAGGTGCCACAAGTACTCCTCGTTCTTTTTACTTTATTAATAACAAGTCAGAAATTGGGCTTGTTCCTGAAAGTATTTTCTGTGTAGTCACTGACTTGCAATAGGCTACTTTTCATTTGGTCTTTCCGGCCTAACTAAATAGCTGACAGTACCTGATATTTAGGTAAGCCCTTCTCTGAGCAGAATGAACAAGTCTCATACGACTCATTAGTGCGAAAGTCAGAGCCATAACACAACCTTTTTACTGCAGCTCGAACAGCTGATGAAAAAGTCTGTATATTGTACAGAATCAGCAGTGTACACTGGCTTGTCCTCTAAGACAAATTACTCCATGTTGAATACTATTGGCCTACTATTCAGTTAATTCATTTATACAGCTAATTAATTTATACTAGTTGTAGCCATTGAATATTACGTTTGTGAATGTTCTTTTTTTTTAATTGTATCCAAAAGCAAGTCCTTCACTTATCTGAGATTTAATTAAAATTCCAGCAGTCAGCTAAGATTTCCACTTCTGCTTACTGGAAATACATTCACAGAGGTAACAAAATGGAGATACCCTGGGTCTAAAGTAGTGCTGCCATGGAGCTGGGTTGCGCTAGGGAGCCCCAGAGCTGCTGTCAGAATACAGTGATCTGTGGAATTCAGAGGCTGAACTGCTAATTATTTGTCAGGTAAAAATATTTTAGGGCGGGGGAGGGAATTGCTGGTTTACACTGAATTGTCTGTGAATATATATATTTTTTTTCATCAAAAAAATGAAACCAACTGGCCCAGCTCACCCAGTTTTTCAGTTTTCAGAAACATTCCCTAGAGATGTTGAGGTATCTGTACATGTTTTTTGTTTTGGAAAGAAACACCTGAACACTTTGACCAGTAACCAAACAAAAAAATTAAAACCTGTACTGAAAAATTTTCATTTTTTTTCATTAAAAAAAAGCAGAAAATTCCCACCAAATATACACAAAAAATTAATTTTGGACAAAAAGCCTTTTTGTAAAATAAAAAATGTTTTGATGAGATCTAATGAGACAGTTTCTCCCCTCTACTATAAATACCTAGATGTGAATAGATTAGATTGACAGACAGAAGATACATAAATATTACTTTGGGTTTATTCTGCCCTTGTTTAAGAGACACATTGGGGCTCAAACTACTTTTTAAACAATTTCAAAGTCCTCCCCATGGCCCCACGTTCTGCTCATTTCACCGCTGTGGTTCTAGAGAGCCCTGCAGTTCAGAAGTCTCTGGGGCAGCAGGAGGAGGACAGAGGCCTCCCCCTACAGGTAATGTGGGATGGATCATGGGGAGGGGACAGGGAGAGCGTGGGGGCCCTGGGCTGGGGGTGGGGCGGAGTCACGTGGGGAGGTCACGTGCCCCCCTTTTAACTGGTGCCCCCCCCCTTGTGTCCCTCCCATGAGGGCAATGTACCGGTAAGAAACTAATTCTATTTGCACCACGGCTGACAGCAGACTTGTGTTTCAGGCTTCTTGTCTCCTTCCTCTATCCCTTGCCTCCAAAGAAACATTTTTGTGGTGAAGTTCTTCCCTACTACAGCAACCCTTGTTTCGTCCTGATGGCTGTCAATGGGAAAATTCCTGCCTACCAGAAGGTGTGCAAGGAGGCTGATTTGAACACATCACTTAGACATGTTTCAAAAATGATTATGCATTCTAGGCATTTTTTAAGTTCTGAAATTAACTGTTACCTAGATCCTCAGCTACTGTAAATTAATGTAGCTCCATTGAAGTCAATGGATCTGTTCCATAATATTGATATAGGTGTAAAGCTGTCTGCAGTGATTCAATAGCATTTCTAACCTCAGGACAGACTGTTAGGAACCAGGGCATAAACTCCAAACTGGTTGTGAGTTCTATCCTTAGATTTCACCAACCAATTATCAGATATAAACTCCTCAGGCATTATAACAGCTTTAACATGAAGTCACAGAAAGTCCCCTTAGGTACTCCGATCTATCTTGCCACCCAGGTGAGCGTACCTTTGTGATAGATGGTCTCTTATACCAAGAATCATAGCAATATTTAGGTTACTCCCATTCCCAAAGGACCAGTCTCACCCCAGGTCAATTGCATCTTAGCTCTTACCCCAAAGACAACGCTTGTAGCCAATCCTATAATAAATTATATCAAGATTTATTAAGCAGGAAAAGGAAACTAGAGTGTTATTTACAAGGTTAAAGCAGGTAAACATATGCACAAATAAGATACAATCTCAAGTTTCAAAAAGTAATAGAAGTTTCTATAATAAGCAAGCGCTATATGACCTGAAGGGCTAAACGAGGCTAAGCACTGGGGATCTCTTGCTTATGCCTAGTAATCCTTGCCTCCCATAGTCCTAGCAGCATAAAGATACAATTCTTTCTCACTAGGGAGGTTTATTCCCCTCCCTTGTGCTCTGAGCTGCAAGCTCAGCTGACAGGAGGAATCCATTTGCATGACTTATCTTCACAGAGGAGGCGGGGGAGGGCAAAACAACAAACATTTTTTTGTCCTCTTTATCATCCCACAGTAGTCCATCTGGTGTAGATGGACCTTTCCTGTTGCGCAGGATGGTAACACCTTCTGTTGGAGATCAGCACTTCACACTAGTTAATGTCTCTCTCCTGTCTGGTGATTTACACAGTCACAGTGTCTCACACTACAACTGCTCAAATATTACTTTACAATGTGAGATAAAGATATTACAAGTGAGATTAATGCATGCAGCAACTCACAAGCATTCCATAAAGTCTAAACCCTGAACACATTTTTATTATCAATGTAAATAATACTAAAACACAGGTGAGTCAGACTGATTCTAGCTCTGTATTTGTCAGTATTCAATTGAGGCATGGTGACTGTGGCATGAGCTGGCACCTGGTCTGCCAGCATCACAGTCAGATACTGTCCTGGTCTGTGTAATGAAGAAAAGCAGGGATACTGTTGTGTGCCCTTTGGCGTAGGAATCCTGATAAGTAGGACCGGGTTCAAGAGAGTAGGCTTAGTGGATGCATGACGAGACACACTTTGCTGCTGCTCAAAAGAGCATGTGTTTATAAACTCCTCAACAGGGCCATCCACAATGCATAAACACCATGGAATGCATAATGAATCCAGAAACCACAGCCACTTCTATTATCTAAATAATGCTGCCAACCTCCACCCCAAAACGAACAAAAGACCAACAAATGAAGACTGGAGTTCCTTGATCAAACTAGTTATGACAACCCAAAACAAAAAAATTGATAAATATGTTCAAACCTGAGTTATTTCAACCCTAATATATCTTTAAACATTTTATCCAATTCACCTCAAACTTTCTAGACAAAATTCTACCATGTGGAAGTGAAGCTTCAACCTTCACTGAAGAGTGACTAGTATCTCTCCCCAACTAAGACGTGAATGTTATATTTCTGCTGTCAAGTTAATTTACTATGAATTTGGGAATATTTTTCATAAACAATGGCATGTAAGGATTAGCGACTACGGTTTCTCATCATGAAATACCTTCCTCAAGCAAAACCTCCATAAGTAGGTGTTCCAAGCATCTCAAGACTGGACCTTCTTCAAACTACCTTGCTCTTTTTTTTGGCAACAAAGGCACTTTAGCCCCAGAGAGCTTTGTACTATGTTATAATTTTCATATTACCCTTTGCACAGCCATTCTACTTTGGCTGCAGAGTGTATATCATTCATTGCAAGTTTACTTCATTCCTCTGGATTCATAGCTGATGTTCTCTGGACCATAAAATTTCAGCTGCAAAACCAGAACATCTCATTATTTCTGAAATATCAAGCTTGTATCTCTTGATAAATAATTCCTACTAGTATAATGTATCAGACTAAAACATATTTTCTGAGGCCAGTGAGGTTAAAGCGGCAATCTCACCTTTTTTAATTTTTTTGCCCTGAAGACAGTGATTTCCATATATAGAGTGACCCCGGTTTGTGTTGAACATGGGGAATGAGGATGAAGCATGAAACGACACATATTGCTGTCAGAGATTTGAAATGAGGCCTGCTAACCTGTAGGCAGCCTTACAGGACTAATCAGTCCCCCACATTACCAATATATTCAGATTGCTGGATGCCGTAGCCTGCAATGGCCGGGGAAGTTTTCTTTTTTTTTATCACTGCCATTGACAAACATTACATTTTAATGTGATTCTCTCCTTCTATTCCCCTTCTAAAAAAATCTATTGACACCATATCTCTGAGACACTGGTCTCATCTGGTTTCCTTGATGCTTGAAGAGTAGGTGAGACTGTGTTGATTTGCTTTTGCATACACATCAGTCAGCAGTGCTTAAATAGATGATAACATTTTTACTCTTCTAGATGACAACACAGAACTCTTTTGAATCCAACTGCTGCTTAAACTTTGCCTGTGAAGTTTTTAGGTGCCCAAGTCACCTCTGTTGAGTTTATTTTTAGATAGAGGAAGATGCACAGAGCAGGAATGAAAACCATAAACTCTTTTTCTTATTATAGTTTTTTAAAGTCTTCTGTCAATCAAAATATTAAAAAAGGAACCCTTAGAGTCAATGACACTCCAGTCTTTTTCCATTCAGAACACCGCACACTGCAGCAAAGACTGGGTTTGCCGTTGTAAAATAGAATTCTAAATTATATTTAAATGTGTGTTAAAACTTATATAGATGACTGATACATTGTGTGCCCATTTGTGTTCACCAGTATTTCTCAAGCAGTAGATCCTGCACTGGGGCTTTACAGCCTGATTCAAAGGCCACTGAAGTCGACAGAAAGACTCCCGCTGATTTCCATGAGTTTTGGAACACGCCGCTGGGCCCTGATTCAGCTTGGTGCTTGTAAGCATGTGTCTAATTTTAAGCACATGAGAAGTCCCTCTGAGTTCAGTGGGACTAGACACATGCTTAAGCACCTTGCTGATCCACGGCCTAAGGAAGTAAGCATTAAAGGGGCCCAAGGGATAAAACAGTTACTCAGTATTGTCTCCAGATTAGTAGAATGTGTCACTACCAAGCACTTAATTCCTTGTAAAAAGGGTTGAGCTCGGGGTTCATTTTAATACAAAACTTAAATGCAGCTTTGGGGAAATGCCTATCTTTAATACAATAAAGAAGAAATTTTGTTCTTTAACATACATGGGCAAAATAAACACGTAATATATGCAACTGAAATCAAGAATTGTTTTAATAAAAAAAGCTTCAAAGGCAGCTTAAATAAATAAGCCTGATGAAGTGATAGTTTTTCTGGAGGAGAGCTCACTGCAAATTCTTTTTTTTTAA
This sequence comes from Lepidochelys kempii, assembly GCF_965140285.1. NCBI lineage: Eukaryota > Metazoa > Chordata > Testudines > Cheloniidae > Lepidochelys > Lepidochelys kempii. The sequence continues at coordinate 97,036,138 of NC_136380.1, forward strand.
ATAAAAAAAAAACAATAACAACTGCCTCTGTTTTAAAAAAGATGTTTAAAGTCTTTGAATTTGCCTCTTGGTCCCATTTAAATCTAATTTCTAATCCCCTAGCCCCTGCAATCATATCTGAAATCTTTATTTTGGTATTAGAGTTTTTATTCTTGATGATATGCCACATATATACTGTATTATCATATATTTACCATAGAGTTGTGATTGAAATGAATGTCCCCCCCCAAAAGAAATTGATAACTATTTAAACAATTGGACTCAATTAAGGGATTTCCAGGATTAGAAAGGCGATAACGGATGTTAAACAGGTAGTTACTCTTTAAAATTATGTTTAATTTTAAATACCTGCCAAAAATCACAAAACATTGAACCCCCTCCTCCTCTGTTTTGTGTCAGCAATTTTCACTCTGCTCTGTTCTCTGAGACACAGTGCTGTTAAACAAGTACAAAGAAAACTGCACCCACATGTAGCCCAATCCTGCAATCTTTACTCAAGCGTAACTCAATTAAATGAAAGATGGGCATGAACCAAAACCCCTGATCCATCCTCTGGGTGTAAATGTGAAGCTCTCAGTTCTCTAATAGGCAAAAAATCAAATCCTGCAACTGAATTCTCCCAAACTTCAGGATTCCAACAACAGGAGCCAAATAAAATCGTTCCTACTGGTTGGGGTGGTCAGCTTCAGTGTTTGGGTTCATTCTATTACAAACGGATGTTCAAGGTGTAAACTCAGACTGACACCTGGATATGGGTTTGGTTGTGTGGCACTGATCCAGGCCCAAACAGAGCTAAAGTCAATGGGAGTTTTACTTCAGTAAGGACACCATGACTGGGCCCTGGAGAGGTCTGAAATTTTAAAAGCTGATACAAAATATTGTTAGTGCAGCTCCCACTTGGTTCGTACTGCGAGATGGGTTTTGATGTATTAAGAATGCGTCTCTCTGAGCCACAGTAATAAGGCACTTCTTCTAGCTCGTGCCCTCAGCAGATGATATATTATTTATTATTATTATTATTATTGTGTATCACAACAGCCCCTATAATGCACTCAATGCTGTTACAGACATACAGGATACATAGTTCCTATTGTCAAGCCCCAACGATCTAAAAAGAAGACAAACAAAGTCTGTGGAAGGGGGACAGCATGCAAGTGAAGTGGTGATTGGTCATGTTCGCAGATACTGGAAAACTGTCCCTTGAGTTTACCCGTAAGGCCACACAGTAGGCCAGGATGAGACTCCAGGAGAGTCCACTACAGTGCAGCACCTGGTCCACGTCTACCAACTGAATAGCTTTGAACTTGGAAATGAAGTTTTTATCTGAGAGCAGTTGGAAACCCAACAGACCACACCTGAAACACTATGCATAATCCCAGGTGCTATTTTACATGAACGACACTGGAGAATTAGAAAAGGGATAGTCGAGAGCAGCAAGGATAAGACCTGGTCTCAGATGTTACAGCAACATGGAGAGGTTAGGAAAATTAGCTTTGAATTTGTTAGAAAAGAGGAGACTAAGAGAGAGAGGTTGAGTGTACAATGCATAACATTCTGAGCAGTATAGAAAAGCTGGATGCTAAGAAACGTGTTTGAGGTTGAAGTTCTGAAGAGCATTTTCATGACAGCAACAGATTGTATTTTAGACCAGGGATTGAACATATTGCACGTATAAATTGGCTTCCTATGGTATTTGCTTTTTTCCTTGATTATGGTTATGAGAAAACATTATTGTTGCTCAAAATGTGATACATTTGACTAGACGGATCAGTCTGTCCCAGCCCCTCTGCTACATACGCATTTCTGGCCCAGGGGGGTTATAAGAGGCTAAGGATGAAATCTTCTGTGAGATCCCTTAGATGAAATAGCAGCAGCACATCTTTGTTACAAAAAAGAGCAAGACAAACACTAAGGGTCACAGCCAACCCACTGCCTTCAATGGGAGTCTTTCCATTTATTTCAATGGGCTTTGGATCAGGCCCTAAAAGGAAAAGTACACTCCAGTGCACAAACACTGTATGGATTGACTCAGCTGGCCTCCCTCGATCCTGCAGTGTTGTTATGTTTCTCAGGTGATTGTACTCCCAACATTTCAAACGAGCTGGCCATTATTATATTTTTAATTTAAAAAGAAAACAAGCTCAAACATTCTTTTCAAACATTTACTATTTGATTTTTTTTCCAATTCACTCTATAATTTTTTAAAATGTAATTAATACAACATCACTTTGGTTGTGATACACTCTACATGTGTCATTGTAGGAAGCCCCCCTCTCCCCCACGCACACAATAGATTTGAATGCTGCTCATTTCCCACAGACGGTTCTTAACAAAGCCAGGGAGTTTCCCCCTCTGTGTTCATTTCGAGAGCACCATTTTCTTTGCCCTGCATGGCCTCTTGGTATCCAATCAGTCATAGGATCCTGCCAGAGCCGCACCTTTTCAACACCATGGAGCTAAGGGAAATGGCTGCCATCGGGATGCCAGCTGAGCAAAGCACTGAGAGCCATTCCCATCCACTCTGCTTTAGCATTCATCATGCACATCACTCCTTGCTGCCCCAAGAAGCAAGAGACCCCAAGCCATCCTCCTGTCTCCACACTGAATCTGGGTTTTCCTCATGGCAGCATATTTCTCTATGCCCCCAGTAGAGGCCTGATCCAAGGCCAGTGGGAGGCTTGACACTAATTTCAAGGAGCTTTGAATCAAGTGCTAGGCCTGCAGGATGGGTTTATGTTAACTTGTAACAGTGTAAGTGTGCCTTTTTGCTAGACCAACAGCCCATGTGGGCTTCCCTTTTGCTGTGATCTTCTTGACCCTAACCATATTTTATCTTGTTTCCCAGATCCGACAGCATATTCTGATTAGATTTTTGGTTACTACAGTCTTAGTTAATTATCTGTCATCAACCACTAATTCCAGCAAGTGCACATGTAGGTGGAGACAGTAAAATGTTACAAAATAAGGAAATAAACCAGCCACTCATGATCTCACTGGATGTTTTTGTTTTATTGGTTTTTCTTATAGTTCAATGGTTTGGCAACTGTAGGCCTGTCAGATTGAGAGGTCACTCACCAGCCTTGATCAGTGAGATTTAAAGGCAGCGCTAGGAAACTCCTTGTGTCAATTTGATTCAATTTGCAAACTAATGAGTAAAGCCCTCCCAATGTGTTTAGGGTCAGCTCCGATCTATTTGGGAAATGTTTGACTATTAGCATGTAAAGCCTCAGATGTGCCAAGCCCCATTTTCCCCCTCCCATTTCCCAGCCCTCTCCAGGTTGCTCCCTCCTTTAATTTCCCTGCAGGTTTTAGAAAGGATGCATTAAATTAAAATCACTAGCTATTTTGTGAGCAGTCTTTTGTGACCAATAATGAATGTAATGAGTGGAAAAGGAAAGGGAAAACAGGATGATTAAACCATGCTGGGCTGCTTTTACTTAGCAGTTTGCAATGCAACACAAATGGACAATTGGGGCTTTTCTTCTTCCATTAATTCATATCTGTGTTTTCATTTGTCATATTAAAGGCAGATTACTTACTAAAACATGAGTTAGGTACCAGATGCTACCTTCCTTAAAATGAAGGATCTGAGCTTAATGTATCCTATATCTGATAGTACATTCACACAACTTCACTTTGGCTATTCTCAGCTTTGGATACAAACCTGACCACTTTTACAGCTTAGATTTTGTTTTAATATTGGTACATGAGGATAAATATTTTGTTTTGGTGCTTGTTATTATTCACTGGAAAAATACAGTGGTCATGGCTACATGGTTAAGTTTGGTCTTCGTTTTTTCCCCACACCAGTTATATTTCTGATTTTGAGAATACTGAGCATATATCTTAGACATAAGCATGTTTTCAAATTGCACATGCAGCCAGGACCATTTCTTGTTCAGGAGTAGTTTTGGTTTTGCTTGTGATATCCAGTGATCATTAATGAATCAACCTTGTGGCTATATTTTGCTCTCTGCGGGGCCTTCTTCTGTGTGTGTGTATATGTGTGTGAACATACATACTTCTGTAAAAGGAGAGATACTGATGCTTATCTCCTTTGTAAAGTGCCTGGAGTTCCACTGATGAAAAGTGCTCTATAAGAGCTGGGTATTAATTATTATTATTATTATTATTATATAATATAGAGAGAGAAACAAAAATCCTGGCTCTGAACGCCCCAAACACCAGGGATGGCCATAGTACTTTTGCATGGTCCTGAGAAACAATTTTGGCTTCCTTCAAATGTAGCAGGTTTCTGTTTACTGTGCTCACCCTCCTATGCACAAAAGATTAAATGATTTCAATGGGTTTTCAATCCAGTTCATAAAGCCTTGCAAGCATAACTAAATCGTCATTCAATGATAGTGCATAAAGTTGAGCCTAAAGAAACGAAGGCCAGATTTGGACAACGTGTCCCTAAATGTATTTATACGTCATACATGTTATCTTGATGTATATAATGGGAATCTGACTACATCAAGCATTATTTTGGTCTGAAAAAGTCCACATTCAAGGTCAAACTATACAGTACCTATTCCTCACAATAATTCTCAACCATAGTGCTTGATTCAGAGCTAATATAAATTATTGCACTCTGGTGAAGTGGACCAGAGTGCAATGGTTTTGTAAAGTGGACTTGGGTCCAGCTCTTTTTAACTTTGTCATTTACAGCTGCTGTTCCATATGAAATTATACGCCCTGTAGTTATGAAGGGGTTCTAACCAGACTCATCACTGGCAAAGGCGAGTGCCAAATGCAGTGAACCAGTATAGATGTAGCATTAGCAACTTTATCCTATTATTAAGTAAACTCTTCATCCAATTTCCATTTCAATTTTATAGCAAATGCCGAAACAAGGAATTAAAATGCACAAGCTCGCTACACAATTATTCAGTCAAAGAACACTTATTCTGACAATTACTTAAACTAGTAAAAAGTATTTTCTTTCTCAAATATACAGTTACTGCAGCTGGTACTGCACAGAAATACTCTTTAAAAACACAAACAAAAAAGTGGCCTTGACATTCTGATTTTCTCCAGCTTCAATATGTTTTTGTTCACAGGATGAAAATGAACTTTCATGCAAATAGGACAATGACAGTAAATACTTTTTGTTTTGTTTTTATTGAATGGGGAAAACAAACTTTAATTTGAATAATAAACCATCCAGAATATCTAGCTCAAAACATGTTTTTATTATTTACATTCTTGGGTTTGGCTTGTTATGCTCTTGGCATATCTATTCATATCTCTTGCAATATTTTTTCATTTCATATATTAATATTTAATATTCTTTATACATTGTTCAACCTTAATGGTTGCCTAATTTCTGTTTTTCATCCACAGAGAAGCTATTAATTTATGAGTATATAGGGCAGTAAGTAATAATTTGCATGAATGCCTTGAGCAGATATGCTTCCATAGGCCTCCCATAACATAGACTCTGGAAAGGATGATACCATCTATTGGCCAAGGTTCAATGAACAGTGCTTTACAAGAAGAAGAAGAAAGTTGTTTTAATCCATAAAGAAGTCTACTAAGTGAAAAATCAACATAGATGACAGGAACTGGTTCCTTTCTAGGGATTTTATTTTATTTTAGTGTATTAAATATATCCCTGTGGAGAAAGCTTTATAAAATGTCAAGGAAACTGACATCTTCTGTGTATTCTAAGGATGTACAGTGCAAGTAAAACCACCCCCAGAGCCTTGCTGATCTATCAAGGATGTCCTCACTCTTTTCTGCCATTGTGCTTAACTGGAGCCTAAGATTAGTTTCCCCAAGCTGTGGTAATATCAAGTCCTGGTTTGAGTGCATATTTCTTCCTTCCTCCACACGCATACACTGGTGTAGACGCCTTATAATTTTGTACCATATATTACTGTTCCTCAAAAAATAGACTCAGGCAATTAAAGCAATACACTTTACATCATATCGTGGCTGGGCCTACAATTGCACACACTTAGGAGAAAGGCCGTTTTGTCATTTATGTGATTTTTTTCCGTGCAACTCACTACAACATGTGAAATTGGCTGTGCAACACAACCTTATGCATAGAGCTTGTTGAAAATTTTCTGACTGAACCATTTTCTAAAATGTTTCAATTTAATTGACCCACCATTTTCTATGGGAAAATGGAGGGTCAACTAATTTGAAACATTTTGCAATAGTATATCGATTTTGTCAAAATTTTTGGTGGAAAGTGATCAGAAAGTTTCATTAAGGTGAAAGTGCTTTCTTCTGACTATTCATTATTATATATAATTACATAAAATATAATAGTCTAAATGATCAAAATCAAAACAATGCACTTTCATCTTATTGAAACTAAATGTTTCCATAAGATCATTTCAATATTTCCCAAACAATTTTTTTTAGAAATTTCATTTTACCAAATTTCAAAATTTGGACTTTTCATTCTGATTTGAGACAAAGGGACATTTCAAAATGTTGGCATTTCCCAAGGAATGGAAATTCTAAGTTTTGATGAGCTCTGTATTTAATATAGACCAAGACACCAGGCAAGGGAGAGAAGGGGGAAAACCCAAGGCAGGGAGTGCAACTCATATAGATGTCACTGGGCCAGATTCAGCGGGGATGTAGACAGTGATGCAAATTAATGAATTGACTACTTTCACCTGATGTTTATGGTATGTCACTGTTGAAGTGAGTCCATTAGCTTCCGGGGCAGCCACACAATCCTCCATATTACACACTTTTTCTTCATTTTTTTCATTTTCATTTTTATTTCAATACTAAAGATTTTCTGTAAAATGTATTTCTTATTGTTTTGATTTGGGGGGGAAGAGAGTACACAGTGGAAAATGTGGGTTGGGAAAAAAATTAAATGAGCATTTATCTTCATAGTTATTTTCTATTCAATTTCCATGGTCGAAGAACTAAAACTCTAATATTAAAGTTCTAAATTAAACTGTGTATTTCAGTATACTAATAGTACTTGATAGCATGTATAATAATCTGTTACATTGCTTTTCCAACTAATCATTAATGAAAGGTTTTCATCATTTTTGTACTGTGTAACATAATGAGATATACAGTATTTAAGGCTTTTAAAGATTTAGGGCTCTATTAATGAAAAATAATTATTATCCTATAGCAGTAATTAAGTTTAATTTGCATGAAAGTAACATTTTCTTATCCATAAACATTAGCAATGTCAACAGTTCATCAAAGAGCTGTAGCTTTGGATTCAGTGGACTGCTAACCATTCTGTAATGCTTTTAAAAGGAAGCTGAATGGGCTAAATGTTGCAGAGGAGCTAGGTGGCTCAGCAAACTGGTAATGGGATACAGAGGGCCAGGGGGCAGATTTTAAAAGGGTATTTAGGTGCCTAAACATGCTGATAGCTATCTAGTGTGATTTCCAAATGCATCTACACACCTTGAACCCCCTTGTGCATATGCATTATGATACACTCTCATTACATGAATATATACTATTGTAACAAGAAAACATTGTACAAATACATTAGAAGCAAGAGGAAGACCAAGGACTGGGTAGATCTGTTACTCAGTGTGGTGGGGAAACAATAACAGAAAATGTGAAAAATGACAGAAATGCTAAATGTCTTTTTTGTTTCAGTTTTTACCAAAAAGTTTAGTAGCAACTGGACAGCTAACATATCGAACGCCAATAAAATTGAGTTAGGATCTGAGGCTAAAATAGGGAAGGAGCACGTTACTGACTTTAGACACGTTAGATGTCTTCAAGTCACCGGGCCAGCTGAAATACATGCTAGAATACTCAAGGAACTAACTGAGGCGATATGAGCCACTAGCAATTATCTTTGAAAACTCTTGGAAGACAGGAGATATTCTAGAGGACTGAAAGAGGACAAATATAGTGCCAATCTATAAAAAGGGAAATAAGGACAACCCAGGAAATTACAGGCCACTCAGCTTAACTTCAGTATCCAGAAAGATAATGGAGCAAATAATCAAGCAATCAATTTGCAAACACCTAGAAGATAATACGGTGATAAGTAACAGTCAGCATGGATTTGTTAAGAACAAATGGTGTCAAACTAATCCAATAGCTTTGTTTGACAAGGTAACAAGCCTTCTGGATGGTGGGAAGTGGTACATGTGGTATATCTTGACTTTAGTAAGGCTTTTGATACATCTCGCATGACCTTCTCATAACAAACTAGGAAAATACAACCTAGATAGAGCTACTATAAGGTGGGTGCATAACTGGTTGGAAAACGGTTCCTGGAGAGTAGTTATCAGTCGTTCACAGTCAAGCTAGAAGGGCGTATTGAGTGGGGTCCTTTAGGGATCAGTCCTGGGTCATAAGAATATAAGAACATAAGAATGGCCATACTAGGTTAGACCAAAGGTCCATCTAGCCCAACATCCTGTCTTCCGACAGTGGCCAATGCCAGGTGCCCCAGAGGGAATGAACAGAACAGGTAATCATCAAGTGATCCATCCTCTCTCACACATTCCCAGCTTCTGGCAAACAGAGGTGAGGGATACCATCCCTGTCCATTCTGGCTAATAGCCATTGATGGACCTATCCTCCATGAACTTATCTAGTTCTTTTTTGAACCCTGTTATAGTCTTGGCCTTCACAACACCCTCTGGCAAGGAGTTCCACAGGTTGACTGTGTGCTTCTATTCAATATCTTCATCACTGTTTAGATAAGGGCATAGAGAGTACACTTATAAAGTTTGCAGATGATACGAAGCTTGGAGTGTTTACAAGTGCTTTGGAGGATAGGATTAAAATTCAAAATGATGTGGACAAACTGGAGAAATGGTCTGAAGTAAATAGGATGAAATTAAATAAGAACAGATGCAAAGTACTCCACTTCACTTAGAAAAGAACTATCAGTTGCACACATACAAAATGGGAAATGAGTGCCTAGGAAGGAGTACTGTGGAAAAGGATCTGAGGGTTATAGTGGATCACAAGCTGAATATGATTCAACAGTGTAACACTATTGTAAGCAAGACACGAGATGTAATTCTTCCACTCTACTCCACACTGATAAGGCTTCAGCTGGAGTGCTGTGTCTAGTTCTAGATGCCACATTTCAGGAAAGATGTAGACAAATTGGAGAAAGTCCAGAGGAAAGCTACAAAAATTATTAAAGTTCTAGAAAACATGACCTATAAAGAAAGATTGAAAAAAATGGGTTTGTTTAACCTGGAGAAGGAAGACTGAGGGGAGACATGATAATAGCTTTCAAGTACATAAAAGGTTGTCACAAGGAGGAGGGAGGAAATTTGCTTTAGTTAACCTCTGAGGATAGGACAAGAAGCAATGGGCTTACACTGCAGCAAGGAAGGTTTAGATTGGACATTAGGAAAAAACCTAACTGTCAGGGTGGTTAAGCACTGGTAGGTAGTGTAATCTCCATCACTGGAGGTTTTTAAGAACAGGTTAGACAAACACTTGTCAGGAATGGTCTAGTTATTATGTAGTCCTGCCTTGAATGCAGGGGACTGGACTAGATGACCTCTTGAGGTCCCTTCCGGTCCTACATCCTATGATTCTACAAGACCCCTGCCTCATTCAGTTCATAGGATAGACAGCAAAAATGACAGATAAGTGCAAGACAAAAGAGGTTGTTTGTGTTTAAGGTCACAGACCAATAAGCTGGGTTCTATTCCTGGCCAGCCCCAGATTTGTTGTTGGGCAAGGCTACATCATAAAGCAAATAAATAATGGAACTGAATTAAGATCACACGGGCATCTTTAACTCTGGCATTTACTAACTTCTGAGTGCTTGACTTTGCAATTCTAATATTGTTTTAACAGTTTTTAATATGTAATTTTATATATGAGGAGGACATGGTAGCCATCTGATAAAACTGAAAGAAATACATGCAAAGGTCAAAACAATAAGTTACATGGAGATCATTGGAGACTGAGCCCTTGAATAAGAAAAGGGATTTTATAATCTAGTGATCTGATAATTTTACATTTGTGTATATTTTTGTAAATTTTATTAGGAGGCCACATTATGTTTGCTTGGTCAGTGATGGAGGGAGGTCCATGTGGTAGCTGGGAATTGGCTGGATCCCTTAACTATTGATTTCCAGGATTTCTAATTCAAGCTGAAGTGTTTGGTTTTTTTTAAAGGTTGGTAAAGAAAGTGTCATGTTGGTTTTGAGTATTAGCTGGGCTCCCTTCAAACACACTTTCAACTTCATTTTTTAATTAAGTTTATGCTTATGAATTTCCCTGATTTTCTTTTTAATGAGCACCAGAGTGGGATGGCAAATAAAGTCTGCAGGAGGAGAGTCCTGCTCCAACAGCATCTGAGGCCTTGAAGACTGGGGCTTCTGTCATCTAGATGTCAGCAAGTCCACTAGAGGTGTGTTTGGTGACATGAATTATACTTCTATGGCATAAGGGAGTAGTGAGTGGGGGAGGGCATGAAGGAAGAGAAAGAGAATATCCACATGGAAACCCTTCAGCACTGTTTTTCCCTGTCCCCTTTTTGCCTCCCCAGACCCCTGCACACAAACCCCATTTGGCTCCCCCAGTTCCTTACTTCTCTCTTCTGCCCCATTTCATATCTACATACCCCACTCCTGTGTATTCCTGGGACCCCCTACTTTCCTTCACCCACATCCTTCCATGCCCTGTCAGTGTTATGCCCCCTTACCCTCCTCCCCAAGAGTGTCCACACCAGTCTGAGAGCAGGAAGCACAACTCCATGCCATGCTCCATACACACTCATAATGCCCTACCTGCAAACCAAGTTCCTTCTGGTCCCCTGCCCATTTTTGTTGTTCCCCTCTAGATCCATTCCTAGACTCCTGCTTTGCCCCAGTCCCCTGAGCGCCTACCCAACTTACCTCTGACTCTGCCCAGAAGAATGCCAATTTATATGTATAAACATGTATGCTATATATCTATATAGTCTTAAACAAAGCTTTTTGTAACTTTTCAGCCTACCCCCCCCCACCACCCTCCACACACACACACACACACTCTCAGAAATACTAAAAGAACTTCTGCCTTGCAGGATAAGCAAAACAAAACAAATATGAGCATCTAGGACAAATCACTTTAGAGACAGGATGAGCCAAAATACCAGAGTATTTTTTAAATAAGATACAACTAAATTTTCAAAACACCATGGATGGGTGAAATCCTGGCTCCGCTGAAGTCAATGGGAGTTTTGCCAGTGGTTTCAATTTAGACAGGACTTCACCCTGTAACTTTAAGTCTTTGATTTTTTAACCAAACTTCTTAGAAAAATATTTTTCCTGGATGAGATGCAGCATGCAAAATTTCAGGAAGATCAGTTTATTTTAGGGATATAAGAATTGGGGGTTGAAAACTAGGGTCATAGCAAGGAGCTGATTTCATCTTTAACTATGGGGTATCTACTGCCATCCCATAAGCTACCACTATCATATTACTTCAGACAATGGCTACCTCTGAATTACATAGCCCGTCTTAGGAAACCCACACCATACCAATATATTGGTTACATTAAACATTCTCATGTAATGAAATCCTTATGTATTTAAGTTAACATGACACAGTCAATTCATTTTTGTATTTACCTCTGTAAAATAAGATTCTAGGACTAATAAAAGAGATTGATGTCATCGTTTCATTCTTGAGCCAATTTTTGCTATCTTTTATTCTCACTGATGTAAATCCAGAGTACCTGCAGTTCTGACAATGACGTTATTGTGGATTTATACCGATGAAGATTACAAAATCTGACCCCTTATGTTTACATTTTGACTCTCCTGGATGTAGAAACAGTCTGCAAACACATGAACACACACTCTGGCCAGCAAATAGGATCAAGGATGGTATTAATTGCTGCAGTCAGTTTACGCACTCTAATTGTTTCTCTAGAAAGCTGAGTTCAAATTCAATTTAGGTGACAAGTAAAAATGATGGTGGTTTTATTTTTATCCCAAACAGATATTTATCTACCTGCAAATGCCCTAGCATAATTAGCAATGTCTTGTGTAACTCCTTTGCTATTTCTCCTAAGATCAGGACTGAAATACTTTGGGATTGTTGAATGATGAAGCTTGAACAATATCTGCTTGTATTATTGCTTACATTGGACTGTGCTGTTAGGCCCTTAGGAGCATTACATTCCTGCATATCATTTTTGGGGGCGGGGTAAGGGGGAAGAATCTGCATTGAGGGCTTGATCCTTCCCCATTAAAGTCAATGCAAATTCAGCCATTTACTTTAATACAGAGACAAGGTGGATGGGCAAGTCATGCCTGACTAATCTAATTGCCTTCTATGACGAGATAACTGGCTCTGTGGATGAAGGGAAAGCAGCGGATGTGTTGTTCCTTGACCTTAGCAAAGCTTTTGACACAGTCTCCCACAGTATTCTTGCCAGCAAGTTAAAGAAGTATGGGCTGGAGGAATGGACGATAAGATGGATAGAAAGCTGGCTAGATTGTCGGGCTCAACGGGTAGTGATCAATGGCTCCATGTCTAGTTGGCAGCCGGAATCAAGTGGAGTGCCCCAGGGGTCGGTCCTGGGGCCGGTTTTGTTCGATATCTTCATAAATGATCTGGAGGATGGTGTGGGTTGCACCATCAGCAAGTTTGCAGATGACACTAAACTGGGAGGAGTGGTAGATATGCTGGAGGGTAGGGATAGAATACAGAGGGACCTAGACAAATTGGAGAATTGGGCCAAAAGAAATCTGATGAGGTTCAACAAGGACAAGTGCAGAGTCCTGCACTTAAGACGGAAGAATCCCATGCACCACTACAGATTAGGGACTGAATGGCTCGGCAGCAGTTCTGCAGAAAAGGACCTAGGGGTTACAGTGGATGAGAAGTTGGATATGAGTCAACAGTGTGCCCTTGTTGCCAAGAAGGCCAATGGCATTTTGGGATGTATAAGTAGGGGCATTGCCAGCAGATCGAGGGACGTGATCGTTCCCCTCTATTCGACATTGGTGAGGCCTCATCTGGAGTACTGTGTCCAGTTTTGGGCCCCACACTACAAGAAGGATGTGGAAAAATTGGAAAGAGTCCAGCGGAGGGCAACAAAAATGATTAGGGGACTGGAACATGTGAGTTATGAGGAGAGGCTAAGGGAACTGGGGATGTTTAGTCTTCAGAAGAGAAGAATGAGGGGGGATTTGATAGCTGCTTTCAACTACCTGAAAGGGGGTTCCAAAGAGGATGGCTGTAGACTGTTCTCAGTGGTAGCAGACGACAGAACAAGGAGTAATGGTCTCAAGTTGCAGTGGGGGAGATTTAGGTTGGATATTAGGAAAAACTTTTTCACTAGGAGGGTGGTGAAGCACTGGAATGCGTTACCTAGGGAGGTGGTGGAATCTCCTTCGCTAGAAGTTTTTAAGGTCAGGCTTGACGAAGCCTTGGCTGGGATGATTTAGTTGGGGATTGGTCCTGCTTTGAGCAGGGGGTTGGACTAGATGACCTCCTGAGGTCGCTTCCAACCTTCTATGATTCTATGAGGTAATATCTTTTATTGGACCAACTTCTGTTGGTGGAAGAGACCAGCTTTTAAGCTTACACAGAGCTCTTCCTCAGGTCTGGAAAAGGTAACCAGAGTGCCACAGATAAATATAACGTAGGACAGATTGTTAGGCATAAGAGACCTGAGGAGCTCTAGGACATTCAAAAGCTTGCCTTTTCCACCGATGGAAGTTGGTCCAATAAAAGATATTACTTCCCCCAGCTGGTCTCTCTCATATCCTAGGACCCATACATCTACAATACCGCAGAACAACAATTGACTTAAATATTGTCTGAATAGCTATTAAAGTCTGTGGTTAAGCCAACCTTTTCAAAAGGGCCACTAATTTTAAGTGCCTCAGTGTGGGGGATGTCTGATGTGAGGTATCTCTGTGTCTCAGGTTTGATACATCATACTGGGGCACTGACACTTTGAAAATGTTGACTTTAATGTCTATGCCCAGGAGTGTCAAGTGTTAAAACAAGCCCCTGTTTCCACATGTTGAATATTTTCTGAAATGGGAAGATTACCAGAATAAAAGATGCAGAAATCCAGACTGATATTGGACTTCAACAATTTTTCTTTAGGTAGGTACAAAAATATTCCTCCCCTTTTGACAGTTCCCAGTTATCCATACTACAGTTAAAACCAGGCTGGCAACAACTTTGTCAACACATGGTTTCCCCTTATGTGGACAGAGCCTAATGGGTAAAAGGAGAAAATAGGTCTAATATAATTTCACAAATTGAAGGGTGCCTATTAAAAAAACATTCACTATTCCTAGGTGCAGAAACTTCCTAAGGAAACTTATCCTATACCATCAGCAAAATGTAATCTTCAGCATTCAAAACTTCCTCCAAATTATGGACTGTTATTTTTGAATTTAACAATATTAATAGGTGTGAATTCACGGCTATAAGTGAAAAGGGCATTTCATACCTAGACAGTTTCAGTATATAAGGGCTGGGCTTATTGATTCAGGAGGACCACCTTGTCATTTAAACATATGTCACTCATTCCACAAATGTGTCTAGCCTGCCACTCTCTCCAGCCTCATGGCTGTTATGAAAAGGAAGCTGAGCCTTCTAAGGGCATCTGTCAAATGTCAGGCAGGCATGCATAATCTGCAGTGTGCTCCCAGGGTAACTGTTGTCTAGTTCCTACTAAACCCAGAAGAAACAAAGGAAAGCACTAGACCTGTTGAAATGAAACACAATATCGGAAGAACTTTCTTAAAATTATTTGCTGCTATGAATGTGCAGGTCTCCACTTTGAAGCTGGACGTTTGTAGTCAGTCAGACAGCAGCCACAGCGGACTGCAGTAGCACACAGTCACCACAATGCTTGTTATAATTAATTTCTTGGCAATCACTGCTGGAAAAAGTTAGAGAATTAAGCAAGCACAAAGTACCCTCCATCGGTACAGAAAACAAAGTTTAGTGATGCCTTTAGGGAGATCCAAATTAAGCTTGGCTTTACTATGCCTTGTAGTTTATTAACCTTAATTCTTGAGAGAATGAGAATAGAATTTAAATGAAACAATTGCAAGACTTTCTTCTACTAAAAATGAGTGGTGATTATATGTATTATTACTGCAGGAAAACAACAGAGATCTCAAGAAACACAGCCTTTCAAAGATAATAAAATAAACAGCAGAAGACGTTTTCTGTTGCTCATAATGATTTATAAGCCAAGCCAGTGGCCTTTTCAGCTATTATTCTTGGTAGCAAATGCTTTCCTACCTAAAGATGTGTTTATATATGCAATGTATCTAATAATATCAAGTCAAATCCTGAATGATTTATCTTTCAGTCTGCAAATTACATTAATGATATAATTAATAATGTATCTAAAAACTGTGTATGTCAGAGCAATATGTCATGTAATCAATGGCAACAAATCATTTTCCTCTGGTATTTAATGATTCCTCCAAGAGGATGAATCTATAAAAACAGAAGAGTTAATCAATGAGGAGGGTGCATACATTGTATCTCTTATCTGCAGCCTCAAACACTCAGGTTGCCTTTATTGTTTAAATTTTAGCTATTGGAAATCAATTTAGGAACATTAAAAAAAAGGTAAAATGTATTTATGGCAAAAGACGTTGGTAGCTGTAAAGTCTAGTCAGAATTGCCCACCTCCAACTATTGCTAAGGGCTGGTCACTTGGAAATGTTTGTGAAAGCATTACTGCTAGCACAGAAACATAAACATGGGTAGTACATTGAAAAATTAACTTTTCAAAGGGCGTGCCATTTCTCCAAACTATAACGTACAGGTTCTGCAAAATCAATGAGCTTTTCTGACAACTCTAGTTCATTTCCATGTCTCCAGGCAAAAGCCCTAATCAAACCCCAGCTTTCTCATGCTTTTGAACAAAATAAAGCAACAACTTTGTGCAGGGCATGGGCTCTGTTTAATTGACATTGACAAAGTAACATTGCCTAGACGATTGTTTTAGATGAGCTTTTGGTCTGCTTGTTTCCTTGTGAATATATTATGAAAAATCCGTACCTGCCAGCTTCCCCAGCTCTTCAAGTTTATCCATGGTTTTTAAACGAATGCAGTATTACTTGCCCCACCTCATTCTAATGCAGAACCGACCCTCATTCAGGAGTGGGATCCGTATTTCAGAAAATGTTTTTATGTTGCTATAGCAGTCGAGCATTCTTTTATTTTCAGCTCTGAGATTGAAAAGATTGTCTGCAATGATGTAAGCAGACTTTCAAATGTTTTGAAATAAATAATTAGTAAGGACTTTTTGTATGTTGTTTGCATGCTGCCCATAGTAAGTATTGTGTCTAGGCACAATACCCAGGGGGACAGTAGAAGACATTCTACTTTAGAGAGGCACAGTTCCTTTTAGGGTTCCTCTTTTGTGTTGGCAAGAGAAGTAATTTTGCAATACCCCTTTATGATACAGAGGACTGAAATATGGGTGCACCTGCTCCCTACCCCACCCTCCCACTTGCTCTGGCAGTGGAGAATATTACTGCCGCTGTAGCAACCAAGTAAACATTATGTAAGGGCTTCAGGATTTGGCCCTTTCTTATTAGAACTTTTTCAGCAGCTAGTCTTGATATTGTTCAGGTGATTTTCCCCTAAACCACAGTAATTTGGGGATAAATTGATTAACAAAAACGCACCACATTCATTGTGACACATTTCAGTACAAACCCATCGCACCACCTCTCACTGTAAGTTTTGTTCTCCTATTGTACTTGATTCTTTGCATAAGAAACTCCACTCTAAGGTAAAAATATAAACATTAACTGTGCAGTAAAGTGGAAAAAAAAAGATTTTAGATATCTACTACAGCAAACCTCTGGTTAGACTAGAATAACCCATTTTCACCAAAAGCCAGGGACGGCTAAGGATCAATTACACACTGAGCCTCTAATGATCTTCTTACATCAAAAGCCCTTTCAAGACACAGCAACATACCTGCCCTGCAAAGGCTCCTGAACTAAAGGATAATGTAATCATCAGCACAATATCCTTTCTCTTTTGTGAGTACTTTAGGCAAAGAAAAGAAGCAGCTCTCACTACGGTATTAAGTGTCATCTTGAACAATACCTAGAAACAATAAATGTGCCCTTATTTGTCAAAAGAACAGCATTTGCAACTGGAATCAGTACACCTGGGATATTTGCTTCTAATATATTTTCAGTGATTTTTCATGGTTGGAGTAGTTGATCTGTTTGGAACGTGGGAGTTTTTGAATAATTTGCTGAATTCATCTTACTTGTTTCATGATGAGGTATTTATGAGAGCTTTACCTCCCTAAACCTCTTAATATAAAGAGTAAACTAGTTTGCCTGTGAATGTATTGACTGTTAAGAATGCTGGATTGTATTGCAAAGTAGTTCAGGCCTGTAATGTTATCACTCAGCAGGAATGGATCCCATCAGAAGGCACATGGTGTGCCATGACGTAGCCAGTCTTAAACCACAAAAGCAGACTTTTCTCTGTGAATTAGACAAACCATACAAAAGGCAACAATAGCTAGCATAAACACTATTTAATACTATTCACAGGCTATTGAAGAAATGGGCGTTGACTAAGAATTGCAGCAAAGCCAGGACATTGTTGTCAGATGAAAGGAAGGCTAATGAACAGGAAGCCTCATTTGAGCAGGCTGACAGTAACCATATAAGTGCAGGATTGTGGGACTGGCATTTACCCCATGGGTCTTTACAGTCAGAAAAATAAAGAGAAATTAAAGCACAAGGAAGTCTTTTTTTGTGGGCATTTAAAGCCCATGAAGCAACACAAGGAAGTATAAAATTGTCTTTTCAAGATTTGTCTTTGCTTTAGATAATTATGAAAAGGGAACATTTGGGGAGTGCTAACTATAGGTTCCATGTCATAAGACAGACACTTTAGAAAAAGAGTTCGTTCCTCATATTAAAAATAAGAATTAGTTTGCAAAGACCCAAATCTTTTTTTTTTTAATTTATTATCATTATCTCAAACTAGGCTCCTGTAACATGTGACATTTTAGTACCTACCTCATAAAACAGACTAAATAAAAGCCCATTACTTTTTCCACTTAATTTTCTAATATGTAAAATACAGAGAATAATTAAATAGATCCCCTTATGATGTACTTATCCAATAGTTCTGCCCTCATCCCCAAGAATGGAACATGGAAAATAGTTTAAAACTGATTTTAAAAATCTTTTAAATTACACATTTATTACTCGATCTTGCCAGGTTCTGGATACTCCTGGAAGGTGCTGAGCCCCATCACTGCCTACTGACTTGCACTGAAATTGAAGTGTTTAGGTCCTCACAAGGTAGAGCTCATTTAGGTGAATCTTGTCTGTGGGAGTTAGTATGTACTCAGGGTTTGCTCAGGCTAAGTAAGTACTTCAGGATTTTCCTGTTCCTAAGTACTATGGATACAATTTGCCCTGGAAGAGAGTACCTGAATAGGCCCCACTTAGGCCCCTCATTTAGAGGAGAGTATGACATTCAGTGGATTGGCCATGCCTAGAGTGTTGTTATCCCTTGTGACTGAACCAGTATGGAAGGTGAAATTGGACATGGACCAGAGAAGGAGCTACTATATCCATGATTTCTCAGATCCAGTTGCCTTAAAGTTCCATGCAAGTGATGCAGACCTTTGTACACACTATTTTGGCCCATGTGCTGCAGTAGTGACCGCAAAGCGAGAGGATTTCTTTTCATTTCAACCTTTGCACACTTTATCCATGTAAAGCCACAATACATTCTAGCATTGATGCAATAACTAGAAGACAAGACAAGTCATCTGGGAAGTTTCGAGTAACAAAGGAGAATATTACATATATTATTTAAATGCTTTCTCCACCAGCCACCTGTGCTATACAGTAAGTCTTCCAGAAAGTGTAGAGATGTCGCACTTCCTGTACACACTAGAGGCAGTCCTTGGTTTCCTGTGATACTTCCTGTTGGGGCAGAAACAAAGAAGTCCAGGACCGGATAGTCACAGACTGCAGCTATAAAGAATAGTAAGAAGTTTGTTACCTCATTTCTGTACATTGTTCCTGTTCACAGTAAAGAATTTATCCTTACGCTGGTCTGCTTGTCAGCAAGATATTACATGGTATCAGACGTAAAAGGCAGTGTGCTAAAAGGCTCAGTGAGAGGTGACATTGCCATGGCTGGTACAGAGCCTGTGCAACTGCAGGTTACTTCAGCAGCCCAAGAATCAGGGAAAATTTTGAAAATGCCTGGAAAAGGTTCAAACAGCAATATGAGCCACATAGGATAGCCACAGGGCCACAAACTGGAGAATAAGCAAAAGATTGCTTGGCCCCTAACTATAACAGGCACAAAAATCCATACAATGCATTCCAGGAAAATGGTGGTGAAAAATGTTTGAGTATCATTGAGCCCCTAGAAAAATATTACTTTGAGGGATATATGTTCAGGATCAGAACAGAAGGGGCAACAGAGGATCGTGTCACAGACCAAACTAGTCAATCCTGTGAATACTGAATATTAAACACCGGATTGTTACACTCAAAAATAATGAAAGTCCATGAACTGTTACTAAGGAACTAGAAAGGGCAATATGTATATGCCAAGCAGCAGAACAAACAGAAACACAAATAAAAAGCCTGGAGAAAGGCACAAGGCACATGACTGAGTACTGTAACTAGAACAAGGGAAAAGTTCACAGAAGTTAAGTTGGCCAAGGACAGAAACATAAGTAGAAACAGTGTCAATAATATGGCAAGCTGCATGAGTATAGGAAACGCCCAGCATTCGGGCAAATATGTAGAAACTGTAATAAACCTACCTACTAAGATAAAATGTGCAGAGAAAGCAGGAAAGTACATATATTAAGTGCAGAAAGGGATTTCTCAAGAGAAGAGGAAGAGCTGTTTTTTAATCACAATAGTGGAGGAGGCTGAAAACTCAGAAGATAACTAATCAAAATGTACAGAAATGGCACTTACATGACATACAAGACAGACCCTGGAGAACAAATATAATAGAAACTGAACAGAGAGAGATGTAAGAAGAACATAAAAGTGGAAGAGTCTAAAGCGTCTGTGAAAGACAACAATGGAGGGATAATTCCAGGGTTGGGAGGGTGCACACTGATACTAGCTCAAAGAAGAAATAACACACGAGTTTGCAGTGGTCCGCAGAGGCAAAGAACCAGACTTGAGCCTACACATGGGTGATGGGCTTGGTGTCCATATACCATAGAGACAGACAGACAACATAGAGCCAGATATTGAAGTATTAATAGCATCACATGAAAATGTATTCATAGGAAATGGATGCCTTACAGTAACACGGAGGTTCTCAAACTGTGGTCCATGGCCCACCAGTAGTCCACGAGCTCCATTCAGGTGGCCTGCGGATAGTTCCCTCTAAGGCGTGTGCCAGGGAGGCTGCACATGAGAGAATAAAGGGCCACCCACCTAATTAGTGGAGCCATGCAGACAAGACTCCACTAATTAGGTGCCTGGACCCTGGAGAAGATGCATGTATAAGGTGAGGTGGTGGCCTTGGGGGGAAATTGGGGGTAGGTGGGAGGGGGCAATGGGGTGAGAAGGGGTGGTGGGAATTTGGGACGTGCAGGGCTGTGGTGGCCAGAGAAAGAGGCAATTTTCCCCGACTCCAGGGCTGCGGCTGCCGGGGAAGAGATGGCCCTCCTTCCCAGCCTCAGCTCTGTGGCTGTTGTGGCAGGGGAGAGAGGGCACATCCATCACATTAGAAAGGTAAGAATACTGATATTAAAATATGAGGTGTGATTTTATTTGTAGAACAAAAAAATATAAAAGGTTTTTGTATAGCACTTTTATCCAAAGCGCTTTACAATAGATAGCTAACGGTACAATCAACATTTGGAAAGGTCATTAAGTGGTCTGCCGAGACCCTCAGCAATTTTCAAGTGATCCGCCAAAAAAAAAAGTTTGAGAACCACTGCAGTAACATACAAGATATGGTTAAGAGAAGATGTAAAACCTGTATTACATACTATACAAAAAAGTTCCACAAACCCTTAAGA
The DNA here is from genome assembly GCF_965140285.1 of Lepidochelys kempii. Classification (NCBI taxonomy): domain Eukaryota; kingdom Metazoa; phylum Chordata; order Testudines; family Cheloniidae; genus Lepidochelys; species Lepidochelys kempii. The sequence goes on from NC_136380.1 coordinate 97,057,109, forward strand.
GGCTAGGAGAAGTGCTTTAAAATGTGACAGCAACGGGTAAAATTTGGAAAACAGAAGAACCAATGGATTGGGTTCCTTTGTAAATGCAGAATAAAAAGGAAGGGGACTATAGCTGAGGTGTCTACAGACTATGAACCCCGAGGAGCTGAACAGAAACATAAGACAAGAACACTTCTACTTACAAGAAGTAAACTGTCATGTGAAATGGCAACAGCCAAATTCTTCAGCAAATTAGATGCATTGCCTTGATTTTGGGAGATTCTCTTGGATACTCAGAGCTCAAGAACTGCTCTTGCAACACACTATTTGGAAGATCCTGCTTCCTAAGACTGCCGTTCAGCATATGGTCAGCTCCAGAAGTATTTCACCATACAATGATCCAGATGCTAGGAGGGTCCAGCTGGTATGAAAGTACATTGATGACATAATTTGGGGCAGTGCGACTACTGAACTTTAGGAATGACTAAGGAGCAAACTGGAAATTGAAAGAGCTAATAACCTTAAACTGAATGAGACCAAATGTCAATTTCAAACAATGGAAACAACATGCTTGGAAGAGAGAGACTGGCCTCCAAGGGTAATTTTGCCTGATGAATCAAAGATTCAAGCAACATCATTCATGCTGGGACATGAAGATAAAAAGGGAATTCAAAGGCTGCTAGGCGCATTGCATTATGTCAGCAAATTCATATCTAACTTTAGAGCTTGCACAACTCACCTAAGACCTCTCCTCCACAAGGTGACCAACTGGGCACAGGTGCCATAGCATGAAGGAGTTCAATTATTTGAAGCACATTCTGACATGAGCTCCAGTACTGCAATATTTTAGCCCATTGAAAAATATCAAACTCTCCACAGATGCGTCAAAAAAGAAAAAAAACTGATCAATTGCCAGTTTCATATGCATCTGGGGCTATGACAGCGGCAGAGAAGATGTACGCACAAGTGGGAAAAAGAGACACTAAGTCTGGTATATGGATGTACACGATTTCACGACTTTCTCTGAGGTCACAGCTTCAAAGTAGAAACTAATCACAAACCACTGATTGCAATACATGAAAAGGGACTTGGCAAAGCACTAAGGATACAGCAACTACTTCTGAAAGATGACAGCAAAATACAGAAGTATGATGTGACCCCAGAGTTCCAACTTGGATGCCACTTAGTAATGGCAGATTCTCTACCTGACAATACAGCGCCTGATGAACTGGAACAAGCAGTAAATACACATGTGAACATGATCAGAGTGTCATGTGCTGTATCTCCAAGAATGTGGGATGAACTGGATAGACCAAGACAGCAAAAGATGAAACACTGTGAGCAGTAATACAAAACGATAAGTAAAAGGAGGAAAACATCAAGACTTCCCACCTGCATATTCCCCCAATAAAAAATGAACTTTCAGTGATCTCAGGAATGCTCTTGAAGGGAACAGAGATTGTTGTTTCCATAGTAACAAGGAGAAAAATATTGGAACAAACACAGGAGGGAATCCTGGGAATGACCAAATCAAAAAGGAGAGCCAGGGAAGTTGTGTTCTAGCCACAGATGAATAGTGACATGGAAGAAATGGTGAGCAGGTGGGGAGCATGACATAAGCACAGAGATTCACAGCAGAAATAACCAATGATATCACAGGAAAAACTCACTATTCTGTGGGACAAAGTTGGAACTGATATGGGAAGACTGATCACCTGATTATAATGGACTACTGTACCAATTTCCCAGAAGTAGTCACATTTGAAGATACCACAGCAGGATCTGTTACTAGGCACATAAATCTGTATTTGCACATCATGGAATTGCAACAATAATAATGGACCAGAGTTCAAGGATCGGAATTCCTGGACTTCCCAGATATCCTCAGACCAATGGAATATCTGATTGTGGAGTACATATCATAAAGAATTTACTCAACCAAAGCAATGAATGAAAGAGAAGATCCATATTTGGCAGTACTCAGTTATAGAGCTACTCAAATGTAGAAAGTCACTTGGTGAACTACTCAGATGTATGAATATTCAGTTACCAGAGATGGGACAAAAACAAAATGATAACTAAGGGGTCTGATAGTGAGGACACATCTGGGACAGCACAATGAGACAAAATATTGCCATAAAGAAGAAAGACCTCTTCCACAGTTAAAGACTTGGTGAGAATTTGTCAAGATGGGCACTGACCAGTCAAAGCTACAGCAGTCAAACAAAAGTCATCTCCCTCCTAATCTGTGATTACAAAGGCCAAATCTGATGACAGAATCGTAAGCATCTGCTCAGGATACCTGACATCTTAGACAAGTGAAGTGAGAGCAGACATAGAAGTCTAAAACAATTCAAACACGTACCTGTTATGGACGATGAAACTCATCGGTCTGTTACAGACAAGGATTTGCCTAAAGAGGGTTTGCAATACAGCAGATAGGGAAGATCGTGAAACACTCTAAAAGCCTGATTGAGACATGTTAGGGTGGTGTTTAGAGTGTTTCAGCAACCGGAAGAGTTAAGTCAGTTATTGTACTTATAATAGTTTAATTTAATAGTGTTTAGATTCAGTCAACAAATTTAAAAGAGGGATTAAAAAAAAGGAAGATGTGCTACAGTGTAGACTTCCGGAACTTTCTGGCGGTCCTTCATTTCTGGTGACATTTTTCTTGATGGGGGTAGAAACAAAGAAGTCCAGGACTGCAGCTACACAGAGTAATAGGAAGTTTGTTACCTCACTGCTGTACATAGTTCCGTACTCAAAGAGTTTATCTTGACACCAGTCTGTCTGTCAGAAAGATACTACCACACCACCTATAAAACTCTTAAATCAGTTCAAGGTGAAGCACTAAAGAAAAACTGTATGAAGCAGGTAATGGGGGAAGTAAAAATGTAAAATCAATTTCCCAACAAAATATTTGGTAAAACAGTATTCATGTTGACAGGGTGTTTCAATGGAGTTCAGCTAAAACTCCCCCAAAATATTACACCATCTTTACAAAAATTCTACCACAAGAAAATAATCCACACATTAAAAAGTCTGGGAATTAACAATTAAGGAATCACTGCCATATAATCCCTCATCACTCACTGTTGCTCCTGATTTACTTCACCCACACAACCTTTTGATTTGTTCTGAATGAGGCCATTGAATATATACTGTTGATGCTATAGATTGTTTATTAAAAGGTATAGGAATGGTATCAAAAGGAATATAGTTCCAGCATACAAATTGTGTCATTAGTCTTCTGTACCCTTTCCCTAATGTAATGAGTTGATTATTTTTATGATCACAGCTAGAATGAAAGCTCTGTCTGATGTTATGAAATGTGGTGTTTATACTGTGTTGTAAATGTAGACAGGCATATGTAAAAAATGCAAACATGCAATCTTAAATATATTATATAGCAATGAACATCGTGGTATGTAGTATAAAATTAGAAATGGATCCCTTGAACAGGAAAGGGGATTTTATAATCTAGTAATTTATTATTCTTACTTTTGCATATCGTATTCTAAATTTATGGGGGCAATGTTAAGAGTGGATGGGCAGTATACACTGGGTAACATGTGAGTGAAGAAAATCAATCTTATATGATGAGAAGCTAGTTTAAACCTTAACTGTGAAGTGGCTAGTGCAGTCCATAACAAATCTAAGGCTGGAGGAGCACAACAAACAAAAAGAGAAACTTAAAGTTTAATTAAAGCCATGACTGCAGTATAATGCAAACCTTATAAATAGAGCATAATTGGTTTAGCAGTGAGATCCAATGCCATAAATAACCATTCATAATCATATACAATTAACATATCAATAGTTCTGTTTGTTATAATTCATAAGCTAAGTCAGTTCTGTATTAAAGAAAGCTGACAAAACAGAGTTATGAATTAAAATGTTTTTTAGAATTTGGTCTTTACATCTACCTGTCCTGCCATTTCAGACACCTGAAGTGTGGAACATATTAAGTTGTCTCTCTTCGTCATAAGCAAAAGAGTATTTTTTCCTGTTTAATACCACTCAGATCTGCACAGGGAGGAAAACAGCAATACCAAGTCTTCCCAAAAAAAGATGCTTAAATGAAGTTGCATATCCTGCAGTGCACTGCTGAGCCAAAGCATTGCATTGGAGACTTCTGCTCCAGCGAATGTTCCAGTGATAATCTGAAACAGTCCGTCTTTAAAGAGATGGGTCTTTGTTTCACAGTTTGTGTAATTTAGATGATATTAGTAAGGATAGCGTAAGTGTTCTCCTTTCCTGCAAATTAAATTCATTTTTCTCTTCCATATATTAACAATTCAATCCGGATCTCTCAATGACAAAAAGGGTTTCAGGACAACAAGGAACTTTCCTACTACCTGCAAACACTCAGAGCATTCTGAGTGCAGCACAAGTTAAAGGGCAGTTAGAAAAGCTTTAATCACTCTCACAATGGATTCAAATTTTCACCTCAAAATTTCTTCAAATAAGGATGGCAATTGAAGTACCTGGAGTTCCTACTCTGAAGAGAGGATATACACACTGGATACTGTCCAACTTTATTCCCTTGCTGGGGTTTGCTTTTATTATTAACTTAAAAATCAAAACAAACATCAGCCCAAGCTTGACTGGCTGCTCTTCGGATTTTTCTGCAGGACCTCCTCTGTCCCAGCAACTAGTTCCCTCTGTCTCAGAAAGGCTCCAATCTCTCTTTAGCACCAGATTAAGTCATGACTCAGCAAAAATATTTCATCTCTATGCAGGGCTCAAGCACCTGACATCAGGAAAACTAAGCAGAAGATCCTTATGTTGAGTCATAGAACCTGCTACAATTTTTCCCTGTTTCAGACCCCTATAATTTGAGGATGTTTTTAATAGTTTCAGTTTTTAGTTAACTAATGCATTATCCTTCATTAAAACTCCATTGAGGGCTTCAGTAAAACTAAGTCAGTTTGTATTTTAGAACAAAGATTTTAGCTCCACCATCCTACACTTCCCTCCTTTCCTTCAAATTAGTCAGACAAGGACCTTAAATGATCTCAACTTTTAGATCCTTAATAAAAACATGCCGTTTAATTAGTGAGACCATTTGTCCCAATAAGCTCAAGTCCCCTCCTGAGGAAACTGGAGCCCATGCCCGTTGCCCAGTCAAGATTTCCCCACATAAAGATGACAGGAAGGATGTTAAGTCCTTTCTTTGAGGATCCTCCCCCACCAGCATCCCATCAAGATTCAAGATCAAGAATACTTCTCACAGAGCTGACTCCTGCTTGTCCATCATACTTTCCTTCATCACCATCATCTCAATTTAAATCCAAAGAGTCATTTTTTCCTGAGCTATAGAAGTGTTACTCCAGAGGAACTCTGTCATCACCCAAAATTCATACAGTTGAAAAGCCCAGAGAAGTCAGCAGCCACCAGGCTGATGGAGAACAAAGAACGCTTCTGAAAGAAATGTAGCCATGTACAAAAGTCAGTTCCTGCACAATCATACTCACCCTTCCCGCAATTAGAATTTTCCTGATGTTAAAAATTAGTGTGAGCAGAAATCACTAAGATCTATAAAACATTCTTATAGGCAATGTCTCATTCTAGAGCTCATGTCCGAACCAAAAAGAGAATAATGAACGCTGAAGTATCATAGTGCACCCTCTTTATTTTTGTTACTGTAGACAAGATCCGTGGGCTTTATTTTCAATATTTTGTTAACCATAGTGTAAAAGGAATAGGCAATTTGATTGATGGGATCTATGTTACAGTAAGCTAGTTGATTTCCGATTGGCTGTCAAACAAAGATATTTTACTTAAATCATTAGCTAACTGTAAAACAGAGGGCATTTTAAATCATTAGATAATGTGTACAACAGCTGTGCTAATACTTGCTAATCTCCGATTCACTCACCTGAACTTTTGAAACCTAATTTTAAAATCAAAACTCCCTAACTCCAACCCGAGAGAGGCAAGTGTGGGAGAAGTACCTGCTAATTGCCCCCCTCCCCGAGTCCTCTGCTCAGAGGTCTATGAGAACATCCACTTGCTGCAATCTGATGTAATTCCTCATTGTTTAATGTGATTTTAACCGTCAGAATTTGTAGTGGGATTCTACTATAAATTAATGGCAATTTTATGTGTATGTAGCAGCTAGTGGCCCTACAGGCGATAAGTAAGCAACCCATATTTTGAAAGGACCCAAATCTAAAGGTGGGTAGACAGCGTATCTCTAGTTAAAAATACTTGTATTCATTGATAATATTACTTACTACCATAAATGCATGCAACACTTTACCAAACAAATAAGATTCCTTTACAAAACAAAATTTGCCTTCCCTCAAAGAGTTTAGACTCTAATTCAAGCAGAAACCAAAATATAGTGTGATAGTTCAGTCATAGGAAGATGACTAGACAACACTGGTGAGAATATAAGCAGGTAAGATTTGTAAATTGGAATTTGGAGGAAAGCATAGAATGTGAGAAGATTAGGAGGTCATAAAAGCAGAAATGCAGGGAGAGGTGAGATTATACAGGATTGAGGAAAAGAAGCTAGCATTTGATATAGTGTAAAAGGAAGCTACTGGAAGGATTTGAGGTGAATGATATGTTTGGAGTAGTGGAAGTAGAAAATGGCTTTAGCAGTGGTAGTTTGGATGGACTATAGGAGGAATAACTGATGTGGGAAGATTGGTGAGATGTGACTAAGGCATAGGTAAAGGGTTTAAATGAGTAGAGATGATGAGGAAAGGTCAGATTTTGTTAAGTCAAAGAAAGAAGTGGCAGGATTTAGTGAAAGGCTGGATATGAGGAGAGAAGGAAAAAGGTGTCAAAGATGACACCAAAGTTGAGTCTGGAAGAGGAGAGGAAAGAAGAGTAATCAGTGATGATAGAGAAGGAAGGTGGTAGAGAGGGATCATGAGGAAAGATAAGAAGTTCAGTTTTGAACCTCCTGAGTGTGAAACGGTTGTGGATCTCTCTGGAGATGTGAAGGTGGAGTTCAGGAGGTAAATTTGGGAGTCTTCAGGATAGAGATGGCAGCTGAATCCATGGAAGCAGATAAGGACTAAAAAGAGAATGTAGCGAGGATGAGCTACTACCAAAGGGGATGCCTGTCAGCTGACGAGGGTGAGGGCAGTCTAGCCTAGTGGTGGGGGAGGGGAGGTGTCAGGAACAAAGGTCTAGGGTCAGAGCTAGATTCGATAATCAGAAGCCAGAGCCAAGGGTCAAACCACAGAGCAGGAACCGGAGGCCAGAGCTCAGGTCAAGCTGGAGTCAGAAACCAAAGCCATGAGTCAAGCTGACAGTCAGGAACTGGAGTGAGCAGGGTAGCAGGCAAGGAGGGGTTCAAGGCAGGGGCACAGCAACAAGGTAATGCAGGAGCAGGCACAGTGGTGGGCATGAGACAGCTGAGCAGCCAGCAAGCTGCTGCTGGATTAAAAGCCAGCCTGCTGGCCTCTGCAGCTGCTCAGGTGGTATGGCCAACCAGGCAGCTTGCTGCAGGCCAGCTGTACTGATGAGACTGTTTGGACACTAGCTCTGCTGCAGGCCCTGATCCCTGACAATGCTGAAGGAACTTTAGGAGAGAAATCAGGTAAGTTGAGAGTCATGAAAGCCCAGGGAAGAAATGGACTGGTCGATAGTATCAAAAGCATCAAACAGATCAAGAAGAGTAAGAACAATGAAGTGACCCTTCAAATTAGCACGTAGCCTTGGTAGGGGTGGTGTCAGTGGAATGGAGAGGGAAGAAACCAGCTGGAGTTGATAAGAAAGCACACAACATACTCAAGCACTGTCAAGATGAACGGGAAGAGGGGAATACACCTGTTGTTAGGAGGGAAGTTGAATGGAAGAAAGGGTCTTCAATAAGGACTCAAGATCTTGCTGCTAAATGAACCAGAGGTGAAAAAGTGATTGGAAATAAGGTAAAGAATGAGGACCAGAGAAGAACCAGAAAGGAGAAGAAGCTGTAAAGGGTAGGCCTGGGTAGCAGAAATGATAGGTGCAGAGTATGAGACACACTTCTGAGTTAGAGACTAGAGTGAAGGACAAGCGGTTAGAATTAGAAGAGGGGAGGATAGAGGCAAATGTCAGAGTGAGTAGCACAGTTCCTGCCAGATAGTGTCCATACTCCTTTTAAAATATTGGCAAAAGGCTGGAAGAGCGAAGAGGAGGAGAGAGTCATAACACCTGAAAAAAAACATTACACTTTCAGTGACGGAACATAAACAATAAAAAACAACCGAGTGGGTTAGTGAACGTCTGGCTCTTTCCCACCTACCTCCAACAAGCTTTTTATTTTGTAGCAAAAAGATCTCCTCTAATCTGGTCACAGCTCTGTCTCTACTACATGCTAGTCTAATATCCACAACCACTTACATGTTTAACTTGCATCCTCTCCTTGGCATGCATTTTGAATAAGCAATCGAACAGATTCTGTTGCCTGAATATATCCTAGAGAAGATGTAGTGCTGGCTTTGAGGATTTTTCTGTTTCCCCCCTGATTAACAGATATGCCAAGTCTTTTCTGCTTTAAGGGATATGTGCATTACTAGGCACATTTTCACTATGAACTACAGTTTGTAGATAGGGCAGAGCTGGCAGAACTCAAGAGTTTGTTCTGGGATATTGTGCTTTCGCTTCTCTCAGTTTGTGGCCACACTGAGGCTTTATTTGCACTGCACCTGGTATGTGAGCAAAACAGACTCCTGCTTCTAGTCCCCTCACAATCAAGACCATTCACTGAAAACTCCTTAGCAGTCTAATACTCATTCTGGGATTAGCTATTTTCAAGCATTTCTGTTCAGACCTGTCTTATATGATACACCTTTTTCTTAACTTGTTTCTCCTACTTAGTTTTTCATAGTCTAGAAGCTCCTTGTGTTGCATGTTTGGATTCCTAACAAATAAAACCACAGGATGCAGGCTCAGATTTTGAATACAGACAATTAAACACTTCCACACTTGCTAAAATGAAAAGTCAGATTTACATTGACCTTAAAATCACCCCTTCTGTAAATACATTTCTAAAAATGTAATTATGCCTAAAATCTTATTAAAAGCCCACATTTTTCTGGAATGAAGTTTATCAGTTCTTTGCCTGGACAAGGAATAATGAGTTTATAAACAGTAACAATTGTAAGAGTCAAGTGAGCAAAAGAAACGGTGCCACAGAAGAAGTCTAGTCACATAGCTGGTTAGATGGAAAACTGCACTTTAGTATCTATTCAAATTGTCCCTGGGAAACAGAAAGCTTTGCAAAGGGAAAGAGGTGACATACAGTTTTAGGGCCTGATTCAGAGCCCTGTTGACCCCAGTGGTCTTTGAACCAGGTCCTTAGTACAGCACTGCACTGAGGAGCTCTCAGAAGGAACCATTATAGCAAATCAGTGATCTTTCTACACCAAAAGAAGAGTAAACCTCCTAAATTAAATTTGACCTCACTAGCTCAGCTATGCTATGCAGAAATTTTGCATTAAAGCTACCTGCTCTCATCTGAATAGTCTACAATATTCAGCCTTCTAATACTGTTATTGTTTTTACCATCCACAGCTACTGTTTTTCTTCATTTAACATACCCATGTACACCAGTATTAGACAATAGTTTTGTTTCAGATCTGGAAAATAAGAGACTTTTTGGTTATTTATAATCCTCTCAGCTATGAGGATGCTTCTTCCAACACAGGATTTTTGCTCACTTCATAACAAAACAGGAAACAAACAAAAGGAACTTTTTAAAATATCGAAATGGCAGTGAACATGTGAAAAATAGATAGAAATAAGAACTACTGATAGGAGAAAAACTGGTTTTATTACACAAGCAGAATCAGCAGTAAGAAATACTACACCAAAAAAATCCAAGGTTGAGAATTAGGAGGATGCTCACTTATAAACACTCAGCCCCAGTTGGATATTTTGCAGGAGACTGTTACCCACAAGTGGCAGCATTGTGACAGCCTTCTCCAAAGGATCTGTAACCTACAAAAAAAAAAAAAAAGGCCTTTAGGAACAGGACAGATAACATCTACTCTGTGTGTGTGTATTCTCTATTTCTCTGATCATCCCATTCCTCTTCCTTTAATGCAAATTGCTGTTGTGACGTAGGCGAAGGACAAGCAACAATAGACAAAGCCTGATTCTAAGAAATTAACACACTCAAATGTGTTAGTGATCTTTGCCACCCTCCTTTTCACCCATTTACCCCAAATGACAAACATTACCCAGTGCCAACAGCATTGTAGCCCGGAAGCTCACTGCTCCTGTTTCATGTGTTGAATTCTAACTAGAAAAACCACAGGACTCCCAGCTTAGTCTTCTCCAAAAAGATGGATAAACAGCACTACAGCATTTAATTTTCCAAGAATTCTTTTAACGTCTCACTGTTCAGCTTTATAAAAAAAAAAGTTAGTACATCTTTAAAACCTCCTTTTGCCCCCAAATCTGTTAAAGTTTCATCCTTTACCCTGGAAATTGGTCTGAAATACACAGTCAGATACAAAGGTATGCAAACGAAGGCTTCATTAGGGCAGCACAAGGGATAGCGGCTGTTATGAACAGCAGAAAATATCTGAAGATACAATATTAGTACCATATGAGAAAAAGCAGTTTTACTCCACTCTCAAGCTACGTTACAGAGAGGTAGCTGCTAAAAGGCCTTCTTTTCAGGATGTCTGACTTCACTCCTACCTGGAAAATCCTCAGAATAAGAGAGGTTTTCATGTCTCCGCTTGTACTAGCAGATGAGTGCTTTGTTGGCAAGATTTACTAAAATTGCTTAATTGATTCCTTCTTCGCTAATATCCACCCAAAGAACTCCAGCATTTTTGGTAAATGATTGACACTTCAGCAGAGCAAAACTAAGAGAGTAAAATAACCTGTCACACCAAATGTTCTATTCATGTTCTTAGACAGCACCCATCACCATGGTGATATTGGTGCCATCACAGAGAGAGACATTCTTGACACAGAGACAACCTACGGTCATGTCTCCTATGAGGCTGAGCTGCGTTAACGGTGGCACACTGCCACGGTGTCAGTAGGCATTATTGTATGCCTTAAAGCATAGTGCCTCCTAGGAGTTTTGGGAGGGGAACATGTTATAGCATGGTCTCCTAGAGCAGTCATCATGGCACTGCAGTCTGTCCCAGGGAGCGGGGGCTTGGTGATGACTGGCAGTAGCCCAGACTGAGGCAAGGTGGGGATAGTGGGTTGGGGATTCCCCAGGAAGGGGAGACCCAGAGGCAGAGTGTGAGGGTACTGCCAGGGGGCAGAACCCCAGAGAAAGGGGCGCTGGGGTCTGTGAGAGACACAGGGGCCAGAGCTGTGCAGATCATCAGCCTGCAGAGGGCGCTCCAGGCTGGAAAAGAGCTAATTCCCACTGACCAGCAGGAGGCGCCGCAGGGGTGAGTCCTGCACTTTTACACCCCACAACCACTCTAAGCCACTTTGAGGACTTCTCTTCCGTTCCTCTCTGGGATGGGGTGTGGCAGGACACTGAAGCCTCCAACAGGGGACCTCTGGGCCTAGGCCACCCTCTCACAGACCCCAATGCTGATGGGGACCTTTGGACATCAATATAAATATTTGCTAATAAAAATCTTGAGGATAATGAACTCTTCTGAAGTTACAAACTCTGTGTAATCCAGGAAATATCAGAGCATACCTATATTTTATTATTTTATATTAAATATTAAACTAGGGCCTTCTTACACTGAAATCAGAACTCACATTAATTTCAGTAGGTGCAAGATCAGGCCATTAGGCCTTGTCTACAAGGGAAAATTTTTCCAGTACAACCTAATGTGTGACTTTATACGAGAATAACACCCCCGCACCTACATGTAGACATTCTAATTCAGGTATAGGAGTGCCTATTTTGGTTTAGTTTATGTCCCTTGAGAAGGGATTTAGATAAATTGAAAAAAGCCCCTCCTATACCATTATATAGGGTTGTATCTAAGGCAAAGATTTTGTCACAGATATTTTTAGTAAAAGTCACGGACAGGTCATGGGCAAAAAAGAAAAATTCATGGAAGCCGTGACCTGTCCCTGACTTTTACTAAAATTATCCCTGACAAAATGGGGATCTGTGGGTCCTCACATTGCCTGAGGTGGGGCAACTGTGCAGTGGGTAGGGGCCTCCTGCAGCAGATGGCGGCTGTGGGGTACCCTTGCTGCCTGTAGTTCGAGGGGTCCCCCGCTGCCCATGGGGGCCAGGAGCTGTGGATTGCCTCTGCCTCCCATGTCAGCCAGGAGATGTGGGGTATCTCCACCGCCCGCAGCTCCAGAGGCCTGCAGTGGCCAGGAGCTCAAGGTTCCCCCACGGCCACAGCGGCTGGGAGCTGTGTGATGCCCCCACCGCCTGCAGCGGCTGGGAGCTCTGAGAGTTCCCCCTCTGCCCGTGGTGGCTGGGAGCTATGGGGTTCCCTGCTGCCTATGGCAGCCAGGGGCTTGGGGGGTCCTTCGGCCACTGGCAGCTCCAAGGGACCCCACCGCCCGCAGCAGCTGGGAACTGCGGGGTACCTTGATGCCCCTGGTGCCTTGGAGCTCCAGGGGCCACCAGAGGCAGTGGGGGTACCCACAGCTCCCTGCCCCATGCGAGGAGGGGACCCTGCAGCTCCCGATCACTGCAGGCTGAAGTCATGGAAGTCACAGATTCCGTGACCTCTGTGACTAAATCGTAGCCTTAGTTGTACCAGTATAACTAGACCTGTATAGTATATACCAGTATAATTGGAAAGACTTTCCAAGACCTGAGTCTGTTAAAAATACACAAACTGCTACTGTGCAGAGGTACAGAGCACCTACAACTTCTTTTAATTTCTACATTAGGTGTTGGTATCGATCACTTTCCAGGATCAGGACCTATGTCACTACTGCTCAAGATATTGAGTAGCTTAAGTGTCCTACTTTGTGAAAATAATTTTATTTTTAAAGGGGCACTCACCATCAAGATAGAAATTATAGACTTGATTCTGCTAGTCTTCTACAGGAAGAATTCTCATTCACTTCATTTGGAGCTTGGTGCACGGAGAACATGCAGGGTGGACCCTATGTAAATCCTTTCTTTAATAAAGGTGTGATACAAAGATCTGTAAGAAACTAAACATTATTTTGTGATTTGACCCCCATTATCTGGCATGGTTCATCTTTACAAAAAAGACTATACTCCTCCCTTATGGTAGAAGTCAGTAACCACCTACTTCAGTTGCTACTGTTACATCTTCCTTTTTTCTTTTCAAATCAAATTCAAATAAAATATAATATCAAATAAAAATAATGTTGTGGTAGGTGTCACCAGGCATCACTGTTACACACACAGTTCCAAACTCTATTTCTTAGCATGTGAACACGTGTTTAGTATTGGAAGACATGCTTGTCTTATTAGTTTTTGATTATACAAACTTCTAGGTAGATAGAGCTGTTCAAACAGCAAGAGAGTTTGTTTGCTATAGTCTCTGATTAAGATCAAGTAGAATTGCCCTTGGGAACTGGGCATTGGTACTAGGCTGAGATTCTTGAAAGAAGGGTATTGCCTGTATGCTGTTTGACCACCTCTGTTCTAGGACTGGGGTATGTGTTTAACTTAAAACAGGTTCAGTTAGGCTTAAGCTGCACGTAAAAGTTGTATTGGCATAGTTTACATCAGGTGAGGGCGTACAAAAAAAATAAACCACACCCCTGACCAACATAGCTATACTGACAAAAAAAACCAGTTTAGATGCAGCTCTGTTGATGGAAGAGTGCTTCTCTCAACATAGCTAATGTTATTAGGCGAGGCAGTGTTGCTATGCAGAGAGAAAACTCGATCAGTGTATACTACATCTACAGTAGGGAGCTATGCCAGCATTGCTGTGCCAACATATCTATACTGGCATTGGCTCCATAATGTAGTCATAACCTCAGAATACACCCACACTCTACATCACTGATTCCATTTCCACTTGGGAGCTGACCTGCAAGGCCCTGACATCTGCTACTGCTTGGCAGTGGGGCAACAATAACCACCATAGACTAAGAATTGGACATCTGGTAGTAACTACTATTGCTGAACTTCGCTGACTTTCTGATCACACGGCCACATCGTGTTCTCACAACGGTTTCTTCCAAATATCTTGGTTGACCACTGAGATGGACACCTGGATTTGCCTGGTATTCTTCATTTTCAGTGACTAGGCAGGTGTGTGTTACTTCTGACAGTAGTATTCTGGATATCCTCAAGAAACATTGGTTTTGTTTATATGTCTCTGCTTCTTTGTAGACTCCCAGGAGAGATTAAGGGATTTGACATTTATGCACTGGATATAGTTGTAACACTGCCAGGTTGCCAGTCATTTATTATTTATTGTTATTATTACTTTAGATCTAACATTCTCTGCCACTGGGTGGTAACTGCCTGGCATCCTTGAGCTCTGGACTTGGTTACTGCAAGTCATTTTTATATCAAGAGTGAAGCCACACAACAGTACAGAGGCAGCAGCCCATACGCTTAGCAATACAGGTCACATGATACATCTCCCTGGTGTTCACTGAACACCTCAGCCTCCCCAGTGAATACATAGTCCAGTTTGAGGATCTGTTTCAATATTCAAACCCCTTCCTGGGTAACGTTTTAAACCAGGATATAGTTCTGTTGTGTGTTAATCAGTGCTTTGAAAGCATATGCCTCTGAGTGATCATTTGGGACATCTGGGACATAATGCTTTGTATACCTCAGAAGCTGAGAAGAAGTTACTTAAACATGTATAAACTTAAAGGAGAATTGAAGATACAGATGTTTGCTCTTTCTGTAGCAAGTTAGAGCTGACAAGACCCTTGGCTTGAATCCAAAACTGAAAATACTCTTGCATTTTGGAGTGGAGATGTAACCTTTTCTCATGGGGAGCATTCATGTTTGGTAGCCTTATTCATATCATTTGGAGCTACACAGATTCTTTACTTGTTTGGCTTTATTACAGTGACCATTCTGTTGACCTAGTTAGCTGGTGTTTATATTCACTCAGTCACATTTAATTTAATTTCAGCTTTTGCATAGTTTCTCAGAGCTAATGAAACTTCCTTTATATTATAGCATGACCTCAGAGTCATCAACCAAAATCAGGGCCTCCTTGTGCCAAGCACTTTACGTAGGCAGAGCAAGAGACAGCCCTGAAGCATTTAGAATCTAAATGGACAAGACAGATAGGTACTTCATGTATGTTTCATGGTACACTGGATCTATATCAGTGTGATGGTTAATGTAGCTCACTCCATTAAATACCCCCATCAAATTCTTTACAAATATAATTTGCATTTTGTTTAGTAGACAAGTTATACACCCATTAGATCATCTGCATTGCCAGACTACTTTTGAACCCAAGCTTACCAGTTCAATAATTTCAAATTCTATTGAGTAGTATCTTTCTTTATATAGACATGCTGATGTTAGAACATTTTTGCCAAAGATTTAGTTGTCTTCTGACAAAATAAATGTAATAAAGCTGTGATACGCGGGTGTGCTCATTTCCCAGTCACATGACATGGGGTGAGGTTACAAAAAGTTATACTCCTATCATATGGCAGTGGGCAAAATTTTCTGATTCCAATGGTTATGATTACACTTACACCATAGTTTTCTTTTAAATGAAAGATTTTAAATACTGTAATTTGTTTTTAACATTTCTGCTGCTCATTTGTTTTAAATTCATCCAGACAAAAACAAGAGACTGGACAATTTTACTTTTGTATGCCAGTAATCTTCGCTTCTGGGTTCTCATACACAAGCCCAAGGCTGTCACTGTATTCCAACAATGCGTGTTATCGCAAAAAAAACCAACAACAACAATTCAGTGACATTTTTAAAAACATTAAGCTATATTTCAGTTCTTAAGAGATTGTGTAAAAATCTCTTATTTTATAACTCAGACCCTAAATTCAGGGCCTAAACTAAGCTGACAGTACCCTACTAACTGAAGTGTACACTAACTTACTTGCACACCTTTTCACTGAGAACCAAGGGGCTTGCTAAACATGTGGAGGATGTTCTACATATGAAAAGCGAAGGCTACAGTTTTTGCATGCGAACACGAGGTTTTGTCAGAAATGGGACAAGACAGGCTTACTTTTAATGAAAAGAAATCAATGAGCAGTAAGTCCATCGGGGTGGGGGGAGAACAGACATTTGCTTTACGTGAACACCTTTCCCTTCGATGTCTGAAGTGAAGACTTACTAGTCTGCCAGACAGTTGGTGGATTCAACCATGCCAAAGATCCCACATATGTAAGAGATATACAAACGCAATGGATT
This sequence comes from Lepidochelys kempii, assembly GCF_965140285.1. Classification (NCBI taxonomy): domain Eukaryota; kingdom Metazoa; phylum Chordata; order Testudines; family Cheloniidae; genus Lepidochelys; species Lepidochelys kempii. The sequence continues at coordinate 97,073,340 of NC_136380.1, forward strand.
AGTGATATTTATAGCTTACCCCTAACCTCCTGTGGGATTCACACTTTCAGAAGAAGGTGACATCACTGTGAAACTTTACCCTGCTTAAGTGCCGAGCAACATGTCTCCTTATTTTAAGATCAGATTATCCTTCCTCCATTGTTTTCCATTTGATTTTGTTTCTTTTCTCCATTTTGGGGAAGGGCAGCTCACTATTTTAAAAAGGTGATGGAGCATGTCAGGATTTAAAGAGTGAAAGGAAAGAGATTGGTTTGGATTTTCTCCCCTTTCTTTATGGGTCCTAAAGCTCAATATACTTAAAGTGCTGACTGTAGGTACATGGGAGAAGAAAGCTTTTGTGTTCTTATAAACCCCAACTATAGAGGTAGTCAGAAGGCAGGAAAGAAGTTCAAACAGTTCTTTAACCACTTTCCATTTCAATGGGTGTTTATCAGCAATATTCCAGGGTTTTAAAGATCAGCATTTTAAGTTCTGATAAAAAGTTTGAAGAACTTACAGATAGCACAATTCAAGAGTTATAATGAATATAGATGAACCTGTTGTAAAGGATAGGGGGCTGTCTGCAGTTTACATCTGAGTTTATAATTTTCTGAATGCGGAATAATTTGCAAAATGGCAATAAAATTGTGTGTTTATATGTGACAGTAACTGAAACTGTGCTAATTCAACTGATGGATACTCTTAGTTAATTTCTTATTTAAACTATCCCTAACAAGCTTCTGAATTGCAGTAGAATTCTCAATCCTCTATAATTTTGGAACATTCCTTTATTTTGATGTCATCTTTATCTAAGATAATTCACAAAATAGGTAGAGTAGATCAAAATGTCATAAATCAAGGGTGTATCTCATGTCTACTTATGTTAATACAAATTTATTATATTTTATATTATTATTATATGAATGGGTATGAAAAATATAGACAATAGTAATTTCAAGTGTTAACATTTTCAAAGATCTGACAAACCAAGAGTCTCAGTAGGATATTGGTGAATCTGAGGGGACCCTCATGCAGCCTTGACCATACAGATGTGCATTGTCTGAAGGTTAAATTAATAAGAAAATCGAGGGGGAATGACACAAAGAAGAAATCTGTATAGTTCTAAAGACTGTACTTTCCATCAACAGAATTTGGTCCAATAAAAGATATTACCTTATCTACCTTGTGTCTAAGAAAATGGTGTCATTTTAAAAGCCTTCTGAAAGCACAGGTTATAATTCTGCAGATATTTTGTTGCTGTATTCTTACTAAAGGTGGATAAATACTGCAAAACCATTTCCTGAAAGTTTGGTTGATCGATTTACTTCAGTCATGCTCACACCCCTTTCGTGTTCACTTTCCAAGCATTTTAGTGCATATCAGTTTGCAGAAACCAAATTTCAAGGCCGCATGCTCAAGTCCTCATGGAAATAGCATTTCAAATTAGCATGCATGAGTATTCATGTGCGAAATACTTGTACAATGACTCTGCTTGAGCCAACAACAGATTTGAACCCAGAAACTTCAGTGCTAAAAACACTAGTCTCTATTGCTGAGCTAAAAGACCAACTCTTTGGCTGGCAGCTGTATTACTTTAATAGCTTCATATGTTGGACTGGCCCTTAAAAGGGAATGAAGACCCCTCAGTGTGCTAGTGTGCATTATGACCCCAATGCTGCTTCTATTGAAGTCAATAGCAAAACTCTCATTGACTTTAGTGGTTCAGCATCAGGGTCTATGTTGGCACACTATCCAGTCAGGGAACTGAACCATAACATGTGACTTACATGACCAACTACAATTAACCAACACAGCTCAAAGAGTGTATAATAAATAAATAAATTAAATGTAGGGAAACCCGCTCATGATCAACCAATAGTTAAAGCATTGCAGTAATAGCTAGTTGAATCCTTTCAAATAACAAACAATTTCAAGTTAATGCAGGCTCCTGGATAGTCCACAAGCAGAAAGGGATACTAGATTTATCAGATAAATCATTCATTGCAAATGATTTACTCGACTTTAATTTTTATTGGTATATATGAAATTGCCATTGCCCTGTTTGAGACGAGGTGCTTGGCTAGTATTATGTTGTAGTAAGCCACCATGTGCTGTAATATAGTCTGCGGGGCCAAATTCTGAAATCCATACTGTCATGACTACCAAGTGAATGGAGATGCTCTGGATTTACACGAGTGTGTATAACAGAGGGTAGAATTCAGCCCCATATCTGGCTTGGCTTCCTTTTGCTCCCCTTGAAGTTTATAGCGGTGGGAACAGACAGCGTACCTCTTCCCTGCTAATGTTTATTGCCACATTCACTCTTTATAAAAAATAAATTCCACTTCATAAACCTCAAAATCATATCCTAAATGTATTTTATATTTACAGATATTCCCTTTTCTTTTCTTGTTTATCCTATCTGCGTATAGGAAATATCTCTGGCCATTCAAGGGTGAAACATTCTTTTCAGCTTTCTTTATGAACCCCCAAAGCCTCTGTGTTTGACCACTTTAACACAGAGAAGGATTGCTGTAGCAATAGCAGGGAGTTAACTTACTCACCTTTCTGAGTCTTCATTCCTCTATATCAGGAAGTTGTTTTGAGTTGCCTTTGCTTGAGCTTTCAAACAAGGTCCTGCATCAGTGCTCCAGAGTGCAGAGAGGAACATAAAAATGAAGGAGAAAACAAAATATTACACGTGTTTGAAGAAAATACATCAGTTTCTAGAAGGGGAGCAGAGTGAGACTCTTCTTAGCTGCTCCTAGCAAAGAATGATGGAATGAGGCATAGCTGCACATTGTGTTATTACTCCAACTCGTAGAAATAATTACTGTGGGACAAAGTCCCAGCACAATGAAGATTTTGCTTGAATAAAGACTAAAGGCTGCAAAGATTTGGTCCAGTGAATTAATCAGCTATCAGATAAACAGTATTTTTCCTCCTTGTTTTCATATCCATTTGTCAGAGTGGGGGGAAGGGGGCAGGCAGGGATTTGGAATTGTTTAAACTATCCAATACCAGAGGTACACACACAAAATACAGGGCAGCGTGCAAGAAAGATATTCTGATAAGGATGAATAGCCATATGAGGAAGGGTAGTGTGCTTAAGGCACAGGACTGGATTCAGGGGATCTGGGTTCTATTCCTGACTCTGCCGTAGACATCTTTGAGAAGGTCACTTATGCCCACATTTTGAGTGCCTCCATTTTCAATACTGTATTTAGGCCATGATTTTCAGAGGAGTTGGACACTCACCACTACTAATGACTTGAAGAGCAGCTGTGGGAGCTCAAGACCTCTGGTTTTCCTGGTTTACTGTAATATACCAGGCCCTAGTATATTTTTGTAAAATAGGTAATAAGACTTAATATCTCTCAGAGGTGTTGGAAGATTTCATATATTAAATGTTTTGAAAGGTGTTAAAGAATTCTCCAATGGGAGGTGCTATAAATGAAAAGTCTAATTATTATTATAATAAAGTGAAAACAGTATAATTTAGAGATGCTACTTCACTAGAGACCGTTGATAGCCTTTCCATATAAACAAATTCTCAAGACTTGACACATTCAGATTCAAATAATACATCCATTGTATAAAGACAGAGATATAGAGATTATATAGATTAGGAAGCTTCGCATGTTGTTTTCTTGTAAGCCTTATACATGAGAAACCTCGCCTATGCTAGTAGGCTGATTGGCAGATTTTGCAGAATCAGGCCCTGATGATAAATTTAACATATAGATGGTTTTAGTCTAATCAAGGTTTAAATGGCCTATGCAGTGTTTATTTTAAGAAAAACACTGGCGATACCGTATTTATGAGATTTCATGTTATGTGGAATTAAATAACATTACAGTGATGTTTGTCAGGACAAGAACGCATCATTATTATTCTCTGTGTTCCAGTTTTATTGGCTATGTTAAAGTATTGTACTTTTTTAAAGTCATGTTTTGTCCCCACATCACTCTGTATTTGAATAATAATGTCTCTATCATTACATTTGCATTTGAAAAGAGTTTGGACAGTATTCTGACGATAGATTGGCTATTATTTACATTTCAGGTTTTCTTATATCTACAGCAACTAGCTTTGCTGGATCTCTGATCCAGTCATACTAGGACTTTCTATTACTCATCCACTTCTTCTATGAAGAGCATTCACTTTACCTCCAAACTTTGCTACACATGCTTTGTATAATAACTCATGTCTTGCTATCACTTGCAAGTTTGGTGGTTCATTAATGTAATGACTACAGAGAGGGTGCACTACATATTGATCTAATAAAATGCCTTTGAATCAGGACAACAATAATAATAGGATTAATTATTATAATTTGTGCTGCAGAAGTATATACATAAATAGGTATTTCCCGCCCCCGCCCCCCGAGTATAGTCAGTAGAAAATGAATTTCAGACATCAGGACCTGAGAGACTGGAGAGCTACAGCTGCTGAGTTAGTGTCCCTCCCATAGTTCTGGCCAGCAGCTCTGACATCCCTGCACAAAGTAATCACAGATCACAGCATTTAATCACTGAAAACAAGCACTCCAGAGGACAGCAGTGTCAATATCCCACTCTCTCATTATCTGTTTGGATTGCACATCCGCACTGTCAGATAAACAGAGTGGAAAATTAAGATTAAAAATATGGTAATTTCATTTCAGGCAGCAGGCACCACTCACTGCCCCTATTATGCTATTGATTACCTCTGAATTCAATTTTTCTTTCAATGCAAACTTTAATCTGTTTGCTACCCAGCAATTCAACTCCCCAAGGGCTATTTGAGAGTAAGTAACCATTTAATCTGATGCTAACTGAAAAATCACCGTCCTTAATGAATTGTGTAAATCATTCAGCTCTAAAGCACCTTTGACTTCTATTTCATTTTTTATTTTCTACTCAATATAGGAAGGGATCGGCGTGTGAATAATTACAAAGTAGCAAGTATTTTTAAATAGAGCAAATATGATAAAAACCCTATTATAGTGGGGCATGTGTAATGAACAGTACTTTTTAATTTCAAAATAGCTATTCATTAAAAAAGAATGGAAGATTAAAAAGAGAGGCTCAAAGCTCAAGGTAAAAGTTGATAGACATTGTAATTACATGGTTAATTTCAAAGATTTATATGCTGTTATGATTTAAAAGGAATTTTTATGACCTGACATTTTCATTTGAGAAGATTTTTTATTTAAAATTAATCTTCTAGCTCCTATTCGTAATTATTTCTTGGCAAGCGATAAATGGAATACAAAAAAATGCCCTATATCAAATTTTAAGCAGAATAAATGCCTGTGAATTTGTGAACAGCAATAAAGTGGCCCTACTTACCGTATTCGAATGCCCTTACATTGAATCCCAGGCAAAAATAAATTCTTTGTAGGAGATGAAAATTATTGACAAATTTAAAAAGGTGCTAAGGCTGCGGATTCATACCATTCTTTTTATTCTATTTTTAATAAGGATTTGAGATTTTGGCCATTGTTTCAACTTAAAATCTCTTTCAAGTGTATGATCCAGTTTTCAACAGGTGCTCTCTTCCTAAACTTTGACAGACTTTCCCCTAAGACCCCTTTACAAAAGAGCTTGCAGTGCAATGAGGACATTGCTTTGCCCATTTTCCTAAATCTTGGCAAGGGAAAGGAAATCAAGAGGTGATTGAGATTAGAAAAATGCTCAAGTGGTTGTTTACAATTAGGGTTTCAAAGGTTGCTTCCCCAGATCACGATGTAGGGCAAGTGAAGCAGAAGCAGCCGTGGCTGAAGGATCCTGTCCTGTTACAATGCCATACACATGGAGGTGTGTGTGTATGTTTTGTTTTTCTCTGAGAGGGTGCGAGGCTCTGTTATTTAGCCAACTCCTCATAGACGTTTTCACTTCAGAGTGATGACATTGTCTTTTATTATGATTGAACTGAACAAAGAGTAGGCCTATTATTAAAGCAGCCCAGGACCTCTCTAATTATCTTTTAAGAGGTACTTGAAGAGCCCATACCACCCGCCAGGTCTGCTGCCGCCACCACCTCCTCCCGAACAGGACTTGGGAGACTTTTTCCCTTGTAGCAGCAGCAGCGCCAGCAGCAGCCAGGTGGTGCTTACTCAGCATGATGGAGTGGAGGCGGGAGAAGTACTCATTAGTGGTGGTGGGGCAGGATGAAACAACATGCCAGTGGGTTTCTCTCTCACAAACATGTTGTGTCTTTTTGGAGCCTCAGCAACAACTCCCAGCATGTCTGTATGACTCTCCTGTTGCAGGGTTAAGCCAAAGTTATGTTCCCAACATACAGACTAAGAAGTTAGATAATATTCTTTCTGGAAGGTTGCAGTGTAACAGTACCTTATTTCTAAGAATCCAGGACACTAACACACAAGAAACAAAAACAGAGAGAGAAAAAGCAGGCTGCTCTCTAAGGCAGAGAGGCACAACTCACCCCATCTTGTTTTAGGAAGGTTCTTTCCACACCATCTCTGGCTGCATACTTACCTACAGAGCCCCTTAATCTGCAAGCAAATGCAGGAACACCCTCCTCCCCAACTCATAAAGTGATAGCTTGCGATTCCAGCACAGTCCTCAATATACCACAGACAAGAATACTACTAGATGCAGGGAGAAACTTTTCTGTACTAAACCTATTACCAGCTCCCACTGGCACAAGCAACATGCCCTGGAGTTTCTACAAACTGTGGGCCACGTCTCAGCGAGGGTAAATCAGCATTGCTGCACTGACTTCAGTGGAAGTCAAACTGAAGTCAATGGAGCTTTGCCAATTTACACCAAATGAGGATGTCAGCCTGAGTTTTTTGAGACATTTGTTGTGCAAAGAAAAATGGCAGCTTAGGCATCAACTTCCCCCAGCTTAAATAACACAGAATATTGTGTATAGGCAGAATGGGCTAGTTTGTGAGCAGCCTTCAGTAGATGTGGAAGAGAGTGGGACAAGAAACCTCTTCCTTGCTCCTCCTTGCTTCCTTGCTGGTGCAGGCCCAGCCATGACCAACCCATCAGGCAGCACATGCACTGCTCCTTGTAGCACCAACAGCACCAAAGAGGAGGAATGAGTTGTGGCCTAGCCCTACCCTTTGCACAGAGGTGACAGAAGACCCCAAGAAGAATTTTGTCCCCAGGATGTCTGTGTCTACAAAAGCCAGATCTAGATATGAAATATACAACACATGATATACGAGACACAGTCACTCTGGCAGTATATACTGTGTGCGCAAACATTCTCCACATATGTACAGCAAGTGTGTTTGTGTGTACACACATATCTACATGTAGACACATACATGCTACGGGTTTTACATGTGCACAGACTCATATATGGCACACGGGGGGATAGGTATGTGATAAATTACATTTTTATGCCCTCTAGACATAGTCACCTGCATTCTCCACCCCAATTATCCTTCGCTGCCCTCATTAGTTCTAACATTCCAAGACTCTGAGCAACTTCAAACAGCTGCCATTTATTTTTAAAAATCAACCTGTCAGATAAACATTTCCTGCTTTCCTGCTCGGGCTCTGATTTTACAGAAATTTATGCATGTGACTAACTTTATGCCCAATAACAGCCCCCCTTGACTTCAGTTAGGGTTGCATCAGGCCCACTGAAGTCACTGCTGACTTTAATGGGCATTAGATCAGAAATGGTGTATAAAGTTACTCCTATGCTTCTGTGTTTACAGGTTTGGGGCCTAAAACCCCAAATTCTCTCACTGCTCCAGAATTCAAGGCCCAAAATAGATTCTGAACTAGTGACAGCTTTAAGGTTTGCTATTACATAATTCATTAGGATTAGAAATGGTAGCTTTATATTGGTCAAGGTGGAGAATCCGGACTTTTTTGTGAAATACACAGTACTTGCTTGTAGCCTTGGAAAATTCAGAGGTTTTCCACCATAAAGTTGTAACTGTGTGATATATGGAAAAGCTATTTTAGTTAATTTTGAGAGGTTTTTAATACTGAAGAGTTACACTCTTTCTCTCACTCCAAGTACTGTAGAGTTGAAGTCAATGAGACGATTCACATGAGAAAGTTACTCAAGTGTGTAAATGTTTACAAGTCCCTAAATCAACTGGCTTTAAAGGCAGAAAGTTATACTGTCAATAACATCGTTAGCTGCTCTCTAAAATATTTTCAGAACAGATTTTTCTATAAAATATGGCATATACAGAATACGTGATGTTGGAGTATAATATAAAGGTTTCACTGGCACTTGTTTGGGATGATAAGCATAACCGGTGGTTTTGCCACTCATGAGCAACGCGTATGATCCATATATGTTGTGGACCATCCCTGACAGATCTTTGTCCAACCTGCTTTTTAAAACTTCCAAACATCTGTCAGGGATGGTCTAGGTTTACTTAGTCCTGCCACCGTGCAGGAGGCTGGACTTGATGACTTTTTGAGGTCCCATTTGCCTTATATTTCTATGATTACACTACACCATAAGGTATATAGTATACACATAGGCGCAATGAACATGTTTGTGTGGGTGTATATGTACATGTATTTTAATAATAATAGTTAGTTCTTTAATAGCCCTTTTTATCCACAGATCTCAAAGCGTTTTACAAACTTTAGCAAATATCACACTATATATATCCTATACCAGGGGTTCCCAAACTTGGTTTGTGGCTTACTCAGGGTAAGCCCCTGGTGGGGCACGAGACACTTTGTTTACCTGTGCGTCCACAGGTATGGCCGCTTGCAGCTCCCAGTGGCCGCGGTTCGCTGTTCTTGGACAATGGGAGCTGCGGGAAGTGGCGCGGGCCGGGCCATCACTTCCCACAGCTCCCAGTGGCTGGGAACGGTGAACCGCGGCCACTGGGAGCTGCGAGCGGCCGTACCTGTCGATGCTCAGGTAAACAGAGAGTCTAGCTGCCTGCCAGGGGCTTACCCTGAACAAGCCGCGAACCAAGTTTGGGAACCCCTGTCCTATACTAATATCAGAACTAAGCTGAATTTTAGATAATGAATTCATATTTGAACCAAATTTGGCAAATTTCTCTTTTTTCACTCATCAGGTAGAACTAATAGTAGTATTTCCACTAAAGACATAATTCAGATATACCAAAAATCCTGGCCATTGAAATTCAGATAAGAAGAAAGAGACAATGGGTAAATTTAAGGAAAGTTTTTTAGGCACTTAGGACCCATTTTCAAAAGCCATTTAGGGTATGTCTACATTACAACAAAACAGCTGTGGTTGGCCCATGTCAGCTAACTAGGGCTCACGGGGCTCAGGCTGTGGGGTTATAAAATCGTAGTTTAGCTGTCCAGGCTTGGGCTGGGTGGCATGTAAGGGCAGTGACCCCCAAACTGTACACCAGAGATTTTAAAGCTATGGGGCAAGCCAACCTGTTCCTGTAATTTCCAGGAACATCTGCTATTTTTAGCCCTGTAGCATGAGCCCTGTGAACCCGAGTCGGTTGACCTGGGGTCTGAGGCTCCCTGCCACAGGATATTTTTACAGTGTCGACATCCTGAAGCTCACTGAAAGTCAATGGGATTTAGCTTCCTAAGTCACTTTTCAAAACGGGACTTAAGCTACCAAGTCAACTAGGTGCTTTAAAATTTTTAATCCAATCTTAATAACTAAAATTATCCAAAACAAACTTCTGCCTCATTGTTCACACTATATAATATAAAATACATGATCTCAGTGCTATTACATAAAGACAAACATACATAGCTATATATAAAATTACAGTCTACATAGAAACACATCTGAATGTATCTGCTTGTATATGCCTACACAGATACGTTACACATTGGATATGTATCTCTCTACTGTACCAAAGGTTTTTCTATTGCACCTGTTACTGTGGTACATGACTATACACTAAATACACACATTAAATATATTTTTACCTATATACTGCACATTGCTTAAAAACTGGGAGCAAATTCTGTAAATTCCGAAAATGAAGCTCATTACTACAAGGGGTTTAATGCTATATGATATATTGAAAGGAGCCCCATAATGAAGAAGGTTGGGGCTTTAGGGGCTTTAATTGGTTTTTGCTAGCCCACAAGGAGACACATTTTGCTGGCAGGGGGAAACATGTTGCTGAACAGTCCCTGCAAGTTATTTCTTCTCTTCTGGATTTTGTGTGGGCTAAATGCTGCTTATGAAAAGCAGAATCCTCCTTCCAGCGGGGTTTGTTTCTTTGTCACTTTGATTTCATGCCTCCTTCATCACCCCCTTTCTTACCTGTCCTGCTGCTGCTGCTACTTTTCTAAGTGTCCAAAAATATTATTAGATCTGTGCTTTTCCTGTGTATCTATTCACCATCTGACTTGTCAAAGCTTGTCTAGAAAAGAAACAGCCGAGATCCTCTGAGCAAAGCCTTTTGCAAACTGTGATGGCTCAGCAGCAGCAGCTTGCGATTTTGCATATTCTTTTTCTGTGCCCCCCACAGTATTAGCTAGCTGGCAAATTTTCCATAAAACTAAATATAACTAAAGCTCTTGAAGGCCACATATTTATTTCAGATGCATTATCATAGGGATTTTCACAGCATTCTTTTGTTGTAACTTCCAGCAACTTTACAAAAATTGTGTACCCAACAAGCACATTATTTTAGAGCCAAATTTTCAAAGTGTCATTTAAATTTTGCACAGACAATTGGGATAAATACAGAAGACACACAATTATGGATTTATGCATATTTAAATGAAATAGCTGCAAGTACAGACTTGTGTGTGCATAGATGTTCCATGCACAAATTTTGAGGCTAGCTGAAAATTTGTCCTTCGTACACACAAAACCCAATAAATTAAGGTTGAAATGCCTTCTTTAAACTACCCTCTGTCACGGCACATGACACAGTGTTTAAAATCATCTCCTGCTCAGAGACGCTGATGGAAGTCTCTATCATCTGCAGTACCTGGGCACAAAGGTATGGAATAAAAATAGGTATATATAGGTCACTACTGTCACCATCTTATGTAGTGTAAATCGTATTTGTATAAATTGCAAAGAGGAAACCTTTTAAACTCAGAACTTGCACACTGTAATTTATTTGTGAATCCAGACAAGATAAAAGGCATCACATTATCTACCATGTCGTTGCCTTGTTTCAGTTTGTCAGACCGTCACTATAACATGAAGTCGCTGTGTGTGTCTGTCTGTCTGTCTGCCTGCCTGTGTAGTTCCTTTTATTTTACCTATGTTTAAATTCTTTTATGGAAGTACAGGAGAGTCCAGATAGCATTTAAAATGGACCTGATATTCATTGGACATTATTAAGATCTCTTGTATTTGGGGCGGAGGAGAGTACATATTTTGACCATTTTCAATTGTATTTTATTTACCTTATTGGTTGTGATAGCAGCCTCAGGGCTGTTATGATCCATCATGTCAATGAGCACTTAGGGACTTTTAAATCCACACATGACTCCGTTGCCATGCATATGCACTAGAGAGGATTATGCTCAGCTCGCTGCGCTGCGCTTCAGCCGCACAACTCCAAGTTCAGGCGTATACTCTTTGCTGAAAATCTGTGAGATTGGTTTGTGGGGAGGTGGTTGGGAAAAAAAAAAAAGAGTGCCTGTGCATAAAATGCAGGTCTACGTGGAAAAGAAACCTAGGGGGCTTTTCATTGCTTTCCTCAGAATATCTCAAGACCCTTGTGGACATTATTGTTTAATAGCTGGGACATCTTCAGTTGTAATATTGGGAATCAAAGGAGACCACAAAAAATTAAACAACTTCTAATATCGTAAAAATCCATGAATGGCGTTTTGCAAAATTTAATTTGGGGAAAAAAAAAACCCATTCCTGAGCAGTGACTTTATAGTTTAAATTTCTGCAGCATGAGCATCTTAATGGCTGTTATAAGGCTCTAAAAATTTTATTTAAGATGGAAACACAGACCTTTAACAGAAATAGAAAAAAAACATCATGTTTAATTAATATAAAAACCATATTCAAATGTCTTTTTACAGGAGTTTAAATAAGCAAGTGAATTCAGATTCAAGCCCCCACTCTGTCCTTACCCCAACCAATTGGGTAAGTTTCATATGATGGATGCTCTAATTGTACATACTGCACACAAGGAAAAATGACAGCTTTATCTTTCAATTTTCTTGCTTTTGTCAGGTTTAGATCATGAATATTATCATAACCTGTTTTGCTTGTAACCGGAGTGCAATGCTCTTAAGCTGAGCAAACTCATTGTGACTATCCAAGAACTATTTATGAGCTGGTGTTCTTCTACCATCTCTTTAAAAATCTGTCTAACTATGAGATTAAATAGATGTCACCAAACTTTCCATCATTATAAGTAGAGGAGAAAATGAACATTTTATAATTATATCTCAACAAAAGCTATTATTTGGGTGAGTTTGTTTCATTTCAGCTGAACGCAAGTCTCAGAGTCCCTTAATGATAAAGAAGAATCTAAAGTTGGGCTGAAATTCTATCAGATGCAAGGATTAAGAGAGGTTAGGGGGTGTGCATATGAAGACTAGGGAAGAATTAGAATGTCAGGGGTTCCTATGGGGGGATTTAGAACACATTGGGTAGCACTGCAGCAGGGGAGTGCGTTTCACATTAGAGGTCCTTATAAGGAAGGAAGGGGAAAGCATGTCAGAAATATATGAAGTGGCAGAAAGAGCATGACACCATCCAGAATCTGTGCACAAGGGTGGGGAAGTTCATAAATGGTCTTTGCTGGGGAGTGGGGTAGGGGCGAGGCAGGGGGAATGTCATATTGGAAGATTCACTTGGGAAAACAGAAAGGGATTGTGTTCTCTATAGCTCTTGAAAATTGGAAAGTAACATTATGTAATGTTGGAGGTTTCTGCACAGAGGTGGGAGTGGAAAATCATTGGGGTGAAGGCTCTGCTGAAGGGAGCGAAAATAGTGTGAAAGTACACCCTTTCCTCATACCCACCTGAAGACAGTACCACCTTCAAGTCACTCACTCGGGGTGGGCTTGTTGGGGATAGTCTTTATATCTTGCATTGCAAAATAAACAAGAAATATACAGTGTGCTGCCAAAAGTTTGTATTTTCAGGACACAGTGAATCGCCGGCTCATTGGGAACCTGTGCCTGATGTGCAGCAACAGTAAAAAAAATGTTCGGCTGTATCAAGAAAGGTCTAGAAAATAACATTGGAAGTGCCATTAGATAAGTCAATGGTACACTCTCAGATATACTATGGTGCCCATATTAAAACAAATATGGACGAGGCTCTGACAAAAATGAGTAGAGGCATGGAAAAACTTCTGTTTGGAGAGAGACCGAAAAATTAGGACAGTTTTAATTTCCAGAGGAAACAAATCAGAAGGAATATGATGGAGGTAAAAAAAGAATGAATGGTTTTCAGAAGGTAAACTATTTACCCTCTCTCATAATCTGAGAACAAGGGAAAATTGTATTTAATTGAAAACATCACATTTAAACTATTCAAAGAAAATGTATATGTGATTGAGTGCAAAAGCAGCTGAGTTGTTGGAAACTGATATTGTAAATAAACAGCACGGGGGTGGTTTATCAGCAAAAAAGTCTGAGTCGTTTGTGGGCTTGAACAGAGGCAGGAGAGAGCCAACTCTGCCACACATTCAGGGCTTATCCAGGAGCTTAGCTGGCGCAAGGGGTTGGCAGCTTGGATAAGGTAGGAGACCCTACAATGGCTGTTAAAATAGCAAGAAATGCAGAAGACCCTGAAAAGATTCCAACAATCCCACCACATGGAGAGGCAGGCTTGCTTGCCTGGCAGGCAGAGTAGCAAATGAGCCTGCAGGACTTCATAAGATATCAAGCCAACAGCAGCAGCTCCTAGAGAAGGTGGTGAGTCCTGTGGTGGGGGATGGCAACCGGGCAGATGCCAAGGGTAAGATGGACCATGCAGATGACCTGATGCATTCCTGGGCACCTTTGAGAGGGCAGCTATGGGCACAGGTTGGGATGGGGGAACTTGGCCCCTAACACTGGCTCCCTATCTGTCCAGGGACGCCCAAGTAACTTACATGACTCTGAGTCAGGAGCAAGTTAGAAATTACAAGGCAGGGAGGGTGGCCATCATGGATCGGGTGGGTCTGTCCACTGAGAAGTACTGTTAAAAGTTCTGATCTACAAGGTGGAGTGGGAGTTTGTGGCACCGGGCATTTGCCCAAAGGTTGATGAACTGGGCCACCCACTGGTTGAGACCAAACACCCAATCAGTGCGGGAGATAATGGATGCTCTGGTACTAGAAGAGTTCTTTCATGGCCTCCCCGAGAATATACGAATGTGGTCAGGTGCAGCTGTGCCATTGTAGCGTTTTAAGCCTAGACAAGCCCTTAGTCAGGATGAAAGGGAGGAAAGGAGACTCCCCTAGGAAATTGAGGGTGACAGGATAGGTGTTAAGGAAGGAGGGACAGGGAAAACGGACAGCCCAAACTCCTTAGTAGAGGTCACAGGAACTGTGGAGTTCCCTGCTTCAGGAGTGAGGCCCTGCAGCTGCGCCTGCTCTGTATTCCTGACACTCTAATGAGTCCGCTAGGCTGCCCCATGGACTGCCCTGCCAGATTGGCTGAGGAAGCCAGCAGGCCACTTCTTAACGCTCGCTGTTCAATGCACACGCCCAACGGACTCTGCCTCCCTGTGCTCATCTCTCTCCAAGTCCTGTCCTGCTTTGCTCCTCCACAGCTCCAACCCAGATCCTGCCCCGCACCCAGCATTGTTCCATTCTGTCCCAGCACTGCTCCTGTCTTCCCAACTTCTCATAACCTGGCTCCAATGCTCAGCTCTGACTCCTGACTCCAACTGTATCTTGACCCTTGGCTTTGGCATTCACTCTGACTTCAGTTTCGACCCGTGACTCTGATTCATGACTCGAACTCTGTCTCAACCATTGGTCTGACATTCAGACTGTGACCACTAGTCTGACTGTTGTTCTGACCACTAGGCCTGACCGCCTACGACGCAGTCTCCTGACCCCCACAATGCAGCCCCAAGGAGAAGAAGCCCAAGCACAATTTGGCGGGTTAGGAGAACCTGAGGCCCTGAGCAATCATGGGGATAAAGGGAGAAACCTCAATCTACCACCAGATAGAAAGGGGGAGAGTAAAGGGATCATGGTATGATAACTTCTGTGCTGTGACAGAGTTGTGGGGGTACCTCCCCACCAAGTGCAATTTCTGTGGGTGGAGAATGAGGGGCCCACAAGGGTGACTCAGATGATCACCTTAGGGACAGAGAGAGACCTCCACAGGGTGGCACCTTCAGTAAGTGAAGGAGAGAACAGGGAAAGAAAAATCTGGCCTGGTTTTGCTGTCATCTATACAAGGTGATCTACAAAGGAATTTACAATATGATTCTAGTGCATGTAAAACATTGGCTCTATACCTAGTCTTACAAAAACAAACAAATTTTAATATATTATCTCGGCTATCTAGAAATAGAGCACACTCGCCTTGAGTTCATAATAAATTCAGTGGGGAATCTCAGATTGGCATAAAATCATTACTGGAAAGCACTGCGGACTTCTGCACCACAACAAAAATTGGATAAATCCAACCTACTTATAAAACTACTACTAACATTAGTTGATTATACACTAACATTCAACCCATTCTACATTATCCTGAAGGAAAGTCTGAAGCTCAATTTTCTCCCTGCAAACTGCCAGAGTGGCTGATGAGCAGAGCTAGAATAATTACCCTCTTTCATTAATATGAAGAGAATACAATTTCTGGTGGTGTCTGAATCAAAGCAGCATATACTTCTTCCACCATAAAGCACTAGTAGACAAGAAACTAAAGACTAACAAACAAATAATTTTCTCCTACATAAAATTACTCCCAGTTTTCAGACTAATGGAGAAACCCTCTTGACCTAAAACCAAATGACACTCAAGACACTAGCTCAAGACTTAAAACAATAGGAATCACTGCAAAAATATTAGAAAGCTGAACACGTTTAGATTGCTGAACTTTCACACAAACAGACTTTTTCACCATTGTGAAATGTTCCAACCTAAAGTAGACCCCCAGCAAATAGAGAATCAATGACTGTAAACTAGAAGCGGAAATTGGAAGAGGCAAAGCACAGTGCAGAACCGGAGAGAAATTACTAAGCAACCAATGTGATAGAGAAGAAATTGAAATGGGAAGACACATCCTATTTCAATGCCCAAAATAGGAAATCTCTTTCTCACATTTGCACCCAAAATTTTTCAAAAATGATAAAAGATTTTCCATTAAAAAGTGAGGAGGAAAAAATCATGCATGCCCCTAGGAGAAAAGAAAAAGATGGTTATGATCATACTATGTAGGAAGATGCCACTGAATCAGAAATACTCCAGAACGATAAATGGAAAGAGGTTATAACCTCAAATGCTTCTTCTAGACTAGGCTGTAATCTGGACAGATGTATTGTATCCACCTATGGCAGAGACCTGAGCATTGTGAGGTCTTTTTTATATTTAATATTTTAACAAATTTGTATAGCTTGTCATGTTACTAAGGTATTTTAATGAAATTGAAATGTATCTCTGTGGAGCCAGACAGAGTTTACATGCAGCAAATGAGCAAGTCCTGGATTTGAACAGAGGGGTTCAGGACTGAACAGGAGGTTACCGAGGAGGGACGCGAAAGCACCTGGAAATTGTAATGTATTTTCTAAGCGGTAAAATTTGGAATAAGAGTCAGACTCTTCAACTTCTGGAGATTATCAGCCTTGTAGTATTACAGCAGCAACCAAATCATAGTAGCCATTTTCAAGAAACTGATTCAACACAAACAGTAGTTGCGCTAGTCAATTACACTTATAAGCAGATTCACTATACAGATTAAACATGCTACCTCTTCTCTCCCTTAAAATTATGGGCCAGATCCTCATCAGTTGAAGTAAATAGAGCTACATCCATTACATATGGTGAAGATCTGGCCCCGTATATTCAAAAATATCCCTCCGGGTGGCATTTGGAAATTAATTTAAAAAATCTCCACTAGTCCAAAGTTAAGAGAAATTGGATCAAAATGCAGTTAATAAATAAAATTAGAAGCTGTGTTGTCTGTGAAGTATAACAAAAATAAGTGCCCAACTCAGTAAAGACATCATAGGCCTTTGGCTTTTGATGGAATGTAGATACATGGATTACAAGGTCAGAAGGTGGTTGTAGCCATGTCAGTCCCAGGGTATTAAAGAGACAAGGTCACCAGACCTGAAGAAGAGCTCCGGATAAGCTCAAAAGTGTCTCTCTCTCTCACCAAAAGAAGTTGGTCCAATAAAAAATATCAACTCACTGTGTCTCTCTAAGGCCAGAAGGGACCATTGTGATAATCTAATCTGACCTCTTGTATAACACAGGTCATAGAAAACTGCCCCAAAATAATTCCTTTTGAACTAGAGCAAATTTTTAAAAAACATTCATTCTTGATTTAAAAATTGCCAGTGATGGAGAATCCACCACGAACCTTCATAAAGCATATTCAGTTTTGAAACACTATAAAGAAATTCACCAACTTGTGTGGTACTGGTCTCTTCTCTCCTATCATAGTTACCATGATTTCAGAAAAAGAAAAGGAGGACTTGTGGCACCTTAGAGACTAACCAATTTATTAGAGCATAAGCTTTCGTGAGCTACAGCTCACTTCCTCAGATGCATATCGTGGAAACTGCAGCAGGCTTTATATATACACAGAGAATATGAAACAATACCTATTCCCACCCCACTGTCCTGCTGGTAATAGCTTATCTAAAGTGATTTCCAGCACAAATCCAGGGGGGGTGGAGGGTGAGAAAACCTGGATTTGTGCTGGAAATCACTTTAGATAAGCTATTACCAGCAGGACAGTGGGGTGGGAATAGGTATTGTTTCATATTCTCTGTGTATATATAAAGCCTGCTGCAGTTTCCACGATATGCATCTGAGGAAGTGAGCTGTAGCTCACGAAAGCTTATGCTCTAATAAATTGGTTAGTCTCTAAGGTGCCACAAGTCCTCCTTTTCTTTTTGCGAATACAGACTAACACGGCTGTTACTCTGAAACATGATTTCAGACTGTGTATAAAACTCTCAGGCACATTATTCATTGTTTACATTAAATGTCTATTGCTAGTCATTACTGTGAACTTCTAGAATGCTTCAGAAACAGAGACTTGATGTTATTTTTTAATAGTTCTGAGGCACAAGTTCTGTCAAACAAGAGTAATGGCACTTACTTGCTCCAGGATGTATTTCCAAGTTGTATTTGCTTCCTTTGTAATTTTGGCAAAAATAAGTAATAAATAAAATATATTTCTTGGCAATGTTCTATTCATGTTAACACTGCAGAACCCATATAGCTGTGGGAGAAACATTTGAATTCCATTATGCCTCATGCATTATTAACAGAATTGCTAAGTTCCAATTTCAGAATCTTTATTACTGATGATGCACAAGTATGAAAGAGCCCAGCTTGACTTTCGGATCCCAAGCTGAGTTTGCAGAGCTGGCAGTTAGAAAAAACATCTTTGTAATCAGAGCAGATCTCACAGGGAGTCAGTGAGCAAAAATAAACCCAGAAGCCAACAATGTCATTTTTACAGTGTCACTTTCCAGAGTACAACCAGACATCAGAGGTTCAGAAGTCTGCTCAGTCTGTGGTTGTTTCAAAGAAGTCCTCCCGCCCTTTGGAATAATCATCCACAATTATTAGATATACAGTATAAGTCTCATAAATGAAGCTGCTAAGACATTGTGAGCACATTGCCTGGGAAGTGACAGTCAAGGGTGTAGACATGGCTTGTATTAACTGGATAGATGCTGAATGTTGACATACAGAGTACCCACTGGAACGCATCTATTTGTTGGTCAATGCCTGGCTAGCCAACAACATTCATTTTCATTTTTATACTTAAAAGACCTTCTAGCACCCTAAATTGAAGATTGTTGAGTATTATATAACTCTTTTCACTGATATGTAGTGAGATCATCCTCTTGTGCATAGCAGGGACAGAGATTTTTCTAAAAAAATCAACGAGGAGTTCTTGTGGCACTGAGGGTAGCTATTCACTTGTGCTAATAAGGGATCTCTTTTGATTTCCCTCTGTATAACAGTACTGGTTGAAACAAGTCTTCAGATTGGGACTTATTGAACATATACAAGGACAGGGCTGTCCTTAGGATTTATGGTGCCCTAGGCGCGATTGTTAAACTGGTGCCCCTATGCCCGACTTGCTCTTAGCAACATAAACATAAGCTTACAATATTGGAAAACTTGCCACATGCACTTTATTAAAAGCAGTTTAACTTAATTAAGCACATTGTAATGCTGATGGACTATACTTACACAAAAGAAGTAGCGCTATAGAAAAAATTCTGATTTATTGACAGAATGATGCAAATAATATAATTTTTAAAATTTGTCAACATTTTATTGGAAATTTCTATGAAGAGGTATTGAAACAAGGGTTTGTTTTTAATTAAAAGCAGTCTTTCTGGCTTTTTGGCTGCAAAATTAGTAATAATGTCATCGTATGACGAAGACAAAGTGATGTCTTGTTCGATTGCAAGAATAGCAAGACCAGTCAAGCATTCCTGACTCATAGAATGGAGATAGTTTTTGATGAACTTTAGTTCTGAGAAACTCCATTCTCCTGATGCAACTGTTACAGGAATTGTCAGATTATTGGCAATGTACACATTAGGATATATGTCAACAAGTATGCTGGTATGAATAAACTATACAATGTCCATCACTGATTTTGCATGTGGCTGATGACAGTGTACTCAATTCTTCATACAGTTCAAGTCCATTTAAATCAAAACTATCACCGTGCTTCTGGGGGCTCTCTAGGTTCTTGCACTTTGTCATTTGCTGCTCTTGTTTTCCTATTTCATTGAATTTAATTATGTCATACAAAAATCCAAACTGTTCATGGTGTACTCCTAAGGTATTAAACCTTTCATCGATGGCAGATATTGCTTTATCCATCACAACATTAAAAAATTCAACCTCAAATTTCTTTTCTGGATCATCTATGGGCTCATCTGTTCCTTCATATTCCTCTTGCCGTTTTTTCCTTGAAACTCGTGTCACGTTCGGACATGGAAATTTTGGTTCTACACCGAGTGCCTGTGCAAGCTCTCTCGCTGTAACCTGGGCTTCTTTGAATCCATTTTCTCTGTATTTCACTAAAAAGTCTTGTGTGTTGTTTCGTAAGGTGAGTGTTGAATCAAGCTGCATCATTGTACTCTGCATTATTTTGCTTACACTTGAGATTTTAACAAGAATGTCATACCAGATTACGACAGATGTTAGGGTATGTCTACACTACGGAATCAGGTCGAATTTATAGAAGTCGGTTTTTTAGAAATCGGTTTTATATATTCGAGTGTGTGTGTCCCCACAGAAAATGCTCTAAGTGCATTAAGTGCATTAACTCGGCGGAGTGCTTCCACAGTACCGAGGCTAGAGTCGACTTCCGGAGCATTGCACTGTGGATAGCTATCCCACAGTTCCCGCAGTCTCCGCTGCTCATTGGAATTCTGGGTTGAGATCCCAATGCCTGATGGGGCTAAAACATTGTCGCGGGTGGTTCTGGGTACATATCGTCAGGCCCCCGTTCCCTCCCTCCCTCCGTGAAAGCAAGGGCAGACAATCGTTTTGCGCCTTTTTTCCTGGTACCATGCATTGCTACACAGCAGCATCAACCCCTTGCCTTGTGGCAGCAGACGGTACAGTACGACTGGTAGCCGTCATCGTCATGTCCAAGGTGCTCCTGGCCATCTCGGCCAGGAGCGCCTGGGCAGACATGAGCGCGGGGACTAAATTTGGAGTGACTTGACCAGGTCATTCTCTTTAGTCCTGCAGTCAGTCCTATTGAACCGTCTTATGGTGAGCAGGCAGGCGATACGGATTGCTAGCAGTCCTATTGCATCATCTTCTGCCGGGCAGCCATGAGATGTGGATGGCATGCAGTCCTTCTGCACCGTCTGCTGCCCACCAAAGATGTAAAAGATAGATGGAGTGGATCAAAATAAGAAATAGACCAGACTTGTTTTGTACTCCTTTGCTTCTGCCCCCCTTCCCCGTCTAGGGGACTCATTCCTCTAGGTCACACTGCAGTCACTCACAGAGAAGGTGCAGCGAGGTAAATCTAACCATGTATCAATCAGAGGCCAGACCAACCTGCTTGTTCTAATAAGAACAATAACTTAGGTGCACCATTTCTTATTGGAACCCTCCGTGAAGTCCTGCCTGAAATACTCCTTGATGTAAAGCCACCCCCTTTGTTGATTTTAGTTCCCTGAAGCCAACCCTGTAAGCCATGTCGTCAGTTGCCCCTCCCTCCATCAGAGCAATGGCAGACAATCATTCCGTGCCGTTTTTCTGTGCGGACGCCATACCAAGGCAAGCATGGAGGCCATTCAGCTCACTTTGGCAATTAAGAGCACATTAAACACCACACGCATTATCCAGCAGTATATGCAGCACCAGAACCTGGCAGAGCGATACCGGGCGAGGAGGCGACGTCAGCGCGGTCACGTGAGTGATCAGGACATGGACACAAATTTCTCTGAAAGCATGGGCCCTGACAATGCATGCATCATGGTGCTAATGGGGCAGGTTCATGCTGTGGAACGCCAATTCTGGGCTAGGGAAACAAGCACAGACTGGTGGGACCGCATAGCGTTGCAGGTCTGGGACAATTCCCAGTGGCTGCGAAACTTTCGCATGCGTAAGGGCACTTTTATGGAACTTTGTGACTTGCTTTCCCCTGCCCTAAAGCACATGAATACCAAGAAGGAAGCAGCCCTCACAGTTGAGAAGCGAGTGGCGATAGCCCTGTGGAAGCTTGCAACGCCAGACAGCTACCGGTCAGTTGGGAATCAATTTGGAGTGGGCAAATCTACTGTTGGGGCTGCTGTGATGCAACTAGCCCACACAATCAAAGATCTGCTGATATCAAGGGTAGTGACCCTGGGAAATGTGCAGGTCATAGTGGATGGCTTTGCTGCAATGGGATTCCCTAACTGTGGTGGGGCCATAGACGGAACCCATATCCCTATCTTGGCACCGGAGCACCAAGCCAGCGAGTACATACACCACAAGGGGTACTTTTCAATAGTGCTGCAAGCTCTGTTGGATCACAAGGGACGTTTCACCAACATCAGCGTGGGATGGCTGGGAAAGGTACACGACGCTCGCATCTTCAGGAACTCTGGTCTGTTTCAAAAGCTGCAGGAAGGGACTTTATTCCCAGACCAGAAAATAACTGTTGGGGATGTTGAAATGCCTATATGTATCCTTGGGGACCCAGCCTACCCCTTAATGCCATGGCTCATGAAGCCGTAAACAGACAGCCTGGACAGTAGTCAGGAGTTGTTCAACTACAGGCTGAGCAAGTGCAGAATGGTGGTAGAATGTGCATTTGGACATTTAAAGGCGCGCTGGCGCAGTTTACTGACTCGCTTAGACCTTAGCGAAACCAATATTCCCATTGTTATGACTGCTTGCTGTGCACTCCATAATATCTGTGAGAGTAAGGGGGAGACGTTTATGGCGGGGTGGGAGGTTGAGGCAAATTGCCTGGCTGCTGGTTACGCGCAGCCAGACACCAGGGCGGTTAGAAGAGCACAGGAGGGCACGGTATGCATCAGAGAAGCTTTGAAAACCAGTTTCATGACTGGCCAGGCTACGGCGTGAAAGTTCTCTGTTTCTCCTTGATGAAACCCCCCGCCCCTTGGTTCACTCTACTTCCCTGCAAGCTAACCAGCCTCCTCTCCTCCCTTTAATCATTGCTTGCAGAGGCAATAGAGTCATTGTTGCTTCACATTCATGCATTCTTTATTCATTCATCACACAAATAGGGGGACGACTACCAAGGTAGCCTAGGAGGGGTGGTGGAGGAGGGAAGGAAAATGCCACACAGCACTTTAAAAGTTTACAACTTTAAAATTTCTTGAATGCCAGCCTTCTTTTTTTTGGGCAATCCTCTGTGGCGGAGTGGCTGTTTGGCCGGTGGCCCCCCCACCGCGTTCTTGGGCGTCTGGGTGTGGAGGCTATGGAACTTGGGGAGGAGGGCGGTTGGTTACACAGGGGCTGTAGTGGCAGTCTGTGCTCCAGCTGCCTTTGCTGCAGCTCAACCATACACTGGAGCATACAGGTTTGGTCCTCCAGCAGCCTCAGCATTGAATCCTGCCTCCTCTCATCACGCTGCCACCACATTTGAGCTTCAGCCCTTTCTTCAGCCCACCACTTACTCTCTTCATCCTGCCACTTACTCTCTTCAGCCTGCCACCTCTCCTCCCGGTCATTTTGTGCTTTCCTGCACTCTGACATTATTTGCCTTCACACATTTGTCTGTGCTCTGTCAGTGTGGGAGGACAGCATGAGCTCAGAGAACATTTCATCACGAATGCGTTTGTTTTTCTTTCTAATCTTCACTAGCCTCTGGGAAGGAGAAGATCCTGTGATCATTGAAACACATGCAGCTGGTGGAGAAAAAAAAAAAGGGACAGCGGTATTTAAAAAGACACATTTTATATAACAGTGGCTACAGTCTTTCAGGGTAAACCTTGCTGTTAACATTACATACATAGCACGTGTGCTTTCGTTACAAGGTTGCATTTTGCCTCCCCCACCGCGTGGCTACCCCCTCAACCCTCCTCCCTCCCTGTGGCTAACAGCGGGGAACATTTCTGTTCAGCTGCAGGCAAACAGCTCAGCAGGAACGGGCTCCTCTGAAAGTCCCCTGAAGAAAAGCACCCTATTTCAACCAGGAGACCATGAATGATATCTCACTCTCCTGAGGATAACACAGAGAGATAAAGAACGGATGTTGTTTGAATGCCAGCAAACATACACTGCAATGCTTTGTTGTACAATGATTCCCGAGTACGTGTTACTAGCCTGGAGTGGTAAAGTGTCCTACCATGAAGGACGCAATAAGGCTGCCCTTCCCAGAAACCTTTTGCAAAGACTTTGGGAGTACATCCAGGAGAGCCGCGAATGCCAGGGCAAATTAATCCTTTCACATGCTTGCTTTTAAATCATGTATAGTATTTTAAAAGGTACACTCACTGGAGGTCCCTTCTCCGCCTGCCGGGTCCAGGAGGCAGCCTTGGGTGGGTTCGGGGGGTACTGGCTCCAGGTCCAGGGTGAGAAACAGTTCCTGGCTGTCGGGAAAACCGGTTTCTCCACTTGCTTGCTGTGAGCTATCTACAACCTCCTCCTCATCATCATCTTCTTCGTCCCCAAAACCTGCTTCCGTGTTGCCTCCATCTCCATTGAAGAAGTCAAACAAAACGGCTGGGGTAGTGGTGGCTGAACCCCCTAAAATGGCATGCAGCTCATCATAGAAGCGGCATGTTTGGGGCTCTGACCCGGAGCGGCCGTTCAACCCTCTGGTTTTCTGGTAGGCTTGCCTCAGCTCCTTAAGTTTCACGTGGCACTGCTTCGGATCCCTGTTATGGCCTCTGTCCTTCATGCCCTGGGAGATTTTGACAAAGGTTTTGGCATTTCGAAAACTGGAACGGAGTTCTGATAGCACGGATTCCTCTCCCCATACAGCGATCAGATCCCGTACCTCCTGTTCAGTCCATGCTGGAGCTCTTTTGCGATTCTGGGACTCCATCATGGTCACCTGTGCTGATGAGCTCTGCATGGTCACCTGCAGCTTGCCACGCTGGCCAAACAGGAAATGAGATTCAAAAGTTCGCAGTTCTTTTCCTGTCTACCTGGCCAGTGCATCTGAGTTGAGAGTGCTGTCCAGAGCGGTCACAATGGAGCACTCTGGGATAGCTCCCGGAGGCCAATACTGTCGAATTGTGTCCACAGTACCCCAAATTCGACCCGGCAAGGCCAATTTAAGCGCTAATCCACTTGTCAGGGGTGGAGTACGGAAATCGATTTTAAGAGCCCTTTAAGTCAAAAATAAAGGGCTTCATCGTGTGGACGGGTGCAGGTTTACATTGATTTAACGCTGCTAAATTCGACCTAAAGTCCTAGTGTAGACCAGGGCTTAGAAACTTGAAGCTGGATATTTCAGAGGCCAATGTCTGCGCTTCACATTTGGAAGAAGCCAGAGATCCAAAAGCTAAAATAGCAACCAGTGCTTCGTAAACTCTCTCAGATTGATATCTCAATGTTTTTGCACTTTCTACTCTGCTTTCCCAGCGTGTCTCAGATAGAGGCTTAATGGTAATACCATTGACATGTGCTTTGAATATTTGCCATCGTTGAATGCAAGCTGAAAAGAGCACGTAAATGCATTGCAGCA
The DNA here is from genome assembly GCF_965140285.1 of Lepidochelys kempii. NCBI lineage: Eukaryota > Metazoa > Chordata > Testudines > Cheloniidae > Lepidochelys > Lepidochelys kempii. The sequence goes on from NC_136380.1 coordinate 97,098,526, forward strand.
AACCAATACAAGAAATAGCTTCTATAGAAGACTTGGCCATATTAGACAAAATCAAATTAAGGCTGTGGCATGCACATGGAACAAAAAAGGCTCGTGGATTTTCTGCCAGCAATCTAGTTTGCACGCCAGAAATGCATCCTCTCATATTGGCCCATTATCATAGCCTTGTCCTCTAATATTCATTATGGATTATCCCATTTGTTTTAGTTAATCAAGGAGAGCTTGAAGAAGTCCAAAACCTGTAATGTCCTCTACTTCTAAAAATGTGATAAACAATTTCTTAACTGTAATCTGTGCTGATCACTAATGTCAACAAATCTCAATACTAACGACATCTGTTCTTGATGACTTATGTCTGGAGTGCAATCTAGAATTACAGCAAAATATTTTGCCAAAGTAACCAATGAAACAATTTTGTCTTTCACTTTATCACTCATTAGCATGATCAGTTCATTTTGAATTCTTGGTCCCAAACAGTGGTCATGTATTTCATTTTCAGTTACTCTTCAGAGATGTTCACTCATTACTGTGTCAAATTTTCCCAGCAGTTGTACAAGGCCCAGTTTTTTGGAATAATTATTTTGGAATAATTTCTCAATGCTTCCTCTAAAAGCAAGATTATTTGTTGATAGATATTCAACAATAGATAATAGACGTTCAAGAACACGATGCCAATGCTGCTTCTCTGACTCCAGCAATCTTTGATTTTGGGCATCAAGAATTGTCTGATTTTTTAACCTTACACTCAGCTCACACCATTTGTGCATACTTTCAATGTGGTGGTGTGCCTTTTCATGTTGCGATAATGTGTGACTAAGATTTTTCCAATCATTAATACCCATGGTTGCTATCTTAAAATTGCAACTATTGAAAATCTTGTATGGGAAACAAAATACAGCATCCTTGCATTTAGAGTGCACAAGCCACCGTCTGTTGACAATTTCACCATTAGAAAGTCTTTTGTAGTAATTGTTTTCTGTGACTTTCCTACCTCTAATGTCCTTAGGATATTCAAGACCTTTTTTTCCTCACAGGGCCTGTCTCAAGTATAATGGCACTTAATTCGTTGTTTAAAGATTGTGACCATACGCCAATGTCATCTATATTCCATGCTAGTACAGTTTCAACTGTTGTAATTTCTTGTTTTGTGTCTGCATCTGTTTCAAATGATTGTTCCGTGTGTTGTTGCGTTTCTTGAGCTTCGTCTGCATAAAAATTTTCTTTGGTAGTTACTTGTTTTCATGACGTACAAACTTAAGTATAGAACCCTTCTGTGCTTGTACAGCTAATCCTATTTCATCTTTCCGTTTTCTTTTTTGTGACCCGGAAAGTTGTTTTCAATATGACATAACTTATAAGGGTGTTTTTAAAAGAAATAACTGTTTAAATTATTGTCAGATTATCAGAAATATTCTTTAAAATAGCTAATCTAGGATAGCCATGAGATCTGTGACCTTGAGCTAGTGTGAAGACACCTCACAAGGCGCTCCACCCTGACTGAGACACAGGAGAGTTGGAAACCCATGTCATTTCTACAAAGCCACTTTTTAGTTTTAAATGTATAGTGGGCATCAGTCTTAATGTTAGTTACAACTCTCTATCAACCTTCTACTGTAAATAGATCAATGGCATTATCCAGTTTAATAAGCTGGGTTTCCAAGCAGTGGGAAAATATAACCCTAGTTTTATTCCTAGGTAAAGCACAAAGTGACCAAAATGAAGTCAGCACAGAATCATCTCCTCTAGATTAAGGCAGCACAGAAATGTTACAGGAGTCCTCTTGTGCCCTATTTTTGTTTGGAAAGGCATTAGCACTTGCAGCACATTTTGGGCACAGCCAGAAATACATGATAAATCATTGCCTCTAAAGTTGCATCGAAAACTGACATTTTCACAGGTCTAGCACGGTCTGCTGCACAGATTCTTCCCAAGGAAGTGTCCCTGGCCTTTTTGACTCAGATTAACCATGTATTTACTTTATGAAAGCTGGATAAAACATTGTGAAAACATAAGACATTGGCTGCCCAACCTCTGGGCTGGCACAAGCTATACTGACTCACTGGGAAAAAAAGCAAGAGAATCTTAGTACAACATACTCTATACACTAGTAAGGAGATGAGCATATTACAGTTGTTGGAGGGCTCTATTTAGCGGTAACAGGGCTATAGGAAAGCCAGTCAACATTTTTTGTTTCGCTAATGAAAACTGGCCCACTCCCTGCCCCTAACCAAACTTGTCACAAATAATTGTCAACAATTTAATTTTCTGTTTTTGGCTAAGATATTGATTTTTTTTAAAAAAAATAAAATATTGAAATTGGATTCAGGATTGTTAGCAAGCATTTTTGGCAAACAAAGTTGTTAAATGACAATCTAAATGGCAACTGCTTTCATGCTTGGCTCACACCCAGCCTGCTGGTCCAACAGCTGTAGTAGAAGAGGAGATAGGTGGAAAGCTGCAGGACCCCAAAATCCACCTCTTGAGGTGCAGTGTGGCAACAGCAGCAACAAACCTTCAGGTCTGATCACAGGCCACTGGGCACCACTGCCAGCACCGTGGACCATGGTGAAGTTAGCACAGCATCTGATCTCAGGGACGGGGCACCCACAGAGCCACAGCAGCTCATCCTGCCCTGCGCAGCTCCCTCCGGATGAGATGGATCGCTGCCAGCCCAGGGGAGAGACGCGCTCCCCAGCTAGGGTGACCAGATGTCCTGATTTTATAGGGCCAGTCCCGATATTTGGGGCTTTGTCTTGTATAGACACCAATTACTCCCCACCTAAAGTGGCCAGACAGTAAGTGAGAAAAATCCGGATGGGGGTGGGGGGTAAGAGGAGCCTATATAAGAAAAAGACCCCAAAACTGGGACTGTCCCTATAAAATTGGGACATCTGGTCACGCTACCCCAACCCCCTGCCCTGGTTTTTCACACATGCTATCTGGTGACCCTAGCCCCAGCCCAGCCAGCTGTGTGTGAGCATTCCAATCCAGCCCCTGTTGCTTGGGCTGGCCGCCGAGGAAGTGAGTCACTTTCATTTTCACTTCCTCAGCAGGCAGCCAGCCAGCCCCCGCATCCTTCCCCCCCAAGCAGCACCTCACCCAACTAAGCCCTGCCGGAAGGGAAGGGGGAGAAAGGGGTGCTGCGCGTGGGAGGGAATGCACGTTATGGGGGGGCAACAAAGGATACTGCCAGAGCCACCCAGCCTGCCTCACCTCATGCTGGGGGAGAGAGTCACACACACAGGTGAGTTCCTGCCCCCACCCCTTCCCAGAAACCCCAGCAGCCAATCCCTCCCTCAGACTGTGCCCCAGGCAGTGCATTCGGCTCTCTCTAGGGCCCAACCCTGCTCTTATATGCTCCACTGCTTCCCGTCCATCCCAGCTCCCAGCAGAGTGGTACCCCAGACATACTGGTGCCCTACGCAGCTGCTTATGCTGCCGATGGCTAAGGGTGGCCCTGTACAAGGATCTCACTCTGTAACATCTTCTTAATGCTAATGGTCAGAATGAGCTGCCTTTATTATCATAAATACAGGAACAACTATGAAGAGACCCCAGATTGCAACTATGTAAGGTCAGTATTGGAATAACTTTCTTGCCATTAAAATGGGAGTCTTCCCGTTTATTTTAGTGGCCTTTAGGATCACACCCATATAGCTCAAAATAGCATGATGGGATTATAATTTGAGAAACTGAAGTTAATAGAGTTTGTCAATGACTTCAATAGGAGCAAGAACTGGCCCTCAGAGACTTGGATTCTAGCCATTTACGAATCTTACCAAGACTCAGCGAAACTGAATTACACCCAGATATAAGACCAGGAGAACAAATTAGTAAACAAAGACAGTAGCTGAAAAAAATCTGGCTGTTACACGCAACGTGTCGAGACACAATACCGATAATGGATGGTAAATATGGAAAGTATAAGGCAATTTTGTTTTCATATAATTAATATGGTTTAGCCTTTCTTGTGCATTCAGTATGGTCTGTTATTACTTGTTCTATTAGGTGACTAGTATTCCTGGGGGGGCAGGGTTATTATTTTGCTAGTTTCTTTATAGTTGATTTTATGTATAGAAATACATCTTTTCTCTTACCTTGTGTTTGTAATAACCCTACCACCCTCGTTAAACAATACAAAGGAGACATCATTTTTCAAGTTTTCCCGGAAAAGTTTCAAAACTAAAAGACTAGGTGGTAGCAGAGTAAATTATTGCAATAACAGGTTTAAGAACCAACCTTCTTGATGTGGACAGAATTTGCTACAGAGGAAAGGTCCATTACAACCATATGTCAGAACATGAGACATGAAAGCTTCTGTGTCATTTGGGGAAGATGCTCTCTTGATGGCCAAGGGAGCAGCATGGTGTGAACCATAGACTAATGTATATAAGTGTGTTGATACCTTGTCCTTGAATATTTGAGACACCTGGACAGGCAGCACATTCAGGACTTGCTCAGTGCCTCTGATGATGGTCAGTGAGGAGCATGAGGAATCCAGTTTCAGCCCAGCTGAATTTTATTGAGCCATTGTGGCCTGAAAATGCCAGCCCTCCCTTCTCGATGACATTCAGACACAAAGAGCTCAGTCCTGCTTTTGCCATCTCCTGGGCTCACTCTCTCTAAGTCTCTAGTAACTGTCTGCATCAGTTTGACACTTTAGAAAGGATTTTTAATACTCCCAAAGTGAGATGACGGACAGTGCTGATCCTGTATCCAGCTTCATCTTCAGTCTCTCTCCGACTACCCAGGGTGTTAACCAGATTATATTTCTATCAATCTTGTGCAAAGCTGAATATTTCTAAATTGGCTGCCTCACTCTCAATGAGTGCATCACTATCTGTAGCCACAGCATGCATATTTTTATTTAGTCTCCTGTCCTTCAAGAGTGATTTTACTTTACCCTTCCCTAAGCAGCAAACTCTTCGGGATGTGTCCATTTCTATTACACCTTCTCAAACACTCACCTTGAAATCTACATGCAGCAGGGTTACAGAAAGCTGCCCTACAACAGTAACACGTTTCTGCCCAATTGGAATTCTTTCACTTAACATTCAGTTCTGTGATTATGTTATGCTGCTTGCCTTCTGTCTTAACACACGGTTGAAACTCGATTGCATCTCTTGCTGCAGTTTCCATAGACACAGCAGTTTCAATGGTGTGGTGAAATTTGAGGTCTGCCTCGGTCAAAATCCTTGTCTGTGAACTTTCAGGATACATTCCACATCCTAATCTATCTTTCAGTGCTTCATGCAAACCATCATGAAACTGGGAGTTTTCTGACAATTACTTTAATTTTGCTGCAGTCCAAGAAAGGAAAGCGATTTGCCCTCGTGTTGATTTCATTTATGAAACCTGAACTTTTATAACTAGTGGTGTGGGTGATAAATGTTCTTGCAGAATATTTATAATTTTGTCATTATTTTAACAGCTGTGCGCTCTGGAGCAGGCAAATGGAGCAGTAAACTGTATGAGTTTTTTGCCTCACATTAAATTTCATCAAGCTTGGACTCTTTTCTCTGGCTCTCTCTCATTAATTTAAAAATATTACTCCAGCCTTTCTATGTATGTTGGCCAGTCCCTTATAGAAGTATCAAAGGTATAACTTTTTCCCACAGGCACCTGCCATTCTTCCTGTGTATAATATTTGTGCTCAAGGCCTAGTTTTATTGGGCTGGAAAATGAAGCATTTTCTGCTATGCAAACGCATATATTTTTTACCCTTTCTCTCTGCTAGGTTAAACATTGCTAAGCACCAGATGTAGTGTCTTTATTAAGCAGTGAGTAGACACTGAAGTAAGCAAGAGCCATACAAACCTTATGTGTGGAAGGGCCGGGGTGGGAAGAGCTTTTCTTTACTAAAGGAACAACTGAAATACAGCAGCAGATTCAATGCAACCAGCAGCGGAGGTGACCCATATCAGTGACACCTATTACACCTTACAGCAGTGACACCAGGCAAAGTCTTCTTAGCATTTTGCCGAAAGGTAGAGAGGGTGAGTGTGGTGGTTTTTATTTAATGGGAGAGTCTTTTGTTTGATTGAACAGTGGATTTGTGAATTAAAATTAAATAAATACGATCAGATTCACTACTCAGTTTAATTCCTGGTTGGGTTGCCAGTTTTGGTTGGACATATTCTTGGAGATTTCATCACATGACATAATCTTTAGGATCTTATTCAAGAGTCTCTACACAGGATCCAGCATGTGGTAGAATTCTCTGGGCCTGAACAGCCCATCTGCAGAAATATCTATTGGCAGAGCCTGGGATGGTTGGTGGAGAAAAGTTATCTGAAAATCTCCTGTGGAGTTTCCCCAAATTATCCCATAGCTCACTGGTGGAATGAGCTGTGGTTTCTCCCTCAAAGTCATCAGCTCATCAGGATCCCCAGTAAACTCTGTGCCTCCACACCAGCTCCCTGCCTTCAGCCCCACCAACCCTTTAGTCATTTAACAGCATGGCTTCAATGAGCTGTCCTTTTAGGGCTTGCCCCAAGTGCCCTTGTCCTTACTCCCCTGGAGGAGGTTTCCTAAGCATGGAGGGACCATGGTAGGGTTAGATACATAAACTGTCTGCCTGGTTTTCTACAGGGCTCCAGGGAGTTTGTTGCATAGCCCTACAGACACCCCCTCTCCACTGTGAATTGCCACCACCACAGTGGAGTCTCCTACAGAGTCCAGATGGGGAGGATTGATGCCACTGAGGTGACTGACCCACCTTCCATATCATGTGGCTAATGTTGATAAATGATCTGGCCCCAGGAGTCTATACAAGGAGGGGCAGGAGCCTGTTGGATGTCTGTGATGGGTGGGAGAGAGAAAGGGAAATCCATGTGGGGGTTGAGCAGAAACATATATGTATTCTTCACAGGGGGTGTAGGATGCTTGCATCAGGATTCTCTTGGGATAGTGGGCATTTGGGGGTGCATCAGAGATTTTGGACATGCATTGGGCCACTGTAGGGTATAGTACAGATGGGATTTTCTGCAGGAAGATGAGGGGAGCAAAAAGTCTCCATGTTTCCCATGGCAAGCTGGGAATACACTATGCACTATACACTATGCATATGTAAACAGAGTCAGGATGAGCTCCACCCTGACATCTGGTGGTGAGTTGTGGCAAGTTGTGGAAAAGAACTTCAGGGGCTGATCTTATTTGCATAGGCACACCCACCCCACCTAGCATGAGCCCATAGCTGCCCAAACGGTCACTTTGGCTGCTGTGGGATCCCCAGTGTCTCTGTTATTGGGGCAGGAAGAATAAATTGTTATTATCCTGATTATGTGAATCAAGGACAGTGAAACTGTACTTGGCTTTTTGTTATGATGGAGGGACTCACCATCAACTAAGTAGCACTTGCTAGGCAAGGGACATGGATTCCAAAACTCAGTGAATTGAGAGAGGCTAGGGACAGGTATTAGTACCTGGTGGTGTAGGCCCTGAAACATCAATTGCACTTCCTTCTCTCTCCACTGTGGAACATCAGAGCTAATTTTGGGTCTATTAGGAGTCTAGGTACAGGTGCTGAGCTGAATTTGCTTTGGGCTTATGATACACCAGCACTGAGGCTTCCACTACTACAAGCTGAAATCACTAAAAAGATAAAATTACAAAGAGCTGAAATTGCTGAGCACTGTGTTAAGTAGTGGGAAGCCTGAAGATACATTGCTGGGCAGCGAGCGGAACAGTTTGCGGGATGGTGGGTGGGGTGGCGAGCGGTTTGGAGTGAAGCCCTATGGAGCAGCGGGGCAGTCAGCTTTGGATCATGTAAGGTGCCCTTACCTTCCTCCCCCCCACCCCAACACACACATTTTACCCAGACAGGGAAGTAACACTCTGCAGATGAACTTCTGAACTCTGGGGCCGGGCTTTTGGGACTTTGGGGTTGCTGGACTCAAGAGACGTTTGGGTAGTTGGACTCAAAAACCAGAGGGAAAGGACATGGCCCAATTTGCTGGGGTGGGTCTTTGCTCATGGTTTCGTTGATGAACCCTAGTTGTGGTGTTTTCCCAATTTAATGCTGATGTCGTTTACCTCATGTTATTAAAGATTTTCTGCTACATCGAGACTCTGTGCTTGCAAGAGGGGAAGTATTGCCTCTTTGAGGTGCCGGGGATGTTTGTAAGATTTTCCCAGGTCACTGGGTGAGGGCTCGAGCCGGTTTTGCATTTGCTTTGTTGAGAGGGAACCCCTGTGTACTGAACCCGGCCCTTGCTGCTATCAACTCAGCCTGGCAGAAGGGTTATACATACAAGGCATTTAGATCAGCAGGACAAAACATGAAAGCAGGATAATTTACTTCTATATGCTATGAGTGTGATTCTGATTTTACCTATCCTGGTGTGCACCAGGGTAACTCTGTTGTCTTTGGTGGGGTTACACTGTCATGAGATACCTTAGTCCTGTGGGTTGAGTAGCATCATCTTTCAACAAAAAGTACTCAGGTGAATAGAAGTGCCCAGGTTGATTGAACAGAGATATAAGGGACAGACGGACATAAGTAGTCATACCTAAAAAGTCTCTTCAGGTTTGAACGTTTCTATCATTTTGAGAAATATATTCCCTACATATCAAGGTAGGAGATATCACAGGAGCTGGCTCGCTCTCTCAATTTGCAAGAAACTTTTAAAAATTTGAGTCTTTATAAAGGGGAAAAAATGGCAAAATAAGTCCACTGACTGAAGCAGTTAGTGTAATGAAGGAGGCTGAAAACACACCAAAGAAAAGAAAGTAGTACTCTTCAGGAACCATTTCAGCAGAGCGGGACACAGTGGACAATGCTCCTGTATCTTTAGGGAGCACAGTGAGGCCGCTACACCACCCTCAGAGAGGTTATCCCGTGCTCTCCTCTTTGCACCCCGCCAGCTGGTGCAGGATGGCAGGGTTTGTGGCACCACACCCAATTTCCAAGGCTAGTGCCAGTGCAGCACTAGAATCCTTGTACACCCTGAGAGAAGGATTCCCACTATACCCAGTCCCTTAGCTATGTAGGCAGACAGTTCATATTTAAATAGCTCCCACCCCTGTGTCAGGGGTGTCAGGAAGGGAGAGAAGCTGACTGGGGAAAGAGGAAGAAAAATGCAAAGACAACTACAGATAAGTAACTTTCTTTCAGTTCCTCATCCTGCAGTGGAAAAATCTTAAGAGACTGTGGATGTAACATGCAATATGGATAAGGAAGAAGGCTTACCTTACAGGAGAGTTTCAATTTTTAATCCTCTGCCCCAAGGAAACCACTGTCTAAGCAGCCAAGTCCTATCTGCAGTGCCTAATGGAAGCAGGAGGTGGAGAAAAGACCCCATCGCAGCAGTACATATTTAGCTGGTGAATAAGCAGATGCCTTAGCCTCCTCTGCCCAGGAGGCTGAAATTCTGTTAATGAAGGGCCCTCTACCATTAATTGGAGAGACACAACCTGCCTTTTTATAAAACAAATTTATAATTTCCTTAATCCATCATTGGGAAATAAAAAGCTTTGATGCTTTAATTCCCTTTCTGTGACCATGGCAACAAGAAAGGGGGGGGGGGGGGCTAGGGGCTTAATTTTCCCCTCCACAGGAATTTACACAAATAGAAAGTTAACATTCTCTCGGTGTGAGTGAGTATCTCCTGGAGAGGCATAGAGAGAGTCAGACAAAAGGCAGGTACCACAATAGGGTGATTAAGGTGGAAACTGGAGTTAGGGATAAACTACACTATTTGGGGCAGGGCATGGGGGGAGTTGTAGAGGGGATGGAGGAGGTGAAATACAATGATGGCTAACCTCAGTTCAGCCATCCTTTAGGGAGAAGAATCAGCTCACAAAAAGTTACCCTTTGAGGAAAAGTTGCAGGGAGACTCCCCTTAAAACCCTTAGCACTAATGCTACATCTCATTGTGGAACAACATATCTGTTTCCAAAAAAACACCCTTTTCACTACAGCATTACCAAAAAAAAAAAAATACAGAATAAAAGGATGAAAGGACACAGCTCCTAATATATAATATAGTTATGTTCAACATAATAGAATTAATCAAACCATATGTTACACAGAAATGAAATACATACCAACAACAGTAAAGTAAGTGCTCAGTACATCAGACGATTTGGAGCCCTGTCTAACTATCTGGGGTGCTATTCACTTGAGTGGAGCCAGGATTTCACTGCTGGATTTCATCATTGCTCATGAAGGAAACAGTTTATGGGGCTTCAGATATTTAGAGATGAACTCATAGTATTCTTTTTTGCAAGTCTAGAATCTCTAAGGGGCAGGTTCTGATCTCTTTACTCACAGTGACTAGCACCTCACTCCAAAAGGAGTGCCGCTGACTCAGGGGACTCATATTTCACTTCAGGGGGACTTTTTGAGGAGGAGGTATCACTCAGCATGCATAAGGGTCTCAGGACTGGGCTCTGAACCTTATAAGCCAAAAATTGGAGCAAGCCCAGTATTCCAGCCTTAGCTGGGAGGACACCCCTTCAAAGATGAAGAATAAAATTGAATTGCAAATGTTCTTAGGGTGGTATTTGTTCACAAGTCTGCTAGGTTAGCTGATTTTTTTAATAAGAGACGTGCTTATTGCGAGTTTAGTTTTCATTATTTTATGTGTAAATTCTCTTACTTCCTAATTCATAGTGTTGGCACCTTCTCCTGATTGCATTAAATGACAACTAGAAATACAGTAAATACTGTCCTACTACATTTCCTACTATAGTAGTGTTGCTGTTTGCTGAGCACTCCCCCATGGCCAGAGGTTGCTTTGCAGGTATCCCGCCCCATTAGTCCCTTCTTGCAGGCCCTTTGAAAATTCCACACTATCTTTCACTTGGTTAACAGCACCCCCACCTGGGGCTGGCTTAAGAACAGAAATAATTCAAACAATCCTCAGGTTCCCAAAATAAAGTCCATAACCATAACACACCAGTTAATACTCAGCCCTGGTTCTTGTGCCACACTCTTCCTTTGTCCTAATCCTCTCTACCTAAATCCACCAGTCCCGGCCCTTTCTAGCAGGAGCCCAGGTCCTGGCTTCCTTCTCTTGTCAACTGCAGCTTCCTGCTGCTCTTTATAAGGAATCCCCATATTCAACCCAGCTGTGTCTCTTTAGTAATCAGGGTTGGCTAGCTTCAGGCCCTCTGGTCTTTAAGAGCTGAGCCCCCCTGTTACACCTAATAATTTCCATGTAACCAATAACTTTATCTGCCAACAGATGTAATATGATCATAAGAACTTAAGAACAGCCATACAGGGTCAGACCAAAGGTCCATCTAGCCCAGGATCCTGTCTTCCAACAGTGACCAATGCCAGGTGCCCCAGAGGGAATGAACAGAACAGGAAATCATTAAGTGATCCATCCCCTGTCACCCAGTCTCAGCTTCTGGCACCAGTGGGACAGATGTTTGCTATGAATGGGAAGAGAGGTATGCACAAGTCTACCTCTATCTTAAAACGTGGCCCACACTCTGAAAAAGTCTGTGAACCTCTGGCTTAGGTAAAGGCAAATTTTCTAGAACATACCTGAGTGTTGGCTCCATTCTGTGGGGAGTAGGTCATGTCTGCTGAGACTTGCAGAGTCCCCATTTTCTCTTTCCCTGTGTGTATAACTGAGATCTACAGCCGTCAAGCGGAGAGTAGAACTACTGCTGATAACAGGAAGCCACTCCAGGTATCACCCTCCTCCACCACCTGTTGGCTCACCCAGTTGACTGCTGCCATGCTCTTGCATTTTACCAGGACATGAAAACCTGAGAAGAAGGCTTTGCTAATAGCAACGTGGCGCTAGGAAATAGGTGCTTCAACCATATTTTTCCTGGGGCCAAAGAGAAGTTTCTAAAGGGGCTACCTCAGCTATCAAGAACCAAGTGTGTAGAACAATTATTTCTACATATTCATCCATTAAAGGAAGAGTTGTACTGAAGAAATTATACCTAGGCCTCACTCCCTACAAATCCAAAACTTCAAAGGGAACTAGAGAAGTGTCACAAAATGAAGACATTTGAAACAGATGTATCTGTTAGTGATTGGTTTGGTAGCAGCTAAATCTAAGTAGTTCCATTACACCAGCACTGCAACCTGAACATTCCATAATGGAATTACACTTAACACATTTCACTGTCACCACATTGTTACTCTCAATTTCTTTTGCCATAATCTATTATTTGTGGGAATATTCATTTACCAACAAGTTCAAAGATGGTTAACACTAGCTGATCTCCCCTTAAAATTAATATCTATGTCTTTTACACTTCATTCCAGCCCCTAAATCAATATAATCCTTCATTAAAAACAGAAGGGCATTAGTATTTATCTCAAGACGATGTCATGCTCAAGCCCACTTCATGGCTAAACACTCTATCTCATAGTTGCTACAAGAGTTAGGCACACCCGTCTTTAGCATCTACAAGAAAAGTCATGGGGTCAGTGGGAAGAGTGGATTTTGAGTTGAGTGTCAAAAATACTCACCCACCTTTGAGTAGTTTTACCTTAACGTCTGTGGGTCTATGCACCATAGGTTGACATTTACATATCAGTATTGCTTACAGTAGAACCAAGTATCAGTGTTATCTTGTGAACATCAGACAGAACAAGGGTATCTGTAAGAACACACCATTAGAGCATTCTCTCTTTAGGCCAGTGAGGCAGACCATTTGTTCAGATGAGTGAGTATGACTGAATTTTCTTAGATTTAGACAAAGGGTATGTTCAAGAGGAATGACAGAAGTAAAGATGATGTGAAACCCAGTATTCTGTGTATATTATTAGGGAGATGACTTTGGGTATGTGGGTGGGTGAGTGTGCCGGTGAGGGGGTAAACATAAGCATAATTGTGTATTGATGGTGGATACTATTTGCAGTTTATGATGTTTTTAAGTGAGGTTAACAAAGAAGCCATGACGAATGTAAGGTAGGTCTCTTTTTCTACATCATATTGAAGTACCTCTCTTCTTTGCAAACGAAAACGTACTTGAAGGCCAATGGAACTGCAGGAAAAGCCTGATGGGATTGATCCTTATCTTAAATAAACAAATACCATTAACCAGTTTTAAGAGTGTTGTATATCTAAATGACTGACTGCAATGCCCTCTTCCTTTTTCCCCCCCTCTGCTGAGCATCTCCTTGGGACATTAGGGCTGCATCTAGCTGCAGATGCCACAACACAGTGAATGACAAAAACTGCTTCTTGTGGCAGGTGCTGAATATTAAGGAGGATCTCACCACTCATCTTACTCCATGGACCACTATCTCTCGACCTGGGGGTGGCCTGGAATTTTGCTACCAGTTCTCTCACATACTACTTGCTATCAGGAGAGCCTCCTCTCCTTGTAAGTACCTGGATAGGAGGGGATTTCAGTTCCATGATAGAAATGTAGAGCTGGAAGAAACCTGGAGAGGTCACCTAATCCATCCCTCCATGCTGAGACAGGATTAAGCATACCTAGACCAAACCCAACAGGTTTTTATTTAACCTGTTCTTAAAAACTACCAACGACAGGGATTCCACAACCTGTTCCAGTGCTTAACTATCCTTATCGTTAGTTTCCCCCAATATCTAACCTGAATCTTCTCTGCTGGAAACTAAGCCCATTACTTCTTGTCCCATCCTCAGTGGATGTGGAGAATAGTTGCTCACCATCCTCTTTATAACAAACTTTTACATAAGCTGAAGGCTGTCGTGTCCCCACTTAGCTCTTTCTTCTCAAGACTAAACATCTTCAAGTCTTTCAACCTTTCCTCATAGGTCATGTTCTTTAAACCTAGTTCCTCTTCTTTGGACTCTCTCCAATTTGTCCACACCTTTCCTAAAGCATGGTGACCAGAACTGGACACAGTCCTCCAGCAGAGGCCTCACCAGTGCCAAGCAGAGCAGGACAATTACCTCCCATGTCTTAAAAATGACACTTCTGTTAGTACACCCCACTTAGTGCCACCAACAGTAATTTTCATCCTACCTCCACATCTTAGAGAGGGAAAGGCAGACACTGATGGTTCCTCTCTCCCTGAAAGAGGTCACTGATGGTGGTGGTACTGTCTCCACTCCCTAAAAGGAGACATGGCAGTGATGAGAAATTGCTTAAGGAGGAAATGTGATGAAATGAATGGGGTTGAGACATGAGCCCCATTTATCCTGATACTTGTAGGCAACGGTAGCTGCTCTAATGACCGGTGGCAATGCAGAGGTGTGGGAAGGGATTTGATTCCAGTGGATCCTTCTCAGACTCCTAGGATTGAATCAGATCTGTTGCCAAGAGCGTATTGCTAGAGGAAGGTGGGTTCATCCTGGTTGTTTGATCTCCTTTGATTTATAGCATCTGCAGAATATTTTACCATTTGCTAAGCTACTTCTTCTACAGCCCTGACATCATCTGGAAGGGTCACAGCTTCTGCCTAAAATAGGAAGAGAAAATAGTAAATTTCAATAGATGGACCTTTTCAAACAGATTAAATAAAATCTTTATGGGAAAAAATAAAACCAAAAACTGCATTTGCATTTAACTTAGCCAGCCAAGGAATAAACATAAACATACATTTATATTAATTCATTAATTAGTTGATTTGTAGGCACAGTGTCTGTAGCAGCGACAGGATATCCACACTTTAGGAGGCAATGGCCTCTTTTCCCTTGGTCAGGGGCTGAGTACGTTTTGCCTGCCCAAATGTCACAGACTACAGCAACTGGGAATTCAGCTGCTTGGGCCTCTGTGTGGTGCTTCATGCAGCATTACAGACTTCAGAGACTGACCATTTGGGTTCTACTACATACAAAAAAAATAGCGACAATGGTGCAGAGCTGCCTACGTTAAATAGCAAAGCAACATTGATTAGCCAGGCTAACTTTATTTCAAGTGACTTTGCACAGAGTGCACTGGTGGGAGGTGTGTGTTACTTTTATTTAATCTTCTCTCAGTCTAAGTCTCCTTGTGCAATGTGGTCTCCATGATTAAACCCTCAATTATCTTTCCAATGAGGCTTTCCAGTATTTTTGCCTGGATCTGCCAGTTTGAATTTGTTAAGGAAGTTTGTCTATAGTGCATACAAAGCAAGGATTTTTTACCTTTTTTGAGTGGCAGGGCTGGGTGGCATTCAGGGAATAACTACAGTTTACGTGGTATCAGTTATTAAACCAACTAACCTCTCGTAACCTTAGTGAAAACAGGTATTAAAGTCACCCCCAAAAACTCTTAATTACAAAGAGAAAATCAGGCTCTCCTAAATGTAGATGGAATGGGAACAGGGAAGAGTAACACACACAGCCTGTAACTAGCTGTCTCATTTCCTTGTCTTTATCACTGTATTTGTTAGGTGGGAGACCTCTAGCACAACTCATGTTCCTTCAAATCTAAAGAGCAGCTTCTTCAGCCAAGAAGGAAACAAGGAGTAATGCAACTGGGACAACAGAGAGTGGTCTTCATTCCAAAGCCACGGGGGCAAGATGAAGCATTAGCAGACATACGCAAAGCCAACAAGTAGCTAAGTCGTCCAAAGCAAACATTTAATATCACTTGGGCAAACAGCTCCTGCTGAGTGTGAAACATTCATTCCAGATCATAAACATTAACAGGCAGTGACAGAAGTTTGCCTTATAACAGCTCCAGGGAAAGGGTGACTGATACTTTCCCGCTTGGAACAAGAATCTGGAGGGAAAAGCAACCTTTCCAGTGGATCCTTGGCAGCAGCAGCAATTCTGACCAGTTTCTTATCAGTCATATTGTTGGCAACCCAGAGAAGGCCCCTCCCAGGCGCCCACAAGTTTCTCTGTTAAATAGTCAGTGGATTCCAGCCAATAAGCATTCATATTCATCGGGCGTGGAGGAATGAGGGGATGTGAGATAGCAAAGGTTTCCCTATCAGTCAATTAACCAAATCATTAGGAAGTCTTTTTAATCATTGTCTGTTGTCGAATGTCCTTCACAGAGACGCTGAAGCTTCACAACAGCTGGTCACCCCATACCCTCTGCTGAAGTGTCCCATCCCTCTCTTCAAGTAGGAAAAACTGAACACTTGGTTTATGCCCCAGGGGCCCCGAAGGAGAATCTTCATGCTGTTCCTGCTGTCACGCCCTCTATAAACAAGCAAACTTTTCCTGGGAAGGGGTTCTAACTTCTAGAGGGTCGTGAGAATGGCCCAGTGACCTCCTCTCAAAGGGCCCCTCTCCCAAGGCCTTGAAGAAATGATTCTGAGATCTCTCTGCAGGGAGCAGACGGAGCCCTTGCTCTACCCACAGTTCTCATGATGATGAGACTAATCTTCCGGGAATGCACTTGAATCCCTTCCCTACCCCTGGGCTTCAAGAGGATGAACCTGTGATCTCTCTCCAGGGAGCATTTAGTCTTTCATTTTTTTGCTTTCAACAATTGTAACTCGTTCTGCAAAGCCTTAGTCTTTTGTTACAGCCTCTTGCAAACTACAAATACATTTACAATCTGCCCAATGAGAGAAAATGGTGTAGCATAATCACCCCAAATTCAGTGCATTCAGAATAAATCACCTACCGCAAGAGACTGTCCACAACAGACCACTAACAATGCAATCCACTGTAGGCTCATAGAAACTGACATTCAAATTCACATGTCCAAGTATTCACAGCAACTGAATTTTAACTTCACAAGTATGAGTATTCACACCAATCAGGGACCAGAAACAATACCATGTGACTTCTCTGATCAGTCATAAATGACCATCACAGCTCAAAAATCAGGAGACATTAAGCAAATACTCACAAACAGCTGTTTGCAATCAATACAAAGACTGAGTAATTTCAAATAAATGAATGTGAGGAAATCACCATCTGATTGTGCAAAGGGGAACCAAATTCATTGTTGTTTATTACATGTTTATTCATGTTTATTACAGTAGGGCCTGAGGGCCAACCAAGAATGGGATCCCATTGTGCTCGGCGCTGTACAGACACAGAGTAGCAGACAGTCCCTGCCCCAAACAGTTTACAATCTAAATAGACAAGACAGACACCGGGTGGGTGACAGGGTAGAACACGCAAGCGGGCTAAGCCATGTGATGGCAGCTAACAGCGTGTTAGTCCTATAATGAGGATGATGATTTGAGGTTGGGGGTTACTTAGGAGGGGATCAGCTAAATGGAAAGAAAGAAAGGGGAAGATGGGTGAGGACAGGGCAGAGGAGCAGAGGGTTAGAGGGTAAGTGTGGAGTGTAGCTGGATAAGTGACTCTGTGAATACTTACTCAGCTCCATTTACAGAAATCATTTCTCCTCCAAAAGCTCGCAGGTGTTAAATCAACCAAACCACATCAGAGCCCATGTCTTGGGGTGTGGTCTGGCCTTTTTGCAATAAGCTGCAAGCACAAAGTGATCATGGAGCTAACACTGCTGTTACTGGTAAGCCAATGCGGCAGAATCACCCCACTGAAGGAGGATTCTCAACGGATGTCAAGCCAGCAAAGCTGCACTTATGCCAGCTGTCTTTTTGGCTGGCAGTGTATGGAGCATTACCAAGGAAAAAGAGGTGAGACATGAACCTGCTTGGAACTTGACAATCCTCAGTGACTATAATGGCCCCTTGAGACTGTTGACAGTCGTCGTAACTTCAGAGCAAAGTTCAGGCAACTCTAACTCATGAAATGGGACCAGCAAAGCCAGCTGAGGAAGAGAAGAGCCCAAAGGCATCTTACAACCATGTTTCCAAACAGCCCTCCTGTGGTGCACCATGTGCATTCCTTGGCTGCAGCCCAGGGTCTGGGCCCACATCTCTGCCAGAAGATGATACACACGATGCCAAATGCAGCACCGTGGCAAAGCAAAGTGCAACAACAGAAGAGAGCTCGCACCAGCCTAATCCCTTTGCCTGCACCCAACAAATGCAATTGCCTTTCCTTACTTTTTAAAAAAAATAAAATGTATTGTTGGAGAAGAAAACACTCTATCCTTGCTACTGTTACTTTAAATCACACAGGGGTTTCTTCAACCAAGAAGACCTAGCAGGGGCAAGTGTGACTAGTTTAACAACAGGCATTGGTTTTATTTACAAAGCCCCAGGTGCAAGATAAATCATTTAAAGATGTACATGTGTTTGTACAGCACCTAGCACAATGGGATCCTGGTCCATGACTAGGGCTCCTAGGCACTATGGAAATACAACTAATAAATAACAAGCAGCAGCATCAAGAATGGTGCAAAGCAACACATTATTACATCTTGTCAAAGAGCTCCTATCCACAATGATAAACTAAGAGCAAACCTTGCAGAAATTCCACAGATGTGTAAGCAAATTAATACAAAATGAGCGATGAGACATCACCACAGCAGTAGCTCCAGTGAAAAAGTGATCTTTCTCATCTTGGGACAGGATCCTCAAGCAAACACATCTTCCTTGAGAAATCCTCAGCAACAGCTCTCACTGGTCTGCTTTTGTGATCTAAGAAACCCACAATCTTCCCCTGCAAAAGCCCCTCCTGGGTTCCTAAACGTACACTTGCTATAGGCAAATAACTTATATTGGCATAAGTATCCTTCCTCTCCAGCAGCTTCTATAGGTCATTGCAAGCAGCTTCAGAGAACACAGGCAGCTAGAACAATCCAGAATTTCTGATATGGATTTTGAAATAATATCAATAAACCAACATTTGTCTTAAGCCTTGTTCCTGCAAGTTCTGGTATGCATGTAAAGTTGTAGTGTTCCAGTGTAAGGGTTAGTGCAGGCTGTGTGTGTTTTTGAGTAAGTCCTCCACACTGAACAGTCACCTACCTGCCTGCTCACTTACAATTTCACAGGATAAAGGGGTGGAGCATGGATGGAGAATGGACATGCCTCAAAAGACAGTGGTTTAAGTGCAATCCTCATCATGGTAATGAGTTGCTTAGATACACATTTCCCCTCTTGGACCTTGCCTGTACTAAAACCTGGTAAATACACACAAGTGTTCTCAAGACCAGGTTCCTTGTCCTGTTCATATCTGGTGTCTGTCTACAAAATACCCTCAACCTGTGCTGTATAGGACCAAGCTCTTAGTATTTGCTGATACTTGATTTTGACAGAGAATTCAGAGGCTATATTTTAATGTAGTACCAAACAATAAAAAAGAACCATGATTCTTTTATACCAAATATAGAATTCTATGAATATTGACTACTGTCATAATGAACACCACGCTTTCCTTTGGCTAAATCATCTCCTCCCAGATTGGCGTAGCTCCCTTCTCTGACATCGATGATCGATCTGTGATATACATAACTCTTGCTGAAATTCCACAAACAAAAAAAAAAATTGTTCACTGTCTTCATCAGGGACTTCAGCTTCCTTCCTGGCAGATATGGAAAAAAATATTCTGTCTGTGGGACAGATTATGGAATACACTCTTGGGTTTGCTTCTTATCAGATGGTCTGTTACAGAAAGCAAGCAAAGGTCTACCTTGAAAGGGGAGTCCTTGTGACTACCAAATTTATCTGGGCATAAGCTTTTGTGGGCTAAAACCCACTTCATCAGATGCATGGAGTGTAACATACAGTAGGGAGGTATAAAAACACAGCATATGAAAAGATGGGAGTTGCTTTACCAAGTGTGGGGGGGAACGCTAACGAGCCAATTCAATTACGGTGGAAGTGGGCTATTCTCAACAGTTGACAAGAAGAGGTGGAAATCACTTCTGTAGTGCTAATGAGGCCAATGTAAACAAGGTGGCCCATTTCAAACAGTTGATAAGAAGGTGTGAGTATCAGCAGGGGGAAATTAGTTTTTGTAGTGACCCATCCACTTCAAGTCTTTATTCAGGCCTAATTTGATGGTGTCCAGCTTGCAAATTAATTCTAGTTCTGCAGTTTCTCATTTGAGTCTGTTTCTGAAGTTTTTTGTTGAAGAATTGCCACTTTTAAGTCTGTTATTGAGTGTCCAGGGAGATTGAAGTGTTCTCCTACTGGTTTATGAATGTTATAATTCCTGATGTCAGATTTGTGTCCATTTATTCTTTTGTGTAGAGACTGTCTGGTTTGGCCAATGTACATGGCAGAAGGGCATTGCTGGCACATGATGGCATATATCACATTGGTAGATGTGCAGGTGAACGAGCCCCTGATGGTGTGGCTGATGTGATTAGGTCCTATGATGGTGTCCCTTGAATAGATATGCGGACAGAGTTGGCACCGGGGTTTGTTGCAGGGTTTGGTTCCTGTGTGGTGTGTAGTTGCTGGTGAGTATTTGCTTCAGGTTGGGGGGCTGTCTGTAAGCAAGGACTGGCCTGTCTCCCAAGGTCAGGAACAGTATCCCCGATAATGTCACAGCAAACTTTGTGGCTGAACTTTGTGACTTTGTCCTCTACCACAACTATGTCAGATTTGGGGACAATCTATACCTTCAAGTCAGCAGGACTGCTGTGGGTACTCGCATGGCCCCACACTATGCTAACATTTTTATGGCTGACTTAGAACAACGCTTCCTCAGCTCTCATCCTGTAACGCCCCTACTCTACTTACACTACATTGATGACATCTTCATCATCTGGACTCATGGGAAAGAGGCCCTTGAGGAATTCCACCAGGATTTCAACAATTTCCACCCCACCATCAACCTCAGCCTGGACCAGTCCACAGAAGAGATCCACTACCTAGACACTAAAGTGCTAATAAGCGATGGTCACATAAACACCACCCTATACCGGAAACCTACTGACTGCTATATTTACCTACATGCCTCCAGCTTTATCCAGACCACATCACATGATCCATTGTCTACAGCCAAGCTCTAAGATACAACCACATTTGCTCCAATCGCTCAGAAAGAGACAAACACCTACAGGATCTCTATCAAGTGTTCTTACAACTACAATACCCACCTGCTGAAGTGAAGAAAAAGACTGACAGAGCCAGAAGGGTACCCAGAAGTCACCTACTACAGGACAGGCCCAAAAAAGAAAGTAACAGAACGCCACTAGCTGTCACCTACGGCCCCCAACTAAAACCTCTCCAGCGCATCATCAAGGATCTACAACCTCTCCTGAAGGACGATCCCTCACTCTCACAGACCTTGGGAGACAGGCCAGTCCTTGCTTACAGACAGCCCCCCAACCTCAAGCAAATACTCACCACACAACAAAAACACTAACCCCGGAACCAAACCCTGCAACAAACCCTGGTGCCAACTCTGTCCGCATATCTATTCAAGGGACATCATCATAGGACCTAACCACATCAGCCACATCATCAGGGGCTCGTTCACCTGCACATCTTACCAATGTGATATATGCCATCATGTGCCAGCAATGCCCTTTGCCTTGTACTGATACTCACACCTTGTAAACTGTTTGAAATGGGCCACTTTGTTTACATTGGCCTCATGAGCATTACAAAAGTGATTTCCACCCCTTCTTGTCAACTGTTGAGAATAGCCTTTCATAAATATAAAGGGAAGGGTAAACACCTTTAAAATCCCTCCTGGCCAGAGGAAAAACCCTTTCACCTGTAAAGGGTTAAGAAGCTAGGATAACCTCGCTGGCACCTGAGCACAATGACCAATGAGGAGACAAGATACTTTCAAAGCTGGGGGAGGGATGGGGAGAAACAAAGGGTCTGGGTCTGTGTGATGCTTTTGCCGGGGACAGAAGAGGAATGGAGTCTTAGAACTTAGTAAATAATCTAGCTAGATATGCGTTAGATTATGATTTCTTTAAATGGCTGAGAAAATAAGCTGTGCTGAATGGAATGGATATTCCTATCTTTGTGTCTTTTTGTAACTAAAGGTTTTGCCTAGGGGAATTCTCTATGTTTTGAATCTAATTATCCTGTAAGGTATTTACCATCCTGATTTTACAGAGGTGATTCTTTTTTACTTCTATTAAAATTCTTCTTTTCAGAAACTGAATACTTTTTTCATTGTTCTTAAGATCCAAGGGTTTGGGTCTGTAGTCACCTATGCAAATTGGTGAGGATTTTTATCAAACCTTCCCCAGGAAGCATAGTGCAAGGTTTTGGTGAGCATACTGGGGGGAAAGACATTTCCAAACGGGCTCTTTCTTAATAAAATAAAACCGGTTAGACGTTTGGTGGTGGCAGCGAAAGTCCAAGGGCAAAAGGTAAAATAGTTTGTACCTTGGGGAAGTTTTAACCTAAGCTGGTAAAAGTAAGCTCAGGAGGTTTTCATGCAGGTCCCCCCATCTGCACCCTAGCATTCAGAGAGGGGAAGGAACCTTGACAAGCTCACTTCCACCTTAATTGAATTGGGTCATTAGCACTGACCCCCCACTTGGTAAGGCAACTCCCATCTTTTCATATGCTGTGTTTTTATACTTCCCTACTGTATGTTGCACTCTGTGCATCTGATGAAGTGGGTTTTAGCCCACAAAAGCTTATGCCCAGATAAATTTGGTTGTCTCTAAGGTGCCACAAGGACTCCTTGTTGTTTTTGCTGATACAGACTAAGACAGCTACCACTCTGAAATCTGTTACCTTGAAAGAGTTATTGGAGAACTGGTCTGATTAATAGTCTCGCATGTGGCATTGGAAATGTATACTCCAAGAGGATATTATATGCCTATTATTTTGGCCTATTGTGCTGGACAAGACACATCTGTCAAGCCAAATTCATTTTGGTGGAAGTAACTTATTATGGCTAACCTATCCCCATGGCCAGACTTTTGATGAAGAGAAGGGAAACGTGTTTACTGTAAAGCCCAGAATCGCAGCCTGAGATATACAGTTGGGAGATATGTGACACTGCTGCTGCATCAGGCTGTGATGCTCTCTACCTCGGGGGGACACCCTACACCCCCATGTTCATCTTTATAAAATGATTGTGTGGTATCCAATGCAAAGTTTGTCACGTGGGTGTCTTCAGAAGGCTCATAATGCACTGAGCATGGTTGTTATAGTGGTGTTATAGTAATTGTTACAGTAATGTTATAGTAAGGTTGTAGGTTATAATTTCATGTATATAGGTATGAGGCTGAAAATGTATGCTCATGGCTTAAAGCAAGCCCATGCAAAAACTCTCCAAGAACAGAGAGGCAGTTCACACCTCATCAGGGCATGGATGGGACAAACCCAGCCCAGCCTCACAGAAACAAAGGACACTGGCTTAGGCAGCAACAAAAGAAGCTGTTAGACCCTCAAGGGAGTCACCCCCTTCCTTTGGTCAGTTTTGGACTGTGATGAGGTAATGCTCACCTGACTCTGAAGAGGGGGGAAGCCAAGAGGAAAGAAAGGACATGATAAAAAGGAGACACATTTTGCCACGCTCTCTCTCTTCCACCTACATCTACAGACATCACCACCACCAAGCGACTGAAACGCTGGTCAAAGGGGAGAGCCTGACTGAAAAGTAACCAGTCAGCCTGTAGTGAGAAGCATCTAAGTTTTTAAGGAGATTGAAAGTAAGATCAGCTTAGAATGCATTTTGCTTTTATTTCATTTGATCAAATCTGACTTGCTATGCTTTGATTTATAGTCTCTTAAAATATATCTTTATAGTTAATACATTTGTTTATTCTACCTGAAGCAGTGCGTTTGGTTTGAAATGTGTCAGAGGCTCCCCTTGGGATAACAAGCCTGGTACATACCAATTCTTTGTTAAATTGACAAACTCATATAAGATTGCAGCGTCCAGGGGCATAACTGGATGCTTAAAGACAAAGGTTCCTAGGGTTGTGTCTGGGACCAGAGATATTGGCTCATGTCATTCGCTTGCAAGTAGCTGGGAGCAGCTTACATACCAGAGGCTGTGCATGAACAGCCCAGGACTGGGAGTTCTCACAGCAGAGCAGGGTAAGGCTAGCTCCCAGAATCAAGGATTGGAGAGGCCTAGCAGATCACTGGTCCAGATAACACCAGAAGGGAACATCACACAGGCCTAGAACTTTCTACATTGGGAGGTTTTCATCTGGCATAATTACTATTGTTAAAAACTTAGGCCATAGTGCAGGGGTCGGCAACCTTCAGCACACGACCCATCAGGGTAATCCACTGGCGGGCCATGAGACATTTTGTTTACATTGACCGACCGCAGGCACACACCCCCCGCAGCTCCCACTGGCAGCAGTTCACCATTCCCGGCCAATAGGAGCTGGGGGAAGAGGTGGGCCACAGGGACATGCTGGCCGCTGCATTCCACAGCGGGGAGCTGCGAGAGGAGCTGCGGGGGGCCATGCCTACAGACGCTCAATGTCAGCAAAAGTCTCGTGGCCCGCTGGTGGGATTACTCTGATGGGCCGCGTGCCAAAGGTTGCCGACCTCTGCCATAGTGTTTAAATTGGGTGTGTAAGGGGGGCACTAAACCTATATTTAGGCACCTGTTGACTTCTGCTGGAACTGAGAGTTCACCTTTGAAATCAGATGCCTAAATATGAGTATAAAAGCCTAATAAATCTTAGGGCTTAGCAAGATCCACTTTTCCTAGTGATTAGACTAATGGTATTTGCATTCTGCTCAACACTTATTTCTGGGCTTTTATTTGTATTTTCCGTCCTTTGCCAATAAAATCTGCTTTTACTTAAGATTCCTGGAATTAGATTGGGAAACTGTTCAGGAAGGAATAGTCACTGTTGAGCCACATACTAGATTTCACCTGCTTAGTCATGGTACTGATTCCATTATTGTGTATATACAAGTTGATTTTATTTTTAACCACAGCAGGAGCTAATTTTTGGCTTAAAGCTATTAAACAAAACACTACAGAAGTGAGTATCATTGACTGGATTATTATTATCTAGGTGAGCCAAAAGTTTTATATGGAGCAGAGAACTAGACCCATCTAGACCAAGTCAGGTTTTCTGGACTGCCACCCAATTGTGCCTTATGGCACCTTCTGGTGGCAGTGTAGCACAACTGGATACAGTCCTTCATGGGTTTACCTTGTAAATAGCAGCCTACTTTTGGAACACAGCTCTGAGAAGTACTGGCCTTTCTCTTGATAGGTCCAGGAAAAAGACAAAGCAGCCTTTCTTCTAGGCCGCCGTAACTCTCTGAAAATGCTGAAGCACTGAAAGAATACTTTGGTGTTCTGATAATAATGAGGGCTACAAAAAAAAAAAGATAATTTTGGTGAACTGGAAAACCAAAATAAGAGACCGTGTATTGAGCTGGAGGACAAGAGTGAGTTTGACAGGATTCCCTTTACAAATCTGTAAAGTGGATGACCATGACCTCAGCTGGAATCCATTTTTGGATTGATTCTGTAAGGGGAACCATCTCCCCTATCATTTGTTCTACGGGTTAATACATTCATTGGGCGTCACAGTTAGCAGGTGGGCAGCCTTTTTCTCCCTTTTATTCTCTGTTTCTTTTCTTCTTTATTTTTGTTCTTCTTTATGTTTGTAGAGTGTTTGGGCCGCTCACTGAAAGGTGCTAAGTGGGTACAGTGTATTTTGTCAGTCATAGAACTTGTCTGTGTGCTCTGGTTTGCATTCTCTTAGTAGAGCATCTAAGTGTTATTTTATTGCATTTTCTGCTTTGTGTGGCAAATAGGAATAGAATAATACCAAAACCAATTGTGTTAAACACTCTAAGATATCGTTCTAGTATACTATTCTTCCATGTTCTTAGTAATCTTGATTCCTGTTTTGTTCCCTTTTCTTTTCTAAGGCATAAGCATATTTTCATAAACACATTTACATCACTGGGATTAGAAGTCCCTGGTTCATAACTAGTACAGTTAACTGGATGTATCTTTACTCATGGAAGCAGTCCCACTCCCTGCCTAAGTGTCTGCAGACTGGGACCATAAACATGGTTGTCATAATGAAAATGCCTAACTTTAAAAAATTCAACTTTACACTCTCTTTATTTTAGCTAATTCTAATTTCAGTGAACAAACCTTTACCATGAGCTAGATCATTCAAGGAGAGGCTGAAGCTCAGCATTTCATCTCTAGTCCTTTCTTTTGAATCATGTACATTTATCCAATAAATGAATCAATGCCTCTTGGAGTCCTATGCACAGAGACTGCAAAATATAAATGAGGTAAAATAAATATATATTTTAACTTCAAATAAAGCTCACAAACTTTCTACTTTAGATAATCCAAGAAATTCATGTCTGTTTCATTTATGGAGTGTGAAGCTGAACACAATTTAGGTTCCACAAGTGAAATTTCATTAAAAACCCTGTGCATGGCTCTGTCCATGGGCTGAGTTGCTTCCAGCCTTATTCCCCGTTCTATTAGTGTCCTATCAATAACAGCCCCTCCAGGGAATATTGGCCCTTTGTTTCCAGTTCCACTGATGTGTTAAAGGTAAAGGGGTACCAGAGTCCGGGAGGGACTCAGGGGCCAGTGGCAGGTGAGACACCGGCCTGCAGAGGGCGCTCCAAAGGCTGGAAAGAGCTAATTCCCAAGACGACCAGCAGGAGGCACTGCACCGGTGAGTTGTCACTTTGCTACAAGACAGTATGAATTATAGATCAGAGACCAAAAAATACAGTACAATCCTTGGGCCATCAGTCCAGCATTCTGGGTCCATCATGGGAAAATTTCTTGGCTGTTAAGTAGCCACTATTGAAAATCTTATGTGACAACCATGCAGTTTAGAGCTGCATAAAATACTTTCGTGCTATTTTGAGACATCTAAGAAAAGGTACATTTCTATAGAAATCTGACCCCAGAGCTATGGCCACTTACACTAGATCTGACCCACTCAGATAGTGTATTTTCTGAGCCTTCAAAACAAGTTGAACTTAATTTTTTTTCAGAGTAGCAGCCGTGTTAGTCTGTATCTGCAAAAAGAACAGAAGTACTTGTGGCACCTTAGAGATTAACCAATTTATCAGAGCATAAGCTTTCGAGGGCTACACCCCACTTCATCAGATGCATAGAACGGAACATATAGTAAGATAGATAGATAGATATACACATACACACACACAAGAAACTGCTGAGCTTGAATTAATATGCAAACTAGATACCATTAACTTGGGTTTGAATAGAGACTGGGAGTGGCTGGGTCATTACACATATTGAATCTATTTCCTTAAGTTAAGTATCCTCACACCTTCTTGTCAACTGTCTAAATGGGCCATCTTGATTATCACTACAAAAGTTTTTTTTCTCCTGCTGATAATAGCTCATCTTAACTAATTAGCCTCTCACAGTTTGTATGGTAACTTCCAACTTATCTGTATGTATATATAAATATCTTACTATATGTTCCATTCTATGCATCCAATGAAGTGAGCTGTAGCCCATGAAAGCTTATGCTCAAACAAATTTATTAGTCTCTAAGATGCCACAAGTCCTCCTGTTAGTGTGTTTTTGTTTTGTTTTGTTTTTTTAAGTGCCACACAAATTTTTAGACCACATCTATCCTTGGTTTTAGCTGGCAGAGCAAATTACTTCAGTGGGGTTTGTGCCCATTTATGGAGAACTGAATTTGTCCTGGTCCTATATGTCATTTTTTCTCTTTAGCTGATACTGCACTCTTTGATGATATGGAAATATGGCTGAGGGCCAATTCCTACCCTCAGTGCAGACCACTAAGCTCAAGTATGGCTACAACAAATAATATCATTCATATAAACATAATAGCAATTTTTGGGCCCAGATCTTAGCAGGTGTAAATTGGCATTGATCCACTGAATTAAATGGGGCTATGCTGATTTATACCAGCTAAGGATCTGGCCTTTAGAGTCTTACAAAGATCTATAATAGTCCAAATTACAGGAAACTTAGTCACTATTGTAGACATGTGGCTTTGACAAAGAAACTTTCCCATAAACACTTAAAGTGAGAAGCCCTGATGAGAAGGAATACCTAATTGCTAAAAAATATTTGGCATAAATTCTTTGTATGACTATTCTGACTGTAGAGTGCCCAGACCTGAAGGGCTCTATGTAGCTCAAAAGCTTCTCTCTCTCATCAACAGAAGTTGGCCCAAGAAAAAATATTATTTCACCCACCTTGTCTCTCTCATAAGATGTATGGCAGCAAGGACAGACAATCTCATCCCAGAGTCTAGGATTTCAGTCAAAGATGAAACAGAAAATATAAGATAGCAGCCTTTTTTCCTTTTTCAGAAGCAGCATTAAAAAGTTTTTTTTCATCTCCAAAATACTGTGTCCTAAAGCAACAATATAAATTTTTCAAATAAGTCTGCACATTTGAAATCCTATTTCTTATTTTCCCCCACCTAGATTTCATAAGGTCATGAATAAATTGCGAAAACTAAGGCTTAAGTTTAAGAGGAAAGACTTCTGAGTTATTTTATTTATATATATATTTATATATATATTTATTTATATATAATTTTTTTTAAAAAAGGTGAAAATGCCATTCAGAGAATGGAAGAAAACATGGACTCCAGTTCTTCAAAAACAATAATGTCCCCTGTAAAGTACACTGAAATCCTCATAGAGGTAACTGATATTACAGACTGATAGTGACTACACACATATATATTGTGCCATTTGTAAAAGATGGGGATTGCTCAATTTGTCTGCTATACTAAAAAAATCTGACAGGAGAAAAAGGCTGTACTAGATATACAGTATGTTTCAGTGCAACTGGAAGCTAGACACCGACCTTCAAGAGCTAGCCTCACAGCTACGTTTTATAACAAGCCTGCCCTGCCTTTGAACAATGTACATGCAGAATGAAAAAGTGAAAAGATGGAAATGTCTGGCAGAATAAACCCCTACAAGCCAGAATCAGTTACATATTTTAATTTAGAAGATATGTAATGAAAGAATAGTTATCAGTTTTCTAACACGACAGTTGTCCCATTCGAGATAGTGTAGATATTGTGGTTTGTAGCTTCACACCAGCTCTGAGTGAGGATGAAGGAGAGAGATTTCCTCCTCCATGCCTCTTCTTGGGAATTGGTCCTGCAGTTTCCTCATCCTGCTGGTCTGTTCTGGCCTTTGTCTCTTTGGGCTCCTGCACACCCTACAAGAGAACTTGGGCAGTTCCTAGGTCCTGGTCTGGTAGGTACCCTTTAAGCCCCTGGTTATCTTCACACAGCAAAGACCCCAGTTCTGACTTCTTAAGCTTTAAGATTTTAGCTTCCTTTCTTTGCATAACTCCACTTGCTGATCTTTCTTGAGCGGTTCCCTTTTCCTGTCTGTCTCTTTACTCTTTCCCAACAAAGGACACTATTTCTGTTGCTTTTGCCTTCTACAATAAAGGGTTTTACTGCTGTACAGCCAGACCTTTTTGGGGATCAGTAAGGAATTCTGTCACTGACTGCCACGTAACTTGGGTGTCTTAGTGCTATGCTGTTGTTCTTCATGGCTCTGCCCCCAGTAGCCAGCCTACCAGTGTAGGGTCCCATCCTGGTTTCCACCAGCCTAGTTACTTCTTACAGGGTTACCACAACAATCCCTTCTGGTCCCGAGTCCCCCCAAATCTTTCTCCCGGAGGTCTTAACTACCAGCCACTTGGACTTTTCCCCTCCAGTTCATCACCCCTAAGGGTGTGAAACCTGCCCCCAGTTATCCGTTCACTTTGGTGCTCATGCTCCCCACTGTCTGCACAACAGAGGCCTGCTTGAGGCAGAAACAAAGAAACAGTTTGAAAAAAATAGAAAAAAAATAGAAATAGAAATCACAGATTCAAAGCTGCAATAGTAAGGAAAAGCAAAATACATACAAGTCACACAGAACAGAGACACAATCTGAGGCTTTACGTTTCTATATGAGCTAAATTCCCTCGGTTAATACAAGTTATCTATCGCCTCTGAACAGTTTCCCAGCAGGCCCTGTCCTAGAGGGGATCCAGTGCTTCATGGAAAGCACCCCACTTAGATGCTGGCCCTTCATTTGCGGATAGCCTTCATTTCAAATCCCTTTCAACAGAGTTTGCAGAGTTTTCTTCCTTTCCCCCCAGACTATGGTAATTTATACATTATACTATACATTATACTATACATTATTATACATTATACTATACATTAATACAATACTATATATTAGTAACACAACAGGGGTGGGGTTTCCCAGAATGGGGTTTTCTTTTCAGTTTCAAGTTGTTTTAGTGTTTTTTCCATTAATTTTAATGGTCCACCATTGTCTCTTCCTACCTGGACAATGCTAGGTGCTCAGAGTGTGAACACCTGCCTGGGAGGTGCCCTCCCTGCCTGATTATTTCACTGCACTGCTGTGAGGTGATGCTGCAGTTGCACTATGGGTACGATTACAATTTTCTACACATAAATACATGCATCAATTCATAACCATAACCTGTATACATATCTCCTAATGGCCATCAAGTTCAGGACATTACATGTTTTCACAAAAGAACTTAGTTGGCATATTTTATATACATAATAACACTGTCGATAACCAGTTGATTCAATTGCTTATTTTGGGGGGTTCAGACTCCCTCATTCTCTCCTTCGGGTGTTTGGACCTTTATTGTCACAACAGCCTTTTTCGCAACTGCATCACATCGCTGACTCATAATCAACTTGTGATCTACTAAAACCTCCAGATGCTTTTCAGCAGCACTACTGCCTACCCAGTTATTCCCCATGGTGTATATGTGCTTTTGATATTTTTTCCTTCATAAGTATGGTACTTTGCACTTGTCTTTAATGAATTTCATCTTGCTGATTTCAGACCAATTCACCAATTTGTCAAGGTCATTTTGAATTCATTCTTCCTGCTTGTTTGCTTAAAGCCTGCTATTAAACTAAATCAATATATTAATATAGTAAACATCCCAACAACAAACAGGTGTAACGGTGGGCACTCACAGCTGGAGCAATCTCTGGCAGCCTGTGGAGGAACCAGGTTGTGTCTCTGCTTTGGTTTCTCTTAACGTGCTTTCAATAAGTTCAGTGAGGCTGATACATATTGAACAGTGCCCCTTCAGGGGTCTAGTTTACTCATTCCAAAAGGGAACATGTTGCACAAATAAGCCTCCACACCATCATCCTCGCTGGCAGGGGAAGGGAGCAGAATTAACCTCAGTCCACCATCCCCCTTCCATCCAGGCTCCTTACCAGCAAGGGCCCTCTTGACTCAGAACACTCTTCTGGAGTCAGGGCTGTGACAGATATTGCAAATATCTGTTTCTCCTCCTACCCTTTGTCCATCTGGCTGTTTAGGTTGTAAACCCTCTTGGGGAGGGACCGTTTCTTACCATGTGTTTTTACAGCATCAAACACAACTGTAAGGGGACCTGATTGAGGCCTCTGGACAGTGCCATAATACAAATTATTTCAAGTGCAATACTGCATTTGGGTTTTTACATGGTAATGTGTGTGCTCATTATAACAGGGTTACACATACTTTTGAGGATTTCATCATCACACTTTCTTCACACAGCAATACGTCATACCATATAGTCAACTAAAAACCCTTCTATGACAATAACAATCAAAAGTCATTATACAAATTCCAAGCAAAACAGTGAAAGTTCTCAAACAATGCCACGTTACCGAAACTAAAGTGTGTGTAGAAATCCATTCTTCTGTTAAAATGTCAGAAGTTCACCCTCATCACAGGAAATAATTAGTCTTTTTAAAAAAAGAAGAGTGAATGCAGAGATGAAAAGGTCAGATTTTTGTGGGGGAGAGAGATCAGGCAATCTGAAAAGCAACACTTTTCAGGGAGGTCTCTACACCTTTCTTGGGAGTCCTAAGGATCTTCCATTTCCCCACAATTTTATCCAAACGCATCATACCACTATTTTTCTAACCATAGGCTGGAACCAGTCAACAATCACTCAGACAACCAGATAAACTGATCCTGATCAAAGAAAGTGATGATCTCTTTCAAGGACTGGACATGCTGGTGTTGCTGCAATTTAGCCTAGATCTACCCTAAGAGTGAGAACTTGGTGCAGGGAATTCAACAGAACATTGCCACAAGGCCCACCGGACCCAGAGATAAACACTATTTAAAAGAATTTTGTGCAATCTTCCTCCTGATGGTGTTTATTCTTCCACAATTTGTCTATTTTGTACAAACAGATATCAGACACGCCATGACTATCATTTATCTAAATTACAATTATTTAGATCAGAATCAGGGTCTGCTCTTAGTCTCTTTCCCAACAAATACACCTTGTCAAGGTTCCTCCCCCACTCTGAACTCTAGGGTACAGATGTGGGGACCTGCATGAAAAACCTCCTAAGCTTATCTTTACCAGCTTAGGTCAAAACTTCCCCAAGGTACAAAATATTCCCCCCGTTGTCCTTGGATTGGCCGCTACCACCACCAAACTAATACTGGTTACTGGGGAAGAGCTGTTTGGACGCGTCCTTCCCCCCAAAATACTTCCCAAAACCTTGCACCCCACTTCCTGGACAAGGTTTGGTAAAAAGCCTCACCAATTTGCCTAGGTGACTACAGACCCAGACCCTTGGATCTTAAGAACAATGAACAATCCTCCCAACACTTGCACCCCCACTTTCCTGGGAAATGTTGGATAAAAAGCCTCACCAATTTGCATAGGTGACCACAGACCCAAACCCTTGGATCTGAGAACAATGAAAAAGCATTCAGTTTTCTTACAAGAAGACTTTTAATAAAAATAGAAGTAAATAGAAATGAAGAAATCCCCCCTGTAAAATCAGGATGGTAGATATCTTACAGGGTAATTAGATTCAAAAACATAGAGAACCCCTCTAGGCAAAACCTTAAGTTACAAAAAAGATACACAGACAGAAATAGTTATTCTATTCAGCACAATTCTTTTCTCAGCCATTTAAAGAAATCATAATCTAACACATACCTAGCTAGATTACTTACTAAAAGTTCTAAGACTCCATTCCTGGTCTATCCCCGGCAGAAACCAGCATATAGACAGACACACAGACCCTTTGTTTCTCTCCCTCCTCCCAGCTTTTGAAAGTATCTTGTCTCCTCATTGGTCATTTTGGTCAGGTGCCAGCGAGGTTACCTTTAGCTTCTTAACCCTTTACAGGTGAGAGGAGCTTTCCCCTGGCCAGGAGGGATTTCAAAGGGGTTTACCCTTCCCTTTATATTTATGACACACCTATGCACTGATGACTTTCAGAAGTTGTTGTATTTTAAATAGTCTATAGTAGAATTAAGATTCTAGAGAATTTTAAGGCAGTTGATGGTGAAGAAATTGTTTTAAAAGGCTTCAATAATTCAGAAGATGGAATTCATTTCCAAGAGATTCCAATTAAGGAATGTAGATCATGACAACCCAGCTTTGTTGCTTCTAGGTAAATTAAGAATATTTTCCAATGTAGATGTGAGAACAGTTTGAATTCTACCTGAAATAGATACGTAAAAGGCTTACCTGGAACAGAACTATGTACATTTAACAGTCAAGAGACCCAGCAAATGGAAGGCTAATTCCCTCCCACACTTTACTTAAACACTAAGTCATAAATTTGATTGCTAACAATAAGGTGCACTGACACATTTTTACTCATCTGAAAGTAAATGGACCAGCCAATGTTACATAATTGTTAAAACAAAACAGCAACAGATGTTAAGAAAAAAATGGAACAATGATGTATTGGTTAAATCTAACCTGTATTATTTAGCTTAACTATTTTTTAAAAGAGTACAATATGGATTTAATGGCATTGAGAGAAGTTACTCGAACATGAACATACCAGTACCAGTTGTCCTGTTCAACAACTTACACAGGTTTTCATTTTGATTTCTGACACTGACATTTGAGACATATAGCTGGTATTGTCCTGTCAAAACATGTCATACAGTATAATCCACATTCTCCTAGATGCCAAGCATTTTTGTGTGCATTCAAAAAGCTACAGTATCAAATTAATGTCCTGGTAAGTAAAGTATACTAGTTGACTAGTTGATAAAGCAAGATCTGTCTAGCTTTCATGCCAGTGAGCCTGCAGAAGCCAAAAACTTTGGATTCTTCTCTCAAATATACCATAGAAGCATTTTTGGCTGAAATGGTCTAGAGCCACAATATACCCTTGATCCATGCACATGATTCCCTTGAATATTGATGGAAATTATGGGCATAGATTCACAGTACAATATGGCCAGATGCCTGCACTTTCGTAGTATGTTTAAAAACTCCAGCATATCACACACAGTACACATGATTCTCCTCTTATCTTGTCGTAAACCAAAGACATACATCCATGCAAGGCCATAGAATTGCACCACTGTAAAACAGGGTTAGGTGAGATTAGACTCAGCCCAATAAAAGGGCCCGAATGTGAGACCCTTATGTTAAATAGCACCATATCAAATGTCCTCCTATTGAATTTAATGGGAGTAATTGTGGAGTAAGGTGCTACTCATCAAGAGAAAGGGTGTCAGAATCTGCCCAAGCAGTATTTCATTTTGGAACTTCATGATAACAATAAAAGAGTGTTACTAGGAGCCAGATGCCACACCTGTGTAGATGGGCAAATGAGAACCAAATGCAGCGGAAATGGATCATTTCTGCTGTCAGGTGGCCCATACCATAAAGAACCCACATACAGGGATGCCACAACCCTTTGAATGTCACAGAGCAGAGTTCTGTAGCAGCTGGTCTCTATTTAGGGTGTGACCATAATTATCTTACTTGTGGACAGAGCGGAATTTTGCATTTAAATCAGATTTTTGCTGGTATTGCTGCTTGAAATAAGATTAACAGTTTGAATTTCCCTTAATTTAGTCACTTCCTTCACTGGGAAAATAATATCTATCATATAATATAACAATTATATTCTACAGGATTTTAAAAATCACAACTTTCTTTTCCATTTTTCTTCATTATTTGCTGCTCTTCAGTCGACGAAAGAGAAAACACCATTTAAAATGTAAGGTGAATAACCTTAGACTGCACTGAACCTCAAATTGTAAATATCTCTATCAAAAGCAAAGAACTGGAAGTAGCAAAGCACTTGCTTAATTTTTGAAGCATGCGAATAGTGCTACATGCTTAAGTTCTTTACTGGATCAGGACCTAACTTATGAACACAGAATACAGACCTTTCCTTAAATTCTTGTCAATATCAGTAAGGGCATTCAAAATTACAAGTGATACTTTTCTACTCATGAGAGCTGAAATGGCAACTTCACAAAGGTTCAATTAAACAGAATTCCTGATGCAAAATTTTTAAATGCATTAATTTAAAACAGTAAAATAAAGTATATTTAATGAATTTGCTGTGTACCCTGCAGGTGGAGATTTGGCTTGAATTGTATTAAGGCACAATAAATGCAAATAATGTACACATTTTCACAATGTGTTTTGCAGAAGATAACTTTCTGCTACATAGTGTTTACTGATGACAAGTCTTTCAATAAGTATTTCCTCTAGTTATTTTAATACTTTTTTCTTTGATTACCTGGACAAAAAGAGGAATGTATATTCAATTATTTAAATATTGGGGTAGTGCAAAATACAAGCATTACAAATACAGCAGTGCAAATACAATGCGACCATTTTCTTCTAAAATACAGTAGATTGATACTGATTTTTAGCATTTGGATCTCAGCAAAGGAAAACTGAAATTTTTACATTAATTTCTACACACCATACCTGTATTACATTTTAATTTAAAAATTAACAGTTTGTTCACTTATTTCTATAAAAATGTATTTTTGGTTGGTTCAGTTCTTGTTTCTGCCAGTTTGTAAAACTGCTTTAAAAAGATGGCTTATATAAAAGGTACTGCATTAGAAGATGGTGTGTTATATTATCAAAACTGCGGTAAGACAAAGTTGTCATTTTAAAGTGACACTAAACAAATTGATTTTACATGCTTTCCAAATGGGAAAACAGAGAAACTCCAGGTTTTGTAATAATCTCTAAAACTGCACCCCAGAATTGTTAGATGCCTTGCACCTGTGATTTAAAAATGAAAGTCTCCACAATGTAACTTTAAAAAACAAACAACAACCTAGGTCTGCCTAATTCCTTTAGTAATGGAAATTTATTTAGATGGAAATGATAAATGTATTGCACTGAAATTAAAGAGCTAGAGAGATGAAACATTTTTCTAAACATTAAATATGATTGTTGTCTAGTGCAAAAAGCTCCCCTCTAAACACTGTCAGTCATCCAGTTTAGATGGTTTCAGGTTTGCATTCTACAGAAAGCAATCATGTCTACGCTGGATCACAGTGCAGTTTCATAAATGATTAATCCTGAGGCAACATCTTTTGAAGAATCTGTGACAATTTGACCATTCTGAATAACTTCTGGGTAATTTTTACTGAAGTAGACCTAGAAAAAGAAAACATACATACACTGATTAATTTTACCCATCACTGTTAAACATTTTTTAGTTTCAAAAGACATAGTTCTCCAGATTAATGCAATGTAAGCACAGAAATTAATTTCCATCAGGAAACTGAACAGGAACTTTAGTTTAACAAAATTCAAGACATAGCTCCTTATTCACTGAGGAATTAGTAAAATTACTGTCCGATCTTTCTCTCTGATCAGAATAAAGTGTAACTGAATCCTCACATGACCTGTAGATCCATTCAAGTTAGATATAGTACATCACTTTGCATTAAACAGATAAGTAAAATTAAACAGATAAGTAAAATTATTTTACTGGCTCAAAACATGGAGATAAATTAAAAACAGTATGACAAAGAGGCTGGGAAATCTAGAGTCCGCACAAGGGTTTCTCATTTTCACACATAAAATGAACACAATGGATCTGGATGTTAATATCAGGTTGTAATCCTTATATTTTACAAACTATGATTGACAACCATTGAAACTTCACAGTATATGTATGAAATATCCCAGCGTTTAATTTGTGCTGCAGGGCAGTTATAGGGCCTATAGAAATGTGATCTCTGGATAGTGTACCACAACAATGAAAGGAGAAGCAAAAGCCTTAACAATGACTCAACCAAGCAACTTCTCTAAAATGTAAGATGATACCAAATAATAGGACAGTTCTTTGCCAAGCCTTTGAGTTCTTGAATTCTACCAATTTCTAGCTGAACTAGAAGAGATACAGGTTTCCTGATAAATGTATAATCAGAACATAAAGGAAATGAAATGCTGTCAAGTTTCACTGTTCCACAATCATCAGTTTTTAGTAGCTGTATCATATCTCTGTTCCTTGACAGATGCGCATTACAAAATGAAATAATGTCAAGACTTGTGTGCTCTTATCTGAAAATGTGTTTGGGTGAGAAAGGACTTCAAATGTAATTTTTTCAAAGAAGAATGTGAAAAGTTTTGTTTGAGTCTTTAAAAAACAGAAAATACGCGATCTTTCTGAGGCTGACATGTGTCACAAGTTAGGTCTCATATTCATGCTGTCCTGAATATGGCTTGTGAAACATTTCTCCTATTTATATTTTGGGGGCACTGTCAACAAAGTTAGCTTTGCCTGATAATTATGTTCTTTTCATATCTGAATAAATGTATAGGACATAGGATATAAAAAAGAAATAGCTATATTATACAAAACCTCCTATATGTATGAATGTCTCCCTTTGTGTACACACACACACTAATGCAGTGTATTTGTACAATTTCCAAAGAACATTAAGGTTATGATTTGAATCAACAAAAGGACTGGAAGTCAAGTATTCTCCAGTAACCAGCCATAATGGGGCGCACAAGAGGAAAAGTAATCTAGTGCCTGGCTGCATCTACATATTGGCCGTTGAAGCCTTGGTAGTTCACTTCCATCTTTTTACTGATTTAAGACATAATTTTAACATATTTTTACTGGAGCTTTTGACAGTGAATTTTCTTAAGAAAAGGTAATAGAAAACCTCAGCACATTACCGGGGATACAATGAAATGGCAGTAGTTTTTTCAACCATCTCACTGTACGTGTACGGGAATCCTCCACCTGGGGCCTGATATCGCAAGATGCGGAATGCCCACAGTTCAAGTGTGTAAGGTGCTTAGAGCCTCACATAAGACAGGTCTTCCACTAACATTAACAGGACAGTAATGACATTAAAACGTCTATACAGTAATGACTGTGCATGCATAATAGCTGATATTTAAATATATATTTGTAAGCAAAAATCTTTTATCAATATATCCAAAGGCTGTTAATACAATAACTGCCCACTCCTGGTGCCACTGAAGTCAAGAGCAAAGCTTCCCTTGACATCAGGATTGGAGTCCAAATGGTAAATTTTGTTTATCTGAATAAATCATTGTTGAGTGTGC
The DNA here is from genome assembly GCF_965140285.1 of Lepidochelys kempii. NCBI lineage: Eukaryota > Metazoa > Chordata > Testudines > Cheloniidae > Lepidochelys > Lepidochelys kempii. Next base: position 97,136,505 of record NC_136380.1, read on the forward strand.
AGCAGTGGCGTAAAATAAGCTAAACTCAATGAACATGTTGTTCTGTCCAACAATTATTTCTCTTTTTCTTATGATGATCTCCTAACAGCTCCTTTTAAATTGAACATAGATAACAACAATGTTCACTTAGGGCTCAATCTTGCAGAGTGGCTTTGAGGTGGCTGAGCAGTGTCACACAGCATTCAGACTCATAAGCAATTCTGAGCATGCTCAGCAGGATGGACTTTGAGCTGCATCATACTATGCCAGGGTTGTTACCTTTTACATTTGCAGAAAAATAATAAGAAATGCTAAGTGGCTGAAATGGGCAGAATTCTCTGACTGGTTTATGAATGTTATAATTCTTGACATCTGACTTGTGTCCATTTATTCTTTTACGTAGAGACTGTCCAGTTTGCCCAATGTACATGGCAGAGGGGCATTGCTGGCACATGATGGCATATATCACATTGGTAGATGTGCAGGTGAACGAGCCTCTGATAGTGTGGCTGATGTGATTAGGCCCTATGATGGTGTCCCCTGATCGACTCCTTTTCTTTTTGCGAGTTCAAACTAACACGGCTGCTACTCTGAAACCTGTCATTATGCAAGGCACTGCATTTAGCCGTATGGAGTGGAAATCTATCAACTTCATGAAAAAACTCGTACAGATACAGATAGACATCATCTTCCTTTCCAAATGCAAACAGATGGACATCATACCAAAAGGACTGAAGGTAAAAAATCCATTACAATCTACATACCACACAGACTATGCTGACAGCTTGTGTCACACACTCTCAAAGAAACTGCGGAACCACCTGATCAACATCCTCTACAGCAAACAGGGAAAGATTAAGAATGAGCTCTCAAAACTGGATACTCTCATAAAAAACCAACCTTCCACACAAACTTCCTCGTGGCTAGACTTTACTAAAACTAGACAAGCCATTTACAACACACACTTTGCTTCTCTACAAAAGAAAAAGGACACTAAACTATCTAAACTACTACTTGCCACAAGGGGCCACAGCAATGGTTCCCTTAACCCACCCAGCAATATTGTTAATCTATCCAACTGTCATAAATATAAAGGGAAGGGTAAACCCCTTTGAAATCCCTCCTGGCCAGGGGAAAGCTCCTCTCACCTGTAAAGGGTTAAGAAGCTAAAGGTAACCTCGCTGGCACCTGACCAAAATGACCAATGAGGAGACAAGATACTTTCAAAAGCTGGGAGGAGGGAGAGAAACAAAGGGTCTGTGTCTGTCTGTAGTCGTCTTGGCCGGGGATAGACCAGGAATGGAGTCTTAGAACTTTTAGTAAGTAATCTAGCTAGGTATGTGTTAGATTATGATTTCTTTAAATGGCTGAGAAAAGAATTGTGCTGAATAGAATAACTATTTCTGTCTGTGTATCTTTTTTGTAACTTAAGGTTTTGCCTAGAGGGGTTCTCTATGTTTTTGAATCTAATTACCCTGTAAGATATCTACCATCCTGATTTTACAGGGGGGATTTCTTTATTTCTATTTACTTCTATTTTTTATTAAAAGTCTTCTTGTAAAAAACTGAATGCTTTTTCATTGTTCTCAGATCCAAGGGTTTGGGTCTGTGGTCACCTATGCAAATTGGTGAGGCTTTTTATCCAACATTTCCCAGGAAAGGGGGGGTGCAAGTGTTGGGAGGATTGTTCATTGTTCTTAAGATCCAAGGGTCTGGGTCTGTAGTCACCTAGGCAAATTGGTGAGGCTTTTTACCAAACCTTGTCCAGGAAGTGGGGTGCAGGGTTTTGGGAAGTATTTTGGGGGGAAAGACGCGTCCAAACAGCTCTTCCCCAGTAACCAGTATTAGTTTGGTGGTGGTAGCGGCCAGTCCAAGGACAACGGGGGGAATATTTTGTACCTTGGGGAAGTTTTGACCTAAGCTGGTAAAGATAAGCTTAGGAGGTTTTTTCATGCAGGTCCCCACATCTATACCCTAGAGTTCAGAGTGGGGGAGGAACCGTGACACCAACTATCCTCTTAACCCAGCAGAAGAATCTGTCCTATCTCGGGGCCTCTCCTTCTGCCCCTCCACACCCACGAACATGATACAGTTCTGTGGTGACCTAGAATCCTATTTCTAGGTGGACTCCTCCTGAAGGTCGAAACAGCAGACTGGACTTCTACACAGAGTGCTTCCGCCGACGTGCACAGGCAGAAATTGTGGAAAAGCAGCATCACTTGCCCCATAACCTCAGTCGTGCAGAACACAATGCCATCCACAGCCTCAGAAACAACTCTGACATCATAATAAAAAAGGCTGACAAAGGAGGCGCTGTTGTCATCATGAATAGGTCGGCATATGAACAAGAGGCTGCTTGGCAGCTCTCCAACACCACTTTCTACAAGCCATTACCCTCTGATCCCACTGAGGGTTACCAAAAGAAACTACACCATTTGCTCAAGAAACTCCCTGAAAAAGCACAAGAACAAATCCGCACAGGCGCACCCCTGGAACCCCGACCTGGGGTATACTATCTGCTACCCAAGATCCATAAACCTGGAAATCCTGGGCGCCCCATCATCTCAGGCATTGGCACCCTGACTGCAGGATTGTCTGGCTACGTAGACTCCCTCCTCAGGCCCTATGCTACCAGCACTCCCAGCTATCTTCGAGACACCACAGACTTCCTGAGGAAACTACAATCCATCGGAGATCTTCCTGAAAACACCATCCTGGCCACTATGGATGTAGAAGCCCTCTCCACCAACATTCCACACAAAGATGGACTACAAGCCATCAGGAACAGTATCCCCGATAATGTCACGGCAAACCTGGTGGCTGAACTTTGTCACTTTTTCCTTACCCATAACTATTTCACATTTGGGGACAATGTATACCTTCAAATCAGCGGCACTGCTGTGGGTACCCGCATGGCCCCACAGTATGCCAACATTTTTATGGCTGACTTAGAACAACGCTTCCTCATCTCTCGTCCCCTAATGCCCCAACTCTACTTGCGCTATATTGATGACATCTTCATCATCTGGACCCATGGAAAAGAAGCCCTTGAGGAATTCCACCAGGATTTCAACAATTTCCATCCCATCATCAACCTCTGCCTGGTCCAGTCCACACAAGAGATCCACTTCCTGGACACTACGGTGCTAATAAGCGATGGTCACATAATCACCACCCTATGCCGGAAACCTGCTGACCGCTATTCCTACCCATGCCTCCAGCTTTCACCCAGACCACACCACACGATCCATTGTCTACAACCAAGCTCTACGATACAACCGCATTTGCTCCAAACCCTCAGACCGAGACAAACACCTACAAGATCTCTATCAAGCATTCTTACAACTACAATACCCACCTGCTGAAGTGAAGAAACAGATTGATAGAGCCAGAAGAGTTCCCAGAAGTCACCTACTACAGGACAGGCCCAACAAAGAAAGTAACAGAACGCCACTAGCCATCCCCTTCAGCCCCCAACTAAAACCTCTCCAACGCATTATTAAGGATCTACAACCTATCCTGAAGGACGACCCATCACTCTCACAAATCTTGGGAGACAGGCCAGTCCTTGCCTACAGACAGCCCCCCAACCTGAAGCAAATACTCGCCAGCAACCACATACCACACAACAGAACCACTAACCCAGGAACCTATCCTTGCAACAAAGCCTGTTGCCAACTGTGCCCACATATCTATTCAGGGGACACCATCACAGGGCCTAATAACATCAGCCACACTATCAGAGGCTCGTTCACCTGCACATCCACCAATGTGATATATGCTATCATGTGCCAGCAATGCCCCTCTGCCATGTACATTGGTCAAACTGGACAGTCTCTACGTAAAAGAATAAATGGACACAAATCAGATGTCAAGAATTATAACATTCATAAACCAGTTGGAGAACACTTTAATCTCTCTGGTCACTCGATTTCTGATCTCAAAGTGACTATCCTTCAACAAAAAAACTTCAAAAACAGACTCCAATGAGAGACTGCTGAATTGGAATTCATTTGCAAATTGGATACAATTAACTTAGGCTTGAATAGAGACTGGGAGTGGTTGAGTCATTATACTAAGTAAAACTATTTCCCCTTGTTTATTACTCCCTCTCCCCCGCCACTGTTCCTCAGATGTTCTTGTTAACTCCTGGAAATGTGCTGGAAATGGCCCACCTTGATTATCACTTCAAAAGGTTTTCTCTCCCCTCACCCCACTCTCCTGCTGGTAATAGCTCATCTTAAGTGATCACCCTCCTTACAATGTGTATTTTTTCATGGTCTGTGTGTATATAAAATCTCCTCACTGTATTTTCCACTTTATGCATCCGATGAAGTGAGCTGTAGCTAACGAAAGCTTATGCTCAAATAAATTGGTTCGTCTCTAAGGTGCCACAAGGACTCCCTTTCTTTTTGCGAATACAGACTAACATGGCTGCTATTCTAAACATAGCAAAGAGACTGTGATAAAGGACAAGAGAGAATACTGGGATGTGGAGCTGAAGGGGTGGGGTATTGGGACAAGGATAGGCTGGAGGGGTCAGGGGCAGAAGTGTCTGTAGCCACTAAAGTCCCCTCAGAATCTAGAATAGAAACCAGGATTCCAGAATCAATATTCCTCTCTACTCAGCAAATAGCTGTATAACCAACTGGCAAAATTTGTACTACATTTACCTCCCGTGGCTGGCCCACACAGATGACAACCTACTACTGAGATCGGCTACTCCTTTAGCTCAAGTAGCAGAGGTCTGAGTGGTGGATCTAAAGATTCAGACTGAGCAGGGGGTTGGACTAGATGACCTCCTGAGGTCTCTTCCAACCCTAATCTTCTATCATTCTATGATTCTGGAACAGTTGAACCACTATGTAGGAGACCATACAATTTCATGTGATGGAATTTGGTTTTTCAGGTTGCTTTTTTAAAAATCCAGGAAGTTACATACAAAAAACTACTTTACTATTAAGATTGCAAAGTCAAGCAGTCAGAAATTAGGAAATATCACAATAAAGTTGCCTGTGCATTCAGAACAAAAAGTGTTATAAGATGCTGAATTATCTAAAAAATCAGGACACAGGTATATCAAATTGGGCACCCCAAATTAGTACACACTTGATCTTAATGTCTCTGTGTCTCAGCTCCCCATCTGTATAGTAGGGATAATACTATCCCCTCATCTCAGAAGGATGTTGTGAAAATAAATCACTTAATGTTTGTGAAACACTCAGATGCTGTAATGTTAAGAGTCATAAAAAAGCTCATGAGGAAATTAATAATTCTTTATTCAGAGCTGGTTTGAATAGTGTGCAATAAATAAGGCCTGGGACAATACAATGAAGAGAAAGCAAAATATTGAATACCCACTCATTCAATGAGCACCATTCATCTTGTGCACTGAGCAAGGAAAAGATAATATATGATCATATAACTAACAGTTGTGTCATAAGGGGGTCAAATGTAGGTCGCATGGGCAACCTTAATTTTGTCATTTTCTAACTTCTGAGTGCTTGACCTCCCAACCTTAACGTTCTTTCACGTTCATTTTTTTCAAAAAGAAAAGGAGTACTTGTGGTACCTTAGAGACTAACCAATTTATTTGAGCATGAGCTTTCGTGAGCTACAGCTCACTTCATCAGATGTATGCCGTGGAAACTGCAGCAGACTTTATATATACACAGAGAATATGAAAAAATACCTCCTCCCACCCCATTGTCCAGCTGGTAATAGCTTATCATTTTTTTGTGAGTGATGTATATCTATAACACACACTATATTATTTATACATGCATATGTGCACAAACACATACAGATGGAAACAATCCCAAGCATCAACTCAGGATATATATCATTTTGAGCTCTGGATGTATATTATTTTATATCCCAGTAATAAAGCACTGAATATAAGGGTTTAGAATTGAAAAGCTGATAGATCATTAACTACAGGAATGGATGGGGCCTGCTCTAATACTGAATATGCTAACATGTGAAAAATAAGACTATAGAGACAAACTTAATTACAACTTATTTTAAAACTACCTGTTTTGCTGTTTCAATCAGAGCAGCAGCTTCAGCCTTGCCCACTTGTTGCACCATCTTGTAGAACAGGCTCTCTTTTTCTTGTAGCAAAATGTATGGCTCATTATATTCTTTCAGTCTTCCTGCATCTAAAACCTGTTAATGAGCAGCAACACACCTATTAACACATGAAATTCTGAAACAACATATTATAGGTAATTCACTACAATAGTAGGGCTGGTAGGTGGGGTTTTTTAGGCTGTATTCTTTGATTAAATGTTAAAATGCATTATATGGATTGAAGGTTGGATATTCTAATATCCTTTCAGTGGGCGCATGGTATATTTTCTGTTTCTAGACCAGGGAAGATACCTACCCTGACTCTATTCTTTACTCGTAATAAAGATGAGGTACTATCAGAGATAGAGGTGTCAAAAGAAGAAGTGCTCGAACAAATTCATCAATTAAAAAGCATTAAGTCGTTACGTCAGCAGTACACGCTCAAGAATTTTGAAAAAAAATTCAGAGTAAAGTCGGTGAGCTGCTAGGAAAAATGTGCAGGCTCTCGTTACAATCAGCTAAAGAACTAGAAGGTAGCAAATATTGTACATATATATATTTAAAAGATACTGACTGGGTGATCTCAGAAATTACAGACTGTGAAGTCTTACTACTTTCCTTGGTAATTTGATCAAAATGATAATTAAAAATAGAATTATAAAGCACTTAGTAAATCATGATAAATTAGGATCTAACCACCTTGGCTTTTGCAAAGGAAAATTATGCCTCACAAATTTATTAGAATTCATAGAATCATAGAATATCAGGGTTGGAAGGGACCTCAGGAGGTCATCTAGTCCAACCCCCTGCTCAAAGCAGGACCAATCCCCAACTAAATCATCCCAGCCAGGGCTTTGCCAAGCCTGACCTTAAAAACTTCTAAGGAAGGAGATTCCACCACCTCCCTAGTAACGCATTTCAGTGTTTCACCACCCTCCTAGTGAAAAAGTTTTTCCTAATATCCAACCTAAACCTCCCCCACTGTAACTTGAGACCATTACTCCTCGTTCTGTCATCTGCTACCACTGAGAACAGTCTAGATCCATCCTCTTTGGAACCCCCTTTCAGGTAGTTGAAAGCAGCTATCAAATCCCCCCTCATTCTTCTCTTCTGCAGACTAAACAATCCCAGTTCCCTCAGCATCTCCTCGTAAGTCATGTGTTCCAGTCCCCTAATCATTTTTGTTGCCCTCCGCTGGACTTTTTCCAATTTTTCCACATCCTTCTTGTAGTGTGGGGCCCAAAACTGCACACAGAACTCCAGATGAGTCCTCACCAATGTCGAATAGAGGGGAATGATCAAGTCCCTCGATCTGCTGGCAATGGCCCTACTTATACATCCCAAAATGCTATTGGCCTTCTTGGCAACAATGGCACACTGTTGACTCATATCCAGCTTCTCGTCCACTGTAACCCCAGGTCCTTTTCTGCAGAACTGCTGCCGAGCCATTCGGTCCCTATTCTTCCGTCCTAAGTGCAGGACTCTGCACTTGTCCTTGTTGAACCACATCAGATTTCTTTTGGCCTAATCCTCCAATTTGTCTAGGGCCCTCTGTATCCCATCCCTACCCTCCAGTGTATCTACCTCTCCTCCCAGTTTAGTGTCATCTGCAAACTATTCTAAAATGCATCAATAACACAGTAGATAAAGGAGAACTGGTTGACAATTTATTTGGACTTTCAAAAGGCTACTGAAGGAACTAAGTATGCACGGTAGAGATAGGATGGAACGCACTAAGAGATAGAAAACAAAGAGTAGAAATAAATGGTCAATTTTTAACATGGCAAAAGCAGGATACCACGAAGTTCCATACAAAGATTGATGTTCAATATATTTATTTGTTGTGTGGAAAAGAGGTGAGTAGTGAGGTGTCAAAACTTGCAGATGGTACAAAATTATTCAGGTAAGTCTAGACCAGAGAAGACTGTCAATAACTTCAAAGGACCCTACCAAACTAAATGAATGAGCACCACAATGGCAGATGAAAATAAATTCTGACAAATACAAAGTAATGCATATTGGAGGGAACACTTAACGACCTATGCATCCAATGAAGCGAGCTGTAGCTCATGAAAGCTTATGCTCAAATACATTTGTTAGTCTCTAAGGTGCCACAAGTCCTCCTTTTCTTTTAACAACTCATATACTCTACTGGATTCTAAATTAACTATATGACTCAGGAAAAAGACTTGGATATCATGGTGTACAAACTATATTCTAAGTTTAGTAGCAGTCAAGATAGCAAACAAAACGTTAGGATACAGAAGGGAATTGAATAGAAAATAATATAGAAAATATTTTTCTATTATATAAATCAATGATATGCACTCACCTGGAATACTCTACTCAGCTTTCAAAAAGGATAAAGCAGAAAGCCAGGGACAGATGATGAGAATGATTAGAGAGACAAAAACTCATATAGCGAGATGTTAAAGAAGTTGGGATTATTTACTTTAAAGAAGAGATGAATAAGAGGGAACATGATAAAAGTATTCAAAATAGTAAGTAGCATGGAGAAGGTAGCTCAAAGACCTGTTCTCCCTGTCTCATAACACAGGACCAGCGGACACTCAATGAAATTGAACGGTGGCAAATTCAAAATGAGGAAGAGAAAATTGCTTCATAAAATGCCTACCCTGCCTATAGTGCTCATTGTGACAATATATCATTGAGGCCAATAGGTTAGGAGGATTCAAGAATGGATTGGATGTTTATATGGATAACAAGAATATACAGAATTATAATAGTAAATACTAAAAAAAGGTAGGAAGCAATATAAACTCTCATATTTCAGATTGTAAGTCGAACTCTTACTCTTAGGGGTTAGGAGGAAACTGCCCATGAAATAGGTAATTCCAGAACTTTTGGGTTTCTCATAGTTTTCTCTAAAGTTGCTAGTACTGCTGACTGTCAGTGACAGAAAACAGGATGAACTGGACCAATGGACTGATCCATGTGGCAGTCCCATGTAAGAATTAGGCACTGTTGATGCTTTCTGCTAATGTGTTTTAAACATCTGGACCTAGCATTGGGAAATTCAAACTCCCAGCTCTAAGCTACCAGTTAAATTATAATAGATTCATATATATTAAGGTCAGAAGGGACCATTATGATCATCTAGTCTGACCTCCTGCACAACGCAGGCCACAGAATCTCACACACCCACTCCTGCAAAAAACCTCTTACCTATGTCTGAGCTATTGAAGTCCTCAAATCGTGGTTATACCAGTAATGTACCAGTTATTACACATTTAGAAGTATGATACATTATATTTGAACATATGATAATCAAGATCATATGCAGCAATTATTACAAAAAAAGTTTGCAGAGAAGTAGCCCATAGACTTTTTTCCATTTAAAAAAGCTTCTATAGTAAAGAAAAATGCAAAGTATATGCAATGAATTCCTCTAGAGAACAATATATACAGTACTGTTGTGTGTATGGATGTACAAAGTGTTAATGGAAAACTTTTGCAAGCTCAAGTTATATTACACAGCACATAAATCACTCTTACTCTATAATAAATGCTCAAAGTATGTCACCTGGGCAGGTATTAATTATACATGCAGATATTTCAATATTCTTACACCTATCATTATTAATTTGCATATTTAAGGATAAATTACAAATGTAATTTTCATTGCAATCTTTTATTTACTACAGTAAATCATAGTTAAATGCAGCTTTCTTAAGCATTTAAGGATAATTGAATCTATCTTATATACAGTACATACATAATAATTAAGATGACCTATGGCTTTCCAAGTTAGGTGCCTTGAATGTGCAATTTTTTTAAAGTATAGCACTTTATTATGTAACCTCTCCTTATGAAATCAAAGACAAAGCATGTTCTCTAAATATAGGACACTTTCTCTCTCATGTGAAGAAGTATGTAGATAAAATGAAGCTATTTCCTATGCCCTGGTCTACACCACAAGTTTAGGTCGAATTTAGCAGCATTAGATCGATTGAACCCTTCACCCGTCCACACAACGAAGCCATTTTTTTCGACTTAAAGGGCTCCTAAAATCGATTTCTGTACTTCTCCCCTGACGAGGGGATTAGCGCTGAAATCGACCTTGCCGGGTCGAATTTGGGGTAGTGTGGTCGCAATTCGACGGTATTGGCCTTTGGGAGCTATCCCAGAGTGCTCCATTGTGACCGCTCTGGACAGCACTCTCGACTCAGATGCATTGGCCAGGTAGACAGGAAAAGGCCTGCGAACTTTTGAATCTCATTTCCTGTTTGGCCAGCGCGGCAAGCTGCAGGTGACTGCGGATCTCATCAGCAGAGGTGACCATGATGGAGTCCCAGAATCACAAAAGAGCTCCAGCATGGACCGAACGGGAGGTACGGGATCTGATCGCTGTATGGGGAGACGAATCCGTGCTATCAGAACTCTGTTCCAAAAGACGAAATGCCCAAACGTTTGAAAAAATCTCCAAGGGCATGAAGGACAGAGGCTAAAACAGGGACCCACAGCAGTGCCGCGTGAAACTTAAGGAGCTCCGACAAGCCTACCAAAAAACCAGAGAGGCAAATAGCCACTCAGGGTCAGAGACCCAGACATGCCGCTTCTATGATGAGCTGCATGTCATTCTAGGGGGTAGAGCCACCACTACCCCACCCCTGTGCTTTGACTCCATCTATGGATTATCACACAACAGGGATGCACATTTTGGAGATGAGGAAGATGATGATGAGGAGGAGGTTGAGGATAGCGCACAGCGAGCAAGCGGAGAAACCGTTTTCCCCGAGAGCCAGGAACTGTTTCTCACCCTGGACCTGGAGCCAGTACCCTCTGAACCCACTCAAGGCGGGCTCCCAGACCCGCCAGGTGGAGAAGGGACCTCTGGTGAGTGTACCTTTGTAAATATAATACACAGTTTAAAAGCAAGCGCGTTTAATGATTAATTTGCCCCGAAGACTTGGGATGCATTCGCGGCCAGTACAGCTACTGGAAAAGTCTGTTAATGTGTCTGGGGATGGAGCGGAAATCCTCCAGGGACATCTCCATAAAGCTCTCCTGGATGGTCACTCCTCATGGTCACCTGGTTGAAATAGGGTAATTTTATTAAGGGGACATTCAGACGTGGCTGTTCCTGCTGGGCTGTGTGCCTGTGGCTGAAAAGAAATATTTCCCGCTGTTATCCACATAGTGTGGGGAGGGGTGAAGCGATCATCCCAGAGAATTGGGTGTGTGTGGGGGTGGCCGTTCCTGCTGGGCTGTGTGCCTGTGACTGAACAGAAATCTTCCCCGCTGTCTCTCTTTTGCTGTGGGAGCAGGGGTGAAGCAATCATACCAGAGAATTGGGTGTGTGTGGGGGGGGGTTAGTTGGATTTGTGCTGCACGTTAACTCGAAAATTGCAGCCCTTCCTTTTAAATTGCGCTGCTGTTTGAAACCATTCCCACATGTTATGAGGGTGTCCATGTCCTCATCACTCTCGTCACTGCGCTGCCATCGCCTCTTCACCTGCTTTTGCAGGTTCTGGTTCTGCATATACTGCTGGATAACGCGCATAGTGTTTACAATGCTCATAACTGCCATGGTGATCTGAGCGGGCTCCATGCTTGCCGTGGTATGGCATCTGCAGGAGAGCAGAGTGGCAGCAGAAGCGGCGGGTGGATGATGATGCTGACAGCAATATGGCGCCCGCATGGAAAAAGGCGTGAAACTATTGTCGGCCGTTACTTTCACGGAAGGGGGGGCAAGGGGTAGGCTGGCAGCAGACAGTGCAGTACGACTGCTAGCAGTCGTTGTCTCCTGGGTGCTCGCCAGCTGACGGTGCAGTACGACTGTAGCCGTCATCGTTTCCAAGCAGACAATCTCCATGAGATGAAATTTCAGAAGAGAATGACCTGGAGTCACTCCCATGTCTGCACAGGCGCCCCGACCGACCTCACTGAGGTCGGCCAAGAGCACCCAGGAGACGACGACGATGATGGCTGCCAGTCATATTGAACCGTCTGCTGCCACAAGGCAATGAGCTGCTGTTATGTAGCAATGCAGTGCCGCGTCTGCCAGGACACATACGGTGACAGTGAGCTGAGCGGGCTCCATGCTTGCCGTGGTATGGCGTCTGCACGGGTAACCCAGGAAAAAAGGCACAAAATGATTGTCTGCCGTTGCTTTCATGGAGGGAAGGGGGCCTGACGACATGTACCCAGAACCACCCGCAACAATGTTTTTGCCTCATCAGGCATTGGGATCTCAACCCAGAATTCCACTGGGTGGTGGAGACTGCAGTAACTGTGGGATAGCTACCCACAGAGCAAGGCTCTGGAAGTTGACGCTAGCCTTGGTACTGTGGACGCACTCCGCCGACTTAATGGTCTTAAGTGGGAACACACACAATTGACTGTATGAAATCAATTTCTAAAAAATCGACTTCTATAAATTCGACCTAATTTCGTAGTGTAGACATACCCTATGTAAAATACTGTTTTATACTATTATGGAATACAGATTGTCCTGAAGCTACAAAGAACTTTGTGAACATTACAAAAAACAAACTACTGGATAAAATTTAAAGTTTTTGACCTATAAAAGCCCTAAATGTCCTGGGATCTACTTATTGAAAGTGCCATACTATTGCCACAGCTGCATTCACAGGGGACAGATGAGATGGAGTCCCAGGATCAGAGGGAAGCAGCTGATGTGGCATTATCCATGCACACTCCTCAGCTTTTGAACTCACTATCCACTTCAGTTTAGAACAGCTCTAGTTTATCAATCTTTGGAATAGCATAAAAGGCCCATATGCTTTTGCTAGCTGTCAGGAAACCGGAAGGCTGCAGTGGGAGTTCTTAATGATTTTAAATATGTTTTTCACTGCTGGATTATCATTAGTAGATATGAATACTGATTAATGGTTAAAGGAATGGGGGGGCTATAGGTATGGTCAATTTGGTCCTTATATATTTAAGAATAGTCCGTAAATGCCTTGAGTAAAAGATAGGCACTCTTCTTTAAGTGGCCAAATATAAAAATCAAAATAAATAGTACTTAACTCCAGGAGTTAGACCTATTAAAATCAGTATCACTATTCGCAAAGTAAGCTGCTAATCAATGTAAGAGAGGTAAAATCTGGCCCTTAACCACTGACACTTATCTTCTGATGAAATTACATCCAAAGTGTAACTCATACCACCGTACAATATGACTAAACTCAGCCCAGACACTTTCCCAGGTAGTTGTAGCTGTTGAATTTGGTCCAGAAAAGCCAGACAGACTCTCAGTTAGCAAGATCAGACAGGAGTAAAATAAGCATGGAGACAGGTATTGGTGTTCGACTGAAGTCAGATCTTGATTTCAGTGTAAGTGCCAACACAGATTTTATCTGACACCTAAGAGAAATCACTTAATTTCTCAGTGCCTCAGTTTCACTATTTGTAGCCTGTCATAAATATAAAGAGAAGGGTAACAACCTTCCTGTATACAGTACTATAAAATCCCTTCTGGCCAGAGGCACAATATCCTTTTACCTATAAAGGGTTAAGAAGCTCAGGTAACCTGGCTGGCACCAGACCAAAAGGACCAATAAGGGGACAAGATACTTTCAAATCTAGGGTGGGGGGCAGAGAGAAGGCTTTTGTCTGTCTGGTCTGTGTGCTTGCCGGAGAGAGATCAAGAAAGCAAGTAATCCAGCTCCATTAGAATTAGTAAGTACTAGCAAAAAGAAAAGGAGTACTTGTGACACCTTAGAGACTAACAAATTTATTTGAGCATAAGCTTTCATGAGCTACAGCTCACTTCATCGGATACATTCAGTGGAAAATACAGTGGGGAGATTTATATACATAGAGAACATGAAACAATGGGTGTTACCATACACACTGTAACAAGAGTGATCAGGTAAGGTGAGCTATTACCAGCAGAAGAGCGGAGGGCGGACCTTTTGTAGTGATAATCAAGGTGGGCCATTTCCAGCAGTTGACAAGAATGTCTGAGGAACAGTGGGGGAGGGAGGAGAACATGGGGAAATAGCTTTACTTTGTGTAATTACCCATCCACTCCCAGTCTTTATTCATGCCTAAGTTAATTGTATCCAGTTTGCAAATTAATTCCAATTCAGCAGTCTCTCATTGGAGTCTGTTTTTGAAGTTTTTTTGTTGAAGAATTGCCACTTTTAGGTCTGTAATTGAGTGACCAAAGAGATTGAAGTGTTCTCCGACTGGTTTTTGAATGTTATAATTCTTGACGTCTGATCTGTGTCCATTGATTCTTTTACAAAGAGACTGCCCAGTTTGGCCAATGTACATGGCAGAGTGGCACTGCTGGCACATGATGACATATCACATTGGTGGATGTGCAGATGAACGAGCCTCTGATAGTGTGGCTGAATTGATTAGGCCCTATGATGGTGTCCCCTGAATATTTATGTGGACACAGTTGGCAACGGGCTTTGTTGCAAGGAAAGGTTCCTGGGTTAGTGGTTCTGTTGTGTGGTGTGTGGTTGCTGGTGAGTATTTGCTTCAGGTTGGGGGGCTGTCTGTAGGCAAGGACTGGCCTGTCTCCCAAGATTTGTGAGAGTGATGGGTCATCCTTCAGGACCATAGGTTATAGATCCTTGATGATGCGTTGGAGAGGTTTTAGTTGGGGGCTGAAGGGGATGGCTAGTGGCGTTCTGTTATTTTCTTTGTTGGGCCTGTCCTGTAGTAGGTGACTTCTGGGTACTCTTCTGGCTCTGTCAATCTGTTTCTTCACTTCAGCAGGTGGGTATTGTAGTTGTAAGAATGCTTGATAGAGATCTTGTAGGTGTTTGCTTCTGTCTGAGGGTTTGGAGCAAATGCAGTTGTATCGTAGAGCTTGGCTGTAGACAATGGATCGTGTGGTGTGTCCTGGATGAAAGCTGGAGGCATGTAGGTAGGCATAGCAGTCAGTAGGTTTCCGGTATAGAATGGTGTTTATGTGACCATTGCTTATGAGCACCGTAGTGTCCAGGAAGTGGATCTCTTATGTGGACTGGTCCAGGCTGAGGTTGATGGTGGGATGGAAATTGTTGAAATCCTGGTGGAATTCCTCAAGGGCCTCCTTCCCATGGGTCCAGATGATGAAGATGCCATCAGTGTAGTGCAAGTAGAGTAGGGTCATTAGAGGATGAGAGTTGAGGAAGCGTTGTTCTAAATCAGCCATAAAAATGTTGGCATACTGTGGAGCCATGCGGGTACCCATAGCAGTGCCACTGATTTGAAGGTACACATTGTCCCCAAATGTGAAATAGTTATGGGTGAGGACAAAGTGACAAAGTTCAGCCACCAGGTTTCCCGTGACATTAGTTTACTTTAGTTTTGGCTTGTGATTTACTCTGTGCTAAGAGGAAGGTGTATTCCTGGTTTTCTTTTTGTCACTTTGAAGTTTTTGCCCAGAGCGAAACCCTCTGTGTTTTAAATCTGATTGCTCTGTGAGATTAGCTTCCCTTCTAAGTTTACGGAGGTGCTTCTTTTACCTTTTTTCTTTCTAATAAAGTTCTGTTTCTTTTAAGAGCCTGACTGATTTCCTAAGACCCAGGGCTTTGGGTCTGTGATCACTTTGTAACCAGTTGGTTACGATATTATTCTCAAGCCTCCCCAGGAAAGGGGGTGTAAGGGCTTGGGGGGATATTTTGGGGGAATAGGATCTCCAAGTGGTCCTTTCCCTGATTCTTTGTTAAATCACCTGGTGGTGGCAGCGTATCCTCCAAGGGTAAAGCGTTTGTGCCTTGGGGAGGTTTTACCCTAAGCTGGTAGAAATAAGGGTCCCCACATGCAGGTCCCCACATCTGTACCCTGGAATTCAGAGTGGGAGGGAACTCTGACATAGTCTCACTGGGATGTGGTAAGAATTATGAACTGGTTGTAAAGTTCTTTGAGATCTTTGGATAAAAACGCTTTATAAACCCAAAGTAGTGGTATATAGATTAGGGTCTGATTCTCTACTGTCTTGCACCTTGTGCATCATTTATTTATACCTGTGCAAAGTGAGTGTAAAAAGCAACCATTTTGATTTGGCAGCATTTTTTACCCACTTTTTACATGACTACACAGGGGCAAAGCTGAGAAAAGTCAGACCCTTATGTCTAATCTTGTCATTTACTTGCATGGGGCTATTCTCCTGAGTAAGAATAACTCACATGAGTATGAGTTTACAAGACAGGATCTTGGTGATCACCCACAGGACTATATGAAAGTTCATCTTTAAAGTTAATGGAAGACATCGATCCATCTTAATATGCAAAGTGCATGTGATTATACTTTATTTCTGCCCAGAATGCCATTTGTACTCAGGCAGCATTGGCCATACAATTTTACTTTAAAAATGTGTAAATGTGTCTCTTGGTTCTTGAATGGAACCCCCTAGCCATTTCTGAACCACAGAATGTTTTATCTGAGTTGTGGAGTCTTCTGGGGATGAATAGCTGTCATCCACCCCATCACACACAACTTAGTGTGAGAGTTACCAAAAGGGAATAGATAGAATTGGATTGGATAGAAAGCACTACTAAAGTTTAGTTTGACAAAGAGAGAGAGAGATCAACAGAGAAAAGGGTGGGAAAGGAGTTAGCAAAATTAGAGGAAAGCAGCAATTTTACAGTAACTTGCAGAAGCTAATTCGGAAGTGCAGTGTTATCCATACAAAAATATATCCTCCCCATGGCCTCTCTAGCCAGTCTCTGGGGGCTATTTGCTTTTGCCAAAAAAATATTTCTGAGCTACTTTTTTATAAAGATTTTTTTTATGCCACAAGTTTGTTGGCCATTTTTTCTCTGGTATCTATTGCAACAGTATGTTTTCTCCCCTCAACGGTGCAATTATTAAGGATTATTTTTTATAACTTCATTTTTATATATTAACCTGGACCCACTCTGTGCAATAGTAGATATTTTCACTCTCTGTGATCTCAAAGAATGATACATTCTGAGTGTCCACAGCAAGGAGAACTGGCCAGCAGACTTCAGGAACATTACTTTTTGCTTAAGATTAGTTTGAATTTATTATGTACTGAACTCCCCTCACAGACTGATTATTTTGGACATTTTTCAGAGTAATAGCCGTGTTAGTCTGTATTCGCAAAAAGAAAAGGAGTACTTGTGGCACCTTAGAAACTAACCAATTTATTTGAGCATAAGCTTTCGTGAGCTACAGCTTACTTATCGGATGCATACTGTAGAAAGTGTTGAAGATCTTTTTATACACACAAAGCATGAAAAAATACCTACCCCCCACCCCACTCTCCTGCTGGTAATAGCTTATCTAAAGTGATCACTCTCCTTATAATGTGTATGATAATCAAGGTGGGCCATTTCCAGCACAAATCCAGGGTTTAACAAGAACGTCTGAGGGGAGAGGGGGAGTAGGAAAAAACAAGGGGAAATAGGTTACCTTGCATAATGACTTAGCCACTCCCAGTCTCTATTCAAGCCTAAGTTAATTGTATCCAATTTGCAAATGAATTCCAATTCAGCAGTCTCCCGCTGGAGTCCGGATTTGAAGTTTTTTTGTTGTAATATCGCAACTTTCATGTCTGTAATCGTGTGACCAGAGAGATGGAAGTGTTCTCCGACTGGTTTATGAATGTTATAATTCTTGACATCTGATTTGTGTCCAGTTATTCTTTTATGTAGAGACTGTCCAGTTTGACCAATGTACATGGCAGAGGGGCATTGCTGGCACATGATGGCATATATCACATGGACCCATGGAAAAGAAGCCCTTGAGGAATTCCACCAGGATTTCAACAATTCCATCCCACCATCAACCTCAGTCTGGTCCAGTCCACACAAGAGATCCACTTCCTGGACACTACAGTGCTAATAAACAATGGTCACATAAACACCACCCTATACCGGAAACCTACTGACCGCTATTCCTACTTACATGCCTCCAGCTTTCACCCTGACCACACCACACGATCCATTGTCTACAGCCAAGCTCTACGATACAACCGCATTTGCTCCAACCCCTCAGACAGAGACAAACACCTACAAGATCTCTATCAAGCATTCTTACAACTACAATACCCACCTGCTGAAGTGAAGAAACAGATTGATAGAGCCAGAAGAGTTCCCAGAAGTCACTTACTACAGGACAGGCCTAACAAAGAAAATAACAGAACGCCACTAGCCGTCACCTTCAGCCCCCAACTAAAACCCCTCCAACGCATTATTAAGGATCTACATCCTATCCTGAAGGATGACCCAACACTCTCACAAATCTTGGGAGACAGGCCAGTCCTTGCCTACAGACAGCCCCCCAACCTGAAGCAAATACTCGCCAGCAACCACATACCACACAACAGAACCACTAACCCAGGAACCTATCCTTGCAACAAAGCCTGTTGCCAACTGTGCCCACATATCTATTCAGGGGACACCATCACAGGGCCTAATAACATCAGCCACACTATCAGAGGCTCGTTCACCTGCACATCCACCAATGTGATATATGCCATCATGTGCCAGCAATGCCCCTCTGCCATGTACATTGGTCAAACTGGACAGTCTCTACGTAAAAGAATAAATGGACACAAATCAGATGTCAAGAATTATAACATTCATAAACCAGTCGGAGAACACTTCCATCTCTCTGGTCACACAATTACAGACATGAAAGTTGCGATATTACAACAAAAAAACTTCAAATCCAGACTCCAGCGAGAGACTGCTGAATTGGAATTCATTTTCAAATTGGATACAATTAACTTAGGCTTGAATAGAGACTGGGAGTGGCTAAGTCATTATGCAAGGTAACCTATTTCCCCTTGTTTTTTCGTACTCCCCCTCTCCCCCCAGACGTTCTTGTTAACCCTGGATTTGTGCTGGAAATGGCCCACCTTGATTATCATACACATTGTAAGGAGAGTGATCACTTTAGATAAGCTATTACCAACAGGAGAGTGGGGTGGGGGGAGGTATTTTTTCATGCTTTGTGTGTATAAAAAGATCTTCTACACTTTCCACAGTATGCATCCGATGAAGTGAGCTGTAGCTCACGAAAGCTTATGCTCAAATAAATTGGTTAGTCTCTAAGGTGCCACAAGAACTCCTTTTCTTATTTTGGACATTGAGCACATTTTGGTTGCTTGCTCTGTATTCATGCTTACTTTTGCAGCTCACTTAACAAATGCAGAAAAATATAAGCCAAAGTATAAAATACAGGATAAAAAAAAGTTATGTTAAATCTAAAGGTCTTTTTGGCAAAGAGAAAAGGGGTTTTAAAAGACTTTGAAAACAAAGAAAGTACATACTATATAAAACAAGATTCAACAAATGCATCAAAACATAAGTGACAAAGCCATGAATGTGCACTATTTATGTTTCTTTGTATATCCCTGTATCTGTCCCACATTACTGAGTTATGCAGGACTTGGTGAATTCAAATGACATACATTCACCATACTCTATATAAATACTAATTTTGAAAGTGAATAATACTTTTCTTCTTACATGATCTGTGTTCTCTGCATTACCTCATCAAGCTAATGTATCGCAAGCAACAGATTAAGGTAAAGCATACAGCCTTTGAAAGTGGTGTAATAAATATTGTGTAACTGGCTATCCAGAGAGACAAAAGGTAAACTGCTTTTTAAAACTTTGTATATATTATTTTCTAACTTTCAACAATGAAAGCAGCCAAATAAATAGAATCACTACAGTTATAAAACATTCTGAGAAAAATAGATTACAAGGGAGTGGTGGTGTATTTCAGTTATTAAAGAATGAACAGTATTCACTGTATAGCCACAAGGAAAAATGGACATTCAAGAGTTGACCATAAATGTTTTTATTTCCTATTAAAAAGGAAACTAATTCAATCAAATTTTCTCCAGGGGAATATATCTGAATTAATTTGGATTTAGGGAGAACATAACTAAACAACAAAATTATTCTAAAGTTCAAAATCCTACTAGGGAAAAATACTTTAAACAGTGTTATCCTCAGAGGACACATCAAGCCGATCTTCAACAAAATGCTGGCAAGGGAGGAGTACTTAGGAGACACTTTTAATTGCATCATAATTATAAAAAAATATATTTTATCCAAGACTCTAGATAATGCATAGCTTTGTGGGAAAGAATTCAGCAGCTTGTGTCCCAGTTTGAATAAACTCAGATTTAAGTTTTAAGCCTTTTCCTCCTCATCATGGTTTGCCTAGCCGGCTCGGAAACTTATACACATTTCTCATAAGAATCATTTTGTAGATCTTATCCTCCCTGGTACACGGTTGTGACCTGAGGACACAAAGAATACTGCAAATGTAGTTCAGGAATAATTTTCAAAGGTTTTACTCTCCACATGTAATATAAATGTTCCCCACACCCTTCCTGAGATTTGGTACAACTACTCTACTGTTAAAGGCAGCTCAAATTTGGCGCTGATTTCACATACCACTTGCTGTATCTCTCCCCCTCCCCACACACACACCCCCATACAGTACCGAGCACAATGGCACCTTTAACTTCATTTGATTTGAACTGTTGTCTTTTCATGCCCCTGACCATTTCTCCATTGTGGTGTGACAATGCTGCTGACCATTAGGATTCTGAATACATGCTCTCCCCACTTTCTGGGGCAGAAGTAATGCTTAAGTAGTCTTGTTCTAGCATCTGGACTGGTGGGTCTGCTTAGTCTTAAATTATAGCTCACTGGAAATTGACCATGCTACCATCAATTAGCAAATTGCTTTACCCCCAAAAATTAAGGCATGAGTCACCTCCATTCTTGTCAACCTTTACTTGTAGATGCTTAACAGTCTACTCTTTTTCTGTTTGCCCATTTGATTGCAGACATCTGTGGCTAGCTATTATGGCATAACAAAAATCATAGCCATGTGCAAACTGCTGAAATCCCTACACTGGTGACCATCGTCTGATACCAACACCTCATGTATTCTGTGCTGGGCAAAGACGTCTATGTGTACCAGCCACTGTGGAAGTTTTTGCATTCTTCAATCTCTGCAACTCAAAACAACATCTATAATATACTACTAGATTCATGTAGTTTTCACTATACAGCGTGCAAAGGTCTGGTACCACCTCCTGCCATGGGCAAGACAGTATGTTAAGGGATTACATGCTTCCAAGAGTCTCACTTGAAGGTTCCTCACAGCAGCACAAGCTTTAGCACTTCCTCTATTTGTCCATTCTTAAGAGACCAAACAGCAAAGCTTGGGCCATGCACTACTTCATCACAGTGTGTCCTTTCCAAGCTCAGTGACCATGAAACCACAAATATTTCACCTGGAGGAGTCAGATCATACATAACTACTAGCTACTCACGGAATGTCCAGAACTTCAACAACTGTGACAAACATTTTCTTATGACCAGCCAGCAATGATAGTTTTCTTCGGTGTAGATAAATGGAGAACTGGCTTGGTTGCGACCCTTAGATCAGCCATTTTCATGCTTGACAATGAACTTGTGGCTCAAATGACTCTTGCAAATTATGCCAGAAACTATCTGCTTAAGCGGCAAAGAGTCCTGTGGCACCTTATAGACTAACAGACATATTGAAGCATAAGCTTTCATGGGTGAATACCCACTTCGTCGGATGCTTAAGGTTTCAGTAACTGGTGTGTCCTTTTCTGGTCAGTGTTTAACAATAATGTTGGGTGTCTTCAGGAGCAAAAAAAAAAAAGCATTATTTTTAGTCTGGTGCTGCTGCTATGTGGGTTTTATTGCTCGTGGTTGCCTTCAAAGGATCTGACTCCATTGTCCTCCCCCCCACCAAATTGTATTGATGGAAGTGCTCACAATGAACACAACTACATGAATTTCTTTTTCGATCTGGGCATAGATTACTTCTGTGCAGATGAAAGACTTGAATGCATGAATCAGTATTCGCTTCTTGCAGTAACTCAAATCCAAGTCTTCACTTCGATGCTTCCATGTGAAGACACTGCTTTCGCCAAATGTGCTTGCATTAACAATTAATTGTTTCATTTAGGTGACGGCAGAACCTTGCTGGGCGTCCTATTGAAACTCAGTCTGACTCTTTCTTTAGGAGATCTCTCAATGGTGCCAACTCATCTGAGAGGTGTGGTTTGAACTTGGCAAGGCAAAACAACAATTTTCTTTTTAAGCTCAGCAGGATTCTGACTGTCTCATTTTAGAGATTGCTGCTGAGTTTGCTGGGCCAGGCCTGATACCTTCAGCTGAGGGAATGTGACTGACATACTTTATTTCAGTTGTTTTGATAATACATTTGTCCAGATATCTGGAGCATGGCACATGGCTCGGCATTGTTTTCCTCAACACAAAGCACAAACATCAAGATGTCTTCCTCAATGACTGCAACCCCACAAAGCCCTGCAGAGCTTTAATCCAGGGGTTTTTGAAATACTTCTTGAGCTGAATGAATACCAAAGAGTAAGCAGGTAAATAAGTTTCTTGTGGGACAGTAAACATGGTTAGTAAACCTGGCTAGAGAATGGTAATTCCATTTTGTGGAGAATTTCAAGATTTCCAAATTTGGTTTTGTTCCAATTTTCAGCCCAGCTGTACTGGAAGTTCCAGCTCCAGGATAGCCCACCTGGTGGGCTGCCGAGGAGCAGGGAACCCAGAAATCCTGGGCTGCCAAGGACTCATGAGCCTGGTGGGTTGCCAAGTAGCTTGGAACGTGAAAGCTCAGGCTCCTCAGAAGCATGCCAGGAAGACTTACGAGGAGGCAACCTGGCTGGAATTCTGCCTGGTTTCCAGCAGGATTTTGTCAGAACTGAACAGTTTCTGCAAAATGTTTTGATTTTGATGTATTGGCAAATTCTGATGACAGAACATTTTGTCAGAATTTTTCTGACCAGCTCTAGTGATAAGTATTGAATTTCTTTTCCCGTTTTTCCAACCTTGCCTTTCAGACACTGGAAAACTGGGTATCCCAAGAATGTACTTGTCACTTCATCAGACATATGCATCTGGTAATGGTCCGATTTGATTCCCTTGTTCAGATGTCACAGACTCAGCACAGCTGTAGCTCCCCTGTGTGCAGCTTCTCCTCTACCACTGCAGAGTTCAATTGCCTTCTCTGTAGGATCACCTACTTTGACAATTACCCCTACATGTTCCAGTTTCAATATTTCATTAGCTGACTGACTGATTTTTGTGTTGCAGTACAAGAGGGATTTTTCTTGGACCGTGGTACGTACTCTAAGACCTATTGGAATCTAGACCTTAATCTGGTGTTCCCTGGCCAATATCTTCAAAACTAGAAATCTAACTTCTATAGAAGCTGCTGATGCTTAGTACTTTAGAATGACAGGGTTATTTATTCAGATGCCTAAATATGGATTTAGGAGCCTGACTTTAGCCTGGGAGTTTTGACAATGTTGCCCCCAAATAACTGCAGTAATCCTTAAAACATCTTTGCATTCTTTCAGTCCGTCATCTGTTTTGATTGGTGTCAATGGCACTAGAACTGTGATGTTTCCCACTGACATTACCCAGTTGATCAGTTCATGATCCAGGATCACTATAAGATCAGATGCTTCTTGGGTTTCTGTGCTTTACTATATAATATTGTACACATTTTATACCCTCATTGCAGTTCTCTCCACTTCTGAATTTCAAGCTGTGCATGCAAATTGTGCATGCAAAACTTCTGCTCCTCAGGATGTTTCATGGTTTCCCAGTTCACGCTGGGCTCCAGCAAATCTACCATCTACGTCAGCCAGCTTTTGCACATGCAGGGCTTCTGTCTCATGTAATGCTTGCAGGAGTGAGTATGTCCTTTAGGCAATAGCTCTCCACCAATAAATGATTCTAGACAGAAACCCTTCGGCAGAGAGAATAGCTTTCCTGGTGATATGCTCAGCTTCTACAAGAAACTGCATTGCAACTAAGTGCACACTTTTCTACGAGATCAAACTGCCTATATGGTCAACTAAAAGAACTTGTAAGATTATCTATAATAACGACATCCAATGATTTCTATTAACACAAAAAGCAAAAGATGAGCCTGTAAACCATTGTATTCAGAGTAATGCTAACACAGCATTTATCCTATCTACCAGCTTCCCCCATTCAAACTAGTACGCTCATCCATACCTGCAAGATAAGCACAACAATATATAGGAACCTGGAATAAACTTTACCAAGGGCACAATACATTAAAAACAACAAAAAACATGGGGACAAGTAGAATGAAAGAGATTCACTGGAGAGCTAAGAAATAACTTTTGACAGAGAACACAACTCTAGTTCACACGAACGATAGATTAAAAAATCAGTTGTAAATTGCTTGGGTAATGAGAAATTTCAATGGTTTCTCAATATAAACTGGCAAATGCTTTCAATTTAAAAAACAAAGAACAACTCTACACATGGATCCACCACTTTAAAGAGAATACACCAACAACACATAACGTGTGTCACTCTTCGTTTCTCCTTCAACAGTATCATTTCTTGATTCTCATGCTTCTAAAAACTCCATGGCCTCTGTAGGATAAGTGATGTTATATTTTGTTACCTCTGCTTGGTACTTACAAACAGACATGAGGCCAGACTGGTATAACAGTTTCTTATAAAATAGAGTGGATCAGACTGAGTCTAAGCATTTCCCAACAGAACAACGGATATTGGATTATTGCTGCCTGAACTCTTGAGCCCTGGCTGTGAAGTACATTACAGTACTTTCACATTTTCTGCTTGGATATTAGTCATTTCAGGATGTAATCAAAGCATGTTTTCTGTACAACAAAGTAACACTCCCCATCAGTTTGAAGTTCCCTTTTACCAGAATGGTGAACTACATCTTTTTAAATTAGAAGAAGTAGTATTGTTTGCACACAGAGTTTCCATATCAAAGAAACATTCTGGTGATAATAAAGTCTCCAGGAGGGAAACATCACTATAATTCAGAAATTTGGCAAATACTTCTTAATACTTCAAAGATTCCTATAAGGCTTTCCTCATAGAAAAGCACCATGATGCAGGGTTCAGAGCAGAGAAAAGCTTCAGAACTCGAGTATTTTTAGTTCTGCTGATGCCTCACTGTGACTTCGGGCATGTCCCTTAATCTCTGTGTCCCACAATTTACCCATCTGTAACATGGGAAGATTATTATTATGGCATTATTATTACAGGAGATGGGTTAGATGACCTGACCTAACAAGTCTTTTCCAATTCTAGTTTCAATAACTCTGAATACTTCCGTACCTCGCGGGGCTGTTGAGGTTTAATTAATTAATGTTTGTACTGAGCTTTGAAATTTCCAGATGAAAGGTTCTGTATAAATGCAAAATATTATTACTCCTTGATGTGATTGTGTTGGAAAAGTATCATCTTACACAATACAACTCTTCTCTCAATGATTTCAAGTGTTTGAAGTTTTGATAAACATATTTGTAATTAAGAACAATATAGTGGAGATAATCTTAAGGCGTGACCTGGATTATGAAACCAGAAATATGGCTTTAGGGATGGAACAAACTAGAATTAAAACAATTCCTAAGGCCAGCTCTGTCTGTAGTTGGGTAAAAAGCATTCTGTTCTTCCTTTTTCTCTTTCAGTTAAGCTACTTTCCTTTTCCAAAATTGAACAGATTTTATAGTGGGTATGAATAGAAGATTTACCATTTTTACACTAACCTAACATTTATATTTGCTCATGACTTTTTCAAAAATTTCCTTGATCTAAAATTTTCCATGATTGGACTCAACCTAAACATGAATATTGTTGAAAGTTTGAAACTCAATCTAGCCATTTAAATATTTGAGCATTAAACAAAAACCAGCAACAACTTGTCCCCTATTCCAATTAGAAATGTGGTCTGATTACTTTCAACAGAACAGTTTTTCATCAGATAATGTTGGTTCACTGAAATCCAAACATTTTGCCAAAATATACCGGTTTTGATTAAATGTTAATCGCAAAAGGTTTCTCAGGTCCAGGATGGAATTTCTGGCCTGACAGACCCTCCCCTCCCAGCCCCATTCTGTATAGCCCATTGGTTATGCCACTCACCTGGGGGGGAGGAACCTACATTCAAGTCCCTGTTCTGCTGTTCTCCCACTTCCCAGCTGAGTGCCCTAACTACCAGTCTAAAGAAGGAGAACAAAGGCAAGACAAAATTATGATGATCAACAGATGGCTCAGGCAGTGGTGGTATAAGGAGGGCTTTGGGATGTTTCACCACTGGGAGGCATTCATGGACAGAGGTCTGTTCTCATAGGATGGAGTCCACCTGAATAGGGAGGGATATAGACTTCTGGGACGGAGGTTGGCACAAGTGATTAAAAGAGCTTTAAACTAAGAACTCAGGGGAGATGGCTGGGAGATGCTCATGTAATGTCCATGCCTAATTCTAACATCGAGGTGGAGGAAAATCAAGTAAGAGAGAATACAGCAACAGACAAAGGAATAATAGAGAGTAGGAGAATGGACAACAAGAGAAAAGATAGCGCCAATACCAATGAAGCTAACAGGTAGGTGATACTGGCAATAAAATGACTGTACCCAATTGACAGGTTTCAGAGTAACAGCCGTGTTAGTCTGTATTCGCAAAAAGAAAAGGAGTACTTGTGGCACCTTAGAGACTAACCAATTTATTTGAGCATGAGCTTTCGTGAGCTACAGCTCACTTCATCGGATGCATACCGTGGAAACTGCAGCAGACTTTATATATACACAGAGAATATGAAACAATACCTCCTCCCACCCCACTGTCCTGCTGGTAATAGCTTATCTAAAGTGATCATCAGGTGGGCCATTTCCAGCACAAATCCAGGTTTTCTCACCCCCCACCCCCCCACACAAATTCACTCTCCTGCTGGTGATAGCCCATCCAAAGTGACAACTCTTTACACAATGTGCATGATAATCAAGTTGGGCTATTTCCTGCACAAATCCAGGTTTTCTCACATCCCCCCCACCCCCATACACACACAAACTCACTCTCCTGCTGGTAATAGCTCATCCAAACTGACCACTCTCCAAGCCCAACTTGATTGTCATGCACATTGTGTAAAGAGTTGTCACTTTGGATGGGCTATCACCTGCAGGAGAGTGAATTTGTGTGGGGGGGTGGAGGGTGAGAAAACCTGGATTTGTGCTGGAAATGGCCCAACTTGATGATCACTTTAGATAAGCTATTACCAGCAGGACAGTGGGGTGGGAGGAGGTATTGTTTCATATTCTCTGTGTATATATAAAGTCTGCTGCAGTTTCCACGGTATGCATCCGATGAAGTGAGCTATAGCTCACGAAAGCTCATGCTCAAATAAATTGGTTAGTCTCTAAGGTGCCACAAGTACTCCTTTTCTTTTTGTACCCAATTGGGTGAGGAATCTGGGTGAAGCCAAGCAGAAAAAAATAAGATGTTTATACACCAATGCAAGGACCCTGGATAACAAAATGGAGGAACTAGGACTACTGGTGCAGGAAGTGAAACCAGATATTATAGGGATAATAGAAACATGTTG
Source organism: Lepidochelys kempii (assembly GCF_965140285.1). Classification (NCBI taxonomy): domain Eukaryota; kingdom Metazoa; phylum Chordata; order Testudines; family Cheloniidae; genus Lepidochelys; species Lepidochelys kempii. The sequence goes on from NC_136380.1 coordinate 97,163,950, forward strand.
GAATAGTAAAGGTTGGAGGGTATGTGCTATTCAGGGTATTGAAGGGTATGTGCTATTCAGGAAAGACAGAAATAAAGGTAAAGGTGGTAGAGTAGTACAGTATATTAATGATGAAATAGACTGCAAAGAAATTAGAAGTCATGGAATGGATAAAACAGAGTCTGTTTGGGCCCAAAATCACTTTGGGGAAGAAAGCTACCAAAGGCTCCCCTGGGTTAGTGTTTGCTACAGACCCCCAGGATCCAGTTTGGATATGGATAGAGACCTCTTTAATGATTTTAATTAAATAAATACTACTGGGAATTGTGTGATTTAGAGAGACTAATTTCTCAGATACAGATTGGAGGACAAGTGATACTAATAATAGTAGGACCTATATTTTCCTGGACGTGATAGCTGACAGATTTCTTCACCAAACAGTCACCAAATCTACAAGATGTGATGCCATTTTAGAATTTTTATTGGTGAGTAGCGAGGACCTCACAGAAAAAGGGGAAAACTTTGGTTCAAGTGATCATGAGCTAATCCATTTTAAACTAAATGGAAAGATAAACAAAAATAGATCTGCAACAAGGACGCTTGATTTCAAAAGGGCAAACTTAAAAAAATTAAGGGAATTAGTTAGGGAAGGGAACTGGACTGAAGAACTGAAGGACCTTAATGTGGAAGAGGCTTTGAATTACTTCAAGTCAAAGATGCAGAAACTATCTGAAGCCTGCATCCCAAGAAGGGGAAAAAATTCATAGAGAAGGATTCTAGACCAAGCTGGATGAACAAGCATCTCAAACAGGTGACTAAGAGAAAGCAGAAAGCCTACAAGGAATGGAAGATGGGATCGATAGGCAAGGAAAGCTACCTCTTGGAGGTCAGAAAGTGTAGGGGAAAAAGCCAAGCAGAGTTGGACCTTGCAAAGGAAATTAAAACCAATAGTAAAAGATTCTATAGCCATATAAAAAGAAAAGGAGGAAAGAAGCACTGAGCATGTGGTGGAGATTAAAGATAATCTAGGCATGGCCCAACACCTAAACAAATACTTTGCCTCAGTTTTAATAAAGGTAATGAGGAATTTGAGGGTAGTGGCAGGGGGGCTAATGGAAATGAGGATATGGAAGTAGAAATTACCACATCCAAGATGGAGGTCAAACTCAAACAGCTTAATGGGACTAAATCAGAGGGCCCAGATAATCTCCATCCAAGAATATTAAAGGAACTGGCACATGAAATTGCAAGCCCAATAGCAAGGATTTTTAATGAATCTGTAAACTCGGGGGTCATACCCTATGACTGAGAATTGCTAATGTAGCACCTATATTTATGAAAGGGAAAAAATGTGATCCAGGAAACTACAAGCCTGTTAGTTTAACCTCCATTGCATGCAAGGTCTTAGAACAAATTTTGAAAGAGAAAGTAGTTAAGGACATAGAGATAAACATTAACAGGGATAAAATACAACATGTTTTTACAAAAAGTAGATGGTGACAGACCAAATTGATCTTTTTCTTTGAGAAGATAACAGATTTTTTAGACATAGGAAATGCAGTAGATCTAATCTACCTATATTTCAGTAAGGTATTTAATACAGTTCCATGGGAAATTATTAGTTAAATTGGAGAAGAATGGGATTAATATGAGAATTGAAAGATGGATAAGGAACTGGATAAAGGGGAGACTACAGTGGATCATACTGACAGGTGATCTCTCAGGCTGGAGGGAGGTTACTAGTGGAGTTCCTCAGGGATTGGCCATGGGACCAATCTTATTTAACATTTTTATTAATGACCTCAGCACAAAAAGTGGGAGTGTGCTAATAAAATCTGCAGATGACACAAAGTTGGGAGGTACTGCCAGTACGGAAGAGGATCAGAATATTACACAAGAAGATCGGGACGACCTTGAAAGCTGGAGTAATACAAATTAGATGAAATTTATTAGTGCAAGGTCATGCACTTACAGACAAATAACAAGAATTTTTGCTGTAAGCTGGGGATTTATCAGTTGGAAGCAACAGAGGAGAAGAAAGACCTGGGTGTATTGGTTGATCACAGGATGAGCTGCCAATGTGATGCATCTGTGAAAAAAGCTAATGCAGTCCTAGGATGCATCAGTAGAGATTATACAAGGCACTGGTGAGACTCATCTGGAACACTATGTGAAATTCTGGTCTCCCATGTTTAAGAAAGATTAATTCAAATTGGAACAGGTGCAGAGAAGGGACACTAGGATGATCTGAGGAATGGAAAACCTACCTTATGAGAGGAGACTCAAAGAGCTTGGCTTGTTTAGCCTAATGAAAAAAAGTCTTTCTTTGCAGCATGGGGCATGCAGATCACTTGCAGGTTTCAACTAGTGTAAATGGTGGATTCTCTGTAATTTGAAGGCTTTAAATCATGATTTAAGGACTTCAGTAATTCAGCCAGAGGTCATGGGTCTATTACAGGAGTGGGTGGGTGAGGTTCCATGGTCTGCAATGTTCAGGAGGTCAGAGCAGATGATCATGATGGTCCCTTCTGGCCTTAAAGTCTATCAGCCCATCAGAAGGCAGGTCCTGATTCAGCTTACACTGTCTTGGGGACCTGATGAACCTGAAGTAAATGGTGGATTCTCTGTAACTTGAAGTCTTTAAATCATGATATGAGGACTTCAGTAACTGAGCCAGAGGTTAGGGGTATATTACAGGAGTGGATGGATGAGGTTCTATGGCCTGCATTGTGCAAGAGGTCTGAACAAATGATCATGATGGTGTCTTCTGGCCTTAAAGTCGATGAGACTATTGGGTATTCTGGATGACTCTCTCTCACTGTCTTCTGTCAGAGCTGTTCCATTTTGTGTATCTGAAGATGGGATTTGAACCTAGGTCTCCCACATCCTAGAGCAGTGCCCTAACCAGTGGGATATAAAGTCAGTCTCACGTGCTTTCTCTCGCACTCTGTACTAATGAATATTTAATACAAAGTGGAACCCCAATGGGCTATTCTGGGTTGGTGTTACTCTCTCTCACCAAAATTTCAAAAAGGTCACGGTTTTGTCTGGTATATAATGGGAAAATATTTGAAATTTTCACGAGGCAAGAAAACAGTTTCCTGCCTAGCTCTAGTTATTAGATTTTGGTGAGATTTATAAAACAAGCCCAACTTGAAGAAAGTCAATTCAGCAAGTCTAAAGTTATGTTTGAAGTCTGCACTTGAATCCTGATAAGTTATTGAAAGCCTACAATTTGAGACAGCATAAATTTGGGATGGCCTAGAATTGGAGGCAGTTTTCTTAAGGAGCAGAAAAATATAAAAGGCTTAGAAAATTACAAGTCCTGGAAGATAAATAGTTCATTTCCGTTTTTGTATTTATACTCTTAACCCCTCCCCCGCCCCGCAATTTGTATCATATTATTTTCAGGGTTATGGCCCTTCAACAACACCTCGTTGGAGTGTTGACAGAGTTGTACGCTTATTCTGGGTCCGGTCACTTAAGTGGGGGCACTCAATAGCACTCTGAAGGGGCTGGATTCTCAGCCCTCCAGCCAAGTTCCTTAGGATGTTTACCCCTTTCGAGGTCCCAGGGAATAAACAATTTAGGAGTAGCAACATAAATGAAGGAAAAGGGACTATACAGACAGTCCCAGCCAGGCAATTGGCCTCTCCTCCTTCAAGGGGCCTTGGATGGTGTACAATCCAGCTCCAGGTCCACTGGTTCACTTACAGTGGAAGGAATACGATACAGCCTCCTTTGCCTCAGGTGACTTGGGCCTTCTTTTCAGCAAGGGTGTAGGCTCTGCTCTCTGCCAGGCTCTGCTCTCTGCCCTGGGAGCTAGCAAGTTGAGCATTCAGTTCTCCTCTCAGAGCTGCTCCTCCTCCTCCTCCATTCTTGACGTGACTCACAAGTGTGGACCACTCCAAAGCAGAGCATCTCCTTAACCCCTTCCTGTCTGGTGTGGGCTTTACATACCTTGTCACAGTTACACATTTGTATTTAAGAAATAACACATTGTGATATTGAGAGCCCATATCTGAAAATATATGCACAAAGGGAATACAGTTAAGGTTAATTATTTAGCCTTAACTTTTGAAATTCTCTGACTTTTGAGTAATTTGTTTATTAACCTGAATCATCCATTAAGGCTAGTTTGCATGCACGGAATATATGTATTTAGGGGTACCAGATTTGCTATTTCCACAATGAAGAACAGTCTTTTGCTGTTGTAAGAATACTGAACACTGTTTTGGTTTTCTTTTTTTCTTTTTTTTTTTTTTTTTACAATTCCAGGATCCTTCTAGCCTCTTTAATAGGTCACTTCCCATAAGGTATATGTATATATGAATGCAGATTTTTTTTAAAGTATACTTTTATTTAAAAGTATCCCTTCCATAGACACTGCCATTTAGCCTCTGACTGCCCAAAGCTGGGAGTGGATTACTCGATAATTGCCTGTTCTGTCTCTCTGAAGCACCTGGCATTGGCCACTGTTGGAAGACACAATTCTGAGCTAGATGCACCATTGGTTTGACCCAGTACAGTCATTCTTATGTTGTTATTTTCAATGGTGTACAATGCTTCTGATCTTCTGGAGGCAGAGCCAATAGTTTCATGTTGGTATCCTTCTTGCTGCTAGTGTAGTGAGAGAAGATTAAGTCTCACTCATAGCTACTGGAAACCAGCTGTAAGTGGCTCCAAGCCAGGAAAAGCTCTGTGTAGTGACGAAGAAAAGAGGTTTCTTAATGGCTCACAATAGGTATTAAAATTTCTCATTCTTTCGGTATTATGTTTCTCCCCCCTGCAAATTCTTGCAGAATTCTCAAGCCACCAATGTGGACTAGTAAAGCTTGCTGCACCTATGGGACACTTTGTAAATCCTCTCCTTAATACAATCTAGAAAGGACAGCAAAACCATTCCAAGAGAAGTCAGATTGGATTGTATGTGGACATAAAGGGTTTGTAAAGGACAGGTCTGTAATGTAAGCTAAAAGGAAACAATAAAACTTCAGAAATGGCACGCTAATTCTAGAGCTACAACAAAGGAACTATCTTCAGTCGTAAGAGAGCGAGCAGTATGGGAAGAAAGACTATTTTTAATTTGTCTACCTTGCTCCAGTATTTTATAGCAAATGAGTAAATAAAGTATTAAGTAGCTATCATTATGACTGTACCATGCTAAATAACATGAAAACATCTTTATAAAACAGCATTCTGAACCTAACATGTTAATGGTGCCTAATGAACCAAAATCAGTGGAAATCCCTTTGGATAGCCAACATATAAACAAAGTTATTAATTAGGTTGCAGTTGTTTCCGAACAAGCCTTTCATTCAACATAGTGGCGGTAAACAAAACCAGATCCATCAGTCTTTGTGGGGAAGTATTCACCAGTGAAGGAATACTTAATGATTACACCTTAAGCACTTGCAGTTACATGACTTATGACAATGTTTATGAAGTGACTAGCAAGCAGCAAACTATAATCTCTCAATTCATAGCCTAATGTTTATGATGCTCCAGAACACCAATAAGCACAGATGCTTCATTTTTGTACACACCACACAACCATTACAATCCTTGACTATTGGTTTAAAATGTGTTTATGGTGTCCAAAAGGAAAAAATACCTAGTGAGAATAAAAACACTCCCTATTTCAGCTTTTAAGAGAGAAAAAGTTTAATAAAGATGGTTTTATTAATATCATCCTCATCTGGCAGGAGGATGTATATCAGTCTTCAGCTCTGTAAAGGAGCCAAATCTTTAAGCTTCAAAGTTGGTGTAGGAAAAGTTATCAGAGGCTGGGATGAAGCTCTGTTGACAATGACTAAAGGGGAGAAGGCTCATCTGGAAATTGAACTTGAATGGGCTTATGGGAAGAAAGGGCAGACTGATGCCAAGATTCCTCCAAATGCAAAGCTCTTTTTTGAAGTTGAATTGGTGGATATTGATTGATATGAAGACCCTTCTGTTCAACCATAAGTGTGACCTCTTGTGTCATTTCTACTGTTGCTTTTTGTGATGTAAGTGCCCACAAAGGCCCTCATCTTACAATGAATAGCACATGGGTGGACAGCTGTGCCCATGCAGAGTTGCATTAACTTGACTGAAGCTCCGTACAAGAGTAGCATAATCAGAACCTAAGAAATGAGTTGAGATGACAGATCCACACCTAGTAAACCATTAAATAACTGGCAGTTGCTTTCATTGACTATCAAGCTAGTTTCAAACCAATCAATAAGAGATTAAAGGCTCCATATCTTTTGGCCCAGATCAATCTCAAACCAAGAACTATTGACACAGTGCAGCCAAGAGGACACAAGCACCATCTTTGCCAGGAGGCGTGGGAGATGGATTGGATTGGCCATGTGCTTCAGATGGAAACTGATTCCATCACCAGAGTAGCAATAAGATGGACACCTGAAAGCAAGCAAAAATGAGGCCGCCCCAAAACAACATGGCAAAAAGCAGTGGAAGCCAAGCTGAAAAACCTGGGGCACAGCTGGGGGACCATTGAAAGACTTGCCAGAAACAGACAGGAGTGAGGAGCTTCGTTGCTTCCAGAGGCGTAAAGGGAACATGATGATGATAATGATGATGATCCATTCCATTCTCTTATCATGTTGACCTCCATCTTGATGTATCCAGATGGTATCTATATCCAGTTTTCAAGTTTCTTATAGTAAGATAGCGCAAATGACTGAAGAAACATGGGGAGCAAATAACAAACCGAGATACAATTTACATAGATATTCAATGGGAGGAAATAATCTGGAAAGCAGTACTCCTGATAGAGGGCTAGAAGATTCAGAGCGGAACAAGGGACCATATTAGACACAAGTCTGCAATACAATATGGGAGCAAAATAGGCCAATACAAATTTAGGCTGCTCAGACACAATGACGGAGCAGGGAAGCAACGGTCCTTCTTTATATAGCTCTGAGACAACTGCACATGAAATATTGTTTGCAGCTCCACACAAATCAATGCCAGAAAGATCCTTACAAATTGGAGGAAGTTCAGAGAACAGAAACAACAGTGATTAATAATTAGGAATTTGGAGGGACTTACTTACAAGGAAAGACTTAAATGTCTCACTTGAGTATTCATAGTTTGGTTTGGTGACTATAAAAGAGGAGATACAAATATCTGAATGCTGCAGAAGACTTCAAGGAGGAAAAGTTATATCAGGATGGTACAAGGCAGTATTCATACTATAATGTGATGAAATTAAGAAAATATATAAAATATCAATACAACTCTTCTCATATTCCTGTTGAATAGTCTCTCAAGGGAAGTGGTGGAAACCCCACCACCACATGGGACATTTATTTGGGGAAATACTAATTCATGTACTGTAGGCAGGGCCACTTGCATGCAATGGCTGTGGAATTAAATTCTTGTTACAAAATTAATCTCCAGAATCTGTTCCTGTATAAGACACATTATGTTATTAGCCCTTATGTTCATGAAGATAACCTTGAAGAAGTTAACTGAGCGTAAACCAATGCAGTAATACCAGCCTGACCCTGCAGACAACTTGAAACAATAACCCCAAGAGCTGGGAATTGTTTAATTCATCTCAATCAGGGTCCACAATTCTATAGACACAGAATTTGGCATATTCCAAAATAGTCAGCATTTTTGCTGTATAAGTCAGCATTTTACTAAAGCCAGGTGCCTGTCATTTTATGTCTCCCAGGCCTTTGAAGCCCTTCCTGCAACCTTCGAGCCTGGGAGCCTAAAATGTCCAGTTTGCACCCAAGAAGCAAGATTGTGGGGGCTTGGGGCAGAGATAAGGGTGATGGAGGGAGACCAGGTACCAGAAGTACAGGCTGGGAAGCGGGGTTGTTTGGAGAACAGCAAAGCAACTGAGCACTGGGAAGCTGAGGAAAGGAGTTGCTAAAGCTATCGACAAGCTCCCTTTTCCCCCTGGAACACAGAGGAGGAAGAATTTTCTGAGCCAGGCTAAACAACATTGTAGGAGCCACGGCCCAGGGACTGCAGCCAGGTTGCCGGGAGAGCACAGCAAAAATATCCCCTCTTGAAAAATAATCAACAGATTGCACTTCACTGAGTCTTTTTCAGCTATGAGCTGAGGGGGAGCAGAAGATGGCAACGAAAGGTATTTAATAAATGCGTATGTCTGCAGAGTACATGGGACCCTGACTTTAGAGTACAATGCTGAATCAGCAGAGAGAGGGACTGGGTGATCGAGTAGGTCTTTTCCCATCCCTATCTTCTATGAGCTGCTAGTCATGGTAGTTGTCTGGGTTCCCTCCCCACTCTGAACTCTAGGGTACAGATGTGGGGACCCGCATGAAAGACCCCCTAAGCTTATTTCTACCAGCTTAGGGTAAAACTTCCCCAAGGCACAAACTCTTTGTCCTAGGAGGGTACACTGCCACCACCAAGTGACTTAAAGAATCAGGGAAAGGACCACTTGGAGTTCTTATTCCCCCAAAATATCCCCCCAAACCCTTATACCCCCTTTCCTGGGGAGGCTTGAGAATAATATCGTAACCAATTGGTTACAACGTGATCACATACCCAAAGCCCTAGGTCTTAGGACCATAGAGAAATCAGTCAGGTTCTTAAAAGAAGGATATTATTTTAAAAAAAGGTAAAAATCACCTCTGTAAAATCAGGATGGAAAATAACTTTACAGGGTAACAAAAGACTGAAAAACACAGCAGAACTTCCATTAGGCTTAGTTTCAAAGTTACAAAAAACAGGAATAAACCTCCCTCCAGCAAAGGAAAAATTCACAAGCAGAACAAAAGATAATCTAACACGCCTTGCCTGGCTTTTACTTACAATTTTTGTAATATGAGAGACTTTTAGGATGGTTTAAAGGAGGCGAAGGAGTTTTCTGACCTGATGCTTCTCTGCTTTCCAAGAGAACACTCACATCAAAGCCTTTCCCCCCACAACACCCTTCAAGATTTGAAAGTATTTTCTTTCCCCATTGGTCCTTTTGGTCAGGTGCCAACCAGGTTATTTGAGCTTCTTAACCCCTTACAGGTAAGGAGGAATTCTAGGCTACCCTTAGCTGTATGGTTATGACAGTAATATTTAGAGGGAACTTGAACCAATGCTGTTAACTTTCTTACCATAATCTTGTCACTGTCGATAATGGTGTTTAACCTGTGTGCAATGGTCAGCACAGTGCACTGGGCAAACTTTTCACGAATTGTCTTTTGAATTAACTCATCCGTTCTGAAACACAGGAAGAGCAGTGGAAATGGAAGTGAGAGATCTACATGAACAACAATCTGACTGCAGAGAAGTTCTATGATTGTATTGTAGATAACTGTAATATTATTCAATCCATAACCAACAGGTTTTCTGTCCTCTTCTCAGAGACCAATCCTTGCTATTCTCTCTGCTGCTATTCAAGAGGGCCCTGACAATCTCTTAGTCACTTGGGAGACAGAAGCCCAGGGGAGACAAAGGGTCCCACTCTCTGAAGCAGTTGTGAGGATAGGTTATGTACACCCCTCCTCTCCAATTATTCTAGATAGAGGGGTGGTTGGGGATGGTCTATACAGAAGAGAGGGAGAAACATTTTTTTTTTTAAAAGGACAGTCATTAAGCTCAGAACTATTTTTACTGAGGGGGCACTAAGGGAGCACAAGGAGTTATAGCTTAATAAGAAATTCTGAAAACAATTAAAAATAAAGTTTAAATGATTTGGAACTTTCGAGTTGTGCCCACTGTCAGCCTTTGTAGCCACACGATCTTACCATCATCCTTGTCCTCCCTTTCTTCCTATTGTTTGTTGCACTCTCCTGTTGAATCTTTTATTAGTAAGTTCTTCAGGGCAGATGCCATGTTTGCTTATATTCTGGACAGAATCTAACACAATGGGGCCTTGATCCCTAATAATAAACCAATGGTTGCATGTATGTGCAGTTTCAAAAAGTTCTGAAAGTGAGGCTGCCAAAAGAAGAGTTAACTATATTAATTAGAAAAAAGTGGGGGCCCATACTTAAAACAGCACAGGTTACAAAATAATATAGAACCTATCACTGATAGGTTCTGAGACAGATTCACCCCAAGGTTATTCAGATTCTGGAGGAGAGTCTGCTGGAGGGAAGGGGAAAAAGGAGGTTGTGGTGATTGAAAGCAGCTGCAACTTCACCTTCAACAAGGGAGGGAAGAAAGCAAGCACAGCCTCAAAAAATGCCCCTCCTAGATTTAACTGGAAAATGGGTATAGCCAGCGAGCCTGGGCTGACTGAGCGCAAATGCTATTTCCAATGTGAATTACAACCACCCACTCAGTGGAAAACTGAGGCAAAGTAGCAGTGGCTCTGCCATTCCGCAGGGAGAATTCGCACTGGGAGCAGGCACCTCTGTGGGCCAGCTTCACTATAGCCCTGATCCTTCACATATGTTTGAAAACAAAAACCTCATCTGAATGTTAATCAAATAATGGTAGCTGACAAAGAAACCCAACCCTATTTTAATTAAACTTCATGCAGACAGATTTATCTGGGGGTGAAAAAGGGATGTAAACTCTCCAGAAAGTTTCACAAGTCTCAATTATTGGAGATTTTCCAAGATATAATGCTGGAAATAAAGTGATTCATATCATTTCCACTTCTAATGCCAAGGATTTCATGTGCAACTTTTAAGAATCATTTAACTATTACAGAATTATTTTATTCATGGGGATAAAAATTCCAAATTCATGACCACGAAGAAAAGCTAAAATTGTGCTAAATTTCCATCAATCATCATGTGAAATACTTAGACCACCAGGCTTAGGTAAACTTTCATATTGTGACGGCTATAGAAAAGTAGTGGGAGACAGATATATTAGCCCCAGGCTAAACAAATCCCTGTTACCAGAATAAGTAAATGGCAGCTGCTCCAGGTCAATTAAGACATCTGGGGCCAATTAAGATCTTTCCAGAAGGCAGGGAAGATAGCTAGGTTGATTGGGTCACCTGAAGCCAATTAGGGGCTGTCTGAAACTAGTTAAAAGCCTCCCAGTTAGTCAGTTGGGCATGAGTCTCAGGAGCTATAGGAGGAAGCCGCGCTGTTGGAGGAACTGAGCAGTACAAACCATTTCAGGCACAAGGAAGGAGGCTCTGAGGTAAGGGTGACGTAGATATTGAGGAAGTGGGGGCTACTGTGGGGAAGTGTCCCAGGGAATTGTACGAGTCCTATTTTCAAAAAGTCAGCTACCCTAGCTGCTACCATTAGGGTCCTTGGGTCCTACTCCAGGGTGGGCCCAGGTTCCCTCCCCCACAACTCCCTGATTAATCACTGAGACTGGGAGACAACAGAGACTGTGCTTGGGAGGGTTGCTTCCCCCCACCTTCCTTGCTGGCTTATGATGCAAATGGCTCAGTAGGCTGTGACCCTTGCCCCTAGAGAAAGAAGGGCTCACAGTGAGCCTCTGAGGCTAGCAAAATCTTCCAGGAAGTGAAAGACCCATGGAGACAAGGACAGAGTCACAATATTTAGACCATTTCCTATTTGACAATAGATTGCAGTATTTCCTGATGGGCATCCTATTAGGTTGTACTGCTTAAAAGTCCACCACCATAGCTACGCCCAAGAGGTTAAGAAAAAGGTAGTAAAGACTGCAGTGTAAACCAACTCAAAGAAGAAACTCCAAGTTAAAGTTGATACCTCTTCAATCATTTGTATTGTAATGCTTACGGTTGCTATTAGTAAACATTTACTTTATTGCAATATATCTGCAGCACATGTCAAGTAAGATAATTTAAATGGATAGTGCAAATAAAAAAAATAAAGATGTCAAAATGGGGAGGATGAATAAGAGGATATGAAATTTCCATTGGTCTGATTAAATCACAGATATTATCTCTTTTTAGCCAAAAATAAGCTAGAAGCCCAAAATCTATAGAGAACGAAAGGCACTTTCTCTAAAGATTTTAGAAATGAAATGCATGCTTCACTGCAAAGCTTCTCTGCTGGCACCACTTCTCTCCCAGGAAGAGGTTACAAAAATGAGTCATGGGCAGATACCACAGTGGAAGGATGAATTTACGGTTCTGGACTCCACGGAAATCTGGAAGAAGTCTATTAATTGCTAATGCTAGGTGTTTTATTTTTTTTAAATACAAGTGAAAATAAAATAGCCTGTTTCTTCTGCGGAAAGAGGAATGCCACCTTGCTATCGGCAGTATAAGAACTGACAATGATACTTTGCTTCCAGAATTATAGACTTACTATAGGTAAACCAGGTACACTTAACTGCAGTTGGGAGGGTTTCATTGACACAGCCCTTACATTTTTGAAGTTTGGCATTCTGATACAGAAGGGTAACTTCCCCCAGCACTGGACCATTACACATCTTACCAATCTCTCACACAGTACTAAAACAGTTTGGCAATATGCAGCACTGCAGTGATGGAAGTAACTGTGTATTATGTATAGAATGACTGACTTCTTTGGGGAAATCAAAGATTTGTACTACCTCCTCAGAAACGGCCACAAAATCTGTTGATTTTGCATGTGGCAATATGTTCACAACTCCTCAGTCAGCTTTTCTCTCTCTGCTAGCACCCAAATTTAATTTTCCTCAGGAAAACTACAATCATTGCCACTCGAAAGTGACCTACAGTGAGCAAATCAAAAACCAAACAGGCCCCAATCCCGCAAGCTGATCCTCACAGGAGGTCCACCTGCACTGATCATCTTGCATGATTATAGCATTACTCTCCTTTGCCACGATGCCTACAAAAAGCTTGACAACAATCAGGCTGCTGGTGTGCAGAGAACTCTGCCTATCTTGCTGACCAATACTGTCTCCTTGTTTCTTTGTACTCTGCCGTCTGTCTATCTCCATTTGTTCTCTAATCTTATACACAGATTGTGAGCCGCTTGGAACGGGGACCGTTTGTACACTGCTTAGCTCAATGGAGTCCTGTTCCATAACTAGACCTCCTACATGCTATGGTAATTCAAATAAATAATAATATTAAGTATAGCACGCTGGAATACTACAGGCAAGATTTCTCACTAATGCTGTTCAGATCCTTTTATATCCAGAACTGATTATTATAACTCCTTTTATACTGGAATATCAAAGCAACTCTACTGATTGCAGCTAGTGCAAAAAAATGACTGAATGACCAGTCATGAACAAATAGCATCAATTCTTTGACCAATGAGTGAACTACAATTTGTTTTGATGATGTATAAAATAGTAAATGAACCTATTTGAAGGACTTGCTGTTTTATTGTCCTTGGATTTTCTCAAATCATACTTTGGTGGAACTATCTGTTCAGCTCTCAAACTGATGCAGCATATTTGCAGAGTTTTCAAAAAATACGGTCTCTTTTAGTGAATCCCACCAGTGTTCAAAAGAGCTTTAAAGACTACTTTATTTTGTAGTTCCTATGATATTTGAAGATCTCTTAGGATTTTGATCTCTATTTAATGGGTTTTATCTGTAACCCACTGTGTGTACTGAATAGCATCCCGAGCATTTGGAAGGAATGAAAACTAATAAATATTATTTGTTATTTGTCACAGTCATTTTTCCTTGCTCGTCTTTGTCACTATGTGCACAGGATACCCTTCCTGGATCAACAGACCTCAACACTATGCCTAACTTTTTCATCATGAGGTCCCTCATCTTTGTGGGATCGTGGTGGCCTAAGAATCTTTCCATTCTGTGAAGTCTTTTGAGAGTTTATCTTTTGTTTGCAGTGTAGCTGTGTCGGTCCTAAGATACTAGAGAGACACCAACAGAAGTTAGTCCAATAAAAGATATTGCCTCATCCATTCTGTCTCTCTAAGAGGTTATCCTGACAGTTGTGATCTGCATTTCCAAAAGGAGTCTTTTATCCATGGCTGCTGTAGGGTAAATAGCTTTGAATGTTAATTTACACATAGAAATCAAGGATATTTTTCTCCTTCCAGAGACAGAACCTGTATCTATCCCCTCTTAGGATGCATTCAGGGGAGCTTTCATGATCGAACCCCTTAAGCTATATACCGTGTTTGGTTTGCCTGCTCTTGAATAGGCATTAGTGACGCCGTCAGCGTTCATGAGAACGCAAACCCCAGCACGGGCTGCACAAGATACGAAGCTTTTCAGTTCACCTCTGTGTACGCCAACCATGTACAAACAGGATAATTCATTTTACTATGGCCTCTGGTGTTTTACCTTGGGTCCACATTTGCTGTTGCTTCGTCAATAATCAGAATTTGATTTTTTTTGAGAATTGCCCTGGCAAGGCACACGAGCTGTCTCTGACCGACGCTAAAATTAGATCCAGATTCTGCCAACTGTGTCTCCATTTTATCAGGAAGTTCTTCCACAGCCTCCTTCAGTTGAACCTGTAGGTATGCCAACGTACTGTAAGATGAGTAACTCACTTCTAAACAAAATATGGTTGTTGTGATTAGGTTGCCTATTTTTTGTTATGCTTTACACAACAATAAGCATGTAAGATTTACCTTTCATACTCATATACATACACTATGTAATTCAATTCTAGAGTTAAGTCTAAAACTGTTTAAAAATCTATTTTTAATTAATCAAAATATATCAAACCTGCATCCCGAATGATAAAAAAAATATTAATGCAAGATCCAGCAGGTCAATGTTATATACAGAGACATTTATATACATTTATACACCCCACAATTATTTTCCTTTCTTCTGTCGGCCATATCCTTACGTAATCCAACAAACCAGCTCAAACCTAATATGTATAAACACTATGAATAATGTTATTTTATATGTAAACATTAGATACAAATGATCAGATATTTGGAATTACCTCTTCCAAGACATTCCACAGCTCTTCATCAGTGTATTCATTGAAAGGATCCAAGTTTTTTCTCATCGTTCCAGTGAACAGAATGGGCTCCTACAAACCAATGAAACATTACATTTTACTTTATATACACTTAGTTTTCGTACTGCAATACAGAATTTAAACACAGTAAAGCTGAGTTGAAGCATGCATGGTACATACATGTAGTACAACAACAAATTATCCCTAGTACAAGACAAGGGGAAAAAACTGTTGCGATTCTTTTTACATCAGAGAAGTAATAAAAGAAAACTCAGAGGTGTATTAGGAGCATGTGGAAGAAAAAAATAAGATAAATGCATAACAAGCCTGCATGAAGATATTTTAATAAAACAGATGAAACAAATACAGGTATTTTGACAAAATCGATATATATCCAACAATTTATTCTGTCTGTACTTGAACTGGCTTATCTGTGCTACTCTTGACACCACAACGCTTTATAGTATATTTATAAGCTAGGCAATTAAATCCACTGACACTGTTAGCGGAAACAAGCGACAACAAGAAGATCCACTCAACGCACTAACGTTCCTAGGATACTTGGGTGCTTTTGAAACTGTGCTCCCTAACTATATAAGGCACAGACAGAGGAGAAGACTCAAGTGGCTCAAGAGGTAGAATACAAGGTGTTGGGATTTTTGTTTTATTTCAGTTTGGAGAAACTCTCCAAGTTTAACATTAAAGAATCTGAAAGATAAATAGATTTCACAACTTTTCTGCAACATTTACGTCTACACATGTATCTGTCAATGATGGTTAATACTAATATTTGTACTTCAGTAGCACCAAGAGAGAATTTGGGCACCTCTAGGCAAACACATGGCAAGGCATAATCACTGCCCCAGAGAGTTTACACTCTAATTTCAAACAAGACTCAACCCATTGAGTGTGACAAACCAAGGGAGAGAACAGGATAGCGAGACAAGGGTGGCAAAGAAAACAACATGCAGTTACACAGGCTAGACACATGCCTGAGATGATGGTTCCAAATCATCTGAATTTTCTTTTTAACCTAGTCATGGCTGACTGATTTCTTGTAGGTGTCACAGCAGAAGTATGGATTAGTTCAGGGAGGGAATTCCATGTTACAGACAATGTGGAAAAAAGTCTGGAGATATTTGTAGGAGAAGCAGACAAATGGGCATTAAAGGACGACATAATTGGCAGAGCACAGAGTATGGGGGTGATAAGAATGAGCAAATGACTAAGGAAGGAAGAGTTGTAAAGAGTCTTGAGGGGAGGTTAAGAAGCTTGAATTTGATACAGTGAAATACAATGAGCCAGTGGAGGGAATCAAAGAGTGAGAAGGAGGAGGATTATGGCCTATTCTCCCAGCTGGGGCAATAGGAATCCCTCAGATCTGCTGCTGGCATCCTAATGCTCCCTCTGAAGACAGCCAAGATATACTATTAGTCTATTCTATGGAGGGACTAAACATACCCTGGGTTAGGGCTGCTACCACTGCACAGACCTCAGGCAGGAATGTGATGACATCTTTGGTTCCTGAATTTACTAAAATGTTGTAGCTTGTTTTCTAAAACATTTTTCCCTTGTAAAAGTGTCCCTATTCCTTCATTCATTATATAGGGGAAAGGCAGCCTCTGATCTGCAGTCTGAGGACTGATCACCTTTCTGCTCTTGGGTTTCAGTTGTGGCCACCCCACTTTTCTGCCTATGGAGTTACTGAGCAAATGGGGTTCAATACCCCTCCCCCATCTTGTTTTGATTGTCATGTTCTAGCAGCCCTCATCAGTTGATGAGCTGGGACTGGAATCCTGTGACGGGGACACATACCTGCTAGATTTTCATTCTTCCTTTTTTTACTGTGTGGGTGTGTAAAATCACTGTTAAGGCTCTGGTGGGATAGCTGTGCTCTTTTTGCTCCTTGGGATAGAGACAGCTTTTGCAAAGAAGTAGTCACCCCCTGGATCCTCATCCAAGAGAAGAAATGACTAGGGTATCCCTCTAAAATTCCCTGCCCTCATCTTGAGAGGAAGGGAAGCTGGAAGGGATGCCTGCCCCTTGCCTAATGAGAAGTGTCCTATTTAAAGACTTGTGGCAGAACTCATCTAGGTGGAACTATTACTGGTTGGAGAGGGGTTGGGTTTGATAGATTTACTCCTGGAGCAGACATTGGGTGCCTGGACTCTTCCTCCTGTGAGCCAATCAGGTTATTCCTTTCTTTCTGTGTTCTCTCTCTCAGTGTGGAATATATTGTGGCTTGATGGGAGGCAGACCCTCTCAAACTAGTCCAACTCAGAGCCTCTCCCCTAGGCAGAGCAAGGGTCCACAAACTGCGGACAGGCATGGCAAAGCTCTCCTGAGCTGCTAAACAGAACTGCCTCATTAGATGAACGCTGCTTGGTCTCTGGTTGGTGTCTTCTGGACAGTTCTACCATGAAGAGAAGAGGCAGAGGGACCTGTCAGGGGGGCACTACACTGGAAGACCCAGAAGGCAAAGATCTCCATGCTGCTCTGAAGGGGAGAAGAGGCATGAGAGAGTGAAAAGACCAGGAAATAAGTTTGTTCCTACCCAAAGGCCCTGAAGGAAATCAAAAGGTTAAGGCAACAAAAGTGGGAGAGCACTGAACCACTAAGCTTTAGCCCAATGCCACAAACTGATCTTCAAGTCAAAAAAAGCAAGAGGGACATGATTTTGCCCCAGAATTCCCTACTAACAGCCCTGAATGCCACTGATATTCAAGCAGAGACGGCACAGTCTGAGAATCATGAACTGTAGGAAATGTTAGGATGTCAGTAATTGTTGGTGTTATACACAAGATATCTGAGCCCAAAAAACCATCACAATGCTGTTGAGGACTGTGAAATATCTGACTTGTTACCAGAGGTTCTTAAATCTATATTTTTTTTTAAAAAAAAAGAGTAAACACTTGTTTATATATGATATGATTTTTTTAAAACCATCACACATCTTAAAGGTTAAATCCTGCCCTGATTAAGACCCCATGTAACCCTACTGCTGTCCATGGACCTGCATGTGGGTGTAGAAAGCCCATGTAGAATTTGGACCTAAACCTTTTATGATTATGTGTTAATTTTTAAGCCATTCCTGGAGTATTATGAAGGTATTGATGATGGCAGAATGTGGTACAATAAAAATGTAAGAAGATAATGTGTTTTCTTTTTATTTTCTTGTTATGTGCCAAGTATTTGAAAGTATTTGTTGCACCAGGACCAATAAAAACCTGTTGAATGAGCAAAGGCGTTTAATAGAAGGGTTGAGAGAACATTTTTCTTTAAAAAAAAACACTGCAAGTAATTTGTTTAACAATACACATTTTAATAAGTTATTTGAGATGTTCTGAAGGTATTGTTAAGATAATTTTCCGTTTCAATCTATTTTTATAGGTTGGCAAAATAAGAAATTGAATTTATAAAATGTTCATAACTATTATAAGAGGTCCTAAAATCAAACATGTATTGCAACAGTAGATAAGGATAATTTTTAATTATCATTTCTGACACAGATTAGTATTTAAAATAGCCTGTTTTATGAGAGGAAGTTAATAAGCCAAACCTGTAAATAATTGTTGTAGAAATGCTTGCAGTCAGGGTAACAGATAATATTTACAGACAGACACAACCTTCATACAGCTCCATCCAAGCAAACAATTAGAAACCTAAGGACATTTTTATTTCTATGAGTAGATATTTAAACTCAGATTTAAGAAAACTTCACTCTCTGGAGAGTGACTCAGTTAGCATGCTACCCGATATATTTTACAAATGCCTACAGCTAGACTACATAGTTTTCCAAGAAAATGCTGAGGGTTGCAGCTACAAACTGTTGCCCTATGTTATGTAGCTATTTTTATTACTCATACAAATATTAGTAATATAGTACAAAATGTCTATTGTAGTATAATTATTCCCCCACTCTCCAAAATGGTTAAAGTCATTCCTTGGTCTTAGACCTTTGCATATACTTAATAGAAAACAAACCTCTCTTTATCTGGAAGAGAAACCCTACCTGCTAACCTTCAGATACTGAAAACCCCTGGGGACCATGACAAAAACCTTCTATATAACTAGCAAGATAAAAATAACAACATTTTACTTCATTACAATAATTTTATGCCCAGGTCAGGAAACTTCTGCATGAATAAAATATACAATTAATTATGAGTGCTCAAGGTGTAGAACAGCATTAGATCAGCAGTTTTCCATCTCTAGAGTTATATTTTGTTCACCTGGGATCAGATATCCAAATGTGGAAATCACCTGAAATACTTGTGGTTAAAGTTCTCAAAACCCTGTAGCCCTTGAATGAACTGATCATCATCCGTTTTCAGGAGAAAAGAACATTGTGCACAAACAAAAGAGAAAGAATGTAAGTTTATGTAAAGTCCTCTTTAGATAGAAAAAGGTCACTAACTCCACTGAGTAGCACCACTGTGCATTAATGAAGCCTCCAGTATGCAGAAACAAAAGACGGCCCACATGAGGCTGCAATCCAATTGTATGTCTTTGCTAGTAACAGCATACCTACCTCTTTCTGTTTGGCTTCTATTCTCAAGAAAGAAAAAAGAAAGCCAGGTGATGGAGAGGCATTAAAGAGCCATTGTTTGTTAACCTTCTTATCACATTCACAGTTGTTTTTAAAAAGAGAGATAACAGAATATAAACATATAAAACAGTACATTAAGTAAGTGCTACCGTGATTTCTTCATCCAGCTGACGAACCAACAAACATTCAGACACCAATATGGTCAAAGGCCTCTGGATCCAACGTTATTAAACAAAACAGAATGAAAGCTGGAAATTAATAGTTAAAATGCTACCTACTAAGCAAATTCCACTGGTGTCTAAACAAGTGTTTCCTCCCATCACCCAAACAAATAGGATGAGCTACCTGCAAAGCACATGCCTTCAGGAAAGGAATAGGGCACTGCAGAGGGAGCACCATATAGTCATGGCTGCTAGAGCCATGTTCTCCCGCAAAGGGGAATTATGGCCAGAGGATAGGTCAGAGTCCCCATGGAATCTGGTGACCTGCATAGGCCCAGCTATCCAAAGAGATGTGGATCATACCAAACTCTTCTGCTGCAACAATGTCTAGCTTGCTGTTTCAGTCAGCTGTAGGGTAAAGGTGTGTGGCTGCTCTGAAGAGGAAAAGGCGTACTTCCAGAACCACCACAAGTACTTTTCTTCCAACGCCCCTCATCAGGTCTAGGATGGCAACTTTATGGCTTTGTAGCTGGTAGCATCATCCTCAGCCAGGACCTAACACAAGGCCTCTTCTGTTAATAAATTGAAGGCCTAGAACAACTGCCCTCACTGAACAACATTGGTCACTACTCAGAGGTAGGCATCAGGGTCATCATCCAGTTCAATCTTGGACAGAGAAGGGGGCAGATCGAGGGACGTGATCGTTCCCCTCTATTCAACATTGGTGAGGCCTCATCTGGAGTACTGTGTCCAGTTTTGGGCCCCACACTTCAAGAAGGATGTGGATAAATTGGAGAGAGTCCAGCGAAGGGCAACAAAAATGATTAGGGGACTGGAACACATGAGTTATGAGGAGAGGCTGAGGGAGCTGGGATTGTTTAGCCTGCAGAAGAGAAGAATGAGGGGGGATTTGATAGCTGCTTTCAACTACCTGAAAGGGGGTTCCAAAGAGGATGGCTCTAGACTGTTCTCAATGGTAGCAGATGACAGAACGAGGAGTAATGGTCTTAAGTTGCAGTGGGGGAGGTTTAGATTGGATATTAGGAAAAACTTTTTCACTAAGAGGGTGGTGAAACACTTGGAATGCGTTACCTAGGGAGGTGGTAGAATCTCCTTCCTTAGAGGTTTTTAAGGTCAGGCTTGACAAAGCCCTGGCTGGGATGATTTAACTGGGAATTGGTCCTGCTTCGAGCAGGGGGTTGGACTAGATGACCTTCTGGGGTCCCTTCCAACCCTGATATTCTATGATTCTATGGTACTCACTGGCTGCTTAACTGGTGTCCTTGGATTACTGAACATAGGAAACACAGCTAGTGGATCACTGCTTTGGCTTGTTTCTCCTTTGTGATTTACAGTAAGAACTGCTGTTGTTGGGCTACAATTGGTTTTGCTGCTACTGTCCATCTTCCAGTTTGTGATCTCTTCCATTACTCCCCCTTTTTATACCTCTTCTGCAGATGAGGTTCAAAAGAAAACTTCCATGCAATACCACACGCAGAATGCTCTAGAGGTCAGCAACAAGACTCATTTTTTCAGGGAGAGGAGGCAAGACATTTCTGGGAGAAGGCTTTCAGCTTTGGAGTTTGATCCCTTCGATAGTCCAAAGCCAGAACCTGGTAATATTTAAGATGCAGTGCAAATAGCATCTCTTCAGACTGGCATTTTAGCTGGCAGGAAATGTATGGTCATTTCTGGGGGAAGGAGGAAAGTGACTTAAAAATTAGAAAGGCTCTGTTGTTGAAGAGAGGAGCTGAGGGGCAAACAGATGTTTAGTTGTGAAGTCTTGTTTAGCCATTGATATTGTTTATGATTAATTTTTGTGTTTACACCCAAATCATATTACGGATATAGCCAGTACAATAAGAAAACATTCCAAACATTCACGTCAATTAGGTGCCTAAAGTATCAATGCAAAAAAAAGTGTTTAATTTTCACTCAGAATTTAATTCAAATACATGAAAAACCAAAAATCACATACTGCTAAATAAATCTAGCTTTCAGGAGCATGTATGTGTTTGAGAGGGGAGAGCAGGGTTTCTTTCTTTGCTTTTTTTCTTTAAAAAAAAGAGAATAATAATAAAATCCTACACACACACACACACACACACACACACACACATTCTCTGCTGCACCACTTTCCATGTAGTCCAGCTGAGGGGTGGGAGATGGGTATCAGGGAAGCCAGTGGAGGTCTGTGATTCTCTCCCCAGCTTCTGCCCTGGTGCAGGTTGCACAGCTGGCAACAGTCCCTAAGGGATCATATGCCCGATGTTGCTGGAGTGCAACATACCCTGACATGCCTTCTCTGCAACTTTCTCCTGGTGGGGAGGGTGGCATACTGCTTGCACTCCCCTACACTCCTGTCAGAGCAGCACAAAGAGGACAGAGAAGAGGAAAGAGTCAGACCCAAAGGGCTGATCCTATACGTTATGGAAGAGGCACTCTGTAGGAAATAATGTGATCTTATTCAAATTCTTTCAAATACATCAGATTACACAGAAGCACAATCTCAGTTATTGTCTCTTACCAGTTCTTGAAGAACTTGTCCACAAGAATGGACCGATTTAAATGATTAAGACATATGGCCTCAAAATTTGCCCTACTTTCAGACTGAATCATTTGGATACGAAATATATAGGCTCTTGTTTTCAATTTAGTAGTCCATTCCAGAGATATTATGGAAAACAATAGCCACTAGTATTTTTAGCAAATGTTTTATGCTCTGTGCTGGCTCTTCAGCAGCAGTTAGCCAGAAACTTAATTCAAACTCTTTCTAGAATTGTGCTGATATTGATATCACTGATGCACACACAAAATAATTGGTTGACATGACAGGAATCCATAGATAATGAAGTTGTTAAAAAAAGCCGTGATTATTTCAGCTCCATTCTCAGGTTACAGTGGGGGAACAGGGGAACTAATATTTGCAAAACAGACAAGGATGAAATTCTGGGACCTAAGAATACTGCAAACAGAAAGCAGAAAAAGAAAAAATGATTATAAAAATGATCTTGACAGAGTTTTTGAAATGTTACAGCCCTAAAATGAAAATAGATGTGGCAGACAAAGTCAGCTTCATACCTGAGGTATGATTGAAATTTTCTTTCGCAAGTCATGAAGTCCTAGTTCTGATGTTAAGTACTTATCAATCCAAATTCGTCCTTTGGGTTCAGCCAACCGAAAGAGAGCTGCTATCAAAGAGCTCTTTCCAGCTCCTGTTCTTCCCACAATTCCAACCTGCAAAACCAACCAAGCCAGTATGATTAAAATTGTTTCTTTCTTTCTTTCTTTCTTTCTTTTTTTTTTAAGGTAAATGCTAAGAAGAACAACACCCTGGAGTTGGATAGGATTTGAAGCTTTAAGAATTTTCTAGATCATCTCATTCAAAAGTGAAATGAATGTTTTCTTAACAAAATGCCTCCCTTAATATGAGTTGCGGAATGCCTAAATGAGAGGCAATGTGGCCAGTGGATGGAGCACTGAACTGGTACTTAGGAGTCCTGCGTTCCATTTCCAGCTCTGCCATTAGCCTATTGGGTGACCTTGCACTAATCATGTCACTTCCCTGTGCCTCAATTTCTCTATCTGTAAAAAGGGAACAATGACACTAACACTCCTTCGTAAAGCACTTTGAGATCTGCCTATGGACATTATTAGTATTAAACAAGCATTACTAACTGCACTTGAGACAATTCTGAGTCAGATTCTGATGACCTCACTCAAGCTGAATAGTATGTAACTCAGTGAGGAGCCATAACAAAGTCAAAACTAACAATAGAGCTACAAAAAGTATCTGAGCAAAGGGCATGGAGAGATGGTCCTAATGTTTGCCATAAGGAGCTGCAGTAAAGAAGAAACTAATGCTGGCTGGGGCAGTGGATTCCTTTGATAGCCTAGCTTTCAAAGTTCAGATCACTGCAGGGGACAGATATGCTGCTTTTCTCAAAGCTCTGAATACCAGAGCCACATATCTCATAACCAGGGATCTCAAAGAAGGACATTTGAGGGAATTAAGAAATCTAGTTAAGTACAATAAGTGGAAGAAGGCCGACCAATCCTAGAAGACACTATAAGGCACAACACAGTCTAAAAATCCTCTCAGAAAACAGGAATTCACAAAAAGAAAATCTGCCAATATGACTCCACAAGGAGCCATTGAAAAACCAGAGGATTAAAAAAACCATACTGACAACAGAAAAAAAAAATGGAGAAGCAACACAACTAACACATTCAGTCAGTAAGGCTTTCACAGAAAATGCAGGAAAAATGCAAAATAAGGAAATGCTAAGAAGCCTAATGGTATGGAACTAAAAAATCTTTTACAAATATATCAAATGAAAAAAATACGTAGGGAGATCGTATGTCTATTAATAAATGAAGAAAGGGGCAAAATTAATGCTGACTAAATATGACTCAGCTAGTGAACTCCTTTCTGCAAGAAACCTGTCTTCAGAAGAAGCAGCTAAGGGATTACTTAGAAAAACGGAATGTACACCCAATCAACTGTCTCACAGAGCACTGCTTAGGATAACTCTCTATATAGAGCTGCTCTGCCAGAACCTCTTACAGTAGAACCTCAGAGTTATGATCACCAGAGTTACAAACTGACCAGTCAACACACACCTCAATTGGAATCAGAAGTACACAATGAGGCAGCGGAGCCAAAAAATAAAAAAGCAAATACCGTACAGTACAGTACTGTGTTAAACATAAACTACTAAAAACAATAAAGGGAAAGTTTAAAAAAAAAGATTTGACAAAGCCAGGAAACAGTTTCTGTGCTTGTTTCTTTTAAATTAAGATGGTTAAAAGCACCATTTTTCTTCTGCATAGTAAAGTTTCAAAGCTATATTAAGTCAACGTTCAGTTGTAAACTTTTGAAAGAACAACCATAACATTTTGTTCAGAGTTACGAACAAGTCAGAGTTATGAACAACCTCCATTCTCAAAGTGTTCGTAACTCTGAGGTTCTATGTATATATTGCATTCAGTTCAAGGCACCACATTTCCAGAGAGATATTGGCAAACACTGGAGGGATTTCAGAGATAAGCAAGAAAAATTATCATGGTTTGGAGATACTGATTTATGAGGAAAGATAAAAGAGTTAAATATGCACAGCAGTGGTTCTCAACCAGGGGTAGGGAGAGGTCTTCCACGGGGTACATCAGCTCATCTAGATATTTGCCTAGTTTTACAAAAGGCTACATAAAAAGCACTAGCGAAGTCAGTACAAACTAAAATTTCATACAATGCCTTGTTTATACTGCTCTATATACACTATACACTAAAATGTAAGTACAATATTTGTATCCCAATTGATTTATTTTATAATTATATGGTAAAAATGAGAAAGTAAGCAATTTTTCAGTAATAGTGTGCTGTGACACTTCTGTATTTTTATGTCTGATTTTGAAAGCATGTCATTTTTAAGTGAGGTGAAACTTGGGGTACACGCAAGACAAATCAAACTTGTAAAAGGGATACAGTAGTCTGAAAAGGTTAAGAATCACTGATGTACAGTGTAGCATAGCTAAGTAATTAAGAGGGCACATGACAACAGAAGAATATTTGAAAAGTACAAACACCAAACAAAAGAGGGCAATTATGTAGTGTGATACACAGAGATACTGAAATGATATTAAGGAAAGGAAAACTTAAGGTGAATTTCAGGAAAAAATTTGTAACAGAGAAATTAAGCTATGGAACAGGCTCCCAAGCAAAATGGCAGAACCTGCATTTAAAAGAAACAAAACACCCTAGACTAAGCACAAGAAAATATACTGGAAGAAGCAACTTGGAAGATGGACTGGATAACCTAAAAGGTCTTTTCTACCTCTAAATTTTCCAATTATATGATTTTATTGAATAACTGATTCTCGTAGGTGTGTACAATCACGAAGTACTATGTAAGTGCTAATCATTATATTACTGTTACCTAAAACACAGCATAGTTTTAGCAAATCTGTTTAAAGGAATGGTATAAAAGTAAAAGGAAAAAAAACTGAAATGAGAAATATTTCTGAAGAACCTCTACTAAAGCTCCTCTTCCTTCGAAAAGATAAATCAGAAAGAAAAAGCTAAATGGAGAACACACAAAGTGTTTTAAAGAAGAAAGAGTTAAAAAGCATTTCTTTTGAAAACCTTAGTGATATACACTATTATATTAACAACATGAAAAAAACATTATCAAAAATAAAGTAACTCTTAAAATAAAAATGCAGCTGCTTGTATATTGTCAATATCTCTCTTTCAGGCAGACATCAAATGAAAACATTGCATTTTTCAGTGTTTGACCAAAAATACAAATGGATTTCTCTAAATTGACTACACTCTGCTAAAATCAACATGAATTTGAACTGGCTCTCAGTAAACAGAATTTTATTCCCTTTTATAAATCATGTTATTCAAAAGGCACATTATTTTTCCATATACAGATCATAATCAAATCTGTCCTGCAAAACCAGGCAGGCAGGCCCTTGTGCAGCCCCACTGAAGCCAATGGCTACCTGCATACACAAAAGGGTCTGTCAGCAGAATTGGGTTCCTGATTACTAAACACATAATTTAGGTCATCCAGACAAAGAAAATAACTTATGTTTAGCAACTGTATGAACTGACATGTGTTAATGTGTTTTTAAACACCACTTACCATCTAGCTTTGACAAAGACAGTTGACTTGTGTTTAAAAGCCACCACTATTTTTGGCCTGATCTACCTTTAAAACTTATACCATAAAAACATAAGAATGGCCATACTGGGTCAGAGCAATGGTCCATCGAGCCCAGTATCCTGTCATCTGAAAGTGGCTAATACCAGGTGCTTCAGAGGAATTAACAGAACAGGGCATCCAACCCCTATCATCCAGTCCCAGATTCTGGAAGTCAGAGATTTAGAGACATCCAGAGCACGGGATTGTGTCCCTGACCATCTTGGATAACAGCCACTAATGGGTCTATCCTCTATGGCCAAACTTACTGACACTCTGAGACGCATATGATAATCTTCAGAAGTTCAAGAGCCAGGTGCACCTGTTGGGGCTTGGGGCATCAGCCTCACAGCAGGGTGGTGGGGCTTACCTGCTGGGGCATCAGCCCCATGGGGCATGCCTGCCAGGGCTCAGGCCTTCAGCCCCGCAGCACGGTGGTGGTGGGGCTAGAGCAGTGGTTCTCAACCTGTGGCCCATGAACTGCTTGCGGCCCAATCAGCACACAGCTACAGACCATGTGACATTCTCAGGGCCATACAAATAATATATATATTGTGTGGATGCAGCCCACATAACACATAGAGAGCTGTAAATGAGGCCCACGATGGTAAATAGGTTAAGAACCATGGGGCTAGGGGCTTCTGTCCTGCAGAGATGGGGGTCTCAGGGCTTCAGCCCCGTGGGAGGCACCTGCCAGGGCTCGAGGCTTCAGCCCCACTCCTGCTGAAGGAGCTTGCAGGGATTTCACTTTTGGCACTGTACCTTTTAATTTCTGTTTAACTAACTTCCTCACTTTTGTCTAGTTCCCCTTTCTGAAATTAAATGCTACAGTGGTGGGCTGCTTTGGTGTTTTCCCCACCACAGGGATGTTAAATTTTATTATGTTATGGTCAGTATTACCAAGCAGTTCAGCTATATTCACCTCTTGGATCAGATCTGCGCTCCCTTTAGGACTAAATCAAGAATTGCCTCTCCTCTTGTGGGTCCCAGGACTAGCTGCTCCAAGAAGCTTCCATAGTGTAGACATAGTCTTCATCTATGTTAGGTGCTAAATGTTGTTTGAGGCCTTAGAGGACAGTGAGAAAATACTTTGGCCTAGTCTATATTTAAACCTTAAGCCAGGTGGACTGAAAAATCCTGTGCATCATAGCTATGTCAACCTAATCCCCATTGTAGAGGCAGCTAGGCTGACAGAAGAATGCTTTCATTGACCTAGCTACCATCGCTCAGGGAGATGGGATTCCTACAGTGACGGAAAAACCCCTTCCATCACGGTCACCTGCGTCTACACTATGGGATTACAGCAGCATAGCTTTAGTGCCATAGCTGTACCACGGTAACTCCTGTAGCATGGACATGGCCTAAACTGTTAGCAACTTCCAGATTTTCAAGAAATGCTTCCCTCTTACTAAAATCCAGTGAACAGGGGCAGATACTTGGAAACCTATTATTTTACACATTATATTGATGATGGCCTACTGTCACACCATGTGATACATTATCAAAAACAGTAGCTTCTAAAAAGGAAACAAATCTCTCTTCAGAGCTGCAAGAGCTTTAGACTGGACAAACTTACTTTAGGATGACCAACGCACAGCACAATCACGCAGGTCAAAAAAAACAACAAGTATTTCGCCACTGTCTGGGTACCTCTCTTATTTCGGTTCTTTTATTTTATGTCTGTTTCTCACCATGAAATTTACATCTTCTTATTCACTATTACACTAGAGTGGCTTATTATAACTGCTACAGAGCTGGCCCAAAGGCAAGAAAAGTACAGAGAAAAAAAACAGCATTTTTGCTACACTTTGTAAACTCCTTGCCCTCAACTCCCACTTACTTTTCTCTGTGAAATCATCTTTGTACCGGACAGAAGGGCTGAATTCTTGAAACATACTTGTTACTAAAATGATTCACTTGAGGAATGAAATGGAGGTGGGGGCTGAATGAAAGTGTGTGTCACAAATTAAACAAGGGCAATGATTGTACAGAATTGAGCCAATCCCCCGGGGGAGATCTGAAATAAAATCATGTGCTAAATCATAATCCTAAAATTATGCAATCGACTCCCCAGCCTTTTCTCTCCTTCTCCCCTATCCTGGGATTATGTGTGTTGCATACACCCTCCTTTATTTTTTATGGTCACTGTCCACCCTTTGTGTTGCCCCTCCCTACCCCTTTTGTGTTTCCCTTAGTGGATCCTCAGTGTCCCTTTGTACGGCTCTACTTGTCTCCCCTCTTTCTCATCCATACTTAGCTTCCTAATAATTTTCTTTCTCAAGACCCATGCTGATGGAAAAGATAATTAACCTGCATCTAAACTAGGGAAAAGGTTACATGCAGTTAGCTAACACAAGTTAGTTAAACTCAATCCGTCCTTGACCCTTTTTCTCCCTAATGGATACAAACCGTTGGAATCATCAGAGCAGCTTTGTCTTCTCAGTGGCAGAGACAGAAGATGCTCTCAAGCAAAGTGTGATTGTCCCAAAATAAGCATTTATTTGTAGTTAATAAGAGTAATGTGTTCATAAGGTGGCTAACAGTTTAGCATACCCTTAATTATTCATTTCCTTGCTTTTAAATTCTGGACTTTGTAAACAACATCTGGCATGCATGTTGTTTTCTCTTAGTGACCTTAGTTGCATTTTGAAATAAAGGTCATGATCGTGCAAGAGGATCTATATGCCTGGGCTGAGTCCCACTGAAGTCACCAAGGCTCTGCACATACACAAGGATTCTGATCTGCCCACATGGATCCAGTCACAGGATCAAGGCCTGCATTTGTTTTCTTATAATTATTTGCATTATGTAGCACATAAAGGCCCAAGCCCTACTGGGATAGGCACTTTACAAACCTATAACCAAGAAAAAGTCCCTGCCCTGAAGAGCATACAATCTAAGTGCGTTTTGTTTTTGGAGTTTATGCAATAGGCAAAGTCCCTAGTTTCATAGGTTCTTAAGTAGGTTATTTACTCATAACCATGCATATTACCAAACATCACTGCATAACTTATTGTAAGTAAACATGCTTTATCCTTTAATAAATATAAGTAATATAATTACTTTATTTTTATTTTTTTAAAGACAGGCCTCATTTTCTAAAGACAGTATATTTCAGGGCTGGCCAAACTTACTGACCCTCTGAGCTACATACGAGAATCTTCAGAAGTTCGAGAGCTGGGGTGCGCCTGCTGGAACTCAGGGCTTCAACCTGGCAGGGACGGGGGTCTTGGGGCTTCAGCCCTGTGGGAAGTGCCTGCCAGGGCTTGAGGCCCCCTTCTTGCTGGGCAGAAGTCAGAAGTGATGCATGGAGGGTCTCATGGGATCACGTGCCCCCCCGATTTTTGCTAGGGTTTGCTGGCCCTCACTCGGTCAGTTCCTGGAGCTGGCAAGCTGGAAGTTGAGGCCATGTGGAGAGGCAGTGGCAAGCAACTGGGAGCAGCAGGGAGAGCTGCTGCTTTTGCTGCTTCCTGCAGAGCTAAAGCAGCAGCCCCTCCCTGAAGCTCCCAGCTGCTTGCTGCTGGCTCTTCATGTGGAGCTAACACCAGGGAGATGCAGGGAGGGGCCGCTGAGGGTAAGGGGGGAGGAGGCGTACCTGGAGGTGCAACTCAAACTGTTTAAATTGTACCCCCCACTCTCAGCAGGCACCAGTCATCTCTGGCAGAAGTCCCTAACCCCACCACCCCACTGCAGGGCAGAAGCCCTGAGCTTTATGCCTCAGTCTGGTAGGTGGAGAATGGGGGGGTATAGGAGACTCCACAAGCTGCACTTTAACTATAAAAGAGATGCATACCTCTCACAAGCCACAGTTTGGCCACCCCTGGTACATTTTATAGCACTGTATAGAGTTGGAAAAAAAGACCATAAGGTATTACCTCCTTAATGAAAATGTTGTGTATATCTGAAATAAGCATGCAATGCATACCTTTTCTTTTGATTTAATTAGAACAGACAAGTGCCTCAACACCAAGGGTCCATCTAAGCTGTAAGTGAAGTTAACATTTTCAAAGGCTATCACTCCTTGGCTTGGCCATTCAGCTGGTGGACGTTTGTTGGACTCCCAAGGAGCTTCCTTTTCAAGTTCTGTGTATTCCATTACTCTTTCTACTGAGATCATCTGGAAAAAAGTCACACAAGCAATGAAACTCTTTTATATTTTGGGTAACATTTTGATTATAAAAAAAGCTACAAAATAACAGGAGAAATTTTCTTTCAATCATATGAGAGAGAGAGAGAGAGAGAGAGAGAGAGAGAGGATGAATCGTGGTACTGTCCTATTTTTATTAGACAGAAATGCAAGTCTTACCTCCTAATATAGGTCCTGATCCAGCATAACATTTAAGTATGTACTTAATTTTAAAGCATGTTAATTGAGTCAATGTAAGCATTAATTTGAGGTCAATGGCATTACTCACATGCTTAAGTGCTTTGCAGGACTGGAGCCTTATTTTCTACATGATAGGTTGTCTTTCTGCTGGGCCTCCATGGGAGTAATACTAAAGATCTGACTTATATCTGAGCTACAGGAAGATCCAGACTATTAATAATACCATTGATAAGTTTATCATTTTTGTGTGTTCTGAGCCACCACCATCTCTGGGGTTTCACCAACGAGCTTGTCCCTTGCAGCTCTGGCTAAGGTTACTATGTGCTTGGAATGAATATCTATAATTCAGCGGTAGAGCCAAATCAGTATACTAGTTACTACAGTATTGGCTAGATAGCTAGCAGAATTTTTTTTCATATCCATGGACATACAAATATGAAAGAGGCAGCAAGATCTATTGTTAACTGAGATTTTATGGGATTCTAAATGGAAAAGACTAACTAACGGAACTAACCTCTCCCCAAATTTGAGACATTTGGGCTGCCTCTCTCTTCTTGCAAATATGGGAGGCAGTTCAGTTTTGGCCATGGGGTACCGTTTCCCCCCACCCCTTTCATCCCCGCAACAGATTATTACATCAAAAACTGTAAGAAAAAACTAAACTTTTCTTAACAGATTATATTTCACCTTACTCAGCTTTGTTAACTTCATATATGAACCATGAAGAGACCATCATAACAATACCCAAAGACTTATCTCGACAGCAGTGGATCTGGGGAGGGAGTCAGTCCCAGAAAGTGAACAATGCAGTAGCAAGTTCTCCATTCTGGACCTCTCCTCCTCAGTTGGAAACACATGAGAGACAGAATGAAGTAAGAAAAAATTACTAGTGAAGGAGAGCTAAGTAGGACAAAACCACAAAACCTCGGATTCTTGTGAGTCATGGAAAAAGGAAGTCATTTACAATAGCTCCACGAAGTACTCCACATTCTACACTAGTGTCAGCCTAGTAAATGGTATGTCTTGTTCTATGATACCTCTGAATCTTCACCTCCCACAGAGTAATTCACCCCCACAGGAGAGCCTCACACATTTGAACTTCATTAATCCACAACCTGATAATTCAGACAAAAAGTTTAGCAGTCTCTCCCCACTTCTCCAAAAAGATTGATAAGTATTGGTTAATTCTTGCCTGCAACATGCTTTGAAAATGCAATAAGCTATACAGCATAAATGCTAAATACAAAATTATTATTAGCAGGAGTGTTGTAGTACAGTTTAACACTAAATAAGCCTTTGTTATTCTTTATGTAGTGTACAAGGTGTATTTACCAGAATGTTACGGTGACTCATCATAAATAATTACAAGTAAACCAAAACTGTCAACACAAATGAATAAGTAGATTTTTGATGTTGTATTTTTTTTATTGTGGTTGCTTACTCATTAATTTAAAAAAATTAATATGCAACAAACAGCATCTTAGTAAATAGTGTAAATTGATGTTCTACCATATGCAAAAATGTATTTGGAAATTTATGCCGACCTTATGTAGTATGACTTGAATAAAGATTTAATACATCTTAAATATTTGTTACCTTTACACAAATTAACAGGGTCTAAGGCTTTAGATAGAAATAACAGGGTCTTTAAAATTCCATTAATGCAAAGATAACACTTCTAATGTATTTCATGTCACTGAACAGCAAAGAGATGTGAAAAATACGAAGTTGAGAAATTAATATTACCAGATTTTCAACTTCAGCACTTTGCCTAACTCCCCACTGGAACATTCCCATGAGCGTGATTGCATAGGACAATGCCAAGCCAACCTGTCCTGCATCCAGAGCTGTAGGGCGAGGAGGAGAAAAATCACATCTATATAATTACACAAAACTCTGCTTAACTCTTCCTTCAATCTAATATGCCACTGAAGTGGTAGCTGGCTCTTGGTCACACCAGTTTAAATAGTAGCTCTGTGGAAAAAGTCTATCTTGTCACATTACTTTTGTAAGCTTTCTAAAACTATATTTGTGTTTGACAATAAGGTCCTGGTTCTCCACTGCAAGGCAACTTGTCTTAAAAAAAAAAAAAAAAAAAAAAAAAAAAAAAGCCCAGAATCAACTAATCTCTTAAGCACAAGCTTAGGGTCATTGCTAGTCAGTTAAGCAATTGAGAATCTTTCAATTAATTTCAAAGGGAGTTGGATCAGACCCCTAAACCTGTGCATAGTGAGCATAAAATGCTACTAAAACACATTGCTAGCATTTACACAAACTATGTACTGGTATAAATGGGTGCAAAGCACTGTAAGAGCAGACAAGATGCTTTTGAAGGGCAAACTTCTGCTCACCCTACTCATATGGACAGACTCATTACACTCAGCGAGTCAGCTCTTGTGAATAAACTAAACAGGATTTGGTCCTAATATGGGATCCGATTCTCCTCTCACTATAGCCATTTTATATCAGCATAACTCCATTGACTTCACAAAAGCTGCTCCTTATACTGATTGGAGAGACAAATTAAACCCAGTGTTTTGATTTGTCTTCAAGTCTAGTAACTTGAAACCTAGTTGGAAATCTCTATAATGCCATGTATATAGGTCTATATATAATTTATCTAAAGGAAAAATAAAGGAAACAAAGAACAGCAAACTAGCACCCAAATTTCATGTCCAAGATAATTACTTCCTTTGTATTTTAGAAGACTATCTAGTTTTAGAACATCTACCATAATTACATCCTAGGATGATCATATAAAACAACAGCATCAGAATGACAATGAATATAAAATTTCTTATAATGCAATCTCCCTTTCTGGGATTGGGCTCTCCCTGAATCCAAGACATTTGAGCTGAATCCTTGAATGTTCAGCCTGCTTTGTTTTGCCTAGTCTGCCGTGACAAGAAGGGAAACAAATGTTGTTGTCCCAAAGACAGCTTTAAAAGCTAGTATTTCAACAGTAAAGGCAAGATTGTAGAATTGCAAGCTTGCCTGCAACACTGTGGGGAGATAATCTGGAGAAAGGTTGTTAGGTTCATGGCCAATCCCTTGAGTCCAGAGAAGTCTAAACGGTCTCCAGTACTTACAGGAATGTCTTGGACAGAGGGACAGACCAGGATCTAGAAAGAAACATTTTACGTAACTGCAATCCATAAACAATTAGAGAAAGTAAATTCTGAAAAAGAATAAGGTATTGCTATATATTGTAATTATAGCATTAACATTCCTAGCATCTGTACTTACTCTTTGCGAGAAGCAGGGAACCAAAGGCAACCACTATAACAAAGATGGCACAGATGGCATCCAGCCGCACAGCAAACCATCGGGAGGTAGTCAAAAACAGAAACCAAGCCTCTAAAGAGTTTTTTAAAAGTCATAATAAGAACAATAAGTTATTGGGGAAAAAATAAGTTCTATAAGGACTCCCATAAGACAGTAATATAACATTAGCATGGACTAATTCCATAAGCTGCAAAAATACCATTGTCTTGGAGAGTGTTTGCATGTGTTGATGATGATGTCCTATTTTCCTAGCTAGTGCTGGCCAGTTTTCAGGTTTTCACACCGTTTAACACAGCTGACACTAGTATATCAAATAGGAGTTGGAATAGAAATAAAAGATGCTAGGGCCTGATTCATAGCCCACTGAAGCCAACAAAAAGACTCTCATTGACTTCAATGGACTTTGGATCAGATGCCTAGTATGCTATGTAAAATACCATTGCAATTTTCTTTCATATAACATTTAGATAAAGTATATCCCAATATGCTTCAGAGAATTGAGTATTACTGACAGTGGAGGTTATATGATATAAATCACAGAAGAATGCAGCATAATCTGTATGATGAAAATTCAAGTATTCAAAGTTAGGGCCAATAACAGAAGTCAAATAGGCATCAGATAGAATTCTATATTGCTTTGTAATCTGGGCCTGTTCATATAAAATGTATTTTCATATAGCCAAATTCAAAGTTACATGTCTTGGAAAAAGGCCATACCTACAGACTGGGGACCTGTGTTCTGGAAAACAGTGACTCTGAAAAGGATTTAGGTGTCATACTGGTCAAGCAACTTATCATGAACTTTCAGTGCGATGCTGTGATACAAAGGGCTATTGCGCTCGTTAGATGTATAAGCAGGGCAGTAGTAAGTAGAAATAGGGAGGCAATTTTACTTTTGTGTATAAGGCACTGTCAAGACTGATACTGAATACTATGTACAGTTCAGGTGGCCACATTTTCAAAATATATAAAAAAAACTGGAGGTGCAGAAAAAAGTCACAAATTATTTGGAGTTGAGTTATTTGAAGAAAATGCCTTGCAGCAAGAGACTTAGAGAGGTCAATCTGTTTAGTTTATCAAAAAGAAGATTGAGAAGTGACTTGATTACACTGTATAAGTACCTGCATGGGGAGAAAATATCACATACTACATGGCTCTTTATTCTAGTAGAGAAAGACATAACAACTAATGGTTGAAAGCCGAAGTGAGACAAATACTTCAGGTCAAGACTGGATGACTTTCTGGGGATATACTTTAGCCAAACACATGCCTCTTGACTCAGTACAGGGGTAGCTAGGTGAAATGTAATGGTCTGTAAAATACAGGAAGTCAGGTTAGATGATAAAATGGTCTCTTCTTGCCTGAAACTCTATGACTCTATCAATTAAAAAAAAAAAAAGAAGGCAAACTAGTATAGAATACTTAGTACAAACATAATTCAGATTACTTTTGCATACAGAATATTCATATTGCAGCCAAGTAGACTTTAATAAAAACTAACCTACAGTATTAACACAGACAGGAGCTCTTAAAGTTGCTCAGACAAAAAAGATAAGAGATTAACAGGTTTTTATATTTTTCCAAAGGATAATTTACATTAAATATTTTTGTACAGTTTTAGGATTGGTCTACACTACACAATCAGGTCAATGTAAGGCAGCTTACATTGACCTAATTATGTCAGTGTACACACTACAGCCTTGTCCCGCCAATGTAACTGCCCTACTACACCAACATAATAACTCCACCTCCACAAGAGGTGCAGGGCTTATGTCGGTGAAGTTAGGGTGACACAGAGTCTGTGCAAACACTGTGTTAATTACATCAGCTATTAGCTCTCTTGTCAATTTCACTGCTTGCTGTGAAATTGACAAGAAAGCCAGGCAGCTAGAGCCCAGCTACCCCTACTCCTTTGGAGAGCTGGGAATCTGGACCCCACTCCCAGCAGGGAACGAGCAGGCAAGAAGCCCCAGCGGGCTTCCCCGCCTGCTCCTGGAGGAGAATGGAGAGGCGAAAAGCCCTGGGAGGCTTTCTCCTGCTCCTGGCAGGGAACAGGGAGCCAATGGGGCGGGCAGCCAGCTGGGTTCCTGGCAGGGATCTGCCAGCAGAGCTGAGAGACTGGGCTCTCAACTCCCCACATTGCCCCTCTTAGGTCAGTGGAAGCGCTCCTGTTGAGATACGCACCACAAACCCAAGGAGAGTCATGTGGACATGCACCACGGCAGTAATTACTGCGGTGGCTGTAAACCGACCTAATACAGGGCGACTCAATTTTTTAGTGTAGATGCATCCTTAGTGTTCCACCTGAATAATATTAAATATTGCTAAGTATAACTTGTTTTGCCTTAAAATATTATGCAATACAAGATCTTGGTGAAAAATGAATTTTAAATATACTTATTGGGTATACTTTAAAATGTTTATCGTAAATATTGTTATTATGCATGCTTGGCTCTCTCAAACTATACTAGAGTCCAAAGTGTATTCTACAAATCCAGAAAAACAGAAGAAAAAACTAATGGGGAGATTTTTCCCTAAAGAGAGATGTATTAAAATCAGTGTGAGCTGTGCATGTACGCTGCACATGTGTACCTGAGGGGAGAAAATATTTCCCTCTGAAAGAGCTACATACTTAGTTGTCCATGTCTATTGGTGACAAACCTGAGTGAAGATCTTGGTGAGCATCAAATAATTCTTGGAATCTTTGCTCTGCTTTGAAAGCACGAATTGTCCAAAGTCCCTGGAGAGATGTTGACAAGTGGGAGAACACTGGACTTCGAGCTGCAAAGTAAAAAAGATTAATTTATTGTAGCTGAAGGGCAGTGTTGGTAATTTTTTGCACTATGTTAACCTTTAATCCTACTTCTCTGTTTACTGACACAAGCCACTGAATCACATCTTTTAGGATAAACATAGGATAAACCTATTTTCCTGTTACTCAATTATACCCACTTGGATGGCAAAATGGATTAATCTAATTGACACAAAAAACGTTTTCAACAGTTGTTATCATCCATGACTTCTTCCTTTGTTTCTTTCACTAATCAGATAACGCACCCATTTTTTTTTATTCATGATGCTAAAGACTCAGACTCTGCTATTTAATAATCAATTTGAAATACTGAGATAATCATGAATCTATGAAGGTCATACTGGGTCAAAACCTACATTATTATGTGCAATTAGCCCACTAAGGCCAAGATTCAGCAAATCATTTAAACTTAACTTTAAGTTTAAGTTGTCCTTAACTTTAAATATATGAGTAGTCCATTTGACTTCAAAGACATTAATTGTGAACTTAAGCCTGGGGTTAAGCAAGTTTTGAAGGATTTTGCTGGGTTAAGACTCAAGACAACAAGCAAGTAATTTGCAAAACTACAGCAAAAATTCCTGATTAATTGATTGTTTGCAGAATTTTAGCATCTCATATAATTGTTGCTCAGACTAAAAATCAGCTCTATCCAAGCAACGTACTTGTGGACTCCAGACGTTTAATATCTCTTGCTGTGTCTAAGAAATACCGTCGAAGAAAAATGAAAAGAATACAAAGTGGAACTAAAGGGATGAGTATCCAAGGAATCACTGCCACAGCCACAGCTACTACGCCAAAAATCTGAAGGAGAGTCTGCAACAACATAGGCAAGAGAAAACATTACTTCCTTACCCAGAAGGGTTCCGTTTAAAACAAGCTCAAAAACTATTTCACATCATTAAAAGGTTAAATATTCAGACAAAGATGACACTCCAATTAAAAGGATAAACAACAACTCTCATATAATAGCTAGATCACAATTATTTTCACAATATAATTATAAGATTTAATATTTTTAGTATTTCAGATTAATTGTAGAATTTACTCTATTTTCTGCATGATTTGTTCTGCCAGAGTCTAATGGGAGCTGCTACAATCAACGTGACCCAACATGAAAAGCTTGCTTTCATGGCATTGGTCCATTTCCTGTGATCCTGCAAATAACTAACAGTGTACCTGATTTACAAATGGTTAAAATGGACACGTTCAAGATAGGTAATAGTTAATTGCTCTGCAGCCATTCAGAGAACCATATAGATGTATTTTCTAGCTCAGGTGAAAGGTTGAATTGAGCTTTGACAGAAACTTAAGTGTTCTTTGAACCACCTTGCCCAGCATAAACTGAAGATCCGACTGCCTGACAGTATTTTTAAAGTTTGAACTTTCTATGCCTGTGTGATTAATCTGATAAAAGGAAAGGTAACTTCTACAGTGAAGAACAACATGGAACACTGCCAAGAGAGGTTTCCAAAGAGACCAGTGTACCAGGTTAAGAATCCAACAAGAAACAGGAGACTGAACAGCTGGGCTAAACCTGAAGCTGACCTATA
The DNA here is from genome assembly GCF_965140285.1 of Lepidochelys kempii. Lineage (NCBI taxonomy): Eukaryota > Metazoa > Chordata > Testudines > Cheloniidae > Lepidochelys > Lepidochelys kempii. Next base: position 97,202,097 of record NC_136380.1, read on the forward strand.
GAAATCTGGAGATACTAGAGTGAGAAGGTTAATTGTCTAGGGTGTGGAAATCCTCAGGGCAGCGAGTGCTTCCATAAGAACAGCCATACTGGGTCAGATCAAAGGTCCATCAAGCACAGTGTCCTGTCTACCAACAATGGACAATGCCAGGTGCCCCAGAGGGAGTGAACCTAACAGGTAATGATCTAGTGATCTCTCTCCTGCCATCCATCTCCACCCTCTGACAAACAGAGGCTAGGGACACCATTCCTTACCCATCCTGGTTAATAGCCATTAATGGACTTAACCTCCACAAATTTATCCAGTTCTCTTTTAAACCCTGTTATAGTCCTAGCCTTCACAACCTCCTCAGGCAAGGAGTTCCACAGGTTGACTGTGTGCTGAGTGAAGAAGAACTTCCTTTTATTTGTTTTAAACCTGCTGCCCATTAATTTCATTTGGTGGCCCCTAGTTCTTATATTATGGGAACAAGTAAATAACTTTTCCTTATTCACTTTCTCCACACCACTCATGATTTTATAGACCTCTATCATATACCCCCTTAGTCTCCTCTTTTCCAAGCTGAAAAGTCCTAGCCTCTTTAATCTCTCCTCATATGGGACCTGTTCCAAATCCCTAATCATTTTAGTTGCCCTTTTCTGAACCTTTTCTAATGCTGTATATCTTTTTTGAGATGAGGGTTCACATCTGTACGCAGTATTCAAGATGTGGGTGTACCATGGATTTATATAAGGGCAATAAGATATTCTCTGTCTTATTCTCTATCCCTTTTTTGATGATTCCTAACATCCCGTTTGCTTTTTGACTGCCGCTGCACACTGTATGGACGTCTTCAGAGAACTATCCACAATGACTCCAAGATTTTTCTCCTGATTAGTTGTAGCTAAATTAGCCCCCATCATATTGTATGTATAGTTTGGGTTATTTTTTCCAATGTGCATTACTTTACATTTATCCACATTAAATTTCATTTGCCATTTTGTTGCCCAGTCACTTAGTTTTCTGAGATCTTTTTGAAGCTCTTCACAGTCTGCTTTGGTCTTAACTATCTTGAGCAGTTTAGTATCATCTGCAAACTTTGCCACCTCACTGTTTACCCCTTTCTCCAGATCATTTATGAATAAGTTGAAAAGGATTGGTCCTAGGATTGACCCTTGGGGAACACCACTAGTTACCCCTCCTATTTTCCTATTCTGGAAATTTACTATTTATTCCTAACCTTTGTTCCCTGTCTTTTAACCAGTTCTCAATCCACGAAAGGATCTTTCCTCTTATCCCATGACAACTTAATTTATGTAAGAGCCTTTGGTGAGGGACTGTAGAGGGGTGGCTATCCCCACTCCTAAAATAGAAAGGGTTAAAAGCAGTCCTGGAGAGGGCTGTGGCTGGGGACTGCTGATTGGGGAAGCAGCCGCAGTTGGGCCACGCCCCAATCAGGCCCCAGCTGACCTGTATAAAAAGGCTGTGAGCCAGAGGCCCAAGGAGTCTCTTGACAGAGTGAGTGAACGAACGAACAAACGAACAAACACACTGAGGGTGGTGCAGTGCTGGGGAAGGAGCAGGCTGAGCAGGGGCGCTCCAGGCTGGCAACTCCCCAGGCTGAAAGGCCTGGTCCAAGGCCCATAGAAGTACTGGGAGGCAGAGAAAGGCAACAGGTCTGAACCCCCTTGCCTATGATGAGTGGCCTTTACACTGAAGTCTGCCCCAGGGAGCGGGGGTTGGTGATGACTGGCAGTAGTCCAGCCTGAGGCAAGGTGGGGATAGTGGGTTGGGGGTTCCACAGGAAGGGGAGACCCAGAGGCAGAGTGTGGGGGTACTGCCAGGGGGCAGAACCCCAGAGAAAGGGGCGCTGGGGTCTGTGAGAGACACAGGGGCCAGAGCTGTGCAATCATCAGCCTGCAGAGGGCGCTCCAGGCTGGAAAAGAGCTAATTCCCAAGGATGACCAGCAGGAGGCACTGCAGGGGTAGTCTGCTCCTTTACAGGGACCTTGTCAAAGGCTTTCTGGAAATGTAAGTACACTATGTCCCTGGATCCCCCTTGTCCACATGTTTGTTGACCCCCCTCAAAGAACTGTAATAGATTAGAAAGACACAATCTCCATTTACAGAAACCACGTTGACTTTTGCACAACTATTTATATTCTATGTGTCTGACAATTTTATTCTTTACTACTGTCTCAACTAATTTGCCCTGTATTGACATTAGACTTACTGGTCTGTAATTGCCAGAATCACCTCTATAGCCCTTCTTAAATAGTGGTGTTACATTAGCTATCTTCCAGTCATTGGGTACAGTAGCTGATTTAAAGGACAGGTTACAAACCATAGTTAATAGTTCTGCAATTTCACATTTTGTTCTTTCAGAACTCCTGGGTGAATGCCACCTGGTCCCAGTGACTTGTTACTGTTAAGTTTCTCAATTAATTCCCAAACCTCCTCTAGTGACACTTCCATCTGTGACAATTCCTCAGATTTGTCACCTACAAAAGACAGCTCACATTTGGGAATCTCCCTAACATCCTCAGCAGTGAAGACTGAAGCAAAGAATTAATTTAGTTTCTCTGTGATGACTTTATCGTCTTTAAGTGCTCCTTTTGTATCTCAATCATCCAGGGGCCCCACTGGTTGTTTAGTGTATGTACCCAATGGTACATATGTACCCAATGGTAGGTAACATAAGCCTTTATGACATGCAGATAGCTGAAATTCCAGGTTTATGTCAAATTCCTGCTCAGTGTTAATTATTACTTCTTGGAAGGTACACTGTTAGAAAACTGTTCTCCATAGTCCATACTAGCTCCTAGATGTGGAATCCCTTCTAGTTTATGAATTTTTGTGTGTAACTAAATTCCAGCTGAATTCTACTGCTGCTGCTTGATCTCCAGATGTCAATGGAAATGTGGGACTCCCTTTGGCCTTGAGAAAGCAAGACTTGGGCAGGAAAGCATCAATCCTTATCTTTTTAAAGGTATTTGGAAAAGATGAATGAAATATCAGATATGGATGACCAAATGGATAAACTGAATTACCTGGATTTTCATAATATTTTCCATTAAGTTGCCTATGAAGCAGGAAGCATTCCCATCTTACTTCTAATAAAGTCCACACATATTTAATAAAGTCAAACGTGCCCCCTCATGTTGGCTGTGTTATTTTTGAGTTACCAATAGAGTCAATCAGCACAAACCTCAGAGGAACCTCTCCCCTTACGCCTAAGTGTTCTTAGGGTTTCTTACAGGATCTTCCTGTTTGAACATTAATTTCCCCTACACACATGTAAGGGTCCTACACACACAGTTCTGTTATATCTTGGTGGCATAATGAATCAACAGAATTTACTCATCAGCTTTATGCAAGATTCTAACTCCTGATAACAGGATGGATCAACAAAAGAACCCTGCATCCCTATGTAAGATTATGCACTTTGCCACCCTGTTACAGTACCTCATAAAAGATTATTAAGGAAAATAACTAAGGGATAAGAGGTAAAGTCCTGCTGTGAATTATACACAGATTCAACAATAGGAAACAGTTGTTATAGCCCACTATTCATCAGAGTTAAAATAAGTTAGTAGGGTAACTCTCCAGGAGTCAGTTTTGAGGCCAGTGTTGATATACAGTACAAGGTAAATTAACTTTAAAAAAAAATCCAAATTTGAGCTTTAGTGATGATAACCCACAACATTTTGCCAAATACTGTTGTGGGTAGGAGGAGCGCTGCTGAGATCTAGCTCATGTAACAATACCTTATTAGGCAGGAAAAGTTAGGCTACTAATTAGGCCACTGGCATGCTGAGACCACTGCCCATCATGCTGATCAATACTGTCTCATTGTTTCCTTGTACACCCACGTCTGTGTCCCTCTCTTGTCTTATATTTACTGCTTTGGGGCAGGGACCAATTTTTTGTCCTCTGTGTATGTACAGAACCTAATACAATGGAGTCCTGATCCATGACTAGGGCTCCTATAATTAATATCATTATCATTACCACCACCACAAGCATTTGAGGTCTCGTGCATGTAACTTAGGGATTTATTATCTTATGAGAAGAAGATATCAGAAGGATTTGTTAGAAATAATTTTTTGTATAACTCCAATAACAGAAAAGACCTCTGAATCTTGGTCTCTCCTGAGGCAGTACAAGCAGTATAGGTTGAACCTCTCTAGTCCGGCACCCTCGGGACCTGACCCAGTTCTGAACCAGAGAATTTACCAAACCACGGGAGGTCAATGCAGAGTGCCAGCGGGTCTCCATAGGTGTGGGAAGTAAAGGTGCGGGGGGTGCTGCAGCACCCCCAGGCTTTGCACCCAGTGTGGCTCCCCGCCCGGGGCCCCGTTGCCACCTAGGGTCCCTGTGGCCAGCCCCAGGTCCTCCGCCTCCCTCCTGGAGCTTGAAAGCCACAAATCAGCTGTTTGCGGCACTCCGGAAGCACTGGGAGGGTGGAGGAGGAGTTGGTAAGCACGGGGCTGCCGGAGTGCAAGAGCTGCGGGGGAGGGGAGCAGAGAGGGAAGCATAGTGCCGGTAGATGCTCTGTACCCACTAATTTTTCCCCCGTTTGAGAGAGTTGTACCCGAGTGTGTGTGTGTGTGTGTCACCCCTCCCCTTGTGTGTCACCCCTCCCTAAAGTCTTAAAGATAAGAAAGTAAATAAAAAGAATCCAACTACTTTTTAACAGGTTTGTATTTTTTTGAATGGTTATACTGCATAGTTCTGATTGCCGTTGAACTTATTTGAATATGAGTAATTTTACCAGGTGTCCCTTATTCAGCATAGGGAAATATGGTCACCCTAGTAGGTTCTAACTTCAATCATGCACTCCAGAGTGGGGATCTATTGCAGTATTCTTGCCTTTGAGAATTACAGATAATATCTGAATGAGTAATAAATAAACTATCTTAACAACACTGTAGATAAAATATAAAACTTTTAGAGTGTATTTTTGACAAACTATATATATGCACTTTCCACAGTTGTTGGCAGATATCAAAACTGGAACCAAAAACCCAACCCTCTACCTCTTGAGCTATGAAGAACTCTTTTAGCTATAAGAAAAGGAGTACTTGTGGCACCTTAGAGACTAACAAATTTATTTGAGCATAAGCTTTCGTGAGCTACAGCTCACTTCATCAGATGCATTCAGTGGAAAATACAGCAGGGAGATTTATATACATAGAGAACATGAAACAATGAGTGTTACCATACACACTGAAACAAGAGTGATCACTTAAGGTGAGCTATTAAGCAGGAGAGTGGGGGGGAAAAACCGACCTGGAGTTTTATATCTGCTACCCAAGATCCATAAACCTGAAAATCCTGGGCGCCCCATCATCTTAGGCTTGGCACCCTGACAGCAGGAGTGTCTGGCTATGTAGACTCCCTCCTCAGGCCCTACGCTACCAACACTCCCAGTTACCTTCGAGACACCACTGACTTCCTGAGGAAACTACAATCCACCGGTGATCTTCCTGAAAACACCATCCTGGCCACTATGGATGTAGAAGCCCTCTACACCAACATTCCACACAAAGATGGACTACAAGACGTCAGGAACAGTATCCCCGATAATGTCATGGCAAACCTGGTGGCTGAACTTTGTCCTCACCCGTAACTATTTCACATTTGGGGACAATGTATACCTTCAAATCAGCGGCACTGCTATGGGTACCCGCATGGCCCCACAGTATGCCAACATTTTTATGACTCACTTAGAACAACGCTTCCTCAGCTCTCGCCCCCTAATGCCCCTACTCGCACTACATTGGTGACATCTTCATCATCTGGACCCGTGGAAAAGAAGCCCTTGAGGAATTCCACCAGGATTTCAACAATTTCCATCCCACCATCAACCTCTGCCTGAACCAGTCCACACAAGAGATCCACTTCCTGGACACTACGATGCTAATAAGCGATGGTCAGATAAACACCACCTTATACCGGAAACCTACTGACCACTATGCCTACCTACATGCCTCCAGCTTTCATCCAGGACACACCACAAGAGCCATTGTCTACAGTCAAGCTCTATGATACAACCGCATTTGCTCCAACCCCTCAGACAGAGACAAACACCGACAAGACCTCTATCAAGCGTTCTTACAACTACAATACCCATCTGTTGAAGTGAAGAAACAGATTGACAGAGTCAGAAGAGTACCCAGAAGTCACCTACTACAAGACAGGCCCAACAAAGAAAATAACAGAACGCCACCTTCAGCCCCCAACTAAAACCTCTCCAATGCATCATCAAGGATCTACAACCTATCCTGAAGGATGACCCATCACTCTCACACATCTTGGGAGACAGGCCAGTCCTGTCCTTGCTTTCAGACAGCCCCCCAACCTGAAGTAAATACTCACCAGCAACCACACAACAGAACCACTAACCCAGAAACCTATCCTTGCAACAAAGCCCATTGCCAACTGTGTCCACGTATCTATTCAGGGGACACCATCATAGGACCTAATCAATTCAGTCACACTATCAGAGGCTCGTTCACCTGCACATCCACCAATGTGATATATGCCATCATGTGCCAGCAATGCCCCTCTGCCATGTACATTGGCCAAACTGGACAGTCTCTACGTAAAAGAATAAATGGACACAAATCAGATGTCAAGAATTATAACATTCATAAACCAGTTGGAGAACACTTCAAATCTCTTTGGTCACTCGATTACAGACCTAAAAGTGGCAATTCTTCAACAAAAAAACTTCAAAAACAGACTCCAACGTGAGACTGCTGAATTGGAATTAATTTGCAAACTGGATACAACTAACTTAGGCTTGAATAAAGACTGGGAGTGGATGGGTCATTATACAAAGTAAAACTATTTCCCCATGTTTATTCTCCCCACTCCCCCACCGTTCCTCAGACATTCTTGTCAACTTCTGGAAATGGAAATGGCTTGATTATCACTACGAAAGGTACCCCCCACCCGCCGCTCTCCTGCTGGCAATAGCTCACCTTACTTGATCGCTCTTGTTACAATGTGTATGGTAACACCCATTGTTTCATGTTCTCTGTGTATATAAATCTCCCCACTGTATTTTCCACTGAATGCATCCGATGAAGTGAGTTGTAGCTCACGAAAGCTTATGCTCAAATAAATTTGTTAGTCTCTAAGGTGCCACAAGTCCTCCTTTTCTTTTTGCAGATACAGACTAACACGGCTGCTACTCTGAAACCTGTCTTTTAGCTATGAGTAAGTTATAGGCTGTTAGTTATGGAAGCAGACATAAGGGAAACCGTTACTAAGCCAGTGTATTACCTATTGGTAGCCTAACATTTTTTTCTCAGCAATGAGGACCTAACATAATCCATTTAACAGTACACAAATGACTTGCAAATAAAGGACTGTGCTGTATTTCAAAGCCCACTGAAAAACAAGAGTTGGGGAAAAGAAGATGGAAGTAAACACAATGGTTTAGAATAGTAGCTTTCCACAATAATGCAGGAATAGCTATTGTCTAGAAAGTGAAAGTTCTTTTTTCCCTCTAATTTTCTTCTATTTTCAGAACTAGAGAAAATAATCCAAATGTACTGAGGAAGTAAAAAGTGCTATTAAATTAATACCAAAAGACAGCAATGCTTCCCAAAGCAAGAAATGTTACATCCCTTTTCAGTCCCTGAAAAGTGCCCTCCTCTTTCAATGTACTAGATGACCCAAGCGTCAGACATTATTTTATGGCCAACTTAACTGAAACCTATTTCCATAGCCTTGGACAACCTGCACAAAGACTGCTGCTCTATTGTTGATGCTGTTAAAATGTGGAAAGAATGTCAAACATTGAAGAAAGAAATACCCAACAACAAAGTTAAATTGCAGGCATTAAAGAAGCAGATGGATCAAGCACTTACTCCACCTCATTTTCTTGCAATATTCCCAACCCAAAGTACCAGGGTAGATGTTTAAACTGCTGAAGGAGATGCTACTATGACATGAGCATCTAATAATCACCCATTAATCATGCCAATCATCATGACTTTCAGGGTTGGAGGTGAACCATTCAAGCAGTACATGTTTGCTGATGATCTTTTAAAGAAAGTCACACCACTGAGCTGGTGGAAGTCACTAGCTAAGCACCTGGAACCAGAGCCTGTTGAAGTGCTACAACTGCTTTTGACAATACTAGCCTCTTCTGCAGGCACAGAAAGAATATTTTCTTCATTTGGACTAATACATTCAAAGCTGAGAAGTCAATTAGGAGTTGAAAAAGAAGGAAAACTTGTCTATGAATAAAAACAAGGAGGGAGGGAATAAGATCCCCTAGTTTTAAAAGTTTGAAGGACAGTCTAAGTAACAGAATAGACGGTCTCATTTTCAAGAGATTTAGGCCAAGTCTACATTATAAACTTACTTTGGTATAACTACATCGCTCAGGGGGTTGAAAAATAATCCACAATTATACCGACCTAACCCCAGTGTAGACAGCTCTCTGTCAGTGGGAGAGCTGCTTCCTTCAACACAGGCACCGCTCTGAGGGAGGTGGATTAATTACGCCGACAGGAGAAGCTCTCCCGTTGGCACAGAGAGTCTTCACTGAAGCACTACAGTGGCACTGCTGCCGTGTTTGAAGTGTAGACCTGCCCTTAGGCAAGTAGAACCTTAAGCTCCAGTCATTTTCACTTGTACATCTTTTTAAAAATTTACCATGTTGGGCTGAAATAATAGTTCAGTTTACTGACTACAGTTAACCCCTCTGTTTAAGAAATCGTTTAGTTGTAAATGTGAAACATTTTGATAATTGAAATTTATGTATCTAAAATATTTAAAGCATTAAAAAAATTGTATATGCTGCTTTGTGTTCAGTTAAATTCCAGTTCCCACCCTAATGCAGCTTGACACAAATCATGAGAAAAAAAATCTTAATTATCCAGCAAACAAGCAACACATCATTTACCATATTCTAACATAATAAAAAGATACAATTAATAATAATCTGAAAAAATAAACTATTCAATGTTAAATGTTAAATAAATGTATATAGTTATAATGGACCCTCCGAGGTAGCAATTCTAGTGTAAAGGCTTTATTTAGTTGTAAGTCAACATGTTTTTATTGTTCTATCAACCGGTAAGAATGTAGTTAGAAAATAACTGAAGTACAAATGAAAAACTTGATTAGAACTGATGATTTATATCAAGGATTTCCACTTGGTGATATAAATCAGTGATTTAAATTGCCTTTCTTTAAATCAATCCATAGACGACGTACTGTCTGTGGACTCATCAATGCAACTCCTTAATCTGCTGGAGGATTCACTGATCAACAACTATATCAATTTCCGATCTTGTGAAAAGCAGGATAAAAGTTCTGAAGTACTGCATGATATGCACATGTAACCCGAGAAGCACATTTCTATGAGATTTTTTTTGTTACAGATAATTTCTTGTCCTCATGTTTGTTTTCAGAATAAATATGTATAATGATCCAATACCCACACTAGTAAACATAACTTAGTCATTCAAATTATGCTCAGTTTTTTTTCACAAATCAAAAGTAAAATCTACAGTCTTTTTGCCAAACAGTGAAATCCTACTTTGTTTGTAAGCACATAAGTCATATCTATAGTATATCAATAGTTTAAGGCAATCTAGAAGATTTGTACTTATCGCCATTTGGAACAGGATTGTTACATTCTATGACTGACAGTAGAATTAAAAGATTTCTAGCTGCTGTGAAGTGTTAGAAATATTAATGACCTTGATATGTCTTTTTTTTAATAATCAGGTTGTGCTACAAATGTGGAGGGTTATAAAAATGCTTGACAAGCCATTTAAATAAATAATCAAATGCTTCACCCCTGTGCCAAAAGCAAATTTAGTATTACAAAAAAGATAGAGAAAAAATACAAACAAACTGTAGAAAATATATTTGCTTAGCCTTATGAATACCTCTTTGTGGCCTTTCCATACTAAAATATACCAAACCCCACTTCTAATAGACTTGAAGAGTCTAGGATCAGCAGGATCTCTTGAAAGACATTTAGGAATTTTGGGTGAACTCAACTCCTCACTTGGCCTCTGGGTGGCCAAATCCTCAGCTGGTGTAAAGGCTGGTACACTTCAATGCAGCTAAGCTGATTTGCACCAGCTAAAGATCTGTTCCAAAGTAACTTGGGAAGGAAAATAGGGATATGAATGCCAAAGGTAAGGTCTGACCTAAATTTTTATCCAAAAGTAGAACTGAACCCTTGTTTGGTTGTTCATTTAACTTTAAAGTAGTTTTGTGCAACCTCACCACCTTTTGGTTTCATCCAGAGGCACCAAAATACTTTGAGAAAAGCTGTCCTTGCTATATTCCCGCTGCTTGCAACCAGTCAAAACCATGAACTACTAGAAATCTTGCAAAAAGACTGCATCACATGAGACTTCCAGTACTCTAGACCAGGAGCTACAGCGAAAAGAGTTCATATCACTAAATGAAAGCTAGTTTTATTTTTCAAGGAACTGAGAGATACTATATTCAAAACACTGCTTTCCCCCAATTCATTGAGAAAAATCAGAGAAATAACTTAGGTACAATATGTTGTTGTAAGCTGGGAAGTACACAAAGAAAAAGACAAGAAAGTGAAAAGAAAATGAAGAAGAAAAAGGTCAGGAAAGAGAGAAACAGAGTCATCAAGAGAAAAAGATAAATGCAAAATAATTAAGAGGAATGTTTGTGTACAGTCTTCTTCCACATATGAATAAAGGTTAGGGGGCATCTCATTAAGAATTTATTTTATTCAAAAATAGAACAGATATGAAACAAGAACAAAATGCAGAAAACACTGAAATAGTTATCTGTATATTTGATATTTTATATTAAATTTCTGTTTTGCTATAGTAATAAACCTTATTGCATGCATATATATATAGAGAGAGAGAGAGAGAAAGAGAGAGAGAGAAAGAAACTTTACCTGTCACTAATAATGCTGAAAATAGTTGTAGAGTAGAAATAAAAACTGGAAACTGGAGACATCTCTGAGCTCTGCATGGCTCTGGCCTAAATCTGGATGACCAGCCTACCCAGATATTTGGTTGAAGTACAAGAAATAATTTTTTAAAACATTAAAGAAAAATGGATGACAGTTACAGTGTAAAAACACAGCAATGGCTTTAGCATATATACTGGTTATCATCAAGATTACTCCATCTGGTTCCTGAGATTTAATAGTTGGGGCATTCAAAAGAGGAGTGAGAGAGCAAATAAAGGGCAGCTTTATTTAGCCAACACACCATGTTACCCTCACACCTACAGCATTTTTGATCTTCAAGGCAGAAATCCTCCCCTCCTTTTTTTCACATCAGTGTAAATAGTATATTTTTATTCTGAGTTAATGGCAACCATGAAAATACAAAAATAAATAAATAAAAAAAATCAAGGAACTTCAGAAAAAGTTACAGAATCACCTTTTTTTTTTAAAATGAACATTTCCACCTCACCATATTTCTATCTAAATGCCTGTGCCTTCTTCTAATAGACCTGGTAAAAATCACATTCTTATTTTCGCCTGTCCCCCTGTCCCAATAAGACTTAATTAGCCCTATGTTAAATACTAACTGATCCATTGTGGCATGGATGCTGGACAAGAGAAATTGGAACGTGTAGATGCAAGCAGAAAAAGGTTCAGAGAGTCCCCCCATGATTAACTGTCACCAAGCTGCTATTTACTGTTCTCTTTTAGCTAAACTTCCTATAATGGCAAAATCACAGAATCTTTGCAACTAATACCACTCAAAAATCAGAATGTAACAACACACACACAAAAGATACATGTTTGCATGACCTGCTTCACCAAACAGAACAGAGAGACATTTAACAAAGATCCCAGTCCTTGGGTATTTTTTGATACCCTCATTATTTTAATGTTTTAAAATATCATAAAAATTGAACCAAGTTACATAATCTTTTAGCAGACAAAGAACTTTTATGTAATTATCCAATGCACACATCTTAAAATTATCTTACACATACAAAAGCTGACTAACTTTGGGGGGAAAAAATGAACTGTAAGAATCACAAAATGACAAAGTCATTGTAAAGCTAAAAGATGCTGGAATTCCTTCTACACACTTTCCCTGACATTGCCAAACAATAAAATGCAAGGGTCAGTGATACTGAAACAAGTAAAGGCAGTTCCACTCTTTTGCACCTATGAAAGCAAGTGACCCTAGCTTATTATTCCAGTCTTAGGCACTTTTTGTTCTTAATATCCAGATGCAGCAGCTATTTTTTAAAAGGAATGACTGTGGACACCTTCTTCACATTTTCCTTTTCTTCAGTATTTTCACTTCATAAAGCTGCAGTCAATGTGTTTTGTGTGTGGTGAGAAGGGAATGACACATTCAGCGGTGGTCTTAGCCAAAGCCTACATTGGTGGCTCAAGTAGGCTCAAGATTAGGTCTTTGTATGTGATGAAAGGATATGAAAAGTCAGTTATTTAAGCTCAGTCAAGCTGTTGATTTTGGGAGGAAAAAGGTTTCGCAATTCAGTTTTCCTCAATAAATCACTGCCCTTTACCAAGAGCAGCTGCTGATAGTTCACATGTTCACAATGTTCCCCAGAAACAAAACAATCTTGAGTTTTTTAAAATCCAGCACAGGGTAAAATCAAAAGGAGTGGGAGATAATTTAAAAGCAGTGTCTTCTTTAAATATAAGGGAAACTAAACCAGCAATTCATTTATCTAGATATGAATAATGAAATCATAGAGGATTTATATTTTGTTATCAAAAAGACAATAAACTAAGACATCTATATTATGCTGACTTTAAATACCAACTAGTGACTATTGTAGAAGAAAGGGAATATTTAAAAAAAGAGCATGAAATGGTGAAGCTATTGGAAATGGAAGAATCCGTAGAACTTTACGAAGATGATCATACTGGCCAACATTTTCAAGTGGCTACTAATTTTGGGAGCCCAACTTGAGACACTGAAAATGCTGATTTTTCAAGGATGCTAAGCACCCACAAGTCCATTTGAACTTAATGAGATATGGACTCTCAGCATCTCTGTAAATAAGCCCCAAAGTGTCTCCAGTTGAGCATGCAGAAATCAAGGCATCATAAACAGTGGCCACTTTTGAAAATATGGGCTATTGTATATAAAATGTTACGTTATACCTTACATTTCTTATTAAACTATGAGTACTATAATATTCCACCCCTGGATTCTTTCTCCAATTAAAAAAGCCAATATACAAATTTATTATGTTAAGTTGTATACAGCTGTAATATTTTAACCACAGTGTATTTAAATGATAAGCCACAGTTTGTCAATGAGCTCCACATGGCTGGAACCTTGCGTCCCTGCCGTGCTAGAGATAGAGTCAGGAAATTTTGGCTAAGATACTAAGTGAGCTTAGAAGGGATTTTCAAAAGAGCCTGAAGGAGCTGAGTGCCAAAGTCCTATTCACTTTTAACAGAAGTTGGGCATTGAACATCCTTAAGCCCATTTATCTATTTAATTAAATCTGATCAGTTTTATTGTTCACTAAACAAAGGATATTTGTGACTATTATTTATATTCTGGTAGCACCTCTAGACCCCACTCAGGATGAAAGTCCTATTGTGCCAGATACAGTACAAACATATAAGCAGGTATAGAATAAAATCTTAGGAAGCATCTAAGGAGAGGTCTTTCAGTGCAAAAAAAGGTGTTTGCTAACTCAGAATAAAATAGTAGTGAAGACATCGCAACCCAGCTTTTAATCAAGTTAGCATTTGAGTGCAACACCAGACTCCGCTACAGGCTTTACCTTGAGCTTCAAATTCAAGATAATAGCGGAGTTTTCCTGTCCGTACTGCTTTTTTAACCTGTTAGCTAACCTGAGTTAAGAACTAACCCTTTATTGTATTTACAGTGTAGATGTACCCTAAGTAATTTTAGGTGTCTAAATCCATTGAAAGTCAATGAGAATCAGTCACCTAAGTCATCAATGCACTTTTGAACATTTTATCCATGGTTCCTGCCTTGAAGAGCTTACAACTTAGTTGAAAACGAGATGTCCCAAATGAATGTAATCAACAGCAGGAAAGGAAGGGGAAGGAAGAATGAGGGTAAGAGTTATAAGGTAACTGACTAACAAAGTATATGGGCTTACATCAACCAAACACTGTTACCTTCATTTTGCTTTTCAAGTTATTTCCACTAGTTCAAGTCACTAACTTTCTAAAAATCAGTTTGGACTATAGCAAACATAGCAGTAAATGAAAATGATCAGTTATGAATTTAATAAATATGGCACAAAGAGATGAGCTGTCATGGAAACTTACGCCCACGCAGAGTCCATCAGAGGCATAAGGGCCCAAACCAGTGCACCAATTTCTGGATACAGGCCTTGAACGCTAGCAGCCTGATACAGAGCCTACTGAAGTTAATGAAAAGATTCCTATTTACTTTTATGAGTTTTGAATCAGACCGTAAATGTAAAATTCAAAGAAACTCAGCTAAGTATAATAACCTAATATCCGATAATAACCCTCTGTCTGCACATACAGCTCCATTTGATATCAGTGTAGCAGCATACATCCTTAAATGTGTGCTCTGACAGATCATTCTAATTTTTATTTATAAAATGATGGAAGCAATTATTCCAACAGACAGTTATCAAATGAACATGATCTTTACAAAGTAGCAGGCAAAAAATGATTTCCTCATTCTGTAAGGCCAAAATCTTCTCTTTTTAATACCTTCATGCTGAAGTTGAGCAGATCTTTTCACAAAACAAGGGAAGCAGAATTTATAGTCTCCTGCTCTTTAATCCTCACATATTGGACTATGAGGAGCTGACTTTGGGTGCCCTTTCAGATCCACAGTTCTGAAAAACATGGTCAGCTCTGGAACCCAAATATAGTAAGGCTTTATTTAAGCATTTTTGTGCTTGTTGCATGCCCCCCATTTAATTTTTTTTCTCTAACAACTCTTTATTACATGTCCAGAACATTTCTAGTCTCTTTTAAAAATAAACAAACTGTTTCTTTCTGGTTTATCCAATGACGGACAAAATAAATGTAATTATTTCCATTTTAGGAATTATTTTTCATCCAGAATAGCTATCTAGACTAATCATGTTCATTAGAACTGTAGTGCAGTGTGTACATTTTATTAGGGGTCTATGGTAATACTGGGAATTTTTGGTATTCTCTTAAAATCTATATTCTTTTTAACTATGAAATTCCTGAAACTAGTAAATTTTTATTTATTTATAGGTACTTCTACAGCACTCCTCATTGTAGTATCTGAGCCCAGCCAAGTTAAGTTTATTTGTTCAGAAATGAATTATACACTTGCTAATATAGTAACGATAACTCACAACAAGGACCACTTCTTCAATGCAAATCTTCACAAGAAAAGCTTCTACACATAAAGTAAAATGAATCAGTTACTGCATTGTTTATTAAATTTCACTTGATTCCTCCTGACAACCATTTAAAACAATGAATTTTGGGAAATGTCCCTCAAATAATCAACAATAATAGTAGGGATCAGAGCTTTTATACTTCGCTAATACTGTTCTTAAAAAGAAGAAAATATTTCTTCCTGAAGGGATTATAGAAAGTCTTATAAAAGACACCTGCAAACAAAATAAGTGACAAAAGATCTTTATCATAATTGATAACAGTTATCCTCTCTAGAAATCTATGCTTCCTTAGAGATAATGTAATATAACTTTGCTGTTAAATTCAAGATGTATTAACTAATATGCATCACCGACGTTCAGCAGTGGTACATTTTAACAAAGAGAGGGAATGTTTTTCCTCTCATGCTCAGAAGTTTAATAGCTAAGTGCAACAAACCTACAATAGGATTTAACTAACTAAGGCTTCTTTTCTTATGCCCAACAGAACAGGGAAGCACTGAAATTTATGTACAACGAAAATCATTTAAATAATTTCTGTAAAGATTCTGGACGTATACAACTGTGTATTTAAAAAAAATCCTTTTACCCCCACTTAACTATACCATACATCTGTTCCCAAAGCTTGTGTGTTTTCACTTACAGTGCAAACTTTAGAACACCTGTCTTTCAAATATTTAAATGCCCTATTTACAAGAGATGAACTAAGTAGCTCAGCACATGAGATTTTGGATGGGAAACTTTTGCAAATTGCAGTTTTCACAATATGGATAAGAGGCTTGATAACAGTCAAAAGAACAAGAAATTCACATTTACAATGAAATGCTTTATTCTTTCATCCCAGATCAGTTTTGTTTGGGTAAACATACAATACACTGACTTTACCCCCATTTGCCTGTAATATCTGAGCACTTACTAACTACAGTGGCAGGCATTTGAAAGATGCATGTAATAATATAAATTATCTGCACTAGTTGGAAAGACATATTTGTACCTCTCTACCTCCAGACACTCCACAATAGGAGACAGACCCCAGAGAGATCCCTATTCTCAAATGAGTGACAACATGGGACATGTTAACCCTAAATTGAGGAATACAATGCGGAACATCATTTCCCCTGCAATTGTCTGTTTACCTCTGTTCCCTTTCCCTGCCTCAGTTTCTCAACACCTCCCCTTTCCTTTTGTCCCCTAAATTCTTTCCAACTCTCTCCAGCTTTGGCAGCAGCCACCAGGCTTTGTGGAGGAGAGGAGTTTCATGCTGATTACAGGAGCAGACAATCAAGTACCAGAAGCAGCAGCAAAGCCATGTCATTTCACTGTCCGCAGCCTGGACTTACCCAGTCCTGTACACAGTGGAGAGAGCAGAAGCATACTATACGCAGGAGAGGAAGCTAGCAAAAGGGCAGTATGCAGAGTAGTCTGGGCACGCAGCAGGATAGCAGGACAAAAATACATTGCCTAAACCAATTGAAACAAAGCAAGATGTCCTAATAAAAGATAGTTGAAAAGTCTAAAGAAAAACAAAGTTTTGATTCCATATAACTGATAGAAATAAATGGCCAATACACATACACTCTAGCACAGAGATGGGCAAACTACGGCCTGCAGGCCACATCCAGCCCGCAGGACCATCACGCCCAGCCCCTGAGCTCCTGGCAGGGGAGGCTAGCCCCTGGCCCCTCCCCTGCTGTCCCTCCTCCGCTGCAGCCTCAGCTCGCTGTGCCGCCGGTGCTTTGGCCTGCTGGCTCCAGCCAGGCGGCGAGCTCCTGCTGCTCTAAGCAGCATGGTAAGGGAGCGGGGGGGGGGGGGGGGGGAATAAGGGGCAGGGGGTCCCGGGGGACAGTCAGGGGATAGGGGTGTGGGTAGGCGTCAGGGCAGTCAGAGGACAGGGAATGGGGGGGTTGGATAGCGGCTAGGGTCCTGGGGGGTGGGGGGCGGTTAGGGATGGGGGGTCCTGGGAGGGGGCGTTCAAGGGACAAGGAGCGGGGGAGGGTTGGATGGGTTGGGAGTTCTGAGGGGGGCTGTCAGGGGCGGGAAGTGGGATGGGGCAGATGGGGGCAGGGGCCAGGCTGTTTGGGAAGGCACAGCCTTCCCTACCAGGACCTCCATACAGTTTCGCAACCGTGACGTGGCCCTCGGGCCAAAAAGTTTGCCCACCCCTGCTCTAGCAGATTGTTTACCTTCTGCCCATAGGACAGATCTCTTGTATACTTTGGAAACTAGGCAAATTCAAAAACTTAACATTAAGAGTTAGAAAAACAGCAGATAATGGTAAAAAGTGTTTACAATTTCTAAGGGAGGTCCTGCAAGCAGATTAAAAAAAAAAAGCCATCCCATCTCCCTCTCAAAGGGGTCTACTGCACTGAACAGCTTTGAAAAGCAGGACAAAAAGCTCTTCAACCTTAAGGCCTTGCTTAGGCAAGAAAAGAGGTCTTTTCTAAAAAATGTGTTTTAACTAAAAATGTCTTAAATTAATTTTTCAGCACACTTCAAGAGTTAAGTATTATCAATGTGATAAAAGTAACTTTTACAAACCCAAAGTACATTTAATTTCAATATGAAAAAAACAGGTTAAATCTCCATGGAGTCATCCGTAAGACTGGATAAAGCACTAAGTAATATTACTGTAGGAAACATTTCTGAATAGGTAGAATGATGAATCTACAGACGGTCTAATCAGTCTTTTCCATCTCTAATTTCTGCAATTCTGAATTTTAAGTCTACAGGCATTAAGAATATTTTAGCATACAGCGGTTGTTTTTGTAAACATTTTGCTTTTGAAGTATTGATAAAAAGGATGAATTGGGATGCCAATCAAAATCACTGGAATATCATAAATTTAATCCTTTTATTGTCACTAACATTGTTTGTGCTTATAGACATTTTTCTATTTGCAGTAACTTCTTTCTCTTGTTCCTATTAAGACTATTATTTTCACCCTGTTATTACTAATCCTTTCTTTGTAAAAAGCCACACCTATTTTAATCCAAAATGGTGTGGTAAGCATTTGCTTCTTTGTGGAAGTACACGCATAATTAGGTTAATCTGTGCTATCTTGCCATGTGAATTGATTGTTTCTTTACTGTAAATATATTTCATAACACACTAGGCTTGCCAGAGTGCTTGGAGGCAAATCCGGAGTGATTTATGAAGCATGTAGCTACTATGAACTGAAATCTTGACATGATAGCAAGCTGTATAGCCACACCTACCTGCCACTTATTGCTCATGATAGCTTTTCACTTGCACATTAAATTTTGACCACACCTTTCTTTCACAAACAAGCACTTTCATTAAATTCATTCAACTAAAACTTTGGCAGATAAGTGATTGGGTTTTGTATGTCATCTGAGTATAGAGGACTTGAAATTCATAGCACAAGGTAAAATTCTCAAACAGTAGCAACTACATTACCTGTATGAAGTCTAAAATTGTCAGTGGAAGCAAATCATCCAGATGGCCAATATCTTTGGAGAAACGATTTAAGATTCTCCCTATAAAAACAGGATTCAAAAGAAATTGTAGTTTTTTTCAAAGACAATTTTTAAAAATTCACAAAAAATCAGAATAATATTTTTTAAAATACAATATGCTTTAGTTTTACAGGCAATTTAAGAAAATCAAGAAGAAAATGGCTGACATCTGAAAATAAACAAAAAAGGAGATCTTCTGAAAACAGAACACAAAAGGAGATTTTTTACAGCTAGTGCAATACATTTTGCTAAAAAAGAATAAAAATATTATTTTTGAATGAATGCTTCTTTAATACAGACATAAATTGTTTATTTAATAGTGATAGTGTGTGGTCACCACCATTTCAAATGTTTCATAACAGTCTGAAACTAGTCATTTAGATAGAACTTAAGACCTCAATCCTGCAAATCCTTACATACATGCATGACATTATCCACATAAGTAAACAGTTATAGGACTAGATTCTTAATACTTATATACATCAATCAATATGGGCCATAACCTGTCTGACTCTGGTCCTTGCTTGCAAGTTCCACTGACATTTACCTGAGTTGTATGCATTTACTGCAAGGCCTAATATTGTCCTTTTTAGTAGTTCTGTGATTTTTAACCAACTTAGATTTCACAAAAGTAAAGAAATCTTAGCATCTTTAAATTCATGTTGCAGCTATTCTGGAATCAAATTTTAGTTAGGTTTGTATTGATGTGGCATGTTTTTATGTTGATGCAGCATGTTTTTTATATTTATTCAAAACCTTGACAATGCTGATCTTTATTAAAACTAATAACATTTTTAATCTATTATCACTGAAGCATTTATTCTCTTCTATTTTCTTAAGGTCTACTTGTGTGAAAAAAATTCAGTCATAGCAAGAGAGCTTTAATTATAAATGTCACCATTCTGCCACCATTAGATAGATTAGTACTTTACTCCACGAACTGATGCTTCTACTCAGGAAGTAAGGTACCATTTAACCTAGGGATGAGAATCTTACCTTTCATAAGGGGTTTATGTATGTGGACACATTCAAGTTTCTTTCTTTCTTTCTTTCTATCTACCTCAATTATTTTAATGAATTTTGTGATGAGATTTAGTTTTTCTCTCTTTTGGAATCATGGATCATAAGGAGAGGGAATTGAAGAATGTATTTTTTTAAGAAAAGTGACAAAAATCAGTGATTTTCAAATCCTCCTCTGGCAGAGGGGCAAGAGCGGGTCCTCTGCTGAAAATTCTGTTGAGTTTAAAAGTTTGGCATAAAGATGAACTGCAGATTAAAAAATAAAAACGGAGTTAAACTGAGATTTTTGTGATGAACATCTGTCTCATTAGCCAGGATCAGGTGGGAGAGGATTATTCAGTTCACAAATGTTTTTTTAAACCAGCTTTCTCAACAGTCTCTCCTCTCTCTCTGATATAACCTCTTGGTATGTCTAGGTTTACTGAAGATATCTGAAAGTGCATTATTCTGTGATATCACAAACACTATGTGTCCAGGCTGTACTCCTAAAATCTCCATGCAGATCTCACCACACAGTGGGAAAGGACAGCTACTTCTACAGCACGATCCCCACTTACCTAGTAGCTCACAGAAGACTGTTCACAGGGTCAGGATTGATGTGCTGTGGGATGGACAGGGACTGGGAAACCCCACATTGGGTGGGAGTGGGATGAAGTGAGAAACACATAATCACTCTTTCAACCTTGTAACGAGTACTCAGGAAAATTAACTGATCCTGGCACAGTAACCTGTTCTCAGGTGCCCTTGAATCATGGGGAATCACCTTTTAAGAATCATGGGGAATCACCTCTGTCCATGCAGAGCCATTGTAGTGGGAGAGGAAGGGCACGTTACGGGCATGGAGATAGCTCTGAGACACAGGGCCTCTGTGCAGATGGCGCAGAGATCCTGCAGTTTTTGGGTATCCTCCAGATTTGCAAATGAGCCCTGCCAGTTGTTTCATGTTGGAACAGAAAGATCAGGGAAACTCCATCAAGGGATGCAGCTTGGAGGTTTCTTTCCCTTTGATCCCCCCATGGGGGTTTTGACACAGGAGGGGTGACTCAGCCCATGAAATGCATGTGCTGCAGTGAGACTCTTGGTAGCTCTTACATCACATTCTGGGATATCTTCAAGGGAACCAAATAGTACCAAGAGGATTTCACAAAGGAAAAGATCATTTAAAAAAGTTTATTGCTAACTTCTCTTCAGACTGCCCCCGTGGCCTGCTTAGCACAGGGACATACAGTACAGAAGCCTGAGCTTCTCTCTGTTTTAAATTTTGTTTTGGCATTCACCTTTAATCTGGTTTATTTGTAATAGTGATAAGAGATTGCAGCAGAATTATCTTGGTTACTCCTCAGAGGAAATTCCATAATACACAGAACGTGCACCAACAAAGCAAGTTCTTTCAGACTGGCTGCTTCAACACCAGTAGTACCGTGCAGGTCACTATTAACAATGTCAGGAAACCTGGAATACCTTCATCATGTCCCATGATTCAATGAGTAGATAGCACATGCAAATTCCTTCCTGGAGCAGCATTACAGTTACTCTAACACAGCTGTGAAAATAGTTTAACTTTGTACTTTTTGTAGACAGGGCCGTGAAGGGTAGAAGGCTGAGACAAATTAGTAGTGAAATGCTCACAAACTATCACAAAGCAGTTTATCACTTTGAAGTTTCAATCCCAACACTATCTGAAGTTTTGTTGTCCATTTTCTGGCAGGTTTTTATTGCAACTTACAAGTGAAAGTTAGAGGTTTGTTACTATAGAAGTTTGTGACTACCCCTTTGCACTACCTCAAAGTTTCAAAGCTCTACGACAGCCCCCATAGACAGATGGAGAAAGTTTTAAGTTGCAACAGTAATAAAGTTCTGTTCTGGCTCTTTAAAACAAAATAAAACATACACAACACAGGTTTCAGAGTAACAGCCGTGTTAGTCTGTATTCGCAAAAAGAAAAGGAGTACTTGTGGCACCTTAGAGACTAACCAATTTATTTGAGCATGAGCTTTCGTGAGCTACAGCTCACTTCATCGGATGCATGCCGTGGAAACTGCAGCAGACTTTATTTATACACAGAGAATATGAAAAAATACCTCCTCCAACCCCACTGTCCTGCTGGTAATAGCTTATCTAAAGTGATCATCAGGTGGGCCATTTCCAGCACAAATCCAGGTTTTCTCACCCTCCACCCCCCACACACAAATTCACTCTCCTGCTGGTGATAGCCCATCCAAAGTGACAACTCTTTACACAATGTGCATGATAATAAAGTTGGGCCATTTCCTGCACAAATCCAGGTTCTCTCACCCCCTCACCCCCCTCCCAAAAACCACACACACAAACTCACTATCCTGCTGGTAATAGCTCAGCCAAAGTGACCATTCTCCCTACAATGTGCATAATTAAGGTGGGCCATTTCCAGCACAAATCCAGGTTTTCTCACATCCCCCCACCCCCATACACACACAAACTCACTCTCCTGCTGGTAATAGCTCATCCAAACTGACCACAACTGATACACAACACAAACATTTTATAAAATAATACCAAAACTCATTATGACTGCCAAGAACAAGTTCCAGAATATTCTCATTTACAATAACATCTCATTTGGCTAAAGTTCTTTGATGCATACAGACCCACGCTAAAACCAAGCTGGGTGAACCATAAGAAAGATTCCTCTGGCGTGACTATCTCCTCCTCATATCCACATTCTAATCAAACTCCTACTTAGTTCTCATGGGTAATCAAGTTGCTAACTAATACCAAAAATGTAATTTTGGTGATTGCCTTATAAAATTGTTATATGTTTTTAGAGAATGTTTTTGATACAGCAGGTAATAGGAAAGTAGAAATTAATCTGACATTATCAATAAAATGGGAAAAAATCTTTTAATCTGCTTAATCCACATTCGAATGTAAATATAGTAATTCTGTAGAATGACAAGGACTAAAATATGAGTAAGAAAAACAGTTGGTGTATGAACATGACTGAACTTGAAAGGAATGGGCCCGCCTTCAATCCACCCTATGAAAAGAAATGTAAACATCCTGGAGTTGGATCAACCAATTCCTAAATAGGAAATTCAGGTCTATCTACAATTGCAAGATTTTAATATTTTGGAATCTTCAATAGTTACTGCACAAAGTTGTTTATTGTCTATTCGGTATTTATGCACACTCCTTTTGGTAAAGCATGACTGATCATTAAGCTCATGGAAGTGTTTGCCTCCTAAAGGCTCATGTTTCTTTCTCCTATTGCTAATTAGTTATTCTAGTGCCCATTACTGTTGTATCCGGGTGCATCACAAATAAAAACAAAAAATTTCTAGCACAGAAGAAACAAACAAAGCAACGGGCCTTAATCCCACTTTCACAAAAGCTGATTTTACCCCAGTGTTACTCCATTGACTATATGAGATCAGAATCAAGCCCAGGGAACCCAGTTCACAGAAGGTATAACTTCTCTTAACAGTAATAAACTCCGGCAACGACAGCTTATCAGACAGAGCAAATTCCAACATTAGGGACCAGTCACAGAGAATAGCCTGCATCCAAATTTCAGTGCCCCATTCAGGGATTTGCCATTCTGATGTGGCATAGGTAGAGACTGCATATTCATAGTATGGATATGTCTACACTGCAATTAGACACCCATGGCTGGCCTGTGCAGCTGACTTGGACTTGTGGGACTTGGACTAAAGAACTCTTCAGTTGCAGTGTAGACATTGAGGCTCAGGCTGGAGCCTGAGAACTCGGACCTCCCACCTTGCAGGGTCCTAGAGCCATAGTTCCAGCCTGAGCCCTGGGATCTTGTGAGGTGAGAGGGTCCCAGATGTCAGGCTGCAGCCTGAGCCTGAACATCTACGCTGCAGTTGAACAGCCCCTTAGTCCAAGCCCCGCAAGCTTGAGACAACTGTCACAAACCTACCATGGGTTTCTAATTGCAGTGTAGACATTACCCTAAGTTTCTAATTCAAACTGAAGACTGTTTCACAAGATATGAAGAAACATAATTCTACTTTTCCTTTTTAAATAGCACATGGTTTAGTTGCTTAGGTATGCACTATTAACTGTGCAAGAGAAGAGATTCTAGATGTGAAAGCAAAATTAATCATTCTTGCAAAAATTTTCAAACCTTTCCCAAGAACATGATTACACATTTTCTGCCAGCATTCACACACTCAATTTGCCCAGGGCTGCTCCCCAGATTCAAAGGATTGTTGTACCTGATATCTGGGACCTGTTAAGCTGGCCTACAGAAAATATTTTCTCTAAGCCCTCTGGGGCCCTTATAGCCTATCACCATTTCTATGGGCTCCTTTACGCTTCCCCAAGTCCCTTAAATAAGCTGTGAGTGTTCTATGGATCATTTGGACTGTGGTATTTTCAGGACACTGAACGCGTAGTAGGTAAGTCCCCACAAAAATCCTGCCTTAGAATTAACCCACATTTTCAAACTCAACTACTGCATGCAACTTGAATTATTCAAATACGAATCACATCTTCTTCACATAGCATTTTAAAAGAACCAAAATTACTAAAAATATAGACATTGTATAGTAATGGATGGATAACCTCCACTGACCAAAAAAAGTCTTCCCATAAATCAATTCAGAAATATTTTAAAGTGTCAGTGTTGCAAGAGTACTTGAATCTGCCAAAAGAACCTGCTATTTTTAGTATTATGAAACTTCCAAACGCTTTGTGTAATTTCAGTAGCAAGCTGCAGTGGAGAACGTGCTCACTCCAGCAGTTCCATGTATGTTACTATATTAAATAACTTAATCAAACCACACTCTGTTCTTAGATTTATTCTGAAGTAATTAAATAACTATTCAATGCCAATTAATCACAGTTAAATAAGGGTCTGTCAGCAAAGTGCTATGTACACATTTGAGACTATTTAACTGTCAAATACTTGGCAGTATCTAAGTTAAACAATGATTCATTAAACCTCCCTTACAATATAATAGTTAGGCTAAACTTGAAGTGAAAGAATCGAAACTCTTTTCTTCTGCATGAAAAGGACATCAAACCTCAGAGTGTGATATTCTTTTCTTACTAACTCTGTAAACTGCTTTAATTTCATGAATCAGAATGTGTTCAGGTGCTCTATAGCCACTTAGCTTCGGCAGGTGTTTGTTGGTACTTTGGAGTAGATGTTCAAATCTTTTCATCCAAACAATGAAAATACTTGACAATTTACCACACCTATTTAAAATGTTTATTCATACTAAATGATTAAAGGAATATAATCCAAACTGAATCAACATTTATGATCTAAACACCAGAAAATGAAAGAATTTTCTTCTACCAGTTTCACATTATTATCAATCACATTAACCTTCATGTACTACTATTAGCATTTAGTATTACACAATCCAAATTCCCAAAATCAAGTGATTAGTAATCTTTGTTTAATGAATTTTACTATCCTGCTTTACTTTCTGGCCAATGTATTAATCAAAACATTCCTTTACAACAGAATAAAATAGATGGACTGATTTTAAAGTCTTGCAATTAATTTAGAAAGCCCTATACTCACTTGGGTCATCATACATTTCAGACCTACTCTGTTGTTGCTGGTCTGCTGACTCCCTTATTTCGAACAAGAAAAGGTTTTAGAGTAAGACTGCTGGGGATAGAGCCTTAGAGATGCTTGTTTTTTTGCCTAGAACGTTTTCCCTGTAGAGATTAGGCTAATCCTTAGTATGGAGCATTTTGAACATTCTACACTTTTATTCAATGTACACTTTATTAATAAAATGTTTGTAACCTGAACAATTACATGGGAATGGGCTTAAACACTAGGTTTAATGCTCAAGGACATCTGCTTTTCTACAAACTACGTTAGGGGCCATTACCACCCACTCCAAAAATGTTGCTCCAGTGGCCACAAACAGGTTGAAGGAAGGGTAACAGAGCCAAACAGCAACATCCCTCACTGCCTCCAAGCCCTCACAAACCCCGTGGAAGCAACACATAGAGTGCTTGGGGATCTGTACATTTAGGAACTGCCTCAGCAAGGTACTTACGCACATACACATAGGATCAAGTAGTCCCATTTACTTCTTCAGGCTTACTGTATGCTTAAAGTTATGCATGTGCTGAAATACTTAGCTGAGCCAGGACTAGATGTGGTTGGGAATTTTTTGACAAAATGGAAAGACAGAGACTGACCATATCTCAGCAGTTGGAGCAGCGAGTCACTTCTTGGAGGTGAATCCGACAGAGCAGGGATTTAAACCTGGGTCTCCCACATCCCAGGCTAGTGCCCCAACAGCTGGACAACAGGCGTGTACGTACACACACACACACTTTTCAAAATCTTGCAAATTTGTGCAAGAGAGGAAAACAGTTTCTCACCTGCTTTAGACAGGATTTCAATGGGGGCAGCTACACAGTAGAAAGTGTGCAATTGGCCAACATCTTTTCTACTAAGTGTAACTAACTAACCCCTTACTAACATTCAGTGGGGGTGTCTTAGTTGCTAGCTCCCAGTACTAAAAGGGGGGAAGAGCCGATGGGAAATCAGGACCCTGAGACTGACAGCCCCCAGGAACAATGGGGAGAGGCCAATGCTCCAGGTCAGCCTGAATGAGGGGGCGGGCAGGCTAATCAGAGTCAGGAGGCCAGGGAGGTCCCGTCCTCCATGTGAGCTGGATTTGCCTGGGTCGGACAGAGTGGGGCTGAGCTAAGGAGAAAACTGGGACCCACACTGAGCTGGGGAGCAGAGCTGTGCCAGATCCAGAGGGGCCAGAAAAGCAGCCCACGAAGCAGGTCAGTGCAGGGAGCAGAGTCACAGAAACAGCCTGCAGAGCAGACCTGTCCTGGGAGCAGAGCTGTAGCAACCAGAGGCAGAGGGGCCAAAGAAGCAGCCCAGGGAGCTGGAGGCAGAGCAGCAGCCGTGCTGAGGCAGAGTGGAGCTGGAGCTAAGACAGAGTGGAGCTGGAGCTAAGACAGAGTGGAGTTGGAGCTGGAGTTGGACCAGTCCAGAGCCGGGTGCGGTGAGCAGCTGGGAAGAGCGAGGGGGGACCCCGGGCAGCAGGCCCAGCACAGGGAGACGCCTCAGCCAGGCAGCTCTGCAGGCCAGACTCGGAGAGGGATTGGTAACCCTGCCAGGGCAGGGGCAACACTGGGAAGAAGGGCCCTGCCACCTCAAGCCTGAGAGCATGTGGCCACCACCAGAGCGAGCGTCTAACCCACAGCATCCCTGCAGCACAGCCAGGGCCTGAGAAGGAGGCTGGGACTTACAAGGAACAGACTGTGAACTGCCCTGACATTCCAGAGAAACTGTGATGTTCCCCTGCCACAGAGCGGGTTGATGTGTTTCCTTTAACCTTTCCCATTTTCCCTTATTCTTTTTCAAATTAATTGTTGATTAAATAACTTGCATTTGCTTTAAATTGTATGTAATGATCAGTGGGTCAGAGAAGTGCCCAGTGCAGAGAGAGTATCCTGGAGTGGGGACACCCTAGCCCCTGTCCTAGGTGACCACAGCAGTGTTGGGGGTCGAGCCCCCCAGAAATCCTGGGCCCAGCTTTGTTGGGGTTACGAGGACTCTCCCAGACAGGAGAGTTGAAGGGGAGTCCTCAAGAGCAGGGAGGCCGCTGGGTAAAGGAATTGGGAGCGAGGACTCAGATTCTTTCACTAGCCCACTTCACCAGGGTAATGCAGAAGCCAGGAAAATTCCCCACAATAGCGGACTATTCCCCTGCTTACATCAGCAAGACTAGGGTGGAAATTCCCAGTGAAGTGTTACGCTGACAATATGTGCTTCAGAAGCTGTTTGAAGCAGGGATGTAAGGTGCAAGCAAAGAGGAGGAGTCAGGGTTGGTATGCTTCTAAGGGTTTTTCCATAACAGGGTGCATTACAGCTGCATATAAATAACAAATGAATTTACACCAGATTGGCTATAAGGATAGGAAATCACTAACTATACAAAAAAATCACACATGCATTAACCATCCCAAATCATAAATAATTTTTAAATGATTTTATATATAGTTCAACAACAATATACACAAGATGGGAGTGAAAGGCAATAACTATGCAGAACTGAACTTTTACACACAGAGCTGTATATTCTGTGGTACAAACATACCCAAATTTACCCACATTAAATGTGTTTTTCTATTCTGCTCTGCTCATGGTATAAGTTGGTAACAATATCATATGTGTCTTGGTCTGTTAAACTATGACATACACACTTTTTTTTTTCCACCTACACTGAGTGTATACACATAGTTTAATAAAACAAATTTTACCTCAACTATAAGAAGTCTTCCAGTTTATCAAAGCAGAAAAAAAAAGTGGATTTGTCCATACCAAATGCTGGCAGGAAGAACACATTGCATCAACCTAGTAAAATACAACTTAATGTAATAATTCAATCAACAAAATAATTAAAAATGGACAGACTCTGAAAGGTAACATAAATTTAACAGATTTCTCCAACGAGAAATCTGAAAATACATCTCCTGTGTAAGTGACAGTTACTGATCCATTCTGGCTTTCTTTCCATGTTCTCACAAATAAATGTCTATAGGCCTCTTATCTTTTTTTTTATGGAGTTAGCACCACATGCCCATGTAAACTGCCACACAGCATTGCTGGCTTCCCTACAGGCATCCCATAAATACAAACGAATTCTGCCCCATATTTTCTCAGAGGCCTGAAACTGACAGGAATATTATCACTTTCTCAGATTCTTGCAAATGGGCACAGTGGTGCTGGCAGAAATGTGCTGAGATCATAATATCCATTTATCTGAACTGCCAGCATGTAACAAATTCAGATGGGGTGCTTGCTACCCAAATTAATTTACTACTTGAAAAAGACTTGACTGTCAAAAGACTGTCAAAAAGAAAAGAGGAAAAGAGTTAAGAAATTTCAAGAAAATCTGAGCACAGTTTGTGTTTGCCCCCTCCTGTACCCCAAACCCCTCCTCTCCGACCCCACCCCAGAGCCCATACCACAGCCAGAGCCCTCACCCGCTCTCATACCCCAACCCCCTGCCCCAGCCCGGACCCCCTCCCACATCCCCAGATGGAGCCCTCACCCCCTCCCACACTCCAACCGCCTGCCCCAGCCCAGTGAGAGTGAGTGAGGGTGGGGGAGAACGAGCGACAGAGGAAGAGTGGCTGGAGTGAGGGTGGGGCCCCAGAGAAGGGTGGGCACAGGGGTGGGGCCTCGGGGAAGGGGCAGCGCAAGGGTGTTTGGTTTTGTGCAATGAGAAAGTTGGCAACTGTATTCACGTAGCTGTGGTCAGGAAAACACATATGTTATTAACATTCTCCCGAGGTTAAAATTTGATCTCCCGAGGTTAAAATTTCAGCACAGAATGTATGCAAATTCCTCATTACCAATAACTACATTTAAAAGTATCTTGATTCCCACTACTATACTACTTTTTCGCTCTCAAACTACCCTCACCTTAAGTGTCAAAACACTCTATTATTATAATACAGCATTACCAGTTAACCACTTTCTCTACAATTTCAGTCTTACCAGGATTCTCCATACAGAATAAGATTTACTAGCTGCAATAAAATAAGCTCCTAAATAATCTGTTTTACAAAAGATTTTACCTTCTTTCATGGCATGTTCACAAGCAATTTTCAAATTATTGATCATTGAGCTCACTTACTGCTTCTCACTTCATATATTAATATTTTCCTAAATCACTGTGTTCCTTCACAGTAAATAAAGAGATCAGAATCATTTAACAATTTTGAATAGCCTCTAGCTAAAAACCATAGCTTTATCCACCAAATACAAAACCACATCTTTTTTTTTCAGTTTATAATGAGATCTTTACTCATAATAATACAGCTTATTTATTCTCTCCTTTCCCTTTCAGAAATAGCTTTAAATCTTGTCCTTCTTATACTAACATCTAAAAAAAAGACAACCAAAAACACTGACTGCACTCAAGATTCTTGACTTGTTTTTTTCACTAGCTTTGTTGGGGAGGAGGGTATTTTAATTATCAAATTTCCCTGCATTTGAGAAAAATTAAGTGCTGGATGTAATGCAAACAGGATGAATACAAAAGCAAGAAATAAAATATCCCACCTCTTTAAATGCATTGTGAAAACATTTCAATATTAATGTATTTTTCTTGTATACGTCTACTTTTATATGACAGTATGAGGAGCGAGAGCATTGTAATTCCAGTAGTCTAACAATCTATAAAATAAGCAGTTTTTTTTTATGAATGAACAGGTCCCAGTAATAAGAGGACATGGCATCATGCATCGCTAACATTGTCTGAAGTATATATATATATATATGTGCAACCATTCACATTTATTATGCACAAATGCTTCATCTACTCACATTTTTACAAAGCACCAATGTAGCAGAAACTTGGAATAGGTCATATAAAATGTATGATTTGCTGGCTCTTTACCAGTCAGATCATTTACTGGACTCTCACTTGGATTTCTGTGTACCATGAAGACATTAATTTCTGAAAGAGCATGTGTGATATAACTGTATGATGATATATAAATCCTGATTGTATTCAGATTATTTCTTATTTCATTTTGTTCTCTTTTGGATCTCTTTCCCGGAAGTAATTTAAACAATGTGCTTACTGCTGTTGAATGCAGTGGGTCTTTGTCTGAGCATGAGAAAGAAAAGGGGTTGTGGCGGCTTTGAGGGTCTCCACTGAGCAAGAGGTAAGCCAGAAGTCCAGCTCCGTGGCAGCATCGACCTATCAGGCACACAGGGGTGAGGTGGGCTGGGGGGGGATTTATACCCCATGCCCTCCATGTGGAATCCTGCACCGACCAGCAGCACTCACCCTCCCACTCATGGGATCAGAGTAGGACTGGGTCTCTTCTGATCTGCTGTAGGCATTGTGCTAGCTGACTTGTTCTTTGGGGCTCGAAAGGAATTTTTCCCTCTGCCAGACTGGCCAAGCCAGGGTGGGTTTTTTCACCCTCCTCATAGCAGATCAGAGATCCAGTGGGGGTAGGTAAGGTTAGTTCAAGATGTCACAGCTCAGTAGGTGCCAGATGTGGTAGGTCTCCAGTGCACGTAATCATTCCAAAAGGGTTCTAGTTCCCTGATAAACAAGAGATGGAAGGGGATTTAGGGAAGTCATCTCCTAAACAAGCTGGAGAAGGGGACTGGTGCCTGTAACATCTGGCACCCCCTTTCTTTCCAGCTCCTCTCAACCCTCACATAGGGCTTCTCAACAATGGGCTACTTCCAGGTTGGGAATGGGGGCGGGGGCTGTTAGTCCCAATAGGTAGAGATGATTAAGGGAAGAACGATGACCTGCACGGTATGATTTATTGCCCAGTATTCCCAGATAAGTTAATAAAGTTGTAGCCGAATTAAACCACATCCACTGTATCTTGTTTTTCTTCCTATGAAGCTAGAACAATGGACTGTAATAGCTAAAGACATATTTATGTTTCCTTTCAAAGCCATTTTTAGTTTGTTTTTAGGAAACAAAGAAGAATATAGAAATATGTGACATTTTTTGGTAAGTCTGCTCTCCAAGAATATTAAAAAACAATTGCTTGCTAATGTGGTATAATGCCAGAAGCTAGAATTCAAAACAGGCTTTGGACACAATGCACCATTAAATATTAACAGTGAACTTCTTAAACAATATAAAAAGAGTGTTGCGAACTCTCAAGATTTTATTTGAAAGTCTCACAATCTTTGGTGATTTTCTTAAAGTCCCAGTTCTTGGAGTCAGATGATTACCTGAGAATCATAACTTTCATTGAAGAAAAAAAGAAAGACAGTTTTTAACATTCATGGTGGCAGAGAAAAGACTGACAGTATGACCCTATTGCAGTCTAAAGGCTCAAAAGGCAAATAAAAAGATAACCTAAAGTTATTTTAAAAATCTCATGACTTTAAAGACAATCTCATGATTTTGCAGATCTGATTCATGTCTTTGTGCTTGGAGTTGGCAATACTATAAAAATATATAATTTATTACAAAACAATATAATCCCCACTAGCATGCATGGATAAAATTTACAATGCAGGATATTTTCCAGAGGCTAGCATGGCAAAAAAAAAAAGTGGTCTATTGGAACAGTGGTCTAGAAAGAGTCAAAGACTAATCAAACAGGGATGTGTGTCCACAACAGAACTAAAAGAATGCTCAGATGAACTGCTGTGTCCAGAGAAAGACATGAGAGCATTTCTAGCACTGCACATACAGAAGTTAGAACCTCCATTTGTACACAGGGATGGTAGCTACCTGACCAGATATTCTTTTGCCACAGTGTTGAGTGATATATTAACCACTTGATGCTCAAACCAGCAAATTTTTATATGCATGCCATTAGGAGTGGTGTGGCAAAATCCCCACAACTTTGGAGAGATTTGAGTCAGAGAGGGTCCAGGTGAATGGCAATGCAGATTGCAATGATATATCATTCAGAGTCAGATTGGTATGATGATAATTAGAACATCACTGAATACACAACTCTTTCCTTTAAAATGCTCATTTAAAAGGCCTTCCACCTGCCTGTGTCCTGTGGCTATGGTCAGGAAAGCATATGTTATTACCATCCTGTATAAGACTTCCAGAACTTTTAGCAGCTTTTTTATAATATCCTCCCTCATATTGAAGAAGATAATTAGGACTGTGCTCCATCTAAAAAATACAGTAAATGTGACGTTTCACACCCTCATCTGATTTTCTAGAGCCTCATCTTCCCTTTGTTAAGTTGTTATTTTTTGACCCAAGCATCTTTGAAGACTTTTACATCAACGTTTTCTTTGCTAATCTTTAAATCTATTTTAGTCTTGTCCAAACTGACCTCTGGCTTTAACCAGTAAAGTACCTGTCAAGGTTCTTTCCCCACTCTGAACTCTAGGGTACAGATGTGGGGACCTGCATGAAAAACCCCCTAAGCTTATTTTTACCAGCTTAGGTTAAAACTTCCCCAAGGTACAAACTATTTTACCTTTTGTCCCTGGACCTTATTGCTGCCACCACCAAGCATCTCACAAAAATAACAGGGAAAGAGCCCACTTGGAAACATCTTTCCCCCAAAAATCCCCCCAAGCCCTACACTCCCTTTCCTGGGGAAGGCTTGATAAAAATCCTTATCAATTTGCATAGGTGAACACAGACCCAAAACCCTTGGATCTTAAGAACAATGAAAAAGCAATCAGGTTCTTAAAAGAAGAATTTTAATTAAAGAAAAAGTAAAAGAATCACCTCTGTAAAATCAGGATGGTAAATACCTTACAGGGTAATCAGATTCAAAACATAGAGAATCCCTCTAGGAAAAACCTTAAGTTACAAAAAGACACAAAAACAGGAATATACATTCCATTCAGCACAACTTATTTTATCAGCCATTTAAACAAAACAGAATCTAACGCATATCGAACTAGATTGCTTATTAACTCTTTACAGGAGTTCTGACCTGCATTCCTGCTCTGGTCCCGGCAAAAGCAACATGCCAACAGAAAGAACCCTTTGTTTTTCCTCCCCTCCAGCTTTGAAAGTATCTTGTCTCCTCATTTGTCATTTTGGTCAGGTGCCAATGAGGTTATCTTAGCTTCTTAACCCTTTACAGGTGAAACGGTTTTTCTTCTGGCCAGGAGGGATTTAAAGGTGTTTACCCTTCCCTTTATATTTATGAAAGTGCCTAGCGAGGATAGCTACAAAACAGATATTAATAAAAGGCCTATTCTACCATACAATTTAGCAGTGCCACATCTCATATGATTCCTAAGGTGCCTTTTCTTCTCCATCAGCTTTTACTGTCAAAGAAGATAACATACTAGTGGTGTTTTTGCTACCCAAAGTTTGGAAAAGTTAGCACTATCTGATTTTCCATGTCTTTGCCCATCATTTATGAAACAAATGGAATGGCTGTGAGTAATGCTTTCTACCACCACTGGTTGGCTAGGAAACTCCATCCCATCCTAGTGGATGAAGAGTTGACCTTGGTTATTCGTGCCTTTGTCACCTCTTGGATGGATTACAGCAATGTGATATACCTGGGTATGAACTCTTCAGCATTTAGGAAACTCCAACTAATACAAAATGCTACAATGCATCTTCTTAGCAACACAGGCTACCATGAGTGCATCCGATCTATCCCCTGTTCTTTACATTGGTTGCCCACAGAATTTTGAATCAAGTTCAAGATCTTGGTCCTCATCTTCAAAGAGCTTCATGACTTTGGCCCACTGTACCTAAAAGACCACTTAAAGCTCCAGGATGAACATCATGGTCGACAACTTCGCTCCTCTGGAACAACGGAACTCTCAACAATTAGAGTAAAGCTTGTCTGTGTGTGGGAGGCAGAACCTTCTCCAGGGCTGGTCCAAGAATATGGAATAAACTCCCCCAGGAAGTAAAGACTATCACAAACCTCACCACCTTCCACTCCAAGTGCAAGGCACATTTCTTTGACCTTCCCTTCTCTAATATAAATATATAACAACAGGAATATTTAACAAAAAACAAACAAAAAAACCTTACCAAAATAAGACACTCCACTCCATGCCTTTCACCCTCTAAGGACAGGACAAGAGAACAAACACATGGCATAGATGTAGTCACACTGCCTGATGTAGTACTAGAAGGCACACAGTTACTGATGAGCGTGGTATACAAATCTATATAGAATATAATTGAAATCTTGGCCCCACTGAAACCAGTGGGAGTTTTGCTACTGACTTTAATGGGGCCATCATTCTACCCACTGTGTTTAGGAGTGGCACAACAACAGTGTAAGCGTGCTTACCCCACCATCAGGTTCAAAGAGCAACTTAAATTTTGCAGGATGTTGAGTTTGGCCTCTATCCAGATGCAAGCAATCTGCAGCTAGTCTTTCGTCCTTTATTCCCAATCTTGGAATTGTAACAGAGAGTTTTTTTTAGAATGAGGGGAAAAAATTTCTCTCTGACTAAAACGAAGATATGGCTGAATAAATTTTCCTTCAATTTTCTTCCCTCCTTCCACAATGATAACCCAAACTGATGGACAGAGATTATGCATAGGAATTTTTTTTTTTTTTGGTAAAACTTCCTTTGAGCAATCAGCTTCTGAAAAAAGGGGTTATCATAAAAATAATTATACAGCCTTATCTATAGCTTTCACTAACAGCAAAGCTGTTTGAATGTATAGGAAATCTTATACCCTATATTTCTAATTAGACAAACAAAGTTAACAATTTCTCCTTAAGCAATCCATAATGGCATATAAGATTAGATATATGAAACAAAAAGAGAAAAATCCACATTATTTTAAGTAATAATACTTGACAACAGTAATATACCCCCTCTACTGGTCAGCTATTAGAAATTTACATTTCTTAAAGATGTAAACCATACCAGTCATTACAGTTACACAAAGTAGTTAATATTAGAATACAATGTCATGATTTATCCCAGGGGGTTCTAGTGATAAATACAAGGGCAGTGATACATGAAACTAAACCTATGAAAGCAAACTTTACACCTTATGAATATTCTTCAGCATTCACCACAGTGATCATTCCTTATCATACACAAGCATAATTTAATTGTATCGTCTCCATTCTTTGAGATCTGAAAGATAGATTGTTTACATTAATAAGTAGGTTACATTTGAGACACGCATGTATGTTAAAAGCAAATCACTCTAAAGGGGAAAAAAATCTCATGATCCTATAAATCTAACTTTTTTCATGTCTACAGAAATACGTTACGCAATTACAAATAGACTTAAAAAGTATATTTTAAGCTTTGATTTATACTGGACCAACAAATCAACAAGTGATTACAAAATAGAAACAAATTAAACAAAAGTGTAGTGTTTAGGATTGCCACATAGTGGTGCTATTGTTAGTTATTTCATTATGGTAGCACCCAAAGGCACAGTGAGACTCAAAACCCCATTGTGCTGGGTATTGGACACGAATGCAGTAAGAGAAAGTCCCTGCCCTGAAGGGCTCACAATTTAGATTAAGACAAAACACAGACACAAAGGATTGCAGCAGATAACAAGGGAAATGGACAGGAAAAGGGAGAAGAGGGTAACAGTAATGGGGTCACAAGACCTACTTTTAAGGAAAAAATAAATAAAATTAAAGAAGAGAGAGAGGTTAATAAATTTCTACAAGCCATTATCCATTGGTAGTTTAACTCTGGGAATCATGGCAGAGATGGCTCTTGACAAAGGACTTCAAGAACAATAAAGATCTACTTTGTGAATAAGTTCAGGACAGTCTTTCATGCACAGAGGGCATGAAGAACACATATACGACCTTGTGAGAGAAGCAGACAAAGTGGTGATGGACAGGAGAACAACTGCAGGGAGGAACCAGCTACAGACACTCCAGTGGGTAGGAGGAGAAGCAACCTCAGCACTGTGGGGCAGGACTTAAAATGGGGTCCAGCAGGGCTACCCCCCCCGACGTATCCCCCTGGAGCCAGAATTGTGCAAGGGAGATGCTCTAATATGGGGGCACTAGGATCTCCCCTCTGCCATGTAGCATGGGAGGAAATTGCAGAAAGGAATCAAACTCCAGCTGGTAGGAGCAGCTGCAGAAGTAGCCAAATCTGGGACCTATGGACATCCAGAGAATGTTCTACAGTTCTTCTTGGACTTTCTCTGCCTGTGCTGAATGGCTCTATCTCCCCCTCCCCCACTTCCCTTGTTCCTTCACAGGCTCTTCATAGAATCATAGAATCATAGAATATCAGGGTTGGAAGGGACCCCAGAAGGTCATCTAGTCCAACCCCCTGCTCAAAGCAGGACCAATTCCCAGTTAAATCATCCCAGCCAGGGCTTTGTCAAGCCTGACCTTAAAAACCTCTAAGGAAGGAGATTCTACCACCTCCCTAGGTAACGCATTCCAGTGTTACACCACCCTCTTAGTGAAAAAGTTTTTCCTAATATCCAATCTAAACCTCCCCCACTGCAACTTGAGACCATTACTCCTCGTTCTGTCATCTGCTACCATTGAGAACAGTCTAGAGCCATCCTCTTTGGAACCCCCTTTCAGGTAGTTGAAAGCAGCTATCAAATCCCCCCTCATTCTTCTCTTCTGCAGGCTAAACAATCCCAGCTCCCTCAGCCTCTCCTCATAACTCATGTGTTCCAGTCCCCTAATCATTTTTGTTGCCCTTCGCTGGACTCTCTCCAATTTATCCACATCCTTCTTGAAGTGTGGGGCCCAAAACTGGACACAGTACTCCAGATGAGGCCTCACCAATGTCGAATAGAGGGGAACGATCACGTCCCTCGATCTGCTCGCTATGCCCCTACTTATACATCCCAAAATGCCATTGGCCTTCTTGGCAACAAGGGCACACTGCTGACTCATATCCAGCTTCTCGTCCACTGTCACCCCTAGGTCCTTTTCCGCAGAACTGCTGCCTAGCCATTCGGTCCCTAGTCTGTAGCTGTGCATTGGGTTCTTCCATCCTAAGTGCAGGACCCTGCACTTATCCTTATTGAACCTCATCAGATTCCTTTTGGCCCAATCTTCCAATTGGTCTAGGTCCTTCTGTATACTATCCCTCCCCTCCAGCGTATCTACCACTCCTCCCAGTTTAGTATCATCCGCAAATTTGCTGAGAGTGCAATCCACACCATCCTCCAGATCATTTATGAAGATATTGAATAAAACCGGCCCCAGGACCGACCCTTGGGGCACTCCACTTGATACCGGCTGCCAACTAGACATGGAGCCATTGATCACTACCCGTTGAGCCCGACAATCTAGCCAGCTTTCTACCCACCTTATAGTGCATTCATCCAGCCCATACTTCCTTAACTTGCTTCACCTGAGCTTCACTCCACATCTGTCCCTCTTACCCTCGTCTCCCCATCCTGTCCCTTCAGTCTCATTCTCTACAATGTCCCCACTCCCCCTTCACTTTTCTTTTCATTTAGTAACTCCAACCCCAAAATATTGTGGAACTAATATACTGTTTGGGGCTGTCACATTGTTCACTTGGCTTGTGTGTTACAGACCTTCCCCCACCCTCCATTATCCAAGTCATTAATGAAAATATTGAATAATACCAGACCCAAGACTGACCCCTATGGGATCCCACTAGATATACCCTCCCAATTTGACAGCAAACCACTGATAACTACTCTTTGAATATGGTCATTCAAACTGTTGTGCATCCACCTTATAGTAATTTTGCCTAGACCACATTTCTCTAGTATGCTTATGATTATTAATAAATAATAATAATAGGTTGCCATCACTGGCTGAGCCAAAAAGATGGGTCCTGATAAGGTAAGACAGAAGGGGCCAAGTGAAGGGGCCAAGTGATAAAGGGTCTTCACCACCTCCCTAGGTAACCCATTCCAGTGCTTCACCACTCTCCTAGTGAAATAGTTTTTCCTAATATCCAACCAAGACTTCCCCCACTGCAACTTGAAACCACAGCTCCTTGTTCTGTCATCTGCCACCACTGAGAACAGCCGAGCTCCATCCTCTTTGGAACCCCCCTTCAGGTAGTTGAAGGCTGCTATTCAATGCTCCCTCACTCTTCTCTTCTACTAACTAAATAAGCCCAGTTCCTCCAGCCTCTCATCATAAGTCATGTGCCCCAGCCCCCGAATCATTTTTGTTGTCCTCTGCTGGACTCTCTCCAATTTGTCCACATCCTTTCTGTAGTGGAGGGCCTAAAACTGGACACAATGCTCCAGATGTGTCCTCACCACTGCTGAATAGAGGGGAATAATCACTTCCTTCGATCTACTGGCAATGCTCCTCCTAATGCAGCCCAGTATGCCGTTAGCCTTCTTGGCAACAGGGGCACACTGTTGATTCATATCCAGCTTCTCATCCACTGTAATCACCAGGTCCTTTTCTGCAGAACTGCTGTGACACTCTGTACCTTGGGGGAACACCCTGCAATCCCATGTTCATCCTTATAATATGATTGTGTGGTATCCAATGCAAAGTTTGTCATGTTGGGTGTCTTTGGAAGACTCATGATGCACTGAGCATTGTTGTTACAGTAATGTTATAGGTTGTAATTTCATGTATATAGTTGTGAGGCTGAAAATGTGTCCTCATGGCTTAAAACAAGCCCAGGCAAAAAACTCTCCAGGAGCAAAGGGGCAGTTCTCACCTCATTAGGGCATGTATGGGACAAACTCAGCCCAGCCTCACAAGAACAAAGGACGCTGGCCTAGGAAGCAACAAAGGATCTGTTGATCTCTCGATTGAGTCACCCCCCCCTTCCCTTGGTCAGTTTGGGACTACAATGAGGTAATGCTCACCTGACTGTGAAGGGGTGGGGAAAAGCCAAGAGGGAAGAAAGAACATGATAAAAGGGAGAGACGTTTGTCATGTGCTCTCTCTTCCACTTACATCTACAGACACCACCACCAAGTGACTGAAGCGTTGATCAAAGGGGAGAGCCTGGCTGAAGGTCAACCAGCCAGCCTGTGGTGAGAAGCATCTAAGTTTGTAAGGGCGTTGAAAGTGTTAAGATCAACTTAGAATGCATTTTACTTTTATTTCATGACTTCTTGTTCTTTGACTTATAATCACTTAAATCTATCTTTTGTAGTTAATACATCTGTTTATTCACCTGAAGCAGTGCGTTTGGTTTAAAGCGTGTCAGAGAGTGCCCTTGGGATAACAAGCCTGGTGCACACCAATTCCTGTGTTAAATTGACAAACTCATATAAGCTTGCAGCGTCCAGCAGGCATCAT
Source organism: Lepidochelys kempii (assembly GCF_965140285.1). Classification (NCBI taxonomy): domain Eukaryota; kingdom Metazoa; phylum Chordata; order Testudines; family Cheloniidae; genus Lepidochelys; species Lepidochelys kempii. Next base: position 97,241,609 of record NC_136380.1, read on the forward strand.
TGGACACTGCAAGATTGAGGTTCCTAGGGTTGTGTCTGGGACCGGGTCCCAAAACTGGACACAGTACTCCAGATGAGGCCTCACCAATGTCGAATAAGAGGGGAACGATCATGTCCCACAATCTGCTGGCAATGCCCCTAGTTATACATCCCAAAATGCCATTGGCCTTCTTGGCAACAAGGGCACACTGTTGACTCATATCCAGCTTCTCGTCCACTGAAACCCCTAGGTCCTTTTCTGCAGAACTGCTGCCTAGCCACTCGGTCCCTAATCTGTAGCAATGCATGGCATTCTTCCATCCTAAGTGCAGGACTCTGCTCTTGTCCTTGTTGAACCTCATCAGATTTCTTTTGGCCCAATCCCCCAATTTGTCTAGGACCCTCTGTATCCTATCCCTATCCTCCAGCATATCTACCACTCCTCCCAGTTTAATGTCATCTGAAAACTTGCTCAGGGTGCAATCCACACCATCCTCCAGATCATTAATGAAGATATTGAACAAAACCAGCCCCAGGACCGACCCTTGGGGCACTCCACTTAATATCGGCTGCCAACTAGACATGGAGCCATTGATCACTACCCGTTGAGCCTGACAGTTTGGCCAGCTTTCTATCCACCTTATAGTCCATTCATCCAGCCCATACTTCTTTAACTTGCTGGCAAGAATACTGTGGGAGACTGTGTCAAATGCTTTGCTAAAGTCAACGAACAACATGTCCACCGCTTTCCCCTCATCCACAGAGCCAGTTACCTCATCATAGAAGGCAATTAGATTAGTCAGGCATGACTTGCCCTTGGTGAATCCATGAATCACTTTCCTCTCGTCTAAGTGCTTCAGAATTGATTCCTTGAGGACCTGCTCCATGATTTTTCCAGGGACTGAGGTTAGGCTGACTGGCCTGTAGTTCCCAGGATCCTCCTTCTTTCCTTTTTTAAAGATGGGCACTACATTAGCCTTTTTTCAGTCGTCTGGGACCTCCCCCGATCGCCATGAGTTTTCAAAGATAATGGACAATGGCTCTGCAATCACATCCACCAACTCCTTTAGCACTCTTGGATGCAGCACATCTGGCCCCATGGACTTGTACTCGTCCAGCTTTTCTAAATAGTTCTGAACCACTTCTTTCTCCACAGAGGGCTGGTCACCTCCTCCCCATGCTGTGCTGCCCAGTGCAGCAGTCTGGGAGCTGACCTTGTTCGTGAAGACAGAGGCAAAAAAAGCATTGAGTACATTCGCTTTTTCCACATCCTCTGTCACTAGGTTGCCTCCTTCATTCAGTAAGGGGCCCACACTTTCCTTGACTTTCTTCTTGTTGTTAACATACTTGAAAAAACCCTTCTTGTTACTCTTAACATCTCTTGCTAGCTGCAACTCCAGGTGTGATTTGGCCTTCCTGATTTCACTCCTGCATTCCCAAGCAATATTTTTATACTCTTCCCTGGTCATTTGTCCAATCTTCCACTATCCCTACCTTCCAGTGTATCTGCCTCTCTCCCCAGCTTAGTGTCATCCATGAACTTGCGGACCAATGCCTGGGGCACTCCACTTGATACCAGTTGCCAACTAGACATGGAGCCATTGATCACTACCCGTTGAGCCCAACAATCTAGCCAGCTTTCTATCCACCTTATAGTCCACTCATCCAGCCTATACTTCTTTAATTTGCTGGCAAGAATACTGTGGGAGACTGTGTCAAATGCTTTGCTAAAGTCAAGAAACAACATGTCGACTGCTTTCCCCATATCCACAGAGCCAGTTATCTCATCATAGAAGGCAATCAGGTTGGTCAGGCATGACTTGCCCTTGGTGAATCCACGTTGAGTGTTCCTGATCACCTTCCTCTCCTCCAAGTGCTTCAAAATGGATTCCTTGAGGATCTGCTTCATGATTTTTCCAGGGACTGAGGTGAGGCTGACAAGTCTGTAGAACCCCGGATTCTCCTTCTTCCCTTTTTTAAAGATGGGCATCTGCTCACATGGATCATCTTGCAGGATGAGAGCTTAAATTATGTGCTTTAAAAGTGACTGAAGAACAGGGTCCTTAGTGTGGAAATCCAAATGAACATTAGTAACAAACTCTAGGTGTTTTCAAGTACTACAGAAATACTTTGAAAATAATGTTAATTAGTTGCTTCTACACACACTCAATTCCTCTATTCTCCTCAGCAGAAACAGACAACCAAAGGATCACTTTTATGTTTAGAAAAGAGACACAGGAAGAACTGAAAGGTTCTGACATCTGAGAATTTAAACTAGATTTGAATCCTATTGAGGATGCATGAGTCATCTCTCAGGTTTAAATTAGATTATCTGCTAAAAGAAGAAGCACTATAATCTATAATGAAGGGTGACTGCCTACAGGAAAATAAATTTTTGTCCCTAGTGGCAGATGCTTGAACTTTAAAGGATCTGAGACTAAGCTTTTTGTGTAAGCCTTCCTGACAGAAATCAAACAATTGAAGCGATATCTTTAGTAGGTCCAAACTTCACTCCGCATACCACATGAAAACAATATCTAAACTCTGTGAAAGAAAATATATTGTCACTTCTAAAGCAACTGAGATTAAAAAAAATTACAGAAACCAAAGACTTATTTTGATGACAATTAAATCTATCACCAGGATTTGAGATTCAATGAAATTGGACAATTGTGAAGAAAGGGGCTTTATTTTACTAAGTCTGGAGTACTTGGAAGACTCAACAGAAATTCTGTTGCACACTGAATTAGATGGAAGTATTAGATACTCTTTGAGGATTGTCTAGAGTTCAGTAATTAAAATAAGTACTTCTTTGCTCTGCTCTGTTTCCTTCCAGAATTGTGTTTGGAATTACAGCAGAAATAGAAAGACATACTTCAAGATGCAAACAGTTTTCAGAACAAGCATTATACCAGTCAGGTTTCCTTTCTTAAAGGAGTGGCATATTTTGGTGTCTTCTTTATTGTTTCAAGTCTATTGCAACAGAACCTCTATTCCCATTAAAACTAGAGCCAAAGATGTATGACTTACTTCTGTACACCAAGCCCAAGTGCTTTTTAAGCAGTCCACCAATCTCTTTTTCATGTATCTAAGATGTTGTAGAAAGCCCTCATGTTTACCTCACACAGTATTTTGGATACCCAAAAGCTGTGGGCAGCAATGCAGGCCGGACCACCGCTTCCCACAGCTCCCATTGGCCGGGGACGGCGAACCATGGCCACTGGGAGCTGCAAGCGGCCATACCTGTGGATGCTCAGGTAAACAAATTGTCTCGTGGTCCACCAGGGGCTTACCCTGAACAAGCTGCTAACCAAGTTTGGGAACCCCTGATCTAGTCTTACCTCCTGCACTCCTGTAATAGACCCATAACCGCTGGCTGAGTTACTGAAGTCCTCTCATCATGATTTAAAGACTTCAAGTTACAGAGAAGTCACCATTTACATTAGTTTGAACCATGCTGCAGAGGATGGTGAAAACCCCCCAGGGTCTCTGCCAATCTGACCCAGGGAAAAATTCCTTCCTGAAGTCAAATATGGCAATCAGTTAGATCGTGAGCATGTGGGCAAGACCCACCAGCCAGACACCTGGGAAAGAATTCTCTGTAGTAACTTAGAGCCCTCCCCATCTAGTGTCCCATCACTGGCCTTGGAGATATTTGCAACTAGGAGTGGCAGATCGGTTACATCCCATTGTAGGCAGTCTCATCATACCACCCCCCGCATAAACTTATCAAGCCGAGTCTTGAAGCCAGTTGGGTATTTTGCCCCCACTACTCCCCATGTCAAGTCTTTTGTAGGCAACACAGCACAAAGGGCTTTTGAGGAGGGATTTGAAAGTGGATAATGAGGAGGCTTGCAGATGTTTATGGGGAGTCTTCAGGGACAGCATGGAAAAAGACATGGAGGTGCTTATTTGAAAACTTAACAAATGAAGATGGAAATTGGCACCATGGACCAATCAGAAGTGAGTGTCGATGAAAAGGAAATGAGAGATGATAGGTAGGGTGGGGATTGACTATGAAGGGCCTTGAAAATGAAGAGAAGGAACTGATATTTGATGCCACAGAGAATTGGGATCCAATGGAGGGGTGCAAAGAGAGCAGTGCCATTGTCAAAGTGATAAACTAATGGCAAGAGCTCATGGCAAGTCCACACAACAAAAGCAGACTCTATGGTTATTACCATGGAAATTGATCTCATAGGGTTGTATCTGTGGCTGAAAACATGACTGAGATTAGTTTGATAACACAATTTTTCTTTTTACAAATAATTTTAGTCCCTGCTAGCAATAGATTAAAGGTGTTGGTCAACATATGTATGTGTTACTTCTTACATTCTTATGGTTTAAATGCACAATATGGATATTGTATGTATAAATTTTGGCAGTTACTCCAACTGAATTGTACTGTTTTTTCCCACAATGCTGTTCACTCTTGTTCACTGGCATATCCCACAATACCTGGATACAGAACAACTCAGTATTTGGCATAAGGGGATAGGAAAACTGTCAGAAACAAAGTACATTACTGTTCTGCCCCAATACAAGCTTGGGAGGTACTTTCATGGACCAGTAACTGAAATACTATTTTGCAAACAAAGATAAGCAAGGTACAAAACAATAAGTTAAAGAACTGGCAGAAACTGGTGAGTTGAATTTTAGAGACATAAAGAATGTATTTTCCACTGAATGCATCCGATGAAGTGAGCTGTAGCTCACGAAAGCTTATGCTCAAATAAATTTGTTAGTCTGTAAGGCGCCACAAGTACTCCTTTTCTTTTTGCGAATATAGACTAACACGGCTGCTACTCTGAAAAGAATGTTTTGTAACTTGTGAAACCATGCCATAAATATAGCCAATTTAAATACATATTTCCGAAGCACACCTTCTGTGTAATATGAACTGAACACACTGCTTCCCTAGATGCATTGCTGATGTATTAACTCTTTCTTTTGTGCACCATATTTCTTTGTCTATAGACAATAAATTGGCTGTGCTTGGTTATTTGGATCTCTCAAACATTTTTAATATCCAACCACAGGTGTAGTCAAAATCAATTGGCTAAAAATATCAACACAGTGCAGCCATAACTATTTCACTAAAATTATTTTGACAGCATTACAAAAAGAAAAAAGGAAACAATCCCTTTTTCCAACTATATTTCTAATATTATAAGTGAATTTAGTACTTGTGAAAGGTGACAGATAACAGACCAGGTCACACTCAAGTCCATCCCACATATAGAATACAGCATCAATGCAAGCTTTCTGCCTTCTACCCCATTCATGTGTCTGACACCTGTTTTAGAATGATCACCTGCAGAACAATTCCCCTAAGTCTCTACTACAGACTGAGCATCACTGGATTAATCATTAAGATGGGGGGGGGTAATGTGGGGTTTGTATTTTGTTGTTGTTGTTTTTTACACATACATATAAACAGTGTTTGGTAAATGACTTTGAAGACGATGCTAAATTTCATTGTATGTGTCAATGCTGGTAACTAGCTTACTTTATTACCAAAAAATATGTACTGCCGTCATTAGTAACATAGTTCAAAAACGAAGGTCTTCAATATACCTGTCAATGCTTCAGAAAGAAACCTCAAGTCAATATTCTCTCACAGGATGAATTGGTTCTCTTTTGAAATTATTCCTTTGGATAAATTTCTGATGATTAGAACAAGTCTAAAATGTTTTTTGTTGAAAATGTTAGAAAGATTATTACAATTTTTCTATGATCAATAGAATTGCGACAGAAAAGAGAAACATTTTTGAAAAACTAACAAGAACTTGATTACATAATGAATAACTTTTGACTTGAAATGTCCTATATTTATTACCTTCCATCCTATCCAAGTACCAAGAAGTTCCTTCTGAATAGCAAAGATGTGCAAGATTAATAAAGAGGTCTACTATCATCTAAGGCATCTTCCACAATTACACTCTATTTTAGTCGAGGAATACCAGAATTACTTTTGAAGAACTAATAATAGTAGCTTTTACTCAAAGACAGACAAATTTTGTATGCATCTTTTTCCCCTCCCCAAATTAAAAAAAAAAAACTACTAGCAATTTTAGAACATTGGGCTCTATTGTCTGGACATTTCACAACACATATAGTCACCCTCAAACTCAGATTTTTTTCCTGGTTGGGAAATAAACGCTTCTGCAGATCTGTTATGAGAAGTACTAAGATTATATGCAGTGTCACTTCAACAGGATTTTGTATAAATGTTTAAACATAGGCCTGGGAACCTTAGCACCTAAATTAATCTCGATTTCTCCATTTGTAAATTGGAAATATGAAAGTACCTAGCTCACTGGATGCTGCAATGATTGATCATTGTTTATAGATCATAACGAAAATAAAAGGCATTTTATATATGTATCTGCTACAGTATATATTGCAAATAGTCAGCACTATAGGTCACATGTTCGTTTCTGCCATGTAGAGCAAGAAAGAGCAAACAAGCCCACTGACCCATAAATGAGGGCAATGCTTCTCTGTCATGCTCCACACTGACTCTCATACTGCAAGAAGTCCTGCATACAAAAACCTCATGGTCAGGACTCCATCCATTCAGAAGGGCTAGACTAATTGAAGAGGTGACAGCCACTCCAGGATATTGTATCCGAGGAAGACCGCAGGGATCACACACATAAAATAACTGCACTAGCATAGAAATGGAATGGATGTTCGAATTTTGGGGGTGGGGGTGACTGGGTTTTGGGGGGGTTACAGCTGATGTGCAAAGGAAAAGATGTATTGCGAAAGTCTGATGTATAGGGAAGGTCCTAAAAAAAGAAATGGTAGCTGTTTTCCTACATGAGAAATTCAGGTCAATTGTCCTGAAAGACTAGATAACCTTGCCTACACTCGGAAAAGTATCCATTATTGACAATGGGTGTTCAAAGAGATGCAGCTGAACTTGTGCTACACCTGCAAGTGCAACCAAGGACAAACTGTGATCACCATTGTTCACCATGATGTTCAACTGCATTCGCTGGTGACTAGCAATAGCAGAAGGAAACTCTTTTTTTCCTACAGACAAGGTTAAAGGTGATTGGAGACGGAGAAATGACAACAGCAAAAGAATGAAAGTTGAGCAATTAACAATGGAATGTTTTTTAGTCAGACTATTTTTTTCTTAACACAAATTGGACTTCAATGACTAACATTTTGGGCAAAGACACATTTGGCAAAGATTTAGCACACTGTAGTTTAAATGAATTACTCGTAATTAATACATTAATTTGCCTAGTAACGAATCTATTTGTTAAAAAATATATTTCCTGAATCTTTTCATTTTTGTCTGTATTATTACAGACATACTTGCTGACGGGTATTTTGAAATAAATGATCAAAATAATGGAAACTGGCATGATTATATTGTGTTATTTTGACAAATAAAATATGCAGAATTTTTAATATTTTGGCACAGAATTCCCCCAGAAGTAATAAAGAAGCAGAAAAGGCCACAAGCCCAAATTTTTAAAAAAATTATTTGCAGATCTCCCTAAGTGGATTGTTCTTCCCATAATAAAAACCTTTCCACATTACCCAAAAGGGATACTGGTTCAACGGCAGCCAAAACCAACCTATTCATGCTGCCACTTGGAGAAAGAGTAAGATTTGTGAACCACAATATATGTCTGTATGCAGATAGCCTGGGCCGCCACTAGATATCTGGGATTCAATAATATCTTGTGACGTGTGAATTTTGGAGGCCAGATCCCCTTTCCACTCTGTGGAGTGGGGCAAACCTCCTCCCACACAGACTGACTTGGATTTGGATAGTGAGTGAATCTGGAGTTTCCTCATCTTGTACCTGAGATGTTCCTGTGGAGGAAAAAGTGTCCCTATATCATCATCTAGCAGCTTGACATGTAGAAGTTTACTAGTTTGCAATAAATATATTTTAATTAAAAGTGTCCTAACTTCATTTTAATTAGGGAAAGCAGTTTTAGTAATGAAGCTATGAGCCAAATAGTGGCTGCTCCAGTGTAGGCACTGTGGGAGCTAGAGAGAGGTTGTTAGCCTTGCCCTGTCAGCCAGCCAGTGCTGCCATGCAAAGAAAGTAGTGATAATGTTGCTGCCTGCCATTCTTGGAGCAGGGAGAAAGAGAGAGACAGAGGGAGAGATGCTGCCACCAGCTCTGAACAATCCAGATATGTAGCCATGCTTCCTTTGTATTAGAAGGCTTTGGAGAGGTCTGTTGGGGGCAATCCATGCTACATCTTTTCAGTGGTTATACAAAGGAGTACTATGGAGTGTGCTTCTCCAGCACCACCAGAGGCATCATATTTGCTCCTGTTCTGTATGCATAATGCCTCCCATTATCACCACACTTCCTACCCTTTCTCCACCCCACCCACACCATAGCTTTAACAGAAGGAGTCATAATTTAACCATACGTTTTAAATCTCTTGACTTGAAGACAGAATTTTTATGCCATGGTCTGTTTTGCTGAGTAAGTGTAATGAGTTATCAGAAAGAACATACCAATGTTTGTTAGGATGATGCCATATGTATTTAGTTGCATACTTCTTGGCCTTTTAAATAGCAACAAATGCACATTGCAGGATCAATATCCAATATTAAAAATAGATTTTGAAACCATCTTGGTCTAATCTCAATGCTGGTACAATACGCTTACATGTGGGGAACCCAGCTTTGGGATCTAAATGTTGTCCTTAATTTATGGAGTGAGAATGCTGTGGCCAAGGAGAAGAAAGTACTTTGTGTTTGTTTTCTTGTGACCTTTCCAGTCAACTAAGGAACAATGTTGATGAGCTATCGAGGAAGCCGTGACCAGACCTCTTCGATGGAAAAAGATTCACCACAATATGAGGCTTTATGTGTGCTATTTACTAATTAGCAGGGGTCTATATTGTATCTTATATGTATTAAAATTTCACCATGAAATAGTGTGCCTGACAAAACTGTGAAGTACTGTGCCTGACAAAGTGCCTGAAAAATGCAAGGAAATGACAAGTTAAGCCACCAAACTGTACATATACCATCTTCTCCACCGACCAACACACTATCATTACCACAACTGCCATACACAAAAGACCATGCACCACAATCTTAACTGTGGCCTTTATTTACCTTTCTGCATGCACCCCTTCATCATATTCTTTTTTCCCTCAACACCAGGAGTCGTTTAGTGTAGGGTTGTGTTGAGAGAAGTTAGAGTGGTAAAAAAGTACGTGCAGGGGGAAGTTTAAAGAAGGTGATGGAAGGATGGCATTCCTAGATAGGCAAAGTAGAGATGGAGGTATATTGTCTGAGGTACAGTAGCTGTGGCACTGGTAAGACATGTAGTTATGGATGGAAGAGTAGATAGTACAAATCGCTCGGTGGCTTAACTTTTCACTTCCTTACTTTTATGGGTTAGTGTTTGTCAGGATTCAGGGCTTGAAGCAAAGACAGACTCCAAGTAACCTAACAAATGCAGTTGGATCAGCCCCACCTCTCCTGGGGGAAGAATAGCTCAGTGGTTTGAGCATTGGCCTGCTAAACCCAGGGTTGTGAGTTCAATCCTTGAGGGGGCCATTTGGAATCTGCAGCAAAAATTGGGGATTGGTCCTGCTTTGAGCCGGGGATTGGACTAGATGACCTCCTGAGGTCCCTTCTAACCCTGATATTCTATGATTCTAACATGGAGAAGAATCAGTGCCAGACATTGGGCCTATGCCTATACTGTATGGGAACCAGGACACTTCCATCAAGCAGCCCTACCAAGGTCTGAGCTGCGGTCACTTGGGAAACACCAAGTTCCAGCTCCAATAGAGCCTTTCTCCTCTCCTTGCAGGCCAACATTTGTCTCATGGTATCCTGGTGATGGCCAATCAGCATCCAAAACATCTTCAACTCTGGCACCCTGCCATGCCTGACACCAACGTAGAGGTGCTGCTGGACTCAAGTGCCTCAAGCAATTTCATAGATCTTGAGCACACAAGATCCCCACCAGCACAAGGACTTCCCCAAGTTAGTGGAGTCCATACATGTGTCATTCCTTTCATAGGGACCAGTCACCCACCAAATGGCTCCCTTAGAGGTAACCACTCTTCTAGGCCATCAATAAATCCTCCAGTTTGGGCTAATTCATGCACTGCATTCATCAGTTATACTTGGCATCCTCTGGCTCATTGTCCATGACTGGTCAGAGTTGCCGAGGTCTGCTGGACCAGGGCAGTGGTCCCCTGCTGGCCAGTCAGCTGGAGCAGCTGTGGTCGTCCGCTGGCACTGGCAACAGTCCGCAGACCCCGGCAGCTGGTACCATTGGCCCCGGGCACTGGTAAGGCATGTAGTTGTGGATGGAAGAGTACAATTATTGTTTACTTCCCATGACCTGTCCATGACTTTTACTAAAAATACCCATGACTAAATTGTAGCCTTAATCATCAGGTATTCATGAGTCCTTCCTAGTTACAGAATAAAATCTCACAGAAAAAATTGTAGTTCACCACTGAGAAGATATTGTGCACTCCCAGACCCATCAACCAACCAAATAGGGTTGTATGCACATCCTGACACACTCCCCCAAGGATAAACCCATTAGCCCTGTGGGCATCCAAGCTCCCTGCCCCACCAAGTGTGCACAGTGCATAAGCTTTGTTATAATGGTTAAATATGATCCTCAGTTCACCATTTTATTTCTTAAAAACTCCGATTCCACGAGTTGTTCTCAAAAGACACCCCCCTGCCAAGTTTTGCATAGATAGACAATGTTTTTAAAAAGATATTGATCAACAATATAAAACAGGACTGCCAAGGAAAATAATTCATCAGGAGACCAAATTCAAATGCTTCCTATTAAAAATATGATAAACCAAATCAAAATGCATAGAATATTCAAAAGGGGATAAAAATTAAACTAGTGTAAAATTTCACCCCAAATGGACACCTAACATTTAGAGGGAAATTTCCACACACACACCCATTTTAGAATACTACCCTAGCTATGGAGTCACTTCCCAGAGCCTCTGTAGTGGACACACAACATATGTCTACTTTTTATGTTTTTTACTCTTAAAAAATAATGAATTAAACAAAGCCATATGTGATAAATGAAGGGGGGGAGGGGTAGCTTTCTTTTATGGACACCCAGCCAGCCAGTTAGCTTTAAAGTCCCTCTTAGTAGCTGTTCTCTACTTTCTTTACCTGTAAAGGGTTAAAAAGTCTGACTGCATCCATAAGTAAAAGGAAGTGAGTGGGCACCTGCCAAAAGAGCCAGTGGGAAGGCTAGAACTTTTTAAAATTGAAACAAGACTCCCCTTTGGCTATCTGTTGTTCTCCAGAGAAAGGAGATGCAGAGCAGAAACAGGGCTAAACTATGCCATAGAAAGCTTTAAGCCAGGTATGAAAAACCATCAGATCATACCTAGAGACTATGTATCTGAAACCCCAGATATGTAAGTATAGGAGGGAATGTTTAGGAAGAAGACACGATTAGGGTTATTTCTTATTGGCTTGTGGACTCCTCTGTGCTAACCCCCAAATGCTTTTGTTTTGCTTGTAACCTTTAAGCTGGACCTCAAGAAAATTATTTTGATGCTTAATCCTTATAAGTGGTTCTTTTTAAATCTAGCAAAAAGACTAAGTTCCAAATTTTCTTCTTTTTTGTTTTTAATAAAATTTACCTTTTTTAAGAACAGGATTGAATTTTTGTGCCCTAAGAGGTTTGTGCATATGTTGTTTAATTAGTTGGTGGCAACAACTGATTTCCTTCGTTTTTCTTTTTCACTTCTTCCCCGGAGTGGGAGTGAAAGGGCTTGCGAGTACCCCACAGGAAGGAATTCCCAGGTGTGCTTTTCTGGGTTCTCAAAAGGGATTTTTTTGCACTTGAGTGGTGGCAGCATCTATCCATTCAAGGTCAGAGAGAAGCTACAATCTTGGGAGTTTAATACAAGCCTGGAGTGGCCGGTATTAATTTTTAGAATCTTTGCAGGCCCCCACCTTCTGCACTCAAAGTTCCAGAGTGGGCAATCAGCTTAGACACCATACAAGGGCAATAACTTACTAATGCAAAAGCTATTTAAAATACTGATATCTGTCAACACACCTACCCCATCAAGCTGTTCCTTCACCTACATACCTAAATACGAAATCATGTTATTATTTAGGATATATTCATACAGTGGAAGATAATGTCACAAATACCCAAATCTTGATTCTCTTTAGACTTCCTGCATTTCTACCCATATTAATGCATGATGCGCTGTGATTTAAAATAGCTGACAAAACACCAACATACATCTTTTTCTGGAAAAAAAAAAAGGGGGGAAAAACCAACAAGCTAATTTATTCTGGATTGTTTCTAATGGTTTGGCAATTAATTCTAGCTGTTACCTTTTCTAATTAAACAACATCAGAGCAGTGATCACTTAAACACTATCACTATCAAGTGCAGAAATCTCGGCACTCCCGCAGCTACTGATTGCTATATGTCAGGTTTTAATCTGGATTTCTGGAGTAGGTAGACTTTTAGATATAGCATCATCCCAATTTTCATTCATATCTTCTACTGAAATTTTTATTTTGGATTGTAAATCTGAGAAATGTCTTTTCATCCCAGTCTTCTTCAAGAGCCTCACATGCAGAGAAACAATCTTCAACTGTTGCATAATCTGCTAGATGCTTACAGTCTGGTATGAAACTAATTAACTCATCCAGATGCTGCAGTGCAGATTACCCAGGATCATCTGGGAGAGAGAGTTCTGTGCAGTACAAAACAGAAAAGCACTGTTAATGAAACATTTTTTTAATTGTAATGCTCTTCAGTTCATTCCAACTTGCAGCAGCTCAGTTCACAGCACCCAGCAGGTTGACGTCTCTGCAGGCAATGTTGTGCTTTAAATTGTATCCATTTTATCAATTAGAAATGACATTAAACACTAACAGAAGGTTTTTAGTAATTTGATTATCCCAACATATAACTTTAAACACAAGGTGCAGTTTCCTGGAAGCCTTTTGGTTTCATATTTCAAAGACTTATATAACCGGGACCAAGCGCTCTGTCCATAAACAGCAAGACAGAATGACTTTTTCACACTCTTTGTTTTGTTTCCAATTCACAACAAACCTAGAAGCCTCCCACAATTTTTAAACAACTAGATTATTACTTTCTCTATCCCTCAGATCACTTATTACTAGCTTTTAAACCATACTTGTCTACCAATCTGTCTATTTCCAAATCCTTATTTTATGGTGGGGTCACACTAACTGGGCTATTCTTCAGTGTTACAGTTTTAAATCGCTCACACATTGTTTCACTAATATTATCACTCTCCATTTGTTTCCTTTTGAAAGTGCCTTGAACCATCAATGTTTCCTTCCCACCTGTGGTGAGTTGTTAAAATGTCCTGAATCTGTTTATAACCATGGCATAACTCCTCTTCTACTTTTCTGCATGCCACATTCATGAATGACTTTAATTCAGTCTTCTAAATTTAATACTTTTAATTAGGTTCCTTTCCCTTTGTCAGCTTCTCTCCCTACCCCTTTACATCTGGTTCAGATGGAACGGCTGCCTTTCTGACTGCTTTAGCAAGTGGCAGCATAGAATTGCAGTATCTGGGCAGGTCAGCATATGGTCAGAAATGAGATTCACAGCAGGCCATTCTTTTGCAGGGGGTCTTACTGTGAGGAAGATGGAAAATCTCTGTGAAGGGACTTGAAATCTTGTGCCAGTGAAGCAGGACACTGCGACTTGGAAGTGGCTGCAAGCACAAGTGTCACTCTATATCTGTTTCAAATATGTGCAGTATTCTTCTAAACAGCTTTTATAAGATTTTAATTTTATTTCACACATTAAAGGTAAATAGAGTGAATGGCAACTTGACGAACTGCAAAGGTAGTGGGCTTGTCTCATTATCAGCTTCTGACTGAGCTTCAGCCAATGATTATTACAAAGAAAAATAAGAATAAAGATGAAATAGGTTGTGATAATAGATAATAAATGTAACCAAAATACTGGTGTAATATTTACTAACCTTAGACTACTCCTACAGTAATCAACTTTATAAAGGTTATTGGCAGAATCACAATAGCAATCAAATATACGTAAGTGTAAGTCTATTTAAATTCGTAACAAAAGCTATGAGACTATCAGTAAGTGAACAACTCCCATATAATATCATTTAATATCACACCCTGATAAGACTAAGCACATATAACCATTGTTATGTTAAAAAAAATTAAACCTCTTTAGAAAAACCAAAACAGGTTTTAATTACCACACCTACTTTAAACTACAAACAGTTCCATTCAAACACACAAAAACAATATTTAGAGTGTTATGTGGTTGTTCAGGATCTTTATGATTGATGGAATCTATTGTGTTGTCATCTTTATAATCACTCACATTTGTTGTTACTAACAAGGAAAAGGACGGTGTGTTTTTATTTTATAATAAAGGTTGTCTTACAGCGACTAACTCCTTCCTTTGAACATAAACTAACAAACCTGTGTACACGTGAATATGTTTTAAAAGTTGGCTCACAGAGGAAAAAAAACAAAGCCTGTGGAACTTGAGCTAATATGAAAAATATTCTACTTAAGGGAGCTGTCAAATAGCTATTATCCTTACTCACCATTCCTTGAAGTTCATCTTGATCACAAGGAAACATCAAAAAACTATTTTAAAAACCCAGTATATAATATATTTTGTTATAAAAGGAAACCAGTTGAGTAATTTCACTCATATAGGCATATAACCAATTTTCTGACATTGCTACTGAATATTTTATCAGCAACGAATTATAAAACTAGCGAAATATTTTAACATGAAGCCTTGCCTTGTAAACTGCCTGTCCCATATGTCAAAACATCACCTACCATAAATCATAGAATTTGAGACTAGTATTTCTTGTTTAAACATGCTGACTTATTCAGCAGAATCACTTGTGTGAACAAGCATAGATTAAAGTACACAAACTTAAGCAGCTTTGCCATCCAACTGATACAGCTATAATTTAAACTCATTATCAGTGTTCTAATTTTCAGAATGCTGAAATAATGTGCTTGTTGAAAATATTATACATTTAAATACCTTAACAGCATTGCCCATTTGAAGCTACTTTCAACTTGCAAATAAAACAGACAGGCACTTGTGTATTGATGAACATGCTTGTCACCCAACAAAGGAACTTTCTGTGTCAAATTATAGGTGTTTAATCAGTTGATTTATGAACACCACAATTAAATAATCTATGCGACAGAAAAAAATAAACTGCATTATAAAACCACTTTTCTTTTATATTTTTATCTACCACATTTATAGTTGGGATTTGCTTTTGCCTCATGGCTAGTAGCTTTCAGTTTAATATATCATTTTTGGCTGTAAGGGACTATTTCTTTCTATGATAATGATGCCTGAATCTCAAAAAGTTTGGCATAGAAGCACCCAAAAGACTGAACGCTTATTCACAGCTTGTCCAGCCCTCTGGCACAAATGGGCTGAAAATTTCACCAGAAACAGGACATTTCTTGCAAGACTTTCAGTACTTTCTGCTGCTGAGCAGGCCAGAAATGCTGTTAGGGCCGCAGTCCACAGTATTGCGGCTCTTCTTGTTCTAGTCCCAGCCCGAAACCCAGAGTGCTAAGAGTACTAAGCGTCTGTTTGTTTTGTTTATAAAGATTGAGAACATTTTGTGTACATCTCAGTAGTGCTTCTGGTTCTCGACAGAGCTTTGGGGGGAAAACAGGTTTCTATTTTATCTGAACAAATTCATACATATGAATCATTTATTTTATTCATTCCTATGGCACTTATAGCATGGCAGCAGCAGGTTTCAGTTTACTAAATTTAAACAGAAAAATTATGTAGACCATCCACAAAAACTAAAATTATTGCAAGGACCAGCATCCCTTCTCTAAGGAGAGAAAGAAAGATCAGCCCACAAGATCCAAGAAACAGAAAAAATAAACACAATATTTAAAAGCTATGGAACTATATTTCAAAGTAGGAGCTCTCAATTAAACAGTCACTCCTTGTGGGATCTTGGTGTCTAACCCATAGTTCTGTCAAATTTGATGACAAATGTTTCTTACAAACAAGTAGAAAAAGAAACTAAGTGTTGCTAGAGTCCTCCTTATATGAGCCAAATAGGTAAAATCCATAATGTTACCTGCCTCCTTTGGTGACAAGACTACACAGTTTGTGGACTCTAATGTCTTAGAAGACAGGCTTCGAACTTACAGTGAGAATAATTAAGGGAAAATATTATATTTGTATGTAATCAAGATAATACCACAGAACCATATTATTGCCCAATGTATAGATTGAAAAATTCAAAGTCCAATGCTGAAAGATTGCTTCTAAAAATAGACCAGATGAATCTTTGTTATTTTTCTAATAAACTGTTGTAATACTAGACCAGGATAAAATGGCTCATGCTGCCCTCTTGTGCTAGACTTGCAAAAGAGAGCAAGCCTTTCTTTATTCATGCTGGAGAACAGATGAAGTGGAACATATGAAGAATTCACTATGAACTGGAAAATGTCCACAGTTTCCTCCTAAGAGCTAACCTGGAATGCATGTTCAGACTCCCATACTGGTATCTGGATGGAGGAGCAGAGGAAAGTTTGAAGAGCAAAGGATAACTTGTATATTCCTTTAAAAGAATGCAAGTAAGTTTTATTAACCAATATAGACAAGCAATAAATAATAAAGTCTGAAACCCAACAATGTGATATCACATATAAATCAAACATTATTATGACTCCATAATTAGGGATCTGTCGAGATCCACAGCTAAAACTGAATTTCAGTGCCCTAATTTCCAATCACCACTTCTGCACATAGAGTAAAATTTTCAAAAATGTTTAAGTCACTTAGGCACTTCAGTCCCATTTGCAATGACACTTGGGCTCCTAAGGATATGTCTACACTGCAATTAAAAACCAGCCTGGATGCTGGGACACTCCAGGCTCCAGCCTGAGCCCAAACGTCTACACCACAATTAAACATCCCCTTAGAACCACACCCCATGAACATGAGTCAGCTGGCATGGGCCAGCCGCGGATGTATATTTGTAGTGTAGATAGATCGTAAGTCACTTCTGAATATTGGATGTAGGTACTTTCTAATAATGTTACCAAATAGTGTTACCAGTAACACACTTAAACAATCAATACTAATTGCATTTTTACATATGTGTCATATTACATAATGGTAGAATCTGCCTACTTAAAAACCTTTATTTTCATTACTAAATATAATATTTTTTAAAATACTTAACAAGTTTTTCTATTGTTTCTTTTATTTCCTAAAACATCATGATATCTAGATTTCCAAAATTATTCCAGATTACCTCAATCGTTCCTAATTCTCATTTATACCATGACACCTTTACACACTTCTGGAACTGTCAGAATAGCATAAAGGGATTTGCATGTAAAGGAGAATCAATCCTCATATCTGAGTCATAAGTTAATCAGTAAAATATTATTTTTAAAACGTTATTCCCATAATCCCATGATTCCCATAAACATCTTTACTGATTTGAGATACACCACTGGGAGCTGATGAACAGGTCATGATTCATCACCTATTTCCCTTTTTCAATGTCACTTCCCTAGCCCTACTTACTAGCCTCTTTCCCCAACAGGAACTATTAGGTGCTCAACACTTTTGCAAAATCAAACCACTTATTAGTTGCCTAATTGGATTTAGTAGCCTAATTTAGTCCACCATTTTTAAATTCTTGGCTCTTGTATTTAGTATTGCTGCTTATAAAGAATGATCCTCCTGAACTACAGAGAAGTAAGGAGATAGCTAAGATTGCTGTGGGGATGTTAACAATGAATTCCTTAACTTCTGCGTTACTACAATCTCATCCTTACTGGTGCATATAACAGTGTAAATATAATATTAAAAGAGCAACACAATACTTTCAAAATAAAGTTGTAGTTCATTCAATCAATCAATAAGGCACTTCTTTTAATAAATGGAGACATCTTTAGCCCAGGCAAATCTTGCTCCCGTTCAAAAGCTACCTGCACAGGATTTGATAGCAGAATGGAATCCCTAGGTTGAAGATCTAAAATAAGATGCATACACAGTACAAGATTTTC
Source organism: Lepidochelys kempii (assembly GCF_965140285.1). Classification (NCBI taxonomy): domain Eukaryota; kingdom Metazoa; phylum Chordata; order Testudines; family Cheloniidae; genus Lepidochelys; species Lepidochelys kempii. The sequence continues at coordinate 97,259,671 of NC_136380.1, forward strand.
CAGATGACTGAAAGATGGTGCACATATCGTGCTCAGCACTAAATTGCAGAACTGCTGACTGCTGCAACTTTGAATAAGAACAACCAGAGTTTCATATGCCTTCTTTATGAGAGAAACAAGATGTGCAAAAACACCTATACAAGAATATCTTTATATGCTACTGTATGCTACTTTATATGCTACTGCAAATGATGTAGGAGAAGAAACATGTGTACACAGAAATTATTCCTAAATCATAATAATGGAAACATAATAATAATGTAATAACTAATAATGGAAACATCCATGTAAAAACCATAGAGAGATCTGGGTAATACTGGTGTATTTGTTCTGTGCATAGCTGTTGTTAAAAAACAAATAATGATCTTTTACATCACACTTTTTATCTATAGGTTTCAAAGTACATTACAAAGCAGACTGGTAAGTAATGCAGACTGAATGCAGCTATTTAATTCTATCCCATAGATATGACCCAGAGATTTTATAATAAATTATGTTCATTGAGCTTACTACAAGATGATTACATCTCCCCTCAGATGGGGTTACTGTACCTTGTTAAACACTTCAAAGGGGGAAATGCTGCATATCTGGTGATATCCCCCTTGGTTGGTCCTGCCATTCCTCTTGACCAGCTCCAACAGGCATCACACAAACAGATATATCCTGCTCCACTGAGCACCAGCTCTCCACTCACCAGCCCCCTAGCTGAGCATACAGTTTCTCTTTGAGCCCTCCCGCCTAGACTGCCACATACCCATAATGTTGGCCCACCGACATATCTCTATGCATGTCTAAATGCATGTTATGTTCAAAAAATGGTACCATGGCTATCTACTGCACTTATAATCTCACATCCACTGCTTTTTACTTCATATGAACATTTATGCAAAGGAAAAATAATAATTCTCTCAATGAAAAGCAACCTAGACTTATTCTCACAATCCTGGAAGAAGATGTTTTATAGGAGAAAAACCTCTATAGGAACACATCACATCATCCTTCCATTTCTCAAAGACCAGTGATTCTCCTCTTGGTATTTTCTTTCCCCACTCCTCCTCACTCTGCTTCACTTTCACTTCCTTTCACTTCTCCCCCTCCTCAAATATTATAATCACATCACAAATTTATCAGGTGTACTTTGCATCCAAACACCTTTCCCTTTATGCTCAAATAAATTTGTTAGTCTTTAAGGTGCCACAAGTACTCCTCGTTCTTTTTGCTGATACAGACTAACACGGCTACCACTCTGAAACCTGACCCAGATTATATCTTTTAAATTGCATAGTTTTGTTTTCTATCCATTCTGGGTGTGTGAGTGAGATATTTTTACAGTCATTGTCCAAACTGTTGTTTCTACACATTTTTGAACCGCTATAGCATAGTTTAAATAGATTGTTTAAAATCATCTCTGTACACATCTTTGCCATCCACAAATAACATTTAGGGTCAATTCCACAAACAACATTTAGGGTCAATTTTTCAATGAAAGACACTACAAATTACCTCACAAAAATGCACATATACTTGTTACACGCAGAAAAACTTAAACTCATGTTCACAAATCAAGTAATTAGTAATGCAACTGGTAGATAAGTGTGCAATACCAACAACAGCTTCTGTCTGCATGTGCAAGTGCAGGATTAGGTAAACATCCAGAATAAGATCAGTCAGTTACTAATATGCTTTAAAAAATGTAACTCTAGCTTTCTAACTGATATGATGTAGTAGTAAATATGAAGATTTTTATTTTTTAAAAAGCAAAAATGTGTGAGTACCAGAAGACTTAATTTGGATTACCACACATTTGTTTCATTTTTCCTATCATACGTCATGATGGAGATAGTATGTAATTTTTTTAAATGTTCATCTTACCTATAGGGTTTCTGTCAAAGAACAACACTGGAGCTTTCAAAAGTGACTGAAACATTTTGTTGTGCAAAGTTTGACCAGCATTCACAAGAACTGTGAATACCAACAGACTTCTCACTATGCCAAAAAGTACTGTCGCCATAGTCAAACCTAAAATTAAACAAATAAATACGGTCACAGTACATACACACAGATCTATCCCTTTAATGATACCGTGTGAGAGCATTTTGGTTAAAACTACATCCATTTTGTTCAGAGTTGTGTTCAGACAGTTCACATGAAGTAAATCATCATTAAAGCTTAAGACTCAGGATGAATGCTCTCTCCAGTATGAAGCAGTACTATAAACTTGTTAATAGCTTAATTTATCCTAAAATTAACTGACAATTTAAACAGTTTCTTTTTTATACCATTTACAGAGGCATAACTTTATACAACCACAGGAAATTTCATTAACTATCTGATAGTCTGTACAATATCCTTTGCACATCCATTCTGTCACGTAATTCTTTATACAGTATTACACATAATTGTGGCTTATGTTGGTCACTATTGAAAAGCCAACGTTTTCCAACAGATACTAACCACATATTGACCAGTTATTTCCTATTCTAAGGATAGGGGAAATTGGCTATATTTCAGATCCCACTGTATGGCAACTGTGGGACACGGTGAGTTTTTAAATGTCAATCACTTTATATAGTCAGGTCTATCAACTGTACCATGTTATTTGCAGTAGTTTCTGCTGGCTTAGAGTTTTACCTCAGTAAAATATCCTTTACTTTTCTGTCCAGTGGCACCTTAAAGGCTAACATGCATGCATCTGAAGAAGTGGGTTTTCACCCACGAAAGCTTATGCCCAAATAAATCTGTCAGTCTTTAAGGTGCCCCAGACTCCTTGTTTTTTTGGGGATACAGACTAACAGGGCTACCCCCTGATACTTTACTTTTCTGAATATCTTTTTACACAAAGGTTCAGAAGGAAATACGGTAGCATTTATTACACCCCCACATCACCCAGGATCTGAAACAAAACATAGCCTTTTGCCAAATTCAGAAATGGTAACAATAGACATAGATCACATTAAACTATTAGATATATCCTTTTGCCTTTGGTTTTTAAGATTTTTTTGGGGTGACGTTTAAACTTGGTTTCTGTAAAATGAACATTGTACCAACCTATTGCTTTCAGTTACAAACAAAAAACAAACAATTCTATCCTTGAGAGATCTTAAAATTACAATATCAAATTTATCTTTATTTTGTTAGCATACACAAATCTTGCCTTAAATCTGTATAATTACTTTATTATTTGTAAAATGATTTAATTGTACAATCATAAAGTGCCAGATTCTGCCACCCTTACTCATATTGTGTAGCCCCATGGAACTGTGTAACGCCGAGAGATCCTGGTTGTCAGGTGGGATTGAACCTGGGGCCTCTGGAGCTTAGTGCATGAGCTTCTACCTCATGAGCTAATGTTTTAGCTGGCTTTTAGCTCATGCACTAGAGGCTCATGCACTAAGCTCCAGAGGTCCCAGGTTCGAGCCCACCCACTGACGACCGAGGTCTGTTGGTGTTACATGTGGGAGCTCGCCTGGGATTTCAGCTGGGAAGTGTCTGAAGCTCGGGATGCACTTCCTCAGCGAGGGGAAGTATGTAACCCACACACGTCCTGGGTGTGGTGTTCTGTCCCATCTAGTGGCACTGAGACCACTTAGAGAGCAATTAATGAGTCTGCTCTATGCTCTGTGAGAAAGGGTGGTATCATCTGGCCCTTAAACTATAAGGTTATCAGGGCATGGATTTGACTTCCCTGTGCCCTCTGTGAAAAGACTAATATACACGGAGGAGCTATGAAAACAATAAATCTGTATCAGAACATATGCAGTGTGTGTTTGTTTCCCTGATGTCCCTCAGGACCACCACAAATAAATGAGTGCATGAAATTATTGTGGTTCATAAAAGTTTAAACAACTACATTAAACAAACTGAAAAGAATGATAACTAGTTAAGATTTGGTGGAAGCTTCTTAATATATAATTGACTTTTTTTCAGGATGGTATGTAAAAATTAAGTACTTTTGGCCATATTTTGAAAGGTATTTTAGCTGCCTAAAGGTGTAGATAGGCACCTAGTTGAATTTTTAAAAGCATGTAGGCATGTAACGCCAATTGATAGGACTTAAGCACCTAAGCACTTTTGAAAATGCCATTAGGCTCCTATCCGCATCTTTAGGTATCTAAATATCTTTAAAAATCTGGCCCTGTGTACCTATCAAAGATGCTTTATTTTGCTACAGAACTTCAGAAGGAACATACCCATCCTGACTTTTAAAAAGCCATCACTGTATATAAACAAAAACTGGAACAGAGAGTTGCAGAATGAGGATCAATTTCTAATCCCTCTTGCCCACACACGTAATGACTGATGATTTAGCTGAAACAACCTATTAGTGTAGACAATAGCCACAAGTTTACAGAGACTGCCTTTTTGAATACTTAATTCCTGGTTTACCTTTCAAAATCCAGTACAGAGCAAATTAAGAGTCTGCATTCAATCTATTGCTTCTACTAGAGTTTTTTTTTTTTTTTAATTATTCCTATTAATTTAGTCAGGAAACAAGGCTCAGTCTGCTAATCTGCTCAGACATTACTGAATCACTGTTAGAAATCCTATTTTCCCACACTGCTACTTAGAGTGTTCCTTTCAAAACCCTCTATTATATTGGAGCAAATGATTAAAATATTTTTACCTGCATAAATTCCTAAATACAAGCTAAGATCTAGATGTCTAGTCTCATTTATTCCACTATTTCCATGTGATGTGACATTCAGCTTTTCTTGCTGGTTTGACCTACAGAAATGTATGCAAAAGATAAATAATAATCAAAACAACAGGAAGATCACTTAAGCAAGGCATTATCTAATCATTCTGAAACTGGAAAAATATACCTGAAGTTTGCCATATACCTGTACATTTATCATATTATTCACATGTACCTTCTACTACTTTTAAATTGAACTTCAATCAAGATCTCCAATTCTAAATATTATCTGGGCTCATGCTGTCATGAATTATACATGGGTACAGACTATTATGAGCCACACTTTACTGCAAGAACTTTATTTTGTCCCACAAATAAAGTAAGAGGGGATTGGAAGGAAGGTTGAACAAACTCTAAATTTTCTTTGAACAGGCTTCTCCCCCATATATATATATATATATTTCTGTTTTCTATTAATTACACAGCACTTCTCTGCAAGAAGTCAAATAACCTACCAGTATGAAAGCCACCAATCCTGAAGCACATAAGCAACCTTGAATAAATAAAGGCAAATATTTGGATTAATTTACAAAAAGTATATAATACTAGAGAACTAAATTTCCTCAGCCATTCTTCTATGTCCCCTGGTAAAATCTGTCATTAAAAAAATATGCTGCCCATCCCAAACCCTCCTCTCCCCTCCCCTTCCCCCCGTTATATACTATACTGAGCTGGTGCATATATATTTAGGGCCCAATCTCATTCTTCAGTTAGTAGTACACCTCACTGCATATTTCGTAAAATCAAATACTAGGCATCCATATGAAAGTGCATGAGCTGATTTTTCTAAGACCAATAGTGATTTGCAGAGCATATTAGGACCTTCAACCTCCAGAAGGCAAGAAGTTATCTGCTTATGAGAACTGCGTGATGGTGAAACAAGGGGAAAGCAAGACGTTCAACAAAAAACAGCCATAACAACTCTCTCTAACAGATGTTAATTCATATAGCAAAGGGTCGGGTCTTTCTGTTCCTAAACTCCCTATTGTAGACATCGCAAACTGCTTCTTGCTTAGTACATATGCTCACAGGCATAAGAGCCAACTCCTGATGTTATCAGTTCAGAACTTTATTTTTATAGGAGATAATTAGGAACACAATGTTAAAAGGAAGGAAAAACTGAAAATAATTTCTGCCCTCACTCTCCAACCAGAGATGACTATGATATTACAAGCTCTGTAACAGAGCTTAATTTGTATCAAAATCTAACTCTATTCAATTCAATTAAAATACTGTAGGGCTATCCCAGAGAGACCAGATCATATTCACCATCTTCCCAAACATAGATGGTCTCAGTTCAAGGACCCTGTGCAAATTCTCCTATTTCTTCAAACTTCTTTTTGAAGCCAAGACCAATCATTTCTACAAAATTCCTTTGAACCTTCTCACCACAACACAGTAACAAGCCCACATCATACCATCCTCAAAATAACTTCACTGGTTCCCCATTCATTTCAGGATACAGTTCAAAATTGTTCTCCTTCGTAAAAATTCCTTCACAAACTTGCTCCAGCTTGCCTCACACATACAGTCTTCCTCTATTTCCCATTCCCTACTCCTTCTACTTGGTAAACAACAGCCTCTGACCTATCTCCAGAATCTCCTGTCTGTTGGCAGGAGAGTCTTTTCCTCCGTAGCTCTTATGTCAGGAACAGCCTCTATCAATCTGTCTCATTAGCCATACAACACATTTTGATTCTGAATTGAAAACACATTTTCTCCCATAGCTCTTCCTCAAATGCAATCTATGGCTGCCATTATTTTTATTTAATTTAGTAATTACATTATGTATCTCTGAGAAGGGTAGTGGAATACAATTTGTATGAATGGCAATATAAAATAAATTATACAACACAAAAGTGCTTTAAATTGATCAGCAGGACTATTGAACTGAGGATTATTACCCTAATGTCCCACTGGAATACAAATTTAAATGACAGAAACCACATTCAGATATTATCAGATTTGATCAGGTATACTGCCAAGTATTAAAATCATTATACATAAGAGTATCATGTATCAAAAGCTTTTCACATAAACATCAGAACAGCTGTTAAGTACACAGTGTTAATGTAAACACAAAACAAAAATCTATTCTTTATTATTTGTGGCACCCATCAGATATCTTACCTGTGCCAAAATATTTAGAAGTAAAAGTATGAAAATTACAAAGTAGTTTGCTCCAGCAGCAAAATATTTCCTGTAAATCTTGAAGTTTATTTTTCCCTCAGACCGGCTCTCTTCTGGCAGTGCAGTCACCAAAGGTTCAGTCTATAAAAAATAAAATGGATAAGAAAACTAATGCTAAAATTCATATTAAAGTCATGGTTCCAGAAAAAGTTACTGATAGGTCATAGTTATGAATCAGCAATATACTAAATAAGGAGATAAAATTATACTTATTAAAATATTTTTAAAATGTTAGCATTGTGACACAAAAACAACAGAAAACAGGAAATTCAATCTTACAGCGCAGTACTACTCCAAGAATTTGACTGTAAAACGGGATTCTGGGGTTCTATCTTTCTCTCAGTGACTCCATGTTATAAGTACTCAGTTTACAAGTAACAAGATGCTTGTTCTAACTGCCAGTGCTGCAAACTAAACCTCAACTGAGAGCCAAACTGAGTTTTTTTCTCTGTCATGTATCAACATCAGTAATAAAGGTTCCATAGACCAAGATCACAATATGGGAAAGCATCTATATTCAGAAAGAGCACTTAAGCATGTGTTTAAATACTTCCCTGAATAGGAACAGTTTAAAACATGTGTGTTTCTGAATCAAGGCATTAAAAAACAAAAAGATAAAGATTATAGCCATAAGCTGTGCACCCTAGGGGTTCTCAGACTTTTGTACTGGTGACCCTTTTCACACAGCAAACCTCTGAGTGAGACCCCCCTTACACGTTAAAAACACTTTTTTATATATTTAACACCATTACAAATACTGGAGGGAAAGTGGGGTTTGGGGTGGAGGCTGCCAGCTCGCAACCCCCCCAAGTAATAACCCTGAGGTGTCCTGATCCCCAGTTTGAGAACCCCTGCTTTAATGGATCAAACTCAACAGGAGCAACTCCCTTGAAACAGTTCAGATTGCAAGAGCCACAACATTCCAGCCAATTCTCCAAAGAGTAAGTGCCCACAAGAGAGCTTTTAATGGGGAAAACAGAAGGAGAGGATGACAAATGGAGAAAATTAGATTGAGGAAAGGGGAAAAAGAAAAGTTAATTATAGAGCACACGAAAAAGCAAACAGAAGGAGGAAGAGAGACAGATGAAAAAAACAGTAAATGAGCAAAAAAGGAAGAAACGAAAAAATTTGCTGAGACTATAAGTAACTTTTAGTAATTGTATTATCAACAAACAGAAAGACTGGTACTAACATAATACAGTGAAATACACAATGTTTCACTTAGCTGTCCAGGGATATGATTGTGTAGGAACAGGGGGAATGACAGACCTCCATTGTGGATGGGAGAGGAGCAGAGGAACTCAGTATACACACACACACACACACACACACACACACACAAAGAAGAGAACAATAATCTGTTCTGGGTTTGTATGTCACTGCTGGCACTTTGCATGGGCTGTGTATGTCACTTTGCTGGCAACCAGGTGCCAACTCTTGCCAAAGCTTTAGGCCTCAGCTGAGCACTGACAAATTCATTGCTGGAAACCAGTCTGTTTCACCTGCGTGTTAGTATGGTTAAGATGGGTACTGGACTTATAACAATATGTTTAGTGCTTAGACTTTATGAAATGCTTGTAAGTGAGATTAATGCATGCAGCAACTTACAATATCTTTATTAAATGCTATAAGGTAATATTTAAGTTTTTGCTTTGTAACTGTAAAAACTGTTTGCTATAAAACTGTGAACCTGTCGGGGGGGGATCATCTCCTGCTCATCAAGAAGGGATATCAGAACTAAATGAGTCACTGTGGGACATCACAATACAAAGACTTTGTTAATTGTCCCTTCATAACCATGAAGAGGCTACTTGCAAAAGGGCTCATCCCATCAGCTTGCATTCTGGGAGAAGGAAATAAAAATAGCCAACAAGAAAATTTTTCATCTCTCTTTTACTTTTTGGACTTTTACAGGGCCAGAGCTACGAAAGAGAAGCAGATACGCCCAGGGTCAAACTGGGTTAGCCCTAAAAGACATTCATAGCTGATAGATTACTACAGTTCTGTCACCTTTCGGAAACCTGCTTTAACCTTGAAATACTTCTCTCATTTATTTTTCCTAGTTAATAAATCCTTAGTTAGTTTACTATAGGATTGGCTACAAGCATTGTCTTTGGTGTGAGATCTAAGGTATAAATTGACCTGGGGTAAGTAACTGGTTTCTTGGAACTGGAAGCAACCTGCATATGTTGTGATCTTTGGTGTACTGCAACCAACTATCACTAAGTCCAGCTTGCCTGGGTGGCCAGACAGCTGGGAATGGCCAAGGATGTCTGTGACTCTATGGTAAGTTGTTACAGTGAGTTAGAAGCTCATATTTGTTACTGGGTTGGTGAAATCTAATTATAGAACTCACAACCCGTTTGGGGTCTTTGCCCTGCTTCTTGACAGTCTGCCCCGAGGTTGGCACTCACGATCGTGAATCACTCCAGATAGCATGACATGGGCACATTTGATGGGAAATGAAAATATTGAGCCCACTGGCTTTAGTACCAGCTGGCAGGGAGAGAGTTTAAACAAATATAACTAATCACTGACAAATTACAGTAAAATATCAAGTTTTGTTGGCCTAAAATGATTGTTCTGAAAAGTCTTAAAATACAGAAAACTGCAGAGAACCCTTGCCCCTCCTTTTTATTTATTTTTATATGTATGTACATATGCTCTTTTTTTTACAGAAGACTAAATAATGGTATTTATAGGCACAGGGATGGAGAGCACATAGCCCTTATGTATACACATATTTACAACCTGCCTCTGTGGCTCAGGGGGTTAGCGCAGTGGCCTGGGAATGCAAGGGTCACAGGTTCAATTCCAGGGCAGCTATCTCGGATTCAGAAACTCCTCACTGGTGGCTTGTCTCCCTGCCTCAGTGGCTCATCTCTCCTCAACGTTAGCCTACTTTACCATAAGAATATCATAGTTTGAACAAAATTAACAAGTCATATGATGTTTAATTCATATTTGATGTACTCACAGGTGGCTGTTCTATTGCTCCATCTTTCTGTGACTGCACCAAGGAATCTTGTGACCAGACAGAGGACTGTGAAAAGGTACGGTTCCTTGCTAACTTCATAGTGGATATTCCAGGAATTGGTGACTGTTCAACCTCTTCATTTTTTTTCAGAAGGGAAGCAAAATCGATTCCAGAACTCAGGAACTCTGAATAGGTCCCTTTCCCCACCATTTTACCCTACAGCAAAATATTTTTTAAAATTTTGTTCACATGCTGTGTGCACATTCTGTACAGGGTGAATTTAACAATCTGTTGCATAAACCTTCATTACTGGAGCCCCATGGCTTTTGACACATGTACTGTCTGAAAATAAAAGCTCAAGAGATTTCTTACAAACCCTTACTTCATAACACTGAAAGGTTAAATCCTTCCAATTATCCATTCTTTTTCTATAGCAAGGCATTACAGGCAAGATCCTTACCTCCCCCAAACCAGCCCCTTCATGCCAGGTAAATGGGTCAGAGTGGTATAAAGGGACCCAAATCTGGACGGGGGAGGATTCCCTCATTGCAGAACCTGCACAAGATAGCCTTACAGCTTAGAGGCAGGCTTCCATATCATAAACAGGTCTCTTAGCTTATGTGATATGCCAGGGGTTGTGGAGCCACACAGAATTGGGAGGTCTTAAAGCCACCTTAGCCCTCTGCTCCCCATGGGGCTCTTAGAGGAGCCACACAGAATTTCACCCCATGTGTTCCAGCCTAAAAAACCCCAACACAATCCATTCTTTTGCACCTATGCCAGAGATTATTGTATCTTCAAGGTAATCTGACAAGGAAAAAGATGGGTGTTGTGGCCTTTTTTTTCTTTTTTTTTTGCAACTTTATGAAGTATAAAGAAGGCCTAAAGGGTCCTGCTTCTCCCAACCTTAAAAAGTAGGGGAACAGTCCTGCAGTTTTTTTTTTTTATCTTAAGTATTTAGGACCATCAAGTCTGGGGCTCTCTGCTTTTGCTGGAAGACTAGTTTGTCTCAGATACATATGGCCTTTTCTCAGTCTTTAATTAAAATGGAACTGAGCTGCAGAGTCTAATAAATACAGCTTCTTCTGCTCTTCCCCCTGCCCTACCTATTTATTAAGGCACTAAAATAAATCTTAACAAAAAACAAAGTTTTAAATACTCAGTAAAAATCACTTCCCTACAAGCAGAATATATAACATGATAACATGCCAGTTCAAATTTTTCAGGCAAGTTATTCTAAGAAAACTCTTCTCAGCTTCTGTTGTTAATAACAGATACACTTAACGAATGTCTTTAGGAGACATAAAATACATTTATAAACTGTAATTATATTTTATAGAAAATCACTTTTCCTAACTCTTCACATTTTTATCTTCAGAGTATGAGTGAGTAGCAGCAACAACTGAGTTTTAAAAGCGAGCCAGTGATATGACTTACCGCTTTTAAAATCAAAATCTGGTTTACCGCATGGAGGTACTGCAACTGATGAGTCACCAAAATAGAGATCTTTTGGTGCAAGGCCTGATAAATACACCTGCAAACAGAAGGAAAGAAATGGACAGCACATTAATGTTCTAAAACATTTTTGTACATTACAGAAATAATTTATAAAACCACATATATTAATTACTTTGTCATCAAGGAAGAAAAATACCACCACAGGACAAGCAGACACCCAAAATAATGTACTTGTCAAAATTATGTTAACTTGGCATGTCTCTAATACACTGAAGAGCACACTATGGGAATCTCTTATTTAAATACTGTATGCTTACAAAGTAGGTGAAATAAACCAAATTGTGAATTAAAATTTCTGATTCTAGAGAAAAGAGATTACTAAGGAAATCTTATAATTGTGCATTCAGCCTATTATTAATATATGTACATGTCTTAAAGTAAACAGGGCTATGAACAGAACAGACCTATTTAATCAAAATGAAATTCACAGAAGTGAATGAAGTTAGGCAACATATTGTAGCATAGACAATTATCCAAAAACAAGGGCAACATTCAACTTCTGTGAGCTAAATTTCCAAAAGTTTGTGGAGTATGTAATTAATACCAACCAGAGGAGTAAACATTATTATTATTGGCCTGGACCATATTGACTCCAATATGCGTATGGTGGTGGATCCCTCAAGCATAGCTCTCCCTCTTTCATCCCACCTTCACAGAAAGGGGGTTCACCTGTCTCTGTGGTATCATCCCTCTCTTGTGCCCCAGATGGAGGGGTAACCAGGCCATATTTCAGTGAGTAGCCCTGCGACCTCACAAGGGCACAATGTTCACTAGCATTCTTAGATGTTAAAACTGAGAAATATTGCCCTGAAAATTTTGTGAACAGTAAGGTATGTGTTTTTAAAAGGTTTCCTAGCCTACGCACAGACAGCAGGATCAAAGGGCTGATTTATTTAAAGTAGAATCGCCTTTATTGAAATCAATGTATTAATGGCTCCAGTTCCATCTAGATTACATTAGAAAGTCTCATTTTGTAAAGGGATGGGGGTGCTCCAAGTTAAAAAAAAGGTAAAGGGGGAGCATGATTCAAAAAAAGGTTAAGAACCATGGTATAACCTGTTCTTAAAAACCTCCAATAACAGGAAGTCTAGTTAGGTCCTTTGGAATCCTATTCCATTCGTAACTATCCTTACAGTTAGAAAGTTTCTCCTAATATCTAATCTATCTCTCTCTTGTTGCAGATTTAGGGCTTGTCTACACAAACAACTAGATTGCAGCAAGATGGGATGTGAATTTACCATGCACTGGCCTGCTGTGGTCTACCTGTCCACGTGCACCCTGCAGATGTACATTAACAGTTAGTCAGAGTGCTTTGATTGAGCCCTCTTTGAAATGGAACTAGCTCAAAGCACATTATCAAACAGTTAATGTGCATCAGAAGAACACACATGGACAGTTAGACTGTGGCAGGCTCGCAAGGGGTAGATTCACACCCCACCTTCCCTCAATCTAATTGTTCATGTAGACAAGCTGTAAACTGATTACTTCTTGTCCTATCTTTAGTGGACATGAAGAACAATTGATCACTGTCCTCTTTACAACAGCCTTTAGATTTTCTTCCCATGGGACCTTACTTACCAGTTCTTTGTCAAAGTCTGCTTTTTTGAAATCCATTGTTCTGCTGCTCTCACTCATTCCTTTCCTTAAAATCATATATCATTTAATGTTCACTTTAATCCAAATTGCCTTCTACCTTCAGATGCACAATGAATTCCTCCACATTAGTCAGAACCAAGTCTAAAATGTGGAACTTCCCTCCAAAATTACACTATTCTGAAGTGCAGATTTGGCAATAGTCAAGTTTTGCACAACTGACGTGTTTAAGGTCCAATATTTCACAAACTCGCCAAGCTAGGAGCAGGAGCTTTGTCACATGCTCAAAGTATTTCTGCACATTTTCAGAAACTAAGTAACAAAGGCTTTTACAAATGCAGGTTAGAATTCTCTACAACTTACTAAAGAACAAAATATGTGGTATACAGCAAGGAGATGCTGAATGCACATAAACGTCTATGATGCCATTTCTCCTTTCACACTTATTTTGCTACATATATTCCCATTTCATGAGATGCTTCAGCATGCACTGTACTAGTGGTGTAGCTGAACTACAAGGAAGAGAACTAGCATAATGTTACCAGCAAGCTCTCCACAAATCACAACTTTAGAGAATTTTGTAGAGTTGTACTTGGGTTTGGGTTGGCCAGATACATGCTATGTTTTTTTATTTAGCATTAATATATTGAAACTGATATCTGAACTGATAAAATCAAAAGGAAGAGCAGGTTAGAGTGGGTGAGATAATGTGTTCATTTAAAGTTTTCATTAAAAAGTACTTCACTTCTCCTGTCCCATTCATTGCTCTTTGCTCTGCCGTTCACACAATTGCTACCAGGACTCAAAAGTGCTATCTTTGAAACCACAGCCTGATATTCTACAAATACAAAAGATCGTGCTCAGAGTTCAGGTCTACCTAGCATGATTGAGAACCAGGAGACTTTAAAGCATATACCAAAATTTGTTACTCATTCCAGCTAGCTGCTGAACATCAATAAAATTTAGACCTTTCCCAATTCTACAGCTGTTATGGAAGTATCAGAAGAAAACTTCTACTTTCAAAGAGGTATTCCTGAAGACTGTGGATGGAAAAAAATGGTTACTAACCTTTTTGTAACTGTAGTTCTTCGAGATGTGTTGCACATGTCCATTCCAATGTAGCTGTGTGCATGCCCCAAACACAGTCACCAGAAATTTTTCCCCCAGTGTACCCGTTGGGTCGGCTCTGGTGCCCTCTGGTGCAGCACACTCTTAGCGCCAGTATAAAGGGCCTGGCCAAGCCTGCGCCCCCTCAGTTCCTTTTTTCCAGCCAACTCTGGTGTAGAGAGGTAGGAGGATGGGTCTTGGAATGGACATGTACAACGCATCTTGAAGAACAACAGTTACAGAAAGGTTAGTAAACATTTTTTTTTCTTTGAGTGATTGCACATGTCTATTCCACTGTAGGTGACTCCCAAGCAGTTGTATAGGAGGTGGGGTTGGAGTTCATGGACATGGTGACTGTAAAACAGCTTGACTGAAACTGGCATAATCCTAGCCTGTTGCACAATAGCATAATGAGTAGAAAACAAATGCACAGACGACCATGTAGCCATTCTGCAAATGTCCTGAATAGGCACCTGAGCCCAGAATGCTGATGATGATGCTTGCACTCTTGGGGAGCAGGCAGTCAGGATAACTGGTGGTGGATCACTGACCTGATCGTATCACGTGAGAAAGCATGATGTGATCCATGACGAAAGTCTCAGAGCAGAGACTTTTACCCTTTCAGCGATCACTGTGAAGAGTTGGATGGATCTACAGACTGGTATGGTTCTGTAGGACATGGGAGAAGAGCGTGTTCTACCTCCCTGCCTGTTGAGGTAGAACGCAGCTGCAGTGTTGTCTATAAACACCTTCCCGAAATGTGAGGCAAGACTGCTTGACAGGCCAGGCGAACTGCCCAGAGATCTCTGACACTGATGTGTAGTGAGAGTTTTTATGGAGACCATAAGCTTTGAGTCCCGAGTGGTCCTAGGTGTGCTCCCCAGCCTAGTGCTGATGGGTCCAAGACAAGGGAAATCGGCAGATGGGACTATGAGAAGGGCATGCCCACACAAATCACCCACGGATCCAGCCACCAGTTGAGGGAGCTGAAGAACAGAGAAGGTATAGTAAGGACCAAATCCAGATAATGGCGGTTAGGGGCATACACTGAAGCCAGCCATCGCTGGAGGGGCCTGATGTGTAGTCATGCATTCTGCACCACATACATTCATGAGGGCATTGTGACCCAACAGCCTCAGACAAGAACAGGCTGTTATAACGGGATGATCCCTGAGGAGTACTATCAGGGATGTGATTATCTGAAACCAACCTTCTGGGAGGAAGGCTCTGGCCTGGGTGGAATCAAGCACCACTCCAATAAACGCTATCCTCTGTATCGGGCTAAGGGTAGACTTCTGTGCATTTATTAGCATGCCTAAGGCCTAGAAAGTCAACTAAATGAGGTGGAATCCACGATGGCCTTACTGAGAGGTAGGGCTACTCATGACAGGCCCACCGTGGTCAGGATGTCGATCAAACTATAGAAGGACTCTTTGACTTCCTCCACCTGTATGTCCAAATTTTGGACCACCCTTTTCAACAAGTCCTGGTGGGCCTTCTAGTTGTTATGGGGAGGTGACGCACCTGCTCCCGACATGGTAACGTTGGGAGAGGAGGAAGAGGAGCCTTACACTGGCTGAGGGCACTCCTAGTCACCTTCTGCGCTGATCGGATCTCAAGGCACCTGCTCCTGGTACACAGCACTGGCCTTGGTACCGGAGTCTGAACTGGTTGCTCCTCAAAGGTGTGGGGGTGCCCTTCCTTCAGAGGTCAGCGAATAGAAACACCTTGACTGGGGTTCCTGCATCGGTGGAAATGCCCACAAGTTCCAAAAAGGCCACTGCATGGTCACAGGCCAGTGACCAGGAGGCCAAGTACTCGATGGTATTCCCTGGCCCAGGTGCACAGCCAGGTAGGGACACCTTGAGGAATGCCAGGGCCAACTCCTTGGTTGGAAGGAGTACAACCCCCTTCTGACTCTGACGACAAGGAGTCTCTGTCTGGCGACCACGGCTCAGCGGTTCCCACCGATGCCACCAAAGTCTGCGTCATTGGAATGGACATATGTAATCACAGAAAGAGTTGTTCTCCAAGTCTTCCTCCCCCATAATATATCTTGGTTTTACTCTAGAGTTTGGAAAAGAAGACTGAAAAGAACTTTTACTTCTTTTCTGAGTTTCTAAATATCTCATTCTCCATGCCATTTAGCAGCAATGGGAGATCACGTGTCATTGAACCAATGTCATCTAGCCTCTTTATGGTGTTTATTGGTAGGAAAACATTATTATTTGTACTGTGATAACAGCTAGTAGCCCCAGTCATGGACCTCACTGTGCTAGGCACTGTATGAACTCAGAATTAATGGATCTGGAAATATCAGGCTGGAAGATTAAGCCCTAAAAGGTACTTATGCCCTTTCCTTTTTAATTTGCACGCTATATAATGAAAATTTAAGACATTAAAATTGTAAGTGACAGTGGACGGACACACATTTAACAGCTGTTATAGCCCTCCCACAAGAAGCAGAAAAGGAAACAGTGTACATGGGAATGCAGTGCATCAGAATATATGAGCTTTATACGTGATCATGGATGCACACCAATCACAGAAGGCAAAATTCTCCCCAGGACACAAGGCTAGCACAAAGCCTATACACCACTAAAGTCTTATTTAAGCCCTACAAAACAGGTAGTGCTGGCTCACAGAAGTGTATTTTGGCTACTGGAAGAAACAACAAAATAAGTCTGATGCAATGAGAAGGCGAAAAAATACATATTTTGCACCCAATTTTCAATTGGTCTGAAAATGCAGCTGCAAATCAGAGAACTGCCTACACCAATAGGTATTCAGATGTATAATTATCTAACCTACACGTTACTTTTCTGCATGGCTATGAAAGTGTGTGCCAGATTGAATTTGCATCCACTAAAGAAAATCTTGATCAAGAAAACAATCTTGTTTAGGGCCTCATCCAAAGCCCACTGAAGTCAACGGGAATCTTTCTTTAGACTTGCAACAGGCCTTGGATGAGACCTGTCAACAGAGATAGGAGCATACCAGGTACATTGGCCTACTCGACTGTTCTTGAGTTATCTGGGTTTGCAGAGCAAACCTCTGAAAGCAGAAATGGGAGAAAAGAAAAAAAAAACACAGTAATTTATGAGAAAGGGAACATGATTCTCACAAAGAACAGTTCTATTTTCCTTGGGGATGAGGGAAGGGCTAGATTCCCCTTTCTTCTATGGTAAATGTGTTTTCTATTTCCTTTCTCCTCATACTGCTCTCAAGTGTCTAGTCAACAGGACATGACTCCTTATTTCATCTGCCTGAGATGGCTTAAACTATAAAGAATGAGGGAAGAGGAAAATCATTCAAGAATTTAAAAGAGAAGGGAGATGTTTTTCCTAGCCACTTAGAACAAACAGGTTTCAGAGTAACAGCCTTGTTAGTCTGTATTCGCAAAAAGAAAAGGAGTACTTGTGGCACCTTAGAGACTAACCAATTTATTTGAGCATGAGCTTTTGTGAGCTACAGCTCACTTCATCGGATGCATACCGTGGAAACTGCAGAAGACATTATACACACAGAGACCATGAAACAATACCTCCTCCCACCCCACTCTCCTGCTGGTAATAGCTTATCTAAAGTGATCATCAAGTTGGGCCATTTCCAGCACAAATCCAGGTTTTCTCAACACCCCACCCCATCCCACCCCCCCCACCCCCACACACACACAAACTCACTCTCCTGCTGGCAATAGCTCATCCAAACTGACCACTCTCCTTACAATGTGCATGATAATCAAGATGGGCCATTTCCAGCATAAATCCAAGTTTAACCAGAACGTCGGGGGGGAGGGTAGAAAAAAACAAGGGGAAATAGGCTACCTTCCCCCCCCCGCCCCGACGTTCTGGTTAAACTTGGATTTATGCTGGAAATGGCCCCCCTTGATTATCATGCACATTGTAGGGAGAGTGGTCGCTTTGGATAAGCTATTACCAGCAGGAGAGTGAGTTTGTGTGTGGGGTTTTTGGAGGGGGGTGAGAAAACCTGGATTTGTGCTGGAAATGGCCCACCTTGATTTTCATACACATTGTGAGGAGAGGGGTCACTTTGGATAAGCTATTACCAGCAGGAGAGTGAGTTTGTGTGTGTGGTTTTTGGAGGGGGGTGGGAGGGTGAGAAAACCTGGATTTGTGCTGGAAATGGCCCACCTTGATTATCATACACATTTTAAAGAGAGTGGTCACTTTGGATGGGCTATTACCAGCAGGAGAGTGAGTTTGGGGGGGGTGGGGTGGAGGGTGAGAAAACCTGGATTTGTGCTGGAAATGGCCCAACTTGTTGATCACTTTAGATAAGCTATTACCAGCAGGAGAGTGGGGTGGGAGGAGGTATTGTTTCATGGTCTCTGTGTATATAATGTCTTCTGCAGTTTCCACAGTATGCATCCGATGAAGTGAGCTGTAGCTCACGAAAGCTCATGCTCAAATAAATTGGTTAGTCTCTAAGGTGCCACAAGTACTCCTTTTCTTTTTTAGAACAAACAGTTGCAGTTTAACAACATAAAGCTCTAATGATGTAAAAAATGAATGACAATTCTTTGTTTCTTTCTTCAGGTATAGAGTGTAACATTATAAACTAATGTTTGGTTGGTACTAGGGACTAAAACTAGCTTACCAAATGTAATATTGCATTATGAAATTTGCCATTTTGCTCCAAGAAAAATGGCATGTTTTTCCTTAAAAAACATATAGTCCTATTTATTATGGCCTCAAAAACAGATTATAGATTCAAGTGAGGAACGAAACAGCACGAACAGATTAACTGCTTTCATACAAATATCTTAAAGAATAAGTTCAGGAAGAAAATACTGATAATATAAGGTACAGAAGGAGAATTGTCTCTAAAAACAATATTTTTCTAAATTTCCCTGTTTGGAATCAGTGTATCTAAATTAAAATTCAAAGAAAAACAAAATAGTAACATACTTTTCAAATAAGTGTCTGCTAACTTCTGCATCTACTGCACTCAGTGGATCATCCAAGAGGTAGATGTCTGCATCCTGATACACCGCTCTACAACATTTAAAGAAATGTTAGTCAAGTCAGTGCCAAATACATTCTTACAGTCAACTTGCTTATATTAGTCACTAGTGTCTATGATAGGTACCAACAGATATTACGAGAAATAACAATTTTTACCTAGCAAGATTTACACGGGCTTTCTGTCCACCACTCAATGTAGCTCCACGATCTCCTATCATGGTTAGGTCACCATCTTCTAACAATCCCATGTCCTGTGAATATAGAGAACATACAGTGGTAAAAATTCTTTACAAAAGGAATATCTCCCACATCTGAATCAAAATTACTTTCCCAAAGTATTTAGTAGTTACTAAGCCCTGGTCTACTCTGGGGGTGGGGGGGGTTGATCTAAATTACACAACAGCAGGAGAGATTAAAGAAGTTCTATCTACAGTGTGTAAAACAACCTTGCAAAAAAGATTTTCCATTACAGTAAAAGTCTAGTTTTCACCTGTATTACTGCTGATAGGAATATCATAACATGCTGCAGGATATGCAGCAAAATAATACCTTTTAGCTATCAAGCAAAATGTCTATTTCTTGACAAATAGATTTAACCCTCTTCTGTATCACACGTGACAAATGCCTTCTATACATACATACATACACACACACCCCTTTCAAAAACATTTTTTCCACAAGGCTACAAGGGCTCAGCAGGTTCTCCAGTCTATAGTGTTAAGGAGCTATGAATATCACTTTGCAATATGCACACTGTACATCTTAAAGGGAGTATAGCATTCTGTAAAGGTTATTTGCAAAACAAAAGTGGCAAGTGGCATCAGTTATGAATGTTTGTTTCTACCTTGTTAGCTCATTTAGGCAGTTAGCTCCTCTAAGCATCTATTATAAAAGCAATTAACATGGCTAAAACTCATTATCATACAAAATATTTGGAACTAGCTTTTTCCTGTCAAATTTGTCCTAGCTTCTCAGAAAATCAATCTCCCTCTAGTGAATTTATTATGAATTACAAGAATTTGCTCTTATACCTAAATCTCACAAAACAACTATGTACGGTGTTAAATTATAGGATTCATCTATCTCACAAGTAAATTGGTAACTAATTCTATAAATTACATATCACAACAGATACTAGCTATCATAGCAATAACATTAAAGTGAAAAACAAAGTTGGCTGTTGCTAAAACAGAATCAACATTCAAAAGAAAATCACTTACTTTTTTAAGAGCACAAACTTTTAGAACTTTTTCATACTTTTCTTTCTCATATTCTCTGCCAAATAGTATATTATTTCTCACGGTGCCAGGAAATACCCATGGTTGCTGAGAAACATAGGCTATTCTTCCTCTAACATCCATCAAACCTTTGTCTTTAGGCAGTTCGCCGAGTACAGCACTTAAGAGAGATGACTGCAAGAGAGTTTATTGTTTGGTTGGTAGTTTAAAACAAAAGTTGTTAAACTCAGTTTTTGAACACTATAAAGAACATGCAGAAAAGAAATGATACATGCCCCCACTTCAGATTCAGAAACTAATTTTTCATTTTAATGTGTAAAAAAAAACTTTGGATAAAATTTGCTAACGCACTTAAGTGACTTCAGAACTTCAGTCCCATTGAGAGTCAATGAGATGTAAGCTCCAAAGTTACCTAATTCTCAATGGGACTGAAATTTGAAGTCACTTAGGTACTTTTGAAAATTTCATCCTTTAACTTAGTTGGTTATATCATTTTTAAAATACTTTGCCATTTTTATTGTATTAAAAGCTTCATTTTGTAAATTGTAACATAATGGGACAAAAAAGAATTCTAAAACCAACACACTATGAAGTAAGACATTTCATCCATTTACCCAAACAGGAACACATGTACTGGTATCCGTCACATTTATACTGAAAGTGAAGCATTGGGGGAGGGGGGGTGTCTTAATTTTGAACCTCAAACCATATTCTTCACAGTAAGTGGCATTACCCTAACTACTCTGTACTCCAGTATGCGCACCTAAATGTATTATACAACACAACATAAGAAATTCATAAAACTTGAATGCATATATCCAACGGAACTGTAGCAAAAACAATGTAAAACAGGCCAACACATTATGACTTACTTTCCCAGCTCCTACAGGGCCAATCACAGCCAATAATTCTCCTGGTCTGACAGTAAAAGAAAGTTGCTGAAGGGTTGGGATTTCCAAATTCTATGAATTTATAAAGGGAAAAATAAGTTAATTTTTCTCAGTACTGAAAAATATATCAAAAATGTCTTTTAAAAAGTAGAATAGTATACATAAACTAGCAGATAAATCCACACACTTAATAAACATGAAACTGTTAAATATTTATTTCTAGTCTAAATCTTCTTCAGTTCATACAGAGCATTTGTCCACATGCTTTGCATCTCTCCTTCCAACCTTTAATTGTAACATTTCAGTTTCTAGCAAAATGGAGATTCATTCCTTTTCTAAATTGTAAACTCCTTACGGCCACGATCCATCGTTTTAACGATAATAATTAATCCCCACAAGGTGGCAGCAACAGGGTATTTTTATAAATTGATTTCTCAATCCAGCATAAACAGTCTAGGATCTCTGCTGGTGTTTAGTTCAATAGAGCGATGCCAGTTTACACCAGCTAGGGACCTGGAACATATATGTTTATTTATTTAGAAAGTGATTCCATAAAATACATTATAGCAGCTATAATGACCCATTTGTCAGTGTTTACCAGAACTGGACACAGTATTGCAGAAGCAGTCACACCAGTGCAAATACAGAGGTAAAATAAACTCTCTACTCCAAACCCAGTTTCCCCTGTTTATGATCGAAGCATTGCATTAGCTCTTTTGGCCACAGTGTGGCACAGGGAGCTCATGTTCAGCTGACAGTTTCCTATGACTTCCAAATCTTCTGCAGAGTCACTGCTTCCCAGGATAGAATCCCCCAGTTTATAAGTATGGCCTACATTCTTTGTTCCTAGATGTACAGCTTTATATTTAGGCATATTAAAACACACATCGTTTGCTTGACCACAGCTTACCAAGAGATTCAGATCGCTCTGTATCAGTGACCTGTCCTCCCCATTATTTACCAGTAACTCCCCCAAATTTTGAGTCATCTGCAAACTTTATCAGTGATGATTTTATGTTTTCTTCCAGATCATTAATAAAAATATTAAATAGCATAGGCCAAGAACAGATCCCTGTGGGATGCCACCAGAAACATACCCATTCAATGATGATTCCCTTTTTACAAATATATTTTGAGACAATATATCAGTTAGCCAGCCTATTAATCCATTTAATGTGTGCCATGTTCATTCTATATTGTTCTAGGCTTTTTAATCAAAATGTCACGTGGTACAAAGTCAAATGCCTTTCAGCAGTCAAAGCATATTACATTAATACTGCTACCTTTATCAAACTTGATATTTTGATGAAATTACAAGTGTTTTATAACTTATCTTTCTCCATGATCTTTTCAGCAAAACTCCCCTAATAAACTATTTTGTAACATTACTAAAAACTTAAGACAACTTCATTCCAAATGAGTACTCTCACCTCCTTATTCTAATTAAAAATTAAAATAAAAACTGCAACTTGAGATTAATTTTAGCCAGCATATTAAGACTAATTCTAGTCATCATACTGGTTGGGCTTGAATGCTGTGCAACTTGCCTGAGGGTACAGTGCTTAAGAATGTATAACAATTGTACAAAGGGATATTTTGATCTTCCCTAGATTATTTCACACAAATATGCACACAATACTTACAATATTTGTAGCATGTTATTAGTGTCATTAAATAATCAACATGATTTCAACAGATGGTTTGTTGAAATACTCTACTTACTGAAACATTTATTTGAAAAAGTGTTTCCACTAACAAAAACAATATGTATTACTTGTAAGTGCCAACAGTGTGCTTGGCGCTGTACAGGACACAAATTAAAAAGACACACATGAAAGCTATTTCCTATCATTAGATGGTTAATTTAACTGGCTAAAAAAAAAAAGAATAAAATCTTTCCTTGTGTGTACATTGTCCAAAACTGGTGATTCATCATTGTATGATATGGGAAAAGTTACAGCAAAAATGCAGAAGTTAATTTTAGTTCTAATAAAAAGGAAAGTTCAAGCCATACATTCTTTTTAATAAACATTGTTCATCAGGAAAAATGTAAAATCATTATTATTAATAGTTTAAAGGCTATAAAGATAGCCAGTTACATACACAAAAAGAGCTAAATGTGTATACATCCATGGAAGAGTCTTGCTCAGCAGTCATCAGATCAGGGTGAAACAGCCCATGACTATGTAAAACCCTAGAGGTCCCTTTTTTTTTCCCCCACAGAAATTATGTGAGAAATCAGAACTCCGTGACAAAACTTACAGACGTATACACAACTCACAGTAAACCAAATAGAGGAGTTTTCTTAATATATTTTGAATTTGGCCCGAGTATGTGACACAGATAGCACTGATCAGAACCATGCAGAGTTCAGGCAAATGTTAGTATGTAAGATTCGCCCCTTACAGTTCTGGCAATGCACCTCAATCTTGACCCCCATCAGAATCCTGGCCCTCTCTCAAGACAAACTAGGAGAAGACATATGGGAATGGTATTTCTTTACACTGGATCGAATCCAAAGCCCACAGAATTAAGTGGCAGGCTCTGTATGTAAGGGGGTGATAATTCTTCTTTTGACATCAGCAGGGTTTGGATCAGGCCCATTATAAGAAATGTGAAGACTTTTAATCAAAAAACAACCAAAAAAAGCGGAAAATGTCTGTGGGAGCGCAGAAGGAGATGGCAGAGACAGCATCATGATATGTTGTAATCTGTCATCAAATCACAAATGGCCAGTATATTGACAAAAAGATACAAGACAAAATGCTAAATCACACTGTGAAACCATGTTCAAGCAAAACATTTTCTGACACAGATTTGAAAGTTCCATCTATTTCTTTAAAGCCCATAGTAACAAAAGCTTGTATGTCCTCTCACATCAAAAATACTGTTATTAAACTGATTTTACTGAATAAAGACATCAACGAGGGACTAACGTTGAACTGCACAACTGAAATAAATTATTATATATAAAAACAAAGTAACTTCTTTGGGGGAGGAGGGGGTTTGAAGTCAGACTGGGAGAGCCATGTGGCATATCTTATGGATAACATTACATTTATATACATTATAATTCTTGGACCTTCAAGATTCCTTACAACTACAGATAGAAGTCACTGTGCACTGCCAGATGCATTCCATAAGAGAAACTATGAAGGTTTCAAAATGCACAATAGACTGCTGTTTGACACAGCATTGCTAGTTTTAAAATGAAAAAGGTACCTTACCATCTTTTTTCAAAAAAAACCCAAATAGTCCATGTAATAGATTTATCACCTATGTAATACCTTTTTTAAACACCACTTTGAGTTTATGAAGCGTTTTTAGCCCTTTTTACATAAAGAGTAATCTGTAAATGAACTCTGCGGCTGCCATTGTAATTAAAAGAACAAAATGCTCCAGGTTCGCCATGGTGAGCTCCTGCTCTCAACCCCAATGTGCGTGGCAGTGCATCATGCTGTTTCTAGACCAATGGCTGATCTGCAGTCAGTTGTTCTGAATCACATGAAAGACTAAAACCTGATAATGTACTATAAAAAGGTCACCAGAAAGGAGCATTATACTCCATTTTACGTTTTGTGTCCTTGACTAGCAACAAATCAGAGTTAGGATTCAGAGTATCAGCGTGACAGCAGAGTGCTATTCAACCAAGCTGAGAGAAATTGTCACATAGAACAGTAGCTTCTTTTATAACTAGTTTTAACATTTAGAGATCGCTGTATTTTATAATTAATCTAATTTGATAGTGTTTTCATAGCTATTCTTTAGTTTTGACTTCACCCGCTAAATGGTTTCACATATATGTAAGAGGTTATATATGAAGTTTGTGTATTGAATGTATTGTACAATATACCCACTACCTTATTTAGACTCAAAATACTTGCAGCACCAAATTCAATATGTTTAAAAAAAACCCTATATCCATGAGGTTTTGCGGAGGGAGATTTACCTTATCCCAATAACAAGTCAAGTCTTGAACATGAAGTAGGACATTTTCGTTGCTATTCTCCAATTGCAGATTGAACTGTGAAACCTCATCAAGTATTAGAAAGTTCTGTAGTAAAAGAAAAAAACAGGGATTGCTTAACAGGACTCAGAAAAGTGAATTAAAAATAAAAGTGTTTCTGGGTATACAGTACAAAAATGGAAACGATATGTGACAAAGTACTCTGACCTAGGAATTATGTTTCCAAAGCAACGTACAAAAACTTCAAACAGTATCCCATAATTAACTAACCATAACTGTGCATTTACCTATTGTTCCACCAGCAATACTATCCAGAAGTGTGCATTTCATGGAATAAAAATACTACCAATGAGGTTTCAGGATTTTTTTTTGTTAAGAACTCTTATGAGAAAGTCGGTACCATAATCTGAACTTCAAAATCAGCTGAATTTTTATTTTGAAATTTTGACAATAAAACAATATGGGTCTCCCCACTCTTTCTGCCCCATCTATAGCACCTTTACCCACCTGTCAGTAGTTTTGACTCTATATCTTTACTCATCACATAATATGACAGGTTTCCACACCCCTTTCTGGGATATTGCACTAATGAGCACCCCTTTTACACATCACCCCTCTCCCCCTTTTGTCACTAGCCCAGGCTTTCTAATTCAGTGGTTCTCAACTTTTTTGGGCTCAGGGCCCATTTGTAAATGTTTATGGCCTGTCGCATCCCAGTAAATAGTCCGGGAGTGGAGGCCCCAGAGTGATTTTGGTCATGTCCTGTCCCCTGGGGGGCGGTGATTGGGGTCTGCCCAGCACTCACCCCACAGTGGCAGGTTCTGCAGCTCCTGTGCTGTGGAGCTGACTGGGCTTGGCTCTCTCTGGGGTTGCAACACTGATCAGGTTTGCCCCTCCCCCCCGCTGACTGAAATAAATTTGTGAGAAGTGGAATTGCAATACAATTCACTCAAATTTGGCCTACCCACACGACCGTCATCATGACAGCTGGGCCAAACCTGAGTGGTGCTGGGACCCAGAGGTTGCAGTCCCTGGACCAGGAAGGCAAGCCCAGCCAGCCCCATGGGACAGAAGCCATTGGAGCTGCTACATGACCCCTTTGAAACATTTTGGAGACCCAATTTTGGGTCCTGACCTACGGAGTGAGAAACCTTGTTCTAACTGAATGTATGCTTAGAGTGGTGTATCTATAATACAGAAGTGGGCTTGAATGTATACTTAACTCTTTTAGGAAGTAGGGCAGGGGAGGGTGCTTGTGAGTGGTGTTCTGTGTTTGCATGTTGTATGTTTTGCTAAACATTTTTTTTTTTTTTTAACATTTATCTGTCCTTCAAAAACTTCACTAAAATGAAGAGCCCTCCAATACAGCTGAAGACAATAGGTGCTAATTTCCAACAAATATATTACAGGTTATGAAGAAATACCTTAATTTGAGTAAATGGAATAAGAGAAATTGGAGTGCAGGTTAGACATGTATTCCCATTATGGTCTCTCTATCAGTCTGTTTAAAAAGAAATGCTAAAGGAATTGTGTGAAAGAAAAAAGAAGTTTTATTCCTGTTCCAGAATTAAAAAAGCAAATAAGGCTAATTGATAAATTTACACAGGTTTTGTAAAGAGTTTGATAGAAGTCTTTCTGCATACTTATTTTGCTTATTTTTTGTTTAGTTTTTGTTTTTGTTTTATCCCCTTTAACTTATATATTAATATGATACAGTGAATAATCCCATAAAAAGCTGTGGGGTTATAAAAACCTTCAGACTAGATCAGGAAAATGCAATGCAACTTGATATTCTATGATGTATGTGTAGGCTTGGCTTGACATGAACAATTATGAATGAGGCCTCATTTCTTGGAGACAGGAATAGGGAGGAAAATGGATAAGCAGGCTGGACACAGAATGTCTATACTAGCTAAGGTAAGGGGAAACACCCAGGGAATCATTTACCATGGACAAGATAAGCCTGGAACATAGGATGATATAAATAGTAAGTTGTGCATGGACAGAATATGTTGTACAGGGATTGGCTCCTACAAAGTTACCAAGCCAATCCCAGAACATGTGATATAATGTATAAATATATAAAAAGGAAGAGGTTTACTGTGTAACTTTAGATGTATGATACGCCCTATACGTATCTCCTATGCCTGTGTCTGTTCAACTCCATGTAGCTTTTCTGTATGCCAGATACAGGAACCTGAGTGACGAACTGGAGTCGGGCTGGATTCTTGGGGAACTGAGTGGAAGATATCTCAGGGGAATCCCAACAATGAGAGTCTGCAGAAAGCCCACTCATTAAAGAATACCTTCTGTTAGGCTAGGCCAATGAGGTAGGGTTTGTTGCAAGCTCTCAGATCAGGGGTTTCTGCCACATGATTTGTCGGTGGGCAGGGGTGAGGGAAGTTTCACTTCTCTCTGTCTTTTTTAGCTGTACTTTAAAAAAACTTTCTTGGTCACCTCTGAAAAGAGGCTGTAGAACAACTCTACACTGCACAACGTAACTAACTCTACAGTTATATTCTGTCTCTTTGTCACTAATACTTTGAAATCTTTGTGCAATTTTACTTTTTTAGAAATGTACTAACTGCAAATAAGAATATTTTCCTATCAAAAATGATTTTACACACACACACACACCTACTTTATTCCTCTGGTAGTAAGCATTTCTACAACTACTTAGTAGATTTTATTTAGAAAGTACTCAATCGATAAAATACTTTTAGGTAAAAATGTATTAACTCTTCTTTATTCATCCGTCATTTAGACTTTGTATACCTGTTTATTACAAGACTTACTTTAGAATTGTATTACCTGGATGAAAGAATATTTTCTGCTAAAAATGCATGATTTTATATAATAATCCTTTATTCCTCTAACATTAAGGCTTTGACGGCTATTTAGAAATGTACTAAATGCATAAAAATATTTTCCTCTAAAAAGAAGAAGTGTGTGTGTGGGTGTGTATTTATGTATGTATTAACACTTCTCCTTTATTCCTCTGACATTAAAGCTTTCATTTAAAAATACACTAACTACATATAAAGATATCTTTCTCTAAAAAAAGTGAAAAATGCAGTTAACATATTTATGCATTAACACTGTATACTATCATTACTAAGATTCTTGTAAATTATTTAATGGCTTTCTTTAGAAATGTACTGTGTTAATACTATTTTCCTCTAAAAATGAGAAAAATCCATGTATGTCTATATATATGTATGTATTAACACTTCTTTTTTGGTCAGTAAGCCTTTGCACAATTATTTAATGCCTTTATTTGGAAAAGGACCAACTAGATAAAAAATTATCTAAAATTGCATGTTAACAGTTCTTTATCCTTCTGTCATTCAGAATTTGTGGACCTGTTTACTAGACTTTATTTAGTATTGCACTAAATGCATAAAACATATTTTCCTCTTAAAAGGAGGAAAAGGCATGAAAGCTATAGCTATTCATTTATTTTTAATGTTTCCAGTAAGCATAAATTAAATCAATTTTTTAAAAAAACTTTTTTTCCAAAGTAGCCGATGGTGACAAAATATACCTGTATCTAAACATGATATCTAAAGGTCACAGAAAAGGAGAAAAGAGTAGGATGGACTTCCAAAATCATACGGCCTGCTGACTGGACAAAAAGGGGGCAAGACAAAAAGAGCAGCACAGTGTGTGAAACAGGTTCTCATTGGCACATCAACATAGAAAGGGAGCACGGAAACCTGTCAAAAATTATATGACAAGTAAAATTATAGAGTTAAAACTATTCCCCTCCTGTGTGATGTATGAAGGCCTCAGCGTGGGGTCCAGGATTGTGTGGATTTTTATAGGACTGTCTGGAGACAGGGCAGGCTAGGGATTCCCCTTATCTCCCTTCCAGGCTAGGGAAATTTATGCAAAAAAAGACAAGGCTTACGATTACATTATTTCTGTTGCTAAATCCCTCAGCCACTATGGTCCTTGGGATACAAGGAAATGAACACCATTCCTTCTTGGCTCATGTTTCCTCAACGGAATTGTTAAGTTCCAGTCACAGAATCTCTACTACATATTGTACACAAGCATACACCTCAATTGTATTGTAGCCTCTAACACACTTAAGACACCAGGCAACAATGGTTGATGTGCAATTCAGAAAGAACAGAAGTAGACTTTCAGATCCCAGAGGTAATTTTCAGGGTTAACAGTTACCAAAAGTATCTTTTTTATTTATAAAACAAACATATTTGATCTGCAGTTACTGAGACACAGGAAACCAGGAAACCCCAGAATGGCTGCTCTTGGATGGAAAATATTCTGAACGGGTATCAGGCAGCTCTTGGAATAGTTGATTATGAAGCCAAGATTGGTTAGCAGATGTTGAATTCATAGTTAGACATCCATAGGTAGACTGCAGAAAGTGGATGCTTGTTTAAGCAATTGCACAATCTTATATTTATACGTTAAGGGCTTTCCTTTTATTTTAACCAATATTCCTTCAAAATATGCAGATAGGATTAGTATAGGAGGAGGAGATTTTTGCTGACAATCCAATAGGGAGCACTATAGCAATAGTCCCCAGAATTCCAAGACATAGAATAGCGGACAGGGAGAAAAAAAAAAAAGAGTTGGAACGGAAGAGTTGGCTGGGTGGGGCTGAAGATGAGAGACACACTGGGGATTCGCTCCAGAAATGATAGAGAGTAACTAGAGAGAAAGAGACAAAGACGACAAGGGAAACAAAACTCATATAGGGGTATGTGAAAAAGATTTTTTGAATAAAAATCATGAAAACAAAGGGGACAAGCTGTTTGACTAATTCTGAGGAATTTATAGGAAAAACACAATGGTAAAATTTTCAAAAGTGTCTCACTGACTTTTAGTTTAAAGAACTCAGGGATCTCAAAATATTCCTTAGCACCTTCTGTCCTCAAGAATCTACCCTGCTGAAAGGAGTTAAGCTGCCAAAAGCCATCCATAGGAGTTTGAGAAGCAGACATTGTTTTAGAACAGGGATTTTGATATTGTCCTTGAGAGTGGATGCGACTATCTTCTGTATATGGGATGACATTTCACTATTTTCAAAACTGATTTTGGCACTTAGGTTCCTAACTCTCACTGAAAGTCAATGAGATTTAGACTAAGTGCTCATCATTTTTGAAAATAAGATTTGGGCACTTTTGAAAAATTTACTTTTAATTATTATAGTTTTATGAGACTCAATAATAGGAAGGGAACAGAGGACTCATTGCAGGTCATCTCCATGCCAGTACATTCTGCAGCATCAACCAATCAGCCCTTAACCCCCCTGAGAATACACAGGTTGCTAACTTTTAGAAGATCTGGCCACACAAGTATGTAGAAAAAACTGAGTTACTAATAATTTTCTGAGCTTATGTTTGCAAACACAGTATACTAATTCAACTTCGCATTATTGTGCAGTGGTGTACCATTATCAAAGGAAAGAGTAGTATCACCTAGGATTAACTTAGGTTAAGTATGGAAACTAGAAGTTTATCTGTAAGCAGAGACTGAAGAATGAAATCTCCTCCTCTGGAGAAATTCAAAGATAATTGACCTCTTTCAAAGAGTTCCTTTCCTATTGTTTTCAATGGGACTGAAGCCAAAAGCTGCACAGCTAAGATGCCTTTTTTCAAAGTGGCCACTGTCTTGCATTGTTCCCAACAGGAGTGAAGCCAAGCTGTCCCAAGAGAAGATGGTGGCCCACTCTGTCATCAGGAAGTAGAGATGAGCCTGTGAGGAGCACAGGAGCAGCCACGGAGGCGGTAGGCCATCTTCACCAAAGGCAACCTGTTGCCTCAGTCCCACTGAGAAAAATAAGAGATGGCAGCCATTTTGAAAAAGCATATTGTGGAATTCTGAGCAATAGAACGTTCTCCCCTCTGCTGAGGGAGAAACTTTCAGTTATGAAGAATACTGGCAAAAAAAGACCCTTAATCCTAAAATTTTTCTTCAAGTTTACCCAATACCCAAATTTTCAATGAATTATCACTACATGGGAAGTTTGAACACTCTTTGTTATTCCATTACGAAGACCATTTGGGACCAAAAGAGGTCTGAGACAGGATTCTAAAATTTCCTTAAAGGACCCAGTATTTAATTACATTTTAACACAAACTAATTAATAGCTTTCTAAATTCTCAAAAAAATTAATTCTGCACTTCAAAAATTAAGTGCTGTAATTTTGAGGAGGCTCTGCTGGCACTGAGTCCCTGCTGCAACTGGTGCCTCCACACTGAAGGGAAGAATTTAACCACAAAAATATAGTTGCAGCTTTAAGAAACATAAGAAATTTGCAGTTAGCAGTAAATATTTAAATAAAATAACATTGTGTAACTCCTTATCATATCTCCAGAGAAAATTAATATACAAGTATTTGATGCAGTGTGATATACTACAATATTACTCAAAGCAAACTCAAGAGACCTTGCTGTTGAATTTTAAAGCAAGTACTTCTCTAGTATGAATTCTCTCCTGAAATATAACAGAAAGGAAGCTGTAGAACCTCCCCGCAACCCCCAGAAACATAGGTCTATTGTACTTTAGAGTACTGTAGTGTAATTCAGATATTTTCCAAAGTACTGTATACAAATAAATGGGATAGTCTATTTTGGAACAAGGTCATGCCATAGGAATCCAAAACGCCACAAATTCCAACATAAAGTCAAACATTAAATCCAAAAATTTGTTTTGGCGACGCTAAAATATTGATGGAACAGTATATATATCCATCAAACATCAAATCCAAAAATTTCTCAGTTTCTCAGTGTACCTTGATTCGTCGTATGCTGATCATTGCCTCAGATGCTCTCTCAACAGCCGCAGGGAAGAAGAGAGTGACAGTCAGTCTCACTGCACCATATAGTGACACCGCCATGAACACCCGACTTGCAGAAATAACATTGCCAAGTAGGACATATGTCATGAAAGTCAGAAAAACTGTTATTTTGCTTGCAACAAAGAACGATGCCAAGTTCAATCCTCGAAGATAGGAGCTTTTAAGAACCATGGAAATCTCCTTCCTAAAAACATAACACAAAATAGTTTCAAAGCTATGACTATATTAGACCATACACACAGGCTCACTCTCATCCTGGACTTCTTTTAATAATAGGAAAACACCCAGTTTCAGCATTTTGTTGTTAACTGTTGGGATATTTTAATTGCTTTTATGCAAGGATACATGATGTTAAAAATAATGTACTCAAGAATGATTGCTAAAACAGTATTGCATTTGGCAAATAGTAATAAAATAAAACAATAACACAGGAGCTTCTAAATAGGGCTTAGAATAATATTTAAATGCAAGGTTCTTCACCAACAGCTATAGGAAAGGAAAGCTCTAAATAAGACTACTTTTTTTCCAAAGGAGGAAGAGCAAAATGAAGTGCTTTCTTGTATCTAATTTAATCAGGATACAAAGCATCACTTTGAGAAACTGATGCAATTCTGAAAAAAATATACGAGTTCAGCTATGGAATGCTGGTCCAAATGAACTTGTGTAGCTAGTTGGTTGCCAATTCCTCTGGCTGAATCACAGGCCCCGCAATGTTCCCTGTTCTTGTTCCAGATCCTTCACTGGATTTGGGCCCTATTCCTAAAACTGCTGATCTAGTTCCTGACAGCTGTGATCCACAGCTGTGACCTCTGTGCCAGCTATTCTGCCAACCATTACACTACCAACCCGGTGCTGGGCGGACCGATTCAGTTCATAGGAATACAAGGCTGTTCACCTAATTCATCTCCCCGTAGAGATCTGAAGGTTGCTGGAGCATATGTTTTCCAAACTAAAATTTATTTTCAAAATCTTTAATTTCCATTTATAAATTAGTCATTCAATATGGAGGTTGAGAGAGCACTGACAGAAATGCAGGGAGAGACACAGAAGCTGCAGCAAGCAGGAATTCTGCTTCTCCCACCACAAACAGCAACAGGCAGAGGCTCCTGAATGAAAAGGTTTACAGATACCAAACAGTTAGGGAAACAGTGAGATTGCAGCCCAGAGATCCAGCCCCAGACTGGTTAAACTACAGAATGCCACCCTTGAGAAAGGTCTCAGAGTAGTAGCCGTGTTAGTCTGTATCCACAAAAAGAAAAGGAGCACCTTCTTTGTGGCACCTTACAGACTAAGAAATTTATTTGAGCATAAGCTTTCATGAGCTACAGCTCACTTCATCGGATTCATTCAGTGGAAAATACAGTGGGGAGATTTATATACACAGAGAAAATGAAACAATGGGTGCTACCATACACATTGTAACAAGAGTGATCAGGTAAGGTGAGCTATTACCAGCAGGAGAGCAGGGGTGGGGTGGGGGGAGGAACCTTTTGTAGTGATAATTAAGGTGGGCCATTTCCAGCAGTTGACAAGAAGGTCTGAGGAACAGCGGGGAGAAATAGTTTTACTTTCTGTAATGACCCATCCACTCCCAGTCTTTATTCAAGCCTAAATTAATTGTATCCAGTTTGCAAATTAATTCCAATTCAGCAGTCTCTCGTTGGAGTCTGTTTTCAAAGTTTTGTTGTTGAAGAATGGCCACTTTTAGGTCTGTAATTGAGTGACCAGAGAGATTGAAGTGTTCTCCAACTGGTTTTTGAATGTTATAATTCTTGACGTCTGATTTGCGTCCATTTATTCTTTTACAAAGAGACTGTCCAGTTTGGCCAATGTACATGGCAGAGGGGCATTGATGGCACATGATGGCATATATCACATTGGTAGATGTACAGATGAACGAGCCTCTGATAGTGTGGCTGAATTGATTAGGCTCTATGATGGTGTCCCCTGAATAGATATGTGGACACAGTTGGCAATGGGCTTTGTTGCAAGGATAGGTTCCTGGGTTAGTGGTTCTGTTGTGTGGTATGTGGTTGCTGTTGAGTATTTGCTTCAGGTTGGGGGGCTGTCTGTAAGCAGGGACTGGCCTGTCTCCCAAGATGTGTGAGAGTGATGGGTCATCCTTCAGGATAGGTTGCAGATCCTTGATGATGCGTTGGAGAGGTTTTAGTTGGGGGCTGAAGGGGATGGCTAGTGGTGTTCTGTTATTTTCTTCGTTGGCCTGTCCTGTAGTAGGTGACTTCTGGGTACTCTTCTGGCTCTGTCAGATGGGTATTGTAGTTGTAAGAACGCTTGATAGAGATCTTGTAGGTGTTTGTCTCGGTCTGAGGTGTTGGAGCAAATGCGGTTGTACCGTAGAGCTTGGCTATAGACAATGGATCGTGTGGTGTGTCCTGGATGAAAGCTGGAGGCATGTAGGTAGGCATAGTGGTCAGTAGGTTTCCGGTATAGGGTGGTGTTTATGTGACCATCGCTTATTAGCACCGTAGTGTCCAGGAAGTGGATCTCTTGTGTGGACTGGTCCAGGCAGAGGTTGATGGTGGAAATTGTTGAAATCCTGGTGGAATTCCTCAAGGGCTTCTTTTCCATGGGTCTAGATGATGAAGATGTCGTCAGTGTAGTGCAAGTAGAATAGGGGCATTAGGGGACGAGAGCTGAGGAAGCATTGTTCTAAGTCAGCCCTAAAAATGTTGGCATACTGTGAGGCCATGCGGGTACCCATAGCAGTGCCGCTGATTTGAAGGTATACATTGTCCCCAAATCTGACATAGTTATGGGTGAGGATAAAGTCACAAAGTTTAGCCACCAGGTTTGCCGTGACATTATCAGGGATACTGTTCCTGACGGCTTGTAGTCCATCTTTGTGTGGAATGTTGGTGTAGAGGGCTTCTACATCCATAGTGACCAGGATGGTGTTTTCAGGAAGATCACTGATAGATTGTAGTTTCCTCTGGAAGTCAGTGGTGTCTCAAAGGTAGCTGGGAGTGCTGGTAGCGTAGGGCCTGAGGAGGGAGTCTACACAGCCAGACAATCCTGCTGTCAGGGTGCCAATGCCTGAGATAATGGGGCGTCCAGGATTTCCAGGTTTATGGATCTTGGGTAGCAGATAGAATACCCCTGGTTGGGGTTCCAGGGGTGTGTCTGTGCGGATTTGTTCTCGTGCTTTTTCAGGGATTTTCTTGAGCAAATGGTGTAGTTTCTTTTGGTAACCCTCAGTGGGATCACAGGCTAATGGCTTCGCCTGATGGCTACACTTCAGATGGACACAAAAGGAGTCTAAGTATAACCTCTGTAGGATTCTAGATTTATAGCTAAGGTGAGAAAGGAAATCCCATGCTACTCCCCAGAGAAAAATATTTTGCAGGTTAAAGTCAGGAGAGCCAGTAAGCAGGACTGCAAGGATGAAACTCTTTATCAATAGAGGACGTCTGATTAATAGGCAATAAACCAAATGTGAAAACAAGAAAAATGGTGATTCTGTATTCACACTTACAAAAAACCAAATTAATAAACATCAAAGAATTTTTTTCTGCCCTCAAGACAAACTCATATTGTCACCCCTTATGCAGAGGTGAAGAAAAAAACTACAAAGCTCTACAAGGATTCTAGGAAATTTCTGGATTTTAAATCCAAAAACTTAAATGAATTTAGATCAAATACCATGGCATAAATTTCAGTGAAACACGGATTACCTTCTTAAACTGCTAACTAATTCTGAAAATGATTTTTCCCAGGCATACATCTTTATTATCCTCATACTAGCTATGACTTCATTCATTGTCCTAATCCTGGCATCTGTCAAAGCTGCAGTTCTGCTCCTGTAATTAAAAGAAAAAGTTCTCAGATTCACAACAAAAGTGACTGTTCAATCTGTACTGTTACACTTATACAATAAACTTTGACATGCAGTAAAAACCTGGGTTTTGTGTTCTCATCTATGCAATTTCCAGTGAATAGCCTAGCATTTGTCTACACCAGGAGTACAGAGCATTGCATGTACCCATATATACAGACACTGTGATTATATGCCCTATTTTTAAAAAAGAAAATGTATTTTTGCATGGTTAAGAATAACTGAAATATATTTTGGCCAGAGTAAGAATATTTGCCAATAAAAAAAGACAACCTGATAAATAAAATGCCTCTCATCAAGTGTAATATACAATATAATAGAGATTTTCCAAACGTATTTAAAAGACAAGATAAAAAAAAAGGGAAGGAAAAATACTGGACATTCAAGAAGTAAATAATCTGAGTTGAAAATGCCAAAATATAAACATTTCTCCAAGACAGCAACTGCTTTTTCTGCCAACACAAAGTGGGGAAAGAGGCTCTTCTGAAGAGGTCAATGAATGGGATTGACCTGATCTTGGTTACTTCTATGGCTAATTCTGCCTGAAGTACAGCATAACTCACGATATGGAGCATTAAAAGTAATTAGTTATAATTAGGCCTGGTGAGAAAATTTTCATCAAGATTAAATTCTTTTGACAAATGAAGGGGAAAAAAATGTGAACTCTTGTTTTCTGACCAGCTTAAAATATAATAATATTCTGTATCCAGAGCTCTTGACACCTCACACGCAGGTCGTATAAACTCAGTTAACAACTACCAAAACCAGCAGTTTCTTCGAGAAGCAGTAGGACAATATGAGAGGGAAAGCAGACCACCTCTAATACTACAGGAAAGGACAGTGGGTATCTATTATACTGAAAGCAAGAATTGTAAGGAAGAAATTTTCTTGTAAATACATATATTTCCAGACTTTACAACTTAAAATCACCAGGGATATTTCCAAAAATAATATAAAATATTGGTACAAAAGTGAAAGGAAGTGATAACAGGAAACAATGAGAAACAGTCACTATTTGTTGATAACTGTATAAAATATGACAGCAGGATTTGTTGTTTAGGTTGCATTAAGCATATCTATTCTAACCCCATATTTCCTGTTGCTTATAACCAGGGATTCTAGACATCCATTTGCCATGGAAAAACATGGAATTTGCATTTTTACAGAGAATCTTTAGTTTTTACATTTTGTGAATAAAAACCTATGTAGTAGAACCCCATTTATCCGAGCCTCCATTATCCAGCTCTCCGGATTAACCGAACCAGGACTGACAGCCCGAGCCCCAGGCGACGGGACTCCCGCTGTCAGCCCCAGGCAGCGTGGCTCAGGCTTCAGCTGAAGTTGCAGCCCTGCTACCCAGGGCTGAGGCTCTCCGGATTATCCAAATTATTGATTATCTGATCTGGCCCCAGTCCCAATTAGACTTGATAAAAGGGGTTCCTCTGTATCAATAAAATATTGTGTTCAACTGATACCCGTATATATTGTGGCTAGGGAAACTATGGTACAGTGTTTTATTTTAATTGTGGAAAAACACAGACTTTTTTTTTTAAACAGAGAATTTTGGTTTCGTTTTTCTTGTTATCATGGAAAATTAGGATCTCTGCTTATAACTAAGGTCCGAGTTTATCATGGTGAACAAATTAAAAAAAAAACAGCTTCTTAAATGATAAAAAGTCACCGTTTAAACTGGGGAAAAATTAACACATTTTTGCGTATGTATGAAATGGTTCCCTATTTTTAAAGTATTCTAAAACCATATTGAATTCATTCATGTAGAAAAGAAAACACAGTAAACATAAAATATTAATAAATTCTTATTTACAGTAGGGTTTATTTTGACGCATCATGTGCTAAAATTTTCCACCGTTGCTACTACCAGCTCAGCTCCACTAACAGCAGGAACTATTGGAGCACTAGTGTAGCCAAGGCACTAGCACATCAGGGCTAGACAGCACATTCTATCTCGGTGCTCCAACCACTGCTACTACTGTTGGAACTGGAGAGAAATTTCAGAGAAAATAGGGTTGTGTATGCATAGCCAAAGAAGCCGTCCTGCAAAGCATTTTTCTTTCATATAAAAGTTGTGTTTAGAGATGACAGGATATCTGTAAAACCATGTCACTTAGGAATATAGCACATGATGTATCAAAATAAACCCTACTATAACCTTTTATAAGAATTTATCAATATTTTATGTTTACTATGTCTTCCAAATGTAAACAAGGTTTGCTAGTAGAACACAGGAAGACGATATAGTATCAGTTACTCTTGTTTCATGTCAGGAAGATTAATAATAAAAAATAATCCTTTTCATGGTTTTTAAACTCCCCCAGTGAGGGTACATATACACAGCCAAAGTAGTGAGTCTCAGAGCCTGGGTCAAGAGACTCGGGCTCGCGGGGCTTGCACTACTGCACTAAACACAGACGTGTAGACATTGCAGCTCAGACTCTGAAGTCTAGGGAGGAGGGTAAGCTTCAGAACCCGAGTTCCAGACCTACACACAACTTAAAAGCTCTGTCCAAACAGCTATTTTTAGTGTGGTGGCATGAGCCCAGTGAGCCTGAGACTGTTAACCTGGGCTCAGAGGACACAAAGTTAAGTTTCCTATGGTAATAGTCCTCAATGGGAGCGTCTTCAAGTGTTCCAGTGAAAATTAGTTTTTATTTGAATGAGTTATTACCCATTGCAAAGTCATATTTGCGCACGCACACTGGAGGCCAGATTCTCACTAGTGTAAATCAGAGTAGCTCATGGACTTCCATGGAGCTATGACAATTTATGCCAACAGAAGACCTGGCCCCAGATTTTAAAAAAGAACAGATCTAAGCTCAGCACATGCACATGTTAGCTGTGCTACGCATGCACTCACGCCAAATTTAGGTGTGAAAAGGAAATATACCGAAGGTTTCCTATAGACTTCCTAAACTATGCATGAGAGGGTCCCTTGTATAGTCCTCATAAAGTGCTTACACTCGAAGTCAATGGCAAAACTCCCACTGGCTTTAATGGTAGCAGCCACAGTGCATGAGACAGCGCATAAGAGTCGTGCCTAGCCCAATAGTGGAATTAATCTTTTCTAACTTTTTCTCTTTTAAATCACATAAAATATTACATTTTTAAGTACATTTAAAGAGAATGCTACCATTACATAGTTAAGTCCTGAAAAAGTCTGGAAATTATAATGCTAAGATTGCTCACACCATCTGAAGGTTGTTCCCATGCGTATATTTACAATACAGTCTTCAATTTCATGATGACAAACTGTTTCTCAAATAATGCGGTATAATACATACATTTTGTATAAATGTTTATGTGCGGCTAACAGTAGTACCATATAATACAGTGTCCCAGAGACCACAAAGGTAATTTATATGACAAGTACACCAGTTAGTCTTATTCAAGACATTACAGAATAAGGGTCCCATTCTGAAAAATAGGCATTGAAGTCAATGGTACTATTTGCATGAGCCAAGTTACTAATATACATAGATATTTGCAAGACTGGGGCAGAAGTATAAAATGCTGCATAATAATGAAAGTTAGCTTCTCATGTAGAGCCCACCTAAACTTGTAGCAGTGGCTCCAATCCTGCAATTAGCTCCACGCAGGTGGACCCCTGTGCCCAGGCAGAGCCCCAGTCACTTCAATGCCCACACATAGCTCATTGCAGGGTTGAAATCTACTTCAGCTTCATTCCCTGAACTGAAAATAAAGAAAGACTTATGCATATGTGTGCAGATAAGTATCTTCCTCATCAACATATTCCTTCCCCTGTGCTGAGCCTAAGCAAGGATCTGCTGCTGGTTGAAAAACATTGAATATTACATGGCCACTGACTAATTATTACATTATTATTACATAATATTACATTATTAATAATGTAAATATTATGTAATATGTAATAATATGTAATAATTAGTCAGTAATAATATGTAATAATATGTAATAATGTTATTACATTATGTAATAATATTACATTATTATTACATAACTTAGAGAAGATAATTTCTCACCTTGTTGTGTGACCTTGGTCAAGTCACTTAATCTCTCTGTGCCTCAGTTTTCCCATCTGTAAAATGGGGATAATAATGCTTACCACCTTGAAAAAGCACATTGAGCTCTATGGATGAAATGCACTATGCAAGTGCTAAGTATTATAATGACTGTTAATATAAAAAAGCCTAAGTCAGTAAAGCTAAATTGGATCATTACAAGAATGAAAACAGTGCAAGTGTATAGACTGAAAAAGTTATTAAAACATGGTACATGTATGTATAACTAAAGTTGTGGGGAAAAAACTGTATTCATAGATTCATAGATACTAAGGTCAAAAGGGACCATTATGATCATCTAGTCTGACCTCCTGCACAATGCAGGCCACAGAATTTCACCCACCCACTCCTGCGAAAAACCTCTCACCTATTATTTTATTATTTGAGAAATAGTAAGCGACCATGTAATTGAAGACTGTATCATAGTGAACATGCACAAGGAACAGCATTCTATGGGTAACTCAAATTTGGTAATTTCCAGACTTTTGAGTGCTTAGCTATGCAATAGCAATGTCAGTTTGACTATTTTCACAATATTCTACCTTCAACCAATCTTAAAACAAATTAAAACGTCAGTACCTAGCCATATAGTTTTTATTATATAAAGACAAAGTAGGAAACTATTCACACTATAACAGGTTATGGCACAAAGAAGAGCCAGGCCAAGCTCACAGACATCCACTCGTTACTCAAATTAAAGAGCTTTAATAACATTCTCAGACAAAGCTACCAAATGCTTCATTAAAACAATATGTGTATGTGTTCAGAATATGTTTGTAAAATAAGTTATCTATTAATTTAACACATTACTAGAACTTTGCCATTACAAAAGTTTGAAAGTTAGGAAATCAGACTACTGTAGTTTAAAAAAACCTCTCTTTTCTCAATATGTGATTTTTTTTGGAGGGGGGGGGGAGGAGAGGAAGCTGGTGGGGTGGGGAGAGCCATAAGGTCTGAATCCTGGTTAGAAAGCTACTGCAGAGCCACTATACATAAAAACTCTTCCTGTTACAAATCTTGCACCACTACTGGAGTCCTCAGGAGCCCATTGCCATCCCCCCCCACCCCATTGTTTCCTTACACCCTCTCCCCACTTTCAAGACCCTGAATCACAGGTACCATTCTTACAAATGAGGAGCCTTGCATAGGAATCTTTTTAGAGCTTCTGACTGCAACATCTTCATCATCCTCAGAGGTCAAACCTTGTGAAAAACCAAGGCACTCTC
Organism: Lepidochelys kempii; assembly: GCF_965140285.1. Classification (NCBI taxonomy): domain Eukaryota; kingdom Metazoa; phylum Chordata; order Testudines; family Cheloniidae; genus Lepidochelys; species Lepidochelys kempii. The sequence goes on from NC_136380.1 coordinate 97,300,804, forward strand.
TTTTTCATGTTGCAAGGAATAATAGTATTGTCCACAACAATCCCAGTCCCTAAATGTCCATGCAGCGAGATATCAAGGTCAAGATTTTTCAAAATATTAGACTTCCAAGTCCATATGTAGGCAAGCAAATAAGCAACCTGATTTTCAAAAGGATTTGGCACCTAAGCAGGTCCCAGTGACTTTAATGGGATTTGCTGGATGCTCAGCACTTTTGCAAATCACATCTCTTATTTTAGGTGCTACTTTTTGAAAATATTGGCAAACAATTGGAAATTGAACAAAGGGCCTTGCCCATGGCAGTTTTGACATCAGGCCAACCAAGCACATGCACTTTGAAAACCTGCACAGGTAATGTGCACCACAAAAGTTTACCTTACCTTAGTGAAGAAAACAACCTCCCAATACAGGTTTGTAAAGGAAGTAGAATAATCAGAATTGCCATTCCTGCAAGGCATGATGGGCCTATTTCAATCCAGAGAAGAGCAGTCACTGCTATAGCTTGAAGTGGTCCAGCCCATAAAAAGTGTAAGAAAATTGTTACCTGCACAATTAGTTAAGATATAAAAACAGCTTTTAGCATTAATTGAAAAGACAAAAATACAAACAATAAAACCCTTATCAGCAGGGAAATTTTATATATAAATATATATAATATTCAATTTTAAAATATAAATTTTTGCATGCTTTGTGCTTCTGGTAGACAGTCTGAAAAATAAGCCTGCAGAAAGATTATGGTATGCAGGCGAGGGCGGGGAGAGAGATTGATTCACAGCCCAGTTATTGAGAGAGAACTAAATAATGGTTTTAAAAATCAGTATCCTCAGATAGTTAGAGTGCAGGCATTTGCATAAATGGGAAAACTGTACAATTATGCATCAGTAACTTTAGAGTACCCTGTATTCCAAGACAATTCCATGAGTATAACATGTGTCCTGTCATTTTCTTGCTTCATTTACAAAACATATAATTGTCCGCCAAAACAGTTCAGCTATTTCTGAGAACAAGGTTCAGGAAAAATATGTTTTGCCCATGTTAAAAATTCCACCAGCCTTTTCTTTGAGAAGCTCTAGCATTCCTTTTCTTTTGGAGCAGGGACTTGAAATGTGGCAAGGAGTGGCCATTGTATCAGAAATGTGCCTTTTGCCATCTCCAGGAAAATCCACCCAAATTTGCTCAAGTAATAAACCCTTGAAAAAAAATCACAGTTCACACACGCTGAACAGAGACTTGTTAGAGTTTAAGGTCTAAATCTCTGAAGAGTCTATCCTCACTGAACATGCTCCAGCCTCCCACGGGTCCTAGTGCTGAACATATTGCTCACGGGCCATCACCACAGAGCCTATAAGGAAATCAATAATCTGTATTCAGGGCAAAGTTTGAATAGTGCACACTAAATAAGGCCTACGGCCACAGCTGATTGATGAGGATAAAACAAAATACTGACTGCCTGTTCATTCAGTGAGTTCCATCCTTCCTATGCACTGAAACTGATAGGGGTTGTGGAAAATATAGTATGTGCTGATGTAATCAGAGATTGTAAGGCATTTCCTAACTTTTGAATGCTTGACTTTGCAACTTTAATAATGTTCTTTTAATGTAGTTTTTTGTGGAGGTATTTTTTAAACTTTTTGTTTAAATTTAAAATATTCTAGTCAAACACACACAACATTAGGGTGCTGCCTATTAATTCAACAGCAACACTGCCTTCAGATATCAGTTCAGCTCAGGATACCTTATCATAAAGCATGGAAGTGTTTCCCAGTTTTTACAGTAATCCTGGTTGAATTGCAGCTTAAAAGCTAAAATGAAGAGTTTTAAATGTGTTTCAGTTCACTCAGCACAACCTTTTAAAAACTAAAACCAAAAGCATCTCAAATAATTCAGTCAATTGCAGAGTTGCCTTTAATACACTTACATGCACCAGCACTACGCCGGGTTTATAAACACAGCAAAAATATCTACACACAAAAAGAAAACAGATTTTTTCCCAATTTCAAGAAGATATTGCTATTAATATGTTTGGTAAAACCACCTTTAAAAATCAATACTAAATTATGAGCCTCAGTTGTCACTTTAACAATGATTGTAAAGTAAAACCTCATATGCCACCCCTCAAATATTGCAGCTTGGACCCATCTCTCATCTCCTTACCAGAATTGTCTAAGACCACCAATAATAAGTCTCACCTGATCAAATTTGTTCACATCATTTGATAAAAGATTTACTATTTGACCTGTGGTAGTTTTTCCCAAAGCTGTGTTACTGAGACGAAGTGCCTGAAATAGAAAAAAAAATCAAGCATTCTTAAATTATTTTAAATTAACTACCACATTGTATGATATCAAAATAGATGCATTGTCTCTTCTAAAGCCTAGATGTACTACTGACAAATCCGGCATCAGAGCTATGAATTATGAGGTATTTTTAATATGAAGACACATGAGAATTCTTGGAACTGCAGTTTAAAGGCCTCAGTTAAAACACGGGCTGGTGATTAAGATTTGGCTCTGAAGTAGAAAACACATATAGAATAATATATTGGGGGGAGGAAGCAGAATTGATATTAAAAATCTATTTCCCTCTGCATTTCCAGAAGTAACTCAGAACATGAAACTAATATGTTTCATATTAGTCTGCTGCTTGCCAGGGGCTAAGATTCGTGATGTGACGGAGAGACTGCCGAGACTCATCAAGCCCTCGGATCGCTACCCCTTCCTGCTTCTCCACGTGGGCACCAATGATACTGCCAAGAATGACCTTGAGCGGATCACTGCGGACTATGTGGCTCTAGGAAGAAGAATAAAGGAGTTGGAGGCGCAAGTGGTGTTCTCGTCCATCCTCCCCGTGGAAGGAAAAGGCCTAGGTAGGGAGCGTCAAATCGTGGAAGTCAACGAATGGCTACTCAGATGGTGTCGGAGAGAAGGCTTTGGTTTCTTTGACCATGGGATGGTGTTCCATGAAGGAGGAGTGCTGGGTAGAGACGGGCTCCATCTTACGAAGAGAGGGAAGAGCATCTTTGCCAGCAGGCTGGCTAACCTAGTGAGGAGGGCTTTAAACTAGGTTCACCGGGGGAAGGAGACCAAAGCCCTGAGGTAAGTGGGAAAGCGGGATACCGGGAGGAAGCACAGGCAGGAATGTCTGTGAGGGGAGGGCTCCTGCCTCATACTGGCAATGAGGGGCGATCAACAGGTTATCTCAAGTGCTTATATACAAATGCACAAAGCCTTGGAAACAAGCAGGGAGAACTGGAGGTCCTGGTGATGTCAAGGAACTATGACGTGATCAGAATAACAGAGACTTGGTGGGATAACTCATATGACTGGAGTACTGTCATGGATGGTTATAAACTGTTCAGGAAGGACAGGCAGGGCAGAAAAGGTGGGGGAGTAGCACTGTATGTAAGGGAGCAGTATGACTGCTCAGAGCTCCGGTACGAAACTGCAGAAAAACCTGAGTGTCTCTGGATTAAGTTTAGAAGTGTGTGCAACAAGAGTGATGTAGTGGTGGGAGTCTGCTATAGACCACCGGACCAGGGGGATGAGGCTTTCTTCCGGCAGCTCACGGAAGCTACTAGATCGCATGCCCTGATTCTCATGGGTGACTTTAATTTTCCTGATATCTGCTGGGAGAGCAATACAGCGGTGCACAGACAATCCAGGAAGTTTTTGGAAAGCGTAGGGGACAATTTCCTGGCGCAAGTGCTAGAGGAGCCAACTAGGGGGGGTGCTTTTCTTGACCTGCTGCTCACAATTAGAATTAGTAGGGGAAGCAAAAGTGGATGGGAATCTGGGAGGCAGTGACCATGAGTTGGTTGAGTTCAGGATCCTGACGCAGGGAACAAAGGTAAGCAGCAGGATACGGACCCTGGACTTCAGGAAAGCAGACTTCGACTCCCTCAGGGAACGGATGGCCAGGATCCCCTGGGGGACTAACTTGAAGGGGAAAGGAGTCCAGGAGAGCTGGCTGTATTTCAAGGAATCCCTGTTGAGGTTACAGGGACAAACCATCCCGATGAGTCGAAAGAATAGTAAATATGGCAGGCGACCAACTTGGCTTAATGGTGAAATCCTAGCGGATCTTAAACATAAAAAAGAAGCTTACAAGAAGTGGAAGGTTGGACATATGACCAGGGAAGAGTATAAAAATATTGCTCGGGCATGTAGGAATGTTATCAGGAGGGCCAAATCGCACCTGGAGCTGCAGCTAGCCAGAGATGTCAAGAGTAACAAGAAGGGTTTCTTCAGGTATGTTGGCAACAAGAAGAAAGCCAAGGAATGTGTGGGCCCCTTACTGAATGAGGGAGGCAACCTAGTGACAGAGGATGTGGAAAAAGCTAATGTACTCAATGCTTTTTTTGCCTCTGTTTTCACTAACAAGGTCAGCTCCCAGACTGCTGCGCTGGGCATCACAAAATGCGGAAGAGATGGCCAGCCCTCTGTGGAGATAGAGGCGGTTAGGGACTATTTAGAAAAGCTGGACGTGCACAAGTCCATGGGGCCGGACGAGTTGCATCCGAGAGTGCTGAAGGAATTGGCGGCTGTGATTGCAGAGCCACTGGCCATTATCTTTGAAAACTCGTGGCGAACCGGGGAAGTCCCGGATGACTGGAAAAAGGCTAATGTAGTGCCAATCTTTAAAAAAGGGAAGAAGGAAGATCCTGGGAACTACAGGCCAGTCAGCCTCACCTCAGTCCCTGGAAAAATCATGGAGCAGGTCCTCAAAGAATCAATCCTGAAGCACTTGCATGAGAGGAAAGTGATCAGGAACAGCCAGCATGGATTCACCAAGGGAAGGTCATGCCTGACTAATCTAATCGCCTTTTATGATGAGATTACTGGTTCTGTGGATGAAGGGAAAGCAGTGGATGTATTGTTTCTTGACTTTAGCAAAGCTTTTGACACGGTCTCCCATAGTATTCTTGTCAGCAAGTTAAGGAAGTATGGGCTGGATGAATGCACTATAAGGTGGGTAGAAAGCTGGCTAAATTGTCGGGCTCAACGGGTAGTGATCAATGGCTCCATGTCTGGTTGGCAGCCGGTGTCGAGTGGAGTGCCCCGGGGGTCGGTCCTGGGGCCGGTTTTGTTCAATATCTTCATAAATGATCTGGAGGATGGTGTGGATTGCACTCTCAGCAAATTTGCGGATGATACTAAACTGGGAGGAGTGGTAGATACGCTGGAGGGGAGGGATAGGATACAGAAGGACCTAGACCAATTGGAAGATTGGGCCAAAAGGAATCTGATGAGGTTCAATAAGGATAAGTGCAGGGTCCTGCACTTAGGACGGAAGAACCCAATGCACAGCTACAGACTTGGGACCGAATGGCTAGGCAGCAGTTCTGCAGAAAAGGACCTAGGGGTGACAGTGGACGAGAAGCTGGATATGAGTCAGCAGTGTGCCCTTGTTGCCAAGAAGGCCAATGGCATTTTGGGATGTATAAGTAGGGGCATAGCGAGCAGATCGAGGGACGTGATCGTTCCCCTCTATTCGACATTGGTGAGGCCTCATCTGGAGTACTGTGTCCAGTTTTGGGCCCCACACTTCAAGAAGGATGTGGATAAATTGGAGAGAGTCCAGCAAAGGGCAACAAAAATGATTAGGGGACTGGAACACATGAGTTATGAGGAGAGGCTGAGGGAGCTGGGATTGTTTAGCCTGCAGAAGAGAAGAATGAGGGGGGATTTGATAGCTGCTTTCAACTACCTGAAAGGGGGTTCCAAAGAGGATGGCTCTAGACTGTTCTCAATGGTAGCAGATGACAGAACGAGGAGTAATGGTCTCAAGTTGCAGTGGGGGAGGTTTAGATTGGATATTAGGAAAAACTTTTTCACTAAGAGGGTGGTGAAACACTGGAATGCGTTACCTAGGGAGGTGGTAGAATCTCCTTCCTTAGAGGTTTTTAAGGTCAGGCTTGACAAAGCCCTGGCTGGGATGATTTAACTGGGAATTGGTCCTGCTTTGAGCAGGGGGTTGGACTAGATGACCTTCTGGGGTCCCTTCCAACCCTGATATTCTATGATTCTATGATTCTATGAATATGGCAAAATATTAAACCTGAACCAAAACCCCCCACATGCATCCCTCCGTCAAGAACACTTGAGCAAAACTAGACTGGAAATTTCTATCCTGAAGACTCAATTTGACCAGCTGACGCTTTGCCCCAATCTTCCAATGATAAGAATAGAGAACACTGCAAATACTAAAATACGGGTACTGTAAATATGAAGATGCAGGGGGGAAAATGCCAAGACTTTTAATGATGCCCACTGTATACTTGAAATATATCTTTAAGAGGCAGATTAAATAGTTATTGGAGTTGTTATTTATATTGCATCACTACTGAAAATATTGCCGGTGCTTTCCAAATAGTCTCTTCTCCAAAGAGCTTGCAATTGAAAGCCCTCCTGATCCTGCAAAGACATAAGCATGTGCTCATCTTCCAGCAAAGTAGTCTCACTGACTTCAGGATCTGGGCCTAAATAGGAAAGACAGACAAACCACCATTCAACCAGTAAAATGTCTGAAGTGGTCTTAGGTACAAGTCTTATTAGTTATGTTTGTGTGTTACGTTCCACCAACTCTCCCTCCTTTTTCTAGGCACCCCAGCTAACCTGCTTCACTAGTGCAGCCCCAACTTGCCCACCCTACAAAGATTCAGGCTGATATCCTCTGAGAAAGCAATCAGCCAGACATTTCCCATATTAATAGTTTAGTTTCTAAAGGCTACCTAGGGCTTGGAGAAGGTGTACACAAAAGCACACCTACAGCACACCTGCTGCTCACTCTATCATTCTCTGCCACTGGTATGGGTGGGAGAGAACCCTCCCTGTAGTCACTGGCAGCTCTTGCAGCTTAACTGCTCTCAAATTAGCATGGTTGTCATAAAAGAAATCTCAGAGAAACATTTACATTTTCCCGACAAAAAGAACCAGCCTAGACCTAAGTCTAGAGAAGTGGCAATGTCAAACACCAAGCAATGGCCTTAAGCTTGTAACCAGGCTCCATCAAAAAACCCTATTTTAGCTCTCTCCCAATCCACTAAAATACTGACTGGGAATGTTGGTTTGGCCTGAAAATTGCCAAATTTACTCTAAAGGCAAAAGAGAATTTCTCGAGGGATTAAAGAAAATTTACCAAGGTGGGGTTTTTTTTGTTTTTTGTTTTGGTTTTTTTTGAGTTACAGACTATTAAACTCATCATTAAAAAGAAACTCTGATTTGAAATTTTTCTATTTGTCAAATGTTTATCTCTTTCTAGCACAAAAAACAGATTGGTTAATGTCCCTTTGAATTTTCCATACAGTTACAGATCCTTGTAAACACCTGGTTGGGCTATATTTGGGCTGGGGTGGGGGGGCGGGAACTAGGCTGGAATTACATAAAATCATTAATGATTGTTATGGAGAAGTTAAGGTGAATCCTATTCCCACTGCTGTCTTCTTCTGAAATGCTGCCTTCTTTCAGATATGAACTCATTGGTCCTTTGTCCATTTCCTTCCCCCTGTTACAGGCAGTTCTACTCTCCTCTCAACCAGAAATACCATCTAAATAATACTGACATCAATCCCTGGATTAGGATTTGTTTTAGAATCAGGTTAACTAATTCTGGTCTCCCTTCTTAGATCTTTGTTCTCTCCCTGTTCCAAATTGTTGGTTGCAAGTATAGAAAGATAAAGAGATATCACGGAGGAAAGGACCAGTTTTTTTCCACTGAAGGGACCGTTGTCATGTTTTAGAGTAATTAGCCCACCCTGTCCCAACCAACAAATCACTGGTCTCACAACTTGAGCTGTTCTGTTCTTTTCATTTCTGCCAAACTGAAGAGAATCCTTAGAAAATGAAGCCAATTATTTTTAAGAGAAGCAATGCATAGATGATCTTTGTGTTACAGTATCGGACTGAGAATTAGTCATGAGACAGATTCTCGTCCCATCTTTACAACCGACTTCCTGAGTGCAGCATCTTATTACTAATACTTTTTAGTATACACAAAACATCTTTTTGGAGTTTTAACAACACAAATAGACAATGATTTGTTCTACAGATAAAATTCGTTTTCTATCACTTCAGATGAAGGGAAAGGGAGTACAAAAATTTAAGTAACTAGCATTTGAACTTCAGTACTAGGAATCTGTCATTTACTATGGTTAACAAAACCAGCACACATAATGACACACAGCCACCACTGACAGAAACTTAGCATAACAGGTGTATATTTACGACAGATATTAATGAATGCCAAAAAGAAGTATAGGGGAAATTAGCATTCAGCTTTTCTTTTAAAACTGTATATCAAGGATTTATAAAAGGTATGACCTATCCACACACCTCAAATGAGGTAACTGATTGCCAAGTTATTGGTGTTCTACCATTACCTCAATCTTTACCCTGGGGAGCAAACATTTATGAGATGAAAGAAGATTAATATTCAATTTAATCATGCCTAGAAATAAAGTACACAATGTGAACATTTTGCTTTTCCAAGCTTTCAGTCCTCCAAGTGAATTATCCACACTGAAACAAACAACACTTGCTATACAAATATTTCATGAATTTCAAGCAAAGTGTGTTATGATAATCAGTATAGTAAATTAATTCCTTAGAGATATGTTTATGTACAAGAAAGAAGTGTGCCATGTTAGAACTGAGTTCCCAGAGGATAATTTCCAAGGTATCAGAAGAGGGAGGAGGATAAATATGTGCATAAAAAACAACAATTCACCAGTCCAATGGCCTGAGACATTATTCCCTACTTTTTTCTCTCTTAGTTTACTATAAATTATGGAGTCCAAAGATGAGGATGGAGAGAGGAGAAATCTAAATGTTAACTTTAAGTGGGGGTATTACATGTTTTAGAACAGAGGACGGGTTGGGTTTTTCCCCCTCTTAAAAAGAAAGATTGATTAAAATTCAATCTGAATGTAATCTAAATATCTAATCCCTGCCTAAACTTCATTTCTGAGGCAAGGGTGAGGAGGGCACTGCTCCAAAAATTTGGAAGGCAGGTAATTTAAGTCCATCAGAGCCCCTAATTGTATAGATACTACATTCTCCCCTCTGCCACCTCCTGTATGGTTCCTACACGCAGGGCTGATAAGAGGTGGAGAAAAGAAGGGACTGTTGTACTGGGACCCTGAGGTCAGGGGGCCCCTCAAAGTGTTTTGTGTAAACAAAGTGAAATGGGAGGGAAGGCAGTGAACATGATGCGCTGGGGCCCCAAAATTTCTCTTGACAGGCTTACCTACATGGGAGGTAAAAGCAGAGAGAGGCATGGTGGCTTGAAGGCTACCACCAGCCACAAAGAAGCTACCGACAGCTAGTAAGGCTATCGCTTCTCAAAAGCCACACTGGCAATGGACGAAAGCAGCTTTTCATCCTGTGAGATGCCCAGCTACTTTCCCTGCCTGTTCTGGCCTGGTAGTCGCTACTTCTGCTTCTGTTCCACTGATCACCTGGCTCCTCTCCCTAGATAGTGATTGCCACATGTTGATCAGCACATGTAGGTGAAAAAAATGCAGACACAGGGGTAGAATTAACTGACAGGCCACAACTTCAGTAACTTAACGATGGAGAGGAGTGCTATCTGCCCACCCCTGCTCACATACCAAGCACTTAATTGGGTCCAGCAGAGAATCACAGGACTCTCACTATAATCAATAACTCAGGGCAAACCCTCTTCAGCCTAAACCCTAGGACTCAACTCATTCCTCACTCCTCTCACCCTCCCCTCCACTTGGGAGATAAAGGGTACTAAGGGTGAATTCAGACTGCAAAGACTTCAGGTCTCCCCTTCTTACAGCAACAGGTTCACTAGCCACATCCCAGGCCTCATTTACCTCTGGGACCTGGCCCTTTGAGCCTTTATTCACACTGGACACCAGGCTCATGTTGCAATGGACTAACATTTTTGTATTCGTCCTAGTTAAATTCCCATCCTATTCTTACTCCTTTTAACCTGAAATGTGTGAAAAACCCTCTGGGCCTGCCAAGAAAAAACAATCCTTCCGGATCCCAGGAACTGGTCATCAGTCAGCCCCACAGCATCCTAGAAAGACTGCTCAATATACCTCAACTGCAGGGAGGGAAGGTGGGGCAGCAATACTGCCCCTAGGGAGGCTTTAATTTGAGAGGAGGGAGCTGTGAGAGCCAATCAGCTCCTCTAATGCCCTTCCTGGTTGGTCAAAGGGAGGCAGAGAAGCCCCTCCCCCAAGCACAATCCCACATGCACTGTGAGACATAAGGAGAGGCTTGGCTCCAGCCTGTCTGGACATGAGCTCTCCTCTTCCAGGAGTTGGCTATTCCCCTACTTGTTTGACCAAACTTCCTCCCGGCTGAGACAGGAAGGCAGCGGGTGGCAGGGGTGGGGGTGGGGGCATTCTCTCCCAATGCATCTCTAGAGTGGAGGAGAATGATCACACAACAGTCAACAGCTCCCTTTCCCCCACATCCTCTGGACCTCAGACAATAACCTACAACATTATATAGGCATCCATATACTGTTGAGTTCAGTATAAAAAAATCAATACATATATACATATGCTAACCCTGATTTTCATTAATATAGACTTATACCCTGTTCCTTCAAATGCCATGACTTCAGAACTATTACAAGAGTGAAAAATAATTCAAATACTTAATTTTAAACTAATTATTAGAAGACCTAACTTATATACACATACGTTTGAAAAATGAAAGGTTGCTTACCTTCCGATAAATCATGTGACACATCGCTACTCTCAACTTCATGCCAGCCCGTTGTACATGATAAAAGTATAAGTGGTGTGTTATGGCTAAAATCAATGTACATACAGACAAAGCAGCTGCATAGCCGTAGGCAAAATTCAAAGCAGCAGTATCAAGGGGATCAAAAATTTCAAAATAATTAATAATTTTTCCCAAAAAGACTGGTTGAATTACTTTGAGTGTTTCCTAAAAGAAAGAAGGGAGGGGGGGACAAATAGAAATAATGTATTCTGTAGTTTTCTATCCAGGTTTCTTCCAAGGCAAGTAAGAAATTTCTGGCACACCCTTCTTCCTATTATTATAATAATAAAACCCAGGCCAGTTTTTATTGCCACATAACCCAGAAGAACTAGACTTCTATATTAACACATGTATTTCAATAGTATTAAAATTAAAATATTTTAAACTTTTCAAAAGTTCTTTAAGCCACCAATAAAATGTTTCATGTCACATAACGAGTTACACAAATACAGATCTCCTTTAATTTCTGAAGATCACATGGTACTTTTTTGTGACATAGTTACATTTAGCAAAAAGCTTTTTTTATGCTTCATCCCAGGAACCTATGGATACTGTAATGTACAGCCCAGCAGCAGATATGAGCTCAGAAACAACTCCTGAACAGGAGGGGCTGGCACTATCAAAGAGAAAATGTGCTTTCAGTTATACCAGCGTAATCCCACTGTTATGCAATTGTGACTGAACGGAGAATCCTACCCAGTGTTTTCCACTTCTAGTAGTCAGAGTGTGGCCCTAGTGTATTTTTCTGAAAGCAAGAGAGAGAGAGAGAGAGAGAGAGAGAGAGAGAGAGAGAGAGAGAGAGAGAGAGAGGGTTAAGGAGAGACATCCTAGTCTCTGAAAAACAAAAAGTACAGAGTTTGTAGCTGCTACTATCTGGCAGAAAGAAATTATAAATGGGGAAAGAGTTGGGTCCCAGAATTAAATCACCAGTATTCATCACAAATGCCTATTGGACAAGATTTACATTGCTATTGGGTAAAAGGATATTCAAAGATACATTGTATTGTATTTTCCATCTCTTACCTCGATCAGTGTGAACAATCCCAAAGCTAAATAGGATTTCCAATAACAAAGTATGATTGCTTTTGTTAAATATGGCGTTCTTGCTTCTTCTTTAGCTTTTTGCACCTCTTTATCCCAGTACCTAGAAAATAAAGTAAAATCAGACTGGCAAACAAGAAAAGTCTAACTTAAAAATCACCAGAAACAGAACATAATTTGTTAAAGTTGTAAAACAGAGAGTTTGGTCTATAGTAGGATTGCCAAATTATCTGGTCAGTCACTCCACATCTGGCACAACCATATACTTTCTCTTTAAGAACCTGACACCAAAATAATCTTTTTTAAAAATTTTATTTTATTGATTTATTTCTGCTTGCTCATGAAAGCCTGTGGTTAGCATTACAGGCTCATTTTGTTCCTCTGTGCTCAAGAACACACTGATAATATCAACAAACCTTGGACTAGCTGCTGATTTATAGAGACATACAACAAAGGCAGAACTAGCTAGTCACAGTCCTTGGTTTGTTCTTAGCCTGGATCAGACTGAGCCAGCTACCGAAGTTAAGGGCCAAGTCACAATAAGCCTTCCTGGCACTGGCCTGCACTGAGGCAGTGTGGAGATGCTCCACCTCGGCAAAATCCCTCTTGGAGCTCCAAGAAGAACAGAGGAGTGTGCACATCCACAGGTCGTTAGGTTGTGAAGCACGCTCTCTTATCTTCACCTGGTTATGTACTTAGGTGAGGGGGAAGTGGAATTTTTTTATTATTATTATTTCCATTATCATATTGCCTCGGAGCCCCAATCATGAACCATGACACGATTGTGCTAGGTGCTGTACAACACAGAACAAAAAGACAAGCTCGTCAGTTCAGGGACTACAATCTAAATAGACAAGACAGACTCAGGGTGGAGGAAGGAGTACAACACACAAGCAGAGAGAACAATGTGATGGTGTCAAACATCATGGAGTGGATTGCACCACCTGTGGAGCCCAGGCTTCCCCAGCGAGTGCTCCTTCCTTAAGCAGGGACTATGACTGTGCTTGACCTTTGCATTGTGGCAGGGCTGGGCACCTGCACATGAGCAAGGCACAATCTGTTCAAATCCGAATCAAAAGACAGTAAGAACACAAGTGATCATTCTGCTCATATAATGTGTTCAAGAATACACCAGCGCCACTCTACAATTGTTAAAGCACAGGATTTTCACATAAGGTGCCTCCCTCATTTCTGGAGGTCAAGTGCATTCTGCTGTGCACCAAGACCCTGTTGGTCCAAGAACTGCGAATACACCAATGTCTCAAACCTGCTAAAAGATGGCACGCTAACTTTGGGCATGCGGAATAGCCACCAGAAAGATATTATCTTGATTACTGAGATATTTTCTCTTATCATCGGGGGGGGGGGGGAGGAGTGGAAATAGGGTAAAATGACAGACTCCACAGTGCAGTTTGTTGGATTTTGTGAAGTTTCTATAAGCCTTAGTCTTGCAGGCTGCTTGCTTAAGTAAAGTAAAATGAGAGGTTAAAATAGGGAAAGAACAAGTTAAAAATTACTTAGACAAGTTAGGTATCTTCAAGTCACCAGGGCCTGATGAAATACATCCTAGAATACACAAGAAGCTGACTGAGGAGATATCTGTGCCATTAGCGATTATCTTCGAAATGTCATGGAAGAGAGATTCTAGAGGACTGGAAAAGGGTGAATATAGCGCCCATCTATGAAAAGGGAAATAAGGACAACCTGGGGAATTACAGACTAGTCAGATTAATTTCAGTACCCGGAAAGATAACAGAGCAAATAATTAAGCAATCACCTACAAGATAATAAAGAGATAAGTAACAGTCAGCATGAATTTGTCAAGAATAAATCATGTCAAACCAACTCAATAGCTTTCTCTGACAGGGTAACAAGCCCTGTGGATGGTGGGAAGAGGTAGATGGGTATATTTTGACTTTATTAAGGCTTTTCAGATGGTTTTACATGACCTCATAAACAAACTAAGGAAATACAACCTAGATGGAGCTACTATAAGGTGGGTGCATAACTGGTTGGAAAACCTCTCCCAGAGAGTAGTTATCATGGTTCACAGCCAAGCTGGAAGGGCATATCGAGTGGGGTCCCGCAGGGATCAGTTCTGGGTCTGGTTCTGTTCAATACCTTCATCAATGATTTAGATAATGGCATAGAGAGTACACTTATAAAATCTGCGGATGATACCAAGCTAGTAGGGGTTGCAAGTGCTTTGGCGGATAGGTTTAAAATTCAAAATAATCTGGACAAACTGGAGAAATGGTCTGAAGTAAATAGGATAAAATTCAGTAAGGAAGAATCAGTTGCATACATATATGGGAAACAATTGCCTCGGAAGGAGTCCTGCAGAAAGAGATCTGGGAGTCATAGTGGATCACAAGCTAAATATGAGTCAATAGCGTAACACTGTTTCAAAAAAAGCAAACACCATTCTGGGATGTATTAGCAGGAGTGTTGTAAGCAAAACACAAGTAATTCTTTCACCCTATTCTGGGCTGATTAGGCCTCAAATGGAGTATTGTGTCCAGTTCTGGGTGCCACATTTCATGAAGAATGTGGAGAAATGGGAGAAAGTCCAGAGAAGAGCAACAAAAATTATTTAAAAACTAGAAAACATGATTTATCAGGGAAGACTGAAAAAACTGGGTTTGTTTAGTCTGGAGAAGAGAAGACTAAGGAGGGACATGACAACCGTTTTCAAGCACATAAAAGGTTGTTACAAGGAGGAAGGAAAAAAATTGTTCTCCTTCACCTCTGAGAATAGAACAAGAAGCAATGGGCTTAAATTGTAGCAAGCGCGGTTCAGATTGGACATTAGGAGAAACTTCCTGTCAGGGTGGTTAAGCACTGGAATAAATTGCCTAGGGAGATTGTGGAATCTCCATCACTGGAGATTTGTAATGCAGGTTAGACAAACACCTGTCCAGAATGCTCGAGATAATACTTAGTCCTGCCATGAGTGCAGGGCACTGAACTAGATGACCTCTCGAGGTCCCTTCCAGTCCAACGATTCTGTGATTCTATGATTTACGAATGATTCTCCTTGTGTGTTGTCAAGTAGAATAGAAAGTGAAAATGCACACATAGACCCATAGATTCTGCTAAATATGCCATTATGTCTATGCAAGCATTTTTCCTGACCACATGGGAAGGAAGTGCAATTATTGCAAGAGTCACTGGAAAGACTTCACCCTCCTTTACAGTGTAAGCCCTGAACTCTTCAAGGCATGTCAGTGGATTTTCACTTTGATTATAATGAGAACACGCTCAAATTGATATTCACCTCCACCATAATTAGGTTCTACTATGCTAATATTCTTGGAATTCTGCAAAGATCTGCTGAATAGATGTTAAATGCTGCATTCCACGGGGATTATCAATTTAACTACTACTTCTGCTCTAGCTAACTCAGGATCAAAGAAGTTGTTGCCTCTCCTTGCTCCTTCTCCTCTACAGAGAAGTTCCTGCTCCCAATTTAGTTAAGAGTGACAATTAGACCTTTCAGAAGGTTCTGTCCACCTCCTCCATAGCTGCCTCACCTCATGTAACAGCAGGAAGTTAAGAGGCCATGCCACCACTCCTCTGGTAGAGAGGAGAGTATCTTTCAGTAGGAAAGCCCTCTGCAGATATATTGAAACACTACTTGTTTCAAGTTACTATATAATAAAAACCTCTCTCCTATAACAGAGGTACTGATGAGGTTCCTGTAGGAGTCAAGAAAGAAAATTACTTGCATAAACAGTTATTCTCTTAAAACATGTTATAATAAAGATACACTCTTGGTACGTGATCCTGGCACATATCTGGAATGGACTCACTTAACCTTTAAGCCTGCCTTGAAAAAGGATATTTATACCTACGCTTGGAAGGATTAGATTTTATCAGTAAATGTCAGTAGACCAATTGATTTCACCCTACATACACAAGCCAACAAAAAATATTTCCATTGATAACAACAGAAATTTACAGATAGGCAGAGTAAGAAAAATGCTGTTTGAAAACTTAGAAGCCTGATTTAGGCATAGTTACTTTGTAAACTTACACATGTGATGTTGATAATTTGTGTTTTAACAGCTATAAAGCTTAAACTTTTAAAATCTCAGTCGGTCATTAAATAATTCTTGTCTGATCCCTCCTATTGTCTGATCCTGCCAAAACTTCCCACAGCTGTGAAAAATTACAATCAATAAAAACTGAAAAAAGCTTAAAACCCATAATTTTGCATGACTTTTATTTTTATCAATTTAAATTTTCAAAGTGTTTCAAAACAAACATTAATATTAACTGTCACGTTATAAAAAAATCAAGTTCTGCCAAGCCTACTCATACCACTGGACCTATACCAGTACAAGTTTCAGAGGAACAGCCGTGTTAGTCTGTATTCGCAAAAAGAAAAGGAGTACTTGTGGCACCTTAGAGACTAACCAATTTATCTGAGCATGAGCTTTCGTGAGCTACAGCTCGCTTCATCGGATGCATACTGTGGAAACTGCAGAAGACATTATATACACACAGAGACCATGAAACAATACCTCCTCCGGCTCCACTGTCCTGCTGGTAATAGCTTATCTAAAGTGATCATCAAGTTGGGCCATTTCCAGCACAAATCCAGGTTTTCTCACCCTCCGCCCCGCCACACACAAACTCACTCTCCTGCTGGTAATAGCCCATCCAAAGTGACCACTCTCTTCACAATGTGTATGATAATCAAGGTGGGCCATTTCCTGAACAAATCCAGGTTCTCTCACGCCCCCCCCACCCCCATACACACACAAACTCACTCTCCTGCTGGTAATAGCTTATCCAAAGTGACCACTCTCCCTACAATGTGCATGGTAATCAAGGTGGGCCATTTCCAGCACAAATCCAGGCTCTCTCACACACACACACACACCCCGGGACACACACACACACACACACAAACTCACTCTCCTGGCAATACCTCATCCAAACTGATCACTCTCCAAGTTTAAATCCAAGTTTAACCAGAACGTCGGGGGAGGGGTAGGAAAAAACAAGGGGAAATAGGCTACCTTGCATAATGACTTAGCCACTCCCAGTCTCTATTTAAGCCTAAATTAATAGTATCCAATTTGCAAATGAATTCCAATTCAGCAGTTTCTCGCTGGAGTCTGGATTTGAAGTTTTTTTGTTGTAAGATAGCGACCTTCATGTCTGTGATTGCGTGACCAGAGAGATTGAAGTGTTCTCCGACTGGTTTATGAATGTTATAATTCTTGACATCTGATTTGTGTCCATTTATTCTTTTACGTAGAGACTGTCCAGTTTGACCAATGTAAATGGCAGAGGGGCATTGCTGGCACATGATGGCATATATCACATTGGTGGATGTGCAGGTGAACGAGCCTCTGATAATGTGGCTGATGTTATTAGGCCCTGTGATGGTGTCCCCTGAATAGATATGTGGGCAGTTACCAACAGGCTTTGTTGCAAGGATAGGTTCCTGGGGGGTGAGGGGGTGAAAGAACCTGGATTTGTGCAGGAAATGGCCCACCTTGATTATCATACACATTGTGAAGAGAGTGGTCACTTTGGATGGGCTATTACCAGCAGGAGAGTGAATTTGTGTGTGGCGGGGCGGAGGGTGAGAAAACCTGGATTTGTGCTGGAAATGGCCCAACTTGATGATCATTTTAGATAAGCTATTACCAGCAGGACAGTGGGGCGGGAGGAGGTATTTTTTCATGGTCTCTGTGTGTATATAATGTCTTCTGCAGTTTCCACGGTATGCATCTGATGAAGTGAGCTGTAGCTCACGAAAGCTCATGCTCAAATAAATTGGTTAGTCTCTAAGGTGCCACAAGTACTCCTTTTCTTTATACCAGTACAAAAAATCCTAATGAAGATAAGCCCTTAGATGTCCTGTACAGCTAAACCCTCTCTATCAATCAGTGGCATTTTTCACCTTTACTAAGGGAATGTTTTTGCCCCTACTAATTCAGTTTGTTTTGTTTTTCAAGCAAAAACGTAGAAAGCATAGACTTGTTCCCCTGTCTCTATAAGGGGAGAAAGTTGGATAATATATCTTTACCACAGCATAGAATTGCTTTATTAAGATATAATTCCTGGAATGTCAGAGTACAGAATCTTCGATTCCAGGCATTTTGTAGAGTGCCATTCAAATGAAGCATCTTTGAAGAAAAGATAATAATGCAAATTCTTTTACAGTAACTCCTCACTTATTGTCCTAGTTACGTTCTTGAAAAATGCAACTTTAAGCGAAATGATGTTAAGCGAATCTAATTTCCACATAAGAACTAATGAAAATAGGGGTTAGGTTCCAGGGAAATTTTTTTCACCAAACAAAAGACATTATATACATACACAGTATAAGTTTTAAATAATTTTTAACAAACAATTTAATACTGTACTCACCAATGATTGTGAAGCTTGGTTGAGGCAGGGGCATAGCAGGGCTGGAGTGCAGGGGCTTGCCACATTCCGCCTGCCTGGCGCTCCAGCCAGGGAGCGTGGTCGGGGCGCAGGGGCTTGCCTGAACCCTGGCTGGAATGCTGGATGGGCAGAGCAGGGGAAGTCCCCGCACCCCGACTCCACTCTCCAGCGGGAGCGCCAGGCGGGCAGAATGGGGGGGAGCCAAACAACGTTATAAGGGAACATTGCAGGACTTTAAGGGAGTATGTTCTCGAATAGGTCAGCAACCTAATAGTGAAACAATATTAACTGGGAGGATGTTGTTAAGTGAGGAGTTACTGTATATGTTTTCCTCCCAGAGCACTCCTCTTTGAAGACGTGACTACATGAAGTGTTGATTTTTTCCTTACCATTGCAACTCCTCTCCAACCCTCTCTGACGAATCTTCAGCCAGCACTTTATACATATCATCTTCTTCAAGCTTTCGTTTGTGACCAGTAACAAATAAAGGATTCAACCACCTATTTGAATATACAATAAAAATTGTTATATTCAGTCAATGGAGCAGAAAGAGTAATTTATTTATGTATTAATTTGTTTTCTCAGGTACTCACAAGCCTCCACCGCCCTATTACTGTGGTAACTGAACACTTTACAGTCTTTACCATATTTATCATCACAACCCCTGAGAGGTAAGAAGTCACCCTGATATTACAGATAAGGAACTGCGGCACAGAGAGACTCAGGGTATGTCTACACTGCAGTTAGACACCCAGGTATGGCCAGTGTCAATGTAGAAGTTGGGGCTCGAACTGCAGCCTGAGCTCTGGGATCCTCCCACCTCACAGGGTCCTAGAACCTGGGCTCCAGCCTGAGCCCAAACATTTACACCGCAGCTAAACAGCCCCTTAGCTTGAGCCCCATGAGCCCAAATCAGCTGGCACAGGCCAGCCATGGGTGTCTAACTGAAGCATAGATGTACCCAAGGTGACTTGTCCAAGGCTACACAAGAAGTCTATGGCAGAACAGTGAATTGAACCCTGGTCTCTTAAGTCCCAAGTTAGCACCCTCACCAGCTTCCTTCCTCTCCACTGTCCAGACCCTGGGTATTGTATACTCTTACCAGCATAGAAAGCAGGAAATAAAGAATATTTTGACAATCAGTCCCTTTTAAAAGGAGTGGAATTCTGGGTAAGTAGAAAAGCTTAAAATTTCCCATCAATAAAAAATGAGTCACAAAATGTATAGCAAGGAAATATACGTTAGAAATGACACTTACGAAAATAAGTCAGAAAATAAGGTAAATTTGTGTCACTATGAACACACTATTATAGTAATATTTTGGGACTAAAAAGAGATAGGAGTAATAACAATTCTTAAAATCCTTTAACAGTTTTATACAACAATTCTAGTGATATGTCCAAATAAATCATTACATTGCGGATATGGTCCAGAATTATCCCTGTTAGAGAATTTTCTTTAAACTGGAATCTCTTTCATAATATTTCTCTTCCAAATATACCAAACTCTACAAATTATAGCATGTAGACTAGACAAACCAAAATGTAAAACACTAAGCTAGAGATTGAAATCCCACACACACAGGAAGGAAGTGTCCACTATCAGATAAAACATCTAAATCTCAAAAAACAAAAGAACCATATACTTCATTATCATCTCCAACACAGTCTTCATCAATACTTTGGGTAGTTAACTAAAGGGCTTGGGATAGAAATAGAACTGAGGGAATAACTGATTTTCCATTCAGTGGCAGAACTGAAAAATGCAGAAACAGAAAAAAAAGTCCTCACTTCAGGTTAAACCCCAAACCAGAAATGTTTTCAGTTTCTCACAGAAATGAAGAAAAAAACCTGAAAAAGTTCAGTTTGAGTCAAAACATTCTGCTCAACCTGAAATTAATTTTTTGAGGGTAGGGTTGATTTAGAAGTATAAACATTTTATTTTGAAAATGTAAAAAAAAAAAAAAAAAATTTTTGACTTTTTCAAAAATTTTCTTCATTTTTTTGGCCAAAACTATTTGCCAGATTTGACCCAAATTCACAAATAGTTTTGGTCAACTCAAAACTGGTGGTGGTTGTTGTTTTTTCATTCCAAAAATTTCACCCAGCTCCAGATATAAAGAAAATATTTTCTGGCACTCCCATATCGCCAAAGGCACTGCCCTGCTCAAATTCTGTTGATGTCCTATCCTGAATTATTTCTAGAGCTGTATAAAATACTTCCTCTGTCATAAATCCAAGGAAAAGAAATAACCTTTAATTCCAAGCTCTGCCAATTGTGGGTAACTCAGGAGACACATCTGGTTGTGAGTGAACACAGAAATCTTATTTTAATTATGTTAAGCTGGGTAAAAAAAAAAACATGTAACCAGACTTTTGAAAGCTGCTGAATCTTCATCAAAGAGTCAAGAGAAATCTTTGCAATGTCTCATGGAGTTATAAATATGTCACAAGAAATTATATGGGGACACATTTCACGGCTTGATATCCATTCATTAAATATATGGAAAGAAAGATGCTAACCTCAACTAAGCAGAATATGGATGCAATACTAGCCAAAAGATTTACTCTGTCTGACCTGACAAGGCTTTTGAAGTTTAAAAATGTCAGAGAAAACTGCCGGTTGGCTAGCTCACTCACAAATATAAAACTTGGTAATTAAAATGTTCAGATTGTAAAGTTTTAAATATAGAATGATTGTTATGGTGTTTTGCAAATACATTACAAAGTGTTCTATCAGCATTAATAGTAATAAAAGACATAGTAAAAATGCAATTAGGAAGAAATGGACAGATTAACAAAGGGACGTATTTCTATTAACGAAGAGCTCAGCTCCAATCTAGACAGCAAAATAAATGGCCAGATTTTCAAAAAGTTCAGTATATTAAAAAAGCTCTTCTGAAAATCTTGCCAGAAGTGTCACAGTGCAAGCTGTTGAGTACTGAGCACTGTAAAATATGGCCCCAATTATGGGCACTGAGTATTGATAACGTGGTCCACAATACTTAAGTGATAGCAGAGAGAGTGAGGCCATGTCTACACTACAGAGTTAAGTGGACTTAAGTAATATCGATAATCATAAGTCATTTAATGCCATCGGTTGTGCACGTCCACACAATGCTCCTTGTGTTGGTGGAACATGTCCACAGTCGTCGCTCTTACAACGACAGAGAGAGCGTTGCACTGTAGGTAGCTATCCCACTGTGCAACTCGCCACCCTCTGCCACTGAAATCTCTGGGAACGGATCATGGCACATCATGGAGACGTGCTCGCCGTCCCGTGACGTAGGTCTTTCCATCCCACCATTCCATGGGCTTCCTACTTCATTTTGTGCTGTTTTCCAACCATCCTTGTAAACTATGTGCCCACCATCTCTGCCTGGCAGCATGGATCCTGATCTGCTGACCAGTCTGATGATGAGCATTATGAACACAACACAGCTGGTCCTGCAGTATTTCATGAGCAGAGATTCAAAACAGAGAGTGAATTGGTGATGCCTGCCCCGCTGTTTGCCATGAAAACAAATAATTCAAGATTGCTGCTGGCATTCATGAACTAGCTTGCCACAGTAGACTGACGGTACTGGGCTCAGGAAACAAGCACCGAGTGGTGAGATCGCATCATGATGCATGTATGGGATGATGAGCAGTGGCTATAAAACTTTCGGATGTGCCAATCAACCTTCCTGGACCTGTGTGTGGAGTTCTCCCCTGGAACTGTGGTGCAAGGACACAAGAATGAGAGCTGCTCTCACTGAGGAAAAGCAAGTGGCGATCTCTGTATGGAAACTGGCAACTCCAGACTGCTACCAATCAGTCACAAATCACGGTCCATCTTGGGGGTTACCGTGATGCAAGTGTGCAGGGCCATTAATCGCCTCCTACCATGAAGGACTGTGACTCACGACAATGTGCAGAAAACAGTTGATGGCTTTGAGGCAATGGGATTCCCTAACTGCAGCAGGGCAATAGATGGAACGTATATCCCAATTTTGGCCCCCAACCACCTTGCAACAGAGTACATCAACCGAAAGGGATACTTCTCCATGATCTTGCAGGCACTGGTGGATCACCAGGACTGAAAAACTTAGGAGTTGGGCCCGTCTTCAAGGAAATTCATGTTATCGGAAGAAGAGACAGTTTGGTTACAAGGGCAGAGATGAGGTGATGGGAATCTTGGAAGAAAAATTCAAGAGGGAGTTTTTTTGGTCGCTCATTCACACTGCTTGAGTGTCCATCGAAGAAAGGTTTGAATAAATGAAACACCATGAAAACACTGGGGGCGGGGGAGGAAGGGGCTTATAAGCTGCAGGCAGACAGGAAAACACTCTTGAACAATTGTACGGACCTTCACTGGACGCTGACACATGGGGAATGTTTGAATGTTCGATAAAGGCCTCTATATCAAATTGGACATGTGTCACATTTTGCCACATGGGAAGCACTTTCCCCTCCAAGTTCTCCAATTCATTCATGATGCAGAGCTGAAGGACACTTTGAGGATTCTACTCACGCTGCTAGACACAGTCACAAGTGGTGAGCACAGCTTTTCGAAGCTCAGGCTAATTAAAACGTATCTTCAATTGACAATGGGCGACCAGAGACTGACATCACTTGCTATTTTATCGCTTTAAAATGTTATTGGCTAGTCTTTTGATCTCTCTGACGCCGTGCTTAAGTTCGGGAGGGCAAAGGCAAGAAATGCGACCTTTTGAACTAATGGACTAGGGTTAACATTCTAAGGCTGTCACCTACTGTAACACATTTTAATATTGGCCCAACCAATGTTGGTGCACAGTTGGGTGGGGGAGAGATAGCTCAGTGGTTTAAGCATTGGTCTGCTAAACCCAGGGTTGTGAGTTCAATCCTTGAGGGGGCCATTTAGGGATGTGGGGCAAAAATTGGGGATTGGTCCTGCTTTGAGCAGGGGGTTGGACTAGATGACCTCCTGAGGTCCCTTCCAACCCTGAGATTCTATGATTCCTCCCTAAATTTCTTGGTATTAGTACATTTCAGTTATTCTTAAAATTAAAAAGTTTCTATAAGCTTAGTGGAAATGGATTTTTTTATTTACTGAAATGTGGCATAAATAAATACAGATTTACAGATCCTAGCGTAAGAATTTATAGTCTTATATGACAGGGATAAATCATGCATCAAAGTCGTGAAATGGGCTACAAATGCAATAAAAAAAATAAAGTATTCAAAAGTTTAACAAATGGAGGGGGGCACCAAAGATGCTCCTCGCCTGGGCACCATTTGGTCTAGGGCCAGCCCTGGTCCTTATTAAGTCCATAATTTCTGGTGTCTAGCAGAGTTATGAATTTAAGTTCCCAGGCTTATCTTTTGAAGGTGTTGTGCAGGTTTCCTTTGAGGAAGAGGACTGAGAGATCAGATATGACATTATCATTCTGTGAAAAGTAGAAGCTGAAGTTAGACAAATTCAACCTTAAAATAAGATGCAATTTCCTACTAGTGACAGTAATTAAACAATTTAACAGCATAGCAGGGGAGGTGGTGGACTCACCATCACCTGGAGTTTTTAAAAGGAGATTAGATATCTTTCTGAAAGATGTGCTTTAATCCAGCTGCTGGGAGAAATGCTACATGTGTTCCGGGGGTCAGGCTAGATGGTTGTGGTGGTCCCTTCTGGCCTTAGAGTCTGAATCTACTAATCCCCCTGTTCATTCCCTTCCTTCATGGGCCATAGAGAGAACAGTAAATTCTGCATTGCCTTCAATATACTCATAACACCAGCAGCTCTACATTATGACAATGACTATCATAAAATCTCATACTTCAGAGCTTCAGAGACGGCCATAACTGGATACAGGACACTGACCAGAGCTCTAAGGTGATACAGACCGACACTCTTCTTTCTCAGGTGCCTGGCTGGTTTGTCTTGTTCACATGCTCAGGGTCAAACAGATTTGGGGTCATTAAAGAATTTTCTCTCAAGTCAGATTGAAAGGGACCTTGAGGGGGTTTTGCCTTCTTCTGGACCACAAGGCATGGATCATCAGGTAGGATCATCTGAGCATATCTCACCAGTTGATCTCTGACCTGACTTTATGACCTATGACACTGACTCAAGGGTGATTTTATGCTTGCTAGAGGTAAAATGACATTATAAAAGTATAAGATGGAGTGTATTTCTTATTAGCGTATTAGGAACATGCATGGAGGAAAAATATATAAACATAAGCAAATGAGTTATTAGGTCTGTTGTACACTAGAGGCTGTGAGTTAGCTGACTAGTGTAGGACTAAGGAGATATCTGATCTACAGTTATTTTGCACTGTCATTCTCAGAGACAAATGAGTAACCACAAATAGATATACTACACCACAGGATTCTGCAAGAAAGAAGTTGGGGAAGGGGAGCCTTTAGCAATTAGGTTGCTATGCAGTATCTAAGCAGTTAGACTGAATGATCCTACCTCATTTTCATTGGCAGAGGCTAAAATAGGGAAAGAACAAGTTAAACATTACTTAGACAAGTTAGATGTCTTCAAATCACCAAGGCCTGATTAAATACGTCCTAGAATACTCAAGGAGCTGACTGAGGAGATATCTGAGCCATTATTATCTTCGAAAAGTCATGGAAAAGAGATTCCAGAGGACTGGAAAAGGGCAAATATAGTGCCCATCTATAAAAAGGGAAATAAGGACAACCCAGGGAATTACAAACCAGTCAGATTAATTTCAGGACCTGGAAAGATAATGTAGCACATAATTAGCAATCACCTAGAAGATAATAAAGTGATAAGTAACAGTCAGCATGGAGAGGAACTGGATGGCACTCCATACCTAGTCCCCATGGGGGCTGGCCAAGGCCCCAGCCGTGCCCCTCTGAAACATTCCTCCACATCCCCCTGGGGGGGACCCCACAGTTTGGGGACCTTTGATTTAGATAATGGTCTACATAGAGAGTACACTTATAAAGTTTGCAGACAATATCAAGCTAGGAGGGGTTGCAAGTGCTTTGGAAGATAGGATTAAAATTCAAAATCATCTGGACAAACTGGAGAAAATGGTCTGATGACCAAATAAGATGAAATTCAATAAGGACAAATGCAAAATACTCCACTTAGGAAGAAACAATCAGTTGCACACATACAAAATGGGAAATGAGTGCCTAGGAAGGAGTCCTGCAGAAAGGGATCTGTGAGTCATAGTGCATCACAACCTAATATGAGTCAATAGTGTAACACTGTTGCAAAAAAAGCAAACATCATTCTGGGATGTATTAGCAGGAGTTTTGCAAGCAAGACACGAGAAGTAATTCTTTGACTCTACTCTGTGCTGATTAGGCCTCAACTGAAGTACTGTGTCCAGTTCTGGGTGCCACGTTTCAGGAAAGATGTGGACAAATTGGAGAAAATCCAGAGAAGAGCTATAAAAATGATTAAAGATCTAGAAAACATGACCTATGAGGGAAGATTGAAAAAATTGAGCTTATTTAATCTGGAGAACAGAAGACTGAAAGTGGACATGATAACAGTTTTCAAGCACATAAAAGGTTGTTACATGGAAGAGGGAGAAAAATTGTTCTCCTTCACCTCTGAGGATAGGACAAGAACCAATGGGCTTAAATTGCAACAAAGACGGTTTAGGAAAAACTTCCTAACTGTCAGGGTGGTTAAGTACAAGAATAAATTGCCTAGAGAAGTTGTGGAATCTTTGTCATCGGGGATTTGTAATGCAGGTTAGACAAACACCTGTCCAGAATGCTCGAGATAATACTTAGTCCTGCCATGAGTGCAGGGGACTGCACTAGATGACCTCCTGAGGTCCCTTCCAGGGCTACAACTCTATGATCCTATGATTCTACATATAGGAATTAAGAAATAAGTGATACAAATCATTACTATGAATGCTTGATGCTTAATTATGGACATCCCAAAGACGACATACAGATAAGGGCAGCTATTGACCTTATAATCAGGGTAAAGGATCAAATATGGCATATATCCCTACTATTACCATAAGGAAGAGTACAAAATACTAAACCCAGTACCCATTTCTTCAGGTTCATCAGGTCCCCAAGACAGCGTAAGCTGAATCAGGACCTGCCTTCTGATGGGCTTATAGACGTTAACGCCAGAAGGGACCATCATGATCATCTGCTCTGACCTCCTGCACATTGCAGGCCATGGAACCTCACCCACCCACTCCTGTAATAGACCCATGACCTCTGGCTGAATTACTGAAGTCCTTAAATCATGATTTAAAGACTTCAAATTACAGAGAATCCACCATTTAAACTAGTTGAAACCTGCAAGTGACCTGCGTGCCCCATACTGCAAAGAAAGACAAAAAACTCCCAGGGTCTCTGCCAATCTGACGCAGGGGAAAATTCCTTCCCATCCCCACATATGGTAGTCAGTTGGATCCTGAGCATTTCAGCAAGACCCATCAGCCAGACACCAGGAAAGAATTCTCTGTAGTAACTCTGAGCCCTCCCCATCTAGTGTCCCATCACTGGCCATTGGGGATATTTGCTACTAGCAGTTGCAGATTACCTACATGCCATTGAAGGCAGTCTCACCATACCACCCCTTCCACAAACTTATCAAGCTCAGTCTTGAAGTAAGTGAGGTTTTTTGTGTCCACTTCAGCCACTCCCCTGAGAAGGCTGTTCCAGAATGGGTTTGGAACGGGTCCCATATGAGAAGAGATTAAAGAGGCTAGGACTTTTCAGCTTGGAAAAGAGGAGATTAAGGGGGGGCTATGATAGAGATATATAAAATCATGAGTGGTATGGAAAAAGTGAATAAGGAAATGTTATTTACTTGTTCCCATAATATAAGAACTAGTGGCCACCAAATGAAATCAATGGCAGCAGGTTTAAAACAAATAAAAGGAAGTTCTTCTTCACACAGTGCACAGTCAACCTGTGGAACTCCTTGCCTGAGGAGGTTGTGAAGGCTAGGACTATAACAGGGTTTAAAAGAGAACTGGATAAATTCATGGAGGTTAAGTCCATTAATGGCTATTACTCCCCCTGGAGTACTGTTTCGATAATATAACGCTGTCATACTGTCTCTTACTACCTGAACGGCTTTGTTTTTGAGTTGAGGCAGAAAAGACCTTAGAGTTAGTCTGATTGCTATCAATTCTAAAATATTGATGTGTAAGTTCTTCTCCTTTGCTGACCAGTGATCTCTGACCAACAACTGGTTGGTCAAGTGGACTCCCCATCCCAGAGTAGATGCATCCATGGTCAGTAATACTGACGTAGGGGGATTGAAAAGTGTACCCTTCCTTCATTTTCTCTAGTGGTTCATCGGTTTAAACAGTCCTTCTCCTTCAAATAGAAGGTCCTCTAGCCCCATTTTTGTCTCACGAGGAAGTCCCACTGATCTTAACCATGTGTGTCTCCTTAGTGAGACAGCCGAAGTTACTGATCTTGCTGAAGTATCTGAGGAGTCAAAAGCCACTCTGAACTGTTGCTTCGCAACATTTATCAAATGCCATTTTGACTGAATGACACTGTTTGTGTTCCCTTGGAAGTGCACGAAGAAAAGAGGACATTTTGCTCTAGAGATGGTATTGGTACCTAGCCATGACAGCTTCAGAGTCAGATAGGCATATGTTTAATGTAGCTAAAGAAAGTATTTTTCTTCCTAACACGTCCAGCCTTTTCCCTTTCTTGTCCAACGGAGTAGAGTGAGCTTGAGCTCCTTTTGATCTGTGAAGTCCCACTTCAAACACCAACAAATTAGGAGGTGGATGAGTATGAAACATAGCAAGTCCTTCTTGAAGGAACTTATATATTTTGTCTGCCTTTTTACATAGAGACTGAATGGTTGAGAGTGTTTTACAGGCTGTCTTTGCTGACTGAAGCAATCCCTCTAACAAGAGAAGTGAGGCTCATTGACTAGACGCTGTCCCAAAATATTGAAGATAGGATGTGATGATTCCTCCACAAAAACAGAAGGAATATTTGTCATAAATATAAAGGGAAGGGTAAACCCCTTTGAAATCCCTCCTGGCCAGGGGAAAAATCCTCTCACCTGTAAAGGGTTAAGAAGCTAAAGGTAACCTCGCTGGCACCTGACCAAAATGACCAATGAGGAGACAAGATACTTTCAAAAGCTGGGAGGAGGGAGAGAAACAAAGGGTCTCTGTCTGTCTTTATGCTGTGTCTTTGCCGGAGATAGACCAGGAATGGAGTCTTAGAACTTTTAGTAAGTAATCTAGCTAGGTATGTGTTAGATTATGATTTCTTTAAATGGCTGAGAAAAGAATTGTGCTGAATAGAATAACTATTTCTGTCTGTGTATCTTTTTTGTAACTTAAGGTTTTGCCTAGAGGGATTCTCTATGTTTTGAATCTAATTACCCTGTAAGGTATCTACCATCCTGATTTTACAGAGGTGATTTCTTTACTTCTATTTACTTCTATTTCTATTAAAAGTCTTCTTGTAAGAAAACTGAATGCTTTTTCATTGTTCTCAGATCCAAGGGTTTGGGTCTGTACTCACCTAGGCAAATTGGTGAGGCTTTTTACCAAACCTTGTCCAGGAACTGGGGTGCAAGGTTTTGGGAAGTATTTGGGGAGAAAGACGTTTCCAAACAGCTCTTCCCCAGTAACCAGTATTTGTTTGGTGGTGGTAGCGGCCAATCCAAGGACAAAGGGTGGAATATTTTGTACTTTGGGGAAGTTTTGACCTAAGCTGGTAAAGATAAGCTTAGGAGGTTTTTCATGCAGGTCCCCACATCTGTACCCTAGAGTTCAGAGTGAGGGAGGAACCTTGACAATATCTAATATCTTTGACATTCAAGATACTAACTCATGAAAGACTATAGCATCTTCCGATGGTGATGATACTGAGATGTCCCCCACATTTTCATACATTACTTCTGAGGCAGACTAGAGCTCCAGTTCAGATAATATTTCACCTATTTCTATAAATGGCTTGTTCTGAGTAAGCTGCATTGGCTGGTCCTTATCTGTTGGATCTGACAACTGAATGTCCTCCTGACACAACCTCCTTGAAAAAAGAGAGCAGAGAGATGTTCTTCTCCGGGGATCCCAAAGGGGCCAGTGGAAGAGGCAGCAGCAGAGAGCTCCTGGCCCTTTCCTCTTCTTCGCTGACTCTCAGAGAAGTAGTCAGCCTGACTGGTTGTGGTAACATGCCTGGTGTGTCCTGAGATGCAGTATCTGGGTCAACTGTCAACAGAGCCGGAGACAAATCTGCCCGATGAACTACTGCTATCACAAAAAGAAAAGAAGTACTTGTGGCACCTTAGAGACTAACCAATTTATACTGTATGGAGCTGACTTTCAGAGTTATCTGATTCTGATAACTTGAATCAGAGCCTGGCTCCATAATGAGATTCTGTCCCTGTAAGTCCTTCTCTCCCAGATTGGCTCTTTGTAATGGGTCCGACATCGAGGACGGTGCACTTTTTTTTTTTCTCGGTACCACAATTGAGCCTTTGAAATGAGACAGCTCTGGAAAGAGTCTGTCACTCATTCAGTCATGTCACTTTTCTTTCCTTCCCACCCCTCCCCCTTAGCTTTTTAGGATCCTGCATCTGACATAGAAGCTGAATCTCGCTTCTTCCCTGCTGAATTGGATGGGGTCAGAGCCAAAGCCAGTCCCTGAGAACATAAGAACAGCCATACTGAGTCAGACCAAAGGTCCATCTAGCCCAGTATCCTGTCTTCCAGCAGTGGCCAATGCCAGGTGCCCACAGGGAATGAACAGAACTGGTAATCATCAAGTGATCCATCCCATTGCCCATTCACAGCTTATGGCAAACAGAGGCTAGGAACACCATCCCTGTCTATCCTGGCTAATAGCCATTGATGGACCTATCCTCCATGAGCTTATCTAGTTCTTTTTTGAACGCTCTTATAGTCTTGGCCTTCACAACATCCTCTGGCAAGGATTTCCACAGGTTGACTTTGAGAGCACTGTGGGGAAAAAAATGCTTCCTTTTGTTTGTTTTAAATCAGCTGCCTATTAATTTCATTTGATGACCCCCAGTTCGTGTGTTATGAGAAGGAGTAAATAACACTTTCTTCTTTACTTTCTCCTCACAAGTTATGATTTTATAAACCTCTGTCATATCCCCCCTTAGTCGCCTCTTTCCAAGCTGAAAAGTCCCAGTCTTATTAATCTCTCCTCATATCAATCCTGAAGCACTTGCATGAGAGGAAAGTGATCAGGAACAGCCAGCATGGATTCACCAAGGGAAGGTCATGCCTGACTAATCTAATCGCCTTTTATGATGAGATTACTGGTTCTGTGGATGAAGGGAAAGCAGTGGATGTATTGTTTCTTGACTTTAGCAAAGCTTTTGACACGGTCTCCCACAGTATTCTTGTCAGCAAGTTAAGGAAGTATGGGCTGGATGAATGCACTACAAGGTGGGTAGAAAGCTGGCTAGATTGTCGGGCTCAACGGGTAGTGATCAATGGCTCCATATCTAGTTGGCAGCCGGTATCAAGTGGAGTACCCCAGGGGTCGGTCCTGGGGCCAGTTTTGTTCAATATCTTCATAAATGATCTGGAGGATGGTGTGGATTGCACTCTCAGCAAATTTGCGGATGATACTAAACTGGGAGGAGTGGTAGATACGCTGGAGGGCAGGGGTAGGATACAGAAAGACCTAGACAAATTGGAGGATTGGGCCAAAAGAAATCTGATGAGGTTCAATAAGGATAAGTGCAGGGTCCTGCACCTAGGACGGAAGAACCCAATGCACAGCTACAGACTAGGGACCGAATGGCTAGGCAGCAGTTCTGCGGAAAAGGACCTAGGGGTGACAGTGGACGAGAAGCTGGATATGAGTCAGCAGTGTGCCCTTGTTGCCAAGAAGGCCAATGGCATTTTGGGATGTATAAGTAGGGGCATAGCGAGCAGATCGAGGGACGTGATCGTTCCCCTCTATTCGACATTGGTGAGGCCTCATCTGGAGTACTGTGTCCAGTTTTGGGCCCCACACTTCAAGAAGGATGTGGATAAATTGGAGAGAGTCCAGCGAAGGGCAACAAAAATGATTAGGGGACTGGAACACATGAGTTATGAGGAGAGGCTGAGGGAGCTGGGATTGTTTAGCCTGCAGAAGAGAAGAATGAGGGGGGATTTGATAGCTGCTTTCAACTACCTGAAAGGGGGTTCCAAAGAGGATGGCTCTAGACTGTTCTCAATGGTAGCAGATGACAGAACGAGGAGTAATGGTCTCAAGTTGCAGTGGGGGAGGTTTAGATTGGATATTAGGAAAAACTTTTTCACTAAGAGGGTGGTGAAACACTGGAATGCGTTACCTAGGGAGGTGGTAGAATCTCCTTCCTTAGAGGTTTTTAAGGTCAGGCTTGACAAAGCCCTGGCTGGGATGATTTAACTGGGAATTGGTCCTGCTTTGAGCAGGGGGTTGGACTAGATGACCTTCTGGGGTCCCTTCCAACCCTGATATTCTATGATTCTATAATATGTCAGCCGTTCCATACCCCTAACCATTTTTGTTGCTCTTTTCTGAACCTTTTCCAATTCCAATATATCTTTTTGAATTGGGGTGACCACATCTGCATGCAGTATTCCAGATGTGAGCATTCCATTGATTTATACAGATGCAATATGGTATTTTCTGTCTTATTATCTATCCCTTTCTTAATGATTCCCAACATTCTGTTCACTTTTTTGACTGCCACCGCAAACTGAATGGATGTTTTCAGATAACTATCCACAATGACTCAAAGATCTCTTTCTTGAGCGGTAACAGCTAATTTAGACCCCATTATTTTATATGTATAGTTGGGATTACATTTTCCAATGTGCATTACTTTGCATCTAACAACACTGAATTTCATCTGCCATTTTGTTGCCCAGTCACTCAGTTTTGAGAGATCCTCTTGTAGCTCTTCGCAGTCTGCCTGGGATTTAACTATCTTGAGTAGTTTTGTATCAAAACTCCAAAAATCCAATTAAGAGAATCACCTGCCACTGTCAGTGCTTCCTGCAATAAAGTTGCCTGGAGCCTGTTTTGCCTCTTTCCTTGCCCTTGTGGTAAACGTTGAGCAGATCGGACATTTAGAGGGAGAATGCTCTTCCCCCAAACATGCCAATTATCTGACATGTGCATCTGATGCTGGGAAACCACCAGGCATGAGAAACACATCTTTTGAATTCAGGCTTCTTTGCCTTCTGATACATCATGTTATCCTTTAACTATCTCTAAATAAAACTAGGTAACCCTGTGTACTAATGTAACCTCTACTATTAGATCCACATAGCAACAATGTAACCATCCAGTTGGTGATGGTTGTCCTAGAACATCCAGAGTTCAGTAATGAGGGTGGGGGAGGGGGGTATGCTCCAATGGCTACTGCTAGTAGAATGTTATTGTTCTGGCTGCATCTATTGCTGCATCCCATGAGAAGAAATATGCAGAGAGCACTATTCAAAGGAAGAAGTACCCGTATTTTACGTTTTGAACACTACTGAGTATACTGCCAACACTTAAACACTAATAAGCAGTTTTGGATCTAAGAGAGACGCAGAATTCCACACAAGATAAATCATAGCCAACATTGTGTTTTTTGGTTCTTCAATTTTTTGTGTCAATTTCAATTAAAACTTCATCACCATCCCAAAGTCACATAATTCACAGGGATTACAAATCTTGTTCTCACAGTTTATAGATTTTGGAATACAGATAAAGGACCAAAAAAAAAAAAAAGGCTTAAACCAAACTGATTATCACTACTGACAGACTCAAGTGAAACAGATTCAAATGTACAAAATAGGATTATATGAAGCTGAACATCTACCAGAAGTCAAATGTTCACAGTATCACAGACACATGGTACAACCTCATTTAAGATTCTTAGATACCAGCATTATGTGCCTTACATTTGATTAGATCAGAGCTCTCTCCACCAATAAGGATCTTTAAAAGCTGTTGCTACAGAGAATTTAAGAATTCAAAATCAGTTAAGAGACCAGAAAATCTCTGATAGTCTAGATTGTCCTTGTAAACTTTTATCATAACTCTAGATAAGGGAACTCATGTTTTAAGACTTTTTTTAAAAAAGTGAAGTTTTACAGATAAAGAAAGGTTAGGTGGGTGTTTTTGCTTTTTAAGTGAATTTATTCCTTCAGAAAGGTTTTGGTTTGAGACATCCCAAGACTGAAGTTCCTTATTTGTCCACAGAACAGGATCAGCACAAGCAACAGCAGTGCAAGTTTCACTACCTTTAGTGTGTCTCAACTGGAGTGACCACTTTGGGGGGTAAGAGTTCAGTTGCTATTCTTACTCAATCCCTAGACTATTTACTAAGAATAACAACAGGGATACCACTTGTGAATGTGAATTGTGTGGCATAGACATCTATCAATTTAGAACTGAACTGAGACCATCTTATTTCCCACATGCTACTTCACAACCATCAAAGAATAATTAATTGCAGTCACTGCCAACCTGGATTGGGCTTGACTTGATAACCTAGAGGTCAGGTTTCTGTACTCCTATTAGCAAGACTCAGTCATCCAGATGGTAAGTCAGGCAATTCATCAGGAACTCAAGTCTTAAAAAAAGTAGGCTCCTCATATTTTTTCCTTTCTTCACCTTTGTGCTTTTTGTCATGCTGCCTCTACTGTTTGGAATGATCTTCCCGTTCTTGTGCATTGGCCAATTACCATCTCCTTCAAAAATACTCTACTTGTGCAAAGCCTTTAAAAGTGTTCCTCGAGAGTAATTTGCATATATTAAAAAGGGGGATGTTATTGGAAGAGGCCCTGAGCATTCTCTGTTCAGGCTAAGAGAACATCTCTTCCCCAATATAGGGGATTAGAAGATCATGAATGAGTGCAAAGGTACCACACTGATGTGAAAGTCACCAGAGAGGCGCTGTGAGCAGGCCGAGCACTCGCCCCTCCAGCTCTGTCAGTCATGTATATGAGGGAGGAGGCCTTTAAAAAGGAGGAAACTGCAGGAAGATGAGAGAAGAGATCACCCTGAGCAGGAAACTGCTGGAGCGACCCCTAAAGCCACAAGGGGAACTCCCATCCAAAAGATCTCCACCTCTGTCCCTACACGGAGTGCAGTATTCCCAATGTAAGCCTCACAGAGTGAGCCCAACCAGCTGACTCTTCAAAAACTGCTATGCAAGCAGCACTGAAACAAGAAAGTACTGTTGGCCTTTTTCCTTTTGAGTTGGCTCCAGGAAGACATTATCCTCAGGACACAGACATTTTTTTTTTTGATCCCCCATCTGAAGATACTGAAGAAGACTCACAATGGGCACGGTCCCCAGTTTGCAAGGACTAGGAAACCGGGGTCTATATATAGGCCACCCACGGTAGATAACTGGGCATGGCCAGAGTCTCCGCCCATCTGGGAGAAAAACTTTTTTACAAGGATCAAGGACACCACTCTGGAAATAATCCAAGAAGTAATCTGTGTCCCTAGTGAGTCAAGACAGAGTCACTTAGCAACCTGACACAACAACACAAGATGTACTCCTCCTCAGAAACACTTACTCCTCTAAGACACCATCCAGAACATTGTGACTGGAAGAGGGACTCATTATCTGGACCAGCAGTTATAAAATGAGACTATCCTACAAACATGGACTTGATGGACATAACTGCATTCATACTCCCCTTCGTATGTTATCACATGACGTATCTTGATCAATCCTGAGTCCCATATAAAAAGGCTTCTCTGGGACTCTAAGATCACATACAGATGATCTGTGGCTTAATAGCTTCAAGGCTGTCCAGGGAAATGTTTGACTTCTTCCAGCTCCAATTACAGTGACTACACTGACATTTAGATGGGTGGCAGAACCTCAAAGTAGGTGATTAGTCTCTGAAGAAACAGTAACTTAAGTATACATAAGTCATGGGGGAGGGGGGGAGTAGGCCCTGAATGTTCTGGGGCCTTGGAGTTCTGGGGCCTGATTTTCCTCACACAGCAGTTTCACATCAATGTAACTCATGGGCCGAATTCTGCCTGCACGTGGGTGCAACTCATATTAACTTGAATGGGTCTTGCACCTGTGTGAGGACAGATGTGGGTCTATTGACCTCAGTTGAGTTAATTCTCTATTACACAAGTATAAGCGAGAAGAGAATTAGGTCCCTGCTATGGTTTTTGGAATCAACACTGTCAGGTGTTTTCTACACAGAAGAATAGGATCCTATCTCCTAAATCACAAAGCCCTGCTATTCTGAGATCTGACAGTGATCCAAAAGGCATTTCTTCCCTGACTGGAAAGAATTTATTACAGAAAGACTGAACTGATTGGCAGTGAATCACTTGCATGGTCCCTCAGTCTAGGGATGGTGGATCAATACACCACTTGGACAGTGAGTATCTGTTATATTGTGCTCAACAACAGCTAGTATTTAAAAACAGTTTTCACTTTGTAGGAGAAGTCTGCAGAGTTTTCCAGAAATTGCCTAAAGGATTTATGTTATTACATGCACAATTAGCCTTTGGAATTCACTGCCACAAAATTATCACTGAGACCAAGCATTTAGCAGGATTCAAAAGAACAGTAGATATTTATATGAATAATGACATCAATAGTTACACTAGATAGTATAAAAAAGAGGGATGTAAACTACTAACGCCTGTGTTTAAGAAGAAATCCTCCTTAGCCGATTATTCCACAACTGTCCACAAGGATTCTTGCACCTTCCTCTGAAACATCTGAGGTGAAATCCTGCTCCCACTGATTTCAGTAGGGCCAGGATTTCACCCCTGGACACTGTCACGAAGACAGATACTAGACAGAGGCTGCTCAAGACATTCTGATGCCTAGGCAAAACTTCAGCATGCTGCCCCCTTCCTCACAGGCCTAGGGTGGCAGATTTGGCCTGGCTGCCCCTCAGTCATGACGAAGAAGTGGCTAGGCCAAATTTGCCATCCTATGCAACTGCTCAGTTTGCCTAAAGCTAGCGCAGCCCCTGATACCAAACTAATCTGATCACTCTTCTGATCCAATATGGCAATTCTTCTGTTTCCATGCTCTTTATTTTCAAATTACATAGCGATGTTACTGCCTGTGGGGCTACAATACCTAACAAAAGCCACATGCTGTATATTTCCACAAACTTTAATTCCTTATGAAGATGGGTTTGGAAACTGCATTTTTCCAATTCTCCTCAAGCCTATTTGTAAATTACTTTACAGGAATCATCTGTTTATACTCAGCCTCCAGCTGTTTTTCAGGAGTTGGACACGAACCATTTTGTTTACCCAAATTTTTCCCTTGCACTCAGATTTTATTTTCAAGTAGTTTCATTAGGCACTGCCTTAAATACTGAGCTAAATATACAACATGCATTGTGTGCCCTTTAATTATCAGCTTTGTAATTTGACTACAAAAAGCAATAAAGTTTTCTGGCATTATTTGTTCTTTGCATGGTTCTATTACCTTCGACTTTAAGTTCCTGCATACTTTCTCTTACTGACTATTCCCTTATTCATGTATTGAATCAATGGTCTGGCCCAGTTTGGAAAAAATCTAGTGTTATTTACCTTCTGGTTGTTTTTATCCCCAGAAGTATTGATAGAAACTACAACTTCAGTATTCTTACATACAATAGAATGTGTGAATTCTCAGTAAGTAACCTGTAACATTCCTATTATTTTTTTGTTATTCCCTTTAAGTTTTCTTTAATAGGCTCACCTCTTCTCTTTCATAATTTTTTATAAAAAAATTTATCCCCCATCACAGAAACTATCGACAATTAACACAGTAAGTGGACTGAGCTATGTCATTTGTTATAAAAACTCTTATGATTTGCAGATTGGCTGCCACTTGTTGCTGTTTACTGGCACTCTGTTTAAACAATCCCTTGGGTGTTGAAAAAGTGGATTTGCTTTTTGCTTGCACTACAAAAGAGGTTATTACATTCAGTGTAAAACTTTGTATTTTAAAGCCTTTGAGACTCAGCAATGCCCTCTGGACTTGCAGTTACACCGCCAGGTTGAAATACCCCTGAAGCCTCAGAAAAAGTTATTTTGTCCACAGCTTTTCCACAATAGGGCCTGATCCTCCAATCTGCGGAGCACTATCACTTAGTGGTGTTGAGCAGAAGTAACACAGCCAGTGATTTCCATGTTACCCCCCAATTGTGAGGTACCATTACCCTGGCCACCCCCACCCCCCCGATGCTCCACAATATCAAAGTGCCGAGTGAAATGTTAGAAGAAGCCATTTCAACTGCCTTACCCTCCACTCAGAAATCCAAAACCTTCAACCTCTCATAATATTCTGTCCCTTTTCCATGGGTCAAATTATGCCTACTTGCAGCAGCTTGGTGACCTCAGTTTGTGTTCCTGAATCACAGCTTTCATTTAGGGGTGGGGTGGAGGTTCTCTAGCCCCCATCGTTGCTAAGAAAATCTTCAGAAAGTGAACAAGGGGTAAAACAATGCGGTGTTATTTGCCTGAATCTACAAACTGCCTGAAATCATAACCGCCACTATTCATTTC
The DNA here is from genome assembly GCF_965140285.1 of Lepidochelys kempii. NCBI lineage: Eukaryota > Metazoa > Chordata > Testudines > Cheloniidae > Lepidochelys > Lepidochelys kempii. The sequence continues at coordinate 97,338,479 of NC_136380.1, forward strand.
AGGGTATGCTGTTTTATATCTTTATCAGTGATCTGGAAGAAAATATAAAATCACTGCTAGTAAAGTTGTACGTTGCACAAAAATTGGTGGAGTGGTAAATAATTATGGAGATAGGTCAGTTATCCCAAGCAATCTAGACTGGTCTGTAAAGTGGTCTTATTTGAACAACATGAGTTTTAATTCAGCCAAATGCAAGGTCAGACATCTAGGAACAAAGAATATAGGTTACACCAGGGATCAGCAACCTTTGGCACATGGCCTGCCAGGGTAAGCCCCCTGTAGGCTTACAGGAACAGGGTAACCAACTGAGCATGAGCTCCAAGTGCAATGCTGCAGCTAAGAGAGACAACACAACCCTTAGAACACAGGAATATTGAGTAGGGATGGAGTATTACCTCTATATGTGATGTTATTGAGACCATTAACTGGAACATTGTGTCACATTCCAGGATCCACACTTCCAAAAGGATGTTGAACAATATGAAAGGGTTCAGAAAAGAGCTACAAGAATGATTTGCAGTCTGGAAAAATATACCTTACAATGAGATACTTAAGTGCAATATATTTAGTTTATCCAAGAGAATGTTAAGTCATGATTTCATCACAGTCTACAAGTACCTACACAAGGAAGAGATTTCTAACAGTAGACAGAATCTAGCAGAAAAAGGCATAACAAGATTGAGTGGTTGCAAGCTGCAACCAAAGTCAGACTAGAAATAAGATGCTAAATTTTAACAGTGAGGGTAATTAACCATTGGAACAACTTAACATAGGGAAATGGTGAATTCTTTAGCAGCTGAATCAGGACTGGAAGTCTTTCTAAAAGATATGCTATAGCTCAGACAGAAGTAATGCGCTTGATACAGGTAATACTGGATGAAATTCTATTTCCTTTGTTATGCTGGAGGTCAGACTAGATTATCATAATGATGCCATCTGGTCTTAATCTGTTAAAAGAGCTGTTGATTCTGAAGCCTATCAGTGGTAATTTAAATATTAATGATTTTGTTGATAATTAAAGCAGGCAGAAAAGAGACATAATATGGAGATCTGTACAGTCTACTGCAAATGGCATCACGCTTTGTCTTAACTTTTCACTTTGCATCGCACTTTGTCTTAAAAAGTGGCTGGAGTGTAGGATGTGGACAGAATTAGGAAAACATTCCCTCTGCCACCCACCCACATTTGACGTTGTTCTCTCCCCTTTCTTTCCAGATGTTCAGTGGGAATTTCTCAAAGTGGAGGAAGCAAAGGGGCAGAGGTATTATTTATGAGCAGAATGACAGGAACAGGCAGCACACTGTAGCCCTAATTTTCAATTTTTGCAGAGATTTGGGGTGGGGTGAAGGATGCAATCTCTGAGAAATTTTTGGTTAGTCTGAACCACCTGGGACATTTCAGAGGCAAAAAATCATTCGGTTATTTGATTGGTTCTAAACTGCAAATGCATATAAGCCATATCCCCACAAAGGTTTTTCCCATACACAGAAAATGGGGAAAATGCCAGCAGATCTAGTGACAAAAGTGTGTGCTTGTAGACCGTAATGTTTATTTGGCAACCCTCTACCACACAAAACTGTATCACGAAAGAGACTAAGTTATTATAAAAGAACTATTCTTGTTTACTAAGTATCTTGTAATAAATAGATTCAGAAAAAAAAATTTACATTAAAATGAGCACAGTTTGTCATGTGATTGTTGAATGAATAAACTTTGAATACAGCACAGTGTTATATTTCTGGTAAACAAAGAGACAGGAGGTTGCCTTTTTATCTATTACAAAATGCCTATTAGCTCAGCCTCCTTTTGATCTTAGAAAAAACTGCTTCTGTTTATGATGTACAAAAGCCCCAGTCCTGATATAGGCTCTATGCAGACCGCCTCACCCCTATTGAAGTAAGTGATTGGGACCTCAGTTATTTGAGCAACTATCCTCATCACTGTCTCTCCATATTTGGTGCTTAAATGCATTTTTTTTAAAAACAGAATCCTTTCTTCATTGCAAACTTGATAGACAGCCCAACAATGACTAATATTTTAATCTGACATTCTAAATCACAGCTTGACTTTGATAGCTCATACCCAAGTTGCATTACATTATGCAGAGCCCCTCTCTGAAGAGTTCCGCAGATATTTCAACTTGAACCTCTAAACCTAATAAATGCTAATGTGTGATGGTAAATATTTAGAGACTATAGGCAAAACATGCACAAAGGTCCCTGGTTCTCCATTGCCTCATACTGGCCAGTTAGTCTGACATTTAACCCACGCAAAATAATGGAAAAGCTGATAGGGGATTCAACTGATAAACAATTAAAGGATAGGAATATAATTAATGCCAGTCAATATTGTTTTATGCAAAATAGGCCTTGTCAAGTAAACCTGATTTAATTCTTTGAATAGATTACAAGTCTGGCTGTGTAGAGGCAAAAAAACTTCTGTAAGGCATTTGACTTTTACACAAATTCAAATGAGAAATTACAAAAAAATTTAGCAGTCAGGGTAACTAACGAGTGGAACAAACTACCAAGAGACATGGTAGATTCTCCACCTGTTGATAGCTTCAAATCAAGACTACATGCCTTTCTGGAATACAGTACATGCTTTAGTCAAACACAAATTACTGGGCTCAGCTGGCAGGTAATTGGTGAAATGTAATGGTCTGTTATATACAGGAGGTCAGACTAGATGATCTAATGATCCAGTCTGGCCTTAAAATCTATGAAAAAATAGCATGTAGTTATCTAAACCTGTGCAAAATAGGTGTAAAACACTACAACCCTTATTTCCACAGGTGCAAATGACTACACAAGGTGCAAGTCACTGAAAAAAAAAAAAACCCAGACCCAAAATGCCTGTCTGCCCCTAATCTAGTAGTGAGTCTTCTCCACTGACATCTTGACTAAGACTACTGAAGAGAATTACTAAAATCTAGAAGTGGATAGTCGCTCACCTTAAATGACTTCCTTGGTAAGCCAATAGCACTATCATCAGATTGAAAAGTGCTGTACAAGAGCTGAATACCTATCATTACTAAGGCTTACGATTTAATTTTTTATTATTTTTTACTATTTTTTAGTAAAAGTCACAAACAGGTCACAGGCAATAACCAAAAAGTCGCGGCCAATGACCTGGCCATGACTTTTACTAAAAATACCCCTAAATCTTAGGTGCTGGGGGGGGTGGGGTGGGAGGGGAGGAAGGGTGCTCCAGTGGACGCTGCTGCTTCTGGGTATGGGGGGCGGCCCAGGGCCCTCCTGCCACTGCTGCTCCTGGAGGGGACGGCCTGGGACCCTGCCACCACAACTCCGGGCCAGAGGGCAACCCAGGGCCCCACCGCTGCCACTCCTCCAGGCCGGGAGGCGACCAGGTTCCCCGCTGACACCACTCCTCTGGGCCCAGGGGGTGGTGGCCAGGGGCCACACCACCACTGCTCCAGGTGAGGAGCAGTCCAGAGCCCCGCTGCCACTGCTCTGGGTGGGGGGCAGCCCAGGGCTCCATCATCACTGCTCCGGGCAAGGAGCGGCCTGGGGCCCCACCACTGCTGCTGCTCCTCTGGGCAGGGGTGGCCTGGGGCACTGCTGCTGCTCCCAGACCGCTGCGCTAGGTCAGCACCCGGGACCAGTTGCCTGGGGCCGCCAGAGCAGCGGCCGGTGCAGCTGGCCCCAGGGCTGCCTGAGCAGCTGGGGTGGCCCTGGGGCCAGCTGCACCAGCCACTGCAGTTGCCGAAGTCACGGAGGTCCTGGAAGATCATGGAATCCATGACTTCTGTGACCTCCCTGAAAGACTTTCAGCCTTAATCTTTACCAATCACAACCAGAAGGGACCTCAAGAAGTAATCTATCCATCCTCTCATGATAAGGTGGAACCAAGTATACCTAGACCATCCCTGATTGTGTTTGTCTAACCTGTTCTTAAATACCTGATGAGGATTCCACAGCCCCCCTTAGGAATCTATTCCAAAGCTTATTCCAAAGCTTAACTACCCTCATAGATAGATTTTTTTCCTAACATCTAACCTAAATCTCCATTGCTGCAAACTAATCCCATTACATCTTGTCCTATCCTTGGTGGACTTGACAAACAATGATCGCCATCCCCTTTATGACAACCTTTTACATCTTTGAAGACTTATGTTCACCCTCAGGCTTCTATTCTCTAGACTAAAACATACCTAATTCTTTCATCCTTACCTCATGAGTCATGTTTTCAAAGTATCTCATCATTGTTGTTACTCTCCTTTTGACTCTCTTTCTTAAAAGGAGATGCCTACAACTGGACACAGTATTTTAGCTGAGGCCTCACCAGTGTGGAGTAGAGCAGGACTATTACCTCCCATGTCTTACATATGACTCTCCTGTTAATACAGCCCAGAGTGACATGTGCCTTTTTCAAACAGCATTACACTGTTGAGTCATCCCCCAGATCCTTTTCTGCAGTACCACTGCCTACCCAGTTAAACCCCCTGTTGTATCTGCGCAGTTGCTTTTTCTTTCCTAAGTGCAGCACTTTGCACTTGTCTTTTCTGAATTTTGTCTTTTTAGTTCCAGACTAATTCTCCAATTTATTTGTCTTCCCACAAGATAGCAACCCCTCCCAGCTTGGTGTCATCTGCAAATTTTATAAACGTACTCTCCACTCCATCATCCAAGGCATTAATGGAAAATAATGAATAATACCTGCAGGACCTGACTTGATATGTACTCCCAGTTTGAGAGTAAACCACTGATAACTGGCTGAAAGACCATACTTGAGGAGTAGTTATGTATCTACCTTATAGTAATGTCATCTAGACCAGTGATCCTCAAACTAGGGCTGCTGCTTGTTGAGGGAAAGCCCCTGGCAGGCTGGGGCAGTTTGTTTACCTGTCGCGTCCGCAGGTTCGGCCGACTGCAGCTTCCACTGGCTGTGGTTTGCTGCTCCAGGCCAATGGGGGCTGCAGGAAGAGTAACCCTAATAAATGAGCATACCCCAAAATAACAGGCAAATCTGGTAAAACCAAGTTTGTACATTTTTGTTTGTTCATCCCTCCATCCTCTAAAAAAGATTTCTGTACCTGCTCAGAACTGTTTGCAGGATCAGGCCAAAGTTTGATTACTCAAACTCTTCCTGCGTTCCCAAGAGCTCCAAACAACGAATACAGCACTTCTCCCCTCACCACTCCCTCCTTCTCTGCAAGTGAAGCCTGCACTGGGGGAAATGCTGCTCTTCCCTTCTCCTTTAGTCACCCTACCAGGAAACTTTCCATATCGGCTCTGCTGGAATCCTGATCCACAAAGTGAGAGAAGACAGATGGGAGGATAGACTGACACCCTTTTCAAAAAAAAAAAAAAAAAAGTGTGCAGCAAACAATAGACTGATTCTCCATTGTCTTGCACCTTGAGTAATCATGTACACCTGTGTGAAATAACTGTAAAATGCTACCAAATCAGAATGGTCAAATTTTACATTAGCTTTGCAAAGGAGCAAATGCAGTGGAGAATCTGGTCCCAAGTACATAGTAATTTGTATGGGCTCTTCTCCCCATCCCACCCCACTGTGAAAAACTCTACCACCCCAAAAAGGATACAACCAATGGTCAGGAATGATACTGCAGGAAGCAGTCAGCTAATAATCTGGATGGCTGTTGCCTTGGGAGATTCCCCAGAGAGCCACCTGCTACTTGAGGGATCTCATTTAAGAAAACAGGAGTTTGCTAGAGACAGGGCAGATTTCTTTAGAATGAATAATGAATGGCTTGCCTCTGATCCATTAGGTAAGAAACAGCATGATTTCAGTCAACTTGCGTCAGAACTGGTCTCAGCACAGGTGGCTCAGACAATGGTAAGTGTTGACACAAGTAGAAAAGACGGTTCCCCTTTCCCCAATTGCTACATAAAACAAAATGACACACGGAATAGTGTAACGGGGCTTGAAGCAGCGGTAAACAAGGACATTCTCCACAGTAGCAAGCCACAGGGGATACTTAAAAATGGGCACGCCTCTAAGGCCCCTGACCACCTGTGGGGTAACAGAAGCAGGCAAGGGAGGTTGATTCCGCCGCAGCTCCACTTTCCAGCCTGCCCCTGGCTGTGTGCTCCGGGGCGGGAGGGGGGTCTTCTCAAACCAGCTGCTCACTACGAGAGGTTAGTGGAGGGTTGGCTGAAGAACCCGCCGTAGCAGCCCAGCTGGTGCAGCAGGCTGGCAGGCAGCGCCAGGCGGAACTATTTCACCTCAGGAGACGGGGTCTCAGATGACCTGACCAGACCTAGTCTTTGAGAAGCGGGCTGCTCGCACCGAAAGACCCCGCCCCGCCCCGCCAGCAAAGCGCCGTCGCCGCCCCCATGATCTGTCAGCGATGACACTCGGCCCACGGCCACCTCGGGGGGGACGGGGGGGCAGCTGCTGCTCGCGGGGCCCCGGCCCTGACCCGGGCGCACTGACACCCAGCCTCCGCCCCGCGGAAAAGCGCGGGAAGGGGCCAGGCGCCGCCGGGCTGAAGCTGGCGGCGGGGCGGGCGCTCTCCTCCCCAGGCTGCCTGCGCGCGGCTCGCTCCCACCCCCTTTCTGCACAGCCCGGCTCCGGGCGCCAGCGGCCGGAGCAGCCCTGCCGCACGGGGCCGCCCCGGGCCGGGGAGCCGGCGCGGCAGGGACTCACCAGAAGAAGAGCCGGGAGCAGAAGTTGGCAGCCCGCAGGGGGTTGGGCTTCTCCTCCCGCCGCGGCGCCTCCATCCCCCTGCCCCGGCCGCGCCAGCCGCTGCTCTGTCACCTGCTGCCGCCGCTGCCTCGGGCGCTCTGTGGCCGGCGTGCAACAGGCGCGGGGCTGCCGGGCAGCAACGGCTTCCCCGGCTCAGCAGCACCGTGCCGGCGCCGGAGCCGCTTCCGGGAAACCTGACACCCGGCCGGGCGCCGCTGCAGAGCCCGCCCCGCGGGGCTAGCGAGCGCCCGGGCTGAGTCCCCACGCACAGCCCACGTGCTCCTCGCTGCCCCTGTTCAAGGATGCATCCGATGAAGTGAGCTGTAGCGCACGAAAGCTTGTCCTCAAATAAATTGGTTGGTCTCTAAGGTGCCACAAGTCCTCCTTTTCTTTTTGCAAGAAATGAGGAGTCCCATGGCTGGTCAGCCTGGAGATCCCCGGGGGGAGTTGTGACATGGCCTTTACTGGGGGCAAGATTTCACCATAGATGTTTAAGCCCCCATCCTTCAAACACATATGCACACCAGTCCTGGCACTGGCTTCAGCTGGTTTGCTCAGGTACACTAAGGTTTCTGAGACGCCTGTTTTCAGGGTTTGGGCCTTAGCAGAGTCAGTGGGACTCTGCAGAAGGCCAGCTCCATGGGGCAACTTGCAGGAACAAGACCATAAATTAGTGCTTTTCAACCTTTTTGCATTTACAAACTCCTAAAAAATATTGAATGAAGCTGTGGACCCCTTTGGAAATCTTAAGACATAGTCTGCAGACCCCCAGGGGCTGCTGGACCACAGGTTGGAAACCACTTCCTTAGATTGGCAGCTCTTTAGGGGAGAGGCAGTTTTCCTACATGTTTGTACAGCGCTTACCCTTTTTTGCACTACTGAAATACAAATAAGCACTAATTAGATTGCAGTTGACAGCTGCAGGAGGAAAGCACCATCACTCCTAAACTTAACAGTATCCACAAGACTTTAAAAATTTGAAATAAGACAAATATAACTGCTTAATGCTTCTGAAGCATTTTATCCAAGCTTTCCTCCAGATATTATCAGAAAATTTTATTTCCAAATCTCAGTTCCAAGTCCCAAGTTAATTGCTGTGATAAACTTTGCATGGTTTGGTTGCTACATGAATGAAGACTTTATAGCCTGAATGTACATAAGAAAAACACAGTCTTGAGTTCTTAGATATTAATAAAATTGATTGTCCCGCAAGTGAAAGTGCTCCAAATCCTACTAAACAATTTCATGATGGTAGAACAAAAATGTCTAGTTCAATATATCAAGAAGAATAATAGCTTGTGCCAAACAGAACTTCTTGAAACAACTGTAAAGAATGAGTTAAGCTCATCCTCACTGTGGCTTTTATAACTTATATATGGTATTTCTAGGGCCCTTCATTTTCAGTTTTTATTTTATTTAATTTTTCCCAGGAATTTATCAGTGTTTATTGCCACAACAACAAAAACAGGTGCAAATCAGTGCAAAAAACTATTTTTCTGGGTAAACATCTGGGTAAACATTAGTGGACAGAAAGGGGAAAAAAGTTTTTAGTAGATTAATGCTCTGAATTGTATTCATCAATGTGGTTTGCTGTGGAACTAAAACAGAACTCAAAACACAATGCTTCCTCTGAGTTTAAGAAAACAATAAATCTCTAATCCCCAAATAAAGCTTTTCATTTGAATAAACAGTTTACTGTTGCAGACTTAGGACTATTAGCCTATAAGTATTTATATTTAATAGTTGGGCCACACCATTTACAGACATACATTCAACTTCATCCTTTTCTCCTGTTTTTGTTTTAATAAAACTTTTGAATACTTTCTTGTGTTCTGAAATGTATTCTAATACAGATTTTCATTTTCTTCCCATTTTAGTGTGTCAAATCTTTAAACTGTCATCTGCTAACAGTTTGAAATGTGTATGTGGTGGGCATGAGATTCACCAGTACGTTCAGATGTGCACGCACTTCAGAGCATGTGTGCTTGTTTGTTTATTGTGTGTATCTTCTAAACTAATGCATAGCCTTACTTCAACAGGCAGCTTTGCATATACACTCAGACTAACGTATTATCATAATACATATATCTCATACGATGTATTGTATTTTCCTAATAAAACAAGTTATTTTTATATATTTGAATGATACAAAAGATACTGTTAATCAAAAAAACTGAATAATACTTTTTAAAATACCCAGGAATTTTTCAGTAAGAATCAGCTGAAACTGAAAATGAAGGGGCTTAGGTATATCTAATGCTTTGAGAGTTATTGTGGCCAGCCATGAATGGGTGCTGTTGAGAAAAGTAGGTATGATACACTAACAGATACAACGAGAGAAGTTGTTAGAAAACTACATTTTTTAAATTGATACAAATATGGGAGAGGAGTCTGAAAAGAATCATAAGAATACTTATCTATTTAAAAATAAATCTAAATAAAGCATAGGGCTTTTCCCAGATCTTATCTTTGCTATGTCATATAGTGCACCCCCCAGTAGTCAGAGATTGTTTCCTACGCTATATTTTGGTAGTGCTCAGCTAGAGTTAGATTGTTGCAGGGAAGGAGGAAGGAGACTGAGATGGAAGTCTCTGCAAGTTCTGCCTTCCCATTCCATGATGTCTGACTTTTTCTGCTAGATGATCAGCAATGAAATAGTTAGTAGGGCTGCCATTTAAACTATCATTATAGCTTCCAGATACCACATTGTTGAGATGAAAGAGGACAGTTCAGGCTGTCTTTGTGGAGATTGAAGACACTACATAAATTCACATTTGAAAGGTTTAGAACCGTAAAGCTAATAAATCCCATTTCCCCAAACGTAAGCTCACATTCAGTAGAAACTGATGGGACTGACAGCAAAGTGCTGGTCTAGTTTAGTGTCCTGCTGTGTCCTAGCTCAGTCTGTCCCCTGGGATCTTGGGAGGAACAGTATACTTCTTACTTGTTGGTTATAGAGGGCTGAAGTAATGAAAGGACTTTAATTTTAGATTTCAGAAAAATGTATATTATAGGATCTGAAGTATTTAGATCATCTCCCAAAACATACAAAGCAAATTCTACCCCTCAGTTAAATTGGTCAACCCAGTGCTTTCAGAGGATCAAATTTGTCCAACTATGTACTAATAGAAAAGTTAATGCTATAATAGGGGCCAATATAACTCCCATGGACTTCAATGCTATTTGAATTAGGCTCATGTGGCTAAGAAAAGAGTGGAATCACCAAAAGTGATATGTAAATTTTAATCTTAACCTGTATTCATAACCATCCTTTTCCTGGGGCAAAATAGCAAAAATCTAGTTGCTTGTGAATTACAGTTGTCACACCATTTTTCTTATTGTGGGTATGGTATTAAAAAAAATTCTCTGATTAATTTCAGTCATTCAGAAGTCTTTTGCAACAATGCAATATCAGAAAGTGACTTTCATTTTTTTATTTGTAAAAAAAAAAAACCACATGAAGTAGATTATTGTCATTCCACTGAGTAATAGTCTTTCCATAGGTTGGCAGATGGCTTACAAAGGAAGTTGAGTAATCCGTCGGTCAGGGTTGAAATCAGAACCTTACACCCAAATCACATCTTGAACTTACTTTTCTCTTATATGTGGAGTGTTTGAGAGTTTCCAGATTTCAAACAATTTTGTAGTCTCTGTTCAAATCTTGACTGAATACTGGACACTGTGAAATCAGTTACTGTGAAGTATATCTACTTATAAAAATATTTTGCTGAATGTGGATAGATGGGTTCACCAGTCCCTATTTTAATTTTCTTGGGAGCTTTTCTCTTCTGGAAACTAAGGCATTCTGACTATATCCAACTTTCCCAGTGTATTTGCTTCTAGAATAAGTTGTAGCTTTATCTGATTGGATAGACTGAAATGAATTAAGTGTCATTTCATAAGAGATTGGTTGTCTGTTGCTCTTGCAGAGTTTTGGACAGATTGTCTACCTTGTTTAGGACTTCAGACCAGGAATATCTGGGTGATCCAGAGACAGTTTAAAGATGTGTTTGAAAAGGCATCTTTGGGTAATGACAGAAGATTGTGTATGTAAGTATTCACCAAGGCCCTGCTACAACATTCTGCCATTTTCTTAAATAGGCAATAGGCACAGAATGTGAGCCCTGTTTGGGAGAGATGGATCGGTGACATACTTTTCACACCATGCTCAGTAAATAAGAACTGTCAGTCCAAGTGGATGGCATATCCGTCCTCTTTTGAGATTTAGTAGGTTTTAAGTTTTCATACTATTCACTAAGAAATCCAGAGCTTGCTTTTCCTGTATTATTTAGAACTGAAATAGTTTTAGAAAAGTTTGGGGGTTTTGCAAATATAAATTAGTCCAATAGCATATGAAGGCATAAATTCCCTCTTCTGACTCACAGCCCTGGGGGCTCTGCAGGATGCCAAGTTTCCTTTATATATATATATCCTAGCTCCTAGCTCTTTTAGAAGGTGCCACAAAGGGAACTCTTCTATTTACCATCAGTGTGACACATTGCTTATGGGAATCTCATGCTCATTGACAGAATTTTAGAAGTTTCTTTTCTATCCTTTAGCTAGTATTTGTTCTTCCTTCCCACGCCATACTCAGAGATCATTGAGTAACTAAAAGGAAAGCCCTCATAGATCCAGATTCCAAGACGCAAAACATATAATATCAACCTCTTTTCTGACCCCATGTTCCTGTGAGCACAACAAATTACTCATCCATATGCCTCCTCCCTCTTTCTTCTTTGTTTTCAGTCTCTCGAGGTTTTGTTCCACACCATCAGGTTTTGCTCTCTCTCCTAACTCTAGTGCCTTTTATTTCTTTTGTTTTAAAATATAATAAAAAGATGTTTATACAAGGCTCTCAGTGCCCTAACATAATTAATACTACCAAAAAACTCAAGCAGCATTAAAATATTATTCCAAAAGGAACTTTGCCACCTACAGAAAGTTCTTTATCATCCTTCCATCATTTTGAGAAACATACCATTGGCCCTCTCAAAAAGCCCTTTTGAACAGGCACCTTTTGCAGAGTGCCCAGGTCACCAGATTCATGCTATTTTGGATCAGGGGGAGGAACAAGTTTCAGAGTCAGTATCAACTTGACTTCTTCTTCCCTGTCCCCTCCAATCTGTAATTATCCCAGTCATGTCTCTTCCCATTCCTAGTTCCTTGTCCCAGTCAGTTCTCCTTATCCATCCAGTCCCAGTCTCCACTCCTTCTCATCCCAGTCTCAATCTCATTACCCTAGTCTCACCCTCCAAGTTTATTATTTGACTCCCAATCTCTCCCCACACCCAGTCTCCTTGTCCAGCCAATCCCACTTCCCCACACTTCCTGGCTCATCGTCCAATCTGTCTCTTCCCTCTCTCCCCATTAGCTCCCAGGATCCCTCCGTAGGTTCCTCATCCAATCTCAGTCTCCCTATCCACCCCATGCTGAACTCCTTGTCCTCCATCCTACCCCTTTCCAGTAGACTCACAGATGCTGCTGCATGAGGCAACCAGGAGAACTTCTAAACTGGGGACTGAAAAGACTAATTGAGGGTGTGTACCTTCAACCATAGGAGACTACATCATGGCTGCATTCTTCAAACTGCTTTCATCTCTCCACTAGCATAACTTCTGTCTTGCTTGGGTTCAGCTTCAACCAGCTGTTCTTCATCCATGAACTGACCTTGTCCAACTATAAGGCTGTCTTGGTGGTAATGGTATAGTTATATGTGGTGAAGGATAGCTAGAGCTATGTGTCATCTCCATATTGCTAGTGCTTGGGTTTACGTCATTGTACTGGTTCACCTAGGGGCTGCATATAAATGTTGAATAAAACTAGAGATAGAATTGATCCTTGGAGGATTCCGCAGGTGAGGGTTTAGGGGCAGAGGTGCCTTTACCAGCACTACCCTTCAGTTGAATGTGTGCATATGTGTTTGCAGGATCAAGGCCTTACACAGTGAAGCTAGCTGTCTGGATGGTTTCAGCTTGTTAATGCACAACCATTTTTGAGATTTGTGTGTGAAAAACATGTGTCATCAGCCTGGAGGTTCTCACACTTTCACATATCAACAATGAATGTATTTATTTCAAACTTTGCAAAAAACAGCAAACAAAAGACTATTTCACTTTTGAGCTGAGACTAAGCATAGAATATTTCAGCTGAAAAGAAATTTTCTGACAGTTATGGGAATGTGAAAATGGTGGGTTACAAGACAAGGCTCAATATCACCCTAATTGCCTCTTTTGCTAGTAAACAAACATTATAAATAAGTTTTTTTTTCAAATTCAAGAGCATTAAACTTCTAAATATGGAAGAACATTTTCATCTTGCAGACTTTTGTTGTGCATGTCAAGCAATGGGCTTTTGAATGAGTCATTCAGTCTTTCAATTCTCTGAAGAGATTTTCCTTTAGTAATCTTGAGAGCCTAATGTTTCCTTAGAGGAAGGTCATTCTCTGATTTAAGACCCACCCAGAGAAGGCAGCCTGTAGCCTTAATAGCTTTTGTGTCAGAACTCTTGTGTGGGGGGTGAACTGGACAATGCTGTGTAGACTCTCTCAATCATACAGGAAGCCAGTTTAAACCATTTCTTACTCAGCAAGACTGACTTCTTGTTACACCCACTTGCTTTGTTCAGTTTGCTTCCTCGTCGATTAGTATTGGAGCCACTGTGTCTAAACTGGAATTTTGAACCACACCTGGCTTCAAAACTTCTACACAGTTGATGTGCCGCCCCTTCTACAACTTCTTTGTGTATCTCCCCCCCAAAAACTTACCAGGCCCATAGTAATCAGAGAAGTCACCCTCTCTGTTTGTTATACCACCTCTCCACGTTAGTCTAAAGATAGAATAGGACACTATGGCATCCCTGCAGCTCTTAGCGTTACTGAGAATGGATCAGATTGCTGAGAGTTCACGTCTGGCACAAAGTGCTGCAGGTTTCTACCTTCATGAGAACTAGCTAATACTGTAAATAACTAGTCATGCTATATAAAAGGGGCAATATTATTACAAAGGCATAGAAGTTTACATACCCTACTCTGTCACTACCTTAAGTGAAAAAATAGCCATGGATGCATTAATGCCATTGTGATATAACTCATTATTAAAATATTTGTGTTATATTTGTATGCACTGATATGATGATCATGACTAGCCCTCGCTTGTGTCAAAATATAAAAGGAAAAGTATAGCTAGATGCACACAGCTATCCAATTATGTGTTTTCAGGCCCTTGTCCTGATGCTGCTAATATTGATTGTGATATTAATGTAAATGTATTGCTCATTGTGGTTTTTATTTCAGAGTTTATTAATTTGAAAAAAAGGAAAACAAAAAAGTCCTTGTGGGACAGCCATATCCCAACAGAGAACATCGAAAAGTGGAAAGTCTGCAAAAATAATAAAACACAGCATCTCAAGCCACACACAAACTTTGCTGTCATCGGGGACGCACAGCCAGCTGGTGCAGCCCATGACATGTGCCTAACCAGCTAGGAGATGCCCTCATGCAACCCATTTCCCAGGCAGTCTTTGCCAAAGAGGCTTATAGTGAAACCTGGCTGGCTTCCCCAGCAGAAATCCTGGAAGAATGGGAATGGTAGTTCCACTCACTCTCCCTCAGTCAATGAATCCCACCATTAGTGCTCTTTCACAAATTCAGGGAGTGGCATTTGTAAAAACAACCCTTCTATGCTCACAGGAGCAAATCTGGCCTAATCAGTTTTCAAAATAGATGACAAATGCTGTTCTGTACATTTGTATTGAAAATGAGACAATAGCCATCAGGGAGCTCGGGCTGTCCTGTATATCGCCTACCTGGGAATTGTCAGACCAAATCACTAGATTCTGTCCTGCTGGGTCAGATGATTCCCAGCACCTGCTTGCTGGGCACCTCTCCAGAAGAGGGCTGTCTGTTCCCCAGCCCTGCTGCTCCTTAAACATGCAGACCACTCTGTTACACAGTACACATAAGCAGCTGATGATTTCATTTGCATTGCTGATGGATTGTTAGAACATAAAGCTTTGATTTTTATGTTAGAGTACTTTAAAGGAATTTTTTTAACGAAGGTGATCATGTGAAGAACTGTTCCATAGTTTTTTAATGTTTATATTTTACTCTGAAGCATCTAATACCACCAGACTTTTAACTTTTCTTTTCCTGAAGGGTTTGTCTTTTTTCCATTTGGCACAGTGTAGTTCTTGTGTCTCTGTTTCTCATGAAGCACCAAGTACCAGAGCTCTGCTTTGTTCATTTCCTTCTTTGTATAAAAGACATCATCAACAACATCAGCACAGTTATCAAAATATTTTTTTTCTTTTTTATTGCAACAGTGATCATGGAAGGAGCTGGATTTACAACTCTTGGAACTAAAGTGGTCTATTCATTGAAGATTTATTATTTAATATCTACAGAGCAGTTGTTCCCAGAGGCACCCATCAGGATCAGTGCTATGCACTGTACAAATATATATGTAGATATAGTCACTGCCCTGAAGAGCTCATAGTCTAAGGCTTGGTCTGCACTTAAAAGTTAGGTTGAGATAGCTACATTGGTCTAGGATATGAAAAAAACACACCCCAGATTGACATAGGTATCTTAACCTATGCCTAGATGCAGTGATATTGACGAAAGAGTATTTCTGTTGACAAAACTACTGTCACTCCTGGCTACACTGACAGAAGAATCCTTCCACCAGTGTAGGCTGTGTCTACACTACAGGGTTTTGCTAGCATAGCCACGGTGACCTTAAATACCTGATCCTTCAGTTGCCTCCACCCAGGCAAACCCCTATATCTGCATGGAAGCAGTTGCCTTACAAGACTAGTGTAATATAACGGATGAAGGGAGAAGGATACAATGCAACATATATAATTTGTACATACTTATATGTTTGCAATTTTACTAAGTTATCAAGTGCCAACTATCCCCACCTACCCCTCAAACTAGCCAGTGTAATTGATTAGCTGATTTAGACTCTAAAACTTTAAATTCAGACGTGACGATCATGATATCTAGTCTGACCTGCATATTGCAGGCCACAAAACCTCACCCCCACCACACAATCCTGTAATGGACCCATAACCTCTGGCTGAGTTACCAAGTCCTTAAATCATGGTTTAAAGACTTCAAGTTACAAAGAACCCACCATTTACAATAGTTTAAACCTTCACATGACCCCTGCCCCATGCTGCAGAGGAAGGTAAAAAACCCCAGGGTCTCTGCCAGTCTGACCTGAGAGATAATTCCCCAAATATGGTGACCCCAAATATGGTGATCAGTTACACCCTGGGCATGTGGGCAAGACCCACAAGCCTGACACCTGGGAAAGAATTCTCTGTTGCAACTCAGAGCCCTCCCCATCTAGATGTTTCTTATAGATGTCACAACAAATTTGGAGGTATTGCAAAAATTCTGCTTAAAAAACAAAATCTGTCCCCAAGCAAACCTTTTTATGTACTGTGACAGGGTCAGGCCAGATGGCTACAAAAGAGTGGCCGAAGGTAGATACATTAGTTCCAGGTTAAGCAGATCCCTTTTCCCTGGGTAAAATAACAGGGACTATTCCAGAACACTCAGGAACTTTCTAGAACTAATTAAGGCAGGCAGGCTAATTAGGACACCTGTAGCCAATTGGGAAGCTGCTAAAATTAATTAAG
Source organism: Lepidochelys kempii (assembly GCF_965140285.1). Classification (NCBI taxonomy): domain Eukaryota; kingdom Metazoa; phylum Chordata; order Testudines; family Cheloniidae; genus Lepidochelys; species Lepidochelys kempii. The sequence continues at coordinate 97,354,799 of NC_136380.1, forward strand.
GCTAATCAGGACACCTGGTTTAAAAAGGCTCTCACTCCAGTTAGTGAGGTGTGTGTGCGCGCGTGCGCGCGAGGAGCTGAGAGTGAAAGGGCATGCTGCTGGAGGACTGAGGAGTACAAATGCTATCTGGCACCAGGAGGAAGGTCCTGTGGTGAGGATACAGAAGGTGTTGGGAGGAGGCCATGGGGAAGTAGCCCAGGGAGTTGTAGCTGTCACACCGGTGTTACACAAAACACTATAGACAGCTGTGATCCACAGGGCCCTGGGCTGGAACCTGGAATAGAGGGTGGGCCTGGGTTCCCCCTATCACCCCAACTCTGTATTGGATACAGGAGGAGTTGACTTGGACTGTGGGTCCCACCAGAGGGGAAGGTCCCTGGCCTGTCCCCTGACCCACTAGGTGGACCAGCAGAGACTGTGGGGATTGTTCTCCTTCCTTTTCCCTCTGCTGGCCAGTGATGAGGTTATCTGAGTGAATGGCAGATTTGAGCCATGAAAGTGGCCAAATGGAGAGCTACTGTGAATCTCTGAGGAGAGCAAAATCTACCAATAAGTGCAGGACCCACCAAGGTAAAGGAGGAACTTTGTTACAATACTAAATACATAAACACAATTTTTTAAAATGCATACAAATTTGGCACATTGGTTTGACTAATTCTAAGCACAACATCTTCTGTTTTAAGAAGGATTGGCAGTGTGAATTTTCTGCCAAACTATTCTATCAAAGAGCTTCAGACTTGACCTTAAGGGACTAATACTGGACTGTAGAAGTTACCTGTCATTTAGGTCTTACTGAAGTCTGCAGCAGAATGGCAGGATTTTTTCACTACCTCACGCTACACGCAAGTGTTAATTGTGGCCAACTTTTTAGGGTAGGTATGGCTCATTAGACTCCACTCTTGTATAAGGAAATTGGGAGTAACCCTTAGGGAAAAGGAGCTAGGGTAAAGGACAGAGCGATCTGAAAAGGAAGGGACTTTAGAGGTAGCCAAGCAAATAAGTATAGGAGGACTTAGGACAGAGCACAACAGTGCTAACAGTTAAAATAATCATTTATCTACATGTTGGCAACTGAGATAGAAGAGGAAAATAAGTGATGGTTTTGCAGATATGAATAAGTGGGAACCATAAATGCATATTGATTTTTTTCTGGTGGTGACCATTATGTACATGCTACCTGAGGAAATAAAGTAAGTGGCCAGAAAGGATCAATAATATCCTCCCTGCCTTGTATAGGTTGAACTCCCAATCATGAATGAGTAAGAATTGTTAGTTATCTAATTGGATATAAAATTTCTCCTTGACTTATAGCTTTTTTACTTCTGTTTGGTAAGTTTTATGCTATGTAAGCTTTTTGTTTTGTTTTAAAAAAACTTGATGGCAATACAACATTGGCTATTTCAAGTCAATGTAGGGAGTGTTCTTACATCATGTGTTTACTTTGATTCAAATTAATTAATAATTGCTTGCATGTCTCTTTATATGATATGGCATTTTCTTATCAAGAAAAAGTCTTTTGTTTAAAGAAAACTGGTTGTAAATTTATACTATTTTGCATAGCCTTAAACTTGCTTTCAGCAAAAATCCGTACCTCAGTGTGACAAAATATAGAGACCATGTAGGTGAGGTAATAATTTTTTATTGGACCAGCTTCTGTAATAAAAGATAAATTACCTCCCCACCTTGTCTCTCTAATATCCTGGGACCAACACGGCTACAACAACATGGCATGTGACAAAATATAAATATTTCAATGGATGTCCAAGCATACCAGGGCCATCTGCAAACTGTAGAGTGATGTAGGCTCTCTGTCTGACTGGCAGGGGCTTGGAAAAGTTCTTTGCATTCCTTAGCCAGAATCTATAGTTCTAGGTTCTGCCATATGGGCAGTACAGTGGTCTGAATCAAACATCACAGTAATAAAACTCTGACCTCACTGAAGTCAGTTGCAGATCTCCCCCTGACTTCAACAGGGTTAGGATTTCACCAGTGTCTACAGACATATATATGATCTATGTATTCACAATACTCTTGCTAAAAGTGTTCCCACAGCCATCTTGAAAGCTCTTTATGGGCTTGACTAATCCAGTCAGGAAGTAGAATCAATACTATGTGACTAATCACTGAGTCCAAATAGCTAAATGCAAATTAGTGATAACTCAAAGCAACTGTTACAGCAAATAGTTTGCTAGTAATCCATAGGCTGAAAAAAATATTCTCAAATCATTTGTTAAAGAATTTTGACTTTTCATTACTATTGTATTGCAGGAGTTTCCAGAGGTATAAAGGAGAATTGAGGCCACATTCTGCTCTCTATACAAACCACTTAAGATGTGGTCATGCCACAGACAAATATGTAAAACTGAAGTCTGTTAGCAAATAATTCCTGAACAGAAAAAGCTGATAAAGTTATGAAATAGTTTGCTGCAAATAGTCCATTCAGATCTACTTCAGTGACCCTTGTGAGTATGGACTGCAGAATTTGAGTGTACATTCTTTTACTATGCATCTGTGATACAAATATGTCCATAACAAACCCATCTCTTCTTATTTAGTTTTGTTGCAGTGCAATTAAGATTATTATATTGATTTAGATTATGAAACCTAGCTATTTACATTTAGGCCTTGAATCTGCAAACACATGTTTGAGAACTTTGGCCCAGATCCACAAAGATATTTAGGCACCTAAATCCCCTTTTTAGTCACCACTGCAAATCCGATCCACAAAACCCCTGCTCAGCTTTCACCTAATCCTGTAGATGCCTAGGTATTCAGAGTAAATGTTCCCTAAGCATTGCAATGTAAGCCCGATCTCAGACTCTGACTTGAGCCCAACCCCCTTCTGTCTACACACAAATCTCTCAGACTTTGGGCTCAGGCCTAGTACCCTAGGTCAGACTCCAGAGAAGTGGAGGGGTCAAGCTCAACTCAAGCCAGGATCCAGGGTTCAAGCCCTATTGCTTTGCAGCGTAGACACAGAACATACACACACTGACTCAGGTCCTGGGAGTCCACCAAAGGTGTCCCACAATACCATGGGCCAACTTCTTTTGTCCTCTTTATCCCAACAATCTCTAATCAACTTGAGGGAAACAGAAGCAACCCTCCTTTGTTTAATGCAGCAGTTCAGCAAGTCAGCGTTTAACTCTTCCATTGTTTTCTGACAGGCGAGCTGCAAACACACCAGCAGAGAGCCTTCTGTGTTTGCAATGAAGACGGAACAGAAGTTGTCTTTTGCAAAGCGTTCTGCTTCATGGTCATGGGAGCACATCCAGGTTTTGGTAAACCTCTAGTGCAAGGCCATCAAAACAGTGGATTTTAGTAAAAATAACAGGAATGATCCAGACATGCCAAACCCATGAGAAAAGCACAAAAATTGGGCTTGTTGGCTTAATTGGCTTGTGAGTTGGTTGGCTCGTTTTTGGATTGTAGCTTGTTGCTGCTTCCCTTTTTTTTTTTTTTTTTTTGATCAGCTCCCAGCAAGCAGGAGCAAGGGGAGGGGGGCAAGGGGGAGAGAGTCAGGGTGCACAGAAGGCCCACCACAGTCCCAAACTGCATGCCAGGAGGATCTAGTCACATAGAATGTTGAGGTTTTTAGGGATTGGCTTGTTTTGGCCTTGTTTTGAAATGGGATTAGCTTGATTTTTTGGCAGTTGTGAAAGTCAGGGTACTTATTTACCGGGTGAAAGCTGGCAGCTGTGGAATGTTCACACATACTAGCAAAGAAGCTGGCAGTATTGCAAATTTATCGGCACAGTGAGCAGTGCAGGGAGTGGATTAAATGGGTCAAGACTGAAAAACCAGGGACTAAAACCTCACCTTGCACAACTTGCTAATATCATCCCTGTTTTATGAGGAGTTTGTCTTGTACATGGTTTCACTAATTGTACTTGTTCATGCACTATGTTTTTTTTCTGCTAGTGTAACGCCAACAGACACTGGTCGCAGGCAGGCAGGATCAAACCTGGGACCTCTTGAGCTTAGTGCATGAGCCTCTACCGCATGAGCTAAAAGCTGACTGGGTGTTAGCGAAGGCTGTAAAGCAGACTCATTTTTTTTCTCTCTCTAAATGGTGTTCGTGCCACTAGATGTGACAGAACACCACACCTAGGAGGTGTGTGGGTTACACAAGGTACTGTTGTTACTGGTATGTTGGCATGGTAATGGCAGCTGGCCTGCCTGGCATTGGATGAATGTTGTACTTTTCTAATACACTTTTATAAATAAAGCTTTATATTTCTTCAAGAACATTTATTACTATCACTGCATCACATCATACAATGTGTACCCAAAATAATAAACACATGATCAGGGACAATTAGGAATTAGTAAGTAAACACTATTCCTCCATACAGTTAGCTACATAAATCCATACTCCAATCATTTCCTACATCAAGCCATACTGTGTATCCCACCCTGCCCCATTTCATAGGTGGTCATGTCATTCATAAGTACGTTGCATGGCAATCAACTCCCCACTGCTCCCATGCACTGAATCCCCCCCACAATCAATGAGCCCAACCTCCACAAGCATATTCATAAAGACATTCTTCCCCTTCTTCCATCAGGCCCCTTCTTTCATGCAAGCCCATAGTGTGGGAGCACAAAGTATCCCTGATTTCTGTTGCCCAGGTGAAGCCAGCTCCAGCTGTATGTGTTAGCTGCACTTTCTGGCTGAGTGTACTGATTCAGCAGTCCCTCCCTGTCACGGGTCCATTCAGGGGGAAATAGCTCACCCCAGGCTTCACAAAGACTGTGAAGAGCACAGCACTCCACAGTAATGTGGACAGCATTGATGACATTGGAATCCATTGGGTCTGTAGACGTCTGCAACAGGATTTCTATCTGCCAAAAGCACATTCAACAACCATTCCGCACCTGCTGACAGTGAAATTAAACCGTCTTTTGCCAGGGCTTCTGAAATCAGGGTATGGTTTTATAAGCCAAGGCAAAAGGGGTCTAGAGGGTCCCCCAGAATAATGGTGGGGACAGCAACTCCATTTATGACAATACTACTTGGTAGGAATAGTGTCCCAGACTATCCATTACTGTAGAATCCTGATCAGTGAAAAATCCTGGCATCATGAACTTTCCCAGTGCAATCCATGCTGCCATTCAAAAAAATCACCCTCTGTGGTCCATGGGGGCCTGCATAGCAATGGCGTAGCACTCTTTGCAGTTTATGGGCTTGTGTTCCTTGAGGAGGGCAAACTATGGGCACATGAGTCCCATCAATGGCCCCAGTGCAGTTTGGAAGACCCATTGTCTCAAAGCCATCAATTACTTCAGGAATATCTTTTATGCCCGCCCCCTTGGGGTAAACCACATGCCTGATTGTCTCAGAAACCTCTGCCACCATTTTAACCACAGCTGACTTTCTAACACCAAACAGGTTTGCAGTGGATCTGTAGCAGTCTGGGTAGCCAGCTTCCAGAAGGTCATAACATCCCACTTCTGGATTGGCAAAGGTTTTCTCATGCATGGCAGACCCTGTTCAAATCCTTTCTTTCAATCATGTAGAGAAGGGAATTGAACCTGGGTCTCCCACATCCAGGTGAGTGCTCTAACCACTGGGGTAAAACTTAAAAGGTGGGCAGTACCTCCTCCTACACTATTTTGTGTGGAGTGAGGCAGGTGCCCCAATCTTTCTCACAAGAAACAACTCAGGTGCCTAAGCTGCCTGGCTCCAGGAGAGGGGTTCCTGGCTATGGATCCCTACTAGAGATAGGTGTCCCTCTGCAGTCTAGACTTAAGCACTTATCTGTGTGAGTTGATGGGGCTTAAGTCACACCCCTCTGGGCGGCATCTCCCATTGGCTGGTTTAAGCTGCCTAGCATACTGGCTTTTGTGGATTGCATTCTAAAGTGCCTATCCCTCCCATTCATTATATAGGGAGCCTAAGTGCCTAACTCAGGCTTTGTGTTGTTCCAGTGATTTTCTAGTCAACTAAAGTTAGGTGTTACAATGCCTAACTTTCCCTGTTGTGGATTTGGGCCACTGTGCATACAGTTAGTCCCATTGAAATCAATAGGCCACCTCAGGCAAAACGTTACTGGCAGGTGAACAACCCCCAGGGGTTGGAAGGGACAACTCCCAGGTCCTAGCCCTATGTCTCTTCACAAACACCAGCCCTCACTCCTAGGGAGGTCACCATTAACACCTTGGAAAAAGTATCTTATTTAACAATGGAACAAAACCTTGATCTAACTCAGGTAAAGCCGGGAGTAAACCCAGAGAAGGATATCTAGCAGGATTTACACAGACTCCCTTGCCCCTTGTACAGCACAAGTCCCTCAACGCTAGCTAGACAGACACAGACTGTATGCCCCACAACCCGCCTTTGGTCAGTCTAAGCTGTATGCACATTCTGATATGTATGAGTGGTATGCACTGTGAGCTCAGAAAGGTGTGTGTTGCTGTATGATTTCAGCTGTCCTGGTGACTCCAGGCTGTGTGTCTGCAGGGGTCCCCTTTGCAATCACCAGTGCAGCAGGTGGCTTTCCCACTAGCAACTATTCCTTCAAACTCCACACCCCTGTGCTTTGGTGTCAGTCTGCCCCTTGCTCACTGCCACTAGCAGTGGGATTGCTACTGCTTTGTTCTCTCTCTCCCACAATCTGCTCATTGGCTCAAACCCGCCCAGGAGCTCTGTAGCCAATTTTGTTTCGGCACACCCCACCCCCACACACCTCACCACTTAAATATACCGGTCCCCAGGTAGCGCTCAAGCCCGGTATCTAGGCCATCCTCAGCACAGCTGTATGAGCCAGGTAGGGGGAACCCCTCTATTTGGGCTTTGAGACTGTCAGGCTGTTCCTGCCTCATTGCTCTGTGGTCCCCTTACTGTAGGGCCAGGCTTAGGTGCTTCCTCCCTCCTTGCTCCTACCTCTCTGCTCCTTGCCTCCCATGGAGCCAGGACTAGAGTCAGTTGCTTCCAGTGAGCCACCCCACTAGTAGGGGCCCAGTGACTCATTCTGGCCTGTCTCCTGGCTTCTAGAACTAGGCTCATGATCCTCCCCATTTCGTGGCTTGGGCTCAAAGTGGCAAGGCCACAGCATGCTCCAGTGGACCACCGTCTCTGTTCTATCTGCCAACACTGCTCGTATCTTGTATTATGGCCATCTGGGGTACAGGATCCCACAGACAATGTGCAGTTCAGGGCCCCAGGTTGCATTCAGTTTGAAGCACCTTTGCTGCCTGAGTAGGATCTGGTCCCCCAGGACTAATGGCCTGATACCAACATATCTGCAGTAGCCCCATTTCTGCTCATCTAGCGCACCTCCATTAGTGGCCACAACCCAGCCTGCCTCACTGAGGCTTCGGTGATGCTCATGGAACCTTTCTGGGGATCCTGGTTCCCTGGGGCTCCATGTTGGATACTGTGACAGGGTGCTGAATGAGAAGCACTTAATCATAGAATATCAGGGTTGGAAGGGACCTCAGGAGGTCATCTAGTCCAACCCCCTGCTCAAAAGCAGGACCAATCCCCAATTAAATCATCCCAGCCAGGGCTTTGTCAAGCCTGACCTTAAAAACTTCTAAGGAAGGAGATTCCACCACCTCCCTAGGCAACGCATTCCAGTGTTTCACCACCCTCCTAGTGAAAAAGTTTTTCCTAATATCCAACCTAAACCTCCCCCACTGCAACTTGAGACCATTACTCCTTGTCCTGTCCTCTTCTACCACTGAGAATAGTCTAGATACATCCTCTCTGGAACCACCTCTCAGGTAGTTGAAAGCAGCTATCAAATCCCCCCTCATTCTTCTCTTCTGCAGGCTAAACAATCCCAGCTCCCTCAGCCTCTCCTCATAACTCATGTGTTCCAGACCCCTAATCATTTTTGTTGCCCTTCGCTGGACTCTTTCCAATTTATCCACATCCTTCTTGTAGTGTGGGGCCCAAAATTGGACACAGTACTCCAGATGAGGCCTCACCAATGTCGAATAGAGGGGGACGATCACGTCCCTCTCTCTGCTCGCTATGCCCCTACTTATACATCCCAAAATGCCATTGGCCTTCTTGGCAACAAGGGCACACTGCTGACTCATATCCAGCTTCTCGTCCACTGTCACCCCTAGGTCCTTTTCCGCAGAACTGCTGCCTAGCCATTCGGTCCCTAGTCTGTAGCTGTGCATTGGGTTCTTCCGTCCTAAGTGCAGGACCTTGCACTTATCCTTATTGAACCTCATCAGATTTCTTTTGGCCCAATCCTCCAATTTGTCTAGGTCCCTCTGTATCCTATCCCTGCCCTCCAGCGTATCTACCACTCCTCCCAGTTTAGTATCATCCGCAAATTTGCTGAGGGTGCAATCCACACCATCCTCCAGATCATTTATGAAGATATTGAACAAAACTGGCCCCAGAACCGACCCCTGGGGCACTCCACTTGATACCGGCTGCCAACTAGACATGGAGCCATTGATCACTACCTGTTGAGCCCGACAATCTAGCCAACTTTCTACCCACCTTATAGTGCATTCATCCAGCCCGTACTTCTTTAACTAATCAGCCTCTGCCACTCCAGCCCCAATCAAGGGGAATGGATTGGGGCTGGTTGGATAACCCTGTGTCTGTCTGATAATGAGCAGTACCTCCCAGCGTCATTAGCCAGGCCTATAAAAGCTAGGAGGAAGCCAGAAAGAAGGGAGGAAGACAAAAGCCAGGCACATAAGGAGCTGGGAGTCTTCTGATCTGTTGCTGGCTAGGCCTGCACTTAGCAAAGTTGGCTATGAAACCTGTACATAGGTGGAAAGTGGTGGCTGGAAGGCAACTGTAAATAAAGAACACTGGTGTTGCATCAAGCTGAGGCGTTCCTGACTGATTGGAGAGGGCAATAGGGGCTGAAACCAGAGGGACCCAGCGTGCGCCTCTCTACAGACACCCAGGGTCATGTCTATTGCAGCTGGCCATGCTTGCCAAACACTATTCACACATGTAATTGCTTGCAGGGTCAGAACTTTAGCTGTCATCCATCTTAGGTAACTGCAAGATAATTTTCTCCATGCACTGAACTGAGGTACTATTAAGTTACTCTCCCCACCCTTAACTGTAGCATATTTATTTCATATCTACTAGCCGTTACTAGTTGTTGTTGTTTTACACTTTCACTTTTAATGTATTTTCCAATAACATCACTGCAACATACTGTTTTTGGAAGGAGTTTTCAACTACTCCAGAAGATAATACTGATGACACCCACAGTTTTTCAGTGAAAAATATAAGTTATACTTAAGGATCACTTCATCTCTCATTTGAAATGCTACCTGGGAGGCAGAGATGAAAGTAAGCTGGTCCGGTCCGGTATACCAGCAAGAGCCGGTACGCCATGCCAGACCAGACCGGACCGGCTTCCCTGGTGGTGATTTAAAGGCCCCAGGGCTCCCAGCGAGAGCCCCGGAGCCTTTAAATTGCCTCTTCCAGTTGAGGCCACGCCCCCACTCAGGACTCCGGTGTACCGGTAAATCCTTTAAATTACTTTCACCCCTGCTGGGAGGTAAAAACTACTGCTTGTTTGTTTTTTTAAATAGATGGCAGTACTACTACATAACCGTTTAGGAGAGGCATTTAACGTTGTATCAACTGAACCTGCAAGGGGGGGGCATTTCAAAAACCAGACATTACGTTCGTGTCTGCTCCAAATGTAATATTCCAATTTTGGTGAAGTTAAACATTTTAGAACAGGGGTTGGCAACCTTTCAGAAGTGGTGTGCCGAGTCTTTATGTATTCACTGTAATTTAAGGTTTTGCGTGCCAGTAATACATTAACATTTTTAGAAGGTCTCTTTCTATAAGTCCATAATATATAACTAAACTCTTGTTGTATGTAATGTAAATAAGGTTTTTAAAATGTTTAAGAAACTTCATTTAAAATTAAATTACAATGCAGAGCCCTCCGGACCGGTGGCCAGGACCCAGGCAGTGTGAGTGCCACTGAAAATCGGCACACGTACCAAAGGTTGCCTACCCCTGTTTTAGAAGAGCTGAGCTTTTGATCTTTCTGGAGACTGATATAACTGAGGTAGATGGCACACTGAAGTACAAAAGAATTAAGCTTCTCTCCAGAGAAAGGTAAAAGCTCGGATTCTATTCAAGCTTTTCAAGAAACTGGTAGACCTGCTGTTCTTTGGAAGCAAAGAAAGCAGCTGCTGTGACTTTGAATCTAATTAATAACTGTTCCAAAGGCTTTGCAGATGATCCCATCTTTAGCAATGCAGGAATTTTTAATTTGTAAAACTGGCCTAGTGACAATGACTCTCCTAAGACCTAAGGAGAAAAAGTGGTTCTGGCAATGTGATCACACTATACTCACCTTTTGGAAAATAAAGAGTACAAAGTTATTGAAGCATTACCACAATACAAAGAGCCCAAATCTGCATCCAGAAATTGAACTCTGCACAGGTTGCCTCTGCACCATGTGGCAGGAGATATTACTTCAGTCTTGTGAAAATTATAAAGATGTACTATCGCTTTGTCCTAAAAATTGTCCTAAAGATCCTAACAAGTATTATAGAGTGTAAAAAGGATGACCCCCCCCCCCAGTTGATGTTGATTATAACTGGAGGGCAAACCAGATGTGAAGTTCACCAGATGTGATGTGCTTTCTGCTTTAATGATTTGAAGGGTTAATGAAGATGTCAGGTAGAACTAGACCTTTTTTTATCTAGTTGTTATTCCACATGACTGTATTCCTATCCAAAACAATATGAATTATTTTTGATCTAGGATTTAATAGGACACACTATAATATGTTTCACTAGGTCAATGTATTTCATTTACTTTATTCTTTTTTATCCACTCATTTTATGATTCTAGCAAAGTAGGGAATCTTGTTGGTTGGGAAAGATTTATTCTTTATAAACCTTCACTACTTAATTCTGCATGGAGCTTGGATCCTGCAAAGATTTATACACTGACCTTTAAGCAGTCAGTGGGATTATCTACATGCTTGCAGGTGCATCAGCACATCCATTTGTTCAGGATCAGACCTAAAAAAAAATTCTCTTAATATTTCTTCCATAATTTTACTAGGAATAGCTGTTAGGTTTACAGGACATTGATTGTCAGCATTGCCTGAATTTCAATGAACAACTTTCAGTGGCTCAGCCCAGGATCACTGCCAAAACAAAATTTTACAAGACAAAATAATTTCCATGCAAATTCAAGCCAGAGCACTCGTCTCGTCTCCATTCCTTTATCTAATAGTTCTGATTGTCCCAAACCTTCAGATAAATTCTGCTTTAGTCTTCTGAAATGGCACATAGACAAATGACCAGAAAATTCCTTTTCAAGGCCAATTTTTTCCAGATTAGGTCAGATTTAACAAAATCACCTCAAATCCCAACATACCAATCTCAACCTTTTACTTACTTTTTTCCTGTATGTAGATATCAAAAACACTCACCAGCCACTAAAACTGTTCTAGACTTTCTCCTTCTTTCATGTGCGACCTATCTATCCATACTCAATTCACCTAAAAATAGCAAAACCTTTCAACATACTTTAACAGGTTCCTACACTATTCTGTGTTAAAATACATAAGTGTCCATCATCTAATCCCATAGGAAATACCCAGAAGTAAACCTGGCACCCAGGTGACAAAAATCTTTGAAATAGCTCACAATGGACAGAGCTTGACTCCCTCTGAAGTCAGTCAGTTGCAGAACTCCCACTTAATTGACTGCAGGATCAGACCTTGTGCAGTTCTTTCTCACATTGGATTTCATCATGAAAGATGTTGAGCACTCTCAGCTCTTGCAGGACTTCAACGTACACAGCACCTTATGGGATCAGGATAAACTTTTGGCAATCCTTGTTTATAATCACACCCTAATCTTAATATTCCCAAGAGATAGCATTCCATAGCAAAGGTAAGAATTCCAGGGCTTTTTTAAAAGACCTTGTCTGACACAGGTGGAGTCTGGAGGGTTGGGGGGGCAAAGGAGGGTGTCCCTCCCTCCACCAAACTGCAAGCCTCAGGGGCAGGCAGCCTGAATGTGCAATGCAATGAGTTCTGCAGAGGAAACAAGATGTGCCACTCCCAGTTTGTGCCCTTGAGGCAAGGAGTCAGAATCTTGTTTATAAACAGATTTCAGAGTAACAGCCATGTTAGTCTGTATTCGCAAAAAGAAAAGGAGTACTTGTGGCACCTTAGAGACTAACCATTGGTCTCTAAGGTGCCACAAGTACTCCTTTTCTTTTTATAAACAGAGTGATTAACAGTTGATTAAGATAAGAAGACTTAAGTTCAATGATCTGTTCCAAACTTGGTGAGCTGCAAAAAGTAAGTAGCCTAAATGATAGAAAATAATTGTAGATTTTTCTACAGTTGTTTCAGTTGTTGTATTCAAGAGCTTGTAACAAAGTTACTAATATCTTTCTTTGAGAAGATAACTGATTTTTCAGACAAACGAAACGCAATAGAGCTAATCTACCTGGATGTCAGTAAGACATTTGATACAGATCCACATGAGAAATTATTAGTTAAATAGGAAAAGATGGGGATTGTTGGACGCCATCAGGTGATCGACGGACATCTATCTAGAACACATCACTGGGCATTGGCAATACCAGGAGGGATGAGCCAGAGTGCCGATGAGAAGCAAAATCAGAAAGTAACTGAAATATTTCTCTGATGGATTATGTGTACTAAGGGACAATTTATCCTAAATGCTCAATTACTGAGGGACAATCTACACTCATTCCCATATTTGCTTTTTACAACCAACTATCAGTATAGTTTTTCATGAGTGATGTACCCGAGTTTTCAGATTTTAATATCTAAACTGTACCATTAAATTTATTCACCTCAATTTGGGTTATTGCAGATTATGTACTGTAAGTATCTCATGTCTTTTTAACCAGAGTTTGCACTTTTGGATAAGGTAAGCCCTACACCCAGATGTACAGACACTTTTTAAAATCTGTGTATTATATAATTTTTAACATTAGTTTTAATAAAAAAAATTTAATCCAAGAACTGAAAGGTGGATAAGGAACTGGTTAAAGGGAAGACTACAAAAGGTCATACTGAAAGGTGATCTCTCAGGCTAGACTAGAGGAAGGTTACTAGTGGAATTCCTCATGAATCAGTCTTGGGACAACCTTTTTTTAACATTTTTATTACTGATCATGGCACAAAAAGTGGGAGTGTGCTAATAAAATATGCAGAGGACACAAAGCTGGGAGGTATTGCCAATACTGAGGAGGACTGGAATATCATACAAGAAGATCTGGATGACCTTGTAAACTGGAGTAATAGAAATGGGATGATATTTAATAGTGCGAAGTGCAAGGTCATATATTTAGGGACTAACAAAAAGAATTTTTGCTATAAATTTTTGGGGACTTAGCAGTTAGAAGTGACAGTGGAGGAGAAAGAGCTGGGGGTTTTGGTTAATCACAGGATGACTATGAGCCATCAATGTGATGTGGCTATGAAAAGGCTTATGTGTCCTGGGGTGCCTCAGGCGAGATATTTCCAGAAGAGACAGGGATGTGCTAGTACCATTATACAAGGCTCTGATGAGACCTCTTCTGGAATACTGTGTGCAGTTCTGGTCTCCCATGTTTAAGAAAGATGAATTCAAACTGGAAAAGGTGCAGAGAAGGGCTACTGGGATGATCAGAGGAATGGAAAACCTGTCTTATGAGAAGAGACTTAACGACCTTGGCTTGTTTAGTCTAACCAATAGAAGGCTGAGGGGAGATATGAGCGCTCTGTATAAATACATCAGAGGGATAAATACCATGGAGGGAGAGGGGTTATTTAAATTAAGCATCAATGTGGACCCCAGAACAAATACATATAAACTGGCCATCAACAAGTTTAGGCTTGAAATTAGGCAAAGATTTCTAACCATCAGAGGAATGAAGTTCTAGAGCAGCCTCCCAAGGGGAGCAGTGGGGGCAAAAAAACCTAACTGGCTTCAAGACTGAGCTTGATCATTCTATGGAGGGGATGGTATGACAGGACCGCCTACAGTGGCATGTGGCCCATCAGCGACTGCCTGCAGCAAAAATCCACAATGGCTAGAGATGGGACATTAGAAGGGGAGTGCTCTGAGTTACTACAGAGAATTCTTTCCCACATTTTTCACCTTCTTCTGCTGCATGGAACCCTTGCAGGTTAAAACTAGTGGTGAATTCTGTGTAACCTGAAGTCTTTAAACCATGATATGAGGACTTCAGTAACTCAGCCAGATGTTATGGGTCTACTACAGGAGTGAGTGGGTGAGGTTCTGTGGCCTGCAATGTGCAGGAGGTCAGACTAGATGATCACGATGATCACTTCTGACTGTAGTAAGAGTGTCTAAGTAAGAATATACATTACAATTTTAAAGCTAACCAGTGACCTATAAGTGACTTGCCACAAGATGTCAGAACATGTTAGTATTAGAGCTGAGTGCGTCTAATATTTATTTCATTTTCTTTCTTGATATGGGAATTAGATGCAGTGCTCCTGTCAGATATTTCTAAGTTATCTGCAAAAACGCTAGAGTTTTCAGTTGCCTAAGTAACCACTGGAATCATGGTTAAAGTCCCCTCTCCCCCAGGTCTGAAATGGTTCCCCCATGGGCAGGCATGGAATTTGTTTGGCCCTGTTGGCCTGACTGGAGCTGCTCCCCCAAATATAGAAGTCAAACTACATCTGTGGTTTCTTATGTGCACAATTTTCGAGCATTTCTTATCTGTCTACCTGTGCTAAAGAAATAGCACTAGCATCAATCAGCTGGAGGTAATATTGCACTAGACAACCCAAAGAAGAAGAAAAAAATTAAAAAATGGCAGCTTTGAGGAAAGTAAAGCCAGATAGCTTCAAAGACTTAAATGGAGCTGACAACACTAGCTGAGGCTCTATTCCCAAAATTAGAATATAGACTATCAGCCAGATTCACAAAAGTACCTAGGCACTTAAGTCCACCATTTAGGCACTACTGCCATTCTCAAAACCTCAGCTGCCACCCAACCTATCAGGTACCTAAGTCCACAGCGGTGGGCATGCACAAAGCTGTCTAAGTCCTGATGTTACCCCAGAGCTAATGACCTGCTTGGAGCCCTAGCACAAGCCAAAGTCTCAGCGAAGGATTCTTAAACTATATATCCCACACCTATCTCACGAGTAGGGCCCAATCCTGTGGGCATTCTCACAGCACACATAAGGATTGGGCCCAGCACAAAATACAAAGGTGGGACAGGAGTGTGTCCCAGAAGAGCCAATAGCCTGGTAATTAGGGCACTCAGCTGGGATGTGGGTTCAAGTCCCTGCTCCAAAACAAGCAGAGCAGGATTTTTCACAAGAAGGGGCTGACCTGGCTTAGGTGCTTAACTTGAGAGGAGGGGTTTATAGCTGGGAATGTGTGCATGTCTGACCCATCAGTTAGCTCCCGAAGCTCCAAACCAATGAAAGTTAGGCACCTAAATGACTTTGAGGATTTGAGCCCTAAACCCCATCCCTTTCATCTGTACTTTATTCCTGGCTAGCTTGGGTATCTCTCTGCTCAGCTTGCTGGCTTCTGAGAATCCCTTTTTTAGGCATCTAAGTCTTCCCATGCATTGGATGGGGAAGCAGGGCACCTAACTCAGGACTGAGAATTCCACTAGGCAGCAGGGCACCTGGCGGGGTTGGTGCGGCAACACCTTCATTCTTTTATGAATCTGGATCTATGTACAGAGAGATTCCCAGAGCAAACGTGTAACTTGGCTGAAAGTGCTAGAAAGAAAAGCAAATCCACACTTCAAACAATGTGTTCCTCCTCCTTTCCTGATGGAGATTGCACTTAGCTGAGCAGGTGAGAATTCACTATTGTTACTAATTTATCACACTAGCTACTCTTCATTGTAAACATGCATGTCCTACTTCCATTGCATCTAAGATATACTAGGAATTGAAGAAGATTATAAGTCACGAAGTACGAATCAAATAGCTGGGAATATGCCAGGGAAGAATATTTTCTTTTAAGAATGAACTAATTGACTTGAAGTGTATGGGAACAATTACAAGTACCAAACTTGTAAGGATGTTCAGACCAAACACTACTTCTTTGCAAAGAGCATATCTTACGTATTTGTGATTTTTTTGAACTGTACCTTCTATGGATATGAAAAAGGAGATTTATAGTGACATCTGGTTATAGCTATGTAAATTAAAAGGCCTCTTCCTTCTGTGCCCACTCTACATCAGTTTAAAGCCACATTAGAGGAATACCGGAATGTATGTGCGAAATAATAACGGCTTTAGTGCAGCATTATCCAGAGGGTTGTACAATAATCTATCTGGAAAATATTCTTACTTAGTCACTTTTTGATCTCTCTGATTTGGTGCGCGCACTGTATGCAAGGGAGCAGAAGATCAGGATTGTTAACAGTGTTCAGGCAATGTCAGAAAGCAAATGATGGCTCACAGATCTGACAGTGCCAGGAGGATACAGAACTGAAGGAAGGATCATTCCTGGTAGCAAGAACAAAAAGAAATAAGCTCTTTAATCTGTTCATAAGAATGATGAGTTATGCTCACTGTTTTGCTGCTGCTTTACATCTAAAAAGAACCGTTTAGCAGAAGTGAAAATCCATGAGGTGTAACTCTTTCTTAATTGTAAATAAAGAAACCAATATTACAGAGACCTTAGGGCAATCAGTGTGTGAGACACAACTGGATATAGTAAGGGGGCATGGGCTGCACCATACCCACTATTGTTACTGCTTATGCCTCTGTGTCTATTACATCACATCCATGGGATGGCTAAGCTGCTCAATGTCATCAAGAGCAGGGACTGGGATTTGGGTAAAACTGCACTGTCTGCAACTCAATCCAGAAGAGTCATATTAGGCTAGTAGGTTGTGGGAACCAAATGGAAGAAAAGTCAGAATTGTCAGCTCCTTCTATTGAGGGAGTCTGACCACCTTCTGTTAATAAGGTTTGCAATCTGGAGATCCTGTTGGAGCCACAGCTGCTTCAGTATGCTCAGATAGGAGCAGTGGCCACGATTTGCACGTTGAGAAAGTTTCAGATTTTTCTTTTGTATACAGACCTTGCCCCAGTGCTCCTGGTCTTTGTCACTTTGAGATGAGGCTATTTCAATGCATTGTGCATAGGCTGTTGCCTTTACTCACAACCTTTTCTTATGCAGAATGTGCCAGCCCATTTGTTACAGGGTGTTTTGCATAAACAGCATATGAATCCTATACTTTGTAATCTGCAATGGTTTCTGATTCATTTCCAGGGGCAATTTAAGGTGTTGGTTATATCCTACACTATAAACTTAAATGGTTTGAGTCCTGGGTCACCTCAGAGTCATTTCTCACTGTACCATAACCACAGCCATTAAGAGGACCTGAAGTCCTTGATCTAAAAACTCCTGGTCTTGAGGGAGCTGGACACAGAGCATTTTCAGTGAGGGGTTCTCAGTGGAATACATTTTCTGCTTTACCTTGTCTAACCCTGATTTTGTTGAATTTCATGTTATGCTGCAAGGTCCATTTATTGTCTTCCCAGGCTTTTCCTAAAAGTGAGGGAAGGAAGAGGAGGGGCATCAGTAGGAGAGTTCTGGTTTTGGAGACCTCCAGAACATCTGAGAGGTCTCAGTTATTTAGACATGGGTTGTATAATGTTGCACTTTTGTGTGCTTGTGCCCAGAGCATGATTTGGGTGTATTTAAAAACCCTAAATAGATATAAAAAATTAAGTTAAATTCTGTCAAGAAACATGCATGTCCAGCTCCACATGACATCAAGTGTATTTAAACCAGGGAGCGACGCGGGCCTAGGGATGTGCTGGCCGCTGCTTCCCACAGCCCCCATTGGCCTGGAACAGTGAACCGTGGCCAGTGGGAGCTGCCATCGGCCGAACCTGCGGATGCGGCAGGTAAACAAACCAGCCCAACCTGCCAGGAGGCTTATCCTGGTGGGCCTCTGGCCAAAGGTTGCCGATCCCTGATTTAAACACTCTTATCTGAGAGATTGCTTTGGTCCTTGATTATTGTATTTGTGTGTTTAAAAGAATATGAGTATGAATGCAAGCTAAAGAGAAATTCAAAGCAGAATGAAGATATATATGCATTTAAAAAGTAATCATAACTTATGGTTTCCATGACTGGCCCAGTCAATGGACACCTTTTTTGCACAATGAGTTGATTTAATCAGTATGTTCTTAGACCCATTTCAAGTGTGCCTGGTGATATTTCTTAAGTTCTTTTTTTACTAATGTGAACAAGCATAGTTAAAAATAAACCTAAAGATAACCCTCAAGATAAAATTACTTGCTTGTTCTTTACCAGGCTGATTATCTGTGCCACACAGAACATTGTATGGTACTAATAATCATTAGGGGTGTGTGCAGTAATTTAATTTTGACTCCTTGTGGAAGGGCATGCTCCCCCCACCCACCATCCTGGCAGGAGGTCACTCTTCCTTCCCCCCACCTTGGCCCAGCAGGAAGTTGCTTGTCCTTCCCCTGCCCCGCAGCTCCCAGGGCTGGGAGGAGTTCTGTGCCCCCAGTGTTTGTGGAGGGTCATGCCCCTGCTTACCCCACCTTGTGCACACTGCTGCTTATCTAGTGCCACAAATTTACAGAGCACTTCACAAACAAAAAAGATATGATAGTAACAATAAAAGCGTTGGTATCCAATAAATGGTGGGAAAATGCACGTGGGTTGTTTTTAGTTTTTATAAAACATATCTTTGAATAATGTGATAAAATGTAATACTCCAGGGAATAGTAATTGTTTATATAGGGATTTTTTTAATGTACTCATTTAATAATCCTAATATAGTTAAGTTGATTTGATCATGTATACACATGATCACCAGAGTAGTCAGTTTTATCTGAATTTAGCCATTTTTGCATGAAAATTGTTTTAGTCCACCCTGGCAAACATTACTACAGCAAAAATTTTAGAGTCAATAGTATGTTTTTATTGAACTCTTCATTTTAGGTTAAAGAGATTAATTTATATAAATATACAAAATATAAAAGTCAGACTATTACTTGCCCACATAAACTTTAATAGCTTTCTGCAAAACAATTTCAGTTGCCAACTATATTTTAGGAATTGGCATTGGTATGCTTTTATAAGAGCATGCCCGTAGCAATAGCAGTATTTCATGTTGTTCGCATGATTTTCAATTAAGTTCCACAGGATTACATATTTCATGTGATTAATGATTTGTCTATTTGAAGTTTTAGATCAATAGTGTAATACAGATCAGGATCTATGCTCTGACGTTTCCTTCCCTTTTCGTTTGGAAATTCAGCAAGCTATCAGGACAAAATTCTCTTCCAACAGTTATGTCTGTTCAGTTACAAAGAAGACAATCAGCATTTTCCAAGATGTTAACAGATTAATTTTTAATTCTGCCTTGAACTTCTTAAATAACTGATTAACTTTTTCCTCAGAGCTTAACTTCAGAAATGTTACCTATCAGCTCTGTGTTCTTGGGGAACCAGGGTGCAGTACCCAGCCTGTCTGACTCAAAAGACCTCCCCCTTCTTCCCTGCCTCTGCTCGAACCAAAGCTGATCAGAAGAAAGACTTACAAAAAGCAATGAAAAGGCAACGGGAGACACACTTAAACCCCTAGGATAAGAGTGACAGGATTAAGGAAACTCCCCTAGCCTCATCTGCATCAAAGATGGGACAGGGAGGCATCTCCATTAACATACAGAATGGAGAATAGAGATTCCAAGGCAAGAACCGTATGGAACTCTGGGACCAGAAAAGCAAGGAAGCACTGCATGATGGGGGATCTCTGCTTCAGATGTTAATGAACCCATGCCTGCACACACCCAGCTCAGTAGTTATCAGACCAATTCTACTAATAAATCCTTTATTAGTATCCTAAATAGTGAAGCTCCCTAATTGCATTGTGAGATCCCTCCAAGGAACACTGCCCATAGGCAGGAATGATCAGTTCCTATTGTCTAGCCTGAACAAAACAACTTTGGTATACTCCCTTGAGCCATCAGTTTACCCATAAACAAGTCTAGTGTTCTCCTTTGAACCATTGTTGTTTCCCTACAAAAACCCCTACCAGTGCTCAAGTAAGTGCTCTGATGGCTGGATCCAAAATCTGTATCAGTTCCATTGGGACTTCATCTTCTCCTGACTGATCGTGCTGGGGGTTCTGCCTGTCTCCAGCACTCCGGACCCACAGCTACCACCACGAAGGGAACCCAGATCGATTCAAGCTTCACGGAGTGGTGAGAACCCATCTCTCTCTCTCTCTCTCTCTCTCTAGATATAGCCTTCTGACCCTGACCTGTTTGATCAGTTATAGTTTTCTAAACCTGACTTTTATAATCAAATTTAAGTTAGATTTAATATTATAAGTGTTTTGTTTGTTTGGTTCCCCTATGGTTATTACCTGGCAATAAATAACGTTTATGGTTAAGCTGGTTGCTTCTCTCTCTCTCTCTCCCTTGTGAGTGGCTTTTCTGGCTTCCTCATTCGCTCTGCAGCAACGCTCCTCATACCTAAGTGAAAGATTCCTGCAGTGCCCAAAAATCCTGTAGGGTTTGCTCATCAAGTGGGTTACTACCAGAACAATTGTAATGTGAAATTGGGGATAGGGACATGGTGAACCTGGGACATAGAAGGGTGGCAGCTTGGAAATGCTGCTTGACCCAGCCTACTGAGTCCAACGACATATACGGATCAGCTTGGGAGTGCGGATTAACCCGGTTTTGTGTGAGTGAGTGAGTGAGACAGAGAGAGATTCTGAGGCTGGAAGAACCCTGCCCTGGGGAACCTAGGTCTTGCAGAATAGCTCCATTGGGAGGGAACTGGGAGAAGCAGAGCGCTGTATGAGAACACAAGTGACACAAGAAGTAGATTGATAGAATTACAGAACACCCCCCCCCCCAAAAAAAAAAAGTAACCCTAACAAATGTGTGTCCGAAAGTAACGGGCAAATCTGGTAACAGAAATGAAGGCACAAAATAGGATTATTTCCTACCACTTTTCACAAACACTTAATACAGGACACAGTTCTTGTTACCATGAACTCAGTGAAATTACTTACAACAGGGTAAAAATCGCCGTTAAATAGAGGATCAGCATCAAAGCTTATGAGCCAATTAAGTTCCACTTAAGGCCTTAGAATGCAGTTTGGGATTTAAATGGAGCATAAGACTTGTGCAGGCCTGCAGTGAATATCAGTCAGATGATAGTGTATTCTGCACTCAGCAGAAAGGGCTAGATGCACAAAGATTTATTTAGGTAACACCTAACCCCCAGGCACCCTGCCACCAAGAAGAATCCACAGCCTTGAATTAGGCACCCAGGATGCTTGGGGGGAGTTAGGCACCTAAGGAAGGGTCCTCAGAAGCCAGTTAGCTGAGCAGGGAGCTGCCTAACCTCGCCAGGAGTGAAATACAGAGAAAAGGGGCAGGATGTATTTAGGTATCTAGCTCCCACTGGTCTGGTCCTCTAGATGCCTGACTGACATGCCAGAAGGAGGCACTTCCCTCTGCTCAGAATTCCAGGAGAAGGTTCATGGCTGAGAGTTAGGCACCAAAGCCAGGTCAGCTGCTGAGACAGAGGCCTGCTAGGGCATGGGCTCTCATGAAAAGCTAGAGAAAGCCCCAATTATAGCCAATAATCCAATGGTCAGCAGTACCGGATTTACCATGGTGCCAGGCCCAAGGTCCAAAGGGGGCATGACCCACTCTTCTCCTCCCCCCGCTCTCTCCTGTGGGGGCAGAAGCTTGCCAGAGCAGGGCAGGCTCCGCCAGCAGCCAAGCTCCTCCCCTGCCTCTTCCCACAGCGTGCTACAGTTCCCTCCCCTCCTCCTCTCCCTGCTGCCGATCAGCTGTTTGCCGAGGGGGAAGAGCGGAGCCTCAGCATGCTCGCTGCTCCAGGGAGGAGGTGGAGAAGAGGCAGGGGTGGGGCCTTGGGGAAGGGACTGGAATCGGGGCATACCCCCTCCAGTCCCCTTCCATGAGCACCCCCATGACCCCAGCCAACACCCCCAGCCCTCTGCCCATCCTGACCCTTGCACCCCCTCACGCCTCCCCAGCCCCCTGCCCTGACTCCTGCAACCCCCCGCACATAACCAGCCCTCCCTGTGTCCTGACTCCTGCACCCCCCCACATCCCCATCCCCATCCTGAGCACCAAACGGGAGCTCCTGCACCCCCCCCTGTCTCACCAAACAGGAGCTGCCCCAGGTAAGTGATCCACACCCCAACCTCCTGAGACCCCTCCCTCACCCTCCTGGCCAGACCCCGCACCACAATGTTTTTTTTACAATATTTGGAAAGATCATTATGTGGTCCATCGAGACCCTCTGCGATTTTCAAGTAGTCTGTGGAAAAATAAGTTAGATTACAAAAACAACCAAGGTACCTCACTTTATTTTCATTTACTTGCTATTACTTATAGGAGGAGAATGAAGAAAAAAAAAGAACAAAAAACGGGGGCGGGGGGAGATAAGAGAAAATGTTCTTTTTCTTGGCTGGGTCCCAAGGAGAGGCCCCAAAAATGAAGCTGAGCACAGGGATGGGGGGCACCACTAACTCTAAATCCACCACTGGCTGTCACATCACCTGGGCTGGGGATACTGTGTCGACTGATCCCCACAGTCTCCAACCTACCTGGGCAGTACAGCAGATATGGCCCTGTGGGAGGAGGGGCAGCTCAGTGCAGAGAGAGACAAAGAGAATGGGCTAGAACCAGGTAGGTACCCGCTCTATGTGGGCAGAGGCGGGGGGGATTCTGTTTATCCCCTCCCCAGCCCTGCTGTGCTTGCAGTTTACCCCTGGCCCCTTCCTTGCTCCAGGGAGCAACCCAAGCTGCCACCCCACTGTGCTTTTGACCCCAGCCCCTTTTACAATCATTCCCCAGGGGGGCCCACAAATATGTTTGGCGCCGGGCCCACAAAAAGTTAATCTGGCCCTGGTGGCCAGGGAACTCCCCTGAAGGGTGGGAGATGTGGTTTCAAATCCCTGATCTGCCTGCTTTGGAGCAGAGACTTGAATTCACATCTACCACCACCCAGGTAAGTGTCCAAGCCACCAGGCTACTGGGTATTGTAGGGTGGGAGGTCACTCTCTCTTGTTGGAGCTGTTCTACTTCGTATAAATAATTAAATATTCATTAGGCCAGAGAGAGAGAAAATGACTCTAGTCCAGTGGTTAGGGCATTCAGGTGGGATGTGGGAGAGACAGAGAGACCTAACCCCAAAACACTCAATAGTCTAGTGGGCTAGGGCACTGACTGGGAGGTCGAAGACGTGAATAAAAGTCCCTGCTCCAAATCAGGCAGAGCAGGGATTTGAATTTGGGCCACCTACATTCATAGATTACAAGGACAGAAGGGCCCATTGTCATCTCCTGCTCTGACCTCCTGTATAAGACAGGCCATAGGACTTCCCCAAAATAATTCTTGTTTGAACTAGAGCAGACGTTTTAGAAAAATGTCCAGTCTTGATTTTAAAATGGTCAGTGATGGAGAATCCACCACAACCCTTGGTAAATTGTTCTAATCGTTAAGTATCCTCATGGTTAAAAATGTACACCTTATTTCCAGTCTGAATTTGTCTAGCTTCAACTTCCAGCCAGTGGATCGTGCTATACCTTTCTCTGCTAAATTGAAGAGCACATTATTAAATATTTGTTCTCCATGTAGTTACCTATATATGCATCCCAAGTGAGTGCCTTACCCAGTAGGCCACCAGATGCGCACAATTGCCCCCACCTCGGTTTTGTGACAAATATAATATTTTAGGTAGGCTTTGAGAATGCCTATGGGATTGGGCCCCACTGGAGAGAGAGGCGAGGGAACACCTCATTTAAGAATCCCTCTTTGGACGGCAGGGGCTTCATCTTCATCTTTCTAAGCCCTTGTTACATGTGGGGCAGTATCAGCACTTAGGTGGCTTTGCACATGCCTACTGGCCGAAACTTTTACACCTATGGGACTTGGGCATCTCTGGGGTTAGGTGGCAGCTGAGCAGTGATTTTGAGAATGTCAGTATTGCATAAATGGTTGATTTAGGCACCTAAAGGAGCAGTTAGACACATAATACCTTTGTGGATCTGGCCCTAAGTGTTTACAGGACTGGGCTCCAGTAAGTTGTCATCTGGCTGTGGAAAGGGGTAGTAAGGCATTTCTAGTTGTTTTAAGTTCACCTTAGTTATCAACAGTAAATGCAACATCTCTTGTTCGTGATAACTGGTTAGATAAGTATGGAAACTAGTGAGGCAGCACCTGTGCCTTCAGCGTCTATACTGACTACTTCACTAGAGAATGGACAACCATTAATGTAGAATAGCTTGTTGCTTTGGGGAAAAAAGACAGCTCAGGTCCTGAAGACACATCTTCATTGGTTCTCTCAAGCCCCTGCAAGAATCAATATAGTCCCTAAGAAAAGGTGAAAACCTAATAGTTTTGTATGGCCTAGGTAGATCAGTAACATAATATTTATCCCTGGGGATCTATTCAGTGATGGCATATTTAAATAGTCTCCTCTATTCCATTAGCATTCTAATGCGGAAGAATATGCATAATTTTTAAAGGTATACTTATCTTATGGCACATAGCCGATTACTGTATTATCTGACAGTGAGGCGGAATTGGATTCTTCCTGTATAAATTTACTCATCCTCATTGTTAGAACAATCTGTTACAGGATGTCATTTAGTATTCAGTGGCAATGCTGTCTGTCATCTCTTTAAAAGTAGGTATATTAATAAATACTTTCCATTTGTACTTGGAGTCTGGCAGGTTAATCTATTCATAAGTCAAGAAGCAATCCATTCTCACAGTTTAATTCTGTGTACAGATTTTTTATCTTCCAAAATACAAAGGTGCAAACACAATGCGTGCCCCAAAGACTTTACAATCTTAAAGACAGAGCTACCAGTTCAACTACTGCTGACAAGTGAATTTATTTTAGACTCTTTTAAAATGTATTTTTCAAATAATAGTTGATCCCTTTAAAAGTGTTTTGCTACATCTGCTAACGGGTACTGAACAATTTGGACTCTGCACTTTTTTCTAGGGTTGTTAAGTTTCCAATTAACTAAAAATTAAGCATTAACTAGAATACCAGAAATGAGAAAAAATATAAAAAAATGAAGTTCATTTTTAAAATTAAAAATTAATTTATTGATTTGTAACATCCATCACTAATTATCTAAAAGAAAAAAAATCACACTTTTTGTTTGTCTCTAAATGTCTATGGTGCCTGGGTCTTTAAGGCAAGCAAACATGAAAAATGTCTTGTCCCCATATTAACTTTCTGCAACACTTGTTCAAGTGTAATTTGCTTGTGTTGTACCTATTGCTTACCCAGATGACTGAAGTACTCTCCACATACCACACAGTGACATTGCTAATTGTCCAGGATATAGTGAAAGTCAAGAAGCATGTTAGGGATACAGATTTTAGCTTTGATATTTTGTTTTGGTGGAATAGGAGCTGTTATTGCTGCCACTGCGTCAAATGAGTGGAAAGTAACCAGCAGAGCAACATCAGTTATCACTGCAACTTGGGTTTTCCAGGGTCTTTGGATGAACTGCGCAGGAAATGCACTGGGTGCTTTTCATTGCAGACCTCATTTTACCATCTTCAGACTAGAAGGTAAGTAGAGGTAATTTTACTCGAACTATGACAGTGCATGAAGAACTACATCAGTACAGGGTGATTAAGTAACATTTACAAATAACTCTGAGAATTTCAAGATGTGAGCCTCAGGAGGAAGATAATGATTTTGGTTTGTACAACAGGGTATAACTAGAAACAAGGGTATAAATTTAACAAAAGGAAAATATAAAATTAATATTGGAAATAATTTCCTGACAGTAACATGCATTCCTCTCCTGAGGAAAGACGTAATTCCACTATGTAAGACATTATACAAAAAAAACAAAACACTCCATACTGGACAGAATTCTGGCAAATATACTTTTGGTAACAAACTTCTCTTGGCAGAGGTGGACTAGACTCCCTTGTAGAAATTGGAGATGATAAAGGTCTATGTGAAACTAAATATACTGCTGACAGGAGAGGGTAAGTTATGACAGGATCTCTGACACGTATCAGAACTTCTTACAGTAATTAGGGGCCTGGTCCAATGGTGCATTTGTATATATTCTTCACTATAAGCACATGAGTGTAATGGAACTACGGACATGCTTAGAGCTAAGCACCTATGTACGTGTTTCCAGGATTGGGGATGACATTTTACATGTTAAGTTATAAAGCAGGATATTGTCAAAGGTGAGTTAGAGAGAGAGAGAGAGAGAGATGTATTGTACATCATCTATTGATTTGTAAAAAAGTAAATGTCGGCTGCTCAACTACTGAGTGAAGATGGGGGTGGTTCTCTGTATAGAACAGCATATGGAGAAGCATTTGGTTTAAAATATATGTAGTACTAGTTAAACTTTGAGACACTAAACCATAAAGTCCTTTCTAGAATTTGCATAGTAGAACTACTCAGCTACCAGCAGTCATGCTCCTTCTTTCCCTTGAGGACAAGGGCAAAGGAATTTGCTGAAGCTGGGCTCTCCTGGATGACTGGGGCAAATGAACAAGGTGGAGTAGGTCCACCATAATCCAGTGCGTGGTGGGGGACGGTACTAAAAGAAGACACCGCTAGTAATTTCATGGAATCAGGGAAGAAATCCAGGCCGGAGGCAACCTTGCAAATTCCTCAATGAGAGCTACAAGAATCACTAGTGGGAGTCACTCGTGGCCTGTGGGTCATATAGGCCAATTCCTGGACCTATTGAAGTCAGAAGTTTTGTTCTAGACCTCAGTAGAACCAAAATTTGGCCCATCATGAATAGCTATGAGTTTATACATCTACGCTGCCTTCAGAGCATTTACCTGCTTTGAATACTAGAAATCCATAAAGGAAAAGTTGATTGTCAAAATGACATTATGATGATGATGCAATTATGGGCTTAAAGTTGCAGTCTTGGTATAGGCAAAGCTCCCAGTAAGATCAATGGAACATTTATGTCTCTTTCTACATATTTTATCAGACAGTCCTCAGAACGGCAAAAAATCATGTACTAATTATCTGAATCAGTGAGAAACCTTTTACTTATGTTACAATATAGCTAAAATTAATCAAAAATGGAAAAAAGCTATAAAAACTCAAGTGTACTATTTAAAAATCTGTTCTCTTCTTTTTGAATAGTTGTTTATGGATTGTAATGCTTATTTTTTCTTTAAGTTTTTTTAAAAGAAGAACACTTTCGGTTCAAGAGTATAAGTTAAATTTGTCCTTTAAGTACTTCAGTGACTATAAACTCTCATTATTATAATAATTGTTAGGAAAGTTATTTTCAATATAATCAATCACATTTGTGACTTAAAATTTTACTGCTTTGAACCATTTAATCATTGACTGACTATAACTGGCATAATAAATATGATATGAATATGTATGAATTTTTTAAACAATGTATGTGCAAATCCCAATAAGCTTTTGCTTATTAGTAGTTTATAATAATACAAATATGAAATTAACAGCGTTGAGCAACATGTTCTTATTAAAATGAGATGGCAGCAATAATTTGAATTGACATTTAGGAAAACTAATTTTAATCAGCCAGTGCAAGCACCTCCAAGGTGTCATATTACATGCAGAGAAAAATAGATATGCAAAAATAATGAAGCATTTTGTTTTGTAAAATTACTTAACATCATGATACTCTGAAGAAAACAAGAAATCTGCTGGAAGAGCTTTGCACATAGTGCTATATTGTAAAATATTAATCCACTATTATTCCAAAAGTAACAAAAACTGCTAATGTGTCTTCCAGAGCCCAGTGGTGCTGGAACAGTTTTTATAGTTGGGGTGCTGAAGGTGGAAACCATGTATCTGGGTTATTATTACTACTTCAAACCAGACGGTGTGCCATACCCTTAGTTCCAGCACCTATGCCAGAGCCTCTAGATATCATCATAATTGTTTACATAGTGACTGTGGGCAGGGACTAAGAAATAGCTTTACTATTGCTCACTTATTTTATAGCACTTATTTGCAGTTTGTTATAGCATAAAATACTAAACTGGCTATGCAAGCTCTTCGTTTCTTTAGTAATCTTTAGACAGCTGGATGGGGGGCCAGGAAGAAACAATGCGTTCTAGTCCAAGCTCTTCCACTTACTGGTGTTAATAAACTTCATGGCCTTATCATTTAGCAAGGTATCTTTCTAAATTAAAAGGCAGGAAAGTCTCTTTTCCACATTTTACAAATGGTATAGCTGAGAAGTTCCAGAACTGGAAACTGAATCCTATCTGTCGCATAGCAGACCCAGTTCTCATTCACAGCTATACTGTCTTTCAGAATGGAATTGCCAAACTTATGTGTATGGCAGAGATGTCTGTAACCGTTATACTACCATCATCTCTGCAGCCAGGAATAGTACGCAGGAATCCTGACTGCCAGTGTTCCACTAGGGGTCACCAAATGAAATTAATAGGCAACAGGTTTAAAGCAAACAAAAGGAAGTATTTTTTCACACAATACACAGTCAACCTGTGGAACTCCTTGCCAGTGGATGTTGTGAAGGCCAAGACTATAACAGGGTTAAAAAAAGAACTAGATAAATACATGGAGGATAGGTCCATCAATGGCTATTAGCCAAGATAAGGAGGGATGGTGCCAGAATCTGGGAATGGGCAACAGGGGATGCATCACTTGATGATTACCTGCTCTGTTTATTCCCTCTGGGGCACCTGGCATTGGCCACTTTCAGAAGACAGGATACTGGGCTGGATGGACCTTTTGTCTGACCCAGTATGGCCGTTCTTAAGTACTGACTAGCAAATAGTTGTTTAAACCACTGGTATAGTATGTCACATCTCCTTCTTGTGACTGGTTTACCTAGAGGATAATAGCGTACTACTACTACCAGGTACTCCATTAGCTCAAGTGGTAAAGGTCTGTGTAACTCATGTAAAGGTTCTGGGTTCATAACTTGAACTCATTTTGGTTTAAATATTAGTTATTTAAAAAACATATGTTTAAAAAACATTAAGGTTGCAAAGTCAAGCACTGAAAACCTTAATCCAGCCCCATTATGAGTATTGGTTTGTCTAATTACACAATCACATGCTTTCTGATCTACTGGATTCCTGCTTCACCCAGTGCACAAGATGGACAGTGAATGGGGCACAGGGTTGCAAGAAGGACAGGGATGTTCTCTTGTGGTTAAGGCACTGGAATAGAAGACGAGAGCTGGGTACTTTTCCTGGCTCTATCACATCATTGTACTGTATATGAGGTTGGGCAACACTCTATCATACCCAAATATTAGAAAGTCTAGAACTTAACAGAGAAGGCCCTGATCCAGCAGAGCACTTAAGCGCTGAAATAATTTAATGCAATTCTCATTGTCCCCAACTTACACTGCTTGCCTAAATGTATGTTTGCCCCTTAGCATATGCAATGGTCAAAAATAACAAACCACTATGAGATTACTAAGTACCATTTCCAATAATCTTCTAGAAACAAGTTAAAATATAGGCAAAGAAGTAAAATTAAGTGTGTAGAATTTTTGTAAAGAAAACGTAATATTGGTCTGAGGTATTAGCTGGATACCACTGAAACATTCTTGCAGCTTTAATTTGTGCATAACAAAGGTGTTTTGGTTTTTTTGGGGGCAGGTGGGGATTGGTTTTCTTTTAATAGCACGCTAAGCTCCACATTCTGTATTATTGATTCTTCTGCTGTGTTAAAGTCTTCTGAAAAAAGAAAAGGAGTACTTGTGGCACCTTAGAGACTAACCAATTTATTTGAGCATGAGCTTTCGTGAGCTATAGCTCACTTCATCAGATGCATACCGTGGAAACTGCAGAAGACATTATATACACACAGAGACCATGAAACAATACCTCCTCACACCCCACTGTCCTGATGGTAATAGCTTATCTAAAGTGATCATCAAGTTGGGCCCAACTTATCACTTTAGATAAGCTATTACCATCAGGACAGTGGGGTGTGAGGAGGTATTGCTTCATGGTCTCTGTGTGTATATAGTGTCTTCTGCAGTTTCCACGGTATGCATCCGATGAAGTGAGCTGTAGCTCACGAAAGCTCATGCTCAAATAAATTGGTTAGTCTCTAAGGTGCCACAAGTACTCCTTTTCTTTTTGCGAATACAGACTAACACGACTGTTACTCTGAAAGTCTCCTGAGAAATCCTTGCTTTTGTTCATTAGGGTGTACTATTTTATACCATAAAGTAGATATTTTATTAATCTTATGTAGCAACATTTTCCTTGAAGACCCAGAAAGTCTTCTGTTGGAGTTTTAACTTCTAGCTCCTTATTTTTGAAAAGATAAATTGTGAAGATTTAGCTCGTTCAAACCAACGGATTTCAAAAGCTAAATCCACCCACACCTTACAGTTAAGTGCAGTTATTCTTCTCAACTGGAAGGCCTTCTATGAGGTTTTCCCCACATGCTTCTAATTTTTTAAAATATTCCATGTTGTTCTACAGAAATCAGTGACACCAACATGCATAACTGTTGATATTTTCATATTCAAAGGAAATCAACTAAAATGTGGTATCTTATTTAACATGAGGCTCTTCTTCTACCGCTGACAATCAGATACAAGACATGTCTAAGATTTATATTTGGTTACACAGTACATTTGTTCAAAGTGATGAACACTGATTCATATTTCCAAAGGAAATGTGAACTTAGGAGTTCTGTATTTCCTTTCCCAGATGGAGATGTTCCAAAATGCTCTCCTATTTGTAGACTGCTTTTCCTTTCTCCAAAAGTGACATTATGATAAGACAGAATGAAAACTACTTCTACTGACATCAATACCCTGTATATAGCAGAAATAGGAGAACAAGCCACACCAAAAAGAGTGAAAAGTGACTCACTGACCCCATTTTATCATGTTAATTAATTGACCTACCAGCGGATTCATCCTTCACAGGGACATAAGCACCTTCTCAGCTACAAGGCTGGCCAAAAAAACAAACAAAACAAAGAGCTGTTCGGAGCTCAGCCTCCAGGGCAAGCCTTGCAATGCACAGGTCAGCTCTATTTTCAATTCCAGAAGCGGCACAAGGTAGGGGAGGAAACAGTATAATTAATTAAAAGAACAACACACACTGCCACCACCACCTAGCTCTTATATAGTGCTTTTCTTCAAGAGATCTCAAAGTACATTACAAAGGAGGTAACGCCATTATTGAGAGCGGGTTCAGAGGGAGAAACAATTTATGGTCTGATTTTACCTCCTTCCAGCATCTTTGGGCTTCACAAAACCTAAGGCCAGCCCTGCTCTGTTGCTATGAAATAGCCTCTCATATCCTGGTTACATAATAAGAAAAGGAGTACTTGTGGCACCTTAGAGACTAACCAATTTATTTGAGCATGAGCTTTCGTGAGCTACAGCTCACTTCATCAGATGTATGCCGTGGAAACTGCAGCAGACTTTATATATACACAGAGAATATGAAAAAATACCTCCTCCCACCCCATTGTCCAGCTGGTAATAGCTTATCTAAAGTGATCATCAGGTGGGCCATTTCCAGCACAAATCCAGGTTTTCTCACCCTCCACCCCCCCACACAAATTCACTCTCCTGCTGGTGATAGCCCATCCAAAGTGACAACTCTTTACACAATGTGCATGATAATAAAGTTGGGCCATTTCCTGCACAAATCCAGGTTCTCTCACCCCCTCACCCCCCTCCCAAAAACCACACACACAAACTCACTATCCTGCTGGTAATAGCTCATCCAAAGTGACCATTCTCCCTACAATGTGCATAATTAAGGTGGGCCATTTCCAGCACAAATCCAGGTTTTCTCACATCCCCCCCACCCCCATACACACACAAACTCACTCTCCTGCTGGTAATAGCTCATCCAAACTGACCACTCTTCAAGTTAAAATCCAAGTTAAACCAGAACATCTGGGGGGGGGGGGGTAGGAAAAAACAAGAGGAAACAGGCTACCTTGCATAATGACTTAGCCACTCCAAGTCTCTATTTAAGCCTAAATTAATAGTATCCAATTTGCAAATGAATTCCAATTCAGCAGTTTCTCGCTGGAGTCTGGATTTGAAGTTTTTTTTGTTTTAAGATAGCGACCTTCATGTCTGTGATTGCGTGACCAGAGAGATTGAAGTGTTCTCCGACTGGTTTATGAATGTTATAATTCTTGACATCTGATTTGTGTCCATTTATTCTTTTACGTAGAGACTGTCCAGTTTGACCAATGTACATGGCAGAGGGGCATTGCTGGCACATGATGGCATATATCACATTGGTGGATGTGCAGGTATACGAGCCTCTGATAGTGTGGCTGATGTTATTAGGCCCTGTGATGGTGTCCCCTGAATAGATATGTGGGCACAATTGGCAACGGGCTTTGTTGCAAGGATAAGTTCCTGGGTTAGTGGTTCTGTTGTGTGGTATGTGGTTGTTGGTGAGTATTTGCTTCAGGTTGCGGGGCTGTCTGTAGGCAAGGACTGGCCTGTCTCCCAAGATTTGTGAGAGTGTTGGGTCATCCTTTAGGATAGGTTGTAGATCCTTAATAATGCGTTGGAGGGGTTTTAGTTGGGGGCTGAAGGTGACGGCTAGTGGCGTTCTGTTATTTTCTTTGTTAGGCCTGTCCTGTAGTAGGTAACTTCTGGGAACTCTTCTGGCTCTATCAATCTGTTTCTTTACTTCTGCAGGTGGGTATTGTAGTTGTAAGAAAGCTTGACAGAGATCTTGTAGGTGTTTGTCTCTGTCTGAGGGGTTGGAGCAAATGCGGTTGTATCGCAGAGCTTGGCTGTAGACGATGGATCGTGTGGTGTGGTCCGGGTGAAAGCTGGAGGCATGCAGGTAGGAATAGCAGTCAGTAGGTTTCCGGTATAGGGTGGTGTTTATGTGACCATTGTTTATTAGCACTGTAGTGTCCAGGAAGTGGATCTCTTGTGTGGACTGGACCAGGCTGAGGTTGGTGGTGGGATGGAAATTGTTGAAATCATGGTGGAATTCCTCAAGGGCTTCTTTTCCATGGGTCCAGATGATGAAGATGTCATCAATATAGCGCAAGTAGAGTAGGGGCTTTAGGGGACGAGAGCTGAGGAAGCGTTGTTCTAAATCAGCCATAAAAATGTTGGCATACTGTGGGGCCATGCGGGTACCCATAGCAGTGCCGCTGATCTGAAGGTATACATTGTCCCCAAATGTGAAATAGTTATGGGTAAGGACAAAGTCACAAAGTTCAGCCACCAGGTTAGCCTATTTCCTCTTGTTTTTTCCTCCCCCCCCCCCCGCCAGATGTTCTGGTTTAACTTGGATTTAAACTTGGAGAGTGGTCAGTTTGGATGAGCTATTACCAGCAGGAGAGTGAGTTTGTGTGTGTATGGGGGTGGGGGGGATGTGAGAAAACCTGGATTTGTGCTGGAAATGGCCCACCTTAATTATGCACATTGTAGGGAGAATGGTCACTTTGGATGAGCTATTACCAGCAGGATAGTGAGTTTGTGTGTGTGGTTTTTGGGAGGGGGGTGAGGGGGTGAGAGAACCTGGATTTGTGCAGGAAATGGCCCAACTTTATTATCATGCACATTGTGTAAAGAGTTGTCACTTTGGATGGGCTATCACCAGCAGGAGAGTGAATTTGTGTGGCGGGGTGGAGGGTGAGAAAACCTGGATTTGTGCTGGAAATGGCCCACCTGATGATCACTTTAGATAAGCTATTACCAGCTGGACAATGGGGTGGGAGGAGGTATTTTTTCATATTCTCTGTGTATATATAAAGTCTGCTGCAGTTTCCACGGCATACATCTGATGAAGTGAGCTGTAGCTCACGAAAGCTCATGCTCAAATAAATTGGTTAGTCTCTAAGGTGCCACAAGTACTCCTTTTCTTTTTGCGAATACAGACTAACACAGCTGTTACTCTGAAACCTGGTTACATAATATCTTCGCTAATGCCCCAGTTGCTTGCATTTAATCTATACAAACATTCATGATTTTACAGTTAAGCATCCTCCTTTGTAATTTGACAACAATTCAAGGACTGTGTTCTGGATCTGCTAACAATGCAACAGCAGTGTAACACACCTCCTCTACAACGTAAAGTCTGAATTACTCACAGCCACAAGGATATGTGATTTGTGCATTGGCCTACTAAACCCAGGGTTGTGAGTTCAATCCTTGAGGGGGCCATTTGGGATCTGGGGCAAAACTTGGGGATTGGTCCTGCTTTGAGCAGGGGGTTGGACTAGATGACCTCCTGAGGTCCCTTCCAACCCTGATATTCTATGATATGGATACTCATCTACAAGAAGGGGTTCTACCTGAGGGGTAAAAGGTAGTGGTATTCCAAACTCTGCCTACAAAATAAACTTCATCTATTCAAGAAGCCAAAATGAGACACCATTCCCAGCAGATAGTGCAGATGTTCAGAATATGATTCTGTGCACTCCAGTGGGTAGACTTGGGCAAAAAAAAAAATCAGCAAAAAGTAAATTCACCCCCCCAACTGCATTTTTCTGCAAACAGTTTCAGCTGAAAAACAAAACATGCAAAAATGTTGAAACAGTTTGTTTTAGCCATTTCAAAAGGAAATGTTTTGACTTTTCATTCTTGAAATGATATTTGTTTTCAAAAGTTAGCTAAGAAGAAGTGAAAGCCACTCAAAAACAACCTGAAATAAGGCACCAAAAGAGTTGTTTTGGGTCAAACAAATGTTTCATTTGACCCAAAATGAATTTTTTTTCATTTCAGCAAGAAAAAACAAAAAATTTCCATTTGGATTTGGACAGAATAATCAATTATTTGCTCAACTCTACTACTGGGCTCCCCTCAGTGTGGTTTGGAGGGCCACAGAGCCCAGCAACTGCACATGGCTGCCCTGCTATCCTTCTTGGTAACATTGTTATTCTTCCATTGACTGCCTTCTTTCCTATCTGTGCAGCAGCAGCTTCAAAGAGCATGAAGAAGCAGCTAACGCTGTCTGGAACAGCATTAACTCCCAATCACCCACTCAGATATCTAGGTGGGTTGCAGGAAAGCAGACTGGAAAGAGTAACTGCTCCCCTATAGAGCCCTGCGTGGGACTATTTTTTTAATCCCGCTCCCGTCCCATCCCACCCCGCAATACCCACTCCCACCTGCATTGTTTCTTGCATTTTTTCCCCGCTCCCACCTGCAAAAACCTTAGATCCCACAAATCCCGCATGAGAGACAAATTTCCCCATGCTACTAAAAACTAAAACCAACCAAACAGGTTGGTTAATATATTAGATATATAAACAGAATTCAGAATCAACTTTTACCAATAAAAGAATAAAACAAATCTTGCTTAAACCATGTAAAAAGATACTTCAACTCCTGTTATAACAGACATCTAGTCTTTCTATCCCTCACTATAATTAAGTATTAAAAACTTTATTTAAAAACAAAAAAGAAAAACTTGCTTTACATTGCTGAAAGTCTATTTATGACAAACTGATGAGCGATGTTGTGGTTTCCCACAAAATTACCGCTGTCTTGTTTTTTGCACATCCCATCCCGCCCAAAGAGGCGACGCTGGGGGCAGAGGAGGTGGGAAGGGTTGGCCGCCTGCCCCCCCCAGAAGCCTGCTAGGGGCACTTGACTCAGTAGCCAGCCCCGGCTGGGGAGAGCAAGGGGCGGGGCCAGAGCCTCTCCTCTTCCAGCCATGCTGCACGGTGCAGCGCAGTGGCTGCCCTGGGGCTCAGCTTCTCTAGGGACAGTGGCCGAGCGAGCCGGAGCCCTCCCCAGCATCCTCAGAGACAGCTCCTGTCCCCAGAAGCTGAGTCTGGGCAAGGCAGGGAGTGGCGACAGTGGCAGTCCTCTCCCTGCCCGGGTCAGCTTCTGGGGACAGGAGCCAACTCTGAGCGTGCCGGGGAGGGTGGGGGACTCTGGCTCGCTTGGCCACTGTCACCAGAAAGTGAGCCTGGGGGGGCAGGTGGCCTTTGGGTTAGGGTTAGGGTTAGGTTTAGGGCATGGCTCCGCAGCCTGGCTGCCAGAAGAGCAGCCGAACAGCCAGGGGAAGCCAGGCCGGCACAGCAGGAGGACAGCCCAGGTAAAGTGGGATGGGGAGGATGGGATGGGGAGAGTGTGGGGGCCCTCACCTGGGGGCAGTGCAGGGAAGAGTCACATGGGGGTGTCACCTGTCCCTCCCCCTTAGCTGGTGCCCCTCTTTGTGTCCCTCCCACTAGTCACCTCTGCCTGCCTACAACAAAGTATATTTTATCCATTCCCACTATTATAGCAGTGGATCCTGCAGGACCCACAGGATTCCAGTCCCGCCGCAGGGCTCTACTCCCCTGCTCAGCTCCCTCCCTAGAGAACGACATCTTATCCCTGCAGTTGACCGAGGGCTCATAAAATACTTCTAAAGAGTAATTTTTTGCTTTAGGAATGCATCATATGGCAGGTATTTTCCAAAAAAAAACTTCCAGAGATCTTCATTCTCCTCCCGCACTTCAGTCTGAGCATGCTGAACTCTGTGTGCTATCCTATCAATACAGTCACTGTACTTTACAGGAACAAAGTAGAAACATTTCCAGCAAATGTACTTAATACAAGTGTGTTTGCCAAGTGACTCTGCAGCCTTCTTTGGTTATGATTTCGAGAGGTGTTTTTGTTTAAATGAGAAACCAAGTGGAAAGGTTTCCTATTCCCTCACCCTTCCTGTCTGCAAATACTTGCTTCCTTGGTACACAATCATTGTAAATTTCAGAGTAGCAGCCATGTTAGTCTGTATTCGCAAAAAGAAAAGGAGTACTTGTGGCACCTTAGAGACTAACCAATTTATCTGAGCATGAGCTTTCGTGAGCTACAGCTCACTTCATCAGATGCATAAAGTGGAAAGTACAGTGAGCAGATTTTATATATACACACAGACCATGAAAAAATATACATTGTAAGGAGAGTGATCACTTAAGATGAGCTATCATTATATCATAAGCATTATAAGATATGGGAGAAAATCATGTGATCCTGTTGGTAAAATGCTGGCAGTACATCACTTGCTTATCGTCCACTTTCCTGTCTATCATGTAGCTTAAAATAAGAAAATGTTCAACTATCGCCTTTAGGATCACGGATTAATATATCCACTGCAGGGTCACTATGGAGACCCTTCCCGCTCCCAAATGATCTTAAGAACGACAATGGGGAGCAGGAGAAAGATGTAGGTCAGTGGCCTGGGCCATCAGATCAGATTCACACCCATTCTAAGACCTTAAGGAGCCAGGGTCAGTGGTGATTTAGCCTTAATGGAAGCAGAGCCAGGAAGAAGGTAGGATCAACTTCCTCCCCTTCCCCTATTTACCTGGAATTTAATAGGTCATGTCTGGTGGAATATGTGGCAACAAGTAGTTCCAATGTGGAACCCCTTGGGCAAGAGATCATGAGACTGAGCTAGCAGAGAATGTACACAGCAGCAGCTACTTGAGAGCAAATTGGGCAGCCTTACGGCAGTGTGAAATTAAGAGAGTGGGGAAATTAAAAGGCTGAGTCACATGGAGCCTGAGAAAAATGTGGGGGTGGAAAAGAAGCAGGGAGTAGAGCAGGCCCAGACAAGGCAGCTGCAGGTCTATAGATGGAATCAGAACTGGGACTCAGTGATTAGAAAAGCTGTCCAAGCAGAGCAGTGGTAACTAGCCTGGAGTCGGAGCAGAGGCAGCACTGGGAGGCAGGCACGGTCCAGAGGAGTATTACCCCAGTAATGTGTCCAGCCCCTGGTGCTCTGTTCACAAATGTTTGTAGCTGGTAAAAGGAAGTAGAGGAGATCTGGGAAGCAACTCATGTGTTAGTATTAGTGTTTTGTGCACTCTCACCTCTAGAAAAAAGAAAAAGAGGACGGACTTGTGGCACCTTAGAGACTAACAAATTTATTTGAGCATAAAATTTCATGAGCTACAGCTCACTTCATCGGATGCATCCGATGAAGTGAGCTGTAGCTCACGAAAGCTTATGCTCAAATAAATTTGTTAGTCTCTAAGGTGCCACAAGTCCTCCTTTTCTTTTTGCGGATACAGACTAACACGGCTGCTACTCTGAGACCGCTCACCTCTAGGGCGCCCCTAATACCTGTTACAAGGAACTTCGCTTCTTTTGACCACTTTTGACCCTGGAGTGGCCTGTCTCTCTCCAAGTCTTCCATGGCCTGGCTCTCCAGCCAGGTCACCTTTAAGTGCTTTAAAGTGCAAGCCAGCCAGCAACAGCCATTTCAAATTGTGACTATTGTCTCAGTGCTGCTCTCACTGAAATGACTTTTTTTTTTGCCAGTAGGCTCACTCCTGTTCCTGTTGAAATCAAAGTTCTGTCTACAGTCTTAGCAAAGGCTAAATATTAAAACAGCAAAAAATAGACCATTTAAAAGAATTGTGGACATTTTTGTTAATGAAAAGCAGAAAAGTCTAAAATAACCGAGAGAACATGGTCAAGGTATTTTCAATACTTTATCTTTATTTTTTAAACTTTATGTCCTCAGGGAGTTTGAAACAAAAATCTGTAGGAACAAAAAATGTAGCCCATACTTATACAATGGGGGACTATCTGCAAAGCAGTGACTCTGAAATAGGATTTGGGGTCATAACGAATCATCAGCTGACCAGGAGTTTCCAGTACTGAGATCACATAGGCTAATCTGACCTTTGGATTTATAAACTGCAGAATCTTGAGTTGGAGTAGGGAGTTTAGATTACCTCTGTATTTGGCACTGGGACAATCGCTGCTAAAACACCATGTTTTGGTGTCCACAGTTCAAGAAGGATGTTTATAAACTGGCGACAGTTCAGAGAAGAGCCAGGAGAATGTTTGCAATTTCGGAAAACATGCCTTATTGTGATAGAGTGAGCTCCTTGAGTTTATTTTGCTTACCAAAGACAAGGTTCAGGGGTGTCTTGATCAGTCTATAAGTACATATGTGGGGAGAACAAATCTGATAACAGAGGTTTCTTGAACTTAGCAGAGAAAGATCTAACATGATCCAATGGCTGGAAGTTGATGCTAGGCAAATTCAAACTGGAAATAATGTGCACATTTTTAACAGTTAACCATTGGAACAATTTACCAGGGGTTGGGAAAATTTTAAAATCAAAATTGTATGTTTTTCTAAAAGATATGCTCTCATTAAAACAGGAATTAATTCAGGCAAGTTCTATGGCCTATGTTATACAGGAGGTCAGACTAGATTATCACAATGGTCCCTTCTGGCTTTATAATCTATGAATTTTCAACAACAGAACTCCATGTATGATGAACTTTCTGTGAAGATGAAAAGTCTGTTTCTAACCAAGAATAGTTGTTGCTGTGAGTGAGTCATAGAGAGTTACTTCCTGAGACAGAGACTTTATTGGCAAACTTCACTTCTCTCCACTAAGGAAAAACAATAGTATTGTTCACCATAAGGAAACAAAATATGCTCTTTTAGGTCTTAAGTGTTTTGTCTCTTGTTTGCTTTTATTTTAATTTTACCAATTAGCCGATTTTCTATATAGCTTTATAGTTTTCTTTCATTTTCTTTGTTCCATGAAACTGTGTACTAGTCATTGTTAAGCAACTGTGTAATTTTACTATCCATGCCAAAAACCGCAAAAGCTACCACCGAACGTTTAACCTCCTTTTTCTAAGTAAGCTAGTCAAGAAGCCAGCAAAACCACCTTTCAGCGCCATCTGTCAGCATTATGGATTCTTTGAGGCAGGCTTCAGGTCAGGGCATGATACAAAGACAGCACTTGTTGCTCTGGTGGATGATCTCTTCCTGTCCATAGACAAGGGAAGTACATCCTTGTTCATCCTGCTTGACCTTTCTGTGCCATTTGATAATGCAATGCTGATCACTATATTCTCCCGACCCATCCCCAGGAACCTGCAGGAGCAAACAGAGGTACCCTGAACTGGTATTCTAGTTCCTCCACCTCCAAAGCGCTCATCTCCAGCATCCCATAGGACACTGTCCTCTCCCTCTCATAATCAGCATCTATATGAAGTAATTGGGAGAGCTGGTGAGGCAGCGTGAGCAGAAGTGCCAGCAGACGTCTTCTTTATGTCTAGGCTTAGAAGGATTAGATTGGTATCGGTAAATGTCGATTCCACCATTCACACACACAAACCAATGAAAAAAATATTTCCATTGATAACAATAGAAATCTACAGATAAGCAAAGTAAGAAAAAGGTCTGCTTAAGAACTTTAGTTAGAGTTTGATTTAAGGCTAAAATTTTGACATATGATGTTGACAATTTCTTGTAACTGTTATCAAGCTTTAAGTTGTTGAATCTCAGCATCTGTTCTCATTAAATAATTATTGTCTCATCCCTCCCCATTGTCTGACCCTCCATGATTTCCCACAACTGTAAAAATTTAAATATATGTAAGCAGTGTCAGGATGAGCTCCACCCTGACATCTGGTGGTGAGGTGTGGCAAGTTGTGGAAAAGAACTTCAGGGGCTGATCTCATTTGCATAGGCACACCCACCACGCCTAGAATGAGACCATAGCTGCCCAAATGGTCACTTTGGCTGTTGTGGGATCCCCAGTGTCTCTGTTATTGGGGCAGGAAGAATAAATTGTTATTACCCTGATTATGGGAACTGTGCTTGGAACTGTACGTGGCCTTTTGTTATGATGGAGGGATTCACCATCAACTAAGTAGCACTCGCTAGGCAAGGGTCATGGGTTCCAAAACTGTGTGAATGGAGAGAGGCTGGGGACAAGTATTAATACTTGGTGGCATGGGCCCCTTGGTGAGGGCCTTACATGCTGATTGCACTTCCTCCTCTCTCCACTGTGGAATATCAGAGCTAATTTTGGTTTCATTAGAAGTCTGGTTATAGGCTGCTGAGCTCACTTTGGGCTGACAGTGCACCAGCACTGGGGCTCCCCTACTATAAGCTGAATTCACCTAAGAGCTGAAATCACTGAGTGTTGTGTTAAGTAGTGGGGGAGCCTGAAGATATATTGTGGAGCAGTTTGCGGGACGGCTGGTGAAGCAGTTCGACGCGGAGCAGTGTGTGGATGGCAGGAGCTGCTTGTGGGCCGTGGAGCTGAGCGAAGGAGTTCGTGGGGCGGCTGGTGGAGCGGAGCGGAGCGCAGCTGAGCGAAGGAGTTCGTGGGGCGGCTGGTGGAGCGGAGTGCAGCTGAGCGAAGGAGTTTTGTGGGGCGGCTGGCGGAGCGGAGCGCCGCTATGGAGCTATGGGGTGGTCAGCTTCAGATCACGTAAGGTGCCTCTTACCCCTGTCCCATTTCCACCCAGGTTGGGAGGTAAAGCTCCGCAGATAAACTTTCGAACTCTGGGGCTGCCCTGACCAGGGACAGAGACTTTTGGGGCATTGGACTTTTGGGACTTTGGGTGATTTGGGGTTGCTGGACTCAAGAACCAAAGGGAAAAGGGCATGCCCCAATTTGCCTGGGGTGGGGTTGTTTTTGCTCATGGGTTGTGTTATGAATCCTGTTGGTGGTGTTTCCCCAACATAATGCCACATTGTTTCTCTCTGTTATTAAAAGACTTTTGCTACACTCAGACTATGTGCTTGCGAGAGGGGAAGTATTGCCTCTTGGAGGCGCCCAGCGGGGGTGGTATATATTTGTCCCAGGTCACTGGGTGGGGGCTCGAGCCGGTTTGCATTGTGTTATTGGAATGGAACCCCTAGATATTGAACCCGGCCCTTGTTGCTGCCAACTCTGACGGGCAGAAGGGTTACATATATAAAAATTGGGGGAAAAAAAACCTTAAAAACAAAGATCAATATTATCTGTCAAAAATACAAATCTAATTCTACCAAGCCTATTTATATCAACCATAAACAGCACCATCTCCCTGCTCTATCAGGGTTTAACTAAAGTCAGCTCCTGGATGATGAGCAGCTGGTTAAACCTGAAGTCAGACATAATTAAAGTGATGCTGGTAACCCTCAGACAGAGACAAACACCTACAAGATCTTTATCAAGAATTCTTAAAACTACAATAAGGGAAGTGAGGAAACAGATTGACAGAGCGAGATGGGTACCTAGAAGACAGCTACTGCAGGACAGGCCCAACAAGGAAAATAACAGAACACCAATGGCCCTCACGTACGGCCCCCAGCTAAAACAGCTCCTGCACATCATCAGTGATCTACAACCTATCCTGGAAAATGATCCCTCACTCTCACAGACCTTGGGAGACAGGCCAGTCCTCGCTTACAGACAGCCCACCTGAAGCAAATATTCACCAGCAACTACACCACACCACAGAAACACTAACCCAGGAATCAATCTCTGTGGCAAACCGCATTGCCTACTCTGACCCCATATCTACCCTAGCGACACCATCAGAGGACGCAACATTAGCTACACCATCAGGGGCTCATTCACCTGCATGTCTACTAATGTGATATGTGCCAGCAATGCCCCTCTGCCATGTACATTGGCCAAACCGGACAGTCTCTATGTAAAAGAATAAATGGACACAAACGAGACATCAGGAATGGTAACATACAAAAGCCAGTAGGAGAACACTTCAATCTCCCTGGACATTCAATAACAGATTTAAAAGTAGCCATCCTTCAACAACAAAAAGAACTTCAAAAACAGATTTCAAAGAGAAACGGCAGAGCTACAATTTATTTGCAAACTTAACACCATTAATTTGGGCTTGAATAGGGACTGGGAGTGGTTGGCTCACTACAAAAGCAATTTTCCCTCTCTTGGTATTGACACCTCTCATCAATTATTAGGACTGGATCACATCCACCCTGACTGAATTGGCCTTGTCAGCACTGGTTCTCCACTTGTAAGGTATCATAGAATCATAGAATCATAGAATATCAGGGTTGGAAGGGACCCCAGAAGGTCATCTAGTCCAACCCCCTGCTCAAAGCAGGACCAATTCCCAGTTAAATCATCCCAGCCAGGGCTTTGTCAAGCCTGACCTTAAAAACCTCTAAGGAAGGAGATTCTACCACCTCCTTAGGTAACGCATTCCAGTGTTTCACCACCCTCTTAGTGAAAAAGTTTTTCCTAATATCCAATCTAAACCTCCTCCACTGCAACTTGAGACCATTACTCCTCGTTCTGTCATCTGCTACCATTGAGAACAGTCTAGAGCCATCCTCTTTGGAACCCCCTTTCAGGTAGTTGAAAGCAGCTATCAAATCCCCCCTCATTCTTCTCTTCTGCAGGCTAAACAATCCCAGCTCCCTCAGCCTCTCCTCATAACTCATGTGTTCCAGTCCCCTAATCATTTTTGTTGCCCTTCGCTGGACTCTCTCCAATTTATCCACATCCTTCTTGAAGTGTGGGGCCCAAAACTGGACACAGTACTCCAGATGAGGC
Organism: Lepidochelys kempii; assembly: GCF_965140285.1. NCBI lineage: Eukaryota > Metazoa > Chordata > Testudines > Cheloniidae > Lepidochelys > Lepidochelys kempii. The sequence continues at coordinate 97,398,070 of NC_136380.1, forward strand.
CTCACCAATGTTGAATAGAGGGGAACGATCACGTCCCTCGATCTGCTCGCTATGCCCCTACTTATACATCCCAAAATGCCATTGGCCTTCCTGGCAACGAGGGCACACTGCTGACTCATATCCAGCTTCTCGTCCACTGTCACCCCTAGGTCCTTTTCCGCAGAACTGCTGCCTAGCCATTCGGTCCCTAGTCTGTAGCTGTGCATTGGGTTCTTCCGTCCTAAGTGCAGGACCCTGCACTTATCCTTATTGAACCTCATCAGATTTCTTTTGGCCCAATCCTCCAATTTGTCTAGGTCTTTCTGTATCCTACCCCTGCCCTCCAGCAGATCTACCACTCCTCCCAGTTTAGTATCATCCGCAAATTTGCTGAGAGTGCAATCCACACCATCCTCCAGATCATTTATGAAGATATTGAACAAAACCGGCCCCAGGACCGACCCTTGGGGTACTCCACTTGATACCGGCTGCCAACTAGACATGGAGCCATTGATCACTACCCGTTGAGCCCGACAATCTAGCCAGCTTTCTACCCACCTTGTAGTGCATTCATCCAGCCCATACTTCCTTAACTTGCTGACAAGAATACTGTGGGAGACCGTGTCAAAAGCTTTGCTAAAGTCAAGAAACAATACATCCACTGCTTTCCCTTCATCCACAGAACCAGTAATCTCATCATAAAAGGCGATTAGATTAGTCAGGCATGACCTTCCCTTGGTGAATCCATGCTGGCTGTTCCTGATCACTTTCCTCTCATGCAAGTGCTTCAGGATTGATTCTTTGAGGACCTGCTCCATGATTTTTCCAGGGACTGAAGTGAGGCTGACTGGCCTGTAGTTCCCAGGATCCTCCTTCTTCCCTTTTTTAAAGATTGGCACTACATTAGCCTTTTTCCAGTCATCCGGGACTTCCCCGGTTCGCCACGAGTTTTCAAAGATAATGGCCAATGGCTCTGCAATCACAGCCGCCAATTCCTTCAGCACTATCGGATGCAACTCGTCCGGCCCCATGGACTTGTGCACGTCCAGCTTTTCTAAATAGTCCCTAACCACCTCTATCTCCACAGAGGGCTGGCCATCTCTTCCCCATTTTGTGATGCCCAGCGCAAGAGAAGGGTAACTCCCTTCTCTTCATGGGTCAGTATATCTCTACCTGTATCTGTAATTTTCACTCCATGCATCTGAAGAAGTGGGGTTTTTTACCCACGAAAGCTTATGCCCAAATAAATCTGTTAGTCTTTAAGGTTCCACCGGACTCCTCTTTGTTTTCGTGGATACAGACTAACACGGCACCCCTCTGATACTTGCAGCCAAGAAGGGAAGGCCCATGAGTGCAGGAGATAGACCTTTGATGGAAACTGAACATAGACTAGAGAATTTACTTCTGCAAGAGGGCACTGCCTATTCCCAGAACTGAATGTGTAACTCATTTCTCTTACACAACTTTTCTGTGGTACATTCACTACATACACAAACAAAAGCTCTATAAACGGATCAAGTTTCTCCTACAGGCTAGGAAGGAAGGAAATTCTTATTTTTATTTCTATTCTTGAAAGGTACTCCAATAATATGGGGATGGGACACACCACCACACAGCCACTGGATGCTCCTTCCACTACCATGCATTCCAACAGCACATGTGGAGGAGGAAGAAGTGGTAGAAGGACAAAGTTGCTATAATGCTGAAAGGTAGCCATGTAGAGGCTCCAGCCTCCTCTCTTCTCTGTCAGTGCCTGCCTGCCTACTCAGCTCCAGCCTGGACTTTGAAGCACTGTTACTGGGAGTGAGCCTGAAACCCTACTATCCCTTAAGCACCATCATCCATGAGATACACACTCCACAGGGCCTCCCCCATCACCAAGGGCAATCACCTACAGTCTGAAAAGCTCCACCCATTCTACAAAAAACAAAGGGAGCCTGCGCTCTACTTGACCAATTCTCCCACAGCCAGAGGCCACAGGGAAACCCCTCTGATACCACAGCTGCGGGCCCCACCAGTGCGGAGCAGCTGACAAGTAGGGGAGTTCCATGGCAAGGTCTCTGTAGTGAGGTAGTGAGTAGGGGGAAGATTAATTGATGGAGAGGCTGGGGATGAAAGAATGTATAGATTGGGGTGGGGAGTGATGGAGCACAGAATAGATGGACTTTTGCGGGGAGTGTTTAACTTTCAGAATGTCACAGGCTGACAGAACATTTTTGAAGGAGTGCATTGTTCAGATTTTGGCAGCATTTGCCTGGTTAGCATCAAATAAATTATTCATAGTAGCTAAGAATAATGATAACAAGATAAACAGAATTTTTCGGTCAAGTCTGCAACTAAACCATCAGCAAGCCTCATTTAAAATCCCTCAGTGTAACTGAGGCATAATTACATTTCTAATCTTACTGTGAGTGAGCAATTCAGTCATAGGTGATGAATAAGTTACACTGTATAAAGAAAAAGGGATTTCTGGGTGTAATTAAAAATTATTTTTGAATTGCTGGTTCCAAGAACCCAATGGCAAAACTCTAGAGATTCTGAGCCTGATTAGTCACTGAATTGCTCCAGTTTTATGCCAGGGAAACTCCAGTTTTGATAGAGTCAAACCAGCCTACAGCGGAAGTAAAGAACTGGTAAATCAGGCCCTTACAGGCTCGGGAAGTAGGAGTGCATGGGGTGCTGCAGCACCCCCAGGTTTTATGCAGCTCCCAGCTGCTGGCTCACACGTGGGGTCCGCTACTGGCCTCACACTTGCCCCCAGCCTCGGCCCCCTTATCCCTGTCCGTGTCCCTCAACCCCCGCACCTGGAGACATGGCCCTGCTCCTGGCCTCATCTGCAGGGAGGGCAGGGAATGGGGGAGAACGGGGGACAATGAGGTAAAACGTTTGGGGATAGTTTTGCTGGCTTTCAGCACCGCCACTATAAAAAGCATTCCAGCCTCAGACTACAGAACTACTTAACTGCTATTTGAAACAGTAGCGTTGCCAAATATTTTAGAAGAGGGGTTTGGGATCTGTTTATAGAAGAATAAACATTCTTAACAAGGTGATCTAATCATACTCTTTCACTTAGGACAAGATTGTCAGCAACTAGTCCCTGCTTGATTGCTTTATTCCAGTTACCAAATGTACTTCCCAAAATAAGATAAATTTCTAAATTAAAAATAACTTCAATCTACCTTTATCATTTTCCTAGCTTTGAAGTACAGAAAAAGAGTACTAATTGCCATCTGATAATATGACATATTATTTGCTACTTCTTTCTGATTATCCCAGTCACACCCTATGTAAGTGATGTGGGAGGGAGGGGCGAGGGGGGATATTCTTTTAACATTACTTAAATCTACCCAATGTGAATATTATATTTCCCCACACTTTTTGATAACTAGTGAATGGTCAAAGGGGGAGGTTCAAAGAGGGGAGTAGTAGGGGAAGGGAATGTTGCCAAAGGGTGGAATGTCTGACCAAACTATCAAGCTGCAGTTCATAAGAGAGATACAGGAAACTTTTCAAGAGTTGAGCAAGTTATAAATGGTACTAGAAAACTTCATTCATTAGTTATTTACTTCTCCTGGTCAATAATCTAAGGCCAACATTTTCAAGGTTGGGTGCTCAAAGTTGGGCATTTAAATCCATATTTAGGCACCAGAACAAGTGGCCTGGTTTCTGGGGTGCTGAGCATTCATAGCTTCCACTGTCATTTGTGGGAGAGAGCAGCATCTCTGAAATCAGGCCACTTTATACTGATGCTTAAATATGAATTCGGGGACCTAAATCACATTTAGACTGGGGCTATTTTAAGGCCCTTTTGTGCTTTCAGAGCAGTGTAAATATACTTTACTCCCACATAAAGGCTCCTTTGACACTGCCAGAGTGGTGTAAAGTGGCTTTAGCATAAATAAGAATCAAGTTCTCATTACATAATTTCAGGCACCCAAGTTTTAAACTTTGGCCTAGGGTCTTGCTGTCTGGGTTGAATTGTGGCTTCTCTGCACTGGCGTACCCAAGGGGGTGCAGTAAGCTTCGCCCACCCAAAGAATCCACACAGGCCCAGGCAGAATGCAGATACCAATTCACCCTAAAGCCTAGGCAGTGGAAGAGGCCGGTTAGCACACCTAATTCTGGCAATGAGCCATGTGGAGAGGGAGTGGAATCAATGCCACCTTACACACCTTTTAGCGTATTTCTCATTGGAATAAAATTTGACAGCAGAGATTAGGAAAGGTTCACATTGCACTTTTCACCAGTACAGCTCCTAGAGGTGTTCTGCATGCCTCTGTCCTGCGCAGGTAGGTACAATGTTTTAAAGCACTTCCAATTGGTTGCTATTAACCCCCACATTGACAGCAGCACATTCCAGGACTTGCAGCTTCCTCAGAGATAGCAGTGATGGGAGTAGTGTAGACAAAGTGCTTGCAGACATCTGCATTTTAACCTACATCTCATCTATATTTGCTCTGAGCAGAGTTAGATAATAAAGTGATTAAACCATTGGCGGCTGTTTGCATGCCTACTCACAAGAGCACTCTCATAATTGCTACCACCAATGAAGATCCACTTGTAGTAGCAAAGACAGTAAACTGTAAGGGGAAAAGTCTGGTGTAGACTCAGCTGTACTGCTTTCGTCATCCATACTGAAATCCAGCTGTGAATGAACAAGTCTGGTTCAATTTAGGACTACTGCTCACCACGGTGAGAAAGGGATACATAGTCAGGCCTCAAATGTCTCTTTGAAAATGAGCTCTGTCTTCTGACTGACTGGTGGAGGGGATGTTGGAAAACAAAAGCAAACTTTAGACTTTCAGGAAGCTGAGTTCCAATTACATCTTTTATTTCCCCAGCAGCCACAGGAAGAGAGAAAATATTTAGCAACAAACTGGTCAGAAGAATTGACAACAATAAATACCCCCAAATTAATTAAATGTCAGAACATACTGGATGACAGCGTTCTCCCTCAACAGAGTCACACTTGTTGGCTAACCAATAACCTACCTGAAGTAAGAGACTCATCCAAAATATTGAGAAATGTTATTGTACTAATTACTTTGTACAATTAGTAAACGTTATGTTGTTAAAGTCTACCTGGACTTCAAATTTACTTAGCTTAGTGACTCTGTAAATGAAAGACAAGTAAATCTTAAAAAAAACAAACAGTAAGGCACGTGCCTTTGCAAAAACAGGTGTATAAAAGAGGTTGGGGAGAGAGTACCCTTTCAGCTTAGAAGGCCACAGGGAATATGATTTTCATATTCAAATTTGGCAAGCTAGCCGACAGACCTCTCAAATTACTACACCCACATACTTGGATGTGACTTGTGCACATACATCAGGCAGTTAGATCTCTATGCATTTTACTTTTTTGTGTCAGTTTGTACTGATCATTGAAGGTGAGTTCCTGATGGATACAATGGCTATTACTTTTTAAGAGCCAGATTATGATTCCTCCTCCCTTACACTGCTGAGCAGTTGCTCACATGAATTGTCCCACTGAAGTCAAATAGGAGTTCTTATGTAACTAAGAAATGTGTGTAGGACACCACATAGCCCAAGAATAAGGGTCAGATTCTGTGACCTACAGTACACTCATGTTGAGTGGTGCCTTACACCCACAGGTAGTCCCAGTCAAGTCATTAGTAAGGACAGTAGAATCTAGCCCTAAATAAATACTTTTTAAAAAGTACAGGATGCATAAGCTCCCGCATATGTGGTCATGCAGACAGAGGCCTGGATGAGACCATATTGAAAAACTGGCAAATAAAGTGTCCGAAAGTAAACTTTTATTACAAATCACTTCTGATGGTCTGTTATCTTCCCTTTTACAGTCTCCTGTATCTTCCATATATTTTCATTCCAGCACTAAGTGCCAGTATCCTTCCTGGAAGGGAGAGAGTCAACTTGAAATCCTATTTCCATCTGAAAGTGTTGTGCAATACCTCATGATTACAAGTAACCACTAAGTCTTTGAAAAAGGTTAGAGGAAATATTTTTGTTATTTCAGTTTGTTTTCTTTGTGTATTTGGCATCATTTTGTGTAATTATTTTCACTGTTCTGCAATGTGTCATAGGCTGGAAGGATGATGTTTTCATGCACTGCTCTGTAGGGGAACTGACATTCATGCTCTTCACCACATTCTGCAAGAGGGCATTTAATAGGAACTGCGGCAGTGACACTGAGACTGGCATGTCATTTATTATGTGTATCCTTGTAGCACCCAGGTGCCCCTGTTATGGAGGAGGACCCCATTGTGCTAGGCACTGTACAAACACGGAACAAAAAGTTAGTCCCTTCCCCAAGGTGCTTACAGTCTAAGTAATAAACTTAAGAAATGGCAGGCAGGCATATACATAGAGAATGGGGGAAAGGGAAGGAAAAGCAGATCCAAGCATGTTAGGTGATGTTGCTCTAAACATCAGCAGAGGAGAGAAATCCTCTATTTTTAAAAAGAGTCAGGATATACTATTTAAAGATGCTCTAACCCATTGACAGAATTCCTTCCAATACTGTATGCAAGCTACTTCAGCCATCTTAAGGTCCCCTAAACCTACTCAGATCTTTGGGAAGCTGTTGCTTCAAACTTTTGGGATGTACTTCATCTGGCTCCACTGCTTTCCCCCTCCACCCCACCCAACTTTTAATTATTTTGGTCTAGTATCTTCTTATGCAAATACAATACCTAGCCCTTCCTTTTTAAAGATATTTTACATCGCTTGGATATCCTGTGTCTAGAAAAAATGAGTTAGAATGACAAGTCAGGCTGCACCCAAAAGCTAAGAGGTAAGAGAGCTATTTGCAACATTCAGTACTATAGGTGCTGACTTTTATTTTTCCCTGGGGGTGCTCCACCCCGAGACCCTGCCCCCATTCCGCCTCTTCCCCCAAGGTCCTGCCTCAGTCTGCCTCTTCCTGCCCCTACTCTGCCCCTTCCCCCAAAGACCCACCCTCGCTCCGCCTCTTCCCACCCATGCTCTGCTCTCTCCCTGAGGCCCTCACCGGCTGCTCTCCACCCTCCCCCAAGCCTCTCTGTGAGCCAGCTTGTTGGTGGTGCCCCCGATCAGCTGATCGGTGGCAGCGCTGAATAGCTGTGGCTGGTGGGTGCTGAGCACCCACTATTTTTTTTCCCATGGGTGCTCCAGCCCTGCAGCACTCAGGGAATCAGCGCCTATGTTCAGATAGGACACAGTATGTACAATAGCCGTGCTCTGTAGCATCACATAGGAGTTCAGGGTGTGCTCCCCAGGTCTAGTCATTAGCCTTGAAGGCTTTGGTGGTGTGGCGTTAGCGGTTTAAACAGCCATGTAGAAAACCTGGATTTCATTCCAAGTCCTCTTCTTACTTAACTATGTGTTTCTACCTGGTGCACACAATCTTGAGGCATTTCAGTAAGGGCCTGAACTGAGGCCTAGATTTTGTCCTAGCCTTCTGTGCAGGGTTGAACTTTGCCCACATAGCCCATAATCTTAAATGTTAGTATGAAGAATACACATCTTCATTTCCTTCGCCTGATGACTCGCATATGTAGTTATAAGGAACATTAGTTTGAGCAGGGATAGAAGCTCTTGATACAGCTGGTTGCACCTAAACAGATAGATAGTCTGCAATACTTCACCCAGAAGAATTAGAGGTTTGCTTTGGTGGCAGAGTTACATTTGATTTTAGCCTCTAGAAGTAACCACCAATCAGTCAGTCAGGGGATGTCTATACTACACAAAAACACCCTCAGTTGGTCCATGTCAGTAGGGCTGTGAGGCTATAAAATTACAGTGTAGACAGGGCTTGGGCTGCAATTTTATAGCCCCCAGCCCTAGCCCCATGAGCCCACCTCAGATTACATGATCCAACCATGTTTATTTTACCGCAGTATAGATTTAACCCGGTGTCCCTACTTAATGTCCATTGTTCTTTTTTCTATTTGTGTCCACTGCTAGAAAAAGGTCATTCAAACAAACATCAGTGAAAGGGGAATCCATGCAGGGAGGTGTCAGCAACATTCCAAATCCAATGTAATAATGCTGTGTCATTTCTTATTCTTAGAGTAATCAAGATAAAAAGGCTAGTAGGTCTCTGAGACATTCAGCAGCTTATTGTTAAAGAAGAGTTCATTAATTCTGAGTCAGTGACAATGGTGGCTGTAGAGAAAAGTTAATTTGCATGAGATGTTAAGCCCAGTTTTAAAAAAAAATCACTAACTAGAATTGCAGAGTGTCCCCCTCTCTTCAAACACCATTTCAAGATCCAAGATGATGCAAAGAACCCATTCTTATGTAATCCTGGAGAAGGGCCTCTCATTCAAAATGTTTCTTGATAAATAGCAATTATTTTATAAAACTAACAGCCCTAAGGTAGAGCAAATTTACAGCAACATGAATCAGCGAGCTATAAGGGCCAGATCTGCATTCTAAACGGACAACAGCCTTCACTTGTAAATAAGAGCAGAGTTAGAAATGCTTTTAAAAAAAACCTGCATAATTACAATACCTGTTTTATAGACCTATCAGCAACAAAGTAGTTTCTATTTGCTACTTAGTTCTACAACCTGAAATGAATGACTTAAAATTGTTCAGAGAAATTCGAAGTGTCCTTGTACGTGCTAAAGAGAACAGGAGAGTGTCGATAACCCAGGGCTAGAAGAATAACTAACATGTTCATTTGTGATATGCAGTGTAGTTGTAGCAGTGAAAAAGAGCTCTTTATAAACTCAAAAGCTTGTCTCTCTCACCAATAGAATATTATCTCACCCACCTTGTCTCTCTTATGTTCATTTGTGATACATTTGGGGCCTCCCTGTAATAAATTGCCTGTAATATCAGAGCTAAACACGCCATAATAGCTTATATTTATGCTATCCCAAAAGAACCCAATGGTTTTCTATCCCAAAGGAACCCAATGCCTTTGGAGCACTTAGGGATGATCCTGCTATCTTTACTGCCACAGAATTCTCAATGAATTGGGATATGTCCATTGAATGAGAGTTTCTCATGAGAAATACTGCAGGACCAGGCCTTATAGATAGAATAGATGGGACAGACACACAAAGGAATCACTTCACCCACCGCTGAAATGCAGCTACCTTGGGAGTGGAGCACAGCAAACATTCACAGAGCAATTTAAACGGTTTTCTAATGCTAGATAGAGAATACAGATTAACATGGTTTTTTTACTAATTAAAAAGCCAGCAGTTGTTCATTACAATCTTAATTTTTAAAAGCTTTTCACTTCCACTTAATGCACATTTGTGGCACTATACAAGTAGTAGCTATGGTGCTGGCTGTCAAATCTCAGAGAGTCCACAAGGTTATTTTTCGAGAAATCGTTACAGCGACAGATAACTCACTATGCTAGCGGCCGCAAAAGGGAGTGTGCAAACTCCTATTTTTTCCACATCACTCTCATTTGATCCATAACTTAAGCCCCAACTCAGGAAACCAGAAAAGAACATGTTTAACTTTCAGCATACGCTTAAGTCTCATTGATTTGCTTAAGTGCATGCATGAAGTTAAGCACATGCTTAAGTGCTTTCTCGAATCTAGGCCTCACTGTCATCTTTCCTGCTTTTTAATCCTTCCCTGCATCTTTTATCCCATTTTCCATATAAAGAATGTGAGAATGTATTTAATGGTCATGGCAGATGCATGAGGGCACTTGGCAAGCCAAAAGGTCTCTGGCTCTAATATTGCTCCTTGTGGTTTGGTTAAATTACCACATCAGAATAGGGGACCTTTATGAAAGGCCATCTCCCCTTTTTTCTGATGCCCTCTGCAGTGTTGAGTGCTAGGGATGCTATTTCAACACTAATGCTACCAACAGGCCCATCCTGCTGCACTATCATCAACCCTGGCTCATCTCTCCATTACATTCACACACAAATATCAATGAAAAGGTACCCTCTGGAATTTGAGGCCTGCTTGGCTGATCTATTGGATCCGGTCTTAATCTATCACTCCCAATGTCCCATGCCAAAGGATTTCTGACCTCCCAGTGGCAGTATTATGCATCTTTTGGGTTAAAGTTAGCCACTGTGGAATTAGGGCTATTTAATATGCTCTTACTGGTGCAACAATGTGGGGACAGGATAACAAATAACTTTTCTTGACTGTATGTGCACTTTTGGTGGGGGAAGGCTGTTTTGAAACCCTGGCAGCTCTAGAAATGATCACCAGGCCATAATAATAAGACATCCTGTCAGCTTTCCTAGTTAACTGAACTGGAGATTCCTGCTTTCATTTCTGTTCACCTCCCCACCCCCACTAATCCATTACTGATAATAAGTGCTGACAGCACTCTATGGCTCTGATTCAGCAAAGCACTTTAAGCATGTGCTTAAGCTGGTCCCTATTCTACAAAGCAATTGAGCAATGATTTAAATGGGCTCAAGCACATACTTTAGTGCTTTGCCAAATCGGGATGGACTTAACCACATGCTGCCTACATGAACTGGTAATGGCACCCAAGGGACTGTCTACCAGACAGCACCACTCTCCAATCACTCCTCCTCTTCATCACTGATGTGCCGTTCCCTGCCGACTACATGGTCCGTATACCTGGGGCTGCAGGGAGTGTGGTATAGAAGCTCACTACCCTGGTTGTGTGCCTCTGGGGCGTTAGTCACTTTCCAGACAGAGGAGGGCAGAGAATCTTGTCCAGGAGGTTTTTGCTGTGAGAACACAGGGAGAAACTGTAGTAATTTCAAACAATACAAACTAAATAAAAATAGTAAAATTCTTTGAACAACTTTATTGTGTGTGTTAGAATTAAAAATAAAAATAAAAGCACTTGCTACTTTGGAAAGTTACCATGTATTAATACATTTTGAAATTGTTCTCCATTTTACAAGATTGCTTCAAAAGATTATTTTCCATATGATTTTCTTTGAACTATGTAAAATCTAAAAAGCTACCTGCCCAATAAGACTTTTGTGTTTTTCCAAGGAAAGAACCTGGCCTTAATCTTTCTATTTGACTTTTAAAGATAGGACCAGATCATCCCCTTTACAGGTAAAAGTCATGCAGGACCCAGGAAGTTTCAACTCACAGATTTTCCTTCAAACTATTCTATCTAAGCAGGGAGGGGGAATGTAGACCCTGTGGGATCTTAAAAAGAAAAGGCGTACTAGTGGCACTTTAGAGACTAACGAATTTATTTGAGCTCTATGAGCTGTAGCTCAGGAAAGCTCATGCTCAAATAAATTGGTTAGTCTCTAAGGTGCCACTAGTCCGCCTTTTCTTTTTGCGAATACAGACTAACACGGCTGTTCCTCTGAAATCTATGGATCTTAGAGTATCAACAGCTCCACTGCACCCTACCACCCTCAATCACACCTTCCTCCAAAGCCATGCTCCCATGGCTCTCTGCCACTCCAAAACCCTTCTCTGAGAGGGGTTTCTATCTGTGGAGGAAGAATTATTTTGGGGAAGTTCTATGGCCTGTGTTATACAGGAAGTCAGACGAGATGAACATAACAGTCCCTTCTGGCCTTGGAATCTATGAATCCCTGAAAGATAATGCAGAAAGCTTTTCCTACACTGGCAACTTATGATAACTTGCTTCTGACTTTTGTTGTGTGAGGGCTCTCATTCTAGAATAAATGAAGAAGATGCTCATATTTGGAATGCTGTGGTCCAAAATAGCGAAGGAGCAAGGAAGTCAGGTATGGTTCAGGAATTTGGTTGGTTGGTTGAAGATCTTAAGTTCTCTTGACATAACATTCCTTCCATCTCCTACATAAAGGCATCCTTTGGATCTGCTTCCCCCTAATGGCCATGTAAGTTACTATAATATGTACGGCTACTAGTAATAACATTCAGGTCTCAATAATAAACAAGTCAATATTTGTGTGCATTATTTGGGTACTTGGGGTGCGGGGGTTTCTAAGAAATACAGAAGCAAGTGTTTAAAGTTTAGGGTGACCTGATTTTATAGGGACAGACCCGATATTTGGGGCTTTGTCTTATATAGGCGCCTATTACCCCACACCCCGTCCCGATTTTTCATGCTTGCTGTCTGGTTATCCTATTAAAGTTAGTCTTTTATAAGAAAAACTAAGGAAAAGAATTTACATCAAGTACCAGATTTAAGTAGAGTTTAATAGTGAGTAGCACCTTTTATCATGAAAATACTTCAAAAAAACATGATTTAATTAATTCACACTCCTTATGAAGCAGTATCCCTATTTTATAGAAAGGGAAACTGAGTCAAAAGGTGACATATTTGTCCCAGGTGGAAGAAGTCATTAACATCACCAGACTTAAAATTAAGGTGTTCCTGATTCTAAGTCTTGTGCTCAAACCATTAGGTAATATCATTCTATGTACTTTTCTGTCTTCATAGTGTTTGGCTGGGAAGTACATAGCATTAATACTATTCCAGTTTGTGTGTGTCATTTTAAGTAAGGAAGTTTTTTGTATAGACTTTGGGAGGAGTGTACCTGACCTCAGATGTCAGAAAAAGAAGGGTTTTCTGCCACAGATGTTAAATAGAACTATACCCAGGATGTTAAGTTAGGGCAAAAATATCAGAAACAGATGCAATAAGCTGAAAAACATTTTTCTACTGGAAAGTGCCTGGCAACCAAGATAGCTCACTATAATAATAGCATAATATAACGACACAGGGAAACTGATAAGTTATACCACCACTACGGCATCAATGATGGAGAAATATAGAATGGGATTTTCAAAAGCACCTAAGTCACTTAGTTACGAGCCACAGTTTGGCCACCCCCGGTCTATAAAACCATGAATGGTATGGGGAAAGTGAATAGGGAAATGTTATTTACCCCTTCATAGAACACAAGAACCAGGGGTCCCCAATGAAATTAATAGGCAGAAGATTTAAAACAAAGATAAGGAAGTACTGCTTCACACAATGCATGGTCAGCCTGTGGAACTCGTTGCGAGGGTATGAAGTAAAGGCCAAAAGGATAACTGGGTTAAAAAAGAATGAGATAAGTTCATGGAGGACACATCCACCAATGGCTATTAGCCAAGATGCTCAGAGATGCAACCCGATGCTCTGGGTGTCCCTAAACCTCCAACTGCCAGAATCTGGGCCTGGACTACAAGGGATGGGTTACCCAATAATTGTCCTGTTCTGTTCATTCCCTCTGAAACATTTGGTATTGACCACTTTCAGAAGACAGGATACTGAGATAGACAGACCATTGGTCTTACCCAGTATGGTTGTTCTTATGGTCTTAGTCACTCCAAAGGAGCCATAGTGCACCAGAGGATCTTGCTGACTATTGTTATTGCCCAACAGCTTCAGTCTTCACCACCACCATCTCAAATCCTTGCCATACCTGACAGCACCAATACAGTGTAATGGTGAGGACATAAACACAAAGAGCCATGCTTTAAGCAGCAATTAGAAAACTCCCTAACCAGGATGTTCCTACATTTGTTAAGCTCTCCGCTGCAACACATCCTGGTCCTCTCTTGTAACTGTGGAGGTCCAGGAACTCTATAACGACTCTAAGTTTTAATCTTTTATTACAAAGAAAGGGAGATGTAAAGTATAAACCAATGTACGTACATAGACGAGTTCAAAATAAAAACTTCTAATTCCTTAAAGCTATTTACACTATGTTCCCTTATCAAATATATTTCCATAGGCCTGAGCAGTATTCTAAAGATCAGGTCTTTGAAGGTCTCTGATCAATTTTCCAGACCATGAACTCACTTCTGTTGAGTTTGTGCGTCAAGTTCCCTGTGGAGGGGGCTTACTTCCTGACAGAGTACTTGCAGGTCCCAGATCCTACCCTCATTGTATTTGGAAATATTGAAGATGAACCTGATTCCTCCAGAGAAGCCTTTTAGAGTCTCCACTAGGTAGGATATGAGAGTTTAACAGTTCCAGATGTCTGGGAGCCTTTGAGCCAAACTTTGTCCCATGGTCTCAGCTCAGGTAGTGCTTTGTTCTGTGCCAAACAAAAAAGTTTTCTTGTTGCCGAATTTTTATTTTCCATTTTTGAAATTATTTCGGGTTTAAGCTGTATCAGTGCCACAGCTGAAGGAATCCTTAGTTGTCTTAGACAGTCCAGACACAAGCAGTGTTGACTGATATGCAGGAGTGCTTTATATTGGTCCACTGATTTTGGAAGAAGTCCCTTTAAAGTCTGCACTGCTTTCTTTGCCTCCCTGTTGCTCTGAGGGTAATGTGGATTACTAGTGCAATTGTCATAAATATAAAGGGAAGGGTAAACCCCTTTGAAATCCCTCCTGGCCAGGGGAAAGCTCCTCTCACCTGTAAAGGGTTAAGAAGCTAAAGGTAACCTCGCTGGCACCTGACCAAAATGACCAATGAGGAGACAAGATACTTTCAAAAGCTGGGAGGAGGGAGAGAAACAGAGGGTCTGTGTCTGTAAGCTGCGCTTGCCAGGGACAGAACAGGAATGGAGTCTTAGAACTTTTAGTAAGTAATCTAGCTAGGTATGTGTTAGATTATGATTTCTTTAAATGGCTGAGAAAAGAATTGTGCTGAATAGAATAACTATTTCTGTCTGTGTATCTTTTTTGTAACTTAAGGTTTTGCCTAGAGGGGTTCTCTATGTTTTTGAATCTAATTACCCTGTAAGGTATCTACCATCCTGATTTTACAGGGGGGATTTCTTTATTTCTATTTACTTCTATTTTTTATTAAAAGTCTTCTTGTAAAAAACTGAATGCTTTTTCATTGTTCTCAGATCCAAGGGTTTGGGTCTGTGGTCACCTATGCAAATTGGTGAGGCTTTTTATCCAACATTTTCCAGGAAAGGGGGGGTGCAAGTGTTGGGAGGATTGTTCATTGTTCTTAAGATCCAAGGGTCTGGGTCTGTAGTCACCTAGGCAAATTGGTGAGGCTTTTTACCAAACCTTGTCCAGGAAGTGGGGTGCAAGGTTTTGGGAAGTATTTTGGGGGGAAGGACGCATCCAAACAGCTCTTCCCCAGTAACCAGTATTAGTTTGGTGGTGGTAGCGGCCAGTCCAAGGACAACGGGTGTAATATTTTGTACCTTGGGGAAGTTTTGACCTAAGCTGGTAAAGATAAGCTTAGGAGGTTTTTCATGCAGGTCCCCACATCTGTACCCTAGAGTTCAGAGTGGGGGAAGGAACCTTGACAGCAATGTTTAAAATCAAAGTCCTGTACAAATGCTAGGAATGTTACAGAGGTAAAATGAGGCCCATTATCAGATGGGTAAATGTACACGGAAGTCTTCCTAAGTCAATAGATCTGGAGAAGTAATCAACTACAATAATGTATGTGTGGTCGTTCCCGAAAAACAAGTTTGTGGCTACCTGCTGCAAAGGTGTGTCAGGTAGCTTGGAGAGAGTAATGGTTGGCAATTGTTTTGGGGTTTTTTTCCCTTGTTACATATCTTGCACCCCTTACCATGGTCTGAATTTGCCGACTCAGACCAGCCCACCATATGGATTGCTGTGCTCATGCCACATTGTTTATACCCTCTCTTTTTGAGGTATCACAGGGATAAGAATGCATTGTCCTTTCAGAAACAGGCCTTCAGCCATGCAAAGTTTATTTTGGTAGGTGGTCTGTTGGAAGTTCACTCCTTCGAGCACACCCTTTTTGGCAGAGCTGAGTCAGTTTCTGGCAAGTCTCATCTTTTAGTTGTTCATCTCTAATTTGCTGAAGTTGGCATATGCTAGAATTGATGCCAGAACAAGGCTTTGACATCTCTCTCTAAAGCTTTTTCTTCTTCCATTGGTGGGTGCTCAACTGGGGCTCAAGACAGAGTGCTTTTCCTGGTATGTGTTCAGTGGTGAAAGAAAAATCACATCAGCCATAGTCAAAAATCTTTTAATCCTAGATTGAAGATTATCCAGTGGTTTTCAACCCATAATGCCAGAACTGTCCCTTACAGCAAATCAGGGCAACTGCCCCGGGCCCCACACTTTGATAAAATTGTGAGGAGGCAGGTGGGGAGGTGAGATGGGAGGGCGAGGTAAAGAGGCGAATGGGGAGGCAAGTGGCAGGTGCATGTGGGGGTGAGGAGGATATCCCCTACCAGAACCTCCCACTCCCCCCAGCACCTCCTGCCCATTGGTGGGCCCCGCCGACCAGCGCCTCCCCCTCCCACCAGCGCCTCCTGCCCATTGGTGGGCCCCACCGATCAGTGCCTCCCCCTCCCTCTCAGCGCCTGCCACGGATCAGCTGTTTCATGGCATCAGGAGACACTGGTGGGGAGGGGAGAAGAGTGAGGGTGCAGTGTGATGGGGGGAGGGGGCAGAACTGGGCAGGGAAGAGGCGGGGAGGGAAGAGGCAGGGCAGGGGCCGAAGGGGCAGGGGTGAGGCTTTGGGGGAAGGGATGGAGTGGGCACATGGCCTGGGTGGAGCCAAGGGGGAGCACCCCCCAGCAGATTAGAAAGTCGGTGCTTAGGTCCCGGGCCCTGCACCCTCCTAGTGACGGCCCTGCATAATGCCACTAAGGGCTGGTGATTGGTTTCTATGTCAAAATTCAAGCCGAATAGATATGCACAGAGCTGTTCACAGGCCCAAGTGACTGCTAGCGTTTCCTCTTCTACTTGAGTTTACCACTGCTTGGTTTCTATGAGGCTTCTTGCTATGAATGCAAAAGGTTCTGGTCTCCTACTGGCTGCTTTTGTGTGAACACTGCTCTGAACCACATAAAGATGCATCTGCTAGTACGGTTGTCGGATAATTTACTGAATATTGTGCCTGAACATGTGGAGATGTCAGTAGTCCTTTTATTTTATTGTGTGCTCCCTACATCATATTGTGACCATTTAGAAGATCACTTAAGGGTTTTGTTAGATGAGCTAAATTTGGTAAGACTTTCCCAAAATGATTTGTCATGCCCAGAAATCTTCTTACAGCAAAAACATCTTTGGATTCAGGTAAGGTAATTAATACCTCCAATTTGTCTGAAACTGGCTGAATTCCTTGTTTGCTAATTATTTGTTCTACATATTTTATCTGCTCCTTTCCAAATTCACATTTCTCATTCTGAGTGAGGCCAGCTTGCTGGAAGCATCACAAAACAGCATGCAGTCACTCATCATGTTCATTTTTATCTCTGCCGTATACCAAACACCTCATCTGTATAACAAAAGATGCCAGACAAACCTGACAAGATCTGAGAGATTCTCAGTTGAAGATGATCTGATGCTGAAGATATGCCAAATGGAAGATGGTTGAAATAGTACTGTCCAAATGGGGTGATGAATGTAGTTAATAGTACAGATTCTTTAGCAAGGGGGAATTTGCCAGAAGCCTGCTATAGCACCAAACTTTAAGTCTTTAGCTGCTGATAACTGAACTAATGACTTATCAACTGCAGAAAGCTGGCATCTTTCTCTTTTTATTAAGTTGTGTACAGTCCACACAAATCCAGATGCTGCCATTGGGTGACTGTGGTCCCCCACACACCAGTCAGTGGGTCCTTCTGTTATGGGAAATAACCCTCATATCTTCCATTTTCTTTAATTCTTCTTTGACTTTCCCTAGCAGAGACATTGCACTCCATATGTTTTATGGAAATATGTTTATAAGTGTGAATATGATGTAACTGGAATGTGCTTCATGCAAAAGGTCTCTTGAAAGGTATCATTACAAAGCTTATAATCTACTGAGTGTGTTCATCCTATTTGTATGAATGTATCATTCTTGTATATGAAGCAAGAAATATGAAGTAGTACTCTGAAGTCCTATTGTAACTATGCAAAGTGTGAGCCATTAATGGTGGCCTGAAATCTTGATGGTTCCCATTAACTAGGACAATTGGTTGTAAATGGCTCTTTTTACTTGCAAGCCTTCCTGTATACAAGGGTGCCAGCCAGTGAGTAATGAAGTCTCACAGGACATGTGAACATGTCACATGATACTGAAATCCCTCTTAAACCTGGTGCTTTTCCATTTAGAAGGAAGGGTGAGAACCCAGAGAGAGACAAAGATATAAAAGGGGGTGGAACAGAACAAAGTGGGCTGCCAGTCATGAGAAATCCCCTAGTTACCATCTGAGCTGAAACTAACAAGAACTGTACCAGGGGAGAGGGATTGGGCCCAAACTAAGAAGGAGTCTAGTCTGTGAAAGAAGGTTACTGGAAAATCTCTGAGGGTGAGATTTACCTGTATTCAGTTTCTTAGATGTATTAGGCTTAGACTTTCGTGCTTTGTTTTATTTTGCTTGGTAACTTACGTTGTTCTGTCTGTTATTACTTGAAGCCACGTACATCCTACTTTTAATACTTAATAAAATCACTTTTGTTTATTAGTAAACCCAGATTAATACCTGGGGAAACAAACAGCTGTGTGCATATGTCTCTATCAGTGTTGTAGAGGGCGGACAATTTATGAGTTTACCCTGTATAAGCTTTATACAGAGTAAAACAAATTTATTTGGGGTTTGGATCCCATTGGGAGCTGGATGCTGGAGATGGGTGACTTGCTGAGCAGTTTTTGGTTAAAGTCTGCAGCTTTGGGGGCATGGAACAGACCTGGGTCTGTGTTGCAGCAGGCTAGCGTGTCTGGCTCAACAAGGCAGGGTTCTGAAGTCCCAAGCCATCAGAGAAAACGGGCTCAGAGGTAGTCTCAGCACATCAGGTGACAGTCTCAAGGGGGTCTCTGTGATCGAACCTGTCACAATGTCATTGATGGCACCAGTTTTATTTTATATTCCCCTAGTCACTTTCCTAGCCATGTGAAGACATCTCTTTAGTTTGCTTTTTGCCATTAACACATTACAGTTTCTCTGCTAGGTGTAGTCCTTCTATTGCTGGAACCTAGAGGGGGAGTTGTCAGTCCTTGCATTAGATATCCTGTTTGGTGAAGAACTTTCCATCCTTTCTCCAGTTTCCCAAGGAACTGGCCACAAACATCCAATGTAGTGTTGCAACTCCCCCATAGAATCTTATTTGGTCTTTGCAGATCTCCATCGCAGGAACAACTTTAATCTTTTTGGGCAGTTCCAGTGACTTCTGTCCCAGCATCACTTTTAAATTTAATGTTTTCACCATTTAGATTCATGCTTGTGTATTAAGGTGATCATAGAAGATTAGGGTTGGAAGAGACCTCAGGAGGTCATCTAGTCCAACCCCCTGCTCAAGGCAGAACCAACAGCAACTAAATCTTCCCAGCCAGTCTTTCTATTGAGAATATAGTCCCTAGAACTGTGGACTCACCATCTGATAACATGTCCTCTTGGATTGTTTCCACTACTCTTAGTGACCTGCATGTTACTGTCACATTTTGGGCATCTCCTATATTCTGCCTCTTTAGCTGCACAAACTTACTAGCTGTGGCTGGGTGTCTTACCACATCTACCACAGATTTTCCAATCTTCCCTCCTATTAAGTTTCATTGGTCTCCCACTTTCTAACTGAGCACTGTTCTTAAATTGTAAGTTTGGTCTGACTGCTCTTTTTACATTTGTGATTTCTCTTTACTGATCAATATTGTCTGATTCATTTTCCCCTATGCTGCTAGCATGTAAGGCACAATGCCAACTCTTTATGGTTTCTTGCATTCCCATTTCTGCTATAGCTTTTGCTAGAGTGAAATCTGGGTCTAACCGAAGTTGTGATGATAAATTGGTGTGTTACAGGGCAATACTCTGTTCCCATCCTCTGATGCCCCAAAAATTACTCAGACCCACTTTCTTTCAGTATTCAGTCTGTATTTTATTCCAAACCCTTTCACCCTTTATTCCAATAGTGGGTAACAGCACGTTTTTTAATCCCCATGTCTTTCAGCCCTTCTTTATCAGGGCCTTAGCAGGAGAGATTGCCCTGTTTTGGGAGCTGTTGGGATCTGTGCTCAGCTGGCCTCAGCCTCCCCACCCTTGTAACACTTCCTTCCTGGCTTTTATCAGGTTAGCCTGCTGAGAGCTAATGAGTTCCTTACCTCCCCAGTCTCTCCTGATTAGCTAATTGCTCCATCAGCTGTCACTGGGGAAACTAATTGAGGCTACAGTGATCAGAGATCTCACCTGTCAGGTCTCAGCACTCTGTCATACAGCATCTCTTATACTAACAGCTATCCTGTCTCTTATTCATACTTCTTTTCACATTCCATGTTTGCAATGTTCAGCAAGACCATGAAGATCAGTAATAAGTCTCAGCTGTTTCCCCTTGTTCCTGGCATCTCCTTTTAAAGCTGACTCTTTCATATACAAGATTCTGTCTGCCTATGAAATGGGTATCACAAACCTCTTTCACTCTGGAGCATTCTCGCTTTTCCTCCTGAGTGAGGGGGAGGGTACATAGGAGAGCAGCAGCAGCATTACCCTTGGCAAATATTAGGGCATTTTTCTGGTATTCCCATGCTTTCTCTGTTAAACCAGAAGCCATCTGGAATTGCTCAAATCTACAGATGCAGCAAGGCCAGCTGCCTGAGTTGCAAAAAAAAAAACACCCCACACACCACAGTTCTCTAACAAAGCCATTTGTGCTGTGGGTGCCATTGGTCACTGAGACAGGGCCCTTCCTCCTTCAGGCTGCAGCTTTCACATATCTCCTCCCTCATTTTCTACTTTCCTCACTCAGTAACTGCTCTGGTGATCTGACGTGTGTGGTCTTTTCTTAACTCCTTTTTTTAGAGAGAGGGAGTCACTCACTTCTGACCATGTCATGTGAAGACGTAGACACAAAGAGCTGTGCTTTAAGCAGTGTCTACAGAACTCCTTAACCAGGCAGTATCCCCATCGATTAAGTTCCCTGCTACAACAGGGTCCTCTCTGGTAACTGTGGAGGACCAGAACTCTGAAACCGCTTGTGACAGGTTTCAATCAGTCCACCGAGCCTCTGGGGGGTGATGGAGAGCTACTGTCCCACTGGCAGGCCTTAGTCACACCTTTTGGGCCCTGGGGAATTAGCAGAGAAGGTGTGCCGGCCAGAGAGTGTGCAGCGCGCCCCCGCAGGCAGGGGAGCGCCGGCCAGAGAGTGTGCAGCGCGCCCCCGCAGGCAGGGGAGCGCCGGCCAGAGAGTGTGCAGCGCGCCCCCGCAGGCAGGGGAGCGCCGGCCAGAGAGTGTGCAGCGCGCCCCCGCAGGCAGGGGAGCGCCGGCCAGAGAGTGTGCAGCGCGCCCCCGCAGGCAGGGGAGCGCCGGCCAGAGAGTGTGCAGCATTCGGGATTCCGCTACCCAAGGCGGGTTGGCCAGGGTAGGGGAACGCAGGCCCACCCAACTCCACTGCGTTCCAGCCCAGAGCCCTGACAGCGGTGGGAGGAGAGGGGCCCGCCGCTGGGTCAGCGGAGAACCATCTGCACCCTGCTGACCAAATACGCCCACCATATGGTGCAGTTTTGCCCCTGGGCTACTTCCTACCCGGTCTCTCAAGCGGGCCTCTCTGGTCCCTCCAGCTCGTCCAGGTATTCAGCTGCTGGCAGCTCCAGCTCTCCCTCTGGCCCGGGCTACAGCCTGGCCCCTCCAGGTCCTCCAGGTACTCAGCGGCTGGCAGTGCTGGTCACCTCAGTCCTTCCTCCAGGTCAGGTTCATCCAGGCCCAGGGCCTTCCCTGGGTCGGCAGCAGGGTCTGGAGCGAACAGACAGCAGCCTGTGTCTGTCTCCATCCCTGGTGCTGCCCTCACTGGGCAAAGGGCCCCGCCCTTTGTACTTCCTGTTCCATTCCTCCCCTTCAGGGATTGGCGTAAGCTTGGTCTGGCCCCGCCAACTCAGGCTGAAAAGGTGGCTTTTTACCCTCTGGTTTGGAGGGAAGCCACCCTGGCTCCCTACATACCCCACCCCTCAAATCCAGCTCCCGACCATCGGAGCTGGCGTCCTCACCCTCTCTGAGGCAGGATAGAAAGTCCACATTGGCGTTGTCCCTTCCCGCCCGATTGTGAATCATGAAGGCGTAGGGCTGCAGAGCCTGACATTATTGTCCTTCATCTTATTAAGCCACTTCAGGGTTGCATAGTCCGTAACCAGTATAAAGGGGGCTCCGAGGACGTAGTAGCGGAGGGTATCGACCGCCCACTTAACCGCTAGGGCCTCTTTCTCCACGACGGAGTAGTTCTGTTCTCTGGGGAACAGCTTCCGACTGAGGTAAACAATAGGGTGTTCCTCCCTGTCCATCTCCTGGGAGAGGACTTCCCCAAGCCCTACTCCTGAGGCATCAGTCTGAACGATAAAGTCGCGATGAAAGTCAGGGCTGAAGAGTACTGGATCGCTACACAGCCATTCTTTGATAGTTCGAAAGGCCATCTCGCATTCGTCGGACCAATGCACCTGACGGGGGCTGTCCTTGGTCAAGAGCTCCGTCAGCGGGGCTGTAACGCTTGCGAAGTGGGGTACAAACTGCCAGTAACCACCAGCTAAGCCCAAGAATTGATGCACCTGCCTCTTCGTGGTCAGCGCCGGATATTCTTGGAGTGCTTGGACTTTCCCGATGAGGGGATGGACCTGTCCCCGGCCCAAGTTGTACCCCAGGTAAGTGGTTTCCTCCCACCCGATTCGACATTTTTTTGGATTGGCCGTAAGCCCGGCTGTGCGGAGGTCCCAGAGGACCGCCGCTACTTGGTTAAGATGTTCCTCCCAGTTATTGCCATCATAGATGACCACATTGTCCAAGTAAGCCGCCGCATACTTTGTGTGTGGTTGCAACACCCGGTCCATCAAACACTGGAAGGTTGCCGCAGCCCCATAGAGGCCGAAAGGCATCCAGGTGAAATGGTACAACCCTGAAGGGGTGGCAAACGCTGTCTTCTCCTTGGGATCCAAGGGGATGTGCCAGTAGCCCTTTGTGAGATCTAAAGTGGTGATATAACAGGCCTCCCCGAGCCAGTCGAGGAGCTCATCGATGCGGGGCATCGGATAGGCGTCAAATTTTGAAATGGCGTTTACCCTCCGGAAGTCAATGCAAAACCGCCGGCTCCCATCCAGCTTTGGTATGAGGACAACGGGGCTCTGCCACTCTCTCTGGGAGCGCTCAATAACACCCAGATCCAACATTGCCTGGGGACTTCCTCCTCTACGGCCTCCCACATTCGCCTAGGCAATGGCCGGGTTGTCTCTCTGACCACTCCCCCGGGTTCAGTCTGGATCACATGGTAGGTGAGTATAGTCCACCCAGGTTTCATGGTGAATGTCTTGGGGAATGCCTTTACTAAGCAGAGGGCCTGTTCTTGCTGCTCAACTGTGAGTGTCTCTGCTAGCTGGGGCTCACCATTATCAGACTCCTTGGGCGATTGGGGCCCCAGGTCCGGTTCGGGGGGGGGTACGGGGCAACTAGTATTCCTTCCCGTTCCCGCCAGAGTTTTAAGAGGTTTACATGATAAATCTGTTTTTCCTTACGGTGACCAGGTTGCTGAATTTCATAGGTGACAGGCCCTACCCGGCAGAGGACCTCATACAGACCCTGCTAGCGGGCAAAAGCTTTGATTCCTCCGAGGGGAGCAGGAGGAGTACTCAGTCCCCTGGCATAAATGATCGACCCTGGGTGCCCCTATTGTAGTGCTGCTCCTGGGCTCTTTGGGCTGTGTTTACGTTCTCCTTCGCGAGCTCGCCAGCCCACGCCAGCCGCCCCTGCAGCTGTAAGACATATTGTAAGAGACCCTGCATTGCGGACGGGTTGTGTTCCCAAGTCTCCCTCAAGAGGTCCAACACCCCGCAGGGTCGCCGCCCATAGGGGAACTCGAACGGGGAGAACTTCGTGGATGGCTGTGGGACTTCTCGAATTGCCAGTAGTAAAGGAGGGAACAGCTGGTCCCACTGGTGGAGGTCCTGGGTGGGGAAACGCCGCAACATTCCCTTCAGGGTCTGGTTAAAACGTTCGACCAATCCGTTGGTCTGGGGATGGTAGACTGAGGTCTGCAATTTCTTAATCCCCAATAGGGCACATACCTGATGGAACAGAAGTGAAGTGGAGTTGGTCCCTTGATCAGTGAGTATCTCCCGTGGGAGGCCCACCCTTGCGAAGATCTTCACGAGCTCCGCAGCGATAGTGTGGGTGGTGATACTTCTTAAGGGGATGGCCTCGGGGAAGCGGGTGGTGTAGTCCATCAGGACAAGGATATATTGATGGCCTGCCTTACTTTTTGGAAAAGGTCCCACCAGGTCCATCGCTACCCGCTCAAATAGTACACCTATGACTGGTAAAGGGACCAGCAGGGCCTTCTGTACCCCTACCGGGGCTGCATGTTGGCAGTCCGGGCACGACACACAGTAATCCTTCACCTCACAGTGGACGCCGGGCCAGAAGAACCTGGCCAGGACCCTAGCCACAGTTTTTTCCTGCCCTAAATGGCCGGCAGCCGGGATGTCATGTGCAAGCTTCAGGACAGCCCGACAATGAATGCGGGGGACCACGAGTTGGGTCCAGACCTCTTGGGTCTGGGGGTCTCAATCAAACGGTAGAGCCGCTCGTGATTGAGTTCAAACCTAGGCCATTGGGTGGTGCACCGGGCCTCCACGACCTCCCCATCCACCCGGGCCAGCTGCTCATAGGCAAACTGGAGTACGCCTGGTCTGACCCTGCCCACTCAGGCTGAGATGGTGGCTTTTTACCCTCTGGTTCAGAGGGAAGCCATCCTGGCTCCCTACACCGCTCCACCTACAGTATGGGGTCTCATTCCTCCCTTCTTGTACACACATTATTTCCATGAACACAATAGGAGTTACACATCTATTAAAAGGAAATAGGCTTTAAAAAGATATTATTTCTTCACTCTGTGAATGAGTCCTTTGTCACCCTGTAGAGTCTCCTAAGGCAGACAGAAACAGCTGAGTGTTAAACCACCTCTTGGAAGTTATAATGCCTCATTGCACCAGTTCTGAATTTGCCCTAGTTGGTTATGTCTGAATATTAGCCCCTTTTTCTTGAAGATATACCTTTTTAGTCAGTTACTCTACCTCTCTCCCTTAAACCACTCCCAGTGTAAGCCCTCTGAAACATGTTTCTGCTTTGTTACACACGGCTCGCCAGCTGCATTGCAACTTTCTGCACCTACTGCCTCTGTTACAGAGGATGTTGCTTCATGCACCTCACCTCTGGATCTAGCCCATAGATGTAAAACCAAGACAAGCAACAAAACATCATAAATATAGGAAGATTTTCCAGTATTGGTGAGACAGAATTTTTTACCAAAGGCATTTTGGAACAGCTACAAACCAGTTTTGCAAGAATTCTGTCCAAGCTATTAACAGAGACAAATAGCCTCGTCACCAGTAAGAGGAGAACACAATGTAAAGTAAAGTGAGATATCCTTATTTAAAGTAAGTATTATTTTACAAAAAGCATTATGTGCTTTCTGTAAGTAATGAGTAAAATTTACATTAAAGGTGGGAATGTACAACCAGATAAGATTCTTTTCCAAGAAGGAAAAGTATTTCAAAGAAAAAAACCACCACAGAAACAAGGAAATATTTCCAACCAGATCTTGCCACTAATTTCTGTAGGAGCAGGATCCTGCACTGAAAAAACAGTTTAGAAACTGGCTTATTTGAAACACACTGTTTTTAACAAGAATTTTAGACTCTGTTCTCAAAGATGTGCATTAGATTTTATTCTGATTACTAACGGTTAGCTGTTCAGTGATTTTCTTGTTTGACTGAATGAATGTAAATAGATTGCAACTAGATTTTTCCCTTCTGTTCCTCATCAGATAGGCCATTGTTCTACAAATATGAAAGAGAATTCTTTCTTTCTAAGTAAATTTTGTATGATTGGAAGGTACCAGATTGGTTGGAAATCTGGTCTCTGTGTCTCTTTTGTGGATAAATAGGGAACTTCTGTCTTCTGGGGAGACAGTCATGCCACTGTGCTTCAGTCCTGCTCCATCTAGACCACCTCTGGAAGGGAGAAGTTAGCTAAGTTTCCCTGCCCAGCAAGACTGGTAGTCAGGTGCTGTGGATCTCAAATACAGGTCAGTGGGATTGTCAAGTAAGAGTCTTACCCTCTCCACCACAAGGTCAGACCAGAGAACTGCGACTAATAGTTCGCAACCAGAGGCTACATCCACCGATTCAGGAGGATCACATGACAATCAGCAGTTTGCTGATTGGACATCACTTAATATAAAGCTTCCTTTTTCTTGCCCCGCCTCTTTTCTGAGCAACTCGTCTTTTGACCTGTTGCTGCCCAGACCCTTTGAGACCAAAAACTGCTGCCATCCAAGCCAGTCTTTTGACCTGGCTGTACCCCATCCTGACCAGCCTGCCCCTGCATCTTGCCTGTTCAGCCATCCTCCCATGACTGATATCCTGGCTGTTGAACATGCCTACACCCTGGACTAAGAAATCTGGCTCACTCTTCAAACTACCACCCCTCCTTGATCTCTTGGCAAGGTCCAACTAATCTCTGACCAAGTGCATCGGCAACACCCACCAGCCACACAGCCTCAGCCCCTAATCTTGAACCCCATGGCTCTGCTTGCTCATAACAGGCCATGTCACCAGAATATCAATGAGTGCTTTTTACAGTGATGGTTAGGGATAGCTGGTCATGTGTGTTGTTGATCCAGTTCAAATAACTGTGTCTGATCTGAAAGGACTAATTCTATGGCCTAGATGTTCTGCTCCCTTTCTGTGGTACCATGAGAGTGGCTGGGTTGTTAAGTCTGGAGCATTAGTTAGGACGAAGGAATTGGGATGCCTAATTTTTGTAAGCCTTTCCAGCTAGTTAAGTGGCCTGAGAGTCCATGATCATAGCTGACTACTTGACAAAGCTGAGGACAGAGGGGCACCTTGTTTTTCCCGAATCCTGGGGTTACCCTATACTAGGCCAGTTCCCCAGCGCATTAGAGTAATTTACACCATCTGCCAATGGCCTTGGCAACTGGGAACTGCTGGGGCAGAGGGGAGCCCTGGCCACAGAACCTTCCCACAAGCATGCCCCCTCCTTGGCAGCTGGTATAGGGATAAGAAGAAGAGTGTAATAAAAGTTGCTTCCGTTACTATGCCACTCCAGGATCCCCCTCCCACAGGATTTGGGGCCACTTTGCAAAAGTGGAGTGGCAAAAAGTTCAGCGCAGTTCAGGAATGGGATGTTTTAACTCATTGTTCTGCAGGTGTCTTTTGTTCTTATCAGTGCCTATAAAGAACACAGATTTCAGAACTAAAGCACTGATTGGTCCATAGACAGCCATGGGGTGTGTGTTTATGGAGGAGTGTTGGGGTGTCATTCTTCAAAGTTTGGGAAGTCAGTGATATTGTGCCATTGAGAGAGATGTACTGACAGGAAAAAGATTCATCTGAAATTAATTTTAAAACAGCTGAAAAAAAATGTTGAGCAGTGCATTCTAAATGGCATATGGCTCAGATGTGTGAGAAGGGGGACAGGATAATATAGAATTAGGGAAAGAAAATGTTTCCAAGTAGGAAATATTTTTGAATTGTGTTGATAGGCTAGAAAAAACCACCACCACCACTGGAGAGGTGCTGCTTGGAAGGTTGAACACTGGAGATCTAGAGTGGAGTTATATCCCTGTTCACAACATTAAGACTCATATAAGCCTCTAAAAATTAGCAAGAGAGTTAGACTAATTGTCTAGCTGGAAAAATTGGAGAGACAAGGTATGTGAAGTAATATCTTTTATTGAACCAACTTCTATTGGTTAGAGAGACAAACTTTTGAACATACTCAGTGTCACAGCTAAATACAAGGTTTCTCTTAGAAGAAGAAGAGCTCTGTGTAAGCTCAAAAGCTTTTCTGTCTCAAAAACAGAATTTGGTAATATCTTTTATTGGACCTCACCCACCTTGTCTCTCTAATATCCTGGGAGCAACAGCTACAATACCACTGCTTGGAAAAAATTGAGTGGATGTAACAAATTGGTAATATATTGTACAGAGACCCATGTTAAGCATTTCACCACGGCTGGTGACAAACTCAAGCAGAGAATTTACCTCCCAGAAGGAGGAGTGCCACAGACTTATGGGGGTAGTCCACTAGGGAATTTGTTCTGGCTGTCAATTTTACATGGAGGTTCTCAGATACTACAGTGATGGGTGGCAGTAGAAGAACTTAAGAAAACTAATCAAATAGCCATTTTAGGCTAATGTCAGCTACCCTCATCAAAAGGAGACTGAATCTCCACCTGTAGCAAACTCTCACAATCCTCTAACAAATAGAATGCATCTGAGACTGATGAAACCTCGGGGTAGAAAACAATTTTCCTTGTAATGGACAACATTTGAAAAAATTGTAGTACAGTCAAGAAAACTGTGTGGTTTGGGGTAGAGAAACTGATTCAAAGAAAATTTTGAAATGGTGAAACCAAAGTTGGGCAAGCTAGTATTAAGAGGAGACCTGATACAGATCCTTGATTAAGGAATCAGCTTTATAGTAGGAGAGAATGATGTACTAAATATACAGGAAAAACAAAATGGCCTTGTCATGGGATGGTCCCCGAAAGTCATTTCAGGCCTTAATCAGAGACCATAACCACTCCAGGTCTCTTTCACCACCACTGTGTTTTACTGTATTCTTTCAGCAGGCTACAGCCTTCAGTGTTATTTACAGGCCAGAGCCAGCTTCCCCACTTTCTTCTCGGGAAGGCAACAGTACTAGCAGCAACCAGGCCAACCTACCTTCAGGCTCCCAACTCTTCCTCCTATACTTCCTTCCAGTCCGCTTATATGGACTTAGCTGCTGGGGTTACTCCCACCAGTTTTGACCGTCAGATGTATCCCCACTCAGTTAACTGGCCTCCTGTGCCAACTGCCTGTCTTTCAGCCAGAGTTCAATTAGTGTGGACAGGTGGGGATTTGAGTAATAGCGTATTGAGTTAGTGCAAGCCTACAAGAAGATGAAAAGTAGGCTGGAAAGGAGCAAGGGATATCAGGTGAAATGCAGTGAGGAATCTTAAAAGATATCCAGCAACCTAGTATCTACCAACCCCACAGAGATGCTGTGAGGCTTACTTAGTGAACGTTCATAAAACACAATGAGGTAACTTAATTGAAGAGTGCTGTCTAGGCCTGATCAGCAAAGGTGCACCATCCATTAACTTCCTGGGACTCTCTACATAAATGAGAATAACTCACATGAGTAAGGTTTGCCGGAACAGAAAGACAGAAGTGAAAAAAAATTATTCTTGTTTTGGACAAGACTGTATGCATTGGGACTCCCACAATAGCTGCATGTCAAACAAATACACAAAATGGATGCTTCCACAAGCATGACTAAGTGCATTGAATAAGTCTGCTTTAGAAACTCTAGTATTTAATCCTGCTGTTTAAATGAGAAAGATATGGCACTGTATTAATAAGTTGTGGGGGCAGGGGTGTCAAAGCTACAGTACAGTAATCTGATAATGGAGCTACTTCAGGTGTGACGCTTAATGGGGTTTAACTACCTCCCAGAGCACCTTTCATCATCCCCTCTACCTCTCCACAAGGGTGGCACGGAAGAGTTAGGAGAACCAGCCCCAGGAGCATGAGCCTCCCATTACCCCTCACTTAATGGGAGGAGAGCAGCTAGAGCTACATCAGATGGCAGGTGGGAGATGTGCCATGGTAAACATACTCAGTATGGTTTGCAACAGAGTGAAATTTAACCATTAGATGCACACTGTTCATTCCTATCAAATATCATAGAGCATCATATATTTGCCTGGCACCTTACAAATATGCAGTAAAACACATTCTTTGCCCCAGACAGCATTGTGAGGCTCTCAGGAAACTGGAGAAGAAATAAAAAAAACACAAACACAGATGCTCCTTAGCACTGATGCGCAACCTGCAGGATTTCTACCTTAAAGGATAAAAGGATTATCCGTTGTTCCATGTGCCATCTGCATGGGACAAGGAAGATATGTAAAAAGGCATGTGGTTTTGCAGAAAGCATATGTATGCCCAGCACAGATAACTTTCATAAACCACGAGCAGTAAACGGTGATATATTTGTTTTTTGCATACACCTGTTCTATCTGTCCTGACGGTATGACTGATGCATTAAAACTTATCTAGCTCTGAAGTGCAGGGAGATGTGGGTAGTACTGTGGAATACCAGAATTACTAACAGCCAAATCCTGCCATCCTTATTCAGGTTGAATAATACCTAACTCTGCAAGTAGTCCCATTGAGTTCAATAGCACTCCTTCTGGAATAAAGTATTACTCAATGTGAATGAGATTGGCAGAACATGATCCTAAGGGTATGTCTATATGACAACTGGGAGTGTCTCTGTAGCATGTGTAGGCATATCAGAGGTATCTTTGATCAAGGCAGCTGCTAAAAATAGTGTAGTCAGAGTGGCACAGGCCAGTCGTCAAAAGTATGTGTCCAGATTCCTGGGCAAGATTATACTCAGGCAAGTAGACTATGCTGCTGCAGCTGCCCTGCTATTTTTAGTAAGCTGGCTTGATGAAGCTAGCTCAGGTCTGAGCTACCTATGTGGCCATTGCCCCTCCCAATTGCAGTGTGGACATACCATAAGCGGGTGAGGTGTTTAGCCCTCTGGCACATATGTCACAGATTTCAGATCTTATATCTAGCATAGTTCCTTGCTACAAAATGACCAACTATCTCATTTCCATTGTGCCTCCCTGGCTACACACCACAAGAGGCGGAGGTGCTGCATGGTCAGCAACAGTCCCCAAACGTGTCAATTTGGCACCACACTATAAATGAAATAATATCATCACTAAATGAGAAAGATATGGCAGTGTATAATTGCTGGCAGTGACACAATACAGTGCAGCAAGAAGCTAACATGCCAATATAAGAGTCACTATTCCTCTCTACGTATGTGCTGAAAACACTGTCATTGCTACTAAACTACTCACTTACTGTCCTGCCCTCGTGAGTGTCCCTGACACGAGCGGTCTGCTGTGGCACAGTGCACCACTACTCTTGCTGCCCTTGTGAACACCCGGGCAGAGATCATCACTTCCTTTGTGCCTACTCCTATGCATCATGTTTATGGTGTTTCTGCTGGTGCTTAATGCCACCCCACAGTGGTGTTGCACAATAGAAAGCCACTCACACAGCTTTTCCAATGGACCAATGCTTCCTCCCTTGCAATCTCTTTCCCACAGGCCTCTTTTCACTCCCCACTGCATTCCCCCTCTCCCCATTAGAACCGCTGCGCATACACACGCGCACACCTTCCATGCAGAACAATGAGATCTGAAAAAATTCCTAATTCGCTTTCATTGCTAGATAGGGCAGGGCTTTCCGATGCAACGCTGCTACAGAGGATTCATTTCCCCATGAAAGTGTACCTCTTGTCAATGGAAAGTCTGGCTACACCACTATGGAAAGCACGTGGCTTTAAAACATAAGAATCCTAAAATAGTTTTATTAGCAAGCAAACCAAACAGACTTCTCTTACCCAGGGAAGCCCGTCATGCAGCACTAGCCATTGATGCTTGCCATATCCAACTGATGAATTTCTCATTCAGATGCTTCAGAGTAAAGAATATGAACTTCCAAACTACGTCATTAAAAACTCTATCAGCTGGTAGAAAGAAAGAGGCAGACATTGAGACAAAGGTACTGAACAAGTGCAACAGTGACAGTTAACTTCACAAAACAGACCTCACTTGTTTTTACTGGAAAAGTTTGTCTTTATACTGAAACTAAATTGACTGGAATGGACTGATTATTTCAGTGACCTTTTTCAGGTCACTAGTCAAGATTTGGGCCAACATGTTAGTGTCAATGTTAATATATATTGTTGGCCTATAAGAGGTACAAACAGTAGTTTGGCATCTCTTCTTTTTTCAAATACAATAAGGTCTTTTGTTGACATATGTGGTTAGCCAACATGTAGCATTTGAGTGATCAAACATAGTCAACAGGTGGCCATGTAGCACAAGGGAAAACAAAAGACATTATAAAAACCTATATTGAGATCATGGGAACCAAGAGCTTGGAGGGCTAATTACTTCCTTTGATTTTTTTACTGTGTAAATAAGGATGCTAACTAAGCAACATCACATGATTATAATTCAGACAAGGTCAATTTTGAGAACAGGATTTAGACTACAGCCAGAGGGTAAAATTCCCCCTTCTTGCACAAAAGTCTGGGGACTCAGGGGATGTATTAGGTGATTCTTAATGTAGCATACATGGGGTACAAGGTACCTAAAATGTTGTCCCACGTATCTGTTCTGCACCTGTTAAAGTTTGGGACAGTCGTCGATGTTGGGACTGAAATAACATTGCTTCCTGCTGCAAAAGTACAGAGGCTTCAGTATGGAAAGGGATAATTGCTTATTTATTGATAACTAGTTTAACATTTTAAAAGCTGAAATTATCACCATCTATTTGCCTGGCATTGCTTTACTGAAAAAGGCCCTACCTGACATATTTGAGCCTGTTTTCTGAAGTAAATATGTGATGTGGCCCTAGCAGATGACAGTTCTTCCTACAACTGAAGGGACAAACCAGTGCCTTTTTACTTGCCATTGCATATCACCTCTGATTATGAACTCAGAACTATGTAATTCAAAACTAGGTCCATGGAAGCCAGCTGAATTATGCCACCGTAAAACTAACATAAGCGAGATCATATTCAAACCCATTAGATCACTTGCTCTCTCAGCTAAGCAAGCAGGTGATGGTTCTTTTTTCTTCATTATGCATTAATTGTCCCTAAGATGATTCACTTCAGGGCCACATTCATTGAGACCTAGACAAATTATAAACATCTGGGGAGTTAGCTGCTAATGATCTGGAAGCATAAAATACTAGTATTCATAGAACATCAAAGTGCAGGAAATAAATTAGGGGTGGGATCCATGAAGGTACTTAGGCATCAAAGTCTCAGGTTTAGGTGTCTAATTCCCAGTTTTGGCTCCACTGCAATCCATAAAATGCCAAACTCTCTAAGCTTCTAAACTCACTTGGTGCCTAAATTTTTCAAAGTAAAAGTTCCCTAGCTACCCGTGTTCCTGATTCTGGGCATGCACCCTGCTGCCTCACTCTAGGCATCCATGTGCCTAGCTCCCACCTAAGCCCCAGACCACATCCATTGCTGCTGCTGCATCTCTCACCCCTTCAGTAATTTTTAGCCCTGTTGTTAGAGTACTTGCCTGGGACGTGGGAAAGCCCGGTTCAATTCCCGCCCCCACTCTCTGCCTGAGGGGGAAAAAGGATTTGAACAGGGATCTCCTACCTCTCACAAAAGTTCTCCAACCACTGAACCATGGGATAGTTTCAGAGGGGCCTCCCTCAATTTCTCTGTTGAAGCTGTTGCACTCTGGATAAATAATGGTTAGATAAATAAAGAGTGGTTAGAGCAGGGAGACTGGTCCCAGGGTCTCACACATGGGTGCCCTGCCCACTGAGCTACAGAGTCATCTCATTCTCTCGCTCTCTCTTGCCCAAGTTTCTATCCACAGGGGAATACTCATTAAGAGGGAGAGAATGAGGTAATTTATATGTTCTAACTGATTTTTCCAGAAGAGGGCGCAAATTTCATATATATTAATATTAAGTGTGTTGCTACCGGCAGATGTTTACATTTAGCAAACAGCAATAAGAATGGTTTGGTTTGGTTTTTCAGCACTGGAACAGCAGTGGAACATGGTGTGTCTCGTTGCCTTTTGTCAGATTCAAGCCCATTTTATTTACTGCCGCTAAGGAGTAGTTTAATTGTGGTTAAACTAAGTATAGCTGAACAGTTACTATAATTTTAGGGTTAGATTTTCAAGAGTTCTCAGCTCTCATTCAGGAATCTAAATGACATGCTCAGGGCACTTGGGTAAGCTGTTCTAAGAAGACTGACCACTTTCTTTAGGTACCTAAATAAGAGCTGAGCTCTTTTGAACATTTGGCCCCAACTGCAGATACCGGCCCTTCTGATTTTATTGTTCTTTCACTGGAGAATCACTGTGATGAGACTATTTCAAAATTCAGCCTGTTTTGGTGTGCAAATCAAGGTACAGAATAGTATTTCAGACTCCAGTGTAAAAGGATAATCTAGCATGTGTTTACATAATAGCCATGGCTGAGGCCTTGCCTTCTGTGTCATTAGTAAGTCCGAGTTCCTACACAAGGTTCAGATTTCAACTTATCCACATAGATACTGTTCTTTAAGGCAAAAATCTTTATGCCAATGTCGAGCCTGAGTAGCTCTGCAGGGCAGGGGGCAAATGCTCTGGGAAGATGGAAGACAATGCTCCTTCCATACCACCTCATTGAAGCAACAGGGCCTCCTACACACACACACGCATGCCTTGTGCAACACAGATGGGAGCAGCATTTGCCCCTGGGAGTGTGGTATGCTGCAAGCGAAAAAGTAATTATCCACTTGTTAAAAAATATAAATTAGAATAAACTTTTTGAATGTCCTAATTACTTCATGGTTATTAATAGTGCCCAGCAGTCCTAGTCAGGATGAAGTGTCCCTTTGTGCGACACATTTTACAAGAAGATACTAGGGATTGTAACAAACAATAGGAAGGGAAGGGGGAGAGAGTATGAGAATAACAGTGATTGGAATGTCCTGTGACATGGTCTGCTATTGCATAACCTGGTGGGTTCAAATCATTATGACATTGTGTGTGTGTGTGTGTGTGTGTGTGTGTGTGTGTGTGTGTGTGTGTGTGTGTGTAAAAGGACACACACACACAATTACCCTTTTACTTAGCTATTATCAGTAGGCACTTTCTTTTAGACTTCACGGTACAAGTGGATCTTGAGGAAGAGTCTGACATTTGCATTCGATTCTCCTCCTAATTAATGTTTCCTCATGACTATTCACAAAAGAATGATCATTCATGGGGTGATTATTCAGAAGAGTGATTCATTTTCAAAGAAGTGTATGTGCTGTGCAGAGAGTATCATCTCAGTTTTAGGCAATGTAATCTTCAGCTCCTACAGTAGCTTTATGATTTATATCCGCACATGGCTTTCAACTTGAAGTTATAACCCTGACCTTTAAACAAATGTACTGTATACCCTAAGGGGCTATACAATAGTCATCCACCAAAAATGCTTCTATAATGTGGCTCTCCCATGCAAGTTACACAAGACTGGTGTGCAGAATATGCTGCACATTTTTGGCCACATTCAAGTAAAGTGAGCAGGTTACATAGTTGTACTCTCCTTTTGCGATATTGGGGGAGGGGGGAATACTTTGCATTTCTATAGTGTCTCCCATCCAAAGACATGAATGAGTTTGGTCTCAAAACACTCCTGGGAAGTAGGCATTATCGGCAACTATTTAGTAATGGAGCTTTTAAAATAAAATTATAAACAATGAAGACTTACATACATATACAAAAACATGTCCAGGAATATCTGTATGTATATAGCAAATTCATCCCTAATTTGTCACAATTTAATGCTTCACTCAGAATACTGCTTGACGACAGTACAGTCTGGCATTGGTATGTTTGGGAGGCAAAAAGTTGTCACAGAAGCATCTGCACTGAAATATCTGTTGATGGAGATTCACATGTGGGTTGGGATTGCCCTTCAAGGTGATTACTCACTGGCATTCGGTTCCAAAGCACTGTGCCACTCCACTAGAACCGTACACAGACTTATAAAGAAATGCTGGTAATTAGTTTTGATAGTGAATGGTTTAATTAATAGGTTTATGGGCAGAAATCAAACAAGGTAGACCATCAATCACTGGAAGCTATATTACAGAAATCACTGTTAAAACCACAATCTACACTTCAGAAGATGATAATCAAATTGGAAAATTATAAATCAAGTATGAAATTAAGGCCTGCTAAGGAGCTTCTTATAGCAAATGTGATTTCAAGAGTAACAGTACACAGTGAAAGCAAGGACTTGCAGAAATATTAATTTGAAGTTAATATGACCCAGGTAGCCCCCACAATATTGTCAAACTCATGTGCTCAAAAAATCAAGGGTCTGGCAAAAAAAAAAAAGAATCACGACATTTCAAAAATAATATATTTTAGGTTCTTTTTATTTGCCTTCTGGGTTTTTTTTTTTTTTTTTTTTTTTTTACTTTTTAGGATAAAACTTGGGTCCAATTTTTAATTTTTTCCCCCCACAACCTTCTGGGCTAGAAAGAAAGAAAGGATTCTCATGAAATAACATGACTCCAGGAGCTGAGGCTTTAAGAAAAAACACTAGATATCATAAGACTCACAATAAAATCCCAAGAGTTAACAACACTAGGACCATTTCTGAAACAAACTCTGACAACTTCAAGTAAGAAACACAAAATGGCCTAACCTTACAAAAGCATAAAAGATTAATTTTAGGTGGCTGACAGAAAAAGCTTAGGCACCTCTAAGCATAAAAGGATATTGGGATGACAGCGATAAAAAACCCCCATTGCATATGGTGGATTCTGTACACAGAACATTAGATCACAGCATGAGATCAGAAATGCAAAACATAATCCATAGTGCCCATCTAGGTGTTAAGCAATGTGAGAACATTAAGATGTATGTATTAACATTAAGAAGTCCCATTCTGGCCTGGCACGAATGCTACCATTACAGAGAAGCAATCCAAATGTAAATTCTGCAATAAACATTGGAAAGAAGATAAGAGACTCACTGAAATCACATGAAATACCTCATTGGCCAAAGGTCAATTAGAAACAAATGGGGAGAAATACCTCTTAGTGGACTATTACTCAATATTTTTTAAAAAATCAAGCTGTTGCACAAGCTATCCAAGTAGCAATACAAACAACACATTGTGGAATCTTGAAACTGCAGTTTACAGGAGTTAACAGACAATAGCCCACAATTCACAAGTGGCTGATTTTGGCAATTCTCTTTGCTATATCAAGCTCCCACTATGTACAGTCAAATAGGTTAGCAGAAATGTCAAGGTTAATTGCAAAGAACTTGATAAAATCAAAGCCTTGGTACGTTGATGGGATCTATATTTAGCATTCTTAGAGTATCACAACACACTTGAAGTATAGACAATTCACCCTGAAGCAGTGATAAAGAATATGCCAGGATACTAAAACAGAAGAAATACTGATAAGAATGCCAACCAATTGCTTCCTACTCTCCTCTTGCAAGTGCTAGATTTCAAAGTGGATGCCCCCCAGCCAAGATTACAGCTATACCTCCACATCAAGATCTTGCACTGTAATGACACCTGCAAGTCAGACCAGCAGGAAGAACAAGAGACATCCAAACAAAAATGGTGATGCCACTGTCTGTTTCTTTAGGTCATCCAAAATGCTACTGACAGAGCTCATGCACCAGCAGAAGTGATATGTCCAACCAATCACAGACAGACAAAGAAACCAGGAGCAGCAAACACAGGCTCTAGATGCCAGATCTACCTCAGCTGATGAACAGGCCATTGCAGAAGTATTCTGGGGTGCGTCTCTCTCAATCTCCACCATTGAGACTGTTCCACAATAATATTAATTGTGCCAGAAAGCAAGTAAGAATAACCCAATAGCCTGGTGGTAAGGGTATTCACTTGGGTCATGGGAGGCTTGAGTAGAGTAGGGTAGAGTAGGGATTTGAACAGAGATTTCTTATCTCCCAGGTGAATGATCTAACCACAGAGCTATGGAGTATAAGGGACCATTGCTGAGTATTATGCGGCTTAAGCATGCTTAGGGCACACCTACCAACTCACACCCCCTTGGACAGGGGAACATCTAGTTCAAGGGTCTCAAACTCAATTTACCTTAGTGCCAGTCTTCAAATCCTCCCAGCGGGCCAATAATGTCACTGAAGACGGTGTTCAGAAAGGAAAATGTTTATATTGTATTTTTTATTTCAAATTTCTTAGACATAATAAAACTGTCATACAACTTTATACAATTCTTCACCTGTCAGAGAGTTTTTAGTGTTTGCCAGACACCTGGCAACGCTTCAGTTCTGTCAGTTTGTTGATGTTTGGCCTCAGTGACTGAGCAGTTGAAACCTGCAGGATTGCAGCAAGGTGGGCATCAGGTAGTTGTGTTCAGTATTTTGACTTGTTTATATTCATTGTGGGAAAAAGTGATGCTGCCTCCACAGCTGACTCTGCCTGGTGACTAGTGATGGCATCTCTGTCCCTCTCCCCCAGCCAATGGGAGCTGCGGAGGGTGGCACCTGCAGCAGACATTGCGGGCATGGTGTCTGCCTGCGTCTCTCCTCCGCAGTGGGGAGGTTCTTAGGCCACAGATAGCCCATGGGCCGGGCGTTTGAGACCCCTGGTCTAGTTTGTGAATCCTGCTGCGTCTTAAATATGACTAAGGCACCGAGCAGCTCAGCAGTGTCTGGACTTCAGTGGCTTTGTACGTGGTACTTAGGTTCCTACAGGATTAGGTGGCCAACTGAATGGTGGTTTTATAAATGCCAGTCGTACCTAAATGATAGTTTGAGACACCTAAAGTGGCAGTCAGGGGCTTAAGTCCCTCTTGCAAATCTAACCCATAATAGTCACAGATATGTCTAACAAGAGAGAAGAATCCTTTCATCTGTCCAGAGAATTTGAGTTGTCCACCCTCACCTGCATCCTAAACATATGTGTGTTTCCTTCGTTCTGTTTCACTAATTGGCTGTGTCCATTTGTGGTCATTGTTCTTGGGTTTTTCTGTTTGATTTTTGTTTTTTAAAGAGGGAAGATGTAACAGTAGCAACCAGAATTAGTGGATGATGACCTCTCATGTATCAATGATATAAACTTCTTGTAATTTGGACTCATATCATGTGTCTGGGACCAGAAAATAAAGACCTGTGTCTCACCAGCCCTTCTGTGTGTCACAACCTTTATTACAACATAGGTTGACACTTTAGTATTTTGTTCTCAGGCTCTTTTAGAGATTTTTTTCTTAATGGATTGGTGGTTTGCTTTTCAGGCTGCTTTAAAGTTAGGGGGCAAAATTCTGCTCTCAGTGATGCTCATGCTAACCTAATGACTTTAGTAAGTTTGCATGTATGTACCAGCAGAATTTGTCTCCATATATTGAATGATACATGTCCCACATAAAGGGATAAGGATGATTTCGTAGAATGATCAGTATGTGGCATGAATCATCCCATTAAGCATAGCTATCATTTCTGGTGTACTTGAAGGAAGTCTCCACACAGTTTGTTTAGTACACTAAACTTATAGTTCTGAAGTTCAGACACACTTCTCACCAGAAGTTACCTGTGAAATTTGAAAACATACAAAAAAACCCCACCTAAACGGTGCCTGAAAAACTTGCTAGTGTACCCATTGCACACACAACATTCATATTTATGAGCATAAAATGGACAGTTGCATGCAAACAGGTACTTATATGCAAAACATTTAATTTAACAGACTTTGTTAGTGCAAGTGTAAATTATACAACAACATATTAGCCAAATTATCAAAAATTAGAATAATTTTTAATCTCATTTGGAATTTCAGAACCCTGCTGCTGGTGGAGGGTAAAAAGATCATTTGTGATACTGGCTTTGGTAGAGACCTACTTTAGAGCTATAGAAAGTAATCTGCATCTCTCACACACACACCACACACAAGTGGTAGTCTTCCTGATATCGATGGATACCTGGTCCATTGGGAAAGGGGCTAAAATCAACAACTTATTTCATGCAGCCACCAGTCATCAGATGTCAACAATTTTCCATTACTATGGATCTGGCCTGTGTCTTACCTACATCACTGGTGTGTGAATCAGCTAGTTATGTTCACAAAGAACACCTTTGGGATCCCAAAACTCCACTACTAGACTTGATTTTTCCTAAAGATGACAGTTTGCTCAGGGTTTCCCTTAGAGCAGCCTGCAGCTTTATTTTTAAGAGGAAAGTTTGCAGCTATGGGGAGATTTTACAGTGTTGCCATTCCCCAGGTACTGTTGATGATTCTAAGGTTGCTGTGGACTTCCTCCCAGATGGCTGTGCTGACTCCTCTGTCAAGGAGAAAGTATGATCCCTGTCTGTCTTAGCGTTTTGTAGTGGTGACTATCATCATAGTATCTGAACACCTCCTGTATTTATTAGATTGGAATGATGAAATTCCTAACAGACTCCATCCTCAAGCTCTTCTCCCTGCTGGTTACAGAGAGGTCTGCTTGAGGAAGGGTTTTTCTTGGCGTGGGGGGTAGGGAGGAGAGATGTCCAGGAAAAGTGGTCACAGATTCTACATTTACACAGACCTAGTGTATCTACTGCATCTCTGGAAGGTGCCCAGATAGCGCACTCATAGCCACAGTACAGGAACATACAAAGAATAGTGATCCCAGCACATATCACAATTGACCTTGAAAGGCTGTCCTCCATTGAGAGGATGGATGTTTACCTGCATTTCGCTCACCTTCTCAGCTTGTGCACCTTCCAGAGATACACTATATGTAGTGCGTCTGTGTAAATGTGAAACCAGTTATTTTGGCTTTATGCTGGTGAAATGAATTTTATCCATGGTCTCTTTTACATTTTGTATTTATCAGTGAAATATGTGAAGCATTTTACATTAGTAATGAATACATAAAAATACATTTGAATCTGTGTTTTTAAATTTGTATTGGACTTTAAAACATATTTGGTAACACAACTGTGGCTGCTGCTGTTTATGTGCCTGATCCACCTCATACTGAAGTCCCAGAGGAGCTGCATCCTTTTGTGGTGGATTGTAGTGATACAGGCAAGTACAGTTTCCCCTTTAGTCCCCACAGTCAATCAAGTTGCCCATCTTCACCACTATGTATCAAACCAATGGCCACCTCCCCCAGGAAAGGAATGTTGTCCCTCTCAGAATCCAATTTAATCCCTGCTTCTGGCAGATTCCTCAAAGTAAGACCCTTCTCAAAACCCTAAAATAAAACAGATTAAAATTCAGCAGTTCTTCATACCCCTCAAGGGTCACCTTCAGCAGGCTACTCACCCAACATCCACTCTGTTCTTCAGTTCCTCTGCCCATATTCCAGGGCCACACTCTCCAGGTGATCAGCCTGCCTCAGCAGTCATTCTTCTTCAATTCCTGCACCCCTACTGCAGGGCCTCCAGACATCTGGCAATTATCTATGCTTCTTACAACTCTTCTTCCACAGCCCTCACCTCAGGGCTTCTGCAACCAGGCTCCTATAGTGTTCTACCCCCCATGTGGAATCCTAACCCTACTGGGCTACTTCTCATAGGAGCCATTTTCCAGAATCAACCCTCTTTTTCCTGGGCTCAGACTCAACGGTTGTTCTCCTCCTTTGCCTAGAAACCTCTGTATGAGCCTTCTACTCAGCAGGGTTCCCTAGGTCTGGCCAATTCATCAGTTCTCTCTCTATAGCATCTCTCTTTCACCACCATCTCTCAAGTACTGCAGTCGCCAGTCTCATGCAGGGCTCTTAAAACAACTCCCACCATTTCCTTCCTTCTCACCTTTCTCAACTGCTGACTGGATCTTAATAGGGGCCAGATGGCCTCAATCTAGCCCCATCAGGAGGCAACTAACTAATCACAGGTGAACTGAACCCATTCAGTCTTAAAGAGACCATAAGTAACAGAGTCTTTCCATTGACTTCAGTGGGCATCTGACTGGGTCTTATGAGAATGATGGGGTAAAGTACTAGTGTATCACATTTTTAGCCCTAAAAATTAGGGGATTTTCCCCATATATACATTAAAAAGTAAATACTCTCCATGGTACAGCAAAAATACCTTGTTACGCTGTACATCCTAAGGAACACCTTTTTAAAAGAGCTTTCAATCCAAGTTCCACTTTAGCAGCCACCATTACTTGTGAGCACAAAATTAATATTTCAATATCTAGCTAGTAATTACACCAGTCATCATTAAAATCATTTTTACCAACAGTTACCATAAAGTGCTGTCAGACACCAAAAACAATCGCTATGGCAAGCATAGTGGAAACAGTGGTATCTCAAATAGCTGTTGGCATTTTGTTGTCTTATTGTTATTGTTCAATCTACAGACCACATTGCTGGTTCACCATGAGACTCCTGAAATACATGAATTTATTGCCAGGATCATTTCTGATTCTGCTTCCATGTGACACATATGATGGCCCAACTAAAAAGGATATGCAGAAATTCCTACTGTTGAGAAGAATGATTGTTTTACTTTCTCATTCTTCTACACAATGCTACAATAATGCTCACTGCAAAAACTGCAGGGAAAGGTTTACATTCAAACAAATGACTGTTATGATAAAAAGAAAATGTACATTAGGTTTTGTAAAACTTTCCTTTCCATTTTTAAAAAACTGAAATTGAGCCAAATCTATTTGAGAATCTCCCTTTTTGTGATTCATGGAAAATATTTTAAGTTTTAATTGGATTTAATGCAAAACCTCTTAACGTGAGGGTCAGTCAATCTCACCGAAATCCAGAGTTAAATTCAGGAAGCCAGAACTGATTCCAGAGTGATAATCCTAATTCAAAACATTTTTCATCTAGGGAATGAAATGTGAATAATCAGGAATCAGAAAGAAAAGAGGAAAAAATACAGCATGATTCTGAAAATATATGGTCATTGGCAAAACTGTTTCTGTTTCTCATGGACAAGAACAAAATGAAACTACTGTAATAATGGAGGAACTTTATAAGCAGTACATGAAAATCGTACTGAAATTGTAACTTTTTAAGTAAAGATCAGTTGGATTACTCACAATATGTAAATTAAGCATGTGCATATGTCCTTGCTGGATCAGAGCCCTAATGAAAACCAACATATGCCACAAAGTGCTAATGATTTAAATTATAATTATAGAGGGGCATACGCAAGAAGTTTGGATAAAGATTCTGAAGTGGAACTTTCCCTATCTTTGTGTGTTCCATTTCAAGGTTTCTATTACAAATATAGACCTATGTCATGAAGTTTGACCATTCCACATTCACAAATACAGCATTTCATTAAAACAACTTCATAAACATCACCCAGAATTCATAAGTTGTACAGACAGATTCCCCACATTGTCACCTCTGTACACCTACTCTCTCTACTGTTTATATTTCTAATATGCCCATCACTGTAAAATCTAGGCACCAAACACAAGGATCAAAAGAAGTATTACTGCTGAAGGATCAAAAGTACATTAATTTTCAGATGAACCTTAGTTTGCCACATGCTTAAAAGGTCTGCACTGGACTCACACATTTAAACAATTGTTTTTCGTAATTTCTCTTGTTTCCAATCTGAGAATGTGATTCTAAGTCAAATGTTAACTCTCCTTTGTCACTGTAAAGCTGCGTGCAGTGACTGAGAGCATGAGTACCAACCTCAGGGCAGACTGTTAGGAACCAGGGCACAAACCCCAAATTGGTTGTGAGTTCTGTATTTAGATTTCATCAACCAATTATCAGGTGTAAACTCCTCAGGCCTAAACATGGAGTTACTGACAGTCCCCTTTGGTACTCTGCTCTATTTTGCCACCCAGCTGAGCATACCTTTGTGATAGATGGTCCCTTACACCAAGGATCACAACATTATTCAGGTTACTTCCTGTTCCAAAAGACCAGTCACTTACCCCAGGTCCATTGCACCTTAGATATCACACCAAAGACAACGCTTGTAGCCAATCATATAATAAACTATATAAAGATTTATAAAATAGCAAAAAGAAATTAGAGAGTTACTTACAACGTTAAAGCCTCCAAAAATATATGCACAAATGAGTTACAAACTTAAGTTTCAAAAAGTAATAGACGCTTCTATAATAAACAAGTTTTATTGTCCTTTAGGACTAACCTAGGCTACGACACTGCGGCTGTCTTGCTTATGCCTAGTATACCTTGTCCATCAGAATCCAAGCAGCATAGAGATACAGTTTCTTCTTGTTAGGGGTTTTTATCCCTCTCTTCCCTTGTGCTCTGATCATCAAATTCAGCTGATGGGAGGAATCCCCTTGCATGATTCATCCTTATGGCGTGGGGAGGGGAAAACAACCAACATCTTTTGTCCTCTTTATCATCCCACAATAGTCTGTCTGGTGTCAATGGACCTTTCCTGTTGGGCAGGACGGTAACACCTTCTGTTGGAGATCGGCACTTCACACTAGTTAAAGTCTCTCTCCTGTCTGGTGATTTACACAGTCACAGAGGCTCATAATACAACTGCTCAAATATTACCTTACAATATGGGATACAGATTTTATAAGTGAGATTAATGCATGCAGCAAATCACAAACCTTCAATAAAGTCTAAACACATTCTTATAATTCTAATACCTATTTTAACACACAAGTGAGCCAGACTGATTCCAGCTGTGTATTAGTCAGTGTTCAGTTGAGACATGGGGACCTTGGCATAAGCTGGCACCTGGTCTGCTGGCGTCAGTCGCCGTAACTATTCTGAGTCCAGCCAGACCAAATTCAAATTAAGTCACTCTGCTCAAGGTTTTTGTTATAATGTGCTGGAAGGATCATGTTCTGTACCATTAACAGTGGCAGCTGATGCCCAACATCAGCAGTGGGGCTGAAGGTATCAGTCGATAACCCCCGCCTCCCCTGACTGATCATTTTCAAAGTGAAAAATGGGCACATTGTGGTTGTGAGGGTGGTGGATGGGAGGTCACAGGGAAGCACTTTGTTTGGGCATATGGGAGGTACTATCCCCTCCCCTTTTCAGAATGAAAAACTGGACACGTAGTAAAGGGCAGGTTGTGAGAAAACAATATTAATCTCTGCCATCCCTTCACCAATCTCTCCTATTTCTTACCTCTCCCTTGTCAATCTAGCCTCTGCCCTACCATCCCCTCACCACACCAATTCACCCTTACCCACAACCTTATTCAGTAATTGACCCTCCCCACTTGCGCTCAACCCAAGCCATCTCCCTCCCAACTCGAAACCTCCCCAAACCACCTTGGCTCCCTCTAACTCAAGCCACAGTTACACAGAAACTTCCACTATCTATCTCA
This sequence comes from Lepidochelys kempii, assembly GCF_965140285.1. Taxonomy (NCBI): domain Eukaryota; kingdom Metazoa; phylum Chordata; order Testudines; family Cheloniidae; genus Lepidochelys; species Lepidochelys kempii. The sequence goes on from NC_136380.1 coordinate 97,442,690, forward strand.
CAAGGCTGAGAACCCACCCCTCTACAGCTTGGATCCACCCCCTTTAGTGCTGAACCCTATGTCACCCAACATCCCTAGGCTCAGAACCACCCCCCACCATACAGACCCAGCACTCCAAGCTCAGAGCCTTTCCCACTCCTACCTGAGCCCCCACCCACTACCTCACTCAGAAGCCTCCTACTCTGCCCACCCCCACCACAAACACACAGGCCAGAAGCACTCTTGAAGCAGCCGGTTATAGCCTCCAGGGCCTGAAGGAGGCATAATCCTACCAGGAGCTCCCAGTGGCAGCAAGTGGTACTGCACCCTACAGTACATTGGCCACTCAAAATGCTAGTGACTCTAGTGGTGAAACTTAACCTACTTAGCCCCTAATGGCCAGCCATGCCTGACCATACAGGGCAAAGTCTAAAAAACGATGATCGATCCTTCAGTAACAACTTCCGAATTTGGCCCTATTTGTGCAGTCCATTGGGAAGCTATTTGATTACATATGTTTCATTGTAATTTTTTACACTGACTTCACTTAGATTTATTTTTAATTTCCTAGTTATTCTGGCACTTTCTATGGTAGCATCCTCCAGAGTTTGGTCAAATATGTAGAAACCAGCCAAAAGGTGTGGGGGAGGGGATTCATAGGCAATACAATAATTACTTGAAGATGCCTTTTAGAAGTAGTTTTGTCGGCTTATAAACTGACATTTGATTTTGTTTAATCAACTGTATATCAGCCTTTTCCTGTTCTTCAAAGAAAAGACAACAGGTTATAAATCTGTGCAGCTTTCAACTAGCTTGAACCAGCATTTAGTGATTGTTCTTGCAATGTCATACAAATCTCTCATTATTTTCTAATGGTGCTCTGTTTCCTTTAGAAAACTAATATATTGATTAGATCTCCAGTGAAGAACATCTACAGTATAATCAGTTCAGGGGAGATTAGTTGACTGGCTAATATCCGTACAGCCTTATATTCTTAGAAAGGTTCCTGGTGCCAGGAATCCTAAGGGTGCGGTAACCTCAGGTAAAGCTACGCTTCTCATGCTTTGACTCTCCGGATCTGTTATTAATTCTCCATTGACACTAGGAGCATTTACTTCTTAAATATATTACACTCAATTAACTTAGGTTTAAGTCCTAGGTCTCCCCTGTCCCAATGCCGCAATTCAGATTCTAGGACCCAACAGCATTAAATCCACCTGGAGAAGGGGAACAGTACCCTGAATCCCCCGCCTCAGCACTGACAGTGGAGAGGACAACCCAGGAAGGGTCAGGGCCAGGCCAATCAGGAAAAGGACTGATTCAATCTCTTTCCCAGGCAGCCTACCCCAGCAGGATTCCTGTGGAGGCACAGACAGAAGGTGTGAAGTCTCCTCTGGAGCAACCACCTGCACATTCCACCTCCACGCATTCATGGCGGAAAGAAGGCTATCCTTTTGATATACTTCGTTGCTCACCTGAGACATTCAGAAACAGCTCCTTTGCTGGATAAAAGGCCTATATGCGCCCTCCTCCTTTCATTTTTTTAACATATAAAAAATACTGTCAAAAATGGTTGATCACAAAGAAACAAGCAATAGCTCCATGTGAGAAAACAAAATGCTCCTTTTAAAACAATTATGAATTGGCATAGTCAGCTATAAATAGAAACATTTTAAATATGGGTGAAACAGCTTGAAAACTGGAATTATCTTTTCCTATATGCAGTCACATCCAGTGTTTTGCAAGACAAGATTTTATTGTTGTTATCATTAGTGCAAAGTGTGTTCACTCTTAAAATAGAAATACAATAGTCCAAATTCATTCTCTGTGTAACTCCACTGACTTCAATGAAGTAATCTTAGGGATGAATTTGGCCCAGTCTCTTTCTCTGGGTGACCTTTTGCTCAAAACGCTCACTGTTTGGTTCTGACCAACCACATTTCTGTAAAAACCAGCTTTTTACTCACAGGTCCCTATATTAGAAGCAATGACAGGCTGTCAGTAAGTGTAAAACAAGCAGTAAGCAAGGTTTAGAATTTATTTATTTTATTTAATTTAATTATTATTTATTTAATTAGAAATTAGAATGGCTACCTACCAAAGAAATTGTTCCTATAGTCATGTCACTTTTTAAATTATGTTACAAGGCATAACAATGAGCCAACCAGATCTAAATTCAGACATTTTCCTTAAATCTACTGTATTGGGGGATATTTGTAAGGAAGAACACTTTGTAACTGATGCAACCCCAGTTATTTTATTCTACTGCTCCATACAGGAGTTATTTATAAGAGGAGTTATTTGCACAAACCTGGCTCTTAGCAAAGACACCCTGAATTCTCTGCCTCTGAGTTGTGCCTCCAGTGACATTTACCAGTTATTACCTTGTAAGTCATTTCTATTTTAAAGTCATTTCTGTTTTTAAAGTTAATGTAGTGCTCAGGAAAGATACCAGATTGCTAACCCTGCCCATTTATCTATGTGCTGCCATGGGAATTGAGGTTAGTAATTGCATATGAAACAACAGGCCTGGGGTTGGTGGCAGGGTATTCTCAGGAGAAGCTCCTCAGCTCTGGAATTCAACTCCCCCACTGATCAGCATCAAAATCAATTGACCTTTAGGACACATTATAAGGATCATCTCATGTTTCTGGAGGTTGGTAACTTCATATGGGCAACTGTGGGGTTTTTTGCAGGAGTGAAATACCCTATTTTCTTGTATGAGGCATTTTGTACATGCATTCTAACCCATGTTACATAGGAGGTATTTTATAAATCAGTCAGTCAATAGATAAAATATTTCATCTGGGCTTATAGATTGTGATCTGCTTGTGTAGCAAGACCAAATTTTATGGTCAGAAAACTTCTGAACCACTGAAAACTATATTTGTGTTGTTTGCCAGGTGGAATGCACATCACTTAAAGCAAGAGATATATTTCTGCAGATTTCCTGTTCAGTTTGTTGAACAGGTTATCTATTTTTAAAAGCATTGTATTTAAAAAGTTCTGAGTGAAACCCATGCTCTTTTGAACCAAGTCAGGCAAGCTGTAAAAAAAATTAATGCATTAATCCCAGTGTCAAGGACTGAAGTCTTTCACTTCAAAATAGACTGTACAGCATGCAAAATGGGATGGTAGGAAATTTAGCAACTTTTATGAAATCTCATTTTTAACTGTTTTTAAATCTTTTGTTATCATTTTCAGTGAAGTTTAATCTTTGTTATGTAATATACGGACAATGTAACTGTAATTATTCTTGTCCTAATAGTTTATAAAATAAGAATGTCTACTTTAACATATGTTTTAGGATAATTTATCTTCTGATAATTTATCTTCTGATATTGGTAAAAAACCAATAGAAGTGGCCCTATACAAACAAGAGTTGTTGACTGTTAGCTGATGGTTAAAATACTATATTTCAGTTTGCTCCCACTATGAAGGATCTCCTCGAAGCCACACAACAAAGATTAAAATAGGAAAGTCACTAATTTGACAAGATTCTTTTAGAGAGCTCTGCTTATATCTTCCTTCATTTTGGGAAGGGGGGATGTTTTCACTTTACAGAATAGCTTCCACTGGAAAACCTGCATAGCAGAATAGAATTTCTGCATACACAGCATAGTCTCTAACCCGAGCTCTTGGACTGTTAAGGGTGGAATCGCTAGCTCCAAGACATCCTGTAGATCTTTCACTCTGCCCTTAACCAGCAGACTACACTAATGAGTCAGGTTTCATTTCCTGCATTTCTGATTTCCCTTTTCAATACTCAATTCTTCAGAAGCATTCCAGGATACAAGAGGGCTTACTCCCCCATACTGCACAAATAATATTTTCCTGTTTTCTTTGATCAGGTGCTCCACATGCACCTTGAAAACCATGTCACAGGAAACAGTTTGAAGCTTAAAGACTGTAAAACTAAAAGAAAAACTTATCGGGTACACAGGCATGACGACCTTAATCTGTTTGTACTGGCTAAAGAACAAATAATGCTATCATCCACTATTTAATTTATGACTCAATAATAGTTGCTTGTGATTTTACTCTGCAAAAGTTTAAATGTAACTGTACTTCAGACTTAGCAACAAAAGTGTTTCTGACAGACTCCTCCATGCAAGGTAATATAATATCCTTTTGTATATCATGCAAAACTATCAAACTGTTTCCGTCATTTGCAATCTATGTGTAACAATAATCATATATTGTCTATGACACCTTTAACAAGAAATCAGTAACAGTGCCTGATTATTTAAAAAGGAGACTGCACAACTGCATACGCAATATATGTGTAATCTACAGATACAGTTTTTACAACTGTGTATGTAAATGGAATAAATATATATATGTAAATGACTGTGGAAATGTACTAATGCAATTTTTGTGCAAATCAGACACAAACTATATACCTAACTTTTAAAAAAAATTGGCCCATAATTTGTCATAGCAATTGCAATTTACCCTCAAAAAAGTGGTAGCTTTCTACAATAGAAAGTTTTACCAGCAAAACTTCTGCCAGCATACTGCTACTGACATAGCTGTTTTGGAAGAGTTCATTCATGTTTGATTGCCTTTGCTAGTGCAGTGTGTCCACACAACACCAGGTTGTCTTGGCAGAAGATGTGCAGCACTGTATAGTGCATGCCAGCGTCCCCCAAACCACCATCCAGCACACAAGCTAGTGACAAAGATTTGCAGTATGTTACACGATACCAGCACTGTGGTGGGAAAGTCCTACAATTCCCTCTGTTCCATCCCATAATCTACCTTTTTGCACCGGTTTTCAATCTCTCCACCATCTTGCCATCAAAAACATGGATGCTGAACAGATCAGCAGAGCTCTCTGGTCTGTTTCAGAGGCAGGGCAAGTGATTCTTTTGTATTTGTGGAACTGCAACAACTACCAAGGCCATGCAGCAGGAAACTGAGAATACTGAGGAGGAATAGATGATATGGACAGTGAATGAAACTGGCCAGCTGTGGCAGGTATTGCTGTACATTGGGGATAGACAGTATTGGGCTCATGAAATGAGCACTGAGTGGTGGAATTAGCTCATGATGCAAACCTGGGACAACCAGGAGTTCTGCAGAATTTTCAGATGTGGATGGCCAGTTTGCTGAAGTCAGACAGTGTGACGCTTTGTTTTGCTGCAATACAGAGTAATTAGCCGGTGCATGAATTATTTCTTTGCTTAAGGGAGCTATTGATTTGTGGGGTTTGCATCTCTGTATTGTAAGACAAAGAGAATAAATCCTGGTTTTCACAAAATAGAATTTTATTATGCAACAATAAACAACACATAAACTACTAAAAAAGAATGCGCAAGATGCTAACAGCTCAAGGGCGCATCACAGATCAGAGTAGGTGTATTCACAGCAATCCTCCTTATTGTCCGCTGGGGCTGAGCTAAGGCATACTGCTTCAGGGAATGCTGGTGCCTTGAGGAGAAAGGTGTAGGGGAGGTGAGGTTGGCCTTGGCCCCAGGAAGAAGGAATTGTTGTCCATGCAGTGTATTGGCTGCTGGAGTGCTCTACTCCTAATGCTTCAGAGCATCCGAATTTGATATCTGAGGAACTGCATGATGTGTGGGTGCACCTGTCCTTTCTCCGGCATTCAGTCCCAGCAGTCTCCTGGGCTCCAGTCTCAGCAGTCTGGAGCAGTCCTGAGAACCTGTCTTCTCTTGTCTGTTTCTCTTTCCTCCCTATCATAGTGAGTCTCTCAGTGGGTGTAGAAGGGGCAGCCCTCAAGGATTCCACAACCGAGGTCACTGAAAACTACCAGGCAGAGAGCCACTGTTAGATGTAAGGGGTTAGCTGGCAGCACAAGATAATTAACTCCCTAAATTTTTTCTCATATAAAGCTGCATAAAAAGTATGTACAGGCCCACAGTCACTACCACTTAACAATACCCAGCATGGTGAGTACATGGGGTCACTTTTCAATCCCCCTATGTGAGGAGTGGGCAGGACCTGGGGAACTTTAGGGACAGTGTAGTAAACATTGATTAACTTGTTACAGGCAATGGTGATGCTAGCGGATATATCACTCATGAGGATACCAAAGGCCCAGAGAAGGCAGCTGTTCAAGAGGATTTGCGGTTACCCGGAGCCATATGCTGCTGGGTTTTTCACAGCAATGGTCACCCAGAGCACCTCTGCAGTGTGCGTTCGGAAGATGTCCTACCACGGTGGTAGAAAGAAGGCTGCTCTGCCTAGGAATGTCTGGGCAAAATCAAACACAACCTGCTCAAAAAGTTCTGTGAAATTGTCCCAGAGGACCAGGAAGCTGTTGGGGCCAAGATAAACCAGCGGCTCCATATGCAGCAGAAGATTATGACTGCTGAATAGAGTTGTGAATCTGTCCAAGCCAAGATCTAACTACACACTGTTTCTATCTCTTTCCTGAAGCTAACCACAACATACAAGTGATGAGTTTTGGACTTGAAAACCACAAGTTTGAACAGCATGTGTAATGTGCTTTACACTTGAAAATCTGCACACTACAAGTTTACAATGCATTTTCTGAAAAAGCATAGTCAGAATACCCAGTTGCTACTATTTTCTATTTTTAGTATATTTAATTTTATTGGTTAGCAGGCAAGCACTGTCTCCATATGTATCTGAATGCTCAGGTATTAGTTTGCACATAGCTTACAAGTGCTGGAAGCTTTTTTTTTTTTTGCCCGTTCACAATGTATAGAATTTTATTTGGTTACCTTCCCTGCAAAACTATATACTTCGAAAGCAAAATTATTTTCCAGCATTATGTATTTGTGAATGTTTCTGGCTGCTTTTCCCTGTTTTCTTTCTGTCAGTTTTGCCTAGGAAGGCCAGTGCATGCTCTTAAAATAAACCAGCTACTTTAAAGCAGAATTCCTTTGTTCCCTGTTCACACGTGGTCAGCTGCCATTTTGAGAGAGGAAGAGGAGAAATTTGGGAGGCCCTGGAAAAAGTAAAACAAATGGCATTCACTAATGAGACCAGTGACTTATACCCACCTGAATTCCTTTCTCCTTCCTCAATGGAGTTCAGCCGGGTCTTGAGGAAGTCTTCGCTCTCCATCAGCACTGCATCATCCATATCCCCCTCTTCAAAGAATTTATCATTTGTGTGCAGTTCAAGGGTTCCTTCTTTTGGATGTCATGAGATGTCCCCTGCCCATAGCAGATAGATGGTGGGATTCCCTCTCAATATGGCGTAGAGCTCTACATAATAGCAGAAGCTGTGGGAGACAGCATTAGATTTTTTGTTGCTCTCCTTTGTCTTTTGGTAGGATTGCCACAGCTCATTCACCTTTGCCCGCCATTGGAAATTATCCCTGTCATACCTCAGTTTCCGCAACCTCTATGCAATATCTGCATAAACATCTTTATTCCGGTGGGAATTCCGCAGCTGTGCCTGCATGCTCCTTCTCCCACAAACCCAGGACATTCAAGACCTTGTTTCTGGACCAGTCAGCAGCACGAGGCTTAGCTGGAGTTTTCCATGGAGCCATACCTGTGTGCTAGCAAAGGTGGGCTAGTAGGAAAAGAGACATTGCCAAAACACTCTGGGGATTTTAAGCTGGGGGGCAGGCATGGGCTACTGGTCTTTGTAAACCCTTGGCAGCAAAAATTCAACCAGAGCAGTCACTCCCATGGGCACAATGACATTGTAAACTTGTTGCTGGAGGACTGCTTGTACTGATACCGATATGTCCACGTTCACACAGGCACTGTGCTGGTCGAACACTACTGCTAGAAGCCTTATGTCACTTGGGAAACTGGTTTAACTTTCGCTGGCAAGAATTCAGAGTTTTGTTGGCAGGACTGAAAATTCAGGGTGGATGCATGCCAGTAAAATTTTACAGTACAAACCAGGCCTAAGAGTAGAAGCAAAGTAAATCCCAAACATCCCATACTATATACAATAAATAGAGTCGCACAATAAACAGTAGTACTAATAAGGAAACAAACGCCTGAACCATGATGGAAGGATGTAGAGGGGAAAAGAATTCCGGAATTGTAGACCACTGATTCCAATCCATTCCACATTTTACCTAGGAAAAACCAGGAGGGAAGGGATGAGCCAGTGCAATGTGGAAAGATTGAAGTTGGAAGATTTGTGACTTAAAAAGGCCATAACTGAGGAAGTTTTAGCAGCCCAGAGAAGATGTGATGAATAGCTGGTAAGGAGATAAAAAGAAATGTGTAAAGGAATCACCCTTTAAAAGAATAGGATGAATAGTATCATGAAATATTTAATATTTATATTAACCAAGTAATGTATGAAAAATACAAACACCAATGGGAGGAATACCTGTTGTAACTGCCACCCTCCTCCTCAGTTCAGGGACAGGGGGAACACAAAGGAGAACTGGTTGCTGTTAACTGGTTGCCAGTCTCAGTGATTTTATTCTGGATTTACACCAGTGTAATTGAGATAGTCTCACCCATTGTCTCTATCTATATTTTTTAAAAAGACAAAATAATAAAGTTCTTATTATTATCTCCAAATATTTTTCAGAAGAAATTTTTTTTTGTGGAACAGAATATTCAGTTGAACAGAGGAAAATTGTTTCTTACAAACATCTGGGGGAAAAGTAACTACCTATCCCAAAGAATGCAAATTGCCTTTAATAATTGTCCTGCCACATTCTGGACTAGCTTTGGCTTCTGAAAGGTCTTGAATTGTAGCCTCAAGTGGAGTGCATCACAGTAGTTTAATCTCAAGATACAAAGACACAGAAAAATGTCACCAGGTCCACATCTGAAACAAGACATCTATGACAGAGTGCTGGACAACAGCAACTGATTCAGCACTCTGATCACTGCAACTTCAATTAGTTTCCCAGTGCTCACCTGAATATGGGAACTGTACCAAACTGATCAATTGGCAATAGGCTGAAAAGATTAAAAGCTAATTACCTCATTAACTCAGAGGGTACAAAGGCACAGGAAGGAAGCACAAAAGGGAGAGAGAAAGTGAAAGAGCTGTAGGCTGGTAGAGCTAGGGCCACAGAAGGTCTCTGCCTTACAGCCCCAGGATACTATTAAAGCTGCTGCACGATCTATAAAGGCGGTGGGAATGAACTTTGTAAATAAATAACTGGGTGTTTGACTTGAAGAAGGTCTCCGAATAGTTTGCTTGTCTTGAAAGAGGCAAGAGTGGAGCATGTCCCTGCCACAAAGTTATACAACTCAGCAAGCAAAGATGGGAAAATGTGTTCTTCAGGGCCGGTATCAGGGCACACAGTAATAGCTTTGGGTCAAATAAGACCACTAAGTTGTGAAATTAATTCACAATCAATGGCTGCACAGTCAGTTTGCCATGCTGATATAATTCTAGTCAATTCTTGTGTTGCTTTCCCAAACCTACTAATGTTATCTCAGCCTTATCCAGACTGAGCCTCAACCAGCTGGTCCTCATTCAGGACTAAGTCTCCTGGTCATCCATTACCCTGCACCAAAGGAATCAGCTGTAAGGAGAAATACAGCTGAGTAACATTCACCTAGTGCAGACATTGTAGCCCACAATCTCTTTATTAACCTTCCTAAAGGTCTAATACACATATTGAAAAAATGGGTGGGCAATACAGCAGAACCCTGCAGTTCCTAGCATGAGAGAGTCTTTGGGATGGATGAATAATCACTTTCCGGTTCCTCTCTGATATTAAGAAACAAAGCTACTTCCGAGCAGTTCCATCTATTTCTACTAAGGACCATGGCATTGTCATCAGCACCTCATGATCAACCACATCAAAGACAAGGGATAGACCCAATAAAGTCACCATGGACATTGTGGGCCTGGTTCTCATTTCACTGTCATTGTAAAACAGACCTTAAAATATGGCTAATTTACATTTATACTCACTTTGAGGCCTATTTACTCTGCCACATTGATGTAATGTATAAAAAAGAATCAGATCTAGTATACAGAAGAATCAGATCTATTATGTTCATCTATAAGCTGGAGATCATTGACCAGTGCCTGCAGTTTTTGTCCCATACCCAAGTCTAAATCCAGATTTACTAGCAACAAGAAAATCTCAATACTGGTAACATTGCCATAGCTGCTTCATCGCCATCTTCTTAATGATCAACCCCCACAAAGCAGGAGACTCAATACCAATAATGTGTTGGTGAGAGCATCAGAAACATGAGTTGATTTCTTGAGTAAAAGCCTCACTGACGCATCTTTGAACACGCCTAGCATCCAACCCTCACACAACAAAGCAATGATAACTTCCACCAACAAAGGACCCACTCTCTCACTACTGGCCTTTACCAGCCTGGAGTGACATAGTTCCCAATGCCCAGGAGGAGGCCCAAAGGACCCTGAACACTTCCACACCTTCAGGGAGAAACACTGACCAAAACACAAAGAGTGATCTGCATTTGTCTTCCCCAAACCTTATCCTGCACCCATGAATTCAACAAGCTGCATCTACAACCAACAATTTTATCAACATAGTAATCAGCAAATTCCTCACAACAAGAAAAAAGACTCGATTCAGTTTCCAAGTGTGGGTAGATTGGATTAACCAAGCTATCCACTACCCAAAACAATTCAAATGTGCATAACGCTACCGAACTATGATGGAGATAAAACTTACCCTCTACTGCACAGCTTCCAAATAAGATTTTTTAAAAATGATTTATGTCATATAGATCAGACTTCGTCTGGGACTTTGTCCACTGGTATTATAACCTTCTTCCCTCTCCTTTCATCCTCTGCAAGTCATCTGTGAACCACAGTGACCTGGAAGGGCAAAGTCAGAGCAAGGGCATTCAGGAACCACTGTATCAGTAGCTGTGGACTTAGATCTTGATAATACCCCCAGCCCATCAATAGAGTGGGAAACTGGCAACAGAGTACACTCCCTCAGAGACTTTCTGAAACATGTCTGCCTACCTAACCGTTGCAGGCTTTTTAAACTGCTATATATCAATGAAGTAATTAAGTTAATGTTAATAACCACTTGATAAAAAGCAAAAGAACATTCATTATAAAAGAAAGACGTAAAGGCTTGTTCTTCCCCTTCAACCACTGCCTGTTTGGCAAAAACATAAAAGATAATGTAACAATTGTTTCAAAACAAATAAGAGAAAAGACAAATTAACTTGTGTTCTTTTCATGTCAACTCCAAAGGCATTGTTGAGCTTTCAATTGGAAAATAAATAACTATTGACCATAGGAGAAACCAGGATGTAGAATTATATTAATGCAAACTCTGTCTTGTGGAATATCAGTCTGTTAATTAAAAAAGTTGCAGGTAGAAAGTTACAAGTCAACACATAATTAAAAAGTTGGGGCAACAATATTAAAATGGCTGGCATCTAAGCTCGTTTTCAGAAAAATCAGTAATAGAAGGGAAACAATTCAAATTGGGGGCTATTTTTAAAATGTTTATATGAGTTTATACAGGTTGCCTTAGCACTGCCCTGGAAAACAAGTTTATTCTTTATGCTTGATAAACACATATTTTTACGTGCAATGTTTGAAACCATATTTTATTCAATATACACTGGCAAGGATTTTTCTCTGTGTGTTGTGTGTATGATTATATGGAGAAATACATATCCATATATTTAATTAAAATATAGATTAGGTTGCTATATGGAGATAGGAATGCTCTTGTTTCCCAGAGCTGATAAATAAGGCTTGTCAAAGGGCAAAAAACCTTTGGCTCCAATTCAGATATTTCTTGTGGGAAGGGCAAATTCTGGTTCCCCCTCCTTCCTTGGCAGGGATCCTGGGCACCCACTTGACTTCCCCACTCCTTCAGGGACCCCAGGTATCCTTTGGCCAGGGAGTCTCCCATCTCTATTAACCACATACAATGCATGAGCCAGTGCTACCAGGAGCCAAATTCTCTGTGGATTCCCCTGTGCTCGACTGTACAGTACAGGAACAGAGTGTCCCAACACTGTTTGATCCAGCTGCCCTTCCATCAGTACGAAGGGGCAGCTGGGTCAGATTTCTGTGGCATTCTGACCACGCATTTGGAGTGTCACTTCAGACTGCTCCGGCAGCAGCTGCACAGACTTAGTACAGGACCTCTGCTTAACAGTGGCTCCACAGCCAATGCAAAAAGCTTGGGGGTGGCACTTGCACCATGCCCAACCCCCCAACTAGCACTACTGCGACAAACAAAGCTAGAAAATATTAAGAAATCCCCCCACCTACTATCATAGAATCTCAGGGTTGGAAGGGACCTCAGGAGGTCAGCTACCCCAACTCCCTGCTCAAAGCAGGACCAATCCCCAATTTTTGCTCCAGGTCCCTAAATGGCTCCCTCAATGATTGAACCCACAACCCTGGGTTTAGCAGGCCAATGCTCAAACCACTGAGCTATCCCTCCCCCTGTTAGTGACAGCCCCCCTATGTCTGCTAGTGAGAGCCCCCAAAACTCTCACATGCACAAGAGTATAACAAATGCAATTTCCGAAAGTGTTTCTCCTGGTCTTTTTCATTATTATAAAGAACAACCCCCTTCCACCTCCCCCCACCCAAAAAAACCCCTCCAAACAAATCAACAAAACACCCTCTTATAATCATTTCCATCCAACGATTAAACTTTGCCTATCCAAACTACAGAGCATTACAAAGGCTTGATTAGAAATGCTGGATAGACAGGAATGTTTCAATGGATCTACAACCCCTCCTCTAAAGCCTTGTCGACTAGCCAAAATTGAGGGGAATAGCTACTGCGAAATAAGATATAAACACATCCCATAAACAAATTGCTCTCCATAGGAGAGATGAGTGTATATACATTGCACTGTCACCAATCCTAGCGCCTTCTCGCTATCTATAGGCTAGCAGCTCAATACTACATTAGTGTTTCCCCTTACTAATCAAAGGAAGACCATAGCTCTGGCTAACCTATGTGGGCAGGCAGGCAGGCAAAGAGCATAAGGTATAAGGAGCCCCAGAAGCTGAGGCAGACCATGATGCCTCCTGATACAACAATATTCTGGTGCTTTGGAATCTGGATTATTCTGGTGGACTAGCAGAAACTGTCTATGTACTACATTTTAGATGGTAAGAAAGGAGGGTAAGTGGCCAACAGATATCCAGATCCTATAGGACACAGATGGCAAAGTAGGGCGTTGACTCCAGAATATGCTGGGTGCACATTGTTTGGTGGAATAGTAGAAACAACCATTACTGGGTTTGTGGCCACGATCTGGCAGGATCCAGATGCCACATCCAAGTTTTTGCAGCACGGTTGCACTGGAGTGCAGCCGGGCCCAGATTTAAACACAGGCTAAACATGTTCTGTTCTCCATCGAGGCCGTGGGATCGGTGGGATCCAACAGCCCGCATCAGCTGCAGCGGCCAGACCTGGGGTTTCGCGGGGCTGTCATGCCGGGCGGGGTCACGGTCCAGTGTGCACGGGTGCAATCGGAGCGTCTCCCCGTGTCCTCTATTCGCACTGGGGGGGGGGGGGGGGGACAAACGCTGGCGGGGATCCGGCGCGGTCGGGCTCGCAGCCTGGTCCCTTTGTGGTTTAAAAGCAACACGCCCAGCACAGCCGCGGCTGCTGAGGGGGAAGGGAGGTCCGGGAATAAGGTCGGTGCGAGCGGCTACGAGAGCGGGAGAAGAGTAGCTGCGCCCCTGGGCTGGGGCTGGGGCTGGGGCTGGGGCTGGGGCTGGGGGCGGGAAGGGGCGCCGGCTGCCCGGCGCGGCGGGAGGAGGTCGCTCATCTCGCCCCGGCTAGGGTTTCGCAGGCGGGGGGAGGATGCTCCGCGGGCTGCAGGGGTGGGGTCTCTGGGGCTGCAGCTCCCTCTGCTGATGCGGCTGGCGAGCGGGGCGGCTGCCGGGCCAGGTGCTCTGTGCAGCTCCTCCAGCCGGCGCCTGCTGCTTCGGGAGCGCTCCCCGCCGCCTCCGCCTGCCGCCGGCGCCCCGGGCTCCGCTCGCCCAGCATCCCCCATGGCCAGCCTGGCTGCGGAGATCATCGCCTTCCTGCTGGCCATCTCGGGCTGGGTGCTGGTCTCCTCCACGCTGCCCACGGACTACTGGAAGGTCTCCTCCATCGACGGCACCGTCATCACCACCGCCACCTTCTGGGCCAACCTCTGGAAGACCTGCGTGACCGACTCCACCGGCGTGTCCAACTGCAAGGACTTCCCCTCCATGCTGGCACTGGACGGTCTGCACCAGCCCCTGCTGGGGCTTCTTATACCTCTTTGCTTCTCCGTGTCTGTCTGTCTGTCTGTCTGTCTGTCCGCCCGCCGGCCAGCCGCGGGGCTGGGGTAGGCGTCCAGAGCCCCCACCCCATCCCCAGGCTAGTAAGCAGCCCCCCCGCCCTTCCCCCGAGCTACTGGCCTCCAGCGAGTAGGGGCTAGGCTCATTGTGTGAACTAAACACACACACACGTCCCCAGAGCAACGGGCCTGCTGCAACACAGCTGGCGAGGCGTCCTAGAGGGGTTGCAGATGAGAAGAGCTGGCAGTGAGGTGACCCTCTCCAGCCAGCCTTTCTAGTGATCTGCTACAGTTCGGGAGGCAAGAGGTTAATGATTTGGTGGGCGAGATTACGAGCGTTTGTTTGCTGGGGTCGGGAGAGTGCTCTTTATAACAATGAAAAAGGCCCGAAGAAACCCTTTCAGAAACCATATTTTGGCCTCTTCAGCTTCTGAATGGGAGAGTTTGGGGGGATGACAGTAGCAGCCATGGTTAATGGAGGGATTTCTCAGAATATTCTCAGCAGTTTAATTTCTATTTGGTGCACTTCGACTCTGTTTTTAGCCCTTCAGCAAGTCTTACTTACCTGCCATAGGAAGCATTCTTTTTCTTGGTATATCAGCATAATCTGTATTTTAATTCAATGCATCAACATAATATCTATATAGAGAGAAACAATCCTTGCCAATTTACAGTTGAATAAAATATGGTTTCAAACATTGCATGTAAAAATACCTGTTTATCAACCATAAAGAATGTGCTTGTTTCCCAGGACAGTAGGGAAGCAAGTTTTATACACACATTGGAAAAAATTTTTAAATAGCCCCCAGTATGAATTGTTTCCCTTCTATTATTATTTTGCTGGAAATCAAAGACCTTAAATGCAAATTTTAAATATTACTTGATGAACTTGTAACTTTCCTCCAGCAGCTTTTTTAATTAACAGAAAGGTATTTCACTAGATACAGTTTACATTAATAGAATTCTACATCCAGCTTTCTCCTGTTATCAAGAATTATTTATTTTCCACTTGGAAGCTCAACAGTGCATCTGGAGTTGATAAGAAAAGAACGGGAGCTATTATTTTTATTCTCTTATTTGTTTTTAAACTATTGCTATATTTTCCGTTATGTTTTTGCAGTGATTGGAGGGAAAGAATGTGATTCTTCTGTAATTAATGTTCTTTTCCTTTTTATTAAGTGGTTTTAAACTCAGATGTAATTACTTCACTGATATATATTAGTTTAAAAGTTTGCAACAGGTAGATAGGCACAAATATGCATTGCTTAGTTTTGAAGGGATCAGCAATACAGAATCAAAACTTTCAATTTGAACACAGTGTTTAAAGCTAAATATTACTTTATTGCTGCAAATCTCTACTTTTGTGTAATTTAAGAGGAATCATATACACTCTTTAGGCAGGAATGATTTTTCTTAAAAAACCTTTACACCATTTTGAGTAAACTATATAGACAATATGTTGGTTGCTACGTTACTTGTTTCAGTGCTTAATCTATTGCCTGGATTATATTTAACTGTTGCTCAACTTTTCATTTGAAGGGTTGAAAATGATGCAGGAAATTTAGGCAATTTCTGAAGTTCTAATGACATGATTATTATCACAGTGCAATGGTCAGACAACGTATCCCACCAACACTACAGATAATCTCTGAGATAACCTGCTGATATTCAAAAAACAGAAAGTGTGAAAACAGGCATGATCATTTCTGTAAAACAAATTAGGATCTACAGTATTTGGTATATTAGCACTCCCCCTTTTGACATGTGGCTGTGAGAGAGGGCAATAATATTTCTGATGTGGAAACTGCCTTTTAAAAATGGTTGGGAGCTGAATGGCTATAGGGGATTAATAATGAGATATAAAACCTTTAACTTATGTCTCCTATAGAAGGTCCCTCTAGAGCTGATCAGCGATACAGTGCCAGGTTAATGTAAGTTACCTTGAACTACTCTTGCTTATGCTGTTCCTCATTTATGGATAAATAGAGGAGTTCACACTCGAATCCTGCCACTTGTTCCATGCGAGCAGACCACGGCACTGCGTAGAGTCAGTGGGCCAGATCCTCAGATACTGTAATTTGTCTTGGCTCCATTGATTTAAATGATGCCATGATAAATTACATCAGTTGTTATGATATGGCTCACTGACTTCAGTCGGGTTTGGCACTGGTGCTGCGATCCTCCTCCTTGGAGTCAGTTGGAGGATCATATTCAAAGGCTGCAGCCATTCGGTCATCTTTAAAAATTACTAGGGCTGTCAAGACATTAAAAAAGTTAATCGTGATTAATCGCACAATTAAAAAATTAATAGCACTGTTTAACAATAATAGAATACCATTCATTTAAATATTTGGGGATGTTTTCTACATTTTCAAAAATATTGATTTCAATTACAACACAGAATACACAGTACACAGTGCTCACTTTAGATTTATTTTTTATTACAAATATTTGCATTATGTGATATTGCATGGCCAGAGAGCAGCAGGAGAGTGTTTTTTGTTTTGTTTTTTTGAAGCAGAAAAGAATTTTATTTGTGTAACACTTACAAAGAATCACCAGAAAGGATAAAGCAAAACTATGCAACAAAACAAAAGCAAACACAAGGTATAACACAGCAGCCTTCAGGAGGGAGAAGTGTTCAGGCTAGCCTGGGCCCAGAGCGGTGGGGCTTCCTCGACACTCATGGTCTTCCACCCCCTCGAGTTACCTAGTGCCACGCCCAGTGTAACCGATTATTCCTCTCCTGAGAGTGCCCGACAAGATGGGCATGGCTGCGGGGTGGGCAGTTTGGAGGTGGCGGGACGTACACCACGTTTGATAGGACCCCTCCTAGGTGACAGTGATGATGGTATCCACAGCGGCAACGGCTGGGGCTGGGGTCTATCGCTCTTCCCCTCAATCAAAGGGTCAGACGGAGGGAACCGGACGGGGTCACCAAGCAGAGCAGGAGAGTGGTTTTTTTGTTTTTGTTTTTTTTTAAGCAGGAAAGAATTTTATTTCTGTAACACTTACAAAGAATCACCAAAGAGAATAAAGCAAAACTATGCAACAAAACAAAAGCAAACACAAGGTATAACACAGCAGCCTTCAGGAGGGAGAAGTGTTCAGGCTAGCCTGGGCCCAGAGTGGGGGGGGGGGGGCTTCCTCGACACTCATGGTCTTCCACCCTCCTGAGTTACCTGGTGGCCTAGAGCGGGGGGGCTTCCTCGACACTCATGGTCTTCCACCCCCTCGAGTTACCTAGTGCCACGCCCAGTGTAACCGATTATTCCTCTCCTGAGAGTGCCCGACAAGATGGGCACGGCTGCGGGGTGGGCAGTTTGGGAGTGGGGGGGACATACATCACGTTTGATAGGACCCCTCCTAGGTGACAGTGATGATGGTATCCACAGCGGCAACGGCTGGGGCTGGGGTCTATTACTCTTCCCCTCAATCAAAGGGTCAGATGGAGGGAACCGGCCGGGGTCACCGAGCAGAGCAGGAGAGTGTTAGAAGGGAGACTGATTCCCTATAGGGGGAAGAAAGTTTGCTATAAATTAATTAAAGCACCTGAAGCCAGTTAGAGCACCTGAAGCCAGTCTCCTGATAAAACCCCCCTGCTTCAATCAGACAGGAGGAGTTGAAGCAGAGTAGATTGGTGTTGGCGCAGAGAGCAGTTTGGAGGAGTTGAAGCAGAGTGGATTGATGTGGGAGTAGAGAGCAGTTTGGAGGAGTTGAAGCAGAGTGGATTGGCATTGGAGTAAAGAGCAGTTTGGAGGAGTTGAAGCAGAGTGGATTGGTGTTGGAGCAGAGAGCAGTTTGGAGGGAAGCAGAGGAGAGTTTGGAGAAGTGCTGTGGTGGGCTAAGAAGACCAAGACCCTAGGTAAAGGGACTCCTGGCAGGGAGGAAGGGCAGGAAGCTCCACAAGCTGAAGAGCAGGAGAGGGAAGTAGCCCGAGGAAGGAACTGCTAGTTCTAGTGGTTTACCGCTATCCCTAGGGCCCCTGGGCTGGGACCCAGAGTAGAGGGCGGGCCCGGGTCCCTCCCTCTCCACTCCCCTCTTCTAGGACATTAGTGGGACAATTAATACCCTAGTTCAGGGGCAAGAAATGGTGCCCTGAACCACCCCCACCCCCCTCAAGAAGAGAAAGCACGAGATCCATCATAGTAGTGCCGGCAATTTGCCACCATTGTAAAAAACAAAAGAAATTTTTGTTTTCAATTCACGTAATGCAAGTACTGTAGTGGAATTTCTTTATCATGAAAGTTGAATTTACAAATATAGAAGTACGTAAAAAAACCTGCATTCAAAATTAAAACAATGTAAAACTTTAGAGCCTACAAGTCCACTCAGTCCTACTTCTTGTTCAGCCAATCACTCAGACGAACAAGTTTGTTTACATTTGCAGGAGATAATGGTGCCTGCTTCTTGTTTACAATGTCACCTGAAAGTGAGAACAGGCATTCTCATGGCACTGTTGTAGCCAATGTTGCAAGATATTTACATGCCAGATGCACTAAAGATTCATATGTCCCTTCATGCTTCAACCACCATTCCAGAGGACATGCATCCTTGCTGATGATGGATTCTGCTCGATAATGATCCACAGAAGTGTGGACCGATGCATATTCATTTTCATCATCTGAGTCAGATGCCACCAGTGGAAGGCTTATTTTCTTTTTTGGTGGTTCGGATTCTGTAGTTTCCGCGTAAAAGTGTTGCTCTTTTAAGACTTCTGAAAGCATGCTCCACACCTCGTCCCTCTCAGATTTTGAAAGGCACTTCAAATTCTTAAACCTTGGGCCAAGCGCTGTAGTTATCTTTAATAATCTCACAATGGTATCTGCTTTGCATTTTGTTAAATCTCCAGTGACAATGTTCTTCAAATGAACAACATGTGCTGGGTCATCATCCAAGAGGACTATAACATGAAATATCTGGCAAAATGCGGGTAAAACAGAACAGGAGACATACAATTCTCCCCCCAAGGAGTTCAGTCACAAATTTAATTAACACATGGTTTTTTAACGAGCATCATCAGCATGGAAACATGTCCTCTGGAATGGTGGACAAAGCATATGGGGATATGTGAATGTTCAGCACATCTGGTGCGTAAATACCTTGCAATGCTGGCTACAAAAGTGCCATGCGAATGTCTGTTCTCACTTTCAGGTGACATTGTAAAAAATAAGTGGGCAGCATTATCTCCTGTAAATGCAGACAAACGTGTTTTTTTTAGTGATTGGCTGAACAAGTAATAGGACTGAGCAGATCTGTAGGCTCTACAGTTTTCCATTGTTTTGTTTTTGAGTGAAGTTATGTAACAAAAAAATCTACATTTGTAAATTGCACTTTCATGACAGAGAGATTGCACTACAGTACTTGTATGCAGTGAATTGAAAAATACTATTTCTTTTATCATTTTTACAGTGCAAATATTTGTAATAAAAATAATAATAATAAAGTGAGCACTGTACACTTTGTTTTCTGTGTTGTAATTGAAATCAATATATTTTAAAAAGTAGAAAAATATCCAAAAATATTTAATAAATTCCAATTGGTATTCTATTGTTTAATAGTGCAATTAAAACTTTGATTAATTGTGATTCATTTTTTTGATTGCGATTAACTTTTTTCAGTTAATTGCGTGAGTTAACTGCAATTAATCAACAGCCCTAAAGATTACTAAATCCTCCTTTCTAACTGGGTATTTAGTTCCAGGCTCACTTTTTATTAAGGTATGTAAAATCAACAATAAATCTTGTGGGATCAGGAATATTTGGTCAATCAGAATACCAAAGAGAAGAAAAGATAGGATAGAAAGAAAAATTTAAAATACAAGATCAAGAAAACATGGACTATCAGGTAGTTTGCTTCACTCTCCCTAGCAAGTGCAGTTCAAGTTAACTGATCAGCAGCTGAATGTTTAGTTTTTATTATGTAGCTACAGCTCACTTGGGCACAAACTAGTTTGAAATGAAAAACTTACAAGGCCTGATCTGGTCACCGTGACAAAATTAATAACTTAGAGAGGAGCAGGAATGCAGTTAATAGCTCTAATAATAAACAATGTAGGGTCAAATCCTGGTTCCAGGACACAACGTGAGTGAATGACAGGGAGTGTTAGGAGTGACATCATCCCTCAAAGCCAGGGCAGGATGTGGCATCGCTGAGGAGCAACTACATCAGTCTAAGATTCAGCAGGTGGATCTGAGTAGCAATGAATGCAGCAGCCAAACCTATGCCCACATTCCCCTTCTGTGGGGGGCTGGAGAATCTGCCAAGGATCTGTGTTCCACAGTGGCAGGGGTATGCGTTCCCCCTCCCAGCAAAGCAGAAGTACACAGGCTGTACTGCACTTTGCATATCCCATGGGCCAGGAAGGTTTCTGCCTCAACATAAAGTCAAATTCTGCCTAGCTCTTAGGATATGTCTACCCTGCACTGTTAGCCCAGGGTTAGTAGAACTCGAGTTAGTACTGTTTGTGAAGCTAGGCCTTGAGTATCTACACTTATTTGTAACTCAAGTTAGGAATTGTTGAACCCTGGGTCCCAGAGTCTACACTGCATTATGCATGCCGGAGTCCAACCACACATATTCCAGACTTCCTAGTTCCCAAAATGTGGCCACTGAGACCTTATGTTCATGGTGCAGTGTGCAAACCAACCTGTAGACTTTCAAGCCCTAAGTTAACAAACCCAGGATCTTCTAATTCAAGTTCTACTAACCTTCGGCTTACATTGCAGCATAGACAAACCCACAGAGTCAACAGCTTAGGCTAAGGACTTCCTAAATGTTATTTAATTTTAAGACTGTTCTGATAACTAAAATTATCGAAAGAACAGGAGTGTCTGTGGGATTGATGGACTCCCAGAGCATGAGGTTGTGTCTATACTGCAAAGCAATAGGTCTTCAGCCCTGGGTCCTGTCTTGACTCAGGCTTGGGCCCTCCACTCCCATGGAGCCCTGGGACCCAGGGTTTGAGCTGTGAGTTAGTGCAATTTGTGTGTAGATGGGAGGGGAGTTAGGCTTGAGCCTGAGTACAAACCCTGGACTTCCATTGCAGTGTAGGCATACGCTTAGAGAGCTTCCCCCCATTTCCCCCTGCACGGCCTTCCTAGGACTAAACTGAATTCCAGTTCCTATGATCAAGGCAATGTAGGAACTGCATCCTCCCTATTCCCCTGGGTAGGGAAGCATGAAGGAGTGAGGAAGAAAGGAGGTGGATCAGTTGCTCCATCACCATTGCCAGGCTCTAGCAAGCGGAGCTACCCAGCCCCATGCAGAGAGAATGTGCTGCACTCTCCATGAAGGTGGGTAGCAGTGGCCATGCTCCCCATGCACTAACAGTGTGTGTGTGCATGTGTGTAAAGAAGGGATTAGCGTTGGGGGAGTCTGGGAAGAACACCTTTGCTTTCCTTTGGGACAATGCAGCTCCGTAATGCCTCTTGCTAGGCCCTATGTATAATGGGCACAATATAGTCCATCGTGTTTAAGGGCCCAATCTGACACTTCTTACACGGGCAAAATCATCGTGTGGTGTGGGGTGGAGGATTGCCTGAGTAAGGAGGGCACAAACAGGCCTTTAATTTACCACCCTTTTAATTTTGTGTGTTGCTGGTCACAGACATAAACAATAATAAAACAACTAAACAACATCAGCATATCATTTACAGCATTCCACACCAGTGGATCAAATGACAAGTTAAAATAACGTAGCTGAACAAATATGTACTTATGAAATAAAAGGGGCATTAGAGCTTAGAACCACAAATGCTATAGGTGTGTGTTTGAAAAGGGAATCTGTGCAATATCCATAAAGCAATCTCACCATTTCCCATGATGCAGTCTTAATGATAGCATAGCAAGTATTTATTTTATTTATTGAAAGCACGCATCCCCAGAGCACTGTACATTTTTCCGTGTATTATACTTAATAGATGTGTGAGCTCCACATAACTTTTTGTCACACATGACGGCAATGAGACACTAAAGACCATTACCTAACAAGATTCTTTGGAATGTGAGACAAAACATATTTGTTAAAAAAAAAAACCCTGAAATAGTTTTCTATTGGAATGTTGCTGACCATGCACAATGTGGTGAAAACTTGTCAGATACTCCTAATAACTATTTTGTTTCTACTCTGTTTAAAATGTGTCACTTTCAGTCTGTTTTGGCTGTTGTTTATTTGGATGCCCAACAGATGTATATAATTATACCCCAGTTCCAAATAATTCATGGTGACAATATGTGTGTGGAAACAGTGGATTTCTGGTCTTCACTAGAAGATACTGAAGAAGTACATCTTGGCAATCTCCCCTTTGACTTGTTTGGCCTTTCTACTTTTTATTGAGCAATGTCATGGTCTTATCAGCTAGTTTGTGTCTAAGAAAAAATCAACAAAGCAAAGATGTGTCACTGCTGTAACCAAACACATTCATACGCAATACGTTTAACCCTGGTCCAAGCAAGCAGAAGTTGGACCTGATAAAAAGATCATTACCCTGGTTCTCATTTCCAAGTCAATCTCTAACACATCTTCTGCAGCTAGCTATACATCTGCAGTTTTCTATATCATCCAGCACCATAGTAACTAGGTAACTCCCAGGTAAATTAGAGCTGTATAATGAGGTCCCAAGTGGAACTCATGGAATCTTCTCCCCGGCTCCCTTATTTCGTTTACATTGTCAAAATTTTATTTTCTAAATTCTGCATTAAAAACCACCCTAATTGGATGATTTCTTTGGTTGAGCTGAACTGAACTCAGACTCTAGTCGGCCTACAAAACTGAGAATTTTTGGGCAACAGATTCCAGTGATATTCCAAGTCATGGTATTTCTGCTAATTGAAACTGCTTCCTTGTTTGAGTGAGTTAATTATTTCTTGCAGTCTCACTACCCTCTATTATTTCCAAAGTGTGCTTTGACATTTACTAAGGAATGAATCTCAGCCATGTTGTTTTTTGCATATGCTAGTTATTTTTGGTAAATGTTTAATATTTCTCCTTGGAGATTTAGCCACAAATTAAGCTTTAGAGTACCTCTGGGTAAATAAATTCATGCTTCAGCACCTTAATATGTTAATTAGCAACTAACAGTGGCAGTAAATTGTACCTGTCAAAAATAATGGCTTCCTTGGCCAGTTTTCATCTACTGCTTTACTAAATGGTGTTACCACAAAAACATTTCCAAAACAAGGAAAATAAGGTGATGAGAGATTATGAATATTTATATTGCTACAGTTAAAAATGAAGCAGCTTATTAGCTACATATGTACATAATTATGTATTTTTTAAAGATCCAGATTTTGAAGTTCCTGTTAAAACTTCACTGCTACTGACATCATTGTCAGCTTTGCTTGAGTAAAGAGTGAATAAGAGTGCAGGATTTGGCATAAAAACAGGAGGTTCATTATCAGTGGAATAGGAATTGAAACAATTTTAGACTCTCATTCTCCGTTTCTCCTGGCATTCTACTACTAATAAAATTTCACTCTGTCCAAGTCAAGTATATGTGACTTTTCCTACATAAACCTTCCCACAAGTGGGCAAGCCTTTTACAATATGTGCCCGCGCAGTCTAGAAAGTAATTCAAATTATTCACTGTTAGGCATACCCAAATAGTTTGGTTCGTTCCCATAACTTTTAGTCACTAACTTCTTTCTGGGTTTTGGGAACAACCCTAAACATTTGGAGGTGCTCCTATGCTCTATTCAAGAGTGGTTTAGCACTGAGCATACTGAAAGAATTTCTCCTCTAAGGCTCAATAGAACTGTGTGTGGGAATTTGATTGCATTCTTAGCTCTACCTACATTTTGCTGATGAACCCCATCAATACTAAATACCTCCTATAGTTACTTTGAGCCAAATGTGTGTATGTGGAGCTGACGGGAGAGATGCGAGGCACTCTGGCTCCTGGGTGAGCTGTGTTGCCAGGAGGGTGGGGCTGGGGAGATAAGAGAGGGGTAGAGCCCTGCACAGATACAAAATTTGTATCCACATCCGATCCGCAAAAATGATCCATGGATAGCCACAGATTTGCAGGGCTCTACAGAGTGGCTCTCTCAGAACATCCTACAGGATCTGCAGAGCTGGAACCAGTTTTTCCACTTTCCTCAGGCTCTAAAGGTTTCAGGGAACATCCCTTGTCCTCCCTGGATGGCCATTAACTCTATCCCCAGAGGAGACTATCTCTTAGGTCTTCTGGCCACTTTTTAGTATCTGCCACTTTTCTGCAGATAGGGGAAAGGGGAGAAAATAGACCTTACTTTAAAAAAAACCTCTGCTCCATCTTAAAATGCAACGTGTTCTGCACATAGGAATTCCAGAAGCAAACTAGAAAAACGATACGTGAGTATCCAGAATACTTTTCCAGCTCACAGCTATTTCACAGCAATGTTGGTGTAACAACTCTGGTAGCAAGCTAAAATGTCTGGGATATGTTTTTTTTATGCACTGACTTTTTTTTCTACATTTACTTTGCCACATTTATACATGTGTATACATGACTTATCATATATCGGATGTTTGTAAATAGTTCAAATTTATTCAGATTAATACTGTTTTCCTTCAGCAGACATTTGTCACAGGAATGCTATATAAATAAAAGATAACTATATTATAGGCAGGGCTGATATAGCACCATTTATTTGCCTGGCAGTTCCCATTATAAAATCCTGTTTTCAAGTATAATTTTGCCAAACTTTAACTGTGTCTACCTCAAGCTACTTTTTGGGGGAGGCAGAGGGGGCTAAAAGGTGGAGAATTTCAGCCAGAACAATTCAAATATTTCTTAGACTGAGGCTAGGGAAAAATACATTGTTTTGCAACATTAAAAAAATTCTGGGAATTTTTTCTTTAAGAAGTTTTAGCACTCCCATGCGTTGGAGCATGGACTTGAAAGGTGGCAGGGGAGTGCCCTTTGTTTCAGGGATGTGCATTTTGTTATCCCTGTAAAAACCAGCCCACACTGTGATTGAAAAAATCACAGTTCGCACATGCTCAGTCGAGACTTCTTATAGTTAAGTAAAAGTAAAAGTAAAATCACTGAAGACTCTTCCCTCGCTGATCATGCTCCAGCATCTCACAGCTCCTAAGCTAGTGCTGACATGACTGCATGCATCAGTCCTACAGAGCAGGTTCCCTCCATCCTAAGGCTACAAGGGCAAAGCCAGACTTCCCCTGCTTTTGGCTGCTTGGGGCCGGGGTGGGGCCAGACACTAGAACTGAGAACAGGGAAATTGTCTCTCCTGTGCTCTCAGTGACCACCCTGCTGGTGCTCAGCCACACTGGAGGAGGAAGCCACCTGATTTGAATTCAGAAGGCATAGGTGCCGACTCCGTGTGTTCTCCAATAGTGGGTGCTCAGCACCCATCGTCAGCTCCACGGATCAGTTCCTCCTCCTCCTCCCAGCCCTCCCACCTGCCAGTGGGCTCTGCCAGTCAACTCTTCCCCCTCCCTCCCAATGCCTCCCGCCTGCTGTGATCAGCTGTTCAGCAGCATGCAGGAGACACTGGGGGGGGGCGGGGGGAGGAGTAGGGGCAGGAAGGGGAGGGGACAGGAAGAGGCAGGGTAGGGGCAGAGTGGGGGCAGGAACAACAAATAGATGTGAAACCTACTGGCAAGATATCCCAGCCCTTTCTACTGCTGGGCCAATTCGAGAATGATAACTCCCTACTGCTACTGTTCACTCCTTTAGCTCAAGAGGCAGAGATCTGTGCAGTGGATCTAAAGATTCCAACCCTGCTAATGATCCATGTAGGTGTCAATATGATACCACATGACGGAATTTGTTTTTTCAGTTTACTTTTTTTTAAAAAATGCCTTAAAACTACATTATTAAGATTGCAAAGTCAAGCACTCAAAAGATAGGAAATATCAGAAGTAAAGTTGTCTATGCAACCTTAACTTGGCCCCTTTGTGCATATGCATTACGATACATGATTACATGATCATTATTGACATGATCACATCTTTTTTCTACCCTATTCTGGGGCTGAATCATAGTAGTATATTGAAAGGTGTCTTGAGGACCCCACCTCATTTGTTTCAGAAGTTGGAAAGTCTGTAGTGAGTTAGTCAGTGGACTGCAGAAAGAGAAAGGATGATGTCATAGTCAAGTAGAAAAGGAGTACTTGAGGCACCTTAGAGACTAACAAATTTATTTGAGCATAAGCTTTCGTGAGCTACAGCTCACTTCATAGTCAAGTAGGGTTGCCAATTTTGGTTGGACATATTCCTAGAAGTTTTCTCAGATGGCATAATCTTTAATTAAAGATTAATCTTTAATTTCTGGAGACTTTAGGACAATTCTGGAGGCTTGGCAACCCTATCAAGGCAGCTGCCTGCTACTCTAGAGCATTGGATGCTATTCCTATGGAATGCTAAGGAAGTCATTTAACCCAGACTTTTCACAGGTTGTCACTAATTGTGGGTGCCTCGTTTTCTTGGTGCCCAATACGAGTCTCTAGGGTCTGATTAGCAGGAGGGCTAAGGACTCACAGATGCCACTGAAGTCAATGGGAGATATGTGTTGAACATACTGAGTGCTATATAAATGCTACATACTCTGAAAAATCAGGGCTTAAGTGTCTCAAATTGGGCACCAAAAATTAGTGGATATTTTGGATATTAATCTCACTGTGCCTCAGTTCCCCAGCTGTAAAATGGATTAATAATATCCCCTCATCTCACAGCGGTGTTGTGCAAGTAAATCCATTAATGTTTGTGAAGTGCTCAGATAACTGTAGTGATGACCACCAAAGAAAACAGTATGAAGGAAATTAATAATTCTGTCTTCAGAGAAGGATTTGAAAAGTGTGCAGTAAATAAGGCCAGGGGCCACACACTGAACAATGAGGAGAAAATAAAGTATTTAATAGTTGTTCATTAAATGAGCACTGTCTCTCTCTTGTGCACCAAATGAGGCAGGGTCTTGTGAAAAAAATATGTGATCGCATCATTATAGACTGTGTCCTAATGCATACACACAGAAAGGTCCAATTAAGTTTTCCCAGGCAACTTAACTTCTGCCATTTCCTAACTTTTGAGTGTGTGACTTTGCAATCTTACTAATGTTCTTTTAATATAGTTTTTTCATGTGCAAGGTACATAAATAGTTAATAGATAATTGCCATTAGCTGGTGTTCAAGAATACATAGGATAGTTCCTGAGTTCTGTAGGATCAATAAAACTTGGTGTACACTGCAAATGGCTTCTTGTATGTTACTTTTTACATGGAGCTCTAACCAGTAGTCTTTTAAAATATTTTGATGAATGCACGTTCCATTAATTATGTACTTTTACACAGGTTTCCTGTTTATTTGGTATCTATCATTAAGAAATCTATTAAGGCTGTGAGGGAATGGGTAAAGTATAGCATGTTTGAATAGTAATAGAACCAGAAATGTTTCACACACACACACCGCCCCCTGCTATCAAGATGAAATGAATAAACAATACTAATGCAAGTGTATATTCATTTTAAATGAACGCCATAATATGTTATGAGGAATAATCTCTTATGGTGATTACTTAACTGTACAATATTGCATTGTCCCCCCCCCCCCATAATTACAGTACTGTTTATCACAATATTTCAACTATAATTAATTTTCAGAAGGTAGAAAATAGTATTCAGTCTATCCAGTTCAAGGGCCTTACCTCTGTGAGGTACTGGGCGTCCTCAACTGCCACTGAAGAAAGGCCCTCATTCAGCAAGGTACTTAAGCATATGCCTAACTTAAAGCATACTAGTAGTTCAACTGAAATCAATACTCATGTGCTTAAAGATAGGCACATACTTCAATATTTTGCTAAATCAGGGCCTTCAGCCCTGCTTCTCACAGGTAGGTAGACTCCTAATTTCCGCTGAAATCAGTGGAAGTTAGGAACCTAAATATATTTGTGGATCTGGGCCTTAGTGCTTGATCCAAAGCCCATTGCATTCAATGGGAGTATTTCGATTGATTTCAATGGGATTTGGATGAAACTTTAATGAAGATGAAGCGACTGATCATCTTGTAGGTGGTATACAGTACCCTGTATGGCTGTGCTCAAAAATGAGATTAAATCACAAGAAAAGCCAGGCCCTAATTCTGCTTGCAGTTATTCCTGCGCAACCATGGGCAGAGTCAACCAAAGGGACTACAATGAAAATCATTAGTTAATGCTATTCTAATATCAGGATTACACATTATGATTACAGGTTATATCCAAGCCTGCAGAGGACTCATGATTGCTGCTGTCAGTCTTGGATTCTTTGGCTCCATATTCGCAATGGTTGGGATGAAGTGTACGAAAGTTGGAGGCTCAGATCAGACTAAAGCTAAAGTCGCTTGTTTAGCTGGGATGATTTTCATACTTTCTGGTAAATATGCAATTCTACCTTTAAATATATATTTGAAGTCACATAAGACCTCATCCTACAGCAGGGGCGGCAGGTTTGTATAATTTTTGGTGGTGCCCAGAACGGGTCCAAGTCCTGCCCCCACACACCTGCCTTGTAAGCTGATATATATTTTTTAAAATAATGTAAAAATGTGAGGGCTCTGGGGTGGGGCTGGGGGTGAGGCATTTGGGGTGAGGGAGGGGCTCGGGCAGAGGGTTGGGGTGTGGGGGTGAGGGCTGAGGCCGGGGATGAGGGGATCATGGTGCAGGAGGGGGCTCAGGGCTGAGGCAGAGGGTTGGG
The DNA here is from genome assembly GCF_965140285.1 of Lepidochelys kempii. NCBI lineage: Eukaryota > Metazoa > Chordata > Testudines > Cheloniidae > Lepidochelys > Lepidochelys kempii. The sequence continues at coordinate 97,471,527 of NC_136380.1, forward strand.
TTGTGGAGGGGTGAGGGCTCTGGCTGGGGGTGCGGGCTCTGGGGTGGGGTTGGGGATGAGGGGTTCATGGTGCAGGAGGTGGCTCAGGGCTGGGGCAGATGGTTGGGCTGTGGGGGGCACGGACTCTGGGGTGGGGTGGGGCCAGGGATGAGGAGTTTGGGGTGCAGGCAGGCTACCCCAGGGAAGGGGCCAGAGAGGAGGACTCCCCCACAGCTCTCTCCCCCCATGGCAACACACTCACCTCACACCATTGTCACTGCATGTGTCCCTAGGGCCCTCTCAGGTCCAGGAAGCCCCCTCACCTTCCCTGTGGTGGGTGCCGGGGGGGGGGGCTGCCATCATGTGTGCACCTCCTTCCCTGCTGCTGCCCCTCACTGTAGCCTCACTGTGGGTGGGGGATGGGGCTGCCCTTGCCCAGTGTGGGGCAGGAGCAGTGACTGTGTGTGGGGGGACACGGACCTGTGCTGGTGAAGGGTCCCGCCGGAAAAGGGAAGGGTCCGTCCATCCAAGGCGGAAGGGCAGGGGCAGGGTCAGCCTGGGTCAGCCTGCCCTGGCACTAGTGGTTAGGGGGCACTTGGACCCTGCGGCGGCAGTTGATCCCAGGAGCTGGCAGAGTGCAGCACAGCACCAGCTGCAGGAGGCAGCTGCCCAGGGCGCAGGGGGGAGGCACACAGGGGCGGGCGGTGGGGCCGGGGGAGAAACCCAGCCCCGACCATTGGTGGAACTGGGTCCCTGGGCCCTGAATATTACTTGAGCACGGGCACCACGGGCCCATATAACTCACCACCCCTGGGCACTACAGTCAGGCCCATAATTATTATACTGATGCCACTGAATTATTTATTCATCTGGTGCATTTTAGGGTTGTGCTCTATGACTGGTTGCTCCCTGTATGCGAACAGAATTACATCTGAATTCTTTGATCCTACTTTTATTGCACAAAAGTAAGTACTTTTTTATGCCTGTGAATTTTTCAAACAAATTAGGCCTTAGATTGTTTAAAACACATACCAAAGTATGTTTGTAAAGAAAGCAGATGTTCCCAGTCCCAGACACAAGAGAAATGTTGAGTCTGTAACTTTCTTTCCTCTTATTACTCAAATCAAAAATATGAAATTGTACATAGCAACTTATTGGTGAATTTAATGAACTAACAAAAACAATTACTTATGTCAAGCCTTCCCATATCACTAGTAAAGCAACCATATTTCTCTGCCTAAAGGCATAACTATGTTCTACAGCAGGTGCAGAGGACTGATTCAATTTAGCTGAACTGATTCATATGTTTATATTTGTCACTAATTCAGAAGAAAAATTTTAGAAGATTTATCAGAAGACAGAGATGCCCATTGAGCAGATAATTCAATATTCATCAACAGATGGAACAGAAATGCTCTTTCATGAACATTTCATAGAAAGTATGATTTTCACAAAGGGATAAAACCTTACCATAAATTCTAAATCATCTTGCAAATATTTTCTAAAAGTATTCTCCAGGGCAAATTTTTTCAATCCTGAGTGCCTAAAATTTGGCTTATAAATCCTTATTTAGGCCATGATCCTATAATCACTAACTTATATATTTAATAGGGCTGTTGATTAATCACAATTAACTCATGCGATTAACTCAAAAAATTTATTGAGATTAAAAAAATTAATTGCAATTAATTGCAGTTTTAATCGCACTGTTAAAAATAGAATTCCAATTGAAATGTATTAAATACTTTGGATGTTCTTCTACATTTTCATATATATTTTATTCTGTGTTGTAATTGAAATCAAAGTTTATTGTATTTTTGATTACAAATATTTGCACTGTTGAAATGATAAAAGAAATAGTATTTTTCAACTCACCTCATACAAGTGCAATCTCTTTGTCATGAAAGTGCAACTTACAAATGTAGATTTTTTTTGTTACATAATTGCATTCAAGAACAAAACAATGTAAAACTTCAGAGACTACAAGTCCAGTCAGTCCTATTACTTATTCAGCCAATTGCTAAGACAAACAAGTTTGTTTACATTTACAGGAGATAATGCTGCCCTCTTCTTATTTATAATGTCACTAGAAAGTGAGAACAGACATTTGCATGGCACTTTTGTAGCTGGCATTGTAAGGTATTTACATGCTAGATATGCTAAACAATTGTATGCCCTATCATGCTTTGGCCAACATTCCAGAGGATATGCTTCCATGCTGGTGATGCTCGTTCAAAAATAATGTGTTAATTAAATTTGTGACTGAACTCCTTGGGGAGAACTGTACGTCTCCTGCTCTGTTTTACACGCATTCTGCCATATATTTCATGTTATAGCAGTCTCGGATGATGACCCAGCACATGTTGTTCGTTTTAAGAACACTTTCACTGCAGATCTGACAAAACACAAAGAAGGTTTAAGGTCAATCCAACGTTTAAGAATCTGAAGTGCCTTCCAAAATCTCAGGGACGAGGCATGCTTTCAGAAGTCTTAAAAGAGCATTCCAGTGTTTCACCACCCTCCTAGTGAAAAAGTTTTTCCTAATATCCAACCTAAACCTCCCCCACTGCATCTTGAGACCATTACTCCTTGTTCTGTCATCAGCTACCACTGAGAACAGTCTAGATCCATCCTCTTTGGAACCCCCTTTCAGGTAGTTGAAAGCAGCTATCAAATCCCCCCTCATTCTTCTCTTCCGCAGACTAAACAATCCCAGTTCCCTCAGCCTCTCCTCATAAGGCATGTGTTCCAGTCCCCTAATCATTTTTGTTGCCCTCCGCTGGACTCTTTCCAATTTTTCCACATCCTTCTTGTAGTGTGGGGCCCAAAACTGGACACAGTACTCCATATGAGGCCTCACCAGTGTCGAATAGAGGGGAAAGATCACGTCCCTCGATCTGCTGGCAATGCCCCTACATATACATCCCAAAATGCCATTGGCCTTCTTAGCACCAAGGGCACACTGTTGACTCATATCCAGCTTCTTGTCCACTGTAACCCCTAGGTCCTTTTCTGCTGAACTGCTGCCGAGCCATTCTCATAAGCTTATGTTCTCATAAGCTTCGTGGTCAGGTACAGCTCTGTATCTGAAAAGGGAGCTTTCAGGTTTGAATATGCACTAGAAGCCTACCACCTCTCTGTGATCTCAGTTTTGACTATACGATTGAATGACTTATCCAACTTCTATGTACAGCCACTAGCTAGGATGCAACAGCATTTTCAGTGACTAGAAACTCATTTTTGACAAGGCTGGAATCTCCAGATAGACTGCCAGGCTCTCTGACTAGAATGAGTAAAGACCATCTGTGTGATGGACTCTCTTCATTGAGCACACCTGACTTGATCAGCCATTGAATGAGTTCCTCTCTCTTATTAATGGCCTCCTGTTCATAACCAGCAGATATGAATTCCTGTTTCCTCTTGTGACCACCCAGGAAAATCCTGTTGGCAATTGCCTCTAAGGATTGATATCCTAATTCATGGAAAGTTTGGTAGGAGTCATTTATGTTAGCTGGACACGCCTGTCAAGATAACTAACAGACATCTCTAGTTCTTCTTGAAAGACCTACCACCAACCTTTCCAAAAATTCTACTGCGCCTTCTGTAGACTGTTCGTTGTTGGTCTCCACTAGCCCATGTGATCAAAGACAGCTGAGGCTAAAACTCTGAAAAAGCTTGAAGCACATTTTGCTCCATGACCACTGGCAGCAATTGCCCGAAAGATGAAAAGGTGGTGTTAAGTGAAGAGTCAGCACACAAATCATCACATGCAAAGGGGAAGGCTGAGGGATACCAGGATAAAGCCAGTAGGGGTAGTTCAAGGGATGAACTTGTTTTAGAGTATGACTAGTATGTCAGTTGACTGCCCTCTCTCCCTTTGCAACAGGTTTTGGTATTCTTTCCTTAAACATTCTTTCCTCTGTATATACTTGCATACCTGGGCCTCAGTAATTATTATTCTGCTGTTACAGGATGCCTGTGTGACTTCCTACTCTTCATTCCAGTGCCTAAAGTCTATCCCATCAATGTCTGTCGTATCATGCTTATCTGTCTCCTAATGGACAGCATTCAACCTATCAAGTTTTTATTTTGGTGTATTTATTGCTGTCCTACTATTTTTCTGCCTTTAAAGTGGTTTTGTTTTTTATTCACCTTCTTAGCATGATGCACACCCTAAACCATTTAAAATATATTTATCTGAATTTACTTGGCATACAAGCTTTTCCCATTTCTCTTTAAGCTGTGAATTGATTACCGGGCTAGAGAGGTTTAGTGATGTTGGACCATACTTTAAGGCTGTAAGAACCTCCAGGGGTGGAACCTAGGACCATAAAGACTCTGGGCTACTAACACCTCTGCAGCACTAGTGGAGGCTTAGGCTTGGCTTCCACAGGAGGACCCTATGAGGCTGGGCTCAGCAGGATGTACTTCCCAGCACGAGCTGAGTGGTGGGTTCACAGAGCCCACTGATTAGCCTGTGTCAATACTTAAACCAGGAAGTCATGAAGGGGAGCTGTCTGAGCAATAGCACAGATTGCCTATCTGTCTTTGCTCCAGACCCTGTTTGTGATTAGACCCTAGGCGCTGGCTTGTCCTTGACTTTGCTCTTTGATTGCTTTCTGTAACCTAGTGCCTGACCCCAAGCTCCTGGTAAACTGACCCTGCCTGCCTCCTGCTGCCTGCTCTGACCATTAAGTCTGACTGCCCATGTCCTGGTTGTGTCAGATGCCTTGCTGATGTAAGCCGGGCTTGAGTTTGCTTTCTTTGACGTCTACTGATGAACTGGGGGAAAAGATTTCAGGAGCAGACCATGTTTAGATAGACACACCTACTCTGCCTGGGTGCTCAGCATAACAGAGCTGCTTTGCCAAAATGATCACTTTTGGCTGGTGTTGGGTTTCAGATCACTTAAGTATTGTGGGGGTGGGTGGGTAATGAAATTTGTTATCCTTATTGTATGAGTAAAGGCTAGCAGAACTGTACTTACACCTCCACTTGCTCTCTGGAGCAGCCCTTGATCAGCCAGTCATCGAGGTATGGAAACTCCTGAACCTGTCGCCTACGCAGGAAAGTGGCCATGACCGCCATGCATTTGGTAAACACTTGAGACACCACTGAGAGGCTGAACAGGATGACTGTGAACTGGTAATGAATGTGGTTTACCACAAACCTGAGGTACCTCCTGTGGGACAGTGATTGCGGTTGAAAATAAGTGTCTTTTAGGTCGAGGGCGGCATACCAGTCCCCTCCATGGAAGGGCTGATGGAGGCTAAGGAGATCACGTGAAACTTCAGTTTCTTCATGAACTTGTTGAGATCTCTCAGGTCTAGGATGGGCCTGAGCCTGCCCTAAGCTTTCAGTATTAGGAAATACTGGGCCCTTAGCTCCTGAGGAACCTCTTCCACTGCCCCCAGCGGTAGGAGTGAGTGCACCTTCTGTATGCGGAGTTGCTCGTGAGAAGGGTCCCTGAAGAGAGACAGGGAAGGGGGGTGGGAGGGACAAGAATTGGAGGGAGTATCCCCTTTCTACTGTGCCAAGCACCAAATGGTCTAATGTAATATGGGCCCATGCAGGGTAGAAAGGGGATATTCGACACAAGAAGGTAACATGGGGAGGATCCAGTGTTCGTACTGTTGCGCCATCCTTGAACGTGCCTTCAAAAGGCCTGGTTTTGGCCTGAAGATGGCTTCAACTGGCCAGAACCCTGACCTGAAGAAGGATGAGGTCTCTTTCTGGAGTTCCTGTTCCTCCACCGGGAGCCATCTTGCCTGTTATGGGGCGTGTAAAACCACAGCAGAGGTTGCAGCCTAATGGTTCTTGAGATGACTCTCTCCCAGCCACTTCAAACACGAAGTGTGTGGGTCGCTCTTGGGCATAGACTTGCCACAGTTCTCACAGGCTTTAAAACCTGGGGGGACCAAGGCATGCCCTGGTGCCGGGAGAGAAAGGGGAAGGGGAGGTACCCCGAACTAAATCTATAGACAACAAACTAATACTAACTGCTAACTATATGCAGAACAGGAAAAAGTTCACTGCTAAAGTGGGGAAGCTTGCCGAAGCAAGAGAACAAACATTCCAGCTAACCGTCACTGGCAGTAAGACAGACCTAAGGGGGTGGTGGGTCGGCAGGGCTTTTTATTGAGCACCATGAAGGTGTGACCCCAAGGAGTGCCCAGGCCAACCCGACAGATACTGCTAGGGGAGAACTTTTCCGGCTGCTGTGCATGGGGTGCGCGCACACCAGATTGGAATTGACATGGGCAAGCACTCAAAGAAGAACTCTGTTGCTTAGGAATTCACTCAACTCCTGCTACATATTCCTCCCCTGAAATTGTACAGTTCTGCTTGTGACAACACAGTTGGTGCTGGGGGGAGGACTGTGATACTATTAACTAAAAATTACGTCACCGGGTGAGGAATAAGCAACATCATTTGAACTGGAAGAGCCTCACTCTATTCTTCTGCACTTCAGCAGTGTAATAGGGTAGCAGGGTTCATAACAATTGCATACAGAGATGCAGGGACTGTGTTGTCCCATCTTGATAGTAGGAAACAGAAACCTGCGTAAAGCTGCTGGGTACCTTCTGCTGACTTACTGTGGTAGATACAGCTTGTTACTTCCAGCAGCATAGAGAGGTGGGCACAAATCTCTAGTCAGAGAGAATTACCTGCAGAGACACCAAGGTCCTGCAGGAAGCCCCAGGAACAGCCTTGCTTAGGGAGAAACCTCATGCTGAGTTATGTTCTGATCATGTGATTATTTGCATTACCAGTGAAGTCAAACTCTAGAAGAGGCTAAAAGTCTGACCTTCTAGGGCACGTGTAGACTGTTTGGAGCAGAATGGGACAGCAACCTGCGCACGGGCAAGGTTGATTGAACTTTTTCTAAGCCATCTCCAATAGATGGATCTCCCTCTATATCTGTAATAACGATGTTTCCAGAGCTGATTTTTCTAATGTTTACACCAAATATTCCTTGCTGTAGTTTAAGTTCTATATCTTTAGCTGTTCTTATTGACTGAGGAGTTTTTAATTGCAATTTAATCCTATATTACCTAGTCCTACCTTCTTGATTACATTAAATCTCTCGTTTTGAACAGTTGTGGATGGTTTTCAGTTCATGACACTATTTCCTGTAGTTTTTTAGTCATTCTTTTAATTTTTCTGCAAAAAGTCAATTCTTCCAGCCCCTTAAACACTTTATTGCTCTTCTCTGAATTGTTCTTCACCAATTTCTCAGCAAACTGTATCAAGGTTATATGGCATTAGGGCCTGATCGAGCTCTCATTGAAGTCACTTGAAAGACTGCCATTGATTTCAGTGGAAGTTGGATTGGGCCCTTACGAAGCCAGCTAGTTTAACTTCTAAAGAATAAAGATCCTTCTTCATTTAAATATTCTTAACAACAAAACAAAAGGAAGAAAAACCCAAAATATTGAGAGCTGTTTGTAAAGAAAGTGCTTTCAAAAATGTTCAAGAGGCAACAAGGTCCGTAATGGGTTTTAATATGGTACATAATGGAGTTTGGATGGCAAGCTTTGAGGTTGGTTACTTAAGCACTGAAAAAATTGGATTAGATAAAATTCATTGTACTGTATAGAGGTTGAGAGGATAGATTTTTCTTTTCCAACTAATTTCAAATAGGAGGAAGGTAAATGGCATTGAAAATTAGGTAGGAATGACTTAATACCAAATACTGGTGTAAGTCAAAAGAACTCTACTTTTGTAGAGAAGTAGCGAAAGAGTTTTGGGAAAATGCATTTTGTAACTAGAGATGAGGGATTAAATGGAAATATCAGAGAACATTAGTGAGGAGACTAAAATCATTTGTATAAAGCCACATTGCACTATTGTGCCACCCTTTGGACAGAAAAGAAACTATCTATTAGTTCATTGCGGGGGAGAAAAAATTCTATTCCTCTTTTGGGCAAAAGTGGAGGAAGATATCAGTAAAAGAAATTACCACATACAGACAAACTATATGGATTGAAATCTTAGAGGAAAGCCGGAAAAGCAACTGCTATATCCCTGAACTTAAAGTGATGCACAATCATAAAGTTATGGACTTGAATGTAGGCAGTTTTGCCAAGTAGTCAGGGCAGGAATCAGGTCTAGTGGGCGGAGCAGGCATCCAGGTTGAGGAATGAAGCTAAGGGTCAGCACCATAATCAACCGCTAGTTACCAGAGCCAGGGGTCAAGCCAGAGACAGAACCGGGAATTGAAGTGGAGGATCAGAGCAGAGGTCAGATGTCAAATACCAGCACCAAGGGTCAACTGAGGTAGGAGGACAGGCAAGGATCAAGCACAGAGCAGCACGGTGGAAACCAGAGCAAAGGCAGGAGCAGAGCAGGAATCAGGAACAGGGTTGGATGTAAGAAGCCCGGTCCAATATAGCCACAATCAGAAACCACCTTGTTGCAGCCTCAGACAGACTTCCTGTGCCTCCTTCTCATTAAATAGTGTAGTTGGACCAGTGGAGCTGGGCAATCCTCCAATCAGAGCTCCTGTGGGAGGTGCCTTTGCAGGGCCTATTATCCCGGTAGCTTCTTAGCCCAAATGCTTTCAGTAGCCACTGGGTAGAGGCCAGGATGGGACAGCTGTCTGGCGACTACCAGGCCTGGGTTCAAAACTTAGGACATCACCCATAAAACGTTTAGCATCTATCAGCTCTTTTAATGGTGATGAGACAGATCAAAGACATTAAACCCCCAAAGTGGTGGTGTCAGATTTATTGAAGCACACATTTCCAATTCTAGACCTGATACGTTGTTGGATTGTGGGGGTCTGTAGTCAGCATGTTAATTGCACAAAACAACTGAAGCAATATGTGTCTGAATTTTAAAGTACTGATTTAGTTTTAAACCCCATTTTAGATTTTTATTAAGATTTTTTCATTGTTTAGAAATATTTAAGCGCAAGATATCAAGAAATGTATTTAACTATCTTGAAACAAAATAAACTTAATGTCTTGCATAAATTAGTTTTCTCTTTTTAGTGGATGGTTAATGATATTGATATGACAGAAAGTGTGTTTGGCTTTTTATCATGAGTGCCATAAGATGAGGAGTATAATTGCACTGGTGCATATTATATTGGTTTCAAGTGTCTTTTCCATCATACAGAATATTTTATCAAGTAAACAAGTTCTTACTATAGGTGTCAATTCCGGGTTGCGCTATTGGAGCTGAAATTTGGATATAATGTGACATTTCTACAATCAGCTTGATGCTTAATGGGAGGAAGGAGAGAAGCAATAATATAAGGATGATGAAAGGGCGATGTCAAAAGTCTAACCATTCCTTCATCCTCAGTCTTACCTGTTGATGGCCTGCTCTTGCTTCCCAGCTCTTCAAGGGAATGTTGGCTCTTCCTCCACCATTTTTGCAGGGGGAAAGACAAGGAAGTACCACCGTGCCCTAGGTGGTATTTTAGGATCTGGATAACTTTTCTTTCCCAGTTCTCGGTTTTCAGCACTGAAACTCAGAAATGTTCCTCTGGGTCCTGCTATGGTCCCTTTAACTTTAAAGCATGCAGAGGCTCAGATGCCCTTGAGTGCACAGTGCTATTTACACATTTCCATTCCCACACAAGGGAGTCTTAAGAAAAACATCTTCACAAACAAGGGAAGGGATTACCAAATGCAGCACTAAAACCCACAAATATGAAACCAGCAAAGCAGTAGACAATAACTTAAAGAGGAACAATTCCATGTGGTACAAAAACCAAACAAAAAGGTGGGTGAATTTAGATATGCCACCTGGCCACTTTCCATTTGGAACTACTACTGCTGTAGTTTTCTTTCGTAACAACTTACACATTTCAATATATCTGGTAAGAACATTAATGCTGACATTCTTCTGTGTTAAATATCTGTGCTATACCTTATATAATCTGAGTTTTGATTAGCATTCTTAAGTGCCAGTGTAAGACTGACAGACCCTAGTTGTCAGCAGGCAGGATTGAACCTGGGCCCTATGGAGCTAAATGCATAAGCCTCTACTGCATGAGCGGAAAGCCACATGGCCCTTAGCTAAAGCTATAGCAGACTCATTAATCTCTAAGTGGTCTCAGTGCCAGGAGAGGGGCCAGAACACCACACCCAGGAGGTAGGTGGGTTACACTATTGTAATAAAAACACATTTATAAAAACATTCAGGAGCTTCACAGAACAGTTTAAGGGTGTTCTCAGCAGTATGTTTCACTTCATATTAAAGTAGGCATTGTTGACATGGAAATAGTGTTCAGAATTAAGGCAAAAGTATGCTGTTTCTAAACTTTCCTCTGCTTCACATCAAACAGGGGTTTCTATTGAACTGCCCTATTCATCAATGCAGATTTACTATAAGCGGCTCACATGGACTTCTCGAACATACAATCCGGATACCACAGCACTATTGTCAAGAGGGGAGGGGGGGAAGGTAGGTTGTGGATGGGGAGGGTCCCTATTCCCTGTACTGAGCCCTGAGGTTGGGATGTAGGTTTTAGGGCTCTCCATGGAAGATTTGGAAGTTATAACGTTTGCCCTGAGCCTGGTGGGGAAGCGGAAGTATCAACTGGGAAGGGATGAGGAGACCACTGAGCCTGTAGCCTTTCTGAGCCAGATCATCTTAATGAAGAGACCAGCCTTGAACTGAGAAATAGGGAAGGGGAGGATGAGCAACCGGGGTTAGCAACTCTAATCTACTGCTCATCCTCACAGTTCAATATGGTTTTAAACTGGTAAAGCCCCCAGAGGGGTAGAGAAGGCGGTTTTCTCCCTAGATTCAGCCATCAGTAGGATCAGCTAGCAGCCCTTGGGAGATCAAGGGTCAAAAGATACTTGGTGGCTCCAGTCTATTCAGCAGCTCGTCTACCCAGGGCATCAGATAGGCATCAAATTTTGAAATGGCATCCACCTTCTGAAAGTCAATACAAAAACAGGGTAACCTGTCAGGTTTTGGCACCAACATGATGGGACTCCACCATTCGCTCTTGGATTCTTCAACTACCCTGATTTCCAACATAGCCTACAGCTCCTGGCAGACCATTTCCCACATCTTCTGCAGTACTGAGTGTGGGTTCTCCTGAACCTTCCTCCCCAGCTCAGAGGCTATGTGGTGCTGTACTACATGAACCCTGACCAGTTGACACTCAGGGCAGGAGGTGCAATAACCTTTAACCTCCACATGCACCCCCCCCAACCAGTAAAACCTGAGCCCCACTCAATCCAGGGTCTTCTCATGCCAAGGTGCCACCCCAGAGGGTATCGTATTGGCCACATGCAGCACCTGCCCCCAGAACCTCTTGGGGGCCAGTAGTTGAGCTTGGGTCTTGCCTGTTTGTGCATGTTGAGTCATCTGCTATAACCGTTCCTCCTGCAATTCAAAATAGGACCATAACCACCACGCCTACTGGGGATTAACTACCTCCCCATATACTTTGGTGTGCTGTTCATAGGCCTGGCTCAGCGTTGGATCCTCCTTCTGGGCACTGATAAAGTCCATCTCCGTAGTCAGTTCCTCCCAGTTTTGGGGTTTGTGAGCCTCTGCCTCCCTTTTGGTGGCTCTAGGGCCGAGCGGCCTTCTCCAGGGTCATCATCATTCCTTCCTTGATCCAGGTTCCCTGCCTCTGGAGGGTCTGGGTCCTTTCCCTGGTGACCTCCTTCTTCTCTGAATTTTTCAATCTCCCTGAATTCCTCCAGATCCTGCCCCAGGATAGCTGGGTACATGCGGGTCTGTGAGACCGCCAACTAGGGTGGATTTGATTTAAGTCACTAGTCAGGAAGACTCGATTAAACCATGGATTTCTACATAAAGTGCATTCTTGTTGCTTGTTATAACCTTAATACATAGTCTTCACAACTCAGATAGATGTAGGTTTCATTTTTAGAAGGTACACACTATACATTTTTAAAGTGATTGATTTTGAAAACTTTTCAGATTAGTTTTACAGCAATATCAGAAAATGAATGATTGTTTGGTTATTTCATTTACCAAAGGTAATTGAAGCAGATAGTTCACCTCCCAATGATTTCATAAATATCTCCAATTCAACAGGTTAATATTTGGAGGATTTTCTTGCCATGCTGTATTAGGAGAACATCACCAGACAGACATTTAAATTGTTTTATTTAACTAAAACAACAACGTTATGTATTCTGGATTTTTTTCTTCTACAGCAAACATAATATTTTAACAAAACAAGCATATGAATTTTTGAATTTAGTTAAACATTCAAGTTTTTTAACTTCAGGTTTGTTTTTGTTAAAATTGTTTTTAACTAAAATAGTTAAATGAAATACTAAAAAAAATTAAATCAACTAGGTCAGCCAGGTCAACATGAGAAACTTAAAATATTGGCTTCTGCAGCTAACGCAGTCGTCTTCACCTTCATTTTCCTGTTTGTTCATAATCTGGAAAAGAAAAACAAGCTTTCCTGCTTTTTCAGGTCCCAAACCATTTCTCAACTTGGAATGAATTAGTCCAAAGGAAGAAAATATTCTTGTTACACTGGCAGAAGAAGCTACTGCTGTTAAAAGTGAGATTATCACTTCAACAGTCTCTGAATCCAAGTGCTTAAGTGACTACCACCACCAGTTCACTGGTGTGACTTTCTTTAAAACATCATCAGCAAACGTATATTTCTTGAATAGTTCTTATTCCCTAACTGGGTCTCTTTTACGGCCTGCTGCCATTATAGGTTTTCCCTTCTAGTGAGAGAATGGTATGGTAGATCTCAAATCAATGAAGGCTACACTCAAAAAGACCTCAAGACTTCTGGAATATGCTGAAATATGCTGCTCAAACAGTTTCACTTTTGTTTCTACTGCCTGTCCCTCCCTTCTCACATTTATCTCCAGATGACTTCTCCTTGTCCAGATGTATTCCGCCCCCAACAATCTTCTATTCACTGAACTTTTTGAAATCTATGCAGAAGCCCATGGAATCCCATAAGATTGGGTCCCTAATCCACGAACTATTGGAACTCATTTACAAAACTTTTCTTCAACATTACCTAAATATATTGTCTCACACTATAGAATTAGAATTTATAATCCCTATTCCATGATGAGATATCTTTGAGCTATAATGTATCATCTTATGAAAAAAATCCAATTTAAATAAAACTGATTTTTTTGATTTTTTAAAATAAATCATTGATTTTTATTCACCCTGCCCCAAACCCGTACTATCCGGACATGCCCCCTTATCTCAAGTTCTGCGGCCCTCACGGGATACAGGTGCACATCACCCTGGATGTGGGGTAAATCATATCCACAACATTTCCCTTGTCTACCAGCTGTCTCCAACCATGGTCCAGCTGCACCTCGAGTCAATTAGCGTTGTCATGGGCACTCCATTGATCCACACCAGGATGGTCTATTTGGCAATCCCTTTCTTCCTGACCTCACTGAAAGCCACATCCCGCTATGGGGCAGCAGCCTTCCTCACAGCAGGGGACAAATCCACATTAGTAGGGGAGGGACAGAAGCTACACTAGATATATGGGCCAAAGCTAGGGAAGCACAGAGCATCTGAAATCAGAGAGAAGCCTGGGCTTGGGACTTACATTGGTGACTATGGTGTGGAGCAGAACTCTTGTCACTCAGACCCATGTAGTCTAAAGCAATGTTTCTTAACTTTTTTGATACCAGGAACTGGCTTGCTGCTTTCCTAAACTGTGTCAGGAACGTCGTAGGTTTTTCTAGACCAGCATTGCTCAATGACAGGTCCATGGACTGGTGCCAGTCCCTATCTGAGCGAGGCATTCTCGGGCTGGCTGTGCAGGCTGAAAAGTGTTGCAGAGACGCACATCAGAGCCTTAGGCTGAGCACTCATTCACTGAATAAAAGGAAAATACATGACAAGAGACTCGGTATTTGTAGTTAGTTTGTTGTTCATTTTGCAATTATATCTGTGTCATGTATTGAAAGTTATTTAGCAAAATATGTTAATTTATTTAGCTTGTTTGTATGTCTCACACACAGTTAAATTTAGTCTATATCCTGAGAAAACAATTTATTAACATATTTATGACTTTCCTGCAGGTATGAATTAGGAGCAGCTTTATTCATTGGATGGGCCGGAGCATCACTTTGCATAATTGGTGGAAGTATATTCTGCTTCTCAATAGCTGAAAACAGTAAATCCCCAAGGTACAGAACCCAAGTGGTTGCACTTATTTTATTGAAATAAATCAATATATTAGCAAATTTGTGATTAAATGTATAGAAAGGTAAGCTATACAGCTGGAGTTTGATTATGCTTTCAAAACAATTCTACAACCAGCTTTTGAAAAAGATTGTGCAAAAAAAAAAAAAAAAGAAAAGAAAAGAATAGAATTTAAAGTTAATGTTTTTCTTTTAAGAAGTCACTACCAACATTCAGGAAAACCATTGTTTCAGATTACATGTACTTATAAAGTTGCTGCCATGTGTCAGAAACTAATGGAAAAGCAATCAGTTGCATAGTACAGCCAACATACCATATGTGCATTCTGAACAGATACATGTTGCCCCTTCATAACAGAAGTAACCCAAAGTTGCTTGACTGTTAGACGATGTACACCAGGATTCTGCAACCTTTGGCACACGGCCTATCAGTGTAATCCACTGGCGGGCTGCGAGACATTTTGTGTACGTTGACCGTCTGCAGGCACAGCCCCCTGCAGTTCCCACTGGCCTCAGTTCACCGTTCCCGGCCAATGGGAGCTGCGGGAAGTAGCGTGGGCTGCAGGGACGTGCTGGCTGTTGCTTCCCGCAGCTCCCATTGGCCAGGAATGGTAAACTGTGCCACTGGGAGCTGTGGGGGGTCGGGCCTGTGGACGGTCAACATGAGCAAAATGTCTTGCAGTCCGCAATCAGATTACCCTGATGGGCTGTGTGCCGAAGGTTGCCGACCCCTGATGTACACATTAATAAGGAGGTGGACTGAAGAAGAGGAAGATGTTGGAGGGGAAACTATGAAAGGTAGTAGATTAGATTGAAACAGATGAGGTTTACGTTAGAGAGCAGGAGTCTTTGCTGCCCTAAACAGAATGTTTTAATGCATAGCCACTGAGGTGTTGGTCTTGTTTGCTCCTCCTCTACTGGTGAGAGGTGGCAAAGTGAAATTGATAATAGGTCTGTTTTTTGCTGGGAGAAAGCACGCATTATTTTCCTAGTTTGAATATTTTTTTTACACACTCACATATAATTGTTACCTGTTCATAGAATGAGCTGTAAATGGATAGCTTTTTGTCTTTCAGAATGGGGTACACATACAATGGAGCCACATCTGTGATGTCTTCTAGGACAAAGGTCCACAATAGTGCAGCAGATTTTAAATCACCAAAAGGCCCTCCAAAGCACTTTGACAAGAATGCTTATGTTTAATTGTACTGTTCTATGATACAAAGCTAGTTTTCAAATCAGTTTGTACAGTTCAGTCACAGAGTGATTTCCAGAAGAGTACCAGCATAATCACCACCAGGACAATGAATTTTTAAAATATTAACTTGCAGCATTTTACATATTGATGTAAATTTTCTTATACAATATTTTGAAATTTATGTTGGTATTATACATAAATTATATATCTGTAAATCACTTGCTGTTTTTGCTTTCTACAAAAAAATAAATAGGTTATTTACAGATAACAGTATGTCACCTACTTTATTTGTATGATATCAAACGCACAGTATCTAATGCAGTACATCACAGCAGCAGCATAGGAGCAGGTTCCAAAATAGGTTTAGTATTTGGAGACAGAAGTCAAGTTTTGTGCAGCTCCCTATGTGAAATTTTTCACCAGTGAGAAACAGTCATGTAGAGCCTGATTTTCAGAAGTGCTAAGCACCTTGCAAGTCCAGTTGAAGTCAACAGGGGCTAAGGTGATCAGCAGCTCTGAAAATCAGGTCCTTATTTCTCCCTTAGGGTGCCAGTGAACAGAGGAACAGGTGTGGAGGGAGGCAAGAGCCAATCATTCACATCCCACAGAAGCGAGAGAGAGACAGTTAGCAAGAGTTTAGGGGCTGGGGGAACCAGGGCTGACGAGGGAGCCTAGAGAAGAGAGTTGTGACCAGGATATTGGAGGGAGTCGGGGCAGACTGTGGGAGAATGGTGTGTTGAGTCTAAGGCAACTTGAAAGGAAATTTTGGGGGACAGAGTAACAGCACCTGAAGTCTTGGGGATTTGTGTGGAGGGCTGGGGCAAGCTCCTCCATTCTGCTCCTCCCCACTTCAGCTTGTATCCTCTGAGCCTGCTGCCATCCCTCCTCCAGTCTACCACTACCCCAGCTGTCCCTCCCTCTGTTCCCCTTTTGTTCCTTACTGCAGCTGCTAGCAAGCCATTTGCTCTTCCATTTGCTTACTCCTCCTGCAGACTGGCTAGGTTCCAGGCACCAGAATGGCCTCCAGCAGCCACAAGAAGTGATTACAGGAAAAATCTGCCAGTGCCTGCAGACGACTTTGCAGGAGATTCCAGGATGGCTGTGGGAATGCATGAGAGGGCTGCCAAATGCATGAATGTCACATGTAAATTATGTGACGCGTGGTAACCCTGCTGGATGATCTTGAATTAGTTAGGCAAACATTTCTAAGATCTCAGTTAAGAGGGGGAGAGTGAGCAGCACTGTTTTTCTTTCCACTTGGAACTGTGACAATTTTCAAAAACAGTTATTTGTATGATGATTCAATGAGTCAGATTTATTTAAGAGATTACGAATGACCACAGCACACCTTTTGGACATATGCCCTATAATTAAGGCTCCATGTTTGTCACGGAGGTCACGGAAGTTATGGATTCCCTGACTTCTGCAGCGGCCGGTGCACCTGGCCAGAAGGCCGCCTGAGCAGCTTGGGCAGCCCCTGGCCAGGTGCACCGGCCGCTGCCGAGGCAGTCTTGGGCCCCCCTCACCCTCCAGCAGCAGGAGTTTGGGTGTGGGGGGCAGCTCAGGGTTGGTGTGTGAGGCAGTGCTTATGTGGGGGGGCTCCCCGGAAGGGCAACAGAAACTCCCCATCCCTCAGCTCCTAGCTCCACATACTGCATCCGTCTGCAGGCACCGCCCCTGCAGCTCCCATTGGCTGCAGTTCCCAGCCAAGGGAGCTTGCAGAACCAGGGCTTTGGGCAGAACAGAGGCAGCATATGGAGCTAGGAGCTAGGGTCGCTGCTTCCCAGGAGGCTGGTAGGGAGCCTGCCCCAGCCCCCCCTGCCGACTGTCACTCCTCCTGCCCCGAGCACCCGCAGCTCCCTCCAGCACCTGTGATGCCCTCCGGGCCACAACTCCCTCCCAGGTTTTAGTCAGGGGTATATAGTAAAAGTCATGGACAGGTCATGGGCCATGAATTTTTGTTTATTGCCCGTGACCTGTGCATGACTTTTACTAAAAATACCCGTGACTAAAACGTAGCCTTACCTATAATGAATTATAGTTTCTTCTTAAAAAATCAAACCCATACCCTTCTTGAGGTTTGGACAGGCAGAATGGCTAATTTTGATCTAAATCAGTTGCAGCCATCTGTATTTTCCTTTTTTCTCCAAGGTTTTTTTCATATCAAAGTAGGTAGGCATTAGTTTCAGCTCTGTGGTTCACATTCAATCCACACTGATCTCGTTTCATGTTAAGCTTACCTATAAGATGTTCTTCCTGACACCGGGGCCACTCCTGCAATCCTTTATTCAGGTTATTCTCATTAACAGCTCTACTGAAGCAAATGGAACTGACATGACTACAGAGTATGGGTGACTCATAAGTAAGTGTCTGCAGTGTTAGGTGCACATTTAGAAGTGCCTTTAAATGATTATGCCAGCAATGGGGCCAAAGTCTGTCCTGATTTGCTCCCCGTTCAACCCCAAGAAAGATGGAACCCCAACCTACTGCCCTGAAGTCAATAGCAAAGTTCCCATTGAATTAAATAGGAGCAGGACTGGGTGTAGGATAAATCAGTCATTACTTATTGCAGTGGTCCCCCAACTTTTCATATTGTGCCCCCTTGCCCCTGTCTGCGCCACCTCCGAGGAGCCGGTCTGTGACCTGGGGGAAGGGGGAGATGCGGGAAAGGTGACTGAGGCTGGGGATGGGTCTGGGGCCAGGAGTGGAGCCGCAGCTAAGGGCGGGGTTGGGGGCAGAGGAGGGCAGGGCTCGGGTGGTGCTCCTTCCCTGCCCTCCGTGGGAGCTGGCCCGGGCCCTGCTCTGCTCCCTTGAACGTTCCCCCGCACCTCCTTAGGGGGCGCGTCCCACAGTTTGGGGACCACTGACTTATTGAGTTGTACTGATTCTCAAAGATTAAGTCACCAACAATAACAAAAAATGAAGACCTTCAGAGTTTCGGTGAACCTATTTTGGGAGGCAAGAGGATAAATATATAAAATATATCCTCAACAATCCTAGTTTTTAAAAACTCAACATTATAGAAAAGGAATAGCTTGTATTACATTGTAATTAAATAAAAAATAGGACATCTAAAAATACAGTACTAATCATTCAAGCCTTTTTAAATTTAGTGGTTTATTACTATTTAAATTCAAAAGCTGCTAAGTCTTTTTTTACGAAGGCAGCTACCTTGGGAAATTAATGCAACTGCAAGAGCAAAAGTTTATTGAATATAAAAACAAAAAAAATACAATTAAGTGTTCAATGCCACATCTGTACCTTTCTTGTACCCGTTCAAGTTGTCTAGCTATATTTTTATAATTTGTAGTTTTATATGAATATACATTAAAACCTATTCTAATAAGTAAAGCAGAAACACTTTCCCAGTATTAAGTTTCAAGGCATATACAACAAATCTGTAAACTATACCATTTTTCAGCCTTTGACACTTACTTTAAATCAGTGGTTCCCAAACTTGTTCGGCCGCTTGTGTAGGGAAAGACCCTGGCGGGCCGGGCCGGTTTGTTTACCTGCCGTGTCTGCAGGTTCGGCCGATCACGGCTCCCAGTGGCCATGGTTCGCTGCTCCAGGCCAATGGGAGCCGCTGGAAGCGGCGGCCAGTATGTCCCTCGGCCTGCGCCGCATCCAGCAGCTCCCATTGGCCTGGAGCAGTGAACCGCGGCCACTGGGAGCCGCGATCGGCCAAACCTGCGGATGCGGCAGGTAAACAAACCGGCCCGGCCCGCCAGGGGCTTTCCCTGCACAAGCAGCGGAACAAGTTTGGGAACCAGTGCTTTAAAGCATGCTGGGAAATGTTAATATT
Organism: Lepidochelys kempii; assembly: GCF_965140285.1. Classification (NCBI taxonomy): domain Eukaryota; kingdom Metazoa; phylum Chordata; order Testudines; family Cheloniidae; genus Lepidochelys; species Lepidochelys kempii. The sequence continues at coordinate 97,490,659 of NC_136380.1, forward strand.
TTAATACAAAGAAAAAGTTCATTTAAAATGTTCACATTTTTATATAAAGTTCAGGATAAAATATTAAAAAATTACACATTTTTTTAAAAGGCTTTAAAAATACTGATAAGTAACATTCTGCAGGAAACGGTTTATTAGTTAATGCTTCTGGGCTTTTCTAGAAACTGGTTTCAGTCTTACAAAGAAACAATAGGGTGAAATCCTGGCCCTAGTGAAGTTCGTGGGAGTTCTGCCATTGACTTCAATTCAGCCAGGATTTCACTCCAAGTTTCTAAATACTGAAGGGCTAGTTACATGTATGTAAATCCCCTTGTAAACTGTTCAAGGTTAAAAGACACAAACATTTTGTAAACAACCTTCCTTATTATTAATGTACAATTGAAAAAAATGAATAGGAGTCAGAATCTTTTAGACAAGGTCTTTAAATCTGTATTATGATCTAACAGAAATGTCTGCCATTTTGAATTGAACAGTTATATATCTGAAGAGTCACTCCAATCAGTTACAGTGACTAAGCTGCTTTTTAATGTGCTTGTTGTATCAGCATCATGAAATCCTGTTAACAAAATAAATGAAAAAAATGAATTAGATGATAAAACTAAACTACAATCAATCATAATTCAGCATTATTTTCCTTCCAACTGACACACAGGGTGAAATACGGCCCCACTGAAATCAATTACAAAACTTCTATTGACTTCAACGGGGCCAGGACTTCACCCACAGGAGGAAAATTATGAACAGCTATATATGAAGACTGCTTCCCTCATTACAGTAGGGACCATGATACTAGCTGTCAGTGCTAATATTGCAGGCCTTTCTGAAAATGACTTAAATATCTTTTCTACAGATAAAAATGACTATTTTAAAGTCCAAAATCTTGGAACTGTCCAGGGCTAGAAGCAATTGTATGTACCCCCCACAGGAAATATAAGAATCTCTCCTTTCCAGTAGTATAAAGCTCCCTTTTCAGCCTGAGTCACAAGATATAAATCTTAAACTGCCAGAGGTCAAAGATTTAATATTATTCTCAAACCAGGTACTTTAGGGGGGAAATTCCACTTTTGGGAGGGGAAGGAGACTTTTTTTTCCCAGACAGGTTATTTTGAAAGAAGATGACAGCAGCCTGAAGGTGCTCAGAGTCTTGGAATCTTAAGGGTCAATTTTGTATATTTTATATATACTTATGACAAAATAATTTTTTTAAAAGTTATTTACATTCCATTGTAATTAGATATTGTGACTAAAACATTTTTATACTACACTTAAGTTTTTCTTTAACTATATCAGGTGCTTAAATCCAATTTTCCCCTCAAATACTGTAAATGTTTGGAGTATGTTACCTTCCTCTTTAGGAATATTTGCCTTAGGAACACCCCAGGCATGTACCATTGATGCAGTATTTGATTCATTATTCTTTTGAACTGCAGTTCCCTTCTGCCCTCTCTCATCTTTTGCTAATAAGCAATTTTCTTCTTCTACAGATGATATATCCCAGTCATCATCATCAACTTCTGTGAACTAATAGGAAAAGAAAAAACATAAGGGTTTTTTTTGTGAAAGAAGGGTTTTTTATTTTTATTTTCTGGAGTTCTTCTAAAGGTAGAATTGTTCATAAATCTACTTATGCAGATTTGGGAGGAGATTAGGAAGGGGGACTGTCATAAATACAAAGGGAAGGGTAACCACTGTGTGGAAGTGAAACCCTTCTAAAAGGTCCCCTAGTGCACATGCATCAAGTGCTGTATAGTCCTGTGTCATAGCACCTTACTTTTATGTTTCCTTTCTTTTTAAGCCTACACACACACACTTTTAACCTATGAATATTCTGAATGCAGAAAGTTATGTTACTTCACTGTTAGGAGTTGCACAATTAAAAATAATAAAAAGTGAAAAGAACTGCAAAAGTTAAAGGGCCAAATGCTAAACTAGTGGAAATCAGCACAGTTCCATTGTATGAAGCTACATTGATTTACACCAGCTGAGGACCTAATGCAAAGATCACACTACAATGTTAGCTTGACAACAATGCACATCAAGTGTGTTTTATGGTATACCAGGCCTAATATAATGGGACCCTGATCCTTGACTGGGATTCCTAGGCACTACCATAATATAAATACTTCATTATTAATAAATAGCATATTAATTTCAATATTAGATTATATTACTTAAGAAAAACAAATGAACACATTATATGCTATACATGCAACTTGGCAGAGTTTAGATTCCTGCAGAAACTTATTTGCTCTTCTTGACTTCTTGTTTTTCAATTATGCAACCTTAACAATGTGTTAAGGGCTTTTTAACATTTAAATTCCTTTATTTAAAGGGAAGTAGGGTGGAAAAGAGTGTTGAGAAAAAAAAGGGGGGGAAGAATTAAAGATAACTGGGTTAAATAGTCACAGGACTTCTCTATATCTAAATTTTGGCACGATACCTATCTTTGTAGTATCTTCCCTCCCTAAGAATTAAAAACACACACAATATCAATTTCTCCCTTGCTTCCTAGCAGGTAAGAGTTCGGGGTTTTTTATTAGAATGCTGGGCTTGACAAATAGGGAGGAATTGGTTGTAAATCTAAAGGTGGAAAGCAATGTGGTTGAAAGTGATCATGATATGATAGATTTAATGACTGTAAGAAAAGGAAAAAAAAGTGAGAGCAGCAGAATAAGGAGAATGATTTAAAAAAAGCAGACTAACAAACCCAGAAAACTGGTAGGTAAGGTCCCACAGGAAGAAAATCAAAGGGAAAAAGGAGTTGAGGAGAGCTGGCAGTTTCTCAAGGAGATAATATTAAAGGCACAACTGCAAACTATCCCATTGCGAAGAAAATATAGGAAGAATAGTAAGGGGGCAAATGGCTCCATGGGGAGCTCTTTAGTGCCTTGAAAATCAAAAAGAAATCCTATGAAAAGTGGAAACACGGACAAAATCAGAAAAGTTAAGGGACAAAATGAGTTAAACCTAGCAAGAGACATAAAAGGCAATAAGAAGAGGTTGCAACATTTGGAGCAACAGAAAGTCTAAGGAAAATGTATGTCCGCTATTTATCAGGGAAGAAGAGCTAATAACTAATGAAATCAAGGAGGAGGAAATGTTTAATGCCTATTTTGCTTCACTAAAAAGGTTAATGGTGATCAGATACTCAACATAATTAATATTAACAATAAGTCAAAATAGGGAAAGAACAGGTTAAAGAGTCTTGAGATAAGTTAACTTAAAAACATAAGAACGGACATACTGGGTCACACCAAATGTCCAGCTAGCCCAGTATCCTGTCTAATGTCCAATGCCAGGTGACCCAGAGGTAATGAATGGAACAGGTAATCATCAAGTGATCCATTCCCTGTCACGCATTCCCAGCTTCTGGCAAACAGAGGGTAGAGACACCATCCCTGCCCATCCTGGCTAACAGCCATTGATGGACCTATCCGCCATGAATTTATCTAGTTCTATTTTGAACCCTGTTATTGTCTTGACCTTCACAACATCCTCTCACAAAGAGTTCCAAAGGTTGACTGTGAATTGTGTGAAGAAATACTTCCTTTTGTTTTAAACCTGCTGCCTATTAAATTCCTTTGGTGACCCCTAGTACTTGTGTTATGAGGAGGAGTAAATAGCTGTATTAAGTCAGCAGAGCCTGATAAATTCATACCCTAGGATGAATTGTAAGGAATTTAAGAAATTAAGGAACTAGCTGAAGCAATCTCGGAACCATTAGTGATTATCTTTGAGAACTCCTGGAAGATGGGTAAGGTCCCACTGGACTGGAGAAGGGCAAACATAGTATCTATCTTTAAAGAGGGGAACACAGAGGACCTGGGGAATTACTGACCCATCAGCCTAACTCTGATACCTGGAAAGCTTCTGGAACAAATTATTAAACTATCGATTTCTAAGCACCTCGAGCACAACAGGATAATAAGGAATAGCTAGCATGGATTTGTCAAGAACAAATTATGCCAAACCAATCTAATTTCCTTCTTTGACAGGGTTACTAGTCTAGTGGATAGTTGGGAAGCAGTAGATGTGATATATCTTAATTTTCGTAAGGCTTTCATTGCAGTCCCACATGACATTCTCATAAGCAAACAAGGGAAATGTGGTCTAGATGAAATTACTATATGGTGGGTGCACAACTGGCTGAAAGACCGTATTCAAAGACTAGTTATCAATAGTTTGCTGTGAAATTGGGAGGTTGTATCTAGTGGGGTCCCGCAGAGGTCAGTCCTGGGTCCGGAACTATTCAATATTTTAATTAATTACTTGAATAATGGAATCAATAATGCAGACGACACCAAGCTGGGAGGGGTGGCAAGCATTTTGGAGAACAGAACTAGAATTCAAAATAACCTTGACAAATTGGACAACTGGTCTGAATTCAGCAATGTGAAATTCAATAAAGACAAGTGCAAAGTACTTCACTTGGGAAGGAAAAATCAAATGCATAACTAGAAAATGGGGAATAACTTGCTAGGTGGCAGTATAGCTGGAAAGGATCGGGGGTTACAGTGCATCACAAATTGAATGAGAGTCCTCAATATGATGCACTTGCTAATATCATTCTGGGGTGTATTAACAGGAGTGCTGTATGTAAGACATGGGAGATAAAAGTCCCTCTCTACTAGGCACTGATGTGTCCAGTTCTGGGCACCGTACTTTAGGAAAGATGTGGACAAACTGGAGAGAGTCCAGATGAGAGCAAAAAATATGATAAAAGGTTTAGCAACTCTGACCTATGAGAAAAAGTTTAAAAAATTGGAAATGTTTAGTCTTGAGAAAAGAAGACTGAGAGGGAGACTTGATAACAGTTTTCAAATATATTAAGATCTGTTATAAAGAGGACTGTGATCAATTCTTCTCTGTGACCACTGAAGGTAAGAAAAGAAGCAATGGGCTTTATCAGCAGCAAGGGAAATTTAGGTTAGAGAGTTGCAAAAATTTCAAACTACAAGGGTAGTTAAGCTCTGGAATAGGTTTCCAATGGAGGTTGTGAAGTCCCCATCATTGGAGGTTTTTACGAACAGGTTGGACAAACATCTGTAAGTGATGGTGCAGGTTTACTTGGTCCTGCTTCAGTGCAGTGGGCTGGGGTTCATGACTTCTCAAGATCTTTTCCAGTCCTATATTTCTATAAGAGGAACTTACTGAGAAAAAGCCAAGTCAAAAAGATGAGACTGTACTTCATTCTGGATGTAGTAAGGTTCGTGATCATTCTTATCACTTTGGCTAGGGAGTTACACAGTCTAAGACCAGCTCCTAAAAAAAATTCTGTCTCTTGTGCTCACAGATATTCCCCTATTTATCAACAGTCTTGTGGTTCTAGTGAAATGTAGCTGTCATTGGAGGGCACAGCTGTGGGGGAGAGAGGTGATTTCTCACATAGCACCAATCCCATGAGGGACTCTGAATGTCCCCCCACAGAAAATGAATTCAGTGGCTTAGTTAGGCCAGTGCCCATTTTGTTAAGAAGCAAGAGTTAGAAGCTATTAGCCAATAATAAAAGATGATAATAATAAATGATAATTATAATAATAATAATGATAAAAATAATAAAACCCACATGCAGTGCACCTCTCTCGAAATGCAAAGTCTGATGTAGTGCCACTTTTTTGTAACATGTCAGCCAAGCAACTTTTAACATTCATAACTTCGTTACTTTCAAGCCAATAGTTTTCAGTGTGACAGATCTGCTCACTGTGCTGTATTAACATACCAAATTTCAGTGTGTGTGAAAATGGTGTGGTAATAATGGGAAAGGTGTATTCAGACAAATTCAAAACTGGCTGAGTAGATTTTCCTCAAATATTCATTCCCTTAAACCCCATACAATTACATTCATGGTATTCAGGAAGTCTGGCTAGAGGCAAAAGGAGATGTAAAATAGGATCATTTTAACTGTAAAACATTTCTAAAATAGTTTCTGCAAAATGATACGTACAGAATACATAATAGTGTGGTGTAGTATAAAGGCCTACCAGTACTCATTTGGGATGAACTACACCATTCATTAAAAAGAAAAGGAGTACTTGTGACACCTTAGAGACTAACCAATTTATTTGAGCATGAGCTTTCGTGAGCTACAGCTCACTTCATTGGATGCATACCATGGAAACTGCAGAAGACATTATATACACACAGAGACCATGAAACAATACCTCCTCCCACCCCACTGTCCTGCTGGTAATAGCTTATCTAAAGTGATCATCAAGTTGGGCCATTTCCAGCACAAATCCAGGTTTTCTCACCCTCCGCCCCCCCCCCCCCCACAAACTCACTCTCCTGCTGGTAATAGCCCATCCAAAGTGACCACTCTCTTCACAATGTGTATGATAATCAAGGTGGGCCATTTCCTGCACAAATCCAGGTTCTCTCACTCCCTCACCCCCCTCCAAAAACCACACACACAAACTCACTCTCCTGCTGGTAATAGCTTATCCAAAGTGACCACTCTCCCTACAATGTGCATGATAATCAACGTGGGCCATTTCCAGCACAAATCCAGGTTTTCTCACCCTCCCACCCCCATACACACACAAACTCACTCTCCTGCTGGTAATAGCTTATCTAAAGTGATCATCAAGTTGGGCCATTTCCAGCACAAATCCAGGTTCTCTCACCCTCCGCCCCCCCCCCCCCCAACTCACTCTCCTGCTGGTAATAGCCCATCCAAAGTGACCACTTTGGATAAGCTATTACCAGCAGGAGAGTGAGTTTGTGTGTGTGGTTTTTGGAGGGGGGTGAGGGAGTGAGAGAACCTGGATTTGTGCAGGAAATGGCTCACCTTGATTATCATACACATTGTGAAGAGAGTGGTCACTTTGGATGGGCTATTACCAGCAGGAGAGTGAGTTTGTGGGGGGGGGGGGGCGGAGGGTGAGAAAACCTGGATTTGTGCTGGAAATGGCCCAACTTGATGATCACTTTAGATAAGCTATTACCAGCAGGACAGTGGGGTGGGAGGAGGTATTGTTTCATGGTCTCTGTGTGTATATAATGTCTACTGCAGTTTCTACGGTATGCATCCGATGAAGTGAGCTGTAGCTCACGAAAGCTCATGCTCAAATAAATTGGTTCGTCTCTAAGGTGCCACAAGTACTCCTTTTCTTTTTGTGAATACAGACTAACACGGCTGTTACTCTGAAATACACCATTCATTAGTGCAGCCACCCCAAACTTATGTTGATAAAGGTAGGATTTTCAGAATCATAGAATCTCAGGGTTGGAAGGGACCTCAGGAGGTCATCTAGTCCAACCCCCTGCTCAAAGCAGAACCAATCCCCAATTTTTGCCCCAGATCCCTAAATGGCCCCCTCAAGGATTAAACTCACAACCCTGGGTTTAGCTGGCCAATGCTCAAACCACTGAGCTATCCCTCCCCTCCCATTTCAGTATGCCCCTGAGTGCCTAACTCTCACAGCCTTCTTTGAAAACCGCAGCCAAAATTTAAATCATGCAATACATCATGTGTATTCATACAAATACAGCTAGACAGAGAAAAACACACATGCATGAACACACATAACCACACAGGAGTATGGAATATATAAAGAGTCTGGAACAACTACAAAAGTGACAAAACCCTGTGTAAGTCAGGCAGCTCATTGTAAACTTGTGCCACTAAAACCTTTACACCACAATTCACCAACAGGTGTTCAGTATATGCCAAATATGTTACAGAAAAACTAATTTCCAAAAGCTCTAGAGTGTTTTAAATATTTTTTACAGGAATTATTTTTCTACATCCCTTTGCTTCTAAAGCCAAACTCCCCTAGGACTACGTCTAATGGTACAGGGCTCTGTACAAGGACTTAAAAATCTTTAAATATACCCTAATTTAGCTTTTCAGTACCCCAGCTGTGACAATTTTATGCTCTAATATATTGGGCCCCTGCAGGACTAGCCCTATTAAACTGGAAACACACTTTGGAAATAACATTGGGCACTTTCTTCAACATTACCTCATCCAGACAGATGGTAGTGAAGGGGAATAGATGACAGACTGCAAATTCTCCAACCTACAGGCAGAGACAATTGAATAAAAGACCATCTTGATGGTCACCCATAATAAGGGAACTAAGCATAATGGTTTGGAATGAAGAGGTAAAGTTGCCTCAGTATCAATTTTAAATATTAGGAGGGAAGTCTATTCTTGGTCTAGACCATCCATTTCCATATCACCATGAAGAATCTACACAACAAAGGAATGGGAACCTATAGACTGAGACTCAATTTTCTCCTGAATGGCTCAGAATGCTGAAGTCTGCCCTTTAGGAATACTCTAAGCCAATTCATTTTCCGCCCAATCTACCCAATTAATTTTAGGATCTGAGATGTCAGAAAGACCTAGTCTCATACACTTTTGAGAAGCATCATTTGGAGAACATCCTCCAGGAATGGTAGAAAAACGGTTACTAACCTTTCTGAAACTGTTGTTCTTTGAGATGTGTTGCACACGTCCACTCCAATATAGGTGTGTGCATGCGCCGAGCACAGTTGCTGGCATTTTTTCCCTTCATGGTATCTGTTGGGTCAGCTCTAGTGTCCCCGGCATCGTGTGATCATCACGTTGGTATAAAGAGCAATGCCGACCCTGCTCCTCTTCAGTTTCTTCTTGCTGACCGTCTCCGAGAGAGGGGATGGAAGGAGGGTTTTGGAATGGTCATGTGCAACACATCTCAAAGAACAACAGTTACAGAAAGGTTAGTAGCAGTTTTTCTTCTTTGAGTACTTGCCCATGTCCATTCAATGTAGGTAACTCACAAGCAGCTGCGCTGGAGGTGGGTTCGGAGATTAAAGACATGCCGACTGTAACACAGCTTGGCCGAAGCCAGCATCATCTCTGGCCTGTTGCATAATGGGGTAGTATGTCTTGAACATGTGAACTGACAACCAAGTTGCCACCCTGAAGATCTCCTGAATTGGAACTTGTGCCAAAAAAGCGACAGAGGAGGCTTTAGACCTTGTAGAACGTGCCATTAGGTTAGCCGGGGGCATAATATGCGCGAGCTCATAACATGCTCTGATACATGAGGTAATTCACGACCAGAGTTTCTGTGCAGAAATGGGGAGATCTTTCATTCTTTCTGTGATTGCTATGAATAGCTGAGTGGATCTGCAGAACAGTTAGGTTCTTTGTATGTAAAAAGACAGGGCATGCTGAACATCCAGTGAATGGAGACGCTGTTCTTCTCTATTCACATGTGGCTTAGGATAGAACATTGGCAGAAAAATAGCTTGATTGCAATGGAATTGTGAGGCCACTTTTGGAATGAATGACGGGTGTGGTCTCAACTGGTGACATTGCAATCCCCTATGTTTTGGATCCAGTTTAACCCCCTGTTTGAGGCATCCAGGAAATAGGAAAGGCAGTTGGAGAGTGGTGATTCCTTTACAACTGGGGGCACCAGTGGTGTTGGGTCCCGACTCTCTGGTGAGTCTGGTACTGGCAGAGTTAGAAGGTCCCTTGTCGCAGTGAAGGCTTCAGGAGTCAATGGCACCATAAACTGACTGGTGCGCTGACCCAGAGTAAGCGTCAGAGCGCTGCAGTGGTTTGGGTGTGGGTACCTGATGGTGAGGCTCCGAGGATGAAGAGTGGCCCGCCATTGGGTCGCGCTTTCTCCCTAGTCCTTCGGCATCCTAAATCTGCTCGTCTTCTGGTGCTTGTAGTGTTTCTTCTTGCGCACCAAGGAAGATGATTGGTGCCAGGAGACCAGGATTGATGGAGAATACTCTGCACTGAGGCCGAGGTACTCAGTGCTGAGTCCCAGTGCAACTCCAAGGCTGGTTTTAGGGCCGCCTCCATGAGGAGGACCTTCAGTCGAACAGCTTGGTTGTTCTGAATCTGGGGCTTAAACTCCTTGCAAATTTGGCAGCGGTCTTTCTTATGAGCTTCCCCATAGCACTTGAGACAGCTCAAGTGTGGGTCACTCAAAGGCACAGACTTACTGCACAAAGCGCAAGGCTTGAACTCTGTGATCAAGGCAAGACTCAGCATTGGGACAGTGGACAACCCTGCTATCTAAGAGCAGAGAAGCCCAAACTATCTAGAAACTACTAACACTACGCTAACTGCTAAAAACAACAACAACTATTTACACTAAAAACTGAGATGAAAACCACTAAGAGGAAGATTGCCTCAGCAATGAGGGTTCCAACAACTATCATGGGCAGCAAGAAGGAACTGAAGGGGAGTGGGGTCAGCAGGGCCCTTTATACCAACGCTATGAATGCACGACATCAGGGGGCGCTACAGTTGACCCAACAGATACCACAAAGAGAAAAAATTCTGGCAACTGTGCTTGGGATGCACACACACCTACACTGGAATTGATATGTGCAAGCACTCAAAGAAGAACTTACCTTCACATTACTGACTTTCAGTAAGTGAACAGAATTTGGATTACCCCAGCTGTTAAGTTTAGGTGAGCTACAGAGACCTTTTCAAGAACCAGATTTTCAGGATGAGTTTTTGTGGGGCACTATAAAGAAGCTCTAGGCAGGATAGAAGTTTGGAGGACTGGGAAACTTCTGATTTATTTTTATGAAAAGGTGTCACTCAGTTTTCCCTTTCCCTTTGTATTGTTAGCAACTGGGTGTGAAAGGGTTATGTTCTTTCAGGAAACAGAAGCAATTCATGACTCGGGGAAGTGTGGGTATCCTTAATAGGTCACAAAGGAGTCAGAGGTGCAATTACCTCAGGAACTGTGACAAGAAGGCCTGGATTGATGTGGTCTTTGGCTTAGCAAGGTCAGTGAATGGGAACAAAGTCCACAGACTCTGGATGAAAAATGCTTTCAATGCCCAGGCTGCCATCTTTGAATCTGTTGCAAAACTCATGCTACTGAGTATTGCTCTTCAACTTGGCATATCTGATAAAACAATAATTTTTAATGATCACTCTCCTACTTGCTTCCCCACTAAGTGAGATACCCGCAAAGCTTGGATATGGGATTCTGCCCATAGCCTGAATTCTGATGACCCCTCAGCTCCCCAGAGCTTATTGATATGCCATGCTGTCTGCTCGCATCAAGACAGAAAAAGTGCATACATTATCCCTCATATATGATCCCTCCCACTTGGTCAAGGTCTCTTAAGCTGATTCTGATTGTACTGTTGTTACACAATAACTGCAATTAAAGCCAGAAGGAAAACATGTGGAACAAGAGTTCATTAACAGTAACCACTTCAGGAAATGGAATTCCCATTCATTTCAGGGAGGAGTGATACAGTGTCCAAAGAAAATGTTGGATCTTAAACTTCCTCCTTTCAGACTCCACTGAGCTAGGAAGGAAGTGTTACTAAGCTCCATGGCACTAGTTTAATGATGAATAACATGATCCCCTGCATATGTATCTCTGTGAAGGGACATGCCCACCCACTAACCAGGAGGAGGCTCATGAGCTCCTCTGGGTCTGTGCTACACTAATGAAGCCCAGCTGCACAGCTTGTTCCTCCTGAAGGAGGAGAAGGGGCTTAAAAGGGGAAGCTTACAATAGGAAAGGGCAGTGACCACGAAATAGGCTGCTCCACGCAGAGACTGGTAGTAACAGAGGCAGGCCAGTCAAGGAGGAGACAGCCACAGAACACGCCACTTCCAGAGCTGCCTCAGCTGACAGCCAAGCAGCACACCCAAGGAAGAGGGGTAGGACATAAACCCTGCAAAGGGGCAACAGACTTCAGAAACTGAGTCCGTAAACCCCTATCAAGGGCTGTCTGAGAGGCTGACCCCTGTTCCAGCCAGACTCTCCTCTCTTGAAGGGGAAGGGAGGAAGAAGAACCAGCCCTCTGCCAGGGAGAAACTGCCCCAGAGAACTCCCTGCAAGTGCAGCACTAGGGGAGTAGAGAGGGTAAATCTCCCTTGCCAAAGCTTAGAAAACACTGTTATTTGAGCTGCCAGAACTATTGTCTTGGTGTCTTCTCCAAATTGATCACAAATCCCAAGCTTGAAATAAGTGACGTTCCAATATCTACTGCTGATTTTTTCCTTAGAGTACCTTGGGATCTCACTAAACAGTTTTTCGGATAAAGACCATTGTGTATCAGAGCTTTCATTCCACTACAAAGCATGACTGTGAAGACTTCGAATTGATGAAAGCCCGAAGGGCAAAGAGCAGCACTGATAATGATCTGGAGCTTGGACAAACTGCAGAGACAGCACACTGATATCAGTGAGAGATCTGCTGGAGTTTGAGTATGGCATGTAGTTCTAAATATCTATACTAACATATAGATAATAATTAGAAAAGGAATTCAGTCCTCTTCAGAGAATGAGTTTGACACCTCTGTACCCGACAAAGTTCTAGAAACAAAAATACTTTAGCCTATGACGTAATCAAACAGGTCTTTCCAAGCTCTCATTTCTAAAACCAAATGTGACTTTGTGGAAAAACAAGTAAAGAAAGAGACCCAACTTAGGTAAAACTCTGCAAGCGCATCGGGGATGAAATTTTTACTGCATCAGATTAATCTTACTTTTCCTAACATGTAATACAAACAGTAGCAAAAATAACAATAATAATAACTGAAGTGTGTCTTGGTATAGATAAATTTAATTAACAAATAATGTAATACCTTCAGTTCTTGTGCATCTTCTTTTTTAATAAATGCCTGTGTGACATTAATTCCTCCAGCTGGCTTATTCTTATTTCCATGGCTAGAAAGAGTCTTTTCAACTTGTTCAGTCAGTTTTTGGATAAGTGCACCTAAACAATCATTAAAAAAATTACAGGGATACTGTCAGTTTAAAAGTAGGGTATTTTAAAAATATCCCCCTTCTCTGTCACTGAGCAAGTCTTAGATTAATGAATGAAAGATATTAAAAACATGAATTTACTTTTCATCATTTATTATTATTTTTTTTAATTTCTACAGTACTGCAGATTTAAAAAACAACAACAACAAAACCAGCAGTTCTGTTCAGAAAGGCGACAAAAGATGGTAGTGAGATTCCATGTTTATTGTTTCTCAATCATTAGGACATATAATACGCTCACTTTACAAATAAAAATGTAGTTTTCTACCTGCTGGCATGCAAATTCAGTCCAGGACATCTAAGTCAAGTTGGGTTCCTTCCTTAATGGAAGCAATAACAAAAATTCTGGAAGCCAAATTATGCTCAGTGATATTGCTGTAATCTTATTGCTTTTTATGGGATTGCATAGGTGTAAATGATTGGTCCTGTAATTAAATGATTGCTTCTTTAATTGGAATTTAGTAAACAATTGTGTTGATGACACAAAAGGAGTAACACACACCAGCCCCCTCACCTATAGCTGTATTAACTCTGAAAGGCTAACAGGAGTAAAGCAGTAAAAATTCATTTTTGTCACTTCAACTTCCAGCCATTAGATTGTGTTGTGCTTTTTTCTGCTAGATTGAAGAGCCCATTATTATATTTGTTCCTCATGTAAATACCTATAAACCATAATCAAGTTATGCCTTAACCTTTTCTTTGTTATGCTAAATAGACTGAGCTTTTTCATGGCTCTTGAGAATAAGGTTATGTATGTAGGTGCCTAAACATCGGTATAAGAATGTAATTTTAAACACTACAAACTAAAAACCAAAGCAAAAAACCCCAAACAACAATACATGTAACAAAGTAAACTCTGTCAATTAATCCCCATCTTGGTTTGGTTGTATATTATGACTACAGCAGTGTGTTTTTTGCAAATGCAAAATAATACAAAATAAAACAAAAAGCAACCTATAAAAATGAAAAAATTGCACCATGACAGCACCTTCTGCAGCTCCTGTCCTGAGGGTCTGGCCTGGCTCCCCACTCTAGGAGTTGCAACCTGGTACATGAGGTTGCAGCGCCCACTCAGGTTTAGCTGAGCCAGGCCCCAATTATGATGGAGGGGAGGGTGACCAAATTTGGGTGAGTGGTGCTGTGACCCTGTGCCCCAGGTTGCCCAACTCACCCGGGCCAATCCCTCTCCCCAGAGCCTCCCACAGTAAAACAGAATTGTCAAAAAACAAAACAATTACAAAAAAGAATTTTACAGGGCTCTAGTTACGACCTCATCCCCAACTTTTTGTTTGTTTGTGTCTTTTCAACTGTAGGCCGTTCGAGGCTGGGACTGTCTCTCTATCGGTGTAAGTAGGGTCTGAGTGAGCCCTCCCCTGCTCTCTATTGATGAAATGGGCAAAAAGACCACAGAAGCAGATTGTATTTGCATAGACACACCTATTTTGCCCAGGTGATCAGCAGACAGACCTGCTTTGCCCAAGTAATCAAGTTTAGCTATTTTGTGTTAAAATTCACTTTAGTCTTGGACACAGGAGTAATGTTCTTATTGTATGACTAAAAGGCAACAGAACAGTCCTTAAAGTCACCCTAACTTCAACCTAACTTGCTGAGTGTGGGGTAGCAATGCCAACGCCACATGGAAGTCTGAGGAGATGGAGACAGGGGTTCCAACCTATTGATGTGGCCTCTGTTTAAAGAGTCCTATATACCATTTGACCCTTCCCCTCCAGTGTTTAAGACAGATGTTCACACTCAGTTGAGAGTCCCTGTTTCTGCTCAGTAATCGCTAGAGCAGTAATCACTGATGAACACATCAAGGGGATGAATCTTAGACTTGGTATGGAGACAATGGTGTGATGAAAGTCAATGCAGAGGATGCGGCAGAGAGTACTCCCACTATCCAGTGAAATCACTAAGAACTGGGCTAAGTGGTAGAACCTCACAACACAGCATTGCAGTGAGAGACAGAGTTGTGGCAGTGAGCAGAGCAGAGCAGCAAGTGGTGGCAGAGACAGTAACGAGCAGTAGCGAAGGTGCAAGTGGCAAGCAGTGGCACAAATGACAGTGGTGGACAGCTGCAGCAGCGGCATTGTTTGACCCCACATTTCCCCTCTAAAGGGGTGGGAGGTGAACCCACCTGAATGGACCCCTGTATTCTAGGACTTTGCTGACTTTGGACAATCAGCTGCGAGTTGGGTGCAGCAGAGGGAAGGGGAGCGGGGTGTTAAAGGGACATTCATCCACTGGACTGTCACACCACAAGGTGGGGAACTGAGGCAAAGTGCTACTGCCCAAGATACCATGAGGTATTTACTTATGGTTTGCATCCTTTTGAATCACTGTTGTGGTGTTTTCATAGAAGTTTCCTTTTGTTAGTTACAGACTCAGAGTTTGTGAGTGTGGAAGTAATTAAATATTCATGGTAAATAGGCCCAATGGCCTGTGATAGGATATTAGATGGGGTGGGATCCGAGTTACCCAGGAAAGAATTTTCTGTAGTATCTTGCTGATGAATCTTGCCCATATGCTCAGGGTTTAGCTGATCGCCATATTTGGGGTCGGGAAGGAATTTTCCTCCAGGGCAGATTGGAAGAGGCCCTGGAGGTTTTTCGCCTTCCTCTGTAGCATGAGGCATGGGTCACTTGCTGGAGGATTCTCTGCTCCTTGAAGTCTTTAAACTACGATTTGAGGACTTCAATAGCACAGATATAGGAGTGAGGTTTTTTGAAGGAGTGGTGGGTGAAATTCTGTGGCCTGCATTGTGCAGGAGGTCAGACTAGATGATCGTAATGGTCCCTTCTGACCTAAATATCTATGAATAAGTATTGCCTCTTACACGCACCCAAGAGTGGTGTTTAGTTTTCCAAGATTTCTGGGTGTGGGCTCAAAAGCCCATTCTGTTTTGTAATGTTAAGTGGAACCCCTAGATACTGAATCTGGCCCTTGTTGCTGCCAGTACAACCTGGCAGAAGCGTTACATCTGCATTCAGATAGTGCACAGCACACGTGGGGTCTGATCTCAATTGGGGCCTCTGAGTACTTTAGTAATATTAATAAGAGTAAAATAACAATATATTATGAACTTGCATAGAGAGGAATATACACAATAATGTATATTCTAGCTTTAAAGTGTTTTGTAACACATTGATTTTAGCACCTATTAGCTATTTTAAAATCATTTATACATGTTATCTTAAATTATTACTCATGTACACAAAAATAATGATAAACCTTTTGAAGGCTTGGAAGGTGTTACAATCTCCTCCATTTCACTTTCTTCAGTCCAGTCCATATCACTTTTGCCTGTAACCATACCACAATTACTCATGCTGTTGCTGGATGTTTTTAGCTGCAATAATTCTGGTGATATGTAAGAGTGCATAATATCATCATCATCCACTTCCTCCTCTGAGCTGAACGGTGGAGTGCTAAAACAAAAAAGAGTATCAGATGAGGATTTAATAGGTTTCAGCATTAAACAGATGTGCACAACTTTGAGCTTCCTGTGTTTTTTCCAATAAATTTATGCATTTTTCTATTTGAAAAAAATCACCTACAGTAACCTGGAGTGCATATACAATTATTTAAAAAAAATGTGAAGTTATTAAATAACAAACTGACAACCCAAAATGAATGTACTTATAACCTCAAATGCAAACATCCTCCCAAAAACAAAAGCCAGAGTATATAGTCAATCTTGCAAGATCAACAAATGTATGCTTTCATGGATCAACAGAGAAAAAGTTCAGGGTCAAAGATTTTCCACTAAGAAAATTCTGCTCCTGGTTCCTCCCAGTTAAAAAATTTAGGGACTGTTAGCAGCAGCTTCCTAGTTTATCTCAATTGGTCAGCGGGCACCCACAGAAAAAGTGAATTCTGAGATAATGGGTCTCCAATCTATTTAGGAAATTACAAATCAAGCTTAATATCTTGAATGGTATTCAGAGACAAATTGGCAGCTCGAGCAATTTACAGAGTACGGGTGCAATATGCATGACATGAAAAGCACCCAGAATACTGTGTTCAACTATGTACATATTGACAAAATGGAACAAAAATATTAGCAACAAAGTCTTTAAAAATTAAGGTCTCAACAGGCCAAGACATAATATGAGACAGACAAAAAAAGTGACATCACCTCATGGTACTCTATGCTCTGCCTGCTCAATTATTAAGAATACACATGCTCAAGTCAGAGCATGGCCTCTGTTAGGGATTATAACAATGGACTCAATAGGTATTACATTTTAAGAAAAAAACATATGATTAATATAGAGCTTCTGATTTCAGCTTAATGTTTTTTGTGTATAAGCAATTTCAATGTCCATTCAAGGGCAGTTCACTAGAAAACAATTTCTTCAAGACCAGAAATGAGCAAAACTTACCCAATACTAGATGTTTTTCTGGAAACCTCCTCTCGAAAAACATGCTTCCTGGGTCTATAACAAACAAAACAAGTTTTTTTCTAGAATCCGACTGCCAACTACATATACAGTGAAAAATCTATTCCTTCATATATAAAAATAGTAATTCTGTGGCTAATTCCCACTAAATACTAGCCAGAAATGTTCACATCAACTCTCTTGTACATGAAAGGAGGAATAAACCTTTAACTCTATTAGCAGAACACTAATGAGTTATTTATGGCATAAGTGCTAGGAAAGTGCTGTCTCTTACTTTGGTGTAGATGTATTCTCAGCAGAAGTCATTCTTTGTCCAGCTGGGCATTCAGCTGTAGAAGTCTGCTTTGCTGGTTTTGGCTGCACTGTTGATGAGGAAGTTGCCATGTGAACCATCTTCTGTTTATCTAGAAAAGAAGTTATGTTATCAATCTGAATATTAAAAAGAAATGTAGATGTTGTTGCTCATTAGAAATCTTAAGTGAACTTGTGGCTATAAAAAAAACAACCTCTGAATGCTGCCCAAAGCAGCCATTGATTTTCTCCATTATTAGACAGAGACACTGCTTCTGTAATCAAATAAAAAGTAGAGTGCTTTTTAAGTGTAGTGTAGCTGGCAGCTAAAACAGCTATTATGTAAAAGATTACAAACACAACCATAAATAAATGTACACACAAAACTTTTACTTTAGGGACTAACGTACACAAACAGAATTATTTCAAAAAACTTGGTACCAGTAAAAAATAAAATAATTCTGAAATTTATCCAACCTTCTGAAGCACGATGAGAGCTGGAAACAAGCCTATCACAAGACGATGATGATCTCTCCTCAATCCTGAAGCTGACTTGGCATTCAAGATGCTCTCGAATTAGTTGAATGTCAGGCACTTGTTTCTCTTTCTCTTCTCTGGCAGATTCGACAGAAACTAAGACTTTGTTAAAGTGGTCACTTGGGATACCACGAACACCCTGAAGAAATACTTCAAGTTACTGTTTGATGGACAGCATAACTAACATAAAAACACTTACATTTTATAAACCATTAGCTTAGCCTTTTTGACTGCATCTAGTTTAAACCTTTTGTCTTCACACCTTCAAGGCCCTGTATAATCCCTGGAGGATTCTCTGCACCTTGAAGTCTTTAAGCCATGATTTGAGGACTTCAATAGCTCAGACATAGGTGAGAGATTTATCGCAGGAGTGGGTGGGTGAGATTCTGTGGCCTGCGTTGTGCAGGAGGTCAGACGAGATGATCATAATGGTCCCTTCTGGCTTTAATTTCTATAAATCTATATCTCCTTTTCTCCTTCAGCTTTTACCATATCGCCTTCTACACTCTTACTCCACCAACGATGCCATCCTCAATGCCTATTTGTCAGCTTCTGATTACCTTTTATGTAACAAACAGAAAACAATATTTTTCTAAATATATATATTGTAAAATACTTTTTGTAAAGGCTTCACAGCTGTTTTATAAACAATGCATCACTAGGGCATATTCTGTTGTCATTCAGAACAGAATGCTAATGCATATGTGAACTCTGGGATATCTCATATCTCCCAAGTGGAAGACACAGAAACCTTTCAGAAAAAGACATTTGACAATTGCTGAGACACAACAGGTCTCATATATTGTACGGAAATGGAAGTCAAAAACAGTTCTTGATTCCACAGTCTAAAACGTAATGAACCTTATAGAAAGGACGGTCCCTACATGTGTATATTGCTACAACTACTTATTTCTTGAATACCAACAGTATACTTGGCACTATATGAACATATAACATGATACAGTCCATGATCCAAGGATTAACCACAATCCAATTCATACACAGACAGGGGAATTTACACACATAAAATGCACTCGGTGACTGCTCAAACTGTAAGAGAATCAGATCCTGTTTAGAAAACACTGTTGAATGGTTTTGTAGAAGTGCATTTTAAGGAGGATTTGAAAGAAAAGAGGAAGATCATTTAGCAGGTGAGAAGAGTGAGGGAGTGCCAAAGATAAGTTCCCCCACAGAAGAAAATGAAAGACAAAAGTGAGAAGAGGATACAAAAGGGGTGCTAGGAAAAGGGAGGTAATGAGAATAAAGAACACAGGTGGAGGCAAAGCGACACAAGGCCTTTTATATAGTACTGCCAACTCAAAGAATTAAAAACCATGAGTTGGACCCCCAATATCATGAGTTTTTTCAAAATAATAAATTTTGGATTCTTTTTCTTTGCCTTCTACAGTGACTCCTCACTTAATGTTGTAGTTATGTTCCTGAAAAATGCAACTTTAAGTGAAATGATGTTAAACTAATCCAGTTTTCCCAAAAGATTTAATGTAAATGTGGGGGGTTAGGTTCCAAGGAAATTTTTGGGGGGCAGATAAAAGGCATTATATACTGTTCAGTACTGTACTGTGGTTGGGAAGTGCCCCTGGCTTACCCCACACAGGTACAGGACGCTAGGAAGCACCTTCACAGCAGCAGTGGCAGCTTACCCGGAGAAGAACAGGCGCTGACTTTGCTGGGGGATGCTCCAGGCCCGCCTCTTCCCGTCCTCGCTCCACTCCAGGCCCACCTTTTCCCACCCCCACTCCACCTCCTCCCCGGAGCACGCTGCTTCCCCACTCCTTCACCACCCCCAGAAAGTCCTAAGCGCTGCCAAACAGCTGTTAGGCGGGCTTAGGACTTTCTGGGAGGGAGGGAGAGGAGTGGATATGTGGCACTTCCCAACTCCTCCCCCGCCCTCCCAGAAAGTCCTAAGTGCCAGGTGGGGGAAGCGCTGGGAGGGAGGGGGAGGAGGCGGAGAAGAGGAACTTGTGCAATGCTCCCTTGTAAAGTCGCTGCTCTTCCACAGAAATTTTACAAGCAGTGTACAGACCAGGCAGCCAAACAACATTATAAGGGAACATTGCACAACTATAAACGAGCATGTTCCCTAATTCAGCAGCGACGTAACTTTGAAACAACGTTAAGCGTGAGGACATTAAGTGACGAGTTACTGTAGTTTCTGGGTGCACTCATTTCACTTTTTCAAGCACTCTTCAGAAACATTAGGGCTAGAAACTCTTTTTTTAAATGAGATTATCACACAATGTCTTGATTCCAGCAGCTGCAGCATTGACAGACACTCCAAATATCATGAGACTTGCAATGAAATCACAAGAGTTCAACTGGCCAAGAGGGCCAGATCCTTTGCCGAGTAAACCGGTGTAGTTCCACTGAAGTCAATGGAGCTATGACGACTTAGACCAGCTGGGGATCCATCCCTGGAGTCACTAAATTGATTCTGAATGAGCAAGGAAGTCAGCAAAGGGATTCAAAGAAAGAAGCGGACCCTCTGTGAAGGGAGAGATTCATTATTTCAGCAGCAGAATTTTGATAAGACTGGTTGGAGGAGGGATGAGATGAGATGTGGGACTGGTAGGAGGAGGCTGTATTTGTTTAGTTTAGTGATTACCAAGGTGCTTGCAAGCAGGTTTGTAGAAATTTTGGTGGTGCCCAGAACACCGCCCGCCCCGAGCAAACTCCCCCCCCACACCTGCCTAAGGCTCTGGGAGGGAGTTTGGGTGGGGGAGCGGGTCTGGGTGTCAGGCGATTGGGGTGCACGAGGGGGTGGGGATGCAGGTTCTGAGAGGGAGTTTGGGTGCAGGAGGTGTGAGAGGTCGGGCTCTGGGAGGGAGTTTGGTGGTGGACGGGGTCTGGTGTGCAGGCTCTGGGAGGGAGTTTGGGTGCAGGCTCTGGGCTGGGGATTGGGGTGCAGAAGGGGTGCAGACTCTGGAAGGGAATTTGGGTGCAGAAGGGGTGAGAGGTCGAGCTCTGGGAGTGAGTTTGAGTGGGGGAGGGGTCTGGAGTGCAGGCTCTGGGAACGAGTTTGGGTGCTGGGTGAAGGCTCTGGGCAGGGGTGTAGGAGGGGGTGAGTGTGCAGGCTCTGGGAGGGAGTTTGGAGACAAAAGTAGGTGCAGGGGAGGGGTGGGAGTGCAAGAGGGAGTTGGAGGAGGGGGTGTGGGGTGCAGGCTCTGGGAGGGAGTTTGGGGGTGAGAGGGGGTGCAGGGGTACAGGAGGAAATTTGGGGGCCAAAGGGTGTGTTTGCAGAGGGGGTGTGGGTGCAGGCTCTGGAAGTGGATTGGGGGTTTCGATGCTTACCTGGGGCACCTGCTCCAGCAGCGGCTCCTAGGCGGGGCAGGCCAAGGGGGTCTCCTCACCCTGCTGTCTCCAGGCACCGCCCCTGCAGCTTCCCACTGGCCACAGGGGCGTTTGGGGTGGGAGCAGTGCGCAGCGGTACAACCCTCTCACACAGGCTGCAAGGACCTGCCGGCAGCCATGTGGAACGAGCGCGCAGGAAGCCGCTCAGCCCTGCTGCACTGCTGGGTGGCGGCGGGAGTCCCCGGGCTATTTTAAATCGCCCAGGGGCAGCAGGTGGGGCCGGGGGCAGTGTGGGGGGGGGAGAGGGGGAGGTGGGAAACTTTGCTGGAGCTGGGCCCCTGGGACAGGAATATTCCTGGTGCCTGAGCAACACGGGCCCATAGAACTCGCCGCCCATGGTTGCAAGGGTTTAGTGGAGTGGGTAGAGTACAAAGGACAGATTTCTGAGATACTGCACAGGAAGAAGCATCATGGTTTGGCACCAACCCGGATGCAAGGGAAGGTGACAGGGGTGGAGAGAGAAACTGAATATACTGCTGAGATTATGGAAAGGATAGAGTAATGGAGAAAGAAGGGAGAGGAGCTGACTTGGGAGAGAAATGAGTAGGGAATAAAACTGGGCTGGCTTTAAGTTTGTTGTAGGATTTCAAGGATCATTCAGTTTAGTTTCTCTTAAAAGGCCACCACAAGTGTCACACCTACCAAGATGAAGAATCCAGTGCTCAGTGAGAGCTTTAGCTTGGCCCCAATCAGTGCTTGGCTAATCCTTGGCACTGGAAGGAGGCAGAAGATTCAGTTTCTTCTTCACTGTACTACAATAGTCTCTACACGTTGGGAGGAGAGCGGGGAAAATGCCTTCAGAGCTCAGACTATGCCTCTTTGTGACTGCCTGCAGCAGGACAAGGAAGGGCTCTAACCAGCTTAGTTCTTTGGCCAGTGAGGATGAGGCCTGGGTTACACAGTTTTAGTACTGATATAACTATGATAGGGGTATGACTTTTTTTTAATACTGATAGTTACTAGTGTAAACAGTTATACTGGAATAAAGATGTCTTATACTAGTGTAGCTTATTCCCTTTTCTGTACAAGAGCAAGCTATACTGGTATAAGCACATTTATAACTATACCGGTATAGTTAAAGTGGTACAATTTGTGTGTGTAGGCAAGGCCGAAGTGCTAGAAGATTGTGGGAAACTGAGAACCTGTTCTTCCTCAGGGGTGCTAGACATAAGTTACTATCTAGCAATGAAGTGTGAGCTGATTGAGATAAGCAGGGGAGCAACAAAGGGGAACCTACTCCAGGAATCAGATGAACTCATTCTAGGTGGGGACCAAGAATGGCAGGTTAAAAAAATATGAGGTGAGGAGATACATCAAAATGCTGGGGACCCTGAAAAATCCCAGGATGGCAGAGGCATGCAGGGGAAGAGAGAGAAGTTAACTGTCTGCAATTCAGATTGCACTGGCAGTCACTGTAATCCTCAATCAATTAAACAATGCTGGCAGCCAAAAGAAAGTCAGAAACAAAATATCTGCCTAAAATTTTTGAAACTCCTTCCACCTACACAAATTTAAATCCAATCCCCTTTCCCAGAGACAAAAGTGAAACTGAGGTCCCAAGACAAGAGAAAGATTTTGTACTTGAGGACGGATGCGTGGTCCTTAGACTTTCTGCTAAAGCATTCAGTGACAGAGGAGCACAAGGAGAACAAAGTGGATGTAAAGTAAGGGCCAATTCTCAAAGCAGCCCCAGGGACAAAGAGGAAGAAGACTAAGCCATATGTGAAATCTTCAATTTATAAGATCTAACTTGAAGAAAGGGGAGACCCTCAGTTGTGAGGCACAACTAGGGTGATCAGATAGCAAGTGTGAAAAATTGGGACTTGTGTGTGTGTGTGTGTAAGTAACAGGGTCCTATGAGAGAGGGGTAATAGGATCCTATATAAGATAAACCCCATAGTATCAGGACAGTCCCAAGAATATGAAGGCATCTTGTCACCCGAGGCACAACTGCACCAAGGCAGCTCCAGATTGATCCTTGAAGGAATCTTGAATCCAAGCAGACACTGCCTTGGATGTGGCTGCCTGAATTGTAGTCAAGGAGCACTTGCATTGTGGCAAGTACTAGATCTAAGGTTTTATTTGAGAACCCCATATCACTTAACCTTATGATAAAAATAAGTTATTTATGAGTATTATAGTAGTATTAGTGAAGTTTGGACAACTGGAGAGAAGTTAGCCCTGGAATATACATGTTAAACTACCAATACATACATACTGGTTCTGATTTTTCTTTATCACAGGGAAAAAAGATTAAAAGCATTGTGACAGGGTGTATCAGGCGCTTTGAGGCCCCCTGCTGGAGGCCTTGCAGTCCTACCACACCCTGCCGCAAGAAAGGAGCAATGAAGGTGGGTCCTCCAGGCCCACCTACAAATGCTGCAAGGAAGCAGCTAATCAGAGCACAGCCGACAGTTTGCCTCCTGCACCCAAACTCCCTCCCAGAGCCTGACCAACGAGAGGAAAGAGTGCAGGATCACACCCAGCCAACAGGACGCACTTACAAGAGGTGAGTACACCCTGTCATAAGCATTATTGTGGGGAGTACATATCAGAACATCATAAAAACACCCACTATAACTTCCCTATAGGAACTACGAAAACATCCAACCTTCAATTAGTGGGCATTAAAGATAAAATACATGATCTTGAGGATGAGGGGACATTTCACACTGGTTTCTAGCAACCACCTCTGGCTGACAGGGAGAGTGTCCTTCCTCTCAGGGGTGATATTTGGACATAATGGTCATTGACAGTTGTGGTAGGGAAGTGAAAAAAGGTGGGACAAAGGACCTTCTCCACCACTTAATGAAAAATAATCATTTAAAATAACCTTACTGCTTTAATTCCCAAGGATTCCAACTTCTCCACCAGGGTCTGCTCCAAAACTGTTCGTAATTCTTTAGTTAATGAAGGATTAGTCTTCAAAGCATTTATTAAATGTTGCTTACTTCTGCCTATTTTGCGTTCATTTTTTTCTATTTCTGTAATATGATAGGAAAATTACATTCAAAAGGTATATTTTTAAAATGCAAAGTATCAAAACACAGGATGAGACAAAAAGACAAAACTGAACCATGCATTTTTTATAACAATATACATATGTGTATGATATTTTCTTTGTGTAGTGGTATTTTGTCTGCTCAATGCTGCCTTTTTCTTTTAACAAAATCTGGAACTAATTTACAGAAACATAGATCTACTTAGAATCCATTACTTATATAAACTTTAAGCAGTCACTCTCTCTTGATTGACAATGCTTTTTCATACTATATCTATGTTGTAAAGATAGAAGCATGAATATGGAACTATGGAGAGTAGTGTATGAACTTCTGGGAAAGGAAAATTATTTTGTGATAATTAAGTTCTCTGAAAGTAATATTTGAGGACAAAGCCAAACTCTGTGTCATGTCTACTAGCTTGTCATATTTCCAATCAGAAATTTTTCTCATCTCATTCGGAGCTCCCCAAACATTAAAACATTCTCCAATAAGGCATCAGGTAATAGCTCTCTCTTAACCTTTGGAAGTGAAAAGGTAAATTTAAATATGTTAGTAAGTACAAAAATATGGTCTGAATTATCAAATTAACAGAACACACATGATAAATATTGCATGTCTTAAAATCCCCCAGACCTGAATACAGGATTTTTTTTTTCCTTTGAGGGCTGATGGCATCACACACACTTAAAGTAGGAAAGGTAGTTATATTTTTCATTCTTGCACTAGATGTCATTGAGACTCTTGCAGGAGAAATACAAACATCCTCAAATCAGACCCTGGCAGATAAGTAAAAGATTAAGGGCTAGATTTTCCAAGGTCCTACATGGCCACACAAAGGAGTTAAAGGAAGCAAAGCTCCCCCACCTGCCAGAAATGTAAAACCTGCCTGGATTGTGGCTTTGGCACAACAGGAACATAACTGGAAACTTGTGACCTTCCCTGTGACCGAGTGGGAGGGGACCATGGCACCTACCTCCATCCTGCACTGGCCAACAATGCTGATAGGGCATTCGAGTGGAGCATATAACACCCCAAGAAGGGATATAATAGCATAGCTATGTACTACCCCATAGAAAGGACCACGCCTCAAGGAGCAATTCAGCCCTTTCTGATTTTTCATATGTTTTATTTTAAAATAGACTTGTCATTATTGTCATTTTTGAACCTTATTTATTAAAAACATTTGATTCAATTTAGCTTTCACATTTTCTCCACTGAAAATACTGATTTTTAAAAGAGCCATACAACTATCAGCAAACCTTTAAAATTACGATGTAACAATACAGTGATGCTTGGTGTCAGCGTTATAATTTGTGGGTCAGGCGTTTTCCCATAGATGACAGTACTGGTAAAATACAAAATACATAATTTGGTTTAAATGTGCAAAGGAATCAATTTGGACTATAAACTAAATGCAAGATTTTCAAAGGTGAGCAGTGACTTTGGCTGCCCAACATGAGACATCTTAAGGGGCCTGATTTTCAGTGGTGGTTGCTGAGCACTTTCTGCAACTCGGGTTCCTTTAAGGTGGCTCAGGCTTGGCAATCAAAAGTTGAGGCACTTAAAATCATTAGTTACTTCTGAAAATCTTGCCCTAAATGCATGTGAAACTGCAGCTAGTAGAAAAATTAATTTACAAAACGCTACTTTTGATAATTTAGAGAACAGTATTTTATACTCACCTTGCTTGTTATTCAATCTTATTTAATAATTTTATATTTGATCTTTTCCTCAATAATTTATTCTGAATCCCTTTGTTTCTGTATTAATATTGTTTCTTAAAAGTATTCATTAACTTGCTGTTACTGTGGCTTAGAGCTATTTGTTCCTTTCTGATGTCTGAATGGAAACTTTGTAAGCCATAAAAAACAAAAATCTTTTAGGTACACTGCATAATTAGGGAATGGAAAACCACAAAAAGTCTGCAAATTGTAAATTATTTCAAATCCTTGTTTAAACTTCTTGTTTGCTTCAATTTTCAGTTCTTCTGGTATTCTCTGTGGACTCATTGTCACAGGAACTTGCTGAAGCCAAGAACTCAGAACGATTCAAAAAGGGACTGGACGTTTATAGGGGAGTTAGAGTATCCACAATTGTTGTAAATAATTAAAAAAATTGGAAGGGATACTAACATCACGGTTCAACAATTAAACCAATCTCTAACTGAGATGAGGATTATATTTATTGTGGATGGCAGATTTCCCCAAATCTTCCCACTGTGGGGTTCTCACACTTTCCTCTGAAATATCTGGTGTTAACAATTGTCAGAGAGGATACTGGACTAGATGAACCTTGAGTCTGATACTGTCAGGCAATTTCTATGTTCCTCTCGAAAAGTAATCTTTATGCCCAGCAATTTTCATACTCTCCCACACAGATGTCTGTGACTGAAAACAAGAACATACTGACCTTTCTGTCTTTTCAGACTGTCCTCTTTCTTCGTTTTTAGTATTGCAAGATGTGCTTTTGGGCAGATCAAAGGAATCAAGAATAATTGGTCAAGATAGAAGATCTTTTATTGGACCAACTTCTATTCGTGACAGAGAAAAACTTTCAAGCTTTCACAGAAGTCCAGACCTGAAGAAGAGCTCTGTGTAAGCTCGAAAGCTTGTCTCTCTGACCAGCAGAAGTTAGTCCAATAAAAGATATTACTTCACCCACCTTGTCTCTCTAATATCCTGGGATTGACATGACTACAACAACACAGCATATAAGATAGAAGATAGCAGACAGGAGCAGCAGATGGACTCAGAGAAAGGAAGGAGAAAATGCAAGCGAGCTCTACTAAAAATGGGTGAGGGCAGCTGGTTTCCTTGGAAAATCTCTCACTGAAGCATTGTACAGAAGTATTAACATTTTTCACATCATATCTTTTCCCTCAGGATTTAAACTGATTGCTTGTGAGGGTCAAGAAGGATTTTTCCTTTAATGTACAGTTCTGCAAAACTGTCTGTGTATTAAATATGCAATATGACATGAGAGAGAAGGTGTTGCCTTCCTCTGAAATATCAGGTACTGGCCAGTGCCAGGGGCAGGATACCATACTAGGTGTTTGTTCTAGCATGGTAAATCCTAGGGCCCTGATTCTCCACTTATCCAAGCTGCACTCAGATGGAGTGGAGGAGCTGCCACAGACAGTGCGGTTTGGTACGATAATTCAGAGTTGCTTAGGCCTGGCTCAAGTTAGTGCTCCACAGGAGCAGCCCTCACTTCACTAATTGCAAAAAGTCTCTGGGGTCTTAGGACAGTAGAGGATGGGGCACCTCAGAGCTCAACTCCACCACCAATCTCCCATTTCCCATCCTGCTCACTCCTCACCCCCCCATTACCTTACGCAGAGGGTAGAAAAGTTATTAATATAGAAGGCAGCAGCACTGCCCTCACCAGATTTAAACCTCTGGAGAGTTCCCCTCCATGAACCATCACTGGCAACTTTAAGCTTATGCAAAGTGATCTTAGCAAACCAGAGAACATTGCCTTATGATCTATTATTAATTAATCTGATACTAGGTTATTTTGGTTAGTTAGTATTGATGTTTTACAAATATACAAAGAGCTTCATAAGAATGTATTCATTTGTGTAAAACTAAAATATCCAGATACCTAGAGAGATGTATGGAATATGCTTATTGCATAATTTTTTCGATCCCCATCAGACTATACTGAATCTGGATAGAGAAATTATATTTTACAAGCATCCACAACAAATGGGATAGTCATACATCTTGCTCAAATTACATAAAGCATGTTCGAAACTACGGATAAATATTGTAGGTATCAAACAATGTTATCCATTTTTATTTTCAAATAAAATGTTTACAAGTAATGCCTACTACATTTTTGACTGATCCCATCATTACCTTTTTCCTCTTCTGAAAGCTCCTCTATGGGCTCCAGCATATGCACCAAGAGTGCCTTTTCTAATAATGAGGAAAAATAGGAATAGCAGACAAACAGGATAGAAAATGGTCAAGATCGAGGTCCAAAAGGGGAAGTTATGCAAAAGAATACATGGAGATGTCATCTTTGCTTCCCCCCCCCCCACTGCTGATAACCTACCTCACAGATCCAAAAACTGATGGCCCTATTCAATGTGACTGTTCATAGTAGCAAACATTACATTTGGTAGGATAGGGACCTAATACAATAATTACTTAATTTCTGATTGAGCTGCTTCTTAATTTAGATGTTACAATTGCCAAGTATAAAATGCACTGCAACAATGTAACAAAGTTTATTTGCAGTCGATATGCTAGTAAGGGTTTACAAAAAGAAAATGTAAATAGCAAGATGCATTAGTCCAAACACAGAAGTCCTCAAAAACATAATGCAAAAAAAATGTATAAATGAGTATAGTTAATTAAATTGGAGAAATATTAATTTCCCAATGTGTACATCCAAACAGGGGAAGAAGTTTTATAGACAAATGCAAAAAGACAAGGGTTGAAATCATGGCCCCATTGGAATCAGTGACAAAATTCACATTGACCTCAGTGTAGCCAGGATCTCACCCAGGGTCCCTGCCTAAAGCAGTTTATAAAGTGTCCTCATTTCGTCTGATGAACATGGTGCTCCCACAACAAACTGAAGTGATTCTTCCAAAGATGGACAGATTTCACTTGCATCCTCCTGCCTATGAAAAGTTTTACACAAATTAGGCCAGGTCACAGTATTTTTTTTAATATTATAGATTTAAAAATATTACATTATCTAATTTAATAAGAGAAGTAGGAGGGCATTATGTTTTTGAGGACTTCTGTGTTTGGACTAATGCATCTTGCTATTTACATTTTTACTGGTTAGAAATATATTCTGTAAAATATGAGTATTCACACTGCATTAACTAAGTTCTTACTTAAACACAAATGGGAACCTCTGTTCTCCCATTCTTAATAGTCAAAAGATAAAGTAATTAGGTTATTTATCTTAACAGGTTTTGCTGTATTTGCTTATATTTTGGTATCAGTGCATGGATTTTTTTAATAGGTATTAATTTAGGGGCAAATCTGCCCCTGCCTCCACAAAAGGTCCCCTAGCACCAGAACTGGTTGTTCCACTGCATAAGTAGGGGGAGTGGAGGAGGAGAACTTCACTTTAAGGCAAATATCCCTGTTCCCTCATGGTTCCTGCATATCAGGGAGCAGAAGGCAGATGGAGATATGCTAGGCCACAGGTGGGCAAGGGGAAGGGTGTGACTGGGGTCATAAAAGACACATCTATTACACAAACCCTCCAAACCTCTCTCTGTGGAGGGGTTGGGTGAGGTGCTGTACAGGCTTCTGAAGATGCTTCAATAAGGTAGCTACTCTTCCCCTGCTCCCTAACTCTAAGGATGTGTCCAGCCCCTGACCTTGGTACTCACACAGAGAACTAGATTTGAGATTTACCCCTTAATTTGGCTCCCATATAATCTGCAACAAATCACAATCACTGAGAAAGCTTCTTACCTACTGTACTGCCACAGGATGAGAACGTGATTCCACAGACAGTATACTTCACAAGACCACTTAAAAGCAAAACTCTGCTGAGAGATTGCTTGGCCAGAAGCCTACTTTGCTGGCTAGCACTTGTTGGAATCTGCTACTGAGCTAGTTACTGTGTAATTGGATTAAAATGTCCTCATAATGTCTATACTTTCCTAAATGCAATCTGCTTAAGTGTTTCATGTCATCATGACACAATGCCTTGTCAGGTAGTTAGACTGTAACAGGCAATCCCAATTCCCAGCATCCAGGGTTTAAAATAATCTGCCACTCTACTTTATGGCTACCTGTTTCTCCCTCTCAGTATACTAGAATAGCTTTGAAGTTAAAATCAACAATATATGCAATTGTAACAGTGGTGAAAGCCATAAACCTAACTGCGCTATCCATAGCATCTTTGGTCATTCATTGCTGACACCAGAGATCAAACCCTGCATGGTGGTAGAGAGGGGAGTTGGGGTGGGGAGGGGAGGAAGAAACAAACAAAAAAAACAAAACAAAACAAAAAGTATTTCTCTTTGAGATAAGCTCTCCTTTGGACACTGGTGTGCACAAGTTTTAAGAAAAAAAAGCAAACTCTATTACATAAACATAGAATCCAATATAAGAAAACATGAGTTGATCTGTATTGGGGGTAGCCGTGTTAGTGTGTATCCACAAAAACAACAAGGAGTCCGGAGGCACCTTAAAGACTAACAGATTTATCTGAGTTGATCTGCAACTCAGCCTTCTAACAAATGGGTGTGAGATCAGCCTGCTCACAAATGTTTCCTCTCTGATTACCAAAGAGAAACAAAGTTATCTGGGTCCCTTTTGAGTGCCTGATTGGGCCCCTCAGCTCCACATATTTACTCACCGAGACCCAGTACATCTGTGTGAAATCTAAAGAAAGGGCTAACTGTATGTTTGCTGGGAATAAGGTAGTGTCTCTAAACCAAGTCTCAGACACTGGCACAAACTTTTTCCCTCAAAAATTATAAATATTTGTTGGAGAAGCACTTGAATTAATTCAGCGTCCCCATCTTCACCCCATCACAATAAATATGCCCCTTAATTAAATGTAGTTTTGATTGTTATAAGTTTAGTTAAAAAACTAAAAAAAAACCTTTCCTGCACCAAAATAAAAAAGTCTAACTCCACCATATCACCTAGGCAAAAAGGAGGAGGATTTTGCAATATTCCCTGGAATCATGGGTAAATCAAGTTACAGAGTCAAAGACCCTCCCCACCACTGAAAACATCCTGTCGTTAAAACCCTACCCCTGATTTTAAATCTGTAGCCTATCAGGAAGTGCATTCCAAGATAATTTCAGTGCGCAAGATGGAACATAGAGAGGCAGTCTCAGAGAACAAGAACTTACACCATGCTGAGCTTTGCAGATCACCTTGAATTGCACCAGAAAACAAAACTGGAAGTCAGTTCAGTTGACATAATACGCGCCCGGAGAGAAGCATCTCTTCATTCAGCCATATTCTGCACTAGCTGAGGTTTCTGATTGGTCTCACAATTGAGTTATATTTCAGTAATCCAAATGTGTGGGTGTTGATCACAAATGTATGGATAACTGTAGTGAGGTTTGCATCTAAAAATAAGATTATAATTTCTCCCAAGTAAAGAACATAAAAGGACACTTGGCTGTTTCTTCTTGGAAATCCAGAGACCAGCTGGGATCCAACAGGGCTTCTACACTGCAAACTGTGTTAACATAACTTCCTCCACTGAGGGAGAAGAAAATCAAAGCTGAAAAATATAAGCAGCATAAAAAAAAAG
The DNA here is from genome assembly GCF_965140285.1 of Lepidochelys kempii. Classification (NCBI taxonomy): domain Eukaryota; kingdom Metazoa; phylum Chordata; order Testudines; family Cheloniidae; genus Lepidochelys; species Lepidochelys kempii. The sequence goes on from NC_136380.1 coordinate 97,522,272, forward strand.
TTTCCAATATGATTCTTTGAAAGATCTACACTTCACAGATTAGAATGAGCTTTCTGATTCAGCATCCAGAAGTGCAGGTAAATCCCACAATGGACTTTTTCTAAATAACACCTCAAGACTGACCAAAATAAAATCAAATCAAGCTTTAGGGATACAATTAGCTTAGAAAGAGGTGAACTGAACCTCCGGAAAATTCTGCCAGTTGAACAAAAAAGAAAAAATAAAGCCCATTATTCTACTAAAGAAAAACTTAGAACAAAAATTCAGATGGAAATTCTGAGTAGTCTGCTGAATAGCCAGTTATTGAAAACTGATCATTTCCAGAAGAAAATCAAACGTGGGAAAGAAAAGTTAGCAGTCACAATTCAAATGCTAACTTTTGAAAATGTCTTTCTCTCCAGCTGAATGCAGAACTAAAGACTCCTGCCTTTAGCACATATTGGCTTTGAAAATTTTTTGAAACTTCATACAGATTATCAGGGACTATTAGAAAAAAACCTGAAAGGTCTATTTTTAGACTCAAAGGATTCCTCATATGAAGGACATTGCAGTTTTGCACAAACTAACTGTAGCTCATAACAACTTGCACAAACTAACTGTAAACTAACTATAATTGTTACTAATTGCAATTTGTACAAACTAACCTCCATAATAAATGAGCAGTGTGATCAGTAGTAGATGGTGTTCTGTGATTATATCAAAATGCAAGAGTATACCTGCTCTTGATGACTTCTAGAACCATGTAACTGTATTCTTTTGTGTCCTCCCAACTGTTCTCCTTTGCAACTTTTTTTTTTTAATTTTATTTTATTTTATTTTTTGTGGGAGTTACCAGATATAAAGGATGCCTAAGTTTCTTCACTGGACAGTTACCACTAAAAGAAAAAAAAATAGACTCATGTTTCAGAGGGATAAATACCAGGGAGAGAGAGGGGTTATTTAAGTTAAGCACCAATGCAGACACGAACAAATGGATATAAACTGGCCATCAACAAGTTTAGGCTTGAAATTAGGCGAAGGTTTCTAACCATCAGAGGAGTGAAGTTCTGGAACAGCCTTGCAAGGGGAGCAGTGCGGGGGGGGGGAAACCTGACTTGCTTCAAGACTCCTATGAATTCCAGCTGTTGCATGGGGTCAAAGTGGACTTATGGGTATTTAGTTGTAAACCTAGTTATAGGAATAGATCTATAGCAGGGGTAGGCAACCTATGGCACATGTGCCAAAGGTGGCAAGCAAGCTGATTTTCAGTGGCACTCACACTGCCCGGGTCCTGGCCACTGATCCGGTGGGGGGCTCTGCATTTAAATTTAATTTTAAATGAAGCTACTTAAACATTTTAAAAACCTTATTTACTTTATATAACTAAACTATTATAACTAAACTAAACTATTGTATGTATTATAGACTTATAGAAAGAGACCTTCTAAAAACGTTAAAATGTAGCACTGGCATGCGAAACCTTAAATTAGAGTGAATAAATGAAGACTCAGCACACCACTTCTGAACGGTTGCTGACCCCTGATCGATAGTCTTTCATGTGTCTCTAAAGGCATCGGTGAAGGTATGTGCTTTGAGCAAACAATCGTCTAGATACTGAAATTGGGGGGGAGGGATAGCTCAGTGGTTTGAGCATTGGCCTGCTAAACCCAGTGTTGTGAGTTCAATCCTTGAGGGGGCCATTTAGGGATGTGGGGCAAAAATTGGGAATTGGTCCTGCTTTGAGCAGGGGGTTGGACTAGATGTCCTCCTGAGGTCCCTTCCAACCCTGATATTCTATGATTCTATGAAATAACAAAATGCCTTGTTTGCGAAGGTGCCTCACTAGCACAAAAAGAACGTTCAAGAACACCCTCGGTACCAAAGATAGAACAAATGGGAACACTTTGTATTGGAAATTATCTTGACCCAGAGTGAACCTTAGGAAGCTCCTGAGGGATGGGTGGATTGTGATATGAAAGTAATTGTCTTGTAGATCAAGGGCCGAGAACCTGTCCCCGTGGTAAAGAGATGGGTTTACTGCTGCCATGGTAACCATCTTGAAACGTCGTATTTTTACAAATTTGTTGAGTGCCCTTAGATCCAGAATGGGTCTCCAATCACCTTTCTTTTTCTGTATCAGGAAGTATTTGGAATAGAAACACTTCCCTCTGTGCTGGGTGCAAACTGGTTCTACAGCACTTAGTTTTAGGAGGTAGTTTGTTTCCTCGCATAAAAGGTGCTCATGAGACAGGTCCCTGACGAAGGATGGGGGAAGGGGGGGTCAGGGGGGTATGAGGAGGGAGGTAAAGTAGATTGAATATCCCTGTGTAATGATCTCTAGTACCCACTTGTCTGAGGTTATACACTCCCAGTTTTGATAAAAAGGAGTATGGCGGTCGCCAAATTGGTGGAGATGTTTGTGTTGTTGTAGCAAATGAGACTGAGGTAACTCAGGGCCTTGACCAGCACATCAAAATTGTTGTTTGGATGTAGAAGTTTGTGATGTCGATTACTGTGGGCCAGTCAGTCTCCATTTTTGTAATCTCTGCTTCTTCCTTTGAGGATCATAATGTCTTTGGAGAGGAGGAAAGTAAGTAGGCTGGGATCTCTGTGCTGTCTGGTACTTACTAGGTCGTCTTCTTTGGGCAGGAGTGTAAATACCCAGAGAATGTAATGTGGCCCTAGAATCTTTTAATGTGTGGAGGGATTCATTCGTTCTTTGTGCAAACAATTTAGATCCCTCAAAAGGGAAAGCCAGAGAAATGAAGCCAAGATGCTCTCCTTGTGACAACTGCCAGGGAGATGGAATCAGCAGCAATATGTGCAGTATCCAGAGATGCCTGTAATGCTGTCCTTGCAAGGAGCTGACCCTCAGCAACGATTGCCTGGAATTGCTTTTTCTGATGCCACAGGAGGTGTTCAATAAAGGCATTTAATTTAGAATAATTCGTAGGGTCACATTTTGCCCTGAGGGCTTGATAGTTAACGATCCTAAATTGTAGGGCTGCTGAAGAATAGGATTTATTTCCAAATAAATCCAGTCACTTCCAGTCCTTATCGTACAGGTGTCATTTTAACATGGTGTTGTCTGCCATGTTCATTAACAGTGTCAACAACCAATAAATTTGGGGAAGGGTGAGAAAATAGTAAGTCCCCGTCTTTAGAGGGCACATAATATTTTTGTCCACCTTTTTGCACATCGGGGGTATTGTGGTTGGTGTCTGCCATATAGTTTTCACTGGATCAAGCAGCACTTCGTCGATGGGGAGTGCAATCTTTGTTGATGATGACATCTACAGGATGTCTAGCAATTTATGCTGTGACTCTGACTTCTTCAAGAGGGATTTGCAGGGAATCCACTACCTTCTTAAAGAGGTCTTGAAATTGTTTGAAGTTGTCTGCTGTAGCTGGTGCGGGAGGCATGCCTGTGTAATCAGGAGATGATGAAGAAATGTTGGTCACTGGAGTATCTCCTCCTGTTCCTCAAAGGACTTCTCTTGAGGATCAGGAGACCTGGCTATTGAAGTTGAAGGACATCGCCTTCCTTTATCCTTATGGGTGATGCTGGAGGTCCTCGAAAATTATTGTCTATATGCCACCCCAGGGTCCCAGTATGGCCACTGAGGTGATGGAAAGGGCATCGAAGGGTATCCATATCAATTGGGTGGGTCTCTTCTACTCTGGTGGTAGATTGAAGGTACCTAAGCTCCCTGGTGTTGTAATGGAGAACTTGGGACAGAGACCGAGTATAGGTCATCCCCATCATCTTCCCTGTAGTTGCCTGATGGGGTGGCACAGTCATGGATGGTGGAGTAGAATGTCTCAGTACTGAATGTAAGTCCAGGGATGTAGACATATTCATACCGTGCTTATGTTGGTGCCTAGTAAGTTTATGGACTGTGCCGGGGACCTCTTTCTCTTGGCTGATTCCCTACTTGGGGAACTTGTGGCCTGCTTTTACAAGATTTCCTAAAATGAATCCAAGGATTTCCTCTTTGAAGTCATTGGATAGTATTCAGACTGATCCCATCAACATCATTGGATCGGTCTCAATGGGGACTGCTGTCCATGGGAAGTCCCAGGCCTAGGGTTGGAGGCTAGTGGGAGTGAGTTTTCCATCATAAGCAGTCTTAATTTTAGCACATGGCTCTTTCTGGTTCTGGATTTTAATTTGAGACAAAACATGCACTTCTGAGACACGTGTGCCTCTCCGAGGCGGTGAATGCAGCGGGAACGGCCATCAGTGACAGGAATGGCTTCCCGACAGGAAAGGCAGCGTTTAAGCCCAGGAGAGCCAGGCTTTTCTTTTTTTAGGGTTCACTTCCCAAATGGAAAGAACTAGGGGGAAGCTAATTTACACTCAGGAGATAAAAAAAAAATAGTTTGCCTGTTGAATAGTTACAAAATGAAAAGAGAAGAAGGTATTATTAACATTAACTAATAAAAGTTTTATTACTACTATGGAAAATGAGTAAGAAGAATCTCTGTCAATGGCTTCTGCTAAGGTTACGCCTCAGGCCAGGGCCGTGGAGAAGGAACTGAGGGCGGTTTGCCCTCACAGTGCTATATAGCAGCAAAACAGAGCACGAGACAGGGAGAAGGCATGTGTGGGCCAAATGGACACTGCTACCAAAAATTTCCAGTCTGAGGCACAGGGACATGAAGACATCTAGAGTGGAGCAACCATAGGAACACTACTTGAAGAAGTACCAAGGAAAGCATAGTTAAGATTGCAGGGGCATGGGCCCATGCAACCCTAATTCTGCCTCTTTCAGCAATGCCCCAATATGTCCCGTTAGCACACATACCTTTACTATGCCAGTCCTACAGCTGTGGACATGAACAAGCTCTTCACATCCTTTTACAGTCCATTCACTCTCACCTACAAGACTCCATCTAACACTATTAAATGATAAAAAATGGAAAAAAAGGTTGCCCACACTACCTTCCCTCTGTTTCCCCCAGAACAGGCAATAGCCAATGGGAATTATCTGAATACACTCCAGGTGCACTAAGGGTGTCAGGTGTACCTACACCAGTTGTTCTCAATCTATTATATATATACACACACACACACACATATACACATACTACCTGTATGTATACACACACTACCTGTATGGTCCTGAGGATGTCACATGGGCCATGGGTGCTGACTGGGCCACAGGTTAAGAACCACTGACCTACACTAAATGTTGGAGGCAGTAGCTGGTAAAGGTGTGTTTGTGTTATGAGGACATATGTGGATTATTTTGAGGTGTGTGACAGAGCTGTGATTATAAAATGAGAAGATCTGTTTAACATCCTTCCATATGAGCAAGCAAAAGAAAGAGCTGTATGTGTACCTTCAGGATGTTATGTAATTAGCAGGGCACAGAGGTTATACTAGAAAGGGTACTATCGGTAGGAAGCTGGGAAATGAGAGCAATCAAAGCATTTATTATCTTAATGCAATTTAGGTAAACAGCGTGTGATCAGTGTCTGGTGTAGCTGTACTGAATGGTGGAGAAAGTAGTGAGTTCTGCTTGGTAGAGGTGTGTTTGTGAGATCTGTAGATTACTCTGAGGTGTGTGACGAGTTGTGATTGTGATAGGAGGAGATCTGTTTTTCACCCTCTCGTGTGTAAGGAGAGGAAAGGGAACAGGTGCCTGAGTACCTTTAAGGTGCAGTATGCATCATTTCTATGATGAATTGTGTAAGTTATATCAGTAGCAGGCCTTGGTGCTTTTATGACAAAAGGATATAGTCAGCAGTGAGGTGGAATATAAGAAGATTCTAAAGCTTTAATGATGGTTAAATGAAACTGTAGGTTCAGATGGTATCCTGTATAAAATATACACCAGGAATAAGGCCCAGCCCATTTTTGCCCAAGTGAATTATTGCAATCTCTTGTAGATCATGACCAGTTAAGATATTGCAGAGTGGACAAAACATGATGCCAGTGCAGGCCACCTCTCTCCACCCAATCAGCCTGTGGACAGTAATCCCCATGTCATGATGCCTTGCTCTCCTGCAAATTTCTGTAACTTTGTGACCCAGGAATCACCCAGAAACCACACACTGAAAACCCTGGCAGCATATTTCCCTGAGCAGTCAAGGTACCTGCACTATCAGTTCCAAAACTGTGCGCTATGTATCTGCGAACACCACATTAATCTGTCCTGAGATCAGGATGTAGCCACTTGTGGCCTGCCCCACCAGGGGCTAGTAAAATATAGATTTTCTCAAACAACCAGTCCAAGGTTTACCTACCGTCCATCCTTATTTCCTGCCCCTTCTGCAGCCACAACCCCCTGTCTCCTATCCTGCCCCACCTCCCCACACAAAGTCTTCTGCCTTTGGTTCCTTCCCATCTGATATAACAAATATTTTGGGTAGACCAGCTGCTGACTATTTTGCAGAGCTCTCAGTAAACCTCCTCATACAATAAAAACATATTTTAACAGAAACTACTTGTAGCAAGAAACATTAATTATTAAATCTTTACTGCAGAGCTGTACAAAGGTTTGGACAAGAAACATCAATGAAGGGGTGTTCACTAGGGGAAACGGCATTAGCAACGCACTTGAATACCCAGAGAAGCATAAGGTGGCTGCTCAGAAGCCATCTCACTTTTTTTTTTCTTTGTTGAGGCATGCGCAGGGTAATCCTTCCAGACTACACATCTATACAAGTGAAGAAGTGAACACATTCTTAAATACAATTCACAATTTGGGTGCCCCAAAGGCTTAGTGGGTGCCAGGCACTACTTTCGGAAAAACTGACAGATTGAGACCATTTCGACCCATATCATAGCTATAGAGTGATCTCCAGCTCTGTGCAAAAAAACAAAAACAATTTTTTTTGAAAAATGTCTATTTTTTTGGAAGGAGGTGGGGGAGTCTTATATCTCCACAACTCCTAGTTCAAAGAACCCAAATTTGGGTGTCTAATCTTCCCCTCCACCTTCCTAAAACACACCAAATTTCAAAGGAATCTGATTAAGCATGTTGAAATTAGAGGGCTTAAACAGGTCAACCTTTAACCAGAGTTGTAACACACCCTTAACTATAGTGGCACATGTAGTGGCAATGTAATTAAAAGACAGTCCTTGCCATACGTTCCAGCCAAATTCAAAATGAAAAGAAAGTATAAAACTTGAAAACTCTTTTGCTGTAAACTGACACTGTTGGTGAATGTAATATATTCAAAACTCATTCCTTTACCCTTGTTCTCATGTTTACCAGTACTCTGAAACGTCACTCTTTTAGGGATCCCAGTATCACATCTGATGTCAATAAGCAATCTCCCCAATTTAGAGAATCATAAACTACCGATTAGGTAAATTAGTTTAGCTCCTTAACAATTCAGAATAGTCATAACACCTCACCATTTATGCACAGTAAAATAAACACATTTAATTATTTCTCCATTATTTCACACATACAAATCAAATTTCACAAAGGGGTGTCAGATGCAGACTGTGATGCATGCATATTTTAAATAGATATATTGTATATCAGTTCACTTCTAAGAAATCACATATTGCACATGAGCAGTCTGATTATATGCTTAAAATTTTATTAATTTTAAACCTAAATATGTCAAATGTACATTTTTTCAATTATGACTAAGTCCAAATCAGATTTACTTCATTTTAAGTTTTTAGTGTACCAACTAATGAATGCATTGATAGAGAAAGAGAAAGACTCTACAGCCTAGTGGTTAGAGAACTCACCTAGGATTTGGGAGAACCAAATTCAAGACCCTGCTCAAAATGAATATTTAATTACTTATACAAAGTGAAACAGCTCCAGCAAGAGAGACTGAGAAAGGTCCACCCAAGAATATCCAATAACCTGGTGGTTAGGGCACTCACCTGGAATATGGGCTCAGGTCCCTGCTCTGCTCATTACAATCCAGGAGCATGCCCTAACCACCGAGGTATTGACTATAATTAGGGGTCTACTTAAATTGCAGAGAAATCACACATTTTTGGTGGGCTGGTCATGGCATAAATAGCAAATTCTGCAGATGTGTTACACGTGCATGAAATTTGCTATTTATGCCACGACCAACCTGTGAAAAATGTGTGATTTCTCCACAGCATTTCTCAAACTGGGGGTCCCGACCCAAAAGTGGGTGGCAAGCCTATTGTACAGGGACCGCTGTATTGACACCCTCACTTCTGCGCTGCCTTCAGAGCTGGGCGGTCAGAGAGTGGCAGCTTCTGGCCGGGCACCCAGCTCTGAAGGCAGAGCTGCTGTCCGCAGCAGCGGAGAAGTCAGGGTGGCATGGTATGGTATTGCCACCCTGACTGCTGTGCTGCTTTGTGGGTTGGGGTCCCCAGTTTGAGAAACACTGTGCACTTTTGTACACTTTTACCCTATAGTATAAGCAGATTTCACAGGGGAGACCAGATTTCACGGTCTGTGATGCAGTTTTCACGGCTGCGAATTTCGTAGACGCCTAGCTATGATAGGATCTCTCCCTCTCTCTTGTTTTTCCACAAGAACGGTCTGGGTTTTGCATGCTAGGGGATGGGCTGACCTGGCTTTTGCCTAACTCCAAGAAGTGGTTCATGGCTCAAGTGGAGGGTAGCACTTCCCTCCAGCCTGTCAGACACTTGAGGCCTAGATCAATGGCAGTAAGGTGCCTAAACACCTTTGAGGATCTGGACCTAAGCCTCACCCCTTTCCTCTGCATTTCACTCATGTCTAATTTAGATGGCTCCCCACGCAGCTTGCTGGCTTCTGATAATCCCTTCCGTAGGCACCTAACTGTCTCCATGCATTGTATGGGGAGTCTGAGTGCCGTACTTGGGGTTAAGGATTCCAGTAGGTGACAGTGCATCTAGGGCTTAGGTGTTGCAACACTGAATGAAGTTCCTCTGTGGATTTAGCCCTAACTGCCTAAGTCACTTTTGAAAATGAGGTTCAGACTTCTAAATGAGGTTTAGGCACTTTTGAAAATTGTATCCAAGATTATACTTTCCAGAAATAATTCTATCAAAAAAAGGTAATAGTCTGGGTATTACAGATATGGGCAACTGCTTTGATTGGAATATGATAGAGCTTCTGATTTCAAAATGGCCTAATAAAAAAAAAGCAGTAGTACTTATTCAAATTGCTAGGAAACGCAGATATTTTCAGAATGGCATTAGAGGTAGCTACGTTACATCCTTTGGTTATACAGCTAGTTCCCATGAAAATCTTTGAAAAGTTAGGGGAAGGCTCTAGTTTCCACTAACCTTTATAAGCAGAAATTTGGAATCTTAATGATAAAAAAAAACAAAATGCAGAAGGGAGGAAAGTAGAGGGGGAGACAGAGAGAGACCTGCAGAGATAAATAAAACGATCATCAACAAAATCATGCAAAGTCAGCACGCTCATTGGGGTTTCATTAGTAAACAACATTGAAACTTCTGTATACTGACAAAGAGCAATCTTTTTCTATGTTGAGAAGTGTTATAAAATGCAAAAGAATCCACAAGAGCAGAGAAATGAGGAGAACATGATCATTGAAACTGTGATGTAAATGAGCAAGTCAGAGAACTAAAAGTGATTAATATTAAAAAAAAAATTCTCCTACTGCAGATGAAAAAGGAAAAAAATGGACTGGTTAAAATAATGCTTTATGTTATTTTACAATTATGAACACTATGGAGTTATACCTGAAGAAGCACACCCTCTTGACAACACCAGATCCTTGAACTCTGATTCCATATCTAAATTACTTAAGACTTTCCTTCCCCTTCCCATCTTGGTGTATAAGAAGTTGCTTGAGTGTAAAAAGATAGAAAACTTATAAATATGTCTTTATTATTACTTTTCCACTCCATTTAAAAAAACGTATTTCACTAAACTATTGCCGACTATAGGTTAGTAATAAATGTTACTTTAATATAATTTGAATACTACTACTTTGTAATACATAAAAAACCCTTGAAACTTAATTAATGTAGGTTTCAGAGTAACAGCCGTGTTAGTCTGTATTCACAAAAAGAAAAGGAGTACTTGTGGCACCTTAGAGACTAACCAATTTATTTGAGCATGAGCTTTCGTGAGCTACAGCTCACTTCATCGGATGCATACCGTGGAAACAGCAGCAGACTTTATATACACACAGAGAATATGAAACAATACCTCCTCCCACCCCACTGTCCTGCTGGTAATAGCTTATCTAAAGTGATCATCAAGTTGGGCCATTTCCAGCACAAATCCAGGTTTTCTCACCCTCCACCCCCCCACACAAATTCACTCTCCTGCTGGTGATAGCCCATCCAAAGTGACAATTTGTGCAGGAAATGGCCCAACTTGATTATCATGCACATTGTGTAGAGAGTTGTCACTTTGGATGGGCTATCACCAGCAGGAGAGTGAATTTGTGTGGGGGGGTGGAGGGTGAGAAAACCTGGATTTGTGCTGGAAATGGCCCAACTTGATGATCACTTTAGACAAGCTATTACCAGCAGGACAGTGGGGTGGGAGGAGGTATTGTTTCATATTCTCTGTGTGTATATAAAGTCTGCTGCAGTTTCCACAGTATGCATCCGATGAAGTGAGCTGTAGCTCACGAAAGCTCATGCTCAAATAAATTGGTTCGTCTCTAAGGTGCCACAAGTACTCCTTTTCTTTTTAATTAATGTATTATTTCCAATCACAGCATATCTTTTCAAATCAATATTTTAGTTTCAGTTGCTCACTCCTGATTAAGTTGTCTAAGACTTTCGTAACATGTGGAACCTTTTTTCCACTCTCTATTTTTGGATACCTCTGAACTTAAACTTTTATTGTCAAACTAGAAAAATTATAGAAGCTTCTCTGAGAAGTATTAAAATTTCCTCTCTCTGTGGTGTTTCTTACAATGGTTTGTTTAGAAATAAAATTTAATTTAACAATTTTAGATTTTTTTTTCAAAATTAATTCACACAGCATGCATAGTAATATTCATAATACATAAAAACCTAACACAACACCCACAACTCTATCACTTTACTATTTGAAATGTTATTCAGAAAAGAATCTTATTGATCACTGAAGATTTCCAGCTACCATGGTAACAGTATTAGTCATTGTTTTGAAAGTTGAGACCCACTGGAAGCTATTTTGATATTCTCAACAACAAAATATTGCTTTTGTTTAAAAAGAAAAAAATTAAAGCAATAAGACATGATACAGTATGATGATACATTCTTAGACATATCACTGCACTCAAAGTAGGATGATTGAATACAATGTCAATGTAGATTTTTTCCGGTATTAGACATCAGAATATTGTGGACTAGTAAACCAAAATATTGACCTACAGTACGCAAAGACAATAATCCCAACAGGAGAGTTGTAGCTTTGTGATTATTTCTGTCATATTTTCCATCCAACTAATGATTGAAACCACATGAAAAAAACATTTTTTTCCAAGACTCACAGCAAACAAACCACTTCACACGCACTCTTTAGGCAAACACCAGTTTGTTCACTGTTAGTGAAAAAAAGTCACAATTTTGCTTCCCCTCCACTATTAGTTCCAATGATCAGTTGGAAAAACAAATTACATAGAATACATCAGGAAGGTAAAAATCATCTATCTTGTGGGAATCACTCTCAAAGCAGTCAGATTTTATACCTACCCACCTCAATAGTGTCCCTTTACATGTATTTTAGAACAATGTTTAATGTGAGAATTAAAGCACAGTTAATTAAATTGTATTCTGCATTGAATTTAAGTGTTGTCATAGAAATGATCCCACAGGTGATAAATTGTGAAGACTGAGTACTAGATTTACATATACTGAAACTGAGTCTATTACAGAACTTACCATGTGCGTCTGGTAGACTTGATTTACGTTCTACAACATGCTGTGCTGGAGCATTCACTAAAAGAGCACAAAAGAAAAAAGGTAACAACAAATGTCTTACAGTACACAATAACAGATGTATACATTCAAATATAGCAGATATTTACTTATACAGTAGAACCTCAGAGTTACAAACACCAGAGTTATGAACTGACCAGTCAACCACATACCTCATTTGGAAGCAGAAGTATGCATTCAGGCAGCAGCAGAGACCAAAGGGGCGGGGGAGAGGGGAAGCAAATACAGCACAGTATTGTGTTAAACATAAACTACTAAAAAAATAGAGGGAAAGCAGCATTTTTCTTCTGCATAGTAAAGTTTCAAAGCTGTATTAAGTCAATGTTCAGTTGTAAACTTTTGAAAGAATCACCATAATGTTTTGTTCAGAGTTACGAACATTTCAGTATTATGAACAACCTACATGCCCAAGGTGTTTGTAACTCTGAGGTTCTACTGTAGCACATTTATAAATTAATTATGGAACATATTTCAAGGGAAAGACAACATTTTATACCAACAGAGTTTCCAAAATAGTAAAAGGTTGCTTTACTAAGGAATTGAAGTGACAGTATTATCAAGTTGCTGGAGATGGAAGAGGTAAACCTGAAATCCTGCTCTGCCACTGAGTTGTAGGTGTAAACCTGGCCAAGTCACTTAACCTGTTTTTGTCTCTGTTTTCTAATGTGTGAAATGCTTCCTGTAATAGCATAGTTTGTCCCTTGTGACAGCAGTGAGGGCCCAGGACTAGCTGATTCCAAGGCATGGCTTCTTTAGGAACAGGTAGTTCCGGGAAAGCTCCCCAGACCAAGATGGAAATAGTGTCCAGAAGTCATGCCGCTGAACGTTATTGAAGGTCTTAGCTCAGTCAAAAGCAAGCCTGGAGTCAGGAGAAGATTGCAGGGAGAATCTCCTGTGGTGAACCACGATGACAATGGGCTATGAAATCCTACCAGGATTCAAAAAGGCTGGACTGTGAAGACTCTGCCCCAAGGGAAGGAAGAACTTGAGTCCAGGGACCAGGGCTAGGAAAAGTCTTGGGAGGGAAGATGGGGAGGAAAGAGGTTTCACCAGAGAGGCTCAGGAGTCAGAGTGGGACTCGCAGAGAGTCTCAAGTAGAGATGGAACTGGGGATCCAAGAAAGAGCCAGAGTCAGAAGCCCTGAAACAGGGGTAAATTGGAAACCCTGACTAAGCAAGGGTAGAAGCCTGAACGGGCCAAAGGAATCATGTGTTTATTTTGTGAGGACTTAATAAATCAGGCCCTAAGAGGGAGGAATGTTATGTTTCTTGGGATTCCCTTGGAGACCTTACTACTCAGCTTATCCACAACTCCTCGTCCAGTTCTGGAAGAACACTTCGTCCAGCTCTCTGGGATTCAAAAATCTCAGTTCAGCTCCAGCTCATCGCTCAGGTTACTTTATTAGGCATGTAACAGCTCTTTGCCCACATTGGTCAGGCCTAGACGCAGGGGGTTTGGGTACAGGGTGATATCATAATTTCAATTCATGTCACACTTCACACTGTGTATATACATTCTAGCTACTAACATCTACGCTTCTTACATGTGAGGTCCAATCACTATGCAGATAGCTTAAGGCAAGCTTATCAGTTCAGACTGCTCCTGCCTACTTTGTTCACTATAAACATACCAACCATCATTAGTTTAGTTAGTTTCTGCCTCCCTTATGTTCTATAAACATATTCACAACAGTTAGTTGCTTCAGCAATTACTTGTTCAGGTTTATTTAGCAGTTACTTGTTCAGGGCTGTCTTAGCGGACATGAGCAGACTCAACTTAAGACAAGTTAGCCCTACAATGTTAAAACTCTTAGCCACAGGAGAACCAAGAGGGGAACTAAGATGAGGCGACTGCAGCACCAACTCTACAGAGGTATGCTCTGGGACTCCACCCTGCAACATCTGCCTATATTTTAGGGCTTGTAAGGTTTAACTAACTGTAAAGTTATTTGAGATCCTCAGATACAAGGTGCTATCAGTCCAAAGCATTATTATAGTTGTTAAAATAATTACAAAATAGTTGTAAATTATTGAATTTCATCTGCCCTCTCAATATCTGTCCTTTGTATGCACGTGAAGTAAATCTCCACCTGCCCAAGATGCCAATAGGCACCCAACAATAAAACTATTCAAGCTAAAGTATTTTTAAAACCCAAACCAAAAGTTGTAAAATAATTTACATTTTAAAGATTATTAAATACCATGCTTTCATGTCGCCTCCCTTCAAGTGTTCAGCTTTGTACCTTGTAAAACCTTAAGGTTGCAAATCTGTGCAGGTTTGACACACAGCAGAAAAGAGGCAAGGAACCAGCAGCACGGACACAATATGAAGTACAGTTACATTGCAAGTGCTGATTTGATTTTTAAAATTAAATTTGTGAAGTTCAAGTATCAATTCGTAATGTACTGTACCATTTGCACTCGAATAACTGTATTTTAGCATTTTGTATTAGGATAACTGAACCAAAATGTTAGACTCAGAAGTAGAATAAACCTAATTTATAGCCTTTTCTTATAGCCTGCACTTACCATCATGTGGTTTGACGCTTATTAGTGGTTTTGTGGACAACTGTTTTATCTGAAACAGAAAAATTTACAATAAGGTGAGGACACAGTTAGAAATGGATGCCATAAGACTGAATAAAATAATTGTCCTCAAATACAAAGCCTCAAATGAAAATAATTATTGAAGTATATAAAGCCTAACAAAATTTCCACTATTGCCAAAAGACAGGATGACAGGAATGATTATTTAAAATGCTACATAGATGAAGAAATTTTGTTTTCATTGGACTCCACTTCATTCAACACTCAAGCTGCATGGTGCTCAGTGAAGGAGGACCCTGCAATGCAGGAGGGTCTCAGAGCTCAGGCTCCAGCCCGAGCCCAGAAATCTACACAGCAATGAAACAGCCCCATAATCCTAACCCCATGAGCCCAATTCAGCTGGCATGGGCCAGCTGGGGGTTTCTCTCTGCTCTGTAGACATACCTCATATGCCATTCAACTATGCAGTGAAATAGGCAGGGGTCCTATGGGTGCCTGTATCGTTTACTACATGCTGTATTTCCAACTTCTACAGTGGGGCCTGAAGTCCAGCCCCAATCCAACAAAGCACTTAAGCACATGCTTAATTTTAAGTGTGTGAAAAGTCCCATTGATTTCCTCTGGTCTCCAACCATATTCACTACACAGTTCAGCCTCAGTTGCCACTCAGCCTGTGCAATGAACAAAGATGGGGTTCCGCAGAAAAACATTTAGATAATCATTAAGGTTAAGATTCTGTCATGGGTATTTTTAGTAAAAGTCAAGGGAAGGTCGCAGGCAATAAACAACATTTCACAGAAGCCTGAGACCCGTCCCTGACTTTTACTAAAAAAATCCTGGTGTGGGGGGGGACTAACAGTTGAGCACTGCCGGGGGCTGAGCCTCAGAGCTGCTCCAGCATCATGGCTACTCCTGCAGCAGTGGCTGACTGCCGCTGCTCCAGCTACAGAGGGCTGACCCAGCCCCAGCCGCTGCTTCAGCCCTGGGGCTTCTGATCAGGCGGCCCAATGGCTGACTGCCGGCCGCTGCTCCAGAGGTCCCTGCTCTGACATCCCTGGGGCTGACAGTTGATCCAGCCCTGCGCAAGCAATTGTGGAGGTCCTGGAAAATCAAGGAATCTGTGACCTCCATGACAGAACCATACCTTTAATAATCATATAATTTAAAAGGTGTCCTGGGGCCCAATTGAGCAAATCACTTAAGCCTGTGTCATATTTAATGTATAAGCAACTAGAGACACATCAAAATTTGCTCAGGTACATAAGGGTTGATCACATATAGCAAGAGTTCTTCAAGATGGTCTCTGCAAATTCCCACTCTTGAGATGTGCTGATGGTGGTTAGTGCACCCCATGCATGGAAATGTGCAGAGATTGCTTGAAGAATCATAACTTTAGCATTTATAGACTTTTGAGGCCTTCATTATGAAACCCTGAAGTTCTTGTATCACAGTTCCTTGCAAGGAACTTCTTAGATTTTTAATTTATTTTTTGCATTTAGAAACAAATTTTTATCATGTATAGCTATTTGCTAAACAACAGTAGAACACAGTGTCCTGCATAATTTTTTTACTAATCAAACCAGGGCTATAAATGAATGTTTCTGAAGTATGTCTTATGTCTATTTCTTTCTAGTCAAATCTCATTTAATGTCGTCATGAAGGTTAGTTATATTCATTTAAATTCATCATCACATTCCTTTATAAACCCATTCTGACTTTGATCAATCTGTATTTATAAAAGTGTTCTTATTTTGTCCTTAGTAAATTTCCTGGTAGAAAGGTCAGACTTGAACTTTTTAACTTACCAATATTTTAAAAGGATCAAGGAAAATATTGAGATCATGTTCAGTTCTCTTCAGTTCCCTCACCCTATTTCCAGTGATGATTTCCAAATTCTTAATGCTACTTTTTAATTTGCTTGATATCTTCCTGTAAAATATGCTACCGTATTCATTTCCCTATTGACACATTCTTCCATCCTTGGCACATCCAACCCATCAAAGGTCTCAACTCATAGTGTGTCACCTGAATGGTACCTTCTTTCATGATCTATCCAGTCTAGCTTTCAGTTTCTCTCAGCAATCTCATCTGCTGTTCAAGCTATTCCACTTTGAGGAACTTTGACCTTCATAGTTGCCTTTCAGAAAAGGAGCCTTGAGATCCTTTATGAGACATTTTATAACCCAGGTAATGCTGCTTTCCTTTGGAGATGTCACTTTTCTTGTATGGAGTTTGTCTGAGACTAAGTACTCTTCTACATCTGCTTCTCTGAATATACTATTTAATTGTATTTTATTTATTGCTCAGTAGGTTTCTGACTCTCAGCTGTAATTTTTTGTTATGGAAAATGACTTAAGAGTTGCTACTTGCTAACCAGCCACACAAATCTTGGCCCCCCATTGTGCAAAGACTTATGCATGTGCTTAAAATTAAACACTTTCTGAAGTCTGCAAAATCAGACTCTTGTTGATAAGCACACACAATTTAACACATAGATACATTAATAGATTTTTAAAGCCGGAAGGGACCATTATGATGATCTAAACCAGAGGTGGGCAAACTAGTGGCCCGTGGGACCCTCCTGCCTGGCCTGAACTCCTGGCCCAGGAGGCTAGCCCCAGCCCCTCCCCCAGTGTTCCCCTTTCCCTGCAGCCTCAGCTCACTGCGCTGCCAGCTCAATGCTCTGGGCAGTGGGGCTGTGAGCTCCTGGGGCAACACAGCTGCAGAGCCCAGCCTGACCCAGTGCTCTGTGCTGCACAGTGGCGTGGCTGGCTCCAGCCATCAGTGCTCCAGGCAGCGCGGTAAGGGGGCAGGGAACGGGGTTTGAATAGAGGGCAGGGAAGTTCGGTGGGGGTGGTGGTCAGGGGGTGGATGGGGTCGGGACAGTCAGAGGGCGGGGAATGGGAGGGTTGAATGGGGGCAGGGGTCCCAGGGGGGCAGTCAGAGGACAGGGAGAAAGGGTAGTTGGATGGGGGCAGTCAGGAATGAGAGGAGGGGTTGGATGGGGCGGTGGGGGCAGTCAGGGGTGGGAGTTCCAGGGGTGGTCAGGGGACGGGGGCCAGGCCACGCCTGGCTGTTTGGGGAGGCACAACCTCCCCTAATCAGCCCTCCATACAATTTCTGAAACCCGATGCGGCCCTCAGGCCAAAAAGTATGCTCACCCCTGATCTAGACAGATCTACTGCATAACACAGGCCATACAACCTCACCCAGTAATTTCTGCATCAAGCCCATAAACTGTTTGAACTATAGTATCTCTTTTAGAAATCTATCCAGTCTTGATTTAAGGACTTGACGTGATGGAGAATCCATCACATTCCTAGGTTAGCTGTTTCAATGATTAATTATCCTCATGGTCAAAAAATTGTGCCGTATTTCTAGTCTGAATTTGTCTAGCTTCAATTCTAGCCATTAGATCTTGTTATGCCCTTTTCTCATAAATTAGAACAGTGTCTACACTCAGAAATCTCTTCCCAGATAGATGCTTGTAGACCATAACCAAATCAACTCTTAATCTTGTCTTGGATAAGCTAAATAGACTGAGCTTGTTAAGTTTCTCACTGTGAAGTATGTTTTCCAGACCTCAAATCACTACTGCTGATCTTTCCTGAGCCCTTTCCAATTTGATAAATCTATGAATGGGATTTCTGACTGGGTTGACTGCAACAATAGAAGATTGAATTTGATGGCCCAGGCGGACCCTTTTAGAAGTACGGCCATCAAAACTGGATACAGTATTCCAGTAATGATCTCACCAATGCCACTTACAGAGGTAAAACCACCAATTTGAGTTTTAGGAGAATACTGATTTATGAAAATTGGAAATTCATCCACAGATTACAGTATTTAAAAAAAAAAAATCTCCTCTCACATGCCCCCAAGGTTTTAGATACCCAAGAATACATTATAAAACAGACCTGCTGTTTTTGAGACATAATCAGCTCGTTCTGTTCCTGAAGCCTCTGCCCTAGCTCCTCTATCCTTTTCTTATAGAAGATGTTACTTGCATTTAGGTCCTCTGTCATTGATGATTTAAGCTTCTCAATCTGTGACAGTAGCTACAAAATAAACCAGTGAAAAGTAACTAATGGTTAATATTACATAAATTAGGGTTGTTGATTAATCAGAGTTAACTGCCGCAATTAACTAAAAAAAATTAATTGTGATTAAAATAATTAATCTCAATTCATTACAGTTTTAATCGCACTATTAAATAATAGAGTACCAATTGAAACACATTAAATATTTTGGATGTTCTTCTACATTTTCATATATATTGTATTCTGTGTTGTAACTGAAATCAAAGTGTATATTTTTGATTACAAATATTTGCACTGTAAAAATGATAAACAAAAGAAATAGTATTTTTCAATTCACCTTATACAAGTACTGTAGTGTAATCTCTTTACCGTGAAAGTGCAATTTACAAACGTGGATTTTTTTTGTTACGTAACTGCACTCAAAAACTAAACAATGTAAAACTTCAGAAGCCTACAAGTCCATTCAGCCAATCGCTAAGACAAACAAGTTTGTTTACATTTATGAGAGATAATGCTGCCCTCTTCTTATTTACAATGTCACCAGAAAGTGAGAATAGGCATTTGTATGGCACTTTTGTAGCTGGCATTGCAAGGTATTTACATGCCAGATATGCTAAACATTCCTATGCCTCTTCATGTTTCGGCCACCATTCCAGAGGACATGCTTCCACGCTGATGACGCTTGTTAAAAAAATAATGCATTAATTAAGTTTGTGACTGAACTCCTTGGGGAGAACTGTATGTCTCCTGCTCTGTTTTACCCGCATTCTGCCATATATTTCATTTATAGCAGTCTCGGATGATGCCCCAGCACATGTTGTTCATTTTAAGAACACTTTCTCGGCAGATTTCACAAAACACAAAGAAGGTACTAATATGAGATTTCTAAAGATAGCTACAGCACTTGACCCAAGGTTTAAGAATCTGAAGTGCCTTTCAAAATCTGATAGAGACGAGGTGAGGGGCATGCTTTCAGAAGTCTTAAAAGAGCCACACTCAGATGCAGAAACTACAGAACCCAAACCACCGAAAAAGAACATCAACCTTCCGCTGCTGGCATCTGAGTCAGATAATGAAAATGAACAGGCATTGGTCTGCACTGCTTTGGATAGTTATCGAGCAGAACCCATCATCGAAAGGGACACTTGTCCCCTGGAATGGTGGTTGAAGCATGAAGGGACATATGAATTTTTAGTGCATCTGGCACATAAATATCTTGCAACACTGGCTACAACAGTGCCATGTGAATGCCTGTTCTCACTTTCAGGTGACACTGTAAACAAGAAGCGGGCAGCATTATCTCCTGCAAATGTAAACAAACTTTTTTGTCCGAGTGATTGGCTGAACAAGAAGTGGGACTGAGTGGACTTGTGTCATAAATATAAAGGGAAGGGTAAACCCCTTTGAAATCCCTCCTGGCCAGGGAAAAGCTCCTCTCACCTGTAAAGGGTTAAGAAGCTAAAGGTAACCTCGCTGGCACCTGACCAAAATGACCAATGAGGAGACAAGATACTTTCAAAAGCTGGGAGGAGGGAGAGAAACAAGGGTCTGTGTCTGTCTATATGCTGGTCTTTACCGGGGATAGACCAGGAATGGAGTCTTAGAACTTTTAGTAAGTAATCTAGCTAGGTATGTGTTAGATTATGATTTCTTTAAATGGCTGAGAAAAGAATTGTGCTGAATAGAATAACTATTTCTGTCTGTGTATCTTTTTTGTAACTTAAGGTTTTGCCTAGAGGGGTTCTCTATGTTTTTGAATCTAATTACCCTGTAAGGTATCTACCATCCTGATTTTACAGGGGGGATTTCTTTATTTCTATTTACTTCTATTTTTTATTAAAAGTCTTCTTGTAAAAAACTGAATGCTTTTTCATTGTTCTCAGATCCAAGGGTGTCTGTGGTCACCTATGCAAATTGGTGAGGCTTTTTATCCAACATTTCCCAGGAAAGGGGGGGGTGCAAGTGTTGGGAGGATTGTTCATTGTTCTTAAGATCCAAGGGTCTGGGTCTGTAGTCACCTAGGCAAATTGGTGAGGCTTTTTACCAAACCTTGTCCAGGAAGTGGGGTGCAAGGTTTTGGGAAGTATTTTGGGGGGAAGGACGCGTCCAAACAGCTCTTCCCCAGTAACCAGTATTAGTTTGGTGGTGGTAGCGGCCAGTCCAAGGACAACGGGTGGAATATTTTGTACCTTGGGGAAGTTTTGACCTAAGCTGGTAAAGATAAGCTTAGGAGGTTTTTCATACAGGTCCCCACATCTGTACCCTAGAGTTCAGAGTGGGGGAAGGAACCTTGACAACTTGCAGGCTCAAGTTTTGTTTTTGAATGCCAGTTTTTTTGTACATAATTTTACATTTGTAAGTTCAACTTTCATGAAAAAGAGATTGCACTACAGTACTTGTATTAGGTGAACTGAAAAATACTGTTTCTTTTATTTTTTTACAGTGCAAATACTTGTGATCAAAAATAAAGTGAGCATTGTACACTTTGTATTCTGTGTTGTAATTGAAATCAATATATTTGAAAATGTAGAAAACATCCAAAATATTTAAAGAAATGGTATTCTATTATTGTTTAACAGTGCGATTAATCATGCAATTAATCACAATTAATTTTTTTAATCTCTTGACAGTCCTACATAAAATATTTTATTATATTGTTTACACAAGCAAGGTTTTGGTTCAAATCCTTCTCTTCGTGGCCCTGTGGAAATGAGTTTCTCTAGGGTGCCCCCTTCTACTCTACTCTAGCCACTCCCTTCTCTGGACTTCCCCCTGCTTGACTACAGCACCCTCTTTTTAAAGCTCCCCATTCCTATCATGCATGACTGGCAGGGGAGGAGGGTCAGGGCTACTTTAGAACACTCAGCCTCCCTAGCCCCAGTGAAGGGTTTGAGCACTCTGTCACACCCTAATTCAAGAAAGTATTTAAGCATGTGTGATTTCAACGGGGCTCATACATGTGTTGCGGTGCTTTCCTGAATACGAGACTTTTTTTCTAAATCAGGGCCTATAACATTTTTCATTTACACAGAGTATTAAAAAGCACAGAACGCAGTAAGGGATGTGCGTATACATTATTGACATGGTCTAAAAGTAAGACCTACAGGGAAATGTATAGGACTAGATAAAGAAAATTATTTACAGTTACCCATGGTAGCAAATAATGCTATTTTAGAAAGAATAGATGGGAATCTGGGCAATGAACACAAAAATGGGCAATGAGTATGGGACAGAATGCAGTGACAAACCCCATAAGGAATACACACAATTTCACCTGTCCCCTACTCTTGTACCCAGTGTGTGTGTGTAAGTAATTTACTATATCCCTTTTCAGGATGTTGCATGACTCTTCCCTGCTGCTTGCTTGCTGGGGGTGAAGTAGTAATAGCCATGCAGCCCCTGATCTTCCCATTTTTGATCTGGACAGTTCCGGATCATGGCTATGTTGTCAAATGAGACATGAAGGGAGGAGGAGGAAGGAAAGACAGAAAATTAGAGCAGGAAGGAGAGGAAAAAATAACTAGAAGAAAAAATGATAAAGACTGAAGAAGAGAAAGAAAAAGTAAAATATGAGAATTAATGCAGAAATCGAATTCCCTTATAATGTTTTTCCTGGAACAAGAAAAGCTCAAAGGATTCAGGACTAGAGAGACCCAATGGGGGAAAAAAGGGGAGGATGCAGGGAGGAATTTGAGATTCACGGCTGGAAAAGGTTGGAAATCCGCCCCCGTTGGCCCATCAGGATAAATGAGAGCTGTACATTGCCATTTTATTTTGTACATTATATTAACTACCTAGTATGCAAAAATACTATATAGCACATTCTGCACATAGCTGAAAAAACGTTAAACTCTTCAGGCCATGGACTCAGTCTCTCTGTGTTTCTACAGGTTCTTTAACAACAGGACCCTGATCCTGACTGCTATCTCTGGGCACTACCGTAAAAGAAATAGAGAAATAATAAATAATTCTATATACTAAAAGAATGTATTCTGAACATAAATTCTGATTATCTATGATTTCTAATCTGCCAGTTGTTGAAAACTGTATTAGTAGCATTGTCAGAGCGTGGTGCTTGCTTTTATTTCACTGGCTTAAAAATAGGTTGTTGGTATAAATACATTGCTATGCAATCTTACCTGGCACCTTTCTTTTTCATGTTCTTGATGAAGGGCTTGTATTCTGGAAGTCCACTTACCCTCCTACAATGAAAGTAAATGTTCATTGAAAAGATTTTGTTTGTATTAAAAATTGGTTAATCATGAAGCTGAATTACATTATAACAGCATAAAAGATTATTAATACTGGAGCATTTCAGTATCCCCTTCCTTATGACTTAAACAGTAATTGAAGTGTCTCATATGTTTGAGTGTAATTGTTATTTGTTATTCATCATACTGGAAATTATGTATTCATAGGATCCTGGACATGTAAGTCCTGTCTCTCAGTTGACAAAATATAAAGTTACCATGATATATTTCATTTCGCTAATAACAAACATATGAGTAGTCTGTTTTCTAAATAACATAAGTTCAAACACTGGTTAATGGAGCGTTGTTTATAGTGCCAATGAAATAAAACACCTTAACTTGTTAAAGATGGAGTACACTTCCCTTTGTGGGAAGAACTGAACAAATTCCACCATGAATTTTCTTCGATTAAAAGAAAGGGGGGGCGGGGAGAGAACAACCCATTACTAAAAGTTTTTAACATCTCGGAGTTTCTTATCATTTGTTCAATTTTTAAATGTATTTTTCCAAAGCAACACCAGGATGAAGGTGGCGCAAATGATTCCTTCTGCCAATGAACTCCACCCAGAACATATATGGCATAGGTGAGCATTCCAGGTCAATGTGTCTAAATCCTTCTTCAGCAAGTCACACTGGGAATAATTTCCATTACAGAAATTACTAATGATATTTAGTAGATAGCAGTGAATCAGAAAAGAAAAAAATACTTTAGCAAATGAGAATTACAGGAAATTTACTCTGAATTTTACATTCTTATTTACAGAAGTACAAACACAAAGACTAGTAGTAGTTATCACTATATTGTATGTTCATCTTTACATCAGAGTACTACCTGTTTTTCAAGAAGTTGCATCATATTCTGATAATCCTGATCATTCTGAGGTCTCTCTTCTGTAAATTCATGGCTGTCTTTTAAAGTGCCTAAGTTGGATTTCAGCTGCATATTGGACTTCTGTAATTCTAACAATTGCTAAGAGGAAAAATATCTGTTAAAAACCCAGCATACATTCAAGAAAATATTATAGGACTGCAGTTTAATATGCAATTTGGTTTAAATTACAACTGGTTTAAGAGTTGGTGTATGCATCAGACTCTCCCCACAAATGTTTCTAAGCAGTAAAACAGCAGTAAAACATCTGAGGAAGTGAGCTGTAGCTCACGAAAGCTCATGCTCTAATAAATTGGTTAGTCTCTAAGGTGCCACAAGTCCTCCTTTTCTTTTTGCGAATACAGACTAACACGGCTGTTACTCTGAAACCTATCAGTTTTACTGTGATTACAAGGATGCAGGTTAGGAACTAGCACCAACAAAATAAAAGCAATTCTACTAAATTCATGCACATTGCTTTTCTGATGTGCCTGGATACTCACAGCTGTATCCATAGTCAGAAAACTTGGAAATGCAACTTTCTATCTTTGTGACAACACCCCAGGCAGTTCTACTCTCTCAGGACCTTGCTACGGAGGCTATTACTCCTCATCTATGTCACTCATAATCACCTACACTTGGTAGGTGCCGCCAGACAGTAATGATAAAATACTAACCAATTGCAAAACAAGAACTCAGTGGTTCAGGACTAAGAAAAGAGTAAATAAACATGTAACTTGTAGGCAGGATTCCCTCATACAAATGAGTGCAATTCAGAAAATAACTGAAAATATTTTGGAATTAAGGAGACAATACCAGAATATAACCATTAATTAATTAACTAAATATTTTTTAAATTTTATACAGCTCTTATAATGATAACATCATGATACTGCCCCCCTTTGTAAAGAGCTTTGAGATTTGCTAAAAGAAAGCATTATATAAGAGCTAGGTATTATTATGATATGTTTCAAATAATAAACCAAGATCAGTTCATTACAGACAATATTAACAGAAATTCCATATTTAAATCACTTACATTTTCTAATACAGTATTCTTTGCAGCTAATTCTTTAAACTCCTTCATAAACATCTCTTTTACTTTCTCTATTTCATCAGCCAATTTCTCTTTTTCTTCCTCTTTCCATTTATGAAAAGATTGCAGAATTTCTTCTTCTTTTGATCTTTGATGTTCATATTCCTGAAATTATTTTAAAATGTTACCCTAAGAATGCTCTCACTCTGTTCTCACGTACAAAAGAATGAAACATTAAAACTGGCAAATGTAATAGCTAAGTTATATGAATCAAATAGTTACAATATTGTGACATCAATTTTTAAGCAGAACTTCTGAGTGAAACCAATTATTTGAACGAGTATTTTTTCCCTTCTCTAAATAAACATCTGCAGCTCCTACAGGCACTTGCGTAAAGAATTTTGCCTAAAGACTGCATCACATTCCTCTCTTAAGTCTCAACCTGTAAGCTTTTGCTTTGCATTTATCACTTATGCTGTCCTTAACTCTTGTCTGAATAAGTCAATGGGAAGTTCTGCCAAAAAACTAAGGCCCATTTCCTTCTAATATATTGAAATTAATACAAGTTAAAAAAACAAAAACAACCGCAAAAGTTTAAGGCTACAAAGCCTTACCAATTTGCGTATTTTACAGACTTGTAAAAACATATTCATATTATCTGGCTGGTTCTTGCTTACACGCTCAGAGTCTAACTGATCATGATATGTGGGGTTGGGAAGGAATTTTCCCCCAGTTCCGACTGGCAGGAACCTTGTGGGGTTTTCACATTCCCCTGCAGCATGGAGTGCGAGTTACTTGCTGGTGTTATCTGGGTATATCTCACTTGGTCAATTCCCTGTCACTGCATGGGCCTCTTGCACTGGTGCACCTTGGCCCCTCCTATTCTCTGCCCATAGCACATAATAGTTTAGTCTCCCATGGTCTCTAGTGAGTTGGTCTAATTTCAGTTGGTGGGGTTATTATATGGGTACTGGCTGATACTGGTAGCCTGTGATATACAGGAGGTCAGACTAGAAAATTTGGTGGTCCCTTCTGACCTTAAAGTAAGGTAAATATGAGTCAACAAAGTAACATGGTTGCAAAAAAAGCAAACATCATTCTGGGATGTATTAGTAGGAGTGTTGTATCCACATACGAGAAGGAATTCTTCCACTCTAGTTGAGGCCTAATCAGCCCAGAGTAGAGTACTGTGTCCAGTTCTGGGCATCACATTCCAGGAAAGATGTGGACAAACTAGAGAAAGTTCAGAGAAGAGCAACAAAAATTATTAAAGGTCTAGAAAACATGATCTATGAGGGAAGATTGAAAAAAATGGGTTTGTTTAGTCTGGAGAAGAGAAGACAGAGGGGACGATACCAGTTTTCAAGTACATAAAAGGTTGTTACAAGGAAGAGGGGAAAAATTGTTCTCCTTAACCTCTGAGGAAAGGACAAGAAGCAGTGGGCTTAAATTGCAGCAAAGGAGGTTTGGATTGGACATTAGGAAAAACTTCCTGTCAGGGTGGTTAAGCACTGGAATAAATTGCCTATGGAGGTTGTGGAATCTCCATCACTGGAGATTTTTAAGAGCAGGTTAGACAAACACATGCCACGGATGATCTATTTAATACTTAGTCCTGCCATAAATGCAGGGGACTGGACTAGATGACCTCTTGAGGTCCCTTCCAGAATTCTGTGATTCTATGACTCTGTGGGTTCAACTGTTACTATGTTATCAAGCAAACTATAATCCAATATTAATGAATCACACTACCAGAGAAAAACATGTAATCAATCCATCAGAACCAGCAAAATAAGAGCAAAAATAATGGCAGTGAGTAATCATCATTCCCTTGATGTGGAGTCCTATGAAATTCACATTTTTACAGCAAAAGCTCGCACAAGGTGCCCTCACAACTTTAAGTGAGAAAAATAAAAATTTTGAAATAAATATACAAAACAATTGGGCTAAACAGGGTAATTCTGGCTATCAGTAAATATAGTTGTGACTGATATATACAGATTGTAAGGAAGGGGGAATTTGAAATCTCGGGCTTGATAATGGCTTATACAGATTTTCAACTTAAAGTCATTACTTTTAACACAGTACTAGGAGAACAGTGACCAAAAAAGCAATCACTGTTTGATAGCTTTTCAGTGCTTACTGTATATGAAACAAACTACTGGGCTGAGTGTTGTTAGTGGCCAAATGCCCTCCAACACATGCTTCTAGGGGATATCAATGCAATGACGGCAAAGATAGTAGAAATGGCAGAAATACATCATAATGAGAAAGGTGTGTTCTTCTGGTACTGTACATACCATGATGTTCTCTGTTCTTCTGTACTAACAAGGACAGTTTCAAGGCTGGTGCATTCATCTTGAGGCAGTTGTTAGATATGATTAATGTGGGGAAAGCCCTGAGAAGTACTGGAAGTCCCCTACCTCCATGCTGCTGATATCCTGGAACTCCTCCTCAGAAATAAGGTTCTCTTCTTTCATAAGATCTGGATTGTGCTGGGCAGACCCTCTCACTCCACTGGTGTCTGTAGGGCGGCTACTGGAGTGGGATGCAGGCCCTTAGTTCAGAGTTACTTCTGTTCCCACTCAATATGGCTTGTCAGAACTCCACATGGAAGTGGGGGGAGGGGCAGCACACTCTGAGCAGAACAGCCTCACTATTAGGGCAGTGCTGGAGCTGAGCAGGAAGGGGATTTCTTCCCTTTCCTCCCTGGTATTTTTAGGCTTTCATATTGCTTCTTCTGCTCCATGGGAACTCTGGTGCCATCTAAGGCCCAGAAATTAAGATATCACTTCACAGAAAAGATGCCAGCTGCAGCTACCCAGCAGGGGCATGATACCTGGGCAAATTCTTGTGAGCCTACAGATGGAATCAGAGATGGAGACAAAAATTTTCATTCTGGATTGGTTGTCACCTGGCAGAGTGACGAAAGAGAGGACACACACCCAGCACCATGAAAACTATACTGCCACCTTCAGGGGATAAAGCTTATTTTAGGCCATTTTTATTGCTTTTTATGAAGTAGCTTCCTTCCACCGGAAAGTTTCTAGTTACTCTGTTAGTATAGTTGGGTGAATTTTACTGAGGTGGGTAAAATAATTCAACAAATCAGATATGTTCTTTTATTCTACTCACTATCCTTGTGCCTTACATATCAAATGCAACTTTGCTTTCTCAGTATTACTCTAACTGTCCTTGTTTCAAAGGTATAAACAGGGAACTGAATAGCTGAATAGTGGATTTTCTAATGGTTAAGTTAAAATATTTATCTATAGAAATGACATGTTATTAAATGCATATTGGGAGCATCATTAAATTAAGGTCCCACATACCTTGTAATAGGATTGACCTAATTATACAGGAAAATCCACAACTGTTGTTTCTGAAGTATTCTGATATGACAGACTGGAAACTTTACTGCAGCTTCAAGTAATTTTTTTAATGGATTACTATTAATTTAAAATAAAACAAATCAGACTATCCAATCAGTATCACTGGTGCTATTTAATTTGGTATTAAAAATTGGTATTTTATTGCTGCCCCTTACATTTTCGGTTTTTTTGTACACTGCAGAATTTTATACCAAACAGAAAACTACATTCTAGAAGTTCTCAGGGGAACCTGAATGCTTAAGTAAAAGACAGACGGGGCTTTTGGCACTTGGGAAGGCATAGCAGATAGTTTGGGGTTGCAAGATAAGCACATTATAGGAAGAAATGGTTAACAACAATGACATTTTAAACGATTGTCATTGGATTTCAGAGCTAAATGGGGCAATTCTCATGTCTCTAGAGCTATTGTTTCAGGCTGTCTGCAGACTCAGGCAGGTATCCCTAACATGCTTACACAGTCTCATTTAAAAATTCTCACTGCAACCATAGGGCTAGAAATTTAATTTAAAAAAATGAAAGCTTAAATTCATGAGGAAATTATGTGGTAAATTTACACCTGCAAATTCATGATGTATGTGTGTACTATATTTAAAAAGTAATAAATTAATAAATTTAGTACCAACAATGTCAGGAATTATGCAATTGCAAAATATAAATATACAAATTAACAACTGGAAAATGGGTGACTCAGGAAATTAGTACTGAGTCTGAAGCCACTTGCTTGACTCTGCAAACAGTAGTCATGACTAAAAGTTGTTAGTCTTTGGTGGACATTTGGCAACCTCTGCTGAAGGAGTCCAATTGCAAGTGGACAACGAAGGCAAAGACATAATCAGAGTTAGTATAATTGCTAGTAGTCTAGCAACATAAATTTATTTGGCCTCCATTTTCCTTCCACACTGTTGTCAGTTTGTGGATAAATTGTAGGCTTAAATTTTTAGAAATATGAGCACAGTCCCCCTCACGGGGGAAAAAAAACAGGCAATAGTAAGGATTTAAAGGGCCTAAGGAAAAAATGTAAATTTCCCCCCCTTCATTCTATTTTTTCCACCAATAATGCCCCAAATTCCTCCTGTTTCCCCTCAGGCCTCATATCAAGCCTCTGGCCTTATGACAAGGGGTTATGTCTCAGGTTCTCTTCCTACTACAATAGGGACAGAGGGCAAGTGAGGCCAGCAGCAGGCTTCAAAGGTCTCCCCTTTTTATTGTAAGGTTATTTAGTTCTGTAAGAAAATGATGGTTCATCTGGTAGGATAGGAAAGAGTTACCCCTTCTGAAGAGAGGGATATCTGGGGTGACAATGGGGATCAGTCACAGTGGCAGGATGTATTCAGCCAGCCCCTCCACATCCCTGTCTCTATACTTCCCTCCCCAAGTCATCCCATGACAGCCTGAACATTGTCAGGGGAAAGAGCTAGAGAGAGGCTCATGCCAGTGTAAGCATGAATTTCAGAACTTCTCAGGCAGCTCCCTAGCTAAGACTCATATAGTTTCAAAGGATCTGTTTTGGGTGCATCAAGATGTCTGTGACGGACTACTGGGATGGACTATTGCTGTGTGTTCTGTGCCATAAGGCAGACAATGCTTTAGCTGCATGAGCCATCTGTTCAAGCACTTGAACTATCAAATATGGACAGACTGGCTAGCATATCTAGCATATGCCCATGTTAGTTCAGGTCCATTATGCTGACATGAGAAATGTTCTTCAGCAATCTAGGATCAAAGATTCACATTGATGGGAATCAGAACCATGTTCCAAAGCAAGCTTTTCATAATGCTTTATTTATTTATTTAAAGATAACAGGCTTTGAGTTACTGTACTATAGCTCCTCACAGTCATGCTGATGACTGCAAGACTGAAAAATAGCCTCTCACTTCCAAGAGTATCTGACCTTACAAACCCAGTCCAGTACAGATAAGAAGTTGTGTGGAGGTGATTCATATCAAAAGCTGGGCAGCAACTTCTCTCGGGAAAAGGGCTTCACATCAAGGCTGCTTTAAAGCTGAATATTTTAAAACTTCATTCTAATAATAAGATAAAGACCAAATTTAGTCTGATTTTTAAAGCTACATTTAAAAAGCCTTATTTATAATTTAATGTTACCTATATTTGGTTCTCCTTGACTTTTTTACTCATTGCCAGTAAATGAACCATTCTCTTTCCCCTTCTGATCACAATCTTGCAGTTTCCTATAAGGGAATCTGACTAAGGCCATGTCTACGCTAGAGAGCTTACAGCAGCACATCTATACAGATACAGCTGAGCTGCTGTAAGATCGCTCATGTAGCTGCTCTATGCTGATGGGAGAGAGCTCTCTTGCCGACATAGCACTGTTCACACCAGCATTTCTATTGGAGTAACTTATCTTGCTCTGGTGTGTTTTTCACACCCCTGAGCGACATAAGCTATACCGACAAAAGTGGTAGTGTAGACATGCCAAAGGGTATGTCTACTCAGCAGCTGAGAGATTTAATTCCCAGCTCAGTTAGATGTACATGTTAGCTCTGCTCAGGCTCGCACCTAAAAATAGCAGGATGGCAGGAGTGCAACAGGCAGCAGCTTGGGATAGCAGCCTGAACACAATCCTGCCTGAAAGCCTGGGTACATATTCGGCAGAATTGACTCCTTGAGGACCTGCTCCATGATTTTTCTGGGACTCAGGTGAGGCTGACTGGCCTGTAGTTCCCAGGATCCTCCTCCTTCCCTTTTTCAAAGATGGGCACTACATTAGCCTTTTTCCAGTCGTCTGGGACTTCCCCCGATTGCCATGAATTTTCAAAGATAATGGCCAATGGCTCTGCAATCACATCCACCAACTCCTTTAGCACTCTCGGATGCAGTGCATCCGGCCCCATGGACTTGTGCTCGTCCAGCTTTTCTAAATAGTCCCGAACCACTTCTTTCTTCACAGAGGGCTGGTCACCTCCTCCCCAGGCTGTGCTGCCCAGTGCAGCAGTCTGGGAGCTGACCTTGTTCGTGAAGACAGAGGCAAAAAAAGCATTGAGTACATTAGCTTTTTCCACATCCTCTGTCACTAGGTTGCCTCCCTCATTCAGTCAGGGGCCCACACTTTTCTTGACTTTCTTCTTGTTGGTAACATACCTGAAGAAACCTTTCTTGTTACTCTTAACATCTCTTGCTAGCTGCACCTCCAGGTGTGATTTGGCCTTCCTGATTTCACTCCTGCATGCCCAAGCAATATTTTTATTCTCCTCTCTGGTCATTTGTCCAATCTTCCACTTCTTGTAAGCTCCTTTTTTGTGTTTAAGATCAGCAAGGATTTCGCTGTTAAGCCAAGCTGGTCGCCTGCCATATTTACTATTATTTCTACACATTGGGATGGTTTGTCCCTGTAAACCTCAATAAGGATTCTTTAAAATACAGCCAGCTCTTCTGGACTCCTTTCCCCTTCATGTTATTCTCCCAGGGGATCCTGCCCATCAGTTCCCTGAGGAAGTCAAAGTCTGCTTTTCTGAAGTCCAGGGTCCGTATTCTGCTGCTCCCCTTTCTTCCCTGTGTCAGGATCCTGAACTTGACCATCTCATGGTCACTGCCTCCCAGGTTCCCGTCCACTTTAGTTTCCCCCACTAATTCTTCCCGGTTTGTGAGCAGCAGGTCAAGAAGAGCTCTGCCCCTAGTTGGTTCCTCCAGCACTTGCACCAGGAAATTGCCCCCTACCCTTTCCAAAAATTTCCTGGATTGTCTGTGCACTGCTGTATTGCTCTCCCAGCAGATATCAGGGTGATTGAAGTTTCCCATGAGAACCAGGGCCTGCGATCTAGTAACTTCTGTGAGTTGCCAGAAGAAAGCCTCGTCCACCTCATCCCCCTGGTCTGGTGGTCTATAGCAGACTCCCACCACGACATCACCTTTGTTGCCCACTCTTCTAAACTTAATCCAGAGACACTCAGGTTTTTCTGCAGTTTCATACTTGAGCTCTGAGCAGTCATACTGCTCCCTCACATACAGTGCAACTCCCCCACCTTTTCTGCCCTGCCTGTCCTTCCTGAACAGTTTATATCCATTCATGACAGTATTCCAGTCATGTGAGTTATCCCACCAAGTCTCTGTTATTCCAATAACATCATAATTCCTTGACTGTGCCAGGACTTCCAGGTCTCCCTGCTTGTTTCCCAGGCTTCTTGCATTTGTGTATAGGCACTTAAGATAACTCGTAGATTGTCCCTCTTTCTCAGTATGAGGCAGGAGCCCTGCCCTCTCGCGCACTCCTACTTCCTCCCGGTATCCCACTTCCCACTTACCTCAGGGCTTTGGTCTCCTTCCCCCGGTGAACCTAGTTTAAAGCCCTCCTCACTAGGTTAGCCAGCCTGCTTGCAAAGATGCTTTTCCCTCTCTTCGTTAGGTGGAGCCCGTCTCTACCTAGCACTCCTCCTTCTTGGAGCACCATCCCATGGTCAAAGAATCCAAAGCCTTCTCTCCGACACCACCTGAGTAGCCGTTCGTTGACTTCCACGATTCGACGGTCTCTACCCAGGCCTTTTCCTTCCATGGGGAGGATGGACGAGAACACCACTTGTGCCTCGAACTCCTTTATCCTTCTTCCCAGAGCCGCGTAGTCTGCAGCGATCTGCTCAAGGTCATTCTTGGCAGTATCATTGGTTGATTCTTCTATTTGAATTAAACTTTTTTCAGCATCAAGGGCTGCTCTCCCCTTGTTTCCTTTGCATAGCCTCTTGTACGAAACAATGGTTTCTACTGTGAGGTCAGCAGCAGAAGTAAAGGGAACTTTATAACCATGCTATGCAGAAGAAAGTTACCAAAATAGTAGGAAAAGTGGGACAATTTACAATGCAATATTAAAACTAAATTACATTTATAAAATTTAGATCAAGATTGGTCTTTAACTAAGTCTGTCTTATTTAAAAACCAACTCCACACTGCCCCTTATTCATAGAATGCACTCCTTGAAGTTATCTGTTAGGCCTCTATCCTCTCCTCCTTAAAATCCATCCTAAAAACTCACCCCTCTTGTGATATTGACAGGATAGCTGATTTTATTTGAAAAGAAGCAAAAATTGCAAGATGATTTGGAACGATCAGAAATTATCAACTTGTGCAGTAGCTTAACTATATAACCACAATATTTCTTTATTTCTTTGTTACACCTATTCTCTCTTCCCCGCTTGTAGATCCTATTGCAATTCACATTAATAACAACAGTAATAAAATAAAGCCCTTGCACGTAACTACCCACTAAAGCAATATTACTGCTTTTAAATTTTTTCACTTTCCACTTTTGCTTCATCTCTTGTCAACCCTCCACAATGGCTGAGGCTACCTACTGCTTCAAGGTTACTGAAAGCCTTTGGCTGGCTGCTTACCTAGGGTTCAAAGGCTAACATACAAGTTGAAGTGATATTCCTTGCATTTTCTCACCATTACCCTCTTCTTACTCTCCCTGCTTTAAACTGTTAACTCATGTCTTGCCTATGTTAGAT
Organism: Lepidochelys kempii; assembly: GCF_965140285.1. Classification (NCBI taxonomy): domain Eukaryota; kingdom Metazoa; phylum Chordata; order Testudines; family Cheloniidae; genus Lepidochelys; species Lepidochelys kempii. Next base: position 97,555,697 of record NC_136380.1, read on the forward strand.
TGAAGTTCTCATGGCAAAGAACATCTTACTGTTTATAAACCATCAATTAAACTTACAGAGCTGTATCTAGCAAGTGCCCAATCACCACAGTGTCTAGGCACTATATGATTTTTTAAATAATAAATAGTATTATAATATTCTGCATTCTATCTGCTCCAATAAGAGCTTTTTGCCATTCTGATGACTGACAGGTGCTAACAGTAGCAGTGCCTTTCATATTGGTTCCAAAATACATTCAAGAAGGGACAGTGGAAGGTAACAAATAGGGCTTTTAAAATTGCAGGAGGTGATGCTGATGTGGCACAGGAACAATGCTGCTAAACAGAAAAATCTTATTTAAGTTTTCATTTAGTTCTGTTAACCTCATTTGCAAGCTACATGATCAGTGAACACAGTCCAGAATACTGATTCCTGTAGGATGTTGCTAATACTTAATATATACTACCTTAGAAAATCTGGCCATGTGAGCTTGTTGTTCAGCTTCTAGGAGGGACTTGGTGAGCTGCAACTGCTCCTTCAACTTATCGATCTCATCCTGTAATTTATCTGTCTTTGCTTTCTTCTTTTGTTCTGCTTGAAAGAAATATACATTTGCAAAATGTTAATTATATTTTTGGGAAATGAGATTTTTCCTACAGATGTCTTTTTTCTATGCTTCTCCAACCTTTTCATTCTGTGAACCACTACTCTCACAGATCATCTTTCCTCCCAATATCACAATTCCTCATAGATTGCTTCTCAAAATAATACATTCTCTGGACTACTAGAATAAGATCCATGGGCCATAGGTTGACAGCCATTGTCTTATTGAAAATATAGCATGTGAAATAAGCTTATGAAATATTTAATATTAAAAATGAACTAATTTGACATAGATAATCTAATTTCAACATGTTTTATAGGAATGTAAGGGGCAGAAGGTCAAAGGAGGAATGAAAGGCATGACTCCCAAATATATAATTCTGCAAGATTCATTAAAGGATGTTAATTAGTCAATTTCTTTATCAGTCCATATAGAGATACAACTTTGATTATTCAACCAGGGTGCTAAACTCAGCAATCCAGCATAATAATCGTTGTTACACTACTTTATTTGGTAGATTATTGTAAAATAATTTTCTTAAAAACAATACTGCAGATCAGGAAGTGGAATTATATCAGGATACCTGCACTTCAAATTGTTCAAGGCATGTGGCCTTTGGTCTTGTGACTCACAACATTAAATATGCATGAGTTAGCAATTCAGTATACATGGTTAGAGGTGTATGGTAAAGAGACTTTGTCAGGTTGCTTCAGAGGAATTTGCATGTACAGAGTACTGCTACATTTTTATTCTTGTCAGCATAAATGATGAATTTAGGGATTTTCTTCTTTGCCTCTTCTGCTTTGTGTCAACTGAAGAATATTTATAGTGTGAAAGACATTCTTCATATTTTTGCTTGTTTTACCCCAATATATTTTTCTCACCATGTGTGTGATTCATTGTTGCTGGGAGCTGGTGTTCTTTAGCAATGGGAAAGGTGTTAGGGAACGAAAGTGGGGGATGGTGAGCCAGAGAGGTTGGCAATGGAGCAGGAGCAGCTGGATAGCGGTGGTCAGGAAGCAAGAGCAGCAGGGAGCAAGAGAAATGGGCTAGGGGGAATGATATAGGATGGAGACAGGGTTTGAACACTAGCCTGAGAGGCCAATAAAATAGCAGTAGTTGAAGGAACTGCAAGATATGTTGGTAAACTGGTAGAGGAAAGCAGCTATGATGTGCTTGGAAAAGGAGGGTAATGGGAGGAATGGCAGCCAATTGAGCTGGATTCATTCTGTATTAGCAAGAAGAATTACTGTGTGAGGGGAGTGCTCCAACTCTTTGAATACTTAGGGTATGTCTACACTGCAATAAGACACCCACAGCTGTGCCAGCTGGCTTGGGCTTGTGGGGCTTGGGCTAAGGGGCTGTTTAATTGTAGTATAGATGTTCAGGCTCAGGCTGGAATCTGGGCTCTAGGATCCTTCCCCCGCATAGGGTCCTAGAGCCCGATCTCCAGCGCAAACCTGAACATCTACACCGCAATTAAACATCCCCTTAGACTGAGCTCCTTAGCCAGCTGTGGGTTTTTAATTGCTGTGTAGACACATTCACAGTTACTCCCATTGTTCTGCTATGTACTCAGATACTGCAGTGATGGGCAAACTTATAAAAACCTAGATAGATTGATAAAGTGGCATGTCAAGATTAAAGATGGATACATTTTTGAGTGTACATTTTAAACAATTTTTTGACAGTGACCCTTAAAATGAAATTCTGGGAACAGAAGTTTCACCTATCTAATCTAAACAAATTCATAAGTTTCCCTATAACTATCACATTGTACTATCACTATTAATTTATTGTGGGCCTGATCCAACTCTTGCTAACTTCACTGGAGGTGGAGTGGATCCTATAATGATAACAAAACTTTTTTTATAAAATGTACTTTTCCATGGTACATCCTGTTCAGTGGCAATACCACCCATATTTTCACAGTTTTCAAATACTCAGAGGAAGCAATTGCTCTGAATTCTGCCACTGGCAAAGGTATTCAGCAGGAACTCAGTTTGAAAAATGATTCTAAACATGGCAGCATGCTATTCCATGTTTATAATCTTTCAGTGAAATAACTGCCATATCACATTTGGTCAGTTTACGTGATCTGTCTGTCAAATGTACAAACTCACTCTGGGGCTTATAAGTCAAATGGCTTCCTTCTGGGTCACACAAAATCCAAATTGCATATCCTGAATATATTTTACATATTTCTATATCACCTTAACTTTCCTGATCGTGTGAAAGTACTCACCAGTGTGAGATTCTTCCTTATGGCGTCGTTGCATATGACTTTGTAGAAAGGAATAGTTCATAAAAGCCTTATCACAAAACTGACACTACAAAATACAGATAGATATTTGTCTTAGGTAACAACATTAAGTGCTGTTTTTTTTAATTATAACAGTTAACATTTTTTGAATTAGCCTATTACATTTCTCTGTACAGTAGCCCATTCTTGTACATGGCAACACTGTGATGCTGATTTGAATTCCAACATTATTCAATTTAAATGACATAGCATGCTGGTGATAACCGATGAAATATTCAAGCTTGAGTAGTAATGTTAGGAATCATATCCTCTGTAAGATTAAGCCACTAGAAAGTGATAAGGTCATAGACACTTGAGAATGTCTGGCATTCTAGTCAAGACAAGGCGATGATTGAGAATATTGTGAGAAAAGACACAAACACACTTTCTAATTAATGTTATAATTAGAGTGGAAAACAAGTTTAAATTATTACCCTTATTATCACTCACTCTTAACTTTAAAATAAAATCTCCATTTGGGCTGAAATGCTCCAAGTTTGGTTTTAAAAAACGTGAAATATGAGGAATATCCATGCCACTATTTTGGATTACAAAAACTGAAAAGAAAAATACATGTACTTTCCCATTGTGAAATTGTATTGCCACACTTTCTCTCCTTCCAATATATATAACTCAACAATAGCTGAACGGAGAAATTTGGCATTTAACAGTGCATACTTTGAACTATATATCCATGTTGGGATGGGGGGAGTGGGAGGTTGAATCATAAAATACCATAGGTCATCCAGGCAATGTGGTAGTGTAAGATTACTTGTGCTTTGTAGAGTCTAGTTTTAAATGTGCCAAGAAATGGGGATTCCATCCCTACTTTTGATAAATTATTATATATGAATACCTTCTTTTACTATGCTAAAATTCTTCCATTCTGCATATTGTTATCGGGACACATCCCACCCCTTAATCTATGGTTGCCAACTTTATAATGTTTTAAAACTGGACACTCCAGCAAGAGTGCCAGAACATCCCCCACTCTGCCCTCTTCCCCCGCCCCAGACCCTACTCCTGCCCCACCTCTTCACCCCCGCCCCCAAGACACCGCACCCCATTCACTTCTCTTCCTCTCTCCCCCCGTCACTCACTGCTTTTCCCCTCTGCCCAGGTCAGAAGGGACTCACCAGTGGAGCCAGGCTGGGAGTTGCAGTCGCCCAATGCAGATAGGAGGCGGCCCTGACTGAATAGGAGCTGGCATGGGTAATCATCCAGCGCCTCCCTGCCTCCCCAGCCTGCAGTAACTGGACTTTCCTGTCAAAAACTGGACACCTGGCAACCCTACCCTAATCACGAGACAGTCAAGGCATATCTCTAGCCTTTTCTTATAAATCAGTCTCCCCAGCCCTCAAAGGTCTTCTGTAGCTCATTCACCCTCCTCTGAATTAATGAAATTCCCAGAAAGTAAAAGCAATTCCAGGTGTGATGGTGCCAGAGCTATGTAAATATTTATTAGCTCCCATCCCAGAATACAATGTTTGCAGCCCAAAATTGCATTGACTTTTTGTTTCCTTCCCATATTATACTGAAAACTCTGATGAAATTTGAAGAAACCTACTATCCTTAGACATTTTTAGCATTACTGCTTTTCAGGACACTTAGAAAGGGAATGAGATAAGGAAAAGTAGAGTTGTGGGGGGAATCATGCTGGAGAGAATAATAGGGAGGAGGAGCTGGAGCAAGAAAGGGGGACAGTTGCAGATAAATAAAAGCAATGTTTATTAGGATCCAAAGTAATAACAAAATACAGCAAAAACTCACTGATTCACATAGCACAAACCTTAAAGAATCTGCCTCCCACCCAACCTTTCAGGACAAATATAACAGCAGAGGAGGTAGTAAGGTGCCGAATTACATACTTCGTTTTTTTATACAAAATATACTACAGAACATTTACACATTCTTTATGATTTGTCCTGCCTCTAATGATGTGTATTTAACACATTCGTTTACACTCATCTTTTATAAATGTAGATATGAATTTTATCAAATTTGGATCCTGTTGGTATATTTTAAAGCTTTTTAATTCATCCTTAAAGTACATTTTGCTCATTTTAAGAGTACATGAACAAAATGTACAGCTGTTGAAAGCGATTGACCAGGTTGTGAATCAAAACCCCTCATTTCTTCATAAGGTCTGATGGCTAACTATCCTTGGCTATCGTATATGTTTTAAAACATACAAATCTGCTTGAGGGAGCCACAACTGCACACTTAAGTCAGTCAGTCACACTGATGTGATATGAATGTAAAAGACAATTTCAAACTTGCACAGCAGATTTAAAATCTGTTCATTATAGCCAAATTCCCAGGTCTCATCTAGAATTTAAAATTCTACTACTGATGGCTAGTGTGATATTAAATATACATGTCTTGCAACCACCACTAAAACCATTAATAATTAAGTTACATTTTGTTGGATACATGCAAGGAAGTACTGACATAAAACCTAGATAGAGAAGGTATAGTATGGCAGCAAAGCAAAGAACCATCGGGGATCTTACACTATAACAGATTGCGCATGATTTATGGTATTAAATTGGCTGTGAAATACTATTATCCATTCAAGCACTAAACTCATGTAGTAGAAGCAAGCTCTTATTCAACAATTAACACATGGAATGTTTATACTATGTGCCTATTACTGGTGACAATATTCCTCTAACTATTTTTCATAGTATTAAATACAAAAAAGCTTTTATGTAACATTAAGACCTTGTGCAAATCATCACAATATGAGAAATTCAAATATAGTAGAAAGCTGACATTCCTTCATGAAGAAAGACATTGTTTGAGTTTTTGAGCCTTAAAATGATCACACCTTAACAGCAATTCCATTTGACAGTTCCTATTTTTACAGTTTTCACTTGTTCTGAAGGTGGATTAAAGACATTAAACTTAAAACTCAAAACTCAATTACTGTGCATCACATTGAAAATAAAGTGCACATGCATTAAGAAAGGCAAGTGACTGTTTACAGCCTTGCTCATAAAGGGGCCAAAGCTTTAACGGGCATGGAACCTGAACTACCCACTGCGCAAGACTAGCAAAAACCCTATTGTTTGGCACTCCAGGACAGCCAAATGTTTAATACAGACAAGTGATATGTAATTGTTGGCTATGAGACAGCCTGCACTTACAAATACTAGAAATGGATAACATGGAGTCCTCCAAGTTCAGACCCAAAATGCTCACACCATTTTACAGATATTATTCAATATCATTTTCTGAACTCACCCCTCACTAAATCTGTCTAATTCTTAGAGATAATAATTTACTCCAAAGCATAAAAGGGGGAGAAAGAACTTTTTATTTTATATGACCTTAAATGGAAAATGAGACAAATGCCACTGAACAGAAGAAGGAAGATGAACTATACTCCAAGCCCAGTATTTTGCTTGATTCTTCTTCTGGCTCCACTCAGCCAGATAGGGCCTAAGTGTATTTTGAAGAGAATGCACATATTTGTGCTCTCAAATACAATAAGGGGATTACTTGACATTCAGTTGAGTTTACAATTCAATTGATGCAAGGGCTCACTCTGTTTCCATTTTCAACCCAGGTCAGATACTCTGGTCAAACAAGAAATCTAGAGCTTTTGAAATGCAAATCACATCAGCAGCTTCTCCTTAAGGCCCCGATCCTGCAGCTGAATCCACAAGGACCCTGCATTTGCACTGTGTCCTAATGAATTCTGCCCACATGGATACCATTACAAGACCGGGGCCTAAGTGAGGGAAACATACAACAAATAGCATAATTTGTTTTTAAAAATACAGAATTTTGGACAAAAAATATATATCTTCCTACTGGACCACTGAATGTAAGATGGAATCTTGCCCATATGCTCAGGGTTTAGCTGATCGCCATATTTGGGGTCGGGAAGGAATTTTCCTCCAGGGCAGATTGGAAGGCCCTGGAGGTTTTTCGCCTTCCTCTGTAGCATGGGGCATGGGTCACTTGCTGGAGGATTCTCTGCTCCTTGAGGTCTTCAAACTACAATTTGAGGACTTCAATAGCACAGATATAGGTGTGAGGTCTTTTTTAGGAGTGGTGGGTGAAGTTCTGTGGCCTGCATTGTGCAGGAGGTCAGACTAGATGATCATAATGGTCCCTTCTGACCTAAATATCTATGAATCTATGAATCTATGAATTTTTCCTTAGTCAAGACATCTTAGAGAAACAAAACTTTTCCTAGCCCACTGACATGCTGATGTTCCCTCTAATCCGGGTTGAAACACGTTGCTGGTACAGCATGGGAAAGCTTGCATTGCTCCTACCTATGCTGTACCTATTATTTGGATAAACAGAACTTTGACTTTCAGGAGTGTCAGGCTAGAGCATCTTTCAGTAGAGTTAAATCAACTTTAAATACACACACACAAACACACAAAGTTGGCCCAAGATCATGTTTGCCAAGTTTAAGCCCAGTATAGTCTTTAAATTTCAGAACACCTTTTAAGGCAGTTATAAATTCCCAAAATAGTTGCTGGGGAAAAAAATGAGAAAGCTGATACACCCTTAAACTGTTAATCTTTCTAAGACTTAATGTGCCCTATTCTCCCTTGTCTGCCTTCCACCTTACCTAATCATTTGCTTCAGAGTCCCTTTAGGGATATCACACAGGATGGTGAAATGAACACAAGCCTGAAAAAAGCTCATCGGTAACTAGGATGAGCAGGAAATCAAACGCCTCCTCTCTAAAGCTGTATGAGATTCCGGCCCCACAGTGCTGGGAATGAAACCGCAGCCTCTGGGGTATTTTGATGGGGACAAAGAACAAGGAGTACTTGTGGCACCTTAGAGACTAACACATTTATTTGAGCAGAGGTGCCACAAGTACTCCTCCTCCTTTTTGCTGATACAGACGAACACGGGCTACCACTCTGAAACTTGATGGGGAAAGGACGGGGCGAGGGTGGGGGGGGAGCATATCCGCAAGGTAAGGAAGGTCCCTGCCCGCCCTGCGGTTGCACCGCGGGAGGGGGGGAGCACGAGCCGCGGCTAGAAGCGGGTCTCACCTGGTGATAGCTGGCTCTAGCCTCCAGCATCATCTGCTGGGTGCTGATCATCTTCTTCCGCTGCCTGCACTCCTCCTTCAGCAGCTTCATCTCCTGGGCGCGCCGGGCCGCCTCCTTGCCCACCTCACCGAGCTGGGCGTCGGCCGCCCGCAGCGCCTGCTCGCGGCCCCGCAGCTGGGCGCCCAGGTGCTGCTGGCAGTGCAGCAGGTACTCGATGGAGAGCTGCGCCAGGCGCACCAGCTTGAGCAGCAGCGGGTCGGCGGGGCCCTGGCAGTGCGGGCAGCGCAGCCGCTCGGCGCTGCAGAACGTGACGTGGCCCAGGTGCTCCTGCAGGGCCGCCACGTCCAGCTCGCCCGCCACCCGCTCCACGTCCACGGCGCTCAGCCGGCGCCAGTCCGGGCTCCCGCGCCGCGGCCGGAACTGGAAGGCGGGTAGGGGGCCCGACGCGGCGGCGCTGCCCATCCCGGCCGGGCTGCAGGGCGAGCGGGAGGCACCGCTGGGCGCGGGGCCCCGAGTCCTGCCACCAGGCGTCCGGCCCCGGCCTCAGGCTCCGACTGTGCGCCGGGCCGCGGAGCCCGGAGCCCCCGCCCCGGCCGCTCGGCGTCTGCCGCGTTGCTATGGCAGCTGCGGGGAGAGAGCGAGAGTGAGACGCCTGGTACCTCCCCCGCCCCCCATCCACACACACTTCACTTCCTCACCCCCCTTCGCTTCCTCATCCCCCATCCCAAACACCTTCCCACCCGCACCCACCAGACCCCCCTTCGCTTCCTCATCCCCCATCCCAAACACCTTCCCACCCGCACCCACCAGACCCCCCTTCCCTTCCTCATCCCCCATCCCAAACACCTTCCCACCCGCACCCACCAGACCCCCCTTCGCTTCCTCATCCCCCATCCCAAACACCTTCCCACCCCCACCCACCAGACCCCCCTTCCCTTCCTCATCCCCCATCCCAAACACCTTCCCACCCGCACCCACCAGACCCCCCTTCCCTTCCTCATCCCCCATCCCAAACACCTTCCCACCCCCACCCACCAGACCCCCCTTCACTTCCTCATCCCCCATCCCAAACACCTTCCCACCCCCACCCACCAGACCCCCCTTCACTTCCTCATCCCCCATCCCAAACACCTTCCCACCCCCACCCACCAGACCCCCCTTCGCTTCCTCATCCCCCATCCCAAACACCTTCCCACCCGCACCCACCAGACCCCCCTTCGCTTCCTCATCCCCCATCCCAAACACCTTCCCACCCCCACCCACCAGACCCCCCTTCCCTTCCTCATCCCCCATCCCAAACACCTTCCCACCCGCACCCACCAGACCCCCCTTCCCTTCCTCATCCCCCATCCCAAACACCTTCCCACCCCCACCCACCAGACCCCCCTTCACTTCCTCATCCCCCATCCCAAACACCTTCCCACCCCCACCCACCAGACCCCCCTTCGCTTCCTCATCCCCCATCCCAAACACCTTCCCACCCGCACCCACCAGACCCCCCTTCGCTTCCTCATCCCCCATCCCAAACACCTTCCCACCCCCACCCACCAGACCCCCCTTCGCTTCCTCATCCCCCATCCCAAACACCTTCCCACCCCCACCCACCAGACCCCCCTTCCCTTCCTCATCCCCCATCCCAAACACCTTCCCACCCGCACCCACCAGACCCCCCTTCCCTTCCTCATCCCCCATCCCAAACACCTTCCCACCCCCACCCACCAGACCCCCCTTCGCTTCCTCATCCCCCATCCCAAACACCTTCCCACCCGCACCCACCAGACCCCCCTTCGCTTCCTCATCCCCCATCCCAAACACCTTCCCACCCCCACCCACCAGACCCCCCTTCGCTTCCTCATCCCCCATCCCAAACACCTTCCCACCCCCACCCACCAGACCCCCCTTCCCTTCCTCATCCCCCATCCCAAACACCTTCCCACCCGCACCCACCAGACCCCCCTTCCCTTCCTCATCCCCCATCCCAAACACCTTCCCACCCCCCCACCTGACCCCTCTTCACTTCCTCATCCCCCATCCCAAACACCTTCCCACCCGCACCCACCAGACCCCCCTTCCCTTCCTCATCCCCCATCCCAAACACCTTCCCACCCGCACCCACCAGACCCCCCTTCCCTTCCTCATCCCCCATCCCAAACACCTTCCCACCCGCACCCACCAGACCCCCCTTCCCTTCCTCATTCCCCCATCCCAAACACCTTCCCACCCCCCCAGGCCCCCCTTCACTTCCTCATTCCCCCATCCCAAACACCTTCCCACCTGCACCCACCAGACCCCCCTTCCCTTCCTCATCCCCCATCCCAAACACCTTCCCACCCGCACCCACCAGACCCCCCTTCACTTCCTCATCCCCCATCCCAAACACCTTCCCACCCCCACCCACCAGACCCCCCTTCGCTTCCTCATCCCCCATCCCAAACACCTTCCCACCCCCACCCACCAGACCCCCCTTCGCTTCCTCATCCTCCATCCCAAACACCTTCCCACCCCCACCCACCAGACCCCCCTTCCCTTCCTCATCCCCCATCCCAAACACCTTCCCACCCGCACCCACCAGACCCCCCTTCCCTTCCTCATCCCCCATCCCAAACACCTTCCCACCCCCACCCACCAGACCCCCCTTCCCTTCCTCATCCCCCATCCCAAACACCTTCCCACCCCCACCCACCAGACCCCCCTTCCCTTCCTCATCCCCCATCCCAAACACCTTCCCACCCGCACCCACCAGACCCCCCTTCCCTTCCTCATCCCCCATCCCAAACACCTTCCCACCCCCACCCACCAGACCCCCCTTCCCTTCCTCATCCCCCATCCCAAACACCTTCCCACCCCCACCCACCAGACCCCCCTTCGCTTCCTCATCCCCCATCCCAAACACCTTCCCACCCCCACCCACCAGACCCCCCTTCCCTTCCTCATCCCCCATCCCAAACACCTTCCCACCCGCACCCACCAGACCCCCCTTCACTTCCTCATCCCCCATCCCAAACACCTTCCCACCCCCACCCACCTGACCCCCCCTTCACTTCCTCATCCCCCATCCCAAACACCTTCCCACCCCCACCCACCAGACCCCCCTTCACTTCCTCATCCCCCATCCCAAACACCTTCCCACCCCCCCACCTGACCCCCCTTCACTTCCTCATCCCCCATCCCAAACACCTTCCCACCCGCACCCACCAGACCCCCCTTCCCTTCCTCATCCTCCATCCCAAACACCTTCCCACCCCCACCCACCAGACCCCCCTTCCCTTCCTCATCCCCCATCCCAAACACCTTCCTACCCCCACCCACCTGACCCCCCCTTCACTTCCTCATCCCCCATCCCAAACACCTTCCCACCCGCACCCACCAGACCCCTCTTCACTTCCTCATTCCCCCATCCCAAACACCTTCCCATCCGCACCCACCAGACCCCCCTTCAATTCCTCATTCCCCCATCCCAAACACCTTCCCACCCCCCCAGGCCCCCCTTCACTTCCTCATTCCCCCATCCCAAACACCTTCCCACCCGCACCCACCAGACCCCCCTTCACTTCCTCATTCCCCCATCCCAAACACCTTCCCACCCGCACCCACCAGACCCCCCTTCACTTCCTCATTCCCCCATCCCAAACACCTTTCCACCCCCACAGCTTCACCCCCCTTCACTTCCTCATCCCCCTTCCCAAACACCTTCCCATCCCCACCCACCTGACCCCTACCCTTGTTCACACCGCCTCACTCCCTCATCCGTACACACTGCACCGCCTCACTCCCCTCGTCCCCAAACACCTCACCACCTCACTCACCCATCCGTAACCACCTCACCCCCCTCGTCCCCAAACACCTCACCACCTCACTCACCCATCCGTAATCACCTCACCCCCATACTCCTTATCCTCCCATCTTCAAACACCTCCTCATCCCCATACCCCTCACTGCCTCACTCTTCCATCCCCAAACACCTCACCCCATCCTCACCACTCTATCCCCAAACACTTTATCCCCCCCACACCATCCTTCCTCACCCCCGAAACACCTTGCACCCCTGCATACACAACCCCTCCCATATACACCTCAGCTTCTCATTCTTCCAGTCATTTCCAAACACAATCCATATCACCCCCTCCCCAGACACCCCTACACAACTCATATCGTATACACACCCCACTGTACACCCTCCTCATCCTCACAGTCACCCCTGTATCCTATACACATTCCACATAGCATTCACCCCACAAACACATCCTACATTTCTTCCCCTCCAGCCATTTCCTATGAACATCAACCCCTTCCAGTACACCTCACCCACTAGTCATACGTTTCACATCTCCCATTTCCAATATACACCCTTGTATAATTCATCCCCATATATGACATATACAACCAAAATCTACTCCCATACACATAAAATGCACATCTACTGCCATACAGAAGGACAGAGAGAGCACATGCGTGCACACACGAGATTAGGGTCTTGTTTTTATTCAAAGTTGCACAGGTTTAATTAAAGGTGTGATTTTTTTTAAACCAATTCGGGTAAACCAGATAGTTTATGTAAGTGCTTCATTTGTTCAATCAATATTAAACCAAGTTTAGGAGTGTTCACACAGGGTTTTGAACTGGTTTAAATAAGGCCTGGTCTAGGCTACAAACTTAGACTGACGTAAGTTGCCCTGCGTTGACCTATTCCTGCATGTATCTACACTCAAATTTGTCTTCAGCCAACTCCAGCGATGCAGTAAAACCACCTCCCCAAATGGTATAGAGCAGGGGTGGGCAAACTTTTTGGCCCGAGGGCCACATCTGGGAATAGAAATTGTATGGCAGGCCATGAATGCTCACAAAATTGGGGTTGGAGTGTGTGTGTGTGGGGGGGGGGTGAGGGCTCTCGTTGGGGGTGTGGGCTCTGGGGTGGGGCTGGGGATGAAGGGGTTTGAGGTACAGGAGGGTGCTCTGGGCTGGGATCAAGGGGAGCACAATAGATCCAGTACTGCGCTGCAGTCCTGACACTTCTACAAGGAATTGCATGCCATACTATGTGGAGATCCCACTAGCACCCAGCAGACCACTGTGGATACCTTTGAGGAACCTGAGACAGAGACCTCTGCAGTGAACACCAAGGAGGAGTAGGAGGGAAGATGCAGTGGGTGACTCCAGCCATGCCACGAGCTGGGACCTGTTTGAGACCGTGCCACAATCTAACCAGTCCCACCAGGTAAAATGCAGATGAGCCTGATCAAGGGGAAGGGAACTTGCGTAAGTGTGTAAGGCAAAATGCATACACGTTTAAATTTAAAGATGACACTCAGTCTATCCCCAAGTTAACAAGAGAAAGATATCGACTTTTCATTGTTTTATTTGTAGGAGAAGAGGTAGGGGTATAACAAACAGAGCAGAGTTGCATCTGATTTTCATTCCCCTGTTGGTTAGGCTGGGGAGGGAGGGATGTAGAGCACTTCATGTGCATAGGGATGTTCCTTTTATCCACCAGAGACATCTTGATGAAACTTTCATGGAGATACTCCACAATCTTCTCCGGAAGATTTCTAGAGATGGCTGCCTTATTTCTTCTTCCACGATAGGGCACTTTCTTATGCCACTCTGTGATGAGTTTGGCTAGCACCATTGCAGTAAACAGGCTAATGGCATACAGGCCTGGGCGGGTTCAGAACGTCAGCAACTGTGCTCTCTGTGCCTTTGTTACCCTGAGGAGTGAGATATCGGCTAAGATCACCAGAACCTGTGGAAAATAGTGCCAATATTCAGTGCCATTGCTCTATACTCATACCCATGGAATAGGGACTGAAATTTTATAGCTTCGTGGAACAGAAAATCCTTCCCACCTTGCCCTTGGTGGGCTGTATTCATCATAGCTGAGGCTGGAGAGCAGTGCTATGCAGAGGTGTTCTAAAGCTGAAGTGTTAATAAGCATTTCTTATTAAAAGTGTTTTTGGGAATAACGGAAGGGAGTTTTGAAATTTATCTTTCCCTTGTGATTGTAAATCCTGGAGTACATGTGTCTGTTTTTATCAGCAGCTTCTGGCAGGGCGGCCTTAAGGGGAGCCCTCTCCCCATCTGCAGAATTCCTGACCCTGATGAGGAGGAGAAAGATGAAAGAGGACATGTTCTGCAAGATCCTGCAAGCCAGTGCTGCAACAGACTGTGAACAAAGGGCTCGGAGGGCCAATATTACTGATACCATGGAAAAAAGACAGAGAAGACAGACCCAGAAGTCCCACCAGGACATAATGAGTCTTCTCAGGCTGCAAACCCAAATGCTGCAGACTGTGATGGACCCGCAGGTTTAAAAATCTTGGACTCTCCACCTATTTCAGTCCTTGAAGAACTCCGTGGTCGCTGCCCCCATGCTCCAACATACCATGTGGCATTATATGGCACATTGTTACCCTTGCTACTCGAAGCTGGGGACAGCAAGGAAAACCACAGCTTCACATACACTGACCTGCAAGGACTACGGTTCATGTATGTGTAGCCACAACTGTCTACATTTGTGCACTGAAGTGGATATACATGTTTACTTCCTTTTTAATAGTAAATTTTCAGCCCAATAAGTTATGTTAAAAATGTGGATAGCATCACCTGTGGGGTTTTTTGCACACTGATTTTCTATGCTGTTCCCCCACCCCCCCATTCAATAAAGTTCTAATTTTGGATTATCAAATCATCTTTCTTGCATCACAACAAATATTGTAGAATGCATAGTGATACGCAAAGCAAACTACTTATAAATACGCACCAAACACCACATAATTCATAGCTTCAGGAAAACACCCAGTCATATTTATAAATGTACAGTAAGCACTATACAGTTCTTAGCAACATCCAGAGCTCCAGGCACAGAGAACACTGTCCACCAGAGAACACTACTGTGGCTGGCCATTAAAATGCTCTGTCAAAGCCTCCCTCAATTGCATAGCTCTATGTTGAGCTCTTGTAATAGTTCTTGTGTTTGGCTATTCAGAGTCAGCAGACAGCCATTCCACCTTCAGCCTATATTTGGCATCAGCTTTTTCCCTTTGCCTCACAGATATGCAGGACAAAACAGGAAGCTATAACCATTGGGATATTTTTCTTACTGAGAATCAATCTAGTGACTAAAGCAAGCACTGCCAGCATCTCTTCAATCTGCCAATAGCACGTTCAACAGTCATTCTGCACCTGCTGAGCTGTTAGCTGCACCTTGCCGTGGCCAAAGAATAGCTTCATGAGCCAAGGGAGCAAAGTGCAGGCTGTCCCCCCTAGAAACAGTATCGGCATTTCAGTATAGCCAATGGTAATTCTTTGGTCAGGAAAGCCAGCAGGTTTCTGAACAGTCCCGTGTTCTTAAAGATATGAGTTCTTAAAGACTGAGATTTTCATATTAGTGAAGCATCCCCAGAGATCTGCCAACAGTTGTATAACCATGGAAAAATAACCCTTTCTGTTGATGTACTCTGTGGCAAGGTGGGTTGTTGTCAAAATAGGGATATGTATGTCTCTATCATCCTACCAGTTCAGGAACCCCACTGTTGCACATTGTTGAGTGTCACTGTCCTTTGCAGCAGGATACAATTAACGGACCTACACACTTGTAGGTCCTCATTGTGGATTTTCCAAATCCAAAATTATTTCCCACCCACCAATTGCAATCTTGTATTGCAAGCTTCCAGAGTGCAATCACCACTTGCTTCTCCACTGGCAATGTAGCTCTCATTCTGGTGTCCATGTGCTGGAGGGTTGCTGCAAGCTTGGCACACTGATCCAGGAATGTGGCCTTCTGCATCCAAAAGTTCTGCAGCCATTGCTGATTGCCCCACCAGCATTACGATGCAATATCAGCAGTCAGCTTTTGTTTCTCAGATCCACAACCAGTGTTCCATGAAGGCCACCAACAACCTTGAATTATTTTCGTTATGCCCCTCAGCAAACTGTCCTCAAAGAAATCCTCATGTCCCCAGTTGTTGCGGGTCCTGAGGGTACAGGAAATCCAGGAGAACCTTGCATCCTGTATTTTCAATGTTCATGAGAATAGCGTGTAACCCATGTGCCTAATAGGGAGATACCTCTTTAAGAGGCCCATGTGGAGGTAGAAGAGAATTGTGTCTGGGGACTTCATTGTTTCTAGCCCTCCACATCCAGAAGCATCTGGATTTTGCGTGTGGTTGTGGTAGTTTGGGGTATGCTCCAATAGGTTCCCTGTTGCTGGGGTCAGACTCCATGAGGACAAGAAGTCAGGGTAGCTGCTTTACAAAAGGCCATGTGCCCTGTGTGAGTTGGGAGAAGCTGAGCCCAGGAGCAGAAAGCAAGCTGTTTCCTCTAACCCTGAAGCATTTTGCAGCAGGTTAGTGATATTGTTAACCCTCTAACATGTAAGCATGGGTAATGTTAATTACACAAAGGAGAAATTGGGAGGGAAAAATAATTTCTTCTATTTTAACTGTATACTTTGAATGTTTTTTTTATTTTAGCCAAACTGTTTTAGTTAAATTATCTCAACTAGTATGACTCACCAACTTTTCTTTAAATGTAGTAATCGAGAACGAGTCATTTATATTTTGCTATTCTCAGTTTTGTATTTTCTTGCAACAGGTTGGTTTGTTTTTTTAAAATCTGTACACTTAACTGAGTGGTTGGTTAATCAGTTAGCTGGCTGGCTAACAGTGATTTTAACAGAGGAAGAGTCCGCATGGATCCCATGAAGATTCCTATAAGCAAATGGAGGGAAGATGATGTTTTAGACTCAGCAAACTGTATAGATTGGTGATCAAAGACTCTGAGACTCAGGTGAACTCAACCTAAGCTTTTCGGAGCTCTTCTTCTTCTCACTGTGTTTCTGTGGGGACTGAACTGTTGATTTTAATTTGTTTTCTTTATTTATGTAGAACTGTGAAAATAATCTATGTGGATTATAAAATAGCCATGTTATGTTGTAAAAATTAAATTGTTGTTATTTGTTTTTTTATCGTAAGTTTTTATAAAGTTGTTAGTTAATTAAATTCATTTCTTTA
This sequence comes from Lepidochelys kempii, assembly GCF_965140285.1. Taxonomy (NCBI): domain Eukaryota; kingdom Metazoa; phylum Chordata; order Testudines; family Cheloniidae; genus Lepidochelys; species Lepidochelys kempii. Next base: position 97,572,620 of record NC_136380.1, read on the forward strand.
GTTTCTTTCGGGATATGAATGTGGGGAGGTTAGCCCTGTGCGATCCTTGATGAAAATCCTTAGAGATTGAATTCTGGGTCTCCAGCTACTTTTCTATGGGAATTGGGGTTTTTTTAGGCACTGGAGAAGGGCAATGAAGTGAACTCTAGTCCACCCAAAGGTTACAAACGCACAGCTCTGTGGACTCCATACTTCTGTCAGAGATGGCAGAGACCAAGGAGTGCCATGCAGGTTTGTGGGATTATTTTAAAGAGTACTTACTACAACTCCTGAGGAAGCTCGTAGAAGGAAGGTAATATGGATGGGGAGTGTTCAGCTGTTGTGACCTGCACTGGATGTGCCATGTTTGTCTTTCTTCCGCAGGACAGAAGCGACTTTGTCTGTACAAAGTGCAAGCTGGTCTTCATATTGGAAGAGAAGGTTCAAGGTCTGGAGCAACAGGTATCGACCCTGCGTTGCATAAGAGAAACTGAAGATTTCCTGGACAGACGTCAGGATATGCTTCTACGGACACAACGTTCTGCAGATTCAGAGCAGGCTGCACTGCGGGGACAGGAGGATGGTGAAGAAATTTGGTAGCATGTGACCTCCAGAAGAAGAAAGGGAAGCATCCATGTACCAGCAATGCAGATACAGATAAGTAACCGTTTTCATGTTCTCTCCACAGGTATTAATGCGGAGAGTGGACTAGATGATACATCTGAGGGAGGGGAACAGAAGGAGACTCCGCCGATTGGAAGGCATGAGATGCACTGTCCTAGGGTTGGGGGTTCCACGACCACCGTCCCAAGAGAAGGAGGCGGGTGGTGGTGGTCGGAGACTCTCTCCTCAGGGGGACTGAGTAATCTACCTGCCGCCCTGACCGGAAAAACCGAGAAGTCTGCTGCTTGCCAGGAGCTAGGATTCACGATGTGACGGAGAGACTGCCGAGACTCATCAAGCCCTCAGATCGCTACCCCTTCCTGCTTCTCCACGTGGGCACCAATGATACTGCCAAGAATGACCTTGAGTGGATCACTGCAGAGTACGTGGCTCTGGGAAGAAGGATAAAGGAGTTTGAGGTGCAAGTGGTGTTCTCGTCCACCCTCCCCGTGGAAGAAAAAGGCCTGGGTAGAGACCGTTGAATCATGGAAGTCAACGAATGGCTACGCAGGTGGTGTTGGAGAGAAGGCTTTGGATTCTTTGACCATGGGGTGGTGCTCCAAGAAGGAGGAGTGCTAGGCAGAGACGGTCTCCACCTAACAAAGAGAGGGAAGAGCATTTTCGCAAGCAGGCTGGCTAACCTAGTGAGGAGGGCTTTAAACTAGATTCACTAGGGGAAGGAGACCAAAGCCCTGAGGTAAGTGGGAAGTGGGATACTGGGAGGAAGCACGAGCAGGAGCGCGCAAGAGGGCTAATGGCATTTTGGGATGTATAATAGGGGCATTGCCATCAGACTGAGGGATGTGATCGTTTCCCTCTATTCGACATTGGTGAGGCCTCATCTGGAGTACTGTGTCCAGTTTTGGGCCCCACACTACAAGAAGGATGTGGAAAAATTGGAAAGAGTCCAGCGGAGGGCAACAAAAATGATTAGGGGACTGGAACACATGACTTATGAGGAGAGGCTGAGGGAACTGGGATTGTTTAGTCTGTGGAAGAGAAGAATGAGGGAGGATTTGATAGCTGCTTTCAACTACCTGAAAGGGGGTTCCGAAGAGGATGGATCTAGACTATTCTCAGTGATAGCAGATGACAGAACAAGGAGTAATGGTCTCAAGTTACAGTGGGGGAGGTTTAGGTTGGATATTAGGAAAAACTTTTTCACTAGGAGGGTGGTGAAACACTGAAATGCGTTACTAGGGAGGTGGTGGAATCTCCTTCCTTAGAAGTTTTTAAGGTCAGGCTTGGCAAAGCCCTGGCTGGGATGATTTAGTTGGGGATTGGTCCTGCTTTGAGCAGGGGGTTGGACTAGATGACCTCCTGAGATCCCTTCCAACCCTGATATTCTATGATTCTATGAAAAATTATGGATATGGATGACATTATGGGATGGAGAAAGTTGCATGCTGGAACTTGACCCCTAGCTCCCAGAGATCCCTGGACAAAGCAGTACTATCCCACAAAACACTGCAAAAATATCCCAGAAGGCACTGTGTAGGATGGCAGCAGCTGGCATACTGGGACACCTATCAGCGATGCGTGCACTTTACATCTACACAAGCGCTCCTGGTGAATATGCTCATTGCCAATGCAAGCAGCATGTACGCATACATAAGCAGCAGGTGAAGCTTCCCTTTGGGGAGGCCAGCCCCGAGGCCCTGCCCCTGCTTGCTGCTCTCAGCCACCTCCCACCGCCCCGGCTGGGGCTGAGAGTTCGATTGGGGACCCAGCTGGCATGCCAGCGGAGCTCTTGGCCCTGGCCGGAGCTCCGAGCCTGGAGCCCCTCCTCCCCAGCCAGAGGCTGCAGCGGTGGGGCTCTGGGCTCCCCTGTTCCACCCCTTCTGTCCATGGTCCTGGCCCCCACTCCACCTCTTTCCCCCAAGGCTCCACCCCCACTCCTTTCCACACACCCCCACTGCAGCCCCGAGACCAGAAAAGCTCTGTGCCCCTGCCACAGCCCTGCAACCCGTGGCTGTGGTGGGGGGAGGGGCCTTTTCTGGGGGCCCCTAACTGGCTGAGATAATGCACCACTCTTAGAGTGACCAGATAGCAAGTGTGAAAAATTGGGACAGGGCGTGGGGGGTAATTGGCACCTATATAAGAAAAAGCCCTAAATATCGGGACTGTCACTATAAAATCAGGACATCTGGTCACGTTAGCCACTCTCCCGCAGCCCCGAGGCATGAGGTCTGAGGAGGCTTAGCCTCCTCCAGCCTCCATTACACACCGTCCGTGCCTGCACATGCATGAGTGATATACAAACTTTGGTGCCTGTATACTGACATAACGTGCAACGGTCAATGTTTGTAGTATAGACATGGCCTAAATCTGTTTTAAATTTAAAGCAGTGCAACTTTGAACACAGGCACTAAAGGAGACATTAGAAGTAGCTATGGGACCTTTCCAGGGTGCGCTTTCTTACACATGTTCAGAAAGTGGGGGGAGTTAGCTGCTGAAAGGAAACTGTGGGGAACTCAATCAGAACTGGGGGGAAAGTCTGTGCTATTCTGTCACTGAGATCAGTGGAAGCAACAACAACGTGACACTGGGCACTACATTTCTAAAAGGACTCATTTTAAATTTTAGTTCCTAAACAAATTAACAGATTTCCTTATAAGTACTCTGAACATTGATACTTGCACCCAAAGAGTAGTTTTGGAAGAATATAATGTATTTTTTAATCCACAACAAAGAGGTTGGGAACCTGCTTTAAGTGCAAAATTTAAACTGAACTGTAGCACTGACTGGTGCCTCCAATAATTTGTTTACATTGCAGTGGTACCCAAAGGCCCAATCCGGATCGGAGCCCCATGGTAGTGCGCGGCTGCTCATTCCAAAATACTTGCTTTAGGCTAAATGACCAATAAAACCCTGAGAGTTATTCACAACCCGCCCCGCTAGTCGGAGCCGAGCCAAGCCAACGTGAGGCAGGCGGCAGGGTGACTCGGGAGAGGAGGCGGAGAGACGAGTCTAGCTGGGCCTGGCTGGAGAGGTTCCTGCACCGGGCTCCCTCCATCAGCGAAGCCAGGGGCTCTGCGAAGCCCGATCTCGCCCTCCCCAATGTGGGGCCCCAGCAGAGCCGAGGCTGGAGAAGCCCCGCTGGCTGCGATGGACGCCCGGCGGGCCCGAGAGCTCCCAAACCAGCCCAGCGGGGGCGCCACTTGCGGGCCCGGCCCGAAGGCTGGTTACAGCTGCGGGCAGACCCGTACTCGCGCGCAACAGGAGAGAGAAGACGGAGGGCGGCACCCCAGCCCCTGCCTCGCTGCTCTCACCTCGGGCGGCGGCCGCCACACAGCAGGGTCCCCGGGCAGCGCCTCCTCCGCCCGCCGGCTCCGCTGTAGCTGCAGCCCGGCAGCGCGACTCCGGCTGCGCCAGGAGAGGGGAGCGGGCCGCGGGGGTGACAGCGCTGCTGCTGCTGCCTGCCCGCCCGCCTCCAGCGGCTCCAGAGCACCGCCTGCCCGCCGCCTCCGCGGCGGCTCCTGCTCCATGTCATAGAGGGGCTGGCAGCTCCCCCTCCTCCCCGCTCCCGTCTTCCTTCCCGCCTATCCCCAGGCTCTCAGGCGCAGACACGCCTCCGCTCTCAGATGCCGGGAGAATGCGGAGATGGGTCAGGGAGGGCAGAGGAGGCGGCAGCGGGAGCAAGCCCGCCCCGGGAGCGGGGCAGCGGGACCGCAGGCTGAATATCAAGGAGCGAAGACGTTGTGGCTCAGCCAGCCGCGACCTCCCGCACGACTCCACCACCTTTCAGTCTCCAGCGCCCTCAGTGCCCCAGCTCACTTCGTAGGGTGAGGGTTGTGGCACCCCCGTTAAGGCTACGGCAGAGATTCCTCGCCAAGCCGCTAATTTTCAGCGCGCCTTCGCGGTCTCACAGAGTCGTGTTTGGTTTCTGGAACTTAGCCCAAAGCGGACTGCTGATTTTCCTCAAACTCGGGGTGGGGGAAGGGGACAGATCAAGGTTTTATGAATTAGGAGACACTGTTAAAAAAAGCTGTAGTTTAAGATATTTTTCTTGACACTCAACAAATGACTACAAATGCTTAATGGCATGGAGAGTACACTTACAGAGTTTGTGGGTGATTTCAAGCTGGGGAGGGTTGCAGCTGCTTTGGAATCCAGAATGATCTGCATGGGTGGTGGGTATAAGAGGCTAGGGGAGGCTAAGCCTCCATTTTGGAGGTGTGCCTGTGCAACCTTAAATTGGCCCTTGTTCAGCAGTGCCCCAATTGCCCCCTTAACCGCCAAGCCTATGGTGGCTGAAATTTACAAGTCCTTTATGTCCTTTTACAACTGGTTCACTCTGACCCATAGGATTCCTTCTAACACTATTAAAGGACAAAAAGGGGAGGGAGAAAAAAGGTTGCCCACGCCTCTACCCTCTTTGAGTAATGTCTCACTACGTACATACTCATGCTGGTCTTTTGTATTATAAGATTCAGGACAGACCAAGGCAAATTAGATCATTCTGTTGAGATGGGAGTCAATAGTAGATGACTTTTAGCTCCTTTAATAATGAATGGATATTTGTATCTCTGCTATAATTCCACAATCCTTATTCTTAAAAGATGCTTTGTTACCTGAATAGTAAAGATTTTCCTTGCTGGTGGTAAAATGAGTAGTTAATCAGTAGCTGTTTCTAACACAAAATTTGAGGAAAGGCACTAAAGAGCCCAGACTCTCAAGGATATTTAGGTGCTTAACTCCCACTGAAATCAACAAGGATTTTATTTAAGGAACTGGGCCTACCAGCGCCAAAAGATGTTTATTAGATGTGTAACTAAGCACCTCTTTCAATAGTTTGGTGATTGGTCTTCTACATCAGTTGAGTTCAACACACCTTTGAATTTATTTTGACCCAAAGGAAGGCGCACACAGAGATTTTTGTCTGAGCTGTCTGACCAATTTAGTTCATATTAAATTAACTTAAGCCATAGAAGCTGCTGTATTCTCAAGAAAGCAAAGCAGGGAGTCTCAACTGATTTAGTAGATTTTGTTTAGCTATTACATCATCAAGGGAATAAGTAAAAGTGGAGTTCATGTCTTACAGTCCTTAAACTCTGTATTGTATTTATGCCAAACTGCATATCTACTGTAAATATTCAAATGCTTTGAGTTCAATTTCACTCTTTGGTCCTGGTGTTACCATAAATTATAGACACCAATTAATTAGCCTACAGTAGTGCTTCTAATTTAACAAAAGGGTAACAAGGTTATGGCCCGCCCTAAAGGAACTGCCAGGGTGTTACCAGGGGGCTTGTCTCCAACCTGCAGAGGGCTCCCCAGAGCAAGCTAGTCTTGCTAACCCCTGAAAGGACACCGGTACAGCTGTGTTCCCTCTAAGCTGCCTGGTCACCCAGTAGCAATTCAAGTGCTGTGCACTTGATTAGCAGAGCCGCACACATCCAGCAGCGTGTATTCAGTTTCCCCTTCCCTCGCTGCTTTGCAGCCACGTTGCCCCAGCAGTTGTTCCCGGGACCCTCCTGCTGGCTGTGCAGAGTGTGTGCGGGAAAAGGGGTGCTGATGTCAGGGTGTCCCACTCCCCCCACCCCTGTACCCTATCTCCACAGAGCAGGGGAGAGGAGACAGGACTCAGGACTCAGAGCAGAAGAGAGCCGCTGCCGTCTGAGGTCTGATTGAGCCTTCCAGGCGGTGAGTGAGTGCCTTAGAGACAGCGCATAGTGTCTGAGACTTCCCCAGAAGCCAGCTCGCACACGTGCGCGCTCTCTCTCTCACTCACACACACACACTGTCTCCCCATCCACCCTGCCTTTGTACCCCAGCTCTGCAGAGTGGGGGAGGGGAGACAGGGCTCAGGAGCAGGAGAGGTTTCAATGAGTGCCTTAAAGGGACAGTGCTCGGCCTGTCTCAGAAAATTCCCCAACAGCCAGCACACACACAATCTGTGTGTCACACACAATCTTTCACACTCACCTTCCAGCACATACTTGTATTATGGCTGTTGGTACTACTTGGTACTTCCTGCAATGCACATATATTCTCTGTAATTTTCTTCTTTCAAAGTGTGTTATTTTAGTTTGACTGATCTATGCATTTCATAATTTTTATTTTTTTTACACTTAAATTTAATTCTTTGAAGAGTGAGTTCTAAAATGCCTAACCTGTCTTGGCTGGAGTAATTATACCTATGGTAACTTAAAAAAAATTATATCTAGGCTTTTTGTTTCTACTGGTGGCACACATCCACTCATACTTCAGTGCACATAAAATTTATTCTGTGCAAGGATGGAAAAAATTAGAGGGAACATTGGGACACAGCCTTCTGCTCAAGGACTGACACACACACAAGCAGAAAGTCTTCAAAAACATAAGCATTATTTATTTTAAAAAAATAAGTAATCACAGTATTTTTAATAAAAGCAAGAAAGAATACATAAAACATAATAAAATACAATAGAATTATATCTAGGAATGAGGTGGGGCAGCAAAATAAAAGACATGGAATATGTAGATCATGTAACAGTTACAATGTAATAGATGTGTATATATTGTGACAGGGTCGGGCCAGATGGCTACAGGAGATTAACAGAGGCAGATATATTAGCCCCAGGTTAAGTAGGTCCTTTTTCCCTGGGTAAGGTAACAGGGAAGGTTTCAGAACAATCAGGAACCTTCTGGAGACAATTAAGACAGACAGGCTGATTAGAACACCTGCAGCCAATCAAGAAGCTGCTAGAATCAATTAAGGCAGGCTAATCAGGGCACCTGGGCTTAAAAAGAAGCTCACTTCAGTTTGTGGTGTGTGTGTGAGGAGCTGGGAGCAAGAGGCATTAGGAGCTGAGAGTGAGAATGTGTACTGTTGGAGGACTGAGGAGTACAAGCATTATCAGACACCAGGAGGAAGGTCCTATGGTTAGGATAAAGAAGGTGTTGGGAGGAAGCCATGGGGAAGTAGCTCAGGTAATTGTAGCTGTCACACAGCTGTTCCAGGAGGCACTTTAGACAGCTGTATTCCACAGGGCCCTGGGCTGGAACCCGGAGTAAAGGGCGGGCCCAGATTTGCCCCCTCCCCCAGCCCCCCAAACCTTCCAACTCCTGGTCAGACACAGGAGGAGTTGACCTGGACTGTGGGTTCACAAAAATGGCCAAACTGAGGGCTGCCGTGAAGCTCCAAGGTGAGCAAATCTGCCAATAAACGCAAGACCCACCAAGGTAGAGGAGGGACTTTGTCACAATATATACATGCGTGTATGAGGCTCTATATACACCAAGGCTCTAGCCTAAATGTTGCAATTCAATAACATGCTTAATACAATGTAATATACATTACCTTTATAAATCATTACAATATTATCGTTTTAGAGATAATTACTTACTTAATACTAACATTTAGTAGTTAATGGTTTAATATATTAACATTTAACATCCTGTGGGCCAGACTGGTTGCAGGATGGGTAGGGGAGATTTCACTCATAACACAGGCATCCAGCTTTATTTACAGACAGACCCACACACTCCTTAACAATAGATGGAAAAATCAGACTTACACTCGTACCCAAGTTCCCTCTGTTTCGTCTTAATGGTCCTTCTGATCTGTCAGTAGTGATGTTAAGGATAGTGATTGTCAAGGCCACGATTTTCCTAACTGCTGCTGCTGCTGCTTCTTCAGGCTGCGGGCGTAGTGTCATTTGCTGCTGGCTGTTGCTACTGGCAGGGACTGCTGATTGCGCTGCTATGAAAGCTGTTGTTGTGGTGACCTTTAGAGTTCTGCTGCTACTGCTGCTTTTTCAGGTAGCTGCTTTTTGGAATTTTCTGTTCTTCTCAGGTAGCTTTGGTTCTTCCACAAAGCCTCAAACCCAGTGCACTCAGCCTGGTAGCTGTTGACCTTATATGCTGGTAGCTCTCTCAAGGTCTGTTCATTACATAAGAATGGCCCTACTGGGTCAGACCAAAGGTCCATCTAGCCCAGTATCCAACAGTGGCCAGTGCCAGGTGCCCCACAGGCAATGAACAGAACAGGTAATCATCAAGTGATCCATCTCCTGTCGCTCATTCCCAGCCTCTGGCAAACAGAAGCTAGGGACACCATTCCTGCCCATCCTGGCTAATAGCCATTGATGAACCTATCCTCCATGAATTTATCTAGTTCTTTTTTGAACCCTGTTATGCTCTTGGCCTTCAAAACATTGTCTGGCAAGGAGTTCCACAGGTTGACTACGTTGTGTGAATAAATATTTCCTTTTGTTTTAAACCTGCTGCCTATTAATTTCATCTGGTGACCCCTAGTTCTTGAGTTATGAGAAGTAGTAAACAAGACTTCCTTATCTACTTTCTGTACACCAGTCATAATTTTATAGACGTCAATCATATCTCCCCTTAGCCGTCTCTTTTCCAAGCTGAAAAGTCCCAGTCTTATTAATCTCTTCTCATACAGAAGCCGTTCCATACCCCTAATAATTTTTGTTGCCCTTTTCTAACCTTTTCCAATTCCAATATATCTTTTTTGAGATGGGGCAACCACATCTTCAGGCAGTATTCAAGAAGTGGGAGTACCATGGATTTATATAGAGGCAATATGATATTTTCTGTCTATTATTTATCCCTTTTCTATTGACTCCCAACATTCTGTTCACTTTTTTGTCTGCCACGGCACATTGAGTGGATGTTTTCAGAGAATTATCCACAATGACTCCAAGATCTCTTTCTTGAGTGGTAACAGCTAATTTAGACTCCATTTTATATGTATAGTTGAGATTATGCTTTCTAGTGTGCATTACTTTGCATGCATCAACATTATATTTCATCTGCCACTTTGTTGCCCAGTCACCCAGTTTTGAGAGAGCCTTTTGTAGCTCTTCACAGTCTGCCAGGGTCTTAACTATCTTTAGTAATTTTGTATCATCTGCAAATTTTGCCACCTCACTGTTTACCCTTTTTTCCAGATCATTTATTAATATGTTGAATAGAACTATTCCCAGAACAGACCCCTGAGGGATACCACTATTTACCTCTCTCCATTCTGAAAACTGACTGTTTATACCTACCCTTTGTTTCCTATATTTTAACCAGTTACCAATCCATGAGAGCACCTTCCCTCTTATCCCGTGGCAGCTTACTTTGCGTAAGAGCCTTTGGTGAGGCACCTTGTCAAAGGCTTTCTGAAAATCTAAGTACACTATATCCACTGGATCCCCTTGGTCCACATGCTTGTTGACCCCCTCAAAGAATTCTAGTAGATTGGTGAGGCATGATTTCCCTTTACTAAAACCATGTTGACTCTTCCTCAACAAATTATGTTCATATATGTCTTACAATATTGTTCTTTATTATAGTTTCAACCAGTTTGCCCGGTACTGAAGTCAGGCTTACACGCCTTTAATTGCTGGGATCACCTCTGGAGACCTGTTTAAAAATTGGCATCACATTAGCTATCCTCCAGTCATCTGGTTCAGAAGCTGATTTAAATGATAGTTACAAACTACAATTAGTAGTTCTGTAATTTCACATCTGAGTTCCTTCAGAATTCTTGGGTGAATACCATCTGGGCCTGGTGATTTATTGCTGTTTAATTTATCAATTTGTTCCAAAACCTCCTCTAATGATAGCTCAATCTAGGACAGTTCCTCAGATCTGTCACCTAAAAATAATGGCTCAGGTTTGGGAATCTCCGTCACATCGTCAGCCGTGAAGACCGATGCAAAGAATTCATTTAGTTTCTCTGCAATGGCCTTATCGTCCTTGAGTGCTCCTTTAGCACCTCAATCGTCCAGTGGACCCACTGGTTGTTTAACGTAATTTATTAGCCTGGCTTAACCAATCAGTTTCCAGATATTAGTATGATTGCTATTTTTGTCTAGTTCCTCCCCATTATGTCATACTTATTTTTAGATAGCCATGCTCCTCCCCTGACACCATATTGGTCAGAGCTCCTTCCCCGATGCCCTCTTGGGAGAAATGCTGAGTCACTCCCCAATAGTTGCTGGAACTTTCCATACACTAATCCTGTGTCTTTCATAGAGGATTATTGCATCCGTCATTTTGGATTTCTACCTTTAAACTATCACTAATTACTATTTATCTAACGTCTTATTCTTAAAACTAACTGCTGTTTTATGCAAGTCAAAGTGTCCTGATACTGTCACCACCTTAATTGTATCAATGGGGAGGTGTGAAATTTTTACGATAATTAAACTCTCTTTGCAATTTTCCTCTATCAAAATGCTGCAAGGTTTTTCAAAACAGCTAAATGCAAAATCTCTCATTACACTGGATTGATGTGAATACCTCTAAACAGTCAGAGGAGAAATTACACTTCTCTCCCACAAGATGTGAAGAGGAGTATAGATGGGACTTAAGGTGATATCAATTAAAACCAAGATTTTAGGATAAAATAATGAAGACTTGACACTGTATGGTGATGTGTTCCTGGCAATAGATGTGGCACTTTTTTTTTTTTTTTTTGGCAGTGCTTTTCTAAAGAGCCTCACAATAGGATACCAGGCTTTTGAAAGCATGATCCCCTTTCCATTGATGGGGGCTCAGCTGCACAGGAATTTCCCTAAACCTGTACGGGGAGACTTTGGCAAATCAGTAAAGTGCCTGAAACCACTATGGCTTATTGCTAAAAGCAGCCAAGTCAGCAGGCTGTAAATTGGCCATTCAGCAGTCTCAGTTTAACCAAGGCAGAAGGGGGGGTGGGAGGGTTGGCTGCCACAGAGAGGGCAGCTTGACCCCTGTCCTTCCTGATAAGAATTGTGTTGAAGTTGCTGATACATGCATTTTAGAAGAGCAGGATGTGCCCCAGGAATGTCTATTGGGGCCTCAAGGCTGCAAACTCTGGAAAAACCCACACCTGGTTAATCAATAAGCAGAAGAAAGCCTCTTACTTTACCATTGAAACTGCTTCCTTGACAAGTTTTCTTTAGGGGACATGTCATTCTATTACTAATGTATAAATAAAGGGGGGAAAGTTTGAGGTGGGGGGACTCTTCAGGACTGGACTCTCCCTCTGGATGCACCTTGTGTTCCCCAGCGGCAGACAGGCTGCCGCTGTGCCACTCAAGAGCCACGCTCAGCTTTGGTAATTATCAAAGGTTGGGGGTGTTTTACAAACCTGTTGTGGACGTGTGTGTAAGTGCGTGAGACTAAGTAAAGTTTAGCTTTAAGTGAAAGCACTCTTGTGTTGTCTTGTTTGTGCCAGCCATCTATTGGTCAGATGGCTGTGTCTCCCCTGATTTATTTCCTGACACCACCTTGCAGAGTAAAAGTTACCAAGAGCTTTGGGTTGAAAGAACCCCAGGTAACAAACCCTCCTCCTCCTGAACTTCTCTGTACTCCCTAGTGGTCAGCTAGGTACATTAGAACCTCAGAGTTATGAACAACCTCCATTCCCAAGTTCATAACTCTGAAATGTTTGTAATTCTGAACAAAATGTTATTGCTGTTCTTTCAAAAGTTTACAACTGAACATTCACTTAATATAGCTTTGAAACTTTACTGTGCAGAAGAAGAGGGCTTCTTTTAATGATCTTAATTGACATGAAACAAGCACAGAAAACAGTTTCCTTAGCTTGTCAAATCTCTCTTTTTAGTAGTTTACATTTACCACAGTACTGAACTTTTTTTTATTTCTCTCTCTTTTGGTCTCTTCTGGTGCCCGATCACAACTGAAGTGCTACTGTACATGCAGCATTCCCAGTATAGATATTTTCCAACCCCACCCTCTGTAAATTCAAACAACCTCTCTAATTTCAGGACATTCAGGACTGTTCTGGTGATAGGTAAGCCCACTTAATGTCTTGGGGAAAGAGTGGGTGCAAGTAGCAATTTTACTGGTCAGCACAAGTAAAAATGGAACCACCAGGAAGTTGATACAATATCATCAACGGTCTCCAATTATCTTTGTACCCATGAGGGAACTCTTCCACTTGGCATCAATCAGAACTCAAACATGCAATGCATGTCTAGAGAGAGAAAGGGGCATGATAAACCTAGAGGGCCAAGTCTGCTTTCCATTACACTGGCACAGCTCCACTGATGAGTAGGATTTGGCCCTGGAAATGGAGAGCATTGACTACAGTGAGAGATCCAGCAAAATGCAGGAATGTTCCTTGAAGATGTGACCCAGGAACCTCTTTGTAACCAACGGGCAAGGGGCACTGAGGGGATGCATGAGTGTTACAGGGATCTCCTGACTCAGTATGTGCATTCTAGTTCACTAAAGAACGTGAGGTCTCATAAAAGCGTGTCTCACAGGTCATCAATATCATTGTGAAATGTATGTATGTATGTATACACTGAAAATGTTCTTAAAGTCTGTGTCACAGTTCAGGGCAACTGCTCCTGTATTTCCTCTTAGTGGTCCAGCAAGAGCACCCACACTCAGGCTTCCAGTTCTCCAGCTGTCGCCTTGCTGGGTGAAGACCCGCATGTGTCTCCTTTCAGACCAGGGTATTTCCAGGCTGCACAGTTCCCTGCCTTCACTGAGTTATTCCCAGCACAGACAGGGGGCCTAAGGACACCTACTTGCTTTCCTTTCAGAGTTGGCTAACAGGTGTAATTGTTCTGATTATAAGTACTATTCACCTCTTTCTATATAAGCCTTTGTTATTCTTAAGGTAAAAAATACAGGAAAAAACATTAACAAAAAAATCCATATGCATGCTAATAAGCTTACCAGAGTTCACCCCAATCCTAACATGGATTCTGGAAGAGCAGTCCTTGTGTCCACAAGGAATCCCCTTGGGGTGGTTCAAGTTAATCACAGCCTCAATTTAGACTTAGCACACTAACATGTTTAGTCCACCCTTCTATACAGTCCAGGGGGGGTCTTTGATCTGAAGTTTCCAGGAGCAAGTAGACAATGGGTTTTCCTTCCCAGGGCATAGCTTCAAAAGGGTGAATTTGAAGTGGGTCACTTGTTTTCTCCAGGTATTGCCCCCAAAATTCCTTTGAAGTTCCTAATATCTTCAGAGAAAGTATATACATACAATACCATAACACATACATAATTGCATTTTAATACAATGAACCCCAGCAATGTTAAACTTAATTCAGTAAAGTTTGTCCAGGAAGTTGTTAGTCTGTCACCGTCTGTGTGTATGGACTGGTCCCCAGCAAAGGTGAAAAACAGGTTCTTTCAGGTAAGAGATATCTATCCATCTATCTGTTTAGATGTAAACTGAATATTGTCTCATTAACATTTGACTTAAACTGGTGAGTGGTGACCCATTGTGAATGAAGAACTGGCAGGGAATTCAGAAAGAAAGAGGAAAATAGCAGGAGAGGACAACCATATCTCAGGACACACTTCAAAGGCTACTCTACTACTGTCAGCCTTAACTGAGGAGGTTGGAGGATAGTGAGTTAGCTTCATGAAAAAGATCTCAACCGGGCCTGGTTGAAAACACTGGAGACATCTTTAGGTGAGATAAACCTCTTTAGAAAGGACGTTCAACTGTTAGTGAGGAAGAATGTTAGAAACATGGGGTTGCATATAAAACAAAATCATAACATGCTCTCTAGAGTCTAAGCTATCACCAGAATCTGTTCTTTGATTAGAAACTTATTCTTATTTTCACTAAAATATATTTAAGTGCTGTGGTGTTAACTGAAGTGGTGATCCTCAGTTGACTCCTACAAGCTGGTGTGTACTATTCCTTTGTGAACAGCAGGCCCAGTAATTCGGAGAATGTTCAAGTGGATTGGGGGGCTGGACACTGCAGGGAATGTTCAGAAGACTCAGGGAGTGGTATGTGCCTATCACTACCTATACAGAGACAGCAAGCCCAGCGGGGCCTGGAAGGCAATGCTTGTGTTGCCTAGGGCTGCCAGGCATCCAGTTTTCGACTCTGGTCAGCACTGCTGACTGGGCCATTAAAAGTCCTGGTGGTTCGGTGGGGCTGGTAGGCTCCCTACCTGGCTCCCAGGAAGCTGCCGGCGCAGGGGCAGTCAAGGGGGCTTCACAACCCTGGATACTCCTTGGAAGCATTACAAAAGAAATTTCAGCAGCCCATGTGTACTGTGTCATTGACTACTATTTGTCCTTTGAGTGGATGTTACTAACACTGGCTCCTATTGTGCACTGCCACATGGTCATGTTTTTTGGCTAAAATTTGCTAAACAGAACTGTAACCTCCTGGACTCCCCTGTGCCCCTTTTTTCTTGTGAGCTCCTACCTTGTTACAGTTAACTCCCTGACCAACATGAAACCGTTACTGCCCTACTTTATCTGCCAGAGCTTCTCAAATACCATCTGTCTCCTTAATTTAAGCCACACAAATTCCTTCTCCCTTGTTGTTAAGCAGCACCTGAGGTTTCCAGGCAGATATGGTGAAAGACCCTAATGAATGAACACATTTCACTATGCTAGTTCAAAAGGGGGTATTTGAGCAGTTGAAATCAAGTAAGACTCAAATTTTGTTGATCTAAAATGCAGAGGTTAGTGTTAACATTTGGAACTTTTCATGTACTCAGTGCCTCATAATCAGTGTGCATCAAGTGTGAGGAGTCTAGCTCAGTGGGAATATAGAAAATTGATTCCTCATCTGTATCATATTTTATAAACAGCCAATATAAGTGATGGCAGCCTACTTTTCTCATCCACTCTAGTTTTCCTGCACCTATGTCAAGGTGGAACTGGAAGTATAAAGGGTTGGTGATAAAGGTGGTAGGTCTGTAGGGTGAGTTAGGAATTGTAGGGCCCAGGCCTCAGAAGGATTGGAACCATAGGCCGTGGTCTGCTCTGGAATCTGGGGCCAGAGAATTGCTAGGTCAAGTTTTGGAGCAGGATTAGAAAGACCTGGAAGCTTTGCTTGGAAGCACTGGCTTTCTGGGGTTACAGGTGAAGACTGATTATGGGCAGAAGCAAGATTGACAGTGGTATAGCTGTTTACGTTCAAGAAACCTTATAGGTACAAAAAGAAAAGTAGTACTTGTGGCACCTCAGAGACCAACAAATTTATTCGAGCATAAGCTTTTGTGAGCTACAGCTCACTTCATTGGATTTGTTGGTCTCTAATGTGCCACAAGTACTCCTTTTCTTTTTGCAAATACAGACTAACATGGCTGCTACTTGGAAACCTGTCTGATGGGTACAGTGACACTGGTAGGCTAGGTGCCAGCTCTTGCCAAAGCTATAGGTGTGTCAGCTGAGTATTGACAAATTCATAGCTGGAAACCAGACCAGTTCTCCTATATATTAGTATTGTTCAATATAAGTGTTAGACTTCTAAGAACGTGTTTAGACTATAAAATGCTTGTAAATTGCTGCATGCATAATCTGACTTGTAATGTCTGTATCCCATGCTATAAAGGTAATATGAAAGTTGTTTTATAACTGTAAAAATACCTGCTCTGAACTTGTGAACCAGGCAGAAAGGTGTTCCCTGCCCAAAGAGGACTATCAAGACTAAATGGGCCATTGTAGGATGAAAACTTCATTGATTTCCCCATCCACCCATGAAGAAGTTGGTGCAGAGTGCTCATCCCCAGAGTTTGAACTCTGGGGGATGGGCACATAAAGATACTCACAAGAAGAAATGGGATTTCTTTGCTGTTCCAACTCTTACAAGGGCTGGAGCTAAGAAACAAAAGCAGAGATCCCCAGGGTCAACCTGGGTTACCACTAAAAGACATTCAGTGGACAGATTACTACATTTGTCTCCTTTTGGAACCATAAACTAACTCATTGGTGCTGATATGTCAGATGCTTTAACCTGTAAATAACACATTTATTACATTAACATTAGCGAAGTTAATAAATCCTTAGTTAACTATAGAACTGGCTACCAATATTGTCTTTGGTGTGAGATTTAGGGTACCAATTGATCTGGGACAAGTGACTGGGAACAACCTGAATAGTGTGTGATTTTTTGGAGCAAGTGACCATTTAATCACTAAGTCCAGCTGGCCTGGGTGACCAGATAGATTGGAATGCCCAAAGGGACTGTCTGACTCCATGGTAAGACTAATACAGTGATCCAGGAGTTCACATTTGTTACTGAGTTGGTGAAATCTAATTATAGAACATAGCCAGTTAGAAGTGTCTGCCTTCTTTTTTTGTGGGTCTTCCCTGAGGATGGTACTCATGGTCATGAGCCACTCCGGACTGCATGATAGGTACAATTCTCCAAGTAAATTTGGGTGTCTGGGGTATACGACATCTCCAGATGCCAGAGGATAGTGCATGTAATCTAATGAATCAGGTATTTTAAAAATGTTTCTCTTAAAATGTTAGGGCCTCTAAACGTTTGGGATAAACACCTAGACGACACATGAAGTAGCAACTCATTCTGTACTGAGCCATTTAGAGCCCATATCTGCATTTCCCTAATTTCACTGGATCTGAAAATGTCTATTTGGCTTGAGCTAAGGTTTAGTCAACCTTCCTTAGCAGTTTGTAACTCAGGCCCTGATAAACAAGCAGACAGAGGGTTCTGCCCAAATGGAGGAAGCTACAGGTTTGCAGTCTTGGTCACTTATAGGTTAGTCTGCGTGTGTCACGGTTTCTGTGACTGTCTGTGACTTCTGAAGTGGAGCAGCACATGGGCCAGCAGCAGCAGTTTGGATGTGGGAGGGGGCTCAGGGCTGGGGGTTGAGGTGCAGAGGGGGTGCTTACCTGGGGAGGGTCCCCGGCTCCCACTGACATGTCCCTGCAGCTCCTAGGCGGAGGGGCTCCACATACTGCCTGCACCTGCAGGCACTGTCCCCAAAGCTCCCATTGGCTGTGGTTCCCGGTCAATGGGAGCGATGCCTGTGGAGCCAGCGCTTGTGTCAGGAGCAGCACGCGGAGCCCTCCTGACCGGAGCTGCGGGGACCCACCATGCAGAGCCTGCGAGCCCCACCAATCCCCTTCCTCCAGCACCGGCAGGGGCCTGCCCCCACCCCAGAGCACCCATGGGGGTCCTGGGCCGCCCCCACCATAGCACTCCCAGGCCAAGTTTTAGTAAGGGGTATATAGTAAGAGTCATGGACCGGTCATGAACCATTAATTTTTCTTTACTGCCCGTGACTGGTCCATGACTTTTACTAAAAATACCCGAGACTAAAACGTAGCCTTATTTATAGGTAGTCATGGTTTTCCAGATTCACAACTTTAAGTTTGAAGCTACTCCCATATGCATCAAGTGAATCAAATTTCCGATGCTTTATACGAATAAAACAAACGTCAATTGTACATAAAGTCTTGTTTACTAAAATCTCCAAGTTTATCTAAAAAGTTGTATCAAAACTTCAGTTTTCCTTCTCCTATTATATTACTTTAAAGCTGCTGGGTCTGCCATGAGGAAAACTGTCATTGCCTACACTATCTATAGCCTCTGTGGCAATGAAGAAAATTTCAAATTGTTGTGATTTATATCAGCTTGTTACAGTATGGGGTGCAATCCAGACCAGTGAACAATTTGTCATCTCTTACCCTATAATCCTTAAGTGCATTAAAGCTTTGCTATCGTACCTCTTTGCCTGGGATGGCCACAGTCCGCAACAAGCAGGCACTCTATGTCTAAATATTTGGCAGCCTTCAATACCACAGACTTCTCCTTGTCTCCACCAGAACTGGCAGGGTGACTCCACACTCTCCCCAGTCCCAAATTTCCCCCAAAACATGTGTTCTGAAATGCCCAGCCCTGGTCCTGGAATAATCAGAGGAATGTTAAGGTTTGTTGTTCCTTTAAAGAGTTAACTTCCAAAAGTTTGTTACTTTAACTGGAGTTACCAAACAGTTCAGTTCAAACACAGCACTGGACTGGTTTAGATTAAAAATAAAACAAGTTAATCTATCTCTCTGGAACTAAATAAAGACAGTACAAGTATAAGGATCAAAGACAGAAATGGTTACAAAAATAAAGACAAAATGCTTTCTAATAGCTAAACCTTAAGAAAGGTTAGACACAAGGTAAAATCTTCACTACATTTCCATCAAGATGGCTGACCAAACTCTGGGGTCAAGCTCTATATCCCAAAGTCAAAGGGCTGGTACCTTTGTCTTATGTGAAATATATATAACTTGTGGTTTCTTTGTCTCTCTTTTATGGTCATTGGTGCTGGAACAATTTTTATATTGGGGGTGCTGAAGGCAGAAATGACGTATTTGGGTTATTACTGCTTCAGGCCGGGTGTGTAGTAGTAACCCAGCACCTATGTTTATAGTCCAGTGACCACTTAAAATGGATTCTTCTGAGGGTTACGCCTGGATAAAGCTCATTCAAGCCATGAGGAAGGTGACCTGGAGTCTCCTGGTAAAGAAGTTTCCTGCTGGGATTATCTGCTAAAATGCAAGTTCCCTCTGCATGAACATTAAACATGTGATTGTCAGTCTCCTCCCCCACCATGATGGTGTGAGGTTTACTTTGGCATTAACTCCCAGGTGAAAAAAACAAAACAAAAACTACACTCCTTGGTCCAGCATGGAGCAACTCCTGCATGGCTGGCAAACACATTTTAAGAATTATAATTTCAGTTTATGTTCATAATTTTATACCAATTCCTTGCGCCTACATTGCACAATAACCAGTGAGTCATGAGCTTTTCATTGACACCTTGAATGACACTTACCAGAAATATTTCAAGACGTTAGTGAACCGGGGTACACTTGAACTGGTTATACCAGCTCCAATACATTACCAGCTATCTGACTGCCCTTTGCCCTTGCGCTGTTCTGAATGTCAACAGTTTCTTTGTAAAGCCTGTGAATTTGGAGAAAGTAACTACTCCACTTTCATTGGATATAATTTCTCACATCAATAGTGTTTAGCAAAGTCCTGAGGAGTCCAGTTTGACAGGAGGGAAGACAACACATGTCTACTAACTGCATAGGCATGAAGCTCACTCACTCCATTTAGGTTTCTGGAAATATTTTGGTTCATTAGGCATACTCAGAAGTTTAACAGATATTTGTTAACATGATATCCTATCATTAGATAGTATTGGTATGAGCACACAATACAAGGGCCAAGATTTTCAAAAGCAAGTAGAAATTTTTAGTGCTTCAATTTTGGGGTGCCCTACTTGATACACCTTGAAGGTGTCTGATTTTTAGAAAGTGAGGGTATGTCTACACTACGGAATAAGGTCGAATTTATAGAAGTTGGTTTTTTAGAAATCGGTTTTATATATTCGAGTATGTGTGTCCCCACAGAAAATGCTCTAAGTGCATTAAGTGCATTAACTCGGCGGAGCGCTTCCACAGTACCGAGGCTAGAGTCGACTTCCGGAGCATTGCACTGTGGGTAGCTATCCCACAGTTCCCGCAGTCTCCGCTGCCCATTGGAATTCTGGGTTGAGATCCCAATGCCTGATGGGGCTAAAACATTGTCGCGGGTGGTTCTGGGTACATATTGTCAGGCCCCCGTTCCCTCCCTCCATGAAAGCAAGGGCAGACAATCATTTCGCGCCTTTTTTCCTGAGTTACCTGTGCAGACGCCATACCACTGCAAGCATGGAGCCCGCTCAGGTAACCGTCACCCTATGTCTCCTGGGTGCTGGCAGACGCGGTACGGCATTGCTACACAGTAGCAGCAACCCCTTGCCTTGTGGCAGTAGACGGTACAGTACGACTGGTAGCCGTCATCGTCATGTCCGAGGTGCTCCTGGTCGCCTCTGTGAGGTCGATCAGGAGCGCCTGGACAGACATGGGCGCAGGGACTAAATTTGGAGTGACTTGACCAGGTCATTCTCTTTAGTCCTGCAGTCAGTCCTATTGAACCGTCTTATGGTGAGCGGGCAGGCGATACGGACTACTAGCAGTCGTACTGTACCATCTTCTGCCGAGCAGCCATGAGATGTGGATGGCATGCAGTCCTTCTGCACCGTCTGCTGCCAGCCAAAGATGTAAAAGATAGATGGAGTGGATCAAAACAAGAAATAGACCAGATTTGTTTTGTACTCATTTGCTTCCCCCCCTCCCCTGTCTAGGGGACTCATTCTTCTAGATCACACTGCAGTCACTTACAGAGAAGGTGCAGCGAGGTAAATCTAGCCATGTATCAATCAGAGGCCAGGCTAACCTTCTTGTTCCAATAAGGACAATAACTTAGGTGCACCATTTCTTATTGGAACCCTCTGTGAAGTCCTGCCTGAAATACTCCTTGATGTAAAGCCACCCCCTTTGTTGATTTTAGCTCCCTGAAGCCAACCCTGTAAGCGCCCCTCCCGGCGTCAGAGCAATGGCAAACAATCGGGCATCTGAGAGTGCTGTCCAGAGCAGTCACAATGGAGCACTCTGATGGGGCTAAAACATTGTCGTGGGTGGTTCTGGGTACGTATCGTCAGGCCCCCGTTCCCTCCCTCCCTCAGTGAAAGCAAGGGCAGACAATCATTTCGCACCTTTTTTCCTGAGTTACCTGTGCAGACGCCATACCACGGCAAGCATGGAGCCCGCTCAGGTAACCGTCACCCTATGTCTCCTGGGTGCTGGCAGACGCAGTACGGCTTTGCTGCACAGTAGCAGCAACCCATTGCCTTCTGGCAGCAGACGGTGCAATACGATCGGTAGTCGTCCTCGTCGTGTCCGAGGTGCTCCTGGCCACGTCGGCTGGGAGCGCCTGGGCAGACATGGGCGCAGGGACTAAATTTGGAGTGACTTGACCAGGTCATTCTCTTTAGTCCTGCAGTCAGTCCTATTGAACCGTCTTATGGTGAGCGGGCAGGCGATACGGACTGCTAGCAGTCGTACTGTACCATCTTCTGCCAGGCAGGCAAGAGATGAGGATTGCTAGTAGTCGTATTGTACCATCTTCTGCCAGGCAGGCAAGAGATGAGGATGGCTAGCAGTCGTACTGTACCATCTTCTGCCGAGCAGCCATGAGATGTGGATGGCATGCAGTCCTTCTGCACCGTCTGCTGCCAGCCAAAGATGTAAAAGATAGATGGAGTGGGTCACAACAAGAAATAGACCAGATTTGTTTTGTACTCATTTGCCTCCTCCCCTGTCTAGGGGACTCATTCCTCTAGGTCACACTGCAGTCACTCACAGAGAAGGTGCAGCGAGGTAAATCTAGCCATGTATCAATCAGAGGCCAGGCTAACCTCCTTGTTCCAATAAGAACGATAACTTAGGTGCACCATTTCTTATTGGAACCCTCCGTGAAGTCCTGCCTGAAATACTCCTTGATGTAAAGACACCCACTTTGTTGATTTTAGCTCCCTGAAGCCAACCCTGAAAGCCGTGTCGTCAGTCGCCCCTCCCTCTGTCAGAGCAATGGCAGACAATTGTTCCGCGCCTTTTTTCTGTGCGGACGCCATACCAAGGCAAGCATGGAGGCCGCTCAGCTCACTTTGGCAATTAGGAGCACATTAAACACCACACGCATTATCCAGCAGTATATGCAGCACCAGAACCTGGCAAAGCGATACTGGGCGAGGAGGCGACGTCAGCACGGTCACGTGAGTGATCAGGACATGGACACAGATTTCTCTGAAAGCATGGGCCCTGCCAATGCATGCATCATGGTGCTAATGGGGCAGGTTCATGCTGTGGAACGCCGATTCTGGGCTCGGGAAACAAGCACAGACCGGTGGGACCGCATAGTGTTGCAGGTCTGGGACGATTCCCAGTGGCTGCGAAACTTTCGCATGCGTTAGGGCACTTTCATGGAACTTTGTGACTTGCTTTCCCCTGCCCTGAGACGCATGAATACCAAGATGAGAGCAGCCCTCACAGTTGAGAAGCGAGTGGCGATAGCCCTGTGGAAGCTTGCAACGCCAGACAGCTACCGGTCAGTTGGGAATCAATTTGGAGTGGGCAAATCTACTGTGGGGGCTGCTGTGATGCAAGTAGCCCACGCAATCAAAGATCTGCTGATATCAAGGGTAGTGACCCTGGGAAATGTGCAGGTCATAGTGGATGGCTTTGCTGCAATGGGATTCCCTAACTGTGGTGGGGCTATAGACGGAACCCATATCCCTATCTTGGCACCGGAGCACCAAGCCGCCGAGTACATAAACCGCAAGGGGCACTTTTCGATAGTGCTGCAAGCTCTGGTGGATCACAAGGGACGTTTCACCAACATCAACGTGGGATGGCCGGGAAAGGTGCATGATGCTCGCATCTTCAGGAACTCTGGTCTGTTTCAAAAGCTGCAGGAAGGGACTTTATTCCCAGACCAGAAAATAACTGTTGGGGATGTTGAAATGCCTATATGTATCCTTGGGGACCCAGCCTACCCCTTAATGCCATGGCTCATGAAGCCGTACACAGGCAGCCTGGACAGTAGTCAGGAGCTGTTCAACTACAGGCTGAGCAAGTGCAGAATGGTGGTAGAATGTGCATTTGGACGTTTAAAGGCACGCTGGCGCAGTTTACTGACTCACTTAGACCTCAGCGAAACCAATATTCCCACTGTTATTACTGCTTGCTGTGTGCTCCACAATATCTGTGAGAGTAAGGGGGAGACGTTTATGGCGGGGTGGGAGGTTGAGGCAAATCGCCTGGCTGCTGGTTACGCGCAGCCAGACACCAGGGCGGTTAGAAGAGCACAGGAGGGCGCGGTACGCATCAGAGAAGCTTTGAAAACCAGTTTCATGACTGGCCAGGCTACGGTGTGAAAGTTCTCTTTGTTTCTCCTTGATGAAACCCCCCACCCCTTGGTTCACTCTACTTCCCTGTAAGCTAACCACCCGCCCCTCCTCCCTTCAATCACCGCTTGCAGAGGCAATAAAGTCATTGTTGCTTCACATTCATGCATTCTTTATTCATTCATCACACAAATAGGGGGATGACTACCAAGGTAGCCCAGGAGGGGTGGTGGAGGAGGGAAGGAAAATGCCACACAGCACTTTAAGCACAGCACTTTAAAAGTTTACAACTTTAAAATTTATTGAATGACAGCCTTCTTTTTTTTGGGCAATCCTCTGTGGTGGAGTGGCTGGTTGGCCGGAGGCCCCCCCACCGCGTTCTTGGGCGTCTGGGTGTGGAGGCTATGGAACTTGGGGAAGAGGGCGGTTGGTTACAGAGGGGCAGCAGTGGCAGTCTGTGCTCCAGCTGCCTTTGCTGTAGCTCAACCATACACTGGAGCATACTGGTTTGGTCCTGCAGCAGCCTCAGCATTGAATCCTGCCTCCTCTCATCACGCTGCCGCCACATTTGAGCTTCAGCCCTGTCTTCAGCCCGCCACTTACTCTCTTCAGCCCGCCACCTCTCCTCCCAGTCATTTTGTGCTTTCCTGCACTCTGACATTATTTGCCTCCACGCATTCGTCTGTGCTCTGTCAGTGTGGGAGGACAGCATGAGCTCGGAGAACATTTCATCGCAAGTGCGTTTTTTTTCTTTCTAAGCTTCACTAGCCTCTGGGAAGGAGAAGATCCTGTGATCATTGAAACACATGCAGCTGGTGGAGAAAAAAAAAGGGACAGCGGTATTTAAAAAGACACATTTTATAAAACAGTGGCTACACTCTTTCAGGGTAAACCTTGCTGTTAACATTACATACATAGCACATGTGCTTTCGTTACAAGGTCGCATTTTGCCTCCTCCCACCGCGTGACTACCCCCTCAACCTCCCCCCCTCCCTGTGGCTAACAGCGGGGAACATTTCTGTTTAGCCACAGGCAAACAGCCCAGCAGGAATGGGCTCCTCTGAGTGTCCCCTGAAGAAAAGCACTCTATTTCAACCAGGTGACCATGAATTATATCTCACTCTCCTGAGGATAACACAGAGAGATAAAGAACGGATGTTGTTTGAATGCCAGCAAACATACACTGCAATGCTTTGTTCTACAATGATTCCCGAGTACGTGTTACTGGCCTGGAGTGGTAAAGTGTCCTACCATGAAGGACGCAATAAGGCTGCCCTCCCCAGAAACCTTTTGCAAAGGCTTTAGGACTACATCTAGGAGAACCGCAAATGCCAGGGCAAAGTAATCCTTTCACATGCTTGCTTTTAAACCATGTATAGTATTTTAAAAGGTACAGTCACCGGAGGTCCCTTCTCCGCCTGCTGGGTCCAGGAGGCAGCCTTGGGTGGGTTCGGGGGGTACTGGCTCCAGGTCTAGAGTGAGAAACAGTTCCTGGCTGTCGGGAAAACCGGTTTCTCCGCTTGCTTGCTGTGAGCTATCTACAACCTCCTCCTCCTCCTCCTCCTCATCTTCTTCGTCCCCAAAACCTGCTTCCGTATTGCCTCCATCTCCATTGAAGGAGTCAAACAACACGGCTGGGGTAGTGGTGGCTGAACCCCCTAAAATGGCATGCAGCTCATCATAGAAGCGGCATGTTTGGGGCTCTGACCCAGAGCGGCTGTTCGCCTCTCTGGTTTTCTGGTAGGCTTGCCTCAGCTCCTTCAGTTTCACGCGGCACTGCTTCGGGTCCCTGTTATGGCCTCTGTCCTTCATGCCCTGGGAGATTTTCACAAAGGTTTTGGCATTTCGAAAACTGGAACGGAGTTCTGATAGCACGGATTCCTCTCCCCAAACAGCGATCAGATCCCGTACCTCCCGTTCGGTCCATGCTGGAGCTCTTTTGCGATTCTGGGACTCCATCATGGTCACCTGTGCTGATGAGCTCTGCATGGTCACCTGCAGCTTGCCACGCTGGCCAAACAGGAAATGAGATTCAAAAGTTCGCGGTTCTTTTCCTGTCTACCTGGCCAGTGCATCTGAGTTGAGAGTTCTGTCCAGAGCGGTCATAATGGAGCACTCTGGGATAGCTCCCGGAGGCCAATACCATCGAATTGTGTCCACAGTACCCCAAATTCGAGCCGGCAACGTCGATTTAAGCGCTAATCCACTTGTCAGGGGTGGAGTAAGAAAATCGATTTTAAGAGCCCTTTAAGTCGAAATAAAGGGCTTCATTGTGTGGACAGGTGCAGGTTTACATCGATTTAACGCTGCTAAATTCGACCTAACGTCCTAGTGTAGACCAGGGCCGAGTGTTCTTAAGTTCCAATACACGGGTTCTCTCACTGGTCACTTTTGAAATCTTGTCTCTGTTAGCTGAAATGCAGTATAAAAAAGAAGAGCACATGGGGGCAGGCATAAAGAAAAGTGTGGGAGCACAGAGAACTCTGAAGATGGAATGCTCTTAATGTTACACCCTGATCTTGGCTAACAGCAGGTAGCAAAAGGGGGAAGTCCAGAACTAAAAGCATAAATCTCCATAGCTTGTGTTAAAGAGTTAGGCTCTACAGGTGGGAGATATAACAGACTCACATCCTCTGTTACTCAGGCTTAGAGGGAGATGCATAACACTGACCGCTGGATTACATTAACAGTTGGAATACATTACTTTCATTGAGAGACTATTCCTGTGGTGGAGCTGGCAGGGTCAGATACACCACCTGGTGCTGTGATTTGGCCAAGTGGAGGCCATTGCCTTCCAGAAAGCTTCTGTAAATAAGCTGTGACCACAGAGGTACCTCAGATCTCTAGTTCTCAGCTCTGACCCCCAGGCCCTTCATTCTTCTCATTTCCCAATCTCTAATATTCTTGTTCTTTTACTACTTTACAGAAGTGCATTTAAAATATACTCTGCCCATTAAGTGGCATTAAAGTTCACCCCAGCACTCAGTTTAGTAATTTTAGAGAAAAAAAAAAGTCATCATCACTTTTTTATCTGAGCTCATTAGATCGTGTGGATTTGGCAACCTCTAGTGGCAGTATAAAAGCATTACTGGTATGTTAAATTTGAGGTAGCTGGTGTTGTAGGTTTTTCTACACTCTTTGAATATCTTGAAGTGTTGAACACTTGTACTATTTTAACAACAATAAAGCAGAAGAGAGAAGTGGAGTAACTGATTGTGTGGTTGAGGGTAGTGAAGTTCATTTTATTAGGGGAATGAATGGTTGTAAGGAAAGCTATGAGCCTTGCGGCTAAGAACTGAGGAAACAAATGTGTGTTGAGCAAGACAATTTAGCTCCAGCGAGGTAAAAATCAGTGTGTTGCATGTATAAATTATTTATGAGGTTTATGAAGGATATTCTCAGCTAGTGAACAGTGTTGTGTGCGGTTTTGGGGTGTGCGCGTGTGTAGACTGGGAGAATTTTTTAGGGCTTGGGAAATTTATCTTGCTAGTAGTGGGGGAGGGTGTTTTTGTACATTGAAAAGGGTTGAATAAAAGTTATTTGTACATTCTGTGGAAAAGAGGATGTTATCTTTCTCATAAAAGATTTTTTTCTTACGTTAAATGGAGAACATTGAATCATCTTGGGCCATGTCTGCACTGAATGCACAAAGTAAGCAAATTGAAAAATAGACTGTAGTCTTTCATTTATATAATTTTAGGTGTGACTTGTAATAATAAACAACTCCTGTTGCAGTTCTGAGCCAGACATGCACCACAAGACATATTAAAAAGAGTCCAGTCAGATTCTCAGTTGGATTAATGCCCCTCCCCTTTTCAATTTTAACACCTTTAGTTACTTCATTCTTTCAGTCTCTCCCTCACTTGCATGGAGAGAGAAACTACAGTATATTTTTTTCTACTTCAGGAAATTACTGCTACTCAGTTTACACTAGAAAAATTCTACTATGACTCAGTTTCTCAGGGCTTATTTGTGATCAGATTTCAGAGTAACAGCCGTGTTAGTCTGTACTCGCAAAAAGAAAAGGAGTACTTGTGGCACCTTAGAGACTAACCAATTTATTTGAGCATTGAGCTGTAGCTCACAAAAGCTTATGCTCAAATAAATTGGTTAGTCTCTAAGGTGCCACAAGTACTCCTTTTCTTTTTGTTATCAGAGTGAGTCCAATACACTCCCAGCCTTTTTTCCCCATCATACAGTTCACAAACAAGTGCAAAAAGCAAAACTTCAGTTTGAAGAGAAGATTCCAGTTCTACAATCCCATTACTAGGAAAGAGGGGAGCAAGTGGATATTTTGAGGCCCTCTGGATGTCACTAGTAAGTAAACAAAACCTTCCAGGAGTCCAAGGGCTAGTTAAACCCTCAGAAAAATCCTGGATTTTAAGAATTTTTTGAAAAGTAAACTTTGAGTAATGTGTCAATATTTTGCTGTGATTTATAATTTATAGAAAGGATGAAGACTACACTACTTAACATTGGATACCTTTGTACAATAATTTGAGGGGAAATGCCCCTTCTCCCCATTTCCCCCAGCATTGGGCCTGCTTTAGACTTCTCTGTAACTAGATCCTCTTTTTCTAAGGCCCAAGTGTCTTTTCAAGGCTTGTTTTCATTTAAAGTCAGCTGACCTTACAGAGTCAACAATAAAGCTCAGCTGCTGGGCATTCCCTCACTCTCAGATGTGCCAGAGAGGGAGGCAATTTCCATTTATTTTTTCAGAAGTATCTTGCAGAAGACTTGAGAGTTTTAATTTGGGATTTCATACCTAGGTATTAGCGATAGGTCCATTAGAAGTGTTTTGCTTCCAGGGACTAAGTCAGCAAAATCTGAAAGCAAGATTTGTTATGAAGCCTGTATTTCCTGGGAGTAGCAGGGCCAGTGGTTTCTGGCAATAAAAACAGTAATTTTCAAAGCTGTATATTTTGGACGTTTCAGATATGCACTGTAGTAATACAAAAGAATATTGTATTGTAATACTGAGGGCAAGAGCCAGCTGTGTGCTGGGGGGAAGAGAGCAGGGGAGAAGCACTATGGATGCTGCCAAGAGCAGGTGCAAATACCATCTGCTCTGCAGCAAAGTGAGGGACCCTGGCATCAGAGTCTGGTGCCCTGCCCACCACGGGGAAGTTCTGCAGTGGTTTTGCCAAGCCCAGGCCTGTGTGAGGAGGGGAGAAGTTGGCAGCAAGTCTCACCAGCAGCTAGCCCCCAACCTCTGCCCTGCACCCTGGAGCTGGGGGGGGGCGGGGGAGGGGAAGTCAGGTGTCTTCTCTTAAAAGCTAACCCAACCTATTTATTGAAACAAAGTAGTGGGTGCTGGAAGGTGTGCATATATTGGGAGGGGTTATTGGGAGGGTGTTGGAGGGAGTACCTGCAGCCTCACACTCAAGGTGGAGGGGCAGTCATGTTCCCTGTCACGGTGGCGAGCGCAGACCTGGGACGCAGCACCAGCCCATCAGTCAGTACTTCCTTGTGGGCCTCTTCTCCTCCCCAGGACAGGGAGCCATGGCCTGACCTGTCACCACTCAGGCAGAAATCAGGAGGGGTGGGGGAAGAGAATGAAGTGACCCTGCATGCTCTGCCCATGTGTTGCCTCTGCCCCAACCTCTGTCCTGCACTCTGGATAGGAGTGAGGTGTCTCCAGGCAGAAATCTGAGGTGGTGGGCATGGCCCCACATGACCCACCCACCTCTGACTGGGAATTCTGGAAATGAAGAGTCATTTTGGTGGTGGTGGTGGGGGGGGGGTCAATAGCAGCAATTTTCAGAAGACACCAGCCCTACTTGGGAGGGTCCCTGTGCCATGGCTGGTATTCTTCCTGACATCTGCAAGAATGACAGGGAATTACAGAAATTTAGAACAGGAAGAGCAATACGAGTGAACCCCAATGGGCAAATACTATTGATTCCTGAGATTTTTTCTGTCTTGTTTCACCCTCCTATTGAATACCTGTTTCCAGATCCCCCCTACTCCATGTTTCATACTTTAAACTTTTACAGGTTGAACCTTAGTTATTCCAGACTAGTGTTGCCAACCTCCCAGATTGGCTGGAAGTCTACTGGAATTGGCTTCAATCTCCTGGTGACGACTGAAAGCAATCCAGGAGATTTTAATAAGTACAGTACAGTTGACGTTACATCATGCTGGGGGAGGGTGGGGTTGGGAAATTCTCCCGGTATAGTTTCAGTCAGAGTTGGCAACCCTAAGCATGAAGTCTAGAATGAGGCAGAAGAGAAAGGGTGAGTAACCTCCTGGAGGGAGAAGTCTAGATTATCGGTGTTACTGTAGTGCCTAGGACCCCTAGCTATGATGCTGATATAGAGCATACTAGCAGAAAGAGTTAGTGGCTGATCATAAAAGTGGCTTTTCTGTTTCTTCTTAACAAGAAGATCTAACTAGACCTTGATGTTTGTATTCCTCTTGCTGAAGAAAAAAAAATTGCAATGCACAAGATTCCGTGGCTCATACAGAGTGAGTAACCTGTATAATGTACACATTCCTTTGTAGCTCAGAACTTGACATGTATATTGTATTTGAAATATCTAGCCTTCCTGCTGTGTGGTACTAGTATTGGAACTAGTGTAAATCTCAGTGATGTTTTGTTTGGGCTTTAATATACCCCAGAAGGGTTGGCGTTTTTGGTTTGGCTGAGGGCTAACAGTGGGTAAGCGAGATTTCAGCAACAGCTGAATCACAACAGCAAGAGGTAAGAGACCCTCGCATGTGGTATTATAATTGGGATTGGCAAATACATCTCAGAGGAGAAAAAGAATCAACTTTGAACAGCTCTCACTACTTAATGCAGATAATACTAAAAAGTGAACTGTTGCAAATACCCATGAAGACAGAAAATTAAAAAAAACCTCACCAGAAATACGGTGTTGCCAACTCTCACAAGTTGCTTGCAAGTAACAGGATTTTATCTGGAGCTGGAACCACTCCAGAAGTCCAGGCCTCCCCCAAATTTCAATCCTGCCTGGGGGGAAAAAACACCATCTGATTAGCTACCTTCCCCACTCACCTGCCTTCTAGGGAAAAACAGCCAATCAGAGCTGCTGCAGGAGGAAGACAGAGCTCTCCCAACTTCCCGCAGGAGCTGTCACAAGCAAGACATAGGCAGTCAGACTAGTGGTCAAAGCAGGAGCTGGGAGTCAGGCCAGGTCACAGACCAGGAGGTCAGAGTCCAAGACAGTCCAGAGGGAAAACCAAGAGTCCAGTGTCAGGAGGCAGGCAGGATCAGGTTACCAAAAGATCAGAGGCAGGAGACAAACCTGAGAGCAGATCCACAGATTGATAACCAGAGTCAGGATACCAGGAAATCAAGCCATGGGAGTGAGTGCAGAAGGCACACAGTCCACAACAGTGTGAATACTAGTTGCACAGACAGCTTTCTGTTCCTGTGCTGGGTTTATATAGGAGCTGTGGACCAATCAGGATCCCCCGCATCCTGCCAGTCAGGTTCCAGGACTGAAGTCAACTATTGGGTTTCAGCTTTTATCCTAGCAACTGTTACCAGGTAGCAGTTTGGTATTTATGAGCAACTAAGAACCCTGTAGACCCAGGTTCTAGACCCATGGTCCCAGACAGGAACCCAAAGGCATTTTAGGGAGGGCTGAGGAGAGGAAGCAATTGACACCATTCTCACAGGAGGGGAGACACAAGGGAACAGAAAGAGCTCCATTGTTACCAGAAGAAAGTAGGGAAGATATTTTAATAAGAACCCCCGCCTAGAAAATAAGCCCAAGCCCCTGAATTAGGGTCTATCACCTATTACTCGCAACAGGAAATTAAAACAAACAACAACAAAACCCCACTCTTAAAGGGATGAGCCAAGAGGGACTTATTAACTGAGCAGGATAAAGGATAGACAGAGTGGTAAATGCAAACAGAAAAAATAGCTCAGTGGTTTACAGAATAAAAGTAGGGTTGAAGCCTAGACTCAGCTAGAACCAAAATGGACTTAAATAAAGTTTCAACGTTACTCAGTTCGTTGCTGTAAAGGGCTGTAGACTGGATGGAGCCAGCTCACATTTCCTCTCATTCAAGGGAATCAGGATAGGGTCCTCAAGGACCATGTCACCAGAGATCAGGACCATTCAATGGGATGGAACAGGTACACCTTCACCGATGGAACAGGTAAGTGGTTGACATTTCCTCTTGACGATCGCCTGACTGAATTTAGGCTGCCTTCTGAGCGGACAGCAGTCAGCATATATATCTTGTATATATCTCCTGTTGCCAGACAGATTACCTCATGGTCATGTGACCCTTTCTCACCCTTTTCCTTCAAACTTTCCTGCCTCTGCCTTGTTACCACGCAGGATAGTTCAAGCCTTATTCAATTGAAGACAAGCACCTCTAAGAGGGTGCTAAACTATAATACAATAAGGTAAACCAAATTTAGAGGGTGAAAGACAACAACAAAAAACCCAAAATGGCAAAAATCCTTAACACCACAACTCAGGGATGTGCAAAATGGGTCATTGTGCTCCACTCCCTTCTCTATCCCTGCAACTCCAGGCTCAGAAAGGGAAGAAGAACCCCTGGAGTTGACCCCCACCAGCCTAAAAAGGGGGACCCTGTTGTAGCTGCCTCTCTGGGCCTGGGATGTGTGTGTTACAAAATCCCTAGAGCTGCAAGAGGAGCAGAACTGAGGCTGAGAGGAAGTACATAATTACTTGATTTGGGGATTGGAGGGCATAATTGATCTGGGGGGGAGGCTGAGGGAGCAGAATTAATGAGGTCACAGGAAGTAAATAATTAATTAGTTTGGGCTGCATAATTAATTGATGGGGTGGGGGATGGACAGATGGCAGATACAGAATTAATTAATTAGAATTTGGGGGTTTGGTGAGAAGTGGGAAGCTCTGCACCATCAGACAGTGAGAGCTCCTGAAGCAGGGCCCAATCACCTGAATACATTGGGAGAGTTGGCAAATGGCAACACTAATTCTCCCCCCCACATACACACACTTTGGGGATGGGGTTGGGTTCATAATCACGAGATAGACCAAAAAAAAAAAAAATCCAATATATCTTTTATAAAAGAAAGTTGGAGTGGTGTGTGGCTCATGATTTCCAAGTTTGGGGCTGGGAATACTGCTTTAGCTGGTAATGGCATTCCCATGGCTCTCTGTCCTAAGGACCCAAATCCCACAATCCTATCCACTCAAATGACTGTAGGATATAGTGGGTGTCTCAGGATGATTTTCCCCCCCTTTCTATGGGTCCTGGCCCAAGAGAGACGGAGTACCTCTGAGCTAAAGTTTTGGACCAGATTGAGGCTTTAACGAGTCGTCCCTGGGCAGGCTGCAAAGCATTTACACACTGAGCACATGCACAAGCCTCTCCCCCCACTTACTGCCCCTCACACGTCCCCATTCATTCCGCCCCCGTTACCCGCCCACGAGGAACGAGCACATTCTCTTGTCGGGAGAGGGCAAAGGCGGGGCAGCAGCCTCAACTGTGAGTCCTGCGCATGCTCGGGTCACGCCTGGCGCGCAAGCGCAGTACCGTCCGGGGAGCGGCGGCTGACACTAGTCCGCGGGCTCTCCACGTTTCCCTAGAAGGGGGCCGGGCAGGCGGCGGCGCGGCCAATCGGAGGCGCCCACGACCCACCCCACCGAACTTGGAAGTGGAACCGCGCTGAGAGCCCTGCCAGAGGCGCGTGGCGGGGTCCGCAGTCGCGCGGGGGGTTAGGGCGCGCGTGGCCGTATCGCCATGGTGTCGTCCAGCGCGTGCGCCGGCCAGGTGGGCGCCGTGCTGCCTCTGCTGCTGGTGCTCTTCGACCTGCTCGGCGAGGGTGAGGGGCTGCGGGGCGAGCCCGCGCTGGTGCACGGCGCTGCACGCTGCCGGGGGAGAGGGGACAGGGCTGCTGTTGCTGGCGGGGCGGGGCGGGACAGGGCAGTGCCAGCCTTCTGCCGGGGGAAGCTGCTGCCCAGCGTGCAGGGGGTGATGTGGTGCTGGGACGAGGGGCTCGGAAGTGTGGGGGAGGTTGGCACTGCGGGGTGAGCATGGGGCGGAGCAGCGCCGGGCTGGCGGGGGGGACGAGGCGAAGGTTAGACTTGGTGCCTTGGTTTGGTTTTCAGTGATATGTAATCATGCTCACCACAGAGAAGCCCGCACTTCCCTGAGCACTCTCGCGTATTACCACATCATAGGGTTATTTACCATCACAACAGCACCGTTGAGTGGTTTTGAGTATTATACCCCTTAACCTCCTGACGCGTTGAGGGGTATCACCGCAGCAGCGCTGTGCTGGGCTCTAGTGCCAGGATGCCACCTGGGAGGGAGAGCAGATCTGTGTGGACTTGGGGGCAATGCCAGCCTGTGGGTATTGAAGGGAGATAAATCTGTGATGGGCAGGGAATGTCAGCCGGCGTTGGGATTGTCAAAGGTGCACTGCCATTAATTCTGGGTACAACCAGAGAATGATGGCAGTAAAAAATAGAAAAGTTTGTAACTTTTCTAGTTGGGGGCAGTGGACAGTCACTTTGAAAAGAATAAGTGTTTCTGAAAGATCTAAATTCAAATAGATTTTAATACAAATATGATGACTAGAAATAAATGCAGCCATCACCATTAATTGTTGCTTTTAAAAATCCTAGTATTTAATTAATGATATTTCTAGTTTTGTGTTGTAGCTTTGTTTTGTTGAAACTACAGCAAGTGCAGTTCTATTTATTTTGGTTTCTATTCTTAGACCTTCTTAATCTGTTTTCAAAAGAAACAAGGGAAATTGGTAGGATGCTAATTACTGTATGATTTTAAAACTGTGGATCTAGCTTAAAGAATGGCCATGTGGAAATGGTATTATGAAGTTCCATACTTGTGGTGTCTCACTGATTTCCATACAGATTTGCTCAGTTTCCAAGTAAAAATATTTTTTTTCCTAACTTTTAGCCCTGTAAGGTTGCTCTGGGCTCTGAAAATCAAGTTAGGTTTTGTTTTGGGTTTTTTTAATCGTTCATCGCTGCCAAGAATAGTGGTTCTGCAGAACAAATTATTCCCTCAGCTAACGGGGTTGCACAGGTGTTTGTGAGGGCATAATTTGAAAGCTGGTTGTACAGATGTATCAGAAGACACAATTTGGCCTGCAAAACTCGCATTATTGCTTGTAACGAATGAGAAAGAAAGAAAAAAAAACTGCTTCACTATCACAGCTCAGAGTAACAGCCGTGTTAGTCTGTATTCGCAAAAAGAAAAGGAGTACTTGTGGCACCTTAGAGACTAACCAGTTTATTTGAGCATAAGCTTTCGTGAGCTTCGATGAAGTGAGCTGTAGCTTACGAAAGCTTATGCTCAAATAAACTGGTTAGTCTCTAAGGTGCCACAAGTACTCCTTTTCTTGTCACAGCTCAGTGAATATGGACCTTTCTAAGGACTGTAGTCACTCTGGAGGTTAGAAATGTACTTTGAAGTTGTATTAAATGAGAAGTCTAAAAAGTGGAGTGTCCTGGCTGAATGACAATTTAATATTGAATGTAATGTGGCAAAGATACACTGTACTGTATAAGTATATGCTGCAGGATTGTATTGGTTTTCCCCCAGCTGCTTCTGCTGCAATGTTAAAGGAAGAGTACTAACACCAGATGAATCAGTCTAAGCCAGTGGTTCCCAAGCTGCTTCCAGCAGCTCCCATTCGCCTGGAGCAGCAAACCATGCCTACTGGGAGCCGTGATCAGCCGAATCTGCGGACGCGGCAGGTAAACAAACTGGCCCGGCCCGCCAGGGGCTTTCCCAGCACAAGTGGCGGAACAAGTTTGGGAACCACTGGCCTAAGCATTTGTACTTGTTTTTAAGCATCTGTAGATAATTCATCTTCCAAATATGTTCCTATAGATGCAAGGAGCATGGATGACCTTGGTGCTTTGTTGATTGTGGCCTTGGTAGTTGCAAGTTTACTTTCTAATTTTGTATATATTTTCCTAATAGCAAGCTTTAGCAGATTGTGAAATATTCTCCCAGGGAAGGGTGCCATTTAAACCTAGACTGGACAAAGCACTCTAGACAAAGAACAATTCTACAGATACTTGGATGGCCAAAATATGATCTATTAGGTCTTTTTCATCTCTAATTTCTATGTCTTAATATCTCTTATGAAGTAATATTTTATTTTAGTATATGAGTGGTTAATGTAATACATGACTCACATTTTCCATAGCTGTAGATCATTTTGTACATGTACATTTTTAGTTTCTTCTTACTCTTTCTATAGTGCTGAAAGAGTTAACTAATGAAATGGAGATTTGTAAATGGGAGTGGTGTATTACTGTGAGGTTTCGACCCTCCTGCAGGCTGTGTTCATCTCTTCTTCTCTTGGAACAGAAGCAGTATTTTAAGTCACAATTTCCCTGGTTTTAAGAGGAGTTTGAGATTCTCTTGGGAAGAGATGATGCTGGAGTTTACTATTAGAACTAGTTAGAAAATAACTATTTCACCAGCTCATCTTCCAAGAAAGTCAGTCAGTGCATGTTCCTCCAATTCCACACCTCATTCTTTCTGGTGTTATACCAATAAAACAAAACCCAACAAGATCTTTTAAAATGCCCCGTTTATTGTGAATACAAAAAGAGGCACAGTAAACAAGTAATCATAAACATTCTATCCTATGTACTCACACAAAATACCAAAAGTGGCAAAGCAAGTAAACAGTCATATTTACTACATCCTATTCACTCCTACACACATACACGTACAGGTTCTGCGAAGTTGTTACAGTTACCAGCCTAGAGGTTGCTCATGCCAGTTACTGGCCAGGTAACCTGGGCATGAGGGTGGAGCCGAGTCTTTGTCGGATGCACATCCGATGCTCCTGGAGGGCGATTGTAGAACCAGACTCAAAGTTCTTAGTCTTTAGGGTCTGTTTTTATAGGAGTTTATTCCTATGCCAGTCTGTGGACAGGGCCGTTTCTAGGCACCAGCAAAACAAGCAGGTGCTTGGAGAGGCACATTTCTAGGGGCGGCATTCCAGCGCCAGCCATGTGGCCCCTAGAAATGCTCCCCAGCTCGCCTCCGCCCGCTCCCCTGAGTGCATCACCGCCACTCCACTTCTCCCCCCTCCCTCGCAGGCTTGCCGCACGCGAAACAGCTGTTTTGCACAGCAAGCCTGGGAGGGAGGGAGGAGAAGCTGAGTGGTGGCATGCTCGGGAGAGGTGGCGGTGGTGGAGCGGAGGTGACCTGGGGCGGGGAGTGGTTCCTCTACCCCCCCTCCCCCCATTACTTCCTGAGGTCCCCCCCCACTCACCTCCGCTCCGCCTGCTCCCTTGAACGTGCTGCCTCTCCCTTGCCTGGGAGGGAAGGGAGGAGAAGCTGAGCGGCAGCGTGCTCAGGGGAGGCGGCGGTGGTGGAACGGAGGTGAGCTGGGGCGGGGAGCAGTTCCTCTAAATTCCCCCCATTACTTCCTGTGCCCCCCCCCGCTCACCTCTGTTCTGGCTGCTCCCCTGAACGAGCTGCCTCTCCTTCGCCTGAGAGGGAGGGGGAGAAGCGGAGCTGCGACGTGTTCGGGGGAGCAGGCGGAGTGGAGGTGAGCTAGGGCAGGGGGGAAAGTGTGGCATGCCCTGGGAGGAGGCGGGGCTGGGGATTTGGGGAAGGGGTTGGGAAGGAGCAGAGTTGGGGTGGAGCCGGGGGCAGGGAGGCATGGGAAAAAACGTGGGGGCGGCCAAAATTTTTTTTGCTTGGGGCAGCAAAAATCCTAGAGCCGGCCCTGCCTGTAGAGGTGGCTTCATCCTGCTGTTGCTGAATCAATCAGCAGATGACACATCCCTGACGGCTCCATGCTGCCAGAAGTTATCTTGTTCTTCGATTCTCCAATCCTTGAAGCTGTTGGGTGGATTCCAGTCTGCCCTCTGGGGGTCATTCTTTGGCCAATTGATACTGAAGTGGTAACTCTTAGGCTGGCACTCCTAACCATTCATCTTCTATTTACACACAACATCCATTCACACGCATTTTCGAGCTTTAGTTCAACATATATTGCTTCTAACTTTAACAACTCTTAGGGTGTAAGGAAACTGCTTAACCCCCTTACCATATAACGTACATAACAAGCAAGATAAAGAAGGTGAGAAGGGTGGGAGTCTCTGTGTGCTGTTCTGAGGAACAGTTGGTTTTGCAAAGTCTTATCTCTTCTGAGAACAAACTCTCTGTCCCAGGATGTGCTGAGCAGTTTGGCCTTGCAAACCGCTCACAGAGAAAGGAAAGGCCTTCTAATTAACATTACTTTGGGATCTTTAAACTATATAAAATTAAAAATCATACAGAAATTCTCTGATATAGTAACATTGGTACCACCAGTCGAACTGTGACTTTTAAATGATGTCAAGTATCAGAAGGGTGGCCGTGTTAGTCAGTATCCACAAAAACAACGAGGAGTCTTGTGGCACCTTGAGACTAACAGACTTATTTGGGCATAAGCTTTTGTGGGTAAAAAATCCCGCTTCTTCTCCTCATGGTTTTTGTGACTTTTAAAAAGTTCCCTTTGCAACTTGTTAACTTGCTGTAGAAGTTCATATTAGCTGTGTAAAAATCTGTAGGACGAAGGAGCGTATTTTAACCTATAGTCTGACATGGCTGCTGGTATTGTACCTCAGATGTCTATCTCAGGGTTATGAAAAGGTTCCAGAACTTTTGGAGGTGAACTGCAGCTTGCACTGCCATTTCCCTAGTATTCTAGTACCTGATTGAAAATGAGCCCCAGTCTTCGTTTGGAATTCTTTTGACTTAAGAACATGAGAATGACCCTACTGGGTTGGACCAAAGGTCCACCTTGCCCAGTATCTTGTCTTCCGACAGTGGCCAATGCCAGGTGCCCCATAGGGAATGAACAGAACAGGTAATCATCACGTGATCCATCCCGTCGCCCAGTCCCTGACTTCTCCACTAGAGGGCCCTTGTGCCAAATTAAAGCCTTGTGGATCAAAGATATTCGTCCACCCCAAGCTAGAACTGGGAAGAGAGGACTAGATGGAAATGCCCTGTTTCTCTTCTGTTCCTCCATCCAAGTAGAAAAGCAAATTGGTCATAAGGAGGGGGAGAAAAGATGGGCCAGCTCTGCAGGCAGCTTAGCACTCAGAGCTGGCTTCATTCTCTGCTAAGCTTCTGGGAACTGCTTCTCCTTATCACTCTCCTCTTTCCTTCCCCTCTCACTAGATTCCTCTCACTGATCCCAGGCCGCTGCAGATTCTGGAGGGGAAGGAGGGTCACTGGTGACTTTCTTTTGCCCCCACCCCTTCCCAATGTCACTTCCATCTTCGGGAGTGGAGGGGATTTCTGCTCAGTTGCTACTATCCAAAGTTACTCCGTATCCCTAGTGAGTGGCACAGGTGTTCCTTTCTCAGTCTCTTCCCTTCCCAAACCTCCTTTGCCTAACTGCTTTTAGCAGCAGTGCAGCTGCTGCTGTAGCTAGCTGTGCCTCCCTGCTTCTGAAAGGCAGACCTACCTGAGTGGGGGCAGGGCTCTGTGAATGGGGGAGGGTTCCAGACCCTGGCTCGAGCCGGAGCCCAGATATCTATACTGCGCTGTTGATGAGCACCTTTGTGCTGTTCCTGAAAGGTCCTTGTGGTGGGCACTCCTCTTCCTGCTCTATGCACACTAGAGTTTCACCTCAAAAAAACTTTCCACAATACGTAGAAACATTAGAAAAAGAATCAGCAGTTAATAGCAAAATGTCAGACTGTCATTTTAAACATCACACTTTCATGTAAAATTCTTTTAACCTTTTTTAGTTCTATGTAACAACTTAAATTAGTATACATATTTTCTTTATTTTTATGGCCTCTTACTTTGTGTACAGTCAACTTCACTGTTTTGTTTGTATAGTCACATAACTTCCCTTGTTGTTTGCATGGGCCTTTCACATGCCACAGGGAAGAAAGGTACATTTTGGAAGAAGAAAAGAAAAATGCTATGGAAAAATCTCAAACTCAGCAGGGAGACTCGGACATGTGAAACTTGAACCTGCTTTAAGGTGGTGTGTGGTTTTTTTTTTTTTTTTTAAATGGGCTAGATTTCGATTTGACTGAGTCCCTCTTAAGGTTATACATAGAGATTTAGGGGATTTTTAAAGTTTGTACATTCTAAAATCTAGCATCAGACATTCTAATAACAGTTCTCTGCTCCCAGGATATAGCTACCAGGAAACCTAATATTTCGTTTCTTGAGCTAAAGCAAGTAGAAATAAACATTACTGGCAGGGTTAAAGGGCTAATTGCACCTCGCTTGCCTTTTGTCTCTGAGTGCACCCCCTCAGCTATCAGGCCTGGTGCCTTTACCTCTCGTTGGGTGGCATTCTGCAATTCTCCCACTCCTACTCAGTTTGGCCTGAGCTACCCTATCAGCCATGCTTACCCTGCAGGTCCAGCTGGGTTTGACACCTGCAGTTCTTCCCTTCAAGAGTCTGTGACCAGTGCTGCATATAGTGACAAGACAGCCTTCTTACAAATCAAAACATTGCTTTGTTTCACTGTTGAAATTAAACAATTAGAAAAAATGAAAAAACTAGAAAAAAACAGCAAGTAGACAAGCTCATGAACTATCTTAACTATAGGCTTACCATTCCTTGATGGTAGCCTAGTCAGGTCTAGTTTCTTCAGACACCCCAGAGGGTCCTGGATGTCAGTCTGTTCCTCTCCAACATCTTTCCAACAACTGCCTTACCCAGGGGGAGAGGAAGGGGGGGGGGAGAGAGAGAGAGAGAGGTGAGAGTGTGTGTATGTGTCACTCTCTCTCCAGCCAGAATCTTAATTACTATCAGTTCTTGTACTTTTATCCATCTGGACCAAACCAGTCTGGTAAGCTCAGCAACAGATCGAATCAGACTCCTCAGAGCCAATATAGCTTTTTCTACTGTCTCATAACAATCCTCCAGTTTTTACCTTGGGTGGCTTGTCATGGGCCATTGTTTCCTTACTGCACGTTATTAAACTAACCACTGTATTCATACAGTAAACATCCCAGTAACCAAGTCAGCGTACAGTATTCAGAACTTATTATGCTGCTGCTCCATGTCTTTCACAGGTGGCACTAAGGGTTCCATTCTGTGTTCCCTTCCCCCACCCCCTAATGGAGCTGATTGCGCTATGATACTTTCACCTTGCAGGTCGGGTTGCCAGAGCCCTCACCACCTCCCACACCTCAGCCACCTGCCAAGCCTAGATCCCCATTCCATTCCCCGAACCCTTCATTTCTGGCCCCACCCTGCAGTCCGCACCCCCAGCCCAGAGCCCATATCCCCTCCCATACCCCACTGCCCTTCCCCAGCGTGGAGCCCCCTCCTGCACCCCAAACCCCTCATCTCCAGCCCCACCCCAGAGCCTGCACCCCCAAACAGACCTCAACCCCTCCCGCACCCTTGGGCCTTAGAGAGGGAGAGGGGCAAGGGTGTTCGGTTTTCTGCAATTAGAAAGTTGGCAACCCTACTTGCAGGATCAGGCTGTAATCTGCCTACAGTAACTGTATTGTAGCAAAAAAATACCTTAAAGTTTCAACATGCACATACATAAGGTTGGAAGTGTGGAATTGTGTTGATGCTACACAACTGTATTCTGTGTCCAGTACTGGTATGTTCCTAAGCATAACTTCTTACAGTACATCCCTTCTATGTTAGGTATACGTGATCTAAAATAGCAGAATACCTGCATTAATGCTTGCCCAGAGTGAGTAGAAATGATGGTCTTCTGAGTGGGGCTTCGGTTCTGCTGTCCCTTTGAGGTGATGGGGAGAGAAGGATCAGACCAGTCCGCATGCTGCTTGTTCTTCTTGAGGAGAAAGCCAGCACTTTCGCAGAATGACAGAGAATGGAGTAACTTCTTTGCTTTTGTCTAGACTAGGATTTAAAGGTGTGTTAGAATGTATTGGCTAATAGGTTCTAAGAGCCTAATGAAGAAAGGCAATATGTACTTCAACACATGTTAAGGTTTAACTCAAACAGCTAAGCGGAAGCACATGTTACTTTTGTCTACACTTAGCTAAGGCAGTCTAATGTTTACTTCTGCTTAGCTGTTTGAATCAAACCTTAACGTCTTGAAGTACACATTGCCTTTCTTCATTAGGTTCTTAGAATGTATTGGCTAATAGGTTCTAACATACCTTTAAATCCTAGCTTAGACACAGGCCAACCTGTTCTTTTCACAGAATGGAAAGGGGGATCAGGATCACAGCATCCTCTCACCTGCTGCTTCTTTAAGAGCAGGTGCTGGAACTAAGGAGATCAGTGGGAGTGGGCCCAGAAGCTGCAGACTTGAAGTTCTGTAAGGAGTTGGAGAGCCATCACTAATTAATTAACAGCAAGAAAGAAATATCATTGGAAATTAAATCCCCAAGGCTTTGGGGACTTTACTTTGGGTGTGGCTGTCCCTGCTCAGAACTTTCATTTGCTCCTATTGTACTACTCTTGGTGTAATTCTCCATCACCACATCTCATATCTGTTCCTTACACCAATGCTGTCAAGATTTTGAATGTGCTGCTTCTTTCAGTTTAACTCTGCTGAAATCCTTGTGTATGCCTTCATCTTCTGTATGCTGTACTGCATGTCTCTTCTTGGTAGTCTCCCCAAGTTCCAGTTCTGCAAACTTCTGCATTTATGTAATGTTGCACTGTTTTTCTCAGGTATACAAAGAATTATCAAATCAGCCCTATTCTCAAACAATTTCACTGACTTCCCATTTCAGAATCCAGTTCATAGTTGTCGTCTTTGATTTATAAAACACTCTGGACTTGCTTCTGCGTGTTTCACACCTTGTTTTTCCACTCTCCCCATTCAAGTTCCCTCTGCTCATCTAGCACTGGGCTCCTCTGTCACTTCTGACAGTGTGGTTACTGTAGGGAACTGTCCTTCACATCTCCTGCATTTGGAACAGCCTTCTTATATTTCTCCTTGAATATATTTGTTTGCCCTTGTCTGTTCCTTTTAATTTTACTCTCTCTGGCACGATAGCTGAATTGTATTATATAACTCTTCTTAAAATTATTTTGAGACACTTTATATGAAAGATACTACTTAGAACAAGTAAGTCTTATTGTAGAACTCTATTCTTGGAACTGTACTGACATGATTGATGATGAATTAGGAGCAAGGAAGTGAAGAAGGCTGGTTCAGATTCAAACACCATTCCAAAGACCGAGCGAAATCAATCTTTTCTGAATTAGAAAAGATAAAGCTGGTAGAGAAATGTTGTGTTCGTCATGCAAACAAAATTGAAGTGTGAGGACAAGGGGGTGAGGGGGGAGCCCCTGAAAAGTGCTGTTTCCATTTAGAGCTGTGTTATTGTGAAGGACCCTATTTATTATGACCTGCTGCCAGTGTAGTTTTATTGTTAATGAATGTATGTTAATTTCAGTGCTGTTTGTTTGATTCTGCTGTGGTCCATAGCCAAAACTGTCTTTTGACCTCCGCTGAAATGAAATGTGATCGAGTAGAATATCTGACTCTTCAAAAAGGGCTTTCACACTAAAGCAAATTTGAAGTGGGACATTCTGTACAAGTGACTCACTCTCACTAATTGTCTCTGTACCATTTGTTGCTGTTGCAGCAGGTATTTATAGTTTATTAAGTACCTCCTTCCAGTTGACCAGCATCTGCTTGATCCTGCAGTGACATCAGAACCCTGCCTTTATTGATAGGCCCACCTGTCTAGAATCCCCATCTGAGTGTTGGACATACCTGTAGTTTTTGTTAATCTAGTGATATGTTTGAGGTATCAGTTTTTTGAGTTAGTATTTCAGGCCAGTGAAGTTTTCTCAGTGGGAAACTTTTCTCAGTTACTGGGTAGGAGGGGATCAGAGCCATGGAGTGGAGCTACTTCAGCAGTGTAATGAGGGAGCACAACCCAAATTCCCAGATGATGATCTGGCTTGCAGAAAGTCAGTTCACAAAGAGGCCAAAATCTTGTTTTTTAAACAAAGTGGCTCTTCTCTCCAAGAGACTTCTCTCAGAATTTGGAACAGAGAAAAGGAGAGTGACCAGCCATTGTTCCACTTTAGAAATTTCCATACTGACTCTGACCACTTGTTCATTGATCGCTGCATCTTGTCTCTGAAACTGACTCGTATCGGATGTTCCAGAGGAGGGCACAAGAAATTGTGTGGTTAATAATTATGAAATAACTTGCCCATAAGGGAAGTTTCCCCATTCTTGCCATATATTCTTATGCCCTGAGACATTAGTGTTCAATTTTCCTCACCTTCTAAAGCCTCTCTTACGTAGCTGTGGATGTCATACATACAGATGTCTAAAACTTTTCTAAAGATAGAAGAATAAAGGACATTCAATTAAATTAAAAGGAAACACATTTAAAAATGATGTAAGGAAATGCTTTTCACCACTACACATGCTGGGCTTGATCCCGCACCATGCAGTTGATTGGAGTTCCCCCATTGATTTCAGTGGATGCAGAATTAGATACCAAGTCTCTGCAGCAATAACAATTATG
The DNA here is from genome assembly GCF_965140285.1 of Lepidochelys kempii. Lineage (NCBI taxonomy): Eukaryota > Metazoa > Chordata > Testudines > Cheloniidae > Lepidochelys > Lepidochelys kempii. The sequence goes on from NC_136380.1 coordinate 97,616,158, forward strand.
AACTCAAATTATACTGTAATAATTATACTGCCTGCGTGATTGAAAGTGCTTGGCTTTGTTCACATTTCATAATATACTAGGGACTGACGTCTCTTGTGCAACTTTGCTCTATAGGTGTTACTGTACTTGAATATTGCATATGGGAAGTCTGACACTTGGCAAACAGAATATGAAACACTGTTCTTGTCCGTGTTTGTTTAAATTCCTTTTATAATATCAAAATATGTACAATAACCTGTATTTAGGACTTGAATTTGTAAAGATCCTTAAATAAAAGAGCATGAAATAAAGTTAAAGGGAACTTCAAAAATTTCTGTGTGGACACTCAGTGAAGAGAATACAGAGTTATCCATCGCACTTTCATGATCAGGTTATTGAAGTAAATTTTAGATTTAAAAAAAAAGTGCTCATGTTCATTCTGTTATGCACAGCATGTGATCCTTGTATTTAGGATTTTAATTACAACAGGAGAGGACAATGTATTTTGCTACCTTATATGGATGTAGAGAATCTTGTATGTGCAAAAGCTAGGTAGAATGTAGCTAGTGATGCATATTCAACAGCTGCTTTTAAAATGGTGGCTTACAGTACTTAGACTTTCTTCATTATAACTGGGTCTTTGGGGAGGGGCAGAAGAGTTAAGTCCGAAAGGAAACTAAGATGAGAAATGTAGCATTTTGTTTTCATGTGCTTCTGTATCAGCAATTTATTTTTGGGGTAGGGAGCTCTTGCCTGGTAACAAAATATGAACTGTCCCTTATGATTTTTATGTATTATGGAGGGAGGGGGGGAGAGAGAGAGAGAGAGAGAGAGAACACTCTATCCATCCCTGCCCTTTTTATTTTATTTATTTATTTTTGGTAGTGTCAACTTTGCTAGAATCAAACTGTGTGATTAAAAATGTTGACTCTTCTATTTTAGGAGTCGAATGTGGAATAAATGCTGAAGTAGAAAAACAACTTGAAATGGGCAAGAAGTTATTGGCAGCTGGACAGCTAGCTGATGCCTTGTCTCACTTCCATGCTGCTATAGGTGTGTATCTGAAGATAAAATTATTTGACTGCTTGTGGTGCAGAATTTTTGTATTGAAATGCTCTATCCTTCACTCTTCCTCATAATTTGCTTAATTAATAAGCCTCCAATTCACAATGCGTGGGTGGACTGCCGTGCCCATGTGGGACCACATGGAGCCCTACTGACCTCATGGATGCGGCAAATGGGACCCCACATGGGTGTGGAAAATTCCAGGATCAGGGCTCAAACCTAGAACAGCCATAGAGTATGTGAACACCAACTCTGGGAGGTGTTGCAAAGCATGAGGCAAACTAACTGCTTGTAACCACCTGGATTGGTGTATACCTTATTACATAGGAGGGCACATAAACCTAAGCACAACATTGTGTAGGCCAAACAGATTTTTACATATTTGAATAAGATTTACTCACCTGTATTGATTTATATTTTAAGTGCAGCTTGTTTTGCATATATTTAGATGATTGTGTATTTACCCACTTGTGTAAATGTGATGACAAAATGCTAAAGAATCTGCTGTTAGTATATTGTTTTGAAGCAGGCTGTGGGCCTTATGAAGTGTTCTGGTGGGCCTTGTATGGTCCATGGGCCGTAGGTTGGGCACCTTGGGTATAATCTGATAACATGTCCCTGCTATTGTCTTGTCAAGATTAGAAAAGAAAACCAAGTTAACAACAACAAAAAAACGGGGTGTGTGTGGGAAGGTGGGGTGGGACTTATCCCTGTTTTCTTCCTCTACCCTCCTTTCCAACCCCATAAAAAATCAAGCACATACTTTTTAAAAATACTACATATTCCTTGGGTGGGGTAATCTTCCTGATTTAAGAGAAACTGTAAAGTGTTTTGAGACCTCTAGTGCTGGAATGTATTTTCCATAACTTTTAAATTCACATACTACCACTGGTGGAATGGAAGACAAGGATCGTTGCAAGTTCATGAATTTTTGAGTGTGTTCATTGCTTGGGTTGAATGCAGGCTGTGCTTTGGAATTTTTATAATCTTAAATCTGCTATTAGTTATGGTGACCAGATGTCCCATTTCTAAAGGGACAGTCTCGTATTTAAGCCCTCCTGCAGGTGTCCTGACTTTTTCTTAAAAACGGGCGAATTGTCCCATCTTTTCTGTCTCTTTCCTCCACCCCCCTCAAAATCAGTACTGGTGGGTCCTGCTGCTGGCGGATCCCTACTCGCCAGCTGCCCGCCCACTAGTGGTGGGGGCAGGTCCAGTAGCCGATAATGGGGGTGGGTGTGCAAGGCTAATGGTCGGGCAAAGCTGCAACACATGGGGCCGGCTGCTCCTCCTGCTGGTCCATCAGCACGGTCCCCGCTGCGTGCTGGCTTTTGGCCAGCAGGGCTCCTCCCTGCTCCCCCTCTTGCTGTCTTCTCCCTGCTTTGCCTCTTTGAACCCCAGCCCCACAGCTCCTCCATATTGCCCCCAGGGGGGCGTGTCCCGCTCCCAGAGCCGGGCAGAGAACCAGCCCCTGGCCAGAGTGCTCAGCTCATCAACAGCCTGGCCGGCAGGCTCCTTCCTTCCCCTGCACTGCCTCTGCCTAGGCTGGGGCAGGGCCCGGGAAGACTCAAGACCCTCTGACCCGGGGTGCTGGCTAGGAGGAGCCAAGCCCTGTTTGTGCCAAAGCCCCACACAGCACTGGCACTGGGAACCCTCTCCACCCCTCACCTAAGCTCTGAAGTGGTGGGGGAAGTGGGAAGCGTTTTCCAGACTGTTCGTGCCCTGACCCTGAAGGTTCCAGAGCATCCCCCCAGGCAGGGGCTTAGCACCCTCTTCACCTGCCCTCCGCTGCCCAGGGTCTCCTAGGCACCCTCCACTGCTGAGCCACCTCTCTGGCTGGATTCGCTGAAGCCCCTGCAGTCAGGTTCCCTGGCCCCTGGTACACAATGCATCCTTAGAGCTTAACCCTTTCCTGCCTGCGCTGGAGCCGGGGGACACAGGGAGGCTGGGTTATGTCGGTGGCCATCAGCAGCCTGGAGGTGTTAACTGCCTTTCAACACTGTGGGCAGGAAGGGACAAGCTGCTTCCAGCCACAGGGGAGCAGGCAGGGGAGAAGATGAGCTCTACAAAGACATGGGCCAGGTCATCTCTCTCTCTCACCCCCCCCCCCAGCTGGAAGCAGCTCCCATCCCTTCCTTCCGCACAGTGCCAAAAGGCTGTGGCTGGCTGCCCCCTCCCACCCACCCCCCGTCCCCACCATTGTGTTGCCTCCAGGTACCAGGAGAGAGGTCCCCGGGGCCCAGCCAGGCATGGAGGATGGACCAGTCAGCCCCACTGTGTGAGAGAGGTGTACGGGAGTGTGGGTGTGTCACTTCTCCCCGTGTGTTTGTGTGGGGGGAAGGGGTGTGTGTCATCCCTCCTAGTGTGAACCCTAAAGCCTTAAAGATAAGATAAATAAAAAGAATCCCACTAGGCAGTAGTTCTTTTTAACGGGCTCAGGCAACTTCTTGTTAGTTTGAATGTTTGTACTGCATAGTTCTGATTGATTGCTGTTTACCTGAATATTAGTAATTTTACCAGGTGTCCCCTATTCAGGATAGGGAAATATGGTCACCCTACAGTTAGTTCTTTTCTTTCCTGCTGCCAATCTCTTATTTTCATGTTATTCACACTATTGTATAGGATGTATGCATACTACAGTTTTCCACTCAGACTTTTTCAAATGGAATTAATTACATAATATAACAATGTAGCATTTTGTGACCATGAAAAGAATGAATATCCATATATGCACTTGCAGTAATATCAGACCTTTGAGATTTAAATTTTCATTCAGGACTACATGCAAAAGTGTGCAGACAGTATGTGTGTCTAAATATTATTGGCTGTTAGTATTTGCTTTCAGTTTAGTTTGGATAAACTGTCATTCATCAAAGTAGGAGAGTGGGGAAGCTTTAATTCTGGATCATTCCATCCAATTACTCTTCATGGTTATAAGTGAATTTAAACTTTTATTGGGTTGGTTTTGAAATATATAGTGATAACTAAAGTAATAACTAATCTCTTCACTGTATGTGACTAGGGATTAGTAATTATTCATTGCTACCAGTGTAAAACTTGAATCTCTTGGTTAGAATTTGTTGGCTGGAAAGGAAAACAAAACTAAAGTTTAAATATGTGAGATTAGTTGTCTAAAGCTTAGTGGGTTAACATTCTATGCAATATTGTGTTCTGTGTTTCATATGATCAGAGTCCCATCTAAAAGTCTTCAACGAGTGTTTTGATCATTTTATCCTATTGGAGTTATTAATACAGGAGCAGCCTTGAGCTAATCTTCACCTTCCAAATCTTTTATTGTCTGTAGTTTTTGAATCTTCAAATTTTCTGAAATTTTTTTGGGGGAAGTATAATTTACATATTACTTAAGGTAACTTTGCCAGGTGCACTAAGACTACCTGCATTTTTTTTGTTACCGAGCAAAGACCCTCTCATTTCTCCAGGCTTTTTGCTTGCTTTGCATGGCAGGACTAACATGTGGACAATAGCTTTTTTTTTTTTCTTCCTCTTTAGATCACAGCCATTGCAATGTTCTGGTCGCAGACATAACATGGTAAAAATCAAGCTGCTTCCTGCTTTACTCTCTTCAGTTCTGGATCTTAACATATGCTTCAGGCTGTGACTGATTGTGTTCTCTGTATGGATATCAGAGCTATTCATTGCTGTACTGGGGGCTCTGAGGCAAAACCCATTTTCTGTCTGCCAGAAGTTTTGTATCTGGTCGTGGGACAGCTCTCTCCTGCCTTGGTTGTTTTAACCCTTAATATTTTGTGTGTGTGTGTGAATAGTGTATTTTGCTAGGTGTAAGGATTATGTACAACTTGAGCTCTACATTTTTTACATAATCTAATTTTGTAACGGGACTCTATGGAGTAGTCTGTGGTAATGGATGATGACTATTTTGTTTTGGATAATAAAAATAAATGTAGAAGTCCATAGCACTAATGCAGAGTGGCCTACATCATCAAGGTAGAAAGTAAGTAACTTTTAGGCCGCTGTCATTTTTCCACTTTAGTAGCCAAATGATTTTAGAATGAAACGGAGAATGTCTCTCCTTGGTAAGACGACCTCTGGAACATTGCTGATAACAGATAAAGCTATGAAGCTCATTTGCATGCCATGAAGTTTTACAACAGTGTTCTTAGATTCATTTGTTAAACTTTGCATTTTACCCTTAAGATCTACTAAGTGAGGGTCATAGGCATCTATTTTGTGCTTCAGATGTGTTTTATTCTTGTATCCAAATCCTAGATTTGTTTTAATAATATATTAAAAAGTCTAGTGTCCTTTAGAAGTAGAAGATACCATTCACTAGTGAGTAGGCTGTGGTCCCATCATTATTCTCCTCTCTCCGAGCTAAGGACATAGCATTATTTTCCTGTATCCTTTCAGAGAAATATGCCCAGAAGTTCCTCAAATGGGTTTCCAAAGCTGGTCAGCGTGGTGGGATTCAAACAAGAGTGAACATATGCTGAACAGCATTGGCAAAGAGAACACTGGAATGGAGCTGCAGAGTCACATAGTTCCATCACGGGCATCACTTTGACACTAAGAGAATAGCTCTATCTCCAGTCCCCTAAATGTCTGTCTTCCATTGGGATAGAAATAACGGTACAGTTAAACAAACTTAAAGTTAAACGAAATATGAAGTTGCTACTGTCTACGTGTAAATTATAAAGTTATGAAAACATTGGACTATCTAAAACAATGCTGGTCATTAGTGGAAAGATGTGTATGGCTTCCTTATTTTGTGCATCTCGTATCAGATGTAGAGACCATGGCTAACAGTGAAAACATTAAATATGCATCCGAAAGTAGGCCTGCAATTTGAGATAAAAAGGGCTAGTATGTTTTAGCTTAACTCCACTGCAGAGCTGAAATATCCTTACACATTCACCTTCAAAACCCTTAGTAACATTGCTAATATTTATGTTCACATCCTATTTTCAATAATGTTAACATGAGCAAATTACAAGTGATGTAAAATATTGTCTACAAATGTTACTTTTGCTAATTGTTAAATATAATTGTCAAATTGCTTAAAATCAGGTAATGCTGCTCTTATTATGATTGCAGCTTAACTGTAGCCAAATTACATTGGGGCGATGTTGTGATTATTTCTTCTTTGCTTGCAGAAGGGGACTCTGATAACTACATTGCCTATTATAGAAGAGCCACAGTGTATTTGGCCATGGGCAAATCTAAAGCTGCAATTCGTGATTTAAGTAAAGTGGTTGAACTAAAGCAGGATTTCACATCAGTAAGTAATGATTTTTCAGGATTCCTTCAGAGTAAAAGAAAATGGTGTTCCTTTTTGTTTTCCTGTTTTGTTTAAAAGGCAGACTATTTTTTAGCTGGTGGTATAGTAAAAAAGAGAATTTAATACCCCATATTTCAGGAAGTTTAAGATTAGATACCCCAAGATACTAGTGCATGTACGATACTGAACACTCTTACACTGGATGAGAGAGAGACTAGTCTTGTCTCACTTTAACTTCTAATTTTATTACCTGGCCTACAGTAAAATGCCCAAATCCTCTGCTAGCATATCTAAGGGTTCGTAATGAATTATGAGTAAGGCTAAGTTTTATTCATGGGTATTTTTAGTAAAAGTCACGGACAGATCATGGGAAGTAAACAAAAATTCACAGCCTGTGACCTGTCTGACTTTTTTTACTAAAAATACCTGTGAATAAAACTTGGAGGCTGCCTGCAGGTGCTGGGGAGAGCGTTAGGGCTGGCAGGTTCCCTACTTGACTCCACACCTTCCCTTCCAGCAGCAGCAGAGTTTGGGTGTGGGAGGGGGCTGGGGATTGGGACATGGGATGGGGGTGAAATGGGCTCGGGGGGGGGTCCCCGGAAGTGGTGACATCCCCGTCGCTCAGCTGCTAGGTGGAGGCATGGCCAGGCAGCTCTGCACACTGTCTCTGCCTGCAGGCACCACTCCTGCAGTTCCCACTGGCTGTGGTTCCCAGCCAATAGGAGCTGCGAAGCCAGTGCTCCGGGCAGAGGCAGCCCACAGAGCTGCCTGGCCACTCCTCCGCCTAGCAGCTGAGTGAGGGGTATGTCGCCGCTTCCAGGGAGCACCCCCAGGTAAGCATTGCCCAAAGCCCACCTCACCCTGTCCTGTGCCCCAACTCCCTGCTCCCTCCCACACCCAAACTCTGTTGCTGGGGAGCATGGGGGGTGCGGGTGCATGGTGGCCCAAGACTGCCCCAGCAGCGGCTAGTGCGCCTGGAGCAGGGGCTGCCTGAGCTGTCCCTGAGCCAGGCACACCGGCTGCTGCAGAAGTCACAGAAAGTCATGGAAAGTCACAGAATCCATGACTTCCATGACAGACTCGCAGTCTTAACTACGAGTCCTCTATAAGCAGTAACATTGGTTGCCAAATCAAGAAATAAGTTACTTTTTAGGATTACCACCTACTTTACCAAAGCTCTTTCAGGCTAATTACTGGGAGATTTGTGACACTGTAATTAGCCATTTGACCAGCCTCCCTACCTGCAACCCAATTTTTTGTTCTGAACTGCAGATTATCTCCTCAAATTTTAAAATAACTATTTGGAAAGAATGAGTCGCACACAGTTTGAAAGGTAAAGATAGTTTATATAATGTTTACAGTCTTGTTGTAGCCATGTTGGTCCTAGGATATTAGACACACAAGATGGATGAGGTAATATATTTTATTGGACCAACTTCTGTTAGTGAAAGGGACAACTTTCGAGCTTTCTCAGACCTGAAGAGATTTATGTAAGTTACTCTGAGCTAAATACAAGGTGGAACAGATTTGTTATGTAGTTAAATCTGTTCCACCTTGTATTTAGCTGTCACACTCGGAGTATCTTTTCCTGACCTGAAGAAGAGCTCTGTGGAGCTTGAAAGCTTGTCTCTCTCTCACCAACAGAAGTTGGTCCAATAAAAGATATGCCCCCACCTTGGGTTTGTTTTTATATAATATTTGCTACTATGACAAATTTGTCAAGTTCTCTCCTTTAAGAGATGAAATAATTTTACAACAAGATGATGCCTTTTAAATGACCTTGTTCTAGTGAACAAATGGAAAGAGTTTCTGTTTTCCTCTCTTTCCCCACCAGATTAAAACATTTGGTATAAGAACAGACCTTAAAGTCCCAGGACTAGTTTAGCAATGTTACTATCAATAAATTATCTTGTAGTCTTTAGATTTTTATTTAACTAACTTATTTAAGAAAGGGGGACTGCAAGTCTTAATTAACATTAATAGCGCATCTAAATTAACTTGCATGAAAACTTTCTTATCCTGAATAATCAAAATTTCAGTTAAGATCCTTCCAAAATAATCTGCACTGACTTTTACAGTGGCTTCTGCTAAAGAGTCCTCATTAAATTTTCAGGTTAATAGAAGTATTAACAATAAGGACTTCTATACCCTTTTGCTGCAATCTATTGAAAAGGCTGTAAATTAAGAAAATCAAAACAGCGTAGCTGTGTTGACTAGTTATTTTACAAGTTAAACAGTTGTTTTTCTTGGTGCAGTCCTCTGATGGAGGAGTTTGGGTGGTAACTGGAGCTACACCTACATTTGCAATGATGGGTAATTACTGATCTAAAACCCTGATGTAAAAGGACATAATCATTTTTGCTAAAGCTGTTCTTGTAAGAACACAGTATAGAGGAGGGATGGAGAGAGCAGACACCTTCATATCTGCTTTTGGTTCAGTTTGTTAGATGTGGATGGGGGCTGAAATTTTCCATTTGATTAAATTTGGGGAAATTGGGTTTTAATTTTTCTTTTTGGCTACAAATAAGAACCAAGTAAAGTACAAAACTGGTTACTGTTCCATTTCAGGCAAGATTACAGAGAGGCCATTTACTTCTTAAGCAAGGAAAATTTGATGAAGCAGAAGATGACTTCAAAAGTGTGGTAAGTAGGAAGCATAGAAAACTACACCGTTGGCTTTAAATTCAGATTATAAGATTTAGGTATGGAATTTTTCTCATAACCTAAACCTAAATCCATCGTAGACCACATACATATGTAGCTGAGTTGCAGACTGCTTTTTTTTAAAGATATTGCAGCAGAGCTAAGCTAGTTTGTATGAACAAACAATGGAAAAAGTAGTAATAGAGTAATTGGGCACCTTTTTAATGAAGTTCACAATACTTTAATTTTTCCGTTATAAAGAAACAGTTCAGTTGCAAATGCCACTGCATATAAGATGTTTTTCTAAACAATATAATGAAAATAAGTCTGCATTTGTATGGTTAAGTAGATTTTATTCTGTCCCATTTTGTGTGTCACTTCAGTTATTTGACATGAGAACAATCGTGTAGTGTAGCATTTTGAAAAATATTGTCAGGTTTAAGCATGTTTACCCCTTCATCATTCCTTCTTGACATGCACACCAGGGAAAAACGTGTCCCCACAGAGAGGAAGGATAGTACAGACGTTACTGTGCTAGCCTGGGACTTGGAGGATCTAGGTTCAGTTTCTTGTCCACAGACTTCTGGTGTGACCGTTGCAAGTTACTCAGTGTTTCTGTGCCTCGGTTCTCCAGCTGTAAGATGACCTCCTTACCTCACATGGGTATTGTGAGGTGCTCAGATACTGCAGGAATGGGGGCCGTACAAGTACTGTAGAGGGTTTTTTCCCTAAAAACACGTTTGGTTTATTTTTTATCTTGTCAAGTAAAAGGTATTTATAAACCTTAAGCACACCTTACAAAAAGTAAACTGCTTCCATTCTGAGATAACATACTAGCCTCTTCCTTCTCTTCTTGTCACATCAGGCAGGTTAGGTGTAGGCCACTGAGCAAAATTCCAAAAGCTATGGGAATAGGCTGTGTTTGCTTTGCTTTTCTTTCTTACGTAGAGTTGTGTATTTTAATGATCAAGCACTTAAAGCTTTAAGGGATAGGCATTTTTTTATAACACAAAGTAAAGAAACCCTATAAATGAGTGTAACTGTATACTGTGGTTCCAGCTTTGTTCATGGAATGTGTGGAAGTACAGAGATTTGATGTTTAATGGAGACCCTTCCCATGAGTGCTTAAGACAAAAAATCTGGTGGTCATATATTCAACAATCCTTTAGTGGTATGGAAGAGAGGAGAGAGACTGGTTTTACTCTGGTTAGCTGAGTGTCTTGTCATTGTAATGGATTTTAATACTATGAGTGATTAATTACTGGTTTTGTGCATATGCCTGTGTGTGAAATTTAATGTTTCTCCAGACATTTGCTGCTAGCACCACATTTGGAAACTTTTTTTTTTGTTTTTTGCCACTAAATCAGCAAAATAGTTTTTATTCCCAGCCAAGCTTCAGAGCTCTAGAAGAGCAACAGAACACAAAGCTTAACTTTACTTTTCAAATCCTGGCTAATATAAAGTAAAGTTGTGTTTGGCTTAAACCTATTGAGTATCATATTAATAAAACTAAATGACTAGCAATTACTGCTGATATGATAGAGTGGACCATTATGCTGGAAAAAGTACAGTAGTATCAAGCCTATTACAAACTAGTTATGAATATCTGAAAAAACCCATTTCAGTTAACTAAAACATCCCACCAGAATATGACCATCAAATAATAATTATGAAAATATACACGTTTTAAAATATTTGGGAAGCTTCAGACTCTTATGGTCTCTACAAGGTAGTTGTACTTGTTCTATTTCTTTAGTTCCATAAATAACACAAACACAATTGATTTGCTTATGTGCATATAATCACTTTTACTGTTCTCTGAATTTACTGTTAAAAGCACAAACTTCAGTTAAATATGACATAGTATGTTCCTGATTTTTTTTAACCTAACAAACTGATAATTGTATAGGATAATTTAGAAGTGTTGCTTGAGTGAGTTTTAAGCTGTTTTTTAGCTGATGTTCTGTGTGTGTGGGAGGCTGGGAAAGGGGGGGAATTACCTAGCTCTCTGAAGCTGGGTGGGTTTAGACCACCCTGGTGGTTCTGCCAAACGTTCTGTGCAAACTATTTATTATTGTGTAGACCTATATAAACTAAGCTTCTCAGAAGATGAGGGAACACACTTATTGATACTATGCATTTTTTTTCTGTTGGTTTGTTTGTTTAGGAGTTTGTATGGAATGTACTTAGATGGGATAGTCTTTCTGAATGACTTCCAAGACTTGTGTATGGTAATTCCACTTTATGACCAGGGGAATGGGGAATATCTGTTACATTCATTATTAGAGGGCTATGAACCATAGCATTAAACCAGCTGCTGAGCAGCAGAAGAGTAACCAGTTGGACCTTGATGCTGCTGTTTGAAGGCGTTCTCTTGAATATGGATCAGTGCAGTCCAAGGGAACACAAAGGAGGACCTTGGGGTAACTTTCATAAAAGCATTTAAGTGACTTCGGCGCCTAAGTGATTTGTGTTGGAAAATTTTACCACTGGTCTCATCTGTCCTTTTCTCTCCCCCCCCCCCATCCATTTCCTCCTTGGAAACAACCATTGGTTCAGCTTCTAAAGCAAGATCCTTCTCCTTCCTTTAAACATCATGGGGAAGACCATATCCCTCAGTCAGAATGTCCTCTACAAGGGGACAGTCATCACAGAACTCGTGGCTCATACCATACGAAGGGCACCTTCTGACTTTCAGAAAAAGTTGCTTTGGCTTCTTTGCCTCATTCGGAAGCTGAGGGTGGGAAAAGTTTTGTCCTTATGCAACCAATGGTATTTTACCAGCAGGAGTGTTGTATGGAGGAATAGAATTTTCTCCCCAGGAGAACAATTTCCCTAGCATCCTTGAACTGAGGGGGAATCTATCCCAGCTGACTCAAACCATGGAAATCTGAGTGATGACTGGAATGTAGAACCCTTTTGGATTGCCTGTTCTTAAGGATGTTTTCTCACTGTGAATCAAAGAAACCAGTCTTTCAATCCCTCCAGGTAAGGGTCGGGGGCTCAGAGGGAGAGTCCCTGTCTAGGCTAGTCTCGTGATCTAACTACTCCCTCACCTTTATCCTCCTCAGGGAACTGTCGCTACACTTTTAAGGGGCGAGGGAGAGAAAAGCAGGAAGACCCTTCTGGATACTACAGTGACAGTAGGGGCTGCAGAGACATAAGGCCCCGCCTAAATTAATTCAGTTGGGGTTTGGATGTGCAGGGAAGACACTCTTCTTGTGGGGAAGCAGCCTCATTTTCCCCTCTCCCCTTAAAAAAATCCAAAGCAAACCAACAAAATAGCAATGCAGGCTGCTCATTCCTCCCCTCCTTCCTTATAAAACAACTGTTGGCTCCTCCTGGGCAGCTCGGATCTCTCCTTTGGAAACTCAGTAGTGTGTGATCATTAAATATTTATACCCATGTTGGCACCTGGTAAAGCCTATTTTCTTGTGTGAGTGTGGGCAAGACAGAGCCACATGTTAACCCAGGGGCGGGCAAACTTTTTGGCCTGAGGGCCGCATTGGGTTTTGGAAATTGTATGGAGGGCTGGTTAGGGAAGGGTGTGCCTCCCCAAACAGCCAGGCGTGGCCTGGCCCCTGCCCCCTATCCCCAACCTGCTTCTTACCCCCTGATGACACCCCCCCCCCGGACTCCTGCCCCATCCAACCCCCCTGTCCCCTGACCACCCTGGAACCCCTGCCCTGACTGCCCCTCACCGCCCCATCCAACCCCCTGGGACCCCGCCCCATCCAACCACACCTTCTCCCTGACCACCCCTGCCCCTGCCACTCCATCCAACCACACCTTCTCCCTGACCACCCCCGGAACCTCTGCCCCTTGCTGCCCCATCCAACCTCCCCTCTCCTTCCTGGCTGCCCCCCCCCACTGGGGACCCCTGCCCCCATTCTACCCTCCTGTTCTTGACCCCGAACTCCCCTGCCCTCTATCCAACACCCCTCCCCCCCACCCCCGGCTCCCTGCCCCCTTACCGCGCTGCCTGGAGCACTGGTGGCTGCCGGCGCAGCTGCACCAGGAGAGGCAGCCGTGCCATGCTGCACAGAGTACTGGATCAGGCCAGGCTCTGCCACTGCACTGCCTCAGGAGCTTGCAGCCCTGCTGCATAGAGCATTGCGCTGGCCGGGGTAGAGGGAACACCGGGGGAGGGGCCGGGGACTGGGAGCTCAGGGGCTTGGCAGGAGGGTCCCGTGGGCTGGATGTGGCCTGCAGGCCTTAGTTTGCCCACCTCTTGTGTTAACCAGAGGTCCCTAGTTAGCTCTAGAGAATTATTGTTCAGTGGAATGGCTATTCTGTCTCTTTGTACAGCTCCAAGGTGTTGAATAGTCAGTAGGGTTCCTCAGATGCTTCATATCTAATGTTTCCTTAGCAGACACACAGTGAAAGTCACTAGGAAAAGAGTTGGAGGATATGTCAGCGCCCTCTTCTGGGCCCTGATCCAGCACTGCAGTTAGTCAAGCACGTGATTAATTGAATTGATATAAATGGGAATATTGATGTGTTAAGTGGTTTGCAGGATCAGGGCCTCTCTGAAAAAGGGAGGCTTCATTAAATCACATGGTACCTTTCTCCATGTGTCTTTCAGCCGCCCCGGAAGAATACTCTGGCACTAGTGTGAAGAAAGTCTTTCCAAAAGCAGATGGGTGATATGTGACAGATATCAAGTTTGCTGCACCTGAGCCATGCAAAAAACTACTGCAAAGGGCCTTGCTGACAGACTTGTTTAAACTGCTTCCAGTTGTGGACATTTCATTGCACTGCAATGAATATGTTGTGAATAGAGATGTTCTGTCTCTCTTAGATGAATTTATGGGTTTTTTTGAGCGTGGAGGACTTATAGATATTTAAAAGCCATATATTGAAGATTCTTATAGTTCCACTAGGTGTCAGCAAAGACTAACCAACTTTGAATGTTGTGTGCTTACAAATTACTTTTATATTTTCCTAATTTAGATCAGGCTTCAGTTATAAATGTTACAGTATTTATCCATGGTCATCCAGTGTGTGTGTAGGTCTATTTTAGGTGTGGATGAAGCAAACCGTCCTCTTCTAGTCAAATACAAACTCTAACACCATTATTTCAGGCAGCATTAGAGCAGAGGTACCCAAAGTGCTATCTTCTTTTTCTCAGTCTCTGAGAGGTGCACCCCATGTTGATATTAGACTAGGTCCCCAAATTATTTGCTCTGTAGTGAGGGTGGTAGCAGCAAATAGAGAAGGCAATCTAGTGTGCAACTTTTGGGGAGAGCCATTCTCCCCTTACTTTAGTAATCTAGCATTATTGTAAATATCATAGATGGGAAATGGGGAAGGGAATTTAATTAAGTTGTGTGTATCCCCCTGCCAGTTCAGGACTTTCCCTTGGAGTATATTCTAGTGTGTTTCATAATTTTTAGTAACTCAAACAGTGGGGTTTCTTCCACTTTCCTTGAGACTGTTCCACAGCCTAACAGATCTCCCTGTTAGATGAGTTTTCCTTCCATCCCCCTGATATTCAGCCTGCATTTTTGTTTGCTCAATGTCATTCCATTACTCCTTGGACCTGTCAGAAACGGTTCCTCTCTCTGTGCTTGGCAGCCTGTTGCTGTCTCTACTAGGCACACTGCCGTCTGTCTCTGTGCAGTTGTACAGTATGGAGGCCCTCGCACCCTGACTGTGTCCCTCCTTTTTAACGTTCACAAATGCCTTCCTCTGTCTACAATGTCACTGTAAGCCACATAATACAATCTAATCCATCCACCTTCTCTTTAGTGACTTAAAACACCTCTGTATTTATAACTCTCTTCCAATAAGGATCCCAGATCCCAACCCACTTAGATATGAGAGATCCTCCCTCGCCCTACCATTCTCTAGGTACAAGCCATACCTACTTCCCTATAGCTAGGTAGACAGGCTATGGTATTACCTGTTCCACACAGAGAAATTGACCTGTACATTCAATATGCTGCTTTAATTGTTAATTTCAAACATGTGAAAAGCAGTTGCAGTACTTGCAGACATATATCTATGAGGTTGAATTATAGTCTGGCCAGGTGCAGAAGCATAGCAAAGCTCGTGAGTGAAACCCAAACTTGGGATTTTTTGACTCTTCAACATTTTGTGCTCTAATCAAATTTTGTGTATATATGTTTAGGCTTGACAGAATTTTATTTTTATTTTTTATAATTTTGACAGATGTTTAAAACATTTGTTCCATTTTTACTGTTTTTTTTTTTTTTAAAATTTTGCAATTGTGGGAAATTTTTGGTGAGGGGGGGTCAGGTAATGGTTGTGTATAAGTGAAGAATTATTTAATGATGGTAGATTTTGAGATTTCAAAAGTGTAAAACTTTATAACCATTAAAAAACAACTTGTCAAAATACACAAATTAAACATCCTTAGGTCAAACTCTAAGTTCTCAAGCAGATTTCTTACTTTGCCTATCAGTAAATTTTGATTATTATCAATGGAAATATTTTTTCATCAATTTGCATATGTGGTGGAATTGATATTTATTGATATTTCCCAATAAAATCAAATCGTCCCAAGCTGCCTAATATTTCTTTCTCTCTCACACACACACACACACACACACACACACACACACACACACACGTTAAAAACTTTACTAAGGTTGCACAATCAAGCATACAAAAGTTAGGAAATACCAGAATTAAGGTTGCCTGTGCAACCTTTAATTTGGCCCTTTATGCATATGCATTATGATATAATTAAAGAATGTAAGATCACATGCTATTTTTTATAGAATCCCTGCCTCATTCAGCACACAAGATGGATCACGTGCACTGAATGAGCAGCTGTATAACATTTTGTTTCTTCCTCATAGTTCAGTGGGTGGCCCCAAGCATTATTTACTGCATATTGTTCAAACCCTCCTCCGAATACACAATTATTAGTTTACCCATGGGCTTGTCTATGGTGCTTATCAGTGTAATGTCAGGTGCTTCACAAATATTGGACTTATATTCACAAAACCCCAGTGAGGTGAGAGGGAGTGGTATTACCCTCATTTTACAGATGTGGAAACTGATGCACAGAGATTAATGGGTATTTAATTTTGGAGGCCCAATTTGAGATGCTTAGGACCTGTTTTTTCAGAGTACTCGGCATTCTATAGCACTTCATGTATTCAGGCACAGCTTCCATTGACTTCAGTTGCAGTTGTGAGTACTCAGTAGTACTACTGCACATTGGGCCCCAGGATCCCAAGTCAGGCACCCAGAAAATGAGGAACACACAATTAGGGACTAGCTGTGAAAAGTCTGGGTTGTGTGACTTAACTAGCATCATGCAGAAACCCAGACACAGTCCGGGATAGGATCCAGTTCTCCAGGGCATCATTAAACTGTCTTAACACTGAGACCATCCTTCCTCTTCTTGCAATCCCCTGCCTCGTTCAATATATACCTTCCAACTTAAGGCACCCTTTATTCTGGCATTTCCTAACTTTTGAGTGCTTGACTTTGCAACTTTAATAATGTTCTTTTAACATAGGTTTTTGGGTGTAATTTTCTACCTTTTTTAAAAAAGCAAACTGAAATAAACCTAATTCCATCCTGTCGTTTCATATTGAGACTGACATGGGTCATTAGCAGGGCTGGACCCTTTAGGTCCACCACACTAAACCTCTGCTGCTTAAGCAAATGGAGTAACTGATAGCAGTAGTAGGTTGTTATCCTCTATGTGGTGCGGGAGTAGAGTGGGATGGGAGACTTTGCTGGTGGGTTTCACAGATAGTTGCTGAAGGCAAAGGGATGTTGAAAGTCAAGAATCTTGAGTTCCATTTGAGGCTCTGGAGAGTCTGCCTGTTCTTCTGCCCCATCCCATCTGACCTATCAATGTCCCAGTACTGTCTCTTCCTCACCTCTGAAGCATATTTTTATTCTTGTTTGTATGTAACCCTTTCTGTCATTATTCCTTATACTCGGTATCACTTAATCCTATGTCCTCTTGTTAAATAAACTTACGTTATTTTTACTGTGTTCAGTGCACTGATTGAAGGGAACAGTGTGTTAATACCAGTTAAGCTAACAGGTTGTAGTGTATTGTCTCTTTAAAGGAGCAACAAACTTAATTACTTTTGTGAGTGTTCAGTAAGAGGGCTGGATGGTGTAGAGAGACATCTCTGGGGAACTTCAGTTGAGGTTCATTGTTCCTTACTGGCAAGACAAGGTTTGAACTGGGAGAGTTCTAACGAGTTTGCTTGCAAGGCAGATAATCTGGCAAATCATGGGGTTGTCACACATTTTAGCAGTAGTAAAACTCTTACCTGCTGACCCTGAGAGGGGCAACGCAGTAACTCACAATTCTGGGAGTTTTTGCAGATGGAGATTCCACAACCTCCCTTGGAAGCCTATTCTAGAGCTTAACTATCCTTATAGTTAGCAAGTTTTTCCTAATATCTAACCTTAGATACCCCTTGCTGCAGATTAAGCGTTTTACTACTTGTCCTACCTTCGGTAGACATGACAAGTGCCACCTGTCCTCATTATAACAGCCCTTAACATATTTGAAGACTGTTATGAGTCGTTGTCCTTCCCCCTCCCCCCCGTCATCTTTTCCTCAAGAGTAAACATACCCAGGTTTTTTTAACCTTTCTTTATAAGCCAAATTTTTGAAAATTTTTATCATTTTTGTTGCTTTCCTCTGGACTGTCTCAAGTTTGTTCAGATCTTTCCTTAAGTGTGGTACCTTGAATTGAACATGATACTCTAGCTGAAGCTTCACCAGTGCTGAGTAGAGTGGGACAGTTACTCTCCATGTCTTACATATAAAACTCCTGTTAATAAACCCCAGATATTAGCCTTTTTCACAGCTGCATCATATTGTTGACTTGTATTCAATTTATGATCCACTGTAACTCAAAGATTATTTTCAGAAGCACTGCCACCTAGCCAGTTACTTCCTATTTTATGGTTGTGCAGTTAATTTTTTTCCTTCCTAAGTAAAGTACTTTACACATGTTTTTATTGAATTTCATCTTGTTGATTTCAGATCAGTTCTCCAATTTCTCAAGGTCATTTTGAATTCTAATCCTGTCCTCCAAAGTGCTTGCAACCTCTCCCATCTTGGTGTTATCTGCATATTTTATAAGCATACTCTCCACTCTGTTATCCAAGTCATGAATGAAAATACTGAATAATACTGGACCCAGGACAGATCCCTGTGGGACCCCTCTACATGTGTCAGTGAACCATTGATAACTACTTGTTTGTTTTTCAATCAGTTGTACACCCATTTTACACTAATACCATTTAGAGTACATTTCTCAAGTTTGCTTATGAGAATGTTGACAGTCCCACTTGATAATCTTACTAAATAAAAATCAAGACATATCACATCTACAACTCTATCCCTATCTGCTGGGCCAGTGACCCTGTCAAAGGAGGAAATTACGTTGGTTTTGCATGATTTGTTCTTGACAAATCATGTTGGTGATTCCTTATTACACTATTATCCTCTAGGTGCTTACTGATTGTTTAATAATTTGTTCCACTATCTTTCTATGTATTGAAGTTAGGCTGACTGGTCTCTAATTCTCCAGATCCTCTTTGTTCCCCTTTCTAATGTTAGGTACCATGTTTGCCCTTCTGTAGTCCTCTAGTTACCTTTTTAATGAAGACTGAAGCAAAACAGTGATTAAACACTTTGCCTTTTTGTTGTCGTCCCTGCTAAGTAGTGGACATATGCTTCACTTAGTCTTTCTCTTGCTCCTGTTGTATTTATAGAATCTTTTCTTGTTGCCTTTTATGTCCCTTGCTAGGTGTAATTCATTTTGTGTGTTAGCCTTTCTGATTTTCTCCCTACATGCTTGTGCTATTTCTTTGTACTCCTCCTTAGCAATTTGTCCATGTTTCCACTTGTTGTAGGATTCCTTTTCGATTTTCATTAAAGATCTCCTGGTTGGAGCCATATTGGCCGTCTGCTAGTCTTCCTTTCTTTTCTTTGCAAAACCGTTAGAGTAAACAGGTAAACAGCTCCCTAGTTCTTATTGCATCCCTAGTTCTGATAGGGATCTGGATGCATTCCTTTCCTTCCCCAACCCCATCCCTCTTATCTCTTCCAAAGGAGGAAAAGGTAGAGAGAACTGTCCATAATTCTTGGCTTGCTTGTTAGGTGGAGTGTGGAGGATAACTTCGTTCTCCTAGTCGTCTCTTCACTTGGAGAAAGTTTTTATTTTTTTTTTATTTTTCAGTTGTACCGTGAACATTACATATAAATCCTGTCTAGTGCACCTAGTGAGGAAACCTTATGATGAAAAACATTGTTTCAGTAATGCTTAAAGCCTACTTTTGTCTCATTGTGTATGAGGGAGAAGGAAATAGTCGTTACTTGGTAATCTGTATCTGGTTGGGTGAAGTTATCGTTAAACATGGCTGTCACTTACCACCACAACTCCAGCTGCAGTGCTCTTTTGCCTGCAGTGGATCAGCATCTGAACTGTGTAGCTATAACACTGATGCTTCAGGTTTATTCACCGTTTCCTTTAGCATCAGCTATGTGTCTCCAGGAATTTTGGTTTGCATTACGTGCTCTGTAATAGCTCATAATGCAGTAGTGGGGTGAGGGTCAAGGAACAATGCTATAACTGCACCCATTTACTATAATTAACAAAAACTTCTATAGTTAGAAATTCAGTTAAACTCATTTAAAATTAATTAACTAGTGATTTTTTTTTTAAGGCAACATTAGCATCTTGGGCAACCTTGATTCACATGCCATGGAGGGGTATTTTGGGGGAAGGAAAGAAAGGGGACCTAGAGGATGATTAGGTGGGGTGAAAAGTGGGGAGGGCAAAAGTAGCAGGCAGCAGAGGGATGGGCAGAGGTGGTAGAGAAAGAATGACCCAGAGGTGGGGAGTGGAGGGCACTGGTGAGGGAAGCAGGGACTCTTTGTATAGTGTGTATTGGCTTAACCTTTGTAATATATAATAATAGACTGTGGAAGGAAAAGGGCCTGTGTGCATGTTTGTAGAACTTCCTAGCTAGGACTTGTGGGGCAGGAAAGGGAAGGGAAGTTGTCATAAATATAAAGGGAAGGGTAAACACCTTTAAAATCCCACCTCTGCCACCATGTCAAGGTTCCTTCCCCACTCTGAACTCTAGGGTACAGATGTGGGGACCTGCATGAAAACCTCCTAAGCTTATTTTTATCAGCTTAGGTTAAAACTTCCCTTATCCTAGCTTCTTAACCCTTTTACAGGTGAAAGGGTTTTTCCTCTGGCCAGGAGGGATTTTAAAGGTGTTTACCCTTCCCTTTATATTTAAGATATGCCCCCAAATCACAGATAGGGTGAAATGCTGGCTGTGATTTCTTCCTGGAGCTCTAGGAGAAAACAGAGTTAATAAGACAAGTGCACTTCTAAATATACTACCAAGTATATAAAGACTAACAATATATTCCACATCTCAAGTACGATTTTAACCAGTTGATTCTGGGAAACTTTCACGGGAGAGTGCATCAGCCACTTTGTTAGAAGCTCCTGAGATGTGTTGGATGTCGAAATCAAAATCTTGGAGAGCTAAACTCCACCGAAGAAGTTTATTGCTACTTCCCATGGCGGTATGAAGCCACTGTAGCACAGCATGGTCGGTTTACAGGTGGAAACGCCATCCCCAAACATATGGGTGTAGCTTTTCCAGAGCGTAGACAATGGCGTAACATTCTTTTTCACTGACTGACCAGTTGCTTTCCCTCTCAGACAGCTTCTTGCTAAGAAACACTACAGGATGGAATTCTTGATCCGGTCCTTCCTGCATTAAAACTGCTCCCACACCACGCTCAGACACATCTGTGGTTACTAGGAACGGTTTGTCAAAGTCTGGGGCCCTTAGTACAGGGTCAGACATGAGTGTCGCTTTAAGCTGGTGTCAAGGTTCCTCCCCCACTCTGAACTCTAGGGTACAGATGTGGGGACCTGCATGAAAAACCTCCTAAGCTTATCTTTACCAGCTTAGGTCAAAACTTCCCCAAGGAACAAAATATTCCACCCGTTGTCCTTGGATTGGCCGCTACCACCACCAAACAAATACTGGTTACTGGGGAAGAGCTGTTTGGAAACGTCTTTCCCTCCAAAATACTTCCCAAAACCTTGCACCCCACTTCCTGGACAAGGTTTGGTAAAAAGCCTCACCAATTTGCCTAGGTGACTACAGACCCAGACCCTTGGATCTTAAGAACAATGAACAATCCTCCCAACACTTGCACCCCCCCCTTTCCTGGGAAATGTTGGATAAAAAGCCTCACCAATTTGCATAGGTGACTACAGACCCAAACCCTTGGATCTGAGAACAATAAAAAAGCATTCAGTTTTCTTACAAGAAGACTTTTAATAGAAATAGAAGTAAATAGAAGTAAAGAAATCACCTCTGTAAAATCAGGATGGTAGATACCTTACAGGGTAATTAGAGTCAAAACATAGAGAACCCCTCTAGGCAAAACCTTAAGTTACAAAAAAGATACACAGACAGAAATAGTTATTCTATTCAGCACAATTCTTTTCTCAGCCATTTAAAGAAATCATAATCTAACGCATACCTAGCTAGATTACTTACTAAAAGTTCTAAGACTCCATTCCTGGTCTATCCCCGGCAGAAACAGCATATAGACAGACACACAGACCCTTTGTTTCTCTCCCTCCTCCCAGCTTTTGAAAGTATCTTGTCTCCTCATTGGTCATTTTGGTCAGGTGCCAGCGAGGTTACCTTTAGCTTCTTAACCCTTTACAGGTGAGAGGAATTTTCCCCTGGCCAGGAGGGATTTCAAAGGGGTTACCCTTCCCTTTATATTTATGACAGCTGGTTAAAGGCCTTCTGACACTCTTCGGTCCACTGAACGGCATTTGGCTGTTTCTTTTTGGTTAGGTCTGTCAGTGGGGCGGCGATTTGGCTGTTTTGTGGTACAAATCGCCTATAATAACCGGCCAAGCCTAAGAGGGTTTGAACCTGTTTCTTTGACTTGGGGACAGACCACTTTTGGATAGCATCCACTTTGGTCTGTAGGGGTTTGATAGTTCCTTGACCCACCTGGTGTCCTAGGTAAGTCACTGTTTTCTCCTAGAGCTCCAGGAAGAAATCACAGCCAGCGTTTCACCCTATTTGTGATTTGGGGGGCGTGTCATAAATATAAAGGGAAGGGTAAACCCCTTTGAAATCCCTCCTAGCCAGGGGAAAGCTCCTCTCACCTGTAAAGGGTTAAGAAGCTAAAGGTAACCTCGCTGGCACCTGACCAAAATGACCAATGAGGACACAAGATACTTTCAAAAGCTGGGAGGAGGGAGAGAAACAAAGGGTCTGTGTGTCTGTCTATATGCTGTTTCTGCCGGGGATAGACCAGGAATGGAGTCTTAGAACTTTTAGTAAGTAATCTAGCTAGGTATGCGTTAGATTATGATTTCTTTAAATGGCTGAGAAAAGAATTGTGCTGAATAGAATAACTATTTCTGTCTGTGTATCTTTTTTGTAACTTAAGGTTTTGCCTAGAGGGGTTCTCTATGTTTTGACTCTAATTACCCTGTAAGGTATCTACCATCCTGATTTTACAGAGGTGATTTCTTTACTTCTATTAAAATTCTTCTTTTAAGAATCTGAATGCTTTTTCGTTGCCCTTAAGATCCAAGGGTTTGGGTCTGTGTTCACCTATGCAAATTGGTGAGGTTTTTTACAAACCTTCCCCAGGATTTTGGTGGGAAAGACTTTTCCAAGCGGGGTCTTTCCCGGTTATATATCTGTTAGATGCTTGGTGGTGGCAGCAATAAAGTCCAAGGGAAAAAGGAAAATAGTTTGTACCTTGGGGAAGTTTTAACCTAAGCTGGTAAAAATAAGCTAAGGAGGTTTTCATGCAAGTCCACACATCTGTACCCTAGAGTTCAGAGTGGGGAAGGAACCTTGACAGAAGTATAAGAGGGTCCTGGTGGCAGAGGACCATTGAAATTCTGGGGTCAGGAGGGATCAGGAGCAGGTTAAAGAATAACTGGAGGATAAAGGACCAAACAGATCTGAGTGCAGGGGCTGGAGAGTGTCTGTAACCCTCCACAACCCCCGTCTCTGACCCCTTCCAGTTCTGTTATGCCTCCCGCACTCCGTACACTTTCCCTCCATCTATCAAATTGCTTCAGGCAGAGGCATTTCTCTGGTACCTTCTGCTGCTGCTGCTGGCACATCACTGGCAGCAGCTTCATATGTTGCTCTCTCATTGGGTATGTAGCTTGGCCTTCAGACCCTCTAGTGTGCAACCCTCTAGTAATGCCCACATGAATTTGCAGGAATCTGCACTCCACAACAAACTCCCTTATACCTCCAGTATACAGCCACCCATGCTGAACACCTCCAGTTGTGCAAAATTACTCTTTCAACCTCTGCTCTAACCACAGCATTTTGTAGGTAGTAATAATAGATTAGATTTTTGGAAATAAAGTATTTCAGTGCATGAATACTTTGACGCTGCAGTTGTGACCTCTAGTGGCAGCAGAGGAATCAAAGGGCATTGCATGTTACGATAATCAGTATTTGACCTGGAAATATATATTAGAAACTTCTCTACGTAGTGAAGCAAGTATGTGGCAGGTGAGAAAGATATATAAAGTTAAAACAAACCCTATGAACAATACTCCTCTCACACAAGTTCCTGATGTTTACCTTTGTGTGCATTATATTTTTGTCAGATTTTGCTAAATTGTGTGTGCTATGATTTTTGACTTTTGAAGTAGTTATGTAATCCTGAGAAGCAGAAATACGTTTCCAGTCCCAGCTTGAATTTTAAAGCCTATTGTTTCATTCATTCCTACTAGAAGAGAAGAGATTACACCAGTACCTGTTTTTTTTCTTGATGTCTCATTCATAATGCATCAAAAAGGCATTGTTTATATACTTGGTAGGGTCTATTCCTTGCTAAAGTAACCATAGAAAAGATACAGGTTTTGTTTACCTGACAAGCAGTCTGCAAAAGGGAACATGTTGTAAAATGCTTTCCCTCCCTTTTCTCTTTCTTCATCCCCATTCTGCACCCACCTTGAAGTCAGGCTCATTTTGTTGGGTAATCCCAATACATATTAGGACTTGAAATAAAATAAATGATTCAGTGCAGAAAAATACTGAATTGGGGTGTGTACTGTTTTGGAATGTCTGCATTGATGGAAATGTACTCGAGGATCATCCTGAGTTTTTAGCCGGTTGTATACTATGATTTAATGTAGTCGGGGCCTTGCCAAAGCGCATAGAAAACAATGGGATTTGGATCAGACCTTTAGTTAATATCACTAATTGACAATTCTTCTCTCACCACACAATATGATGATCAGTTCTTGTGATCTCTGAAGCTTTATCCTTCCCCCTACCCATCTGAACTCTGTCAGGGATTGTTTGTGATCCCTCACTTGCTTGTCCCTGCATTCAATTGGTAAAGGGAATGAGGAAGATGCCCGGCTATTTCATTCTTGCTGGCTGTAGGGGAATTCCCTAATCACAGCAAATTTTTTCAAACTGGGAAAATAAAAATATATTCTTTATGACCACAAGCTCAGACTTGTTGAGACCTCAGAATGTTGGAAGCAAAAACAAAATAATGGCAAACAAATTATATTTTTCTAATTTGTTCCAAAAACCTGACAAATTGATGACTAACTCTACCACTATATCTCATTGATGGGTGACAATTATGTCTCCTCTTCAGAAAGTTTTTGGGTTAGAATACATTTCACCTAACTGCACTACCTGAGCAAATCAGTGTGTCTCACTTTGAATGATTACTTACCTCAGAAAAATATTTTACTTTTCTGTGGACTCAAAATAGTAATTTGATTCAATTGTTTGCCCAGTTTACACTACCGATAACTCTCCAAGTTGCTGCATTTGGATGGTGTTCTTTACTACCCTCTACTAAAGCCTTTTGTTCAGTGTTCTGCATAGAATGTTTGCTTGCCTTTATTCCAGTTATGTGTTTAGAGAAATGAAGATTTCCCAGCTAACGTAGTTGGGCTATTTTTTGGCAGGTGAAGAGCCCAATCTCCCTGAGATAAAAAAGAATCTGGATGTTGAGATTAGGGGAAGAATGAATGGGTCCAAAAGAGTTTTGCCATTGACTTCAGTGGGGCCAGGATTTAACTCCTGGCCTCTGCCTTGGTGAATCTTTCTCAGGATTTAGGTAACAGAATAAAGAGGCCTCTTCCCCAGTGCAAAATGAAATGTGTCTGACATTGGGTTTGGATTCTTATATACTTTGGAGTATAACCTGCATGACTTAATGGCAAATGTGATCACATCCACCTGACATCATTGTGTAAAAATCTGTTTTGTCATTGAGTGCTTTGGGACCACTCATCGTGATCCATCCCCCTCCAGCTCTTGTTGTAGGCTGTGATCTTCATTCCTGCCAAATGCAAAGCCCCAACCCCACATATGGACAGATTCTTGGGATAAAAGGGGACAGCCAAAATACACTCCGTCTCTTCAAACAATAAATTGTCACAGTAGTGTCCGAGAATCTGTATTGGTTGTTGTCTGGTCAGAAGGAGAGCGTCTGGGAACCAAGGGCCTTCAGGCTTCGTCTAAAAGAAGATTTATGTGAAGTCTGACATTTCTTGGTTTCCAGAGTCCAGGAGTTCTCAACTGACATATGAACCCTCCCTGGATTTAAAACATCTGTATCTATTGCTATGGCCATCCTTTCTAAGGAGGTATGAAAATTGCATCTCTACAATAACATTGAACTAGTCACACTAAATTCATTATGTAAATATACCTGATTTGCAGTGAGGCTTCTAATACATCGGACAGGTAAATCCTCTACTAACCTTGAAGTACTGTATAAAAGAATCCTGTATTTTGTGTCTGCCTAATGGAAGAGATGGATTAAGTAGAATACAGTTGAGGGGGTATACTACATAGGAATGAAGTGTCAAAGTGATGAACTTTTAGTACAGAGCAAAAGGAACTGGACTTTTCTGGATTATAACAGTTTATGTAGTGGCAAAGAACTCTTTCTTCCCAACTAGAAACATTTCCAAGGGAGTTTTAAATGATTCAGTTCACTTCAGTAGCATCTTTGGTTTGTTCTCCATGGTACAAGATGGTGAATAGAACAAAATCAGACCTCCAGCAAGCGGAGTTCAGTCTCTCTCTCTTTATTATATTTACAGCTCAAATCTAATCCCAGTGATAATGAGGAAAAGGAAGCCCGGTCTCAGCTGACGAAATCTGATGAGTTGCAGCGCCTACGTTCACAGGCACTGTCTCTGTATCGTCAGGAGGATTACACGACTGCGATAAGTCTTCTTGATGGGATTCTAGAAGTAAGTTCTACAGGAAATATAATTGAAGAGAAATAAGAATTTCTATCTGTGGTAGATGTGTATGTTTCTTTTTTTAACATAGAACTTTAAAGCCTGCACTGATGCAAAAACCTTATGTGTTGCTGGCTGTATCCTACTGAGCACTGTCAACTCCCATTGGGATCGTTGGGAGCTGAGGGTGGTCAACGTCGGGCAGGACAGAGCGCTAAAGAAAGGGAGATTGTGGATTTATGTTGAGGAATTGCTCCATTTTAACCTAGCCTTCTGGTATAGATGACTTTTTGTTAATACTTTTTTGTGCTTAAATTTCTTGTCCTTTCCCTCAGTCCAAAGTTCAGTATTCTTGGGACACGGTGGTTTGAATGGAATTTTACCAGTATGAAAAAGGTGTGTCGCATAATTTAAATTTTCTCAGTCATACTGCAGTTATCCAAGAAACTCACATGCGTTGAACTTAGTACTTAGTGTGTGTGTGTGTGCGCATCCTCAATGAGAACTGTGTACTTTCCTCCCTTGGGGAGGTAGGGGAAACTGGTAAGAGAAAAGTAGTGAAGGATCAAAAATAGTATGCAGCTAAACTACACACTGGTTTCCATATGCACATCCGTATCCTCAGATACCTGAATTGTAGTATCCCATCTTGTTGTTTGACTCTTCAGTCAGTGGTCACATATTCAGATGTGGGCAACTCTAATGTGTACTAGCATGCTGTTTTTTCATTTTTTCTAAAAAATGCAAGAAAACATTAAAAGAAATTCCTGGCCAAGATTTTTACACGCATTCTGTTATGGTGCACAAAACATCTATGCATGACATGCATGTAATATAAGAAATACATGAGACAAAATTAATGTTGCTGTGAGATCCATAATTTTGAATGTTTTCACTCTTGTTTGAGATTTGATGATGATGGTAAAGTACTGATAATGCAGAATTGTCAGCCATTATCTGTACTGATTAAATTACACAAATTTGGAATAGAAACACTTGCATTTACATAAATCTAACTTTTTTGGGTCCAGGATGTAAGTTAAATACCAGAATTAATATTGACATTTTCTGTAAGCTAAAGATTAGGCATGCTTGCTTAATGATAGTTCATTACTGTGCTTCTGAGAAGCGTCGTTTATCTACAAAATAAATTACACTTATTTGCCTTTATACTCAGTCTAGCTAGGACTGAAATTTTATAAATGACTCATGTACAATTCCCTGAGGAAGAATTTTAATAAATAAAAATGTGTATACTCAATTCCTAATTTAAAGTTTGATCTGGTAACCTAGTTGCATCTTGTAACTTAGTTGCACATACTCTCTATTGCTTTATTAAACATTTTAAATACCGTCTTCTCATATGTCAGAATATGTACACTGCTTTTATGCACCATTGAAGTTGCTTTGTATGGATATTACAGACAAATCCTTCAAGCCCAAAGCAGTAATAAAAGAATTAGTGGGTTATCTGTTGAAGGTAAATGTAATTATATCTATATTACAATCATACTTGTACAATCTTATTTTGGTCATTATAACTATTCAGAGTAAGGTGCTATCTCCCTGAGTCCCCTTTGTTAGATGTAACAAAATGAGATGCTATTTGAGGGTATATCACATTAACTTTGATCATTTGTCAATTGTAGCATTTATTTCATAACTGTAAAAGAGTCAAAGTGTGGGAAGGGATGGGATGGGGGGAAAGGGGGGCTGTGTTATGATTAAACCTAGCCCTGTAAAACTGAGAGTTAAGAAAAACATGAAATGTTTTGGTTTTGATGCCTTGTCATTTTTTGACAGCAAACCAACCCACATATTTATTACAGAAGGAGAAACTCATTTTTTTATATCCGGGAAAAATGTTAACAGTTGATTATTCGAGAGATATGGTTGTTGTCCCCCTCTAAAGCTGTACTGCCAAAAGTATTAAGGACAGACCTGCACACCATGTTGATATAGATGCCTCCTTCAGATGTCTATTTGGACAGTAGACACCTCAGCCATCACAATTCTTATCTTCCATAGTAATAGGGGGAAGTTGTAATAATTTAGGATTCCAGCCACCCTCCTTCAGGCTCGCACTGTCCCAGTTCTTTCCAGCAGTGGTGAGAGTTCAAGCATGCCTCCCTGAGTGGGCTCATCTGCTGGGTTACAAATCACATTTCTAAATAACTTGTTTTCTGTAATCTGTTAGAGGAATGGCTTTGAAATATCTCTGCTCTCTGGGAAGTGCATTGATGTTAAATTTCAAGCACTCTGCACATGACTAGAACACTGATCCATCACAAGAGGCAATATGAAATTAGGTAGGATTTAAAAACAAGAGAAATGCTTACAGATCAAAGTCTAGCTTTCATTTTGGTTTCTCAAGGTTTGCGTTTGGGATGCAGAGCTGCGGGAGCTTCGAGCTGAATGCTATATAAAGGAAGGAGAACCAGGCAAAGCCATTAGTGACTTAAAAGCTGCTACCAAACTGAAGAATGATAACACTGAAGCCTTCTATAAAATCAGCACAATATACTACCAGCTGGGGGACCATGAACTGTCACTCAGGTAAGTTTACTATTGTATGTAATAGCAAAGATTAAAACACAAAGCCTATGCCAAGGAAGTTTGACCCATCTGCTATAGTGAAATGCATAGTGAGTGAGTGGTAGGATTAGTGCAGACACTTTTGTCAACATAGTTGTGTGGAAGTACTCATTGGCCTGCCTCTGTACCCTTCTTGTTTTGTTTCAGTGTTTTTTAGCACAAGATATGGTGCCTGGAACTCTGCATAAGATGTACACTAATAATTAAAATAACCTAATAAAGTCTGGTGTGTGTTGCATCTCTATGGATAGAGACTGCTGCTCCTCTAGTGGCTCAAAAAAAGCCAGCTAGTCTGTCAAACAAAAGAAAATGGGCACAGTGAAAAATAGTGAGAAAGGAGGAATTAATGAAGAAGGGTGGCCAGATTGGCCAAGAATGAACTGATCCAAATAGAGAAAGGCCTTCCATGGTGGGCTCTTGTGAATGTATTTGGAGAATGTTTCATGGACAGTCTCTAAGTGGAGAAACCTACTCTCGTATGGATACAGATGAGACTTTGGTGTTGAGACTGGCGACAGTCCAGAGGATCTCAACTGCTTTGAAGTCAAGACCATGGTCATTGAAATACTTTGGGTTTAGAGATCAAGGACTCCGTATACGATCAACAGATACTTTGCTTTTCAGTGCCATCTGTATTGTCTTCTCTCTTCTAGTCCCCAGATCATTCAAACCCCATCTGACTTGTACTCGGATTGAAGTTCATTCAGACCAAGTCTGGCTAGAGGTCAGCCTTTGTGCTCTTGTACTTTGACAAGCTGTGATGAATTCAGGGCAGTGAGAAGGCAATGTCCATTGCTTTCACTTGCATAATAAAAGCTGAATAGAGGGCATCATTAGAATCTTCTGGAAGAAAGTCTGGCCCCTGCTATCTGTCACACAGTACTTCTACTGAAAAGCAACTACTGAGTTAGAGATGGGGGAAATTGAGAGAACAGGGAATTGCAGCTTTACTATCTGAGCAATGTTCCCTCTAATTTTTGACAGGCTGTGCGCGCAAAAAATTTCTTCTGTGCAAATTTTTGTGCGTGTGGTGTTTTGCCGTGCATGCGGGGTTTAGGATCTGTGTGCACGCGCACAGCTTAGAGGGAACAGTGATCCTGAGTTGTCTTTTTAGGTTTCTCTCCCTTCCTTGTTAGTAGAGTGGATGTCAGAATGGATGGATGAGGGCAGGGATTTTGGAAACCTCAAATGAGTGTGGTTTTCTACTTAAGCCTGGGTATTTATTTCATGCTAGCATGGATCCCCTTCCAGCAGATATGGTATCTCTAAGGGTGAAGATTGTATCCCCTCCTGGCCCCCCACTTTTTTGAGTGACCTTGGATAGCTATACATCAGTGAACCCCACTTGTTGGGGTGTGGATCAGCATTCACATCGCACTCCCAGTCAGTGCCTGGGCCAGGGAAGCTAATGATCCAACAGGTGGACCAAATTCAGTGATGAATCCTGGTCATGGGCCACCTGAGGCATGTTGTGCATATTCTCAGAAGAAGACCACCCCACTTGTTCTCTTTTCTTGAAGTATAGAGAGATTATTTTGTCTCCTAGGACATTCAGGCCACATCAGTTTTCTTCCCATTCATGGCCAAATCCAAGCTGTAAGTGCAATTAAGCAAAACACTGAAACATACAGTGGAGAGAAGTTATCCATAAAAGCAAAAAGAAGCATCTGCACTCACTTTTCTGGGATGTGAAAAGCATGCTAGAGTGCGTCAGGAGATCGTTAGAAAGATAAAAGTTTTGTAGCTCCCGGACTTCATGAGTTAGGTTACTACTATTCCTCAGGCCCCCAAGTTCATGTCTGTTCCTCTGTTTGTCCCTTCCTCCTTAGGTTGTCTTGGCTTCATGCAGTAAGGACTTTACTTTGCTCTTAGCAGAGACATACGTCAGCATTTTCATTATCCTTTTGAGACATGACATAAGACATGACAGGATGACAGCTGTACCAATCCAAGACTTTCCTTATTAGACCACTGCATTTTGAGAATTTCAAAGAACACTGGCCTATTTTAAAATATAGTGTTCCTGCCGGATGGGTTCTAGGCAAATAAGCATTCTCTGAAGACATCTTTTGACTCAAGTATCCGAGTCCCATCAGAGTGGTCAGTTCTGGTTTAGGAGGCGTACAATGTTTTTATGCTTACATGGACTGTAATGGTATGCGTGGAGTAAGAACATACTCAAAAATAAGTCATCAGAGATAGCTGTGACAAATAACTATCAAATGCCAGACAAAACAGTTGAAAATATACACTAGAGAACAATCTAGTGTAATATATAGTATAACTTTATGCGGAGTATAAATTTCTGGCAACATAAAGTAATGGGGAAAAAAGCTGTAAACTCAGGATGGTTTTCATTAATTTTCACACGTTAACATGCTCTTGAATGGAAGAGAGAATGCAATGCAGAAAAATCTGTCACTCCAGACAGCTTTTTAAAAATACTGTCCTCTACTTCTATTTGAAATCCCTTAATGTTTCTTTTTCCTACATGAAAAGTGAAGTCCGAGAGTGTCTGAAACTTGACCAGGACCATAAGCTGTGTTTTTCTCACTATAAACAAGTAAAGAAACTTAATAAGCAAATCGAGTCAGCAGAGGAACTCATCAGAGAAGGCAGGTAAGAGCACTAGACATTTACTGAATGATACCAATGCTATGACTCCTCCCGAAGCAGTAAAACTTCACAGGTTTGGAGATAATTTGCTTTGTTTTGTTTGTCATGTGGGATTGAACACTGGGCACGGCCATGAGAATTTCAATTTAAAAATAGACACCAACCCACGTGTACCATCAGCAGCATTTGTTCCTTCTTATTGTTACCTGCTTCCCTTCCTACTCTCCATGGCCTATTGCCATTTTAGTTTGTTCTTTGCATGAAATAAATTATAAGATCAAGGCATGGACAATGTTTGTATTCAGCTCTCAAATGTCATAGCGCCATATAACTAATAAATAAAGATCAATGCTACTACAAATTGTCCCTTGATAATAGGTGCACCAAGCAAATGGGGCTCCCCATCCCAACCCTTAGATGTGATTAATAGTCTTTTTTTTTAAATTTCTGCTCCTTGCTGCTTCTCAGTTTTGTATGATTTACTGTCAAACACATAACCGTAGTTGTGCTATGCACAGTGATCGAGTGGAGGTAGCTCTTCATCATTTATCTGGATTTCAAATGTAGTGTGGTAGCAGATTTCTTTTTTAACTTTGAGAATGAAATCTGGAATACTTAAATTCTCAAATGTGCATTTCTTATACTTAGTAGTATGTGTGTCGGAAAACTAGTTTGCTTTACGGTACTGCAAAATGACAAAGCAAAAATTTATCAGCAAAGTTGCTGATAAATATTAAAAAAAAATCAGTATACTTTTGGAGTAATTTTATTGGTTTACTGTGTGGCCCCTCTGGAAAGCTGTATGTGGTTATTCATTTCACCGGTAAATTCAAGTGTCAGTGCTGTTAATTTGAGTTAAATGTTGTCTTTTATTTAAAAGTGTATTTTAATGCATCAGTGTTTAAAAGTGGAGATCTCAGCATATTTGCAAATAAAATATCACCACAGCCTTCAAATACATTTTTCATGAGTTTGTCATGACTCGGAAAGCAAGAAAATTACTGGAGCCTTGAAAGTTGCTATATATGTAATGTGCTCAGAACTTTTCTTCGGTATGCTAACACGCACAACAAACAAAATTAAAATAACTCTCTCTGATGGGATGCCAGCCTTAATTCATCCCAAGTTTGTTTGAAGGGGCCTGAGACCAGCTCACAATGAGGTGCATAGTAATGTGGTGTTTGAGCTCCCGAATCTAGGCACTATGTGATTAGTTAGGGATGTAATGGAAACTTTAACCCTGCACTTCCGTTTGTGTTTCAGAAAAATCTTACATTTCAGACAAATGTTAATTTTTGTGCATTTAAAAACATAAACCTTGGTTCAGCTCTTTAAGCTGTTGGGAGTCACAGGAGCATGATAGTCACTCTCTTTTGGTTCACTTGAATTGTTCATCAAATGATGCTTTCATTCTGGAGCCTTCCTGAATATGAAAGTATGCAAAGGAGCATTGTCATGAACACTGCAGAAAAACAGACAAGCCAGTGGAAATGTGATTTAACTAGTCATAACTTTATTAAGTAACACATCTGGGAACTCTCCAGCAATAACTCATCCAGTGCAGGTTGTTGTACCTGTGTAATCTGTTCCCCAACTGACCTGATCCCAGCCCATAGCTGGGACTCCACTGCCTTACCCTTATGTGAGGTTTAAGGGGGTTATCTTCTCACTGTACTGGACCTTAGGAGCACCAACTCCATGCTCACCTTTTTTAGGAGATGCTTTCTCCTAATCTCGTCTAATACCACTTTTTCAGGGAACTAGACTCCCTCTTGAACAAATACCTGCACTCGGCACCTGTTAAGTAGCAACAGTGTGAATTTTTCAACCTAACCTAACCACAGGATCCCTGGGCTGCTGAAAGGAAGGCAAAAAGCTCATTCTGCTTGGCCAAGCTGGCAGTGAGGGAAAAATTCTTTACATGATACCCACAGCAAGGCCCCAAAACTCTGTCCTCCTATAACCCCAAGGCAGGGAGGGAGGACATTTTCTTCCTAATGCAGAATGGCGCTTCCAGGTGCGGGCGGGGGGAGGGCTTATAAGCCTTCCCCTTTCCGTGTGTGGGAGCTAATAGGCTTATGCTGCATGCATCTGTCCAATCAATCAACCAAAGAGCCCCCTCCTCTTCCTCTTCTCAAACCCATGAAGAGGGGATGGGGGTGAACCTCTTAAAGGTGCTAAGGGTTTTCTTTCTCCTGCTGGCCCAGGCACAGCCTCTGAGGCTGAGAGAGGCATTGCAAGAGATGCACATCATCCCAAACAAAACAAATTGCCCAGTGACAGTTTCCAAGTTACTTTGTATGAGTTAGTACATTTAATGACCACTGAAGAATTGATACAGTTGCTTAGAAAATAATTGTGTTTAAATACTCAGTTTATTTTCACAATTAAAATAGGTACACAGATGCCATCAATAAATATGAATCTGTAATGAAAACTGAGCCAAAGGTCCCTATTTACACTCTTCGTGCCAAAGAAAGGATCTGTCACTGCTTCTCAAAGGTAAAAAAGAACATTTTTACCCTTGTGAGTAAATAATATTTCGCAAGAAAACCAAACACAAACATTTTTCCTTCCCCTTTCCAGAATGAGCAGGCTGCTGAGGCCATAAAAGTTTGCACAGAAGTTCTGCTGCTGGAACCAGCTAACGTGAATGCTTTAAAGGACAGAGCAGAAGCCTATTTATTAGAAGACCAATATGAGGAAGGTAAAACTTTTGTCTTAAGTTTTATGATTTCAAACTTTAAAGAATACTACAAGAATAACTCCTCCAGACCTATACACAACTTCTGCTTCAGTGTTACTGGCAATCTTCACAAATGGTTGGATGCTACAGTACGTTTTGTGGCATCCAATCAGTGCTGATACTTGGGGTTTTTTTTAACTGAATTGTTATTAAGACAGCAGTACATGCCTATCTTTATCCTATGCAAAAATGTCTTAAAAGCATATGATAAGCTAAGGGCAATTAAGGGCTTGTCTACAAGACACAGCAAAGTGTGCCAGAGGAGTTCTTAACTTAATACTCTTAACTGCCCCATGTAGGTCTTGCTGGCATGCTCTGAAAAGTGCCAGGACTACATTAACAGAAATTAGGTATCTTTTAGAGCACACCAGCAGGGCCTACACAAGGCAGTTAGAGCACTTTACAAATCCTACTCAACGACAGTGGTTTGCTGGTGCTACGTAGACAAGTCCTTAGATGGTTAGGGGTTTGATGTGACACATTGGAGAGATTGCAAAGACTAGATTTATTAAGCCTTCAAAGAAGAATTAGAAGAGACTTAATTGGAGTACAGTATTCAGCTTCCACTATGCCCTTGTCAATTTTGATGACCCCTTTCTTTCTTTTTATGCTGCCCCCAAATATGAAATAAGGGATACATAATGAAATTAGATGTCAATATAGAACTAATAAAGATAAATGATGTTTGATGCATCAGCCTATGGAATTTACTGTCACTAGAAATAGTTACTGATGATGGATTTTCAAAATAAATGGATAACTTTACAGCCATTAATAACATTTCAAGCTATGTAAAAGGAGGTAGTAATAAAATTTCATGGTTTGGTGAGCTAATTTCCTTTAGTGGGTAGGAGGGTCCCCATGCTGCCACTCCCTCAAATATAGCACAACATAACCTGCTACATATATTCTGAGATGGGACTAATCTTCTGAAGTGTTGCTCAGAGGAGGACTGTGAATAGGGTTATAATGCCTAAGCAGCAGTGACTAGATTCAGTGCACTTGCATAGAGAATAGTTGGACAGAAAGCCTCTGGGAGGGGAGCATGTTTAGAATTGACATTCACTATATCTTTAAGAAGGTACAGTGTGTACTTTCTTCCAGTGCTAGGTTCACTGCACTCTGGTCATGCCAACAGGACTCCTGATCATGCCTCTCTTGAGGTGTGCAGCACTAATTGTTCTTATCCCTTCCACTCTTTCTTCACTAGAGAACTTACATGCCTGTATTTTTACTATTTGCAAAATCTAAAAAAGTTAGTCCCTTTTAAAAAAAAAAAAAAGTGTTACTAACCTTTCTGTAACTGTTCTTTGAGATGGACACATGCAACACATTTCAAACAACAACAGTTACAGAAATATTAGTAACTGTTCTTCGAGTGCTTGCGCATGTTCATTCCAGTGTAGGTGACTCTCAAGCAGTTGCGGAGGAGGTGGGCTCTGAGTTCAAGAACAAGCTGATTGCAAGACTGAATGCCCAAAGTTGGCATCATCTCTGGCCTGCTGGGTGATGGCATAGTGTATTGAGAACATGTGCACCGAAGACCAGGTTACTGCCCTGCAGATGTCCTGAATAGGAACTTGTCCTAGGAAAGTGGCCAACGAGGCTTGCGATCTTGTGGAATGAGTGGTCAGGTTAGCTAGAGGAGGAACACTGAGCAGCTTGTAACATGCACGAATGTATGATTTAATCCGGGATGAGATTCTCTGGGTGGAGATGGGAAGGCCTTTCAGCCTCTCAGCTCTCGCTATGAGCAACTGCGTTGAAACAGCTTGGTTCTTGGTATATAGAATGCCAAGGCACGTTTAACATCTAAGGAGTACGGATGTTGCTCCTCCCTGTTCACATGCGGCTTTGGGAAGAACACTGGTAGGAAGACTGCTTGATTGCAGTGGAATTGCGAAACCACTTTCGGGAGGAACACTGGGTGCAGATGCAGCTGCACCTTATCCCTAAAGAGGATCGTATATGAAGGCTTCGATGTGAGGACACAGATTTCCAAATCCCTTCTGGCTGAGGTGATGGCCACTAAGAAGGACACTTTCCAGGAGAGATGAACCAACGAGCATGTTGCAAGCAACTCGAACGGGGGAGCCGTAGCTTTGATAAGACAAGGTTTAGGTCCCAGGGAGGAATAGGCTCTCTTACCTGGGGGTATAACCTCTCCAAGCCTTTAAGAAAACTAATAACCATCTCATGCAAAAAGACAGACTGGTGGTTGACCTGGGGATGGAAGGTTGATGTCGCTGCTAGGTGAACCTTGACTGAAGAAATAGCCAGACTCTGTTGTTTGAGATGCAAAAGGTACTCCGACATAGTTGCAATGAGGACTGTGTGAGCAGAACTCTGCGTTGGGAGGACCAGATGGAGAAGTGCTTCCATTTTGCAAGGTAAGTAGTCCTGGTGGAGGGTTTTCTACTGCCTAGCAGGACTCCATGGACTTGCTCGGAGCAAACTTGCTCCTCAGGGTTCAGCCATGGAGCCTCTAGGCTGTCAGATGAAGAGAGCTGAGGTTTTGGTGGAGAAGCCAATTGGTCTGGGGAGATCAGGTCGGGTGTAGCGAAAGCAGGAGTGCGGTGTCCATCAAGAGGCCTAAAAGGGTGGCGAACCAATGCTGCCTGGGCCATGCCGGGGCTATGAGAATTACTCACGCCCAGTCCCACTTGATCTTCATCAGAACCTTGCGTATCATCTGTATGGGGAAAAGGCATAATACAGGTGATCTATCTATGATAGCAGGAAGGCATTCATAAGAGACCTTGGGCTGTGGCCTTGCAGGGAACAGAACTGGTTCCTGTTGTTGTAGGTAGCAAACAGGTCTATAAGAGGAGTCCCCCACCACTGGAAAATGCCCTCTGCAATGTCTGGCCAAAGGGACCATTCATGGTGAGAGAAGAAAGACCTGCTGAGGTACTCTGCCAGCTGGTTCTGCTTTCCTGGTAGGTATGATGCCTCAAAATGGATTGAATGCGTTATGCAGAACTCCCATAGCTGGATTGCTTCCCGGCATAAGGGGAAGGAGTCAGCTCTGCCCTGCCTGTTGATATAGAACATGGCAGTCATGTTGTCCAGGAGAACTGAAATTACATTGTTCATAATGTGGGGCAGGAATGCTTGGCAGGCTAGATGGACTGTCCTGAGCTTTCTTACATTGATATGAAGAGAGAGCTCTTCTGGAGACCATAGGCCTTAAGTCTTGAGGGCCCCTAAGTGGGCTCCCCAATGCTGACACATCCGAGACTAGAGAGTGGGGCCACAAAAAGGGCACTCCCGCACCGACCATGCAGTCGTTCAGTCACCAAGTCAGTGAACCACAGACTTGAGCAGGCATAGATGATTCTGGGTAGGTGAATACACCCTGGCCAGCCACACTGGGAGAGGTCTGAGAGACAGCCTCATGTGTTGCACTACAAAAGTGTATGATGTCATGTGGCCCAGAGGACTCAGACGTTTTTGAGCTGTTGTGACCTGGTGGGTCTGAAAGGACCTTATCAAAAAAGTAATTGTCTGAAACCGGTCTTCCAAAAGCAAGGCTCTTTCCTGAATGGAGTTGAGAACTACACCAATGAACTCTATCCTCTCCACCAGGACAATGGATTTCTGTGTCTTTATCAGTATGCCTAGGGCCCAGAAGGTTAATTGGATGAGATGGATGTTGGATTCCACCTGAGCTCTAGACTGGCCTTTGACTAGCCTGTTGCCGAGGTATGGGAAGGCATGCACTCCCTGTTTCCTGAGGAAAAGCTGCCCCCACTGCCATACATTTGGTGGTAACCTGTGGAATGGCTGACAGGCCGAATGGAAGCACTGCAAACTGGTAATTTACTTGGTTCACGACAAATTTTAGGAAACTTCTGTGGCCTCAGAAAACTGATATGTGGAAGTATACGTCCTTTAAATTGAGGGTGGCATACCAATCCCTTGGCTCCAGAGAGGGAATGATGGAATCCAGAGAGACCATGTGGAACTTTTAAGTTCTTGAGATAGCGGTTGAAACAACGCAAGTCTAGGATAGGTCTGAGACCACCCTTAGCTTTCAGGATTAGGAAATAACAGGAATAGAACCCCTTTCATCTGAAGTGATGCAGAATCTCTTCTATGGCTCCCACCCAAAGGAGGGATTGGACTTCTTGTACCAAAAGTTGCTTGTGAGAAGGGTCCCTGAAGAGGGAGAGTGGGAAGTCAGGATAGACACAGACTGGAGGGTGTATACCACTTCTATTGTGGTGAGTACCCAAGGGTCTGAAGTAATGAAAGTCCAAGGTCTGAAGAAGGTGGGACAAGCAGTTTGAAAACAGGGGTAATTGGATCCAATATTGCAGGGATTGAGTGGTCTACCTCAAGCATTTTGTCAAAAGGAGTGCTTCAAGTTCTCTGACTGTCTGGGGGTGGCCTGCATCAGCCCTGCTGTGAAAGCCGGTGGCGGTCTACACCTGAACCCCTTGTTCTTCCTCCTCTGCAGGTCCTGTC
Source organism: Lepidochelys kempii (assembly GCF_965140285.1). Lineage (NCBI taxonomy): Eukaryota > Metazoa > Chordata > Testudines > Cheloniidae > Lepidochelys > Lepidochelys kempii. The sequence continues at coordinate 97,654,805 of NC_136380.1, forward strand.
TGGCTGGGCAAAGTAACGGCAGTCTGTTGGGGCCTGTAATGCTTCCTGGATGCCACTGGGGTATATAGCCCCATGGATTTCGGAGTCGCCTTAGAATCCTTAAGCCTGTAGAGCCTAGCATCAGTTTGCTCCAAAAAGAATGAGGACCCTTCAAAGGGGAGGTCTTGGAGGGTTTGTTGTACCTCCAGGGGAAAACCCGATGACTGCAACCATGAGCTTGTGTGTGTGGTTGCTGCTGTGGCCATAGATCTGGCCACAGAATCAGCCACATCCAGGCCACCTGCTTTGGTAAGTCTTGGTAAGCCTTGTGGTCATCTTGCAGAGGGGACACACCCAGTGCCACCACAGCCTCATCTGGGGAAGAGGAGGCTAGGACTGGCTGAAGGGTCACCCACCCCACCCTTTGTATCAGCCAGGACCTGTGGGGCCTATTGTTGAGGCTCAATGCTGGGCTCGGTACCGGAGTCTGGATCTGGGGTCTCATGGCGAGGTACGAGAGGTGCTCTGCTTTATACCGCCCATACGAGTGCACAGCACCAGAGGGCACTAGAGCCAACCTGACAGATACCACTACAGGAAAATATTCCAGCAACTGTGCTCAGGGCATGCTCACATCTACATTGGAATGGACATGTGCAAGCACTCGAAGAAGAAAATGTTTTACTTTAAACTCTTAGTTGATAGCAGTGTACTGTAGATGTACTTGGCATTCAGTAAAAATGAGCAATCTGTTACACCAAGTCTGTAATATTCATTTGTAAGAAATTCATGATGGGACATACCCTTTCATGTTCTACGGAGCAAATTAATTACACTGGTGCTTAGCATTATGGGGCAATAAAGCAGTGTAATGGAGAAGTCCCTGCATTTTCATTATCCTCAGCAGATGCAGTAGTGTATATATTATGGGCTGATATAGCCTGCTGTGTTTTTAAGTGACTGGACAAAGTATTAAGCAGCGGCAAAGTGCTTTGGTTCAAGTGACAAATCCGTGGGGCTAGCAGATGACCTAGCCATACAAGAATGAATAGAAATCTTATTTGTGCTTTGTTTGTAAAAGATAGTGTGAACCACTGGGGCATCAGAAGTATTCTTTCTAGCTTTTGTTTTTGAATACCTTACTTGAAACAAAATCACACTCTTGTCAAGTGTTTAATATAAATTGGCTAGCACCTCCTGCTGTCTTGCACAGAAACAGCAAAAAGATAAATGTAACACCTGCTGAGAAATAACATCTGCTTGAAAATAATCTTGATGTAAAGACTTTTCTTAGGAAACATAAGACCTATAATGAGACTCTCAAGATTATACCACAGTGAAGGGGAAAATGCTCATTACACATAAAATGCAAATTAGGTCTACTGAAGAATATTAAAATTTGAAGTCTAAGTATTTCATTTATTACTTTATGGCAATAATTCAATTTTCTTATGAAGAAATGCTTTGTTCTTCTAAAAGAAGAAATCAAATCTAGAAAGAATACTTCTAATGCCCCAGTGATTCAACATGCTATCTCTTATGAACAAAGCACAAAACAAACTGCATACCTCTTCAAAATGCCTAATCCCTTTGCACAAAGTCATTACAGTATTTTGCTTATGTATTTGATAAAGACTGCATGCTGTTTGAAATAAAAACAGTATTCATCTGATGAAGTCAAAGTAGAAGCATATATATTATGTATGGGATTTAAAAGTAAAATTTTATTTATATACAATATTGTTTCTTCCTAAACAAATATAACAGTATGGTATGTAAATGTGTGCATAGATTTCAGATGATTAGCTGTTCTATTGCCATAATAAACCCATGTAAAAGGGGGCCTTGTAGCATATGCTGCTTGGAAACCAAGGGCTGAAAACAACTGCACATTGAAGATAGGTCCTATGTAATGCAACCTCCAACTGCATTAAGTATTTGAGACTAGTGGTATAACTGCGGTCGCCTCTCTTTCCAGTGCTAATGGTTGCAACCTGCCTGCCAGTTGCTGTATACATCCTAGCTGCAGAATGCTCTCATTATGCCTTTGCCTCTTCTCTATTTCTCTTTCGTTGCTGAAGCATAGATTCCAAAGCCATAGGACTATGGTGATAATCTAGTCTGACGGCCATAGGATTAGCTGAATTAATTCCTGTTTAAATTACAGCATATCTTTTAGGCAGAATATCCAATCTTGATTTTAAACTTGCCAGTTAGGGAAAATCCACCATTACCCTTGGTAAATTGTTCCAATGGTTAATTATTCTCACTGTTAAAATTTTTTGCCTTATTTATTTCGTGTCAAAATTTCTCTAGCTTCACCTTCTAGCCATTGGATCTTGGTATACCTTTGTCTGCTAGATTGATAAAGGGTTTTTAAAAATTTTGTTCCCCATGTAAGTATTTAAGGCCAGAGCTACAAAGGAATTTAGGTGCTGCTGAGATCCATAATCCCCTGCATGGCTGCTGCCTAATCCCATAGGCATCTAAATTGGTGCCTACATTTTTGCTGTAAAAGTCCCCCATGTATCTGTTTCTGCCCCTGGGCATGCACGCTGCTTTCTCATTCTAGGCACCTGGATGAAGTCCCAGCATGAGCCACAAACTAGATAAACTAGATACAGACTAACACGGCTGCTACTCTGAAACTAGATAAAGACAGGTGTTCTCCCACCTATTTTGCATACAGGGCCCAATCTGCATGCTTAGAGCATGCCTACCAGATGAAAAGCCCATTTAAAATCAAGGAGGTGGAGGTTTGGTGCTGTAGTAATAACTGGGCCTACAGATTTACGCTAATGGTTAGCTCAGCTGTAAAAAGTAAGTAAAAGTTCATAAAATGTCACTGTAACCTATAACAATAAAATGTTCATGGGGAAAAAGTGCTAACGGGAGACAAACGTAATTAGTCCAAACAAAAAGGCCTATTAATAGAACTCAAGGCCTGTGTTAAAATCATTCCTAGTAAATAAGAGACGTGTGGGACCAGAAACGGATGAACCCAAATTGGTGTGCCAAAAATAAGGCCTAACTGGTAAACAAAATAATAAAAGGACAGTCTGTTCCACCTACTACTCCCTTGTGGAGCCCTTACAAAGAGGCTTAAGGTGGAGAGGGAGAAGAAATTTTTTTACCATCACCACAGATGCAGTGGATGGATTTTGGGATGACACCAGACCTTAATACTCCACTGGGATGCTAGACCATTATCGCTGCACCAGTGAGGACCCCAGCCTAATGTGTGAGATCCTACTCTTTCTTCTTCTCCTTTGTGGGTCCCTTTCTGTCCTGCACTGTCTTCCTCCTATACACTCTCTCTGCTTTTTATCTGATCCTGAAATCAACTGCATGGCACCCGCACCACAAGCTTTGCTCTGCCTGAGGACCAGTGAAGGAGAGGGACCTGCCAGGCCAACCAGATGGTGTCTCTGCCTAGGCAGGTGACTTGGGGTACAGAGTAACAGCTATTGTGATGGACCTTGCAACCTAAAGCACCTGTCCATGACTCATATGCCCCCCTGTATCCTGAGAACATCAACAAAATCCATATACCCTCCATCTTTGCTATCCTATCTCTTCACCCCCTTGTGTTTCTGTTTTGTCAAAAGCAGAAAAGTGACTCATTTCAGATTCAAAAGTGAACCACAGAGCTAACCTTCCCCACTAAAAGGGACTGTTTAACAAAATAAGACACTAACCCAGTGGTTCTCAAACTTTTGTACTGGTGACCCATTTCAAATAGCAAGCCTCTGAGTGCGATCCCCCCTTATAAATTAAAAACACTTTTTTATATATTTAACACCATTATAAATGCAGGAGGCAAAGTGGGCTTTGTGGGGGGAGGCTGACAGCTCATGACCCCCTGAGGGGTCCTGACCCCCAGTTTGAGAACCCTTGCTCTAACCAATATTCATCCTCCTGAAAAACACTTTAATACAGAGGTCCCCAAACTGTGGGGAGGAATGTTTGGGAGGCGCAGCTGGAGCCTGGGCCAGCCCTCACCATGGGCCAGGCGGGAGCGCCACCCAGCTCTGCTCCTGGCCCTGTGCCCAGGGCCCCAGCCTTGGCCCCTCTCCATGTCCCCACCTCTTGTAGCTGCGGTGGTGCTCCTGGTCCTGGTTCCAGGGAGGGCGGGAGGGCATGGACAGGGATGAGAGAGAGAGAGAGAGTGTGTGTGTGTGTGTGTGAAAGAAAAAGTTTGGGACCACTTCTGTAATAGGTTTTGATTAACTTTGTTTTGTATTGTCACTCAATTTTTCTTTTTGCCTTGTTTTAATCAAAACATTTCTAACCTGTGGCATGTGTTTTCTCATGTGTTTGCCATGGTAGTGAGGAGGCTGAGGTCTCTCTATACCAAATCTTGTTTATCACTGTCCAATAGTGCTAGGCTCATGTTAACACCTTTTACCTTCTGGCCCATATATTCTATCTAAAGTAATACAACAGTGCCTCCCTTATAACTGTTATCCCAGCGGTTAGAGCACGTACTCGGGAGGTGTGGGAGCCCTGGGTTCAATTCCCTCTTCTCTGCCTGATAGAGAGAAAAGCTTTGAATAGGAGTCTCCCATCTCTCAGGAGAGCACCCTAACCTAATAGAGTTGTGGGCTATTCTGATGCGGGGCTCCCTCTCTCTCTCTCTCTCTCTCTCCTGCTGAAACTCTTCCACTGTGGAATACCTACCACCTCTGGCATTTCTTGCAAGGCGCCTGAGCTGAGTGGATCGCAGGCAGAGGAGAGGCACCTCCTGCAACCCAGACTTTGGCATCAAACTCTGTGGGAGGGTTGAGGCTTAGGACACACCTTTCATTATTGCCCACTGGTGAGTTTAGGGAGCTTCACATCTAGAATGCTGGCTTTTGTGGATTCTATTTTCAGTTGCCTGTCTCTCCCTTTGCATTGCACAGAGAGCCTAAGCTTTGAGGATTCCTGTGATTTTTATAAAAGTTGAGTATTACAACACTGAGGGTAGCAGCACCTAAGTCCTTTTGGGGATCTGGGCCTTACATACTGTGATCAAGTGATCCCTTATCTTTCTCTTGTTTAAGCGAAACTGTTCAAGTCTCTGGAGTCTGTCACTATAAGGCATGTTTCCCACTCTTTTATTCAGTGGACCCTACAAGGAAACTTTGTTCTGACCAATCACTAAGTCCCATTTCCTCCCTTCCCTACCCATTCAAAAAAGTGCTTGATCCTGACTTTCCTTAGATCCATTTAGGGCCCCACTTCAATTAGAGTCTAAAATTAAAGTCAGGATCTTCACATAATCCCTCTCCCAACAAGTACTCGGTCCTGAATTCCTTCTCTCCACCCTCTTTACCCCACCCCAAACAAGAACTAGATCCAGACTTCCTTCTGATGCCATGGGATGCTGCCAGTTTCCAGGTGTCGTCCATATTCGAAGGATTAAAAACTACAAGTTAATTTCCTTGCTGTGGTGAGTTAGGCCTTGCCTACACTGAGTTAGCCAGGAGTGCAAACCCTTTGGTATAGACAAGATTTACTCTGGGGCATCACAATTTATTCCAGAGTATCGGAGGGATTCCAAAGTGCATTAAGAAACCATAGGCAGATAAATCAATGAACTTCATTGAGTAGGAGTCAGAATACAGTTCTTGTCTGATACTTACAAATACCAAGGAAAATATGACAAAATTAAGACTTTTTTTCATGAAGTTTTAGCAATTAGTTTTGCTGCTCACAAATAATAGTGGCAAAACATCTGAGTTCTAGGGATAGGGTTAGTACTTAATCTAAATTGAGTGTTTTTTTTTTTAAGTAAGGTTGATTTAGTGAGGTATATAATATGCTCTTACATTTTTTTATGGGCAGCTATTCAAGATTATGAAACTGCTCAGGCCAACAGTGAAAATGACCAACAGATTCGTGAAGGCCTAGAGAGAGCCCAGAGGATGTTGAAGCAATCTCAGAAGAGAGATTATTACAAAATTTTAGGAATAAAAAGGTGAGATGAATGTCCAGAATGTTTTTACATCGGGGTGGGCAAACTTTTTGGCCTGAGGGCCACATCGGGGTTCCAAAACTGTATGGAGGGCCAGGTAGGGAAGGCTGTGCCTCCCCAAACCCTATCCGTCCCCTCCCACTTCCTGCCCCCTGACTGCCCCCCTCAGAACCTCGACCTCTCCAACCCCCCCTACTCCTTGTCCCCTGACCAACCCCACCCCCATCCAATCCCCCCTGCTCCCTGACTGCCCCGACCCCTATCCCTGCCCCTTTCAGAATGCGGCCCTGCGAACACGGGCAGAGAACTCAGGAGGAGCAGGGGCAGCTGCACAGCAGGAAAGAAGTGGCGGTTTCCCCTTCAAAGCGCCGCTTCTCTCCGTCTGGCTGCACTGGCGCCCGGTGTTCCTCCTGAGTCCTCCGCCCGCGTTCACCGCGCTCCTGCCACCCGCACAGCCTGCCTGATCCCCTGAGGATGCAGGTGAACCTCCCTTCCTGCTCTCTCCTGCCCCCGCAGTGCAGCCCCCTCCTGCGCTGGCGGTGCGGTGCACTGAGGCTGCGGGAGAGGTGGGATAGCAGGGGAGGGGCTGGAGGCTAGCCTCCCCAGCCGGGAGCTCAAGGGCTGGGCAGGACGGGCCCGCGGGCTGTAGTTTTCCCACCTCTGTTTTACGTAGTCAGTCACTAATCATATAGTCTAAGATTTGCCACTTGTATTTTATGCTTTTTTGGGTATGTTTCCCTATTCTCTCTCCCTCCACTTTAAAATTGTTGAGTTTTTATGTGGTCATAAGGGGTTTTTCTCAGCCTCTAAGTAGCACTTGCTCAGAAAGTCCCCGAATAAAGAAGTGCTAACTGGCAATAAACAAGGAGACAATCCCTCATTAGCAAAGAGTTCCCAATATAATGGAGCAAAAAGGTAGGCAAGCAGTTTGGGAAACCAAAGAATGACAGAAGAGAATTATGGAAGGGAAGTAAAAGGAAAATTCATGTCCGAGAGCACAATATCTTGGCACAGTTTAAGAAGACTTGCTGGAAAAAAGCTAGTAAATACTTCTTAAAAACTCACTTCTGTCATGGGCCTGATCGAAACAAACATAATGATTTTTATTTAAAACAAAACAACACAAAACAAAAAAAAACACCCCATCCTGTTCTGCACATTCTTTACCAATCTTATTTTGGTGACTCTGCTTCCTTTCCTCTTTCAGTTTTGTGTTTGACTCAATCATCTCTGAATCTATTGTACACTCTTCAGCTCAGAGACCTAAAAAAAATGTGAAGATATTGAACAACTAACATTCTCTTGAGTACTTAATAATAATTAATAAATTATGAGCTTTCTGAGGAAAGTAAACTGAAAAATTGGGTTTGTTTTACTTAAAATCGCAACCTGTTTTCTACTACTCTTATTGGAGGAAGCCATTATTGTCTGAGAGATCTTGACTGCCAGCAGCAAAATGTTAACTAGTGAATATTTGGGTTTCTTGGTGCCTGTTAGTCTGTTGTATCACCATATTTATAATTATATTGCAGACTCATTAATGTGGCACATGAACAGTTGGAAACTTTATAAGTAACTTAATTTCCTCCCTCCCCAGAAATGCGAGAAAACAAGAAATCATAAAAGCATACAGAAAGCTAGCATCTCAGTGGCACCCTGATAACTTCCAGAATGAAGAGGAGAAGAAGAAGGCAGAGAAAAAGTTTATTGATATAGCAGCTGCTAAAGAAGTACTTACTGACCCAGGTATTGATTAAATTTACACAGTGGTTCTTTTCAGAATAATGGATGGAACAAACACAACTGTGATGTCCATTATGACTTATTATGATTTAGTTGGTGTTAGTCCTGCTTTGAGCAGGGGGTTGGACTAGATGACCTCTTGAGGTCTCTTCCAGCCCTAATATTTTAGTATTCTATTTTTATCACATTATTGGCCATGAAATGGCAATACAAGAATATCATACTGTTTTTTAATGAATTTGATAAGAACCCAAAACAGACTTTAAACACACACCTGTATAGTAAATGGAAATAGGGAAGCTAGCCATTGTAAGCTACATATGATCACCTTGTATTTCCCTCTCTCCTCTAACCAAAATCCAAGTTCTCAAAAAATAAAACCAAACAACTGAATTTCAAAGGTATCCTAAACTAAGATAGACTTTTTTTTTTTCCTAGAAAGCTGAGGGAAGTTGGATAAAATTCATGTGGTCTTGTTCCATTTTAATGATAGTTTGGCTTAGAAACTCTGAACTTCTGTTTTGCCTTCAGCAAAGACTCGTAGTTTTGTCTAGTTTGGCAAGGAGGTTGTTATTTACCTATAAATCACCTGCACAATATAAAATCCACTGAAATGCTAAATCTACATCACAGATTTTCTATCTGTAAATTACAATGTCTGCATTGGCCAAGATAAGGAAATAAAGAGGATGAGCTACAAATGAGCTGTCAGGTCTCGGGGAGGGAGGAGTAGGCATGCTGAAACCACTGAATGGCATGAGGACTGTAATGAAGCTGTTGAATTAGTCCTAGAGAGTTTACAACCTCTGTCTCAATTTGAAAAGGTCTATAAGGACTCTAGTCACTGTGAGAAGTTCTTAAAAGGTTTTAATGAAAAACATAAGACAATGCCCCAAGGAAAGTCTTCTAATAGTGTAGTAGCTGTCCTGATATTTTTCATGTGAGAAGTAGTATAGAGGCGAGGCCCTGTAATTCCACCTCAAATCAGTGGAACATATGGTTAGTAGCACAGGGTAGGAAAGACCTGTTCAGACTTGCAATGTGTTTGTAACAGGAAACTAAAATTCTGCCTCTGTTACTGGAACATGGCACAGAATAACAGGTTGATCCTAACTTTTAACCTGTCCTTTTGGCCAGGAATGACATTAAAACTTCAAAATGGTTCTTACTCACTTATCTTTAAATTGAGTGTTACGACATTCCTGGGTTGGTGTTTTATTTTCTGTTATACATGCCACACGTGTATTGTAAGGCGTAAGGTCACAAGCAGAATAACTTCAGCTGTCTGTGGAATATATTAATGGACTAAAAACACACCGTAGAACACCTTAATGCTATTTTAATGACTTGCATTTAAAAACTGAATACAAGTTATTTTTCAGAATTCTCTTTCTGGGACTCATCTTCCTGCATGATAGTGGAGAAAATATTAAGGCACAATTTACTCCCATCAAGTTTATGTCCAAAACCAAAAATTCCTTGGAAAATACTCTGAGGATTCTAACATTTAATTTTGAAAGTGTCCCTGTTAAGTACAGGTCTCTCTTCCCCTTTCTCCCCCATCCCTAGACTTGTATTTTCAGTTGTGCCCTGCTCACCTCTCCCTTCAATTAGCCCATCTCCTCAGATGGAATAGGGCAGAGGCTAAATCAGAAGCTTCTTGTGTTCCTGTCTTCTGAAAAGCAAAACAATCCACCACCTAGTCCAGCTACCCATGAAAAGTGGTTGGGACTGTGATATGGTCACTCTGTGGAAGTGATGTGAGACCTCCTCCCCACCATCTAAAGGAACTGCTCTTCAGGTTAGGATGGAAGTGTGGGGGGAGGGGAGAGGGAGAGAATAGAGCAGGCAAAAATAGGAGGCAGTTTTTCACTAATAGCTGCTGCTGGCCACTGTGTTTAGCAACTCTTCCCTGTAGCTGAGCTGCTATCAATACCATGTTTATTTGAAAAAGCTACATCAGGAACATTAATCAGCCCCAATTTATCATCAGAACAAACTCAGTTTTGAAGGTAGAACAGCTTGCAGTGGCGCTAGTGAGCGGAATGACATGGGGGAGAAGAGACTATAGCTTTTAGGTTGTCTCTCCCCGCACCCCCCCACTTAATACCTTTCATATGATGGGGGCTAAGAAATGGAATGACAATTAAAAACCTATTTTATTTTCATACTGGGTGGCTGAGGTATTGATTAAACAAGTACATCTCAATTACAGAGTACAAATCACAGGTGTGACCTCACCAAGAAGACCTAACCAGCCAATTGGAACACTACTTTGCAGAGGTTCCAAATTTTGTCTAGTACACTTTCCTCCCCAGCTTGTTATGTGTTGCTCTGGGAGGGCAGGAGACTTGCACTTTCAAAACAAGGCCTGGAGGGTGTTTATAAACCCTAGAACTAATTCAGTGACTACAAACCTTATGAGGAAACTAACACAAATTATTGTGAAGAGGCTTTTAAAAGGCTGTCTGGAACCACAAACCTGCCTGCCTACTCAAGACTCTGTACAGAGCTCGCAGCAAGTAGATAAATTTTCTAGCTAATGATCAATTGGGTGATGTGTCAAGGGTTGACTAATTGGGTAGATCTTATGTGAAATTTAAGAGAATATTTTTTTCATTTTTTATGTCGGGGAGGAGGGGAGTTGGCATATTGCTTTTGCAAGCCATATTACAGGCTCTCAAGCCCTTTTATACTAAACTACTTGGTTAAGATTTTCAGAAGCAGCATAATGGGTTTAAATTAGGGCTGTCAAACGATTAAAAAAATCACGATTAATTGCGAGATTAAAAATAATGATTAATTTCAGTTTTAATCGCACTGTTAAACAATAATAGAATACCAATTTAAATTTATTGTAAATATTTTTGGATGTTTTTCTTCATTTTCATATATATAGATTTCAGTTACAACACAGAATACAAAGCGTACAGTGCTCACTTTATATTTATGATTACAAATATTTGCACTGTAAAAAACAAAAGAAACCGTATATTTCAATTCACCTCACTTTATCGTGAAAGTGCAACTTACAAATGTAGAATTATTTTTTTACATAGCTTCACTCAAACAAAACCATGTAAAACTTTAGAGCCTACAAGTGCACTCAGTCCTACTTCTTGTTCAGCCAATCACTAAGACAAACAAGTTTGTTTACATTTATAGAAGATAATGCTGCCCACTTCTTATTTACAGTGTCATCTGAAAGAGAGAACAGGTGGATTCTGCTTGATAGTGATCCAAAAGCAATGCAGACTAAGAGAAGGTTGATTTTCTTTTTTGGTGGTTTGGGTTCTGTAGTTTCCACATCAGAGTGTTGCTCTTTTAAGACTTCTGACAGCATGTTGTACACTTCATCCCTCTCAGATTTTGGAAGGCACTTCAGATTCTTAAACCTTGGGTCGAGTGCTGTAGCTATCTTTAGAAATCTCATATTGGTGCGTTCTTTGCGTTTTGTCAGATCTGCAGTGAAAGTATGCTTAAATCGAACAATATATGCTGAGTCTTCATCTGAGATTGCCATAACACAAAATATCTGGCAGAATGCAGGTAAAACTATGGAACAGCAGACATACGATTCTCTCCCCAAGGAGTTCAGACACACATTTAATTAACACATTTTTTTAACAAGCATCAGCATGGAAACATGTCCTCTGGAATGGTGGTCAAAGCATGAAAGGGCATATTAATGTTTAGTGTATTTGACATGTAAATACTTTCCAATGCTGGCTACATCAATGCCATGCCAACGCTTGTTCTCACTTTCAGGTAATCTTGTAAATAAGACGTGGGCAGCATTATCTCCTGTAAATGTAAATTGTTTTTCTTAGCGATTGGCTGAACAAGAAGTAGGACTGAGTGGACTTGTAGGCTCTAAAGTTTTACATGGTTTTGTTTGCAGTTATGTAAAAAAATTCTGTGTGTGTAAATTGCACTTTCACGATAAAGTGAGGTGAATTGAAAAACTGTTTTTTTTTTTACAGTGCAAATATTTGTAATAAATATAAAGTGAGCACTATACACTTTGTATTGTTGTAATTGAAATCAATATATTTGAAAAGTAGGAAAAACATCCAAAAATAAATTTAAATTGGTATTCTATTATTGTTTAACAGTGCGATTTAAAACCAATTAGAATAGTCATGATTAATTGCAGTTTTGTGTTAATCACTTGAGTTAACTGCGATTGACAGCCCTAGTTTAGGTACCTTTCATTAGTGTGTCTAAAATCCCCTAGAGTGCTTTGAAAACATCAACTGTTTGACTTATGTTTATCTATTATAATGCATCAGTAAAAGTATACTGACAAATTAAACTGGCAGTTTCTGTGGTAATGGGATCCATAGACATGTCTGTAAACAAACCAAATTAATTACTGCATCTGTCTGGAGTTAGGGACACTTTAAAAGTACTTCTTATCTCTTCCTCTTGTCCTGCTGGAGGTACCAAAATTCTCTTGAGTGGTAGGCTGTTTCTGTAATAATGTGTGAAGTCTGCGTCCCTTTTTACCATGTATGTCTATTTCCTTAGAAATGAGGAGGAAGTTTGATGCAGGAGAAGATCCACTGGATGCAGAGAGTCAACAGGGAGGAGGAAACCCTTTTCACAGAACCTGGAACACATGGCAAGGATTCAACCCTTTCAGCTCTGGAGGACCATTTAAATTTAAATTCCACTTTAATTAAAACCAAGACTATTTTTCTATAGCTGCCACTGATTTACTTAACATTTCTTTAAAAACTCTGTGTAGGATTCAACAATTTAAATTGCACATATATTGCCCTTAACTAAAGAGTTACTTTATTAGAAGGAAAGCTAGCTCTTTAATATTACAAAAAAATAAAAAATTTTGCTGCAGTGTGAATTTAATGGTGAGTGGGTGGGCCAGGATTTTGTTAGCACTAATATATTTTTAGTAGTGCATGCAGAAATCCTGACTAAAACTGAGGAAGAAACATTAAGACCTGGAAAACACATAAACACATGCTTAAATCCTATCAAAGTCAATAAAACTTAAGCATATGCTTAAAGTTAAGAATGTGCTTAAATGCTTTTTGGAATCCGAACCTAATAGAGGTGTAAGAGGTTACTGTGTATACCAATCTTTATATTCACAAATGAAAATATGAGTTACTGTATACAGGGTAATGATCCATCTTTCAGTATTCTTAAAAAGAAAGACTAATAACTTGACCAACTACTGCATTGTGTTATTTTTGTCACACTGATGCAGTACATAGAGAGTGAAGAGGCCACTACAGATTGGATTTAAATAATCTCTTTAAAATAAGATTGTTTGTTTGAAAATGTCTACCTACTTACTTTTGTTTGGTAATCTGAAATCAGTTGGAATGATTAGTCTCTATGATAATGGCATCCGTCAAACGTAAAAGTAAAAAATTCCCTCATTTTGACCATTTTGCTTCTGAATGATATTTAAATAGCCAGAGTTTCTTGATTGGTTTTGTATTTTGTACTTCTTACACAAAACCTGCTGGAGATTTGAGCAGGGCAATTTAATGTGACAGTTCCCCAAATATGCAGCAATTTACATCTGATTTTAATAAATACTTTAAAATAAGGAGAAATGTGCAAAAGGTAACTTCTGCTAGTGACAAATTCAGGATCCGTATAAGTTTAAAGTAACTGTGTAGTAAGTTATAGATCCAAAATGTAATAAAGCCTGGCATCTGTAAAGGAAAAGAGTCTGAAGCTAGGGTTGCACCTTATTAAATCCTCACTTCTCTTCTGGGTGACTGGCAGACAAAATAATGTGCATCTTGCCATGCAATTGCTCTCCAGGTCCTTGTGAAGCAGCCAGGCTATCAGTCCCTTGCTTGTTTGGCCAAAATATGTGGACAGAGTTGTTTAAGCACAAATGAGATACAATTGTGACTTTGTTTGATGATTGTTGCTAATGTGACAACTGCAAACTAGAACAATCAAGTACACAACTGAGTATTCTGCACAATCTAATTGTGAAGGTAGAAAAATAATGAATGGTTAATAACTGGGTTTCAATAGAAGCCACTCTTAGAATGGCTGAATTTTAAAACAAGAAAATACCATTACTATCTTTCAGCAGGAAAACAACCTAGTTAAATATGAACCTTCTCTCAGTCCATCCGTTCAACTCATGTTTTGCTGAAAGCATGGTGAGGAATTGACTTCGTTAGTAAAACAAAAGTATCTTTGAGAAATTAAGCATGGTACTTGAAAGAGTAATGGTACCACACTACAGAGGCAGGTATTATCCAAGCATATGGCCTGTTTTCCTAAATTATACCACATTCTTCAGTGTTTGAATGTAATTCTGCAGTCACATGGTTCACTGAAATGCACTTTGACAAGTATTTAAAGTGAATGACCGCATCACACCTTTAAGTGTGTGTGTGTGTGAGAGCGTTGTCTGGCTTGCAGGGAGGGAAGGGGGGGATAGCACTTTATGGGTGGAGAGTGGGAGGCTCAGAAGCTGCTGCAAAAGGGGGAGTGGGTCAGTGTGACAATGCTAACTCATCCCTAGGGAGTGGAAGAGTTGGGGAGTTGAAAAGGGGCAAGCCAGGTGGGAGAAGCCCCTTTTTCCATGGACCAGGAAGATCAGCACCCACGCTCCTTCTCTTTGAAGTGGCAAAACACCAGGTGTGGTCAGGACCTGCTGTGGGCATTGCGCTAGCTGCTCCTCTCGAGGGGGGCTAGGGAGGACTTTCCCCCTCACCATCAGATTGGCCAAGGTGGAGTTGGGTTTTTTTTTGCCTTCCCCACAGCAGCTTTGTGGGTGGGGCTTGTTATGGTGAGTAGGGAAGGGAGTTAAACTATGATGTAAAAACTCGTTATGTAAGTGTAGGGCAGATGTCCAGTGCAGGTGCTTCATCAGAAAGGGATACAGTGGCTGGATAAATGGCTTGGTAAAGGACTTAAAAAGGTGTTTATTAAAGGAGCCAAATTGGGGGGGAGTTGGGGGCTCTTATGATTGGTATGGCAGTGAGCCAACTGCCCTTTCTTATAGCCCACCTTAACCTTTGTTTGCGGGGGAGGGGGATGGTAAGGTCCCAGCACTGGGTTGGCTGGGGGACCTGAATGGAATAAAAGGGGAGCTGGTGTAAGTCCTCGGGGTGTGTATTGAATGAACATGGAGTTACCTGCGCTGTACACTTTTCTTTGCCAGATAGTCCCAGCCATCTATAATAAAGTTGCTGCCTGATTAAACCCATATCAAATGTCTCCTGTCCTTTTTTCGATATAGCAGGACAATGTTATTTTCTTCCCCTTAAGTTCATGATTAAACTGAAAACATTGGTCCCTACTTTGTACAGTAAGTTTCTTGTCAATAATATTTTGTAACACCTTGCCACCCGCACCTCTTCCCCCCCCCCAACAAAGTGAAATGTCAGTCTGTATCTGAGCTAAATTATTTTCTTGTCCAGAACGTTGACTTACCTCTTTCGAATCTAATCTAATCCACTGGGCTTTCCTGCAGAAGGTAAACAACTCAACGCTTTTTTATGCTGTTCTAAGACAGTTTGGCACATAGGTCTATTACTGTGTGTAAACACAGTTGTTTGCCTTATGTAGTGGGTAGAGGTCTAAGTTACTTTTATTTCAAGGCAACATTTAAAATAGTTGTCTACACAAGCTAATTTCAGTAAGCCCAACAAACAGCATTGCCTCTGTGCAGTAGAGCACATGCAGCATACAACTATAGCTGGATTACAGAGCACTGCATATTTTCTTTCAAAAATCCCAAAACATTCATTTAATCTCTTTCCCCTTTCCACAGGCTGTGGCTGAGGGAAGAGAAAGTTACCTTATGCAGTAATGATGGTTCTTTGACATGTGTCTCTTTGTGGGTGCTCCACTGTAGGTGTGTTTGCATCCCTGTGCTGCTGATCAGAGAACTTTGGTATCAGTATTTGTTAGGCCCATACATGTGCTGTCTCTCCTCATGCCCTGCCATGCTAACACCCCTCAATTCCTTCTCTACTGTCGAGTCATTGACAAGGACTCTGAAGTAGAGAGGAGGAGGAGGATGGATTGTGAAGAACCCATCGGAACACACATCTCGAAGAACCATCGTTAGTGCACAAAGTGAGTAACTTTCTCTGCGAGTAGTGTCCCTATGGGTTCACCACTGTAGGTGACTCCCAAGCAGTATCCCCACTGGAGGGCTGGGTCAGTTACAGATGACAATACTATGGAGCTGAAGATCGCATCAGAGGCGGAGTTCCCAATAGTCACATAATGTTCTGTGAAGGTATGGACTGATGCCCATGTCGCCGTTCTACCTATTTCTGAGATGTGGACTTCTTGAGGAAGATGACAGATGAGGAGATTGAAATTGTGGAGTGGGTTGATCTGTAGGCCCAAGTCTATTGTGGTTTTAGTAATCCTGTGAGCCTGAATGAAGGAGCAGGCTCTGAGGGGGCAATAATCCAGGTAGGGGTAGATCATGATCTTCTGGGAGTGTAGGTGAGTGGCCACTACTGAGAGAATCTTGGCGAATACCCTTGAGCTGACGATAGTCTGAAGGGGAGTACTCTGTACTGGTAGTGGTCTTGTCCTAGGCTAAATCTGAGGAACTGTCTGTGGGACGGTACAATTGAAATATGGAAATAAGTGCCCTGAAGATTGGGGTTGAAACCCAGTCTCCCTGTTCCAATTCTGAAATAATCATTGTTAGAGTGATCATCTGGAATTTTTGAGCTTTGACAAACTTGTTGAGTGTTCTGAGGTCTAGTATGGGTCTCCAATCTCCCTTCCTCTTGGGTATTAGGAAACAGCAAGGGTAAAAACTTTTGCCTTGTAGATGTTGAGCTACTGGTTCTATGACTATTAACTGGAGGACATGAGCTATTTCTTGTCACAGTAAACTCTCCTAAGAAGTGTCCGTGAAGAGGGACAGGGAAGGATGTTGTGGAGTGGGGGAAGGTAAAGTGGATGGAATACCTATTGTGAATTATTTGCAGGACCCATTGGTCCAATGTTATGTGTTCTCAGGTACTGCAGAACATGGTAAGATGGTAGCCAAATGGGTAGGATCGGTTGGTCAGTTGTAGGGGTTGAAGAGAGTGAGCTGATACCTCGACCAACACATCAAAATTGATGTTTGGAGGCAGATTGTTGTGATGTGGAAGGTGCTGGACCTGACAGTTTGCAGCTGGAGAACCTAGATTTCTTTCTGTGAGGTTCATAAAAATGTTGTCTGCTACTGAGAAGCATGGGTTTTATGTTGGGGTGCAGACTAATTTTTCTTTGTTTAGGTATGTAGATACTTAATGAGCGGAGAGTGGCCCTGGAATCTTTAAGAGTTGGAGGGATGTGTCAGTCTTCTCTGCAAACAGCTTGGTGCCTTCAAAGGGAAGGTCTTCAACAGTCATCTGCACCTCTTTAAGAAAGCCAAAAAGGTGTAACCAGACTGCATAATGACTACTGTGAAGATGGACCAGGCCACTGTATCGGCTGCATCAGGGGCTTACTGGAGCATTGTTTTAGCTATCAGCTGCCCTTCCTGGACCATAGCTCATAATTGGTCATGCTGTGACCCTGGGAGCTGATCAAATAAAGCTGTGGAGTTTTGAATAGTTAACATAGTCATACTTTGCCATTAAGGCTTGATAATTTGTGATTCAAAACTGCAATGTGGCAGAGTAAACTTTCCTCCTGAAGAGGTTCAAGTGTTTCCAATCCCTATGATAGGGATTGGATCTCATTTTGTGCTGATGGCTCTGGGAGTTTCATCTCATCCACAGCAATTGAGTTTGGGGAAGAATGGGGGGAAAAATTGATCTCCCTAGCCAGGACATAATATGTTTTTATCAGCCCAGTTACAAGTAGGCATCACTGATGCTAGGGTTTGCCATATAGTTTTTGTGGGGTCCAGTAGAGCCTCATTAATAGGGATGGCTATTCTGGAGAATGGCGAAGACTGTAGGATGTTAAGGAGTTTGTGGTGAGTGTCCTTGACTTCCTCCAGAGGTATCTGCAACCCAAGTCCTGGAAGAGCTGAAAGTCATCAGTTAAGGATGGTGGCAGGAGCATGACTGCCTCATATGAGGAGCAGGAAGATATGTTGGTCCTTGGAGTAACCTCTTCCTCAAATCTGCCCTGTTCCTCCACCATCTCCTCTGGAGATTCTGAGGTTCTGGATGCCGTAGCTAAGAGAAAACATCTCGGGGTCTCATGGGTGAGGCTCGAAGCCCGCATACTGTGAGGATGATATGGTGCCAGGGATCCCAGTATGGCCACTGGAAAAGGTGGTAGCACCCATGGCTGGCCATACCATGGCAATGGTGGGGTAGGCTGAGAGTAAACCTGAGGAGCCTCTTGATAGTGGCTATCATAGGGAGCTTGGGAGGAATAGTGAGAAACAACCTCTTCTGGCTCGCTGTCTGATTCACCACTAGAAAGTTGGAGGTGCATGGCAGGGCACCGGAGAAGACTGCTGTACTTGGAAAAGACTCAGTATCCAAGCTCTAGTGCTGAGAAGAGGAGACTCTGGTATATTAGATACCCTGAGTTCTCTTGAGTGCTGGAATTCCAGCAGTGCAGACCACCCCAGTATGGAGGGAGTCAGGTACCTTGTCCATACTGGACACCCCAGTGCTGGGTGGGGGCAGTGATGGTGCCAAAGGTACAGTGAGTACCAGCAGTGTCTTACTGGAGTGCTCGCTACTCCTATCTTTGTCAGTCAGTACTGCTGGCTCAGAGCCTGTGCCCATCAGGACCTTAGGTAAGTCAATGGTACCTGCTGCTCTTTGTGAGCCATGGGTCCTGGGTTTGGACTGTCTCGGTACCAATGATACCAGCGTGCTGGAGATCTTCTGCGGCTAGCTCGGGGCTCATTCTGGAGCCTCACCACTTTTTCTGATCACTTACGAGAGGGGTCTGTGGCTTTCTTCAACCCACAGTCCCTGGATGTTGAGGGCTTTGGGGAAGACTCACCTTCCGGGTGACTTCTGGCACGGATCCAGGGAAGTCTGGAGGGCTGTCTCCATGAAGATATCTTCTGTTTCAATTCCCTGTCTTTTCAAGGCCTGGGTCTGAGTTGTTCGCAGGGACCACACTCCTGGGTGGGGAACAAGGCCTTCCCCAGGGCAGCAACAGTGTTTTGTCTGCCACAATGAAGTGAGCTGTAGCTCACAAAAGCTTATGCTCAAATAAATTTGTTAGTCTCTAAGGTGCCACAAGTACTCCTTTTCTAATTGCAAGAGAGGCACTTCTTGAAGCCCGGTGAGCTGGGCATACCCTGTTTGGGGGAAGGGGCCCCTGATGAAAAATAAGTGGGGGGGGGGAGAAATCAAGAGTTTTTGTTTTGTTTTCAAAGAAAAAATAAGACTGAGGAGACTAAATACTAAAAATCCTAAATAAGCTAATGATTGCAAACAGACGGCTAATGGCTCTGTCACCAGCCAGGGGCAGTTGAAAAGGAACTGAGGAGGGGTTAGCCCCAGTGCTGGTTAGCCTGGTGGCAGGGCACATGTGCAGGCCTAAGGGATAGTGCTACCAAAGTGCTCAGATCAGCAGCACAGGGATGCAAGTGTACCTACAGAAGAGCACCCAGAGGGACACAATTCAAAGAAGAATCCATTTTTCTAATTCGGTATCTTTTGCAACAGAAGCAAAAGAGAATTTTTTTATCTGTATGTATATCATTAAATGAGGAGGAGTACTAAAATATAACTTGAAGGGACAAAGTTTAACATCCCTTTCAGACAAATGGGTCAGTGTGCGTTCATTGATGCTATCTGGGGCACTCTGACTGGAAACTTGAAAAAGATGATTCTGTGTTGACATACTGTGGAAACTCTGCAGCACGAAGGGATACAACAGGTATAGAATGTTAATGGCATAAACCACACACACAAGATGAATAAAAACTCTTGTCATAAATATAAAGGGAAGGGTAAAAACCTTTAAATCCCTCCTGGCCAGAGGAAAAACCCTTTCACCTGTAAAGGGTTAAGAAGCTAAGATAACCTCGTTGGCACCTGACCAAAATGACCAATGAGGAGACAAGATACTTTCAAATCTGGGGCAGGGGGACAAAGGGTCCTCTGTGTGTGTGTGATGCTTTTGCCAGGACCAGAGCACGAATGCAAGTCAGAACTCCTGTAAAGAGTTAATAAGCAATCTAGTTAGATATGCGTTAGATTCTGTTTTGTTTAAATGGCTGAGAAAATAAGCTGTGCTGAATGGAATGTATATTCCTGTGTTTGTGTCTTTTTGTAACTTAAGGTTTTGCCTAGAGGGATTCTCTGTTTTGAATCTGACTACCCTGTAAGATATTTACCATCCTGATTTTACAGAGGTGATTCTTTTACTTTTTTTTAATTAAAATTCTACTTTTAAGAAACTCATTGCTTTTTCATTGTTCTTAAGATCCAAGGGTTTGGGTCTGTGTTTACCTATGCAAATTGGTGAGGATTTTTATCAAGCCTTCCCCAGGAAAGGAGGTGTAGGGTTTGGGGGGATATTTTTTTGGGGGGAGAAGTTTAAAAGTCTCTTTGTGTAACACTTTGGTGGTGGCAGCTTTTAACCTAAGCTAGTAAGAATAAGCTTAGGAGGTCTTTGATGCAGGTCCCCACATCTGTACCCTAGAGTTCAGAGTGGGGAAGGAACCTTGACATGGTGGCAGAGCAGTGGGATTAATTTGAAATCATTTTGACAATTTTTTTTGAACCAGAAGCACAGAAGGATTTTAAAAGATTTTAAAGGGTTTTGTAAAAGGGGACAAAGCAACAAGCATAACAAAAGGGCGCTTGCTTTTGTGAGCTGGAGTTTCTCTACCTAAAGGCAGGGTAGTTAACCTCCTGCAGGGAAATTCACAAGTCTTCACAGACCTGAATAGGGTTGTTTTGGTGGTTGTTTTTTTTAGCTAAGAGCACCTAGAGAATCTTTGTGTGTCTTTGCCTGGAGACAAAGGTGTTAGGGTTTTTTTTTTTTTTTAAAGGATTTTTCTGTAAGCTGAGAATACTATCCGAGAACATAGGTATCCGGTTACAGCACAACATATTTTTTGACAAGCCAAGTTTTTTGTTTGTTTGTTCGTTTTAGTTCTAACTCTCGGTGTAAAGTTAGTTAAAAACAGAGAGGCAAACATGACAGAGCCCAAGGCAGAAAAACCAAAGAGGCTGCCCACAGGAGAGAGATGGAGCCAAGGGAAAAAGAACTGGAGGAGAAGGAAAAAGAGAAGAAGCATGCTGAGGAGGAAAAGGAAAAGAGAGGAAGCATGCCCTGGAGATGGTAAAGGCTCAGCAGAATAGCAATCCTTCTCCAGGTACAGCTTCACATCCCAGGAAGTTCCCCACCTACAAGGCAGGCGATGATACGGAGGCCTTCTTAGAAAACTTCGAAAGGACCTGCCTTGGGTACAGCATCTCTACAGACCAATACATGGTAGAGCTGAGGCCGCAGCTCAGTGGACTGAGTGGCAGCTGAAATGCCTAAGGAACACATGATCAAATATGAACTGTTTAAAACCCAGGCGACAGTCAGAATGGGGCTAACACCCAAACATTCCCGTCGGCGGTTCAGAGCCCTAAGGTGGAAACCAGACGTGTCATTTACCCAACATGCCTACCACATTGTGAAACATTGGGATGCCTGGATATCAGGAGCAAGTGTTAAATCTCCAGAAGATTTGCCCTTCCTAATGCAAATGGAGCAGTTCTTAGACGGTGTTCCTGAGGAAAGAGAACGATACATCCTATATGGGAAGCCCAAAACTGTAATCGAGGCGGGGGAGATTGGAGCCAAATGGGTGAAGGTGGCAGAAAAGAAAAACACTGGTCGCAGTTGGAGCGGATACCAGAAGGGACAACCTCAGACCATACCTGTCAAGGTTCCTTCCCCACTCTGAACTCTAGGGTACAGATGTGGGGACCTGCATGAAAACCTCCTAAGCTTACTTTTACCAGCTTAGGTTAAAACTTCCCCAAGGTACAAATTAATTTTATCCTTGGAATAGCCACTGCCACCACCAAACTCTAACTGGGTTTACTGGGAAACGTAGTTTGGACACGTCTTTTCCCCCCAAAATCCTCCCAACCCTTGCACCCCACTTCCTGGGAAAGGTTTGGTAAAAATCCTTACCAATTTGCATAGGTGACCACAGACCCAAACCCTGGATCTGAGAACAATGAAAAAACATTCAGTTTTCTTACAAGAAGACTTTTAATAGAAATAGAAGTAAATAGAGGTAATGGAATCACCTCTGTAAAATCAGGATGGTAGATACCTTAGAGAGTAATTAGATTCAAAACATAGAGAACCCCTCTAGGCAAAACCTTAAGTTACAAAAAAGACACACAGACAGAAACAGTCATTCTGTTCAGCACAATTCTTTTCTCAGCCATTTAAAGAAATCATAATCTAATGCATACCTAGCTAGATTACTTACTAAAAGTTCTAAGACTCCATTCCTGGTCTATCTCCGGCAAAAGCAGCATACCGACAGACCCAGACCCTTTGTTTCTCTCCCTCCTCCCAGCTTTTGAAAGTATCTTGTCTCCTCATTGGTCATTTTGGTCAGGTGCCAGTGAGGTTACCTTTAGCTTCTTAACTCTGTACCACTGTCAAAGCTGGAGGGGCCGGGGAAGGGAACAAAGGGTCCTCTGTGTGTGTGTGATGCTTTTGCCGGGACCAGAGCAGGAATGCAGGTCAGAACTCCTGTAAAGAGTTAGTAAGCAATCTAGTTAGATATGCGTTGGATTCTGTTTTGTTTAAATGGCTGATCAAATAAGTTGTACTGAATGGGATGTATATTCCTGTGTTTGTCTCTTTTTGTAACTTAAGGTTTTGCCTAGAGGGATTTTCTATGTTTTGAATCTGACTACCCTGTAAGGTATTTACCATCCTGATTTTACAGAGGTGATTCTTTTACTTTTTCTTTAATTAAAATTCTTCTTTTAAGAACCTGATTGCTCTTTAATTGTTCTTAAGATCCAAGGGTTTGGGTCTGTGTTCATCTATGCAAATTGCTGAGTATTTTTATCAAGCCTTCCCCAGGAAACTGGATATAGGGCTTGGGGGGATATTTTGCGGGGGGAGACGTTTCCAAGTGGGCGTTTCCAAGTCGGCGTTTCCCCTGTTCTAACTCTTTGGTGGTGGCAGCTTTTAAACTAAGCTGGTAAAAATAAGCTTAGGGGGTCTTTGCAGGTCCTCACATCTGTACCCTAGAGTTCAGAGGGGGGAAGGAACCTTGAGAACTCTATAACAGGTGTTTGCAGCACAATAGCCTTTGATTAAAAAAAACTGCTCAGCCCTGCAGTTTGAAAATTAAAAAGTAATTTTGACCATGTAAACCCCTAAAATCGACAGTTTCATTATATTAACCTCACTGCTAGTGACTTTATTTTCTATTTTATTTTTAAATAAGTTTCCCAACTTTCTTTTTAAAAATGGAAAATTGACATGTTTAATGCTTAAGACAATATTAAAATGTGTAATACTGATTTATGGCAAATCCAATATTAAAACAGCCTTGCAATGAATTTATAAACTTGTGACAGAGCTCAAAATTGCCCATGTCACATATTGTCAAGAACAGGAAAATACCACCTGTAACTAGAGTGCTTTCAAGTATGTCATAAATGAAACTGTCAGCAGCATTTTTCTTCATCATCAGATGCCTTTTGAGGAAACGGATTAGAGTTTTCTATTTAAGGAGGTGATTGATAGAAGGCATCACTGGCAATTAGCCAGTCTGGCAAAGCAAGTTGGTGATGTTTAAAACTAACTGTCTTAACGTGATAAGGAACTGTTTGTTCAGCTCTGCAAAGTAGTTTTATCTAGAAGATTACTTTTAAAGAGTAACATCTTTATTTATATAAATAGAATTGTACATTTACTTTTTTACATCTAAAGAAATAGGAATCACAAATGTTAAAACCAATATTGGTAAGCAGGAAGAAATATGTCCTTGTTTCAAATTAGATGTCTGTTTTCTTGCCAATGGACCATAAGTCTTTTTACAGAGGATCTTCTACTCACAAGTACTCATTTTAGGCTAGTCACGAAGACTTTTTTGAATGAATCACGTACTGTCAATCTATATTTTCATGAACTTTTAACCAATAATAAAGATAGGAGAAGGTAATTTGTTTGCCCAAAGTAGCAATTTTATGCTTTAAGAATGAGAAACCTTCAAGTCTAATGTTGCTTATTCAACATCTGAAATTGTAGAATTTTTTATATAAAATCAAAAGAAACCTAAAATTTTAAGAATTTATATTTTCATGTCTAGAAATTTTTGTAGCACTATATTTTCACATTAATTAAATATATTTATGGTGACTGATTTGTATTACTGTATTAATTTATTTTCAAGGTGGTAAGTTTCAGATGTGGTCATGAATGCAACAGAAGGCTGTGAAAAGTTCACGTTTCTCATTAAACCAAAATCTGAAAACAGGTAATAACAAAATTCACTAAGCTTTAAAGATCAGAATATGGGGGGATGTAGCAGCTGTACCAGATTTTATATTTGGGTTTGAATATGTAACCTTTGTGAATAATTTCTCTCCAGCCTGGTGGTGAATATCATTGGCTAAATTACATACAAAAAATTAATGTATCTCTCTTCAGCTTCACGAAGGGTGCATATTTGTGTGTGGAGAAGAGGTACTAATATATAGTAGATCCTTCTAACAGGATATGAGCATTCTGGAATCCCAACATCGATGAACTACCTCAAACAGGAGAATATTCCGTTGTCCTCTTTTGAAAAAAACTGCTTGACTGTACTTACCCTACAATAACCATGGTTCTTTGAGAAGCTGACAACATTTATTTCATTTCTGCAAATGCATCCTGTGCATGTGACACTGGAATAATTTCCAGTAGCAGTGTCATTTGGGGCCATAGCTGTGCCCTGGATGCTCACCTACTCTACATAGTTGAGGGCACAAAGGATGGAGCAGCACCAACTGCCCTTCTGTTTCTTCAGTAAAACAGAATTGAGGGGATCCAGTACTCTATAGTAGGGGGAAAGGAGGGCAGGTCCTGGAGTACAACACATCTAGAAGAACCACAGTTAACGTAAGGTAAGTAACAACCATTCTCTGTGATTGTCCCCAATTCCACTTCTGATGACTCCAGCAGTGAACTCATGGCCAGAAGGTGGGTGCTTGGAGTCTACTGGAACAATGACTGTACAATGGCCCTGCCAAAAGCGAGACATTAATTCTGGAGCCCTCTACCAAGGAGTAATGCTGGGTGAAAGTGTGAACTGAATGCCATGTAGCTGCTCTACAAATCTCTGAAATTGGAATACCCCATAGACAAGTTGCAGAGTCTCCTTTATATGTGGTGCAATGGCTGTAATAAGTGCAGCTGGGTCCAAAAGCAAGCTATTGTGTTTTAATGCAGTCAGAAACCCATTTAGATAATGTTTGGATGGATATTGGCTGGTCCTTCATTCCAAGCCAAAAATTGACTAGAACTCATGAATGATTTTGTCCTGCCCAGCTAACAGCAGAGAGTCCTGCCAACATCTAAAGTGTAAAGTTTAACTTGCCCCCTGGCTAGTAGGCAGCTAGATCCGTTGTATGAGGATGTGGATCTCTTCTATTGTTTGAGCTGAGGTGATAGAAACAAAGCTGTCTTCACAGACAGGTGGTATAAAGAACAGGTTGCTAAGGGCTCAAAGGGCAATCCATAAGCCTGGATAACTCAACAGTGAGGCCCAGATAGGTGGAATCTGACTGGAGGAAAGACATGAATGAGGAACCTAGCAGCTGTTGGCTCTGAGAAGACCATTATGACCTTTGATAGGAGGAGGATGAGCAGAATTATCTGCTAAATGTACTCTTGTGGATCTGATGGACAATCCTGAATGCTTTAGGGCTACTAAGTATCTACTGAGGTTTCTAATGCAGTAGGTGCTTTTGTGCTCCCACACAGAGAACCTCTTCCATTTCCCAGCATAAGTCTTCCTAGCAGAATCCTTTCTGCTACCAGCCAAAATGTTTTGGACTTCCATGGAGTAGGTTCTGTCCATGGCCATTAGCTAGCCAGCATCTAGGCTGTGAGGTGCAGCAGCGTTGGATCTGGGTACAGGATCTAGCCTTTGCTCTGCATGAGCATGATGGACAGCACCAGAAGTATGATTTGGGGCTGTGTCAACATTACTCAGAGCAGAATACTCTGGGTGATGCTGGGGCTATCAGTATAATCAAGGCTGCATCATGCCTGAATGCCCTCAGGAGTCCTGGTATGCAGTTCTGGCCCATGGAGAACACAAGTACTCTTAGGCATTTACTTTTGCAAAAGATAGAGTCCTTGATAGACCATTCATAACTGTTTTGACTATTGTTTTTAGAGCTGATCCGTTAAGGCGTTTTGCAAGGATCCAGACATGGAATGACTAAAATAATTCAACCCTGTTGGAGGGGATTTGGTAGCAACTATCTGCCTTCTTTAAAGTTGGTGCCTGTGAAGTTGGGGTTTCCCACAGCTCCCCTAGCTAGTTCCAACAAGCCTTCATTTATTTACATTGCCAATCTACTAGGGACTGACCACAGGATGTCTAGCAGTTCACCTGACTTCTTGTGTACTATTTCTGCTAGAATTTTCAGGGAATCTTCCATGCACTGGAGAAGCTCCAGGAAGGATCCAGCAGCTGGCAGCCTGGGTTGGGATAGTGAAGTAACAGCCTCATCAGATAAAGATGAAGAAATCACCATAGCTAAGCTGGACCGCTGTCTCTTGCAGATCATCCTGTTCAGCATAAATCACATGACCAAGTCACTGGACCAATTGCCTTCCTGAGTCTGAGAGAGGAAGGAGAGCTGGGTTTAGAGGCAGGAGCAATGCATGGATCTCTTTTGCCAGTTGTACCCTCAGGGGGCCCAGAATGGCCATGATTACATAGGATATGGGTATGGTGCTGCAGGCCATAGAGATTACTATGTTCCTCTCAAGACTTCCTGATGCCCTCTCTTGTAGAAGTGTCCTCTGGAAATCTAACTATGTTAATAACTATAACACTAAACTAATGAGAGAGAAAATCTGTGTGAAGAGATGGAGGTGATACAGAGGTTCCATCTCACAGCCATAGGCAACAAGCAGGAACCATAGGGTAGTTGCAGCTGCTTCACCCTTTATGTTCTTGGCTACAGGATGCAGAAGGGCATCCAGGTGCATATGGGGCTTCAGACACTGCTACTGAAAAATATTCTGATCTTGTTGTGCACCGGGCAGAAGAACTTACAGTTTACTAGCTGTAACTTGCTCATTTTACATATGTACCTGTCAATATGGAAGAACTAATGGAGGTTATTTCTATCCATCTGAATGAGAGGTCGCTTAGTTGAGTATATTGCATCTGATTATCTTTCCCCTATAAAACTTCAACAGAGCAAGATTATAAAGACTGAATTAACAGTAAAGTAGATGAGAGGGATCCTTTCATCTTGCTGGATTTGTATGCTATGAGAAGATCAATTCTCATCTGTTCTTACGTTGCTGTGTTCAATGAGCCAATACACAGCTTCACCACAGAGAAATTAAAAGATGTCATAACATTGTTGAATTGCTAACTGTTCTTCACTCATTCTTAATCCATTTGTGCCTAGTAGTGGCTTTCACATGTGTGACATCCATTGTTGGTGATGGATTAAACTGAAAAAGTCAGCACTAAATTATTAGTAATTTACTGCACTCATTCGCTGAAAGAAGGGTGAAAAATATCCAAACAAGTTATTTTAAGGTTTTAATACCTTTAATGTAAAATAGCTGAAAGACATGTGCAGAAATTGCTAAGAATGAAAAAGGTGAAAATCACCCTCTGACCTACAAACATGTAATAGACAAGGTTAGATCTCAGTTACAGCAATATTAATCTAATTATGTCTCTTGAAATTGATTTTGTTAATTCAGTTTACACTATGTAAAAGACAATTGACCAAAGGAAAGCAACAAGAATTAAATGATAGTGAAATCCAGCATATGTATTATTAATTCCACAATTTTGGGGCAGATATTTTAGCTTATTGTCTACTTTTTGTTCAGAATCCTTTCAGAAGGCAGTTTTGGATTACAAAGGCTTTATTTCCTTTTCAATCCAATACAATGTGTGTGTTCTTGGCAACTCAACAAAACACATTTATAAATCTAAATAGGTTTGTTAGAGTGTAGACAGCTGGAATTATCACTTAATATAGGCGGACATTCAAATGATTTTTGGTGCCAAACACTGGAACTGGAAGAAGCAAATTTATTTACATGCCTTATCAAGACCACTTGGGCAATCTATAAAACATATTTTGCCAACACACGTTAACAGAACACTGTTCAAAGGGAACGGGGATTCAAATCAGTAATAAATTAATCATCTTCAAAGCACCTTACAAATACTAACACACAAACTGAGTGTAAAATGAGCAACTTACCTTGTAATAAGACAGTCTCTCAGTATAAAACTTAGTGAATGATATAGAGAAGGTAGATGAGAAGCTTCTGTCTCATAATACAAGAAAGGAACGTTCAATGAAACTGAAATGTGGCAAATTCAAAACTGATCCAAAAGAAATATTTTAAAGTACTGTGTAATTAGACTCTAGAACTCACTGCCCCAGGAAGTAGCCGTGGTCAAGACCTTAGCAAGATTAAAAGACGGATTGGACACTTACATGAATAACAAGACTATCCAGAGTTATAACAATTAATGCTACAAGAGTACTGGAAGAGAGATAAAACTGCAGGTCTTAAACTAATCTAACTATTAAGGATTATAATGAGATCCTCAGAGGCAGATTATCCCACATATGCCTATTATAGGGTTTCTTGCACCTCCCTCTGAAGCATCTGGGGCTGGCCTAATGATGTAGTGGTTAAAAAAAAAAAAAGTGGGTAACCTACACTCCATATTCCCCAAATGAGAAGTGGATAAACTCAGTTGACTGGAGTTTACTGGGCTAGTGTCTATCAGAAACTGGATACTGGACTAGATGGAGATGCAATATGGCAATTTCTATGTTCCTATGTATGTCAGCAACAGTTGGTTCACAGCTCCTACTCAAACTGCTCATGTGCTCTGAAATCTGAACCAAAGGATAAAATCATAATGACAATTCAGGAAACAAGTGAATGTTAGCATCTGTGGGTACTTAACAAAAAGGGAATTTCTTGCTCTAAAAGTGAGAAATATACTCAATTTAAAAAAACAGAACTGAAAAACATTTTTCAGTTGAACTGACAATCCACATTTCAACAATATATTCTGAGCTACTCACTGGTTTCTTTACTTGGCTTTTTAACAACACAGTTAAAATCACTCATCTTAAATCTCAACTAATATGAGATGTAGAAAAGACCCAGAAACAATATATACACAGGAGGTATTGTTTCATGATTTCTGTGTGTATATAAAGTCTGCTGCAGTTTCCACGGTAAACATCTGATGAAGTGAGCTGTAGCTCACGAAAGCTCATGCTCAAATAAATTGGTTAGTCTCTAAGGTGCCACAAGTACTCCTTTTCTTTTTGCGAATACAGACTAACACGGCTGTTCCTCTGAAACCATACATATAACAGCCAAGATATATAAATTCTTCATTTCAGCAGCCCACTGATAGGCAACACTACTGTGTCTACTCCCCAGCCTTAATCACTCTTTTATACTACCCCTTTCACATTGGGCAAGTAATGGAGACCCAGTGTTTTATTTCAGTAGAGTACACATCTTAAGGTTGGTATGAGCCCTCTTCATTCTAAGTTTTAATGTCAGAGGGGTAGCCGTGTTAGTCTGTATCCACAAAAACAACAAAGGAGTCCGGTGGCACCTTAAAAACTAACAAATTTATTTGGGCATAAGCTTTCATGGCTAAAAAATCTGAAGAAGTGGGTTTTTTACCCATGAAAGCTTATGCCCAAATATATTTGTTAGTCTTTAAGGTGCCACTGGACTCCTCTTTAAGTTCTTATATCCTACCCTAGAGGCAATCCATTATTCTGTATATATTGCTGTGCTACCCCCATCTCCACGGTTTTCAAATAAAAAAACCCAACAACCTGAAGAATCACTGCAATTTTTCCTTTGGTTCTAGTAATTGGCATACTAAATGTATTGTGTAACACAAAATAATAGGGAAAAGAGAAATGCTGGAGAATCACAATGAGGGTACAATTATTTTGTTTTATTAGGCCAATTCAGTGGCATCTTTATACTTTGTATAACATATACAGCTGGTTTCTTTTATCCTAAAATATAAAATGATATTCTATGATGACTGAAATGCGGCTTTATTGAAGTCTTTGAGAAATAGTGACTGTATTTTTTGGAGCCCTTTATTTTACAAGCAAAACCGCATTTCAAACTGAAGGTTTCATATTAGTGGGCCTTTTCTTGAAAATATACTTCCATAAATAGAAATAGAAAAAAAAAGTTGTAAAATATCACGTATAAACATTTACAACACTGCATAAAATAAAAGGCATCTGTTCCACTAAATCTTTTAAACAGTTCCAACAAATTATGTTTATTTTAGAAAACAGATATCGTTTAAACATTCTCTCAAAGAAAACCATGATCTGTTTTCTTAACATTTAATCTTAATCCAATTAAATGGGATGTTGAGTAGAGGCTTTCACATAAAATGAACAAAAAAAATCTATATGCAAATTATAAACCTTTTATGGCTTTGTAAGAGAAATTTCCCAGCCAGCTAAGGAATAATGCTCACAGAGACAAAAAATTGCTTTAAAGATGTAGAACTCTAGCTTTTAATTTAACAAAAGCTTCATAGTAGAGATCTGAAACTTGAAATTCCAAGGAAGAAATAATTGCGAAACATTAGTGCACATGAACGCAATAGGACGTAAAAAACAGCAAGTTCTTGACTAGGAAGATGTTTCCTTTTTTAAATATACAGTATCATTTGTTCTCTTACACATATTAAGTCAATGGGAGCTGTGCACATATAGTCAACAGTAGAATCTGGCCTTATGTAAGACCGTTCTTTTAGTGCTGTTTAAGTTTTTTAAAAATGCTGATAGATTCTGTGTTTCAAGCACACTGTTCCAATCTCTGAAATCTAGCCTAATTCTCTGTTGGATGCATTCTGATCTTGTTTTCAGACAGAATAATTATGGAACACAGTTACAGTGCTGTATTTCAAATATGATAAAGGAAGTGAACATATAAAAGAATAGACTCTACTGAAATTTTAAAATATCTTTTGCTACAGAGCTTGTTTTGGATTAATATGTAACAAAATAAATAATGAAGTGTGACTGGCTGTAAGTTTACTTTTTAAAAACAGATAACTTAGTACATCAAGCTTGCACAATAAATTTAAAATGACATCCTTGGTTTTATAAACTTTGAAATTGATTTTAAATATTTTGGATTGGTCCAAAGCTCTAGATTTCAGTAAAAAACTATGTTTTACAACTGCCCCTTGCAGTGCTGTGAATTTTTCTTGTGAAACACAGTACATCTTATACAAGAAAAAACTGATGCATGTACATCATACTACAGAGTTTGAATATGCTCAACTTTGATTATGTATAGGATGCAATGCAAACTATTTTCAAGTATCCCTTTAAACATCTGACAATGCGTAACATTCATGGACTACAACCAGCCAATCTGAAAAAAATCCCCATACAATTTAAGTTTAAAGGGTCCAATCCAGCATTCCTTATAAACTGGGAGTTTTGGGTATGGCAGGGATGTAGGACCAGGTCCTATATATCAGCTGTCTTTGGTGGGGAGAGGGGGGGAAAATCAACAAAATAGGAACGCCCACTTACCTTGGTAAAAACAAAACTATAAAATCTTCATATTCTGATCTTACATTATCTATTCTTCCCATTCTGTTTGAATGCTTTAAGCAACATATTAGTTATAAAAAGTTTGACTTTACATATTGATGAAATGTTCAGAATAGTGCCTCTGCAGTATGTCCATCTTCCATTCCATCTCACGTAGAAGATTCAGTTGTGCCACCACAGCTACCTTTTGGAAATGATGCTAAAGTTCATCATGTTTAAAAACTGTAACCAAAAAAATAAAATGATATATATTTGCTCATATTTAAGAGCAATGCTGTAATACATTCTAAAATATTAAAAAGGCCCCAATAGCTTCAGGAGGCTTTTTATTTATTCCCAGAGTCCTAACAGTCAGCTCACATATTTAAAAATTCACTGCATTTTTTAGACCCTGCTAACAACTGACCATAAGCATTCACAAATAATCGAAACGACTAAAGAAACTGTTACATATTATTTAGCAGCAGAGTGCATTTATTTGCCTTCTAGTTTTTGATCCCTTAGAGTTCACATTTTCATGTTTTTCTCTGCAACCATGGGGACTAAAATATTTTTAAAATTAAAGTTGAAATTCTCACATAACTACTTGACTACCAGAGCTGGAGTTTAACTAAAAAACCAAAACACTCCACCAAATATTGCAAGCCTCCTACTCATGAGAGCTGTCAACAATGAGATTATGCCAAGTCCTATGATCTATGAAGTTAAAGCTACATAAAGTAACAAAATCTGCATTTGTAATTTAAAGCCCCATTATGTTGTGATTTCATTTTTTGTTCTAGGTGAGCTAGTAGCCCAATGCTTCTCATATTATAAGACCCCCATTCAATTGCCTATAACTGTGTCAAACTAACAGTTGGGGAGAAATTTAACATGCTGGATTTCTGTCTTAGGCTGAACAATTTTGGAAAATTTCAGCCAAAATAATTAATCTGTTTTCCAAGAATGAGCCAAGGGGAAATACACTGTTTTGCCAATGTTCAAAATGTTGGCAACTTTTTAGAGCCCTTATATTTTGGAGCAGGGACTTAGCAGGGTGTGGCCTTTGTGTTGGAGATGTCTTTTGACATCTTTGTGAAAATCCACCCAAATTTGGCCAGTTTATAAATCTTTTAAAAAACCTTGCAGTTTGCACATGCTCAGTAGCGACTTGCTAGACCATAGCTAAACTCCCCAAAGATTCCATCAGCACTGGGCATGCTTCAGACAAGGGCTGACAAGGAATTGCCCTGCAACTGCAGATCCAGACTGCTGTGGGCTGTCCTGGGCCAAGGTCTGGGCAATGGACAGAAGGGAGATAGTCTCTTGTATGCTCTCAATGGCTCCAGGCAGTGACAAGGAAGTTCCCTGATGGGAATGCACAAAGGGGTGGTGGGAGGAGAAGACTGGGATAATGAACCTGAGGATGGAAACTGGGACTTGGGGTCTGGGGACAAGGGAGGGGAAATGGAGGCTGTGATTGGGAGCTGGGTAAAGGGATACTGGCACTGGCTGGGCAAGAAGACTGAGACTGGGAGCCAGCAGGGGGAACTGAATGACCAAGATGCAGATCTGACAGTGGATGGGCAAAAAAAGCGGGACTAATAACCAGGGGATGGTGAGAATGAGACTGAATAAAGCGTCAGAGAAGGGGGCCTGGAAGTCAGTGTGGACAGGAAACATGGTTGAAGGAAGGGCTCAAACTTTGGGGAAAAAGGTGAAAGAAGTGTGCCCACTAGAGTACACACTCCTCTAGAGCCTGGAATGGAACCCAAGATTTCTGAGTTCTCAGAATTCCTCTGATGTCAGCAAATATCTGTGAAACCCGCTGGCAAAGTGTGTCTCATCTCCCTCTAATGATGATCCATATGGAGGGTAATAACCAACTACTGCTATCAGTTAGTCTCTTAGCTCAAGTGGCAGAGGTCTGCACAGTGATTCTAAAGTGATCACCATGCCGATGAACCATGTGGGTGTCAATATGATGCCACACTCTGGAAAATGGTTACTCACTTGTACAATATTTGTTGTTCTTTGAATTGTGCTGTACATGTAGACACTCCACTGTAGGTGTATGTGCAGCCATATCAGCAGGTGGTGAGTGTGCCCCTGCTATACTCATGAGCCAAGTTGAGTGTTTAAAGGGGTGTGAATGCCACCTCCCTCTCCATTTCTTTGCACTGCCAGTAAGCTAAATCCAAAGTTGCAGGGAAGATGGTAGTAATGGTGGCAGTAGGGGTGTGTGGTATTTACATGTGGACAGCTTATCTTGAAGAACAATAGTTACCCTACACGTATCTAACTGATTTTTCTCCTTGGAGTGAATGTGCAATTTACATTCCCAGGATCAGTTTTAGGAGCAGTTGCCTGAGCACCAGCTTTCAGGGGATGCTGTCCCACCAAGCTTTTTTTAATTCTGTTTTTTCCTTGGGGGATGGGGTGGGGGAGTGGGGAAGAGGATAGGGAGGCTGAAAATGTTTTCTGCCCTTGCCAACAAAAGGGCTAGGGATGCTCCTGTACATTCTGCTGTAGATGGCTCACAAGCAGTTTCCTTACAGGTGGTGGAACTTTGGACTACCTGAAGAGAGACTCCAGCACTGACTTGCTGAAGTTGGTGTAGTCTCAGGAAGCCTGAGTAACACCACAGTGTCTGGAGAAGGTTTGTACAGATGACCACATTGCTGCTTTGCAAATGTCCACTATAGAAACATTGCTCAAAAAGGCAGATGCAGTGGCATGCGCCTTCGTGGAGTGGGCTGTTATCCTAGCTGGAAGAACGATCTTTGCTGAACTTTAGCAAAACTTGATGTACTCACAAATCCAATGTGAATTACATTAAATTGTAACAGCTTGCCCTTTAATCCTGCCTGTTTCGAAGCCACCAAAATCTAGTGAGAACGGCTTGCTGCAGACGATGCCAATGGGCGTTATCTGAGAGGCTCAGTTCTTCTTCTTGAGGCATCCTGAGGTCTCTGCTGCTAGTAGGGTCTGTACTGCACTTGGGAATTAAGCTGCTTCCCCTCTGTAACTGGGGTATAGAAACCCAGCAAATAAAGGGTCATGGGAAGGTCTTTCAATGTGCGCATTGCGTCATCAGTTTTTTCAGAGACCAGCTTAGCACCTTTAAACAGTAGCTGTTCTATTGTATTTTATGGTTCTTTTGGGATGCTGGAGGCCTGCAACCAAGAAGAATCTCTCATTGAAATGGCTATAGCTATCAAATGTGACATGATATCTGACTCGTTGGTAGCTGCTTGGAAGAATGTGTAAGCATTGAGATACTTTAGATACTATCGCCAGAAACTGATCCCTGTATTCCTCAGGCAGTTTTCCTACACATTGTGGAATTGCTCAACAGTTAATAAAGGTGTATTTGGACAAGAATGCCTGCTAAGTTGACACCCTTATATGAAGGCTCATGGTGGTATAAGACTTTCTGCCATATAGATCCAGTCTCTTTATTCCTTGCCTTTCGGGGTAGTTTTAGGGTGAGACTGCCTTGAATGCTTGTTTGCTGCACTAACGAATCTGGGATGGCATGCATAAAGAAATACTTGGATTCTTGCTAAGGGACATGGTATATTCTGTCCATCCATTTAGCAGCGGATGGAATAGAGGCTGGAGTCTGCCAAAGGGTCTTTTCAGGTTCCAACAAGGCTTATTTAATGGGAAGGGCAACCCCTCCAGGAGCAGGAGTGTGCAAGCTGTCCAGTAGTTTGTGCAGATTGTCTTGCATAAATTCTTCCTGTATTTCCAGAGATGTATTTCCATTTGCCTTATGAAGTCCTGAAAAACTTTAAAGTCCTCAGGAGGAGGTGATGTCAACTCTGGGGTGATGGCCTCACCTTCTGGAGAAGAGGAAGAAATATGAGGGAGAGGGAAATATGTAGAAGTTTCTCCCTAGTGTACTCTTCCTCTGTGAGCACAAATAAAAAGGGAGATTGTAGGATTAGTTAAGGATCTTCTCTAGGTGCCACAGGTACAGCATGTGACTTTCTCCTGCACTGGTAGACAGGGGCCTACATGGTCTTGAAGAAGGCCAGTAAAGCTGAGGACAGTGGAGGGCACCATACTGGGGCATTGCTATAATCATGATTTTGCTCTGAAGTTGGGGAATCTCTACAACATTTTCTGTATGGAAACCTAAATGACCTATTGAAGATATGGGTCTATCATGATCAGAATTCAAAGAGGAGGAAATATAACTATCCTCAGTAAATTGTGGAGCAGTCTCTGTAGGCACCGGGGGAGGTCTCAGCCCTGGGGACACCCAGTGATATCCCTTGAGTACCAAAAGTTGACAAAGGATCTGATGGATGAGGCAGTCCAAATGCAGATAGATGAGTCAATGGAAGCAAAATAGTATACATCGACAAAGTGGATGGAACTACTGGAACTGTGGCAGTAAGTGGAGATGCCAGTGCCGGCAGTAATGGTAAAGTTGAGGCCACTGAGACTAGAACTGCACAATGCAACAAAGAAGAGTTTGGGAGAGGGAGACACAGAAGGTCTTTTGCCACAAGAATGACTGTGGCACCAACAGCAGAAGTAAGTGCTCGGACTCTAACAGTGGTGGTGCTGGAGTTGACGGTAGTGGGGTCGAAGATTTCTCTGGTAGGGGTGAAGACATTCATTTTGATGGTCCCGCTGGTGCTGCCTTGAATGGTGCCAGTGAGCATCAGGGCTTATAGTGTTGGGATATGTAAGGGTTAAGTAGAAATCTGGGAAACCTCTGGTGTGCTGGTGCGGTACTACGGAGTAGAGTCACAGGCAGGCACTGTTTCTTTGCTTGATAGATAAGTGTCATCCCTCACCCTTCCCTTCAGCTTGTTGGGAATAAATGTTGCAGCTGCATAAGAAATGTAGTTGTCTAAAGGATACCTTTGCGTAATGAAGTGTTATCTCCCCCCACTTCCTTTCCCAGCTACATAAACGAGCTTGGGGTCATGGCCCCTTCCTCCCTCCCCTGAGAACTGCTGATTAAGGGAACTTGTAGCAACAATTATTGCAAAGAAATGTATTTTCAAGGTAAAAATGTGTGTATAATATGCGTAATGCTATAATCAATAGGGGTGGGAGTTTCTATTACTTAATAAGGGTTTTTGGGGGGTTGTAGCGAATGTAGGTATTTACATATTAACTTAGATAAAAGAGTGTGATGTAATTAACCCAATGCTTACTCAACAACTGGGTTGAGGGGAACAAGTACCGCAATAAAGAAGCCCATCTACTCAATCCGCCTCTGGGTCAACCTGCTCATCATTCTCTAACAGCCAGTGCCAGCATTAATGGTAAAGTTGAGGCCATTGAGACTAGAACTGCACAATGCAACAAAGGAGAGTCTGGGAGAGGGCACCCACAGCAGAAGTAAGTGCTCGGATGCTAACATTGGTGGTACTGGAGTTGATGATAGTGGGGTCGAAGCTTTCTCTGGTAGGGGTGAAGACTTCAGTCTTGATGGTCCCACTGGTGCTGCCTTGGACAGTGCCAGTGAGCATCAGGGCTTATGACCAGATCTCAAGTTGGCACCAGAAGACTTCTTCAGAGAGGAAGAATGAGACTTCAAAAGTGTCTCTCAGAGTGAGGAGAGTTTTGTGCACTTTGAGAAGGCAAATTTTCTCACCAGATTTTGGTTTATATGCTGAGGCAGTCAGGTGGGACACTCCTTGTGAATGAACTCAGTCTATCCTCTCATGGTCACAGTTGGGCTCTGAAGAGGGATGCATCACCTTCTGAGGAAGATGTACTTTAAGGCAGAAATCCCTCTTTTCTTTTTTTTGTTCTTTTTGGGAAGGAGGTACAAATAGGATATTTGTTCTTCATATGTCCCTCACCTTAGCAAATTAGGGAACTTTTGTTCCTGTTATTAACAGAGGTCATGGGCCTGCATGTCGCACATTGTTTGAAATTTGGGAAAGTAAAATCCCAGATAAATTCACTAACTTACTTACTACACTAAAATAATTTAAAATTAAGCTACAACTATAACCAAAAATGTCTCGTAAAGGCTAGCTAACCAAAGCTCAAGAGCATCAGGGAGCTCCAACTCCCACCAGGGGTGATAAGAAGGAACTGACAAGGAGGTGGCAATCATGCCCCTTTATACTGTCATCTTGGCAAACGAGGATACCACGGTGCACATGCTGCCTGCTGGTACGGCTGGCAAAAATCTCTGACTCAGGTGCATTGGGTACACCTACACCTACAGTGGAATGTGTATGTGCAGAATCACTCTAAGAATTATTTCTGGAGGTCTTTTTGTTTGCTTTTTTAATCATGCTAAGCTTAGCTTTTAAAAAAGCTAAGAAATTACATATAAAAATGATGTGAAAAGATTATTAAGGTTGCAAAGTCAAGCACTCAAAAGCTTAGAAAAGCCAATATTAAAGTTGTATAGGTAACCTTAACTCTATTCCCTTGCAGCATATGCATTATGATTAGGACTTCTGATTTTTAGTTTTAACTAATAAACACTGACAAAATAATCCAGACAAGAAAAAAAGTGTTCATCCCATAAACAGTGCAAAAACACCAGAAATGATTACTTGTATCTAAGGGCTTGTCTACATGGAGCAATAATGCGGACTATGGGGTGTTGCTTCTAAAGTGTGGTAATGGATTGTGCATTAGTTGGTCAGTGTAGACCGGGGAAGACAATCTATGACATGTGTGCCAAAGGTGGCATGCTAGCTGATTTTCAGTGGCACTCACACTGCCCAGGTCCCAGTCACCGGTCCCGGGGGCTACACTGCTGGCTGGGGGTACCGGCCGCCGGCCCCCCTGCCAACTGGGGTTCTGTCCACTGGCCCCGCTCAGCCTGCTGCCGGCCCCCGGGTCCCGGCCACTGGTCCTGGGGGCTACGCTGCTGGCCTGGGGTACTGGCTGCCGGCCCTCTGCCAACTGGGGTTCTGGCTGCCGGCCCCGCTCAGACCGCTGCCGGGGGGCTCTGCGGTTCGCTGCTCCAGGCCAGTGAGAGCTGCTGGAAGCGGCGGCTAGTATGTCCCTCAGCCCGCGCAGCTTCCAGCAGCTCCCATTAGCCTGGAGCAGCGAACTGCGGCCACTGGGAACCTGAGGACACAGCAGGTAAACAAACCGGCCTGGCCAGCTAGGGGTTTTCCCTGCACAAGCAGCGGAACAAGTTTGGGAACCACTGGTGTAGTGAATGAGGTAGGGAACTGCAGGAAGAGAAAAAATGGTGGTATGGTTCAGGCAGCTGAATTCTGCCGAGGGGAACTGGATTCCATCCCTGCATCTGCTACAGGGTTTCTATGTGATGCAAGGTAAGTCACTTGAACCAAACTTTTCACAGGTTGTCACTAATTGTGTGTTCCTCATTTTCTAGGTACCCAACTTGAAACCCTAGGGTCTGACTTGCAGAGTGCTGACTACTCACAGCTGCAACTGAAGTCAAGGGAAGCCGTGCTTGCATATACAGAGTCCTATATAATGCTAAGTACTCTGAAAAACCATATCCCAGGTCTCCCAAATTGGATCCAAAATTAGTGGATATTTTTTAACTTAATTTCTCTGTGTGTCTCTGTTCCCCATCTATACAATGGGAATAATAGCATCACCATACCTCACAAAGGTGTTGTGAAAAAAAGTATTAATATTTCTGAAGCACTCAGATATTACAGTAATGGATACCACAGAAAAGCCCATGAGGAAAATAATAATAATTGTCTTCACATCAGGGTTTGAATCATGTGCAGTGAATAAGACCTGGGCCCACATATTGAACAATAAGGATAAAACAAAATATTAAAGAGCTGCTAATAAGCAAGCACTGAGAAATCTGTTCACTGCATGAGGCATGGGTAGTGTTGAAAAATATAAAATTATCATGTAATGAAAAAATACTATAATGCATATAAACAATGGGGCCAAATTAAAATTCCTAACTTTTGACTGCTTCGCTTTGCAACCTTAATTATTTTCTTTTAACTTCTTTATGTGTAATTTGATCTCTCTCACACTTCATAATACATTTACATAGTTGACTCTGTTCATTAATCTGTGTTTTGAGATACTATAGAATTTATACCAGAGATAGTATCAAGAAATGTTTCTAGAGAATAAAATGAACAATCAAGCGATTGTGAAGTAAATCTCAAACTGAGGAAACTGAGCTATCATTGCTGCCCAAATACATTTTAATTTTGAGGACACCAATGAGGATACCACAAAGTTAAATATTTTGGATGAAGTCCTGTCCCTACTGAAGTCAAAGTAAATTTTGCCACGGACCTCAGCAAGGCCAGGATTTTATTCTTTCAATGTAGTTTTTAGGCACAAAGGCATCATGTAATTAATACAATGTACACAACTTCCTCAAGAGTAGGGAGAATGACTCAAGGCACAATACATATATGTATACTAGCCCCAATCTTTGCTTAAATTACTAATGAGAAATCAGATAAACATGCATGTGAAAATTTATTCTCTTACCTTTCTGAGAAGACTGAGTCAAGTTTTTCTTCCCTTTTTCAAGTTGCTTTATTAGCTTTCGTATTTCAGAGTCATACTGAACCCATTCTGGGACTATCCTCAATGCAGCCTTTAGTTTGGGTTCTTTGGTTTTGGGGTTATTGCACTGAAAGTATAAAATATATCACTCTTGAAAAAACATCAACCGTTATAAGTAAACACAAGTATTCTCTTCAGCATTAGTGATGGAAAAACAAGTCCCTAAACAGAACACTGCTAAAAACTAGCTACAAAATTAAACACTGACTAGGACACCAATGAGTGTTTCACTATGTATCCCTTCTGAAATCAATGTGGACTATTAATTCACTGGGAAACAAAGTATGCCAAAACAAATTTTGAAAGTTTTTAAGAAATTAAATAAACACTTATGCAAATTATTTTGGCAAAAAATCCACCAATTAATATTCTGCAGTACAGCAGAACACAATAGAACTATTATTTACCATACTTTTCAGTCACTACTCTTTTAGTCATTCTAAACATCTGGGTAACATTCTTTATATTTGATAAACAGGACCATCTGTCACTAGCCCATAGGAATGTCTTCAGTCTCCTATATAATCATTCATCTCTCTCAATTACCTTATGCCTAATTAGCTATTCTGTTAGTGTTACAAATCACTTAAAGGGCAACATACATACGGTAAACTACCTTGAGATTCATCAACAAAACAGTATGAAATAGTCTATAAACCAAAATCTGATAGTTATTTAAACCATTTTTAATTGAAATACTTTTCATTTGTATTGGGATCCTCTGTGAAGAGATAATCAAATATTTTGTCAAGTGCCCAGTGGTACTGTAAGTTTGGCATGCTACTTCAGGAATTGCCAAGTATTAGAAATATATGGATACAATGATTTTAGATAACTGAGATCTCGGTCTCTCTTTCTAGGTCTATGACAAGGGTGGCCAACCTGTGGCTCCGGAGCCATATGCAGCTCTTCAGAAGTTAATATGCGACTCCTTTTATAGGTACCGACTCCGGGGCTGGAGCTACAGGCACCAACTTTCCAATGTGTCGGGGAGTGTTCACTCCTCAACCCTGGCTCTGCCACAGGCCCTGCCCCCACTCCACCCCTTCCCACCCCCTCCCCTGAGCCTGCAGTGCCCTCACTCCTCCTCTCCCCCTTCACCCCCCCCCCCCCGGAGCTTCCTGCATGCCACAAAACAGCTGATCAGGAGGTGTGGGGAGGGAAGGAGGGGCTTCTGGTGGGTGGGAGGTGCTGGGAGAGCTGACGGGGGGGCTGCTGACCTATTACTGTGGCTCTTTGGCAATGTACATTGGTAAATTCTGGTTCCTTTGCAGGCTCAGGTTGGCCACCCCTGTCTATGAGGCTCTCTTTAGTGGAGTCTGCAAAAGTCATTGATTAGCTGGGTAAAGGGATTTAGGAAGTGAGGGTAGATAGAAATGATGATAAAGGGGAAAAAACCATAAGGAAAGGGAAAAAGACCATACAGTCAGACTGGTAAATTAACTCAAACTGCTTTAAAAAGAACTCCAGTGCTTCAGATATATGTGCCACAGCAACACAAGACTTTAAAAAAAAAAAGTATTTCCCTGGCCACTTTGTGATCTTTGGATTGGAAAAAACTGAAGAATACTGAACTGATACTTACATGATGGTACAAGGGAAGAAGGATCAGCAAAATAAACCCCAGGCTTTATATAAATTAAATCAATATGAGTAAGGTAAGGCATAAATAATCTTTCTCAAACAAAAACTCATGTATTCCCAGGAAGGTTTGAACTAAGCATAGAGTAGTGTGGCATCTTTTTTACTTTCATAGTGTTAGGAAATAAACATTTGGTCACTTCCTGTGCATTTCTATTCTCTGAAATATTATGTCTGATAATTAGAGATGGTAAAATAAAAATGGAAAAAATATTCACAACTTCCGCCTCATAGAATCATAGAATATAGGGTTGGAAGGGACCTCAGGAGGTCATCTAGTCCAACCCCCTGCTCAAAGCAGGACCAATCCCCAACTAAATCATCCCAGCCAGGGCTTTGTCAAGACTGACCTTAAAAACTTCTAAGGAAGGAGATTCCACCACCTCCCTAGGTAACACATTCCAGTGTTTCACCACCCTCCTAGTGAAAAAGTTTTTCCTAATATCCAACCTAAATCTCCCCCACTGTAACTTGAGACCATTACTCCTTGTTCTGTCATCTGCTACCACTGAGAACAGTCTAGATCCATCCTCTTTGGAACCCCCTTTCAGGTAGTTGAAAGCAACTATCAAATCCCCCCTCATTCTTCTCTTCCGTAGACTAAACATCCCCAGTTCCCTCAGCCTCTCCTCATAAGCCATGTGTTCCAGTCCCCTAATCATTTTTGTTGCCCTCCACTGGACTCGCTCCAACTTTTCCACATCCTTCTTGTAGTGTGGGGCCCAAAACTGGACACAGTACTCCAGATGAGGCCTCACCAATGTCAAATAGAGGGGAATGATCACATCCCTCGATCTGCTGGCAATGCCCCTACTTATACATCCCAAAATGCCATTGGCCTTCTTGGCAACAAGGGCACACTGTTGACTCATATCCAGCTTCTCATCCACTGTAACCCCTAGGTCCTTTTCTGCAGAACT
Organism: Lepidochelys kempii; assembly: GCF_965140285.1. NCBI lineage: Eukaryota > Metazoa > Chordata > Testudines > Cheloniidae > Lepidochelys > Lepidochelys kempii. Next base: position 97,697,323 of record NC_136380.1, read on the forward strand.
GCTGCCGAGCCATTTGGTCCCTAGTCTGTAGCGGTGCATTGGATTCTTCCGTCCTAAGTGCAGGACTCTGCACTTGTCCTTGTTGAACTTCATCAGATTTCTTTTGGCCCAATCCTCCAATCTGCCTCCCCCTAATTGTTTGGCAAAATTTTGTTTTGACAGAAATGTTCCAACCAACTCTATAAGTAATCCTAGAAATTACAACTGATTTCCAGGAAGTAGAAGAGTCCATCAACCAAGGGCTCCTCACAATAGCTCACTAATAAAAGCAAAAATGCTATAAAAGCTGTAAAACATACACAATAAACCTTTGGTAACAGACACAGAATGATCATTATTCTTCCGAACAATTATGGCTGGCTCTATAATCTGAGATCACGGTGGGTCAAGACTGCTAAACATATGCCTTCAGAAATAAGTTACAGGTGAGGAACATTTTTCTCTTCCTCCTCCAAGCCCTTCTCTACACTTTTCTTAGTATGTTGTATACAAGCATGTGCGCGCACGCCCCCCCATAAGTTAAAGTAATACTCATATGATAAATTATGAAATAATTCATATATCTATCGAGTTCTTTTAATCATTTGACCTGCATTCTGCCCACCAATTCATCTCTCTAGAACTTAATCTAACATTCCAAATCCTTGCACAGCTTCCAATAAGCTATTGTTTAAAATCAACATTCCAGAGAAATGTTTTTTCCTTCTCTTTTTCCCCAATATGGAATATCTCCCTCAAATTATGCCTAACAAGTCTCTTCTTATCTCCCCAACCTATCTGTACTGGTGAGACTTACTGAGGATTAAAGACTCACCGCTAATACTCCTCAAAAGGAGGGTGAGCCTTTCTCTGCCACAGAGGGCGTGTAGTACTGGCACATAGGGACCAGCCACACTTACCAACCCTTCAAATATCTCACCGTAGTTCTATTGTTTGCTTGAGGATGTGGGAAGGAGAGGGAAACTATATGGGACAGTGGTGAAAAGAGCTTGCTATTATCCACTATCACCCAGCAGCCTCCAAAGTTGAAGCTGCAAATTAAGCCAAAAATTGGGAAAAGAGCTATAGCTGCTCTGAGAGGAAAGGAAGCATATTACTGGGCTTCAGCCACTTATACAAGAGGAGTTTGTGTTTCAGAACTTCCCAGCATTGCTGCCTCCATGTCACTCAGCGAGTGATACCATCAGAACTGATGGGGTCTTGTATATGAGTACAGAACTAAATTTCATATCTTGTGAAAATTGAAGAAACTTGGGTTAATAAAATGACATTTTCATCAACCCTTAATTGACTTACCAAATCAATTGTTTTAGCCTTTTTCTTGGATTCATCGTCACACCAGGTTTCACACCAGAGCCATTCTTGAGGGAGAGTCTTAATGGCCAACTGATGAATCATGTTATTGGGAAGATCCTGCACAAATTATTTAACCAATCACAAAATTAGTAACCTTGAATTTTGATATGCCAATAACCAGTTACCAAAAACTGAATTATAACACTACTACTTGAAGGAGATGGCAAAAAACACCTATCTCTGTTCCCATTTCTGTGAAGTATTTTTATTCACTAAGTTTCTCTCTAAGTGCCTGTCTACTTGTTTTTCAAATTGGTTAATAACTGCTAAAGTCTTTGGTATCCAGTCCCATCTGTTAATTACAATATGAGTACGGAAATTTTCCTTGTGTTGCCATAATGTGTGGTCCTCTCTTAGATTCAATTCATGTTCTGATATTTGATGCAAGTGATACTGCTTCTACCTGATATTTATGAGTCTGCTTCTGCAACCTTATTCACGGTAAGTGCTACCCAATATAAAGGTTGTAGAATTAGATTCTATGAAATTATCAAAGCATAACTGAATCACTTCCCATTCCCCAAACTTCCAAAACAATTTTTCTTAAACTCCTTTCAAGAGCACAATGCTAATACTGCATTCTAGAACCTATTTACTTTTTATTTTTTTAAAAGAAAAGCAGACTCCAGAGGGCTATTTTGAAAATGGTAAAAGTAATAAGTCTTTCCTATGCTCTTCTCCTCACTCAAATTTCCTTGTTTTTAACTCATCTTTACACAATGGATTGTAGATGCCTATTGTTGATAAACTGTACAGTCAATTGCTTGATCACCCTTTGGTTCATTATGAAATATACTTGAGACCAGATAACCAGTGTTAGTTAGGTGTATTGCTATAAACCAATAATAATATAGCACAGGAAAAGGGTTCTATATGACACCAGTCTCAGGGAAGCGGTCTCATGCATCACGGTAACATTCACATTACATAGAAGGTGTGTTCCCAAAGTTATATCCCTAAAGCCACCTTTTTATACTCTACCTGTTTACAAGTAAATGGTACTGTATACATCAGGGGTGGGCTAACTATAGATTGTCAGCCCAGTGGTGCACCCCGCACCCTTCCTGCACCCCAACCCCTTGCCCTGAGCCCCTTTCTGCATACCACACCCCCTCCCACACCCCAACCCCCTGCTCCAGCCCTACATTCATGACCCTGCATGCAATTTTCCCACATAGATGTGGCCGTCAGGCCAAAAAGTTTGCCTGCCCCTGGTATACATCATATGAAACTAGATTTAACCAATCAGCTTTCTACCTTTTTTTTTCTGGTACCATGGTGTACCCCTTATCTTTGTTCTGAATACATGCATTCCAAGTAGCAAGGGGTGTGTGAAGTCACCTTCTTGGTTTGACATGTATAGAACAATCACGTCTTGTCCTCTTCATTTGGGACACTGCAGTGTTGGCCTGTGAGAATACATCGCTAACTATTGCTATAGTAAAATAATCATATGTCCTGATCCTGACAATTTTCCTATCTACTTAAGTCAGATCTTACTTCAACTAATGCAAGGTGTTATGGGGGTACTTAGCATCAGAGAACACGATTATATTAAAGGTGTAGGCCAATTTAGAGTCTATAACTGCTATAATATTTGTACTTAATGCATACTAATATATATGTGGTGCAGATAATACATTAATACATTAATATTACAATATATACATATTGTGTGTGTATATATATATATATAGTGACAAAGTTCCTCCTCTACCTTCATGGGTCCTGCGCTTATTGGTGGATTTGCTTGCCTCAGAGATTCACGGCAGCCCTCAGTTTGGCCACTTTTGTGGCCCAAATCTGCTGTTCACTCAGATAACCTCATCACTGGCCAGCATGGGGAAAAAAAGAAGAAAACCCCCCACAGTGTCTGCTGATCCACCATGTAGGTCGGGGAACAGCCCAGAGACCTCCCCTCTGGTGGAACCCACAGTCCAGGTCAATTCCTCCTGTGTCTGATCAAGAGTTGGGAGGTTTGGGGGGAACCCTCTACTCCGGATTCCAGCCCAAGGCCCTGTGGATTGCAGCTGTCTAGAGTGTCTCCTGTAATACCTGCGTGACAGCTACAACTTCCTGGGCTACTTCCCCATGGCCTCCTCCCAACACCTTCTTTATCCTCACTACAGGACCTTCCTCCTGGTGTCTGATAACGCTTGTACTCCTCCGTCCTCTGGCAGCACGTCCTCTCACTCCCAGCCCCTTACGCGCCCCCCTAAAAACTGATGGGAGGTCCTTTTTAAACCACGTGTCCCGATTAGCCTGCCTGCCATAATTAATTCTAGAAAGTTCTTAATTGGCTCCAGGTGTCTTGATTAGCTTGCCTGTCTTAATTGGTTCTAGCTTTAGGATTGCTCTAGGGCAGCCCCTGCTCTGGTCACTCAGGGAGCAGAAAACTATTCACCCAGTGGCCAGTATATTTGCCTTCTACCAGACTCCTGTACCCCACTGGTCTGGGTCTGTCACAATATATATAACTAATGATGTTAATGCCCATGGTTTGTTGAGTGTGTAGGGAACAGGATCTAAGAATAAGTGTGAGATCACCCAAAATTACAAAGCCAGCCTTGCACAATATATCTTCAGATAGTCCGGTCCAAAGTTAAAAAAATATAGATGCTACTGTTGCATCTACTGATAAGCAATTTTGCACATACCCACTGTGTTTATATTTGAACATGTAAATCTCCATCTCCAAGCACTACTAGAGTCATAAATATTTTTATTTTCTTGACCATTCATAATGTATTATAAACAGGAGAGAATAAAATCACATATTTGTACTTGATTTGTAAAAGATCTAATGCATTTTAAAATATGTATCTAAAATTACTGGGTGTGTTTAGACAACAACATGTAAAGATTATACTAAGTCTGTGTCAAGTATCAAGATATACTTAGTTACATATTAACTTAAATTTAATGTTTGCTATTTTGCAAAAAAAGTTTCATGAACTTGAGGAGATCTAATAAGTGGACCGTTACCTTCTCAAATTCAAGTAAAACCAGATTGTTCCTCTACTGCACCTCACTGACTTTCTAAATGGAATCAGAATTCTTCAGTGAGAAAAAGTTTGTGAATGTACAAATGGAGGGTGCTGCAAGGTTATAAAGATTAGAAGGGTAGTAGCGTACAGATAGCTATTCACCACTTGCATGGTTTAAAGCAGATTATTGAAGCTGTGTTATTAAACATAAAAGTCAATTCAATTGGTTATCCTTTCAGAAGAATGCCTTATCTATAAAAACTGCCTTACTACTTCTAGAAGGCCAAGTAAAAGAAAATAGTCATGGCAAAGAGAAATAACTGTTGCAACAGCAAGGCTGTTATTTCCATCACAGTATCAGACTTCTCATTCTCTCAAAGAGTTGTTTAATCAGTTGAAACTAAGACCTTTCAGACACCAAAACCACTTCTAAAAACTGTTCTTTATTTTGGTTTACAGTATGACAGAATCTTCGCAGGTACAGTTTGATGTCCTACTTCACTTTAAAGAGAGGTTACGGTACTGCCTCAGCTTTAATAGAAATGCAATTCTCATTTTCATAAAGGAAACATTTCCTCTTAAAAACTGTATGCATTTCTTTATCATTCTCATTACTTGTAAATGGATATGGGTGCTCTGCTTCAGGTGCCCCCCTTGAGTCCTTGATCAGAGATTTATCTGCTAGACATGCCTGTTTGGCCCACGGATGTGTCCTATGCCTCCTATATAGGCTGGATAATAAGCCTATATAGGGATGCATATGTGAACCACCCTTAGTTCCTCCTTCACCCAAATGTCTCCACAGAACAGTCTGAAGGAGAGGGGAAGGAAGGGTGGGTAGTGGAGAAACCATAGGGACACATCTTGAAGAACTGCAGTTACTGCACAAGGTGAATAACCTCTTTTCCTTCTTTGAGAAATGACCCTATGGGTGCTCCACTTCAGGTGACTTCTAAGCAGTTTCCTGGGAGGAAGGAGAGCTTCAGAACAGAAGATAGTACTGGGTGCTCCACTGTAGGTATGTATGTGCCCCCACGCTGCAGATCAAAGAATATCAATATGTGCCGGCTCCTCACCTGCCATGAGGCTAGCCAGCATGTGCAAGCATTTCCCTCTCAGTTCCGTCTGTACTGCAGAGTTCATTCGTGAAACTCTGAGTAGAGGGGAGGATGGTGGGTCGTGGAGCACCAATAGGGATACACTTCTCAAAGAACCATCGTTACTGCACAAGGTAACTACTTCTTTTTCGAATAGTGACCCTGTGGGTGCTCCATTATAGGTGACTCCAGAGCAGTATCCAGCAGTGGAGGCTGGAAGTCACATCTGACAAAGATGCCCAACCGTGGTGCTGAACTGGGCATATGTAACCAAATCCCCCAAGATGGCATAGTGTTCAGCAAAAGTATGAGCAGATGCCCAAGTAGCAGCTCTGCTGATTTCTGATATAGGGATACCCTTGGCGAGGGCAATGGACGAGGACAATGACCTCGTTGAATGCATGCGTATTGAAGATGGGGGTGCTTCTGCACGCAGTTGGTAGCAGAGTTTAATACAGCCAGAGACACACTTTGAGAGTCAGTGAGCTGAGCTAGCTGTACCTTTTGACCTTTTCGCAAGGGAGATGAAAGTTTCTTGGATTTCCTAAAGGCCTTTGTCCTAGTCAAGTAGAAGGCCATGACTCTTCTCACATCAAGCATATGGAGGATCGTCTCTCTGTTATCTGCATGAGGTTTAGGATGAAACGCTGGAAGCTTGAATGAGTTGATTCAGTGGAAAGCAGAAGACACATTAGGGATGAACATTGAATGCAGTGTCAGCGTGATCTTGGCCAGGAAGAATACTGTGAAAAGGGGATGAGCCATCAGCACTGCTGTTTTCCCTCTGCTTCTCGCTGAAGTAACGGCGATAAGGCACACCATCTTCATGGAAACATGAGTCAATGAGCAGGTGGCCACAGGTTCAAACGGTGGTCTAGTCAGCCCTTTTAACACCAAATTTAGGTCCCATTAGTGGAGTGGGGGATCTAGGTTGCAGGAAGAGGTTCATAACGTCTTTAAGGAACCGCTTTGTAATAGCGTGGGAGAAGACTGAACAGCCCTCTACCTGCTGGTGAAAGATTGCAATCGCTGCTAGCTGAACATTCAGCAAGCTAACAGAAAGGCTTGATTTCTTTAGGGATAACAGGTATTTTAACACCAGTAGTAGGGTGGACATAGCAGGGTGGATTCCCCTGGGTTGGCACCAGATCTGAAACCTCTTCCGTTTCTGAAAGTAGGTGTGATGAGTAGCATCCTTTCTACTGTGTAATGCCACCTTCCTCAACTCCTTAGAGCAAGATGCTTCTATGCGCTGGAACCATGCGGGAGCCACGCTTTGAGTCACAGGGTCCACAGATTAGGATGGAGAGTGCGACCCTCGTTCTGTGACAGAAGTCAAGGAATGACCAAAAGGGTCATAGGTTGACAAACCACCAGCGTCAACAAGTAAGGGTATCACATATGCCTGGGCCAGCTAAGGGTAATCAGAATGATGTTTGCTTTGTCCCCTTTTACCTTCAACAGGACCTTTATCAGAAGAGGAAATGGGGGAAAGGCATACAGGAAGCCTTCATCCCAAGGAAAGAGAAGAGTATCTCCCAAGGAGTGCTGTCCGATCCCCGCTCTGGAATATTAATGGCAACATTTCTTGTTGTGGTAAGTCAGAAGTCTATAAACTGAATTCCTTGCACCTACAGCTGAATTCCTTGCACCTACAGCTGAATATAAAGAAATATGAATTTCTTTATATTCAGCTGTAGGCCCCAACTCCCAGAACAGAGCAAGGACCTTCTGAGCGGATGACAATGCCTTGAAAGAGTGGCCTTTGAGATGCCAGTTGTCAAGGTACGGGGAAAATTGCTTTTTGTCAAAGGTAAGCTTTTTGTCAAAGGTAAGCTGCCACTACTACTAAAATCTTCAAGAACACCCTTGGCACTGAAGATATACTGAAAGAAAGCACTTGGTACTGGAAATGATCTTGGTCTATGGTGAATCATAGGTATTTCCTGTGCGATGGGAGTATGACTATATAGAAGTAGGAATCTTGCAGGTCGAGGGATGAAAACAATCCCCTTCCTCTAGAACAGGAATTAAAATTGCTAGCCATCCTGAACTTCTGAGGCTTCACGAACTCGTTCAGCTGTCTTAGATTTAAGATTGGCCTTCAACTTCTGTCCTTTTTCAGTACGAGGAAGTATTTCAAGTAGAACCTCTTGCCCCTGTGAGGGGAAAGGACTGGATCTCTTGCTTCTAGCCAGAAGAGAGAGTCTCCACATCCTGCCTTAGTAGAAGCTCATGAGAAAGGAGAGGGAGTGACAAAAACTGGAGGGTGTATGTTATGGCCTGTATTGGTCCATGGTGATTCACTCCCAAGCCTAGTGGAAAGGGACAAAATAGTCCCCAAAGGGAGGGAAGTGGGCTAAAGGGTACAACTATAGAGAAATGGGAGGAGTCAAATCCTCTACTAAACCCATCAAAACTGCTGTTTAGGTGATTGAGGGCGGCCCTCTTCCTCTGAAACCTGTCTCTCTTTCTGGGGAGTTATGAAGATCTTTAGCACCCTGGGAACTGAGCAGGGCGTAATCTCTGGGAAATCTGTGACCTACTGAAACACTTCTTGCTTGTAGGTCCATAAATATCCCAAGGAACATATGGTAGCCCTAGAGTCCTTAAGTGTGTCCAGAGAATCATTCATGGTCTCAGAAAAGAGTCTGTGGCCATCAAAGGGGAGGTCCTCGGCTGTGCTTTGGACCTCTCTAGAAAACCCTGAAAACTGAAGCCAGGGTGCCCTGTGCATAACCACTACCATGGAAATGGATCTGGCAGCAGAATCTGCAGTATCTAAGGATGGCTGGAAGGCCATTCTGGACAAAAGAACGGACTCTCTGCAACAATAGACTGGAATTGTTCCCTGCAGTCATGTGGCAGATCTTCAATAAAGGCCATGAGGCTGTTGTAATTAGTGAAGTTATATTTGACTATGGTCACCTGATAGTTTGCAATCCAGAACTTCAAGGTGGTGGACAAGTAAGCTTTTGCCAAAAGAGATCCAGTAACTTCTGATCCTTGGTATAAGAGGATAGCCCTCAAGAATTGCTGTCAACCCCTCTCATTCACAGCATCCACCGCAAGAGAGTTAGGTGGAAGATGGGAAAACCAAAACTCAGAATCTTTAGGCAACACATAATACACCTTACTCACCCTTTTGCACATTGGTGGAATAGTGGCCAGCAACTTCCATACCATCTTAGCCAGATCCATGAGAGTCTCATTAATAGGTAGCACCAATCTGGAAGGTGTTGCTTGGAAGGTGAAGCCTATACTACTCATCTTTGACCTCCTCCAGAAGGATCTGCAGAATGTGTGCCACCCTTCTATTGAGGTCCTGGAATTGTCTGAAGTAGTTGGCAATGGAAGGAGCGGGGAAGCATGAGCACCTCATCCAGCAACGGTGATTAAATAGGAGCTTGAGGGCTGACTTCCTCATCTGTCCTAGCCTCCAACTCCTCAAACATCTCCTCCTGCCTTGGAAAAGTAGGAGGAAGATATGGAATCCCGGTTTCCCTAAGGGACAGTACTGTAATTTATCAAATTGTTGCAGATAGGTAAGGCTATGATTGAGTCACGTGTATTTTTAATAAAAGTCATGGACAGGTCATGGGCAATAAACAAAAATTCACAGCTCATGACCTGTCCATGACTTTTACTATAAATACCCCTGACTAAATCTTAGCTGAGGGGTCCCCAGGGCATTGCTGCTCTGGGGGGCCCCCCCGAGGCCAGCCCCACCAGCCGCTGCTTGGGCAGTCCCTGGGGTCAGCAGCCAGGGATCACCAAGCAGAGGCTGGTATGGCTGTGGCCAGCTGCTCAGGTCGCCCTGAGGTCAGCCACACTGGCCACTGCAGAAGTCATGGAGGTCGCAGAAAGTCACTGAATCCATGACTTCCGTGACAGATATGCAGCCTTACTGACAGGCAGATAACGGATCCCAATGTGGCCATTGCAAGGGTCCATAAGGGAGCAGTCCACCATGTTTGATGTGCCACAAAATCCTCCCTGTGTGAGAATGGATTCCTGAAGGAATATGTAGGACAACCCCTAGCAGAAATTGAGGAGGCCAACTGGGAATCCTCTTCTTCTTCTTCCAGATCCTCCCATGGGGGAGCAACCAACGAGGATGGAGGAGAGTCCTTTGCTACAGAGTGGCCACTCAGAGACCGAGGTCTCGGTACCATGAGGCACTTGGTGCCTGACAACAAAAGGGTCTCTGGTTCATCTGACACTGACAGCTCTCTCGAGTATTGGAACTCCTGTGATACCAGATGAGACCTTGGTTTTTTCCTGGGGGTTCTGTGGGTCTGTGAAATCCTCAGAACTGGATTGGATGGGATCTCTGGGTGATTTGTGACCTAAATTTTCTTTTGTTCAGAGGGGTTTAACTTCTCAGAAATTGTGCAGTCACCAGGGAGTCTAAGTGTTGCAGGGACTCATTTGTATTCTCTGAAAACAACTTCAGACAACCAAGGGGAGGGTTCTCTACAGTACTCTGGACCTCTCTGGGAAAGCCAGACAGTTGGACCCAGGATGCCCTGTGCATAACTACCTCCACAGAGATGGAATGAGCCATGGTTTATGCCATATCTAGGGATGCTTGAAGGCATGTCCTTGCCAGTATCTGTTCCTCAGCAATGATGGCCTGAAATTTCTCTTTGTTCCAGTGGAAGATGCTCAATAAAAGCAGTAAATTTTGTGTAGCGTTTGTAATTATATTTTGCCATGATAGCCTGGTAATTCACAATCTGAAACTACAGGGTGACAGATGAATAGGACTTCTGTCAAAAAAGTCCAGACACTTCTGAACTTTGTCATACAAAGTCCACTTGATATGGTGTTTGTTTCCCTTGATCATTCACCATATCCACCACCAAAGGAGAGGCACCATATCCACGCAACAAGAGGAGAGACAATTCTTGATTTAGTCTTAAGTGGAGCACAGGATCTGGCTCAAGAGGTGAATATAGTTGGACCGCTTGGTAATAGTGACCATAATATAATTACATTTAACATCCCTGCTGGGGGGGAAAACACCAAGCAGCCCACCATGGTACCATTTAATTTCAGAAAAGGAAACTACACAAAAATGAGGTAGTTAGTTAAACAGAAATTAAAAGGTTCAGTACCAAAAGTGAAATCCCTGAAAGCTACCTGAAAACTTTTTAAAGATCCATAATAGAGGCTCAACTTAAATGTATTCCCCAAATTAAATACACAGTAAGAGGACCAAAAAAGTGCCACTGTGGCTAAACAACAAAGTAAAAAAAGCATTGAGAGACAAAAAGGCATCCTTTAAAAAGTGGAAGTTAAATCCTAGTGAGAAAAACAGAAAGGAGCATAAACGCTGACAAATGAAGTGTAAAAATATAATTAGGAAGGCTAAAAAAGAATTTGAAGAACAGCTAGTCAAAGACTGAAAAAGTAATAGCAAAAATGTTTTAAGTACATCAGAAGTAGGTAACAACCTGCTAAACAACCAGTGGGGCTACTGGACGATCAAGGTGCTAAAGGAGCAGTCAAAGATGATAAGGCCACTGCAGAGAAACTAAATGAATTCTTTGCATTGGTCTTCACAGCTGAGGATGCGAGGGAGATTTCCAAATCTGAGCCATTCTTTTTAGGTGACAAATCTGAGGAACTGTCCCAGATTGAGGTTTTGGAAAAACTGATAAACTAAACAGTAGTAAGTCACTAGGACCTGATGGTATTCACCCAAGAGTTCTGAAGGAAGTCAAATGTGAAATTGCAGAACTACTAACTCTAGTCTGTAACCTATCATTTAAATCAGCTTCTGTACCTGTCAAGGTTCCTCCCCCACTCTGAACTCTAGGGTACAGATGTGGGGACCTGCATGAAAACCTCCTAAGCTTACTTTTACCAGCTTAGGTTAAAACTTCCCCAAGGTATAAATTAATTTTATCCTTTGCCCTTGGAATAGCCACTGCCACCACCAAACTCTAACTGGGTTTACTGGGAAACGTAGTTTGGACACGTCTTTTCCCCCCAAAATCCTCCCAACCCTTGCACCCCACTTCCTGGGAAAGGTTTGGTAAAAATCCTCACCAATTTGCATAGGTGACCACAGACCCAAACCCTTGGATCTGAGAACAATGAAAAAGCATTCAGTTTTCTTACAAGAAGACTTTTAATAGAAATAGAAGTAAAGGAATCACCTCTGTAAAATCAGGATGGTAGATATCTTACAGGGTAATTAGATTCAAAACATAGAGAATCCCTCTAGGCAAAACCTTAAGTTACAAAAAAGACACACAGACAGAAATAGTCATTCTATTCAGCACAGTTCTTTTCTCAGCCATTTAAAGAAATCATAATCTAACACATACCTAGCTAGATTACTTACTAAAAGTTCTAAGTCTCCATTCCTGGTCTATCCCTGGCAAAAGCAGTATACCGACAGACACAGACCCTTTGTTTCTCTTCCTCTTCCCAGCTTTTGAAAGTATCTTGTCTCCTCATTGGTCATTTTGGTCAGGTGCCAGCGAGGTTACCTTTAGCTTCTTAACCCTTTACAGGTGAGAGGATTTTTCCTCTGGCCAGGAGGGATTTTAAAGGGGTTTACCAGTACCAGATGACTGGAGGACAGCTAATGTGACACCAATTTTTTTAAAAGGCTCCAGAGGCGACCCAGGCAATTACAGGCCAGTAAGCCTAACCTCAGTACCTGGCAAATTGGTTGAAACTATAGTAAAGAAAAGAATGATCAGACACACAGATGAACATGATTTGTTGGGGAAGAGTCAACATGGTTTTTGTAAAGGGAAATCATGCCTCATCAATCTACTACAATTCTTTGGGGGGGGCGGGTCAACAAACATGTGAACAAGGGGGATCCAGTGGATATAGTGTACTCAGATTTTCAGAAAGCCTTTGACAAGGTCCCTCACCAAAGGATCTTAAGCAAAGTTGGCTGCCATGGGATAAGAGGGAAGGCCCTCTCAAGAGAACAGAATGTTGGGAATCATTAAGAAAGGGATAGATAAGAAGACATATTGCCTCTATATAAGTCCATGATACGCCAACATCTTGAATACTGCATGCACATCTAGTCACCCCATCTCAAAAAAGATATACTGGAATTGGAAAAGGTACAATTAGAACAATTAGAAAAGGGCAACAAAAAAGATTAGGGGTATGAGGAGAGATTAATAAGGCTGGGGCTTTTCAGCTTGGAAAAGAGATGACGATGACTGTTGTGGAGAAAGCAAATAGGGAAGTGTTATTTACTCCTTCTCATAACACAAGAACTAGGGGTCACCAAATGAAATAGGCAGTAGGTTTAAAACAAACAGAAGGAAGTATTTCTTCACACAATACACAGTCAACCTGCGGAACTCTTTGCCAGAGGATGTTGTGAAGGCCAAGACTATAACAGGGTTCAAAAAAGAACTAGATAAGTTCATGGAAGATAGGTCAATCAATGGCTATTAACCAGGATGGGCAGGGATAGTGTCCCTAGCATCTGTTGGCCAGAAGCTGTGACAGGGGATGGTTCACTTGATTACCTGTTCTGTTCATTCCCTCTGGGGCACCTGGCATTGGCCACCATCGGAAGACAGGATCCTGGGTTTGGTCTGACCCAGTACAGCCATTCTTATATTCTGAGAATTCGATAGTGAGTGAGCAAATAAAAATTCAAAGCCCTTGGTGGGGATGTATTTTTTATCAGACCATTTGCAAGTTGGTGTTACTATTACTGGAGTCTGCCAAACAGTCTCTGTCAGATCCGAAAGCACCTCTCTGATACGTAGCACAATTTTGGTTGGTGTTGCTGACTGTAGAATGTCCAGCAACTTGTGTTCTTCTTTGAGTGCTTGCTCATGTCGATTCCAGTTGTCAGAAAGTTTTTCCCCTAGCAGCACCCATCAGGTTGACTGTGAAGCCCCCTAGAGTGGTGCCTCCATGGTGCTCAATATATGACCCTGCCGACCTGGCGCCTCCTCAGCTTCCTCTTACCACAAGTGATAGTCATTAGAACTGTGGTGGCTTGCTCTTGCAAGTACTCGCCTTGTTCTCCTAGCTTTTTTTAATAGTTGTAGTTTTAATAGTGTTTGTAGTTTATAGTTAAGTTAGTTAGTAGTGGGGGGTTCTTTCCTCCCACCCCATCTTTCTATTCTCCCCTTGGGGCATGCCTCGATCTCAAGGTTTCAAGACCTGCATGTTTTGCCACAAGCCCATGCCAACGGCCGACCCCCACAACTCTTGTCTTAAGTGTCTGAACGGTGCAAGATTTGCAAAGGGTTCCATCCCAGAACTAAAAAGGAGTGGGACTTTCATTTAAAACAGCTCCTTATGGAGATGGCACTGAGACTGCAGCCCACCATGGGGCTGCAGGACCCGGCACTGAGTTCGTCAGTGCAGAGCGCTCCAGCTTCCATTAGAGAAGCGGGGCTGAGGAAAGACTCTGGGCCCAGAGACCCTTGGCACCATCGCTCCCTGGCACCAAAGCTGGTGGAATCTATCCAGCCCAGTCTCACTCCCCAGTGCCACAGAAGTGGCACCGGAAGCAGGACAGGAGACTATCTCCGGCACCAAGACCTGCTTTACTGGAGAGTGCCACTGCGGTGTCGCGTGGAGGAGCACCAGGCATCAAAAGCTCAGGAGATGGCACCATCGACTTTGGCCCCACAAAGGGGACCGTCGAGTTCGGTGCTGTTGGACTCCCTGAGCCAGGTGGTAGAGGTGGAACTACCATCCACCCTGGACACCTTTGAGGCTGTGAGGGAATTAATCGCCATGACAGCACCATGGTCCCTGGCCCCACAAGAGAAGCCTCCAGTTCCGTAGCATGCAGCACTGTCTCAAGGCAAGCCCACGATGATGCATCCACCTGCATCTCCGAGGCCACCGGAGAGAAGACATCGCTCGGAGTCCTGGAGACACTGGCTCACAGCACCGGTCAGACTCATGTCAATGCTCCCACTCTCATCACCGCTCCCTGTCATGGCACTGGTCCCTGACACTGTGGAGGTCCCGCTCCCGGCACCAGTCATCCCAGCACCAGTTGGCACCGGTTGATGTCTCCACGCTGTTCCTCTTCGCAGCCCTACTCTCCTGGTGCAATAAAACCAGAGGTCTGGCAAACTGCTGCCCAAGGATACCAGTATGGCCACTCGGGCAGGGGGTGGGTGGGAGGGGGGAGTCTCATATAGGAGTGGAGGTGGTACACAGGACTTATTCTACCATCCCTGACGTGGACAAGGATTCTTGTCAAAATATGGGTTCCTGTAATGATATGGAGAGGAACCCCCCACTGATAGATTGAATGTCTCCTTCATTCTCCTCAATGTCCAGAATGAGGGGAGGTAATAGAAAAGGGCAGAGAATCCAATGGTAGCAATGGTAATCCAGAGACTGGAGTCTTGGTACTGAGAGTCGTTTGGTACCCATAAACAGTGGGGACTATGGCTCATCTAACACTGACAAGGGCCTGGAGTAGCAAAATTCCTGCAGTACCAAGTATGTTGGTACCAATGTAGCAGTTGAGGTTGACAGTGCCAATTGATTTGAAGCACGTAGGTGCCAGGGCCGAAGGTGCCTGGTGCTGCAATTTCACCAGTACTGATGGAGCGGAGTGAGACAGCACCATTGGTAAGCCTGATGTAGATGGTGCCATGCTAGAAGACTGTCCTGGACCTCCCTGTCCTTCACAGATGGTACTGTAGCCTACTGGAGTCACGTTTCCCCTAAGTGCTCAGGGATCTCACAGCCACATCGGTACCAGAAGAAGAGTCCTTTGCCTCCATGGTACTGAGTCAACAGGCTGAGGCCTCTGACACTGTATACTTAGTGGGAGATCCAGGCCTTTGGGAGCTGACTCCTGGTAGTGGGAGACCGAGGTCCTCTTCTTTGGATCCTTCCTCTAAGTCAGTTTTCCTGAAACTTTTTTCATTGTACCCCTTGTGGTCAGGTGTGTCTGCAGTCTTTAAACAGTCCCGACCTTGGGCTTCCTTCCTAGAGGCCATGGTTTTGCCCTCTCTGGGCCCTTCTGACCCTAGCTCTCCAGCTGGGTTACTAAGTAGTTCAGATCCCCTTCTGGGGGTTTATTGCTCTCCAATGGTAGGCCACTTGCCCAGTGGCCTATGGGTGTGACCCGGGCTGCCCACTACTCCAGGTCCCAGCTCAGGGACTCTCTGAATAGCAGCCATGTGCCGCCGTGTCCCTTTATCTAAACTGCTTTCGGTTCCCTGGACCACCTCCCCGAGGCGTTGGCCTTCAGCAATGTGTCAACCCTTTCTGTAGGGCTGAAGTCTTGTATTCAGTCCCAGCAGCCAGCCAGCCTTTTTGCTCTCCTGGTCCCTGCCAGCACTGATCTGTCCATGGTGCTTCAGTTTCCTTTGGCCAGCCAGAAGCACCAACTGGACTCCTCTGGCTCCAGCAAGGAATTGACCGCCTCTGCAGCTCCTTTTTATATGGCACTCTGAGGCCCTGATGGGTTGCTCCCTGCAGCCTCTCTGATTGGTTAGACCTTTTTAGCCTCCCCCTGACTGGCTGCTTCCTGCACAGTCTCTCTAGACTGCTTGGAGGACTTGTTCCTTTCCTGGGACAGGTGTGGCCTGAGGCCTCCCTGAGGGGGCATCTGGGCCTAGTCCATCAGTTACACAATGCCATGTCTGCTGAAGTGTGCGCCAACAATAAGATTTGGAATTTTTTGCACTAAAAAGCTGACTGACAACAAAAATCAAAAATCAAAAATCAACCATTAGAACTCTCCTTGCATTTTGGTCTGTTTGTACTGACGGGTGGTAGGTTGGATTCCATTGCACAGACTGCAAAAAGAGAAGATTTACACACATTAGATAGTAGGAGAGTTATAACCTGACATTCTATTTTCCTAAAAATGTGCATAATTTACATAATTTATTTGATAATAAATATAATAAAAATACCTACCCCTGGAAATTCTATCTATACTTTAGTAACCAGATCACAACTCAAAAATGTTGTAATGTGATAGCAACACAGAAGTGCATTTGCAAAACCTTCTATGGAGAGCTCCTCCTATAATAGTAAGGAAGTAATTAAGTCTACATGCAAACCACAAACAGTGAGAACATTAGAGAAAAGCAGGAAGAATATTTTAAAGAAAAGAAAAAATGTCATTTATCTTCAGGCAGACATTAAACTCTTGCATACCTGATCTAAGTTTGATAGACTGTTTGGATCTTGACTGAGAGCCTGGTATTGGCCCCGAAGTCTGTCTCCTGCAGCAATCTTTCTGAACTTCTTAAGATCCACAACATACAAGGCACTACAAAAACAAAAATTCATTAAGATTTGCATATTTTGACGTACCTATTAGAAACAGGAAAAAACTTGATGACAAGGAGACAAATACTGTGTCTGCATTAAAGGAATGTTATTTTAAGTAACTAGCTGAAGCCCCAACATAAGACGTGAACTCAACATGTGCTAATCAATCTACCACATGGATTTAGGGTGGATAAAAAAAAATCAATTAAAAAATTTAATTGGATTTTTTTTATTAATCAGATTTTAATGTGTTATTTAAATTATAAGTTTTTCTTAAAAATAAACCTGTTGAAAATGAAATCTGAATTTAATACAAAAATGTTAAGCCTAAAATTATTATAATCTCTTAACATTTAAATAAAAAGAAACATACTGAATCCATAAGCCCCTATCAAAAACTTTGAGTTAAAGGCTGTTTTTTTATATGAGACAGAGAATCAGAGGGAAAACTAACGTTTGAGGTTAAACTTTATAAATGTCACAGTGAATCATGTACCATATTGAGGGCTTGATCCTGTGGGGGGACCAGGGGCTGTGCTACTGGGTGTAAGAGACTAGCAAAGGCATTGCAAGTGTTGGGACCCAGCCTCTGACACCAAGAACACCATCATGTATCTCATCCAGATCATCCAATGAGTCCACCTGTGAGCTCATTCTCCCATTTTATAGCTTCTCCCTACCTGAACTCTGATTGGCTCATTTCTCAAATTATGAATATCTGTGTCTTCACCCATCATGGAAACTTACTCTCTGGCTCATGGAAAAATACTGATCTGCCCCAAAACTACCAGCCCTTGCTTCTGGATGGTTCTCAGCACTTCAAGTAAATGGCCTTTCTCTGTTTCCTTGCATGTGAACACAGACAGAGATGCAAACAGAAATCCATTAATTTCTCAATTGCCTTCCTTTCCGTCTCTAAACAACTATAATATTGCAGTCTAAAAGATATGTGGGTTATACAAACAGAAGTTTTAGATTGTTGTGAGTTCATTTGTTTTCTGTAAGAATAAGAGTTATGTAACAAGGCAGAAGGAGCAGGACGCTTTGGGAAGAAGGGACAAAATTCTTCACAATGCAACCTTAGATATGGTTCTCTCATTACAACCAGGCTACTTTTCCATCTTCCAGAAGAGAGAGTGCTGGAAGGTTACTGGACACAATGTATGAGAAGGAAATTGAACAGTGTGCAAAAAACACTGAAGGGAAATTTGTTAATCTAAGTCTTGATGGGTGGAACAATGTACACAGTGATCCAGTAATATGTGTTTGTTTGGCAAGAGAATATGGAGTTGTCTATCTTGCAAAAACAACAGATACAACAGAATATTTAAAAGAAATAGCAATAGAAGTAGAAGCAAAAGCTATAACTAACTGAACAAAAATTGAAGTGTGTAGCTTTGTCACAGGCAGTGTTGCAAATGTAGCAAAGATAGGAAGAAATTTAGAGCAAGATAATGAAGAGAACCTGAAAAACTTATAACATAGGTGCAGTACTCATTTGATGAATCGTCTAGCCCAATATTTAAGTACAACTCCGGGAATAAAGGAAAATGTTGCTGTAATTGCAAAATACTTCGGTAACAACCACTTTGCTTCAGCTTCACTGAAGAGAGCAGGAGGACCCAAACTAATTCTCCCACAAGACGTACAGTGGAATTCAGTGGTTGACTGTTCTGAGCTATTTATTAAGAACTGAACTATTCTGATGACCATTTGTGGAAAAAATGATGACAAAATAGATGGAACTATCACAGACTAAGTAGTCAACAGCAGAATAAAGAGAAACATAGAAGATATGCTGAATAAACGGAAACCTATTTCCATAGCCGTGTCAAACTGTAGAAAATTGCTGCTGTATTGCTGATGCTGTTGAAATTTGGAAAGATCTTCAAGAGACACTGAAGAAAGAAATACCCAACAACAAAGTTAAATTATAGGCAGTAAAAAAAATGGATGGAACAAGTACTTACTCCACCTCATTTTCTTGCCAATATTCTCAACCCAAAGTACCAGGACAGGTGTCTAACTGCTGAAGAAGATGCTTCTATGACATGGGCACCACCCATCAATCATGCCAAACATAATAAAATTATATGGCTGGAGTGAACCATTTAAATAATACATGTCTCCTGATTGATGATTTAAAGAAAGTCACTGAACTGGTGAAGTCACTAGCTAAGCACCTGAAACCAGAGTTTGTTGAAATACTAAACCAGCTTTTGACAGCAGCAGCCTTTTCTGCAGGCACAAAACATATTTTCTTAATTTGGACGAATTCATTCTCAAATTCAACTCAAAGTTGAGAAATCGACTGGGATTTGAAAAAGCAGGAAAACTGGTCTCTCTCTCTTCCAGTCTATGAATAAAAATGAGGAGGGAAGGGATCAGATCCACAAGTTTGAAAAGTCTGAAGGACAGCCTAAGTAACTTAGGAGACTTGTCTCATTTTCAAGAGATTCAGGCGAGAAGGAATTTAAGCTCCACTCACTTTCAGGTAGGGATTGTTGAATTTTTCCCCAGGCTAACCTGAAATGATCAGTTTAATTTACTGACTACAGTGAATCCCCATGTTTAATAAATTATTTAGTTGTTTATATGTAACATGTTTTGATATATCATTCACCATTTTCTAACATACTAAAAATGTACAGTTAATAAGAATCTGAAAGTATTAAGCTATATAATTGTTTAAATAAATGCATACCATCATAAGTACCAAATGTAGTATAAAGGTTCTATTTAGGTATAAATCAAAATGTTTTAATGGTTATATCAACCAATGACAATGAGCCTTTCTTTAGGAAAATAACTGAAGTACGAATGGAAAAGTTGATTAAAATTGATGACTTAAATCAAAGCTTTCCACTTAAGTGATTTAAATCAATCCACCTTGCATGGATTTTATGCTTTATTTCTGTCTCTCTCAGGATATCTGATTGTTATTGAATGCAATATTTGATTGTTATTGAATGCCTTACTGACAAAAGACCAAATTTTAAACATTTCTACAAATAGTCCAAAAATATAAATTAATGTTCCTACCTTATGTGGTATTTCCTTCTTCCAAGATGTGATGCCCAATACCCTGATTTCCAGAAACGGTATCCATCCATTTCTGTGCGACTGTCACAAAAGGGGACATATCCATAGGGAGCTCCATTTAGATCTATATCTCTAAGTTCTTTGAGGTCACTCCTCACAATCTAAACAAGAGAAAAACAGGAAACACTTATTTTTTGTAGTTTAATGTTCTTTTGCCCCCTTAGCTAGATATATTCCAAATGCCAACTGTACTCCCACAAATTTTTGACAGAAATGAGTCTAGAGTACATACAATAGTCTGTTAGAATGTGTTTATCTAGTTATTGCTTGGGCAAAATGCATACTTTATTTTTTTTTTATTGTGGTAGGGTCAGCCTCTGCAGCATACCTCTGTGGCCTGCTTCCCAGTTGGGTCTGATAACTGACCCCAACTACCTTATCCCCAGTCAAACAGTATCAGCTGGAGGCAGTTGAGGGAGATGAGCAGTCACAGGTGAAGTTGAAACCTACCCTTCTTAAAGGGCCAGCCAGCCTGGGATAGGATATTATGTAAGGCTTCAAAGGATTAGATTTTTATTGGTAAATGTCAGTAAACATCAATTTCACCATACACAGCCAAACTAATTAAAACATATTTCCATCAATAATAATCTAAACTTACAGACAGGCAAAATAAGAAAAATGCTACTTGAGAATTAAGAGTTTGATTTAAAGATGTGTACTTTATATATTTTGACCTGTGATATTGACAGTGTGTTTAATAGTTGTAAAAAATTTAATTTTGAATCTGTGTCTACTGTCACTAAATAATTGCCTGACACACCCTACTAATTTCCTGCAACTTCAAAACTTTAAATCAACAAAAATTAAAATATGCTTAAACCCTATAATTTTGCACAATAGTGAAAATTTAAATGGATACAAATAGGCAAAAAGGCTTTAAAACAAAAATATATAGATGCCAAAATTATAAAAATTGAATTCTACCAAGCCTGATCATATTTAATAACTAAAAGAAATAATAAGTAAAAAGCATCATCTTCGATTTATAAACCAGCATTTTTGGATGCCCAACCTGACACACCTCAAAGAGGCATGATTTCCCAAAAGTGATGAGCACCTCCGTTCTGAAAATCAGGACCTGTTAGGTACGTCAGTTTGGCCGCTCAAAAATTATGCCACTCAGATCATTAGTCACATTTGCAAATCTAGGCCATATAATACCCTTACCTTTCAGAAAGGTTCTGAAGATGCTTTACAAACCGTATCTATTCAGCACCAAAACACTTACAAAAAGTATCCTGGGAATTTTAATGACCACCTGATCAAAACTTCAGCACCACATCCATTTGAGACAGCACAATGGCTCCAAGTCTATGGTGTGAAGGTATTACTTCATTAATGAGTAAAAAGTGCTGCATACTGAATTTTGAACACCACATCATGCAGCACCTTCAGTAATGCTTAGTGATGGCCAATCCAGTTATTGAGACCTGATGAGATCAATATCTGATACAGGATATCTACAGGGATGGTAAGGGTTGACATGAACCAATGCAAAACCCTGCTTTCAGATGTATTTTTCTAAATTGTTTCTTACCTGGTCGGCATCAACAAATATTATTTTGTCCACAGCCAGCGGAAAAAGAACATCTAGAAAAAGAATTTTGTAACCCCAGATAATTCTTTGCTTTTCAGTCTGTTGATGAAGCCAGCGGGGCCACTTATACTGTACCAGTTCATACTGGAATCCATATTCTTTCGCCATGTGAGGAATAATCTCCTAGAAATGGAAAAAGAATAAACAAAACTTTATGCAGTGCAATATGCACAGAGATTAAGTGACTTGGGCTAGGTCACACAGCAAAGCTGGCATTGTTGATACCCTAACCCATAACTCCTAACTCCCATTTCTATAAGTTAACCAATGGATAATGCTCTCTTAATTATAACCATTCTTATTGTCTCTAGCCTATATATATCCCCCTACCCCACATTACATTTCCTTTTTTTTAATGTCCCCAAGTGATTTTTTTTTTAATCTTTTAGGGTCAGGACATACTGACTAACACCACGATTATGCACAAAAATGTTTTAAAAATGGAGTCTGATGCAAAATAAAATTAACTACAATGACAAGATCCTTTCAGTTCAGCCTTGCAGCTGGCTCTAAAAGTGAAACACTTCTGTAAAGAGAAAAGGAGTACTTGTGGCACCTTAGAGACTAACCAATTTATTTGAGCATAAGCTTTTGTGAGCTACAGCTCACTTCATCGGATGCATACTGTGGAAGATCTTTTTATACACACAAAGCATGAAAAAATGGGTGTTTACCACTACAAAAGGCTTTCTCTCCTCCCACCCCACTCTCCTGCTGGTAATAGCTTATCTAAAGTGATCACTCTCCTTACAATGTGTATGATAATTAAGCTGGGCCATTTCCAGCACAAATCCAATGGCCCAACTTGATTATCAAACACGTTGTAAGGAGAGTGATCACTTTAGATAAGCTATTACCAGCAGGAGTGGGATGGGGGGAGAGAAAACCTTTTGTAGTGGTAAACACCCATTTTTCATGCTTTGTGTGTATAGAAAGATCTTCTGTACTTTCCACAGTATGCATCCGATGAAGTGAGCTGTAGCTCACAAAAGCTTATGCTCAAATAAATTGGTTAGTCTCTAAGGTGCCACAAGTACTCCTTTTCTTTTTGCGAATACAGACTAACACGGCTGTTACTTAAAAAAAAATGTGGTACAATTGGTACACTTAAAGTGTTTCTGCTGCTCTGACAATTTCCATAATTCTAGTGGTATTCCCAACTATAAGTATTTTTCTCAAGATGATATAATCTGTCAGAATATAAGAAACTTTTAAAATGTACCCATTCTACCTTGGTTTCAGAAGAAAAAAAAAGATCTTATATAATGGCTGTTTAAAAACTTTGATATTAATGTTTCCATAATGTAGTTATTTTAATTAATTTGGTGATTTTTAAAATCTATTCTAATGATAAAAATATGAAATTCAGTAAAAGTGACAATGCATTGTTATTCATTTTACTACTCTGTTATTAACAATACAAGCACAATGAAAGAGGGACATTACACTTACCTTAAATGTAGGAGAAAGATAATTTTTCAGAAACCAAAATTTAACAGGTGTCTTGGTATGACGCAGAACGGAAAGCATCATAATTCTGTGGAAAGAAAAGTCTATAATAAACAAATTAATATAATCATGAAATCACATTTCAACCATAACATCAAAAGGGATTTTACAGTTTTAAGACCCATTATATATTAGAAATAAAAGCTTGCAGCAAACCTGATTCTATTTATGATTCTTGCCAACACAGTTTAAGCAAGGTGTGACTTCCATGATCATAAACTGCATTCTGGCATAGATTTTTCTAGACCGCTTTTAGACAGCTCAGTCTACACCACACTGGCTAAACTGTATTTAAACCACATTAGAAGGAACAGTGTTTAAATAAACATGGGTCGACTAACAGGGTCTATCCTCAGGTAAATGCACATGTGACTGAAATGGAGCTGCTCTCTAATAATTCATAAATACTGTGTGTTAACTTGGTTATTGGGATGTTTACTGTATGACGGTATTGGTTTAGTTTAATAGGGACTGTAAGAAAAAACAAGCAGGAAGGAGACAGAATGGCTCAAGATAAGCCACCCTTCAGTGAATACTGACAGTGTAAGGGACAGAAAAAGGCCTAGCAAAGCAGAAAATCAAAAGAACGGTGGCAGGTTTAAAACTAACATTCTCAAGAGAGACGGAAGAGTTGCTTGGGGAAACAAGACTGAGATACGTGACAGCCTGCCAGAGGAGTCTGAAGAAGTTAGTCCTGCCTAGGTTACTATCAGGGGATGGTACGCCTCTCGGTAAGAAAGACATGGGTATAAACAGTTTTCTCTAAATGCTTTGTTCCTCCTGCAAAATGAATAATTTTATTTTAAGAAGGCTGTTTTGAATCATTGTAGTTCACTGTTTACAGATTTCTGGAGGGAAGAACTGCAGGTGTCCAAGCTCAGTCAGACCTGCTAAGTAAGAACAGTTGATCCACAAGATACTGCAGCCCTGGGACGAGTCTAAGGGCTTGTACACACCACTTACGTCAGTGTAACTTATGTTGCTCCACGATGTGAATAAGCCACCCTCCTGAACGATGTAAGTTACACCAACCTAACTGCAGGTGTGGATAAAGCTATGTCGGCAGGAGAGGTTCTCCCCCTGACACAGCTACTGCCTCTTGCGGAGGTGGTTTTATTATGGTGACTGGAGAGCTCTCTCCCATCAGCATGAGCATCTTCACCAGACACACTACAGCGGTGCAGCTGCGCTGCTGTATCGCTTCTAGTGTAGACTAGTCATAGGAGTGGGAGAATTACAGAATTCCATTCTGAGGGGATGCACTCAGAGAGAGGATAGAGGTACAGTTACCCCTGTAACAGCACGCACAATGGCAATAGTCTTGGTCAATTGTTTCAAAAAATCTGTGAACAAAAGTATTCTAAGCAGTCTGACAACACACTATAATTATTCTCTTAAAACAATTATGATTTATCAAATCATTAACCTGTGGATACAGTAGTATTAGTATATGTAGGGAATGGGCCATCACATGATAGTATGTAGATTTTGGGCCACATTCAGCCATTATCTAAACAGATACGACTCCAGTGAAGTTGTGGAGTTATAACTGGATACACTAGGGCTGATTTTGGCCTTTTGGTGTTCATATTTATCAAATACATTGATGGATAGCATTAAAAAAGATTTTCTTTAAAAGAGAAAGATATGATATTCTTGAACACACCTATATTGGATCAATTTGACCTCTAGTATTATTCAATAGTTGAACCAAAAGTAAATGTGATCCTTCCTGTGTACATTTTTTCTATGCAATGTTATTATTCCTACTATTATTTTAGGAAGTAATAGCCATACTTCCTAAAAACTCTTTAACTTTTTGATGAACTTTTAGAGTATTCCCAGTAAATTCCTAAGTTTTCCCTTTTGCTTAAATTACCTTAAAAAGCGTTCATATAAATGGCCTGAAGCAACCGAAAAAATATTTAGAACATACTTTTTCTTCTCTTTTTCTTCTGTTTGAAGATCTGAAAAACTTAAAAAATAAATATCTGTTATAGGCTCTGTAACTAGGGAGAAGGACAAAGACTATAAGCCACCCAAACAACTACATTAATAGCAGGGTTCTATATTGAAAGAATTGCAAGTAATGGTTTCTCTACCAGCTCAAATCTGCCCCCATGTTTTGCATATGCATTACAATACTGTCTTTAAAATTACATGAACACATACGATTTTTCCAGAAGGCCCAGTGATTTTTCTATTCAGTGCACAGCGAATGAGACAGAGTGATTGTGAATGAGTAATATTTGTTTTTATAATCATTGTTCAGTGAGTGGACCACAGCCTCATTCACTAACTGTCATTCATCCAGTCTCCTGGAAGCTCAAATGTGCTCTCCGTTAAACCTTTTAAAATTTGCATGTATTGCCAAATTACAAGTGAAAATTGCAAACAGAACATTGCCAAGGATAAGATACATATCTACAGGACCCCTGTCTTATTCTCTACACTACCATATCCACCATGCACCATATACTTGCACTCTGAATGATGAAGACAGGAGTGTGGATGTCCTGTAGAAAGTATAGGCTATGACCACATAATTAGTATTATAAGAGATGCTAACAAAAGGGTAAAATTAAGGTTCAGAGATTCATAGAGTTTAAGACCAGAAGGGACCAACAGATCGAGTCTGACCTCCTGCATATTACAGGCAGTTACATTTCACCCAGTTGCCCACATAATAAGTCTAATAACTCACGTCAGAAATGCAGTCTAATAACTTATGTCAGAAATGCAGTCTCCTTAGGTATCCCAATCCTTGTTTCGACACCCAGACACTAGACTTAACGATGAGTGGTTATTTAAAACCAGTTTCATCAACAAAGGGTTCTTCTGATCCAGCCACAGCCACATACCCAGGTCAATATATAATTCAGATCTTACCCAATAATCATGCTTTTGCCAATCTTTTAGTATCTAATATCTAAAGATTTATTTATAAGAGAAAAGAAAGAGGACAGAGTTAAAATGGTCAAAGGAATCAAGTACGCACAACAATTGCAGAGTTCCTGTATCAGGTTTGAAGCAGTGATGACATAAACTGCTGACTTATAATGTCTCTGGTAACATCTAAAAGATTGGAAGGTCCTCAATCCATTGGTTGTAATGCTCCTGTTAGTTAAAGTCCATAGTCCAGAGATCAGAGCAGGAAAGAGGCAAAATGGAGATGTTTCGAGGGCCTTTTATAGCTTCTCCCATGTCGAGGGAAACTCATTATTTCAAGCAAAGCCCTCAACACAGTTTGTGGAAAAGTACAAGCACGTCAGCACATCACAGGAGGCTCAGAAGGAATTTCCATGTAATAGCTACTATCAGCTGCTCCAGCCTGGGATGGAGCTGGAAACTGGAACTGAGGAGTCCTTCTGTTGTGTTAATTGGGTTAAAATTCCACCCAGCAGAAATCTGAGAGGGAAATTTTCATAGGTATTTCCCCTGCCATATTCCTTAGATGAAAGCTCATTGTGGATCTAAAGTCTACAGATTTTTTTCCATAACCGTTTTCTTTTCCTTTTTAGTTCTATTCAGACATTTTCATCTAGACTGCAGAAACTGGAGACGGTGCAGAAAAGAGCCAAAAAAATTATTCAAATGCTGGAGAAAATGTCTTTTAATGAGAGATTTCGAGTTCAACCTGCTTAGCTTATCAAAAAGATAATTTGATTACAGTGTATAGGTATTTTCATACACAGAAAATACTAGGTACTAAAGAGCTCTTTAATGAAGAAAGGTATAACAAGAACCAATGGCTGGAAGCTGAAGCCAGACAAATTCATATTTGAAATTTTTGACAGAGTGATTAACCCCTGGAACAAACTTCTAAGGGAAGTGGTGGATTTTCCATCTCTTGATGTCTTCATATCAAAACATTCTGGAAGAAGAACTCTTTGGTTGATGAAACTGGTTTTAAATAACCACTCATCATTAAGTCTAGTGTCTGTGTGTCGAAACAAGGATTGGAATACCTAAGGAGACTGCACTTCTGACTTCTTGTTAGCCAATGTGGTGAGATGGAAGTTTACTTTTGTCACTGGCATGGTATATCTTATGGAAGAATAACGAACAGTTTTGGGGTAAGTCTACCCCATTTCTCAGCAGTTTGTCCTGAATCCGGTATTCTCAGTTGTGACCCACTGAGGCATGGTGACATCCCCCCCATAGACTTGAGTTGGAGCATGTTGTCACTCTGTGGGGATGGTGCATGTGTAGTCTGGTTAGCACTATGAGTTGTGAGGGGATAGAACATGCCCAGGGAAAATGGAATCTTCGTAGATTTTAGAGGTTAGGCAAATCTCTACTGAGCATATGCAAAATATAATTTTTCAAAGGCTTATATATTGGCTAAATTTGGGTGGATTTTCATGAGATTTCAAAAGGCTTCTGATACGAAGGCCACCCCCTGCCAGACTAAGTTCTTGCTGTAAAGCATGGGGGTGCTATAGCATTTAAAAGAAAAGGTCATTAGAATTTTCTTCCCTAGCCTCATTCTCAGAAATGGCAGAACACAGCATGGAAATTTGTATCCCAAATAGTTAAAGGTTAACTAAGTTACTAACTGAAAACAGGCTCATAATGGGAAGCATTAGGCAACCGTAAAACAGATGATGCTACCAGCCCTGATTATTATGTCCACCTGCATATTTGAAATGTGAATAATAAAAGTTAGGATTTTTTATATCTATATTAGATCACCTAGTCCAGGGGTTCTTAACTTTTTTCTTTCTGAGTCCCCCCTCCCCACAAATGCTATAAAAACTCCACAGCCTACCTGTGCCACACCTGTTTTTCTGCATATCCAATAGATTAAAATGGATGTATTAAATGGACTGGTATACAGTTAAACAAACACTATATATATATATATAGAGAGAGAGAGAGAGAAAACAATATAGGTACAAAAATAAAAAATAAAACTGATTTTTTTTATTTACCAAGTGTGAAACTTGTTGCTGGTGCTGATCAACACTTCAGTCAAAATGATTGGGGGTATCTTTGACAAGCACACGCACATGTCATGGTCAATGTCAATCGTGGTTCAATACTTTGTTTTCATTGATGTAATGGCTGAAAATCTGGCTTTGCATAAGCAGGTGGTACTAAAGGAGATCAAAACTTTCAGCGCTGCAGAAGAAACAGTGATATATTCATTGGAACACACACACCAAAATTTCTCCAGTGGCATTTCTTTGAACCTGATTCTGAGGGAGCTGTCTGACGAAATGTCAATGAGCACTTCCAACAGTTTTGCTGGGACACTGGATGAAAGTTTAGCTTCAATGTTCTCACTCAAGGGATTTGTAGTGCACATGTGTGTAGCAGCTTGTTCTGTTGTGAGTTTGGGAAAATAAGCATTAAATTTGTTAAGCAGACCAGACAGATGTGCTGCTAGCTGAGGTTTAATTATGTCAAAGTCAGTGTTTCGTTCCTGAATGAAAGAAACATATCAGTAGTGGCCCCCCAGAAATGAACTTTCCAGAGTTGTAGTTTTCTTCTGAATACCTCAATTCTTTCACACTGGGCAATAAAAATTAGTGTTTCCACCTTGCATAGCATTTCACTGAATATGTCTGCGAGGTTACCCAGTTTTGCCAGCCACACTTTATCTTTCAGCACTTCGGCAAGTTCACGTTTTTTATCAGCTAAGTACATAACTCTTCCTTGAGATTAATATATGCGGAAGCATCTCACCTCTGTACACATGAGCAAGGAATGGTGCTCTGTACCCACCTCCTCAAAGTGAAGCAAAACACCTCGAGTTTGTTGCTCTGGATTTAATAAAATTAACGAGCGTTACTGCTGTGTTCAGACCACTGTGAAGACCTGATTCAATATCTTTTGCCTCTTACACCTCTCAGTGTAAAAAGCTGGGTATCCAAATAGCGCGAGGTGCAACGCCTTTTATTTTTTGCACAACACCAGAATGCTTTCCGGTCCTTGCTGATGCTCCATCAGGGCAGACCCTGATGCAATTAGTCCAACTGCTTTCTGTTGAAATCATAAAATCATCGAACAGTTTGCAAATGTTGTCTGACTTTGTTGTCCTGGATCAATGCTGGACCTCCTGAGGTAGCCCTCAGTACTGCAGCCAAGAGCGTCATCTCATGGTCACTGCAGAGGCCATCCTTCTAGCTGCTGCGTCGGCTACATCCAGTGCTGCCTGGAGTGAGGCTTTCGCTATGTTCTTTCCCTCCTCTAAGAAAGTGGAGAACTCTTGCCTGAAGTCCTGCAGCAACAAGTCTTTAAATTTCAACAAGAAGTCCCACATGTTGTAATTGTACCTCCCCAGAAGGACTTGCTGGTTTGAGATACACAGCTGTAGTCCACCTGTTGAATAAATTTTTCTGCCAAAAATTGAGTTTCCTTAAGTCTTTCTGTTTGGGGGTAGCAAGTGCTTGGACTTGTCTATCCCTCTCATTGGCCGCTGATATGACTAGAGAGAGTATAAGTACTCGTACTCCTTGGCTGACACATAGTATTTCTTCTCTGCCCTCTTCAAAGAGAGAAGATGGGATTTGCCACATGGCTCTGATTGGACCCATTATGGCCACGTTAATGGGTAGGGCCACCTTAGATGGTGCTGCTGCAGCCAAAATGTCAATGAGGCTGCAGGAATACTCCTTGAGCTCCTCAACCTCTAGTCCCAGGTTAGCTTCTATCCTCTTTAGAAGCTCCTGGTGGGTTCTAAAGTTATCTTGTGGCAGCAAGCCTCTTGGTCCCAAGACGGCCTCATCTGGGGAGGAGGAGGAGGCCTGTGCCGGAGGGAGAGCCTTCTCTTCTTCTGCCTCTATTACTTCCACTGGGGTCACGTCCTGTGTACTGGTACCAGGTTCAGTACCAGGGTCCAGGTCCAAGCAGAGCGGTGCAGAAATCTGTCTCTTGGATGCCGAGACAACGGACCCAGTACTGGGGGAAAGTCCTATGGTTTCCAGAATGGACACTGAATAGGCCACTGTCCACCTGCCCAGGTACCCGTGGGGGACCTGCATCGGGATCCAGTGGAACATAGGGAACCAGTGGCAGTTCTTGGGATGGATCACCTCAGATTCTAACAGAGTCCTCCTGAAGTGACCATGGGAGAGTAGTACCCCTCACTTTCGCTGTATGGTGCCAAGGATCCTGGGACTGGTGCTGGACTGGGGACAACCTTGCAGAAGAAAGGAGGGTCAGCCTGCCCCAGGAAGGTAACAAAGGTCTCAGTGCCAGAAAGGATCTCTGAGCACCATGCTCTCTCCTGCTCATGCTCATCAGAGCCAGCAGCTGTCCCATCGGGGTAGGCGGTACCAGGAGCGATAACAAGTTCTTGGCTGCTGCAAAGGTTTCCCGCGTAGAAGGCACTGTAATTCCTCTGGCGCTGTGATAACTTCCAGGCATTGCAGGGCGTTCTGCACTGGACTCATCGTTCCTCGAGGTCAGAGCTGCGCAATCTACGGCCCGCGGGCCTGTCCTGCCCAGCCCTTGAGCTCCCAGCCAGGGACTCTATCCTTCCAGGCCCTCCGCTGGTATCCCCCCTCCTCTGCAGCATCAGCACTCCGCGCTGCCAGCGCAGGAGGGGGCTGCACTGCAGGGGCAGGGGAGAGCAGGAAGGGAGGCTCACCTGCATCCTCAGGGGAGCAGACGGGTGGTGCGGATGGCGGGAGCACGGCAAACACAGGCAGAGCACCAGGTGGCAGTGCAGCCGGCTGGAGAGAAGTGGCGCTTTGAAGGGGAAACTGCCGCTTCTCTCCGGCTGCGTGGCTGCACCTGCTCCTCCTGAGTCCTCCGCCCATGTTTGCAGGGCCACATTCTGAAAGGGGATTTGGGGGGGGTTAGATGGGGGGGGCTCCGGGGGGCCTGTCAGGGAGCAGGGGGGATTGGACAGGGAGTGGGGTCTCATGGGGGCAGTGGGTCCCAGGAGGCGGCGGTCAGGGGACAAGCAGTAGGGGGGGTTGGATGGGTCTGGGGTTCTGAGGGGGGGCAGTCAGGGGGCGGGAAGTGGGAGGGGATGGATAGGGTTAGGGTTTGGGGAGGCACAGCCTTCCCTACCCAGCCCTCCATACAGTTTTGGAACCTCGATGTGGCCCTCAGTCCAAAAAGTTTGCCCACCCTGCTCTAGGTAGATTCAATGGTGCTGCCATGGTACTGGGGGTGGAGGAGTGCCCAATGTGGGTTGCACTCCACTGCCTTCCCCTTGTTTGCCTTTCTTTGGCATGCGAGAATGCCTTCTTTTGGAGTAAAGGAGTACTTGTGGCACCTTAGAGACTAACCAATTTATTTGAGCATGAGCTTTCGTGAGCTACAGCTCACTTCATCGGATGCATGCCGTGGAAACTGCAGCAGACTTTATATATACACAGAGAATATGAAAAAATACCTCCTCCCACCCCACTGTCCTGCTGGTAATAGCTTATCTAAAGTGATCATCAGGTGGGCCATTTCCAGCACAAATCCAGGTTTTCTCACCCTCCACCCCCCCCACACAAATTCACTCTCCTGCTGGTGATAGCCCATCCAAAGTGACAACTCTTTACACAATGTGCATGATAATAAAGTTGGGCCATTTCCTGCACAAATCCAGGTTCTCTCACCCCCTCACCCCCCTCCCAAAAACCACACACACAAACTCACTATCCTGCTGGTAATAGCTCATCCAAAGTGACCATTCTCCCTACAATGTGCATAATTAAGGTGGGCCATTTCCAGCACAAATCCAGGTTTTCTCACATCTCCCCCACCCCCATACACACACAGACTCACTCTCCTGCTGGTAATAGCTCAGATTTAAACTTGGAGAGTGGTCAGTTTGGATGAGCTATTACCAGCAGGAGAGTGAGTCTGTGTGTGTATGGGGGTGGGGGGGATGTGAGAAAACCTGGATTTGTGCTGGAAATGGCCCACCTGATGATCACTTTAGATAAGCTATTACCAGCTGGACAGTGGGGTGGGAGGAGGTATTTTTTCATATTCTCTGTGTATATATAAAGTCTGCTGCAGTTTCCACAGCATGCATCCGATGAAGTGAGCTGTAGCTCACGAAAGCTCATGCTCAAATAAATTGGTTAGTCTCTAAGGTGCCACAAGTACTCCTTTTCTTTTTGCGAATACAGACTAACACGGCTGTTACTCTGAAACCTGTTCTTTTGGAGTGCTGCTTCTTAAGTTTCTTCCTCGGCACAGGAGTTGGAAAACAGTGCCAAGAAATGCACGGTGCCAGAAGTGCGCTTTGCAGGTCTAAGAGTGGCTTCCATTAGGATAGCCCTCGGTCTAGTCTCTCTGTCTTTCTTCATATGAGGCTTAAAGTTCCAAAAAATCTGACAGCACTTTCAAATGTGAGCCTCTCCCAGACACTTCAGACAACTGGAGTGTGGATCGCTCACTGACATAGGCTTGCCACAAGAGGCACAAAGTTTGAAGCCTGGGGTATGTCTGGCCCCAGGAGGGAAGGAAGCTCCTCTATGCTAAAGGAGGGGGGCTATCTACACTAATACCATTTACAATACTAATAAACTAAATTACAGAGAAGAAAACCGCTGAAAAACACCTTACCAAAGCAAGAAGAGATCTTCCAGTAACCATCTTGGGCGGTAAGAAGGAACTGAGAGGGTGCGAGGCCAGCAGCACCCCTTATGCCAGCACATGAGCATGTGGCATCAGAGGCCACTAAAGTCAGCTTGACAGATACCACTGAGGGAAAAAGCTCTGGCAATGGTGTGGCACATGCACACCTAATGTGGAATGAACACGAGCAAGCGCTCAAATAAGAACTGGAGTTCTTTGAGATGTGTGTCCTGTGTATGCTCCACTTCAGCTGTGCATGCACCTCATGAGCCTTTGATTGGAATTTTTTGGTAACAGTGCGTATTCAGCCTGCACATGGACTCTAGACATTCTCATGTCCCATACAAGAATATACAAAGCTATGCAGGTAAACAGCCCTCAGTTCCTTCTCTACCATGAAATCCTGTGAAACTCTGATGCAGAAGGGAAGGAGGGAAGGTAGTGAAGCACTCAGAGACGCACATCTTGAAGAACTCCAGCTACTGCACAAGGTGAGTAGTGTCTTGGACATTCCCCTGGTGTTATCTGGACTGGTGATCTGCTAGGTCACTCCAATCCTTGACTCTGGGAGACAGCCTTACCCTGCTCAGCTGTGAGAACCCCCACTCTGGGGCTGTTCATGCACAGCCTTTGGCACATAAGCTGCTTGGATTGTGCAACTGAATGATGCTAGCCAATATCTCTTGTCCCAGACGCAACCCTAGGAGCCTCTGTCTTGCAGTGTCCAGTTATGCTTGCAGGACACTGCAAGCTTATATGAGTTTGTCAATTTAACAAAGAAATTGATATGCACCAGGCTTCTTAACCCAAGGGGAGTCTCTGACATGCTCCAAACCAAACACACTGCCTCAGGTAGAATAAATAAATGTATTAACTACAAAAGATAGATTTTAAGTGATTATAAGTCAAAGCACAAGAAGTCATATTTGGTCAAATGAAATACAAGCAAAACGCATTCTAAGTTGATCTTAACACTGTCAGTGCCCTTACAAACTTAGATGCTTCTCACCACAGGCTGGCTGGTTGCCCTTCAGCCAGGTTCTCTCCTTTGATCAGCACTTCAGTCACTTGGTGGTGGTCTGCAGATGTACGTGGAAAAGAGAGAGAGAGAGAGCGCGTGCATGGCAAACGTCTCTCCTTTTTATCATGTCCTTTCTTCCCTCTTGGTTTTGCCCTCCCCATCCTTTCAGAGTCAGGTGAGCATTACCTCATCACGGTCCCATGATGAAGGGATGGGGGATGACTCACTCAAGAGTCCAACAGATCCTCTGTTGCTGCCTAGGCCAGTGTCCTTTGTTCCTGTGAGGCTGGGCTGGGTTTGTCCCATACATGCCCTGATGATGTGTGAACAGCCCCTCTGCTCTTGGAGAATTTTGCCTGGGCCTCTGCTCCTGGAAAGTTTTTTTCCTGGGCTTGTTTTAAGCCATGAAGACACATTTTCAGTCTCATAACTATATACATGGAATTACAACCTATAACATTACTATAACAACAATGCTCAGTGCATCATGAGCCTTCTGAAGACACCCGACATGACAAACTTTGCATTGGATACCACACAACCATATTATAAGGATGAACGTGGGGATACAGTGTTTTCCCCTAAGGCACAGTGTGTCATAATGTCCTCATGGGTTCTCCACTTGAGGTGACCCCGAAGCAGTATCCCCTGAAAGAGGAACAGCTTTGGAGCTGGATCCAATACAGAGGGACTGTCATGCCAACAGCAGCTTTTGATTTACAGGCACATACCAGACTTCAGTGTTTGAAAAAAAAATGCATTGATGTCCAGGTTGCCGCTTTGCAAATTTCAGGAGTTGACACATTTTCTTTATAGTGTCATGGAGTTAGCTTGGGATCTTCTAGAATGAGCTATTCAAGGGGGCTGAACATTAGCAGCCCGGTAACAACCCACAAATCCACTTTGAAAGTCTTTGTGTAGAGATCATGGATCCTTTAGATCTGGTCACAACTGAGATAAATAGTCCAAAGGACTTTCTGAACAGTCCAAATAGAAGGCTAGTGCCCTTCTAATATTGGTGTGGCATTGGGGGGAAAAACACAGGAAGATGGATAACATGGTTAATTTGGAAATCAGAGAATATTTTAGGTACAAACTTGGGACATGGGCATAATGATACCTTATTCTTGAAGAGAATAGCAAATAGGCGAGGGAAAGTCACCTATTAATGATCCTAGTTTCCTGACTACACAAGCAGAAAAGATGGCCACAGAGAATGAATGTTTTCCTTGGTAAGTGCAGCAGAGAAGACTTAGCTAGTGGCTCAAAGTGGGATGAACAAAGACTGAGAATCCCTCACAGGAGAATGAAAGGCTGTAATAGCTGTCAAATAAAAACTCTGACTGAACTCATGGAAAGATCTGACCTCTTTAAATCCAACAGGCAATCAAGAACAGCAAAGAGGGAAGTGTACACCAATTCATAGAATCAAAGAAGATTAGGGTTGGAAGAGACCTCAGGAGGACATCTAGTCCAACCCCCTACTCAAAGCAGGACCAACACCAACTAAACCATCCCAGCCAGGGCTTTGTCAAGCCTGACCTTAAAAACCTCTAAGGAAGGAGATTCCACCACCTCCTTAGGTAACCCATTCCAGTGCTTCACCACCCTCCTAGTGAAACAGTGTTTCCTAATATCCAACTTAGACCTCCCCCACTGCAACTTGAGACTATTGCTCCTTTTTCTGTCACCTGCCACCTCTGAGAACAGCTAAGCTCCATCCTCTTTGGAACCCCCATTCAGGCAGTTGAAGGCTGCTTTCAAATCCTCTCTCTCTTCTCTTCTTCAGACTAAATAAGACCAGTTCCCTCAGCCTCTCCTTGTAAGTCATGTGCCCCAGCCCCCTGATCATTTTTGTTGCCCTCCAATTTGTCCACATCCTTTCTGTAGTGGCGGGCCCAAAACTGGATGCAATACTCCAGATGTGGTCTCACCAGTGCCAAATAGAGGGGAATAATCACTTCCCTTGATCTGCTGGCAATGCTCCTACTAATGCAGGCCAGTATGCAGTTAGCCTTCTTGGTGACAAGGGAACACTGCTGACTCATATCCAACTTCTCATCCACTGTAATCCCCAGGTCCTTTTCTGCAGAACTGCTGCTTAGCCAGTTGGTCCCCAGCCTGAAGCGGAGCATGGGATTCTTCCATCCTAAGTGCAGGACTTGCACTTGTCCTTGTTGAACCTCATCAGATTTCTTCTGGCCCAATCCTCCAATTTGTCTAGGTCACTCTAGACCTATCCTTACCCTCCAGTGTATCTACCTCTCCCCCTAGCTTAGTGTCATCTGCGAACTTGCTGAGGGTGCAATCTATCCCATCGTCCAGATCATTAACGAAGACGTTGAACAAAACTGGCCTCAGGACCGGCCCCATGGCATTCCGCTTGATATCGGATGCCAAATAGACATGGAACCATTGATCACTACCTGTTGAGCCCAACCATCTAGCCAGCTTTCTATCCACCTTATAGTCCATTCATCCAGCCCATACTTCTTTAACTTGCTGGCAAGAATACTGTGGGAGACTGTATGAAAAGCTTTGCTAAAGTCAAGATATATCACATCTATCGCTTTCCCCATATCCACAGAGCCAGTTATCTCATCGTAGAAGGCAATCAGGTTGGTTAGGCATGACTTGCCCTTGGTGAATCCATGTTGACTGTTCCTGATCACCTTCCTCTCCTCCAAGTACTTCAAAATGGTTTCCTTGAGGACCTGCTCCATGATTTTTCCAGGGACTGAGGTGAGGCTGACCAGTCTGTAGTTCCCCGGGTTCTCCTTCTTCCCTTTTTTAAAGGTGGGCACTATATTTGCCTTTTTCCAATTGTCTGGGCCCTCCCCCGATCGCCACAAGTTCCCAGAGATAATGGCCAATGGCTCTGCAATCACATCAGACAATTCCCCCAGCACCCTCAGATGCATTAGATCTGGACCCATAGACTTGTGCACATCCAGCTTTTCTAAATAGTCCTTAACCCGTTCTTTCACCACTGAGGGCTGCTCACCACCTCCCCATACTGTGTTGCCCAGGACAGCAGTGTGGGAGCTGACCTTGTCTGTGAAGACTGAGGCAAAAAAAGCATTGAGTACTTCAGCTTTTTCCACATCATCTGACACTAGGTTGCCTCCCCCATTCATTAGGGGTCCCACATTTTCCCTGACCTTTTTTTTGTTGCTAACATACCTGTAGAAACCCTTCTTGTTACCCTTCACATCCCTTGCTAGCTGCAACTCCAGTTGTGTTTTGGCCTTCCTGATTACACCTCTGCATGCTCAAGCAATATTTTTATACCTCTGCGTAGTCATCTGACCAAGTTTCCACTTTTTGTAAGCTTCCTTTTTGTGTTTAAGCTCACAGAAGATTTCAGTGTTAAGCCAAGCTGGTCGCCTGCCATATTTGCTATTCTTTCTTCACATCGGAATGGTTTGTTCCTGCGCCCTCAATAAGGTTTCTTTAAAATACAACCAGCTTTCCTGGACTCCTTTCTCCCTCATATTAGCCTCCTAGGGGATCCTGACCATCAGTTCCCTAAGGGAGTCAAAGCCTGCTTTTCTGAAGTCCAGGGTCCATATTTTGCTACTCTCCTTTCTTCAACCATCTCATGGTCACTGCTGCCTAGGCTGCCACCCATTGCTACTTCCCCTACCAATTCTTCCCTGTTTGTAAGCAGCAGGTCAAGAGGAGAATGGTCCCTGGTTGGTTCCTCCAGTAGTTGCACCAAGAAGTTGTCCCCAACACTCTCCAAAAACTTCCTGGATTGTCTGTGCACTGCTGTATTGCTCTCCCAGCAGATGTCAGGGTGATTGAAGTCCCCCCTTAGAACCAGGGCCTGTGTTCTGGAAATTTCAGTCAATTGTCTGAAGAAAGCCTCATCTACCTCATCTTCCTGGTCCGGTGGCCTATAGCACACACCCACCACGACATCACCCTTGTTGCTCTCGCTTCTGAACTTAACACAAAGACTCTCAACAGGATTTTCTCTAGTTTCATACTGGAGCTCTGAGCAATCATACCGCTCTCTTACGTACAGTGAAACTCCTCCACCTTTCCTCCCCTGCCTGCCCTTCCTGAACAGTTTATATCCATCCATGACAGTGCTCCAGTCATGTGAGCTACACCACGAAGTCTCTGTTATTTCAATCACATCAGAGTTCTTTGACTGTGCCAGGACCTCCAATTCTTCCTGCTTGTTTCCCAGGCTTCTTGCGTTCGTGTAAATGCACCTAAGATACCTAACCGATTGCCCTGCTTTCTCAGTGTGAATCAGGAGGCCTCCCCTACTGCACCCTCCTCCTTTTGTTTCCTCCTGGTATTCCACTTCCCCACTTACCTCAGGGCTTAGGCCACCGTTCCCTGCTGAACCTCGTTTAAAGCCCTCCTGACTAGGTTAGCAAGCCTGCCTGCAAAGATACTCTTCCCTCTCTTTGTTAGGTGGATCCCATCTCTTCCTAGCAATCCTTCTTCCCGGAACAACACCCCATGGTTGAGAAATCCAAAGCCCTCTCTCCAACATCACCTGTGTAACCATGCATTTACCTCCACAATTCGACGGTACCTACCTGGGCCTTTTCCTTCAACAGGGAGGATGGCTGAGAACACAACTTTCATCTCAAACTCCTTTATCCTTCTTCCCAGAGCCAGTTTTGAAGCTAAGTATTTCGAATAGACTTCTTTCTGCGGTTTAATAGGACCTCTTGTATCTCTGTCACATAAGAAACCTCTACCCCAGAGAACTATTGAAAACCCAAGCTCTATGTTGAAGGATGGCCAAGTCTAGATAGTGTTCAACTGGAATCCTGAGACAGCAGATGGGAAATGGTCAACACTGCAAAGGAAGCGAGGTGAATCAGGTAAGGGTACCAGACTTGCCTTGGACAAGCTGATGCAACTAGAATGACTCTGGCTTTGTCTTGTTTGATCTCGTTCAAAACCCTTAGAATTAATAGTATCAGAGAATGTGCACAGAGAAAGTCCCTTATCCAAGAATGAGAAAGGTGTCTTCCAAGGACTGATGATTCAGATGCCCCAGCAAACTGAATTTCTTGCACTGTCTGTTGGCAGCAGTTGTAAAGAGGTCCATTTTTGGAAACCCACCAGGTCAGGAAAATCTGTTTGAGAATCCAAGGGTCCAGTTCCCACTTGTAATCCTGGGAGAAGTATTTGGTCAGATCACCTGCCATGGTGTTCTGCATGCCTGAGAGGTTAAGAGGCTGAAATGAGAATGTGATAGGCTATACGCTAATTCCATTGTTTTATTGTTTCAGCATAAAGAGAGGGGAATCTTGCTTCTCCATGATGATTTATATAGAACATGCAGGCTATGTTATCTGGCATGACTTTGATGAATTTGTTCAGTTAAGGGAAGGAAGTGGATACGTGACGCATCTGAAGTTGTGATGATAATAGGAGGAGGCTAGGTGAAAGGAAATCATGCATTGGACTCTGGACAAGTCTTTCCACCAGCTGTGTGAGTGTATCCCCTGACAAGGGACAGATACCAACTTGTCTAGACCATGTTTGTTCAGGATACAGACTGTTCTGCAACAACTCTGGAAGCAGCAAAGGTGCAGCCTGGTGTGTTGTGTTATGAAAGTACAAGCTGCCATATGACCCAGCAGTTGGAGGCAACTTCTTGCTGTTGTCTGGGGGCTTATTTCAATCTTGGCAATAAGGCTTGTCAGTGTTGTAAATCTGTCCACAGGGAGGTAAGCTCTACATGTTACAGCATCCAGAGAAGATCCTATGAAGTCTATCTGTACAACTGGAATGAAAATGGACTTTCTGATTGAGCTGAAGTTCTAAGCTGCAGATAAGGACATGGCTGGCTATATTGCAGAGAGAAATATGGTGTACAACCAGCTCTTTAATAGCCAATTGTTGAGATAGGGGAAGATGATTATTCCCTGCCAACAAACATAAGTGGCTACTACTGCCAGACTTTGGAAAATACTCTTGGCACAGATGAGAGGCCAAAGGGGAGTACTTGATACATGAAGTGATGCTGGCCATGTTTGAAATGAAGAAACCTCTTGAGAGAGGGGTGATTGCAATCCTCGACCTTCAGATCATGTATGGCTAACCAATCCACAGAATCTAATGATAGAATTACAGCTATGATCCTGAATGTCTGATTTCACTAAGGTGTTTTGAAGTATGAGATCTAAAACTGATCTCCATCCACCATTCTTTTTTGGAACCAGAAAATACTTGGAATAAAATCCCTTCCCCTCTGTGGTGGACTGGAACGGATTCTACAGCCTCTATGCTTAGAAGAGAGGTAGTCTCCTGTCTCAGCAAATGTTTGTGAGAAGTGTCCCTGAGAAGGGATAGGGACAGGAGTGGGATGAGGGGATGGAGGTAAAATGGATGGAGTAGCTTGATGTTATAATTTTCAAAACCCATTTGTTGGATGTACTTTGTTCCCATGCAGCTCAAAAATGGAAGAGACTGCCTCCAAAGGGAGGGAGGTGGGTAGTGTGGCGTAGCTGAAGATTCCCAAGGTGGGGATGTTCTGGGCCTTTGACCACGCCATCAAAATTGAGTGGTGTCGAAAAGACCTGAAACTGCAACCATTTTTTGGTATCTCCATCTCTTAGGTGGTTCGGCCAGCCTATGAATGCCGGAGAACTGGAACGGATGGGATCTCTGTGTTGGGATCTATTAAATTTTTTATTTGCCGGTGTGTATATACTGAGAGATCTGAGTGTGGCCCTCAAATCCTTTATAGTGTGCATGGATTAATCAGTAGACTCACTGAGAAGTTTTAGTCTATCAAAAGAAGGTCTTTTATGGCATTTTGGACCATCCTAGAAAACCTCAACTGCTTCATCCAAGATGTTTGATGCATGACAGAAGCAGAGACGGAAGGTGCTTCAATGTCAGATACATCTAGGGAAGCTCACAACCAGGTGCTTGCTAAGAGCTGAGTCAGTTATGAACTCAGCCTGGAACTATTCCTAATGTTCTGGGGGAAGATGATTAATAAAAGTGTTGAGTTTATTGTAGTTGGTGTGCCATCTTTGCCATCAGAGCTGATAATTCACTATTCTAAACTGGGGGGGGGGTTATGGAAGAGTAGTTTTTACATCCAGCAAGGTTGAAGGGCTTCTGGTCTTTATCATATGATATGAGTTATTATGCTGTTAGTATTGCCTACCATGCTTACTAACAGTCTCTACAACTAAACAGTTGGGTGGAGGGTGTGAAAATAAAAACTTGTATTTTTTTCTGGAACATAATACTTTTTATTTGCATCTGTCAGACTCCAGCTAGTTTTGGCAGGACGCAGTGGAGACTCATTTACTGGTAAAGCTATGCAACCAGAGGGTGTCCTGTGGAGGATGTCCAAGAGCTTAAGTTGAGACACTTGCATCTTCTCCAGTGGGATCTGAAGCGAGTCAGCAATCTGTTCCATCAGCTCCTGAAACTGTTTAAAATCGTCAGTGTAAGAGGGAAGAGAAGGTATCACAGCCTCATCTGGTGGAGATATTAGTTTGTGGTGTCACCTCCTTGATCACTTTAGTCGATTGATCCTCAAAAGACTCCTCATTTGGTTGGGGCTCTTGAGAAGGGAGAGACGGAGCAGGAGACTGCCCTTCATGATGCTCCCCAAGGAACAGCTAGGAGCCCTTGATACTTGCTGATGACAGGCTACCACCAGTAACAATAAAGCCATTGTGGTAATCATAAGGTAGGCAGGAGGACTTCAGTGCTGCTCATACCAGTGAGAAGGGGCTAAAGGTAGAAGCCCCAAGGGCACAACTTTCTCAGTTAAGATGTCTGGAAAAATGTTTCTGTGGCGGTATGTAGGGAACCACTGCACAGAGATCTAGGAATCTGAAAAAGAGTCTTCAGCATAGTCTAGAGAAGAAGCAGACACTGAAGGCAAGAATGGTTGTCCATATAGTGCTGATGATATCAGAGGAAGGTAAGGTCTCTGAGACTTGGGAGATCTCAGCACCAACAATTGTTTGATAACCATTAAAAAAACCAGAAATTGTGGCACCTCAGACACTGACAAGTCCTTGGAGAATCTAAGCTCCTGCAGTACGGGGTAAATCTCTACCAGGACTGGATGAGGCTC
Organism: Lepidochelys kempii; assembly: GCF_965140285.1. Lineage (NCBI taxonomy): Eukaryota > Metazoa > Chordata > Testudines > Cheloniidae > Lepidochelys > Lepidochelys kempii. Next base: position 97,738,880 of record NC_136380.1, read on the forward strand.
CAGATTAACTGGTGTCAGTACTGAGGATGTTGACAGTAGTATCTTGTTCAGCCAATGGTCCTGGTACTGAGGATGATGACCTCAGAAAGACCAATGTTGTAGTACTGAGGTTTGCATGGTATCACGGGTTCTTTGATGACCTCAAGATCTTCTGAGAGCTCCTGATACCAGAGAGAGCTTCCTGGAACCTGAAGTCTCCAAAATGGTCATTCTTGATGGTGACCAAACCTTTTTTTGAATTAGGCTTTCTATAAGGAGAGCCAGCACTCCCTCCCCATGAGACGTCTACTGGTACCTCTGTGTTCTTATCCCACAAAGATCTAGGTAGGGAGGTTGAAGGGGCACTGTGCTCACTTGGAGGCCAATGTTCCAGGTCTATGTCTGTGGGCTGTATCTGAGGCTGGTCAGAGGGAACCTTCCGTCATGAGGAGCCTAAATTTAATCTAGTTTTTTTTTCAAAATATGCTTTTAAAAGCTGAGTAGATCTTGCACTTGGCTGGAATGTGGGTGTGTCCCAGATAGTGGATACACCAGGCATATCTGTTGCTCACTGGTGTAGATTCCCAGCAGGTACGGCAACGCTTGAATCATGGGGATTCTGGCATGCCAGGTTGATGACAACTCCCAAGGCAAACCCCTCAGAAAGGGGGGTTGATGGGGAAAGGGAATATAATCAGAAAACCTCCAATTAACTAAAGTAGTATAATTAACAAAAGAACTAAATAAACTGAACTGGAACTAAGAACTTGAGGCTAAGCTGGATACTCCACCTCAGGCTGTTGAGCAGTTGAGAAGAAACCAGGTGAGATTCACCTGCACAGCTCTATAGATCCTTGGTACGGGGCATGAGCATATCTAGAGCACATGCATGGGGCGAAAGGGCACTGCTACTGAAAATCTCTGATCAAAAGGTACAAGAGGCATATTGTGCACCTGCACTGGAACACCCACAAGGACACTACTCAAAGAAGAATTATGAGTTACTTACATCCTTGTTTTTGGACTTTGCTCCATATCTTCCTAGTGATTTCCATTTTCAATTTCAGAAACACATACATAATATTATTGAAAAATAATACATTACTCAGAGTAAATTAATACAATCACATTTGTATCTAAAACATCTAAAATGTATTTTAAAAATATCTAAAATATATGCTCTAGGAATTATTTGGGGAAGTTCTATGGCTTGTGTTATACAGGAGGTTAGACTTGATGATCACAATGGGCCCTTCTGGCCTATGAATCACTACATAATTGTAAAACAAATCCAAATTATTTAAATTCAAGCTTTAATATATACCTGGATGAAAAAAATGTAGAAACACTCAGTTTTCACAAACTTTGTCTGCAGACATATTATTGCCATATCATAGTCTGCTTTAGGAGTTCAATTTGATACATGAGTACCATATTAACAGCTGATTTTTTAATTTCTCTAACCCCCTGATTCTCATAAGAAGGTTGAGTCTATGCCATAAGGTGATAGAACACATATTGGTGGAGCAAGTTGGCTGGAGCATCTGGAAAAGGTTATGGAGGGATGAACAGGGAAACAAAATATCCAACAAAATATTTACCTAATATCACCAAGAATATTTGTTTCTATGCTCATCTCTCTTGTCTGTTGAATGATAAACTCTTTGGGGTAAGGCCTTTCTTTTCTTATGTGTTTGTACAGTCCCTGTCACATTTTGGGAGCTTCCACACTATAAATAATAAACTAATAATTATTATAATCATGCTGTATTGGCATGATCCAAGTGAAAACAAACATCAGTTACCTTGTAATGGATTCCCATGCTCCTTTTTCTTCTGTAACCCCAACACTAAGGAGATCTTCATCAATTTTATCAGGTTTTTTTTGTACCTAGTCATTAAAAAAAGTAGCATTCATGTAATTTGAGAGGTTAGTTAGTAAATACAGTAGCTGTAAAATGGACCTATTGGCCAGTTTTAATTCAGCAAGTTTTCTAATTCAGCAAGTTAATTCTTTAATGGTTTGAAATTACACTGTAACAACACCATTTCATACTATTCAAATGTAAGTATTTTGTACACAGTGTAGACTTAATCAGTCCTGTCCACCCGATCTTGAATTTTTTTTTCCATACTAGCATATATTCTACAATGTTATCTATATACATTTCTCAGATTCAGTCCTCTTCCTTTCTTAGCTATGTGACCCATCCTTTCCTTGTACTTTGTAAAATTTGCTCCAGGCATGCCAGAGAGTAGTAACTGATTATGCAACAACTGTTTACACAAGATCATATGGGGATTCACATCCTCAAATCAAAGAGCAGGCTTAAGCACTCTGTGTTTGTATATGTAAAGAGTAATTAACAATACACAAAACTAGTGCAGCCTCCTTTCCATCTTTGCTCATAAAAGGTAGGCTATCAGTATGTGACACAGACCATAGTTAGGGGAAACATGCTGTTGCACTGCCCTTGAAGCAGCCCACGAGGGAGATTGTGAATCACAAGCTCCCTCCTTGTCTCCCCCGTGCTCTGGAGAAGGAGAAAACTGTGACAGATTCGTACCTGTCATAGTGTATGTGTAAGGGGACTGTTGCCCCCTTACTAACATTGAGTGGGAATGTTTTGGTTGGCTAGCTCCCAGTACAAAAGGGGAAGGGTCGATGGGGAATCAGGACCCTGAGACTGACATTCCCCAGGAACAATGGGGAGAGGCCAATGCTCCAGGTCAGCCTGAATGACAGGGCAGGCAGGCTAATCAGGGAGTCAGGAGGCCAGAGGGTCCCGCCCTCCGTGTAAGCTGGAATTGCCTCGGTCGGACAGAGTGGGGCCGAGGTAAGGAGAAAGCAGGGGCCCAAGCTGCGCTGGGGAGCAGAGCTGTGCCAGATCCAGAGGGGCCAGAAAAGCAGCCCAGAGAGAGTAGACTTGCCCTGGGAGGACAGCTGCAACAACCAGAGCCAGAGGGGCCAGAGAAGCAGCCCAGAGAGGTGGAGGCAGAGCAGCAGCAGTGCTGAGACAGAGTGGTGGAGCTGGGGCTGGAACAGTCCGGCGCCGGGTGCAGTGAACAGCTAGGGAGAGTGAGGGGGACTCTGGGCAGCGGGCCCAGCACAGGGAGAGGCCTCAGCCAAGAGGCTCTGCAGGCCAGGCTTGGAGGGTGATCGTAACCCCGACAGGGTGGGGGCAACACTGGGAAGAAGGAGTTAGACTACGACTTAGAGCCTGAGAACTTGTAGCCACCACCAGAGCAAGTGTCCAACCCGCAGCATCCCTGCAGCACAGCCAGGGCCTGAGAAGGCGGCCTGGGACCTACAAGAAACAGACTGTGAATTGTCCTGACATTCTAGAGACACTATTTGTAATGTTCCCTGCCACAGAGCAGGGTGATGTGTTTTCCTTTAACCTTTCCCATTTTTCCTTATTCCTTTTTAAACCAATTGTTGATTAAATCAATTGTATTTGCTTTAAATCATATGTAATGATCAGTGGGTCAGGGAAGTGTCCAGTGTAGAGAGAGTACCCTGGAGTGGGGACACCCTAGCCCCTTTCCTAGGTGACCACAGCAAGGTTGGGGGTCAAGCCCCCCAGGAATCCTGGGCCCAGCCTTGTTGGGGTTACAAGGACTCTGCCAGACAGCAGAGTGGAAGGGGAGTCCTCAAGGGCAGGGAGGCCTCTGGGGAAAGGAAGCGGGAGCGAGGACTCAGACCCTTCCGCTAGCCCATTTCATCGGGGTAGTGCAGAAGCCAGGAAAGTTCCCTACAATAGCAGGACCATTCCCCCGCTTACATATGCTCCTCAATGCACCTTATACCCCCTCTACTCTCTTGTGCCAAAGTCCAAGATGGGCCATGTTCGGGCCCAGTAGCTTCAATTGAATTTACTAGATGGCCTTACTCTCTGAACTACATATCTGCAATCCACATACATTTTTCAAACACTTGAAGTGTCTGAATGTATGTAATTCTATCCAAAATTAATTTAGATTTTTTTTTGGTATTGTCAAGCTAATGTTATTAGCTTTGTGTCAGTACTGAATCAGTAAAAACCTGTGTTTTTTTTAGTTTCTTCACAGCAAGTGTCTCTGAAGATATAGCCTACATCTGATTTATGATAAGACTGCAGTCTAATTTAAATTAGATACTATCTGCCACATTTGATACAACTCTACTTATTTAAATTACTTGGTTACAACAGATCAAGGGGACACTAACTTTCCAACCATATCATTTACCTAATTTTGACCCAGATTGTGTACTGAGGCTGAACATGTGGATCTCTCTGTATCTGCACGGTACAGGGTTGGGTCAGCTGCCTCTATGGCATTTTATCCCATTTCCCTCAGATCCTGAAAACTTACATCCATGGGACTGGGGAGGAGACTCAGAGGAAACATGTCCTGTTGCCTCTGCCCTGTAGCTCTGTACCTTTCTCAGCCTCTGAAGGTCCAAAACTGGGACACACTGTATGAAGAAGTCTCAAAATGAGAAACTAAAAAAATAATAATGCTGGAAACGTGAAGTACTGTGGGATTCCTTACTCCTTTACAATAGGTAACTCTTCACATAACAGGGGGTAGCCGTGTTGGTCTGTATCCACAAAAACAAGGAGTCCAGTGGCACCTTAAAGACTTAACAGATTTATTTGAGCATAAGCTTTCGTGGGTAAAAACCTCACTTCTTTAGATGCCTTGAGTGAAAGTTACAGATGCAGACATAAATATACTGACACATGAAGAGAAAGGAGTTACCTCACAAGTGGAGAACCAGTGTTGACAGGGTCAATTCCATCAGGGTGGATGTAGTCCACTCCCAACAATAGATGATGAGGTGTCAATTTCAGGAGAGGCAAAGCTGCTTCTGTAATGAGCCAGCCACTCCCAGTCTCGATTCAAGACCAAACTAATGGTGTTAAATTTGCAAATGAATTTTAGTTCTGCTGTTTCTCTTTGAAGTCTGTTTCTGAAGTTTTTTGTTCAAGTAGAGCTACTTTCACATCTGTTATAGAATGTCCAGGAAGATTCAAGTGTTCTCCCACTGGCTTTTGTGTGTTACTATTCTTGAAGTCCGATTTGTGTCCATTTATTCTTTTACGTAGGGACTGTCCGGTTTGGCCAGAGTACATGGCAGAGGGGCATAAAGATGTAGAAGCTCTTTATACCAATATTCCACGTGAGGATGGACTACAAGCTGCCAAGAACAGTAACCCTGATAAGACCACGGCACACCTGGTGGCTGAGCTTTGTGACTTTGTCCTCACACACAACCATTTCAGACTTGGGGACACCTTATACCTTCAAGTCAGTGGCACTGCTATGGGTACCCACATGGCCTCACAGTATGCCAACATCTTTATGGCTGACTTAGAGCCACGCTTCCTCAACTCTTGTCCCTTAGCGCCCCTCCTCTACTTGCGCTACATTGATGACATCTTCATCATATGGACCCACGGGAAGGAGGCCCTTGAAGAATTCCACCTGAATTTCAACAATTTCCACCCCACCATCAACCTCAGCCTGGGCCACACAAGAGATCCACTTCCTGGACACTATAGCGCAAATAAGTGATTGTCACATAAACACCACCCTATACTGGAAACCTACTGACCGCTATACTTATCTACATGCCTCCAGCTTCCATCCAGGACTGATCACACAATACATTGTCTACACCCAAGCCCTAAGATACAACTGAATTTGCTCCAATCCCTCAGACAGAGACAAGCACCTACAAGATCATTATCAAGCATTCTTAAAACTACAATACTCATCTGGGGAATTGAGGAAACAGATTGACAGAGCGAGACGGGTACCCAGAAATCACCTACTATAGGACAGGCCGCACGAGGAAAATAACAGAACAGCACTGGCCATTACGTGCATCCCCCAGCTAAAACCTTTCCAGCGCATTATCAGCGATCTACAACCTGTCCTGGAAAACGATCCCTCACTCCCACAGACCTTGGGAGACAGGCCAGTCCTCACTTACAGACAACCCCCCAACTTGAAGCAAATACTCACCAGCAACTACACATCACAGAAACACTAACTCAGGAACCAATCCCTGTAGCAAACCTTGTTGACTACTCTGTCCCCATATCTACTCTAGTGACACCATCAGAGGACCCAACCACATCAACCACACGATCAGAGGCTCATTCACCTGCACGTCTACTAATGTTATATATGCCATCATGTGCCAGCAATGCCCCTCTGCCATGTACATTGGCCAAACCGGACAGTCCCTATGTAAAAGAATAAATGGACACAAATCGGACTTCAAGAATGGTAACACACAAAAGCCAGTGGGAAAACACTTGAATCTTCCTGGACATTCTATAACAGATTTGAAAGTAGCTATACTTGAACAAAAAACTTCAGAAACAGACTTCAAAGAGAAACAACAAAACTAAAGTTCATTTGCAAATTTAACACCATTAATTTGGGCTTGAATAGGGACTGGGAGTGGCTGGCTCATTACAGAAGCAGCTTTGCCTCTCCTGAAATTGACACCTCCTCATCTATTGTTGGGAGTGGACTACTTCCACCCTGATCGAATTGGCCCTGTCAACACTGGTTCTCCACTTGTGAAGTAACTCCCTTCTCTTCATGTGTCAGTATATTTATGTCTGCATCTGTAACTGTCACTCCATGCATCTGAAGAAGTGAGGTTTTTACCCACAAAAGCTTATGCTCAAATAAACCTGTTAGTCTTTAAGGTGCCACCGGACTCCTTGTTGTCTTCACATAACCTCACTTTCATTATTCTTTATTTCTGATGTAATTTGCAACTATAGAAGTAAAGGGACACCAAATTTTTATGGAATGCAGGTAATTCTGGGACAAAAATGAGTGATATCCTTCAAAATGATGGACAGTTGAAAGGCATGCCTGTGGGGAATGCAGAGTAAAATTAAAAGAGCCAGCATCAGAGATGGAAAAATATCCTAGCATCTCCAACAGAGCAAAGATATTGGAAATGATAAGGGGATTGGGATGGAGGTGCGGCAGAGCTGGTGCAGGTGGCTCTGGTTTCCAGTTGATTGTAAGGAATCTGTTGGTTGTGGGAGCTAAGCCTTCTTGTTTCTTTCACCAGGGAGACCAGTCTTGCACCTTCAGAGATGAAAGAATTCATAGGAAATTCCACGAGGGAAAACTCAATCTTTCCAGTCACCTACACAGAATTTTTCTGTGTAAAGGACAACTTGGAACTTTGTATTTATAATAAAATTATAATTGAAAAAAAATTACTCCTTCATAAATGTACCATGATATGTTATATATTATGGCAATACAAAAAACATGCAACAAATTAATTGATGGCATGAATCCATGCATCTGGGGATATAGTTATCAAAAATCTGAATAGTATAGTCTGACTTTCATCTTGCTGTTAAACATAACCCAAGACACCTGAGCATTATTAATATGTTTAAAGAAATAATGCACACACAAAATTATCTGCTTACATACTTTGACTTTGATGATTTTGCTCTTGAAGTTGTTTAATACTACAATAACATCTTCCAGGTGGACTGAAGAATCTGCTCCTTCATGGCTATGAGAAAAAACAACAACAGATATACAAATGTATACACTCCTTAAAATGTTACATATATTAAATTTTATTTTTATTTTATAACTGTTTACATTTGCTCAACCTAAAAATATCTGTGTACTATATGTCCTGCACTAGTTTTCTGATGTCGGAACCTTTCTCAATTTTTCTTCTTCACAGCGCTTAACAGGAGTCTCCATACAGTTATAGTAAAATGACTGATAGGTTCTTTCACAATAATTGTGCTTCATCACTGCATAACACAAGAGTGTCCCCATGACCACGTAAGACTTTGCATTTTCAAATACCAACACTTTCTTTGGAAAGAAGACTGTAAAATGACATATCTTGCCAAACTGAATACCTGAATGTTGAATTTTTATTCCCTTGACTACTAAAGAAAAACCTAAAAGCTATACTACTTGAATATTCTTCAGTCACATGAGGATTTAAAACAAACACCCTGTACTACATAAACGGGGATATTTATTGAGGTTTAAAGGAATTTCCAGTTTTATTAAGTACTAGAATTAAATATATGGTTAAAAATATTAAAAACAATTATATTGTTATATTAGTATCACTGCTTCTTGTTAAGGTTGCTCAACACTTCCCTGTAATGGGGCACACAAGAAATGGTTACTCACCCTGTGTAGAAATGGCAGTTCTTCAAGATGTGTCCCCCTGTGGGTGCTCCATTATCGGTGCACTTGAGCCCCGTGCACCTTTGATAAGAGATTTTTCATAGTGACATTCATTTGGCCCGCACATGCATGTTACTCCACCTCGTGCTCCATGCAGTTACTATATAGAACTGTACAGACTAACCGTCCTCAGTTCCTTCTCTACCACAAAGCCCCATGACAGTGAACTCTGAAGCAGAGAGGAGAAGGGGGGGGTAGTGGAGCACTCATAGGTACACCTATCTTGAAGAACTGCAGTTACTGCACAAGGTGAGTAACCATTTCTTGTGTGCCCCATTACAGGGAAGTGTTGAGTAACCTTAATAAGAAGCAGTGATACTCATATAACAATATAATTTTTTCTAATATTTTTCATCATATATTTAATTCTAGTACTTAATAAAACTGGAAATTCCTTTAAACCTCAATAAATATCCCTGTTTATGTAATACAGGTTTCAGGCAATACCGGGGCAGGAAATAGCTCAGTGGTTTGAGCCTTGGGCTGCTAAACCCAGGGTTGTGAGTTCAATCCTTGAGGGGGCCATTTAGGGATTGGGGCAAAAATTTGGGGATTGGTCCTGCTTTGAGCAGGGGGTTGGACTAGATGACCTCCTGAGGTCCCTTCCAACCCTGATATTCTATGATTTCTTCTTTGAGTAGTGTTCTTATGTGTGACTACTGAGCAGTTTCCCTTTAAAGAGGAGGGGGCTTTGGAGTCTAGTCCAGTATGGAAGAAAGTACCAGCTGAGCTGAACACAGTATTGGAAGCAGAGTCACAGATTATTGCACAGCGTTCAGCGAAAGTATGCTTAGAAGCCCAAGTTGCGGCTTTACATATTTCAGTGATAGAAACGTTTTTAAGAAAGACTGCGCAGGTGGAAATAAATCGTGCAGACTATTCTCGTATGTTAGTAGATGCTTTGAGATTATGATAATGGTAGCAGTTACTAATAGTCAGTTATCTACCTAGAAAGCCTCTGTTTAGAGATTGCAGCTCCCTTTGTTCTATCTGTGATCAAAACAAGCTGGAAGACTTCCTGAAAGGTTTAGTCCCATCTAGTTAGAAGACCAGAGCTCCCCTGATATCAAGCATGTTGAACATGCTTATCCCAGTGAGGTTTAGGTTGAAAAATGGGGAGGTGAATGGGCTGATTAATATGGAAATGAGAAACTATTTTTGGCAAAAAACTCAGGGTGTGGACATAATGTAACCTTGTCTCTGAAAAATACTGTAATTGTGGGATATGGCATAAGAGAAACTATTTCTACCACTTATTGAGCCAATGAGATGGCAACCAAAAATGCTGTTTTCATTAATAAATAGAGAAGTGAGCAGGCAGCCATAGGTTCAAACAGTGGTCTTGTAAGGCATGTAAGAATCAAACTGAGGTCCCAAACCAGAGTAGGGCATTTCACTGGCCGAAAAGGGTTACCCGGGCGTTCGAGGAATCTCACAGTTGTTGGATGGGCAAATATGGAGTAAATCTTTATTGGAGATGGAAGGCTGTGATGGCTGCCACATGAACTCTAATGGAGCTCAGTGATAACCTGAGGTCTGTAGTTCTGGAATGTAGTCCAGTATCTCTGGCAGCAAAGGGATAGCTCAGTGGTTTGAGCATTGGCCTGCTAAACCCAGGGTTGTGAGTTCAGTCCTTGAGGGGGCCATTTAGGGATCTGGGGCAAAAATTGGGGATTGGTCCTGCTTTGAGCAGGGGGTTGGACTAGATGACCTCCTGAGGTCCCTTCCAGCCCTGATATTCTATGATTCTATGAGGTGGTCGATGCAATGTGTTTGAGATCACACTAGCAGGCAAATCTTACTCATTTCTGTAAATAAGTGCAGCACGTAGACTGTTTCCTGCAGTGTGGTAACACCCTTTTTACTTGCTGTGAAAAGGCCATTTGTATGTCCATGAACCATCAAGCAGCCATGCTTTGAGTTGAAGGATTATGAGATTGGGGTGAAGGATCTTCCTGCTCTACTGAGAGAGGAGATCAAGAATGGTGTGGACAGTAATCAGGAAGAACACACCTAGCTGTAAGTAAGGAAACCATGTCTGTCTGGGTCATGTTGGAACAATCAGAATAACTCGTGCTCTTCCTGAAAACACCATCCTGGCCACTATGGATGTAGAAGCCCTCTACACCAACATTCCACACAAAGATGGACTACAAGCCATCAGGAACAGTATCCCTGATAATGTCACGGCAAACCTGGTGGCTGAACTTTGTGACTTTGTCCTCACCCATAACTATTTCACATTTAGGTACAATGTATACCTTCAAATCAGCGGCACTGCTATGGATACCCGCATGGCCCCACAGTATGCCAACATTTTTATGGCTGACTTAGAACAATGCTTCCTCAGCTCTCATCCCCTAATGCCCCTACTCTACTTGTGCTACATTGATGACATCTTCATCATCTGGACCCATGGAAAAGAAGCCCTTGAGGAATTCCACCAGGATTTCAACAATTTCCATCCCAACATCAATCTCAGCCTGGACCAGTCCACACAAGAGATCCACTTCCTGGACACTATGGTGCTAATAAGCGATGGTCACATAAACACCACCCTATACCGGAAACCTACTGACCGCTATTCCTACCTACATGCCTCCAGCTTTCACCCTGACCACACCACACGATCCATTGTCTACAGCCAAGCTCTACAATACAACCGCATTTTCTCCAACCCCTCAGACAGAGATAAACACCTACAAGATCTCTATCAAGCATTCTTACAACCACAAAACCCACCTGCTGAAGTGAAGAAACAAATTGACAGAGCCAGAAGAGTACCCAGAAGTCACCTACTACAGGACAGGCCCAACAAAGATAAAAACAGAACGCCACTAGCCATCACCTTCAGCCCCCAACTAAAACCTCTCCAACGCATCAGCAAGGATCTACAACCTATCCTGAAGGACGACCCATCACTCACAAATTTTGGGAGACAAGCCAGTCCTTGCCTACAGACAGCCCCCCAACCTGAAGCAAATACTCACCAGCAACCACACAACAGAACCACTAACCCAGGAACCTATCCTTGCAACAAAGCCCGTTGCCAACTGCATCCACATATCTATTCAGGAGACACCATCATAGGGCCTAATCACATCAGCCACACTATCAGAGGCTTGTTCACCTGCACATCTACCAATGTGATATATACCACCATGTGCCAGCAATGCCCCTCTGCCATGTACATTGGTCAAACTGGACAGTCTCTACGTAAAAGAATAAATGGACACAAATCAGATGTCAAGAATTATAACATTCATAAACCAGTTGGAGAACACTTCAGTCTCTCTGGTCACTTGATTTCAGACCTAAAGGTCGCAATATTAGAACAAAACGACTTCAAAAACAGACTCCAACGAGATACTGCTGAATTGGAATTAATTTGCAAACTGGATACAATTAACTTAGGCTTGAATAGAGACTGGGAGTGGACGTGTCATTACACAAAGTAAAACTATTTCCCCATGTTTATTTCCCCCACCCCCCATTGCTCCTCGGACGTTCCGGTTAACTGCTGGAAATGGCCCACCTTGATTATCACTGCAAAAGGTTTTCTCTCTCCACCCCCTCCCCCCGGCTCTCCCTGCTGGTAACAGCTCATCTTAAGTGATCACTCTCCTTACATGTGTATGATAACACCCATTGTTTCATGTTCTATGTGTATATAAATCTCCTCACTGTATTTTCCACTGAATGCATCCGATGAAGTGAGCTGTAGCTCACGAAAGCTTATGCTCAAATAAATTGGTTAGTCTCTAAGGTGCCACTAGTACTCCTTTTCTTTTTATAAGCTTCAGTGACTCCCCTGAATGAGATGTTAGAATGGATGATACAAAAAAAATTAATGAAGAGAACAAAACACCAAATCAGTCTGAAATGAAGGTACAAAGTCTATCTTCATCCCTCACTGTCTATCACTGCTCAGAACACAGCCCTGATTAAAAACTGGAGATAGAAGCAGCTCTACTAAAAAAACGAACACGATATTGCAACATACATGTTTCAACATACATGCCAGCCAGGAAGAGAAAACTAGGACTTGTAGCATTTGTGGAAAAGATATTATCCAAGTTGCTTAACATAAATAGAGATGTAGTGTAATGAGACTGAAATGTTACCATGAATACAAGAATGTGGGCTGGCTCCATTATCCTCAGTCCCTATTTTATCTCTACTAGTTCCCAATTAACTAATACAATTCAGGATCAGCCTAATGAGGATTTTAAGTCTTTGCAAAATGTTACCTCATCCTCCCCACTCTATGTGGCTAAGCAGTAGAACCTTTAGGTAGATTGCTAATTTTTAGGAAAACCATTTCCATGAAGAGAGACTCACTGATACTCAACCTTTTAAATTTTACCCATCCAAGCCTTTTTTCCCCCCCACTGCATTTGCTAATCAGTATTATCATCATTGCTAGCTTTTTATTCCTATTTGCATATTGTTTTTGTTTGTTTTCCTTCTGTAAATTCCATATTTTTGCGAACGCTGTGACACTCTTTTACAAAATATTTTTGTAATTGTAAGTTACAACTGTGTTTGCTCAAAAATTAGGTTACTACTTACACAAATATTTGGTAGATGTCTTCCGATCTTCCTTTGCGTAATCTCAATGTCCACGCACCAGGATTTGCTTTCAACTGAAAATACCCCTGTAAGCAAAGAGAAATAGTAACACAGTCTGGTTTTATCAAAACTTTGGAAACAACCACCTTCACATGTAAACAGATTCTCCAGCATTCAGCACTGTCTGTCATCAAAGCTACTTACTACACACTCTCAGCTGCAATTCGAGCCCCGAAATCAGTATTACGGTAATGCAATCAAGTGCCCTCTCCCCTTTATGTTCACATCCACAAGCTCTTAGTGATAAAGAGAGTTGTTCCTGCCTGAATATGGAATTTATATAAAGAATTTTCTTCTTCTTTCTCCTTTATGCCACTTTTCCTGGTGAGGGTTGTGGCTGCAGCATGGAGAGTAGGGAGGACCAAACCTCCTTTTCCTCCGCAACAGGAGGTTCCAGGTGCTCCTGGGGGATTCCCTGACATTCCCAGGCCAGCCAGGATATGTAATACCTCCAGTGTGTCCTTGGTCAGCCTCAGGGCCTCTGCCCCATGGGATGTGTCCAGTAGAGTTCCAACGGAAGCCTCCCGGGGGCATCCTTATCAGGTGCCCGAACCACCACCTTAACTGGCTCTTCTTGATCAGGAGGAGTAGTGGCTCTACTCCGAGGCCCTCCTGAATAGCCAAGCTCCTCACCCTATCTTGGAGAGTATGCCCAGCCACCCTGCAGAGAAACCTCATTTCCGCCACTTATCCCCACGATCTTGTCCTTTCGGTCATTACCCAAGGTTTGTGACCATAGGTGTGGATGGGGATGTAGAGCGACTTGTGAATGGAGAGTTTTGTCCAAAAGCTCAGCTCCTGCTTCACCACCATGGATCAGTATAACCCCCACATCACCGACACACCAATCCGCCAGTTGATCTCATGCTCCCACTTGCCGTCACTCATGAACAAGACAAGTAGGTACTTAAACACTAAGGGCAGCTGCTCCCCCCTCACCTGGAGAGAGCAGTCCACTTTCTTCCAGGAAAGGACCATGACCTCTGATTTGGAGGTTCTGGTTCTCATCCCAGCCACTTCACACTCAGCAGCAAAACATACAAGGGAGCGTTAGAGATCGCAGTCTGAAGAAGCAAGGACATCATCATCTACAAACAGCTGAAAAGCCACCTCCGAGCCCCATACCGGATGCACTCCACAGCTCAGCTGCGCCTTGATATCCTGTCCATGAAAATCACAAACAGGAGTGGGGACAAGACCCACCCTTGGCAGAGTCGAATGCCCACCTTGAACGAACTCAACTTAATGCCAAGAATATGAATGCAACTCTCACTCCAAGAATAGAGGGACCGGATAGCATGCAGAAGTGGCACCTCATACTCCCACAGCACTTCCCATAAGACATCTCGGGGAATGCAGTCATATTCCTTCTCCAGGTCCACAAAATAAAGGTAAAATGGATTAGCAAATTCCCACAACACCTTGAGTATCTGTGAGCGAGCAAAGAGCTGATCCCTTGTTCCACGGCCGGGAGGGAATCCACATTGTTTCTCCTGAATCTGAGGTTCTACTAACGTGCATAACCTTCTTTCCAGCACCCTAGTATAGGCTTTGCCGGGGAGGCTGAGGAGTGTGATCCCCCTATAGTTGGAACACACCTTCTGGTCTTCTTTCTTAAAGATTGGGACGACCACCCCAGTTTGTCAGTCCAGAGGAACTGCACCCACCTTCCACACAACACTGAAGAGGTGTGCTGACTACAACACCCCAACGTTATCCAGTGCTTTCAACATGTCTGGGTGAATCTCATCCACACCTGCTGCTTTATCACGACGAAGGCACTCTACCGCTGTATCAACTTCAGCATCAGAAATAGATCCAATCTCATTGGAGGTTTCTGGCACCAGAAGGGGGGCATGTCCATCGGACTGAGGATTTCCTCAAAGTGCTCCTTCCACCTCTTGACAATCTCCTCAGTCAATGTCAGCATTTCATCACCCATGCTGAGTATAGCCTGGGAACATCCCACTGATCCTTCCTAAGGCGACGAATGGTTTGCCAGAACATCTTTGAGGCTGTCCAGTAGTCATTCTCCGTGGTATCTCCAAACTCCTCCCAAGCCTGGGCTTTTGCTTCAATGACCGTCACAACCACAGCCCTCTTACCAGTTGGTACTTCGTCAGCTGTATCAGGAGTCCAGTTCGTAAGCATTGCTCAGAAGGCCTCCTTCGACTTGGCAGCTTCCCTCACCACTGGAGTCCACCAGCAGGACCTAGGGTTGCCACTATGACAGGCACCAACTGCCTTCAGGCCACAGCTTTTTGTGGTTGCCTCAACAATTGAGGCCCTGAATAATGGTCTACTCAGACTCAGTGTCCAAGACCTCACCCAGAATGCAGGAGAAGTTCTTCTGGAGGTGGGAATTGAAGTCCTTCACTAGATGTTCCCAGGTGACTTGCACTGATCATTTGGGCCTCCTGTGTCTATCTGGCTGGTGTCCCATGTGTTGGATCCGACTCACCACCAAGTGGTGATCAGCTGCCAGCTCTGCCCCTCTCTTCACCTGAGTGTCCAGAACATATGGCCTTAGGTCCAATGAGATGACTATGAAGTCAATCATCGATTTTTGGCCTAAGGTGCTCTGGTACCAACTACATTTATGAGCAACCTTGTGTTTGTATAGAAAGAATCTCTATGTAAAATAATGGGCTGTTCCCTATTCCTCTGATATCACAAGCCAATGAACCAATTACTGAACAGGATTTTTGGCTCCAGTCTACCTCTTCTCAATCAGACTTGCTTCTTGCTCTCCAGTTAAGACAGTCAGAGCTGCTACTCAAGAAACTAAAAACAACTAAAAACCCTCTTCATCAGATACTTCATGGATGGGTCACTACAAAAACTAATTTCCCTCTGCTGATACTGACACCTTCTTGTCAACTGTTTGAAATGGGCTACCTGGATTGCATTGGCCTCATTAGCACTACAAAAGTAATTTTCCCTCCCTTGGTATTCACCCCTTCTTGTCAACTGTTGAGAATAGGCCACTTCCACCTTAACTGAATTGGCTCATTAGTACTGACCCCCCACTTGATAAGGCAACTCCCATCTTTTCACGTGCTGTGTATTTTCCACTCCATGCATCTGATGAAGTGAGTTTTAGCTCACGAAAGCTTATGCCCAAATAAATTTGTTAGTCTCTAAAGTGCCACAAGGACTCTTCGTTGTTTTTGCTGATACAGACTAACATGGCTACCACTCTGAAGCCTCTCAAGAAACTGTGAATCTAAAACTCCAGCTACTCACAAACTTGAGGTTCCGGACTGGGTAATCTCTTTGGAGAAATTCAATTTACAGGTAGAAACAAATTTCCTATTCAGCTCAAGACTCCCAAGAAGGAATAATGATATATGCCTAACAGTATCTGAAACCCAGACGAGGCAGGCCTCTGAAACTGAAGGGGCATGAGAAAGGGTTACTTAAGATGATTCAATTATGCAGACTGAGAATGAACGCAGCATTTGCTGAAGTACCATAGCACACTTGTCATTGGTTGAATGTGAACTGAAGGTGGCTGACTGGCATTTCTCGTCAAGCAATGGAGATTTTTTCTTTCCCTGTAAAGCAGACATGGCTAATATAAAATGAACTTAGCTCTCTGAGGAACATGGGACGCTCTCTATGCTACAATAACTACATGCCAGAACTGAAAAGAACTCAGTTATGCAAAGCAGATTCAGAGGATGAAGTGGATAGTAAAAAGCCCCCGCCCCCACCCTTATGCTTCTTTACAATTTAAAAATGTGAAGATGTTTTTGTTTATTTGTGCTTTACAACAAATATTATTTACTGCTTGTTTCCCCGTACACATTTACATAATACTTGATGTATTTTATTTATTAAATTAGTGATATAACATAAAACAGCTTTATATATTCAAAAATTCTATTAGCAGTGGCTAAAACAGTGGTCACCATGACTCACTGTTATGAGATTCTACAAGAAAGGCTCAAAAATGAGCTAAGAATCCACTCAACTGACTACATGTGCTTTGCTCAATTACATAGCATGCTGGTGAGGCACAACATATAGAAATCCATTTATAATTCTGTTTTCATCTTTAGTGTTCAGAATATTTAATACTCTGAAGAAATTCCCTCCATTTCAGACAAAACCTCAAAACATGAATTTTTAAAGTAGATCTTTAAAAAGATCTTAAAGATTTTAAAAAGATCTTCTGTACTTTCCACAGTATGCATCCGATGAAGTGAGCTGTAGCTCACAAAAGCTTATGATCAAATAAATTGGTTAGTCTCTAAGGTGCCACAAGTACTCCTTTTCTTTTTGCAGATACAGACTAACACGGCTGTTACTCTGAAACCTGCCTTTTAAAGTAGTGGATTTTTAAATTTTTTTTTCCATTTCTTTCATTTGGGTAAAAAGTACATAAGATCCCTCATGCCCATCCACCTAAACCACTTTGAATGGTGGTAATCCTACTATATAAATCTAGTCCCAAATATTTCAGTGAATCATACCATGCCAATCAAAAAAAAAGAAAATTAATGTTTAAGTGCTTCACTTTTTTTTCTAAATATTAAAAAAGAGTTAGGTTCCACACACCCAAAAGCCCTCTTTGGTAGAAAGGAAAACAATAACTAGCACTGTCTGAGAATATTTTAATATTGACACACTGCTGGCTGCCACTAAACCTTAGACTTCTAATAGTTAAGGAAACGTAAAAGACTATCCAGGTTACTTAACCATTAACTGGAATTCTTTGAATGTATCACTTTCACAGATTCACATTACTGGGATTGAGTATCAAGTCAAATAAACACAAAACTGTAAAAAACAGTTCACAATGGAGAACCTTGTAGAGGACTGCATATATAAAAGGATAAATGCTGGTCCCATTCTTTAAATTCTGTTCAGAACCAGCACTCCAAAGACAAAAAGAGAGGGTAGAAGAGTTTGGATGTCAGAAGACAATATACTCAGAGAACTACAATTACTAGTAAGTAAGCAACCTAGTTTTCTCTCTTACAGAAATCTGTCCTACAGATACTCATAAGCCTTGTCTATACTAAAAAAAAAAAATACACAAAATTGTGGTTAACAGTGCACAATAATGCCACTATGTGGCTCTGCACTTGTTCTGAGAAAGTTCAAATGCTACGCCATCATTACGTTAATGTGGACTGAGAACTTAGACTACAGGCACAGACATAATAGCAGTAATTGTGCAACTAGTGTTCCTACTAGCATTATTCAGTACACCAGTCATATCTTGGTCTTTCTGTACTCTGCTGGCCTGGGGTTACATTTTTCAAAAGCTCTTCATCTATACTTATTTCACTGCACATACTTTCTCACCAGGACTCACCTCTTAACAGTCACTGTGCAACTGAGCTGCTTCTGGGGCATTTCTCAGAAGAACATCGTAAGAGCATGTTGTCATGCTCACTGGCTCATACTGTCCATGAGAGCGTTAAAGAACAAAGGGCAAAATTTTCAAAAGTGCCTAAGTCCCATTAAAAAAATTACCTAAACACTTAGGAGCCTAAGTCTGGTATGGTTATAGAAGACAAAATATGATTCCTAGGAGACTTAGGCTCTTAAGTGCTTAGGTCCTTTTGAAAATGGGATTTAGGCACTTTTGAAAATTTTACTTCAAAACAATGTATTTAACAAGATGCAAACATGAAATTACTAATTGTGCTTCCCCTAAATACAAATATAACAACAAACACTAATTCTGGTGAGACCTCAGTATTCCAAGTCCAAAGATAGCAGAAAATGAGCTGAGAGAGCAAGATCTGCGTGTCACCCTTTATAGACATCATCTCTATATTATTCAGTATATACATCGAAGCATAAAACTCTGAAGTATACTAACTACTTTTAGCAGTCCAGATTTTGCTCATTAGAAAAGAATACTCAAAGAATGGGTATCTTGAAGAAATTTCATGAAGGAGAATGAACATAAAAACAAAACAAAACCCACAACTTTTTCCTTAGTCAATACCAACCAGATTGGCCATCACAGTGGTGTCAAACATAACAGAATTATTCTTCATGCCTAGAGTTAACTGTAATCCCCGAGGAGGTTGTCCAGTGGTCATATCAAAGCAATGTCCTTCAAGTAGTAGATATTCCAGTTCATACTCTGCTGTAACAATTCCTTCTACCTGTGGAAATTAACATTTTTATATCATTAGAACATCTGGTATTTTGATTTCTCATAACAAAGGAGCATATTACAATGATGGAAATTTTGGTTTTTCATAATATACCTTCCGTATAAATACGTTACATGGATTTAATTCTTTCTTTTTAACATTTTGGGTGAATTTAGTGACTGTGAAAGCTGATGCAGACCAAGTCCTTTATTCATTCATCAAACAGATATAGTAAAGATTGGTAAGACAGTTGGACCTAAAAGGAATGGGCGTGTGTGTGTGAGAGAGAGAGCACGAGCATGTATTAAGTGTGTGTGTATATAAATAAAACTTTATTTAGAAACATTTTACAGATAATATACAGCAATGCTTTTCACCATGTGAATGTACAGTTCACTGTACTAAGCAAAGTTGGAACCACTGAATCACTGAAGTCAAGCTCCCTCAAGCCTAAATGAAGGGTTCAACTTTAGGATTGAGAAAATATTTTGTTTCCCATGTACACTCAATCTTTGGTCTCTGTATCCTGTTGTCAGCAACAGTGCTGACTGGCAAGGTGATTTTAGAGATGTGGATACCTATCTGCTAAGAAATGGGATGACATCACTTACTCATGTTGCATAAGCCAAACAGCCATCATCAGATAGTTCTAACTTTTGGTCATTTCCAAGCTGAATGAGATTGGCATCCATAACTCACAGGTGAAAAGCTTCATATCCATTTATTAATTCCCAGAACCATCTAGTCCTCCATTTTCAACATTTTCGTATGGAAATCGAGTGTAAAAATTCAGAATTAAAAACAATTATTTAAACTGAAGCCAAAAGAATGTCTAACAAGGAAAAAAGCTCTTTCAATTGAATAAGAACCTGTGTATTTCTGCACTGACAATTTAGTATTGAGAAACTGAAAAACGAAATGTTCAAGGTATCTATATATTAACAGTATATTGTTTATCTATTTAAAATATGTGATACAGTTTGACTCAGCTACATTTCTTTTCCTTTGGATAGTTTCTACTGGTGCCAATACATTTGCCCTCGTTTATACTGATCAGTGAGGCATGTCGTGATAATACAGAAAACAGGGAGTTTATTAATAACCATAATGCCATGTATATTCACACACACATCAGGATTCTTGATATAATTTAGGTCTAAGTCTGTAAACATGTCAAATTCCTGATACTGTTTCTGTGTTTCACACAAGTTAAATAACTACCACAGCTAACACAAATTCTTGCTAAGTTGTGAAGTAACATTTTCCCCCACCCTTCCACTCTGTGAGAAAACTGCAAAGAAGAGCCAGCCACAAATTCCAGCCAGTAAGGGCAGAAGCAGCCAATGCAGAGACCTTTGATCCTCTGGAGATCTTTTTACAGTTTTGATTGGACTTTCTCGGCCTTTACATGATTGGTTGTTTGCTCCAACCCTCCCATTCCTCCTTCCTTCACAGATTCTTCACCTCAGCATCACTCCTCCTGGCTCTTTCCTTCAGTGTCCCCTACTTTAGCTTATCTCCTCTTAATGAAAAACTAAACAGAGAGAGAGAGATAAAGGAACTAACATGAGGTTTGTCACCATTACATTGCTCTCTCTGTTTGCACGTTGTACCCTTTTCCTCACCCTGTGTTTATCTTATCCGCTTAAACTGTAAATTCTTCAAGGCAAAGTCTATCTTTTTGTTCTTTGTTCATTCAGCACATAGCACAGAGGTGGGCAAACTACGGCCTGTCCGGCCCACGGGACCCTCCTGCCTGGCCCCTGAGTTCCTGGCCGGGGAGGCTGTCACCTCTCCCCTGCACACAATGCTCTGGGCAGCGGAGCAGCGAGCTCCTGGGGCAGTGCAGCTGCAGAGCCCAGCCCAACCCAGTGCTCTGTGCTGCATGGTGGTGTCGACATGGCCTGGCTCCAGCCGGGCGGCACAACTGTAGCACCACCAGCCACTGGCGCTCCAGGCAGCGCGGTAAGGGGGCAGGGAGTGGGGGGGTTGGATAGAGGGCAGGGAAGTTTGGGGTGGTGGTCAGAGGGAGGGGGTGTGGATAGGAGTCAGGGTAAGAACAGGGGTTTGAATGGGGGCAGGGGTTCTGGGAGGGCAGTCAGGAAGTGGGGGGGTTGGATGGGGCGGCGGGGGGCAATCAGGGCCAGGGGTGGTCAGGGGACAGGGAGAAGGGGTGATTGGATGGGGCAGGGGTCCCAGGGGGGCCGTCAGAGAACAGGGGGGGTTGGATGGGGCAGGAGTCCGGGGGGGGGGGAATAGGAGGTGGGGGCCAGGCCATGACCGCCTCCCGTAACCGGCCCTCCATATAATTTCCGAAACCCAATGCGGCCCTCAGGCCAAAAAGTTTGCCTGCCCCGGACATAGCATAATGAGGTCCTGGTCCATGACTAAGGATCTTAGACACTAGGGTAATATAAAGAAAAAATAATCGTAACAACCTCTTTTACCTTCCCTTTATTTTGTGTGTTTTATGACTATATAATAGTAACTGACATATAGCAGATGAATCTATACTATTTGATGTAGTATTCTAAGGTACAATTTTACTAGATACATTTTTTAAAAAAGGTATCAGTTAAGATTTAAGAAAGGCATTCTGTAATAGGCCCCTTCAGTTTGAGGAAATTTCATTGCCTAGACCAGCGGTCGGCAAACTATGGCACGCGAGCCCATTTTTAATGGCACGCTGCTGACCCCGGCCGACAGCAGCGTGCCATTAAAAATCCTGCCCAGCCAGGCCCGCTCTTCTCCGCCCCCCGCCCACCGCTCTCTCCTTGCAGGGCAGCCAAGCTTCCCGCTCCCCCTGCCTCTTCCCCCAGCGTGCTGGGTTCCTGCCCCTCCTTCTCTCCCTCCCTGCGGCTGATCAGCCGATGGCCCTTGCTATGGAGGGGGAGAGGGAAAAGCAAAGCCACAGCATGCTCTCTGCTCCGGGGACCTTGGGGAAGGGTGTGGAATTGGCATATCCCCTCCAGCCCCCTGCTGTGAGCCACTCAGGGCAGGGAGCACCCCCACAACCTCAGCCCACACCCCCAGCCCTGACCCTCACACACCTGCAGCCCTCTGCCCTCACCTCTGCATCCCCCTCACACACACCCAGCCCTCTACCCTCACCCCCCACACACCCCAGCCCTGACTCCGGCACCCCCTACACATACCCAGCCCCCTGCCCTGACTCCTGTACCCCCCACACCCCATGCCCTGACTCTTGCACTCCCCACATCCCCACCCCCACCCTGAGCACCAAACGGGAGCTCCTGCACAACCCCACCCCCTGCCACACTCCCACCTGCACCCCTCATACCAAATGGGACCTGCCTAGGTAAGTGCTCCACACCCAAACCTCCTGCTCCAACCCTGAGCCCCCTCCCTCATGCTAGCTCCTGGCCAGACCTTGCACCCCAACCCCCAGCCTGCTCCTTCACCCCCAGCCCTGTTCTCAGCGCACTCCCACTCTTATGTCAGTGCAGAGAGAGGAAGAGAATGGCTAGAACCAGAGAGAAGATAGGTACCTACTCTTTGTGGATAGGGCTGGGACCCCAGACCAGCAGCGGGCTGAGCAGGGCTGGAAGCCGGGACCTTGGCTGGCAGGAGTGGGCAGACGGAACCCCAGACCGGCAGCAGGCTGAGCCGCTCTGCCCGCTGCTGGTCTGGGGTTCTGGTGGCCGGCCCCTTACCAGCCGGGATCCCAGCCGCAGGCCCTGCTCAGCCCGCTGCCGGCCTAGGTGAACGGAACCCCAGGCCGGCAGTGGGCTGGCGGTGTAAGATCAGCATTTTAAATTTAATTTTAAATGAAGCTTCTTAAACATTTTGAAAACCTTGTTTACATACGACAATAGTTTAGTTATATAATATACAGACTTATAGAGAGAGATCTTTTAAAGAATGTTAAAATGTATTATTGGCACGCAAAACCTTAAATTAAAAAGTGAATAAATGAAGACTCAGCACACCACTTCTAAAAGTGACCTACCCCTGGCCTAGACAGTAGAACCTCAGAATTACGAACACCAGAGTTACAAACTGGCCAGTCAACCACATACCTCATTTGGAACTGGAAGCACACAATCAGGCAGCAGCAGCGACCACACACACACACACACACACACAAAGCAAATACCCCAGTTCAGTATTGTGTTAAATGCAAACTACTAAAAAATAAAGGGAAAGTAGCACTTTTCTTCTGCATAGTAAAGTTTCAAAGCTGTATTAAATCAATGTTCAGTCATAAATTTTTGAAAGAACAGCCATAATGTTTTGTTCAGAGTTATGAACATTTCAGAGTTACAAACAACCTCAGTTCCTGAGGTTCTATGGTACATCCTGACCACAAAATACTGCAAATAGCCATTTTAAATAGAAATGTGATCAATATATAAATAATCTTTAGCAAAGGTATTATACACAAGGTATTTATTTTGTATTAAAGAAGTTGATACATTCAAATGGTACATGGAGAATCCAATGTGAAGTGTAAATCTTTAAGGTGAACCGAACAAAATGTTTTAAGACCATAAAACCTGATTAATTGTATCACTGGCAGTTACACACAGAGTTTTACATATGAACCGATCCTACTAACCTTATATCACTGAGGTGTAGGCAATAATCAAGTACTGGCACAGAGGTATGTACAGCAGTTTTGTAGTATTTTGTTAAATGTTGTATGCTATTGGTGATGGGCCTAGCAACTCAAATGACTAAATTGCTGCTTGATGAACTATTAAACAAAAACAAAACAATTAAGGAGTGTGCAGAGACTTTATGCAAAGACTCTTTTTAATTTAAAAATTGATATGTTGTTTATCCAATATATGACTTGGTTTTGTTAAGCTAAATACTTCTCAGAAAGTACGTACCTGAGTTAAACCCCTCCAAATGACTAAAACAGGCGTCTCAAACTCAATTTACCTTAGGGCCAGTGCCAGTCCTCAAATCCTCCCAGCGGACCAATAACGTCACTGAAGATGGTGTTCAGAAAAGAAAACGTTTATATTGTATTTTTTATTTCAAATTTCTTAGGAATAATAAAACTGTCATACAACTTTATACAATTCTTTGCCTGCCAGAGAGTTTTTAGTGTTTGCCAGACACCTGGCAGCGCTTCAGTTCTGTCAGTTTGTTGATGTTTGGCCTCAGTGACTGAGCAGTTGAAACCTGCAGGATTGCAGCAAGGTGGGCATCAGGTAGTTGTGTTCAGTATTTTGACTTGTTTATATTCATTGTGGGAAAAAGTGATGCTGCCTCCATGGCTGACTCTGCCCAGCAACTAATGATGATATCTCTGTCCCTCTCCCCCAGACAATGGGAACTGCGGGGAGCAGTGCCTGCAACAAACATTGCTGGTGCCGTGTCTGCCCGCGTCTCCCCTCCACAGGCCGTAGTGGGGAAGTTCTCGGGCCACAGATGGTCCGCGGGACAGGACTTTAAGAACCCTGGACTAAAATGTATGATGTGTTTTAGTAACAAGTTTAGTCACAGGGAATGCCTACACAGCAAATAAAGGTGTGATTGTAATGCAGGGTAGGCATACCTGCATTAACTTTAATCTAAATAGTGCAGCTAACAATGGCTGTGAAGACATGGTGGCATTGACTTCAGTGTGGGCCAGCAACTTCAAGTAGGAATCCAGAGTCTCCAGTGGGCTTGTACTGGGGTGGCATTTGCTGCATAGGTGTACTCTTAGTTGTCTAGACATTACACTAAATCAGTAAGTAAATGAGAGCATTGAGGTTTGGGAAATTCATTACCTGAACTAAACTTAGTACTGTTGTAGCAGGAAACTGCTTCTTTACAGTAAAAGTTACTCCAAGAAAACCTGAGAGTTTCAAAGAATTCAGCTTAAAAATCAGACAGATTTTGTGGTCAAGAGAACTAATGGCTTCTTAGGCAAAAAGAGGATGAAACTTTGAATTGGCTTGTAAGATTTTATCACTATCTGAACCTTTGGTTAAAGTAGCATAAAAGCTTATGGCACTGGTGAAATTCCAGAGAAATTAGAATAACTTCAGCATTATTACGTGCAAATTATACTGTGGATTTAATGTGTAACAGTTCTGTGCATGTGGCAAAGCTTGGCAATGAGTATCACCTGAACAAGCTAATCTGAACAGAGTTGATATCCTTTGATAATTAAATAACTTGTCTAAATTTTAAAATTCTACCTCAGACCTGTTTAGTTTAAAAAGTGACATAAATAGTCATATAATTTAATTGGTATTTAAGTGTGATCAGATATAAATGAGGATCTATATTTAAGCTTCTATAGTTCTAGACTGGTACCAAAATCACTGGCCCAGCCTAGTACAGAACTAGGATAAAAGTTTGCCTGTGTAATAAACTTTTGTTAAGACCGTGAATTAACTGAACTGACTTCTTATCTCTTGAAAATCATAACATCCCATGTTGAGTTCAATTTTTGACATTGTTTATCCTATCATCTAACCATCTTTATTTTATTTTTTGTAATGGAAAATTTCTTACCCAATAATTCCTTTTCTGCTAGCAGCATCCTCCACAATTCTGCTACCTATTCCCTTGCTGACTGCAATTTTGATAGGCAGTTCAAAGTTGTAGCACATCCTGTGCTAGCCATAAACCCTGCTCTGGCTGGCTGCTGGATGATTCATTCCAAAGCTGTGCAAAAACTTGTAGAAAATAATTAGTAACAATGCCAACCAATTAATTATGTACAATAAGTCCATCCTTGCTTATGTGGTAATTATCCAAATAAAATGTTGACTCTCAGATGGAGAACCATCTGGAGGGGGTAGAACTGTGGGAGACACTGCTAGGAGAAAGGAAATGATCAGGTAAGAAAAGTTCCATTCTGTATCCCAGAATCTCCCACAATTCTTCCAGGTATGGGAAGTAGCAAGCATTGGATAGGAGTAAGGAGGGACAGGAGAACGTCCAATAAGAGGAGGAAGGAAAAAAACCAACCTTTTTCAGAATTGCTCAACCAGCAAGGTTATAATTGGACAACCGCCTGCAGCAGTCTCATACTAAAGGAGGCCTGTGTGGAAAGCAGAAAGTCCATTTCATCATATCTGTTAACCAACGACCATGTCGCTTCTCTGAAGATCCGTGAAGTAGAAGCTTATGCTCTTTCAGCCCAAGATGTTGACGTGGATCTTGTGGAATATGCCTTGACTCCTTGTGGAATAGGCACGCTGGATGTCTTGTGTCTCTCAATGATACACAGTCTGATCCATCTGGCCAAGAATAGATTGGACACTCTAAGGCCCTGACACCTTGGCTGAAAGGAAACAGAGAGCTTGATCACCTTGTGAATCCTGTATGCCTGATAACAAGTTTTAGTGCTCATCTGATGTCCCAGGTGTGCATAGCTTCTCAGTTGGTTTCTGTGGCTTTGGACAGAATGAAGGGAGGACAACTTCCTGCAAGGCACAGAAAGCAGAATTTGTCTTTGACAAGAATGTTTCAGAAGTTCTTAGAACCCCCTTGTCATCATGGAACACATAGTAAGGTTTCTGTGTAGACAAGGCTGCCACTTCTCAAACTTGTTTGGTGGATGGGATGGTGACCAGAAACAGGTTTCGATGGAGAGGTAAAACGGTGGTAGAGATACTAGAGATTCAAAGGGATGCATAGTTAGGGCTTTCAGAGCCCGTGGAAGATTGATCTCACCAGTAATCTGGCCAGTCTAATGGCTCTGAAGAACCTGGTTACATGACAATTCTCAGCTAGGGAGCCCAAGAATCCTCCAAACAGTATACTACTGAGGGTTGACACCTGGCATGCTTGGCTGAACTCTCTTATCCACTCCTTCTTGAAGGAAGTCCAGCATAACTGGATTCCAAGGATCTCTTGGGTTTTCTTTGTGCTTTTGACACCAAAGACTGAATTTGGTCCAGATGGAGGCTTTCAGGATGGAAGCTGTCCTAGAAGAGAGCTGAATCCCTATCACTTTGGAAGATAAGCTAAGCGTAGTTAACAGTTCCCTTTCAACAGTCAGGCTGTCAGATGAAGACAAACACTTCAGGCAAACTCACTGGTAAAGATAAACAGTAAAACAAGTTTACTGACAACAAAACAGATTTTAAGTGGTTATCAGTGATAGGCAAAAAGTCAGAGTGGCTTCCAAAATAAAATATAAGCACCGTCTAAACTTTCCACCTTATTAGACTGGGCAACATCTAAATTAAGCAGTTTTTCTCATCCCACTGGATACTGCAGTTCATATTACACAGGTTTCACCCTTGAAACCTGGGCCAGTCTCCTCTGTTGGAGTCTCCAGTCTTCCGAGTGTCCTTGTTGCTTGGAGCATAGGTTGAGGGGAGGAGAAAAGGCCAAATATGGGGCCACTGTATTCTGTTTTATACCCTTAGTCCATGTGTTCGGAGAACACAAGTCCAGGCATCTCTGATGGGCATTGCTGAGTCACCAGGCAAATATGAGCAATTCCCCTGGTGTGGCCTTGTGCAAGTGACTCATTGCATTGTAGCTCTCATTGCTGGACAATGGCTGGTGATGTCTGTTCAGCACCCACCTGGACATTGGTTACTTCCCTCGTCATTGTCTCTGGAGAGCTAGTATCTGGGTGCTTCCCAAATCCACAGCATATTTAGTGACAACCATATAACACAATTCTCATAACTTCATATGCATTATATTCCATATATATTCCATTATATATACATGGAACAGTGGGTTTAAGCAGATCATAGCCTTTCCCATGATTCCTTACAATGCATGCTTTGTATGCATTATCACAATTATATACAAATGATAAATATGGGGGTTACGGGGTGCACCCCCAAGGTATAGTATGGCACATTAGTATGTGGTGTAACCTCCTCCTCTAGTCTCCTCAGGAGGTTCTGAAGCTCTAGAGAGGGAGAATGGTATAGGAGAATGCCTTGCTGAGATCGTAGTTGGTCATACCATGAGGGTTGAGGTCCAGACCAAGGATAGATCTGGGTTGGTTGTGGTAGGAAGCACAGTAAGAGTGATGGGAGAGGCTCTCCTCCTTTTCACTATCCAACTCTCCACTGGAAAATGGTGGAGCCAATACGGAGACCGGAGGTGCACTGCTCAATGCCGGTGGTGATTTCTGGGCACAAGATGTGCCCAGTGCCGATTAGAAGAGACTCTGGTACCTCAGAGAATTTAAATTCCACCAGTGCCCAGTGTCACAGTAATTGGTACTGTCAGTGGTTACCAATATTTAGCTGGCGGTACCGAGCTAGCTGGTGACGGTGGCACTAAGCAATCTGATGACGGTTGCCCTACAGTCATTGGTACCGAGGGCATCTGTACTGATGCTGTCTTCCAGGAGGCGGCACAGTCTCCAATCCTGTCCCTGACGGGTGGTACCACTGCTTTGATGCCTGTGCCCATAGCGTCCTTAGGTGTACCAGCAGTATCTGTTGCACTGGACCCACATGATCTGTGGGTACTGTACTTAGATGCTGTCATAAATATAAAGGGAAGGGTAACCAACTTTCTGTATACAGTGCTATAAAATCCCTCCTGGCCAGAGGCAAGATAATTTCACCTGTGAAGGGTAAGAAGCTAAGGTAACCTCGCTGGCATCTGACCCAAAATGACCAATGAGAGGACAAGAAACTTTCAAATCTGGAGGGGGGGACAAAAGGTTTTGTCTGTCAGTGCGATACCTTTGCCGGGAACAGATCAAGGATGCAAGCCTTCCAACTTCTGTAAAGTTAGTAAGTAATCTAGCTAGAAAATGAGTTAGCTCTTCTTTTGGTTTTTTGGGCTTGTGAAATTCGCTGTGTTGGAGGGAATGTGTGTTCCTGTTTTTGTGTCTTTTTGTAACTTAAGGTTTTGCCTAGAGAGATACTCTATGTTTTGAATCTGATTACCCTGTTAAGTATTTACCATCCAGATTTTACAGAGGTGATTCTTTTACCTTTTCTTTAAATAAAATTCTTCTTTTAAGAACCTGATTGATTTTTCATTGTTCTTAAAATCCAAGAGTTTGGGTCTGTGTTCACCTGTACCAATTGTTGAGGATATTATTAGCAAGCCTTCCCCA
This sequence comes from Lepidochelys kempii, assembly GCF_965140285.1. Taxonomy (NCBI): domain Eukaryota; kingdom Metazoa; phylum Chordata; order Testudines; family Cheloniidae; genus Lepidochelys; species Lepidochelys kempii. The sequence continues at coordinate 97,767,887 of NC_136380.1, forward strand.
GGAAAGCGGGGGTAGGGCTTGGGGGGATATTTTGGGGGAAGACGTCTCCAAGTGGTCTCTTTCTCTGTTCTTTGTTTAAATCACTTGGTGGTGGCAGTGTACCAGGTTTCTAACTTAAGCTGGTTCCCAAGGCAAGAAAGAAATCTGTGCCTTGGGGAAGTTTTAACCTAAGCTGGTAAGAATAAGCTTAGAGGGTCTTTCATGCAGATCCCCACATCTGTACCCTAGAGTTCAGAGTGGGGAAGGAACCTTGACAGATGCCTTTGGTGCTATTGGTACCAATGAGACAAAATGTGCTGGGGACCTCCTCTGTCTGATTCTGGGCTCACTATGAGGGCTCAAAGATCTCTTTTTGGAAGCTTTATGTGGGGAGTTCGAGTATTTATTCCTTGGATCACTGGCCTTGGAGCGGAAGGCTGCGGAAAGACACACGTTGCCTGAGAGATTCTGGGTGCAGGTCAGTCGCAGACTGAAGAGCTCCCTCCATGAGGAGCAGCTTTAGTTTCAGTTCCTGGTGTTTCTGGGATCTGGTTTTAGATGCTGACAGAAAGTACATTTCTGTGGAATGTGGCCCTCCCTGAGGTAATGGACACAGTGTGAATGCCTGTCCGTTACCGGAATGGACTCGTTGCTGGAGAAGCACCACTTAAACCTGGGTGAACTGGACATGCCCCTTACTGTATAGGGGAAAAATAAGGGTAAAGCAAAAACGTATTTTTTTTTTTTTTACAGAGGGAAGAGACAAAACAGAAAAAATCTGAGACTGAGAAGAAAAACACAAACTAGTTAAGAAGGAATTTCTAAAGAGTCAAGTATCCGTGAATGGATTGCTAATTGCTCCATCTCTAGCAGAGGTGGTTGAGAAAGTACTGAAGGTGGTTTGCCCATGCAGTGCTAATTAGTCTCAAGGCAGAGCACGAGGAGGGGAGAACACATGTGGGACGAACGGACAGTGCTACCAGAGATCTCCGATCAGAAGCGCAGGGACACACGTACACCTACAGTGGAGCAGCCATAAGGGCACTACTCAAAGAATTTCTTACTTCCCTAGAAAATGTGCAGGAAATGGCCCAACTTGATTATCATGCACATTGTGTAGAGAGTTGTCACTTTGGATGGGCTATTACCAGCAAGAGAGTGAATTTGTGTGTGTGGGGGGGTGGAGGGTGAGAAAACCTGGATTTATGCTGGAAATGGCCCAACCTGATGATCACTTTAGATAAGCTATTACCAGCAGGACAGTGGGGTGGGAGGAGGTATTGTTTCATATTCTCTGTGTGTATATAAAGTCTGCTGCAGTTTCCACGGTATGCATCCGATGAAGTGAGCTGTAGCTCACGAAAGCTCATGCTCAAATAAATTGGTTAGTCTCTAAGGTGCCACAAGTACTCCTTTTCTTTTTGCGAATACAGACTAACACAGCTGTTACTCTGAAATTTATCTTTGAAAAAGACTGTGTATGATGGGTCTGCCATGAGCATGCCCAATTCTCCCACCTGTCTGGCAGATGTAAACACCACACGGAATGCTACTTTCATAGAAAGATGCAATAAAGAACATGTTGCTCTGGATTCAAATGGAGGGCTGGTGAGGATTCAAAGGACTAGGTTGGGGTCCCATGATGGTGTAGGGTTTCTCACTCAGGGTAGAGGCTGTTGAGGGCTTGGAAGAAACTTTTGGTGAGTGAATATGGGTAATTTGTCTACTTTGTGGTGAAATGCTATGATAGTGGAGAGATGCTCCCTAATCAAGCCCATGAAAAGGCCTGATTTTTTAAGTCGTAATAAGTAGTCCAGTATTAGGAGTAAAGGGGCTGAGATTGCTGCGATTTGTTTTTGTTGGCTCTCTGCATCAAATTGTTTCCATTTGCGCAGGTAGATGGAATGGGTGGTTGTTCTGTGGCTATGTAGCAAAATGTTTTTTTACTTCATTTGAACATGTTATTTCAGATCCCTTGAGCCATGGAGTAGCCATGCTTTGAGATGAAGTCTTTGCAGACATGGATGAAGAATGTGACCAGCGTCCTGGGACAGAAGATGAGGCAGAAGCGATAGCATACGTGGTGGGCATACCAAAAGCTTGAGAAGGTAAAGATACCAGGCTTGGTGAGGCTACATGGGGGCTAGAATTACCCTGGGGTTGTCCTGTCTGATCTTGTAGATCACCATCCAAGAGAGGGGTGGACGGGAAACACATACAGGAGAGGAGCGCTCTACTTCACAAGGGAGGCGTTGCCCAGAGAGTGGTGACCAAGTCTTGCCCTGGAGCAGAACTGTGGACATTTGGTGTTTTGTGCCATTGAGAGGAGGTCTATCATTGGGAATCCCCAATGCTTGAAAACGTTTCGGAGCATGTGTGTGTCCAATTCCTACTCGGAATCCTGGGAGAAATTCCTGCTTTATATATTTGCTGTGGTGTTCTGGCAGCCAGGTAGGTATTGTGCTGTAAGGTGGATATTGCATCTGATGCACCATTGCCATTGTCTCATACGCCTTCACAGATGTTGTCTGGTTGTGTCCACCAGAGCAGGGAGTCTTTTAGCGTGACTGATATTGCAAAGCGCTTGTGGGACGTAAGCTGAGAGGAGTCAGGCTTGTAGGCGCCACATATGGAGTCTTCCATGCCTGATGACATACTTTGTGGAGGCCATAGAGCCTAGTAGTTGCAGGAACATCCTGGCGGTGACTTGTGAACTGATTCATACCATGGAAATCAGATTGGTTAAGGCGAGGAATCGTCATGGAAGAGAGGCCGTCGCCTCAGGAGAATTGAGGTAGGCTCCAATGAACTCTATTTTTTGTACTGGTGTCCGTGTAGATTTGTACTGGTGTCCGTGTAGATTTTTGTGCATTTATTTGGAGGCCTAACCTCCTAAAGAGTGCAAGCGTCTGTTCTGTGGACTCTAGCGCCGCTTGCTGTGTCAGTGCTTTCAGCAGACAATTGTTTAAGTACAGAAATATCATAATTCCTTTTCTGCGTAGGCAGGCAGCACAGCGGCAAGGACCTTCGAAAAAACTCGAGGAGCAGTGGTTAGGCCAAAAGGTAGGCCTTTATATTGCAAATGGCCCTGTTCTACTGCTTATCAGAGAAATCGCCAATGTGAAGGACGGATGGTTATATGAAAATATGCACCTTGGAGGCTGCAGGCTGAGAACCAGTTCCCCCTTTCTAGTGCTGGGATTACGGTGGTTAGTGTGACTATCTTGAAGTATTGTGCTTTTACGAACTCGCTTTGATGCTGGAGATCGAGAATGGGTCTCCATCCTCCTGTTTTTTTCTGCATGGGAAAGTGAGTAGAACCCCTTCACTCTGTATTTTGTGAGTACCAGTTCTACTGCTCCTAGATTCATGAGATGGGCTACCTCTTGTCACAGTAGATGTTTGTGAGAAGGGTCCCCTGAAGATGGACGGGGAGGGAGAGTAGGTAGAGGGGATGAAAGTAAATGGATATCCTATTTTGATTATCTCCAATACCCATCTGTCTTTTGTGGTGGAGTGCCCAATTGGGTAAAATGGGATAAGACGGTCTGAAAATGTCTGAGAGATGGAAATGGGTTCCAGCGCTGAAAGATGTGGCGTTCTTGGGCCCTCGACCAATACATCAAACTTGCTGTCTGGAGGATGGTTGGTGGGACATGGCAGCTTGAAGTGGAGGCTGTCATCTCCTTGAAGGCCTATATTTATGTCCCTGAGGTTCATACTGCCTATTTGGTTGTGTATATGGTGTAGATCAGAACCTTTGTGGGTTGTAATATTTGCTGTCTTCTCTTGTTCCTAGGGGTATAAATACCCAGGGCCTTCAGTGTTGTCCTTGAGAGTGAGTAGAGATTCATCAGTTTTGGCCACAAAGAGTTTAGATCCGTCAAACAGAAGATCTTGAACAGTCGATTACACCTTTCTGAGAATGCCAGAGAGATACAACCAAGAAGCTCTCCTCATTACTATTGCAGTAGCTGTAGAGCATGCTCCCATGTCTGGCAATCAGTTGTCCCTCAGAGGTGAGGTGATCTGAACAGTTCATTTTTTTCCTCTGGGAGAAATTCAATAAAATCTGCTAACTTTACATAATTCATGTGGTCGTATTTTGCAAGTAGTGCTTCATAGATGGCGATTTGAAGATGGAGCGTCACAAAAGAATAAGCCTTATATGGCCAAAGAGGTCAAGCCTCTTCCAGTCCTTGTCATATGATGTATTTTCGGAGAATGGTTGTCTGCCCTATTTGTGGACCGCATCCACAACTAAAGAATTCGGTGTGGAGTGGGAAAAGAGGAAGTTGCCAGGGTTCCTTCCCCACTCTGAACTCTACGGTACAGATGTGGGGACCCACATGAAAGACCCCCTAAGCTTATTTCTATCAGTTTAGGTTAAAACTTCCCCAAGGCACAAAGTCCTAGCCCTTGGATTAGGTAAAATGCTGCCACCACCAAGTGTTTTAGACAAAGAACAGGGAAAGGACCACCTTTAGTTCCTATTTCCCCAAAATATCCCCCCAAGCCCTTACACCCCCTTTCCTGGGGAGGCTTGAGAATAAAAAAGATGAGCACAAACCCTTTGGATTTTTAAGACCCAAAAAACGCAATCAAATTCTTAAAAATCAGAACTTTATTAGAAGAACAAAAAAAAAAAAAGATAAGAGAACTACTCTATAAGATCAGAATGGAAGATAATCTTACAGGCAGTCAGATTCAAAACATAGAGAATCCCTCTATGCAAAACCTTTAGTTACAAAAAGTCACAAAAACAGGAATACACATTTCCTCCAGCACAGCGAATTTACAAGCCAAAACAAAGAAAAACCTAATGCATTTTCTAGCTGGATTACTTACTAACTTTACAGGAGTTGAAGGGCTTGCATCCTTGATCTGTTCCTAGCAAAGGTATCACACAGACAGACAAAAAACTCTTCCCCCTCTCCAGATGTGAAAGTATCTTGTCCCCTCATTGGTCATTTTGGGTCAAGTGCCAGCGAGGTTACCTTAGCTTCTTAACCCTTTACAGGTGAAAGGATTTTGCCTCTGGCCAGGAGGGATTTTATAGCACTGTATACAGAAAGGTGGTGACTCTTCCCTTTATATTAATGACAGAAGTCTATGCCCTTTGATGGCACGTAGTATTTTCTGTCAGACCTCTGACAATTTGATGGAATCATTTCAGGGGTCTGCCAAATCAACCTAACAGGTTCCATGATGGCATCATTCATGGGTAGGGCGATTTCAGATAAAGTCAATGTCTGCAGTGGAGAAGCTTGTGTTGTGCTTCTTGGAGTTCTTCTAGGGAGATGTCCAAGGAACTTGTGACCCTCCTATAGAGGTCTTAAAATTGTTTAAAGTTGTCCCCAACATTAGGAGAAGGGGCATGATGGTGTCATCAGTAGAAGATGAAGAGAAGTGGATGGTAGGTCCAACTTCCTGGTCAGAAGGTTCTTTCTATTCTGCAGGTACATCCTCAGGAGACAGACAGTCCCAGTACTGACAGCAATGGTGATTGATTGTGCTCTCCCTGAGTGGGCTGGGAGGTTTACAGTGGTAAGAGGGATGTGTCATCCCTGGGGTCCAATACAGCCACTGTGGCGGAGTTATCCATGTTATCCAGAGATACCTGTACCATTGGGGTTCTTTGGCCTCAGTATGATAACCTATGTGTGATGGGGAATGCCCAGCCAGATTGTCAATGGGAGAAGAGAGGTGGAGGAATAAATCTCCCTGTCATCATTATCATCCTCGTTACTTGAAGAGGGGGAGCTGAGCGAGGTGGAGTGGAAAGGTGACTCGGAACTGATCAAGCCGAGGTGATGTCAGTGCCAAAGACAGGTGATTTAGGCATTGAGGAGACAGCCAAAACCTTTTGTAGCAAAAATTGACTCACTATTGCCAGTACCACTGAGGTAATAGCAGTTGGTGCCGCTGATTGTGAGGTCGATATTGGTACAGGAGTGTGCGACAGTTGCAGTATATCGCTAGTAGGTGGCAGCCTTCTTGCAGTTGCAAGGAGCTGCTGGGTGCCGGGTGTCTGGTCAGCTCTGGCAGTGCCAAGGCATGGGGTTTCATTTTCCCCTTACTGCCTGCGTCAGAGCTGGCTCGTTTAGAATCCTTAGCTCTCAGGGTACCGAAGTGTGCTGCTACCTCAGTTGTAGAGGCTGATGGTGTGGTTAGTACTGACTGAGAATGCGAGTAGGGGGAACATCTTTTCCTGGCTGTTTCCCAAGTCGGTGAAGCCACAGGATGCTTTTTCGCCACCTTTACAGCTGGATGGTCTGCTGTCTGAGCCTTAGAAAAAGAGCCTCTATCAGAGGCTGCCATAGGTGACTTCTGTCCCGAGGGGGTCTTTGCTTCTTGCTCAGACACTGGCCTGAGGGACTTCTCCATTAAGAGTTATTTCAGTTGTAAGCCCCTGGCTTTCCTGGTCCTGGCTTTTAACTTATGACAGTGCGGACACTTTTGACAAACGTGTGTCTCGCCTAGGCAGCGGACATACTGAGAGTCTCTGTCTGACACTGGTATTGACATCCTACAGGCGAGGCAGTGTTTGAAGCCCAGGGAACCAGGCATGCCTTTGCGGAGAGAATTTTGTCCCCCCACAGTTCAATAAAAACCTATTTCTACTCAAGAAAAAACAATTTTTTTTTAAGGACACGGACAAACAAAAAGGGTTGACTATTAATAAAACTAGAACTGGAGTTATTCTATGCTAAGTAAGCTCTGAGGAGCAGCTAAATGTTCCAACTCGTAGCCAAAGGCAGTAGAGAAGGAAAGGGGCCGGGGGGGTGGGGAGTGCTGGTCACACAGCACCAGATAAGCCACCTGAAGCGGCGCGAGACGGGACCGCACATGTGCAACCCAACTGGGCACTGATACCACACATCTCTAATTACAAGTGCAGGGGTGCACGAACACCTAAAGTGGAGCACCCACAGGGACATCACTTGAAGAAGAATCTACAGTTTATTTTGAAAAAAATTTGTGGTGAATACTGCTGGACAATATAAACTGTAGTAGATGTTACTCTTCCCGATATGTTTACAAATGCATACTCAACACCTCAAGTTTGAAGCCAAGTTAAAAGGAAATGAGAAACAAATTAAATATTATGCATGTGCACTACTAAACTCTACAGATTAAACTCTACAGAGATTAAAGCAGTGATTTCATGGAACAGTGCAACTGGAAAGTTGGTAGGAGAGAGAGTGTGAATTAAACAGTCTCTGTTAATGTCGGATATATGAAAATATCTTATAATCCATTTGTGAAACTGATAAAACTCAAACCCTGCAATAGTACATAATAATGAGAACAAAGAACAAAACATGGAAGATTGTGAATAGATTGGAAAATTCAAAACCCAGTTATTGTCAGATGATGAAGCTAAAATTAAATACTCAAAAAAGGAAAGGAAAGGCTAACATATGGAATGCCTACTTCACTGTTTCAAGCCTAACTCAAGAAGATGTGCACTTTCATAAATATACTATTGTTTCAACATATAAAACATATAAAACTGTACTGCAATTATACACTAATAATTTTGCTATTTTTGTATAATTTATTGCTTAATTCTTAGCGTTTTGTTTATTTTATAAAGAAAAGAAGGCTGCGGAGAGGTTTTGATGGGAGAAGATGGGATTTAAAAGGGAGGAAGATTAACAAAATAATTCACTGAAATATTAAGCATTTATGCAAAATTATTACTGGTTTCTGCTTATATGATCCAACTATAGTTTTCAGAGGTGTTCAGAAATTACTACTTACATCCTGTAAATGAATGTTATCGAGATCATAAGAACTGTTTACTGCTTCAACCAACCAGCTTTCAGGAATGATCATGTTTAGAGTCAAAAGTAGTGTTTCTGGCATCTCTAGGAACTTTGCCACAGGTCCAGAAGGAAAGAGGTTATTGGCCCCAGAGGTCAGTTCTGGCTCCAGAACAAAACGATAAAAGCTGTTGACAATAAGTACATCAAAAGATTACATATTATACAATATGCAGGCTGAGCTTTAAATACAAGAAAGTTCTTGTAAAAAAACATGTTATAACACAGTGAACATTCTGAATCCATTTAATTAATATATGAACGATGCTTGAAGGTATGGCAGCTCCATGTATCTATGAGATGTGTTCATGTAATACCTACCATTTAACACATGGGCTAATGAGTAGGCATGGGAGGAATACTCCTCCTCTCACTCATTCTGGCTTGGGAGAGTGAAGATCCCTCTCCTTCCACGATCTCAGTGGTTGGTAAAGTGATGACCCGAGAGAGAATCTGAAGTGAGAGCAGTAGGAATAGTCTGGCTGTGGAGTTTCTTGGCCTCCCAGAATTCCTGCCAGCAGGTAAAGTAGCAGCAGCACCTGACAGAAGAAGATGATCTCCAGGGAAGACATCCTTGTCACTAGCTCCAACAGAAGAAGGGGCACAGATGAGAGGAGAAACGTCTCCCATCCTACCAACTACAGTCCAGAAAGAACAGATCATAGGAGCAACAAAATGGAACTGTTGGCTTTCTTTCCCCTGCTGTTACTCCAGAAAAGGAGGATAACAGAGAAGAACAGAAAAAGGAAATGGAAAAACTAGAGGCAGAGGACAAATGGGAGATTTCTATGGAGGAAGGGGGAAATTTTATCATGGGGAAAAGTAGAAAACTAAGAAAAAAAGGCAGAGAGACTGGAAAAAGTAGTGTCATAAAGGAAGGAAAAGAAAGATGTGAGACTTAGTAGGTCAAAGATATTTAAATTTTTGTATATAAAGTCTAGTGTCAAAGCAATGCAATTAAATACGCACTAATGTTGGATTCAGATGTCAGGATTGTGACCGGTGAAATGGGGCTTGGGAGGCAGGATTTCAGATGAAAGACAACACAGGATACCAGGATTCTTATGGGTGCTAATGCGCTGCTGTTTGAGATGTTGGGGCCCCACTGATTTTGATGGCTTTAGTGCATTTTTTAAATATATATTTAATAGAACATAACTTGCCTCTACCAAATCACAATTAAATATTTAGTAATATTTCGGAGAGGCGGGGAAGGGAAGAAGAAGAGGGCAAGCATAAAAAATATAACTTCCAAACTACCTTAAAATTTTATAGAATACAGGAAACTGCATTAGGTATTTCAAAATTTTCCAGGGTTAAGAATTCCTGGACCTTCCATTTTTTAATTTATTGTATTTACATCAAAATAGATTCTCCTTCCAGGTCAAACCTAAGTGATAGGCATGGCTATCGTCATAAACATGTGCTTTGGCTTGGATGTTTCGGACCTCTTGGAGGCAAGGAATACTTTCCTGACATTTGTTCTCTTCATACCCATCCACTTCCCCTTGTTGCATTCCAGTATTACACATTACTGAGACCCCCATCACAATAACTACCACAATTTTGAGTCCCACCTCTTGTTTTGATTTACTTTAACTACTGCTCTACCAGAGGTGTGTGAGAAGTCTTAAGAAATCTAGTTGGTCAGCCAGTAGCATAAAATGATTAATGTGAATTCAAAAGGTCAGGGTCAAACACATAGTGTACATAAAAGAATTAGAAATTTCTTATCTGATAATTTTCAGGTAGCAGCTTCTCTTTGCATTCATCACTAACGGCTAATCCCCCTCACCTATGGAATTTGGAGGCTGTCAAATGTTGTTGTTGGACACTCCAGGACTAGGCACTGCCCTTCATCTCAGGCCTCCAGAGGAGTTCTTCCAAAGCTGTAGAAGCTCTCCAGTAACTGATTATTAGTATTAAGACAACAACTTGACAATGTATTAATTAATCCCAAAACAATTATATGTCTAATTCTCCCTTTAGAGAAAAATATCAATTTATATTCTGGTTATTTACCAGATTACCAGGGTGGGTTGAATGAGAAGATATTAACAGAAAGAAAATGAACAGGTAAGAAATTTCTCATTCTGTTGTCCTGCCTATCTCCTCATTCATCTCTAATGGGAAGTATCAAGCAGTGAATTTACTGAAGTAGTGGGGAAAGGATAAGAAGAGTTTCAATTATTATAATGAACTAATAGGCAGCAAGGGAGATTTCACTGATACAAAGCATGTGGTAAATAACTCAGTTGCACCTTCCTACCAAAGGGTGCTTCTGAAGAGGAATGGAATCTTACTTTGAAAAACTTTCTCAGATGAGGGTCGTACACTTTTCCCCTACTGCCCCCATAGGTACTTCTGGGAATATTTTCCCAGATGCCTAGCAGGCCAACTGGTACAGGATTTTCACATCTTGCCTGGAGAAATTGCAGCCCATTTATACCACAACATTCCAAAGAAGTGCCAAGGGTTAGAACAAAATGATAGGAGAATTATTTCCCAGGAATTATGGGAAGATTAACTAACCTTAAACAGAAAAGTTTCTGGAGCTATAAGTATAACCTTCTCCTCCTGACAACAGCAGTGTAGTTCTTGTATAGATAGGGGAACTAATTCCAAAACTTGCCTTAGGGAGGTAATGGCAACTGCCACATGCTTGTGTAATCTGTCATTTTGACTAATCTTGCCATCTGATGATACTGGAATGGAGAGTCTGACATGCCTACCTATGGAATGCTAGTAGGATTGGTACCCACATTTTTATCATGGTTTGTTGTAGGACTCCAATCAACCATTCTGGATAAACTCTAGAATAGCTGAAATCACCAGAACTTTGTGATTATGATTATATATATTGTGGCCTTTTCTTTTTATATATGCAATGTGGGTTCCCAGGCAATCTAGTAAGTCCAAAGTCCTTTCTGGGCCAGTGGAGGACTAGCAAGAGGACTTCAAACTCTTACTTTTCTTCTCTTATGTATCCTTTACGTGAACTGACTTGAAAGATAGCTGATTCTTCTCTGCCCAAGACATTATTTTCATTTTTGTGGCGAAGCTTTGACTCCCTGTTTTTGAAGGGATATCAACACTCATGCCTCAGTTATAAGCCAATCTCATGTATCTAATAATGCTTGAAATGAAAGAGATTTTATTAACGAGCTCCTTGCAAACCACTTGTATCCTGTAATGGAACAGTCCTGGGGTGGTGGTGGGGAGTTGGGTGGTGCATGTGTGGTGCTTCCCTTGGCTATTTATAGGGAAGAGGTACTATTCATCCTGGCCTGGGGATTATTCAGATGAGGCAGGTTACTGGTACAAATACCTCAATTGTGGAAGTAGCTCTCTAGACATCCCTGGGAGCCTGAAAAGTTGCCTGCGCACTACACAGGCTGGCTAGCACCCTAGTAAGCACTATATGAGCAACCTAGTATGACTCACTAAATCAGTATCATTTTGAACATGAGAAGGGATTTCTCAGTTACTCCTCTGTAATCCCATGATGTCTCAGCTTTGCAGGGAGGGGAAACCTTATGAGCCTCTGATCTGGTCACAGACTGCCTGAAGTGCTCCTAAGGCTATAATGTGGAGCCAGCCTATGCAGTGGAGAAAGGTTGGAGAGAAAGACCCTTTTCCTGCCTTTCAGACTCTCTCTGACTGATGATCAGAAGGTACAATTCCCATTGCACTGTGCCTCAAATCTGAGTCCCTTTCCCTGGCAGAGCAAGGGTCCTTGGGCTGAAAGCTGTGCATAGTGCTGTACATGGGAGAAAAGCTCCATAAAACACTTCCTCAGGGAGTGGAAGGCAAATGAAAAGGGGTTTACTTCCTGATTTTCACACCACTTGTTCAGTAATAATATTAATTGTTGCCTTGCAAAGGTGCTTTGCTTCTCTGGGACCCTGAATTTCTGGGGTTTGCAATGTACCAGAACTGGGACATATACTGGGGATGGTAAATTACCTAAGTTGATACCTACAAAACCTTTCTACAGTGACAAATCACTGAAAGAATGGTTAAAGTCCATCTTGGCTCTGGGGGCAAAATTCAGAAAATGTCTTAAAAAAGGTAAAAGAAATCTCAACAGCTCCAGTTTTTAAGTACTACAATGGGCACAAACCCACAATGGTCAGTGCGGATGCAATCAGCTATGGCCTAGGTAGTGTATTGTCTCATTTTATTCTCACACACTTACAGGAGCTGAAAAATGATATGCACAGACTGAAAATGAGTGCCTAGCAAGCATATGGGCATGTGAGCACTTTTACAGATGTGTGTGTGTGGACTGGATTCATTTACACGGATAATAGATCATAAACCGCTTGTAACCCTCATCAACAGAAAAGACCTAGATCAAGCACAACGGAGATGCCAATATCTGTTGCTAAGGAAAATCTGGTAGTAGCAGATACACTGTCACAGAGCCCAGCATCACACTCAACTACCGGTGAGCTCAAAGAGGACATAAAAGGAGTATGTGGCTGCTGTGGATACATACAGACCAATGTCACAAAAGAGACTACTCCAGCTACAAAAAGCGACCTCAGACAAACACACAACTTCAGGAAGTTGTAAGATACTTGGGCGGCTGGCCCAAGTATCTAAAAACACTAAAGAAATGACCAGTGACTACTTTGCAGTGCTTGGACAATTAAACAAGTCAAATTGATTAACGAATAAAGCCATTGAAATTTCAAATGAAATAAGAGGAGAAATCCTACACCTCATTCATGAAGGACATCAAGGATTAACTAAATGCCGGAAATGGCCCAGCCAGTCATTGTGGTGGCTTGGCATCAGCAAGGACATAAAGAATAAAGTATCTGCATGTGAACATTACAGAAAAAACAGACCAAGACAAGACAAAGAACTTTTAATAACAACACAAAGAACGTTTAATAACAACACTTCTACCAGATAGACCTTGAAAGAGACTAGCTGCAGATTTATGCGAATTTGAAGGACATCATTACCTGGTCATCATGCACTATTTTCCCAGGTATATAGAAATAATGTATTTGAAAGACACAAATATGTTGCAGTGTTATTGAGAAATTCAAGTGTACTTCACTTCAGTATTTCCGGACAAGTAGTGACAGACAATGGACCACAATTCACTGCAGCAGAATTTAAGTCATTCCAAATAAAATATAATTTTGATCATATTACTAGCAGGACACATTACCCACAAGTGACTGGAGAAGCTGGGAGAGCTGTACAGACAGCCAAGAAAATCCTGTTGAGGAAGATCCATGTCTTTCTCTTCTGAGTTGCAGATCCACACTGATAGTGGCTACTGGATATAGTCCAGCACAACTCCTGATGGGAAGACAACTCAGAAGTCCCGTTCCAGCTTTGGAAAATAACCTATTTCTAAAGTGGCCAGACACGAAGAGAGTAGACAAATTGAATAAAAAGGCTAAAAGAATTTATGAACACTTTTACAACAGACATCACACAGAGAACTGTCAGGTGTAGAACCTGGTGACCATGTTCATATAAACTGCATGGAGAAAAAGGATGGACAACTCCAGCTGCAGTAAAGAACAAGAATTCAGTGCTTGCATCATGTGTGATCGAGACCAACAGTGGAGACTTCAACAGAAACTGTCAACATCTACAGTTTGTTCCTCAGAAACAAAGCAATGACAGATGCAGAACAAGAAAATGACTCAAGGATTCCAAAGCGACCACAGCCAGTCATTGTAACTAATGAAAGGCAGATGACTAAGATGTTACACATTCAGGTCATGTAATTACAAAACCAGTACAGTTCAGAGACACTTACCAGACTGATACGTTCTGAACTTCAAAGACAGTGTGACAGTGTAAATATTGTAAATGGTAGGAATGCAGAACTTAAAAGAGCGAGATGTAATAATAGAAAGCTAAACTGTATTACACTGTTCAGCCACCAGGTGGCACTTATTTAAACAACCCTCAGCCATACTTAGCAGAGCATTAAAGGCACACAACTGGTATGTATAAGCAAGCTCTGTGATCAGTCCGTATCTGGTACAGAAGACTATGACAGGGACTTCTGGATCCTTTCTGGGGTTTTCCCTGTCTGGCCTGGATCTTTTGTGGGACTTACTCCTGAGTTGGCCCGATAGTGTTCTCCTCATTTGTAGACTCTCTCCATGAAATGCAGTAGAGTCGCAGAAAAGTCCTCAGAGCAGGGAGGGAAAAAACATGCTGCTCTGGCTCTGAGCCCCATGCCCCGGCAGCACAAGGGTCAGCTGGCTGTGAACAGACAGGGTATAATTTGCCCTCTGTATAGACTGTGCTGCTTCAGATAGGGAACAACACTTAGATTTAGCCCAGCATTTGTAGGTAGCTTTGTAGGTCTGGGGGAGGGCATGTAGAAGTGTCTCAGAAAGCAAGCTTGCAGCTGCAAATCTGGGTGGTTGAAACTGAGAAATACTTGATCCAGGATGGAGGTGGAGGAAAGATTTTAAGTTGCTATTGCATGAAAACAAATAAAAATTGAAGTTATAAAACAAATAGTCAGTAGAAACTGAATTACCAATTTGTTTTATTGCCAAGCAGAAAATTTGGAGGCCTAAACTGAATGGCAGGGTTTAATCCTGGAGGCTCCAGAAACAACACTAGACTGCCTCTGAATTTCATAGGTGGGGGCAGCAGGCATTAACCATAAATGATGAATGGAGACAGAAGCTGAGCAACAGAAAATGAGATTATGTGAAATCATATGGATAATTCATAGCAGTCTCTTCAATTGGAAATGAGCTGTGTATGTGATTGGGGAGGACATAACAAGAAATGACTGCCAGTGTATTATTACTAGCTACTGTAAAAGATTAGTATAAGATGAATATACTAAAATATTATGTGTTGATGGCTCAATCTATCAGAGAGCTAATATTTTAAGAAGATTAACAATTATATGGACTCATAAGTAGCCATTACTGAATTAATTTTGGTGAACTAAGTCGGAATTACAATGGAATTAGCTGTGCTCCGTTGTGTAGAGTAGACACATTTATTTTGGCAAAAAAAGGGCTGATTTCTTTGCAAAACTTTGTTTTTCCCCAGAACAAAAAAGTGTCGTATTTGCGATGGTGTTTAATCTAAAATATTACTGGCTAACGCTGCTACAGTTTTTGGTCATTCGGATACAGAGAAAATGACAATTACCATTGTTGAAATCAACACAAGAGATCATCAAACAATACCAATCACAGAGATTTCCCTCAGTTCTGATGTAATGTAACTGAAGGTTCTTCAAGATGCATGATCCCTATCAGTATTCCACTGAGGGTTATGCACATGTGACATGTGCCCGGAGCTTTTCAAAGTAGTATTGCTCGGCGCTCCGCACATGCACCCTTGCATTGCCTCATGGTTTCACCCAAGGCAATAAAGGGTAGGGCAGACTGTCCACATCTTCACTTCCTTCTCCACCACAGACCTACAGAGGATAAGGAGGGTGGGACTGGAATACAGATGAGTCCACACATCTTGAAGAACCTTCAGTTACAGGTTAATAACCTCCTCTTTGAGAGAGAGAGATGGTCCCTATTGTATTCCTCTGAGAGTGCGAGGAAGATGGTGGAACCGTAGACTGGAGACTGCTGAGCTGAACGGGGCATCTGTCACAGAATCATATACCAGAGCATAGTGAGAGGAAAAGGTGTGTACCGAACTTCACACGGTTGCTTCACATGTCCGCAAGGGACACGTCATGGAGCATGGTTGTTGTTGATGCTTGCACTCTCGTGGAATGGGCTTGTATCCCATCTGGTGGGGAGCACCCTGACAACAGACAGAAGTGCATAATGCACCCTGAGACCCACTTAAGTCTCCAGGTGGAAATGGCCAGTCCTTTATTTCTCTCTGCTATGGCAACAAATAGCCTGGGAAACTTCTGGAATGGCTTTGACTTTGTAGGTAAAAGGCCAGGGCCTTACGCACATTGAGGGAATGAAGCCACCATTCTTTGTTCAAGATGTGTCGTTTTGGAAAAAAGGTAGACAGATGTATGGGTTGGTTGAGGTGGAATTGAGAAATCACCTTTGGGATGCAGTCATAGTGAGACCTTGTCCTTATGGAACGTTGTGAAACTGGGGTTTCCAATTATGGCTCCCAGCTCACCAACCCTCCTCGCTGAGGCAACAGCAACAAGGAAAGTGACCTTCATGGAGAGGAGAGAGACAGGACAGAAGGCCAGTGGTTTTAAGGGAGAGGTCATTAAAAGAGGTAAGGACTAGTTTGAGGTCCCATTGGGGAGCTCTGGGCTGAATAGGTGGATATTTACATTAAAAGGGCCTTCCTGAATCGGGTGGTCAAGGGGTGGGTAAAAACTTAATGCCCTTCCCACGGGAGGATGGAAAGCACTAATGGTGGCTGCATGCACTCTGACAGAGTTGAGAATGAGTCCCAAGGTTTTCAGTTGGAGGAAACAGTCTAAGAGTATGGAGATGCTGTGACGTTCCCCTGGCGTTATCTGGACCAGTGATCTGCTAAGTCACTCCAATTCTTGACTCTGGGAGCCAGCCTTACTCTGCTGTGCTGTGAGAACCCTCACTCCTGGGCTGTTCATGCATAGCCTCTGGCAGGTAAGCTGCTCCTTGGATTGTGCAACCGAATGACACTAGCCAATGTCTCCAGTCCCAGACACCACCTTAGGAACCTCCGTCTTGCAGTGTCCAGTTATGCCCGCTGGACACAGCAACCTTATATGAGTTCGTCAATTTAATAAAGAAATTGATACATGCCAGGCTTGTTATCCCAAGGGAGTCTCTGACACGCTTCAAACCAAACGCACTGCTTGAGGTAGAATAAACAAACAGATTTATTTACCAAAAAGATACATTTTAAGTGATTATAAGTGATAGGCAAAAAGTCAGAGTGGTTACAAAAAGAAAATATAAACATGCAGTCTAAACTCTCAACCCTATTAGACTGGGTAGCAACTAGATTAAACAGTTTTTCTCACACCACTGCATGTTGCAGTCCTTAATATATAGGTTTGTTCCTTAAATCCGAACCAATCTTCTGTGTTGGGAGTCCTGTCTCCTTCTTAGTGTCTTGGTTACTTGTAGCATAGGTGGAGACAGGAGAAGGGCCCAGTATGTCCACTCTTGGGGAGCACAAGTCCAGGCATGTCTGTGTGGCATTGCTGAGTCTCTCCCAAGCAAGGTTGAGCAATTCCCCTGGTGTGGCCTCATGCAGGTGAGCTCCCTCATTGCATTGTAGCTCCCTTGCTGGACAATAGCTGTTGATGGGTTGTTTGACACCCGGCCCGGGCATTGGTTACTTTCCTTGCTGTTGCCTCTGGGGAGCTAATATCTGGCTGATTCCCCAACTTACAGCATGTTTTAGTGACCGCCATACAACACAATTCTCATAACTTCATATGCATTAATGATACACATCTATGGATAGAGAAATGACTTTCAGCAGATCATAACCTTTCCCCTGATGCCTTACAAGGCATGCTTTATACTAAGATCACGATTATACGAAAATGAAGAATATGGGGTTACAGTATGCTCCCCCAAGGTACAGAATGTCACAGCTGACCACAGCTTCAGGGGCAAGACCTTGCCGTAGGGCCTAGGAAGTGAAGCATGTCCATTTGGCCTGATAAGATCGCCTTGCGGAGTCTTTCTGGCTACTGGAGAGGACATCTTGAACTGCCAATGAGTATTCTTGTGCTAATAGAGGTGTCAATCCAAAAATCACACTGCCCTGTGTAGCATCTATGGATTGGAAGCCTAAGTCTGCTGTTGTATTGTGTCAGCCATTCCACAAACGTCCATAGCGGGAGTGAACGTTGTTTCAACATGCAGAGAAGAAGAGGGAACCAGAATTGGCAAGACCAGAACAGATCAGAATGACCACGACTCTCTCCCACCTGAGTTTGTGGAGGATAAGGGGTAGAAGTGTGTGTGGGGAAGGTGTAGTTCAGAAATGGGCAAACTACGGCCCACGGGCCACATCCAGCCCGCAGGACCGTCCTACCCAGCCCCTGAACTCCCGGCCAGGGAAGCTAGCCCCACGCCGCAGCCTCAGCTTGCTGTGCTGCCAGCGCTCTGGTCCATCGCTCCTGCCGGGCAGCACGGCAGCATGGCTGCGAGCACCTACTGCTCTGAGTGGCATGGTAAGGGAGTGGGGGTGTTGGATAAGGGGCAAAGGGTCCCGGGGGGCAGAAGTTCGGGGGGGGCAGTCAGGGGATGGGGGGGTTGGATAGGCATGAGAGTCCCAGGGGGCCTGTCAAGGGGCAAGGGTGTGGATAGGGGTTGGGGCAGTCAGGGGACAGGGAGCAGAGGAGGTTGGATTGGTGTGCCTCAGTGACCAAAGATGTCTGCGATTATTGTGTTGTGCAACTCCCATTCATGGTCGGTTGCAAAGTTCTTGCTGAAAGAATCTGCAATCACATTCTGGGTGCCAGGCATGTAGGGCGCTGACAAAAGAATATGGTGTCCGATGCACCATTCCCAGAGGCGAATTGCCTCCACTGACATCACAGCCCCCTTGTTTGTTTATGTAGTATACTGTGGTGGTGCTGTCTGACATCATGATGATGTGGTGCTAGTGGATAGCTGGTAAGAACACATGGCATGCTTTGCATACAGCCCAAAGTTTGAAAATGTTTATGGGCACCCATGCCTCTCGCGTGGACCAGGTGCCTTGTGTCATGTGATTGCCAATGTGAGCGCCCCAGTCTCACACTTATGCATCTGTTATGACTGTCATGGTTGGTGAGGGTGGGAGGAAGCACATCCCAGAGCAGATTTGTATCTGGTCCGTCTACCACTGAAGAGAAGAAATGACCTCTGGTGGAACATTGAATATGGTGTCCATGGATTGGTGCACAGGGGAATAAACTCTTTGCAGCCATAGTTACAGACTGTGAAGATTCAGGCAGGTGAAGAGTGTGACATATGTGCACTCCGCCAAGTGCCATAGGATGGAGAGACAGGTCCTGGCTGAGACCGAAGGGTTGGAGGTCATCAGGGCTATTTGGTCCAGTAGGCTCTGGAATCTGTCCTGTGGCAGATAAGCTCATGCACAGGTCAAATCGATGCAAGCTCCTATGAATTCCATGGACCAAGTAAGGTACAAAGTTGATATTTTCATATTGATGCTCACTCCTAGGGAGGAGAGGAGAAGAAGAAGATGGGACATTGATGCTTGAGCTTCCTCTTTTCCAGCAGCCATTTGTCCGGGTATGGGAAAACAAGAATTCCCTGACATTGTAGGTGAGCCGCTACCACAGAGAAAACCTTTGTAAAAACTCATGAAGCAGTGGTAAGTCCAAATGGGAGAACCCTGTATGGGAAGCATCGATGCCCTACTTGAGCCTCAGGAACCTTCTGTGGGTTGGATGTACATTGATATAGAAGTAGATGTCTGCATGTCGAGAGCCGTAAACTACATGCCTTTTTCTAGTGAGGGAAATGATGGTCGCAAGCACAACCATATGGAATTTTGGCTTGCAAATCGTGTGGTTGAGGTGTCAGAGATCCACAATCGATCTTGTAGTGAGGCGGTGTGGCCTCCCACGGACACAGAGGGAGAGGAATCCCTGGTGGGTGGAGCCAGGCTGTGTTCACCCCTCCCGCCAGAAAGTCAGTGGGCGGGTCAGGAAGTATAAAGGGAGGGTCTGGGAGCTCAGTTCTGGTGCAGCTGCCAGAGGAGCCAGATGCCTCCTGCTTGCTCACGACCTGGGAGACTGCCGAAGGGCCCTGTGGAACTGAGGACTGGCCAGAGCTGCATGCTGACCCGACCAAGGAGGAGTGGCCAGAACTACCGCAGGCCTTCTACACGGACAATCTGGAGGACACTCTACCGATCCAGGTACACCCCAAGGGGGAGTTAGGAAGTGGCCCGGGGCAGCCGATCCTAGCCTGGCTGCAGCGCTGCCGGAGATCAGGTCAGCGTGTTGCAGTCAGGATCCCTGCTGACCCAGTGGCAGATCCCTCCACCAGTGGTAGGGCCCTGGGCCAGGGTGCAGTGGAGCAGGTGGGCCTGCGTCCCCCCACCCACCCCAACCCTAGGGTGATAGTCTGCCCCTCTCTAGGCCACGGAGTCAGTGTTTGTCGGCTATCTGCAGGAGATAGAATGCCTGAACCCTTTGCTACTTGGCCCTGACCACAGACCCAAGCCTTAGCAACGTTAAACAACATCCAAGACCTACTTGTCCATTGTTATAGCTCTCTAATCTGGTAAAAAGAGTTTGAGACAATTCCCAAAAGATGTGGAGGGTAGGAGTATTGGTGTATGGAGTGGCTGACATCTCTCTAGGCACACTCAGAAATACCGCTTTCGCAATGACTGAGTGTGTTGTGCAGACATCTGCATTGCCGGAACAGGTGGACGGGCTCTGTGTAGAAGTTAGGAGTTCTATAGTGTTGGGCTGGTGGTGGGTGATAAAATGTTCTCTTTGGTGCCAGCGTATATATGCCGAAGGACTGTAAAGTGGCTCTAGAGTCTTGAGAATGTAAGGAATCATCAGTTTTCTGGTTGAAGAGATGTGATTAATCAAAAGGAAGGTCCTCAGATTGTGTTCTGCACCTCTCTCTAGGGAAACCTGAGGAGTGTAACCAGGATTCCCGCCTCATTACAATTCCAGTTGCCAATACACACGAGGACATGTCCACTGAATCAACTGTAGTCTGAAGTATGGACCTGGTGACCATCTTGCCTTCTGATAAAATTGCTTGGAATCAAATATGATCCAGTTGAGGTAGGTTCTATGTTTATAGTTTATAAAGTCATACTTGGACATCAATGCCAAGTAGTTAGAGATCTGGAACTGCAGTCCAGCCAAGAAAAAACCTTTCAACCCATGAGGTCCAGTCTCTTACCCTCCCTGTCTGCCGGGAATCGAGCATGGGTGTTTTCCTTTGGTCTGTCTGACACAGTCTGTATTACTAAGGAGTTAGGTGGAGGGTGTGAAAACAAAAAATATGACGATGGCAGGGTGCTACTAGAGAGGCCTTAATCAGCTCCTGACACTCCAGCCCCAATCAGGGGGATTGGATTGGGGCTGGGTAGATAGCCTGATGCTTGCTGGTAACTGTCCACACCTGCTAGCCTCATTAGAAGGAGCTATAAGGCTGGGAGGAAGTGAGAGCAAGGGGATCTGGGGGCGCAGAGACTAGGAGGGGAAGGTCAGGCTCAAACTGAGAGGGCAGTGGGAGTCTCCAAGTCTGTGGCCGGCTAAACTGTGGTAAAAATCCTGTATATCGTTGGAAACTGGTGGTGGGGACTTGATCACAAATAAAGAGCACGAGTGTTGCACCAGCCTGAAGTGTCCCTGAGTCTCTGAGAAGAGGGATAGAAGAGGAGCCAAACCGAAGGGGCATGGCATGCGCCCTGTTACACTGACCCTTTGTGGGGGAACATAGTACCTTTTCTCAGCCCCCTTCGGGGTTGGTGCACACGTGGCTGGGGAATGCCACATGGTGTGTGTCAGTTGAAGAATGGCATCACTGATTGGTAAGGCCACCCGTAGCAGTGCTGATGTGTGAAGAATGTCTAGTGACTGGTGCTGACAGTCTTGCACCTCTTCCAGTGGGATCACAAGAGCATTGGCAATTCTCTGTAGTTCTTGAAACTGACGATAGTCATCTGGCAGGGAGGAAGGTGTCAAGGATACAGCAGTGTCTGGAGATGATGAAGGGAATGTCTCTGGATACGCTGGTACTGGATTGATCAGTGCATCATCAAAAGCCATTTCTGAATGTCTACTGGATGAAGGGTGGGGCGGTGAAACGGGGAGTTCTCCTGAGGCAACAAGACTGTTCCGAAAGTGATGACTGGGACCATAAACTCCAATATGGCCAACTTGGTTGATCCTGCTGTTGTTGTACTTGTGCCCAAGGAGCTGGATACCAGCTTCTTGGGTAAGGCAAGGGAGAAAACTGCCATGGAGCCATCAGAACCCTCTGGTAGTCATGTTCTGGAACGGACGTGGCAGACTATGCCGAACGTCTGGGTCCTCAGATTCCGAGGAGTCGGAGTCTTGCATGAATGGCAGTGCCGATGGAGCCACCAGAATGGGATGCATTGGAGAGGTATGGTCAGCAGGAGGTAGATGTAATGCAGGATATGGTGCCCTCTGCAGAGTTGAGTGCACTGGAACAGGCAGTGACTTCACTCCTTCCAGGGTGAACAGTTCCTCAGGGCTGGAGTGCTTCTGATTCTCCCCAGAGTCTATGGTATTCAGTCTCTTGACAGGACTGGAACTGGTAAAGGCACCTGTCTCGGGACCTATAATTCAAGGGATGCCAGAAGAACCAAGGCAGGAGGGATACACGGATCCAGTGCCAGGCACGCAGAGTGGCCTCTCATCACTCTAGTGTGTCTTGCAGTGTGTAGCTCCTCTGTGGCTGGAACTTGTGGACGGTGCAACATCCTTCTTGGATTTAGAGGAAAACTTACTGCCATGCTTATGCACATGCTTCTGTGGCTGATGGCTAGGCCCCAATGTGGAGTCCGTAGCGCTGGTACTGGTGGATCCAGATGGAGGCTTCATGGTAGGGGGAGCACTTTTGGATTGCTCAGGCTGATGTATGAGGTGGGGGGTGTTCCCTGGACAGGATCTGATTTCAGAGCCATGGCTACCTCCAGGGGTTCTTCTTGAGGCAGAGAACTCTGCTTCCTGCATACAGGCAGGGAAGGAGAGGCAGATACTGCACCTGGAGGCGATGTGGGCTTCCCCCAAACAGTACAAACAGCACTGGTGTTTGTAGCTGATGGAAAGTGAATAAGGGCAGGAAGCACAGACTTTGAATCCTGGCGTCTTTAGCATAATCCACTACCTAGACATGGGAACTGGGATCGGGGAGGTTATTTGGCAGGAAAAACTGCTGAAGCGGAGTCCCAAGTCCTTAATTAAAAAAACTGCTAGGAATTACCAAAGTACAACAAAAAAACAATAAAATCCTAACTATGAATGAAAATAAGAACTGTTTTTGTAAATTTTTTTTGAAAATGTGTCACTAAGAACAAAAGGTCAACAGAAGCTCCAACTCAGACCATGTGGCAGTGAGAAGGAACTGGAGCTACAGAAGGTCCGCCTTGCCCTTTACCACCTCAGGTGAAACCATAAGGCAATACAAGGACACATGTGCGGACAGCTGAGCAATGCTACTTTGAAAAGCTCCAGGCACATGTGCATAACCCTCGGTGGAATATAGTAGGGACCATCACTTGAAGGAGGAGGAAATAATTAAAATCACAATGGACCAAACTATGTTTCACAAAGTGTTAGTCTTGAATAAAACACTGTTAAATAAAAGTATTAATATCCTTTTGAGATTTTTACTCTCTCTCCTCAAACACTTTGGACTCCCTAATAATCCATGGTAACTGACATTTTTCAAAGATCCATGTTATTAATATCTGAAAGGACTAAGTGTGACAATATATTTAAAGAAG
Source organism: Lepidochelys kempii (assembly GCF_965140285.1). Classification (NCBI taxonomy): domain Eukaryota; kingdom Metazoa; phylum Chordata; order Testudines; family Cheloniidae; genus Lepidochelys; species Lepidochelys kempii. The sequence continues at coordinate 97,791,112 of NC_136380.1, forward strand.
AATCCTGGATGTCTTAAAATATCAGACAAAATTTTGGCATTCCTTATTTGTTTCACTTTTTGTATATTTAATATTTGTAGATACATTTTTGTTTGAACTTTGGTGATGGAGACTTTTCAGGCATCACAATTAAATCCTTACAAAAACAGATGCTTGATTGTTAATTCAAACCAAGAGTATTACACATTCATCACTTTTAGAACATATGTGTTAATGGGAAAACCAAAAGATGACAGGAGATTAGGCTGGAGGCAGAATATTCACCAGAAGAATGAGACCATTCTGTATATGTGAGCAAGATCAAATTGGCCTTGCAATTATGAAGCCCTACAATGACTTATTTCCTGCACAGAACCGATTTTATGCCTGAAAGAATGCACAAAAACAAGGGAATTCAAAATATTGTAACAAATTATTTAATTATTTGGTAGTGACCCAGCTTCCTGATTACTATATAAAGTTAAAGCAGAAAACAAAGAAGGGGACCTAGTTAATAGGGACTCTGACAACCGGTCTAATAAACTTCTGTTGGTGAGAGAGACAAGCTTTGGAGTACTTTAATGTTATTCTTTAGTAAAACAAAAGAACCAGAAACTCTATACCAATTAGTTACACGAAGAGAACAACTGAGTCAAGAAGACTTAAATTGGCAATCTTGCACTTCAGTTTAGGGTGGGTGAAGGAGAAGCTATTTCCAAAATGGACATTTTCCAATGACAAAATTTTCCACATGAATGATTCCATACTCAAAGTAGAAATTTCTGTAGGTTCACATGTGAAGTCTTGTCGAGGATGCAAAGTCTAGGCAGAATCCTAGCAGACCTAGAGCAGCAGACACCAATGAACTGTTAGAGGCCTTTATCTTTAGGGGAGACTCCAGTTGTAATAGGGTCTTCTTTACCCCCCGAAGTGAGTTATCATTTGGAGTGGATGTAGACAGCTATTCTTCACTTTAATCTTTCATCAGACAAGAATTAAGTGATGCTTATCAGAAGGGGGAAATGCATTTAAGAACTAGCTGAGACATTGCTTCTACCTTTTACTGTAGACCTAAAGCCACCATCTGTCAAAGTGGTGCCAACTCTAGTCTTTTTTCACCTCTGGCTCACTAGGAAACTTTGTCCCTTTCTCAGAGATGAAGACCTGGCCACACTGATCCATGAATCTGTCACCTCCAGGTTGGATTGCTGTAATTCACTGTATCTCAAACTGAATGTAAAGACAATGCACATATTCCAGCAAGTACAAAAGGTGGCTGCCCACCTTTTGCATGGCTTAGAGTGCTGTGAGCAATCAGACCCATGCTTATCCCCTTAACTAACTCCCAGTCAATTTCCACTGCAGTTTGAGGTTTTGGTCCTAATATTCAAAACAATTAATGGATCAAGCCCAGCTGCGATAAAGACTGAATTTTGAATTACAAACCACCACACCAACTGCACTCCTCCCGGACAAGGTAGATCACAAAGCCCAGGACAAAGGTGCAGGAGACCTGGGGACAAAGCATTCTTAATCAAGGGGATCCGGCTATCAAATGAACTTCAAGAGCGTATCTGGCAAATTCAGCATCTGACCATCTTTCTGAAACACAGCAAAACTTTCCTCTTTGAAAAAGCCTTTCCACTGTAAGAATGACATTCACTACACTGTCACCTCCACTTTATCTAAACAACCCCAACCAAGCCAAAAAATTAAATACCCCAAAACAAATCTACCTAAATGAAAAGTAAATGAATAAAATCTACAAAAACCCAAACCAACCCCAAAACGCTACCTCATAAGCAGAGGTTTTTTACACGCTACAAAGGGAGAAATACCAGAGATCCCATGAAGTCCAATAGGACCTTACTACTGTTATCAATGTTACATGGGAAGTGCTCAGATACTACAGTGATGGGCAGTAGTACAAAACTCCAAAATAGATAGATTGATAGACTATAGAGCCTGACTGCAGCATTTCCATTTTCTAGCTTGTTGCTATTTGGGATACTGTCCAAATGACACCAATATTTTCCTGTAAGGGTAAAGAGAAATTCCCTGGTGACTGAATCTAATAATCACAACCATCTACATTTTCATGAAGTTTCTGGGGACTAAAGAGAGACTGTGGGCTTGTCTAGTCAGTGAATTTGTGCACATTAAGCTCTGCTGTAAATCACTTGGATTTACTCTGCTTTGAAATGGGAGTAGATCAAAGTGCACTAGGGAACTCTGAGTATGAGATACCAGGGTCCACACAGCCTGTTAGTGCACATCATACTAGTGCAGATTTATTTTCTGTAGATCATACCATAGATTTATTTTCTATGCACTAACTCACCATCTAAACAAGACCTAAATGAGAAAATCCAATACCTGAAGTGGAAACTCTTATATGCAAAACTTAGGAATCTCCTGTGGCAGATGAAAGTATGTGACCACTTCAGCCACAGACATCAGAAAGTCTCCTGGAGACAAAGAACTAGCCTACATAAGAAAAATTTTGCCAATACAGCTATACCAGTATAGCTATACCAGCAGAGACCGCTAGTGGAGCTGCAGCTTATATTGGCATAAGAAGATTTTTTGTCAGTATGGGTAAACTGCCTTCTCAAACAACATAAGCTATATTGGCAAAAGGACTCTTGCAGGTATAGCTGCATCAACACAGGGGAGCTTGCTGGCATAGCTATGTCAGTCATGGGTGTAGATTTTTTCACACCCTTGACTAAGATAGCTATGTTGACAAATCTTTGTGGTGTACACTTGGCCACAGTCACGAGGGTTGCTGAAAGTCTTCATTCTCAGTCTCCTTTTCTTTATCCATCTGTTCAGTCTTTTGAGATCTATCAATTCTTGTAATCCTCCCATTTTTTAAGAACAATGAAGATGGAGCACACACCAAAGGATCATTGTTCTGAGGAAACTGGCTTTATTATCTCTATATACAATAGGGATAACAGGAGAGGGAAAGAAGAACAGATGCATGGGGAGCACTGAGCTCCAGGGAAGAACAGTAGCAGAAAACTTCCAATACTATCCGTCAAAGATAGTGAGGGCTCAAGAATCTTGAAAGTGAGTAGTCCTGCCTTTTAGAAAGATGGCTGGTTGACGGCACACCTTAGAGCAGTCATGCTAAAATTTTACAGATGCTTCTGACCTTTGTGTTGGTTCTACAGTTTCACGACTTTCCTTAGAACAAGAGTTACATTTCTTTCAAAATGTTTATTGAAGAAATAGTCTTGAGTTTTGCAAAAGGGAAAGGCACAAGTACTTTTTCTAAAAGTTTTCTAAGTGTTACTCTAAATGAGCACCTTCATGCAAAATTAGGTGAAACAATTTGATGGGTTTACAGAAGAGAACAAAATGGAAATACTAAAGAACAAGGAGGAATTCCATAAATGCTTTAAAGAAAGAATGAGGGTTAAATATTTAAGTCACCAATAAATTAAGCTGATATTATGCATTTTAGTTAAAAGACCCCGTGTGTAGCTCTCACAACTCTTTTTGATGTTTGAGAGATTAACTGTTGCAGAGAAAACAATGGACAAGAAACTATCAATTGGTGTTTTTAAATGTAAATATTTTTGTCATTTTTAATTTGAAAAATTATTCTCATTAATTAGTTTAATCTCACTCAATAGATCTTGTTATGTATAAACCGCTACAGTACTACTCAATTTAAATTCACAGAAACTAATTAGTCCAGCAGCAGGAATCAGCCTCACTGAAACATTACTGATTCTTGAGGAGATTATATCACTGTAGCTTCTTTTAGTCATATTATATTACATATCTCAAAGAACAGCTATAGTTTCCTACTCACCTCTTCAAAGGTACTTCTGACAACTTAGATCTAGAGTTCATAAACAGCCTCAGTTTCATGTTGACAATATCTCCAAGTACCTAATAGAAAAGATAATTTTTCCATATTAAAAATGGATTTGGCTAGTTATCAAAGTTCCTTGGCTTTGAAAACAAACGATTCTCTTGACAAATCTTTTTTCCCCTCTGTGAGGGGGTGTATTAACTCCACACTAGAACTGAAGGGGTTAAGGAGCAGTTCTGGGCCCAGATGACTCCATTCCCCTGAACCTGCAGAGCATGCTCCAGATAGAGCAAGGGGCTTTAAATGGAGCCAGACAACTCACATGGGGGCAGATGAGGGAACAGGACAGATCTGGCCTGAGATCTCCTGACCAAAGCTGCTACAGACATCTCCGCTGGGAAGGAAAGGACTACTTCAGCAACTCCCAAACTGTGGATCAGTAGATGGGGTCATGGATCCAACGGGCAAGATTTGGCTTGTGAGACAATGCTGTCTCCCTGCAAACATGTCTGGGCCTATTCCACAAATGTTGCACCTCCTGGCCTGACATTTGTGGAGCAGATCCAGACTGTGTGGAGGTGGCAGTGTGGATGCCACTTTGTCATTAGCACAAGCCAGCTGTGGAAGCATCCTCGTGAGAGACTTGAATCCAGAAAATCCTTATTTGTGGTCAGCAAGCTTATCAACAGAGAGCATTCTCTATGCTTGAGCTGGTAAGAGCTTATGCTACCCTTTTCTGAGACGGGAATATGCAATGTCTTGTAAGCTCCTTAACGCAGGGCTCATATCTTCTTTTATGCGACCATGAGTACCCTGTTGGCACTCAGTAAAGAATTGTTTTAAGTTACTGTCTCTGTGCTGCAAATTCCTGGCTGACAATGAAATTATTCAGCCTCCCACACAGGTGATGACTGAGCATCTCAGCAAGTTGAAGCAACAGTTTGCAACCTTTCCCCCCCTGATTTGGACATGTCAAAGTCTGACTGTGTGTGAAATCCCTTTCATTACAAGCCCAATGCCATGGATTTGCCAGCAGCTTAAATCAAACAGCTCATCGAAATTTCCTGCCATTGACCCTTGAGAGGAACATATGTCCAACTTCTCTCCCAGAGTTCTGGTTCACTGTCAAGAATGACTATACTGCACTCTCAACACATGCCTTGAAACTGATGGTGCCATTTGCAAGCACATATATATGTGCAGCTGGATTCAGTGCACTTGTGTCCATCAGAGCACAACATCGATCTACCATTGATGTCACATCAAAGATTAGATGTGCAAATTCTAACATGCAGCCGGACTTTGAGAAGCTGTGTTGCAACATGCAAGCCCATGTCTCAAGTTAAAGAGCGCTAAATAACATATTGAATGGGCAAATTCCTTGACTTGCTTGGTCGCTGTGTTGCCTGTGCTGTCTGGGGTCACAGGAAACAGTAAGTCTCAAAATGGGGTCATGCAGGCAAAAAGTCTGGGAACCCTGGTCTGAAGATTGTTACTCCCCCTCTTTATCCCCCCCCCCTTTTGCTATCTTAAGATGGACTTTTTGAGACTGTGGAGGGGGGTGGATGGTAGGAAGTGGCCCAGGGAGGCAGTCTTGAGGTATGCCCAGGTGCCTGACATTGGTTGTCTCTCACAGGGCCCTGAATCAGAGCCTGGTGGAGTGGGAGGGCCTGGGCTTCCCTAACCAACACCCTTCCACCCCTCGCAGGAGTAAAGAGAAGACAGAGACTCTGGAAGCCTTGTGGCAAGGGCAAGCCACCTACAGCGGCTAGGAAACAGACTGAGGCTCCTTCCGTTTTAAGGACACAGTACCCTCTATAGTTCATTGGACACTGCTACTGCTAAAGGGGGAGTTGAGCTAAACTGGGCTGAGTTGCCACCCACCAAAAGGCAGGCCATCCCAGTTTTGGAGGAGTTGCCAACAGGAGGCACCAGAGACCAAGGGGGAAATTGAGGTCAATGACTTAAGCACTAGGTGATGCCACTGCTAAGCCTGGCCTCTTGTCAAACACTCTCTAAGGCTTCAGTAACAATCAGTATATATCTTAAGAAGTCTTTCAGTTCTAAGTATCTGCATTAAAGAATGGTTATTGTCAGTTAATTTAGGTAAAATATAGACCTGCCCTAAAATTAGTTCTGATCCAGCATGGAATGTCCTCCATATTCTAAATTTTAATGTTTTTCTCCAAAATATTAACAAATTAATTTTTTTAGAAACAGCTGTTGTCTTCATCTCCTTCCAGTATATATTCAAACTTCTTTTAATCTGTACCTTCCAGGATAAAGATAATGTTTTCTCTCTTATGAAATCTATGTTGGTTCTGCAACAAAGCAAAGTAGCAAACGTTCAAGAATTATACTGATATCACCAATGATGGATCAGTGATGTGTTAAACTCTTCATCCCAGAATTTTTGAATCATTTCCACCTAGTCTTTGATTTCTATCTGTTTATAGTAATTTCTAATGCACCCATCTCCATAGTACTGGTACCCAGGTGCTATATACAAAATGAGAATACTACTTCTTGCTTACATTTCTTTTGTTCTGTGGACAACTCATGGTTTAATGTTGAATTCTCTGGTGATTATATAAAGGAAAGCAAATAAATATAACAGCAATTAAAACTGGAAGATTAACACTGTTCAGAGTCATAAGGCTGCCTTCTAGTATACTTAGGCTGCATTTGGTTCAAGGAATCTAGCTCGGCTTACTAAGTGTCATTCTTTCTCAGACTAGTTTTCGAATTATCTGGAACTCCTAACTGTGCCTTTGTAACCTAACAAAAGCCTGTTCATCTTCTTATAGTCTTAATACATGACAATTTTAAGTCTCTCCAATATAGTATCATGAGACAAGTTTGAAGTGACTACCAAATGTCACAAGGTATGATAAAAATAGAATGCTTTCACCAGAGCACACAGATCATGAATGATTTTGATTAAACTGCTCATAAATGATTGGGACACTAATCATTTACTGGGGGATGACTCCTTAATTTTTTTATTGCACTACATAACACACAGGATTTATGACATGGATAGTTACCATTATTACTATTTGTAGAACACTGAAAAAATGTTTGGTGCTTTTCAAAACAATATATAAATATAAACCCAGCTCAGAAGAGCTTATGGTCTTGATGTCAGACATATACAAGACAAGATACCCAGAGACGACCCAACTTAAAATCTTTTCCCTTTGGGGTTTTATATGTGTACGTGCTTGTTTAAACAAATACACTCTTCTGGAGGAGGTGTAACGGTTTAATGTTTGTAGGGCATAATGAAATAGGTAGAGCTGAATAGTTTTTCAACAGAAAATGCAGTTTCTGAATTTTTTTTATTTGGTTTGTTGAACTGACTCAAAATGTTTTGTTTTGACTCATTTCAACATTAAACTGCAACTCCTATCACTGCGAGTTGCCTCTTGGGAGATGAAGTTCAGGTCCCCATTCTCTCCTATGGGCTGGGCTGCCTAGGTGGGTGGCAACTTCCATGATGCAATGCAGTCTCCCCTTTGACTAAGTGGCATTGTGCATCATGGGAGTTATACAGCTGCAGGTACATCATGGGAGATGTATTCCATCCAGGGAGTCCAGTTCATAAAGGAGAACAGGAACTTCAGACCTGAACTACAACTGTCAGGAGTCAATGTACCACCACAGGAAAATGCAGATTGTGCATCAACCCAAAACAAAAATATTTTGATTCAGAATCATCATAATGTTTCATTTTGATTGGAAATGCTGAAACTTAACATTTCATCACTTCTGAACTGAATTTTTCAGAACAATTTGTTCTCTGACAAATTGATATTTCAACTTTTTGTTCCAATTTGGGACAAAAACAAATGTTGAAATATCAGAATTTCCCATAAGATCAAAATTTTGCTTAGCTTCATCCTCAGGAGTTATGAATGGGAAGCAAGCGGGAGTCTGGTGTACTGAGAACAGAAGGACATTCCATGCACAGGGAACATCATGGAAAAAGGCATGAAAATGGGAGTTGAAAAAAGAAACAAATCTGTGAGGCTTGCATCATTTTCAAGGGGAAGAAGGTAAAACAAACTGCAACAGGAATCAAGACAGCTAGGGCAAAATTGTAGAGGGCCTTGAAGTCAAAGCAAGAAATTTAAATTTCACAGGGCTAGTCTTAAAGAAATGGCATAATGTGACTCATGAGAAAGGAAGGTAATTTTAGCAGCTTTGTATCCATGGTATTGTCTCTCAAGATCAGGAGTTCTCAACCTTTTTCTTTCTAAGGCCCACCCATCCACAGCCCACCTGTGCCAGAACTATTGTTTTTCTGCATATCCAGTAGATTAAAAGCTATAATAAATTGAAAGTCATACAGTTAAAAACACACATACACACACACAATATAAGAAAGAAATGGATAATATAAGTACACAGATAAAAAACTGAATATTAAGTTCAAATACTAATATGCCTGTATTTCCCCACTGCGCAGGGCTGAAGCCCAAGCCCCGCCGCATGGGGCTCCTTATGGTGTGGGGCCCCAGGCAATTGCCCTGCTTGCTATACCCTAATGACTGCCCTGCTGAAGCCAATGGATTTCAGCATATCATGCAGGAAAATTAACACGCTCTCTGGTTAAAAAAAAAAAAAAAAAAGCCAGTGTGTCCAGATAGAGCAAGGGGAAACAGCATTAAATTTCTGTATGCTCTCTGATTTATTTTGCCAGACCACCTGAAACCTAATCAAGGCCTCCCAAAGGGCCATGGACCCCCAGTTGAGAATTGCAGCTCTAGATAATCAACAGTTACATGCAATAGAGGATTGTTCTTGGATATTCTTAATAGCACTAGCCATCCGAAGGAACATCCATTCAAGCACTGAAACGAGGTTAGATTTTATAGATATATCTTCTAATGAAGACATTCATTTTCTAAATTGTTAAATGTATATTTGACAGTTTAAGTTAAACTAGTCTCTCAGATAAATGTTAGGCTGTAATTTTTTTTTTAGATATTTCATGTAAAAATAAGAAAAAAAAACATTCTTAGTACAGGATAAAGAACACAAAAGTACAAATTAAAAGAAACTGCCATCGTCTTACAATCAATAAATGTGCCATCTTCTGTGCTTCTCTTGTTAAAGGATCAACAATAGCAATAACGTCATAGAATGGTTCATTCTGTTGAGGATCTATTTTTACTATGCTGTTAAAAAAAGATGTTAAACATAAGTGAAATGAAAAATTCTAAATTAAACTTGTGGAAATAACAACCATCAACAGGTTTTCTTAATTCTGAATTTATCATATTTTTAGCACTTTACATCATCTTTAAGAATTTTTCAATATAAGACATTGCTCCAACATTTATCAGAGGCCTGGTCTATACTAGGGGGTGGGATTGATCGAAGTTACACAACTTCTGCTACGTGAATAATGTAGCTAAAATTGATGTACTTAGATCTACTTACCACGGTGTCTTCACTGCAGTAAGTCGATGGCTGATGCTCCCCGTCAATGCCGCCTGTGCCTCTCACTCCGGCGGAGTACCAAGTTGACAGGAGAGTGCTTGGCAGTCGATTTATTGTGTCTAGACTAGACTCAATAAATCGACCCCCACTGGATCGATTGCTGCCCATCGATCCAGCGGGTAATGTAGACAAGCCCAGAGTCTCCTTGTGAAGTGTCCAGAAAAGCACATTATGAACCAAAATATTTACCTTTCTGTTCATTATAAACCTTTCATGCAAGCAATATCAGCCAGAATCTTCCTCAGGTTTCCATCACCACAGTGTAGTGGTGTGGCTGCTGACTGAGCTCTCCTTTGGAGCTGACTTTGGGACTCCTCCCACTACAGCTGGTTGACAAACTGTACCTCCTGATGCTTTTGCAAAAGTTGCAGGAGGACGGTTTGGGTCTTTTGCTACTGATCAGCTCATAGACAGACAATTTTCTCCATCCTTCCTATATCCATTTCACTCCTTGGTGGTGGTGGTGGGGTCTTTGATCCTGCTGACTACACAAGTTTGTGGCTGCCTACTGAGCACCTCCTCATAGCCAGGGGTTGCTTTACAGGCATCCTGCCCCTATTACCCGCTCAAATACTCCAGAGAGTCTATGTTGTAACTCACAGTACCCCTTTCTTGGGCTAGTTTAATGTCAAATAAAGTTTACACAAACCTCAGAAACCTTAGTCATAAAATAATCCAAACAGTCTTTAATATAATGTCCAAAATCATAAGCTCAACCTGAAGCCACCAGTCCCCAGCCCCCCTTTGTCCCTTTTTCTATCCTGAATCATCAGATTTTGCAAGTGTCGTCAAGAGTCAACAGTGACAGAAATTTGATTTAAACAATAAAAAAAAAAAAAGGAAACTGGGTAATGTTAAATATAATAAAATGGAGGAACTTGTTTGTCTCTCCTAGACAAGGATTTGTTTTGACAAACCAGATTAAAAGGCGATAATGTATTAATCACAGGCCCTTGATTAGAGGAAGCTGGAGCCATAGGAATGAATAGTAGGCCCTCACTAAAAGCATATGTTAATAAATCATGCATTGCAAATATGATTACTGGATTTCCACTATTTTTCACTAAACAACATATCAGTTAGGTGCTGCCAGGAGTGTAGCCAGTGCGAGTGATGCTACACATCCTACAATCCCATGGGAGGATACTATGCCACGTCAGGTTCTCAGTATGCTTTGATACAGGACTAAGGTACTTGCAACTGGCTGCTGGTGCTGCTTTTCTTCCTCTCACTATGCTACGAAGGGAAGGCCAGACTCAGTACACCATAGCAGTTTTTCCAATAAAACTGAACAGGAACTTGGGAGTGATGATTACAGGAGGATAAATGAGTCTTCAGGAAGGTTCTTCTGTTACTCTCTTATTCAGTCATGGTTCTAATGCTGCCCTTTCTGCCTTTAAAAACTCAACCTGTCTCTGCAACCAGCCATTGAAAGGAAGTAAAACTAAAGATGGCTACCATGATCTTACCATTAATGAGAAGCTAGGAGTCCCCCTCCTCTTGCCCCACTTCTTGTCGTTCCAATAAAGATTTACAGATGTGAACCTTAGTATTTTCCAGTTTCATTTAGCAACAGAAAGACACCAGTGGCATACTAACTTTCACTGACTCCTCATGTTTGGGGTTAATGAGACAGCAGGAGCAACAAACACAGATACTTTAAACTCACTGCTTAAGACTTCCAAACACAATGTGAATCTGCCTGCTGGCTTTTAATATATCTTGTAGCAGCCAAAGCACAACAGTGAGAACCTAACCACCCCTATTGCAAATAGAGTTGGTGGTGAGAACAGTACCATCATCCATCTGTAGGTGACATAGTCCTATGTTTTAGTGCTGTGTGCCAAAAGTGTGAGAAGAGGTGACATGGTGCTAATCCCCACTCCAGGAAATGAATAATTTATATACTAACCTTGTGAACAGTAATCAGTAATCCACAAAATTCAATAATCTCAATTTGGACTTTCCACATCAGTGCAGATTAGTGAGGCTCTCTTAGTTTACCTGCGATTTTGTTTAACTACGTTCAGGTTTTTAATTTAGTAAGTAAATATAATGTACTGATTCATCTTCCTCTCTCCCAGTACTCCCATTTCCACTCCATAAAACTCTATTTGTCACCTTTTTCAGTGTTGATTAGAAATAGATAAAATTGTCAATGTTTTGACATTACTGACCAATATACTAGTAGTGAAATTAAGATTGCCTGTGTTGCTCATTGGTTTCCTGAATTGTTTGTACAATCACAAAATCAGTTTCTTCTTTTAAAACTACAAAATGTTTACTGAAGTTCTGGAAGATTGCATACAGTACTTAAAGCATTAATAATGTTTAATATTAAGATGCCATAGCTATATATGCATTATGATGAGACTGAACTTACCTGTGTTGCTCTTTGAGAAATTCAACATTTTGTCTAATGACCGTTTTAGGCAATGAAGACAGAAGGGCATCCACTTTCATAATCAAATCACTGCCACTGGTACAATAAAACAAACAGTTAATATGTGACTTTTCTAATAAAAAGGGAATAAAATATCAATTTTCAATGTATATCTGTGTGCATAAAAGACTACGCAAAAATATGATGCTTTAAGGACACCACAGTCATAAGATTTTTAATTTTGAGTCTCTAAGCCTTTAGAATGTGACTAACCAAGAACTACTAAATCTATAGTTCTGGAGAGATGTGCCCTTCTATACATTTACAAGATGGAATATACAGTCCAGCAGTTTAAATGGTAAAATCCACTTGTACCCACAACTCTCTGTTCCTTTCTTGCTGCTGTTCACTGAAAAATTCCCTCTTACAACTCCCATGAGCAGCCACAGCTAATTAGTCCATCTTTTGACTACATCTTATTTATCCTAGAGTTTCCACGCCGTTTTAACTGAATTTTTAACTGTTTTATCTCCGCATCATTACTTTTCTTCTGTCATTTAAAAAACAAAAACTACAATTAGCTACCACTGATACTGATATGAGTGCAGTGCTTAGTCAGGATCATGAAACAGGGCTTCGACCAATGGCATATGCCTGTAAAATCTTAAATGGGGTGGAGCAGGAATTTACCCCATGTAAGAAAGGAGTGTTAGCATTAATTTGGCCCCTACAACATTGGGAATATTTGGTAGGAATGTCCCCAGTGCTTCTTAAAACATCCCACTCTCTGGTAAAGTATGTGCTGACAGGAAAGACTAACGATGGTCATGTTTCTAGCCCCCTGATAGCTAAGTGGACATTAGCATTATTAAACAAAAATGTGAGCATGGAAAAGGTACCAGTTCTATCTCCAGTTTCATATGGTCTTATGGTAGAAGGGGAACAGCATGAGTGCCCCCTGCTTGAAATCCCTCCAGAGGAATCTTTATTGTTCCGAGGTGAAACACTGTTAGGGGATAGCAGAAAAAGTGGATGTAATCTGGTTTGTGGATGGGCCTTGCTACTATAATGAAGGAAAACCATACACAAGATAGGCTGCAGTAAGGGTGTCCAATTCTAGGGAACAGTGTAAACCTCACTCAGCACAAGCAGCTGAAATTGTGGCAATAGCCATAGTACTGGAAAATACACCAATAGATAATGGGGTAGCTATCTTCACAGATTCTGAGCAGGTACTAAGAGTTGTAGTAGACTGAATGCCCCAGTGGAAGAAAAGAGGAATGAGATCAGCAGACAACAAGCCTATTGCACATGCTGGGAAATTATCTTTGGCACTTAGCACAGAGAGAACACAGCCAGTAGAAATGGGAAAGATAAAGGCTCATACGAAAGACATTAAGGAGGCTCAGTGAAATAACAGGGCAGATGAGGAAGCTCAGGCGGGAACCAAGGAGAGGACATTGTGGCAGCCACAACTCCAATTAGCGCCAATAGCAATAGTAGGCAGGGATAAAACAGAACAAATAGATCTAATATCCCTACAGAAAAGAGATCCAGAAATAAAAAGGCTTGTAGCTAAAGGGGAACATCAAGGGTGGAAACTTTGGGAGCATGATACAGGATTGGTTCTAGCCACCAAAATGGAGAAAACATGCCTATGTGGGTTGCCCCAACTGAAATAAGTTCTGAGATGATAAACCTAGGCCATAATAATGGACACCTGGGCATGGAGAAAACTCTCAGCAGAATGCAAGCATCAGGTTGATGGCCAAATATGAGACCTGATATAGAGCAGTATGTAAATAATTGCTTGCCTTGTGCTTCCAATAATGCAGGTACTAGATTGGTAAAAGGACCCTTCTGTCACCAAAGAATGCAAATTGATATTAGCTAAAACAGCAAAAGGGAATCAAATATTGCCTAGTAATAGTGGATGCATTTACAAAATGGGTTGAAGCGATACCCACAAGAAACAATACTGACCTAACTACATCGTAGTTGAGCAAACAAAATGATGGGATGTTCCCCAAGAGACTGATTCTGATCAAGGGCCATGTCATAAATATAAAGGGAAGGGTAAACCCCTTTGAAATCCCTCCTGGCCAGGGGAAAGCTCCTCTCACCTGTAAAGGGTTAAGAAGCTAAAGGTAACCTCGCTGGCACCTGACCAAAATGACCAATGAGGAGACAAGATACTTTCAAAAGCTGGGAGGAGGGAGAGAAACAAAGGGTCTGTGTCTGTCTGTATGCTGGTTTCTGCCAGGGATAGACCAGGAATGGAGCCTTAGAACTTTTAGTAAGTAATCTAGCTAGGTATGTGTTAGATTATGATTTCTTTAAATGGCTGAGAAAAGAATTATGCTGAATAGAATAACTATTTCTGTCTGTGTATCTTTTTTGTAACTTAAGGTTTTGCCTAGAGGGGTTCTCTATGTTTTTTAATCTAATTACCCTGTAAGATATCTACCATCCTGATTTTACAGGGGGGATTTCTTTATTTCTATTTACTTCTATTTTTTATTAAAAGTCTTCTTGTAAAACACTGAATGCTTTTTCATTGTTCTCAGATCCAAGGGTTTGGGTCTGGGGTTACCTATGCAAATTGGTGAGGCTTTTTATCCAACATTTCCCAGCAAAGGGGGGGTGCAAGTGTTGGGAGGATTGTTCATTGTTCTTAAGATCCAAGGGTCTGGGTCTGTAGTCACCAAGGCAAATTGGTGAGGCTTTTTACCAAACCTTGTCCAGGAAGTGGGGTGCAAGGGTTTGGGAAGTATTTTGGGGGGAAGGACGCGTCCAAACAGCTCTTCCCCAGTAACCAGTATTAGTTTGGTGGTGGTAGCGGCCAGTCCAAGGATAACGGGTGTAATATTTTGTACCTTGGGGAAGTTTTTGACCTAAGCTGGTAAAGATAAGCTTAGGAGGTGTTTCATGCAGGTCCCCACATCTGTACCCTAGAGTTCAGAGTGGGGGAGGAACCTTGACAGGCCACATTTTGTGGGGGAAACCACAAAAGGACTCTGCCAAGCATTTGATATTAAGCAAAGATTACATAGAGCAGGACACTCTCAAAGCTCAGGACAGATAGAAAGAATGAACAGAACAATAAAAACAGCGCAGAGTTCCAGAGAAGGGCAACAAAAATGATTAGGGGACTGGAACACATGACTTATGAGGAGAGGCTGAGGGAACTGGGATTGTTTAGTCTGCGGAAGAGAAGAATGAGGGGGGATTTGATAGCTGCTTTCAACTACCTGAGAGGTGGTTCCAAATAGGTTGATTCTAGACTATTCTCAGTGGTAGAAGATGACAGGACAAGGAGTAATGGTCTCTAGTTGCAGTGCGGGAGGTTTAGGTTGGATATTAGGAAAAACTTTTTCACTAGGAGGGTGGTGAAATACTGGAATGCGTTACCTAGGGAGGTGGTAGAATCTCCTTCCTTAGAAGTTTTTAAGGTCAGGCTTGACAAAGCCCTGGCTGGGATGATTTAGTTGGGGATCGGTCCTGCTTTGAGCAGGGGTTGGACTAGATGACCTCCTGAGGTCCCTTCCAACCCCGATATTCTATGACTCTATGATTGAAAGCTATACATGTGAAACAAATGGCTCTCAGCCAACAAATGGCTGATCACTTTCTGGTCATCCAAATGGGCTTCCCATTCTGCAGTGGACACATCTGTCACAAGTGTCATATTGTGGAAAGATGAGGAGAAGGGTACTTCATTGCAGACAAGTAGAAGATCCTTTACCAATCTGAAGAGCAAACTTTCTGGGGAATCATGACCACATCTATGTGGTATTTGCCAGGTAGCTGCACTGATCTCAACCAGTCTTGCATGAAGCACAGATAAAATCTGGCAAATTGTATCATGTAGATGCAGGAAGCCATGTAACCCATGAGTTTTAGGAAGATTGTGGCTGATATTCTCGGGTGGAGCTGCAGCTGGTTGATGAAATTTAGAAGGCAAGAAATCTGTCTTATGACACATAAGCTTTTGCCACTGAGGAGTCCAGCACTGCCCCTATGTACTCTGTTCTTTGAGCAGGAGCGAGAGTGAACTTGGCTTTGACGACTCTGAGGCCCAGTTCAGTGAAAAGGTTGAAGATTATTGCGATCATGTTGTTCACCTGTTGTGGTAAGTGACCTTGGATAAGCCAGTCATTAAGGTATAGACAGACATTAATTCCTTGCTTACTCTGGAATGCTGCCACCATCACTAGACACACTGTACTGTAGTGAGATTTTCCCACATAAAACCAGGGTATTTCCTGTGGACCAGGTGAATTCCAATATGAAAGTAGGCATCTTGCAAGTTGAGAGCCGCAAACCAGTCCTGAAGATTTAAAGTGGGAATTATGGATGCTAGAGCCATCATCCTGAACTTGAATCAACATATGAAGTTGAGTCGTTGAAGGTCTAGAAAGCAGTGCCAATCTCTTTTCTTCTTTGGGACCAAGAAATAATTAAAACAGAATCCCGTGCCCTGCAATTCCATGGGCACGTCTCCCACTGATCTGAGTTGCAGGAGGAAATCCACTTCCTTTCTGAGGAACATCTTGTGAGAAGCATTCTTCTGTTTTTTCCTGACACTTCTGTGGTATTTGCATTTCCCCCAGACAGAAGAGGCACTAAATATATATCATTGATAGGGATTGCTCCCTTCCAAGAGGGTCAGGTCTTGAATCCAGGGGATTTGGACTCCGCCATGTCATGACGGGGGTGTGGCGGGGGGTAGTGGCATGTGGGCTCAAAACCCCTAAAATCTTTTTTTCCAGTATGCCAAAGGGCTTAACAGGCTAAAACTAGACTAACAACTATAACTATCTAGCTGGAAAGATAAATTGTATTTTACAGAGAGACAGAGACTGCACATATTCTATCTCGTAGCCACAGCCACTAAGAAAGAACTGGAGCTATGAGGTGCCAAAGGGCAAGCTGGGCACAGGCTACTCAAAAGATTTCAATCTTGCACACATAAGGCGCAAACACTCCAGAAGTGGCATACATGTGGACAACCACTCCAAGAACTCATAGATAGACCTGAACTCGTCAAGGAGAAGAGGGAGTCTAGTATATCAGGTATCCGAGTGTCAACTTGAAATAAACAACGTTGTTGAGTGCAGCTAGTAAATCTCTTTCACTTGACATAGTATGTATGCCCGATGGAGTCCATTCCATTATGTATGAGTATGTTCTGGACCTCTGAGGAGCAGGGAAGATGGATCTGGATGGAGATTTTGCCCATCGCTTTCTAGTATTACCTCTAGCTGAAGAAGTAATTTGGTTGGAGGCCAAATAAAGAGATTCAATAGGTCTGACAACCAGAATTGTGTTTGCCAGGCTGGTGCCAACATGACCATATTGGCTGCGTTCTGTCTTAGTTTCCAGCTGGAAAAGTATTTGGAATTATTAGAATTGGAGGGTGTGCATATATTAGTCTTGAAGCCCAAGGGACAAGAAATGCCTCTGACAGAGAACCCAGGCACTGACCCTTTCTAGATGAGAATCTAAAACATTTCTTATTCTTTTTTGGTATCTATGGAGGGTCAGCCCCATCTGGTGAATATGTCCTGTATGATAGTGTCTTTCACTGTGCTCACTTGCAAACTGCCTGTTGAGTTGATCTGCAAGAACATTCTGCAAGCCTAGTAAGCAATGGGACATTGCAATAATTTTCTATCAAATGCAGTACTTCCATAGATGCACAGCTTATTGAGAAAGGGGGGTGAATCTTGCTCCCCCTTGCCTATTGATATACACTGTAACTGAGGCGTTGTCTTACATAATCTGAATGGTTAAACCTTTCAGAACTTGTAGGAATTTTGTGCAAGCCTGATGAATGGCCCTCAGCTTTAGGACATGGGTTGAGTTTCCTGATCCCACCAGAGACCTTGAGTGTCCCTGAAGCCCGAGACAAACTCTTACTGATGACTGAGGTTAGGCTCATAGCTGTTTGATCAGACATACTATGGTGTCAAATCTTTCTTGAGTCAGATAAGCCTGTGCTGTGGTGAAGTCCAGTACTGCCCCTATAAGTTGTATTGTTTGGATAGAAACTTAACACAAACTTTTCCTTGTTGCCTCTCAGTCCTAAGGAGGTGAAAGGCACAAGTACCTGATGATTGGAGTAGTTCAAATGCTAAGGAGATCTCCCCTGAAAGAGCCAGTAGCCTATGTAAAGGAAAACTTGGATTCCTTGTTTTCTCTGGTGTGCATCCACTACCGCCAGGCATTTGGTAAACGCCAAATGGATCAAATGGCAGAACCCTGTACTGGTAGTGGGAATTGCCTATCTGCAATCTCAAGTATTTCCTGTGGGCAAGATGGATAGCTGTATCAAAGCATGCATTCTGAATGTTGACAGCTGTATACTAATCCTGTGAATATAGATGGAATTACTGCAGCTAGTGTTACAGTCCTGAACTTGAACTTCCAGATGAAAGTGTTTAGATGTCTCATGTCCAGGATTGGGTGCCAGGCCGCGCTTCGAAGTATCAGAAAGTAATGGGAACAAACGTATTCCTCCCCTGATACTTAAAGCATTGCTTCCACTGGTCTGAGACTGAGAAGTGAACTCCACTTCTTGATGTGGCATGCTCTCATGAAAGGGGTCTCATGACAGCAGTCTCTATCTTTTTGGTTAATTCAGACTCTGTGATGTGAGAAGTACACCTGTTTCTGATAGGGTTGAGGCCTAAACTTGGGATCTGGTGTAAACACTTCCAAAGATTTCACTGTTGCCCTAGAACCTTTTAAGGAGTGCAGGGCCTATCTGTTTTGGCCCTTAACAATTTACATCCCTCAAAGGCAGATTTTCTACTGTCAACTGCACTTTAAGTATTCCAGATAATTGTAACCAAGAAGTTCTCCTTATGGTTATCGATGAAGCCCATGGCATGGACTTGGATGTGCGTGTTGTCTTGTCCGTTCATGGGCTGCCATCACTGCCAGGCACAGGATGAGTGTAACATTTTTCAAATCCTGCTGAAAGGCCTTATACCTTCTGTTTGAATGCTTATATAGTAACACCAGAAATGCAGGTGACTGTCAGAGTAATTTAGCTGGCTCTAGCAGGTCTTCATTTATTGGTGTCACAAGATGTCCAGGAACGCAGGTGTGCAAAATGTCCAAAAGATTATGTGATTTCTCCTGGACAACTTTCACAAGGATCTTGAGTATATCAACCACGAGACACAGCAGCCCCTGAAAGGTTTTGGAATCATCAGGCTGCATGCTAGTGGAAGAAGGAATCATAGCCTCATTAGGCAACAAAGAAGAGATGGGAGTTGGAATGTTGTGTTCCTGAGTCTGCAGATCCTCTTCTTCAGATCCTTGGTCATGTGTTGGATCACTGGTTGAGCCATCTGCAGTGCTCCCCCCTGCTTTGCTGGAGACAGATACCTCATTCTAGATTGAGCTGTTGATGCTGCCTTCCTTGCCAGTTATAAGACCAACAGTGCCCAGTAGGACCAAGGCTGCTGGTAGAAGTATGGAGCAGAGGGCCAAGAGCTCTTAGGCCAGGGGTAGTTGTGCCCTATACTCCATTTAAAAAAAAAAGGGATCAAATTACCTAGACCCAAAGGAATATGTTGGTGACACCTCCCTCTGGCTATCTGAGTCTAAAGGAAAGAAAAAGTATTCCTCCTCTAAAGGTGAAGCAGTACTAGGCTTGAGTGCACAGTAAGAGCTTAATGAGCCCTAACACATACCACAATGGGCTTGATATTGAGCCTGAGATAGTTGTTCATATTACAGGTGAAACCTTTACCACAAACAACAGAGGTGACCATAGAAACAGTTAAATCTCATGAAGCCATAGAGCCTCCCACAGTACTGAGAAAGTCAGTGTCATAGGCAGATAAATAGAAGGCATTAGTACTGGAGCGGTCAGTACCAATGACACCAGTACTGGGAGCTTTGATGCCAAAATTTCAGTATTAGGTGATGCATGAAGCTCCATATGAGCCAGGAACAGAGCAGAGTGACTGGTACTGGAGTGGACGCCCAGAGGGACCCTTCTTGGGCCTTGAGCTACCTTTTTCCAGGGAAGAACAAAAGGATTTCTGCTTTTAGAGCTAGCACCCAGAGAGGGTGACCTAGATCTATGTCCCTGAGAGGAGCTATTCTCCTTCTTTCTCTTGACTTCCAGAATTTGTCCTGGTTCAAGAGCAGGATTTTTGAGAAACTCTACTCACAGAGCTGCAAGCTGAGGAGCTGACAGGAGCACCTATTGAAGAGGATTGCTTAGGGATTTCAGTCCCACTCACTCCAGGATATGAATAGGGCTGCATTTATGCCAGTCTGTTTTGTCTTTTGTGTTCTATTTAAGAATGACTTCCAAATGGCACACGTCTCAGGAATGTGTTCCTCATTAAGGCATAATAAACATCTGGTATGCCCTTCATTACAGGGCATTACTGCCTTGCAAGGAGGACAGTTTTCAAGTCCTGCAGACTTTTGTTCCACCATAAGAGCTCAGCCTGGAACCAGGAAAGTCTCACAGGAAGAAAGAAAGAAAAAAAAAAAAAGCTTGTTTTGCTTTTCTTTATTTTTTAAAAAGGAAACATTATGAAAAACCTACAACTAAAGACTAACTATCTGAGTAACTATCTGAAGTTATTTACAACTATTTACACAAGAACAATGAGTGAGAAATTCAGGCTATGGCTACACTAGGAAGTTTACAGCAGCAGAGCTGCAGCGATGCAGCTGCACTGCTGTAAACTAATGTAACAGTTCTAAGCAGACAGGAGAGAGGTCTCCTGTCAGCTTAACTACTCCAGCCCCATGTGCAGCAGCAGCAGCTATGTCTGAGGGAGAGCTGACATAACACTGTCTACACTGGCTGCCTATACCAGTGCTTAGGTTGGTGTAATTTCATTGCTCAGGGGGGTTGCTTTTTCACTCCTGAACGACGTAAGTAATACCATGTTTCAGAGTAACAGCCGTGTTAGTCTGTATCCGCAAAAAAGAAAAGGAGTACTTGTGGCACCTTAGAGATTAAATTTGTTAGTCTCTAAGGTGCCACAAGTACTCCTTTTATAAGTAATATGCAATAACTGCTAGTTTCATCATAGCCTGAGACACTGCGTAAGTGCCTACCTGAAGTCACAGGCAATAAGAAGGAACTAAGGGACACACTCCACGCTTTATGCCTTTGGATGGGAGGCATGAGGACACTTGGAGGACAAGGGCAAGATGCTGTCCAAAAGAATCCAAACTTGGGCACATGCACACCAAGAGTGGAATACATATGGACAAACACTGAAAGAAGACCTGGTATCCTCTAGAAGAAAGTGAAATAATTAGTCACAGGTGATAAACTCAAATGAGTCTCACATGCATTCAGACAATAGATTCCCAAAACCCAAAAGTGTTTTACTGTTTAGAGCTGATCCCCATCTCTCTGACAACGCTTTTAATCTTCTCTGCTGAAGTACTGAATGTTATCTTTTCCAACAAATGAAAATCTTCAGTAAAGAACTCATTTTCATCCAAAGGACCCAGGACCTTAAGAGGAAAAAAAATGACACTATTTTACTAGAAGCTTAGGTTTTCAAAAATATTTCCTCTGTAAGCAAAAATACGCTCAATTTTTAATAAAGTAAAATTTTCAGTATTAAAAATCTCTCTCCTGTATACCACTAGATTTTACTATTTATATAGTATTCATGCTGTGAAAATTCCAGCATTTACAATTTTCTATTAATTAAATTGAACTACAGTATATTTAAACATACATTCCTTTCAGGTGATATCCCGAATAGCAAGTAGAAAAAATTCATTGGGCAAACAAGGGATGCATCTATTGTAAACAAAAACAAACAAACAAAAAAGTTACAACAGGAACATCCACAAATATGTGTACTATCACAGCATTCCCAGTATACATGCCTATTTACAGAAATGTATTATTCGGCAACATAAGCTCCTTTTAAATAAAAGCTCAAAGAAAAAAAGTGCAAAATTTGAACACAAACCACCATGATCCTGCCTTGTGCTTAGTTGTTAAATCCTATAACACCTTCATTGTGTCCTACATCAGAACTATTTTAGTGTATTGGTGTGCACACAGTTGTTTAAAAAAAATTGGGAAATCAATACGTTCTATTGTACACGTGCCAAACATTATAAGAATATGAATACATTACACAAACACACACACACTTTTCTATAAAGAAAATAAGTTTCAGTTATCCAGTCTCAGTGGAAGCAGAAGTAAATGGGCAGGTAATGTTTCCAGAAGATTAAGTAGCAAGAAGGGCCGAACCAAAGCCACTGAGGTCAGCGGGAGTCTCTCGGTTGATTTCAATGGGTTTTGGATTGACCTGTAAAAACATTATGGCAAAAGTACAAAATTTTTCAATTTCGTTTTAGGAATCAGTTGAAAAGGCAATGGGAGTTGAAATGAGAGTTTTGCCACTGACTTATGGGGACAGGATTTCATTCTATTATTCTTAAATAAAACATCAATGACAATAATTGATTGAAAAAAGAGAGAAATGTAAAGTGCCCTTTTGGTCAGGAAAGTGATTCTGAAAAACTGCATAGTCTTATTCAATACATCTTATTGCTATGTGCACTTAGGGTCATCTTTTGACATTAGTGACTAAATAAAGTTTTCATTGTTTTTGGACTGTTGTTACCTCAGAAGGGGATAGAAATAGAGAGAAATGACCTGGGCTGGAGGGCTAGGCCATGAAACACATAGCCAGTGACAGGACATCACAGGAGGGCATCACAGGAGGTGCTATAGACTAAGACCCTTGCAATGCCATGCTATGATGACTGGGGGCACTACAGCAGTAAGTCAAGCTGCTTACAGGACTGCATTCTATTTTGACTTGTATCAACATAATTGTTTGCTAGGTTCCAATTTCAGGACCAAAGTTTGCTCTCAGTTATACCTGTACACCTTTTTTTACACAAGTTATGCCGATAAGACAAAATATACTAACTTATGAAATAGCTTGTTAATTACTGTTCAAACCCATTTGCACAGTATGCAAACTTCTCCCTATTGTCTTAGAAAAAAAAATTAAAGAGCTCAGAAATAGTCATGTTATTATCCTGAAAATTTAAATTTCTTTTAAAAATCTTTGTGGTTTTCTAGCAAAAATCCCAAGAAAATGACATAATACTTTTCCAGTCAAGAACAGTTTCTAAATGTGTTACAACTATATCTAAAAGAGTTAAATAGTTGAATTAATTTCAAATAATCATCACTCATTAACTTTGAAGAACAACTCCACTGTGAAAAGTTATTGTAAAAATATATCAGTAAATCTAAAGTAGACATTTGCAATGCTCTCATCGTATCTTGGTGATGTTGCACTGGTATAAATGAAGACTGATTTTGGCTTGCAAATTGTTTAGGCCAAATTTTGTAATACTGGTATGATGCATGAGCCAGAGAGACACTCGCATGATTTTAAGATTCCATGATGAGTTTGCAGGGCTGGCAGATAGAAAAATAAAAGGTGTTTTTCTTATTAACTGAGAAAGTTTGGTATTGAAATCATTGAGAGATGCACATAGAACCCAACACCACCATTTTTTGTCATCTTTCCAAGTAAAACTGAACATCATTTGTTCATTACATCAAGGTATGAGGGCAACTGTAGTGCATGAAAACACAGAATCAAATGCGTTCGACATTAACAAAGGGTGAAACAGGAGTGTGTCTTAGCCCCCATGCTTTCTAACATCTACTTTTCATTCCTGCTTCTTCATGCATTTAAAGACAGCAATGATGGCGTTTATTTTCGAACTAGACTAGATGGCGGCTTGTTCTACACTGCATAGTTTAGAGCGAAAAACAAGGTGAAAGAGCTGGTTCTGAGAGATTTCAAGTTTGAGGATGATACGGCATTGGTTGCCCACAGTCAATCTTTCCTGCAAATCTCTTGGGTAGATTTTCTGCATCAAGCAAGGACTTCAGGTTGACAATTAGTTTAAAGAAAACTGTAATCATCTATCACAGGGTGGAAGAACCAATGCCTGACATCACTCTGGAGGGTAAATCTCGTGGAGTTGTCAACAGCTTTTGACCCTTGGGTTCTATGATTAGCAGGAATCTTGACCTTCAGACTGAACTGATTAACTGAATTGGAAAAGCAGCTAAGAATTTCAGGCTATTACAGAAACGTGCATGGAATAACAGCAAACTATGAACTGAGGTGAAGATGCGAAGCTACGAGACTTGTGTGCTGTCATCCCCGCTTCATTGTTCAGAAATGTGGACTACATATGCTAGACTCATCAGGAGACTGAACAGCTTCCACATGAGATGTCTGCACAAGATCCTGGAAATACAGTGGGAAGACAAAATACCAAACACAGAGGTGCTGTAGCATGCAGGACTAACACACTTAGAAACTACTATCAAGAAGAGAAGGTTGCAATGGCACAGTCCTGTCAGGAGAATGGGAGGAGACTCTATTGCTAATAATATTTTGCACAACAAGATTTGAGATGGCTCTAGAAAGCAGGGCTGCCTTTTACGGCGGTACTAAAATGTATACAAAAATAATATGAAGTCGTTCAACATCAGTGTAGAAAGCTGGGAGTAGTACGCAGAATCCCACCCAATCTTGAGGGAATATCTGGCACTGGGTGCAGCTGAACATGAAGCAGCTTTTGTCCAGAGGACGGAAGCAAAGTGAGAAAGAAGAAAGCAGCGTCCTGTAATCTTGGACTCCAACTCAGACAACACACGGAGCTGTGAAATTTGTAACAAGCTGTGTCGCTCTTTAATTGGGGCTTGTCAGCCATAAGCGGATTCATCAAGCACTTGACTAGACCTCTTACGTGTACACCATGAGCCAGTGAATCAATGGTTGCCTAATCTAAGTAAAATTGCACACTAAATTAATGAATAACTATTGCCCCTGAGATCCAAGTATTTGAAGGGCAGATCCTCTTTGGAAAGTGACTTAAAATGGTTTCAGAGTAACAGCCGTGTTAGTCTGTATTCGCAAAAAGAAATGTCCTGTGGGGTGGGAGGAGGTATTTTTTCATATTCTCTGTGTATAAATAAAGTATGCTGCAGTTTCCACGGCATGCATCCGATGAAGTGAGCTGTAGCTCACGAAAGCTCATGCTCAAATAAATTTGTTAGTCTCTAAGGTGCCACAAGTACTCCTTTTCTTTTTGACTTAAAATGGAACCTTTTTACCTAACGAACCAGTCTAACACTTTTTAATGTTGAATGAGAATGTATGTTGTGTATCCAAATTTTAAGTAAATCCTATTTTAAAACAGATTGCATTACTCTGGGCTATAAAAGAATGCCTGAGTAAAACTACTCTATCCTAGCAAGGAAATTTGTGGGTTGTTAATCACACTAATACAGGAGAGATAAATTAGTTGAGAAAGTAAAACTCACCTAGTAAATATCAACCTTGCCACTTTAGATTTCCAGGTATGTATGTATAAGAATTGATCATATACTATGTCAACTTCATGATTTA
This sequence comes from Lepidochelys kempii, assembly GCF_965140285.1. Classification (NCBI taxonomy): domain Eukaryota; kingdom Metazoa; phylum Chordata; order Testudines; family Cheloniidae; genus Lepidochelys; species Lepidochelys kempii. The sequence goes on from NC_136380.1 coordinate 97,816,280, forward strand.
TTCTTCGCTGTGTTCAACCAATGATTTGGTCAATTGCTGGTTTCATTCCATGTTACTGTCAAATTCCTGATTTATTACCTCAATTCCAACTGTAATTTTGACTTGATAATTGTGCTGTTTAATTCTTAATTAGTTAGAAGTTTAATTGATTTTAAGTTTGCTCTCTTTATTAATTTGTAATAAAACTCATATAAAGCATACAACTCTCTCTCCAGAGGGCAAAGGTCATTTACTGAACTATTTCAGAGCTACTAGGTTCTATCTCTAAATTAATACTTGTATCCCAAACAGAGATCTAGGCTTAGAGGAGGCAGTAGAAGTCAGTTCCCTTGTCGGGTGCATGCCCCAAGGAACTCAGTAGGGCCAAGATTGTACAAGATAGGATTAAGGGACTAGGGATCACAACCATGACGGCTGTTCTTAGAATTCTCAGGCCTTTGTCTATAGCACCAGGTCCCAGACTCCCTGCCTCACCAGTAGAGTTCATATGAATGGGACGCCTCCCTGCTGTGCTTCCAGTGGTAGCTGTGGTGAGGCTACCCTAACAGGAGTCACAGGCTGAGCTAGAGACTGTCTCCTTGTGGTCCCTGAAGAGGTGTTTGGTACTGTAGCAGTGTTGGCACGTAGTACCATAAAGGGCACTCTCATAGTCATAGACAGTAGTGGTGACTCAAGCTGTGGAGTAACCATCAAATTGTTCAGTACCAAGAAAAACTTTGGTGTTGAGAGGGTTGATGCAGAGAGCAACCATACCATAATGATCAGCACCGGAAGTGTGGGTGCCAGGGTCTCTGGCATCAAGTGCACCAAGGTTGGTACCAATGGATCATACAAGGCAAAGGATGGTGCTCTACTTCAGATGGTACCATTGCTTGGTGACTGGTTCTGTCAGGTTGTCAGAAGGACCCAATTTGAACCATGAACCATCTTTTGACTGAGTAGTCTGAGAAGATCTGTGCCTCTCTTTATGAGACGCCAAAGGCAAAGGAAAGAACTAGGCCTGTGCTCGTGGTGGGAACCATATTTCTTCCTATTCCTTTCAGATGACTGGGTATAGAATGACTTAGATGCTCTGCTGGTCTCAGTAGATTGAGACGTCTTTGAAGAGTGAGCATGGGAGCTCAGATCTGAGCAACAACTCAAAGGAGCACTCAATTATAATGGCTGTTCAAGTCTGGTAGGCCCTTTTTTCATAGAATATCAGGGTTGGAAGGGACCTCAGGAGGTCATCTAGTCCAACCCCCTGCTCAAAGCAGGACCAATCCCCAACTAAATCATCCCAGCCAGGGCTTTGTCAAGACTGACCTTAAAAATATCTAAGGAAGGAGATTCCACCACCTCCCTAGGTAATGCATTCCAGTGCTTCACCACCCTCCTAGTGAAAAAGTTTTTCCTAATATACAACCTAAACCTCCCCCACTGCAACTTGAGACCATTACCCCTTGTACTGTCATCAGCTACCACTGAGAACAGTCTAGATCCATCCTCTTTGGAACTTCCTTTCAGGTAGTTGAAAGCAACTATCAAATCCCCCCTCATTCTTCTCTTCCGCAGACTAAACAATCCCAGTCCCTCAGCCTCTCCTCATAAGTCATGTGTTCCAGTCCCCTAATCATTTTTGTTGCCCTCCACTGGACTCACTCCAATTTTTCCACATCCTTCTTGTAGTGTGGGGCCCAAAACTGGACACAGTACTCCAGATGAGGCCTCACCAATGTTGAATAGAGGGGAACGATCATGTCCCTCGATCTGCTGGCAATGCCCCTACTTATACATCCCAAAATGCCATTGGCCCTCTTGGCAACAAGGGCACACTGTTGACTCATATCCAGCATCTTGTCCACTGTAACCCCTAGGTATTTTTCTCCAGAACTGCTGCTGAGCCATTCGGTCCCTAGTCTGTAGCGGTGCATGGGATTCGTCCGTCCTAAATGCAGGACTCTGCACTTGTCCTTGTTGAACCTCATCAGATTTCTTTTGGCCCAATCCTCTAATTTGTCTAGAGCCCTCTGTATCCTATCCCTACCTTCCAGCGTATCCACCTCTCCTCCCAGTTTAGTGTCATTTGCAAACTTGCTGAGGGTGCAATCCACACCATCCTCCAGATCATTTATGAAGATACTGAACAAAACCGGCCCCAGGATCGACCCTTGGGGCACTCCACTTGGTACCGGCTGCCAACTAGACATGGAGCCATTGATCACTACCCGTTGAACCCGACAATCTAGCCAGCTTTCTATCCACCTTATAGTCCATTCATCCAGCCCATACTTCTTTAACTTGCTGGCAAGAATACTGTGGGAGACAGTGTCAAAAGCTTTGCTAAAGTCAAGGAACAACACGTCCACTGCTTTCCCCTCATCCACAGAGCTAGTTATCTCGTCATAGAAGGCAATTAGATGAGTCAGGCATGACTTGCCCTTGGTGAATCCATGCTGACTGTTCCTGATCACTTTCCTCTCCTCTAAGTGTTTCAGAATTGATTCCTTGAGGACCTGCTCCATGATTTTTCTGGGGACTGAGGTGACGCTGACTCGCCTTTAGTTCCCAGGATCCTCCTTCTTCCCTTTTTTAAAAATGGGCACTACATTAGCCTTTTTCCAGTCTTCCAGGACTTCCCCCGATAGATGAGTTTTCAAAGATAATGGCCAATCACATCCGCCCACTCCTTTAGCACTCTCGGATGCAGCGCATCCGGCCCCATGGACTTGTGCTCGTCCAGCTTTTCTAAATAGTCCCGAACCACTTCTTTCTCCACAGCGGGCTGGTCACCTCCTCCCCATGCTGTGCTGCCCAGTGCAGCAGTCTGGGAGCTGACCTTGTTCGTGAAGACAGAGGCAAAAAAAGCATTGAGTACATTAGCTTTTTCCACATCCTCTGTCACTAGGTTGCCTCCCTCATTCAGTAAGGGGCCCACACTTTTCTTGACTTTCTTCTTGTTGCTAACATACCTGAAGAAACCCTTCTTCTTACTCTTAACATCACTTGCTAGCTGCAACTTCAGGTGTGATTTGGCCTTCGTGATTTCACTCCTGCATGCCCAAGCAATATTTTTATACTTTTCCCTGGTCATTTGTCCAATCTTCCACTTCTTGTAAGCTTCTTTTTTGTGTTCAAGATCAGCAAGGATTTCACTGTTAAGCCAAGCTGGTCGCCTGCCATATTTACTATTCTTTCTACACATTGGGATGGTCTGTCCCTGTAACCACAATAAGGATTCTTTAAAATACAGCCAGCTCTCCTGGACTCCTTTCCCCCTCATGTTATTCTCCCAGGGGATCCTGCCCATCTGTTCCCTGAGGGAGTCAAAGTCTGTTTTTCTGAAGTCCAGGGTCTGTATTCTGCTGCTCTCCTTTCTTCCCTGTGTCAGGATCCTGAACTCGACCATCTCATGGTCACTGCCTCCCAGGTTCCCATCCACTTTAGCTTCCCCTACTAATTCTTTCCGGTTTGAGAGCAGCAGGTCAAGAAGAGCTCTGCCCCTAGTTGGTTCCTCCAGCACTTGCACCAGGAAATTATCCCCTACCCTTTCCAAAAACTTTCTGGATTGTCTGTGCACCGCTGTATTGCTCTCCCAGCAGATATCAGGGTGATTGACGTCTCCCATGAGAATCAGGGCCTGCGATCTAGAACTTCCCTGAGTTGCCGGAAGAAAGCCTCGTCCATCTCATCCCCCTGGTCTGGTGGTCTATAGCAGACTCCCACCACAACATCACCCTTGTTGCTCACACTTCTAAACTTAATCCAGAGACTCTTAGGTTTTTCTGCAGTTTCATACTTGAGCTCTGACCAGTTATACTGCTCCCTTAAATACAGTGCAACTCCCCCACCTTTTCTGCCCTGCCTGTCCTTCCTGAACAGTTTATATCCATCCATGAGAGCTTTCCCACCAAGCCTCTGTTATTCCAATCACATCAGAATTCCTTGACTGTGCCAGGACTTCCAGGTCTCCCTGCTTGTTTCCCAGGCTTCTTACATTTGTGTATAGGCACTTGAGATAACTTTCTGATCATCCCTCTTTCTCAGTATGAGGCAGGACCCCTGCCCTCTCACGCGCTCCTGCTCATGCTTCCTCCTGGTATCCCACTTCCCCACTTACCTCAGGGCTTTGGTCTCCCTCCCCTGGTGAACCTAGTTTAAAGCCCTCCTCACTAGGTTAGCCAGCCTGCTTGCGAAGATGCTCTTCCCTCTCTTCGTTAGGTGGAGCCCGTCTCTGCCTAGCACTCCTCCTCCTTGGAGCACCATCCTGTGATCAAAGAATCCAAAGCCTTCTCTCTGACACCACCTGCGTAGCCATTCGTTGACTTCCACGATTCGATGGTCTCTACCTAGGCCTTTTCCTTCCAGGGGGAGGATGGACGAGAAGACCACTTGCACCTCAAACTCCTTTATCCTTCTTCCCAGAGCCACGTAGTCCGCAGTGATCCGCTCAAGGTCATTCTTGGCAGTATCATTGGTGCCCACGTGGAGAAGCAGGAAGGGGTAGCAATCTGAGGGCTTGATAAGTCTTGGCAGTCTCTCTGTCACATCGTGAATCCTAGCTCCTGGCAAGCAGCAGACTTCTCGGTTTTCCCGGTTGGGCAGCAGATAGATGACTCATCATCCCCATCAGTTGTGAGGAGGTTCTCATCAAACGCTTCATGAGAAATAATCTAAGGCTAGTTTTTCTTGCCTTCCGTGTCCTCTTAGAAAAGGAACAGCAGATGGAGCACCTATTGGGGATATGCCCCTCTCTAAGGCAAAAGAGTCACATCTTTCAGCTGCATCACAAGAGGGACAAGTTTTGAAGCCTAAGGACATCACATCAGTCACCTCAGCTAAATGATGGTACTGGGGAAGTCCCTATTTCTAAAAGGTTATCTATTTCTTTATTTATTTTTCAAACTAACAGGCATTAAATTAATACAAAAAATCACACTAACTATACTAGCTACATGAAAATACTAATTATTTCTATATACAAAATGGATTTAAGTGTCACAGTGTGCAAGAGAAGTGGTATGGCTGGGCCACTGGTTCTGTGCTACGAACAAATCTGTCAAAATTGAGAACAGGAGGCTGAAGTTGAGACTTATCCTCTGACGAAGAGATCTGTCTTCCTGTTTTATGTTTGAGATGGCTATTGATAGCTAGATAGGATTGCTGAGGATGAGACTGATATCTCCTCTGAACAAAAGAAAGGACTTGGGTACTAGTGTATTGTGTCTGGTGGCAGAAGCCCAAAAAAAGATAATCTCTTCTTTAAGGCAGGTAGTGATAGTACCACAGACGTTGCAACTGACCTTGCGATGGTCTCATCAGTTTTGTTACCTGACAATCCTTCCCCTTCAAAGGAAAGATCTTCTCTTACCTGCACATCAGAAGAGAATACAGTCTTGAAGAACTACCACACTGGGTCAGGCCAATGGTTCATTTAGCCCAGTTTCCTGTCTTCCAACAGTGGCCAGTGTAAGGAATGCTTCAGAGGGAATGAACAGAACAGGCAATCATCAACTGATCCATCCTGTCATCCACTCCTAGCTTCTGGCAATCAGAGGCTAAGGAATTCCAAAGTATGGGGTTGCATCCCTAACCATCTTGGCTCAGAGCCACTGATGGACCGATTCTCCATGAACTTATTTAATTCTCTTTTGAACCCCGTTATAGTTTTGGCCTTCACAGCATCCAATGGCAATGAGTTCCACAGGTTGCCTGTGTGGTGTCTGAAGAAATACTACCTTTTGTTTGTTTGAAACCTGCTGACTGTTAATTTTATTGAGTGATCTGTATTATTATGTTAGTGAAGGAGTAAATAATACTTCCTTATTCACTGTCTCCACAGCAGTCATGATTTTATAGACCTCTATCATCTCCCCTTAGTCAGATGAAAAGTACCAGTCTTTTTAATCTTTCCTCTTACAGAAGCTCTATACCCTTAATAATTTTTGTTGCCCTTCTCTGTACCTTTCCAATTCTAATATATATTTTATGAGATGAGCTGACCAGAACTGCATACAGTATTCTAGATGTACGCATACCATGGATTTATGTAGTGGCATTATGATATTTTCTGTCTTATCATCTATTCCTTTCCTAATAGCTCCTAACATTCTGTTAGCTTTTTTGACTGCCATTGAACAGATCTTTTCAGAGAATTATCCACAATGATTCCAAGATCTCTTTCTTGAGTGGTAATAGCTGATTTAGACCAAATCATTTTGTATGCATAGTTGGGATTATGTTTTCTAATGTGCACTACTTTGCATTTATCAACATTGAATTTCATCTGCCACAGGTTACCCAGTCACCCAGTCTTGTGAGATCCCTTTGTAACTCTTCACAGTCTGCTTTGGACTTAACTATCTCAAATAATTTTGTATCATCTGAAAATTTTGCCACCTCACTGTTTACCGCTTTTTCCAGATAATTTATGAATACATGGAACAACACTGTTCCCAGTACAGACCCCTGGGGGACACCACTATTTACCTCTTTCCATTCTGAAAACTGACCATTTATTCCTACCCTTTGTTTTCTGTCTTTTAATCAGTTACTGATCCATGAGAGGACCTTCCACTATCTCTCTCCGGACAAGAGGGAAGTCACAGATCTAGCTGCTGCTTCAGAGGCAACTACCATCTAGCACTACTAATAAAATCTTTTTACAATAACAATTTGAAAGAAATGAAGGATAAAAACAAGAAGTCCCGCAGGCACAGCAAAGACTCAAATTTCCAAACCTACTCATATTAAGAAAACTAAAAAAGAATGGCAGTGGTTGGGCCTCCATGGCCTTTTGATAGCCTCCAGAATATTTAAAAACCTCAGACTGAGAACTGTTGAGCAAGTTATACAAATACACATTTTTATAAAAGAATTTTGGAAGGGATATAAACCCTCACACTATGGCATAAGACAACCTCTAACTATTGGAGTTTGGAGGAAACCTTCCCTGGAGGCAGGTGATCCCATAACTACTATCGCAGAGTTTCTCACATATTCTTTTCACATATCTGGACACTGTCAGAAAAGAAGATACTGAACCGGATGGACACCTGGTCAATTCCAGCATGGCATATCCTATGTTCCTGAGTAGTTAATGACTGCAAATGAAATCCGTAATAAAGAACTACAGAAAAAACAAACAAAAGCGAGTATACATTCTAGCCACACTGTGGAGAGTAAGAAAGTAATATACATTACCTTATGTCATAAATATAAAGGGAAAGGTAAACCCCTTTAAAATCCCTCCTGGCCAGAGGAAAAATCCTCTCACCTGTAAAGGGTTAAGAAGCTAAAGGTAACCTCGCTGGCACCTGACCAAAATGACCAATGAGGAGACAAGATACGTTCAAAAGCTGGGAGGAGGGAGAGAAACAAAGGGTCTGGATCTGTGTCTGTCTATATGCTGCTTTTGCCGGGGATAGAACAGGAATGGAGTCTTAGAACTTTAGTAAGTAATCTAACTAGGTATGTGTTAGATTATGATTTCTTTAAATGGCTGAGAAAAGAACTGTGCTGAATAGAATGACTATTTTTGTCTGTGTGTCTTTTTTGTAACTCAAGATTTTGCCTAGAGGGATTCTCTATGTTTTGAATCTAATTACCGTGTAAGGTATCTACCATCCTGATTTTACAGGGGTGATTCCTTTACTTCTATTTCTATTAAAAGTCTTCTTGTAAGAAAACTGACTGCTTTTTCATTGTTCTCAGATCCAAGGGTTTGGGTCTGTGGTCACCTATGCAAGTTGGTGAGGATTTTTACCAAACCTTTCCCAGGAAGTGGGGTGCAAGGGTTGGGAGGATTTTTGGGGGAAAGACGTGTCCAAACTACGTTTCCCAGTAAACCCGGTTAGAGTTTGGTGGTGGCAGTGGATATTCCAAGGACAAAGGATAAAATTAATTTGTACCTTGGGGAAGTTTTAACCTAAGCTGGTAAAAGTAAGCTTAGGAGGTTTTCATGCAGGTCCCCACATCTGTACCCTAGAGTTCAGAGTGGGGGAGGAACCTTGACACCTTGGCATTACATAAAAGTTCAAGGAGAGGAAGAGAACATACATGGAGAATAAGAAAATGGACTGTTTTTTTACTTACCCTCCCATTGCTGACAACAGCCATTTGCCCAGGAAGCAGTTTAAGAACTTCTTGACAGAACATTTGGTGAGTTTGAATTATATCCATTCCTATAGTGTTGTATTTCTTCTCAAAAGTACTGTCATCCATTCCCTAAAGCAGAAGAAATGTGTAATGTGTAAGACTGTGGCCAGATTCAGCAAAAACAAAATACAGTGATAGTCAGCCAGGGTTTTCTTCAGACTGTTCATAACAAAACTCTAAACAAGATAAAAGCAAGAGAGAACTCTTCCAGCCTTAGCTTCAGACCAGTCATATAACCCTGGGAGTGAAGCCCTACATATCTACATTCCTCTGTGTCTCTCCCAAGCAACTAATTTGTACATCTTTCTCCTTGAGCAACAGAAGAGCCAGGCTGAGCCTGAGTTTAAGCACTTTTTGACCAGGAAGTGCTCAGAACACTGTCACATAAAGAATCACGAATCTTGCAATAAAGTCCACTATTCTGTTAATTTACCCTATCTTGCGCTCTTAATCAGAAAAAATGGATTATGAAGGGGAAAAATAAAATTTCTCAACAACAAAAATGATAGTTACTCACTTGTAACTGCAGTTCTTCGAACTGGACTCTACATATTCACACTTGTAGGATGAGCTGATCAGGTGCAGTTTAGAGGGTGACATTTTAATTAGCAGTGCCTGATGGAGTGCCATAAAAGGAGGCATAGCACTCCAGCCACCTCAGTTCCTTCTGCATCTCCCTCAGGTCCTGTTTGGAAATCAGGACTCAGAGAAACAGGGGTAAGGTGTGGCTGTATACATATGCAGGGTCTGGATACAGGTGAGTAATATTAATTTCTTCTTTGTGTAGCTTCTGCATATTCCCACTCCTGGGATAGTTTAGCTTTCAGTAATCCCATTACATGGATTCCCAATTAAAAAGTGATTAAAGAACTGGCCTGCCAAATCTAGCACCTGATCTTGACGCCAAATTTAGAGGATTATGTTTAGTAAAAGTATGGATGGAACTCCATGTTGCAGCCTTACATATTTCAATAAGTGGGACAGGTCTTTTAAATGCCATAGGCACTTCTTTGACTTTAGTGGAATTGGACCTTATTCCCTTCTGGGGAAGAGATTATTACTAATTTATAAGACTCATGAATATACACTCTAACACACTTAGAAACTGTGCAGTAACACTTGGCCTTTTTTACTACCCGAATAAGAGACAAAAAGTCTAGGTTGTCTAAACTCTTTAGTTCTGTTCAGACAGCAGGCTAATGTCATTTTGCATCTAGGGTATGCAATTTAGACTGACCTGATGACTATGTGATCTCAGGAAAAGTATAGGTAAATTGACAGACTGACTAATATGAAAGTCAGTAACCATCTTAGGCAAGAATTTTGGGTGAGGTGAGGGCCTAATACTACTTTATCTTCATAAAAACTGTGAATTATGGGTCAGCCATTAATGCTTGTAGTTCAGACTCTTGTTGCTCAAGTAATAACCATTATGAAAACTGTCTTAATAGACAACTAAAAAAAGAACATTCACTCATTGGCTCAAAAGGCTGTTTTATGAAGTGAAAAAGAACCAAATGAAGGTTTCAAAAAGGTGTACAGACTTTAATTGGAAGATAAAGGTTAAATAATTCTTTAAGAAACTTCTTAACCAAAACTTGAGTAAACAGTGATTTATCAATACCCAAATACAATGCAGATTAGTGTAACCACATACAAGATAACAAAAGATAAGCAGATTTCATATACAGTAAATTACCTAATATGGACTGAACTGGTGCCATATGTGGAACAATATTATTATTATCTGCTCATAATAAAACCCTTTTTCATTTGCTAATATAACATGCATGTGTAGACCCTTTCCTGTTATTAGGTAAAAACCTTTACACATCTACAGAACAAGTCCACTCTGTAGCCATTAAAATTCTATCACCCACATCATGAGGTGGAGTGAACACAAGCCCAGATGAGAAACTTGTCCTTTCTGGGGGGTGTAAGTCTGGAAAAAGGGACACAAGACTCCTCTGAAGAGTTGAAGCACATTGGGAAATAATGGTTACTTAAGTAACTGGTTCTTCAAGGTGTAGTTTGTATGGATCTCATTCTAGGTGGCCATAAGCCTCATGTTGGTTTTTTTATAACAGTTTTCATTGGGACCATGTATGTGCCCTGTGTTTTCTCACACTCCTGTACAAAGGCATCAAGGGCAGGACAACAAAGATGTTTCTTCAGTTCCCTCAAAATTTGAAGCCCATATTGTTGAGCACCACAAAAGAAGGGATGGTGGGTGGGTCATGGGATCCGCATTGACAATAACATCTCAAAGAACCACAGTTCTAATCATAAAAAGGTACTGAAGACCAGACCTCAGCCAAATCACGGAGCTGTTCCTGGGCATGGCAGAAAGGAACGGAGGTGGCCAGAATGCCACATCCATTTATATAGCCTCACATTCAAAATGTCTGCTAATGCTGAGGGGAGATGTGAAGGGGGCATAAGCACTCCAACAGGCACTGCAAGTTGAAGTTCCACTGCCTAAGGAGCATACAATCAATGCATCCCATAAATGGAAATATACAGAGGCCATTTGAAGAACTTCCAAATATATTCTTGAACAGCTTTCCTAATTAATAATATTGAAGTACATAGCTGTTTTTGAAACCAGCATTGTAGTCTGCAGCTGTTACTTGGTGGCTAACATCTACCATACAAGTGACCTCTCACTCTGAATTGCTGACTGTGTTTCAAGTCAGTAATAATATAAGAAAACATTTTAAACACATTAATGTACTTTCCCTGCTTTAAGGTAAACAGACATGGAAAATGATTGCTGGAAGTTAAATAATTGAAGTTCTTTTTAATTGCAGTTGCATCAGTCCATGAAGATCATCACTATCATTGCTAAGGATATGATTTAGTCGCAGATTCCGTGACTTTACCAGATCTCCATGACTTCTTTGGCTTCAGCTGTCAGTGGCTGCAGTCAAGGCCAGGACTGTGCACCCCCCTACCCTGCCCCAGTTGCGGCCAGAGTTGTGCACCCCTGCTACACAGCTGTGGCTGGAACTGGGGCTGTGTGCCCCCATCCTGCAGCTGGAGGCAGGACTGTGCACTCCAGTCCTGTGACTTTGGCCGGGGCTGGAGCCAGGGTTATATCTCCCCACAACCCATGACAGTGGGGCTTGGGCTGTCAGTCGCCCCCACCATGGGGGTCTAGCTGTCATTCTTCTCCCTCTCCTTCCTCTCTCCCACCCGGCAGTTCTTTTTGGTAAAAGTCACGGACAGGTCACAGACTCCTGTGAATTTTTGTTTATTGTCTGCGACCTGTCCGTGACGTTTACTAAAAATAACCACGAAAAAATCTTAACCTTAATCATTGCTCAATAAATTCAATACTCAATGTTTACAACAGAAGTAAGGTAACTTTTGGATTAAGCTGATAATTCTTTCACATAGGAGTTCCAAATTTAGTGTTTAAAAAGTGCAAATCAAGAAATAGCTTTAAAAAAATCAGTGATGACTAGAGCTATTTGGCTCTCAATGACCTGATAGCCACATTGTTCAGTAAATTGTGTTTTATTATTTTTCATAATACAAAGATCTTTCAAAATACAAACAACATACCCCAGTAACTGTACTTAAGAACAATTATTTTATGGTTAAAATCACTTTTTTTGACCCATGCTTTATGACACCAGGCAATAGGAAGCTATTCTCAGCTAGAAATGTGCCACCTACCACATAATGAAGTAAAGTATCTATGAAAAGAAAAAAAGTAATGAGCAATAGTTTATATAAATACATCAAGTGACTATTATTTAATAAAATGTTTTTTACTGACCGAAACAAGCAATTTCTTAATTTTAGTTCCTCTAGCAAGGGCTTTTGCTGTCTCCTCCTTAGCTATCTTACTTAGGAAACTTTTTAAGCTGCTGTTTTTCTGTGTTAAAAAGGCGGTCAAAATTGCCCTTGCAATAGCCGTGTTATCTTCCGTTATTTTTGATATTGGATTGTTCACAATCCCAAGACGCGTATGACTGCTTGTTTTCTGCAGACAAAGAAAAATATATAATTACAATCTCATAATTTAATCTACTCACACCTGATGTTAACTATTTATCATCTTAGTTGTCTGTGCAGTGAAATATCCTTAGAACAGTGGTTCTCAACCTTTCCAGACTACAGTACCCCTTTCAGGAGTCTGATTTGTCCTGCAAACCCCAAGTTTCACCTCACTTAAAAACTACTTGCTTACAAAATCAGACAAAAATACAAAAAAGTGTCACAGCACTTGCTTATTTCTCATTTTTACCATATAATTATAAAATAAATAGATTTGAATGTAAATATTCTACTTACATTTCAGTGTGATATTTACCATATAATAATATAGACAGCAATATAAACAATTCATTGTCTATATGAAATTTTAGTTTGTACTCACTTCGCTAATTCTTTTTATGTAGCCTGTTGAAAAACTAGGCAAACATCTAGATGAGCTGACATACCCCCTGTAAGACCTCTGTGTACCCCAAGCAGTACACCTACCAGTGGTTGAGAACCACTGCCTTAGAGTGTTTATTTTTGGCTATTAGTTTTAATGAAAAATATATGTGTGACTGCTAAACTTAGACTTTCAGTTAGCAATAGAAAAGGCAGCTAGTAGGCAGATATTTACCCTGTAACAAACATTTTAAATACAAGATATTCTTCATGGAATGACTACTTTTGGCTACTCTGACAGTTCAGTAGGGAGGGCATTTTAATTAGTGTTAATTATATGCCATATTTCACTTGCATAAATTTCAAAAATGGCTCAATGGATTTTCTCAAATTTCTCTGGAAGATTTAACTTCAGCAGAGAATAAACTGGAAAAATTTCACTTAATTATCCCCTGAATTTTGATAATAAATCAGAAAGAAAATCTTAAATACTTATTAAAGACAATGATGACACACAAGGCTATGGAGGAAGAGACTGATAAGAAATTATTCTTTAGATAGGAGTGAGTAAGTACAGGCTGATCAGGTGACTTTCTTGTCCTCTAAAATCAAGGAGAAGCAAATGAAATGTATTGCAGTAAAGGATTAAATCAGTGGCATTCAAATTGTGGCCTCTGAGGCTCTAAATTGTAGCCCTTGACTGTGTTAAAAAGAAAATCTGTATTTGATTATTAATTATAAATGTGTATCCTGAACTGTACCCTGTGATTTCAAAAAGGAAATGCCCAAGTGGCCATACTCCAGCTAGGATAGGAGGAGAGCAACACATTCTGGCCACTTTCACTCCCTACCTCTGATGCCCCTTATGCCAGGGACTGTGAGGAGTGAGGTGTAGCAGCTGCTTACGCCAGCTCCACATCCTCTCAGGCAGCGGTGGGCAACCTGCGGCCCATCAGGATAATCTGCTGGCAGGCCGCAGGACAGTTTGTTTACATTGACCGTCCACAAGCACGGCCATCGGCCGCTCCCAATGGCTGTGGTTTGCCATTCCTGGCCAATGGAAGCTGCGGGAAGCTGCGCAGGCTGGCCGCCGCTTCCCACAGCTCCCATTTGCCGGGAGCGGCGAACTGTGGCCCCCTGGGAGCTGTGAGCAGCCGGGCCTGTGGACGGTCAATGTAAACAAATTGCCTCGCAGCCTGCCAGCAGATTACCCTGATGGGCTGCGTGCAGCCCACAGGCTGCCCACCATTGCTCTAAAGGACTCCACTTGGTGATGGTTTCCACTCCCCTTGTGCTTTCCTGAATGGAGTCAAAGGATTGGAACAGGGCAGAGAATCTTCCCCAAAGTACTGATGCAGTTCCTTGACCTTTTGAAACAATCTGTTTGGCCATCAGGCTGAAAATTTTGAACACCACTAGACTGAATGATTCATACAGAAAAGGGGATTTATCCAGATCAATCCCTCTCCTAGTCAACTACAGCATCTCCCATGTGGAATTTTTTGTTAGTTAGTTTGGTATTTTTAATAGTATTTCATGTATTTGAGTTGTGGGATGCAGGCTATATAGAACATGGACCATCACTTGTTTTAAGTTACTCTCTCTTTTTTTTTTTCTCCTGTTCTAGGATTTCTGCCTCTATGAGGTTTTTTTTTTCCTTCTGGTGCCAGGAAACTGATAGACAGTTCTGACACCTTTCCCTCTTTCTCCATGGTAAATACCAATACAAGAAAAGCTCTATTTTCCCTCCTGGAGCTTACATGTGCACTAGATACTGGACTCATCAATGATTAGTAAATTTACTTTTATTAATTTCATTTTTTTCTTTATATCTTTTGCCATTCTCTTTCATTGGATACTTATTTCCCTACTCACAGCATTCGTTTTTTCTCACCGACACCTAACACATGTCAAATTTTAATGTTAAGGACATGTTATTGTTTGTGAAAGGTGCTAGAATAAGAACCCTGAAGATTAAAGTCTACAAAACAGACACAGCCTAGACACAGATAGTTAGCTTCTTAATGCTGCCACACCAATGTTTCAACCCTGACTGACAGTAACTACCTTTAGCAGAGCTCAAGTAACTCATTCTCCATGCTCATTCAATCCTTGCCTTCTTCTCTGTGATTACCAATAATGGAATCAATTAGTGAAAACTGCTGTTAGTCTTTAATCCATGAAGAAGTTACCAAGTCATTTCACGTAGGCCAGTCACCCTCTGGATGGCAATGACTCTTGCTGATTACTAACACTGACTATATTTGAAACTAGCAACCTACATTTGAAACAGTCTGTATTCCAGTTCTTCAATCCATCTAATTACTTCTCTGGGTAGCTATTCAACCAGGAATATGGGGAAATGAGAAGTAATAGAGGTAGTCCTAACATCTTTACTGTATGCTATAATTTCTCCACTGATAATTAGGTGTGGCTATGTCTACACTATGAGCTAGGGGTGTGATTCCCAGCTCATACACACATATTCTCACTATCAGAGTATAAATAGGGGTGTAACCACAGTAGCATGGCCAGCAGCAGCAGAAGCACAGATCAGCTGTGCCGAGCACAAATCTGCCCAAATTCCATGGGAACGTTTATGGCATGGCTTAGCCATGCTGCCGCTTTCACAGCTACAGTATTATTATTATACGCTAGCTCTTATTGAGGTAGCATGAGTATATGTATGCAAGCTTGAATCACTGCTCTAGCTCATAGCGCAGCCATAGCCTTTGATTCCAAATTTTAGAGGTAAAGAATTAAAATTTCTGTTACAGTTTACTTCACAAGTAAAACATTTTGTCCCCGCTTCTAAACAATCCAAAAAGAGTTTGGAAAACGGACAGAGATCATCATTTAAGAAACTTCCAAAGGAGATGGATTGAATAATTCTCTCTTCTATATGACCCAGAAAGTCCCTTTTGCTATTGATGTTCTTATGGCATTTACTTGCAGTCCTTTAAATCCTGTTGGAAATACCACAGAACTAACAGAAATAAGCAATCTTAAATGCAGAAGACCCTTGACATTTCCATGAAACTAATTATTAGTCTATTAAAACGTTATATTATTTTACTAAGTCTGCCAATAAGTATTCTAAATCTTTGTTTCTTAAATTAGATTACTTTCATATCTGCTATAATTTAATAAACAGAGTTGTGGACAGTATTCATATTCTCCATAGCCGCAGATACTAAAAACATTATTTTCCAATAGGAATTGTTAGAAACTCACCAGGTGTCTCAAAGCTTGAGAAAGCAGATGTCTCCCCGATGGCTTGTCAAAATCAGCAATAATCCAAATGGTAACTGCATATATTACATCTTCATCTGAAAATAACAAATAACCCAGTAAAATAATTTTATTCTAAAAAGTTTAAGTAGATGACAATATTTCCAAATAACAAAATCAAGGAAAGGCTCTCATCAATGTAACATAATCAGATGATAAACATCAATATTTATTTAATAAAGTTATTCTGTCTTGTGATGTACTGCTACACATTACTTCTTATCTAAATCACCACTGGTCGTGGTCTCTGCTCCTGCATGTTAGTGAGGTGGGAACTTATTTAAAATTCTAAATAGTATATTGTCTAGTGTTTCAATCATCCATTCCTTTCAAACTGAAGGTAAAAATATTCCAATATGCAAGAAAAAATATTCACTTATGTTCAAAATAATATTTAAATTGCAGTGCCAAAAAAATCCAAAGACAACAAAAAACCAAAAACCATCCAACAGCTACAGAAGCCAACCCTTTTACTCAGAGAGCAAGCACACAGATGAGTGCTAATCAATCAAAACATATTCTTCAGGAAACTTCAAGTAAGTCACTTCCTCTTCTCCAAAGACAGAGTTATAATAAATGTAGAGACTAAGCAGGATAAACAGAGAAAAAAAATAACAAATTGTGATCTTTAAAACAGGCAAAAGGAATTGAAAAAGTCAACATGGCATGAGTAGCAGCAATATACAAGTTAAGGGCTGGAGTACCTCCAGTAAATTTTAATATTAATAGATATTATAGAGAGGCTACTGCTTCTCCACAGATAATGTTCCAGATAAGTTTCTGTTTTAAACTGAAATTCGCACCCTCCCTAAAATCCTCAAGTGAAGTCATATCAGCCTGAAAAGCAGAGTTTGTGGAGAAAATCTGAAGTAATTTGAATAAGGAGTTCCCGAAACAAAGCACCCTAAATATTAAGCTGTTTTTGTAGGTGCAAAAGCCTTCTAATACTTTTTGCCTACATCTATAGGGGGAAAAAACGGGGCATTAGACATGTGAATAACATGTGGTCAGATTCTTCTTTGGGAGTAATATTAAAGACAGATTTGCAAAATTAAGTAACAAAGCACTCTGTTACTTTTTTGGTTTCAAGTAATCAGATTATGTCTCCTGATTACTTTTTGCTTTAAAATAATCTAATACAATTAGGCCATTTTTTTAACAACTTTGATAGTGACTTCAAACGCATCATCAAACAAGCTTACTATCCCAAGAGATTTTGGATGTTGCATAAAAAACAAAAATCAGGGCTCACACAGATCCTTCTTAAACCAATCTTTCTATATATATTCACCTCAACCAATACTAACATTTCTTTATTATTCTGAATTTACTCATAACTACTGACTTGTATGCATTACTGCCATAATTGTAGGCAAACAGTATTACATAGTTAAAAGGTTGTACAAAATAAATTTACCTTTTTTTGTTAAATACTTCATGTTCTCTGAAATTACAGCACTCTTATCTTGTGAGTCCAAAAAGGAGAAAGTGGAGAAGTCTTCCACACCAACAGGAACTGCAAAGTTAAAAATATTATTTGTTACAATTAGGAGTTGAAAAAACTTGATAACAAACCAGCCAAGAAAAGTATTTACCTGACGTGGATATGAAATTTATGTATCTTCTCTTAGTGCCAAGAATAGTGGGATTTATACGGGAAACTACATTATGCTGATCCATGAGGAAATCTACCGCATCCATATGATCATTTAGCAAGCCCTGTAATAGCAAAAATAAATCCCACTTTTCATTAATTCCCATTTAATTTAACAATTTTAAGATAAACACAAGATGAGTATTTATCTATAAAATAAAATAAAATTCAGGATTGTCTCTCTGAGTGTCACTCTGAAGCCTAGAATGTCTGTGGGATTAGTGTGAAGAGATAGAAACAGGTACAAGCATGGCTTAGAGTTCATTTTGTTCAGAAGATCACCAGATTCAATCATGAGTGGGATTTGCGGGCTGTTACTGTCCAATTTTTAAGTTCTCAAGCCATTTTGACGTTATGAATTACATCCATGTGACAGCAAGGCATGTATCTATCAGAACAATTTACCAAGGGTCATGGTGGATACTCCATCACTGACAAATTTTAAATTAAGAGTGGATGTTTTTCTAAAAAAATATGCTCTAGGAAAGTTCTAGGTCCTGTATTATACAGGAGGTCAGATTAGATGATCACAATGGTCCCCCCCGGCCTTGAAATCTATGAACCTACACCATGCCAAGAGTCCAATACCATTGTAACATGAGAGGTAACTCAACCAAGCACCACCCTTACTCTACAGCTAATTTGCATGCAACAGCTTCATTGGTTGTATGAGGGAGGCTGCACAGATGGTGGATTACTTGGCCCAACTGCACAGTTCTTCAAAACTACCCACACAACACAACTAGCATACAACAAATGAAGGTTATTTACTTGTAACCAGAGTATTTTGAGATGACTCTGCATGTTCGCTCTTATAGGTACTGCACTGCCTGGTGGTGCCTAATGGTAGAACCTTCTCCAAGTCTTGCCTGCTGGAGCCCATGTGCAATCCCTCATACCCCTATCTTCTCCAAATGTTCTGAGGATGAGGCCATATAGTGTGGTGCTGTGCCTTCTATTGCCTCAACCCAGAATACCACAATAGAACTCTGAAAAACAGGAGAAGGTGGATGGGAAGTGTGAATATGCAGAATCATCTTGAAAAACTCCTGTTACTAGTAACCAACCTTCATTTCCTCTTCACATGGTTCTGCATATTCCCACTTATGGATAGTTTAACAACCAGTGCTGGGAGATGGGAACACAATCCTAATTAAATAATGATTGAAGCACTGCTCTGCCACATTTGACATCTGCTCTAGTAGCTAGATCCACCGCATAATGTTTAGTGAATGTGATCAGTGACTTCCAAGTAGCAGCCCTGGAAACTTCCCTAATAGGAACATGTTTAAGACAAGCAAAAGATGCTGGTACAGCCCTAGTAGAATGAAACCATAAAACCAGCAGCTCACGAGTTTCAGCTTACTCATTACACTGCACAATGCATTGTTTAACCCCAGGGGTGGGGAACGTACGGCCCATGGGCTGGATCTGGCCAGTTGCTTAATTTCATCCAGTCCGCGGTAAGTATTGGCAACCCCATCCCCTCCACAGGGCTGGAGCTGTAAGCACTGGCTCACCCCACCACGAGCGGGAAGTCCTGAGCCTCCGTGCCCCCCACCCGTGGGGCTGGAGCCACGAGCGCCAGCTTGCCCCACTGTGGAGAAAGCCCCAAGCCTCCGCCCCCCCAAACCCCCCAGGCAGGTGAGTTGAACATTTTATATTTCTCTCTCTAAAAAAAATAATAAATTAAGTTGCTTTTTACTTGTGTTTGGACCCCAATTAATTTTTCCTGTGGGTCAATGGCCCAAGATAGAAAATAGACTCCCCACTCCTGGTTTAACCCATATTGAAATACTCTGCGTAGGCACATTGTGACCCATATGATTCTTAGCATACGAAACAATCAGTCGATGACTTCCTAAAACTCTTAGTTCTATCTAAGAGTGGCTGGTCTACACTATCACGGTAAGTTGACCTAAGTTACGCTACTTCAGTTACGTGAATAACTTCACTGAAGTCGACTTTGCTTATGTCAACTTACCGCGGTGTCTACACTGTGCTGTGTCGACGGGAGATGCTCTCCCGCCAACTTATCTTACTCCTCTCAGGGAGCTGGAGTACTGCAGTCAATGGGGGAGTGCTCTGCCATCGATTTAGCAAGTCTTCACCAGACCAGCTAAACTGACACTGCTGCATTGATCGCAGCAGTGCGGATCTAAGTGTAGACATGGCCTAAGTAGTATGCAAGAGCCCACTCTCTGTCTAACGTACATAAGGCAGACTCTCCTTTATTAGCATGAGGTTTCAGAAATAAAACTGGTAAATTAGTTGTGCAGATACTATTTTTGGTAAAAACTTGGGATCAGGCCTAAAACCACCTTATCTTTGAGAAAATTCATAAACAGCAAGTCAGCCACCAGGGCTTGCAATTCACTCACCTTCTGGCTGATGTAATAGTGCTAATAAATAGCCTTTTACAATTAACCAGAACATTCTGTACCAACAAAAAACCAGTGCTCAAGACTAGTCAAAGTCCGATAGCCCAAACCATCAGATGAAGCGACTTCAGATATAACTGCAGAATCCTGCCTTGCTGCTGTGACAAAATGTCTGGAGACAGAGGAGGATACCTGTTTCATCTGTCTGACAGATGGAGCTGGTCCGTGTACCCACTGTTGTCTTTGCCAAGGTGAGGCAATCAATATAATTTTTGCTCTGTCCCGACGAATTTTCTACACCACTTTCTAAATCAATGGAAAAAAGTGTGTGAGGGGGAAACATACAGTAGGTCCTCTCCTCAATGAAGAAAGCAAGCATCCAAAAGGGACTGATGGTCCCTCCCTGTTCTTGATGAGATGAGGGGATACCTTTTGTTTCTTTCTGTCACAAAACAGATCTACATCAGGCTGACCTTAATGGGAAAAGATGTCTTGAACTACTTGATCCTTCAGGGACCACTTGTAAATCAGAGAAATGTTCCTAATGAGATGATTCACAAGCACACTGCTTTCCCCTGCCAAATGCAGGTCCACCTGATAGATCCTGTGAAGACTGTAGCAATCCCATAACCTGACCGCTTTGGCACATAACTGGAATGAAGGACCTCCCCTTTGTTTGTTTAAAGAACACACAATGTTGTTATGTGTTGTCTATTATCACCTGAACCACCCTTCCCTGTGAGGAAGGAACTGTCTGAGAGCCAAACAAATGGCTCTTAATTCCAGCACACTGATCTGCACACACTTTTCTTGAAAAGCCCAATGACCTTGGGTTGTAAATTGTGCTGAACAGGCTCCTCATCCAGTGTTATCGTTATCGATGGTGAAGGAAGATTAAACAAAACACCCCTGAGAACACTTGGCCTGTTTGTCCATCACCTCAGCCAATCTAGAATGCCCTAAGGCATGGTGACAAATATTATAAAAACTATCTCAGCGGGGTGTGTAAACTCAAAACATCCAATGCTGCATTGGACACATTCTGAGATGGGCAAAGGGGATTACGTAAATGGTAGCTGCCATCAATCTCATAAGACCAAAGCTCAAATTTGCTAAATAACTTAGAATCATAGAAGATTAGAGCTGGAAGAGACCTTAGGAGGTCATCTGGTCCACCCCCTGCTCAAAATGTGTTCTGTTTTTAAAAACCTCTCTTCTGAAAGAAAACTCCCCACATTGCTGAGTCCAGTATAGAACCTATAAAGGCAATTCTCTGAGTTAGGCAGAGATTTGACTATTTGAAGTTGAGAAGCAGACCCAGATCTGAAAAGACGGAGATTGTAATCACAATGTGGAGTGACAGAACCTTGCGAATAGCAGCTTTCAGCAGCCAATCATCCAAATGCAGGTAAACAAAGATCCCGTTTTGTCAGATGTGCTGCTACCACAGCAACACACCTTAAAAAAAACCTAAAGCTGTGAATCTAGTTATCTTTGATGTTCCCTAAAGCTCTAATTATTGAAAAGACATCCCTTTCAAAGGGGAGATCTTCTACTTCAACCTTCCTGTCCGCTGCCAAGGAAGACAAATGGAGCCAACATGCCCCCTCAAGGAGACTGTGGATGCCAAAGATCTGTCAGAAGAGTCTGCAGCATCAAATGATGCCCTGAGGTCATGCTTTGCCACATACTGTCCTTCAGTCAGAAGAGCCTTAGCCAGTCTTCTTTTGTCCTCTCACAATTCTTGCTTGAAACATGGCATTTTCCCCCCAAGATGCAAATGGTACCAGGACATCACAGCCTGTTAATTAGGAAGAGAAGAGGACAAGAACACTTTTCTCCCAAGTACATCTGTTTTCCTGCCCTCTCTATCTGCAGGGATAGAATGATCTTGGCCATACCTAAACCTGTTACTGGCAACAGCTAACACCAGCGAATTTGATACAGGATGGGTGTGGAAATAAGAGAAACCTTCCAGTGCCTTGCTGTGGTTCCATCATGGAACACCCAAGATACAGCTGATATTTCCTCACCCATACCTGATACAGCTTGTCCACTTTCTTAGAAACAGGCTGTTAGGAATCCAGAGTTGACCAAATAACTTTAATGGGGTGCAATAGACCATCCAAAATAGGAAGTGACCTATTCACGGAAGTAGCTCCAAAATTGTCAAATACCTGATGGGAGGTTTCCTCCACAGCTCCTGAAGGTAAGTTCAATGTGGCTATCTTGTGATCCACAAGGTCAGGGAACTGCAAAGCATCCTCAGAAGGGGAGGATGCTGAAGCCACCCTCACATGCTTATCCGGCAACTCTAGGTATTGTGCACACCCCCCACACAATTGCCAGAAAATTTTCCCTCAATGGTATCCATCAGGACGGCTCAAGCACCCTCTATTGCCGTGCACCACTAGCACTAGTATAAAGCGCCCAGCTGACCCAGTGCCCCCTCAGTTCCTTCTTTCCAGAAACTCCAATGTAAAGGGGTAAGAGGGTGGGTCATGGAATGGACATATGCAACACATCTTGAAGAACAAGTTATGAAAGATTAGTAACCTTTTTCTTCTTTGAGCGGTTGCACATGTGCATTCCGCTCTTGGTGACACTCAAGCAGTGATGTAGGCAGGGGGATCAGATTCACATATACACAGACTGTAACACAGCTTGACCAAATTTGGCATCATTCCTAGAGTAACGGGTGATGACACAATGGGAGGAGAAAGTGTGCACTGATGACAAGGTTGTTGCTTTACAAATGTCCTGGATAGAGATCTGTGCTAAGAATGCCAGTAAGGATGTTTGTGATCTTGTGGAATGAGCAGTCAGGTACTTGGCGGTGAAATACCTGCCTGATCGTAACAAGTGTGGATACACAGTTATCCAGAATGAAATTCTGTGTGAAGAGATTGGAGACCTCTCATTTTGTCCGCTACAGTCATAAACAGTTAGGTGGACTTCCTTTTCTATGTAGAATGCTATAGCCCATCCAACATCCAATGAGTGTGGTCATTATTCATTCTTATTTACATAAGGCTTTGGGTAAAAGACAAGTAGATAAATTGCTTGATTTCTATGAAATTGCTAAACTACCTTTGGGAGGAAACTTAGTTGAGGATGTAAATACACCTTATTTTTAAAGAAGACTGTGTACAATGGCTCTGATGTGAAGGCACGCAGTTCAGAAACTCTTCTGGCAGACGTGATGGTAATTAAGACTACCACCTTCCAGGAGAGAAATAGGAAGGAGAACGTTGCTAAAGACTCACGTGGTGGACTCATAAGTTTTGACACGACCAAGTTCAAGTCCCAAGGGGACACAGGCTTCCTTACTTGAGGGTATAACTTTTCTAGGACTTTGAGGAATCTGACTGCAATGTCATTTAAAAAAAACAGAATTGTTAACCACCCGAGGATGGAAAGCTGATATTGTTGCCAGATGAACCTTGACAGAAGAAATGGCTAAACCTTGCAGTTTCGGGTGCAACAAAGAGTCGAGTATATTTTGGACGGATGAATGCAACAGCAAGATTACAGTTTGGGAAGCCCAGACTGAGAACTGCTTCATTTTTCACAGGTAGACGGGACTGGTGGAGGACTTTCAACTATTAAATCAGACCTGGCGAACTTGATCCAAACAAGCCTGTTCTCTGGAATTCAGTCATAGAACTTCCAGGCAGTTAAATGAAGGTAACTCAGGTTTTGGTGGAGCAGCTGACAGTGGTCCTGAGAGATCAGATCTGGGTAAAATGGGAGTGAGATTAGAGTCGCTACTGAGAGGCCTAACAGAGTAGAGAACCAATGTTGGCCGGGCCATGCTGGAGATACCCATATAAGACAAGCATGGTTTCACTTGATCTTTAGTAGCACTTTATGTAGGAGTGGGATTAGGGGGAAAGCATAATAAAGCTGTCGCATTCAGGGTACCAGGATGACGTCCATGATGGAACCCGGACTGCAGCCTGGAAGAGAGCAGAATTGGTGACATGAAGAGACACCTCCATCAGAGACCAAAGCCCTGAATTCTGAGGAGCCCCAAGTGAGCTACCTACCCTAGCACTGATGCGTCTGACACCTAACTCACTGACAGTTGAAGGCAGATAAAGGGAATGCCCACACAAACATTGAGAGACTGCAACCACCAGATCAGAGAGATGAGAACCTGTAAAGGTACTGTGAGTACAGTGTCCAAACAGAGATGGCTTGGCAAGTACACTGAGGTCAGCCATGTCTGGAGAGGTCTAAGGTTCAGTCTTATGGATTGTACCACATACATGCATTAGGCCATGTGGCTTAGGAGCCTCACATAGTTTTGGGCTGTGGTGAATGGATGATCTTTGTGGTGTGTCACCAGGGATTGGACTGATTGGAATCGTAACTCTGGGAGGAACGCCCAGGCCTGGATAGAGTTCATAACCACCCTAATAAATTCTATCCTCTGTATCTGACAGAAGGTAGACTTGTCTGTATTGATCAAAAGGCCTTGGGGATTGAACAGGGGCAGGAAAATTTTTTGGCCTGAGGGTCACATCAGGTTTCCAAAATTGTATGGAGGGCTGGTTAGGGGAGGCTGTGCCTCCCCAACCAACCAGGCATGGCCCGGCCCCGCCCCTTATCCAACCCCCCTGCTTCTCACCCCCTGACGGCCCCCCCCCGGGACTCCTGCCCCATCCAACCCCTCCTGTTCCCTGTCCCCTGATGGCCCCGTTCTGGGACCCGTGCCCCATCCAACCCCACCCTGTCCCCTGACCACCCCCGAACTCCCCGCTCCTGACTGCCCCCTGCCATCCCATCCAACCTCTCCTTTCTTTCCTGACTGCCCCCCAGGGACCCCTCTTCCCCCATTCAACCCCCCTGTTCCCTGCCCTCTGACTACCCTGATCCCTATCCACACCCCTGCCTCCTGACCACCACCCTGAACTCCTCTTCCCTCTATCCAACAACCCGTTGCTCCCTGCCCCCTTACCGCGCTGCCTGGAGCACTGGTGGCTGGTGGCACGACAGCCGCACCGCCCAGAGCACCAGGACAGGCAGCTGTGCCGCCCGGCTGGAGCCAGCCATGCCACCCCGCAGCACAGAGCACTGGGTCAAGCCACAGCTCTGACCTGTGCTGCCCGGCAAGAACTTGCAGCCCTGCCACCCAGAGCATTGCGCCCATGGCACAATGAGCTGAGACTGCAGGGGCGGGGGGCTATCCTCCTGGGCCAGGAGCTCAGGGGCTGGGCAGGAGGATCCCGCGGCCTGGATGTGGCCCTCCTCTGGCCTTGAACATCAACTGGATGAGTCAAATGCTGGAAACAACCTAAGCCCTGAACAGACCCTTGACTAGCCAGTCATCCAGATAAGGGTAGACCTGCACCCCTAATCTCCTCAGGAGAGCTGCCAGTATGGCCATACATTTTGTGAACAACCAAGGAACTGCAGTCAGGCCAAACAGAAGCACCATGAATTGGTAATGTGAATGGTTCTGTGCCCTTGATATACTGACACATGGAAGTAGGCATCTGTTAAATTGAGGGCAGTGTACCAGTCTCTGGAATCCTGAGAGGAAATAACGGATGCCAAGTTGACCATGAAAAACTTTCATTTTTTTGAGATAGTTGCTGAGTTGGTGCTCATCTAAAATAGGCCTGAGATCTCACTTGGCCTTCAAAATTTGAAAATAATGGGAGTAGAAACTCCTCCCTCTTAAATTCTGTGAAACCTCTTCTATGGTTCCAAACTGAAGGAGGGACTGAATAACCTGATTACATGAGAGGGGCCCATGAAGGAGGACAGGGAGGGAGAATAGGAAGGAAGGGTAGAAATGAATTGGAGGATGTAATGCACTTTTACAGTGCTCAACAATCAATGGTCTCTGGTGATATGGGACTGAGCACTTGGGAAAGGCAGTTTGCAAATAAAGGAAAAATAGGATCTGGCATCATGGGAACTGGTATGGCATCCTTGAGTGTTCCTTCAAAATGCCTGCTTAGAACCTCTTGGATATCTGGGTGGGGCAGGCATTGATGCAGAAGTAAAAGGGGTGGTGTTCTATGCCTATAATCCCTATTTCTTTTTCTCTGCAGGCCCTGACGGGCACCTGGGGCAGAGTACCAGAGGTGTTGTTTAGGCCTGTAGTGCTTCCTTGAAGGGGTTGGGGGTGTACAACACGAGGGACTTTAAGATTGCTCTCGAATCCTTTAGCCCATGAAGCTTTGCGTCAATCCATCTGCTCTGAAAATAGCAAGGCTCCTTCAAAGGACAGGTCCTGAACAGCCTGTTGGACCTCCTGTGGGAGCCCAAAGGACTGTAACCAGGAACTCCTATGCATGGTAACTGCGGAAGCCATGGCCCTGATAGCCGAATCAGCCACATCCAGAGCAGCCTGTAAAGAGGCCCATGCCATTCCCTTGTCCAATAGCAAGGAGAACTCCTGCCTAGACTGTTGTGGCAGCAAGTCTTTGAATTTTTGCCTGGAGTCCCACAAGTTAAAATCAGACCTGTCCAGCACCTGCTGGTTTGTAATCCTGAGTTGTAACCCCCTGTAGAATAAACTTTCCTACTAAACAGATTTTCAGGGTTGTGCCCTGATGTCCCTGCCTTTCTCTCTCATTGGCAGCAGATATCATAAGGGACCCCAGGAGGGGATGGCTCTAGAGGAACTCATAACATTGAGCAGTACTAAGTAGTTTCATTCAACCCTTTTTGAAATGTGTGTGTGTGTGGGGGGGGAAGGATGTAAGGACCTGCCACAGACTCTTAACTGGGCCTATAATGGCCTCATTGAGAGCAGTGCTACTTTAGAAGGACCTGCAGTGGCTAAAGTATCAGCCAGGCTGTGGAGGCCTCCTTTACTACCTCCATCTGAACACCCAGCTTTAAGGCCCCCCTCTTTCACAACTCTTGGTTGTTGTTATAGTTATCTAGCGGAGGCAACATGCCCCCTCCTGATATTGCTCATCCAGGGAGGAGAAAAAGGAGGCCAGCACTGGCTGTGGGTGCTCTTCTTCCCCTTCTTCATCCGCAGAGTCCCATTGAGCTGGCTGTTGGGGCCTGGTACCAAGCTCAGCACCAGAGTCCAGAACAGGTGCAGCCCAGTGGAAAGGCCACCAAATAGGAGAGCCTGGGATACACCCTGAAAATTGGGGGAAAACCTCAAAGATTCCAAAAGGGCCACTAGACCAGCACAGGTCCCCAGTGATCTCCTGGCAAACAACTTAATGGTACTCCTGTATCCGGATCCATGGAAATGTGAAACCAGATCCTCGGGCAGGAAGAGTAGTATCCGATCTCTGACTCAGGCGATGATGAGTCTCCTTCCACTGACGCCGGAGATCAGTGTCCAGGCACTGTGATTGTACCAAAGGGCAAACCGTCCTGGGTATGGGAGGCTGGCATGGTACCGAGCTGTTACATGGTACTGGCATGTAACAATCCAGCTGGTTCCTCCATGCCTGCTAGCACCAATAACAATGACTCTTGTACTGCCAGCAATACTGGTACCGACGGCAAGAGGATATCCCTGGCAGCTGCAAACACCTCTGGCGTGGTTGATACCAAGATAGTACCGGTACAGTGCAGCTGATATGGAAGCCTCTTCTGGCTCTGGACTCAACGGTACCTGTGTAGGTGTCAAAGTCAACCATGCTGGCTTCTGCAGTATTGAGGCAGAGGAGTGCCACTGGATTTCTGGGCTTTCTTGTCATGACCCCGAAACTTAGGATGTTCTAAGTCCTCATGGACTGAGCGAGAAGATTTGCTTGACTTAGGCAGGATTGTATCTGACTTCTTTTAAATAAATTTAGAGGAGGATTTGCTCTTGCATTTATGAACGCTCCCTGCCTTCCTGACAAAACCCCAACAGGGGATCACTGGGAGTAGATTCCCTTCTCTTAAGTCAGACCTTGTGGCAGGAGTTGCACTCTTTACTGAGTGAGACTGATGTTCTGTGGGGGTTCCCCTGGCCTGGGGGTCTGTATGGCCTCATAGCTTTCTCCATTAGGTGCTTCTTAAGATGAAGTTCCTACCTGTCACAGATGCAACTGGGGAAAGAGTGGCAGATACTGCACCTGCTGCAATGTGAGTTCCCTAAGGCACTACAGACTGTGTTGATGGTCATCGCTGACCAAGAAAGAGTATGGGTCAGGAAGCACAGATTTTGAAGCCCAGGGCCCTGGGCATAGTCCAGTGCCTATAACTGGGATGCAGTCGAGAGAGGGGGAATGGGACAGGGAATCTAACTATAAAACTTTGCTAAAACTATAGAGTAAAATTCTGATCTATTTACAAAATGTGCATTTTATTTATTTATAGATCAAAGAATAAATGAAGACAAAGGTCAGGACATTGGAGATTGAGAACCAGGCCATGCAGTTGTAAAAAGGAAATGGAAAGGCAGTTAGGTTGCTCCACCTCAGTTGGAGGCATGAGGAGAGTGAGGGCACATGCACAGACCTATGGACACTGCTTTTAAGAATTCTCCGACTCCAGATACAGAGTGCATGTGTACCCACAGTGGAATACACATAGGGACCAGCATTCGAAGAAGCAGCAGCAGTACCTGAAGCCTTGTATGCCTGTCCCTATGAGCTTGGGAGTGAAAGATCAGCTAATGGAACACCCAGAGAGTGTTCTTTTGCCCAGACATTTAAGACACCTCACTTCAGACGTGGGCAAACTATGGCCCACAGGCCACATCCCTTGAGCGCCCGTCTAGGGAGGCTAGCCCCCCGCCCCTCCTCCGCTGTCCCCCCTCCCCGGCAGCTATGCCCCCGTGCGGGCAGCACTCTGGGCGGCGGGGCTGCACGCTCCTGCAGGGCAGCGCGGCAGTGTGTCTGGCTCCGGCCGGGCAGCGCGGCTGCCAGACATGCTGCTCTGAGCGGCATGGTAAGGGGGCCGGGGGGTTAGATAAGGGGCAGTGGTCCCAGGGGGGCAGTCAGAGGCCAGGGGGCTGTTGGATGGGATGGATGTTCAGGGTGGGGGCGGTCAGGGGACGAGGAGCAGGGGGGGTTGGATAGGCGTGGTAGTCCCAGAGGGCCTGTCAGAGGTCAGGGGTGTGGATAGGGGTCAGGGCAGTCAGGGGACAGGAGGCATGGGGGGGTTGGATAGCGGGTGGGGTCCCGGGGGAGTGGTTAGGGTCAGTGGGTCTCGGTAGGGGCTGGTCAGGGGACAAGAAGCAGGGGCAGGGGTGTTGGATGGGTCGGGAGTTCTGAGGGGGGGCAGTCGGGGGGCAGGAAGTGGGAGGGGGCAGATAGGGGGCAGGGGCCAGGCTGTTTGGGGAGGCACAGCCTTCCCTACCCCACCCTCCATACAGTTTTGCAACCCCGATGTGGCCTTCAGGCCACAAAGTTTGCCCACCCCTGCTTTACATGTTTGTCCAACACAGGGAAAACAGTAGGGCATGAAACGCATCTCTTAGAGCACACCTTCTTTTTCTTTTGCAGTTCTGCCGTAACACATGGAACCAACCTTACAAATGTATACACTATTCATACCAAAAACCATTCTCTGCTACAAATTATACTAAGAACAAACAACTATAGTTATAAAGTTAACAAGGCAATAAAAATGGAGAAAACGCTGGGTCCAAAGGACTGGAGTGGTTCACTTCCATCCACCATGGCGGTTGTAAGGAACTGAGGTAGTAGGCAGAGCAGAGCCCCTGCCCTCAGGAACATTCAAAGGCACCTAGGGAAGGACTAGTAGTGGGCACACATGTGGTCCGTCAAGCTCTGCTTGGAAAAGGTTCTACTGTTAGGCACCACCAGGCAGCAGAGTACTCATAAGCGGGAATATGCAAAGCCACTCGAAGAAGAATCCCGAACACACAGAGCCCCTCATCGCAGCACACGTCCCACATTTGACACCCACACAACCCTCCCAGCACAACACAACTCAAACCCAACAACACTACCAGCACACACAACAACCTGCAACACATATAGCCCCTCAGGGAAGCACATACTCCTCATTTGCCACTTGCAAAAATCAACACAGTTCTCCCAGTCTAATCCCCTAGACACAAATCAACACAACTGCTCACACAACAATATATCCAGCTGTCATAAATATAAAGGGAAGGGTAACCACCTTTCTGTATACATTGCTATACAATCCCTCCTGGCCAGAGGCAAAACCCTTTCACCTGTAAAGGGTTAAGAAGCTAAGATAACCTCGCTGGCACCTGACCCAAAATGACCAATGAGGGCACAAGATACTTTCAAATCTGGAGGGGCGGGGAACAAAGGGTCTGTCTGTCTGCGTGACACTTTTGCCGGGAACAGATCAGGAATGCAGCCTTACAACTCCTGTTAAGTTAGTAAGTAATCTAGCTAGAAAATGCATTTAGATTTCCTTTTTTTTTAATGGCTGGTAAAATAAGCTGTGCTGGATGGAATGTATATTCCTGTTTTTGTGTCTTTCTTTAACTTAAGGTTTTGCCTAGAGGGATTCTCTATGGTTTGAATCTGATTACCCTGTAAGGTATTTACCATCCTGGTTTTACAGAGGTGATTCTTTTACTTTCTCTTTAATTAAAATTCTTCTTTTAAGAACCTGATTGCTTTTTCATTGTTCTTAAGATCCAAGGGTTTGGGTCTGTGTTCACCTATACAAACTGGTGAGGATTCTTATCAAGCCTTTCCCAGGAAAGGGGGTGTAGGGCCTGGGGGGATATTTTGGGCGAAGACATCTCCAAGTGGGCTCTTTCCCTGTTCTTTGTTTAAAACGCTTGGTGGTGGCAGCATACGGTTTAAGACCAAGGCAAAGTTTGTACCTTGAGGAAGTTTTTAACCTAAGCTGGTAAGAATAAGCTTAGGGGGTCTTTCATGCAGGTCCCCACATCTGTACCCTAGAGTTCAGACTGGGGAAGGAACCTTGACACCAGCACACACAGTAACCCCACTCGGAAGCCTAGAATATCTGTGGAATCAGCATGAAGTGATGGAAACAGCTAAAAGCATGGCTGAGAACTCTTTTAGGGTATCACCAGGGTGAATAATCACTGGGATATTCACAATGTGTTACCATCCAATTTTTAAATTGTTAGCCATTTTTTACTTTTAAACATACATGGTTTACAAATTACACTCATGTGACAGCACAGGCTGTCAGCTACCAGTATGAATTTATGTTTCTGTTTAGTTTAGAGCTTTTATATATCCAATGCTAAGATAAGGACTGCTTAAACAGAAAACAAATATATAAATAATACACACAAGAGATTTTAACATTTTAGGTCCAAATTTTCTTATGAATGGCTACAATTCATCTTCACTTCTTGGCTGAAAACATTTCAAGGATTAACATGTATTTAGAGCTTCAATAATCAACATGCATTAAGTTTCAAATTCATGAATGTAAATTAAAGTAATGATGTAATTTCAGCTTTCATAACAATAATTTCATAACTACCTCATTACAAAAAATATAGGTTGTAATCATGACTGTAACAATCTACTGACAAGTATTTCACCTTACATTCTTTCATAAATGCTCAGCATACCATGAAAACTGCCCTCTGGAAGAACCCCATGGCATCAATGATCCTCTGGAGAATAACTGTGTCTAATTCTGCAGCAGCCATCTCTTCACCATTAAAGGGCACACCATTAAACAGAGCTTGAGGCAATGGACCCAGGCCGGTCTTTTTATAAAAGGCTACTCCTGCCTATTCAAATCAGAAATATCACAGAGTTAAACAAAATGTGGCTGACCGTAGTAAGAAAGAAAACTAATATCAAGAGACAATGTAGACCAATGTCCAAGCACTTTGTGTTGTGGCCTACTTCTATGAGTCATAAAGAGTAAATTGAATTCACAATTCTGTTAGGATTTTTC
Organism: Lepidochelys kempii; assembly: GCF_965140285.1. NCBI lineage: Eukaryota > Metazoa > Chordata > Testudines > Cheloniidae > Lepidochelys > Lepidochelys kempii. Next base: position 97,847,945 of record NC_136380.1, read on the forward strand.
AGAAAGCAGCTTGGAAAAATTAATCAGTTAAATAGTACATGAAGCACACATTTATCAAAAAGGAAGGACAAAAACTCCTGTAAATTCATATAAAGATTTTTTTAAAACCCTTGTTTTTATGCCACTCTGTGGCAGTCTTGCTAAGAGCTATTATTTATCATGCACTATTTAAAGAATATTCATCAAATAAAGCACAGAGGATTTTACAGACCAGACATGGTTGAAGATATATGGTTGAAAATAATGCTTGTATGGACTTCTGCAGAAAATTACCTACATTATTATAATAAAAGAAAACATTCCCTTCCAGTACTATGCATAAAATTCAGTGCTCTATTTCCTGTTTCCTTTAATTCTGTCACTCTGAACTTCACCAACAGGGAAGTACGGTGACTCTCCTCTACACATCGTGGTTGACCTTTATTTAATGATATATTGGTAAATCTTAAACACAGACCTTTGATTACAAACTACAGAATACTTTTTTTATAGAAACATCTACTGATAATAGAAGCAGCAGCTACTGATAACAGAAAGTATATGTTTCAAGATAGACATATTTGCCAATTGTCAGAACAAGTCTTTGCTTGGAAAAATGTTTCATATCTGAAAATTTCAGGAATCCAAATTAACAGAAAAAACAACACAGTTTCACTTTGTGCCAACAATGTGGCTCTCTAGAAAAGATCTCTACTCCAATTTACCAATAATCCTACAAACTAGAAGACCAATTCATAAGATTTCAGTATAGAAAAATCAATGTATGAAAAAATAAAATAGGCTTAAAATATAATAGGACACGTCCTACCTCTCATACCTCAGTAAGAACGCCCACCTCCACTGTATGTGACCTGGTACTTAAATGAACTACAGAATGGTTGCAACTTTATACTTTAACTGAGAAATCCTTGCTACATTAAACTAAAATTGTGAGCATAAATTGTAAAAATGTTCATTTTTTTATTTGGAAGATTTGCCCTTAGTCTTTCACTGAACATCAGCAAGAGGGCATGCATCTCTAAAGTCTTCCAGATAATCTTGAAACTCAAGACTTACATTCTAGTCTGGGGATTGCACAGTCAATTCCCTATAGAAGGCCTCTTGTTTTCTTTACCAGTCAACTGTATGTGCATTTCAGCTTACCACATTGTAATCCTTAGAATATATGATGTCATGATTGGAAGCAAAATTTTCACAGTACATAGTCACTTTCTAAAGAACATAAACTTCATTTCACCTCAGAATCAGGTGAGGGCTAGAGAAAGTTCCCTGGCAATCTCCCTGACTGGTCAGCATTATATGCACATACAAATGAATAATGTATGTTTGTGCCTTCGCTACCTTTCCAGTCTCTGACACTAGGAATCCTGTGATTCTGAGTCAGAATGGCCATACCCACCAGGCAGATTCTTTGCCAGGAAGGTATGATTTGCCTAGAAGATAGAATTTCTTCCTTAGCCAGGCTGCTTGGGTAACCTACCACCTACAGCAAATCATACACATCTAATAAACTTATCACTAGGTACCTTCCATAGTAGCAGATGTATACAGTAGATAGGAGTCAGGACTAAATATTATTCTTGGGGACAATAATCCAAATGGACCCTTCCAACACTGCAATAGACTGGAAAAAATTCCAACCCCATTGCATTTAAGTGTTTTAACTCTTAGAAACCATTAAATGCAAAACTAAGCCCTGTGCAGAGTACTATTCTTGCAACTCTTCTCTTAACATACCTTCCTTTTCTCATCATATTCAGAGTCAACACCCAATATACTCTGAATGTCAGCATGAGGAAACTCACTTCTAAGAACATTCCTCACATGGTTCACAGTGAAAACTTCTCCATCTTTCATTTCATGGTACATCTGTGAAAATTATAAAACAGATAAAAAACAAAGCTATTTTACCTACATATTAATATTACTTCATCATTTATCAAAACAATATAAATTGTTTTTAAGTAGAACATAGGATCTGCCATCAGATCACTGGTCTAATTAGTCTACTATCCTATCTTTGGCAGTGGTTAATACCTTATATTGCAGAGGAAAGTACATCCAATACTCCGGGTCAGCTAGCAATGCTTTTTGTGACTGAGAATTCCTTTCTATTCCCTCGTCTTAGCATGAACATTAGAAACAAAAGACTAGAAGGGTTGCCCTCCCACCACTGGCTATTGAGCTCTGTCCCCCAACTTCACAAGTAACCCTTGTCATATAGTACCACTTATAACATTTGTCCATCTCTCTCTTAAAACTAATTAAGTTGTTTGCCCCCACAGCTCCTATTGGGATGCTGTTCCAGAACCTCACTCCTCCAATGGTTAAACACGTTCTAATTTCCAGCCTTCCTGTGTTCATAGCTACTTGATACCCATTTGTTCTTGTGCCAATATTGTCCTTTAGCTTAAATAGCTCTTCACCTTCCCTCACATTTACTCCCCTGATGTATTTAGCGAAAGCAAGCATAACCCCTCTCTGCCCTCCTTTTGCGAGGCTAAACAAGGAAAGCTCTTCCAGACTCCTCTCATAAGATAGGCCCTCCACTCCCCTGATCATCCTAGTACATCTTTGCTATACCTGTTTCAGTTTGAATTCATCTTTCTTGATCATGGGTGACTAGAATTGTATACAGTATTCCAGATGAGTCTTACCAGAGCCTTGTACAATGGCAATAATACTTCTCTTTCTCTACTGGAAATGCCTCACCTGATACATCCTAGGATCGCATTTGCCTTTTTCAGAGCCATATTATACTGGTGGCTTATAGTCATTGTGTGATCAACCCACACACCCAGGTCTCTCTCCTCTTCCATCATTGCCAACTGATGAGCCCCCAGCTAGCAGAAGATATTCTTATTATTTGACCCTAAGTGCATGACACTGTATTTGTACTATTGAATTTCATTCCATTTTTGTCACTCCAGTCTTCAAGGTCATCTAGATTTTCCAGTCCTCCTCTGCATTGACAACACGTCCCAACTTTGTATCATGAGAAAATTTCACTAGCACACTCCCTCTTTTTGTTCCAAGGTCGTTAATAAAAATATTGAATAAGACTGGTCCCAAGACTGATCCCTGAGGAACTCCACTAGTAACCTCCCTCCAATTGGATCGTTCATCTTTCAGCATAACCAGCTGCCTTCTTCCTTTTAGCTAGTTCCTTACCCACCTTACTATTCTTGCACTAATCCCCATCTTCTCTAACTTAATTATTTCCCATGTGGTACTATGTAAAATGCTTTACTTAAGTCCAAGTTTATTAGAACTACTGCATTTCTCTCTCATTTAAAAAAAAACAGTTATTTTCTCGAAGAAGGAAATCAGGTTAGTCTGGTACAATCTGAGCTACCTTTGGTAAATCCATGATGCATTACATCTAATCTATGTTTTAGTCATGGGTATTTTTAGGAAAAGTCATGGACAGGTCACGGGCAGTAAACAAACAGGTTACCGGCCAATGGGAGCTGCAGGGACGGTACCTGCAGGTGGGGGCAGCGCACGAAGCTAGGAGCTGAGGGAGGGACAGACATGTCGCTGCTTCCAGGGAGCCCCCAAAGGTAAGCACCACACAGAGCCCTCACCTTCTCCTTTGCCCCAACCCCCAGCCCTGAACCCCCTCCCACATGCACTCAAACTCCTGCTGCTGTTGCTGGGGGGGGGCGGGGGGCGAACCAGGAGGGTGGTGGCCCCAGACTGCCCCAGCAGTGGCCAATGCATCTGGCCCATGGGCTACCTGAGCTGCTCAAGCGGCCCCCTGGCCAGCCACACCAGCCACTGCAGAAGTCACGGAAAAGCCATAGAATCCATGACTTCCGTGACCAACTTGCAGCCTTAATTATATCTACTTTTCTGTTTACCTCTATAAATTCAATAATTCTTTCCTTCACAATTTATTCCAAAGTTTTGCCTATTTACAGATCTGTAATTGTCCACATCACTTTTTTTAACCTTTCTTAAATATAGGTACCATGTTAGCTATTCTCTAGTCATACAATGTTATCTTTGAACAGATAGATTTATTAAAGTCCTAGCTACTGGACTAATAATCTCAGTATTCTGTTCTTTCAGTATTCTGGCATGAAAATTATCCAGTCCATCTGATGTGGTCATTTCTATACACCCATTTCCAGCCGCCATCCTGCCTTCATGCCCATGTTCAATATTATGATATTTACTGAAAACCAAGGCAAAGAATTCATTTTGTTTTTGGGCCATATCTAGATTATCTATAATCTCCTCCCTCTCCATGGTACACAGCAGCCAAATCTTATCCTTCCTTATTCTCTTTTTATCTATATAACTTATTATTTCATTTCATTTAGCAAGTCTCACTTCATTTTCTAAACTCCATGATGTAGTTTTCTTTGCTGGTAAATCCCTTCTTCTATTCTCTAAGGGCTATTTACTCCTAATAATCTTTTTGAGGTGGTTATTCATCCAGATAGGTCTGCAGCCTTTCCCTATGCAATTTTCCCCTTTGCTTGGAATGCAAATTGCAGATAGTTTCTATATAGTTGATTCAAAGAAATTCCAAGTCTCTTCTAAATTTAAATGCTTGAGCTCTTCAATCCAGCTGACTTCTTTAACTAATTCTTTTAATTTCCCAAAGTCTGCCCTTTTGAAAGCAAAAACCATAGCTCTCTACCTGGTTTTGACTATCCTTCCATTTAATTTAAACTAAATCAGCTCCTGATCATTTGATCCAAGGTTATTTCCCATGACTGGCTCTTCTGTGATGTCCTCGCTACTTACAAAACCAAGTCTCAAATTCCATCACTTCTCCCATTATGACACAATTCCCAGTAGTATTTCTCTCTCTAATAATATTAAATAAAGAGATCTCTATCCATATCCGAGTCTGGCCCCAAGAGTCTATAGCAGACCCTAACACTATCCCAATAACACTCTCTCTTTCACAATCCTTCCCAAAAGTGATTTTGACCCAAACAGATTCAGTTTCATCCATACCATCACTCCTTATTTCTTTACAGTTTATCCCAGAATTAATGTACAACATTACCCCTCCATCTTTATTTCTCTCTCTCCTAAACAGTATATACTCTTTAATACATGTATTCTAGCCATGAGTGCTATTCTACAATGTTTCTGTAATCCCCATAACTGGTTTGACCTCCTGCACAAGTAATTCCAGTTCCTTCATTTTACCACCGAACCTTCTTGCATTCACGTACAAGCATCTCAGTTCTTTCCCTGAGACCATACCTAGTTTTTTAGTTGGATTAGGTTTATCCTTTTACTCACTGTAACACCTACCTGACTACTACTCCAATCAATATTTGTAATTTCTTTCACCTTCCTATCTCTTATCTTACAGTGGTTTTTTATCCCTTATTATATCTCCATTTAGCTGATTTTCCTACTCCTATGTACTGAAGACAGGCATGGAGATTTCACAAGTCTCTCCCAACCTTCTCCCCTCATCTACTTCTTATCAACTGTGCAAGACTTGATGCTAGAAGGTTAATACCCCAGATATTCAAGTGGAGTCCACCAGTCCAGAAGCATCATCTTTCTGTAAGGTCTCCCAATGGTCAATCTTCCCAAAAGCTTCCTCATGGCATCAATTCTTGAGCCATGGGTTGATCTTCATTATCTTGTCACACCTTTGCCCTTCTTCTCTCTAGTATTCCACTGAAGATCACCCAAGCTTCCGCTTCCTTTAAGTGTCTTACTCAGCTAGTGTAGTCATTCTTCATCCATTCCAATGGGAATCTAGCCGTGTCATTTGTCCTGACATGCAGGACAGTCAGTGGATTTTTCCCCATTCCCATCAGGATCCTTTTTAAACTCACATCCATATCATATATGCTTGCTCCTGGAATACAACATACTCTTTTGTTCTTTGGATCTGGTCTGATGATAGGCCTGTCAATTCTTCTTAGCATGGAGTCCCCAACCACACAGATCTGTCTCTTCCTGGTATTGATATAGATCTACTTTATGTCCTCTCTCACAGTCCCCTGTACATAATCCTCATTTTAACTTGGGCTCTAGTTCCTTGGTGTCTCAACTGTCTCTTCTCTTCTGCAGGGACTGGCTTCCATTCTTTTCTTCCTCATCACCTAATCATCTGTCTGTTTCTCCTCCTCATTCCCCAATTAAGAAAACCTGTTACTCAATTTTGTTTCATCTTCACTAGTGGTTCTCTTCCTCTGCTTTTTTCCATGGATCACACTCCTCTTTTGGCAGCCTGCTCTCCAGGTTTCTGTTCATCAGATGTCTACAACTCTTGAGTTATTTTTATCACCTCCTCAATTCTCTCCTCCATTATACTTTCAAATTCCCACCTGAATTCCATCATCGTCTCCAGCTGTATCTCTTACTCTTGGATCTTCTCTGCCATGAGCTCTACCGGGCGAAATTTCATGCATGAGTAGATTCCATCAGATACAGACAATGAACATCCTACAGCTTCTGTACCCAACCATTTTCTTTGTCTCCTCTCCTCCCTGGGTTACTTCTAGTGTTGCCTAAGTAACCCCTACGCCTAGGAGAAAAAGGAGGAGGAAGATACCTCCCCCAAACTACCACGAACTAACTTCCAGAGCAACCGCTGTTAGCTGCTCGACTGTTCACTACTGACTAGCCTTTAAACCTAGCTAAAAACTAGTTCAGCACTGCTTCTTTGTTAAGGGAAATCAGCAAGCACTGAATCAAATCACACACCTGGAACCATCACTCAAAACTCAAAACTGTACCTCCAGAACACAAAATCAACAGTCTCCTCTCAGGCCACACTCCTAGAGAAACTCCGCAATTGGCCGCTAGCTGTTTATCTCTATGACCTCCTGTGGCTGTCAACACCTCAAGTTTATATGAAGCATAAGGTAACATTTCCTTTTATTGGTTCTACTTTTACTACTCTTTAATTCTATCTAGCATTCCCTTCTTTTCATATTATGGAACAAAACAGAAAGAAGAATTTCTCAGTTTTCACTATGCTCTTCATAAACTCTGGATATTTTGTGATCAGGTAATGGAAGAGTCTTGCAATGACTAACCTTGCATACACTCCATACCCTCCCTAACCTTTATGGACTTCTATTTCTCTTTTACAGTGGTCTTCCAGTTTCTCCTCTCTGGTTTCTTTCTTTCTACTTATCTATCTACCTATCTAAGAAATTTTTAATGTGTCCATCACCTTAAGTTTCTGTGCCTCTACTCCTAAAGAAGAAATGATACAGGACAGTAAGAAGAAAAAAAATACATTATATATGGTTACAGAATTTTTAAAAATCTGTTTGCACCCTATTCTTTAGTTCAAATTTTTTTTTGTCAGGAGTCATCACAGAGATCCTGTACTTCAAGTCAATCCATTCATCCCTTCTAAGTCCTTAAATGTTCCCTTCTTAAGCCACCCACTCTAGTCGAGGAGTCAGAATCTCTCTCAAACTCTGAGCCTGGAAGATTTCCATGTTCTTCCAGAGACATGAATAGAGTCAACCAGACTAGGCAAACACTTGTATAATGAAAATGTCTTACCCAGTCTGCCCCATTTTCTATACCATTGAACTACCACAGAAGTCCTCTAAATCATAAGGCATGACCTAAACCATTTTGGAATACCATTACTCCAATGTGTGCTGGAACACAGACAAGAAGGCAGGCATGAAAAGGCCATATAAAGAGCTCAAAACTATGATTCCACATGAAAATACTGACTATTGAAAGGTATGTTTACCTTCTTTTAATCCTTGAAGAAAATTTATAGATAGACAATATTACCAGAATGAATTTGTTTGAGGAGCAGGAAAATGTCTTCAGTAAGACATTCTGCAGCAACCTAACATCCACTTTTAGAACAATTTTGTTTCCAACTAAAGGTGGGGAATTTATAGGAAAGCAAATAGTTTTAAAAAGTATTATGTATTATTTTTATCTATTTACAGGCACTAACATTTATCATGGAGATAAAAGCTTGAGAAGTATCAGATTCTTCTGCAATGTAGTTGAAAGCTCTCAAAAGAGCTACTCCAGCATCCTCATTCCCGTCAATTTCTTCATTAGTATTTAAGATGAAAACAAATCCAATTCTGTAGGGGAAAAAAACCCTATGTAAATATTTATTATCTTGCTTTTTAAACCTTATTGAAAACAGACTGAAGATATTACAATTTCTCACGATCAGATACAAACAACGTGAGGATTTTCTACCAATATCGTACAAATTAATATCTGCAATAGTCAATAGTATATAAAACATACTTGGATAAATTAGGACGGTTTGTACTGTTTCCTCCAACCTTTAGGTGTACTGTTGCCTCCAATGTTTAGAGAGAGTGGGCTAAAAATGACATGCTGTGGCTTTACAAAATTATTGTTCCATATATGTTGTGCTCTCCAGATTATTTGTAATGTACAACATTATTGCTTAACATATTCTCCATGTGCTCTCCACGTAATTTACGGAACTAGGTATAAAAGTATACTGCACTGTTGATTCATTATGGCACCAGTTCAATTGGACAGATAAAAAACATATGGTTGGGCTCCTGATTTAAGTCAACCACAAAAGTTTACAGACATACACTGAATTTTTTAAAGATTTTCTTCTCAAAATGGCATTGCATGCTTGGGGCCAAATTTAAAAGTGACAAACTGAAGTTTAAGTTACACATAAATAAGTCTGTAAGCGGACGTAACCTATGCTCCACTACAGTGGAATGGCAAGGAATGGCAAACAGAAGGAGAGTGTAATTTCTCTTTCATTGTCTTGTTGGTTGCTTTTCTTGCTACAGCCATGCTCTTCCCAACAGTCTCAGTATGTAAGTTATACCCATGTACACTGATATGTAACACTAGTATTTACATCATCTCTGAATCTGGTCCGTGATCTTAAACTTTAAGATTTAGAGAGACAAGGTGTCGAGGTTCCTTCCCCACTCTGAACTCTAGGCTACAGATGTGGGGACCTGCATGAAAACCTCCTAAGCTTACTTTTACCAGCTTAGGTTAAAACTTCCCCAAGGTACAAACTATTTTACCTTTTGCCCTTGGACTTTCGCTGCCACCACCAAATGTCTAAGCGGTATTATATTATTAGGAAACAGTCCGTTTGAAAACGTCTTTCCCCCCAAAAAATCCTCCCAAACGTTACCCCCCGTTTCCTGGGGAAGGTTTGATAAAAATCCTCACCAATTTGCATAGGTGACCACAGACCCAAACCCTTGGATCTTAAGAACAATGAAAAAGCATTCAGTTTCTTAAAAGAAGAATTTTAATAGAAGAAAAAAGAATCACCTCTGTAAAATCAGGATGGTAAATACCTTACAGGGTAATTAGATTCAAACCATAGAGAATCCCTCTAGGCAAAACCTTAAGTTACAAAAAGACACAAAAACAGGAATATCCATTCCATTCAGTACAGCTTATTTTCTCAGCCATTTAAACAAACAATCTAACGCATATCTAGCTAGATTACTTACTAAATTCTAAGACTCCATTCCTGTTCTGTCCCCGGCAAAAGCATCACACAGACAGAAAGAGAGAGCGCCTTTGTTTCTCCCTCCCCTCCAGCTTTTGAAAGTATCTTGTCTCCTCATTGGTCATTTTGGTCAGGTGCCAGCGAGGTTATCCTAGCTTCTTAACCCTTTATAGGTGAAAGGGTTTTTCCTCTGGCCAGGAGGGACTTTAAAGGGGGTTTATCCTTCCCTTTATATTTATGACACAAGGTGAGTAGGGTAATCTTTTATTGGACTAATTTCTGTTGGTGAAAGAGAAAGCTTGTCAATGTCACCAATAGATGTCGGCCCAATAAAAAATATACCTCTGTCATGTTACACTCCATATTCTTCATAGAAATAGTGTTATGATATGAATATGGCATAACTAAGATACGCTTTATGCAAGATGGGTCTTGTGAGATATCATTGGAAAGGTTATGATTTACTGAATGTGATTATCCAATTTGTATGCATGTATCATTTCTGTATCTAAAGTTAGGAATATTGACTATGTAACAATTACAATTATGTGTGTACTTGGGAAACACCCACAAGACAGCAGGCCATCAGCCTTGATGGGCCATTAGGAAGAAACAATAAGACTTTGAAGATACTCGTCTCTCTCCTTCCTGAGTAGCTGGGATGTTGCTTTGACACTACACGGTCAGGTGGTCATGTCACCTGATACTAAATACCATTTTGGATGTCTAGTGATTTTCCACTAAAAGAAGGGGGAGGTCAAGACTGGGAAACAAAAGGTTCCCACCTTATGTAAATTTTGTTTAAGGCTGGGGAGTAAACTGATCTAGGTTCACTCTTCACTGCATCCCCACCCAGGATGACAGCTGGAAAGATCTGAGAAACAAAGACCGGGGTGGGGTGGGAGGGAGTTGAGCCCAGGCTGGAAAAGGGATCTGGTCTGTGAATATGGTGTTTGAAGATTTAAGCTGTAAGCAGGGTAGCTAACCTTCAAGAATTTCTGCATCCTGCCCAAAAGCAACATTTAGGGTGAGAAATTACTTCTTAAAACCAGTTTCTTTAAGATCTTAAATTTAGTATGCATGTTTTGTTTTATTTGCTTGTAATCTGCTCTGTTCTGTTTGCTATCCCTTATTATCACCTAAAGTCTGCCTTTTGTAGTTAATAAACTTGTGTTTATTATAAAACCCAGTTTGTGCAATATATAACTCACCAGCAACCACATACCACACAACAGAACCACTAACCCAGGAACCTATCCTTGCAACAAAGCCCGTTGCTAACTGTGCCCACATATCTATTCAGGGGACACCATCACAGGGCCTAATAACATCAGCCACACTATCAGAGGCTTGTTCACCTGCACATCTACCAATGTGATATATGCCAGCAATGCCCCTCTGCCCTGTACATTGGGCAAACTGGACAGTCTCTACGTAAAAGAATAAATGGACACAAATCAGATATCAAGAATTATAACATTCATAAACCAGTCGGAGAACACTTCAATCTCTCTGGTGACGCGATTACAGACATGAAAGTTGGGATATTACAACAGAAAAACTTCAAATCCAGACTCCAGCGAGAGACTGCTGAATTGGAATTCATTTGCAAATGGGATACAATTAACTTAGGCTTGAATAGAGACTGGGAGTGGCTAAGTCATTATGCAAGGTAACCTATTTCCCCTTGTTTTCCTAACCCCCACCCCCCCCCAGACGTTCTTGTTAAACCCTGGATTTGTGCTGCAAATGGCCCACCTTGATTATCATACACATTGTAAGGGGAGTGATCACTTTAGATAAGCTATTACCAACAGGAGAGTGGGTTTGTTTGGGGGTGGGGTGGGGGGGGAAACCTGGATTTGTGCTGGAAATGGCCCACCTTGATTATCATACACATTGTAAGGAGAGTGATCACTTTACATAAGCTATTACCAGCAGGAGAGTGGGGTGGGGGGAGAGAAAACCTTTTGTAGTGATAAACATCCATTTTTTCATGATTTGTGTGAATAAAAACAAACATCTTCTGTATTTTCCACAGTATGCATCCGATGAAGTGAGCTATAGTCACGAAAGCTTATGCTCAAATAAATTGGTTAGTCTCTAAGGTGCCACAAGTACTCCTTTTCTTTTTATGAAGTGATTACGTGACCTGGCAAAGCTCATACAGGAATAAGGGTCAGAGCCAGGGAAAGAACCCAAAACTTCAGACTCCCATGTCCAGGCTCTAATCACTAAAGACACAGCCTCCTTTTCATAACAGTAAATAGTCATATAAATACATTTTCCAATGTTCAGTCTACTTTCTATACACTTAGGAGTAATTTACAGATCCTGGGCCTGATTCTAAACTGTGTTTTTCCAGTTTTACACCAGTGTTAACGCATCTGATATTAAAAAGCTTTATCTGTATGATTTAGTAACATCACTGAAATCAATGGAGTTATACCAGTGTACACGCATGTAACATAATGAAGTATCAGGCCCCTTGTGATACTTTCTATCTTCAGCATTACAGATTGGTTCAACATCTTTAATAGAATATTGCCACAACCAATGAATAGACTGTTTGGCTGATTCAAATTCATTTCCTTGGAGGAATTAAAATGAGATTTTTACTATCCCATAATGATGCAGCAGAACTAAATTTATCTAAAAAACTTAACACTATATGAAAAATATACATAATAGGTTTTCCAAAAAGATACAAATAATAATTAGCACACAGGGGAGTACCTGGTGCTACAGTCAACAGCTTCTCCCACTCTTTCCACCAGACCTTCTGGTTTGAGGCTGTGATAGCCCAAACCAGAGTTGGCTACCAAAACATGAGCAAGCCCAAGGTAATCAATTTGGAAGGTGGGATGTGATAGGACAGAGTCGATCATTTATCCATGCTAGTCACATACATTTGTAATGATCAATCTTTATCACAGGCAACTTCCAGTATGATTTTTGGAAAAAGTAATGTGGAGGAGTTTATCCATTCTCATCTCCAAGAAAAAAATGCAGATCTTAAAAACCTCATGAAATAGGATTTGGAGATGACCAGACCATCAAATAAAGGTGCTATTAGCTGTTCTGAGAGAAAAATCACACGATCAGTTTACTGGGTTACTTGCTTTTAGGCACACCTTGCTTTGAGATTTTAGACACCACCACGAGGTGCAGAAAAGCTTGAGGAACAGCCATTTGATTAAAACCCTGTGAACCATGCAGCACATTAGACCAGATCTACGTTACAGGGCCTCTAGGATTATGCTGTGAGGCCAAGCTGTAGAGAAAAATTCTATCTGAATCTGTGTCAGCAGGATAAAGGAAGAAGCAGTTTTATTTCTAGTGCTTCCTGTTAAGTTACTGAGCTGAGAAGAATTCAGGCAGTTTTTCCTGAAGAGAGACTGGTTATATAAGTAGTCTTATAGGTATACACCCCAGTCACAGAGAGTATCCCATATTTCTGAGAGAGAGATAATACTAGCAATTCAGGTGTTGTTTTTTTGGCTGGGGGTCCACTTGTTTCTGAAAAGGGTTTAGGGGATGTTGCCACAATTTACACTGATTACTAAATTATTAGGAATTACTATCCTCTTTGACCTCACAATGAAAGTCAAGTACCACAAAGGAAGCCATAACACTGACAATTCCATAACATGGAAATTAGTGGATACTGTTAATGAAACAATATCTGGAGGACAAACAAATTAAAATAGACTACTCCGACAGTCCTCACACCCAAGTCAGATGTAAACTTCGAGGACTACCTGTACCACAGAGTCATACATACAGGCTGCAACAGGAGAGGCAAAATACAGTCTAAAATGCATTCTCACAATGGACTGAGGCAAAATTCCTGAGAACATTTTACAATCATTTCCCCCGGAACCCTCTGGAAAAACAAACAGTGAAAATGTCCACTCATGCAACACATTTTCAGATGGTATGCACCACCACTTCAAGCCATTACTTCTCTAAAATTCCATAAAAGAAAAATCAAAGAAAATGGAGGGAAAAAACAGGAATATTAAAATCTTAAAGGAAATTTATTTAAAAATCAACAACAAAAATGTTCCTAGGAAACAACGGGTGCTTGAAGTACTTGATTTAAAAGCTCCATTTAAAATATAGGCTCTATTTATTTATTCATTCACAGTGCACCAATAAAATTACGTAAAGCAAAACCTCTATCCAAAGAACTGAATTCATCAACACTCCCTATCTCATTGTACACCAACTGTGTCCATGATTTTTTAATGTTTTGCTTTAAATACAGTCTCACATGGACATCCAATGGGATTATTTCTCATGCTAATATCCAGGAAAGTGTTATCCGGCCATTCTCCACATGTTGTTATAGGGTAACTGCAACCTACCACCCTTGGAAAAATATTTTCTCATGAAACCTAAGCGCTACAGTATGTTAAACACAATTAGGCCAACTAGTAAGCCTAGTGGTAGTGCTTTACACAGCCATGTGGGACAACTCAGTTTGACTTCACATCTTTCTCTTTCAGACTGGGAAATGAAGAGAGAGAAATAGTATTCATCAAAAATCAGTTATTGACAATTAACATTGCAATTTTACATTACCTAAGTGGTATATTGTGATGATAGAATAATTCTGCTTGTTTAACAAAATCAGCTGCATGTTCCTGGACAGGATCAATAAATAGTACCTAATAGGAGAAAAGACATTATATAATCCCTTTAGTTCCTTTCAGACTTAAAATACAATGTAGTACAGAGATTCCAGAAGGAATTGTGCAGCCCTATATACAGTTCTCTATTGTCATCTCAGAAATTCATCACAAGAAAATATTAGGAGTACATATGAAAACAACTTCAGAGTTTATGTATTTGTACTAAAAGCTGAAAATTTTGAGATAACCACCAACTAAATTTCACCACAGATGTACACTCACCATTCTCTTTTTGAAAGTTTGAGAGCTATATCTTTTTCATAAACTCATATGTTGTTCTAAATTTACTGTCACTTCCTCAATATACCTTGAAAAATGAGACCACCAATGGCTAAATAGATATATAAAGCCTAAACAATCTATGCCACCTAACTTTGTCTGCAAAAATTAGAAATATTTTTTATTTTGGAAAAAAAAACCTCCACCTTTCTCCCTGCTTCATTTTTGTTTTCAGTTTTTGTTGTTGCTGTTGTTGATTTGTTTATTCTAGCTTGGAATGCAAAATCATCTCTCACTTGCAATCTGAAACTGCAACTAATCCGCATGGGGGGGTCTTGTGTCTGTGTGGATCAGATTGCAGAACTGAGACCTTAGGTATTCAGCCCTACAATGCAATCCAGTTTAGTGTTCATTGTAATTTGCCTCCTATTTAACATACACTACCTATAACAACATTTTATACAAATGTACAGAAAAAACCCAAACCCTATTCTTTGATTAAAAGACAGTGATGCCTTTTCTTATATTGTAAAGTTTCTACAACATAGAGTCGTATGTTCCAGGACCAATATTTAATTATGTGAGCACATGCGTACACACACACACACACTTTCTATTATATATAGACACACATATAGAGCGCACACACTTTTATTATTATAAACATACACATTTTTATATTATATACTGTTAGGCGTTTTATTCTGAGCTGCTGCTTCTTAAATATTTAGTTAAAACCAGTTAACATTATCTTCAATATTTTATGTATTAATATTTCACAGGAATAACTTTGCTTTAAGACTACTTGGTTAAGAAAGGAAACAATCATGGAATGCCAAAGTCAAAGTCTATCCCCTTGTGCATATGCATTGTCATTACAAGATCACATGCTAAAAATTATAGATGATGCACGCAGTAACACCTATACTTATGGCTGCCTGTCTCCTTCCATTGTAAGACCATGTTTTCAGTTGTCTATAACTTTGTCAGACTTGGTCTGACATTTTCTATGCCAGGTATCTGCCTCACGAAGCCTCAAAACAGTTTAGCTGTTTCTCAGAATTAGGTCAGGGAAGAATACATTATTTTTCACATGTTAAAATTTTTTTTACAGCCATTTCACTGAAAAGCTCTAGTGCCTTCATGTTTTTTAGCAGAGTCTTGAAATTTAATAAGGGGATATTATTAAGGATTGTAGTTTTGTGTCAGGGATGTAGTTTTTGCAATCTTCATGAAAATCCACCCAAATGAGGTCAAGTTTTGAGCCTCTGAAAGTCTCAGTTTGCACCTACTCAGTAGAGAATTATTAGAATTTAGAGACTAAATTCTCCAGAGATTCTGTTTGTAATGAGCATGCTCCAACACAGGGGTGCATGGACTGAGCAGGACTTTCCCTGCAGTTGTTTCTCCCCGCAGCCACAGGGCACTAGACACAAGATCTAAGAGCAGGGAGAGTGCATGGGCAACCTTAATTGGGATTTCCTAACTTTTAAATGCTTTAAAAGTATATAAAGTTTGCAAAGTAAAGTAATGTGATTTGTATATGCAATATAATATATAAAACAGAATTTTCCACACATGGGCACTCCCACTCAGTAGTTAGTTGTGCTCATTTCACCACAACGGAAGCAACTCAGGCTTCCCTCCACCTTCTCCACTATACACAACTGCATTCCTCCTTTGAGTTCAGACTCCTTCTGCTCGACTGCAGCAATGCTGCACTCTAACCCCAGTTTACTCTTCCTTCCATCTCAGAGAACACAAAAGGATTTTAGAGTGTGAAAATTTCATCTCACAAATCATGGAATTTCAAATGAACTGTTTTTTCAGTAAGTGGAATCAGCTGATCTTCCTAAATTCCTGTGTGCTGAAACTACATTCCTTCTAGCTCCCACTGAGTGTGTCCATATAGTAGGGGTGGGCAAACTTTTTGGCCTCACGGCCACATCGGGTTTCCAAAATTGTATGGAGGCCCAGTTAGGGGAGGCTGTCTCCCCCCAGACAGCCAGGCGTGGCCCGGCCCCGCGCCTCCTATCTGACCCCCCCTGCTTCTTGCCCCCTGATGGCCACCCCAGGACTCCTACCCCATCCACCACCCCCTGCTCCCTGTCTCCTGACCACTCCCGGGCCCTCCACCCCTGATTGCCTCCTGCCGCCCCATCCAACCCCCCCTCTCATTCCTGACTTGCCCCCTGGGACCACTGCCCCATCCAACCACCCCTTCTCCCTGTCCCCTGACCGCCCCCGGAACCCCTGCCCCTGACTGCCCCCCGCCACCTCATCCAACCCCCCTCTCCTTCCTGACTGCCCCCCCCGACCTCTGCCCCATCCAACCCCCCTGTTCTCTGACCTCTGACCGCCCCGACCCCTATCCACACCCCTGCCCCCGACCACCACCCCCAACGCCCCTGCCCTCTATCCAACCTCCCTGCTCCCTAACCACGCTGCCTGGCGCACCAGTGGCTAGCAGCGCTACAGCCACGTCCCCCAGAGCACCGGGTCAGGCTGTGGCTCTGCAACTGCGCTGCCTGGCCATCCAGAGGTGGTGCAGGAGGCACAGCGCGGCGCTGAGGCTGCTGGGGTGGGGCCAGGAGCGAGCCTCCAAGGCCAGGAGCTCAGGGGCCGGGCAAGAGGGTCCCATGGGACGGATGTGGGCTGTAGTTTGCCCACCTCTGCCGTAAAGCCTAGATTAGCCTGCCACTGTCATACCTCCCACTGCCCAGGGCCAGTGCAAGGAGGTTTTGTGCCCTAGGCAAAACTTCCACCTTACGCCCCGCACCGCCCCCCCCCCCAGCAGCTCCCCGCCACTGCCCCCTCCCCTTGGCTCGGGGAGCCGCATGCAGCAGCTCCCCGCCCCACCTCACCTCCGCCTCCTCCCCGAGCACGCCGACACTTCTCCCGCCTCCCAGGCTTGCAGTGCCAATCAGCTGTTTGGCGTGCAAGCCTGGGAGGGAGAGAAGCAGAGCGGGGCGGTGCTCAGGGGAGGAGGCGGAGCAGAGGTGAGCTGGGGCGGGGTGCAGTTCCCCTGTGCGCCGCCCCGCCCCCTCCCCCGTTACTTGCTGCAGGCGGCCCTCCCGCACCCCCCTGCCCCAGCTTACCTCCGCTCCCAACCACTTGGCACCCTAGGCGACCGCCTAGTTCGCCTAGTGGTTGCACCAGCCCTGCCACTGCCTTAACTCAGCAATGCAGTCTAATTTGTACCAGCATCCCACCAATGTCAGTAGTACACCATCTGCCCATAATATTCTGATGGCACCTGGTAGCAACACCATAATTAGGGTTGTGTTCTAAAATGGGTTTCAAATGGGGCATAAATTCCTGTTCTTCTCTAAAAGCAGGTGGTGTTAGTATGTATACCTTTGAACTTTAGTGATAATGGTTGTTCCTGCTCTGACCTTTATCTCTGTGAAAGATTTCATGGTGGCCTGACGCTGTAAATCAGCATGGTACTGTACAATACAAGCAGTAACCTGATACATATACTGAAGCTTAGCACCTAATATTCACGGAAAGAGCCAAGATGGGAATCAAAAAAGAGAGACAGGAGATTAAAGTATTCCCTAATATAACAGTGTTTGATTAAAAAAACCAAATCCTATTTTCGGAATAGAAAGTCTGAGTTTTAAGCTCACAAAGATTAACTGACCTGAGGAACCCATGAGTTGCGAATGCACAACTCCCTCTGATGTCAGTGGTATTTGAACACGCATCCCCACACACAACTAACATGATGACTGCGCCCAGGAAATCCAGAATTAAGCTTACTGTGTCAACTTTAACTCCACCCCTCAACTCTTGCACACTGAAAAGTATTTAATTGAGTAAGTAGCACTGGGCAATGCCAATATATTTGCTTATTTTTATTATTTTGTTACATGACAAACTACAATGGGCAATGTGACATTTATAGTGAAAAGTTATGTGATTTTTTTATACATACAAATTAAAGAAATGTCTGCATTATTAAGCAGTCTTTATTGTACCTTATACAATTTAAATTAATTGTAATTCTGATAACATTTTTATTGAAATGTAATGCCTTTTGTAACAAATAGGTCTGATTTTTAGTAGAAACAAACACACAGAACCCCATCTACAGTTAATGGCAGCTGCAGAAATTTAGCAATTCTGAAAAATCAAGTCTGATATTTATATATTATTTAATAGACTAGAAAATTTTAGCTCAGATTTCAAGGTCCTAAATGAAAAATGTGAATTTCCAGCAAACCTAAAACTAAATGCAATGCTATATATTTCCTCATAAAACATAAGATTCAGACATAGTTCTGTTCATACACTAGGCAGCAACATATGAATATTCACCTAACATAAGTAACTAAAAACTTACCAAATTATACAAATTGCGCCTAATCTGCCGTATAACTCCTGGATAGGTTTGCTTAAGCAGTTCCTGGAAACTTGTGGTCCATTTGTTGTAGATGTGATCTTTTTCTATGTTATTGACCCACTTTAAAAAAAAAACAACCACAAGTGAGTCATTCAAAAAGGCCACAAAGATTTACCACTGAATCATATATTTATAGCCAAAGCCATACTAACACACACACTATTTTCTCACAACAGCTGATGGAGCAAGTAAAAAGGACCAGCTTCTTTCTAAATGAGAGAGTAATAGAAAATAGACTCTAAAACATAAAAATAGGAACCCTAATCTGTTGTTGTATTTAACACCTTAAATAGGTGCAACTGTAAGGCCTAGTCTATCCTGGTATAGCTACAGTGGCAAAACTTTGCTAGTGTAGATGCAGCTTATACCACCAAAGAAGTACCTATACCAGTTGGGTGAGTGAAATGTGCTATGCTGGCAAAAGCACTTTTATGCCAGTATAATAGCAGCTAAACTAGGGATTTTGTCAGATATAAATGCCAACAAAAAGTAAATCCCTAACTGACTGCACTATACGAGCAAAAGCTTCTAGTGCAGACCTGGCCTAAGAGAAGTTTATTTGAATAAACAGAAGTTGTCACCAGAGTACAAATCTTGTTTTGTTTACTATTATTTAGATCCATGTTTAAACATGTGCTTAAAACTTTTTTCACTTCAATTAAAAACTACTTGTGATTAACTGCTCTGCTGGATCCAGACAGTACTGAGTATGCTATTGAAGTAATATAAACATAGATAAGTGGTACTTGTTTAAAAAACTCAGAATTTTATTAACTGTGGTAAAATATGATGGCACATAACTCAAACATTAAATGCAGGTGGCATATCAAATGTCCTGAAAATGCTAAGAAGCAATAATACTTTTAGGTTTTTTGTTTTTTTTTTCTTTAAAATCAGACCCTTAGGGTTTTTGAATTAAGGTATGTAGTGAAACATTGATTTAACAGGAACAAGGAAAAGTTAAAAAAGAGATCCTTAATTAAGATTATCTTTACATAATCAGAAGAAAGATACAATTATAATTCTGTGCTGCAGTTATAAAGTCAATTTCAATTCTCTCAGAGCAGAAAAGTTATATCAAACAGGTAAAACAAATATTCTATCACCCATGCAAGTATATAAATTGTGATACTAAGCACCCCCGCATTCACATCCCACATATAATCTTTATACAAAATATGCCTTATGAGGTATTATTTGAAAACTAATAACTCATTGATCATTAGTTTTCTTGTGTGATGTATACACGTGATGGTTATTTAGAGTTATGAATATATACTGCAATTATAACTAAAGTGTGCGCGGACCAGGTATATTCTCAACAAAGGAAAGTGTGTTTACCTCAATTTACATGTAAATAGTATACAAGTTCATCAAGACATTAGGTGGAAGAGATGGCAGGGAACAAAACAATTTGCATTTAGGCAAACACAAGTGGGAGAAAAAAAAAAGCACAGAGCCTCTTTCTCCAGCAGACTCCATGTTGCCTTCTGCACTGCTAGAATAAACTTTACTTCAGAAGAATCTGTTTAAAAGGTTGACTGGTCTATATAACAGAGGGGTGATCTTCAAGCGATAAGCAACTGAATCTAATGGTTATATACAATATACTGTATTGTAAGTGTGAATAGAGTGAGGTCTTTTCTGAAGGTAATGACACATTGGTGATTAATATCACTGTGAAATGTATGTATTAACACTTTGTAAGGAATCATGGATATTCATTGACATAAGGTACAGTCTGCCCAGACAGGAGGGTATGTCACAGCTATCTACCTGTCTCCTGTGTAAATTAAGCATGATGAAATCAAACAAGGGAAGCCCTATTTACATAGAAATCAAACAGCGGGATGGGAAGCCTACAGAAAGGGAAGAACATGAGGTAATCCTGCCTCTTGAAACAAGTTCATTGAACTTTGGGAGATATAAGCAAGGAGAGAAGCCATCTTTGACATCCATCACTGGACTTAAAAAGCTAGAGTTCTTGCAAGCTGACAAAGATGGGTCCTTCAATCAAGAGGGGGACTGAAGTCTCTAGAACGGAATATAGGTGACCAACCTCCTTAGGTAAAGATTTTTTACCTCAGATGACAAGGGAAGCCAGCATCTTGTATTTTTGTGGAAGATCCTGACTAAGGAGAAAATCAGCTATGGCTGGGAACAAAAGTGACTGGGGAGAGAAACCATACTGAACAAAGCCTGTATCTTGCTAGATTAAGTTTCAGACCTTTAGAAGCATATTTTTTTGTTTTGTTTTACTTGTAACTTTCTATTTTTATTCCTTATATTTGATCCTATGTATATTTTGTTAATAAAATTATTAACTATTACCACAAACCAACTCAGTGCTGTGTTTAAAGGGAAGGGTGTATTTACCCCTACTTAAGTTAATAAGCGGTGATGTGTTCTGTATCTTTAAAGGAACTAATGAATCATATTATCTCTCTGAATTGTTCAGGAGAGGGCTGGATATTACAGTCCCTGTGGTTTTGGGAAAATCTGGGACTGAGAATGTGTTCAGATCACCCTGAAAGTAGTAACCAAGGCTGATGGAAGCCAGAATGAGAGTGTGGGGATGCAGATGGGCTTCTGGAGTAAGAGCTCCTGAACGAGAGTTGTCTAGTACACAGACACTCAGGGTGTGACCTGCATGCAGGCTGTGAGCAGCCAAGGTTGGAAGCTACACAAGCAAAGCATTGTGAGGCACCCAAGGTTACAGGGCAGGCGGCAACACAGTCCCTCATTGGTCTGGACTGAACCTACTAGACTGATGAGAATATATATCACAATAAACAACTAAAATTTGTTCAATTATCATTAGTTTTCAATAAAGAGGCCATTTGGCATTCTTTTTTCTTTTCAGTTTTTTCCTCAATTAAAGGACACACATCATTTGTCATTGCAGACTGTTCTTTAATTGTTTTTCATGGAAACCTGTGTACAGTTAATAAATTAAAGAATGAAATATGGTGCCTTCAGATGAGGAATAATTAATATTTGTACTACTTTTTCCATGTATACACAAGGCTTCTAATGAAAATTGTATCAAGTTGTATAACAGAGCTAAAAAGAGGGAGAGTGTTTAGTGGGTAGAACAGGGGCCTGGGAGTCAAAATTTCTGGTTCCTATTCCTGACTGTCACTGAGTTATTGAGTAACTATAGACAGACAATTAATCTCTGTGGCTCAGTTCTTTCATCTGTAAAATGGGTTTCACAGTCATTTACCACAGAAAGGTACTATGAGGCTAAATTCATGTTTAATACAAAGCTCATATAGTCAGATGAAAGGTCCTTTGAGTGCAGATATTATTGTTCAACAGTGTAGTTATAGTAAAAGTAGATATTTAACACTTCCTCTTTTCTTTTAAACATCCTCAGAATTTGAAGTTTTCAATAGGATATAGGAAAATATTCATAATATATGGTAAAATGTTATCCATGTTATGAACATAAGAATGTAAGAATGGTTATACTGGGTTAAATTAATGACCCAACCAGTCCAGTATCCTGTCTTCTGACAGAGGCCAGTGCCAGATGCTTCAGAGGGAATTAACAGAACAGGGCAATTTATTGAGTGTTCCATCCCTTGTCATCCAGTCCAACCTTCTGGCTGTCAGAGGGTTAGGACACCCAGAGCATGGGTTTACATACCTGAAATTTTGGCTAGTAGCCATTGATGGACTTACCTCCATGATCTTTTCTTTTTTGAACCTAGTTATACTTTTCGCATTTACAACATCCTCTGGCAACAGATACACAGGTTAACTGAGTGTTGTGTGAAGAAGTACTTACTTATGTTTGTCTTAAACCTACTGCCTTTTAATTTCATTGGGTGATGTAACATTCTGTTGGCTTTTAGACCACGCTGCATATTGAGCAGATGTTTTCAGACAACTATCCATGATTATTCTAAGATCTCTTTCTTGAGTGGTAACAGCTAATTTAGACCCATCATTTTATATGTATAGTTGGGATGATATTTTCCAATGTGCATTACTCTGCATTTATCAACACTGCATTTCGTCTGCCATTTTGTTGCCCAGTCTCCCAGTTTTGAGAAATCCCTCTGTAACTCTTTGCAGTCAACTTTTGACTTAACTATCTTGAGTAATTTTGTATCATCTGCACACTTTGCCACTTCCTGATTACCCCTTTTTCCAGATCATTTATGAATATGTTGAACAGTACAAGTACAAGTACAAATCCTTAGGGGATCCTGCTGTTTACCCCTCTTCACTGTGAAAATGGACCATTTATTCCTACCCTTTGTTTCCTAACTTTTAACCAGTTACTGATCCATGAGAGGACCCTCCCACTTATCCTATGACTCCTTACGTTGCTTAAGAGCCTTTGGTGACGAACCGTGTCAAAGGCTTTCTGAAAGTCCGGGTACACTATATCCACTGGATCACTCTTGTCCACGTGTCTGTTGACCCCCTCCTCAAAGAATTCTAATGGATTGGTGAGGCATGATTTTCCTTTACAAAAACCATGTTGACTCTTCCCCAACAAATCGATTTCATCTATATGTCTGACAGTTCTGTTCTTTACAGAAAATAGTTTCAAACAATTTGTCTGCTACTGAAGATAGGCTAACTGAGCTATAATTGCCAAGATTGCCTTTGGAACCTTTTTTTTTTAAAATTGACATTAAATTAGCTATCCTTCAGTCATCTGGAACAGAGGCTGATTGAAGCAATAAGTGACATACCGCAGTTAGTAATTATGCATTTTCATATTTGAGTTCCTTCAAAACTCTTGAGTGAATACCATCTGATCCTGGGTGACTTATTATTGTTTAATTTATCCATTTGTTTCAAAACCTCCTCTATTGACACCTGAAACTGAGACAGTTCCTCAGATTTATCAACTAAAAAGACTAGCACAGGTGTGGGAATCTTCCTCACATCCTCTGCAGTGAAGGCTGATGCAAATAATTCGTTTAGCTTCTCCGGAATGGCCTTATCTTATCCGTGCTCCTTTAGCATCTCCATTGTCCCATGGTCCCACTGATTGTTTTGCAGGCTTCCTGCTTCTGATGTACTGAAAAAAAAATGCTGTTTGTTTTTGTACCTTTTGGTAGTTGCTCTTCAAATTCTTTTTTGGCCTGTCTAATAGTACTTTTACACTTGACTTGCCAGAATTTATATTCCTTTCTATTTTCCTCAGTAGGATTTGACTTCCAATTTTTAAAAGATGTCTTTTTGTCTCTCACCATCTCTTTCACTCTGTTGTTTAGCCATGGGTGCATTATTTTGGGGGTCCAGTTACTGTTTTTGTGCTTTTGTTTTTTAATTTTTGGGTAAACATACAGTTTGAGCCTCTATTATGGTGTTTTTAAAATGTTCCGATGCAGCTTGAAGGTATTTCACTATTTTGGCTTTTTAATTTCCATTTAATTAGCCTCCTCATTTCGTGTAGTTCCCCTTTTTGAAGTTAAATGATACTATGGTGGGTTTCTTTGATATCCCCCCCCTCCCCCGAGAAGGTTGTTAAATTTAATTACATTATGATCTCTATTACCAAGTGGTTCACCTCTTGGACCCGATCCTGTGTACCAATTAGTACTAAATCAAGACTTGTGTCTCCTCTTGTGAGTTCCAGAACTAGCTGCTCGAAGAAGCAGACATTAACGGTGCCTAGAAATTTTGTCTCTGCATCCCATCCTGAGGTAACATGTACGTGTCTATGCTATATAGACAGACATCGTCCCTTACCCTGAAATTTTTTCCATTGTTTACTGATGTTTAATGTTTTTGACTAGTAATTCCAATGCAATTGCCGACAACAGAAAATATGTAAGAAAAAGACATATAACTCAAAAATACAAAATAGCAAATTCTACATTCTAAGTAGTTATTTGGTTACTCACTATTATCGAAGAATGACGAATATCTAATGCACAACTGTCATCCACAGGATGGATCTGTAATCTCATAAATTTGCTGAAGGCCTCCTCTTTGATTCCAAGGTCATGAAGCCCATGAAGCACTTTTCCTTCCAGTTTAAGAGTTTCCAAAATACTTCGTATTAAAACAGAATACAAGTTATACATATAACTATTTATAATGACATATACAGGAAAACATATTCCAAAAGTGTGTAGTATTTAGTATTTTAGTATTAAATACTTTTAGTATTAAAAATGTTCCAAAATGCCTTCCTTCTGCAATCAAAAGCTTGAAACTAGATTAAAAAAATAAACAGCTATTATTTTAAACCCCTTTTCAAAAGGCATTAAAACACTGTTGTAACTATGTTTATACATTTTTCTGCAGCACAGCAATGGCTAAGGCAAACTGTTTCTCACAGGAAATAAACGGAGAAGTCAAAGCTTTGTCAATCACAAAATCCAAAAATCCCAGTTTATCTGAAAAATAAGGTACAGCAAACTTTTTCCCAAATATATTAAGGTTTTTCTATTTTAAAGAAAGTAGTAAACACACAGTACATTTATTGAACTAGGAAAAATGCATAAATCACATTGAATAATGATACAATGTTTTTAATAATTATACAAGGCCTATTTTGAAAAAAAAGCTATATACTAAATTATATGATTTTAGAGTGATCATGTAATTTGCAAACATCTTTTTATATAAACAAAAGGAGTATTCTGAAAGAGACAGAGTCTTTGCTGACTGGATTAAGGATGATAGTACAGCATCACTTATATACTTGGATCAGATTTAGAAAATTATTTTTGTTACCATAAGGTAAAGGGCTTTTTTAAATACAAGAAAGCTGAAGGAGCTCAATACAGGACAACTAAGTAACCACTACTTTTTTTAAAAAAATCAAAAACACTGCAGAATCTCTGAAAAGCCATGGCACCTTGACAAACAACTAGCCTGAGCAATCATATGTCCACCATCATTCCTGAACCGGTAAGCCAAAGGCACACTTGAAAAAGCCATGTTGATTCCTTTCATTGACTATAAATATAAGACTAAAAAAGTCTTAACGTGCAATATACAAGTTACATAGTACTTTGCATTAATGAGGTAAATTCTATCTCTGAATATCAAAGAGAAATTACCCAAGACAAAATAAAAGAAGAGCCATTCTGGATTTTCATATTTCAGTATGAGATTAATCAATTTCAAATCTACTTCTAAAAAAAGTAGCAACAGCTTTTTTGTAGCATTAGACTCTTGAAGGAAGACCGCTTCAAAAAGATCATATATTGAATTAAATTAGTGGATGATGGTCCTGTACGAAGATATAGAATCACAGAATCATAGAACTGGTAGGTACCTCGAAAGGGCATCTAGTCCAGTCTCCTGCACTCATTGCAGGACTAAGTATTATCTAGACAAGGGGTGGGCAAACTTTTTGGCTTGAGGGCCACATCGGGGTTCCAAAACTGTATGGAGGGCCATGTAGGGAAAACTGTGCCTCTCCAAAATCTAACCCTATCCGCCCTCCCACTTCCCGCCCCCTGACTGACCCCCTCAGAGCTCCCAACCCATTCAACTCCCCCTACTCCTTGTCCCCTAACCGCCCCCTCCTGGGACACCGCCCCCTATCCAATCCCCCCTGCTCCTTGACTGCCCCGACCCCTATCCACACACACCCCAGATAGGCCCCCCGGGACCGCACCCCCGATCCAAACCCCCTCTAAAGCCCCTTTCAGAATGAGACCCAGCGAACATGGGCAGAGGACTCAGGAGGACCAGGGGCAGCCGTGTAGCAGGAGAGAAGTGGCGGTTTCCCCTTGAAAGCGCCACTTCTCTCCGGCAGGCTATGTGGACGCCCGGTGCTCCTCCTGAGTCCTCCGCCTACATTCCTGCCACCCGCACTGTCCACCTGCTCCCAAGAGGCTGCAGG
The DNA here is from genome assembly GCF_965140285.1 of Lepidochelys kempii. Taxonomy (NCBI): domain Eukaryota; kingdom Metazoa; phylum Chordata; order Testudines; family Cheloniidae; genus Lepidochelys; species Lepidochelys kempii. The sequence continues at coordinate 97,874,551 of NC_136380.1, forward strand.
TGAGCCTCCCTTCCTGCTCTCCCCTGCCCCCGCAGTGCAGCCCCCTTCCGCGCTGGTAGCACGGTGCGCTGAGGCTGCAGGGGAGGGGGAACAGCAGGGGTGGGGCCGGGGGCTAGCCTCCCCGGCCAGGAGCTCGCCTCCCCAGCCAGGAGCTCAGGGGCTGGGCAGGACAGTCCTGCGGGCTGTAGCTTGCCCACCTCTGATCTAGACCATCCCTGACAGGTGTTTGTCTAAACCTGCTCTTAAAAATCTCCAGTGATGGAGATTCCAAAACCTCCCTAGGCAATTTATTCCAGTGCTTAACCACCCTGATGGTTAGGAAGTTTTTCCTAATGTCTAAACCTCCCTTGATGCAATTTAAGCCCATTGCTTCTTGTCCTATCCTCAGAGCCTAAGAAAAACAATTTTTCTCCCTTCTCCTCGTGACAACCTTTTACAAACTTGAAAACTGTTATGTCCCCCCTCAGTTTTCTCCTTTCCAGAGGAAACAAACTCAATTTTTTCAATTCTCCCTCACAGGTCACGTTTTCTAGACGTTTAATCAATTTTGTCACTCTTCTCTGGATTCTCTCCAACTTGTCCACATCCTTCCCGAAATGTGGCACCTAGAACTGGACACAATACTTCAGCTGAGGCCTAATCACCGCAGAGTAGAGCGGAAGAATTACTTCTCATGTCTTGCTTACAAAACTTCTGCTAGTACACCCCAGAATGATGTTCGCTTTTTTTGGAACAGGGTTACATTGCTGATTCATATATAGCTTGTGGTCGATTATGACACCCAGATCCCGTTCCACAGTACTCCTTCCTAGGCAGTCATTTCCCATTTTGTATGTGTGCAACTGACTTCCTTCCTAAGTGGAGTACTTCGCATTTGTCCTTATTGAATTTTATCCTATTTACTTCAGACCATTTCTCCAGTTTGTCCAGATCATTTTGAATTAAAATCCTATCCTCCAAAGCACTTGCAACCCCTCCCAGTTTGGTACCGTCCGCAAACTTTGTAAGTGTACTCTATTCCATTATCTAAACCATTGATGAAGATATTGAACAGAACCGGACCCAGAACTGATCCCTGTGGGACGCCTCTTGTTATGTCCTTCCAGCATGACTGTGAACCACTGATAACTATGCTCTGGGAATGGTTTTCCAACCAGTTTTTCACCCACTTTATAGTAGCTCCATCTAGGTTGCATTTCCCTAGTTTGTTTATGAGGTCATGCGAGACAGTATCAAAAGCTTTATTAAAGTCAAGATATACCACATCTACCATTTCCCCCCTACCCACAAGGCTTGTTTCCCTGTCTAAGAAAGCTATCAGGTTGGTTTGACACTATTTATTTTTGACTAATTCATGCTAACTGTCACTTATCACCTTAGTAATACCTTCTAGATGTTTGCAAATTGATTGCTTAATTATTTGCTTCATTATCTTTCCAGGAACAGAAGTTAAGCTGACTGGTCCGTAATTCCCCGGGTTGTCCTTACTTCCCTTTTTACAGATTGGTGCTATATTTGCCCTTTTCCAGTCTTCTGAAATCTCCCCAGTCTTCCATGACTTTTCAAAGATAATCGCTAATGGCTCAGGTATCTCCTCAGTCAGCTCCTTGGGTATTCTAGGATGCATTTCATCAGGCCCTGGTGACTTGAAGACATCTAACTTGTCTAAGTAATTTTTAACTTCTTCTTTCCCTATTTTAGCCTCTTCTGATCCTGCCTCATTTTCGCTGGTATTCACTACGTTAGACATCCAAACACCACCACCAGTCTTGGTGAAAACCGAAACAACGAAGTCATTAACCACCTCTGCCATTTCCACATTTTCTGTTTTTATTTTCCACCCCTCATTGAGTAATGGGCCTACTCTGTCCTTGGTCTTCCTCTTGCTTCTAATGTATTTGTAGAATGTTTTTTGCTATCCTTTATGGCTCTAGCTAGTTTGATCGTGTTTTGTGCCTTGGCCTTTCTAATTTTGTCCCTACATACTTGTGTTAGTTGTTTATTAGTTGTTTATTCATCCTTTGTAATTTGACCTAGTTTCCACTTTTTGTAAGACTCTTTTTTATTTTTAGATCATTGAAGATCTCCTGATTAAGCCAGGGTGGTCTCTTCTCATACTTCCTATCTTTCCTAAGCAGTGGAAAAATTTGCTCTTGTCCCCTTAATAATGTCGCTTTGAAAAACTGCCAACTGTCTTCAATTGTTTTTCCCCTTAGACTGGCTTCCCATGGGATCTTACCTATCAACTCCTTGAGTTTGCTAAAGTCTGCCTTCTTGAAATCCATTGTCTTTATTTTGCTGTTCTCCCTCCTACCATTTCTTAGAATCATGAACTCTATAACTTCATGATCACTTTCACCCAGGCTGCCTTCCACTTTCAAATTCTCAACCAGTTCCTCCCTATTTCTCAAAATCAAATCTAGAATAGCCTCTCCCCTAGTAGCTTTCTCCACATTCTGAATTAAAAAATTGCCTCCAATACATTCCAAGAACTTGTTGGATAATCTGTGCCTTGCTGTGCTATCTTCCCAAAAGATGTCTGAGTAGCTGAAGTCCCCCATCACCATCTGTGCTTTGGATGATTTTGTTAGTTTAAAAAATATGGAGGAACTCAAACATGAAGACTGATTTTTTTTTCACGTAAGGTACTACTCACAATAAAGAACAGTTACTTACTTGTATTGTAACTATTGTTCGAGATGTGATCCAGTCAGTTATGTGTATGCCCAGTGCACAGGAGCTGGAGGGTTTTCTCCAGCAGTACCTATCATAGTCCCTCCTGAAACTATATAAGGGCAGCGCTACCCCGACTCCCCTCAGTATCTTCACACTGGAATACATTGACTCAAGTCTCTGATGCAGAGGGGATAGAAGGTGGGTCATGGAATAGACGTGTGAAACCACATCTGGAAGAACAACAGTTACAATATAGGTAAGCAATCGTTTTTCTCCTTCGAGAAGTTGCACAGGTGACTCACAAGCAGTACCATTAGGAGTCTATTTAAATAGTGACTGCACTATTGTGCCCCCAAATTTGCATTAGATCTTGAAGCAGTTCTGATGGCATAATGATGAGTGAATGTAAGCCTGGAGGACCAAGTAGAAGCCCTATAAATGTCCAGTATGGGGAGGTCCCTTAGAAAATTATTGAAGAAGCTTGAGCTGCTGTTGAATGGGCTAACAGTGTTTTTGGAGGAAGGGTGTTCACTACTCCGTATGCTGTTGTGTGTCAGGAAGTAATCCATATGGCATTTGTCTGTGCTGCTTGACCTCTCGTTCTGTCAGCATATAAAACAGAGCCAAGAAGCCAGCCTGAAAGGTTTGGTCCTGTCCATTTAGAATGCCAGTGCTTGCCTTACGTCCAAAGTACCAAAGCTCTGCATCCCTATTTGAGTGTTCCTTTGCTGAAAAACATGTACGTTTATTGTCCTGTTCAAACGAAAAGCCAATACTACCATAGTCAGAAATTTAGGATGTGGTCTCAAACAGCATATATTGCGGTCCTGCTTTCACAGTTTGATGCTCACCCACTCTTCCGCCTGATGTAATGCTAATGAGAATGGATATCTTCTGACACAGATGGGGCCAAGAATAGGTGGCCAAAAACTCAGATGGAGGACTCCATCAATGCAGCTAATATAATGTTAAGGTCCCAAAGTGCTACTGTACCTTTAACAGGAGGAAAAAGCCAGACAATCCCTTTTAAAAATCTATGACCATGAAGTTGGAAAAAAAGCTCTCTCGATGGCTGGATAGCTGAGATCACTGCTAATTAGACTCTCAGGGAACTTAGAGAAAGACCCAAGGATTTGAGAAGGCACAGGTGCTCTAAAATGTTCTGAATCTTAGCTTCTGCTGGATGTATTCCCTGAAGAGTGGGCCAGACTGAAAATGTTTCCACTTAGCCAAATAAGTGGATTTAGTGAACTGATTTCTCATATTAAGCAATATTTCCTGAACTGCCACTGAGCAGTCCTTCTCAACTTGATTTAATCAATCAACAGCCAAGCCATGAGTTGCAGACTGTTGGGTTCCAGATGCAGCTCCCGTTCATGTTGCTGGGACAGAAGGTCTGAAAGAAGAGATGGAGACTCTGAAGGGTGAGTCAAGAACCTGAAGATCAGAGAACCAGCACTATCTCAACTAAACTGGCACGATAAGAATTAATTTGGTGTGCTCTTGTTTCAATTTGAGGATCAGTTGTGGGGCAAGGACTAGGGGGTTAAGGCATACATGAGACTCAGTTCTCATCTCAGAAGAAAGGTGTTGGTCAGCGAACCTGAACTGTGATCTATTCAGCAACAAAACTGACAGCATTTCTTGTCTTTCATTGCAAACTGGTGACTGACTCAATACCCCAGAGTTGGAAGCATGATGTTCTTGAGGGACCATTTGTGATTCTGAGAGAACCTCCTGCTGAGATCAGCCAACTGATTCTCAGACTCAGTTAAGTGAGCGGCAATAGAAGCAATGCCTTCCTTGATGCAAAAATCCCAAAGATTCATGGCTTCTGACAAAACCGATTGGAGCATGCCCCTCCCTGTCTATTTAGGTAATAAATGGAGGTTGTATTGTCAATCAATAACTGGACCGATAAGCCCAACTGTGATCTGAGGGAGAAAAGCACAGAACCACAGAATCATAGGGTTAGAAAGACCACCAGGGTCAACTAGTACAGAAGTTTCCAACCTGTGGGTCCGCAAACTATGTCTAAGAGATCCGTGAACATTTTTTGCTACCATAGAACAGTGGTTTTCAACCTGTGGTCTGCAGACCCCTGGGATCCACGGACTATGTCTAAGATTTCCAAAGGGGTCCACATCTCCATTTGAAATTTTTTAGGGGGCTGCAAATGAAAAAAGGTTGAAAACTACTGGATTGGTTGTGTCTAAACCATCCAAGACAGACAGCTATCCAGACTCTTTTTGAAAATCTCCAGTGAAGGAGATTCCATTACTTCCCTAGGCAGTTTGTTCCACTGTACTACTGCTATTACAGTTAGAAAGTTTTTCCTGAGATTTACTCTAAATCTGCTATGCTGTAATTTGAACCCATTGCCTGTTGTCCTGTCCTCTGTGGCAAGAGGGAACAAATTTCCGCCCATCTTTTTTATGGCAGCCTTTCAAGTATTTGAACACTGCTATCATGTCCCCCCCTTAATTTCCTCTTTTCCAAACAAAACATACCCAATGCCTTCAGCCTTTGCTCATATGGCTTGCATTCCAATCCTTTGATCATCTTTATCACTTGCCTCTGGATCCTTTCCAGCTTCTCTACATCCCTTCTATGCAGTGGTGACCAAAAATGGACACAGTACTCCAGCTGAGGCCTAACCAGTGCCGAGTAAAATGGCACTGCCACCTCCCATGACTTGCATGCTATGCCCCTGTTAATGCAACCCAAAACTGCACTTGTCAATATGATGCTGTTGCAAGAAAAGCGACTCCTGTTGAGGTTGTGATTCACTACAACTCCTGGATCCCTCTCAGAAATGCTGCTTCCAAGCCAGTTATCCCCCATTCTGTATTTGTCCATTTGGTTTTTCTTCCTAAGTGTAGCACCTTACATTTGTCTTTGTTGAATTTCATTTTGTTGTTTATAGTCCAGTTCTCCAGTTTATCAAGGTATCTTTGAATGTTAACTCTAACCTCCAAAGTGTTTGCAACCCCCCAGCTTTGTGTCATCTGCAAATTTGATCAGTATGCTCTCTAGACCTACATCCAAGTCATTAATAAAGATGTTAATGAACACCTGACCCAGAACAAATCTCTGTGGAACCTCATTTAAGATCTCCTTCCTATCCAACGTCTTTCTCTTTGTATGCATTTTAAGCAATTATGTATCCACCTAATGGTAGTTCTGCTGAGCTTGCATTTCTCCAGCTTACTTATGAGAATTTCATGGGGGATGTGTCAAAGCCTTAATAAAGTCCAGCTGTATTATGTCTACCACATTCCCCCAGTCCACCAAACCAGTTACCTTTTCAAATAAGAAAATCAAGCTGGTTTTGGCATGATTTGTGTTTAGTAAATCCATGCTAGCTGCTAGTGATCACCACTTCATCCTTCAGGTGTTTGCAAACTGAGTGCTTTATTCATTGTTCTAGTAGCTTCCCAGGTATAGAGGCCAGGTTGACTGGTCTATAGTTCCCTGGTTCCTCCTTTTCCCCCTTTTAAAAAGATGGGCACTACATTAGCCCTTCACCAGTCTTCTGGGACCTCTCCTGTCACCCATGAGTTTGCAAATATTATTGCCAGTGGCTCCGAGATTTCTTCAGCTAATCCCTTCAGCACCCTGGAGTGAACAGCATCAGGCCTTGCTGACTTGAATTCATTCAAATTAGTCAGAGTATCTTTGACTCATTCTTTACTTATTCTGATAGCATGCAAGTCATCCCTTCTTCTTTATTGTCTGTGATAACTTCATTAGTCATCTGGTTACATGTTATTTTTTTCTGTGAAGACTGACACAAAGCAGGCATTGAGCAGCTCCATCTGCTTATCTTCCATTACTAGCTCACCTTCTCCATTGAGCAGCAGACCCACACCATCCCTGATCTTTCTTCTTTGTCTGAGATATTTGTAAAACCCCTTCTTGTCTCTTACATTTCAGCCAGTTGTAACTAATTCCTTGCCTTGCCTTTCCTGATTTTGTCCCTACATGCTTGTGCTATTCTCATGTATGCTTCCTTGGTGATATGCCCCTCCTTCAATTTCCTTTATGTATCCTCTTTGGTTTTTAGATAGCTGAAAACCTCACTGTGCAGTCAAATGGGCATCCTGTGGCTCTTCTTATCTTTCTACTGCATTGGAACAGCATGATGTTGAGCATCTAATATTACATCTTTTAGGAACTGCCAGTCCCCTTCCACTCCTCTTCCTCCTAATTGGCGTCTCTGTGGGACCTTGCCTACTATTTCTCTTAGATGGTTGAAGTCTGCCTTTTTGAAGTTCAGTGTCTTCATATAAATGAGAACAACAATGCAAAAAGTCAATTCATGCCCTGTACATAATGCTTGGAGGTCACAACCCACTAGGTGAGGGTCTTACCCTATCAGAGAGACATTGGTAATGATTATCTTGGAAGGAAGGAGGTGATAAAAAAGGTACATCTCCAGATATGTTGTTCTGATCCATCCACCATTTTAGGGAACTTAGGACCACAGGAGGAATCCGAACCAACTTGTCTGAGGGGTGTCTGTTTGGTCAACTGACTGACTTCATCCACCCTTGAATGATGAACAGGTGCAGTTGGGCACATTGGGTCACTTAACTACATGAGGCCATGTGGCCTAGTAACCTTAAACATACTTGGACCACGGAAGTAGGGTATGATTAGAGAGAGAGAGAGAGAGAGAGAGAGAATTGGTAAATGATCTAAAATCTGTCCTGAGGGAGAAAAAACATCATGTTCATAGACTCAGTGAACTCGATTTTCTGTGTTGGGACTACTGTGGATTTTTCTTTGTGCAGCATGAATCCCAGACAATCTAAGAGATAGATGATAAACTAGACTCGGTGAAGAACCTGATGTTTGGATCTGTATCACACTAACCAATCATGCAGATATGGGACTACTTATACTCCCTTTCTCCTCAAGTAGGCCGCCACCACCACCATGCAGTTGATTAATACTGGTGGGACCAAGCACAGGCCAAAGGGAAAGACTGTGTACTGATACTGTTGGCCTGCTACTACAAATCTCTGAAACCTCCTGTGACTTGTCTGTACTGCCATGTAGAAATAGGTATCTGCAAATTGAAGACCACAAATCAGTCATTGTGATCTAGGGAAGGAACGACCGATGCTAGGGAAACCTGATGAAATCTTATACACTTGATCATCGTGTTGAGATTTCGAAGGTCCATTATGGGGTCTCACACCCCCGTTGGACTTGGGGATCAAGAAAGTATCATGAGTAAAACCTCTTTCTACCATGTTGAAGAGGAACTTCTTCTATGGCCTCTACACTGAGCAAAGTCCAAACTTCTTGAAGGAGCCATTCTGACTCATGAAATGGGTCCATGAAAAGGGACGGGATAGATGGAAGGGAAAGGAGGGTGGAAAGGTGCTGGATACAATATCCCAACCTCATAGTGCTTAGGACCCATTTTGCTGACATTATGGCTTCCTAAGCACTGAGGAAATGGGATACTCTGTCCTCAAATGGGGATGTGGGGTGGTGAGCAGGAAGATCACCAGTGATTTATTGCTGTCCTTGAAGGAGAACTCACATGGGCTGCTTACCCACAGCTGACTGAGAACAAGCTGGCAGTGTTGAGCAGATCCTTCTCTGTGATTTGTGCTTTCTTCTTGAAAAATTACACTGTGTTGGTGGGTATAAAGATCCTCTATAGTATTTATTTTGATACTATAGCTGCAGGGGTCTGCATAGAATCCCAGTGAATGAAGTGTAGTACAAGAGTCTTTCAATGAATGTAGTTTCATCAGTTGTGTACAAAAATAAAAACTGACCAACAAATCAGATGTCCTTCATGGTTTGCTGGAGGTCCAAGGCTATGCCCGAGTTTTGTAACTGTGAGACTGGAGCGATGTTTTGGCTACCATACAATCTTTTACCAGGAAAGCCTTATATTCCTTCTTGACGCTGTGTCGCAGTTTACAAAGTCACATTTAGCTAACAGTGCCTGCTGGTTTGCTATCTGCATCTGCAGAGAGGAGTTGGAATATTTTTTTCTTCCAAATAAATGGAAGTCTCTTTGGCTCTTTTTCTTTGAAAGTTTATTTAAATCTTCCCTGATGCGATATCTCACTGGGAGTGTGACGGGGTTGGGACTCACCACCGCAGCACCTCCCAGTGGCATGTCTGGGAATTACCTCAATCCATGTGGAGCGCCCTCCATTGGTGATGTCCCGTCCGTCTTTCGCCCTCTGTTGGCATCTGGACCCGCGTTGCTCCCTTCTCTCGCGGCGTCCTCTTCAGGACGCTGCCCTCCGGCAGTGCCCCCTAGTCCATGCTCACTCCTGTCCGGGGGGGTGGAGGGGGGCGGGGAGTTAACAGCAATCCTTCTGCTTAGCCCCAGCCAATGTGGCCAACCACACCCCCAAAGTCTAACCCCTTCTGTCAGAGGCTGAGTGCAGTCCGCTATGGCCAAGTCTAACAGCTGGGCATAAGTGCAAGGCGGGGACCCAGGCCCGCCCTCTACTCTGGGTCCCAACCCAGGGACCCTTTGGCGGCAGCCTTACTGCTTGCCCTCCTTCTCTCCCTTTGTCTGTCTCTCTCCCTGGGTTGTTTCCCCTCCGGCCCCTTTGCACTGGCTAGGCCCTTTTTCTCAGGGCCTGCAGCCTGGCAGGTACCAGGCTGGAGTTCCCTTCTGCTCCCCTCGCCTGCCCACTACTGCACTGTCCCTGGTGCTAGTCTCCTCACACAGGAAACAGACCTTTACCCTCTGAAGGCCTGGGAGAGACTGACTGCTTCTCTCCTGGACAGCCTTTATTTAGGGCCTAGCGTGGCCCCGATTGGCTGCCTCTTGTTCAGCCCTGATTGGATCTCTAACAGGCCCTCCCTGATTTCCTGCCGCCTTGCGCAGCCGCTCTGGCCTGCTGTAAACCTATCTTGCCTGGGGGTGGGGCACTGCCCCACCACAGAGAGCCACAACTAGCAGGGAGTTTGAGGCAGGATAGGAATAAGAACACCTGAAGTCTTGCAATGGGCCACAATACTGTTATCTGTGTGATTAGCTATAGAAGCTAAGTAGGCTGGTATGTGCCATAAGGTCTTTGCCAGTTCTAGATGAGCCTCATTAATTGGGAGGGCTACCCTCCTCGGGCAGCCACCTGGAAAAATGTCCAAAAGCTTGTGAGTGCTCTCTTGCACAAGCTCAGATTGAATGCCTAAAGCCTCAGTCAGTCTCCTCAGAAGGCCCTTATAAGACTTAAAATCCTCTGGAACCGGAGAATAGTGTGGGATCATTGAGTCGACAGGTGAGGAAGTCTGGTTAACAGTAGTCGATGGATCCTCCTGTGGTACAACTGGTTCCTCCTGCAGCACTGGCTGCTCATGGGGAATAGTTTCTCTGTGTGCTTCCAATCTAGGTGGCTCTGGAAACTGCTTTGCCAAATACTCTGGCAACCTTCCCCTTGACTGAACCAGTGATCAAAACCTTGGAGCTTGGGAAACACCCCAGCAGTTCTAAAACAGCCACCGGGGGAGAGCATATGGCATAGGCAGCCAATAAGTACCAGGCCGCTACAATCTATCTCTGCTATATGATTGGTCCCACTGCCAGTATACATAATCTCCTGCTAGGAGAACCCAGACGACTTACTAGACTGATTGTGCCTAAAGAGGGGATGGGGAAGTTCTGGAAGACCCTGAACCCAACTGCGACGAGCTGTCAAAGTAGTCAGTTGGTATTGGGGGTTGCCAAACGTGATGGGGCCACTAGCTAACCTGACTTATTTGTAGCCCATTGTGAAGACGCCAACATCGATACCGAGTTAGGGATGGTATCACAAATGCATCCCAAGACACTGAAGGTATGGCATCATAAATTGATCCTCTATAGTACTGATGTTGATAATGTAGCTGTGGAAAGACCTTGTAGACAGTGTCAGGGTATAAACTGTAATCAGTACACACTACGACGAACATTCCAGTAGCGAGGCCACAAACAACGAGCCAGAGAGAACGATCAGTACTGAGGTCGAAGGCCATACTAGTGCGGACATTGTGTGTGCTGGTGCTGAAGATGGTACTGGGGCCATATCTGTGCCACATTAGTGAACTGGTACTGATACTGGCACTGCTAACAGTCTCTGCACCAGAACTGAGAAGCCAGACAGGCCCAGGACAGCGAAGCCACCGTGGTGGACTCCTGTACCACAGGAGAGGTTGAGATGGAAGGCAGAGCAAATTCCTTAGCTGCCTCATAAGCGTTTGCTGTTGTCAGTACTAACAAAGTTGATGCCGAAACAGAATCCATTGGTACCAGAATTGACAGCACAGTACTGGTATTTCCCTGCTGCAGTACCAGGGAGACAGATTGATGGCCCACCTCTACCCTGAATACCTGAAGAGTCCTGATGATGTTCCAAGTCCTTTTGTGAAGAACAAGAGGAACCCTTCTGTGGCTGTAGTCTATCTTATGGATCCTGATTCAGTGGAGGCCCTGCAAAAGAAGACTGACCCCTCTTTCTCTGTGGAGAAGAAACTAAATCCAGGCTTCTGTCCAAAGCATCTGCGGGCAGGCAGCAGGGCATACAACTGAGGGCCCTGGGTCTGAGGTAGGCCTTACGGCCAGCTCTATGAGATGTATGAGGAGCAGATTTCTGAAGACCTTCATTCTTTTCTTGAAATAATGACAGACACTGCACCTCTCCTTTCTATGTCCCTCATAAAGACACACAAGGCAGCATGGGGAGGAGGGGGTCACTATTTGGAACAGACACCTCACATGATGCACAATGCTTAAAAAGTATAGCAAGTGCTGTATGCCACTGGTGCCAAGCACCAAAAACTAACTATTAAAATAACTTTAAATAAAATGAAGTGAAAAAGAAACCTAACTATTGGGTACTACCTACTATAGCTACTTACAGATAAAGTAGAGAGCTAAACTCGCTGACTATGCCGAAGAAAAATACCTGAGAAAAATCCCCAAAGGAAGATATAACTCAGGCCACAGGTGGTGGGAACTGAGAGAGGGAAGGGCGGCACTTCCCTTGTATAGCCACAACGATGGGGCGGAGGGGTGTGCTACTCTCCAGCTCCAGTGCACTGGATGGGGTGCATTGGCACATGCACCAGAGTGCAATACATGTGTGCAACCAACCACTCAGAGAAGAACTATGCCAACTAGAAAAAAAATAGTATTTGTGATGTTCAAAAAGGCTTATTTCAGACATCCAAAAAATGTTCAATCATACAAAATAAAATAAAAATAAGCCTCACAATGCTTCTGTCAATGAAGCTTAATAAATAATAAGTGGTCCAATAAAATTTATTACCTCACCCACCTTGTCTCTGTAATGAAGCTTAATGTGATACAAAATGTCACTCCTAGAAGACTACCTTAACTTTCTAAAAATTATGAAAAGGAGAATGCACGTAATTTATCTTAAAAAAACCCAACGCTTTCTCCACCTGTTTTATATATGCAGACAGTATTCCTTCCATTCACTACTTTCAGTTTAAATAGCAAGTGTCCCAACTGTAAACAAGATCTTCCAAGAGAAAAAAGATCATACATCACAATACAATGTTCACATACAAAGCCATGTCACTGTACACCAGTATTTCATATATACTCTACAAGAATCTGAGTTGCAATACTGGAGTTATAAATTTGACACACCTCAAAGTATGGAACACAGGATATTATCTAATATTGTGAACACAAAAAAACTGTTAATTCTACAAACTGTAGAGCTTATAAATTTAATCATGAAATTCTTACCTAAATGGATCATGAAAATCCAGGTCAATAGGAAGACCATTTAGAAATAAATGTGCCTCTCCAGGCTGAATTCCGAGTATTTCATGGAAATGCTTGAAAAGGAAAGCGGAAAAATTGCTAGTTTTCTAAGATGAATGTCAACAATAAAACAAAAACATTTTTAGAACTTAAAGTAAATCCTACTATAATACCTGAAAATTTTGTGGAACATATGGAAAATCCAATCTCCATCATTAAAAAAAAATTCTTTAACTAGAATTTTGGCAGAAAAAATAGACAATATCCTGTTATAAACACAATTTTACACATTGTGAATACTTATTACAAATGAAAAAGCTATAGAAACCATAAAATGTGGCTTACACTGGTTTTATAATATACACATACTATATTCTTAATGTTTCCTGTTAGAAAACTGATACTTCTTAGCAATATAGAAAAGTGGCACTTAATTCTTCAAAAACTATTCATACCGTTTTCTCCCCAAACCAGCAAAGGCAAACAAAACCCCACCTTTGTTGCATACTACTGAATCACCACCCAGGAATAGCATATAAACACTGAAGGGCAGCTTCTTCTGATGTTAGCCTCTATTATGAAATGCAAAACACTGTTTTGCAACATTTAAGAGACAAGGTCAAACTTAAAAAAACACTCCTTTAAAAAGAATTGTTACCTTCTAATATTACAAGTAACAGGTGAAACCACTAAAACTGTAAAAAGTTACAGGAAAACTATTTTTCTATATTTTCCCCCCAATTTGTTTCCTTTATGCACTTGACAGCACTTGCTATGCAGTTGCTGCTGTTAATAATCAGTTGCACTTCCTTTCTCATGAACTACACAGGACATCACACTCCTGTGTTGCTCTGGAGGGAGCTCAGACAGACATCCCTAGCTCTACAAGAGGGTATTAACAGCAGCAGCAGAGCAGCTGCTCTGAGTTTTGCATGATGTAGATCGTTCTCTCCTCCCCCCCCCCAGGAAAATTATATGGAAACGGAGCAAGAGGAACCAGTGGGCAGAGAACATTTCTTCATTTCCAAAACTAGGCATGGAGTAGGGTAGCAATGACATTCTGAAAAGGGGAGACAGTGAGCTCCTCTATTACTGTCAGACTTCTACATACAGCTGGAGGGCTCCCTTACATTCCTCCTGTTGGACACATGATTCCAGTGAAGGCAATGCAACTCACCCGCATGGGCCTAAATTACAAAGGGAGAAGATAACTCCATACTGAACTGCAAAAAGAGACAAGTTTAGCAACCAGAAAGGATAGTAGCAGCTGAGTGGGGGCTACCACACATGCTTTCTAACTATGAATGAGAAGAATCTGCCTGCTACTAGGCTGGAAGGGAGGGTACAAATAAGAGAAGGCATGCCCCTCAGCCTTTTCTCAGGACAAGCAAGGTATTGGGCTCTGAAAAAGGGGACAGATGTCCTATTCCCCAGCCTTTCTACAGTTGCTGGCAACAAGACAGGGACAGGAAAATCAACAAGGACAAAAAAAAAAAAAGAGTCTTACCCCCAAGATGACAATCTCCACTCACAAAAATTCAGGACCAGACCAGGAGAGCATGAGGGTCAGCAGGGGTCTCTGAGATATGTCTCAGTCCCCACCAGAGGAGCCAAGAGAACCAAATCAGGCATGTAAAGGGAGAAAAGCTGCTCTCTGTTGCTGGTGCATAAGAGGTATGTCTGCATTCTAATAGAAAACCAATTACAAGCCTTTTCTATGCAAGTTACTCCATTTGTGTGACACTTTCATACTGCAATAAGGAAGTAAAAAGTAGGAAAATTTGGTCAAAATTTATTCTGAAAATGTGCAGACGGGGCTCAGAAGCAAGTCAACTTAACCAAAGTTAGCTAACCAAGTTACCTCATTTCAGTTATATTGACTAGTTTCAAGATGGCAGGGTCCTTTTGAGACAGCATAGTTACAACTACAGACTCAGGAAATGCAAAGTGAAGAGCTGGACTGTCAGCATTTAACAGAAGCCCTGAGTAGGAGACACTCAATCCTTCTCCCAACTCCACTTGTTTCTTGAGTTAACTAACCCCTCCACCGACCGGTGTACAGTAGAGACAGGAAATGGCATCTCCTGGAGGCACTCTGATGAGCTACTCCCTGAGACAGGATAAAATTAAACTGTGCTATGCCTGAGTTTACCCCAGTGCAGAGGGACTCCTTGTAAACCTATGCAAGGCAATGTCCCTTAACCAGAAAAATTGTTTTAGAAACATATGCTATAAATATACACAATATATCTGAGTTAAGATTATTGAAAAATTTACATTTCCTGTCTTTGTGATTTTAACCATACAGACTTAATACTGCATTGCACAGATTTTCACATTTAATTTCTTTGTTCATTTATAAAATATTAAATTATAAACTGCTTGGGTATAGCAATATTAGCATTTAAATGCTTGGACACATATGTGCCCTTGGGTAAATAGACTGGAGGATGCTGAACTCCTTTTTTGGCTGCTGTTATTGTTTACATTGTGGTAACTGTATCTTCACAACAGAGATAGAACTTGAAAATTATCAACTGCTGCAAAACTCTTGGAGGATTCCCCGAAATCATGGGGTTATGATGTGTCTGCAGTTTCCTCCCATGCTGATATTAAGCAATGGGGACAGCTTTGTTTAGAAACATTGCTTTGTTTTTCAGTGGGGCACTTTCATAGTGAGCCATCTCTGCTGAATTACGATAGAGCTACATGTGCTGCCTCAGTTAGCCTTCTGAGGAAGACAATTATTTTAGGCACTCTTGACTGTTAATTCAATACTACCCTTCTTAGGGCTTCTTTATTACAAAAACTCTTACAAAAAGGATCATAATGAAAAGTCCCAAATGAACAAAAAGTATTCTGGATTCCTCTGAAGGCTGCCCTCTAAGCTCTGTTCCCAGTTCCCTCAGAGGTCTCTCTAAGGGCCTGTTTACACTTGAGATGCTACAGCTGCACCACTGTAGTACTTCAATGAAGTGCTACCTACACCGATGGGAGGAGTTCTCCGATCAGCATAGGTACTCTACCTCCCCAAGAGGCAGTAGCTACCCTATCACAGGCATCTACTGTCTCCTTCATGCAAATTATTTCATGAAAACATAAATCCCTGGGCCTTCCCAAGCTGGTCAGTGAGAATATGTATGATATCAAATGGGCTGGAGTTTCATGATCCCTTGCTAAAAAAATATTAGCAGATTTCTACTGACTGTGCTCAAAAATAAGCTTTCAATTACTCATATATTTCATATTATCATTAAATACCATAAAACCAATGGAGTAGGTACTCGTTGCTGACTGGGATGACTGCTCTTCTTTTTTTCTTCATAATTCTACAGTATCTGATAGAAAGTGGATATTCTCCTGGACCACAAGAACTCAGGATTTTCCATCAGGGGCCAGTTTTTAAATCAAGATTTGGATGTTTTTTTCTTTAAAAAAAAAAGAAATCTAGGAATTATCTTGGGGAAGTTCTATGGCCCGTGTTATACATCAGACTAGATGATCATAATGGTCCTTTCTGGCCTTGGTATCCACCTGAGAAGGTCATGAAAATTGCTGTACTCCTGAAGTGAAGTAGCAGAAGAACAAACACTAACATGAGGAAAGAAAGAAGATGGATGACACACAGGTTGTTCCTAAACCTTCTTCAGACACAAAGAATCTTCAGTTACCATCTTCAGGAGGTACCAGGCAGGCATCATCCAAATAAGAACAGAAAGTTGGACAAGAAGTTATCACTGATCGTATCAATGAACATGTCAGGGTTCCCTCCCCACTCTGAACTCTAGGGTACAGATGTGCGGACCCTCATGAAAAACCACCTAAGCTTATTTTTACCAGCTTAGGCTAAAAACTTTCCCAAGGCACAAATTTCGCCTTGTCCTTGAACACTATGCTGCCACCACCAAGTGACTTAGACAAACAACAGGAAAAGAATCATAGAATATCAGGGTTGGAAGGGACCCCAGAAGGTCATCTAGTCCAACCCCCTGCTCGAAGCAGGACCAATTCCCAGTTAAATCATCCCAGCCAGGGCTTTTGTCAAGCCTGACCTTAAAAACCTTTAAGGAAGGAGATTCTACCACCTCTCTAGGTAACGCATTCCAGTGTTTCACCACCCTCCTAGTGAAAAAGCTTTTCCTAATATCCAATCTAAACCTCCCCCACTGCAACTTGAGACCATTACTCCTCGTTCTGTCATCTGCTACCATTGAGAACAGTCTAGAGCCATCCTCTTTGGAACCCCCTTTCAGGTAGTTGAAAGCAGCTATCAAATCCCCCCTCATTCTTCTCTTCTGCAGACTAAACAATCCCAGCTCCCTCAGCCTCTCCTCATAAGTCATGTGTTCTAGACCCCTAATCATTTT
The DNA here is from genome assembly GCF_965140285.1 of Lepidochelys kempii. Taxonomy (NCBI): domain Eukaryota; kingdom Metazoa; phylum Chordata; order Testudines; family Cheloniidae; genus Lepidochelys; species Lepidochelys kempii. The sequence goes on from NC_136380.1 coordinate 97,891,354, forward strand.
TGTTGCCCTTCGCTGGACTCTCTCCAATTTATCCACATCCCAGATTCTTAAAAAAACAGAACTTAATTAGAAGAACAAAAAAAGATAAGAGAACAACTCTGTAAGATAAGAATGGAAGATAATCTTACAGGCAGTCAGATTCAAAACACAGAGAATCCCTCTAGGCAAAACCTTAAGTTACAAAAAGACACAAAAACAGGAATACACATTTCCTCCAGCATAGCGAATTTCACAAGCCAAAACACAGAAAACCTAACGCATTTTCTAGCTAGATTACTTACTAACTTTACAGGAGTTGGAGGGCTTGCATCCTTGATCTGTTCCCAGCAAAGGTATCACACAATCAGACAAAAGCCTTTTCCCCCTCCTCCAGATTTGAAAGTATCTTGTCCCCTTATTGGTCATTTTGGGTTAGGTGCCAGCCAGGTTACCTGAGCTTCTTAACTCTTTACAGGTAAAAGGACTTTGCCTCTGGCCAGGAGGGATTTTATAGCACTGTATACAGAAAGGTGGTTATCCTTCCCTTTATATTTATGACAGAACATATGGGTCTTTCAAGGGGGGAAAAAGGAGGAAGAAGGTCCATGTTTCTCCATAGCTTTTAATAGGAGACTTTTCCTCAGTAGACTGATTGACATATGCCTATGTCATAACCATAGGGGTCGCCTAAATTCCTCCTTACCTGTAAGGAGTTAAGAAGCTCAAGGAACCTGGTTGGCACCTGACCAAAGAAACCAATGGGGACAAAAGATACTTTCAAATCTGGGGGGGGGGGGGTTTGTTTTGGGTTCTTTGTTTTCTGTGGCTGTTTGCTCTTGGGACTAAGAGGGACCAGACATCAATCCATGTTCTCCAAATCTTCCTGAACAAGTCTCTCATATTTCAAACTTGTAAGTAACAGCCAGGCAAGGCATATTAGTTTACCTTTGTTTTCTCAGCTAGTGAATTTTCCCTTTGCTAGAGGGAGGTTTATCCCTGTTTTGTTGTAACTTTGAAACTAAGGCTCGGGGGGGATGGACCTTTGTGCTCTTTGAATTTTCTCCTACTCTGTAAGGTTAGCTACCAGCCTAAGTTTACAGAGGTGATTCTTTTACCTTTTTCTCTTTAAATAAAAATCCTTCTTTTTAAGAACCTGACTGATTTTCCAGGGGTTTGGGTCTTTGATCATTTTGTAACCAATTGGTTAGGATATTATTCTCAAGCCTCCCCAGAAAAGGGGGTGTATAGGCTTGGGGGAATATTTTGGGGGAATAGGACTCCAAGTGGTCCTTTCCCTGATTGTTTGTTAAATCACTTGGTGGTGGCAGCGATCCCAAGGCAAGAAGGGAATCTGTGCCTTGGGGAAGTTTTAACCTAAGCTAGTAAGAATAAGCTTAGGGAGTCTTTCATGCGGGTCCCCACATCTGTACCCCAGAGTTCAGAGTGGGGAAGGAACCCTGACAGCTTACCAGACAAATGGCTGTTGAGTCTATAAGGACAAGATGGCTGGCCATTAGTCATATTCAAAGGAGTTCAAGAGGCCCAAGCTGGATAACCTGGTCTTCCAGAAACTGCAGCATCTTCTAAAATGGGAGCCAGGGCCCAATCCACAGGCTTGGAGAATGAAGACCCAAGCACAAAGGGTGGATCTCAGACCCAAGAGTCTCTAGGGAAAAACTCGGACTCCATCAACAATGGCAACAAGACCAACTTCTAGAACAATCATCTGTGAACTAGTGGCTCTGAGTAAGTACTGCATGCTGATGAAAGCAGAGTTTCAGAGGGCAGTCTTAATTAGCTCCAAAGGAAAAGCAGAAGGTACATCCCAAATGGTAATCAAGGCCATACAGCAGCACCTCACAGAACAGATACAGGACCTGTTCTCACCTTAGGCGTTGATACAGAGTATTCCAGCTTTTTGCGATGCCTGTGGATGATGGATGGGTCACCGATGTGATTGGAACTAAGGAACTATGATGAGTTGGCAACAGTTTGAAGGGTGAAAAGATTCCTGTATCAGGAAAGTCTTGCAGCAGCTCTCACAGTCCTCCCAGAGCTCTGGGGGAAAGCCAAGCAAGATGGAGCAGGCATTTGGTGAGACGTACTGAGGGTAGCAGGTACGGTCACCCATAGTGGAAATCTTACCATTACTGAAGGCACAGTGCTGAGTCCCACATGCTTGGATCTACAAATAGACCAGAGTTAACGACAATAAACTGCAACTGGCCAGTCCAAGAGGTACAAAATCTACTAAATAGAACTACAAAAAGCAAGAATTAAAAGTAGAGGTAACAGTCACAAGGTATGGAAACATGAGTCTAAAGGATTTCCTAGTCCTCTGCTACTTCAATAGGAAAAGAACTAGGTAGCATCAGACCTGAGGCTCATTATGTAACTTCATATCAGACATTTGGCTCTGCAAGGGAGCATCCATCTGGCACCAACATTACTGCTTTCAAAGGCATTCCTACTCTGATGCAGAGATTCTTTAAGCTTCCAAAACTGGGGTTTCTTCTTCAACACTTACCCGAACGGTCGGCCATAGAGATCGTTCATCATTTGATCTGTTCCTGCACGGCCACAAGGGCCTGCAGCCCGAGAGTCCAACAGCAGAACAGACTTGATGAACCCATGTAATAGGTTCACCTCTCGGCCACCTCCACTTCTCGGTTGGTGGAATTTTTTCATGGATGTTACAAGCCACCTGGAGAACAGCGTTCACTGGAACATCTTGTGATGTTCCCACGACATGTCCAAAATGCATAAGGTGCCGTCTGGGACAAGGGCCCCGGTAGCATGTAGACTGGAGTGACCATAAACATCTGCATTTCAAATGAAGTGATTCTACATTATGCCCAATATACAACGTTGGTGTTTTGTGTGGAAAGCCTCCAGTTTGCCCAGTCTGAGCAGCGCAGTGTCCAGGTTTTGCAGCTGTACAACAGTATGGGGAGCATACAGCTTGAATAGATCCTGAACTTGGTTGCTATGCTGAGATGATGTTGATTCCATATTCATTGTAAATGACTCCTGGAAGATGCTGTGATGCCAATCCAATGGAGAACCTCCGTGTGAGAGTAGGAGGAAATGGTGAGCATAGAACCCAAATAGCAAAAGTTGGAGACTGCTTCTATAGTTTGATTATTCAAAGAGATTGGAGTCACTGACGGACCTGGTCCTAGATTTTGCAACTTTGGCTCTGACCATGAAACATGGAGGCCAATCTTAGCTAACTCCTCCTCCATTTGCTGGAGTGCCTTGTGAAACCTGTCGGGGCTCTGTACCAAAAGAGCAATGTCATCAACATAGTCAAAGCCTCAGAGCGAGAGAGCACCAATCTTAATGCCTGTGGACCTGACGGAATGCATGGAGTCCATTGCCCAACAAAAAAGAGTAGAGGGACCAAGACGCAGGCCTGCCTGACACCAGATACTGATTTAAAGGGTGCAGACACCCGATTCCCCAGAAGTACACGGGCAGTGGTTTCATTATGCAGCTGTCTAATCAAGTCCAGCATAGTGGAAGGGATACCTATGCCTTTTAAGGCCATTAAATGGGGTTTGATATGAACAATACTAAAATAAGAACATTTAGTCATATAATTGGCAAATTACTGCACTTGCAGATGTGTTGTATTTAACAGGTATTTTGAATCATTCACATACAGCAGTCCTTAGTACAGACTCATACAGCTGGATACCATTTTGACTACATTTAATCATCATATGGTTTTCAACCTTTAATATGTTTTAGTCATTTCCCCTCATTACATTTTCTATTGAATTCCATTATCTGAGAAGTGAATCATTCAGTTATGCACAGCATGAGATCATATCTTCCCTGCTGCTAGATGGATGCACTGTAGCTCAAGAAGTTGCCTGACAATTTAAATGCACTGTAATGGTGATGTTTAGAAAGTTGCCTAACTTTTATTCATGCAAAAGAGTTTATTTATTATTTTCAAGTTATATGCTGTTGTATTGATGTTTAACTGGCCCTTCCTTTAAATTATCCTTGTCAGTTAATTCCAGATGGGTATTTTTTATTTGTTCGTATTTGGTTTGTTTGTTTTTTTTAAATTCTTCTGTTTGGGGGAGCTGTTTTTATTTGTTCGGTTGCTTTTTGTTTGTCTTTGTATAACTATAGCTAAACTAAACCCCCAAATTTATTTAGTTTTGTTGGCCTTGTTGAGAAATGGAGCCATTTACTACTTTTGGGTAAGAAAGAAAAGTGTTAGGGAAATTATAAATATATATATAAACAGTATTGATTCCAGAAACTCTTTCAGTCAAACAAAGATAGTGTTAACTAGAAGCTCATTAAATGAGGATTATAAAAAAAAAAAGTCCAGGGAATGCTGAGGGAGAGCTAAACTGAAGGACTACATACTGCTTACAGAGCTGTGTTCATCTTGATGTAAGAGCAATACTTAAAATTATTTTTAAGTATTTCTAAGTATAAACTGACTAGATACTAAATTCAGTAACTAGTTATTTTGGCTTTTGCATATTTTTTGTAAATTTTAAGGTACAAAGTTAAGTTTGCATGAGCAGTTTAAGTCAGTTGTAATGAGTGTGTGATGATGGGGTATGTCTAGTAGGAAAGAGGCTGAATTGATAGCTGTTAATTTCTAAACATGCCCAGGTTTGGGCTTTTAAAGGTGCAGAATTTTTGTAAAGGAAATAATATTGTTCTGGCGTATTAGCTGAAATTCATTAAAACTTATTTTCAACCTTAGCTCTATTTTTATTGAGTTTGATTTTTTGTTCGTGAATCAGAGTCAAGTCGGAAACTTTAGTCTTCAGTTCCAGAAAGTTTGTATCCTCCAGGGAAGTCATTACTCTTGTCCTCTTCTCATATGGACATAGTTGCTGAAGAGTTGTCAATTTCCTCAGAATTTAAGTAGAGTTCCTCTCTGTGCTCATCTTCAGCACTTTTCCTCCTGATTCCCAAAAGAGTCTGCAGGTAGCTGAATCAACATGGGTGGTAGAAGAGTCAGTGCAGGTAGAACAAGCACTGACACCAGCTGTGCTAACACTACTGTTACGATAAGGTTCGTTGGTAACTGAGATAGGATGTGCATCATGTGCTATGGTATAGGTCACAGATTTCATTGCTGATGTCACCAAAACTTCACAGTGCTGTGGATTCCAACTTGCCCAATATGAGGATGTTTTTTGGGGGGATTAAGGCTGTTGCAAAAACAATCTGATAATAGAGGTCATTAGATTATGCAATAACTCTTGCTATAGCCTCTTAGAATCAAATATCACAGTCACTGCTTAAAGAGATGGCTGTCAAGCCAAGAACAAGATCAGCTGGGAATCAGGGGTTAGCACAGATTGAGCATAGACTTTTGGAGATGATGATGTCCTGTTTAACATTCAGAAGAGCGTTGATGTGTCCCAGTGACACAAATGCAATCAGATCTTGCAGGACTCTTTATACACATGGGAATGCTGATGTTCAGTTTATCCTTTCACTGGACCTGCACTAAAGCAGGCTGACAGGGATTTGTAACAACGAGCTTTAAACATCAAGTCTGGATGTTACTTTGAAGTACAGAATGACTGGTCCTTTGAAATGAAGTCGTTTCAGCTCCCTTGTGCTAGAACAGGTGCAATTAAGGTTGACCAATTAAGAGGCAGGGCACCACCTGGCTGGGGCTGTAAACATCCAGGCTTTCAGTAAGAAAGGGGGATGATCGAGGAGCAAGAGCAACAGGAAGTGCCCTGGGCGTGGTTGCCAAAGTCCCCGGTGGGGAGGCGGTGGAAACGGGGGGGGGGGGGAGAGAAAGAGAAGAGAAGGGCATCCAGGGAGAAAGCTCTGAAAGGCAGTGCTCATTCGAAAGAGCACAGAAGAATCCTGCTAGAGGCTGTGAAGCAGGAGGGAGTGAAAGGAAAGGGGGAAATCTCCTGGGAGCTGTAGCCCAGGATGGGCTAAAGAACTGGGTTGTTGTTTTTGATTATGTTTGGAAAATAAAATTGTTTACAACACGATGCTGAGTATGGGAGTGGGTCTTTTAAGGGCTGGAGACAAGCCAGGGCCTTACAGAAGGTTCTCAAGTACATTCTTTGAAAGACCTGAAAGTGCAGAGCGACATCTAAGCACACATCTTACATTCCAGACAACCATAATCTTTACTCAGGCAGAAGACATTGGAATCATGCCTCTTCATTAGCAACACAAAGATTATATTTAGGCTACCTACAGCAGCCCCAGGGTATTTTTCATTCTCCATCTGAAAGAGAAATGGTACTTAATACAATTTTTTTAATGAAGAAGTGTAAAGGTGCATCAGGAATTGAACTGCATCCATCAAATACCATAAACTGGGCACTCAAAATTCTATGGTGATAGGTATGGTATAAAAACTTTACAGAATAGTCCAGGGATCAGCAACTTTTGGCCCACGGCCCACCAGGGAAAGCTGCTGGTGGGCCGGGATGGTTTGTTTACCTGCCACGTCCACAGGTTCAGCCAATCACGGCTCCCACTGGCCGCGCCGCTTCCGCAGCCCCCATTGGCCTGGGACAGCAAACTGTGGCTAGTGGGAGCTGCGATTGGCCGAACATGCAGATGCTGCAGGTAAACAAACCGTCCTGGCCAGCCAGCGACTTTCCCTGGCAGGCCGAGTGCCAAAGGTTGCCGATCTAATGTACAGAACCGAAGTGTGGTACCAAGAAACGGAAGAGCTCAAAGCCTGCCTCTATTAACAATGAGAAGCACAGAAGGCCCAACCTCACACCAAAGCACAAAAGCACCTGGAAAAAGTTAAACAATGCCTATTGCTCCATCAACTCACCCAGCTACAGTGCTTTATGAGTAGATACAATGCTCCATATGTGCAGTCTATCCTCAGCTAGATGCTCCAAAGTGAGAGGTAGCATAGGCAGGGGAACAAGAGGGAGGGAGGACCAAGAATGTGAGTACTACCTACAGCATCATAGTTTGCCAACCAAGTCAGCACCTTGATTGAAGACAATTTTTAAAATAAATAAGGAAACTCACAGAAGAAAATTCAAAATTGATATAAGGATTTGAAGGCAAGCTGTGTTCCCAAAGTATGATCAAAGCTGGGATAAATACTGCGGAGAACTGGTAACTCCTCCACCAAATATAGAATCTTAGAATTATAAAAGATTAGTTTGGAAGAGACCTCAGGAGATCATCTAGTCCAACCCCCTGCTCAAGGCAGGACCAACACTATTTAAATCATCCCAGCCAGGGCTTTGTCAAGCCAGACCTTGAAAACCTCTAAGGATGGAGACTCTACCACCTCCCTAGGTAACCCATTCCAATGCTTCACCACCCTCCTCGTGAAATAGTGTTTCCTAATATCCAACCTAGACCTCCCCCACTGCAAGTTGAGACCATTGCTCCTTGTTCTGTCATCTGCTATCACTGAAAACAGCTAAGCTCCATCCTCTTTGGAATCCTCCTTCAGGTAGTTGAAGGCTGCTATCAAATCCCCCCTCACTCTTCACTTCTGCAGACTAAACAAGCCCAGTTCCCTCAGCCTCTCCTCATAAATCATGTGCCCCAGCCCCCTGATCATTTTCGTTGCCCTCCACTGGACAATCTCCGATTTGTCCACATCCTTTCTGTAGTGGGGGACCCAAAACTGGACGCAATACTACAGATGTGGCCTCACCAGTGCCGAATAGAGGGGAATAGTCACTTCCCTCAATCTGCTGGCAATGCTCCTACTGATGCAGCCCAATATGCCATTAGCCTTCTTGGCAATAAGGGCATAGTGTTGACTCATATCCAGCTTCTCATCCACTGTAATCCCCAGGACCTTTTCTTCAGAACTGCTGCTTAGCCAGTCGGTCCCCAGCCTGTAGCGATGCATGTAATTCTTCCATCCAAAGTGCAGGACTCTGCACTTGTCCTTGTTGAACCTCATCAGATTTCTTTTGGCCCTATCCTCCAATTTGTCTGGGTCACTCTGGACCCTATCCCTACCCTACAGCACATCGACCCCTTTCCCCAGCTTAGGGTCATCTGTGAACTTGCTGAGGGTGCAATCCATCCCATCATCCAGATCATTCATAAAGATGTTGAACAAGTCCGACCCGATGTTTTGCTCAATATGCTCATAAAGAAAATGATGTTGGGATAATGAGTGAAGGGGTATTATGAAACATTTAGAATTAAGGGGGTTCTCACCTGGTCACACTTTGAAAGCATGGACAAAAGAGAAGAAATCCACTTAGATGGGAATTTTTGGACAACTGCATGTTATGTACAAAAAACCATGCAGTACATTCGTCATAAATTATGTGACATTTTTGATAGAAAAATGTACACTGTATGTATGCAATTATATATTCTACTAAAATGTATGTTTGACTTGAAACAGTTTAATTAAGATTAAACCCCTCTCCATAAGGTTTACTTAAATATTAATGGCCTGATTTCCCAACAATATGAGTATCTGCAGCTCCCATTCATTTCAATGGGAGTTGGGTTGCTTAGCAGACTTACAAATCAGCCTCATGTCCTTTCATTAACTGAGGACAGAGCATAGTTAGTGAATCAAACACAAGAGAAGTGAAGAAAAAGAAATCAGTTATTTAAATTTAGGAACAGAATACATTTTTAAATGATTTCCTCCTCTTCATTAGAAATCACTTAAAAGTTGCTACATTAATGCAAAAATGTCCCATAAAGTGACAATAAAATTACAGCTATGTATAATTCAAGGAACAAGGGCAAACCTTCTGATTCTTCTCTATTTCATTTCGCATTTGTTGGTTTACAGGAATTCTGGTCAAAGATCTGTAGGAATAAAATACTGGTATTACTCAGCCATTCTACATTTAAACAAACATTCTTCCTTACCTAATATAAGTTAGTTTCAGGGGTACAGTGATCAGCCTTAAAAAAATCCCAAAACTAAACATATAAGGTTACCTCAATATTTACAGTATTATTTCACTTTATATTAATATATAATTTATATTAATTTTAGGAAATAGGTAGCATTTTGTACATACTGAAGTTACTTAAGTATATTATCTTAGTTCATAATTTCAAATCTGGATGTTAAAGTTATTTATCTCCATATCTAGGCAACTAAATCAAAGTGGTCTGAAGCTCTCAGTTTTGACTTTAGGCTATTGGAAAGTGTTATGAACAACCACTTACAAAGGTAGTCTAGCCATTAGAGAACGTGTTTGGGGACTGAGGCGCCTAGGTTCTGTTTCCAACTCAGCTAGTCACTATGTACATGTGGATAAATTACTTAACCTCTGTGCCTCAGTTTGCTAATCTCAAAAATGGTAACAAAACATATGTATAGTATCTCATCATCATATTACAAGGCTTAATTAGCATTCAAACACACTTTGGAATCTCTGTAGTTCAAAGAATTATTAATAGTGGGTATCTTTACGTATTAAACTTTCTCCTATATCTACAGCTACCATAGTTTGGCTCCTTTCACCATGTGGAAGGCTTTACCAACTTTATTTCATGGATGTGAAAATATGCCTCCGAAAATATAATCCATCTTCAACAAAGACCACTGGAAAAAGTGAAGGAAGTATACCATGCAGCCTCAAGAGGCTGTCTGAGGCTTTTTAGTTAATTTTTTGCAAGGACAAGCAAAGCTTTCTTTTTAAGATTTAGCTGCCAGAAAGACTTGTGAACCCATTCTAGCACTTAAGGGGAAGGAGGGGTTCATTAGTGAAAACATTAATATAGCGTAAGTCAGAGAAAACTATTACTTCTGAGTTTGCTTGGGGACAACCTCAGTTCCCACAAGGAAGCTTTACTTCCCTTTGAACATGCTAAGACGTCTTGTTTGACTGATACCTCCCCAGAAAGCATATCAGTTACTGTCTTGCTCCTCTACGGTAAAATATTCTTCTCATAGTGAGAACAGAACAACTTAAAGACTCAGTAGCTGCAAGAGGTACAGATGAGTTTTTTGTTTTCTTTGATTTAGCTTTCTCTTATTCCATGCTTTCAGATAATAAATTTCTAAGGAAAGAAAATGGTGGTAAGACAATACTAAGGCAGTCACTGTCCTATATGAGGCTGGAATAAAATTGGAAGAACAGAAGTAAGAGCTATAGAGGACAGAAAATTCCTAGATGATAATTAGTTATCATTCTGCCTGTCAAATGGAGTGAGGAGGAGGAATCAGGGTCTATGATCTCACAGAGAGAGCTAGAAAAATACAGAATAGACTCTGTGTTATAAAGATGTTGATGTCAGTAATTGTTTGGGAACACCTGAATACTCACTCATGCCTGCACATCTCATGAATAATATAGTAATCCCAAATTCATCCTTATAAAACTTTTATAACCACACAACCATGTTTATTCTCTATGCACACACAAACACAGTGAATATCCTACTATCTGTGTTAATTGGGGTTTTTTTAGTATAAAATTTTAATGCAAGAGAGCAAGAATGGAAACGATATAGAATAATAATTTCTTTCAAAAATGAAAACAGATTTAAATGAAAAATTTATAATATTATAAAAATATATTATAAAATATAATAATAATAAAGAAAATATAAGCACAAGGATTGATAAGAACATCTCAAACTAACTCAAAGATGCCAGCAAAACACCCAGTTGAGAAATGAAGCACAAGGATTGGGGGGGAAAAACCCACTATTAAGCTAAAAGCCTGAAAGCAATTGGCTCTGCAGCACAGAGTTTTGGGAGAGCCTGCTACCAGCAATAAACATTTCCCCCATCATAAAGTATTTCTGTAATTGATGGGAATTATTCCTGAGAGTTAATTTAGCCAAAGGAATAATTTAGCCATTAAATAAGTAGGACAAATCACGAAGCTAAAAACCGAAGAGTGAAATGTGTAAACACCAACACAGTAAATACCATTCTGGCCCTGTATGAATACTTTCAAACAGCCTTGAAGTAGCTAGTCATTGTTTAAGAAAAAGTAACAAGATCCTATTTGAATCTGACTACATTTGGCATAATTTGTACTTCATTATTATTATTGTAGTAGTGGTAGTATAAAATCAGCTCCTACAGGCCTCAGTCAGAATCAGTGCTCCATCATGTGGGGAACTGTCTAGGTACAAAACAGAACACAGTCCCTGTCCAAGACTTTTACAATCGAAATAGATAAGACACAAAAAAAAAGAGAGGCAGAACACAATGGAAGGGGCAAAAGAGCAGACGGAGCTGACATGACATTAACAGGAACCTAATATCACATGTGTTATCTTAAATGTTTGTAGGTTTTTGTGGGTTTTTTTGTAATGAGATAAGACAAGTGAACGCGAGATATTAATGAATCACTAACTGGCCCCATGCCTAGTCATTATCATTAGGCACGGTGTCATGTTTTTGGGGGAGGTAGGTTATGAAAAAATTGAAGGGGAGAGGATAGTAGTGGAGAATTGAGGAGAACGTTTCATGCATAAGAGGGAGCATGGAAGATGATGTAAAACTGCTTGCGGAAGAGATGTCAAATGTGGTCAAAATTTCATCATTGACATGCTAATAAAATGAAGTATTGTGTTTTTGTAAATAGAGATGAGCACTTAAAGCTGACAAAATACACAAAATGTTTAGCAATGATGCATACAAATATTGTGAAAGATACTGAACTGAAATGTATAACAGACTCTCTCTGGTTATGCTATGTTATACTAATGGTCAGACTTTTCAGTTTTAACTTTGCAGAATTGCGCTAGTTCATGACAGCCAGAAAATGACTACTCCACTTTCACTGTCCAAAATGAGTGATGGACAAAAAAAAAAGCATAAATAATAAAAATTAATTGTATTATTAAAATTATTTCAGTTTAACTATTAAAATATAATTGCTAATGCAAGTTAGGAAATGTAATTTATTTTGTTCAATAGGCCTGATTCTTCTTTGATTTACTCATTGAATTCCGCTGACTTCAGCAGAATTATTCATAATTTAAACCTGTCAGTGAAGAATCAGAATATATTAATTCTTTTTACCTGATGAGTTTTTTTCAATTTAAGACTGCTATAGGCACACACCCATCAATTTAAAAATAATATTTTATCTGGTTTTTAAACTTACAGTGTTAAGAGTAATGTCAAAGATTTGTATAACTAAAAAAAGATTAGAGAGATACAATCTATTTTTATTTCTAGTCTGTTTATGTCTATTTTCATTACAGTCTATTTCCCCTGTCATACACAGCAAAAGGAAAGACAAACACTTTATTTAAGAACATAAGAATGGCCATACTGGGTCAGACCGAAGGTCCATCTAGCCCAGTATCCTGTCTTCCGACAGTGGCCAATGCCAGGTGCCCCAGAGGGAATGAACACAACAGGTAATCATCAAGTGATCCATCCCCTGTCACTCATTCCCAGCTTCTGGCAAACAGAGGCTAAGGACAACATTGCTGCCCATCCTGGCTAATAGCTATTGATGGACCCATCATTCAAGAATTTATCTAATTTTTTGTTGAATCCTGTTATAATCTTTAAGGGGGGGGGAGAGAGAAAGGTAAATGTAGTTGTAGAAACACAAAAACTTGCAGGGGTCTGGGACTGGTGTCGTACCTGAAATTAGTTTTAATTCTTTTTAAAAACTTGATGATAATGTCCCTTCCACTTAACCATTTTTTAAAAATAAGAATAGAATGAGCCTTACAACTTATGTACTTTTTCCCCTGCTTTCTAATGATGAGTTGTATTTTTCTAAGTGTTTACTTATACCAAACTGGTTGTTTTATATTTCTTTGCAGTTATATTTTAGGCATTTAAAAAAAATTATTTACTCTTCTTTGCAATTAGATATGATTGGAGTAGCTTTTATGTTACACTACAGTTTTTCTTTAACAGAAGAACAATGGGGACAATAAAACAAAAGGAGATCCTTAAATTAGGAGCTGTAATATGTTGTGAGACAGTCTCAAGCAGAGAACACTATTTAGCATCTTATTTAACTCAATAATTCAATTTAAAAAATTGTGGGACAAGCTGTGACATACAGTATCTAACACAAAAAAATTTCTCAGTGACAAGGCACGACTGGCTCACAGAAACAGCAACCTTTTACATGAGCAGAGCTATGGCAGTGCAACAAGAAAATTGGTTTCTGTAATAGAGGAAGACTGGGAAATCCACCCATCCCACTGAGATAAACAGGACCACTCCCAAGAGCAAAGTTATTCACATATGTAAGTCTTTGAAGGATCAAGCCCTTAATTTATAAAGGTCTCCATGCATCCATCAGACAGAAGATCACTAAGAGATTGAACCTCAGTCCTTCTCACAGTTACTCTGCTCTCACTGAAGTCACCTGGACTCCTTCCAAGAGTAACTATTCAAGACCATGATTATCTATTTGCAGGATTTGGCAAAAATCTCTAAAATATTCATTAAATTCAAACACAAACATAAATCAATAATTAATCAATACTCAAAAAGTAAACAATTTTATCATACCTGGCCTTTATTGGGAAGTTCTGAGCAATGTCTTTCATTACCTTTAAGGCACTATAAACAGGGGTGGAGATAATTTGAGAAGCTGCTTGAAAACTTAGATCTGTAAGAAAAAAAATCACTGGAGAACACAACTATAAATCAACATCACTTATATTTTGTAAAACTCTTAACACGCACACGCAGAGAACTGGAATTCTATATTTAAATTAGACAGAAAAAAGCAGCATTAAAAGAACATTATTAAGGTTGTTAGAGGCAAGGTGAGTGAGATATCTTTTATTGGACCAACTTCTGTTGGTGAGAGAGACCAGCTTTCAAGGCAAATAGAGCTTTTCTTCACATCTGGGAAAGGTACGGATTGAAAGATTGTCTCTCTCACCAACAGAAGTTTATCCAATAAAAGATATTACCTCACTCACCTTGTCTCTCTAATATGCTGGAACCAACACAGCTACAAATACACTGCATACATTATTAAGGGTGGAAAGTCAAGCACACATAAGTTACGAAATGACAGAATTAGGGTTGCCTTGTGTAATTTCTTAGGTTTAAAAAAAAGTAGATGGATAAAACAGAAGTTCCATCATATGGCATCACATCAAAACCTATGTGGCTTATCTGCAAGGTATCTTCAGATCCACCGCACAGTCCTCTGCCACCTGAACTAATGAAGTAACTGACAGCAATAGTAGTGTGTCATCCTCTTTGTGGACCAGCACTAGAGGATGATGAAACTAACAATTTACCAGACCCAGAACATTTCCAAATGGATTGAATATTTAGGGACTTTAGCTGCTGTGCTCTATCAACTCTCCATTGAGCATGTGCAAATTGTGATTTTTCAAAGGCTTATAACTTTATCACAGGGATGACAGAAGTTACATTACTATCAATTCCCCTGACAAATTTCAAGTCCCTGCTCCAAAGCATGAGAATGCTACAGAAAGGGCATCAGAAATTGTTTAAATGGGTAAAATAAATTATTTTTTTGTTTGTTTACAATTTCAGGTTAGGCTGAAATTGTTTAAAAAAAGAGCCTGAGGCAGATATCTGGCATGGAAAATTTCAGACCAAATGGTTAAAGTTTGGCAAAGTTATAAACAACTGAAAATAAGGCCTTAGAATGGGAAATGTGGGGAAACCTTAATAGGTGGCGTTACGAGCTTCGCCTATAATAATATTTATTATTTCATCATGTGTTTTAAATTCTTAATTTCATATTTTCTGCTGGCAGTAGGTATGCCTGACCTATCTAGAATTATTTTAAAAAATGAAAATGGAAAAACACCACTCATTACCTGTGCAAAATAAATAGCATACTAGGTTTCAGAATCCAGTGAATATCTGTCATGTCTTATTGACCAATTCTTCACCCATAAAACATACAATTAATATTTTACTGTTGCGGTAGATGTGCAAATATCAGTTACACAAAACAGACAGACAAACAGAAAAAGAAATGAAGTCATATGATCATTACCCATATGAATGAAGCACATGAAGCAGAGAAAACCCTTCATAATAACAAAGTTTAGCAGCATAAAGAAAACGTGCAAAATGATACATTAAAAAAACCACAAAGAATAACTAAAAAATGTTAAAGAGTACTTGTGGCACCTTAGAGAATGCTCAAATAAATTTGTTAGTCTCTAAGGTGCCAGAAGTACTCCTTTTCTTTTTGCGAATACAGACTAAAACGGCTGCTACTCTGAAACCGAATAAAAAGTTAAATCAGAAGTACTATTATTATTATTGTTATTATTTAGATGGTGGCAATATTCACCAGGTGCTAGGCACACAACGAAGAAGTTACTCACCTTGGGCAGAAATGATGATTCTTCCAGAAGTGTGTCCCTATGGGTGTGTTCCACTGTAGGTGTGCTTGCATTGCTTCGCTGCTCATCAGAAAACTTCGGTAGTGTCCGTAAGCTCGCACATGCACTGTTTCTCCCCGTACCCCTCCATGTGACTAGTCAGTACGTGCAGGCTAACCCTCCTCAGTTCCTTCTCTACTGCAGAGTCATTGACTCCCTTCTTCCTGAGAAAAGCCACTATTACTGCAATGCATTTGGTGAAAACTCGCAGGGCGGCTGACAGGCCAAATGGAAGCACCACGAACTGGTAGTGACCTTGATTCACTACATACTTTAAGAAAAGTCTATGGCCAGGGAAGATTGAGATGCATAAATAAGTGTCCTTTAGCTCAAGGGCAGCATACCATGTCCCCAAGATACAGCAAGGAAATTATGTAAGCCAAGGAGGCCATGTAGAACTTTTAAGTTCTTGAGATATCAGTTGAGACAACACAGGCCTAAAATGGGTCCAAGAGCCCATCTGGCGTTTGGAATTAGGAAGTAGCGAGAATAGAACCCCTTTCCTCTCAAGTGAAAAGGAACCTCTTCCACAGCTCCCACCCAAAGGAGGGACTGGACTTCTTGTTCCATCGGATGCTTGTGAGAAGGGACCCTGAAGAGGGGAGAGGGACTGTGATAGAGGCGTAGAGGGGATTGCGATGCCGACCTCGAGTGCTTCGAAGATTCCTGTCCAGTATCTACGCAGGTACATTGTCTATTCTGAGGCTGTTCCTGTTCTGGTGTCAGAGATTGCTGCAGTACCAGTGTTGCAGGCACCTGATGATGCATTGCCAGGGTGTCGTTTTCTCTCTGTCTCCTTTGGCCTTCGGTACTGGGACTGGCTGTTTTCCTGGTGTTTGCAGTGTTTCTTCTTGGACACTGGGGAGGATGATTGGTGCCGAGAATCCCAGGTCATTGGAGGAGTGCTCTGCACTGAAACCGAGGTGTTTCCAAGTCCAAGCACGGCTCCGCGGCTGACCTTCAGGCCGTGTCCATGAGGATGACCTTCAAATGTGCAACTCAGACCTTCTTGGACCAGGGCTTGAAATCCCTGCAAACTAGGTAGTGGTCTTTCCTCTGAGCTTCCCCCAAGCACTTGAGGCAGCTCAAGTGCAGGTTGCTCAAAGGCACAGGCTTACTGCATGAGGCGCAGGGCTTAAACCCCAGTGACAGAGGCATGCCCCGGTACTATCCAAGTGAGGAAGTGTCCAAACTATCTAATATCTATAAAGTATTAAAACTAAACTACAAGGACTAACAACACTAAATTTGGAAGAAAAACCACTAAGAGAAGGATTGCCTAAGCAATGAGGAATTCCTGCAACTGTCACGGGAGGTAAGGAGGAACTGAAGGGGAACATGGTCGGGAGGGCCCTTTATACCAGTGCTACAAGCACGACACCAGACAGCACTGGAGCTGACCCAACAGATACTGCTAAGGGAAAAAATTCCAGAAGCTCTGCTCAGGGTGTATACACAACTACATTGCAATGGACATGTGCAACCACTCAAAGAAGAGAGTTTTGCCCAGGGAATGTTGTCCCATCCCTGCTCTGGAGCAATGGTGTGGACATTTCTTGTTCAGGTAAGTGGCAAAGAAGTCCATGGTTGGTGTCGCTCACCACCTGAATATGTCCTAAAGTACCACTGGGTTTATCTCCCACTCATGCTCATGTTGGAATTTGTGACTGAGACTGTCCACTATCAAGTTTTGAGTGCCCAGAAGGTAAGCCGCTGATAGTGTGACATCATAGGTGATAAACCAGTTCCACCGTCTCATTGTCTCTTCACAGAGGTAGGGTGATCTGGCTCCCACTTGTCGATTTATATAGTATATACATGCTACGTGGTCTGTTAAGACTCATAAGAACATAAGAATGGCCATACTGGGTCAGACCAAAGGTCCATCCAGCCCAGTATCCTGTCTAACGATAGTGGCCAATGCCAGGTGCCCCAGAGGGAACAAACCTAACAGGTAATGATCTAGTGATCTCTCTCCTGTCATCCATCTCCACCCTCTGACAAACAGAGGCTAGGGACACCATTCCTTACCATCCTATCTAATAGCCATTAATGGACTTAATCCTCCATGAATTTATCTAGTTCTCTTTTAAACCCTGTTATACTCCTAGCCTTCACAACTTCCTCAGGCAAGGAGTTCCACAGGTTGACTGTGCACTAAGTGAAGAACTTCCTTTTATTTGTTTTAAACCTGCTACCCATTAATTAATTAATTAACTAACTAACTAGGTGGCCCCTAGTTCTTATATTATAGGAACAAGTAAATAACTTTTCCTTATTCACTTTCTTCATACCACTCATGATTTTATAGACCTCCATCATATCCTCCCTTAGTCTCCTCTTTTCCAAGCTGAAAAGTCCTAGCCTCTTTAATCTCTCCTCATATGGGACCCGTTCAAAACCCCTAATCATTTTAGTTTCCCTTTACTGAACCTTTTGTAATGCCAGTGTATCATTTTTGAGATGAGGGGACCACATCTGTACACAGTATTCAAGATGTGGGCGTACCATGGATTTATATAAGGGCAATAAGATATTCTCCATCTTATTCTCTATCCCTTTTTAAATGGTTCCTAATATCCCGTTTGCTTTTTTGACTGCCGCTGCACACTGCATGAATGTCTTCAGAGAACGATCCAAGATGACTCCAAGATCTTTCTCCTGATTAGTTGTAGCTAAATTAACCCCCATCATATTGTATGTATAGTTGGGGTTATTTTTTCCAATGTGCATTACTTTACGTTTATCCACATTACATTTCATTTGCCATTTTGTTGCCCAATCACTTAGTTCGTGAGATCTTTTTGAAGTTCTTCACAGTCTGCTTTGGTCTTAACTATCCTGAGCAGTTTCGTATCATCTGCAAACTTTGCCACCTCACCGTTTACACCTTTCTCCAGATCATTTATTAATAAGTTGAATAGGATTGGTCCTAGGACTGACCCTTGGGGAACACCTCTAGTTACCCCCTCTCCATTCTGAAAATTTACCATTTATTCCTACCCTTTGTTCCCTGTCTTTTAACCAGTTCTCAATCCATGAAAGGATCTTCCCTCTTCTCCCATGACAACTTAATTTACGTAAGAGCCTTTGGTGAGGGACCTTGTCATAGGCTTTCTGGAAATCTAAGTACACTATGTCCACTGGATCCCCCTTGTCCACATGTTTGTTGACCCTCTCAAAGAACTCTAATAGATTAGTAAGACACGATCTCCCTTTACAGAAACCACGTTGACTTTTGCACAACAATTTATGTTCTTCTATGTGTCTAACAATTCTATTCTTTACTATTCTTTCAACTAAATTTGCCCAGTACTGATATTAGACTTACTGGTCTGTAATTGCCAGGATCACCTCTAGAGCCCTTCTTAAATATTGGCGTTACATTAGCTGTCTTCCAGTCATTAGGTACAGTAGCTGATTTAAAGGACAGGTTACAAACCATAGTTAATAGTTCCGCAATTTCACATTTGAGATCTTTCAGAACTCTTGGGTGAATGCCATCTGGTCCCGGTGACTTGTTCCTGTTAAGTTTCTCAATTAATTCCAAAACCTCCTCTAGTGATACTTCAATCTGTGACAATTCCTCAGATTTGTCACGTACAAAAGATGGCTCACATTTGGGAATCTCCCTAACATCCTCAGCTGTGAAGACTGAAGCAAAGAATTCATTTAGTTTCTCTGTGATGACTTTATCGTCTTTAAGTGCTCCTTTCATATCTCGATCGTCCAGGGGCCCCACTGATAGTTTAGCAGGCTTCCTGCTTCTGATGTACTTAAAAAACATTTTGTTATTACCTTTTGAGTTTTTGGCTAGGTATTCTTCAAAATCCTTTTTGGCTTTTCTTATTACATTTTTACATTTAATTTGGCAGTGTTTATGCTCCTTTCTATTTACCTCACTAGGATTTGACTTCCACTTTTTAAAAGATGCCTTTTTATCTCTCACTGCTTCTTTTACATGGCTGTTAGGCCATGGTGGCTCTTTTTTAGTTCTTTTACTGTGTTTTTTAATTTGGGGTATATATTTAAGTTGAGCCTCTGTTATGGTGTCTTTAAAAAGTGTCCATGCAGCTTGCAGGGATTTCACTCTAGTCACTGTACCTTTTAATTTCTGTTTCACTAACCTCCTCATTTTTGCATAGTTCCCCTTTCTGAAATTAAATGCCATAGTGTTGGGCTGTTGATGTGTTCTTCCCACCACAGGAATGTTAAATGTTCTTATATTATGGTCACTATTTCCAAGCGGTCCTGTTATAGTTACCTCTTGGACCAGATCCTGCGCTCCACTCAGGACTAGATCGAGAGTCGCCTCTCCCTTGTGGGTTCCTGTACCAGCTGCTCCAAGAAGCAGTCATTTAAAGTATCGAGAAATTTTGTCTCTGTATTTCGTCCTGAGGTGACATGTACCCAGTCATTATGGGGATAACTGAAATCCCCCACTATTACTGAGTTTTTTTATTTTGATAGCCTCTCTAATCTCCCTTAGTGTTTCATCGTCACTATCGCTGTCTTGGTCGGGTGGTCGATAATAGATCCCTACTGTTATATTCTTATTAGAGCATTAAATTACTATCCATAGAGATTCTATGGAACATATGGATTCACTCTACATTTTCTTTCACATATAGTGTTACTCCACCCCCCGCCCCAACCCCGCACGACCTGTTCTGTCCTTCTGATATATTTTGTACCCCAGAATGATTGTGTCCCATTGATTGTCCTCACTCCACCAGGTTTCTGTGATGCCTATTACATCAATATCCTCCTTTAACATGAGGCACTCTAGTTCATCCATCTTATTATTTAGACTTCTAGCATTTTTTTACAAGCACTTTAAAAACTTGTCACTGCTTATTTGTCTGTCCTTTTCTGATTTGTCAGATTCTTTATGTGAATGTTTCTCATCTGATCTGCCCCATACTTTATCCTCTTCCATCCCTTCCTCCTGACTAAAACCTAGAGAATCTCTATCAATAGACTCTCCTCTAAGAGAAGTCTTTGTCCAAACCACGTGCGCCTCTGCAGCAATTGGCTTTCCCCCATCTCTTAACTTTAAAAAGGTTGCAGAGCAGTTTTTAAACTAAGTGCCAGCAGTCTGGATCCACTTTGGTTTAGGTGGAGCCCATCCTTCCTGTATAGACTCCCCCATCCCAAAATTTTCCCCAGTTCCTAATAAATCTAAACCCCTCGTCTCTACATCATTGTCTCATCCACGCATTGAGACTCTGAAGCTTTGCCTACCTACCTGGCCCTGCACATGGAACTGGAAGCATTTCTGAGAATGCCACCATAGAGGTCCTGGATTGCAGTCTCTTTCCTAGCAGCCTAAATTTGGCCTCCAGGACGTCTCTCCTACCCTTCCCTACGTCACTGGTACCTACATGTACCACGACCACTGGCTCCTCCCCAGCACTACACATGAGTCTATCTAGATGCCTCTAGATGACTCTCAGATGTGATCCCTTGATCAGAGGGAGGAAAGACGGTGGCACAAGGGCCTAGTAGACACTGCTACCAAAGTTCTCTGATCAGGAACGCAGGGATGCTACTCAAGAAGAAAGACATTTCTTAGCACAAAAATCATATAATATCAGACAACAAAGACAAATGAATGTGGGAGAAAGGGATATGATATACAAGAAGAATAATAAGGGATGTTAGGCATATGGCTTATTAGTTAACTTTTGGTTTGTTTTTTTTTTTTAAATTAAGGCAAACATGTTTAATTCATCTCTACCCAGCTTCCTCCCACAATTAAACCTCACGTTCCCTCCACAGCAATTCCCAGATTCAGTTCTACTGGCAATAAACCCTATCCCTCACATAAGATATGTAGTTCACTCACAAGATAAATAAAGAAATAGATAAGTGGATGAATTAACCAACTGGTTTCTTGCAGTTATGGATGAAGTGTGGCTTCAGGAGTGATTTAAATTAAAAGAGGAGAGATAGGCAAGAAGAGTTGTGGACCAATTAAGAAATATTACTGAACACTTTATAGAAGAAAAATAGCTCTGGACAATGAGATTTTGAGAAAAAACATTACTAACATTCTCATAACTCCTGTTTTTTGAGACATGTTGCAAGTGTCCATATTCCACTGTAGGTATTTGTGTGCACAGGTGTTGAAGAGTTTTTACCCTTAGTGGTACCTGTTGGGGCAGCCTGAGCGTTCTCTGCTGTCTCATGCACACTGCACATGCATAAAGGACTGAGACAGCTATGAAACCATTCAGTTCCCTCCTACCCCAACGGCTCCAACAGAGAAGAGAATAAGGCTGGGTCATGGGGTGGACATGTGCAACACATTAACAACAACACTTATGGAAAGGTTAACAACTGTTTTTCCTTCTTCTTCAAGTGATTGCAAGTGTTCATTCCACTTGTAGGTGACTCACAAGGTGGGTTTGGAGTCTATTTGAACAGGAACTTGTGATCCACGCGTCCTAATTTAGCATCTCTACTCTGTTGAGAGACTGTGTAGTGAGAGTCAAATGTGTGACATGATGATATAGTTTGCCGCTTTGCAAATGTCTAATACGGGTATCTGAGTCAGAAATGCAGCAGAGGCTGCTTGGGATCTAGATGAATGACCCAGTATTCTATCTGCTGGCTCCATGGTAGCCACCTGGTAAACACAGGCAAACACAACCAGATATCCATGAAGAAATCCTTCGCGTGGAAACCAGACTACCCTTCATTCTGTCTAAAAATGCAATAAACAAGGGAGACAAAGACTTAAAAAGATTAGTCCATTCCAGATAAAATGGTAACACTTTTCTAATGTCTACAGTGTGCAGTGTCTCCTCTCCCTTATTACTGTCAGGCTTTGGGAAGAAGGTTGATAAGAAAACTGCTTAGAGACATGAAAAGTAAGACCACTTTCATAAGAAAACTTGGATGGGGATGAAGGTAGATTTTATCTGCTTTTAAAAAAACATATATGGAAAACATATATGACACTAAATGCCGTCAATTCCCCGACTGGTCTGGCCACTACAATTACTTCTAAAAATGTTACCTTCACTGAAAGGTGCAACGGAGGCCAGGTCACTTGAAGCTCAAAGTGGTCACCCATCAGCTTTGTTAAGACTAGATTCAGACTCCATGGAGGAACAGGGCTCTGTACATGAGGAAACAGTCTACCCAAACTCTTTAAAAACCTTACAGCCATCAGGTTGGGATAAGAAAAAGATCATTTACCCACAGACGAACGAAATACCAATATAGCTGCTAAGTGATCGAGCTAATCGCCAATCCTTGATGTTGTCAGATAAAAAACACAGGTCAGCACATGATGAATAGAAGCAAGAATAGGGGAGACCCCTTTTAGCCTCAATCAGATGGAAAACCTCTTCCACTCAGCAAAGTAAACTGTCCTAATTGATGGTTTTCTACTATTCAGCAGTATCTCATGCACCTCTCTGGATCAGCACTCCTCTGCTGATGTTAAACATGAAATCTCTAGGCTATCAGGTGAAGAGACTGAAGGTTGGGCTCGAGGAGGTGGCAGCAATGCTGTGAAACTAGGTCTGTGTGAAGTGGGAGTGATGTGTATAAGATGGGCCTTGTCCAATTTGACTTTGCACAGTTCTGGGCAGAAGAGGGTCAGGGGGATGCATACAGAGACCCTCTGAAAATGGCAGTAGAAAAGCATCCATCAATGAACCTGGGCTGTGTCCAGCTCTGAAGCAGAACAAGTGACATTTTGTGTTGTCCTTTGTTACAAATAGATCCATTTGGCAAGTTACCCAGAGCTGGAAAATGGACCTTGTTATAACTGGGTGAATGGACCACTCATCGTGATCAATAAACAATCTACTCAGGTGATCTGCCAGCGTACTCTGAGCCCCTGGGAGATTTCATAGATATTAAAGTCAGAAGGGACCATTATGATCATCTAGTCTGACTGCCTGCACAATGCAGGCCACAGAATCTCACCCACCCACTCCTGCAATAAACCTCTCACCTATGTCTGAGATATGGAAGCCCTCAAATAATGGTTTAAAGACTTCAAGGTGCAGAGAATCCTCCTGCAAGTGACCGGGGCCCCATGCTACAGAGGAAGGTGAAAAACCCCCAGGCCTCTTCCAATCTGTCCTGGAGGAAAATTCCTTCCTGACCCCAAATACGGCGATCAGCTGAACCCTGAGCATGTGGGCAAGATTCACCAGCCAGATACCCAGGAAAGAATTCTCTGTAGTAACTCAGATCCCACCCCATCTAACATCCCATCACAGGCCATTGGGACTATTTACCATGAATAGTTAAAGATCAATTAATTGCCAAAATCATGTTATCCCACGACCAGAAGTGACTATTCCCCTCTATTCGGCACTGGTGAGGCCACATCTGTAGTATTGCATCCAGTTTTGAGGCCCCCACTATAGAAAGGATGTGGACAAATTGGAGAGAGTCCAGTAGAGGGCAACAAAAATGAGTAGGGGGCTGGGGCACATGGCTTATGAGGAGACACATGGGGAACTGGGCTTATTTAGTCTGCAGAAGAGAAAAATATGGGGGAATCTGATAGCAGCCTTCAACTACCTGAAGGGGGGGTTCCAAAGAGAATGGAGCTCAGCTGTTCTCAGTGGTGGGAGATGACAGAACAAGAAGCAATGGTCTCAAGTTGCAGTGTGGGAGGTCTAAGTTGGACATTAGGTAAAACTATTTCATGAGGAGGGTGGTGAAGCACTGGAATGGGTTACCTAGGGAAGTGGTGGAATCTCCATCCTCAGAGGTTTTTAAGGCCTGGCTTCACAAAGCTCTGGTTGGGATGATTTAGTTCGGGTTGGTCCTGCTCTGAGCAGGGGGTTGGACTAGATGACCTTCTGAAGTTTCATCCAACCCTAATCTTCTATGATTCTAGGATGTATCCCTCCTGATGAGACTGTTTAAATTGGGATATGTAGGATCCCACTTCAGAGTTTAATAAAGAAAAGGGTACTTCCTTGGACCATGGCAGTACCATACCCATCAGTACCAGTGAAGAAGGCTCAGACCTTGAAAAAAGAGGAACTAGGGATATAATCTGTGACTTTCCCCTAGACAGTGCTGCCTAATTGGAATCCTGATGGTTGAATTCGAGGGAGCTGTCTGGTGAGGAGGTGAAGATGCTGAAGGAGGTACCTTGGGTGCTGGTGCCATCTGAGTCTCTTGAACTGCTGGTGATGGTAGCACGAAGAGGTTTAACAACTCTCTCAAAGCCTCAAACACCTCAGAGGTAGACAGTAATAGGAAGACCCATGGTGTGAGGAGATGCCAATGGAGGTGTTTTGAAAGGCCTGCACTGGGCTCTGGCGTCAATGAACTTCCTGTTTAGAGGCGTGGCCTGGGTAGTGCTTGCTTTTTGAACACACTCCCAAGTCTTTAAAAGAGCTCACTCTTTTCACATGTTTCAATGATCCTGGTACCGGGTCCGACTTCTGATGTCTCTTCTTCAGCACTGGTGACACCGAGCTGCCCCTCGGTACTGGTCGTTCCAGAAATAGATGGTAGATTCTGGGGTGCTCAGTACCCTGACCGAGGTAGACTGTTCAGATGGAAGACGTAGCACCATTCCATCAGCAGATATTTTAATTTGGCTGTCCTTTTTTAGAATGAGGCTTAAAGCCCTGACAAATATCACATTTGTTGCTCATATGAGCCTCCCCCAAGCATTTTGAATGTTCAAGTGCTAAAATTTATTTTTCTTCAATATGTTTCTTTAACATCACCTTCTGCTGCCCAATCTATTTTAGCCTTAATGGAGAATGATCATTTGAAACACAATGCTCTAAATAGGAAAGCTCTTTTATTAAGTAAGCACACTTCTCCACAATACTCTTTTTCTGAAACAACCCATAACAAATGTTCTACTTTCTATTAAGCAAGTTTGAAACAAACACATAAATAAACTAAAACAATGATTTCCTACTGTAAATGTATCCTGAGTTGAAGATATTATGGGAATCCTAACAGGTAACTGATCAGGCAAGTGCTATTAATGTGAAAACAGAAAGACTTATTAATTCAGAAACAACTGATTTTCTCCAATTATAATGGCTAAACAGGCATATGCCTAACTAATTCTCTGATGGATGTTAAGATAATAGTGCTTGAAGATGAAGCTTTGTTGCTTCCGAGAAAGAACAATGTCAGCTCTTACTAATTTTCCATTCTTAAATAACTTTATCATGACAGATTTTATACAGCAGATGTGATGGATTTAGAGCTACTCTGTCATAATTTAATACTGTATGTTGGCCTGGTTATTGAGATATTTTCTGTATGAATATATTTGTTTAATACAACAGGAAGATGTCTGGGAAAACGGGCAGGAAGGGTGAGAATAACTTATGATAAGCCCCATCGCTCCACAAAAATTTGAGAGTTATTAAGGGATAATGTCAGGACTATTAGCTTTGAAGATTTTGCCTTGCCTCCAGCTAACCAAAAACGACTCTTTTGAGCAAGGACAGGTAAAGGCCTGTAAACACAAAATATCAACAGAACCTTGGCTGACTAAAGAAAGAACACGCTTTCAAAGGAGGAGGGTATCTGTTCAGGGGAACTACACTGACGCCAGGTCTACACTACAAAATTATATCGACCTAATTTAAACATCGGCATACAGCCACCACAGTTATTATCTCACTTGTGTGCATGCACACTTGGCTCCTTGTGTCAGTGATGCATGTCCTCACCAGGAGCACTTTATCAATTGTATTGTCAGTGCGGTGAATTGTGAGTCAGTACCTGAAGTCTAATAACAGTCGATGCAAGCAACACAGTGTCTGACACTAAGCAACTGACACAGTCAACCTAAGTATATTGACCGTGACTCTATGCTGCTCGGGGAGGCGGTGTTACTAAACTGGAATAGAGAGGCACTTACGTCGGCAGGAGCCAAATTTAAGCCAAGACACTTCCACTTCCAGGCAGCTTACATCAACCTAACCGTGTAGCATAGACCAGGCCTCAGGCACACAATACCTCAGGCGTATCTGAAGGAGTTAGTCTGTCTAGATGAGATAGACATGCATGTAGACTGCTTTAAAATCTTCTCTCTACTGTTAAAATAAACAATACTTTGGTTATAAGAAGGCTGTCTGATCACCATATACCATTGGTCACAGATTCAGAAAGGGAAGAGCAGCAGGTACCTGAACTCAGTTGGACCTTCTGGATAAGAATGGTTGCTACCAGGTACTGTAGCCCAGAGCCAAGTCTAGTAGAGAGAGGGAGAACTGCAAAATTCCACTCCAGGTTAGATAAGCACAGGAGGCCGAACACCTGAAGAAATATGCTCAGAGAGATCATAAAGTGGTCAGAGGGGCAGTTAGCCCTGTAACTATCACAACAGGTTTTAATTCTTGCTTAGTAGCAATGCTCTGCATCTTTATATGAGAGACCTGGGTTTAATTCCTTCCTATTTATTTGTTCCTCACTTCAATTAAAAATAAGAATATTATCCTATCATCTGGCTGCTATGTGCTGCCATCTTGCAGAGCTAAAAAACAAAGCAGGGTTTGAGTCGGTCAGTATGTGGATGGGTAACCTCCAAAGTGGGAAAAAGGCTTTGGAGATTAGAACTCAAGCTATCTGGGCCAGCTGGCCTTATCTTCACTGTGCTACAAAGTTTGAACCTGGAAAGTAGCCTTTTCAAAGCCTTTACCCACTCACAAATATCAGCAAAATCCCTGTTTACCAAAGGGTTTGAGACCTTCAAACACACTGGATTATGATGTACGTGTATCTGCCAAAATGTGATGTGATATTTATAGTTAACATATTCCAGTTTTATCAAGCAACTATATTTCTCTACAGGGCTGTTTATTTTCATTCGAAAACACTCCTTTCTCTTGCTCACAAATCTGCCCTCCCCTCAAACACACATTTCCTTCTGGCCCAAATTTTACACATTTAGAGACTGATATTACAGTTGAAGAAGATAAGCTTTTTGTGTTTAGGGTGTTGTATGTTTTAAATCTGGCATATTCACAAACAATAAACTGTTAAACTATTTATCATTGTAGTAAAAGATAATTTATCAGCTATTATATAAAGCATACTGTACACACACATCCCTATTGTATAAACTTTAGAATCATGTAGAAAAAAATTCTAATCTTCTCTAAGCTTTACAGTCAACTTCTCACATTCTTAACATATGATAGGTGTGATAAAAGTAATAGATTATATGTTACAGCGACACTACCTCTGACCTACTCCTGCACAACATTACTAGAAACTGTAAGAGGGAAAACCACAGTTCTACAATGATTTATAATTCAATTCAAGCTGCATTTCAGCCATAAAATATCCTCCCATAGGTCATCAGTATGGAAGCTGCATAGAAATCAACTTCTTCACAGCTGTCCCTCCATTCTTTTTTGTAAGGAAGTTTTTAAATAGCTTGCGTTCTTTCATCTGATGTTCCATTTAAAAAATTATCAGTAAGACTTGCAATGGTTTTATTAAAAAAAAAACAAAAACAAAACAGCATTTATAAGAGACAGAACAGAACCTGAGATGTATTTCTCTGTATTTTATCTTGACCTGATGGTGAGGATGAAGTGTTATTTTCGGTCTGACTTCATATTTAAAAAAAAAAAGTTCAGAAACCAAGTTTACCAAATTAATACCTTAAATAAAACTGTAAGGCAGAAAGATAGGTCAATTTTATCTTTTGGAGATAGCTATAGTTTTCTATAGTGTAAAGTGATTGCAACATTCCTTTAGTTTATTACTACTAAAATAAGATCATCATGTGTATGCTGTTTGAAATAATACTAACCTTTCCATGAAAGGTGAACTCTTTAGAAAGGATGGGTTACTCACCTTGTAACGGGAGTTCTTCAAGATGTATTCGTGATGCTGTATAAAAGGGCACTACAGTACACTAGTGTGGTCACCACTTTTACAAAATTGGTGATAAATCTTATACGAAGTATGCCCTGTCAGGTATCATTGGAAAAGACAGGTTTCAAAGTAGCAGCTGTGTTAGTCTCCACTCGCAAAAAGAAAAGGAGTACTTGTGGCACCTTAGAGACTAACAAATTTATTTGAGCATCCGATGAAGTGAGCTATAGCTCACGAAAACTTATGCTCAAATAAATTTGTTAGTCGCTAAGATGCCACAAGTACTCCTTTTCTTACTCAAAAAGATGTGGTCTGCTGGACGTTACTATCTTGTTATAATGTGTGTATTGACATTGTGTACAAAATTATGAAATTTTGCTATATGCTTGTATTTCAAACATATTGTAAGTCTGAGAAATACCTGCAGATGAGCTCTCCAGGAAAGACAAAGAAACTGTAAACAAACACTCCTGATGGTCAGTCTCAGAGACATCTCATACAACAAATACTACACAGAAGATGCAGGCAAAAATTTGCAGTTTGAATGAAGTTATCTCAGCCAGCAGGTAAGTGATGAACTCCCTGACCCCCTTTTCACAGCCAGAATTTTTTCCAGAAAAAGGGTCAAGATATAAACAGGGGAAAGAAAGACCCCTTGGTACCTCTTTCTTACCACATGTCTGAACTGATGAACTCTAAAAAGGAAAATTTTGAACAAAGGACTAAGGCCCCCAATACAGTAACTCCTCACTTAACGTTGTAGTTATGTTCCTGAAAAATGCGACTTTAAGCAAAACGATGTTAAGCGAATCCAATTTCCCCATAAGAATTAATGTAAATGGGGTGGGGGGGATTAGGTTCCAGGGAATATATATATTTTTTTGCCAGACAAAAGACTATATATAGTCTAAAAAAAATAGTCTAAAAAAAATTTCCCTGGAACCTAACCCCCCCCCCCCACACACACACCCCCACACACAGAGTATAAGTTTTAAACAAACAATGTAATACTGTACACAGCAATGACTGTGAAGCTTGGTTGAGGTGGTGAAGTCAGAGGGTGGGATATTTCCCAGGTGATGCCTTACTGCTAAATGATGAACTAGCAATTGGCTGAGCCCTCAAGGGTTAACTCGTTGTTAATGTAGCTTCACACTCTACAAGGCAGCACAAATGGAGGGAGGGGAGACAGCATGGCAGACAGAGGCACAAACTATGTGTGTGTGTGTGGGATGTGCATTTCCCCTTTAAGTACACTGACCCCACTCTTACGTGCACTACCTTGTTAAGTTAATCAGCAAGCTGAGACCACAGCTGCTGCCTGGAAGCTCCCTCCATCCTGAACCCTGTCGTGTGTCCCCCCTGCTCTATGGAAGATGGGGTAAGCAGGGTGCAGGAGCAGGGGGGAGGAGGACATCCTGACATTAGCCCAGCACTGGCCCCCGCCCCTGCACAGCAAGCAGGAGGCTCGGGAAGCAGCTTCAAGGCAGAGGGCAGGAGCAGCACATGGCAGTGGGGGGAGGGATAGCTGAACTGTCGGCAATTGATATCCTGCTGGGTAGCTGCCACACAGGGAACTTAGGGAAGTGGGGAGCTGATAGGGAGGCTGCCGGTCCACCCTGGTTCCAAGTCCCCAACAGCTAGCTCCAAAGAGCTGCTCTTCCTGCAAGCAGTGGACAAAGCAGGCGACTGCCAAATGACATTATAAGGGAGCACTGCACAACTTTAAATGAGCATGTTCCCTAACTGATCAGCAACATAACGATGAAACAACGTTAACCGGGACAACTTTAAGAGAGGAGTTACTGTACTATTTGGGCAAACCAGAGAGACTTATAGAAAACTAGCAGATATAACATCCCTGCTAGCATTTTGGATTTACAAACTTGAATTCATCTGTAATGTATTTTACCTGAATTTAACCTCCGAAATAACTCATCTTCTTTCTCAGTTAAGAAACTTTAGTTAGTTTACTAAAGTAATTGGCTGATAGCGTTATCTTTGGTGAGATATGAAGTGTACCTTCACCTCGGGTAAGTGTTGGCTCTTTGGAGCTGGGAGTAATCTAATGTGCGGTGACTTCTGGTTTTAACCTTTCATCACATAAGTCCAGTTGGTCTGGGTGGTATCATAGGCTGAAGTGTCTAAGGGGACTGATACTAGCTCCATGGGAAGCTAGTATAGTGAACCAGGAGCACACATTTATTGCTGGTTTGGTTAAATCTAACTATAGAATATACCACCAGTTTGGGAGTGTCTGCCCAGTTTTGACAGTCAGACCTGAGATTAGCTCTCTCAGTTGTGACTCATTCCAGACAGCATGGCAATGTTGTCCTTACGTGTAATGTACTTCAGGTTGCACATGCTATCCATATGCCTGGGACCACAGATTTTTCCTTAGCAGTGTCTATCTGGTCCACAGATGTGTCCCTGCTCTTCTCGCACTCCGTACTGAAGGAATAAAGACAGCTGCTATTTGAGTTCATTCTCTAGCTCTAAACCCCAGCAGGAGAAACCAGACAGTGAGGAAGGAGAGCGAGTGGTGCACTACACATAGGGAAAACACACTGAAGAACTCAAGTTACCACAAAGTGAATAGCCCATCCTTTTTCTTCAAGTGCTTCTCCCTATGTGCCGTGCACTTCAGGTGATTCACAAGTGGTCTCTCTGTCAAAAAGGTGGGTATCCGGAGTCCTATGTCACAAAAAGCTGCAGAACTGTTCTGCCCAAAGAGCCATTGAAGGCATCTCCTTGCACCAGTGCGTAGAGTCTAGCAAAACTGAACAGAGCTGCAGGTTGCTGCTCTGAAAATGTCAGAAACAGTATGTCTGTAAAGGAAGCTACCAATACTGCCTGAGCTCTTGTCAAGTGTGCTCTCACTTCAAAGTTCATCTCACAGAAGAGTAGGATGCTACCAAGATTCATTTTGACAGCCTCTGGGTAGAAATCTCCTTTTGTTTGTTCCAAAAATGATAGAAAGAGCTTATGAGACTTTTGAAATGATTTGTCCTTTCCAAATGCAAGGCAAGAGCCTTATGTACATCCAATGAGTGTCACACTACTACTTCTCTACGAGAGTGAGGTTTGGGATAGAACATAGTTAAGTGGATACTGTGGGTGATAAGAAAGTTCACCACCACCTTCTGGATGAACTTTGGATGCAGTTTCATGGATTCATGGATTCCAAGGCCAGACGGGACCATCATGATCATCCCTCTCACCTCTTGCATAGCATCACTTCCCCAATAACTCCTGGAGCAAATCTTTTAGCAAAGCTTTCAATCTTGATTTGAAAATGATCAATGATGGAGAATGCACCACAACTCTAAATAAATTATTCCAATTGTTATTACTCTCGCTGTTAAAAATGCCTCCTCTGTGTGGAAAACTGTATGGAGGGGATCTACCATAAGCACCCCTAGCTCCCCAACTCTTCTGGACAATGGTTTACAACCCAAACTGCTAGCTTCATAGAAAGCAGTAGCAGAGAGCAGGTTACCAGAAGCTCAAAGAGAGACTTAGACAGGATTTAGGTTCAAGTCCCAGGTTTTGGCAGAAAAGCGAAGACTTTAATAATACACTTCTGCCTGAAGGGCCAATCTAGCCACCAGGTTTCCCATGTCAATCAGGACCTGGGACTGGTCTCTAATGCCCTGGGACACCTATAGGTGAAATCTGCTAATCTGTTTTAGACAGTAAAACCATATGATCTTCAACACTTGGCAGTTTGAGACCTGAAACTTCAGGCAGGCTAAGAAATATATCTTTCTCCCAACGAGGTCTACCCTCTTCACTTCTTTCTCAAGCAGCACAGACCTGGCCTGTCTCTGTCTGCTGTATTTGGTGGCCACTAACACTACCAATGAGTTAGGAGATGGCTAAGAGAATAGGTACTCTGACACCTGCACAGATTTGAAATACCTCTTTCAGCCCACATAGATATTGGTAGAACAATGGAAAAGTGTCTTGATGGGTTGAAGAATGGCCTTTTTAATGGAAGGGCCACTCTACTCAGTCCGAGCTATGAAGGATATCCAGCAATCTGTGCAGGGCTTCCTCTCTTCCAGCGGGATCTGTAGTGACTCTGTCCCCCTTTTAAGTTTGGAAGGCCTGACTCATCAGGACATCACATAGAGAAGGGGAGAACAAGGTCACTGGTTAGGTGTCCCTCTGTTCCTGTTGTTCCTCTTCCTCATGCTGCTGCTATTGTACATCTTGAGGAAGCGAAGATGCTCTTCCCCTTCTCTGGGAACCATGGATCTCCTTGGGTCCGAAGTCCCACAACATGGGTACATTCAGCGGTAGTCTCACGGATCTTCTGGGCCCCAGTACTATCCCTGCGGAATCACATAGCCTCTTGGTCCAGGGCCCCAGGGTGCTGGGTACCAACAGGTATAGGGAGAATACTTTTTCACATAGGAGTGGCATGAGATCCTGGAGATTCCTGACAGTCAGACTGGGCTCAATAACCTCAAGGGATCCCTTGGAGCATATTCTGGGGATGGGTGTCTCCCATAGCCCTTTTCTTACTCAGAGGATTTGGAAGCAGGGTTCAATGGGAGAGCTCTCAGTACTGGAGAAGGTGGTGATGACTTGCCTCTACTCATCAACAGTACCAGTGAAAGTCTGGCTCAAACCCTACTCAAAGACAGAGATAGAGAGGGGTACTGCATAGAGATTGGTACCAGTATTATGCTCTAGAGAATACTCGTGACTCCAATTCCGGGAGCACCATGAGACCCTCTGGTGCCAAGACACAATCCAGAATAGATGGGGTCATTTCCTTGACTCGAGCTGTTGAGTAGTAGGTGCCAGATTTGGCGGTACCAATGTGGTTGACTTGTGTGCCAAGGTATCAGTTCCAGTACCAGAGGGTGGTGCAGTTTTGCCCTTTGAAGAAACCCTGTTCCAGTCCCTCCAATTACCAGATGGTCCCACTCCTGAACATGAAGTTTCCTGATGACCTGGTACAGGATGGGGACTTCTACCTCTTCTGACAGGGCTTGGAAGGGAACTTTCCTTATTGTGCTAGTGGGAATGTTTATGTCTCCCTTCTCCCTGCCTGCCCTTGCTCTGCTCTCCTGAATCACTTGGAGCCAGGGGGAGGAGGGTGCAAGTCTTAGAACTGCTCTGGACCAGAGAAGAGGGGCCACTCTTACCTTCTTCAGGCAAGGGAGTCTTCTCAGCCACAGGTTTTTCCTGCCTTCATGAAGGAACCTTCGGAGTCAGAACCCACTCAGCTGCTTGGTTCTACTCCAGAAGGACATGAACATACTGCACCTAGAAGGGACATTAGTTTTCTCCAGGCAGTACACATGCGTTCTGATAGTATGTGACCTGGAAGGGCTTGTGACCAGCTTGTGATACAGCTTTTAAAGCTGGGGGTCATTGGCATACTCTTCCCACAAATGAAGAGAACCAGGTCTGGGGTGATGGGGTTTGTGTGCACGCGTATACAGATACCATTCCCAATGCAATTCTATGGGTGGTTCCAAGAATTAGGGAACCAAACCCGTACAACTATCTCATAACTAATTAACTATAAAATAATAAAACTATTTACAGAGAAATGCTACAAAGTCAGCATGAACCCTGAAGCTCCCAAGAGCAGTAAGGAGGAACCTTATTGCAGACCAGCAGCTCCCTTCATTTCCATAGTACAGAGCCTGAGGTGGCAGATGTGTAGGCATGGACCAGATGCACACTGCTCGGGAAATATCTCCAGGTCCTGGGATGCATGTGCAACCTAAAGTCCATCACACATAGGGACAAGCACTTGAAGAATAAAAGTAGTTTTTGGTATAGTTTTTATAATCACCAATACAGCAAAGAAGAATTAAACAAAATGAGTGTCAATGCACAAACAAAAACAAACAAACAAACATAGCACACTAAATATATACCTTGTAGCTCCCAGACCTTCAGCGGTTCCAAGTTATTAGTACTTTCAATTAGGTGTTTTCTGAACTCCTTCAGATTATCTTTAAGGTCAGGATACATCTGTCTAGATCAAAACATTAAAAAAAAATCAAATTACCTCCTTCCATCACATACAAAACTGTTTACAGTTTTATCTTGCTTCTGTATTTAAGGTAACAAACAAGAATTTAACACTTCTATAAACAGAGATGAGGATTTATGAATGCAGCCACAATTTAAGGCCTCATCCTGAGAATGCTTTAAACACCCACAGCTTCTATTCATGATTTCAAGGAGAACTGAAATTACTCAGTAATTCTCTAGGTCAGACCCTAAATAAACTGATGGGTTATCTGAACCTAATTTAGGTTTCTAACAAATAGACAAAATGATATTGTATATGAAATGAACTTTGCTTTAAGTGTATTAAGGGTCTGGCAAATGATCACAAATTTAGAGGTTTTAATGCAAACATGGGGCCATGTGCATTCGTGAGTAACTCAACTACCTTCCATGGAGTTACATGAGGGTTGTATTTTGCACATGTTCTTAAACTATTTTCACCAGTCACCTCCCAAAATGTATTATATATTAGAAGGTCACACACTTTGTTGCTTCTGCAGCCTGGATCATGTTTCATATACCAGGGGTTCCTTCCACTCCCCCATTCATGCTCAGAAGCTCCCTCTGTGCCACCCTTCTACCACCCTCTGTTTCAGGGACTCCCTGCAATCTCCCTCCCCATGACAGGGCCTCTGTGTGTTCCCCATTCCTACCCCCATTGCAAGGTCCCTCATTTTTCCCCACTCATGTCAGGGGCTCTGGGGGCCTCCCATTCCCTCTGCATGCCATAGGCCATCCCCCTCCATTCCAGGACTATTGTGCTCCCCATATTCCCTCCTTCCCCACTATTCTCTTCCCTCTACATGTCAGAGGCAGCTCTATGTGCCCCCTACTCCCCTGTATGGTAGGGTACCCAATTCCTACCCCTATCCCAGGGCCAATATGCTTCTGTATTCCACCGCATACTAGGTCCCCATTTCCTCCTGCCAGGAGTTCTGTATGACCCTACCACTTCCCACATGTCAGCAGCTCTGTGGTGCCCCTCCTTTTTCTCCTTTGTTTTTTTTTATTTTATTTTAACCAAAATCAATAGGGTTCTGCTCACGAATGTCTAGAAAATTCCCTGAAATGCATGAATTGATTGGATAGGGGGTTCAAAAGTTATTACATTATATCCAAACAGAGAAATGCCATCAAGTTGAGTCTAAGTCCTCAAAATTTCCACCAATTAAAGAGAAATTCTGCTCTCTAAACACATGTGCACCCCTTTCACAGCACGTCACAATACTAGTTGTATATTTTTGATCATTTTGGCAATGTTCAAATACAGCAGTGATAAGCACATTATAAATACTTATGACTTGTCTACACAACAAGCTGGTGTGCTGCAGATTTACACTCTGGCTTGCAGCACAGTAACTTGCTGTGTAGACAAGCCCTTAGATAAAACTAAATAGAGAGGTGGACAGAGAGACTGACATTCGCTTCAGTGGAACCTGTTTGAAGTACAAGAATAGCATTTGGCCCATGCTGTCAATGGAATTCCTAACTTTAAAAGTTGTTCAGCAATTAGTTCAGCTTTTCAATATCACAGCAATAAGAACCAAACCAATTATAAAAAATACCTACTGAAGCCAGTGGATACTGACCCCAGTTACGTAACAAGGGTATTAACTTCTTGTAACCCCTACCATGTCACATGATGGGCCACAAAATAAAAATTTTTATCAGTTCATTTCATCCTTCATTACATGATACCAGAAATAAACTAAATCTCAAACAACAATGCTGCAAATGAAGCCACCTGAATCCTTTGGTCTAGAAGGGCCTGGGCAA
The DNA here is from genome assembly GCF_965140285.1 of Lepidochelys kempii. NCBI lineage: Eukaryota > Metazoa > Chordata > Testudines > Cheloniidae > Lepidochelys > Lepidochelys kempii. The sequence continues at coordinate 97,927,306 of NC_136380.1, forward strand.
CCTTGCAGAAAATTGAAGAAGAAAGTTGCAGTATTTCCAAATTCTCCTGGAGGCAAGAGGCATTAAACATAAATCCAGGAGACTGATTTCCTCCACACATCTACATGTGGCAGGTCCAGAGATACTTCCAATCTAAAACTCATTCCAACAGGAGCAGGAAGGAGAATACAAACTAGTAGATTATATCATTCAGAAATTTCAAGAACACTTTATCTCAATCAAAAATTTCACTTCTGCAGGACATATTTTCTTTATAAACTACCATAGGAAACCATAAATCATTAGATTAAAGGCCTACTTAATAAATCTAAGTCATGTGAATTTGAACAGTTAACAGGTGCAATAATTATAGAGTAAATTATTGGTGGTATATTGACAGCTATGTCAAAACAAAATGATTACTAGAAATGGATTTGAGCTTGCAAAGAATAATGGATATTTGTAGGTCTAGTGAAAGCTGCCTCCCAAATAAAAGTGATAGCAAGCAGGAAAAGGTAACAAGATATACAGACAAAATAAAAGGATAACTGCAGAGACTAAGTTTATAATAAATGAGGCAATCAAAATGCGATGCATATGAGATAAAGGGTAGATCCACACTTACGGCAATGTGTACAGTACAAACACTGAATGCCAACTAGCACGGGCATAACAGCACTGTGGATGGCGAGGTACTGCTTAGCAGAGTAGAGTGCACTACACATCAGAAGCCTACGCTGTATATCCTATATGGGTCTCTACATACCTAAGCAACGTCTCCCATGTCTACTTTGCTATCTTTGGCAGTGTAGTGTTCTGCTGCCTTCCCACTCCTCGAGCTTTTTCTCGCTACAGTCAAAGACTGTCACTAGGGAAAGGCTCTGGCAGTGGGGATTATGACAGAGTGCTGGGCAACAGCTGCTGATCCAACACTCTGGTCACTGCAACTCTAATTAGTTGTTCTAGAGTAGACCTGATTAAGGCCTGGTCTACATCACAGAGTTAGGTTGACATAAGGCAGCTTATGTTAACCTCACTCTGTAAGCATCTACACTAAAGCTCCCACTGATGTAAGTCACCATTACATCAACTTAACTTCACGTCCATGAGTAATCAATGTAGTTAGGGCAACGCAGTATCCATGAGATGCTATGTCCTGAGGTTGGGAGTTCCACGACCACCACTCCCAAGAGGAGAAAGCGGGTGGTGGTGGTCGGGGACTCTCTCCTCCGGGGGACTGAGTCATCTATCTGCCGCCCTGACCGGGAAAACCGAGAAGTCTGCTGCTTGCCAGGGGCTAAGATTCACAATGTGACGGAGAGACTGCCGAGACTCATCAAGCCCTCGGATCGCTACCCCTTCCTGCTTCTCCACGTGGGCACCAATGATACTGCCAAAAATTACCTTGACCGGATCACTGCGGACTATGTGGCTCTAGGAAGAAGGATAAAGGAGTTGGAGGCGCAAGTGGTGTTCTCGTCCATCCTCCCCGTGGAAGGAAAAGGCCTAGGTAGGGACCGTCGAATCGTGGAAGTCAACGAATGGCTACGCAGGTGGTGTCGGAGAGAAGGCTTTGGATTCTTTGACCATGGGATGGTGTACCATGAAGGAGGAGTGCTGGGCAGAGACGGGCTCCATCTTACGAAGAGAGGGAAGAGCATCTTTGCCAGCAGGCTGGCTAACCTAGTGAGGAGGGCTTTAAACTAGGTTCACCGGGGGAAGGAGACCAAAGCCCTTAGGTAAGTGGGAAAGCGGGATACCGGGAGGAAGCACAGGCAGGAATGTCTGTGAGGGGAGTGCTCCTGCCTCATACTGGGAATGAGGGGCGATCAACAGGTTATCTCAAGTGCTTATATACAAATGCACAAAGCCTTGGAAACAAGCAGGGAGAACTGGAGGTCCTGGTGATGTCAAGGAACTATGACGTGATCGGAATAACAGAGACTTGGTGGGATAACTCACATGACTGGAGTACTGTCATGGATGGTTATAAACTGTTCAGGAAGGACAGGCAGGGCAGAAAAGGTGGGGGAGTAGCACTGTATGTAAGGGAGCAGTATGACTGCTCAGAGCTCCGGTACGAAACTGCAGAAAAACCTGAGTGTCTCTGGATTAAGTTTAGAAGTGTGTGCAACAAGACTGATGTAGTGGTGGGAGTCTGCTATAGACCACCGGACCAGGGGGATGAGGTAGATGAGGCTTTCTTCCGGCAGCTCACAGAAGCTACTAGATCGCATGCCCTGATTCTCAAGGGTGACTTTAATTTTCCTGATATCTGCTGGGAGAGCAATACAGCGGTGCATAGACAATCCAGGAAGTTTTTGGAAAGCGTAGGGGACAAATTCCTGGCGCAAGTGATAGAGGAGCCAACTAGGGGGGGCGTTTTTCTTGACCTGCTGCTCACAAACCGGGTAGAATTAGTGGGGGAAGCAATAGTGGATGGGAATCTGGGAGGCAGTGACCATGAGTTGGTTGAGTTCAGGATCCTGACGCAGGGAAGAAAGGTAAGCAGCAGGATACGGACCCTGGACTTCAGGAAAGCAGACTTCGACTCCCTCAGGGAACGGATAGCCAGGATCCCCTGGGGGACTAACTTGAAGGGGAAAGGAGTCCAGGAGAGCTGGCTGTATTTCAAGGAATCCCTGTTGAGGTTACAGGGACAAACCATCCCAATGAGCCGAAAGAATAGTAAATATGGCAGGCGACCAGCTTGGCTTAATGGTGAAATCCTAGCGGATCTTAAACATAAAAAAGAAGCTTACAAGAAGTGGAAGGTTGGACATATGACTAGGGAAGAGTATAAAAATATTGCTCGGGCATGTAGGAATGATATCAGGAGGGCCAAATCGCACCTGGAGCTGCAGCTAGCCAGAGATGTTAAGAGTAACAAGAAGGGTTTCTTCAGGTATGTTGGCAACAAGAAGAAAGCCAAGGAAAGTGTGGGCTCCTTACTGAATGAGGGAGGCAACCTAGTGACAGAGGATGTGGAAAAAGCTAATGTACTCAATGCTTTTTTTGCCTCTGTTTTCACTAACAAGGTCAGCTCCCAGACTGCTGCGCTGGGCATCACAAAATGGGGAAGAGATGGCCAGCCCTCTGTGGAGATAGAGGTGGTTAGGGACTATTTAGAAAAGCTGGACGTGCACAAGTCCATGGGGCCGGACGAGTTGCATCCGAGAGTGCTGAAGGAATTGGCGGCTGTGATTGCAGAGCCATTGGCCATTATCTTTGAAAACTCGTGGCGAACCCGGGAAGTCCCGGATGACTGGAAAAAGGCTAATGTAGTGCCAATCTTTAAAAAAGGGAAGAAGGAGGATCCTGGGAACTACAGGCCAGTCAGCCTCACCTCAGTCCCTGGAAAAATCATGGAGCAGGTCCTCAAAGAATCAATCCTGAAGCACTTGCATGAGAGGAAAATGATCAGGAACAGCCAGCATGGATTCACCAAGGCAAGTCATGCCTGACTAATCTAATTGCCTTTTATGATGAGATTACTGGTTCTGTGGATGAAGGGAAAGCAGTGGATGTATTGTTTCTTGACTTTAGCAAAGCTTTTGACACTGTCTCCCACAGTATTCTTGTCAGCAAGTTAAGGAAGTATGGGCTGGATGAATGCACTATAAGGTGGGTAGAAAGCTGGCTAGATTGTCGGGCTCAACGGGTAGTGATCAATGGCTCCATGTCTAGTTGGCAGCTGGTATCAAGTGGAGTGCCCCAAGGGTCGGTCCTGAGGCCGGTTTTGTTCAATATCTTCATAAATGATCTGGAGGATGGTGTGGATTGCACTCTCAGCAAATTTGCGGATGATGCTAAACTGGGAGGAGTGGTAGATATGCTGGAGGGGAGGGATAGGATACAGAAGGACCTAGACAAATTGGAGGATTGGGCCAAAAGAAATCTGATGAGGTTCAATAAGGATAAGTGCAGGGTCCTGCACTTAGGACAGAAGAATCCCATGCACCACTACAGACTAGGGACCGAATGGCTAGGCAGCAGTTCTGCGGAAAAGGACCTAGGGGTAACAGTGGACGAGAAGCTGGATATGAGTCAGCAGTGTGCCCTTGTTGCCAAGAAGGCCAATGGCATTTTGGGATGTATAAGTAGGGGCATAGCGAGCAGATCGAGGGACGTGATCGTTCCCCTCTATTCGACATTGGTGAGGCCTCATCTGGAGTACTGTGTCCAGTTTTGGGCCCCACACTTCAAGAAGGATGTGGATAAATTGGAGAGAGTCCAGCGAAGGGCAACAAAAATGATTAGGGGACTGGAACACATGAGTTATGAGGAGAGGCTGAGGGAGCTGGGATTGTTTAGCCTGCAGAAGAGAAGAATGAGGGGGGATTTGATAGCTGCTTTCAACTACCTGAAAGGGGGTTCCAAAGAGGATGGCTCTAGACTGTTCTCAATGGTAGCAGATGACAGAACGAGGAGTAATGGTCTCAAGTTGCAGTGGGGGAGGTTTAGATTGGATATTAGGAAAAACTTTTTCACTAAGAGGGTGGTGAAACACTGGAATGCGTTACCTAGGGAGGTGGTTGAATCTCCTTCCTTAGAAGTTTTTAAGGTCAGGCTTAACAAAGCCCTGGCTGGGATGATTTAACTGGGAATTGGTCCTGCTTCGAGCAGGGGGTTGGACTAGATGACCTTCTGGGGTCCCTTCCAACCCTGATATTCTATGATTCTATGTAGACACTGTATTACTTACATCGCCTGTTGGCTGTCAGCCCCATGCAGGGCTCATAGCTGGAGTCGCACTGTCAGCAAACTGTCAGTCTAAGCTGTCAGCCCCATTCAGAGCTCACAGCTGAAGCCCTCCAACCCTGGGGCTGACAGTTTCTTATTCAATCAAACAGTGCACCTTGGTGGGGGAGCACAGGATAGTTCTATTTTTTAGTTCTACTTTCCCTATTCTCCTAGCTGAGGCGATTGACACCAGGAAGGCCGTTTTCAATGACAGGTATGTAAGCGAACAGGTTGCCATAGTTCGAAGGGAGGTCTAGTCAGGCTTTTCAACATTAGGTTTAGATCCCATGTAGGGGTGGGATGTCGGGGTTGTGATAAAAGGTTTACTATATCTCCGAGGAATGATTTTGTGGTTTGGTGTGATAGCATCAAGTATCCCTTTACTTGTCGGTGGAAGGCTCCTATAGCTGCTAGGTGGACCCTGAGTGAACTGAGAGATAGTCTTGATTTTTTAAGAGTCAGTATATAGTCTATGCTCTTTGGAAGAGTAGCAGATGTTGGAGAAATTTTTTGGGAACTACACCAAGCCTGATACCTGGACTACTTTTGCTGGTACATACGGCATGATGTGGATCTTCTATTGTGTAGTAATAAGTCTTGTATCTCCTCCAAGCAGGAGTTTTCTATGCGTTGGAACCATGAAAGAGCCAAGACTTGAGGTGGAGACTCCTCAGGTTGGGATGCAGAGTGTGACCTTCATTCTGTGAGAGGAGGTAGAGTGGATTGGAGAGAGATCAGTGCGTATGTTGTGAGTTGTGACAGGCAAGGATATCAAGTTTGTCTCAGCAAGGTGGAAGCAATCAGTATGATCTGTGCTTCTTCTCTTTTTATTTTAAATAGGACTTTTGACAATAGGGGAAATGGGAGAAAGGCATAGAAAAGGTTCTTGTCCCAAGGAATAAGAAGAACGTCACCCAGGGAGTGCTGTTCTATCCCTGCTCTGGAGCAGAAACATGGACATTTCCTCTTCAGGTAAGTGGCAAACAGGTCTGTGGTCGGTGTCCTCCACTGCCTGAATACGTTGTGAAGCACTGCTGGGTTTATTTCCCATTCATGGTCATGTGGGAACTTGCATGTGAGAGACGGTCTGCCATCAAGTTTTGTGTGCCGAGAAGGTAGGCCACTGATAGTGTAATATTGTGGGAGATGTACCAGTTCCATAACTTTTGTGCTTCTGAGCAGAGGGAGCGTGAACTGGCTCCTGCTTGTCTATTTATGTAGTCCACACATGTTATGTTGTCTGTTAGAACTCTCGTGTGTTCCCTTGATCAGCAAGAGGAAACAAGTGCAGGCATTCCTGACCGCTCTGGGCTCAAGGAGGTTGATGTGAAGAGAAGTGTCCTTGAACGACCATTTCCTTGTGTTGTAAGGTCATTTAGATGCATGGCCCATCCTATGAGGGATTTATCAGTGGTGAGAAGTAGTGACAGGAAAGTTTGTGAAAAGGGGATCCCTTTGGAAACATTTGCTGGGTTTTTCAACCAATCCAGAAAGCTTTTGACCTTAGTGGGCAGTGAGAGAGGTTTGTCTAGTCTGTCTCTGTTTGGTCTGTAGACCGAGCTGAACCACATCTGGAGACACCACATATGAAGCCTGGCATGAAGTATCACCGCTGTGCCAGCTGCCATATGCCCCCAAGAGTTGGAGGTAGTGTCTGGCTGATATCTGGGGGCTGTTTTTTACTGTCTCTATGAGTGTGGCCAAGGAGAGGAGCCTGTGGTGGGGTAGAAGCACTTTGGCCTGTAACAAGTCGAGGTCCGGCCCTACGAATTCCAGGCATTTTACCAGGGCAAGGGTTGATTTCTTGGCATTGATCTGTAGGCCCAGTTCTATGAATAAGTCTATTGTGGCTTTAGTAACACAGCAAACCTCATTGACGGAGAAGGCTCTCAAGAGGCAATCATCCAGGTAGGGGTAGATCATGATCCTCTAGGAGCATAGGTGAGCGGTCACTACTGAGAACACTCTCGGAGCCGATGATAGCCTGAAGGGGAGTACTCTGTACTGGTAGTCATTGTTTGCTAGGGTAAATCTGAGAAACTATCTGTAGGATGGTAGAATTGAAATATGGAAATAGGCATCCTGAAGGTTGAGGATCAAAAACCAGTCTCCCTGTTCCAGTGCTAGAGTAATCGTTGCTAGAGTGGCCCTCTTGACTTTTTGAGCTTTGACAAACTTGTTGAGTGCTCTGAGGTCTAGTATGTGTCTCCAACCTCCCTTTCTCTTGGGTATTAGGACATAGCAAGAGTAAAAAGCTTTGCCTCATAGATATTGAGGTACTGATTCTATGGCTCCTAACTGGAGGAGGCAATCTATTTCTTGTCACAGTAAACTCTCCTGAGAAGGGTCCCTGAACAGGGACGGGGAGGGGTGTTGTGCGCAGAGAAGAAGGTAAAGTGGATGGAATACCCATTGCAAATGATCTCCAAGACGCATTGGTCCCAAGTGCGATGGAATATAGAATCATAGAATCATAGAATATCAGGGTTGGAAGGGACCCCAGAAGGTCATCTAGTCCAACCCCCTGCTCAAAGCAGGACCAATTCCCAGTTAATGGCAATGGTTAATATGGCAAGGTGGTAGCTGAATGGGGAGGATAGGTTGGTCACCTGTAGTATTTCAGGGGTGTGGTATGTCAACACCTCAACCAATCCGTCAAAATTGGAGTTTTGGGGTAGATGGTTGCAACAAGGAAGGCTGTGGAACTGATGGTTTGCATCTGGAGAACCTAGATTTCTTTCTTTGAGGTTCATAAAAGCATTGAGTTGTGTACTGAGAGGTATGGAATTTATGTTGAGACTGAGTACTAAATGTTCTGATGTCCGGATGTATAGATCTGTAATGAGCAGAGAGTGGCCCTGGTATCCCTAATGGTATGGAGGGACACGTCAGTTTTTTCAGCAAACAACTTGATGACTTCAAAGGGAAGGTCTTCCGCAGTTGTCTGCACATAACCACTGCCGTAGAGATGGACCGGGTCACTGTATCGGCTGCATGGACAGCTAACTGGAGCCCTGTTTTGGCTGCTAGCTGCCCTTCCTGGTTGCTCTGTGACTCTGGGAGCTGACCAATAAAACTGTTGAGTTTCAAATAGTTAATGTAGTCATACTTGGTCATCAGGCTTGACAATTTGCAATTCAAAAATGCAAAGTCACAGAGGAGTAGACCTTTCTCCTGAAGAGAACCAAGTGCTTCCTATCATGCGGGTGGATCTCATTTGGTGCTGGTGGCTGTGGGAGTTTACTCTGTCCACAAAGATGGAGTTGGGGGAGGGTGGGAAAAAAGAAATCCCTCCTTCTAGCTGGAACGTAATATTTTTTATCAGCCCATTTCCAAATAGGCGTCACGGAAGCTGGGGTTTGCCATCTAGTTTTTGCAGGGTCCAGGAGGAGGAGGAAGAATATAGGATGTCAAGGAGTTTGGTGAGTGTCCTTTCCTTCCTCCAGAGGTATTTGCATTGTGTCTGCAGCCACTTTTGAAATGTCACGGAGTAGCCAGAAATCATCAGCTAAGGGTCCCTTTTCCCCAACCAGGATATGGATTTCAAGAAGTGCTTCTCTTGCAAAGAGGCTATCTCTGTGGCAGACAAACACTCTCGCTGCATATGCTGCCTCGGGGAAGGCCACATTTCCCAGGAGTGTTGTCTCTGCCAACAACTCAGACCCAGGTCTCGAAAAGCAGGGAGTTGAGACAGAAGATCATCTTTATGGCGGCAGCCCTGCAACCTTCCCCAGTCCGTGCCAGGAGTCACCCAGAAGGCGTGAGTCTTCCCCACAGCCCTCAACATGCAAGGACCCTGGCTCAAAGAAATCAGCTGTGAATGTCTCTCATAAAGACATCAAAAAAAGAGAGCAGCGAGTCTCCAAGCTGGCCGTAAAAGATCTCCGGCATGCTCAGTACCATCAGCACCAAGACAATCCAAGCCCAGTACCCACGGCTCACAAAGATCTGGAACGGCAGGTACTGTTGACGTGCCTATGGATCTGACGGGCACAGGTACTGAGCCAAGGGTATTGATGGACAAAGATAGGAGTAGAGAGTACTCCAGTAAGAAAATGCTGCAGGTACGCACTGAAACTTGAACACCGTCATCTGTGCCCCATTCAGCACTGCAACGTTCAGTGCGGGCAAGATCCCAGACTCCCCCGATTCCACCACTAGCACTGGGGCGGTCAGCACTGCTGAAATCATGGCACACAGGTGAACTCAGGGTATCTGATATACCAGAGTCTCCTCTTCTTGGAACCAGGAACTCGCAACCGAGTTTTCTCCCAGTACCTGCCAGTTCTCTTCGGTACCTGCCATGCACCTCCACTTTCTAGACAGTGAGCCAGAGGAAGTCGTCTCCCATCACTCCTCCCACGTTCCCTATGATTCCCGCTATGAAGGGGCTCCTTGGTCATACCCTGAGCCTGCCCTACCCCCACCATGGTACGACCATAGGGCACCACCGCCAGGTTCTATCCCACCACCCCAGTGGCCCTACTGGGATCCCTGGGCATCATATCACCTCCACACTTCTCAGGCTTCGAGCCTCACCCATGAGACCCTTAGACGATCTCTCTCAGCTATGGCATCTAGAACCTCGGAACCTCCAGAGGAGATTGTAGAGGAATAGGAGTATGGATTGCAGGAACAGGTTACCCTGAGAACCAAGATATCTTTCTTCTCCCCTGATGAAACAGTCATGCCCCTGCCATGTACATTGGTTACTTACCTTACACCAGGGGTCTCAAACATGCGGTCCGCCAAGATCCCCACAGCCCCCCCCATCCCTTCCCCAGCACGCCACCTCCCCAGCCTACCTCCAGGCCAGGGGTTGGCAAACTATAGCCCTGGGCCGAATCCGGTCCCTCAGGGCTTTGGATCTGGCCCACGGATTTGCCAACCCCGGGGTGCTGAGGGCCCCGCACCGCTCTGGAAAGCGGCGGGCGCCGCTTCCCAGCAACCCCGGGGGGAGGGGGAGCAGAGAACTCTGTGAGCTGTTCTTGCCTGTGGTTACCTCCCCTGAAGCTCCCATTGGCCGGGAACAGGGAACCGCGGCCAAATGGGAGCTTCAGGGGAGGTACCCAGGCAAGAACAGCTCACTGAGTTCTCTGCTCCCCCTCTCCCCAGGGCTGCAGGGACAGGATGCTCACTCCTTCCCAGAGCAGCACGGGGCCGGGGCCAGGAACCTACCCTGGTCCTGGTGCGCACCCCTGCCAACCCAGAGCCACTCAAGGTAAGCAGCGCCGGGCTGGAATCTGAACCCCTCCTGCACCCCAACTCCCTGCTCTTAGCCCCCTACCGCACCCCAACCCTCTGCCACACCCCACACTCCCTCCTGCACCCCAACTCCCTGCCCTGAGCCCCCTGCTGCACCCCACACTCCCTCCTGCACCCCAACCCCCTGCCCTCTGCTGCACCTCAGAGGCAGGGGCAGAGTGGGGGGGCAGGGGCAACGGGGGGGGGAGAGGGGGATGATGCGGCTCTCAGGCCAACCTACGAGTCCTCATGTGGCCCTCCTGGTGATTCGAGTTTGAGACCCCTGCCCTACACTAACTGTGGGTCTTCAAGATGTGTTGTCCACATGTATTTCACTTCTGGTGTGCATGTGCCTGATGGACTGAGATCAGAATCTTCTGAACAGCAGTGTCTGTTGGGGCCACACCAGAGTCCCACAGCCAAAGACACAAAGGGCTGGGCAGACAACTGCTCTTCAGTTCCTTCACAAAAACAAAATCCAGAGTATCAAGGATTCCAAAGTGATGGGGAAGGAGAGCAGAATGTGGAACCCAAGTGGAAACTACTTCTCAAAGAACCACAGTTAGCATGGGGTAAGTAACCATTCTTTTTCTCTGAGTGACTGCTCACATGTATTCCCCTTCTGATGACTCACAAGCACTGAACTCAAGCCTGGAGGTGAGTATTCTGAGTTTACTGACTACGGGACAGCTCTGCTGAAGTAGGTGCTGGATCTGAATTCCTCTACCAAGGAGTGGTGCTGAGTGAAGGTGTGAACGGAGTTCCAGGTAGCTGCTTTAAAAATCTCTGAAACTGGGACACATCACAGTGAAGAAGTAGAGACTCCCTGAGCTCTGGTGGAATTGGTCCTAACCTGTCCAAGTGGGGCTTAAATGGGTCACTGCCTAGCATGTCTTAATACAGTCTGTGACCCATTTAGACAATCTTTGAATGGAGATCGAGCATGCTAGGAACAATTTTGGAGAATTCCTCAAAGGTTCTGTTCTCTCTAGATAGTAAGGCTATGTCTACACAGCCCTACAGTTCAGACTACAGGGGTGTGAACTGCAGCCTGTACCAGCATGCTGCACTGTAACTCCAACATGTGGATGCTGCTTGCACAAACTAAAACTCTTTAAATAGGACTATGTTAACACAAACTAGGTAACCTTATCGTTACCAAATGAGCAGTGGTGTAGACAAGCACTAAGACAGAGATCTGACAACATCCAGGGTGTGAAGTTTAGCTTCTTCCCAAGTGGTGTGAGGCAGATCACCTGATTAAGATTAAAATCAGAAACCACTTTAAATAAGAACCTTGGTAAGGTTCTAAAGTAATTTTGCTCCTGTGGAATACTACTTAAGGGGACCCCGCTGTAAGGGCTTGAATGTTTCCTATCCTTCTGTGTGAGGTTATGGCCACTGAGCAATGGTTTTCATGGATAGGTGGTACAAAGAGCAGGTCACCAAATGCTCAAAAGGAGATCCTATCAAACTTGTTAAAACAACGTTGAGGTCTCAGGAGGGCAGAGGGTCTCTGACTGGTGGTAAGACATGAAGTAGACCCTTGAGAAATCTAGCCACTGTCAAATGACAGAAGACAATGGGGCCTTCCAGAAGGGAACAGTGAGGAAAGATAGCCACAAGGTGCATTCTTAGGGAGCTTATGGAAAGGCCTAAACACGTTAAGTACTCCAGGATACTAGCCAGCAGTGCTTTCAAGGGAGACAGACAATTCTCCAATGCCTAGAGAGAGAACCTCTTCTATTTAGCAGCTTAAGTAGGTCTGGTAGAGTCCTTTCTCCAGCAAGCTAGGATGTTTTCAATGCTAAGGAGCAGTATCCATCAGTGGATGTCAGCCAGCCAACACCCAATCTATGAAATGAAGAGATGTTGTATCCAGGTATAGGACTTCTCCCTTCAATTGCATCATCACTTCTGGGTATGTTGGAAGCGTTAGGCACTGACCTAAGAACAGGAATCTATTAAAATGGTTATCTTCAGATAAATACCAACTCTCAGTCCTCAAACATGAATGGATATCCTCTACAGAATGGCTCATATGGCCATAATGTGTAGTTGGGCTATGCAATGCTGTTAACTTATATTTTCCCAAAATTTCAGAGGGAGATGAAAAGGGACAGAAGATGGGAGTCTAGCAGTAGTTATCAAGTCAGGCCAAGAAGCGATTTTAGCTTATATTTGTAGTTCAAATAGAGAGAGATGTTTATGAGAAAAACAGAACAGAAACTAACAAAAAATATGTGGGGACATGCATCATGGATGGGGGACATAAGCAGTCTGACCTAGTGGTCAGAGTGGGAGATCGACCTAGTGGTTAGAGCCAATAAAAAGAACCAAGAGTCAAAGTCAAAGGTCAGAGCCGAAGTCAGAAGCCAGGCAAGGGATCAAGGCTGGAACAGACAGGAGATGGATGGGAACAAGAGAGCAGCAGGTGTGGAGCAAGGGTGGGAATGAGGCAGGAGCAAAGCTAGGAATGATGCTGGGAACAAGGCAGGCACAGGAGATATCACCGTTGCGGGCGTAAACATTAAGCAGCTGGAAACCTGCCACTGCTATTAAATGCAGAATGGTTGGCTCCTTAGCAACCAACTGGGAAGGCCAGCCAATCAGGTGATTCTGCCTCAGCCCAGCTAGGGTCATTAACCAGCCTGAAGACTGAGCTGGCTAGCTCCAGGCTCAGCTGAGGGAACTCAAGCCTGTAGTTCCTAAGAGTTACCCTCACTTTCACAGGTGTCTTCTAGGGACCCTCGGACTGGGCTTCTTAGGATGGGTCCAATGAAAGTCCCATACTAATCCTGGTGCATGAACATTCTCTGCTGGTTCCCACAATTGGTCATCAGGACAGTAGCCGTCCTAGTACACCAAGTAATAAAGCTTGCCCCAAATTTGCTTGGAGTCAAGAATCTGTCTGATAATATATTCTTCATGCCCATAGTCTGTTATGGCAGCTGGAGGTGGGCTGGGTCAACCTGGGTAAGGGGTTTTTAAGGTAATGTTTTAAAAGAGAGACGTGGATGGGTCTTCATTGACTCTGATAATTGAAGACTGAAAGTCATCCGGCTGATTTGCTCAAGAACCTCAAATGGACCTATATGTTGGTGATAACCAGCTTACTCAATGGTAGGATTCATTTGGGAGTCCAAGTTGATTTGAGATTCCCCAGTGCTAAAGCTAGGTGCAGCCTGGCAGCATCAATTAGCACAACACTTACAGGTTTCTTTGGTGGCTTCCAAATGTTCTATAAGTTCTTGTTATCTGTGATGCAGATGAGTGACCAAGTTTGCTGCTGCTGGGACTGGGGAGTCTGTGAGCAATGCTGGTCGAAAGAAGGGTTGGAAGCCATGAATGGGATCAAGCAGGCTCTGTCGAGCAGAGGCACGGATTGAATTGTTGTAGGTGACCTCGGCTTCTGGCAGCAAGGAAATCTAGTTATAATGGTGATATTTTAGGAAGCACTGGAGTTATTGCTCTAAGATCTGGTTTACCCATTCAGTCTACCCATTGGTCTGCGTGCGCTATGCTGAAGATGTAAGGAGTTTTACACCCAGGATTTAAAAACTCATGCCCAAAACAGGAGACAAGGTGTGGACCTCAATCCAACAGCATGTTGGTCCCCAGTCCATGGAACCAGAAAACAAGCTCTAGGAAGAGATGGGCTTTTTCCAGGGAAGATGGGACCATGCAATAAGGGACAAAGCACGTCATCTTAGTTAAGAGGTCAGCTGTGACTAGCATGACTGTACAACCATCGAAGACAGATAATTCTACAGTGAAGTTGAGGGAAATGGTGGACCAGGGCTGAGATGGGTGGGCAACAGCTGAAGGAAACTGAGTGACTTCCAGCAAGGGTTCTTTGTCCGTAAACTCACGTCACAGGAATTAATGAATTTCATCACATTTGTGCATATTCCTGCCCACCAGAATTTCCATTAAATGTTTTTTGTTTTGGTTCAACCAAAGCAACTGGCAAGGGAGAAGTTGTGACATAACTTCAAAACTAGGTTGACCATCTAGGACATAAATGCTTTCTCTGTTTTAGAGAATTCCATTCTGTAGCTGGAAACGTGAACTAGGCTGGATGTCTACACTGCCCAACATCTGGTGAATCTGGATGGCAAATGGGTTGTGAAGCAGCAGCTACTGAACTATGGACATTAGGTTCCTGTCCACAGTTCCACTGACAAAATTAGACAGTTTAAAAACTGTTGAAAATGGTTTCATGCATGAGTCAACATTTTCATTCTCATGGGAGAAGGCATCCACCCTTCCATATCTTGCACCCGTGCAGCACATCACAATGAACTCAAACCAAGAAAAGAAAAGTGGCCAATGGATCCGGAGCTGATATAGATTTCTGGCAATGCAGAAATATTCTTAGGTTTTAGTGCTCCATGAGAACCTCAACTGCAAACCTAGCCCCTTCTAAGAGGTACTGCCACTCTTTAAGACATATTTTAATCGCTCGCAGCAACTTATCCTATATGCCAAGGTTTCTCTCTGCCAGGATTAATTTTCGGTAAATGAAACAGGCCCAGGGCTCGGAAAGTAACTTTGGACCAGACTGATGTGGGCTCTCACTTGGGCCTCGGACTGGCCCTTGATGAACCAGTCATGGAACCGCAGTGTCATGGGATGGACGAAGACCAACCAGCCGTGAAACAGGGGATGGAAAGCCAAGATGGTCACCAGGTGCACCTTGATTGGGGACAGCGACAGGCTCTGGTGCTTCAGATATAGCAAATAGTCCAAGATGACTTGAGCGGGGCTTCCTGCACCCGGATGCGGTGATCCGAGGCCCAACATATGAACCGCTTACATTTTGCTATGTAGGTAGCCCTGGTAGAGGGTTTCCTGCTACCCAGCAGGACCTGCTGACCACTGCCTCTCCCCTTCACAGAAACCAGGCCAACAGGTGCAGCGCCGCCAAGTTAGAATCATAGAAGATTAGGGTTGAAAGAGACGTCAGGAGGTCATCTAGTTCAACCCCCTGCTCAAAGCAGGACCAAACCCAACTAAATCAGCCCAGCCACGGCTTTGTCAAGCCGGGCCTTAAAAACTTCTAAGGATGGAGATTTCACCACTTCCCTAGGTAACCCATTCCAGTGCTTCACCATCCTCCTAGTGAAATAGTTTTTCCTAAATTCCAACCTAGACCTGCAACTTGATACCATTGCTCCTTGTTCTGTCATCTGCACCACTGAGAACTGATGAGCTCCATCCTCTTTGGAACCTCCCCTTCAGGTGGTTGAAGGCTGCTATCAAATCCCCCCTCATTTTTCTCTTCTACAGACTAAATAAGCCCAGTTCCCTCAGCCTCTCCTCATAAGTCATGTGCTCCAGCCCCCTAATCATTTTTGTTGCCCTCCACTGGACTCTCTCCAATTTGTCCACATCCTTTCTATAGTGTGGGCTTCAAAACTGGATGCAATACTACAGATGTGGCCTCACCAGTGCCGAATAGAGGGGAATAGTCACTTCCCTCAATCTGCTGGCAATGCTCCTACTAATGCAGCCTAATATGACATTAGCCTTCTTGGCAACAAGGGCACACTGTTGATTCACATCCAGCTTCTCGTCTCGTAATCCCCAGGTCCTTTTCTGCAGAACTGCCGATTAGCCAGTCTGTCCCCAGCCTGTAGCTGTGCATGGGATTCTTCCTTCCTAAGTGCAGGACTTAGAAGGGTTTCTTCAGGTATGTTAGCAACAAGAAGAAAGTCAAGGAAAGTGTGGGCCCCTGACTGAATGAGGGAGGCAACCTAGTGACAGAGGATGTGGAAAAAGCTAATGTACTCAATGCTTTTTTTGCCTCTGTCTTCACGAACAAGGTCAGCTCCCAGACTGCTGCACTGGGCAGCACAGCATGGGGAGGAGGTGACCAGCCCTCTGTGGAGAAAGAAGTGGTTCGGGACTATTTAGAAAAGCTGGACGAGCACAAGTCCATGGGGCCGGATGTGCTGCATCCGAGAGTGCTAAAGGAGTTGTTGGATGTGATTGCAGAGCCACTGGCCATTATCTTTGAAAACTCATGGCGATCGGGGGAAGTCCCGGACGACTGGAAAAAGGCTAATGTAGTGCCAATCTTTAAAAAAGGGAAGGAGAAGGATCCTGGGAACTACAGGCCAGTCAGCCTCACCTCAGTCCCTGGAAAAATCATGGAGCAGGTCCTCAAGGAATCAATTCTGAAGCACTTAGAGGAGAGGAAAGTGATCAGGAACAGTCAGCATGGATTCACCAAGGCAAGTCATGCCTAACTAATCTAATTGCCTTCTATAACGAGATAACTGGCTCCGTGGATGAGGGGAAAGCGGTGGACATGTTGTTCCTTGACTTTAGCAAAGCTTTTGACACGGTCTCCCACAGTATTCTTGCCAGCAAGTTAAAGAAATAGGGGCTGGATAAATGGATTATAAGGTGGATAGAAAGTTGGATTGATTGTCGGGCTCAACGGGTAGTGATCAATGGCTCCATGTCTAGTTGGCAGCCGGTATCAAGTGGAGTGCCCCAAGGGTCGGTCCTGGGGCCGGTTTTGTTCAATATCTTCATTAATGATCTGGAGGATGGTGTGGATTGCACCCTCAGCAAGTTTGCAGATGACACTAAACTTGGAGGAGAGGTAGACATGATGGAGGATAGGGATAGGATACAGAGGGCCCTAGACAAATTAGAGGAAAAAGAAATCTGAAGAGGTTCAACAAGGACAAGTGCAGAGTCCTGCACTTAGGATGGAAGAATCCCATGCACCACTACAGACTAGGGACCGAATGGCTCGGCAGCAGTTCTGCAGAAAAGGACCTAGGGGTTACAGTGGACAAGAAGCTGGATATGAGTCAACAATGTGCCCTTGTTCCCAAGAAGGCCAATGGTATTTTGGGATGTGTATGTAGGGGCATCGCCAGCAGATCGAGGGATGTGATCGTTCCCCTCTATTCGACATTGGTGAGGCCTCATCTGGAGTACTGTGTCCAGTTTTGGGCCCCACACTACAAGAAGGATGTAGAAAAATTGGAAAGAGGCCAGTGGAGGGCAACAAAAATTATTAGTGGTCTGGAATACATGACTTATGAGGAGAGGCTGAAGGAACTGGGATTGTTTAGTCTGCGGAAGAGAAGAATGAGGGGGGATTTGATAGCTGCTTTCAACTACCTGAAAGGGGGTTCCAAAGAGGATGGATCTAGACTGTTCTCAGTGGTAGCTGATGACAGAACAAGGAGTAATGGTCTCAAGTTGCAGTGGGGGAAGTTAGGTTGGATATTAGGAAAAACCTTTTCACTAGGAGGGTGGTGAAACACTGGAATGCGTTACCTAGGGAGGTGGTGGAATCTCCTTCCTTAGATATTTTTAAGGTCAGGCTTGACAAAGCCCTGGCTGGGTTGATTTAGTTGGAGATTGGTCCTGCTTTGAACAGAGGGTTGGACTAGATGACCTCCTGAGGTCCCTTCCAACCCTGATATTCTATGATTCTATGACTCTGCACTTGTCCTTGTTGAACCTCATCAGATTTCTTTTGGCCCAATCCTCCAATTTGGCTAGGTCACTCTGGACCCTCTCTCTACCCTCCAGGGTATCTACCTCTCCTTAGTGTCATCCACAAACTTGCTGAGGCTTCAGTCCACCCCATCATCCAGATCACTAATGAAGACGTTGAACAAAACTGGCCCCAGGACTGACCCCTGGGTCTCTCCTCTTGATTACAGCTGCCATAATGGTTCTGGGACAGAAGATCCACCAAAGAGGCAGCTGCAACGGGGTCGCTGCCAACAGACACAGGAGCATGGCGAACCAGTGCTGACGAGGCTATGCCGGGGCTATGAGGATGACTGTTGCTTTGTCTTGCTTCACCTTGAGCAGGACTGTGTGGATTAGCGGCACTGGCAGGAAGGCGTACATGAGTGCTCCCAACCATGGGATCAGGAAGGCATCCGACAGGGAGCCCTTGTCTCTGCCCAGCAGAGAAAAGAACATGTGGCACTTCCTGTTCTGTCTGGACACAAACAGGTCCACCTGGGGAGTCCCCCACCTGAGGAAAACTAGGCTTACTACCTGGATGGAGCGACCATTTGTGATGAGACAAGAATGTCCTGCTGAGGCGATTGGCCAGGACATTCTAGGCTCCAGGCAGGTGAGAGGCCATCAAATGAATATTGTGCCACACACAGGAGTCCAAGAGGCTGAGAGCTTCCCAACAAAGGGACAAAGACCTGATGCCGTTCTGCCTAGTGATGTACTACATTGCGGCAGTATTGTCCATCAGGACCTGCACCATCCTGCCTTTTAGGTGGGGCATGAAAGCTTGGCACTCGAGGCAAATCGCTCTGAACTCCCTGACATTGATATGAAGGGCCAGGTTGTGTTGCAGCCAATGGCCCTGGGTGTTGAGCTTGCCCAGATGGGCTCCCCAGCCCAGGTCTGATGTGTCTGAGACCAAGATGAGCCAGGGTGAGGGGGTTGCGAAAGGGACTCCCTGCAGCAAAGGCTTGGGATCTGGCCACCAGTCCGGAGACAAGAGGACATGGCTCGGCACCGTGACCACTAGGTTCAGGGGGTGCCTGCTGGGAATGTACACCGAAGCCAACCACGCTTGCAGGGGCCTCAGATAAAGCCAGGCATGGCTTACCACATAGGTGCATGTGGCCCAACAGTCACAGGCAAGTGTGGGCTGTGGTGAGAGGTTGGTTCTGTATGTGGCCAATCAAGTCTGACATGGCTTGAAGGCATGCTTCTGGCAAGAAGGCCCTGGTGCGGATGGAGTCGAGAACTGCAGCGATGAACTCTACGTGTTGAACCTGCGTTAATGTGGATTTTTCTGTGTTTATTAGGAGACCAAGATCGCCGCAGGCAGAGCACACCAGATCGAGGCTCCTCTGGACCTGCTCCGGAGACTTGCCCTTGATATGCCAATCGTCGAGATACGGGAAGATCTGAACCCCTCAATGCCTCAGGTAAGCCACCACCAGTGCCACGCATTTCATGAATACCCTGGGGGCCGAGGACAGGCCAAAGGGCAGCACTGTAAACTGGAAGCGGCGCCCTGCCATATAAAGCACAGGAACGGTCTGTGCCCCGGGAAGACAGAGACATGAAAGTAAGTGTCTTTTAAATCAAAAGTGGCATACCAGTCCCCCAGACCCAGAGAAGGGATGACGGAGGCCAGGGATACCATGCAGAACTTCAACTTCATGAGAGACTTCTTGAGGCCCCGCACGTCCAGGATGGGTCGGAGCCCTTTTGCCCTCAGGATTAGGAAGTAGCAGGAATAGAATCCTCTTCCTTACATATCCCGAGGAGTCTCCTCCAAGGCCCCCAGATGTAGGAAGCTCTCGACCTCCTGAATGAGGAGCTGCTTGTGAGAAGGGTTCCTGAAGAGGGACAGGGAAAGGGGAGGACGGGAAGGAGGGGCAGCCACAAATTGCAGGGTGTAGCCCCGAGCCACTATGTCCAGGACCCAACAGTCTGAGATAACCCATGACCAGGCCGAACGGTAAGGGAACAGATGGTCGAGGAAGGGGCGGGAGGGATCCGGGCAGTTGGCTGGAGTGTCGCTCTCAAGCACACCCTCAAAATGAGTGCTTCTGGCCCACGTGGTGTTTCGCTGGGCCAGCCTTTGCAGGAGATCAGGATGACGAAAGGCTGTGGTGGTTGAACTCAGTGTCCCTTTTCCTCGTAAGCCCCTGCTAAGGCTGCCACTGCCTAGGTGGCGGAGGAAGCCAGAACGGCTGCCTGGATGACTGCAGTGTGTGCATCCCCAGGGAGTGGAGGGTCGCCCTCGTATCCTTTAGGCTGTTCAGACGTGCATCCATTTGGTCAGAGAACAGACCAACCCTGTCAAACAGAAGGTCCTGAATCGAGGCCTGAATCTCCTGGGACAGGCTGGAGGTCCCTTCGTCCACCAGGGTAGCAAACTCCTGGGCTGCCTCCTAGGACATGGAGTCCTTAAACTTGTAGAGAGAGTTCCACAAGTTAAAATTATAGCGGCGCAGGAGGGCCTGGTGGTTTGCCACCCGAAACTAGAGGGTGGCCATAGAATAAATCTTTCAACCGAACAAATCCAGTCTCTTCGCCTCTTTGTTCTTGGGGTAGAACTGTTGGGCCCATCTGCCCCATTTGTTAGCCGCCGACACAACCAACAACCCCGGTGGCAGATAAGTGTATATGTATTTGAACCCTTTCGCGGGAACATACTACTTTTTTTCTACCCTTTTTGAGGTGGGGGGGGGGATCGAGGACGGGGTTTCCCAGATGGTTTTGGCAATGTTCAAGACCCCTTCGTGTATTGGGAGAGCAACCGGATTGTGGTGGACCCAAAGAGCACATTAAATAATGGTTCCATCTGTTCCTCGGCCTTGAGGCCCAAATTAGCCGCCACCGTGTGGAGCAGTGCCTGATGCTCATGGAAATTGTCCGGTGGGCTAGCCCTAGAAGGCCCTGCCACTGCTTCGTCCGCGGAGGAGGAGGATGATTGGATGACAGGGAAGGTCTGGAGGTGTTCTTACCCACCGGGGAGGGAGGCCTTAGGGTGAGTACCAGCTCCTCAACCAAGGCGGTTGCCGGGATGTCCTACAGCGAGGCCAGGGCTGCAGGTACCAGGGGCGTCGCTGGCAGTCTGTCTGATGCAGCGACCGAGGGCTGGCATAATATGAACGCCCCATGCATTCCAATACGGCCATTGGGTCGGCCACTGGCTCTGCTGCCAGGCCGGTGTCGAAGATGACACACCCTCCAAAGCGCAATCACGTTGTCTGGGTGACGGGCTGAATTGTGCCTCTGAGCCTGAGAAGTTGTCCACCTCCGGTGACCAGGGCGGGGTTGTGGAGGCTTGAGTCTGATGGCTCACCGTCACCACCAGAGACCGGTGCTGGGAATAGTCCGACCAGTCCTGGGGGTAGGAGAAGCGACATCAAGCCAGGGAACACCCTCAAGGTCTCGGCAACAGCGACCGACAGCAGGATGAGGACCGGTGCCAGGGATATTGACGACAACTGGGCGAGCCTCAGCACAACAAGGGGAATTGGGAGCGTGATGCCAATGGCTCGTAACGACAGGCCGGAGACCTGGGTTGGCATGCAGACCAAGAACGTGGTGACCTAGGGCTCTGTCTTGGCTCCAGAGACCATTGGTGCTTGCCTAACTTGTGTGAGGCCTTGCCAGTGGGCTTGCCCTCACAGGAAGCCATAGCTGGTTCCTTTTGCCACAAGTGGTATCGGGTGTGGTGGAGGCACTTTCAGTTCTCCTGGCACTGGGACCTTGAAGTGGGTAGGCTGAGCCATCAGCCTAGGCCCTTTAGCACTCCCCTGAGTCAGTGGGGGGTACTTATGGGGGAAAGAACTCCACACAGCTGAGCTCTTTAGCGGGCATGAGGTCCGAGCAGGGTCCTTTGTCCAAATCCCCTTGGTCAGGCTTGGCCTTCTTAGTCCTTTTCTTTGGTACTGGCAGCGGGGCTTGGTGCCGAGAGGACCCTGGTGCTGGAGGTGCACTATGCACTGAAGTTGAAGAGCTGGGTGCCGGATCGGGCCGCTCCATCTCTGAAGTTGGGCACAGGGCAGCCTGCATCAGGAGTGCCCGTGGCGTATGTCGGACTCTCTTTTTGTCGAAGGATGAAAGCTCTGGCAGATGTGACAACACTCCTTTATATGGGTTTCCCCGAGACACAAAAGACTACTCTTATGCAGGTCACTAACAGGAATAGGCCTGTTACACAATGAGCAGGGCTTGAAACACAGAGCGCGGGGCATGTCCTGCCGGGGACAAAGTCTCCGCTGGGACACAATCTAACTAAACACTTAACAGGTACTTAACTACTAATTAACAATGATTTAAACAATTTACAGGTAAAGCACAAGGCTAAACTAGACAAAAAAAAAAACGCTGACTACTTGCAAAGCAAAGGACAGAGGTGCTCTGACTATCACAGGCGGTAAGAAGGAACTGAGTGGGCACAGGGCTGCCGGCGGCTGATATACCGTGCCATGAGCGCAGCACTCCAGAGGGTGCCACAGCCAGCCCTAAGGGTACTGCTAAGGCTAAAGTCTCCGACAGCCGCGCACATGGGCACGCACACACCTACAATGGAATCAACATGAACAAGCACTCGAAGAAGAATAACTGATAAATACAGTTAAGCAGTGAAGTACACAAACACACAAAAATTAGCCAATGTTGAGTCAACTCATTGCCAGAACAGATTTTGATATCATATGTCTGAACTTTTGTTTTAAGCTCAAAAAACAGCTATTTTACAAATGAAGAAGTTTAATTGTAAATTAAGTCAACTCACTTTAATTTGCCAAAGAGAAATCCCTGGACTTCACCTGCCTCATCATCTTCCTCTTCCGTTGTGTCATTTGTGGCTGAACACATGGAACACACATAAAACACAAAACAAGAAAATTACTGAGACGTTGCACTCCAACCCCCGGCCACAGCCTGGTGAAAGTGAGAGAGGGTGGGGGAGAGTTAGTGACGGAGGGAAGGGGGATGAAGCAAGCATGGGCAGGGCCTTGGAGAATGGGTGGGGTAGGGGCAGGGCCTCAGGAGAAGGCACAGGGCAGGGGTGTTCGGTTTTGTGCCATTAGAAAGTTGGCAACCCTAGTTTTTAAGCATGGTTTTCTGAAAAAGTGCTAAACATGGTTGCTTCTGGCCTACATTGCTGTACATAGTAAAACTGCACAAGTCCACTTCTAACACTTTTTGTCAGGACTGAGTGTCAGGAACCATTGGGCTGAGTTCCCTCAGTTGAGCCAGGAGCTAGCAGGTTCAAACTTGATTCCAGTTAATTAGCCCAGCTGGGCTGCAGCAGGATCATCTGATTGGCCTTCATGTAAGTTCAGCACAAGGAGCATGTCGCTGACTGCTCATCACTAGCATCTCCAACTATGATTAAGGCTGTGAGTTTGTCACGGGGGCCACGGAAACCACGGATTCCATGACTTTCCGTGACCTCCATGACTTCTGTAGCGGCTGGTGCGCCTGGCTCAGGGCAGCTCAGGCAGCCCCTGTGCCAGGTGCACCAGCTGCTGCTGGGGCAGTCTCAGGCCACTGCGCCCCTCCACCCAGCAGCAGCAGAGTTTGGGTGTTGGAGGGGGCAGGGAGTTAGGGCACAGGGTGGGGTGAGGCAGGCTCTGGGCAGCGCTAACCTGGGGGGCTCCCCAGAAGCAGTGACATCCCTCTTGTTCAGCTGCTAGACGGAGACATGCCAGGCAGCAGTGTGCACTGCCTCTGCCCAGAGCGCTAGCTTCGCAGCTCCCATTTGCCGGAAACTGCCGCCAGTGGAAGCTGTGGGGGTGGTGCCTGCAGGCAGAGGCAGCACACAGAGCTGCCGGGCCACATCTGCCTAGCAGCTGAGCGAGAGGGATGTCACTGCTTCTGGGGAGCCCCCCAGGTAAGTGCTGCCCAGAGCCCACCTCACCCCATCCAGTGCCCCAACCCCCTGCTCCCTCCCACACCCAAACTCTGCTGCTGCTGGGGGTGGAGGCATGGAGCCAGGTAGGGAGCCTGCTGGACCCGACAACCCCCTCCTCCAGCACCAGCAGGGTCCCGGGTCATGTGCTGCCGCCCACCCCCTCCCAATACCCAGGCCGCCCTGCCCCAATTTTTAGTTAAGGGTATATAGTAAAAGTCATGGACAGATCACGGGCCATGAATTTTTGTTTACTGCCTATGACCTATCTGTGACTTTTACTAAAAATACCCATGACTAAAATGTAGCCTTAACTATGATGGCTCATGTGTCTGCCTTGTACCCTGCCTTGCTCTTAGCTTGTTCCTGTTCAGTTCCAGTCTGCTCTAGCCCTGTTCCAGTGCTATTCCATTGCCCAGCTTCTGACTCTGATCCTTGGCTCTGGTTATCGACTCTTGGCTCTGGCTCTGTCACTTAGCTTGATTCCTGGTTCCTGATTCTGGCTTTGGTCCATGGCTCTGGCTCCTAGCTCCTGAACCTAGCTCTATCCTGCAGGTCAGGTATGAGCTTTGGGTGCAGGTTCCAGGTGGGGTCAGAAATAAGGGATTCAGGTTATGGGAGAAGGCTCCAGGCTGGAGTGCAGGGGGGTGAGGACTCCAGCTGGGGGTCCAGGCTCTGGGGTGGGGTCAGGGATGAGAGGTTTGGGGTTCAGGAGGAGGCTCAGGGCTGGGGGAGGGGGGAGCGCGGGGTCTGGGAAGGAGTTTGGGTCCTGGAAGTGACTGCAGGCTGGTACAGGGGGTTGGGATGCAGGAGTGGGTGCAGGGTCCTAGCGGCACTTATCGTGGCTCCCAGGAAGCAGCTGCCAGGTCCTTGCAGCCCCTGGGCATATGGGTGGCCAGGGAGGCTCCGCGCACTGCCCCCACACCCAGAGGCGCCACCCCCCGCAGCTCCCATTGGTTGCATTTCCTGGCCAATGGGAGCTGCAGAGCCAGCATTCGGGGCAAGGGCAGCGCACGGAGTCTCCCTGGCCACCCTTGTGCCTAGGGGCTGCAAGGACCTGGCAGCCGCTTCCATGAGCCATGCGGAGCTAGTGCAGGCAGGGAGCCTGTCTTAACCCCAGACCCTCACTGCGCCGCTGATCACAATTTTAACAGCCCGATCAGCGGTGCTGACTGGAGCTGCCAGGGTCCCTTTTCAACCAGGTGTTCCAGTCAAAAACCAGATGCCTGGCAACCCTATTAAAAACTGTAGTCGTAATGGCTTTCTGAATCAATGCTGAATATGGTTGGTCCTGGTTTACATTTGTAGTTAAACATGATCAGCTAAACCTATTGATAGCATTGTCAACAGTGGGTAATAACTTTTTTAGTATAAATCAGGCCTCAAAGTCCACACTTCACACTCCTAGCATAGATGGGAACTCTTATGACTCTAGAGTTCTGAGCCATTACTCTAACCAGGCAACATGCACTGCTGCTGCAGAAAAGGACACTGACACCTACTGCCTCCAAGAGTCAGTTTATTCTGTAAAGAAAGAATAAACTAATAATTAAATACTTATTAATTTAAGTTAGTAAATGTAGCTAACAGCTAGTAATTTAGGTATTTGCAGTTTAAAAATATCTTTTAAAAACCAAAAAAGTCAAATCATTAGAAAAGATCTCAGCCCTAAAAACAAGTTCCTCTCTAATACCATAATCTCATATAATATCTTTTCTCATAACATTTACAAACTATTAGTACCATCCACAAGCAAAACAAAAATATTATTTAAAAGGATCTTCCACAGAAAATTCCTAACCCCAAAGCTCCTGTCAAGTACCAATCCCGGTTTAAACATTTGACACATAAATCAAAGATAGGCTTTTTTTGAGGAAGGAGTTTAACACAGATTGTTCTTGCAATGTGCGCTGAAAGTCATGAAACCAGGGCTATGGCAAACTAAGGAAGGGAGAGATTTCCACAACAATGGACCCTTCAGGTGGGAATGACCTTCACTAGTCCTGCTATTTATACCAAGAGGAGACTGTCAGGCTAAATGCCTCACGTGATTTCAAAAGTTGTGATGATACACAAGGAGAAAGTCTCTCCAACAGTCCAAAACCAAACAATGTTGGGCTTTAAAAGTAAAATCCCAATATATATAACTGCCCAGAAATCAATCAATAGCCAGATGAGATCAGCAAGCACAGGTTTAAAGTAGTTTGTACAAAACCCTTAAACCAGGCTGATGCATTCTGCTCTAGCTGCAATTTAAAGAAGTCACACCAGGAAGAACTCGCTGCAGTAATCTAACTGAAAACAAAAGAATGTGACCCCCCCCCCCAAAGTACAAAACTCTGAAAGTCTGAAGAATAATAGGTGAAAGAGTGGTGGTCTGTTGTGGTGACCAAGCTTTAGAATAACTTATCTGTAATCATAGTTTTCTGAATATATACATCATAAATTGCCACTTTGGGCTTTTTTTGTACAACACTTGAGAGATCTCTCCCAGCCTAAAGTACTAAAGCCATTTGTTTCAGCAGCATGTCTCATTTCAGTCCCTGAAAATGAAATGTGCTTCAACAGGAAAATCTTTTCCAACCAAGGAGATGAAGTTATTCTCATACTCATAAAAACTAGTACCTAGACACTGTTACTAGATACTTTAGAGATGCCTTAACAGATAGAAACAGAATACTAAAATGACGAAGATTAAAGAACCCTCAACCCATTGGGGAAGAAGGAATATGGGCTACATTATGATGTATATCTTCAGAGAACAATAGCTACTAGTAAGTAATTCCCTATCTCCTAAACATTTTTGTCCATAAACACTTCCATGGATATAGATTTCTATGTTAATTCTCAATGCCCGAGACTACTTTTGACATATCCTGTACAAATAAATAATATATGTCAACAAAATTTAAACATACTCAGAGCATTACTATCTCCAAAATTCAAGATGGTGCTAAATATTTTGAAATAGTGTCTCCAGTAACACAGTACAGAAAACAAAAACATACCTTTCATCTTTATGTCATCCAATGCTTTGTATTCTGTACTCTTTATTGCAAGTTCCACACCATATCCAGACAAATACATTTTCCTGGGGCTTGGTTTCTGTTTGAACATATTTTAACAAGTGAAAAATAGAACTTTAAAAAGTGTCCTTGATAGAAAATTTACATCATCTAATGTAATCAAGTTAAAAATGTCATGAAACAGTTGTTACTTATCAATCTGAAACTGATATTTTCAATTATTGTTCACAATACAGTTTGTTCCATCAACCAGAAAAAACAGTTACAAACCTGTTCCATAACTGTTGTTCTTTGAGATGCGTTACCAAGAGTGGAATAGATGTGTATCAATGCACCCAGCACATGGCTGTCAAACTTTTTCCATCAGCGGTACCCATTAAGGGACTCCCGCTGCTGCCATGCACCACTGCATGCAGGTAAAAGACAGAACCACCCCTTGCCTTCCTTCTTCTTGCCATAACTCTGATGAACAGTGAGTTGTAGAGTAGACATGTGCAACACACCTCAAAGAAGAGTTATGGAACAGGTTAAGGAACCCATTTCTTCTTCTTCAAGTGATTGCACATATGCATTCCATTCTCAGTGACTCACAAGCCATAAGACATGAGGTAGGATCAGAGTCTATTTCAATAAATATTGGAAAATAACTCATTCCACCCTAGCATTGTCTCTGGAGTCTTGAGCCACAGTACAAAGAGAGAGGCAAATGTAGGATCAAGTTGCCACTCTACAAACATCTGCAGTTGGAACTTGTGCCAGAAAGGCTGCCAAGACTGATTGTGACCTCACTGAATGAGCTGTGACTCTGTCGGGGGGAGCAACACTAGCCACACTGTAGTACAGGAGTTTGCAGATGTGATCAAGGAAGAAATTCTCTGGATGGAAAATGACTGACCTCTTAATCTGTCTGCCTCTGATAAGACCAGCTAGGAGGATTTACAAAAGCAACTGGTTATGTTCAGATAAAATGCCAAGGCTCTTCTGATGTCTAAGGTATGTAAATGCTCTTCCTACCTGGTTGTATGTGGTTTTGAGTAGAATACAGGCAAATAAATTGGCAGTTGACTGGAAAGAGGAAACCACCTTTGGGATGAACTTTAGATAAGGACATAGGTAAATGTTGTCCTTAATAAAGATCGTGTATGGAGGTACCACCATTAATGCCTGCAGCTCTTCTGGCCAAGGTAATGGCCACCAAAAATGCCACCTTAATTGACAAATGCAACAGTGAGCAGCTAGCAAATGGTTCAAATAGGGGCCCCATACAACTTAGCAATACTAAGTCTAAAGCCCATGGGGGAATAGGATCTTGAACTTGAGGATATAATTGACTAAGCCCATTAAAAACCCTATGGGCATTTCACCAGAGAAAATAGAGCAATTAGGATGGAATGCTAAAATAGCAGCCAGATGTACTTTGATGGAACTAACCAACAAACCATGGTGTTTCAGGTAAAAGTAGTAGCCCAGAATATGCTGTGTTATGTTGGATCATATTAAAGAAGTTCTGTATTAAAATCACAAATGAGTTTGATTCCCCATAGTTTAAATTCCAGGGTATTAGTAATTAAGAGGTCTCTTGGTTTTTTGTCTCTTATATTTACTGTTTCTCTCCCTCTTTTTGTGAAACTTACAAGCTGCTAATTGTGTTAGTACATCCTAAGACAGAGAGAGACTCAAAGCGATACTTTCTAACAACAGAAACAGCACACACAGACTCCCCGCCCTTTTGTTGTATTCATCTCGTTTTGTTAACAATTGTGATTAAAATAGAGATAGAGGATGTATGTGGATGGATGCTTGGTGTGGATAATAAATGAATGATCAGGGAGGTGCCAGCCTAAGAATCCAGTGTTGATCGGCCAAAGGAGGCATCAAGTGGAAACAACCAGAGGACACCCGGAGGGCAGAGTGGAATCCACCCAACAGCCTCAACAATGGGAGAACCAGAGAACAAGATAACATCTGGCAGCACGGAGCCGTCAGGAATATGCCATCTGCTGATTGATTCAGCAACAGCATGATGAAGCAATTCCCATAGACTGGCATAGGAATGAATTCCTATAAAAATGGACTCCAGAAAGTGAGAACTGTGGGGTCTGATTCTGCAAACCAACTTCCAGGAGCATCAGATGAGCAGCCGACAAAGTCCTGCTCCCTCCTTGTGTCCAGGCCAGCTGGCCAGTGGCTTGGCATGAGCAACTCTAAGGTTGGTAACTATGATAACAACCTTGCAGAACCTGTGTGTGTGTGTGTATGAATGAATGTGTGAATAAATATGAAATTGAATGGAATGTTATAGCTATAACTAACTGCTTACTATGATTCTTTCTGTATTCACAATAAATGTGGCATTTTGCCTTATTCCCTTTAACAAGATCCTGCTGGTTTTTATTTTACTGGTACAACAGCTTAACTGAAGAACTGGTTGGTGATACCCCATTCTGTTGAGACCAGGTGGAGAAACACCTCCATTTAGCAAGGTAAGCAGCTCTTATAGAGGGCTTTTTACTATTTAGCACAATGGTTTTTAACCTCTACTGCAGCCTGCACCCCTTTGGGTCTCAAAATATGTTCTTGCACCCCTTATCAAAAAATGTTCTGGCACCCCTTATAAAAAATCGTTGAAGTAGGTCAGGTCCTTAAACTTGTTTGTATATTACAGTAATCGTTAAAACATGTATAATGTTAATAAATACATAGATTGGAAGAAACACAGTAGTTGTACTTACGTGCCTGTGCTTAATTTGTGTTTTCAATGATTTACCTTCTAAAAAAATCTTGCATGTCTCGCACCCCCAGAAAGGGCATCTCACACCCCCAGGGAGTGCATGCACCCCAGGTTAAGAACCACTGATTTAGCAGGACCTCTCAAACAACTTTTGAGCAAGCTTGCTCTCTCTGTCTAGCTATGGTGCGTCCGTTCAGTTAAGTGAAGGAACCATAAGCTCGGGTGGAGTAGGAATCCATGCTCCTGAGAGATTAGGTCCAAGCCTAGTGGAAGTGAAATTGAAGTTTCACTGACAGCTCCAGGACTATAAGTATGGGGCTATAAGTATGACTCTGGCCTGTTCCTGTGTTATGATTAGCAATACTCTGTGCATAAGTGGGATTGGTGGAAAAGCGTAGAGGAGCCTGACTGACCACGCCAGTAAAAAGGCTTCTGTTATGGATTCTGAGCTGTGAACATGAAGAGAACAGAACTACTGACACTTTCTGTTGGACTTTGTTGCAAATAGGTCTACTTTGAGAAACCCCCACCGCTGGAAGACCAATCTGGCCACCACTTATGGTGACTAAAACAATCTGCTCAGGTGGTCTGCAAGCAGGTAAGATGCTTCTAGATTTACGGAGATGGCAAAACAGTTTCCTTCTGGACAGAGTGGAGAACAGTGGGCTCTCCCCTGCTTCTTGAGGTAAAACATTGCTGCCATGTTGTCTGTGAGGACCAGCAGGCTGCTTCCTCTAATCTGCAAGAGAAATCCTTGGCACACCAATCTGACAGCTTTCAGTTCTGACATTGGTGTGTAAAGCTAAGTCCTCTGAGGACCATAAAATCTGTATTTGTAGAAAACCCAAATGGGCTCCCCATCCCAGCGCAGAAGCATCTGTCACTAGCATGAGAGTTGGTTGTGGGAGAGCAAACAGAATGCCTACACATCCTTTGGCTGCATCTGTCTACCAATCTAGGGAGGTGAGGACATGGGAGGGCATTTTTACTACTCAGTATAACTCAAGAGCCTTTTGTCCCAAGTAATCTGGGACCAAGCACTGTGGAAGTGGGACAGACAGTTTGCAAAGGTGAAGGAGTCTGGAGAGATGAAAACTGGTAGGTCGACTTTGACTGGCTCATCAAAATGCCACTTTGTGGTTCCTGGGTGTCTTAAGGGGTGCGGATCTGGAGCAGTAGGAGTGAGAGATCTACACCTATAACCCTTTGAGTTCTTGTTTTGATAGGTCCTGCTGAGGAGGAGGAATAGAATATCACTGTGTCTGTTGTGGCCGACAGTGCTTCCTGACTGGGGCATGTGTGTACAGACCTAAGAACTTCACAGTGGCTCTAGAGTCAGTAAGTCCATGGAGCTTGCTGCCCGTCTGGTACGAGAATAGAGCAGAACCCTCAAATGGTAAACCCTGGATAGTACTGTGGACTTCATAGGGAAGACCGGAAGACTGCAGCCAGGATGATCTATGCATGGCCACTGCGGAGGCCCTGGGTTTAGCTGTCGAATTTGCTGCCTCCAGCCCCATCTGCAGTCGAGTTCTCGTGACCAGTCTGCCCTCATTGACCAGGTAAGAGAACTCCTGCCTAGAGTTCTCCAAAAAGTAGCTCCCTGAACTTTTCCATGGAACCCCGGAAACTAAAATTGTATCATCCCTACAGAGGCTGTTGGGTAGCAACATGCAGCTGCAAACCCCTGTCAAATAAATACATACTTTTTCTCTTAAAAAAGTCTAGCTGCACACTCATGTTTAGCAAACCTCTTCACTTAAATGAAGCTAAATATTAAAAGCATCTTATTCATCAGCCTGTAAAGCTTGGGGCTATCATTCTTAATAGTGTTATACTACTAAGTTCTTAGCAATCTTTGTGAGCTGAAAGTGACTTTACCATACTGCATGTTTTCAAATACTGCCTGCATAACTGCAAATAATTAATTCTGATTTTTACATTGTATTAATTTTTAATTGAGAAAAAAGATGGCAATGTTGGAATTAACAAATATTTTACATAAACCTCAGTGGAAAACACCTGCAGCTAAAACAATGCAAAATGTTACTACCTCTTTCCCAGTTTCAAAATCCATGTTAGGTGTTTCACTTAATCTAGTAAGCTTCAAAATTTGAGTACACAATGTGTGTGAATTGAGCACAGTGCAAACTTGAGATATGCCCCACCAAAAACAACAAAAATACATTTTCATGATGACAGTTTATAGTATTATTGTCAATTTGAGTTGCATACCTGAACATAATGCCGGAGAATATAAACAATTTCCTCCTTTTGCACTTTTTCAGACAAAACTGTGTGAAATTTAACAAAGTCTTTTGTACCAATTTCTGCATAAAGAATAACCACTGGAACATTTTCATTGAGTGTAGGGAACTTATGCTCCTTTTTAAACAGATATGGCCTGGGCCTGCAATTAAAAACAAATAATTCTGAAATTAGATATTGAGTTGAAATGTTACAGTAAATAAAATATCACCTTTTCCCCATTTTCTGGATATCAAACTATTACAGAAATAAAAGTAAAAGCACACAAGAGTAAAAAAAATAATAATGAAATTATCATGCTTGCTCACAAAAAGACATGAAAAGACGAACTGGTTTTCAAACTAAAGTGTAATAAAGCTGAAAATTAGCATGAACTACTGATGATTTTATTACATTTTATCAAGCCACATCTAAAGCTGTACAATAAAGATCACACAGCCTTCAGGTTTACTGCATTTGAATTACAGAAGAACCTCAGAGTCACGAACACCAGAGTTATGAACTGAGCCGTCAACCACACATCTCAGTTGGAACCGGAAATTCACAATCAGGGAGAACCTCAGAGTTAAGGACACCTCAGGAATAGAGGTTGTTTGTAACTTTGAAATGTTCGTAACTCTGAACAAAATGTTATGGTTGTTCTTTCAAACGTTTACAACTGAACATTGACTTAATACAGCTTTGAAACTTTACTATGAACAAGAAAAATGCTGTTTTTAACATTCTTAATTTAATTACACAAGCACAGAAACAATTTCCTTACCTTGTCGAATCCTTTTTTAAAAACTTTCCCTTTATTTTTTTAGTAGTTTACGTTTAACATAGTACTGTATTATACTTGCTTTTTTTTTGGGGGGGGGGGGGGGGGCGGGGATCTCTGATGCTGGCTGATTGCGTACTTCCGGTTCCAAATGAGGTTCATGGTTGACTGGTCAGTTCATAACTCTGGTGTTCATAACTCTGAGATTCTATTGGCTGATGACCTCCAATGGAGTGCATTGTAATGTTATGGGTTGGATTAAACCTTGCTGAAGCTGGTAGGTGTACCAGCTGCTCTGAATTCAAGGTAAGTGTAAAAAGGAACACTTTTAGGAATAAGCGCTGGCTTGAAAGGGGCTTGGAATTACGAGTACAGAAAATAAATGGTCTCCTGCTCTTTGCTTCCTGCTGTATTCAGGAAAACAGGACTTTATGTACATTCTTTGTAAAGAAACAGGACTGCATCAAAATACCTGATTCTATCATCCATTTTTCCTCCTAACTTAAACAACCCGCTAGCCCCCAAATTTTTGTTAACTGTTTGGGTGAGTCAAAAAAGAGTAACAAGTATTTAAACCTATCCTCCCCTCACAGAAACTCAGTGAAATGCAAAGTATGCCTCTTTGCATCAGGCTGGATGAATCCAGCCCTATGATTTTATTTTAATATAATATTTTGGATTCACAGTTTAATTTCTTGTAACAGTATTTATAACATTTCAAGATCAACAACAACACACTTTTCAAAATAATAATTAAATTATAAATAGAGGAGGTCTTCAAGCATAATGCATGATTTATGTGCTTCATAGAAAACAAACCAGATAAGTGTGTGCTTTCAAAATACTTGAAGTTTTTGTAGTGCAAGATTACATTTTCCTCTTTAATAATCTGTTTTTCCTTAAGACAATACATTATATTTACCTCTTAGTTGCATTCTTCAGAAGTTTTTTAATTTCATTAGTCTTACAGGTGCGCTTTTCATGGATAACCACAAATGCACTGCAACCTTCTGGTGGAGGTTCATCAGCTGCAATCTCAATATTTCAACAATTACACTCAACCAATCTGCTTCAATTGCACTACAACTTAAAATTAATGCACATCTCTTTGATTAAAATAACTCATCAGCTACTATTAAGTTGTGCTTCTAATTTGATAAATTCAAAATTGAGTATATGTAAAGACAATAATTAAAAAGACTAAAAGAATAAAACCATATAAACGTTATGTTTTCTCAACAGAACAACATTCTACCAAATTCAGTTATATTTTAAAGAACATAAATATTTACATCTATTGTTTTATCTTTTTGGGGAGAGTAGGCGGGGAGATCTTCACATACTTTGCACTGGTGGAATGTATTCAAAGAAAGAGGGATTTTATTTTTGAGTTGTTGGTTGCCACGCTAATGAACAGTGATAGGTAAGTAGTCAAAAGAAAATTAAATACAATACTACTCTCAAAATTAAACAATTCACATCTGTTTTTCATTTTTCCCTGTCTTTTACCTCTATTCCTGTAATTCTTCTTGGAGCTCTGTCCTCCAAGTCCCTGGATATTTTTTAATTACCTCCTCCTACCTTCTCTCAGCTACAGCAATGGCTTTACTTTCACAAAGCAGAGCAAGAAAAAAAATGAAGAAAGTGGCTTCCAAATGGACCCACCATCACTAGAGAATGAACTTGTTGCCAAAGAGCTAAACTAAGAGACAGCTGAGGATCCCATCTTTCCTTACCTTGAAAGCTGCATTGCTACAGGAGAACAACAGGAGGAAGTATAGGCTTAGGCTGCTGGCATAAGATATGAATGATCTGAGTGTGTACTTCATTTCCTATCTTCCCCCTTCTCAGCAATGGAAGGAGGTAGAGATCAAACAGTGCTCTATCTGTCCTAAAAATGTCCAAAATATAGAGTGGGGATAGAAATGAGAACCCCACTAAGCAATGAATCCAAAATGCCAAGCACAGGAAAGATTTTCCTACTTGGGGAAAGCTTGAATTGTGAAGAGCAAAGAGACTTTATTCCCACAGCAGTACAGAAAATAAGCCTGAGCTCTGAAGTAAAAACAGATTCAATAAAACTCTCCTTTTAAAAAAGTTATATATCCCATTCAACATGAATACTTTTTCCTCAAAACTTTATAAAACTCTTTTATAAAGTACATTATAACATAACCTATTAATAACATTCATAATGTTTGGTTCCAAGTAATGTCTATTACATTCTACTGATGTCATAGACCAGGGGTGCGCAAACTTTTTGGCCCAAGGGCCACATCGGGGTTGCACAACTGTATGGAGGGTCGGGTAGGGAAGGCTATGTCTCCCCAAACAGCTGAGCCCCTGCCCCCTATCCACCCCCTCCCACTTCCCACCCCCCTCAGAACCCCTGACCCATCCAACCCCCCCCTGCTCCTTGACCCCTGACTGCCCCCTCCCAGGACCCACTGCCCCTAACCACCCCCAGGACCCCCCCGCCCATCCAGTCCCTGCCCCCACTCCCTGTCCCCTGACTGCCACGACCCCTATCCACACCGCTGCCCCCCAACAGTCCCCCCAGGACTCCCATGTCTATCCAACCCCCATGTTCCCTATCCCCTGACTGCCCCTATCTCCGAACCTCCGCCCCTAACCGCCCCCCTGGGACTCCACCCCCATCCAACTCCCCCTGTTCCCCATCCCCTGATCGCCCCCCCCCACCAGAACCTCCACCTCATCCAACAGCCCCCCGCTCTCGTCCCCTGACTAGCTCTCGGAAACCCCTGCCTCTTATCCAACTCCCCCGCTCCCCGCCCCCTTACCATGCCGGAGCCAGCCACGCTGCCCAACAGGAGCAGCAGGCCAGAGCGCTGCTGGCGTGGCTGCAGGGGAGGGGAAACAGCAGGGGACGGAACGGGGGCTGGCCTCACCGGCCGGGAGCCCAAGGGCCAAGCAGGACAGTCCCACCATAATTTGCCCACCTCTGTCATAGACAACAATATGATTTACTTCAAAGTATAGCTATCAAACATATAAGAACACCAAATATATCAGCTAATTTTACACACCTGTTGGAACATCTGAACAGTTGGTGAGTATGCCCTTATGGAAAGGGCAAACTTCAAGAGATTGATCTGCAAATTGGATAAAAATTGTCCTGCTTTCTTCAAGATTAAGTTGTAATAAGAATGTTCTGAATCTGTTAAAAACAATACAGGGAAGATTTTAGTATTTGGCCTCAAATAGTATGGCATATCCATTAGCATTAGGCAACATGCAAATATTACACCAGTATTGATTGCTAAAGGACCTGAACGTCTCACTTGGTGAATTCTTTTACTCAGCAAATCTAAAAGCCTCACATCAATGGGAAAAAAAGCTGCAAGTGTGAATTAAATAGCCTCATTTTCCACCTCATTTAACATTTTTCAGGAACTGACAAATCCACCCAGGACAAGAAAGGCAACAATACTTCCCTATATAGCCTCACTTACTGCCTATAATTTATTCATTTATTTCAATTTTTTCTGAATCTATCTCAGGCTCTTTGCGCTGTTCAGAAACATTTATACAAGCTATAAAGTAACTCACCTGTAAAGGGAGTTCTTCCAGATGGCTTCTGCACATTTGTTTTTGGGATGCACTATCAGTGCAGCTTGGACTAGTGGAACCTTAGAGCAGCAATGCCCACTAAAGTGCTCTCATGCCCTCTGCACCTCCCTTTGCAACGCCAAATGTTTGAAGAGCAAAACTATGAAAGGGGGTGTACCATACCAAGCATCTTAGTTCTTTCCACTGCTCCTCAGGTTGAAAGTTCAAATTAGGACTCCAGGGAAGAGAGGAAGTTGGGGTGGAGTGTGAATATGCAGATGTCATTTCATAAACTCTGTTCACAGGGGAGTAACCTTCAGTTCTTCAAATGGCCTCTGCACATTCCCATTCTAGGGAGTTTGGCAATCAGAACTCTTCCCTCCAGACAGTGGGTCCTATTTAAATAGAGATTATAATACTTCTTTATCAAATTATGCATCTGGCCTATGCCAGACTCAAGGAATAACACTTTGTAAAAGTTTCAGAGTAACAGCCGTGTTAGTCTGTATTCGCAAAAAGAAAAGGAGTACTTGTGGCACCTTAGAGACTAACCAATTTATTTGAGCATGAGCTTTCGTGAGCTACAGCTCACTTCATCGGATGCATACCATGGAAACTGCAGAAGACATTATATACACACAGAGACCATGAAACAATACCTCCTCCCACCCCACTGTCCTGCTGGTAATAGCTTATCTAAAGTGATCATCAAGTTGGGCCATTTCCAGCACAAATCCAGGTTTTCTCACCCTCCGCCCCCCCCCACACAAACTCACTCTCCTGATGGTAATAGCCCATCCAAAGTGACCACTCTCTTCACAATGTGTATGATAATCAAGGTGGGCCATTTCCTGCACAAATCCAGGTTCTCTCCAAATAGAAGGCCTGTCCAAATAGAAGGCCAGGCTCTTCTCATGTTGAGCGTATGGAGGATAGCTTCCCTATTATCGTCATGAGGTTTGGGATAAAAGGCTGGAAGTTGAATAATCTGATTCAAGTGAAACACATAAGTCACCCTTGGGAGTGAACTTTCGATGTGGTCTAAGTGTGACCCTCTCAGGGAAGAACACAGTAAAAAGGATATGTGCCATGAAACCTGCTATCTCCTCTATCCCTCTTGCAGTGGTGATAGCAATCAGGAAAGCCATCTTCAAGGAAAGGTGAGTTAGTGAATAAATGCCATGGGATCAAATAGTGGACTAGTCAGTCCTCTTAATGCTAGGTTGAGATCCCATTAGGGAGTGGGACCCTGGGTTGTGGGAAGAGGTTTGCTATGCCTTTAAAATAAATCTCTTCGTAGTTGGGTGGGAAAAGGTTGAGTATCCTTCTATCTGCTGATGGAAGGCTGCAATTGCTGCCAGATGAACCTTCCAAGAACTAATAGAGAATCCCAATTGCTTTGAAGTCAACAGGTAGTCTAGGACAACTGGTAGGGTGGCTGCAGTAAGGGTGACACCCTTGGACTGGCACCAGATCTGGAATCTCTTCCATTTCTGAAGGTAGGTATGACGAGTAGTTCCCTTCCTACTGTGTACTAGCACCTCCTGTACCTCCTCAGAACAAGATGTCTCTATGTGCTGGAACCATGAAGGAGCCACGATTGGAGTTGCAGAACCCACAGATTGGAATGGAGAGTGCATCTCTCATTCTGAGACAGGAGATAAGGAGTGATCAGGAGAGGCACTGGTGGACAAAATGCAGCTGTGACAGGAAAGGTCACCACGTCTGCAGGCCAGGTGGGAGAAAGCAGCATAATGTTTGCTTTCACTCTTCTTATTTTCAACAGGACCTTCAGTAATAAAGGGAAGGGGCAAAAAGGCATAAAGAAGGCCCTTGTCCCAAGGAAGGAGCAGAGCACCTCCCATGGAGTGTCATCAAATCCCCACCCTGAAGCAGTACTGAGCATATTTCTTGTTCTGGGAAGTAGCGAAAAGGTCTATTACTGGTGTCCCCCATTGTCAGAATATGTCGTGGAGTATCACCGATTCTATCTCCCATGTGGGAATTTGCGGTTGAGGCTGTCCACCGTCATCTTGCATATTCCCAGTGGATAGTCCGCTGATATTAGGACACAGTGTGAGATGCACCAGTTCCATAGTTTTAGTGCCTCTACACACACAGGGAATGAGACCAGGTGCCTCCCTGTCAGTTTATGTAATACATGTAGGCCACACTGTCAATCATGACTTGTGTGTCTCTCTCTGATCAGTGAGAGGAAGTCAGCGCACATGTTTCTGACCACTCTGAGCTCGAGCAGGTTGACATGGAGGTATGTCTTGTCCATTTGTCCTGTATTGTGCAACCATTCAGATGGGAACTCCATCCTATGAGGGATGCATCAGGGATCAAGAATAGAGATGGGAAAGACTGTACTACCTCTTCAGAAGGAGAGACTGAGAAATATCTGATGTTGGAAGAGTGCCTTGTCTGAATGGGGTCGAGGCCAGCTCCTATGAATTCTAGCCTCTATACCAATGTTAAGGTTGGTTTTTGTTTGTTGATCTGTAGGCCCAGATTCAGAAACATGTGGCCTTAGTGATTCGTTGAGCCTTTGTGAAGGACTGTGCCCTGACAAGGCAATCATGCAGGTAAGGATAAATTGAGATGCCTTGAGAGCATGAGTGGGCTGCCACTACTGAAAGGACCTTGGAAATAACTCTGGGGACTGATGAGAGTCCAAAAGGGAGAACTCTGTACTGGTAGTGGTCCTGCCCAGCATGAATCTGACGTAACACTTGTGACTCAGTATGATGGAAATGTGGAAGTATGCATCTTGAAGATTGAGGGCAAAGAACCAATCTCCTTCCGCTAATGCTGGAATGATTGTTGATAGGATGAACATCTTGAATTTCTGCGCTTTGAGGTATATGTTGGGTGATCTAAGGTCCAGTATGGGTCTTCAACCTCCCTATTTCTTTGATAACAGGAAGTAGTGAGAGTAGAAATCTTTGCCTCACATGTATGCGGGTTATCTCAAGTGCCTATATACAAATGCAAGAAGCCTGGGAAACAAGCAGGGAGAACCGGAGGTCCTGGCAAAGTCAGGGAATTATGATGTGATTGGAATAACAGAGACTTGGTGGGATAACTCGCATGACTGGAGTACTGTCATGGCTGGATACAAACTGTTCAGGAAGGCCAGGGAGGCCAGAAAAGGTGAGGGAGTTGCACGGTATGTAAGGGAGCAGTATGACTGCTTAGAGCTCAAATATGAAACTGCAGATAAACCTGAGAGTCTCTGGGTTAAGTTTAGAAGCGTGAGCAACAAGGGTGATGTCGTGGTGGGAGTCTGCTATAGACCACCGGACCAGGGGGATGAGGTGGACAAGGCTTTCTTCCGGCAACTCACAGAAGTTACTAGATCGCACGCCCTGGTTCTCATGGGAGACTTCAATCATCCTGATATCTGCTGGGAGAGCAATAAAGCAGTGCAGACAATCCAGGAAGTTTTTAGAAAGGGTAGGGGATAATTTCCTGGTGCAAGTGCTGGAGGAACCAACTAGGGGTGGAGCTCTTCTTCAACTGCTGCTCACAAACCAGGAAGAATTAGTAGGGGAAGCAAAAGTGGATGGGAACCTGGGAGGCAGTGACCCTGAGATGGTCGAGTTCAGGATCCTGACACAAGGAAAAAAGGAAAGCAGCAGCATACGGACCCTGGACTTCAGAAAAGCAGACTTTGACTCCCTCAGAGAACTGATGGGCAGGATCCCATGGGAGAATAACATGAGGGGGAAAGGAGTCCAGGAGAGCTGGCTGTATTTTAAAGAATCGTTATTGTGGTTACAGGGACAAACCATCCCGATGTCTAGAAAGAATAGTAAATATGGCAGGCGACCAGCTTGGCTTAACAGTGAAATCCTTGCTGATCTTAAACACAAAAAAGAGGCTTACAAGAAGTGGAAGATTGGACAAATGACCAGGGATGAGTATATAAATATTGCTCGGGCATGTAGGAATGAAAACAGGAAGGCTAAATCACACCTGGAGTCGCAGCTAGCGAGGGATGTTAAGAGTAACAAGAAGGGTTTCTTCAAGTATGTTGGCAACAAGAAGAAAGTCAAGGAAAGTGTGGGCCCCTTACTGAATGAGGGAGGCAACCTAGTGACAGAGGATGTGGAAAAAGCTTAATGTACTCAATGCTTTTTTTGCCTCTGTCTTCACGAACAAGGTCAGCTCCCAGACTGCTGCACTGGGCAGCACAGCATGGGGAGGAGGTGACCAGCCCTCTCTGAAGGAAGAAGTGGTTCGGGACTATTTAGAAAAACTGGACAAGTGCACAAGTCCATGGGGCTGGATGCGTTGCATCCAAGAATGCTAAAGGAATTGGCAGATGTGATTGCAGAGCCATTGGCCATTATCTTTGAAAACTCATGGCGATCGGGGGAAGTCCCAGAAGACTGGAAAAAGGCTAATATAGTGCCAATCTTTAAAAAAGGGAAGAAGGAGGATCCTGGAAACTACAGGCCGGTCAGCCTCACCTCAGTCCCCGGAAAAATCATGGAGCATGTCCTCAAGGAATCAATTCTGAAGCACTTAGAGGAGAGGAAAGTGATCAGGAACAGTCAGCATGGATTCACCAAGGGCAAGTCATGCCTGACTAATCTAATTGCCTTCTATGATGAGATAACTGGCTCTGTTGATGAGGGGAAAGCAGTGGACGTGTTATTCCTCGACTTTAGCAAAGCTTTTGACATGGTGTCCCACAGTATTCTTGTCAGCAAGTTAAAGAAGTATGGTCTGGATGGATGCACTACAAGGTGGGTAGAAAGTTGGCTAGATTGTCGGGCTCAATGGGTAGTGATCAATGGCTCCATGTCTAGTTGGCAGCTGGTATCTAGCGGAGTGCCCCAACGGTCGGTCCTGGGGCCGATTTTGTTCAATATCTTCATGAATGATCTGGAGGATGGTGTGGATTGCACCCTCAGCAAGTTTGCGGATGACACTAAACTGGGAGGAGTGGTAGATACGCTGGAGGGTAGGGATAGGATACAGAGGGACCTAGACAAATTGGAGGATTGGGCCAAAAGGAATCTGATGAGGTTCAACAAGGACAAGTGCAGAGTCCTGCACTTAGGACGGAAGAATCCCATGCACCACTACAGACTAGGGACCGAATGGCTCGGCAGCAGTTCTGCAGAAAAGGACCTAGGGGTTACAGTGGACAAGAAGCTGGATATGAGTCAACAATGTGCCCTTGTTCCCAAGAAGGCCAATGGTATTTTGGGATGTGTATGTAGGGGCATTGCCAGCAAATCGAGGGATGTGATCGTTCCCCTCTATTCGACATTGGTGAAGCCTCATCTGGAGTACTGTGTCCAGTTTTGGGCCCCACACTACAAGAACGATGCGGAAACATTGGAGAGAGTCCAGCGAAGGGCAACAAAAATGATTAGGGGTCTGGAACACATGACTTATGAGGAGAGGCTGAGGGAACTGGGATTGTTTAGTCTGCAGAAGAGAAGAATGAGGGGGGATTTCATAGCTGCTTTCAACTACCTGAGAGGTGGTTCCAAAGAGGATGGTTCTAGACTATTCTCAGTGGTAGAAGAGGACAGGACAAGGAGTAATGGTCTCAAGTTGCAGTGGGGGAGATTTAGGTTGGATATTAGAAAAAAAACTTTTTCACTAGGAGCGTGGTGAAACACTGGAATGCGTTACCTAGGGAGGTGGTGGAATCCCCTTCCTTAGAAGTTTTTAAGGTCAGGCTTGACAAAGCCCTGGCTGGGATGATTTAGTTGGGATTGGTCCTGCTCTGGGCAGGGGGTTGGACTAGATGACCTCCAGAGGTCCCTTCCAACTCTGATATTCTATGATTCTATGTATGGGCACAGATTCTATAGCTCCTATGCTGAGTAGATGGTTTACCTCTTGACATAGTAGACTCTTGTGAGAAGGGTGGTTGGGAGGAGAGAGGGAGGAGAAATGGATGGCATATCCATTCTGGATAATCTCCAGCGCCCAATGTCGGAGATTATCTGTTCCCAGGTACTGCGGAATGGAGTAACACAGTCTTCAAAAGGACGGGTGAGGTCTTCCAGCATGAGGTGGCAAGGAGAGTGTTCTACAGATGCCTCAACCAACCTGTCAAAACTGGCGCTTCAAGGTGAAGGCCTGAGATGAAGTCGGCTGACATTCCCACCATTGGGGAACCTCGGTTTCTTCCTCTGTGGCTCGTAAGCTCTTTGTGACGACTACTGAGACATATATTGTGATGATCAGGGCTTAACCAGTGGCTGAGGGCTATACTTCTTCTTGTAGGCCAGCATATATATCCCTAGGGATCAAAAGAATCACCCTCAAATCCTTCAACATGTGAAGAGATGTTGAAATCTTTTCAGCAAATAAATTCATCCCCTCAAAAGGAAGGTCCTCTTTAAGGAAGCCGGACAAATGCAGCCACAAAGCCCATCTTATACAGCCAAGGAAATCGAGTGTGCCACCATGTTGGCCACATCTAATGCAGACTGGAGGGATGTTTTAGCCACCAACTGACCCTCACTGATTATAGCCTTAAGTTGATCTTTATGGGAGTCCGGAAGTTATTCAATAAAGGAACTAATTTCATAGAGTTCTGGTAGTCCTATTTTGCCAGCAAGGCCTGGTAATTTTCTGCACAGAACTGGAGGGTGGCTGATGAATATGCCTTTCTGCCAAACAGGTCCAGACATTCCCCATCTCTGTCACATGTGGTGGATTTAAACTGCTGTTGGCGGTCCTTAGAATTAACTGCATTCACAATGATGGAATTTGGAGGCGAGTGGAAAAAGAGAAATTCTGTATCCTTTTCCAGCACATAATACATTTTGTCCTCCCACTTGCATGTTGGCAGGACGGATACAGGGGTCTGCCATATGACTTTGGTGGGGTCCAAGAGTGCCTCATTAACTGGGAGGGCCACAATGGCAGAGATAGAAGAGTGAAAAATGTCCACCAATTTGTAGTGAGACTCAGTCACTTCCTGCAACTGTATTTGCAAGGCTTCTGCCACCCTATGAGATAGGGCCTGGAATGATTTAAAACCATCAGCCATGGATGGTGGAGGAGGCACCATCACTTTTCTGAGGATGACCAGAAATGAACTTGAGGAGTGTCTTCCTCCTCTGCCCCAACTTCCTTCCCCAGCTGCTCAGGAGGGTCTGAAGCCTTCAAAGCTGCAGCTGAAGGAGGATTCTGCCTTGCCTGTTAGATGTCATACTAGGGGCCTGGGAGGCCTGCTGCCTCTGAGTCTGCCAAGAGTCCTAGTACAGCCACTGAAGGTAGCGAATCCATGGCAGGTACCACAGTTGGCCAAACCATGGAGGCTGAGGGTCAGGTGGATGATACAACTGGTGCCCATAGTGAAATAAGGCTCCATATGGCAGGTAAGACCAGTGGGAACCCAAGTCCTGTTGCTCACTTTCCAACTCCGATGATAAGAAAGGTGGTGCACGGCAAGGAGATGTCTGTCAGCAAGTCCAGTGCTCTGGAAGAACTTGGTACAGGGGTAAGTCCTGTGTGCAGGACACCAAGAGATCTGTCACACACCAGAAATTAGGCGGTGTGGATGGTATTGATACCAATGGTGTTTGTCGGTGCTGAGAAGCTTGTAACGATGGAGTCGGAGATGCAAACCTAGCCATATGGTCTGCTGGTGTCACATGCACCAGGGTCAGTGCCAGTGCCAATGTCCATGCCAGTGTACCCTTGCCCGGGGTGGATCTTCCACGGCTTTCATGCCTCTGAGGTATCAGTACTTCTTTGCCCATACCCATCGGGTCTTTAGGCAGACCGACTTACTCTGTCAACTTGGTACCACGCATGTCCTGGGTACCAGCATTAGGCAGCTTCAGTGCCTTCAGCACTGATAGAGCTGGAGACTGTTTCAAGCTCGATCAGGACTCGCTATAGTGACTCACAGACTCTTTATTAGTGGTCTTGAGTGAGTGGTTCATCTCCTAGGGATCATCTGCCTTCGAAGTAGAAAGTTGCAGTGAGAGTTCTTGTTGGAATTCTGGGGCATGAAGGGCTAACTCCATGAGCAGGAGTTTGAGCCTTAACTCTCTCTTTCCTGGATCTGGGTTTCAGTTGCTGGCACCAACCACACTCTTGTGGATTGTGCTTTTCTCCCAAGCAGTGAGTGTCCGTCAGTCAATGGGATAGGTTCCTTGCAAATGAAGCACTTTTTGAAGCCTGGAGAGCCAGAGCTGGCGGTAGGCAAACCTTTTCTTCTTTTCTTTTTTCTTCTTCAAAAAACAAATAAGGTAACAAAGGAAAAGGATTCAAGGGAAGATCAAATTTACAAAACTAAAGAGTGTTAACAATCTCCAGCCAGGAGCTGTTGAGAAGAGGGAATGCCTATGCATGCTGGCAAATCTCGTGGCAGGTTAGGAGCAGCGCATGTGCGAGTGGGACAGACTGCTACCAAAGGTTCCGATCAACGGCTAAGGGGATACTACTCTAAGAAGCTAATGTTGTGCCAATATTTTAATAGGGTAGAGTGGGACACATTCCAGGGGCTGTTTACAGGGCCCCTGGGTTGGGACCTGGAGTAGTGGGTAGGCCTGGGTCCCTCCACCAGCCAGTGGGGAAGTGGCCTAAGACCCAAAGAGGAACAAGACTCTTTACTAGAATCCCAAGAAAGGGGCTAGATTTAAAGGGGCACAAGAGGAGCTGAAGAGAGAAGGCATTCTCCAGAAGGAGGGGCTGAATCCCACTTGAGCCAGAGAATAGGAAGACTTGTGCTTATGTTTGTTTTGGACTTGAGTACCTCAGAAGGGTTTCACTCATGCATATTGACCGTGTGACTTGGCTGGAGGCTACCGAGCCAGGTTGTCAGCTGACAGGGGGTGCCGAGAGTGGAGGGAGAGTGCAGGGTTGCACGCAGTCAATA
The DNA here is from genome assembly GCF_965140285.1 of Lepidochelys kempii. Taxonomy (NCBI): domain Eukaryota; kingdom Metazoa; phylum Chordata; order Testudines; family Cheloniidae; genus Lepidochelys; species Lepidochelys kempii. The sequence continues at coordinate 97,971,892 of NC_136380.1, forward strand.
GGAAGCACTCACAAGAGGTTCTTTTTCTTCTGTAGCCAAACTGTAGGGACCAGTCATAGTGATTCTGCATACATTGGATCCTCCTGAGCATAAACACTTGGTGTGACAGGGCACACTCTATGATTCTCTCTATGATTCTCTATGAGTGTGCCCTGTCACACCAAGTGTTTATGCTCAGGAGGATCCAATGTATGCAGAATCACTATGACTGGTCCCTACAGTTTGGCTACAGAAAAGAAGACTGATATCTGCACTGGGACACTGATGAGCTTTTTTTTTTAACCCAATCAGGGGCTGCAGCTAGGTCTGCCCTCCCAGATATAGATGCTGACTCTCTGGGGCGGAGCACCCACGGGGAAAAAAATAGTGGGTGCTCAACACCCACCGGTGGGCCCCACCTATCAGCACCTCCTGCCTGTCAGTGGTAGCTGTTCAGTGGCGTGGAGGAGTCACTGCGGGGAGGAGTGGGGGCTTGGGAGAAAGGGTGGAGTTAGGGCAGAGTCTGGGGCAGAGCAGGGGGTCGAGCATGCCCCAGAAACTGAGGAAGTTTCCGCCTATGCTCCCGTGCACTTCAGTGCTGGAAAGTTTAGCTGGTAATGCTTCCTGAAACAGCATAGCTCGGAAGAAATTCTGATGCTCCTTTCTGGACCTGATAAAGGTGCTGATTATGGAGCAAGAGTGAGAGAGAGAGGCCACACAGCACAAACATGCATCTAAAGCAATAAATCAGCACGGCAGTAAGTGCATCTCTTGAAATACAGTTTCTTTGTCTTTGGTTTTAATATATCACATCTTCAACCCTCATCCTCAATACACCTCTGCCCAAATGGCCTAAAAAGATCTGAGGGCTTTTGCAATGTGCCTGGAAGATTAAGAAACCTGACTTTGCCAACTAACAAAGTATCAGACAACTCTTCACAAAAGTCTCTCCTCTCTGTTTCCACCCCTGACCCAAATCTGCCATTTACAGCAGGGATTCCCAAACTAGTGTGCTTGACGTTTCATAAGCTTGACATTTCATCAATTCTCTCGCTCACTAGAAATAACAATTGGAATACTTAGGTTTTGCGGTGCGCTTTTTTGCATATTGGTTGTATTAAATTGCGGGAGCATAATATTCTGCCTTACAGAAGGTTGACATGCGTGACAAGGGTATGTATTTTTTAGTAGTGAACAGAGCTGCAATCCAGAAACGCACTTAAGCACCTGCTTAACTTTAAAGATGTAACCAGTCACCTAACACGATAGTGCATAATTTTGGATGTAACTGATCTGTTGACATATGTTGCAAATTTATTTCAGAGAAACTGAGACCATTAGTTTTTATATTGCTATATGTTAATTTTAACATTTAAGTGGCAAAGTTTAAGACTGAATGGGTGATGAAAACTAGTTGGGATAAAAAGAAAATGCTGCCATGTAACGGGGGGAATTAGCTACATACCCATAATGTGTACTCCCACGTTAACTTTCAGAGAGATTTAAAAATATTTCTTTAGGTGTTAAATGTAGCAAGTTTTAACCCTTTCAATCTTCCATATCTAATTGTTTTAATATATGTTTATGTATTGTAATATGACAATTCTATATACAGCCCAAATCTGCATTATACAAAGTGCCAGATTTAACATATTATTTACCCCTCCTCCAGACCATTGAATGAAGGTGTAAAGATGCACCAGATGTGATATGCAACATATCTGCCTGCGCTGCCAGGATATTTCCCTCTGACTTAATACACTGCATTTTATTAGAGCCTTTTGTTTATTGTCCTTTGACCAGTTTTCCATGCATGTGATATCCCTCCTGTCCAAGGAGCCTAGAAATGTTTGCAGTGGAAGAACATGGAATTTGCATTTTTGCAGAGAATCTTTTAGCTTTTACATTTTGTGAAAAAATAAAAACATTAACTATTTACTAAATTTTACATAAAGTACCAGTACCATACTTATTCCAGAGATTCTCAAACTGGGGCCCACAGAATGCATTCTAGGGGGTGCTGAGAAGCTGGTGGTGGCAGCAGCATGGAGAGTGGCAGCTGCTGGCTGGGCACCCAGTGCTGAAGGCAGCACCGCCGCCAGCAGCAGCGCAGAAGTAAAGGTAGCATGGTATGGTATTGCCACCCTTACTCCTCCATTGCTGCGGACAGTGGTCCTGCTTCAAAGCTGGAGAGCAATTCTATTAATTTTATCATGACTGATGACACTGGTAGGCTTTGAACCTGATTAAAAATGGCAAATATATCAAGAACATTGTGTTAAACTGACTCCTCTACATATTTTGGCTAGGGAAACTAAAGTTCAATATTTCATTTTTAATGTGTAAAAACAGATTTTTAATTGTTTTTTTCCCCAAGAGAATTATTCTTTTTTAAAATCACAGAAAACTGGGATCCCTGCTCAAGCCCCAGCCATTTTGAACATTTATTAAATACAAGTGTGTGACAATGTATGTCAAATGTTTCAACAAATTTCATACAGATAGCTCTGCCTAAATCCCTTTTTATCCACTAACTTTGTAATTGATTACATACAAAAATGAAAGTTTCTCAGACATGATTTTTAATTTCTGCCCAAATTCCTCACTGCTATTGATTCCATTACTCTCACGATTTCTCTCTCAGTACCGGTTCTATCATCTTACCAAGTTTTAAAATTAGACTTACCAGAAGACTATTAGGTCTTTTTATCTTTTAAAAATAAAGCTTCCATGTTTGTGTTTTTTCCAAACATGTAGTAGCTTTCCTAGTTCAACACTCTTCATAAGTAATTGCCAATGGGCTGGGACACAAATCCACCCACCATAATTTATATACCTCCAGTTTTCCAGCTCCCAACTTTGCATTTCCTTACCTGTTTTTAATATTAAAAGTACACTAATAAGAGCATTTTTATTTCCTAATTATCTATCTAACTTATTTTACTTTTAGAATGTTGACTTCAATCTAAGTATTTCAGCCATACTTATCATCATTTATTTGATCTTTGTCATTAGCTTACAGACTGACTTTTTCCAATAGAATTTGCTCTCCCCCACTTATATTAGTATTCATTTTAGCACTCATTCTATTTAAAAAAATTAGGTACTTTGGATAATACTAATTCAGCAGCACTTACGGGCTGTGTAAAAGTTTGTTTTCGTCCCCTTCCTCTATTATACCCCTCTCCCTCCCTCCCTCTCTCTCCTCCTCTCTTTGAGTAGCCCATATGAAGTCACATTGGCTGTTGCTGTTTAATTATGGTGAAGTTTAGGATGATGATTTCTGCTCAGTAGTGAACTGATCCTGTATCCTTTAAGTCAGTGGGAATTTTTCAACCAACTTCTGAGAGAGGAGAACTGTGCCCTAGAATATTTTTATTTTCCATCATATATTTTCTTTAACTCTCAAACCCATGAACTCCTGGATGCTAAGAACCAAATAATCAATATGCTGAATTCAAGTAATTAAAATAGTCACATACACCAAGCTTTTCTATTACCCTCCTGTTCTTAATAAATGTCTTATTGCCAGAAGTAGGTCCAGGGATAGCTTGTCCTCTTGTGGGAGTCTCTATATCCTCAATCATACGACTGTTCTCTATATAAAACTTAGGTGATAAATATAGCTAAAAATGGATTCAGATTTATTCTCAATAGATGTCTACATTGTGAGTCACCCATGATTATTAATTAATGGGGCTTCAATCCTGTTGTCATAAATATAAAGGGAAGGGTAAACCCCTTTGAAATCCTTCCTGGCCAGGGGAAAGCTCCTCTCACCTGTAAAGGGTTAAGAAGCTAAAGGTAACCTCGCTGGCACCTGACCAAAATGACCAATGAGGAGACAAGATACTTTCAAAAGCTGGGAGGAGGGAGAGAAACAAAGGGTCTATGTATCTGTCTGTATGCTGGGTCTTTGCCGGGGATAGACCAGGAATGGAGTCTTAGAACTTTTAGTAAGTAATCTAGCTAGGTATGTGTTAGATTATGATTTCTTTAAATGGCTGAGAAAAGAATTGTGCTGAATAGAATAACTATTTCTGCCTGTGTATCTTTTTTGTAACTTAAGGTTTTGCCTAGAGGGGTTCTCTATGTTTTTGAATCTAATTACCCTGTAAGATATCTACCATCCTGATTTTACAGGGGGGATTTCTTTATTTCTATTTACTTCTATTTTTATTAAAAGTCTTCTTGTAAGAAAACTGAATGCTTTTTCATTGTTCTCAGATCCAAGGGTTTGGGTCTGTGGTCACCTATGCAAATTGGTGAGGCTTTTTATCCAACATTTCCCAGGAAAGGGGGGGTGCAAGTATTGGGAGGATTGTTCATTGCTCTTAAGATCCAAGGGTCTGGGTCTGTAGTCACCTAAGGAAATTGGTGAGGCTTTTTACCAAACCTTGTCCAGGAAGTGGGGTGCAAAGTTTGGGGAAGTATTTTGGGGGGAAAGACGTGTCCAAACAGCTCTTCCCCAGTAACCAGTATTAGTTTGGTGGTGGTAGTGGCCAATCCAACGACAAAGGGTGGACTATTTTGTACCTTGGGGAAGTTTTGACCTAAGCTGGTAAAGATAAGCTTAGGAGGTTTTTCATGCAGGTCCCCACATCTGTACCCTAGAGTTCAGAGTGGAGGAGGAACCTTGACATGGTGCCATAGTGGTGGGATTAACCTGAAATCATTTTGAGATTTTTTGAACTAGAAATACAGATTTTAAAAAAATAATTTTTTTTCCTTAGGAAAGGAAGTCCAGAAAGCAGCTGAAACTGAAAGCAGCTTGTTTTTTCTCTGCTTTGTGGCCAAGCAGAGACAAAAGGGGATTATCTTTGTGAATTGCAGGTTTTCTTTGCCTGGAGGCAGGGTACTTAACTCCTGCAGGGAAATTCACAGTCTTCCAACCCAGAGTTTTTTTTTTCCTAAAAGTAAATAGGGGGGGTGTGTTCTACCCATTTGCTTTTTCTTTGGGCTGGGTAAGCAGGTTTCCAAATAGTTGGAGGTTTTTTGCTTTGATTTGGGCCCAGAGCAGAGACAAGGGAATTGTCTTTTTCTGTAGGCTGACAATCACTATCAGAGAATAGGTATTCTATTCCAGCACAGCAAAATTTTACAGCCAAGTTTTGTTTTTTATTTCTAAACCTCGGGTGTAAAGTTAGTTAAAAACAGAAAGGTTAGAATGACAAAATCCGCGGTTCGACTACAGCTGGAATTAGCCAAATTTCAGGCTGAGGAAAAACAAAGGGAACATGAAAGACAGATAGAACTCATGCGGCTGGAGAAGGAGGTACAGGAGGCTGCCCACAAGAGGGAAATGGAGGCAAGGAAGCATGTGGAGGAGGAGAAGGAAAAAGAGAGGAAGCATGTGGAGGAGATGGAGAGGATAAAGGCCCAGCAGAATATACCAACAAACCCTAGCAATCCTTCTCCAGGTACCACTTCCCATCCCAGAAAGTTCCCCACCTACAAGGCAGGTGATGATACTGAGGCCTTCTTAGAAAACTTCGAAAGGGCCTGCCTTGGGTACAGCATCTCTACCGACCAATACATGGTAGAGCTGAGGCCGCAGCTCAGTGGACCCTTAGCTGAGGTGGCAGCTGAAATGCCTAAAGAACACATGAACAAGTATGAACTGTTTAAATCCAAGGCGAGAGTCAGAATGGGGATAACACCCGAGCATTCTCGTCGGAGGTTCAGAGCCCTAAGGTGGAAACCAGACGTGTCATTTACCCGACATGCCTACCACATTGTGAAACATTGGGATGCCTGGATATCAGGAGCAAGTGTTGAATCTCCAGTAAATTTGCCGTTCCTAATGCAAATGGAACAATTCTTAGAGCGTGTTCCTGAGGAAATAGAAAGATACATCCTAGATGGGAAACCCAAAACTGTAATCGAGGCAGGAGAGATTGGAGCCAGATGGGTGGAGGTGGCAGAGAAGAAGAAAACTGGTCGCAGTTGGAGCGGAGACCAGAAGGGACAACCCCAGACCACACCCTATTACCGGGGGCCGCCCAAGGCTCCACCTACCTCCCAAAGAACCCTCCAGACCCCTTATCGTCCCACCACCCCATTCTCCAGCAACCCACCTCGCCCCAGTGACCCGTCAGCTGGATGATGTTTTAAATGTAACAAGCTGGGGCATGTAAAGGCCAACTGCCCCAAGAACCCCAACAGATTACAGTTCATTGCACCGGAATCACACCAGAGGTCCGCAGGCCCAGATACCTCCCAGATACCTTTGGAGCGGAGGGAAACTGAGTGTGGGCGGGAAGAAGGTCACCGCGTGGAGGGACACCGGAGCACAAGTGTCAGCTATCCATGCTTCCTTAGTGGACCCCAATTTAATCAACCCAGAGATCCAAGTGACGATTCAACCCTTTAAGTCCAACTCTTTCAATTTGCCTACAGCCAAGTTGCTTGTCCAGTACAAGGGCTGGTCAGGAATGTGGACTTTTGCAGTCTATGATGATTATCCCATCCCCATGCTGTTGGGGGAAGACTTGGCCAAGCATGTGAAGCAGGCCAAGAAGGTGGGAACGGTCACCCGCAGCTAGGCTAAACAAGCCGTGAGGCCTAGCTCTGTTCCGGAAACTTCTATCAGGACCCGGTCAGAAGTGATGGACCCGGACCCCAGGCCAATGTCTGCAACAGCAGTAGTGGATCCAGTCCCAGAAACCCAGATGGAACTAGTCCCAGAACCGGAACCAGCCGAACAACCAACACCAGACCCATTGTCAGCACTGAATCCAGTACTTGCAACCTCAACACCAGAGGGCCCCACCGACCCTGAACTGGCAGCAGCCCATAACCCTACACAAGAGGCTCAGCCGGAGCCTGAATCCCAACATAGTTCACCAGCGGAGAGAGGTTCACAGTCAACAGAAACAGCTCCATCCCCTATATAGCTTCCAGAGGGACCAAGCCTAGGTCCACAATCCAATGAGGAACTGATGTCTCCAGCATCAAGGGAACAGTTCCAGACCGAACAGGAAGCAGATGAAAGCCTCCAGAGAGCTTGGACGGTGGCACGGAACAACCCACCGCCTCTCAGCTCTTCTAATCGATCCAGGTTTGTTGTAGAAAGAGGACTTTTATACAAGGAAACTCTTTCTGGTGGACACCAGGAAGACTGGCATCCTCAGAGACAGTTGGTAGTTCCAACTAAATACCGGGCCAAGCTCTTGAGCTTAGCCCACGATCACCCTAGTGGCCATGCTGGGGTGAACAGGACCAAAGACCGTTTGGGGGGGGTCATTCCACTGGGAGGGAATGGGCAAGGATGTTTCTACCTATGTCCGGTCTTGTGAGGTGTGCCAAAGAGTGGGAAAACCCCAAGACCAGGTCAAAGCCCCTCTCCAGCCACTCCCCATCATTGAAGTTCCATTTCAGCGAGTAGCTGTGGATATTCTGGGTCCTTTTCTGAAAAAGACACCCAGAGGAAAGCAGTACATACTGACTTTCATGGATTTTGCCCCCCGATGGCCGGAAGCAGTAGCTCTAAGCAACACCAGGGCTAAAAGTGTGTGCCAGGCACTAGCAGACATTTTTGCCAGGGTAGGTTGGCCCTCCGACATCCTCACAGATGCAGGGACTAATTTCCTGGCAGGAACTATGAAAAACCTTTGGGAAGCTCATGGGGTAACTCACTTGGTTGACACTCCTTACCACCATCAAACAAATGGCATGGTGGAGAAGTTTAATGGAACTTTGGGGGCCATGATACGTAAATTCGATTTGGACCTAGTGTTGCAGCAGTTGCTCTTTGCCTACAGAGCTGTACCACACCCCAGTTTAGGGCTTTCCCCATTTGAACTTGTATATGGCCGTGAGGTTAAGGGGCCATTGCAGTTGGTGAAGCAGCAATGGGAGGGATTTACACCTTCTCCAGGAACTAACATTCTGGACTTCGTAACCAACCTACAAAACACCCTCCGAACCTCTTTAGCCCTTGCTAAAGAAAACTTACAGGATGCTCAAAAAGAGCAAAAAGCCTGGTATGATAAACATGCCAGAGAGCATTCCTTCAAAGTAGGGGACCAGGTCATGGTCTTAAAGGCGCTCCAGGCCCATAAAATGGAAGCATCGTGGGAAGGGCCATTCATGGTCCAGGAGCGCCTGGGAGCTGTTAATTATCTCATAGCATTCCCCACCTCCAACCGAAAGCCTAAGGTGTACCATATTAATTCTCTAAAGCCCTTTTATTCCAGAGAATTAAAGGTTTGTCAGTTTACAGCCCAGGGAGGAAACGACGCTGAGTGGCCTGAAGGTGTCTACTACGAAGGGAAATGTGCTGGTGGTGTGGAAGAGGTGAACCTCTCCATGACCCTTGGGTGTATGCAGCGACAGCAGATCAAGGAGCCTTGCACTAGCTACGCGCCAACGTTCTCAGCCACCCCAGGACTGACTGAACGGGCATACCACTCCATTGACACAGGTAATGCTCACCCAATTAGAGTCCAACCTTACCGGGTGTCTCCTCAAGCTAAAACTGCTATAGAACGGGAGATCCAGAATGTTACAGATGGGTGTAATCCGCCCCTCTGAAAGTGCATGGGCATCTCCAGTGGTTCTAGTTCCCAAACCAGATGGGGAAATATGTTTTTGCGTGGACTACCGTAAGCTAAATGCTGTAACTTGCCCAGACAACTATCCAATGCCACGCAGAGATGAACTATTAGAGAAACTGGGACGGGCCCAGTTCATCTCTACCTTGGACTTAACCAAGGGGTACTGGCAGGTACCGCTAGATGAATCGGCCAAGGAAAGGTCAGCCTTCATCACACATCTCGGGCTGTATGAATTTAATGTACTCCCTTTTGGGCTGCGAAATGCACCCGCCACTTTCCAAAGACTTGTAGATGGTCTCCTAGTGGGATTAGGAGAATATGCAGTCGCCTACCTTGACGATGTGGCCATATTTTCGGATTCCCGGGCAGACCACCTGGAACAGCTACAAAAAGTCCTTGAGCGCATAAGGGAGGCAGGACTAACTGTTAAGGCTAAGAAGTGTCAAATAGGCCTAAACAGAGTGACTTACCTTGGACACCAGGTGGGTCAAGGAACTATCAGCCCCCTACAGGCCAAAGTGGATGCTATCCAGAAGTGGCCTGTCCCAAAGTCAAAGAAACAGGTTCAATCCTTCTTAGGCTTGGCCGGTTATTACAGACGATTTATACCGCACTACAGCCAAATCGCCGCCCCACTGACAGACCTAACCAAAAAGAAACAGCCAAATGCTGTTCAGTGGACCGAAAAGTGTCAGAAGGCCTTTAACAAGCTTAAAGCGACACTCATGGCTGACCCTGTACTAAGGGCCCCAGACTTTGACAAACCGTTCCTAGTAACCACAGATGCGTCCGAGCGTGGTGTGGGAGCAGTTTTAATGCAGAAAGGACCTGATCAAGAATTCCACCCTGTAGTGTTTCTCAGCAAAAAACTGTCTGAGAGGGAAAGCAACTGGTCAGTCACTGAAAAAGAATGTTACGCCATTGTCTATGCTCTGGAAAAGCTACGCCCATATGTTTGGGGACGGCGTTTCCACCTGCAAACCGACCATGCTGCACTGAAGTGGCTTCACACTGTCAAGGAAACTAACAAAAAACTTCTTCGGTGGAGTTTAGCTCTCCAAGATTTTGATTTCGACATCCAACACATCTCAGGAGCTTCTAACAAAGTGGCTGATGCACTCTCCCGTGAAAGTTTCCCAGAATCAACTGGTTAAAATAGTTGTTGAGATGTGGAAAATATTGTTAGTCTTTATGTACTTGGTAGTATATTTAGAGATGCATGTGTCTTATTAACTCTGTTTTTCCTAGAGCTCCAGGAAGAAATCCCAGCCAGTGTTTCACCCTAGCTGAGATTTGGGGGGCGTGTCATAAATATAAAGGGAATGGTAAACCGCTTTGAAATCCCTCCTGGCCAGGGGAAAGCTCCTCTCACCTGTAAAGGGTTAAGAAGCTAAAGGTAACCTCGCTGGCACCTGACCAAAATGACCAATGAGGAGACAAGATACTTTCAAAAGCTGGGAGGAGGGAGAGAAACAAAGGGTCTGTGTGTCTGTCTATATGCTGGTCTTTGTCGGGGATAGACCAGGAATGGAGTCTTAGAACTTTTAGTAAGTAATCTAGCTAGGTATGTGTTAGATTATGATTTCTTTAAATGGCTGAGAAAAGAATTGTGCTGAATAGAATAACTATTTCTGTCTGTGTATCTTTTTTGTAACTTAAGGTTTTGCCTAGAGGGGTTCTCTATGTTTTTGAATCTAATTACCCTGTAAGATATCTACCATCCTGATTTTACAGGGGGGATTTCTTTATTTCTATTTACTTCTATTTTTATTAAAAGTCTTCTTGTAAGAAAACTGAATGCTTTTTCATTGTTCTCAGATCCAAGGGTTTGGGTCTGTGGTCACGTATGCAAATTGGTGAGGCTTTTTATCCAACATTTCCCAGGAAAGGGGGGGTGCAAGTATTGGGAGGATTGTTCATTGCTCTTAAGATCCAAGGGTCTGGGTCTGTAGTCACCTAAGGAAATTGGTGAGGCTTTTTACCAAACCTTGTCCAGGAAGTGGGGTGCAAGGTTTTGGGAAGTATTTTGCGGGGAAAGACGCGTCCAAACAGCTCTTCCCCAGTAACCAGTATTAGTTTGGTGGTGGTAGTGGCCAATCCAACGACAAAGGGTGGACTATTTTGTACCTTGGGGAAGTTTTGACCTAAGCTGGTAAAGATAAGCTTAGGAGGTTTTTCATGCAGGTCCCCACATCTGTACCCTAGAGTTCAGAGTCGGGGAGGAACCTTGACACCTGTAAATCTACCCTTTATTTCTTTCCATATTATGCATAACTAGTATTTTTCTTTTAATTTTGCTATTTTAATCAACACTGCAGTATTTATATACACGATAATCATTGTGTTTTGTGACCATGTGAGTCTAATTATTTTATTATAGAGTACTTCAGGTATTAGGTTCACCAGAGTCATCTGATGGTCCAAGAATACATTCAACAAGAGTTATGAGTGGAACAATTTTTTTCCCACAGAAATACGTGTTTCTAGAGTAAATATTCACACGCAACAATTAGCTTCACCACAGGCATTTGGGTAAGCAGAAATCATTCTTAGTAAGACTCACTTCTTGCACTCCTGTCCCTCTTGAATTCCCTAAATAAGCTCCATTTCAGAGCCCTCACACAGGGTAGAAACCTTCCCAAAAGGAGAAGGGAAAATATGCTGTGCATTCTCAATGATCTCAAGGTCACATCATACCATATATCAGACAGACAGGCTCAGCAATGTCAGACATTGTCTCTAGCAGCATTGTGTTCTGGGGCAGCTATATTTGAAGCCAAAACGAGCTTTAAGCAGTCATGTAAAGGGGATGCTGCTGCACAAAATAAGATGTCACTGTGGCAGAAGAGCCTCTACCAAGGAGCAGCTGCAGAGTAAGTCTTTGCATAACGAAAATTAATGTGTTAATAAGATTACAATTATATTTAGTAAAAGTTGTTTGATTAAAACATGCTTTTTAAATACTTACCTCTTTGCTTATAAATTGTTAATTCTCGTACAGTTTCCAAAAACTGCCAAAACTTCTCATTATCTTCTTCTGCAATAAATTCGCTGTTTAAAAATAAATAACATTAATTTGTCCATATGATTTTGTTCAAGTGTACAGCACAGTAAAATCTACACGATGCTACTTTTAAACTATATAGCAATATAGGAGTGCTATTAAACTATAGTCTTGCAACCTTTTATGGTAAAATAATGAACGCTGACCTAGTTGTATGTTTTTCAGTTAAAGTAAAAGTCAGAATCAAATGCTTTCAGTGTGACTCAAGCTCAGCAATCAGATCTGCAGAGTAAAATTAAATAAGTTGGATCTATTCCTGTAAAAGGTACTAGTCAATTTTATTTTTGTTTCACATACATGTCAACATACAAAATATACATTTTTTATACATATTTGCTTTGCAAAAATGAAAATGCACATTTAATCAATTGAGAATTTTTAAATTATTGTCACTGATACAGTTTGTAATTACCTAGCTGGAGATCCACGGGTGGTCTCCAATCCGTACAGAGCCTTAAAGATTGATAGTTTGTTACCACCACAATAGTGGAGGACAGTTATTAGTTTTATTGCAAAGAACTGAAGTCCTCTCAATTTAACTCAGGTCACTCTTTCTAATCACACTTTATTGTTAAAAGGACATCAACTGAAAATTTACCTATTATTATTATTACTACTTTGTTTCCAATGTTTCTAGATGAAGAGTTGTAAATGTACAAAGCAGTCAATTAATCAGTTTCCCTTTTTTATGAGTCTCTTTCACACACTAAGAGGAGAGATAAAAGTTATAAAAATGGCAAAGTATGATTGTAAATCCACATTTAGTGATAGAGGCACTAAGGGCATATAAGGTATTGGAAACTAAATTTAACTCTTTTTTAAGTTAAACTGAAACTGAGGTGATTTCAAGCTAACAGTATCACTTTAAGTGTGCTGGTTTTGTTTTATTAATATTAAAACTATACACATTTATCCACCCTCTGCTGACTCCTTGATATGCCTTTGCTGCATTTGGGAGGGGAAAGTTATTTTACTCGGAAGATGGTGTTTTTCAGCATTATGTAAATTAGCTGGTTGTTGCTCCTCAGTTTGACCTGCAAAACATGTGACCAGGGGAAAATATAACAACTTTTATATACTATACCTTAAAAATTACATAGTTTGTTAATTCATGCAACTATAGCGCTATGTAAATAGCCAACAGCATCCATTTATGTCCCTTAAAGATGCGAACTGCTATGCCAGTGAGAAGTATTAGGGCAGATACCTCTCAATTAAGAGACCACAGCCACGTTTCAAGCCTTAAATCAATCATTAACTATTAGGGATTAGGAGATGCTTTTTCCAGGGGGTTAGATGAGAAAAGGAGGCAAATAATCTCATGATGCATGTTCCTCATGCAGGTTTCAGAGTAGCAACCATGTTAGTTTGTATCCGTAAAAAGAAAAGGGAGGACTTGTGGCACCTTAGAGACTAACAAATTTATCTGAGCATAAGCTTTCGTGAGCTACAGCTCACTTCATTGGATGCATTCAGGGGAAAATATAGTGGGGAGATTTTATAGACACAGAGAACATGAAACAATGAGTGTTACCATACAGACTGAGTCACTCTTGTTACAGTCTATATGGTAACACTCATTGTTTCATGTTCTCTGTGTCTATAAAATCGCCCACTGTATTTTCCACTGAATGCATCCAATGAAGTGAGCTGTAGCTCACGAAAGCTTATGCTCAGATAAATTGGTTAGTCTCTAAGGTGCCACAAGTCCTCCTTTTCTTCCTCAAACAGCCACCTATAACGGCATATTCAGTCGAGTATCCTCTTTCTGATACAGAGCATAGGGCTGATCTAGTATGGTGGCAATTCCCTCTTTTCTCTTCCCAGCAGTAACTACTAAATGGGGGCGGGGGGTTACTACTGAGAGGCTGAGGCGTCTCAAAAGGATCACCCACAACTACTGGACAACCAGAAAAACTTGCCCCGCTCAAGACAAAACTCGCGTTATAGGGAGCCTCGCCCTCCCGCTCGAGGGGGAAGCGGCACCGGAGAGCGAGAGTCCCCGTCGCGGAAGCCAGGGATCCCCCATGCCCCACAGGCCGCGTCCGCCCCCGGGGCCGGGCCCCGCGGCGGGGGAGCGTGTTACCCGCACGCACCTCGCCTCCAAGAGCAGGGAGGTCGCCGGCCACTTCGCCGCCAGACGGGCCGTCACGGCCTTGGGGGAGGCTGGGGCCCCGCACGGGGGCGGCCACGCGCACAGCAGTAGCAGCAGCAGCAGCCGCCGCCGCCGCGCCGCGGCCATGGGGACAGACGGAGAACGGGCTGCCGGGGAAGCGGGGCGCGAGGGCACAGCCGGGACCCCGCCACGCAAGGGAGGAACGCGGCGGAGCGGACAAGCCGCGCCAACGCAGCGCTTTTACCGACCTCCCTCCCACCTCTCGTCGCCGGCCCCGTTGATTCATAAACGAGCCCCCGCACCCTGCCCCCATTGGCCTGGAGATGCGCTCTCTCTCTCGCTATTGGCCACCCAGAGGACCAATCAGAGCAGCCAGCCTAATGACCTGCGTGGCGAACACAGGCGCCAGCTCCTCAGCGCCGGTAGGCGGCGCTCGGAGGGGGGCTGGCGCGAGAGGCGGGGCCAGGCTCGGGCGCCGCATGGACTGTTCAGCGGGGATCGTTTGCTCCTTCTTCGCAGCTGCCAGCGCGAGCTGCCTCCTCCACGGATCGGCGGTTGGGCCAGTTAGCTCCCCCCCACCTCGCCACAAGGGGAAAGGGGCGTGGAGGGAGGGGAATGCTCCCGACCAGCAGGGCTGGCGCCCCCACGAGATGGTCTATCGCCAGTGGGGGACAGCATGCTGCCCACCCACCCCCATCCCACGCGTGCGCTGAACCTGAGGGGACCCGTTATTTACATCGGCTGCAAAGGACCGTTTGGGCGGAGTTGATGGAAAGTTATTTGTACCAGGCGGTTGCAGTCTGGGGGCTGCTCTCCCCTTCCCAAACGTGGCAAAAGGGAAGAGGGGTCCCCGCTTCTTAGACAGGAGGTTCAGAGTGTTGCCAACTCTTAATGATTTTTTTTATTGCAAAACTCAGCGGGGGGGAAGCAGGGTTCAGCTGTGGAGAGACTGTGGAGAATCTCAGCTCTCATTTTAAAAAAATACGTTTCTAGCCCTCATGGTTGTGGACAAAGTATGAAAAGGTGAAGCAAATTATGCCTAAGAGGCTCAGAAAGACAAAGGGAAAAATTAAAGTGCATTATTTTTAAAGCAAGTCTCATGATTCTGGGGGTCTGACTCCAAGTTCTTGAATTCCTGATGCTGGCAGTACTGTCCACAGAAGGGCCAGGGTCTGAAAAAGCTACTGATTTTACATGAAATAAAGGAATTCCACAACCTTTTAACTAGCATACATTTCTGTGTCCCTCATTTTGGGTCTTGGTCACACATTGTGTCCTACATTTGGGCTTTGGTAGGCTGAGAGGTATGTGGACAGCCAACATTGCCATGAATATAATGGCAATCATCAATTTAATATCTCACAGACATACCACCTTTTAAATCTATTTCAGCCACAACATTTTTAGTGTGGGTTTTCAGAGCTCATTGGTCCCATAATCTGACAGTTTTGCCAACTTGCAAATGGTCTTGTGTGTTTTTTAAGCCCCAACATTTGGAGTTATTTGATTAGGTGAGAATCTCACATTTATTTTTTTAAAAGTTTCTGGCCATCATGATTGTGGGGAAAACTGTGAAAACACAAATCCTGACAGATTCAAAAAACAGAAAGCAAATAGAAAGAAACCAAAATATTGTATTTGTTTCCAAGTCAATCTTGTGATTTTCTAATTCATGATTTTTTTTAACACTTTGGGTTGGCAATAGTGCATCTGTGTTCAAAAATTAGTTGAAATTGTCTGTCTGGACTCAACTATACCTATTTTTTTGTTATCTGATAAGTGTTTTCTATGTGAGTACTAAAACCTAAGTACTGTCAAGTGCGAAAAGGTTTTGTATTGCTGTCTCAGCTGTCCTGAGGCATCTCTATTATTTAATATTTATATTGCAGTAGCACCAGAAGCCACAATCAAGATCAGACAACATTGTGAAGGAGGCTGTGAAAAGAAATTCAAAGATGCAGTCTATACCCCAAACTACCTACAACCTAGGGCCCAATGTTGTGAACAGTTATGCGCATGCTTAGCTTTAAGTAGTCCATACTTCCCAACATTCTCAGAATGAAAACCAATGGATTATAGATTTGCATATATCTGCATAAATTTACATTTTGGATATATTTAATAGCTCCATACCAGAATACAGAGATGGTGGTTGGGGATGGAGTGGGAAGAGACAAAGAGACTCTAGCACTTCATTCTGTCTCCCTTTGTACTGTCAACATCAGCATTTCATTCTCTTCTCCCACTCTTCCCTCTCTGCCAAAGAAAATATTTAATTCTTCTTTTCTCCAACACCAGTTTCATTCCAAAAATACTACAGCCCAATTTATATTTTAAAATACATTCTGTTCTCCACTGTCAACCATAACTTTCATTTAGAAAAAAAAAACACACACTTTTTTCATTTTTAAAACACCCCCACATTCTTTCCCCTCAACATTTTTTAAAGATACTTTCAATTTCTGCCATCTCACAAAAATGTTGTTTGAAATCGAAGCCCATCTCAGATCCAGTCTCATAATTTAAAAAATATACACTCCCCAATCCAATCTAATTTTTAAAAAAACCCACCATCCTCGTGAAATACAATCAGTTTTATTATCTGCACTGCAAACCTCCCCCACCCACACCAGTACTATTTAACCCGGCTATGAAGGGGACAGGAGTTCTGCTCCATTTGCTTACAGACCAGGACCACATATGGGACCACTGAACAGCTCTGACTGGCTTCCCTGCCCCAAGAGAAAAGGGAATGGGCAGCCATATTAGACAGTTATTTATTGTATTCAAGGTTATTTCCTGCCCTGTAGACAGATCTACAGAAGAGTCTGAAAAACTATAGCCTGAAAAACTATAGAATACCAGAGGAGTTAGAAGATCTGGTAATTCCATTCAGGTCCATAGGACTTCTCATCTGCTTAAAGCCAGGCACATGTGTCTTTATAGAATCAGGGCCTAAGAAGGCAGATGACGTGCTAGGAGAGGGATACAATCAAATGTATAAAGATTGGTGGAACATTAGTATTTTTAATTATTATAAACAAATTAAAATAACTGCCAGCTATTCCTAACTGGCACCCCAATCTATCCATCATTAGCTGGCTGGTTCTTTAGAAGTATCACAGCCAACATAGGTTTGAATGTTATACCAATAAAATAAAAACCAGCAGGATCTTATTTAAGGGGAAAAGGCAAAATACCACATTTATTGTGAATACAGAAAGAATCATAGTAAACAGTTAGTTATAGCTATAACATTCCATTCAATCTCATATTTATTCACACATTCATTCATTCATACACACACACACGTTCTGCAAGGTTGTTATCATAGTTACTACCAGCCTTAGAGTTGCTCATGCCAAGCCACTGGCCAGGTGGCCTGGACACAAGGAGGGAGCAGAACCTTGTCGGATGCTCATCTGATGCTCCTGGAAGTTGGTTTGCGGAATCAGACCCCAAAGTTCTCACTTTCTGGAGTCCATTTTTATAGGAATTTCTTCCTATGCCAGTCTATGGGAATTGCTTCATCATGCTGTTGCTGAATCAATCAGCAGATAGCACATTCCTGACAGCTCCGTGCTGCCAGATGTTATCTTGTTCTTTGATTCTCCCATTCTTGAGGCTGTTGGGTGGATTCCAGTCTGCCCTCCGGGTGTCCTCTGGTTATTTCCACTTGACGCCTTCTTCAACTAATGGACACTGGATTCTTAGGCTGGCACCTCCCTGATCATTCAGTTATTAACCACACCAAGCATCCATCCACATACATCCTCTATCTCTATTTTAATCACAATTGTTAACAAAGCAAGATGAATACAACAAAAGGGCAGGGAGTCTCTGGGTGCTGTTTCTATTGTTACAGAGTATTGCTTTGAGTCTCTCTCTGTGTGAGTAGTTGTTGTTACAAAGAATTGCTTTGAGAAATGTACTAACACAATTAGCAGCTTGGAAGTTTCACACATAGAGGGAGAGAAACAGTACCAAAAACCAAGAGACCTCTTAATTAGTAATACCCTGGAATTTAAACTACGGGGAATCAAACTCATTTGTGATTTTAATACAGAACTTCTTTAATATGATCCATCATGAAGAGCAATTTGAAAGAAGGATGGGTGTAGGTTTTACAGATAAAATCTTTGTTTGGTTTTCATGTTATAAATTTATATTAGGGAATCTGGAACCTTCCTTCCTCTCGTGTTTTGGGAAACACATTTTTGGGTTTGTGTAGTTTTTGGTCTTGCTCCCACGAAATTTATTGTACTGCACCACATTATTAATTTGGTTAAAGTAAGGATTTCTAGTATAAGTATTGGCAGTACAGTCATCTCAGTGGTATCAGCTTTTCTCCATGTGAGATTTAATTTATATAAGTTCATTTCATACTTGATATATAGTCTATATTTTTGCCCTTTTTAATATTCCTGGAATGATTACTTAAGCTATATCAATCGTTATCAGGATGTATAATTTCCTTACATGTGGTATTTTCAACCTCAATACACTATCTTTGATCTTCTAATTTTGTATTATTCTAAATATCATCAGTGTTTCTAGTGCAAGGTCAAATAAGTGAAATGTAGCATCCTGTAGGATTGTAATATGTATCAGTTCACGGTGACAGATGCACTCTACTCTACCAACTACTTTTTATATATGAAACGTGATGGTCACCTTTTGATAGTTTATATTTATTAGGTTGATGAAAATTCTGCCTGAACCTAAATTTTTAATAGATTGCATCCTTTCCATCTCAAGTTGTTATCTTGTTAGATTTTATAAGGTACTGTAGAAATGAATGAGTCAGGTCAATAAATTCTCTCTAGGTTATGGAAGTATAAAGATATCCATGAACTCAGTGGCTGCAGAAAGTTGTGTTTGTGGATTAATGAGTAGTTCTGAACCAGTGATCCAGTATTTGAGTGTGTGCTGTGCTATAGGAAATATTTGGCCCAACTGTCCTGTCTGTTAGGACAGTCGTCTCCAAACTGGGGTGCGCGCAGCAGAAGCGCCGCTGGATGGCACTCCGCCGTTTTTTTTCTTTGGCAGTAGCTCGGCATGTCCATGGCTGGTGTTCCCCTCTGGCAGCGCATCTGCAGCAGGTCTTCCAGTCTTCTTCCGTCAGCTGCGCGTCTGCGCCAGGTCTTCCCGTCTTCACCCTGGGGGTGCGTGAGCCAAAAAGTTTGGAGACCACTGTGTTAGGATACCATACTCCTCCATCAGTTTTGCTACCGTCTTTACAAAGAACTAAAAGAAGAGTTGGAATAGGTGAACCTCCCCGCTACCAGTTTAGAAGCATTTATGGATGCATGAATGGCAACTGGAATACAAGAGTGACTTAGCCAAGACCAAGGCTTAGCCTTCAGTCCTGAGCAAGCTCAGCCTTTGGCAAGCCTATGCAGACTGATACAGTATGGCCCTGATTATTCCCAGACAAGTGAGAGTGCAGAAGATAGGAGAACCTCTCCTTCTATTGTGGAGGAGCAAGACATCAGTATTCATACGTCATGTCAAACCCCCTGCTAGCCTGATGTCAGGGAAAAGACTACCCACACACCCAGTAGGGGTCCTAAGCCCTGTGCCACCAGGGAGAAACCTCAAGATTGTTAAACCAGGAATCTCCATCCATCCCCACTTCCACAGATTCCCTGCAACTGCAGATCTCACAGGTTGGGCAGGTCTTTCCCATATGGTGGGCCTTGCTTTACTCAGGAGCAGGTCCCCGGTCTTCCAGTACACCTAAGGTTACCCCAGTTCTGGTAGAAAAAGGAGAAGGGTCTCTACTGGCTTTGGGCCTAGTTACACAGGAGACTGCACTGCTGGAAGTGATGATTGGGGAACACGGGGAAGTCCTATGCTTTAACCTTATTTCCTCGCTGCATTTCACCATGGTATTTGAGGCATCCTGGCTAATCCGTCACGATCCCCATGTTCTGTGGTTCCAATTTCCTTCCCATCAAGCTTCTGTAGCAAGAGTCTTACCTTCTCATTCAAGAATTTGGAATGCTGGAAACCAAACTGAGGATTCCGCTGCATTAACCCGGATGTTTCCCCACATGGTGACCACCCTATCGGCCAGAAATGCCAACACTACATGATGAACCATGTGTTTCTGCAAAGTACCTAGACTTTCAGGATGTCTTTAAAAAGCAGAACTCAGACTCACTATTCCTGCATTGTGTTTACAATTGACGCATTGACTTTCATCTTGAAACCAAAGTTCCATTTGGGTGTATATATTCTATGTCTGAACCAGAGCTAGCAGCATTAAGGGAATACCTTCAGGAAAACCTAGATAAAGGTTTTATCCACTACTTTACCTTCCCTGTAGGCTCCCCAGTACACTTAGTTGTTGTTCTTGTTTTTACACAAAAGTGTACGCTCTAAGGGCACTCAAACAAATAACAATATGTAATTGGTATCCCTTACTGTTAATCCCAGCACTCTTGGGCTGAATATGGCTTGGATGTTAACCAAACCAGACCTTAAAAGAGCATATAACCTAGTTCAAATCAGAATGGGGGATAAGTGGAAGACAGCCTTAAGAATTAGGTATGCACACTTTGAATATTTGGTAATGCCCTTTGGACTCATCAGTGCCACCGCCACTTTCCACCACCTTGTCAAAGACATATTTGGAGATATCCTAGACCAGTTAGTGGTGGCATAGCTTGACAATATTTTAATCTACTCCAGTGATCAAGCAAGCCACAACCATCATGCCCTTGAAGCTCTTACATAATTGCACCAGCACAGGTAGTATGCAAAACTGGAAAAGTGCATATCTGATCAATCATCTGTCAAATGTTTGGGGTTCATCTTGTCATCTGATGAACTATGGATGAATTCTCAGAAAGTATCAGCAATTTGGGATTGGACGGAATCCAGAGCATCCAAAAATGACATGGGGTTTGACAACTTTTACAGAAGATTTATTCCAAACTTCTCAGAAGTCACAGCCCCAATAACTGCCATCCTCTGTAAACCTGCAAGATTTCACTGGCCTGCAGAGGCCCACCAAGACTTTGAATGTGTGAATATAGCTTTCATGTCTGCCCCAGTGATGGTCCACCTTGATCTTGACTAACCCATGATCCTTGAGGCTGATGCCTCTGATGTCGCCATCCAGTAGTACTATCCCAAAGAATGGGGCCCATTGTGTGTATTTTTCACAAAAAATTACTCCAGCCGAACATAATTATGAAATAGCAGATAAGGAGTTACTTGCTATCAAGGCTGGATTTGAGACAAGGTGACACTATATTGAGAGGGCCAAACACCCCATCCTAGTCTTAATAGATCATAAGAATCTAGAATACCTATGATCTGCCAAGGCACTGAACCAGGGGAAGTTATATTGGGCCCTATTCTTTTTAAGATTCAATTTCACACTCACATACCACCCATGCAACAAGAACAGAAAGACTGTTCATGGAAAGGGGAATATTAATAGAACCTGCAAAACCCTGAATAATCATCACCAGGCATATTAAAACCACATCATTTCATTTATGGATCTGTAGCCCTAGACTTTCTTAGCAAATGTCCAGCAGCCCTTCCAAATTATTTTTTTTAAACTCATAACCACATCCAAGGAGGATCTCCCAAGTACTACCTTACATCACTATTTCTGGGTCAATGACCACCTCCATGTCAACAGCCACCTACACGTCCTCAATGCTCCTCCAAGATGAGGTGCTGTGCATATATCATGACACCCCCTTGGCAGGTCACTTTGGACAATTCAAGACTTTGCATGCTGTGGCACATTTGTTCTGGTGGCCACAAATGCGGGATGATGTCCAATCCTGCGACAACTGTGCTAGAACAAAAACGCTCTTGAGCAGACCTTGTGGCCTCCAAATGTGAGGTCTGTCGGGGTGCCTGGACATAAATGGGAGTGACTCAGGTCATTCTCTTCTTTAAGTTTTGTCTAATGGAGATTCAGTCCTGCCTGGAATATTGGCAGAGGGATAGCTCAGTGGTTTGAGCATTGGTCTGCTAAACCCAGGGTTGTGAGTTGAATCCTTGAGGGGGCCATTCTGCCTCAGGCTGCTCTCCCAGCTAGCAGCACCATGAGCACCCATGAGATGATGATAGCTAGCAGTCATACTGCACTGTCTGCTGCCAGCCTACCCCTTGCTCCCTCGTGACAGCAACGGCTGACAATCATTTTGCGCCTTTTTCTGTGCAGGCGCCATATTGCTATCAGCATCGTCATTCACCCGCCGCTTCCGCTGCCACTCTGCTCTTCTGCAGACGCCATACCACGGCAAGCATGGAACCCACTCAGATCACCGTGGCAGTTATGACTGTTCTAAACACCACGCATATTATCCATCAGTATATGCAGAACCAGAACTTGCAAAATCAGGTGAGTAGGCGATGGCAGCGCAGTGAGGAGGACATGGATACAGACTTCCCTCAAACTACGGGCCCCGGCAGTGTGGACATCATGGTGGTAATGGGGCAGGTTCATGCCGTGGAACGCCGATTCTGGGCCCGGGAAACAAGCACAGACTGGTGGGACCGCATAGTGTTGCAAGTCTGGGATGAGTCCCAATGGCTGTGAAACTTTCGCATGTGTAAGAGCACTTTCATGGAACTTTGTGACTTGCTTTCCCCTGCCCTGAAGCGCTCGAATACCAAGATGAGAGCAGCCCTCACAGTTCACAAGCGAGTGGTGATAGCCTTCTGGAAGCTTGCAATCCCAGAGAGCTACCGGTCAGTTGGGAATCAATTTGGAGTGGGCAAATCTACTGTGGGGCCTGCTGTGATCCAAGTAGCCAATGCAATCACTGAGCTGCTGCTATCAAGGGTAGTGACCCTGGGAAATGTGCAGGTCATAGTGGATGGGTTTGCTGCAATGGGATTCCCTAACTGTGGTGGGGCGAAAGACAGGACCCATATCCCTATCTTGGCACTGGAGCACCAAGGCAGCGAGTAAATAAACCACAAGGGGTACTTTTCAATGGTGCTGCAAGCACTGGTGGATCACAAGGGACGTTTCAACAACATCAGTGTGGGATGCTGGGAAAGGTACATGACGCTTGCATCTTCAGGAACTCTGATCTGTTTCAACAGCTGCAGCAAGGGACTTTCTTCCCAGACCAGAAAATAACCGTTGGAGATGTTGAAATGCCTACAGTTATCCTTGGGGACCCAGCCTACCCCTTAATGCCATGACTCATGAAGCCATACACAGGCAGCCTGGACAGTAGTCAGGAGCTGTTCAACTATAGGCTGAGCAAGTGCAGAATGGTGGTAGAATGTGCATGTGGACGTTTAAAAGCACGCTGGTGCAGTTTACTGGCTTGGTTAGACCTCAGCAAAACCAATATTCCCATTGTTATTGCTGCTTGTTGTGCGCTCCACAATATCTATGAGAGTAAGTGGGATACGTTTATGGCGGGGTGGGAGGTTGAGGCAAATCGCCCGGCCGCTGATTACGTGCAGCCAGATACCAGAGCGGTTAGAAGAGCACAGGAGGGCACGGTGCGCATCAGAGAAGCTTTGAAAACCAGTTTCATGACTGGCCAGGCTATGGTGTGAAAGTTCTGTTTGTTTCTCCTTGATGAAAACCCCTGCCCCTTTGTTCACTCTACTTCCCTGTAAGCTAACCACCCTCCCCTCCCACCTTTAATCACCTTTTGCAGAGGCAATAAAGTCATTGTTGCTTCACATTCATGCATTCTTCATTAATTCATCACACAAATAGGGGGATAACTGCGAAGGTAGCCCGGGAGGGGCTGGGGAAGGAGGGAAGGACAAGGCCACACTGCACTTTAAAACTTATTGAATGCCAGCTTTCTGTTGCTTGGGCAGTCCTCTGGGGTGGAGTGATTGGGTGTCCGGAGGCTCTCCCACCGCGTTCTTGGGCGTCTGGGTGAGGAGCCTATGGAAATTTGGGAGGAGGGTGGTTGGTTACACAGGGGCTGTAGCGGGGGTCTGTGCTCATGCTGTCTTTCCTGCACCTTAACCATACACCAGAGCATATCAGTTTGATCCTCTAATAGCCTAAGCATTGACTCCTGCCTTCTGTCAGCAAGCTGATGCCACCTATCATCTTCAACCCGTCACTTATTATCTTCAACCCGCCACCTGTTCTCGCATTCATGTTGTGCTTTCCTGGACTCTAACATTGTCTGCTTCCATGCATTCTGCTGGGGTCTTTCAGTGTGGGAGGACTGCATGACCTCAGAGAACATTTCATCGCAAGTGCGTTTTTTTCGCTTTCTAATCTTCGCTAGCCTCTGGGAAGGAGATGATAGTGTGAGCACTGAAACATTTGCAGCTGTGGGAGTAAAACAAAAGGGAAAGTAGTAGTTAAAGAGACGCATTTTAGAGAACAATGGGTAGACTCTTTCAGGGTGAACCTTCCTGTTAACATTACATAGCACATGTGCATTCTATACAAGGTCGCATTTTGCCTTTTATATTGAGACTCTGCTGGTTTGGTGTGAGAGATCACACATGCAGGGCCGGCGGGCAACAGAATTCGGCTTGCAGGCAGCCATGGTAAGCCACAGTCTTTTGGCTTCTTTAACCTTCATAACATGTGGGAATGGTTTCAAACAGCAGCACCCTCATTTCCAAACAACCGTTGGGTTGGCCATTTAAAATGGGTTGGCCATTTAAAAGGAGGGGCTGCAGTTTTCGGGTTAACGTGCAGCATAAACCCAACTAACCCCCCCCCCCACACACACACCCAATTCTCTGGGATGATCACTTCACCCCTCCCCCCACCGCACGGCTAACAGTGGGGAAGATTTCTGTTCAGTCACAGGCAAACAGCCCAGCAGGAACAGCCACCTCTGAATGTCCCCTTAATAAAATTACCCTATTTCAACCAGGTGACCATGAATGATATCACTCTCCTGAGGATAACACAGAGAGATAAAGAACGGATGTTGCTTGAATGCCAGCATACACCGGGACCATATGCTGCCATTCTTTGTTATGCAATAACTCCAGACTACGTGCTACTGGCCTGTGGTGGTAAAGTGTCCTACCATGGAGGACGGAAAAAGGCTGCCCTCCCCAGAAACCTTTTGCAAAGGCTTTGGGAGTACATCCAGGAGAGCTTTATGGAGATGTCCCTGGAGGATTTCCGCTCCATCTCCAGACAGGTTAACAGACTTTTCCAGTAGCTGTACTGGCAGCAAATTAATCATTAAACACACTTGCTTTTAAACCATGTATTATATTTACAAAGGTACACTCACCAGAGGTCCCTTCTCTGCCTGGCGGGTCCGGGAGCCTGCCTTGGGTGGGTTTGGGGGGTACTGGCTCCAGGTCCAGGGTGAGAAACAGTTCCTTGCTCTCGGGGAAAACAGTTTCTCCGCTTGCTTGCTGTGCGCTATCTTCCTCATCACCAAAATGTGCATCCCTGTTGCATGATAATCCATTGACGGAGTCAAAGCACAGGGGTGGGGTAGTGGTGGCTGCACCCTCTAGAATGGCATGGAGCTCATCGTAGAAGCGGCATGTCTGGGGCTCTGACCCCAAGCGGTCATTTGCCTCTCTGGTGTTTTGGTAGGATTGCCTGACCTCCTTAAGTTTCACACAGCACTGCTGTGGGTCCCTGTTATAGCCTCTGTCCTTCATGCCCTTGGAGATTTTTTCAAATGTTTGGGCATTTCGTCTTTTGGAATGGAGTTCTGATAGCACGGATTCGTCTCCCCGTACAGCGATCAGATCCCGTACCTACCTTTCAGTCCATGCTGGAGCTCTTTTTCGATTCTGGGACTCCATGATGGTCACCTCTGCTGATGAGATCTGCACTCACCTGCAGCTTACCATGCTGGCCAAACAGGAAATGAGATTCAAAAGTTTGTGGGCCTTTTCCTGTCTACCTGGCCAGTGCATCTGAGTTGAGAGCGCTGTCCAGAGCAGTCACAATGGAGCACTCTGCGATAGCTCCCGGAGACCAATACCATTGAATTGCGACCACGCTACCCCAAATTCGACCCAGCAAGGTCGATTTCAGCGCTAATTCCCTCGTCGGGAGAGGAGTACAGAAATAGATTTTAAGAGCCTTTTAAGTTGAAGTAAATTGCTTAGTTGTGTGGACAGGTGCAGGGTTAAATCGATCTAATGCTGCTAAATTCGACCTAAACTCGTAGTGTAGACCAGAAATTGCACTGGCTTAACCTAAATTGGTTTAGTTAAACCAGTGCAAATTTTTTGTGCGGACACCATAGTATCAGTTTTAAACTGGTTATATTGGTTTATCTTGTATCTGCGTATGTACTGTGTGTAACTCATGTAACAAAACAAACCACACCATTTTGCATCATGTGAAATGTGAAAAGATATGATCCACTGAAACCTGACCTAACAGCTTTACTCAGCTTTCACTCAGTCCGTCTTCCATCAAATTCAAATTTTGGTAATATTATTAGCAACTGATTAAGAAAGAAAGGCCTTTATGAGTTAAATATTTCCTCCTAAAAATTGCTGGGCACATTTCCTGAATTTGAAATAAAATACTTATTGCAGGGAGTATCACTGGATGAATGGGCCTTTATATACTGAGTATAATTAAGGTCAACTTATAAGTATTTTTCATTAATGCAAATAACATATTAATATTTTATATTCTTTCAAATTAATCTAGTTATATACAATTCTATTTTTTTATGTTTTACACACTGCTCATTATAATCCACAGTGGAGACAGCTTTAAAAATCAATGTAAAAAATAACAGCTACACATGAATGAAAGAGCAAGAAAGTGCAGCCACAAGCTATTATGCATATAATGAAAATGGATTTATTCCTCCAGTCTCGCATTTCCTTCTATTATTAAACCATTAAGAAGGTCTCTTAAGTTCAATCCAAATTGGGAAAGACAGACAGACACACACACACACACACACACTATCCAGTGCAAAAATATGTTAATATTATGAAAATTAAACTCACAAAAGGTAAGGAAATTGAGTTATGATTCACATAGCTCATCCTCCTCACACATATAGATGGCAGTATGATGTATTAGTCTATAAGTTATAAAATGTCTGCCTTAATATATACATGACATTTGGTAGAATCATTGTCATTATAGTAATTATAATTTTTAAATTCCTGAGGTGTGCATAATATTGCATTTGCAGGATTTTTTGCATTTTGCATTTCCTTGTTTTAAACACAACCATAAACAAACAAAAACAGGGCGTAAGTTCACATTTAAATAAAAGAACAGTGTAGTGCCCTGTATCAACATGAGATGGAGCATTCAAATATGCATCTATTTGTAGCTTTGCACCTGTGTACTTAAGTGATTGCAGATAATTGAGAATGATTACCAAATATGTTTCCACATATTGCAGATAATTAGACTTACAGAAACACACTACCTTTAGAATATAATAATGCAGATAAACTTTTTTGGGAAAATGCAAATGTTATTACAAAATGAGGTTAATGTAATTCGCTGAGGAGTGTCTCATATATCTATGTGACAGGTATCTCTGTCATCAGAGTTTGGTTGCTGCTGTCAAAGAAGTTCTTACAATATGTGCAGTCCAAACATTTCAGCATTGAACCTGATAGTGAAATTGACTATAAAACAAGTACAGTAGAACCCCAGAGTTATAAACACCAGTTACAAACTGAGCAGTCAACCATACAGCTCATTTTGAACTGGAATTACGCAGTCATCATCATCATCAGAGACAAATAAAAAAAGCAAATATAGTACAGTACTGTGTTAAACATAAACTACCAAAAAAAAAAAAGAGGAAAAGTTTAAAAAAGATTTGACAAGGTAAGGAAACTATTTCTGTGCATGTTTCATTTAAATTAAGATGGTTGAAAGCAGGATTTTTCTTCTGCATAGTAAAGTTTCAAAGCAGTATTAAGTCAATGTTCAGTTGTAAACTTCTGAAAGAACAACCATAACGT
Source organism: Lepidochelys kempii (assembly GCF_965140285.1). Lineage (NCBI taxonomy): Eukaryota > Metazoa > Chordata > Testudines > Cheloniidae > Lepidochelys > Lepidochelys kempii. The sequence continues at coordinate 97,999,517 of NC_136380.1, forward strand.
TTTGTTCAGAGTTACAAACTTTTCAGAGTTACGAACAACCTCCATTCCTGAGATGTTCTTAACTGGGAGGTTCTACTGTATATGCTCTAATGTGGTATTGTGAAAAGAATGGCCACAAAAATAAGGTGCATTATAAATTCAAGCCAAGCCAGAACAAAGCATCACAATTACCTAGTGAAAGTTCTTCACCCAGTTTTGGAAAATCAGTGGTATCAGGCTGAAAGGGCAATTCTTGTAGGTACAAAGAATAGTCCCCCAGCTTTTGTTTAGATCTGGGCAGATGAAAGCTATCATGGAGACATGGCTATTGAATGTGTGTTAGTCAGGGCTGGCTCTAGGTTTTTTGCCACCCCAAGCACTGAGAGTGCAACTGCCCAAGCAAAAAAAAAAAAAAAAAAAGGATGGCTAGAATCCACCCCTGGAATTGTGCCGTCCCAAGCACATGCTTGCTTTGCTGGTGCTGATGTTAGTGACTCCAAAGTGAACAGGAATTGTAGACAGTGACTCAAATTTAACAGTTATTACACCAGTTACATTAAAAATGTTCGGGCAAAAATGAACCAGAACTGAACAACTTATTTGGTTTCAAATGGAGACAGTGACTAGAGAACATACACCCATACTAACTGAGAAAACTTGGGGTTTAAAATTGGACCTCTAGAACTGGAGGAAGAGATCTGAATAGCTGAGATAGTGGATGAGCTAATATATGTGTTGCACCCTGTAACCTCCATATTCATCATATATGGTTGTGATATTTCATACAAAGCATGCCATGTAAGATGATATATGAAAGGTCATGATCTGCTGAAATCCATTGTTCTGTCAAAATATGTGTATCAGTGTGTATGAAGTTATGAGATTTTGCTGTACGGTTATTAAAATATGTTGTAAATTTGGGAGTCATCTACTGTTAGTTCTCCAGTGACAACAAAGGAGGTGATCCACACAAAGGTGAGTGTTAACCAACCATTAATCATTGGGGGAATTGTAAACTAGGGATTTACAATTCTGTAAGAGAAGCACTGGGTTAATTTCTTTCCAGGGACAAGGACTAAGAGTATAAAATAAGGGATAGTGGCATCATGAGGGTACCTTTCTCCTTCCCCACCTATGCTAGAAGCAACAAGTACTCTGAGAAGACAGACTTGAACTGAGGAGACTGGTCCCACGCTTAAAGGGAAAGCCTGTGTATTAAGGATTGTAACCTACCTGCAACATCCCATGGGATGAGAAAAACAGCTTGATCCAAATACTGCTTGGTCTAATAAGGTTCAGCATTTAGACTGTGTGCTTCCCTTTTATTTTCTTTGGTAACTATTTCTGACCTTTTGTACCTAACACTTATAGTCACTTAAAATCTATCTCTCTGTATTTAATAAAGCTGTTTTATATTTTACATAAAACAGTGTGTTTTGGTTGAAGTGCTTGGGAAATCTCAGCTCAGTTAACAAAGTCGGACTAAGTAATGAATTTACACTGGTCAGGCTTTTCTAACCAGGGCAAGACGGTATAGTTCTGGGGTGCAAGGCTGGGGGCTTGGGAAACTTGCTGGTGCCTTTCTCTGTTTGATTCAAGAGTGGCTCAGGGAGTATTCATGCGATTTAGGTGGATGTGAGGCTCCACATGCTGTTGTACTGAGTGATACTGCCCAGAGGGGTTTTCTTGTCACTAGCAAAGCATTGGTTGGAGAGGTAAGGGGGCACAACAGTACCCCAGTTCCAGATTGTACCCCAGCGATCCTGTCACAATATGGTCTGGATTTTATTGTGGTTCATGCATGATAAGTGCCTGAAAAGTATATTACTAAACTGGTGTACTCCCCAGACACTCACAGATAAGCAGTGCTTTGTAGCAATCTGTTCATACAATAGACATTTCATTTGTGGATTTGCAAATATTGCAGGACTGTTGGTTGGGTTGAGTAAGACAATTTGTGTGGCTACTAGAGTATGAGTTGGCATTTGCAGAGTTAAAAAAATCACTTGGGGCCACACCTGTTTTAGCCTATCCATTTTTCAGAAATCTTTTCATATTAAACATAAATGCTATTGCTCATCAGTTGGGGACAGTATTGGCACAAGAAAGAGAACAAAAGATTTTAAAGGGAATGGTGACTTGGGAAGTCCTGACAGAAGAACACTGTACACATGTAAATAGTTAAACCTTTATAATTATTTATTTCTTTTGTTTGAGACTTATACTTTATTTTCAGATGTTTATCATGTCACCCATGTTGAAAACAATGGAGCAATTCGAGAATTGTTATGGAAGGCATCACCAGGTGGCACTATTACACAGTCTTCAAGTTCTTTGTTTTAACACACAAGAAAGTTTATCACTCTGGAAGAAATGTTTGTGTTGTTGGCTGTTTTTTGGTTATACAAGGTTCTGGATGGAGAAGGAGCAGCAGCAGGCGAGTTTGCTGTCTGCCTTGGTCTCTGATTAGAGCCAGTACTTGAGGCAGAGTTTGAACCTGGGAACCAGGCATTGGCTGTGGGCTAAGATTTCTCAAAGAAGGGACTGCATGCTGTTTGACCATCCCATTTCAGGATTCAGATGTGTATAAAGAAAACAAGTTACACTTACAGTAAGCCAAGACTTCACACCCTTGATTTCTCCTCCACTGGGAAGCTGATCTGCAATGTCCTGATATATGCTACCAGACAAAAGAGGGGTGCTGCTGTTGTCAGAAATGGGACACTGATATTGGAAGAAGGGGCAATATTACTTCTCTCTCTGTGCAGCCCTTTAGCGTTCTCTCCTAGTCTTAGCATCTGCCACATCAATCTACTTATTTCCTAACCTCCCTACTTTCCACACTATGTCTGTTTTCCTATCACCCCCCCCCATTCAACTATACCCTCATTCACCAATTGACTCCATTCACCTTTGCACCCAATCTTGACAACCAATCAATCCCCAATCCAGCTCAGAACCTCCCCAAGTCCCCTTCGCTCCCTCCAACCCAACCCCTATCTGATCAAAGGAGGGATGTAATACCATTACAAAAGTTAAACGTTTAAATGATTAAAAATATTTCATTTAAACAGTTTACTGGCTGGGGCTGATCCGGCCAGCATGGCTGGGGCAGGGCGGCACACCTGGGACCACTGCAGCCGGTTTGGGGCCACTGGGCCAGCAAGCCAGCCCAGGGGCTAACGGTTAAGGTGGGTTAACCAGTAAGACTAATGCTTACGGTTAACATTTTACATCCCTATATCAAACCTATCCTCTTTGCACACATATCCCACCAACCCTCTCTTCCTACCAAATCTTTCCACAACTAGGATCCATCCCACTCAGCTTGGAACCTTCACCCACCTGACCCTCCTAGGCTTAGAATAAACACACACGGAGACACACAACTCACCAGACTTATAAACCCAATCATCACCCTTCTACATGAGAAAACTACCTGGCTCAGAAACCCTCTTTATATATATATAACACAACTAGAAGAAAATCTGCAACTACAATAGAGAACTCCCTAAAATAAGTTATATTACTGTAGTTCATAATTTGTGGAATTCTTACTTGTATCTGGGTCTGGAAAAACAGAAGCAATGGAAGCACACAGCATGTGCCTCTGTTCTGAAATAACTCCACAGAAGCCTTTATTCCCTACTCTGCCTTCTTTCTATACTGGCAGCTTAAATGCTGCAGAGATTCCAGGGGATGGAGGCTTCAAAGAGCATGTGCAGACAACCGTATAGTTTTCCTGGGTGGTGCAGGACTTTAATAGACCCACATTAACCTGTTACTCCTGGGGGAATGCTGCACCAAAAAAATCAAAAATTCTGTGCACAATATTTTAAAATTCTGAAAAATTCTGTATATTTGTCAAAATAACACATTATTACCAGTTTCAATTATTTTGGTAATTTATTTCAAAATAGCTGTCAGCAAGTAAGTCTGTAACAACAGAGACAATGAAAAAGAATCAGGAAATGTTTTTTTGACAAAGATTCCTTACTAGGTGTATCAATACAGAACTTTGAGTAATAATTCATATAAACTACAATACAGAAATGTATTTCTCGCACCCCTCAGAAGCAGTGGAAAGGCTTGGGGGAGTCAGGGGTAATGGAGGAGCTGAGGGAGAAAGAAGTAATTGCTAAGAAGCCGCCTGGGGGTGAACCTGGAAGGTTGTTGGGTGTGCATGGGAGAAGTATTCAATGGGGTTGGGGGTTTTTTTTGTGTTTTTTGGAGGGGAGGGATTGTTAGGGAGCTGCGACCATGCAGACCCTGCTGATCCCTAGCCATCTCCATGTGTCCTTTCACCCCCAATCCCATTCAGCTCTTAGCTCAATTCTGTCACCCCATTAGCTCCTGTGCCCCCACCCCAGTCTGCCCCCCCACTGGTCCTTCTGAACCCATCTATGTGACTGCCCAGCCCCATGTGCTCCACTCTGTCCGTCCACCCTATATCCTGTGTCTCCTCACTTGGCCCCACGGGCAAGGCACTGTGAGGAAGGCAGCCACTGCCCCTCCCTCTCTGCGGCTCGCTGCTCTGGGCCTGAGTCTACTGCCCTGTCTTCTGGCAACACAGTAGACACTCTTGGGCAAAAGGTATAATTTCAGTGCCCCCTGGCAAGATCTGTTTTCTGTAGAGGGAAAAAAATCTGTGGGGCACATGAATATGGCGCATGTGCAGTGGCGCAGAATTCCCCCAGGAGTAACCTGTATTCCCTGCTCTGTGCCACCTCCCTGCAGTCTATATTTTGCAGGGATCCCAGGAGCTGTAGGGAGCATGCTCTGCTAGCCCCATAGAGGTTTGCATTCCATGCTTTGCGTCTCCTCCCTCTGCTACCTACAGTCTGCAAGGCTAGAACTCCTCAGTGGCAATCTGGTATCTTACAGCTTTTAGGAGCTAAAGCAACCCCTTCAAGAGTACCTCCAACTGGCAGGAGATGGTACTATTACAGTTGTGATGTTATTGGTGTGGTTTGGCTCCCTCAGCCCTAATCAGCCACCCTTGCTCTCCAGACAATAACACTGGGATCTTCCCTATGTGGGTTCCACAGGTAGAGGTCTTGCTCAGTACCTAATACAGCCTGGAGCTGTATCCTCTCCTCATCAGATACCACACAGTGTAGAGAGCAGGGGAACAATGTGAGCCACCCCATGTACAGATGCTCAGGCAGCCCTCTGTGGATACAGGGACTGAGTGGGATGGTGTCACAGGACAAAAGAGCCCCATTCTACATGATACCAGGGAGATCTGCCTATAAAAGGTCCCATTTATACATGGACCTGAGATTAGTATGGCTCAAAGTTTTCTGGAATATACTTGTTTTTTAATAAATGTAACTCAAAAAGATGCAACAATGCCTATCTATGGGTGCAATTTATGGTTTTAAACAAAAAAATTGAATTTGCTTAAATTGATAGGTTTCACTTGTGCTATGACAGCATCTTGCACAGGCTATCAATAGTCAAAGCAAAATACAGCAAATTATTCTTCTGAGGGGAGAAATGAACATACTCCGGGGGGAATTCTGCACCAAATTTTTTTTTAAAATTCTGCATATTTTATTTGTCAAAAATAATATAATCATACCAGTTTCAATTATTTTGGTAATTTATTTCAAAATATCTGTCTGCAAGTATGTCTGTAACCATACAGACAAAAAAAAGATTCTGGTAATTTTTTTTCACAGATTCCTTACTAGGCATATTAATACAGAACTTTGAGTAATTCATTTAAATTACAATACAGAACGGTATTTCCTGCACCTGTCAGAAGCAGTGCAAAGGCTTAGGGGAGTCAAGGGTAATGGAGGAACTGAGGGAGACGGAAGGAAGCTGGAGTGAACCTGGAGGGTCATTGGGTGTGGGTGGGACAAGTATGAAACAGGGTTTTGGGAGGAGGGGTGGGATAGAGCCTCCCCCATGCAGACTTTGGCTGACCTCCAGCTTCTCCCATTCAGTCAGGCACATCTGCCCGTCCCCGCACCCCACTATCCCATGGGTCTCTGCAGCCTTCTCCCCCCTCTCCCATCCCCTGTCCTCATGTGGGCTTTCACCCCCACTCCCTTCACCCCCTTTCTCAATACTGTCACCACACTAGCTCCTAAACACACGCCACCACCTGTCCCCTCCACTAGCCATTCTCAACTCCAATCTGTGACTCCCCCATGTGCCCACCCTGTCTGTCCTAACCTGGCTGCACAAGCAGGGTGCTGTTATGAACTTCTACCCGTGGGGGGAATGCTGCGCCACTGCCGCACCCACAGATTCCCCCCCTCCCCTCCCGAGAAAAATACATTCTGCCACAGATGTGCTGCAGTTCCACTTTTGGCCACCAGAGGCCACGGTGGCATCAGAACAGCCAGCTGCATCCATTCTGCTGGCTATTCTGGCACCACAGTGGCCTCTGGTGAGCAAAAGGCAGAAATGCAGCACTTAGAGATTCATAGATATTAAGGTCAGAAGGGACCAACCATTATGATCATCTAGTCTGGGCAGAATGTATTTTCTCCAGAAAAAAAAAATCTACAAGACACATGAATTCTGCATGTGCTCAGTGGTGCAGAATTCCACCAGGAGTAGAACAAGAAGCAATGTGTAGGGTAGCAAATAATAGATTGCAGAGGCCACTGAATATAGAGGCATATATGAAAAATAAGATTCATTTGGGAGCATAAAATATGACAGAGAAGATTAGCAGAGATTTAAAAATAAATGGCCAAGAGATACCTATTTCAAACTCAGGACATTACATCCTGATAATCAGAGAATACTATATGAACTCAAATCTATTGCAGTTGGGTCAATTTTGGACATCATTTTGACGAAGATAATGTTTCCATAAATTTCCATTCTCTGATTAAAGGAGACAAGAAAAATTTACATTTGTAATGAAATTAGTTACATAAAACAAAAATATGGCAAGCACCTGGGAGTGGAAATTAACATATGTAATATGACTTTTAAATTCTTTACAACAAAATTGGGCAACAAGAGCAGATTTTAATAATGCAGTTACTTTATAAAGGAATAATACAGTATGACATTGAAATGGGACTTTCAGTAAGGACAAACATTGCAAATTAATATGATCCATACTAGAATTATGGAAAAAATGAATCCCACAGAGATGACCAAAGTTAGCATAGGTGTAGGAATTTAACTATTGTGATTATTCAGTTTGTATATTTGTGACAAGTAAAAGATGTGGGATTTCTACAATTAAAAGTTGCTTTATTGAAACACAGACCTGGCTAGAAGTGTTGAAACTGCTCACAAAGAACAATTTAAAGAAACCAATGTGAGATGTACTTCACTTTAATTATCAGAGCTAGCAGAAGTACACTTAGTCAAACAAGTATGATTGCCAAATCAATAATCATACTTTTGTGTGTCTTCTTCACAGTATCCTTTGTTTAATAACACACTTTGTACAATCGTTGATTTTGGCATTGATACTATGTCTCAAATGCCCACACTTCAGATGTCTCTGACTAACAATTATTACAGCTAATACTGGGATAGCCTTCTTCTCTGAGGTCTGAAGTTTTCGTTCTGTGCCAGAAGAACATTTTGGCCTCTCAAAGGCATTTAAGCACCATGGAAATATGTTAGTCCCACTTCAGACCTCTGAAGAGAAATTACAAATTGAACTTATGATCCACTGATATCTTTTAGGGAGTGCATGTAACATTGTTGGGATCTAATTCAGAGGTCTTCAAGCAGTTCAATAAGATATTCTTGGTATGTTTTATTCCCCACAGCATTACCATGTAATATGGAATTTCTTTATTTGATAAAAAATGCAATGCATTCCTGTCTCCTGTTTAGTTACCTAAATATTTTTGAGGATCTGGGCCTTCCTGTTATTTGTGGAAGGACAGGGGAACTAGACTTTGATACAGTTCATAACTATCTTTCAGCTCACACATGCTCTCCTGGACACATGATTTGCAATCAACAAAATCAGTAGAAAAACAGAATAATTTAATTTTACCAGAAAGCGGTCATTTCATACCAAAAGGTAGATAGATTTGGATTTATGCAGGCATCTTGCGATATGTTCCTGTCAGATCTTGCAACATTTACTCTGAAGGCAAAGTAGAATTTTTTTTTAAAAAATGAATAAAACATTTGAGTTATGTCATTAAAAATTACACTGACTAAAAGATTTGGTGTTTGTTTAATATATTGTCACCTTTTCTACGGTAGCTGAAACCTAGTTTGATACTACTGCTTCAGACTTTCCTTAGAATTACATCTGCTGGAAAACTCATGAACAGGGTATATTTGAAGGAAAATAGGATGGTAATTAGGCACATTTATTAATGTTTTTAAGGCTTATTTTGGGCCCAATCCTATTCCTGCTGATTTCAATGAGCATTTTGGGCCCAATGTTTTTCCCACTGATGTCAATCAGGATTTATAGAGAATGCCTTCAATGACAGCAGGATTTTGAACTACTGGCCTGACTCTACAAGCTCTTGCACCTAATGTAGTGATTTGTACCTGTGGAAAGGGGATGTAAAATGCTACCAGATAAATAGCAGCATTTTACAGTCCCTTAGCACAAGTGTAACTGACTACACAGGTGAATTTGGCCCTATACATATGTATGAGTCAGGCTCTATTGAGTGGTTACATCTTTAAAAGAATACAAGGGACTATCTACGGTTGCTATTAACAGGAATCTTATAGAGATCAAGTGGTAGAGGCCTGTGTTTTTGAGTTGCATGACCAGGATTTCTAGAAGTGACTTTACAGGAGCATGTTGCTAGTTCCAGAGAGGTGGTAGCTTGTCAATAGTTATGACTGAAACCCAGGACCCATGATAAGGCTTATTTTCATCTCCCTTGTAAATCCCCTCCGAAGTGAAAAATTCTAATGTTTATTTTGCAAGCCACAATATCTCCTCACACCATCATCATTAAGATATCATTTTCACTATACCATTAATTACATATATGAAACTAATATTTCTAGCTACTTGGACATTTTTACACTGTTACAAACATTAACCATTTCTACTTTTCAACTATTTACTGTATATGCGGGTGTAATCTCTGTCAAGACTCCACAATCACTGACACAAATAGTGTCAACAGTCTCAAACTTTCTATTTTATATTGGTTTTTGAAAGAAAATGTTTAAAGATATTGGGTTTCTTGCCAAAATGTATTCTATCACAATAATGAATAAAAGTAAACAAACATCTTACCTATTTTAGTCCGTTTTGCTGAGTCTAATTTATGCTAGTTTTTCCATAAATATAACTTCCTAATTATTTTGAGTGTAGTTGTAGCTGTGTCTGTCCCAGGATATTAGAGAGATGAGATGGGTGAGGTAATCTCTTTTATTGGACCAACTTCTGAAGAAACTTGTCTCTCTCACCAAAAGGTCTTTCCCAGACCTGAAGAAGAGCACTGTATGGGTCAAAAGCTTGTTTCTCTCACCAATAGAAGTTGGTCCAATAAAAGATATTACCTCCTCCATCTTGTCCTTCTATTTATTTTGAAACAGTCATAAAACACTCTGCAATTTTGCTTTTTCCACTTACTAGTGTAAGCAGAGCTCTCCCCTGAGATCTAGTGGTGAGCTGTGGAAAAGGACTTCAGGAGCAGACAACATTGCCATCCTGCTCTACAAACACAGGACACATAATAAACTGGATGCCAACGTTCCCCCTGTTTGGAGTTTGGCTTTATTATAAAAGAAAATAACAAAAACATGAGTCCAGTATTCTCTACACTCCAAGTTTGTCATAAGCACAACTCAGTCTCCCACTATAACTTTTCTTCTCAGAGCGGCACTCAGACCTTCCTTATATCCATTTGGATGGAGAGTCCCCTCCCTCAGGACATCAGTAATACCCACTTCACCTTTACACAGTTTGATTAACACATACTAACAGATGTGTTGCTTTAAAAAGGGACAATACAGTATGACACTGAAAGGGGAGGTTCAATAGGGACAAACACTGCAAATTAATATAATTGAAAAATAAGAAAGGTTTATACTAGAAATGAGGAAAAAATTAATCCCACAGAGATGACCAAAGTTAGTATAGGGTGTTTTAGGAAAACACTGCCAATTTACTACATTAACTCTTGGTACATTGATTTGTGACATTTGAAATAAATCTGTTGTTGAACATTACTTTGTAAATTTATTAAAACACCTAACAAAACTCTGGGTGACCTCCATTTTCATTGTCTTGAGTGGGGCCAAGATTTCACTCTCTTCCTGCAGCATAATTAGAAATTTTTCCTCTTGTTCTAGCCTCATGAATGTATTTTGGTTTTGTATTTCTCTGAAAGTTGTGCAGACAATGAAATGCTTTTAAAAATGATTTACAGTGGATGATACAGCAGCCTTTGTACTTGACAACTTTGCGTTGGATTCTGATTGTCTCATTTATGACAAATAATCTTTGCTGTTTATTTACCTTTGCATCCTGTTTTTATGTGTTGGTATGCATTTGTAATTTTGCTTCATCTTGGTTATTAAAAATAGCCACAAATAGTAATACATTACCACAGATAATTTAGTCTCTAACTACTGCATCTATTTACTGTTCAGCATTACACTGTACATATATAACAAGGTCTATAATATGACCATCAGTGGTCTCATCATCGGTCTCAATAGTAATGACTACATTAACAAGACCAACTGACAACTCTTCAACACCATCTACTTTAAAGAACTCAATAAAGACCCCACACCATAACTCACCCAGGAATTTAAGGATATTGCCAAATCCTTCCCCAAACAACTCCAAGAGAAACTCTATAACCTCACCCCAAGAACCCATACCAGCGACCTTCTACATGCTTCCAAGATACACAAACAAAGGAACGCAAACAGACCCATGAAAGCTGGCCATGACACTATTACCAAAATATCAAGGCTCACAGAAACCAGCCTCAAACTACTCACCACACAAATGGCCAGCTTCCTCCAGGACACAACTGACTTACTCCAGAAAATCCACAACATTAACAACTTCCCTCACAACACTATTCTTGCCTCCTTAGATGTCCCCTCCCTATACATCAACACCTCTCACAATGACAGCATCTCTGCCGGTCTCAAATATCTGCTAGACAATTTACAACACTGAAATATCCACCCCAAACACATCACCAAACTCATCCATTTCATTTCTCAGGTTTCAGAGTAACAGCCGTGTTACTCTGTATTCGCAAAAAGAAAAGGAGTACTTGTGGCACCTTAGAGACTAACCAATTTATTTGAGCATAAGCTTTCGTGAGCTACAGCTCACTTCATCAGATGCATATTGTGGAAAGTGTAGAAGATCTCTTTATAATCACAAAGCATGAAAAAATACCTCCCCCCACCCCACTCTCCTGCTGGTAACAGCTATTACCAGCAGGAGAGTGGGGTGGGAGGAGGTATTTTTTCATGCTTTGTGTGTATATAATAAGATCTTCTACACTTTCCAGTATGCATCCGATGAAGTGAGCTTTAGCTCACGAAAGCTTATGCTCAAATAAATTGGTTAGTCTCTAAGGTGCCACAAGTACTCCTATCCATTTCATTCTCACCCATAACAGTTTTACATTCAACAACAAACACTTATTCCAACTCTTGGGAACAGACATAGATATTAGGATGGCTTCCCAATATGCCAACATCTTCATGGGCAACCTCAAGGAAGAATTTCTGGACAAATGCATCACAAAACCAATAATAAACCTGAGATACATCAATGATATTTTCATCCTCTGGACAGATGACCTAAACTACCTCACAGATTTCCACCTCAACTTCAACAACCACCACCCATCCATCAAACTCTCTCTAGAACACTCTCACACTAGCATCAACTTCCTGGATACCATGATCAGCTTTGACAATGGAACCCTATAGACAACTGTATACAAGAAACCCACAGATCACTACAGTTACCTTCACAGATCCAATAACCACCTCAAACACATGAAATCTAATCTACAGCCACTCATATACTACAGAATATGTTCTGAGGAGAAAGTCTGGGATATACACCTTAACATACTTTAAACCACCTCTACTAAACAAGGACACTCCACCAGGAAAGTATATCACATCATGGAACAGGCCACCCAAATATCTTTGGAGAACCTGCTTCAATACAGAAAAAAAAAAAACCACTCTGACCACATTCCTCTAGTTGTTACCTACTACACCACCCTGAAACAATATGGGATATCATCAAATAATTACAACCCATACTCAGTGTGGACCACATTCTGAAACAAAATTTTCCAGAACCCGCTTTTCTGACCTTCAAACAACCCCCCAACCTCATCTTCAGAAGCAAGCTCCCAACAGACCAAGACTCACCAAATCAAAGCAACACCAGACCCTGCCATAATAACAGATGCAAAACCTGCAGACATATATCCATTGCTACAATTATCAGTACCCCCACAACACACCTTTTAAGATCCATGAGTCTTACACATGCCTGTCACAACATGTGTACGTCACCCAGTACACTAAATGCTCCAATATCAACATGGGTGAAACCAAACAATCACTGCATTTTTGAATAAACTCTCACCAAAAAAACCCAAAAAACAAAAAAAAAAAACCCCAATAAAAGATAAAACCACTGTATCACCCATGGGTAAACACTTCTCACAGAACAGTCACCCATATCTGACTTCTCAGTCCTTATCCTCAAAGGAAACCTGCACAACATTTTCAAAAGATGAGCCTCAGAGCTTAAATCTATAACTTTGCTAGACACTGAAAATCATGGTTTTAATAACACTGGATTTATGCTGTATTACAACAATCTATAACCCACTAAACCCCCTTTTTCATCCTATGCCTTCAAAGGTGTTAAGGGGCACTTCACTTTGAATGGTCTCTTACTACACATATTAACTACTCAAGCTAAACAATCTGTTCCACCTTGTATTTAGTTATGAGACTCCAAGTAATTAGCCCAAACCTGAGAGAGAGCTCTGTGTAGCTCAAAGCTTGTCTCTCTCACTAACAGAAGTTGATCTAATAAAAGATAATACGCCAACCACCTTGTCTCTCTAGGTGTCATGGCAGATGGTTTCTTATTTGAAAAAAAAGAGTGCCTTGCTCAAATGGCATTCTTGCATGGATTGATACATTATTGAAATTTCTGAAGAACTGTTACTTGCAGTTTAGAGTCCTTTTCATGGTCTCACTGGCATCTGCTATAGTTCTCCAATATCTCTGCCCTATGTAGCTGGGTAGAATATTTAACTTTTTAAAATTTTCAGTATCACGTCTCCCAGTGGTCTCTGCCAGGTTTCCTTCCAGACTGAAGGATTTAAGTTGTTCAATTTTTACCGATTTCAGTTGTTTGACACCACATAATTAGTGGGTGAGACGCCGGAGTCTTTCTAAAAGATTTAAGTTTATTCTCTGGTCTCAGGTTTCAAACATAGCTCCAAAGGGCTAAGATTCCCAGCCCACGTCACAGTATTTTGATGAAACCACGAGTTTTAGTGATATTCCGTGTTTTCTTAATATGCCAGCTCCTGATGTCAGATTGTGTAAGCTGCCCTGGTTGCACTTAAAAAGTCTCTACAGCTCTTGTGATTTTAGGGAAAAACGTGAATGACGGGAGGAAATAACTCAACAAACAAAAACCTCCCCTGCCGAAAATGTTTATGTTAAAAATACATGATTTTTATACTAATCTCGTGATTTTGGGACACTGGGGTTCCGGAAACAATGTTAACATTCACTGCCCCTCAGGCATTGCTTTTTCTCTGGGCACCTGGCAGTGCAGACGCACTTGGTACCATAAGTTGTGGAGAAGAAGCCACTGCCGCGCTATTACAGGTACCGCATGCCGCCCACAATTACCACTCCCGCAACAGCGCCAACTCACCTGCCCAGGCAGTCTTGCCACGTGGGAAAGCAGCTTCTCCTCTTCTATTTGCTGTCGCCCGGCCCTGCCCCCCCCCCCCCCGTATTTCATTGGCTGGTGCAGCAGCCCCTCGCAAAAGCCATTGGTCTCCGTCTGGTACCTGCAAGCATGGGGAACGCCCTCTTTGTCGCTGCCGCCTCCCATTGGTTGGTGTGCCTGCGCGCTGGCCTCTACCATTGGCTGTTCTTGAAGCCGCCTGGCAGAGATTGGCTGGCGGGCGCCGAGCCCTGCCCCGCGGTGGGGGTGTTTGGGTTGGCGAGGTGCTGGAGGAGCTGAGGTATGAGGTCGCGCTGCCGCTTGACAGTTGCTCAGTCGGGTTGCGGCAGCCTCGTGCCGTGGCAGCGCGCGCGCCCCCTTCGGGCTGCCGAAGCCCCAGCGCTGCCGTCCCGAGGCGCCGCTCCAGCAGCGTCCGCGCCCCGCTGCCGCTTGGGCTGAACCGGGGCGCCCGGGCGGCGACCATGCCGGTGCCCGGGCGGGGGAGGCAGCTAACGGGAGCGGCCGCCCTGCCAGAGCCGCGCAGCGCCCGCCGGCACAGGCGCCTGCCCCCCGCCTGAGCCCGCGCCCGGAGCCCGCACCATGGACGAGCGGCTCCACAAGTGGCTCCTGCCGCCGCTGCTGACGCTGCTCTTCGTGCTCATCATGTACCAGTACGTGTCCCCGTCCTGCCCCGGCGCCGCCTGCCCGCGCCGCCTGCCCGCCGCGCACCGCGGGGCCCCGGCCTGGGACGCCCAGCCGCCGCCGCCGGAGGAGGAAGAGGAGGAGGGGGGGACGGCGGCGCTGCCGCGGCTGGTGCCCAAGTTCCCGTTCGCGCGGGCCGAGCTGTGCCGCCGGGTGCAGTTCGACATGCGGGGCCGCGACGTGATCGTCTTCCTGCACATCCAGAAAACGGGCGGCACCACCTTCGGGCGGCACCTGGTGCGCAACATCCGCCTGGAGCAGCCCTGCTTCTGCCGCGCGGGCCAGAAGAAATGCACCTGCCACCGGCCCGGGGGGGACCAGGACACCTGGCTCTTCTCCCGCTTCTCCACGGGCTGGAGCTGCGGGCTGCACGCCGACTGGACCGAGCTCACCAGCTGCGTGCCCGCCGCCATGGAGCGCAGGGGCTGCCCGGGCAACCGCACCCTCAGGTCAGTGCCTGCTCCGTCGGGGGTGTGTGTGTGTGTGGGGGGGGGGGGGGGCTGCTGTGCCCTGCGCTCCGGCTGGGATGCCGGCAGCAGCTGTCGGGGAAAGGGGGCGGCACCGGCTGCTGCCCCTTGCAAAGCGCAGGGTCAGACCCGGGCCCTTGGAGGAGGGGAGGGCAGCGCTGGGGCATAGAGGGTGACAGTCCACCCACTTCTGCAGTCGCAATGTTACAGACAGGCACAGAGGGGAGCTGCCCCCCTGCACGGGTCTGTGGCATTCATCCCGTTGTTGCCGCGACTCTCACACTGCAGAGCTCTGCTGCTATCTAGGTATTTCCCTATCTAGCTCAGGCTCTTCCTCTAGACTAAATTCAGTCCTTTCTTCAATCACTGGCTAGTTCTAGTTAATCTGAGCAGAAGAACCCCTTGCAATGTACCTGACTCCTTAGAAATCACCCTTATAAATATCTTTCTAAATATAGGGCCTGATCCATATTGTTAAAAACTCTTTTGAAAAACAAAAATTGAGCTCTAAAAGCTAATTTGTATTATTACCTGTATGTTCATTTATTTCTTGCATTTCACTTCTTAGTCAGTTTAATTTGCTCTCATGAATTAGCAATCTTTGGATTGTACAATAGAATTTTTAAGTCCAAAGACTCTTGATGGACATCTTGCTACTGTAGTGCTGTAAGATTGCAAATAGGGTCTCTTAAACTTTTAAGTCATTCAGAGCAGGAACCTTCTCTTAATAACTGTTGGTGAAGTACCTAGTACTGGTGTATAAACAAACCTTTTGTAAAATTTCATTATTGTCAGAACCTATATTTGGGCCCAAATTTAATTTTGTTTCCTAGAGTTCTAGCAACAACTCTCCTGTTAGATTTCCTTGCTCTTTGTTACGGGATTTTGGTGGGAGGGTAGGCCTCTGTTTTTCTCTGTCTCAATAGCATATGCCTGGGATGTCTGAATTTCTGAGACAGTAGGCTTTTCAGCGACTTAGCATCTAAGGGATTTTAATACATTTGGATCAGTTTATTCAGTTATTCACATTCTTGTCTACATGGAAGAAAATAAGGTAATGAAACTTAAAAGTGTACAAAAAAAATTGGAATCTGCAGGCATATGCTTCATACTTTCAATCAGTGTTAGAGTGCAGACTTTGGTAAAGTCATTAGACTTTGCGTAACACCAAAAATATAACCCCAGCTATGGTTAGCTGTGTGTGGAAATACGTTTTTATTTATGATCCCTTATGCTTCATGGCATGTTTTTCTGAGCTTTGTTAATCGTGCTTACGAGCAGGTTGCAAATTTTGATTTGGTCTGAATGCAATGCATTGGAATTAAAGATTTCCAGCCAGTTCAAGTGGTTGGTAGCAGATGCTGCTGCTGTTCTCAGGAGCCAGAGAACATGAAAAAGGCACAATGGCCAGAGGTTTCTGAGATTAAATCCTATATTTCACTTCTACCCACCCATCTAATTTCAGCTCCTTTCCTGAGACTGTGAATACAGTTTAATTATAAATAAACTCCACTGTCTGGCAGTTTTTCAAGAGCTCTTCCCCAGGGCTTTAATTAAAACTACAAATTGGTTCATATTTGACAAGAAGGTCACAACTCCGGATGCTCTCCTCCAATGCTTATTTTTCCTTATTCACAAAGACTTATCATACTTCTGTTGTTAAACCTATCTATATTCGTTTACTGACAAACTTCAGGTCTCGATGGATTGCTTCACTTCTGTCTTTATTGTGCATATACATTCCTTATGCAATTTAAAGGTGTGAAAGGAAAAGAACTTAATTCCCTTTCGTGAAGAGATTACTACACTTAACATCTCTTTGCAGCAATATGTTTTTCTCCTAGGGCTTGTCTACCCTTGGAAATTTACCAAAATACCTAAATGAGAGAGAGTCGCTCCTGATCCTGGAATAGGATCCACTATTAGTGTCCACTCAGGCTAATACTGAAATAACTATTCTGGAATAATTATTCCACAATAGCTACCCTGGTAAATTTTGAAGTGTAAACAAGCCATTAAACTTTTTCTCCTGTTTTTCCTTTCTCCTCCAGTTGCACTATGTGAAAGAATGTGAGCAGTAGAGCTCTCAGCTGAAATCGTATAGTCTTTGTTTACTACATGTGGACTGTCATAGTCAGGATGGAAAAAAACATTGCACTTTGCCAGACAAGTTTCCCTAAAGCCATAATTAATATACCCTTAGATTTATGAAGTCTGTAGCCATCCTATTTTGTATTATGTTCCTGTCAGCTGTTGCAAGAGGAACAAGATCTCACCTTGTCAGTACTAAAACGGAAGACTAAAAAAGAGCACTTGCATTTCCGAGGAATTAACTTTTGGTAACCTAATAGGTGACAGATTTCCTTCTGATTCAGGATTGAGCCAGTATGTTAGAGGCACTGTAAATGATTTTTTTTTTGAAGCAGAAATATTGAACGTATGTGGACATTTAAAGTGTTTGCTACAATTGTTTTCAATAACATTTTTAAAAAAATCTTTAAACTTAACTCTTTAAATTTAATCTTTAAACACTTGTGATGCCTTGATAATATGTCTTAAATAGATGAAAGCTTAAATCCTTTAGGAAAACATATTCACAATTAGGGCCTAAATTCCTCCCTGTGAGCTAAATCCAAAAAACTCCTTGATTTAACTATTTGGGTGTAGAAATATAATTGTTACAATGATAGCTCTTCACTTCTGTCGGAGAGTGGGAAAAGTATTAATTCCTCATTGATAAACCCATTGACTCTAAAAGCTTGTGATGTTTAAATACAGTACGTTTCACATTGTTCCAAAATATTAATTTATATTTTGTGCAGAAGAGGGAAAAAGTGGTGTGAGGGAGATGAGGAGAGGGTGTCTAATCAGGTCCCTGTATATATACACTTAGTCCCCATCTGAAAACACTTACACATGTGCTTATCTTTATTCATTGTGAGTAGTTCCATGGAAGACAAACAGCTAATTTAATTCTCAATATTTGGCTGTTATCTTAGTGGGATTAATTGTGTGAAACATCTGTTTCCAGGGCGTGCATGTGATTTATAGGACATTTTGAATAAGTGTGTTTATACAGTTCATACATTTATAAAGATGTTAAACTGTAAATGTTATATCTTGTATATAAGGGAAGGAGCTAGACTTTGAATAACTTTAGGAGCAGGAGAGTGGGGTGGGAGGAGGTATTTTTTCATGCTTTGTGTGTATATAATAAGATCTTCTACACTTTCCACAGTATGCATCCGATGAAGTGAGCTGTAGCTCACGAAAGCTTATGCTCAAATAAATTGGTTAGTCTCTAAGGTGCCACAAGTACTCCTTTTCTTTTTGCGAATACAGACTAACATGGCTGTTACTCTGAAACCTGTCTTTAGGGACTATGTGAATTGCTTGGCATTAAATTTGCAGCTTTATTAAGTATTCAATCAGCATTATAATCCTTGTGATGTAGATAATTAAGGAGGGGGGTATTATTTATATGGAAGTTGTTTGGTAAATGTTATCTTGTTACATCCTCCCTTCATTTGTCATGTTTACAATTAGTATTTAATAGACAGAGGTTGAGGGTAAAATTAATTATTTCAGAAGATTGGGAATGCAAGGTAAAATGGAATGATAGGATTAAAGATTATAAATAGGCGATTAAAGTGTATTAAATTAGACTATTGATAAAGCAACTTTAAAAGATAGAGAAGTGTTAGAAAACAGTTTGAAGAAAAAGCACAGAGGTTGTTCATTGGACTGCTACTAGTCATTTAATTAAACAAAGCAAATACAGGAATAATTCACAGAATTAAATATCTGTTTTCTTTTTGGGAAATCATTGGTCCTTCAGTAATGTTATATCCCTTAGTGAAACTTTGATCTAATCAATGGATGTAACTATTCACTGTATCCTCGTAGTGTTTGTTGCTTGTATTGTATTACATCCTGTGTCAGGTTAAGAAAGAGAGAAAGCAAATTTAATAGATTAAGGCCAGAAGGGACCATTATGATGATGATCAAGTCTGATCTCCATGTTACTCTGTTGACTTGAAACTCAGTTTGTAAAGTACCTCAATAAAAGTCTGATCCTGTCAAGTGCTGACTGCCCCTTGCTGTGAGCACCCTTCACTCCCACTGAAGGCATGGTCAAGCCCTAACCACCTGTCTAGGGACATACACCAAGAGCCTTAAATTATATTTTAATCATTATTTCAATATTCAGTTTATGTGAATGGAGTTTTTACCTAAGCTAAAACTGAAGGTAATGGAGGTCATATCTTGGAACAAAGTAAAACTTATTAGATATTATACATGACACTGTAAAGCCTCTGGATTTAGATGAGAAATTAGACTTCTACTTTCTGCTGTATAGGTTACATTTTATTGTTACAGTAACTTCTAAGTGAATTTGCAGTTTCAACTCAGAGAAAATCTTTGGCTAGATACCTAGCCAAGGACTTTACTTGAGTTGAGATCAGGAAGACGATCAGAAAGCCCTGATTGTGAATGTTACCAAAGTGTTTGGGCTATATCAGAATATATTTTTGATTTAATGAAAAAGATTAAGTGTATTTTGCTTTTTTGTTAACATCATGGAGTTAACATAAGCTTCCATCTCAACTCTTTATATGGTAATATACTGAGAGAATAGGATATTTAGAACTTAAACCCTTTCATAATTAATCTTTACTTATATAATATTAGCCTTATAATATTGCATTATAAAGTTTTATGTTAACATTTACAAACATTTCAAAAGGTGTTTAATTTGAACACTGTGTCATATACATTTGAGTACATTTATCTTTTAAACGTGATTATGAAGAAAATTATTTGAATCTAGTACCAGTGACTTGATTTTATTTTTTAACATGGTTGTACAGGAATGTTTTAGTGACTAAACCCTTGACGGGCTCCGGAGGGACCAAAACAGATGTAAAGCAATACCTTAACTGCATTTTTTAGTTTTCATAAGTGTGTTTTTCTCTGTTTCATTAACATACTCTTCAGGGTGGTATGGGGAGTTCTTAACTTAGCATTTCCTATATCCCAGTAAAGTATGGGGAGTAGAAGTCACTGTTGTGCAGCCAGTTATAACTCAAATTTAACCTTCATCAGGGTTTGCAGTCTGAAGTCAATGTAAGTCCCTTACTGCCACCAGTGGTACTGGTCAGATTTTCAAAAGACTAAGTGTAGGCTTCTATTCTTGAAAATTTTGTTGTCAATATACAAAAGTTTACAATAAGTTTAATTCATTGGAATTCTAATCTTTCATTCTAAAAACTGAATCTGTTTGTTTTAAAGTGACAGATTTCATGCCATTGAGAAGTTTTTATTAACAAAAATACAATTTTCAGCATTAGTGGCTAAAACACCTACACAAATGTTTAGCTCTTAGTGCATAAGTAGACCTATTGAAATACTTGCTTTGTTGGTTACAGGATCTTCATTGGTTTAGTATTTTATTTGCCTAAAGCAGTTTTATAAAGTTTTTAAATAAAATACCAAATGAGTAGCAGCATTTTAAAAACAATGTTTACAGTTAATCTTAAATTTTAGTCCAAATTTGCAATAGCACAGTTTTTCAAGTGTTTCAAAAAACTGATTTAAATCAGAGTGAGGGCAACTTTGTAACAAGTGATTTACATCAGCGACTTAAATATCTCCACCCTAACCCGTGTCTTGAAATCCCTCTAGAATTTGTTCAGAATAATTTAAAGTTAACTTGATGAATGTGCCATGCCGTATAGAGCTGTGGATGCACAAATAATTATAATGAAGAACTATGATGCCAGCAGTAATACCTTTATACAGATATACAGCTGCATTATTGTGTATGAACATGCATGTATGCATGAAGCTGAGTGTATACAAAACACATAATATTAAATATATTCATAAAGTTCTTAAACATTTGGAAATCTCGGTAGATGTGTAGGGAGTAAAGTCCTTGTGTACGTAGGATGGGGTTAAAGCAGCAGGCTTCAGCTTTCTCAGACTGAATAAACATTAGGATGACCAATACCCCAAACCCTGTTGAACAAAATTAATGGTCCATTGTGGGAGGACACAAATGTAGTTGGGCACCATCTATCTGATCTCTCAAAATCACCAATTTAATCCAGTCAGATGGTACAGTATAGGATTTTACCAATACAGTTCAACTGGTACAACTTCCCTTGTGTGTATGCAGTTATATTGGTATAAAAGTGATGGTACTGTCGCTTATTTCCCTAAATTTATGGGAATAAGCAATACAAGTGTAGGCATCTTCTACGAGAGGGGCCTTTGAACTTAACTGGCGGTGTTCCAGTTGGGAGGGTCCCAACTGTTGCAATCTGGCCTTGGAGACTGTAACTTCCATGATACCTTGGGGACGAGATACTTGCACTTCCAGGGAATGCAGGGGTAGCATTCGGTGGGTTCCATTCTGGTCAGGGGCGTGGAGAACGCTTTGTGGAGCTCTGTCTGCTAGAAAAGCAGGAGCTGCTGCTGAGAAATTGCTGGGGCTCTGACCAATGAGGGAGCCACAGAGCCTATTGCTGGGCTTCATTGGAGCCAAGGCAGAGACTGTTGTGCCTAGAACTGACTGAGGTAGGCCGCAGTGAAGAAGCGTGAGTAACCACCACCTTTGTTTCAGAAAGTGCTTGCAAGGAAATGGAGATAGTGAAGAGACTTTATGGATTTCCCTGAGTCCGGGAAGAGATGAAGTGGCCTTATTGTCTAATGAAAATCCAGGGTCACTGACCTGTGGTTAAAACAACTCCCATCTTCAGAGGGGTTGTGGAGGTTTGAATGATCTCAAGTTAGAATTGCTCTGCCCCTTAGCTGAACTGCCTTACTGGACCAATAGAATGCTGTCCACAGCTTTATTATCTTCAAGTGTGCCCACGCAACCAAGTTTCTAGAACTCTGAAATTAAGAGGAGTGCACACTCAAGGGTGGGGTAAATTAAGTTGATTAAGTTTCATTTACTACTGTAAACTGCAATTATTAATTGAGTTGTTGAAATCAAAGTTGTGACATTTTACTTAATCTCAATCTGTTATCATGTTTTACTATGTTGTTAAGTAAAGGTGTGTTAACACTATAATCTAAATTTATATTGGATGTATATTATTTTTAATTGGTACTTTTGAGTTAGACCCCCTCACATAGATCAACTCAGGTTTATTCCTGGAGATCCCCAAGACATGCCAGTGAATGTGTTATAGGGCCCAGTCAGGTGGAAGCACCACCAAGAGTAAATTTCTTTTATAAGTATAAGGACTGCAGCTGAAGGTTGGCTAGAGGATTCCTACCTATCCAACATCACCCATGGGATACTCAGGATCTCCTTTACTGTTGACAACATCAGGCGACTGGGCACACAGGTGAGTGTTGCCTGCTCCTTAGTAACCCAGGAAGGGAAGGGGTGGTACACAAGCATAATTTCATTCACACTTGGGGTTGTACCAATATAACTATTTTAGTAACAAACAAACAAACAGAAAAAACCAAATCACACCCCTAACAGAAATGGCTATAACAGTACAAAAATGTGAACAGACCAGGCCTTGAGACTTCCCTCGTTAGGTATTTTCCCATCAGTAGCCAACATTGCCAAAAGCTGTCTGGATGCCATTTTCTGGTTTACCCCAGGAGCTGGCACCTGACATGTACCCTAGCCATTTAGGATGATCACCTTCTAGATGTAATTCTAATGTCAAATGTACCAAGCAAAGTACGCCTCTCAGGTGATGAGGAAGCTGGAAAAAATCCAGTGCATGGGTCAACTTTGCCTTGAGAGACCAGTGAGAAGTTCTACCTGTTGTAAAAGGTGGGGAGTATCCCACCAATCCTGGTTGTCTCCCTCTCCTGAATTGACCAATAAGATGCTGTGAGGGCAGAGCCAGCACCAGTTCCACCACCAGTGCCACCCTGTGTCCACTGGTAGATGGAAGAAGGTGGGAGTGAGGGCATTTAAGTCAAGTCTAAATCAATACAAATGTTCTCTCTTGTGCATAAGTTTGTATTGTCAATAATTATGCACCATCTAATCAAACTAACAAGAATCTTTTTAAAGTTTATGTGCATTACACTGAAGTATATTTACTTAGAATGTGGTGTTTTCCAAGCTTTTAATATAAGCTATTAAAACCTAAGTCACCATAATTGTATACACTACTTGAGCTCTACTGTCTGTACAGTTTTGTGTTCTAGACTTACTGAGCTGCAATAATTTGTTGGATCGCCTAATGGAATTGAACTATTTCCCCAGATCAGTGTTACTGTTGGCACTGGACTTTCATAAACAAGCCATGAACTGCTAATGGAATGTACATTAAATTAATCTGACAGTTATGCAATTTGAAAGGTTAAATGATACAAGTTAATAGATTCACTGTCCCCCTCTTCCCCAAGAGGATTTGGCTTTAATCTTAAAAGTGCTCAGTGGTTTGGGTTCAGATGGCTCAAGATGGAACCCTTTCTTTGGACCCAGGACTGAGCACAGCAGCTGTGATAATCATGAGCTACCAAACTGTCAGTAACCCATGGAAAACCCTTGCCCAGGTTATAAGAATTCCATCAAATTTTGGCACGTTAAAGACTGTTTAAAGACCTACAACGATTCCCTTGCAGGGAGTGGAAAAAGTATAGAGAAAATAATAAATATTTTAAAAACTGCTTTCTGACTCAAAATTCAGTCATAAATCCTTTAATAAATTAAGTCTCCAACTCCAGCTAGAACTAGAATTCAGCTGAGTAGTTTTAAAGTCTGATATATTCCATGTGCCAGAACTCAAAAGTACAGTAGCCCCAAATAGTTAGCACCATTCTTAGAGCTCCATAAATAGTAAATTTTACTGATAAGGTTTCTAAGCCAATATGTAATGCTAGAGGAGGATCCTCTTCCATGTGCCAGGACTGGAGGAAGGGAACAAGATGTAAAATCTGTTAAACAGCTCAGGTTTATGTACGTAAAAAACCTGTCACCTAAAGTGCTCACCCTAATGATGTACTTTATAAACACTTAGCTATGAGAGAGCTGAAAGAGGAAGAGCACTATAACATCCTTATGTAATCTTCAAATACTTCCATTGGGAGATATGGTAAAATTGAACTATTTAAAATCTTAAATTACAGTCCTAGGTTAAAAAGTAGTAGACTAAGCCCTGGTCTACAGTATGAGTTTAGGTCGAATTTAGCAGCATTAGATTGATTTAATCCAGCACCTGTCCACACGACAAAGCCATTTTTGTCTACCTAAAGGGCTCTTAAAATCGATTAATGTACTCCTCCCCGATGAGGGGATGAGCGCTGAAATCGACATTGCCTGGTCGAATTTGGGGTAGTGTGGATGCAATTTGACGGTATTGGCTTCCGGGAGCTATCCCAGAGTGCTCCATTGTGACTGCTCTGGACAGCACTTTCAACTCAGATACACGAGCCAGGTACACAGGAAAAGCACTGGGAACTTTTGAATTTCATTTCCTGTTTGGCCAGCGTGGCGAGCTCATCAGCAGAGGTGACCATCCAGAGCTCATCAGCACAGGTGACCATGCAGTCCCAGAATTGCAAAAGAGCTTCAGCATGGAAGAACCCGGGTAACAGTGCCCCAGACATGCCATTTCTATGATGAGCTGCATGCAGTTGTAGGGGATGACCCTACTACTACCCCACCCCTGTCTGTGGACGCCTGCCAAGGGGTAGTCTCACGCAACAGGGATGAGGATTTTGGGGACAAGGAAGCTGATGAGGAGGAGTATCGCGCACAACAGGCAAGCGGAGAAACCGTTCTCCCCAACAGTCAGGCACTGTTTATCACCCTGGAGCCAATACCCTCCCAACCCTCCCATGGTGGGCTCCTGGCGCAGGAAGCCGGAGAAGGCACCTCTGGTGAGTGTACCTTTGTAAATATGGTTTAAAAGCAAGTGTGTTTAATGATTAATTTGCCCTGAAGACTTGGGAATGCATTCGTGGCCTGTACAGCTACTGGAAAAGTCTGTTACCGTGTCTGGGGGTGGAGTGGAAATCCTTCAGGTACATTATTAAGGGGACATTCAGAGGTGGCCATTCCTGCTGGGCTGTTTGCCTGTGGCTGAAAAGAAATCATCCCAGCTTTTAGCCACATGGTGGTGGGGGGGCCTGTTCACGCTGAGCTGTTCACTTTTGGCTGGCAGGGATCTTCCCTCATACTAGTCACGCAGTGGGAGGAGAGAATTGGGGGGGGTGGAGGTTGCTGCACGTTAACCTGAAAACCGCAGCCCCTCCTTTTAAATGGCCAATCCAACGGGAAAGGAGGGCGCTGCCATTTGAAACCATTCCCACGTGTTGTAGCGATGCTGGTTCTGGCGGGACCGAACTGAGAGTGCCAATTCAGGACAAATTGCTTAAAGCAGGGCAGTTACAGCCCAAGGCTGGGGTTTCTATGCACACCAAGGCAAACCAAACCAGCCAGACAGGGAGGACTTTGGTTTTACCCCACTGGTTAACCACAGGTCACACAAGCAATTCCCTTAGACACTCCAGTTTCCCAGTATCACCACCAGTGGCACTCGTTATGGGAACGAATTGTTATAAAAACCCATACCCCACTAAAAGAAAAACGGTTCTCTCGATCCCAAAGGACCAAGCCCCAGACCCCGGTCAATATACAAATCCGATCTCACCCACAAATCACGCTGTTGCCAATCCTTTAGAATCTAAAATCTAAAGGTTTGTTCATAAAAGGAAAAAGATATAGATGAGAGCAAGAATTGGTTAAATGGAATCAATTACATACAGTAATGGCAAAATTCTTGGTTCAGGCTTGCAGCAGTGATAGAATAAACTGCAGGTTCAAATCAAGTCTCTGGAGAACATCCACAGCTGGGACGAGTATTTCAGTCCTTGGTTCAAGGCTTCAGTGTAGCAAAGTTCCTCCAGAGGTAAGAAGCAGGACTGAAGACAAGATGGAGGAGCTGCAGCAGCTTTTTATATTCTCTTGCCAAGTGGTCTCTGCTTTCTTTGTTCCAAAAACAATCTGTCCATCACATGTCATGGAACAACCTCAGAGTTCTGTCCATAGGCATGTCCCTGCATACCTCGCTGAGTCCCAAGGCATGTCTGCTGTCTCTCAATGGGTCAACTGTATAGGTGATGGTCCTTAATGGGCTATCAAGCAGGCTAGGCAGAGCTGACACCAACTTGTCTGGGGTGTCACCCAGAAGCATAGCATAAGTTTGAACTACAGACAGTATAGAGCCAATATTCATAACTTCAACTACAAAAATGATACACACATATAGACAGCATAATCATAATCAGCAAACCATAACCTTATCTTAGACACCTCATTTGACCCCTTTTATATAAGATTTGGTGCCACTACAGGACTTTGGTTGCAACAGTGATTTATATGGTCCCAGATTATGTCAATAACATCAAAGTTATGAAGGTTGAAGAAGTCGAAAGACTGTGGCTTACCATGGCGGCCTGCAAGCCGAATTCTGTTGCCCGGCCCTGCGTGTGTGATCTCTCACACCAAACTGGCAGGCCCTCAATATAAGACCTTGTACTGAAAGCACATGTGCAGTGTTAACAGCTTGGTTTACCGTGAAAGAGTCTACCCATTGCTCTCTAAAATCTGTCTCTTTAAATACTACTCTCCCTTTTTTCTTCCTGCAGCTGGAAATGTTTCAACGCTCCCCCTATCATCTCTGTCCCAGACGCTAACGCAGATAAGAAAGCGAAAAAAACCACAATCGCGATGAAATGTTCTCTGACCTCATGCAATCCTCCCGCACTGAAAGAGCTCAGCAGAATGCGTGGAGGCAAACAATGGCAGAGTCCAGGAAAGCAGAAAATGAACGTGAGGACAGGAGAGAAGAACAAGATGAGAGGTTGTGGGAGCAAGAGGAGAGGTGGAAGCAGCGTGATGAGAGGAGGCAGGATGCAATGCTGAGGCTACTGAGGGATCAAACTGATATGCTCCGGCATCTGGTGGAGCTGCAGGAAAGGCAGCAGGAGCACAGACCGCTGCTGCACCCCCTGTGTAACCACCCGCCCTCCTCCCCAAGTTCCATAGCCTCCTCACCCAGATGCCCAGGAATGCAGTGGGGGCCTCCGGGCACGAGACCACTGCACCCCAGAGGACTGCCAAAGCAACAGAAGGCTGGTATTCAATAAGTTTTGAAGTGCAGTATGTCCTTGTCCTTCCCTCCTCCCTCCACCACTCCCCCGGGCTACCTTGGCAGTTATCCCCCTATTTGTGTGATGAATTAATAAAGAATGCATTATTTTGAAACAACAATGACTTTATTGCCTCTGCAAGCGGTGATCAAAGGGAGGAGGGCGGTTCGCTTACGGGGAAGTAGAGTGAACTCAGGGGACAGATTTTCATCAAGGAGAAACAAACAGAACTTTCACACCATAGCCTGGCCAGTCATTAAACTGGTTTTCAAAGCTTCTCTGATGCGCACCGTGCCCTCCTGTACTCTTCTAACCGCTCTGGTATCTGGCTGCACGTAATCAGCGGCCGGGCGATTTGCCTCAACCTCCCACCCCGCCATAAACGTATCCCACTTACTCTCATAGATATTGTGGAGCGCACAACAAGCAGCAATAACAATGGGAATATTGGTTTCTCTGAGGTCTAGCCAAGTCAGTAAACTGCGCCAGCGTGCTTTTAAACGTCCACATGCACATTCTACCACCATTCTGCACTTGCTCAGCCTATAGTTGAACAGCTCCTGACTACTGTCCAGGCTGCCTGTGTGTGGCTTCATGAGCCATGGCATTAAGGGGTAGGCTGGGTCCCCAAGGATAACTACAGGCATTTCAACATCCCCAAAGGTTATTTTCTGGTCTGGGAAGAAAGTCCTTTCCTGCAGCTGTTGAAACAGACCAGAGTTCCTGAAGATGCGAGCATCATGTACCTTTCCCAGCCATCCCACGTTGATGTCGGTGAAACGTCCCTTGTGATCCACCAGTGCTTGCAGCACCAATGAAAAGTACCCCTTGCAGTTTACGTACTGGCTGCCAAGGTGGTCTGGTCCCAAGATAGGGATATGCATTCTATTGCCCCACCACAGTTAGGAAATCCTATTGCAGCAAAGCCATCCACTATGACATGCACATTTCCCAGTCTCTCTACCCTTGATAGCAGCAGCTCAGTGATTGCATTAGCTACTTGGATCACAGCAGTCCCCACAGTAGATTTGCCCTCTCAAAATTGATTCCCAACTGACAGGTAGCTGTCTGGTGTTGCAAGCTTCCAGAGGGCTATCACTACTCGCTTGTGAACTGTGAGGGCTGCTCTCATCTTGGTATTCTTGCGCTTCAGGGCAGGGGAAAGCAAGTCACAAAGTTCCATGAAAGTGCCCTTATGCATGCAAAAGTTTCGCAGCCACTGGGAATCATCCCAGACCCGCAACACTATGCGGTCCCACCAGTCTGTGCTTGTTTCCCGGGCCCAGAATCGGCATTCCACGGCATGAGCCTGCCCCATTGCCACCAGGATATCCAAATTTCCGGATATACTTTGAGAGAAGTCTGTGTCCATGTCCCCATCACTCTTTTCACTGCGCTGCCATCGCCTCCTCACCTGCTTTTGCAGGTTCTGGTTCTGCACTGACTGAAGGATAATGCACGAGGTGTTTACAATGCTCATAACTGCCACGGTGACCTGAGCGGGATCCATGCTTGCCATGGTTTGGGGTCTGCAGGAGAACAGAGTTGAAGCGGTGGCTGACAATGGATGCCACGAGGATAGATATTTATAGAGAATGACGAGAGGATCTGCGAGGTGGATTCATGAGAGCAGGAGAGCAGAGTTGCAGCGGAAGCGGTGGATGACAACGGTTAGCACCGCGTACATTTCCCGAGGAAGAACACTTGTACCTGGGAGCCCATGACAGACAACATGGAGAAATTCGCTATTGAGACAATCGCAGCAGAGCAGAGTTGCAGCAGAAACGGTGGATGACAACAGTTAGCAGTCCTACTGCACCATCTGCTGAAAGCAGTATGGTGTTCGCATGGAAAAAAGGCACGAAACGATTGTCTGCCATTGTTTTCATGGAGGGAGGGGTGACTGGTGACATGTACCCAAAGCCATCCGTGACAATGTTTTTGCCCTAACAGGCATTTGGAGCTTAACCCAGAGTTCCAATGGGTGGTGGAGACTGCGGGAACTGTGGGATAGCTACCCACAGTGCACCGCTCCGTAAGTCGATGCTAACCACGGTAGTGAGGACACAGTCCGCCGAGGTAATGTGCTTAGTGTGGACATATGCAATCGACTGTATAAAATCATTTCTAAAAATCGACTTCTATAATATCGACCTAATTTCGTAGTGTAGACATACCCTAAGAGCTTGTCTATAATTAGGGTGGTGCAACAGCACAGCTGGACCCCTGTAGCACTTAGTGAACTACCTATGTTAAAAGGAGAGCTTCTCCCATCAGCATAGGTACTCCACCTCCCCAAGAGGCAGTAACTATGCTAACAGGAGGAGCCCTCTTGTCACCATAGCATTTTCTACACCAGCAGTTCTCACCTTTTTCTTTTTGAGCCCCCCCCCCCCAAAAAAAACCATGCTATAAAAATTCCACAGCCCACCTGTACCACAAATGTTTTTCTGCATATCTAGTAGATTAAAAGCCAGGGCTGGCATTATTAGGTAGCAAGCTTGGCAATTGCCTGGGGCCCCACACCACAGGGGACCCCACGAAGGTAAGTTGCTCGGGCCTCGGTTTCAGCCCCAGGTGGTGGGGCTCAGGCCTTGGCTTTGTGCTATGGGCTCCAGGATGTCTAACACAAGCCCTGCTCCCTAGTTTATTTTGGAGGACTCCTGGAGCCTGATTGTGGCCCCCTAGGGGGTCCAGATCCTGGTTGAGAACCACTGTTCTACACCAGGAGTTTGGTTGGTATAATGGTGTTGCTCATGGGTGTGGAAAACATAGTTGTACTGACATAAGTTTGCAGTGTAGACCAAGATTAAGAAGGAAAACTACATTCCAGCTTTTCTGTTTGGTGTCACTGTTGCTGTTTCTACTGTGTTTTAGTTACAACCTTTCCTGTTATAAACAGCAGCAAATCAGTAGATGGGGAATCAGCTCTGTATACCTTAAGTGTGAGTGGAGTGAGGACAATGGGAAAGTGCTTTGATTTTTTTCATTCTTAAAGCTAAAGACCTGAACTGATACATTCTTACAACATCCTGCTGTACTATCTCAGAACAGACGACTTGGTTTCTTCTATCAGCATGCAGGTATTCGAGAATGGAGGGAAAAGCTTTTGTGATGTCAGCCCCCAGAAAGGGGAGTAAGTGGCTCACAAATATCCATTTATCCAGTCTTCAATTGGTAGAAGATACTCTCTAGTCCAAGCTAACAGGTGAGTTGGAGTTAAGCTGTACAGTGAGATTTAGTTATTTTGTATGTTTTTATTAGCAGCATGGAATCTTTATTTTTGTTCAATATCTGACTTAACAACCCATCAGGATATGGTATATTCTGTGACTTTTTTAAGACTGGGAGGTCAAGGTCAACTGGAATTATAAGGGAATGTTGGGAATTATCTCAGTGGCTTTTAACTCTATGCAGTTTTGTGCAGACCTATGCTGGTCAGACACCTCGCATTGCTAAATTCCTGTTTCATGCAGTTACAGAATAGAAGTTTTTACTTTATTGCTCTGGAGTAGGGTAAACTGCTTCTGAGCGAACTTTGCTGATTTTTTTTCGTGTTTTTTTTTCTCATAATCCATAGATTTGTAGTATGATTCACAAGAAGTTTGCTTGAGAAAAATGGAAGAGGAGAAATCAGCTCAGGCTGGGATAGCATTCACAATCAAGTGACGGTGGGGAGCTTAGTTTGTGTAGAAGAAAATTGGGGCTTTTACAGTGGAAGCCTGGTGAAGTACTCTAAAGGAAGAATTAGCTTACAGTACTCTGTCTATCATAGTTTCTCTTCTCTTCCAAGACATGATGCTGTTCCTGAATTAGATATTATCCTCATGTTCTGAGTTCTGGGAATCAGGAGCCATACTTGATCATTAGTTTATACATTTCTTCAGTAATTTATATCCAGTACAGTCCCAATCTGCTTTTCAAGATGGTAAGTAGGCTTGGCAGAATTCAATTAATTTGATATTATCCTTCAAAATTATACAAAATAATGTCAAATGTTCACAGTTGTGCAAAATTATGGGTTTTAAGCTTTATTTTTTATAAATTTTAATTTTAAAAGTTCTAGGAAATTATAGGGTGGTCAGACAATTGCATGGGTCAAACAATTTAATGAGAGTAGATGTTGAAATTAAAAAATTTAAAGCTTAGAACTGTTTAAATACAAATTGTCAACATCTCATGTCAAAATATACTAAGCAAATATCCTTAAATTAAACTTGGTTTTCAAGCAGCATTTTTCTTACCTTGCCTATCTGTAAATTTCAGTTGTTATTGAGGGAAATATTTTTTTCATCAGTTTGTGTTTATGGTGAAATCGACATTTACTGATTAAAAATCTAATCCTTCCAAGGCTACTGATCAGTAATCTAGAGAACAGAGAGATTGTTGCATTATTAGAATACTTCACCCCTGAAATGAAGTATATGAACAATTTAAAAGCCACAGCAAATACTAGTCAACAGTTGAAAACAGGAGTGAAAAGCATTCTTATGTTCAAAAGTGCATGGGAAACTTACAAGGACAGAATTTGTGTAATTATCAAAGCTAAAAATTGGCCAGGAAACTGATTTGTAGCACGCCCTGTTCCTGTGTTTAAAAAAAAAAAGTGTCATGAGATCTTAAGTCAGAGTTAAAACTTTGGTTTAGTCTCTTCTAAAACAAACCCAAATGCATCTCTGGTTCCTGTCACTGGAATCCTCTGGGTGCAAGCAGGACTTTATACAGTCCTAGAATCATCAAAACGTAATATAGGGCTGAAAGGGACCTCAAAAGCTCATCTAGTTCAGCTCTCTGCACTGAGGCAGACCAAGCATATCCTGGTACCTGTTTGTCTAACCTGTTCTTAAAAACCTTTAATGACAGAGACTTCACAACCTTCCTTAGAAACATGTCCAGAACTTAACTATTCTTATAGTTAGAAAGTTTGTCCTAATATCTAACCTAAATCTCCCTTGCTGCATATTAAGCCCATTACTTCTTGTTCTATCTTCAGCTGACATGGAGAACAATTGTTCACAGTCCTCTTTATAACAGCCTTTAACAGGTTATCAGGTGTCCCCCCTCCCACCAGTATTCTTTTCTCAAGACTCAACCTGTCCAGTTTTTTAACCTTTCTTCATAGGTCAGGTTTCCTAGACATTTTGTTGCTCTTCTCTGGACTCTCTCCAACTTAGTCCATATCTTTGTTAGTGTGGTGTCTCTACCTTCTCTCCCCCCACCAATGGGTGCTTGCAGTTTTGGACAATGATTAAATTCTGTTTATCATATAGAAAATCTGGTTCCTATAAAATCATGCTAAAGGATAAAAGTGAGATAGAGCTGCTCTAAATAAGGATGGATGGATCATAGTCTCTTTTTCTGGAAATCATAGCTGTGATCCTGAATCTCCATATGTATTCTTGTAAGAACAAGCTAGTCTTAGTCCTGCTTTATACTAGAAAGATGATCAGTTGCTCAGAACTGATGCTGACTGCAGATTATCTTTTTCTACACTTGCAGCTAGTGTTCATCACTGGTTCAGAAACAGGTCAAAACTTGGTTGCAGGCGCGTGTTATGAGCAACAGGTAACGTGTTTTGTATAGGTCAGTCCTTAAAGACAATTTAATAGTGTGGAGGGGAGGTTTTTTATATTTAAACAAATGTTCAGTCTGGTAGTATTTGGAGCCTTTCCATTAGTAGGGCAACATGTGATGTAGCTAGGAGCTCATTTACCCCCTTCAGATATTCTTCACAGCCTCTTCTAATATTTTTTGTCCCTTTCTTCCTGGTTCTGTGATGTGTGGGGTTTTTGGCTTCCTTGACGCTTCTTGTTTGACACTTCACTTCTCAAGCCTAGTTTCCTATTGATCTTTCTTATTCTTAGTTTCTTTCTCGGAGATGGGGTGTTATGCTTTTGTTATCACTACATTTCTTTTAATTATGCAGTTGCCTAATTCTAAGTGCCATTCTCAACCCTCATGGAACCTCCCAAAATATTCTGATTCTGACTCTTTTCTGTTAATCAATTTTTTCTTCATGATTTGTTTGAGCTAGAGGAAAATAATTATGTATCCCCTTACAGTGCTAGATTTCTAACACCTGAAGTGTGGCCACTTCCAGAAATTAAACTGTAGAGGAGAACTGTCATAAATATAAAGGGAAGGGTAAACCCCTTTGAAATCCCTCCTGGCCAGGGGAAAGCTCCTCTCACCTGTAAAGGGTTAAGAAGCTAAAGGTAACCTCGCTGGCACCTGACCAAAATGACCAATGAGGAGACAAGATACTTTCAAAAGCTGGGAGGAGGGAGAGAAACAAAGGGTCTGGGTCTGTCTGTATGCTGCTTTTGCCGGGGATAGACCTGGAACGGAGTCTTAGAACTTTAGTAAGTAATCTAGCTAGGTATGTGTTAGATTATGATTTCTTTAAAAGGCTGAGAAAAGAATTGTGCTGAATAGAATAACTATTTCTGTCTGTGTATCTTTTTTGTAACTTAAGGTTTTGCCTAGAGGGGTTCTCTATGTTTTTGAATCTAATTACCCTGTAAGATATCTACCATCCTGATTTTATAGGGGGGATTTCTTTATTTCTAGTTACTTCTATTTTTTATTAAAAGTCTTCTTGTAAAAAACTGAATGCTTTTTCATTGTTCTCAGATCCAAGGGTTTGGGTCTGTGGTCACCTATGCAAATTGGTGAGGCTTTTTATCCAACATTTCCCAGGAAAGGGGGGGTGCAAGTGTTGGGAGGATTGTTCATTGTTCTTAAGATCCAAGGGTCTGGGTCTGTAGTCACCTAGGCAAATTGGTGAGGCTTTTTACCAAACCTTGTCCAGGAAGTGGGGTGCAAGGTTTTGGGAAGTATTTTGGGGGGAAGGACGCGTCCAAACAGCTCTTCCCCAGTAACCAGTATTAGTTTGGTGGTGGTAGCGGCCAGTCCAAGGACAACGGGTGGAATATTTTGTACCTTGGGGAAGTTTTGACCTAAGCTGGTAAAGATAAGCTTAGGAGGTTTTTCATGTAGGTCCCCACATCTGTACCCTAGAGTTCAGAGTGGGGGAGGAACCTTGACAAGAACAAAATGCAAGTATGTAGGGGACAGAATCTTCTGAAACTGCAGGATGAATTGGCTTCACAAAGACCTTCAAGACCTTTGACACTTTTGTGGAGACAGCAAACAAGTGATAAAGACTCCAGTAAGACTCCTCATAAAATAAACACTAGTTAAGCCAATAAGGTGAATAACAGGTTGAGTGTAACTAGTTCCTTTCTTATTACCTTACAGATGTGGTGGAGAGTTTCATGTGATGCCATTGTCATTAGAAAGTAAAGCATACCGTAGTCTAAGCTATGGGAATGTAATGGTTTGAGCTAACTTGGGTCACTTGTTAGTTTCTGCACAGTGCTGGAGTTGATGTGGAGCTGCCCTGGAAATGGGAATCATTGGAACCTTTGTTTTTAACATATTGTACTGGTAGACGATGTCCCAAGATAGCAAGTCTGCACTTATTCCTCTCGAAGTTGGGCATTTGTTAAGCAAGGGAATGGGGACGGACCAATGGGCTGAAATGGGACTGGGAAACATAAGGGAACTGAACAACACTGAAGCAAGAGCTCTGTCCCTTCCCCCACCTCTGGAGGTGCCAGATTCTTTACCTCAGATCCAAGGCCTCTAATCTCAGTGGTGATGCACACAGAGCTGAGATGCACTAGCCTGGTGAGGTGCTGCTTGATAGATGCTCAGTCTGGACCTCTGGTGGGGTCACTGCTCCCTGGCTACTCAATGTTCACCTCCCTCTGGACAGCCATGAATTTGGGTCCAAAGTGTTCAGCAGTATCCATCACAGTCCTGTTCCCCGGGCTAATGCACACAGAGCACCACAGTCCTTCCTTCTTCCATAGAGCTCCCCTCCCTCCCCGATAAGATGGTGCCCACCCTCCAGTTTCTCCGAGTTGCCCTGGAATCCTCTGGCTTCTTGCCCTCTAGGCTGTTGAGTTTCCAGGACTTGGCTGCTTGCACTTAAGAGCCATCTGCTGGCTTATTACAATATATTATCATTTTAGTATTACACATAGGCTTGGCAGGATTCAATTCTAATCAGTAAATGTCAATAAATATCAATTTCAGTATGTCAGCTGAAATCGACAAACATCAATCACTAACAGTCAGCATGTCTGAAGGGATCAAGTGTCACCGGCTCCACAGCTGTGCAGGGAGCCCTCTGCAGCTCTCCCGTCATGGGAGTGAGAGAGCAGGGCTGTGGCTGCAGAGGGGTCCTTGCATGGTCACGGGGCCCATGTCACCCTATCTTTGCAGCCAGAAAGTACTGGGAAGCTTATGGTTTCCTGTCCCAGCATCGCAGAGACCCCGGCCAAAGACTGCAAGGAGGACAACACATCGCCAGCTTCAGGGGAGGTCACCCTGCTGCTGAACATTTCCTGCCCAGGGACAGCTCCAACACTCGAGTGAGTGAGTGAGTGGATCCGGTGACTCTGGATCCCTGCAGGCACAAGGTGTGGGGAAAGCTGTGCTACTGGCCTGGCAGAGCAGAAACCCCTGGCTGGACTGTGAGAAGGAGGAGTTGTCATTGGCCCTGGCTGCAGAGGAGGCCATTCTGTTGCTGAATGGTTCTGTCCCTGGGATAGAGCCATTCATCAGTGGGATGACTTCCCTTGCAGCCAGGGGCTTTCTCTCTTCGTGGCCCTGGCCACAGGGGTCTCTGGTATGCCCTGCCGGGACCCCGGCGTTCCGTGCACCTTTTGCATGCAGTAGGGTGGCCACTCAATGTTCCTGGAATACAGAACATTCTGGCACTTCCAGGAATGGAGGAACATATTTTGATAAACTAACTGATTTATTAAACAAAGGGAAGTATTATCTGTAGGTAGTGAATTGAACTGATTTGTTTCTGGTCACTATGTCCTTCAAGATTTTAGAACTAATAGATCTCATTCTCCTTCACCTCGTTTTTATTTGTAAATTCAAAGAAAACAAGCTTTCCTGCTTTTTTCAACTCCCAATTGCTTTCTTAACTTTGAATGAGTCATTGAACTGAACTAGTTGACTAAACTGAAATGAAGAAAATATTCTCTCTGTACCTACAGAAGAGGTTTCAGTTATCAAAAACTGTCTTGGCACTTCAACAAACTCTGGCTGTGGGTACCGAGCAAGTGACTTCGACCAGTTCAGTGAGCTGACTTTCTTTAAAACTTAGCAACAAGCTTGTAATGTTTAATATGAATATTTAAAATAATTTAAGTTGATGTTAATTATTATAGTAAGTTTTAAATAAACTTTTAAAAATAAAAAGCCAATTTTAATTTTTGATGCAAATTGATATTTTTATCCACCCTGATATGATTTAAAATTTCTTAAACCTCTTGACTCCAACAGTAATCTAAATTGGCTGCTTCAAAAAATCCTGTCCATCATAGAAAGTGGATTTTGAAAGCCATGTTTTTGCAGTATAGGGTTTGCTGATTTTTGAAGGGTTAAATGGTTTGGCTTTGGATATTTTACTTTTTCACCGTTTTAGGGTATTGTTCAAGAAGGTATGGATCTCATGAAACATGCCTTAAAAACAGTTTTTGATGTCCAGGTATTCAAGTTCAAGGTCTGTCGTTATGCTGGTGTTTGGTATATAGTAGGTCTTTTGGGGGATAGGAAAACGTAAGTGTTAAATCCTTCCTTAGAAGGTTGCAACCTTTTAGATTCAAGTCTGAGGACTCCAACTATACTGATATAAACTAGAAAGAATAGACCTCTAGGATTGTTTAGTCACAGTACAAGAAAGTAGGTTTTACAGAAGGACTGAAACATTTTATTGAGGCTAAGTTTTTAACTTAAAAAAAGCCACTGATAGGGATTGTGTGGCAATGAACTGGTGAGGCCATTCATATTACCTTCTGGGGGCTTATCCATTCAGAAGCTGCTGACTGGTATTTGAGAATGAATTGCTGCAAATAGTTTGAAGGAGTTTTGCCTTTTGGTAGTTAATGTGAACTAGAGCTAGACAGTAATATGTATCTTGCGCATGACATCTTTGTTCTCCAAAATCAGATATCTTTGGGTAATGGTGGAGGGAAAGAGGGGAGGAGGGAGAATAGACTTTCCAGTCATTGGCTGCATAGGATGTCCTTCCTGTGTTGATAAAGTATGTGGGTATGCTTAGATGTCTTACAACCTCCTGAGTTAACTGCTCTCAAAAGTTCCAGATCCCTTTAAGTCAAGTGTGTGGCATCCCTGGACTAATATGTTTAAAGAACCATGTATGTAATAGTATGTATGTAATAGTTGTAGTTCAACGTGAAACAACTGATCTATTCTCCGTGATACAGACTAAAATGGTAACAACTGTAATGGTAAAGTTGCACTGTAAATGTTTAATATCTTGGTGTTGATGGTTAAAGCTGTTTCATTTCCATGCTTATGTTCTTGAACTGTACTGAGTGTTTTGAGAGCATTAACTGAGTTTTCATGATGAGGATCACAAATCAATAGAACATGTATGGTTAAAAGGAAACGGAAAAAAATTACTAAAAACCTGCATAATTGGGCAAAAAGTATACAGTAATCTGACCAATACAAGCAATAGAAAAAAGTCAAACGTGCTGCTCATCCCCCTGCAATTTTACTCTGTAACACATGCTATGTTTTTTTTCTTGTCTCTTTTGGCAATGATAAGACAGCTAATTATTAAAGGCACTAACAGAAATGTTTAAAATGGAACCGAAATGTTGCTATTAGTACTTCTACTGAATCTGGAAATCTACAGTTGGTATAGAAATTAAATGAATTTCTCCTTAGCTGGCAGAAGAGAGAGGATTACTTCTAAGTTTGCTGTCTGCCTTTTATTTTAGCACCAGGAGCCTGGCTTTTGGCCTCCTAACCTTAAAGGTGAGCTATCAAAGCTTGTGCATTCTGTGATGTATACAGTAGGTTTTCTTTAAAGAAAAAATGATTTTCTTTACTGTTGGGCCATCTGTATTGACTTCTGTTATTTACTGTAGGGACTTCTGAATGACTTCAGAACTTGCGTAGGGTAGTGATGTCGTAGTGTAGAGTGAAATCTGAGCTTCAATAGTAATCTTGATAAGTGTCTGTTGAAAAATTGAGATTTCTTGAACACAATATAGAAGCAAGTGAAGTGCACAAGCAAAATATTTTTTTCTATAATTTAATCTTTAAAATCTTTTTATTCACCACTGGTGCCTGCCTGGTACTCTGTCAAATAAGTGCTCTTGCTTGCTAACTAGTGGGGGAGTAGTATACTAATCAAAGCAACACTCTTTCTGTGTTCACTGCAAAGACCCTATGGTCTTGTAGCCCTTTTTCTCCCTTCATAACCAAGTCAACTGGAATTTCTTAGGCTGAGTAAGAACTTAAGGGTTTGTACCATTGAAGTGAGACCTACTTGGAGAATTTGCAGGATTGCTTCCTTTTATATAGATGTTTTTGTTGAGGCTGTTTAATGTCTTAGCAATGGGCCTCTTAACACTTCTCTCTGGAGATTGTTTCACAGGTAAATGTCTCATTCTTAAGAGGTTTTTCTTGTAAATGTCCTACATGTCACCAGAAAACTTCTAGCTACGGTTCTAAATGGCTGTTCTTTCTCATACGTGCTAATGCTCCTAAACTAATATGTTATGATGCCAAGTGCTTAGAAATATGTATGTGTAACACTATAGTTAAGGTTGCCTTATTTTTTTACAGGCAGAAATAGGTGCTGTTATAGATGAGGCACCAGACCCTGCCCAAAGTTTTCATGATTTAAATGTAGTCCTAATTGAAGACAGAAAGGGACTGTCTAGGACAGCTGGGAGACAAAGTTTACAGATATAGGTCAAGCCTTCCAACCACTAATGGCTTGTGGGTTTTGAGTGTATCTGTGTGGATTCTGCATGCAGAAGTGTGTGGGATCTGAATCTTAGATCAGCAGTGTTTGTTGGACTGCACCTGCCCCGTGCATGCCCAACTGCCGGCATAAAAGGTCAGAGTAACTGCAACCATCCCTAAGTGCTCTATTGCTGCTCATAACGGTGAGAGAGAACGAAGCTGTGCCTGCCAGATACCCCTTAGTGCATTTTCTATCAAATTTAGCTTGCTAGGATTATTTCCCTGTAAATTCTCTTTTTATTTTTTTAAAGAAAAATCTTTACTTAAATTTATTCCTAAAATCCACAAGGCAAGCTCTCTTATTTTTCCCATTGGTGCTTTGTGCTGCAGTCACTTTAGTGGGAAGTTTAAAGCCTGTGAGCCTCAAATCCTGCCTACCTTGTGATCATCTCAATTCCCCCCCCCCCGGCCACTCCTTACGGATTATCATAGCCGTTGTTTATTTTGCCTTGATGAGAGCCATGTGCCTGACCAATGTTCTATCTGCAAATCGTTCTTGAGCACAAGAAAATCCAGGGACACCTTAGTGAAATTATCTGTTGCAGCAGTGTGAGGGACTCAGACCAAAGTGCATCAACCTCTAAGACAGCGCCTTCTATCTCTAAGTCAGCACCTTCTATCTCTAAGTTAAGCCTACAGCTGTTAGGGGACGTGGTTCAGACCTGGGTCTGGGTTTGCAGCAGGCTAGCAGGTCTGGCTCAAGTCAGGCAGGGCACTGAAATCCTAAGCTGCCAGGGCAGGAAAGCAGGAGCAGTAATAGTCTTGGCACATCAGGTGGCAGCCCCAAGGGGGTTTCTGTGATCTAACCTGTCACACACACTTTTCCTCCTTGCTCCCCAAATTCAGCTGGGGATTTTCACCTCCTCGCTCACCAAGATCAGCAGATGGATTTCATTATTGTCCAGAAGGAAGAAAGTTTCTTTGATAGTGTCAGTGTACGCCTTCTTTTGCCTCCTGTTCTCTATCAAGATACATTCTTCAAAACCCCCTGCAGCTTATGTTCATTCTGTTAGCTTCTATTTTAGTGATTTTTTTCTCCGTTAATACTTGTTCCATTATTTTAATAAGGATAGATGTTGGATTTATGAAGCAATAATTGGAAACATCATCCTTTTCCTTTCTAAAGACTGGAGAAAATCAAATACAGTACTTATCTTGCTGCATTTCTCCAGTTGGTCATGACTTTTTCATAATTGCAACCAATTTTTCAAATATTTCCCAATCCGCTATTTAACAGCTTTTTGTAAGGGTTTTCTTGCTTTCTAATTATCCACAATTTTCTTTTTTTATTGATGAACACTGCTTTTATGAGCTCAATGTCTCACTGATTTTTTTAAACCAGTCTCATGTGTTAATGGGCCTGCTTTCTCTAACTTGTTTTATTAATAGGGCTGCTATATTATTTTTGGTATTTTCTCTGGATTATATTTAGAAGGCTCCTTTCACAAACATCTCTTCCCTTAAAGCTTTTACTCTGTTCTCTATCTGCTTCCCTTTGTGGTACAGATGTTTTACCCTAGATCTTGCAGCAGCCCCTTAAGAAATCAGGCTGGATGCTGCTTATTCTTTTTATTCTCTGAGGAATTTTTATGCTTTTTTTTTTCAAATTGCATATCCCACTTCAATAATTGCTCGTTTTAATACATGCCTCTAATTAGACCTTAGTCATCAATTTTTTTGCTCCTTCAAAACTGTTTTTCTGAAATATACCACCATTGTACTGCTATATTATCTGAATGAATTCCTTTCTATGGTGAATTCAAGTATCTTATGATCGCTGATTACTAGCTTCCCTTTTATCACTTTTATATCTAAGAAGTAGATCTGGTACTTCTGAATCTCTGCATGTTTGCACATATCTGTTACACAACGGATATCTGCATAATGAAAAGCCTCTGTTGGTGTAATATTGTGTCCTTGAGTTCCTTATGAATTGGTCCATGAATTTTAGATTTCCTTTCCAAGTCTGGTGGTCTTTAGCAGATGCTCACTTTGGTTTCTTCTTTTTTTGTTGCTTTTTCTAAACCCAAAGAACTGACTGCTTGTAAATTGATCACAATCACTTTTGTAAAGAAAAAGCTGTTCAACCTTAAACTACAGAGCAGCTAAGGTGCTGTTCCAGAATGGTGATGGGGAAATAGACAACTTCTCTCCTCTACAGGTATGTTACTCTTCTGTGGAATTGTTTCATTTATTGTTGTGACATGCTGAAAAGCAGCTGTGACACTGGCAGACCAACTAATCAGTGTATGACCCATAAGAACAAGAGACATTACAATTGTATCAGGACGGTTCACTTATATGTGAACTTCAGAGAGATGTACTAGACCAGCAACCATTAACCTATTCATTTGTAGTAATAGAAATCAAGGGTATTTGCTACATAGATGTGGAAACTAGGAGTATGGGGGGTGCTGCAGCACCCCCGGACTCCTGGCTGCTGTTCCCGCTCACCCAGGCTCCTGGCCTCAGCTCTGGGGGGGGGATGGGGTAAGGGGGCTGGCTTTCAGTGTTCCAGTGCCACTGATATGCAAATGTATTTGTTTTTATTTACCTATATCCTGTTAGAAATTTATCAATGTGACCAAATTAGCTTTTAAATGCGAAATCATTTTCTGTCTTAATTGCCTTATATTCTGAATGTGACTGTGTTCTGTTAACCTTACGATCAAAGATGTGGTACACTCCAGAAAACGAATACAGGCAGTCCTCTACTTTATGACTTACAACGAATGGCACTTATGACGTTTCTTCATAATTCTCAATTATATGCAATCACTTAAATATACAGGTGCAAAACTCAAAATAGATGCATATTTGAATGCTACATCACACCTTGATATGGGGCACTACACTGTTCTTTTATTTAAATATGAATTTACTCTGGTTTTTTTGTTTATGGTTGTATTTAAAACAAGGAAATGCAAAAATCCTGTAAATGCAATATTATGTACAACTCAGGGATTTCAAAATTATAATTACCATAATGACAATGATTCTGCCAAATGTCATGCATATATTAAGGCAGACATTTTATAACTTATAGACTAATACATCATACTGCCATCTATACATGTGCTGAGGATGAGCTATGTGAATCATAACTCAATTTCCTTACCTCTTGTGAGTTTAATTTTCAAAATATTCCTTTAACATAGTTTTGCATCGGATAGTTTGTATGTGTCTTTCCCTATTTGAATTGAATTTTAGGGACCTTCTTAATGGTTTAATAATAGAAGGAAATATGAGACTAGAGCAATAAATCCATTTTCATTATATGTGTAATAGCTTGTGGCTGCACTTTCTTGCTCTTTCATTCATGTGTAGCTGTTATTTTTTACATTGATTTTTTTAAAGCTGTCTCCACTATGGATTATAATGAGCAGTGTGTAAAACATAAAAATTTGAAATTGTATATAGCTACATTAATTGAAAAGGATATAAAATATTAATACGTTATTTGCATGTTAATATATTATTTGCATTAATGAAAAATACTTGTACGTTGACCCTAATTATACTCAGTATAAATAAAGGCCCATTCATCCAATGATACTCCCTGCAATAAGTATTTTATTTCAAATTCAGGAAATGTGCCCAACAATTTTTAGGAGGAAATATATTTAACTCATAAAGGCCTTTCTTACTTAATCAGTTGCTAATATTACCAAAATGAGAATTTTGATAGAACAAGGACGGGGTAAAATCTGAGTAAAGCTTTTAGATCAGGTTTCAGTGGATCATGTCCTATCATATTTTACACAGTGCAAAATGGTGTGGTTTGTTTTGTTACATGAGTTATACAAAGTCTTGGTTACAATAGAGGATAATTCTGAGTCATATTGTTGAAGCTACAGTATAGTTGAAAAAGGAGTTCCGGATTGAAACCTTTGGAAATCAGAATGCGGTATTGAACATCAGTGAAGCCTAGTCTATATACAGAGTTGTACCAATTTAACAAAAGTTGTGATTTTTACACCAGTTTAGTTAAACCAGCACAATTTTGTGAGTAGACTTTTTTTGTCAGTTTAAACCTGGTGTATATTGGTTTTATCTTATGTCAGTACATGTGCAGATACAAGATAAACCAATATAACCAGTTTTA
Organism: Lepidochelys kempii; assembly: GCF_965140285.1. NCBI lineage: Eukaryota > Metazoa > Chordata > Testudines > Cheloniidae > Lepidochelys > Lepidochelys kempii. The sequence goes on from NC_136380.1 coordinate 98,042,676, forward strand.
AACTGATATAACAGAGTCCAGACACAAAAGTTGCACTGGTTTAACTAAACCAATTTAGATTAAGCAGGTACAATTTCTAAGTGTAGACAAGGTCTTATTGGGATTGAAGATGGAGTTACACATTATCATTCTGTCTCTGATTGTAGCCTCTGCACATTGTATGAGAGCCACTTAGAAAATTGGGAACAGAATGATGATGATACAATAATACTGAAAAGAAAAATCAAGTTTACTTGAAGATTTAAAGTATCCCTCATTTTTATTTTTAAAGGTTGAGATCATTATCCTGCAGCCATCCCTCTGTGTTTTGTAAGACCTAGATAGTTCTGTATGCAACATGAGAGATGGGAAATTTGTTATAACAAAACCAACAAGACTTGGGTTTCTTATATGGGGCTACAGAGTATTCTCTACAGTTGTGAGGAGTATCTGTAAGGCGTATCAATATACTAATGACTTGAGGGATCTTCTTGTTTTTGAATAACAAAATACTCTTCTGCGTGGTTGGGTTTTTGTTGACAGTTTGTTATGGATAGAGTAGATCTGCTTCTGCTGCTGCATATGACATCCATAAACTTTCAGTAATGAATGCTATTTTTTTACCAGAACTAATTAATTTCTTAGTTTTAAACTGCATCCTTCTGTGTGTGCATTATAATAATGCAGAGTAGATAACCTTTTTAAGCTTAATCTGAAATGTAGTTGTAAGGGAAGAATGAACTTTACTGAACACCAGTACAATTGAATGAGTTCTAAATGTGTGAATGATTAATCGTTGTATGGTAATAAAACTTGTATGATAACAATGAAACTAGTATTACCAAATATTGTAATGTAAAAATACTAATGATAACCACTAAAATCTAATGCTACGTTCTTTCCATGTTACATTAATGTGTTCTTAAAGAAGTAAGGATAAATACAGAACACCTTGAGAATGTGTTCCAAGAATTGTATTTCTGTTTTAAGAAGAAATGAACAAAAGTACTGAATTGTAAAGATGCTGTGCAGACTTTAACATTTTTGACTTCGTACATTGCCAATATTTTAAAAGTTAAAAATTAAACTTAGTTTTATCTTTAAAACTCTGTTAAATCTGTGATGAGAATATGCACGTTAGTTAGATAGCAATGCATATTAGTTACATTTGCCAATATTATATTTTAGGACCTGAGCCCAATAAAGTCAATAAAAGGACTCCATCTGACTTTTATGGGCTTTATTTCAGGGAATTACTACCTTCTGTGCTTAAGATCTAGGCATTATTACCACTATAAATCCTTCTATCTGGACTGCATCTCAACTTGGTGAGAAGGCTTACATGATCCCAAGAGCTATGCTGGTGGGAGCATAATTCCTGGTAGGGTCACTCATGCCAGACAGGGAGTGGGGCTAACAACCTGCTCCTAGAAAAAAAAAAAGTTATGGGAACCTACGCTACTACTCAGCTTAACAAATTCAGTCCAACTCAATTCAAATAGACCTAGAAGAGAGATGATGGCAGGGTCGTCCCTAGCTATTCTGGGGCCCTACGCAGCCTCCCACCCCCTGTGGGGGGGAGGAGGAAGGAGGGGTTTGGGGCTCCAGGCCTCCGTGGGGGTGGGTGGGGCTGGCTTGGAGGGCGGGGGGAGCCACGCTCCAGCACTCACTGGTGGCATAGCTGGGGCCGGATTGCTGCACTTCCTGCTGCCAGTGAGTGCAGGCCTGCCCCCTGCTGCAGTCCTCAGGGGCGGGGTGGGGGCGGGGTGGGGTGGGGGCGGAGCAGGGTGGGGGCTTTGGGGAAGGGGTGGAGTGGGGGAGGGGCTGGGGTGGGAAGAGCCAGGGCTGGGGCGGAGCAGGGGTGTGGCCCTGGGGTAGATCCATAATTAGTAGGATTGAAAATCAATTGTGAGAAAACAGGGCCATGAGAATCTACACTCAGCAAGAAACTTTGAGACTGACATACAAGAGGTATGATTTTTCATGTATCTTGGCAGTATTTTAAGTATAACAGACTGAACAAATGAAAATATTGAAGTCAGAATAGCAAAAGCCAGACAACTCTCAACTTTGTAACTCTAAAGCCGATCTGGAGAAACAGAAATCTTGCCCTTCAAAGTAAACTTTGAATACTGACCACCATTGTAAAGTAAGTCTTACTGCATGGTACTGAATCTTGGAGACTTAAGATCTTGGAGACTTAAGAAATTTTTATCAACAGCTGCTAGACAAATCCTCAATGTCAGATGGCCAGAAAACAATCACAAAGAGCCTTTGAGGAGAATGAAACTGAAACGTATACAACAGGAAATTATGAAACAAAAATGGAAGTGGCTAATACATGGAGGAAACACCCAAACAACATTACAAGACTGGCATTCGACTGGAGCCCCCAGGGCAAGAGGTGACCAGGTAAATTAAAGAAAACATGGAAATACACAATGGAAACAGAATTGAAAGCTATCAAAATGACATAAGATGAAGGCTGACTGCAGCAGGAGACCAGCAAAGATGGAAGGCAGTGGTGAAGGCCCTGTGTTCCAAGTGGAATGGCGAGGCATACGAGAGAGACTGTTATAAATGTTTAATCCAGGTTTAATAAATACATAGTGTCTAAAAAATTTAATTAGGAAGAAGCTTGGCACATAAATTATTTCCCCAATTATGAATTCTTTCACAACCATATTCTAATGGGGTTTTGAACAGGTCTTTGAGTTTTTAGCAGGAAGTAACTTATTTCTCAGTGTTTCTCCTAAAGTTTTCATACTTAAGATGAAAACAGTAACAGGTAGCTGACTTTTCAAGTAGATACTCCTTCTTTTTAGTATTTTTTAGAAGAGAGCTTTAGAACTGGAGTTAAAAACTAACTACCCAGAATTCACACTGGTATAATTTCAAAACTTTAAATTGTAAAAGGATTTCAAACATGTTAAAGTATTAGTAAGAGAATTGCTGCTAAGATGCCTCACCAGTTCCAAGATTTGATTTTTATAGTTTCCACTATTGTCTTTTCTCCCCTCAGTTTTGTATACATTGTTCCCTTAGCTGTCAGTAATTATAAACCCACATTAAATTGATCTGTTTAAAAAGCCTAGATGTTTAAAATTCAAAAATGTAGGCTTTTTCAGCTGCTGTTTTGTAGCTCCCTAGCTTTACAGCAGCCTTCCTCTACTCTAGGCACGTCTTCCACCTATGTTTTGATGCAGTTTTTGTGGTGATTATGGCTGCATGCAAATTTTTTTTTCTCCCAAACACACTTCGTTGAAATGTTGTCTAGGTTTTTATAATGGGAACAATAATAGTATTGGCGAGTTATGAAGCCTTAACTATAGTGGAATGGTAGCACTACCATAATTAATACATTTTAAATATTGGAAATGTTACTTTAATTTTTCTTACAGATTCCAAATTTATAATAACTGAAATAAAAGGGTTGGCACTTGAGATTACTGTCAAAACAAATGGTCCCTTTTCCTTAAGGACTGAACATTACATGTTGTATAATAACTTGGCACTTTTCAACTTGCTTTTATCTTCCTTGAAAAAGAGCAAAGTTTCCTCTTAGCTCTCATTCTTCAGGTCGGTATTGTCCACATCTGGCTTGTATATTAAAATGTTCACTGACCTTTTACTTTAGGTATTGCTGAAGTGCCTCTGTTGTGCTGGTGAATGAGAAATAATCTGTCCATCTTTCATTTTCATTAAATTGTCAAGTGTCAGCCTGTGTGATAAGAAATCTTAAAAGGATTGAGGAGTCCTAATGGGCAACTAAAGGTATGTCTGTACTGCAGTTAAAAACCCATGGCTGGCCCATGTCAGCTGATTTGGGCTTGTGGGGCTTGGGCTAAAAAGGGCTGTTTAATTGTGATGTAGACCTTCGGGCTCTGGGTGGGGCCCGAGGACTGAGCATTTACAATGCCATTAAACTGAGTCAGCTGACATTGGCCAGCCGCAGGTGTTTAATTTCAGAGTAGACGTGGCCTAAATGGCTGCTGGGCAGTATAGTACAGAGTAACAGTAAAGCTGATGGACTCCAACTGACCAGCAGATTGGCTGAGAAGCTGAAAGGTGGCAAAGCAGAAATGCTATTTTTATTAGGGAAGCAACAGAAGTGGTAAACCTTTACCTGTTGCGTAACCACGTTTGGCTGTCTTTTGGAATCTACTAGAACATATATTTATATAGTCAGCATGGAACTTGAGAAATAGCTTGTTTAGAAATTCACTTCTTTTACACAGTGAAAGTCATCAAAGATTTATTTAAAAGTGAAAAAAGTTAAGACTGCCGATAGCAAGTTTATAGTTAAGATTGCAGCCAGAAGAGCATTTAAAAAGAATTACAATTCCTCTGTCACATTTTAGTGATAAAACTTAGTTTCCAAATTTGGTGCAGTAACTTTTCTGGAGAAATGTCTTATAATGTTTTTATTACAATGTTCAGTAATTTTTCTAGAGAAAGGCCTTAGAAGTACTCACTCCTTAAAATCTGGTTAGAGCACACTTGCTTTTTTCTCTTTTTTACTGCACAGTCATCACAAACTCAAAACTTGATATGCTCCTCAGACACACCACTTTTGAATTAAATGTTAATTTAAAAGGTTATGATTGTGAGAATTTCTGTCTTATCTTCAGTACATAGGTAGCTGAAAGATTCTGACATAAGCAAATTGCCCCAAAAGAGTGTGCATGCCAACGGCTAAGCCCTCTTTCCAAAGTTCTGCTCTTATGGAACCAAATGAGCACCTGAGGTCCCCAGTAGTACAGGTTTTCTCCTACCCGTTTGTTGGGCACTTCTGAGCTTTCCCTTCCAAGGCAATAGCACTGCCTTGCTGGTGCCTCCTGCTACCTGCCTGGTTTGAGATATTCAATTCCTGAGTCTTTGGTAAGTATTAAACAATAGCTTTTATTATAGAAATGAAAGCATAAACACTGGAGCTCTGTTGGTCAGGCAGAGTCACAGTGGGGCAACCTTCCTTAGCAGATAACTGCTTAACTCCTAGCCATATAATGCTAAAGAACTGATAACAGTATACAGTGTGTGTGTGTGTGTGTGTGTGTATATATATATATATATATATATGGGTATATAGTCACATAGTAGAACCACATTTATCTGGTCTCATTGGGACCAGGGCCAGATCAGATAATCAAAACTCCAGATAAACCAGAGAATGGGAAAATGCGATGCTGCAGTGACATCTAGCGGCAACAAGAGAGATCGCCCGCTTCTGGCTCTGGAGACCTGGTCATTCGGTAAATGCAGAGAGCCAGTTTGGAGGGTTGGATACACGAGCTTCTTCTGTATTTACAATTGATTAAAAATTGACCAATCAATACAGAGCACAAAGCAATTATTGATAGGTAAACAGATTAACAAATCAGGAACTGTTGCTGGGCAAAGAAAGACTAGTACTCTTCACATGAATCCCAACCATAACAGGACTTTGCGACCCATCCTCTTCAGGTCAGGAGTCCCTTCTGCACACATGCAGTTCCACAGAGGTCACACTGCGGACACAATGATTGACCGCTCCTAGGCTGCACTCACTCTACTAGCCCTATACTGTTAGTGCAGCCTACAACCCAACCATCATAAGATTTAGAACTCCTACATCTCTTCTTCCAAATATGCATGTTTCTCTCCTGCCAGTTACCTTTTCTTTGCTTCTTGTTCCCTCTATGAAAACCAGATTGGATTCATCCACCCTTAATCCTTCCTGTTTCTTCTCTCTTCCCAAACATCTCCTTTCTGTTTGTTCCTGCAAGTTGCTCCTCATTCATTGACTCATCCAATAGTTCTGTACACCCAAGATCTCTGTAAAACTTGTACCTTGAGCCCGCCACAATCCTCGCTCTTATCTCAACCATGCTGATATCCCACACATCAAATGTACTGCATTCTCCTTCCTCTTTACCCTGCATTACTCAGCTCTGCCTCCTATCTCACTAATTCCCCTATTTTCACTTTTCTGCCTCCCTAGTTCCCCCACATTGGGACTGTCATCCCTTCCCAAAGATCACCTCAAAGTCCAATTTCCTATCCTTGTGCCTGTCTCCATACCCTGTCTCCTTGTATCTGTGCCCTAAGATGTAGAAGTAGCAGCAGCTGGTGCTATCTGTTACCCCTGCTGGCTGCACTGCTTCCAGTCTTTTTTTTTCTCCTACTGATAATAGCTCATCTTAACTAATTAGCCTCGCATAGTTAGTATGGCAACTTCCAACTTATCTCTGTGTGTGTGTGTGTGTGTGTGTGTATATATATATATGTATATATCGTCTTACTATATGTTATATTCTATGCATCCAATGAAGTGGGCTGTAGCCTACAAAAGCTTATCCTCTAATAAATTTGTTAGTCTCTAAGGTGCCACAAGTACTCCTGTTCTTTTTGCGGATACAGACTAACACGGCTGCTACTCTGAAACCAGTCTTTACTTTGAGCAAGATGTCTGTGGAAGAGGGGAGGGACTTAGGTGAGCAATTTGCTGATGAGCAGAGCTTGCCAAAATATGGGATTTCTAGTGTGTGGGAAATGTCATGATTCTGAAATTTGTTTCAATCTGAATTGGAACAAATTCAGGGTTTTTTTTAAATTCCCCATGAACTGGAAATTTCAGATAAATTCAGTTTTAGAAATACTGACACAACACTTCTGAAACTAAATTTGCTCCCAACTGCCTGATAGCTACAGGGTGAAATAGACATTCTTTTCAGTTTCACTGGTGTTAATAGATCAAGCTGGGGCTCTAAGGGCTTCCAAGTTCTTCTCTGAGTGATATCCCTATGGGTGCACCACCTGTTGGTGCTCCCACGCCTGGGATCAGAGGTCTTCATCAACAGTGCCTATCGGACTGCACATGTGCACTTCCCCACTCTCGTCCAGTGAGCAGGACATGGGTGTATATATAGCGCTGTGTGTCCCACCCCCCCAGTTCCTTTTCTACCGTCTTTTGGCCTGGGATGGAATCCACAGCAGAGCCCACTTCTTCTGTTCCCTCAGTAGTTACTGTCTTACCAGTTGTAGTGTAGTTAGTATTTTCTTCTGCTCCTTTTCTTCTATTCTAAAAAAAGTAACTTTTTTGTTTACTTTACAGTTATTTCATAGATTAGGTTTTATTTCCCCCTCGCTTTGCCCTTTCTGACTGGGAGCCTTTTTTTATGTTCGGATCCCCTGGGTTTAAGAGGTGCGTTTCCTGTGGTGGTAAAGGTGCTGCCTTCTTGGTAAAGGACCCGATACCCTGCACACATCCTCTTCTCCTAAGATTGCACTACTTATCAACAAGGCTCTTCTCGATCCCACAAAAGTGATCTGGCAGACACTGGCATCCATCCTTCCAACTTGCAAACATGCTGACAAAAAAATATGATGTTCCATCCAAGGATCTGGAATTTTTATTCTCGAACTCCGCCCCAAATTCTCTGGTGGCCAATGCAGAGCAAGAAAGAGACCTCAATACCAATCCCATTCTAGCCATCCAGACAGAGATTGGAAACACAGACTTATTTGGACACAAGGTATATTCAGCAGTCACGCTCCAGTTTTGAATCTTGAATTACAAGGCTCTGATGGCTAAATATAACTATTTAACTACTCCAAATTGGAGGAATTTTGTCATGACCTAGAAGTCAAGAAAGAGCAATTCCAGTCCCTAATATCAGAAGGACACCTCCTAGCCTGTACAGCCCTACAAGACTCATTAGACTGTACAGACACTGCTGCCCGAGCCAGTGCAATTGCTGTGGTCATGAGGTGTGCATCATGGCTCCACCTCTCGGGTTTTCCTAAGGAGGTATAAACTATGGTGGAAGACTTCCTTTTTGAGGGCCAGAAACTATTCTCAGAGTGCATGGACAATTCCCTGCACTCCCTTAATAACTGAGCTACATTACAATCTCTTGGCATCTGGATGCCAGCGCCAAAGAGACGTCCAGGAAAGTACTACCTTTCCCTGCACTTCCGACCACCGTAACATACTCTCAATGGCACTATGACATCCAGCGCCAAAAACAAAGGCCTCCCTCCAACCCACTCCTCAGGGGGTTACCTCTCTCACACCCCTACTGCAGCAAAAATTTTGAAGGTGTGGTCAAGGCCCAGAGAAGCCTCCCCCTCTTCCGATCATTTCCACCATCTTTGACATTCCACCAGTTTGGTGACCGACTAGCTTCATTTTTACCATCTTGGAGACTAACCACCTTGGACAAGTGGGTTCTAGAGATAATCAAGGAAGGCTACTCCATCCCCTTCCTAGCTATCCTGCCTCGCTACCATTCCCTTGTCCCTCTTCAGGGATCCTTCTCTCAAATTCATTATACAGGGAGAAATAAATCATCTTCTGCAACTGGGAACCATAGAATTGGTTCCTTTACAATACCGGGAACAGGGTTTCTACTCCCATTTTTTCCTGATCCAGAAGAAATCTGGTGTCTGGCAAACCCATCCTGGGCCTCCAAAATCTAAATAAGTTTATCAAACTGCAGTGCTTCAAGATGGTTACCCTCTACACTATATTATCCCAGCACTGGAACGGGGGACTGGTTCTCAGCCCTCGACCTCCAAGACACTTACTTGCATATTACAATACACCCTTCCCACCAGCAATTTCTCCGATTAATCGTGGGTGACAACCACTACTAGTACAAGGTACTGCCTTTTGGATTGTCGACAGCACCTTGGGTGTTCTCCAAGGTCCATTGGCTAGTCGCTGTCTACTTAAGGAAACAATGAGTCATCATAATCTTTCCATACTTGGACGACTGTTTCTTCAAGGCCCCATCTGAGACTGATGCTCTCTGAGCTGTCCACATAACAGTGCACCTGTTCACGGCACTAGGTCTCCTCGTGAAGAAAAGTCCACTTTAATGCTGGTACAATGCCTGGAATTCATTGGTGCACAATTGGATGCCATACAAGGCAGAGCCCTCTTACCACTTCACAGATTCTCGGTCAGACTAGACCTGGTATCCAACGGATGGGTCTATCCCCAGATCTCTGCCAGAACATGCCTCCAACTTCCAGGCCATGTGACAGTGGCCACTTTCATGGTCAGATATGCAAGACTACATGTGCAATGTCTTCAGGCATGGCTGCCTGTAGTATATCTCCCCAGTGAACACAGCCTCCACAAACTCTTATCCATGCCGATGAGAATCAAGGACTTACTACTTTGGTGGACTCAGACCAACATCATCATGTGTCAGAGCTCCTTTCCTCCAATCACCACTGCCCATTATCCTAACAACGGATGCCTCCTGAGTCAGTTGGGGAGCGCATCTCCATGATCACAGTGCGGAGCTGATGGTCGTCAACCGAATCCACCCTACACATCAACCTCCTAGAACTACAAGCGGTCTGCAACACCTGCTGACATTTCCTCCCTTTACTCAAACATCATACCATCAGAGTTATGATGGACAGTCTCAACTGTATATATTACATCAACAGGCAAGGTGGAGCAAGGTCCCATTCTTTACACTCAGAGGTGCTCAAATTGTGGAACTGGAGTATTCAATACAAGATCATTTCAGCAGCATACCTCCAGTTCTCCCATGATCAGGAGTGGGAACTGGATATGTGAGCCCTTCAGCCCATCTTTAACCGATGGGATGCCCCACCATAGATCTCTTTGCTACAACGCCTGCTGCCCTCAATTCTGTTCCAGAGCGGGACCGGGGTACGGATTCCTGGGAGATGCATTCCACATCGCAATGGATGCACCACTTATACCTTCCTTCCCTGTCCCCTCCTATTCTGAGTACTTTGCAAGATACAGGAGGACCAAGCTCATGTCCTACTTATAGCTCCAATATGGCAATGACAGGCCGGGCATACTTACATGATGGTATGCCAACTGATCTTTCTCCATTCAGTGCTGCGGCTCCTTACACAGGTTGCATCCTCCATCCCAATCCACAGGTGCTCCACCTCAAATCTGGCTCCTACATGGTTCTGGGATTTGGAAATAACCTATTTGAATGCAGTCAAACAGATACTTTTGAATAGCAGGCATGACAAGACTAGATGCATTTAAATTCACAAATGGACTAGATTTCAATGCTGATGCGCCTCCCATCAGGTCGACACAACACACACTCTGCTACCACTTATCCTGAACTATATGTTACACCTTAAATATGTAGAAAGTTTTGGCCGTGAGAAAAGGGCATTTTTTTCCTGGGAAAAATCATTCAGACAAAAAATTGTCAACCAGCTGTATGGATGAGTCTTATTGCAGCCTTGCCTGACCAGCTCAGTTTTTAGAGGCGACTGTGCTGGCAGGGGACTGCAGTGTAGTTTTTCTTTCAGCTGAGCTGACGAGCTGTTTGGGCAGAGGGAGAGTCTGCTGAGCTTGCTGCATCAATCTGTATCAGACTCTGCTTTGCTCTGAACTTTGCTCCCTCTCTGCTAACCAGAGACTAAAAACTGGTGGGGGGAAAAATCACTTTTTTTTTCTTCACTCTCCAAAACTGAAAATTGTATGTGGTGGGGGAGAGGCAGATGCCTCCCCCTCTAATTATGCTCATGCTTCTAGCTGCTCCCTAGCTCTGCTGCTCAGCTTGCTTTCACAGTTGTATTTTCCCATAAATATCCCTAGCCAGCCTTTTACCTTGGGGTGGTAGACTGGGTGGCAGGCCAGGGAGGCTGCATAAAAGAATCAATTTCAGGTTATCTCCTGAGCACTTGTCTGAATCTCAAGGTTTTCTGGAGCCTCCAAGAGGGCAGCTGGTGCCTTAGACAGGTCAGTAGTCCTCCTTTTATAGTCTCTCTATGCTGGCTGAGCTGCATGGTATGTAGCTGCTACAACAATGGACTCTGATCTATTATTGCTGTTTGGTTTAGACTGGATAAAATATTGAACAGCAACTGCATCATTTAAGATACCAAAGTGACTCAGTTGCTTTTCAATGGTTTGTCTGGTCTAAATCAAACAGCAGTAATAGATCGGTCCATTGTTATTCAATGGGACTTAAGTGACATAGGTGCTTTAGGTAACGTTACCTTGTGGTTTTTTGTTAAACTATGTAAGGCGAATATATGGCCAGCATTTTTGGACTGTGCTGCTGCTTATGTTATGAGTCTCTGTAAGTTAATAAAATCAGAGACTCTGGAGAATAGTTTTTCTTTCACCCTTGGAGTGTCCGGGTAAGATCTGTCCAGTTAGACTTTCCATCTAGCCTAAAATTAACACTTAAAATAGGGGGAAGATGGTGCCTAATGTACTGTGTGGATAAACCATCTCCTCCCCCCCCCCAAATAAATTCCTAATGTATTTATTTTTTGTCAGTAACTTCCAAATTTTTGTAACTGGCACTGCGCTTTATAAACTGTAATTACAAATTCCTGCTGTGGGATGGCTCTTTATTCCTGACGTGTGGAGATTCCGTTTATACCTGATATGTGATTCAGTAAGCATTGACCATCTGAGACACCAGTATTTCCTAAAGCAGATTCAGAGTATGCTTCTTGGAACTTGAAATTGTGATTGTTAATTTCTGGTTGAGGTGGTTTGGTAGATGTTGGTTTGATTTTGAACAACTTCTCATTGAACACTTGAAGAAAATATATTGTTTATAGCAATTATATCAATTGACAAATGGTCGATTGTTCTTCACTGGATAGTAAGAAAATAACCTTTTTTTGCTTGCTAACTCTTGTCTATAGAGAGCTATTACAGGTTTCATCTTCATTGAATGACTTTTATTTCAGTGTAATGAAACAACGTTGAAAACAGTCAGCTATAAAAGGATTTATCTTGTAATCAAGGACTCCTTAAAACTCTGACAACTGGAAAAGTTTATTGGTTAGCTTTTTTATCTATAAAAGCTATCAAATCATTCAGATAACTAAATTTCCCATTGCTTTGTGAGACACTGTCAATGGGAAAGACACTATCAATGGGAAAGATGTGAGCCTTACTTGAATGCCACGTGGACTATTTCCTTGTTCTTACTGGCAATTCTAGATCTGCTATGTACAAGTTTTGTCACCTTCCAGAAAAGAGTTGCAAAAGCCCTTTATAATAGAAATGATCATTTTGGCTATGTTTCTAAAAAATGTTTTTTTTAAATCCTAAAACTTGAGACAGATTGCCTGAGTGGAGAGAAAAGGAGCATTTTCTGCTAATCTTAATTGTAAATGACTATTTTCAGAACCTGTGTGAGAGCCACTAATGGAGAAACTGTACAAAGTGAAATCTTAGGACAATGAGTATAGATATTTGCTCATACGCACTTGAAAAAAACATGATTTGGATTGAACTGAGAATTCAATACTCTCAATTCAATTTCTTGTGAAGTAATCACTTATATGGTGCTGAAAATTTACAGTTATTAGGTGACTCTGGCCTGAAGTACTTAAAATCTCAAGGTGCAAGTGAAAGCAATTAGTACAAGACCAAACATAAAGCAGGTGGGGTGGAAAAATTACTGATTTAACACTTCATGGAGTAGATTCATTTCCAGAAGTAGTTTGGTTGAAATAAGGGCATATATTATTAGGGAGACTTCCAAGTCTATGATATGAAAGCAGGTACTGAGTCTAGAATAGGCAAAGAAGGCAAATAGTGTGTTGAGAAGAGAAGCTTGAGCAAAAGATAGATGAGAAGGGGGTAAAAGGAAATGAAGCCAGAGATACTGGCAAGTATGGGGTTATGGAGAGAATTCTGAAGGAAAAGAGAAGTCTGAATTAGATATGGGAGTCAAAGCAAGAATTCAAAGAGCATGGAGACATGAAATGTGGTCAGAGAAGCTGAAGTTTAACTCAATGAGTACACCTGGATGAATTGAATGGGTAAAAAAAAATAAGCCAGGCAGTCCAAACAGGAAAATATTGTGGGATCTGAGATAAGATTAGAAAAACATGGACTATGTTCCTGGCAGTTGGGATGGAAATGAAGGGATGCAATCTGAATATTTCAGAGAGAGCCAAATCTTGCTATTATCACTATTGGGCTGGATATCACAGAGGCAAGAGAGAAGTAATGACAAAAAGGAAGACAAGAAAGAAGGTTACAGGGAAAGATCAGGAAGGCAGGTCCTGTTCATACCAATCTGAAAAAAAATTGCACAACTAAATATTTCTATAAAAAAATAAGTGTTAGATTCTGCCTACTTGTCCTGTGGGGTGGGAGGAAAGGAATAAAGCAAGAACAGATCTGGTGACATTACAATCTCTGCACTTAAATAAATGAACAAAACAAATAATAAAAACGAAACCCGCCCAAACTCTGCAACTTCAATCTTTATAAAAATAAGTGTCAGAGCTCTAGCCTGAGCCTATAGGCAGCTTAAGTGAGCTTTGTGCATAGTTTCCTACATAGCTCCACAAGTGAAGCAACTCAATCCTTGCTGAAATACGTTTTTTGCTATACCAGTACTGGGCCTCCCTTGAGGGGAGACTGCAACTCATGATCCACTGTATGTGGGTGGCTTTAATGGATAGAAATAGATTAATCTCAAATTCTCCATCTCATTTTCACTTGTGACCTTAGACCAGATTTTTAACTGGGTGTATAGAGCTGAAAGTTAATTCACTGACTCGCAGCATCACCTTCTAAATGCAGCTGTGAAGTACATAATTTAGCATGGCATTGCTAGCCTGATGGTTCATTGTTCACTCACTCACTGTGACCAGTTGTTAATATTTTATGATCTGAGTAATACATATTGGCCAGAGTGAGAAGCAGAATGCTAACCAGGAGAGCATTCTCTGCTCTAGCTCACCATGTTGCTAAAATATTCTGGGTCATTACTCAAGTATCATTTTTACAAAAACAGTGGTGCAAAAGCAAGAGCTCAGTATTATTTTTGTTTTCCCCGGAAAAAGATTCAAATCCCGGAACCCTTGTCATTCCCCAGATCCCTGGTCATGATTTGTCCTAAACAGATTATTTCAAAACATACAGCATGTGCACTCTGTTCTGAGAATAATTTTTAGGACAGCTTGAGTAACCTTTTAGCAGCAATAGAATCCACTTAGCTTTTTTTTTTAACTTATTTTGAAAAACTTATTAGCTGAGTATGGTAAAGACTGGGAAAGAAATATTTTCATGACTGTGATTTCCCTCTTCCCCCCTGCCCTCCCCCAGTGCATCTACTTGCTTTTAACACTACTGTATGGCAGGCGTGATTATCTCATTCCCTTACTGTCCTCAGAGATGTGTCTGGGTCGCGTGGTATTGTTCTGTTTCCACAGAGGAAAAGAGAGCACAGATTCCTTCACATTTTATTCACTAAGCATATGAATTATAAAATGAGTTCTCTGGTGAATGAGTTCTCTAACCCTAACTCTAACCCTTGAGGTTATTTGGTTTGTCACATCAATGTAAGGCTTCTCAATGAAGACTACCCATATGATGCTCTGAGTTGCAGAGAGCTATGCAAACAACTGCATCGCAATAAATGGATCAAAAATCCATTGAATCAAAATAATGATCATGGAACACAAACTTTGGGCATCACTTCTGTGAACTGCATGTACATGCACCGTCTAATCCTTTCCATAACAAAAAAGGCATTTTTGGCTTGATGTGCTGTCACTGGGAAAAGTACTTTCACATAAAAAGATGTCCTTAGATATACATGCTGTGGTAAATCCCACTCAGCTGAAGTTCTAAATCTGCAAATGCTGACAGCTTTTTTCCCCAACAGTGCATGGTAGCAATCTTTAGAAATATCACTTGTGTGTTCTCAAATATTTATAAAGCCAAAAAAAACTTTTACCTTCCAGTTGGCATTTTAAGATAAAGTACACTACCTCTGAGACCATAGTTCTAAATATATAATGCTTTTTAAAATTTGTTTGGGTTTGTTTGTTTTACAGTGGCTCCTCCTTTGTGCCACGGTACAATGACTTTAATTGCAAGGTGACAAGTTTCAGAGTGGTAGCCGTGTTAGTCTGTATCAGCAAAAATAACGAGTCCTCGTGGTACCTTAGAGACAAACAAATTTATTTGGGCATAAGCTTTCGTGGGTTAGCACCCACTTGATCAGATGCATGGAGTGAAAATACAGGAGCAGGTATAAATACATGAAAGGATGGGGGTTGCTTTACCAAGTGTGAGGTCAGTCTAACGAGATAAATCAATTAACAGCAGGATACCAAGGGAGGAAAAATAACTTTGTAATGGGCCACTCTCTTACCACTTCAAGACCATTGACGAAAAGGTGTGAGTAACAGTAGGGAGAAATTAGTATTGGGAAAATTAAGTTTAGGTTTTGTAATGAACCAAACCTAAATTACAAAACCTAAACTTAATTTCCCCAATACTAAATTCTCCCTAGTGTTACTCACACCTTTTTGTCAACTGTCTTTAATGGGCCACTCTCCTACCACTTCAAAAGTTATTTTTCCTCCCTTGGTATCCTGCTGTTAATTGATTTATCTTGTTAGACTGACCTTATGCTTTCATGTATTTATACCTGCTCCTGTATTTTCACTCCATGCATCTGATGAAGTGGATTCTAACTCACGAAAGCTTATGCCCAAATAAATTTGTTAGTCTCTAAGGTGCCACAAGGAGGACTCGTTATTTTTAATTGCAAGGTTACATATCGATAGGCTCCTCTCCTCCCCACAGTATTTGGTTATGTCTACACTGCAATAAAACACTCATGGCTAGCTACTGTCAGCTGACTTGGGCTTGTGGGGCTTCAGCAGTAGGGCTATAAAATTGCAGTGTAGACATTTGGGCTTGAGCTGGACAGCAAGTGGAGGAGGGTCCCAAAACCTGGGCTCCAGCCGAAGCCTTAATGTCCATGCTGCAATTTTATAGCTCTTCAGTTTGAACCCTATTCACCTGAGTCAGCTGACTTTGGCCAGCTGTAACTGTGCTGTGGGTCTTTTATTTCAGTGTAGATGTGGTAGAGGGTGGGCTGGGGCATAACCCTCTGTCCCACTTCTCTATTCAAAACTACATTTTTACTGTATAACTCTTCTCCTCTAATCTTTGATAACAATTATAATTGCTGTATGTGTATGCATTTTTTAAATTCAGTTAAGTCCATCATTTATTTCCTAAATTACTACTAAAAGGTATTAAAACACAATAAGAGCCATATCTTTCCCACTTACTCTTTCCCCTCCCTCCCCCCCACCTAAGGATCCCTTAGTGACAAGCCCTCTTAAACTGTGTGGAGAAGTAACCTAAGGCTCAAATGACCTAGTGGAATAGTATTTGCATGCTGCAGTACTTGACAAATTCAAAATACCTTGAGGAAAAACTGGAATACATATATTATTTAGCTAGTGCTATTACTTAAACTAACCTTTCACTTAATCATATTGAATTTTACATGTACTAAAGGGTTTTTGAAATGGTGTTTGTTTTTAACACATCATAATCCCATGAAAAACAATTTAGATATCAAATTTATGAATAGTTTACAATAAAAGTAACATTTTGTCCTGTAAATATGGTACAAAATGTATGTCTTTCTTTCCACATACAGGCTAATAGACAGTACTCACGTGTATACATAATTTGACTCCTTGATGTCTTTATTTCCCCAGTGGCCTCTGGTTTTTACATAACCAGCCTAGTTTTTCTCCCTAGACCCCAGTCAGGACTCAGTTTTCTCAGCCTTCATCTTGATCTTGTATGTTTAAGTATCAGTGGGGTAGCCGTGTTAGTCTGTATCCACAGAAACAACGAGGAGTCCGCTTACACCTTAAAGACTAACAGATTTATTTGGGCATAAGCTTTCGTGGGTAAAAAAACCACTTTTTCAGATGCAAGTGGTTTTTTACCCACGAAAGCTTATGTCCAAATAAATCTGTTAGTCTTTAAGGTGCCACCAGACCTTGTATGTTACCGCTTTTATTGTGACTTTTTAAATGTTTTCATTGCAAATAAAGGAGATATGTTTTAATAAATATAATATTCAGCTCTACATGCTCTTTACTTGCAACACAGGTACATTCCTTTCTCTCTTCCTATCACTCCCCCTTTCCCCCCTTCCCTCCAAAGTGTTTAGCTGCTTGGGGCAGGCAGGCAATATACAAGAAGGAAAACTAGGCCAATTATGTATAAAAACACACAAAACCATTGAGAGAAATACTGAGACATCATGATGATACCTTGGCTTTGTTTCCTATTTACTTGTAGTACAAATGGCATTTAAAACTACAAAAACCCAGCAACCCATTTGGAAGAGAAGTGGTGAGGGGGTGAAAAACAGCCCTAATTGTTGTGGAATCTAGGAAGGAAAACTAAGTCAAAGGTTCGTTTTGGCTATGGTTTTGTTGTTGATAAGTAGATCAGATTCTGTGGTTATGGAAATGTTATATATACCTAGATAGAAAAGATAAATCAGAAGATGCTTTGTTCTAAATACGGGTTGTTAATGTTAGGCCAGATGGGGCTGGTTCTGCACAGATGTGCGATGGGGTAGAGAAAGGGGGTGCTTAGGCATTGCCAACCTCTAAAGGGGCCAACTGAAATTTCTTGGATATGAAACCTCCTTCATGTGGATTTCCAGAGGCATCTGCTAACGGATATCTTGTTGGTAATGTGGCTCCAATGGAATAAGACCCCTAAGAGCAGAGGATGGTCAGGGATCTCTGGAGATAGTTGGGGCGGGGGGAAATCTCCTTTTCCCCCTCAGTAGTCTGTGGGGAAAGTCCTTCTCCACTCCAATGGAATGGTTTTGGTGAAATCTCCGTAAGAGGGTTAGGGGTGGACATAATGGAATTTACCTTCTCCTGTGGGTTTTTCCTCATGGGATAAGGCAAGCAGACTCTTTACCAAAAATCAGTGATACTGCTCTCTGTGTGTCTGGGATGAAATGTATTTCTACTTACAGTACTTGATTTTTGCATGTTTGGAGAATTGGCTAAAGCCACAACTAAATTATTGGTTGGAAAGCCTAATGTGCTTAAGGCTTTTTCATTTCGTAGTCTCTTTATGCACTAATTAAATGGAGAGGTATTTTCAGGGAATTGCTTAATTGATTTTGCTTTTATATTCAACAGTGTACAATCTTGTAGCATTTACTCTGACTCTACTGACCTCTAGATGGGCTTAAATACTAAAGACCTACTCCTGCATCTGGGTATGGTATAGCTCCTAGTGTCAAGCAGACAGAAATCCCAGCAGTGCTCAGATTCCAACTATTTTGGACTTCCTTAAGGACAGTATGAACAAAAGACTGCAGCCCAGCATAATAGTGTGTAAAGGTATTAGCCATACACAGTGTCTACATCCTCAGTCTCTTTAACTGAAAAATCTCAATTCTCATGATTTCTCAGAGCAGTCAAACCAGCTAACCCTGTGGTCAGGCCTGTCTTTCCTAAGTGGGATTTACCACTGGTGCTAAAAGTCCTACTACCCATCTCTTTGAACAGTTAACAAATGGAAAACTAAACTTATCATTCAAAACCTGCTTTTTGGTCTCTCTTACATTTGCTAGATGAGTATTGGAGTTAGCAGCTCTATCCATGCAAGAACCACAGTGTGTGTTCAGTGATGACAGAGACTCCAGAATATTTCTTACCAAAGTGAATTCCTCTTTCCATACCTCACAAGAAGTATTTCTTCCATTATTCTGTCTGAAACTCACATCCTACATAAAAGCTGTGTGACTGTGTGGATATATATAGATACATAAAGCACTAAAGATCTATCTTGAGCACACTGAATCAATGAGAAGATCAGGCTTCTTATTTGTGTTTTCACTTGAAATGTTAAGGTCTCCAGGTATGCAAATTTTCCTGGCCAGATGAATAAGCTGTATGTTTTGGAAGCATCCAAGGCATCAGGCAAAACTTTTCCTGAAGGAATCACAGTGCACTCTGAGATCTGCAGCATATCATTGGCAGAAAGAAACTGAACATAACTGAGAAAATATTAAGGGCAGCAACATAGTCTATCATCGTCTATTCACTGTTTGCTATTTCCCAGTTGTCACAGAACTGTGGGAGACTAATTTCCTTTCTGCTGGAAAATTTCTTACCCCTAGATGCTATTTCAGAGTCAAACATCACCGTGGAATTGGGGATTAAATAAAAGAGAATAAATCTCATATTGAAGCAGTCAAATCAAAATTATTGGCTTCTTTTCAGTGTCTCCTATGATTCACTTCCTTTGCAAATATTTAGAGACTAAGTGTTTTCCTCTTCAATGGACAACTAATGTCAGTGGGCTTTTTTTTTTTTTTTTTTTTTGGAATAACAGTTTCACTGAGTGGCAATGCAGAGAAAACAAAATCAGGTTTTGTCCTGATTTTTGTCACAGGTAGTAATAGTGATCTTAATGATAATTCAGTTCAGGAATGTTAGGAATCATTTGATGCATGCAGTGTTGTTGTAGCCATATTGGTCCCATGACATTAGAAAGACAAGTTGGGTGATATAGTTCCTTTTACTGGACCAACTTCTGTTGGTGAGTAAGACAAGCTTACAGAGCTCTTTGCATGATTTCATCCAGTTTGTATCACTATTTATTGTAACACACTGACAATGTTAAAGCTGATTTTGTTTGACAGTGATAAATATGGCCCAGTTTTATCCGTTGTCACACACACAGACATGAGATCAATTGCTCCTATAGAAAACATGTTTTTATATGTGAGCCACATTGAATTATAAGAGTTTCTGAATCTACAAAACCTTCTCTGAAAATTAAAGTTCTAGTTGAGTTCCAACATCCATAATTTCCTGCCCTTGGCTTTTAGATTTATTTTGTAAAGCCCGAAGAATTAAGTCTTGCATTCTTCTCTTTCCTGGGCTATTCTATAATGTACACACAAAATACCCACGAACAGGGAAGTGACAAAGCTGAAATAATTTTTAGGGGTTAGATTTTTTTCCAATTTTTAGAGATTACAAAAAGCAGAATATTGAACAATTTCATATGTAGTACAACCTGATGTCCAGTTTCAAAGCTAAGGTATGTCTACTTGGGGGATTCAATTCAAAGCGTTTTGGTGTGCATCAGATAACTCACAGTACACTAGTCACACCAATAGCATTCACATGGAACACCTGCTCAGTTTTCATTTCATATCATGTGAATATGTGATGGCAGTTTGCTGGAAACTGAGAACATAGCATTCTCTGGAGGTATCTGCTGGTTCTTTGCTGCGCGGCTGAGCTGGTTGCATTCTGAGATTGTTTTTGCTGTAAATTGTGGCAGGCTAGATGGGTTCAATTTTTTTAAAACAATCCCACGTTTCAGCTGTCTCCATCCCATATTCTTTCTCGTGCCATTTTCAAATGGCTGTTGGCTAGCATGGACTCAGTCATGCTCTCTGTCATTTTGGTGACAAGTGCAAATAAGCATGTCCTGCTTAGGCTGTGTTGCAGCACTGAGCTGGATGAATTCTGCCTTGGACTTTTCCCATCATGCCACCAGATGCTGCTGGAGCAGGAGAATATTCTACAGCAACAGCAGGAGGATACTCTGCAATGGTGGCAGGGTGACGAGGTGGAAGAACAGGAGGATGCTGAGCTGTTGGAACAAGAGGCCTGGTTCCTGGCTCACCTACACAGCATTCAGCGCTATTTCTGGAACCAGGAAATCAGCATGAATTTGTGGAAGAGGATTGTTCTGCAAACCTGGCATGACCAGAAGTGGCAAGAGAATTTCAGGATGTGGAGGGCTACCTTTCTTTGAGATCTGTGCTGAACTGACTCCAGAGCTTCAGCAACAGTGTACCAACATGCGTTGCTCCAAACCTGTGGAGAAATGGGTTGCCATTGCCATCTGGAAGCTGTCCACCCCAGAATGTTACTGGTGTATAGCCAACCACTTTGATGTGGGGAAATCAAACTTTTGGGGCCATTCTCCTGCCATTGATAAGGTGCTGTCTAACCCGGTCATGAAGCTGGGTAGTGGTCAGGAGATTGGTGATTTTCAACACATGAGGTTCCCAAACTGTACTGGGGCATTGGTGGAACCCATTAGACGATCTTTGGCCCCCATATAAAGGTGAGGCTATTACAGCTGCATTGTGTATCATCCATTTTATTGATAGTCTGATGGTATGCTGGTTGAATATTCTATGGCAAAACCTTCTGAAAGTCTGACTTGCCTTTTTGTATTCTATTTTGTTATACCTTGATCTTGGAAACCATCTCTTGAGATGGTAATGCCAAGGCATGCAAAGTAATTGACATTCTTAATTTTCTACCGTTTATAGTGGTGTTTGGCTCAGTGATAGTAGTTGATTGGGCTAGTCGGAAGAGGACTTCAATTTTTTCCAGGCTGATGGTGAGTCCAAACTGTTTAGTTGTCAAGGATAAGCTGTAGTCACTGTGATTTTGACTGAGTAGAGCACAATTGTCATCCTCAAAAAAGGCTTCACATGTGAGTTTCTCAGGGCCTTCGGTCTTTGCAGTAAGCCTTCAGAGACTGAAGAGTTTTCCTTCTGTTTTCTACCTTGGGTAGATGCCCTTTTGAAGTTTGCCAGTTGTGTAATTTGGAATGGCTCCAAAGAAACCAAAGAGAACTAGCATGTTACCCGTGTTTTACCTCATTAGATGTAAGGGGTCTCTAGAGAGGCCACTGTTGGAGAGTACTTGACCAGTCATGTCTTTTGTGGAATTGATGTATGATGTTAACAAATGTGGTGGGGCAGGCAAATTTTTTCGACAATTTTCCAGAGGCCATTTCTGCTCAGTGTCTAATATTTTTTATATCAATGAAGACAGCATATGGATCCATGTTTTGTTCAGTGGCTTTTTCCTGAATCTGTCTTGCATCAATAATTGTGCTTGTGGTGCTCAGAGTTAGTCTAAATCCACTCTGAATCTCTGTTTAGAAGCTTCTCTGATACTGTTTCAACAAGCTGATAGAGCAAAATATGAGCAAGGATTTTACCACCTACGATAACCTGGAAGTTCTCTGGTAGTTGCCACCATCAGAGTTGTGGTCTTTTATTTTTGTATAGTGGAATTATGATTGTATCTTTGAAATCCTGAGATTTTCTTAGTTTCCCAGATAACCTTAATTTTGTAGAAATAGTTGACATTTTGGGGGGCCTGCAGGTTTAAAGAGTTCAGCTGCTATGCTGTCTTTGCCTGGTGATTTGCCTGATTTCATTTGTTTGGTAGGTTTTTTGCACATACTCAGTGGAAATCAACTGGGCAGTATCTTCATATATTAGGTGCTGAGTTAGTTCTTCTAGCACTTGTGGGTTGACCGTAGAGGGATACTTAAGTAGGTCAGTGAGGTGCTACACCCATCTTTCAAGGACAAGAGAAGCATCTCTGATTAAGGTAAAATCCATCTGAATTCTTTAGTGGAGCTAAAGTTCCTTTGAACTGTTCCCCTGTGATATCCACTCCTTGACACTACCTACTCACAGTGATCCTGATAGGGTGGCTAAGTGATCCTGTTAGGATAAATTGCTGAGGGAGGTTGCAGAATCTCCATAATTGGAGATTTTTAAGAACAGGTTAGACAAACACCTGTCAGGGATGGTCTAGATAATACTTAGTCCTGCCATGAGTGCAAGGGACTGGACTGGATGGTTTTTGTTGTCCCTTCCAGTCCTATGGAGTCTGTTTCTATACTTGGTCCTGCCTCAGTGAAGGGTGATGGACTAGATGAGCTCTTGGGGGTCCCTTCCAAGCCTACATTTCTATGATTCTATATCTTAATTTTGCTATTGGTTTTTGTTTAATCCATTCTGCATTATTTCATTGAGGGGCTGCAGTGTGTAGATTGAAAATGGCTCTGATCATCTTGTCAGTTGAACAGTTTGCTCCTCACGTTGCTCTGGTGAGCTTGATGTCCCTGATGTCTTTGCTGTATGATGACATAGTAAATTAGGTGCCTGTGGCTTATTCTCAGATGCATCCACAACATTTTATATTTTTCATCTTGCATGAACATTGTATTGGTAATAACGAGCTCATGCTCAGCAGACTTGCTGAGTTGCGGGGAGACCATTTTATTTCATTTTTTTCTGACTCCATTGTTGTTACACCTCTCCAGACCTCACTGTCTCCTCTAACTCTGGAATTAATGTCTCCCAGGAGTATTAATTTGTTTTCATTAGGTATTGATTTGATTGTCATCCAAATCAGAATAGAACTCTTTTTAAAAAAAAAAATTCTGTATTGTTCATGGTTGGAGCATAAGCCCTGATAAGAATCGGAAAGCATGAATTTCCAATATGATGATGATAAGCCTTTCAGTATTTTAGGGGCTGTTTTTCATGTCAAGATTGATGCTATAAATTCTGTCTTCTGCTGCTTTCCATTTCTAAAAGAAGGTGTAGCTGTCACCTATGGAGCCTTCTTTGGAAGTCTGGTTTTGCTGAGGGTTGCTGTGTTGATGCTGTATCTTTAAAGTTCCCTTGAAATTAATCCTCTCAGATGCTTCATGTGTTCTCTGTCCATTAGGTCCTGTGTGTTCCAGTTGCCACAGTGAGATCTTTTTTTTCTATAAAATGACTGTTGTGTGAATGATCCATCATTTATGGTGAACTGGCCAGATTAAAGTTGGGCAGGCATTGTTTTTAGCTCCTGTCAAGGTTCCTCCCCCACTCTGAACTCTAGGGTACAGATGTGGGGACCTGCATGAAAAACCTCCTAAGCTTATCTTTACCAGCTTAGGTCAAAACTTCCCCAAGGTACAAAATATTCCACCCGTTGCCCTTGGACTGCCCGCTACCACCACCAAATGAATACTGGTTACTGGGGAAGAGCTGTTTGGACGCGTCCTTCCCCCCAAAATACTTCCCAAAACCTTGCACCCCACTTCCTGGACAAGGTTTGGTAAAAAGCCTCACCAATTTGCCTAGGTGACTACAGACCCTTGGATCTTAAGAACAATGAACAATCCTCCCAACACTTGCACCCCCCCTTTCCTGGGAAATGTTGGATAAAAAGCCTCACCAATTTGCATAGGTGACCACAGACCCAAACCCTTGGATCTGAGAACAAGGAAAAAGCATTCAGTTTTTTACAAGAAGACTTTTAATAAAAAATAGAAGTAAATAGAAATAAAGAAATCCCCCCTGTAAAATCAGGATGGTAGATATCTTACAGGGTAATTAGATTCAAAAACATAGAGAACCCCTCTAGGCAAAACCTTAAGTTACAAAAAAGATACACAGACAGAAATAGTTATTCTATTCAGCACAATTCTTTTCTCAGCCATTTAAAGAAATCATAATCTAACACATACCTAGCTAGATTACTTACTAAAAGTTCTAAGACTCCATTCCTGGTCTATCCCCGGCAAAGACCCAGCATACAGACAGACACAGACCCTTTGTTTCTCTCCCTCCTCCCAGCTTTTGAAAGTATCTTGTCTCCTCATTGGTCATTTTGGTCAGGTGCCAGCGAGGTTACCTTTAGCTTCTTAACCCTTTACAGGTGAGAGGAGCTTTCCCCTGGCCAGGAGGGATTTCAAAGGGGTTTACCCTTCCCTTTATATTTATGACACGCCCCCCAAATCTCAGCTAGGGTGAAACACTGGCTGGGATTTCTTCCTGGAGCTCTAGGAAAAACAGAGTTAATAAGACACATGCATCTCTAAATATACTACCAAGTACATAAAGACTAACAATATTTTCCACATCTCAACGACTATTTTAACCAGTTGATTCTGGGAAACTTTCACGGGAGAGTGCATCAGCCACTTTGTTAGAAGCTCCTGAGATGTGTTGGATGTCGAAATCAAAATCTTGGAGAGCTAAACTCCACCGAAGAAGTTTTTTGTTAGTTTCCTTGACGGTGTGAAGCCACTTCAGTGCAGCATGGTCGGTTTGCAGGTGGAAACGCCGTGCCCAAACATATGGGCGTAGCTTTTCCAGAGCATAGACAATGGCGTAACATTCTTTTTCAGTGACTGACCAGTTGCTTTCCCTCTCAGACAGTTTTTTGCTGAGAAACACTACAGGGTGGAATTCTTGATCAGGTCCTTTCTGCATTAAAACTGCTCCCACACCACGCTCGGACGCATCTGTGGTTACTAGGAACGGTTTGTCAAAGTCTGGGGCCCTTAGTACAGGGTCAGACATGAGTGTCGCTTTAAGCTTGTTAAAGGCCTTCTGACACTTTTCGGTCCACTGAACAGCATTTGGCTGTTTCTTTTTGGTTAGGTCTGTCAGTGGGGCAGCGATTTGGCTGTAGTGCGGTACAAATCGTCCGTAATAACCGGCCAAGCCTAAGAAGGACTGAACCTGTTTCTTTGACTTTGGGACAGGCCACTTTTGGATAGCATCCACTTTGGCCTGTAGGGGGCTGATAGTTCCTTGACCCACCTGGTGTCCAAGGTAAGTCACTCTGTTTAGGCCTATTTGACACTTCTTAGCCTTAACAGTTAGTCCTGCCTCCCTTATGCGCTCAAGGACTTTTTGTAGATGTTCCAGGTGGTCTGCCCAGGAATCCGAAAATATGGCCATGTCGTCAAGGTAGGCGACTGCATATTCTCCTAATCCCGCTAGGAGACCATCTACAAGTCTTTGGAAAGTGGCGGGTGCATTTCGCAGCCCGAAAGCGAGTACATTAAATTTATACAGCCCGAGATGTGTGATGAAGGCTGACCTTTCCTTGGCCGATTCATCTAGCGGTACCTGCCAGTACCCCTTGGTTAAGTCCAAGGTAGAGATGAACTGGGCCCGTCCCAGTTTCTCTAATAGTTCATCTGTGCGTGGCATTGGATAGTTGTCTGGGCGAGTTACAGCATTTTAGCTTACGGTAGTCCATGCAAAAACGTATTTCCCCATCTGGTTTGGG
The DNA here is from genome assembly GCF_965140285.1 of Lepidochelys kempii. NCBI lineage: Eukaryota > Metazoa > Chordata > Testudines > Cheloniidae > Lepidochelys > Lepidochelys kempii. The sequence goes on from NC_136380.1 coordinate 98,068,344, forward strand.
AACTAGAACCACTGGAGATGCCCATGCACTTTTAGAGGGGCGGATTACACCCATCTGTAACATATCCTGGATCTCCCGTTCTATAGCAGTTTTAGCTTGAGGAGACACCCGGTAAGGTTGGACCCTAATTGGGTGAGCATTACCTGTGTCAATGGAGTGGTATGCCCGTTCAGTCAGTCCTGGGGTGGCTGAGAATGTTGGCGCGTAGCTAGTGCACAGCTCCTGGATCTGCTGTCGCTGCATACGCCCAAGGGTCATGGAGAGGTTCGCCTCTTCCACACCACCAGCACATTTCCTTTCGTAGTAGACACCTTCAGGCCACTCAGCGTCGTCTCCTCCCTGGGCTGTAAACTGACAAACCTTTAATTCTCTGGAATAAAAGGGCTTTAGAGAATTAATATGGTACACCTTAGGCTTTCGGTTGGAGGTGGGGAATGCTATGAGATAATTAAAAGCTCCCAGGCGCTCCTGGACCATGAATGGCCCTTCCCACGATGCTTCCATTTTATGGGCCTGGAGCGCCTTTAAGACCATGACCTGGTCCCCTACTTTGAAGGAACGCTCTCTGGCATGTTTATCATACCAGGCTTTTTGCTCTTTTTGAGCATTCTGTAAGTTTTCTTTAGCAAGGGCTAAAGAGGTTCGGAGGGTGTTTTGTAGGTTGGTTACAAAGTCCAGAATGTTAGTTCCTGGAGAAGGTGTAAATCCCTCCCATTGCTGCTTCACCAACTGCAATGGCCCCTTAACCTCACGGCCATATACAAGTTCAAATGGGGAAAACCCTAAACTGGGATGTGGTACAGCTCTGTAGGCAAAGAGCAACTGCTGCAATACTAGGTCCCAATCATTGGAGTGCTCATTTACGAATTTACGTATCATGGCCCCCAAAGTTCCATTAAACTTCTCCACCATGCCATTTGTTTGATGGTGGTAAGGAGTGGCAACCAAGTGAGTTACCCCATGAGCTTCCCAAAGGTTTTTCATAGTTCCTGCCAGGAAATTAGTCCCTGCATCTGTGAGGATGTCGGAGGGCCAACCTACCCTGGCAAAAATGTCTGCTAGTGCCTGGCACACACTTTTAGCCCTGGTGTTGCTTAGAGCTACTGCTTCCGGCCATCGGGTGGCAAAATCCATGAAAGTCAGTATGTACTGCTTTCCTCTGGGTGTCTTTTTCGGAAAAGGACCCAGAATATCCACAGCTACTCGCTGAAATGGAACTTCAATGATGGGGAGTGGTTGTAGCTGGGCTTTGACCTGGTCTTGGGGTTTTCCCACTCTTTGGCACACCTCACAAGACTGGACATAGGTAGAAACATCCTTGCCCATTCCCTCCCAGTGGAATGACCCCCCCAAACAGTCTTTGGTCCTGTTCACCCCAGCATGGCGACTAGGGTGATCGTGGGCTAAGCTCAAGAGCTTGGCCCGGTATTTAGTTGGAACTACCAACTGTCTCTGAGGATGCCAGTCTTCCTGGTGTCCACCAGAAAGAGTTTCCTTGTATAAAAGTCCTCTTTCTATAACAAACCTGGATCGATTAGAAGAGCTGAGAGGCGGTGGGTTGCTCCGTGCCGCCGTCCAAGCTCTCTGGAGGCATTCATCTGCTTCCTGTTCGGTCTGGAACTGTTCCCTTGATGCTGGAGACATCAGTTCCTCATGGGATTGTGGACCTAGGCTTGGTCCCTCTGGAAGCGATATAGGGGATGGAGTTTTTTTCTGTTGACTGTGAACCGCTCTCCACTGGTGCACTATGTTGGGATTCAGGCTCCGGCTGAGCCTCTTGTGTAGGGTTATCGGCTGCTGCCAGTTCAGGTTCGGTGGGGCCCTCTGGTGTTGAGGTTGCAAGTACTGGATTCAGTGCTGACACGGGGTCTGGTGTTGGTTGTTCGTCTGGTTCCGGTTCTGGGACTGGTTCCGTCTGGGTCTCTGGGACTGGATCCACTACTGCTGTTGCAGACATTGGCCTGGGGTCCAGGTCCATCACCTCTGACCGGGTCCTGATAGAAGTTTCCGGAACAGAGCTAGGCCTCACGGCTTGTTTAGCCTGGCTGCGGGTGACCGTTCCCACCCTCTTGGCCTGCTTCACATGCTTGGCCAAGTCTTCCCCCAACAGCATGGGGATGGGATAATCATCATAGACTGCAAAAGTCCACATTCCTGACCAGCCCTTGTACTGGACAGGCAACTTGGCTGTAGGCAAATTGAAAGAGTTGGACTTGAAGGGTTGAATCGTCACTTGGATCTCTGGGTTGATTAAATTGGGGTTCACTAAGGAAGCATGGATAGCTGACACTTGTGCTCCGGTGTCCCTCCACGCGGTGACCTTCTTCCCGCCCACACTCACAGTTTCCCTCTGCTCCAAGGGTATCTGGGAGGTATCTGGGCCTGTGGACCTCTGGTGTGATTCCGGTGCAATGAACTGTAATCTGTTGGGGTTCTTGGGGCAGTTGGCCTTTACATGCCCCAGCTCGTTACACTTAAAACATCGTCCAGCTGACGGGTCACTGGGGCGAGGAGGGTTGCTGGAGAACGGGGTGGTGGGACGATAAGGGGTCTGGAGGGTTCTTTGGGAGGTAGGTGGGGCTTTGGGCGGCCCCCGGTAATAGGGTGTGGTCTGGGGTGGTCCCTTCTGGTCTCCGCTCCAACTGCGACCAGTTTTCTTCTTCTCTGCACCTCCACCCATCTGGCTCCAATCTCTCCTGCCTCAATTACAGTTTTGGGTTTCCCATCTAGGATGTATCTTTCTATTTCCTCAGGAACATGCTCTAAGAATTGTTCCATTTGCATTAGGAAGGGCAAATTTACTGGAGAGTCAACACTTGCTCCTGATATCCAGGCATCCCAATGTTTCACAATGTGGTAGGCATGTCGGGTAAATGACATGTCTGGTTTCCACCTTAGGGCTCTGAACCTCTGACGAGACTGCTCGGGTGTTATCCCCATTCTGACTCTCGCCTTGGATTTAAACAGTTCATACTTGTTCATGTGTTATTTAGGCATTTCAGCTGCCACCTCAGCTAAGGGTCCACTGAGCTGCGGCCTCAGCTCTACCATGTATTGGTCAGTAGAGATGTTGTACCCAAGGCAGGCCCTTTCGAAGTTTTCTAAGAAGGCCTCAGTATCATCACCTGCCTTGTAGGTGGGGAACTTTCTGGGATGGGAAGTGGTACTTGGAGAAGGATTGCTAGGGTTTGTTAGGATATTCTGCTGAGCCTTTATCTTCTCCACCTCCTCCACATGCTTCCTCTCTTTTTCCTTCTCCTCCAGTTCTTTGGCCCTTGCTTCCATTTCTTTGTCCCTTGCTTCCATTTTCAGCCGCATGAGTTCTATCTGTCTTTCATGTTCCCTTTGTTTTTCCGCAGCCTGAAATCTGGCTAATTCCAGCTTTTGTCGAGCCGTGGATTTTGTCATTCTAACCTCTCTGTTTTTAACTAACTTTACACCCAAGGTTTAGAAATAAACAAACAAAACTTGGCTGTAAAATTTTGCTGTGCTGGAATAGAATACCTATTCTCTGATAGTGATTGTCAGCCTACAGAAAAAGACAATTCCCTTGTCTCTGCTCTGGGCCCAAATCAAAGCAAAAAACCTCCAACTACTTGGAAACCTGCTTACCAGCAGCCCAAAGGAAAAAAAAATTCCTTTTCAAACCTGTGCTCCTTGTAAAACAAAAAAATCAAAATCCTAAAAAAAAAACCCTGCCACTTTTGTCTCCAGGCAAATGGGTAGAACACACACCCCCTATTTACTTTTAGGAAGAAAAGAAAAAAAAAAAAACAAAAAAAACCTCTGGGTTGGAAGACTGTGAATTTCCCTGCAGGAGTTAAGTACGCTGCCTCCAGGCAAAGAAAACCTGAAATTCACAAAGATAATCCCCTTTTGTCTCTGCTTGGCCACAAAGCAGAGAAAAACCAAGCTGCTTTCAGTTTCAGCTGCTTTCTGGACTTCCTTTCCAAAAGAAAAAAAAATTCCTTTTTAAAATCTGTATTTCTAGTTCAAAAAATCTCAACTGGATCTCAAAATGATTTCAGGTTAATCCCACCACTATGCCACCATGTCAAGGTTCCTCCCCCACTCTGAACTCTAGGGTACAGATGTGGGGACCTGCATGAAAAACCTCCTAAGCTTATCTTTACCAGCGTAGGTCAAAACTTCCCCAAGGTACAAAATATTCCACCCGTTGTCCTTGGACTGCCCGCTACCACCACCAAACTAATACTGGTTACTGGGGAAGAGCTGTTTGGACGCGTCCTTCCCCCCAAAATACTTCCCAAAACCTTGCACCCCACTTCCTGGACAAGGTTTGGTAAAAAGCCTCACCAATTTGCCTAGGTGACTACAGACCCAGACCCTTGGATCTTAAGAACAATGAACAATCCTCCCAACACTTGCACCCCCCCTTTCCTGGGAAATGTTGGATAAAAAGCCTCACCAATTTGCATAGGTGACCACAGACCCAAACCCTTGGATCTGAGAACAATGAAAAAGCATTCAGTTTTTTACAAGAAGACTTTTAATAAAAAAATAGAAGTAAATAGAAATAAAGAAATCCCCCCTGTAAAATCAGGATGGTAGATATCTTACAGGGTAATTAGATTCAAAAACATAGAGAACCCCTCTAGGCAAAACCTTAAGTTACAAAAAAGATACACAGACAGAAATAGTTATTCTATTCAGCACAATTCTTTTCTCAGCCATTTAAAGAAATCATAATCTAACACATACCTAGCTAGATTACTTACTAAAAGTTCTAAGACTCCATTCCTGGTCTATCCCCGGCAAAGACCCAGCATACAGACAGACACAGACCCTTTGTTTCTCTCCCTCCTCCCAGCTTTTGAAAGTATCTTGTCTCCTCATTGGTCATTTTGGTCAGGTGCCAGCGAGGTTACCTTTAGCTTCTTAACCCTTTACAGGTGAGAGGAGCTTTCCCCTGGCCAGGAGGGATTTCAAAGGGGTTTACCCTTCCCTTTATATTTATGACAGCTCCTTTTCCCTTTCTAGGTTGAGAAGTACTATCCTGAAAAAGGGCAGCTCAGCCACCTGGAGTGTTGCTAAATATTCTTGCTGCTCAAGACTTCATAGAATCGTAGAATATCAGGGTTGGAAGGGATCTCAGGAGGTCATCTAGTCCAACCCCCTGCTCAAAGTAGGACCAACCCCCAATTTTTGCCCCAGATCCCTAAATGGCCCCCTCAAGGATTGAACTCACAACCCTGGGTTTAGCAGGCCAGTGCTCAAACCACTTAGCTATCCCTCCCCCCCACAAGCTGAGTGACCTGAATCCTAGGTTGCCTTCATGCAGGTTTGTGACTGACTCCCATTGTTCATCTACGCGTCATGTCACCACTCACCCATTGCTGCAGGACTTTCTTAATGATGCGTGAACGCCTGTGTGTGAGGTTTATGTGAGAATATCATTGCATAGGGACACGCTCACTCTCAGCGGCTGAAGTTGAAGACCAGTGGGATGAAAGATTGAAATGACTGGGAACTTCATCAGCTGTAATGGATGGTCATTGACATCTTGTACCTTGTCAAGCCGTATGTTTTCCACAGTTCATGATTGTAGTGCCTTTCCAGACTTTAGACTAAGAGGTCTCCTCTGCCTGGTTAACCAAGCAAATTTAGTATGCTGAGTGTAGACATTTCTCATCATGGCTGTCATCTGCCTGGTTTAGCCTGCCAGCCAAAGCGGTGTCCTGGGATCTGACAGCTCCACATGCTAACAGCTAGTTGGAGCCATGGGTCAGAGCTGGATGCAAAGGGAGGACCAATGAACAAGAGCCATTTAGAGTGCAACTTTCCTCTCTTTCAGAGGACTTCCTCTCATTCTACATACCATATACTCAATTAATATTTCATGGCATCAAGATTAAAATCCAAGATTTATTGCATCTTAACTTCAGCCATAGTAAAGTAAGAACCCAGACTGTGTAATTCACAATGGCATGGCTTTTGAAGATCCTTTAGTTCAAGTGAGAGTAGTAATAAATGCAGTGTTTCTTTTTAATGTTAATTGGTAAAGTTGCACTGTCAGAGTTCCTCCCCCACTCTGAACTCTAGGGTACAGATGTTGGGACCTGCATGAAAACCTCCTAAGCTTACTTTCATCAGCTTAGGTTAAAACTTCCCCAAGGTACAAATTAATTTTATCCTTTGTCCTGGATCTCCACTGCCACCACTAAACTCTAACTGGGTTTACTGGGAAACCTAGTTTGGACACGTCTTTCCCCCCAAAATCCTCCCAACCCTTGCACCCCACTTCCTGGGAAAGGTTTGGTAAAAATCCTCACCAATTTGCATAGGTGACCACAGACCCAAACCCTTGGATCTGAGAACAATGAAAAAGCATTCAGTTTTCTTACAAGAAGACTTTTAATAGAAGTAAAGAAATCCCCTCTGTAAAATCAGGATGGTAGATAACTTACAGGGTAATTAGATTCAAAACATAGAGAATCCCTCTAGGCAAAACCTTAAATTACAAAAAAGACACACAGACAGGAATAGTGATTCTATTCAGCACAGTTCTTTTCTCAGCCTTTTAAAGAAATCATAATCTAACACATACCTAGCTAGATTACTTACTAAAATTCTAAGACTCCGTTCCAGGTCTATCCCCGGCAAAAGCAGCATACAGACAGACCCAGACCCTTTGTTTCTCTCCCTCCTCCCAGCTTTTGAAAGTATCTTGTCTCCTCATTGGTCATTTTGGTCAGGTGCCAGCGAGGTTACCTTTAGCTTCTTAACCCTTTACAGGTGAGAGGATTTTTCCTCTGGCCAGGAGGGATTTTAAAAGGGTTTACCCTTCCCTTTATATTTATGACATGCACAATGGCCAGGTGCTAGGAAAGATTTCCCCAAGAAATCTTGAGTATTCACCATTTAAAAAAAAGTATGTGTACTTAAGATATCTAATCATGCAGCTTAAATCTGCCTGTGAGCAAAAAATCTGGTATCCTGAGTGAGTGTGCGTACAAGTTCACAAGTGCAAAAGTCTTCAGGCAGAACATTGCAGTTGTTCATACATGCTCACTATTTGAAATAGTATGGAGATAAGTTTCTCAAGTCCACTGAATAAAGGGTGAAATTAAGCTTATAATAAGAAATGCTGTAGTGTACTTTTTCCTCTCTTGTTTTATGGTATTACAGTGAGCTAACAAATCAAAACTTTCAACAGATGTATCTGACAATGTAAGCCAGACAAAAGGTTTAAAAGTGGTTTACCTTTTTATTATTGGTGGGCAAGGAAGCATCCACTTAAAGTGAAAATCAGTTCTGTGAATATTTCATCTAGCTGTTCTCACACTTACATTCAAAATACCATCAGATGTGTCGAATGAGTTGATAGTTAGATTTAAATTGTCAACTTTTTGTAACTATTTACCTTCAGGACTTTTGTGCTGATTGCTTTATTCAACCTATTTTGGGAAAATGCAAATTTATGCATAATACATACTCCTATGTATATCATAATTATTTTGTTGAAGACTAAACTTTATCTTTATTAACTGGCCTTCTAAAAGATAATCGTGCATGAAACAGGATTGTGTAGTTACACCACTATTGCCACAGTTGATACTGAAATATATTTGTTTTAGTGAGGAAGCATAGGCTTTTTCCTCGCTCGGGAGATGCAGGTTGAAGTGCATACAGAAAGGCTTTCTCTTTTATTGTTCAAAAAAGTAACTTCTAAAGAAAATATGAGAAGTTGATCATTATGATGATCTTAGTGTTCGTGTATATATTTTATATATAATAAAGCATAATAAACTCAAGCATAGTTATAAAAATGAAATGAAATCTCCATCAAAATTACATTATGAAACTGAAGGACGAAATTAATACATGAATAGGCTGCGATAACCTAGGCTGAATAATTTAGCATCCCTGTAGGTTTTCTTATAATTTTGATGGATAATATCAATGTGTATTTTGAGCTTTTTTTTAGATTTTTATCAATTTATATGTTCTCAGTTGTGGGAAATTACCAGGGCGGGGTCAAACAATTGAGGGTCATATAATAATTGACTAATGTTGAGATTCAAGAAATTAAAGTTTTAACTGTTGAAACACAAATTGTCAACATCACATAGCAAAATAGGGTAAATATCCTTAACTCAAACTCAAATATTTTCTCAAGCAGTATTTATTTCTTTATCTATCAGTAAATTTCTATTATCAGTGGAAATATTTTTGTTGGTCTGTATATGTATAGTGAAATCAAGGTTTATCAACATTTACCAATAAAAATGTAACCATTCCAAGCCTAATTATGTGAGTCTCTGATTACATTATCCCATAACAATTCCCCTACTGCTCTCCCGCAGATTCCTCTCTCATTCAGTGCACATGGCTGTTTGATCCCTGTGTTCTAGAAGTGAAAGGGATCCCTGAAAGGGATCTGTCTATCCAACCGAACTCTTCAGAGGGGAAGGGCCAAGAAATTTTTTTAAAAAAATCAGAGGGATCAACTGAATCGGGAGTGGGGAGGTATAAATGAAAAAACAGGAAGGGAGTGTGGTTCAAAGTCAGGCTTCCAAAGGGAGACACTGAGCTGAGAACCCTGGGCAGTCCCATTGCTCCTTGAAAGAGGCCAGGGTGGATGCCACCTAGAGAAACTCTGCTCGGAGACCTGAACAAACTAGTGATCAGAAATAGGCCTCATGGTAAGGGACAAAAAATCCTTCTGTCCAAACTTCCCTTGGATAGATGGCCTTCTTGGCCAGGGCTAGGAGGAAGCTAACAGAGGTTGTAAGATTTTGTGGGGCCATGAATAGGCTGTGAATAAATAAAAAGATGCAGGGAAAAGTGAAGCCAGAACTTCAACAAGAGGTACTAGAGGAGGTAGAAAAGGAGCTGCAACCTGGTGTACTGCAGGTTCAAAGGTGCCAGGGTCTCACTCTCATCACAAAAGGACCAAGTGTTGGGATTCTGTAAGGTATGTCAGCCACACGCCTGGCTGTGAAGAAGCTCACAGCTCTGTGAAGGAGAGACCAACATATATCCAGGTGAGGTTGTGAAAACAAGATGGAGTACAGGCTAGTCCTCTGGAGGTTTTTGACTTCTAGGTGGCAAGGAATCTCAAAGGAGACCTCTCAGATGCAGATAGGAACTGCCAGTCATATCTGAGCCCTTTGAGGCAGTGGAAGAAGGCATATTCCAACTGTTTCCTTGCCAGGCCACACGCAATATAAAGGAGCCTCTGCAGAGCCTGAAGTTGGAATACATGGACCTGGCTGCAAATACATACCAGGACCTGTCCCCACTCTTCTAGAGAGAGGCTCAGGACACATGCAGAGACCTTCCCTGGCCAAAAGAATCCAGGGCTTTCTGGAGGTTGACCAGAGTACCTATAGCTGGCTGGGCTCAGTGTCAAAATTGAGCCAAAGCATGAAAAGGACAAGCAATCTATAAACCAGTGTCCTCCTGATTTAGAACAACGCTTCCTCAGCTCTCGTCCCCTAAAGCCCCTACTCTACTTGCGCTATATTTATGACATCTTCATCATCTGGACCCATGGAAAAGAAGCCCTTGAGGAATTCCACCATGATTTCAACAATTTCCATCCCACCACCAACCTCAGCCTGGTCCAGTCCACACAAGAGATCCACTTCCTGGATACTACAGTGCTAATAAACAATGGTCACATAAACACCACCCTATACCGGAAACCTACTGACCGCTATTCCTACCTGCATGCCTCCAGCTTTCACCCTGACCACACCACACGATCCATCGTCTACAGCCAAGCTCTGCGATACAACCGCATTTGCTCCAACCCCTCAGACAGAGACAAACACCTACAAGATCTCTGTCAAGCTTTCTTACAACTACAATACCCACCTGCAGAAGTAAAGAAACAGACTGATAGAGCCAGAAGAGTTCCCAGAAGTTACCTACTACAGGACAGGCCTAACAAAGAAAATAACAGAACGCCACTAGCCGTCACCTTCAGCCCCCAACTAAAACCCCTCCAACGCATTATTAAGGATCTACAACCTATCCTAAAGGATGACCCAGCACTCTCACAAATCTTGGGAGACAGGCCAGTCCTTGCTGTCATAAATATAAAGGGAAGGGTAAACCCCTTTGAAATCCCTCCTGGCCAGGGGAAAATTCCTCTCACCTGTAAAGGGTTAAGAAGCTAAAGGTAACCTCGCTGGCACCTGACCAAAATGACCAATGAGGAGACAAGATACTTTCAAAAGCTGGGAGGAGGGAGAGAAACAAAGGGTCTGTGTCTGTCTGTATGCTGGGTCTTTGCCGGGGATAGACCAGGAATGGAGTCTTAGAACTTTTAGTAAGTAATCTAGCTAGGTATGTGTTAGATTATGATTTCTTTAAATGGCTGAGAAAAGAATTGTGCTAAATTGAATAACTATTTCTGTCTGTGTATCTTTTTTGTAACTTAAGGTTTTGCCTAGAGGGGTTCTCTATGTTTTTGAATCTAATTACCCTGTAAGATATCTACCATCCTGATTTTACAGGGGGGGTTTCTTTATTTCTATTTACTTCTATTTTTTATTAAAAGTCTTCTTGTAAAAAACTGAATGCTTTTTCATTGTTCTCAGATCCAAGGGTTTGGGTCTGTGGTCACCTATGCAAATTGGTGAGGCTTTTTATCCAACATTTGCCAGGAAAGGGGGGGTGCAAGTGTTGGGAGGATTGTTCATTGTTCTTAAGATCAAAAGGGTCTGGGTCTGTAGTCACCTAGGCAAATTGGTGAGGCTTTTTACCAAACCTTGTCCAGGAAGTGGGGTGCAAGGTTTTGGGAAGTATTTTGGGGGGAAGGACGCGTCCAAACAGCTCTTCCCCAGTAACCAGTATTAGTTTGGTGGTGGTAGCGGGCAGTCCAAGGACAACGGGTGGAATATTTTGTACCTTGGGGAAGTTTTGACCTAAGCTGGTAAAGATAAGCTTAGAAGGTTTTTCATGCAGGTCCCCACATCTGTACCCTAGAGTTCAGAGTGGGGGAGGAACCTTGACACTTGCCTACAGACAGCCCCGCAACCTGAAGCAAATACTCACCAACAACCACATACCACACAACAGAACCACTAACCCAGGAACTTATCCTTGCAACAAAGCCTGTTGCCAACTGTGTCCACATGTCTATTCAGGGGACACCATCACAGGGCCTAATAACATCAGCCACACTATCAGAGGCTCGTTCACCTGCACATCCACCAATGTGATATATGCCATCATGTGCCAGCAATGCCCCTCTGCCATGTACATTGGTCAAACTGGACAGTCTCTACGTAAAAGAATAAATGGACACAAATCGGATGTCAAGAATTATAACATTCATAAACCAGTCAGAGAACACTTCAATCTCTCTGGTCACGCAATCACAGACATGAAGGTCGCTATCTTAAAACAAAAAAACTTCAAATCCAGACTCCAGCGAGAAACTGCTGAATTGGAATTCATTTGCAAATTGGATACTATTAATTTAGGCTTACTTAGAGACTGGGAGTGGCTAAGTCATTATGCAAGGTAGCCTGTGTCCTCTTGTTTTTTCCTACCCCCCCACCCCAGATGTTCTGGTTTAACTTGGATTTTAACTTGAAGAGTGGTCAGTTTGGATGAGCTATTACCAGCAGGAGAGTGAGTTTGTGTGTGTATGGGGGTGGGGGGGATGTGAGAGAACCTGGATTTGTGCAGGAAATAGCCCAACTTGATTGTCATGCACATTGTGTAAAGAGTTGTCACTTTGGATGGGCTATCACCAGCAGGAGAGTGAATTTGTGTGTGGGGGGTGGAGGGTGAGAAAACCTGGATTTGTGCTGGAAATGGCCCACCTGATGATCACTTTAGATAAGCTATTACCAGCAGGACAGTGGGGTGGGAGGAGGTATTGTTTCATATTCTCTGTGTATATATAAAGTCTGCTGCAGTTTCCACGGTATGCATCCGATGAAGTGAGCTGTAGCTCACGAAAGCTTATGCTCAAATAAATTGGTTAGTCTTTAAGGTGCCACAAGTACTCTTTTTCTTTCTCCCCCAAAAGGAAACTCACCAGAGAAGCCCCACTCATACCCACATCAAGTCAATTTCTTCACCTTCAATTTGGTCAGTTTTCCAGCAGGAAGTGCTTGATGGTGGAGAGGTAGATGCTCAGAGCAGTGGACATGCTCCCTTTTGGATAATGCAAAGTGCAAATGGGAGGGAGTTCACCTGTCTCCCATCCCTGACCATCAGGTCAGCACTTTTGACCTAGTTGAGTTGGGCAGAGGAGACTGCCAAGTAGTCCTCCACCTGCACCAGGTCCTCTGGGTTCTGGGCCATGAGAAGCACGTTATTAGAATGCACTGACAGGACTACCAGTAAGGCTGGGTTGTTGAGCACCTATTCCGTCAGTCACCTGTGTAAAAGATAAAGGAAGAGCTCAGTGACAGTGGCATACAACTGGCCAGACAGAAGGCAGCCCTGATGTTCTCCCCAGCCAAAGATGACAGATTTGGATAAGGCCCAGTTGAGCTTGACCATACATGCTGCAAAGGCATACAGCCTCTGAAATGGGAAATGAAGTCAAATGACTGCAAGGTTCCAATAAGATACCCAAGATCCACCCTGTCCAATGCCTTTTCCTGGCTGAGGGACAAGAAGGTGAGAGACATATATATCATTTCTATATGTTGGATGGAGGAAGTCCCAGACCAGATACATATTATTAAAGATCGTTCAGCCTGTGACAGTGTAGGTCTGTTTTGGATGCATCAAGTCCGCCAGCATAAAATACAGTCACTGTGAGATGGCTTTTGCTACAACCTTATAGTCCATGCTGAGTAGTGATATTGGGCGCCAATAGTGGGTTGCAGAGGTCCCCCATCCTCGCAGAAGGATGAGCATAGCCCACCTGCCTGGTAAGGCAGAGTACCCCGCTCCTCAGGCATTTGGCCTAGAATACGTTGTAGAATTCCATTGTTGGCCTGTTGATGCCTGGAGATTTGTTGGAAGGCTTCTGAGAACTCAGTCAGAGTGAAAGGAAGATCCGGCCAGTCCTGCTCACCCACACTGACTTGGGAGTTCATCCCTCAGGCCCTCACAGGCATCAGCATTGATGCTGGAGAGAAAAGATCAGTGTAGAAAGCCATTTCCCTTTCTTGCATCTGCTCTGAATCCATGAGAGAGGGGTGCTCTTCTCTTCCGGGAGACAAGTGATGTGTTTTTTAGCACTGCTTCTCTTCTCTAGGAGTAAAAGAAGTGGGACCTATGATATGTCTCCCAAAGGAGTTGAATATGTGAACCAGTCCATAGGGAGTCCATGGGCTCTGTTGAGTCTGTCATCCTCAGTCAGACACCCAGCATCATCCTCCCTCTGACTTCCAGAGACGGACAACTTCCTTCCATCTCTCCCCATTACCCCACATCAACAGGGAGGCCCAGCACAACATCTCCCAAAATGCATGGTCCACCATATTCCCTGACACAGTTGGAGGGGGTACAGCAGCCCCAAAAGAAAGGGGAAGAGCAGGCACCACAAATACCGCTCCCGGGGTTCACCCCAGATGACAATGGGGGGATTTCCCCAGGAGAGGAGAAATGAGAGGGTTCCAGCCTTCCAGAGAAAACCTCTCTTGGGAGGCAACACCATTGTGGCAAGCTCACCAGCACTAATGGGCCCCCCCACCCTACCACTGAGTCCAAGGGGCTCAATACTGGGGGCCAGCACTCAACAGGCCCAGTGACCACCAACCCAGCATTAGCAATCCTCCTGGCAAGCCCTAGGTCTTGAACAGACTGGGTGCCAAACTGCTTCCCCTTAGTGGAGGACACATGGAAAGGCCTGGTTAGTCGATGCCATCCTCGACCACTGCCAGAATGGGCAAAAAAGCCAGCACCATCACATACTGAGCTGGGACCAGGGTCAAAGGGCACTTCCAATGCAGGGACAGAGTAAAGGGCAGAAGGAGAATGGAGCAGAAGGGCCACCAAACTAACATCTGTGCCCAGACTGGCGCCTACAGGGAGATGGTTGTCCCCACCTGCATTAGCTGGTGTCAGACCTGGGATCCTGATTTCTACCCTGCACCCTTGCAAACTGTCTGGAAGGCCCCCACTCAGTCCCCTCCACTGGTGGCCAATGAAAAAATCTAAACCTTGGCACCAACTGCCAGGACAGAATCAAAGGACATGGGGACCCCACCAGTAGCCTTCTCCATCTCAGGCTTCTCTGGCTTAGGGGACAACAGTAACATCCGACCTCCTCAGCTGGCTCCACCTGCTGAATTTTCCTGTGGGGCAGTAAAAGCAGCACAGTTTCAACAGCAGCCCGGGCCTCCTCCCTAAAGGTGGTAAAGAGGAGGTCTCCAGACCTAAGGGAAGCAGCTGTATCCCAGTCTGCCTCTGCCCCCTCAGACTGTCTCCTAAGCAGTGCTACTGAGGTCAGTGGGTGAGATGGAATCCACTGGCAAGGGCTGTAAAGCAGGGGCCAACAGCAGCACCTTGGTACTATGTTTCCCCCACTAGAGGTCGCTTTCCCTGACCTGCCACCACCACCTCCACTTCCAAGGATCCCACAAGCTGGTGGTGAATGAGGTTCAACTGCTTGGGTGGTTGCAAAGGAGTGGCCACCCTTAACACCCCTTCGGGTTCAGAGGGAGTACTCAGGGGAGGGGTTGCCCCAGAGGTTGTATTACAGGTACTCTATCGGTGCCCTTCTGTGACTCAGGTGGGTCTGGTGTCTTCTTAGGCCGGCCCATAGGTTGTCTTCATGTATATGCACCAGATCCTGGCACAGGAAGCACCTTGTCTCTCCCTGATGAGTCAGGGACCCTGTAGAGGTGTGATGTTATTGACTTGAACTGGGACCGTATAGAACATTGTTGCAACCAAGGTCTTATAGTGGCAACAAATCTTGTATAAAGGGTGTCTAAGACAAGGTTAAGGTTGGCTAGTTATGATTATGCTATCTGTTTGCATGTATCATTTTTGTATTTAAAGATATAAGTATTGGCTCTATACTGTCTATAGTTCAAACTTATGCTATGCTTCTGGGTAATACCCCAGACGAGTTGGTGTCAGCTCTGCCTAGCCTGCTTGATGGCCCATTAAGGATCATCAGCTATACAGTTGACCCACTGAGAGAAGGCAGATATGCCTTGTGACTCAGCAAGGCATGCAGGGACATGCCTACGGACAGAACTCTGAGGTTGTTCCATGACATGTGATGGACAGATTGTTTTAGGAACAAAGAAAGCAGAGACCACATGGCAAGAGAATATAAAAGCTGCTGCAGCTCCTCCATCTTGTCTTCAGTCCTGCTTCTTATCTCTGGAGGGACTTTGCTACACTGAAGCTTTGAACCAAGGACTGAAAGACCCATCCCAGCAGTGGATGTACTTCAGAGACTTGATTTGAACCTGCAGTTTATTCCATCACTGTTACAAGCCTAAACCAAGAATTTTGCCATTACTGTATGTAATTGATTCCAGTTAACCAATTCTTGCTTTCATCTATATCTTTTTCCTTTTATGAATAAACGTTTAGATTTTAAAGGATTGGCAACAGCGTGATTTGTGGGTAAGATCTGATTTGTATATTGACCGGGGTCTGGGGCTTGGTCCTTTGGGATCGAGAGAACCGTTTTTCTTTTAGTGGGGTATGGGTTTTCATAACCATTTGTCCCCATAACAAGTGGCACTGGTGGTGATATTGGGAAACTGGAGTGTCTAAGGGAATTGCTTGTGTGACTTGTGGTTAGCCAGTGGGGTAAAACCAAAGTCCTCCCTGTCTGGCTGGTTTGGTTTGCCTTGGTGTGCATAGAAACCCCAGCCTTGGGCTGTAACTGCCCTGCTTTAAGCAATTTGTCCTGAATTGGCACTCTCAGTTGGGTCCCACCAGAACCAGCATCGTTACAATAGGGTCCCCTGAAATGGCACCTCAAAGGACCCCTCTGCACAATGTTTGTCCTCTGCCACCTGGATGTTAACCTGGCGACATAAACATTGCATCAGGTGCAGGTCCTTACACCCTTAGGAAAGAGCACTGTGGGGGAGATTATCTCCCTAGGGTGGGGGTGGGCAAGAGGGCACCTTGGGGAGAAAGGGCAGCATAGATGTAAGCACCACCCTAATCCCAGGCCCTCCAGTGACTCAAGGGGAACAAAAATGACAGCCACTGAAATCCCCCCGCTTGACCGTCTCCTGCACAAAGGCCTTTGTGACAAGGAAGAAAACCACCTTGGCCATATGTTTTGGAGGTCACCGCAATGGCAGAGGCTCCAGCCACCCCTGCCAGCTTCTGCAGATAAATGCCCACATGGGGCAAGACATCCTCAAGGAAACAACTAACCCCGTGCTTCCTAGTGAGACCAGGGAAAGGGTCCTGGCAGTTGTGGATGGAATTAGCAGAGCGGGTTGGCACAATGGCTGCAGCAAACTCCTGTGTGCCCTGAGGAGTACCCCCTTTTCCCCCTGATGCTGGTTGAAGGCCTAGTGGGGGAAGGAGAAACAGAAATACCCCCAGATGCCTTCTTCACAGGGCTATTGCCTTTGCTCTGAAAGGAAGAGAAGAAGCCCTTGCCCTTGATGTGAATGTTTGTAACAGATGATACTTTCCTCAACAGCACCATGCCCAGAGGTGGGGCAATAACAATGGCCTGTGAACCCCCTGCTCCCTTCTCTTCTTCCCTAGGCCCCCCTCCCACTAACTGAGGCCTCTGGGCGAGAAGCTTTGCTGTTGGGGAATTGAGCACCTGCCATGGTGGTGACTGAAAAAAATGGAAGGGTGGTGATAGGGGGGAGAGCCAAAGGAGAAAAAACAGTTAACAAAAAACAAAAGGGAAGGTCATGAGGGGTACACCTGTCCTGGCTGCACTTTAGTGAAAGGGGAGGCGGGGATCAAACAAACAATATTAAGGGAGGAAAGAGGTGGCGGCAGGAAAGGAAAGGTCCGGGGGATACAATCAGGAGACACGGGAGGGAAGGAAATAATGATAAACAGTGAGGGGGAGGAGGGAACAGGAGGAAACCTGTTCCCCCTAAAGAGGACTCCACGAGCCAGGGTCTGCCAAGGCTGAAAATAGGAGTGGAAGGGGCAGGACTCACCAGGGAGCTTGTTTTCCCAAGTGAAAGGGCTTAAGGAAAGAGCAGGAACAAAAAAGGGATGTAAGAGTGAGGACAAACAGACCAAACAAACACAAGAGGGCAAGGGAGAACATCAACCAAACCAGAAAAATGCAAGGGGTAACAAATGGATAACAGGACTCACCGAAAGCTGGAAATCTGGAAAACACAGAACAAGGCTGCTGCTGTTGCTGGAGTGGAACCCGGGCAGCTGAGGGGAGGTCAGCTGCTGCACCAGCTGCAGCAGAGCAACTCCTCCATGCCCCCTCCCCCCCCCACCAGGAGTAGAGCAGCTACACATCGCTAGCCCTGCCAGCTCTAACAGTATCAATGGCATCTGGCTGGCAGCCACGCACAGGATAAGACCTGCTTTAGGAATGAATCAGGGTTGTGTAGAAAAGGAGGCTGTTGTCTAGAGATCCCTCCCTTGTTTGTTGCAGAAGTTAGAAGTTTATAGTGAGCAAGGCAGCAGATTTCAGGAATAGAAAGGAGGATCTTGTTGTTATAGTATCTGAATACTACTGTACTCTGGTGAACTGGAGTCTGTCCTTGCCTCTTCCATAGTTCTGGGTAATGCTGGGCAAGCCACTTAACCCAAACTTTTCTGACACAATCACTATTGTGTGTTTGTTGTTTTCTGGGTGCCCAACTTGAGACCCTGGGATCTGATTTGCAGAAGTGCTAACCCTCCCATTGCAACTGAACTTAGTGGGAGCTGTGCTTGAATATATAAAGTATTATTGAATGCTGATACAGTAGAACCTCAGAGTTACGAACACCAGAATTATGAATGGACCAGTCAAACGCACACCTCATTTGGAACCAGAAGTATACAATCAGGCAGCAGCAGAGATCAAAAAACTAAAAGAAGCAAATACAGTACAGTACTGTGTTAAACGTAAACTACTAATAAAATGAAGGGAAAGCAGCATTTTTCTTCTGCACAGTAAAGTTTCAAAGCTGCATTAAGTCAATGTTCAGCTGTAACTGTTGAAAGAACAACCATAATGGTTTGTTCAGAGTTATGAACAATCACTATTCCGGAGGTGTCCGTAACTGTGAGGTTCTACCGTACTCTGAAAAATCAGGTCCTAGGTATCTCCAAATTGGGCGCTGAAAATGAATGGACACTTTTGATCTTAATCTTTCTCTGCCTTAGTTCCTTATTTGTAAAATGGGGATAATACCACCCCCTAACCTCTCAAGGGTTTTGTGAAAATATTAATTGTTTGAAGCACTGGACTTACAGTATGGATGAGAGTTGTGGAAAAACCCTTGAGAAAATTAATAATTTTGTCCTCACAACATGGTGTGAATAGCATGCAGAAAATAAGGCGTAGGACTTCACTTTGAACAGTGAAGCTAGAACAAAAGAGTGAGTAGCTAGCTGCTCATTAACTGAGCACTGACCATTCTGTGCACTGAATTAGGCAGGGGTCTTGTGGGAAAAAAAGTACATGATCATGTAAGTTATAGACAGGATTGTAATATTTGTACAAGGGAGCAGAGTAAGGTTCACAGGCAATCTTAATTCTGGCATTTCCTAACTTGTGAGTGCTTGACTTTGCAACCTTAATAATGTTCTCTCAAGGTAAATTTTTCTGTGTTCCTGGCTCTTAAAAAAGGAAAAAATATCATCAACAGCAACAAAACCCAGAAATTCAATCATGTGGCTTCATTTGACACATGCATAATTTGTCAGCAGGGTTGAAACTCTTAGTTTCACTGTGCAGAGTTCTGGTACTTGAGCTAATAGAGTAACTGATAGTAGCACTAGGATGTCATCCCCTAGGTAGGTGAACCAGCCCTAAAGGAGTAGGAGACGCACAGTTAGTGGGTTTCACAGATATTAGAGTCAAGGAATGGTGAACCTCAGGAATCTTAGGTCCTATTCCAGGCTCTAGAGCGGAATGTGCTCTAGAGCAATGGCTCTCAACCTTTCCACACCCCTTTCAGGAGTCTGATTTGCCTTGCATACCCCCAAGTTTCACCTCACTTAAAAACTACTTGCTTACAAAATCAGACATAAAAATACAAAAGTGTCACAGCACACTATTACTGAAAAATTACTTGTGTTCTCATTTTACCATATAATTATAAAATAAATCAATTGGAATATAAATGTTGTATATTCAGGGTATAGTATACAGAGCAGTAAAAACAAATCATTGATTGACATTTTAGTTTGTACTGACTTCGCTAGTGCATTTTATGTAGCCTGTTGTAAAACTAGGCAAATATCCAGATGAGTTGATGTACCCCCTGGAAGACCTCTGCGTACTTCCAGGGGTACATGTACCCCTGATTGAGAACAGACTCTTCTGTCCCTTCCAAACTTTTTGTCCTAGTCCTGTTTCTTCCCACACCTCTGGCTCCCATTTTCAGTCTCCTTGCCTAGCCAGTCCTGGTCTCCCCTTCTGAGCTTGCTGTCAGTCCCTGCTCTCAACACCTAGTCCCAATCATCCCCCTCCTGCCCCAGTCTCCTTGTTCAGCCAGCCCCAGTTCCCACCTACTGGCTCCTTGTCCAATTTTTGTTCTCCCCTCCCTTACTGGCTCCCTGTCTCCCATCCCAGGCTCATAGTCCAATCTGTTTCCCCTCCTTGACTCTGTCCCAGTCTCTTTGCCCAACCAACTCTTTGCTCCTCCTGCATCCCAACTTGTTGTTAGATCAGTCTTTCTTCTCCTACCCCAGTTCTCCTCCACTGGTGCCTACTCCCAATATTTTTGTGCATCCTATCCCAGTCTTCCCTGTTCTCCCAATTACTTGTCTGATTTGTGTTCTCCATTCCCATTTCCTCCACTGGCACCCAATGCTTACCTCCCCAACCAACCACAGCCTCCCCTGTCATGTAGCTGCTAGTCTCCTCGCCCAAGCAGTCCCAGCCTTTCCTCCTCCCCTCCAACTGCCAGTAACAGTTTCTCTCCTCCCCTTAAGTCCTTGTCTCATTAGATTTCTTGTCCCAGTGTACTCCTTTTCTTACCACATTTGTCTGTTTGGCTTTTGTCCCCTCTGTATTTGAATCAGATGGCTTGCCTCTCCATGCTGCCTGGGTGTCAGCAGGGAGGTTATTGAGAGCACAGGAGAAAGAGGCTCTCTGCTCTCACTTCTAGTGCCTGGACCCCCACCCCAGCCTAGAGTTGCTGGGAGTGGCAATTACTTGGAGAGTCCTTTTGAATCCTGGTAGCCCTGAGCTGGAACATACTTAATTGCTCTGAGGGAATAATGCGTGAACAGTCTGGTTGCATGTAAGAACAGTGAGGGGATGGAGTATGATCAGTGAGGGCAGAATCTTAGGATATTTTAGTTGTTAAGTTCTAGCAAGCCTCTACTTAGCTGTGTGAATTGTAGTTTTTAGAAGGATTTATGTTTTTTCTCTTTCCGTAGTCTAATGGAAGAGGGAAGGCATACCTCTTTCAAGGGCTTGGCTGTATTCAGATATGAGCTGCTGTCACCTTTCACAGGCACAACACCTTATGGTGTGGCCTTACTGGCATCTTCAGCTTCATGCTCAATGAGTATGCAGTGTGCTAGTGTATATGCAGAAGGGTTGTAAAAATTCTTCAACTTTATGGCTATTTCTTTTGTCTCTGTGGTGGGAAATTCTTATCACATCTTAAAGAGAGTTTGTGTCTTTTATTCAGTTCAATTTCATTTTTAGTTCCCTCGGGATTTAATAGAAACTGAAATTCTGTTTTCAGATGAGTCCAAACACTGTATGTCCAGTGTAAGAGTATTTTGATTCTTAAAATAGTCTTTTTAAACTCGAGTACGTATTAAAAGCTCTTAAAACTAGAGACTGTCATACAAAACCAACCTTCCAACAAACTTCCACATGGCTGGACTTTACAAAAACAAGACAAGCTATTTACAACGCACACTTCAGTTCTCTACAGAGGAAAAAGGACAGTAAACTATCTAAATTCCTACATGCTACAGGGGGCTACAACAGTGGTACCCTCAACTCACCTAACAATATTGTTAATCTATCCAACCACACACTTAGCCCAGTGGAAGAGTCTGTCCTATCTCGGGGACTCTCTTTCTGTCCCACCACCCCCACAAACATGATATAGTTCTGCAGTGATCTGGAAACCTACTTTCGTCATCTTCGACTCAAGGAATATTTTCAACACACCACTGAACAGTGCACTGACCCACAGGAACCCTCCTACCAATACTACAAAAAGAAGAATTCTGCGTGGACTGCTCATGACAGTCGAAATGACAGACTGGACTTCCACATAGAGTGTTTCTGTAGACGTGCACAGGCTGAAATTGTGAACAAACAGCATCGCTTGCCCCATAACCTCAGCTGTACAGAACGCAACCCATCCTCAGCCTCAGAAACAACTCTGACATTATAATCAAAGGAGCTGACAAAGGAGGTGTTGTAGTCATAATGAACAGGTGGGATTATGAACAGGAGGCTGCCAGGCAACTCTCCAACACCACACTCTACAGGCCACTATCCTCTGATCCCACTGAGGAGTACCAAAAGAAACTACACCATCTGCTCAAGAAACTCCCTGAAAAAGCACAAGAACAAATCTGCACAGACACACACCCAGAGCCCAGACCAGGGGTATTCTATCTGCTCCCCCAGATCCATAAACCTGGAAATCCTGGATGCCCCACCATCTCAGGCATTGGCACTCTTACAGCAGGATTATCTGACTATTTAGACTCTCTCCTCAAACCCTATGCTACCAGCACTCCTCGCTATCTTCGAGATCTCACCGACTTCCTGGGGAAACTACAATGCATTGGTGATCTTCCTGAAAACACCATCCTGGTCACCATGGATGTAGAAGCTCTTTACACCAATATTCCGCATGAGGATGGACTACAAGCTGTCAAGAACAGTATCCCTGATGAGGCCACGGCACACGTGGTGGCTGAGCTTTGTGACTTTGTCCTCACCCACAACCATTTCAGATGTGGGGACAACTTATACTTTCAAGTCAGTGGTATTGCTATGGGTACCCACATGGCCCCACAATATGCCAACATTTTTATGGCTGACTTAGAACAATGCTTCCTCAGCTCTCGTCCCCTAGCGCCCCTCCTCTACTTGTGCTACATTGATAACATCTTCATCATATGGACCCGCGGGAAGGAGGCCCTTGGAAGAATTCCACCTGGTTTTCAACAATTTCCACCCCACCATCAACCTCAGCCTGGACCAGTCCACACAAGAGATCCACTTCCTGGACACTACGGTGCAAATAAGTAATGGTCCACCTTACTTGTTTATTGGACCACCCTATAAACAAATACCACCCTATACCGGAAACCTACTGACCGCTATACTTACCTAAATGGCTCCAGCTTCCATCCAGGGCACATCACACGATCCATTGTCTACAGCCAAGCGCTAAGATACAACTGAATTTGTATCTTATCCCTCAGACAGAGACAAGCACCTACAAGATCATTATCAAACATTCTTAAAACTACAATACCCACCTGGGGAATTGAGGAAACAGATTGACAGAGCGAGACAGGTACCCAGAAATCACCTACTACAGGACAGGCCCCACAAGGAAAATAACAGAACAGCACTGGCCATCACATACAGCCCCAAGCTAAAACCTCTCCAGCACATTATCAGCGATCTAATCCTATCCTGGAAAACGATCCCTCACTCTCACAGATCTTGGGAGGCAGGCCAGTCCTCGTTACAGACAGCCCCCACAACCTGAAGCAAATATTCACCAGCAACTCCACACCACACCACAGAAACACTAACCCAGGAACCAATCCCTGTAGCAAAACTTGTTGACTACTCTGTCCCCATATCTACTCTAGCGACACCATCAGAGGACCCAACCACACGATCAGAGGCTCATTCACCTGCATGTCTACTAATGTTATATATGCCATCATGTGCCAGCAATGCCCCATTGCCATGTACGTTGGCCAAACCGGACAGTCCCTATGTAAAAGAATAAATGGACACAAATCGAACATCAAGAATGGTAACACACAAAAGCCAGTGGGAGAACACTTGAATCTTCCTGGACATTCTATAACAGATTTGAAAGTAGCTATACTTGAACAAAAAAACTTCAGAAACAGACTTCAAAGAGAAACAGCAGAACTAAAATTCATTTGCAAATTTAACACCATTAGTTTGGGCTTGAAGAGGGACTGGAAGTAGCTGGCTCATTACAGAAGCAGCTTTGCCTCTCCTGGAATTGACACCTCCTCATCATTATTGGGAGTGGACTACATCCACCCTGATTGAATTGACCCTGTCAACACTGGTTCTCCACTTGTGAGGTAACTCCCTTCCCTTCATGTGTCATTATGTAATACTTGCATCTGTAATTTTCACTCCATGCATCTGAAGAAGTGGTGTTTTACCCACAAAAGCTATGCCCAAATAAAGCTGTTAAACTTTAAGGTGCCACCAGATTCCTTGTTGTTTTTGTGGATACAGACTAACACGGCTACCCCCTGATACTTATTAAAGAAAGTCTTTTAAAGTTAAATAAAATCAAAGAAGGTATTGTATTTTCTTATCTGTCTGTGTAGAGCTTTTTCTGATCTTTCTAAGTTAGGAGTTGGTTAAGCATTGTAAAATGACATACAAATATTTTATACTCAAATAGCTTTGTATATTAATAATGAGTTATAACATCAAATGTCCTTGCATATTTGAAAATAAAAATATTTCATTATTCACATAATGATGGTATCAGGAAGTTATTCTGTATAAGCTTGCATTTAGACACAAAACATTTGCAAATAAACATTTTAAAAGAAGCTTATGCCATTTTAGGCATTTGAGGAACAGCAAAGATTATCACTTTTAAGAGAAAACATGAGTTAGAAGTAAATATCTTCTGTAAAACATTTTGAACAGAAATGTTCTCAAAGTTTATGGAATTAAAATTTTAAAGTCTTAATGAAAGAAATCCATTTTCATAATTTCTAGTAATCTTTGGAGGTTTCCAATAAGATTCTTTTCTTTTTAAAGAGGCTGCATAAAGAGACCCATTTTTATGACTGATTTCATAGCTCTGATAATGCATACTAAATATTGCTTCTTTTTGAAACATACTGAATAAAGAACATCCTCACGCTGTTTTATTCAACCAGGTCACTTTTTAAAATATGAGTATCTTGGGAAGTTTGTTTGCATGAGATAAAGGTCATATGAATACCAAATTGGTGTCTTGTACATGGGGAAGGGGTCTTTCTTTGGAAAGGCAGTCTTGTTGGCTAGTTGCCTTTTGACAAACTGGTTTTTAGATTTACAACGTACTATTTGTAATACATTTACAATTTTCATTTAAAACTCCTATCAAATATTCTATAAGAGCAAAATAACAATAACTTTTTTATTTCCATCTTTCAAAACAATAGCATAAAATAAAATAGTGTAGGATGTTAAAGCAAAATAGAAGTTATGAAGATGCATTACAGAGTCTGTGTGAACATGGTGGAGGTTATGTCATTTTCAGAGACACTCAGGATATGTCTGCACTGCAGTAAAACACCTGTGGCTGGTCCATGTCAGCTGACTTGGAGTTGGGTTGTGGGACTATAAAATTTCAGTGTAGACATTTGAGCTTGGACTGAAGCCTGGTCTCTGAAACTCCATTGCATTTTATAGCTCTGTAGTCTGCAAGCCCGAGTCAGCTGACAAGGGCCAGCTGCAGGTGTTTTATTGCAGTGTAGACATACTCTCTGTTTCTGTCAGAAAGCAGAGATTTCCTATGAGTTGCCTTCATTAGCTCACAACTACCTCTTGTCTGTAGTTTTATAACACCCAGTGAATAGTCTCAGTGCCTTCCTCTGCTCTGAAGTTCTCCCAAATTACTTGATTTTTGTTCGTTAGTTTTCACTACTGCCCTTGGGGTTCTAGAACAGCAGTGGTGAAACTGAAAGACTCGAGTCAGTTTTCATTCTCCTGCACCTTGGAAAAACTCTGAGCAGTACTAAAGCTGTCTTTCAATTTTCCATTAATTTTGTCTTTGATAGAAGAAAATTTGTCATGCATATCAGGTGGATGGCTCAGGCTATTGTAATGCTTTCCAATCTATGTAATGTTTTATCCATGTTCACTTCTAAATAAATTATATTTGGCATAAAGTTTTAAATTAATAAAATAAAATATCCTTATGTTAATTAAATAACTCTGGAGTGCATCGTATATTTTGTGAACCTAAAATTTTAAAAAGGGATAAAAGAGGTATAATTAGTGGATATCTTTGATAAAAGAGTTAATTGTCTTTTTATGCTAAAGCAAAATATATATTTTAGTTCTGCCAACTTGTAGTATTTTCAGATTATTTGAATGTAGTTTTGGGAAATGAAATATAAGAACGTAAGTGAATATATTGCAAAGTAGGATGATTAATAGAGCTAAAAACAATATAAAATATTTGGACTGTTAGTTTACAATATTTTCAAAGGCCAACACATAGGAGGAATACAAAATTAAATGTATATTATTCTGGGAGAGGCTGATTATAAAACAGTTTTAAATTTGTATTAAAAACAAGAGATGACTATTTAATTTTCAGTACAGATTACTCTCAAGATCAGGAGTGGGATATAAATTCCTTTTCAAAGCAGCATGCTAAACGTAAAACAGAGGATGTAGATATTATACATACTTTGGAAAGACATCAAAGTTTTGGTCAATACTATCAAATGTATGCAAAATTTTCTAGATATGTTTGTTTTATTTCAACCAGTTGTGTGCAATTAGGTGATATAGGAAGTTGTTGCCATGCTAGATAAAATCCCAAGGTCCCTGTAGCTCAGTACTCTGTCTCTGGCAGTGGCCAGTATCAGATTCTTCAGAGGAAGGTGTTAGAACCTCAGTAGACTGATGTGGGATAATCTGCCCCCAGATTAGAGCTCATCCTAATCTCTAGTAAAGGTTGGTTAGGAATGTGGTTAACATCTCTGCCAATATTTTTATCATCATAAATTAAGGTAACTCATGGTTTTCTTGATATCCATATAAATATCCAATCCCTTTTTGAACCCTGCTGAGTTCTTGGCCTCAATAACTTCCTGTGACAGTGACTTCCACTGTCTCATTACATACGGTGTGGAAAAAGTATTTTTTTATCAATTAGCCAACTTTAATTTGATTTAATATTCCCTTGCTTCCAATGTTGAGACTGAAAAAACGGAAGTTCCTATTCAACCTTCTCTGTGACATTCCTTGTTATATATACTTTTATCATGTTCCCTCTTGATTGTTTCCTTTCCAGGCTTTTCATGAGTCTTTCTGTGCCCTTGATCATTCTCATTGCTTTCTTTGAACCCCTTCCAATAATCCAATATCTTTTTTGAGATGAGGTGACACAGTATTTCAGATGAGTCTGCGCCATTGGCTGATTTAATGGCATATTTTTTGTATCCTTCTCCATCCCGTTCCTTATGCATCCTTGCATCTTGTTTGCTTTTCTTTTTTTTTTTTTACTGTAGCTGCACATTGGTTAGCAGTCTTCATTGAGTTGTTTACAATATTTGCTCTCTTTTCTAATTTGATACCATTAATTCAGAAAACTTGTAAGGTGTATGAGTAGTTTAAAAGTTTTCCTTAACAGAAGTTGGTCCAATAAAAGATACTGCCTCTCCCACCTTGTTTCTCTAATATCCTGGGACCAGCATAGCTACAGCACCATTGCATGTATCCCAGCAGAACATTTATCAACTCACAGGATATTCAGGGTCAATTAAGGTGAGCCCTGATCTATATTTAAGATCTAATTCTATACAATCATAGAATCATAGGACTGGAAGGGACCTCGAGAGGTCATCTAGTCCAGTCCTCTGCACTCATGGTAGGACTAAGTATTCTCTAGACAATCCCTAACTGGTGTTTGTCTAACCTGCTCTTAAAAATCTCCAAGGATGAAGATTCCACAACCTCCCGAGGCAGTTATTCCAGTGCTTAACCACTCTAACAGGAATATTTCGTAATGTCCAATTTAAACCTCCCTTGCTGCAATTTAAGCCCATTGCTTCTTGTCCTATCCTCAGAGATTAAGAAGAACACTTTTTCTCCCTCCTCCTTTGATATAATGTATACTTTTGTGGTATAAATGTTATGTTAGTGTTAATAATGCAGTTCATTTATGTGTAATTTTGTTTTATATTATGTAGATGTTACGCTCTCTAGGAGAAAAATGAAATATTTTTATAAAGGAAAACATAACGATACTGTTATAATAATTAACAGACCTAAACTACATGCAGCATATAACTTCATTTGTAGTTTTTGATTTTGCTGCATAGTTGGGTAACTCCACTGGCAGTTAGAAAGGCATCCACCACTTCCCCTCTCCCCCCACCTCTCAGCAATACCTGCTGTTGCAGGGGAAAGAGTGGCTAAATGGGTTTTCAAACTTGTGGTACTTACAGACTGTGATGAGAAACTATCGATTTACTTTACCAAACCAACTGTTTACTTATTTTGGTTTCATCATTATTTAGCATATGTTGGAGTTTTGTCTAGGCATATTGCTTGCCTTAAATTGGCCATTACATCTTTTGTTTGTTGGCATTCAGAAAGTATCAATTCTTTTGTACAATGGAGGAGGTAAAGATGCAAACACTTTTTAAAAACCTTATTGTAGATCTTTTGTCTGCAGTTGTCTTCACCGCTCCTTCAAGATATCTGCAGAAGGATTGCAGTCCAAAGTGCATGTATGTAGATTTGTACAAACTGTAATAACACCTATCCAAAGGTATGGCACACCTGACTTTTTTTAAAAAATACAAAACCTCCCTGTCATTTTCCCCAGATCAAGTTAAATACACAATGAAAACATATATATGATTGAAAGTAATTGACCCCACACAGAGTCTCATACATAGCTCCATTCAATATGCATTTCTTCAAGAGCTAGGAAGCAATAGTGAGTATTTCGGTGTGCCTTGAGGCTAACAAGCTCAGGCTGTTATGGACCCTGAAAGTTGGAGGCTTACTAGACAGCTCACTTCCCTGGTTAGCCCCCTCCTCCTAAAGTTTGTTTTCTGTTGTTTCTTGTGCCTCAGGACCCCATTTGCCAACATGCTGCATCTGTGTTTCCATCAGGATTGGGCTAATCTGGCCCTTCCAGTTACTTTTTACACAAGCATATGCATTTGCTTGTGTAAATATGGTAAAAGGACTTGACCCTGTGTGGAGCTATATGATTTAGGGTGTGTTCAGGGTGAATGCACTGTCATTTTTTTATGGAGAGGAAGTAGTCCCTCTCTCTGAGACAATGAGAGGAGGTAGCCTCTCCTCTCAGAGGGAGGGAAAGTGATAGCTGGAGGAAAAGAGGGAGAGGCAGGCAGTGTGGCACCTAAGAGAGAGGGATGGAGAGAAACAGTTTGGGGGTAAACTGAGAGAAATGGGGAGGGAGAGAGGGATGGAGGGAAACCAGTACTCGGAGAAACTAAGAGTAAATGGAGAGACTGAGAAGGACATGCAGGTGAGTGTCCCTTTAGTTAAAGGCTGGGTGATCAAGTCAGTCCATGTTTGATGGCATATTCCCAAGCATCTGTTCGTTTCTTCCTGAGCATTGGTTCCAGTCATCTCCGATAATTGATCCTTGTGGTCCCGGCAATCTGGAACAGGAATCATAGAATATCAGGGTTGGAAGGGACCTCAGGAGGTCATCTCGTCCAACCCCCTGCTCAAAAGCAGGACCAATCCCCAATTAAATCATCCCAGCCAGGGCTTTGTCAAGCCTGACCTTAAAAACTTCTAGGGAAGGAGATTCTACCACCTCCCTAGGTAACACATTCCAGTGTTTCACCACCCTCCTAGTGAAAAAGTTTTTCCTAATATCCAACCTAAACCTCCCCCGCTGCAACTTGAGACCATTACTCCTTGTCCTGTCCTCTTCTACCACTGAGAATAGTCTAGAACCATCCTCTCTGGAACCACCTCTCAGGTAGTTGAAAGCAGCTATCAAATCCCCCCTCATTCTTCTCTTCTGCAGACTAAACAATCCCAGTTCCCTCAGCCTCTCCTCATAAGTCATGTGTTCCAGACCCCTAATCATTTTTGTTGCCCTTCGCTGGACTCTTTCCAATTTATCCACATCCTTCTTGTAGTGTGGGGCCCAAAACTGGACACAGTACTCCAGATGAGGCCTCACCAATGTCGAATGGAGGGGGACGATCACGTCCCTCGATCTGCTTGCTATGCCCCTACTTATACATCCCAAAATGCCATTGGCCTTCTTGACAACAAGGGCACACTGCTGACTCATATCCAGCTTCTCGTCCACTGTCACCCCTAGGTCCTTTTCCGCAGAACTGCTGCCTAGCCATTCGGTCCCTAGTCTGTAGCTATGCATTGGGTTCTTCCGTCCTAAGTGCAGGACCCTGCACTTATCCTTATTGAACCTCATCAGATTTCTTTTGGCCCAATCCTCCAATTTGTCTAGGTCCCTCTGTATCCTATCCCTGCCCTCTAGCGTATCTACCACTCCTCCCAGTTTAGTATCATCTGCAAATTTGCTAAGAGTGCAATCCACACCATCCTCCAGATCATTTATGAAGATATTGAACAAAACCAGCCCCAGGACCGACCCCTGGGGCACTCCACTTGACACCGGCTGCCAACTAGACATGGAGCCATTGATCACTACCCATTGAGCCCGACAATCTAGCCAACTTTCTACCAACCTTATAGTGCATTCATCCAGCCCATACTTCTTTAACTTGCTGGCAAGAATACTGTGGGAGACCGTGTCAAAAGCTTTGCTAAAGTCAAGAAACAATACAGCCACTGCTTTCCCTTCATCCACAGAACCAGTAATCTCATCATAGAAGGCGATTAGATTAGTCAGGCATGACTTCCCTTGGTGAATCCATGCTGACTGTTCCTGATCACTTTCCTCTCATGTAAGTGCTTCAGGATTGATTCTTTGAGGATCTGCTCCATGATTTTTCCGGGGACTGAGGTGAGGCTGACTGGCCAGCAGTTCCCAGGATCCTCCTTCTTCCCTTTTTTAAAGTTTGGCACCACATTAGCCTTTTTCCAGTCATCCGGGACTTCCCCCGTTCGCCACGAGTTTTCAAAGATAATGGCCAATGGCTCTGCAATCACAGCTGCCAATTCCTTTAGCACTCTCGGATGCAACTCGTCCGGCCCCGTGGACTTGTGCACGTCCAGGTTTTCTAAATAGTCCCTAACCACCTCTTTCTCCACAGAGGGCTGGCCATCTATTCCCCATGTTGTGATGCCCAGCACAGCAGTCTGGGAGCTGACCTTGTTAGTGAAGACAGAGGCAAAAAAAGCATTGAGTACATTAGCTTTTTCCACATCCTCTGTCACTAGGTTGCCTCCCTCATTCATTAAGGGGCCCACACTTTCCTTGTGGAGAACCAAAGGACCTTCAGATTCCATAGGTCTGGTCTTGTGTCCACCTGTGCAAAATGGCACCACTGGAGTCGAGTCCATCTCTTCAGGAAGTTATGAGGCTCAAAGACTGACTTGAGTGTTAGACAGTACTCTGTGAAATATCTGGGGGCAGGGGAAACTTGAACTATCTAATAATAACCCGCTATAAAATAATGTTCTGTGCATGCAGAGATAGACATATCTATATTTCTTCATTTATAGGGTTATATTTAATTAAGTACATGTTGTAGTAAGTTAGTGTGTGTGCGTATTGTGGAATCATAATAAATTTTTTTATTTATATATATTCTTGATTTATTTAATGTTGTGTAGATAGGTGGAATCATGTTCTGTTTGTTCCAGTTTAAATAAAATCCCTGTTGTTTTATGCTTTTTTGACAACCAGTTGTATTATCTTGTCTACCATTAAATAACCTTTATCATGGTGTAACAGCCTCCCAGCTCTCACCTGTCATGTAAACTATACCACCACTGTGACAGACAAATTCTAAATCTTTGGTGGTGGTTTTGGGATGGGAACGATAGTCAAGTGTATTTCAAATTATAACACAATGACCCTACTCGAAGAGGTCTGTTTATACTTGCTTGTCCTCTTTCTAGTTTACTGGGAAGGGTGGAATAAAGAACACTGCAATAATTAAAATAAAAGGGAGAGAGAAAACAAAAGACTTAATTAACTTGCACTCCTTTCAGATAATGTTCACTCCTGCATTTGTACCACACAAAACAGAATAGTTCAGAACACTATGATGGTGGGGAAAATATCCCCAAGAAAATTTCTTAAAGAAACAGTCCCTCCTGTCACACAGAGGATCAAGAGTCAGGAAATATAGGTTCTCTTCTATAGAATCACTTGGCCAAATCACTTGGGTCCTCATTTTCAGAGATGCTGGAGCATCAGTAAATGCAGTTGAAGTAATTGGGAACTTTTAGTTATGAAAAACTCACCCTGAACCTTGTATGTGTCCCAGTTTCCCCATCTGTAAAATGGAAAGAATAATATTCTATCTTGGAGAGCTGTGTCTAGGTCTAGGACTTATTTTTATTTTTGCCTCCTTTGTTTAATACAAAAAGTGGTTTTTTAAAGCTGTTTGTTAAAAATAGGAGAATACACATTTATTCATGGTACAGCGTTAGTCTGGGAGGCTGGTGTTTGCTGACAGGCAGGCTGCTGGGTTCAGAGTTGCTGTGGCTATACTATAGTATACTATACTATGGTTCTCAGCCTATTTACCATTGTGGGCAACATATGCATCTCTCTGTTATGTGGACCACATCCACACAATATATATGCTACCTTTATGGCCCTGAGGATGTTACATGGTCTGAAAGCTGTGTGCTGGTTGGGCCACAAGCAGCCCGCAGGTTGAGAACCATTAGGGAGACACTCAGGATGTGACCTGCATGCTGGCAGGCTGATTGTGATTGACCCAAGTTGGAAGCTATAATAGGAAAACATTCTGAGGCACCCAAGGTTGCAGGGCAGGGGTGACAAAACACCTCATTGGTCTGGATTGCGCCAAGAATGTTATACTAGTTAAAGCTCAAGTGTTCACAAAATGCAAGCAAAATAGTGATCATGATAAAATCTTAACTGGATTTGGATGGAGTGATATTTGAGGACCTCTTTTTTAAAAAAAATTACTCTGGATAGGTGCTAATTTTCTTCGTGTGTGTGTGTGTTTAATAAAATCTGCTTTTATGTTGAGGTAATCTAAGTTGCGTTTCTCATATTATTAATTGGCTCAGTCTCTATCGTGTGCTTTGGAGAGTGACTAAACTCTTATTAGGAATGCAGTGTGTAACTGCTTGAGTATTAAGTGTCTATTGAAGGGTCACATTGTGGGCACAGGGAACACCAAACATGATTTGGAGCCAAAGAAAATGTTTGACAAACCACCATGCTTTACCCATCTCTGGCTCTAACCTGTGCTATTAGCCCTTCCTTCCTTTACTTTTGTGAGCATTAAATTCATCCACACACAAAAAAATCATTTTTAATTGATAAGCATCTAACAAATACTTTTAATCTCTGAATCACAGTATGACTGAGGTTTATAATGGAAATGCTCATGAATCCAGCTTTAAGAGCAGAATATTGAATGGTGAAACTCTATTAATGCAGCATAAACGTTTTTTCTGTGGACAGAAGAAGCATCCAAAATACAGATTTGGTTACCTATACATCACAAAGAAACTAACCTAGTGATGAGGCAGTGAGTAGTTTCTGTTTGGTTAATCTGTGGAAGATAAGAATATATTTCTGTTATATGAAGGTGCAACACAGCTATTACAGAGATGGTATAAAAGCCTCAGCAAGGGTTTTAACAATTCCCAGGTTATAGATCCTCATGCTGGTGCTTTTGATTTTTGCAGTTGAAAGGTGAATGACAGCGTTTCCGACAATGTGCTATGCTCTTTATTCTCTCTGCACTGAAGATTAATAGATTGGAAATTAAAGGTATTAGTGAATATCAGAGATAAAATAGCTACAGATAGGGCTCTAGGATGACAAGTTGATAATAAGCTCTGTAAAGGCAAACATGAGTACCAAGGTTTTCTGAAGCAAATCTGCCTGCTGAAATAGTATGTTAATTGGACTTTGTGTTTAAAAAAAATTGCCTTGCTTAAGTTTGAGCATTTTTCTCTCATTGTACTTTGAGCTTAAATGGGAACTCATTATTCAGGCTTAACAGCTAGTAATTACATTGATGGCTGTAAGTGTTACTGAATCAGAGGCAGAACACTCAAAATGAATTTATTTACACAGATATGTGTTAGTGAATTTTACATGAATAATTATGCAGTTTAAATCGTAGGCTATTAGAAGGTCTTTATGTCATCAATAACTAGGATTCTCCTCATCCCTCTAAGTGATGTTTTATACTATTTTCTTTCTTTCATTTATATTGGAACAAGCTTAATTTGGCAATGTTTAATGATAAAACTATCTAGCTTTAGCAAAGTGCCTTTTTTAACAGCTTGTGCATAAATATTTTGGTGGCTAATGATTTTAAGTTTTCTAATCAGAAAGATATATTAAATCTCCATTCTGAGAAATTGCAAAGTTACTTGTGTCTAACATTTTAGAAGTGAATGCATTGTAAAATGCTTTATATTTATTAATGTCCACTATGGCCGCATTTGTGTCAGTTACGATTCATAATATAGATAGCATGAATGCATGCTTATTCTTTACTGGCTAATCCTCAGAAAAAGCTAATCATCATAAACATGTAACTAGTCGACCAATAAAGTCTCTTTCCATTCCTCATCCCCATGGCAGACTATTTTTGTTAAAGGGCTGCAGCCACAGTTAACTAAGTTATACATTCTAATAAATAGCCTTGATTAATGTGGCATATACAGGGCAATAAGAATGTTAGTGTATTAGCTGATGAAGTAATAATTGAAAATGCTGGATTTATTTTAAACTATGCTCTTGTTCAGCTGATTATCCTACTTAAATGTTGCCTTTTTAAAAAAATAATCATAGTATTTTCCAGTAACAAACTACTACAACCAGGTAACCACAATAACTTTGTTCAGGTGATATGGAATATTTACATGTTTCATAAAATACTACAGATCCTCCATGTAGTGAACATGAAATGACCTGTTGCATATTAAATACTGTAGCAGTAAATGTATGAGAGACCTATTTGAAGTTGGGATTTGGTTTCTTTGTGGGATGAGCTAACCCATGATGATAGCATTTGCCATTGGAACTAGATTCTATTTCTCGTATATGTGGTGTGTCTTTATAACTTCTCTCTGTCTTCTCACCCCTTCCCCTGCATGTGCAAGTGCTGCAGCAGATTTTTAATTTTGAGATTGGAACCTGGTTCACTGTTAATAAATACTAACCCATTTAGTCCTCTTTTCCTTTTTGCATATTAAATTCATTCATATATTAACTATTATCCCAAAATCTTTACAGTATTAGCAAAGAGAATGTTTTAAATTCTAAAACCCAGAGCATTGGTATTTAACCTATGAGTGACCTGTATTCAGAAATTTCATATGATTAGTGTTGGGCTGTATCTAATTATCCTCAGAATCTTCAAGTCTGTAGGAATCCAGAGGTTCCAGGGAAAAGATCCCCTCAAACTACTAAGGGTTTGTCTACATTTACAGCTGTGCAACTGGAGTAGTGCAGCTGCGCCACTGTAGCATTTAGTGAAGACACTACCTTTGCCAGTAGGAGAGCTTCTCCTGTCAGCGTATGTATTCCACCTTCCTGAATGGTGATAGCTATGTCAATGGGAGAAGCCCTCCCATGACATAGAACTGTCTATATCGGGAGTGTGGATTTTCCACACTTCTGAGTGACAGTTATACCATCACTCAGGTGTATGGATTTTCCATACATCTGAGCGACATAATTTGTATTGTGACAGGTTTCAGAGTGGTAGCCGTGTTAGTCTGTATCAGCAAAAACAACGAGGAGTACTTGTGGCAGCTTAGAGACTAACAGATTTTTTTGGGCATGAGCTTTCATGGGCTAAAATCCACTTATGCCCTGTAGAGAGGCTAGCCGGGGCTCAGTTCTCTCCTGGGCGGCAGGGAACCACACCACCTCACTCCCTTTGGGAATAGCTCTTGTGGGGAATTGGTCCGGTCGCGGGAGTCTTCCTCTGTGGCCTTGGTGCAGGTACAAATAAACAGTGAGCCCAGGCCCTGGGTCAGGGCGGGGCACTGGTGAATCAGATGCTCAGGCAGGGGCTGAGCGACAACAGTATGCTAACACTCCCAGGACCTAGGTCAGGGCGGGGCAATGGTGAGTCAGGTGCTCAGGCCCTCAGGCAGGGGCTGAGCAACAACAGTATATAGTAACAAGCCCAGGCCCTAGGTCAGGGTGGGGCAGTGGTGAGTCAGGCCCTCAGGCAGGGGCTGGGCAGAAACAGTTTATAATAACAGGCCCAGGCCCTAGGTTCCAAAGGGCCTGGGAGAGGGGGAGACTGCCACCCACGAGTTGGGTGGCGGAGGGGCGCAGGCCCTCCCACTCCTCTGCGTCCCAGCCCGGGGCCCTAGCAGCAGCAGAAGACCTGTTGCTGAGTCAGTGGGGATCCTGGCTGCCACACACTGACATGGGTTCTGGCAGTGCTGCAGCCAGACTAGGGTCGGCTGCCCCCGGGCTACTTCCAGACTCCCGCTCTTGAGGTTCCTGGGTCAGGGTGGTGTCCTCAGGGGGGTCCAGCATCATGGGTTCCTCGGGATAGCTGGCCAGGGGTAGATTTGGCAACTCCTCCGGGTAGCTGGCACGGGGCAGGCTGGGCCAGTCCTCAGATCTTCCGCAGGCTGCTGGGCTTTCCCACTCGTGAGCTAGGCCGGAGGCGTCTGGCTTCCCTGGTGGCTGCTTCCACCGTGAGCCCTGAGGTCGGGGCTTTATACTTCTGGGGGCAGTGCCTGACCCTCTGGGAGGTGGGCTCAGTTCCCTGGCTCCGCCCACTCTGGTGTCTGGAGGGACTTCTCTCTCTCTGGGACGGCAGGGAACCACACGCCTCACTACATGCCCAAATTGTTAGTCTCTAAGGTGCCACTAGTACTGCTCATTGTTTTTATAGTGTAGTGTAGACCAGGCTTAAAAATGTCCACAGAAGTATAAACAAAACTGGGCAATTGGTAAGGGATACTTGTTATGGCAAATGTCTTCTGTAATGGACAGGGTGGTAGATAAGGGATAATTGTTAGTACAGGTGGGTTCTGTAATGGATGAAACAATTCCCCATTGAAAACTGGTTATAACTAATTAAGAATTGTTGTTTTTACAGTTGTTAGTAATAATGACTGGGGTAGAAATTCCAATTTGAAAAACATAAAAATCCATCAGTAATTAGGAAAATAGAACACCCTATAAAAGGACAGAAGTTATGGGAATTAGGTGAGGAATGAAAATTGCTGGCATCCCACCGGTTAGAGGGGGGAGAGACAGAGGCCAGCTCTTTGCTTTATAGCATGGGTGCAAATGTATCTGTTCTTTCTGTAATCTGTAGAGTGCCGTATTAATTTTTGATTAAATAATTCCATTTGAACTAGTTATTTGATAATCTCAAATTGTGACTACATTTGAATATGCAACAACTGTTACTTCAGTGATATTTCCACCCTTCTCTGTTGTAGACTTTTAGGGAAAACTCTGGTCTACCATTAAGCTTGCCTATTTGCATTGCATGTGCACTATATGCATCTGAACATCAAAAATATTTTTTAGAGTTAAAAGAGAATAAATTACTGCATTTACAGTCTGACGTTTTGTCAATCCGTTACTAATTGATAGTTTAAAAAATCCAGTGTGTAATTAAAAAAACTATGAATTTTTAAAGAAATGATAGTGAATAACTGACTTTCACCTGTTGATGACACATTATTGAATTGGCATCTTTTGTGGGGCATCTTGTATAGAAACTATTTATTTCAAAAGTATGGGGCAAAATCCAGTCATGAATACTGTCTGTAGTTACTGTAAATAGCCACCAGGTGGTGCAAGGAGATGAATTGCAGTCTGAGTGTGTACGCCCTTCTGTCATGTTGGTGAGAGATTCAAGCTACACAGAGCTCTTCTTCAGGTCTGGGAAAGGTACTCCCAATGTCACTTCAAAATGTAAAGTGGAACAGATTGTTTATCATAAGTAGTTAGCACAAGTTGTAAGGGTACATTCAAGGTAGAATGGCCTAACACACTGCAGTCATAGGACAAAAAGAGGGGGTTAGTGGGTTACAGATTTGTTGTAATAAGCCATAAATCCATTGTCTCTGTTCAGTCAATGATTTTTAGTGTCTAGTGGAGTAATGAATTTAAGCTCCCAGGCTCATCTTTTGAAAGTGTTTTGCAGGTTTCCTCACAAAGCCATCACTCTGTCTGACCTATCCTTTCCCATAAAGGAAACCTGCATAACACTTTCAAAAGATGAGCCTGGGAGCTTAAATTCACAATTCTGCTAGATACTAAAAGTTAGGTTTTGCTGTACATTTTGCTAGATATTCTATGGTCCCACAGAGTTTACAACTCAACAACAAATTGGGAAAATATAAATGTCAGTAGTTTGGAAGTGAAATGTTCTCATAAACTTCATATCCACCTCCAGATGCAGCACAGTGCAATGGACAGGTACCCCTTGTATATGGTGAAAGTACACTTGAGAAGATAAAGCTGTTTTGTCAATTCGAGTGGAGGGTTCTGTTATGCAGTGTTTTTGGTGGATTACTGTAAGCAAGCCTCTCTCAGACCATTTAACTATCCCTATGCCTATAGAGGCCCTTGCCAGTCTGCGACATTGAAAACTACTTTCCAGAGCAACCTGCTTTACTTTAGACCAGGTGCCTAAGCCATTAGTTTTGAATCAGGCTTCTGAGGTTACAGTTAAGTTTTTTTTCTATTGAAGGTGCCCCTGTAGTGTTGAATCTCAGTTCAAATATCCAAATTCTAATCCATTCACCTCTTTATAAAAGTGAAGCTTATTGGCATATAGAAAGCAGACATACATGCATCTAGATATTATTTGAACCTCAGCTAGATGGGAACAAAGTTAGCCTTCCAAACTACAGAAATGCTAACTAAAGTATGGCATCATCATTGTTATAAGACCAGCAGGCTGTTGGGACTTCTGCAAGTGTGTCAGGTCAGCTTCTAGTACATCTTCTGAATGTTGGTGTTGTCTCAGGTTTTTCCTTTGTTAGGCAAAGACATTGTGTCTGCAATAGGATTTTTTTGGACCTGTAATTCCCAGCTGGTGAAACTCTGCTAGTGGTAATACTGGTTGAGGCTGTGGTGCAGGCAAGTCTGAGTGTAGAGCAAATTTCAAGTGGTTTGCTTTTTTGTAAAATTAAAATAATGGTAAAAATCAGTCTTCAGAATGAGGGCAAGCTTGAACCATAACTATGGAGAGACAATGATGTGTGTTTCCATAATTCTCTAAGATTTATATAGCTGCTATCACTCCTATTTGAGCAACAAGGCACTCTTGTTTCTGTCACTGTACAAGTCTATTCTGATTGAGGTAAAAAAAACAGAGTGATGAAGGTGTGGGCAATATAGAATACTTTCTCTTAAAACTGATCAGCCATACTGTAATGGAGGTGGCATAATACTTGGGGAGTAGAGAAGGGAAGACCAAGTTATTTTCCAAATAATTTGTCTTTGAAGCAGCAGACTTCGTGTAATGTAACATAGGTGATTTGTGTGTCGGTCCTTGTCAGCGAGGGCAAGGAAGTCCAGGGATACTCATCTGAAAATATACCTCCTTGAACAGCACAGAGGGAAGCCTCAGACCCTGAAGGGGAGAGTAAGGTGGGTTCAATCTTTGTCAAGTCCTTCTCAGGCAGTGCCCCTGCCAGTTGGCACACATCTCCCAGGGCCAGTATCAACAGAAGATCCTCTGTATCAGGCAAGATCCGGCAAATATGATTTTGGTACTGACTACCACTACAACACCAGAGACTGGTGGTACCTCCTTACCAAGGCAATAGGGAGGGGCTCTGAACGATGACATGAGTATGGCTTCTGGCACCATTCCACTTCTTCCCATGAGGAGAAAACAAAACCTTTGTCCTTCAGGGAACAAAACCTCTTCTCATAATCGGTGAGTGAAGCTAGCACAGTCTCCAGCTCAGCACTGAGGAAGTATAATCCACATGCAGTATCCAGGCCTACAAATATCGCTAAGAAGCCAGCACTGGCGCTGTCTCTGGTAACAGTATGAACTTCAACACTGGTACTATCCATTCCATCAACAGAATACCAGACAGTGCCTGTTGATTCTTTGCTGGAGGGAGACAACCATGTCCACAGCACTGTCACCTCTATAATTGTTACCAGCGCATATCCCTGACATTTAAGTACTGAGAGACCCTCAAAGGTAAACATCATCATTCTATGAGGTATAGTCAACATTGCTGTCATAGAGGAAGACGTCCCCAAAATCCAGCAGGGAGCTTTCTCTCCTTAGATCCTACAATCCAGGAGAAGAACGTGCTCCTTTGAATGGTCAACAGTGTCG
The DNA here is from genome assembly GCF_965140285.1 of Lepidochelys kempii. Taxonomy (NCBI): domain Eukaryota; kingdom Metazoa; phylum Chordata; order Testudines; family Cheloniidae; genus Lepidochelys; species Lepidochelys kempii. Next base: position 98,107,809 of record NC_136380.1, read on the forward strand.
GTTGTGGCCACGCATGCTCCCTAAGTGTCCTTGTGCCCTGGACTGATAGGGCACAACAGACAGCAGCAGCCATTCAGTTTTTCTCGCAACCTCTTGGCTTTGAGATGGAGCTTCTGTCTGTTCGTTGCTCAAATGAACTGCTGGCTTTTTTTTTTTTTGATGATAAATGGTACGGTTAATAGTTTGACTGTTGGCACTCTTTATTCAAATATAGGTTTCATTTTTGCCAGGAACCCATCTTTTTCCTTCCTGGTAATGGGATGGTTTCTTCTTAATCTGGTATTTCTCCTCATGAAGGAGAAGATGCTATGTCCATTAATGATTCACATGTAAAATGTTTGTATTTTTGTCTGGGAAAACTGCATATTCCTAGAAAATGGGTGATTTACAAGTCCTTCACTTCTAGGACTTAGCAAATCTAAAAAAGCCAGTCTCCAAATTTACTTGACAGACAAATCAATGAGGCTGGCTTTGGACCCTGGGCCACTTGACATCATTCACCCCTCTGTATGATCCGATAGTCCCTAAGAATGCTAGCACTGGGTCTGGAGTTTCCTGAGCCCTGTCAGTAACATCTCCTGCTTGAAAATCTAGCAGGATGGGTAGGCAGCTGTCTACAAGAAAGGTGTAGGGACAGAGGACTCTAGAGACAGGTCTCTTCAAAGAGAAAGTTGGCTTCCCCACACCATTCTGTCTCTAGAGAGACATTGCAGCCTGGCAAGGTTACTTCTAAAGCTCATCCTCACTTCAGTACCAAGGCTGTAGCACTGAAGAGCTTGCTGAGGACTACCTCAGGCTTCCTCTGCATCTCAGAGCTCAGTACCATCTACTTCTTGGAGAGCTGTGTTGGTATTGTCTACGTCTCTGGTGCCAGCATCACAGCCTTTGGTCAGCGACCCCAGCTATCCCTTGTATTCTATCGCACCAACTGCATACACAGTACCAACCAATCTAAGAATCTCTCGGGAGCTGAAATCACCTTTACCCTCTAAAATGGGGACTCTGGAAGTAGCAGGCCCATCTCTCCCTGTGGTACATGGTATTTCTCCTGTATCTACTGTCCCCGCAATGGCCCAAGAAGCCAATGAAGATGGAGAGGAACACTGATGACAGTGTGGAACACTCACATGTTGCCCAGATTGTGTCTTTCTGTGTCATCTACCTCACACAGAGAGTCCAGAGACAACCTCCCAGGATATACTTTATGGAGGCCATTGTTCCAGAACCAGAGTGTGGTGTCCCTATCCCATGGCTGCCATGTTCTTACCTAACTATGCCCATGTGGCATTTATGGGGGCTGGGAGCCTCTTATGGATACAGGTGTTATCCTGACAGGCTGCTGATCCATAAGGCTCTTCCTATATGGTGTCAGCTACCCAGGTTGTGCCTGAACAATCCACACAATTGTCTCTTCAGCTTGAGGAGGTCCCAGCCCACTGCGTGGATTTGTTGAGTTCCTCAGTTGTTTCCTCATTCCTCCTTGAGGAGGCCACGGTCCTGTCCAGTAAACCGCAACTGGATACTTTAAGGCGTTTCAAGACCCACTTAAGAGAGTCTTTGTCTTTTTTTGTCTAGATTACTTACTAACTTTACAGGAGTTGTAAGGCTGCATTCCTGATCTGTTCCCAGCCAAAGCATCACACAGACAGTCCAAACCCTTTGTCCCGCCCCTCCAGATTTGAAAGAATCTTGTCCCCTCATTGGCCATTTTGGGTCAGGTGCCAGCAGGGTTACCTTAGCTTCTTAACCCTTTACAGGTGAAAGGGTTTTGCCTCTGGCCAAGAGGGATTTTATAGCACTGTATGCAGAAAGGTGGTTACCCTTCCCTTTATATTTATAGGTTTCAGAGTAGCAGCCGTTTTAGTCTGTATTCACAAAAAGAAAAGGAGTACTTGTGGCACCTTAGAGACTAACAAATTTATTTGAGCATCCGATGAAGTAAGCTGTAGCTCATGAAAGCGTAAATAAATTTGTTAGTCTCTAAGGTGCCACAAGTACTCCTTTTCTTTATATTTATGACAGAGATCCACTCCAATTTAAGCTTAAACAGGGACATAAGCCCATGTTCTGGGTGCCCCTAAACCTCTGACTGCTAGAAGCTGGGACTGGATGACAGGATGGATCACTCAATAAATTGTCCTGTGCTGTTTGTTGACCTCCAAGTCATCTGGCACCGGCCACTGTTGGAAGACAGGATACTGCGCTAAATGGACCATGGGTCTGACTCAGTATGGTTGTTCTTAAACAGTGGTTTTAGTGGTGTGAGACAAAAACATTTTTTTGTAATTGGAGGGGAAAATGCTTTCCCATTACTTATTTTACTGCATATTCTGTTTTGCTAATTACTGGTGGAATTTCTTTTATGGTGTATCTGATTGACTTAAAAGGAATCTCTAATCCAGTCATTGTTAGTAACAGTCTTGACAAACAACAGCTCTTAATGTGTTAAAAACATCTTTCAATGGGTCATCATCCATTACAGAAACAATTGGTAATAACAAGTACCTCTTATCAATCACCTAACATAATTGCATCATAAGCACCATTTATTAATCTTGTTTATTATAACATACTTCTTTAGACACCTTTCATTAGTTTTGAGGGGTCCCATCGCTGAATATCTGGGCTATATCAGTAACGTCAGGATGAAAGATTATGCACATTCCATTATTGAGTTCATTTTTCCTTCACCCAGTAGGTTCAGCTGAAGGACAGATAACTTTTTTTGTTTGAATACATATATGTCAATAAAAATATTGATACACAAAATAGAAAGGATTTTGGTTAGCATATAAGAGAATTATGATAGTTTAATATATAAAAATCATAAAAAAACTGTTAATAAATATTAACTTACTCCCTGTTCTGTAAATGTGCGCACTCAGTTTACCAAGTTACCTCATCTGTCCTTATTTATATAAATTTTCATTTTAGACCCCTAATTAAAACACTCTCATGCATAAATTACAGAAATTAAGCTAAATATATTAATTTATGTTATCTTGCTGAAACTTACTTTTATTTGTCTGGTTTCCAACACACGTGTTCCTTGCTGTCACCCCGCTGGCTCCATCCAGTTCTTATTTTACAGACGTTATTTTATTTATAGGTCTGTTTTAGTGGCCTTGGATCTTTACTTGTTACATACCCCACACCAAGAGAAGCTATGTGTGTGTCGGTGTGTGTGTGTGTGCGCACACCTGATTTACTGCAAAGCTACAGCTCTCTCTTGACTCTCTACCTTGCCATGCTATCTGCTCAAGCCAATAATTTTACAGATAAGACACAAACTAGTGTTCTGATTTCGAAACTATCTCAGCAAAGTCTGAAGTGCTGTATTAGCAAAAACACATGCAAAAGCAAAAAATAGCTTTATATTTTCTTATAATATTATATAATATTCATTTCTCTAACATTAGTTAGTATATATTTGACTAACATAATTCATTACATAGTTTTCTAACATTTCCCTGCCTTGAAGCATTTGGCCCTTGGGCAAGTACCTGTTTTTACTTAACTGTGTATTAAAGTGATATAATCCAACTTTTTTGTTTTTGTTTTTTCGCTGGTTTTTAAGCATGCATGACATTTTACAATAAAAAGCAAGCATTATTACAATGATTATTACTTCTAATAGTAGGAACATCTTGAAATTTAAACTAACAACTGGATCTTCTTCAAGATTATTTATTTGTTCTCACCAAGTAACTGGTCGTAGCACTTATTTTATTTGCTTGTTTAGTTGATTTAAGTCTTATGCGTATGCACAAATGAACTGTGGTTTGCTGTAAAAGATATTTTAGATGTAAGTCTATTTTAGCAATGGTAGGGAGCAACCACATAACCTTATCACCAAACTGTGGCCGACTTGTGATTAGTGTTGGGTTCACAAATTTAGTGAATTTGAATTTACAGGCATTATTCTGAGTTTTCCAATCATGGTTTTGAATTCAGGGATAAAAGACCAATTAGGTTGGTGGTACATTGTACGTACTCTCCTTCCATAGGTATACTTTGCTGTATAACCACACAGTACTCTCTATCTCCCACATATGTGGTACAAGTTTTATGTCCATTCCAGTCACTCAGCTGTATGAGTCTTCTCCGAGAATCTCATCCCGTCACTATGATGATCTATGCCAGAGATTGGTTTCATAGTCTCGAGGGCATTGCATACGTCAGTGGTCTCCAACCTTTTTATGCCCAAGATCACTTTTTAAATTTAAGGGCAACCCAGGATCTACCCTGCCTTTCCCCAAAGACCCACCCCACTCACTCCATCCACCCCTCTTTTCGTCGCTCACTCTCCCCCACCCGCACTTTCGCTGGGGTAGGGGGTCAAGTTTCAGGAGGAGTTAGCAGTGTGGCAGTGGGCTCTGGGATGGACCTGGGGCAGGGGGTTGGGGTGCAGGAGGAGGTGAGGGTGCAAGCTCTGGGAGGGAGTTTGGGTGCAGGAGGGGGCTCTGGGCTGGGGCAGAGTGTTGGGATGCAGGAGGGGGTACAGGATGCTGGCTCTGGGAGGGGGTTTGGGGTACAAGAGGGGGTATGAAGTGCTGGCTCCGGGCTGCAGGTTGCGGTGCAGGAGGGGTTTTGGGGTGCTGGCTCCAGGAGGGGGCTCAGGGCTGGGGGTTGGAATGTGGCCTCCTGTCGGGCAGCACTTACCTCTGTCAGCTCCCAGTTGGTGGTGCAACGTGGCTGCCACTAAGGTTCCCTTACCTTATGCCGCTCCTGGAAGGGGCCAACATGCACCTGCGGCCGCTGTTCCTCTCTGAAACACCGCTCCCACAGCCCCCATTGGCCAAAGCTCCCCATTTCCGGCTGCAGGCAGGAGCAGCGTGGGGCCGGGGCAGGCAGGGAGCATGTTATATATTTCTCCTTTGGTAAAATCCATGTGTAAGCACTGAAACATGATTGGCTTTCCAAGACACATTCCTGACAGGTTGTACATATTAAAATTAGTTTCTAGTGAGGTAATTTTCAACTTTGCTTCAGTATTTCTTTTTGGATGATCCTTGTTTGGATTGCCTTTTAGGGTCTTTCCAAGGTTTGTTTTTGTTGTGTTTAGTACACTGGCTATAAGATTCTTCACTGATTTTTAGAGCACTTAAAATTTTTGCTCCCTTTTTTCATTCCTATGAAAAAGAAATCTGCCATTCCTCCATTATAGTAAGAGTATGGTACTTTCAAGTCGATTTTACCAGTGTTTTTTAGTGTAATTGTAGTGAAATGCCACTATGCAGCCTTTTGACCACATTAAGTCTCCTAATACCAAGTCCATATGTGGTAGGCACTGGAAGTTCTGTTGTCCTTGGTTTCGTCCAACTGTTCTCTTATAGTCATAGTCTGAGAGTTTGCAGAGTCTGTTATCTGGGAGTTACAAATTATTTGTTTGTTGATTCTATTTGCATAATCCAACAAAGCAATCCAGTCTAACAAAGCCATTCTGTAAAATATTAATACAAGTATCATGCTTCCCCTTTAAACATTTTTAATGGATTAATGTGGAGCCATTTGTCCTATTTTCGCTTTTCTTTATCAATGTGCACCATGTACATACTAGAGCTGTTGATTTCCACAATACTATAGAGACCTTTCCAGATAGGTTGCAAGAGGTGCCCTTTTTACTTATACAGTTTTACGATTACCCTATCTCCTACTTGCAGTTCCTTTTCTTTTCTTTGCTTGAATTGTTTGGCTCCTGTTGACTGTTGCACCCCTATGTTTTCGGCTGCCCATAACTGGACTTATTTTAGTTGCTTCTTTAACAGCCATTAATCTGTTAGTGCTCCCTGCTGTACTAAGTTTTGGGCTAGCACACAGTAAGTGTTCTGACAGTATTATTTTACATCGAGTCATAATTTCAAAGGGTGCTAGCCCTGTAGCTTTTCTAGGGGTAGCTCTCAAGGCCATTAGGATTAGTGGTAGCTTAACTTCCCAGTTCTTTTTTTCTTTTTAGATGTTTTGTAAACATTATTTTTAAAGTATAAGTATTTATTTCAAATATTTTAGAAGACCGGGGGATAATAGGCAATATGGTATTTTTGCTGTGCACCTAGTAAAGCCATTGCATTCCACATAATTTCACAGTAAAGTATGCTCCTGATCTGAGTCTGTTACCCATGAGAGCCCTCATCTGGTAAATGACAAGAACCTTAGCAGTTGCAGCTGTTATGATGGGATATTTTGTCTAGTTCCATACTGTGCCTACTTCCACCTCCACATCCCTGTCCCCATCTTATGAGGACTTACTACACCAAGAAGTCTTTCTGCTTCTTTCACTCAATGCGATAGAAGGGTTCCTCCTCAGTACCCAAGGTGGTTCTTCGAGGAGCGTTACTGTGGGTGCACTACTTTAGGTGTTTTGGAGCCCTGAGCTTGCAATCGGAGATTTGTAGTAGCAGGGCCTTGATTGATTGCGCATGCGCGGCAGCCATCTTGTGCTGCTCCAAGCAGTTACCTAGCGTGTGCAGCCAACCATCCTCCAGTTTCTTCTCTACTGCCCTTTGGCTTGAGTCAGAGAGACATCAGCGCCTCTCTTAACTGTACATACCTCAGTACTTTTCTGTTTTTCCTGGCCTTATTAGCCTTTCATTTCATTATTTCTCCTATAGTTTATATTTTACTTAAAATCTTTCCAAAAAATAAAACAATAATTTCTGTTAGCCGTTCCCCTCCCACCGCCTGCCTCCTGGATGGGTCATCAGCTTCAACAACAAAAAGAGGGAAGTGAATACTGACTTATCCCCCTTCATCTCAAAACAAGTACCCTCTCAGGCATGCCTGGCTCTCCTGGCTTTAAATGCTTCCTGACTTGCAGAGTTTTGGTCCCAGTATCTGACAGCCATGCACAGTATGTCCGCTGTCTTGGTGAGTTCCACATTACACAGAAGTGTCTACACTGCAAAAAATTGTCTGCTAGGACAAGGAAGGCTAGAGACCTCCATTTGAAACTCTTCATGATGGAGAAATCCCTCAGGCCAGCCTCTGACCCTGAGTCTAGAACGCCTCCTGGCCAGCAGTCACCAGCAGCAGTGTCTGACAGGGGTTCTTCCTCAACAATGGCTGCTAAAGAGCCTGCTCCCAAAAAGGCTACTAAAAAACGGTCTCACTCTTCCCCACTGCAAGTTTCACCCAAAAGAAGGCAATCTCCCAGTGGAAAATCTGCGCTGATACTGACAGCACTGAAACCATCTGATCGCGATGCACCGGGAATGTCTGGTACTGAGACTTCCCGATGAGCTAAGGACCCGGTGTGAGCAAGCTTTCATGGAGGTACATGCCCTAAAGCCAAACTTCCCAGCTTGGCACCGATGGAGCCAAAGAAAACCTCGACACCGACTAGTGCAGTGGCGCCACCTGCTGTACCTACACAATACAGCAAGTCATCGGTACTGACCTCCCTTACTTGCTTCTGTGACAGAGCATGCTGATGTCCCCAGCACCGACTCTCCCAGTACGACAGCAATTTATGTGACAGGTGGACCTCATGGTTACTTCCACGCTTGGCATGCCACTATTCCGTACCGATAGTACCCCAGCGAGACGAGGACCAAGCCTGGTGACTACTCCCAGTGGATCAGCCCCTCCCATCTCTAGCGTTGAGGAAGAAGAGGATGAGGCAGGAATATGCACCTCTCGCCACTCCTCCCCTAAGCCAGGACCCTCTCAGTGTCACACATCTGCTGGCATGTGAGGCTGGCAGGCTCAACCACCTCCCATGACTTTTCCACCCAACTGGGCATACTGGGATCTGTGGGGATTATATAGGGATCAGAACCTCTGACCCCCCCATTCCACCAATGTCTACAGCAATGCGATCCCCTTCGCCACCTGCCCTAGCTCACTCAGAGACACAGGAGGAGGAGTTAGAGGAACTCAAGGATGAGCCACCCACATTTCATCTTCTTCACTGGATGAAACAATAATGCCATCACCGCCCTCGTTGGGGGACGATTTCAAATCCTTCCAAGATCTTTTCAAGAAGGTAGCTGAATCCCTACACATTTCCTTAGCAGAGTTACCAGAGACCCAACACAACCTTACAGACATCCTCCAGGCATTTCCCTCAGCAAAAGTGGTGAGCTCATTCGCTTTCAGGAATTATTTAAAAGGGTAGCCGATGAACTCAAGATTACCCTGGAGGAGGTACCAGAAACCCAACATGAACTCACTGACATATTACAAGCCACCATCTCATCCAGAATAGCCCTACCAATTAATGGGGCCATCATGGAACCAGCTAAAATTATCTGGCAGAACCCGGCCAGAATAACCCCCACTAGCAAGAGACTGGACCACAAATATTTTGTCCTATCGAAGGGTTCGGAGTTTCTGTTTACTCACCCATCACTCAATTCACTAGGGGTCGAGGCTGCCAACCAGAAAAATAAGCACCCGCCTTCCAATTTATCCCATCTGATAAGGAGAACAAGAGACTGGACTCCTTTGGGCGCAAAGTGTATTCATCTTCCACCTCTCAATTTTGAATAGTGAATTATGTGGTGCTTTTAGCAAAATATGGCCACAAAAATTATGCTGAAGTAATGCAATTTATTGATGATGTGTCAGAACACAAACAACAACAATTCAAAGTGGTGGTGTCAGAGGGCCACTTGATACACTCTTCCTTTCAGCTCAATGAGCCAATACACCTACCAATATTTTTCCCAAAACCCCACGCTAATGCTTTTGAAAGAGCAATGCACTCTCTTGATGTGCACAGAGCACTATCCTTTTATCTGGATAGAACAAAACCGTTTAGGAAAACCCCCAAACTTTTTGTGTCTATCTCTACCCAGAGACTCTACAAATGGATTGCAGACTGCATATGTCTCTGCTACCAACTGAAGCACATACAACCCCTGACATCAGTTAGGACACACTCTACTAGAGCTGTCTCCACTTCCACACTTTTCTCCGTAATGTCCCGCTTTCTTACATATGCAAGGCAGCTACCTGGGCATCGAAACTTACCTTCGCCAATCATTATGCTGCCATGTATACGGCAGCATCTGACACCAGGATGGGTAGAGCTGTCTTGTCAACAGCTTCTTACCTGATCCAAAGTCCCAACCATTCTAAGGGATACTGCTTTTCACTCACCTGAAGTGGAGCACCCACAGGGACATCTCTCTCTCGAAGAGGAGGTTAGTCACCCAGTGCAGTAACTGGCGCTCTTCTAGATGAGTGTCCCTGTGGGTGCTCCACTATCCGCCTTCCTATCCTCTACTTCAGAATCTGGAACAGACTCCATTGTAGAGAAGGAACTGAGGAGCCCGGACCGTGCACACACTAGTCAAACACTGACAGCTCATGAGGCAGGCACAGCATGTGCATGGCCTGTAGGGGTACTGCTGTAGAAATCTCCAATTAAAGGTGCTGGGACGTACCTTGACCTGAAGTGGAGCACCCACAGGGACACTCATCTCAAAGAATATCAGTTACTGAACAGGGTGAGTAACCTCCTCTTCTCCATCTCAAGGCTCGGTCACTCCATGGTTAACAGTCATTGACAAAGCCTATTCTGAGGAAGTGAAAGAGATCTTACTGAACAGTTGCAGACTAACCACCCAAAAACATACACACTGAAGTGGACATAATTCTGCATTTGGTGCCAGGAAAACCATATTTCTCTATGGTTGGCCCCACTACCTAGGATACTGGACTATATACTGGGGCTTAAAAAATGGAGGTTATCTAACAGCTCCATCAGAGAACACATGCCCACCATCACTTCAATCCATGACAATGTGGCCGGAGTCACTATCTTTGCTCACCCAACTACTAAATGCTTCCTAAAGGGCATAGAAAATACTTATCCCATGCTAAAAGACTTTGCCCTCATGTGGGATCTTAACCTTGTTCTCTGCAATCTCATGGGGAAACTGTTTGAACCCCTAGCAACTTGTTTTGTTACACCGATCCATGAAGGTGGCCTTCTTCATTGCCATCTCATCAGCAAGATGGGTGGGAGAATTAGGTGTCCTATTGGCACACCCACTTCATACCATATTTTTCAAAAATAAAGTGATCTTATGGCCACATTCCAAATTTATACCAAGGTAGCCTCTCCGTTTCACCTAAATCAACCCATATACTTACCTGTGTTTTTCCCAAAACTGCATGCCGATGGCAGGGAGGTCTCACTTCACATTACTATATTCACAGAATGCTAGCTTTCTACCTAGAAAGGACAAAAACGTTTAGGAAGTCATCTAGACTACTTCTCTCTATAACAGAATATTCTAAGGATCAAACCATTTCAAAACAGAGATTGTCTAAATGGATATTAGGATGTATCCATCTGTGTTACCAAAACAGCAATCTACTGACTCTGCTGAGAGTTCGCGGTCACTCCACCAGAGCGCTATCAACATCGGTGGCCCTTCTCAATAATGTATCCATCACGGACATTTGCAAAGCAGCTACCTAGGCATCTGCCCATACCTTTACTAAACATTACATGTTAGAACACCAATCAGCTGCAGGCACTCAGTTTGGACTCTCAGTGCTATCTACTGTCACTGAACCAACTCCAAAGCCCCTCCCCTCCACTGAGGGGCACTGCTCAACAGTCACCTAAAGTGGAGCACCCACAGGGACACTCCTTGAAGAAGAAGAGAAGGTTTCTCACCTTGTACAGTAACTGAGGTTCTTTGAGATGGTTGTCCCTGTAGGTGCTCCACTACCTCTCCTCCTTCCCTCTACTTCGGCGTTTCACACAGATTCTCTGGAATAGAGAAGGAACTTGGGGACGGTTGGCTGTGCACGCTAGGGAACCACTCGGAGCAGCCAACCGAGGCACTGCTACTACAAATCTCCGATTACAAGTGCAGGGCGCCAAAACACCTAAAGTGGAGTACCCACAGGGACAACCATCTCGAAGAACCTCAGTTACTGCACAAGGTGAGTAACCTTCCCTTTCTACAGCAAATACTTCCTCATTCCAAAAAAGAAAGGAGGTTTGCAACCCATTTTGGACTTACAAAGGCTCAACATCTTTGTACCTATGTTGAAGTTCAAGATGGGTACACTTGCTTCAGTTATTCCCTCTCTGATACCCAGGGATTGATTCACAGCTCTTGATTTCCATTAGGCATTAAACCATATCTTAATAACACCATTTTACAGGAACTATCTAAAATTCATGGCAAGCTATGAGCATGTCAGTAGCTTGTTCGACCTTTCAGTCTATTGGTTGCACCAAGAATTTTTATCTGAGTACTAACAGTCATCACTACACATCTCAGAAGAAAGAAAATACTTCTATACCCTTACCTGGACAATTGGTTAGATAAGGAAAAGACTCCTTGTCAGGCATCAGAAGACATCCACTGCATTCTAGATCTGTTCTAATATCTGAGCTTAACTGCTGTTCATGGGCTAGACTTTCTAGCTAGCTGCTTCAAGTCTATGACTTGTCCAAGTCTATGACAGGTTCAAGAACATGTCTGCCTTAATAACCCACCTAGAGTCAAACTCAAGCACAGTGAGGACTTGTCTCACTCTATGACATATGGCTTTGAGCATCTTTGTAACGCCGCATACAAGACTACACCTTTGGTCCATGCAGGGCTGGTTAAGGTCTGTGTATTACACATAAACAGTGCATATCCTTTGTGTGTATCCCTGGTAGCCCTCTGCTCCCTGAAATGGTGAAGGGAGCCCAGGAGTCTCTGCCAAGCAATCCCCTTTACACTTCCTCTCCCTTCCAAAACTATAGCGATGGATATTTCCCGTTTAAGGTGGGAGTACACATGGATGGTCTGCAGCCTCAGTGCCAGTGAATAAGAATTGATTTTCTTTAAAGATGTATTAGTTAAATCCACTTTTTAAATTTAAATACAGGTTCTTTTTTTTTAAAAAAAACAAACCTATATAAAACTAAATTTGAAATTGACAACATAGCTGAGGCCTACACTTATTATAGTCTATTAACCTCATTTAAATTAAGCACAAAAATATGAATCAATACTTGCTACCAATTTTTAAAGAAAGGCAGACCACTGAATTGGTGAAAGTCACGGGCTAAGCACCCGTGTTTGTTGAAGTGCTAAACCAAGTTTTGGCAGCAATAGCCTCTTCTACAGGTATTAGAGAATATTTTCTTCATTTCAGTTTATTCAGCTTGTTCAGTTCAATGACTAGTTCATTCAAAATTTAAAAACCAACTGGGAGTTGAAAAAGCAGGAAAGCTTGTTTTCTTCTATTCTCTGAATAAAAACTAGGTGAGAGAGGAAGAGATTTCCTAGTTCTAAAATTTTGAAGGACATGGTCACTAATTACACATATTTCCTTTGTTTAATACATCACTTAGTTTAAAATGCAAAACTTTTTTTGATAAACTTTTTTCTTATATATCTAGCATGTAACTTATATAACTATTTAAGAGTAGTTTTATTTAATAAAAATTATGTGTTTTTCCATCCAAATACAGCTTGGCATAAATTGCAAGTAAAAATGAATCATCTCGTAAAAAGTTAAACTATGTAATTGCTTAAATAAGTGTGTGTAAATAGAGTGTATACTCTTGGTTAGCAAAAAGAAGTCCAAATTCAGTGTAAAAGTTATATTTGTTTGCAAATCAACATGTTTTAATGATTACCAACCAGTGAGAATCAGCCTTTCTTTAGGAAGATAACTTAAAAAAAAAAAAAGGGCAAAACAATTAAAATTGATAACTTAAGGTTTCCTGCATGCTGATTTAAAACATGATTTAAATGTGATTTAAATGGCTTGGATTTAAATCAGTTCACCATCCTCAGGGATTTTGGAACATGCAAAAGTGCCGGTGCCCTTCAACCTGCTCGCACTCAGGGCAGAGCTCAGGCCTTGAGACCTTCCTCCGTCTCATATCCAGATAGTGATGGACAGTACAACCACCATGTTTTATGTCAACAAACAGGGAGGTGCGAGGTTTTCCCCATTATGCTTAGAAGCAGTCACAATGTGGAATCAGTGCATCAGGCACTGAATCTCCTTCTCAGCAGTGTTTGGTCTAGAGAATAGCCTAGCAGACAAAATAATCAGGCACTTCTCTTAGAATCATAACTGGGAGATCAAAGATTTGGCTCTTCATGACATCTTCACAGATTTGGACCATCCTGGAATGGACCTATGTATCATATCCAACAAGGAACGTCAGGCCTTTTCAAGAGATGTTTCAAGCCCAGCCTCCCTTTTCAACATTTTTCTAAACTGATGGTCCCGTGGCTTTTATATCTGTATACCCATGAGTTTTACTGATCCAGTGTTCTGCACAAGGTCAGGCAGGACTCTGCCAAGCAATATTAATAACACCAGCTTGGCTCGGGCAATTCTGGTTCTTCCAGTGCTTGCTCATGTCCATTCTAGTTAGGTGCCCATGCACAGTCATTGGAAAATGTCTGGGGGAGGTGCACCAAACGGACTGGTGCAACATTTGCAAAGGGTTCCATCCCAGAACTAAAAAGGAATGGGACTTTCCTTTAAAATAGCTCCTCTTGGAGGTGAATCTGAGACCTCAGTCTGCCTCGGGAGGCAGAATCCGGTGCCGAGTCCTTCTGTGCCGAGTGCTCCATAAGAGAAGCGGCACTGAGGAAGGACTCTGCGCACAGAGACCCTCAGCACTGTCACTCCCCGGCACCGAAGCCGGTGGAGACTGCACAACACTGGTGTCACTCCCTGGTGCTGCTTGGACAGGGACTGACCCCCTACAATGAGGTCTGCCACCTTGGAAGCTGCTACTGGGGTGTGTCCTACAGAGGAGCAGTTGGCACCAAAGGTCCAGGAGCCGGCACCATCGACTTCTGCCCCGTGGGGGAGGGGGCTTTCAGTCCAGTGCTCTTAGACTCTCCAAGCCAGGTGGTGGGGGATGTGGACCTGCCATCCAACCCAAACACCTTCGAGACTGTGAAGGACTTAATCGCCATGATGGTTCCACAGTCCCTGGCCGCTCGAGAAAAAACCTCTGGTGCCACGGTGCATAGCACCGTCTCAAGGCAAGCCTGCAAAGTTGATGCGTTCACCTGCATCTCTGTGCAAGCACTGGCAAGAAGACCCTCATTCAGAGTTCTGGCACCAGTTGGAGTCCCAGTGCTGTTCCTAGTCTCTGCACCACTCCCTGTCATGGCACTGCTCCCACTGAGGCACCAGTCCCTGAAACGGCGGAGGTCCTGCTCCCAGCACTGCTTGTCATGGCACCACTTGACGTCTTGACACCGCTCCAGATCACAGCACCGCTCTCCAGCCTTGGGGCACTGCTCTCCAGTCCAGCTCCGTTCGGCACCGTCCTGGCCTTCACGGTCCCAGTCTTCGTCTTCAGACTCAGAGGTGGGGTCCCGGTACTCCAGATGGAGCCGACACAGGTCAGGCCACAGGAGGGAAGATGTGGGTGCAGGGCCATGGCCTGCACAATGACCAGGGCCAGCTCAGTGGCGGTTCTGGCCCCTTGGGCATACCACCAGGCCCAGGGCACCCCATCCAAGGGCTCCCAATCGTTGGTGTCCACACCGCAGGTACCGGCGGCATCAGGCAGTTGCCTTGCCCCACCCCTAGCAGTGCCGAAGTAACACTGGCTACCTTACCCTCCACTCCTCGGAGTTGACCATCACTACTGCAGTCGGTCCAGAAATTGAGGTAGGACGGGGGCGGTTCAAGAGGGCCATCAGGACCCTCTACTGCAATTGGTGTCCTCGTCGTCCGCCCCGATGAGGCAGTATTGGGGGGTCTTCCACCTTGGGGCCACCCCCCATACACAACTGCGCTCACCAGGACCTGCTGCGCAGGGTGGTGCACAACATAGGTCTGCAGGCCGAGGAAGTGGTACAGTCGGAGGACCCCATGGTGGACATCTTGGCCCTAGAAGGCCCATTGAGGGTGGCTCTACCCCTCATTAAAACCATCCAGGCCAACACAAGGACCCTATGGCAGACTCCAGCCTCCATCCCTCCCACAGCAAAGGGTGTGGAGAGGAGATACTTCATCCCATCTAAGGAATAAGAATACCTCTACACCCACCTGCAGCCATGCTTGTTGGTGGCGGCTGTGGCGAACGAATGAGAGAGGCAGGGGCCTACCCCCAAATCAAAGGAGTCCAAGTGGCTGGACCTTTTTGGATGCAAGGACTTCTCAACCAGGGAGATCCTGCAACTCAGGATCCTGCAACTCAGGATCCTGCAACTCAGGATCCTGCAACTCAGGATCCTGCAACTCAGGATCGCCAACCAGCAGGCAATCCTGAGCAGGTACAGCTTCAACTCCTGGAACTCCATGCTAAAATTCAGGGAGCTGGTACTTGTGCAGTCCAGGGAGGAGTTTAGGGCTATTGTTGAGGAGGGCAAGGCAGTAGCACGGACCTCATTACAGGCCCCACTGGACGCTGTGGACTTGGCGGCGCACACCTTGTCCTTTGCAATCGCTATGAGGCATAGCTCATGTCTCCAGGCCTCGGGGCTGCCATCCGAGGTGCAACAGACCCTGCAGGAACTGCCATTTGATGGGGCGGGCCTGTTTTCAGAGCAAACTGACTCCAGGCTGCGTAGCCTTAAAGACTCTAGGGCTACGCTGAAGTCGCTAGGGGTGCAAACCCCGGCCACTCAGCAGAAACACTTTAAACCTCAGCCCTCACAGCGCCCCTACCAACTACGCCCTAAATAGGACTTCTCTAAGAAGCGTGGTAGGAACTCAGGACCACACTAACCTTCGTCACCCAGACCTCCAGTCTCTTCACCTCATGGCCTGGAAGCTTCATTGTTAAATCCCATGGAGCTCATGTGCTTGGAGTCAGTTAACATGAGCAAGAACTCACAGAAGAAAAAACGGTTACTCACCTTCTTGTAACTGTTCTTCGAGATGTGTTGCTCATGTTCATTCCAGACCCACCCACCTTCCCCTCTGTCAGAGTAGCTGGCAAGAAGGAACTGAGGAGGTGCCAAATCGGCAGGGTCATATATTGAGGGCCATGGAGGTGCCACTCCAGGGGGCTCCACAGCTGACCTGACGGGTGCTGCTAGGGGAAAAGCTTTCCGATGACTGTGAATGCAGCATGTGTACACCTAACTGGAATGGACATGAGCAACACATGTTAGAACAACTGTTACAAGAAGCTGAGTCACCGTTTTTTCTGTGACATTCTGAATCTCTGTGTCAACCGAAGACATTGCCTCTGCTTCCAGACCTGCTTTTACAAAGTGAGGAGAAAATCCTTCATCTAGTCTCGGAGTCCCTTCATCTTCTGATGTTGGATGGATGTTGAAATTAAAGAAATTATGCTCCTCTCTTGTACAAAATATCTTGATAAGTAGTGGAAAAGATTCTACAAGAAAAATTTGTCCTGGCAAAATGGACAAAGTTCTATTCTTGGTGACTCTGCAAGGTGCTTCCATACTTACTTAACTTGGCTTGATACATCTGAATCTGCCCATTATCTTAGTCAGGGTTCTTTGTGCAGTCATCTCTGTGTACTGCCCTCAGATGGATGGATAGTTTTCTTCTCATTGGACTGTTTTTGAAAGGTCTCATCAAGATGTTTCCACTAGTAAAATAACTTATCTCTCCATGAGACCTCAGCCTAGTTCTTTTGGATCTAATGGGCCCACCCTTTGAGTGGATGGCAACATGCTCATTGGTACGCTTGTCTTCTCTGTGAGAAAGGTTGGAGAAAGCCAAGGTCTACTAGCAGACCTGCCCTTTATGATCTTCTTTCCTGACAAGGTACCACTTAGGATACATTGTGATGCTCTGTACCTCGGGGGAACACCAAGCATCCCCATATTCATTCTTGTAAAATGATTGTATGGTATCCAATGCAAAGTTTGTCATGTCGGATGTCTTCAGAAGGCTCATGATGCACTGAGCATTGTTGTTATAGTGATGTGTTAGTAATTGTTGTTACAGTAATGTTATAGGTTATAATGTCATGTATATAGTTATGAGGCTGAAAATGTGTCTTCATGGCTTAAAATAAGCCCAGGCAAAAACTCTCCAAGAGCGGAGAGGCAGGTCACACCTCATCAGGGCATGTATGGGACAAACCCAGCCCAGCCTCATGGGAACAAAGGATGCTGGCCTAGGCAGCAACAAAAGGATCTTTTGGATTCTCGAGTGAGTCACCCCCCTTCCTTTGGTTAGTTTGGGACTGTGATGAGGTAATGCTCACCTGACTCTGAAGGCGGGGGAGGGGGACCAGGGGCAAAGCCAAGAGGGAAGAAAGGACATGATAAAAAGGAGAGACATTTTGCCATGCTCTCTTTCTTCCACCTACACCTACAGACATCACCACCACCAAGCGACTGAAATGCTGGTCAAAGGGGAGAGCCTGACTGAAAAGTAACCAGTCAGCCTGTAGTGAGAGGCATCTAAGTTTTTAAGGAGATTGAAAGTAAGATCAGGTTAGAATGCGTTTTGCTTTTATTTCATTTGACCAAATCTGATTTGTTATGCTTTGACTTATAATCACTTAAAATCTATTTTTATAGTTAATAAATCGGTTTGTTTATTTTACCTGAAGCAGTGCATTTGGTTTGAAGCATGTCAGAGACTCCCCTTGGGAGAACAAGCCTGGTACATACCAATTTCTTTGTTAAATTGACAGACTCATATAAGCTTGCCGTGTCTACCGGGCCTAACTGGACACTGCAAGACGGAGGTTCCTAGGGTTGTATCTGGGACCAGAGGTATTGGCTAGTGTCATTGGGTTGCACAATCCAAGGAGCAGCTTACATGCCAGAGGCTATGTGTGCACAGCCCAGGAGTGGGGATTCTCACAGCAGAGCAGGGCAAGGCTGGTTCCTAGAGTCAGGGATTGGAGTGACCTAGCATATCACCAGTTCAGATAACACCAGAGGGGAATGTCACACACACCCAAAATTTTTATGGAAAGTTGTCAGACTTTTGTCTGAAGCAGCAGATTCATCTGCCTATATTTTTCCCTAAGCTAAATACTTCTGACACTGAGGCCATGCCATACATTAGATGTCAGAGATGCTTTTGGACTCTGTTTGCAGAGAACTAAATGTTTTTAGATCTTCACCTAGAATGTTTGTTCCTGTCACTGAGAGAGCAAAAGGGAAACCCATCTCATCTCAGATTCTCTAGATGGGTATTTGTTTGTGTGAGATGCTGTTTATGAAGTGGCCAAAATGGAATCTCTGACTTTCCTCAGAACTCATTCCACCAGAACACAAACAGACTCAGCAGTATCTTTGAAAAGTGTTTCCATAGTAGCTATATGGAAACCACTTGGGGAAACTGTTCAAATATTTGCAAAATATTATGCCATTTTTGAAGCTTCTGGGTCAGGTGCTGAGTTTGAAAATGCTAATTTACAGTCTATTTTCCTAAGACTCTGAGCTCCCACCTCCATTGCATTGGTCCACTGCTTGGGAGTAGTCATGAGAGGAAAATGTGTATGGATAGTCACTCAAAGGAGAGAGGAGAATTAGTTATCTGTACAGTAAAAGGAGTTCTTTGAGAGGAGTTGTCCACAAACATATTCCACAACCCACTCTTCACCCACTTCTACCTTGGAGTCTTGTATCATTGTGACTCTGTGGTGGAGAGAAAACTAAGTGTCAGTTGCCCTGCTCTGCCCATTTATGCTCTTGGTGCAGGCCCAGGGTACTTGTGTAGCTACAAGACTTCAGCCTCAAGTGTGGATTATGCGTATGGACAACATATCTCAAACTCAGTTACTGTACAGGTAAGTAACTTTCCTTTTTTTTTTTTTTTTTTTTTTTACAGACTAGAGACTCTTATTATAGAGCTTCTCCTACCCACCTTAATTACAGCCATGGTCTGGTGAATCCCAGCTGAACCAGCTCCTACCACTGTAAAGCACCGCCTTCATCCTATTGGGCATATTCTTTCCCAGGGATCCAGTAGCCAGTTTCTTCCTATCATTCCAGAAAGCATAAAAGGTCTCGATCACCCATCAGTTGACAGGGATGAAAAATAATGGATGACTGAGGAGGAACAGGCACCGTAATATCAAGAACAGGTTCGTTCATGTCCCAGGGACCTTTCATCCTCCTCCCTGGACAAGGCTATCTCTTCAGCTTGAGTACCAGCACTGTATGACTTTAAAATATTCCAGGACTTACTTGCCCACATTGCAGAGACTCAGTAAAGGAAAAAGTTTACAAGCTGCACACATCTTCTCCTGCTAGGTTAGTTTGCCTAGCAATGAGGGTGTCCTGGTTCCAGCCAAGACCTTGTGACAGACACCACCTACTCTGTATCCTATGTCCGAGAGAGCAGTAAAGAGATACCAGATGTCGCAAAAGGGGTTGGAGCAGCTTTATACACATCCAGCACCAGGCTCCCCTTCATTGTCTATGCTGTACATGAAAAGACCAGGCAGACACAGGTCACTCCTAAAGACAAGGACCCCCAAAATTAGACTTATTTGAGAGAAAGGCCTGTTCATCAACATCACTGCAGCTGTGAATTGCCAACTATCAAGCTATGAATAATCAATTACCAGCCCTTCTTTTTGAAATACAGCTCTCTCACTTGGGATAGGAGTATCTCTCTTTGTATCTAAGCTTCCACAGGACATTAGACTGGAGCTGAAAACAGTTGTCATGGAAGTTCAGCTAGTAGCTAAAACATTGTGATAAGCAGCCATGGATGCCTCAGTATAGTGCCTAGAACCACTGCTACTGCTGTGACCAGGTGCAGAGCTTCATGGTTGCAAGCCTCTGGAATTCCAAAAGAAGTCCAAAGAATGATCAAGGCCTTATCCTTTGAGGGAACAGAACTGTTCAGCAATTGTATGGATGACTCACTGCACTCCCTCAGTGATTCGAGGGCTACAGTCTGATCTTTGGGCACCTACATCTCAGTCCCAAACAGTAAACCCTTTAGGTAACATGGGTACACATGGCAGGAAACTGCTTTCACTTCTGGGAGTTGTAGTTTACCACCTCTGTCTGAGCAAGCTGGGGACTACAACTCCGAGAATGCCCAGCCCACTGCTGAATGATTCAGAGAGCTGAGCTGGAGCCTGAGGGCTGGGTGACAGCCACTCCATTTGGGTGAGTGTGTGCTGCAGAGCCCTGTGCAGATACAAAATTTGTATCCACATCCGTGCCCTGTGATCCTCGAAAATGGTCTGCAGATATCCGCATCCATATATATCTGCAGATATAAAGTGGATATCCATAGATTTGCAAGACTCTTGTCATGCTGCATGTAATTCCAGGCAATAGGTTTGATGTGAGGTTGGAGAGCCGCACTACAACAACTCGAGCTGATATCTTAGGATGCTGCCTTGTCCTGTCCACTGGGCTTGGTCTTCTGTATCAGACAGATGGTTGTGCTGGAAATCCTTTCTCATGGCTGGTATATCTAATTTCAGTCCTTACCGCTACCCACCCCGATTTCCCATCCTCTTTAGGGACCCTTCTCATGAAAGTCAGCTGAAGGAAGAAATGGCTTCCCTGCTTTGCCTGAGGGCCATAGAGGAGGTACTTCCGGAGTACAGGGAAAGAGGCTGCTTCTTCTGATTTTTCCTCGTAGTATAGAATAAAGAACAGGAGTACTTGTGGCACCTTAGAGACTAACAAATTTATTTGAGCTGTAGCTCATGAAAGCTTATGCTCAAATAAATTGGTTAGTCTCTAAGGTGCCACAAGTACTCCTTTTCTTTTTGCGAATACAGACTAACACGGCTGCTACTCTGAAACCAGAAAAAAGAATGACACAGTGTCTTATCAAGATTGTCAACCACAAATATTTGAACATTATGAGTTAGGTCCTCAAAAAATCTAGAAAGGCTTAAAAAATCTGGATATTTTAAAATATGGGTTCTTCAAGGTACATTTGGGTCTCATTTTAAAGCTTTTTCTCTCAACTGTCAGACTTAAAAACTTATTTTTAATGAAAGCTGATTTTTGTCATGTAATCAGAGGATTCAAGGAAGATGGAGAAAACACCAAATATTGCAAGACTTGTGATAAAATCATGAATTGGTAACACTGATAATGTACAGGATCTCTGATTATTTTGTAGTTGGTATGCAGTGGGGAGATAAACTGCCTGATTGCATTTTTGTCTGTTAATGGAAGACTAAGAAATCATTGCCTTGAAACAGGTGACATCTTTCTAATCAAAAACTGGAAATGGTATCTGATATTTCCACTCAGGTCTTGTGTTCCTGTGCTAGCAGTTTCTAAAAAAAAACAACAATGGATAGGCTGAAATCAATTTAAGATGACTTGGTCCTATTGAACTTCATAGGAATCTAATGAAGAGATTGGAAAAGGCACCAGTATTTAGATTGCAGTTGAGCTGATTAGGGCTAAAATGTATTTTACATACCAACACCTTAATGTAATAGAGCAAATTGCTATTGAGAGATTATACTTTTTTAGCATATATCATCCACACTGAAAGACCAATTCACAGCTGAAAAAGAAAATTCTGTTTATATTAAAAACATAAGTTTGCTGCTTTGCAACATTAACTAGTTATCCTGCAATGAAATTAATCTAAATACCAGAGAGATATTTTTCAACTGTGTACAGCAGGCTTTTCTGAATAAATATGATTCACAGCCTCAAGAGCTATGCTGCTGCTTATTTAATTAAGGAGGAGAGGTAGTGCTCCCTGTAGGTGCTCCACTACCTCTCCTCCTCCTCCTTCTTTTGTATCCTGATCAATAATTAAAACTTAAAATCAGCAGTTTCTTTCAATTACAAGTAACCTGACTTTGATCAAACCACAGTGAATGCAAAACTGAGCGACTTAAGTTAATAATGCATTGCCTTTACTTTATTATAATATCTGTACTTGTCTGACAACTTATATAGATGCCAACACATTAACTCAATATACTTTCTACCTGAAATCTCAGCTTAATTAGGACCATTTATCAAAATGACACCTGTTTTATATGGCCAAATCAAATTGATTACTGTTGTTCTGCTGGATCTCTGCAAGTGTAAGGAACAATATTTTTGGACGGAAAGGTGGATAAATATTTATCTCACATATCAAATGTACTGTTCCTATTAGAAGAAATACACACATTTAACTCCATATCTACAAGGAGGGACATGGTTTAGCTTTCATATCTATCTGTCTTAGGTGACCGCCATCACTGCAGCTGAGCATCTCACAATCTGCAATTATTTATCCTTGCAACACCACATATGAAAGGGAAATACTGCTATTCCTAATTTACAGGTAGTCTTTATGTGCCTTAGTTCCTTAAGTAATTTGCCCAAAGTCACACAGGAGATCTGTGATGGAGCAGCAAATTGAACCAAGGTCTCCCAAGTCCAAGAATAGTGCCCTTAACCTCTGGACCATCCTTTCTCCCTGAACATCTGACCCATTTGATGCTTTGTATAAAATGTCAAACTCAGTTTTTGTTGTGTTTTGAAGAGCATTAATCAAGAACAACAAACTATCTAAAATTAAACACAGCTAAGGTATACATTTGTAGAGTTATACAGGATCCTTTTCCAGACAATCAGAGAACAATGACTTAACTTAGTAACTGATATATTTATTTTAATTTATATTTTTGAAGTATTGTCCATGTCGATCCCCCTGTAGGCACACACTTAAAAAGAATCTTTTGAATAGCTTTGTCTGTTGGGCTACACTTTTGCCATGCATATCCTTATGACACCTGCACCACATAAAGGGTGGGCATAAAGGGCAGAGTGGCTACAACTCCCGTAGTTTCCTTGGCAATTCATAATCTTACAAAGAGGACTCTGAAAAAGTGGGGATGGAGGGCAGACCATGGGATCCACACGGACAACATAATCTCAGAAAACCACAGCTACTATAAAATAAATGACCATTCTTTCTTCTTGGAATATATGTCAATGTGGATTCCACTCTAGATGATTAGTAAGCAGTGCCGAAGCTGGGAGTGAGGAGGTCCTGATTTCTTCTAATTAAATAGTAATTGTAACACGACCCTACCAATTTGACATCCTATCTTGCAGCCAGTAAAGGATATTGTGTTTAGCAAAAAATCAGGGCTTTCCCCTCTTTAGTCAATCATTTTTTCTCGTTTATGGACTTCCTGCATATTAACAGGGAAGAGAAAATAGGTAAATGTGATTTAAAGGGTGTAAAAATTGGAAGGAGGCTTAAGGAGCAGGCCTGGTACCCAAAACTACTTTTAATTCGTTATTTTAAAACTGAGTAGATTTTAAATTGATGTCCCTTTAAGTGCCCTTTAGTGAAAGCATGGCTTGTTTGACCTCCATCACTTGAACTATTCTTGAGAAGCAGTGCTTCCAGGGGACAAGTATGCCTTGAAGACAACAAACCTGAAAGCCTGAGATATTTAAACAAGTAATCCCTGATGGATAAAGGCTACTGACGGAAAATAAATGAAGTAACAGTAAAGCTCATTGTTAAATTAAAAATGTTCAATTTCCTTTTAAAATGCTTTTTTTTTTTTTTTTACTGTTTTAATAGAAGTTTTCACAAATGGTGGTAGAAAAATTCAGTATTTGGTGGGGGTTAACGTATTTGTGTTCTTATTTTCATTTTTCCTCTTCCTTAAGTAATTACACTTTTCTTTATCAAGAATAGATTTCCTGTGAAATAAAAAATGTACCATTTTACATGTACGTAGTTTCTGTTTTAAATTGGCAGTTTTGTAGCTTGCCAGCATTTTTTTTTCAATTTAGAAGGGAAATAGTTTGCTGCTAATGTGGCTTTTCAATTGAAATTGAAAATATGGTTGTTTCCAGCCTATTTATTTTAATTATTTTTCTTCAGTTCATTTGCCTGCAGCAAAATATCACCTCCCCCTAACAAATGGTTGAGACAGACAACATGCAGGCTGCCTGACAGGTCTGTTCCATCACCATGTGCCATGGAATCTTCATCAAAACTATTCTTCTCTATTGACATATGCTCCTGCTTCAGCACATGAATTATCCTTTTGACACACCTTCAACACTGACGATAACTTATTCACTTACTCAATTTCTGTACTTTCAACAGCTGAGCACTGGTTCTCACATCCCATCCACACCTGCCCCAAATTCAATGTTAAAATGCCATCAGTGCCTGTCTTTAAGGGAACATTAAACATTTTTGAGCATCAGAATTAGTGACCAAGTATGCTAAGATGTTTTGCTGTACACATGAATACTAGGTTGCAGCTATGTTAAATCTACGTGAAAAGTGTAAGAAACTGCAGAATATTGGTATATTTGTCCTAAGCTCCTTCAAAGGTATGACTAGACTACTTATTCTGATGTGCAGAAGAGATTTTTTTTTGCAGAACTGGGATTTTGTTGAAAAGGCCCTTGAACGTCTCTGTAAAGTGCTGTTAAGTACGCTCTTAAATCAGAGAAAAAGAGGATATCACAAAAAGAACACAGAGCTGGACAGGCTGGATAATGGAGGTTATTATATTTAAAGTTATCTTAAACACATCAGTCTTAATGCAATTGAGAGGAGCAGGTTATAAATTTTATATGGCATGAGAAAATAAGGCACCTTTGTAATTTATTGACTAGTCAACTTGTGACTGTTGTTGGTGAAACAATTGATGTTGGGGATGGGAATAGAACAATCTGCCATTGAAAATATGCTAGATTTTGCACTAGATGTACTCCAGTTTACTGAAATGGTTGCATGACTGGAAGAGGGTTAGCAGAGGAAATATTGACTGAGCTCCAGACCATAGCTGTATATCTCAGTGGACTTGTGTGTTGGACTTAAATGGAGGTGTAGGGTGTGACTGAATATTTTACTGAAGGTTATTCACTCATTTCAAGTGAGTACTTCATTGCACTGCATGTCCCTATGCAAGTTACAGTCAGAGTGCTAGATTGTGACGTTAGAAGCTGTCCAGCGTGATATGCAGTGCACTGTGACTTGGGGAGTCCCCATTTCCCCCCTAATCCCCTTGTTGCTCTGGAAGGGGAGTAAACTGGGCAAAGTCTATATCCAGAAAAGCACACACTCCTTAATATGCCAGCACAGCTAGGCCACTGATGGATGATTTACTTGCAAAGAAAGAGCCATTACACATTAGTGTTACTGAAATCTTGGCTCAGAGTGACACGGGATTCTTTTCCAGAATCCAGATACAGCTGTGGATATTTGTTACTTTGTCTGTGGCTGTGGCTACTAGGACAGTATCGTCCCAGTTTTGCTTATCTCAAACACTGTTGATGCGCTACACTGACTGAGGAATGTTTTGACTAACTTTGATGTTTGTCAAGAATTAACCCAAGATGAGAGCAGACTGCTAAAAAGTGTTTGTTTTGGAAGACATACAGGATCTATAATATTATTTGTTGTCTGAAACATTAGATACGATGTAGTTCATGGACTTTCATTTATGACAACTTATTTGCATTTCAGACTCACCGACCTGGCCTTCCATTCCACCTGTTTAAAAATCCTAGATTGCGGTTGGGTGCTTTACATAGAGCACATAGATCTATCAATCTACTCTGCAAAATGAAGTGATTCATTTACTATACTACTGTAGTTTATCACAAAAAGAACTTTTCAGCTACCACTTTAAAGTGCCAACTCTCTGGACATGTCTACACTTACTGGGGATTGATGCTGCGGTGAAGACCCCCTAAATTGACCGCAGATCGCTCTCCCTTCGACTCGACTACTCCATCGGGGAGTGTGTGGGGAGCTGGTGAGTCCCAGGTCTTCATGCATGAGAACTGGCCTCTGGGGACCTGAAAGCAAGATGCCTCAGAATGATCCTTTCCCTCTCCAAGGTGACTCCCAGTTTGTAGAGTTTTACTGGAAAAACTTCCCCTAGCCAGGCTGAGTCAGCCATCTAGCTCCCCAACTCCCTGCCCCAGTATGGTGAAAGCGAGTGAGGGTGAGGAAGAGCGAGCAAGCAGGGGGCGGGGCCTCAGAGAAGGGGTGGGGCATGGGCAGGGTCTTGGAGAAGGGGCGGGGCAGAGGTGTTCTGTTTTGTGTGATTAGAAAGTTGGCAGCCCTACTGGGAAATCCTGGGACAGAAGCACCCTGATTCCTGCATGCAGAGGACATCTACCAGCAATGATCATCAGCCCCTCTGCAGTGACTGAAGAGTCCAGAGTCATCTCTGAACCTGAGGATCATTCAAAGGGTTTGTGAGTACACCTTCTTTTAGTTAGCTAGTCAGGGAAATTGTTGGGAGACCCTTTACTCACTGAACTGTGTTCTCAAGCCAGGGGGTCAGGGTTTAGGGATTTTATTACCTGTTGCCTATTAAGGAGGTACTTACCACCTTACATATTTGTGAGTTCTTTGGATTGTACTAAACCCAGCCTGCCACGTTACTAATAGCTGCACAGAAGATATTATGGTCACAGTCATCGAGGGCCCCAACAAAGTATATGTACCAACAGAACACTAATTTTATATTTGCTATATCAGGTTACATGACTGGGAACTTCACGGGTATTATCAGTGTGGGCATTGTTAACTCGAGAATAGTGTTTTACTCTGTTGTTATATTTATTTCCTGTTTGATATAATTACTGTGTTCAATATGTTGTACGTGTTTGAGTTATTTCTTGGGAGTCTCCAACTATTTGGCAACTAAGTGGGGGTTGCCCTGAATTTTCCTCCCAAGTTGCCCTAGTGAACTTACCAGGAAAGAGCGAGGGAGGTGGTGGCACCTCTAAATAAATCCATATGGGAAGGAAATAAAGCAGTTACACCCTGCTGAGTGGGTGGCAACGGGATCCAAAACAACCCAAGCCTATTCATCAAAACCTGTAAGCAGATTGGCATTAAAGGAGGTAAAGTGGAGAGGGGGAGCTACAATACTATCTATGAAGTGTTGTTTGTGTGTGTTTAGCAGCAGTTAGTGACCCCAACAAGGAACCAAGCCTGATTGTGCTAGGTGGTGTTTAAACAGATAGTAATTGTGTGCCTCATCCAAAGTGTTTAATATTTAGCATCAACCCAAGTATCCTTCCTTCCAAATGTAGGTGCTTCTTTTGGTTAATAACATGGCCTTATTGTCTTGAAAAAGCTTTGTATGCTAAGTTGTTGTTGATTTTTGTTTGTTTATTTCTATTATCCTAGCACCTAGAAGCCCAGTCATCATCCAGGACCCCACTGTACTAGGCACAGGACAAACTCAGAACAAAAAGACAGTCCCTTCCCCAAGGAGCTTATAATCTTAAATATAAGACATGAAACAACAGATCAATACAGATGGGGATGAAGAAGGAAACAAAGAGACAATATTGCCTAAATAGACTAGACAAACATAAGATGGGGCAAAGGGGAGAACACTGAGGCAGAACACACAATGTGATGGCAAACATCATGTTAGTGCCACATTTTATAGGGGGGTGGGGTGGATGGGGACTGTGGGGGGGGGAACAGGCCTGGGGAGAAGAGGGTAAAAGAAAGGTCTGGAGTGAAGCTGAGGTGAGAAGACAGTGAGGCAGTTAGAGGGAGGGTTAGAACAAATAGCCAATCAACACAGGGCAGAGAAAGTCAGAACATTTTACAGTTTTGCCTGGAATGTCTATAGGTCCTTGCTTTGAATGACTGCTCCTACTGTCTGGAGTCTCTTGATGGCTTCTTTGCAGTTTTTCCTGAAGGCCACATGATGGGTGGAGGAGAGGCCCCACCTGAATCCCAGTGCCCCCATAGTACCAGGGTTGGGTGTGTCTCCCCAGCACAGGCCTGGGTCCAGGGGGAAGGGTGGCCCCAGCTAGGCCCAATTTTACCCTCTTCCCTCCAGTGATTTCTTTTTAATATTGCAGCCTTATGCAATAGTACATTGCTTTTCTTCATCCTGAAAATTTTATTTCTTACTTGAAATTGCCTGAGTCCTTACAGAGTTTCACAAACAGGCAAAGAAGAAAGTTCATTCTTTGGTCTCAAACTCTATCAACCTAGCTGACAGAAGCTTTTCTTTTGTCATCTGGGGGCGCCACTTAAATGTCACTTTCTCCTGCAATTAAGTTTCTTTGTGCTTAGAACAATAGCCTTCAGTGTGAACAACATGAAGCTAAAAGAGTAAAAGGACATCTTTAAGAATCTTAATTAACCAAAATTAAACACTGACCTGGCAAAAACTAAATTAACAGGAATGGAAGAACATGCAATGTGCCTCCCTTCCTTTCTTTCTTGTATACTGAGATATCTCCCTTAGATTCTGTAGAACAGTGCACTATAATTGTTAGCATTTCTGTGATTGTTTCCTACACAGAGGCTAGATAGGGGCTAGATAGCGATGTCATGAATCTAATGCTGTACATTCTTCATATTTAGCTTTGTAAGATTAGTTTGCTGTTTGTGTAGAGAGGAGGGTTGCAATGGCAGTCACTTTATTTTTAAGTAGTTGAAAATCAAAATGATCTTATCACAACCAAAACATCCTTGTAATAGACAGCCTTGTGACAGATGTTTACTTCATCTCTTACATGAAAAGGGAACACTTAATCATAATCAATGATTATGTTTAATGTGGGATAACTTGTTTTTTACAGATCTAATTGGTTTAATAAAAGTTTAAAGTGCATTTATGCAATTGAAATGGATTAGAGTGACATACATTTGTTATGAAAGATGTGCACTGGGATTTTATGTAGGTTATAGCTGTATGGCATTATTAACAGTAAGATAATTACACACAGAAAAACCATGGCCTGTTCTTTAAGAACTAAATATTATTTCACTAGAAGAAATTGAATTAGAAGCTGATGAAAGCCTCCAGTTATTAATAGTTACATAATAAAAAGGTAGCAAGTAAGATAAGAATAAGATGTCTTCCTCTGTTACTGAAGCAATGCTAGTAGGGTCCTGATTCTTCACTGGGATCTTCTCATAGGGTGTCTCTTTCCATACAGGACAAAGACAACAAATACTATTTTTAAGAAAATGTTTAAAACAGCTGCCGTTTTTTAAAGGGCCCTTTGAAAATTGTCTTTGGAAAAAGATTTTTTTTTCCTTCTGGAATAAAGTTTTCCCTTGAAATGAAAAGTAAAGTTCAGATTAGTACTGAGACTTTACAAGATGCTTAAGAGCAAGGTAGTGTCAAGGTTCCTTCCCCACTCTGAACTCTAGGGTACAGATGTGGGGACCTGCATGAAAACCTCCTAAGCTTACTTTTACTAGCTTAGGTTAAAACTTCCCCAAGGTACAAATTAATTTTATCCTTTGTCCTTGGAATAACCACTGCCACCACCAAACTCTAACTGGGTTTACTGGGAAACGTAGTTTGGACACGTCTTTCCCCCCAAAATCCTCCCAACCCTTGCACCCCACTTCCTGGGAAAGGTTTGGTAAAAATCCTCACCAATTTGCATAGGTGACCACAGACCCAAACCCTTGGATCTGAGAACAATGAAAAAGCATTCAGTTTTCTTACAAGAAGACTTTTAATAGAAATAGAAGTAAATAGAAGTAAAGGAATCACCCCTGTAAAATCAGGATGGTAGATACCTTACAGGGTAATTAGATTCAAAACATAGAGAATCCCTCTAGGCAAAACCTTAAGTTACAAAAAAGACACACAGACAGAAATAGTTATTCTATTCAGCACAATTCTTTTCTCAACCATTTAAAGAAATTATAATCTAACACATACCTAGCTAGATTACTTACTAAAGTTCTAAGACTCCATTCCTGTTCTATCCCCGGCAAAAGCAGCATATAGACAGACCCAGACCCTTTGTTTCTCTCCCTCCTCCCAGCTTTTGAAAGTATCTTGTCTCCTCATTGGTCATTTTGGTCAGGTGCCAGCGAGGTTACCTTTAGCTTCTTAACCCTTTACAGGTGAGAGGATTTTTCCTCTGGCCAGGAGGGATTTTAAAGGGGTTTACCCTTCCCTTTATATTTATGACAGGTAGTAAAACTGTCCCTAAGGAGGAGAAGGTTCTACTAAAGTGTCCTATTGAGGATCAACTGATTTTCTGTTTGGAGAGCGTTACACTTCTATCCTATTAGATAGCATGATTAGTATCATTCTTTTTTTCAAGGGGGACACCTTTTTATCAGCAATATTTATCACAGATACATTATAGAATATGTATCAACTTAGTTACAGCCATATTCGATTATAAAACGTAAGAATTTGTTAATTTTAAAGTACACTAAATGGAAAAGTAAAATTGCTCATAATTTTATGGAACAAATACAACAAAAGTGTTTGATAAATTGTCTTTTTGAATCCCACTATTGCAGGATCTAGAGACCTAGATTCCAACACGTCAGTCTGACACAGTCTGACTTCAACCCTTTGTAGTAGACCTTGCCTCTGAAATGAGGTGGACTAAGTTTTCCTTTCATGTATATTGGCTTTCAACTATTAAACTCAAATTTTATGATTTTTTTTAAAATGAGCCAGTTTAAAAGTGGCTTCTGTGGTGATGTTTGATTCATTAAAGGAGAAGACCTTTGAGAGATAATGACTGCTTTTGCCTTTGAGGGGTATATTGTGGATTGTCCATGGTAAGAATACTTGTTTTATATTTCACACAGTCAAAGGACTGATGTATAGTAATATTTCATATTGAAAGTACCATGTGTACTCGTGTTCTTCTACATATTTCACCCTTTCCATGGAGAGCATTCTTTTCATAGGGGAGAAAACTTTTTTGTTTTATAATGCCGGCAAAATTTTGGCCATGATTGGTTGAAGCTAGTATTAGAACTGGATTACCAAGATTCCATTGTTTTGCAAAGAGGACTAAAATAGAAGTGGCAATGCAGACGAAAGTCTCCTTGGCATACAGGATGTGTGTACTATGTCCAGTAAAGATACCTAAAAAGACGGTTTATGTGGCTGTTATACAACAGCATATGCTTTAAAAAGATACTGTTTATAATGTTAATCTGAAAGTTTCTAGGTTTACATGATTTAATTTGAGTTTATAGAAATAACTGACTTAGTAACACTTGTGACTGTAGAACTAGATAGAGTAAATATGAAGATGTTATCACAATTTCTGAGAGCAAGATTGTTTTCCTGTGTTCTGCTCCTGACATTAGTATTTTTTTTTATGCATGAAATCAGTGCTTTGAAAAGCCACATGTTCTAATTTCTCTTGGAAGTGTAACAGGCAGGAGTGATCTGCATTGCAGGAATTCTCAGAGGAATGGGGTATATTGTAAAGACAAACTGAGATTTATGTTTTTCATTGTTTATCTTTGGCCTTGTTGGCTGCCTCTGTACTTTATACATCCCTTCCCTTTGTTAACATGTAATAGAATTACATGCAATAATATTATGTTTAGGACTCCTGTTTTACCAAGTACTTATTTGTTCAAGAGAAACTGCAATAAAAATTAAATCTTTTCGCCCGCTGGTTAATGTGTCAGTGCTTGGCCTTAAAAAAGACTCATTATTTTGAATGTGTTGAACTTTATTTTGAAGATGTCAAACAATATGGGAACATGCATTTTTTATTGTTGAGATAAGGTCTGAGCTCAAACAATTCAAATTGCGTATTATTCTCCTCTACTAAATGACGATTAAATATTTCATACTCTTGTTAGATTAATCTTTCTGGTAGACTTAAAATATCTGTGTATCTGGAACCAATTAATATTTTTGGAGGTTAGTATAAGAAAGGGAATGGTGCTTTATATGTTTTTTGTTGAGTTTTAATGAACAATGAATAAACCATAGTATTCAGCATAGGCTGCCATCTCTTTGTCTGAGGAAAAACTCACTGAAGTCCTTGAGTGGCTCTTAGCATCAAACCATCTGTAAATCCCTACTCACCGTCATGGTATCATAAAAGTAGTAATGTTCTGGCCAGAGGGGTGTGGAATGGAGGATGCTTCTCTATTGTGGCTGCTAAGAGAGATGCCTGGATCTCCTTTCCTCATCATCTTCCTGGAGCTTTGTGGAGCTCCTGGAAGGAAGGAGGCTTTCAGAGACTCATCAGGCAAAGCAAGCAGTGTGTTTTGATAGGCACAATCTGCCATTAGTAGGGTCAGGTGGCCAGGGATCCATATACAGAGCAGCAGACCTTGTGATGTGGAATCTCTGAGCTGTTTTTGCCACACCTTGGGGCAAGCAGAAGTTTGGCAAAATAAAGAACAGCTTTAGAGACAAGGAGACTAGGCTGGTATTGCAAAAATAAGCTCCCTTTATCTAAAACTGGGCAGCTGACACTGAGCATTATTAACACTCATAGAACTATAGGACAGGGACAAGAACAAATGCAAATGTCCATTGTTGTAACTTACGTTGATTTGCTATGTACTCAAGTTGCAAAACACAGCTTATTTTAGAAAGATAAATAAGCTTTTATAAGGATTGGCTTCTTCAGCAAGGAGCAGAGTTTTTCTCCAGACAGTGGGAAAACAGAGGAGTTGCAGAGCTCAGAAGGAGGAAGAATTTTGTATTCAAGTGCCTTTACGACTGCCAAACCAATAATGATTCATTCTAACCAGTGTGACAGTGCAGAATCATGCATCGCTTACAATGGCATTAGTCTCTAAATTCAAGAAACAGAATTGTTTTAGGTACAGGTAAGGCATTCACTCTATCATTTCTAGTGACACCATCATAGGACCCAGCACACCATCAGAAGCTCATTCACCTACACATCTACTAATGTGATATGTGCCAGCAATGCCCATCTGCCATGTACATTGGCCAAACCGGACAGTCTCTACATAAAAGGATAAATGGACACAAATCAGAGATCAGGAATGGTAACATATAAAAGCCAGTAGGAGAACACTCCAATCTCCCTGGACACTCAAATAACAGGTTTAAAAGTAGCCATCCTTAAATAAAAAACCTTCAAAAATTGGTTAGTCTCTAAGGTGCCACTAGTACTCCTTTTCTTTTTGCGAATACAGACTAACACGGCTGCTACTCTGAAACTAGATTTCAAAGAGAAATTGCTGAGCTACAATTCATTTGCGAACTTAACATCATCAATTTGGGCTTGAATAGGGACTGGGAGTGGTTGGCTCACTACAAAAGCAGTTTTCCCTCTCTTGGTATTGATACCTCCTCATCAATTATTGTGAATGGACCACATCCACCCTGACCTAATTGGCCTTCAACATTGGTTCTCTACTTGTAAAGTAACTCCTTTCTCTTCATGTGCCAATATATATTTATGGCTGTTTCTGTAATTTTCACTCTATACATTTGAAGAAATGGGTTTTTTTACCCATAAAAGCTTATGCCCAACTAAATCTGTTAGTCTTTAAGGTGCCACCAGACTCCTCGTTGTTTTTGTGGATAGAGACTAACACAGCTACCTCTGATATCAGGTATGTTGTTTCAGCAGTATATTTCTAGTGTGAGCCATAAGAGGAAGTGCCATATTTGTAATCTATATTGGTTAGAAAAGGAGAAAGGCTTCTGACTGATTAGCATGTTCCTGCAAAATTTTCCTCAGCCATCTGTTGAGAGTAGTGACTTGCTTTTGATATTTATGGACTGAATCTTGATGTAATTCTATACTTAAGAGTGGAAAGGTCTTCTTAGTTCACCAAATTCAACCCTCTGTACCATCTGTAAAGACACTTGGTAGACTGGATTTCTCGGGATTCTGGATAGAGCCTTTCGCTTGTAGGTCAGCCTAGGCCCTAGGCTGATAATGACAATCACTTAATAGAGCAACCAGGTATAGAGGAGGCCACAAAGTATGCAAATAGAGTGAGGGAGGATTCAAAGAGAAGATTGAATGGGAATGGAAAATAATCTGTTCCCTCTGTCCTGAAATGTAGTCTCTGTCTAGTTCAGGTGGGAGGCATATTGTGGGTGCAGGAAAGGAAAACTTGTCCTTGGCTTCACTAGTTGTAAACGTAAACACTGTACCTTACTGCAAGGTTCAAAATATATTGGGATGTTTGGCGTTAGGGCCCAACAAGTGTAATCTTCTCCAGGTTAATGCAGCGAGAGGTTTTCCCTTCTATGAGAAACTCACTAGCTATAGCCCCTCTATACCTGTTTTCTGAGCCCCTTCTGACAGCTCAGGCAGTCGTTGTGAAGTAAGGACAGATTTGGCAGCATTGTGTGTATATATTGTATTGAAGAGGGTGTGTGATGACCTCTGATGTCACATCTTTTAGGAGAAAAATATCACAGCAACTGTGTTTTGTGTCCTGTCATTACTAAGAGAAATCTGAGCTCATTAGCCATGACTGAAGCTTTTCAAGATCACTGAAGGGCTGGATCCAGTAAATTAAAATTTGGGTTTGGGGCATATTTCTGTTTCATTAAATCCAAAAAGTTCCCTCTCACTCTTCCAAATGTTAGCTTGACACTTATAGACATCCACTAAGAAAACAATACTTTTTTCAGTTCAACTCGGGTTAATTTTACAGATATTAGCGGAAAGTCTGCCTTTGAGAAGGGCCAATTTGTATAGCCAGGAAAGTTTTTTCCAGACTAGAAGATAAGGTCTTTGTTATGGAATATCAATGTTCATTAGAAGGAGTCTAGAATTTCTCATTAAGTTTCTGTTCATGTTCTTATACTGTGCCCTTCACCATTTTCTCTGAGCTTCTTCCAGAACTAAAATCAAACAAGTTGAGTAACAGCAGTCAAGTGAAATCTCTTCCTTTCATACCACCAAGAGGAAAAAGGTTGTGACTTTTTAAAAAATATAAAAAAGAAGATATTTTGTTGCTGTGTGGGAAGGCCAAAGCAAACAAGTGACTTCTGTACTTGTTAAAGGAAGTGGTGAGTCTTGTGGCTATTCTCAGTTCTTATGGGAGTGAAGGTGCATTTGGAATTATAATTTTCTTTTTAATAGGATGAATGAGTGAAATGATAGTCTGTTCTCTTCTTCTCAGTGCAGTACATAAGCAATAATGATGGTGTACATTAGTGATTCAAAACACACCTGGGCAGATATGCAGAGGCTTGAATTGGTTAGATTTAAGCATACTACTACAGCCTTATTAAATTCACTAAAATAATAGTTCTCTTTTAATAGTTAATAAAACACACTGCATGTGTCAAGTTAGTTTAATTGTTATTTTTAAGAGTCCTTCCCCCTTCTTTATCTGTTTCCTCCCTCTTTCTCTGCTCACGTGACCTCTAGCATCCTAAGCATGGCATCAAAGCAAACATGGATGAGGCTGTGGTCATCAATTTCAGCAGGTGATTTCAAATGAACATAAATAGTTTTTGTATTTTTATTTACATAAAATGAATGTTTACATCAGAAATTGATTTGACTGAGTGATTTGGTAGTGATGAAGCCTTTCTAGTGCGGGGTAGCTCTGTGTGTGTGTGTGGTGGTGTATAGATATGTGTACTAGGTCCTTACGGTCTTTTTACACAAAAATGACTTTATGCACATGAGTAGTCCCACTGATTTCTGTGGGACTACCCATGTGCATGTTTGCAGGACCGGGGGCGAAAAATACAAACATACAGACAAGGAAGGGACTGGGGACAGATGCAGCCCAAGACAATTAATTAAATAAAAAAAATCTTTCTTTGTATATGAGTTAACTGTCTTCTGTTTGCCTTCATGAAGATTAACCCTGTCAATTTCCTTTTCGGTATCTGTGTTTATTTGGTTATTTCTTCTCTTTCCGTCTCTTCAGGTATTCTTCTTTGTATCCTGGAGCATCTTTACAGACACAGGGAGCAGTACAGCATCACCATTCATTCTTGTCCATGACTTATTCCTTCATTAAACCCATCCTGCACGTGTCTCTGTATGTGAGGTCCAGTCATCTAGTCAGTAGTTGGACTGATCTTGGTTGTGTTTGCATTATTTTCTTTGGCACCCTATCAACTGTTTGTCTTCTGCAGCATCTCCACCATCATAATTTTTTTGACCGTAGCTAATCCTGTACACTCATTTCACATCCTACTCTCCTAACATCTTCATTTGTCTTAAAATCATTCCACTTCATAGCTGCCATGTTTTGAAGACCCCTCATCTGTACTGCCTTCAGCCTTCTAATGTCTGTTTCATTTAATGCAGCTGCTTCCAGGCCAAAGAACAATACTGGTAGTACTCTGGTTTGATACATTTTCACTTTGGTACCAAACATAATGTTTTTATCAGTCCATAATTTTGGCAGTTTCTGTGCGGCACTTGTAGCTAAGGTACATATACTTTTAACTTTGGTGGAACTTTCAACACTGATCAAGCTTCTTAGGTACACTTCAAATTTTACTTGTACTAGGGTTTCACTGCTGCTGCATTTCAACACTTCAACTGTTGTCCCTTTTCCAAGATGCAACCGCTTTGTCTTCTTGACATTTATTAAGTCCAAGTTAACTACACCAATTTTTCAAGGTAGTGAAGAGTATCATTATTAATTCAAATGTGGCTGCCAGTTGTACAATGTCATCTGCATAAGCTAAGGAGTTTAACTCTAGATCATCCAAAGTCTCTTCTTTCAACTCATCTAACATTCTTAGTGTCCAGTTTAAGAACATGATGAAAGGTGACAGTGATTTCATACCTTTTTCTTAAATCAAACTCGGACTTGAATCAGTTGCTTAATTTTCTGCCAATTCTTACAGCACTGAAGGAGTTTTTGTATTAGAGATGTAAAATAGTAAACGGTTAAATGGCTAACTGGCCCCAGCTGTGCCAGCCAGCAGGCCCCGGCTGGCGGGAGCAGCCCCAGCCCCGGCTGGCAGGAGCAGCCCTAGCCCCGCCAGCCACCAGGAGCAGCCCCAGCCCCGCAGACTGTGCTGGCCGGCCAACCCCAGCCACAGTCCCAGGCTGCGCTAGCTGACCCCAGTCGCAGTCCCAGGCTGTGCCACCTGGCCAGAGCAGCAACCACGTGCTGCACTGGCGGGCCAACCCAGCAGCAGCCCACGGCGGGCCGGCTGACCACGGGAGCAACCCCAGCCCTGCACCCGCTAGCCAGAGCAGCGCCAGCCCCTCTCCTTTTAATCGGTTAACCGGTTAAATGATATAATTTTAATCGGTTAACCGGTTAAATATTTGCATTCCTATTTTGTATTTGCATCCCTATTTATCTTATCTGGAACGCCGTATGATTTTCCTACTTTCTATAATGCTTCTGTTCAAACTAAATCAAATGCCTTCATGAAGTTGATGAAATCAGAACATATCTTTAATCCTCGTTTTTGCTTTTTTCCCATCAGTTGTCAGAGCATGTATATCTGATCAATGCAACTTTGGACTTGTCTGAAGCTGCACTGTACTTCTAGTGGCAGTCCCTATGTGTATTACATTGAGGGTACTCATGCACTCTGTATGCCTCACACCAGAAAACTCTTGCTAGCAATGTTTGCTGGTTCATGCCTACATCCTTTTCTTCCTTGTGATCTGAACAGGGGACGTAAGGAGAAATGTGAATCAACTTCCTTTCCTTTTCTAGTACCTGTGATCTGAGATGGAACCTCTTCAGTGTCTATAACACTTGCTAGGTCTTTCAGCCTTGAACCATAAATATACTGTAAGGTTTTAGACTTACAAGGCAAGCAAATGTATATTTTATAATTTGTGGTGAAAATGTGGTTTGGATTTCTTGAGGCTACAGTCAGTTTGCCCAATTTGACCTTTAGTCTCTCAACAAATTACTTCTAGTTTGGTTATCCCACAGCTTCCCCATCCATCTCTGATGTCAATGTCAAGACCTGCTAAGGAAAGTAGCTGACACACCACAGATCCCTCCAGAGGAGGTGTAAGACACAGCCTGCAAGTTGCTGAATGTTCTGCAGAGCACATGGCCCTTATGAATTCTTTCACATCCTGCCCCCAAACCATTTACTAGTCCCAGCAGTCAGTGAAAGAAGTAGGCAAAATCAACTGAGACCCACCCAATCTGACATGGAGGCTAAGCACCTGGATCTCTTTGGAAGAAAGGTTTTTGCTTCTGCCAGTTTGCAGTTCTCCATAGCAAACTATCAGACATTAATGTCTAAATATGATTTTATCAGTTACACTAATTTTCAGAATTTGCTGAGAAACTTCCACAGGAGGTTGGGGTGCAATTCCAGGTGCTCATCAAGGAAGGAAAAATGATTACTAGATCTCCCCTTCAAGCCTCAATCGATGCGTCTGTTAGAGTTCTGCTCAGGTGATGGCTATAGTCATGTGGAGGCGTTTATGTCTCTAATCCTCTGGATTCCCAAGGAAGTCCATCCAGTCCACAATCAAAGATCTGCTCTATGAGAGAGACAGTCTGTTCAGTAAAAGACAAATGAGTCATTACACTCACTCAAAGACTCAAGGGAAGCCTTCTGTTAGTTGGGTATCTACACTCCAGCTCCAAAGAGGAACTATCACAGTCTTCAGCAATATTGACATTTTATCATCAGTGGAACTGTCAGTCACCAAGAAAATGACAGAAGGTGCAGTGGACCAAACGTAACTTCCCCCGTCATCCTCCATTGAGTACCAACTTCCCCTTAAGAAACACTTTTGGCAGGACCTTCAGGAGCTGCGAATCAATCCAGTTGCCATCTATCCAGGATATTCAATTTGGTGGCCCCATAGCTTGTTTCTCCCAAGTTTGGCATGTGATAATGACAGACAAAATGGATTCTCAATGTCATTCAGACTGGCTGTACCACAGAACTCATCTTCCTCTCTAAAACCACTGTCCCCATCCTGCTTCAGGAATCACTCTCACAAGAGGATGCTCAGTCAACCAGTACACTCTCTGCTTCACCTGGGATCTAGAGAGCTGGTACTCCTCAGTACTGGAGAAAAGGATTTTACTCAAAATAGAGGAGGATGGAGACCCATCTTAGCTCTCAGACAGCTATGTCTTCTACTGAGGTTCAGAATGGTCACCCTGACATCAATAATTCCCTCACTGAAAAAAGGTGACGAGTTCACAGTTCTCAATATGAGGGATGCCTGTTTCCACTTAGACATCAGTCTGGCACATGGAAAATTCCTGAGGTTCATAGTTGGTCAGAACCACTATCATTACAGAGTGCTTCTCTTTAGGCTTGCAGTAGCAACGAGGGTATTCACAAAGCCATGGTTAATTGTGGTGGCCCAGTTCTGCTGCCGCAAATTGACAGTTTTCCGCCACCTCAACAACTGGTTATTGTTGGGGAGATGCCGTCCAGAGATACGGACAGCAGTCCTATCCCTGCTCAGTCTTCTGTGCTCATTGGATATCTGCAGAAACACAGAAAAGCCCATTTAGTTCCCACACAGACTTACAGAGAACATACCTTTCCTAGGACAGATTTCAATCCATAAAGAAGCTTGTTGCTTAGCTTTGGCTGAGCCATCAGAAGTCAGTCCACTCATGTCTTATCTTTTTGGGCACATGGCTTCCTGTGCCGATATGATGCCCTTTGTGAGACTGTCTTGTTGCCTGTAGGTTTGGCACCCGGCTGAGACAGTGTGGACAAACTAGTCTTGCCCCTCTCCTGGTGGGGGAGAGGGTGTGTGTGGGGATGTGTGGAAGCTTTGTCCCTTCTTCACCTGATCAGATGACTCTTTACTGGATTGAAGTGACATTCTAGTTGAGTCTATAGCACAGTGGCTCAAGTGGCTTATGTGCTCCCCAAGAGTCTTGGATGCACATAAGCTCCCTGGAACTGCAGGAAGTGTGCGAGGCCTGCAAATGTTTCCTACTGTTCATAGAAGCCTGAGACATTCGAGTGATGTCCGACAACATACTGGCAGTATTCTACGTCAACAAACAAGGAAGAGCAAAGTCAATCTATCTTTGTATAGAAGCTGTCCATTTTTGGAACTGGTATGTTCACCACCACATGTCTCTCTTGGCAGTACTCTTCCAAGTTCCCAGGGGTACACCACGTGCTGGCAGACTGCCTCAGCAGACACTTCTCCAAGAACCGTGAATGGGAGCTCCATAATTTGGTGATACAAATAATTTTTCAACAATTTTTTGTGTCTCAAGAAAACAAAATGCCCAAACTGCTCCAGGTAAGCGTAAGATCTGGATTCCCAGGGGGGTGCATTTCTAGTTCCTTGGTCAGGACAGCTAACTTACACCTTCCTACCTATTCCACGCTTACCTTGAGTCCTGAGAAAGATCAAACGGGACAAAGCATTGATGATCCTGACTGCCAGATCCAGATGGCCCTGACGGTTTTTGTTCTCTGACATTCTTCTGATGTCAGCATGCCTATGCATTTGGATGATGTCTTTCCTGAACCTACTGAAACAAGACAAAGGCAAGATGAGGCACCCCAGCCTGGCTTCCCTGCACCTGACAGCCTAGTATTTGGATGAGTGTGTGATGCTCCCAACAGTGATGCAAGAGCATGAGTACTAACCTTAGGGAAGACTGTTAAAAACCAGAATACAAACCACAAATTGGTTGTGAGTTCTATACTTAAATTTCACCAGCCAAATGCACCAAGTGCAAACTCCACAGGAACTTTAACAGCCTTAACATGGAGTCACAAATACTTCATTATTGCTCTAATCTTACATTACAATATGGAATACAAATACAAGTAAGATGAATGCATATTGCAACTCACAGGTATTTAATAGTCCAAACATTACATACTTTCTTATAATTCTAATACCTGTTTTATCAATATTAACCCACAAGTGAACCAGACAGATTCCAGCTATGCATCTATCAATGTTCAGTCGAGAAATGGACCCTTGGTAGGAACTGATGCCTGGTCTGTCCACATCCCAAGTTGTCTAACTTAGTAAAATCATGTTTCTGGGAATCCAATCCACTATTATTAATAGTAGGAAAAGTCCACAAGAAAGTGCTAAATGGCAAAAAAGGAAAAGGTTTTTTATCTGCTTCCAATGTCTCCAGATAACTCCAGAGGATTCTGAAATCCCTGTCATTTTGGAATACCTTTCCCTAAAGATCTCTTATCTATCCCCTTGCTCCATATGAGTGCACCTAGCACCTATGTGTACTTGTTGCCCTCTGATTGACAAGCACTCCATCTTCACTCATCTCATAATGGTACATTTTCTGAAGAGTCTTATTAGAATTTTTCCTCTCATGACAAAACTCATCCCATCCTGGGACCTTAATCTACTACTCCCAGCATTATCTAAACCTCCATTCAAACATTTAGCCTCATGTTCTTGAGCTCCCCTGTGAATGAAGATTGTCTTTCTAATGGCTATCTCCTCAGCTGGATGGGTGCTCAATCTGGAAACCCTTATGGATGATCCGCCATACACAGTCTTCCATGAGGACAAAATTCCTCTAAGACTTCACCCTAAATTTACACCCAAAATAATCTGGGGTTTCTATCTGAATCAGACAGTTCACTTACCTTTCTTCTCTCATGTCACCAGTGAGGAAATGAGACTTCAATCTCTGGATGTCCATCCAGTTTGCTGTTCTACCTACAAAGAACAAAATCCTTTAGGAAATCACTTAGACTGTTTGAATCTTTCATGGGATGATGAGAAGGGAAGTGATATCTTCCCAGAACTTTCTAAACGGATTTCAGGCTGCATTCTGCTGTGTTATGTGTTAAGACACTTTTCCT
This sequence comes from Lepidochelys kempii, assembly GCF_965140285.1. Lineage (NCBI taxonomy): Eukaryota > Metazoa > Chordata > Testudines > Cheloniidae > Lepidochelys > Lepidochelys kempii. The sequence goes on from NC_136380.1 coordinate 98,149,144, forward strand.
CCACTGGGTATGAGGACCCAGTCAAGCAGAGTCAAAGCTGCTTCGGAAGCCTCACTTTGAGATGTTCCTTTCCTTGAAATCTTTAAAGTGGCAATATGGGTTTCTATCCATTCCTTTACAAAACATTGCGTGTTGGTGCAAGTTTCTGCAGCTGACACAACTTTTGGCATAGCATTCTCCAGTCATCAGTACCACAGAGATCCTCACACCTTCTCAGTGAATACTGCTTGTCAGTCACCTCTGAGGAATGCACAGAGACCATCACTCAAGGATACAGAAGTTACTTACCTTTTATAGAGTAACTGGTGTTCTTTGAGATGTGGAATGCTATCAGCTGTGCTATCAGCATTCCACCACCGCCCCCGCCCCTTCTTCTGTGGAACCTTATCCTGGTCAATTCACAGTAGAAAGGGAACTGGAGAGGTAGTCTTTCCGCACTTTGCCATTTATGCCCTCAATTGGGAGCTCAAGGAGAAGAGTGCAGGCACAGACCAATGGACAGTACTAGCTTCCATTCTCAGGCTAGGAATGTGGGTGTATTTCCCCCACCCCAAGGACTACAGATAGGGACTACACCTCTCAAAGGAGTCCAATTACTGTACAAGGTCTTTCCTCGCCTACTACTTCCTCTAAAACTGTCCTTATTTGGTTAACAATTACTTTCATCATGATTTTTTGTAGTACTGACAACAAACCTAGTACCTCTCTAATTTTTTATATTGGCAGGATCTCTTTTCTTGAAGATTGATGCAATTATTGCCTTTAGTTGGTCGTCTGGTACCTCCTCTTGCTCCCATACCTTCTTACTTTTTTCCCCCCTAATACTTCGATAGCCCTTATCATGTTGGTTTTTAGCAACTCAGCTGTTATATTGTCTATCCCTGTAGCTTCCCCATTTTTAACTGCTTTACTGCTCTTTCTGTTTCTTCATCTGATGATGATTCAGTGCTGATATGCATTCTGCCTTGCAAGCTTCTCTGTTCTTCTAACATGTCTAGAATGCTTGCATGTGGATGAACTGCAGGGTTCAGCACCTTGTCAAAATGCTCCTTACATACTTCTAGCACCTCTTTGGCATTTGACAGTTCATCAGTAGCCTTTTTTACTGCTCTTATGGTTGGCCTGATTGTGTTTCCATACAATTTAACCTTTTCGTATATTGTATATTTTGTATATATGCTTTTGTATATTGTTTTTGTGATGCCTCCTCTAGTAATTGAGCCTCTCCTTTCCAAAACTTTTGCTTGTCCAATCCTCGTGATTTCTTCACTGCTTTGCATAATACTTTCACTTCCTTCACTTTCTTGGCTTGTTTATACTTTTCCTATAGCATTCTTGTTTTGTTGCTTATCCATCTTTTCCTTACAGCTTCCAATAACTTCCTTCACTGTGTTTTGTATTGCTTCCTTGAATATTTCCCATCCAGTGAGTAGCAAGATTTCTTTATCATCGCATATTAATGACCGGAAATGCCCTCCAGGCCTTTCTCACAGAGCTGTACTTTAACTTATCAAGTTCAAGTTTGGCTCTAGTTGCACCCATCTCTTTCTTTGACTTTAATCTGTCTTTGCCATTAATAATTCATGATCATTGCCAAACTGGCACTTTTATAAACTGTAGCATCTAACCATGACTACCCATGCCTTTTACTGATGATAATGTAGTCAGTCTGGTTTTGGTTTGACCATCTGGTGAGTTCTTTGTAACCATGTGCATGTCCTTTGTGGGGAAAACAAGTACCACCAAAAATCAGATTTTCTCTCACAGCAAGTTCTTAAGCTTTCCCCATTGTTTGCCATCCTGATGCCTTGTGTTCTAACACTACGTATGCATTTGCTTACCATGTCTGTTACCAGGGTTTGCATTCATATCTCCCATTATCAGGATCATATCATGATCAGGAATCTCATCTACGATGCTATCCAGCTGTTGATAAAATCCATCCTCCTCCTCCTCTTTTGCAGCTTCTGTTGGTGCATAATAGCAGATCACATTTATACATAGCTTATTGTAGGCAGTATTAAACCTTGCTATGACAATCGACTCAGACACCGGTTTCCAGCAGTTCATTGAAATAACTGCTGTCCACTTCTATAGCAACCCCATCTCTGTGCTTTCCAACTGTCAACTCTCCTGTACCAGTCAATGTACCTATGGCAGCAAGAGAAATGTAGAATTTCTTTAACTCCTCTGCTATTAGCCCAGTCTGGCTTACAGCAAATAGAGTTCTAACATTCCATTTTATGATGCATGTAATATGTTTAGCAGTTGTCTGAAATCCATGGGATTTTCCATTTGTTAGGCCTGATAGGTCTGGATTGAAATCTGTATAAATCAATTTGGTTTGCTGTACTATTTCTATAACAAGTGTGTTTCCTATTTAATGGCTTGTTAAGCCAATATAGCCTATACAGCTCATGGGAAAGCCATGTGATAGTCTGATGCACCTTGCTAGGAACAGGTATCAGTGGTTCCATCCTAGTCTGCTTGCCTTTCAAGGCAAATGAGCTCAGATTGTTCGCATCTGAAATTAGAGTTTTCATTCTCCTAAACAGGCTTGCCTGAAGAGGCTAAGGAAGGACTGTTTGTCCTGTTTTGAAATCAGCTATCCTTCTCCCCAATACTATTTGTTCACAGCACCTTATTCCATGATAAGCAGTGCAACTATTTTGGGTTTCCCCAAGTCAGGCTACCCCCAGCCACCTCCTGGGAGACATGTATATATGTCATTGTATCCCAATGCAAGGATTTAAAGCATAAAATCTAAATAAACTCCATCCTGCTTTCTTCCTGCTATGTTCACTTAAATAATCCACTTCAATTTCCTTCCCTTTATCACTACTTATGTGCTATTCCTGTAGAATCCTCTCCTCTCTCCTGTCCTTTTATTCCCTGCATTATTCTTTGTTCTGTAGTAGTGCCCAAGGTGTGTGAGGCATGGTCCAAACATGTGAGATGACCTGGTCCCTGCTCCAAAGCTTTCTGAGTATCAGAGCTAGAGATCAGGGATTAGCCCAAATGTGCATTTGATAATCTTAGCCCTAGTCTACACTGAATAATGTAGCTGAAGTCAACGTACTTAGATCGACTTACCGTGGTGTCTTCACCGCGGTGAGTTGACTGCTGCCGCTCCCCTGTTGACTCCGCCTGCGCCTCTCGCAGTGGTGGAGTACAGGAGTTGACAGGAGAGCGCTCAGGGGTCGATTTATTGCGTCTGGACTAGACGCGATAAATCGACCCCCTGCTGGATCGATCGCTGCCCGCTGATTCGGTGGGTAGTGTAGACATACCCTTAGAGACTACCTTCATGAATTGACTATTTGTGATGGGAACCATGGTATACCAGGTTTGAACTAGCCTGTGTAACTGAGATGAGAACGTTATATTTTTAAGCAGTTTTAAAGCCCAGTAAAAAGTGGGCTCCAATTCTGCTCTGTTATAATGCTATAAATTCAGAGCAGTTCCATTGCCTTCAGTGAAATTACTCCAATTTTAATCCAATGTGGTTAAGATCAAAATCTGCCTCTTCAAGTACATTTGACATAGTTGTGTTTCACTGAAGGGAATCTTAAAACAAACTAAGAGAGAATAAAAATCAGTCAGTCACCTACAGTGGTCGCCTCATTGACTTTTGTTTTAGGGGCAGGATTTATTTTTCAACCACAGAAGATTTAAGATTGTACTTAGCTATCTCATAGAGCATTGCTGGCTGGCCTCATGTTCCAGCTCACTGAGCCATGGTAAACCACAGTAGAAATCGCATATTTGTATAGCAACTATTAACTCTTCTTCGACTGCTTGCTTATGTTGATTCCATTCTAGGTGTGTGCACACCCATGTGCACAGTTGTTGGAGATTTTTGCCTTAGAAGTATCTGTAGGGCTGTCTGTCGTGGCCCCTTGAATGCCATGCTCATGCATTGGTATATTAGACGTTGCTGGCCCTACACCCTCTCAGTTCCCATGACGGTTGGTTCTTATAGCGGAAGTGGTTGCCTACCTGAGGTGCCAAAGTGTTCACATTTATCCTTATCTTGATTGGTTAATAAAAGGCCGATCCCGGGATCAGGTACAGCGCCATCTCAACCTGGTTTGCCCCACCTGCCGTGACACGGGGATGTTAATAAACGAGAAAAAGTCAATCTTAGTTCCGGCGCAGCACATTGTTCATTGGAGCAGCCCTCAACTCTACTCAGTCCCGGGCCTTCCTCCCCGAGATCTGGTTCCGAGCCATGGCAGACCCAATCTTGTCCATGCAAGCCCATCCTCTCACCACTGCTCACACTGCCTGCGGTTGTTGGGCCACATGGCAGCCTGTACTAACATAGTCCAGCACAAACAGCTCCACCTCAGGCTGTTACAGACATGGCTGACATCGGTCTACGTCCCAAACAGACACAGCATGGACCATGTAGTCAAGATCCTGGACCATGTCCTGTTGTCACTTGCATGGTGGAAAAATCCTGCATCGGTGTTGAAGGGAGTTCCGTCCATGAACCCACCGCTGTTGGTTACCGTCATCTCTGATGCTTCGGACCTGAGGGTGGGGAGCCCACCTGGGCAATCTCAGCACACAAGATCATTGGTCGAGTCTCAATCACTCCCTACACATCAGTGTCACTTGGCCTGCCACGCTTTCCTACCTCACATAAAGAGCAAGGTGGACCGGGTCTTGACGGACAATACAGCGGTTATGTTCTATATCAACAACAATTGGCAAAGGGCAGAGCCAGATTGTCTGCCCTTTGCCAAGATGCCCTCAGGCTATGGGATTTCCACGTACAACACAACATCCATCTTGTGGCCGCTCACCTCCCCAGGGCCAGGAACGCTTTGGCAGATCGCCTCAGCAAGACCTTCTCATCTCGCAACGAGTGGGTAGTCAGCATCACCTTCCAAAGGTGGATGACTCCCCAGGTGGACCTGTTCGCATCCAGGCAGAATAGGAAATGCCACTCTTTCTGCTCCATTCGGGGGTTGACAGGGGCTCTCTGTCGGACTCTTTCCTGCTTCTATGGTTGTGGACTCTGATGTATGCCTTCCCTCCAGTTCCCTTGATCCACAGAGTCCTCATGAAGATCAAGTAGGACAGGGCGAAGGTGATCCTCATAGCGCCAGCTAGGCCACACCAACACTGGTTCGGCGTGCTGCTGGACCTCTCGGTAGCTGTTCCATTAAGAGCTACTGCTCTGGCTGAACCTGGTGTCCCAAAACGTTGGCTGTCTGCTGCACCCGAATGTGACAGCGCTGCACCTGACTGTTTGCCTGCTTGCATGGTTAAATGCGAAGGAGCAGAAGTGCTTTGCCAGTGTCCAACAGCAGAAGGCCCTCCACTAGGGCAACCTACCTGGCCAAATGGAAGCGGTTCACATGTTAGTCCTCAGATAAAGGTATTCGGCCTGAGCAGACCTCGCTGCAGTTGATTCTGGACTGCCTTCTACATCTCAAGCTCCAAGTCCTGTCCCTTTCAACTCCTAAGGTTCTTTTGGCTGCTATTTTGGCCTTCCATCCACTGCTCAAGGGCAGGTTGGTTTTCACCCAAGACATGACTGTCAGGTTCCTCAAGGTCTTGGAGCACCTCTACCCGCATGTCAGGAACCCCATCCCTCCATTAATCTTGTATTGTCCTGATTGACGGGACCCCCCTTCAAGCCTATGGCTTCCTTCTCTCTCCTCTTCCTTTCCTGGAAGGTCGTGTTCTTGATCGCAATTACTTTGGCTCACAGAGCCTCTGAGATTAGGGCACTTACCTCAGAACCACCCTATACAATCTTTTACAAAGACAAGGTCCAGCAGCTGCCTTCCTGCCCAATATGGTCTCACTTTCATATGGGCCAAGACGTTTATTTACCTGTCTTTTTTCCAAAGCCGCATAAGTCGGAAGAGGAGCGTTGGCTGCATTCCCAAGACATCAGAAGGGGGCGCTAGCCTTCTACATTGAAAGGACTAGGCCATTCCGCAAGTCAACGCAATTATTCATTGTGGTGGCAGATAGGATGAAAGGTCATCCAGTGTCTACTCAAAGAATTTCTTCTTGGCTCATTGCCTGTGTTCTCTGCTGCTACCGTCAGGCAAAGGTGCCATCTCTGGCGATCATAACCACCCATTCAACCAGGGCGCAAGAATTTTTAATGAATCTGTAAACTCAGGGGTTGTACCGTATGATTGGAGAATTGCTAACATAGTTCCTATTTTTAAGAAAGGGAAAAAAATGATCCAGGTAACTATAGGTCTGTTAGTTTGACATTTGTAGCATGCAAGGTCTTGGAAAAAATTTTGAAGGAGAAGGTAGTTAAGGACATTGAAGTCAATGGTAAATGGGACAAAATACAACATGGTTTTACGAAAGGTAGATCGTGCCAAAACAACCTGATCTCCTTCTTTGAGAAAGTAACAGATTTTTAAGACAAAGGAAACGCAGTTTCCTAAATTTACCTAGATTTCAGTAAGGGATTTGATACCGTGCCACATGGGGAATTATTAGTTAAATTGGATAAGGTGGGGATCAATATCAAAATTGAAAGGTGGATAAGGAATTGGTTAAAGGGGAGACTACAACGGGTCCTGCTGGAGGGAGGTTACCAGTGGAGTTCCTCAAGGATTGGTTTTGGGACCAATCTTATTTAATCTTTTTATTACTGACCTCGGCACAAAAAGTGGGAGTATGCTAATAAAGTTTGCGGATGATGCAAAGCTGGGAGGTATTGCCAATTTAGAGAAGGACAGGGATATCCTACAGGAGGATCTGGATGACCTTGTAAACTGGAGTAATAGTAATAGGACGAAATTTAATAGTGAGATGTGTAAGGTCATGCATTTATGGATTAATAACAAGAATTTTAGTTATAAGCTGGGGACGCATCAATTAGAAGTAACGGAGGAGGAGAAGGACAAGGACTTTGGAGTATTGGTTGATCATAGGATGACTATGAGCCGCCAATGTGATATGGCTGCGAAAAAAGCTAATGCAGTCTTGGGATGCATCAGGAGAGGTATTTCCAGTAGGGATAGTACCGTTTAGTACCGTTATACAAGGCACTGGTGAGACCTCACCTGGAATACTGTGTGCAGTGCTGATGCATTTCCTCTCCAGATTGAGGGAGAGGTGAACTCTGAGTTTACGCTGCAAGTTCCCCGTGCAGTGCAATACTATATAATTTTGGATTTATACTTCGCGGGAGGACACGGAGGGGAGAAGGGAGGGTGCCTGGAAAGCTGGGAAACTGAGTGGGGTCTGTTTGCGCTCAAGTAGCCCAGTTTGGGTGAGTGGCGCCACCTGTTGTCCTGTTCGGTGATAACAGAGGCTGGATTAGGGTGGCTCTGTTCCCACACGGTTTTAGAGGGGTGCAGCGGTTCTCTCAGCTCCAAGACTGTACCCCAGGGGAGACAGCCTGTGATAGTGGGGTTGGAGTTGCTTTCCTTCCTGTGAAGGCTTTTATTTCCTCTCTGTGCACAATGCTTAATTGTCCCTGGCAGGGATGAATATTATCCCAGCGATTCAAAAAGACATGTCTAAAGAGCATATTTTTGCTGTTGAAATTTACTGGATTGTACCAAATGCATTTTGTTTTAAAAAATAAAAATATTTTCCTAGAGGAGGAAACTGTGATTTCCCTAAAGTGTCTCTGTCAAGGTTCCTTCCCCACTCTGAACTCTAAGGTACAGATATGGGGACCTGTATGAAAGCCCCCCAAGCTTATTCTGAGGAGCTTAGGTTACAGACTTTGCCTTGTCCTTGAACCCTATGCTGCCACCACCAAGCGTGTTAAACAAAGAACAGGGAAAGAGTCCACTTGGAGACGTCTTCCCCCAAAATATCACTCCAAGCCCTCCACCCCCTTTCCTGGGGCAGGCTTGATAAAAATCCTCACCAATTTGTACAGGTGAACACAGATCCAAACCCTTGGATTTTAAGAACAATGAAAACTCAATCCGGTTTTACAAGTCATTAAACAAAAGGAAATCTAATGCATTTCTAGCTAGATTACTTACTAACTTTACAGAAGTTCTGAGTCTGCATTCCTGATCTGTTCCTGGCAAAAGCATCACACAGACTTTGTCCCCCCCCACCCCCAGCTTTGAAAGTATCTTGTCTCCTCATTGGTCATTTTGGTCAGGTGCCAGCAAGGTTATCTTAGTTTCTTAACCCTTTGCAGGTGAAAGGGTTTTGCCTCTGGTCAGGAGGGATTTTATAGCACTGTATACAGAAAAGTGGTTACCCTTCCCTTTATTTTTATGACCATCTCCAATCCCTTTCTTGCCACATCAGACTGTAAAAGGTGAGCTATTATAGAATCAGTGTACTTGGTGTATTTTTCAGGACAAAACATATACGTATTTCCAGCAAATTACTGTTACCATAAGTTTATTTGCCAAATGGTGCTGCTTTCTTCCTAAATTGAGGAAACACTTTTGTTTTAATGGGAAAATAAATATATTTGGAAGTTCTTCACACCTCCTCTCTATTCTCAGCCCCGGTACATGGGGTTTATCTCAGGCTAGGGAGGATGGAGGCAGTTTCTTGTTAAAATCAGAGCACATCACTGAGAACATGTGAGGGTGGTAGGAGAGGGATAAATTAGAAAAAAACAATCCATGAGCCAGCTTTATCAGAATAATTATTTCATAGCTGAATATAGATTTACAGGCATACAACAAAAACCCGGATCAGTTAAAATCAGCTGCTAGAGGAAAATTCAAGATGGAACGTGTAATGTTTGGTAAGCATTCAGGAGTCAGGTTGGTTAAAGACAAGGCACGGATGGCTCTTTATTAACTGCATGAACACATTTTTCAGATTTCTGGAAATACCTGATTCACAGTGAGCATGCTCAGATATTTAATATAGGTATAGCATAGTCATTCCCATGCTATTACCCTAAACAATCCTATTCTTGTAATACCATTTTAATATTTTTCCTTACCAAACTTCGATTTAGTTGGGTTGCTTTCCTCTCGTATATAGCTGCTCTAAATGCCTGAGCAGGATAGGATTAATCTCTTTTTTTTAAAAAAGGAGCACAAATACCAAATGCTGTGTTTCCATCCCTAGTTTCTTAGTGATAGTCACACAAGAAAACTTTCCACAATTACCTAGCAGCTCTGTTGTTATGTTGTAAGTCTGGCAGTGTTTTTGTGATAAACGTTCATTTTCTCCCAGAGCTTTGTAACTTAATTATGGAATTGTATTGTGCTTAAATTTGGAATGCAAATTGTCAGCTTGAGTACAAGTTTTTATTTATATATTAAAATTGCCTTCACTGGTTTACTTTTGGATAATCTTTTACACACCTGTAACAAATGGCTGAATACTTAAACTAAATATTTAGTTTTGGACTAAGCTATTTATGCATTTGGCCAGTTGATATTGTACTATTATAATATGTGTTTAGTGATATGAAAATGATCAGCCTTCTATACTGTGACTTCATATAGCATTGTCAGCCAAAATACAATATGAGCACTTAATTTACATGAATGGGTAGTTTAATTAATATTAAAGATCAATACAATTGTCATTTGACTATAACTGTATTGAAAATAAAATGTTACTAATAATTGTAACTTGTAAAGGAAGGAATTCACAAGGAAGATTCTCATCCCTTAATTCACTTAGTTCTGTTTTCTGAATTGCAAAGTCAAAGTACCATAATCTTTCTCATCAGATTATACTTTTAGGAGTCAAAGTTAAAGATTCTTATAAAATATATTGCTATGGCTATCAGGGACTGGCAGGAAGGGGGAAAAAAAAAAGAATGGCTTAGGGACAGCTCTCCTATTGGGCCACAACTGGCCTGAATTTTAAATTCCATATTTGAAACATCCACTTTCAGCAAATATCTTTGGCAGTGATAGAGATGTGGCAAGATAGGAACCCAGTATGGAGCTGATACAGTGCAGAAGAGGCACAGAACTCGTAGGGAATCCCCAGAGTAGGTGATGCCATTTTGCAGCTAACTGTTCTCTGCCTCTAGGCCAGGGGTTGTCAACCTTTTGCTTTCTGAGGCCCCCCCAACATGCTATAAAAACTCTATGGCCCATCTGTGGCATAACATCTAGTTTTCTGCATATAAAAGCCAGGGCCGGCATTAGGGGATAGCAAGCACGGGGATTGCCTTGGACCCCATGCCACAGGGTCTCCCCCATGAAGTTAAGCTGCTCAGACTTTGGCTTCAGCCCCGGGTGATAGGGCTCAAGGCCTCAGGCTTCAGCCCCATGCAGTGGGGCTTCAGCTTTCTGCCAAGGGTCTCAGTTAGTATAATGCTGGCCCTGCTTGGCGGACCCCCTTAAATCTGTTCACGGCCCCCCAGGGGGCCCCGGGCCCCTGGTTGAGAACCACTGCTCTAGGCCACTGTACATCTGGTCAGACTGTTGGTGCGAGTCAAGGGCAGACTATATGTTCTTTTTGGGGGGCGAGGGAGGGATGGGGGCGTGGAGGGAAATGGTTCCTCTCCCTCAGGTAGCAACCGCATGGAAGAAGAAACATGCTGCAGTAGGCCTCATATTGTTTCCATGCACAACTCGATAAAAAGGAGGAGAGGCATACAGTTATTGCCTACATTCTGAAGCTCAGCCCACACCACCAACATTGCCATTTCATTAGGGGACTCTGGAGACTGAAAAATAAGTAGCTCAAAAAAGAGATTCTAGTTCTTCTTTCATCTATATTGGCAGTAAAAAGGAAGGTGCTTTAGGATGCGCAGGTAGCTCTTCCACTACCACAGACTAACCAGCTTGATAAACAGAATCCTGGGAAATGGCTGGAAGGACTATACAGGGAATCTAGGGAGAATGATAATAAGAGAACACCAGGGGAAGTTGAAAAGTGGTCGAGGATGGTAGGTTAATTTGGAAATGAACTTGAAACATACAAGTTTGTAAGGTAAGTCCATGATTAAGGTCCTGTCCCTTTATCCGGTAGTCTTGGAACAGTACGTAACCTACAGCACTTCCATTATTATTTGCAATATCTAGGTATCGGGAAGTAAGTTGAAGATTTACTATAAACTCCACTATATCTTGGTATTTACTTGGTTTTTTTTCACTTCAACTTCAGACTGTTAACTTGCTTTTAGTGTAGTACATATCAGATGTTCTCAGACTGGTCTGTGGACCACCAGTGGTCCGTGAGTTCCATTCAGGTGGTCCGCAGATAGTTCCCTCTAAGGTGCATACCTGTGTGGCCGGACATGAGAGAATGAAGGGCCAGCCACCCACCTAATAAGTGGAGCCGCGTAGGCGTGGCTCCACTAATTAGATGCCTGGACCCTGGAGAAGACGCCTATGTAAGTGAGGTCGTGGCCTTGGGAGGAATAGGTGATAGGTGGGAGGGGGCAGTGGGGTGAGAAGAAGGGGTGGGGGGAATTTGGGACATGCAGGGCTGTGGTGGCCAGAGAAAGAGGCGACTTTCCCCAGCTCCAGGGCTGCGGCTGCCGGGGAGAGATGGCCCTCCTTCCCAGCCTCAGCTCTGTGGCGGGGGAGAGACCCCCCTCCTTTCCAGCCCCAGCGTGCGGGTTGCCACAGCAGGGAAGAGAGGGTACATCCATTGCATTAGAAAGGTAAGACTACTGATATTAAAATATGAGTTGTGTGCTTTTATTTGTAGAACAAAAAACCCTTAATAATTATTAAGGTTTTTTTAATATAGTGCTGTTATCCAAAGTGTTTACAATAGTTAGCTAACGGTACAAACAACATTTGGAAAGATCTTTAAGTGGCCTGCTGAGACCCTCAGCAATTTTTAAGTGGTCCATGACAAAACAGAGTTTGAGAACCACTGGTATATATAATCTATCTATATAAATATACATTTGTGCCATTCTTGTTTCGAAACTTTCTATTCCCAATGTTTTGATGCCTACCTAAAGGGAGAAAAGCAGTTTATCAAGCATTTAAATTTTAATAGTTTTTCTTTGAAATGCAGACTTAATACCCTGTGATTGACATTCCAATTCTGTATATTAAATTCTACTTAGGGTTTATACTAATGCCTTTCACTGTGGTATCTGAGGGAAGATAGGAAAGATTTTACATCCTTTCTCTCATATATTTAGTTAATTGGAGCCCTGTCCTGCTAAGTTACTTGTCCTGTGTGAAGCCCAGATGACATCAGTGGGGCTCCTCTAAAGACTGATGAACATGCAAGGAGTTCACTGGGACTATTCATGTGCTTGAAACCAAGCATGTGCTTGAGTGCTCAGTGCCTTGTAGGACTGAGCTCCCCATATACAAGAGTAATTGTTAACAAAGTCCTTAAGGTACATTTGCATTCTGAAAAAGGATTGATTTTTTAAAAAATTTGCTAAGCCTTTTGAAATTCGTGTTTGTCTCATTGATTCCATATCATATTGACACAATCAGTGATATGAAGCTTATAACTGCTGGCATGTTTTGAAGACAATGAGGTAGCACAGCTCTACGGCAGGGCATAATTTAACTTACATATTATGTATTTTACTAATGATGACATGCAAGAAGGAGGGAGCACAGCTTGACTCTGTGCCTAGGTTGACTCTGCAGGGCTGGTAATCAGAAACAATGCAAATGGATATGGAATTTGAGAGATTATAAATATGGGAACCCTGCAATGTCATTGTTACAGTCACTTCAGAGCAGAATTGCATCTTGACCTGAGGCATTTTTGCTATAAAATTTGGTTCTAAACCCAGAAAAAACCTAAATATTTTGAAATTTTTTCTCAAGTATTTTAAAATCAATATTTTTATAAAACAGTTAAAATCCATAAATATATAATTTTTTTCACTAAGCAGTCCAAATGGGTAGAACAAAAGTCTTATTAACCTCATTACTAGTTGTTAGAATAGAATGTTATCTAAGACATTGGCTAACAATATATTGAGTGACTGTACAAAGTGCCTGTTGGCATAAACTTGGCATTTAGGAAATAGAACATTAATATCTTGTAAGAAAATGAGTAAAAATCTCCTCTAGATCCCAAAATACCTATGATTAAGGGCTGTGTCCTGTTTGGAACAATTGATTTAATTGTCTATTAAAATGGTTTCAGGGTCAACTTGATGAAAGGTTTTTCTTTCTGTGTTTGATTTAGTGGGAACAGTTAATGATTTTGTTTTTATCATTTTCAACCTCTTCAGAATTATTTACTTAGCACATGGAAGGCAACAGGTATTTGTTGTTATAAAATCAATTTCATGCCTGACTAGACTGTCTTCCACCTTTGTCATTACTCTTGGAGCTTGGGGTGTTATCTTGGACTCATTTGTGTTTACACAACTAGATGGCAGTATGCCTACCCAGTAATTATTTGGGGAATTTGGGCCCTACAGCAGCAAACAATGAATGTTCAAATCAGATGTTAAATATAGCTGTACACAATCCTCACTGTTTTGCATTGAGCAAAAACTACTTCATTCTAAACAATAAAAAATACCAGGTAAGCAGTCGGGTATGTTTGATGCTAAACATGTACATATTTCAAATTCAGAAATCATTCAATATGTTTATAAAATGAAATAATGCCATATTCTGGGGATAGACATTTGACTAAATAACTGAAAAATGTTTGTGTAACAAATATTTGCTGTGTTCGGATTTGATAGGTATATGATAGGTTTTGATAAGTAATGTTTTTTCCATAATGAGATTTCAGCAACTACAAAGTTGAATTATAATATGCTTACCAGATACTTTAACATTCCAACTTGTATCAAAAATCTGTATCTTTCTTTTTGTCTAAAGTTCAAAGGACTAGTCTGTTTACTTTATTTCTTCCTCTTATTTTAACCTACAAAAGCAATTAGTGTTATTGATTACAGAACTTGAAAAGTTAGTTGTTAGAATGAAAGAATGGTGTTCTTTAGCAGTCTGTTTTTCACTACTTTGATCATTGGCATATTAATCTGAAAATTCTAGATAATGTGTCATATTTAAAATTTGTTTGCATTCTATAATTTTTAACTAAAAGAATTTGATGTACAAAAACATACAGACATTGCAGAGGCAATGATCTTGTCCATGGCCTTGTATTGACAGGCAATAAGGGTGTGTGTTTCAATCATAAAAAGAAAAGGAGTACTTGTGGCACCTTAGAGACTAACAAATTTATTTGAGCATAAGCTTTCGTGAGCTACAGCTCACTTCATCGGATGCATTCAGTGGAAAATACAGTGGGGAGATTTATATACACAGAGAACATGAAACAATGGGTGTTACCATACACACTGTAAGGAGAGTGACCAGGTAAGGCGAGCTATTACCAGCAGGAGAGCGGGGTGTGTGTGTGTGTGTGGAACCTTTTGTAGTGATAATCAAGGTGGGCCATTTCCAGGAGTTGACAAGAAAGTCTGAGGAACAGTGGGGGGGGGGAATAACCATGGGGAAATAGTTTTACTTTGTGTAATGACGCATTCACCCCCAGTCTTTATTCAAGCCTAAGTTAATTGTGTCCAGTTTGCAAATTAATTCCAATTCAGCAGTCTCTCGTTGGAGTTTGTTTTTGAAGTTTTTTTGTTGAAGAATTGTCACTTTTAGGTCTCTAATCGAGTGACCAGAGAGATTGAAGTGTTCTCCGACTGGTTTTTGAATGTTATAATTCTTGACGTCTGATTTGTGTCCATTTATTCTTTTACGTGGAGACTGTCCAGTTTGACCAATGTACATGGCAGAGGGGCATTGCTGGCACATGATGGCATATATCACATTGGTGGATGTGCAGGTGAACGAGCCTCTGATAGTGTGGCTGATGTGATTAGGCCTGATGATGGTGTCCCCTGAATAGCTATGTGGACACAATTGGCAACGGGCTTTGTTGCAAGGATAGGTTCCTGGGTTAGTGGTTCTGTTGTGTGGTTGCTGGTGAGTATTTGCTTCAGGTTGGGGGGCTGTCTGTAGGCAAGGACTGACCTGTCTCCCAAGATCTGTGAGAGTGATGGGTCGTCCTTCAGGATAGGTTGTAGATCCTTGATGATGCGTTGGAGAGGTTAATCATGTTATCAGTCAAGGTAGCTTAATGTGATTGAATAGCCCTATCATGATGCAGGCTAACAAGACCAGCTAGCATGGTTTCAAAGCTGTTACCTGCTTTTTGAGGGAGCTTTTTCCATCATGTTAAGCTAACACAAATGAAAAGCATACCCTTTTTGCCCATGAAGACAGGATCCATGGTTTGGTATGTGTGGAACACTTTTGTCTATTTCCTTGAGATGTGAAGGCACTTGGCTGAGAGGCTAGTTCTTTTTGGGTATAGTTTTAGAATTGTGCATATTTCTCTGTTGTTGTAGTCATATCTATAGTGCAGGCTGCCCACAAAAAGATAATTCAGGATGGGGACCATTAGTTTATATTGGGGACCTGTAGCCCATACAATTAATTAATTTGGCCTTACTTCTGTACATGGCTCTATTGCTGCTGTCTCTGAGGAGGTCCTTGTGTGATACATTTCAAACTTGGTGTTCTTTGAAGGCACAGGATTCTTTATAATTTCAAATACTACAAACACTTGTAATAGAGAGTAGAGAGAGAGACTCAGGAGTCTGTACAGAACAGGGCTCAAAACTATATTGCATCATATACCACAACAGCCCCAGCCAGCAAGGGTAGGGAGTCTAGAAATTATAACCTATGGGTAACACAGTGGGGGTCCAATGTAAGATCATGACATTGCCTTTTGTGTATGCTTTATGCTTGTTGCTGATGCTCCAGTAAGCTCTGGGTCCTTTCCTCCCCTTCTGAGAAAGGGAGTCCAGCTGTCCAGGAGCCTGGGGTTATGTTTTCCAGGAAGAAAGAAGTCAAGTAGTAGGCTGTCATGGAATAGAAGGACTGGACCATTGCAGCCTATTACGTTCTTGCTCTGAGTTCAAGTTCCTGTTCCCTCTTCCACATCTCTCATCCTGTGACAGATATGACAATTCAGTTTGCTCCCTTTCCTTTTCCTACTCATAAAAGTACCTCTTCATGTGCTCCTCTCCTTGTAGAGGGAGTGAGAAGCAGGGTGTCTAGAGAGTTGCTGGATAAAGTTGTCATTCCCCAGGACTCATCTCTGACAAACATCTGCTATTCTCTGTCCTGTGGAATGCCCCCTGTCATAAATATAAAGGGAAGGGTAACAACCTTCCTGTATACAGTACTATAATATCCCTCCTGGCCAGAGACACAACATCCTTTTACCTGTAAAGGATTAAGAAGCTCAGGTAACCTGGCTGGCACCTGACCAATGACCAAAAGGACCATTAAGGGGACAAGATACTTTCAAATCTGGGCAGGGTGGGGAGGGAGAAGGTTTTGGTCCGTCTGTTCTGTATGCTTGCCGGAAGGATCAAGGAAGCAAGCAATCCAACTCCATTAGAATCAGTAAGTACTAGCAAGGGAATGCGTTAGCTTATTTTTGTTTTGGCTTGTGATTTTCTCTGTGCTGAGAGGAAGGTGTATTCCTGGTTTTCCTTTTGTAACTTTAAAGTTTGGCCCAGAGGGAAATCCTCTGTGTTTTTGAATCTGATTGCCCTCTAAGATTATCTTCCATTCTAATTTTACAGAGGTGCTTCTTTTACCTTTTTTCTTTCTAATAAAGTGCTGTTTCTTTTAGAATCTGATTGGGGTTTTTTTAGTGTCCTAAAAAAACCCAAGGTTGGTCTGTGCTCATTTTGTTTATTCTCAAGCACAGGAAGCAATAGGCATGGGTACCACATTTGGTCCATGTGAGAGCTCTGGTCTGCACTTAAAAAACTAATAATCCACATGCAAACCTTCAATGGCATCTTTCATGTTTTCTGTGTCTGGTTTCCATAATACAATATAGCCTTTTGTCTGAATTTTTTCAGCCTTTTCCAATTTGCCATGCATTGCAGTGCTCTCAAGGGGAAACAAGATGCTGAGCACCCAAACAAGACTTTCGTTACAGATGTTTCATGGCTCCTGTTCTTATGCCATGCAGTTATCAAAGCTCCACTAAAGGAACTGAGCTAAATTGTTGGTACCTTGCAAGCCATTGAAATCAGATTACAAAGGGTAGCTTCTAATTTTGAGCCTTATAATGAATACTAGGAAAGTATTACAAATTCCAAAGTTGGAAGAATGAAAAGTGACTCTTCTATGCATCTTACTGTTTTAATTTGTTGCTGCAAATGAAAAGAATCACTAGTTCTTGCAACGTTTCGGATTTGCTACCTTATTTTGATCAAGAATTTTATAATTAGTCATAGAATCATAGAGAATCATAGAATATCAGGGTTGGAAGGGACCCCAGAAGGTCATCTAGTCCAACCCCCTGCTCAAAGCAGGACCAATTCCCAGTTAAATCATCCCAGCCAGGGCTTTGTCAAGCCTGACCTTAAAAACCTCTAAGGAAGGAGATTCTACCACCTCCCTAGGTAACGCATTCCAGTGTTTCACCACCCTCTTAGTGAAAAAGTTTTTCCTAATATCCAATCTAAACCTCCCGCACTGCAACTTGAGACCATTACTCCTCGTTCTGTCATCTGCTACCATTGAGAACAGTCTAGAGCCATCCTCTTTGGAACCCCTTTCAGGTAGTTGAAAGCAGCTATCAAATCCCCCCTCATTCTTCTCTTCTGCAGGCTAAACAATCCCAGCTCCCTCAGCCTCTCCTCATAACTCATGTGTTCCAGTCCCCTAATCATTTTTGTTGCCCTTCGCTGGACTCTCTCCAATTTATCCACATCCTTCTTGAAGTGTGGGGCCCAAAACTGGACACAGTACTCCAGATGAGGCCTCACCAATGTCGAATAGAGGGGAACGATCACGTCCCTCGATCTGCTCGCTATGCCCCTACTTATACATCCCAAAATGCCATTGGCCTTCTTGGCAACAAGGGCACACTGCTGACTCATATCCAGCTTCTCGTCCACTGTAACCCCTAGGTCCTTTTCCGCAGAACTCCTGCCTAGCCATTCGGTCCCTAGTCTGTAGCTGTGCATTGGGTTCTTCCGTCCTAAGTGCAGGACCCTGCACTTATCCTTATTGAACCTCATCAGATTCCTTTTGGCCCAATCTTCCAATTGGTCTAGGTCCTTCTGTATCCTATCCCTCCCCTCCAGCGTATCTACCACTCCTCCCAGTTTAGTATCATCCGCAAATTTGCTGAGAGTGCAATCCACACCATCCTCCAGATCATTTATGAAGATATTGAATAAAACCGGCCCCAGGACTGACCCTTGGGGCACTCCACTTGATACCGGCTGCCAACTAGACATGGAGCCATTGATCATTACCCGTTGAGCCCGACAATCTAGCCAGCTTTCTACCCACCTTATAGTGCATTCATCCAGCCCATACTTCCTTAACTTGCTGACAAGAATACTATGGGAGACCGTGTCAAAAGCTTTGCTAAAGTCAAGAAACAATACATCCACTGCTTTCCCTTCATCCACAGAACCAGTAATCTCATCATAAAAGGCGATTAGATTAGTCAGGCATGACCTTCCCTTGGTGAATCCATGCTGGCTGTTCCTGATCACTTTCCTCTCATGTAAGTGCTTCAGGATTGATTCTTTGAGGACCTGCTCCATGATTTTTCCAGGGACTGAGGTGAGGCTGACTGGCCTGTAGTTCCCAGGATCTTCCTTCTTCCCTTTTTTAAAGATTGGCACTACATTAGCCTTTTTCCAGTCATCCGGGACTTCCCCGGTGACCATGAATAAAATAGTCATAAATAATAATTTATTTATTATTAATTAATAATCATAATTTATTAATGAATAAAATAATACCGTGAATAAAATAGTCATAGTCAGCCATGAATAAAAAATATTGGCAAAAATGTTAATCCCCAGTCTGCTGGAAATTTTTCATTTTGGCAATTGAAATGTAAATATGAGGAAGATGGGCCTCTGGCATCCTGAGGCTTATGTCCTATAATTTAACACACAATACAATGAGAATACCTGGCTTTTATATAGCTGTTTTCATAAGCAGCTCTCAAATCAGGCAGAGGAAGAACAGGTTTTGAAGACTTTTCATGTTCATGCACGGAATCCAGAGTATAAGGCATATTGTATGTATTGAGGTAAAGGGATAACTCCTTTCAGAGTCAGCAAGTTTCCTCGAGGAAACATTTTACTTGTGTGCAAACTACTGTATTTTCTTTTGCATACTGCTGTTCCATATCATTTTACCATTTACCATTGTCTGTGATTCTGAATAATTTTTGTAATGAACCATTACCATGAAACCAGAATTTCTTTTTTTCAATGGCCTATTAGCACATTTTAAATAGTGAGGAGTAACTAAGTTTCTGTATTATTCAGTGATCAGTATTTTGACAGTGATGCACAACAATAGATATTCAATCTTATTGATTTTTGAAGAAGTAGACTTGAGTTATAAGATGTTTTAGGTTAGATTGTGGTGAAAATCCTCCTTCCTAGATCCAGGTGTAGTGGGGTCCCTCCCATCATGTATCTTGCCTTTCCACATAGTGATGATTGGTCACTATATCTATGGCATTGCCCCCAGACTTATATAGAAATAGGAAAGGACTTGAAGCTGGTGTGATGCACATTGTTTTACTCTCTCGCCTGCACCTAGTAGCAAAACTTGATTAGAAAAGTTAGTACAGCCTGGAACTGTATTAACATTTTAGCGTGGCCCTCTCCTTGCTTGGGAACTCTTTTTAAAGGGGAATCCTGAGATAATCATTGATGTAGGAGTCCCTGAAAACTCAGTTCTATTGAAGTTACTGCTGAAAAGCACAGATCCAGTGCAGTACAAAGAAGCTCCATCCAAGATCTGTGTAGGGTATAAAAGACAATCCCATTGTTTTTTCTAAACAAGAGAGTGGACAGTTGCCCCCAACTCCACCCCCAAGAGAAGAATTCCACAGAAATGAAGCACTCGGAGCCTAAACCCAAGTCTCCTGCAACACATTTTTCCATGTGTAGTGACAAATGCAGGTGGTGATCAGTTTGATTGGGTCATCATCAGTGCTCAGATACCACAGCACTTGGTGATAAGTGCAATGTAAATGCCTTGAGAGATTCTAATTCTTGTTGGCTATTTTTCTACATTACCGAAGCACCACACAATTCCTCATAATTGGTGTGCTCTCTACTAATTGAGGTCCAGTGTTGTCCTGACTGAAACAGGACAAACATCTATAGGTTAACTGGAAGTGTTACATCAAGAATCTTGCATGGCACTGCCAGAACAAGGGTAGAGTGAAGCAAATAGAATGTTATTCTTTTAGTCCTTCACCCTCAAAGTGACCTCAGGGGAAAAAATGTAGTGCATAAATCTCAATTACAAAAGCAGCTACAATTAAAAACGTAGATAGTAAAAATGATTCCCAACAGTGTCTCTCACTGCATAATAATATAGCTCACTTAGACTGTTGAGGTGATGACAAAAGAGGACCCAAAAGAACCCATGGGAATTCATAACATCAAAAATTGAAGACACGTTGTCAGGAGCAGTAATCTATGGTGATTACTTAATGTATTCTTCTCTTATTAATTAAATTTAACCCACTTCCCTTAGCTGCATTAGTAGTAGCACAGAGGAAGATTTTGGCCCCTTCCTGTCACAAACTGGGATAAGGATGATTATGCCTAGTGGTTGGAGAGGAGGCCAGGCCTACTGATTGGAACAGGCATTGGTAGTCAGGAGCCAGAGCCGGGGGGTTAGAGCTAGAACCAGAGCTGAAGTCAGGATCTGAAGCCAGGGGGTCAGAGATGGAGTCGGGAAGCAGGGCTGGGATTGGACTGGGGCAGAGAAGGAGAAGGGCTGGAGTAGATCTGGAGCAAAGTTGGGAACAAAGCGAGGAGCAGGATTGGAGCAGGGCTGGGTACAAGGCAGGCACAGGAATGATTGCAGCTGTGGGTGGAAATGTTGAGCAGCCAGAGGTCAGTTGTTGCTATCGGGGTTAAGAGCAGGCTTAATGACTTCTTCAGCCCTTCAGGCGTGTGGTGAATCAGACGGCTCTGCTATGCTTATAGGCTGCCCAGAGATGGGCTGCTGTAGCTGCAAGTCCTCATTCCTTCCTTTTATGATATCGATCTGTGTTCTGAAAAGCCTTTCCCTCACCTTGTTCTTCCTTACTGTTTACGTTCTCTCTTCTTTTATATGACGGAGGGTTTTTCCTGCCTTTTTCTTGTTTTTAATACTAAAGAAGGTGGTGACTGAATATTAGATATGTCAGTAATTACTACATAAGACTTACACCAGTTCGAACTACTTTTGCATTTAGTACAGTATCCTGCCTTCAGCAGGGGCCAATACATAGGCAACCATGTTTCTTGTAATCTCCACAGAATGCTGGTTGAGCCAGTGAGTACTGGTCTGTTATAATATTATGGTGGGGAAAGATTTGCTATTCGCCCATCCTGACTTTGCATCTTATCTTTCTGTTTCCTGTTTCCTTTTGGAATACGCCATTTAGGATCATAACTAGTGGAGGACAACTTGTTTTTGTTTTCAATCAGTTTTCTAGGTTATTGTTTTCCCATGAAGTTGTCCTTCCGGTAGTTTGTGTTCCAGACTTCACATCTCTCTATCCCAGGGGAGATGATAAATCAGTGATTTTTAAAAAAATAACAATCTTTAATTTCAAATTAAATATTTTCTTTTTAAAAATAAACCTATTTAAATTAAATATGATATTATGACAACCTGTGGTGAGGCCTAAATTTATAGTCTATTAAAATAATTTAAATTAAATTAAAAAAATTAAGCACTACATGTTTGCCACCAGACTTTCTTTAAAAGACCACTGAGCTGGCTAAGCACCTAGAACCAGAGTTTGTAGAAGTACTAAACCAGCTTTTGAAAACAAGTGCAGTTTATTCAGCTAGTTCATTCAAAGTTTAAAAATTAGCAGCTGAAAAAGCAGGAAAGCTGGTTTTCTTCTTCCAATCTATGAATAAAAATAAAGTGTGAGAGGATGATATTTACTAGTTGTAAAATTTTGAACCATGTAGGGTCCAGAAGTAATCAATTCAGTTCACAAACTACAGATAATACTTTCTTTGCTTAATAAATCTGATTTAAATTCAGAACATATTTTGTTAAAATTAGATACATAACATAAAAGTTTATTTAATAAAAAAAATGTAAATGCTATTTTGTGCCTTTTTAATTGAATTTGAATTTCCATCACAAATCAAGAATGAAACATGAGTAATCAAGAAATGCATCTTTACCATTTTCTAACATCATAAAGTACAAAAATAAGAATCTGACTAAATAGAAATTAAGATATATATGAGTTTAAATAAATATGTAAAGATAGAGGCCCAGATTTTTAAAGATATTTAGGCATTGGGGGAGCAACACTTAACTGATTTAGGAGCCTAAATCTCATTTTCAAAAGAGGTTTAGATTCTTAAGTTCCTAAATCCCTTTTGAAAATTAGATTTACACTCCAAATCAGTTCGGTGGCTTTTTTTTCATAGAATATCAGGGTTGGAAGGGACCTCAGGAGGTCATCTAGTCCAACCCGCTGCTCAAAGCAGGACCAACCCCCAATTTTTGCTCCAGATCCCTAAATGGCCCCCTCAAGGATTGAGCTCACAACCCTGGGTTTAGCAGGCCAATGCTCAAACCAGTGACGCCACTGAGTGCTTCAGTGCTTAAATATCTTTTAAAATTTGGGCCATAGTGGTTACCAAACAGAGAATTGTCTTTTGCTTAGGAAAATAACTAATCAATTTTAAACTCGCGTTACATTTATGTTTATTATTTAAATTAAAGTTTCAACCCTGACCCATCCTGTAGCACATTTCTATGTAGAAATTCTTTGTATAGTCTATTTTCCGTTACATGGATAGTGTGCATTTACAGAAACGTGAACACTCCTTTTGTTGAAGAAGCAAAACTTAACATGCAGTGTTACATCTTCTTCTTCGAGGGCTTGCTCATGGCCATTCCACCTTAGGTGTGCATGCACCATATGCACAGTTGTCAGAGACTTTTCCCCTTAGTGGTATCCATCAGGCCAGCTCTAGCGCCCTCTGCTGCTGCGTGTTCATATCGATATAAGGGGCCTGGCTGGCCACGCACACTCTCAGTTCAAACCCTATGCCTTCTGTGGCAAGCCCATGCCAATGAGTGACCTGCACTCCAGCTGTCTGAAGTGTCTGTGGGAAGCTCACTTGTGAGAGCATTGCCAGATCTGCCACCAGTTCAGGCCTTGTACAAAAAAGGACAGGGAGGCTAGGCTAAGGTCCATCCTGATGGAAGGTGCACTCAGACTGACATCAGCTCCAAGCCAGTCAAACTCAGCACCAAGTATCTTGGTATCAGTGAGGAGTGCTCCTCCGGCGGCGTGAACGGCACCATTCTCCTTCACCGGTGCTGAGGAAGAAGCACAAAAAGCAATGGTCCAAGAGGGGACATTTCCTGGAACAGAGGAAAGACAAGCATGGAGAGTGCAGTGGATACGACATGTGTCGGGCCACTCCTCTGCCCCTGCCCCACAAGTGGCACCATTGACTCCACCCTGCTCGCAGGTGCCATTGAGCTCAGTGCAGGCCCAACTGCTGACATGGGGGGGATATCATGGCTCCAGCAGGATTGTGGTGCCGTCCACCCTGGAGGTGTTCATCATGGCCAGGGATCTGACGGCATTCCTGGTACCGCTGAACCTGGCGGGGCAAGATCTGGCACTGGCGAGGATGTCAAGCAGAAAGGAGTATGTTGTCCTGAGCTCCTGTCTGGCCTAAGGTCCTCCAGTACTGACCAGATGGAAACCGACCCTGCTGATGTCAGCAAAGGCGACAGCCATATTTTACATCAACAGGCAGGAAGGAGCGCACTTGTCCAACCTGTGTCAAGAGTCCATTTGCTTGTGGGATTTCTACATGAAGCACTCCATCTACCTTGAAGCTTCTCGCCTTCTGGGAGCCTGGAACTTTGTAGCAGATCACCTCAGCAGATCTTTCTCTTTTCAACATGAGTGGTCCCTTCGCCCTGACGTAGCCAGGTCCATCTTCTAGAGGTGGAGGTTTTCCCCTTGCAGACCTGTTTGCAATCAGGCAGAACAGGAAATGTCAGCAGTTTTGCTTGCTACACTGTCGCAGCCCCGACCCGCTCACAGATGCCTTTCTACTCCTGTGGGAAAACACCTGTTCTGTGCATTTTCCCCCATTCCTCTTGTGCACAAGGTCCTTCTGAAAGTCAAGCAGGACAAAGCAGGGTTTATTCTTATAGCCCCTGTCTGACCATGTCAATACTGGCTCAGCTTGTTATTGGACCTGTCAGTAGCAAGCCCACTCCCTCACCTCCTGGACCTGATCTCACAAAATCATGGCCGATTGCTCCACCCGAACCTCAAATGTGGAACCTCCATGTGGAAGCTCCATGATTAAATCTCGTGGAGCTGGCCTGTATCTCCTGTATCTGTATCTTTCGTATCTCTCCTGGAACATTGCCTTTGTGGTATCGATGACCTTAACCAGGTGGGTCTCAGAAATCAGGCCCTTATGTTAGAACCCTTATCCTTTAAGGACAAAGTACAGCTTTGTCCTCACCTCATGTTCCTCCGAGAGGTGGTTTTGCAGTTTCATACTAATCAGGCTATTTTTCTGCCAGTTTTCTTCCTGAAGCTGCGCAAGAATATGGAGGAGCAGCGTCTTCTCACACTGGACGTTAGATGTGCCCTGGCCTTCTACATAGAAAGGACCAAGCTGTTCCACATATCCACGCATCTCTTTGTGGCAGTAGCAGACAGGTTGAAAGGCTTTCCAGTTTCGGCCTAGAGAATTTCATCCTTGATCACTTCTTGCATTTACATGTGCTATGAGCAGGTGGTCGTCCCGCCACCTTCCATCTTGACTGCCCATTTGTTGAGAGCTTAGGCTTCATCAGCGATGTTTCTGGCTCAGGTCCTGATCCAGGACATTTGTAGAGCAGCGATCTGGTTGTTGGTACATACCTTCTCCCACTACGCCATCACCCAGTAGGTTAAAGATGATGCCAAGTTTGGTAGAGCAGTGTTGCAATCCACATGTCCATGAACTCTGAGCCCACCTTCTCGGGTACCGCTTGGGAGTCACCTAATGTGGAATGGACATGAGCAAGCACTCAAAGAAGAAAACATGGTTACTAACCTTTCCATAACTGTTGTTCTTCAAGATATGTTGCTCATATGTATTCCACAACTCAACCTCCTGCCCCTCTATTGGAGTTAGCTAGCAAGACGGAACTGAGAGCATGTGGGACCTGCTGGGTCTTTTACACTGGCGCATAGGCGTGCAGCACCAGAGGGTGCTAGAGAGAGCCCACTACTTCAACGAGTTTAGGAAAGGTACAAAAAGCTCCAAATTGAAGATATTAGTCTATGTTTAAAGGTTATTGAAAGCCCTGTGCATTGCCTTTCGGGTGGCTGATGATGGAGACTATCAAATTCAATAGCTTATTGATTTTAGTTAGCCCTAATCCCACTTTTGAGATCCAAGTTATCAGTTTAATTTGTAAATAGAATATCTTTATCATATTAGATATGTCATACGTAGGCTTCAAAATTAGCTATAAATATATGGTCACAAAATATATATGATGAACTTGCTGATTTTGTGCACAGCCTGAGTCTAGATTTAGAACTGTTCCTGAGAAAAATATGTTCTGTGTTCAAGATTTAAAATGAATTACTGAGTTTTGCATCTTTCACTGATTATATGGCAGATCTCCAAATTGGTACTCAAGTGTCAGGCTGTGCCCGTATTGTGTGCATTTAGTTGACCAAAATCTACATCACATAAGAGCATTAATTCAAGGGGTACCATATTTGTGTAGCCATTTAATAATTGATAGGTGTGTCTCATTCTGTTCGACTTCAAGGCCTAGACATATCCCAAATGACAGATTATCTAAATTGAAAGCAACAAAATCTCCTCATTGATAAATTGGGGGGTGACCAGCACTGGGGGCAGGAGAGAGGAAGAAGGAACTGAGAACATGACCAATTTTTTCTTCATGCAATCTTTGTGACTGCTTTTGTGAATATTTTTGTCATTTCTTTTGGTATAATGGATATCAAGTTTGAATTTGCATTGGCACTGAGAATTAAAACGGAGCTTTATGAGAGCCTGATTTTTCTTTGACCTTTGTAACACGGATACAACTTCTCTCAAAGTATTATGTTTTGTCGTTATCTAATGGCTACCCTGATATACTTAATCTCTTGCAGGAATCTCTTCTGTTTTGAAGTTGGGGATTATAACTACTTTCAGGTGACATGTCCATTGAAACTATCTGTAATGAGTGGTAGATCGTCTCCGATGGTTGTGTGTGAAATTGGTTCATTCATTCTAGGTCCTGCTGGACATGCATCTAAATTGTAAAGATCATCGTCACAATAGGCATTGGTGGTGGTAGTCTCACCATAATTGAAATGGTTTTGATACTTTGGATCCAAACTTGGCTTACCTTTAGAGATGGTCAAGGTTAAGATGTACTTAAAATCCATTGCTTTGATTAGGGCTTAAATAGTTGCTGAAAGCTAAGCACATACTAAAGTGTATTGCCGAAGAGGAATGGATTTAAGCACATGGTTATGTGTTTTGCTGACTCAGGTCTCTAGCATTGTCAGTCACTCCTTCACTAGCACCAAAGTCACTCTACAAAAACAGTTAAATATTCAAAAATATCTCTAAAATTAATTGCTGGTATTATACTTTTGTGTATCTTATAATTACTCTATGTTGGAAGGCTTTGTTTTCAGCACTGGCCCTTGTTTGGTCTTATGTGTATTTACCCAGTTTTAGAGCTTGGTTGACAGTAGCCCAAGCAGGTCATACAATTTTTCAAGATTTTCAGTAATTCAGTGGCTAAACCTTTATTATCAGGACCCAGAATGCAATAAGCAAGTGCAGCATCCCTTTGTAATTACAAAAACCACAATACTGATTTGTAAACTTCTTTTACTGTGTCATTTCTTTCTGATTTCCCACTATAAGGCTTGGTATTCTTTTTAATCTCTTGACTTAAAAAAAAAGTATGAGTGTCATGCACTTGTGTGTGCTTGCAGATTTTTTTGATACATGAAGCAAACATGAATAAAATCTTTTCACATATTTCAAAATCTTGAACTGCAATTTCTAACAGCAGCCACAGTTTAGGAATCTTTCAACGAAACAGTGAATTCTTTCTTTAATATGAAAATAAAATTTCTCGAACAAAATATGTAGAGGTCTTTATGCAGTGTGGCGCACATGACAGATGTGACGCAACTTGTCACCTTCATCTTGGTGACTTCAGAACAAAAACAATAAGAAATCAGTGCGAAGACATTCAACAGACTTGAAATTGAATAAGTTAAGACGGCTTTCTAACTTGGACTACATGATCTTCTCTAAGGTATATGGTATGAAACTGAGGTCAGAAAATTGGCTTTTTAAAGACCCATAGTGATTTAAAATTAATAATGAGGTTCATTCTTACTGTATATGTTCCCTCTTTCAGAGTATATTGAAAAGTTGCTTAGCTATTAACATTTTTTGGCTAGCCAAACATGCAGACTCTTCAACTCAATTTGCCTCTTGTCCATGTTTGATTGACAGCTGTCACTCAGAAGTCAGAACATATGTATGCAGACAGTACCCAGAAGACTGTCATTAGCTTCGCCAGATATGAGTAAGAAAGAGTTGGAGGAAAGATCAAGTTATTTTGAGCTGTAGTTTGGTCTTCATGGCCAAGCTCTCATGTACGCAAGTATTGACAGCATGATAAAGAGGCATACTGTGCTATCCAGGTGCATTTTTGAAACCCATTACAATATTTTTCTTTCACAGCAAGAAAAAAGGGTTCATATATGAGGGAGAAGACACTCTTAGTATCCTAAACATGAAGGTAGAAGAAATTGCTTACAAGTAATCAAAATTTATAGTAGATTTGATGTACATGTTCTTCATGTATCAGAATAGCCATGGTTGCAGGGCTAGTTACTCCTTTCACCCCTCTCTGGTCTCTGAGTGCACACTGCTGATGTCTCAGGCCTTTATCTTTTGCAGGGTAGAAACCAAGATTCTCACACTATTAAACAGACCTAGATCTGACTGGGTATATGTCTGCACTGCAATGTAAGCCCAGGGTTAGTAGAACTCGAGTTAGCAGATCCTGGGTTTGTTAATCTAGGCTTGAGCATCTACAGTCATTTGCAACCTAGGTTACGAAATTGTTGAACCCTACATCGCAACATGGGGCGCCAGCATTTAGACTGCATTATGCAGACCCAAGTCCAACTACCCATAGCCCATACTCCTCCCAAAGTGTCGCTGCTTTAGCTCTTTTTTCAGGAAAACTTTAGTGTCCACCAAACTTGACTGTCCAAAGGACGAAAAGTCGACACATGGGATTGTGCAATACTTTTGGCAGACTTCCACAGTATAAGTTCAGTGGGGCTGTGTCTATACTTCAAAGCAATAGGGTTCAAAACGGTCTTGACTCTAGTTCAGACCTTCCACTTTTTGGGACCCTGGGTCCAAGCCCTGGGCTAGTGTGATTTGTGTGTAGGCAGAAGGGGGGTTAGGCTTGAGCTTGAGTTGAATCCCTGGGTTTACACTGCAGTATAGATATACCCACTGAATTCAGTACCTCTGGTTCTTCCCATCGGGAAGCCTATAACCAGTAAATTGCAGTGACCCGAAACAACCTTCTTAAAATATTGTTTAACTAACAATAGGAACAAAGCATTACATCAGAGAAAATTATTTGTAAAAGAACAAAAGGTCTAAATAGAATCCTTGGCCAGCCTTCTTTACCCCAGATCACTAACTTCTGGAGGTCTGGGTCTCAATCTGTTCCCCTTACCTTGGTCTCACCCAGTCACTTGAGGGCTTGCCTTTAAATCCAAACAAAGATCTTTGTTCTCCGTTTCCTATTTCTCTTTTGCCGTGCTGCCCAAAACTAGCTGGTGAGCTCAGCATGATGCCAGAAGTGGAATTTCAAAACAAATAGCTTTTGCATTGTTCCTGAAGTATTGGTGGATGCATGTCTATCTGAGGGCATTGATTCCCTTTCCTGCCTATGTGCAATCAGTCTCCTCTTGAATCATTCCCACGTTTTATACAATAAAAGCCCCTTAAAACAATCAGGCAAACATACTGAACATACAGTACTCATAAATTATTCAAACCAGCTCTAAATCTGTCATAAGGATCTTTAGGGAATACTTGATAATGGACAGTGTGATATATTTTTACAAGTTATGGTGATGAATGTATTTCATGAACTCAGCCCAGAACTGCAGTAAATTCCCCAACTTCCTACCACATACCACTTCCTACCACATTCAGATCTTTAGGAAAGGCACAATATTTTTTGTATCAAATTTGTTCAGATCTGAGTTATGAAACTAATTCCATACTGTAGAAAAATGTGAAAATTCTCTGATTCCTATTTTAAACACATACAGATTTGGTCTTAGTTGCATCAGAAGTTCTGTACCACCTCATAAAAAATGTATGAAGTCTCTACAAAACAAGAAATGTTACACAAAGCCCTTTACCCATGAGGAATGTTTCAGCAAGATTAATTTCAAAGTATTTTATTATTAAACAGCCAGAAAGTGAAAAGGAAGATTCTGGGTCTAACTTTAATGTAAAAAAGACCGAAGAAATTGGAGCTAATTTGTTTTTAATCTACCTCTTTGTATGTATTAATGATTACAGTAATGATCTCCAAACATGGGTAAACATACTACTCCGGTTACAATGCCTAGGAATAACAAGCTTGGTATTAAGGAAAAGTTTTATACTTAATCCCACAAAGCAAGGAAACTTTTAAAAAGTATAATCAGTGTTACTTTAATATTCATAATTCTTTTGCTGCTTTTTTTGGTTTGATCAGTGAATGAGGCTCTACTTGTCAATGGCTAATTGAAAGCTCCTTAAAATGTGAATTACTGGCATAGCTGCACAGAACTGGCTATATTGAAAGGTTGCTATTTTCTCATTTCCTCTAGAAACTGACATACAGCATTGCACCACCAGTGGCCCATCTAGTCTAGTGTTGTTTCTCTGATACCAGATACTTTACAGGAAGGCGCAAGAAATCTTGTAAGAAGTTCTTTTACAGGAATTGTTCTTTAACTGTGGCACCCTGCTCCACAGATCTGCAGCAGCACTGTGTAGGCTGGCCCTGGCTCAGGGCTGTGATTGGTGGTGGGAGAAGCAAACAGGAGAAGTTGGCCTTTCAACCCTCACCTGATTGGCTAGTAAACTGGCTGGAAATCCCAACTCTGTTTTTTTGCTGCCTACTGTCTTGGGATTGGAGAATTTGTGAGCTGCCAAAGAGTGCATGTGGTGGTGGCTGCTCTTTCGGAGAGACAGCAGGTTGGGAGTCTGAGCTCCAGGCTGGAGAACAAGCCCGGGAGCAGCCTATATATGCACCTATATATGCACCATGCTGGATGCAAAGATCAGATAGAGCTGAAAAGGAAGGAACCCCTAACTGGTGGTTTAGGGACTGATGCTAGAGGGGCACTGGGACTCAGTGTTTGCTGATCAAAGTGACTGCTGTAGATAAAAGAAAAGGAGTACTTGTGGCACTTTAGAGACTAACCAATTTATTTGAGCATAAGCTTTCGTGAGCTACAGCTCACGTCGTCAGATGCATACTGTGGAAAGTATAGAAGATCTTTTTATACACACAAAGCATGAAAAAATGGGTGTTTACCACTACAAAAGGTTTTCTCTCCCCCCACCCCACTCTCCTGCTGGTTGAAACCTGTCATTATGCAAGGCACTGCATTTAGCTGTATGGAGTGGAAATCTATCAACTGCGTGAAAAAACTTGTACAGATACAGACAGACATCATCTTCCTTTCCAAATGCAAACAGATGGACATCGTACCAAAAGGACTGAAGGTAAAAAATCCATTACAATCTACATACCACCAGACTATGCTGACAGCTTGTGCCACACACTCTCAAAGAAACTGCGGAACCACCTGATCAACATCCTCTACAGCAAACAGGGAAAGATAAAGCATGAGCTCTCAAAAATGGATACTCTCATAAAAAACCAACCTTCCACACAAACTTCCTCGTGGCTGGACTTTACTAAAACTAGACAAGCCATTTACAAGCCACACTTTGCTTCTCTACAAAAGAAAAAGGACACTAAACTTTCTAAACTACTACATGCCACAAGGGGCCACAGCAATGGTTCCCTCAACCCACCCAGCAATATTGTTAACCTATCCAACTATACTCTTAGCCCAGCAGAAGCAGCTGTCCTATCTCGGGGCCTCTCCTTCTGCCCCTCCATCCCCATGAACATGATAGAGTTCTGTGGTGACGCAGAATCCTATTTTCGACGTCTCCGACTCAAGGAATATTTCCAACACACCTCTGAACAACATACTAATCCACAGAGACCTCCCTACCAACACTACAAAAAGAAGGATTCTAGGTGGACTCCTCCTGAAGGTCGAGACAGCAGACTGGACTTCTACATAGAGTGCTTCCGCCGACGTGCACAGGCTGAAATTGTGAAAAAGCAGCATCACTTGCCCCACAACTTCAGCCGTGCAGAACACAATGCCATCCACAGCCTCAGAAACAACTCTGGCTGACAAAGGAGGTGCTGTTGTCATCATGAATAGGTCAGCATATGAACAAGAGGCTGCTCGGCAGCTCTCCAACACCACTTTCTACAAGCCATTACCCTCTGATCCCACTGAGAGTTACCAAAAGCAACTACAGCATTTGCTCAAGAAACTCCCTGAAAAAGCACAAGATCAAATCCGCACAGACACACCCCTGGAATCCCGACCTGAGATATTCTATCTACTACCCAAGATCCATAAACCTGGAAATCCTGGGCGCCCCATCATCTTAGGCATTGGCACCCTGACAGCAGGATTTGTCTGGCTATGTAGACTCCCTCCTCAGGCCCTATGCTACCAGCACTCCCAGCTACCTTTGAGACACCACTGACTTCCTGAGGAAACTACCATCCATCGGTGATCTTCCTGACAACACCATCCTGGCCACTATGGATGTAGAAGCCCTCTACACCAACATTCCACACAAAGATGGACTACAAGCCGTCAAGAACACTATCCCCGATAACGTCACGGCTAACCTGGTGGCTGAACTTTGTGACTTTGTCCTCACCCATAACTGTTTTACATTTGGGGACAATGTATACCTTCAAATCAGCGACACTGCTATGGGTACCCGCATGGCCCCACAGTATGCCAACATTTTTATGGCTGACTTAGAACAACGCTTCCTCAGCTCTCGTCCCCTAACGCCCCTACTCTACTTGCGCTATATTGATATCTTCATCATCTGGACCCATGGAAAAGAAGCTTTGAGGAATTCCACCATGATTTCAACAATTTCCATCCCACCATCAACCTCAACCTGGTCCAGTCCACACAAGAGATCCACTTCCTGGACACTACTGTGCTAATAAACGATGGTCACATAAACACCATCCTATACCGGAAACCTACTGACCACTATTCCTATCATTGCAACAAAGCTCATTGCCAACTGTGCCCACATATCCATTCAGGGGACACCATCACAGGGCCTAATAACATCAGCCACACTATCAGAGGCTCGTTCACCTGCACATCCACCAATGTGATATATGCCGTCATGTGCCAGCAATGCTCCTCTGCCATGTACATTGGTCAAACTGGACAGTCTCCACGTAAAAGAATAAATGGACACAAATCAGATGTCAAGAATTATAACATTCATAAACCAGTCAGAGAACACTTCAATCTCTCTGGTCATGCAATTACAGACATGAAAGTTGTGATATTACAAGAAAAAAACTTCAAAACCAGACTCCAGCGGGAGACTATTGAATTGGAATTAATTTGCAAATTGGATACAATTAACTTAGGCTTGAATAGAGACTCGGAATGGTTGATTCATTATAAAAAGTAACCTCTTTCCCCCACACTGTTCCTCAGACGTTCTTGTTAAACCCTGGATTTGTGCTGGAAATGGCCCACCTTGATTATCATACACATTGTAAGGAGAGTGATCACTTTAGATAAGCTATTACCAGCAGGAGAGTGGGGTGGGGGGGAGAGAAAACCTTTTGTAGTGGTAAACACCCATTTTTTTCATGCTTTGTGTGTATAAAAACATCTTCTATACTTTCCACAGTATGCATCCGATGAAGTGAGCTGTAGCTCACAAAAGCTTATGCTCAAATAAATTGGTTAGTCTCTAAGGTGCCACAAGTACTCCTTTTCTTTTTGCAAATACAGACTAACACGGCTGTTGCTCTGAAAGCTGTAGATAAAGTATGTTGATTGTTACTGATTGTGATAATGGACTGATTTCTGGGTGAATTCCTGCTTCCACTCTATAGCAGTGGTAGAGGTTTGGAACTACCAGGAAGGGGAGCCCCCTACCACAAACAGGATTTGGGAAACTTTAGCAGGAAAACACATAATAATGTCTGAGCAGAATCACCAACAGGCAGCTAGCCCCATTGCAATGGCATTGGCTTACCACATGACAGCACCCTGGCTACCTGATATATGAGCAATGGCCAGAGAAGCGTGGCAGCTTTCAGAGAGGGGCTTGAAGCTACATTCCAATTCTACCCATTCCCATGTCCCAGAGAGATGGATTCCTGCTTGGCCCGCTGGGGGTGGGTGGGGAGGAGGAACTGCTCTGAAAGAATTAATGATGTGGCCAGCAGACCACAAGCATATAACTGCAAAGATTTTTCAGCAGTTGGGATAAATGTTCAGGCCTCTGCACCTTGAAAATCAGGTGATGCAGTTCTGTTGTCAGACACAAACAGGGTGAATTTGATTTAAATCATGACTTAAATCACTAGTAAGGAAGACTCGATTTAATCATGGATTTCTACATAGAAGTGCATTCTTGTTGGTTGTTATAACCTTAATATATATTCTTCACAACTCCGAGATAGATGTAGGTTTCATTTTTAGAAGGTACACACTATGCATTTTTAAGTGATTTATTTTGAAAACTTTTCAGATTAATTTTACAGCAATATCAGAAAATGAATGATTGTTTGGTTATTTCATTTACCAAAGGTAATTGAAGCAGATATTTGTGAAGTCAATGGGAGGTGAACTATCTCCAGTTCAACAGGTTAATCATTAATATTTGGAGGATTTTCTTGACATGCTGTATTAGGAGGAGAACATCACCAGACAGACATTTAAATTGTTTTATTCAACAAAAACACGTTATGTATTTTGGATTTTTTTCTTCAACAGCAAACATGTAATATTTTAACAAAACAAGCATATGAATTTTTGAATTTAGTTAACATTCAAGTTTTTTTAAAATCAGGTTTGTTTTTGTTAAAATTGTTTTTTAACTAAAATAGTTAAATGATTTTTTTTTAAAGAAACAAAAATTAAATAAACTTAAAATATTGGCTTCTGCAGCCAGCTCAGTCGTCTTCACCTTCATTTTCCTGTTTGGTCATAATCCGGAAAAGAAAAACAATCTTTCCTGCTTTTTCAGGTCCCAAACGATTTCTCAGTTTGGAATGAATTAGTCCAAAGGAAGAAAATATTCTTTGTACACCGGTAGAAGAAAGCTACTGCTGTTAAAAGTGAGATGATCTCTTCAACAGTCTCTGAATCCAAGTGCTTAAATGACTTCCACCAGTTCACTGGTGTGACTTTCTTTAAAACACCATCAGCAAACATATATTTCTTAAGTAGTTCTTATTCCCAAACTGGGTCTCTTTTACGGCCTGCTGCCATTATAGGTTTTTCCTTCTAATGAGAGAATGGTATGGTAGATCTCAAATCAATGAAGGGTACAATCAGAAAGACCTCAAGACTTCTGGAATATGCTGCTCAAACAGTTTCACTTTTGTTTCTACTGCCTGTCCCTCCCTTCTCACATTTATCTCCAGACTTCTTCTCCTTGTCCAGATCTATTCCGCCCCCAACAATCTTCTATTCATTGAACTTTTTGAAACTTTGCACTTTTAGAGAGAGGTAAGGGATTGACTCCGTGTACACAAATTTGCAGTGGGACAATAGGGTTGAGGTCTGTTATTTCTCACCTCTATATATTAATTTATTTATTTAAAAACATTTTTGCTGTTAACAAGCATGTTATCTCTGGAGACACAAATCCACAGTTTGAGAACTGCAAAACTAAGCATCTCTGATGGTATCTTTTGGACTGAGCACTGAGTCCCATTGAGTAGATAGAAAGATTAACCTAAAAAATCTATACAGAAGCCCCTGGAACCTCATAAGATTGGGTCCCTAATCCATGAAGTATTGGAAGTCATTTACAAAACTACTGTTATATATTACATGAATATATTGTCTCATGCTATATATAGAATTAAAATTTATAATCCCTGTTCCATGATGAGAGATCTTTGAGCTATAATTTATCTTAATTATAATTATCTTTAGATAGGTTTTTTCCTCAAACAGCATTTTATTTAAAAAAATCTGATTTAAATAAAAAAATCCAATTTTTAATTTTTTTTTTAAATCATTGATTTTTATCCACACTGGTCACAAAGCCACTAAGAAGCTAACGGAGTTTGTTGCAAGCCTCCAACTGATCTTGAAGTGCATTGAATGAATGAATCCCATGTGAACCCTGGTCCTGAAAAGGCAGTTGTCAAGGGCAGCTGGTAGAGGGGAGCTTATAATCCTGTTACCTGGCAGTTGTTGCATAACATAAAATCATTGATAAAGTTTGCAGATGACACACAAATTGGGGAAGTGTGAAATTATGAAGAGGACAGGTCACTGATACAGGGCAATCTGGATCGCTTGGTAAGCTGGGGTGCAAGCAAAGAATAAGTGTTTTAATACAGCTAAAGGTATATATCTCGGAACAAAGAATGTAGGCCATGTTTACAGAATGGGGGACTCTATTCTGGGAAGCAGTGACTCTGAAAAAGATTTGGTGGTCATGGTGTGTAATCAGCTGAACATGGACTACCAGTGTGCCACAGTGGCCAAAAGGGCTAATGCGAACCTCCGATCCATAAACAGGGGTAACTTCAGTAGGAGTATAAACAGTGGTGAGCTGGAGCCGGTTTGCGCAAACCGGTTGCTAAATTTTGAAGCAGGTTTTAGAACTGGTTGTTAACCCGCTTCGCTGCAGGGAGCGCTGAGGCTTTGATGGGCTCAGGCTGGGAAGTGATGTAATTCCTCCTCTGGCCGCTGGGGGCGCTGCGCTGCAGGAGCCATGTGGGCTGCCGCCTGGCCCTGGGCATGAGCCCTGCTGCTGCTCCCCTGGCCCTGGGGCTCCTGATGCTGCCTGGTGGGTCCCCGGCTGCTCTGCTGGGCCTGGGCTGCGTCCTGCTGCTCTCCCCACAAGTACCCACCACCCTGCCCACAGCCAGCCCCTCCCTCCAACCGCCTCCGCATCCCCTGCCACACCCCCTGCCCTTCCCGCAGCCACCCCCTGCCTCCAGCCACCCCACACCCCCTGCCCTGCCTGCAGCCAGCCCCTGTCTCCAGCCACCCCCTGCCCTGCCCACACCAGCTCCTGTCTCCAGCCACCCCCTGCCCTGCCCGCAGCCAGCCTCTGCCGCACCCCCTGCCCTGCCCGCACCAGCCCCTGCTGCACCCCCTGCTGTGCCCTCAGCCAGCCCCTGTCTCCAGCCAGCCCTGCACCCCCCTGCCCTGCCTGCAGCCAGCCCCTACCCTGTCTCCAGCCAACCCGCACCCTCCTGTCTCCAGCTAGCCCTGCCCCAAGCCCCTGTCTGCAGCTGGCCCCATGTCCACTGGTGCCCTGCAGTTCCCAGGGCAGTAACCCTGCACACTTGCTTCAGTGAGGGGGGCAGGGAGCAGCTGGGATCCACACATATGCAAACCCTAGGGTGACCAGACAGCAAGTGTGAAAAATCAGGACAGGGGGTGGGAGGTAATAGGAGCCATATAAGAAAAAGATCCCAAAATCGGGACTGTCTCTATAAAATCAGGACATCTGGTCACCCTAGCACACCCCCAGGGAGTGGTGGGGACCCACACATGTGAAACGGAGCTCATTTCTAGTTCAGGCCCATCTTTTCAAAAAAGAACTTTTGGCAGAGTTAACATACATCCGTATTGTCCCGGACAGGTCAGGCTTTTTGG
The DNA here is from genome assembly GCF_965140285.1 of Lepidochelys kempii. Lineage (NCBI taxonomy): Eukaryota > Metazoa > Chordata > Testudines > Cheloniidae > Lepidochelys > Lepidochelys kempii. The sequence goes on from NC_136380.1 coordinate 98,186,152, forward strand.
TTCTTAAATCGCCGTCCGGGAGGAATTTATTCCTCCCGGGAAAATACGGACATATCGGAACCCTGTTGGTACAAAAAATACATACTGGGGCACATCCCTTAAATCAGAACCTTTTATAGGGAACCAGTTGTTAAGATTTTGGCAGCTCATCACTGAGTATAAAGGTTATTTTAGTTCTGTATTTAGCTGCTGGAATACTGTGTATAGTAGTATCTCCAATTCAAGAAGGGTGTTAGTAACTTGGAGATAGTTCAAAGAAGAGCAACGAGAATGATTAAAGGATTAGAAAACATGCCTTATAGTGATAGACCCCAGGCGCTCAATCTGTTTAGCTTAACAAAAAGAAGGTTAAGAGATTACTTGATTACAGCCTACAAGTTTCTACATAGTGAAGAAATATTTAATAATGGGCTCTTCAGTCTAGCAGAGAAAGGTATAACGTGATTCAGTGTCTGGAAGTTGAAACTAGACAAATTCAAACTGGAAATAGGTGTAAATTTTTAATAATGAATAATATCAACCATTGGCTGTAGCAGATTCTTTGTCCCTGGCAAATTTTAAATTGAGGTTGGATGTTTTCTAAAAGATATGCTCTAGAAATAATTTTGGGGAAATTCTATGGCCTGTTTTATACAGGAGGTCGGACTACATGATCACAGTGGGGCCCTTCTGGCCTTGGAATCTATAAATATGAGGCCCCAGTACTCTGAACTTAACTTCGAGGACTTCAACAAAAAGGTTGTCTGGGGGATTGGGTCACTAGAGTCTGACAGAGCACAGGAGAACCAGATCTAGACTACCACACACATGCTGGGTTTCAGTTACTCTTTCCAGCCGCAAGAGACGTGATTACATTTGTGGGACCTGCTGGGAATAGATTACAACTCCCCAGCTTATGTGGGAACCTACAGTATTGCCCCAGCCGGTACAGGAACATTTTGGCAACCAAGCAGCCTAACTCCAGAGTTTCTCTGCTGCTGCAGCTCCTGAGCCCAGCTCAGGTGATTCCCCGCTTCCCCAAAACTGCACAGACGCATGGATGAAATGTACAGAAGGGTGGACGTGCTAGCCAACAATAGGACACATGTCTCGCAGCAAGGAGGAAGTGCATTGGCCAGGGGAAGTGCTCGGAGTGTCCAGGCCGCTTGCTGTTAGTGGTCAGGTTGAGTGGTCATGGATTGCAGTGGCCTTAAATGGAATCTTCAAGGTACAAAGCCAAGCCTCCAACAGACAACGTTTGCTCCTGCTCCAACGTTTGCTCCTGCTCCAACGTTTGCTCCTGTAGTTGACTAGGAGCAGTCTAAGTTCATGGGGAAATGTCCTCATCATCCTCGTTATTGGGGAGTGGATGGGTGCACTACTGGACACTGTCTGCCAGGTAACTACCATCTAGTGAGAGAGATTCTTTAAGCACTGGCAATGATAGTACCTATCAGCTCCCCTTAATGACTGGATGCAGTTAGTGGCTGGGAATGGGCTCAGCATCCCTTACATAGGGTACGCTTGCAGATGTTTAGTTAGTTTCCAAGATACGCTCCTTCCAGGGGATCATCCAGAGCAATGAACCTCTGTCGTGTTAGGTATGAACCTGCTCCACCATTGCTACAATGAGCTGTTAATCGCACTGCAAGTAGATGGATATGAACTGTGGACAAAGCAGCTGATCTGTGGAGTGGAAAAACTGAAAACATAGCTGCAAACTACTCAAAAGGAGAACTGAAGGCTGGACCTGCAGCTGCCGGAGCTACACAGAAAGATGACCATCCTCAGGAGCCACTTTCAAACCCAGTTGCTGCAGGAGATGAGGAACACTATTCAGACAGAAGAATAGCTCCATCACAGCTCCCTGATGGGGAAAACATTGAGTTACTGACTTGGAGAGCAAGCTTTTCACGGTGTCTGAGCTGCATCTCCCTTACAAGAGGGGCAAACAGAGGATGAAGTGCACTGTGCAGCTAGAGATCCATAACAGGGATGTGGCCATTACTGACTCCAACCATAGACATGCCTAACTGCCAACAAGCTCACACACAGACTTATTTTGCATGAGTATATTGGGCATGTAGATGTATGAAGTAGGCATACTGAAATATATGGGCAGATATGAGAATCTGATCCTATTTGTAATGGATGAATGTGAGCCATAAAAACATGATTTTTTTTACTTTAAAAATTTATTTTGGTCCCATCTCTTTTGGGTCAGTTTCCAGTATGAAATGAACTTATGTTCGAGTTGTAAACTCCCTACAAAATAGCTATTAATGGCAACACTTGGGTCAATACTTAATGGCACTGCTATAATAATGTGTAAGTTAGACTTTTCTCTTTCCTTTTTTGTATGTAGAATGCAATTTATTTTAGAATATATTTTAGAACTGCCAACGAAAAAAATTAACTTTATAATCAACTGTTTCTAAAGAGCAATATGCAATTTAAACAAAGTGTCCTGCAGATCTTAAGACAGTGATCAATGAGCTGTCTTTAGTCTCCAACAGCTTTACCTTCTGTTCTTAATTATTTTGTGCATTTTGAACAGGTAACTTTTATAGACATAAGAACACTTCCATTTAAACTCTACTAATTTAACAAATGTAATTCTTTAAAGATTGTTTTTCTCCTTCTCTTCAGATAAGGCATCATATGATGAAATCTTGTTACTGTTTAATAGATTCTAGAGGTCTTATTGTCCTGTGGTGCAGAGAAACCATTGTGTTCATGTCATTAAATACAGGAGACAAATGTTGCTATTTTTATTATGGACATTGTTTAGGTATATACCAGATCTGGAATTCCTTGCTCTTGTAAGTATCACTTTGATTTAGAAACAATTGCTGAGGGAAAACTGTCGCTGATATAACAATAAATGCTTGCAGATCTTTCAGTTTAAAACTGAATTGTGCCCAAGGAACAATTCCAGCCTCCTTGCAGATGTTCTGTCACTTTTTAAGATATTGTTGAGCCTGATATAGATGTTTAGGCAGTGCTCAAGTTTTGATTACCCTTTTATAAATTATCTACCCACAAAACTAGGACTAGTTGGTTTCATCGTGTCCTATTAACAGGTTGCCTGTTTTCTTTGATTTACTTATGTGAAACTTTTGTTTATGCTTTAGCTTCTATGGGGCAGTTGCAGTGTGTGTGCAGTGAAAAATAGAAAACGGTGAAATTGCTGTTTGTTTTGTATGCAGTACTGCATACAAATCCTAATTGGGATTGGGACTCTGTCGTTGTATGTGCTGTACATGAAAATACTGTCTTTTCCACAGACAGGTTACAGTTTAAGAAGGCAAGTGAAATTCAAAACCTGGGGATGGGGGTTCCAATCCAATACTATGTTAGTAGAATGGTTTGTTCACATCATCAGGAGACATATTAGAACTTCTTGCTTTTTTCCATGCCTCTAGGTTCTGTTACAGTATCAGGCTTTCAATTATCTAGCTTCCTTTCTTTATGTAGAGTATATTTGTGCTTTAAAGTTTATTTTTTGTTTCTGGTATCATTTCTTTCCTGCTGCACATGTTGCCACAGATGTTCCAACATCACTTCCCAAATTGACATTTTTTTTCCTCTTTATTATTTCCTGCCCACACTTTCAGTGTAGGCCAAGAATCATAATTACAGTGATCCCTTACCAGTGGAGGTAGGGGATGATCAGACGTCATTGTTCTTGAGGAATATCTAAATATATTTGAAGTTGAGTTAATATTCTGTTACTGTACAATATGATCTAATATAAGGTTTTTCATGGAAATTGGAATATCATAGCTCCTGTCACCAGAATATACATAACTTACATTAAAAGATGTATCTCTTTTAATCTCTCAAGATCTATCTATCTATCTATCTCTCTTCCTCCTTCAGGTCAGCAGGACCCAAACTTTGTTTATTTTATTTGTATTTTTTAAATATAGCATTGTTATGGGCACATTAGGTCTAAAAGTGCTGAGGTTCATGGTCATCCTAGTCCTTCTGGGAGCCGTTTTTTGGACTTGGGGTCCCGTTGTCAAGAAAGCAGTATCTTGACATAGGTTTCACTCCTGAGGCTGTTCTATACACAGTTTTTGTACCATTTTAAGTACTTTGGTTTGGTGTGTGATTTTTATACCAATATACTTAATGGTACAACTCCTAGTATGGACACACTTATGCCACTATACTGGTATAGCTTCTTCCTGTATATTTAGTGGAGTAAGCTATTATGATGCTTCCTGGGGGTACCCAGGTTGTGAGGCGCCTCACTACCACCTGTCCTTAGTGCAAGGAAGCTTTGTCTGTACCTGCCAGGGGTCTGTACCCCAATTCCACCAGTAACATGGAAGGACAAGCACTCCCATTCTGGTCTTGAGGGCCCTGCTACCACTCTACAGGTTAGTAATAGGCACGCTCCAGCCCTCGATTGGATTGTCCCTGGATTGTCCGCCCCCGGGCCATAGGACACTTACAGCATTCGCTGATCTCCTGCTTCAAAAGAATTCCCAGGATACCACATTAACCTCAGATCACCACTCAGCTTAACTCACAGCATTTAGATTTGTTTTTAATGAAATCAAGTATGTTTATTTAACAAAACCTAGAGATTCAATTAGTAGCAAGTTGAAGTATTGGGAAATAAATGGTTACCTATAAAATAAAATCATACCACATTCTAGAGCCAAGACTTTTAATTAACAAGATATTCTCGTATCTAATGTATAACTTCTCATGAAACATCCCTGCAGCAATTTACAACCTGGATGGCTGTGATAATTCTTTCCTAGGTGAAGGATTCAGTGTGTCTTTTTGCACTCCAAGATATACCAGACCAAGCCTTTATCTTTATTCATAAACAGGATACCCTCTTGCTGTTTGTTTATTCCTGCAGATTTCCTGTCTTGTAGATTTCATAATCTCTCAATTCAAGTCTCAGTATGCAAATAGGCATCCAGTGTGAGGCAAACAGTACACAATGCACAAATGGCCAGACAGCAATAAATGTCACTTACCTCCTGCCTGAAAGGAACATCTCCTAGTGACCCACTCTAACTCTAAGACTTTAGGAACATGATTTTCAGTATAGCTACATAACTCCTTAAATATTATCTTACACACATTTTTCAGTGATTATGATGACTAGTGGGCTATTGGCACTCGGTAGAGACTTCACATGCCACCCTTTGGTGAACTATTATGCAGATATCCAACCCAGGATATGAACATCCCTGTGCAGCAGGTTCCTTGTAGATCACTAAGCAGAGATTGGCGCCTCCCTGAATCCCGACTCAGGTGCCTATCTCTGACAGAGAGGTGGGGCTTAGCATACACCCCTGTTGTTTCAGAGTAACAGCCGTGTTAGTCTGTATTTGCAAAAAGAAAAGGAGTACTTGTGGCACCTTAGAGACTAACCAATTTATTTGAGCATAAGCTTTTGTGAGCTACAGCTCACTTCATCGGATGCATACTGTGGAAAACACGGAAGATCTTTTTATACACACAGACCATGAAAAAAATGGGTGTTTATCACTACAAAAGGTTTTCTCTCCCCCCACCCCACTCTCCTGCTGGTAATAGCTTATCTAAAGTGATCACTCTCCTTACAATGGGTATGATAATCAAGGTGGGCCATTTCCAGCACAAATCCAGGGTTTAACAAGAACGTCTGAGGAACAGTGGGGGGGAAGAGGTTACTTTTTATAATGAATCAACCAGTCCCAGTCTCTATTCAAGCCTAAGTTAATTGTATCCAATTTGCAAATTAATTCCAATTCAGCAGTCTCTCGTTGGAGTCTGTTTTTGAAGTTTTTTTGTTGAAGGATAGTCACTTTGAGATCAGAAATCGAGTGACCAGAGAGATTGAAGTGTTCTCTGACTGATTTATGAATGTTATAATTCTTGACATCTGATTTATGTCCATTTATTCTTTTACGTAGAGACTGTCCAGTTTGCCCAATGTACATGGCAGAGGGGCATTGCTGGCACATGATGGCATATATCACATTGGTGGATGTGCAGGTGAACGAGCCTCTGATAGTGTGGCTGATGTTATGAGGCCCTGTGATGGTGTCCCCTGAATAGATATGTGGACACAGTTGGCAACGGGCTTTGTTGCAAGGATAGGTTCCTGGGTTAGTGGTTCTGTTGTGTGGTATGTGGTTGCTGGTGAGTATTCACTTCAGGTTGGGGGGGCTGTCTGTAGGCAAGGACTGGCCTGTCTCCCAAGACTTGTGAGAGTGTTGGATCGTCCTTCAGGATAGGTTGTAGATCCTTGGTAATGTGTTGGAGGGGTTTTAGTTGGGGGCTGAAGGTGACGGCTAGTGGTGTTCTGTTATTTTCTTTGTTAGGCCTGTCCTGTAGTAGGTGACTTCTGGGAACTCTTCTGGCTCTATCAATCTGTTTCTTCACTTCCGCAGGTGGGTATTGTAGTTGTAAGAATGCTTGATAGAGATCTTGTAGGTGTTTGTCTCTGTCTGAGGGGTTAGAACAAATGCGGTTGTATCGCAGACCTTGGCTGTAGACAATGGATCTTGTTCTTAGGCTCTTGTCTCTTCCTGTTCATTGTATAGGAGCCTAGGGGCTTAACTCATGGTTTGTGGACCACATTGTTGTGATTTTCTAGGTGCCTAAAAGTTAGATACTTAAGTCCATTCATGGATCCCATTTCTACAGCCTCAGAGTAAAACAGTCACCATCCATTGCAGCCTGTATGGCTTCTACTCTCCTCTTGCTCAGATTTCTTTCTGTTTCTGTTTAAATAGCCCAGCCTTAGAGGGCAGGGCCTCCTTGGGTATAAACCCCAAGCTGTCCTTTAAAGGAGTAATACCACCTTCACACATAGACATAGGAATAGGAAGAGAATTTTCAATTTACATTCCATTGATTAAATCACAGTTGTTTTAAGTTCTTATGTGGCTAACTTTCAAATTGCCTTTTGGACTCATCAGCCTTGTCTTGAGCTTTGCAGGAGTTGCTGGCCTCTAAAGAAATTAATTTCCCTATGTTTTTTGCCATAGGGAATGATGGGACTGAACTAATGATGGTGCTGAAGCAATGGAGCAGACCATGTTACTGGACATCTGCTCAGGTTAAACACCTTGCTAACAAATTACCACTGCATTGCTTACATGTTAGCTCTTATGAGCCATCAGGCTGCTGGTTCGGTTCCTTATGTGACACAATGTCAAATAAGCTTGGTGTAGTGATTTTCTAATATTTTCAAACTTCTCTCAAACACTGTGATAAACTGAGATTCAGAATTACTGGAGGAGCCAAAACAGAATGTAAATTTAAGATGTGAATTTGCTGGGAGGGAACAGTGCAGGGAGAACTAAATTTAAAACTCTGGACTGACTAATTACTTAATAGAGACTGATGCCAACACAGGTGGCTTTGTAAAGAAGTTATCCCAGAAACATTTTGTGGGGATAATGCAGATAACTTGGATGTCTGCTACTTACCATATTTTTCTTTTTTTCTTCCCCCTTTCACCTCTGCAAAAGCAGGATCTGGACATTGAAAATGTACAGATTGAGAACTGTCTGACAATCATGGAAAAGGTTTGGGATAGTACTTATAGTGAGGTAGGGTGCAGCCTACATATATGAAGAGACTAGAAATTTATTTGAAAACTGACAATGTAAAAGAACAAGCTGCTTTTCAAAGATACCACATCATTAAAGGGCTGCTGGCCCTTTAAGGGAAATCTGGGCCCAGGCTAATTTAAGGGGAATGAACCCATAGGCTGTTAATTGAAAGATGAACACCTAGGCCTGATAAAAAGCCATCAGGGCTCAGTTGCCAGGTGCTCCTGAAGAGAGGAGCTCTGTTAAAAGAGAGTAGCAAGCAGCAACATCAGCATTATTGCCACCTGTTAGCATTTCCAAGACCACAGGTCAAGACTTAAATCCCCTCAGCCCCAAAAAGGAGATCTGGGAAGTCTCCTGAACTTAAAGGGAGAGATCTTTCTGGGGGAAACTGATTGAACTAAATAAATTGGACCTCTGGAGAAAGGGGAATAATATTTAAATACTTTGTGTGTAATTAATTTATTCTTGAACCCTAAGGAAGTAGAGGGCCATGCAAGGCCACAAAGGGGTGTGGTCTGGGTGGCCCCCCTCTTATAAGGAAACTGAGGCAAGGAGTGACTGCAATGGCACATTTGGCCAGCAGGGGGTGCCCTAGGGGAACATGCACCACAACACACCTATTTTACTTAGAATAAAATATCAAGTGTATACTAATAAAACAGTAGATATTGAACTGATAATTTAAAATGTCTGCTCCCAGAGAATGACAGTAGTATAATATACTCATATGATGTACCATACATGAATTAGACTATCATTGTTTACCACAAAATGATGTTCCAAAGTTGGGTAAATGCCAGCTGGAAAGTCTGTTTGACCATTAAGAGGGAGGAGAAAACAGCACAAAGATGGTGACTTCGTATCTAAAGCACATCCCTTCATTAACTCTCTGTTTTAGGGCAGGGTTGAATGAGTGGAAGCAGCTCAGGAAGAACAGCACCTTTATTACATGGATTACATTTTCATAGGTTTTACAGGTTGGATTTCCACAAAATATGAAAACATTGCCACAGCCTTGCCCATTCTGCTTTGACTTGCACTAGACTATGTGGGTCTGTAGGTCCCCAGCCCTAATTTAAACTAGTTTAAATAACAGACTTGGAACAGTCCAGGATGAATTACTTTACATTGACACTTAAATTCAAAACTGACCGTGAATGTTGCTAATTGATGGATTAGAAAATATTATTAGCATCATATTACTATAGTGTAATATAATTTTTCTTCTACCTCGTGGTAATGTACTTCATATGCTTGATAGGGGTTGTGAAGAGGGGAACGTGTGCATCCTACCACAATGAATGGGTGGAAAGAAGTTTCTGTATGTGTCTGGCTGGTGGAGTTCCTCCTGAAATAATTACTTTGATATTGCTGAGATTTCACAGTATTTATTTTATTGTTAATGACTTATTAGGGCATCTTATTATTGTAAATTTATACTGTACAGTTCCAATTAGGTACAAATGTTGATAACTGTCCTGTATCTGAAAAAGTAACATGTCATTCAGAAAATGTAACTTGATACATTACTAGCAGGATAAAAGACTTGATAGAAAAAAAAGTTGAAAAATATGAGCAACCACTGTCTGTAAACTTGTCATCATTGTTCAGGCTTTAATGTCTTGCCATTTGTTGGACAACTATGTTGGGTCATCTTGCTACCACTATGCTTTGTCATGGAAACTGCATTTCTTAAAGATAGTATTTGGTATATCTCATTTATTTTTTTTCTACTTGCTTTTTCCTAGTAATTAAAGACATTTGTGCAGTGTCTCCATGCTGACCCAAGAATTCTTCTAATTTCCCTTTCATAAACATGTACTCATCGTGCCAGCCAAGTAAATAAACTTAAATTGTTGATGGCCTCCCATTGGTCCTTTTCAGGTGTGTGCATTAGGCAAAATTGTATTAATCTTAGTCAGCAAGCAGCCCTATTGAAATCAGAACCTCTAAAATTAATGTTTAATAAAAGACATATCAGAAATACAGATAAAGATATATTGTCATTCTTAAAAATAAATAAAATACCATTTCCATGCTAAAGGAGAGGAAGAGGACTCACCTTAGTTATTCAACACTATTCAAGTAAATGAATTTGCATCTGCTTATACCAATGGTATGTGTAGTCCCCTCCACATTTAATACTATGTAACTAACAAAGTTTGAAAGTGCATTACATTTGAAATGCTGGTATTGTTCTTAATTTAATACACAACTTGTCTGATGCCATTTTCAAATTCACAATGAAATCTGTTGGAATATTTTAACTATATTTTATTAATTCCTTTAAATATATTTATATTGCTGATTTTGTTTTTCTGAGCTGATTAGATTGTCTATTTCTGAAATAGTTTCCAGTAAAGCAAATCATACATGTTAAGATATATTCTTCAGGCATCTTTAACTTGTTTTGAGAGTTTACCATAATCCCTAATAAACTATTTATCTTCCATTTTTAATGTCATGTTGGATATATAATAAAATGCTTTAATTTGCTGTTAGCAATTACAGTTTTACATGAAGAGGGAGGGTTGATTTGATTAATCATACTTACAAGCTGTTAGTGAAGTAAAAGGAAAATGATTTGACTTGATTTTTGACATAATTGCTTCATTTGGATTAGCATTGCTTCAATCAGTTGTTGTTGAGAAAAGAGGGACTAATTTTGTTTAAAGCAAGATTGAGGATGAATAGCTGATGGTATCAATAGTGAAAAGAAAGATAATAGCATTTAAACACAGCTTTATATGGAGATCAATTAAAAGGGGAGTGGGAACACCTATTAAAATGGCATTTATTACAATATATAGATTTTTCCAATCCTTAAAATCCCCTCAATTATTCTTGTAATCTGGGAATGCATCATTACACAGTTCTGGCTTTTGAGTTACTCGGACAAAAGAAGGTATTGGAAAGCAAGAAAAGCATTTTCATGCCTCATAGGTGAAGACATTTGCTATGGTAATCTATGCATATTTTCCATCAGATTAGCAATAAACCCTATTTCATCCAGTTTGAGTTTTTAGTTCTTAAAAAAGGTTAATTTAGTAGAAAAATAATACATTTAAATTTAGTTAATATTGTATGCAGAATTTGGCTTGTATAAAATAGGTAAAAATAATAAATATTTTGCTAAAAAATTCAGACTTAAAAATGCTTATTTTATTAGAGGAAATATGTATCCAGAGTTACCTGTTCTCACATCTAACTTCAAAGGATTAAAGACACAGTCATGTTAAATCACATTTTTGTCTCTATTTTCTTACTATTGCTACAAAGGTTAGATTTTACTATATTTAAACAAGAAAGTATATTTCTGTTTTGTTTTTCTTCATAATTGATAGCGCTTTGTGTGTAGCCAATCTCTGTCCTCTTAATACTCACTTTCCCCTTTTGTTTGTGAGTCTTACAGAGGGACAAGGGAGAGACATAATACACAAAACACACAGAGTATGGTTATCTGAATTACTACTTTAATTATAGTTAGTGTTGTCTTTATGTCAGTTTAATATATAGTATTACCTACAGGGGTAATGTCCACTTGAAAACTAGTTATTCTTATAAAATGCATTGTTGCTGATTTGTGTCCTGAATATTTTTTTAATATATGTAAGAATGAGAATTAAGTGTTAGTATTCTGGGCCAAGATCTCTGGTAAAAAAAAAAAAGAAAAGAAGAAGAATAAATTAAAATTAAAAAGACATGGAGCAGTGTAAAAAAATAGGATTATGAGAGCAGCTGAATAAGTGTTGGGCTACAAGACCAAATTGAAGAAAGCAAGTTGTATTACGGATGAAGTGCTGCAGTTGAGTGAGAAGTATAGGAAGCGGAAGGAAAACAAAACAAATGAAAGTGTAAGAGCTGAGCACAATAGGCTGACTGGAGAGCTAAAATAGAAAACAAAGAGAGAGTGGATAAGTGAACAGTTTAAAAAAGCGGAGGAATATGTGGCGAGAGATGTGACAGGGATTTTATTGCAAGATCAGAGAAATGAGTGGAACATACGAGTTGAAGATGTCGGTGGTGAAACACAAGCACCGAGAAATAATTGAGGATGAACAAGCAAAGAATAAGTGATGGAAAGAATATTTTGAAGAGCTGTACAATGTGCAGAACACAGTTGAAGAGAAATTTTCCTGGAGAAGCTTCCTAGCAGAAATGAGATACCGGAATTCATAGTAGTAAAGACTTTGATAGTTTGAAAAAGAAAGTCACCAGGGAAGTGACAACATAACTAAAGGCACTGCAAGCAGGTTAGGAACATATGGCAAAGGGACATGTACAAGCTATTCAACAAGATTTACAAACAAGAACAAGTACTGAGTGAATGGGTAAAGCGGTAATAGTACCAGTCTATTAAAAAGAGGATAAGAGTGAATGCAAAAACTAAAGAGAAATTAGCTTCTTCAGTGTGCTGGGAAAAGAATTCACCAAGTGGTTGCAGAGGAGAATGAAAAGATATGTGAAAGCAGCGATTGCAGGGGAACAGGCTGGATTTAGACCAATAGGCCAATTGATCATTTTTTTTGTGGTCAGAAAGAAATTGATGAAGTACACGTAACAGATTTGACTGTATTTTAACAATTTTATAGACTTCAAACAGACTTTTGATAGCATTTGGCAGAAAATGTTATGGCAAGTTATGAGAATGTATAGCATCGCCATGCGATGAAATATCCACTCCACACAAGACTTTGAAGGGTTAAGGTTGCCAGGTGGACCAATTAACTCCCAGGCTCCTCCTGGAGGAGGAGCCAGGGAGCAGGGTTTGATTAAATGAGGCTCCAGCTGGACAGGAACAGAAAGAGCCTGTAATAGCCTAGGAGTTGAGAGCAGAAGGGGGCTGCACAGAAGGAGTCTGCAGTCACTCCCTGGCGAAAGGGAGGTATGTTTGGGACTATAGAGGGTAGTCTACCTACAGGTGCACCCTAGGAGGAGGGAATTTGGGCTGGAAAACCCAGAGAGGGGGGAGAGCCAGAAAAGTAGAAAGGCTCATGGGAAAAGCAGCAAGGCGTGGGATAGGGTAGACCTTGGCTGCTGAAGTGAGGGCACTGAGCTGGAACCTGGAGTAGAGGGCGGGCCCAGGTTCCCCAACCAGCCGTTGGGGAAGTGGTGTAGACCAGACAGCAGAGAGCGAATTGCCTGGGACAGTTTGCCTTGGAAGACTTTGATACCCCAGAAGGGGAGGACCATAGGGACATGGCCAGAGGGCAAAGTTACAGAGTGGAAGCTGCAGCTCCTAGAGTGAGAGGGACAGCAGAGATAGAGAACCACGGCTGGAGAGACTGCCACAGGAGGGCGAAGTACCAGGAAGGAGATAATCCCACAGAACGGCCAGGAAGAGGAACCCCTAGCAGTGAGTGGACCCTGTTACACACCAAAAACCTGATCAATCTGATAGCATTTACATCAAGTTGATGAGTGTGGTGAGAGTAGACAGGTATATGACAGAATTATTCCAGATGACTGTAGAAGTGAGATGATGCATACTACCACTAGATTTGTTCAACTTGGCACTTGAAGCAGTACTGGATATAGCACTGAGAGATGAAATGAATCATGTTGCATAATAGGACAGTACATAACCTTAGATTCTCGGATATTGACCTCACAGCATTGATTAAGGAGGATTTGCAGAGAATAACTGACAAGATAGAGCAGGAAAGCAGAAAATTTGAATTGAAGTCAGCACAGAGACAACAAAAATTATAGCAGTTGGAAGACAAGAAAAAGGTAAAGATCAAACTTTGAGATAGAAAATTAGAACAAGGGGAAAAATTGTTTACCTTGGCAGACTAGTATCAAAGAATGGGAATTATGAAGACTAGCTACTACTGCATTTGGAAAACTCTGCAAGGATTTGGAAAAAAACTTAGATGAAAACAAAAATCAGCATATGAGACAACTGTCACATCAGTACTGTTGTATGGGTTAGAATGCTGGAATATGACAAAAGCTGATGGATGAAAGTTTGAGTGAAATACCAAGAGTTTCAAGACTACAGAAAATAAAAAATGAGATAAGAAAATAGTTATGGCAAGAAATAGCACTGCTACCGATAATTAAAGAAAGACAACTGCAGTGGTTTGGACACATGTCAAGATTGGACCCAGAAAGGATACCATACGTGGAGATACATACCAGAGTTACAGGAAATAGAGAGAGACTGACATTGGGTGCATTGCTTATATACAGTGAAGAATGACATTCAGCACAATGGTTTGAAGATGAGCAAAGCTGAGAAGCTGGTACAAGATAGAAAGTGGTGGGCAAACTTCATTCAGCCCCATTATTGTTATTGAGCTCTCTGACTGGGAATCAAAGAAAAGGATGTTTATGAAAGGTATAATATGAATCTTTGTGTCTGGGTTTTTAAAGAAAGTGAGTGTAACTAAATTTTAACTGTAAATTTTTTAACTGTAAATTTCTTGGCATATAGCGTGTCTAGCAACATCAACAAATTTTGTCAGGGAGTTTAATTTTCTTTTAATACAGAAGTACTAAAATTTAGATTAATATAATAAATTATTTCAACACAGAGTTCCCCCAAGCACATTTTTTTCTGTGTGGAAGAAATCTTCATAGACAGATGTTAGTCTTATAATCTCCTCAGGCACTTTTGCTCTTGTGGATTTAAGCTTGTTAAATTTTAAGAACATAAGAATGGCCCTACTGGGTCAGACCAAAGGTCCATCCAGCCCAGTATCCTGTCTACCCACAGTGGCCAATGCCAGGTGCCCCAGAAGGAGTGAACCTAACAGGTAATGATCAAGTGATCTCTCTCCTGCCGTCCATCTCCACCCTCTGACAAACAGAGGCTAGGGACACCATTCCTTACCTATCCTGGCTAATAGCCATTAATGGACTTAACCTCCATGAATTTATCCAGTTCTCTTTTAAACCCTGTTATAGTCCTAGCCTTCACAACCTCCTCAGGCAAGGAGTTCCACAAGTTGACTGTGTGCTGTGTGAAGAACTTCCTTTTATTTGTTTTAAACCTGCTGCCCATTAATTTTATTTGGTGGCCCCTAGTTCTTATATTATGGGAACAAGTAAATAACTTTTCCTTATTCACTTTCTCCACACTGCTCATAATTTTATATACCTCTATCATATTCCCCCTTAGTCTCCTCTTTTCCAAGCTGAAAAGTCCTAGCCTCTTTAATCTCTCCTCCTATGGGACCCATTCCAAACCCCTAATCATTTTAGTTGCCCTTCTCTGAACCTTTTCGAATGCCAGTATATCATTTTTGAGATGAGGAGACCACATCTGTACACAGTATTCAAGATGTGGGCATACCATGGATTTATATAAGGGCAATAAGATATTCTCGGTCTTATTCTCTATCCCTTTTTAAATGATTCCTAATGTCCTGTTTGCTTTTTTGACTGCCGCTGCACACTGCATGGATGTCTTCAGAGATGACACGATAACTCCAAGATCTCTTTCCTGATTAATTGTAGCTAAATTAGCCCCCATCATATTGTATGTGTAGTTTTGTACGAAAGACTGTTATTCCCTCCCTCCAAGCAACCATTACTCTATCATGCCAAACCCAGTATTGTAATCCCAGGTGCACATTCCTTTGCTGCTGGTTTATGCCATGTAGCACATCTAAACTGCGATTGCTGACTGTTCTCATGCTCTGTTATCTCATTGGTGTTAAATTGGTGAATCACCTTTTCTTAATACTTCCCCCTTTACCTTATGGAGGATTAAAGTTGAGTTTATTGGATAGTAATTTCTAGGATCATTATGGTTTTGATTACTTTTAATTTTTTCTTATTTTGTAGTACTTCCTCAGTTCTTTGCTCCCTCTTCCCCCTCTCCCGCATTGTGCTTGTTTTGGTCAGTTCAATAGACAATTCTTTATAAATACAAGAATGCATATCCTCCACACTACAGAATTATATATGTTCAGGTTTTCCAGGCAGGGCAGGGCTCGCTTGATTACAACCCAGGCTGTTCCAGCTGTATTCTCCAGCCTGCCCCTTAAAGTGGTAGAACACCAAGGCATTATATGTAATGCAGTTGATGTTTAAATGTTTACCTCTCACATTTCTTTAATTTTCAGTAATACAAGAATAGAGCTCTAAAGCAGCTATGATCATTGCATTGACTTAATGACAACTAGTATTATTTGCTTTTAAAAGAACTACAATATAGTAATTTAGAATTTGTTTTTATATATGAGTAAAATATTTGCATTTAGAGTTGCTGCAGATTTCTTAAAGATTTTGACCTTTGGGGTTTTCCCAGAGTTTTGATCAGCACTAAGAAATGGAGGAGTGGATGCTTGGACTAGTAACTTTTGAGGATTATATATCAAACTGTTTTGTTGGGGAAAAATCAAATTCTATGTAATCATTTGGTTTGTATCACTGGTGATAAAGTTTCAAGTCTTGCACATGTGGTGTTATGTGATAAAATTCATCCTGTGGAATATAGGATCTCAGGTATCAATAAAGACTGTCATCTGGCTAGTCTGTTTGCTTGATGGGCTCATGTAATTCTTTTTATAATGTTAATTTCAGCAGAACTGAGTCACTTCAATTACTTTATTATATTAATTCTCAGCACTGCTAATTCTGTTCTGAGACTCCCGTGCTGTTTTCTGTGTCAAATGGCTGGCTTTACTTTCAGAATCTTAGTTTTTAGTTTGAACCTTAATACTAACATTCTCAGCTGTATTATGTTTTTGTAGGTCTCCTCTTCTGTTTGTGGTGAACAAATCTTTTATCATTCCTTCTTCTTTCAACACCCTTTATTTCAACATTAATCTTTTGTGTTTAGAATCATAAAATCATAGACTATCAGGGTTAGTAGGGACCTCAGGAGGTCATCTAGTCCAACCCCCTGCTCAAAGCAGGACCATCCCCAGCTAAATCATCCCAGCTGGGGCTTTGTCAAGCCTGACCTTGAAAACCTCTAAGGAAGGAGATTCCACCACCTCCCTAGGTAAACCATCCCAGTGCTTCACCACCCTCCTAGTGGAAAAAGTTTTTCTAACATCCAACCTAAACCTTCCCCACTGAAACTTGAGACGATTACTCCTTGTTCTGTCATCTGGTACCACTGAGAACAGTCTAGATCCATCCTCTTTGGAACCCCCTTTCAGGTAGTTGAAAGCAGCTATCAAATCCCCCCTCATTCTTCTCTTCCGCAGACTAAACAATCCCAGTTCCCTCAGCCTCTCCTCATAAGTCATGTGTTCCAGACCCTAATCATTTTTGTTGCCCTCCACTGGACTCTTTCCAATTTTTCCACATCCTTCTTGTAGTGTGGGGCCCAAAACTGGACATAGTACTCCAGATGAGGCCTCATCAATGTCGAATAGAGGGGAACGATCATGTCCCTCGATTTGCTGGCAGTGCCCCTACTTATACAGCCCAAAATGCTGTTAGCCTTCTTGGCAACAAGAGCACACTGTTGACTCATATCCAGCTTCTTGTCCACTGTAACCCCTAGGTCCTTTTCTGCAGAACTGCTGCCTAGCCATTTGGTCCCTAGTTTGTAGCAGTTCATGGGATTCTTCCGTCCTAAGTGCAGGACTCTGCACTTGTCCTTGTTGAACCTCATCAGATTTCTTTTGGCCCAATCCTCTAATTTGTCTAGGGCCCTCTGTATCCTATCCCTACCCTCCAGTGTATCTACCTCTCCTCCCAGGTTAGTGTCATCCGCAAACTTGCTGAGGATGCAATCCACTCCATCCTCCAGATCATTAATGAAGATATTGAACAAAACCAGCCCCAGGACCGACCCTTGAAGCACTCTGCTTGATACCTGCTACCAACTAGACATGGAGCCATTGATCGCTACCTGTTTAGCCTGACGATCTAACCAGCTTTCTATCCACCTTATAGTCCATTCCTCCAGCCCATACTTCTTTAACTTGCTGTCAAGAATACTGTGGGAGATCATATCAAAAGCTTTGCTAAAGTTAAGGAATGCAGGTAGTGTCTGTATCATAGTAGTGCTATGGTAGCAACTTTCATGACTGCTAGTGTAGGCAGTTACCTAGCTTTGAAACACAGAAGCAGCTTGTATTGTCATCTTGCATTTGCCCTTTCAGGCCTTGTCTCCAGCTATAAGAAGAATCTTCTCCCTCTGTGATTTCATGGGGGAATCCCCTTTACTCTTCTACTCCAAACTGTGTTGTCTTGAGGTAGAAGGAATATAGACACACGTGCACTCTGTTGTCCCCATGTCAGGACCCTGGGATCAAAACAAAGAAGTGACATTTTGCATTAATAGCACTCAAACACACTGTAACCCTTGGTGTGTTAGCCATGGACTGTCTTGCACATAGCACCACCATTCCTGGCTGATAGCCAAGTCTATCTATATACAGTATCTGGTTATAACCAGGTTTCATGAATCATATACATAGAACATAAGAACAGCTATACTGGCTCAGACCAGTGGTTCATCTAGCCCAGTATCCTGTCTTCCAACAGTGGCCAACGCCAGGTGCTTCAAAAGGAATGAAAAGAACAGGTCAATTATTAAGTGATCTCTCCCCTGTGGTCCCAGACCCAGCATCTGGTGGTCAGAGGTTTGAGACCCAGAGCAAGGGGTTGCATCATTGATGATCTGGGTTAGTTGCCATTGATATTCCATGAATTTATCTAATTCTTTTTTGAACCAAGTTAGTTTTGGCCTTCATAACATCCCCGACAATGAGTTCCACAGGTTGACTGTGTGTTGTGTGAAGTACTTCCTCTTGTTTGTTTTAAACCTGCTGACCATTAATTTCATCGGGTAATCCCTGGTTCTTGTGTTATGTGAAGGAGTAAATAACACTTCCTTGTTCATGTTCTCCACGCCGTTCATGATGTTATAGACCTCATTCGTATTCCCCCCTTTAATCATCTCCTTTTCAAGCTAAACAGTTCATGTGTTTATCCTCATATTCAAGGTATTCCATGCCCTTAATCATTTTATTGTCCTTGTCTGTCCTTTTTCCTTTTCTAACATATCTTTTTTGAGATGGGGCAACCAGAACTGCACATAGTATTCAAAGTGTAGTTATACCATGGATTTATATAGTGGCATTATGATTTTCACTGTCTTATTATCTATACCTTTCCTAATGGTACATAACAGTCTGTTAACTTTTTCAACTGCTGCTGCATATTTAGCAGATGTTTTCAGAGAACTATCCACAATGATGTCTGCATGTGCTGTCCAGTAGCACTGTATGGCAAGATCCATATTATAAACATGTGAACATTCGCTTTGCTAAAGTGTGCTCTGTATTTCAATGCTATTTAAATTAAAATAAAAACGTAGTTAATTGGTACTGAAAATGGTTTCAAATTATTACATTTTCAGTAACCTTAAATCTCTCAAGTGGAATTGTAGATATACGTAATTACATACTTTACCTATTGTGTTTATTGAATTCACTACGATGTAGTGAACTTGAAAGTTGGGACAAGATCAAGAAAAGAATCTCTGGTAATAAAAGCAGTTTGATATAAAAAGACAAAGAGAAATGGTCCACTGGACGTTTGTTTAAATTTTATCAGTATGGCATTAGAACAACCTGTAGTTCAATACATCTTGCTAAAACTGTGCTTGATCTTGTAGAGGCATGGGGAAGTATACATGCTCCTAAGGAGGAAGACTTTCTATCCAGCAAATACATTGCTACTGACTGGAAAGGGGAAAAATCATGTGCTCGTGCCTTGTTACACCAATGGGTTGCCCAAGGGTTATAGATGAATCACTACCACTGGCTTACAGGACAAGGGAGTCCAGAGGAGGCTCACTCAAAATTACCAGCTGCTGGCATCACAAGCCACACTCCAGGCTCTGCAAGCAGGCCAGCAATTTGGCCATTCCAGCCCTTAGGTTTCCTTAGTGAGGGCTTGGGGCAGAACAGAGATAACATGGCTACATCAATGGAGAGAGTTCACTCCAGAGTTCTGCTTTGGCTCCCTCAAATTCTGGACACCTGCAACACGCATACATTCGCTGTCTCTGTGGAAGCGGTGCCATTGCGTTCACTGCCTTCATCTCAGTTCAGTACTCTCCTTCTCGAACAACATTTAGACATGTCTACAGTAAAACCAAATAGAAGTTTATTGACAGAGCTTAAGATAAATATTCAGATAGAAGTAAGTGTAAGGAGTGGGAACATATGGTACAGATAAAATAAAAATATAAAATGCAATCTAGAGAATATGCTTGTTAACAAGCTCCTCTAATAAGGTATGTCTCACAC
The DNA here is from genome assembly GCF_965140285.1 of Lepidochelys kempii. NCBI lineage: Eukaryota > Metazoa > Chordata > Testudines > Cheloniidae > Lepidochelys > Lepidochelys kempii. Next base: position 98,205,941 of record NC_136380.1, read on the forward strand.
AATGGTCAGTCCATATAGCGCTTGTTCAGTTGAGAGAGCCATGTAAGGATACTTTCTTATGGCCTTCTTTCTCTTTTTATACAGTCCCAGACTTTTTGTCTCTTTTCATAAATGGGGTTTTGTTAACTTCAGTTCTCCCCAGTACTCCGCCTATTCAGGGTCGTCGTCTTGGCCTCTTTTGTGCTTTGTAAAGGCTCAAGCCTGCACCTTGTCTAAACTGTAAACACTTGGCTGGGCTGGATAGAAAGATGTCAGTTGTTCTCACTCTTGATTGAGTTAGCTCTGAGACCCACCCTGCCCCAGGTGACCAATTGCACCTCCAGCAGCTTTGGAACACAATATTCTACATGTTCTGTAACTCTTACAATATTTTTTGTACATTCATCCCTCAATAATTATGACAACCAGTGATTTCTACACTTTCAGCAGACACCACACAGAGCCCACTTCAGTGAAGATGGGCAATCATAGTGGGAAATATACTTGTCTGAGCACGTCTAGATTAATTCCTGAGTATAGACTTGTAACTGTGTACACCTCCTGTCTGTTGCCAATATGGGGCACCTGAGACACTGGGCACACTTGGCATCAGCCTAGCTCTGCTGCCATTGAAGTTGGTAGCAAAACTCCCATTCACTTCAGTGGGTGAAAAATCTGGCCAAAGCTGAGAGCTTTTGAAAATCATACCCTACAATGTTAAAAAAATAAAGATTAGTGAAAGCTAATGGCCAACCAAAACTGGAATAGATAACTTGGGTAGGATGGTTAGGGGGCTGGTGCAACTTGCAACAAAACAGTCTAGAAAGAAAATGAGACCATCATAAACTATTTGTACCTGGCCTCCAACTGTCCTAAATTCTACTTGAATCTACTCACATATATCGTACAGCTATTTGTAAAACAGCGTGTAACATCAATGGTAAAATACAAACAAATCATAGTTATAATGGACTTCTTAAAAGCATCTTCTATTTCCTAGACTGTTCTGAAGAGCATTTAGTCTATTTGATCACTGCTTATGGTGCTTGATCTTTAGAGGTGCTTGGGCACCTTGAATGGTGGGCCAAGGAGGGCCCCAAGGATGTGGGGGTGCACCACCATTTGCCCACTGAGGTTTTGATGGGGGGAGACCTAGAGGACCGGCCAAGCAACCCCCAGACCACCCTGGTTGTGACCCGTAGCCAGAGCCGGCGAGGGGCACTGCGCCCTGACCTTGGGGGAGGGTACACCGGAGGCGCAGGACCCTACCCTGGTGGGGAAGGAGCGCTGAGGGGCACGGCTCAGAGAGGCTGTGGCCTCAGACCCGGCCAATGAGAGGGAACTGGTGCCCATTCCTGAACACTTGCAATTCCCATTGACGACAGCAAAGATTGTAAATGTTCTGTATCTCAGGATTAGGCCCGCAGACAATATTCAGAGTCATACCAATCATACTGGTAACATTGCAACAGGGATGCTGATTAGGAAACATTAAAATCCAATACTATTCAATTCTAGGCATACAGTAACATCAGCTCTCACTAGCTTATGAACATTTTCATAAAACCATGAGCATACAAACCAGATAATTCTGGTGTTTGCGTTTGCAACATAATGTAGCTGGAGAAGAGACACGAGTGTTTTATCAAACCACAAAGAATCTTTGTTTGGATATAAGTGCCTGCTGAGTTCCCGGCTATAATGATATCAATAGAAAAGGCAAAAAAGCTGGAGTACATTAGTTGCCCTTTTTAATAGGATTGCCAAATTTGGTTGGATGTATTCTTTGAGATTTCATCACATGACATAAAATTTAATTGAAGATTAATCTTTAATTCCTGAAGACTCCAGAACAATCCTGGAGGGTTGGCAACCCTACTTGTTAAAGAGTTACATCTGCCTATTTATAGTATTTTCTAAATTTGCTTAGTAAACATTACAGAATTTTAAAAAGTTTCTACAGATGCCATTCATGTGACTTTTTAAATCCATCTTAATATCCCTCTGTATTTGTTAGTTAACAATCTGAGGAATCTAATAGCTGATATCTGCCTCATAATTAAATCTTAAAACCAGACGAAGCATTTGATATACCTGTTGAATCAAGTGTAGACACATTTTCAGATGCAATAGCATAGCATTTGAGAGCTATTTTATATCGACTCTGAAAGTGAATGTACAATATTATATGTTCAAACAAAGACCATATTAAATGTGACTGCCATGCCACACTATGTAAAGACTAATGTCCTGCTCCATGAAAATAGAATTTCTTTGATATATTGAGGCTTCAGATGTGATAACTTTCTTGACATTCTTTAAGTATGTTTTGATATCACATATGATCTGATAGTCATCTGTGCTAGTAGGTTTGCAGCATGTGTAGCAATTACTCTGTTCTGTCTTCTTCAGTTATAGCTACAGCCATAAAGGGAGAACAGATCTGACTGTTCCCTGGTGGTGACTGAAAACTGACTAAACTGCTGTTCAGATTAAGTGCTTGAATCTGAAGCCCTTATTCATGACTGACCAAATCCTTAAATCCTTACTCAGCCATAATTCCCACTGAGGTTCTGAGTAGGGATGGAGTAAAGATTTCAGGTTTTGCTCCTATATGCCTAAATCTGGAGCTGATCTTTGAATCAGCTAGCATTTATGATGAGAAATTAGCCAATTTCCATAAGCATCTTCTAAGCATACACATGGCAGCTTTAGTGCATTTTTAAATTTTTATTTCTTAGAAGTTTGAATTGCTATATATTTTGTATTCATATCTAAGATACTTCGGTTTTATATTTTCTGCTTGTTGAGGAACACAGTCAAGATTTCATGCATACTACCAGAGCTCAGGACTGATATTTCTAATTTAAAGCTAATTTGTAAATCACATAAGGAGAAATACATCAATATAATTTGCTAAATAATAATGCCCGAAAGAGCAAGGGAAGAGGAGCATTGGCTATATAATTTTTATGTACCATTTTTCCTCTTCATACCAGTTTCTGAACTCTCTACATTGTCACCCTGCTAACTCAAATATTAAATATAATTTCATTTAAAAAGTAATTGTTCTTATTTATTTCTATTACCATGGCACCTAGAAGCCCTAATCCTGGACCATGACTACATTGTGTTAAGCAGTGTACTAACACATAATAAAAAAGACAGCTCTGCTTTAAAGAGCTAAAATATAAGTATAAGGACTTGTCCATGTGAAGACTTAATGTGTGGCAAGCCGGGGTGTGAATGTACAGTGCACTAGCATGCTGCACACTAAATTGCTGTGTGGATCCTGCTGCCCCACACTAAAAGTTCCATTGTGCACTTTGACCTTAGTGTGTGGCAGGCTAGCATACAGTCCATTCACACCCCAGTTTGCTGCACACTAATTCTCCATACAGCAAGCCCCGAGACAAGATTGTGAATTTAGGCATTCTTTTATTTGCACCCTATGCACTATTGCAATAACTTTTGTATGAAATATGCCCTGTAAGGTATCATCTGAAAACTAACACCACAGTGGTTGGTATCATTGTAAAATATATGTAACACTGATGTATGTGAAATTATGAATGCTCACCAATTTTATGCTTTAAACTCTGTGACTAAAAGGTGTTTATCAACTCCCCCCGACATATTTGGTTTAACAGGTTTTCTCCAGATAAAGGAAAGACTCCAACATCTCAAACCAAGTGTGGCCCAAATTAAATAGGCTATTCATTTGTATCAGAGTGTAACGAGGTCTTCGCTTGCCCTCACAACAAATCAGCCAGAGACCCCTTTTGAGAGCAATCACTAGTGCTTTTTATTTTCAGTGTCAGCTCCCACCACCTTCTATTTACAATGTACTCCAAACCAGCAACCTGGGGAACAGCTAGCAGGGATACACACCCTTTCAATTCCTTCCTGCCAGCCTTATAGCCCCTGGCTAATGAGGCCCACAGGTGCTTCTCTTCTAGCACTTAGGCATGGCATACTCAGCAAGCATCAATTAATGCTTCTTAATTGGAGCTGGGCTAACAGGGGCATGGCTCAGGACCTCCTTGCCAACACCCTGTTACACAGAGATTGTAGCAAGGAAAGAGAATTTGCATAATGGTAACCACCAGAGGGATAGTGACCAGCAAGGAGCTTTATTTTCCAGATCTCATGGCTCCTTTAATCAGCATAAACTAATGACCCTTATCTGGAGGTACCCGTCTGAAGAATACATTTCAGAGGTTCACTGAAAAAGTGAGGGCAAAAGCGGGGGCAAAGAACCCCAAGTTTTTTCACCTGAAACAAAGAAACCAAGCACTTCGGGCTTTGTGGGAGATTCTGACCAAGGGTGTGGTCAGCCATCTTGCTAGAAGGTAGTATGGTAAGAATCTTACTTTGAACCAACACTGTAGTTTTGTTAAGTCTTAATCCCTAGAAAGCATTTTTCACCTTCATTTGCTTGTAGCCATCTCTGACTTTGTCCCTTACATTTGAACTCACTTAAAATCCTATCTTTTTTTTTTGTTTTTCTTTTAATCTAAACCAGCCCAGTGCTGTGTTTCAGTTGTAGTTATTAACTCCCGTTAAAGCAACAAACTGTTTATTTAAAGGAGCATGGATCTTGTCCTATAACTCTGAGTGCACTGGACAAGCAGTGACATACTCTCTCACTAGCCTGAGTTAAACCCCAAAATGTTGCAAAGATGCAACAGATCAATACCGACAGATAGGGGAGTACAGGGAAACAGTGAGACAGTACTGGTTAATGTGATAAGCATTTGTATCAACATACCAAGTGGCCTAACCATAGTCAAGTGTTTTGTAGGTATCATGGCAAAGGGGAGTTTGGGGGAGTTGTAGAAGGATACTGAGGTAACTTTGTGGACGCTTGCAGGGAGATCCTACCACGCATAAGGGGTAGCATGGGAGAAGGCATGAAGGTGCTTGTTTGCAAATATAACAAATGAGAGTGAAGGAGGCTTGCATCATGGACTGATCAGAGGCAGCCGTCAACAATTTCATCATGAATGAGAGATAAGTAGGCTGGGGATAGACCATGAAGGGCCTTGAAAGTGAAGGCAAGCATTTTATATTTGATGTGATAGACAAAACAGGTAGAGGGAATCAGACAGAGGGGTGACATGGTCAAAGGGAGGGGCTAGAAAAATAATCTTTGCAGCAGTATTCTGAATGTCTATGAACAGCGCAAAACTGCATTTGTTAAGGCCAGAGAAAAGGATGTTGCTGTAATTGAGTTGCAAGATGATAGGAGACTGGACAAACGTTTTAGCTTTGTGGATGGATAGGAAAGACCGTATCTTAGAAATGTTATGCAGAAAGAATCTGTGAGATTTAGATGTAGCCTGGATTAGAGGAGATAAAGAGGTCCAAGTAGAAGATGACCCTGAGTGACAGGCAGGATGGTGGTGTTGTCCACAGTGATTGAGAAAAGAGGCTGGAGGAGGTTTAAGGTGGAGGCAGGATAAAAGGCTCTGTTTTAGCCATGTTGAGCTTGATCTGATAGCTAGACATCCACAGGGAGATAACCGAGAGATAGAATGAGATTTTAGTTTGGACTGGTTTGGAGTACAGAGGTAGATCTGGGAGTTGTCAGCAGAAATTGTAGTTGAATTTGTGTTTGTGGATGAGAGTATGTAGAGATAAGGTTTAGGGGAAGAGAAGGGAACAAAGGACAGAGACCCCTGCGCAGAAAATGGGAGGGAGGGATGAGGAGGAACCTCTGAATGGCACATTGAAAGCGAGATTAGAGAGCTCAAAGGAGAACTAGGAGAGAACAGAGTCACAGACACCAAGAGAGGACAAGAATTCAATGTTCAGTTGTATCAAAGGCAGCTGACAGGTCAAGGAGAATGAGGATGGAGTACTGGTTCTGAGATTTGGTAAGAGGAGATTATTGGAGAGTTTAGTGAGAGTGGCTTCAGTGGGGTGCAAGTAGCAGAAGCCAAACTGGGGAGGAGGTAGGATGGAATTGAAGGAGGGGAACACCATACTGCAATTGTAATCAGTGCATTCAGGTATCTTAGATATGAAAGGGAAATGGGGTGGTAATTGGAGAGGCAAGTGGAGTCAAGGGTGATTATTTTTTTTTTTTGTAAGATGGGAGAGACCAAAGCATGCTGAATGGTGAAGGGGAAGAGGAAGAGAGAGCATGAGCATAGGGGTAAGGGAGATCAGAAGGAGGAAGAGGAAGGATTAGATGAGGAGACCAGACGAGAACATTTAGGAGGGGAAGGTTATAACATTCTTGGCCAATTTTCTATTAATAACCCATTCTTAATTCCACTAAGCCTGCCTTAGGTGATGAGAGGATAATAGGAGGATTGGGTTTAGGTGAAAAGACAGCATAAAGAGGAAGAAGTTGATGCAACAATAATTATTGTTGCCTATATCTGGGGAAATGAGAGAGCAGGTAGCAGATCAGAATTTAGGGGGGAGAAGATGTAAATCACATTTCACTAATATTAACCATATCCTGGGCTAATATGATTCTCTGAGGCTTGTGTAACCACAGGTGAGTTTGCTTACAGGTCCCCCCTCTGTGCTGATACACAAAACGTACGCGTCATAACCCCCAGCTACAGGACCTTGGCACTCTTCTCAAGCCAGAGCAGCTTAGACTTTTAGGTCTGGAGGTTCCTGGTTCAGTTCCTGTTGTGTCAGTCAAAATGTGCCGCTATTACTCCTGGGGCATTCTGCGCCAAAAAATTAAAAATTCTGCACACAATATTTTAAAATTTTGCAAAATTCTCCAAATTTTATTTGTCAAAATAACACTACATAATCATGCCAGTTTCAATTATTTTGGTAATTTATTTCAAAATACCTGTCAGCAACTATGTCTGTAACAATACAGACAGACACAATCATTCCACCAGGAGTAGAGAGTTAAAGAAGCCCCTATGACAACCCAGTTCCTGTTTCTCTGCGCTTTCCCTCTTCTTCCCCCCCGCCCAGAGCCTAGTTGGGGGACCAGATACCCACAACCCCTCCCACTCCCAGAGCCCATCCACGCCCCCTGCAGCCATTACACCTGAACCCCCTAGCTGCGTGGCCCACCTGGCCCAGATACCTGCACCCCCTACCCTCCAGAACCCATCCACACCCCCCTTCCCCAAATACCTGTACCTTCTCCACCCCCCAGAGCCCAGATGTGCCCCCCCACCCCAGTCCAGACACCTGCCCCCTGAGCCCAAAGATCCAGAGGAAGAAACAGCCTGATTACAGTCCCAGGCTAGTGTGGAGTTTCCTGTGTGCTGCCCTCTCCTTTCCTCAGGCCATGCTGGGAACTGCAGCTGACAGGAACTGTCCCCTCCCCCCAGCAGTGTCTTCTATGTACAAGCTGGGCTTTGCTGGGTCCAGCATCCCGTAGTGGCAGCCAGGAATGCTGCAGCCCATTTCTGTGGGGAAAAGGAAATTCTGCGCACACAATGTTAATTACTGCAAAATTCTGCATTGCACAGTGGCACAGAATTCCCCCAGGAATAAGCCATCACACTTGCATTCAAATTTATGTAGCTCATGATTCAGTAGTTTTGTGAACAGGAATACCCCATTATTTAAATGTATGTGCTTGCAGTAGAAAATGCTAGCTATTAAAGGATAGTGTCAGCTAAAACATGAAAAGTTGGTAAACAAATGTTGCTAATTTATTATTAAAGATTAAAAGAATTTTCGAAATATAGTTTGTCACTGTTTATGCTCTGTGTATATGTGGCATTCTTAGCAGCTTGGACACTGAAATCTATGAAGTTAGTTCCCCTTTGTTTATGTGAGCTTCATTTTCTTAGTCCTGTTATGTCTGAGTTTTAAACACTTTAGGGGACTTGATTTAAATACAATTGTCTTCATTAGAATTCTTAAAAAAAACCAGATAGTGGAAACATTTCTATTTGTTATAGGTCAGGGGTTCTCAAACTTCATTGCAATCCAACCCTCTTCTGACAAGACAAATTACTACACGACCCCAGAGGTGGGGACTGAAGCCTGAGCCTTCCCAAGCCTCATGGCCCCGCATGGAGACCAAAGCCAAAACCCCACCGCCCAGGGCAGGGGGCCAAAGCAGAAGCCCCAGGCTGGGGGCCTGTAATCTGAGCCCCACCACACAGGGCTGAAGCCCAAGGGCTTTGGCTTTGTCCCTGGGTGGTGGGTCTCATGACTTTGGCCTTGGCCCAGGCCCCAGAATGTCTAATCCCAACCCTGGAAACACCATTAAAATTAGGTCATGACCCACTTTGGGGTCCCCGCCCACAGTTTGAGAACCTCTGTTCTAGGTTGTATAAACATCTAGTTTGGGCAAATCTGAGTTTAGTGCCATTTTAAAGGATTAATTTTACAGATACTATTACCAGTAAGGTTTAATATGTCTGGTAGCACCATGTTGACAAAATCAGACCCTAAAAGTTTCCACTTAACTCCCACGATGGCCTTGATTTTAATTGGCTCATAAACATTTCCCTTATTTTCTGTTTTTGATGAAACTTGGTATGTTTGGTGATCCCAATCGAAAATGCATACTTTTTCCATTAGCTTCAGCATCTAAAATTAAATTCCTATATTCTATGTGACTGCTTTTCCGTGAAGAATTATCCTTGTAAAAATCCATAGTATAGTACCAAATTGAGTGAAAATTTTTCTGTGATGCACTGCACAATAAGAAAGCTCTCTAAACCGTAGTTGCATAATTGATGATGACGTCAGGGAGTTGCTCAGAATAAACTGGGGGAGGGATTATCCGTCCGTTTTTTGTTTACAACAGAGGGCCTGATTTGTTTCATTGCTTTTCTTTTCTTTTGGGGCTTTTTGTGAGAAAATAAATGGTTTATTAACTCTTCATATTCTTCCTGTATCAGTCTCCCTCCTTTCTGCATTGATATTGTTACCAAGTCCTTTTCCTGGAATAACCCTAAGAATATATTATGAATTCTTTCACTTCCCCGATAGCCTGATAGCACTACATTTTTTGTTTTTCTTTTTAGCTGTGTCAATCATTGAACTTTAAAAATAATCCCTCTCATTTAGTTGTTCAGTGATAATTTCTTCATTTCTAGGATTACTCTCAAAGATCCACTTTACAACTCTGCATAGAGAGTAGTGCTGCTGTAGAGCTAGCTGTACGTTGTGGGAGAAAGTGAAAGTTGTCGTAGGGCCGAGTTGTCTCATCCACTTCAGCTACATGAGGGAACCAAAACAGGAACAAATGGAGGAGGAGGAGGAGGAGAATGCATTCACAGGGGAGTAATGGCTCTGTAGGTAGATTTCAGACGTTCTATTGCATTTTGTACATGGAGACTTGAGCTGTTTGTAGGGTGGGGGAGGTCATTCTTCCTGACATTGTCTTCCCGCCTCTCAAAGCCCCATACAATGTACAGACTAATGCTGATTCTCCAGCACACTCTAAAGGGAATGGGGGCAGTGGATGACAGTAAGACTATATTCCAGAGTAGCAGCCGTGTTAGTCTGTATTCGCAAAAAGAAAAGGAGTACTTGTGGCACCTTAGAGACTAACAAATTTATTTGAGCATAAGCTTTCATGAGCTACAGCTCACTTTATCGGATGCATTCAGTGCACGAAAGCTTATGCTCAAATAAATTTGTTAGTCTCTAAGGTGCCACAAGTACTCCTTTTCTTTTTAGTAAGACTATAGCAGCTCAGGTCCTATGACCGATTCTGCCATAGGCATCCTGGGAACAGTACCGAGACTCTGGGCTTCTGTGTAAATGCCTCTGCCCTTTGCAGGTATAATGAGATTCTTAAGGAAATCCTGTGGATCTCAGGGAATTGTTTTAGGAGGGACAAACTCCCTGCCCATTCCTGACATTCCCTTTTATCTCCAACGAACTGAAGGAAACTCTGAGCTGAAGCTTGAGGAATTTCCTGGCCCTTATGCCTTTTCCCTCCCACTTAGCTCACAGTACTAAATATGCCTTAGTTTTTCAGAACACTGCTAAAAGTGATTTTGTTTACTTACTTGTTAATTTTAGTGGCTTCCAAGCATTAGCTGTTCTGTTCAACAATTCTTCATATTCTGTGTCTACAGTGACAGTTACTGCTGTATGCATGAACAAACAGATGTCAGCTATGTATAACAGGCATAAAAAGAAAGACTTGCCTCACAAGAAACTCTTCCCTTTTCAGTTAATTCTGAGCCACAGCCAAGAATTTCTTAAATGATGGAGATGTTTAATATATTCTGGTTGTGAGGGATTCTTCTTCACTTCTGTACTTGAAAAGCAGAATTTCTTAGATCTTATGTTTTACATAGATATCTCTAGAGAGCTATTTAATGCTTGAAGTGCTCCCTGCATTTTACTATCAAGTGACTGCCTGAAAAGCACTAAACGTATAAGACAGCAATAGGCCGGGTGACCAGATGTCCTGTTTTTAAAGGGATATTTCTGTATGTAAGCCCTCCTGCAGGTGTACCAACTTTTTCTTAAAAACAGGCAAATTGTCCCATATTTTCTGTCTCCCTCACATCAGTACTGGTGTGTCCTGCTGCTGGCCAAATCCCTGCTTGTGAGCTGCTCACCCACCAGTGGTGAGTGGGGTGGTCCAGTGGCCAACAATGGGGGTGGGTATGCAAGGCTGGTGGTGGGGCGAAGAGGTAGAATGCGGGGCCAGCCGCTTCCCCTTATGGTCTGTCAGCACAGGCCCTGCTGTGTGCCGGGTCTCAGCCAGCAGGACCCCGTCCCATGTCCGGCTGGTACTGGCTGCAAGGTGCGGTGGTTGATGAGTGTGGGCAGGTGCCAGGCAGCGGCCGGTTACGTGTCATCTCTGCTGCCCACCCATCAACCCTTTACGTGCTCCCCTTCTTGCTGTCTTCTCCCTGCTTTGCCCCTTCACCCCCCTCCCAACCCCGGTGCTCCTCCATATTCCCACCCTGGTGAGGCGTGTTCCGCTCCCAGCGCCGTGTGGAGATCCAGCCCCTAGTCAGCGTCATCAGCTTACCACACAACCTGGCCTGCAGGCTCCTTCCTTCCCCCACTGCCTCTGGCTGGACTAGCACCCTGGGAAAGCCCAAGACCCTCCAGCTCAGGGTTCTGGCCAGGAGGAGCCAAGTCCTTTATGTGCCAAAGCCCTGCACAGTGATTGCACAAGGAAGCGATTTCCAGCCTGTTCGCGCCCCAGCCCTGCAGGCTCCACAGCAGCCCCATGGGCAGGGGCTTAGCACCTTCAACATCCCCCTCCCAACCCTGGGTCCTGCCCACAGGGAGCGCGGGGCTGCTCCATTCCCTAGGCACCCTCCCCTGCTGAGCCACTTCTCTGGCAAGGTTCGCTGAAGCCCCAGCAGTCAGGTTCCCTGGGCCCTGGTGCACAATGCATCCTTAGGGCTTAACCCCTTCCTGCCTGCGCTGTAGCCAGGGGACGGGGTGACTGGGTTATATCGGTGGTCAGGAGCAGACTGGAGGTGTTAGCTGCCTTTCGACTCTGTGCGGGCAAGAAGGGACAAGCTGCTTCCAGCCACAGAGAAGTGCGGGATGGGGAGGGGAAGAAGAGCTCTGCAAAGATATGGGCCAGATCATCCCTCCTCTTGCCTTCCCTCCCCCTGTGGCTGGAAGCAGCTCTCATTCCTTCCCTCCCACACAGTGCCAAAAGGCTGCTGCTGGCCACATTCTGGCATGAACCCTGTCAGAAATCTGAGGAGAAATCTGTGTGCCCGCCCACTTGTTACCTTGGAAAGATTGGGCACCAGGTATCAGACCTGGGGAGTGTAAATCTACAGTGCATTAGTGCGCCACTCTCTAGCTGGCCATGTGGACCCTGCTATCATACCCTAAAAGTTCCCTAGTCTACTTTGACCTACTTCCACTTCAGAGAACCTAGAGTTGAGCAACCTTGATGTTTTTCTCGCTTTGAGTAAATTGACTCTGTTTCATATTCCAACTTCTCTGTGCATAGTAGATCAATATTGTCTTTATTTAGACAGTACTGTAGATAGATGACAAAGAACCACCACAGCAAAGGTTAGGAGTTGAATTGTCTCTGATGCTAGTTCCTATAAGCTGTCTTTGTATTTAACTACAAATTCTTCCTGTAAGCCACACTTTAACACCTTTAGTTGGAAATGAGTGTATCTGAAACCCAATAAGAGATATTGTACAGGCCATGTGTCCCTTAGGAAACCCTAAATATTGGTCCCATGTAGTTTCTCCCTGTTTTGGCAGCCAAAACAGGGAGAAACTACATGGGACCAATATTTAGGGTTTCCCAACTTACAAATTTTCTGGCATGGGCATTAGCCTATAATTCAGTTTGTCAACTGGCATAGCATTAGCAACTCAGCAACATGCAGCGATAATGCTGTTCTAAGAAAACTTACTCTGGAATTTCAATGTCCAAGGGTTTTAAGGCTTTATGGATGGCCAGGAGGGCTCTGGTTTAAGGGTACAGCTGCACTACATGATGTGCTCCCTTTGGGACTCAAACGAAACAGGATAACTTTGTGGGAGTGAGTGCTGTTTTTTTATAGCATTAACTTCAGCTGTGCTCCTGCAGTCCTCATGGAAGAAGGAATTTGCTCAGTCATGAGCAAAGGGCCAGTGGTTCTGGGAGAAGGAAAACATAGCTCTGCGTTACAGAGGGATGACCCTCATTGGGATCTAAAGGATTTTGATGTTGTGACCTATCATATCTTTCAATTCTGAGAGAAGCATTTGTCAGAAATTCAGTAAAATAAAACTTGTGGCGTTTCTTGGGCCTTCTGTTACCTTTCCAGAAGGTGTTTCTATGGAATCTGACCCATGGATAGGGCTGCTCAATCTAAAATATGTGGCATTTTTGTGTTGGAGTTAAAACTGGATTATTACCATTGTTTGTAATGGATGTGTGTGATGCTGAATAAACGGGTAATTGTTAACAATTAACATGACAATTACCAAAGACATGATTCATTCTTATGTTTTAAATTAAATCCTACATTATAACATTAACATGCCTAAATCCTGTGGAGGGTGATTTCAAGTGCCACTTTGAAATTGCATTTATCATTTCCCTTTGACAGCCTCATCTGCCACTCATCCATCTGCCCAGGGGATTTTTTCTGACATTGCAAATTGCTGAGTGGTTTGTAACAGCTGTAATTTATAAAGGAAAGAAAATCAGATAAATGTTTCTTCCCCTCCTCCAAATTATGGAACTTGCACATACAAATATAAAAATATTTTAAAACGCTCTAAAACCTTTCTGACAGTTTAATATGTAGCATATGCAGAATACATTGGTGTGCATCAGCACTCATTGGGATCAGCAGTGTCACAGTTTCAGGTAATTACAGCTGTATTCTCTTTCCAGGGTCCCTGGAGGGCATACACTGAAGGTTTCTGGCTCCACCTCTCTTGGGTGGAGACCTATCTATCTTCCTCCGGGTTTATAAAGCTACCTGACTTCCTGCCTTGCACTGTGATGTCTCCAGCAAACCAGTCTGCTTAAAGGCCAGCACCAGTGCTGTGCTTTGCTATGCTATGAACAGTGTATTGCTAGCAGTTAAGTTACCACACAAGTCTTTCTAAACAAGCACATTTATTTTTAAGGTAAAAGCATTACAGAGAGAAAACATAATAAAAACAATAAACAGATGTAATCACACTAAACATACTAGGAGTCACCCCTCAGTGTTACGGGGCTCTACTGGTGTTTCCAACCTTTCCACAAGGGTTGAGGTGCCCCCTTGGGCAGAAGGTCCTATCCATTTACTGGATCAGGAAGATGACCCTGTGTCACTTGAAGCTCATCCTTCTGTATCAAAAGACCTTTCTTTGTCTCCTGGTCTTTGGAAAAATCCATATTGAACTAGTATTTGCAAACCACTCAGGGGTGGAGGGAAGTGGTACCTTTCTAGCATTGTAGTTTCAGTGACTTGCCTTAAATACCCTCACATGATTTTTTTTGTTCCTGGAGGAGTTTGGTAACCCTCCATCTTGGCGTTGCATACAGTTCCTGGCCCAGAGAGATACATAAACTTAATAATATATGCAGTGGTGCAAGTATGGTGGTACAGTATGCCATACCAGTAAGATATTTATAGCTGGAAAGATGGCATACTGGAAAGACAGAGGAGGAGTCCACTTCCAGCCCTTCCACAGAGCTGCATCTCTTCTGTCTGCAACAGCCCCGCTCTGGAACCGCAGCGGGGAAAGGAGCAGAACATGGGGCTGCCAGGCAGCCCCACACCAGCAGCTCCTCCAGTGCAGCTGCTGTATTGCCCCCAGCCCTATCTTCCAGAGGGGCTGCTGTACAGACCCCAGGCAGGACGACTCGGGAAACGCAGCTGTGTGGAAGAGCGGGAGCAGTACAGCGGCCGCGCTGGAGGAGCTGCTGACATGGGGCTACCCGGCAACCCCACATTCTTCTGCTTCTTTCGCCGCTGTGGTTCCAGAGAGCCCTGATCTCCTGGGAACCGCAGCAAGGAAAGGACAGAAGGTACGGCCCCCAGCCTGGCCCCTAGCCCTTCCATGCAGCTGTGTCTCCTGAGTGCTCCTGCCTAGGGTCAGTACAGCAGAAGTCTCCAGCGCAGTGGGAGGAGGACAGAGCTCCCCCCAGGTAATGTGGGATGGACATGGATCATGGGGAGGGGATAGGGAGGGCGCCGGGACCCCGGGGTGGGGCGGAGAGGAGTCACATGAGGGGTCACGCTGGGAGGTCATGTGTCTCGCCCCCCTTTGTGTCCCCACTCCCATGAGTGCGGCGTACCAGGAAGAAATTAGTTCTACTTGCACCACTGAATATGTGGTCCCCAAAGATACTGCATGAGATTGCAATATCTGTCACAAACTGCATAATTCATTGGTGGTTTCAGTGCTTGTGTGTAATGTGTCCATCCCAAAGTCATGCTGAGAAATCTTTATACCACCCCATACTAGCATGCATATTTTTTTCTCCCTGTCTTCTGTCCTTATCCAGTGTCACCTAATACATTGATGTGATGCACCTGGTACAATGAAATGCCATCTCCACAGTGAATCTCAGAACCACTTATACTTCTTTGTATCTAGGAAAACTATCAGCTCAATTGGTGGTTCTTAGTTGGAGATATTGTGCCTCAAGGTATGAACAGTAAGGTCACAATGGGGGGTTACTACTTCTTGTGTGAAGATTCGATCTGAATGCAAACCGCAGGAGATTGGTTCATATTTTCTAGTGAAATTACCTCCAGGTTACACTGTAACAAGACTACACATTAACAAATGACAGACCTGTCTAATGTGAAGATAATGAGTCTAATTATTAAAGGCTGGTTCTGATGGTATTTGAATGAATTTAAGTCTTGTTTGCTTTCATGATATGGCTTGGGTGGCAGCTGTGTGATACTCTTGGGTTCTGTGATCAGACTGATAGCATTAGGGAGCATAATTACCATGCTAGCTGCACTGTCATTAGCATGGGGCACATGTGGCTGAGAATAACCAGTCATTAGAAGTTTTTAAATTATAGGCTTGACCCCTTTGGTAAATGAGTCCTGGAAGTTATCTATATTCCCTTTTTCCCCAATGTACCTTTTCCTTCCCACCAACCTCTGCCTCCTCTTACCCCACAGTTTTTCAAGGTCTGGTTTATCTGGAAATACAAAGCAAAGGAAAATCACATCAGTGGAAGTAATCCTCTAAATACATTCTGTTTTTGATGCTTGACAAGTTGATATCTCTGATCTGTAAAGAGCAGTACATCTATCAATTTTTCTTTTGATAGGTGCTTGCTAGTCCAGCACATACCCTTAAAATTTGCACAGAGAAATGGTGGTCTCTTTCCACTTATTAAAGATTTAACAGAGGCCATATGGAGGTCTTATAATATGTCTTCATAGTAGTTACAAAATGTACAAACACACATTGTGTATGAAATTATGACCTATAGTATAGATAAACTACAATTTTCATAAATAAAGTACAGCCTGTGGTATGTTTTTCTCTGTGTATTTTTATTCACTCACTAATTTGTATAATTGACATCTTGGGCTTCCCATTCATTGATGTGAATTACTGAAGTTTCCAGATAGTTAAGATGATTTCAAATGATCTAAGACTTTTTTTTCATTAACTGAATCCTGGTTCACATTGTTGGTGAATATCTGACCCCCCAAAATGAGCAGGCAAGAGCACCAATCAAAATGCAGGATTTCTTGTCTGCTTACCTAGATACTGTTTTTATTCCCTCCAGAATTCCCCAGTCTCACTATGCCTTACACAGATTAAACAATAGTTACTACTGCTGCATCTTCATGGATAAAATTATCCTGTCCAAAATGTATTTCCTTAAACATGGCTCCAAGAACTGTGAAGGTGAAGAAAATTTGCTAAACGCTTCTGTTGCTGAGATACTGAATCCCACACAACCTTTTTATATGCAAGACAAGGTGGGTGAGGTAATATCTTGTATTGGAACTACTTCTTTTGGTGAGAAAGACAAGCTTTTGACCCACACAGATTGTGAGACCATCATGGCTACAACCACACTGCATACAATCTTTTCATTTGTCCATCTTCTTCAGCTTGACTGTAGTGGTGCCTGGTGTTTATGTGGGATTAGATACCTTGTTAGGAATTAGTCTTCTTTCCTCAAGCTTCTGAGGGGAGATTAATTTCTTTGGCACAAAAGTCTTTAAGGACATAGAAAAACATTTTACTCTTAAATTTTCTAAGGTGATGGATCCTTATCAACTTTGGTCTTGTTTCTGTGGCCACAGTGAATAATGTTTCACAGAATAATCTTGGATGACCCTTTTGATTACCTACTAGATAAAGTTCTAAGGCCCGGGTTGGAAATTCCTCAAGGAATAGCACTGGCTCTTTTACTACTTGAAATGCTGCAGCTACAACAGGCATTTGCTTATTAGTACATATTTTAGTCAGTTGTCCACCGACTGATCATTCTCATCTTGCTATGAAGAAATCGCCCACTCTGTGCAGAAACTAGTAGATTACTTCATCAGACACCATCTTTTCTTTATTCACTTCTGCTGAAGGACGTGATGCGTCATCGCTTGCAGTTGCATAAAATAGCATTACATTCCTCTTCATCTATTAAAGTTTTAGGACTAATTTTTTTAAAGTGTTCTAATTTTAGGTGCTTCATTTTTGGGGTCCTAAAACATAGAGACATTTATGGTCTGATTTTCGGAGAGGCTGAGTACTCAAACTCCAACTGAAGCCAACGATTGAGGCACCCAAAATTAATAGAAACTACTGAAAATTTTGAATCTCCCACATGTGCCACATCTGGCACTAAATTTGTTCTCCCTGCTTCTGTAACTAATAATTGCACAATATCAGTGTATAAATTCAGACTTTGCTTCTTATTCTCAGAAACAACTCTGTGTTGCAAATCGCTCCTATAAAAATATCTTTGCTGAGAGTAATGTCACTTCCTTGGATTAAGAGGAAAATAAGACCTCTCCAGACTTGAAAAAGAGTCTGAGTGTTGATTTAAGGTAGCAAGACTTTATTGTGGAATAGAGTGTCCACACACACACCTACTTCAGAATATTTTATTCTGCAATACCTATTCTGGTTAATTTCCCCATGTAGATAGCACCTAAGAGATGAACAGGAACTCCTTCAGCATGCCATCTAAAAAGCAAAGACACCAGAGATACCAGAAACTCTCCTCCAAAACTCCCCTAAACTTCAGCTTCCATTCCTCTACATTAAATTAAAATTGAATGCTTTTTCCAATGCAATACACTTCGATTTATTTTGCCATTCTTCACACAATGTTTCAAGGAACTGAGTATATGTAATTTGCTTGTTTTAGCATATTCTCTTTGCCTTTAAAAGAGGCAATGTCCTTTACAAAAAAAAACAAAACAAAAAAAACCCAAACAACCATATCACTCCAAGAAGTATACAGGTGTGGGCACTAGTATTCCAGTTGGTCTTAATTTATACAACTGAGCGTTCTTGTACGGAAATTCGAACAATTCTACTTCCAAGGATGTTATCCCTTAATGTACCTTACAGTGGGAGGCTATTGTAAATATTTTCTCCCTTCACTTTTGATTTCACAGGAGTCGGAAGGAAGGCAGATTATTTCAGAGCCTTGAATAAGAAACAGGAAGTTATTGAATTGAAAGATCACCTTCCCCCAGTTTTCTGAGTAGTTGAGCAGAAAGCACAGTCCTAAAAATGGGTTTTGCTAACCGCTTCCTGATGGACACTGTGAGCAAAATTCATCCTTGGTATCGCACTAGTGAAGTCCGTTACATTAATACCTGGGATGAAGTTGCCCCCCTGAGTATAATCTAGGATCCAAATGTACTCTAGTCTGTTGAGCTGCCACTGAAGTATCTTTGGGAAATGACAAGAAAAAAGCTACTGACTGTTTTATTTTCTAGTCTGTGCCCCTTCTGGTCATTCCTGCCCATTGATTAGCACCTTGCTGTAGTCTCTGTCGTCTCTGCAGTGGCTGAACAAAGAAGGCCTTGAAGAGCAAAAAACTGAATGTTCTAGACACCTCTGCAGTGTGATTGGATAGTGCTTCATTACACTTGAATGAGAATGCAATGGGTGTGGTGGGGCTCAGTGAGGGAGGAGGGTAGCCTTGATTCTCTTAGGAGATGGGAAATACAGAATTAGCTTTTTCAAAACCAATACCTGAAAAATGAAGATTCTTGAGTGCCTTAGGAATGGCATGTATCATTTGTATGTGTAATTTTATTTTTAGTCTGTCAATTCCTATTGGATAAAAACTCAATGCAGCATGATGAATAGTCTTTGGTAGCACAGTATTTTTGTTAAAATTAGAAGTTACCCTGTGTACACATATTTAGAAATCTAAGCAGTTTATAATCTACTAC
This sequence comes from Lepidochelys kempii, assembly GCF_965140285.1. NCBI lineage: Eukaryota > Metazoa > Chordata > Testudines > Cheloniidae > Lepidochelys > Lepidochelys kempii. The sequence continues at coordinate 98,224,708 of NC_136380.1, forward strand.
ACAGTATGAAAATGACAGACAATCCACTGGTGAGTTTAAGTTGCTGAAAATGTCTGAAGAAGCACTGATGAAATTGACCCGTCAGTGAGGGAAATGTTGATTTCCCAGTAGGCCATAGGTACATCTGATAATGATGAATCAGCCAGTTGACAGAAGGTGTCTGTCAAGCAATTTTGCCATACAGCACACATCCCATATAGAGTAAGTACTGTGGGTATATCAGTGTCTGAAGGAACATGGATCTTCGGAGTACCTGTAGTATATTTAATAAAATGCTGGTAATTTTGTAGTTTTAACAAACCTTACTTAAAAATGTACATAGAAGTGTTTGTTTACAAACTAAAAGTATAGCATAAAGGTCACAGGCTTTTTTGTTTTCGTTTTGCATTAGGTACCTTGACATGTTATTCCTGTATTTGATAAGTTGTTGTCCTAGCCTGAATTACTTCACAATAGAATAGCTGCTTCTTTGATGTTAACTTTAATTTTAAAAACCCTCTGCTAATAGACATGAACAGTCAAAAACAGACTTCAGTGTCTTAAAAACAAGTATATGTGATAGGTGTATGATGAAAGCATGATACTCCACTCTGGTTTATAGTGTGAGGCCAAAGTACAAAGATCCAAATGTCTTCTGGTGTCATATAAGCACTTTTAAGCACGTATTCTAGGGTAATATTGTTATATAAGGTATCGGTGTTTTGGCTAATGAGTATTGACCAATATGAGAATGCTCTCAGAATCATCCTCATCTATCTTTTCCCTCCATCGAAGCTCACCCACTTTTTGGAGGGCTCCGGCTTCCTTGATTCTGGCAGAAGGTCCAGCTATTACAGGAGCTTTGTGCAGTGTCTTCACTGGGGAAATTCTTCCCCCCAGACAGCTTATGCCTTTTTCTTGTATAAGGGTCAGGCTTGGACGAGAATCCCTCCCAAAACATCTAATGAAAGAATAATGTATTGTAGGCCTAAAATTTTTCTAAATGTTTATATTCATGTCATTTTCATTGGGTTCCCTTATAAGTAAGGGAAAGATTTTTGTCACAGAGGTCATGGAAGTTACGGAATCCATGATTTCCAGAGACCTACGTGACATATTTGCTTCAGCCCCCCTGGCAGGGGGGCTGGAGCTGTTAGTTGGCAGCTCCCAACCACCCTGGGCAGCAGGGGGTACCCGCAGCTCCCAAGCCATGGGAAGTGGGGGTACCCTACAGCTCCCAGCCAGCACGGGTGGTGGGGGGACCCCACAGCCCCAAGCCATCGCCACAGGCAGCAGTGACCCCCCCCAGCTCCAAGCCATGGGCAACAGGGGGGGACCCCACAGCTCCCAGTCTTGTGGGGGGGAATCCCTGCAGCTCCCAGCTACCACAGGCAGACCCCACATCTCCAAGCTGCTGCTGGCGACAGGAGGGACCCCGCACTCTCAGCCTCCCTGGGTGAGGGGAAACCCTAGAGCCCCAGCAGCGGTGGGTGCTGGACTCTCCTCCTCCTTCCCCATTTTGTCATAGTTATTTTTAGTAAAAGTCAGGGCCAGGTCATGGGCTTCCATCAGTTTTTGGTTACTGCCTATGACCTCTCCCTGACTTTTACTAAAAATAACCATGACAAAATCTTAGCCTTACTTACAAGTTATACCATTAATACAGATCTTTGAAAGTGAATTGAATGGCCAGTACGTAGGCTTAAATAACCTCCACCGTCTACAAAAAAAATACAGGCCTGCTATCTGGCCCTTATTGAATATGGGTTTAACTCATGCTGGCAGAGCAAACACGAAGACAGCTCCACCAACTACTGCAGCATTGAACTGGAAGGGGAAGCTGGGCTCAGAGCTGAATGTGGCCCAAAGTTTGTAAAATGTGAAAAGTGCACATGAAGACACTTTCTAATAAGTATATCGGTGAATGCAGATCATGTGAAAGATCATGCAGATTACTTCAAAAACCTGTAAATTATCCTGTAGGTATGATACATTTGCAAATTGCTAACACTAAGTGGCATATGTTTAGTCTTGTCTCCAGGCGATTTTTAGAAAGACTGGGCTTGCTAAGTTTAATTTTTTATTTAGTTTGAGTTGATGTCTATTCTCCAGCGTTCTGCTTTGGTAAGACTGTTTGTTTGCCTGCTGGCTGAAATGCCAAAGGTAGCATTAAAAAAAAAAAAAGGTGGTCAAACTTATGCGATATACGCAAGCTGTGTTGGTCCCAGGATATTGGAGAAAGAAGTTGGGTGAGGTAAAATCTTTTGTTGGATTAACTTCTGTTGGTGAGAGAGACAAGCTTTTGAGCTTACACAGAGCTCTTCTAGAGTAAGTTGGTCCAATAAAAGATATTACCTTTATGGAACATATATGAGGCACAAATGTGCTATTAAGCATTTATGCCCTTGCACCACTGAAAATATAGCTACTAGGGCCTAAATTTAATTTATTATGCTCACACATATTACATTTGGGAGCACTTATGAGGGGTAGAATACTTTTCTGATATATTAAAAGTCTACTAAGTCCATAAAGAAAAACTTTTGGAAGCACACTTTGCACTGCTCTGATTGTAACAATTAAGCTCTTGAAAGAACAGTATTGATTATCTACCAAGGGGAAGTAACTTTTATTACAATATTTCATTGATAATTTAAAGTTTGCTTTTTGGTTTTATTTGCTTCTTTCATTTCTATTTTTGAATATTTTTCCCTAGTTCAACCTTTTTTCATTGACAGCCTTGCTGTGTGGAAACAGTGACTCTGAAAGCATATGGTAAACAGGCTGATTGTTGTACCTTGAATAAGAGTGGATTCCCACAGAGTAGGAGGTGTGACTGCAATGATTAAACACTGAGGAAGATATTTTATGTAAAAAGTGAAAAATAGCTCCAAATAATTAGTAGTTGTTAGTTTATATCTGTCACTAAATGCTGTCACTCATTTAAATTGTAAGGACTTCGGGGCATGGGCCATTTCTTATTCCATATTTGCATAGTGCCTAGCACAGTGGGTCCCCTTTCTCAATTGACCTGGGTACACTATTGTAATAGATAGGATTAATAATTAGTATAGGACAGTGGTTCCCAAACTTGTTCCGCCGCTTGTGCAGGGAAAGCTCCTGGCGGGCCGGGCCGGTTTGTTTACCTGCCACATCTGCAGGTTCGGCCAGTCGCGGCTCCCAGTGGCCGTGGTTCGCTGCTCCAGGCCAATGGGAGCTGCTGGAAGTGGCGCGGGCCAAGGGATGTACTGGGGGGGTGTGTGTGTATGTCTGCTTTATCCGAATGAAACTAAAACCTTTGAACCTTTTGAGGTTCACTCAATACTACAAAATACCCTTCCTGTTCTTTGGTCAGTGTCTATAAAAGCTATAAAAACAGCTATTAAAATGACTTGAAACCCCTTCCTTTGTCGCCTCCCTTGTGGGAACACCCTCCTGCTTCCCACAATAAAAAAAAGCAGAGGATAATACTGAAAGGTCATTGTAATAGAATTTACCCCTGTATTCATACCCTACACACAATTGTAGGAATCTTTGTACAAAGTATGCCTTGTGAAGAGTCATTTGAAAACTCATAATTTGCTGGTCGTTATTGTCCTGTTAAAATGTGTGGCAACGTTGTATGTGAAGTTATAAGATTCCATTGCATGGTGTTATTAATACATGTTCCAAACTGAGGTTGGGAAACAAGTCTGTCTTAAACAAAGGAATGTGTGCTCTGCTTAATTTGCATTTAAGTAGTAAACAGTCATCAGACAGGAAGGAAAACAAAGGGAGCTTAAACAGGTGGAAAATAAAGCAATAGGGAACATCCTTCTACATAGACTTTTTGTCTCTTGGTGCATATCTGGAAATGTTTCTTGAGGGGAACTGAAACTATGAAATGGGACGGGACATAAACCCTAAGAGACACCCCGGCCATCCATCACATTCACTGTATCTGAAGCAACAAAGGAAGACTTTGTTGGTTTAAAATGGTTCCTACTTCCATAGTCCCATCAGCTGACATTATCTTTAAATAGTAATCCATTCACCCAAGGAGTTAGAACTCCCATGGCTATCACCTACAAAATGAATCCTTGATTTTGCTGGCTGGATGGTTTATGGAAGATATGGGGTTTTTGCTTCCCTTGCTAAGTTTGCTAGGTGTTTAAAAGCTTACACTTTAATCCATATTTTTGCTGAACAACATTGTCTTTTTGACACATCAGTTTCCCATATCTCTGTTTTCAATATATAAAATTAAGAGACTCTGTTAATTTAAATCTGTAGGTTAGGTGCATATGTGACAAAATATAGTTATAATGCTTATGGAAAACTGAGTCATAATGCTCCTTGAACAGAAAATGAATAAAAGCATGAATGCAGCTTTAGCCAATAATCTTTGAAACTGAAAAGCCTGGAGTGTGATCCTGTTGAGTGTGATCCTATTATAATAGTAATAGACAGAATACTACATCATAGCAGAATAACAAAAGAACATAGCTAATTCAATACCAAGAAATAAACTGTTTTAAGGAATTAAAATAGTCCTGTGGAAAATGGATTGGTTTATTACAGCATACATAGACACAAAAGACACACATAGTGTGTTTTTTCTTGTATTTTAACAAAAACTATTGGTAATGTGTGGAAGTAATTGTTATTGTGGTGTGGGACACGATTAAAACATGATAGTCCCTTAAAACAACTGATCTTGGTGTTAATGGGACTAAGTTTCCAAACAATGCTATTGCCTGCATTAGTCCAAGTTAACTAACTGCTGTTTCTTAACCTACCAACTCACCCACCCTACGAGCCCTCTAGCTCTCTTTTCTCCCACAAGACTTAAGGTGTCTCAGGATTCATACTAGATTCGAATTAAAGCTCTAGCTAGACTGTTGGGCTGGCCCATAGCATCCTTGTAGGAGGAAAGTACCAAAGAAACCCACCACATTTAGCATTTAATTAAAGGGAAACTACACAAAAGTAAGGAATCTGGTTCACAAGAAGGAAATCCCTGCAAACTGCATAGAAACTATTTAAAAACTCCGTAATAGAGGCTCAAACTAAATGTATACCCCAAATCCAAATGGGAAAAAAAATGCCACAGTGGCTAAACACCAGAGAAAAGAGGTGATTAAGACAAAAGGAATTGGAAGTCAAATTCTACTGAGGAAAATAGAAAGGAGCAAAAACTATGGCAAGTCAAGTGTAAAAGTATAATTAGGCAGGTTCAAAAAGAATGTAAAAAGCAACTTGCAAAAGACACAAAAACTAACAGCAATTTTTTAGAGTACATCAGAAGTAGGAAGTCTCCCAAATGATCAGTGGATGCTACTGGAGGACCATGGTGTTAAACGGGCACTCAAGGAACTCAAGGTCATTACAGAGACACTAAACAAATTATTTCCATTGGCCTTCACTTGAGAGGATGTGAAGGCGATTTCCACACCTGAGACATTCTTTTTAGGTGGCAGATCTGAGGAAATATCCTAGATTGAAATGTCAATAGAGGAGGGTTAGAACAAATTGATAAATTAAACAGTAGAGACAAAGTGGTGCGACAGATTTCTGTTACTAATCTGCCTGAGGCATCCGGTGATCAGGCTGAGGCCACAGGATCTTTAAGGGAGGAGATGATGTAACACACCAAGTGTCTAAATTTTAAAGCTTTATTGACAAAATAATAACAGCAGAGAGTGATGGGTATTTCCCATGTCACTCAGAGGAAGGAAGGAAGCGTTAGTGTCCCGAGCCCTAACCCACTTTCATACTCTCACATTCACTACCTGAGGCTGGCCAGGTCTGGATGTAATGTAAGAAGAAGAGGGGGAAGGGTGGACGGGAGTTCTATCCTGTGCGCACAGGTCCTCCAGGGTCCGCTGTGATCTCCGAATTACTCCAGCTCTCAGGAGGGTCTTAAGTCCTGGATTTCTTTGGGGGTGTTCCATTCCACAACCTCTGTTCCTGGTGCTAATTGTGCCAGTCCAAACCAGCTTTCTGTGGTCGTCTTCGCTTTCCCAAAACTCTATCTCAATGTCTATTCGACATTGGTGAGGCCTCATCTGGAGTACTGTGTCCAGTTTTGGGCCCCACACTTCAAGAAGGATGTGGATAAATTGGAGAGAGTCCAGCGAAGGGCAACAAAAATGATTAGGGGACTGGAACACATGAGTTATGAGGAGAGGCTGAGGGAGCTGGGATTGTTTAGCCTGCAGAAGAGAAGAATGAGGGGGGATCTGATAGCTGCTTTCAACTACCTGAAAGGGGGTTCCAAAGAGGATGGCTCTAGACTGTTCTCAATGGTAGCAGATGACAGAACGAGGAGTAATGGTCTCAAGTTGCAGTGGGGGAGGTTTAGATTGGATATTAGGAAAGACTTTTTCACTAAGAGGGTGGTGAAACACTGGAATGCGTTACCTAGGGAGGTGGTAGAATCTCCTTCCTGAGAGGTTTTTAAGGTCAGGCTTGACAAAGCCCTGGCTGGGATGATTTAACTGGGAATTGGTCCTGCTTTGAGCAGGGGGTTGAACTAGATGACCTTCTGGGGTCCCTTCCAACCCTGATATTCTATGATTCTATGAAAACTCAATTGTTCCAGGGACGCAAAGCTCTGCTCCCGCCTTGTCGTCTTGCCTGTGTTTTCCATCTCTGCAGCCCTGGTTTTTTCATGACTGGCTGTGCCTGAGGTGAGAGAGAAACTTCTCGTCTAGCGCTGTGACCTTGGCCTGAGGCCAGCGTCTTATCATCGGACTGAGCTTGCTAGCTGCAGTGTTGAGTTAACCCGTTCTCTGCTCTCTTTCTCCTTCCCCCTTTGGCCTCTTGCAGCCTGCAAAAGAATCTTCCGCTACCCACTCACACCTTTGACCCTCCCCAAAATGCTTTGCAATGCTTGCAACAGCGTTAGCAACATGCAGTGCTGATCTGCCTTCGCCAGGGGAATCCCTGACGTTTTGACAGTGGGTGAGTTAATATCTTTTGTTGGACCAACTTCTGTTGGTGAGAGAGACAAGCTTTTGAGCCACACAGAGCTCTTCTTCAGGTCTGGGAAAGGTACTCTGAGTGTCTCACAGCTAAATGCTGGAAGAGATTGTTTAGGGTAAGTAGTTAGCACATATTGTAAGGGACGATTCAAGGCAGAGTGGATGAGTCATTACACTAACTAAAAACTATTTCCCCATGCTAATTTTCCCCCCACTGTTACTCACACCTTCTTGTCAACTGTTTGAAATGGGCCATCCTGATTATCTCTACAAAAGTTTTTCTTTTCCCTCCTGCTGATTGTAATCCACCTTAAATTGATTAGTCTCCTTAAGAGTTGGTATGGCAATGCCCATTTTTTCATGGTGTGTGTGTGTGTGTGAGAGAGAGAGAGAGTGAGTGAGTGTGTGGGTGTTGGGGGAGAGTGAGTGTGTGGGTATTCTGTCCCTTTAAGTTCAGACAGAAGCAGGAAGCAACCAGTCCTGAGGCAGGAGGAGGGGGACACCCCCGTCCCCGACACAGCCCTCGCTTCCCTCCCTGGTTTTGCACAGCATAACAGTCCCACCCCACTCCCCCACAGCAGCAGACTGTCTGCCGCTCTGTTCCTAGTGCCCGAGAGAGCAGGATCCCATGTTAATGATTTGCTCTTTGCTGCCAGAGCAGGGTGGCATGCTCAGCTGTCAGGACTTCCCGGAGCTTTGAAAGGAGAGGGGAGCCTGCCTGTGTATCTTGCAGAGCAGCAGAGTTCAAAACAGTGAGCAGAGTGGTCACAGCAGGCATTGTGGGATACTGGGGGAGGCCAGTTATGGAAACACAATGAACAGCAGTATCTACATTGATGCTTTGTTGCTTTAAGTTTGCCACAAAAAGCTTTATGCCTCTCGTCGAGGAGGTTGGGGTTTTTTTTTGTTGGCAAAACAGAGTTTTGCCGACAAAAGTAGCATGGTAGTGTGTACACCTCCATTGGCTCCTTACTTTCCTTTGAGGATGAGAACTGATAGGTGAGATATAGCTTTGTGAAATGTATTTACCCACAGCTGACAGGGTGTTTTTGGCTTTTATCATTTTCCTATGTTTTCATTTGAGGGTATAGTGATTGTCTGGTTTCACTCACAAAACCTGCAGGCATATCTCCACTGCTACAATGACTAACACCCCCCACAACACACCTTTCAAGAGGCATGCATAGGATTCATGGATATCACAACATGTGGCATACCTAAGCCCCTACGTTTTCAGTTTAAACCGATTTTTACCAAAAATATCCCAGGTTTTACAAAACGTATCATTGGGTTTTTTTCCAATTTTTACCCTACTTTTTGTGTTCAAATGTATAAAATAACTTTTTTTATTAGGAAAATACAATACATTGCATGATATCTATGTATTAACATAATACATATGTCTGTGTGTATATACAAACCTGCCTGTTGAAGTAAGGCTATGTATTAGTCTAATAGATACACACAATAAACAAACAGGCATGCATGTAAGCTCTGACGTGTGTGCACACCTGAATGTACTGATGAATCTCATGCCCATCACGTATAAATTTCAAGCTGTTAGCAGGTAATGGATAAATATTTGACACACTAAAATGGGAAGAAAATGAAAATCTGCATCACAATATGTTTCAGAACATAAGGAAGTCATTGAAAGTTTTTAAAAAAACAAACAGGAGAAAAGAATGAAATTGAGAGTATGCACTGCAAATGGTGTAGCATCGAAGTTGACACTCAGGCTGTCCGGATTAAAGAACATTTGGAAAGAAACAAGAAAACACTGGAATCAGCATTCATCCAGGGACTGCAGAAAGAGCAAGATCAACACACTGTAGTAAGTGAATTTGTACGTATCCCTCTACTTTTCCGGGCAGCCACTGGACCTTGCCGATGGTCCTTTGGGGGACTTTCTATGATATTTCTGTCCGGCTACAAAATCCTTACCAAATTCAGTCAATCTAACCAAGAAATATTTGGAGGAGAAATGATGTTGCTTTGATCAACAAAATTAAAGAGATGTTGTCTGAAATATAGTTCTTCAATTTTTGATGAATTGCCAGATGTTCTTGAAAGCCCCATGTTGGTGATTTTGTTCTCGTTGTTGTTGTGAAGAAGCCTGAACTCATTTTGGCAGTTTTGGAGTTTGTAAAGTCAACAAACAGTCAAACAATTGCAACTTGTGTCAGTAAAACTTTAAATGAATATGCACTTACCTGGAAGGATGTGGCAACAGTGACTTCCTACTTGGCTTCTTATGGCGCAAAGTTCACACAAGATGTAAAGCTGAATGAAAAACCTGAATTGCTTAGTTTGTCTTGCCCAGCTCACCTGCTGCACATTGCTGTCTCTTTGCAACAGGTGTTCCCCAAATGGCTGACTTTTAAAAGTTTCTAATAGATACTGGTGCAGTTTCAAGCATTCAAGTAAACCAAAAAAACCTCTTCTGTGATGTTTGTGAAGAGATCCTGTTTGAATGCAGCATTCCAGTTCCAGTTGTACCAACAAGATGGTTTAGTCTGGATTTGGCCCAATTAGTAAATGTGTAAATATTTATAGGCTAATAGTTCTAAGTCTACAACAGTAAACTGTTTAAAGTTTTATTTGGGGATTAGATATGTATTGTTTTCTTAAACTCAGAGGTGGCACTGTGTTTTGAGTTCTGTTTTAGTTCTGCAACAAACCACACTGAATTCCGTTAATCAAAGCATTAATCTACTGAATACTTTTCCCCCCGTCCTTCCATCCACCAAAATAAATCCCAATATTTACCCAGAAAAAATATTAATAGTGTTTTGCACCAATTTTCCGCTGTTTTTGTCATTGTAGCCATAGACACAGATAAATTCCTGGGGAAAATTAAATAAAAAACAAAAATGAATGGCCCTAGGTGTACTTCATTCAGTGCACTAACTGCCCCAATAACAACTGTCGGGGTACAACCAGACAATCACTATGCTCTCGAATGAACTCACACAGGAACACGATAAAAGCTTTCAGAAGGATTTCTCAGGCATTCTGGAGTAGTACTTGTGATAGATGCAAGAGCTTGGAAGTATGGGAAATTCAAAAGAGATTATACTCAGATGTGCCATAGGATTAGACATACATTTTTGTGCCTATAGGTAACCCTTCTGCCTGCTGGAGTCGGCAGCAATAAGGGCCCGGTTCAATATCTAGGGGTTCTTTTTCTACAATACAACACAGAACCAGCTCAAGCCCTCAGCCTGTAACCTGGGATAATTACGCACCATCCTCTAGGCACCGCTAAGAGGTAATACTTCCCCTCTCGCAAGCACAGAGTCAGAGTTTAGAAAAGAAATTTTTAATAAAAGGAGGGAAGTAATCAGCATTAATTTAGGAAAATGCCACAAGCAGGATTCACAAACTTAAAACCATGAGCAAAAGACCTACCACAGAGTAAATTGGGCAGTGTCCTTTTGCCTCAGATTCTTAAATCCAGCAACCAAAAGTTCCTTTAATGTGCCCCTTCTTTCTCCCTCCACTGCACTGCATTCAGAATTGGTCAGTGAAGACCCAGAGTTCAGAGGTGCATCTGCATGAACTCACCTCCCATCCAGGCTGGGGGGACACCTTGCTAACTCTGTTGTCCAGGCACTTGCTCTGGCATCAGGTGGCTATTCCGTACCCTCTGGGATGTCTTGAGGTCACACCACTTAACACAGATCTCAGTGATTTCAGCTCAGTTAGTGGGGGAGCCTCAGTGTACAGACAGGGCAGTCTCTTGCATCAGAGACACTGTCCCAAAGTAGGCTTAATGCTTAGGCTTTGTTATAAGTGATTTCAGCTCTATGGGTGTGCAAGAAGACTCTCAACTGAGTCTTAATTAGCTTTGGCATTTCATACTGGAGAGAGAAAGGGTCAAATGGCATAATCCTTAGGCAGGGCCCACACCACCAAGTACCCGTCCCCACCGTCTCTCAGCTCCACTGGGCTTTGGCACCCATGTCCCCTGCCTATTGAGCGCAGTTTAGTTCAGGATGAGTCCCTCAAGCAGGGTATGCTAAGCACAGTTCTGCTGCCCTTGATTCACACAACAAGGGTAACAACACTTTAGTATGCCTGCCCACTAACAAAGTGACTTGTGATCCAGCACCAGGTAAATGTGATCATTTGGGCAAAACAGTCGCATTATGCTGAGCACCTAGGCAGGGTGGGTATCCCCACACAAACAAGGTCAGCTCCTGAAGTCCTCTTCCCCCACTCATCACTCGATGTCAGGGGAGAGCTCAGCTTACATATAAATGTTATATGCATCTTTGGGAGCTATGGTTTGTATTCTAGCTCCATGGGGGAGGGTTCCCAAGCAGGTAATTACTGCAAATCCTGGGATAGGAAAACCACTTCAAACAAACATGAGCACCTGTGGTGAATTACATATACTGGCTCAGATGGGCTCAAGAAGCCTGGACAAAGAAAGAACTTGTGGTAAAAATGGGTCAACATAAACTACTTGGGACCCTCATTTGGATCTAGAAAGTGAAATGAAATTCAAAGCAAGAGGGCAAAACAGTGCTGGAAGGGTTTGAAGGAGTGGAACCTGCCTGAGTCTCCCTGTGGAAGATTGGTGACACCTAGTAAGCTTAGCATGCATTGTAGATTGTTTAGTGTTTTGTGACATGTTTTCTCTGTAATGCTTTTTGCCCTAAAGTAAAAGCTTTGTGAAAGCTGGCTGATCATTGGTAACCCTGTCAACATTCCTGAGAGCGAGCAGAAACGGCAGATGCTGGACTAAGGTCAGACCAGCTGAGATAATTCACAGTGAATTGGAGGGAGATTGCAAGCCTAAATCCCCAGTCTACAGGGAGAGGTCCGTGAGTCCCCATCTGTAGAGAGGTGATGGCTGCAGATCATGGCGAGGGCAGAGGTGCTGTTCACCCTAGAACTGTGGCAATACTAAGTGAATGTGAAAGGGATTGCCCTACAGATGGTGTGAGAGAGAGGTTTTCAAAAGTGTGTATTACGGTCCAAAGTGGGAGCTTAGGGGACATCATCTCTGCTCTGCCCTTTTATGCCATGTAAAAGGACTAGGGTGGTGTAAAGGGGCTATAAAAGCTCTGTTATCAGCAGGAGAGGATTCTCCCAGCACAAGCACTGCAGAAGACAGCCATAACGCTGCCTGCTGAGAACCCCTTCACAAGTCACAGCGGAGGATGGTGCTGGAGGAGCGCAGATTGCTGGTGGGCCCTCAGCATGCTGCAGAGATTCCAGGCATCCCAGGGAGAGTGCTGTAAGTAACCTAGAGGGCCTTGCGGGGATCTCTGAAGTATGCTGGGAGCAGCTCAGATTTGGGAGGACACAAACGTGACTTAAAGCCACTGCAGCATCCCCCGCCCTTTGTGCTGTGAGTTCTGTGCTCCTTGTCTTTGAGGCACAGCCCAGAATCTTGTCTCTATAGCTTAAATCTCAAAAGAAAAGGGTAAAATTTCTTCAGAAATGCTGTTGTTTAACAAGATAATTTTGTTCACTAGTAAGTGGTGCTTAGTAAAAATTAGAACAAGTTCTCCTCCTATGTTCAGTGATCAGTTAGGTCCTGTCCATGAATCTGTAATGACAGACAGGTTTGATTATTTCTTCCCTGTCACTATGTACACCCATTGGTGTTTTAGCTACTTAAATAGCCAATTATATTTAATTTGGGTTGGGTGTATTTAATTGCAATCTTGCTAATCAGTTTTTTATTTACATTCAGACATTAATCAGGCATTTCAGTATAAATCTTAGGTTATTTTTAATGCATAAAATTAGTTGTAGTGATTTACAGACAAACTTTTGATTTTAAAAAACCCCACTCCTGCCATCCTTGTGCCATGCAAAACCTTTGTTCTCTTGAATGACTTAGATATTTGTTTTCACATTCTGAAAACTATACAGGCTAAAAGAGGGAAAACCTACCATATTTCCTTCCTAATGAAGTACACAGTGTGCACCTAGGTAGATCCAAATGCCTCACTGTATTCCCAAAGCTCAGATTCTAGCAGTGTCGTGAAATATCCACCTCTTCCCCTCCCCCCCATGTGTCCCTGCACCCCCACTCTCATCCAGTCCCTGGCTCAATGCTGTCACCCCACGGGCTCTTATGCCCCCACCACAGTCTGTCCCCCATTAGTCCTTCTGAACCCCAGTTTATGTGACATCCCCCCCCAAGCAGCCCCATGTGCCTCACTCTTTCCCCCCTATACCCCATACCTCCTCGCCTCACCCTGCTGACGGGGTGCTGTGAGGACCACAGACTCTACCCCTCCCTTCTTTCTGCAGCTGGCTGCCTTCTGTTCTGATGCTACGGCATGCCCTGGTGGGCAAAAGGTAGAGTTGCAGTGCCTCTCCAGCAGAATACATTTTGTGTGGGGGGGTGTGTGCGCACGCGCTGGGGGGATAATCTGTGTGGCACAGGCATTCTGAATGTGCACAGTGATGCAGAATTCCCCCAGGAGTTCTAAATATATAGATGAATGAGAGGGGGGAACACTGCCCCAAATAAACTTAAGTTTTGAGCTTTGCTAGTCACGCAGCCAGTTGAGGGCTATGTACACTCAGAAAAACTTTGGATTCCCTTTGAGTATTAATATTTTAATTATCCGATCCTAATTATGATTCTTAACAATGATAGTGGGGCTGATTCTAATCCTATATTGATACAAATCAGGGGGGAAATCTATTAAAGTTAATGGAGTTACTGAAGTGAAAAAACAGATTTTTGAAAGGGATGCCTCTTTTTTACAAGTACAAAATTCTGAGTACTTCACCTCTAACTACTTACATTTGCAAGTCAGGTATTTAGATGTACAAGTACTTCGATATGAATCTGCAGTTCTTTGCAGAGCAAAAACGTGTTTGCATGTATAGATTACATCTTTTAGCCTGGTCCTTCTGAAAATTTACTTTTAAATGGGATCACAGTCAAAACTATACTATTCTACCAAACAAGGAAGGGAAAAATCTTATCAAAACCTACATTCTCTGTGTCCTTACATTGTAGGGAAAATGCCTTCCCCTCCCCCCCAACAAAAAAACTTAGAAAAATTCATGTAAAAACCTGCACATCACCAGTGTGAACATTACAGTGACACATGAAACCAGTGATGGTCATAACCCCAAATGATGATTGTTGGAGACTGGTTAGGGAAAACATTGTGAAGTTCAGGTACTTATCTATATCTTTGGAGGCCCCTCACTAGGCCCTGTAATGTCTGACACATAACCAGCCCTTCCTCCAATAGGACTGGGCACCCACCCAGTTACCTATTGCTTGCCCCTCTTCGGCTGGAAGTGTAGTGACTAGCTGACTAACATCATCTCCTATCATTAGAAATAGATAATTGGTCTCCTCCTCCATCAGTGGTTTTGAATGGCTTTGTCTCTTCCAATTCCCTGTTTAAGGCTTCTCTTTGCAATTCCTTCAGGTTGTTCCCCAAACCATTCTTCTTTCCTTCTGGAAGCTATAGTGCTCTCCTTGTGTCTCACAATTTCTTTTTACTGGTGTCTCCAGATCTCCTTTCCCTCACTTGGTTGGCAGCTGAAGCTGTTGTTGGTAGTGAGAGCTGCTGTTTGCAATATCTTCCCTATTGATTTCTGTACCTGTCTTTCTGCCTGCTACCCCTCGCCTCTGTCAAGGTTCCTCTCCCACTCTGAACTCTAGGGTACAGATGTGGGGACCTGCATGAAAAACCTCCTAAGCTTATCTTTACCAGCTTAGGTCAAAACTTCCCCAAGGTACAAAATATCCACCCGTTGTCCTTGGACTGGCCGCTACTACCACCAAACTAATACTGGTTACTGGGGAAGAGCTGTTTGGACGCGTCCTTCCCCCCAAAATACTTCCCAAAACCTTGCACCCCACTTCCTGGACAAGGTTTGGTAAAAAGCCTCACCAATTTGCCTAGGTGACTACAGACCCAGACCCTTGGATCTTAAGAACAATGAATAATCCTCCCAACACTTGCACCCCCCCTTTCCTGGGAAATGTTGGATAAAAAGCCTCACCAATTTGCATAGGTGACCACAGACCCAAACCCTTGGATCTGAGAACAATGAAAAAGCATTCAGTTTCTTACAAGAAGACTTTTAATAAAAATAGAAGTAAATAGAAATGAAGAAATCCCCCCTGTAAAATCAGGATGGTAGATATCTTACAGGGTAATTAGATTCAAAAACATAGAGAACCCCTCTAGGCAAAACCTTAAGTTACAAAAAAGATACACAGACATAAATAGTTATTCTATTCAGCACAATTCTTTTCTCAGCCATTTAAAGAAATCATAATCTAACACATACCTAGCTAGATTACTTACTAAAAGTTCTAAGACTCCATTCCTGGTCTATCCCCGGCAGAAACCAGTATATAGACAGACACACAGACCCTTTGTTTCTCTCCCTCCTCCCAGCTTTTGAAAGTATCTTGTCTCCTCATTGGTCATTTTGGTCAGGTGCCAGCGAGGTTACCTTTAGCTTCTTAACCCTTTACAGGTGAGAGGAGCTTTCCCCTGGCCAGGAGGGATTTCAAAGGGGTTTACCCTTCCCTTTATATTTATGACAGCCTCCATCCTCATTTTGCTGCACAGACATAACCAGCTAGCTGTGGAGAACAGTGAAGAGTAGCAGGACAGGAGGAAGAGGAGAGTCACCTTCTGGGGCTCCGTAGTGGCTGCAAAAACAGTATTTTGTGGCTGGGAGATAAATTTTGTACCCTAGCTGCTTGGCCCATGCAGGTGGCTTTCGGTGATCTTGGAAACAGGCAGAAAATTAGGACTCTGCTGGCTAAATCAAGACTACTACATAACTATAGCATTCAGAGTGATGCATCTTCCTGTTTGTTTGTGTATTCCTGTATGATTTCTAATTACTTGTCACTCTTTCCTCTACTGCTTCATTAATGGTTTCTTCTGTGTTTTATTCATTCAGTTCTAAGTAGTGAGAGATTTATCATTAATATTCATAGTACTATTGCAATATATATTTAAATGATAAAAATCTTTAAAAAAACAGAAAATGAGTACTTACTGACTTATCCAGCAGTAGTTCTTCTAAAAATTCATTTTTGCACTATTTGAAATATATAAAGCTGAGTTTTAGTTGGTAGTTTTGGTTTTTTAATTCCACCTTTAGTACATTTTATTAGTAACTGTTTTTGCATTCGTTAAGCTATTTTCTAAGTCCTCTGCCACCCCCTACAGAATTATAGCTCTCATAGCCCTTGGCCAGTAAAAACTGGAAACAATAAAGCAAGTGCTAGTTGAATGGGACCTTACATGATCTATGGCATCTCTTTCTGACCTACCTTTGTCCTTCCTAGTTGATCATACTAAAGGCTGGTAAGCATCTGCCATTTTCCTATGTGTGCCACAAGTTTCATTAGATTTGAGGCCAGTGTCTACTGCACACTTCAATAAACTTTTTGGGGGGAGTGGAAAATCTTTGCAAAACCAGAATGATGCTTAGCTAAATAGTTTTGCCAAAGCCTAGCAGACATAATGCACATCTAATTAGAAGAAAAAAAACCACAAACTGTTAAGTAAGAATCTAAATTAAGATTCCTAGTTTTTCCTCATTCCTATACTAACGTATTATGATCAAGTTCTATTCCCCAGATGTGTATATGTACTACATTTATCTAATTGCACTGATCAGATTACAAAAGAGAACTGTCGCATCATGTGTATATCTTTTAACTGCAGTTTGTCTTTTTACCCTTTCTTTCGTACATTATGTTTTATTGAAAAAAGAAAAGGCGTACTTGTGGCACCTTAGAGACTAAAGTGCCACAAGTACGCCTTTTCTTTTTGCGAATACAGACTAACACGGCTGCTACTCTGAAACCTATGTTTATTGAGTATCGGGGGTAGCCGTGTTAGTCTGTACCCACAAAAACAATGAGGAATCCGGTGGCACCTTAAAGACTAACAGATTTATTTGGACATAAGCTTTCGTGGGTAAAAATCCCACGAAAGCTTATACCAAAAAAATCTTAGTCTTCAAGGTGCCACCGGACTCCTTGTTGTTTTTATGTTTATTGAGTTCACAATAACATATGTGTTTCTACTTTCTTCCATCCCCAGCGAGTTATCCATGTTCAGATGAAAGTCTTGAGGATTCTGACCAAGATTTTCCCCTCCCCTATATTCCCTCTGTAGGGTAACAAAAACTCTGTCTGGGGAGGAATGAACACAATTCCGTTTGAAATTGCCATCCTCCAAATTATTATTAAAGGATGAGTTTAATATTAGAAGATCACCTTGCCCCTGAAGATACCTGCTCCTTAGGACTCCTGCACTCTGCAAACCTGAGGAATAAGGCTGGCCCTTGTCTGCCTATTAAGTTAGATTGTTGCAGACAAATGTAAATTTCTACCTCATGATTTTTTAAAGAGAAAATACAAGGTGTTTTCCCTTTAGTCTGTGAGAAATCTAAATATTTTCTTCACTGTGCCAACATCTTGCTTTTCGCGCTTCCAGCTGAGAGGAAGACATATTATAGAGTTTTGTGTACCTTTTTTTATTGTCCATAATTGTCAGTGCATATTAATGCAGTCCCAGTAGTCATTTATATTGGCTGGAGACAAAAAGCACATACGGTATGTTCTCCAAAGGCTGGAACTAAGGACAAGCATCACATTGCTTCTTGAGAATATGGGATTTATTTGATGAGCGAGACAGTTAAATCAGGAGTGTAGATATTATTACATAAGAAAACAAATATTTGCCAGGCATTCTGGAGTGTACGCTTTTTTTGGTTATAGTGAGGTACATGCGAGTGAGTTCAAGTGAATTTCTACAGAGTTTTATGTTTCAAATCATTCCCCTTTTATGTTCATTTATTTTTTTACTTCAGGAGGCCTTCATGGGAGAATGAAAGCTACTGCACCTTCAGTAGACTTGGGGGATGGGATGCAGGGTTGCAGAGAACAAGGTACATTAGTGAATGGATATTTAAAGCTTCATAACAGAATATCACATACTTCCCTGATTAGATCTACTAATTCAACAAATTAGATGTGAAGACTTGGGTTGACTAGAACATAACTAGCAATGTAATTTAATTAGCAACGCTGCTGGGTAGATTTAAACCTCGTGGACAACAGCTGTGGAGTATCTTTGAACTGCAGTAGATTTTTATTGCATTTTCATTTGTAGCTCTGTTTTGCTTTTGAAGAGATTGGTTCCTCTCCCCCTACCCCTTTTTTAAGAGGTGGTTTTGTTTTGTTTTTTTGTAATGAAGCAAATAAGGCCCTAAGGCCTATCCCATGGTTTTAATTATAAATGCATGTCACGTTTTCAATTATGTTAAACATAAGCAACAAAATATTGCATAAATTAAACTGGACAGTAGCCAACTTCATTTCAGAAAATAGCACAGTCAAGCAGATAAGAGCTGAACACTAAGCTACATACTTTATTTTCAAAAATGGATACAGTTGTGTTAATTTAGAGGGATTATATGGGCCCAAAGAGACACAGGTGCTAACATGACCCTGTCACTGTCTGATATTAAACAGTGTTAAACCACTTTGGGGTTTGATATGCAGAGACTTCAGTCTGCTTAGTACCACGGCAAACACACCATTACAAATCCTTTAAGCATTTTATTAAAGATACTGCAAAGAAGGAAAAACAGTTAAAGCATTTGAAATGCAAAGTTATTAACAAGGCTTTCATTTCAACGCATTCCTTGTTGCTTTTCTTTTACCTGGAAAGAGTCTTTAGAAGGAAAAAAACCCTTGTATGACCCATATTTAAGGTGGAAGTAATTACTGTCTTTTTTGGGTAAAAGAGAAGGTAGTTGAAATGGGTTGTTGCTGCTGTTATTTCTGTTTAAGTCTGATCATGTCTCCTTTAAGACGAATGGTTCTCAAACTTTAGTATTGGTGACTCCTTTCACATAGCAAGCCTCTGTGTGCGACCCCCCCCTTATAAATTAAAACCACCTTTTTACATATTTAACACCATTATAAATGCTGGAGGCAAAGCGGGGTTTAGGTTGACAGCTTGCGACCCCCCATGTAATAACCTCGTGATCTCCTGAGGGGTCCCAACCCCCAGTTTGAGAACCCCTGTTTAAGACAAAACAAAACGAACACCCACAAAGGGGAGTTTGAAAAGAACAGCAAAGATAGAAAATGCAACTTCTGTCTCTGATAAGTCTCACTTGCAGCCTGACTACTGGAAAAACACAGGCCAAGTACATGGTTTTATCTGCCACTCCAAGACACTGCACATTTCTACCAGCATTGGGCTGTGTAGGGTATTACATTTAGCTGCTTCTCTGGTTACAGGCTTACAGCAGTGTTGCAAAATGTACAGTCCTGGCTGGCTAAGCCAGACTCTTATTAAACAGAAGACAACAGGAGAGAGAGAGAGGAATGAAAAGGAAGGAAAAGAACACGTTTTGTGTGGGATGACAAAGTTTCACATCCCATGCAGTGTTTGGGATTTAGCTGGAAGTGGTGGTGTTATCTTGGTCCCTCACTCTGGCCTGGCCTGGCCTGGTCTGGTCTGGTCTCTTCAGGATATCCCTCAGGATTAGGATGAAGAAAGTCCCGGACCTAGCAGACAGTGGGGTGGCAGCCATGATGGTGAAGCCCACTCCTTCCCCTTATTTCAGTCAGCCAGTGTCCTGGTCACTAACTTTTCCTCTCAAAGTCTCCGTTAAGAACCCCCAAAAAGAGTGCTGGGTAGAATAATCCATTCCCTTGTTGTTTTGTCCATCAATTGGACCTAATTTCCAACATGAGAATTCTGGTTCACTGATTTCTGATCCCTTCTGATTCACTTCTTGTTTACCAGACATGATCTTAATACAATCTTTGAATCATATCAGTAGGTCTCTTTGTTTGTATTAATTCAGTCTTTCTGTCTCGCTTTTGAAGCTTTTCCAATCAACATTTGTATTTATAAGCTACTGTGATATCTTATGAACTTCCACTCACTTTTTACAGCTGAGCTCACAATTAGGGTAGGTATGTCAGCCAAATTATCCCAAGAGTTCTTTCTTTCCCTCTTCCTTCTTTCTACACCATGTGCCTTGTTGACTATCACTAAGATGAATGGTGATTAATTTCACTTTACTGTAATGTACACAAACCTATTAACCTATTAATGTACACAAACCTATGAACCTATTAAGAAATTGACAGTATTTATTTCTCTTCATCATGAACTACTGCCTCAATGCAATAAATAAGGGATAGACTGTGATTTAGCGTCCAGTGCTTTATAAAGAATTATTGTACTGATCACTTGATTTTTAAACTTTTTTTATTAAACGGATTATTACTACCATCGGATTGAATGTTAGTAACTGATCTTATGTCAAATCCCCAGTGATACCCCAATGATTTAAGAAGAAGAATTTAAATTTCAGTAAAAGAAAACTGTATCATAATTTTCAATAGAAATTATAAATATGTTTTTTATAGGAACATAATTTTGTAAAACAAATAAGAAGAAAAGGACCTGGCCTAAAAGAAGTTGGAGTTGTATCCCACTGCACTTTCAGAAGTTATAGCAAGTGTTGTTTGTAATCACAACAAACATTCTACATGGTACAGTAACAGTGGTTTCATAATAGAATTTATGTAGTTATTTATAAGAATTGATATTACATCTTCAGCATGGCTGGAGCATAAATAAACCAACGTCTGCTGGTAATCACTGCAATCTTTATTGCGCTGTTGATGACCCATCTGGCACCCAAAAGTGGGATATAGACTGTTCCTCAAAACCTGGTTGATTCTCAGAGGGAGAGAATACAAATGCAGGATTATTTCCAAAATAACTTTTATGGGACCCACCTCATAACTAATACTAATCATCGTTATTCTAAGTCTTTCACCTAGTCTCCTTGCCCTGACTAATAATCTCAGACCAGTGTGTTTTGTATCGTGGGCCTTCAGAATATAACTCTTAAGGGAATAGTTTGACCAAGTAAACAAGTCAGAATCTGATTGTTTATAGTAGTTGTGCAAATTAGTGTTCCCTGGGGTGATGCTTATAGGAATGATGAAAAATGCATAGCAGAATCAACTGAGTTCTGAAGGTAGGAGATAGTGATCCACCACTAGGATGGATATTTTGACTAAGTTATAGTTCCTCTTCTCTTTGGTTCAGCTCTTGGTCCTTATTAAAAAGAATTTTACTGTAGACCTGTAGCCAGACAGCCCCCCTCCCCCTCAGACCAGCATTGCTGGAAACACAGGAGGAAGCAGGAACAGGGCACTTAACATATATTCCAGCACAGCCTTTGAAGCTGTGAAAGCACAGGTGTGCTGCTACAATGTGCCTCCGGGAGCAGATACAAGGATTAAGCTCACAGCAGGCAGAGGCCCTGTGACAGACATGGCTCTTAGCCCCTACTAAATAGGGTGATGCACACACACCAACATCCTAGGTGGGAAAATATTTACCCTGATAAAAGAAATGTCCAGTAGTCGAAACTTATTGTTTCTCTCCTTTGCAAGTGTAAACTACTCTTGCGAAAGCTGGCGTCACCCCGACAGACCAGCCTCAATTTGGCATAAGAAAGGAGAAAGAGAATAAAGGAGTACAGAGGTATAAGTAGGGGACCTACAGCACCATGATTTTTGAGTGCTTTTCACTATCTATCTGCTGGTCAGATAAGTGACAGCCTCCCAAGGCTTCTGCAGCTAAGAGAGTCCCTACGCCTTGTCCCTTATTCGTCTTTCCGCGGAATTGAGTGACCGATCCTGGCTTGGCACCGCTGGAATCGAGAGATGCAAGGAGGGTAAGAAGCACCCACACCTGATCTCCTATCTTTAGTGTACACATATTTTGAAATAGAGCTCTATACTTTGTTTTCTTTCTTTGGGATTGTGGCTTCAGTTTCGTAACTTGTTTGTGTGTGTAACATCTCTACATTTAAATAAGTAGGCACTAGCAATTTTGTAACCACATGATTAGAATCTAGCTTAATAAATTTTGGTAACCATTTATGCATAAGCCTGACTTGTTTTCTCTGGTTTACTGTAAAGCAGCCAACACAATTAAAGAACCTCAGCCGTTTTGGCTCTAAAGCCTGGCCATTAGGTGAGAGTACTAAGAGCCTAGCGTTGAGTTGTGCCGCCTCCACGGGGCAAACTCTTGGGGCACCTGTCAGTCAATCCTGGCTGCCCGCTGCGAAGGAGCTCTGAGCTCTAGCAGTTAAAGTCACGGGTGTGGAGAGGCTCTTAGTGCTGCCATTGGGGCACCTGTCAGTCAGTATTGACTGCCCGCTGCGAAGGAGCTCTGAGCTCTAGCAGTTAAAGTCACGGGTGGTTAGGACCTTGGGGCATCCGTCAGCCTAGCCCGGGCTGCCCACGGCGAAGGGACAGTGTGTCCTAGCGGTTAAAGTCACGGATGGTATAAACGGGCATAGCTGGCACCTCACCAAACATCCTTGGCCGTCGGCTAACAAGACCTCTGAGTGAAGAATGTATAATGAAATAAAGTATTCCTCTATACTACTCCTGGGCAGTGGGTATCATAGTCTGGGGGAGGCTGTGCCTTCCCAAACAACCTGGCATGGCCCCTCCCATGGTCCGCCCCCAGGACCCCTCCTGCAGTTCCCGGCGCTCTACGCTGACCCAGGCTAGCGGTGGCTGGGACTGGGGCTGGCCAGCCAGTCACTGGGACTAGGGTAGCTGGTGCTGGGTCTGCACTTCCCGTTTGGCACTCAAACTGTACTAACTGGTGCTCCGGGGCTGGGGGTGTTGTGGCTGCGCCGCCCAGTCCTTTGGGCTCCTGCGAGGGAAGGGAGGAGAAAGGGGCGGGGTGGGGCTTTGGGCAGAAAGGGAGGGGCTTGGGGATAGCCTCCCCCAACAGCCAGGTTACCAGTCTCCCATGATATCACTCAAGGAAAAAACACAGTTTTGCACGCCCATCACTTGTATTCCTGGATATGGGAGAAAATAAGACCATCTTGCAGAGTGTTGTGCAAAAATGTATTGGAATAGAGGAGCAGTGCTGTTTGGCCGTGGAAAACACTAGTCTTGTAATTCTTACATTAGGGTCTTAATGGAAAATATGTTGTTTATGCCAGCTCCTTCTGTTCTTGGAAGCCTTGAGATAGCTCTGAAATAGATAAAACTTGAATTCATAGGCCAATATGATAAACGCATCTCTATAATTAGTCATATTTCAATGCGTCTCCTGCTTACTTAGTATTTTTTATTTTGTTTTGATTAGGCAATAAAATGGTTTGTAGACTTGCTAGGACCTACTCCTGCAAGTGCTGACCTTAGCTGAAAAAATCAGTATGTTGAGGGTCTGTCACTTTTTAATGCTTTTCATGTTGGATTAGTGGAATTGATATTGAAGGCAATATAGTATTAACAAAATAGAATGGAAAATTTACACCATGTTACAAGTTAGATATTAATTTACAGCTGTCTCAAGAAAAAACTGGGAACAACTTTGCTATAATTTTGCAAAACGATTTAATCTCTAATTACGAGAGGGTAGAGGGAGCACTATATGGAGCATATCCACCTCAGTGTCTGAAGTTTTGAATAATCTAGGTCTTGCTCAAATGAAATCATGTCATCCCTTTATATGTAATCAATTTGTGATTCAACGGCCATGAAGGTGGTTTAGCAACGTGTTGTGGGACGCGGAAAGCATGATCAGGTATCGAAGATGTCCTGGTCATCCACTGCAGCTAGGGAAGTCCCCAGCCATAATGATTCTTCGTGCTTCTGGAATCTGGCTTCTACAGCTGAGAGTGGGATTGCACCTGTGCAATGGCTTTCTCACTTAAAAATTTCCCGCACAGGTTTTCATGCAGCTCTCATCCCATAACATCATTTTATCAGATCTCATCATCATTAACATTATATCATTAATCTAAATCCTATAGCGATGGGGGCGTGGCGAAGCAACAGGCAGAGATGACCACTGGCAGTCATAGCCACAATCCTGCAAGTAGTCATCCTTGGAACTAATAGCCATTCAGTTCCATCCCTGGGGCAGCAGAGAAGTTCGGCAGTATCCTAGGCCACTGAGCAACCCTTTTTTAGGATCACACTGCTCACACTTTCAAGGGAAGGGATTAGAAAAGGTGCCTTAAACATTACCTGACCTATAACATTTGGCCAGATTACCGTGGCTGGCAGGTCATCCTACAGCAGTCAGAAAACAATAAAGAAGAAAAGACTCATTCTGAGCATGCAATGTCCGCACACTTGTGGACAGAGGCAATGTACAAAGGCCTGAGAGAAGAACAGCTCTTGTTTCCAGAGAACTTTCCCGCTACAATATTGATATTGCTGCATTGAGTGAGATTAGAGTGGCTGTAGAAGGTTCCATCAGTGAGCTAGGAGGTGATTACAATTTATTTTGGAAAGGAAAACAGAGGATGAAGACAGGATCCATGGAGTTGGATTTGAAGTAAGAACATCACTCTTGAAACAACCCGTTGGCCTAAATGAACAGCTCATGAAACTTGGATTTCCCCTGATTCCTTTACAACATATCATTATCAGCAGTGTCTATGCACCTACACTGACCAGCTCAGAGGAAAGCAAGGAGCAGTTCTACTCTGATCTGGACTCCATCATCAGATCAACCTCCTGTATATGACAAACTCATCCTGCTGGGAGACTTTAATGCTAGAGTTGGTAGAGGCAGCAGTGACTGGAGAGGTGTGATAGGATGACATGAAGTGGGAAAGATGAACAGCAATGGATTCCTCCTCTTGGGTAAATGAGCAGAACATAGTCTGCTCATTACTAACACCATCTTTTAGACAAAACGATAAATATAAAATGACATGGATGCACTCATGGTCCAAACAATGGCATCTTATCGACTATGTTATCACCCTCTGAGACATCCACAATGTCAGATACCAGATACCGGTGGTGCACAGTGCTGGACAGACCACCTATTGTGCACCCCATAAGTGCAGTGCTTAACCTACATATAGTCCCTTCACAGCGCAAGTGCCCTGAACTTAATAGAACAACCTTCAACATAGCAAAGCTCAAGCACACCAACTATCAGGTGCAGTTTCCGCAATAACCTGATGACAAGGTTTTCATGCTCGCCAATCACTTGCAATCCAACAGAAAAATGGAACCAGTTCAAATATGTGCTTATTGACCCAGCTAAATCAGTGCTGGGGCCAAAGAAAAGGGTACACCAGGATTGGTTCCATGAGAACAATGAAGAATTTCCAAACTCCTAAGTGACAAGCATAAAGCTTTTGTTGAATGGCAGAATGAACTCACTTCCATCTCAAAGAAAAATAGGTTTAAGTATCTACAGAGCAAGGCCCAGTATGAACTGAGGAGAATGCAGGATGAGTGATGGAAGAGGAAAACTGCAGAAATTCATCATTATGTAGATACAAACAACGCAAAGATGTTCTTTGACTCTCTCAAAGCAGTCTACGGACCGTCTGAATCTGGCACAGTTCCCTTGAAATAGGCAGATGGCACAACCCTCATCAAAGACAAGGAGGGAATCATACAGAGAGAGGCTGAATTCTTCAGTAATTAGTATTCAATAGACCATCCATAGTCGATCGGCGTGTCCTTGATCATTTACCCAAGAAACCCATCAAAGAGGATCTCAACTTCCCTCCATCAGTTGAGGAAGTTGTGAAAGCCGTCAAACAACTGAAATCTGGCAAAGCCTCTGGAAAGGATGGTATTCCAGGAGAACTGTAAAAGTAGCAAGCCCCAAGGCCATCGGGGTGTTTCCTGAGATCTTGAGTAGCATTTGAGAGGGAGAAGAAATGCTACAAGACTTAAAGATGATATTAGAGTATCACTGTAAAACAAAGGTAGCAAAGCTGACTGCGGAAACTACAGAGGCAGTGCTCTCCTCTGTACAACATGGAAAATACTAGCTTGCATTCTATTGAACAGACTCATTGTGAACATATCTGAGGAGAATCTGCCAGAAGTGAAGTGTGGTTTCAGGCCAGATCATGCTACTATGGACATAATATTTATCGTAAGGCAGGTCCAGGAAAAATGTTTAGAGTGGAACATGGACCTGTATGCAGTCTTCATCGATTTGACTAAAGCTTTTGATACTGTCAAGAGAAGGTTTATGGGCTATTCTGCATAAACTGGGCTGCCAAAGAAGGTTCATAGAAGTCATCCGTCTGTTCCATGACCACATGACAGTACAAGTGCTCACCGGTGGTGACTTTTTCTGATGCATTTGAAATCTCGAATGGAGTGAAGCAAGGCTGCGTACTTGCTCCTGTGCTGTTCAACTTGTTCTTTGCCTGTGTCCTCAGCCATGCCAAAAGGGACTTGGCTCAGGGGATATACATCTGCTACCAACTTGATTGCCCCCTCTTTGATATTCAAAGACTCAATGCTAAGTCCAAGACACTGGAGAGACTTCTTGTCGAGGCACTTTTTGCAGATGATTGCCTTGATGGCCCATAGACATGATGATCTTTAGATAGTCATTGATTTTTTTTTTCTGAAGCATCCTAGCTCTTTGGCCTCACCATCAGTCTCTGGAAGACAGAGGTCTTGTTCCAATGCCCCAGTGCCAGCCATCTTCATCCAAGGTAGACAGCTGAAAATTGTGGATCAGTTCAAGTATTTGGGCAGCACCATCTCAAGTGACCATTCCCTTGATAAGGAAATTTCCTCCAGAATTAGTAAAGCCAGCCAGGCCTTTGGCCGATTCTGAACAAAAGTCCTTAACCAGCACAACATTCATCTCACCACCAAATTGAAGATCTATAGTGCAGTGTATCGAACATCTCTCTTGTATGGATCTGAGACAGGGAATCTTTATAGATGTGAAATTAAACAGCTGGAGCAATTTCACATGCACTCCCTCTGCTCAATAATGAGCATTTGCTGGCGGTACAGAGTGACCAATATTAAGGTCCTTGAAAGAGCAAACCAGTATTGAGTAAATGTTACTGAGAGCACAACTTAGGTGGACTGGACATGTAATCAGAATGGAAGACCTCTGTCTCCCAAAACAGATCTTCTATGGGGAGCTGAGTCAGGGCAAAAGAAAGAAGGGTCATCCATATAAGTGACAAATTCATCTCCAGGCTGCACGTGAAAGGTGCCGCAGAGCTGTATCATCAAACATCATAAATACAGACTTCCCATGCCCTTAGTGTGGCCAACTCTGTGCATCAAGGTTCGGACTTTGGAGTCATATGCATAGCCATAGATGAGAACTGCTTCAATATTGTCCTCATCATTGGCGATGGACTAACAGCACTATATATTATTGTAATAAGTCATAAATCCACTCTATTTAGTCCATGATTTTTAATATCTAGCCAAAGTTATGAATTTAGGATCCAAGTTCCCAGGCTCATCTTTTGAAGGCAGGTTTCCTTTGAGGATGAGGATTGAAAGTGTGAAACAGATTGTTTAACATAAGTAGTTAACCTTGTATTTAGCTGTGACATTCCTGAGTACATTTCCCAGACCTGAAAAAGAGCTCTATCTAAGCTCAGAAGCATGTGTCTCTCACCAACAGAAAGTGGTCCAGCAAAAGATATTACCTCACCTACCTTATCTCTCTAATGTCCTGGGACCAACGCAGCTACAACAACAGAGAATATATTTAATAGGTTTTCATAGCAAAAGGTGTTTTTAGGCCATGTCTACACTGGCAGAGTTTTTTCACCAAAAGAATTTTGTCAATGATCAAAAAGCGCTGAAAGAAAATCATTGTTGCATGTTCACACTGTCTTCCTCTGTCAGCAGAGCACGTCCATACTTGGGGCAATAGCATTGACAGTGAGAGTAATGTGCTGTGGGTAGCTATTTCACAATTTAGCTCTTCACCTTCTGCCGCTAGGTCTTGTGGGATGATGGAGTGGATTTCAGTGCATCATAGTTCTGGGCTCAGTCTCCCATGATGCATTGTTTTACATCCCAGCATTCAATGTGCTTCTGTCTTTGGTTCGCGGAATTTCTCGATGTCCCTTGTTTTCTGCTTGCCCTGCCATCTGTGTCTGAAAGAATGGATCCCGCACTGCTCTCCAGTGCTCTGATAGCTGTAAGTAGCACATCACGAATGGCAAAGTAGTTAACCTTTAAAATCCAAAGTCAACGGGATTCACAGTTGCCTGATGTGCTGTCTGACATTGATAGGAGTAACATTAGATTACTTTTCGCATTCATGGAACAGCTGAATGTGGTGGACCATCACTTTTAGTCTCGGGAAACTAGCACTGAGAGGTGGAATCATATCATTATGCAGATCTGGGATGATGAGCAGTGACTGCAGAACTTTTGGATGAGGAAAGACACCTTCCTGGAATTGTGTGATGAGCTCACCCCAGCCCTGCGGCACAAGGACACCCAAATGAGATGCTCTCTCAGTGGAGAAATGTGTGGCAATTGCAGTTTGGAAGCTGGCGACTCCATACTGCTACCAGTCCATCGCAAATCCATTTGAAGTCAAGAAGTCAATCATTGGGGCCACGTTAACGCAAGTGTGCAGGGCCATTAATCGCATCTTGCTGCAAAGGACTATGACTCTTGGCAATGCGCATTAAATAGCGGGTGGCTTTGCAGAAATGAGTTTCCTTAACTGAGGAGGGCCGATAGATGGCACATATATTCCAATTTTGGCACCGGACCACCTTGCAACAGAGTACATCAATAGGAAGGGTTACTTCTCCATGGTGTTGCAGGCACTTGTGGATCACCGCAGGCATTTCAGACATCAACATGGGGTGTTCCAGCAAGGTGCATGACTCCCCTATCTTTAGGAACCTCTGCCTGTACAGAAAGCTGAAAGTGGGGGCTTTCTTTCCAGACCAGAAGATATCAGTAGGGGATGTTGAAATGCCCATAGTGATCCTGGGAGACCCAGCATACCTCTTAATGCCATGGCTCATGAAACCTTACACAGGAAACCTAGATAGCAGTAAGGAGTGGTTCAACAATAGGCTGAGTAGGTGTGGGATGACTGTGGAATGTGTGTTTGGCAGATTAAAGGTGCACTGACAATGCCTTTATGGCAGGTTAGACCTCAGTGACGATAATATTCCCATGGTCATAGCCATGTGTTGCACTTTGCACAATATTTGTGAAGGAAACGGTGAAAAGTATGCATGGGGTGGACTGCTGAGGCTGAATGCCTGTCTGCTGATTTTGAGCAGCCAAATACCAGGGCTACGAGAAAGGCAAAACCGGGGTGTGGGGAGGGGGAGAGAAGCAGTTCAAATCAAGGAGGTTTTGAGGCAACACTTTGAAGAGAGAACCAGTAATGTATGTTGCTATGCTCTGGACTACAATACAATTAATGAAATCAAATTTGGCACAGAAGCATGTGTGATTTTTGTGGCCTAGGATTCAATGTAAGCAAGAAAACTGCTTGTTTGTTTGTTGCTGCCATCTGACAGCACAATTTGCAGAAAACAAATGAAGAGTTCTTATAATTCAACAAACTTTGCTTTTACAGCACAAAAAACTACACACACACACACACACTCACATGCAAATTCTTGTGGGGGAGAAAGCACGAAGGGAGGGCTAACTTTCAGAGCTGTGTATAAGTCCAGCTATCATTTGAAAAGGTGTCCATGGGGATGGAGTGAACTGGAAAGCGAGACATCCCAGAAAGCGGAAAGTAATTTTGTGGGTGGAGTTTGGGGAGGGCATGGGAAAGAGTCCTGAATGTGCTGAAGGGGAGAATGGGCATGCATCTGCTCAGTCTCGAGGGTTATATGAGGGACTGCAGCATCTCATTTTGCTTCTCCATAACTTTTATCATACTCTCCATTGTGTCCCTAGCATAGGCCTCACTTTTTTTTCTGTCCTGCTTTTCGATTCCCCTCCACTGCCTGCGTTCCTGGTTTTCTGCTTCTGAGCATTGTATCACCTCCCGGAACATGTCTTCCTTGCTCTGTCTCGGGTGGTTTCTTCTCTGGCAGAGGTGCTGCACCGGTGTGTAGGAGGTGCCTTTGAAGGCCACATCTGCAGAAGCAAAAGGAACAATACACAGAAGTATGATTGTGAAGTGCATGCACAGCACTGAAACAGTACAGTAAAATACACCTCTAGTAACATACCAATCACTTTTTCTCACTGACCCTTGACAAGCACACATGCCGGCGAACACCCCAAGCATGGTGAGTTTACTCCGGGGTGGGAGGCATTGTACATTGGGAGAAAATCAATTTGAAAGGGTCACGGTGCAGTTGACTAGGGACAATATTCAAAAATTTCCCACCCTTTTCCACAGGGTGGAGGTGGGGGTGGGGCGGGGTCATTGTACCAGATATCTCATTCCTGAGGGGAAGCAAGGATGCATCTACTAAATGCTTGTGGCTTCTGCCCCAGTCCCTGTGCTGCTCACCTGTGTGCTGCTTTGGTCCCTGTGCAAGTGATGGCAGAATGGCGCAGGAAAGTTTTTCCTTTAGTGTGGGGAAGGAACAAAGCAGCTCTGCCAAGGAACCTCCAGCAGAGGGTTGCCGAGTACCTCCAGTAAAGTTTCCTAGAGATCTCTCTGAAGAATTCCCATGAAATCTCAGTGGGCATCAACACCCTTTCGACTATACTGCTCAGCTGCACAGGGAAATGTCCAGTGCACAGAAACACAGCCAGCCTCATACGTTTCTATGCCCTCAACTCACCGCCGCACTTCCCTGGTAAGTGATTCTGCTTTGTGGTCTCGTCTCCTGCTTCTTGCTCTTAAGAGTGTGACTCGCAAGACTGGCTAGGCACTTCCAGAGAGGAGAACAGCTCCTGACTGGATGCACCACTGGGCAACCCCACTGTGGACTCCACATCGTCCTCTGCCTTCACCTCTTTGTCAGTGACCTTGTCCTCTGGGTTAGATGCACTTTCTGCTGGCTACAGCCTTGCCGAAGTATTCACAGGGCTCTTGGTGGTGGAGATGGGGTCGCTGGCGATGATAGCATCCAACTCCTTATAAAAACAGCAGGTCTGGGGCACAGCACTGGAGCGATGGTTTGGCTCCTTCGCCGTCTGGTACGCCTGACTTCACTCCCTGGTATTGCTGTGCACTGCAGCATATCCCAATCATAGCCCTTTTCTTCACAAGCTCTGAAAAATCTGCCTATAGGTATCGAAATTTGTACGGCTAGAGCACAGCTGGGACTGCACAGCCTCCCCTCCCCAAATACTGAGCAGCTCCAGCAGCTCCACATTGGTCCAAGCGGGAGAGTATTGGCGTGTGATGCCACCATGGTCAGCTGGGAAGATGCAATGTGAGCTCCCCAGGCCTCACAAACAGGAAGTGGAATTTCAAAAATTCCCAGGGCTTTAAAGGATGAGGGGCCGATTGTTGCTTACCTGGCTGCAGGACAGCAGAGTTGGAACTGCTGACCAGAGTGGTCAGGATGGGCATTGTGGGACACCTTCTGGAGGCCAGTTAAAATCAAAGCAAGGTGTCTACACTGGCACTTCGGCAACAAAACTTTTGCGTAAAAAGCCCCATGACTCTCGTTGAGGTTTTTATTTTGTCACCAAAACTGAGGAGTTTTGTGACCGAAAGGGGCATTGCAGTGTGTACACCTCCACTATTTCTTTGCCAGAAGCCGCCTTTTGGAGAAAAAACTCTGCAGAAGGCCTTAGATTGCAAAGCTTCTGTTTTCATTTATTTTTTTGTATCCAAGAGTATTATGTCAAACTGGTGTCTTGGGTTTTTCTCTTCTACTTAACTGGCATTGTGATTTGACAGCTTCCATTTAAGAATGGATTGGAATGAAATATGTGTTTTTTATTTAATGGGGTGTGGTTTTGATAAGTCTTTAATGCCATGTGGAAATACGAAAAACTATTTAAACATGGCTGGGTGCATTCACTTTGTAATGCCTGTGCATAAATCTAATGAGCATTAATAGGAATTATGCAGTGAGATAGAAATAAACTACGTTATATAACAAAAATAGTTAGAAATACAAAGATTCTAGATCAGTGGTTCCCAAACTTATTTCGTCACTGGTGCAGGGAAAGCCCCTAGTGGGCTGCGCTGGTTTGTTTACCTGCCACGTCCGCAGGTTCAGCCAATTGCAGCTCCCAGTGACCACGGTTTGCTGCTCTAGGCCAATGGGAGCTGCTGGAAGCGGTGGCCAGTACGTCTCTCGGCCCGCACAAGCGGCGGAACAAGTTTGGGAACCACTGTTGTAGATAATTAATATAGCCTAACTAATATAAATAATGGTTATTAAGAGATCAATTGTAGAGTTTTCATGCCATTGCTTTGTGCTACATTCTTCATTTTGTTTGTTAAAAAATTCCTAAAACTCTCCTGTGACTTTAAAACCCAGTTTGGACAGCTGGTTCTAGAGCCTCAAACTTCTCTATTGTTGGCATTTTCTGGGTCTGTCTGAATCTCTCTTCCCCTCCTGCCATAGGGATGGTGTTACTGGCTCAATTTAGGGCACCCTGCCTATACCCAAAAGGGCTCAAGGCATGATCTGGTTAATTTAAGGCAATTTGCCTAAAGGGGTCAAGGTGTGACACAATCAATTTAGGCATCCCCACCCTTTCCCTTCCGAGGGCTCAGGGTGAAAGGCACCTATCCTTACCCACAGGGTTCAGGAAGAAACCTGGTCAATTTAAGTACCCATCCCTACCCACAGGGCTCAGGGCTCTACGGGTCTGCAGAAACTTTTCCCAGTGAAAGCCATACACAGTTGTGCTCTAAACATCTGTTTATTAGCAACACACAGAGAATACGTATACCAAGCAAATCTTTTATACTCACCACTCCCAATATATATACAAATTTCACCCAATGGCCCGTCAGGATCCATTCATCTGGGGGTTCCCGGTGATGCCTCTGCACATCCTGGTCGTGCAGAAGGGTCCGAGTTCAAGCAGCTTGATGTTGAACTGCAGTTCGGAAATGGTTCCCGAAGAGCATTGTTTTTCATTTACATTATATAGATAAAAACTAGCTACCTCTTTCAAATTTACTAAATCTATCACATTATCCCACGCTCCTAAATTACAAAAAAAAGTAACCAATTACATACTAGCACCTATGTGTCCTCCTTCCTGCCCAAGTTTTTACATTTTATCTTTCATGCACAAATTATAACGTAGTTGTGACCTTTATGCAGATGTCATCATAAAAACACTGGTTAGAGCTTATCTTACCATTTATTGAGTCTCTTTCTATATCCTCCATAATTTCCTGGTGCCTGGGTGTGTCTACTTGACAACGTTGGTGGTTATAACTCTCGTTAGGGGCATTTCTCAGGTAGGAGTGCTTTATCAGCAGTAGAACGTTTTTCCCCCCAATTTTAGTGGTGAACTCCCCGAGTTTCACCCAAGGCTGGCTTAATATGAGGGAGGGGGCGTTGATCAGGTCTCAGGCCTAAAATGGGATCTAGAAATAAATTCTACTCCTTGCTGACTTAGGTCGGGAGTTCTCTGGAGTACACTGGATTTATAATTATGTTGACTTGTGTGACGTTTATGCATGTTCAGTGTTGACAATGAATTGTGACTTTTTTGTGAGTCTTGTGATATTTGGAGTTTTAATTTTCACATTGTCTCCCTTTCCCAGCCTTCCATATCACATATACCCTTATCCACAATGATCAGCATTTCATATAGTTATAAATGAAGTTAATAGATGGCTGCCCTTTTCCTACAATCTACATTAATCTATATCCATTAAAGTTGTATCTGGAATGAAGGAGAAAGGTGGAAAAAAACCCATGTTATATGACACTTTCTATCTGTATTTAATATAGTATCTTTTTTTAAAAGAAAAATTATTCCTTTCAGAAGGAAACAGCTGTATCAAATACAGAAGAAAACTTTTTCTTCTTATGGTATGTTTATACTTTAATTTTTCAAAGTGGCACTTGGAAGTGTAGCTGCCTCTTGTAAAGGTGGCTGTAAGCTCCTATTGTTTTCAATGTGACTGAAGCCAGGCTGACCTCACGGGAAAAAGGCTACCACTCTGTGGGACTAGACAGGATTCTATGAGGAGACAGGGGAACATAAGAAGCAAAAGAGAGACTGATGTTGGGGTGATTTACAGGAGGATATGGCATAGCAGGAGGAGACTGAAGAGAGGAGTGCGGGTGCCTGGAGACGCTGAGAGGAAATGCAGGAATGTGGGGTGGAGGGGGATCCTGAGGTGTTGCATTATTCATCAAGAATATACACACCTGTTCCAAGGTCGAGAAGGAGGTGAGAGGCAGACCAGTTGAAAGTCTCTGGGTGAAGAGGGGGGGAAATTGATGGGGACAAAGTCATGGTAGGAGTCTACTATAGACCATCAAATCAGGAAGAATAGGTGGATGAAGGATTTCTAGAATAAATAACAGAAATACATCCAAAACACAAGGCCTGGTAGAATTGGGGAACTTTAACTACCCGGATAACTATCGGAAAAGTAATACAGCAAAATACAAAATCTCCAATAAATTTTTGGATTATATTAGGTACATCATCTTGTTGCAAAAGTGAAGGAAGTAATCAGGGGGACAGCCATTTTAGATCTGATTTTGACTAACACAGAGGAATTGGTTGCATATCTGAAGGTTGATGGCAATTTGAGTGAAGGTGATCATGAAATGATAGATTTCATGATTCTAGGGAAAGGAAGGAGTGAGAGCAGCAGATTGAGATTATTTAAATCTGCTTTTTTAAAATCCATTATCCTTAGAGAACTGGTAGGTTCTAAAAGTACATTAGAGGCAAGAGAAAGGAGGAGGAAAATGTGAGTCCACCACTAAGTGGAAGGAGTGCTAATAATGGATGATATCAGAAAGGCTGCGGGTTTTAATGCCTATTCTGCTTCAGTCTTCACTAAAATATTAATTGTGACTAATTAATTACTTAACAAAATTAATATTAAAAACCAGGAGGAATAGGGAAAGAACAGGTTAAAGAATGTTTAAATAAGTTAGATTTATTTAAGTCTATTTAAGCAAGGCTTGATGAAATTCATCCTAGTCTACTTGAGGCACTAGTGGAAGCGTCTTTGGAACCATTAGTGATTATCTCATGGAGGATAGGTGAGGTCCCAGGGGACTACAGAAGGGCAAAAACAGTACCTACCTTTAAGAAGGGGAACAAAGAAGACCCTGGAAAATTAGAGTTCGGTCAGCCTAACTTCAATACCTGGAAATATACTGGAACAAATTATTAAAAATTCATTTTTAAGCAACTATTGGATAATAAGGTGATTAAATAATATCCAACATAGATTTGTCAAAAACACCTTATTTTTTTCTTTGATGAGATTACTGGCCTTGTGGATGAGGGAAGCAGTACATGTGATATATCTTGATTTTAGTAAAACTTCTGACACAGTGCCATGTGATGCTCATATAAGAAAAAATAGGGAAATGTGGTCTACTTTAAATTACTGTAAAGTGGGTGCACAACTGGTGGAAAAAACGTATTCAAAGTAATTATCAGTGTTTTGCTGCCAAAGTGGGAGGACATATTTAGTGGTGTCACTCAGGGCTCTGTCCTGAGTCCAGTACTATTCAACATTTTCATTAATGTGTTTGATAATGGAGTAGAGAATATGCTTATAAAAATCAGTGCATGACACCAGACTGTGAGGGGTTACAAGCAATTTGGAGGACAGGATTAGAATTCAAAATAGCCTTGAAAAATTGGAGAATTGGTCTGAAATCAGCAAGATGAAATTCAGTAAAGAGAATTGCAAAGTTCTGCAATTAGGAAGAACAAATGAAATGCACAACTAGAAAATGGGGAATAATTGGGTAGGCAGTAGTACTAGAGAAAAGGATCTGGGGTTCTTCCTCATGTACATGGAGCCATTGGGGGGTGCCCTGTACACTGGACCAGAGGACTTAGCCTCGCAGTACCCATTGGGGCGGTGTTATACCCCACAGCCATAGCCTCTCCCCTGGCCAAATAAGGGTAGTGGCGCCCAAGCCCCTCAGTTCCTTCTCGCTGCCAGTAGCCAGAGTCAGCCCTCTGTGTGGTGTCTTCACCTCACACTTTTTGTTCTCAGTTTTCTGAGAAATTTTCTTGTGTAGAGTAGTGGTAGAATCTTAGGTTTAGTTTAAGTATTTGTTTAGTGTTAGTAGAGTAGTCGGCTGCCCTGCGTAGTGCCCTCACCAGCTTTCAAGCATTATCAATTGTGTAAGGGGGTCATTCCCAACAGTGACCCCCACACTAGGTTCTTGTTGTGTTTAAGCAAGGGACATGTTAAAGAAAGATGCTCTGCTCCGTCCGCAAGTCATTGACAAAGAATGGTCAGCTGGCGAGAGACTTGTGGTTGAAGCAGCACTTTCTGGAGCAGGCCATGAGGCCTGCTTCAGTACTGAGTCCATCATCTGTCGCCTTCAGATCTGGCAAGTGATGCTGCTCAGGGCTTGTGCTCTGGCATTTTCCCCCAAGAGGAAAAGGCTAATTTACCCTTCTCTGGTGTGGCGAGGAAAAGGTCTTCTAAAACAAATGGCTCTGGGAAGAAGGATAAAGGAGTTTGAGGCACAAGTGGTCTTCTCATCCATCCTCCCCGTGGAAGGAAAAGGCCTGGGTAGAGACTGTTGAATCGTGGAAGTCAACAAATGGCTACACACGTGGTGTTGGAGAGAAGGCTTTGGATTCTTTGACCATGGGATGGAAGGAGGAGTGCTAAGCAGAGATGGGCTCCACCTAACAAAAAGAGGGAAGAGCATCTTCGCAAGCAGGCTGGCTAACCTAGTGAGGAGGGCTTTAAACTAGATTCACCAGGGGAAGGAGACCAAAGCCCTGAGGTAAGTGGGGAAGTGGGATACCGGGAGGAAGCACGAGCAGGAGGAGGGCTCCTGCCTCATACTGAGAAAGAGGGATGATCAGCGAGTTATCTTAAGTGCCTATACACAAATGCAAGAAGCCTGGGAAACTAGCAGGGAGAACTGGAAGTCCTGGCACAGTCAAGGAATTATGATGTGATTGGAATAACAGAGACTTGGTGGGATAACTCACATGACTGGAGTACTGTCATGGATGGATACAAACTGTTCAGGAAGGACAGGCAGAACAGAAAAGGTGGGGGAGTTGCATTGTATGTAAGGGAGCAGTATGACTGCTCAGAGCTCAAGTATGAAACTGCAGAAAAACCTGAGAGTCTCTGGATTAAGTTTAGAAGTGTGAGCAACAAGGGTGATGTCGTGGTGGGAGTCTGCTATAGACTACCGGACCAGGGGGATGAGGTGGACAAGGCTTTCTTCCGGCAATTCACGGAAGTTACCTGATCGCATGCCCTGATTCTCATGGGAGACTTCAATCATCCTGATATCTGCTGGGAGAGCAATACAGCGGCACACAGACAATCCAGGAAGTTTTTGGAAAGGGTAGGGGACAATTTCCTGGTGCAAGTGCTGGAGGAACCAACTAGGGGCAGAGCTCTTCTTGACCTGCTGCTCACAAACCGGGAAGAATTAGTAGGGGAAGCAAAAGTGGATGGGAACCTGGGAGGCCGTGAGCATGAGATGGTCAAGTTCAGGATCCTGACACAGGGAAGAAAGAGCAGCAGAATATGGATCCTGGACTTCAGAAAAACAGACTTTGACTCCCTCAGGGAACTGATGGGCAGGATCCCCTGGGAAAATAACATGAGGGGGAAAGGAGTCCAGGAGAGTTGGCTGTATTTTAAAGAATCCTTATTGAGGTTACAGGGACAAACCATCCTGATGTGTAGAAAGGATAGTAAATATGGCAGGTGACCAGCTTGGCTTAACAGTGAAATCCTTGCTGATCTTAAACACAAAAAAGAAGCTTACAAGAAGTGGAAGACTGGACAAATGACCAGGGAAGAGTATAAAAATATTGCTTGGGCATGCAGGAGTGAAATCGGGAAGGCCAAATCACACCTGGAGTTGCAGCTAGCAAGAGATGTTAAGAGTAACAAGAAGGGTTTCTTCAGGTATGTTAGCAACAAGAAGAAAGTCAAGGAAAGTGTGGGCCCCTTACTGAATGAGGGAGGCAACCCAGTGACAGAGGATGTGGAAAAAGCTAATGTACTCAATGCTTTTTTTGCCTCTGTCTTCACGAACAAGGTCAGCTCCCAGACTGCTGCACTGGACAGCACAGCATGGGGAGGAGGTGACCAGCCCTCTGTGGAGAAAGAAGTGGTTCGGGACTATTTAGAAAAGCTGGACGAGGCTTTTAGAGACTATTTAGAAAAGCACAAGTCCATGGGGCCGGTGAACAGTGGGGGGAGCACACTCCAACATTCTTTGTCAGGAGGTAGTCTGGTTCTGACAGTTTTGCACTGGGGAAAACATTACCCCCAAGGCCAATCACTTCCCTGGGATCCACGATCACCTGCTGGATCACCTCCGCAGGAATTTCACACTGATTCATGAGTGGTCTCTGAAGCCCAGTGTCCTTCTGCATTCCATCTTTGCAGTTTGGGCCATTCTGATAATTGACCATGAGAGAAAACAAGAAATACCAGCTGTTCTGCTCCCAGCGTTCTTGAAATAAGTCACTTGTTTCCACCCACCAATTAAACAGCTGGTTCCTTTGTGGGACCTTAATACTGATTTAGTGGCTCTTATGGTACCTCCATTTGAGCCTCCGACAATTTCTTCCTCTTTTCTGCTTCAGAAAACTGCTTTCCTTGTGGAGATGACATCTAGAAAGAAAGCATGTGAGTTAGTCTCCCATGATGGAGCCTCCTTACATGGAATTTTCCAAAGACAAAGCAACCCCATGGCTACACTCTAAGTTTTTATCTATTATGGTTTCCCAGTTTCACTTCAACCAAGTTATTTATCTACCAGTGTTCTTCCTTAAGATGCATTCAGCCACCAAGGAGCGGTGTCTTGACACACTGGATGTCAGGCAATGTCTACCTTTTTGTGATAGAATTTTGAAAAAGGCTAATATTTTGGGGTGTTGTAGTAGGGTGGTCACCCATTCTTGCCCTGAAGGGCTTGAAATCAGCCCTGGGAGAGGGCTGTGGCTGGGAGCAAGCAGTGACCAGGCTGATTGGGGGAAGCAGGCTCAGCTGTGGCCATGCCCCAATCAGGCCTCAGCTGGCCCTTATAAGAGGGCAGTGGGCCAGGAGCAGAGAGTCTCTTCTAGCTGTGGAGGGAGACGTGCCTGGCTGCTGGGGAGCTTGAGAAGGTACCTGGAGTGGAGCAGGGCTGGGGGAGGCTCCAGACTGGAAAAGTCCCAGGCTGCAGGCCTCGCAGGTGGCCTAAAAAAGGGTATTGCGGTTGCAGGGGGCAGCCCTCGGGTAGGCAGAGGCAGCAGGTCCAAATCCCCCTTATCTGTGATGATTGGTTTATACACTGCAGTCCACCTCAGTGTGAGGGGGCTCAATGGTGATTGGCAGTAGCCAAAGACTGAGGCGAGGTGGGGATAGTGGGTGGGGGTTCCCCGGGGAGGGGAGACCCAGAGACAGTGGGGGTACTGCCAGCTGGCAGCACCCTGGGTAAAAGGGGCACCGGGGTCCGGGAGGGACACGGGCGGCAGCAAGACACCGGCCTGCAGAGGGTGCTCCAGAGGCTGGAAGAGCTAATTCCTTGAGAGACCAGCAGGAGGTGCCGCAGGGTGAGTCTCTCACGGTGACAGGTGTATCAACAGAAATGTCACATGTGAGCCATGGAAGGTACTTGTTTCACTCTGTGTGGCCCTGGTGAGCACTAAGCTGGAGTACTGTGTCCAGTTCTGGGTGCCATACTTTAAGAAAGACGTGGACAATTGGAGAGAGTCCAGAAGACGGCAACAAAAAATACTAAAAGGTTTAGAAAACCTGATTGATGAGGAAAGGTTACACAAACTGGGCATGCTTAGCCTTGAGAAAAGAAGGCTGGGG
Source organism: Lepidochelys kempii (assembly GCF_965140285.1). Lineage (NCBI taxonomy): Eukaryota > Metazoa > Chordata > Testudines > Cheloniidae > Lepidochelys > Lepidochelys kempii. The sequence goes on from NC_136380.1 coordinate 98,264,390, forward strand.
AGGGGAGGAAGACCAGATAGCATTCTTCAATTATATTAAGGGCTGTGATAAAGAGGATGGTGATCAATTGTTCTCCACGTCCACTGAGGTTGGACAGGAAGTAATCCAGCTTAATCTGAAGCAAGGAAGATTTAGGTTAGATGTTAGGAAGAACTTTGTAAGCATAAGAATAGTTAAGCTCTGGAATAGGCTTCCAAGGGAGGTTGTGGAATTCCCATCATTGGAGGTTTTTAAGAGGAGGTAAGACAAATACCTGCCAGGGATGGTGTTGGTTTACTTTGTCTTGCCTCAGTTCAGGTGACTGGACCAAATTAACTTTAGAGGTCCTTTCCAGTCTTGTGTTTCTATGATTTTGTGATCACAGAAGTCTGACCATGTTATGGCTATTAATAAGATAGTGTGGAACACAAATGTCCATATAAACCTTAGACTCTGGAAGGTTGCAGCCCAGGTTGTAGAAACAAATGATTTACCAGGACAGTGTTTTTTTTAATTAAATATATTATGTTAAGGAACTGGCCTAGGTATTAGTGAATGGGACCAGTAGTCAAGACCTGAGCTCTGTTTCTAGGTTGGCTACTGTCTTGCTGCTGAACCTTTGGCAAGTCATTTCATACACTTTTTGGTGCCACAGATTTCCTCTTCACAAAAATGGTAGTGTAATAGGGTTTGCTGGCCCTTTGAGGGAAGGCTTAGGTTCTACAATTTCCTGTTCCAACTTCTAGCCTGGAAGAGGATGATTCTGAGAATTGTAGGCCAAAGGCACTGTGGAAGTTGGAGGCTGGGACTGCAATTAATTCTGGGAAGGTTGCCAAAATATAAGATGCAGCTTCCCTTCATTGTGGGGAGAGACCTAAAGGGGAGAGCAGTCGCGGTTGGGGCCCATCCAGGTAAAGGGCCCAGGAAAAGCTTGTGTGGAGGAAGCCTAGAAAGGGCCACAGAGGAGGCCTATAGGCTGGATGCAGAAGAACCATGGGGAGGAGTATGTTTTCTTTTTATGAATGTTTGGATGCCCTGGACCCAAAAGGGTTCTGAAATAAGGTGTGAACAGTTCCTGACTTGTTTGCCTGAGAGAGAGATGAAGACTGGGATGCCTTCTAAAGAGGCTGTAGCTGAAGAAAAGATACTTGGTAGCATTTGGGAACTTATCATTTGGTCATTTTTCCTTGGGGGACTTTCATAACTAAAATATTGCTAAATATACCATTTGCAAACCTGTTGGTATCATATGAGATCCTCTGTCAGAAAGTACTGCTGGGTACACAAAAACACTTCATTATGAAAGACTCTCATTTAGGGTAAACACTGCCCAGTTTTCTCATGGGACATTCAAATTAGTAATGAACCATTCTGAATAACCAAGCTGTTAACAAAAGGTAGAGGTTCCAAGGTGAAGGGGTTTTATTCTGTATACTTATAGGATTTTATTCAGATCACTGAGCTGAGGCTGAATTTAATCAACACCATCTCAGTGTGTTTATTGACCTACCTAACAGCACCATATTTAAATAAGTATGCTTTTCTTAGTTTCTCATTTTCTTGTATTTGTATGAATGCTACCAGTATTTTCAGAAAGTATTGTATCAAGGCTATGTTTGTGGGTCTCCTTTGACTAGGACCAGTAATTGAGGTTCATGTAAGTAGGACAAATTCTTGAGTTCATTAAGGGCCAGTAAAGTAAAATTTCCATCCTTACTTTTATGGTTGCATTGGGAACTGATAGAGAATGTACAGGGAACAGTGTCTGAAAGACAGAAAACTGAACTGAATGATCCTGGATATTAAAAGAATAATTCAGGATCAGGAAGTTTATAAGCATGCCAGTGTGCATTTAATGTTCCTCGCACTGCTCTCTTCCAGTGTCTTCAGATCTGGCTTAACTGACAAATAAAAAAACTAAAGAATTAAGTGAAGCTTAATGTGTTATATGTTTAATACTAAAGCGATTACTGTCTCTATTGGCCTTTACATATATATTTATCAGAATATATAAAAGTCAGGGTGTATTCTCACATATCTGTGCTAGTTAGAAATACGGCTATTAATACCATATAGTGAATCATTTATTGAAATGTTCTTCACAGGGCATATTTTAGTGTGTAAGGTTTACTGTATTAATTCCATTGGATGACCACCTTCCCTAGTTGCCAGAGATGTGATATCCATGACGGCACATAGCTCTCTGTGTTCTGGTCCTGTCCCTCTTCTGCTTGATGTGGAAGTAGTTCACAGACTACGTTTGCAATGTCCTCAGAAACCTGAGTGGAGTAGGGGCTTTTTAATGTATGTCTTTTCCAAGGTACTTAAATAGCACAAATATGTCTATATCTCTTTCTTTTTATGGGAAAGAGATTTAACGTTGGAAATTTGAACAATTTCTCAACACTTTGCCATAGCCTGAAAGACTTACTTACAAGGATTTGTCTCTCTAGGAGATGTCATCTACAGTTGTGACCAATAAAAAGTCAACATATTTAATTATGTGACTACATATTAGGTTTCCCATTGAACCCCTTGTCTCATTCAGCACACAGGATGATGGTGGTCACTGAATTGATAGTTATTTCATATTTCTTTTTGATGTGGCAGTGGCAGAATAATGACAGACACGTGCATGGAATCAAGTGGCAGGCCTCAACTTTTATTAAATGTTAACACAGGGAGGGGTGCTACCTGCTAATCACCCACATTTTCCTATACCAGGAATTTAATTGGTTCCAGTTCAGGGATTACAGAGCTCCTACTATATTACCCATAATGTGAGGTAAGCTCCCCTCAGCCTACTCCCACTCCCCTGGACTCAGCTCTCTCTGAGTGCTAGCACCCTCCTTCTCACAAGGGGGACGGAGCTTGCAGCAGGGTGGGGACCTCGGCCCTTGAAGGACACAAGGTCTCATCCTATCTCATGAGCTCAAAACCCATTACTGAAATCCCAGGTCTTTTACCTCTGGGAACCATACATTTTATTCTCTTAAATGCACTGGAAACCTACTGCAATTTGCAACAAATAAACAACTTCACCCCAGTACCTCAGTTAGGTATTAAAGCACATTCCTACTGAACCTGTGACTTGAAAGTGCTGCAAGGAAGGCAAAAAGCTCCCTGGTCCTCCACCAATTGCCAATGGGAGAAAAGGTTCCTTCCTGACCTCCTAAACAGGTGATCAGCTAGACCAGTAGTGTCAGTCAGGCCAGGTTCCCATTCCTAGTTTGGGTGGGTAGGGTGTGGTGCTGGAGGCTCCACATGGCCCCCATGCTGGGGTAAATCCTGTGGGCTGGGGAATCCTGGCCAATCAGCAATCCTTTCCCCCAGCTGGCCAGTGGGTACCAGAGACTCTAAGGGAGAAGAGCTACCTATTGTCCCTTGGCAAGTGTCTCCCTCCCTTGCTGCTGAGAGTGTCGTCCTTTCCCCACTGGCCCCATCAATACCCTATTAATGCAAGTGCGTAGCATTTGTCCTCATCATTCAGTCTGTGTCCCCATGGATTACTTATTGCATGCCATCCAAACCATGCACTGAATATAGAATTATGAATTTCAATTGGGTCTGTCTTTTAGTGCTGTCGTCATAGAATCTTAGGGCTTTACAAATTTATCTTCACAATACCATTGTGAGGTGAGATGGTATTCCCATCTCCATTTGGCAAATGAGGAAATAAGGCACAGAGATTAATGTCAAAAGTGTCATCTAATTTTGGGTGCATAATTGGAGATGCCTAGTGTGTGATTTTTTTTTTGAAGTGCTTCGCATAAGATTGTGTATGTTCGAAGCAGAGCTCCCATTGACTTCAATTGTAGGTGAATGGTCAGCACTTCTGCAATTCAGATTCCAGTCTCAAGTAGGGTATGCATAAAATAAGAAACACGTAACTATAGCTGCTACTTCTGAAAATGTGGCTCTCTATGATTTGCCCACATTGTAGGAACTCTCAAAAAGAAAAGGAGGACTTGTGGCACCTTAGAGACTAACCAATTTATTTGAGCATAAACTTTCGTGAGCTACAGCTCACTTAAATTGGTTAGTCTCTAAGGTGCCACAAGTACTCCTTAGTCTGTATTCGCAAAAAGAAAAACACGGCTGTTACTCTAAAACCTGTAGGAACTCTGTGGCAGAAGCAAGGACAGAATCTTCCTGCGGTCCCCTGCCTTATTCAACAAATATTCTAAGTTCTGTAACAAATGAGACGGGGGTTCTACAAACAGTTTGTCATTATGTAGTCCTGACTCATTCTGAGAGCACAGTTTGTCCGGTGCACTGAATGAGACAAAGGTCCTGTGTGGGGGGGAAAAAGTATTTGATCATATAAATAAAGGCTGTATGAGAACACAGACATACAAGGACTGCCAATTAAGGTTGCACAGGCAAACTTAATACTGGCATTTCCTTATTTTGAGTGCCTGACTTTGCATGTTAATTTTTTAAAATGTGATTTCCTAGATTTTGAATATATTTAAAAATGTAAGACAAGAAAAATTTAATCCTGTGAAGCCATATTTACTGATTTCCCGCCCCCCACCCAAACACAAGGATGGCTTGATCACAGTCTCTAAGTACCTACATGGAAAACAAATATTTGATTATAGATTGATTAGTCTAGCAAACAAAAGTATAACAACATCCAGTGGCAATAAGTTGAAGTTAGACAGTCATACGGGAAATAAGATGTGAATTTTTAACAGTGAGGGGAACTAATCATTGGAACAGTTTAACAAGGGTCGTGTTAGATTATCCATCAATGGCAATTTTTAAATCAAGATTTTATATTTTTCTAAAAGATATGCTCTAGTTTAACCAGAAATTTATTTTTGGGAAATTCTGTGGCATGTGTTATGCAGGATGTCAGCCTAGCTGATCACGGCGTGGTCTATGTGTACGAGCTGTGAAGGGCTGGGGCATGCTCAGTGCAAATGGGATCATCGGAGGATTTAGCTGCCAAACTCGTACAAGAGCCTGATGAACATGTGACAATTGGGGCTTTTCAAAAACTTGTAACTTAGCCAATTATGAGTGAATTTTTCTGACAGTGGCACAAGGGCACATCCTTGTCTCTAGAGCGACACCCCAGCTATATTTCAAGTTCCTGTTCCAAAGCATGGATGCATTTGAGCATCTCAATGTTAAGGTAGTGAGGTTTTTGTTTTTTGTTTTTTTTAAACGTGGGCAAAACTGTATTCTCCCCTAATTTCATTCTCAGAAACAGAAGAATCATTTTTAACTGAATTTGCCCCCACAAGTTCGATTTGAGGCAGACACCTTGCATGGGAAATTTCAGCCTGACTTGTTTGTTGGCAAAATTATAAGTAACGGGGCCTTATAATGGAAAATTTAGGCATCTTTCACTATAGACATTGCCACATAAACATACTCAGGAAAGGAAATATTTTAGATACTATATTATGTTGTTTTTGGTAAGGTGGGGGAGGAGACAACAAAGACCAGAGGTGCAGGGGGAGAACTGGCACTTCCAATTAATTTTTAAAAAAATAATTAATTAATTAAGCAAGGACACCCCATTATACCTATCCTTCTGGATTTGATGTATTCTTTGTTAGAAAAAGTAACACACAAAACATTTATTTGTGGTAAATAAAATCAGAATGTTATATTTGTGTGCCATCCAATGAATCTTTTGAACACACATTATATATATTCACTCTTCCAAAATTTCTACATTCTGTATGTAATCAGAGTACAACCCCGGTGCTTTTCTTCTTTCTCTGTGTCAAATATCCTACTTATTCAAAAATTGCTGTGTTATATGTGGGTCTGGTAGCACTGCCTATTATTACACTTTCAGTTTTCAAAGTCCCATTAGGCTGGCATCTGCCGCAAGCTGAATTTTTTTTTATTTCAGCCAAAATAGTTCAGCTGTTTCCAAGAAAGAAGCTAGGAAAAATGCATTGTTTAGCACACGTTAAAAAAACAAATCTGGTGACCTTTTTTTCCAAAGCTCTAGTGCCTTCATGCTTTGGAGCAGGGACCTGAAATTTCACAGAGGAGTGGCTGTTTTTTCGGGGATGTGTCTTTTGCTATCCCTTTGAAAATCTATCTAGATTTGGCCAAGGCAGAAGCCTTTGAAATATCACAGTTCACACAGGCTAAATTTTGGAGCTAAATGCTCGAAGATTCTATCTGCACTACACATGCTCCAGCTTGTGGCTGAGCAAGACTTTACAGCAGCCTAGAGCTGAAACTGCGGGCAGTCCAGATCCAGTTTCAGGTTCAGGCACCTTAACTGAAAGCCTGCCTCTTCTGAGTTCTCAATCCTCTCCACCCCACCCTCTTGCTAGTGTCCTAGCTGCATGGAGAAAGAAGCTCTTTGATTGAAATGTGGAGGGGGGACAAGAGCCGGGAGGGGGATATTGGCACAAGGAGTCTCGATGGTGATGGTGGGGGGAACTAAAGCTGATGGGTGGGGAGGAGAAGGAAACTGTGACTGGGGGTTGGGTGGGTCTGACTGGGCAAGGAGATTGGAATCTAGGGATAGGGCAGAGGAGGCTGGGACTGGTTAAGCAAGGAGAACAGGGACTGAGAGAGAGAGAGGGACATGGGGGCAGTGAGCATCTGGGAAGACTCAGATCAGATGAGGAGGGTGGGACTGAGAACCAATGAGATGGGGTAGGAGGGGAAGCAGATCCAACAAAGACCTAAGGTGCACGAGGAGAACTGGCACTGGCTGGGCAGAGAGACTAGGGCAAGAAGCCAGGGAGGTGAGATACTGAGACAGAGAGTGGGAAAGAAGGATGACTGTGAGATTGGATGAGGAGCTTGTGAAGGGGGACTGATGGGGACAGGTAAAATGGCTGCTCGAGGGGGTGAGAGAGATTGGACGAAGATCTGTAAGGGGGTGGAATTAGGTTTGGCTGGGCAAACAGAATAGGACGGGATGAGGAGCCAGGGGTTGGGAAGACACAGTGTGTGGGTGTGGATCTCTTGCCAGGATTATCTGGGTATATCTCATTTAATCATTCCCAGCCATTGCAGGGGCCTCAAGCACTGGTGCATCTCGGTCCCTCCTATTCTCTGCCTATGGCACATAATAGTATAGTTTCTGTGGGTGTCCTTTACTTTGGTCTTATTTCCTTTGTTGGGTTTAGTGTGTGGGCATCGAGTGGCATTAGTGTCCTGTGATACACAGGAGGTCAGACCAAATTATCTGAGGGTCACTTCTGGGCTTAAGCTCTTCAACTCTTTCTGTATTTATTCACAAATCACTTCTATAGCTGAACAAAAGATTGGAAATTAATTAATAACTTTGTTAACAAAATTCAGATTGAAAGTGCATTTCTGCAGAATCCAGCTGTCAGCTCAAAATTACTTCTGTATAAAAATTCATTGTTGTTAAACAAAACAAACAAACCCCCCACAACCCTTCCCCTCCAAAAACAGTTAGGTGGTCTAGCCATTTCCCCACCGCTATACCATATTCTTCACGCAGTATCATGATCCAGTATCATGTTACTTGCCTTAGAACAGCAGCTCAGTGTTAATGTTGCCTGTCAAGGTTCCTCCCCCACTCTGAACTCTAGGGTACAGATGTGGGGACCTGCATGAAAACCTTCTAAGCTTACTTTTACTTCTAAGCTTAGGTTAAACCTTCCCCAAGGTACAAACTATTTTACCCTTTGCCCTTGGACTTCCACTGCCACCACCAAACTTTATCTGGGTTCCTGAAAAAACGTAGTTTGAAACATCTTTCCCCCCAAAATCCTCCCAACCCTTGCACCCCACTTCCTGGGGAAGGTTTGGTAAAAATCCTCACCAATTTGCATAGGTGACCACAGGCCCAAACCCTTGGATCTTAAACAATGAAAAAGCATTTAGTTTCTGAAAAGAAGGATTTTAATAGAAGTAAAAAGTAAAAAAGAATCGCCTCTGTAAAATCAGGATGGTAAATACCTTACAGGGTAACTAGATTCAAAACATAGAGAATCCCTCTAGGCAAAACCTTAAGTTACAAAAAGACACACAGACAGGAATATTCATTTTGTTCAGCACAGCTTAATTTCTCAGCCATTTAAAGAAATCATAATCTAACACATATCTAGCTAGATTACTTACTAAGTTCGAAGACTTCATTCTGTTCTGTCCCCGGCAAAAGCATCACACAGACAGACTCAGACCCTTTGTTTTTCTCCCTCCTCCCAGCTTTTGAAAGTATCTTGTCTCCTCATTGGTCATTTTGGTCAGGTGCCAGCGAAGTTATCCTAGCTTCTTAACCCTTTACAGGTGAGAGGATTTTTCCTCTGGCCAAGAGGGATTTTAAAGGTGTTTACTCTTCCCTTTATATTTATGACATTGCCCCTTCTTTATTCTGTAATAGACCATATGCTTTTGGTTGTATACTGATGATTCTTATATTAAATTTGTTAAATGTGTACAAGATTTTGAAACAAATACAGCCCCGTGATATATCTAGTTAGGTTAGAGTTCTAAATAATTTCTTAGTGGGATAATTGGTACAGTAGAAAAATATTTTAATGGAATTGGAATAATTTATCAGTTTGGTGTTATGAAATATATTTATTACATAGTGGAATATGTAACACTTAAAGCTTGACCTCTGAAAATTTCAAGGGGTTCGTTTCTTTTGGGGAGAAAAAATTTGAAAATCAGGCTTGTAATAAGAAGCTACCTTAAGATTCAACTCTGAAGCTGCTCTTGCTGCTCCAAAACAACAGTATTATAAATAAGATGGAAAGAGAAACATTTTAAATGAACTTTAAAAGTAAAGAGATTTTTTGTGCAATTGTGAAGGGGTTCAAAACTATTGCTAGAAATACAGACCTGCTATAATTCTCAGTTGCACAGATGGAAGATAGTGTAATTATTCTAATGATTGTGACATGAAAAATTATGGCAAGTCAGAAAAAAATGGCATACTGCAGAATTTTTAATAACATTTAAACAAATAATGATGAACAGGGAAGGCCAGCTTGGGAGGCTGTTCCATGACTGAGATGACACATGATTAAAGCACTAACCAGAATCTTGGCAAGCAGAAGAGAGAAATATTTGAAAATGTTCTAACATTTATATCTAACAGGTGATAATGGCAAGATTTGATTAATACCTCTAATAAGGGGTAGAAAATAATAAATTTGAATAAAAAATAAGACTTAGATTGAGAACACTCTGTTTGTCTAAAGGGATAGACTGTAGATGGGATGAATACATTGTAATAAATTGAGAAACTGCAATGGAATGCATAGAGCCAGTCAGTGCATACTTTTATCTCATCAGAGATAAAATATTCACAAGTATTAAAAATAAAAAGGTGGGGAGGAAGGTTTCTGTCAGGAAGAAAAGAGGCATACTGTAAATCTAGCCTCCACATACAGATGCTAGCTTAGTTCATGTGAACTGATAAGTGACCTAAGAGGAAATAAAGAAAAAACAGTACAGGATCCAAATGATAGAACCTAGGGTTGTACCATGTGAAGAGATTAGGAATGTGAAGAAATCCCCGCCCCACCCCCCACCTTAAGAACTCCAAATGAGCCATCTGAGGTACAAGAACCAAACCTGTCAGTGGTCTAGTCATCAGTCCAAAGAAGACAAAAAAAGGAAATTATTTTTATGGTTAATAGAGTCAAAAGTGGCACACAGTTGAGTAAACTCATAGTTTGATAGGCTTTCCTTTTTATTTTCCAAAAGATTGAGTATTAGCAATAAAGTAGCCTAGATTGAGAGACCACTTCTAAAACATACATCAGAGGGTCCATGTCGGGATGGCCAGTAATGTATATGACCTATATAATTACATAGGCCCCCATTCTTTCAGGTCCCTCCCTTTGCAGAACTGTGGGCCTGATACAAAGACCATTGAAGTTCAATATTTTTATTGTTGGATTGATCTGAGACCCTAATTTTTTAACTGTCATGCCCCATTCTCAGTTAGAAATTTGTACTTCAGCTCCTGTGTTCCTGACCTATGTAGATACAATGAAATTTCACACAGGTGAGGAATTTGGGAGGTTCACACACAAACTGTAATCTCAGAGAAAGGGAAGGTGATATGTCTGCAGAGATGAATAGGGGAAGCACTCTGTCATGAGGGGAGAGAGCCAATGTCATGTATTGGGCGAAAGAAGCTTTCTAATTTTTAGAAGAGTCTCCTGCTAAGAAACTGAATCTCAGATTTTCTGATTTCAGGAGCCAGGAAATAATGTTGTCAGCCTGATCCTCTAAACAAGTTGATTTTTACATATATCCTATTCATTTTGTTCTGTTTACATGCACAAATTTGCCACTTCTTTTGTGTGTTCCATATATTTGTCTAAATATAATTATTTTCAAAAGTATCATTGAAGAATTGAGAGTAGTAATCACTCATATTTGCATATTCAATATATAGGTGTTTATTAGCTGATCTGTGTAGTTGTATATGTATTCAATATCACAACCCTTTTTTTAAAGTAAATTCTAGTGAATATTCACAAAGAAAGGAAGGTCTTTTTCACATATTTGGGCCAACCAGTTGATGCTTTCACTTTTATTACTGATTTGTCACCATTCATCCAGTCATTGTGGTGATACATGTTTATTTTTTGCTGTTTGACAATTTAGTCTAAAAATCTCTGTTGGCTCTTGTATCTTAAATCCTGTCCCTGGCATCTTTCGTTCACACTAGCTGCCCTCTTATATCCTTTCTTCTCAAGAATTTAATTATGACATCCAAGTGCAGTTCCCCAACCAAGCTGCCTACCAGTTGCAGGCTTTTCCTGGTGCCATCCTGGAAAGCTCTACTTCTAACAGTCAAGCATCTTCACCACCACAGTTCTCAATATTCTTTCCCTCTTGGAAACCACAACCTGACACAGCTATTGAGATTCATTGGCAGGGCTGTATCTAGAGCATTGGTGCAATGTGTGTTTGAACTGGCTCTTGTGAATTATATTAGTTCTGAATTTCCTTGAGTACCAAGTTCACTGGGGTAGAAAATTAAAACAAACACATATTAATAGTTAAAACAAATGCTCAGGTCAGAGAATGAATACAGAATGAAGTTGTTTTCCATGAACAATTCCCTTTTGTTTCAGAGTAACAGCCGTGTTAGTCTGTATTTGCAAAAAGAAAAGGAGTACTTGTGGCACCTTAGAGACTAACCAATTTATTTGAGCATAAGCTTTCGTGAGCTACAGCTCACAGTGCATCCGATGAAGTGAGCTGTAGCTCACGAAAGCTTATGCTCAAATAAATTGGTTAGTCTCTAAGGTGCCACAAATATTCCTTTTTCCTTTTGTTTGTGACTTTTCTTTCCAGTGCTACACGACCACCTATCAAACATCATACTTAGCTCCAAAATTTTTAATATTATGAAATCTTTGTTTTGCCCATATGATTTCCTCCCCTAATACTGTGATAGTCCTGATTCTTTGGTATACATCTTGTACAATATCGGTTTGAAGAACTATACTGTCGGAGCCAATACAGCATAGATAACATTTTCAAACGTGCCTAAGTTCTCTTGAAAGTTGATGGGAATTAGGCTCCTAAATCCCTTAGGGTAAACTTTTCTTGAGCGCCCGTTAGAAAATCTGCTGCATCTGCAAAGTGTTTCTTACCTTATTTTACACATCAAACCAGGTGTGCACAACTAGATATCAGATGCAGGTACTAAGAGAATATGAGATCTGAAAATAAAAGCTAAGCTTCAAATTCAAGGCGAAACTGAAAGAAGCAGCACAAACAAGTCTTGTTTTTGTTTGGTTTTTTTCTTTCCCAGAATATGAATTTGAGAAATCCTGCTATTGCTGGTTTTCTCCTGAAGTGGAAACATAAGCCCTATCCCAAGTACAATATGATCATATTGAGTTACCCTTATGATGTCTCACTGGCAGACTAATTGTGCTGGATTAATTAATGCTGCATTGACTTCAAATAGAGCAGACAGAAATTGTTAAGAGAGGTGAGTTTAGACTAAAATTATTTGAAAAACAAATTGCGTATTTGTCATTTTCTTTTAGTACTTCAAGTATTTAAAGGATTTTTGATATTCTGAATGTTGCAACAGCTCATTATTTGCATAATAGTTTCTGTTGTTGAAGAATTCTCAGACTTTTGGGAGCGTGTACGGTTTTTAAATAATACTTTTTATCGTTGATGAGTTGAGGAAAAATTGTCACACTTCTGAAAGACTGTGGTTAACATCTGAGAACTCTGGACCCAGTCAAAAATTGTACTCTGATCTAATAGGATGGCAGCAGTGAACATTACATATGTATTACACTTTGTTTTACAACTTTCCTTTCATAGCTATTTATTTTATGTAATACGCTGAGAACAAAAAAAGTCAAAATGTAGGGTGAAATGGTGCACCTGTAAAACATAAAATAACTTGAACAGTAGAGAAATACTCTACATATACTTGTGGTCTTGCAAATAACGTTTAGGGAGGGTTTTCCTCAGAAACGTTAGTTACATAATCCCTCAAGCATTCTGGGGAATGGGATTTGAGAGACACCATAGACTAATGTAACTTGGATTTAACAATTTGGCTCTGGCTCCCATGAAGTCTGGGCTTCCCATAGTAATTTGTATCTAAACAGGCTCCTGCAGACCCCAAAACTGCATAACAATGAAATATGGTGATTTTAAGTTATATGGAAAAAATTAATTATATTGACACATGAGTTGAGACTATGGTTAAAACTGTAGTAGAGAACAATTATCAGATGCATAGATGAACACCATTTGTTGTGGAAGAGTCAACATGGCTTGTCTAAAGGGAAATCCCATCTCACCAATTTATTAGAATTCTTTGAGGAGGTCAACAAACATGCGGACAAGGGTGATCCAGTTGATACAGTGTACTTGGACTTTCAGGAAGGACATTTGACAAGATCCCTCACCAAATGCTCTTAAGCAAAGTAGGCAGTCATGGGATAAAGAGGGAAGGTCCTCTCTTGGATCAGTAACTGCTTAAAAGACAGGAAACAAAGGGGTGGAATAAATGGTCTGCTCTCAGAATGGAGAGAGGTAAATTGTGGTGTCCCCCAGGGATCTGTACTGGGACCATCTGTACTGGGCTGTTCAACACCTTCATAAATGATCTGCAAAAAGGAGTAAACAGTAAGGTGGCAAAATGCGAATATGACACAAAATTACTGAAGATAGTTAAATCCAAAACAGACTATGAAGAGTTACAAAATGATCTCACAAAACTGGGTGACTGGGCAACAAAATGCAGATGATATTCAAAGTTAATAAATGCAAAGTAATGCACACTGGAAAACATAATCCCAGCTATACATACAAAATGATGGGATCTAAATGAACTAATGATTTTTAAAGAAAACCAGCAAAAATCTTTGCTGCTTTTACAGATCCAGACTAACACGGCTACCCCTCTGATTTTTAATGATTATTTTTTATTTAGGAATATTTAATTTCTCTCTCTCTCTCTCTTCTGCTCCCTTTTACCGCCACTCCATTCACCATAATATCTGAGCACGTCAGAGATATTTAAAAATATAAATATCTATCTTTCTTCCTTCCCAGCCTACAGAAGAAACAGCTTGTTCGTGTACAAAAATTATAGCTTTTCATTCCTGTATTTCTAAATGACCACAGTCCTCAGCACATTCTCCTATAATTTGATAATGCGTTCCACAGCCCAGGTGTAGCTTCTATGAATGTTCTCCCGACTCATAAGCTCCCCCTTGTAGGCTGACAGTTTCATGTTCCCAATGAAGTGTAGCTGTCATCTGAGGCCATGGTTGTGGAGGAAGAGATGGTCTCTCAGGTCCAAGTCCAATCCCTGGAGGGTTTTGAATATCAGGACAGAGACCTGAAACTGGACTCTGTATTTAGTGGGAAGCCAGCGTAGAGAGCAGAGCACCTCAGTAATGTGCTCAGTACAACTCATGATACTAATCAGACAAGTTACTGCCTTTTGTGCTCTTTAAAGCTTTTTCAGGGTATGGCCTTCATTCCTAGATATGATTTGCTATAATAAAGCTGGGATGGCCATGTCTAAGTCTGATAGGAAACAGCGTGGTCTTTTGGCAAATTGCAAATGAAGTGGGTGTTTTTGTAACAATGACTATTTAGGCATCTCCTGTCAATGCAAAAGGAGCCTAAAAGGGTTTTTAAAGTGTGGACTGATATCAAGAAGCAGATAGATGCCTTCAGTAGTTGAAGTGTTATAAATAGGCTTGGAAGGATTCAATATTTATTGGTAAATGTTAATTTCACCATACACATACAAATCGATGAAAAATATTTCCGTTAATGATTTTTGAAATTTACAGATAGACAAAGAATAAGGATATATACTTTGTCTATTTTGACGTGTAATGTTGACTATTTCTGTTTTAACAGTTACAAAGCTTTAACTTTCTAAATCCCAATGTCTACTGTCATTAAATAATTGTCTGACCCATCCCCCCCAGTTTTCTGCAACTGTGACAATGTAAATCAATAAACATTAAAAAAGCTTTGCAACCCCCTACTTTCATCCAACTGTGAAATTTTAAATTGATAAAAAAACTTTTAAAATGCTTTGAAATAGACATTGATACAACCAGAAAAAATTATATAAAAAAGATCAAATTCTGCCAAGACTAGTTATAAAGAAGAAAACTTCCTTCTTCAAACCATCATCACCTCAATCTTTCCTGGTTAAGCCTTAGTCAGATGCTGATTTCAGATAGGCATTGAGAAAGTTGGAAGTTGTTATTTTTTATGTAAAAAAAGATGTAGAGATCTGGACAGTATGGATCAATATATGTCTGTCTGGGTATCTGTTCGCTTACATGGTACTTCACACTTTCCAAGTACGCTCTTTTTAAAAAAAATTTGTTTGAATATTTTTTGCCTTTGAAGTATATAGGAAAAATATAAATTATATGACTGTTGTTGGTTTCGTGTACCAGTTGGCATAATCTTCAGAGGCAGGAACACCAGATTCTGGAGTCAGGCGTCTAGAAGGAACATCTGGATGTGGATTAAGGTTAGAGAGCAAATTGTGAAGAAGAAATTATCGAGCTGATTGGGACTTTTTTGACTAAATTTTTTCCTGAGAAAATTCCCGATTGCCAAAACTGAAACTGTTTGTGGAAATGGTCATTATCCATAAATTTTCTGTGTTGAACAAATTTTGAAAAAAGTTTTTTGAAATTGTTGAAATGTCCCATTTTAATATTTTCTAAATGAAAGTTTCCTTTTTTTTTTTTTGGTTCAAAACAACTTTTTGTTTAGAAATTTAAGTTAGAATTTAAGGCCAGAAGGAAGCACCAGATCAGTTAGTCTGATCATCTGTATATCCCAGGCCATTAAAACCACCCTGCTGCCTTCACAGCAAGCCCCAAAACCAGAATTAGCCTAAAGAACTATAGTCCTCAGGAGACTAAACCATTGTGTTTGTTTTCCTTCCTTACTATAAATTAAGGTTTAAAATAGAAACAAAACATTAAAAATATGTAAATAATACATTTTGATTAATCCAATCTGAAACTTTTTAGTTTATGAAAAAAAATTTAGATTAACTATCTGTCCTGATTTGGAATGGGAAAATTTTGAAGTCTTGAAATTCTCATGGGTCAGGAAAACCATTTTCCACCCAGCTCTTGAAACTGGGGATACTGACAAGATATTGAAAGTAACTCCAGTTTAATTGCTGATTAACTGAATACTTTCTTTAGTACAAACCAGCACGTGAAATATTTGCAGTGTTTCAAAGCTGGAATAAAGTCTAAACCTCTCAGTAAGGAGATTTATAATGGGTACAGTGACAGAACCTTTACTATAGGAAAATATTCAGTGTCCTGGTAATTACTACAATAAAATTAGTGAATGTGCTTTTAGAGCCTGTGTTTAAGAAAGGGTCCCTTGAGTTGAATATTCACAGTAGTTCCAGGCAGATGAATAAGCAGCATTATCTCTGTGGAATAGAGTCAGTTCCCTTGGATTTTTGCTATGTAGCTAGCTTTTTCCAGAAAGCCAGGCAATTATAGAATTAAAAACTTAGTCTGCACTAGATAAATGGTCAGAATGATTTGGATTCTTCAGGACTTCATCAAGTTAAAACCAATTTAAACATTTAAAAACATGCATGTTAAAAATTATTCATAAAATATGCATTATTTGCTAACTACAATAAACCTATCAGTCTGTCTAGAATTCTATTAAAGTGTGAATTAAATAAACTAATGGGCAAAGTGCAAACAGTATTTGAGCAGCACAACCATCTTAGTCCCTGATGATCACAATGTAGTGGTCTGGACAGTTTAATGGAATTGCTTCTTAATTACAGAACAGTCCTTGATAACCAAGAGAAAAAATTGGATTGGATAGTATTGATTCAAAGCATTTTATTTTCTCTTTAGGGACATTTCTAGCCAGCAAAACATTCACTGGTAGGCAGATAAAACAGCTGAAGTTCACCCTCTGCTTGATTCGATCAATAGTAGTCTACTCATATAACAAAATGTTGGCTGTGTTAATTTAGCCCTGGAAATATCATTAGATGCCACTGATGTAGAATATAAAATATATTTTGTTTGGATAAAAGTGTATCCAAGCCTTTTGAATTGCTCTTGATTTACCTTTCAAAAATCCTCAATAATACTAATTTTGACATGTTTTTTTCAAAACCTCTCATTGCCTGTCCATTAGGTTTTAATGCTCTGTTTACAATAAAGACTCAGTGTGCATTTCCCCCCGCCCACCCCAAGAAAACTTCACTCTTTGCTTAAGAGGCAATTTTTTGCCTTTGGAGGCTCCTGACGGGCATACATCCACGGGTAGAATTTGCTCTATAAAAATGCAACCTCATAAAGGGTTAAACAACAGTTTTCAATGGGGGAACTTAAGGCTTTAGGTACAAAATTTTAAGAACCCAGTTAGGACATGTTGACCTAAATTCTGCTCACAGACACTGCTGTCTTTTGCTTGGATAGACCCTGGCTTAGAGATTCATAGCAAAAGAAAATCCTTTGGGGGTATGTTGTAGCAGTCATGATCTATGAAATCATAGGCCTTCTTAAACAGGAGGCATTTATTAAAGAACTCCACTATAGTTTCCACACAGCTTGAGCTGCAGCCTTGTCACCTCATTTTCCAGGGTTCACCTGTAACTGGAACTCTATCCAGCACAAAATGAGGGGTCATCTGGAACTCTATACAGCACACAGACATCTAGTGACTGAATGTGTATGAACCTATTACACAGCAGAATGACAAGGCTAAAGCATCCTTTTTCCTGGGGATACCCAGGGACCCCGCACATTCCGAGTCAGGTGGTACTGTCTTAGAAGGAGGAAGAGAGTGATGGTTGGCAAATGTTGATTTTTTTTAAATGGTAACCACTGTACAGACCAGTTCATGTTCAAAGAGTTTTACAAATATTAACTTATTAACCTTGTGAGGTATGTAAGTAATAACCTCACATCTGTGAAATGAGGTTAAGTGATTGCTCAGGGCCTCATGTTAAGTGAGAGTCATAACTGAGACTAGTGCTCAGGTAACCTGGTAGTGCATTGGACTATGCTGCCTTTTGGAGATAGAATTCTGGTCTGAAAAACGAATGGCTCTAGTTCATATGCCATACTTTTGCCACATTTATCCTAAAATAATATGCAAAGATAAAAATTAGTGCTGAGTGCTCAAAAGCATACAACACAACTGGAAATGGACAAAGGTTTTAATCATAAGTACATCTTCTGTTGAAGCTTCATTAGCCCTGTTTTTTGCTTTTCAAATCTCTTGTGTTTATTTGAGGCACTTATTCAGCAGCTAACTTTTTTTTTTAAATACTTGCTTCAATAATGATGTGCTGCAGAAACCTATGCTTTTTGAATTGCATTTTGGGATTGAAATTCCATGATCATATTACTGTTATTGTATATATTCTGTAGGAACAAGTATGTTATTAACAAAAACAGGGGCTGCCATGTACGGTAATGAAACAAACAGGGACTGTGTGTGTAAGAAGTAGATAATATGAAGTGGGAGAACATTCACAACTTGAGACAGTTCCTGAGACACAGGTATATTACAGTGTGAGAAATCCCAGAGACAGGAAAAACCCAGTGAGCTGCTAATGCTTGATTGTTTTTTTCCCTTTTCTACTAGAAACAAACAAGAACATGAAAAAGTTCCCTATGGCTAGGTGGGGAATATTGAGAACCGAGATTATTGCATTTCATTGCAGTGAAACACAAGTAAAGTTGACCTCGGCTATATGGCTTCATAATAACCACTGGAGTCTATTTGATAGCTAGCATTGATCACTGTGTCAAAAATTCAATGAAAGTTTGTTTGGTTGCGGCATATGTCATAGTGCAGTCTCATGTAAGGTAAAATCTAGGCTGAGTAACGTTTTGTTGCCTATGCACAGTATAAGATCTCTGTGGTGTCACATTCTGGGGTGCAGTCCAAACCAATGAGGAGTTGTCACCACCTGCCCAACAACCTTGGGTGCCTCACAATGGTTTGGTGTAGCTCTAAACTGGGCCACTCACAAATAGCCTAACCGGACGCAAGTCCAGGGGTGCTGGAACATCTCTGCACCTGTATAGTGGGGATGCTGGAAACCACTTCAAGCCAGGAGGTGCAGCAGCACCCGCAGCACCCATGTGCAGGTCACACCCTGAGTGTCTGGATATAGCTGCAGCCCTGGTTCAACAGCTCTGATCCCAGCAGCCTGTCAGCAACACACCAGTCACACTTGGACTTCCACCAGCCTCGGTTACCATTTGAAAGGTGACCCCAACAGACCCCCCCAGTCCTGAATTTTCCCAAAATGTGTATCCTGTACTGTCCAACCATCTCCTAGACAGTTCAGATATTAATGGTCGGTTGCTCTTGTACAGAGTCAATAGTCAGTAGTTCACTACTTTATCTGGAGTTACCAAACAGTTCAGTTTAAACACAGCACAAGTTTATTAACAGAAGAAAAGATTTTAAGTGAATTAAAGAGATAAAGTTAGAAATGGTTATAAGCATGTAAAACTGAAAACAATCTTCTAAAAGTCTAAAACTTGACTTCTAGCAAGTTTTGGTTCAAGTCTTTTGTTCAAAATGGCCTTTCTCACCTACAGCAAGATGGTGTCTGACCCTTTCCTTGATCAGAATCTTTCCCAGAGGCCCAGCGATACTGAAGCCTTTGTCAGCGTAGGTGTGAGAATTTAGGGTTCTCTGCCCCTTTCTTTTATAGAGTAGCGAAGCTTTGAAGTAGATTCTTCTGAGGGTTACCCCCTCAAAATAAAGTTAGTTCAAGTAGTAAAGCAGGCGACCTGGCGTCTGGTAGTGAAGAAGGCTCCATGCTCTTTCTTCCTCCACATGTGTTCGCTGAAATGGCAATAGTTCTATTTCCTGCCATCTCTGCCCCCCCCCCACTATCTTGAGGAACCAATTTACTACTTATATGTAAATTGAGGTAAACACACATTCCTCTAACAACTTTTGCCTACTAAAAGCTGTCTAGTTTTGAACATGTGCTAACATACAGGGGGAATTCATAACTTTACATATGATGTTGCTACACACATTTCACCATGATATTGAGCAGCAAGATATTAGTTTCCAAATGATATCTCACAAGGAGTATTTTGTACAAAAATTATTACATTGGTATGTAGGGTGTGAATACATGGATGCTTTTGGTCACACGTGGCACCTATTTGTGATATCTGACATTGTTTAACTTTATACACAGAATGTGTTACATAGAAAGCCTTGTTATATAGTCTTGTTCTTAGGAGATGGCAAATTGAGTTTTGTAAAAATTAAGCAGCCTTTGCAATCTCGAGTGTCTAGGGTTTAGAGCCCGAGCTCCAGCCTAAGCCACAAGTTCAAACAGCTATTGTTAGGGTGAGCCTAAGTCTGTCTACCCAGGCTGCACAGCTTGCTGCCATGGCCTCTCCAGACATAATCTAATTGAGCACAGATTAAGGGTATCATTTAATTAAATGTGATTATTTTCGTATTGGGAGGGGATGGGGATCCAGTTTCCTTTAGAATATTTTGAAAGTCCTATGAAATTTAATTCAGCTGTTTTGGAAAGTTTTTTTTTTTTTACTTAAGTTTTTTTTATACCCATGGACATCATTATACAGTAGCAGCAGAAGTAGCAATGTTATAGTTAAGGTTGAAATGCAACTTATGTTATATAAAAAAAACCAAGGCTGTCAATTGTTCATTACTAGGACCCTACCAAATTTATGGTCCATTTTGGTCAATTTCATGGTCATGGGATTTTAAAAAAAAGTTATTAACTTCATGATTTCAGATATTTAAATTTCCCAGTGTTGTAGGGGTCCTGACCAAGAAGGAGTTGTGTGGGGGAGGGGAGGTCTCAAGGTTATTGATGGTGGGGGTTGCAGTGCTGCTAACCTTACTTCGGTGCTGCTGGAAAATTACCTGCATCCACATGCTGCAGAGAAAGGAGAAAAAATCCCAAGCCAATCTGACCTGTGGGAAAATTCCTTCCTGCTCTCACGTTTGGCAATCAGTAAGACCCTGAATATGTGAGCAAGAAGCAGCCAGCCAAGCACCTTGTCAAGGTTCTTTCCCCACTCTGAACTCTAGGGTACAGATGTGGGGACCTGTATGAAAACCTCCTAAGCTTACTTTTACCAGCTTAGGTTAAAACTTCCCCAAGGTACAAACTATTTTACCCTTTGCCCTTGGACTTCCACTGCCACCACCAAACGTTTATCTGGGTTTATTGGGAAAACGTTGTTTGGAAACGTCTTTTCCCCCCCAAAATCCTCCCAACCCTTGCACCCCACTTCCTGGGGAAGGTTTGGTAAAAATCCTCACCAATTTGCATAGGTGACCACAGGCCCAAACCCTTGGATCTTAATAATGAAAAAGCATTCAGTTTCTGAAAAGAAGGATTTTAATAGAAGAAACAGTAAAAAGAATCACCTCTGTAAAACCAGGATGGTAAATACCTTACAGGGTAATTAGATTCAAAACAGAGAATCCCTCTAGGCAAAACCTTTAGTTACAAAAAACACACAGACAGGAATATTCATTCTATTCAGCACAGCTATTTTCTCAGCCATTTAAAGAAATCATAATCTAACACATACCTAGCTAGATTACTTACTAAATTCTAAGACTTCATTCCTGTTCTGTCCCCGGCAAAAGCATCACACAGACAGACTCAGACCCTTTGTTTTTCTCCCTCCTCCCAGCTTTTGAAAGTATCTTGTCTCCTCATTGGTCATTTTGGTCAGGTGCCAGCAAGGTTACCTTTAGCTTCTTAACCCTTTACAGGTGAAAGGATTTTTCCTCTTGCCAGGAGGGATTTTAAAGGTGATTACCCTTCCCTTTATATTTATGACACCTGAAAAAGAATGCTCGGTGCTACCTCAGAGCACTGGCCCTCCTCATCCATCCAGTGTCCCATCTCCAGTCATGGGTATCCCAGATGCTTCAGAGGGAGGAGATTCAAACAAACAAACCCAAAAGACTCTCTGGGTGGGTGGGTGAATCCCTTCCTGACCTTGCAGGTGGCCATCTGAAACCCTAAAGCATGACCTTTTAGGAACAAACAGAAACTGGAAGCAAGCCCCAGAGCTGTTGAGCCCTCCCCCCTTCCTTCACAAGCAACCTTGTCATACAATCTCTCCTAAATTTGTCCAGCTCTCTGATAAAAGTAAGTTGTTTGCCCTTGCAACTCGTATTTGGAGGCTGTTCCAGAACCTCATCCCACTGATGGTTAAAAATGTTGTTCTAATTTCCAGCCTGAATTTGTTCAGTTTATATCCTTTTGTTCTTGTGCCAACATTGTTCTTATAGCTCTTCACTTTCCTTATTATTTATCCCCCTAATGTATTTATAGAGAGTAATCATATCCCCTCTCAGCCTTCTTTTTGCAATAGTCAAGCTCTTCCAATCTCCTTTCATTACATAGGTCCTCCATTCCCCTGGTCATCTTAATAACTCTTCTCTGCACCTCTTCCTGTTTAAATTCATTTTTCTTGAACATGGGTGACTAGAATTGTGTCCAGTATTCAAAATGAGGTCTCACCAATATCTTGTACAATGGCATTAATACTTCTCTATCTCCTACTGGAAATTGTTGAACCTTTTCCATGGCTGCATCACATTGATTGCTCAAGGTCATCCTATAGTTGACCCACACACCCAGGTCTCTCTCCTCCTTAATCACTTCCAACTGATAAGTTCCCCAACTTGTTGTAGACCCTAAATGCATGACCTTGTGCTTTGTACTATTGAATTTCATCCCATTTCTGTCACTTTGTTCCTCAAGGCCATCCAGATCTTGATGATTTGTTGATGATACAAAGTTGGAATGCATGATCAACAAATTTCATTAGGACTTCTACTTTCTATGGCAACATCATTTAATAAAATAATTGAATAAGATTGGTCCCAAGACCAATCCTTGAGAAACTCCATTAGTAACTCCCTCCAATCCAGTAATTCACCTTTCAGCATAACCTGTTGCCAACTCCCCTTTAGCTAATTCCTTATCCATCTTCCAGTTCTTGTACTGATCCCCAACTTCCCTAATTTAACTAATGTGTTCCCATGTGGTACTGTCACTTTACTGAAGTCCAAGTACACTAGATCCACTGCACTTACCTTATCAGTTATTTTCTTAAAGGAAATCAGATTAGTCTGGCATGATCTATCTTTGGTAAACCCATATTGCGTTACATCCCCTTTACGATTGTCCTCCATGAATTTAATTATTCTTTCCTTTACAAATTTGTTCTAAAATCTTGCATATTACTGATATCAGAACAACAAGTCTGTAATTGCCCAGATCACCTTTTTCCCCTGTCTTAAATACAGGTACAATATTACCTACTCTCCAGTCTTATGGTACTACACCAGAGTAGATTTATTAAAAATCCTTGCTACCAGACCGGAAATGTCATGTACCAGTTCTTTCAGTATTTTGGGATGGAAGTTATCCAGTCCTCTTCATTTGAGTGCATTAAGCTCTTTGTTTCTCTTCCCTCTTAGATGTGGTGATTTCTGCTTGTAGACGTTAGACATTCCATCAGCTGCATGGCCTTCATACACACGTTCCATATTATCATCCTTACTGAAAACCAAGGCAAACTATTAATTTAGTTTTTGGGCCACATCTATATTATCTTTAATCTCCTTCCCATCCACACTGCATAGCAGGTCAAACTTATCTTTCCTTATTATTTTTTTTATTTATAAGCTAAAACCCTTGTATTTTAATATCTTTGGCAAAAGCTAATTCAGCTTGACTTTTAGGAGTTCTCACTTTATTCCTCCATTTTTCTAACCTCCACAATGTAGTGCTTTTTTGTTGATAAATCCTCTTTTCCATTCCTTATAGGTTCTTTGCTTACTCCTAATATTTTTGAGGTTGTTATTCACCCAGCTGGGTCTGGACCCTTTCTCTACTAGTTTTTTCTCCTTGCTTCAGATACAAATTTCAGTTAGATTTTTAGATAGTGGTGTTAAAAAAAATTCCAAGCCTTCTCTACGTTTAGGTCTTGAGCACTTCAGTCCTATTGACTTCTGACTAATTCCCGTATTTTCCCAAAGGCGCCTGCCCTTTTGAAATACAAAAAAAAAAATCACAGTAGATGAGCTGGTTTTGATTATTCTTCCACTTTATTTAATCTGAATCAACTCATGATGACTCAGTCCAACTCATGATGACCAACTCTATGATGTCCTTGCCTCTTACCAAAATAAAGTCTAAAATTGCATCCCCTCTTGTTGGTTCAGTGATAGTTTGATGAAGAAAACTCATCTAGGAATAACTGGGTCCTACCAGTAGTAGTAGCATTTATTCACCAATCTATATCCGAGACACAAGGTGTGTGAGGTGATATCTTTTATTTGACCAACTTCTTTTGCCTTGAAACTTGTCTCTGTCATCAACAGAAGGTGGTCCAACAAAAGATATCTCACCCATCACGTCAGTCCCAGGATATTAGAGAGACAAGGCTACAACTACACTGCATACAATCTATATCCGGGAAATTAAATGTTTCTCTCATAATGTTAATGAGATCTCGGTCCATATCCAAGTTTGATTCTGGGGGTCTATATTCCCTAGGACTATCCCAATAGAACATCTTATACAATCCTTCCCCAAAATAATTTTGAGCCAAACAGGTTCTGTTTTGTCCATATCACTTTTTTCATTACAGTGTATAAGCAGTACTATTGATGTACAGCGTTACCCTATCTCTCCTAAATAGGGCATATCCTTCAATATCTGTATTCCAGCCATGAGTGCTATTCTTCCATGTTTCTGTAATCCCTATAATAGCTGGTTTGACATCCTGCACCAATTCCTATATGTTATCGCCCAGACTCCTTGCATTTGTATACAAGCATCTCAGTTGTTTCCTTCGGACCTCACCCAGTTTTCTAGCCAGATTAGGTATAGTTCTTTCACTAGCTGTAACACCTATAAACACCTACCTGACTACCATTCCAATAAATGTGTGTATTTTCTTTTTTCCTTGCTGTCCATACTATTACCTTGTGATCCCTTACTATATCTTCATTTAGCTGATTTTTCCTTCTCTTTTGTATTGTAGCAAGGCATGGAGATTTCACAAGACCTCTCAACATTCTCCCCTCATCTCCTAGTTTAAAGCCCTTCTTATCATTTGTGCCAGCCTTGATGCCAGATGGTGCCCCAGCTATTTGAATGGGGTCCTCTTTCTGTGAATGCTTCCCGGTGATCTGTCATCCCAAAAAGCTTTCCTCATAGCACCAATCCTTGACCCATCTGTTGATCTTCATTATCTTGTCACACCTTCACCCACCTTCTCTAGGGATTAGAAGTATTCCACTGAAAATATCCACTTCTTTACGCATCTTATCCAGGCTAGCAAAGTCATCCTTGATCCATGCCAGTGGGAATCTAGCAATGTCATTCATCCCAACATGCAGTTCAATTAATGGATTCCCCCCACTCCCATCAGGATCCTTCCATGCCTTTTCAGCCTCCATGTGCACATCTCAGATCCTTGCTCTTGACAGACTGGACACTATTCTGTTCTCTGGATCTGATCTGACAGGTTTTTTGATTCTTGTGAATATGTACTCCTCTGTCACATAGACCTGTTTCTTCCTGGTGTTGGTATGAATATGTCGTCCTTGTCTTTCCTTAGGCTCTGGTAGCTGGCTGTTTCCATGATCTCTTCCTCTCTTCTGTAGAGACTGGCTTCCTTTTTGTTCTTCCTTGCCACCCACTCATCTGCTTGTTTCTTCTCATTTCTTCTCATCTCTATTTCTTGGACTAGATGACCTCTTGAAGTCTCTTCCAACCCTAATCTTCTATGATTTTATTATCACTCCCCAGTGCAGAAAACCTGTTTTCCCAATTGGTTTAATCACCACTACCTGGTCTCTTACCCTGCCTTGTCCTAATAATCACATTCTTCCATAGATCACCCTTCTCATCTGGCAGTCTGCCAGAAAGTCCAGGTCCTTTTATTCAGCGGGCATCTGCTAACGTTGAGTTCTCCTCTTTCCTGGTCTGCATTATACCTTCACAGCCCCATCTGAATTTCAACATTTTCTGCAGCTGCATCTCTTATCCTAATATATTCTCTGTCATTAGCTTTATCAGGTGACATTTCATGCATAAGTAGCTTCCATCAGATACCCAGTCAAGGATGCTGTACATCCTGCAGTTTTTGCAGCCGATTACCTTCTTTGTGTCCTTTCCTCCTCGGGTCACTTCTAGTGCTGCCTCAGTAATCATCATTATCTCTTCCTAGAGAAAAAGAGAAGGGGTAGGGGTGTCACTGGGTGCTGCCACTGAACCCTGGCTCCAAGCATTTGTTGCCATATTCAGTCTCAATTAAGGAGGTTTATTTTATAACAAAGATTAAAAAACAAACAGAAGGCAATCTTAAATCAGTACCTGGATCCCTGGCTTTAGGGACACCCCTCCTGGGGGTATCTGGCTCTCTAGATCCTAGCAGCATCCTTGCCTCCTCCAGCTCTCTTCCCTCTTGGAGCCATAGCCACAGATTTACTTCCTTGAGCCCCTGGCTCCAGGGACTCACCACAGGAGTTAGTTCCATTCCATGTAGCCTTTGTGGCCCAGAGATCAGCCTGCCTCAGTACTTCCCTCCAGGGCTCAGCCTGTCTCTGACCTTCCTTCCCCATAGCTGCCTCCTAGCAGCCCTTTATGGTCACAGGTGTAGGCCGGACCTCTTCAATTATCTGGATTAGGTTCACCTGCACCAGTCCAGGGGAGCTGGGCTCAGTCTACCCACTAAGACAAGCTACCCTGTGACGGGGGATAAAAGGGGGAATATCCCCCCAAACTCCCACCTACTGACCCCCACAGAAACTCTTCTGTTAATTACTGTTTGCTAATACCAATGTTTGCTAGTGTCAAATATAAAGGGAAGGGTAACCACTTTTCTGTATACAGTGCTGTAAAATCCCTCCTGGCAGAAGCAAAATCCTTTCACCTGTAAAGGGTTAAGAAGCTAAGGTAATCCCGCTGGCACCTGACCCAAAATGGCCAATGAGGGGACAAGATTCTTTCAAAGCTGGGGGCGGGAATAAAGGGTTTGGTCTGTCTGTGTGATGCTTTGCCGGGAACAGATCAGGAATGCAAGCCTTGCAACTCCTGTAAAGTTAGTAAGTATTCTAGCTAGAAAATGCGTTAGATTTTCTTTTGTTTAATGGCTTGTAAAATAAGCTGTGCTGGAGGGAATGTGTGTTAAGGTTTTGCCTAGAGGGATTCTCTATGTTTTGAATCTGATTACCCTGTAAGGTATTTACCATCCTGATTTTACAGGGGTGATTCTTTTACTTTCTCTTTAATTAAAATTCTTCTTTTAAGAACCTGATTAATTTTTCATTGTTCTTAAGATCCAAGGGTTTAGGTCTGTGTTCACCTGTACCAATTGGTGATGATTGTTATCAAGCCTTCCCCAGGAAAGGGGGTATAGGGCTGGGGTGGGGGGGGATATATGGGGGGAAGACATCTCCAAGTGGTCTCTTTCCCTGTTCTTTGTTTAAAACGCTTGGAGGTGGCAGCATACTGTTCAAGGACAAGGCAAAGTTTGTACCTTGGGGAAGTTTTTATCGTAAGCTGGTAAGAATAAGCTTAGGGGGTCTTTCATGCAGGTCCCCACATCTGTACCCTAGAGTTCAGAGTGGGGAAGGAACCTTGACAGCTCATGACTGGCTTTCAAATCTAGCCAAACTAAGTCAGCACCACACCATTACTAAGGGATTTAAGGAAGCACTGAATCAAGCCACACACCTGGAACAAATCACACACACACACACACAAAAAAACCCACAAAAAACTACCTCCAGAACAGAACACAAAATCATCACTCTCCTCTTGGGCCAAACGCCTACAGAAACTCTGCTGTTAGCTGCTAGCTATATAGTATTAGTTACAGCAGAGGCACAAAGATGCTGCTTCATATAATGTTGAAATTAATTGTCCTCCATGGGTCATTTTTGTAACCTTTCTGCCAGGAGGTTAACAGAAGTAAAAAGCATGGGGTTCATTATATCTAGGGTCCCTCTTGACAAATAACTGTACCCCACTCAGCAAACTAGGAAAACTAAGCCTCCATAGGTGTCCTTAATGGGCCGAACTTCCCCATTTGCAAGCACTCTGAGACTATGTGCGCACAAGGAAATCTTTATTTGAGGAGAAGGAATACAGTTGCATTCTGTTCCTGTGTTTTTTCCAAGTGTATCTCTCCCCGCTGCCCCTCCCCCCAAAAAAGTAAAACATCCCTGCCTTCCAGGTACATTCTCACTAATTAATCGAAATCCCTTCCTATCCAGCAGTGAGAATGTCCTTTAGCCACACAACATCATCCATCCACCCAGTCAGTCACCCAGCAGAAGTTCAAATGTCTCTCCCCGACCCCCACCACACACTTTAACCTATCTTAGTGATTCAGTTTTAGTAAGAATCTAAGTAGGCATGGACTTACCTGAGTCCACTCAGCCGTTGCTGTCTCTCTTCTGTGTCATCTGTTGCAGAAACTGTGATTTCTCCCTGGGAGAGGAGCCAAGAGCACTAAGGACCTTTGATTGGAGTCCTGGCTGCTTGAAAATGAGCTCTTTGCACTCTCTGGTCTCCCAGGGAGCCCACTACCCATCAAAGTCCAAGTCCCACGTAGTTATGAAGCCTTCCCAAATGTCAGTAGAGGAATTATGGGTAGCTTTTGGCCATAGGGCTTACACTGTGCTGGTGTGGATGTTGGGATGACTTGTTTCTCTTATACATGTGCAGACTGATTAATGGAGGGTCATGTGTTTGTTTAATTGTGACACCATTTTAATCTCTCAATTGTTTGATACTTTGATTTACACTCTGAAATAAACTTATACCTTTCAATGTGTGAACACTCACTGTTATTTATTTGTTTTTATATTAAGGGAATTAATTATCAATCTTCTTCATCCCCAAATGGTTAATTGAATGTTAAATCTGAGATGAGTTAACTAACTCGGACACATTGCATGTAATGTAACCAAAGTGGTAAAAATATGAAAATATAATAATTGAAATAGGCCATATTTAAGTTGTCCCCAACTGTCCAGAGGTTGGGCTTAATGACCTTACTACTTGAACAGTAGTGAAACTATGAGGGATGAAAATTAAAGACTAGGCACTTCCCCTCCCCCCCGCCCCAAAAATAAATCTTTAAATATCAGGTTAGTGTAATCTGGGACTACAAACACTTATGGATGAATCATAACAGTATGGTTATTGCATTGCATCACTATAGGGGGAATTGTTTGAGTGCCTTAACTGTGCCTTTCCATACTTTAACATGTTTAGATTTCTTTCCATTTAAACCCAACTCTGAATGTCCTGGGTTTGTAATGCTTTCCTTTGTGATAATTACTATATCCTTCTAATGTTTCTACTCTTATTACTAATATGTACACCACCTTACTTCCAGTTTGATATCATTTTATCTGGGAATATAGTAATAGTCTATACTTTATGGGTCATATTTTCAAGCGCTCAGTTTCCACTTAAGCACATAGGTGGTCTGATTTTCAAAAGACCTAAGCTCCCATTCAGGTACCTGGACAAAGTGGTCAGGTTGCTGCAGTGTTGGAGCAATTCTGAAGACCTGTCTACTTCATTTAGGTGCTTTAATGGGAGCTGAGCTCTTTTCAAATGTTGTCCCCAGTGTTGGTGCCGCTGGTCCTGCAAGTGCAAGAAATTGGAAGTACAATTGTTTTGGCAACCTTCTCTTTCATGTTCCTAACTTTTGTATGTATAAAATCTTAATCATAATTATACATTTTTTTACATTTAATCTAAATAACTTGTCTTATGGTGATATCATGTTCTGATGGACACATTAAAAATCCTTTTTAGTTCAAGAAAAGCTATTAAATAATTTCAATTACTTCCCTTTTCATCTTATTTATCCATATCCTATGGGGGGGGAATACTGGCTTATAAAAGAAATAAATTGTTTCCAATATGTCTTTAACAAATACCATAAAATAGGAGAGGAAAAGGTTATTTTTTCAGGGAATTGTTTACATAAAATAGTACGAAAGTGATAAAGAATAACTGTTTTCCAGCTGCTAAAAAACTGAGTATGTTCTTCAATTCCCTTATGTTTTGTAATGCAGATTCATTTTAAAGTACGTCTTTTGCTAGTGCACCTTAAATATATTTTAGAATTATTTTACCATGAAATTAGTTTTCTCCCTCATTGGCTTAGGTGAATCCTTCTTTTTGATCTATGCTGGGACATTAAAAGTGAAGCCATGACTGCACATACGGTTTTTGTAGGTTTCTATCAAAATACATTCTGCACCAGACGGCACCCATTGAGATTGGAAGTTATTTGTGTAGCATGCTTCTCCACCTCTCACCAAGGGTCTTAATTCCCCACCTTATACTTCTGCCACCAAAACATATTTACATATTTATTAACCAGAGGGAGGAATTTCAATCTCAAGAAGTGCAAAGAAACACAGGGCTCTTTAGGAAAGAACTTTAATTTAAACTCTAGCCCCCTGAGTTTCTTGCCCTACTAAACAACTCCTTACAAAATATTTCCTTTCTTTTGTCTTATAAATTAGAAATTGGGAGACAGGCTTTTTATGTGCAAGTTAAATGCGGCACTTAAAGAAATAAATTGTCCTGGATAGAGAATTTGGCCTCTTGGTACTTCGGTGTCCCTGGCCCATTAATGTTTTTTTCCATCTTATCTGCAGGTAGCTCATTTTTTCTCTCCTTTTTTTTTTCTTCTTTTATTTTGCTTATAAAAAGTAATATAATAGTAGTGAAGAAAATTGTCTTATGCTTCTGATTTACACTGCCAGTACAAGAACTTTCACAGTACAATCAAAGGGCTCTTTACTACTTTTATTAGGAAGTTAAGGTTACATTGGAGGAGTTGAACTTTATTTTAGGGTCATGAATTTTTTTTTTTGGAGAAATTATTGTTCCTGAACCTCTATGGCTTTTCCTTGTTGCTTTTCATCAGAATATTCTATATTGTTTTTAGCTGGTATTTTTTTTTAACTTCCTTCTGTTTTAGATTAAAAAAAAAACCTAGTTTCTCTCTAAGTTTTTGCACATCACAAATAGAGTTGTGTAAATCTTCAGAGATACGGTAATTAGATTTTAGGCATTTGTGCATTCCAAATGATCTCCATAATTTATTTTCCTAAAATAAAATGTTACTTAAAATGTAATACAACTAAAATAACTTTGTTTTACTAAAAATAAGTTTATTCTAATGAGCAGAACATTTTAATACATTAGCAAAATGCTACCCATAACTAGGTTTAATGGAAGTCAGGAGGTTATGGGTCAAATTTTCAGTGTAGTCACCAGCAGAATCTGGTCCATATCACTGAATTCTTCATACCCTTCTGTATGTGCTTAATGTTACTCATGTGAGTAGTCCATCTGAGTTCCTGTGCAGAATTGTTTGCAGGATTGTGGCCTGAATGCGTCACTTTTTGTTGTAGGCTTCACTTTTCTGGAAAATTTAAAGAAAACAACATTACAAATGAAAAAAAGAAATCTCAACTCCCACCAAGTAACCCCCTAAATAAAGAAAAAACCAACACTATTTTAAACATCTTTTATTTTTTTGAAAAACACCTTTTAGTGCCTTGCACCAGCCAGGTAACACTCCTGGCTAAGGAGCATGGAACACTATTACTTCTAGAGCTTGTTAAAAATGCATTCTATTACTCAGCAGGAGGAGAAGAGAACCTTTGAGAGAGGCACTACCAGCATCCCAAGGCTGAGCATGGTGTCTCCATATTGCATTGCAGTACATGTCTATATAGTACTAGTCTGTGCTTTCTTAAGGAACAAACAATTCAGCTCATTCACAGACAGGGCCCAGTTCCTGCGTTGTGTATGGACAGACTTCTGCACCTGTGTGGAGCACATTGAAATCAGTGAGACTCCACAAAAGCAAAGTATTCTGCTTGTGCACTTTGCAATGCAGGACTGAGGCCTAGGAATCTCCTTATGGTTGCTTGAAGCACAAAAACGGTTCTCGGAGGCTTATTCAACACTTCTAAATTTTAGAAGTTGAAGCTGCCCCTGCCCTCCAAAAATCAGCACAAACTTCATTCTTCTCATTTCAGGGCAGTCTGTAGAGAAGGTGCTGGTGTCTGCAGATGTATCATTTGAATTATTTAAATCCACATTAATATGCACCCTTGACTGAGCTCCCATAATAAAATGGTGAGTTGTTACAAATCTTGTATGGAGGAATGCAAGCAGCTATTAAAGGGAAGTGCTTAGTTCATATCTGCCCCCCAAATTTACATTTTATAAAAAAAATAATAAAACCAAAGCCAACAGTTTTTACCATTTTAAAAAAATGAATTAGAATCTTTCTGTGAATTTAAAACACAATTCCTGATTTTAAAAAAATCTTTTAAAAACCAATAAACATTGCCTGTAGGATTTGCCATCTAGATATTATAGCATTGGGCCAGTGTCTGAAAACTTGAAAGGGGAAGCCAACTAGAAGCTGATATTGACTAGTCTGTTTTCATTATCCAGTCTTGGAGAATTTAAAATATAAAAATACAGCATAAATAGTGAAGAGTAAACTGGATTTTTAAAAGTCTTTCAAGTATTTACAAATTTTAAAAAATCATTAGTAACATATGTAAGGAAACATATTTTTAAAAATGATTTATAACCTGTCAGTGTCTCTCTAACACTGTATGCAGTACATATGCTGCATGATTTGATAGTTTAATACGCTGTAAAATAGACTGCCATTATAATGGAGGCCACCATCAGCTCTGTAGTTCAACGTGTAGCATTTTGCCCTGATACGTAATGCAATTAAAAGAATGTTCATTGATATTTTTAGAATGTGTGCCCTTAAAAACTAGTGGGGAAATACACCTGCTGGGTGCCAGCCAGTTGCTGCTTCTGTCTGGGACCAATGTTTCCTGTTCTCTCTCCTCTTTAGAAGTAGCTTCATGCTGCAGTATCAATATATGATGTGCAGGTGTATAACATGGAAAGAAGATGGATATCTTCAGTCTTTGCATCTACTGCCTGGGCAACCTTGGGCCATGATCCTGTATTTTGATCTGCTCAGGTGGACCTTTGACTTCATTGTGGGGTCTTTTAGCAGGCACAAGGCATCTGCACATATAAATCAGTGTGCAGGATTGGAGCTTCAAATTTTATAGGCTTTGTTTGTATGCTCCTTGCTACTATTACTGTTTCCCTCCTCTTTCTAGCTACTTCAGGCTGCCACTGCTAACCCAACTCTTCTGCCAAATATACTTGCCTACCAGTTGGCATTCATCCCTTCTTCCTCCATTTACTAGAATAAAAAAGAAAAGATCAGGAATAAAGACTTCAGTTCATTTCTAGACATATGTGAAACCAGATCAGCAAAGCATTAACTGTGGCCAGTATTTGTGGGTTTAGATTATTTGGCCATGTATCCCTTCTCTTTTGCAGATAGGAACTAGAAGTTCTGATTAGTGATGCTCATTTTGTCTAGCCCATCTAGCTAGTAGATAGCATTTGAGATGCTGGTAGCTAGGTATTCCCTCTGACCTCTAGAGTGGATGAGGGAAGAACTCTTGCTGTCTCTCCTCTGTTGGGTCCCATGTGGCTCAGTACATATTTTTCTCTTCACCTGTACCCTATCATAGTTGCCAGTGTGTCAGATTTTGCGAGAGACAATTCTTTAAATAAGTTGAAGATTTGGAGTCATCTAAGTGGTATCCAGATGCCTGATTCATGGTAATTGCTTATGCCATGAAAGTGCCTATTCTTATGCATAGATTGGCCTCTACTTTAAGAGATGAGCTGTGATGTCGCACAGTATGAACAGGGGCTCACTTTTTAAAATTCAGAAGGCTTCAGTAGAAAATCTGATAATGAATATAAATCTAATGTTAGGAACTGTAGAAAATGTATAAGGTTAACTAAGGGACACAAGGAGAAATCTATCATCTGCGGAATTGAGGACAATAAGGAGTTTTTAAAATATGTTAGGAACAAAAAAAAATCCTGACAATGGTATTGGTCCATTACTAGATGGAAATGGTAGAATTATCAATAAAATGCAGAAAAGTCAGAAGAGTTCAATAAATGTCTGTTGTGTATTTGGGAGGGGGAGGAACAGATATAGGTTCATCATATGGTGATAACACTTTTTCCATTCCACTAGTGTCTCTGGAGGAGGTTAAACAGAAGCTACTAAAGTTAGACATTTTAAAATCAGGAAGTCCAGAAACCTTGCATCCAAGAGTTCTAAAAGCGCTGGTTGGAGAGTTCGCTGGACTGGTAATGTTGATTTTCAGTAAATCTTGGATCACTGGGGAAGTTCCAGAAGACTGGAAGAAAGCTAATGTTGTACCAATTTTTATAAGGGATAAACATGATGTGATTATAGGTCTGTCAATCTGACATCAATCCCAAAAAAAAATGGTACAGCTGATACGGGGTCGATTAATAAAGTATTAAAATGGTAATATAATTAATATCAATCAGTGTATGTTTATGCAAAATAGATCCTGTCAAACTACCTTGAGATTTTTTTTAACAAGATTACAAGTTTGGTTGATAAAGATAAGAGTGTTGAATGCAGTAATCTTAGTCTTCTGTAGTACTTTGATGTGGTATATTTTATTTTGATGAAAAAATAGTGCAATATAGAATTACCATGGCACACATCAAATGGATTAAAAACTGATTACCTGGTAGGTATCAAAATGTATCTGTAAATGGGGAATCATCATTGAGCAGGTATGTTTCCAGTAGGGTCCTGCAGGGATTGATTCTTGACCCTATACTATTTAACATATTTATCAGTGACCTGGAAGAAAACATAAAATCATCACTGATAAAGCTTGCAGATGATACAAAAATTAGGAGAGTGGTAAATAATGAAGAGGACAAGTCACTGATTCAGACCGAACTGGATTGCTTGGTAAACTGGGCACTAGCAAACAATATCCATTTTAATATGGCTAAACGTAAATATATACATCTAGGAACAAAGAAACAGGCCATACTTACAGAATGGGGACTCTATCCTGGGAAGCAGTGACTTTGAAAAAGTTTTGGGGTTGTGGTGGATAATCAACTGAGTGTGACTCTGTGGCTCAAAGAGCTAATGCTATCCTGGTATGCATAAATGGGGGAGTCTTGAGTAAGAGTATATAGGTTGTTTTTCCTATTGTATTTGGAACTGGTGTGAACACTGCTGGAATGCTGTGTCCAGTTCCAGTGTACACAGTTCAAGAAGGATGTTGACACACTGGAGATGTCTGAGAAGAGCTACAAGAATGATGAAAGAATTGGAAAACATGTCTTATAAAGTTAGACCCAAAGAGCTCAATGAAGAGGACAGGTCTTAAGATTAACCTTCTCTTTGTTAAGCTAATAGATTTGACTTGTTACAAGCTATAAACATCTACATACAGAACAAATATCAAAAAGGGACTCTGCAGCCAACAGATAAAGTATAAAATGATCCATTGGCTATTAGTTGAAGCTGGACAAATTCAGACTAGTAATAAGATGTACATTTTTAACGGCGTGAATAATTAATCATTCCAATAATTTACCAAGGGTTGTGGTGGATGCTTAATCACTGACCATTTTTAAATCAAGATTGGAAGTTTTTCAAAAAGATATGCTCTCAGAATTATTTGGGGGGAAGTTCTATGGCCTGTGTTATATATAAGGTCAGACAAGATGATCAAAATGGTCCTTTCTGGCTTTGGAATCTGAGTGAAATTGCATGGGACTCAATTTATGAATCCTGGAACAATGCAGCTATGAATCCATTTTGCTAGGATTTGAACCTGTTGTTTAGACCATTAGCCCAGTTAAATCAATTCTGCACCTAAATCATTTCTGTTGCCCAAATCAATCGATTCTTCCCACAATCCAAATAAATCAATTCTTCTGTCCCCAAACCCCTTAATTTTCCCTGCTATATTTGGCAGTATTGTTCTGCATTCATTGCCCTCTCTGCATCTTAAAAGAACCTCAGCCTCCAAGCTCCTCATCCTGCAGCTGGGCCCTCTGCTTCTCACTCCTGTTTATCCCACCTGTCTTGTGAAAAATGTTACAGTTCAAGCTGCTCTGCTCCTTCCTGAAAAACTAGTGTGGCACCTCAAACATCTCCAGTTAAAGGAGCTGTGGTGTTGGATGACGGTAAAGGACAGATCCTGATGTGAAGGTCCCCTGCAGCCCCGGGTTATGAATGAGGGGCACCTCTGGAAACCAGGAGTAGAGATTGTGGAGCCTATCAGCTGCCATCATCCCAGGATATTTGCTAAGGCCACCTCCAGTTCTTCAAGGAGTTGTGAAAAATTTACAGTTGAGCCTATCAATGTGAGACCATTGGTAGCTATGTGGCTTCACCGTCCTATCTGGCAGTTGAGAAGCAGGTCAGCTCGGGGAGTGAGAGACAGTGTGTGTGTGTGTGTGTGTATTGCTGAGAGGAAGTCAGTGAGTGAACCTGTAGGAAGTTGGAGGGGCTGACATGAGTAAAAAGGGGTGGGCAAAACAAGAAAGCGCTGTGAGCATCTAAAACAAAGATAAAATCAAATTCCTCCTATCAAGAATAGAGGCCATAACCCCTCCTGATTAATTTCAAATCCATAGCATCTCACAAAGTCTCCCCAAACTGATAGATAACAAAGGTAGCAATAGCAACAACAAAATTAACTAACCAACCAACTAATTAAAAGCTGCCATCTCCACACTGGGTGAGACAGGACAAAAAATAGGCACTGTTGAGATACAGGTTTAAAATTTTTATTAAAGCTAATGTTAAAATATATAGAACACAGGTTAAGAAGAGAGTGTCTGTACATCTGGGTATAGTGCTTAGATTATCCACAAATACAAACTTTGTTTTTAAAGTCATAAGATACATATAGAACATAATAAGCAATAACCCAAATTTAGGTGAATAAATTTAACACAGTTTAGATATTAGCATCAAAGTATTCGTGTACATCACTCATGAAAGAGTGAAGATTGTCCCTCAGTAATTGAGAATTTAGGGTAGGTTGTCCATTTAGAAAATACAATTCATGAGGAAAGTATTTCAGATACTTTCCCAAGTGTGTTTCTCATTGGCACTCCAGCTCGTCTCTCCTGGTATTGCCAATATCTGATGATGTGTTCTATGTAGATGTCCTTCAACCACCTGATGGTGCTCTGACACCATGAGTTTCCACATCAGCCGAGTGTAGGGCTGCCCAATTCCGCATTCTCTCAACACTCACTCGTTACTGGGGTCCCATGCACCCAGGGCTCCAATGATCAGTGCATGTACATATCAAACTCAGCCAGAAACTCAAACCATCTGCACATTTTAGGTAACTTTTCACAGACAGCAAAATCCAAAACCGAACAACTTCTTGTTAGAGAAGATATAATAGAAATGAAATGGAAAAGATCTATTAGGTCCATCTTCCCACTCATGTAGGTTGTTCCCTCTTGTACATTTACTAGTTCATTCTTTGCCTGTATCTGTTTCTTGCTGCTGATGTGTGCCTCAAGCATGAAGCAAGTTTGACCTGGAAACAAGAAAAAAAAAACCACCACAACACAATTTTTACTTCCCTGTGAGGTTCACAACTCACAAAAAGTGTAAATAACCAAATAATTTCCCTGGATAGTTACTGTCAGCCCCAGTAGCCATTAAATGGATGTGCTGAAGAGGAGAACAAACTCTTTGATTTAGCCACTCAGGTTCAAAAGTATAGTGTCTGCACAATAATAGGTACCCAATAAATAGTGTGGAGCAGCACTAATTTGGATGTGGTATTTTAAGAACTTGGCATACATATTATAATTGTACACTGAAACCAGTCTATGGTATTAATAGAAAATAAATCACTGTTCAAAATCAAATAATGTAAGGTGAATTGGAGTAGTGCATGTGAAGTAGTGCATTTTGAAGTGAGTAGTGTTATAACCAGAAAACCTATATGCGATCTTGCATATTTGTAATATAACACAGCAGTATCTTACAGCTTTATATGAGTCATTTTAAAAAGTCTAGCCCTTAGCTAATGAATTTTTAGTTGGAAAAGTAAACAGTTCTCAGGTTTTAACTTTTAATCACTTTAAAAGGCTTATTTTCTTCTTTATTTTTGCATTGTATTCCCATTGAAGCTATGCAAGCTCACAAATAAAAAACGTAAAAAGATGATTATCCAAGCTTTTTGTAAAACTGAAATATTGTTAGATAGGGTGGTAAGATTATTTTATTTACATTGATATGATTATTAAGTGCCAGCAGTGTGCTTGGCCCAGTACAAGACACCCATCAACTAAGGACAGACCCTGCTCTGAAGAGCTTACAGCGCAGTAAAGAATTTAAGCATGTGCTTCAGACCCATTAACTTCAGATCCAAGTGGCCTAAAAGACCTACAGAGAAGACATAATCCAGTGGGACCCTCCAGAGGAGGAAGTTCGTTTAGATTTCTCATTTACTCTTGAGCAGTTCCTGAATTTCAGTGTTCCATTTGCATGGGGTAAGGGAGATGGCTTTTCCTTGTTTTGTGTAGAAAGTTGAAGATCTGTGCACCAGAGAGACTTGGGGTTTGATCCAGCTCTGTGGGAGGACTGAATTAGACGATTGTAATCCAGTAGGGCTTTCAGGTTTCCTTGATCTGGGCATTTTCCTCTGCTGTGTGTTTTGGCCATTGGTTGAAACAAGCCTAAACTTTGCACTTTCTCTGTTCTCAAATCAATAATATAGTATAATACAGTTATTGCTGCTTACGTGAACTTTGTGTACCCAAAACCCTCTATAGATTGAAATAAATAGCACAACTGTAGAGTTAAATAATAGCAGAGGAGGGGAAAATTAAGAACCGTAGAGGCGAGGGAGCACAAAGTTGTTTTCTGCTGACATTTGAAATGAGATGGAGAGTCAGGCAGAGAGAAACAGGAAGGTTGTTCCAGATACAGAACCTTCAGAGGGAAGGCTGTCCCCAACGGTGCCAAAATGAGGAGATTTACGAGGTTGACTGTAACAAGCCTGGGGAGGATTTTAAAATGAAATGGCAATTTTGAACTGGATTTTAAAATGAATGGGGAAGTAGGAGCGTTGTGTGAAGATTGGGGCAATGTTGTTGTTCTTGTCTGTACATGTGAGACAGCAGGCAGCGGCATTCTTTATGTGGTGGAAGAGAGAGTTGGGTCTTAGATATGGCATAGGGCAGGTGTTCCCAAACTTGGTTCGCGGCTTGTTTAGGGTAAGCCTCTGGCTGGCCGTGAGATGCTTTGTTTACCTGAGCATCCGCAGGTACGGTCGCTCGCAGCTCCCAGTGGCCATGATTTGCTGTTCCCAGCCAATGGGAGCTGTGAGAAGCGAAGCAGGCTGAATAAGCCATGAACCAAGGTTGGGAACCACTGGCAAAGGGAAAGGTAAGTGGGGATAGTAACAGATGGAGGATTTCAGCAGAGGTGAAGCTGAGGCACAGATAGTATTGCAGAGGTGGTGATAGCATGAGGAGAGTTCATGATCCAAACAATGGATTATAAAGGGAAATGGCTGTGTCTTTACATTACAAATGATATACGGTGTGTGTGTGTGTGTGTGTGTGTGTGTAATTATCTATTACTGTGGCTCTTTGGCAATGTACCAGGTTAGCCACC
Source organism: Lepidochelys kempii (assembly GCF_965140285.1). Lineage (NCBI taxonomy): Eukaryota > Metazoa > Chordata > Testudines > Cheloniidae > Lepidochelys > Lepidochelys kempii. Next base: position 98,303,494 of record NC_136380.1, read on the forward strand.
CCAGCTTTAGTCTGTTGGGGTCTTAGTCAAGGAGGGAGCTAGAGGAGCTGTGTTTGACTCCCAGTTGGTACATTACATTTAATATTAACCAGTGCAGTTGAACAAAATGTCACCCCTGCAGTCTCACAGATGGGGGGAAGTCTTTGTGTGGGCAAGCAAAGGAAATAAAAACCTTGGCATCTTTAAGGCCTGTGTCCCCCTCTTTTCCTTATGGGCTTAAGGGAGGAGGTGGCGCTGAGGCTGATTGGTTGAACAGAAGGGTACAGCATAAGCCTGTTGGCTCCTGCCTCCCAAGATGAGGGCTTATAAACTCTTCTCTCACTGAGGGCACTATTCTGCTCTGGGAAGAAAAGCTGCTTCAAGGAGGCAGGCAGCAGAGGCGATTGCTGCGTTGACATGTGGCTGTGCCCTCCATGCCCGCTCCCCCCCCCCCGGGTTGGGTGTCCCTAGGGTGACCAGTGTGGTTTCATCCAGGACAGGCTGTTAATCACCCTAGGGTTGCTGCAGAAGCAGCCAGGAAAGTAGTGAAGAGCATGTGCGGCTGGCAGGCAGCCCAGAGGCTGAGTCCAGAGCTTTTCCCTTGCAGGGGAGACATGTACGAAGTGGAGGAGGATGGAAGTGAGTGTGAGTGTTCTTCCCCCCAGCAGAGATTTTCCTTAGCTGGGAGTGGCTGAATGGGCCCTGTGTAGGGGCAGAGTACTTGAAACTTCTACCCCAGAGCTCCGAGGGGTGTGACAGAGATCTTGGGGAGAGACGGAGACTTTCCAGGTGCTGGAATCACTGAGATGTTGGAGGCCATATGGTACATGCACAGTGACCTTATAGGGCTGCCAGGCATCCAGTTTACGACCGGAATGCCCGGTTGAAAAGGAACCCTGGTGGCTCCAGTCGGCACTGCCAACTGGGCTGTTAAAAGTCCAGTCGGGCATCCAGTGGGGGCCCAGGTCTAAGGCAGGCTCCCTGCCTGCCCTGGCACTGTGTGGCTTGTGGAAGCGGCCGCCAGGTCCCTGCAGCCCCTAGGCACATGGGCGGCCAGGGGAGGCTCCGTGTTCTGCCCACACCCCGAGTGCTGGCTAAACAGATCCCATTGGTTGGGAACCACAACCAATGGGAGCTACGGGGGCGTTCCTGCAGATATAGGCAGCACGCGGAGCCTCTCTGGCCATCCATGTGCCTAGGGGCTTCAGGGACCTGGCGGCCGCTTCCTGGGAGCCACAGTAAGCACAGCCAGGACCCCGCATCCCCACCTGCACCGCAACCCCCTCCCACACCCAAACTCCCAGAGGCCGCACCCTGCAACCCCAGTCCCCTGTTCCACCCCTAAGTCCCCTCTTGCAGCCCAAACCCCTCATCTCTGCTCTGCCCCCAAGCGCTCTCCCCTCACGTAGCCCACACCCCCATCTTGAGCCTGCACCCCAGCCCCTGCCCCATCCCTGAGTGCTCTCCTGCACCCTGAACTCCTCATTTCTGGCCCCACCCGGAGCCCGCACCCCAACCCCCTGCCCCAGTGTGGTGAAAGTGAGTGAGGGTGGGGGAGCACAAATGACAGAGGAAGGGGGGATGGAGTGAGCAGGGGTGGGGCCTCGGAGAAAGGCAGGGCAGGGGTGTTCGGTTTTGTGCAATTAGAAAGTTGGCAACTCTATGACCTTATGAGGGGGATTTCCTTGGGCAGGAAGTGTAGACATGTGCCTGGAGAGGCATGATGGTTGGATACCCTGACCATGCCTCCCTTCAGCCTCCTCCCACCCCTTGCTTCTGAGCTGGGATCGGGTTAGGAAGGAGAAGTGAGGGAGAGTTGAGGATTTTCCCCAGAGGCTGAAACCACTGACCGTGGTAGGAGCAGAAAGTTCCTTTTCAGGGACTTTAAGGGATGGCCCTTAAGGTTTCCCTTGGACAGGGAGTTAGGGCCTCCTCTGTATAAAGATGGGGTGTTGGAGAGATTCTTTTTTCTGGATTCCCCAAAAGCAAGCAGTGGCCTGGTGTGCAAGGCTCCGTGTGCAGCCAGTAGCTGGCTGCCAGACTAGGATTGCACTGTGGATATCCTAGTGCCCAGACATTAGGGTGTAGGCAGAATAACCCCTGAGTAGAGCAATTTGGGAGTTGCTCCCCTGCAGACCATCCATGGATGTGTGAGTGGGGAAGTGGCAGCAGCCAACAGAGTATTACAGAGCAAGCATCTTTGAATCCAACTTAGAGAGGGAATGTAGGGACAGGGGCCAAGGCTATTGCGGCTGCTTCCCCTGCATGAGGGTGAGGTGCGTATGGTGGGGTGAATGCCCCAGCAAGTAACCTTCCCAGTCTTTCAGCGAGGCAGATTTAAACAGTAATAGCTGCTCCAATCATAGTACACCTTCTTAAAAACAATAGAGATAAATTTATTTTCCTATTCAAGGCAGACATGGATTTTGCCTCTTGTGGTAGATGAATGATCCATGTGAACGTGGAGCTGGCTTTCTGGAAGTAGAACATTTTGTAAAAGTACGTGTATACAATCTGGTAGAAAGGTGTAATTTTGGTATAAAGATCAAATTGGATAATTATATTCTGCCTACCAGAAATGTTTTCCTGTAGTTAGAAATGGCATTATACAAATAAGTCATTTGATTCATATAGTGTATTTTGATTTTATTGTCAACATGCTAAATGTAGTTTTTATTTTTATTTAATAATTATGTCTATGTCTAGCTAGATAGATAGAATAGTCCACTAAATTGATTGTAGTTGCTTTGTTTAGATGAATTCTAGCAAACAAGGTAGGTTAAATATATTTTGATGAATAATACATCTGGGAACATTGCCATCCGTTATGCAGTGTAAACCCAGGGTGGGTTGAGAACACGAAATCCTTGTAGTTGGAATGCGTTATAGTAAATCAGGGGCTTCTCTGTTGCCTGATTAGTCACAGATCTCTTTAAAGATTAATGACTCAAGGGCATTTCTCCTACAGTGTAAAGACGGTTTGTTATCCCTCCACAGTCAGTCATAGCTGAGCATTGCCTCACTTTGTCACATTTTGAGGTGGGTTATTGTAATATTGTGTAGTTCCCCAGGATGCAGTCTGGACTGATGAACAGCTGTGTCCCCTCAATTCTCCAACCTGGGGTTCCTTTTACACAGCTTCACTGTGAGAGCCACCACTTCTGATCTGCTCATACACAGCCTGCAAGACATAAATCACCCCCAGCTATACTGTATGAGTGCTCTAGGCAGGTTGTATATAAGTTTTAAGTGTAGACTAGACCCTAATCTTTTCAATCTCTTCTCTTTATTAGGAAGTTTTACATGCCTTTATTTATTTTCATTGCCAGTCTTTGGAGTTTGCATCCCATTTTTGAGAGGTGACCAGAACTGCCTACTGTTTCCTCCTCCAACAGGTCCCTTGAGCATAGTGCAGAAAGATAACATCGCAAAAAATGTTTAAAAATACTGCCCTCTTCTCAAAACGTTGAACTATATTACAGAATTCACCGTAGGTATACCTTGTTCTAGTGAGCAACAAACTGACATGGCCTTATGAAGCACAACTCCAGAATGTATTAGACATATGTTTGAAAGGAGTGTCAGTTAAAGGAACCATTCTGAAGTTGGGGATTTTGTATATCATGAGAAAGAAATATCTATTATTTCTTTGGAAAGCTGTAAATTTTAAGGATGAGCTGGAAACACCAACTTCATTGTTCAGTTAGTCTGTGTCAGGATGCTACATGAACTTTCATCTATTTCAAAAAGGAAATTAACATTGTAATATGCACCTGAGGCTCTACTTCTGTAGGAAAAGTACCAGAGTATGGTGGGATTTGTTTCCCTGTCAGAGCAGGTTCCCTTGTGGCGATGAAGCAAAATACAAGCAGGTTAGCTATGGGCTTGATATAGGACTTGCCTGGAGAAATTCTGTGATCTGTGTTACTCAGAGATCAGACAGGATGGTCAGAATAATCTCTTCTGACCTTAAAAATCTACGAGTCTATGAGGAGAATAGAGACTAGTGGGCTGCCTGCAGATAGATTGCTGTGCAAGAGCAGCAGGAAAGAATTCATAGACTGATTCGTTCTTTCTGGCTGACCTTGACTTCCCTCTCTTTCTCCAAGAAATACTCTCTCTACCTCCAAAAAGAAAAGGAGTACTTGTGGCACCTTAGAGACTAACCAATTTATTTGAGCATGAGCTTTCGTGAGCTACAGCTCACTTCATCGGATGCATACCATGGAAACTGCAGCAGACTTTATATACACACAGACAATATGAAACAATACCTCCTCCCACCCCACTGTCCTGCTGGTAATAGCTTATCTAAAGTGATCATCAAGTTGGGCCATTTCCAGCACAAATCCAGGTTTTCTCACCCTCCACCCCCCCACACACACAAATTCACTCTCCTGCTGGTGATAGCCCATCCAAAGTAACAACTCTCTACACAATGTGCATGATAATCAAGTTGGGCCATTTCCTGCCCACCATCAACCTCAGCCTGGTCCAGTCCACACAAGAGATCCACTTCCTGGACACTACAGTGCTCATAAACAATGGTCACATAAACACCACCCTATACCGGAAACCTACTGACCGCTATTCCTACCTGCATGCCTCCAGCTTTCACCCTGATCACACCACACGATCCATCGTCTACAGCCAAGCTCTGCAATACAACCGCATTTGCTCCAACCCTTCAGACAGAGACAAACACCTACAAGATCTCTGTCAAGTTTTCTTACAACTACAATACCCACCTGCAGAAATAAAGAAACAGATTGATAGAGCCAGAAGAGTTCCCAGAAGTTACCTACTACAGGACAGGCCTAACAAAGAACATAACAGAACGCCACTAGCCGTCACCTTCAGCCCCCAACTAAAACCCCTCCAACGCATTATTAAGGATCTACAACCTATCCTAAAGGATGACCCAACACTCTCACAAATCTTGGGAGACAGGCCAGTCCTTGCCTACAGACAGCCCCGCAACCTGAAGCAAATACTCACCAACAACCACATACCACACAACAGAACCACTAACCCAGGAACTTATCCTTGCAACAAAGCCCGTTGCCAACTGTGCCCACATATCTATTCAGGGGACACCATCACAGGGCCTAATAACATCAGCTACACTATCAGAGGCTCGTTCACCTGCACATCCACCAATGTGATATATGCCATCATGTGCCAGCAATGCCCCTCTGCCATTTACATTGGTCAAACTGGACAGTCTCTACGTAAAAGAATAAATGGACACAAATCAGATGTCAAGAATTATAACATTCATAAACCAGTCGGAGAACACTTCAATCTCTCTGGTCACGCAATCACAGACATGAAGGTCGCTATCTTAAAACAAAAAAACTTCAAATCCAGACTCCAGCGAGAAACTGCTGAATTGGAATTCATTTGCAAATTGGATACTATTAATTTAGGCTTAAATAGAGACTGGGAGTGGCTATTTCCCCTTGTTTTTTCCAACCCCCCTCCCCCCAGATGTTCTGGTTTAACTTGGATTTAAACTTGGAGAGTGGTCAGTTTGGATGAGCTATTACCAGCAGGAGAGTGAATTTGTGTGTGTGGGGGGGTGGAGGGTGAGAGAACCTGGATTTGTGCTGGAAATGGCCCAACTTGATGATCACTTTAGATAAGCTATTACCAGCAGGACAGTGGGGTGGGAGGAGGTATTGTTTCATATTGTCTGTGTGTATATAAAGTCTGCTGCAGTTTCCACGGTATGCATCCGATGAAGTGAGCTGTAGCTCACGAAAGCTCATGCTCAAATAAATTGGTTCGTCTCTAAGGTGCCACAAGTACTCCTTTTCTTTTTGCGAATACAGACTAACACGGCTGTTACTCTGAAATCTCTCTACCTCCGGGATGACTGACTCTGCCCCTTTCCACTGTTAATGTGCACTGCCCTTCTCCCTCAGCAATCATTGTTCTGTGGTTTGGGATTGTTGCAGACCCATATCCAAACAGTGTTAATCTTACCTCCTAAACTTTTGCTACTGCTTTGCCAGCTTTCCATCTGGTCTTAGGGATAGACGTGCTCCTCCCCTGCCTATTAGATACCCCTTCCTGGCTGGTAGATATAGGGGCGTGCCCGTCCTCCAGATACCTGTAAGTCTACCGCCGATCTTAGACGCAGCAATACCTAGATCTTTGTCAGGAAATAGCTTCTGCTATCTTGCTGCTGGTCAGGACCTTTACTGATTACATGAAACAGCTCGCAGCAGAAAGTGGACCTTCTCCTTAAGAAGTGGGGAGTGGGAGCCTGAAGAAAACGCAAACCATAAATTACAATTTAAATTAATAAAAGAAAACCCATGCCAATACTGCCTCTTCTAAACCCCGCGCCTCACCTTTCTGAAAAGTGGTAGTAAAATTCCAGATCTGCTTTAACTGGTCACCCCTAAAAATCAATATTTCCCTTGAATATAGAAAATAGTACAAATGCTGTGGTGAATTATATAGTGTGAGAGGGTAGTTTACTTTATGAAGTGGGACCAAGTGCTTTGAAATCTAGTTGAACAGTATGGTATAAGAGCTAGTTAGTTAGTTAGTTATTATGTTCACAATTGATTTTATTTCTTTTTCTTCTGTTTCCTTTTTGACCTACTTCCTCTGATCTGCTAATCCATCATCTTATGTCTGAATGCTGGGAACGTGGGATTTCTCTTGGGATTTATTCAAATTAACAGGTAAGATGTTTATTTAGAATATTTGCCCAACATAACTTGTAGTAGTCCCAAGTATTTTTATGTTGCAGTACAGGAAACACTTTTCATTATGTAATATGTATATGCTATGAATCATTCACTGTCCTTGAATGTAAGAATTGATGGCTATCATTATGGTACTCTAGAGCAGTCTGAAAAATGCTGATGAACTAAATAGCTGTTTGGATGTACTTATCAACCTTGTTCATATATCTGTTTCAGTGATTAAAAAAAAATCCCTCTTGATTTGTTTTTATGTTTACATCAAGATCACTGTTTTCTATATCTACCGTATGTGTTTATGCACAGTCAGGTTCCCCCTGTAAGGAAAGGTATAATATGATCCAGGGAAGGCATGGTTAGTACCTGACACATGGGATGATGAGTTTGTGATATATTAAGTGATGATAAGCAAAAGGTTGGAGTTCTTCTGATCCATGATAATAGAAACAGATTCCATTCTAAGAATATTTCCCAGATGTTTTTCTTAACAGGTTCCCTCAATCTCCCAACTTGAATACAGTGTGTTTAGAAATATACGTTGGCCACTTTGAAAGTGATTGATGTAGTGCAAGACCATTGGGCAAATGTGATGTGATGTTAACTCCTTAACTGTAACTTTGCAGTGAAGAAAAAAAAATTAACTCCCTGTGTGTTCTGCTCTTCAAGTGACACTTCAAGCTGATATCTTTCAAGTTCACCTTTGCTTTTTGGAAAAAGAGAAGCATAAAATGTGATCTTCTTTTTTTCTAGATTACAGTTGGGCCTACACACAGAGTTTATAGCCTGATCTGAATTTTGAATCACCACAAAGTTTTGGGTGGTATTTACATATGTTGTGGTTTGCAGCCATCTTTTAAATCTAAACTAATCCTAGGAAAGTCAATAGGTCTACGAATATAAACTTAAGAAATAACCATGTGATCTACTTCACTAAAACAATATTGACTTCTTTATGAAAAATGTACTTTAATCAAATAATGAAATCAAAATCAGTGTGCTCAAAATATTTAGAGAAATGAAAATGATTGAAACTAAGTCAGCATAGGAATTTGAAAGAGTTATGATGTATATATTTGGTATGGACTGTCCATACAGAGATGAATGCACATAAAATATTAATGCATAATGCTACTGATAGTGATTACTAATATCAAGCATATGTCTCTGTGTATTTATTTTACAGACATGGCCGCAACCCACCTACCCAGTAGTTACAAAAATAGCTATTTTATAGCTGTGATGTCACTACAGAGCTATATTTCAGTAGAGCTCAAATACACCATCTTTCGGTATTAGAGCTATGAAGTATAGTTGATTTCAAGTGTAACATAAAGAGGAGAGGTGAAGTTAGGCTTGTGAGGGATGTCTGTATTGCATTGTTTAAGGTTATCATATTAAAAAGCAAAAAAACAAACCAAAAAAAAAACAACAACCCTACAAGCAGGACTATGATGGAGTGTACAAACCCCAGACTGGGCAACAAGGGGTTAAGTGATTATTTTGGACTCAGCCGGCCCCGCCCCTCCACACCTGCAGCAAATGCTCCATCTACTGGAGGAATTAGACGGCAGGGAATTAGCTCAGTTGGGTGGCAGAGCTGGAGGTGCCCACCTGTTGCCCACAGCTTCAGCAGAGCAGAGCAGAGGGAAGCCTAAGACTCTGACACAGCTGCCCTGAGGGGCCCTTCCCGAGAGAAGGGAGGACTCACCCCAGAGACAACGTGAGAGGGAAGTATCCTGTGGAACTTGGAGGTTTGTAATCCTCTTTATTTATTGTGGTTTGGGTTTCCACGCCAGGGAAAGCCTCGGACTAAGCTGACCCCACGGGGAGGTAATGGACAAGAGGAAGAGGCCCCTGGAGGACAGTCTTAAGCAGCCTTGATTACTGGTACTCCGAAGGGCCCTAGGTTGGAGCCCGGTGGAGTAGGAGAGCCCAGCTCCCCTCCACACAATCTCCTTGGCAGTCAGGAGTTGCAGCTATGACCACTAGGCCACGCTCCCCAAGAGAGGACCATTACAAGGACAAATGAGCATTAGAGAGGACCTTTGGCTGGTCACCAAGTTACTCCTGGGTAGTACAGCAAGTAACTGATATTTGGATATTGAGGATGAGACATAAGTCCTTGTCTTCTCCGACATGCCAGACTCCACCCATTTTTCCTTCACACACTTGTGTACCAGGGAGTGGTTGTGCAAGAGGTTTGAGATGTATTCCTTCTTAGTGTAGAGAACAAAACATAGTGCTTACACTTACTTGTCACTAAATACAGCCTATGTCCACATTTGTGCTGGAGAACAACAGCCTTGCACTCTTTGCTGTGCACTGTGCAGTGACTTGTAAGATGAAAGTTTCAGAGTGCTGTTGTCCCAGTAAATATCTGGTAGTCTCTCAGCTTGAATTATAAAACTATAGATAGCAATTTTTTGTAGTCCTAAAATGCTGGATGTACTGAATTCATGACTGTTTTAGGAGCTACAAAAGCTTTCTTCTCACAATAAAGTATTAATTTTCATATAAATAACCAGAAGCTCCAGATAATTTGCATCCAAGAGTTTTAAAAGAGCTGGCTGAGGAGCTCATTGGTCTGTTGAGGCTGATTTTCAATGCATCTTGGAACACTGGGGAAGTTCCAAAAGACTGGAAGGAAGCTAAGGTTGTGCCAATATCTCAAAAGGGTAAATGGGATGATTCAGGTAATTATAGGTAATAATATATTAGAAGTGTATGTCAGGTGTTTGTCTAACTGGTTTTAAAAACCTCCAGTGACGGAGATTCCACCAGCCTCCCTAGACAATTTGTTCCACAGCTTAACTACTCTGATAGGAAGTTTTTCCTAATGTCCAACCTAAACCTCCCTTGCTGCAATTTAAGCCCATTGCTTCTTGTCCTACCCTCAGGGGTTAAGGAGAAAAAACGTTTACCTCCTTCTTGTAACAAACTTGAAAACTGTTATCATCTCAGCCCTCAGTGTTCTCTTCTCCAGAATAAACAAACACAAGTTTTTCAATCTTCATAAGTGATGTTTTCTAGACCTTTAATCATTTTTGTTGCTCTCCTCTGGACTTTCTCCAGTTTGTCCATATTCTTGATCTGTCAGTCTGCCATCAATCCTGTGCAAGGTAATGGATCAGCCAATACCAGTCTCAGTTAATAAAGAATTAAATGAGGGTAAAATAATTAATGCTAGTCAACCTGGATTTATGGAAAATAGATCTTTTCAAGCTAACCTGATTTTTTTTTATGGGATTACAAGTTTGGTAGATAAAGACAATAATAGCGTTGATGTAAAATACTTCTGTAAGGTGTCTGATGTGGTACCATGTGACATTTTGATTAAAAAACTAGAACAATATAAAATTGACATGGCACACATTGAATGGATTTCAAGCTGGCTAACGGGTCTCAAAATGTAATTGTAAACAGGGAATTGCCATTGAGCAGGTATGCTTCTAGTGGGGTCCCACAAGGATCTGTTTTTGGTCCCTACACTGTTCAATATTTTTATCAGTGACCTGGATGAAAACATAAAGTAAAAATTATAAAGTCACTGATAAATTTTTCAGATGACCCAAAAATTGTGGGGGTGTATTAATAACGAAGTGGAGAAGTCACTAATACAGAGCAATCTGAATCACTTGGTAAATTGAGCACAAACAAACAATGTACATTTTAATATGGCTAAATGTATACATATGGGAACAAAGAACGGAAACCATACTTAGGGAAGGGGGGGGGTTCTATCCTGAAGAGCAGTGACTCTGAAAAAGATTTGGGGGTCATGGTGCATAATCAGCTGAATATAACCTCCCAATGCAATTCTGTGGCTAAAATGACTAATGCAATCCTGGTATGCATAAACAGAGGAATCTTTAGCAGGAATAGGGAGCTTATTTTACTATTGTATTTAGAGCTTATGCAATCAGGGCTGGAATACTCTCTCCAGTTCTGGTGCCCACAATTCAAGAAGGATGTTGTTAAATTGGAGAGGGCGAACAGCGATGAGAATGATGACGGTAATGACAACATTTCTTATAGTGATAGACTCAAGGAGCTCAGTCTAGTTAACTTAACAAATAGAACATTAAGGGGTGAATTGATTATAGTCTGTAAGCACCTACATGGGGAATAAATATTTAATTATGGACTCTTCAGTCTATCAGAGAAAGTTTTATAACATGATCCAATGGCTGGAAGTTGAAGCTAGACACATTCAGACTGGAAATAATGGTGAGGGTAATTAACCATTGGAACAATGTACCAATGGTTAATTAGTTAGTGGATTCTCCATTGCCGGGAATTTTTAAATCTAGTTTTTCTAAAAGAGATGCTCTAGGAATTATTTTTGGGACATCCCATGGCCTGTTTTATACTGGAGCTCAGACTAGATGATCACAGTGCTTCCTTCTGGCCTGGAATCTCTGACACCCTCTGCCAGGCCTGAAACTGTTGGGTATTGACAGTATCCAGTTGGAGTCAAAGGCAGTAGTTTGCAAACTTCAGTCACATGCTGGCCCTGTAAGAGACACGAAGATGCTAGGAGATCCATTTTCCTATCTCCACAGCTTGAGCTGCAAACCCAACCTTTTTTGTATTTGTTTTTCTCCTTCTTTGACAACCTGTTCGTTAATAGAACTTTATCCTGAAATGTTTCAGGCCTCTTGGTGTAGGCCTGTTGATTGATTTCCTGCTTTAGCATCGAACCCTACATATCTCGGCTTCACCAGGGCTCCTCCCAACTGTTGCCTCCAGTGATCTGGCTATTTTTGCTTTCTCTCAGCACGTATGAGCCACTGTATAGACACACACACGAAGCACTCTTGCTGCTGTGTAGCCTGTCAGCCTGAGCCAAATCTCCAGTAAAAAGATCATCCACATAGAGTGTGATATGCTTCACACAAAGCTATTTGTGCTGACCTCTTCCACGGAGGGTATATGCAATACCAGTATATTGCATTTCTATTGTGTGATGTTAATGATTATTAGTAGCTTTTTACTCTGATATTTTTAATTTGGTATGTGCTTGACACAGTCTTTCCAGTCACTCCTTTGATAGGTCTAAACTGAAAGCTACAATTCTTTCTAGTGTGACGTCCAGTGTTCAGAGCACCTTAGAAAATAGCTTTTCTGTGGTAAAGGAAGTAAGCCCTGCATGGGTGTTTAGTCAAAGACTGGTTCCTGAGCTAGAGGATCTTATCTATCCTGTACTGATTGTATGATTAAATATTTCGATAAGAACTGTACGACTGCACTGAAACTGTACTTGGGAGCTGCCTACAGAAGTTGTACAACCTATGTGAGTTAATATTTCCCACACAAGAGCATACAGTTTGGAGGTGTAACGTATCTTTTCATTGAGAATTGAGTTCCATTTAGTTGATGGCAATTGTCACCTCAGTACAAAATGAAATCATTCCAGGACAGTGAATGTGAGAGGTCTACGGGAAGTTCCTGTTCCTGTGCGAGATTACTAGATTAAATTGCCATAACCTATTACGATCATTGGTACGGCTTGTGGGAGCACCAATAGGCTGCTTCCTGGGCTATCTGTGGGTTGTTTCAGCTTTTATGATTTTCAGATAAATTCCACATGTAGAACTGTGTAACTAAAGTATGACAGTCTTGCGTCAATCCACTCCAGTGACACCTTCAGCTCTGTTAGGAGACCGAGTAATGAAAACAGTAAGATACAACTTTCCTCATTGTCCAGTGAGAGATTAATACATAAGAATTTTCCGTTTTGTCTGATTGTTAAACCTTAATAAGGTTTCTGGGAATTAGTATGGGGGAATCTACTGCCCATGGATTTGTTTATATCCGTATTAGATGTATTGTGCATGGATTTAAAGATACGTGTGAGTTTGCTAGTCTTGGACAATAGATGAATTTATTGCAGCTGCTGATAAGTGAAAATGTACATTCATAATTAATATAATGGACTGAAAACTGTGTGCGTGTGTAGCACTTCCTTGTGGGGTTGTCAGATTTCCCTTAACACAAATAACCACTGATACCAGCAATTATCAGGATGTAGCTTGTATCTGTTTATATTGTGTGTAATGTGATGCATAAACTCTGTGGAATATGTTCTTTAACTTTCAATCTATGAGATAATGATGTATGTCATGAGCAGATTATGCTGTGGTTGGCAACAATATTTTTGTGACAAGTTTTCCATTCAATGTCTGTTGCAGCTCAGGCTCTTTGTTAATGGCTAGGAACAAGGTATGACCTTGATAAGGACTTGCCTCGCAGAATTGTTTGGACACTTAGTTATGGTCAATGAGAGAGGAGCGAACAGGCATCTAACATAGGTTGTAAACTGGGGTATTAGTCAGACTAACATTGTATCTTCAGGTTGCTTCCTGATTTATACAGCAAAAGTCAATGACACTCTTCTTATTCATCACTGATAAACTGTTCCTATACACAGCTGTTTTATATTCAGTCTCCCACTGCTGTGGTCTTTCGATAACAATATGATTTATATTTACACACACCTTTTTTCTTGACTGTAGTTGTATAATAACAAAGGCCTTGTTGCTTTTGGGAAGTGGTTTTAAAATCTCAAGTTACTGCTGATTTATTCATCTATGTCACATATCAAAAAGTTTGAGTGTGAGTTAAAGCAAAAATTCATATAGAACTTATTTTATCTTGTAGAATGACGTAAACGTGTGCTAGGTTTCCTTATCTGTAGTTATGTACTTCTGTGGGTTATTGCTTATTCATAGTCTTCTGTTAATCTGTAAATTATTTTATTATATATTTTAAAAAGAGCATATAGCCTAAAACCAATTTAATATTTGGTAAATGAACAAACTTCTCTATTTTACTGGATTAAAGTATTCCTGTTTTTCCAAATGTCTGGATTTGTTTGGTTAGGAAACTACTTTCTAAATTGATAGTCATTTTCTGAGCCAAAAGTTGGATAGTATTATTTTAACTTTTATTTATTATAATGACAACAGCAATTGAAAGTTATGCATGAATTGTGGCTCACAAAGCCAATAACACCGCTAATTGCATATAACCTTCCCAGCTGAGCACTTGTGCCAAAGTACAATCAGGAAGTAAAATAACTTCTCTACCCCGCTAAAGATTCCTCTGTTTACACATCCCAGGGTCGCATTATCCGTTTGGGACACAGTGTCACACTGGGGGTCATGTTCAGCTGATTATCCACCATGACCCCCAAATCTTTTTCAGAGTCACTGCTTTCCAGGATAGAATCCCCCATTCTGTAAATATGGCCTACGTTCTTTGTGCTTAGATATGTACATTTACATGTAATTGTATTAAAACAGATATTGTTTGCTTGTGCCCAGCTTTCCCAAGAATTCAGATTGTGCTATATCAGTGGCCTGTACTCTTCATTATTTACCACTCCTCCAAGTGTTGCATCATCTGCAAACCTTATCAATGACTTTATAACTTCTATATTGTTTTCTTCTCAGTCAATGATAAAAAAGAGAAGATCTTTGCAGGACCCACTAGAAACATACCCACTCAATGATAGTTCTATTTAGAATTACTTTTTGAGGCTTATCAGAAAGCCATCTTGTAATCCATTTAATGTCTTGTGTTAATTTTATGTACTAGCTTTTAATCAAAATGTCATGTGGTATCAAGTTAAGTATATTACAGTAATACTACTTCATTTATTAATCAAACCTGTAATCTCATCAGAAAAGATATCAGGTTATTTTTACAGGATCTATTTTCCACAAATCCATGCCGATTGGCATTAATTATATTACCCTCTTTTAATTCTTTATTAATTGAGTCTCATATTATCCAGTCCATTATCTTGCCCTGGATCAGTGTAAGGCTGACAGGCCTATAATTGCCCTGGTCATCGCATTAACTCATTTTAAATATTGGAACAACATTAGTTTTCCTCCAGTCTTCTGGAATTTCCCCAGTGTTCCAAGAGTCACTGAAAATCAACATTAACAGTCCAATGAGTTCTTCACCAGCTCTTTAAAAACTCTTAGATGGAAGTTATCTGGACCTGCTGATTTTAAAATGTTTCACTTCAGTTTAACATCCACTGGAGATACTATTGGAATGGAAAGAGTTTGATCATATGATGAGCCAACATCATCTGTTTTTCCCTCCCAAATACGGAACAGAAATATTTTTTGAACACTTCTCCCTTTTCTGCAGTATTACTGATAATTTCCATCTAGTAATGGATGAGTACCTTTTTAGGATTCTTTTTGTTCCTAATATACTTTAAAAAAACTCATCTTTATTGTCTTTAACTCTCTTGGCCATATATTTCTTCTTGTGTCCCTTTGCTTCCCTTATCAGTTGTGTATAATTCCTAACTTCTGATTTATATTCATTAGTATCAGCTCCCCCTTTCTTTCATTTGTTATATATTAAGTTTTATTGTTAATAATGCCTTCACTTTCCCTTTTGCCCCAGGTTGGTTTTTTACCATATTGGCTTCTTCATCTATTGTGGCTTTGTGGGCAAGTACTATAGTATTCTTAAACAATTCTTAAGAATAAAAATGATACACATTTTTATACTCTTATACTTCAGAAGTCCTGCTCCTATCCTCCAACCAACCTTTCCCTCACTAATATCAAACTACTAAGTACTTTGTCCTGATGTGCATTCTGTTTATAAAGCTTTGGTCATCCAATCAGGAAACAGAAACTATACAATCTGAAATATGTGACCAATCACGAAGCACAAAGAGTGTATATAATGAATAGAGAAAAACTATACTGGATGTTTTCACAGACAATCCACAATCTGAAAATTGTTCAGTCATATCATTTTGAGAATTCTTACCAATAGTGAATACTGGAGTAGAAATGAGGATCAGTTCACAAATTTAAAGAAGACCAATAGTCAACGTATCCATTTTTTGTGAATAATAATTTGACCATCTCCAGGAATGGTGACTACTCCTATCTGTTTGCTCATGAGTCTCCGGACAATCCTCGTTGCTATTTTCCTATCACAAGTTTAAGTAACCCTCAGTTAACTTCAGTGTGGTAGGTGTCCTGTGGTAGAAGACCATTGGCTCCTGTGTTTAGAGGTTTTCGTATTTTTCTAAACCTCTAGAACCATTCTATGATTCTTTAGTTGAGTCTCTCTCTGTACTGCCACTTTCATGAAAATGTGTTATTTCTTCTGTCTTTTAGAGCCCTGTGGGACTCTGTCTATATTTAGGAACTGTCATAGACTTCAAAAATTAATTTGAGCTATTTTAGATCATGCCTTGCATTTGTAATGTCAATGGATGTAACTAATCTACACACACACATAAGTTACACATCTTTTCATATACATTTTTAAGATGATAAAATTAGTTTTCCTTGACTCATTTGCCATGTTGAGAGTTGCACTTTTGGACTAGAAGATGGAAAATAATTTGAGTTAGATCCAAAATTCTTACCACAACAATCTTCTTTTTGTTCATATTCTGTGTTTTTTTCAAACAATGATCAATATGCTGTCCTAGACAGTTTCCAGATTGTGGTAGGGATTTCAAAGACTTTCCTATTGTAAACACTTTTATGTCCATGTTATGATTTTGTCAAGGAGAACTGATTTATAGTGATTTTTATACTACTTAAATATACAATAAGTTTGGTTTCCCAAAGCTAAATTAACATTAATTGTTAATACTTTTGTAGTTACCTTGATAGATTTACCGTTAGCTTTCTCTTCTGAAATGTATCAATTGTGCTTATAAAAAAAGTTAATAAATAACTACTTACCAAGGTATGAATACTTGCTATTCACTCATGTTTCTTATTGTTTCAACCTGGATTCAGTAGGCTCTTTTATCATTTAGTTTGTAATTCTGTTTAGTCTAGTTTGTACAAGACCAAATATTAGAATATTTTAAATCTTTTTGGTTTTTGATTCTACTTAATCTATAAATGATGTGCAGTCTGTTATAGTAATTTTCTTCCTCATTGTTTCTCATCTTTGTTTGCTTTTCATCTGCAAAACTAACCCAAAGTTTGCTCATTCAGGAATAAAGGGCTTGTAGACAAACTGTGTACATCAGTTAGCAGACCAGCCATGTGAGAGGCCTCTGCACCCTCTCTTTGCCATGGAAGGTATCTCTGCATGATTTATATAATGTATCTCTGCACCAGTCTCTGCTGTCCGATGTAGTTTTAAGCATGCTACTTACAGTTCCAGAGACACTTTATGTAAATCATGCTTCTTGTCAGGATTTTCACAGGTAGAGGATTGAGCCACATTATTCCAAGTCTGATCCTCTCATTCTCGGGTTCAGTTTAGCCATGTAGTTTCTCTAATTTCTCAGTACAGATAATGTGCAAGAATGTCAAAATAAGTCTTAAAGCTGTTTCTCTTAATTCAAATCATACATATTGCCTCGGGTACCTTGCAACTAGATGAATTATAAATACTTGTAATTATCACAATGATAGTTCCTGATATGTATGTCACTGTGGATTCCATTAGGGGGAAAATATATTTTGGGGGTGTGGTTTTGGGGTTTTGTTTTGTTTTTCAGTTAAGTGGCTCAATGGTAAGCTTTGACATAGTACTTTTTGTGATTTTTGTTAGATCTGTGCCTTTTTTCCCATAGTAATTTTATTTTGTTTTTTATTAAATGTTGTATTTCCTTCTCTAGTTATGAGTGGTGCTTTTTACTTTGCTAAAGATAAATACCTTAGTTCTATTTTTATTGGTGTTGTGGGGAATGCTGTTATTTCATGTTTCTTAGTTAATTTATCTCATAGTTTCAGTACTAATCCTGTTAAGAGATGGTCAGTAGTGTTTCTCGGGTCTCTTTTTTTTCTGTCCAAGAGGCATTTGCTAGTTTGAATATATGCATTCTTATTTGCTGTATATTTATCCAGTGCAAGTTTGGATTTTGTTTGACCCACTCTATCAACACTTTCAGTTCTTCAGCTCAGTAGTTCTCACAGGAACACAGTCAGGTATCATTGAAAGCACTTTGGTTGTCAACTTTTCTCTTCAATGTTTGTAATCTGCATATTATACAATGTACAGTGCTAGTAGTGCATGAAAACCAATGATGCCTCTTGTTAGAGCCAGCTTTTCAGCAACTCTAATGAGTTCTGTTGAGCCAAATTCTTAAGTGCTTACTCGTGCTAAACTTGCACTGAAAACTTTACAGGAGATTTGTATCAGTCAGGGTTTCAGAATTTGGCCAACTGTCTGTGTGTTCAGTATTCTCCAGATCATCCTTATTTCCAATTAATTGCTACTATGATTGTTTTAGCAGTTTTTGCACTCAGCATGACATCAACTTGGTCCCTGAGGCCATTTTTAAAATGTGCAGTTTTTGAGTGTAATCTTTTAAACCATCAGGGTTTATTGATGATTCTCCTAGTTCTGGTCTTAGTAATATAAATCCACTTGCTCTGCACTGGCTAGCGCTATTTTTATTTTTTCTCTGAGATTGCAAACAGTGAGGAATATCAGTGGTTCTCAACCTATTTACCATAGCGGGCCACATATGCAGCCCACAACATGTTATGTGTTATATCTCTGTGGCCCTGAGGACATGGGCTGCAGCTCTTTGCAGGTTGAGAACCACTGCGATGTTGTGTGAGTTATCCTTTGAGCGATTGTACATATGCACATTCCTCTGAGTATGCATGTGCTTCATGGGCCAGAACAAAGTCTTTTGGCCAGCAGTATCCACATGGTGTGCATACACCCATAGTCTCTTTGTGCTCCACTGTTAGAGAGAGATGCTCCAATCACCATTAGTTCTTCTCAGTCTCCTCGCAGAGTCAGCAAGCGTTCCATCTCTAAACTGTAACGGCCAGCAGCCTTTCTTACCAGTTAGCTAGTTGCATAGTTAGTAGTAGTTAGTTTGCCCATTGGCAAATTGTTAGGTATTAGAATTTTATACTTTTAGTAAATTTTGTAATTTTTGTTATAGTTAATTTGAAACCCAGGAGGATCTCTTCTAAGTCTTTAGGCTTCAAATACGGCCCAGGATGTGATGAATCTATGCCAGTACAGGACGGGCATGTGAAGTGCCTATATTGTCCTGGAAAATCTGTTCAATCTGTAAGTCGTTCAACTCTTGAACTGGAAGGACAGAGAAGGATGACTTTAGATCTCCCTAATTAATTAGTCCATAAGAATGGAGTCTGATCCACCCACATTAGAGACTCCCCTGTTTGATACCCATTGGAACTGAAGCCCTTATGGAAGACGATATCCAGATACACCTACTGATACCAGCAGTACCAACAGGTGTATCATCCTCAACTGATGAGGCCATCACCCCATCTTCACCATCCTTCCTGATGACCAAGGACAATACCAAGAACTTTTGCAGAGAGTGGTGACTGAACTTCAGATCCCACTTAAGGAGGTCCATTATATGCAGCATAAGCTCCTGGACATCCTACAACCCATTGGTCCCAATTATGTGGCCCTCCCAGTAAATGAGGCCATTGTGGTACCAGACAGGTAGGTATGGCACACACCTGCATCTTGCACCCATATAGCTAGAAGGGCTAAGAGACAATACTTTGTACCTGTGAAAGGAGCAGCAATTTTGTTCACCCACTGTACCTCCAACTCCTGGTAGTAGAAACAGCCACAGAAAGATCCAGGCTGCTACACCCCAAAAAGGGCACTAAATGTTTTGACCTTCTAGAGAGGAAGGTATTCTCATCTACCAGCCTTCAGTTTAGAATTGCTAACTACCAAGCCATTTTAGCAAAGTATCATTCTGCATACTACTCCAAATTCCTGGAGTTCAAAGACAAACTCCCTGAGGACAACAGGGCCTAATTCCAAGCCCTCATCAACAAGGGTAAACTAGTAGCAAAGACCACACTTCATGCCACAGTGGATGCACCAATACTGCAGCTCGAGCGATAGCAACTGTGATAATTAAACAGTGTGAATCGTGGCTTTATTTGTTAGGGCTCTCCAGGGAGGTTCAGAATACCATTGAGGATCTGCCCTTCGACAAGTCTAACCTCTTTAACAAGAAGATGGATGGGTCCTTAGACTTGTTAAAAGACTCCAGGACAAACCCCCCACTCCCTGGGAACTTGTACCTTGACCCAAAAGAGGAAGCACCATAAACAGGTGTTCAAGCCAAGGCCTCTCCCATAGCTTTTCAATCACTGACACCATTAAGAACTTCCATGTAAGCACCAAAAGGTGGAAAGTCCAAGGTACTTAGTGTCAGCCACCCAACCCCATCCACAAACCAAGGGTTACTTTTGATGGCACACTTGAAACCGGTGTACCATAATTAATGCCATCCCCAGCTGTTTCCTGAACCATTGGTGGCTGCCTGCCTTACTTTGCCCACAGCTGGAGGGCTGTCACAATGGATAAGTGGGCTCTAGGTGTCACCCACTCTGGCTACACCATTGAGTTTCTTTCCTGCCTCCTTATGAACCTTCTTTCTGGCCCCTCTTCAGTGGCCACTCTTTCAACTACATCCTCCCACAGGAAGTGGATTCTCTCCTCAAACAAGGGGCTAGAGGCAAATGCCAACTCAGATATCAAGGCAAAGTGTTCTACTCCCCAATATTTCATAGCTCCCACCCCACAAAGAAAGGAAGGATGGAGACCCATTCTTGACTTTTGTAAACTAAATATTTTTATTTGCAAATTAAAATTCTACATGATTACCTTGACATCAATAATTCACTCCCTGGAAAAAGGCACATGGTTTGCATCTCTCAACATGAAAGATGCTTACTTTCATATGGACATTCACCTGTCCCACAGGAGGTTCCTCAGAGTTCTTGTAAGACAGGGACACTACCATTTCCGAGTACTCCCTTTTGGGCTGGCAGTAGCACCTAGGGTCTTCACAAAGGTCTTCTCAGTGGTGGTGGCACAGATGAGATGAAATTACTATATCATCTTCCCGTACCTGGATGACTGGCTACTAACCGGCAGATCTAGCTGGGAAGTTCAGATGGCAACTTAGCCATGCTCCGCATTCTGTCATCTTTGAGTCTGCATAAACATGGAGAAATACACCCAGACTCCCATGCAGACTATAAACCTTCTAGGAGTGACCCTAGACTTGACCTAAGCAAGGGCCTACCCCCATATGGACAGATTCCAGGCTATGAAAAGTCTGGGACAAGACCTCCAACCACTGTCAATGTCTGTCTTCCCCTGCGAGCTCACATGGCCCCTTTTACTTATATAATGCCATTAACCATTTCCATTTCCTTCAGGCCTAGTTTCAAATCTAGTGCAAGGCCAGATTCAGAACCATGCAGCTTGGTACAATCAGGTTCAAATTAAGTCATAAACAGCAAGCATCAATTTGGAAAAAGCCCTATTTAAGTCAGCCACTTAAAAATATTCAGTTTTTTACATACTGCAAAGACTGTAAGTCTGTGACTCATCCCAAAAATCCAGACATGTGAGACCACATTTGAGGAAACTGAAATGATCTTTTGCAGCTGAAAAAGTCTTGAAGTGACATTATGGCACAAAGTTACAGAAAGTGATATACAAAAATCCTATCAAATAAGTGCTTCCTAGGGTTCTGGTTCACATATTTTTCACTCAACGTTCATCCACCAGCAAAATTAAAAATAAATTGGAATAAGTTTGATCAATGTCTTCATTCTTTTCTTGCAAATAAGACTATTTACAGCAATCTTATTATTTTGGATTTGGGCATAAGTAAAACCAGCTTATCTTCCGAAATATTCATAATCACTTTTTTTTAATTAATTCTCTATCAAGATGAAACCCATAAAACAATTATTTAAAAAAAAATTATATAAGGTCTATGTTCTATATTTACTATTTCTCTCACATGGCCTCTGTTGGAGGCAAGATACTGGACTATGTGGACAACTGATCTGATCCAGTATTGCAATTCCTTTGTTATGTTCCTAAATATTAGTAATATAATGCGCACATTTGGCTATGCTCCATAGAGCAAAAAATGGAGAGCAAGACTTTCAAGTAATGCAGATATTGATGAGCCATCTGCAAAATGGCCTAAGCTATTGTCTTTCAGGCTTGAAGTAAATTTCTCCAAAAGTACATTTTGAATGTGTTTTTCTACTAGGAAGGTAATACAAGTTCAAGGCTTCTGCTTTTAGTGATCTTTTCATTCAGTCTCCGTATTAATTTTCGTGCATAACCTGCCATGTGGATCTTTGATCTTGATGATGATTGAGTTTCTAATTACTGCTCTGCTCAGTTAATAATTTTCAATGTTTTGAACTTTCTGTTGACAATAAATCAATCAGTTCCAAGTGTGACAAACATTAAGGGATGGAAAAGTTGTGTGGATGTCTCTGTGTTTAGAGGTCAGAGATAGGGTAGTGTCAGTGAGAATGAGGACTGCCTTAAATTTGTCTATCACTTGCAGGCAATGCAAGTTCACAGGCAAGTATTGTTTTCCAAGCCTGTAGTAACTACTGTGTTTCTTCATTTTCCCTATATAAAATAGCATTATTTATTTCACAGTCCTTGCCTGACACAGCCATGTGACTGTTGCGTCTCCCCTTTTGATCGCAGGGCATGGCAGTGAAGGCATTCAGCTTTTTCTCAGTTTATATTGAGTTAGACTGTTGGTTGATGGGGTGGGTTTTTTCTTTCCCCTTTTGGAGAAAGAAATAAACTGTGTTAAATTTGACTATTTTTCACGCACACACCCTGCGCGCCCTCTCCGCCTCCCTCCCCCCCCCCAACGGTTTGATTCGGGGAGGAAAATCATAGCCTTTGCTAATGCCTATTAGCATGTTTTACTATTAATCAAAGTTCAGTTAAGCATAACATAACCGTTCTAATTACTGCTCTACTTGGGCCTGTCAAAAGGCCAGAGGGTGGTTTTACTATTTAGATTCAGAGTTACTTTAGTTCTAGATACCTTTCGTACAAAGAGGGAGTCCTTAGGCTGATGCCTTAGACATTTTACAGGAGCAGTCAGTAAATACCACTTGCCACACCATGTTGATTTGCTATGTGGTGAAGAGGCTGAGTGCTGAAAGCAGAAATATTAGGAACATCATGCCAGTGTGTGGTTATGACAGCTGACAGAAGAATTTAGGCACTGCAGCGAAAGTAGAGATGTCCACAGAACGCAAGCTGATGAAGAGCAGTGGGCAATATCCCAGTTTTATCTACATGAAGGGTGAAACAAAAGGGAATAAATCAACAGCTGGGATCCTTGCCAGTGCTGATCTCTTCTATCTGTAGCTCTTCTGCTGTAACTACAGTACCCTATCAATCAAGGCATTACGATGTCTCTTTTCTGGAGTCAGAATAGATACAGTATTTCCAGGAATCAGGATAACCGCCCATAAATCAGCTGTGTTCTTAATGTGATTTTCTGCTTCATTCTTCCTGAAAGACAAGCCCGGAAGGGAAAGTGTCAGTAATCGTATCTTTGATCTTTGGCGTAATTGGATGATGTCTCTTAAATCTGAGAAGATTGTTGGGCAAACTGAAGCTGAAATCATCTGATGCACTTGTTCAGGGGCTGAGTGGAGTTGCTGGAACACCAGCAGAAATAACCTTTGACACCTTCTACTTTATTGACTCTATTTACTTTTAAACAGCTTCCTGTTTCCTCGGTTTACTTGTTATGGACACGTAATATTTTAATGGGTGCTTGATTAGACTGGCACAATGAATTAGTCATCAGCTTGACATCTATATAGCATTAGGCTCTGTATCTGCTTAGTTAGCACTACATGAAATGCAGGAGTCTATTGAAAATCGGATTTCCATGCTGCTTTGTCAAAGCAAATTTAATCACAGCCAGAACATGTGGCATCCATCATTTCCACTTCAGAAGGCATCAGCTGGCACAGATCAGCCACAGGGAGCACTGCTGCCACTGCGGTCTTTCACTCTCTCATAAAAATTAAATTTAACTATATATCTTTGATAAATGAAGCCGTCTAGACCATCAAACATGATGACTAAGTGTTGTGCATTAAAGAAATCCCCAGCAGTTTCACAATTGGAAGTAAGGTCTCATTCTACCTGGCCTTGAGACTGCCACCTGAACTGGGTTGGCACAATAAGGGCTTTTGGACTTTTCCCTACGGTTTAGGAATGTATTGTTTTCTAGAAATCCCAAATCTAATATTCTAGTTATTTTTACCTGCATTCCAGTGACCTCTCCAAATTCTCTCTCTCTCTCTCTGTTGTTTTTTCTAGTGCATTCATTTCATACAGAAAAGACTTTGTGCCCATATTTTCCCGCTGTTCCAAACGAGAGAAAATAGGCAATTCCCTGTCAGAAATGTCAAACCAGGTAACATAATGTAGCTTATTATTGTTGATTTCAGATATACTTTTACTTTCTTGGTTTTGTTTTATTTCCCCCCATCTTATCTTTTTAGGATTGAAACTTTCTTAGCCCTGGTCTACACTAGGACTTTAGGTCGAATTTAGCAGCATTAAATCGGTGTAAACCTGCACCCGTCCACACGATGAAGCCCTTTATTTCGACTTAAAGGGCACTTAAAATCGATTTCCTTACTCCACCCTGACAAGTGGATTAGCGCTTAAATCAGCCTTGCCGGCTCGAATTTGGGGTACTGTGGACACAATTCGATGGTATTGGCCTCCGGGAGCTATCCCAGAGTGCTCCATTGTGACCGCTCTGGACAGCACTCTTAACTCAGATGCACTGGCCAGGTAGACAGGAAAAGAACCATGAACTTTTGAATGTCATTTTCTGTTTGGCCAGCGTGGCAAGCTGCAGGTGACCATGCAGAGCTCATCAGCAGAGGTGACCATGATGGAGTCCCAGAATCGCAAAAGAGCTCCAGCATGGACCGAACGGGAGGTACGGGATCTGATCGCTGTTTGGGGAGAGGAATCCGTGCTATCCGTTCCAGTTTTCGACATGCCAAAACCTTTGTGAAAATCTCCCAGGGCATGAAGGACAGAGGCCATAACAGGGATCCGAAGCAGTGCCGCGTGAAACTGAAGGAGCTGAGGCAAGCCTACCAGAAAACCAGAGAGGCGAACGGCCGCTCCGGGTCAGAGCCCCAAACATGCAGCTTCTATGATGAGCTGCATGCCATTTTAGGGGGTTCAGCCACCACTACCCCAGCCGTGTTGTTTGACTCCTTCAATGGAGATGGAGGCAATACGGAAGCAGGTTTTGGGGACGAAGAAGATAGCTCACAGCAAGCAAGCGGAGAAACCGGTTTTCCCGACAGCCAGGAACTGTTTTTCACCCTGGACCTGGAGCCAGTACCCCCCGAATCCACCCAAGGCTGCCTCCTGGACCCAGCAGGCGGAGAAGGGACCTCCGGTGAGTGTACCTTTTAAAATACTATACATGGTTTAAAAGCAAGCATGTGAAAGGATTACTTTGCCCTGGCATTCGCGGTTCTCCTGGATGTACTCCCAAAGCCTTTGCAAAAGGTTTCTGGGGAGGGCAGCCTTATTGCGTCCTTCATGGTAGGACACTTCACCACTCCAGGCCAGTAACACGTACTCGGGAATCATTGTACAACAAAGCATTGCAGTGTATGTTTGCTGGCGTTCAAACAACATCCATTCTTTATCTCTCTGTGTTATCCGCAGGAGAGTGAGATATAATTCATGGTCACCTGGTTGAAATAGAGTGCTTTTCTTCAGGGGACACTCAGAGGAGCCCATTCCTGCTGGGCTTTTTGCGTGTGGCTAAACAGAAATGTTCCCCGCTGTTAGCCACAGGGAGGGGGGAAGGTTGAGGAGGTAGCCACGTGGTGGGGGGAGGCAAAATGTGACCTTGTAACGAAAGCACATGTGCTATGTATGTAATGTTAACAGCAAGGTTTACCCTGAAAGAGTGCAGCCACTGTTTTATAAAATGTGTCTTTTTAAATACTGCTGTCCCTTTTTTTTCTCCACCAGCTGCATGTGTTTCAATGATCACAGGATCTTCTCCTTCCCAGAGGCTAGTGAAGCTTAGAAAGAAAAAAAACACACTCGCGATGAAATGTTCTCTGAGCTCATGCTGTCCTCCCACACTGACAGAGAACAGACGAATGCGTGGAGGCAAATAATGTCAGAGTGCAGGAAAGCACAAAATGACCAGGAGGAGAGGTAGTGGGCTGAAGAGAGGGCTGAAGCTCAAATGTGGCGGCAGCATGATGAGAGGAGGCAGGATTCAATGCTGAGGCTGCTGGAGGACCAAACCAGTATGCTCCAGTGTATGGTTGAGCTGCAGCAAAGGCAGTTGGAGCACAGACTGCCACTACAGCCCCTGTGTAACCAACTGCCCTCCTCCCCAAGTTCCATAGCCTCCACACCCAGACGCCCAAGAACTCGGTGGGGGGGCCTCCGGCCAACCAGCCACTCCACCACAGAGGATTGCCCAAAAATCAGAAGGCTGGCATTCAGTAAATTTTAAAGTTGTAAACTTTTAAAGTGCTGTGCTTAAAGTGCTGTGTGGCATTTTCCTTCCCTCCGCCACCACCCCTCCTGGGCTACCTTGGTAGTTATCCCCCTATTTGTGTGATGAATGAATAAAGAATGCATGAATGTGAAGCAACAATGACTTTATTGCCTCTGCAAGCGGTGATTGAAGGGAGGAGAGGAGGGTGGTTAGCTTATAGGGAAGTAGAGTGAACCAAAGGGCGGGGGGTTTCATCAAGGAGAAACAAACAGAACTTTCACACCGTAGCCTGTCCAGTCATGAAACTGGTTTTCAAAGCTTCTCTGATGTGTACCGCGCCCTCCTGTGCTCTTCTAACAGCCCTGGTGTCTGGCTGCGCGTAACCAGCAGCCAGGCGATTTGCCTCAACCTCCCACCCCGCCATAAACGTCTCCCCCTTACTTGCACAGATATTGTGGAGCACACAGCAAGCAGTAATAACAGTGGGAATATTGGTTTCGCTGAGGTCTAAGCGAGTCAGTAAACTGCGCCAGCGCGCCTTTAAACGTCCAAATGCACATTCTACCACCATTCTGCACTTGCTCAGCCTGTAGTTGAACAGCTCCTGACTACTGTCCAAGCTGCCTGTGTATGGTTTCATGAGCCATGGCATTAAGGGGTAGGCTGGGTCCCCAAGGATACGTATAGTCATTTCAACATCCCCAACAGTTATTTTCTGGTCTGGGAATAAAGTCCCTTCCTGCAGCTTTTGAAACAGACCAGAGTTCCTGAAGATGCGAGCATCATGTACCTTTCCCGGCCATCCCACGTTGATGTTGGTGAAACGTCCTTTGTGATCCACCAGAGCTTGCAGCACTATTGAAGAGTACCCCTTGCGGTTTATGTACTCGGCGGCTTGGTGGTCCGGTGCCAAAATAGGGATACGGGTTCCGTCTATGGCCCCACCACAGTTAGGGAATCCCATTGCAGCAAAGCCATCCACTATGACCTGCACATTTCCCAGGGTCACTACCCTTGATATCAGCAGATCTTTGATTGCGTGGGCTACTTGCATCACAGCAGCCCCCACAGTAGATTTTCCCACTCCAAATTGATTCCCAACTGACCGGTAGCTGTCTGGCGTTGCAAGCTTCCACAGAGCTATCGCCACTCGCTTCTCAACTGTGAGGGCTGCTCTCATCTTGGTATTCATGCGCCTCAGGGCAGGGGAAAGCAAGTCACAAAGTTCCATGAAAGTGCCCTTACGCATGCGAAAGTTTCGCAGCCACTGGGAATCGTCCCAGACATGCAACACTATGCGGTCCC
The DNA here is from genome assembly GCF_965140285.1 of Lepidochelys kempii. Lineage (NCBI taxonomy): Eukaryota > Metazoa > Chordata > Testudines > Cheloniidae > Lepidochelys > Lepidochelys kempii. The sequence goes on from NC_136380.1 coordinate 98,330,833, forward strand.
ACCAGTCTGTGCTTGTTTCCCGAGCCCAGAATCGGCGTTCCAAGCATGAACCTGCCCCATTAGCACCATGATGCATGCATTGGCAGGGCCCATGCTTTCAGAGAAATCTGTGTCCATGTCCTGATAGTTCACGTGACCGCGCTGACGTCGCCTCCTCGCCTGGTATCGCGTTGCCAGGTTCTGGTGCTGCATATACTGCTGGATAATGCGTGTGGTGTTTAATGTGCTCCTAATTGCCAAAGTGAGCTGAGCGGCCTCCATGCTTGCCTTGGTATGGCGTCCGCACAGAAAAAAGGCACGGAATGATTGTCTGCCGTTGCTCTGACGGAGGGAGGGGCGACTGACTACACGGCTTACAGGATTGGCTTCAGGGAGCTAAATCAACAAAGGGGGTGTCTTTACATCAAGGAGTATTTCAGGCAGGACTTCACGGAGGGTTCCAATAAGAAATGGTGCACCTAAGTTATTGTTCTTATTGGAACAAGGAGGTTAACCTGGCTTCTGATTGATACATGGCTAGATTTACCTCGCTGCACCTTCTCTGTGAATGACTGCAGTGTAACCTAGAGGAATGAGTCCCCTAGACGGGGGAGGGGGAGAAGCAAATGAATACAGAACAAATCTGGTCTATTTCTTGTTTTAATCCATTCCATCTATCTTTTACATCTTTGGCTGGCAGCAGACCGTACAGAAGGACTGCATGCCATCCACATCTCATGGCTGCTCGGCAGAAGATGGTACAATATGACTGCTAGCCATCCTCATCTCTTGCCTGCCCGGCAGAAGATAGTACGGTACGACTGCTAGCAATCCGTATCGCCTGCCTGCTCACCATAAGACGGTTCAATAGGACTGACTGCAGGACTACAGAGAATGACCGGGTGAAGTCACTCCAAATTTAGTCCCTGCGCCCATGTCTGCCCAGGCGCTCCCAGCCAACGTGGCCAGGAGCACCTTGGACATGACAATGACAGCTACCAGTCATACTGTACCGTCTGCTGCCACAAGGCAAGAGGTTGCTGCTACTGTGTAGCAATGCCATACCGCGTCTGCCAGCACCCAGGAGACATAGGGTGACGGTTATCTGAGCGGGCTCCATGCTTGCCGTGGTATGGCGTCTGCACAGGTAACTCAGGAAAAAAGGCGCAAAACGATTGTCTGCCCTTGCTTTCACGTAGGGAGGGAGGGAAAGGGGGCCTGACGGTATGTACCCAGAACCACCCACGACAATGTTTTAGCCCCATCAGGCATTGGGATCTCAACCCAGAATTCCAATGGGCAGCGGAGACTGCGGGAACTGTGGGATAGCTATCCACAGTGCAATGCTCCGGAAGTCGACTCTAGCCTCGGTACTGTGGAAGCACTCCACCGAGTTAATGCACTTAGAGCATTTTCTGTGGGGACACACACACTCGAATATATAAAACCGATTTCTAAAAAACCGACTTCTATAAATTCGACCTTATTCCATAGTGTAGACATACCCTTAGATTAGCATTAAAAGTAGACTTCAGTAGATGAAAATCAGATCTAGGGCCTTTTTCAGGGGGTTCTCTCTCTCTCCCACCCTTATCCTCTTTCTATGGAGAATGGCCAAGTATATAATAATATTACTGTTTAATAATTCTCTTGATCTGATACTGTAAAATCTCCATTACCACCACTGTGTCTCAAACTCTGTTCTACTAGATACTAACAGAAGGGATTTTTTTTTCTTTTGCCAGTTCCCAAGTATTATGACACAAGCTTCTTTACACTTTAATAGATAATTAATGTCCTTCAGGACCCATCATGAAACACTAATGGGGCATTAAGAAGATTATATCCAATTACTAATTTGATCTGTAATCCTGCTCCAATAATAATGTGTGTCTGAACTGTCCTACCAGATAGCAGTTAAGTTTCCTATATTCCCACTTCCGCTCCAGGATTGGTTATTGAGGGTTTATAAATATTTTTAAGTTTTGCATGAGTAAAGTACTATTGATATAAAATAGTTTCTCTCTGTAATGACATAAAGAAGAAGCTGATCCACCAAACCACATTGATAACTATCCTCTGTTAACATATTTCATGTCTTCATTAAATTAGCATTCTCCTTTACATCCCCATTGAGCCAATATTTTTGCAGGGTGGTAGCCTTTAGCTAGTGATTTAAAAATGTTATTTTTTTATAAAGGTCTGTTAAGTTTTATGAGAAATATAACATCAGAGTTATAAATACTGGGAGATGGGTAGTCTTGGGTGTCCAAAACAGTCTTTAATTTTTAGAAACCGCCATAGTGTCTCCATGTTATGTGACCTAATCTGTGTATTCCATAATCTTCCCAGATTTCAAAATTCTCCAATTTTGTGTACGTGTAAATTAAACGTAGGTTGCCTTCTACATGAATTAATGTTGTGGAGAAACTGTAATGTCTTATTCCTTGCCAGCAAAGCAGTTGTTGTGTTTTCAGAGATCGATTATTCTTGCAATCCAAGGCACTTTGTTAATGTTTAGTTCTAAAGAGTTCTGCTGTTCTAACTGAAATAGAATGTATGCCTAAGTTTGGAACCCAATTAACAGTAGCTCTTAACTGTCTGGCTTGGTATTATACTTCAGTGTTTGTGACTCCCAGTTTGACAGGTCTGTAAAGTATATTAACATTTAAGTGGAGTTTCGTTTTTTCCATGTGAGGTGAAATTTCTTTTTGCATTTGCATTCCTGAAGCAGTTTCACCGATACCATAATTAGAAGTTACTGAAATAAAAGGGTGAGTTGAGGCAGAAAATTAATTTTGATGTAACTGTCCAGTCTATCCAGGAAAAATAGTTCTGTTCCATATCTCCAAATAATGGAGTACAATTAAGATAATATAAACTGATGTATATTACTTAACTATACTCCCAACTACTTAATTGAATCTTACTCATAAAATTTGGATTCAATGGGGGGAATCAGTTGTATTTTCATGCCAAAATTTTCCAGACTTCGTTTTGTTTTGTACCTTTCCAAAACTATTAAATTCCATATTTTTTTACTCAAGGTAATTGTGGGGATTGGTTAAGAAAAATACAATTTTATTTTGGATACTTGCTATTTTTATTGCATAAGCTCAGTTATTGCCTCAGATTCTTTGGCTGAATGGTTCCATGGTCAGTGCAGAAATCAGGAGGACATCCTTGCCTGGTGCCTCTAGATAAAATGAAAATATTTATCTTCACCTTTGCAGTAAACTAGTGATATAGTGCTTTTATTATTCTAAGAAAGTTCTGTCCAATTCTATGTTGCTCAAAGGCAGACAGCAAAAAATCCACTTTTACTCGAGGTTTTTCAGCAGCTAATGTTAATACTGTACATGGATTTTATCTGACCAGACAGTATGGATCGCTACCAACAGTAGTTTAACTTTGTCTGTCTGTTAACTCTCTGTTATGAAGAATTCTCATCTCTCTGTATATACGTAGACAGGGTTTTTTAACCATACACAATTTTTTTTTAACATCATGGTTTAATAGGGGGAATAAGAGGGGCACACACAGCAAGATCTTTAGCTAGCTTGGGCAGAACTCTTATGTATCCTTATCTTATTGATTTCTGAAGCTTATTCCCATCAATACAAAGTTGAAAAATCTGTCCGTGGGCCTAAAAATATCATTTTGATGTCTTATTAAATTCCATTGGATGCATGTCTGGGCTGGGTTTCACCTGATTTTAAATATGAGGTAACTGTCCCTACCTCTTCATTCAGAATGGCTGCTGCTAATAAGCTTTTTCTATCCAAGTCTATAAATATCGAGATGTTAGCTCCCCGTAGATAGTGGGTAGCTTTTTCCTGTTTCTGGGTTTTCAGACTTGTACAAATTGTGCTAGTACTCTGCAAAAACAATGCTAGTTTCTTTGGAGCGTGTGGTAGTTTTTGGCTAGGTATGTTTGAATTGGGGATTTTTGCCCCACTCGCATCCATGCCAAAAGTCTGTCCCCTGTATTCCCTTTCTTGTAATATTTCTGCTTTGTATATATTTGCTTTTTTTCAGTTTGATCTGTTAATAAGGTATCTAATTTCGTTCTTCCATTTTGAAATTGTTGAAGTATTTTTTAATCAGTTTGTTCGGGTGACTGCCCTAATCTATTTTTTTTCCATTTCAAGCTATTGTGTCTAGTCTGTTTTGTATCTGAAAGGCTCTGCTAATTAACTGACCTCTTCTTATTATAGCTTTCCCTGCATCTCTCAGCAGGTCCTTCTTAATGTTATTTTATTATTAAGTTTAAAGCTTTGAAGGATATAATTTTAATAGCTTCCATTCTTAGGGCATCTGCTGCAATTCATGAAGAAGGAGGAAAAGGATTGACCACCTCTTGCAGAGCCTTATTGCTACTGGTGGTCAGGCCCAGCATCTGTTACAGGCAATGGGAATTTTCCCAGCGGGGGCACTCTTGTAAGAGTGTCCTGAGAGGCATGGCACAGTAAGGGCCAGAGCATCTTTATTTCCTTGGTTGATGATTTGATCCTTTCTGAGATCTCAATCTATCAGCCCAGCTCACAGTTCTGCAGGGTGGAGGCTGAGGTGGTTAGAGCTAGCCTCACGAGGAAATGTGAATATCTGGAAGAGGTCCTTGAACTGGACTCTACAACCAGCTGCTTGATGTGTTCATAGTTGCCGGTGCTGCTTTGCAAACTGTTGTTGTTTTTTGTACCAGTTTAAGCTTTCTTCATTTGTGTGTCTTCTTTTCCTGAACACACAGAGGAAAAGTTAGGTTATAGTTGTGGCAGAAAAATATTGACATGTATCTGCAATCTTGATGAAGTCAAGGGAACTACTATGGACCACAGGATCAGAAGGATGAGGTAGGTGAGGCTTTCTTTGGACAACTAACTGAAGTTTCCAGATCAGAGGCCCTGATTCTAATGGGGGACTTCAATGACCATGACAGCTGCTGGGAGAGCATTACAGCAATGCACAGACAATCCCAGGAAGTTTTTGGAGAGTGTTGGGGACAACTTCCTGGTACAAGTGCTGGAGGAACCAACTAGGGGCTCTGCTCCTCTTGATCTGCTCTTACAAACAGAGAAGAATTGGTAGGGGAAGTAGAAGTGGGTGGCAACCTAGGCAGCAGTGACCATGAGATGGTTGAAGGAAGGAGAGTAGCAAAATATGGATCCTGGACTTCAGAAAAGCAGACTTAGACTCCCTTAGGGAACTGATGGGCAGGATCCCCTAGGAGGCTAATATGAGGGGGCAAGGAGTCCAGGAGAGCTGGCTGTATTTTAAAGAAGACTTATTGAGGGTGCAGAAACAAACCATCCTGATGTGCAGAAAGAATAGCAAATATGGCAGGCGACCAGCTTGGCTTAACAGTGAAATCTTCAGTGAGCTTAAACTCAAAAAGGAAGCTTACAAGAAGTGGAAATTTGGACAGATGACTAGGGAGGAGTATAAAAATATTGCTAGAGCATGCAGGCGTGTAATCAGGAACACCAAGGCACAATTGGAGTTGCAGCTAGCAAGGGATGTGAAGGATTACATAAAAGGTTTCTACAGGTATGTTAGCAACAAGAAGAAGGTCAGGGAAAGTGTGGGACCCTTACTGAATGGAGGAGGCAACATAGTGACACATGATGTGGAAAAAGCTGAAGTACTCAATGCTTTTTTTCCCCTCAGTCTTCATAGACCAGGTCAGCTCCCAGACTGCTGCACTGGGCAGCACAGTATGGGGAAGTGGTGAGCAGCCCTCAGTGCTGAAAGAAAAGGTTAAGGACTATTTAGAAAAGCTGGACACGCACAAGTCCATGGATCCAGTTCTAATGCATCCAAGGGTGCTGAAGGAATTGGCTGATGTGATTGCAGAGCCATTGGCCATGATCTTTGAAAAATCGTGGGTGATCGGGGAAGATCCCGGACAATAGGAAAAAAGGCAAATATAGTGCCCATCTTTAAAAAAGGGAAGAAGGAGAACCCTGGGAACTACAGACCGGTCAGCCCCACTTCATTCCCCAGCAAAATTATGGAGCAGGTCCTCAAGGAATCCATTTTGAAGCACTTGCAGGAAAGGAAGGTGATCAGGAACAGTCAACATGGATTCACCAAGGGCAAGGCATGCCTGACCAACCTGATTACCTTCTGTGATGAGATAACTGACTCTGTGGATATGGGGAAAGCGGTGGATGTGATATATCTTGATTTTAGCAAAGTTTTTGATATGTTCTCCCACGGTATTCTTGCCAGCAAGTTAAAGAAGTATGGATTGGATAGAGCTAGGCTGTTCTCAGAGTTGGCAGATGACAGAACAAGAAGCAATGGTCTCAAGTTGCAGTAGGGAAGATCTAGGTTGGATATTTGGAAACACTATTTCACTAGGAGGGTGATGAAGCACTGGAATGGGTACCTAGGGAGGTGGTGGAATCTCCATCCTTAGAGGTTTATAAGGCCCGGCTAGACAAAGCCCTGGCTGGGATGATTTAGTTGGGATTGGTCCTGCTTTGAGCAGGGGATTGGACTAGATGACCTCCTGAGGTCTCTTCCAACCCTGATATTCTATGATTAGCATCATACAGAACTTTTGGTATTTGTATGTGCCCAAAAATGCCTCTTTGCCATATGCTGATAGTGATAGATAACTCAGTCATGTGGTCTGTCTGTCTTGGAAGAGAGACACAAAAAGAGAGGTGGAAGGAGAAGACCTATGATGAGAAAATGTGCGTCACAGTTTAAGATGTGATTGTTTAAAATGATGATTGGCTTCAGTGTGTGAAAGCAGAAATGCAGGAATATGAAATAAATAAAATGTGACCTCTTTTTTGGTGTACCCTGTCTTATTGTTCCATTTTCTCTCTTCAAAGGAATGAATCTCCTGCTTTCATTATTTTTTCTTTTTGTCTGCACACCTTCAATCTTTCTCTTCTCTGCCTGCTGATTCTTATTTTGTCTCTTCTTTTCCCATCTCCAGTCTTTCCTTGAGGGCTCCCATACACTGATACTGTCACTTCATTTCTAAACTTCCTGTCTCTGACTCCTCAATCTGTTGCTCATTCATCTTCTTGTAACCATAGGCACCTCAGCCACCAGGCAGTCTTCCCTTCTGTAAGCCCTCCTACTCTGTCAGTGTGTCTGTGGGACTCCGAGAATCTCAGTACTTCCCCTTCAGCAGGACTGTGTCCCCTGCCTCTTGCATAGGCTACATGCTGAAGCAAGCATCTCTAGTTCCGTGCCCTGGTCGCTGCTCTCTTAGGGCAAAATGAAGCTTGTGGGTTTCCAGAGCTGGTGGTTCAACAGGAAATTAAGACAGCATTTTAGGAATATTGCAGAAGTGGAGGCCCTCACCATTTGCCACTCAGGGAACATGAGTCAGATGATCCTCTCCATCCATGCTGGCTTTGACCCATCTGTTTGGTTGCTTCCCATTTGTACTCACAGAAATACCAAAAACTCAGTGGGGATTATGGTACACCCTAGTACATGGCATCCTAGTTGGGTGCATAGTTCACCTAGGTCTGAGCTGCAACAATTTCATTAATGACATAGGTACAAAAACAGCTTATGAGTGTACAGTGGATCAAAACTGCAGAAATATACAGGAATCAGTAAAACTGTATCCAGATGATATTGCATCAACCGAATAGGAGAGTGTAATGGAAATAAGAAAACTAATTTTGCTGTGCAAATTGTATTTCTATTCAGTACTAATATAATATGTATTTTCAGTAAGACCAGCTAAGCATTGATCACAGAGCTTCAGATTACCCATCCCATGGTACTAAAACAGAGTATCTACAGGACCTCTCACCCAAAATGTGTCATTAGATGTTCTGGTGAGAAGTCATATTTTATTATGTCACTAGTCTTAGTCTCTGAATAATTTATACTCTAATCCTAATGGCATTTATGGGAAATAACAGGGACTAATAATACTATTTATGCTAATTCTTTCTTTTAATGTTAATTATAAAGATCAGTCTTCTTATTTTAAATGTATAACAGTTTGGGAAAGGAATGGTGGTTTGTTTTAACCTCTTGCCTGGATTATTAAACAGGAAGAAATCATCTGTATTTTAGAAAAATAAAACCCAAACCACTTTCATATTATATGATCAATTTGTGCACTTTTTACCGATTCTGGATTGTGTTCAGATTAGGATGATAATATATATAATGCAATAATATTCAATATATTGGATATTTAATAATTTGATCATTAGATTTCTCAGTTTTTCCCATTATGATATCTTCAAACTTTTGAGCCATTAACACAATAAAATAACATCCCTGCACAAAGAAGCAATTGTGGTCGGAAGGATTCAATGTGTAGTGGAAGAGGCTCAGTGATTCTTTTTGCAGTGTATTTTTGACAGGTTCAGTCACAGAGACCCCCTTGGGACTGTCACCTGATGTGCTGAAACTACCTCTGAGCCCACTTTCCCTGCCAGCTTGCGACTCCAAAACCCTGTCTTGGTGAGCCAGACATGCTAGCCTGCTGCAACACAGACCCAGGGTCTGAACCACACTCCTAAAGCTGCAGACTTAACTGAAAACAGCTCATCACCCAGACACCCAGCTCCCAATGGGATCAAAACCCCAAATAAATCCGTTTTACTCTGTATAAAGCTTATACAGGGTAAACTCATAAATTGTCCGCCCTCTGTAACACTGATAGAGAGATATGCACAGCTGTTTGCTCCCCCTGGTATTAATCACTTACTCTGGGTTATTTAATAAACAAAATTGATTTTATTAAGTATAAAGAGTAGGATTTAAGTGGTTTCAAGTAATAACAGACAGAACAACGTACGTTACCAAGCAAAATTAAAACAAAAACATGCAAGTCAAAGCCTAATACATTAAGAAATTGATTACAGGTAATATCTCACCCTCAGAGATGTTCCAATAAGCTTCTTTCACAGACTAGACTCCTTCCTAGTCTGGGCCCAATCCTTTTGCCTGTTACAGTCTTTGTTCGTTTGAGCTCAGGTGGTAACTAAGGGATTTCTCATGACTGGCTTCCTCCTTTGTTCTGTTCCACCCCCTTTTATAGCTTTTACACAAGGTGGGAAACTTTTGTCTCTCTGGGTCCTCACCCCTCCTTCTAAATGGAAAAGCACCAGGTTTAAGATGGATTCCAGTACTAGGTGACATGGTCACATGTCCAAGCCTCCATTCTTCCCTGCCTGACTCACAGGAACACAGGAAGGCTTGCAAGTAAACAGAGCCATTTACAACCAATTGTTCTAGTCAATGGGAGCCATCAAGATTCTAACCCACCAGTAATGGCCCACACTTTGCATAATCACAATAGGACTTCAGAGTTAGACTTCATATTTCTAGTTTTAGGTACAAGAATGATACATACATACATACAAATAGGATGAACACACTCAGTAGATCATAAGCTTTGTAATGATACCTTGCAAGAGACCTTTTGCATAAAGCATATTCCAGTTACATCATATTTACACTCATAGGCATATTTCCATAAAACAATGGAGTGCAATGTCATTATGGTATATGGCAGAGAAAATAAATGAAGAGTACAGGAATATGGGAGGATAGAAATAACAGTAATACTGAGAACTAGATTACATATTATAATGCCAAAACTCAAAGGCAAAGATGACCTTTTCCAGAACTAACTTGCTGTAGAAGAGTCTGAATCCAAATATCCATCCTCTTACACAACAAAATATAACAATGCATAGTAGCAGCATTTCAGGTGATCTAACAGTTATACTAATTGTTCATCAGATGATATTACATGCTATTTTTGAATTAGTATAGAAATAGTTGAAAAGATGATAAAGTACAACAACCACAAAGTCAGAGACATTGTAAAGCATTGAAATGCAGAATTAAGTTTCCCCAAATAACCTTATCTTATTACCCTGTGCACACTCCAAATAAGATTGATACATATTTGATTAGTACCACTGTTGATATGTTAAATCCTACTGCACTGACATTTGTCAAGAAACTCTGGTGTCTAGAATCCTCTTGATCCCTGTATAACTTTAGTTATGGTGACCAGACGTCCCGTTTTTAAAGAGAGAGTCCTGTATTTCAGCCCTCCTGCAGGTGTCTTGACTTTTTCTAAAAACAGGCATTGTCCCGTATTTTCTATCTACCCCCCATCAGTACTAGTGGGTCCAGCTGCTGGTCAGATCCCTGCTCACCAGCCGCCCACCCACCAGTGGTGAGTGGAGTGGTCCAGGGGCCAACAATGCAGGTGGATATACAAGGCTGGCAGCGGGGCGAAGATGCAGCGTGCGGGGCCTGTCAGCATAGCCCCTGCTGTGTTCCAGATCTCAGACAGCAGGGCCCTACCACCCTTTCCCACTGATACTGGCTGTGAGCTGCGGTGGTGGGTGAGTGCAGACAGGCACCAGATGGTGACTGGTTACGTGTAATCTCTGCTGTCCACCCATCAACCCTTTATGTGCTTCTGCTCTTTCTGTCTTCTCCCTGCTTTGCCCCTTCACTCCCCCCCAGTCCCGCCACTACTCCATATTCCCCCCGATGGGGCACATCTTGCTTCCAGCGCCCATGGTCAGAGTGCTCAGCTCACCACACTCTGGCTGGCAAGCTCCTTCCTTCCCCCACTTCCTCTGGCTGGGGCACTGACCAGGAGGAGCCAAGCCCTGCATGTGCCAAAGCCCTGCACAGCGCTGGCATGGGGAAGCCTCACCGCCCTTCAGTGGCTGGAAGCAGCTCCCGTCCCTTCTTTCCTGCACAGTGCCATAAGCGCTGCTGGCCACATTCTGGTGTGAACCCTGGCAGAAATCTGAGGAGAGGGGGCATGTTACCCTGTGTGCCTGCCCAAGTGTTGCCTTGGGAAGATATGGCACCCAGTATCAGGAGAGGTGGGCCCATCCTGGGGGCCTAGCCAGGCATGGAGGGTAGAGAGTGCCTGGCAGGGAGGGGAGGGTCAGTCGGTTATCCGCCCTGTGTGAGACAGGTATAAGAGAGTGGGTGTGTGTCACCTCTCCCTGTGTGAAGCCTTAAAGATAAAAAGGCAAATAAAAAAATCCAACTACACAGTATTTCTTTTTAACGTGGGTTCAGTCAACTTGATGTTAATTTGAACATTTGTACTGTATAGTTCTGATTGGTTGCCATGGAACTTGCTTGAATACAAGTAATTTTACCAGGTGTCCTGTATTCAGCATAAGGAAATATGGTCACCCCAACTTTAGTGGTTCATCTATAGATTTTCAGGAGTCTGCAGCCACAGAAAAACTCATGTAGCAGAGTATATGTAGTCAAACAAAATAGGATATGTGGGACATAAGCTATCCATGGCCACTGCTGATATTAAAGGGTTAAAATGGTTTCAGAATTCCCATGTTTAAAGTAAATGAACAGTATTGGAAAGTTTGGATGGTAACTGTTGTGTATATGAAGTGTAACGTTAGTATCTTGTGAATAGAGCAGTGGTTCTCAAACTTCAGTATTTGTGACCCTTTTTCACACAGCAAGCCTATGAGTGCGATTTCCCCCCCCCCCCCCATATAAATTGAAAACACATTTTTTATATTTTATACTATTATAAATGCTGGAGGCAAAGTGGGGTTTGGAGTTGGAGGCTGACAACTTACATTAACGCTCCACATAATAACCTGGTGACATTGTGAGGGGTCACGATCCCCAGTTTGAGAACCCGTGGAATAGAGTGAACTGGAGGATGATCTGTTGTCATGTCAGTGGCATATAATGGATGAGTGGTGAAAATTTATTAGGGGAGCAGTGAATGTGTTGTTTGTGGTACAATATGGTGACGATATGTGGCTCATATTGTCAGTGAAGATGTATGGTGTACTGGTGTAAAGTCTCCTCCAGAGTATGAATCTGGAAGCAGAATCTGTTTGGGATTGTAGTGAGATGGAGTGGCCTCCCACTGAACCAGAGGGGGAGGAGCCACTCTGTGATCCCTGGTGGAGCCAGGCCAGGCTCACCCCTTCTGCTGGAAGCTAAGGGGTGGGACAGGAAGTATAAAAGGCAGGGCCTCTATCTCGGTTGACTCTGAGCCAGGGAGCAGACATCTCCAGGGCACTGCAGATCCCTGGAGCGGAACCTGTGCTGCACTACGCCCTGCCTGAGGGCCTGAGCCCTAGATTGATTTGTCCTCTGCTTAAGGTTGCCAACTTTCTAATTCCAGAAAAAGAGAGACTAACTTCAGTTAGTTGTCCGAAGAAAGCCTCGTCTACCTCATCCTTCTGATCCGGTTGACTATAGCACATGACCACCATAACATCACACTTGTTGCTCTTGCCTCTAAACTTAACCCAAAGACTCTCAACAGGCTTTTCTCCAGTTTCATACTGGAGCTCTGAGCAATCCTACCGCTCTCTTACATACAATGCAACTCGTCCACCTTTCCTCCCATACCTGTCCTTCCTGAACAGTTTATACCCATCCATGACAGTGCTCCAGTCATGTGAACTGCTGCACCAAGTTTCTGTTGTTCCAATCACGTCATAGTTCCTTGATTGTGTATATGATACATTGGCTCGTCTGCAATTACTAGTCAACAACATTCACTTTTTAAGAAATAATACATTTCTTTTAGAGTTTCCTTCTCTTTTAAAAACTTGTTATGAAATGCGTACACACATATTTTAGGTCATAAATATTTTTGTGCACAAGCCAGCAAAAGGAATAAAAGTCAGAGTTACACTGCAAATTTTATTCACCCAGGTATACACACATGCGGCAATACACACACCTCCCTACACAAAGACATACAGTCTCTTATACGCATACAATGCATACATGCACACACTTGCCTACAGAGACGCTTTTTCATATGCTTTTCCAGGGGCTGCCTGAATATCCAGCTGGGAGGGGTGAAGGGTGGACTGGAGGGGAAAAGATGGGGGTCGGGGGGTGGAGGAGAGAGGATGGGGAGGGAAAGAGGCCAAGGATGAGAACAGGGCTGTGGTGAGAGGGAGCAGTGAAGGAGAGAGGGTATGTGGGGTGGATGGGGATGCAGTGGGAGGCAGAAGGTTACAGGTACATGAGGATGTGGAGTGCACAGGGGTGTATAGGGACATAATGGGAGTGCAGCAGTATATGGAGGTGAATGGGGTGCAGGGCTGTGGAGGGTGAGGGACATGGGGGTGGCGGCACTAGGTAGAGAGGATGGGTGGGAGACTGCTGTAAGGGGTGCTGGGATGGGTAGGTGTCGGGCAGGACAGGATCAGTTAGGGGAGGGATTCAGTGACGGAGATGGGGGTGCAGCCCCATTCCCAGCACTCAGAGATGGGGATACACATACCGCAAACTCCTGGGTGCTGGCGGTGGTGTGGCAGATGGACCGCGGTTTGCCACAGCTCGAACCCAGCCACACGAGGAGTGGGAGGAGAAGAGGGCTGGGCAGCAGTTCCTCCCCTGCCCTGACCCAGCTAATGGGAGCTGCATCTACAGGTGCGGGGTGAGGTGAACTCTCTCCATAATTCAGCCCCGAAGTGGCCTCTGTGCAGTAGGAAATTCTCCAGAAGAATTTCAGGTTTGTTCAAAACCATACAGGCTATGGTTATCTAAAGTTCTGAGAACATTTTAAGAGGAAAGAATTACTACTTCCCACCATTGATGTGGTGTTCGGCCCAGCACGTGGAACACTGTTTACATGTGTATGACTGCCCACTTAGCAAGTTTCTTCTTAGACAATTTCTACCTGAAGCAGGAAAAGTCAAAGGTACAATAGAGTCAGCATGTTCAGAAAAGGACGAATCAAAGCATCTTTTAAATCCTCTTGAACATTTTTCCTCTTTAGTATTAATACCACTTTTTATGTGGGTTGTCAGGGGTTGAAGGTGATTTTTACACAATGTTTACTCTTTCTAATTCTGTATTAATTTTCCAGTATTTTGCCTTTCCTTTCTATTTTTTCTGCATTTCTAATTTATGTCTACGCAACCATTTCCAATGTCTTTTGTTGTTTTATTATGTTTTGCATTTTTCTTCTTCTGTTGTTGTTGTTAGAAGGTATCCAGTGAAATACAGAACAGGCAAAAAACAAAGGCTGGATTCTCAAAAGAGCCGTAAAACCATCTTAGCTGGCTTGTAGGAGATTGTCCCTGTGTAGAGGAGGTCTCCAGTAGTGTGTAGAGTCACTGTAGGAGTTCCTGTGGCACGCTCTCCCAGTTGTTGGCATGGCTGGGGTGCCCCTGTTTCTAGCTCATTCCCAGCTGGGGGAAAGCCTCTCTGTAGACTGTTTGCAGCTGGCATAAAATCCTTCAGGAAATCCAAGAAAAAATGATGTTATGTCCTGCTAAGAAGGTCTCTAGATTTGGGCACTGAGGGACTGTCAAGTGCTGTGAATTTCAAAACCTGAGTCCACAACTGAGAGCCCTTCCTTCAGCAATGAAGTGTTCAAATACAGGAATTGACAGCAGGAACTCTCAGGTGATATTAATTACAGTGATATTAGGGGAGGGTGACAGCTGGTCTCATGTTACTTTGTCCCAGAACTGTCCAAAGCTTTAGAGATCATCACAAATGCTTCAGTCTGCACCCAGAAGCAAACAGAAAATCCGTATGGAGACTTGGGCACAGATGTGAGTGACTGACTCACATATTCAGGTAGTAGGACATTTCATCACACTCTAGATGAGCCTTGAAGTGTGGCAAAATATTTATATTAAAAATTGTAAATCCAAGATCTCTGGGTCCAATCACTTTTTTAGTAATCTCGAAAAAATTCATTATCTTATTTTGTGGCCTTCCCCCAAAACAATTATTTTGTTTCATGAGCTACTTGCATTGTTTTTTCTTTTACAGTAAATCTGAGAACTTTAGCAATCAGTGCAAAATGTTTGGCATTTGGGGCCAGTTTAGGAGCCAGGGACTTGTGTTCTCCTTCTACATCAAATTTAAAGTCATCCAGCAGGCTGAGCACTCCTGACAGGAGCTGGAGTCCAGATTCTAGGGGTTTGCCTTTCTCTGCTCCTTCAGGTACTCTTATAATTCTCAAATTATGGTGGAGAGATCTCCCCTTGAGGTCTGCCGCTTCAGATTTAAGAGAAGATAAGTCTGTTAGGCCTCTCTGCACCTGGGAAGAGAGCCCTTGTGCTTGATCTTCCAGTGATGATATTTTTTCTCCCTTCTGCTTCATTCACCTGTCCTGTCAGTGCTTTTAGAGAGGAGTTAATTGAGGTAACAGTCTGTTGTATTGTGGCCTTGATATGTAGTGGGTCTGCAGCAACTTTCTCCAGCAGGGCCATCAGCCATCTTGTTCAGGAAATATGGGGAAGTCTCTATTCTCCTTGTCTTTCCAGTGGTGCTGGAACTAGTGCTGCTAGGGGTGCTGCTGCACTTGAAGTAGTAATAACAAACACCAAATACATGGTTTCCTGGGTTCCATCATCAGCACCCCCACTATAAAATTTGTTCCAGCATCCCTGTGTCTTACAACCACTTTCAGAGCCCATAGCAATTACCTGCTGACATTCCAGAGATTTGGGGATACCCTGTTCCTGTTTCTTTTTGTGGAGGGGATTGGGGTATGGTCAGGGGCCCTGGGCTCAGAACATAAGAATGGCCTTACTGGGTAATACCAAACGTCCATTTAACCCAGTATCCTGTCTTCTGACAGTGGGCAGTGCCAGGTGTCCCAGAGGGAATGAACAGAACAGGTAATCATCAAGTGATCCATCCCTTGTCGCCCATTCCCAGCTTCTGGCAAACAGAGGCTAGGGATACCATCCCTGTCCATCTTGGCTAATAGCCATTGATTGACCTATTCCCCCATGAACTTATCTAGTTCTTTCTTGTAAACCTGTTATGGTCTTGGCCTTCACAACATCCTCTGGCAAGGAGTTTCACAGGTTGACTGTGCGTAGTGTGGAAAAAATACTTCCTTTTGTTTGTTTTAAACCTGCTGCCTATTAATTTCATTTGGTGACCCCTAGCTCTTGTGTTATGAGAAGGAGTAAATAACACTTCCTTCTTTACTTTCACCACACCAGTCATGATTTTATAGACCTCAATCATATCCCCCCTTAGCTGTTTCTTTTCCAAGCTGAAAAGTCCCAGTCTTATTATTCTCTCCTTATATGGCAGCCATTCCATACTCGTAATCATTTTGTTGCCCTTTTCTGAACCTTTTCCAATTCCAATAAATCTTTTTTGAATTGAGGTGACCACATCTGCACGGAATATTGCAGATGTGGGCATACCATGGATTTATATAGAGGCAATATGATATTTTCTGTCTTATTATCTATCCCTTTCTTAATGATTCCCAATATTCTGTTTGCTTTTTTGACTGCTGCTGCACATTAAGTAGATGTTTTCAGAGAACTATCCACAATGAATCCAAGAACTCTTTGACCAGATCCTGTGCTCCACTGAGGACTAAATCCACAATTACCTCTCCTCTTGTGGGTTCTAGGACTAGCTTCTCCAAGAAGCAGTCATTTAAGGTGTCAAGAAACTTTATTTCTGCATCCCATCCTCAGGTGACATGTACCCAGTCAATATGGGGATAGTTGAAATCCCCCGTTACTACTGAGTTTTTTATTTTAATAACCTCTCTAATCTCCCTGAGCATTTCACACTCACTATCACCATCCTGGTCAGGTAGTCAGTAATATATCTCTACTGCTATATTTTTATGACTAGAGCATGGAATTACTATCCATAGAGATTCTGTGGTGCAGTTTGTTTCATTTAAGATTTTTACTTCATTTGATTCTACACATTCTTTCACATATAGTGCGACTCCCCCACCAGCACAAGCTGTTCTGTCCTTCTGATATATTTTTGTACCCTGGTATTACTGTGTCCCATTGATTGTCTTCATTCCACCTGGAATGGAAGTGGGTAGCGGATGGCACTGAAGCTCAAAGGATGTAGTTCACCATGACACATGGTGCTCCTTGGAGTCCTCTAAATAGACATGTTTGAAAATTTTCCCCTACATCCTTGGATAAAAGACAGTATTTTAGGTCACTGATGACACACCCACCAGTTGTTGAAGCAAGTAAACAGCCTGAACGGGCTCTAGATGAGCAATATTGATCCCTCCTCTACCCCATAGATGGCCACTGGGGGCAGAGCAGAAAAAAGGAATATGAGTAGAAGAAACTGGAGTCTTGGCAGTTGCCCACATCCATCCATAAAATGAAGATAAAATTTTCTATATTGTATAAAATAAATAGTCATTTTTCTATCATTCTGATTCACTATACAAAAAAGGGATTTCTTCTTTCTGAGTTTTATAACCCCAGTCAGCAGAATGTACAGTTTTTCACAATTACATGCTGTGTGGTGCAAATTCAGGTTTTTTTGCATGGGGAGACTGAGGATGGAATATATTTTCAAAGACATTTTTAAAACATTTGTGGAGAGCAGATGCATGCTGAGTCAGAGTTCAGAGGATTAGAATATTATACACTGATTATATCAGGCAACAGCTGTGACTCTGACTTGAGTGCTAAGTTTACATATAAATTGCATTTCTTCTGGGAGCAATCAAAAATACTAATATTTGATCAAGAAATTACTAGTTGAACCTTTAAATTGCATCATAAGAGGCTCAATGACCTTTATTTAAGACGATTCTTTAGGGACTAAAAAATTAGCTCATCTGACTTTGAGCTTCATTTAGACTAGAGTAGCCTCAGATACATCATTAGTGACTGAGGCTGGAATCCACAGAGGGATTTAGACATTGTAACGCTGAGCATCATGGGAGCCTAAATTTTAGACACCTAGAAAATCCTAGTAACAACATTGTGATCCACAAAGCTGAATTAGACACCTAGGCTCCCTGTACAATGAAAAGTCCTTAGAATGGGATCCATAAAAACAGCATGCTAGGCAGGGAGCTGCCTAACCTAGCCAATGGGGGATGCCAAAGTGCTAAGCCTTGCCGCTTTCTCAGAGATAGGCACCTAAATCCAGGCTGTAAAGAGGCATCTAGGTCTGCTAGTGATCCATGAATGGGAGCCCCTCTCCTGGATTATGCCCCTATGTAGTTTCTTGAAGGAATGGGTGAGGTTCCTGCTTCCTGCGCACATAACCATCAGACTAATTAGGGTGGAATCCATGGAGCTAGATAGGTGCTAAACCCAGATTTAGGTGCCCAAGTTCCTCACTATGATACACAGAACTTCTGCCGAATCCTGTAGGCACCTATATTTGTGCCTCTGGGCATGCATGCTACTTCCTCACTCTAGGTGTTTGGATGCCTAGGTCCCAGAGTGATTCACCAACCGGGGAAGACAAGTGTTCAGCCACTCAGCTTGCCCAGCGGAGCAATCCTGTAGCCGTCCTCTGAGCATGCCTACCTGACTGGGCCCCATGCAAAAGAATGGAGAAGGAGCAGGTGGTGGTGCTTATAACTTTTAGCCTAATAGTTAGTGCACTCACATGGGATTGGAAGACCCAGATTCAATTCCCCTCTTCCTAGCAGAGTCCTAGAGTTTCAGGCCAGGGAGGGAGAAATTGAAGGACACTAGATTCTGAAGAAAGAAAAGGAGTACTTGTGGCACCTTAGAGACTAACCAATTTATTAGAGCATAAGCTTTCGTGAGCTACAGCTCACTTCACTAGAGCATTCACATTCACTAGAGCTCATGCTCTAATAAATTGGTTAGTCTCTAAGGTGCCACAAGTACTCCTTTTCTTTTTGCGAATACAGACTAACACGGCTGTTACTCTGAAACCTAGATTCTGAAGGAGTCCTAACTCATCCATATGATATAGAAAAAATGTATATGGAAAAAAGAATCTCTCCTCATTGGTGGCACATATTTGCAGCATGAGGTGTTCTACTGCTGTCTGGCAAATAGTTAAACACCCTTTTCCAGCACGCCTCCCTCATTGGTACGCCAGTTTAAAGTTTAACCCTTTGGGGACCTGATAGTTACAACTACAAACTCAGAGTTTTTGCAAAATAACTTCTTTAAACACACACATGCTTTATTCCTACAGAGGAAGACCGCAAAAGGGAGTAAAGGAGAAGTACCCTTCACTAGGACAGCATTTCAAGGAATCTGGAAAGTTGAACTATTTAGCAGTGTATGCAAGGGCAGAGGAAGGTCTCAGAAAGATTCAGTCAGACTTGTACAAAAGGGGGTTGGCACATCAGACAATAGTATTGACTCTTTCCTTAAGACCAAGAGCATATCAGGTGTAGGCTATTGGGCCAGAATAGCAGCAAGGGACAGTACCAATTTCCATGCATGCAACAATGTTAATAGGGAAACACCCTGTGTAATTTCAGCTGGATAGTGGGGCTACCTCTATTGTGATTCTTCTGGGTGAATTGGACTTGAACACACCTATTACAAAGAAGAGGCACAACCATTTAATGTGTAATGAAATCATAATGCAGTCTGTTGGAAAATGTGATTTCCCAGTAACTAACCTGAAAAATAATAGATGGTAGCAGCTGAAGTTTGTGGTGGTAGGTGGTAAACACCAGAGACCTCTCTTGGGGAATACAGCCATCAGAATTGTATTGCTATTGCCCACGATGATTACTGATGCTAGCTGACACCCTGAGCCAGTGAGTTGGGGGAAGGGGATTAGAACAGTGAATCCATTAACATGCTGCACTATCTCCCAGTTTCAACAGCAAAAGTGATGGAAACCACAGAGGCTACAGAAAAGGACATCCAACTACAGCAGGCAAGAGAATGATACCAGCAGGGTGGTCAGTAAACAAAAGCCAAGCACTGGTAGGAGCAGAACCATATTTTCAAATTAAAGATGACCCGAGTATTGAGCATAGAATCATATTTTGAGACCAGAGAGCTGTTGTCCCTGCCTCATTACGTAAGGATGTAATGCAAAAAAATAAATAAATACATGCCTTACACCTGGGCATTGACAGCTGTCTGAGACAGGCTCAAGAGTGTGTTTACTGGCTGGAATGTATAGCCAACTACACTCTAATACAACGGTGTGACCCCTGCCAGCCATGTGATAACCACCAGCAGAAAGAGGCTGGAACTACAATATTTACATGGCAATGCAATGCACTGGGAGAACAGTTCTTAAAAGTATGGTGAAAAATAGACTCTGTTCACCAAGTTTCAGACTGTTGTATGTTTATGGTGCTTGCATTCGACATGTCTTCAGGGTGCAACTGACTGGATACTTACACAGTGTGCTAACATATATAGTTTGCAAAACTTCTCTCCAACTTTGGCCTTGAGGATTCTGTCTTTATAAAAAGCTAAGACTACAAAAAAAATAAGTGGTTTAAAAATGAAAATGGTAGATACTGCACTCTTTGTTTCTGACTTATGACCCCGATCTAGCCTTTTACTCCTAGGCAAAACAACACTATAATCAGTCATTTAAAGTACTTCTGACATCCAAAAGATGAGGGTGTGTTTCTTTCAATGATCAGCTGTTACTTCCATTTAAGTTCTTGCATAGTTAAAGTGTGTTTGACGGGCTCTTACAGATTCTCATAGCGATGCTTATAACAAAATTATTATCCATCTGGTTGTCAGTTGAAAGTGGTTTTTATACTAAACCACTCTAGTTGTACCACACACCAACTGGAAGCTTGTGATTTTTAGATGTCAGAAGTGGCTTTCTTTGTCAAATCCAGCAGCCAGTAACTAACTCTAATGATTGGTAGAGTTCACAGATTTCTTGGAAGGAAGTTTGTTCATTTAGCAGAACTTGCCCTTGCTCAAGTTTCTGTTAAGAAGGCAAAAGAGTAAAAGATTTTTCTTGATTTTAACATACTAAAAAAAAATCTCATATGTTTTCTTAAAGTGATGAAGAGAGATCCAGGTGGTAAATTTGAGAAGCATATGATACATTGTATATATCATGTAGATCCTCAAGTTTTCATGAACCTGACCTGTCTCTTTTTCCAACTACTCAATTTTCCTTGGGACATACTGTAACATTCCATACTTTTGAGCACCTTCAGACAGCTGCCAATTTAAAGCAACAAGCTAAAGACATGTTTTATCCTATTCTCCCCATATTACACTGACCCAAGGGCCAAGACAGGTAATATTTAGTCCTCCATCAGAAAATGGTTTAAATTCTGCTATCACATTATCTCACTAGGCTAAAAATGGGAACCTTAGATCACCAGAAATGGAAGAATCCCAGCTTTCAATTGGTGGAAACACCACTTGTAAAGACTTGAGACACTGGAACTTAAAAATATGACATTTGGGGGCATAATAAAGCTACTTTTTTCATTATAAGTTCTTATGGCTCCCTCTGAGCAATATACAGTTGGACCCAAAGTAACTAAGAGAGTCAGATTTGCAGCTGAAAGGATGCAAAAGTAGTCCACAACATTTCTGTAGCATATACAGACTATATGATAGTGTAATAAAGGTTTTCACTGGTACTTTTTTGGGATGACATGCATTACTGGCTTTATTTGTGAGAATTGCACCTATCCCAAACATATTTATTATATATGGCAAGAAATTGGAAGGAGTTTTTTGTTGGTTAATCAGCTTTCAAATTTTATTGGTGAGCATGGGTTTAGACTTTGTCCTATGTATATGAATCTATATTGAAAATAGTATGGAGCTGGAGAAGAAGTGTAAAGGATGTCAACGCTTACATCACTGGTGAAGCTTATGGAATATTGGAAAGGGAAGAGAATTGTGATAGGAGACAAAAGTGGTACAGGGCTTTGAAAATAAGAACAAAAGTTTGAACTTGGTGTGCCGTATTGGGCAAATTACTCTGTGAAGCGGTTTATTGTGTGACTTTTTGTGTTTTCAGGGGCTTGACTCATAGATTGACAGATCCTCTTTTTTAACCACCATTTATTTATAGATCTATTTGGCATGTTGCTTTCTTCATTTCATGAATTACTGTATCAACATTTATAAATTAATAATTAATTTGGTCACTAGAAAATAATTGTAGAGCGAAGAATATTTTAAACAATGAATGCTTTTGTTTGGTTTTCTACCCTTTTTCATTAAAGCATGACAGCTCATATTTACCATTTTCATCATGAGAATCTTGTGAAATTTGTCAGCTTTGACTTGGGCTCTAATCATATTTTTTTCAGATGGTTAAAGTTTCTTTGATTGTTTGGTTATGCTTGCTGCAATTTTAAAACCACCAACTTTTTCCGTTTTCCTACTGTGACTATTTCTGTGACATTATAATACCAGTTTATAGCATTACACCCTTTCTCTTGCTGAAGTAAACATAAAGATACAGAGTATGAAGAATCAACGTATTGCTGTATGCAGTGGTGTAGTGGTTTTAGTCCCAGGATGTTAGAGAGACAAGGTGGATGAGTTCATATCTTTTGTTGGACCAACTTTTGTTGGTGAGAAAGACACAGATTACACAGAGCTCTTCTTCAGGTCTGGGGAATGTACTCAGTGCCTCAGCTAAATATGAGGTGGAACAGATTGTTTATAAGCAGTTAATACATATTTCAAGGCACCATTCAAGGTGCAGTTAGTTGCCTGTTAAAACCCCCATACTACTGACTATTACAAATTTAAAACAGTGCTGATTATTTTCAATCAAGTTATTTAAATAACTCCGCCATATTTTTAATGTGGGTGCTGTAAAATGTTGACAGAATCTTATTATATTTATAATTACATACAAAAACTATGTTCAAGGAACATTATTAAAGTTCCAAAGTCAAGTAGCCCTGCGTCATTCACTGCACAGAATGGATGGTGCTCACCTAATGAGCAGCCATTCCATATTTTGTTTTCTCCTCATTGTTCAATGGCATACTTTTTATGACACACTATTCAAACCTCAGTCTGAAGACAGAATTTTAATTTCCTTGTGGGCTTTTCTGTGGCACTTATCACAATAATATGTCATACATACAAGGGGGCTGAATTAAGGTTGCACAGGAAACCTTTATCATGGTATTTCATAACTTTGGAGTGCTTGACTTTGAACCTTAATAATGTTCTTTTATCGTATGTTTGCATGTGTAATTTCCTGGGCTTTTCAAAAAGTAAACTTACAAAACCAGAAATTCCATCATGTGGTTTCTTATAAGCACACACATGGTTCATCACCAGGGCAGAGCCTTTAGATTCATTGTGCAGACCTTACCTACTTGAGCTACCTGAGTAACTGATAGCACCAGTAATAAGGTGTCATCTTCTATATATGGACCAGTAGTAGATGGGGGGGGGGTGAAATTCATGCTTTGGGTTTCACAGCTGTTTGCTGACAGCGGAGGAATGGTGAAACTCGGAGATCATGGGTTCCATCAAGGGAGTGTGATCTGTTAGGCAAAATACTCTGTCCATCCCTGCAAGCTTCTTGCTTCTCCCCACCCTCTCCAACCTGTTCCTTTCCCAGTTCTGTCTCTTCCCCACCACTGCCTGCTTTCCCGGTCCTAGTCTCTTTGCTGGCCTAGTCTCCCCATCTAGGCTCACTGTTTGAGCCCCAATCTCACCCTTGACTCCTAATCTATCCCCCTCCCATACCCCATCCCAGTCTCAATCTCTGGGCTCCTCTTCTGATTTCAGTCTTCCCACCAGCCCCTCCCTGGCTCCTTTTTCCAGTCTCTGTCATCCCTGGCTCCTCAAGAAAGAGATCTTGGAGTCACTGTGGATAGTTCTCTGAAAAAATCCAGTCAATGGGCAGTGGCAGTCAAAAAAGTGAACAGAATGCTGGGAATAAATAAAGCAATCCCAGTTTCTCTTCCTCCATCTCTAGTCCTAATCTCCCCAGACTCTTTGCCCCAATCTACTTCTTTCCCTTCTCCCTGTGCCAATGTCAGCATCCCTTGTAAGAAAATATGATCTTAAAAGGACTAGACAACATGGTAATAAGAGCCCCAACATTCAGTAAACACTAGTGGTCTCAACCTCATTAACCCCAGTGGAGCTGCACTAGTGCAAGAGCAATGGTGAGAGATTGCAGAAGTGGGTCTCTACATGAGAAAATAATAGAGTGCTGAACATAGATTATAAACCTGAAGGGACCATTGTGATCAACTAGTCTGACCTCCTGAATAACGCAGGTGATAAGACTTGCCTGAAATAATTCATCTTTGAAGTAGATGAATGAATGAAATGAATTGGTCTAGCTTCAACATACAGCTGTTGGATCTTGTTATACCATTGTCTGCTAGATTGAGGAGCCCTCTATCAAATTTATGTTTCCCATGTAGGTAGTTATAAAGTGTAATCAGGTCATCCCCTTAGCTTTCTCTTTGTTAACTTGAATAGCTTGAGCTTCTTGAGTGTTTCCATATAAGGCATGTTTTCCGATCCTTTAATCATTTCCCTGGCTCTTCTGTGAACCCGCTCCAATTTATCAACATCCTTCTCGGATTGTGGACATCAAAACTGGAGACAGTTTTCTATCAGTGGTCACACCAATACCAAATACAGAAGTAATATAACTTCACTATGCCTACTTAAGATTCCCCTGTTTATCGTTTACCAAGCAATCTAGATCAGTGGTTCTCAAACTAGGGCTGCCACTTGTTCAGGGAAAGCCCCTGGAGGGCCGGGCCGGTTTGTTTACCTGCTGCGTCCGCAGGTTCGGCCAATCGCAGCTCCCACTGGCTGCGGTTTGCCGCTCCAGGCCCATGGGGGCTGCAGGAAGGGCGGCCAGCACATCCCTCGGCCCGCGCCACTTCCCGCAGCCCCCACTGGCCTGGAGCGGCGAACCTGCTGCCAGTGGGAGCTGCGATTGGCCGAACCTGTGGATGTGTCAGGTAAAGCCTGGCCCACCAGGGGCTTTCCCTGAACAAGCGGTGGCCCTAGTTTGAGAACCACTGATCTAGATCACTCTGTATCCGTGACCTGTCCTCTTCAGTATTTATCATTCACCCAGTCTTTGTGTCATCTGCAAACTTTATCAGTAATGATTTTATGTTTTCCTCCAGGTCATTAATAAAACTGTTAAATAATGTAGGCCCCAAAACCAATTTCCATGGGACACCTGCTCCATGATGATTTCCAATTTAAAATTACATTTTGAGACTTTCAGCCAGTCTTTAATCCATTTAATGTGTGGTGTGTTAATTTTGTATCATTCTGGGTTTTTTTAATCAAAATGTTGTGTGTACTAAATCAAATGCCTTACAGATGTCAAATTTTATTACAAAATGCTATTACCTTTATCAACCAAACTTGTAACCTCATCAAAAGAAGATCTCAAGTTAGTTTGAAAGGATCTATTTTCCATAACCCTATGTAGATTGGCATAAATTATATTACCCTCCTTTAATTCTTTATTCATTAATGCCCATATTGGCCATTCTATTATATTAATGTCAGGCTGACAGACTTATAATTATCTGAGTCACCCTAAATTAACCTTTTTAAAATATTAGCACAGCATTAGCTTTCTTCCAGTCTTTTGGAATGCTTAGAAAGTCCAGGAGTTATTGAAAATCAATCTTAATAATCCACCAAGCTCCTCAGCCTGCTCTTTTTTAAAATTCTCGGATGCAAGTTATCTGGATCTGCTGACTTTAAAATGTTCAATTTTAGTAGCTGCTATTTAACATCTTCCTGAGTTATGATTGGGATGGAAAGTGTTTCATGATATGACTACATCTGTTTTTTCCCAAATATACAGCAGAAATATTTATTAAACACTTCTGCCTTTTCTGCATTATTATTGACAATTTTCCACATTCCGTCATTTGTGTTTTTATATACCCAGAAGCTATGATTGTGTCCGACACTAATTTGATGGATTGTCCTCAGAGAAAATGAAGCGGGGAAGTGCAAATAGGAACATGGTGGAGTCCCATTTCCTCCTCCTTTATGGAAAAGGTATCAAAGGGTTACACAACATGGTGATAAAAACAGTGGCATCCTTACATACGTTATAACATTAAAAGGCAGTTACTACAGCAGCCTATGGACTCAACTTCACTTACTTTACAACGGGACATTTGCTATGCTAAAGGCAAAAGATTACTAATGTAATGTTTGTCCAATGGTCTCCCACCATTAGATAAATATGCACGCAAAGCTCTCATTTTCTTTGATGGATGCTTATGCATTGGTATCAAAGTTCCTCACTGTAACATTATGCAGTATATGCATTGTGATTAACTGAGAGAATAATCTTTTTCCATGTTTCAGCTAGTCAGGAACTAACCTGTACATAAAATTATAGTTGTTTGTAATGGATGATATAGATCCCAATTTTAATAGTATGGAAGGTTTTGATAAGATGAAATATTTTTGTAATATATTTATTATGAGAAGGGTCATTGATCCAGTAATCTGTTAACTATATTAAATTTAACATGCAACACTTTGGTTGGAGGATTTGAGAATTATTTCCTTATTAGTACCAACAGAGGCAGTTATAGAACATGCAAAGTCATGAATATTTGCGTCCTTATTCCTCAGTTTGAAAAATATACTTGTGATGCAGTTTACTTCCTAAATTAATTTTAGATCAGTGATATATTTTAAAATCCTGATTCAGATGATACAAGCTAAAACTGCCTATCAGTAGTATATTTTGCTGACATATGTATATGACATTATACAAAGTAAAGATTTAAAAGGTATAATCCAAAACCCTTTTCAAAATGTTTTACTTATATTACTCCTTGAACCTGGAAAATTTAAAAAGATAGATTTTAAAAGTATCCAGAACAAACATCTGCATTTGGTAGAACCATCATTTACTGACTGCATATATTTCAAATTATGCCAGTGTAGCTGAGATGTGGGAATAACTTGATATGAAAATGCATGGCTTTCCTTTAAGGAAAGATATAAAAATCATTGCTATAGAATATGTAATGTTTATGAGGTTATGTGAGTGCTTGCATAATGTACATATGGTGACAGCTGTGCATTTCAAGCTGAATATAGAAATCATAGAATCATAGAATATCAGGGTTGGAAGGGACCCCAGAAGGTCATCTAGTCCAACCCCCTGCTCAAAGCAGGACCAATTCCCAGTTAAATCATCCCAGCCAGGGCTTTGTCAAGCCTGACCTTAAAAACCTCTAAGGAAGGAGATTCTACCACCTCCCTAGGTAACGCATTCCAGTGTTTCACCACCCTCTTAGTGAAAAAGCTTTTCCTAATATCCAATCTAAACCTCCCCCACTGCAACTTGAGACCATTACTCCTCGTTCTGTCATCTGCTACCATTGAGAACAGTCTAGAGCCATCCTCTTTGGAACCCCCTTTCAGGTAGTTGAAAGCAACTATCAAATCCCCCCTCATTCTTCTCTTCTGCAGGCTAAACAATCCCAGCTCCCTCAGCCTCTCCTCATAACTCATGTGTTCCAGTCCCCTAATCATTTTTGTTGCCCTTCGCTGGACTCTCTCCAATTTATCCACATCCTTCTTGAAGTGTGGGGCCCAAAACTGGACACAGTACTCCAGATGAGGCCTCACCAATGTCGAATAGAAGGGAACGATCACATCCCTCGATCTGCTGGCAATACCCTACTTATACATCCGAAAATGCCATTGGCCTTCTTGGCAACAAGGGCACACTGCTGACTCATATCCAGCTTCTCGTCCACTGTCACCCCTAGGTCCTTTTCCGCAGAACTGCTGCCTAGCCATTCGGTCCCTAGTCTGTAGCTGTGCATTGGGTTCTTCCGTCCTAAGTGCAGGACCCTGCACTTATCCTTATTGAACCTCATCAGATTTCTTTTGGCCCAATCCTCCAATTTGTCTAGGTCTTTCTGTATCCTATCCCTCCCCTCCAGCGTATCTACCACTCCTCCCAGTTTAGTATCATCCGCAAATTTGCTGAGAGTGCAATCCACACCATCCTCCAGATCATTTATGAAGATATTGAACAAAACCGGCCCTTGGGGCACTCCACTTGATACCGGCTGCCAACTAGATATGGAGCCATTGATCACTACCCGTTGAGCCCGACAATCTAGCCAGCTTTCTACCCACCTTGTAGTGCATTCATCCAGCTCATACTTCCTTAACTTGCTGACAAGAATACTGTGGGAGACAGTGTCAAAAGCTTTGCTAAAGTCAAGAAACAATACATCCACTGCTTTCCCTTCATCCACAGAACCAGTAATCTCATCATAAAAGGCGATTAGATTAGTCAGGCATGACCTTCCCTTGGTGAATCCATGCTGGCTGTTCCTGATCACTTTCCTCTCATGCAAGTGCTTCAGGATTGATTCTTTGAGGACCTGCTCCATGATTTTTCCAGGGACTGAGGTGAGGCTGACTGGCCTGTAGTTCCCAGGATCCTCCTTCTTCCCTTTTTTAAAGATTGGCACTACATTAGCCTTTTTCCAGTCATCCGGGACTTCCCCGGTTTGCCACGAGTTTTCAAAGATAATGGCCAATGGCTCTGCAATCACAGCCGCCAACTCCTTCAGCACTCTCGGATGCAACTCGTCCGGCCCCATGGACTTGTGCACGTCCAGCTTTTCTAAATACCTGTGTACTGGAAAGAAGTAGTTAAAAATCAAAAGAACTATAAAATTTTCATCTGTGGTGTTCTCCATTTTTATTTGCTGAATTAAGCCAGTGCAATATTTTAATGAATAATGGATCGGAGTTCCATCTGCTCATTGATTTTTCTGTAATAACTGAAAAAAGTTGCTGTTTTGGGTGTGAGAGAAAAAACAAAATATGTACAGAAGAGTAGGATTTAGTACATCTTCCCATTAATTTTTGCTGTGTTTACTAAGCCTCTCCATACCCATTTTTTCAACACCAGCCCCATATTGGTACCCTAGAGCAGGGGTGGCCAACCTGAGCCTGAGAAGGAGCCAGAATTTACCAATGTATATTGCTGAAGAGCCACGGTAATACGTCAGCAGCCCCACATCAGCTCCCCCACCCCGCTCCCAGCGCCTTCCACCCACCAGCAGCCCTGCTGATCAGCGCCTCCCCCTCCCTCCCTGCACCTCCCGATCAGCTGTTTCGTAGTGTGCGGGAGGCCCTGGGGGGGTGGATGGAGGGAGGAGCGAGAGCACGGCAGGCTCAGGGGAGGAGGTGGGAAGGGGTGGAGTGGGGGCAGGGCCTGTGGCAGAGCCAGGGGTTGAGCAGTGAGCACTCCCTGGCACATTGGAAAGTTGGCGCCTGTAGCTCCAGCCCCAGAGTCGGTGCCTATACAAGGAGCCGCATATTAACTTCTCAAGAGCCGCATGTGGCTCCGGAGCCTCAGGTTGGCCACCCCTGCTCTAGAGGTATAAATGGAGAGTAAATGGCTTCTGGGGAATAACCCTGAGATGAATGGGCTTCTTTATGGCATATAGCAGCCTGGTTGTCCCTATGTTGGGTTCCTTCCCAGTATTCCCCTGTTGAGAAATCGTTCACACTGAGGGTGGGAGAGGATGGGAGAGGGCTGAAGTGCTGCACTGAGGCTATTCTGAGCTGATTGATAGGCCTAGTGTTGTAACCAGATTGTAAATTGGAGTAGCCATTAGGCAGCTCTAATTTTTGCTGAGGGTCATTTAGGGCCCAGGCAGGATTGAGACTTTGAGAGACACAAAGGTTGCTTAAAGCTTCCTTTTTGCCCCCTCCCTCTTCCTCACCCTTTCTGTATTGAATTCAGGAATAGAGAAATAGAAAATAAGTGCTTGTGAATTGTAAGTGACTCTGATACTTAAGTTTTGTGCTTTGGTACAGTCACAGAAATTATTTGAGCCTCTCAGCTTTTACATGCTTTTTTGTTGTTCTTACTCCTCTCAGAATAAGTTGTATAATTACTGAGGTGTTCTGGGGAAAGTTGTTTTGATGAAATCAAACAAACATTCCTAAATACTATGAAAATGGCATTAGATAGACCATAAGTCCTGGCCTAGAGCAGTGGTCACTAACCCGTCTATCGTGATTGACTGGTCAATCCTGGAGACTCTCCCAGTCGATCACGATCTCTGGCGGCCCAGCGAGGCTGCCACTAGAGCAGGCTCACTGCCTGCCTCAGCCCCAGCTTGTAAATTGTGATAGGACAGCCAACTCAAGCATCGTTACACTCAAGTTAAAGGTTTTTGTGTGTGGGTGAAAGTTGAGGTAGGGGCAACACTTAAATGAGCCCCTCAATACCGATTTGCAAGTATCTAGAACAATGAATATTGGATTTTTCATGGATGGCACCCATTGTACCTACAAATAATGCTACTATCTTGCATTTATGTAGCGATATCCATCAGTCACTTAGCACTTTACAAAGGATTAAAAAATTAAACATCCCTGTAACTTTTAAAAGCAGCATAGTACCCATTTTGTAGATCGGGGAACTGAGACACAGTAAGCTTAAACTGAAGGATGGCAGAGCTGGGATTAGAACGCAGGTCCCTGACTCTTAGTAATGTGCTTTAATCTTATTTCTAGTGAATGTAATATATATTTCAGAACATTTTTAGAGTTTCTTTTCTTTTATTGTTACATTTTGAAAAGCATTTAAGACACTTCAGGCTTTGACTTTGTGAGATCGTGCAATTCATAGCAGATGTTTGTATTAATGGTGTCTTCAATGTTTACTAAGCACACTGCTGGTAGACATACCAAAGTTGGATTTGGAAGGGTGGAAATCCAACATTAGAGATGGGAAGTGCTTTTTAGTGATCAGATACCAGTTCTGAAAAACTACAAACTTCCATCAAATTGAAAATACATCTTCCCAAAACAAAAAAGCCCTTTTATTTTTACTTCAGTGAGCTTCCCAAGCTATGTCAATTTCAAAGCGTGTATTATCAGGTTGTAAAATAGAGGTTAAACAGTTGTTTCTGGTTCTGTACTGTGACAGCTGCTTTAGGGGTCTCCTTTTGACTCTGTATGTGTGCATAATTCCAGTTAACATAAGTGTGCAAATTAATAGCCCCATGGTTTTGGATTTTTGTAGGATTATGACGCCAGCAATATGTTCAGATTATTTTAAGACAATTCACACTAATAGCTTCTTGAAAATTGCTCAATTTTATGAACTAGTAAATAAAACATAATAAAACTTGCAATAATAATATATCATATAATGTACTTTCTGTTAACTGATTTGACAAATGTAGTTTAGTTTAATTATGATAATACTTCATAGCTTACAACAGCACTCTGCTCTTAAATCTGCTATTAATTGCAGACACTCTGTCATTTTTAGTGTGAGTTATGGTGGAGTGCAGATTAGTGACATTGTACTGAAAAAATAAAAGTAAGAAACATTTATAATATGTTATAAAATATTTAAGGAAAACACTTGTTAACTCTACAGCATACTGCATATGCTACTTAAAATGTGTTTTATCAATGCATTACAGCACCTGCTTTTAGTGTTTGTCCTAATGTTAAAATGTTTGTCCTAAAGCTAAAATGTTGCTTTGGAAGGCGTGGCAGCAGTGTGCATTAAGACTTGAACCTTGTACACTCATGATGTGGAGCTAAGCATTGCCATTTATACTGTTGTCTATTAGTTTTAGAGCCACTGAAAAATAGTAGGTAACTTTTAATTACCCTGAAAATCGCAGATTTTTTTAAAAAATATTTCATGCAAAATGCTACTGTATTTGATCCTGGCAACCCCCTGAATAATTTCATAGCATTGAAACAGCCCAGGAGAATAA
Source organism: Lepidochelys kempii (assembly GCF_965140285.1). Classification (NCBI taxonomy): domain Eukaryota; kingdom Metazoa; phylum Chordata; order Testudines; family Cheloniidae; genus Lepidochelys; species Lepidochelys kempii. The sequence continues at coordinate 98,362,277 of NC_136380.1, forward strand.
CTTCAAAGAGAAGTTTTCTTCCACAGCTCTGTGAGAATAGTACTCTCTTCCTCCTCCTCCTCCTCCTCCTCCCAGAGAGGCTGGAGAAAGGTGTAACTCAAATCATGTATGTAATAAAAACATAGCATATAATATTTAGAATCATAGACCTCATCCTTGGAGCCCTGCAAATCTGCAAATATCCACTTTATATCTGCGAATGCAGATATCCGCGGACCACGTTTGTGGATCATAGAGGGATGTGGATCCAAATGTTACTTCTAGAGCCCTGCAAATCTGTGGTTATCTGCGGATCATGTTTGTGGATCGGATGCAGATACAAATTTTGTATAAGAGCAGGGCTCTACTCATCCTTCCTTTATTGTCCCCAGAGTATCCTTTTGTTTATCATTTCTTGCTATGCTACATCTAACTTTGATGATAAGCTTATTAGGGTAGGGGACCTGTCTTTTCTCTTTGTCCATAAAGCATTCTCCGCACATACATGACGTCGTAGAAATAAATGCATATTAATGAAGGGTCTAAGTACTTGTCTCTACAAAGTCGGAAGATCCTGATGCATTGGTTCTCTAATGTGGCTTTTTGGCAGGACTCTGCATTGTAATGTATTATTACAATTCTGAATGTAGCCATTTAGGACAGATGCGGTGTGAGAACTTTTCATTCATTGTGTTCATTCAACTGTTCAACATATATCCAGATAGAGATTCTGTTAATAGTGAATGTTCAATTCCTCAGCCTGCTACAGTGAAAGGATGTAGTAAATAAAATGTCAGTTCTTTGATATGTTGATGCATGTTTCTCCTTCTGTGGTGACTTACTCTGTATGAACAGTTTTCAGAGTGGCAGCCGTGACAACCCATCACTCTCACAGATCTTGGGAGACAGGCCAGTCCTTGCTTACAGACAGCCCCCCAACCTAAAGCAAATACTCACCAGCAACCACACAACAAAAACAGTGAGCTGTAGCTCACGAAAGCTTATGCTCAGATAAATTGGTTAGTCTCTAAGGTGCCACAAGTACTCATTTTCTTACAACAAAAACACTAACCCAGGAACCTATCCTTGCAACAAAGCCTGTTGCCAACTGTGTCCACATATCTATTCAGGAGACGCCATCATAGGGCCTAATCACATCAGCCACACTATCAGAGGCTCGTTCACCTGCACATCTACCAATGCGATATATGCCAGCAATGCCCCTATGCCATGTACATTGGCCAAACTGGACAGTCTCTACATAAAAGAATAAATGGACACAAATCAGACATCAAGAATTATAACATTCAAAAACCAGTTGGAGAACACTTCAATTTCTCTGGTCACTCGATTACAGACCTAAAAGTCACAATTCTTCAACAAAAATACTTCAAAAACAGACTCCAACAAGAGACTGCTGAATTGGAATTAATTTGCAAACTGGACACCATTACATTAGGCTTGAATAAAGACTGGCAGTGGATGTGTCATTACACAAAGTAAAGCTATTTCCCCATGTTTATTCCCCCACCCCGAACTATTCCTCACACGTTCTTGTCAACTGCTAGAAATGGCCCACCTTGATTATCACTACAAAAGGTCCGCGCCCCCCCGCTCTCCTGCTGGTAATAGCTCACCTTACCTGATCACTCTCCTTACAGTGTGTATGGTAACACCCATTGTTTCATGTTCACTGTGTATATAAATCTCCCCACTGTATTTTCCACTGAATGCATCCGATGAAGTGATCTGTAGCTCACGAAAGCTTATGCTCAAATAAATTTGTTAGTCTCTAAAGTGCCACAAGTACTCCCTTTCTTTCTGTATGATCAATTTTTTACTTACAGTTTACTCTCAAAGTTTAACAATTGACTCTGTTATAAAATTGCTAGGCTGGTTCTGACTCTTTGCTTTGTTAGTTCAAATTTTGAATGATAAAAGTCTCCACAAATGGATTTGTACTCTCAGCACGTAACCAGTGGGAACTCAGACATTTTTAAACTTCCTTATCAGCTAATGACATGTATTTGCCCTCGCTGAAGGGGTTTAGTTGATTAGTACTGCGTTTAACAGTCACTGCCTGTCTCACCAGTGATACAAGCTCCATTTGCTGCTGCTGCCTCTGTTTCACAGCTGTCTCACCTTTCTTTGACACCTTAGTCACCTGATTTATCTTAGGTTTCATCAAGTTTTACCTGACTCTGCCCTTGATACTTCTATATTACTAATTTCCTACATAAATAATGGATGTGATATTGTGCATTGGCCTTGGGCCAGGCTTAATGCTTCATAGGCAGTTTGTTTCTCATAATTTTGAAACTGTTCACTATTGTGTGTTCTGTTTCTTCTTGTTAAGAATGTTTTATAACCTAGAAATTGCCATACTAGATGAGACCAGTGATCTTGTCTAGCTCCGTATCCTTTCTCTGACAGTAGCCAATAGCAGATGCTTCAGAGAAAAGTCAAAAACACGTCATAGTGGGCACTTCTGAATTAATCTGTTCATAGATGAAGTTTCTTCCTGATCCCATCAGTTAGTAGTTGTGTTTATTATTAAAAGAAATAATTAACCTTTCTAATCTAACTGTGGATGTGATCATTACCCATAAAATATTTTTATCCTGTTTTCAAAGTATCACATTATGTTCTTCTTTGCAGTGAGGTCTAAGGGGGTGTGTGTGTAGTGCTTAGAAAACAAAGTTATTTTAATCAAATTTAAATTTATTGCTTTTCAATTTCATTGACTGTCCCCTTGTTCTTATATTATGCAAGAAAACAGAAGTATACAATTTGTTCTCTATGCCAGTTATTATTTTGTGTGCCCCTGTCATCTACCATTGTATTTTTTTCCTCTGTAAACTCCAGTCTAGATCCCATTTGTCTATCCTCCTACAGAAGTCTTTCCTCTTACCATTTTTGTTGCCTGTCTTTTGAATCCCTTCAATCTTTTTTTTTAAAAAGGTTGATCTGAACTGGACCCAATATTCTAGATCATGTCATCCCACTGATGTATGAAATAGCATTTTAACGTTTTTCGATTCAATTTTTCATCACCACTGCATGTGGAACGGCATTTAGCTGTCCACAGTGACTCCTAGGACTTCCTCCTGAGTGGCTTAAAGTTTAATTAAGAGCTCCTTGTCTATGAGTGGTTCAAATCATTTCTTCCAATGTCCATTTCTTTGCATTTGTCATCACTGAATTTCATCTGCATTTGTACTGTACATTCATCTAGCTTTAAGTCTTCTACAGTTCCCCAGTTGTCTAAGTCTTGATTAACTTAAATTGTTTGCAGTGTTATAGCCATGTTGGTCCATGGATATGACAGAGACAAGGTAAGTGAGGTAATATCTTTGATTGGACCAACTTCTGATGGTGGAAGGTACATACTTTTGAGCTACAGCGCTTTTTCAACTTTCGATCTGCAGCAACCGGAGCGCTGGGCCCTTTAAATCCCTGCCGGAGCCCTGCTGCCACTACCCGTAGCAGCGGCAGGACTCTGGCGGCGCTTTAAAGGGCCCGGGGCTCCCCGCAGTGGCAGGAGCACTGGGCCCTTTAAATCCCTGCCTGAGCCAGGCTCCAGCAGCCGCGGTCCAGCGGTGCTTTAAAGGGCCCAGGGGGTCCTGCCACTGTGGGGAGCCCCGGGCCCTTTAAAGCGCCGCCCAAGCCCCGCTGCCGGAGCTCCGGAGGTGATTTAAAGGGCCCGGGGCTCCCCGCAGTGGCAGGACCCCCAGGCCTTTGAATCACCGCCAGGAAGCCAGTCCGGTCCAGCACGGCGTACTGGCTCTTGCCAGTATGCCGGACCAGACCGGACCGGCTTACTTTCACCTCTGGGTGTGGGAGAGGGTGAGGTTCTGGCTGGGGGTGCAGGGCTCCATGGTGGGCCAGAAATGAGGAGTTCAGGGTGCAGTGGGGTGTCTCTGGGCTGGGGCAGGGGATTAGGGTGCAGGATGGAGTGAGGGTTGCAGCTGGGGGTGCAGGCTCTGAGGTGGGGCCAGAGATGAGGGGTTTGGGGTGCAGGAGGGAGCTCCAAGATGGAGCCAAGGGGTTTGGAGAGTGGGAGGGGGCTCCGGGCTGGGGCAAGGTGTTGGGGTGCAAGCTCCGGGAGGGAGTTTGGGTATGGGAGGGGGCTCAGGGAGTGTAGGCACGGGAGGAGGTGCGGGCTCTGGGCAGCGTTCACCTCAGGTGCCTCCCAGGAAGCAGTGACATGTCCCTGTGGCTCCTAGATGCAGGGATGGCCAGGGAGGCTCTGCACACTGTCCCTGAGTGCTGGCTCTGCAGCTCCCATTGGCCTGAAACCACGACCAATGGGAGCTGCGGGGGCAGAGCCGGCACTTGGGAGCAGCGTGTGGTGCCTCCTTTGCCACCCCTGTGCCTAGAAGCCACAGGAACATGTTGCCACTTCCCGGGAGGCGCCTGAGGTGAGTGCTGCCCGGAACCCACACCCCAGAACCCCTCCTGCACCCCAGCCTGCCTGGGGCTGACCAGACTTTTAACAGCCTGGTCAGCAGTGCTGACCGTAGCCTTCAGGGTCCCTTTTCGTCCCTTTTCAAAAACCGGACGCCTGGCAACCCTATGAGTCACACGTGGTATCAGTCCTCTGTAGATTCTTTTCAACAATCTAATCACGCTTTTTGGTTCTAACTCACAAGTTTCCTAGCATGGCCTCAAAGATGATTTCCAAGGAGGAGGAAAAGTCCATAGTGTAGGTCAAATATAAAGCTGAGTTTTCTTCTCTGGGAAGAGTTATTACAATATCCCTTTGTGTGTATGCTATTTTCATTTAAACTTGTAGTTGATTTAATGTTTGAGAAAGGTGTAGGTTTTGGCATCTCAGGACACACTGGAGAGACATTGTAAGAGAGAGTACAGTTTAGCTCTGCAGACATTCAGTCTTGAGATCTTCACTGAGTTTGCCTGTTAATGTCAATTTTGGCTTTGTCATATGCACATTAGGAACTGGACTGAAGCTATGATCTCATTTGCCAAACAGCCCTCACGTAACAAAGACGTATGGGTCAAAACGGACCTGAATTGGATTTGAACTGGTGAGCTGGTAGTGAAAGACTGAATATAGCATTATCTATCCCTAGTGTTCTCAAGTTCCCTACTATAGGTTTTCTTCAAGACCTTTTGTATCAAGCCCTTAAGTTAATTCAGTGCTGTTCTCGGTTGGCATTTTGGGAGATAGGATCTCTAAAAAGTCTATTATAATAAAATCCATATCTTCTTGATTGCTCTCACTGAGCCTCTAGCCACTGTTGGTGGTGTTGAATTTTTACATGGCTAATATATCTTTCATGTCCTTTGAGTGTCTGAGTGGGTCTACATCTTTAGATCCAAAGGGCCCAGGGTATTCTTCCATGTTTAGTGGCAAACTTCCTCCATTTCTTTGGAAAAGCCTTTTATCAATGAAGTAAATGGAATAGATAAATGCAGGATTTGTCTCATTTCTTTAAGTATCAGTCCTGCAGGATACTGTTTTATAACACATCAATATAGTTGCATTTTCAGAAATAATCTCTCATTAATGAGCAGTGAAATATCACACAAAGACAGAGGCTGCCTTCCTATCACAGTAAGAGGGAAGACATCTTTCAGTTTAAATTTACCTAAAGCCTGACAAACATAATTTGCAATGCTTTTTTATTATTTATTTTCTGGAAAAAGCCTTTTCAGATAAATATGCACTTGCTCATGATTCAAATGGCAGTTCCTCTGTAAAAGTCAGGTCATATTCTTTGCACTTTTCTTGACAATGGTTGTAGTAAATGAACTGACTGTAGCCCACTGCTTTTAATTATATAAATAAAGATTCAGAGGGTATTCTTTTTTCTTTTTGAATGCAACTCCCTGTTCCCATAACTGGGAATTGCACAGCTAACTACTTGTGTACAGTTTTGAAATTACTACTGTAGCGAGCATGCTTTATACTTTTGTTGTTCATACTGTAATAATGCCAAGTTTTCCTTCCATGACTTCTCTTCTTGTAAGTTCATTCCAGTAACTGAAGTATATGAATTCATAGATTTTTTTATTGTGATTAAAGTAGTAACCGTATTTTCTGTATTTATTGAGTGCTGACTGGAACTTTTGGGTTGGAAAGTTGGTTAGGGAAATTACTGTCAAACTCATTTACCACTATAGTAACAGAATTGCAATACCTTCTGGGGATATAGGCATTTATATAATCTAACTCTGTGGCACTGAGGTATGCTGTATGTAGTATATTTATGACTGAACAGAAAGTTTTAAACAGCAGCCTGTGAAATTGGATTTTAGATGTAATGTACCATAAATAAATGCTATGAAGATTGCCTTTAATGCTATAAATCAGATTTTATTGGTTTCAGCTATCTCATTCTGGTTTATTGTATTACCCACAAAATCAGTAGGAATCAAGGTGCTGGAATATTTTTTATTTTAATGTCACATCTTCCATAGAAATGGCATACAAGCCCTTATAGCTACTTTTTCGGTAGGTTGGGCAAGGTGGGCAGATTACAGTCTACAAGAACATGTTCACAGAAGGGTCTGTGTAAATAGTAGCTGCTAAGACTTTAAACACTTCAATACAGTACTTCCTGCCCATAAAGAGATACTTAACTATCTTTGTGAATGTCCTTACCTTTTGTTGTTTTTGCAATTTTCCATACATGGTCTGATGATGGTAGTTGCTTTTTTTTTTTTTTTTTAAAGCTTTTAGAGTTGATGCTGTGGAAATGTATGGAGTGGACCTCACTAAGGCTGACTGCAGAATCTGGCATTTTTCAGAGTGGGGAAATTAGCTCCTGTAGTCTTTAAGCATTCATTGTAGGAGGTGCTGGATCATGGGAGAGAGTGAGATTGTTTTTGTTTTTTGTTTTTTACAGTCGCTGTAAAGGGTAATAGCACATACTCTTTTAAAAAATATTATTCTGAACTAAGGCAAGAAAAGTAACACATCATGATTCTTTGAATAGAATTTAAAAACAAAAACAGAACAATATAGCCCAGGAGTGTGTAATAATATAAAGACAAATCATTTTCTAATAGAACAGTTTTTGAGCTGTTTAAAATGTATATTACATATGTTTCATATCTACCTCTCCTTTGATATCTTGCTTATATTAATCAGTCTCAGTAGGATGCAGTCTGGAAACAGTTTAACCCCTAACTTTGGTTGTTCAGGGTTGACATGGAAATAGTTTTCTTCAGTGCCACATGTTAGAAAGCTGAAATTTATCAAATATACTACACCTGGATCTAGGAATAGTGGTGTATGTCCTTTGAATAGTCACTGCTTCCTGATACTACCTATATCTTTAGTAAATAAGATGGAAGAAGAAGGCCTATTGTACAGGTTCAGTTTGGGTAATTTACACTGTGCTGCTGTAGGGCTTCAGTGTAGACACTCACTACGGCGACAGGAGTTCTCCCACCTCCTCTAGAGGCAGGAGGTAAATCCACCTCCTCGAGAGGCAGGAGCTAAGTTGGAGGAAGAATTCTTCCATCAACCTAGCACTTTCTATACCCGTGATTAGGTCGACATAGCTAAGTATTTTTCTCACCCCAAGAGACGTAGCTATGCTTAAGTAAGTTTTCAGTGTAGACAAGCCCTTACACTGTTTTACACAGTATTCCTGAATTTGTATATCGGAGTACAAGATGATGTAATGTACGTGGCAAAGAACTGGAAGGGAGAGATGCATCAGAAAAAGCAATTAGCATTAGGCTGTTGGTAGATGTGTAATGTGAAGTAGGCCACCGTAGTAGGTGTCAGTATAAAAAAACCTGGCTATGTGGATTGATAATTTACATTATTAAATTATGTAATTTAATTATGTAACCTTCCATTTCAGAGGTGTAGAAGTTAAACTTCCTTTGTTTCTGACTCCCATACACCAACTTATACCCATATTACCCATTACCCCATAATTTGGCATGATGTTTTTGATATAAAGGTTAAGTGAATTAAATCACAGATACTGTTTATTATTTGTAATTGAGTAAACCAAGATTTTAATTTGTATGCAATGGTATCTGTCTTGATAGAAGGCAGATGTTAACAATTCACGTTGTGGAAACTTGTCTGTCTTTGGGAGTGGGTCTTGCCCCTTATAAAAGTGACAGATGTCAGACCTTGTGGCTTAATAAGAATGTAAAACATGAATGATAACATTGAGGAGGCAGAATAAAATGCATGACTGCAGCACAGATGGTTATGAAGTTCTCTGATTCTGCAGTAATATTACAGGCAGTGTTTGCTGGAGAGTTAATGAATTAATGCAAAATACAAAATAACTAAAATGTTGGATTTCATCTGTAATTGCTGGACTATAGTTCTTTTTCTTTTCACTTCATTATTTTTACTTATCTTGCCTTCTTCTTTGCTACTCCATTATGCCATTGGGTCGAATTTATCTGTGGTGTATCTCCATTGGCATCAGTGAAGCGAGACAAGGCAAAATTTGTTGTGTTGTGGTGTTACTGGTTTAGATCTGAAAGTTCAATCAGCTAGTTGATAAGAATGCAAAAATTGGTCCTGAACAGTTGTGCCAAACAAACAAAACCTTAATTAGAAGAAAAAGTGTCAAGATGAAGATAAGTTTAAAAAAAAATCTCAGGAGTAAAATCAAAGAGAAAGTCAACAATGACTTTGGTTTAATTGAAGGATCAAGTCAAAAAGTAACCCATTTGATTTGTAAGAAAAAGGAGGAGTACTTTAGAGAAATAAACTATGGACTCTCATTTCAAAACATACAATGTCATCGAGCACCCAGTGAACTGAAAATTTTGTTTCTGAACCGGTTACTCTCAGCAGCCACCAGTAGTTCAGCAACAGCAGCAGCACTACAAAGAGTGTCAATGACTTTCAAACATCAGCACCTGCAAAATTCACATTATGCGCCAAAGCACAAGAAGCTTTTAAACGTAAGAAAACGGTGAGGCAAGTGCTGCCATCCTGGTGTCTTGATTGTAGTAAACAAGATAGTCTGTTAGCTGAAATATGCAGAATTCATCAGCAGACCAGACCCAATTTGTTTTCAGAGAACAGAATTCCTAAACATTATTAAGCAATGGGTTTGTCAAAGAAATAAAAATACCAGTGTGTACAGTCTTGGGAACTAAGACCCCGAATATTGCCTCTGAGGACTTTGAAACAAAGAAAGAAGTGACCTTAACAGGACTGGATTTACACATTAACCACTCCTCTGCCTACAGTTGACCTTTGTGTTTTCTATAAAAAATTAAAAGAAAAATATAAATGATAATTTAAATACAGTATTAACTTTTTAACTTTTAACCCACTTTGAACTTTTAGGCGCCCCTAGAATGCTGGTGCCCCTAGGCAAATCCCCACTGTGCCTAACTGGAAATCCAGCCCTGGACTTTAACCAATGCAGGATTGCAGTGATCCCTTTGTCCAGGAACAAGGAACCATAAGTGACAGAAGCCACTTCTGACAAGTTTGTTCAAAAGTAATGTCTATAGCTTCACACTCACACAGAGACTCAGTGGGTCCTAAGAGATTTCTATGCCGTTGCTGCTTTGTTCGTCTGCTCTCTTACTTCGTTATGCCACGGTCTACTAGTTGGCCAATATTTGTGCACTTTGGACTTTTTTGTGTAAATGAGTACTTAGTAATCCTAGTTAACATGTCATGTGCGATGAGAGTTAGTCCTTGCATTGGGGAGCCATTCAGTGGGTATGTTTTGGAGGAATGTTATATGGCACTTGACTTTTTCCCTTTGTCAGGACTGTGCATTGAGGGTGGTCCATTGAAAGTTGGTAACTGTAAATGATATTATAATGGTGACCACTCTGCATATATTTGTAAACTGACTACGTTTCAGTGGGATGGGAGATCAAGGAGGAGAGGTTAGAGGCATAACATGTTTTGGAACACAGATGGTGCAAGCAGAGGAAATAGGCTAATCACTTCCAGTATTCCTATTCCTGCTTGCTCACTGCAGCTGGAATACTCTAAAAAGACGCTTCCTTGCAGGGTCTTGGAATGGTTAGGCCTTGTCTTCACTGTTACAAAAGGTGTGGTTTTTGCCACAAGGTGACTAACACATGAGCTATCCTGAGGTAAAAACAAAATAAAAGCTGTGAGGTAAACCACACAGTAGATAGTCCTATATCCCCTCCAAGGGTTGATCTCAGTGAGTTTAGCGCATGGTAAAACTCAAGTGTCTGGTCTTCACTGTGTTTTTACCTTGGGATAGCTCATGCTCATTAGTTATTCCAAAGAGGAAAAATACCCCTTTTCTAGAAGTGAAGAGAAGACATAAGTTGTAAAATGTTGCCTTTTGGAAACATAGTCAAAACAATATCATACCAACATCAGATTTAGAAAGTAGAAGACACAAAATATGACATCATAATACAGAACACTATAACATGACATATCTCTTAGTATAGAATAGCATCCACCTTGTGCTTTGTTGCCGGTCACTGTCATGAACTTCTGTGGCAAGGAAAAAACTGGATTTGTATACTCGGGGTGTTCTGTATAAGCCCTCTTGAGAAAACCTTTCTTTAAATTTCTCAAAAGAGAAAGAGGAGCAGAACTAATGATTTTTTTCCAAAATGCCACAAAGGACCAGTAGCAGTTTGGAGCCTTCATCATAAGGGAAGTTAAAAAATGCCCACTGCAAGCATATTGGTCTAAAAAATTTGACAGGGAAAAAGGAAAAATTGTATCTTTTTGTGGCATATAAGTCTGGAATATATTTGCGAGCAAGTGAAATGCTCAACAATAACAGCTTGACTGAAATTTTCACAGTAACAACATTCTGCTATCACCTCCCTCATCTTCCCCACCACCTGCTGCTAAACTAGTGAAACCTACTACAGAAATAAAATGTTTTCTTTTCTGTGTTTACTTCTCATCCACTTTTATTCTCTTCCCATTTGTCTGTTCTGCTTTCTTTCACAACCATGTTTTCTCTTCTTTCTCTCCTTGTCCATCTTTTTTCTCTGTCAATAAAAAGTTAATTCTCCTTTTTTCTTCTTTTGCAGGCCAGATCATTGTCTCCCTTTTTTCTCTTTTTCTTTGTTGTCGCTACCATTCTGCCTATTCCTTCTCTCTGTTCTGTCTCCCTCTGGTTTGAGATTGTTGATTTTGATCCAGTCCTGCTGGGCTCTTTCTGAGTATGTCTCTGTAACTGTGTCCTGCAGGATGACACAGATCAGAGGACATGCTTCTGTCCAAGACTCACAGTCTCAGGACTTACACCCAGTTGGCAGTGCTGGGGAGAGATTGCCACTCTTCCCCCTCCTGCTCCATCCACTGTTTGCTAACTCTCCAGTACAAAGAGAATTAGGACTATTGTGGTAAGTCAACTTAAGTTACACTACTCTAGTTACGTGAATAATGTAACTGAAGTAGACATAGCTTAGGTCAACTTACTGCTGAGTCTACACTGTGCTTTGTCAATGGGAGACGCTCTTCTGCTGACTTCCGGAGTCAACAGAGCGCTCTACCGTCAACTTAGCGGGTCTTCACCAGATCCGAATAAATTGACACCACTGCATCGATCGCAACAGTGCCGATCTACCAGTAAGTGTGGAAATGGCCTTATTTTCCCTGCTGTTCCTTTTGACACAACTAACAGTGCATCCGGAGCAATGAAGAGTGGCTTCTCTGTGTAGAAAAGTCCACACTCAGATAAGTATAATCTCAAAAATAGGAAGCCCAATGTGACCACAACATACTCAGCATTTACCCCATTTCCTTCTTTTTTCGCAGGGTAGGTGGGAAGAGAGGACTAGCATAGCAGCCCTCTAGCCCTTCCTTCCCATCCACCTGAAAGCTGACATTCAGCAGCCATCATACAATTAATTACTTGCTAGTGTAGGAAAAAATGGATGAAACAAAATTGATCTCTAATTGGACTAACTTTGGTTAAGTTTCTGAAATTGTGCAGTAATCAAAGGAGGCCAAGCAGGAGCTACAATATATGGACAGCTATCCAAGGGATTAAAATGAGCAACTTATATAAATGCTATGCACTGTGATTAAGAACTGCTGAACTGAAGTTTGCTGTGACAAGAGTCTCCAATTTATTGGGAGCATGTCACTGGAATCTGCCCTTTTTTTTTTTTTAATGCGTCTGTCTTTGATGAATGTCAGGGCTGGGAAATGAAGAGCTTTTACCCTTTTCATACTTTGCTGAATGCTGGTAAAGTTGCCGATTGATGCTGCTGTAATTTTTGCCTCAGGGTCAGCTGAGGAGAAAGTATAGTCCAAATAAGGTCACTGACTATTTGGGAAATGAGTGTATGGGATTTAATGAAACAAAATAGAGAGAAAAATGAATAGGCCGAGGGGCTCAACTGACAGTGACATGAAAACTGGCTGATACAAACATTGTAAAAAATGAAACTAAAATTAAATATGGAAACAATATGTTAAAAGGGTGGCTTGGTCAGCTAAAGTTCGTATCTGAGACAACAAAACTCCCTGAAACCACGGGTTAAAATCCTAGCAGGTTTGTCACAACCTTACATCTGTTTAAATTCGCTAAATTGAGTGTCATCCAGTTTACCTGGGGTAGATATTTTGAAGAAGTCTTTAAAAGCTAAGATAGAAAATGCAGCATCTGTCTGTGGTGTTAACAGTCACATCAGAGATACAAAGTCTCACACCCCAGGTGGTGTGTGGGATTTAGCCGGAGGTGGGGGGGTCTCACCTGGGGCCTTCTCTCTGGCCCAGTCTGGTCTGGACATCTCAGGATTAAGACAAAGAAAGTTTGAGATACAAAGAGACGATGGGAGTGGCAGCCATGATGATGAAGCTCAGACCAGTAGCCAGCTTTTCTCCCCAAAGTCTCTTTTTGAGGCCCCCAAAAGGGGAGTGATGGATGGAATAGCCTGTCCCCTCATTATTTTGAGGAACAGTGAATTTGCAAACTGGATACAATTAACTTAAGCTTGAATAGAGACTGGGAGTGGATGGGTCATTACACAAAGTAAAACTATTTCCCCATGTTTACTTTTCCCCCCACCCTACACTGTTCCTCAGACGTTCTTGTCAACTGCTGGAAATGGCCCACCTTGATTATCACTACAAAAGGTTCCCCCGCCCCCTTGCTGGTAATAGCTCATCTTAAGTGATCACTCTCGTTACAGTGTGTATGGTAACACCCATTGTTTCATGTTCTCTATGTATATAAATCTCCCCACTATATTTTCCACTGAATACATCCAATGAAGTGAGCTGTAGCTCACGAAAGCCTATGCTCAAATAAATTTTAGTCTCTAAGGTGCCACAAGTACTCCTTTTCTCCTCACTTAGTCTTCCTGGTTAAAATTGTTTAGATATTAAATAACTGTTCCATTAGAAAATATGCTCTTTTAAAGTTGAGCAATGTTCTGTTATAACACCCTCCAACCCCACCAAGCACCTCCTGCCCGCCAGCGGGCTCTGCAGATCAGCTCCTCCTCCCTCCCTCTCTGCACCTGCTGCAATTAGCTGTTTCATGGTGTGCTGGGAGGGCAGGGGGAGGAGCGAGGACCTGGCGCACTCGGGGGAGGAGGCAGAATTGGGCAGGAAGAGGCAGGGCAGGAGTGGAGGGGGAACAGGGGTGGGGCCCTACAGGAAGGGGTGGAGTGGGGGCAGGGCCTGGGGCAGAGCTGGGGGTCAAGCATACTCCAGCAGTTTGAAAAGTCAGCACCTGTGGCTCCAGAAGCCTATGGTTGTCTCCAGCTCTGCAGGGATCTAGAGGCCCAGTGCCTCTGCGTTGTGTATCCCGAGCATACCATACAATCTGGCAGACTCGTTCCCTTAGGAGATCACCCCAGGAGGTGGTGTGGGGGGGTGTTCAGTGACTAACTGGAGCAGGCATTTGTGTGATCTGCTGCTCAGAGGCTAGCAGACACACCCCCATCGGGTGCTTGGGAAGGATGCAGCACAGTGTCACTTCCTATGTGCTGCCGCTTGCCTGCTCTGCCTGGCTCCTGTGTTGAGCCTAAACCTGCAGAGCTTGCACAAGGAGGACTCTGTCGGCCCAGAAGTGGGGGTGGTGTTGGCCCAGACCCTCACCAGAGCTCTGGGCCCTCAGGATATTCACTTACCTAGTCACAGCTGTGAGTCAAACCGCATATAATGTCTTTAGTCTGGCAAAAAAATTTCCCTGGAATCTACTTCCCCTCCCGCTGCCATTTACATTCATTCTTATAAAAAGAAAAGGAGTACTTGTGGCACCTTAGAGACTAACCAAGCTCACGAAAGCTTATGCTCAAATAAATTGGTTAGTCTCTAAGGTGCCACAAGTACTCCTTTTCTTTTTGTGAATACAGACTAACACGGCTGTTACTCTGAAACCATTCATTCTTACGGGGAAATCGGATTCGCTTAACATTGTTTTGCTTAAAGTAGCATTTTTCAGGAACATAACTACAATGTTAAGTTAGGAGTTACTGTAGCAGTCTTTGAATTTACATTTCTACATACAAGTGGAAATTAGAGCACTTCTGGATGCCACTTAATAACCATTTATTTGGTGCAAATAAAAAAGCTTTAAAACAAATAATACAGTAAATGTACTAGATTTTTCCTGCTTGATTTCTGCATAAAACATACGTGTGTGTGTGTGAGAGAGAGAGAGAGAAAATATATGTAATTATAGGCAGGGAAGGTTGCCTGGCACTTCCCATTATAAGACCCTGTTTTCAGTTGCTTATAACTTTTGCCAGACTTGTACCACTTGAGCTGAAATTTTCAATTGCAGTTGGCTGTCTCAACCTTATATATAAGGTTTCAGCCAGAATGGTTCAGCTATTTCTCAGAACAAGGCTAGGGACAAATATGTTGTTTTGCCCATGTTAAAAAAAATTGTTGAGATCTTTTCTTTGAAACACTCTAGATCCCCTATGCTTTGTAGCAGGGACTTGAAATATGACAGGGGAATGACCTTTATATCGGGGATGTGCCTTTGGCCATCTCCATGAAAATTTGTCCAAGTTGTGAGTCTTTGAAAAGCTACAGTTGCTCAGTAGAAACTTATTGGATTTTAACAGCTAAAATCGCCAGTGTCCATCCTGTCGGAGTATGTTCCAGCATCTCACAGCTCCTATGTGTGACCAGATTGTGCGTGTGTAACCCATGCCTCCTTTCTGTGGTGCTCTGTCCCCTTCTAGTGGCACCTGGATCATCTAGAGATTGATGAGTCTGAAACAGCTTTGTCCAAGAGCCATGTGGCTTTTAGCTCATACAGCAGAGGCTCATACGCTAAGCTTCAGAGGTCCCAGGTTCAATCCCACACACTGATGACCAGGATCTGTTGGTATTACAGATGCACCATCCCCACAGAGTGGTCGAGCATGCACCACCCCTTGGTCGCTCCATTTGTGACTGCACCATGCATGCACCATCCACCCAGAGGGACTCAGGATGTCCCAGGCTTCCCTGTAATTGCTGCTTCCAGCTACTCCAGGCCAGGATGCGGGTAGGTGCTGGAACTGAGAGTAGGGAGCATGTGCTTTCAGTGGTGGCACCTAGGTAGCGTGGAGGAGGAAGCCGTCTAATAACAATTCAGATGGAGCAAAAGACAGCCAGCAGGGGAGGGAAAAGAGTACATTGGGACAAAAAGTCTAGTGAAACTGTGGCTGGGAGTTGGAGGGGGGAGATAGGGACAAGCAGGTACCCAGGAGAGAAGGGCAAGCTGGAAAATGGTTGGGTATGGAGGCTGGACCCGGGAGCTCATGAGGAAAATGGGGAGTCTGGGAGTTAGTTGGCTGTGGGTGGAGGGAAGATAATGAGATTGAGATTAGAACCTGAGAAGAGGAGAATGGGGCAAAAGTGGATGAGAGAGAGATAGAATCATAGAATATCAGGGTTGGAAGGGACCCCAGAAGGTCATCTAGTCCAACCCCCTGCTCAAAGCAGGACCAATTCCCAGTTAAATCATCCCAGCCAGGGCTTTGTCAAGCCTGACCTTAAAAACCTCTAAGGAAGGAGATTCTACCACCTCCCTAGGTAACGCATTCCAGTGTTTCACCACCCTCTTAGTGAAAAAGTTTTTCCTAATATCCCATCTAAACCTCCCCCACTGCAACTTGAGACCATTACTCCTCGTTCTGTCATCTGCTACCATTGAGAACAGTCTAGAGCCATCCTCTTTGGAACCCCCTTTCAGGTAGTTGAAAGCAGCTATCAAATCCCCCCTCATTCTTCTCTTCTGCAGGCTAAACAATCCCAGCTCCCTCAGCCTCTCCTCATAACTCATGTGTTCCAGTCCCCTAATCATTTTTGTTGCCCTTCGCTGGACTCTCTCCAATTTATCCACATCCTTCTTGAAGTGTGGGGCCCAAAACTGGACACAGTACTCCAGATGAGGCCTCACCAATGTCGAATAGAGGGGAACGATCACGTCCCTCGATCTGCTCGCTATGCCCCTACTTATACATCCGAAAATGCCATTGGCCTTCTTGGCAACAAGGGCACACTGCTGACTCATATCCAGCTTCTCGTCCACTGTCACCCCTAGGTCCTTCTCTGCAGAACTGCTGCCAAGCTATTTGGTCCCTAGTCTGTAGTGGTGCATGGCATTCTTCCGTCCTAAGTGCAGGACCCTGCACTTATCCTTATTGAACCTCATCAGATTCCTTTTGGCCCAATCCTCCAATTTGTCTAGGTCCTTTTGTATCCTATCCCTCCCCTCCAGCGTATCTACCACTCCTCCCAGTTTAGTATCATCCGCAAATTTGCTGAGAGTGCAATCCACACCATCCTCCAGATCATTTATGAAGATATTGAATAAAACCGGCCCCAGGACCGACCCTTGGGGCACGCCACTTGATACCGGCTGCCAACTAGACATGGAGCCATTGATCACTACCCGTTGAGCCCGACAATCTAGCCAGCTTTCTACCCACCTTATAGTGCATTCATCCAGCCCATATTTCCTTAACTTGCTGACAAGAATACTGTGGGAGACAGTGTCAAAAGCTTTGCTAAAGTCAAGGAACAACACATCCACTGCTTTCCCTTCATCCACAGAACCAGTTATCTCGTCCTAGAAGGCGATTAGATTAGTCAGGCATGACCTTCCCTTGGTGAATCCATGCTGACTGTTCCTGATCACTTTCCTCTCCTCTAAGTGCTTCAGAATTGAGTCCTTGAGGACCTGCTCCATGATTTTTCCAGGGACTGAGGTGAGGTTGACTGGCCTGTAGTTCCCAGGATCCTCCTCCTTCCCTTTTTTAAAGATGGGCACTACATTAGCCTTTTTCCAGTCATCCGGGACTTCCCCGGATCACCATGAGTTTTCAAAGATAATGGCCAATGGCTCTGCAATCACATCCACCAACTCCTTTAGCACTCTCGGATGCAGCGCTTCCGGCCCCATGGACTTGTGCTCGTCCAGCTTTTCTAAATAGTCCCGAACCACTTCTTTCTTCACAGAGGGCTGGTCACCTCCCCCCCATGCTGTGCTGCCCAGTACCAGTAGTCTGGGAGCTGACCTTGTTCGTGAAGACAGAGACAAAAAAAGCATTGAGTACATTAGCTTTTTGTCACTGGGTTGCCTCCTTCATTCAGTAAGGGGCTCACACTTTCCTTGACTTTCTTCTTGTTGCTAACATACCTGAAGAAACCCTTCTTGTTACTCTTAACATCTCTTGCTAGCTGCAACTCCAGGTGTGATTTGGCCTTCCTGATATCACTCCTGTATGCCTGAGCAATATTTTTATACTCCTCCCTGGTCATTTGTCCAGTCTTCCACTTCTTGTAATCTTCTTTTTTGTGTTTAAGATAAGCAAGGATTTCACTGTTAAGCCAAGCTGGCCGCCTGTTGACATATTTACTATTCTTTCTACACATTGGGATGGTTTGTCCCTGTAACCTCAATAAGGATTCTTTAAAATACAGCCAGCTCTCCTGGACTCCTTTCCCCTTCATGTTATTCTCCCAGGGGACCTTGCCCATCAGTTCCCTGAGGAAGTCAAAGTCTGCTTTTCTGAAGTCCAGGGTCCGTATTCTGCTGCTTTCCTTTCTTCCTTGTGTCAGGATCCTGAACTCGACCATCTCATGGTCACTGCCTCCCAAGTTCCCATCCACTTTTGCTTCCCCTACTAATTCTTCCTGGTTTGTGAGCAGCAGGTCAAGAAGAGCTCTGCCCCTAGTTGGTTCCTCCAGCACTTGCACCAGGAAATTGTCCCCTACATTTTCCAAAAACTTCCTGGATTGTCTGTGCACTACTGTATTGCTCTCCCAGCAGATATCAGGGTGATTTGAAGTCTCCCATGAGAACCAGGGTGTGCGAAATAGTAACTTCTGCGAGTTGCCGGAAGAAAGCCTCATCCACCTCATCCCCCTAGTCCAGTGGTCTATAGTAGACTCCCACCACGACATCACCCTTGTTGCTCACACTTCTAAACTTAATCCAGAGACTCTCAGGTTTTTCTGCAGTTTCATACTTGAGCTCTGAGCAGTCATACTGCTCCCTTACATAGAATGCAACTCCCTCACCTTTTCTGCCCTGCCTGTCCTTCCTGAACAGCTTATATCCATCCATGACAGTACTCCAGCATGGGAGTTATCCCACCAAGTTTCTGTTATTCCAATCACATCAAAATTCCTTGACTGTGCCAGGACTTCCAGTTCTCCCCGCTTGTTTCCCAGGCTTCTTGCATTTGTGTATAGGCACTTGAGATAACCCGCTGATCGCCCCTCTTTCTCAGTATGAGTATGAGCCCTCCCCCTCACACGCTCCTGCTCATGCTTCCTCCCGGTATCCCACTTACCTCAGGGCTTTGGTCTCCTTCCCCTGGTGAACCTAGTTTAAAGCCCTCCTCACTAGGTTAGCCAGCCTGCTTGCGAAGATGCTCTTCCCTCTCTTCGTTAGGTGGAGACCGTCTCTGCCTAGCACTCCTCCTTCTTGGAGCACCACCCCATGGTCAAAGAATCCAAAGCCTTCTTTCCAACACCACCTGCGTAGCCATTCGTTGACTTCCACGATTCGATGGTCTCTACCCAGGCCTTTTCCTTCCACGGGGAGGATGGACGAGAAGACCACTTGCACCTCAAACTCCTTTATCCTTCTTCCCAGAGCCACGTAGTCTGCAGTGATCCGCTGAAGGTCATTCTTGGCAGTATCATTGGTGCCCACGTGGAGAAGCAGGAAGTGGTAGCGATCCGAGGGCTTGATGAGTCTCGGCAGTCTCTCCGTCACATCGCGAATCTTAGCTCCTGGCAAGCAGCAGACTTCTTGGTTTTCCCAGTTGGGGCTGCAGATAGATGACTCATTCCCCCTGAGGAGAGAGTCCCCGACCACCACCACCCGCCTCCTTCTCTTGGGAACGGTGGTCGTGGAACCCCCAACCCTAGGACAGTGCATCTCATGCCTTCCAATTGGCGGAGTCTCCTTCTGCTCCCTTCCCTCAGATGTATCATCTGGTCCACTCTCCGCATTAGTACCTGTGGAGAGAACATGAAAACGGTTACTCGCCTGTATCTGCGTTGCTGGTACATGGATGCTCCCCTTTTTTCTTCTGGAGGACACATGATGCCAAATTTCTTCACCATCCTCCTGTCCCCAGTGTGCAGCCTGCTCTGAATCTTCAGAACCTTGTGCCCGTAGAAGCATATCCTGGTGTCTGTCCAGGAAATCTTCAGTTTCTCTTGTGCAACGCAGGGTTGATACCTGTTGCTCTAGACCTTGAACCTTCTCTTCGAATATGGCGACCAGCTTGCACTTTGTACAGACAAAGTCGCTTCTGTCCTGTGGAAGAAAGACAAACATAGCACATCCAGTGCAGGTCACAACAGAGCCCCCCCCCAACTCCCCCCTCAATATGCTATGAAAACTCCATAGCCCACCTGTGCTACAACAACTGGTTTTCTACATATAAAAGTCAGTGCTGGTATTAAGGGACAGCAAGCAGGGCAATTGTCCGGGGGCCCATGCCACAGGGCGCCCCATGAAGCTATTGCTCAGGTTTCTGCTTCAGTCCCAGGTGACAAGGCTCAGAGCCCCGGGATTCTGGTTTAGGCTTTGTGCCCTGGGCCCCAGCAAATCTAACACTGGTCCTGAAACTTGCTCGCGGCCCCACCGAGAGCCCCAGACCTTTAGTTTAGAACAACTGCACTAGAACACACTGTCCTCCAGTTCCTAGAACAGAACCCAAGATTCCTGAGTCTTTTCGTTCTTCTGCAAATACATTCTTTGCCAGTGGGTTTCACAGATATGTCATCCCCCCCTCTAGTGCTGGTGCACGTGCAGGATGGAAATCTACTACTGCCGCTACTAGTCATTCCATTAGCTCAAGAGGCAGAGAACTGTGCAGTAGATTTAAAGGTTCCAGTGCTGCTGGTGACCCATGTGGATGTCAATATGATGGAATTTCTGTTATTTTACTTTGCTTTTGTAAAAACCTAGGCTGTTACACACACACACAAATTAAAAAAAAAATCATTAAGGTTTTAAAGTTAGGAAACACCAGAATGAAGGTTGCCTTGACAAGCTTAATTTATCCCCATTATGCATATGCATAATGATGCAGTCTTTAATTATATGATCATAAACTATGTTTTTTCCATAGGTCCCCAGCTTCATCCATTGCACAGGATGAAATGTACTCCAGCAATTAATCAGGATTGTGTCACGAATGAGGCTGTTGTTTATAGGACCCCGGCTTCATTTATTTCATCAGTTGGAAAGTGTGTAGCTGTTTTGGGTAAGGCTTGCACCCTCAACCAAGTGGCAGGAACCACTGAGCCCAGCCAGCAATTGATTATGAGGGACAACAAATGAGAAAACAAGGCTGAGAGTGAAGATCATAGAGCCAGAACGAGGGATCCAGAGAGTGGACGGGAATCAGAGGACCCCAGATAATACCTACTGCTCCTCAAGCTAGTCCAAAGAGCCAGTTAGTGCACCCCAGAGGAGCTCTGCCTACAGATGTGATACAATGAGGCTCCAGAAAGAGGCCCCCAGTTCCTGAGCACCACCACATCGTGCTTCCCCTTCCTGGCTCTGGTAGATGGCCATATTGCCAGTGCTAGAAGAAGGTTGACTTTGTGATGCTCCAGAAGGGCTGTGGGAACACAAGGAGGTACTGGGGAAAATGAAGCCAGAACCACATCAGGAGGTTCTGGAAGAGCCAAAAGACGGGCTACTGCGTGAAATGCATGTCAGCTGAGCTTGAGTATCTAAAGTGCTTTATAATGCTAAGTGCTTTGAAAACTCAGGTCTTACGTGTCTCAAATTGGGTACCCAGAATCAGTGGATATTTTTTATCTGTATTACTGTGTCTCAGCTTTTCATCTGTAAGATGGGGATAATAATAGTCCCTCACCTCACAGGGGAGATAAATTAATTATTATTTGTGAAAACACAGATTCTATAATGATAAGCACCATACAAAATCCCATGAGGAAATTAATAATTTAGTCTTCAGAGAAGGATTTGAATAGTGCCCAGTAAATAAGGCCTCAGAGTGCACTATGAGGATAAAACAAAATAGTGAACAGTTGGTCATTAATTAAGCACAGTCCATCCTGTGCACTGAATGAGGCAGAGGTCCTGTGGAAAAAAGTAGTATGTGGTGGTGTAATTAAAGATCATCATAATGGATATGCACAAGGAGGCTGAATTAAAGTTGATCATGCGTTTCCTAACTTTTCTGTGCTTGATTTAATCTTTTAACATAGATCTTTACATCTAACATAATATACACACACTCATAGTAACTTAAGTTTTGCTGATCCTGAATCTGTGACAAAAGCGTATGATGGTTCCAACTGTGAGAAACAAGTATATATTTAAAAGAAGAAACTGGTAAGACATTAACTTAGCGAGATATTTCATGCTTTTTAGTGTCTGCCTTTCAACTTTTCAGCAAAATCTTCAGAAAGGGTCAGTGCCCAATTAAACTCTTCTATTAAATGCTGAACATAGAAGCTATATATTTAACAGTTTTCCACTCTGTTTCATCACTGTACAAATGATATGTCTTCTAGAAATTTCTATAACATGTCAGGTATTCATGATGAAAAAGCACATTTGTACTGCTGGTTCAGAGATAATTACTTGCCATTAGGTTCATAAGAACATAAATTCTATTCATTTCTGTTATCTAACTTGTCAACTTCTTAAATTTTGTCTACAGTCTGCCCCTCTAGTGACAAGCAGCAAATAATTTAATCTTCTACTAAAATGATAATGACTGGCAAATGAAAATCTCATTGAAACAGAAATACAGTGTGGCAGTGATTGCATTAAAATAACTCCCCTGCCCCCAGACCCCTGGAATAATGATTTAACTGTTACAATTCAATTGAACTGTTTTTTTTATTTTGATAATACTAAACACATCTGATTTAGACCCTTGGTCATCTTGTTGGGATGCAAGTAATACATGACACTTATTTTATTGTAAGCCCATTTGAATTTCAGGGTCAAGAGTTCAAATTATAGCCTTTATCTTGTACACAAGCAATTTTGCATTTACAGTCACTTGCATTCCAAGTTGTTTGGGCAAGTGATATAATTTGTCGTGCTTGGTTTGTGCACAGTTGAGGTTTGCATCTCTCAGTGATGTCACCTGCACCAAAAATGAATGCAAAAACAATCGGTCATGCAAAAGATTCATGCATAAACATAAGCTAGGTTGACGCCCATTTCAAAATTTGGCACTCACTGTTCAAAGAAATCGATCTGGTTTCTACATAATAATTTTGTTCTCCTGTTGTGAATAGCAGTAAAATTGATACAGTGTCAGTGATATGCTGCTAATATTTTAACCAAGGGTTAACCAGAGATTCCCATAGAATTGTGCCCTTTATCTTGTGGTAAGACCTGTGTTCTAGGGCTGGCCATGCTAGTAGAGAGGAGGAATTGGGAAATCTTATTACTTCGTTTTCCCATTTAAAAACGAACAAAAACGGGGGATGGGAGGTTTTTCTATAACCCAGTGTTTCCTACACACAAAACCTCAGCCATCTCGACCGAAGGAATTGAGGGAGAAAAACTACTTTTTGGTTTGGACTTTTATTACATTACGGACTATAGCTATTGTCTTTTGTATAAAGACCTTAGATAACCAAAATCAAGGGGGAAAAACTACTTGGAAACCAGATGTACAGTAAATTGTGTTGCTTGAACTAATAATTTTGCTCTTGGAAAAATATACTGGATATATGGACAGTGTAATGTGGAACAGTGTTCAGTACATGTACCGGTAATTTGAAACAGGGAAGGACTAAGTAGCTTGAGGGGCAGCCAGGGAAGCTTTTACTTTAGCCTGCCATTGGAAGCAATGTGGTGCATGCAGCCCAAATGGAAAAATCTTGCTCATCAGAAGCAATTTTAGGAGTCCCAGCCAGTGATGATTACTTTCTGGCTGGGATGGTTTAGCAGTGGAGACTCCCATCAAAGGCAGAAAAATCACCCAATCTCCCCTTCCATTTCTTGTAAATCTTTAAATCAACCTGCTTATGAGAGCACCTGGAACTCCCTTCAGCATATAAATGCTGCACGGACCTTACCAAACAAGGAGCTCCCCGCAACATAAATGGATTTGGTACTAGTTACACAAGTCTTGTGATTACCTAAGAGGGCATGTCTTCATGCTGATAAGAAATGCCTTGTAAAATGTTGGTACTATGTATCAAGTATTTAAGAGTACCCTGATAAACATACAGATGGGACCATTAATGAACATTAATTGCTTTAAACTAGACTTTATTGTGTATTTCCTAGTGGAGAAGTGCCCATTTGCATGTATAATGGAAATAAATGCCTCCTGACTGACAAAATACCTCCTGACTGACAAAAGCCTCTTACTTTGTAGGCTGAAGAAAACCGGAAGGACAGCACAAATAAAAAGACTGTGCTAATATATTGGGTGTTTTAACTTACTAAGATCTTTTTCAATCTTTTTTTCTAATAACAAACCAAACAACATATAAAACAGATACAAAAGACCAGTGCTTAGATTCCCACATGTTAACTGCAGTATGCCCAGCACATGAAGTTTTATGGCACATATAAAAATAAAAAGAAATCACAGTCACAAGAGGTAAGTGGGAGGAGAGACAAAGGGAACAAGAAGGTAGTCTGGGGAGTATGTTGATTTTATTTCCTACCTTACATCTAGGCCTCCTACAAGGATCTTTAGTCAACCAGCTCTAGCAAGCTATCCCAAATGGACTCTGTTTTTTTTTTTTTTTTTGGTGGGGTTTGCTGTTTATTGTATGTGATCCTTTCCTTCACAGCCAGGTCTACCAGCCCAGTATACCTGCCTTAATGAGTTGGGGGTATTTACTTTTCCATTTTACCAAAATATGATCTCACAACCAGTAAAGCTCTATGTCGCCATCTCCCTTGATATGACGACACCCAACAAGTGGCAGTTATAAGCTCCCATTTGTAAGAATCTGCTTTAAGGTTATGTGAAGTCTCTAGGATCGTGTTAATTCTAGAAGCTTGAAACAAGACATGACTAAAACATATGTGCAAGTGAGACTCCTTTGCCCCAGCACCTCCCCCAGCCTGGGGG
The DNA here is from genome assembly GCF_965140285.1 of Lepidochelys kempii. NCBI lineage: Eukaryota > Metazoa > Chordata > Testudines > Cheloniidae > Lepidochelys > Lepidochelys kempii. The sequence goes on from NC_136380.1 coordinate 98,386,748, forward strand.
TAGCTTTAATTTTGTAAAGTCTTTGGGGAGACCAGTACCCCCTAAAAGGGTTTTTTATGTTTTCTTTTATTTTTTGTTGTTGAGACGTAATCAGAGGTCTAAGGTTGCTTCTCTAATCTATTATATTGTTCTGTTGTGACTTGGGTTTTCAGAACCCCCCACAGAGGCAACTTAACTATTTCACTCCAGGCGGTGTAAGGAATAAATCAACAGGAACTCAGCACTTCTGTCTGATCAAGGAGTAATGCAAGTAAGCACACTCTTGTCTAACACGGCAGTTTATTAGATTAAAGCACATGCAGACATAAGCAATAGGTTAAGAACATCCCAGCTATTTACCTAACACCTGGAATGGTATTGAGTATTTAACAGCAGGTTCACAGTGGCCAGTTGCTCACCCACCGGGGAGAAAGCGTGTCAGGAAAAACATCTCTCAGGATGTCTTCAGAGTATACTATATTACACTATATTAACTAATCTTTTATAACTAACTTCTACAAAACACATAGGTCATAATGATCCCTACTGGCTCATCACTTTTCTGACTTTTAATATCAGAGGCATCTAGACAAGGTTTTCCAACCACCAAGGTTTTCAGACTCAGTTGTTTACATAGTTGTCTCCTCCTCCCATTTGGATTAGCAGAAACTGTAGCTAGTTTTGACCGAGCTTCTAAAAACCTGTCTCCAAATTAATCCTTAACTATGTGGTGTTCTATTTCATTACTTCAGGGTGGCTGAATGCACATAATACGGTTGCCATTAGCTTGATCACATTCTAGGGTATACACACCCCTCAAATCCAGGGCAACATTCCCCTCCTTAAAGGCCATATATTTTTAATATTAAGGCCTTTACATATATAATGAGTTCAGTGGGTTACTTTTGAAGGTCCAGCGTTAGGCTCAAGGCTCTCAACCGAGACCGAGCAAGAATCTTCTCTCCAGTTTCACCCCTGACTTTGTCTCGTTAAGGACCTGACTTCATGTACTTATCTTTGGGGGGTACCTATGTTCTATAAAACAGCTGGCTTGCAACCAATCACTCTTCCTTCGAATCTACCATATCAGTGCTAGAAGCACAACAGCCAAAGCCACCTGAAACATTAGAATCACCACAATTAAATGTCAGGCCAAATTAAATCCCTAATGCTGTGGAGGACCATCTCAATAATGTCTCCCACCAGTTTTGTTCCAAATCTCTGCTAACCCTCTCATTCACTTATTTAATCTCATTAGAAGCATGATGGATGGTAACCATGACTTTGTGTGCCTCCCGCCTTGCAACTTACAAATAATTCCTTAAATAGGAATACTTAAATAACATTCTGACAACAATCAAATTATTTAAATGAATACAGGCATTTTCTATTACATCTAAACATACATCTTGTGGCTGCAAGGTATTTGTGTGAAGTATCAGGGGGTAACTGTTAATCTGTATCCACAAAAACAACAAGGAGTCCAGTGGCACTTTAAAGACTAACAGATTTATTTAAGGTATTTGTGGTACATTTATATCCAATCCCAAATTCTTCTAAGAAGGCTCCTGATTTCCAGTGGGAGTATTCCACTCATACCATCTCTAATCATGTCCTTTACCACATCTAGAATCCGCATCTGCATTTGCTAGCATGCCAGGGCCAAGAAAACATTACTTTGGAGGGCACCAACAGCCTGCAAAAAGAAGTGGAGTGTTCCTTTTCCTGGGATTGCTCCCATTTCTCTAAAACCTGTACTGTATACAGCTTAGCTGATCTAAAAATACCCTCAGCAGCATTGCTAAATCTTTTAGGTGTTGACCCATTGCATTCATATTATTCACACCTCCTCCTAATTTATATTACACCTCTACCCCGATATAGCGTGGTCCTCGGGAACCAAAAAATCTTACTGTCTTATAGGTGAGACCATGTTATAGCGGGGTAGGGAGAGGAACCGCTCCCCACCCCAGCTCACCTCCGCCTCTGCCTCCTCCCCTGAGCACGATGCTGCGGCTCTGCTTCTCCCTCCCTTCCAGGCTTGCCACGACAATCAGCTGTTTGGCACAGGAAACCTGGAAGGAAGGGAGGCGGGGGTAGAAGCGGAGTGGCGGCAGCGCGCTCAGAGGAGGAGGCGGCGCGGAGGTGAGCTGGGGTGGGGAGCTGTTCCTTTGTGCCTTCCCCCCGGTTACTTGCTGTGGCCCTCCCCGGCCTCCCACCCCAGCTCACCTCTGCCTCCTCCCCTGGGTGCGCCACTTCTGCTCTGCTTCTCCCCCCGCCTCCCTTCCTGCCAGCTGCTTGGCTCAGCAAGCCTGGGAGGGAGGCGGGAGAAGCGGAGCAGCGGTGCGATCGTGGGAGGAGGCGGAGCAGAGGTGAGCTGGGGCGCAGCAAGTAAGGGGAGAGCACAGAGGTAACACGAATTCAGATATAATGAGGTAAAGCAGCCCCGCTCCCCGGAGCGCCGCTTTACCACATTATATCCGAATTTGCGTTATATCGGACTGCATTTTATCGGGTAAAGGTGTATTTAATTGTCTACTGTACATCCATACACTGACCATAATTCAACTTACTTTTTACCTTCATCTTTACATGCTTCTTCCCATCGGTTTGAAATGCATATGCTTCAATCAGATCATTTACAGGTGGTTCCAACATTCACGCTTTTATACATTTTAATCATTTTACCAAAACACCATGTAACCATCCTGTTATTCAAACATCCTTTATCCCTGTTACAAATTTCTTAATGACCTGGGGCCTCCCAAGTGCAAGGCAAAAGAGCATCCCATTCCTTCCTGGTGTCGTTATCATTAGTCTTGCCTCCCCAAAACTTTCCTGCCCAATGTTTGCGTATAAAAGGGAGTGTTTCAGCCTAAAATGAATGGTCTCTTCCCCTGATGCTGTCCAGTTGGGGATGTCAATTCATAAATGAACACAGAGGGGTTTACGGGTGGGAAAAAACCTAAAATTTAAACTAAAATTGTTACCAATCTGCAGTCCCAAATAATGTTCCTGATTTTTCTTTCCATCAGCAGATGACCCTTCGTTGTGTCTTCTGGAAGTGGGTTGTGGGTGGGGTCACTTCTCTCCCATTGGCAGCTGACCACTTCCAAGGGGCATTGGCAGCACTACTGGAGACTTTTCTGGTCACCAGGATTGACATCAAGTTCCTCTGTGTCATTCACTTTGAACACCACTGTTATCCACGGGAAGTTTCCCCACACTGTGGGCATACCAGGTTCCGGATTCACACCATCAGAGGAGTAGGCCTGCGATCCAAATGCCAGCCAAAGCAGCATATACAAGTGCATCATCTCAAGGTCTTCCAGTATCCATGCAATTGGTAATCTAAAACACAAAGCAAAACAAAACTTCTCCGCTCCTATATAGCGGGAGGTATACATTTAAACGTTTAACTAAACTTATTAACATGTACAGAGACCTATCTGGGCCTAAATCCCTCATCCCTCTCCTCCCCCCTTTTTCCCTTGGGACGGGGCTCTTTAACTCTTAATTGTGCTTTAAGCACCCACTTGGGGCTCAGCAAATTTATCAGCCCAAATTTGCTTAGGGCTTGCTGGGGCTGGACACCTGACCACTATTAATCTTGCGAATAAGCACATATTTCACTGGGAAGTGGGCAGTTTTCAGTAACACAGGAGACAATCCCACCAGATATTCCCAAGGCTGCAAAGCCCAAACTAGTGCCCAAATCTCCTTGTTCACAGGGAGTAAACCCCCTCTCTATTTTACTTAAAATTTTGGAGGCTTAAACCACAGGACGGAGGCCTGTTCCATGGTTCTAATTTAGCACAACTTTCATTCCCTTTTCTGTAGTTGCCAGCTATGGTCGCACCCGGGGTATAAAACTGGAGCCTAAATTAAGGCCTCCTTTAACTAAATCATGGCTTCGTGCTCCAGAGGTCCCCAATTCTGTTCCACCCCCTTCTTTAACAGTTCATGCAGGGGCTGCCTTCTTTGAAAATCCATGAGAGAAAGGATCTAAGAGCTGTAACATCTGTAATTTAGGAATCGGGTCCATTCTTTGTTGATCAGGAGAATGTTCTTTTCTGTCCTCAAAATCACTCCAAAATAATTCACTTGCTAGGAACACAGCTAGGCTTTCTTTTGGCTTAGATGTGATCTGGTCCTGGATTGCTAATTGGGATATATATACTTTAGTATGCTGCATTGCATTCAGTTTTTTCACTTTATTGACTTCCTCCCAGTTTTTAATATGGGATTCCCCCACACTGGGGCGTCTACGTGAGATGAAAGGTGGAATTTGTGTTGACGTGCTAATTTGACCTATATCTGACAGGCTGTATAGATGGATGTGGGGTTTCGATTTTGTAGCAATTACAGGATCCAGAGCCTAATATAGCCATGGATGGAAAAGGGAGGGACAGCTCCATCTCAGCATTCATTCATGTAAATATTTTATTTGTAACAGCATATGTGCTTTGCATGGCCTGGCTTATTAGAAATTGAATCCAAATAGATGCAAAGAAGCGCTATTAGGATGATTAAAGGAATGGAGAGCCTGTCTTAGGAGTGGAGTTGTTTAGTCTAGCCTAGCTTATTTAGCCTAGCAAAATGAAGGCTGAGAGGGGATATGATTGCTGTTTATAAATACATCATGGAGCTAAGAACTGGGGAGGGAGACATGCTCTTTGAGCTAAGGGACAATGCTGGCACAAGAAAAAATGGTATAACTGCCCATGAAAACATTTAGGCTGGAAATTAGAAGGTTTCTAACCATCAGAAGAGTGAGATTCTGAAACAGCTTCCCAGTAGAAGTAGTGGGGGCAAAATTTTAAGTTGGAGCTTGATGAATGTATGAATGGGATTTATATGACAGGGTTGCCTGCAATAGCAGGAGACTGGACTTCATGATACAGGAAGTCCTTTCTCATCCAATGTCCTATGTTCCTATAAAGGCATTATGGAATTGACTCAGATTTTAGAATCTAAACACCCACAAACCCACACAGTTCATCTGGTTGCTGATGTCTCTTTTGTTTGTTTGTTTGTTTGTTTTAAAGGATATTGCTTTTCTGAAAATAGTGTTGGGGCATTTGGAATAGGAGTCCCCATGGCACATATATTCCTCTGAGCAGTGTGCTCATTGTTATCAAGTTTATTTTTTCCCAGAGCCTGAGTGGGACAGCTTCCCATTTATTCACGCCATTGGTGATTTGTGTAATTGCTAATATATTGTTAATACAGGTACAAATTCACAGAACAGGGAAATGTAGTTTTTCATTTGCTGCTATTGAATTTAGATATTTTATCCTGGGCGAGGATACCTCTGTTCTCCCTTACCTCTTCCTCATTGCAAATTATCCTAGTGCTTGTTTAGACATTATAGAAGTCTCACTTTACATGATGTGCACTTCTTTGCCAGATACAAAAAGGAGAGTTAAGGTGGACCCTACAGTATGAGATAGGACAATTTTTATTTGGTTTTGTCCAGTTTAGCAAAGTTCAGGTTCCAGAGAAATTAGGATCACTAAGGGTACATCTACACTACCCGCTGGATCGGTGAGTAGTAATTGATCTATTGGGGATTGATTTATTGCATCTAGTGTAGAAGCGATAAATCAATCCCCAATCGCTATACCGTCGACTCCGGAACTCCACCATGGTGAGAGGCAGAAGCGGAGTCGATGGGGGAGTGGCGGCTGTTGATCCCACGCCGCGAGGACACAGGAAGTAAGTGATTCTAAGTCAATCTAAGATACATCGACTTCAGTTACGCTATTCTTGTAGCTGAAGTTGCATATCTTAGATCGATTCCCCCCCCCCCTGCCCCCAAGTGTAGATCAGGCCTAAGTATATGATTTTGGAGTATACAAAGCTGCTTGTATTCAAGTCAATGGGAGTTAAGAGAGCACATTCAAGGCCATAAAGTAGTCCAATACATTTACTTACTTATATTCTTGGTATTATAAGCCAGCTTTCTTTATTCTTTGAATGGTTTTCTCTGATTCCATTCCATTTATTTTCAGTGTGCCATTATGTTTATCTGTCTCTGTCCGTCCGTCTGTCCATCCATCCACCCTGCAAACCTGCTGAGAAGAGACAGTCCTGTGGCATATTAGTTCTGCCTTTAGATGCCCAGGTAGCAGATGTGGCCAGAGGTGCTATTAGTCAACACCATACCAGTGCTCTGCACTCTACATTGGCTGCTAGTTGAATTCAAGGTTCATTCCAAGTCCTTGTTCTCATCCGCAAAGCTCCTAATTAGCTAGAACCCATTTATCTCAGTGACTATCCTTTCTTTGTTCAACACCACATCTGCTATGCTCAGTAGGGACGCTTTAGTTGACAAAGTCCACATTTTCCTTTGTGATGGGTTGGGGTGTTAGGAAAGCAGCGTCCATTGGAAATCAGACTAAGGGCTTGTCTACACTTACAGAGTAGCTGTGCTGCCGTAGCACTTACTGAAGATGCTACCTACGCCAACGGGAGAGCTACGTCACCTGCTGGAGAGGCAGTAGCTATGTTGACGGGAGAAGCCCTCCCATCAGTATAGCGCTATCTACACTGGAGGTTAGGTCGGTATTACTAAGTGGCTCATGGATGTGGAAAATCCATACCCCCCTGAGAGACCTAGTTATACTGACATAAGTTTGTAGCATAGACCAGGGCTCAGGCAGACTCACTTCCTTCAGAGCATGATGCAAAAAAAATGCATGTGTAAAGCAAGCATTTCCCCAAGCAATTGTGTTGTACAACAGCTGAAACAAAAGGTATCAACCATGTATACCCACATCAGTTGTAAGAAGCTAGCATGAGGGAGAGGGAAGGAATGTTCTGCCTTTCAGAGGTTATAGTCTGTAAATAAAGACGCAGAAGACAATTAAAACAAAACAAAGCCCCAAAAAGAGGGGGGTAAGCGATAGTGTAAAGCCATCTTAAAACCCCCACTCAGAACTTAATTAAATTCAAGCATTATTGCTCTCTGTAGCCAACCGTTCATGGCACCAGAGGGCCACATCCAAAGTGTCAGCAATCTGGTCTTTTTCTTTTTACTGATGCAGGAAACATATGGCTAGCCATTAGCACCATCTGCTACGTGAGCGTCAGGAAAACGAAGTAGGGAAGATCCTTTAGGACATCAGCATTAAAATGAGAATCACCAGTTTCAGAGTTAAAAAGCTACCAGTCTAACAACCCAGTTTTCCAGCAGACAAAGGCTATTAGTGAAAAGAAGCAATCATCTACACTGCAAAAAAGGTGTGCTCTTAGGTTAGCTAACTTGTGCTAGCTAACTCAGGTTAAAAAATCAGTGAAGACACAGCAACTCTGCTATGAACTCGGAAAAGCAGTTCAAGTTAAAGCCTGGGGCTGAACGGAAGCCCCACTAACCGAAGTTAAAAGCAGAGTTGTTGTGTCTTCACTGCTATTTTAACCCAAAGTAGCTAATCAGGTTGGCTGTCATGAGTTAAGAACGCACCTTTCTTGCAGTATAGATGTACCAGACTCGTCTCCCCAGCCCTACCCAGTTCTTTCAATGTTTACTAGCACTCCTGTGAATGAGGAAGACATGGTGAAATGAAAGAGAAACCCAACTGTGTTTTGCAGCACAAGTGTACCTGGCTAGTAGTCAGCCTGTTTCACTCTATGAAATGGGGGTGTAACAGAGTGGTCTGTCCCTTTAAGGAGCAGGAGGGGTAGGGAGCTGTCAGCCCGGAACTGGAGAGTAGCCCAGGAAGCAGGTGGTAATGCAAAAATCCCGGGAAGTGGGTGGACGCAAGCCCACCCACTGCTAAAGGCCCTTCCCCCAGCCTAGCGGGAGGGACCACTGGACCCAGGGACCAACTGATTATGGGGGACAACTAATGAAAAACAGGGACGGGAGTGAGGGTCAAAGGTTCAAAATAAGGATACCGGATGAGGACACCGAGCAGAGAACCCCGGACAGCGCCCACTGCTCCTCAAAGCTGTCGAGGGAGCCAGCGGACGCTGCCCAGTGGAACAGGGCCTGGGATCAGCCAACCCAGCTGGGTTTGATTCTCAGCTGGGGGATAAAAATGAGGGCCCCAGCTCCATGAGAGAGATTGGGACCAGGAGAGGGCTGAGAACACAGTCTCCTGTGGCTTCAGTGGAAGGCTACGAGAAGGTAGTCAGGCCCGATGCGCACACATACGCCAGGCTGGGGAGGTCCAAGCCCTTTCGCTGCCAGAGGGCCCAAAGACTCAGTGAAGAATTTTTGTTGTTGTACTTTCCTTTGTTTGTGTGTTGATGACTATACAGAGCACTGTGGAAAGGGCTACTGCAGAGCTCCTCTCTGAATATGTATTATTTAATGCTGTTTCCAGGAGCATGTTCATCAGACATGGCTGCACTTGAGCCTGATTAGTGGTTTCATGGTTGCAGGCTACAGTATATGTAGAAAAATTGTATGTAATGTGAGGTAAGCTGAGAGTGGTCATTTGTACGTTGTTATTGGACTGGCATCCTTTGAAAGCGAAAGAAAAAATCCTGCGCGGGGGAGAGGGGTACGAGACTGCGGGCGAGTCCGCCCCAGGGCTGGGGCCTCCTGCAATTTTGGGGGCTGTGGGTCCCCCATGGAGGAAGCTGGGTGGAGCTGCAAACCCGTTATCCAGGCCAAGACAGTTCTGGTTAACTTATCTGCTGAAGCTCTCAGTTACCCACCCATGAACATCCCCACATTGCCAGACTTTCTAGCCCAGCACAAGGGCAGGTTCAAGCACCCCAATCTGGAAGCACTGCAACTCAGGGCCTGATATTTGAATGTGCATGTGAACTCATGTTCTAAAAGGGCACAATCCATCCTTAACCAAAGCAGAAAAGACTCTATGAGAAGCTGTTACTCACTAATTCAACTTGTCTCCATAATCCACCAGGATCCCTGGTATCTTAGAATATCTACTTACCCTTATGGGTCCCGCAATCCATTCTCTTCAAGAACATTTAGCAGTGATAATCACTTTCCATCTTCTGGTGGATAACTGTACAAAATTCACACATCCTGTCACAACTAGATTTCTGAAGGGGGTTCTCAGATCCTTCCCACCACTGGTGAAGTTTGGACCTCAATTTTCTTTTATTTTCACTCACTAAACCCCCCTTTGAGCCTCTATTCCAGTGGTCCCCAAACTGTGGGGCACTCCTGGGAGGAGAGGGGGGGAACAGGGGACAGCAGGGCCCGGGCCAGCCCACCAGCAGGTGCGGGGGAAGAGCACCATCCAGCCCCACTTTGACCCCAGCCGCGACTCAGCTCCTGGCCCAGGGGAGAGGGGAGTATGGTGTTGCAGACACATTCTATGACTGGTAAGGGGGTTGTGAGAGGAAAAGTTTGGGAACCACTGCTCTATAGTGTTCTGTGGCCCATCTGTCCATGAAGATGGCCTTTCTAATAGCCATAATGTCAGCCAGAAATCAGCGAGTTGGGAGTGCTCCTGGTGGAGCCACCATATATTATCTTCTATAAATAAAAGAGTCTCGTTATGCCCCATCCTAGATTCATTCCTAAAGTAGTTTCCGAGTTTCATATGAGGCAGGACATCCACTTCCCAGTATTTTTTCCAAAACCTCATGGCACAGATGAAAAAAGACAGCTGCATAGTCTAGCTGTCTGAAGGGCTTTGGCTTTTTATCTGCAAAGAACAAAGGATGTTAGAAAGACACCTAACCTATTTGTTTCCTTAAAGGGATCCAGGGCTCAAGCAGTATCTATGCAGAGATTTTCAAAATGGATCTCTGGTTGTATCACTCTTTGTTACCAGCTAGCTCATATCTCCCCGCCCCTCCGGAGGGGAGAAGGGCTCATTCCCCAAATTACTTCAGCTGCATCTCTGAGAGATGTCCCTCTCCTAGAAATAGGAAGACAGTAGGGCAACTACTTGAAGCTCTTTGCATACCTTCACACGAGACATTACACTCTGGTCCAGTTACAGTCAGTCTCACTTCTGCATCCACACACTTCCTGTCTGACTACTGCTTGTTACCACACTTACCTATAGCTGGAGGTTCTTTGAGATGAGTTGTTTCTATGTGTATTCCACTGTCTGCTTGCAAAAAAAAATTCTGGACACAGCCACATGGTTCACATGTGTAACTCATGTGGAATACAGATAGGAACCACGCATCTCGAAGAACCTCCAGCTACAAGTAAGTAATTTATTATATTATGAAGTATTATTTCATATAGAAATCTTTAGAATCCCAATTACTTCTCGGCTATGAAAATCTTTCACCTGCCATCTTTATGTTGTTTACATATATAATGCTAGCTGCCCATCTTTTTTATTACTGATAGTATGTCAGTGAATAGAGCATCTTAATTTTGAGTATCTAAATGTCAAACTTTCATCTATGTATTTAAGATCCATCTCTATAAATGTCTAGCAGATCATAAGCATCTTGTCTGTTGAAGGGTTAGAAACATTAATTAGAGAATCTAATCTCATTAAAGTTGCTCAGTGACAGTGAAATAATGTTAAGCATCTATCTGTCAAATATCTATCTGTTTTTTAATTCCTTAATCAAACCTTGCCTTGCCAAAATGTTTATTGATGAATTCTCAAAATGTAATTCCTTCACGTTCTCTGGTCATTATGGTTACAACAATATTAACATTTGTGTAATTAATTGTTCACATTTTGTTTTCTAAATTCATAATTTAGGGCCAGTTTGTGTCTGGCCCTCACATGGGTGTGCAGGGGAGTGTGAGTACATGTGAAGCCCACCATTCTTGCATACCCCATGCAATGCCCAATCACAACCAAGTCCTTCTGCCTGAGCAGGCAGGGATTGCTTCCTCAATGTGCCTTTAGAGAAACACTGCACCTCAAAGGTAGAGGACAAGATCATGCTCCTCTTTCCTTTCCTTCCTGTCTCTACCAATCTGCAGAGCGTCCTGGGTTCACCAGTTGGAGCAAGATGTGCTAACTGAGCCTGTTACCACAGCATATGCTCCGAAGAGAAAGCCCGAGTTGACAACTGGTGCCTCCACATAGTGGGGGGTCACCAGCTAAAGGGGAGGACACATGATCTCCCCATGTGTCTCCTCTCTGCCCCACCCCCAGCTCCTCCTCTACCCCTGGCACGTTTGGCTGCTCTCTCTGGCAGCTGGGTTTGGAGCAGGACGGAGCCACTCCCGGTTGCTGCTCCAGCTGCGTGGGAGAGAGCCTGGCTGGGGAGAGGCGGCAGTGGCAGCCCACTCCCTGCCTGGCCTCGGCTTCTGGGGACAAGGGACAAGCATGCCAGGGGAGGGAGGTGGGGCTCCAGCTCGCTCGGCCACTGTCCCTGGAAGCTGAGTCTGGATGGGAAGCAGCCCGCCACCGCAGCCAGGCTCTCTCCCTAGCAGCTGCTGCGGGCAGCGTCCCAGCATGGCCAGAGAAGCTCTGGCCCTGCTCCTTCCTCTCCCCGCCTGGGCAGCTGCTTTGGGGGGCACTTGACCCTGCATCCCCCCCCCCGACACATCGCCTCTGTCAGGGTTACACACGTGAACAGATGTAAAACTGCCTTCACTGAACAAAGATGCTCCACCAGAGAAGTAGATTGCATCATGGAATGGGCCGCCTAAATACTCTGAGAGAACCTGGACAGTCTTTCAGTACAGGAAAGAAAAAACATTGACTGCACAGCCCTAGTTGTCACCTGCCACCACACGCTGGAACCCATGCAGTGTATCACCAAAAAATTACAACCCATGCTTCATGGGGACTGAATTCTGAAAGAAATCTTTCCTAAACCCCCTCTTCTGGCCTTCAAACAACTCCCCATCCTTTCCACACTCATCATCAGAAGCAAGCTCCCCATAGACCAGGATCCACCAACTCAAAGTGGCACCAGATCCTGCCAGAACAACAGATGTGAAACCTGCAGATATATCTCTATTGCTGCAATGATCAATAGTCTCCACAATATACCTTTCAAGATCCATGAGTCCCATACATGTCTATCACAACATGTGGTCTACCTCAACTAGGATATCATGCTCCAGCAACAATTATGTGGGTGAAACGAGACAATCACTATGCCCCTGAATGAACTCGCACAGAAAAATGATAAAAGATAAATACACCCTATCACCAGCGACCAACATTTTTCACAAAGCGATCACTCCATATCTAACCTTTCAGTTCTCAACCTCAAAGGATACTTGCACAACACCTTCAAAAGGCAAAGCTGAGAACCTAAATTCATAACTCTAATGAACATTAAAAAACATGGACTAAACAGAGACACTGGGTTTTATGGCTCATTTCAACAGTTTGTAACATACCCTAACTCTACTGCCTACTACTCTCTTTTGTCCTAGGACTGAAGAGGTGTTAACTGCCCATTTCATTTTAAGTAGAATCCAACAAATGTGTAAAACCCTTAACAATTGCTTAACAATCTGTCCTATTTTGTATATAGGTTGGACACTGGTTACCTTTTCTAGTCCTGAAGGAGAGTTATGTAACGCTCAAAAGCTTGTCTCTTCCAACAATAGAATTTGGTCCAATAAAAGATATTACCTCACCCGCCTTATTTCTCTCCTATCTGAGCCTGCAGGGGTCATTCTATTCTGGGAGGGTCATTCCACTCTGTGTGCAGATGAAATTGGCCATTACTGAATTTATTCTTTAGTACTTACATTGAGAACAAGTATTTAATAATAGACTCTTCAGTCTAATAGAGAAATGTATAACATGATCCTGTGGCTGAAAGTTGAAGCTAGACAAATTCAGACTAGAAATAAGGAGTTTAGCAGTGAGAGTTATTAACAATTTGCCAAGGGTCGTGGTTGATTCTCCGTCACTGATAATTTTAAAATACAGATTGGATGTTTTTCTAGCAGTTATTTTGGGGAAGTTCTGTGTCCTGTGTTATAGTGCTCAGACTAGATGATCATAGTGGTCCCTTTTGGCTTTGCACTTTATGAATCTGTTGAAGCAACTGGCACCCATTTGGAGCAGAGAGAGCTTTTCAAAGTGGTGTATGGAGTTACCATAATCAAATCTGGTTTTACAAATCTGGTTAAATTAGACAGAACTCAGTACACACCTTGCTGTGATTATGTATTTTTAACCTAAAGGGGTGTATCCTTTCTTGATGCTGGTGTAACTTCCATGAACATTAATAGAAATAAAACTTTAAAATTGGATGGGGGAAAGTATCTTTCAGTTGAAATGGATTATATTCTGAAAGTAACGAACTGCAGTACACTCTAGTTAAAAGAAATTTCTTCAAAATTTTTGTATATATTGCCAGGGAATTGTATATTACATATACTTTATGAAAAGAAGAGCTAATTCCATTGTGCACTGCTCACTAATTTAAGAGCCTGATTTTCTGCAGCCCTCTCCCCCCAGCTTCTGTTTTGGTAGGTGTAATGTCTGGGTCCAAAAGGTTGTAGGGCAGGAAGCCCCAGTCACCAATGAATATTTTTGTATTTTTAAAAAAAAATGGGAGATGTTTAAATTACATTTGGGTTTGGAATATTTCAGGTTTAAAACTGATCATTTCAAGTATTCTTTTAGTCACTACTAATCAGTATTGAAACAAGTCGCTTACTTTGGACTCCTACATGGCTAAGTGTCACGAATAATTACACTTTTCAGAAAAATAGCCACCTCTAGCACTAGACTCAAAAATGGGAAATGTCATTAAAAACTTTTAAAATAAATCAATTTAATAGTTTATTCAGGATGACAAGTACTTCTTTCCCTGTAGGCTTTCTTACTGCTAAGCTGAACAAAATGGGTGTAGTTTCCCTTTCAGCAGACTTCTCGCCATCGGCACTGGCGATCGTTCTACTTCTGGTGGTTGGACATTGATATATGTCTACGGAGAAGATGAGTACTTTCCAGCACTGACTATCCCTAGAATATACTGGAATATTATGTTAATTTCCAGGACAATCGTAAACATGCATGAAGATTTACATAAAAACGTATTAAGAACAGAAGACTCTATCTGGAAAGGAATATAAAGTATTGCTGAATTTTTAATAGTCGTGTGTTAGATGAAAATGCACTGCCTGGAGTGTCTGCCATTAAAATATGGATCTTTTTATTTAAAGGGACATTAACATTAATTTCTCCTGCCATGGGTTTTCTGCTCAGAACCTAACTCATAACTACTTATGGGCATTTCTGTCCAATATAGCAGAATGGAGCCAGATTTACAAATTCCCTCTTTTTTCACCCCCTCCTTTAAAAAAAAAAAACCACCTGAAAAATTCTTCTGCTGCCTAATTTACTGAAGAGGCCACACCCACACCTGTCTCTCGGCCTCCACAGAAGTGTGCAAATGTTGCTTCCTCTTTCTTTCCATAAGAGAGCCTTTTGCAAAGGATTCTTTACCCTATTTTTTTTAATTTCTCTCTGACAATTTTCTCCTTTTCCATTAATTTTGGTGCCCATCTGGAAAGAAGAAGGCGGTCTTCACCTTTCCTCTTTGAGGAAGCTTGGGGACTCCCCAAGCCTCCTGGTAGATCTGCAGCCCTTATTAGTGATTACACAGGATCGACAGCAATATTAAAGGATTTCTATGGCACTTCATTTCTGTGTTCAGAAAATGAATTTTGTATTTAGAACAGGAGTGCTTGGGAGATACCTTTAGGACCAGAGGCTTCCACTCCCTAGGACACCTTTCTTGCATGTTAGCTGCCTCTCATTTTGTTGTACAGTAGATCTGGGACACCACAGGGCGGGTTCAGCAAAGTGTTTTTAGGAATGAACAACTGGCCTTCCTTCCCTTCAGAATCATCATCCTGTGCTCCATATTTCCACTGCGAGGTATGTCCCTCTAGTCAGTGTTGGTAAATGGGTTCTTGAAATAAAAGAGACATTGTCACTTACCAGCTAATTCCTGTTCTTTTGAAGAGTCACCTCCATCAACCTGTCTAGCTGTCTGTCAGTAGCAGAGGAAGTTGTGGCCTCTTTGTAGCGATACTCTCAGTATTTTTGAAGAGGAGTGTTTTTGTCTTGCTCGTTCCTCCAGTCAGATAGCTCCTACCTAGTTATATTTGCTATTCTTATTAACCTTTGAGTTGAATATTTTTCAATACCTTTTGGGGCTTTGAAATTTATCTTTTTCTAAGCCTTCCAGTGGGTGGCTCCTCTTTGATGTCACCTACATTGCTCCAGTGCTGGCTTAGCAGAGAGGAATCCACTAGCAGGGTGTCTAATGCTCCTGCCAAAGTATCGGAATGTTTTGTTACTTTGGAATTACTTGAAACATACTGAGAATGATCCTGGATTTAAAAAATAAATTGCTAAACATGGAAAATTTTGTTCTTATTTTTTTTATTGATGCACATTTCACAGTGATGAAAAACTGAGACAAAGAGATCTATTGTTTGTGCTATCTTTGCTGCAACATCTCCATACTTATGACAGAAAATCTTGAAAACACGGAAATAAATATTGTCTTGCCTTTAAGAATTTGCATAAGTTTTCCTACTAAAAATATTAACTTACCATGGCTTTATTTACTGAAAAATGTAATGATATATTTGTTTTTAGTAGAACAAATAAGGACATTAAGGCTCTGATTCTCCACAGCCTTGAACTTTTTCATCATTTACATTTGTGAAGAATGAGTGCAAAGTCGGTGCAAAATGTATCAGTATAGTGTCATTTTTTCATCCATTTCATATGCTCAAGGTGAGGATCCCATGGCTCTTGGTTCTCTTTCAATTTGACCTGACAGTTTGTATTAAGCATGGTATGCAAGTAGTTGAATACTTCTGATATTGAAAGAAAACATGCAACAGTAAGAAGCTGTGAGAATCAAACTGCGTTGACTGTGTGGTGATGGCTTTATTGTTAAACCAGTTCATTTACAGTTGTAAGTAAACTTGACTTCAATACACAGCAGATTGTGGACTATCCTATACAGTCACATGCATGTTTGGGGAGGTAGATTTGCCTGGATAGTTGTAATGTGCTATTGTTGTAGTCTTGTCCATGAGAAGAGGACTTCAGTATATTTTAAGGCTAAAAGGAATCATCGTGTTCATCTAGTCTGATTTCCTGCATAACACAGGCCAAAGAACCTCACCCAGACTTGAAACATGGTCATTTACACTTTCCACCAAATCATTCTTATTTATACTCCAGCTTGCTGTATCTAGGGTATTTTTAAAGTTTTAAGTTTTCTTCATGGTCATCACTGATAAATGTGTCCTTTCAAAGGACTGAAATTAGAAGGTGAGTGAACATTTCTCTCTTCTTCCATCCTCTCTTTCAGTAACAGGCATGCTGATTATAGTGCAGCAACAGCTGCGTGATAGTTAAGGTTGCGTGACAGTGTTCTCTTTAACAGGAGTTTTAAACCTACATGTAAAAACCTCACTGAAATGGTAAAAACCAAAACATGAACTATAAACTTTGAGTGTTTAATTTTTTCAAGGTGGTTTCATGAAAAATGATTGATATCGGAAGAATAAGAGTTTAAAAATCATCGCTTTGTGTGATTTCCATTCCCCCTTCCACTGGATTGTCTCATTTTACTTTGTACCTCTTTTGCAAGAAAGCTAAAACACTCTGCGACCTGCCCTTTTGGCTACAGTGTTGTTCCTCGTGCTGTTTCCTAGAATATCAGTTACAATTGGGTTGTGGATTTTTTGGAGAGTATTATATATAGTTTGTAGCCATAACGAAAAATAGGTGCATATATGGTGAACCTTCTGAATTTGATGACATATTTGCTGCAGTGCAAATGCCGAGAGAGAAAGAGACTTACTGATTGACTGACTGACTCTCCCACTCCCACATACCCTGTAGCCTAGGGTACAGCTCCTGAGCTGGGAAAGAGGAGACCAGGAGTGGAAATCTCACCTCTTCTAAGTGTAATACCCATGCAAGTCACTGCCCTTAAGTTGACTACCTCAATGTAGAAGACAGTTAGAGAAGAGCTGCAGAACATTCTTCCCTTGTAAAATAAGTTAACTGAGAGCTTATGCATGGTCACTGTAGCTGTAAAACCCAGGTCTCTAATATTACACCTGATCTTATCTAGGATTGCCAGGTGTCCGGTTTTCGACCAGAACACCGGGTTGAAAAGGGACCCTGGTGGCCCTGGTCAGCACTGCTGACTGGTCCGTTAAAAATCTGGTTGGTGTGGGGCTGGCAGGCTCCCTACCTGGCTCTGTGTGGCCCCCAGGAAGCTGCCAGCATGTCCCTCCAGCTCCTAGGCATAGGAGCAGCTACGGAGACTCCGTGCGTTGCCCCTGCCCTGAGCACTGGCTCTGTAGCTCCCATTGGCCAGGAATCGCGACCAATGGGAGCTGTGGGGGCGGTGCCTGTGGGTGGGGCCAGCTCGCAGAACTACCTGGCCGCCCCAATGCCTAGGAGCCGGAGAGACATGCTGGCCGCTTCCTGGGAGCCACCTGAGGTAAGCACCACTTGGAATCTGCACTCCTCACCCCCTTCCCGCACCCCAACCTCCTGCCCCAGCGCTGACCCTCTCCTACACTCTGAACCCCTCAGCCCCAGCTGGGAGCCCCCTCCTTCACACCAGAGCCTGCACCCCCAGTCACAGTCTTCACACACACACACCCGTACCCCATCACCCTACCCCAGCTCGGTGAAAATGGGCGAGTAAGTGAGGGTGGGGGAGAGCGAGCAACGGAGGGAGGGGGAATGTAGTGAGCCGGTGATGGGGTCTCAGAGAAGGGGGGGCAGGGGTGGGGCCTTGGGGAGGGGGAGAAGCAGGGGTGGGGCAAGGGTTTTGTGCGATTAGAAAGTTGGTAACCCTACTTATTCTCTGCAGCACCCTACCTTCCAGAGTGATGAAGTCAGTTTTAGTTATGCCAACTCTATCTGCTATAAACTACACTCCTCTCCCAGAGCCAGAGTCCAGGATTCCTGATCAGCAGTATTCTACTCCTGGCTAGTAAATATTTGTGTAACCTGCTGGAAAAGTGTGTGTTTGTCATGTTAAGGCAAAATAACTTTCCTAATGCATGGAATGTGGGACAGTCAGATGTGCTGATCTGTCAGTACAAGTGATAGAAAAGTACGTGGGGTTTTCTATTAGAGTGCAAGTCTGATGAAGTTGAGTACATAATGCTTTCTGGTATTTGCTGGAGATGGAAGTGAAAGCATTGTGGAGCACTGGTGTGTTGGAGACCATATGAAGGGAGAAAGGAAAGCACACATCTTTCCCTTTAACTACTTATTTCCATGCTTTTCAAGTTTGATGAGATATGTCTTGCTGCAACCTTTACTGTCACTAAATGTGGTTATTGTTTAACAATAAAAACTAGATTCTAAGTAGGAAAATGTTCCATTGGTATAACTGAGGATTAATGCACCAGTCACACATCACCAGCAGCTAGTCAGATGGCTCCTACAAAGTGATAACTTTATTTCAGCAATGTAGATTTAGGTATTTTCTCAACAGACAATGTGGTAAATAATTAGTAACTTTTAGCAGAGCCTCACAACCCTATGCCATGGAGTTCAAAGTTAGTGCTAAAAAAATAATTAAGGACTAAAGAACCTAAGTCAGTGATGCTCCAAAAAGCTATCCACCAATTACCGGTAAGTGATTTTGAATAAATAATGAACTTTGTCTCTGCTATCTGATGTGGTGATCTTTATTTTTATATCCTGCTGTCCATAGAATATCACCTCCAGATTTAACAAAGGAAAAAGAGGTTTGAATGCACAACTGGGATAAGCAAGTGATGACTTTAACTTACACAGCTTTTGAAACTACTGATTTGGTCCAGTTGATACCAGAGAAGTACTTTCTTACACATAAAATATTTCTCTTAATAGAGAGTCTACTTTAAGAGACTTGTTACCATGACCTTTTCCCATTGTGTTGTCACCCATGCACTTAGTATCGTTTCATGCCCTGGACACTTGAAGTGAGAGCCCTAACCTGTTATCAGATGGTAGTACTGGTCATGACATGAAATGTATGTCTAGTTATGGCACATTACACAATGACACCTGACAGCAGCTAAGCTAGCAGGAGGCTGTTCCAAGCAAGAAGTCTCTAGGTATATTCAAAAGCAGCTTACATGGGCAATGATGCTAGAATAACACTGAATCATTTTATATTGGTAGAAACTGCACTATTGTCTTTGAAGTGTGTAGCTTCCAGCTAAAGATGAACAGAACTGGATTAAATGATCTAACCTCCAAAGTAATGTACAGTGCATTTCCTTGCTCCTAAAGTGCTGGGATTGACTACTTGGTTCAATTTATAATTCCACTTGAAAAACTGGCCATCTCTCCCAATACCTTTTGACAAAATTCTGTTTATCAATGGGGGTTGGTAGAATGGCCCTTTGATTCTGAATTCCAACATTTGATAAACATTAAATCTTGAGTACAAGTTAAAGTTCTCCTAGTTTACATTGTTTTAATTTATGTAATTAATGCCTTCACAGCAAATAACTCAAGGCCTCACTGCACTTAACTTTACAGGGCTCAGTTGTAAAAATAAATGTTTCTTATTTTCTTAAAATTTCTTTTTACCAATAGACCAGAGTTTGTAGGGGAAGGTATGACTGACTGCAGCTAATGAGAACCTAGTCATCACCTGTCCCTTGGCCCTTGTGCTTCAATCATGACCTATTTTGGAATGAATTTTGCTGATTTTTTTTATTTGGGGCTTATGTCCAGATAAGTGTCTTCTATCTAATGTCACAGCTGGAATAAAAATATAATTCTATTAAGAGATATAGGCCAAGATTTTCAAAGATAAGTGCTTACAGCTAGGCTCCGAAACCTTTATTTGGGAAATTAATAAGTGGCCTGATTATCAAAGGCTCTAGACACCTATCACTCCTATTGAACTTAATGGAGCTGCTCGGTGCCCAGCACCTTTGAAAATAAGGCTGCATTATTAGGTGCCCAAACATGGATTTAGAGCCTAATTTTAGGCACCCATTTTTTACAACTTGGCTACCGTAAATTCAGGTTTTAGCAGGACAAGCAGTAGGAAAATTATAAGCAGAAAACATGAACAAGTCTAAATACAATGGAGATCACACTGCAAAGGTAAAAATAACTTCCTGGTACTCTTCCAGACCTGAATTTTATATTGTAAGCCCATCTCTAAGTATAAGAAGTGAGGCAAAGGATTTAAAAGTATAAAGCAAGGTGTACATAAGTACACATGAGGGGATATAGTTCTGATAATATGTAGATACAATTTTTTCCAGCTGAACTCAAATCATGTTATACTGTCAAGATAGTATTTGACTATGCACAAACCTAACCTACTGCAATGGCAATTTTATTCTCCATGGTACAACTCTAATCAGCCATGATATTTCAAAACAAGACAATTTGTTTTGCTGTAAATAGAAAAAGAATTACACAAATGTGACTCTCTGCTTTACTATCCTGGAAACCTCATAGATTATATGAAATGTTTGTTATGTGGCACTCCAGAGGGAACATACAGAAAGAAGAAATGGTGTTTAATTTGGCTTCTTGCTATGTTTACCTCCATCTGATGTGGGAATAAATTGTCATTTATGCAGTTTAATAGCATTTTTATACCACTTAAAATTTGTGAAATGCAGGTTTGATTAATCTCACCACATTTCTCAGAGCTTCCTTGGGGTTAGAAGACCTGAAAGGCGATGCTGTAACTATCTGAGAGAGAAGAAGTAAGAAATAACATTTACATCTTAAGGAAAGGGCATGCCATTTACTGAATGTAACATATGGAGCATCAAAAATGTGTTTAAAAATATTTTGGCTTCTGAATGTATATTTATAACGTGTTTGTTTGTTTGTATTATGGGAGCATTAACAATGTGGTAGGTGCTGCCTGTACAAGTAAGAGACAGACCAGCTTACAATCTGAGAAGACAAGCAACTGATGAAGGGTAGGGCAGCAGTATACAGCATACAATCAGTTTTAAAAATATTTATATATATTATTGGCTAACCACAGCTCAGCTGTGCATCTACCTACCTGTTATAGTTGGCTTTGTAACTGTCAAGGGAGAAGTAAATCTTGGGGGATTTCAAGGTTGGATAAAAGTGAGTCTTGGGGGACCGAAGAGCTCAGTGTAAGCTCGAAAGCTTCTCTCGCTCACCAACAAAAGTTGGTCCAATAAAAGATATTACCTAACCCACCTTGTGTCTCTCGGGAGACCATAAAGACTTGTTCAGGGAAAGGCATTCCATACTCATGGAGTGGCCTGGAAGAAAACATGGAGAAAATTAGGGGGAAAGTAAACATGTGGTCATTTGAGGCAGGTATCTTGATCTTTGGCTGTCTTTCTCCTTTATGGATGTAAGTTTTTCATGCATTCCCAGTTACACTCTGTGGCTCTTCAGTCTACAAGCTTTCCTTTTCGTTTCTTTGTTTGAACTCTGCCTCCTGCCATTCAGCTGATGTAGAGCCCAATGACAGAGTAACAAATATGGAACTGCTGCACATTGGGCAGAACACAGAAAGCCAGTGCAGAGGGGAACTCCTCCTCATGTAAGCTGCAGAACTGTTTTCCACCCTGGTTTCACAGAGTGAAGAGTTGGCAGTGAACAATACATCCTCATTACATGGATCCATGGTATATGGTGGCTGCAGGTCTGTGAGCTGCATCAGTAGCCACAGAGTGATTTGGCAATTTCTCTGCTGTCTGAAAGGGGTGGTTCTACCATCCACAAAGCACCCATGTAAAAAGGCCTTTTACTCAGGTTGTGCATGGGAGGAAGTATTTGCCACCATATGTCAGCTAATTTTTAAAATTTGCTATGCTCTCTGTCGGTTCCTCCCCCACAATTTTGTATGCTATCAATTACAGAATTGGGTCTTTTGTGTGTACCAATAACTTTATATCAAACCTGCCTGACCTGGACCTTTATCAAATGTATTTTCTGTACAGGGTATGTACACAGACCAGATAAATTGACGGCAATTTACATGGCATTTGCAATGTGGAGTTTCTGAAAATTTAATTATATCCTGTATACGGGTATATGTATATGCTTTAAAAGTAGAGTAGTGCAATGAGGACAGATAAACTTTTCAAGTGTAGCTTTAAACTTAAGATTCTCTTCACAGCAATCAGGGGTCTGAAACTACCATGCTTACTCAGCCTAATTTCCCACTGATTGAAATTGGTATTATTGCCTGAGTAGCGCTGGTCTGGAGCCCAAATAAACTGCCAACAGGCACAGCTATATGCCAGACTGTATCAACCAATGAAAATATAATTGAGGTGTTAAGATGGTTTGCAATCCATAAAGCATGCATGCCTAGTGGTGCCCTTGAGCATATGTAATAATTGGGGTGGGGGGGAACCAGTTCATGGAACATTAAGGCTTTGATTTAAACCAACAAAAATTAAAGAGGAAAAAAGCCTTTGGAATTAAGGCTCTGAAAGCAACCTTGCCTCTACTTCCTTGTGTGTATGCATTATCCTCGTGATCATGTAATGAAAGACCATAATAGAAGGCTATTACAGAAGAATATTCAGTCCTCTTGACATCCCCAAACTTTCCCAAAGCTAATATGATTTTGAGAAATATATTCATTTCTGTATAACAATGAGTACAATAGTAAAGAAATTATAAACTGGCTTTAGAGAATTTACAAGTGGTCTACAGTGGAAATAATCTAGTTTAGTTGTTTCCCTTATCACCCAGAAAAGCTGTTTCTGACATCTCTCCAAGAAGTATTGTTTATTTGACTGATAGATGGGAGTAATCTAATAACTCTGGAAAGCACCTGTAATATAAATGAAAGGAATTGCTCTTAAAACCTTACCTTTGAGAATGTTGAAAGGTTTACAATGGCAGCATATCAAAATAAGTAGGACATTCATATAATAAACTTTTTTTTTCTAGAGCTGGATGAATTTGAGAAAAACTGTCTCGATCGTAGATGAGTGAGTATATATTGTAAGAGGAAAGTAAACGAGTCAATGGAGAGAAAAAGTTAACATGCAAAAGTGTTATCTGAGATTTACAAATAATCAGTAAGTCCAAAAGTCGGTTGGGGAAAAATCGGTTATTTGTGATGATGGGATCCTTTTGAGAACCTGTCATTACTCCATTTGTATTCTCTTCTATGTGGTGTTTTTGATGTAAAGAAACAATTTAAAACATTTTTTTGGGGTTCAATCAGAATTTTCAGTCAGAATACTGGGTCTCATGCTCTGAGCATAAAAGCATTTAAACATGCTGTGAAACATTTTTCCCTTGCTTATACCCAGGGAGTACAAGTGAGTAGGGTTGCATGGATGTAAGCAAGCACAACATTTAGCTGTGTTCGTGTGCTGATTTGGTGCGTGATGTATGCTTTCCATTCTACGGCCACTGTCACACAGCCTCTAAATTGTATCATAATTCCATATTAACAAACCAAAGCAAATCTGCTATATTTATTAACATTGAAAGAAATGGGACAAATGCAATGTTTTTTTGTGATTGAATGTATTCTACCTGTAAAATGAAATGGCAACCAAATATGTATCTATTTTTCCTCTATTTTGCTTTGTATGCTTTTCCATAACAATTTTGCTGTGCATTGGTTTTTCATAACAAGAACATTCCACATTTCTTGGCACTACTTCACCAATTTTAGGCAATAGTTCCTTTTCCAAGTAGAAGTTAGCCAATAGTCTAGCAGCTACTAATTAATGTGAGATTATTTCCTTTTGTGAGACCATTTCCACTAAGAATTCCAGGAAGAATTACCAAACAGTCATTTGGTAATAAAAGACCAAGTACCAACATTTGCTAGAGTTTGTATTTGACAAACAATTATCTTCAGGAATAAGAATTATTTTGACTTGTAAAACTAGTTAAAGCTGCGAGAAGCTCCCATTTTTAGAATATTTTCTGTATTAGCTACTTTTACGACTGGCTGCTAATTTCAAATTTTCTGTAGGTGACATTAATCACAGGATACCTTTAATGTGCTACTGCACATCCTGAACAAGTACAATTAACTATACTAAGATTCCATATGGAATGATTTTAAATGGTTGATTCCTATGTGAATATTAATTTTTTTCACAAAGGAACAGATGTTCACTTCTCTTATTTGAATTCATTTTTTCCAGCATATACTGTATGGTATTGAAGTAAAGCTCTCATATCATAACCAAATGCCCACAGAGTAGAGTTCTTTTGTTGCTTTTGTTTTTTTGGCTCTAGCTATTTACTAAGCTACGTTACTAATGTAGTCCCTTGTGTTCTGTTTCATTCCTAATGGGATTCAAAATTATACAATTAATATGAACATTTTCATATTTAGATGAATCATCATGTGGCTTCACTGAGTGCAGAAGGCGAGTTGTTAGGAAGATACATCAAGTAATGTTCTGATTTAAAGCAAATGGTACAGCTTGTTCTTTACAAAACCTACATTGTATTTGTTTGAAAAGGCCAGTCAGGGCCTGAAGGATATTGAGAGTGCCCTTTTGAGAAGTTCAGTTACACTCTTATCCAAGATGACACACAATGGTTCAAAAAAGGCTAGAATGTTATTTAAGGAAGTTGACTTTGTTACTTCTCACTTTCTCTATACAGCCATGAAAATCTATTTTCTATCATTTCTTTTCAGTAGAATGCAAGAGACTCAGAAAGTTCAGTGCCTTTGAATGGAGACTGTTGTTTTGCCCTTGAGCAAATCATAATAAAAAATGATATTCTGTATATTAGTAGTTCCTTTCATCTGAATCGTTTAAACCATTTTACAAACATTAAAGAATCTTCACAACAGACATGTGATATAGGTAAATATCAGTAACCCAATTTTACAGAGAGGTAAATGTAAGCAGAGAGAATGGGGTTGGGTTTCATTTCATTATTCCAACAGAGAATTAAAGTGAGCACCCTTAAGAAAAGAGCGCAATATGGTGTAACAGAGTCTTTGGTGGTTCATCCCTCAGAGGGTGGGAGGACCTGACCCACTTGTCTACACGGAGTGATCCTAGCGCAGGCCCCACTTCCTTACTATTTGCGAGGGCAGGGGCTCTGCCCTTGTGAACATTCATCTGGTCTCTCTGGATGGGGGATCAAAATAAAAGTCACAAACCTCACTGCATTCAGAGAGACTTCCTCCCTGTGGTCCAGCAAAGAGGGGGGCAAAGCCAATGATCCAGCACCAACATTGGGGGGTTTGGGGCAATTGCTCTCACTGGGCCTTTGAGTCAGGCCCGGCCTGTCCACCTTACCACTGGAGTCTGCTGTACTCTCCTCAGGGTCAGGGTGAAGGTCTGCTGACTAGGAGTTCCCTCCGCAGCTTTAGGAGTAACTCCTGTAGTCTGCTACTTAGGGCAATCCTACTTCTCTCCCACACCCTCTGACTGCAGCTTCCTCCCTTTTAAGGGCCTCCTCCCTGTCATACAAGATTGACAGAGCCAGAGGGGCAGGGGTAAGCCTACCTCCTAGGCATCTCTGGCACCTTTCTCATCTGTGTGGGGTCAATACACCTCTGTGGTTATGAATATTCTGGTATTACATTTTGTAGGTTTTTTCATATTGTCAGTTGGTTAAGATGTAAACAGAATTGTTCCATCTGTTTAGTCTTGCAATAACTAATGTCCGGAAGTACTCCCCACAGGAACATTAGGCAGAGGCAACGTCAACTCTTCTCCTAGAATGGGACAAGCCAAAAGAGAAACTGTTTGTTTTTGTACTCAGTCTTTGATCTAGTACAATTGTCAGCTCAGAACCTTGTTATCTTAAGTTATATTCGGGGGTGAAAGTAACTTAAAGGACTTACCATTACGCAGGGCGGCTGGGGTCCTGGGCAAGGTGTGGAGGTGGCTTTGGGCCTCCGGAAGGGGTGGGGCCTCTGGTGGAAGGGGCAGGGCTGGTGCCAGACTCCCCCAGCCAGCCCTTCAGTGCTGCCTGGCCTGCGCTGCCTGGGGCTCTGGCAGTGATTTAAAGGACCCAAGGCTCTGGCCACTGGTGCTGTAGCGGCAGTGGTGGCTGTGAGCCCCGGGCCCTTTAAATCGCTGCCGGAGCCCCAGGGTAGCGGCAGCCAGGAGACCCGAGCCCCGACGGCGATTTAAAGGGCCTGGGGCTCCTGCTGCTACCCGCTTTTAAATCACCTGACCCCAGGGCAGCTGCCCCTTTTGCCCTTCCCCCACATCAGCGGCCCTGCCAGTACGGTCAGCTGTGTTCCGGCAGCCACTTTCTTACTTTCACTTCTGGATATATTGTAATAGAAGAGAGGGGAGGACACTGCCTGCAGAAAGCAGCAGTAAAGATGACCAGACTTAAAAATACAAAATTCAGGCATAAGATAATACCATCAGCAGCTTAGGAGGATAGCTATTGATTAACAGATGGTTACCCTTCAACCTTCCATTCCCACAGCAAAACCATCAGAAAGGTGGAGAAAACCAGATTCCATCAATAGCTAACCTCTATGAGGATTCTAGCCTTTTCACATTCAGCCTTAAGAAAAGGTCATGGAATGGAGATGGCATTGATAAATCACCTCTTTATGGCCACGGAAAGAAGACAAATTGCAGTTCTTATACTGCTGGCTCTATCATCCACCTCTTAATTCAGTTAGTTGTACAGTTTTGCTAACTTGTATACGGGACCTAGCAAGGGAGGATGAAGGTGCAGCATCAAGCTGGCATCAACCGTTCTTTTCAGAAAGAGCCCAGTGAATCATGCTGGGCAACTAGTGGTGCTTTCCCCAAGTCCCTGATACGGGAAGTTCCCCAGGGCACAGTCTTGTTGCCTCTTCTTTTCAATACATACTATGAATGAAGACTCTAGAAAGGTTGTAAGACAATATAGCCTCCGGTGCCATAAAAACGTAGTCATCAAGATGTCACGCTGACTGTGAGACTCTAGTTTATAGATGGAAAACAGCTGACTCATGCTTGATCCCGGTAAAAACAATGTTATGTTTGTATGAAGAGGGAAACACTTTAGGGAGCTAGCTAATACGTTATTCTCACCCTTACCAAACACATTGGCTCACCAGTCAGAGTCCTGCATAACCTTTCTCCAAAAAAAAGAAGGTTGAAGGAAAACCCAGGATCATTTTAATTGATGGAAGAAGATGAAATGGACAAAAGAAATCTCCAGGTGAGAGCTGTGGAAGGAATTAAGAGGATTAGTGTCCTTTATGGACAAACCTGTTGTACTCCTTCATTTCATATTTAGTGCCTCTAGTGGATACTGCAGTAATGGATGTCTTAGAAATGCCTAATAGATTTTAAAGGGTCAAGTTCCAGTTGGGAGATGGCTGTAATCCTGTCAAATGCCTCGAATGAAAGTCAAATCCTAAATTCAGGTTACTTGTGACCTTACCTTAACCCTCAGTTCAAATACAGGCAATGGTTGGCATTAAAAATAAATGTAACAATGATCCTAAAAGTAGCTGAATTTAAACAATAATTAAAACAAATATATTTCGGTTCATAAAACAATACCCAGAAAACTGTTGGCAAAATGTGAAAATACAGAAGCTATTGATTCAGTTTGGCCAGATACACAGTATTTTAATGTATAGTCACTTCAGATTCTGAAACAGATAGAAACTGCCTCAGTATTGAGCTTTTCACTTTTTTCCTATTTGCTTTCTGTGAATAAAAGTGTTCACCAGTAAAATGCTTAAGTAATTCTTCATTTAAAATAGGTTTTCTGGACATCAGTAAATATTTTCTTTTAACCAGAAAAGGTTTTAATTACCAGTCAAAAGATTTTATGAACAGTGTTCAGCATAGCAGATTATTAAAACATTTCATTTTGGTTTTGATTTCACTTGAGCTATTAACATTTTTTAAAACAAGTGAAGTATAAATTACAGATCTACATTAGAAGAGACTGGTTAATTGAATAAAGCAGTATTTTGCAATGGTTCCAAAATTCTGACCAGATAAGGCCTAATAATGCAATTTAGGAAAGAAATTATGAAGATACCTTTAAATAGTTATAGAAGGTGATCAATGTGCATTACATGCTTTGCAAAATTTGTGCCACAATGCTGAAAAAATTGGTTTTAATTCTCAGTATTTGAAGAAAATGCAAGTTCAAATAACTGCAACAATGTTTGAAAATCGAGAATTTCTTTACCCAATGTTAAATAATGTAAAGAGTATGTTTCCCTTCTTTTTGTTATGTGAGAGGTGGAGATTGGAACATAATGTAGGATAGTGTTCATTACTGTTCCTTTTTTAAAAAAAACTGATTGCATAGTTTTTGGATGAAGCTGCAGAATTACATTCCAAAGCTTCCACTCTCACCCAAAGGAATGATCTACCCAGGGTAAAACAGACCATGAAAGGATTCCATTGGTATTGTGGCAACATTGCAAGACTACTCACATGATTAGTCTGCAGAAGAGAAGAATGAGGGGGGATTTGATAGCTGCTTTCAACTACCTGAAGGGGGGTTCCAAAGGGGATGGATCTAGACTGTTCTCTGTGGTACCAGATGACAGAACAAGGAGTAATGGTCTCAAGTTGCAGTGGGGGAGTGTGACAGGTTGGATCACAGAAACCCCCTTGGGGTTGCCAACTGATGTGCTGAGACTACTTCCGCCCCTACTTTCCCTGCCAGCTTGGGACTCCAGCACCCTGTCTTGTTGAGCCAGACATGCCAGTCTGCTCCAACACAGACCCAAGGTCTGAACCACGTGCCCCAAAGCTGCAGACTTAACTGAAAGCAGTTTAAGAAATGTTCCTATCTTTAACACTCAGATGCCCAACTCCCAATGGGGTCCAAACCCCAAATAAATCCATTTTACCCTGTATAAAGCTTATAAATTGTCCGCCCTCTATAACACTGATAGAGAGATATGCACAGCTGTTTCCGCCCCACACACACACCAGATATTAATACATACTTTGGGTTAATTAATAAGTAAAAAGTGATTTTATTAAATACAGAAAGTAGGATTTAAGTGGTCCCAAGTAGTAACAGACAGAACAAAGTGAATCACCAAGCAAAATAAAATAGAACATGCAAGTCTACGTCTAAGAAAACTGAATACAGATAAAAACCTCACCCAGTAAGCTTCCTTTTACAGACTAGTCTCTTTCTAGTCTGGGTTCAGCAGTCACTCACACCCCCTGTAATTACTGTCCTTTGTTCCAGTTTCTTTCAGGTATCGTTGGGGGTGGAGAGACTATCTCTTGAGCAAGCTGAAGACAAAATGGAGGGGTCTCCCCGGGGTTTAAACAGACTTTCTCTTGTGGGCTGATACCCCTGTGTAGAATCCAGCTACAAAATAGAATTTTGGAGTCACATGGGCCAGTCACATGTCCATGCATGACTGAGTTTCTTACCAGCCAAGCCACATTCCTGCAAAAGCTCAGATGTGGATTGGCGTCTTCAAGTTCATTGATGATTGGGTGGTTCTTGATTGGGCACTTAATTTGCATATTCATTTCTCCAGAAGCTGACCAAAGGCTTTACAAAGGCTACTCAAAAATCAAGCAAGTACACAGCCAATATTCATAACTTTTGAATACAAAAATGATACATGCATATGAGTAGGATGAATAGATTCAGTAGATCATAACCTTCACAGAGATGTGTTACATGGCATATGTAGCATGAAACATATTTCAGTTATGTCATGGGTTGAAATATACATTCATTAGCATATTTCCATAAAGCCTTATGGGGGCACCATCACAGGGAGGTTTAGGTTGGATATTAGAAGAAACTTTTTCACTAGGAGGATGGTGAAGCACTGGAATGGGTTATCTAGGCGGTGGTGGAATCCCCTTCCTTAGAGGTTTTTAAGGTCAGGCTTGACAAAGCCCTGGCTGGGATGATTTAGTTGGGGATTGGTCCTGCTTTGAGTAGGGGGTTGGACTAGATGACCTCCTGAGGTCCCTTCCAACCCTGATATTCTATGATTCTGTGATTCTCTATATCCTGGGATAGTGGATTAAGGGAAAAAATGAAGTATGAGTAATTTCAAGGTGAAATTATTCTTAAAAATAGAATTTAAATTATATGTGCTTTTTGCAGAGGAGGACAATTTGGATTTTAGTTTAAGGGCTTTATCCTTTAGGCTCTTACTACCAACCATATTCCCATCCTGAATGGTGCTATTGAATAAGTACTATGCCCAGTAGTAAGTTTGTTTTCACTTGAGCAGTTGAGTGCTCAGCACTTTTGCAAATTTGGCCACATCACTTAGGAGCCTGAGCTGGACTGTTTTGAAAATCTCTGGATTTCTAAATAACAGATATTGGGTGCTGAGCACCTTGGAAAATCTGACCTTAACAAAACCAAATACTTTCCCCTGTTTATGTAGGAACTACTGTGTTTTTGTGTTCTTTTGATACAGAGCCAGCTGCTGGAATACTAATTAACATACAAAATATCATAGCTGTGCTGACATCAGTTAAAGTGCTTATATGTGAAGAGGGAGGTAAAAAAAAGATGCCATGTTAATTTCAGTCTCTCTTAAAAGGATATAAAGGAAATCTGCGATGGCTAATGCAAATAAATAAAAATTCATCCTTTAGAAAGGGTAGATCAAACCATTAACAGTACTATTAAAACACGAAAAACTGGATTAATACTACCTTTCCTTTAATACAGCAAATCCCCTGAGTGCAGCGTTTATAGGATTATGAATGTCATAATCCTATAAAACACACTGTAATGTATTACAAAAATTTCTTTTTAAATTAAAGAATTACAAGAAGTTTTTACAGATCTTGGATGATGAATAACTCAATGGCCTATTTGTCCCAGTTCTGCCACGTCTCTGTATGTACATTAAACAGAAAGCAAGCATAAGATTATGTTCTGATCCAGTACAAGTTTCCAGGCAAGGGGCTATCAGAATTATTGAAATTCCTTATGCTATGTAGAAGCAGCTCAAAAATCTTCCCTATGCTGTTCTAATTGTGATTTCTTGTATCTGGCAGCCTTTTATCTGGCTTTCTGCTAGCAACTGTAGCAATTGAATCTGCTTATGTTAACTCCAATACCAGCTTTATTATTTGGAGTTGTATGAAAAATAATGAGCCTGTTATTTGCTACTGAATCCCAATTAAAAATGAAAAGTGAAAATAATAACCATACAGAGTGCAGTTGAAGGCACCGAGCTTTCCACCAACATGAAATTAGAGAAATTATGCTTTCATAATCAAAGAAAAAAGAATCAAGGAATAAAGCATTCAGGAGCTTTTGACTAAACAGCATCCTATAAGATGCTGAGTTAAAAACTGACTGATGCTGCTTGTGTCCATTACCAGAGATGGAAAAGATGTATCAAATAGAGCCCCCACCCTTTGCCTTGACAAGATGTTTTGGGAAAGAAGCCCGAACTGGGGTTGAATGTTTCGGACCCACCTACAGCTTTCCTGCCACATGTGTAGATGTAAACTGCCTGACAGAATTTAGGCCTCTGTGTTTTAAATCAAACCTGTTTGAGATATGGGAATTTAAATAATGTATTTGAAATTATGGCAGTAATTTGCTCTGGACTCTGACTTTATAATGTATGCCAAATTCGTGCCCGGAGCAAATTTTACAGCTCAATTTTCTTTTCTCAGGCTGTTGAAGAGGGTGTGCGTAGGGGGCTGAGGTTTAGAGGTGGTTATATTTATGGGGAGTCCTTTTGTACTACATGTTTTTAATTCATGGAGCAGGTGCCCAGGAAATATGCGGTGGATCTATAGATATTTTTATAAATGTGAATAAATAAAAATATTATAAAATCCAAAAGCCCTGATGGATAGGGATCTACTGTAACAGTAAAGGGGGAAAACTTTTTCCATCGCTTTTCTTTCTTGTGCAGTATTTTTATTATTTCCCCAAAGTATGCAGTTTACAGATGTCTATTGCCTGAAACCATCATTTTTATGTATAACTACTTAATGTTAATTAGTGTTCATGAAAGATGCCAGATTGACATCTCTGATACATGTTTATCCTCAGAATAGGTATAGTCCAGGCAGCAGTGAGCTGGAAGGAATGTTTATTGCAGTTAGAAGGTGGTTCAAACTTTGCTCTCCTGTGGTACTTTGGCCTCTCTGCAAGAAGAATGCCAAATTGTGTGCCATTTTTTGTAACATGGTTGTTATATTCCCAAACCAGGGATTGTTTTAAAACTGGGGTTTTATTAACATTAATATTTTTTAAAATGTAGATTGTATGAGCCCCCCACCATCTCAGTCTCACAGGATACAACAACCCTCCTGCGATCCCTTCTTGCTTCTCCACTCGGTTCCCTTTGATCTCTTCAGCTCCAATCCCTAGAAGGGACAGGACTCAACCTTAAAGGAACAATTCCTCAATATCGCGGACCAAATACCCCTTTAAAGACTTCCAAACAGAGACACGAGGAGACGGCTTCAAATGTGGGAATAAAGAACACTACCAGTCACAGGCCTGGAAAAGTCCACACCCCTGAGCGACATAATTAAACCGACCTAATCCCCAGTGTAGACTGTGCTAGGTTGATGAGAAAATTCTCCAGTCGAGCTAGGGAGGTGGATTAGCTACACTAACAGGAAAAGCTCTCCCATCAGCACAGGTAGTGCCTTCATTGAAGCGCTACAGTAGTGCAGATGTGGCAGCTGTGGCTCACGAAAGCTCATGCTCAAATAAATTGGTTAGTCTCTAAGGTGCCACAAGTCCTCCTGTTCTTTTTGCGAATACAGACTAACACGGCTGCTACTCTGAAACCTGTGTTTTAAGTGTAGATAAGTCCACAATGTCAGGCAGGAAAATCACAAGAGAGCAGAGACAAAGCTGAGAGATCTGCATCTAATTTACCAGGAACCGCTTACGTTTGCTATCTTGTGAATTTCACCAAAAACCAAACAAATGCAGCTTGTAGGAGGCCCACACCAGCTCAGTCTCACTGGGAACTGGACTGAGACCCACAAATATTTCACATAGGCCACCAAACAGTCATCACATGGTAATGCCTTTCGCTCACTACTGGCTTCATTGCATAAA
This sequence comes from Lepidochelys kempii, assembly GCF_965140285.1. Classification (NCBI taxonomy): domain Eukaryota; kingdom Metazoa; phylum Chordata; order Testudines; family Cheloniidae; genus Lepidochelys; species Lepidochelys kempii. Next base: position 98,419,594 of record NC_136380.1, read on the forward strand.
CTCTTCTCAGTTATGTGGAATAGTTGATCGTTGTAATGCAGGGGTTTGTAGATGGATACTACTGACCTCAGCTGGATGGAATATGTTTCAAACTTGTTCAGATTACTCTGATTTCACTGAGTTCATGAAGCAGCTCTTATGGTTAATTAGGCAGAGACTTGTGAGTCTGGAGCAAAGTAGATGAAGTACAGGGAATAAAATTATGTGAATAACTCATGGTTGGACAGTACCAAAACCCTGAATCCCAGTAACTCTAAGCTTTGGGGAAGTTCAGACATGGATTTGACTTGAGTGTGATTTTATTCATAACTGTAGCTTCTTTGGTCTCTATGTGACTATGGATCGCTACCAAGTTAGCACAAACATTGGTATTTCCACTTCTAAGGACAGAATGCAGTAGAGTCTGTCTTCTTCTTGATGTATAAATACTAATTAAATGTATTTCTAAGGGTTGCAGAAAGAGCATATCTTCAAACAAATATTGACTATCTAATGATATCACCAGAACTAACAGCCTTCTGCTAGTGACAAACACCATACATTCATGTACAGTATGTATAGGAAAATTAAAGGGATACTATCAACTTATTTTGTTAATTGACTCATTAAAAAAAATCCAGCTTCTGATAAGCACCCATTATTCTAATTCTTATTATTCATTTATGTTGTAGTAGTACCTAAGGACTCCAACTAGAGTTTAGGGCCCCGTTTTTTCAGGTACAGTACAAACAAGGGAAAGACAGTCCCTGTCTCAGAGGGCTCACAATCTAGAATTTCGTCCTTGCATCAGATGAATAAACACAAAGGGGGCTGTAGGCATGAGGTCACAGTAGCACTAAAAACATATACATTTACAGAAACTAGTAGTTAAAGTAGTCATAGGTGTCCACCAGTCTAGTCAGTGCCAGATGTTGGTGATTATACTCATCACATCAAGGGGGTGTTTTTAGAGGGGGATTTAAAAGAGGATAAGGTGCGGTGGATTTTCAGATTTCCTGGGGAGTTCTTCCCAAGTATATGAGGCATCATGGACAAAAGCATGAATGTGCTTGTGGCAAAAGGTGGATGGACCAACTTGTGTGGTCCAATAAAAGACATTACCTCACCTACCTTATCTCTAATATCCTGGGACTAACATGGCTGCAACAATGCTGCATACAACTTGTGGAAAAAAAGTAGACAAGTTGGCAATCCAGGCTGCTGATGTTAGCAGGAAGAAGGTGGGAGCCAACATTATGAAAATAAATTAGGTTTGGATGTCCTGATATTTTTTTTTAGTTCCTTAGGTGTGGGTTTCTTTGTGGGTTTTTTGTTTTTTTGTTGCGGGTTTTTTTGGTCATACTTTCTGCTCCTCTGTTATTGTTAGCAAGGGAGAAACTGACTATATAGGGAAAACAGTGAAAGTGACTGTGCACAAAGCGCTTTCAAATGTCAGAGAATTTTGTTTCATTAACTTGTTTGTTAGTCTTGCTAGCTTTTAACTGTCACTACAGTAGGTACAATGTTTTCAGACAGGAATGTGATTTTCCAGTTGACAGTATAATGTTGAAATTGTTTAAGCAGATCCTTAACAGTATTAAATGTGTCTGCTCATTTAAATGAGAAGGGAATGAAGAAACCCAATTTTTTAATAGTTAGTTTGAGTCATGCGTAATCCCTCCAAAACTTATTCTGAGCATGCAATTGCCACACCAGTCTCTCCACTCTCCTGCTGTACTAGGAAACCTCGCAGCTAGAACATTCTCAGGGAAGCATAGCAGCTCAGACAGGGCAAGTGATTCCTTAGGGTGAAATCTCCGACTTATCTGAATAGCACATGCCTAGAATTGAAATGTATGTGAGTTATGGTAGATAACCTAATAGGATTTAGTTTATAATATGCTGTATTTGTGCATGAAGTGTCTCTACAAGGAAATGTGCTGTACGTGGCAATGCAAAATATTGTAAATTGTTACAGAAATTTCTTTGAAGTTCATATTTAAGGGAAATGTATACATGCAATGACATTGACCGCAGTATGAAGGGACAGCACAAGGCCTAGGCACCACATAAATCCTTCTATTTTGAAGAGATAAATGGGATTGAGTTAGTGTATTGGACTCACACTGAATGATGCAGTGAAATGCTGTTTAAACCTGCTGGCAAATATCAAATTACACATTCAGGTTGGAGAAAAGTCCTGACTGGATACCACATTTGATTATTCACAATGTAAACCATTCACATGATTGCTCTCTGGCCAGAGTAGACTCCCAAACCTGTAGGAGACAGAAAACTGATTCAGAGCATGATACTTTTAGGAGAAGCTCTGGGGTCTGCTTCACTTTATAAAAGCTCAAACAACTGTTTGCTGTTGCAGCACAACAGAACTTGCCGGTTATGTCACACAGCTGTGCTGTAATGTTATTCTTGAGACTTCTGAGAATCATGGTGCAGTATTGTGCAGTTTCTTTTCACAAACTGCAAAGCAATTTCCTGGAGGACTTTTGGGAGCCAGAATTATTGACAATGACAAACAACATGGAGAAACAAGCAACCATTTAGAATGATGGGCAGGCAACAAAGTACCAGCTCTGCGTTAGTGCCTTAGGATGCATGTGTATGCATGCAAGGACTCTGCTACTTTCCATATTAATGTAGTGCACTAAATGATGAGGTGCAGATCTCAAGCGGGCTCTTAATTGTTCTGATTTTTAAAGGAAAAAGAAATCCGGCTACCTTTGGATTAGATTTTGTAACTGGATCTGCCTAGGTGCACCCATGTGGACCCTCCTGGCCGTCATTGGGTATTTGCAAGAGTAAAATTGGGCATCTGCATGCAGGTGCATGATCTAGCCCTTTGTTTCTAAACCATTGCTGGGAAACAACAAAATCTTATCAAGGTTGCTTTAAAAACTTCAGGTTCAGGTAACCACCACAGATAAAAGAGCATCTGAATCCGTGCAAGGTGTGCTTTCATATTGCTTTGATATGCAGTCTTAACCAAAATGATTATAAAAATACAATTGAGCCATGCAAAGAATTCTTAAGTGTAAAATCAAGAAGCATGAATTGATTTAAATAGCAGGGTCGCAGGAAAATTTGATTTAAACCATTGATTTTAATCTTGTTTTCTATTTGTACATTTTTGTTTTTTCCCCTAAAGAAAGGTTCATTCTCATTGTTTGGTATAACTATTCAGACATGATGAGTTGCAACTAAATATAGCCTTTACACTAAATTTGGTGGTAGTTTTTTGCTAGCAGGCAGGATATGCTCTCTAAACACATTCATTTAAGTAATTATATATCTTAACATACAGATTCTTAATTCTGTTCAGATTCTAATTTTTTGTTATGTTAGAAAATGATGAATGAAGCATTTCTCATGCATTAAGTTTTTTTTACTAATGATTTGTGTAAGCTACATTTGGATGGAAATTGGGATTGAATTACACTGCACAAAAATATTTTAATTCTTTTAATTAAAACTATTTTAGATGTGCTGGACATATAAGAAAAAAGTATGTTTATCAAAACATGTTTCGTATTTAAAACTAATTGTTTTATTAAACAAAGGAAGTGTTAGCTATTGTAGCTGGTGAATTGATGGTATCTGTTTCTGGTCACCATGTGCCAGATTTTCAAAGGTAGGTGCCTCGTGGGATTTTCAGAAGAGCCTAACTCCCATTGAAATGGGGTAGACACCTAACCTTCTTATGCACTTCTGAAAATTCCACTAGGCGCCTAGCTGTATCTTTAGATGTCTGACATGTATGTGAATCTGGTCCCTTGTCTTTTGAGTTTTTAGAATTCGTAGATCTCATCCTCTCCAGTAGCGCAAATAGATTTTAACTCTTACCAGTATGGTACTGACACCCCGACCCCGGCCCCCCTCACAAAAAATGTTCCATGACTAGAGCCCTGCACAGATACAAATGTATACCTGCGGATGCAGATATCTGTGGATAGAAATCAGTATCTGCTGAATTGCAGGGCTCTCCCGGGAACCGCAGGGGCGAAAGGAGCAGAACGTGGGGCCACCGTTCCCAGGAGCCAGTGCCTCACGCCAGCAGCTCCTCCGTCATGGCTGTACCGCCCCCACCCTCTGCTCCCCCAGCTCTTCCATGCAGCTCTGTCTCCTGTCTGGAGTCTGTGTAGCCCCGGCAGAAGACGGGGCTGGGGGCTGTTGTACTGTCCTCCAGTGGGGCTGTACAGACCCCAGACAGGAGATGCAGCTGAGGAGAACGGTTGGGTTGGGAGCGGGGCAGGGGTCAGTACAGCCACGCTGGAGCAGCTGCCGGCATGGGGCACTGGCTCCTGGGAGTGGTAGCCCCACGTTCTGCTCCTTCACCCCTGCAGTTCCTGGGAGAGCCCTGCGGTTCTGAAAATGTGTCTTTCTGGTACAGCGTACTGGCAATAAATGTCTTAATGGTATGGTGTACCTGACTGTACCGGCTTACTTGCACCACTGATCCTCTCCCATCTGGTTTTTAGTCATAGTGTGGAAGAGAAAAACAAGCTTTCCTGCTTTTTCAACTCCCCAATCAGTTTCTCAACTTTGAAAAAACTAGATCCAATGAAGAAAATAGTCTCTCTGCACTAGAGCTGGCCAGAAGATGAAACCCTTCCCTTTAAAAAAAAAAATCACAGTTTCGGAGGGAAAAAATTGTTCCAAACCTGGACAAAAAGTCAAACTCTGAAGCTGTTTGCGGGAGGGGATTTCAAGACAAAAGACCTGTTAGTGTCTTCATAATTACTCTTTTACCAAATACATTCAGAACCAGGCTTTTTGTGCTTAAACCTTCTTGCAGTTTTATTGTATTATATCAGATGCTGATGCAAGTGCTTGAATAATGAAGCTCCCTTTGTTTTTTGGGTTTTCTTTTTAGTTTGTTTTTCATACCTGATTTGCTGGCCGTGAACTTTACTTTAACCGAGGCATCTTGGAGTCTCTTTGAGTGAATATTAATGTTTATAAATCGGTAAGGGTTTAGTGGTCTTCAAGCATGTGGTATCATATTAGGCTACTTGCAACAAGCTATATGTACAGTACACCCTCACAATGCTGCCCGTCATTATTACAAATCTTCGGTGATAGCAAACTGGATCCCTGATCCCAACTATAGTAGAGTATAGTACTGTAAGAAAAGAAAAGAAAAAAAGGATGTTGCACATGTGTGCACAAATTTTTATCCAGCTTGGGTTTAGCCCAAGGGCAGAAACTCCGAGTGGGTCCACACCCTTCCTCCTGCCTCCTAGGGCTGAAGCTGAAGGCTGAGGCCCAGTGGTGGTGCTGCTGCGGGGCTGACAGCGCAAAGCCCCTCTGCGTGGGGCTGAAGTCATGAAGGTTACCTAAATTCTCCCTCCCTGGCCAACTTGTAGCCTTAATCATTGTTGTTATTATTAATCAATTAATTTAGCTAAGGCCTTTTCCAAGGCAACTTTGTTAACTTACTCCAGCAGTTTGATTGTTCTTTCCCTATAACAACCCCTGGCTATAATGAATAAAAGGCTTGGATCCCGATAGGTTTGTTATAGCGAGGGTGTACTGTATGTCCCTATCAAACGGTCTGATTAATATTACTTTGATTTCAGATTTTCTTCTGACACAGAAAAAGACAAAACCTGAGGAGTCATCCTGAGAGTTAAAAAGGTTAATGTTGTTGATAGAAGGAGAAGGATTTGTCCTTTGAAGTCTGAAGGCCAGATTTTAATTTCACTTTACAGTGTCGAGACCCCTGTAACTCTGTTATCTTGGTGGTGACTTCAGTGCCGTTATTTTGGACATACACTGGTTTAACTGAGATCAGACTCTGGCAATGGATGCCTGTATAACAAGGTGTAACAGAGGGAACTCAGTGCTGAAACAACCCTGGCAATCTGCTGCAAAACTGCATTTGTCCCTGCCTCAGTTTCCCTTAGTTGATACAGAGATGGAACGTATATTCCTGAATTTTCATCTATAACTCTGGCTGAGTTACTTGTCTCTCTCCCTTTTCAGGAGTGAAAGGAGTCTGACCCACCCAAGTTCCACTGGCCCCTTTAGTGGACTTGTACTCAGTAATCTTTGGAGTTTGGGCCTTTGTCTCAGCAACTTTTCTAACCCTTTTTCTGGTGCTGCCCCTTATTCAGGTTTCTTCCCTTCTTTCTCCAACTGGGCAGAAATAACTCAGGCACTTGTTTGTTTAAATCTCCTACTGCTTCCCTGGGCTGCTTCCTACCTTGGGGCTTTGCAGGTACCTTCTGCCTGATAATCTTCTCTGATCCCTTCTGGCACACAATTGGTTTCTCTGGGCAGCGTCCTCCAGCCTGACCCTGTGGAGCTCCCTTCACTGTGACTCTCTGTCTCTCTCACAGCTACCCTGTTGTGGCCGGACTGCAGCTTTTATTGTGCCTGCTGTGGTCAGACTGCCTAGAGGCTGCAGCTGGGATGGTGGTTGCTCCCTTTTTTAATCCTTTCGTGTCAATTCCTTTGTAGGGTCCATACACCAACCGCATCACATAAGGGAAGCCTCAACTTCTTGAAATTATGGCTCTCACAACATTGTTTTTCAAACACTATTGTGCCTGCCAGATAACATCCAATCTCTGATGCAGGCCCCATGCACACGTTGTTGACTTAAGCACTCACTTGATTTTTTTTATCAGCATCAGGCACCCAGATAACATGGTGGTAAGTGCAATCTATATCCCTAGACAGATTTAGATAGATTTATAAATTCTCCAACATTTATTTTCACTTCTAACCTAGGAACTGAGGATAATGAGTTAATTTTACAGTCTTTATTTATTTATTAGTATGACAGGGTGAACTAGGCCAAGAGGTCTTCTGCTGGAGGCCTCAAGGTCCTGCCCTACCCCATCCCAGAGAGGAGCAGAAGAGAAGTCCTTCAAGCAGCCTAGAGTGATTGTGGGCAAGCAGCCAATGAGGGGGAGCTGCAGGGAGCAGCCAATCTGGGCCCAGCAGACTCAACATAAAGGAGCTTCAGGGCCAGAGTCAGTCAGCTGGTGCCTGGAGCTGGAGGAGTGAGAACTGTGTTCCTGGCTGGCTGAAGGAGCAGAGGACCACAGACAGATCAATTGCTGGCAGGGACCAGGGGAGCAAGAGACAGCTCCTGGCTGCCTGCAGGGACTGAGTAAGGACTGAGTGCAGGGAGCCATTGAAAAGTTGATACTGAGAGCAAAGTCAATCCCATTGATCAATGGACATAAGCTTTGCATACACTATGGCTAGCTCCATCCAATAGAATCTGGGCCATGCTATCATGTGAAAGTAGGCAGCAAAGGTGCAGGTAATGGTTGATTTCAGAGGATGGCCATAATGTAATAAGATGTTTAGTGCACAGACAGTGTTCTCATCTACAATACATGGAAATCTGCAAAATCTTGTGCCTTGAATAATACAGAGCAATATCATTATTCTCTAGTTGCAGCACTGACCACCTTCACTTTCTACACCTCCAGTTAATTAACATCTTTTAGAATGACTGTTCTTGCTTAACTAATTTAAATATTTTGGTTTTAGTTTTTAATGTTCCCAGTGTCTATTAAAAAAAGGAATAGCAACCCGATTGAGGATATTTTCTGCGTTCACAGGTCTGTTCTTGAGACTTTGAGCCTGGTTCTCATTAACATTAAAGCCACTTTACAGCACTCTGAAATGAAAAGGTGCCATAGAATGGGATTATATTTGCACCCAGTTTGAGACAAGAGCACAAGACAAGAGCAATGTTGGACTGCTTAGTGTAAATGGGCATCATGCTGTTTGTGTGTAGTCAGCCAAATTCATGGGTGCGTTATCAGTGCCTATCTTGATGCACATAGTATTTCTCATAATCAATTTATGACTTTCATATACAAAACAATAAAATACCTTGAGGTGAAGGCACTTACCTGGAGTAACTGGCTGGCAAACTCAAAGAAAAAGTGTATCTCATCTCAGGAGGCAGAACATGGATAAGGTAACTCCCTAGATCAACCAAAAAGAAAAGGAGGACTTGTGGCACCTTAGAGACTAACAAATTTATTTGAGCATAAGCTTTCATGAGCTACAGCTCACTTCATCGGATGCATTCAGTGGAAAATACAGTGGGGAGATTTATATACACAGAGAACATGAAACAATGGGTGTTACCATACACACTGTAACGAGAGTGATCACTTAAGGTGAGTTGTTACCAGCAGGAGAGCGGGGGCGGGGGGGATCTTTTGTAGTGATAATCAAGGTGGGCCATTTCCAGCAGTTGACAAGAACGTCTGAGGAACAAGGCTGTAGTTTTTATTCAAATCAGTGCCAGAGAAGTCCCACTGCTGATTCAAAGGGGGCAAAAGGTGATAGTAACCGTCAATGAAATGGGGTCATACGTGTGTCTGTATGTTAGACATAGAAGATGTGATCCTGTGTGGTGCTAAGTGCTCTCAACTCACACTGAAGTCAGTGAGAACTGAGGCTGCTCAGCATGGAGCAGGCTTCAGCTGAAGGGCAGTGTCGGTGTTTCCAAAAAATGGAAATACGTTTTATTGCTCTACAGCCTCCACCCCCATCACTGTGAGAATCTTTGCAATGAATTCGGTGCTCAGAGTAAGCAGGAGTTGATCTCCTGCACTTCTTTCCCAGTAGGAGCTTGGTAGCATACTACACTCAGTCTTATTGTTTCACTGGAAGAAGAAAATAATGCAAAGATTAAAACAGAAGGTAAAAGGAAATAAATCATGAAAAAAGCAGAGGCTGTTTAATTTAAGAGCCTGTTCATACTGTACATTACCCGCTAAGCACTGCTCACTTCCTCTCAGGCCAATTTTGTATAGTTAATCACTATTTTGCTCCCTCTTCGTGCATTATACGTCTGGTATTTAAATGGGTCTCTGCAGTGGATATCCCACTGTTCGTTCCAGAAGTGAGTGAGTGGCATTCAAAGCTGATACTACAGTCACACGTGAACAGGGTGGCCTGGAGATAGTATAGAACAGGGGTCGGCAACCTTTCAGAAGTGGCAGCCGTGTTAGTCTGTATTTGCAAAAGGAAAAGGAGTACTTGTGGCACCTTAGAGACCAACCAGTTTATTTGAGCATAGGCTTTTGTGAGCTACAGATCACTTCATCGGATGCATTCAGTGGAAAATACAGTGGGGAGATTTAGATACATAGAGAACATGAAACAATGGGTGTTACCATACACACTGTAACCAGAGTGATCACTTAAGGTGAGCTATTACCAGCAGGAGAGCGGGGGTGGGGGTGGGGTGTAGTGATTATCACTAGAGCTAGAATGAGGGAGGGGGCTCAGGGTTGGGGTTTGGGTGTGGAGTGCTTACCTGGGCAGCTCCCATTTGGTGCGAGGGATGCAGGTGGGGGTGGGGGAGGGTGCAGGATCTCCCATTTGGTCTCAGGATGGGGGTGGAAATGTGGGGGGTGCAGGAGTCAGGGCATGGGGTGTGGAGCAGCTGGGTATGGGTGGGGGTACTGAAGTCAGGGCTGGGGTCGTGGGGAGGTGCAGAGATCAGGGCAGAGGGCTGGGGTGTGGAGGGGTGCAGGGGTCAGTGCAGAGGGCTGGGTGTGCAGGGGTCAGGGCAGAGGGCTGGGGTCGTGGGGGGGTGCAGGGGTCAGGGCAGGAGGCTGGGGTGTGTGTGGGAGGGTGCAGGGGTCAGGGCAGGGAGCTGAGGTGTGTGGGGGGGGTTGCAGGGGTCCAGGCAGAGGGCTGGGAGTCGTGGGGTTCCTCCCAGCCCCCTTCCCAGAGCGGCTCCCAGCAGGGGGCTGGAGGGGATATGCTCTGATTCCAACCCCCTTCCCCACCTCTTTCCACCTCCTCTCCAGAGCAGCGAGTGGGCTGTGGCTCCGCTTCTCCTCCTCCCTCGGAAGCGCCATCAGCTGATCGGCGGCCGGGAGAGGAGGAGGGGCAGGAACCCAGCACGCTGGGGGAAGAGGCGGGGGAGGGGGGAGCTTGCCTGCTCTGCAGCAGCAGCCGGCGTGGGGCGGCGGGAGCGGAGAAGAGCGGGCCGGGGCAGGCAGGATTTTTAATGGCACGCTGCTGCCTGCCGGGGTCCTGGCCTGGGTTCGACAGCGGGCTGAGTGGGACTCGGCAGGCAGCAGGGTGCCATTAAAAATCAGCTCGCGTGCCGTCTTTGGCATGCATGCCATAGGTTGCCGACCCCTGGTATAGAACATTAGAGTGCACCCAGCACATCCCCAAAGGCTGCTTGTTAGAGTCTGTTCCCTGCTCTTTTCCTCATCAGTGGACCATCACATAGGATCCTAAACTGAATTCCCTTGGGGTCTCCTGAGCTGCGATGAAGCACTTATGAGCTCGTGGTGTTTAGTTAAAATATCAATTGTAATGAAAAGCAATGAAATATTGGGAAAGTGTGAATGAGGGAAGCGTTAGCTATCCCATGGGTATATCCTTCAACAGCAATGCTAAAGTAAAGATCTCTTACAAAGCTGTCATCATCTGCTCTTTGGATACAATTTCATTTAGTTCATGAATATAGATGGCTAATTCCCTGGGGCAATTGATTCTATTAATACAAAGCATATGTACAGCCACTACTAATAGCCGGATTCATGGTAACTATTGGATTGTATTCACTGAAGGGAAATGGAAAGCGCAGAAGTAAAGGATGCTGATAATAGGATTCCCAAGATTGCACTTGTTTTGCTTTAGTAAATGGAGGGCTTTTGAAGAGAATGATGACTAATTTATGCACAGTTGATTTTTGAATCCCTCCATCCCATCTTATTCTAGAGGCAGTAAGGGAGACTGGTTTTACTAGGGAGATAGCAAATTTACATAATGAAATTGAAGTCAGTGGGACTACTCTCATGCTTAGAGGTAAGCATGCATGTAAATGTGTTCAGTGTCTGACTGACCACAAGGGAACAGTTAAACTGGCATACAGAAAGTCAACTGGAAAATGGAGGAAAAAATCATGTTTTCCTCCATTAGTTTTCCACTAGAGTAAACTTAGGTACTATCTGCAGTGGTAATAGTAACTTTTTATGTAGACTTGTAATTTTAGGTGGTATCCCTTTAACAGTTTTGTTTTTGGAGTAAAATCTTTAAAAACCACCTCGTTCTACAGTTTCCTCTGAATTCAGATCTCAAAATTAGGATTAAATCCAAGATAGCCTGATATTTTAAAGTGTCTGCACTTGGCACCTGCTTGCAACCTCACCTGGCTTGTTTGCTGATGGCAGTGTCCCCCTGGAGAATCAACAGATCTCCAGCTCAAATTTTCATGCCGACTGCCAGCCATCTTGAAAAAAAAGGCCTTTAAATGGCCAGTGAGAAGGGACCACCACATCATCAAATGAACTATCTGAGTCCCTGTTGCCCTCAGAAACGCCTAGCTCATATTAAATATTAATACTGTTTAAAAATTACTCTAGACTTTGAATGAAGCAGCATTCCAGACTTGCACTGAAGATGCATGTGAAATCCTTTACTTTAGAGATGTATGTAAGCTTTTTTAACCCCCTTACACAAACTTTCTACTTGTAAAATCAAACTGAAAAATAAAATACACCCCCTTTTGTGTCCTATAATTAATACACATTTGTAAAATGAGAATTGTTGATATAGCAAGAACAGTAAACGGTGTTTGTCTTATTGTAAAAAGAACAATATAACTGTATCAGCAAACAATGATTGCAGTATAAGGTAAGGAGGTAGTAAAACTTGATTGGCAATAATCTCAGCTTCTACTGACTCTATCTTGTATCAACAACGAGCATAGCAGAATCTGTCCCTACTCAGTTTGATTACATTGCAAATGTTTTTAGGGTTTAGAACACACAGCCACCTTAGAATTCCAGTATTTCACATTTGGGATCCTCCCATCTGATCCTATATGCCCTAATGATTGATGATGGCACTTTCCTTAATTTTTCTACAGGTGTTCTGCTTGCCTGCAGCAGAGTCCCCTGGCAATCTGAGGAATGGATTGCCTGTTCTCTGGTCCAAAGCTTAAAAAGAAAACTTTTCAGGTCATCTTTTCAATTCACCTTTCCAAAGCAAAATTACTATCTAGAGTATATTCTCAAGTGCTATGTCCAGTCTAGTTGTAAATTACTCAAGTGATAGTGTTACTATCATTTCTCTTGGGAAACTGTTCCATTCTAATAGACTTCACTGGGAAGAAATATTTCTTGATCTTTGAGAAAAATGTTCCTTTGCTCAATTTCATCCCAACATCGTTATACCAATTGTTGCATCCTATACAATTGTTTTCCCTCCTCAGTGTTCTGACCCCTCAAAGACAAGAAGGTTGTGGTCAGTTCTACTTTAATCATTATTTCAATTTTTTTTCTTCTAAATAAAGCCTTTCCTAATGCTCTTTACTATTTGGACTTTCTTCCAGTTTGTCAATATTTTCATGTTACTTACACGTGGTGTGGTGCATGCACTGTAGTGATCTAGGCCTGGTCTCGCTAATCCGATAGAGAGAAGAAATAGCTCCTCCTTGCTGTATGGCATGATATAGCCCAGATTGCATTGGCTTTTTCTGCACAGTTGTTCTTAGGGCTGCATATGTTAGGATTGTCCAGTGGCATGTGATTTCACACATCAGAATGAGCAGAGGGGCACGGGAATATCAGTGTAGAAGCTTAAACCAGCAGTGCTGCCAATCCTATGAAAAACAAGGGGTGAGAAGTATAAATAGGCCCTGCAAAAAGCCCAGATGCCATCAGCTCCAAGGAGGGGAGACCCAGAACTCCCAGAAAAGTGACCTGAGCCAGTTGCTGCTTATACCTTCAAAAAAACCTCATAGGGTTAGTGGAGGATGGTCTTCTCTTGGGCAACATTAGCAGCTTGCTTAGGTGACTACTTTGAGCAAGCTCCTTTTCCTCCTCCATGCCACTGGTGATGGCTAGTGCACTTCTCCATTCTGCAGCTTATGGGAGCAGCAGTGATGAATCATAGAAAGTCAGGGTTGGAAGGGACCTTAGGAGGTCATCTAGTCCAACCCCCTGCTCAAAGCAGGACCAATCTCCAATTTTTGCCCCAGATCCCTAAATGGCCCCCTCAAGGATTGAGCTCACAACGCTGGGTTTAGCAGGCCAATGCGCAAACCACTGAGCTGTCGTTCCCCCCCAAAATGTGATGTGATTTGATTTGATTTGATTGATGGTTCACATTAGTTGCTCTACTAGAATTCCTCTTCCTTCAGGCTGGAAGTGGTGACTCTGAGGCCCTTGATGGGCATCCTTTTCTCTTTCTTTTGCTCCCCACCAATTCTCTGGACACCTCTGAAGTGGAAGCAGCACCTGGCTGAGGGGGACGGTGCTGCCTGGGAGCTACAGTGTTGCCAACTCTTTGATTTTTTTCATGAGTCCGAGGATTCCCACCTAGTCAGACTCTCATAGACACGAGCTCCAGACCCTTCATACATTTCAGCCCTGTAGCCTAGGCACCAACTCAGAATTTGTGGATTCTAGTGATTTTCATAGCACGTAAAGCACAGGCGTTGCAGTGCTCAGCTGTGTAGTGCCTCAGTCCCTCTGTAGATCCAGACCTTTGTATTTAACAGTGTGTACAGTAGACGTTGGCATGGGCATTATTAGATGTGGGTTTGGTCATTAAATTCACCAGAGTTGCACTGCCTCTGACAATTGCCATGACTGCTACAGCTTTACTGCAACCATATTGCACATGGCAGCTGTCTACTTTCATTTGCTGTGTGATGTCACCTCTCCCTGGTCTTATCTAGCATTACTATTTTTGAAGTTTCTCTCACCCACTGATGTATTTCATGTAATTTACTCTGAGATGGATAGCTTGCATTTTTCCATGTTCTTGCTTATTTCCTGCCCATGTTTCCAATTGTTCCAGGTCCATTGGTATTATTTCTCCGGCTCCTCTGGGGTATGCAACAACTTCCATGTTATCTCAACTTCCAATAATCTCAAAATATAGTTACTTTGTCATGTACACCTTACATACCATTAAAATTATATTATATAAATCTAAGGCTACTACACCACATTGGACATTTGCCTGCCTTCCCCCTGCCCCATACTTGATTCTGTTCCATTGATAGGTAGTTGTAGTTTGTATTCCTTCAGCTAATTTACAGTCTATGTGAAAGAGGTCTTGCACAATCTTGTTTGAATTAATTTTTCAGGGGAGATTTTTAGGGACACTGTACCAGTTGCTAAATTCTGGATGTATTAGAATTTTTGCATTTCTTCACCTCCGGATGATTGGAAGTCAAACAAACAAAAAGCCTGAATTGTTCTTTTTGAGTCATGCTAACTGATATTTCCTAGGTACGTAGGATTTTTTTTCTCAGTATTTACGTAACTTGCAATTTTAGTGATGCAAAGAGTGAGGCAGAATCCCTAAATATTTACTGCAGTACCACATTACTTGCAAGTGTAGCTACAATTGACAAGGTAAATTACTTGAACTATTATAGTCTGGAGTGGTGATTTAAATCCTTTTACTCATTTGGTATGGGTTTTTTTGTTTGTTTATTTTTTGTTATTCAGCTGTAGAATGTGACATTTTACTCATGGTTATCAGAAAATGGAAAATATAAAACATTTATTGCTTTGGCCTAGTGAAGTACCCCTTATGGCATATCTGATGCTGTGCTTTAGGAGACAAGAATTCCAACACAAGCTCAGTCTCTCAATCTTTGGGTAAGCAAGGAGTAAGAATTTTGTGTGTGTGATATTCACATCGTAGTGACACACAGAGATAGGCTGCTGCAAGTGCAACCTCTGCTATCTATGTCAGGAAAAGGAAATTGCATCTGGAGTGAGTTAAGCTCCTGTCCTTTTAGGCTCTGCTCCTGCTCCCAGGGAATTCACTAACAAAACTCCAATTGACTTCAATAGTGCAGGATTGGAGCCTGTTAGGGGGCACTAATGGAGGATGACCTGTTAGAGGAAAGCATAGAGATGGCCCTGCTGGAGAGTCTGTGTTGTTCCCTGTAGGTCAGGGAAGTTATTTAGTAGGATAGGGATTTATGTATGGGATTTTCCTTCATGAATGTGCAATGTTTAAACCTTTTCTGGCACTTGTTCCTCCAGATCTGTGTTACAAGGGGGGTTTGAGGGTGCCTGGAGGGAGGGAGGGGAGAATTCTGAATATCACTTTAGGGAAGTGGGAAAGTGTTTTGCAGAATAAATGGTGACCAAACACGGCTGCTTCTCATATTGCTGGCACGGGAGCATTCATGAATGATCTCAGACACAAATGCATTCACAGTCTGATCTCTGTGCAAAAGGACGCCTAACAGTATAATTCCTAAAGTGCTATGATGTATCTTGAATTATTAGATTAGACATGGGAATATGGCTTTCACTTTTAAGGCTGTCTCCAATTTTTCCATTCTTTTAGTTAAATCTGTGTTGTAAGAGGATATTTTTGCACTTTAATTAATAAAAATCACTTGCCCTGGAAACAAGTATTAGTCTGGATCTGTAAAAGCGGCAAAGGGTCTTGTGGCACTTTATAGACTAACAGACGTATTGGAGCACGAGCTTTTGTGGGTGAATACGGATACCACTTCGTCGGATGCCATTTGCCCTGGAAATGTATCCTGGTTTACAAACAGGGATTAAAGCACATTATTGTTTCCCAATCTGCTGCCCCAATCCCATAAACATACGTGCAGGTGCAGGCGCCCATTTAAATGTAAGATTTCAGGACTGGAGTTTAACAAGCAAAGTCCAGGCAGGACAGAGAAAACTGTTTCAGGAAAGGAAAGGTGAGAGAGAGAGATGAGAGGAAGAGGAGAGGGAAGGATTTTTGGAAGAAATTGGTTTTAATGAGGGCTTGAAAGAGAATAGGAGGGAGGGATCTTGGCAGACAAGAAGAGAGAGACTGTTTTATGTTTCTCATACTCTTCTGAGCAAAATCTCCTCCTGTTAAAGTGAAGCAAGGACCTACACGTGCTATCTGTGCTTTTAAGAGGATGTTAAAATGGACTTCAGTACATTTGGAAACCAGAGCACAGTAGCCCTTCTACCAGAGTGTGCCTTGGAGAGGAAAGTGCTATAGAAAGAGTTCACAGTACTAAGTTGCACCGTTTGGGGATTAAAAAAGTTCTGGAGGTAGAAAGCCAGGCTCCACATTTTAGTAACCTCTCTTGTGAAAATGAGAATGAAAATGGTGGTGCTGGCAGCTATCTTTGCCTTACACTATTTTGATGATCATGCATGTAATTGCTACTACATCCGTGCATTAACTTTCAAGAGCAATGTCAGTGGCCTGTAATGTATGTGTAGCTTCAAGCCGTAATGAAAAACAAGCTGCGTCCACAGTGTGTTACGTAGCTACCAGGGGTGAAAGTAAGCTGGTACAGCGTACCGGTAAAAAGTGGCCGCTGATACTGGCCTGTACGCAGCTGACATTAAAGCGCTGCTGGCGATTTAAAAGGGCCAGGCAGCGTGGATGGGGTGGAAGCTGACCCTCAGCCCTGCCCCTTCTGCCTGAGGCCCCACCCCTTCTTCCCAAGGCTCCGCCCCTTCCGGGGCTGGAGCCAGCTCCCGTACTGGTAAGTGTTGAATGTTACTTTCACCCCTGGTAGCTACACATGTCAGTGAAAGACTGCAGCTGTGGGAAAAGGCTTCAGCACCCCTGCTGCCAGAGTCTTTCCTGCAGTGGGGAAGAGCTGTAGCGGAAGGGAGCTTTCCAAACCTTTTGCCACTGCCTCATTCCTACTGAGCCCGAGCCTGAGCCTTTTGCTGCTGCTTCCTCCATGCCTGAGCCTTTCCCCACTGCTGGAGTCTTTCCCTGCAGAGGGGAAAGGCTCCAGCAGTGGGAAACTAGCTGAACCTTTCCCCACTACCTCCCTGCTACCATAGTCTTTCCCTGCTGTCTGCCCCCGGCCAGAGACTTTCTCAGCTGCCGGAGGCTTTTCCTATGTTGGAGAAAGATTCCAGCAGTGGGGAGGCAGCAGATACCACACTGCTAAAAACAGCAGCGTTGACAGGAAGACTTGCGTGAATAGTACATACCCTTGCTGTTGAGGCTTATTTTTACGCTACTCACCTAAGCCATGCCTCACTGGCTACCCTGCTATTTATACCTGGGCTAGGAGAGCTACTCATGTATTTACACTACAAGCCACAAAAAAGAAGCATGCAATGTAAATAGACATTTAGACTGGGCGACAGACAATGATTTGTGTGTTATGCTACTTTTTTCCCTCATCAATCAGCATTATCTTGCAATCTTATTATTAACATGAGTGTTTACTAATGAGCAATAAAAATCACAGTGCCTAGAGCAACATTTGCACAGTGAATTATGAAATAGCAACATGCACTCTTCTATTTCCTTTCTGTGATATGCGTCTGCCACAAACTGAACCCTTTCATTCGTGCTGAACAATAATATCTGAATGTTTTAATCTGAATCAGAGCAGGTTATTGCTATTTTCTTGGTTGTTTCTTTTTAGATATGGCCATAACCTTTGGTCCACTGAAGTCTTAACAGCTTGTAGCAGTCTTGGAGCCCAAGCCCAACAATCTTCCTAGAGGCTATATGTCAGGATTCTGGAAACTCATTTCTGATTTCCTCTGGCTTTTATGACTTTCATTAATTCTGATTTGTTATGAAGTGGATTAAGACTAATAGGAAGTGAAGCTGCTTTCAGTTAAAATAAATAAAGTCCTTGGGGTGAAAGGATCAAATGATGCTACAAGACAAGATGGCTGTTAAATTATAGAGCTGTACATGCAAAGCTCTACAGGAGGGAAACACATTCCCTCAAACAATCCTCCTGTATGGTAGGTGGGGTACAGACATGTTTCAAACGAGGAGAAAGCCAAAAGGTGTTGAAACCACTGTTAAGATGAAAAAGGAAAACACTTTGGCCAAACCAGCGGAGATCATGAGTCCTCAACATGAAGTCAATAGGACCGAAAAAAAGACATGACGCAGGATCCAAGACTGAGTTTAAAGAACTGATTTCAGAAGAAAAACAGACGGGATCACCATCACTCTGAGCAATAGAGGTTATTGGGAGGAGTGACATAAAACAACTCAGTGGAACGATCACTGAAGAAGAAAGCATTGAAGAAGACAAAGACATGATGTTGTGTTTATAGGAAAGTTTGAAACAAATACAATTTCTAGAGAGAGAATTTACTCAAAACTTTGATATAGAGAATGAGGAAAGGCAGTGTGTGCGGGAAAAGCCGAGAAGACAGAAGTAGTGCTAGTGAAAGTGAAGATTGAAAATCGTCCAGTTCTGTTCAAACTATGTTGCAAAACATTCAGTAGCATCACAGCAAAGGGGATATATTAAAATGGATCAGGTACACAGAATTGTCATTGTTCTGTTTTATTCTGGTTCTAACATACATATCTGAGCACTTCCCAAGAATGCATTAAGTTACCTGACTTACATGTTTCACATTTAATTCTTTCCTTGTTTCACTCTCTTTCTCACCAGAGAAAAACTGTGGGTGGGATGAATATAAATAGATGTAAGCAGGGTCTGAATGAAAGTTCCCCTGACAGCTAGCTGGGAGGGAGAGAGACCTGGGGGTGTTTATGTAAATACAGTTTGCTCCTGCTCTGCTTAGATATTCAGATAGAGCAGTGTCAAAATAATCAATTTTGGCTGGTGTTGGGTACAAATCACTTTAGTACTGAATGCAGGAGTAGTATAATGCTGTTGCCAAAATGTTGCAATTATTGTGGGAATACAGGGAAGCAGGACTGTGCTTAACCTGTCCCAGATGATGTGGGTCACCTTCAGCTGAAAGGACGTCATTAAGCCAGGGGCTCAAATGTCAGAGCCCTGTGAAAGTAAAAGGAGTGGGGACAGGAATCCCCATCCATGAGGCTGCACATCTTCATCAAGATTCTCCCTAGACTGGTTTAATCTGTTCCTCCACACTGTTCAAAGAATAGAGCTAAATAGGCTTTGTTATGTTAAATGCCCAGTCAGAGCTGAAATCAGTTGTGGTAGGATTGTGTTTCTGCCCTGCCTGCTAAGACATAAAAATCACTGAGAACTGAAATCACTTGAGGTGGGGCAGTGTTTCTGCCTAGCCTGCAAAGAGCTGAAAATTACTAAGAGACTGATGTGCAGAGGTCCCAGCGGAGAGGCAAGTGGCAGCAGAAGGTGACTGACAGTCAGCTGGTGAACAAGTGGCTGCTCCTCCGGATCTTCACGCTTAAGACTACTCACTGAATCAGTGTTAGGGTGGGCTCACATAAAAAATTTGAACTGGTTTAACGAAAATTGATATAAAACCATACAATTGTAGTCAAATTGGTGCAAGTTTTGCATGTGGACCAGCTTTTATTTTGTACCTTTTGCGCCATTTCTCTGCCCATAGTGGGAGAACCCACTAATGTAAGAGACCATTTCTCTATTAAGATGTGGTCCACACTGTGAAAGTTTGAGAGCCTATCTTGGGTTATGCAGAGAAAAATTATGCTTGTTCAACTTCAGGTGCAGATTTTATGTTTGTGGCATTTCACATTTTTAAAGGTGTCTGAAGAGAAGAAGCACCCAGCCTGAGAGGGCTCATATGATTAATGTAGGATTATTCCTGAGTAGATATAACAAGGTTTCATCTGAGCCTCTGAGGAAGAGATGAAGGGGCAGATTGAGGCCAGCAGATGGATAGTTGGGTGCTAAATGGATTAACTCAGTGTAGCTGGCAGCAAGGCCAGGATGTAAATGATACTCGATCAACTAACTGCAGATACCAGCCAGAAGGCTATTGTGGGAGGGTAAGTCTAAACGGTAAGGGTGTTGCTAAGCAAGGACACTATTAAAATTGTATGGATGTTTTGTAAAATGAAATGTAAATTCCCCAAGAGAAGGTAAGTGATTCATTGTTTTTAAAAGTAATTTTTTTTCACTGCAGACAAATTTCACAGCTAGTGTAAAAGATTTTCTATATATGTTTTTATATACATTCAGTAATTGTCTCATTTGTCTTTATGGCATCTTAAACCCCACTTTCAAGAAACTGGAAAGTTTAATGAAACCCTAATTTCTTCCTTACAAGTGCCCTTGCAATCTACCTCTTGCTCTAGTACATAATGGTACCTAGGCCCAAGTACATTTGAAAAACTGATTTAAAAATCTTCAGAATCGAATCATATTTTGCAAATATTACCATACTTATTCCATGTCTTTGTACAGGAAAGATTCGGAGAGACAAATGGGTACTTTGATACTACTGTGGTTGGTATGTCATACTTCAGATTGATTAGATTAGATGGAGCAGATTGGTTTATGAAGCCAACTGGCAACATTCAAAAGTATGTTTTGGTTTTTTTCTGCATCTGAAGGGAAAAACAATGCTAACTCTGAAAATGGTGCCCACTTCATTTACATTCTTTAAAATATTCACTATTTTCACTGTGATCAGCACAAATCCCCACTTCGTAGCACTTTGACCCATTTCAGATATAATGCCCTTATCTAAAGAAAAACTATGTGCTGCAGGAAGTGGTGTTAGTTATTCAGGATGTGGCCCTCTTCCATGTAAGCCCTGTTCTACACACACATTTTGTACTGGTCTAACTATTTTGGTTAGGAGAGTGATGATTTTTTTTTTACTGAAATAGTTATATCAGCATAACACCTAATGTAGATGCAGTTACTCCAATCTAATGATGCCTTCTACTGATATAGCTTATTCTCCTTCCTTTTTGGGAATAGCTCTACCAGGGTAAGCAGGTTTATACTGGTATAACTGCATCCACATGAGGGAGGTTATACTGCTTTAACTATACTGCTTGTTAAACTGTACCGGTATAGCTAAAGCAGTGTAACTTGTGTGTAGACCAGTGGTTCTCAAACTTATTTGATTGAACCCCCCTTCATTGTGTCTGTAATCGTTTATGCGCCCCCTCTCCCCCACCAGCACATATACTGCCATGCAGCTCTGAAGGCAGAGCAGAGAGCAGTGGCTGGGTGTCTGGCTCTGAAGGCAGTGCACAGAAGTAAGGGTGATAATGTGAAAAGCGATATTCGTCAATATCGCTTTTCACAGCAGATTTAGCGCCCCATTGCCACCCTTACTCTGCAATGTTGCCACCCTGGGGCTGACAGCCAGAGCCCCACTGCTGCCACCCAGTGAGGGATTGGGGGTGGGGGAAGGAGAGCCCAAGCCCAGGTGACAGCCAAGGCTCTAGCTGATCCCTTTAGCCCCACCTCCCACATGTGCATGGTCCTTGTGCACAAGCTCCAGCCTCCCGGGGCTGACAGCCAGACCCCTTCAAAAAAATAAAGCACACAGCTCACACCTCCCTTGGGAGGCCCGCCTCATCGTTTGAGAGCTGCTGGTGTGGACCAGTGGTTCTCAACCAAGGGTACTTGTACCCCTGGGGGTATGCAGTTGTCTTCCAGGGGGTACATCAACTCATCTAGATATTTGCCTAGTGTCATAAATATAAAGGGAAGGCTAACCACCTTTAAATCCCTCCTGGCCAGAGGCAAAACCCTTTCACCTGTAAAGGATTAAGAAGCTAAGATAACCTTGCTGGCACCTGACCAAAATGACCAATGAGGAGATAAGATAATTTCAAAGCTGGAGGTGGGGGGGAACAAAGGGTCCTCTCTGTCTGTGTGATGCTTTTGCCGGGACCAGAGCAGGAATGCAGGTCAGAACTCCTGTAAAGAGTTAGTAAGCAATCTAGTTAGATATGCGTTAGATTCTGTTTTGTTTAAATAGCTGATAAAATAATTTGTGGTGAATGGAATGTATATTCCTGTTTTTGTGTCTTTTTGTAACTTAAGGTTTTGCCTAGAGGGATTCTCTGTGTTTTGAATCTGATTACCCTGTAAGGTATTTACCATCCTGATTTTACAGAGGTGATTCTTTTACTTTTTCTTCAATTAAAATTCTTCTTTTAAGAATCTGATTGCTTTTTCATTGTTCTTAAGATCCAAGGGTTTGGGTCTGTGTTCACCTATGCAAATTGGTGAGGATTTTTATCAAGCCTTCCCCAGGAAAGGGGGTGTAGGGCTTGGGGGGAGTTTGGGGGGAAAAGATGTTTCCAAGTGGGCTCTTTCCCTGTTCTTTGTGTAACACTTTGGTGGTGGCAGCTTTTAACCTAAGCTGGTAAGAATAAGCTTAGGGGGTCTTTCATGCAGGTCCCCACATCTGTACCCTAGAGTTCAGAGTGGGGAAGGAACCTTGACACCTAGTTTTACAACAGGCTGCAGAAGAAGCACTAGCGAAGTCAGTACAAACTGAAATTTCATACAGACAATGACTTGTTAAACTGCTCTGTATACCATACACTGACATGTAAGTACAATATTTATATTCCAATTGATTGATAAGTATATGGTAAAAATGAGAAAGTAAGCATTTTTTCAGTAATATCATGTTGTGACACTTGTTATTTTTATGTCTGATTTAGTAAGCAAGTAGTTTTTAAGTGAGGTGAAACTTGGGGGTATGCAAAAACTTGGGGGTATGAAAGGGAAACAGTAGTCTGGAAAGTTTGAGAGCCACTGGTGTAGACAAACCATGAATCTGTACAGTACTGACTTCTGGGGATGTAAAACCCGAGGTCCTGACTATACAAACAGTTATTAAAATTCAATTTCTATTAACCTAGGTGCCTTTGCCAAATTATTATTTTGATACTTACATTTTCATTACTAAAAGACCAGCTTCTGTGGAAATCAGTGTTAACTCTTTTTAACTTATTTTTCAGAAAGTTTATTTTCTACTTGGGCCTAGAATAGAAGCAAGTTCCAACAAACTTTCTTACGAATTTCTAAGAGGCACTTTGCTAAAGTTGTACCAAAGGCCATTGCCCCCTCCAAATTACCCTATTAAATATTTGTTACAGTATTGCTCTTTCACTATTTTATATCATTGTTCCTATTAACATGAACAGGTAAATTCCTCCAGCACATTTCATGTTTCGTTTTCTCCTCTGGGGTCATAAAGTGCGCCTTGTAAAATGGTCACTAAGATTAATGGATTTAACATGTTATTGTCATCTTGTCCGAATGTGGTTGAATTCTGTTGCTGTGACTTGATCCCTTAAAGTATTCCTATGTAATTTCAACCTACACGTAGTTCCTTCTATTTTAATTTATTCTCTTTTTAAACCTTTGGTTTGTAGTTTTGGCTCACTTATCTAAGCTGTTTGACTGAGATTCATTCATTTGTACCATTATTGGAATCACTAACACCCTATAATCTGTTACACATATATTTCCCACTTGCCAATGAAGTTTGAACACTAACGGGTGGGTAAAGGAATAAAACCAGTATATGGCTTTGCTGAACTTGGTTACAGTCCTGTCTTGCCTGTTGTTATCCTTAGGCCCAATTCACTCAGCATTCCTAAAAATGGAGGATGCTAATACTGTTCATTAGTAAATAGCACTGTATTGTGAAGACAATACTTTATTTCAGTATCTCTAACTGCATATTGCAATTTATAAATATAGCATCATGGTATGTTTTGAAGAAGACTAGAACTTTTAAAGTTTTTGTTTGATTTGTACCTCTTCAAAAAGGAAATTGATAATTTTTTCCCATTACATACCACTGCTGCTTTTGGGAAAAAATATAAATCCCAAAAGCGAGGAGTTGCATTTCACTCCTATAGACATGACTTCAGCTAAAAGAAGACTTACTTTTAGCTGTAACTATTGGCTTTATAGAAAAGAAAAATCAGAACAATTAACCACCCTCTAATTAAATATGGTTAATAAAAGTGAATGTTGAGAGCAATAGCTAGGCCAAGGTGGACAGTGCATGTTTACAATGAGAAGAAGTATAACAGAAGGCAAAAAAGTTCAAGCCACCAGGCTTGACTGTTCCCTGACTTCTACCAGTTCTCTCCCTGTCAGATGATTCTTCTCCCTGACAAAATCCATAACCACCTTACTTCCATTCCTTAATGCATTCCCAGAGTCTAGGTTTCCCACTGATTCCTCAGTCCTCCTGCACATCCATGAAAACTATTTTTCTATCTAATAGACCCTCAGCCTGTTCCAGTTACCACAAAGTCCATGTCTAATACTATTCTCTAATCTTCCCGGCTCCCACTAGAACTATACCCACCCCCTGAGGAGATTACCTACCAATAACCATTCAGGTTAATTTTTCCTTGCACAGACCTCTCACTCCTCTTTTCCCATCTTCAATCACCATCGGGACCACCCTATTGCTGAAAGACTCCAGACTCCTCTCTCCCTGCCCATCTGATCCTGGAAGTCGTTAAAAGGCAAGAGAAGGCAACATTGGCCTGGGGACCCCAGAAGAAGGAAAGGCAAAATCTTTTTCCATTCTATCAGGGAGAAAACAGGACATAGGAACATGTGACCAAAACTTGTAGTCGCACTATAAATGCTGGGAAAAAGCAGGAGAGCTCCTATGCTGTCTGCCAGGGGAAAACTGTACTGGCTGGAGGCTTTGAGTCAAACTTGTAATAATTTTTATGATTCGCTGAGGAAATCCTTTTCACGTATACTTGGTACTCGTCTGAAGAAAGCTTGACTATATATTTACCTTGCAAACTCTTAATCACATTGAATAGTGCCTTGATCTGTAAGTAGACCGATTACCTTCTGTAGGGCTGCCTGCAAAGTAAGGTACTAGTTTACATATGTAAAGGGTTTCAGAATCTGGCCCTTAGGGATCTGGTTGGAGAATGCCCTTCACTGGGCCCATTTTAGGATTTGGTTAGTACTGCAGCACTTTGGGCTATAGCTGAAGCAAACTGTTTTCGGTGTATAGGCCTTAAATGGACAAGGCCTTGGTGACTTTTTTTTTGTGGTGCTTTGAATTTTGTCCAGCTACTTTCTCCTTCAGAAGATCTCAGAACCATTATAAGCTCCCAACAGCAGGGGGGCCAGTCAGAATACTGATATGGCCAGAACTATGCCAATTGACAACACACACAGCTTGAGATGTTTGTTAAAAAAAACCTGCTTAAATTAGTTTGTGCTATTGATAGCCATGGCTGGGGGTTCTTTCTAATAATAATTACACAGGGAATGGTTAACATTTTGATTCCAGTTTATTTTCTAAGTAATGCTTCTGCTTTGTTCTTGTATATTGATCCTAGATGCCATATTTCTATTATGTTTTTCTCTATGCCAATGAAATTTTATCTTAATCTTGCCTCCAAAGACTAAAGACTTTTGTTTCTTTTAACCTTTAGAAATCGCTGTGATAGCAACTCCCTTTGTCATTGTGGCTGCCCTTTGCTGTTCCATCTCCATTGCTATGTCGTTCTTTGTTTTCATAAAGTGACCAATACAATGGATGATCACTCACATTTGAGTGAACTATTTTCTTATATGTGGCTGGAAATTTTGAAGATTTATAATTAATTTTTCTTTATAGAGCTCAGAATTATTTAGTTTTTCTTATTACTCTTACCGTTTGGATTAGGGGCTTTAGAGCTCTTTCCGTCACTATTCCTAGTCCCTGATCATGTTTTTGGTGTTTCTAAGTGGCATTTTCCAAGAGTGACAATCCTTTGGGTAATTTTTGATACAGTACTTCACCACTGCATGCCTGTGTAAAGCTGTATTTATTTCTTTAGAGTTCTGTATTATATCAAAATCTTTAGGCTACTGAGATTATTATATTAGTTTAATGATTGTTTTGCCCAGTCATTTCTCTTTCTGATATATGGCTATTCAACTGTCAGCAATGCCGTGAAACTATTAAACTGGGCCAATTGCATTTGGAGATGAATGTGTTTGAGCATTCTGCAAGTATTATTCAATTTCTGTGCTATGCATATGCAGAGATTCTTTGTGCCTTGGGCTGTTTCAATAATCCTAGCCTCTTTGTGAGATAATTTTTATATTTTAACCAAAGCTTCCAAATTTAGACTTAAATTCATTCATTGTTTGCACCAAAGCAGTTCACTGCCTTAAAAGCTACAAGATCTGTGACTTATTTCTGTAGAAAAAGAGGAGATTACTTACAAACAGTTGTTTATTATTATACCAGGCTAATGTATTAGACCCAGTTACATGGCAAGGACACAGCAAGGTTGTCTTAGTGTGATGATTTTTTAATATAAAATTCAAGCATCAGAAATCTACATTTTCTATGAATAGCCCAGCTCTACAGTTTTAATCATACAAAAGTAAAAAATATATTATTTATTGTGACTTCCTCTATAAAAATGAATGCTTAAATAATAGCATTAAACAGAGCTAACTTGCCTCTAATATGACTGAAAGATGGGGCCAGCATCCTTTTTTGGAGCTGGAAAATTTCAAATTCTCTGATTCGGTTGCCTTCTTCTTCACAGTGCTTGTCCTTAAGAGCACGAGACAGTAGGTTTCTCCGCTTTTCTCCCGTTCATGCTCTTAACTAGGACCTATCAAGATCCTGGTTCTTGCATCCAATTGGAGACAGCACCAACAATGCCATAACTCTGAAGTGGAGATGGGGATAGCCATGGCTCTGCTTGTGTACCCCTATCAGTAAGGTGGGGGGTATAATGTATAAAGGATGGAGAGATGGCTGCTGCTGTGTGCACTCACTTAGGGTATGTCTACACTGCCATGTAAGCCCAGGGTTCGAACTCAGGCTCAAGCCTAACACCCCTTTCATCTACACACAAATCACATTACCCCAGGGCTTGGTCCCAGGACCCCATGGGGATAGAGGGCCTGAGCCTGAGTCAATTCCTGTTGCTTTGCAGTGTAGACACAGCCCCACTGGACTCATGCTCTGGGAGTCCGCCAAAAGTATCCCATGGGCTGACGGATTGTCCTATGGTCAGTCAAGTTTGGTGGATAGTCATGTTTTCCCACACTGCACCATGAACAAAGGGTTAGAAGTCTGGGATATGGGTGGTTGGACTCAGGCTCGCATAATACAATATAGACACTCGAGCACCAGGTTAAGGTCAACAATTCCTAACTTGGGGATATAAATGAGTGTAGACAGTCAAGCCCGCGGTTAACAAACCCAAGGTCTGCTAAGTCAAGTTCTAACCCTGGGCTTACATTGCAGTGGAAAGATACCCTTACTGCTCCCAAAGACATTGGGCTTACCCACACACACTGCCTCTGAGAGCTGCCTCTTAGGACAGTGAGCCCTCTGCACAACAGTTTAAAAAACAATAAAAGCCCTTAGAAAGTAGTTGAGGACATAGACAGTTTTGCTTGCTAGGGAATACATAGCATGTTTCACGCTTAACTCTGAATCTCCTACCTTTCCTGAGTTTGTCCCACTACTTTGTCATAGTCTTATGGCTGAATTGCCTTATAGTAATCTAGTTGTTGTTCAATACATGGATTATGATAGTGACTTCTCTGAAAATATCTTAAAATATAGAACCTGCTTCTTTTTGCATTTACACTAAGGAGTAAATTGGGAGTCAGTGGTGTTACATTAGTATAACTGAGATACGCCTCATACCTGTAATGTGTAGAGTAACACTGAGTGCACGGATTTAAGGTGCCGTACTGACTCTATACTCCTGTACACATCACACAGGCAAAAGAACAACAAAATTGGTCCTTAACGTTAGTCCTTAGTAATTTATTTTATAAAAGATTTCTAGCTTGATGAGTATGAGGATGTGGAATGTTTCCTTTGTTGTACCTACAAACCACACTGTCATTTGTAAGCTTCCCAACGCTGCCTCTCCAATGTGCTTCAATTCTGAATAGAAGCCCCCAGTTCTAGGAGATAACACTTTCCCCATGAGAGGGACATAAGTTTTTTGTTTGTTTGTTTGTTACAGGGGAGCTCGTACCAACCCCTATATTTAGGCTGCCTAATCTTTCCCATTATAAAAGATTCTTGTGTGCCTTTTTTTTAAAGAAACTGTACCACGTCCATAATTTGCAGCATGCCAAAATAATAATGGAACAGGAACATTCTAAAGAGCCAGGCCCATGCTGCTGGTGCAGAAGCAGCATACACTGTACACTAGTATACCAGGAAGCTGCAACACAGTTGTAGTAGGGGTAGCTTGGGTTCCCCCAAGAATGCCCTCCTTGAACCCATCACATGACCCTAATGGCCCATACCCCTTTCTCAGGGCATCACTTAGGGCTTGATCTCTCCCTACCTTGTGTGGGAGTGAGGACTAGACAGGGGTCTCCTCCAGCCATGCCCCAAATCCAGCACATGAGTCCCAGTGGTCCATCCCTATCTCTGGGGGCATAACATGGATCAGGAGCTCTCCACTTTCTGTGGGTGAAGGAGAGAGTCAGGCCATACTGCCATCAATAACACCCTGGACCCAGCACATAGCCCTGGCAACCCATTACCTTTCTAGGATAACAGCCGCCTTTTGCTGCCAGCTTAATGTAAGTTGTTAGTCTCAAGCTGTGCTGCCATGCTGATGCCTCAGGGCTCAAACCTTGTTGGTGATGCATGGTGGAAGGTTGTTCCAATTGCACATAACAAAACTGAGGGTTTTTTAACCTTTTTCTTTACTAAAAACACTAGGCAATTACATAGAAACAACTACATTAAAAGAATAAATCTGTGTTGTACAGCTGTGGTTTGTAGGACCTCTGTTCCATTTGCTCTTTGCCATTGGAAGGTGTGTAGAGAAGAAGGCAAGGGACTGCAGGAAGGGAAAGGATGCTCTTGTGGTTCAAGCAGGTGAATGTGACTGAGGATAGCTCAGTTCTGTCCCTCCCTCTGCCACAGAGTTCCGATGTGATGCTGAGCAGGGCACTTAAACCAGGCTCTTCACAGGTAGCCACTAAATGTGTGTTCATTATTTTCTAGGTGCCCAAATTAAGTATCTAGGGCCTGTTTTACAGAGTGCTGAGCACTCACAACTACCAGTCAATGGGAGCTGTGGGTGCTCAGCATCTTGGCCACTAAATGTTTTCTGGAAGAATGAGCACAGAAGTGGACATCAGGAGTCCTGAATTCTAACCTGGCTGTGCTACTGAGTCACCGTGTGACATCAGGCAAGATTTTCCCCCCATTTTCACCCTCTGTAAAACGGGGAGAATAATCATGTTATTTTACAGTGATAAAGGAGATGTGGAAACAAATTAATTAGTATTTGAGAGGCTCTCTCAGATACTACAGTGCTGAGTGCCCTTGAAAGGAGCATGAGGAAACAAGTAATTCCATATTCAATGCAGGGTGTGAATAGTGTGCAGTAAATATAGCACGGACCACAGATCAAACGATGAGGTTAAAAAGAAATATTGAACAGCTGCCTCATTCCCTGAGCACTGACCATCCTGTCTGTGGAAAAAATTGTATGTGACTGTGTAAGTAAAGACAGATTCATAATGCATTTGCACAAGGCGGCCAAATTAAAGTTTCTGCAGGCAACCTTAATTCTGGCACTTCCTAAGTTTTGAGTGTTTGCTTTGCAACTTAGATAACTTTCATTTAATGTAGGGTGTTTTTGGTAAGCAGTTATTTGTATAGTTCCATAGAGGTGCATGACTTTTTAGAAGCGGATAAGAAAAAGTCTCTGTCCTCAGGAGCTTACATTTTAAATTAACTCAAAAGTCAGCGACTGCCTCCCCCACAAAAAAAAGATTATAGTGAGTGAAGATAGTAGAGGGAAGAGAAACTGATGGCAGAAGGGGGACCTTGTTGGTTCGAGCAGTCTTGATGACCATTTTGT
This sequence comes from Lepidochelys kempii, assembly GCF_965140285.1. Lineage (NCBI taxonomy): Eukaryota > Metazoa > Chordata > Testudines > Cheloniidae > Lepidochelys > Lepidochelys kempii. The sequence continues at coordinate 98,449,117 of NC_136380.1, forward strand.
TCTTGGCCTCACTCTTAAAAAAACGCCAACAGAGTTGCCCGTTCTGCTCGTATATTTATTGGATACCTGTTGACGAAGACTGAGAGCACCAACTGATGCCACATAGCCTACCAAACTGCTGTTGAGTGACAAGGGCTTTCAGTTGCTCCTCTCTTGGGCTATATTTGAAAGAGGCCTATAATGGAAAGCTGTGTATAACAGGGCAAATCCTCTGAGCCAGTCAGCTCTACTTTGTTTCTCAGAAACAAAACAAAACAAAAAACCAGGTTAGAGCACACAACCTTAATTTGACAACAAGTTCTATTTTAAAAAATGGCAAGATTTTCACTTGGCCAACAGAGAGAATAAAGGGGCTTATGAGCTTCCTTATCCCCCTGCAGGAACTACCCCATCAAAAGACACAGAGGAGTGGATAGGGAGAGCAATCTCTGTGCAGCTGCTATGGTCCTGCCATGCAGGTGGAAGGGTAGGGAATAGATGGAGCCTTAGCTCTGCTACATACCACCCAAATTTCCTCCCCCCTCTTTTCCTCCCCAGGGCAAGTGAGGAAGCAGGATAGAGTTGTCACAATGCATTCCCTCATCGTAGAATTGCCAACCCTCCAGGGTTGGCCTGGAGTCTCCAGGAATTAAAGATTAATCTTTAATTAAAGATGTCATGTGATGAAATCTCCTTGAATACATCCAACCAAAATTGGCAACCCTTCCTCATCAGCTCCTGGGCCAACACATTTGCATACTGCCTCTTACTCAGAGTAAATACTATTGTTACAATCTAACCCTGAGCTACTTTTGTATTTGGGGCGGTGGGGGGGGGAGGTTTAGGTGACCTGCTAAAGTAAACTTAAAAAATTCAGCAGCTTTAACCGTATGTCCTGAATGCCCCCAACAGCTGCAAGCTAAGAAGGGCATTCAGCACATAATTACCTTCAAACTAACTTTTTTCTTTTTAGTGTCCATGAGTCTATCCTTGCTATGGCTGGCTGGCTCCCACGCCAAGTGATGCCCCAGCATGCGCAATGCTGGTGATGTAAAAGCCACCATTGAAGTATGAGACAAGCAGTGGGGGAGGGGTCAGGTAAGTGCCATTCTGAAAATATATATTGCAATTATTTTATTTGTCTTTATAAAAAGATTTTGCAAAACCATGCAATATTTATTTTTAAAAAGGAAACTTACATGACCCCCAAGGATATGCCATCTGAATATGGCTTCCTTGATAGTTGTGATGTTCCTGGAGATGGCAGTTAGGTAGCCATGGGTCAGATATTTTTCTGAAAAGGAAAATAAGTCAGTCCTGTGCTGAATGTTTCAATCAGCCTGACTACAGGGGATATTCAGCAGCTGTAGTTTAGTGGAATGATTTCATTTATGTTTGACAGAGCATCTTTAAAAATCATCACTACTAATTTATCATATTTACAGTTGGGCTTTTTTTTAATTTTTGAAGTTTTTCTCTGCTGGAACAGGTTGGAGCAAAATAGTTGGCTGAGACCATGTATATCAAAATGCATCCTGGAATGAAGTTTTACAGAAGAATTAAAACCTCACAAAGTTATAATTACATCAGCACAAACACAATGCTATAATGAACCTGACAAGTAGCTGCTGGCAGTACGGAAGTGATTTACGTTGTGCTTTAGAGCTGGGGAATTGAGAATCTCCAGTTCTGGTTCTCTAATATGATGGTCTAAATATAGCACAGAGGAGATGGGCAATGATTTCATTACCAAGCATTCCCTCTTGGCCATCAAAAGTATTTTAAGTCAAGTCACCTTCTAAGAAGAGGAGGATGCTTTGTCTAATCCTTCTATATACATTATACTGAAAGTAATGAGTGGGGAAAGGGCCAACTAGGAGGATTTGATAAAACCTCCAGCCTCCATCTACTACATGCATATGTGCACTCAGGTAGCCACAGTCCTGTAGTGTGAGGGTATGTCTACACTGTAATAAAACACCCACAGCTGGCCCATGTTAGCTGATTCGGGGTCGCAGGGCTTGGGCTGTGAGGCTATAAAATTGCAGTGTAGATGTTCAGGCTTGAACTGGAGCCTGGACTCTGGGACCCTGCAATGGGGGAGAGTCCCAGAGCCCAGGCTCCAGCCTGAGCCTGAATGTCTGTATCACAACCTGCATCCCAAGCCCCATGAGCCTGAGAAAGCTGACTTGGGCCAGCCGTGGGTGTTTTATTGCAGTGTAGACATACCCTGAGTCTCTGTGGTGATAGTAAATGCCAGGACTCCTCAAGATGTTGGATAGGAGGCATAGTGAGACCAACCTGAAAGAAGATGCCTGCAAAAGATTTTCCTTTTAAAATATAAAATCATCTAATTTTATAAGTGTTTGTAATGTCTTGTGGCCTGCAGTCATTGTTTTGCTGCCAATGTATGTTGTTAAAATGGATTGTGATTTCACACTAGAGTTATTGCTGTCTTTTGGCATCAGTTAAATTCCTTTCCCATGGTTTCAGTGTTGAGGAGAACACTGATAGCATTAGAAAGGATTGTATTCCTAGGAGGCTCTGTTTGTTCCCAGTGGTGAATCAGTTTTTATTCCTAGCAAGTTTTCTTTCCAATCATTTTCATTAACTTTGTTTTACCATTACATTCACAGGTTGACTAACTTGAGTATTTTCAGGCTCATTGTTTTTAAACTGAGTCATATGCAGATTAACATTTTCTAAACATTCTTCCAATCAAAAAAATTTTATGTTTGGAACTTGGAAGAAACTTTTATCTAATTCAATACAAGGCATGCTCATAGCAGCAGCCTGCAAGAAAAACACCTGTTCACATGAAATATATGCCTCTACAGCAAGTGAATAGTACTGTAATACTTCACAATGCTTTAAATCCCATGAGCCAAAATCTATTTTAAGTGGTAGTGCGGGCTACACATACTTCAGAATCAATTAATGGTTATTACGTTACAAATGTCGAGTCCACATTTCCTGAAACGTTGCTGAATGACAAGCTGTTAGTAAAATCCTACCATTAAAGTTGAAATTCCACTTAATATAAAGTGTTAGCTGCTGTTTTATCAGCATAATGAATTGGACAAGCAGAGACTGCCTCCAGAATCAAGCTTCTGCACAGGCCAAAGTTCACTGCTATTTAAAGCAAACAAAAATGCATCTGGGTAGTCATCCCTTTGTAGGATTTGCTATGTCCGTGTTGTAAATCAGCACGAATTTTGTACATCTCAATGTTGGCAATGCAGTAGAAATGCTAATATCCTATGATTTAGCATGTTAGTACTTGACTGTTGATTTCAGTAAAGGCGTGGTGTACCCAAAAACCTGTTATACTAGGATGTGATTTCTTAGGATGTGTTATATTAGGATGTGGTACCTGGAAATCATGCTGGTTTTTTGGTTCCCATCTGTGCACTTAAAAATGAACAAATCATTCTGAAGTATGTAAATTTTGAGGGCCTGATTTTGTTTTAAGAATAAATCTGATTTTTCTTTCATCTTTAGTTTTTAGTCTTCTTTATTTCAATGCACGAAAAATTGTAAAGTTGAGTGAATGATTTCTTCTTTGTTCCCACTCTACTTGCGCACAGAAAGCAACTGTCTCTCCTTTATTTTTTATTGTATTATTTTCCTAATACACCTCAACCCCGATATAATGCGGTCCTCAGGAGCCAAAAAATCTTACTGCGTTATAGGTGAAACTGCGTTATATCGAACTTGCTTTGGCCCCCCTGCTTCTTGTCCCCTAACCACCCCCTCCAGAGACCCTCCCCATCCCTAATCATCCCCAGGACCCCACCCAACCCTCCTGCTCCCTGTCTCCTGACTGCCCCGACCCCTATCCACACCCCTGCCCTCTGACAGGCACTCACCGGCAGCGGCGGAAAGCGGAGCAACGTGGCCCCAGCCCGCTCCACTCCACCAGCTCCCAGCCGCGGCGCTCTGCTTCCCGCCTCCAGTGAGTGTGGGGAGGTTGGGGAAAGAACATCCTCCGCTCTCACCTGCGGCGGGAAGCGGAGTGACACGGCCCCAGCCCACTCCGCTTTCCTTGCCCCGGCCCCAGTCGTGTTGCTGGGGCGGCCGGGGGTGGGGGTTGGGGAAAGGTCCTTCACTCACCGGCCGCGGGAAACAGAGCGCCGCGGCTAGGAGCTGGCAGAGTGGAGCAGGCTGGGGCCGAGCTCCTCCACTTCCGCCGCTGCCGGTGAGTCTGTGGGGGGGTGGGATCCCTTCCCCCAATCCCCCTCCTCCAAGCGACATGGCTAGGGCTGGGGCGAGGGAAGCAGAGCAGGCTGTTCCCAGCCCCCCACTAATCACCCGGGCCACTCTGGGCCTGCGGAGCCTCCAAAAGTGCCCCCCACAGCTCCCACCTCCCAGACCATGGGGGGGGGGGAGGCCCTGCCCCTGACTGCCCCCTGAGACCCTCTGCCCCTTATCCAACCCCTCGGCCCCGGCCCAGCACCCTTAACATGCCGCTCAGAGCAGCGTGTCAGAGCCTGACGCCCTGATCCGCCAGAGCGCGCAGTCCCACCCCCCCAGAGCGCTGCTTTACCACATTATATCCGAATTCATGCTATATCGGGTCAGAGGTGTAATAGAGGAAACATTGTCTGGCAGGACAAGAAATCAGGAAATCCAGCTTTTATTACTAGCTTTACCATAAATTTCCTGTGTGACCTTGGGCAAATCACTGAACAGCTTTGAGTTTTGTTTCCTTGTCTCTAAATTACATGGGTGTTGTGAGGCTTAACTTAATTTTTGATGGAAGGTCGGATAGAACAAGAACAAAAATATTATTTGTTAACCAACAACAATATTCGTAGCGCTTGGGGGAAATCTGATTGTTCAGAAGCCTGGAACAAGTAAAAATGTCCCCTGGGTAAGCACAAGTGTCAGGTTTCTTGCTTGCTAAAAAAAAAAAAAAAAAAAAAGGTAATGGGGCTGTAGCAGTGGACCAGTCAGAAGGGAAGGGTATGGGCTGAATTGATTTCAGCCTCGCAACTAGAGCCTGCCAGAAGGCAATGTAGTGTAGTGGACAGAGCATTGGACTGGGAGTCGGGAAACCTTAATGCCATTTCTGGCTCTGCCACTAGAATGCTGAGTGACTGCGGGCAAGTCACTTCAATCACTCAGTGCCTCAGTTTCCCCATGTGTAAAATGGGGTTAATGATACTGACTTTCTTTGTAAAGCCCATTGAGATCTACTGTGAAAAGCACTGCTCAAGAACGAGGCATTATAATTATTAACAACTGAATTTCACTTCCATGAAAAATGTCAAGGTTTGGGGAAATGTTTCACCTCCAATTGGGATTAAATGCCCAAACCTCTAAATTGTTTGTGAGAGTGAAATTCCACAATATTTTGACTTGGAAACACCAAAATGTTCCTACAGCAAAATATACTCCCCAGGCTCCCTGGGAGCCCTGGCTCTGTGACAGCGTGCCAGGGTGGTGGGCAGGTGAACTGGCAGGAAACCAGGCAGGTTTCAATTAAAAATCTGGCTGAGTTCTATCAGAAGTGTTGTCAAAATGGACTATTTTGATTTTGACAAATTGGCACTTTCTAACGGGAAAACATGCATTGGGAAGATCTGTGACCAGCTCTACACACAAGTAATGCCACTGTTGAGCATGCCTTGGGCTGAGGCTGAGCCTCTTTTGATGCATTGCCCATCAGTGCTCTGATCAAAGTTTTGATTTGACTTACGAGGGGAGTAGTTGACCTTGACTCTTCAGTTATATTAAAGTCATTTGGAAGAAATTATCTTTGCTAAAAGGGCAAGCAAGAGTTTAATTTTCCAGTCAAGCTAGAATAGCTTTATAGAGTACACTTAAATAGTTCATTCCAATTTTAGAGGTATTCTCGATTCCAGCAGTATCCCCCATTTTAAGTATAGGGTCTATCATTGACATTAGTAATACCTGTACAACTGACATGAACATTTTAAGTGTGCCTGTAATAGGAGTTTTTAGAAACTTTCAAACCTAACAGCAGCAGCTGCAAGACACAGTTTGATTTGGTTTTAGGAGGACAATAGGCAAAAATACGTTATTTTTTGCCAGAAAGGGAAGTATAGTTTAATTTCCCACTCAAACCAAAATAGGTTTTGTAGTTAAACTATAATTAGATTACTTGCTACTGCAGCTACAAAACACAATCTGATGTGATTTTCCGGAGAAGTTTCTCTCTAATAGTTGGTTATACTCTTACGCTGCTGCCAGCGCCAGGCTGTTTAATTATTGCAAATAAAATATTGATTTAGTTACTATTTTAAAAGTATTTGTGAAAAACAAGCTGCTTATACACACAAATTTAGTTGATATTCATTTTTAAAAATACCTGGAACAAATCAAAAATGGGAAAAATACCCACCACCATAATCAGCCAAGGTAGGGCCTGCGGCCAGTTAAGAGTAAACATGTTGCACAGAAGTGTATGCTAATCAATAGGAGAAACAGGAAGATTGAAGGAAGCACTGAGTGCATGTTTTACCACGGTACAGTCTTCAAATTATCAAAGCATTTGCCAACTTATGCTGGTCCTGAGGGAGCACTTCCGTAAAGATTTTGTGAGATTTTGAGTCCATTGTAGATAGCTATTTGTTTCATTTCTTTAGTAAGATAGTTTTTATAATAGCAATTAGTTCAGCCAGACTTGTAAGCAAGTTACATGCCCACATGGCAGACCCTCCATTTACTGTATTTCATGGAGATACGGTTGTCCTTCAGCCTTGCCTTAGAGTCCTTCCTCAGGGTTTTTTCAACCTGAAACTATGGTAACTTATATTTTTCTATCTCCAGGTGGTTTCAGGAAATAAATCAGTGGGGACACAGTTCCTCCATCTGATAAATGAGTGGTTCAAATGAGAGTGCTTTCACCCAAAAATCTTTTTTGAGTTCAAAGCACACAACTGAAATAGCAATAGTCTAGAGCAACCCAGATATAGTTACCCAAAGTCTGAGGTGATGTCAAATGGTCAGCAGCAGGCTTCTGGTGGCCAACCTTCCTCCCAGCCACTGGGGAGTTGGATGTCAGCCTCCTAACGCATAGGAAACCTCTCCCAAATTACACACTCTGACTGATCTTTTTATAGGTTGCTCAAAACAAAGCTAGTAATAACTCATAATAACCCCTTGCAAATTAGCAATTTTTCTAACATCAGCAAGCAACTCCTAGTCATAACATCAGTTATTTCTAACTTTCTGGTGTTCTCGCTCCCAGTTAATTATGGCTGAATGCACAAAATGGCTGTGGTATTGTCAGGTCAGTTTCACTCATGACAGTGTCTGAATTCCATATTAATCAAAAGATTAGTTTATCAGTTTTCTTTCCTAGACATGCTCATAAAGGAGAATTCAAGTTACTGCCTTAGATGCTCAAAGAGCTTTAGCTTATTATCCTAGCAGGACTGAAGAGTTTTGAAAATCCCCTATTTTTTGTTTATTTCCTACACTGACAACTGAAAAGGTCACATTATTTCTTCACAGTCACTATCTAGATGGGTTACACAGTGTATAGTACAGGTATATAAGACTGCATCTATTTCTCCTCTTACTGAGGGTAGAACGTACTTGAGTAGGGCAATGACTACCTCTTTATCATACCTCAGATGTTGCAATAGTTGCAATATGTAAGGCTGCCACATGGAGTTCTGTTCGTACCTTTATAAAACACTATTCCTTAGATCTGGCATCTAGAGCAGCTGCTCAATTTGGTAGGGAAGTACTCCAATCCCTATTCAGTTAGGACTCAGAGTGCCACCATCCATTAACGGGGTACTGCTTCCCAAATTCAAGGCAAGGGACTTTCAAAGAAGAAATAGAGTTACTTACTTGGAACCAGAGTTCTTTGAGATGGTCTCTGGATATTCACACTCCTTGCCCACCTTCCGCTCTTTGTTGGAGTTCCATAAAATTCTGCCTCTGAGGAAGCAGTGGAAGGAACTGAGGTGGCAGAGGACACTACACCCCTTTTTATAGCCTCTCCCTCAGAACATTAAGGAACACTAAGAGCAGGAGTCGGAGGGGTGCTTGAGCACTATAATGAGCACTGATACAAGAAGGTTGCACTATCTGAGCTGCATTGGCCAGTGCACCCCATGAGTATGAATATGCAGAGTCAGTCTCAAAGAACTCCAGTTCCAAGAAAGTGACCTCCACTTTTAACACCAGATGGAATCATTAGATCATCTAGCTTGACCTCTTGTCTAACACAGACCATGTAACATCATCCAGTTACTCCAGTAATAAGCCCAATAGTATATTCAGAAAGGCAGCCAGTCTTGACTTGAAGACCTCAGTAGATCACCTTCTCTGTTAAAAATTAGTGCTTTATTTCTAACTTGAATTGGTCTTGCTTTAACTTCCAGCCATTGGTTCTTGATATGCCTTTCTCTGCTAAATTAAAGAGCCCTTTAATACCCACTGTTTTCTCTCCATGAAGATACTCATACATGGTAATCAAGTCACCTTTCCATCTTCTTTTTGATAAGCTAATCAGATTGACCTCCTTAAGTCTCTCTCTGTAAGGCATTTTTCCAGGCTTTGAATCATTTTTGTGGATCTCTAGTTTTTCAATATTCTTTTTAAAAGTGTGGACATCAGAACTGGATGTAGTTTTCCAATATTGTCCTCACCCATGCAGTACACAGAAGTAAAATCACTTCCCAACACATACGCATTGCTCCCCTGTTTATACATCTAAGAATTGCATTGGTCTTTTTTGCCAGAACATCATACTGGGGGCTCATGCTGAGTTGCTTGGCCACTATGAACTGTTAATCTTCTGTAGCAGTGATACTCAGACTTCTGTGGTTCAGGAGCCAAATTAGCAATCAACATTACTCAAAAGAGCCACAGTAGTGTGAGTTCATTGTTTCATTTACTATTACTATTAATGTGTGTCTGTGTATATTTATTACTCTCACAGCAAAGTGACTGACCAAGTGTTGTACAATTGGTTAATAACATAGTAAAAGCATCCTGACCGGTTAATAACTTAGATTGGTTGTTAATTACATTGCACACTGCTTTAATATCATGTGCTGCAAAGAGCACCAGGAGACACATTAAAGAGCCACATGAAGCTCCTGAGCCTCAGTCTGAGTATCACTGTTTTACAGGGTAAAGTAAATCAATCAGCTGTCAATCTATAACCCTTACTAAAGGAAAAATATTACTTTCTATTCAGCACAAACAAAACAGCTCTTACCATATAAGTGGGTGAATGGGAAGACTTGTAGGTTTGTAAGTGAGGGAGAAAAGTGAGATCTGGCCATTTCTCGTCTGATTCCTGTCTGTTAGCATCCCTAAGTATATAATTATTTGACATTTTCAAAGGAAAACAGGAGCAGTTTATATATTGTGACAAGGCATCTCCTCTACTTCGGCAGGCTCAGTGCTTTCCCCTCTGGCAGTGGGGGCCTGGAGTAAATCAGCCCCATTCTGGACAGTGTTTATTCTCCCATTTGCAGGGGCGGTTATTTCCCAATATTTTCCAGGCAGGCCTCAGGGCAGGGCCAAGGAGTCCCCTCCACCAAACAAACAAACAACCTTCCTCCGCCCCAATTCTAACACAAAACAAAGTGGAATACCTTTCCCTACCCTCACTCTGGGGGTGGGTGGCCTTTTTATTGGCCCTGGGGTGCCAGCCCTTCCCCTAAGTAGGCAGCCTGTTATGTAGCTTCCTCTGTAGAGAGGAGAGCAGCACTGTACCCTGGAGCAGACTTTCTCCCTGCTTCCACTACCCTGCAGCAGCTTGTCTCTCCTTTCCCCTCTCACCAGAGGAGTTTTTAAAGGTCTCAGGTAGCCTTTAATTGGACTCAGATGGCCCTGATTGACCTGAGGTAATCTGCTTTCCACTCCTACGGAAAAGGACCTTTATCATTCTAGGGCTAGTATACCCGCCTTCCAACACCCTCTTATGACTATCCAGCATGACTTTGTCAATATATATTATTATATTATATATAAATTATATCTAAAAATTCCTCTTGTGAGAGTCGCCTCCCTCCTCCTCCCCAACACAACCTCTGCCTCATTTTAAATGATCTTTTATAGTAGTCCTTAGTAAGCAAATAAATTACAATCAAAAAAACATGAAAATATAATCAACAAGTCCAGAAGAGATGGGAAGACTGGGACCACTTTTAACCAGAGGACAAAATCTGTTGCATTCTCTACGCTTCCTTTATTGCCAGTGGGAGATTTTCCAGCATTGCTTTTCAGTTCATCTTTAATTAATGATATTACATTGCAAAACTGATGTGTTACACACAGGTAGGGGCAACTGTAATGTTTAAGAGCAAGTTTTAGAAGGTAATGTTTTGAGACCATCATATACAAAAGTATCCTGAAGGCCCAAGTGAAATATATTTGGTGGCTTCCAGTGAATGTTTATAGAGGTGGATTTTACATGTCCCTAATTACTGAAATGACTGTGCAGTACAGAAGGTAGACCATACTTACAGGTTGGAAGAAACAGTGACGGAAAAACATTGGAGGGTCATGGTGGATAATCTGCTGAATATGAGCTCTCAGTGTGACACTGTGAGCAAAAGAGCCAATACAATTTGGGAGGCATGAACAGGGGAATCTTGAACAGGAGTGGAGAAGTTACTTTACCTCTGTATTTGGCTCTGGTGTGACCCCTGCTGTGGTACTGTGTCCATTCTGGTGCCCACAATTCAAGAAGGATATTTATAAATTGGAGAGGGGTCACAGAAGAGCCACAAGAATGATTAAAGTGATAAACACAAGGAGCTCCATTTATTTACCTTAACAAAGAGAAAGTTAAGGAGTGACTTGATTACAGTCTAAAAGTACCTACATGGGGGACAAATATTTAATAATGGGCTCTTCAGCCTAGCATAGTTCTTCAGTCTAGCACGACCCAATGGCTGGAAGTTGAAACTAGACAAATTTAGCCTGGAAATGTGGTTATTTTGGGGAAGTTCTGTGGCCTGTACTGTAAAGGCAATCAGACTAAGAACATAAGAATGGCCATACTGGGTCAGACCAAAGATTCATCCAGCCCAGTATCCTGTCTGCCAACAGTGGCCAATGCCAGGTGCCCCAGAGGGAGTGAACCTAACAGGTAATGATCAAGTGATCGCTCTCCTGCCATCCAGTTCCACACACTGATAAACAGAGGCTAGGGACACCATTCCTTACCCATGCTGGCTAATAGCCACTAATGGACTTAACCTCCATGAATTTATCTAGTTCTCTTTTAAACCCTGTTATAGTTCTAGCCTTCACAACCTTCTCAGGCAAGGAGTTCCACAGGTTGAATGTGCACTGTGTGAAGAAGAATTTCCTTTTATTTGTTTTAAACCTGCTGCCCATTAATTTCATTTGGTGGCCCCTAGTTCTTATATTATGGGAACAAGTAAATAACTTTTCCTTATTCACTTTCTCCACACCACTCATGATTTTATATACCTCTATCATATCCCCCCTTAGTCTCCTCTTTTCCAAGCTGAAAAGTCCTAGCCTCTTTAATCTCTCTTCTTATGGGACCAGTTCCAAACCCCTAATCATTTTAGTTGCCCTTCTTTGAACCTTTTCTAATGCCAGTATATCATTTTTGAGATGAGGAGACCACATCTGTACACAGTATTCAAGATGTGGGAGTACCATGGATTTATATAAGGGCAATAAGATATTCTCCATCTTATTCTCTATCCCTTTTTAAATTATTCCTAATATCCCGTTTGCTTTTTTGACTGCCACTGCACATTGCATGGACGTCTTCAGAGAATGATCCAAGATGACTCCAAGATCTTTCTCCTGATTAGTTATAGCTAAATTAACCCCCATCATATTGTATGTATAGTTGGGGTTATTTTTCCAATGTGCATTACTTTACATTTATCCACATTAAATTTCATTTGCCATTTTGTTGCCCAATCACTTAGTTTTGTGAGATCTTTTTGAAGTTCTTCACAGTCTGCTTTGTTCTTAACTATCTTGAGCAGTTTAGTATTGTCTGCAATCTTTGCCACCTCACTGTTTACCCTTTTCTCCAGATCATTTATGATCTAGATGATTGCAGTGGTTCTTACTTGCCTTGGAAGCTATCAGTATATGAACTCTCAATGCCATCTGACTTCTAAGGATTCTTTATCATGTTCTAGGCTGCAGGTAATTGAATATTTGCTCTGGTGGCTCTAGTATATTCCTCATTACTGTTTCAATTTCAGTACATTGTTTCCCATTTCTAAGAAATAACTATTATTGCTTTCTAAGATTTTTTATGACATTGTCTCCGCACTTATGTAGAGTCCTTCACTTTGCTCTGCTTCAGTTTCAGAATGCTTCTAGTTCAGTTTACGTGTGATTATTTGATATCACATTCCATTTTATAATGTTTTATGATACTTTTTATAAATAGTTGTACAGCACGATGAATATCTTGGTGGGACGTTGGAGAGGGAGGTACTCTTTAAAGTTATATAATATATAACCTTCCAAAAGCAGTGTTAAGAGAATGTTAAGGATGCAAAGTAAAGCACTCAAAGGTTAGGAAATGCCAGAATTAAGGTTGCTAAACCATCTTAATTTGGCACTCTTGTGCGTATGCTTTATAATATAGTCTTCAATTGCATGATCGTACTAGTTTTTCAACAGGACCCCTGTTTCATTCAGCATATGCTCTGGGGATGAATCAGGGTTGTGAAGTGAATGAGGCAGGTGATTGTAGGACACCTAATTTCCCAACTTTGAAGTGATTGACTTTGCAACCTTAGTATCCTTTTAATTAATTTTAATGGAATTTCCTAAGATTTTTAATAAGTAACCTGAAAAACCAAAAATTCCATCCTGTAAGGCATGGGGCAATCATTATGCCAGATTTTGAGACTGTGTGGCGCAATTGAAAGATTATAAGAATATTTAAACATGGGCAAAACAATTTATTTTCCCCAATATCTTTCTTTGAAATGGCTAAACCATTCCTGCTCAAACTTTCCAGAAAAGTTCAGCCTGCGGTAGACACCAGGATGGAGTATTTCCGCCCACAGAGTTTAAAATGGCAGGTGAAAGCATGGATCTTGTAATGGAAAGTGTTAAGCAACCTTAACTATAGGTAGTGTGATTAGCTCCACTCATTATGATATAGGTGAATTATTTTATGCTATATCAAGAAGAATCTCTTAAAAGAGTTCCTGTAAAATGTGGTCCTTCAGGATAAACGTGTGCTGAAACTGGAGCTCATATTGGCTGAAACTAACTAGTATAAGGACTATGCATAATTTAAGATGCATGTAATTCATATTTTAAAGACGTAAATGCTGGCCCTTTATACTGGCATGGATTTTCATTCATTCATTATATTAATTTTCATTTCATTTAGTCTCATTATTTATTTGCATTTCCCCACTGGTCTGTATCTACCCGTTTTCTTGTGTCTTATACGCAGATTGTAAACTCACTGGAGCAGGAACTGTCTTTTTCTTCTGTGATTGTACAGCAACTAGCAGAATTGGGTCCTGGTCCATGGCTAGGGCTCCTAGGTGCTAGAGCAATACAAATAACAAATAATACTGTGTCTTCAGAGATCACAAAGTCCATCTGACACTGTCAAGCAGTTCCGGTGGTTTAACCTTTACCAGAAAATATTGCACTATAGCCAAAAGTTTAGAGTTTATAAGGCAATACTGTATCATATTCCAGATAAATAATTCTATTTTACTCTCACAGTATGGAAGAATTGATTAAATCCTAATGTCATATTTGTGAAATTTGCACAAAGTGTGTATTGTTTATCAAGGAATTTTAATGGAAAAGTTGACTTAATTTGACTTGAGCCATATCATGTAACTTTTTTCATTCATTCCAGACAAAGATTATGCATCCAAAAATATTTCACTATTCCATTCACAAGGGATAAATGAAGTCAATGCAGTAGCAGCAACAGATTGCTGATACTATCCAACTTTATGGAAGCATGTTGTTATGGTTCACAGTAGCCTGGATCGATAGTCGCTATAGTAATACAATCCACTGACAGAATTTCAATAGCTTTCCAGATTTAATGAACTCCCTGTGAAGATGATAAAAAGACATGAAAAGGGAAAATAAAATAGCATCCTGTATTAGATATATCCTCAGGCGATGTTTCTGACTGATTTTTTTAATTTTATTTTATTTTATTGAGTTACATATTTTAATTATAAAGCCAGTATGCAATGAAATTCATTTCTCCCTCCCCAAGTAAGGATAAACATGCTTTGTGTAGGGAACTAAGTGGGTGTTGTGGGGTTGGTGTTCACCACACACTTGAGTTGTCATTTCAGACTATAGGCCATTGCTCACTTTACCCTGTTCAGGTTTCTGGCCAGTAGATCACAATAAATACAAATCCAATGGCTCCTATGCCATTCTGCCCCTAATACTTCATTCCCTGCTGGCCTTCTAGAAGAGGCAAGGAGCCCATGGAGAAGAAAGATGGATGCACAGTTGTGTGCTCATTACAAGAATGTGTCCTACTTAAAACCCAAGACACTTTTCTTTTTAATTGTTTAGTATGTCATAGCCTGGGAAATATACTGATCCAAACAAACAAGCTGCTTAGATGAGGGATTATATAGCAATATGGGAAATGTTTTAATGTATCTGGTACTGGGAATTCAGATGATATGATATTGAATAGCTAGTAGCTTTTACCTTTGCTAGGGGGGTCTGAGGCCATCTAAGCATGCTGAAGAAGGATTAAAAAGTGATTTTTCCTAACAGTAGGCAATAAACCAACAATTATGTATCATGCTGTGAAAAGTCATTATTTTTTAAATTTTCCATGAAAAGTAAATTGCAGAGCACATGTAGATCTCAAAAAAGATGCACGATGTTGCAAAAATAAGCAAAAATAAATTGAACCGTAAAACTATACATTCATTTCAAAAACTGATCTTCAGGGAGATTAAAAAATACATTGTGATTAATTTTATCTCTTTATGTCCTCTTGCTCCTCAAAATAAAAAAAGACAATGATGCCACGACAGTGAACATAAGAGTGGCCATACTGGGTCAGACCAGAGGTCCATCCAGTCCAGTGTTCTGTCTACAGACAGTGGCCAATGCCAGGTGCCCCAGAGGGAGTGAACCTAACAGGTACAGGTGAGTTGCATCATATGCGCATTTAACTTACGTGAATTCAACTATACGCGCTCGGCAAAAAAAAAGAAAAATAACAAGATACCTGTAAATAGTGCGGGTGATTCTGCCCACCATTCCACTCAATGAGCGTATGCCCCAGAGTGACCGTGAGATGGGAGATGTGAATCTGCTGTTCCCTCAGTCGGTCTCAGTTTCCACGTGATTCTCATAGTGTGAGCATCTCACCACGCTGAGTGTGATTCCAGTGTTTAAAGATACTGCACATATTTTTTGTACAACATGGCCCCTAAACGCAAGCCAACTACTTCATCTGGTGCTCAACCAAAGAAACAGCGATCTGTTCCAACACTGGAGGAAAAACTGGCTGTGTTGGACTTACTGAGAGACAGTATGCCGGTCTCCAACATGGCGCATAAATATGGCCGCAACTAATCTAGCATCCGTGCCATCAAGATTCGAGAGAGAGAAATTCGTCACGCCATGGCATCAAGTGCTCCAATAACTGCTAAGGTGATGAGCCAGGTGCGTGATAAGACTTTAGTGAAGACTGAAAAGGCATTAAACTTATGTCTGGAAGACATGAACCATAAACGTGTGCTTATTGATGGCAACACATTGCAAGAAAAGGCTCTTAGCCTCTATGCGCTGTTCAAACCTACCGCCAAAGAGGGACAGCCTTCTGATGAGAAGGAATTCAAAGCCAGCTAAGGTTGGCTTAACAGTTTTAGGAACCGCTTCAATCGCAAAAATGTGTAGACTACTGGTGAAGCTGCATCTGCCAATGAAGAGGCAGCAAAAGCCTACCCCGAACAATTAAAGAAAATCATAGAAGAGAAGGGCTATCTTCCGGAACAAGTTTTTAACGCTGACAAGACTGGGCTCTTCTGGAAAAAAATGCCCAACTGCACTTAACACTTCGAAAACAGAAAGACAAACCCCTGGCTTCAAAGCAGCTAAAGACCATGTGACTTGTGTTGTTTTGTGGCAATGTGGCTGGGCATTTAATAAAGCTGGGCTTGCTCTGCAGGGCTGCAAATCCCCGTGCCCTAAAAGGCAAGAACAAAAATCTCCTGCCTGTGTTCTGGCAATCAGTAAAAAGGCTTGGGTGATGGCAGTATTATTTCTGGATTGGTTCCACAAGTGTTTCATTCCGGAGGTCAAGCAGTATCTCGAAGAGAAAGGACTTGACTTTAAAGTGTTGCTGATCATAGACAATGCTCCTGGCCACACTGCTGCACTCTGGTTTCCGTATAATGACATTGAAGTCGTCTTTCTCCCCCACAATACCACCTCCCCATCCTCCAACCTCTTGACCAAGGCATGATTCACTGTTTCAAGGCCACATACACGAGGCTTACTTTCTCACGGATATGTAGCACTAGGGATGCTCACAAGAGAAGAGTGCAATATCTGGACAATATCTTTAAAATTGTGCCTCAGGATCTCATGGAGAGGAAAATGAGTGATTGTATACATAGAAGTGCCAGATATTTTTCCTTTAAAAATCCTAAAGATAATTCAAAAGGCCTAAATATGTTGTAGAACAAACTATTTTTAGCAATGATATACCTAGAACTAGTGAGACTATTTACTAATATTTACGGTTTGATTCTTGTTCAGCGAAAAACCTGGGTGATTAAAACCACTGGAAAGAAAGCAAAATTGAAATAAACCATTTAATTCTACTAGAATTATTTAAGACCAATGAAAAATTCACCAAAGCAATGAAAGTTAGAGAGAATCTCTGTGGTAAATTAACAACAACACATCATCAGTTTGTCAAAAATAAGTGGCAGTTCTCAGGAATATACAGTTCTTATTCAGTATTTATCTTTGTGCCTAATTCTTTCAGCATGCAAACTCCCCTTTTATTTATATTTTAATAGCTTCCTAAAATGTATCTGTAGCCATGTTATCAATTACAGCTCTTGCTGTCATCTTAACCGATACATTTTAAAATAATTCTAAGCATAACATCACCACCATACCCAGGCACCCAACTGTCTTCGATCTGCATTTTCCTGTGGAAATTTTCCATTATTTTTTTTTGTCATTCAATGGATTCAGAATCTTTTTCAGTTCAAAGGTCACACTTAAAGGTCTGTTTCCTAGTTTTCCTTTATCTCTTTTTTTTATAATAATGATTTCTTTGTCAGGAGCTAAAAATCTCCACTGCTGATTCTGTAACTTGATTGACCACTTTGTCTATAGCTGGAATTCAGTTATCTGGTCCTGGAGGTTCATTTGTTTTTAGTGGCTCACTTGTTTTTCTTCTCTGTCTTCTGTTGTAATCCTCGGTTGCAGCAATTTTTCATAAAACTTGTAGTTGATTCTGGCATGTTTCGACTCGTGAAACAAGCTGAAGCAAAGACTTGACAACAGCTGTCAAAACTTAATTAACAACATCTCTGAATGTCAGATATAACACAGAACTTCAAGAGTGTGGTAATTTGTTCCTGAGCAGTGTCAGATATTTTGCTATGCAAACAGACAGCATTTATGCTGCTATCTTGAAGCCTAAAAATAAGACATAACTTTTATAGGTGATAAACTGCAATCATTCTTTGGTTGAGGTGTTAATGTGTGAAAATACTATCTCCATGCACAAGAAGTCTGTCTCGTGCAGTGTCAGCATTTCACGAGAAACAACCTGTGCATTTATTTTTTTTTCTCATAGCCCTAAGGGTGTGTATGAAGAAGATTAAGACAAATGGGGATTTTAATAGCATACCAAATACAATCTGCCCCTCCTATTCCAATACTCTCACAAAAGAACATTTACTCCCCAATGAAAGTATGGTTGATTATCCTAATATAGAAGCTAAACCATGCAACTGAAAAGAGAGTCATTTGAAATTTCTGAAAACATGAGAGAAAGGAAAATTGGCACTAACTAACATGTAAAAACTTTTAAGGCAGCAGATTTGGCTGATTTCCATTGCACTGAGCAGATTTGCTAATTGTATTTTATTAGTTTGGTCTTGTTTCCTTTACATGAAAGATTAGCATCACATGTCTTTTTTTTCCGTCTACGAGCAGGAAGTCTCTTAGGAGCAGTAGGCTGACAAAGTCATATTAAATAACAGTTTTATGAGTCTTGATTGGATAAAGTTTGGAGATGATTGATTGCCTGATTGCTTCTAATTGTCTGCAACTTCTCAAGTCCTCCAATATTTCTGGTGGGAATTCTCTTGGTAAAGCTCCTGTTGTGTATCTCTCAACCAGACAGCTCTAGAAAGCCAAAATATTTTAGATGTGTCTTATAACAAGAATATTCATTATGTGCTGCAGATCATTTTGCTAGAGCTTGGTCTTTATGGAAACATCTGTTACCTAACTGTATTTTTAATTAGAAAAAACAAAGTGATTATCATTATGAAAAATATCTGGATATGTATGAGAATATTAAACCTTCAGCATTTTGGTAGGTCTATCCTTTAATATCCCACCACCATCCAATTAGTTTCTAAAATACCATCTCTTGGAAACACTAACTTAAAAATAAAATCTGCTACCTACTTTGATTAGACAGAAGTGCTAGATATCATATACTTGCTTTGTCCATGAGCCAGCATGTACTCTCATCTCCAGAACACTCCACAACAACATCCTTAGTTACAAAAGAATGGCCATACTGAGTCAGACCAATGGTCCGTCTAGCCCAGTATCCTGTCTTCTGTCAGTGGCTGGCACCAGATGCTTTAAAAGGAGTAAACAGAACAGAGCAATTTACTGAGTGATCCATCCCCTGCTGTCCAATGCCAGCTTCTAGAAGTCAGAGGTTTAGGGTCACCCAGAGCATGGAATGGCATCCCTGACCATCTTGGCTAATAGCCATTGATGGACTTATACTCCATGAACTTATCTAGTTCTTTTTGAACCCACTTGTACTTTTGGATTTTACAACATCCCTGGCAATAAATTCCACAGATTGACTATGTGCTGTGTGAAGAAGTACTTACGTTTCTTTTAAACCTGCTGCCTGTTAATTTCATTGGGTGACCCATGGTTTGTGTGTTAGGTGAAGGGGTAAATAACACTTCCCTATTCATGTTTTCCACCATTCATGATTTTATAGACCTCTATCATATCCCCCCTTAGTTTTATCTTTTCTAAACTGAACAGTCTCAGTCTTTTTTAGTCTCTCCTCATATATAATCTGTTCTATACCCCTAATTATTTTTGTTGCCCTTCTCTGTACTTTTTCTAATTCTAATATATCTTTTTTCAGATGGGGTGACCAGAACTGCATGTAGTGTTCAAGGTATGGGTGCACAATGGATTTATATAGTGTCATTACCATATTTTCTATCATATTATCTATCCCTTTCCTAATGATTCCTAATATTCTGTTAGCTTTTTTGACTGGTGCTGCAGACTGAGCAGATTTCAGAGAACTATCCACAGTGACTCCACAATCCCTTTCATGAGTGGTAACAGCTAATTTAGACCCCATTATTTTGTATGTCTAGTTTGGATTATGTTTTCCAATATGCATTACTTTGAATTCATCAACACTGAATTTAATATGCCATTTTGTTGCCCAGTCACGAAGTCTTGTGAGATCCCTTTGCAACACTTCACAGTCTACTTTGAACCTATCTTGAGTAATTTAGTATCGTCTGCAACCTTTGCCACTTCACTATTTATGCCTTTTTTCAGATAATTTATAAATACATTGAACAGCACTGGTCCCAGTACAGATCCTTAGGGGATCCCACTATCTACCTCCCTCTACTGTGAAAACTAACCGTTTAGTCCTACCCTTC
Source organism: Lepidochelys kempii (assembly GCF_965140285.1). Taxonomy (NCBI): domain Eukaryota; kingdom Metazoa; phylum Chordata; order Testudines; family Cheloniidae; genus Lepidochelys; species Lepidochelys kempii. The sequence continues at coordinate 98,468,976 of NC_136380.1, forward strand.
GTTTCCTATCTTTTAACTAGTTACTGATCCATGATAGGACCTTTCTTCTTATCCCATGACTCCTTACTTTGCTTAAGAGCCTTTTGTGAGGGACCTTATAAAAGACTTTTTGAAAGTCTGATACACTATATCGACTGAATCTCCCTTGTCCACGTTTGTTGACACCCTCAAAGAATTCTAGTAGATTGCATTAGGCAAGATTTGCCTTTACAAAAGATGTGTTGATTCTTCCCCAATATATATTTATCTATGTATCTGATAATTCTGTTCTTTACTAAAGTTTCAACCAATTTGCCTGGTACTGAAGTTAGGCTTACTAGCCTTTAATGTCCAGGATCACTCTGGAGCCTTTTTTTAAAGTACCTTATCTCAATAGCTATCCACCAGTCATCTGGTACAGAAGATGATTTAAATGATAGATTACATACCACAGTTAGTAGTTCTGCAATTTCATATTTGAGTTCCTTCAGAACTCTTCGGTGAATACCATCTGGTCCTGGTGACTTATTACTATTTAATGTGTCAGTTTGTGCCAAAACCTTCTCTATTGACACCTCAATCTGGGACAGCTCCTCAGATGTGTCCCCTTAAAAAATAGCTTAGGTGTGGGAATGTCCCACAGTGACGACTGACACAAGAATTCATTTAGCTTCTCCACAACAGCCTTGTCTTCTTGGAATGCTCCTTTAGCATCTTGATCGCCCAGTGGCCCCACTGATGGTTGAGCAGGCTTCCTGCTTCTGATGTACTTAAAAAAAATTGCTATTATATTTGTGTCTTTTGCTAGTATGTTCTAGTTGGTCAGCAAATAAATGTATTTTTGTGACTAATGAAAATGTGAACAGTTAACCTTTTTACTGATGGTTACAATAAAATATCTGAGGTTATACTACTAGTTTGTCCAGCTCTTGGTGGCCTTTTTTGGTATACTTGCTGCTGACGAAAGTTGTATCCAACTTTTGCTGATCCTTTTACAAATTACTTCAGAAAAAAGAAAATTTGCAGAAAGGGGCAGCCAGCTCTAACATACCAAGGCACAGTAGGATGATTGGGAGTTTCAAAACAAATCTAGGTCATGCCAAAAAAAATGTAAAGGGTATTTCATAGGAATTGCCCTTAATGTAAAGCAAAATATCTTTGGGTGCCTCCTAGGAGACAAGTCTGCATATGAACCAGATGATTATTTTACCCATCCAGGAACACAGTTTCACAAGCATGTGTCTGATGCTGTTAGAAAGAACTCTTCAATGCAAATTCACATATACTTACATTTTAGTATTATGTACAATAACCAGATATTCCATGTATTTGCTGTTTAGTCACATTTTAACATTTAGGGAATAACTCTAGCATCTAAGTAAATGCTCTGCAAAATGTTACATTTACAATTCACATCTCAGAGTCATCTCCAGAAGTATTCTTCAGCGTTGCTCCCCTGCCGCCACAGCCCTCTTGTACCCTCCTGTTGTTGCACCTCCCCTTGGGCTTCTGTGGGGACCCCGGAGAGGCAGCAGGAGCCGGGGTAATAAGGGCATGGGTGGGGAACCTGGGGAGGCTGGAGCGCCAAAATACATGTCCGCCCAGGGCACTGTTTTCCCGAAGGCCGACCCTGTTTAAGCCTCACAAAATAAGTACAGGGATTGGGACTTGTGACAAGTGGAGATCTTCCGCTTTTACATAAGCAGATATGCAAGCTTACTATGGATATTATATTGACAACGAGATAAAACATTTAGTTGGAGTATATAACCAGTTGTTTCAGTGTCCACAATACTGAGTACATGCCCAACTTCAAATAAGAAATTACCATTGCTGTAGCTGTTAGGATCGCACAATGTGTTTGGTTCAGTGACATAATACAACTCACAAAGACATTTGGCCTCCAGTCTGTGATTCCTCCTTTATGGTGTTTTCCTAGTCTCAATCCCCTTGACTTCTGTAAAATTACAGGCAATTGCATTGGGAGCCATCCCACAGATTCAATCTGGTTTACCCCGGCTGCTCTATTTTCTCCCTGTAAGGCTGAGAAAGATCTGACTGGTGCTCAGCGTGGCTGCCAGTTTTGCACCCCTGATAGAGCTCACAATTGATCGGTCAGGAGCTTCCAGCTTCTAATTATTTCTGCATGTACACACACACATGCATGTCTGCCCTTAATGAAGCTTTCCACACCAGATTCAAAACAGCAACTGAGCATGGTTAACAAATTCCTGCAGTCCCTCTAACGTGCTGAAATAGCAACTACTTGTTTGCTCGTCACTCAAGCATCTATACTGCCACCTTTTCTGGGAATGTTTCCAGATCAACTCAGAGAAAGTAGAAACAGCAGCTGCAATTACAAAAATAAGGTTTTTGGCCGAAAACCAAAAAATAAGGAAAAAAAGCAAAGGGGAAGGGATTACACCAGCAAGACTTGTTAGGGGACATGGGAATGCTATCGAGAATTATGTGGGTTATTTTGGCAACTTGTATCAAACACAAAATAATGGTAGATATGAAATTTCATATTGTCACTATTACTTTAACCCCACCCCACTCCCACTTTAGTGACTAATACTGAGCATCTAGTTTTCTGTTTTAAAATGCCACCGATATTTTTTGCTGTTAGGGAGAGATGACATATGACCACATCTACCCATTAACCTAAAGAAGCAAAACCATCCATTTTTTTGTTATGCATGGCTAATAGATTAAGCTTAGCAACAAAGACGTATGTCACTGTGTCTTCACTAGAGGTTATTTCAGCAGGGAATGTTGCAGGGAGTGTGGGTACATATGAATAAATCGTTCAAAACATTGCTGATTTTAAAAGATGAACTGCAGTGCTTAGTCGAAATTGAGAGAGCTGGCATGTTTTTGAAAAAGGTCACCTAAAACCAATAGGCAGTTGGTAATTATTAATATATATGACTTGTCTAAAGAAGTTAACTTGCATATATTTACTCCTTCAGTGCTGACAATAATGGCAGATAAATCTGATAAAGTTACAGTTCTTATGTGTAAATTTTTTCCCCTTTTTAAATTGTTTTCCCGTCTCAGTGATTTTGCTGTACATCATTTTTTCTAGATCTGCTGAGTGAGTTGGTAGTGATGGGAAATTATTATTATTATTTTTGGGAGCTATAGAATTATACCATTAAGGTTAATTATACTAGCAATTAAAAAGCATCTAGTTATTTGGAAACTATCAGTGGTGATGAATTGTTCTTTAACGTCTCTATACATATATTAGTTTGATGTGAAAATAGGAAATCTGTAGGTCATTGCAATATTTCTTGTTGCTTTTTGCTGTCAGGATGCTTTCCCTGCTGCCCTTGAAAGGCACAAAGTACAGGATAAACCACATTATAGAACTCCTTATCTTTCTTATGGGTATAGGTAACAAATATTCTCATTAATGCTCAGCCTATGAATTATGGACCTTGCTATTTACTGTACAGAATTATAAATTGTCTAGGACTATTTTTGCTCACAGGCTTTTGACTCTGAAATTTCACTCCCTTTTGCAATGCTGTTAGTTATTAAGTATGTTTGGAGTGCTAGTAGATGAGTTTCTTAATTTTTAATGTATTACACGTGGGTCTTTTTGTTTTGTTTATCACCCATGGCCAAAAAAGCCTATTTGCGTCTCTTTTGTCTCATTCTTACAGTTGCTCTAATTTTAAAACAAGTGTAAAAGTCAGATGGCAAATCTGCATCAGGGTTAACGCAGTTGTATTTTATTTACATGCCTGTCTGCCTGTATCAAGGATTCTTAATTGGGTTTTATATTCACTTGACTTGACTTTAGAGCACAGCTCGTGATGCTGTCTTAATAAACTGCAGAAAAAGAAAAAAGGCAAATAGAATATTTATAACCTAGAATCTGTTCCCGGACAGCATGAAGTGTTACCAGATTCAGTGCTCACCCCAAAGATAAGTTACTCATTCAGTATGAAGTTGTGCCATGCTGCCACTCAAAGAAAGGCTACTCTTTATACTATGGTATTCCTCCTCACAAACTTTTGCCTTTTTGTTTTTCTTTTCTTTAGTTGGCGCAAATATTTAGAAGCAAACAAACTCTCTTTAAAAGTACCAAGGAAGGCAATAGCAACTTCCTTGCAAATTGTACTTGAATATTTTATAGAAATAATAAATGTGTCTTGGTGCTTTCTCCATCTTTTCCCTCATGATAGATATGTATTTTTCTGCTTTCCCAATTTTAAATAAGATACATAAGTTTCATTATTTAAAACGGGAAAGTAAAATGAGCTTCTAAGATAAAATTTTTCATTCAGTAAAGGTCAGAAAAACATATCTTAGCAATGGTAAGGAAGATTATCTACCATCAAGAACATTTTGTTTCAGCTCCTTTTTCAAGCATCTAAATATTCAAAGATTTTGGAAGTCTAGATGTGTCATGCAGAAAGCACTCCATTGGCTTGTATACAGTTGTGTGATCTCCTTGTGTTTCTTTTTCTTTCCCTGAAAGGTACCTCATCATAACAGATCACTGCTTTTGGGTCCGTATCTCTGAAATCAAGCAGGAGGAAGCTCCCTAGGCTCAAAATTCTACATCTCTTAGTTCTGGCAGAGACCATAGAATATTGGCAACTCCTGTTGTGCCTACCACTAGTTCCATTTTGCCTGCCATCTGTGAAAGATGCTGTAGCTAAGTATGTCAAATAATATGGGAGCCTCATCCTCTTTGATACCTCCTCAACTCTCTCCTCTTACTCACCGATTTAGCATTCTTTCCTAACCTCTTTAGCCCCCAGTGTTCTCAGTATTTTTTGTTAATGATGAGCCAGGTTGCTTTGCAACATCACATCTTGGGTCAGTCAGGGCTTCCAAGCACTGAACCTCAGAGTGCCGGCTATCTGAGTGCTTCAGTTCTGGCTCTGTTGGCAGAAGCTGAGCTGGAATCCTTGAATAATTTGACCTCAGGCAATCCATAGTTGTCATAACTGGTCATCTTTATTCTGTATTATTGTTGCCTTCATCGTTACAGGCCCATTGATATAGGCTCAAAAAGCTGTTCCTTGACTGACAATGTTGAGGCAGTCAGCTTGGCTGGGTGTGTGGTGTCACCATAATGCAATGAAGCTTTACAAACTCCGAGTCTTGATCCACTTGTCTGGTGGTGCTTGATGCAGCATTCTTGTTGAGTGAGGCACCCCTGCACTGAGCTAGGCCTGCATGAAGAAGAGCTCACTTGACTCATAATCACAATCAGTTCATGTCTTGATTCCTCAGCTCTCAAAGTAACCAGTCAAGGCCTCCATAATCATAGCCCTGATTGTGTAAGACTGGCTCTTCAATCTAGGCAAAAACAAGAAATACTGATCAGGCTGATGTCTAGGCAGGTAACATGATGTAAGGGGTAAACCCAGGACCTACGAGTCAGGAGATTTGAGGCCTAACTCCCATTCCACTGTTGACTCACTGTGTGATGTTAGGCAAATCTCTTGATGACTCTGTACCTTAGTTTCTCCATCAGTAAATTGAAGACAAATACGTTGTGCACTTAGATATCATGGTGCTGAACACAGTGTAAGTATCTAGAAAAATGTACTCATTCAACCACATTGCGTCAGTTGAAATTGTTCCTTGCCCCAAATCCAGCACATCAAAGCCATGTCTTGATACTTGACAGTATTCTAATCCTTCAGCACTGCGGTAGTGCCAGGTATGCAGTTAAGACCTACATTATGTATCTCTTCTCTGTTATCCATCTCAATGCCATCAACTCACAAGCCTTCCCTTTCTCTAATGTGTATAAAAAGATGGAGAAATGGATGGGGAAATTAGTCCTAATATAAATTACCTTGTCCTTAACTTTTCTTGCAGCACATGAGGTTTTTTCATTTTTCTTCTTTTAGTTTGGACAATTATCTCAGACTGGAGCAAAAATTAAATGAACCTTTTGTGTGTGTGAATAGAATGGTGTTGTGAGCCAAGCTGTTAGAAGCGTTGTCCAAGAAACCTTGACATCACATAATTCATCAGGCTTTGTTTTCAAGCATTCTGTGGTATTGTTTTGTGTCTTTGACCTGTATAATGAAACAGGAATAAAACCTTTATGCTCTTGCCTACTTAACAGTCTAGACCAACTGGTTTCCCTCTGCTAGTCAAATATGCTAGGCAAAATGACGAGTAACCAGCTCCCAAGATTCCCCCCCAAGCTCATTTTTCCTACAGACAAATTCACGCATTTGACTCATTTTATGTGTGTGCTGCAGTAGATTATAGGATATAACTCAAAAAATAGTTTGACCAAAGATGATTTTTTGGACAATTTCTGCATTTTTGGTAAGATCAATACTGTGCAGTGTTTCGATGTCTTTTCATTCTGGTCCTTTATGGAAAGAGGAATTCAAAAAGAGTTGAGACATTACAATCTGAGAAGACGTATTTATTTCCCCCACATTATTGTTCTCTATTTGAAAGGGGAAAATTGCAATACTATGACCCTAATCATATAAAGTCTGTCATGAAAACCACAAATTTACATCTTATTAATTCTGTTATTCTTCAGTAATTTAGCAATACAACTACATTTCCCTTGACAGGTAATAAATTGCTTCTTAATTTATGTTAAAGTGAAAACCACAAATGTAAATCTTCTCAGTTAAAAAAGAATCTGGCAAACACTTAGTCTTTAAGGTGCCGCTGGATTCCTCGTTGTTTTTGTGGACACAGACTAACACGGCCACCCTCTGATACTTAGGCACATGCTTAACTTTTAAATACTGCTTACATGCTTAAAGATAAGCACTTGCATGTTCACAGGATCAAAGTTTAACAACTTTTAGTTTATACTTTTAATATTTTGATTACACATAATTTGATAAATTATATATGTAGAGAATTTAAAACCTTACATTTTTCTAATCAAGTTGGAAAACACATAGACGGATAAAATTCCTCACAAACTTCCTGAAACCCTCACATTTCTACATCTCTGTCTGTGGAGAGAGTGTATATTCCTTCCGATTCATGTATGGTCACTTTTACTGAAGCATACCTTTTTTTTTTTTTTTTTTTTTAAAGAGAGGAATGAGGTCTCCTCATGGGCTCTAACTTGCAAGGTACTGAGAACTTGGAGTCTTGATCCGTCAAGGCACTTTAAGCACATGCTTAACTGTAAGCACATTGACCCATTGAAGCCAGTGGGACTATTCAGATGCTTAAGTACTTTGCTGCATCAGATGCAGAGTGGTCAGCACCTTTCAGAATTGTACCCTAAATAAGGCTTATGAAATGAAAAGATTTGTGAAGGCCAGTTAAGAGAAGAGGTGGGCTTAGAGTTTGGGATCTCATGGCTCCTAGATCTACGCCAGTACCCTAGGCTGGTGGGAAAACCAGGAGAAAGATCATCCCTTTTTACCGGAATCTGGCTATTCCTCAAAATTTTGAAGTGTTTTGACTGGTTTGAGGGAGCCTTTCTGAGGATAGTTCACAGCATAGTTACACAAACTTACAGAAACACGCAGCACCTTCCTTAGGCAGAAACTTCAGGCCTGATCCAAAGCCAATTGAAGTCATGTCTTGATGATTTCAGTGGTCTTTGAATCAGGGACTTAATGAGAATCGGCACAAAAATATACTTTGCATACTGTTGTATGATTTTCAAAGGCGTATTGCTTGGTGAAATCAAAACCAATTTCCTCCAGGAGAAGGCCATTCATTTATACCAAGGCAGATTGCAACTTTTACACTTCAGCTGTGTAAACTGTAAATATTTTGAAAGGGGAAAGATAGATTTTTGCTCTCTTCTCACTCAAAATCAGCTTGAATAATTCTCCATCGGGCAGAGCTCAAACCTGGGCAATTTCAGCCTGAAAAGTTATGCTTCCAAAAAATAGGGAGAGCAGGGACAGTAATGAAAACTGTTTTGTGACTTTAACCAGGCAGATGTTATGATGTTTACTTTACGCATTCTACTCCAACCCCACTCCCCCAACAAACTTCAGCTCACATGTTGCACTTTCTTTGCAGCACAGATGAACTGCAAAGTTTGGATCTTCATCCAGGCTCCAGTCTTGTAAGCACCTATGCCAAGCCTTATCCACTTCAGTGGGACTCCAGGCAGCCTGCACAGTCACAAAGATCCAGCTGCACAATCCAGTTGTAGGCCCAGAGTGGAACTTCCACAATGTTTTGAGTTTGGATCTTGGCTTTGGTTCTATCCAAAAGGCTAGAAAATTTAAAATGTGATTTAATTTTGTTTTCCTAAATAAGATTCAAAATAATTATCCCATAAGCACTATTTATTTAGCCTAAACATTAAATTGCTCATCTGAAACAACTAACCAGATTCTCATAATGACTTTGAAGTCTGTTTGGGAGAATAAATACTGTAATTAGATATCAAAAGTCCTGTTGCTTAATATAATAACTACATTAGTTGTAAACAGTGAAGCGAGGCTAAGCTTTTTATTTATGTATTTATTTTTAAAGTAGTGACACCATGTTTACTTCCTGTCCAGGACATCACATTTGCTGAAGCTGCTCTGTGACTTTCTCTTGTATCTTTAAATATACACCACTGTGTAGTTCATAAAGAACAGGTGTTTGATTATACTGGGGGTAGGGGAGGTTCGAAAAATATTTAACAAACCACAGGAAATGTAATTCTCCTAGAGTGAGTTGTGATATTTTCTGCTAATTTTTACAATATTGTTGGCATGGGAATTATTCATGCAGCAGGAGCTATAATTGTCTCTTTTTAATATATGTGTATATGAACCATTGTACACACCATTTCTCAATAGCAAATTCCAGTATAAAATGAGAGATGGGTCTCAATAAAAAGCTTGGATATAAGCACACACACCCACACCCAAATTTGGGGAAGTAATGATTTAAGAATCTGAACTGCGCAGCTTGGCCCCATCTCTATAATTTCCCAAACTAAAGCCTTGAAGTTTTGGGCATTGCTAATTCAGAACTGGATCCTTTTTTTCCCCCCCGTAGCCTGAGCTTATCTGAATTTCTGGTACATCTTTTGACCTTGGTCAGGACAAACCCACAGCATCTCTTTTGGAAAGCTAGTACAGCATAGCCCAGAAGGGTCATTTCATGATGGGCTGGGAGTAGGCATCCTCCATGCATCAGGCTGTGTTGGGGGAAGCATGCTACAATATACCCTTACAGAGCGTAGCAGAGACCACCAGTGAGTGCCCTTCCTCACAGTGCCTGGGAATATTATGCCTCCCTCCACTGTGAGTCACTCAGTGCAGCCATTCACAGTGTGGTTCAGGAAGCCCTAGGTTTACTCAATAAGCCCGATTCACACTGTTGGTAGGAACCCTGTCTGCAGCCCAGCTACAATGAGGCAAGTCACATGCAGTCCCCACTCTATCAGCAGATTTCAAGCTGGCCAGCATGACACACACAGTGAGTGGGCTAGCAAACCCTTGAGACATCTTTTCAAGGCACTTCCATGCCAGTCCCCATCCCCGGGACTCCTTCAGGGCCCTGCACACAGTATAAAACTCCTGTCCTGTTGGGGTGTGTGTCCTTGCTGGTCAAGCTCCCCTGGCAGAGGAGGAGATGCAAATTCCTAATTGCACTTTTCCTCTGTACATGGGGAGTGAAACAAATCTTTACACTTAGTTTGTCTTTCCTTCTCTACTAGTCCAGGTTACTGTTATTCAGAGCAGAGGATACTTTTCTTTAAGTCTGAATCCCATAATTGATTGACAGTGGCACGCAAAACTGTATGATCGATAGAATGGAATTTTTCAGCCTCGTGAAAGAATAAAAATCATTCAGGTCTTGCCCCATTTGTACCACAAGTTATGGAACAAACTCATTGTTCTTCAATATCTTGACTACAGTTAATGCAACTCCTATATTTGCCTGTTTTTTGTTTGTTTCTGTAAAAGCCAAATTCCTTCAGAAGGTGGGAACATGTGCAGTAGTTGCTGGTAACAAGAACTGAGTCAGAGGGTGACAAGTGATCGAAGACAGCCTAGCAGCTATGCTTATAAGGATCGTATGTCTTGGAGACCATTTTAAGGCTATTGATAGTGGGTGATGAATGTGCCTTAAAATGGCATTTTTTAGTGTAATCATTGATCTTCAAGGAGCCCTACCAGTGTGCCCTCAAGTGTGTCATGGAGAGCTCAATACATCATAATCAATGGCTACTCAATGATAAATTACACAGCACCATTCTGTCACTGTTTCCCTCTTCTTTTTAGGCTTGGGGGCATCCAAACTAAGCCCTTTTATTAGCACCAATCAGTGAGTGGGTTCTTGCTGAGATTCTTGTACATAAATGTACTTTTTAAAAAATATACAGTAGGTCTGATTAATCTGTTATGGCAGCTGGGTAAAGCTACTGACCTTTAGTTTAAAAAAAATAGGAAAATGTTTTTCCAGTTCATGAAGTCAGTCAGTCACTTGGAAGTTATTGTACTACCTTCATTATTGTAAGCATAATATTTGTTCCCCAGTGAGCAAGATACAGGCTACAAATTCAGCCAAAGGATGAGAACTACATAAATCAACTGGAGTAATCAGGCCTGAGTTACTATAACAAATGTATTGCTTATCTCATTGCGACGAAGTGGTAGATACGTTATCAAGACAATTGCCAAGTGAGAATAGCATCCAAAAATGGATACTAGATATCATCATTTATCAAACAAATTAAAGTGTATACATATATTTTAAATATTAAATGTTGTCTTTCCTACAAAATGAGAGGTTGAGAGAAGGATATTTGAAAGGTAATGAACATGAAAACCTTTCTGAACAGTACTTTCTTTTTATAAAAAAAACATGTCATTGTATCTGTCATAGGGCATGAATAAATATTATGCAGAGTAACCTGATGAAGAATCCATATTGCAGTATGAACATAATATGATAATCTACGTCGTTTTTGTTAAAGCAGCTGAGTAGCTCTGATCTACAGTTATGTAACATACTGCAATTTATGTCTTATCTATTCTCACTTCAGATAACGGTAAAGAGTCCAATGGCCATGTTACCAGTTTGGTAACAAATATTCCTTGTATTGTTTCTTGCCATACTGTAGATATGATAGAACGGTCTGCCCCTTAAAAGCAGTAATACCTAGTGCTGAGTCCACCCTGCTTCAGAGCATGTCCTGCTAAGGGTCCACTAGATAGATAGGTAGGTAGATCGATAGACCTAAGGAGGATAGAGCTAGAGAGAAATTGGCCCTGGGAATACATAGTGATTGGAGAAGAGATCTTGTTATTGTTCCTTTAATGACTCAGGGCCAGGAGCCTTGCAAAGCAGTTGGGGCAAGGTGTCCTTCTCACCTAGCCAGTGAAGAACTAAGGTGGGAGAAGGGGGCAGTATAAATGCTGCCTCCTCCCTCAATAGTGCACAAAAGCCCTTGGATGTTGTAGGGAGTATAAGGAGGCTCCTGTAGGGCCCTGAGTTAACAGGGAGAAGGCACCAGCAGAAGAATGTCTGGCTGCTGAGCCCTCACAGCCTGAAGATAGAAGGACTGATTTGGAAAAGGGCCAGCCGGGAAGAGAAGCTGCTGGAGACTCAACAGCTGGCCTAAAGTCTAAGTCCAGACCCAAGGAGGAGAGCTAGGAAGCTCCTGTATTACAGAGAGGGACAAGGGGATTGTCTGAAGTACACTCCAGCTCCAGGAGGAGGACTGAGGCCTCGTGAACAGTGGAGGAAGCTGACCAGGACTTCTAGGGTATATCTGCACTACAGTTAGACACACATGGCTTGCCTGTGTCTGCTGACTTGTGGGGCTCAGGCTGCAGAACTGTAAAATTGTGGTGTAGATACTCAGGCTCGGGTGGGAGCCCAGGTTTCAGGACTCCAGAGAGTCCCAGGCTCCAGTCTAAGCCCAAATGACTACATCGCAGTTTTACAGACTTGCTGCCTGAGCCCTGGGAGCCCAAGTCAGCTTACACAAGCCAGCCGTGGGTGTTTAATTGCAGTGTAGACATGGACCCAGAAAGGGCATGAACTGGGGAGTCTAAAGAAGTAAGTTACCTGTGTAGAATGAGTGAATAAACCAACCCTGTAAAGGGTTATATTGTGGAACTGTGAAAAAAACAGACCCTGCAAAGAGGGGTTGAAGTAACCTAGTCTGAGTAATAGTTCGAAAAGATCCCAGGGACACTTGAGTGCAGTGCATCTAGAGGACCACAACATGCCACAAGAGGATGTGATGGAGAGGCACACCCTCATCACAGTAGAATATAACTCTTTTTGAAAATCTTTTATTTGACTTTTGTGAATATTTTGAGTATTGTGCATAATTTCTGTATGTAGCTTTTCATATGACTATTTCCAGATTTTCTCCTATTTCTTGGGAGTGTTCATTGTTTTTTTGGTTTTTTTTTTTTTTAGTACAGCAATAAGCCACAATAGGATGTGCGTTGGTAGACTTATTGGTGCATGTCTCAGATGACTGCTGTCTTATGGGGCCACTGCCTGTAATACATTTTTGAATATCAATACCAAATACCCCTTTATTAATGTTTTCCCTACATGTAAAAGATAATTGGATGTTGGGATATTTTATTTCCTTTTGGAAATGAAGTCACAAGAATGTACCACTGAGACTTAGTGAATGACTAGGAAATTACCAAGAAGGCCGAAATGACAATTATTAAATAACTTTGGACAGTCAGTGTCAACATTTTTCTATGTCATTTTCCTTTCAGAAATTCATTTTTTTAAAAAAAATATTTATCACAAACCTGGTTAATTAAAATATTTCTTTCCTCTTTGTCTCAAAAAAAGACAAAATGAATGATAGTTTCAACTCATGTTCAAGTGGATAGTAATCCACAGCATCACCTCTAGTGGCTCCAGGGAAATAGGCAATCTCATTGTTACATTAGAGTCATCAGTTTTAACTGAAGCAGTGTCATTCCCAAGTTGCATGATAGAGTGGAAATTGGAATACACCTTGCACAGGCTCCTCGCCCTGGGATTTACGTTTAGTTCAGAACTGATGTGGGAAGCTGCTTTAGTTCTTAATTTGGATTTATTGGTGACAAAGCTGAATTAAGGTGTAGACATAGTGCCTACACTACTGCTGGGAGCAACACTCTCAGCCTGGATAGACAGACTTGCGGTAGCTCTGCTCAAGCTAATGCACTAAAAATAGCAGTGTGAATGTTGCTGTTTGGGTGACTAGCCTGAGCTGCTGCCCAAGCTCAGACTAATGGGCCAAGTGGTCTTGAGAGCCTGAGCTGTTATCGGAGCTGCAATGTCAACATTGTTATTTGTAGTGCGTTAACTTGATGGAGCTAGTGTGAGTCTTTTCACTTGTGCTGGGAGGCTTGTTCCCAGCTACAGTGTAGACATCCCTGTGATGTTGCACTCCATATGCTTTATGGAAATATGTCTATGAATGTGACATAACTGGAATATGCATTATGCTAAATACCTCTTGTAGGGTGTCATTAGAAAGCTTGTAATCTACTAAGTGTGTTCATTCTATTTGTTTGCATGCATTATTTCTATATCTGGAGTTAGGCGAATAAGATATACACTTGTATCACTGATGTAAACATATTAAGTGGAGGCCATTAAGGGTGCTCCAGAAACAATCAGTTGTAAATGGCCTTAGTTACTTGAAAGCCTTCCTGTGTATGTGTGGGCCAGCCAATGGGGAATGGAGATTAGGGGTCTTACAGTGACATGTGACCATGTCACCCGATAATGAAATCCATCTTAAATCTAGTACTTTTCCATTTAGAAGGAGGGGTGGGGACCCAGAGAGACAAAAGATTCCCGCCTTGTGTCAAAGCTATAAAAGGGGGTGGAGCAAGACAAAAGGGACTGCCAGTCATGAGAGAACCCCTGCTTACCACCTGAGATGTCTACTGGAACTAACAAGGACTGTACCAAGGGAAAGGATTGGGCCCAGACTAGGAAGGAGTCTAGTCTGTGAAAGAAGCTTATTGGAACATCTCTGAGGGTGAGATATTACCTGTAATCAGTTTCTTAATGTATTAGGCTTAGACTTGCATGTCTTTGTTTTATTTTGCTTTGTTCTATCTGTTATTACTTGAAACAACTTAAATCCTACTTTTTTTACTTAATAAAATAACTTTTGTTTATTAATAAACCCAGAGTAAGTGATTAATACCTGGGGAGCAAACAGCTGTGCATATCTCTCTATCAGTGTTATAGAGGGCGAGTAGCACCCCTACCCTGTGTTAAAATTTAATAAAAGTTGCAGCCTGTCACTTATGCACGGAATTATGTCTGTCCTGATTTTGCTGTGTTCACATCAAAAGTTGCAGAGGATTTTTTTAAACTGACAGGTGTAGAGGAGCAGACAGTTTGGGAAGAGACATCCTTTAGGGATGAAGGGGCAACTCTATATCCAAATAAAGCAGATAGAAAAGAAGTTGGTAATGTACAGGTAAGAGCTAGTGAGGAACAGTCTAAAGTACAAGAGTGCCATTTAAAAATAACACATGAAGGCAAGCAACTAAACATTGACCAAATGTACAAGTGCTGGAGGTCTAAACACTAAGATGGGTCTAAATACTTAAGTGCCTGGTATTAAACGAGGATATTGATATACTAGTCATCACCGAAAGTTGGTGGAATGAGGTTTATCAGCGGGACATGGTAATAACAGGATGCAAAGTGTAAAGGAATAACAAAGTGTATAGGAATGACAAAGTAGGTTGTGCTGGTGGGGGAGTGGCACTATATATGAAAGAAAGCATAGAGTCAAATAAGGTAAAAATCTTCAATGGATCAAACTGTACCATTGAATCTCTATGGATAGAAATTCTTGCTTGAATAATAGAGTATAGCAGTAGGAATATACTATTGACCACTTGACTAGGAGGGTGACAAGTGACTGTGAAATGCCAAGGGAGGTTAGAGAGGCTACCAAACAGAAAGTACAATAATATGGGGCAGTTCAACTATCCTCATACTGACTGGGTAAACATCGTCTCAGGGCATGATGCAGAAATTTCAAGATGCCATAAATGGCTGTTTTCTGGAGCAGCTAGTCCTGGAACCCACAAGGGGAGAGTCACTTCTTGATTCAGTCCTAAGTGGAGCTCAGGATCTGATCCAAGAGGTAACAGAACTGTTCAGTAATAGGTTTCAGAGTAGCAGCTGTGTTAGTCTGTATTCGCAAAAAGAAAAGGAGTACTTGTGACACCTTAGAGACTAACAAATTTATTTGAGCATAAGCTTTCGTGAGCTACAGCTCACTTCATTGGATGCATCGAATGAAAATCTTTTGTAGTGACCTTGATTAGCTCATGAAAGCTTATGCTCAAATAAATTGGTTAGTCTCTAAGGTGCCACTAGTACTCCTTTTCTTTTTGCGAATACAGACTAACACGGCTTCTACTCTGAAACCATTTGATATAGTGTACTTGGATTTTCAGAAAGCCTTTTACAGGGTCCCTCACTAAAGGCTTTTAACGAAACTAGTAGTCATGGGAACACAGAAGGTCCTCGAATGGATTAGTAACTGGTTAGGAAGACAGGAAACAAAGGGTAGGAATAAACAGTTGGTTTTCACAGGGGAGAAAGGTAAATAGTGACATCCCCCAAGGATCTTTACTGGAACCAGTGCTGTTCAACATATTCATAAATGATCTGGAAAAGGGGCTAGACAGTAAAGTGCCAAAGGTTGCAGGCGATACTAAGTTACTCAAAATAAGTCCAAAGGGATCTCATAAAACTGAGTGACTGGGCAACAAAATGCTAGATGAAATGCAATGTTGATAAATGCAAAGTAATGCATATTGGAAAACATAATCCCAATTATTCATACATCAGACATACAAAATGATGGGGTCTCAATTAGCTGTTACCACTCAAGAAAGAGATCTTGAAGTAATCATGGATAGTTCACTGAAAACTTCTGCTCAATGTGCAGCAGCAGTCAAAAAAGCTAACAGAATGTCAGGAACCATGAGAAAAGAGAAAATATAATGCTGCCTTATAAACCTATGTTTTGCTGATACTTTGAATACTGTGTGTAGTTCTGGTTGCCCCATCTCAAAAAAAGATTAAAATTGGAAACAGTACAGAGAAGTCAACAAAAATTATTAGGGTTTTGGAACGGATTATATATGATGTGACGGGGCAAGGCCAGATGGCTATAGAAAAGTAGTGGGAGATGGATATATTAGCTCCAGGCTAAACAAATCCCTGGTACCAGGTTAAGTGAAATGGAAGCTGCTCCAGTCAATTAAGACACCTGGGGCCAATTAAAAACTTTCCAGAAGGCAGGGAGAAGGCTAGGTTGATTGGGACACCTGAAGCCAATCAGGGCTGGCTGAAACTAGTTAAAAGCCTCCCAGTCAATCAGGTGGGTGTGCATGTCAGGAGCTGTGGAAGGAAGTTGCACTGTTGGAGAGGCTGAGTAGTACACACCATATCAGGCACAAGGAAGGAAGCCCTGAGGTAAGCGTGAAGTGGAGCTTGGGGAATTGAGGGCTGCTGTGGGGGAAGTAGCCCAGGAAATTGTACATGTCATGTTTCTAAAAGGTCAGCTACCATAGCTGATACTATTAGGGCCCCTGGGCTGGAGCCCGGAGTAGAGGGTGGGCCCAGATTCCCCCCCCCGACCTTTGCCCCCTGATTAATCACTGAGACTGGGAGACAACAGAGACTGTGCAAGGAAGGATAACTTCTCCTCACCTCCCTTGCTGGCTTATGATGAAAACGGCTCAGTAGACTGTGACCCTTGTCTCTAGAGAAAGAAGGAGGAGGAGGAGGGTCACAGTGGAGGGTCACAGTGAGCCTCTGAGGCTAGCGAAATCTGCCAGGAAACACAGGACCCATGGAGACGAGGACAGAGCTTTGTTACAACTGGTGTCAGAAGTGGGATTTCGTTCACAGCATGGCGGAAGAAAGAGGTTTAAAAAAAAAGTGCACTGGGGTTTTGTTTTTTGTTTTTTGTTTTTTGTTTTTGTTTTTGTTTGTTTGCTTTGTACCACAATGGAGAAGGTGGTAAGAGCTCTGGTACAAGCCACAGCAGCCCAGCAGAAGGCCACCTGGGTTCAGGCAATGGCACAACAGGAGTCTATGCAGCTACAGCAGGAAACCAATCAATTATTGAAGAGCCAGGTGACCCAAGATCATGCCCTCTTGAGTGAGGTGGTGGACCAGCTGAAGATCCTCACCACCCAGGCCCGGGGGTCCGACGGGACGCGAACCCTGAGGGCCACTGGTTGTCTGCCAAAGATGACGTCAGGAGATGACGTAGAGGCATATCTCTTCTCTTTTGAAAGGACTGCTCAGCGTGAGGCGTGGCCCCAGGAGCAGTGGGCCAGCATTCTTGCCCTTTTTTTGTGTGGAGAGGCCCAGAAGGCCTACTTTGACTTGCCTGCCATGGATGCCACTGACTATACCTGTCTGAAGGCAGAGATCCTAGCACGATCAGGGGTAATGGCAGCAGTAAGGGCCCAGAGGTTCCATGAGTGGAAATACCAGGAGAACAAACCCCCGAGGTCCCAGCTATTCGACCTCATACACCTCGCATGGAAGCGGTTACAGCCCGAGGTGTGCAGGCCGGAGGAGATTTTGGAGACCCTGGTCATCGACCATTACATGCAGGGACTGCTGCCAGATCTCCTCAAATGGGTAGGCCAGAATGATCCGTCCGTGTATGACGAGATGATCACACTGGTAGAAAGACGGATGACAGCCAGGGAACTGACCCAACTACCCAAGGAAGGCCCCTTTCGAAGCAAGCACCCGACCCCAACCCTGGAAGGTTGGGCAGACCTAGGTGGAAGAAGGGGGGGCGAAAACCAGCGGGGACCCCAGAAGGAAGGGATTGGCCTGAGTGGGGGGAACCCCGGGACTAAACCCCCTAGCCCCCAGGATAGGGGAGTGATTAAAAGCAATTATAGATGTTATGCATGTGGGGAGTGGGGACACATAGCAGCACAGTGTCCCAGCACCATGGGGCCTATGCAATGTAACTTGGGGGATTGGGAGGTCCCAGGCTCCCTTATCCACCTCGCGGGGGTAGCATTAGCCCCGCATAATTACACCAGGCCAGTGAGGATAAATGGAGCAGAGACTACAGTGCTTGTGGACTCTGGGAGTGCTACCACCCTCATATCGGGTAAGCTGGTAAAAAATAGTCAGCTGCTACAAGCCAAATGCGTAGCAGTGATGTGCGTGCATGGGGCCGTGAGCCATTACCCCAGCATCCCAGTGGAGACAGAGGTTCAGGGAAACCCCATTGAGGTGACCGTGGGCATAGTTCCTAAACTTCCATATCCTGTAGTCATTGGGAGGGACTATACAGGGTTTGATAATTTACTCCCCCCGGAGAGGCTGGAGGGAGGGGGGACCCTGAGGACAGGAACTCATTACCAGGGGAATGTCAACCCCCAACGTTCACTGAGATTTCTCAGGATCTGTTCTCAGCCCCCCAAAAGACCCGGAAGACAAAAAAAGAGAGGAAGGCTGTGAAGGCCTTGGGAGCCCGGATCCTGACCCAGAGCCAGAAGACCTCCCTAGTAGGCAGATGGACATGAGCAGCCAACAGAGAAACTTCCACCACAGAAGGTGAGCAGAAGATGCCCCCAGCCATGACGGCGGCAAGCCGTTGGAAGAAGCAGAAACCGGCCCCTGGGAGCTTGGGCAGGTTAGTCCCGGGAGAGAGACTTTTGGGCGGGACCAGGAGGAGGACCCCAGATATGATAACTCCAGGAAAGAGGTGGCTGAGATCGATGGGATACCGTGGATGGGAAGGTCCGGGGTCCCGGACCTTACTTTATAGTGAAGAAAGATCTCCTGTACCACGTGGTGCAAATGCAGGAGCAAGAGATACAACAACTTCTGGTGCCATGAAAACATCAAAAAGCCATATTGAGTCTCGCCCACAGTCACCTGTTTGGAGGACACCTAGGGATAGAGAAAACCCAGGCACGGATCCTGCAGAGGTTCTTCTGGCCAGGACTACATGAAGATGTCCAGCGATACTACACCTCTTGTCCAGGGTGTCATTTACATAGCCCCCGCCCGCACTTGCGAGCTCCTTTGATACCTCTTCCAATAATAGAGGTTCCTTTCGAACGGATAGCCATGGATCTGGTAGGGCCCCTAGAGAAGACCGCTTGGGGCCACCAACACGTGCTTGTTGTACTGGACTATGCAACCTGGTACCCGGAAGCTGTTTCCCTGCGCAACACAGCTTCCAAGACAATAGCTAAGGAGCTAGTACAGATCTTTGCCCGGGTTGGGCTACCCAAGGAGATATTGACTGATCAAGGGACACCCTTCATGTTCAAGTTGATGAAAGATCTCTGTTCATTGCTCCATGTACAAGCCCTACGGACCTCTGTATACCACCCGCAAACAGATGGCCTTATGGAAAGGCTCAATAGGACCCTCAAGGCCATGATCAGGAAAGTGATGAGCCGGGATGGGAAAGATTGGGATACCCTATTGCCTTACCTCAGGTTCGCCATCCGGGAGGTTCCGCAAGCCTCCACAGGTTTCTCTCAATTCGAACTACTATATGGGCGCCACCCTCGGGGCATATTGGATATAGCCAGAGAAGTCTGGGAAGAGGAGCAAAATCCCAGAAGGAACATAGTTGAGCATGTACTGCAGATGAGAGATCGGATAGCCCGAGTTACGCCCATTGTACGGGAGCACTTGGAGAGAGCACAGGAGACCCAACGAACCCATTATAACCACCAAGCGAAGCTTCGACGGTTCCAACCAGGGGATTGGGTGATGGTACTGGTGCCCACAGCAGAAAGTAAACTGTTGGCCCAGTAGCAGGGACCCTATGAAATAATCGACGCCGTGGGAGAGGTGAACTATAAGGTGCAGCAGCCAGGCCGCCGGAAATTGGAGCAAATTTACCACATCAATCTTCTAAAACCTTGGCACGATCGAGAGGCATGCTTAGTCATGCAGGAGACCCTTCCCCCAGGAGGATAACTTACATGAGCAAGTGAGGATATCATCCGACTTGACGCCGATCCAAAAGATTGAGGCAGCCGACATGATTAATCGCAACAGAGATGTGTTCTCTACAAAACCAGGGCGGACGACTGAGACCTATCACCATATCCGAATGATCCCCAAAGCCAAGGAAACATTGAGACCCTACTGAATCCCAGCAGCCAAAAGAGAAGAAATCAAGGCCAAAGTAAAGAAAATGTTAGAATACGGGGTTATTGAAGAATCTTACAGTCAGTGGTCCAGTCCAGTTGTTCTGGTGCCTAAACCTGACGGTACCATGAGCTTCTGTAATGACTTTCTCTGACTGAATGAAATATCCCAATTTGATGCATACCCCATACCACGCATCGACGAACTGGTTGACCGACTGGGTAGTGCCCGATTCTTGACTACAATGGATCTGATAAAAGGGTACTGGCAGATTCCTCTGACCAAAGAAGCTAAAGAAAAGACAGCATTCTCCACCCCACATGGGCTATTCCAGTACACCGTCCTCCCTTTTGGGCTACATGGGGCCCCAGCCACATTCCAGTGCCTCATGGATAAGCTGTTGTGCCCCCATACTAGTTATGTAGCTGCATACCTAGGTGATGTCATCATCTATACGCCAGACTGGGGAACCCACTTGGAGAAAGTTGAGGCAGTACTGCGCACCTTAAGGTGGGCTGGCCTCACTGCTAATCCCGCTAAATGCACCATAGGGCTAGCAGAGGCTAGGTACCTGGGATGTGTTGTGGAAAGGGGCATAGTGAAGCCCCAAACGAATAAGCTAGAGGCAATTCAAAACTGGCCCCGGCCGACCTGAAAGAAGCAGATCCGTGTGTTCCTAGGCATGGTAGGCTACTACCGACGGTTTATTCCCCACTTCGCCACTAGAGCAAGTCCCCTAACGGACCTGGTGAAGGCCCGAGGTCCAGACATGGTAAAGTGGACCGACGCAGCAGAGGGGGCATTTAAAGACCTTCAGACGGCCCTCTGTAATGACCCCGTACTCATAGTCCCGTACTTTAACAGGGAATTTATTTTACAAACAGACACTTCCGAGGTGGGGTTGGGAGCAGTTTTGTCGCAAATGGTGGGAGAAGAGGAATACCCGATCCTCTACCTAAGCAGAAAGCTTCTCCCAAGAGAACAGAAAAACGCAGTAGCCAAGAGAGAATGCCTTGCTGTCAAATGGGCTATGGAGACACTGCGTTATTACCTCTTAGGCCAGCGATTTACTCTTGTGACGGACCATGCACCCCTCCCGTGGATGCAGCGGAATAAGGAAAAGAATGCAAGGGTCACCAGGTCGTTCTTATCCCTCCAACCATTCCAGTTCTGCATATGGCACAGGGCTGGATGCCACCACGGCAACCCTGATGGTCTGTCACGAGCATACTGCCTGGCGTCCCAAGTTGCCCAACTCTATGGTGTTGAGCAGGGGGGGAGGGGGGAATATGTGACGGGGGA
Organism: Lepidochelys kempii; assembly: GCF_965140285.1. Classification (NCBI taxonomy): domain Eukaryota; kingdom Metazoa; phylum Chordata; order Testudines; family Cheloniidae; genus Lepidochelys; species Lepidochelys kempii. Next base: position 98,490,354 of record NC_136380.1, read on the forward strand.
AGGCCAGATGGCTATAGAAAAGTAGTGGGAGATAGATATATTAGCTCCAGGCTAAACAAATCCCTGATACCAGGTTAAGTGAAATGGCAGCTGCTCCAAGTCAATTAAGACACCTGGGGCCAATTAAAAACTTTCTAGAAGGCAGGGAGAAGGCTAGGTTGATTGGGACTCCTGCAGCCAATCAGGGGCTGGCTGAAACTAGTTAAAAGCCTCCCAGTCAGTCAGGTGGGTGTGCATGTCAGGAGCTGTGGAAGGAAGTTGCGCTGTTGGAGAGGCTGAGTAGTACACACCATATCAGGCACAAGGAAGGAAGCCCTGAGGTAAGCGTGAAGTGGAGCTTGAGGAAGTGAGGGCTGCTGTGGGGGAAGTAGCCCAGGGAATTGTACATGTCATGTTTCTAAAAGGTCAGCTACCACAGCTGATACTATTAAGGCCCCTGGCCTGGAGCCTGGAGTAGAGGGTGGGCCCGGGTTCCCCCCCCCCCGCCATCTTTGCTCCCTGATTAATCACTGAGACTGGGAGACAACAGAGACTGTGCAAGGAAGGATAACTTCTCCTCACCTCCCTTGCTGGCTTATGATGAAAACGGCTCAGTAGACTGTGACCCTTGCCTCTAGAGAAAGAAGGGTTACGTGGAGGGTCACAGTGAGCCTCTGAGGCTAACGAAATCCGCCAGGAAACACGGGACCCACGGAGGCAAGGACAGAGCTTTGTCACAATGAGGAGAGACTAAAAAGACAGACTGTTTAGTTTAGAAAAGATATAACTAAGGGGGGATATGATAGACGTTTATAAAATCATGAATGGTGGAAAACATGAATAGGGAAGTGTTATTTACCCCTTCACATAACACACAAAGCATGAATCACCCAATAAAATTAATAGGCAGTAGGTTTAAAACAAACATAAGGAAATATTTCACCCAATGCAGAGTGAACCTGTGGAACTTGTTGCCAGGTATGTTCTAAAGAATTAAAGGATCATTGGGTTCAAGATGGTCAAGGATGTAACCTCATGCTTGCGTGCCCCTAATACTTGGGTGTCCTCCAAGTATTTCCTTAGCCACACTGGAGACCCCTTCCTGATGAGAACAGATTGCTGTGCTTATAACAGGTAGGCTGTTTTTGAGGGAACCCTTGGTAAACCCAGGAGGGGGCAATAGGTGGGCTATTCTGGGGGTACCCTTAATCTATTTTTGGAGTAACAAAGCTGCTCACTCTCAGATGGTATTTTCATCATTCTAGTGGAATGCGGCTGTCATGGGAGGCCAACGTTATGAAGGAAGAGGTGATGTCTCGGGTAGTCAGGGACAATCCCATGGAGAGAGCTTCAAGAATCAGGTGCAGAGACCCTGAATTACACTATGCATTCAATGAGTAGCCAGTGCAGAGTGAGTACTTACCCAAGTGTTGGGTCCACAGCAGCCTGAGAATCCAAGTAGATTCCAAGTAGACGCCAGGCTGCTCTGTTTTGTGTTAGTTGGAGAGTGTGTAGCTTCTTTCACAGATGTGCCTAGCAATCACAAATATGTTGGTCAATAGGGCCAGGTCTGAGTCTGATATGATGAGATGGAGTCTTCTGGCCAGTCACAAACGACCAGGGATCTTTTTGTTTCCGTGACTGAATATCCCCAAAAGACCCAAGTCTGCTGTGCAGTCTGACAATCAAAACAATGTTGCCTGCTATCCTCAATAGCAGGCAATATTACAGAGGACTCAAGTTCTTCTAGGTGATACCCTCTTCCTTTCAGCAGAAGCCCAGTCTTGCTGAGATTCAGTTTTAGTAAGCTGTTCTTCATCTAGATGGATTTTTCCTAAGTCTGTGTTTGACCTAAAAGAGATTTAGAGATGCTGTCATTCATGCACTGATGGCACTTCAGCCTGTGGTGTCTCACCAGCTCTCCCAACAGCTTCATAGAAATGTTCAATAATGTGGGGGGAGAGAATGGAGCATTGTTGGACTCTACAGGTGAAGTCTTTGGAGATGAAGATTACCGAAAAAAATTCTGTGGATTTGGTCTGAGAGGAATGATATGAGCAGTTTCAAGGTGTTTCTAGGCAGTTTAGCAAAATGTAAAAAGTAAAATGTTAAAGGTATTCTGTATGTGGATTCATTTTTCACTCACCGCCTCAAACATTCTGGACCTGTACAGAATCTCGTGGAACCTTCCAGACTTTCTGAGAACTACATTTTCCTCTCACCTCCTAGAATGTCTCAGCCATGCTCTCGTGGGTATATAAGGGTGGGGCATCGTCAGTCAGTCAGTGAGATATAAGAATGAACTGAAGCGAAGTGAGAGCCCAGCTGCGATATTGTGAACCTGTTTTATTGTGCAGTTGTGAAAGTGTACTTGTGTTTTAAAACTTAAAGAGTATAAACAGTGACTAATAAAGGACATATTTAATGAGATGCCAGAGATATCTATTGAACATCTATCTATACAAGACTATAAAAGAAATACTGTTACTTCTTTTTCCACACTTAACTCATAATATTTGATGACTTTCTAAAACTGTAGAACATAGACCTTTGCTCTCCCTAATGCTGTCTGTTTTCCCCCATAGAAAAGAAAAAATGCCCCTGAAGAAGCCTTCAAGAGCTCACTATAGAAAGTGAAAAGCTCAATTGCAATCTAGTTTGCAGCAAGGGGCAAATTTGAAGGGAAAATATCTGAAACAGAACAACATAGACTGGGCTTTAGGCAGTAGTGATTGTCCCAGTGCAGAAGAAATTGAGGAGAAAAGCGTGAATGATGGAAGTCCTATTACTAAGGAATTAGCAGATTTACCTGAAGATAAGGAATGGAAATGTGAGAAAAGTGATTCAGAATCGTCCAGCTTTCCTGGCAGCGTAAAGGAAAGTGATGATAAAGAAGAATGTAGCTCACATGAAAAGGGGAGTAATGACAAAGAAAAATCTGGTTTACATGAAAAGGAGAGAAATGATAGAGAAGAATCAGCCTTGCATGATGACAGAAACAGCAGTGAGAAAAATTGCACACCACAAATCGATACATCAGATCCTGCTTTATGGTCAGCAATCCTAAACTCTGCCAATATTGATTGTACAATTTTGAACGGACTGGGCAAAATCGAGAATATGATGTTTCTCATAAATGAGCAGAAGTGACACTTCTCAAATTCACACCGCAGAAGAGTGCTTGAGAGCGGTAAGAAACTGAATCAGCGTTGGCTAGTTTAATCAAAATCAGCTGACAAAGTGTTCTGCTTTTTTTTGCAAAATATTTAACAAGAATGCCAAATTGTTGCTTGCACTTTCTGGGTACAATTACTGGCATAACTTAGTTGTTGCTCTGAAGTAACATGAAAAGTCACCCTGCCATTTTATGGCCTACTTCAAATGGATGGAGGTCAAGTCCAGGCTCAAGCTAATAAATGAATAGTTGCAGAAAACCAGTGCATTATTAATGTAGAAACCCAGCACTGGAGGAACGTGCGTGATTGTCTGATCTCAATTACCTTCTTCCTTGCTGTAACTGTGCCTTCTTGGGTCACAATTGAGGATGCCAAAGTCAGGACAAACTGCTGAGAAATAGGGCAGATACATCCCAAGACTGGTGGTTAATCCCCCATAGGATATACCAAACCAACAACAAAAGTAAACTTCTGTTTCACCACACTGGCTAACAAGAAGTTATAAAAGCAGTTTCCTCCGGCATTCCGGTCTTTGTATTACCACTGAAAACACTGGATTTAAAGATGAGTGGTTCTTTATAACCAGTCTCATCAAATAAACGGTTCTTCTGATCCCAACAGACCAGCCACACATGCAAATCAATATATAACTGACAAATCTTTCCCCAAAATCATGCTGATGCCAATCTTTTAGTATCTAAAATCAAAAGGTTTAAATATAAAAAGAAAGTAAGGTGAGAATTAAAATTGGTTAAAGGAACCAATTACATACCATAATGGCAAAGTTCTTGGTTCAGACTTGTCGCTGTAATGGAATAAACTGCTGGCTTAAGTCAAGTATCTGGAATACATCCACAGCTCGGATGAGTCATTCAGTCCTTTGCTCAGAGCTTCAGTTTGTAGCCAGGTTCCTCCAGAGGTAAAAAGCAGGCCTGAAGACAAAATGGAAGAGTTTCCAGGGTCTGTTATAGCTTTTGCCATGTGGAGGGCATCCCATTGTTCTTACTGTGGAAAATTACAGCAACAAGATGGAGTTTGGAGTCACATGGGTGATTCACGTGTTCGTGCCCAATTTCACTCAGTCATCGCAGGAAGCCATTACCTACACTCCAGACAGCACGTTTACATGACAGTCCACTCAGTGTAGATGGTTGTCTCCCCTGGTCCATTGTGAGTTAAGTGTCCTTTTGATGGGCCACTCAGTTTGAATAGTCCCTCCAAGATGTGCTGGCTAGCTACCTTGTGCGCGGTACCTCAAGAGCAAACATTTGAAATCTAGGTATAGAGCCAATACTTATAACTTCAAAAACAAGAATGATAGAGGCATACAGATAGCATAATCATAACCAGAAAGTCATAACCTTTTCATCGACACCTCACTTGACTACCTTTGTACAAGATTTGCTGCAAATATATAACAGTGCTTGCAATAATGCTCTATATGGTCATATTGTAATCAGATAACAAAGAAGAATCTGGCTTTCTGGGGCTCATCGGATAACTTGTTCACTGAACATAATGGTAATTTTCTCAGTTTGGTAGAGCTCCTTGGCAAATACGACCATGTCATGCATGAGCACCTATGTCGAGTAGCATGAATGAGAATAAAATAAAGCTTCACTATTGCTGCGGCCAAGGCTATGTCAATGGCGTGAACATGAAGGGGAGAAACAGTGGCGTCCAGGCAAGAATCCTTGCGCTGAATCCAAGAGCTTTCTTCATGCCTTGTGGCTGCCATTCCCTCAACCTGGTTTTGTCAGATGCAACATCATCTTCTTTAGATTCAGTATCTCTTTGGAGTACTGTAAAGGATACACGTTCTGTTTTCAGCAAACTATTAGGTGGAAGATCCTCATGGACAGTGTTACAAATCTGACCATGAAACCACCAAGTGACACTTGACAGCAGCATAAGACCAGTGAGGTATCTAGTGACTGAGGTTTAAAATGCCCTGATGGAACTGACGCAGTCAAGTAAAGCTGAGGCCAGAATCTGATATGAGGCATAAAGCCTGGCAAACCTGATCCCTGACATCAAATTTCTGGTCTCAACTGTGGTTTGGCATGATTAAGGCTACATTTTAATCATGAGTATTTTTCGTAAAAGTCATGGACAGGTCACTGGCAGTAAACAAAAATTCACAGCCTGTGACCTGTCCATGACTTTTACTAAAAATATCTGTGACTAAAACTTGGGTGGGGGGTCGCAGGTGCTTGGGGGGCAGCTGTCCAGGGGCACCGTGGGTGCTGGGGGAGGTGGCCTGGGACCCCTGTTGGTGCTGGGGTGGAGAACCGGGCTGCGGCGTGCACTGGTGCTGGGAGGTGGGGGTGGTTGGTGGGTCTGGCAGAGGCTCCCTACCCAGCTACGTGTTCCTGCAGCTCCTAGGCAGCGGAGGGGCACAAGCACTGGCTGCCGCGGCTCCCATTGGCCAGGAACCACAGCAGAAGTCATGGAAAGTCACGGAATCCACGACCTCCGTGACAGAATCACAGCCTTAGGCATGATATCCTGTTCCAAGTAAATGTTGTAAACAAGGCATTACAAACTCAGTAGATGGACATTGTGACCGCTACTACTTTGATGAGAAACTGCCTTGATTTCATGTGGCCTACAGAGACAGCGGATTTGAAGATGACATCACTGCTGCCATAGAAATGGCAGAAAACTTAGGAGTTGAGGCTGTCTTCAGGGAAACTTGTATTCATCAGAAGAGACAGTTTGATTACAAGGGCAGAGATAAGATGCTGGGAAGCGTGGAAGAAAAATTTAGGAGGTAGGTTTTTTGCTTGCTCATTGACACTGCTCAAGTGTCCACTGAAGAAAGGTTCAGACAAATGAAGCACCATGAAAAGACATGGGAGCTTTTGTATGCACTTAGTAAATTGCCGGTAGACAGGAAAACAATTATATGGCCGTTCACTGGATGCTGACACATGGGGAATGTTCAGTTGTCAATTATAAAGACCTCTGTGTCTAACTGGACAACATCCATCACATTTTGCCACACTGGAAGCACTCTCCATTCCAAGTTCTCTAATTCATTCATGATGCAGAGCTGAATTTTCCTAATGTGTGGATAGCTTTGAGGATTCTGCTCACGCTGCTGGTCACAGTCGTGATTGGTGAGCACAGCTTTTTGAAGCTTAGGCTCATTAAAACATATCTTTGATTGATGCTGGCCGACAATAGACTCACATTGCTTGCTGTTTTATCATTTGAAAATGCCACTGGCCAGTCTCTTGATCTCTCTGATGCTGTGCTTCAGTTCATGAGGGCAAAGGCGAGAAAAGTAACCTTTTGGACTAAAGGACTAGGTTAACATTCTAGGGACTTGTCTTCACTATTGGGGTAAGTCAGTCTAAGTTATGTTACTCTAGCTACATGGATAATGTAGCTGGAGTCAGTGTAGCTTAGGTCGACTTACCCCGGTGTCTTTACTGTGCTGTGCCAATGGGAGACGTTCTCCAGTCGACTTCCCTTACTCTTCTCAGAGAGCTTGAGTACCGGGGTCGACCAGAGAGCATTCTGCCATCAATTTAGTGGGTCTTCATTAGACCCACTAAATTGATCCCTGCTGCATCAATTGCAGCAGCATCCATCTCCTTGTAGTGAAGACCAGCCCTAAGGCTGTCACCTACTGTAACACTATTTAACACTGGTCCACCTAATGTTGTGCACAGTTCAATTACTTGATATTAATATGTTTTCAGTTATTCTTAAAATTTTAAAGTTTCTATAAGCTTAGAGCTTGAAACTTGAATGAGAAGGATCCAGGATATTGACAGGTGATACTGGTGGCTATTTACTGCTAGCATCTCAATTAACCTCCACGGAAGTGGCATGTTGTAGACTGAACTGTAGTAGTACTGAGCAATGGTTTGTTAAATAATGGTTGGTGAACTGCATGATTTAGCATTGATGATAGATTTCCAGATGTTGTCTACCCCCTTACTATCCACCAGGAAAAGGGTGAGAGCAATATGTGCTGACCCACATCGCCATCAGTGCTTCCATGACTTTTACTTGAATGAAACAAGTTCTTGGAAGGAGAGAACATTGTTTTTCGAGTCCTCTTCCTGGTTTGTTGTTTTAGGTCGCCTGTATGGCCATACTGGAGGTGCATGATCTTGTCCATGAAAGGAGAGGCTAATTCCTTGCAGTGAGAGGTGATGTGTTCCGGGGGTGAGTGCAAGCAACCTGCACGCACAAAATGATTTATGTTCTGGAAGTGTTCTGTGGGGTGTCACTTTACTGCTCCTACGGCAAAGGGGAGTTAGGTTCTCTTTGCCTCTTTCTTGGTAGTGACATATTATAACCCAGAGGAGACTAGACTATTATGTGCCTGTCATAAATATAAAGGGAAGGGTAAACCCCTTTAAAATCCCTCCTGGCCAGAGGAAAACTCCTCTCACCTGTTAAGGGTTAAGAAGCTAAAGGTAACCTCGCTGGCACCTGACCAAAATGACCAATGAGGAGACAAGATACTTTCAAAGGCTGGGAGGAGGGAGAGAAACAAAGGGTCTGTGTGTCTGTCTTTATGCTGTTTTTGTCGGGGATAGACCAGGAATGGAGTCTTAGAACTTTTAGTAAGTAATCTAGCTAGGTATGTGTTAGATTATGATTTCTTTAAATGGCTGAGAAAAGAATTGTGCTGAATAGAATAACTATTTCTGTCTGTGTATCTTTTTTGTAACTTAAGGTTTTGCCTAGAGGGATTCTCTATGTTTTGAATCTAATTACCCTGTAAGATATCTACCATCCTGATTTTACAGAGGGGATTTCTTTACTTCTATTTACTCCTATTTCTATTAAAAGTCTTCTTGTAAGAAAACTGAATGCTTTTTCATTGTTCTCAGATCCAAGGGTTTGGATGTGTGGTCACCTATGCAAATTGGTGAGGCTTTTTATCCAACATTTCCCAGGAAAGGGGGGTGCAAGTGTTGGGAGGATTGTTCATTGTTCTTAAGATCCAAGGGTCTGGGTCTGTAGTCACCTTGGCAAATTGGTGAGGCTTTTTACCAAACCTTGTCCAGGAAGTGGGGTGCAAGGGTTTGGGAAGTATTTGGGGGGAAAGACGTTTCCAAACAGCTTTTCCCCAGTAACCAGTATTTGTTTGGAGGTGGTAGCGGCCAATCCAAGGACAAAGGGTGGAATATTTTGTACCTTGGGGAAGTTTTGACCTAAGCTGGTAAAGATAAGCTTAGGAGGTTTTCATGCAGGTCCCCACATCTGTACCCTAGCGTTCAGAGTGGGGGAGGAACCTTGACAGTGCCACAGGCAGAGAATAGGAGGGACCAAGGCATGGCTGTGCTGAGGCCCCTACAATGGGAGGGAAATGATTATGTGAGGTATACCCCAATAATCCTGGCAAGTGACCTGCTTGAACATGTGCTGTAAAAGAAGGAGAAAACCCCCAAGGTCACTGCCAATCTGATCTGGGGGGAAATTTCTTCCCAATCCCCCTTGTAGTGATCAGTTAAACCCTGAGCATATGAGCCAGAACCAGCCAGCCTAGCATCCAAGAGAGAGAATGCCTGGGGCCACCTTAGAGCTCTGGCCCACCCCATCCATCGTCCCATCTCCAGCCGTAGCCATCCCTGATGCTTCTGAGGAAGGCAATTAAAAAAAACCCAGAATGCCTTGGATGGTGGAGGGGGAGAGAAATATCCCTTCCTTATCCCAGTAGGTGGCTAGCTGAAACCTTGAAGAATTAGCTTTTGGAAACTTAAGACATAAGCCAAGAGTGGGCTGCTGAGCCCTGCTCCCTACCATCACAAGCAACCCCCTCATACAACTGCACTCATAAGCTTGTCCAGCTCTCTCTTAAAACTAATTAAGTTGTTTGCCCCCACAGCTCCTGTTGGGAAGCAGTTACGTGACTTCAGTCCTCTGATGGTTAGAAACCTTCCTCTGTGTGTATATGTATGTGATGGAGGTATTACTGCAGGAACCAAAAGCAGAGAATTAAGATGGCCTCAAATCTCCTATCCAATCAGAAGTGTGGTCCATATGGACATTGAAGTCCACTAAGACAGTGACCCTTGTGAATGTATGCACCATGTCAGACAGTATTTCTGTCAGCTCCCATGAGAAGTCTTTGGTTTCTGGGAATTTATAGGTTATAAAGATGCCCAAATGTTTGTGTCTATACTCACAGATTTAATAGTACATACTGGAAGGATTTTCATGTGAACAAACTGTTCTGCTCTTGAACCAATGCTCCACCTCCCTGGGTCGCAGACTGTGGGAATAGAGCATCTTGGGGATAGAGGGGTGTACTCTGCTGTGTCAGCAAGGATTCTGTGATGCAAACCATCACAAAGCTCCTTTGTTTTATTTCAGGAATTATATAAAAATGTGTTGGGATGGCTGAGAGTTAGTAATATTCAGCAGTGTGACCTCCACCTATAGGAGATAGAGGAAAATGAAACAAATCACTTATCTTTGTAGTGTTATGAGAAGAAAAGACTGAGCAAGTGTTTATGCCAACATACTCTGGTCTATGACCTTTTGTTTAAAGGGTTTATTTCACATTATTCCATGCTTTACAGCTTGAACGACATAGTAATGAGGTGCTCTTTGTACATCCTCCTACTCAGAAAAGCTATATCGAGAAGTACAGCTGCAGCCAGCGGGGTGTTAATTACCACTTACCAACAGTCAGGACTAACACAGGCAATTGCAGATTGTGGTAATTTTCTAGAGGATGTCTGCTTCTCAGTACTCTGTCTTCCATTAATAGTGCTATATTTGAAACTCTGTGGCATTAGTTCTTTTTACCAATGGAGAATAGATTTATGAAAACAAATATTCTTCTGGATTCAAATTAGCCAAGGTATTAAATTGATAATCATGATTGTGAGTAGTGTTGATGGTGGTAATGTAGACGATAAACGGCAGTCTGGAAATAGGGAATACCTCCCACTGTTTGAGATGTGAAAGTAGTGACTTGTGGGCTGCTAACGTAAACATCATATTTTCCTGCATTTCATCAAGTTGAAAGGGGATTTACTGTCATCCTCCTACTTGGTTCTGGCTTTGTGGGTAGGGAGTGTGCTGTCATTTTAAACAACTCTCATTAGAACAACGATTATTCAAGATAATAATTAAGTCCTCTGTGCAAGACTCCTATCAAAATGCCATCTCCAGAAAATTATGTCATCCTTAGGTTCTTCACAATTTGCTCCGTCATTCAGTAAAAAACCCGGCAGGGACAACATTACAAGCACAAAGGACTGTATTAAATATGAAACTCTCTAATCCTTCTGAGATGACTCAAAATTTATATAATCTCGAATACCGAGGGACCTGCATGATGGATCCAAGTAGCTAATTGAGATGGAATAAGTGGTTATTACATCTCAAGTAATTACTCCTTTCATAAAGTGTTATTAAAAAGAATGCATTTAATTTTTTCTTGAAATTATCCAAACAATTTTACATTCACTGGGCAGCTGGCAGTTTGTAGGAAGATTATATCAAAATGTTTTCCAAGAAAAGATTTAATCCCTTGCTTCTGGATTGTTTTCTTATATTATTTTTATTTTACACTTGTTATGACTTCTAAATGTATTTAGTTTATAGGATACATATTAGTGCACCAAATGATTGGCCGATCACTGAAGTATTGGAGAATAATGCCTCATAGTGGAATATAGGCATCTTGTTACGTGCAGTGCTCTAACTTGCCTTTTAAAATACTTACACTGAGAAAATGCAGTCCAGAACATGCATGGATACTGAAGCCGTTTCTTTTTTTAATGCTCACCTTAAGAAGAAAGAAATCCCTGTCTCAAAAAGAGACGTAAAATGGATAAGAACTTTGAACAAATGTAATGTTGTAACTTTCTGCCTAAACTCATTTATAAAAACATAAAAAACATAAGAATGGCAATACTGGGTCAGACCATTTGTCCATCTATCCCAGTATCCTGTCTTCTGACAGCGGCCAGTGCTCGATGCTTGAGAAGAAATGGTGATGCTGGCAGGCTAGGTGCCAGCTTATGCCAAGGTCCTCATATCTCAACTGAACGATGATAAATACATAGCTGGGATCTGTCTGGCTCACTTGTGGGTTAATATTGATCAAATAGGTATTAGTATTATAAGAAAATGTTTAGTGTTTATATTCTATTGAATGCTTGTGATTTGCTGCATGCATTAATCTTACTTGTATTATCTGTGTTCCATATTGTAATGTAATATTTGAGTGGTTGTATTGTGAGCCTCTGTGACTGCATGAATCTCCATACAGAAGATGGACATTAATTAGTGTGAAGAGCTGCTCTTCTACAGAAATTAAGGCAGTCATTTCCCATTTTGTATGGGAACAACCAACAACCAACTCAAAGATTTACCAGGTTACTTTTTCTTTGTTGTTGTTTTAGGGTTGAGTTTTTTTTGTTTTTGTTTGTTTGTTTAAATGAAAATTAGGTTAGGTGAGTTGCTTTTACTACTTCATTTCTGTCTTGACACATAAGTTCATCAGCTATGACACAGCAAATAACAAGAACACAAAGGGATGTGATGCTGACCAGCTGTTAGTCTCTGTGGCAATTCAAAAACAGTGCAAGGAAAATCTGCTTGAATCTGCTATGAATATTCAATATACATAAGGGACCAGGTGTCCGGTTTTGGACAGGAACATCCGCTCGAAAAGGGATCCTGCGACTCTGGTCAGCACTGTCCGGATTGCGGTGCCATGCAGCGGGGCTGACAGGCTCCCGGCTAGGTCCTGTGCCGTGCGGTTCCTGGGTCGGGAAGCAGCCGGCATGTCCGGCTCCCAGCTTTAGAGGCAGCCAAAGGGGGTCCGTGTGCTGCCCCGCCTGCAGGCACAACTCCCAGTGGCTGGGTCAGGGCAGGGGAAGATCTAGCGAGACTCACGAGCGCTCAGCAGGTGGCTGTTGAGGGGCCGCGTGCCATGCGCCTCTCCCGCTGCTGTCCGGCCCTCTTCTCCTCACGCTCCTCGTGTGGCTGAGCTCGAGCTGCAGTGCATGCCCTGTGGCAAATCGCAGTCTGTCGCCCCGTTGCCAGCACCCAGGAGTTGGAGGTATGTGTATCCCTATCTTCGAGTGCTGGGAATGGGACTGCAACCCCATTCCCCTCACTGCATCCCGCCCTGTCCCACCCCCTGCACCCCAGTCACTACATCCCTTCCCGTCCCAAGCCACCTGCTCTCCCCATTCCCCTCACGGCATCCCTCCCCGTCCCATCCCATCCTGCCCCCCACACCTACCGATCCCAGCCCTGTGCCCCTTACAGTGCTCTCCAACCCACCCTCTCCACTGCCCAGAGCTGCCACACCCACACCCCTGCATCCCTTTCACCTCCATACACTGCTGCACTCCCATTATGTCCCTATGCACCCATGTGCCCCCCACATCCTCATGTACCTGTAACCTTCTGCCTCCCACTGCATCCCCATCCACCCCACATAGTCCCCTCCTCTCTCCTTCACTGCTCCCTCTCCCCCCCCCAACCCTGCTCTCGTCCTTGGCCTCTTTCCCTCCCCATCCTCTCTCCTCTACCCCCACCCCGTCTTTTCCCCTCCAGCCCACCCTCCTCCCTTCCCAGCTGGGTGTGTCTGTGTAGGCAAGTGTGTGCATGCACACATTTTATGTGTGTAAGCGACTGTGTCTTTGTGTAAGGAGGTGCATGTATTGCCGCATGTGTGTATACCTGGGTGAATAAAATGTACAGCCTACCTCTTTGACTTCTATTCCTTTTTGCTGGCTTGCGCACAAAAAAATTGATGACCTAAAATATGTGTGTATTCTTTTCATAACAAGTTTTTAAAAGAGAAGGGCACTCTAAAAGAAATGTATTATTTCTTAAAAAGTGAATGTTGTTGACTAGTAATTGCAGAAGAGCCAATGTATCATACATTTCTCCCCACCTTTGTCTAGCTACATTATAAAATCTGTATTGCAGACTCTCTCTTTTTATGTGTATGTCCAGCACCTACCACCCTGGAGCCCTGATCTTAGTTGGGATCTCTAGGTACTAAATAACAATTGTAACAATAAATAATAAAGAAGTATATGTGTTAGTGCATGCTAGATATGTACACATGAATAGCCGTAGGTAGGTGTGGGAGTCACACTCTACAGGTTTCAGAGGAGCAGCCGTGTTAGTCTGTATTCGCAAAAAGAAAAGGAGTACTTGTGGCACCTTAGAGACTAACCAATTTATTTGAGCATGAGCTTTCCTGAGCTACAGCTCACTTCATCCGATGAAGTGAGCTGTAGCTCACGAAAGCTTATGCTCAAATAAATTGGTTACTCTCTACAGATTTATTTATATAGGTATATGGACAGGTGGGCATATTTGTGGGTATACTCTATGGATTTGTATTTGGGCTTCAGGAATGGGCCTTTATGGACCCATTGCAGCTGCTCCTAATTCCACACACAAAATTAAAATAACTTTAGTGAACAAAAAATATGGAGCTGGTTACAAAAATGGGAAGAGGGGAGAGAAAGAATCATGAAAACCTTTGTGAAATGTTTTTTTTTAAAAAAAAAAAACATTTTGACTAGTTTGCTGACAGCTCTAGCATCCTGTAACAAATAAAACCTGAAATTAGCATAATACATCGGTCAAAACAATAAATATGTGAAAATGAGCACGTGAGTGAGGGTGGGGGAGAGCAAGTGATGGAGGGAGCAGGGACCTGCCTTTTGGAAGGGGTGGGACATTGGGGCAGGGCAAAGGTGTTCATTTTTCTGGAAATAGAAAGTTGGCAACCCTACTCATCTACCATTTCTTCTTAGCTGGGAATGTACAAAGTAGCAGTAGCTTTTCCAGCTAGAAATAGTTGATTTCCTTTTTGCGTGAGTTGATGATGGCCTTGTGGTTAAGGACTGGAGAGGGACTCAGGAGATCTGGATTCAATTCCCAGCTCTCCCACAGACTTCCTTTGTGACTTAGGACAAGACACTTAATCTCTCTGTAAAACAGGGATAATAAACCTTCCGTACTTTACAGGGGTATGGGGTGTAATGTTTGTGAGACACTTAGATACTGTGGTGACTGGAGACATATCTAGATAGATCCACCGGTGACGGGTTTGGTCACAGAGACTCTCTTGGGACTGTCACCTGATGTGCTGAAACTACCTCTGAGCCCATTTCCTCTGATAGCTTGGGACTCCAGAACCCTGTCTTGGTGAGCCAGACATGTTAGCCTGCTGCAACACAGACTCAGGGTCTGAACCACGCCCCCCCCCGCAAAGCTGCAGATTTAACTGAAAACAGCTCAGCAAGTACACTTGTCTCCAGCACCCAGACACCCAGCTCCCAATGGGATCCAAACCCCAAATAAATCCATTTTATTCTGTATAAAGCTTATACAGGGTAAACTCATACATTTTCCACCCTCTATAACACTGATAGAGAGATATGCACAGCTGTTTGCTTCCCCAGGTATGAATCACTTACTCTGGGTTAATAAATAAACAAAAGTGATTTATTAAGCATAAAGAGTAGGATTTAAGTGGTTTCAAGTAATAACAGACAGAACAAAGTAAGTTACCAAGTAAAATAAAAAAAAACCACGCAAGTCTAAGCCTAATACATTAAGAAACTGATTACAGATAAAAATCTCACCCTCAGAGATGTTTCAATAAGCTTCTTTCATAGAATCATAGAATATCAGGGTTGGAAGGGACCCCTGAAGGTCATCTAGTCCAACCCCCTGCTCGAAACAGGACCAATTCCCAGTTAAATCATCCCAGCCAGGGCTTTGTCAAGCCTGACCTTAAAAACCTCTAAGGAAGGAGATTCTACCACCTCCCTAGGTAACGCATTCCAGTGTTTCACCACCCTCTTAGTGAAAAAGTTTTTCCTAATATCCAATCTAAACCTCCCCCACTGCAACTTGAGACCATTACTCCTCGTTCTGTCATCTGCTACCATTGAGAACAGTCTAGAGCCATCCTCTTTGGAACTCCCTTTCAGGTAGTTGAAAGCAGCTATCAAATCCCCCCTCATTCTTCTCTTCTGCAGGCTAAACAATCCCAGCTCCCTCAGCCTCTCCTCATAAGTCATGTGTTCTAGACCCCTAATCATTTTTGTTGCCCTTCGCTGGACTCTCTCCAATTTATCCACATCCTTCTTGTAGTGTGGGGCCCAAAACTGGACACAGTACTCCAGATGAGGCCTCACCAATGTCGAATAGAGGGGAACGATCACGTCCCTCGATCTGCTCGCTATGCCCCTACTTATACATCCCAAAATGCCATTGGCCTTCTTGGCAACAAGGGCACACTGCTGACTCATATCCAGCTTCTCGTCCACTGTCACCCCTAGGTCCTTTTCCGCAGAACTGCTGCCTAGCCATTCGGTCCCTAGTCTGTAGCGGTGCATTGGATTCTTCCATCCTAAGTGCAGGACCCTGCACTTATCCTTATTGAACCTCATCAGATTTCTTTTGGCCCAATCCTCCAATTTGTCTAGGTCCTTCTGTATCCTATCCCTCCCCTCCAGCGTATCTACCACTCCTCCCAGTTTAGTATCATCCGCAAATTTGCTGAGAGTGCAATCCACACCATCCTCCAGATCATTTATGAAGATATTGAACAAAACCGGCCCCAGGACCGACCCTTGGGGCACTCCACTTGATACCGGCTGCCAACTAGACATGGAGCCATTGATCACTACCCGTTGAGCCCGACAATCTAGCCAGCTTTCTACCCACCTTATAGTGCATTCATCCAGCCCATACTTCCTTAACTTGCTGACAAGAATACTGTGGGAGACCGTGTCAAAAGCTTTGCTAAAGTCAAGAAACAATACATCCACTCTTTCCCTTCATCCACAGAACCAGTAATCTCATCATAAAAGGCGATTAGATTAGTCAGGCATGACCTTCCCTTGGTGAATCCATGCTGGCTGTTCCTGATCACTTTCCTCTCATGCAAGTGTATCAGGATTGATTCTTTGAGGACCTGCTCCATGATTTTTCCATGAGGTGAGGCTGACTGGCCTGTAGTTCCCAGGATCCTCCTTCTTCCCTTTTTTAAAGATTGGCACTACATTAGCCTTACTCCTTCCTAGTCTGGGCCCAATCCTTTCCCCAGTACAGTTCTTGTTAGTTCCAGCTCAGGTGGTAACTAGGGGATTTCTCATGACTGCAGCCCCCCTTTTTTCTGTTCCACCCCCTTTTATAGCACAAGGTGGGACTCTTGTCTCTCTGGGGCCCCACCCCTCTTTCTAAATGGAAAAGCACCAGGTTTAAGATGGATTCCAGTATCATGTGACATGTTCACGTGTCCTGTGAGACTTCATTACCCACTGGTTTCCACACACTTATACAGGAAGTCTTACAAGTAAACAGAGCCATTTACAACCAATTGTCCTAGTTAATGGGAGCCATCAATATTTCAAGCCACCGTTAGGGTCCACACTTTGCATAGTTACAATAGGACTTCAGAGTAATACTTCATATTTCTAGCTTTAGATACAAGAATGATACATACATACAAATAGGTTGAACACACTCACATTACAGGCTTTGTAATGATACTTTACAAGAGACCTTTTGCATGAGGCATATTCCAGTTACATTATATTCACAATCATTAGCATATTTCCATAAAACATATGGAGTGCAACATCACACCACCATCATGATTAAAATTATAATGATACAGTGGGCTAAAATAAGTTACTATAGACTTAGCCCTGGTCTACACTATGAGTTTAGGTCGAATTTAGCAGCGTTAGATCGATTTAACCCTGCACCTGTCCACATGACAAAGCCATTTTTGTCAACTTAAAGGGCTCTTAAAATCAGTTTCTGTACTCCTCCCCGAGGAGGGGATCAGCACTGAAATTGACATCGCCGGGTCAAATTTGGGGTAGTGTGGACGCAATTCGATGGTATTGGCCTCCAGGAGCTATCCCAGAGTGCTCCATGTGACCACTCTGGACAGCACTTTCAACTCAGATGCATTAGCCAGGTACACAGGAAAAGCACCGGGAATATGAATTTCATTTCCTGTTTGGCCAGTGTGGTGCACTCATCAGCAGAGGTGAACACGCAGAGCTCATCAGCACAGGTGACCATGCAGTCCCAGAATCGCAAAAGAGCTCCAGCATGGACCGAATGGGAGGTACTGGAGCTGATCGCTGTATGGAGACGAATTCATGCTTTCAGAACTCTGTTCCAAAAGATTAAATGATGAGCTGCATGCAATTCTAGTGGTTGCTCCTACCACTACCCCACCCCTGTCCATGGACACCTGCAAGCGAGGAGTCTCACGCAACAGGGATGAGGAAGAAGAGGAGGAGGAGGATAATGCACAACAGGCAAGCAGAGAAACCGTTCTCACCGACAGACAGGAACTGTTTATCACCCTGGAGCCAATACCCTCCCAAGGCGGGCTGCCAGATCATGAAGCCAGAGAAGGCACCTCTGGAGAGTGTACCTTTGTAAATATAATACATGATTCCCAACTGACCGGTAGCTGTCTGGCATTGCAAGCTTCCAGAGGGCTATTGCCACTCGCTTGTGAACTGTGAGGACTGCTCTCATCCTGGTATTCTTGCGCTTCAGGGCAGGGGAAAGCAAGTCACAAAGTTCCATGAAAGTGCCCTTACGCATGCAAAAGTTTCGCAGCTACTGGGAATCATCCCAGACCTGCAACACTATGCGGTCCCACCAGTCTGTGCTTGTTTCCTGGGCCCAGAATCGGCATTCCATGGCATGAGGCTGCCCCATTGCCACCAGGATGTCTAAATTGCTGAGGCCCGTACTTTGAGAGAAGTCTGTGTCCATGTCCTCATCACTCTCGTCACCACGCTGCCGTTGCCTCCTCGCCTGCTTTTGCAGGTTCTGGTTCTGCACCCACTGCAGGATAATGCACGAGGTGTTTACAATGCTCATAACTGCCGCGGTGATCTGAGCGGGCTCCATGCTTGCCATAGTATGGCATCTGCAGGAGAGCAGAGTTGCAGCGGAAGTGGTGGCTGACGACGGATGCCACGAGCATAGATATTTATAGAGAACGATGAGAGGACCTGCAAGATGGATTCATGAGAGCAGAGCGGAAGCGGTGGATGACGACAGTTAGCACCACACACATTTCCCGAGGAAGAACACACGTACCTGGGAGCCCATGACAGACAACATGGAGAAATTCACTATTGAGACAAATGCAGCAGAGCAGAGTTGCAGCAGAAGTGGTGGATGACGACGGTTAGCAGTCCTACTGCACTGTCTGCTGAAAGCAGTATGGCGTCCGCATGGAAAAAAGGTGCGAAATGATTGTCTGTCATTGCTTTCATGGAGGGTGGGATGACTGACGACATGTACCCAAAATCACCCACGACAATGTTTTTGTCCCATCAGGCATTGGGAGCTTAACCCAGAATTCCAATGGGGGTGGAGACTGCGGGAACTGTGGGATCGCTACCCACAGTGCACCGCTCCATAAGTCGATGCTAGCCACAGTAGTGAGGACGCACTCCGCCGACTTAATGCACTTAGTGTGGACATACGCAATCAACTGTATAAAATTGATTTATAAAAATCGACTTTTATAATATCGACCTAATTTCGTAGTGTAGACATACCCTTAAACATTCCCTCCTCCTACAGAAAAGTTCCCTGCAGCCTCATGGAGTCCCTGGGGATTCCCCAATTTATTCTTGCTTTTATTCCATTATCTTTTTAGGTCCTCTGTCACAGCTAATATCCTTATAGCTGAAGAGGTAATCAGTGTCCGTAATTCAGTGGATATAAGCAAGGATCTAGAGGGAATTGTAGCGGTTTAAAGTGTTGTAGATGTGAAGTGGAAACAAATTCCTATTTACCCGTGGAATGTTTTAATTCTTGGGTGTTGGCAACAGCAAGTGGCTTGAAAGGACTGGGAAAAGACTGCTATTGCAGCAGGTCAGGCATGATGGCAATTTAAAGTAATGATTTTGGGCATGTGCAACACCCCAGCCATTTTTCATATGCTTCTGGAGAAGGTACTGTATGGCTGCCTCTTTCAGCCTGTCTTATTATTTAGCTTGTGGTATACTCTGTGACTGAACCTGAAGAAACTAACCTCAGGCCCAGAGCTAGTAGAAACGGATTTCCACTGCATTTTTTAAAGGCACTTGTGACACCCTATGTTGACCTACCTCTGCTTCAGACACCCTCTTATATTAGACACAGATGCTAATGCTTATGGGTTGGGGGCACAAGTGTGTGAAAAGGTGGTGACCTATTAAAGCAAAAGTCTAAATTCTACTGAGACAAACTATTGCACCACCAGAAAGGAACTCTGAGCAGTGATTAAATCTGTAGACCATTTTCGCCACTCTCTAGATTCAAATAAAATGCATTTTTGGAAACGATGACTAACAGGAGCTGCGAACAGAGGAGAAGGCAACAGAGGGAGCTTGCCTGGGAATCGTTCGAGAGGAGCTACAGTGAGTGCTACATTAGGAAGCTGTGTTGTGAGCTGGTGGGGTGAATATCTGAGTGTCTGTCTGCTGTGACCATTTATTTGATTGGTGCTAGTTACAGGGACTGTTTGACTGTGTGGTTGTTTGTTTGAAAAGTGTGAATTGGGAGTGCTTTGTTCTCAGTAGGCCTTGAGTAGTTGATTGGTAGAGGGAGTTTGCAGAGGCTTGGCAGCTGTACGTCAGGTTCCAGTTCTCAGAAGGGGGTGTTACACTGCAGGTCTGTGCTCTGAAAGTGTGCTGACAGATCCCAAGATTAGGGCAATGTCTGGGCTTCATTCAGGCTACAGAGGCTTTAACACTAGATGATTCAAGGACCCAGAGTTTTGGATTCCCTCACCACAGTCTGGTGGGTGGCCAGCAAGGGGGCAACCAGACAGATTTGTGACACTGCCATTGCAGGTTTGCTCTCTACACTGCTTTCTGGCTTTGTGTAGTTCAATTTTAGGTGACCCAAGTTAGTAGGGCTGCCACCACTGTTTATAGGAGACTCAGTACAGTAGAGGTCACTTCCTAGATGTATTTTTTTCTGATCAAGTTTAAATTTTCTTTTGATTAATTTAATTCCTTCCAGTTTACCTTTTGAAGTACTATAATGAATGTCTTTCCCTGCTTATTTGCATACATCAGTAATCATACTAATCAAATTTGTTACTGGCCCCATCTTGTAGCTCTTGGGGTCAATGTTCATTGGTGCAGGATCACCTTATTTAACTTAACTGTTTGTATTTGTTTCCTTGCTTATAAATTGGGTGTCTCCAGCTCAATTGTTTTAGCTGCTAGTCTCTTAATTTCTTCCAATTTGCCAACATCCTTCTCATATAGAAACATACAGAACTGAATAGTATAATTTTTGATTGGGTCTTAACAGTATTTTGTAATGAGAACTATTGCCTCCTGCATCTCATGTGTGAGAGATATGAAGGTGGAGCCTTAAACTGCATATATATTTTTTTAAAAGAAGCTCAGAGGTAACAAGCTATCGATTATCACTTGGTTTTATACAGCATTCCTGATTTTTAAGACATTACCTTCTCATAAAAAGATCTGAAACAGATATTTTATTTTGTAATCACATGAATTTTTCCAAGTTGAATTATATTTTATTTCCTATCCTTATTTATAACTCCTCCAGATATCTTTGTATTATTTTGTTGACCATGCCTTTGATGCACCTTTCAAGTTAGTATCATCTGCAGATTTGATTAATGTAGTAAATATTGTTTCCCTTACGATTATTATAAGACGTTATGCTAAATAAAATGGTGATACCCACTCCTTGTGATATTCCCAAACTTGATGTTCAGTGACTGTAAAAAATGGCAGCCAGCTATTTACCAGTCCACATGACAGTGCTGATATCACTCTTAATCCATATGATCATTAAATTCTTTAATGAAATCTTGCAATATTATTCGTGGTTCTTGGAATGAGAAAGGAATAAATAATCTTCATTTACCATATACATTGCAAACTGCATCATATTTTCCTCTGCCAAGTGACAGTAACAAACAGATCTTGGCAAAAGATTTGACACAAAAGAAGTTTAAAAGTGAACTGGACCATCATTTATTTTGAATGATATGGCAATAAGCCAGTAATTCAATATATCAGTGAGCAGCTAGAATTATGAAGCAGGGGAACTTTACACAACCATGAAATTAAAAAAAAAAGCACACAACTTTTTAAAGGTGAAAAAGATAACCATGTTTTCAAAGTCACAGCTTTATACGAGAAACAATGCCCTCCGTGTCCTCTTTTCCCAGTCATGTAAAGCTTGGCCATTCTTTGGAGAACCCTTTTCCAGTCATTTGTTATTGATCACTACGGACCTCCATATTGCCCACCATTATTGAAAATACTGTAGCATCAAATGATAATTACTTGAAGGAATACAGATAAGTATTCACTGTAGGCATGGGGCCAAATTCTTCTGATTTACATTTAATTAACTCCAAAGCAGCAAGGGTATTTCTTGAAATGTAGGTCAATATAACAGCATAGAATTTGACTGGCTAACATGAGACTTAAGCTTGAGATGACAACTGGAGGTAAGTTACACACTAAACAGCCTATCACTTGATGCATCATGCCAGATCAGAAAGTAAAAATGCTGTTAAAGATTTGGCAAGTTTGCATTTACAGTAACTATTATGTTCAAATTATGAAGAGGTGAAGCTTGGCACCAAAGAGAAAAGGCTCAGAAGAAAGGCTCTGTAAGGACACATGGTTTAATGAGACTTCTTTTCTTAGCTGAATGTTATTCAGTTCTGAGCATCAAATTTATATGCCACACGTTTTAATTAAAACATGCCAAAAGGCTAGGGGAAAAACAGACCGATTTTCAAACCACCAAGATCTGGGCTATAACACAGCATATTTGTTGGCATCATTTGATTCCAAGACTGCCACAACAAGGAATTTTAAGCCAAAAAAATCCTTTGCTAATTCTTTCCAGTCCCTGAAATCTCTGTAATTTGGATGCCAGAACAATAGCAGGATACTGCAGAAACAAAGGCAAAAAAGCAGGGACAAACTGCATGATGTGTAAACTTAAAGTTCTAATGAAAAATAATGGTCTTAGCTGACTGAAGGTGCAAGATTATAGAAAAATAGGACATCACGCTTTTCAGACTCATCTAAGGATTTAAGAACACGAGGAAAATACAGAATTCCTTGAGTTCATGGAGTAACAGTTCTAAAACTCAAAACACAAAAGTCTTGTGTTTATATTGGGGGGGGAAAAGAGTTGCAGGATCACTGGAAAAGAGAAAGTTGAACACTGCCAGTATCATATCATTTCATAATACTTATTAATCCCAAATAAATATGAATAACTGACAGTCACATGAGCATAGATTTTATTTAACATATACGAATTTACCTAAAATATATTTAACACCTCTTGTATATTAAATAAGAAATATTAAAGAAAAATTCTGAACCTTTAGGCAGAGTTGGATTTGCCCAAAGGGCCCATGCCCAGGCCAATTTGGAGGCCCCCCTACAGGGGCTCTGGAACCTGGGTAGAAGTGGGGAGGGGGCCCCCCACCAGCACCAGAATGTGACCCTGCCCCCTGCTCCTCCTTTCTCCCCCCATGGTCCTACTCCCTGTTCCTTTTCTTCACCCCCTCCCCTGAGGTCCTGCCACCTGGCCAGGCTGGAAGCTGGAGTCCAGACATGGTAAGAGCCACCTAGGGAGCCCGGCTGCTATGAGGAGACCTGGACTCTCCACCTGCCCTGGGCTGAAGGCAGCCCCCAGCCCATGTTCTCCCCCCCATCCCCCAAAGTGCCACCCAGGGCAGGTAGAGGGTCCAGGGCTCCCCACAGCAGCCCGGGCTCCCTGACCAGGGCCTCGAATGGAAGGGAGGAACAGGGGGCAGAGCCCTGTAGTGAGAGGGAGCTAAGGCCCACCTCAGCCCCCCCGCAGGGAAAAGGCTGGTGCCGTACTGCTTGCAGGGGCTGTGCTTCACGGGCCAGTAGGGGAGCTGATCACCATGCTGCAAAGTGCAGCCCTGCCGCCACTGCCCGGCGCCTGTTTGCGGCTACTATGCCCATGTTAAAAAGTGGGCAGGCATGGCCCCCAGGGTGTGGGCGGCCCGAGTGTTCTTTGTGCCCAGGGCCCCAATAAAACTCAGTCTGCCTTTAGGTCATATTGCATTGCACTCTGACCCCTGGACCCTCCATGAGTGATTGGTGCTTTTTCCATCAGCTGCGTTTGCAGTCCTTACTGTACTAGGCAACCATTTCAACATTAATTTTCAAACTGCTGTTTTGCAGTTTTAATGGTGGAAGTAGGTGTTGCTGTGGTGTCTTGTACTCCATGGCCCCTTTCAAGCATGTTGTCCCTTTTCATAGCCTTTTGTGATCTTAAGGAATCAGTTTTCATACACAAGTGTAAAAAAAACCAAAAACCACCCACCACACGCAAGATAACTGAGATATGCTGTAGTGATTTGTTTAGCCATATTTGCATCATTTGTGTCTCCTATATATAAACTGTGGCCTGAGATAATATCACAAGTGTAATCATTTTAATTCAGAGTGCGTACAGTCTAGCACCCATTCAGCCAATTTATACTCACATCTGTCTCTGTATTTAACATATTTATGTTTTTGTTTGTATTGTGTCGTGCATCAGATCCATAGTAATGGGATCCTGCTCCATGGTGCTAGGCACTGTACAAACACAGAATAAAAAAGTGCTTGAAATACCTTATAATCTAAGAATAAAACAAGAAACAGATGACTATAGGTAGGGAAGGAATGGTACAAGGAAACAATGAGACAATATTGGGCAGTACAAGTAGTGATCTCAGCCATTGTCAACTTTGTGGGCATCATAGCACAGGAGAATTTTGAGAAGGGTTTTGAAGGATAATAATGGGAGTTCCTCCCCAAGCTTAAGAATGGGTGAAAACAAAGATATGTTAGAAAATTTAACAAGTGGGCAGTGGAGAGTGGCAGCGGAGAGTGGCAGCATGGCTGATCAGAGGAGAGATTGGTACCACAATACTGAAAGAGGGGTGACATGGTCAAAGCAATGGACTAGGAAAATGATCTTTGTAGGGATACTCTGAATGGATCTGGGCAGGACAAGATTGCTGTGAACAGAGGCAGCTAACAGGAGAGTTTTGGAGGGAGCAGCGGCTGACTCTGTGCTTAGGAGGTAGTGAGACTTGGTGAGTGGTGTTTGGTCTGCCTGTGAGTTGTTTGTTTGTTCTCTGTGTACAGGCTGCATAGCTGGGCTGTGGGCCCAGGTAAGCCTTGGGAGCTTTGATCAGTACTTTGCTAAAGGCCTGGAGATTTTAGCCCCTGAACAGTTCAAAAAGAATGTTGATAAATCAGAGAGGGTTCAGAGAAGAGCTAAGAGAATAATTAAAGTATTAGAAATCATGTTTTATAGGCTAGACTCAATCTATTTAGTGCAACAAAGAGTGTAGTCAAGTCACCCCTTAGCCTTCTCTAAGTACCTACATGGGAAACAAATATTTGATAATGGGCTCTTCAATCTAGCAGAGAAAGGTATAACACATTCCAATAACTAAATTGAAGCTAGACAAATTCAGACTAGTTATAAAGATGTACATTTTTAATGATAGGAGTGATTAATCATTGGAACAATTTATCAAGTGCTGTGGTGGATTCTCCATCAGTGAGAAGGTTTAAATCCAGATTGGATTTAATTCTAAAAGCTATGCTCTAGGAATTGTGTAAGGGAAGTTCTATGGCCTGTGCTATACAAGAGGACAGACCAGATCATCACCATGATCCCTTTTGGTCTAACAATCTGACTATCAAGGCAAGAGAGAGACAAATGTTGCAGATAGAGAGCTTGGATGAAAGTTTTAGTGGTATGGATGGATAAGAAAGGTCAAATTTTGGAGTGGTTTTCCAGAAAGAATCAGCAAGATTTAGACATAGCCTGGATGTGGGGACTCCAAGAAAGGTCTGAATCGAAGATGAAACCCAATTTATGGGCTTGAGTGACAGGCAAGCTGTTGGTGTTGTCCACGGTGATTAAGAAAGAAGGTAGCTAGAAAGGCTTGGGAGAAAGATTAGGAGCTCTGTTTTAGCATGTTGAGCTTGAGCTGATGGCTAGATATCTATAAGAACATGTCAGAGTTATTAGGTGATCAGCTTTTTAAATTTCCACAACCAGTTCAGCTAGACAGTTAAACATGTGCTGAAGTCAATCTCTGTTCAGCAAAAGGCGATAAAAACATGCTTATGTTTTCTATGAGGAAATGACAGCAATTAGATGATCAGTTGGGCCCTCAAATCAGGTACTCAGACTTTTAGTGCTTAATATGTGCAAACAATGTTTGTGGTTCAAAGCAATTAATCTACAATTAACTGCACTTGCAAAATTGTGCTAACAGTTCTATGTGGGTATAAAAACAATAGGCTGGCTTTCAAAAATTGAGTGCATTATGTTGTTTAGATGCATTTTTAAAGGAACATTAA
This sequence comes from Lepidochelys kempii, assembly GCF_965140285.1. Taxonomy (NCBI): domain Eukaryota; kingdom Metazoa; phylum Chordata; order Testudines; family Cheloniidae; genus Lepidochelys; species Lepidochelys kempii. Next base: position 98,515,930 of record NC_136380.1, read on the forward strand.
TTTTATGTGTAGATTGGCTGACGGTGGGCTGGCCTGCAGAATGCTCTGAATTGAGTTTGTGTGATTATTGGGATGTCCAGGTCCAAATGAGAACATCCATTATTTAGATCCATCATACTGGAAAGAATTTTAAAATCCTCAACATTTCTCAAAGAGACAAGAATGAAAACAACTGAGAAGTGGTCACAATCAAAAAATCAATTTAAAATGTGAACTGCTTCTTAATCAAAATCCAACATGCATGCACGCACGCACACACACAAACTCAATCTCTCTTTAATTTTTCATAGTCTGACTCATCTAGAAATGTACTTCTTTTCATTGTCCACTACACTCATCTTAGCTGGAACATAAAACTTCTGCCAATAGCTAACAATTCTCAGAATAAAACGCTTTGGCTTTAATTATAGTAATTTTCCTTTTTGGACTTGCATTTTAGGAGTAATATAAAGAAAATGAATTTTATCCCTTGAAGAGATAGTATTCCACATACTCTCTAAATAGTGTGCACGAGCAAAAGAAAAAAAGATAAAGTTTAATTTGGTAATTTGATAACCATTTACATCAAAGAGTTGTACAAACATTAATTTCCATAACAATCCTGGGAGGTAGGCAAGTACAGAAATTACCATCAAAATGTTGACATTTAGGACAAAACTTTCAAACCTGAACACTTAAATTTAGGCATTTGAATCCTCACCTTAATAGAAGGGGCCTGACTTTTTTCAAAGATGCCACTATTTAGTTAAGAATTCAAATGCCTAAACTTCAGACATTCAGATTTGAAAAATTTAGCCCTACTCTGTAAAAGTAATTACTTTTACTATGATGTTATAGATCTTCCCCATAGGAAGTATTATGGGAAAGTTGTAGAAACAACCTATAATAAGGCTAAAAAATTTTTTTTTCAAAGCAGTTGGAAAATATTACATAAAATGCTCCAATGCCTCCGTGGTTTGTTTCGGGGATTTGAATTTGGCAACAGAATATTCCTAGGATCAGAGAGGTGCATTTTGCTGTCCTACTGAAAATCTGTTCAGATTTGGCAGAATTATAAGAGGTCAAAAAACACCAGTTGTAATGTGTAGTGTTGCTAAAGACTTTCTGCTGAAAATTGCAAACATGCCATCTGCACTGAGTATGCTCCTCAGCTTCACAGAGCCTCTTCACATATGGTATCGGACCTGGAAACGTTCCCCAGCATCTTCCTGTATCACGCTGAAATAGACATACAGAATAGGAGCAACTACAGACGAATGGGAAGAATAAGTTTCCTTCACCTTTAATCCTGATTTCTATCACAGTTCTGCTTGCCCTATGTCTGTGCAGTGTAGTTATAGCTCTGTCAGTCCCAGGATATTAGTATATCTTTTATTGGACTGAAGATATTAGCCCACCCACCTTGTTGCCCTATGTCTGTACATTTAAAATGACCTTAAATCTTTCCTTCAGGCTCCTGCTTATCCCCATTTCATGCCCTCTGAAACTAATAATTTTTGGTCTTCGTCCCCCTTTGCAAGTCCCCAAGCTACTTTGGGTACTTGCTTGCTAAACTTCAGCCAGTACAGCTTGCAGTGAGAAGAGGCGGCCCAGAAATTGCAGCACTTCCACCGTTAGAATTGCTCGCATTTTTCTCCCCACCTTTTCCCCTTAAAAAAACCTTCTAGGGAGTGACATGCAAAAAAGGGATGAAGACCACAGAAAAAGCAATGAGGAAACTGATAATTCCATATTCAGTGCAGGGATTTGGATTGTGTGCAATAAATAAGGACTGGAACCAAGCATTTAATGATGGAGAAAAGACAGTCCATCCTGTGCACTGAACTTAGCATCTGCATTGTGTGATTCACAGCTTCTCTCATTTTTCTTGCAGAAGTGACAACGTTTGATTATACCTCCTAGTAGCCAGTGGAAATAATATTCCCTTCTCATAGTCCTTTTGAGAATGAATGAAGGGTATTCATTTTTACAGCAGTAGAGAATGGGGTTGCCAGGCATCCAGTTTTCAACCAGAACGCCAGGTCAAAAAGGGACCCCGGCGGCTCTGGTGAGCACTGCTAATTGGGCCATTAAAAGTCCAGTTGGCCACCTGCAGCAGGTCAGTCAGGCTCCCTGGCTCCACACAGCTCCTGTCATGTCCCTCCTCTGGCGCCTAGGCACAGGGATGGCTGGGGGCTCTGCATGCTGCCTCTGCCCTGAGCGCTGACTCTGCAGCTTCCACTGTTCAGGAACCGCGGCCTGTGGGAGCTGCGGGGACGATGCCTGCATGCAGGGGCAGCACGCAGAGCCACCTGGCTTCCCCTGTGCCTAGGAGCCAGAGGAGGGACATGACAGCTGTTTTTGGGAGCTGCCTGAGGTAAGTGCTGCCCAGAGCCCACACCCCAAACCGCCTGCCCCAGCCCTGAGCCCCCTCCCCCACCCAAACTTCCTCCCAGAACCTGCACCCCATCCCACACCCCAAACCCCTGCTACACTCCTGAACCTCCTCCTGCACCCTGAACCCCTCATTTCTGGTCCCACTCCAGAGCCCACACCCTTAATCCAAAGCCCATACCCCCTCCCACACCCCAACCTCCTGCCCCAGCCCAGAGCCCACTCCCACATTCCAAACCCTCCAGCCGAACCCCCCTCCTGCACCACAACCCCTCAGCCCTGGCCCCACCCCAGTGCCTGCACCCCCGGCCCCACCCCAGTGCCTGCACCCCCAGCTGGAGCCCTCACCCCCCTCCCCACACACACACACCCCAACCTCCTGCCCCAGCCCGGTAAAAATGAGGGAGTGAGCAAGGGTGGGAGCCTCATAGAAGCAGTATAAGCGGCAGGGCAAGGGTGTTTGGTTTTCTGCAACTAGAAAGTTGGCAACCCTAGTCGAGAAAGAATGAGGATTTTGTGACATCCACATTGTGTGATCAGTTTTTAAAGAACTAGGCTGATTTCTTTATGTGTTATTTTTAATTTCTTCTTTATAGTGCTAGCTAAAACTGTATGAATACTAGCATTCTTTATTTTATACTACCAGTGAAATTGTCTTCATGTAAGAATTATCTCTCTAACCGTATTACAAAAGTGTGTGATCAATGTAGAATAATTTTATGATAGGAGAGTATTTTTATATCCATATAAAGTGTAATTTTTTCTAATTGGGATCTGCTTTTTATAAGCCTTAGGCCAAATTTAGACCTAGTTTAAGAGGGCAGTGTTGGATTATGACATAGGTCATATAGGAGAATCTAGGTATATATGGCCCTCCCTTGCGGTCATTCTCAGAGAGAGGCCAAGCCTCTTCACTGTCATGCCCCTGTAAAGACAGTCTAAGACAATGGGGAAGTCACAAATCTCAGGACTCGATCCTTCCAGCAGGGTAGATCAGTGAGTGGTGCAGGGCCTTCAGGCATGGCAGGGCCCCAAGCAGTCTAAAGACAAGCCTCAGGCAGGATAAAGCCAGGTATATAGTCTGGGAACCCAAGCCCTCAGGCAGGGCAGTGTGCTCAGCACAGCCTGATGGCCCAGGGGCTCCGGTGCAGGGAGCAAGCGCCTAGCACAGCCTAGCTCAGCAGGCTCACACAGGCCTCCCGGCCAAAGGTGGGGAGACTGCCACCCCAGGGGTGAGGTAGTAGGAGATAAAGGGACACAAGCCCACCCAACTCCACTGCATACCAGCCCAGGGCCCTAACAGTGGCAAAATGTTCAGCCACTGGGTCAGCAGGAATCCAGCCACAACACGCTGAACCAGACTCAGGCAGCAACACAGCCAGACCATAGCCAGCTGTCCCTAGGCCACTTCCTACCCTCCCTACAGGGTGTACCTTGATCTCAGGGTTGTCCTCCATCTCCCCTGGGTACACTGCAAGCAGTAATCCCAGCCACACCTCAGCATCAGGCATGTCTAGTAGCTCAGGCAGTTCAGATGAGTCCTTGGAACAGCAGACTCTGGCTCCAACAGCAGGGTAGAAGCATTTGCTTCCCTCAGGGGCTTCAGCCCAACTGAACTACAGCATCTGCCTTTTATACTTCCACTTCCTTTCCCACCTCTCTGCTTCCAGCATGGTGGGCGTGGGTTTCCTGGTTCTGCCCACCAGGGGGCATCTGGCTTACTGCACCTGGCTCAGGACTGCCCCAGCTCCAGCTCCACTCTGCCTCAGTACAGCTGCTGCTCTGCCTCCAGCTCCCTGGGCTGCTTCTCTGGCCCCTCTGGCTCTGGTTGCTGCAGCTCTGCTCCCAGGACAGGTCTGCTCTGCAGGCTGCTTCTGTGACTCTGCTCCCAGCACTGACCTGCTTCGTGGGCTACTTTTCTGGCCCGTCTGGCTCTGGTTGCTGCAGCTCTCCTCCCAGGGCAAGTCTGCTCTCGCTGGGCTGTGCCTCTGGCTTTGGGGCTGCAGCTCTGCTCCCGGCACAGGGTCTGCTCTCTCTGGGCTGCTTTTTTGGTCTCCAGCTCAACTTGGGCCCGTTTTCTCCTTATTTCAGCCCCACTCTGTCTGACCCAGGCAATTCCAGCTCACACAAGAGGACAGGACCCCCCTGGCCTCCTGACTCCCTGATTAGCCTGCCCACCCTGTCATTCAGGCTGCCCTGGAGCATGGGCCTCTCCCTATTGTTCCTGGGGACTGTCAGTGTAAGGTTCCTGATTTCCCATCGTTCCTTCCCACTTTTAATACTGGGAGCTAGCAACTAAAACACCTCCACTGAATGTTAGTAAGGGGGCAACCGTCCCCTTACACATGGCTGGGGCCTCGGAGGAGGGGCGGGGCAAGGGCGTTCTACCTTGTGCGAGTAGAAAGTTGGCAACCCTAGGTGGAGAGGGAGGACCCAGGTCCCTGTACCTCCCCCTGGCCTTAAAGACTGAAGCCCTGGAACCAAGCAGGGGTCCAGGAGCCATATGCTCTAACTACTTGGCTGACTGGCCCTCCAGGCCGCCTGTTACATTGCCTTAAACTAGTACTATATAACTCCATTGCGTTAGACGGATTTACAAATTTGGCTTGGGTAACAGTGTACTATTGCTGTCGGCTAATACCGTTACTCATTTAGCTCAAGTGCTGTGTATTTGAGAGTATGTCTACACTGCAATGAAAGATCTGATGCATGGCCACAGCTAGCTGGGGTCACCTGATTTCGGCTCATGGGGCTCAGCCTGCGGGGCTAAAAATTGCAGTGTAGACGTACTCATTCATGCTTGCGCTGGAGCCTGGGTTCTGAAACCCCATGATGGGGGAGGATATCAGAGCCCTCACTCCTGCCCAAGCCCAAATGCATATATTGCAATTTTTAGCTCCGCAGCCTGAGCCCCACGAGCTTGAGTCAATTGACGTCAGCTCTGAGACAAGGTGCCCTGAGTTTTTTTTATTGTAGTGTAGATGTACCCTCAAGATCCCAGATTTAAACTGCTGATGACCCATGCCTAGGCTACCTTAATTCTGCTATTTCCTAATTTTTGAGTAATCAACTTTGTTTTTTTAATATAGTGGTATTTTTTTATAAAGCATGTGTGTGTATATATCAGTGTATTTCCTTCCTCCCCCCCCCCCCCTGCTTTATATTACTAAGGATATTTGCCTGAGAACGGGAACTTTCCATATCAACGTTAATGAGTTCCTGACCCTTTGCTTGTGACATTCCAGTGCATTCTTCTGGAAATGGTTGGTGCTGATTTTTTTCCAGTGTTCATACAGGGCTGGTCCTCCCCCCCCACACACACACACCCACACACACACCTTCTGCCAAACATCCTGAATCAGTTGTACAACAACTTTCCAGACAACCTGCAAACAGCAGCAGCAGCACATCCTCTAATATATGCAACACATGGAGGTTGCTGCAAGAGAAACTGACTTGTGTGACATAGGTTGGAATATGAACAAGAGGCTGCTAGGCAGCTCTCCAATACCACTTTCTACAAGCCATTACCCACGGGTCCGACTGAGGGTTACCAAAAGAAATACACCATTTGCTCAAGAAACTCCCTTAAAAAGCACAAGAACAAATCCGCACAGACACACCCCTGGAACTCCGACCAGGGGTATTCTATCTGCTACCCAAGATCAATAAACCTGGAAATCCTGGACGCCCCATCATCTTAGGCATTGGCACCCTGACAGCAGGACTGTCTGGCTATGTAGACTCCCTCCTCAAGCCCTATGCTACCAGCACTCCCAGCTATCTTCGAGACACCACTGACTTCCTGAGGAAACTACAATCCATCGGTGATCTTCCTGAAAACACCATCCTAGCCACTATGGATGTAGAAGCCCTCTACACCAACATTCCACACAAAGATGGACTACAAGCCGTCAGGAACAGTATCCCCGATAATGTCACGGCAAACCTGGTGGCTGAACTTTGTGACTTTGTCCTCACCCATATCTATTTCACATTTGAGGACAATGTATACCTTCAAATCAGCGGCACTGCTATGGATACCTGCATGGCTCCACAGTATGCCAACATTTTTATGGCTGACTTAGAACAACGCTTCCTCAGCTCTCGTATCCTAATGCCCCTACTCTACTTGTGCTACACTGATGACATCTTCATCATCTGGACCCATGGAAAAGAAGCCCTTGAGGAATTCCACCATGATTTCAACAATTTCCATCCTACCATCAACATCAGCCTGGACCAGTCCACACAAGAGATCCACTTCCTGGACACTACGGTGCTAATACGCGATGGTCACGTAAACACCACCCTATACCGGAAACCTACTGACCGCTATACTTACCTACATGCCTCCAGCTTTCATCCAGACCACACCACACGATCCATTGTCTACAGCCAAGCTCTACGATACAACCGCATTTTCTACAACCCCTCAGACAGAGACAAACACCTACAAGATCTCTATCAAGCACTCTTACAAGTACAATACCCACCTGCTCAAGTGAAGAAACTGATTGACAGAGCCAGAAGAGTACCCAGAAGTTACCTACTACAGGACAGGCCCAACAAAGAAAAGAACAGAACGCCACTAGCCATCCCCTTCAGCCCCCAACTAAAACCTCTCCAACGCATCATCAAGGATCTACAACCTATCCTGAAGGACGACCCATCACTCTCACAGATCTTGGGAGACAGGTCAGTCCTTGCCTACAGACAGCCCCCCAACCTGAAGCAAATACTCACCAGCAACCATACACCACACAACACACAACAGAACCACTAACCCAGGAACCTATCCTTGCAACAAAGCCCATTGCCAACTGTGTCTACATATCTATTCAGGGGACACCTTCATAGGGCCTAATCACATCAGCCACACTATCAGAGGCTCATTCACCTGCACATCTACCAGTGTGATATATGCCATCATGTGCCAGCAATGCCCCTCTGCCATGTACATTGGTCAAACTACATAAAAGAATCAATGGACACAAATCAGACATCAAGAATTACAACATTCAAAAACCAGTCGGAGAACACTTCAATCTCTTTGGTCACTCAATTACAGACCTAAAAGTGGCAATTCTTCAACAAAAAAACTTCAAAAACAGACTCCAATGAGAGACTGCTGAATTGGAATTAATTTGCAAACTGGATACAATTAACTTAGGCTTGAACAGAGACTGGGAGTGGATGGGTCATTACACAAAGTAAAACTATTTCCCCATGGTTATCCCCTCCTCTCCCCCCCACTGTTCCTCAGACCTTCTTGTCAACTCCTGGAAATGGCCCACCTTGATTATCACTACAAAAGGTTCCACACACACACCCCAACCTGCTCTCCTGCTGGTAATAGCTCGCCTTACCTGATCACTCTCCTTACAGTGTGTATGGTAACACTCATTGTTTCATGTTCTCTGTGTATATAAATCTCCCCACTGTATTTTCCCCCTCAATGCATCCGATGAAGTGAGCTGTAGCTCAGGAAAGCTTATGCTCAAATAAATTTGTTAGTCTCTAAGGTGCCACAAGTACTCCTTTTCTTTTTGCGGATACAGACTAACACAGCTGATATTCTGAAACCATCCCAGTCAGGTTCTCTCTATAGCTAGCTCACTGTGTAGCATACTTCATGCAGAAGGAAACTGATTAATCCTAGCTAGGGAAAAGTCAGTTTCCTTCTGTATCAGCTTAAAAACATATTACACACAAGAGGGATCTTTTTGATCCTGTGCAGCTCTTCCATGCATAAAATGCTGCTACTCTTTCAGACAGCAAATAATAAGAAAAAAGAGCAATAAGAGAAGAGTGAAAAGATAGCAGAAAGGAGGAGAAAAATGCAAGAGAAGAAAAGGGCGAAAAAAGAGACACACTGAGAAAAAGGTAAAGTGGAAATAATAGCAGTTGTCTGAATATTGGTGATTCATTGTCTAGCTAGTCAGATATTTAGATTGTTCTCAGTGCCTATCACATTCAATATTATTCCAAAGGATCTTGTGTTCAGTGTCAAAGAAGTGTGGATATTCTTTTGAGATTCAGTTGAGACAGAAAATGCCTCAGGGAGTGTGTGCTGTATAGCACTCCTTGCACCTTGTGGTGGAAGATGTCTTGCATGCACCCTCACCACTCATTGCCAGATGCTAGCAGGAGATATGGGGAAGCTTGGCCATGCCCATAACCTGGCTAACCACACCCACTTGGGGCCATGGAGTGGCATGAGATGTATTCACCAGTCTTGATCGACTAGTGCTCAGGGAGTGCTAGAGGCCTGCACAGGTGCACTGAGGGGATGGGACTCCTCCCAGTACACATGTGTATGACAAGGCACAGTAAAGCCCCATATTTGAACTGTGATGGGTGTTAGAACTACAAGAAGTTCCTCTTTTTTCCAAGTATAGTTTTGGTCATAAATACTTGACAGTATTAATGTGTTTGTTCCTAGCCTAGTGAGCGTGTTTTTATTAAGAGCAATCTGAGTTTAGTTATTTCAGAGATGCAGTTCACCTGAATGTACTTGCAGGTCTTTTTATCAGGGTCATTGGGAGCATTAAGGTCTCATAAATAATGGTATGTGAATGTTTTCCCTTCTTTCCTTTATTCCTTTTCATCTGTGAAAAGTTTTTTGTCTTCTCAGTTTAGATTATGAAGTTGCTTCCCATTTAAGAGGCAGAATATACTAGAGCTAAATAACATGCAGTGAGAATTTGGGACTGTATAGTTTTGTTGCACCTGGAGAATACAATAGCTTGTTACATTTGTTAAGCAAATTTTTGTCTTACAAACCCTCTTCCCAAAAAAGTTCTTTTGCAACATTTCTTAGCTATTTCTTTTAGTCGGGGGTATTACTTTGATTATTCAGAAAATGGCATGGTAGAATTTTTTTAATTTACAAGTTTTATTGTATTTAAAAGTATTTAGCATTCAATATTCATACTGAAAACACTTATTAAAAGAATACAGTTTTAATTATTGTTAAGGATTTAAGATTTAAGCACCAAGGGCAATTTAGGTTAAATATTTGGAAAAACTTTCTAAGTATAAAGGCTGTTAAGCTCTGCCCAAGGGAAGTTGTGGGAGCCCCACCACTGGAGGTTTTAAGAACAGGTTGGACAAACACCTGTCAGGGATGGTCTAGGTTTACTTAGTCCTGCAGCACAGAGGCTGGATTTGATGGCTTCTCGAGAACCCTTCCAGCCCTATATTCCTCTAATTCTATGATTCCAGTGAATAGGTTAACAGTTAAAAGCATTTAAATGATCATCAATTTTAGGAAAATTCTCGTGGATTTTATAACATTACTGTCTGAATTTTGGTTTCTTATTCATACTTAAGTGTGTTGATTGAAATATTATCTGTGAAAGAGGAAGTTGTTTCTAAAATTTTTTAAAAGAACTTTAAGGATTTTTTAAGATATATTTTTAGTGTTTGTTTTATTCAGGGGAAGGAGGGGTCTGCAGTCTTAGTTCTGCGTATACTACATTACTATCCAATACATGATGGTCCCATATATATATTGGATCTGATTTTGTTGAGAGCAAGATAAATTTGTTGTCTGAAATAGTAGCATGCATCTTGGGAGTAGGAGGAAGAAATCATAAATCCTGTGAGGACAGAAAATTTACCATTGGTAATGGAATTGGTTCCTTGATCTTGTGTTTAGTATTGGTTAGGTAGGTTTTATTTCTACTCTATACATTCAGGTTTAGCACATGCAAATACAAAATACATTTGAAAACGGCAGCTAATCATTTCTCTGGCTTCGAGTTTAGGAAGCCTCCGCACAATGTTGAGCCTGTGATAGGAAAGAGGGAAATAAATAGAGAATTTTACTGAAAAATAGAGCATGGAACTATAGTAAGCAAATTGATGATCTACTTGCCGGTCTTAAAACCTGTCTGCTAACAATAAAGGCAAGCAAACTTCACCAGCAAGCACTCGCTGTTTTCCTATTTATTAGAAAGATAAAATTGTTAAAGGGAAATCGAAGGAAGCTTACAGTGTTCCAGCAGTGCAGTATGTGCTTTGTGTATTGATGGAAAAAGGAGCAATCACTTCCCAAATATCCTGATTCAGTGGACTTTTAACAATAATTAATAATTAGCTCTTATATAGTGATTTTCATCTGCAGATCTCACCGTGGTTTACGAAGAAGGGTAAATAAAATTAGCATTTATTTTCTATTTTAAATAAACCCTCTAGATTTGAAATTTTATGTGTAAAGATTTGGTAGGTTTAATATATTTATTGTATCAATAATAGTGCATATTCAATTGTCTCTGTGGGAAAAGACTAGTGAGGTTGAGCTATTTGCATATTTTTGTCGGTGAATCAAAGCTTCTTGTACTAACATAAGAGGGTATTATTTTACATTGTAAAGATACAATTTCAGAGAAGATTACAACCAGCTGATCTTGTTTTCTAGAGTAGAAAAGTGATTCAAATCCTGTGGGTGCATTTTAATAAGGGCTGGATTATCTCATGGCCCCTCACTGAATTTATACCAATGCAAGCAATAAGCCTAATCAAATGTCATGCTTCAAGTTGTCAGTTGATTGCCTGCAGGGGTCAGGAAGGTCCCCCTCTGCCAACCCTCTCCCTCCCCCCCCCACCCCCAATGCAGATGTGCATCACTGTTTAGGATTTGGCCATTCCAGAGGAAGGTTGTTGATCTAGAAGAACCAATGGCCTGCTCGGGATGGTAATTTTTGTGGAATCCTGACATCAATACAGGACTTTTACCTTTGAATATTTTTTTCTTCATCTGTACATTGCTGTAGCCTGAACCTTGTCACCCAAACTGGTTAAACTTTGCCAGATCCCTTTAAAATATTACTTGTTAACCAAAAACCTTAGGGAAAACATTGGAGTTGCATTTCAGCTCAGGGTCTGGAAACACTTTTGACAGCGTTAACAGATGGGTGAATTTGTACTGTAGCAGCAAAGCCAGACTCACCTGTGCTGCTTGTACTGTTGACTCTTATCAACAGAAGGAGTTTTTCCTTCGATGTAGATAATCTACCTCTCTGTGACAGGCAGTAGCCAGGTTGACAGAAGAATTCTTCCATCAACCTCTCTATGTCTACAGTGGAGGTTAGGTCAACCTAACTAAAGTGCATGTGGCATGAAATTTTTCATAGCCCTGAGCAATATACCAAGGTCAACCTAAGTTTTAGGTTTATAATAGGCCTCAGTCTCTTTATTTCCCCTTACCCTTTCTTTAGACTCCTTTCTCAAATTGTTTAGCATCTCCAGGCATGAACTGATACAGTAAAGTTTACAGAGTGGCATATGTTGGTAGGCTTGGCTTGTTGAGATTTGAAGGCAAAGGAAACGGTTGTCATTAATTAGATTGTTCCAAGTGTATGGGGTGGCAAAGAAAAAAGGCAGAAAGCCAGGAGTGAGAGAGAGACAAAGAATGTAAAATATTCAGAGCAGTAGAATTACCGTAATGCTTCAAAATCCACTGCAGTGAAAAATCCCATTGAACCTTCATCTGGGAAATCAAACTTTAGGAGAGAACTTCAGTGGCTAAATTAGTGGCGAATAAAGAGAACTTGATTACGGAGTGAGGCTGGGTAACAGCTACTTACAGCAGAATCTTGGCTGCCACAAGATCCATTAATGGAGTGGCATTTACATATGTTTATGCTGCTTCTCCGACCTGGTCAAGAAGAAAAGCAGGATTTTGACAGCTGACAGGAAAAGGAGAAAAAATTGAAAGAGAAAACCATATTCTAGTTGAATATAATATGAACATTTAAAACAAAAAGAAATCCAATATGGCCTATTTAGGGTTCATAACTTTTTAATTGCACAAAATCAAAAACCCTTGCCCCGCCCCCTACCCCACGGCCCCACCCCTTCTCCAAGGCCCTGCCCTCCACTCACTCCATCCCCCCTCCTTCTGTCCTTCGCTCTTCCCCACCCTCACTTGCTTGCTCATTTTCACTGGGCTGGGGCAGGGGATTAGGGTTTGGGAGGGGGATAGGGCTCCAGCTAGGAGTGCAGGCTCTGGGGTGGGGCTGGGGATGAGGAGTTGGGGGTGCAGAAGGGGTTTAGGGTTGGGGTGCAGGAGGGGGTTGGGGTGTAGGAAGGGGTGCTGGGTGTGGGCTCCAGGAGGGAGTTTGGGTGTTGGAGGGGGCTCAGGGCTGGGGGTTGGGGTGCATGTTCTAGGAGGGAGTTTGGGTGCAGGAGAGGGTTCTGACCTGGGGCAGGGCGTTGGGGTGCAGGAGGGGATTTGGGGTGCGGACTCTGGCCGGGTGGTGCTTACCTCAGGTGGCTCCCGGTCGGCAGCACACCAGGGCTGAGACAGGCTCCGTGCAACTCCCAGAAGCAGCCGGTATGTCCAGCTTCTTGGCAGAGGGGTCAGAGGGCTCTGCGCACTGCCCGTGCCCGCAGGCGCAGCCTCTAAAGCTCCCACTGGCTGCAGCTCCGGAGCTGGCACTTGGGGCAGGGGCAGCGTGCTGAGTCCCCGTGGCTGCCCTTACACATAGGAGCCGGACATGCTGGCCGCTTCCGTGAGCCGCACAGAGCCAGGGCAGGCAGAGAGCCTGCCTTAGCCCACTGCGCCACCAACCAGACTTTTAGCAGTGCGGTCAGTGGTGCTGATCAGAGCCGCCAGGGTCCCTTTTCAACAGGGCATTTCGGTTGAAAACCAGATGCCTGGCAACCCTAGGCCTATTGTTTAAACAGCCTGCACATGAAATAAGGAATGAAAAGAAAGCTATGTGTGTGTTTTCACTAGCAGAAATTAGATATCAATTTTCAGCTTGTGCATACATGTTGTATATCTCAAGCCATATGTAAGGCGTTGCTTTCTTGCCTAGTAAAGTATTTCAAGTTTTGTTATCATCAGGTTTGCACAGATTTACTTTAACAAATAAATTGGAAAAATAAAAAAAAAGTAGTGTGTGGTTTAAAACCTTGGCTTATACATATTTACATAGCAGTTAATGTATAACTAAATTAGATGCCAACCAATTATATGTAAATTTCAGTATTCATGCAGTGTAACTCCCATTAGTGTTATCCATATGCTTGGCTATTTGTGAGCATTATACCGAGAAGAAATCTTTGGGCTTTTGTTGTGATTGTTGAAATACTCTTTATGTTGTGACCTTTTGGCCAGATTCCTTAAAGCTACATGATAACGGGAAAATATTTTTCAGTAAATAACATATGTCATTCCTCTTAGTGAACATGTAGGGAAATCTGAGAAAAATGTTCATGAAAATTATGTTACTTCATAAATCCCTACTAATGTTGGTTATGATCAATAACATACTCCAGCCCAGTGGGGTCTGTTAAACATCAAATCTTGTAATCATTATTCTTTGTACTCATGATACTTTTGGCTCAAATACACCTTTCCAGCTCCCCACTTCCTCCCTCCAAATATTCTCAGAGGTTGGGATTGCTTTTTGTTCCATCTCAAAAGTCAGTAGGATCAGACTGAACCAAACACAAACCACAAACGATTTGTCTGTTTGTTTGGGGTTTTTTTTGGGGGTGGGGTGGGGTGGGGGATTGTTTTGTTTTCGTTCCTCAGATATTCTCTTGTCACCTATACATGTGTCCTAGAAAACAGAGAATGTCTCTTTAAACTTGGAATGTCACTGCTTTCAGGGTCTGTCCTTGTCGAATTTTAAAAAAACACATGTACTGTCCTGGTTATTGTGATTCCTTGCATCCGCAGCCAGCTAAGCTGGTGAAACTGACAGTAGGTTGGCTGAATTTATATGCACCTCAGGGACCACAGGTCTAGTACATGGCTGCCCACCGACCCATGAGGTGTCACAATGTGAGGTCCTCTGACTAAGTCCTTGAGCCGACCTTTCCTCATAGAGCCATATCAACAAGGTGACACAGAGTTATAGGGAGGGTTATTGTTTTGCTGAGGAGGAAGGAGTGAGCACTTTTACTTTATCCCTTCCCCCAACACGCAGCTGGCTCTCTTTCACCCCTTTCACTCCCTGAATGGTTTCTCTGTGCAGCACCATAATGGGCTTCCCAGATTCTCACTGTAAATATGTGGTCATCCTATTGTTACCTTGCTAAAAACCTGCAAACCCCGCCCCTGCAGGGTTCTAGTGCCAATTCCTTAGTCTTACTCGCAAATGTTCCCTGGTGGTCAAGTGCAGCATTGCAGGTCTGAGGGGAAGAAATCCTTGTTGTGGGGCTACATGCCACCCAGACCCTACTCGCATTCTGAGGCCCCTAAGATTTCCCTCCTGAGGGTTGGCAAGGAGCAGCTCAGCAGCCAGCTGAGACTGGACTGAAGAGCTATGGTCCTCTGCTCCCTCCTGCAGAGCAGCACTGGTCTCCACTCTTCCTGCTCGCCCACCACCTCCATTCCTTTCTAGTACCAGACCTTTTTTTGTGCACGCTGCTATTGTGGGTCAACTCCCCCAGCTCATCCCTCCTTTATTCCATGAGGCCTCTCTTAAAAGTGGCTGATTTGGTGCCCCCTCCCCACCATGCAAGGGTGAGAGAAGGCACTGGGGAGAGGAGAGACGGAAGAGAGGAAAATACAGCCCCATCTCCTCTCTCCTTCCATTCAGTGGCATAACAAAGGGCCAGGCAAGAGGGGGAAATTACTGAAGCTACTACATAGTTTTTAACACTCCCTCCTTGTTCTTAGTTACAGTAGTTCAGTATACAAGATCTTTGTTCTGTATGTATTCTGTATTTACATTTATGTCAACAAGAGACTAGCTGCATTAGTTATTGCTAGTTCATTTTAGCAATTTAAAGGATGCTTAGAACAATTGAGCTGTATGTAATTTAGACAAGAAACAAATCTGTAGAGGGACTTGCTAGTTTTCTGTCTCATCAAGATGTGATTCAGAACCATTTATATCACGGTACTTTGATGGAAAGTGGCATATTTGCTTTTCTATTAAATTGACTGATTTGTATGTTTCCAGTTCAGTCTTCTTCACTCTCAGGTAAATTGTCAATCCCCTGTCTTACCCTTTTATGTATTTTATATGCCTCAGAATTATGTCCACAGTATTCAACCCTAAATGTCTGAAGTCTTAATTAGGCACATATGTGAAAATGGCTTGATTTTCAGAGGTATTGGAGCACCTGCAGCAGCATTGATTTCTGAGGGGCTTTCAGCTTTGAAAATCATGCCTCTTTTATTTACATGCCTAAATATGCATTTTGGGCACCCAGTTTGAAAATCTTCTCTTACAGCTCCACAGCAGCACCAAGGAAGGCAGCTAAACTGCACAATATGTTAGGATGTTTTATTAGATTGGTATTCAGACACTACCTGAGTATCCTTCCTGGTGTGCTGGGATTAGACCTATGTGTGACGAGATCATGTCATTAGCTCAGGACCCAGACTTCATAACCATGAACATAAATCACATCTTTGGGGACATGTAGTGGGTCTGTCATGCACTCCAACTAGAGAGTCTATGTCTTATGAAGTGCAGCTGAAATAAATATCCATGAATATGCTAAATAATTCCCAGCAGAGGGACTTGCTCCCATAGCCAGAGCTCCAGCCCCATAAGGCAAAGCATCAGACCTGTGCACTACTGTGTGTTACTTTACATTTATTCTTGCACAGTCACTGGGGGACAAGTGAAGGCAAATATGATTATGTAGCAAAAGTGATGCTATTTTGATGAGGTTTGTGATTGGTAGTGTGTATTTGGCGACAGTGTAGCTCTGCACAATAACAAATTCATTCCACCATGTCAAAAAAGATGTGTCCCATCCCTACTACAGCTGTGTTTTTGGAGCGGTAGGTCCTGAGCTCCAGCCCCACTGGTGACTCACTAGATGTTGTGGCCACTTGGTGTGTATAATAATGGATTTTTATTAATATGATTATTTACATTACAGTAGCATCCAAAACGTGTTATGCATTGTACAGGCATGGAGGAGGACATGGTGCCTGCCTCAAACAGCTTACACTCTAGGGGACAAATAAAAGGCCTGATTTGTATATATCCAAATCATTCATCTTCACTCGCAAACAAACTATCAATATCCTGTCTTACCCTTTTGCACGTATTGGATCGAAAACAATTCGGGGCGGGATCGGGAAATCTTAGTCTATTCAACCACAGAGCTGCAATTGGTCATGGTGCTAACACAGAATTGGGTGCTATGTTTCTCAGGAATATGAAGCGACAACAATACCCTATATAAATAAAACAGTTACCCAATTCTCTTTCCACTTACACCAGTATAACTCTGTTGAAATCAGTGAATTTCCTTTGGTGTAAGTTAAAGAAAAATCAGCCACTCTAAATGGAAAAGTGACCTGAAGTGTCACACGTGTAACATTTTATTATCAGGGGTTCTCTCGCCTTTTTTTTTGTTTGTTTGGTTGTTTTTAGGAATAGACAAAATCACCTCCTCTTAGTTATTTGATGTCTAGTACTGAATTATCTTTAAAGGTGGTTCTCCTTCATCTGACATTCAGTATAATGAAGTGTACAACACTAATCCTCTGAGCAGAAGTCATGTGGTAACTTAGCAAGTTTTGTAAAGCTTTCCTGAAGTTTCTCTGATTTCGCAAATATAAAACTTCAACTTAATAGTTCAAGGGCTAATCAAAAACTGACAATTTTGCAAATCCTGGCCATTACTAGGATATGTATATGCAGAGTTGTTGTAGCTACTTTGGTCCCAGGATATGTACAAGGTGGTTGAGGTAATATCTTTTACTGTACCAACTTCTGTTGGTGAAAGAGAGAAGCTTTTGAGCTACACAAAGCTCTTCTTCATAAACAAAAACTTAATTTAAGAGAGATTAATGTTGGTTAGATGTGACATCTCCATAAAAAAAGCAAAGAAATAAGTTTTGTGACACCTCTTAACTGTTTCCTAATGCTTAAATAACACATTTCAATTGACAGTAAAAGATTGCAGCCTCACAATGAACTTCCTTATGGATCACAGTCCCTTTGCAAAGCCTGGAATACAGCCAGGATGCGTGACTCCCAGTCCTTCCTGTTCTATCTAAACCAACACAGAAAAAACAAAATTAGGCCAATTTTTAAAAATTTCCAGTTATCTTGAAAAAAATGGAAAATTGGAACACTTTTTTGTTTTGGAAAATTTTTGACTAACTCTAGAAAATATGCTTAAACCCAGGTTTATAACCCATTGTTTATTCTGGTGTGATATGCAACAAAACACAGGTATTCCACATTTCAACCATTTTTCAAACATTGCCATGGCTTAGGTTACCTGTTGGCAAGTTGGAAAGTTAAGAAGTATGGGCCAGACCCGGCAACTGGAACCACGCAGCTGAGCTCTTTGACGTATGGTGCTTTGCACAGGCATCCTCTTTGTGGAAGCAGTTGCAGGGTCTGGCCCTGTGACATCAAAGGTGTTAAGTGAAATGGGGGCCTGTGGTTTCAGTCCCAGTTGGAGCTAGTGGAAGTTCTGGGTGCTCAGTTCTTCAGGCACTACATTTTTGTCATACACTAAGAACAGGAGTTATCTGCAGTAACTGTTGGCATATGTTGACTTTTTAAGGGTGAATAGTGGCTTAATGACATTGTTTGAGTAAAGAACCTACATATAAACATACCCACTGTGATGGGTTCGGTCACAGAGACCCCCTTGGGACTGTCACCTGATGTGCTGAGACTACCTCTGAGCCAGTTTTCTCTGCCAGTTTGGGCCTCCAGAACCCTGTCATGTTGAGTCAGACACGCTAGTCTGCTGCAACACAGACCCAGGGTCTGACCAAAACCCCCAGAGCTGCAAACTTAACTGAAAACGTCTTAGCAAGTGCTCCTGTCTCTAGCACCCGGACACTCAGCTCCCAATGGGATCCAAACCCCAAATAAATCTGTTTTACTCTGTATAAAGCTTCTGCAGGGTAAACCCATAAATTGTCCACCCTCTATAACACTGATAGAGACATATGCACAACTGTTTGCTCCCACAGGTATTAATTACTTACTCTGGGTCAATTAATAAGCAAAAGTGATTTTATTAAATATAAAAAGTAGGATTTAAGTGGTTCCAAGTAATAACAGACAGAAAAAAGTAGGTTACCAAGCAAAATAAAACAAAACACGCAAGTCTAAGCCTAATACATTTAAGAAACTGAATACAGGTAAATCTCACCCTCAGTAAGCTTCTTTCACAGACTAGACTCCTTTCTAGTCTGGGCTCAATCCTTTCCCCTGGTACAGTCCTTGTTCCAGCTCAGGTGGTAGCTAGGGGATTTCTCATGACTGCACCCCTCCTTTGTTCTGTTCCACGCCCCTTATATAGCTTAGGCACAAGGCGGGAATCTTTTGTCTCTCTGGGCTCCCACCCCTCCTTCTAAATGGAAAAGCACCAGATTTAAGATGGATTCCAGTACCAGGTGACATGGTCATATGTTTTACAAGAGACCTTTTGCATGAAGTATAATCCAGTTACATTATATTCACACTCATTAGCATATTTTCATAAAATCATATGGAGAGCAACATCACACCCACATCAACCTGAGAATTAGAATCACTATTGGTATTAAATTTACAAATTCTTGAAAGTAGATCTTGGACAATCTATGCACATCAGGTGGGTCTAATATTCATCTTCATTATCTTTTGAGTTTTTAATCTGTGACACAGATTTCGCTTGTACAGCAATCTGAGAGGAGAATTACAATGTCAGAATTTGTATATTTTACCCTTGTCCTTTATCCTCTGATTGACTAGGTTCAAAATGGCAGTCTCAATTAGGGAAGTGTTTTTCTCCTTGTGAGGTCTTGTCTCTGATTTTGGGATGTTGGGTTAAATCCAGAAGTGGTATGTTTCATGCTATACAAACATAGAAATTAGATAAACATAAAATACTCATTCTGGAAGTTTGCAATGTAACACTACTTTATTTCTTAGAATTCAGAACCCACAAGAACCTCAAAACAGGGAGACACAAAGCAGGCTGCTCCTTATGGCAACTATGCACAAGTTGCGACACTTTACTGTGGGATGGCTTTCTGCATCTGATCCTGCCCCCACACTTTGCTACAGAGCCCCCTTGCCTGCAAACTGGACTCAGAAGCCCTCCTTTCCCCACTCCAAAAGCAACAGTACACCACTGAAAGCACAAGGATTTTGTTCCCGTAATTCAGGATCTTCTTTTTTGTCTTGCACCACTTAAACTGCTTCTCTACACTACTTCTGTCATTATTAATAGAAATATTCTGTGACTCTGGTTTTCCCCCTCTGTTTCTTCTACATTGGTTTCAGAACCTCTCCATTGGAACAGGCCCTTTTTTAGGGTTAAAACCCCAAAAGTTGAGTCACAGTTTGAGTAATTAACCCCACCAGGTCTTTTACCTTCCATTCCAGCAGGAAAAACCACTGCCTGGACATAAGAACTATAATACTGGGTCAGACGAAAGGTCCATCTAGCCAGTATCCTGTCTTCCAATAGTGGCCAATGCCAGGTGTCCCAGAGGCAATGAACAGAACAGGTAATCATCAAGTGATCCATTCCCTCTCGCTCATTCCCAGCTTCTGGCAAACAGAGGCTAGGGACACCATCCCTGCCCATCCTGGCTAATAGCCATTGATGGACCTATCCTCCCTGAACTTATCTAGTTCTTTTTTGAACCCTGTTATAGTCTTGGCCTTGACAACATCCTCTGGCAAGGAGTTCCACCGGTTGACTGTGCGTTGTGTGAAGAAATACTTCCTTTTGTTTGTTTAAAAAAATCATGTTTGGTATGACATGTTTAGTATGCACCTGGGATTTTCGGTCATCCCAGTTCTTCACTCTACTTGCTGCTAGTTTCTTATCATTAAGACTACAAATCACTCATAGAGGACATAGAGGTCACGGATTCTGTGATTTTACAAAACCTCTGTGATTTCCTCAAAATTCTACTAATTCAGCCCCAAGTAGTGAGGGTGGCAGGCCTGGGTGGTGGGGCTTCAACTTCAGCCCGAGCCCTGCCACCTTAGCCTTACTTATAATGCATTCTCCAATTACTTTGTTTTCCTTTTTTGCTACCTCCTACGCCTTCTTCTATGTTTCAGTTGCTGTGAACTCTTGCTGCTCTTTTGTTTAACAAGCCCATCGGTCTTAGTCATAGAATCATAGAATCATAGAATATCAGGGTTGGAAGGGACCCCAGAAGGTCATCTAGTCCAACCCCCTGCTCAAAGCAGGACCAATTCCCAGTTAAATCATCCCAGCCAGGGCTTTGTCAAGCCTGACCTTAAAAACCTCTAAGGAAGGAGATTCTACCACCTCCCTAGGTAACGCATTCCAGTGTTTCACCACCCTCTTAGTGAAAAAGTTTTTCCTAATATCCAATCTAAACCTCCCCCACTGCAACTTGAGACCATTACTCCTCGTTCTGTCATCTGCTACCATTGAGAACAGTCTAGAGCCATCCTCTTTGGAACCCCCTTTCAGGTAGTTGAAAGCAGCTATCAAATCCCCCCTCATTCTTCTCTTCTGCAGGCTAAACAATCCCAGCTCCCTCAGCCTCTCCTCATAACTCATGTGTTCCAGTCCCCTAATCATTTTTGTTGCCCTTCGCTGGACTCTCTCCAATTTATCCACATCCTTCTTGAAGTGTGGGGCCCAAAACTGGACACAGTACTCCAGATGAGGCCTCACCAATGTCGAATAGAGGGGAACGATCACGTCCCTCGATCTGCTCGCTATGCCCCTACTTATACATCCCAAAATGCCATTGGCCTTCTTGGCAACAAGGGCACACTGCTGACTCATATCCAGCTTCTCGTCCACTGTCACCCCTAGGTCCTTTTCTGCAGAACTGCTGCCTAGCCATTCGGTCCCTAGTCTGTAGCTGTGCATTGGGTTCTTCCGTCCTAAGTGCAGGACCCTGCACTTATCCTTATTGAACCTCATCAGATTCCTTTTGGCCCAATCTTCCAATTGGTCTAGGTCCTTCTGTATCCTATCCCTCCCCTCCAGCGTATCTACCACTCCTCCCAGTTTAGTATCATCCGCAAATTTGCTGAGAGTGCAATCCACACCATCCTCCAGATCATTTATGAAGATATTGAATAAAACCGGCCCCAGGACCGACCCCTGGGGCACTCCACTTGATACCGGCTGCCAACTAGACATGGAGCCATTGATCACTACCCGTTGAGCCCGACAATTTAGCCAGCTTTCTACCCACCTTATGGTGCATTCATCCAGCCCATACTTCCTTAACTTGCTGACAAGAATACTATGGGAGACCGTGTCAAAAGCTTTGCTAAAGTCAAGAAACAATACATCCACTGCTTTCCCTTCATCCACAGAACCAGTAATCTCATCATAAAAGGCGATTAGATTAGTCAGGCATGACCTTCCCTTGGTGAATCCATGCTGGCTGTTCCTGATCACTTTCCTCTCATGTAAGTGCTTCAGGATTGATTCTTTGAGGACCTGCTCCATGATTTTTCCAGGGACTGAGGTGAGGCTGACTGGCCTGTAGTTCCCAGGATCTTCCTTCTTCCCTTTTTTAAAGATTGGCACTACATTAGCCTTTTTCCAGTCATCCGGGACTTCCCCGGTTCGCCACGAGTTTTCAAAGATAATGGCCAGTGGCTCTGCAATCACAGCCGCCAATTCCTTCAGCACTCTTGGATGCAACTCGTCCAGCCCCATGGACTTGTGCACGTCCAGCTTTTCTAAATAGTCCCTAACCGCCTCTATCTCCACAGAGGGCTGGCCATCTCTTCCGCATTTTGTGATGCCCAGCGCAGCAGTCTGGGAGCTGACCTTGTTAGTGAAAACAGAGGCAAAAAAAGCATTGAGTACATTAGCTTTTTCCACATCCTCTGTCACTAGGTTGCCTCCCTCATTCAGTAAGGGGCCCACACATTCCTTGGCTTTCTTCTTGTTGCCAACATACCTGAAGAAACCCTTCTTGTTACTCTTGACATCTCTGGCTAGCTGCAGCTCCAGGTGCGATTTGGCCCTCCTGATAACATTCCTACATGCCCGAGCAATATTTTTATACTCTTCCCTGGTCATATGTCCAACCTTCCACTTCTTGTAAGCTTCTTTTTTATGTTTAAGATCCGCTAGGATTTCACCATTAAGCCAAGTTGGTCGCCTGCCATATTTACTATTCTTTCGACTCATCGGGATGGTTTGTCCCTGTAACCTCAACAGGGATTCCTTGAAATACAGCCAGCTCTCCTGGACTCCTTTCCCCTTCAAGTTAGTCCCCCAGGGGATCCTGGCCATCCGTTCCCTGAGGGAGTCGAAGTCTGCTTTCCTGAAGTCCAGGGTCCGTATCCTGCTGCTTACCTTTGTTCCCTGCGTCAGGATCCTGAACTCAACCAACTCATGGTCACTGCCTCCCAGATTCCCATCCACTTTTGCTTCCCCCACTAATTCTACCCGGTTTGTGAGCAGCAGGTCAAGAAAAGCACCCCCCCAGTTGGCTCCTCTAGCACTTGCACCAGGAAATTGTCCCCTACGCTTTCCAAAAACTTCCTGGATTGTCTATGCACCGCTGTATTGCTCTCCCAGCAGATATCAGGAAAATTAAAATCACCCATGAGAATCAGGGCATGCGATCTAGTAGCTTCCGTGAGCTGCCGGAAGAAAGCCTCATCCACCTCATCCCCCTGGTCCGGTGGTCTATAGCAGACTCCCACCACTACATCACTCTTGTTGCACACACTTCTAAACTTAATCCAGAGACACTCAGGTTTTTCTGCAGTTTCGTACCGGAGCTCTGAGCAGTCATACTGCTCCCTTACATACAGTGCTACTCCCCCACCTTTTCTGCCCTGCCTGTCCTTCCTGAACAGTTTATAACCATCCATGACAGTACTCCAGTCATATGAGTTATCCCACCAAGTCTCTGTTATTCCGATCACGTCATAGTTCCTTGACATCACCAGGACCTCCAGTTCTCCCTGCTTGTTTCCAAGGCTTTGTGCATTTGTATATAAGCACTTGAGATAACCTGTTGATCGCCCCTCATTGCCAGTATGAGGCAGGAGCCCTCCCCTCACAGACATTCCTGCCTGTGCTTCCTCCCGGTATCCCGCTTTCCCACTTACCTCAGGGCTTTGGTCTCCTTCCCCCGGTGAACCTAGTTTAAAGCCCTCCTCACTAAGTTAGCCAGCCTGCTGGCAAAGATGCTCTTCCCTCTCTTCGTAAGATGGAGCCCGTCTCTACCCAGCACTCCTCCTTCATGGAACACCATCCCATGGTCAAAGAAACCAAAGCCTTCTCTCCGACACCATCTGCGTAGCCATTCGTTGACTTCCACGATTCGACGCTCCCTACCTAGGCCTTTTCCTTCCACGGGGAGGATGGACGAGAACACCACTTGCGCCTCCAACTCCTTTATTCTTCTTCCTAGAGCCACATAGTCCGCAGTGATCCGCTCAAGGTCATTCTTGGCAGTATCATTGGTGCCCACGTGGAGAAGCAGGAAGGGGTAGCGATCCGAGGGCTTGATGAGTCTCGGCAGTCTCTCCGTCACATCACGAATCTTAGCCCCTGGCAAGCAGCAGACTTCTCGGTTTTCCCGGTCAGGGCGGCAGATAGATGACTCAGTCCCCCAGAGGAGAGAGTCCCCGACCACCACCACCCGCCTTCTCCTCTTGGGGGTGGTGGTCGTGGAACCCCCAACCTCAGGACAGCGCATCTCATGCCTTCCAACCAGCAGAGTCTCCTTCTGCTTTCTCGCCCCAGACATATCATCTGGTCCACTCTCCGCAACGATACCTGTGGAGAGAACATGAAAGCGGTTAGTTACCTGTGTCTGTGTTACTGGAACCCGGACATTCCGCTTACCTCTTCTGGAGGTCACATGTTGCCAAGCTTCTTCACTAGCCTCTTGGCTCCTCTGTGCAACCTGCTCTATATCTGTAGAGCTTTGTGCCCCTAGAAGCCTATCCTGAGTTTCGTCCAGGAAATCCTCAGTTTCCCGTATGCAACGCAGGGTTGTTATCTGTTGCTCCAGACCTTCAATCTTCTCTTCCAATATGGAGACCAGCTTGCACTTTGTACAGACAAAGTCGCTTCTGTCCTGTGGAAGAAAGACAAACATGGCACATCCAGTGCAGGTCACAACAGCTGAACCCCCCCCTTCCATATCACCTTCCTACTATGAGCTTCCTCAGAGCAGTTTGCAAGACATAAGCCTCACTGGGCTCCCTCCAGGCGAACTCCCAGGCAAACTCCTGCTGTGTGCTGCTCTGCTGTCCCGGCTGCTCAGCTGGTTCTCCGCCGCTCAGCTGGTTCGCGAAGCTCTGGCTATTTTTAAACAGCCAGGCTTCCCTGTCGCAAACAAACAGACACCCTACTGCCCGCCCCCTGCAGGCTAGCAGCCAATCAGACACTCACTCAGGCTCTCACACTGCCCCCCCAGCAAACACACGCTCGGATACTTCCTCAGCAAGCAAACAAACACAGACTCGGATACTTACCAGTCCCAGGCAAACTCCTGCTGTGTGCTGCTCTGCTGTCCCCGCTGCTCAGCTATCAGCTTATCGCTGCTAGTCGATAAGGTTCCAGCTGACTTTGTGAGTGAGAAGAGAGCATCTTTCATTTTTACCAGTTCTTGTGTTCAGAGCTTCTGATTGAGCTGTCGTGTGCAGGCTGCACCATGCGGGGGGCGGAGGGGGTAGGGGCAGGGAGGGGATAATAGTACAGATGTCACTCAGCCCTCTACTGCACCTGTGTACTCCATGAAGCCACACAAAACATTTTTGTTCTCATTTTGTGGCGATCCGTCACTTCTGTATCAAATCTCACTCAGCTGTGATGTCTGTTCCATGATGATACAAGAGGCAGAATGCCCTGGTATGTGATCTGTGCCACTAAGGTCAGGCTCTGCCCTTCTAACAAGTTTATACTGTCTATTAAAATGATAGTCCTGCAGCATTAACTAAAGATTTAAAGTGTTTCATATTATTATGGTGTGAAATGAAGACATATTGTTATATTCATGCTAGAAATTATTTTTCCCTACAGTTTTGTTAGATGATTTTCATTGTCTAATGCTAACAAAGATACTGGACTTCACACCAGTGGGAAATAATGCCTTATGAATCTCCAGGTGTGTGTTAATTCTAATGTAAATGCTAGTGTATCTGATATATGACTGCTTATACAGTTGGAGACATGAGAATTTGTAGCATTCATCTTTGATACACCTGGGACTGGACTGTGCTGGTCTTGAAGGTTGATCCAGCATACACACTTCCATACCCCATGCCTGCAATGTCTCCGGAGGCACAATCCCTCCCAGGGCTCCCTCTGGGCTGTGTGGTTCCACATGATTACTTACTCAGGCCTGTGTATAGGTTACGTAGTCCGGCCATTTATGTGTATATCTTAGGGCCAAATAATTGAAGTGGCCCAAAGCTATCCCTGTGGTAACCCATTGACTTTCATGAGTTTTTCTAGGAAGGGATTTGACTGAGTATCTATCCTGGAAAAGGTGTGAGTTTCTTGCAGAAAATAAATTGCAATGAATGGCAGGTTGGCATTGGATTGATGATTGTTTTGAAAGTGAGCTGAAGTGATTCATGCATGTTTCCATTTTATCACGACAATGCTAGCTGTTACAAGTTAGACTGGCAGATGGATACTATGCAGCTATTACTAATTACTATTCTTGTGTTATGCAGAGTAGTTGTCGCCGTGTCGGTCCCATTATATTAGAGAGACATGGTGGGTGAGCTAATATCTTTTATTGGACCAAATTCTGTTGATAAGAGAGACAAGCTGTCAAGCCACATAAGAGTTCTTCAGAAAGACACTAAATATCATAGAATAAACAGAGACACTGGATTTATAGCTTATTACAACAACCTTATTACTAATCCCCTCTTTTTGTCCTATTACTGCAATATGTGACAATATGTGCTAACTACTTATGCTAAACAATCTGTTCCACCTTGCATTTTGCAGTGATGCTGGGAGTACCTTTCCCAGCCTGAGGAAGAGCTCTGTGTGGCTTGAAAACTTGTCTCTCTCACCAATGGAAGTTGGTCCAATAACAGATATTACCTCACCCACCTTGTCTCTCTAATATTTTTGTGTAGGCATCAGACGCTTAAGAATCAGAGTTCCCAAATTCCCACATACTTAACACATCCTTCTTAATTTCTTTACATGTATTTTGAAGGCTTGAATAAAATACCTTTTCATCAACGTATCAAAGCACATTCTTATTGTTTGGCTCTGAATGCTGAGACTCTCTGCTTTAGAGGTTTGGTTCACTTCAGGTGGTAGTCCACTGAAATAAAGAATGAGAAGGCCATAGTGAGAGCAGTGATTCAAACAAGGTGACAGAAAATAATTCTGTGTTGTGTATCTACAGCAGTGGGTAACATTTTTGACTGTAGCCACATTACATGGACAAGCTTGAAGTGAGGAGATTCTGTTGTCACTAAGCAGAGACAAATGCATGTCTGAGCTCAAAATAGCCTAAATTCTTAGATTTCATTAAGAGGTGAAGAAAGGGACTGAAATGGGGCCCTGGTTTAACTTTTTTTCTGCACTTCTTGTGCCTTTTTTTAGGAATTAGGCCAGGAGCCAGTCCCAGTGTTAACAAGCTTTACTGCAAAACCAGATACTATATCAGGGTGGCCAAATCAGGCTCGTGAGCTGCATGCAGCTCTTTTACCATTAAAGTGTGGCTCGTGGAACCCCTCCACCCCCCCCCCATTCTCTGCCTACCAGACAGGGGGCCGGGGTTCATGGCTTCTGCTGTACAGTGGGGTGGTGGGGCTAGGAGCTTCTGCCAGAGATGACTGGTGCTTGTTGAAAGTGGGGGGACACAATTTAAAAGTTTGCCCCCACCAACAGTTTGAGTCACACCCCCACCAGGCACACCTCCCCTCTTAGCCTCAGCAGCCCCTCCCTCCAGCTCCCCGGTTTTAGCTCCGCTTTGAGAGGCAGCGGCAAACAGCTGGGAGCTGCAGGGAGGGGCCGCTGCTTTAGCTCTCCAGGGAGGGGCTGCAGCAAAAGTAGGAGCTCTCCCTGCAGCCCCCAGCTGTTTGCCTTTGCCTCTCTCCGTGGCCACAGCTCCAAGCTTGCCAGCTCCAGCAGTTGCTGTGCAGGGAAGGGGTCCAACAGCACCATGTGACCGAGCGGGGACAGCAAACCCTGGCAAAAATCTGGGGGGAGAGGCATGTGACCTCCTGCAACGATGCTGCCCGTGGGAGCCAGCTGAGGTCACTCAATTAGGGTGAACTGCAAACAGAACAGGGCAGACAAACCCCAAAAGCTGGTGGATATTCCAATACTTAGATATACCAAGACAGCACAAAACAGCTTCTATAGTACCTCACTGGTTCCTTAGAAGTCCAAACAATGCAGTTCCCTTAAAGTACCCAGCCTCAAGCCTCCATCCAGACACACATGTCAGATATGATGATGATTACTGAAAATCTTATGTCATCATATAAAAGAAAAGGTTCCTCCAATCCCAAAGGATCAGCCACACACCCAGGTCCAATTATAACTTAGATCCTACCCAAAATACACGCTTATAGCCAATTTTTATTAACTAAGCTAAAATTTATTAAAAAAAGAAAAGAGACAGAGTGTGGGTTAAAAGATCAATATACATATAGACTTGAATTCAATTCTTGAGGTTCAGATACATAGCAGAGATGAGTTTGTAGTTGCCAAAAGTCCTTTCAGAAATAGTCCATAGGTTATAGTCCAATGTCCACATTCAGGGTGACTCCAGTCAGTGACTGGGGATCTCAATCCTTATGGCTTAAGGTTTTCCCCTCTTGAAACCCAAAGGAGATCTGAGATGAAGAAGGATCCTGTCCCAGGGTTTTTATACATTTCCAGCAGCCTCTTGACCTGAGAAAACAATAGGCTTAACTTCCCTTCTCCTAAACATCATGGCAATTAGCACAGGATAATTTACCCATTAAACAGTTCAGATACAGGTTACCACAACCTTCAAAGAGATATATAGCCAATAATACTATTTCACTCAAGTGTCTTCATAAATGTTAATATTCCTCTTTTGATCTTTGAATCAAAGCTATAGCAATAGACAAGACTTGTTTGCTTATATCACAAGACCTGAACAAACATCTACCCTTCTATCTCTAACAATGCAGACTTGCATTTCAAAGCTCTATTCATTTCCATATCTTCCTAACCAGTCTTTAAAGTTCGACCATGGGTCAGGTCAGTTTGTGAGTTAATTAACTCTTTCTGGCCCTGTCACCTTTCAATGAGGTATTATATTACACTCATAACATCACACCTCCCCACATGCCCCCCATGCATTGCCTCTGGCTTCTGCCCAGTGGAGAGGGGGGGTCTCTGGGCATCAGGTGCCTCCCATGGGGCTGAAGCCCCTAACCCCAGCAGGTGCGCCGTGGCACTCGAACTTCTGAAGATTATCGTGTGCAGCTCGGAGTGTCAGTAAGTTTGGCCACTCCTGTACTATGTATTGAGAATTATGAAATATTTGTGTATTTCAGCCATAACTACCAACATTTGAAAATGCTTTGAGACAATTTTCCAAGTAAGACAGGGTAGGCTCACAACAACCAGAGGCTTGTGTGTACAACTTGGGGTGTTTTAGTGTAGTTTTTAAAAAAATGTATCGATATCCTAGGACCATAAAATTCCTTCCCCTCCCAGGCAAATCCATGACATGAATGCTTCTTCTGCTGCAACAGATCCCTCTTCCCACCCAGCTGGATTTCTAACAGGAGCTAATGTAGAGGCACAATCATCTGGAAATCTACGCAGGTCTCAGGATATCTAAGCCCCTTGCTTCTGCCAAGATAGAAGAATTCTGAGATGACTCCTTGAATAGAACTCCTAAGTATCCTGTCCCCTACATGGGAAATGCATGTGTAGAAGACGAGAGCATGAAAAACAAAACACTTTTCAGGCTGTTAAAGATCTAGTGCCTACCAGACCAAATACCCATTAAGTCTTGTGTTCTCCCACTCATAAACTGCATTGTGGTAACATTGTGTGTCATTGCAATGATAGAGCATTCTAAAAACCCACACAAGCATCAGACTTGACCATCAATAGAGCAAAAATACATACAGACTCCAGTGATGGAAGATAAAGGTTCATAGTTCAAATAAGCATCCTAAAATGTGGGTGCTTAACTTACACCATGTCTAGACTAGCATTTATGTTGGCAAAACTTTTGTTATTCAAGGGTGTGAAAAAACACACCCCTGAGCAACATACGTTCTGCCAGCATAGGCACTCGTGTCCACAGCGCTATGTTGGCGGGAGATGCGCTATGTTGGCCGCTCCTTGAGTTGGTTTTATGATGTTGATAGGAGAGCTTTCTCCTGTCAGCACAACCCAGCTACATGAGTGATCTTACAGCAGCACAGCTGTATTGGTATAGTTGTGCAACTGTAGGCTTTTAAGTGTAGACATGGCCTAAGCTTCTGACATGATGTGGCATCCTTGATGGTCATTTCTGTAGATCCAAAGGCTTCCCATAGGTGGAAACTGAACTACTTTCTTGCCTGTAGCAATGGTTGCTCCATTACAGGTCCAAGGCACAACAGTATGGCAGTGTGGGACAGCTTGTCCGGCTGTTGAGCTGTTTTTGTGGATAAACAGAGGATTTAGCTGTGCAGGACTGACAGTCTGTCTTCTTGCAGAGGGCATGTTTACACGGCAATTAGGAGGAGCGATTTCAGCCTTTGTAGCCGTTCCTGAACTAGCTTTGAGATTGGTAAATCAAGGCTAGCTCAAGTAACAATTGCAGTGAAGCCGTGGCATCATAGGCGGTGGCCCTTCAATTATGTACCCAGGCTCCTGGACGAAGAGAGCTAGCCCATGCAGCCACCACTGCTACCACAGCCTCATTGCTGTTGCTATTCAAACAAGCTTTTATCGAATGCTGCAATCACATCTCCTGATTGCAATGTAAACAGACCCCCCACAAACTAAATTCATAAAAGACAGACTGAGAGAAAGAGTATCTTTGGGCTTATCTACACTTAACGGGGGATCAACGAGTGGCAGTCGCTGCATCGGTGGTCAATTTAGCGGGTTTAGTGAAGACCTACTAAATCGACCGCCAATCACTCTCCTGTCAACTCCTGTACGCCACCGCATCTCCCATCAGCATCGCATAGCGTGGACCCTGCGGTAAGTAGATCTAAGCTACGTCAATTTGAGTTACGCTATTCACGTAACTCAATTGCGAAGCTTAGATCGAATTTCCCCTGTAGTGTAGACAAGGCCTTAGTTTTGACAGACTACTGAAAAGCTCAATAATCATACAGTAAATATAGTAAAGGAAGGTTTCAGAGTAGCAGCCGTGTTAGTCTGTACTTGCAAAAAGAAAAGGAGTACTAGTGGCACCTTAGAGACTAACCAATTTATTTGAGCATAAGCTTTCGTGAGCTACAGCATCCGATGAAGTGAGCTATAGTCACGAACGCTTATGCTCAAATAAATTGGTTAGTCTCTAAGGTGCCACTAGTACTCCTTTTCTTTTTATAGTAAAGGAAGAAAGTTTCTTGGCTAGTCACAAGGAAATTTGCTTAAATCATACTAAGGCATTTCCACATTGATTTCACTGTATTTGTTTCAGATTCTGCTTTTCAGCTTATATTCCATTACAGAACAGCAAATACATCTGCACAGCCAGTAATGAGATGGAAATGATTTCTGCCCTGGAAGGTTTACTTTTACTGGTTGTCATTGCCCCGAGGCACACTGGAATTAAAATGCCATAGGTTGGTGAGGAAAGGCCAAAACATTATTAAAGGCATAAGTTCCCATCAATAGCAATATTTTAACATATACATTAATATCCAATACTATCCCAGGGAAGGACAGCAACACTATGAGGAAGAAGCCATGTATAAGCCCCGTGAGGTGATCCAAATGTTAGCCAGACATTCCAGCTGCCTTTGAGTGTTCTCAGCATTATGTGTTTCAGCCACTTTGAGCACAGCTGTTTTCGTTAGTGTTGCAGCCAGTATGTTTGCTTAGTGATACTGGTAGCAGTTGCAAAATGCTGATCCCAAGCCCAGAAGCTGAAATACAATTTTTTTATGCTCAAAGCTGTTGAAAGGCAGAGAAGGATATGCAATAGTTTGGCTGCTTCTCCAGGTCTCACATGTAACATATGCAAAACTCTGTCTGCTTGCCTGAAAGCATGTCTTAATCTGTTCTCATAAACACAAAGCAGAGTGATAGTGAAGAAGAACATTTTTCTTAAGAAGGAAAAGCATTGCTCAATATTTTCTAACAGCCCTTGAAAGCCAAATTCCTCTACAGTCAAGTATAACTGCAGATCAAGGGAAATAATTTCTACTACTTCCTAGTTTATAGGTATTGTAGTCAAAGTGGACGTATCTGGGAATATCCATTCATGAATGGTCATGGGATGCTCAGGAACTATGATGACAGGACCTGTATAAGTACCCTGGTAGAGCATGATCAAACTGCTGTTCGATAGTATGGAACTGGGTACCAGCACAAAGAACAAATTATTTATGCCATATAGTCCCTCCTCAGCTTTGCCAAACATTAAGGCAAACCATACAATTCCTAATCCAAATTGTAATAGCAATACACACAAGGACATTGCCCACTACATGCCCCTTCTTGCTCGTTCAAAAAATGTGTATTCCTTCTGCTGTGAAATCATTTCAGGAGCAGCTGCTTCCAGAAGATAGTAATCCAGGAAGAGATACTGCAGCAATGCACAATCAACACTTCAGACACTGTAATGTCATTCTGGAAAATACATTATAGTTCTTGTTGAGGAAGGTCACTGATTGAGTGAATAAGACAGCAAAAAATGTTTTGATCCCTCCTGTCTTCTAATTGCTCTGAACTGGTGGGGATACCTGCATTTTTTAGCATTTTTTATTTGCCAAGTTTTATAAATAAGGCATCTGGAGAAGCAGTGGGAGTCATTCAGCATTTAGAAAAGGGTGATATGCTGTGATGATCTGGATAGGAAGGACGTTATACCCAGCAATTCTGAATAGTTTCTGGATTTTTCATTCAACTAAAGTGAGATCTTCTGAAAGGTGAACTCTCAAAGTGTTCATTGTTTCAGCACAGTGTGTCTCCCCCACTATTTGTTTTTCTCAGTGTTGGGTAGGTTCCATAAAAAGCATTTTGAGATCATGGTTGTCTGAAGAAAACTTAGGGTAATTTCAGTGGATCAGATGTTGGAGACTCATAATTTATTAATGTATTGTTCAGAGCCAGAGCCAGATGAGTCATGCAAACACCTATCTTTGTACCATGCTATCTGTATTAATTTTACTCGTGGATTTTTAATTCCTATTCCAGCTGACAAAAAGTTATGAAGTATTTTGGTTTTGTCTTATTTTTATATCACCCTATAATTTAGGTTATGTTGTTATTGAATAAAATCTTCAACAGTAAATGTGTTACATGAAAGATTGTTTAGCCATACTCAATTTCAGTCCTTTTCACATTGCCATAACTAGATGTAGAAACTCTCAGTGCGGCAACTAAAAGATAAATTGACAAACTGAGGTCTGCAGTTTCTTGTTCTGTTTGATGTCAGGTAGATTTTAGTATCTCTTTTGTATTCCTGACAGATAACAGTTGAACATGTTAACCTTTACACTCATCAGCAGTGAGTGATTTAAGTATCCATGATCATAACTCGTTTTAATCCATCTCTCAACTCAAATTAAGTCATGTGAATGGATTTTAGTCCTGTCATTGGCCTCAATGTAACCCATTTAATGACCCATTTTCAAATTGGCAGGTCATGCCAAAATCTTTCACATTGCATTATTTACAGCAGTTGCAGCATCCAGTTGGTATTGTCCAGGCTTCTCATTTATTCTAACCATGTGCTGTAGACAGCCATAGTGTCTCAGTCCAGAAGACAGGTGACAGGATTAATATTTTCTCATTATATAGAAGAGTAGGGAGAGAATTCACATCTTTGTGGTCTGTAATCCTCACCACAGTAAATCCTCAAAGGACACAACAACTGTTTCACTCTGTCTCTGTTTTATCTTTGAACCATTGTGAGTATCTTCTCCCATTGATTCCGATATTGCTAAATACCAGCATATAAAAAGAGTGTATTAAGTACAGTTGGATTTGTCACGGTCTCTGTAAATTGAAGAACACTGCACAATTGGTTGTGGTTAGAATCTCCTTCTCCTTGAAATAAAAAAAAAATCCCTCTTCTGTTTGCAGCTTGTTTTCTAGCATATCTCCTTAATCACAAATGGATGAAAATTCATAAAAAAATTAATCACAAAAAACAAACTGCCTTCAAATTTGTTCACAATATTCGCCATGCGTTAAGGTTTGCACTTTGTGCTGCTCTGTTTGTCACTTGGAGGTAGTTAATGTTACTTATTTCTTCTTTCAGAACTCGTAAGTGCCTCACCACCGTGATGAAGAATGGATGGATAAATGGGTTAGGGATAAAAATGAGTCCTTAAGTCCACCTTCTTGAAAGTGACTATCTTGTGGTGTGGTAAATTTTATTATCCACATGTCATAGTTGCTAGGAATGTTCTATAGGCTTAAGTTTTATAAGAGCATTGGTCCATTTGAAAAAGTTAAGGCAAGGTCTACACTACGGATTTATAGAGGTATAACCATCTAGCTTAGGGGTGTAAAAAATCCACACCTCTGAGTGACACATTTATACCAATCTACCCCCCAGTGTAGACAGTGCTATGTCAGCAGGAGAGCTTCTCCCAGCACCATAACTACTGCCTCGCGCCAGGTGGATTGACTATGCGGATGGGAAAAGTTCTCCCATCAGTGTAGGAGCATTTTCACTTAAGTGGTGCAGCTGCACCGATGTAGTGTTTTAAGTGTTGACCTGCCCTAAGAGGGAGGCATGGGTTAGTAAGCATTTCATCAGAGAAAAATAAAAATTGCTGATTAATAAGAGTAAAAGCTGCTGAATCCTAAAACTGTGTTTTAAAAAATTGTTGCAGGAACTTCTATTATATCACAATGCTGAGGGATCCAGTGTCACGGTATTTGAGTGAATGGAAACATGTCCAGAGAGGTGCAACGTGGAAAACTTCCCTCCACGTGTGTGATGGAAGAAGTCCAACGCCAGATGAGCTGCCTACCTGTTACCTGGGGGATGACTGGTCTGGAGTCAGCTTGCAGGAGTTCATGGATTGTGGTTACAACCTGGCTAACAACCGCCAGGTTCGCATGCTGGCAGACCTGAGCCTGGTTGGATGTTACAACTTGACTTTTATGAATGAAAGTGAGAGAAATATGATCCTTCTCCAAAGCGCCAAGAACAACCTGAAAAACATGGCCTTTTTTGGACTCACAGAGTTTCAGAGGAAAACACAGTATCTCTTTGAGAGAACATTCAACCTTAAGTTCATTTCCCCGTTCACCCAGTTCAATATTACCCGGGCCTCTAATGTGGATATTGATGAAGGTGCTCGGAAACGCATAGAGGTGTTGAACTTCCTGGACATGCAGCTTTATGAATATGCTAAAGACCTCTTTCTGCAACGCTTTCAGTACTCCAAGCAAGAGGAGCACCAGAAGAACCGGCAAAAACGGCGGGAGGAGCGGAGGCTACTCCGGGAGCAAAGAGCTCATCAGTGGCAGAAGGAAGAAGCAGCAGCAGAAACAGCTGTTACTGAAGATTATAACAGTCAGGTGGAGCGATGGTGACACTTTTCATTCTTAGACAAATAAAAGAAAAGAGAATTGAAAACACTAATAATTTCTTGAACTTGGTTACTCAGAGATTACACAAGGAACGAATGTTGCCTTGGTAAATGAGACCGAGTCTGACAGCTGCCCTTCTTTGTGTTAGTTTTTCTTAGTTTCTATCAGCTAGGAGAATATATATATTTTTGTGTTTCTCAATGCATCTTATATCAGTGTTATTAACTGGCAGTGGAATAGATTCTTATCCAATACTGACTTCTTTCAAAGGCCTAGGCGATGAGAGTGGCTGGAAAAGATAGCTTTTTTTTTCTTTTTCCATTAACAGATGTACTCTATACAGTTTGAGCAGCTGAAACTTGTGATGACATGAATCAAAAATCAGAGAACCACTGAGCTGCTGACGCGGGTGTATTTCATGCTGTCCTGTATAGCTGTGTTATGTATTGAGTGCAACAGAGAAAACC
The DNA here is from genome assembly GCF_965140285.1 of Lepidochelys kempii. Taxonomy (NCBI): domain Eukaryota; kingdom Metazoa; phylum Chordata; order Testudines; family Cheloniidae; genus Lepidochelys; species Lepidochelys kempii. The sequence goes on from NC_136380.1 coordinate 98,551,386, forward strand.
ATGTTGCCCTTCAGATGGTTACACGCAGTGTTTTAAGTAAGAAAAAGAAAATACTAAATGTGATTAAATTACATGTAAGACTAGGTGACACATGGGGCTGAAACTATTTTTTTCATTTCTGAAAGCTTGTAGTCAGAGGTGATTTATAAGTGAAATGAGTTATATGGTCTCAACCTAATCCCTGTGCATCACCAAAACCTGCTAGTAAGCAGACTCCTTCTGAGCGAGCCTGGCAAATGAATGTCATAAGTACGACTGCTGAGAAACAAGATCCATTCTGTAGAACTTCCCCATTCTGGGGAAGCTCACACAGGCCTGTTCACCCTATCTGGGTGGAGGTAACAATGTCAGCTTTGACTTTTGTGAAAGGTGAAATCCACAAAGGGCGTGGAATTAAGAAAGGCAAGAAAAAGAGTGGAAAAAGCTTAAGTATTAGTACACTTTCCTAATCTGTTATAAGGGCTCTGTTCATAAAGGTACATTTAAATTCTGAGAACAGAACTAACATGATTTTATTACCAGACACAATAGTGGCCGGGATCCATAGAATTGTGCACTTAAAGCAGTGGTCTGCAAACTTTTGAGGGTCGCGCCCCCCCCTTACCCCGTCTGCACCCCCACCCCAAAGCCAGGGCTATGGCTGGGAGGGGACGGGGATGCAGACAGGGGTAAGGGGTCGAGGCTGGGGCCACATTTGGGGGAGGTCTGGGGCCAGGAGCAGGGTTGGGGATGGAGCTGCGGCCAGGGGCCAAGGCTGGGGGCAGGGGCAGGGGCAGGAGTGGAGCCACTGCGGTGGAGGCCAGCAGCCGGGCCTGCAGCCAGGTGCAGCTCCAACCCCACCCCCACCCACAGCCTTGGCACCGCGCTGGGAACAGAGCCATGGCCAGCGGCCGAGGGCGGGGCAGGGGCAGGCGCTGGGCCAGAAAATGGGGATGTGGCTTTTGGCAGGACCGGAGTAGAGCTAAGGGTAAAGAGTGGCTGGGTGGCACTCCATCCCTGCCCCCTGTGGGGGCTGGCCTAGGCCCCACCATAACCCCCTGAAGATTCCTCTATGCTGCTTTAGGGGGGTGTGCCCCACAGTTTGGGGACCTCTGACTTAAAGGATACACAATGGGTGTGTGGACAAACACAGAAATTTGTTACTAATATTAGTGGACTAATCTTCTGTGTATCATGTTGCAAATATATTTATGCCAAGGCTGAATGTGAAGATATTCTTCAACTCTATCCATTCCAGATCATGCAGCTCTTTATCTGTTTTTCTAGTTTGACTAGAAAAGGAGTCCCAATGATGGGTTCTTTCTCCAAGCTTTAGGTTATTGTGATTAAACTGCATCCACTTCAGATTTCTTTTTCTGATTTGTAAAAAGAGGGTATTATACTTTTTAGATCCCTATTATCAAAACCATATTTTTCCCCTTCTAGCATAAATCTAATTTATTAAAAGCCACATTTTGAAATTGGCCTCCACATGCCTCCTAAACCTATGTGCCCCAACATTTAGTTTACATGTATGAATGACTTTTGCCCAGCCAGATTCGCTAATTAGATGTTAAATTGCCTGATCTTGGTGCACAAGTATTAGTGCTCGCAGATTTTAGTTTTGGGGCCAGCAAAGGAAAATTTACCCAAAAATATGATACACTCTGTTTTTGAAAATTATTCACTACGTTTCCTAATTTTCTCATATTTTTAAGGCATGCTACTTTTTTGACAGTGTTATTTGTAGTTATCATATACACGATAGGAAAAAGGCAAATCTCATGGCATGATTGGTTGTTCAGTGAGTACAAGAATGTATTAAACATGAAGGAGACTAACAAGCTCCTCTGGGGCTGTTCCAGGCAAACAAGATACACCTGCAAGACTCGCTCAGCCTGTGGGGGGTGGGATTTAAAAGGGGGGAATTTACCACAGAATGAGGTGGTGAACAGGAAGAAGATTGCTTGCCCAGCGACTGCTGGCAATAGAGGGAGTCTAGCCAAGGAGGTGACAGCTGTGAGACGCACTGCTCCTCAAGGCGTGCTGACTGAAGGTAAAGCAACACGCCCCAGGAAGACGGGTAGAAGGTAAATCCTGTAAAGGGGCAATAGACTCTGAGAGACTGAGCCCTTAGAGCTGAGTCTCTAGGGGCTGCCTGAGAGGCTGGTCTTTGTTCCAGCCAGACCTTCCCCTCTTGCCAGGGGAAGGGAAGAACAGGCGCCAGTCACCAGCCTGTGGGCTGTAACCGACAGAGAAATTCCCCAAAGCTGCCAACTAGGGGAGAAGAGAGGGTAAATGATGCCCAGTGGCTCCTGGGGTGGTCCAGGGAGCCCATTGCCCCCACAGTTGGTTTGGCCCAGTTGAATGCAGGGAGGAATTATATCGATTGTTGTGTGTGGATGCTGGTGAATTGGTGGCAAGAGGGGTGACTGTAGTGTGGAAGGGAGGGTAGAGGTAGCTTGGAGAGGCAGAGGTTGGTACTACAAGAGAGCAATAAGGGGGTCACAGAGAGATAATCACAGTTGTCTCCCAATTTGCCCTTTACTGTAAAGCATACCTCATTTTTCATTCTGAAAATGGGAGGTCCCTCTTTCTTCTCACGTCCCTGTGTCCTCCTTAACACACAACAAAACTCTACCCTGCACACCCCTGTCCCTCAGGGCCACAGTGGCTTGGTTTTTCATTTTTGAAAATATTATCTTGGTATGGAAGGGGAGAGAGACGCTGGGAGACTGGTGAGGCTGCAGGTAGCAATCACTTTGGGTGCCAGGTGCCTGCTGCCACTGCCTGGGGACAGCAGCAGCCCTCCTTCCGTTTGAGACAAAACAACTTCTGATAGACAAAATGAAAACAAATTAGTGGGGGGAGGGGGGAAGAGTTAAAATGTAACTGTTTGGTAACACATCAATACTGTGCCTAACCCGCAGTCAGTCATCTCTCAGAGGGGAAGTCAGGCCTCTGAAGAGCCGCTCATGTGCTGTGGCATTTATGTTAATGGAATTTCTGACATCTTGAAGGTGTATATTTGTGTTTGAGTTAAAGTTCATTTTTGACCGTGAGCCTACTCAACACATACTGGCTTTTGCAGAGGAGCAAGTGGCTTATTGGGCAAAGGGCTGACAGCTTCCAGTCTCTAAAGCTCATAGAAGGTAAGGGGCAAAGCCTTCGCAGTTACACTAGTGGCTTTAGAAAAACTCACAGTCACATCAGGTAGTGTTGTTTTTAGCAGAAGTTCCTGGCATATTAAAATAAACCAAAAGGGGCTTCCACACTCTGTAAGATTTACTTCTTAGACAGAAGTTTGCTGATATTCACTCTAAGTGCTGTGCATAATGCTGTATTTAAAATAATCAATGCCAATAATCAAAATAAAGGGCCAAATTAACATTGTTGTAACTCCACTGACTTAACTGTAGATACACTAGACTTTGACTGGTTTAAATGAGATCAGAATTTAGCTCACTCTGTCCATTTCCAAAACTTTAGATTTTTAAAAATAAAGACATGGAATCACTGTCTTCCTGGCAAGTTATTACGTTACTGAAATGAGGCATTTGTGTTTCTGCTACTGAGGTGGTGATAAGAAACATCACTCCGCTGTAATGCAGATGTATTTAGTAATCTTTCACCTAATGTGCTCAACACTGGCTGCTTATTTCCAGTTCTAATTGGCTGTTGGTTCACAGTAGGCAAAAAGGTCACCAAACTGTTGAGATGTAAGGTTCTGATTCGTAATAACTTATGTCAGAATTAAATGTATTACCTCTGAGCTGTTTTATTGACAGATGCAGATGTGACCTAGCCCGCCCTCACAGAAACACACACAATGCCTTTGCAGGAACAGTAGATCAGCTTCTCTGCTCCGGTGTTCCTCACAGCAATAGTGATGAGAATTTAATTAGGCTTCAAGAAGTTCTATTGAACAACACACATTACTTGTTGTTAGAGTTGGGGCCCAAACCAAAAATCTAGATCCAAACTTCTCTGACCTTTGTGGAAGTTCAGGTCCAGAGCCAGACTTCATGGCTACCCTGTAACTGTAAAGACCCAAACCAGAATGCCAAGTCCCCTCCTTTTTCAGCTTTGGTAAGGCTTAGGGTTGGTTCCAGTCTGACTAGCTTGGGCCCATTTCTAGTTTTCAACTCCCATCTTCAAGTAATTTAGCCAAATCCAGTGACATAAGGGGTATAAAGTTACACATTGTGCATGTGTGGCAGACCTCCCTGTTAGCTGATTTTCTTGCTACACACACTACTTCCACCACATTTGTGACTCATTTTGCATGCCCAGTGCCTGATTCTGATTAATGTCCATACTACAGTTTGAACACAAAGTACATTATCGATGATAAGTAATGTTGCTGTGTTTAATTCATTAGCTCACTTACATGGGTTTTTTTCCCTCACCACTGTTATGTGACTGACTTCCCTGGAGTTCTGATTTTCACCAGGGTACGTTAGATCAGAATCAGATGGCACTGAACTACAAACTGTGGCAAGTTACAGTGCACAAGGCCCTGTGATGTTCATTCACAAAGGTAGACTATGCTGATAGTGTTGAATGCTGTAAACCTCTCTAGTTACAGCAACTACATACTCAGAAAAGATATCCAAGTTTGTACTGAAACACTTCTGATGGTTTGGTTCTTGTGAGATAGTCTTTATGGGGGAACTGATTGCAGCATCCTCCATTTTCTTCTTGGCCATGTCAGTATTTTTATAATTCAGGTAACCCTTTTCATGGTTTTAACTTGTCATTCTCTAATGTATATTTCAAATAAATGTTGGAAGGAAGATCAGAACTTTCCACCAGTTGCAATGTTTAAGGTGAAAGGGTAATTAATAGATTGTACATTTATTTTCCTTAGGGATTCTTCCTTTTATTTATGTGCAATAATGTGTATGAACTCTGCTAATAGGAGATTGTATTGTGCGTGTTCATATCTACTTTTATTGCTATTTAAAAGATGATTTGTAGAACTGAGGATTTCCATTGATGTAAAGCACAACTTAATGAATCATTTAATGATAAATCATTTGTGATGTCAAACAATTGTTTTCCCATATTTCAGTGATTTTTTTTCTGTAAAATGAGACAATGTTTACTAAACATTTAAGGAACCTGTAAAAAAAACTATGGAGAAGTTTTGTTGAATTTTGTTCCATGCATTAGTTATGAACAAAAAATAAACATGATTCCATTTTTAAAACTGTAAAGAATAAGCCTGTGTAAGTAACTAACGGGCAATAGCTGGTGGCTACTCTTAACTCAGTTGTTCTGAGCATTATTAAAGATCCATCATGTCCACAGGCACAGTTCAACAACAAAATATGTATGGCAAAAAACATATATTAAAAAACATTTCATTCTGTCATGACCTGATCAAAATCCCAGAGAAGTCTGTGGAATGACTCACTGACTTCAGCGGAATTTGGATCAGGGCCTTAAAGTGGGTGAGAAATACAATGGGCCACATTCTGGTCTCAGTTACACAAGTGTGAATTTGCAGTAACTCCATGGAAGTCAAAGGAATTGACTCCAGATTTACACCAGTCTAAAGGAGAGCAGAATTTCTTGATGTCCAGCAGTAATACTCTAGTGATGTAGAGGTTCAGAATTCCAGCTCAGTGCCTTGCCTGTAACCTGGCTTGGTGAGACTGATGCAACAGGCTCTGGAGCAGGGAGGGCTTCTCTTTGTTCTCTAGCAACATCCACTAGTGGATGCATTGAGTGTTAGTGGGATCTGGAGGGATCTAATGCCATCCTTCCTCCATCACTGGGAGGATTGCTGCAGGGTGCCAGGTCTTTGGAGCAATGACTGAAGAATGGAGGTTAGAGTCTGGGGACTCCTCTGTGCTCTAAACAGAGGCTCACGGCCCTCTACTTATAGCTGACTGTTTAGTCCCTTGCTTATATTCCAAAATAACACTGAATTTCTGTTTAGCTCAAATACAGTGGAGGGCATCATGCTTTTATTTCATAATTACTTTATAGCACCGAGAAATCAAGATAACGTGAACAATTTTAACAGCGAGACTCATGTATGTGCCACCATTACTTGAAGGGAGTCCAGTTAAACGCATAGGTCACATGGCCTCACTGACACAGTGGTTGGTTGGAGTGGTATGGCATGACCCCGATACAGCCCACATTTCTGTTGACAGCCAAACAACCTGCTTGGAGAAATGCAGTAACTATAAAATATTGGAAATGAGAAATCACCCCAAATATTTGAGTACAGGCCAAAAACCCTTGGAAACATCGTATTCTTCTAAATTGTGGGTGGGGAAGGGAGGTAATTAGAAACCTTTCAAAGATTCATGCTAATTTTGTTTTCTAAATGGTATTTCCCCTAACCTTACCTGTGAACAGCTACGACTGACAAAGGTTCAACTTAGGTTTGTGCTGGTTGAGCCCAATGGTGCTGGAAACTTTTTTAGAGTGGGGGTGCTGAAGGTGGAAACCATGTATTTGGGTTCTTACTACTTCAAGCCAGGGGGATGCTGCAGCACCCCCAGCACCACTAGTTTGAACACCTATGATTGAGTCAGTAGTAATTAGTACCACATGGGTTTTACTCTGGTCTCATTTACACTGATTTTACACCAGCATAACTCCATTAACTTCAATAACAACTCCATTGGGATTACTTCTGATTAACACTGATATATGTGAGAAATATTGGGGTTTCTGTCTGTCTTCCTCTGGGGTATACATTGATCCGCTTGAGCAGTGTTGCGTCCTCTGACTCGACAAAGTCTCTATTAGACTTTCAGGTGGTACTTCATGTACTGATATCAGAATACAATAGTGCTGGGGACTGAAAGGCTCAGGGGACTCGTAATACTGATTTCATCTGTAGGTCACAGGTTCAAGTCCAGGTTGGTGATGACCAAGTGTTTTTACCATCTCATGGCTGTTTGGTTGCTGATGTTCCTAGTGGGCTGGTGTCCCCCTCACTGAAAGTACTGCCATAGTGTACTAGTTCACATTGGTTTTAGTCTTAGCAGAGAAACTGATTCAGGAATGGGCATGGAGAGTGGCCTGCTGAGATAGTACCTACGTTGAGGGATAAGGTACACAAAGGCAGGGCAACTTGGGGAGTTTAGCACTGCTACAGCCTATTGTGTACCTATTGTGTAGGTCTCAGTAGAGAGAGCCGACAGGGCTGTTTGTCACCTTTCATGAGCACTTAATTTATTAAAATTGGTGCTGTGTGACTAATGGAAATTATGTGTTGTCGTATATGTCACTCAGTGATGAAGTAGCTATGAAGCAGTGGCATAGAGATGGTTAAATAAACCGAGTGGCTGTGTGCCTGATAAATATTACTGCCTATCAAAAACAGACCTAAAGATTCTACCAAAAGATGGATATATTTCTACCACCTAACTGGATAAGTTTTGAAGGAAATAATAAAAACCTGGAGATGTCAATATAACAGTACAGATTAAAGCAAAAGTGAGATACTAAATCAGTAAACCACAACACTGAACTCTACCACCTTTTGCTGGAGAAAAGGACTTGACTGAGACAGCAGTCACATTTAAAAATGGGGCAAGTAGACGGTATTGAAGTTCTGATTAAAATCTTGGAGTAGAAGGGGGATTATTCATGTTTTAACTCCATAGGTTACAAAAAGATAGGTGAGACTTTCAACCTGAGTATTTCCCAAAAATTATGGGTGTAATTATTCACTTATAGGTAATTAAATGACACATAAATATTATTATTGTTGTTGCTGTTGTTTAAACTAAGTGTAGAGAGTCCTGTACATTTATACAGGGCTTTATAAAGACAAGGCCAAAACCTTACTCACATAAGCAGTCCTAGTAAAGCCCATGAGTGACGTGAGCAGGATTCTGTACACTAAGAACTCATGTTCCTATTCTGAACAGTTTACAGTGTCAGGAAAAAACAAATGTCTGTTAGACAAAGTGAAGCTGTCACTCATGATAGAGAAGGGAGGCAGAGGAGAAGGCTGAGCAAGAAAGAAGTTCAATTTGGAAATACTGAGTTGGAGGTGGCAGTGTGACATCAAAGAGGAAATGTCTGGAAACATGATGACATAAGTGAGAACAGAGTAGGAGAGGTCAAGGATAGATAGAGCAGTTCTGAGAATCATCCACTTAGGGATGATGACTGCAAACATTGGAGTGTATGAGGCTGCCAAGAAAGTGTAGAGAAGAGTGGGGGGAGGGGGGAAATAAGGACAGAACCCCAAGAGATATCAGTAGATAAAAGGAGTAGGAGGGAGCTGAGGCACCACTGAAGGATACCCTGGCTGAAAGAGCAACCATCAGAGTGGAGTAGGAAGTGAACCAGAAGTGCACAGAACAAAGGAAACCCAGATACAGTGCGAGAGGATTATAAAGAGAAGTGAAAAGAAAAGGAGTACTTGTGGCACCTTAGAGACTAACAAATTTATTTGAGCATAAGTTTTCGTGAAGTGAGCTGTAGCTCACGAAAGCTTATGCTCAAATAAATTTGTTAGTCTCTAAGGTGCCACAAGTCCTCCTTTTCTTTTTGCGGATACAGACTAACACAGCTGCTACTCTGTAAAGAGAAGTGAGTGATCATGTATATTAAAGGCAGCTGCAAGATCCAGAAAAATAAGAATTGAGCAGGAGTCTGCCAAGTTAGCTAGCAAGATCAACAATTAAGTTGGTCAGGACACTGCAGGACCCACTTTACAAAAGTGTGAAAAAGCAAGTACCGGGGGGGGCGAGCCGGCAGAAGCATTTAGTGGAGAATAAAAATCAGCCTCTGTCTATTTGATCCATGATGCAGATGAATATTCCTAAATTTTGGCCCAGAATGTGAGTCTAAATACTTTCAAATACTCCACTACATTCAGAATATAGTAACTTGGACAAATGGATGGATGAAATTCTATGGCCTGTATTATGGAAGAGGTCAAACTAGCTATAATGGTCCCATTGGGCTTTAGAACCTATGTCCTAGTGACAGGGAACTGTGTATTACCAAGCACACACCCAGAAAAAACAGTTGTGTGAGTTTTAGCAAGGACAATTCAGGATTGCTCAAGGGACTGTTTCAGAGTAGCAGCCGTGTTAGTCTGTATCCACAAAAAGAAAAGGAGGAGGGATAGCTCAGTGGTTTGAGCATTGGCCTGCTAAACGCAGGGTTGTGAGTTCAATCCTTGAGGGGGCCATTTAGGGATCTGGGGCAAAAATTGGGGATTGGCCCTGCTTTGAGCAGGGGGTTGGACTAGATGACCTCCTGAGGTCCCTTCCAACCCTGATATTCTATGATTCTATGACTTGGGGCACCTTAGAGACTAACAAATTTATTTGAGCATAAGCTTTCGTGAGCTACAGCTCACTTCACGAAAGCTTATGCTCAAATAAATTTGTTAGTCTTTAAGGTGCCCCAAGTCCTCCTTTTCTTTTTCCACGGGCCTGTGTAACTGGAACTGAAGAAATTTATGATAACATTAATGAAGATGTCACCGCTACAGATGTTAAAATATATGATTAACCTGATGCAGGAATATGCATATTAATTAACAATCTGCTATTAAGTGGGAAAAAACTCTAGCTTAAATCAATCAAACTGATCATAATGAAATACTATGGTCCTTATCATAAATACTACAAAATGATTGGCCCGCTGACATGTGATACTCCAGTCAACACAGAACTACACCAATCACCTGAGTGACACTGAACGGCTGGTAAAAGAAGGTGAAGAATTATAAAAAGTTTAGTACTCTGGAACCTCACTAATTTTTTCTGAGTGAGAGAGCCATTGTGAATTACTGCATTTTGTACACATGCACACACAAAGGATAACATCTCTCAAACTGTATTTCCCTTTGTGTATTTGACAAATGGAGTTTAATATGAAGACTTATAAAGAATTCACAAGGCTACAGGGGGTCCCCGGTATATGTTGGAATTGCATTGTTGAAAAGGGTGATGGATACTGAAATGACGGATACTGGGGAATTTTCCCCCATAAGAAATAATGGCCTGGCACCCCTCTTCCCACCCAGTTCTGCCCTCTCCTCCAAGCACACCCTGTCCCCACTCCTCTTCCCTCCCACCACCTCCTGAACGCTGGGGGAAGCACCCAAAGAAAAGCCACACAAAAGGTGAAGTGACAGATATGTGGATCGGGACCAACATGAATCGGAACACATTCCCCTATTGGCGAGCGATGGATACATGAAATGACGGATCAGTGGGAGATGTATACCGGGGACCCCCCTGTACTAGTAAATTCTCTATATCATATTGTGTAAAAGAAATTACATCTTACTAATAAGGGGACCTAACTACAGCTTCTCCTATTATTGGAGAATGAAAGTTATGGTGGTTAGAATGGAGCTAAACAAATGTTAAAAAAATGCTTATAACTAGTGTGGTGCAGGAGGGAAGTGGTTGACAGTAATATTGTAAATACCTCAAAGGGGATGTCCGCCTTCTGAATTTCTGTGATGATTAAAAGCAAAAACTGTTTTGAGTTTAACATTGCACACAAACACCAAAAGGAAAAAACATACTTGGGCCTGATCTGGTACACCTGAGCCCATGCATCTCTAAGGGACCTTCTGCTCCTGGGGACATGTTTCTGTATTTCTATCCATTCTGCCTCACTGTATAGGAAGATGCTAGACCCACCGCCCCCACCCTCCATACACACATATTCCGCGCCCCCCCCCCCCAAATCACTAAGGCTGGTTACTTTCCAGAGTATAACTGCACTTTGTCTTTCCTGACAGAGATTTTTAACCATGCAACCTGAATGTTTCACAAACAGTGCTAATAGTTTAGTTTTATGTTAAGGAATCATTGTGGTATATTCCAGCTGAGGTTAAAGATAACCATAGTTTTCAGCCTGTCTCTTTGTTTGGATCAGCGGGACTGTTAACTCTGTAGGCCATGGATTGAATTCAAACTGCTACTCCTGACAGTTAGCCAACTAGATTTTGTTTTAAAGAAACATCTCTATTTATAGACTCGTAGAAGAGTTCAAGTCTGCCAACGCTGTTTACACCGCGTCCTGGAACTCTTCTATGACTGAATATCTTAACAATCCTATCAAAACATAGAGTCATAGAATTTAAGGCCAGGGGGACCACCAGATCATCTATTCTGGCCTCTTGAACATCACAGGCCACCAGCCCTCATACACTAAACTCAGCAACCAAAATTAGAACAAAATATTACAGCACACTGGAGACTAGACTGCTATGTGCCCCAGGCAGAGACTGGGAGGCACATAGGCAGAGAGGCCCTGAAATGACAGGGTGTCAGGAATCAGGGTCTGCTGCAGAGCTAGTCTCCAGACAACCTTATCAGTACAACTGACCTGCAGCAAGCTGCCTTATTGGCCACACCATCTGACTGACCACAGAGGTCAGCAGGTCACTCTTAAACCAGCAGCAGCTCGCTGGCTTCTCAATGCTGAGACCCACCATTGTGTCTGCTCCTGTGTTATCTTATTCTTGCTGCTCCTGCTTTTCCCCCAGCTTTGCTGCTGCCCTCCCCTTGTCTTGAACACTTCCTTGCCTGCTACCCTGATTGACCCAGTTTCTTATCTCTGGTTTGATCCTGGGCTTTGGCACCTGACCACTGATGCCTGCTCTGACCACTAGGTGAGATTGTCCTCGTCCTGGTCAGGTGACACAGGGAAATGATTAAGTGAGATATAGCCCGATAATCCTGGCAAGTGACCCACACCCACATGCTGCAGAGGAGCCTGAAACCACTCCTAGGGCCACTGCTAATCTGACCTGGAGGAAACTCCTTCCTGACCCCACATGGTGATCAGTTACACCCTGAGCACGAGAGCAAGAACCTACCAGCCAAACACCTAAAAGACAAAATGCTTGGTGCCATCTCAGAGCACTGGCCCACCTCATAGAATCATAGAATATCAGAGTTGGAAGGGACCTCTGGAGGTCATCTAGTCCAACCCCCTGCTCAAAGCAGGACCAATGCCCAACTAAATCATCCCAGCCAGGGCTTTGTCAAGCCTGATGTTAAAAACTTCAAAGGAAGGAGATTCCACCGCCTCCCTAGGTAATGCATTCTAGTGTTTCACCACCCTCCTAGTGAAAAAGTTTTTCCTAATATCAAACATAAATCTCTCCCACTGCAACTTGATTACTCAAAATTACTCCTCGTTCTGTCATCTGCTACCACTGAGATCCATCTAGATCCATCCTCTTTGGAACCCCCTTTCAGGTAGTTGAAAGCAGCTATCAAATTGCCCCTCATTCTTCTCTTCCATAGACTAAACAATCCCAGTTCCCACAGCCTCTCCTCAAAAGTCATGTGTTCCAGACCCCTAATCATTTTTGTTGCCCTCCGCCGGATGCTTTCCAATTTTTCCACATCCTTCTTGTAGTGTGGGGCCCAAAACTGGACACAGTACTCCAGATGAGGCCTCACCAATGTCGAATAGAAGGGAACGATCACATCCCTCGATCTGCTGGCAATACCCTACTTATACATCCCAAAATGCCATTGGCCTTCTTGGCAACAAGGGAACACTGTTGACTCATATCCAGCTTCTCGTCCACTGTAACCCCTAAGTTCTTTTCTGCAGAACTGCTGCCTAGCCATTCGGTCCCTAGTCTGTAGCTGTGCATGGGATTCTTCTGTCCTAAGTGCAGGACTCTGCACTTGTCCTTGTTGAACCTCATCAGATTTCTTTTGTCCCAATCCTCTAATTTGTCTAGGTCCCTCTGTATCCTATCCCTACCCTCCAGCATATCTACCTCTCCTCCCAGTTCAGTGTCATCTGCAAACTTGCTGAGGGTGCAATCCATGCCATCCTCCAGATCATTAATGAAGATATTGAAAAAAACTGGCCCCAGGACCAACCCTTGGGGCACTTTGCTTGATACCTGCTGCCAACTAGACATGGAGCCATTGATCAGTACCTGTTGATCCCAACAATCTAGCCAGCTTTCTATCCACCTTATAGTCCATTCATGCAGCCCATACTTCTTTAACTTGCTGGCAAGAATACTGTGGGAGACTGTGTCAAAAGCTTTGCTAAAGTCAAGGAAGAACACATCCACTGCTTTCCCCTCATCCACAGAGCCAGTTATCTCGTCAGAGAAGGCAATTAGATTAGTCAGGCATCACTTGCCCTTGGTGAATCCATGCTGACTGTTCCTGATCTCTTTCCTCTCCTCTAAGTGCTTCAGAATTGATGCCTTGAGGACCTGCTCCATGATTTTTCCAGGGACTGCGGTGAGGCTGACTGGCCTTTAGTTCCCAGGATCCTCCTCCTTCCCTTTTTTAAAGATGGGCACTACATTAGCCTTTTTCCAGTAGTCCGAGACCTCCCCCCATCGCCATGAGTTTTCAAAATAATGGCCAATGGCTCTGCAATCACATCTGCCAACTCCTTTAGCACTCTTGGATGCAGTGCATCTGGCCCCATGGACTTGTGCTCATCCAGCTTTTCTAAATAGTCCCGAACCACTTCTTTCTCCACAGAGGGCTGGTCACCTCCTCCCCATGCTGTGCTGCCCAGTGCAGCAGTCTGGGAGCTGACCTTGTTCGTGAAGACAGAGGCAAAAAAAGCATTGAGTACATTAGTTTTTTCCACATCCTCTGTCACTAGGTTGCCTCCCTAATTCAGTAAGGGGCCCACACTTTCCTTGACTTTCTTCTTGTATCTGAACTTCTTGTTATTCTTAATATCCCTTGCTAACTGCAACTCCAGGTGTGATTTGGCCTTCCTGATTTCAGTCCTGCATGCCCAAGCAATATTTTTATACTCCTCCCTGGTCATTAGTCCAATCTTCCACTTCTTGTAAGCTTCTTTTTTGTGTTTAAGATCAGCAAGGATTTTACTGTTAAGCCAAGCTGGTTGCCTGACATATTTACTATTCTTTCTACACATCAGGATGGTTTGTCCCTGTGACCTCAATAAGGATTCTTTAAAATACAGCCAGCTCTTCTGGACTCCTTTCCCCCTCATCTACCATCCCCTCTCCAGCCATGGTCATTTCTGATGCTCAGGAGCAGTGTTTCCCAAACTTGGGATGCCGCTTGTTCAGGGAAAGCCTCTGGGGGGCCGGGCCAGTTTGTTTACCTGCCACATCCGCAGGTTTGGCCAATCGCGGCTCCCACTGGCCGCCGTTCGCCTCTGCAGGCCAAAAGGGGCTGCGGGAAGTGGCGGCCAGTATATCCCTCAGCCCGCACTGCTTCCCGCAGCCCCCATTGGCCTGCAGTGGCGAACCATGGCCAGTGGGAGCCGCAATCGGCTGAACCTGCGGATGCGGCAGGTAAACAAACCATCCCGGCTCGCCAGGGGCTTTCCCTCAACCAGAGGCGTCCCAAGTTTGGGAAACACTGCTCTAGAGGAAGGATGTAAACAAACCCCAGAATACACTGGGGGCGGGGGGGGAGAAGCGGTAATCCCTTCTTGACCACTGCTGAAGCATAAGCTTTTGGGAACATAAGCTATAAACTGGAATTTAGCCACAGGGCTGTTTAAACCTGTCCCTTCCCATTACAAGCATACAATACAATAAGCTGTCATACAATCACAGCTCTCTCTTAAATTTGTCCAGCTTTCTCTTAAAGGTAATTAAGTTGTTTGCTCTCCTAACTCCTATTGGGAGGCTGTTCCAGAACCTCAGCCCTTTGCTCGTTAGACACTTTTCCTCTAATTATCCACCTGAATTTGTTCTTGGCCAATTTATACCCATTTGTTCTTGTGCCAGCATTGTCCTTAGCTTAAATAGCTCTTCACCCTCCTTGGTATGTATCCCTCTAACATAGAGAGAGAGAGAGAGAGAGAGAGAGAGAGAGCAATCATATCCCCTCTCAGCCTTCTTTTTGTTGGATTAAACAAGCCAAGCTCTTCCAGCCTCCTCTTATAAGATAGGCCCTGATCATCCTAGTAGCACTTCTCTGCACCTACTTCAGTTTAATATCACATTATTGAACATAGGTGACCAGAATTGTACCCAGTGTTCCAGATGAGGTCTTACCAGTGCCTTGTCCCATGGCATTCATACTTCACTATCTCTACTGGCAGTGCCTTCCTTGATACATCCTAGGCTCACATTTGCCTTTTCTGCCACTGCATCACACTGGTGATTCATAGTCATCCTGTGATTGACCAACACACCCAGGTCTCTCTCCTCCTCTGTCACTTCCAACTGATATGCCCTCAGATTCTAGCAGAAATTCTTATTATTAGACCTAAGTGCATGAGCTTGCACTTTGTACTATTGAATTTCATCCCATTTCTGTCACTCCAGTCTTCAAGGTCATCCAGATCTTCCTGTATAATATTCCAATCCTCCTCCGTATTGATCATGAATTCCAATTTTGTATCATCAGCAAATTTCATTAATACACTCATACTTTTTTGTGCCAACGTCATTAATACAAATAGTAAATAAAATTGGTCCAAGACTAATCTTTGAAGTACTTCACTAGGAACTTCCCTTCAGACCAATAATTCATCGTTTTAGCACAAGCCATTGCCTTTTCCCCTTAATCAGTTCCTTATCCCCCAATTTTTGTACTGATCCCTATCCTCCCTAATTTAACTAATGAGTTCCCATGTGGTACTGTGTCAGATGTTTTACTGAAGTCCAAGTATATTAGATCTACTAACCCTCCTTTAGCTAAAAAAATCAGTTATTTTCTCAAAGACGCAAACGAGGTTAGTCTGGCATGATCTACCTTTGGTAAACCCATGTTGTTTTACATCCCCTTTACCATTTATGTTTTACATCCCCTTTACCTCCATGAATTTAATTATTCTTCCCTTCACAATTTGTTCTAAAGCCTTGCATACTACTGAGGTCAGACTGTAATTGCCCAGATCACTCCCTCCCCCACCTTCTTAAACACAGGTCTGACATTAGCTGTTTTCCAGGCATATGGTACTAACCCTGAACAGATAGAAATATTACAAATCTTTGCTAGTGAGCTCACATGCCAGCTCTTTCAGTATTCTGGGATGGAAATTATCTGATTCCCCTGATCTGAGCTCATTAAGCTCTTTACATTTTTCTCCCACCCCCTTTGGATGTGGTAATTTCCATTTGTAGACAGACTTCCATCAGCAATACTGTCTTCATGCACATGTTCCATATTACCACCCTTACTAAAAACTGAGGCAAAGTACTCATTTAGTTTTTGGGCCATACCTAAGATATCTTTAAAGGATCACAATGGAATAAATCTGATGCGAGGAACACCTATATGAGATAAGATCTGGAACTCCAGGCCCCAGTATGAGATCTTGCAGTTCCTGACCATCTACAGTTCCTTCTCACTTGTCTTATATTGGGCCCAGTTACTGCTGGTCACTGAGTGCCTCAGGCATCTTCAATTCTTTTTGAGTTTTAGGGGAGGGAAATGCCCAGATCAGAGGTGAAAGTAAGCCGGTACGCCCCGGTACGGTGTACCGGCAAGAGCCCGTGTGCCGTACCGGGGCAGATCGGCTTCCCCAGGCGGCAATTTAAAGGGCCTGGGGCTCCCAGCAGCGGCTGGAGCCCCAGGCTCTTTAAATTGCCGCCAGAGCCCTGCTGCCAGAGCCCTGGGGAAGTGGCGGCGGGGCTCAGGTGGCGATTTAAAGGGCCCGGGGCTCCTGCCGCAGCTACTGACCCGGGCCCTTTAAATAGCTGCCGGAGCGGCAGCAGGGCTCTGGGGATGATTTAAAGGGCCCTGGGCTCTGGCCACCGTTACCACCCTGGGCCCTTTAAATAGCCGCCAGAGCCCTGCTGCTGCTACCCCAGGGCTCCAGCAGGCTCCAGGGACGATTTAAAGGACCTGGGGCAGTAGCGGCGGCTGGGAGCCCCTGGCCCTTTAAATCGCTGCCCAAGCCCCTGACTGCCACTGCTACCCCGGGGCTCAGGCAGCGGGGCTTGGGTTTATTGGCAGCGGGGTGATTTAAAGGGCCCGGGGCTCCCACTGCCGCTACCCTCCGAAGCCCTTTAAATCGCTACCCAAGTCCCACTGCTGGAGCCCTGGGGTAGCGGTAGCGGGGCTCCGGTGGTGAAAAGGCCCCACCTCTTCCGGTAGAGGCCCCTCCCTCTCCTAAGGGCTCCGGAGTACCAGTAAGTCCTTTAAATTACTTTCACCCCTGGCCCAGATCCTCCCAGAGTGGTCACCATTGTGCAGGATTGGAAGCATTGTTGGGTGGGTTTAGCAATTTACATTTATTTCTTTATCTGTTTGGCATATTTTAAACATCTGAGCTTTGCAAGCTTAGCTCCCTCCCCCGTCCCATGTACATTTACGATAAATGATGCTTTAACTTTGAAGCACCTGTTTTTCAGTCACCATTGGTAGTCCAAGGTGCATAGACAAAGGCCTGTTTTGTGTCAGAGAAACATTTTTACAAGTGCAGAGTCACTATGTCTGCAGCACTGCATTTCTGGTGGACTAAACGCTTATAGCACAAGAGATTGCTTTTGGCACTAGACATAGATTTTGAATTAGCCAATTAATCTTATACTCTCTTTAAGAGCCAGTATGGTGTGACATATTACTTACTCTCTCACCTGCCAACTATATCTTTTAAAAGCTACAAAGAGGACACTAAGAAATGCATTCCTAAGTATTATATAAAAGACTCCAAATTGGAATCCCAAGACCTGATTCTGTGACCTTCATATGAAATAGAATTTGCATGCCTAGTTCCATTGACATCAGTGGGATTACTCACATTATATGTACTCCTCAATATGTTTAGGAGTCACAGAACTGGGCTCCAAATACTTCTGAAATAGATTTCTTTAACACTTATAAAAACCCTCTGGATCTGATTCCCATTTTACACAAAAGCGCCTTTCTATCGTTCTGGCAGAGTAAAATAACTTAAAACCCTACAGGGACATTCTCGGCAAGCTGAAGTCTGTGTAGTGCTATGACATTTATTGCATTGCTATTATGATAGCCTGGCATAGTTTCATTTGCCTTTGTATCCATTTTGATAAAGTGCTGAGAAATACACTGTTTCTTTACTGCTTTTGCTAGATAGGTGGGAAAAAAATCAATTTTCTTTAGCGGCACAAACTGCATTCTCCAAATGTTTCCATGGCAAGTTTTTTAACAGTGGAAGAACATTTAATTTCCTTTCTTGTGTATTTTCACAGATTCTGTTGAAGTTATATATTTTTTTCTCTTTCACACCCAAATTTTGGCAACCTGAAAATGTGAGTTGTTGCCTTTGCTACAGGTATGCAGCTTCTCTCCCCCTCTTCTATCTCTTGTGTAGGGCCATAAACAAGGAGGCACAGAATGAGCTGCTCTCAAATTACAGAATGCTGAAAAAGGTCAGAATCTTAAATCATGGTTCAGGTGGCACAATGAAATTCTGATCTCTCACAGCAGCTATAGTATAAAGAAAGAGATGATAATACAGCATGAATCCTTATATGAAATGCTACAAACTTCTTCTCTGATTAAAATTGCATCTATAGCCACATTATTTACAAACATTAGGAAGCAAAGCTGAACCATATGCAGTGATTGTAACAAAACAAAATTAAAAGAGGTGGTTTTGCAAAACCTTCTTAACTATGGTTTGGTTTTTACACGTTTAAAATCAAACTCACCACCCCAACAGCTGCTATAAACAGATTATTACGATTTTAATATTTACCCAGAGGCCAGACTCAAGACTGGGGCCCCATTGTCCGTTTGGGTAACTGTGGTAGGGAGACAAATGTGAGGACACACCTATTTGGGGGGTTTCTTGTAATTCTCAAGGACATTTAACATTTCTTCTTAAATTGTGAGACCTAACTTCTTATTTCTGAGCCACTTTTGAAACTGAAAATGTCTCAGAGCCCAGCTTTAACATTCCAGTGCTTTGTCTAGCTTATAAATAATACAGTAGTGTGAGACGGTGCATTTTCATGGTAAGGTTGTAAGTACAGTTTACATCGATTTACTTCAGTTTAAAATGTGCAGGGAAAGATGGCCTAGTGCAAGGCCAAGATAGTTCTGGGGTTTGTTTAATGAGATGGGGGTAAAATCCTAGTTCTCTTAAAGTCGATGGGAATTCTGGGGTCCTGGTGTCTTATATTTCAAGATCACTGGTTTGAATCGGGGCCAAAGGTCTGTAGTGACCAAAATCTGACAGCTGTTTGGCCTGTGTGAAATGAATTGTTGGTCTCAGTTCAGTTCTCAGTGGACAGGTGTTAGTGTTACAAAAGGTTCCATCAAAACTGGTATCCTTGCTTGTTAACAGACTTTGCAGAGGGCAAAGAGTGACATGGCATAAATATTATTTTACCTTTTTATCCCTTAAGAGGGTAATCCCTTTTAGATTAAGGATGAGACACACGAGGGCTGTGGAGTAGCTGAACTTGGAATTGCTTGTGCTGTTCCTATTCTGTAGGGAGATACTGGGTGTCACTCACCAGCAAAGTCACTTTGGTATTTCTCATGTGTGCTAAAAAATCATTCAAACATTCAACTTAAAAAATTATCTCAAAAACACATTAGACTAAATTCATCCCTAGTGTAGCTTCACTGAACAAAGTGGACTTGCCCAGCAAAGAAATTTAGTCTGATTCCTCACTGTATATTAAATACCTTGCTAATTCACACTCCACTAATCATAAAAATACATAAATGAGTTAACAGTTGCTGGCCACCTGCCTCGCTGTCATGAGGTGCCAGTTTACCAGAGGCATCACAGCAGAAATGATCATTGAAGGATTTGAAGAGGGATAGGGCCATGGGGTCACCAATTCGTTCAGGATGGATCTCCCACTGATAAAAGGCAGCATGGAAGAAAGCACAAAGGTGCTATTAGGAGAAGCGCCTGCATGGATAGGAAGGAGAGACACTTGTACTTACTGTGACAACTGCATTTCCAGTAAGAATATGTTAAATTCACTGAATTCTTTCTACCTCACTTGGTTAAAAAGCCAAGAGACACCAGGAACAACTAGATGCCTGTTGACCCTGAAGGTATATCTACAGTGGAGCTGGAAGGTGCCATTTTTCCAGCTCAGGTAGACAGATCCACACTAGTTCTGAGATTAGTGTGCTAAAAATGGCCGAGTAGCTGTTGTGGCATGAGCAGCAGGATGGTTTAGCTGCCCAACTACATGCCTATGGTCTCAGACAGCATCCTACTCAGGGAAGCTAGCCTGTCCGGCCACTCCCGCCACCATGGCTATGCTGCTACTTTTGGTGTGCTAGCTTCATCAGAGCTAGTGTGCGGATGTCCACCTGAGCTAGAAATTATCCCTTCCCGCTCCAGTGTAGACGTACCCTAAATGTTGGACTTTTAGTGCCACTGGAAAGATATTGCCAGACAGATATAGTAGTCAGTACATCTGATAGTTTCAGGGTATATCTTCAATGCTAATAAAAGGTGTGTTCTGAACTCAGACTAGCTAACCCCTGTTAGCTAGTTAGGGTTAAAATAGCAGTAAAGACACAGCAACTCAACTTTTAATTTGGGGGAGCAGCTCCAGTTCAACCCCAGGCTCTTCTATAGGCTTTAACTTGATCTGCTAACCTGAGCTAAAAGTTGAGTTGCCATGTCTTCATTGCTGTTTTAACCTGGGTTAACCTGAAGAAGAGTTCTATTTGGCTCAAAAGCTTGTCTTTCTCATCAACAGAAGTTGGTCCAATAAAAGATATTACCTCACCCACCTTGTCTTTCACTTCTTTTCAGGGAAGACATACCCACATTCAGTCTTACAGTGCAGTAATTGGGGGGTGGCGGGTGGGAGAACCTGCAGTACTGTAATTATTCACTCAGTTCTCCTCTTCTTTTTTTTTATGACAGAGAGCAAAAATAGTCTTCATTTATTCAAATACTCAAACCTCTCAAAAGCTCCCTGCTGTTATAAGAAATAGTGTAATTAGTGCACCCTGCTATGTAGCTTTCAACTTTGGTTCTTAGATATTAGGGAAATTGCTGAATCTCTGATTAAAAACTAAAATCTGGAAAGACCAACGATGCATTCTGCTGATGCAGCGACCATCCCATGGAGCAATTAGTATTCAAACTCAGTGGTAACAGTGGTGCCAGGTCAGAAATTAATCTTTATTCACTGTGGATCAAAACATAGAAGGTGGCAAGAGAGCACTGCCTCCATCTCACTTTTATAAAA
The DNA here is from genome assembly GCF_965140285.1 of Lepidochelys kempii. NCBI lineage: Eukaryota > Metazoa > Chordata > Testudines > Cheloniidae > Lepidochelys > Lepidochelys kempii. The sequence goes on from NC_136380.1 coordinate 98,572,465, forward strand.
TATGAGGCTAAATTCTGACCAGCCAAATATAGTTAGGCTGAAATTATTTTACTTGGGTCTGAGGCTGTAGAATGATCATTTCAAGAAGTGACCCTTCTCTCTTCCTCTCTTCTCAAAGTTGTTCTCATATGTCTGGGTTGTCCTACAATATTTGGCTGTCATCACCACTCACTAAAATTGTCTATAGAGAGGGATTTTCTAATCTGGGCCACTAATATGTCATAATGAGTATCATTGGTAGGTTTTAAACGTTGGAAATAATCACTTTGTGAGATGCACCCTATTACATTACACTGATCATTCTTCCCATTTTCCCCTCATTTGTTTGTTACACCCACATGTCCCATCTTGTCTTAAATTAGGCCCCAAACCTGCAAACACTTAGACATGTGCATACCTTTAAGCAGGTGAGAAGTCCCTTTGAAGTTAGTGGGTCTACTCAGGCATGTAAAATGAAGCATGTGTTTGTTTGTAAGCTGAATCCAGGCTTTAGATTGTAAATTCTTCAGAGCAGGGACTGCCTCTGACTGTGTGTTTTTACAGTGTCTGGCACAATGGGACCCTGATTCGGACTGAGACCCTAGCAACTGCTGACATCCAAATAAGAACAACAATGAAAAGGGATGTGTAATAAAATACTAGAAAAGAATAGGCTAGTTCTGTTCAAACAAACTTGTGTGTTTCATTAGTTCTTATTTCTTTAATCAAATGTATTGAAACATAGTTACTTCTAGCTTCTAGATTTGATTTGATAGATTTGATTTGATAGATATTTTTTCTCAGGATACATCACTAATATAATGTTTTCTTTTAAATTTACTCCACATATGACATCTTGTCTCCTTGTTCAACTTGTAGAACATTTCCCCCAAAGCTCTGAATGATTATTTACCTATTGAAACAATTTCAGTTTGAAAAGGTCAAGTTGTTATGGAAACTAACAACATTTAATTTTGTAACTTCTGTGGGGAGCTGAATGGCACCAACTGAACAAATAAATTAGAGTGGGACAGGCTGCTTTCACCAGTGTTTTATTGTCATTGGGGAAACGACTACTTTAATTCCAATAAACAAAGAGAAACTCTGGATGCCCTAGTGACAGTATCAGGCTCTGGGTAGAACCAAGGGAAAACTGAGTTGTTAATTGTTTAAGTCTTCTGTGAACCCTTTATGTTTAGATAATGACAGTATGTTGCACTTCTATAGAGCATTTTCTCTGGGAATCTCAGAACATTATGATTCCTTAGCTTTGCAACACAATGCCCTGAAAAGATAGGTAAGTGTATAGGTGGGGAAGCAGATGCACAGCGAAATTAAGTGAATTACCTCATATAACATGAGGTCTATGGCAGAGCTGGGACTTGAGGCCAAATCTCTTAGGTCCCGGAACCTTTCCCTCCAGAGCTGGTCTAATTTTGTCTGATCTAAAGATGTGTATGTGTTGTATCATCCCATGGGGTGGTGCAGTTTTCTCTGCTCTCCGCAGCCACTTAACTCAGCTATCTGGAGCAAAGGGGATAGAGGCATGGCTCTACATTCTCCCTGCCTATTCCTTTTGGGCAACTAGTGTGATAGTCCCATGTCCCAGTCCCCAAGCACATGGACTGCAATTGTCTCTGATCCTCACATGGAGTACATGAAGCAGAGAAAAAGCAAACTCTGTCCCCTCACCTCATGACCTGCACCAAGGCCATGATCAGCCTGCTACCCAAGTATAGTCTAAATCATCTCTGGTATCTTTAGTGACTGCCACTAAAACCAGATGAATGATGGGATGCCAGGAAAGGAATCATGGGAGTTTCTGAGTTTGATCCCCAAGTCCCAAAATTTCAGTAGCTTCCAGTAGGTATCTCACAATATACCAAGAAAAAAAATCCCCAACTGCATGGAGCCTAGTGTCAGAACATTGCACAATGGGATAAGTGTTCAGCATTCTGGGCAGATATTTTGGAAAAGCTCAAAGCTGTGTAGCCACAATGATTCACAAGGGAAGTAAGTTCAGTTGTCATAAAAAAGGGTGTAGGTGTGCTTTTTCATTATATATTGGCACAATTATAACAAAAAGCTCTATCAGAAAACCTTTCCTGTGCAGACTTTAACCGTATACTACTATTCATTCCTATTTATTCTGCAAAGCCAGCACAGCTAAGGGAGGATGAGCTGGATGCTATTCTTTATTATGCTTCATGGATTGAATTGTTAGCTCCACCTGTGTTTTGGTGGTGGGTTTTTTTTTTAATTATTTTTTATTTTTGCAGGCTGATGAGGATTTTATTCTTGGTTGAGTACTGTAGGACTAGTTCAAAGCTACATTCTGTAAATCAGTAACCAGACTCATGAAATCTGCTAATATCGGGGGAGGCTTGGGGGAATAATGGCAGACTGAATTCTTCAGCAACTGTAATTGATGTGCAGTGTCTCAGAATTAGTAAACTTGATGCTGAAGGAACTGAAACCTAAAGCCTGAAAAGCCTCATGGATGAAACCATCAAAAGGAGCAGCAATAAGAAATGAAATTTAACATGACCTGTGTCTTGGCTTTTAGACAGTCACATTTCATATTGTGGTCACAAATGAGAGGCAACATGGTTTAGTGCATGGTTGTCAACCTTGTCCACCCACTGGCCGTGGTTTCCTTCCGCAACTATAGAAGCTGTGAGACCCTGCATGACAAGAAACCCAGGCTGACTTTGAGTACTGAAGGGAGACACTGGTTAGGAGCCAGATAGAAGACTTGTGGGAGTGGCTGGGCAAGAGGTGTTGGGGAGTTGATGAACAAAGGGGGCTGATGATGGGGCTTGATGGCAGCTGGTGGGTTTGTGAGGGATGCCGTTGCCTGGCATGCTGTGGGGTACTTGTTAGTGCTTCTCTGTCCTCCACCTCCTGCAGCGTGCACTGTGCTCCTGCTATGGTGTAAGGCCAGCTGACTTCCTTTCTCATTTGAGCAGTGTGTGGTGCTGGTAGGGAAGAGCGGAGTGTGACACTGGGAGGTTGGTCAGGGGTGGAGAAGCAGATGAGAGTGCTTCTTCTCTTGCTGCTGCTGGGCCTTAGAACCCATGTGATTTTCCTGTAGTTTTATTGGTTATTTTCCAATCTGTGAGGTGCAAACACTGCTCTAGTGGTTAGAGCACGGATTGAGAATAATAAAAGGAAATATATGCATACTGTAAATACATTTAAAAGAAATAGACGAGGAACATTTTCCTTTATCTCCATTCACTCATTTCTCTCCCAGTGAGGAACAAATCCACTCCAGAATTCCAGTCTTCTTGAGTGATTGGAAGCTTGGACATCCAATTTTTCTGAATCCAAAGGCAATGACTCCATAGATGAAACTGGATCCACAATACAGTTTTGAGTCTTTTGGCAGGTGAGGAAAGGAGCAGTGGGAAGTTGGAGTGAAGCTACTGAGTTGTAGGGCAGCAGTATGGTTTCATGAAATTTCAGGAGATTTGCTTCTGATTACGGATCTCCAGTCCTGCCAGGTTCAACAAATGTCAGTAAACATGAGAGGAGGTAAATTGTCTAATCCTCAGCCTCCCTGAGATTGAAATATGGGCAAAATCAGTTTTCAGAACAAGCAGCTTAACGTTATTTGAGTAACAGAGTGGCACTGGTATCCGATTTACAAATAGCACAAATTCATATTCATTATAATACAGGTGAATATTTGCAGCCTAAGATTCAAAATATACCATTCCATATGCTACAGTCTTGTGCATGATCATGGTTGTCAGAGCCAGCGTTCATTAGGAAAGCTGCTAGAATAATTGATAATGTGTGTCACAGTATCATTTTCTACTGATGAGTTTCTATGAGGTGAAAAACAATGGTGCTCTCCATCTCCGGGAATACCACTAGTTACCTGAGTGGCAAATTCAGTGCTTGTGGTTTGTTGTACAGCTTGTATGATGAAAGCATTTTCTCTAGCAGGCTCAAGGCATAGAAACAGGCTATTACTGCTTTCATTTGCACAGTAGTATCTGCTTGTTGTTGGTCATAGATCTATCTCTGACACCAGATCTTGAATGTGCCTTGAACAGAATGGTATTATGAGTTCCTTTGGCATGCCACACTAATGTTTCTTTGGTGATGATTCATTTCCTGGTTTGGGAATAGGCCTTTCATGAAAACGTGTTGTAATGGTCCTTCAAAATTTCTGTCTGCTGTTTCAGGTTAGCATGAGCAAGATCGGCTACAATTATTTCTCCTTAAATATAAAATATGACAAATGTAGTTTAAAAAAGTTCGGTTGTGTATTGTTCACAATAGGCCCTTTCCCTGAAAGATCAAATCAAGACAAGATTTTTTTTAAAAAAAGAAGCCATCTCTTCTCATCTCTGAGCCAGATTCCAGCAGGATCCTGGGCAGCTGCACAAACAGGGGGATGGTGCAAGAAGCTTCTTGAGTTTCTACATAGGGCCTGGCCAGAACCAACTGGGGAGTCCAGGCCTTGCTTCTTGTTCTTGTTCCTCTGGGAAAAAGGTGTCTGAAGAGAGGCAGGGCCATGTCACCAATTCTCCTTCACCCCAGCCAGCAAAGAAGGCTGGGCACAAGCAGGGAGCATGCTGAAGCATCACTAAAGGGGACTGAGCTACTTCGGTGGAAAATGCACTCTGAGAATCCTGAGGGTCAGATAAAAGTTACCCTGGAAACCTAAACAAAAGTGGGCAGGGTGTGAAGTGGGTAAAAATAAAAATATTTAAAATAATAGAGCTGAAAAGCTATTAGTGTCTCAAATACATCAAAGCAGCTAAAGCTTGAACACCTGTGGTCTGCAGACAACCTCATTAGCAGGTGAGCCACTCAAATTGAAGCTTCTGTTATCAGTCAAAAGTCAAACCATTTGGTCAGTAAAATTCAGTCACTATTTCTTCTCAACTTCTTTTAATTTCTTACTAACCAAGCTATGTTGAAATCTCTTAACTGTAAAGTCTGAGGCCACCTTCTGCAGTAAAAACAGCAGCCATGAGCTAAGTTGCAGAGTCACATCCTCACGTTCCATTTATTGCCCCAAAACAATGTAATATCAGGGGCTGTTAAGAAGGTGAGCCTGTCTTAATAGAACTCACCATCACCAGATAAAGAAACAGATCTTAAAATGTTTAAAGAAAACTTTGTTTGACAGCATTCTGTGTGGGAAGAAACTGCTTATCAACAGTTGTGATTGTGAAGTCTGTAGTTCTCTATTTGGCCTTTACAGTCCCCAGTTCTCTGTTGTTTCTCTACATGGTCTCTGTCTGCTTCTTTAATTGTTTCTGTCTGTTGCATAACTAATTTTGCAAAATTTAAATCAACTAAGGTGGTGAGGTATGACTGGTTAAAGAATTGTTTCATAAGGGGCTAGGATTGGTGCAAAATACAGTTTTGTAGTACTTTTGTTTAAACTGATTTGGTTATGGTATAGCTAAGTAGGACCCAAGTTTTAACTATATAAACTGGAGTCCAAAGGGAAGTTCTTTGGACTGTAACTCTGGGACACAGCCCAAGATCAGAACTGCCAGACCTCCACGCCCTGCCAACCATACCATGCAGAAGCCAGAGTCTCCAGATGATCTAATCTTGATGCCATCAAGAAAAGTTCATCTGTCTTTTTGTAGTGGTGAGCATTGTATGCTTAGTGTGTGTATTCTGTTGATCCATTGCTAATAAATATAGGTTAAGGATATTACTGTGTAAGGTCTTTTCGCTGTAAAAGGCTCTGCAGACCCATAGAGCCCTGAGTCCACCGAGAATGGGTGTTAGCCCTGAGCCCACAGAGGGGTACAGTTGGGTCCCTTCATTTCTGAGTACCCAAAAGAGAGGGTTCATGGGGTGGGAGCCCTGAATTATGTGGGTAACACTAACCACAGTCTTGCTCCCATAGGGCTTGATCCTGACTCATTGAAGTCAAAGGCCAAACTCTAATTAACTTTAGTGGTGAAGGATCAAGCCTATGTAGCACCAAAAAAGAAAAAAATGCTGCAGCATTCTGGTTCTTTACAAACGCTGTTGTTGTGATGGTACATGGCTGGCAGCCATGCCACCTTATGCTGCACTCCTATCAGCTCTCTGAAGCAGGATGGTGCAGTAACTAGATATGAGACAAGCCCTCTACACCAACATTCCACACAAAGATGGACTACAAGCCGTCAAGAACACTATCCCCGATAATGTCACGGCTAACCTGGTGGCTGAACTTTGTGACTTTGTCCTTACCCATAACTACTTCACATTTGGGGACAATGTATACCTTCAGATCAGCGGCACTGCTATGGGTACCCGCATGGCCCCACAGTATGCCAACATTTTTATGGCTGATTTAGAACAACGCTTCCTCAGCTCTCGTCCCCTAAAGCCCCTACTCTACTTGCGCTATATTGATGACATCTTCATCATCTGGACCCATGGAAAAGAAGCCCTTGAGGAATTCCACCATGATTTCAACAATTTCCATCCCACCACCAACCTCAGCCTGGTCCAGTCCACACAAGAGATCCACTTCCTGGACACTACAGTGCTAATAAACAATGGTCACATAAACACCACCCTATACCGGAAACCTACTGACCGCTATTCCTACCTGCATGCCTCCAGCTTTCACCCTGACCACACCACACGATCCATCGTCTACAGCCAAGCTCTGCGATACAACCGCATTTGCTCCAACCCCTCAGACAGAGACAAACACCTACAAGATCTCTGTCAAGCTTTCTTACAACTACAATACCCACCTGCAGAAGTAAAGAAACAGATTGATAGAGCCAGAAGAGTTCCCAGAAGTTACCTACTACAGGACAGGCCTAACAAAGAAAATAACAGAACGCCACTAGCCGTCACCTTCAGCCCCCAACTAAAACCCCTCCAACGCATTATTAAGGATCTACAACCTATCCTAAAGGATGACCCAACACTCTCACAAATCTTGGGAGACAGGCCAGTCCTTGCCTACAGACAGCCCCGCAACCTGAAGCAAATACTCACCAACAACCACATACCACACAACAGAACCACTAACCCAGGAACTTATCCTTGCAACAAAGCCCGTTGCCAACTGTGCCCACATATCTATTCAGGGGACACCATCACAGGGCCTAATAACATCAGCCACACTATCAGAGGCTCGTTCACCTGCACATCCACCAATGTGATATATGCCATCATGTGCCAGCAATGCCCCTCTGCCATGTACATTGGTCAAACTGGACAGTCTCTACGTAAAAGAATAAATGGACACAAATCAGATGTCAAGAATTATAACATTCATAAACCAGTCGGAGAACACTTCAATCTCTCTGGTCACGCGATCACAGACATGAAGGTCGCTATCTTAAAACAAAAAAACTTCAAATCCAGACTCCAGCGAGAAACTGCTGAATTGGAATTCATTTGCAAATTGGATACTATTAATTTAGGCTTAAATAGAGACTTGGAGTGGCTAAGTCATTATGCAAGGTAGCCTGTTTCCTCTTGTTTTTTCCTACCCCCCCCCCAGATGTTCTGGTTTAACTTGGATTTTAACTTGAAGAGTGGTCAGTTTGGATGAGCTATTACCAGCAGGAGAGTGAGTTTGTGTGTGTATGGGGGTGGGGGGGATGTGAGAACCTGGATTTATGCAGGAAATAGCCCAGCTTAATTGTCATGCAGATTGTGTAAAGAGTTATCACTTTGGATGGGCTATCACCAGCAGGAGAGTGAATTTGTGTGGGGGGGTGGAGGGTGAGAAAACCTGGATTTGTGCTGGAAATCACTTTAGATAAGCTATTACCAGCAGGACAGTGGGGTGGGAATAGGTATTGTTTCATATTCTCTGTGTATATATAAAGCCTGCTGCAGTTTCCACGATATGCATCTGAAGAAGTGAGCTGTAGCTCACGAAAGCTTATGCTCTAATAAATTGGTTAGTCTCTAAGGTGCCACAAGTCCTCCTTTTCTTTTTGCGAATACAGACTAACACGGCTGTTACTCCAAAAAACCATCTAGATGCTTTAGGAAATCGCATTGATTGAATAAGTGGAACTTCACTTCTGAGTCATTTGGAAAATTCCCATTGATGTCAGTAGGGCCAAATGGCCTCAAAGAAGTTTTGTGACAAGGCTGCTGGTGGCCAGATCCTTTCTATCCCTCCTATTCTTCTGAGAAAGCAGGTTCATAATGGACAGGCCACTTCCAATGGGCCACTCTTCCCAGCAGAGACACCTTCCCCACAAGACATTGACCCCTGACTATGTGTGATCTTCTCTGCCATATGACTCCAGCTCCTTTGGGAGAACCAGTATTGTATTTCCCACCCCATAAGACACTTGAGTTCATGGCATACAGTCATTGATAGTGTGTTGATTTTCATTATTACAGACTTTCTAAACATTATGATCAGTGCTTTCAGCACTGAATTGGAAAAGATCATGTTTTATCTTCTGTGCTTTTACAAGCATTGTTATCCTCTGACTGAAATGGATCCTTAAATAATGAATGAACTGTCAAGTTTCATGCTTTTGTGCTTTTCTTTCCAGTGAAATATTACAGAATAATACAAATCTCATTAGCTCTCAGAAAGGTGACTAATATTTTCTTTTATGAAACACATTCATTTGCTATTATAACCTTTTTCTTACCTTAAACAGGGCCCTAGACCTTGGCTTTCCTAATGTAAACAAGACCATATGTGCCAAATGCCGTATAAACACAATGTTGGCATTTGGAGGAGGGGTGGTTTCGGCTTTATATACTTATTGCAAGACAAATTGCGCCAAGCTTTTGATTTATAGGGATTTATACTGAGTGATAAATTAAGCTATAGAGGTTTGGGGATTTGTTTGGGAGATGAGTAATCTGCATAATATGCATATGTGAATCTAATTTAAATATTTAATGACAGTTTTATTCAGTGGTAATTTTGTATTAAATATTCATAAGTAATGTTAGTGTTACTAACAGCTAAACCCCTTTTGTGTGCTGCATAACAACATTGTGCTTTAGTATGGCAAACTGTTTAGGTTAAGCATCCTTTATGCTGAGCTGAGTCTATGACTAAAACCAAAGATCACTGTAAAGGAAGTATTAACTAAATACCAATTAAGTTAATGTAGCCATGCTTTTGTAGGATTGGACAATACAGAAAAATAGTAATTGTTAAAATCCACTGGCAAAGGTGCGGGAAGTGATTTTTTTTCCCAAAGGTACAAAAGGTGCCCATCTCATTAAGTCAATGGGATTTGTGCTTCTAATTTACTTAGGTGCTTTTGAAAACCCCATTCTAACTACTATTTGTACCTTTGAAAATCTCCCCCTTCGTTACCATCTTTGTAATGTACTTGTGGTGTTATTCTACTATGCGAAAAAAGAACGAGTTCTAATATGTGCCAAGCTGGGCTGTCGTTCGTACCATAAAAATGATCCATGAATGTCATACTTTACTGAGGAGAGATCTACAGTGAAACAGGGTTAGATCTTAACATATATTAGAATTGTACAGAGAAGGACAACAAAAATGATTAAGGGTATGGAACAGCTTCCATATGAGGAGAGATTAAATAGACTGGAACAGTTCAGCTTAGAAAAGTGCCGACCATGGGGGGATATGATAGAGGTCTATAAAATCATCAATGGCATGGAGAAAGTGAATAAGGGAGTGTTATTAACCCATTCATACAACACAAGAACCAGGGTGTGATGGGTTCCTCCTGGGGTGCCACCTGGAACTGGGGTACCACTGATCCCCCTGACCCACCAGCCTGGGCTTCCTCTCACACTGTACAGCTGTGACACGCTGCAAAGCCTTCCAGCATGCACTTTCACCAGCCTTCATACAAGTAGGGACACATCCAGCTGCAGTTACATGCAGGTCTCTGACTAGCCCCTGCATAGGAAAGCTACAGTCAAGGCAACTCCCAGCTCTCCAGGCACGCACCCCCTTTGGAGTATAAACCCAAAATTATACCGTTTTGCGCTGCACAGGGAACTTTGTACGGCGTAAGCTCATAAAGTTTGCCCCTTCCCTCAATGTGGAGAGGAATATGCAACAGCCTTTGCCCCAGAGTCATGATTCCCACACACTTCACTCCAACTCACTGGTTTAGATAAAGCAATAACAAGTTTATTAACTACAAAAGATAAGTGATTATAAGGGACAGCAAATGGATCAAAGCAGATTACCTAGCAAATAAACATGTCCTTATAGAGTCATAGCATCCATTACTCACAGGCTGTTTGGAGTGTTCTCAGGAGGCTCACCACCAGATGGGAAATAAGCATCTCCGAAGGCCTATTGTTTTTTCCTAATGGCCCATTGCCCTGAATAGGCCCCTCCCACCCAGCTATCTAGCCTGAAAGCATCTTGTCTAGTGAGCATTACCCAGGTATAACTACATTTGAAATACAGATACATAATCAATATTCATAACTTCAGATACCAAAATGATACATGCATACAAGTAGGATAATCATATTCAGTAAATCATAACTTTTCCAATGACACCTCACATGACTTATCTTGCATAAAATACATCATAATTATGTCATAATCATATCATAATATCACCGTGAAGAATATGGGGTGCAGTGTCACACAGGGGTCACCCAATGACATTAATAGGCAGCAGGTTTAAAACAAATACAAGGAAGTATTTCTTCACACAAAGCACAGTCAACCTGTGGAACTCTTTGCCAGAGGATGTTTTGAAGGTCAAAAGTATAACTGGGATAAAAGAATTAGATAAATTCACTGAGGACAGGTCCACCAATGGCTATTAGCCAAGATGGTCAGGGACGCAAGCCCATGCTCTGGGTGTCCCTAAACCTCTGACTGCCAGAAGCTGGGACTGAATGACAGTAATGGATCACTTGCTAAATTGCCTCATTCTGTTCCTTCCCTCTGAAGCATCTGTCACCAACCATTGTCAGAAGACAGGATTCTGGACTAGATGGACCATTGGTCTGATCCCGTAAGGCTATTCTTATGTTCTTATAAAGAGTGTGCCTACTGTAGATAACTGACTGTGGCACAGATAGAAGAAAATAACTTCCAGTTTCACTACAGTCTATAAACCCTCCCTGTAATTCAATTGTGTTATCATATGTTGTGGTCATATTGCTTTGCATCTGTGATTCTATCAGATCTCAAAGATTAAGAAGGGTCTAATTGGATCAGGACTTAAACTGACACCAAAGAACAAGCAAGTGCCAGTGGCTCAATAGGAGACATTTTCCCCTATGCCTTAGCACTGAACTTCTGCTGGATGGATGGATTATTGTTACTTAATCACTGAGTTCCCAAAAGCGTGCTAGGCACTATGCATAGAAAGAAAATGGACATGGCTTGTGCTCTCAAGGGATTAAGTAGAAAAATGATAAGACGTGTGACAAAACAGAGAGAGGGGGAATTGGGGGGCAATGAGCTAGCGCAGTCATTGTCACATTCTGGAGCACAATCCAGACCAGTGAGGAGTTGTCATTGCCTGTCCTGTGCTGGGTACCTCACAATGCTTTGCTGTTGTAGCTCCTAACCTGGGCTGCTCTGATCCCAGCAGCCTATTGGCAACACACCAGTCACATTCTGGCTTCCACCAGCCTTGGTTGCTATTTATAGGGTGACACCCCCCCCAACACATTCCCAGACCCAGATTTTCACAGAAACGTGTTCTGCACTGTCCAGTCCTCTCCTGGACAGTTCATATATTAACGTTTGTTGTTCAGAGTCAATATTCAACAGTTTGCTACTGTTAACTGGAGTTACCAAAAAGTTCAGTTTAAGCACAGAACTAAATGGGTTTAGATTAAAAAATAAAACAAACTTATTAACAAAAGAAGGCAGGAATTCAAGTGAATTCCAGTATAAGAGATAAAGTTAGAAATGGTTACACACAAATAAAAAGTGAAAATATGCATCTAAAAGTCTATAAAAACTTAATCTAGGAAGTGTTGGTTCAAGTCTTTTGTTCAAGATGGCTTTCTCACCCACAGTCTTCCAGCAAGATCATGACTGACACTTTCCTTGGCCAGGATCTCTCCCAGAGGCCTTAAGGTGCTGGTACCTTTGTCATCTTAGGTGAAAGAAAAAGAACTTGGGGTTCTCTGCCCCTTTCTTTTATAGTCCAGTGAACCCTTGAAGTGGATTTTTCTGAAGCCTACCTCTCAAAGCAAAGTTTATTCAAACAGTAAAGGAGGTGACATGGAGTCTGGTGAAGGAGAATCCGTGATCTTTCTTCCCACCTGTGTTAGCTGAAATGCAGATTTTCTTTATTGCCTGATATTTCATCCCCCTGCTGTCTTGAGGACCCTGTTTTATTTATACATATATAATGTAAATTTGAGTAAATACTTATTCCCCTGTTTAGGATAGGCTTGTTTAACAATCTGTGCTGAGCCAGGGCTTTGTGGTTTTGAACATGCGCTAATAACATCATATAGGGAAATTCATAACTTTATATGTAAAGTTGCTACACACATTTCACCATGACATTATTGATCAGAGAGTTATTGGTTTTCAAATGATACCTCACAAGGCATATTTTGTACAAAGATTATTACAATGGTGCATAGGATGTGAATGCAGGAGTGCTTTCAGTTACATAGTTTTTGCACCTCCGTTGTCTTTACCCCCCTTCTGCCCCCCATCCTTTAACTATATGTTTTAGATGTTGTGATAATTTGATGCTGTTTTTATTGCTAGGCAAATATCTCTGTGGTTCCATATAGATGTGTGTGTATATATATGTACAAGCGTGTCTGTGTACACATGTGTGTGCAGTCCATATTCTTGCCTCTCAGCAATGGATGTACAATGGATTCTCCAAGTTTATGGTGCTCCCAGATTCCCTAGAGGCTACCAGAGGCATTTTGCCTCCAATATCTCTCCATCACTGGCTAGTGCTTCATAGAACTCACTCTAGATCAGGTTTCAGAGTAACAGCCGTGTTAGTCTGTATTCGCAAAAAGAAAAGGAGTACTTGTGGCACCTTAGAGACTAACCAATTTATTTTGGTTAGTCTCTAAGGTGCCACAAGCACTCTAGATCAGGATGACCAACCTTTTCAGCCTCCAGGCCAAACACATGATTTCACAACCATAATCTCTGAAGAAGAGTTACTGTCCTGTTCTGCTCCCTTTGTGCTGCTCAGGCACCATGGGGTGGAGTGAGGGAGTGAGGTTCTCAGCAGCATAGGTGTGTCAGAGCTACACCTCCCTCCACAAAGTCCCTGGCACAGGATGCACTTTGGGAGTGGGGAGGGTTATATTAGGAGAGTTGCTGGTGTTTGCTTTGCTCCAGCTATCCCCAGCTTGGCTACCACCTTTGCTTCTCCTTCTTCCTCCTCAGCTATATTGTCCCCAAACTGTCCTTGACGGCAGTGTGGGGAGCAGAGCCATCCTTTGCCAGGCCTGCCCTAGACTCAGACAGAGCCAGCTGAGTTCCTATTCTCTCTCACTGAGGCTCTCACATTTCAGTGGGGAAGCAGATGATGGAGAAGCCGGATTTGCTCTCTCCTCCTTCCCCTGCAGTGCAGCAGGCAGTCTACAGGGGAGCTGCTGAGCAGAGAAAGGACAGAAGTTGCTCAGATCATACCCAGCTAACATCCAACCTGCTCCTGGAGCCACAGGGGAAGCAGGAGGAGGCAGCTGGAGTGGTGGTGCCCCGTACAGCCTCCCCATGCCAACAAGACTAATAAAAACACTTCAGTTTACATACCATAGGGAGAGAGCAAACTTTCAATTCAGAATCAAATGCATGTTTTCTTCTTAATCCGGTTGCCCTTGAGGGCCACAATTTGCATACACCTTCTCTACAGCACCAATGCCTGATATCAATGTAAGCGAGGGTAGTGCTGCAGGGAAGTTATATGATGCACCACTAGGGGAAAGTAGACTGAAACCACCACAGGGCCCTCTGGTGGTGGCAGCAGCCAGGCTGAATAGGAAGGGGGAAAAGATTGTGGGGAAGAGCACACTTGGAAGAGGAAAGACAATTCTCAGTATTGCCAGCCCCAGAGGTTCAAACATCATGAGTCAAACCACAAAAGATCATGAGATTTAAAATATATTTTGTAGTTGGTCTGCCATTTGATCTTTGAATCCCCCACACCCCAGCACGTGTGTGTGTATGTGTGTGGCAATTAGTGTTGCCAACTCTCTCAAATTTATTGAATAAGGTGATTTTGACAACCTACTGCAGAAACTCTTACCCCACACCTGCCTATTCCCTCCCCAGACATCAGTTCTGCACCCACATCAGTTCTACACCTCATCTGTTCTGTCCTCTTACCCCCCATCAATTTAGTTGCCCACCTGTTCTATCCCCCAGTCCCACCTCTGCTCCTCCTCCTGCAGCTCTTCACCCCCTTTCCCCAGGCCTGAGAAGGGCTCCAGTGGGGTCCCCTCTTCCCCTTCCCAGGCTGGGCTCTGCAGGAATGGAGAGGGGAGGAAGCAGAGGATGACTCCTGCTACTCACAGTGGGGAGGGAGAAGCTGGGCAACCCTGAGTGGCTGGGTTCTCTGTTCCCTCCTGCCGTGTGTCAGAATAGTGTCAGCTCCTAGGGGGAGAGGGAGAAAGCTCTGCCTGTTTCTTTCAACTGCTCTACTTGGCTGCTCTTCCCCAAGAGATGAGGCAAGTGGGAAAGGCACCCACTCATAGCTCCCCCCTTGCAGGGCTGACATTGGTGAGAGGATTAAAGCTTCTCTACACTAGAGAATGGCTGCAGTCCCACCCAAACACGTGTGATTTGCAGAGAAATGGCAAGAGTTGGCAACACTGTATTATGCCCATCTATACTGTGCTTGTCATTTCAGTTGGATACAGTATTCCTCAATGCCTGCCCTAAACACTTGGGGTTTTTCTCTAGAAATGTCTATGATGTTTCAGTTATAGGTTAAATGATTCTTTAGTATATTTAACAGTTTAGGTTTGTAAAGCAATTTGGAGCCTTTCAGGATGAAATACACCATATTGTAAATATAAATACATAAAAATATAAAATGTTGCTGCTTGTTAGAACATGAGAAACCCTTGAATCCAAGGCCAGTCCATTGAAGTTAGAACTATTGTTATAACTTGTAAAAGGGAAAGGATGTGAGAGAATTCTATAATGTAGAAAAGTTCTTCAGGAGCGTTGTGGTTTGATCAAGGCAATTCTAGTTTTCTACATTTACATTCAGATACTGTAAATCCTAGCTGCAGTTATCTGCATTCTTATTAACAGCTTGGTTTTAAAAAAGACAAAAGTGTGGGCAGTAAAGGATTATAGAACTGTGCATATAAGTCCCAGATACCTGTTTTTAGCAAAAGCTAGTTTAAAAAAACCCAAACCCTTTTGCCCTGTGGGAAGATGGGCTGGAATCTGGAAAGAGACAAATCGTATGAGCTGATGTGTGAAATGCAGAGCAAGATTAGGTGAAGTGATTGAGCTACAGAGGATTTAAAAAACAGTTTGTATTTTTGATTAACCAGACATGTCAAAGAAACTTTGACATAGAAACTTCATCAAGACATGATTATAGAGGAAGTTAACACACTAAAATAAGATTAATTTAGGCAGTATCAGTGTAACGCTCCTCTCACTGCAGTATCTGAGCACCTTACTGTTACCATGCAATGTTAAATACTTTTGTGTTTCACTCCAGAAATACCTGTTTCAGTTGTGGGTGAAGTGACACATTTTTGTATTTATATTCACAACACCTTTGCGGAATCTCCATTTGACAGATGGGAACTGAGGCATGAAGGATTAAGTAACTTGCCAAAAATCAAATGGGAAGTCTGTGGAAAAGCAAGGGGATTGAACATGGGCAGGGCCAGATGTAGGGGCTGGTGACCCAGGCAACTGCTTGGGGTGCTGGGGTTGGGGGGGCACTGGGCTCGGGATGCTGTTTTTGTTAGCAACAAAAGGAAAAACAGAATATTTTGAAGTAAAATGTTTCAGGTATTCCATATGTTGATTCATTTTTCACTAACCTCCTGGAATATTCTGGACCTTTGTAGAATCTCATGGAACCTTCCAGACCTTCTGAGAACTATATCTTCCGCGAACCTCCTAGAATGTTGTCAGCAATTACAACATATATAAGGGGCAGGCATCACCAGTCGGTCAGTGAGATATAAGAATGAAGTGAAATAAAGTGAGAGCCCAGCTGCGATATTGTAAATCTTGGTTTTTTGTGTAGTTGTGGAAGTGCACTTGTGTTTTAAGACTTGAAGAGTGTAAGTAGTGACTAATAAAGGACATATTTAATGAGACACCAGAGATATCTATTGAACCAGTATCTACACAACAGTATGAAAGAAAAACTGTTACTAATTTTGCCATACTTAACACATAATGTTTGATGACTTTGTAAGACTGCAGAACATAGACTTTTGCTCTTCCTAATACTGTCTGTTTTCCCCCCATAGAAAATTAAAGATGCCCCCGAAGAAGCTTTCAGGAGCTCAGTATAGGAAGCATAAAGCTTTTTTAAAATCTAGTTTGCAGAAGGGGTGAACTTGATGGGAAAATATCTGAAACAGAACGTCATAGACCGGGCTTTAGGCATTAGCGATCCTCCCATGCAGAAGAAATTGAGGAGTGAAGTTTAAATGATGGATGTCCTATTACTAAGGAATTAGCAAATTTACCTGCAGATAATGAATGGAAATGTGAGGAAAGTGATGGAGAATCATCCAGTTTTCCTGATGGCATAAAGGAAAGTGATGATAAAGAAGAATGTGGCTCATATGCAAAGGAGAGAAACAATAAAGAAGAATCAGCCTCACATGATGACAGAAACAGCAATGAAAAAAATTGCACACCACAAATCGATACATCAGATCCTGCTTTATGGCCAGTGATCCTAAACCAGTATTGATCGTACAATTTTGAATGGGCCAGGCAAAACTGAGGCTATGGTGCTTCCAGTAAATGAGCAGAAGTGACACTTCTCAAAGTCACACTGCGAAAGAGCGCTCAAGAATATGAGAAACTGAATCGGCATTGGCTAGTTTCCTCAAAATCAACCAACAAATTGTTCTCGTTTTGTTGGAAAATATTTGACAAGAATGCCAAATCGTTGCTTGTGCTTTCCAGATACAATTACTGGCAAAATTTAGCTGATGCTCTGAAGCAACATGAAAAGTCACCTGGCCATTTTAAGGCCTATTCCAAATGGATAGAGGTCGAGTCCAAGCTTAAGCTGAATAAATGCATAGACACAGAAAACCAGCACATTATTAATGTAGCAATCCAGCATTGGAGGAACATGCTTGAATGTCTGATCTCAATTATCCTCTTCCTTGCAAAGAAAATTTGGCATTCCAGGGCTTGTTGGATAAGTTGTTCACTGGCTATAACAGTAATTTCCTCGGTTTGTTAAAGCTCTGTTGGAAATACAATGTTGTCATGCATGAGCACCTGTGTCGAGTAGTTCACAAAGAAGCTATGGACCATTACTGCAGCAAAACAATTCAAAACAAATTGATTGACCTTATGGCAAGGAAGGTGCTTAATAACATATTGATGCGGCTCAGCGAAGCGAAGTACTCTGCCATAGTAATGGACTGCACTCCCGACATTAGTCACAGTGAAAACATTTCATTTACAGTAAGATTTGTTGACAACGAGGATGTAGCCAAGTAAAGGAACACTCGATCTGTTTCTGGTGTGTGGACAACTCTACTGGAAAAGGCCTAGTATAACACTTTATGAATGTCTTGAATGAGAATAAAATAAAGCTTCAGTACTGCCGTGGCCCAGGCTACGACAACAGCGAGAGCATGAAGGGAAGAAACAATGGCATCCAGGCAAGGATCCTTGCATTGAATCCAAGAGCTTTCTTTCTGCCTTCTGAATGCCATTCCCTCAAGCTGCTTGTGTCAGATGCAGCGTCATATACTTTAGATTCAGTATCTCTCTTTGGAGTATTGCAAAGGATATACATCCTGTTTGCAGCATCAACTACCAGGTGGGAGATCCTCATGAACAATGTTAGAAATCTGACCATGAAGCCGCAAAGTGACACTCGCTGGAAGAGCCACACTGACAGCATAAGGCCAGTGAAGTACCAAGTGACTGAGGTTTACGACACCCTGATGGAACTGGTGCAGTCGAGTAAAGTCAAGGCCAAAATCCTACACAAGGCACAAAGCTTGGCAAACCAGATCACTGACTTCAAATTTCTGGTCTCCATTGTGGTTTGGAATGCTATCCTGTTCCAAGTAAACATTGTAAACAAGGCATTACAAACTCAGTCGATAGCTATCGCAATCGCTACTGCTTTGATGAGAAGCTGCCTTCCTTTTCATTGTGGCCTACAGAAACAATGGATTTGAAGATGCCATCACTGCTGCCAGAGAAATGGCAGAAAACTTAGGAGCTGAGCCTGTCTTCAAGGAAACTTTGTATTCATTGGAAGAAGAGACAGTTTGGTTACCAGGGCAGAGATGAGGTGATGGGAAGCTCAGAATTAAAATTCAAGAGGGAGAGTTTTTGCTCGCTTGTTGACACTGCTTGTGTCCATCAAAGAAAAGGTTCAGACAAATGAAGCACCATGAAAAGACCTGGGCTTTTTTGTCTGACTTTAGTAAGCTGCTGGAGGACAGGAAAACACACTTGAGTAATTGTACGGGCCATCACTGTAACCTGACACATGGGGTATGTTTGGACGTAATGATAAAGATCTCTTTGTCAAATTGGACAACATCTGTTACATCTTGCCATCCTGGAAGCACTCTCCACTCCAAGTTTTCCAGTTCATTCATGATGCAGAACTGAAGGATGCTTTTCCTAATGTGTGGATAGCTTTAAGGATTGTTTCAGAGTAACAGCCGTGTTAGTCTGTATTCGCAAAAAGAAAAGGAGTACTTGTGGCACCTTAGAGACTAACCAATTTATTTGAGCATGAGCTTTCGTGAGCTACAGCTCACTTCATCGGATGCATACTGTGGAAACTGCAGCAGACTTTATATACACACAGAGAATATGAAACAATACCTCCTCCCACCCCATTGTCCTGCTGGTAATAGCTTATCTAAAGTGATCATCAAGTTGGGCCATTTCCAGCACAAATCCAGGTTTTTCCACGCTATGCATCTGATGAAGTGAGCTGTAGCTCACGAAAGCTCATGCTCAAATGCTATTACCAGCAGGATAGTGAGTTTGTGTGTGTGGTTTTTGGGAGGGGGGTGGAGGGTGAGAAAACCTGGATTTGTGCTGGAAATGGCCCAACTTGATGATCACTTTAGATAAGCTATTACCAGCAGGACAGTGGGGTGGGAGGAGGTATTGTTTCATATTCTCTGTGTGTATATAAAGTCTGCTGCAGTTTCCACGGTATGCATCCGATGAAGTGAGTTGTAGCTCACGAAAGCTCATGCTCAAATAAATTGGTTAGTCTTTAAGGTGCCACAAGTACTCCTTTTCTTTTTGAGGATTGTGTTCACACTGCCAGTCACAGTTGCGAGTGGTAAGCGCAACTTTTCAAAGTTCAGGCTCATTAAAACATATCTTCGATCAATGATGGCCAATGAGAGACTGACACCGCTTGCTATTTTATCCCTGGAAATTGCCATTGGCATTTGGATCTCTCTGACGCTGTGCTTCACTTTGCAAGGCCAAAGGCGAGAAAAGCGACCTTTTGAACTAAAGAACTAGGGTTAACATTCTAAGGGTGTCACCTACTGTCACACTATTTAACACTGATTCACCCAGTGTTGGTGCACAGTAAAATTTCTTGATGTTAGTACATTTCAGTTATTCTCAAAATTAAAAAGTTTCTATAAGCTTAGAGAAAACATCAATACGTACAGATTTACTGATCTGAGAGTGCAAATTTATCGTCTTCTCTGACAGGGATAAATATCATGCATGCAAATTGTGCATCAAAGGAGTAAAATGGGCTACAAATGTGTTAAAAATAAGCTATTCAAAAGTTTAACAAATGGAGGAGGGGGTGCCAAAGATGATCCTAGCATGGGGCACTTTTGATCTAGGGCCTGCCCTGAACATGGGTCTCCCGAGTCTGTATGTAGCACTCTAGTCAGTAGGCCATCCTCCTCCTTTTAAGGTAGGAGCAGGCAACCAAGCACCAAAACAAAACAGTTGTTCATGCTGTGATTTTTTTCCTGAGGTCTTTTAGCAGTTTTTGTGACATCTATTTTTTTCGTATTCCAGAACAGGATAGCCAACACATTAAAAAGACACTAGGTTTTACTTTCAACTCATCCCACAAAAAAGAGTATCCGGCTTTCCTCTAAATCTTACCAGGTGGTCTTTTCTCTTCTCATATTTCACTAAAGAACACCTTGCTGGAAAGAAATCAAGTTTTGGTTTTTTTAACTAGAAGTGCCAGTATCACAATTAAGGCAGTGTGGTACTGGTAATTATATGATCAGTAATTATACAATAATGTTGCAGTGATTTTCTTGTATTGTTACATACATGAAGAAAATAGCTACTCATGTACCCATTAGATAGCTCTGTTTGAATGAAATGCCTTTGGCCAGGTATTTTCTCACCTCTTCAATGAAATTGTATTTGTCTGCCTTATCCTTGCTGATGAACTGATAAATACTTAACATATATTTCAACTTATGCTAAACAATCTGCACCTGGTATTTAGCTGTGACGCTCCAAGTATGTTTCCCAGACCTCAGGAAGAGCTCTGTGTACCTCAAAACCTTGTCTGTTTTGGCAACAGAAGTTGGTCCAATAAAGACGTTACTTCTCCCACCTTTTCTCTCTAGTATCCTGGGACTGACATGGCTACAACAACACTGTACACAAAAATGGATCCTGGAAATAAATTGTGATTCACCTGACTGGCCACTGGATGTCGTAATTGCCCATAAATGCCTCTGTAACATCATCAATCAGATAGTAAGAAGAATCTTGACTCTTAGCAAATGTAGCTTGAAAAGGACATTTTTTTAAAGAGATTGCTACATCCCTCTTAAAAACTACTAGGCTAAGTCCAAAATGTTGAGCCTCTGATGAAAAGAGCAGTAAATATAGGGAAGTGTTACTGAATATCTGCAGAGAGTGACATCTAATTACCCTTTAATAAGACTGATAGTGACTGCAGTGCAGGGCATAAACTGAGGTGATTCTGAGGCCTATTAGGGGAGCAAAAAAATACAGGGCTAAGCTGCTCTGAGGACAGCAAAGGGAGAAAGCCTTGGCTCAGATCCCGAGCTGTGATCTGGCCTTTATGTTCAACTCTGACAGTGTCAATGGAGCAAAGAACAGTCAGTTCTCCCTAGCCAGGCCTTCCACAAGCATGGGGGAGTCTCAGCCAGCTCCTGCGCCAACCCTCTGTAGCCCCCAGTTTAGGGAGTGTGCTAGGGAGAGAGTGGCTGGAGCATGCTGCTCTGGCAATCCAAGGCTGTCAAACAGCTCCTTGGATCAGGTGGTTTCAGCTGGCTCCTTATCATTCCCTGTCTCATCTTCTGCAGCTGGACATAGCTCAGTAACTATCCCCAAGAGTTTGTTAGCAATTTACAACATTCTGGTAATGATGCAGTTTAATTCTGACAAGCTTGGTTTCCCACAGAAACACATAGCATATCATTTTTACA
Organism: Lepidochelys kempii; assembly: GCF_965140285.1. NCBI lineage: Eukaryota > Metazoa > Chordata > Testudines > Cheloniidae > Lepidochelys > Lepidochelys kempii. The sequence goes on from NC_136380.1 coordinate 98,593,978, forward strand.
TTAAAAAAATAAGCATAGAATACACACATGTAACTTCCCCTCTGGGGGAGGTTCAGGAGGCAATGTGTTGCAATGAACTGGACAGACAACAGTCATCTTGGTTATGTTATTTAACTTTGGGAGGTACTGATATACTGTGCTGAAGGGTGGGGTATAAAATGTGTTTGTTTTTAAAGATATTCATATTAGATCATGTCTGATCCTGTCCTTATATTTTTAAAGGGGTTGCATACAAAGCCACATTTTCAGCAATTAAAAGTGATTGTGAAATATTTATATTACAGGGATTCTCCTGGATGTCTTCATGAACTAGAAAAAGTGGAATAATCCCTGTATACTGGGTAAAGCTTAGAAACAGGGATGGGAAATCAAATCAGAAAAGATGTTTTAGGCCCCAATCCTGCAACTGGATCTGTGCAGGCAGGTCCCAATGCCTATACAGAGCCCTATTCACTTCTGGGCAGCTCCACACAGGTTCAGGGATCCACCCATGTAGATCGGATTGCACAGTCAAAGCCTTCAGAAACTGGGGGGAAGTGAGTGGCAGCTGAATTAATGTGCATAAATATCTAGCTGCCTCTCTCTGTTTTTATTTTGTTGGCTAAACAAGAATGACTGTCTGGTACATACAAGGCACCTTATTTCTAATCTACTTAGTCTAGCTTCAATTTGGACTTTGGTATGCCATTAGACCTTGTTATGCCTTTGTCTGAGTGTATGTGGTTTTTTTCTATTGTTGGTTTTGATTCTTCTAGATTTTAAGGCTAGAAGGGACCATTGTGATCATCTAGTCTTACCTCATCAATAACACTGGCTATAAAGTTTCACCAAGTGATTTCTGTGGGAAGCCCATACTTTCTGGTAACATAAGAACGGCCATACTGAGTCAACCAAAGGTCCAACTAGCCCATTATCCTGTCTTCTGAAAGTGGCCAATGTCAGGTTCCCCAGAGGGAATGAACAGAACAGGTAATCATCAAATGATCTATTCCCTGTTGTTCATTCCCAGCTTCTGGCAAACAAAGGCTAGGGACACCATCCCTGCTCATCCTGGCTAATAGCCATTGATGGACCTTATCCTCCATAAAAAGAAAAGGAGTACTTGTGGCACCTTAGAGACTAACCAATTTATTTGAGCATGAGCTTTCGTGAGCTACAGCTCACTTCATCGGATGACAGTGGGGTGGGAGGAGGTATTGTTTCATATTCTCTGTGTATATATAAAGTCTGCTGCAGTTTCCACGGTATGCATCCGATGAAGTGAGCTGTAGCTCACGAAAGCTCATGCTCAAATAAATTGGTTAGTCTCTAAGGTGCCACAAGTACTCCTTTTCTTTTTGCGAATACAGACTAACACGGCTGTTACTCTGAAACTTATCCTCCATGAATTTATCTAGTTCTTTTTGAACATGTCTTTTAGAAAGAGATCCAGTCTTGATTTAAACACTTCTAATGCCGGGGAATCCACCACATCTCCAAGTAAATTATTCCAATATTTAATTACCCTCACTGTTAAAAATGGGCACCTTATTTCTAATCTAATTAGTCTAGCTTCAATTTGGACTTTGGTATGCCATTGAACCTTGTTATGCCTTTGTCTGCTTGGTTAAAGAGACCTCTACTATCAGAAATCTCTGCATGCAGGTGCTTGTAGACCCTGATCAAGTCGCCTAACCCTCTCTTTGTTAAGCGTAATAAATTGATCTTCTGTAGTCTCTCACTGTAAGGTGGGTTTTCCAGAACTTGACTCATTCTTGTAGCTTTTTGGAAGATATATACCAGAAGAGAACACCATATTCTACTAACAGTCTCAGCAATGCTATATATAGTGCTAGTAACCCCTCCCTACTCTCATTCAAAATGTCCATGTTGATGCTTTCAAGTATTAGCCCTCTTAGCCAAGCATTGTACCAGAGGCTCACATTCAGCTGATTATCCACAATGACTCCTTTTCAGATCATTGTTTCCAAGGATATAGTCTTGAGGGTATGACATAAATTCTTTGTTCTTTGGTGTATGACTTTTCTTATAAAACTAAAGTTGAACAGAGATGCTGTGACTTAAATAATTCTATTTCCTCACAGTGACCAAGGTTCTCAAGTAGGCCTTCCCTATGGACTGTTATGAAATAAATGCATTAGGAGTGTCACGTAAGAAAAGGAGGTGGCATATAATCAAAAGTCTTTTAAGACATATCCTTTGCCCTTGTAGTTATTCCTTTATAGTAGCTCTGAGTCTCTTATGATTTTCATGTGAACCTTCCAGTCCTCCTTACCCAAAAAGTAGTAATAATAAATAATACCTTGTGTTTATATATCTTGCCTTTCAGCTCCTCTCTTGCCAGTTCGTGTCATATTTGATGTTTTTCTTAAAGCCCCAGCTCCTGAAGTTCTGTGATTTTGTGAGAATCTCAGCTTTCAGGATATTATTAAACTTTATTTCTAGCCCTTGTGATAGTGAAGAAAAGCTTGAAAATGAACTGCCTAAACACTCAAATAGCAGAAGATATAAAAATGACCCCATATTTTTTTTTCATAATTTTTGAATGCTTGGGGTTGGAGCTTCTTCTGAGAAGCCCCCTTCTCCAGTCCTCATTTTGTTCCTATGTTGCTTGCTCCTATGTTTGTTCCTTGTTGTTCCTACTTGCTGCTGCTGCTTCCTCCCTAGGGCTCAAGCCCCATGTGCAATAGTGGTCTCTAGTGGCTGTGGGAGAATGAGGCTCTTCATGTTTCAGATGGATGTGTCAGACTCCAGCTCAGATAGGGGTAGGCATGTCAGAGCTGACAGATGTGTCAGGCATCTCATGTGACACCCACACTTGGCAACTCTGTCTTTGGTGAAGGAGCTGTATCTTTCAAAGAGTCTGTACTGCACCTAAACATTTCAGGTGCTATATAAATAATACATGAAAAGCATATAGATAAATATTGTTATTATGCGTATTTAGAAAGGGAAGGTATTAGAGCTGAGCATGCAATGTTAAATTTAGCCTTTTCTTATTTTGGGTACTTAAACATTCAGTCGTCATGCTCTTTCAATAATTTTTTGAGGGACTTGTTTAGAACTTCTGAGTATCAGTGCTGTGTGAGGACCACCACACACTTGGGGCCGAGGCACTGGGGTTTATTAATCCAAATCTTTATTTGAACCAAAACATGGCTTTGCATTTTTACAATTATCATAAAAGCACAATAAGTGACTAATATATGGAAACAGATACTGCTCAATTACCTTCTTCTAGAGCGGAGGTGGGCAAACTATGGCTCATGGGCCACATCCGGCCCATGGGACCATTATGCCCGGCCCCTGCGCCCCCAGCCCCTCCCCTGCTGTCCCTCCTCCCCTGCAGTCACGCCACCATGCAAGCAGCGCTCTGGGCTGTGGGGCTGCCTGCTCATGCAGGGCAGCGCAGCAGAGTGTCTGGCTCCGGCTGGGCGGCGCAGCGGCCAGACATGCTGCTCTGAGCGGCATAGTAAGGGGGCCAGGACTGGGGCCAGGGCCGGGGGGGTTGGATAAGGGGCAGTGGGTTCTTGGGGGGCAGTCAGGGGACAGGGGGTGGTTGGATGGGGCGGAGGTTCTGCAGGGGGCAGTCAGGAGATGGGGAGCGGGGGGCGGGGTTGGATGGGTCAGAGGTTTTGAAGGGGGCAGGCAAGGGGCGGGAAGTAGGAGGGGGTGGATAGGGGTAGGGGCCAGGCTGTTTGGAGAGGCACAGCCTTCCCTACCCAGCCCTCCATATAGTTTCGCACCCCATGTGGCCCTAGGGCCAAAAAGTTTGCCCACCCCTATCCTAGAGTGTAGGCAGGTCACGATAGTCTTCTCTTATGAGGCTCTGATTATCTCCTTACATTCTAGCATATTTATATCTTTCCACATGATCTGACCATCCAATCAACATTAAGCATTCTTTTACATTACCTGTACAATACACATACGCAGGCTTCAGTTTCCATAATTTTTGCTGTCCAAGCTATTTTCATGTCATCCTGGCTTTCCAGTTAGTTTTATTTCCATCACACTCTGACTATACCAGCTCATTCAATACAAGGACTTTCCTGTTTTTCCCAATATAGGGACTTATTATCATTTTTGTCTATTTAATGTACTGATTAATTTCCTCTCATTTATGTTGTTCAACATAGAACATTCCATTTACAAAACATCATCTTTGTCTGACCCAGCAGCTGTAAGCATTATTAAGCTAGTCCATATAAGGATGAATTTAGCAAGCAACACGCATGTCAAAGAAAGACTAAGCCAAAACCAGTTAGCCTAGCAGAAGTATTACCCAGGCCTGTCCAAACTCATTCACTATATAGTATATGAAAATGTCATAAGTCTAGGTCAACATCAGGGCTATTGTAAGGCAAGGAAATGGCTATAGTGGAAAAGGATTTAACTGAAATGTATGGTATGTTACACATTTTAATCATGCAACTCTGCTAAATAACATTCAGTATTAGCTAAACAATCTGAAAAGCATTTTTGGCTGAAAATGTATCTCCATATTTGCAGCTCTCAATGCCAATGGGATTAAAAGCATATGCGTAAATGTGGAGTGCTTTCCTGTATTTGGGTCCTATACAAGTCAGTGTTAATTTTTTTCAGTATATTTGACCTCTATTTTGCAAACAGATTTTGGTTTTTTTGAATTATATATCTTTGTCCAGTTATATTTGTTAATAGCAGTTGGTTTCTTGGCAGAGAAAGTGTTTTGATTGTGTTGCCCCTTTGGCCAAACAGTTGCAGAAATCTAGGGTGCAATAGGGTAGTTTCATCTGAATGAAAAATTGGTGACAGGGGGTCAGGGTATTTTGTTAGTGTAATCTGTTTATTAACAATAGGTAAACAAGGTCCTACTTCCCTAAACAGCAAGCAGTAGGAACAAAGAAATCTCAAATCAGGCACATCAGCCCTGTTCCAAGAAGCAGCTGTCTATTTACCTCTGCTTCTCGCCAGGGCACCACGAACAGTCCAGCTTGCTCACCACCACAGTTTGACATGCAGCCTCATGCCAATCCCCAGCTAAATTCCATCTAAGGCTATTAAGCGCTGCGGGAGAGGTGCCCCTCCCCCGACCAGGCCCCACAGGAGCTGCTGCAGCTGTGGAAAAGCACCCAGCCCCCACCCAGCCCCGCCCCATTGGAGGGCTTCTCCCGTCAACATAGCTACCATCTTTCGGGAATGTGGAGTACCTATGTCAACAGAAGAAGCCCTCCCGTCGGCGTAGGTAGTCTTCACAAAGCACTACAGTGGTGCAGCTGCACTGCTGTAGGGCTGTAAGTGTAAAAGCCCTAAGCAAGCACTTATATTCTTAAGGTAAAAGCATTACAGAGAAAAAAAACATATAAAACCCCTCAAAGTTCCTATGCACATACTAAAAGTTTACCAGAGGTCACTCATCAGTCTAGGAGGTTAAAGTCCTTCCAACCCTTTCACAAGGGTTGGGGCTCCTCTTGGGCAGAAAGTTCTGTCCATTTGCTGGATCAGAAAGAAGGCCCTGAGTCCGTTTATATTAAGCCTTTTATGCCAAAAAGCCTTTTGTCTTCCTAGTTTCTGGAAACCCAGTTTGAACCAGTATCTGCAAACCTCACCCAGCTGTGGTACCTCTATGGAAGTGTGAGTGATCCATCTTAATCACCCCACCCCATGTTTTCGTTCTGGAAGATGGAACATACCATTCCTGGCCCACAGTGACACATACACTTAATATGGTATATTTCCCCAAGGATATTGAATGTGGTTGCAATATTTGTCACACCCTGTTAACTTCACACTTCTCTGCTGGCTGCATAGGCTTGCCTCCTAGCTTTGGTCATCATCCCCCTTGTTTGTGTCTAGCTATTTTAGACCAGCCTTAGGTCTGTTCTATGTTAGAAAAAAAAATTATGGTACAGATTAGCATCTTTTGGCACAACAATAATTTTTCAAATTCTTGGATGTGAAAGCTTTAGAAAGACATTTTTAATTAAAAATCAAATAAATAAATAGCCCAGGAATTAAAATCAAGTGCTAACTTTAATCATAAGCTAGAATAGGAATCGGATTTCTGAAGATAGGCAGGGTTCATTTATGTTCACCTGACAGATCTGAGCAATTGATGTTCAGTTTTTTGAACATACACAGATGCTTATTCAAATAATGATTTCTGGGTTAGAAGACATATGTACATTCATTGTTGTGTGACAGGTCTAACAAAACATTTCTCCACCTGGAGAATGTAAATAAAGTGTTCGGATTCCAAAGGGTGCTATTTGCATAGAGTGCTTTATAGAGTGGAGAAATAAATAGCTGATAATGGATGTGATTATGAATGAAAAATATGCAAGAGGAATGAGTGTTCATGTTTTTGAGAGATGAAAGGGTATGTCTGCATTGGTGGGGATCTTTTTGGTCTGGCATTCATCATGTTATCTGTGAATATTTTCAACTGCCCTTGATACGGTGTCATCAGTTGTTCAGATAGAATACCTTAGTGGTGAGGGATAGTACTTTACTGGTGCTGCACAAGCTCTGAGTGATACCATTAGCATATGTGAAAGAAGACAGTACTGCATAGGTTGGTGTTAATATGGTAATACAGGTGTGTGCTTTGCGACAAATGTGCCCTAACTCAGGATTTATAGATTTAAGATCAATGTAGTTTGATTTATTTTAAAAATATAAAGAAATAATAGGAATCACAAAGACAGGCAACGAAACAGAGAAACCAAACCCTATTCCCAGGCATAGGTTTAAGAATAAGGGCTCAGCGTGGGAAACTAAAAGAACAGGAACCCAATGTGTGGTTTTGGAGGAGTGGGGGTGGCAGAGAAGGGACATCAGGAAAGGCAGATGGGGAGCTAGCGGACTAGGAACAGCAATCACAGCTGCCAAAGAGGTGGGCTGCTGTAGCTATAGGCCTCTCCTTTCAGCCTGGACTACAGACTGTGCCCCTCTTCCCTCTCCCCGCCCTCCAGACAATGTGGGGGCCCTAGGCTGGGGCGGGGAGGAGACACATGGGGAGGTCATGTGTCCTCCCCTTTAGCTGGTGCCCAGGGGGCACCAGTCACCATGGCTCTGAGCCATCGAGTAGCTTAGGGAAGGGGCTGAAGGCCTAGAAGAGTGATTCAGCTGGGACAGCTGTTGAAGGGTCTCCATACCAGAGCAAGGACAATTTGAGGAAGAGCCCAGAAGGAGCTGAGAGACCGTTTGGGAAGGAAGCCCAGGAGAGGCTAGAACAAACGAGGAAACTGTGATAGGCCCTGTTGGACTTGTACCCCAGAAGGGGTTTTTTTGGTTCACATACAAATTGTATGTGACTTGGCCAGAGGGCTGAGTCACTGAAGATCCACCTGACGAGGGCAGTAGTCAGTGGGATGCACCCTGAGCAGTGCAAAGCTGAAAAAAGAGCAGGTGCACACGCACACATAGCTGATAGAGCAAGGGTTCTCAAACTGGGGGTCGTGACCCCTCAGAGGGTCGCAAGGTTATTACATAGGGGTCGCAAGCTGTCAGCCTCCACCCCAAACCCCACTTCGCCTCCAGCATTTATAATAGTGTTAAATATTTTTAAAAGTGCTTCTAATTTATAAGGGGGGCCCACAATCAGAGGCTTGCTGTGCGAAACGGGTCACCAGTACAAAATTTTGAGAACCACTGTGATAGAGGGTACTCACAAGAGGCAAGTGGGCCCCACTACAAGCTGTTTCTATGATATCAGACCTGTAAGGTAAATAGATATATAGTGGCAAGGCACCGCCTCCGTCTTGACAGACTTAGCACTTCCCCCTCTGGCAGCGGCAGGGCCTCGATCAGGTTGCCAATTTTCTAATCACACAAAATTGAACACCCCTGCCCTGCCCCTTCTCTGAGGCCCTGTCATAAATATAAAGGGAAGGGTAAACACCTTTAAATCCCTCCTGGCCAGAGGAAAAACCCTTTCACCTGTAAAGGGTTAAGAAGCTAAGAGAACCTCGCTGGCACCTGACCCAAATGACCAATGAGGAGACCAGATACTTTGAAAGCTGGAGGGGCCAGGGGGGGAAACAAAGGGTCCTCTCTGTCTGTGTGATGCTTTTGCCGGGACCAGAGCAGGAATGCAGGTCAGAACTCCTGTAAAGACTTAGTAAGCAATCTAGTTAGATATGCGTTAGATTCTGTTTTGTTTAAATAGCTGATAAAATAAGTTCTGCTGAATGGAAAGTATATTCCTGTTTTTGTGTCTTTTTGTAACTTAAGGTTTTGCCTAGAGGGATTCTCTATGTTTTGAATCTGATTACCCTGTAAGGTATTTACCATCCTGATTTTACAGAGGTGATAGTTTTACTTTTTCTTTAATTAAAATTCTTCTTTTAAGAACCTGATAGCTTTTTCATTGTTCTTAAGATCCAAGGGTTTGGGTCTGTGTTCACCTATGCAAAGTGGTGAGGATTTTTATCAAGCCTTCTCCAGGAAAGGGGGTGTAGTGCTTGGGGGGATTTTTTTTGGGGGGGAGACATTTCCAAGTGGGCACTTCCCATTATTTTTGTTAGACACTTTGGTGGTGGCAGCTTAAAGGTTCAAGGACAAAAGGTAAAAGTTTGTACCTTGGGGAAGTTTTAACCGAAGCTGGTAAGAATAAACTTAGGGGGTCTTTCATGCAGGTACCCACATCCGTACCCTAGAGTTCAGAGTGGGGAAGGAACCTTGACAGGCCCCGTCCCCACTCGCTCCATCCCCTCTTCCTCCGTCACTGATTCTCCTCCACCCTCACTCACTTTCACCAGGCTGGGGCAGGGGATTGGGGTGCAGGAGGGAGTGAGGGCTCTGGCTGGGGGTGTGGGCTCTAGGGTGGGGCCAGGGATGAGGGGTTTGGGGTGTGAAAGAGGTCTCTGGGCTGAGAGGGTGAGCGCTCTGGCTGGGGTGGGGCTGGGGATGAGGGGTTTGGGATGCAGGAAGGGGCTGCGGGATGGGGCAAGATGTTGGGGGGGTTGCAGGCTCCTGGAGGGAGTTTGAGTCTGGGAGGGAACTCTAGGGTGGGGTAGAGGGTTGGGGTGCCTGGAGGGGATTTGGGGTCCCGGCGGCACTAACTGCAGCTCCCAGGAAGCGGGCACCAGGTCCCTGAAGCCCCCAGGCACATGGGCAGCCAGGAAGGCTCCGCACGCTGCCCTCGCGCCTGCAGACACCACCCCCGCAGCTCCCATTGGTTGCAGTTCCCGGCCAATGAAAGTTGCAGAGCCGGCACTAGGGGTAGGGGCAGCACCTCCCTGGCCACCCATGCACCTAGGGGCCACAGGGACCTGGCGGCCACTTCTGCATGGAGCTAGAGCAGGAAGGGAGCCTGCCTTAGCCCTTGGCCCCTGCTGTGCTGCCTACCAGACTTTTAACAGCCAGAATCCCTTTTCGACTGGGCATTCTGGTCGAAAACTGGACATCTAGCAACCCTTGGCCCCAGGTAAGTCAGCCCCCCTCTGGACAGTGTTTGTTTTCCCCCTTTGTGTTTATTTATCAGTATTTTCAAGATAGGCCTCAGGGCAGGTCCAAGAAGTGCTCCTCCAGCAAACAAAAAGAAATTGATTTACAAACACAAAACAAAGGGTGATACCTTTCCCTGCTCCCTCACTGCGCGGGTAGTGTGTTATCCTGTAGTTGGTCCTGGGGTGTCAGTCCTTCCCCCAGGCACTGAGCTTTGGATGTTTCCTCTGTAAGGAGGAAAGCAGCCTTTCTCCCTGCAGCAGCTTGTTTCTCTCACCAGAGGAGGGGTTTTTAAAGGTCTCAGGCAGCCCTTAATTGGAGTCAGGTGTCCCTAGTTAACCTGAGGTGAACCTTCTCACCTTATAGGAAAAAGGGCCACCACCCTCTTGCAGCTGCCCAGCCAGACTTTGTCTATATATGTATATGTGTGCATCTTATATAGATATATGTGTGTATTTATAAACAAAAATAGGAAATGTTTAAGCATGTAGATATTTTTAACACAGGAGTCTCTGCCTTTTATTGTCCCTTACTATGGCCCAGTGTTTTGCATGTCTCTATATATACATCTTTCCCAATCCTCTACACCAGTGAGGTAGCCCGCACTGCCGTACACGGCCTATCAGGGTAATCCACTGGCGGGCTGCAAGACAGTTTGTTTACACTGACTGTCTGCAGGCATGGCCACACGCAGCTCCCAGTGGCTACTGTTCGCTGTTCCCGGCCAATGGGAGCTGTGGGAAGCAACGCAGGCTGCAGGGACGTGCTAACCACTGCTTCCCACAGCTCCCATTGGCCGGAAACAGAGAACCGCGGTCACTAGGAACTGCGGCAGCCATGCCTGCAGATGGTCAATGTAAATAAACTGTCTCGCGGCCCGCTAGTGGATTACCCTGATGGGCCGCGTGTGGGCCACAGGTTGCCCACCACTGCTATTTTGGGTCCTCCATTCTTCCTAGCCCCTTCCACCTCTCACCATACTTCCCTCAATCTTTCCCCCAACCATTCCAGGACCAGGTACATGTGAAAACAGGTAAAAAAAAGACACACACATTGGCATTCTGCTACTTTAAAGTGTGGGCTCATCTGTGCATAATATTTCTCCACCCCAGCCTAATGCATAGCAAATCAGAATAGGGACTTTATTCAGCAAGGTCCAGCACCTCCTTCCCCTCCAACAAGCAATAAAGAGATTCTTTAATTTACAAAGTGTCTTAAAAATATAAAGCACTTCATTATACCAGTCCCTCTTTGCTACCTTATTGAGTGACAATAGTTGGACTTGCACTTGTAAGCAGGGCTCCATCTTCGTATGCAGTAGTCTTCTTCCTTATATTTTTAAAACACTTTGTAAATTAAAGAGTTTCTTTTTCTTGTGGCTGAAACAAGCAGACACTCTTTATTCAATAAAAGTATGCATCTAGGAACAAAGAATGTAGGCCATACTGACAGGATGGGAAAGCAGTGACTCTGAAAAAGATTTGGGGGTCATGGTTGTAATCAGCTGAACATGAGCTCCTACTGTGATGCTCTGGCCAAAAGGGCTAATGTGATCCTTGAATGCATAAACAGGGGAATCTTGAGTAGGAAAAGAGAGGCTGTGTCCAGTTCTAGAGCCCACAATTCAAAAAGGATGTTGATAAATTGAAGAGGGTTCAGAGAAGATCCACGAGAATGATTAAGGATTAGAAAACATGCCTTATAGTAACATAGTCACAGGGAGCGCAATCTATTTAGCTTAATAAAAAGAAGGTTAAGGGTGACTTGATTACAGTCGAAGTATCTACTGGGGGAAAAAATGTTTAATGACTGACTCTTCAGTCTAGCAGAGAAAGGAATAACGTGATCAAAAGCTGGAAGCTGAAACTAGACAAAGTCCGATGGGAAATAATATAAAAATAATAAAAAAACATATTAACAGAGTAATTAACCATTGGAACAATTTACGAAGGGTCATGGTGTAGTCTCCATCACTGGCAATTTTTAAATCAAAACTAGAAGTTTTTCTAAAAGATCTGCTCTAGGAATTCTTTTGAGGAAGTTCTATGGTTTATGTTACACAGGCGAGCATATTAGATGTTCACAATTTCTCTTTTGGCCTCAGAATCTATGAATGACTCCTTAGTTGATACCTTCTCTACTTACCTTAGTATGTGGGATATCACAAGCCAGTCTTAAATTTTTATTATGTTTTTCCCTCACTGATTCCTCCCCACCTGTCCAACCTACCTCTTTTCCCATCCCCATACAGCAAAAATACCCAAACAGCAAATTTAAGAGTCACTTTTCCTCAGCGAGGCAAAGAAATCAAATATAGGGTTTTTTAAGCCAGGCCATTTTGAAGATAATGAGCTGAAAGATGTGAAAATTTTCAAATGTGAGTTTCAGGTAACTTCAAAACTCCATGTTTGATTTTTATCAGACTTCCCAGAACAACACTATTTTGGGAGGAGATACAACATGCACAATTTTAGGAAAATTGGTTGATAATGAATGTCTGTCTCATCTTTATGTATAGAATAGTCTCCATCCTTTCTCCTTCACTCTTGGTGGTGCTGTTTCAGACAATGGACAGGGTTACTGAAGGAGGTGACTTACGTCCCTGTACTTGTCCTGATACTCTTTCGCCTGTTCAAAGCAGGCAGTTACAAACCAGCCCACAGGGCGGAGATTTAAAACCTTTCCAGAGCAAGTAATATGGCCTTTCTAGGTAGTTTTGGTCTTCTTGTGTAGATAGACTACACTATTGACAATCAGAGGCTACCTTTTGTGTTAGACTGCAGTGACTGTCCTTCATGCAGCCATTCTAGTTCTAATACTGTTGTCCCTCAGTTGCCTCCATCTTCCTCCTTCATGGACGCCCTCTAGCCCTAGGGGAGATAAAATCACTGGAAGAACAGACAAATGTGTGTATGATGGACAGTGGTTATAAGAGGAGAGAAAATGGTTAATTGAATCTGATGACATTTAGGGAATGGTGTAAGGCTCTGTCTTGGGTTAAGTGTTTGATGGGATATGCAGAGCAGTACTTGTTTTGTTTTGGGATGGCTATCTTACTGTGCATTGGAAAAGAGGTAAAAATGATGGTTTTCATTGTTTTATATATGCATTCTATTTTATAAAATCAAAATATAGCTAAATAAAATAAATGTCTTAAATCCTCCTTACCTTCTTCCCTATAAAGAAACAACAATAAGATTTCCATGTGTACTGTGTATTTGTCATTCTACAGCACTGTAATCTTTACACCTTGTTGTACAAGTAGGGATCATGTGTCAGTGAGTTGAGTGCCATGACGAATTTGGAAGCCCATAGCTCTGCAGTGTCTTCTGTGTGGTTTTAATTAACTTGTTCTTTCAAAGAATTTACAATAGTTGTGACCAACTAATTTCTACCCAAGCTTTTTTAGCACTTGACTGCCATCGTCTTGGTTTACAATACCGGTCAGAAATCCTTTTTATTCTCTAGGTTTTGGGGAACTTGAATAGGAGAAATATCAGGTAACTACTTAAGGGTGAAATAATATTTAACTGAAGTCCTAGCTGAGAACAAATCCCATTGTGCTACGTATGGTACCCATCCACAGTGATAGACAGTCCTTGCCCTGAAGACTTTACCGGCAAAGTATGGGAGAAAGCAAATATTATTATCCCAATTTAATGTTGAGGAGCTGACACAGAGAAAGATCAAGTGACTTGCCCGGGTGTCACAGAAAGTCTGTGGCAGAGCAAGGAATGGAACTTAGGTCATCTGAATCCCAGGCCAATCCATTGACCACAAACCATCCTTCCATTATAACGTCATGCTAACAAAGTTAAGACAAACCAATCTGACTTCTTCTACTGGATGATATTTTTTTGGTTATTAATAGTTGCTTCTCTTAGAGGATCAGCAGCCAGAGAGGGCCAGGACATTTCCCAGTATTGTTAATATTGGACGTTCATTATGGGTGTCCCCTTTAGTAATGAAGAGTCCAGAAAACTTTCCCAGTTCCTATATTGTATTGTATATAGACAGTAGCACAGCTTTTATTTGTCATTTGACAATTCACTTTTAGTGAAAAGGTTCCCAAAGGGTTGCATTCACTCCTCCAGCAGAGGGTACTATTTCATTTTGTGACAAAATGAAATTTGGAAACAGGATGGCTTTCTCATGAATAGTGAGTGCCCCAATGCTGCAACTACACATGTGCAGCTACTCGAACAATTTGTTAACTATTTATTGTAAACCATTTTTATTTACCAATTTTTCTTTCAATAAATTGTCTATGAACAACTTGTGATCAATATGAACCTATTTGCTATTCAACATTGTTCAAATAGTTTTTCTGGATGTAACTGAGATATACATGGTTCATAGCAGGAATTCAGTTGGTTATTTGATTTGATTTTTTTATAGTTAACCATCTTTGTGAGTTTTCAATTAAGTCATGTACTATTGTTCCTTTTTCCTGATTGGATGATTGAGCCTTTGTTAAATTACTTCCACCCAAATTTCATTTTGTCACAAAATGAATGTTATTCTTTTACTTAAACAGATCTTGCCTAATGGTTCAAAATTCACTGTTGATGAACATTCCCCTGACCAAAACTTTAGTTGTGCAAACATTTGCAAAAAGGAAATTTTTAAAAAGTGTAGGAACAGTCCAAGTACTATTTGCAAACAGATTTTTATGGTATTCAACCAGCTCTATACTCACATCAGCCTTTTTAATGGGTTTAGTTTTAGTTTATCTTAGTTTGACTGTTCCTTATTGCATACGCAGCTCGCAGCATAGCACCAGCTCAGCATTATGATGATTAGGTGCTTCTTAAGTTGTGTGTGTTCTGCCTAAATATGCTTTTGAAAGGTTAAGTAACCGAACCTGTCTGGACAATAAAACCCACTAATCATAAACCAGTTTTGTGGTGGTGAAGTGAGCCATACACTCATGTTGAAATATCTACTTATTTACAACAAACTTTACACAAGCAAATCATTATATAAATTATCCCACACTTGTGTGTACACACATGCAAATTCAGTTTTAGTATAGATCATTAACATTTATCACATAGTCAAATACAGCTTATTTCCATGGTACAGTACGAAGCCAGGTAGCCAGGTGTTATCCTGTGTTAGATACAGGGCCAGCTTTAGACTCACTGGGGCACAGACCACCCTGCCGCCCTTACCTGCTCACATATTGGATTTCTCCAATGTTTCTGAAGCCAAAGCCAAAGCTCCACCATGTGGGCCTGAAGCCCAAGCTCAAGCAGGTCCCTTGTAGCATGGGGCCCCAGGCAATTGCCCTGTTTGCTACCCCCAATGCCGGCCCGGGTTAAATATACATAAAAAAACAAGAAGAAATTTGGCTTGGAACCAACAATAAAACTTTAATCACATCCAAGTTAGCAGAAAAATATATCTGAAAAGTCAATGTTTATTGCTTAGCCAATTATATCACCAAAACCTAACCCTTTTGAAAATTATATTTAAAAAAGTGTTTATATTATGAATAAGCTTAATGTGTATGATGCTAGATTTATATATGGTCAGCTTCTGTTGTTTATTTCATACTATTAAAGGAAAAATAAAAGTATATATTAAATCCCTTACATTGGATAGTGTTTTTAAGCAGAACATCTCTAATACCATTACTATTTAAAACAATTAAATTATACGTCAGGTATTAATTTTCTGCCTATGTATTGGGTATATAATCTGCTGTTTGTATTCCAGTAATGCCTAGAGCAGAGGTGAACAAACTATAGCCCGCGGGCCACATCTGGCCTACGGGACCGTCCTGCCTGGCCTTTGAGCTCCCGGCCAGGGAGGCTAGCCCCCAGCCCTGCCACGCCTCCATCGCTCTTGCCTGCCACTCCTGCCAGGCCGCATGGGCGGCGTGGCTGGCTCCGGTGGGGCTGCAAGCTCCTGCTGCTCTGAGCAGCACGGTAAGGGGGCGGGTAGTGGGGGGGTTGGATATGGGGCAGGGAGTCCCAGGGGTCAGTCAGAGAGCAGGGGGCAGTTGGATGGGGCGGAGGTTCTGGGGGCGGGGCAGTCAGGGGACGGGAAGCAGGGGCAGTTTGATAGGTATGGGAGTCCCAGGGGGGCTGTCAGGGGGCGGGGATGTGGATAGGGGTCGGGGCAGTCAGGGGACAGGGAGCGGGGGGTTGGATGGGTTGGGAGTTCTGATGGGGGCAGTCAGGGGGCGGGAAGTGGAAGGGGTGGATAGGGGGCAGGGGCCAGGCTGTTTGGGGAGGCACAGCCTTCCCTACCTGGCCCTTCATACAGTTTCACAACCCCGATGTGGCCCTCGGGCCAAAATGTTTGCCCACCCCTGGCCTAGAGGATCCTTGTGAGATTGGGGCCTCACAGTGCAAACACACAGTGTCAGTCTCTGCCCTGAAGAACTTACAATTCTAAACAGATAAGACAGACCAAGGGTGAGAAGGAAACAAAGAAACAGAGTGGTGAAGTGACTTGCCCAAGCTTGCACAGCAGGAATAGAGTGAATGTTTCCTTGCTCCCAGTTCAGTGCCTAGTGACTAAAAACCCCCATCTCTTATTGTCCTTAGCCAAGAGGCAAGAAGAGAATTAGCTGGTTTCTCCATCTTTTTATATTTAGGGTTAGGACAATGCATGTGATCTCTTTGCCAATTATGCTTCATAGCAGGCTACCAGTCAATGCGTTTCATTCTCTGCAGCACTTGCCAGACTTTGTGGCTCCCGATACTGAAAACCTTTGTTTCCTCTTGCTCTTTGTAGTGGCTGCAGAAGCTTCCAGCATCATGGAGGGAAGTACAGGGACCTAGCCCAAATATCTGAAGATGTGGCAGAGGGACTGAGATGTGGTCTGCAGCCTTTCTGTGGGCCTTATCCTACTCCCACGGGAGTCTTGCTATTGAGTTGAGTGGAATAGGATCATGCTTACAGCTGGCACTTGCAGTGGGAATCCCCCTAGATTGCTAGAGCATCATCTTGAATGCAAAAGCGGGAGCTGTATGGCTCAGCATAATGAAATTAAGGGATGTTAATGTGACCTCCACAGGAGTTCTCTTCCTTCTTGCTGCATTCGGAAACATGCTTTGAGCATGGGTGCTGCAGCTCCACGAGCTGCCACAATCCTACCAAGCTAGTGCAGCCAGAGGGAGCCCCCACAGAAGAACACAAATTGGGTAACATTGCTCTGAGCTTTAGAATAATTTCTACCGTCAGTATGGATCTCTATTCATCCTCTTCCCCAAGAGCCATCTTGGTTACCCTTGCCTGTCATTTCCTGCAAGGCTGCCCCACCCAGTTCAGAACCCACAGCTCAGTTCAGTGGTTCTTCAGAGGAATGGCTAGTTAATGTGGTAGTGTGAATGGAGTTTCTACTAACAGCCAGATTGTCCTTGGCTTTTTGTGCAGATGCGTAGATGCAGGTGGGCATAAGGAGTCTTCCTGCCCTGCTGTATGCCACAGGCAACGAGCAGGGTCATTCATAGTCCTCATGCCACCCCTGTGCAAAGGGGATCTTGGGCTGGGATTTAACCACAGGATTTGCTACACAGAACAGTGCCTAAATGGTCTAATCTAGTCCCAGTGTAACATGTGCAAAATGATTGTGAGATGTACTAGTTAAGCAGGTTTATTTGTTTGGTTTCTGTTTTTTCCTGGAAACATGGCAAGGAAAAGTTTAACAAAGATAAATGTCTCTTTTTGGGCCCTGCTGGCAATGGTTTTTCCTGCTCTAAGGCAACTGAAAAATGTCTAAAGCCACCAGAGAATAGTATTGGGGCCAACACCTCTTGAGACAGAGATTGGCAATTTATAGCAGCACCTGGGTATCTGTGGAGCCATAGTTGTGCAGTGTGTGCACACTTACCAGAATTATTGGGAACACCAGAAAACCCCATCTTACGGACACTGTGGTGCTGTTTGCCTGTTACGTGGTATTCATGGTCTTGTTTACCCTGGTACTTCTTGGTAAATCCCCTACCTCTGCACTTGTTCAGCTCCCCAGGAACAGTGGGACATCTGTGTAACCAGCAACTAGCTGCCATTTGATCTGTGTGACCACTTCTGTTGTTCCTGGCACTGGTGAAGCTGCAGCTGTGGGAAACTTCCCAATTCACAATGGATATGCTGTCAAGTGGAGTGTACTTAATGTATATATTGGGGAGATAATTGCTCTCCCCTGGTTTTCTATTAGCCACATACAAGTCACTATGCATAAACAGTGGGAACTAAGATTGGCTCCCTCAGTGAAAATTGGTACATGTGATGATGTGAATAGAGTGTTAGAATACAGCATGATTGTCCATTGCGGCTGGGTTGATGGTTTTTAAGTAGAAATCAGAAATCCCCCCCAAATGAGCCACATTCAGTTCAACCAAATCAAATGAACCTATTTGTTGTTGTTTGGTTTGGCAGATAGCCCTGCAATATCATGCTGCAGACACAGAAAGGTTCCTTGGCTGCAACTATGGAAAGCTTTAGATAACAGGGTCATCAAACCTGGTGACTAACACCTGAACCTCCATAGATGTCCCCACTCCTGTTGCCTGTACACTCTTGTGTGTGAAGTCATGTTTGCCACTGTTCCTCAGGTTTGTTTATGTAAATCTATCATCAGTCTATGGGGTTTATGCCTGATTAGGTGGTTTTGCACTGTGGAAATCTGCCCTTAACATTCTGTACTGCAAATGGATTTGTGTGGAATGTAAATACTGTGTTTCAATAATCACAGTTGTATTTATTTAAGGCTCAGGTTCACTTCTACAGAACAGAGATCATTTATAAATCTGTGGTGGTTTCCCTCCACATAATGAAAGAGGCTGTACTATGCCTGTCCTGTATGGTTAAATTTTGAACCAAACATAAAAAGCTGAGTAGGTTTTCTCAGCCTCTATACAAAATAAGACATGTCCCCATTCAGGTGGCTCCCTTCCCGAGTATGGAGGCCATGACACATACCCCAAACACAAATACTTCCTTCTTTCTCTTTGTTGGTTGTGCTGGGGTGGGGCCTTTATACAATCCCAATGATGTCTCAAACGTCAGGTTGCCAATGAATATGAGCAACAAGAAGAGGAGAAAAAGCTACATTATCCCAGTGCTTCCTTTTTAAAAAAATTTCACTTACAGAGTGTAAAGGTTCGGACTAACCCCTGCAGCGCTTCCTGCTGGTAGTCATTAGGAATTAGCTCATCCAGCCCCAGAGCACCCTCTGCAGGCTGGTGATCCACCTTACCGCCAGCCCCCCCATGTCCCTCCCAGGACAAGTACCCCTTTCTCTGGTGTGCTGCCCCCCTGGCAATATCCCCACACTCTCAGGTTCTGGGTCTCCCCACCCAGGGGAACCCCCACCCTTTATCCCCACCTCAGTCTGGGCTACTGCCAGCCCCCACTTAACCCCTTGTATTGGGGCAGACTGCAGCGTATATGCCACTCATCACAGGCAAGGGGGTTTTGGACCTGCTGCCTCCGCCTACCTGTGATCTGCCCCTCTGCAACCTTGCACCTATTTGGCCTGTAGTCAGGCCTGCAGCCTGAGGCTTTCCAGGCCAGAGCTCCCAGCTCCTCTGGCCCTTCCCCAGCCCTACTCCAATCTGGGCATCCTGCTCAGCACCTTGCAGCCAAGCCCTTTTCCCTCTACAAGCAGAGGGAAACTGAGTGGGCTCTTGGCTCATAGCCTCTTATAGGGGCCAGCTGGGCCTGACTGAGCTGTCTACAGCTGCGCTGCTCCATTAATCCGACTGGGCTTTTCCCCACATCCCCAGCCCTCTCCCCAGGCTGGCCTCAGCCCTGTCAGGGCCGGAGCAGGTAACCACCCTGCTACACAGAGGGTAAAAGTCTCAAGCCCCACATAAATCCTGAGTAATCTGCAGTCTCAACCCAGCAACAGGCTTTGCTGCCCACCCTCCTGCACTCTCCCAAAGAAGCTGTTTCCAGACACTGGATATCACAGTGATCCAGATTTGCAAGAATATTCCAGTAACATACGTTGTATGATTGTAGTGTGGTACATATTAACAGTTTAAGTGCTAAATAACTAAGGATGAAAATGAAAATGGCATGATGAGACAGGCTCTCCAAGGTGCATCCTGGAACTGGGATATCACTGAGCCCTCTGTCTTACCAACCTGGACTCCCTCTCACACTGTGATGTTGTGAGAAGCTCCAGGTACTGTTCTTAACACAGACACCCATAGGTAGGGACACACCCAGCTGCATTACATGAATGCTTTCACCAGCAATTCATGAACCAACAATAGAGAGGCTTCAGCCAATTCCCTGTAGCTCCCCAGCCTAGGACCCCAGAGCTATATTATCTTGCACTGGTCAGAAGCCTGACCAGTATAAGTTTATTACCCAGTCTGCCACTTCTACAAAGGAAAATGGATGTGTACCAGCTTTTGTACACTGAGCAGATTCCCCAAGCACTTCAAGCAAAACACACTGTTTTAGGTAAAATATAAAACAGATTTATTAACTACAGAAAGACAGATTTTAAGTGATTATAAGTACAGATCAAAGCTGGTCACCTATGAAATAAAAAGTAAAATCGCAATCTGAGTTCTATAAACTAGGCAGATCAAAGCTTTTAAAATGATTCTAACATATCATAATTATATTGACAGTGGTGAATATGGAGGTGCCAGGGTGTTGCTTTGGGGTCTAGAGTGTCATGCATGAATTTGTCTTTTATTCCTTAAACGGGGGGCATGGATCAGCATTCATGTTGTGCTCCCCATCAGTACCCGGCCTGGGCCAGGGAAGCTAATGATCTAACCAGCTGACCAAATTTGGTGATGAATCCTGGTCACGTGCCACCTGAGGCATGTTGTGCACATACTAAGAAGATTCCTTAAACATATTAGCTTCTCTCTATTTTTTTTAAGGAAGAGCTAGGTAAGGGTTGGTGGAAGGTATCTGGACCTTTTACTGAGTATCAGTTCTGACATACTTGTGTAGACTTTTAAAAATTATAATTAAAAAGGAAATTCTACTCCTACTGATATAGAATCAACCTTTTCAAGATATTCATGTGAATGATCTTTTCTCCCCCATCTTTGGTGATTTAAATCTTAAAATACCATAATTGTGTTGTATTTTTTCACACAATACACAGTGAACCTGTGGAACTCCTTGCCAGGGGATGTTGTGAAGGCCAAGACTATAACAGGGTTCAAAAAAGAACTAGATAAGTTCATGGAGGATAGGTTCATCAGTGGCTATTAACCAGGACGGGCAGTAATGGTGTCCCTAGCCACTGTTTGCCAAAAGTTGGGAATGGGCAACAGGGGATGGATCACTTGATGATTACCAGTTCTGTTCATTCCCTCTGAGGCACCTGACATTGGCCACTGTCAGAAGACAGGATACTGGGCTAGATGGACCTTTGATCTGACCCAGTATGGCTGTTCCTATGTTCTTATTTTCTTATGTCACTGGAATTAATTACTGTATCAACTGGTATCAGCATCTTGGTATCAAAATCTTTATAGTCTCCAAATCCTTCCCCACCTCTGATGGAAGAAGAATTACAGCAGGGGTAGAAGAAGAATTAAATGAATGCTGATAGCTTCACAACAGCACTGTTACTTTCTTCAATTGGGTACTTCCAAACACTTTTTCCTCACAGTCCAGACCCTACCCTTCCCTGGAAGATCTCAGCTTTTCCCATTACCAAATCTCACTCTTCATCCCTAAGCCTGTGACAGATTCTCTCTCCCCATCCCCACTCTTACCCTCTCGAGTAGCCTCCCAGTCATCTGTTTGCTTGCTGCTCCCTGACAACTCTTGAATTTGCTGGTCGTACTAGACATACTGGTGGAAAGGCAGCTGCCCAGGGGAGTAGCAGGAGCTACTATTTTGTCAATCCCTAGTAGAGGTGGTAAGTGGGCAGAAACACTGGCGATTGTGTGGGGAAAGGGCCAGAGGCACAGAGGTTGAGTGCTGGTAAAGAGAGAACCCCTAGGTTCTTGAGGCCAGCATTAGTTACGATGGACATTTTACTGCTAGTGACAAAGAGGGTAGGACAGGAAATGTGGGTTACAAAGTTACATTAGGGGAGCCCACTTTACTGTTGTGCTTGTGGGCTCATCTCCATATTATTAGTGGTGTTATTAATTTATTTCTATTGTAGGTAGGAACCCCCTTCACTGTTACACCTCTGGACCAGGTCCTCTAGCATCAGAACAAATTAGCATAATAGCAAATCTTGATATTGCTTTTCAGATCTGTCTTAGTATCCAAGATAATAGGGCTAGTTCCTCTGCTGGTGTAAATCAGCATATCCTTACTGAAATATATGAATAAATAAACCTCAATTTATGCCAGCTGAGGATTTAGTCCAATAGTGTATCTACCCAATATCTACCTCTGAACTAAAATAAATCCAGAAACACCATAGCTGGAATGAAAATTCATTATTTGAGAGGGTGTGGCTTCTTATTACTGATCCGTGAATATTCAGGTGGTGACTGTGGACACTGAACTCATATCTTCCATGAATAAGCAACTCTTTTTGACAGAACTGCCACAGGAGTTATGTTGCCGGACATATTACAATATAAGCATGAAGAATGTAGAGTAAGAAGTACAAATGTGCTTCTGGGAAGGTACATGGCAAGTGTGTTCAAAACTTTATTGTCAGAATGATGAGTTCATAACTTCAACAGACTGGGCCAAATTTGCTGCTGACATAGGTGTGCGTGTAACTTCCCTGACATCAGTGAAGCTATGCTCATTTAAATCAATGGTGAATTTAGCCTAGTACTCTAAGTCTTACTAACAGCATCACTGTTGCTCCCTCCCTATTTCGTGCTCATTTGTCTTCAATTTCAAAAGAGAGAGAATGGCCTGCTGGAAGTTGTCTCCCATCACAAGATAGAGTAATAAGTTACCAAGTGTATTTAGTGTTGCTAAGGGTATAGATACAATAAAAAAAGCATAGGTCTGTTTCTCAGTGAAGCAGCTAACTGGATGAAGTTGTAGTTCTATCTGAGTCCCCCTCAAGGCATGAAAGGGTAGGAAACAAAAACAAAATACCACCAAGAGAAGAATGGCAAGTTTGCGAGCCTTCTGCTTGTACAAAGTGTGAGTATGAGGCCCTGTAGCCAATGTGTAAATAATCACAATGTAACACAGAGTCACAATTAGCAAGGGTAAGAAGAAGGCGAACGAAGTCAGAAGCCAGTTATACCACCTGCTCGTGTCCAGGTCTTCAGAAGTAGAAAGATCCATGCAAATAGATCTGTTTTGATTCTCTTTGGAAGTGATCAGAAAGTTCAGAGGACTGGCAGCCACCAGGGAAATCACCCAAAGTGTAGTGCAAGCCACCACTGCCCATCTCCTTTTCCAAACAAAAAAGCAGTTAATTGGATAGATGACTACAATGTAGCGGAAAATGCTGAAGCAAGTGAGGAAAAAGATGCTTCTGTACAAGTTGATGTAGAAATTGAAGCGAATAAACTTGCACATGAAGACTCCAAAGATCCAATTATCTCCATTAGCAGAGTAGTGTATCAAAAAAAGGAACAGTAGCTAAGTACAACAGGTCAGTGACAGCCAAGTTTAACATAATGTTGGTGCTGCTTTTCCAGGTCCTTATCTTGAAAATATACATGAAAATTACAATAACATTCCCTGGGAAGCCCACCAGAAATATTATGCTGTAAAGAACAGACAGATAGGATTTCAGTTGCAGAACTGTGCAGTTTCTGAAGGTATCTGCATGGCTTGGCAAAGTGGTAAAATTGACTAGGTCTTCGGATACCGTATTCATCATTTTCATCTTAAAGCTTTAGGAAAATCAAATGTTTTGTTTTTAATTGATAAGTCAGTATGAATCTGCTACATAAATCTTTCTCCACTAGAGCTAGTAATATGGATCACATAGCATCCAGAGCTAATAATATGGATCACATTAGCCCATGAAAGCTTATGCTCAAATACATTTGTGAATCTCTAAGGTGCCACAAGGACTCCTCGTTCTTATAACATACCTGGAGGTTGGCAAAAATGGTCAGCACTGACCTAACTCTGTTCCCATTGAAGTCAGTTACCAGTACCATTGACTTCCATGGGAGCACAGTTAGGCCAGCCCTGAGTGCTTTTGAAAATCCCACCTTTAGTTGCTACATAAGGTTTAAGCCACTTGAGTATAAATTAGGGGATGGTTTTGGTTTATATTTTGCAAAACCTTGTCAATTAGGTTTTTGGCTTAGCAAAACCCCCAAATGAGAAAGTTACAATTCTAGGGTCATTTGTCTGAATCCTTAATATTTGAGGAAGTACAAATACTTTGTGTGTGTGGGGGGGCTTATTTGTATTTCAAAAGGAGATGGAAAATCAGGGGTGTGTTTTTTGTTTTGTGTTAGTTCAGATACAGGTTTCAGGACCTGATTCTCCTCTCTCTTGAAATGGTGTAAATCAGAATTAACTTCACTGAAGTCAGTGGAGTATCACTAGGGCAGGGGTGGGCAAATTTTTTTGCCTGAGGGCCACATCGGTGTGTGAAACTGTATGGAGGGCTGGGTAGGGAAGGCAGTGCCTCCCCAAACAGCCTGGCCCCTGCCCCTTATCTGCCCCCTCCCACTTCCCACCCCCTGCCTGTCTCCCTCAGAACCCCCAGCCCATACAACACCCCCCCCCCCCCGCTCCTTGTCCCCTGACCACTCCCTCCTGGGACCCCCGTCCCTAATTGCCCCCTGGGACTCCATCCCCTATCTAACCCTCCCACTCCCCATCCCCTGACTGCCCCCCCAAACCTCCACCCCATCCAACCCCCTCCCCAGCCCCTGCCTGCCCCCCGGGACCTGCTGCCCCTTATCCAACCCCCCGGCCCTGGCCCTGGCCCTCTTACCATGCTGCTCAGAGCAGCATGTCTGGCTGCTGCACCGCCTGGCTGGAGCCAGACATGCTGCCACGCTGCCCTACATGAACAGGCAGCCCTGCAGCCCAGAGCGCTGCCCGCGCGGTGAGCTGAGGCTGCGGGGGAGGGGAGACAGCAGAGGAGGGGCCGGAGGCTAGCCTCCCGGGCCAGGAGCTCAGGGGCCAGGCAGGACAGTCCCATGGGCAGGATGTGGCCTGCGGGCCGTAGTTTGCCCACCTCCACACTTGGGTGACCAGAGGTCCCAATTTTATAGGGACAGTCCTGATATTTGGAGCTTTGTCTTATATAGACGCCTATTACCCCCCACACCTTTCCTGATTTTTCACACTTGCTGTCTGGTCACCCTAAGTATCACTGGTGTAAAACTACTGTAAGCGAATGAAGAATCAGGCCTCCAAAGTTCACAGTAAGTGGTAGGTATAAGGCAAATGTGTTAATCTTGTTACAGAACCTCATCTGTAATACGAACTGGGAGTAAATGGGCCTGATTCTGAAACTGCCTTATACATTCTATAATCATTTCCAGCTCTCCAAAGTGAATCCAAAACATAACCATTCTTGGTAGTGCTTTACCCCTGCATTCAACTCACTTGGCAGAGTAGTAGCACAATCCTCAACTAGTGCAAATCACCATCACTCCAGTGTTTTTTTCCCCCCAAATATATACCACCCATGGATCGAGCCCTAAATGACTACACTAGGTGCAAAGTAGTGTGGAATCGGGTACAGTGATTTTTGTTAGCTATAATGTACATTGGTTTAGAGTAAACTCAGCATGGTATGGAACAACTGGGATAAGATCACAGCAAAATAACAGCAGCCATAGTTAAAACTGGGTTATTACATTTTGTGAAATATTGTTTTATAATATACATTTTATTTGAAGTGATATTTAGCACACTACCATTATGGCAATTCCTATGTCCCACTGAGAGTTACCAAAAGCAACTACAGCATTTGCTCAAGAAACTTCCTGAAAAAGCACAAGATCAAATCCGCACAGACACACCCCTGGAACCCCGACCTGGGATATTCTATCTACTACCCAAGATCCATAAACCTGGAAATCCTGGGCGCCCCATCATCTCAGGCATTGGCACCCTGACAGCAGGATTGTCTGGCTATGTAGACTCCCTCCTCAGGCCCTACGCTACCAGCACTCCCAGCTACCTTCGAGACACCACTGACTTCCTGAGGAAACTTCAATCCATCGGTGATCTTCCTGATAACACCATCCTGGCTACTATGGATGTAGAAGCCCTCTACACCAACATTCCACACAAAGATGGACTACAAGCCGTCAAGAACACTATCCCCGATAATGTCACAGCTAACCTGGTGGCTGAACTTTGTGACTTTGTCCTTACCCATAACTATTTCACATTTGGGGACAATGTATACCTTCAGATCAGCGGCACTGCTATGGGTACCCGCATGGCCCCACAGTATGCCAACATTTTTATGGCTGATTTAGAACAACGCTTCCTCAGCTCTCGTCCCCTAAAGCCCCTACTCTACTTGCGCTATATTGATGACATCTTCATCATCTGGACCCATGGAAAAGAAGCCCTTGAGGAATTCCACCATGATTTCAACAATTTCCATCCCACCACCAACCTCAGCCTGGTCCAGTCCACACAAGAGATCCACTTCCTGGACACTACAGTGCTAATAAACAATGGCCACATAAACACCACCCTATACCGTAAACCTACTGACCGCTATTCCTACCTGCATGCCTCCAGCTTTCACCCTGACCACACCACACGATCCATCGTCTACAGCCAAGCTCTGCGATACAACCGCATTTGCTCCAACCCCTCAGACAGAGACAAACACCTACAAGATCTCTGTCAAGCTTTCTTACAACTACAATACCCACCTGCAGAAGTAAAGAAACAGATTGATAGAGCCAGAAGAGTTCCCAGAAGTTACCTACTACAGGACAGGCCTAACAAAGAAAATAACAGAACGCCACTAGCCGTCACCTTCAGCCCCCAACTAAAACCCCTCCAACGCATTATTAAGGATCTACAACCTATCCTAAAGGATGACCCAACACTCTCACAAGTCTTGGGAGACAGGCCAGTCCTTGCCTACAGACAGCCCCGCAACCTGAAGCAAATACTCACCAACAACCACATACACAACAGAACCACTAACCCAGGAACTTATCCTTGCAACAAAGCCCGTTGCCAATTGTGCCCACATATCTATTCAGGGGACACCATCACAGGGCCTAATAACATCAGCCACACTATCAGAGGCTCGTTCACCTGCACATCCACCAATGTGATCTATGCCATCATGTGCCAGCAATGCCCCTCTGCCATGTACATTGGTCAAACTGGACAGTCTCTACGTAAAAGAATAAATGGACACAAATCAGATGTCAAGAATTATAACATTCATAAACCAGTCGGAGAACACTTCAATCTCTCTGGTCACGCAATCACAGACATGAAGGTCGCTATCTTAAAACAAAAAAACTTCAAATCCAGACTCCAGCGAGAAACTGCTGAATTGGAATTCATTTGCAAATTGGATACTATTAATTTAGGCTTAAATAGAGACTGGGAGTGGCTAAGTCATTATGCAAGGTAGCCTGTTTCCTCTTGTTTTTTCCTACCCCCCCCCCCCCCCCGATGCTCTGGTTTAACTTGGATTTAAACCTGGAGAATGGTCAGTTTAGATGAGCTATTACCAGCAGGAGAGTGAGTTTGTGTGTGTATGGGGGCGGGGGGGATGTGAGAAAACCTTGATCTATGCAGGAAATAGCCCGACTTGATTATGTTAAGAGTTGTCACTTTGGATGGGCTAGCACCAGCAGGAGAGTGAATTTGTGTGGGGGGGTGGAGGGTGAGAAAACCTGGATTTGTGCTGGAAATGGCCCACCTGTTGATCACTTTAGATAAGCTATTACCAGCAGGACAGTGGGGTGGGAGGAGGTATTGTTTCATGATTTCTGTGTGTATATAAAGTCTGCTGCAGTTTCCACGGTAAACATCTGATGAAGTGAGCTGTAGCTCACGAAAGCTCATGCTCAAATAAATTGGTTAGTCTCTAAGGTGCCACAAGTACTCCTTTTCTTTTTACATTATTTCAATGATCAGTGGAATATGATAACCTTTTTCTTTCAAGCAGCTAATTATCAGATCTGGAATATAATACCAAAAATATAACAACTAAACTAAGAGGTATAACTTGGTCGCTAAATAGACTTTGAATTCGGATGTGAAACTGTCTCATAATGTATTAGATAAGAATTTTTTAAATTGAACATGAATGTTAGTTTCAGTACAGTAGTGCAAAGTTAAAGGTACATTAGGTAAATATTGTGCAGTTTGTTTTAATCAAATTAAGATTTACAATAGAACCTCAGAGTTACAAACACCTTGGGAATGGAGGTTGTTCGTAATTCTGAAATGTTCGTAACTTTGAACAATATATTATGGTTGTTTTTTCAAAAATTTAAACTGAACATTGGCTTAATACAGCTTTGAAACTTTACTATGCAGAAGAAAATGTGGCTTTTAATCATCTTAATTTAAATGGAATAAACACAGAAACAGTTCCTTTGCCTTGTCAAATCTTTTTTTAAACTTCCCCTTCATTTTTGTAGTAGTTTATGTTTAACACAGTACTGAACTTGCTTTTTGTTTGTCTCTGCTGCTGCCTGATTGCATACTTCCAGTTAAAAATGAGGTGTCTGGTTGACCAATTAGTTTGTAACTCTGATGTTTTACTGTAGTCACTTCCTGTTTTCAAATTACATTTTTCAGCTAAATAAGGTTTCTTGCAAAAATAAATGGTTGAATCTAAGGAGTTTACTCTGATGTGTGTGGTTGATTGGTCAGTTCGTAATTCTGAGTTTCTACTGTACAGTCAAGACAAAGCTAGTGAAATGCTGCATCTTCTCCCTTCCATCCTATTTGATTTTTACCACTACAACTTAATGCTGTGACTCTCAGTTGTATACTTCAGATAAAACTAGAAAAAACAAAAAGAAATTCTTGATCCATCCCAATCCTACTACATCTATTCTCTCCCTCCCATCCCCCCCTCAATCTTCTTTTCAACCCTGATCAGCTCTTTACCTTATGCTCTACCCTGGAACATCTCAAAATTTGCAAGTGGATAAATATTGTTTATCTGGAAATTATTTGTAATCCTGCTTTTTGCATGCATTGTTTTGAGCACAGAGTACTATGAATTTCATGTGGAGAGCTTTCCATACAGCGAAACAAGTTTTAGTAAAATGTCCTTGAAAAGCAGCCATATGCAGTATCTATAGGACTTTGTAATCAATTACAGTAACCCTACTTATCCAGATTAACATTTCACATACCAGTAAATTTAGAAGACTGGTGGAAGAGCTCTGTTATTGGCTCATGTATCAGCTTTTAGTCCTGCCCTGTTGTAAGAGTTCTCCTGACACCTTATCTATTGCACCTGCCGGAAGCAGGAGCAGTCACAGACACCTCTTTGCAGGCAGCAATCTGTACATTGCAGTTAGAGGTTCCCTACTTATATAATTACAGTTCAAATCATATGTTAATATATCTTTATATAAGAAAATTAGGCTTTGCTTCATTTCCACTAGGTTGATCCTGACTGCCAAGCCATGTGAGTCTTGTTGCCATGTCTAGGATTGGCTGAAAATTCATGGGGCAAAAATATTTCAGGCTCCTTTGGGCATTACATGGAAATGGCTTTCAGAACTGTGGCATATATAAAACTTATTTTTTGTAAATAAAATATATATGATTAGCATTCACTGGAAGCTGTAAAATAGTTTCCATTTTGAATCCTTGTTTTCTGGTCCTGTAATTTTCTGAAACACTTTTCCCCTGCAATTTCCCTGCATGATCTCAACCTACTGAGAATTTTTGAGTTAAATCTTTTTACTGTTTTTTTTTATTTGTGAACAACGTGAAAAAAGAAAGAGAGAGAGAGTCTGTTTAAAAAAATTAAAAAACCAAGGTCTGTGAACTGCCTAAGTTTTGAAACTTGCAGACTGAGGCCTTGATCCAGCAAGTTAATCCCTGCGTGGTCAGGCGTCTGCCTGGCTTCACTGACTGTTCCCTACTGACGAACCATGTACATTTCATTATGATACCACATGATGGAATTAGAGTTTTTCTCAATTTGCTTTTTAAAACCGAGGAAAAAAGTAAAAGAAAGAAAAAGAAGCAAAATTAAGCCTGTGTGACCTTAACTCTGACCCTTTTGCATGTGCATTATGATACAGTCTTTAATTACATGCTCACATGGTATTTTTTTTCCACATAATCCCTGCCTCATTCAGTTCATAGAATGGACAGTGCTGACTTAATGAGCAGCTGTTCAATATTTTGTTTTTTCCTCATTGCTGAATATGTGACCAAGGCCTTGTTTATTACACAGCATTCAAATGATATTCTGAAATTAGTGTTATTAATTTTTTCATGGGCTTTTCTATGGTGATCATCACTATAGTATCTGACCACTTCACAAACTTCATACTGACCAGGCTGTTAAAAGTCCAATTGGTGGTGGTAGGGATGCAGAGGGGGCCTGCAGCAACTCTCTCTGTGGAGCCATGGCGGGCAGGGGATGGATCCTTGGAAATGCATTCAGCTGCAAGCTGGGGCTGGCAGGGTTAACCCCAAGCAGCAGCCGCTGTGGTGGCTGGGGGCTCCCTGTGGAATGGGCATTGTGACCTTTAATAAGTGCCTTAAGCTCCTCCCTGCCTGGCCCACTGCTCCCCGGCTGGTGGGTGCATCTGACAGCCACTGCCGCCTGCCCCATAGCCTGCCCCCCGGAGGGCTGCTGAGCCAGGCTCATCTCAGGACCATGCGACCAGAAGGTAAGGGGCTGTGAAATTGTCAGTCTCAGATGAATGGGCAGCATGGAAGCATGGAGCTAAAGTTGGGCTGCTCTCTCTGGGAATGAGTCTGAGCAGAGTCGGGAAGCAGCGGGGTGTGGAGGCCCCAGCCAGGGGCTGGGCTGGGGAGCGGGGACGAAGGAGAGGGGCTGGGGGTCACTGCAAACAGTGGGGGGATGAGGAGGGGCCTGCAGCAGCTCTCTCTATGAGCTCTCTATCCAATAGAACAGGAGTTATTTGGTTGCAAGCTTATTCATTAAATATTCCCTCTAAAAGTAAAATCTACATTCCCTTACTGTTGTAAACTCTTCCGTGTGCAGGGGCTGGCTGTGATGAATGAAGTAGATGTTCAGATCTTTATTATTATTTATATTATAATAGCATGGACATTATGTTAGCGTGCTTTTCATTTGGAAGGTTGGGAAAGAGATATAATATAACCATGTTTTTATTGTGTTTTGCTTTGTTAAATATATGTC
This sequence comes from Lepidochelys kempii, assembly GCF_965140285.1. Taxonomy (NCBI): domain Eukaryota; kingdom Metazoa; phylum Chordata; order Testudines; family Cheloniidae; genus Lepidochelys; species Lepidochelys kempii. Next base: position 98,624,618 of record NC_136380.1, read on the forward strand.
TGATTCCAAACTGCCCCTTTACTTAGTGTAAAGGGACTGTTGCCCCCTTACTAACATTCAGTGCGGGTGTTTCAGTTGCTAGCTTCCAGTACTAAAAAGGGGAAAGGGTCGATTGGGAATCAGGACCCTGAGACTGACAGCCCCCAGGAACAATGGGGAGAGGCCAATGCTCTAGGTCAGCCTGAATGACAGAGTGAGAAGGCTAATCAGGGAGTTAGGAGGCCAGGGAGGTCCCATCCTCCGTGTGAGCTGCAATTGCCTAGGTCAGACAGAGTGGGGCCGAGCTAAGGAGAAAGCAGGGGCCCAAGCTAAGCTGGGGTGCAGAGCTGTGCCAGATGGAGAGAGAGAGCAGACCCTGTCCTGGGAGCAGAGCTGAAGCCCTAAAGCCAGAGGCACAGCCCAGAGAGAGCAGACTTGCCCTGGGAGGAGAGCTGCAGCAACCAGAGCCAGGGGGACCAGAAAAGCAGCCCAGGAAGCAGGTCAGTGCTGGGAGCAGAGTCACAGAAGCAGCCTGCAGAGCAGACCTGTCCTGGGAGCAGAGCTGCAGCAACCAGAGCCAGAGGGGCCAAAGAAGGAGTCCAGGGAGCTGGAGGCAGAGCAGCAGCAGTGCAGAGACAGAGTGGTGGAGCTGGGGCTGGAGCAGTCTGGAGCTGGGTGCGGTGAGTAGCTGGGAAGACTGAGGGGGACCCTGGGCAGCGGGCCCAGTACAGGAAGATGCCTCAGCCAAGAGGCTCTGCAGGCCAGGCTTGGATCGTAACCCCAACAGGGTGGGAGCGACACTGGGAAGAAGGGCCCTACCACTTAGAGCCTGAGAGCGTGTGGCCACCACCAGAGCAAGTGTCCAACCCGCAGCATCCCTACAGCACAGCCAGGGCCTGAGAAGAAGGCCTGGGACTTACAAGGAACAGACTATGAACTGTCCGGACATTCCAGAGACTCTGTTTGTAATGTTCCCTGCCACAGAGCAGGTTGATGTGTTTCCTTTAACCTTTCCCATTTTTCCTTATTCTTTTTAAAATTAATTGTTGATTAAATAACTTGCATTTGCTTTAACTTGTATGTAATGGTCAGCGGGTCAGAGAAGTGCCCACTGCAGAGAGAGTACCCCAGAGAGGGGACACCCTAGCCCCTGTCCTAGGTGACCACAGCAGGGTTGGGGGTCGAGCCCCCCAGGAATCTTGGGCCCAGCCTTGTTGGGGTTACGAGGACTCTGCCAGACAGGAGAGCAGAAGGGGAGTCCTCAAGGGCAGGGAGGCCACTGGGTAAAGGAAGTGGGAGCAAGGACTCAGATCCTTTTGCTCGCCCACTTCACCGGGGTAGTGCAGAAGCCAGGAAAGTTCCCCACAAGAGCGGGACTATTCTCCCGCTTACATTAGCTAGATTTGTGTGATGTTAGTCCCATGTACACATGGTGGCAGAAGGGGTCTTAAGCAGTGATTTGATACTATACTGTTGCATGACAGCTGGATTTGATTTTAATAGCTCCTTTCATGTGTGAGGCATCCTCAAACACCTCCTACCTCTTCCAAGCAGGAATAAATTCTGATTACTTACAACCAGATTCCCAAACCCACTGAAGTACATGAGAAGACTCACTTTGACTTCTCGGAGCTTGAGACTGACTTACACATGATAGTGATTCATACACCGCAGCAGTTGATGCAATAAAGATTGCATGGATGGTTTTGTTTAATAAGGACAATAGACAATTTGAATGGGGATGTGCTAGGTTCCACAGTGTTAAGTGCTTTTCATTATGTGTTTTACTTTGATTCAGCAAAAGTATAAGCTTTCTATGGGCTATTTCTCTTAGCAGATGTACATTTGTTTGGCTGATCTTAGTGTGTTGGTGATGGAATACCTAATTACAGTTCTTATCAGACCACCTTCAAGAGATGCTCAGTTTTGTTGAGAGTGATATAATATGTCTGTAGCACACAGGGAAATCAGCCCTGGTTCTCCCTCTTTAGTTCTGCACACATACAGGTTGGTCAGAGAAGCATTTTGTTTTTGCGACACGCACAGTAATTCTAAATTAGTCACTATTCAATGTTGCTATCCAATTATATATGTAATTGGAGTTGCTAATAAAAAGTTCTGCAGAGGGATATCATGTTTCTGGAAATCAGAATTATAATCTGAGATATAGGCAGGGTTGTCATGTCAGCTGAGCAGTAGTAGTTCAATATAACTCCAAAAATAGAAAGCATGGCCTGGAGGCAGTCTCCTGCAGTTAGTACTAGCCCTTGGAGCAAACCAGCACTTGATGGCTGCAGGGGCATTAAAGCTACAATCCAGTGAAGCACTTAAGCATGTACTTAACTTAACTTAAGCAGATGAGTAGTCCTATTGCCCCCCGACTAGTCATCTGTTTTAAATTAAGCATATCCTTGCTAGAGCGAGAACTAGCCCTTCCCCTGACTCTTCAGATATGTGCTTTCTTGATCAATATTTTACAAATTCTTTTGAGTACAGGCATTGGTGAGTAAAATGGCTACAGATACAACAGCTATAAAGTAGCTCAAATTATAGCACCTGTGGCTGCTAAAAGCCTTCCAACTGCCAGTAAAAACCAAACCGTCATCACTGGAGGCTGGGCAACACGATTGTGACCTTTTTGCTTATTGACACCTCTTGAGAAGCAGCTGTGATATGTCTGTCTGAACAGTCAAATGGGAAGTTTTTATTGTGTTCTTATTTTTTAATCTCAAAATTGAGGTAGATTCTCTAAATGTGTGAGGTTTTAGATGCATGGCTTCCATTAAAAGTGCTATAGATGGTGCTCTTACACGTTATCTCATTAATTCCTTTTCTTAGTATGTGAGCAAGTTTTCATTCTTGGAAGAAATGCTCTATTGTTTGTGGTATTGATGTGTTTTGTTTGGGGGATGCTGTGGCAAGCAGCAAGGGAGTCTGCCCTTTGCCTCAGGGTTTGTCACTAGAAATATATCCAGACTCTGTGTGCCTGATTCCTCTTCCAACAGGAATCTGAGTGCAAGGCTCTGGATATCTGCTGTTGCTTAGCTGAGAGGTGACAATAGCAATAGATATGTAGTTAGGGCTTGATCCAAAGCTGAAGTTGAGACTATTTCCATTGAGATCAGTGAGCACTGAATCAGTCTTTCAAGCATTATGGGATAGATTGTGCCTTTAAGGCACAGCCTGTTGCAAGGGGTAGTGCAGAGCCAGGCCATGGCAAAGGAAGCATCAGGAGGCATTATGCCTCAAAGTGTATGTCTACACTGTGTTTTAAAACCCATGGTAGCGAGTCTCAAAGCCCGCGTTGAAAGACTCAGGCTTGCAGGGCTCTTGCTATGGTGTAAAAACAGCAAGGTAGACATTTGGGCTCAAGCCCTGAAGCCAGGGAGGGGGAAGGCTTCAGAGCCCAAGCTCCAGCCTGAGCTGCAATGTCTACACTGCTGTTTTTAGTGCGAGCCCTGCAAACCTCAGGGCATGTCTATACTATAAAGTTAAGTCGACATAATTTAAGTTAACATCCAGCTGCTGCAGTAATTAAGTCAGTCGGGTGTATCCACATCACGCTCATTGTGTCAGTGGCGTGCATCCTCAGCAGCAGCACTCTCATCAATGCACAGAGCAGTGCACTGTGGGTAGCTATCCCACAGTGCAGCTAGCCTCTGGGGTTTGGGGAAGGGTTTGCAATGCCTCATGGGACCAAAACATAGTTGCAGGGGGGAACGGGAACCTGGCTTCAACCTCCCAGGAAGCCGTTTCCTCCCTACCCTGATTTCAATGGCAAACAGCTCATACCTTTTCGTGCCTTTTTTCAAAAGGCTGGCTTAGCTCAAGATGCATGGACCCTGCTCAGTTGTGCTCTCTTGTTGTGAGCATTACAAACACCTTGTGCCTTATCCTGCAATATTTCCAGAGCTGAGACACGAGCTGTCATAAATATAAAGGGAAGGGTAATCACCTTTAAAATCCCTCCTGGCCAGAGGAAAAATCCTTTCACCTGTAAAGGGTTAAGAAGCTAAAGGTAACCTCGCTGGCACCTGACCAAAATGACCAATGAGGAGACAAGATACTTTCAAAAGCTGGGAGGAGGGAGAAAAACAAAGGGTCTGTGTGATGCTTTTACAGGGGACAGAACAGGAATGGAGTCTTAGAACTTAGTAAGTAATCTAGCTAGGTATGTGTTAGATTATGATTTCTTTAAATGGCTGAGAAAATAGCTGTGCTGAATAGAATGAATATTCCTGTCTGTGTGTCTTTTTTGTAACTGAAGGTTTTGCCTAGAGGGATTCTCTATGTTTTGAATCTAATTACCCTGTAAGGTATTTACCATCCTGATTTTACAGAGGTGATTCTTTTTTACTTCTATTAAAAGTCTTCTTGTAAGGAAACTGAATGCTTTTTTCATTGTTCTCAGATCCAAGGGTTTGGGTCTGTGGTCACCTATGCAAATTGGTGAGGATTTTTACCAAACCTTCTCCAGGAAGTGGGGTGCAAGGGTTGGGAGGATTTTGGCGGGAAAGACGTTTCCAAACTATGTTTTCTCAGGAACCCAGATAAAGTTTGCTGGTGGCAGTGGAAGTCCAAGGGCAAAGGGTAAAATAGTTTGTACCTTGGGGAAGTTTTAACCTAAGCTGGTAAAAGTAACCTTAGGAGGTTTTCATGCAGGTCCCCACATCTGTACCCTAGAGTTCAGAGTTGGGAAGGAACCTTGACATGAGCCACCACACAGAACATTGCGATGTCCTTCAAGCAGCCCAGCTGCTAGCCATAGAACGAAACAATTCCTGGTTGCTGTTGGCAGTCAAGCAGCAGCTGAACATGGCGGAGCACCATTTCTGATCCCGAGAAACAAGCACAGCCTGGTGGGATTGCATTCTTATGCAGCTATGGGATGATGAGCAGTGGCTGAGAACTTTCAGATGCAGAAGGCCACTTTCCAAGAATTGTGTGCAGAGCTTTCCCTGACCCTGAAGTGCAGAAACATTAAAATTGAGACCTGCTCTGACAGTGGAGAAGCGAGTGGAGATCACTGTGTGGAAGCTTGCAATGCCAGACTGCTATTGGTCAGTGGACAATCAGTTTGGAATTGGTAAATCTGCCATGGGAACTGCTGTGATCCAAGTGTGCAGGGCCATTAATCTACTTCTGCTAAGAAGTGTAGTGATGCTGACATATGTGCATGACATAGTGGATAGTTTTGCCACTATGGGGTTCCCAAACTGTGGTGGGGCAATAGATGGTACACATATCCCTAGGCACCAAACCACCTTTCCAAAGAGTACATAAACAGAAAGGGATACTTTTCAACGGTGCTGCAAGCACTGGTGGATCACGGGGCGGTTCGCTGACATCAGCGTGGGAAGGTCAAGAAAGGTGCATGACACTCACCTTTAAGAACACAGGTCTGTTCAGAAAGCTGCAAGCAGGGACTTCCTTTCCGGATCGGAAAATAATCATTGATGATGTTGAAATGCCAATAGTGATCCTGGAAGACCTAGCCTACCCCTTGCTCCCATGGTTCATGAAGCCACATACCAGCCACATGGAGAGCAGTAAGGAGTTATTCAACAATAGGATGAGAAAGTGCAAAATGGTGGTGGAATGTGCCTTTGGATATTTAAAGGGTCACTGGCACAGTTTGCTTAGTAGGCTAGACCTCAGTGAAACCAATATCTCCACTGTTATCTCTGCCTGCTGTGTGCTCCATAATATCTGTGTGGCAAAGGAAGAGAGGTCTCCACTGGGGTTGGGTGTGGAAGTGGATAAGTTGTCTGCTAATTTTGAGCAGCCAGATACCAGGGCAATAAGAAGAGCCCAGTGAAGAGCATTGCATTTCTGGGAGGCTTTGAAAACTTATTTCAGTAATGACCCACAATAATGTGTGCCACTTTTCTGCATTGTGACTTCTTGTACAATCCCCTCTATTGCATTGGTTTCCCTGTCCCTCTCCTTCCTCCCACAACCCCCCATGCTTGGAATAAATAAAGAGTATTTCATTCTTGAAATGTTGACTTTCATTGCATAAACATAAAAAAACTGAAAGACCAGGAAAATAATTTAACCTTGGACAGATGATTTGATAAAGTTGGGAGGGGAGAAACTACGTCAGCTTGTCTGTAAAAGCACAGTAGTCTTGCCCATTAAAGGTCCTTGAATGGCAACCTTTTGTTCTTAGTACCCTGCTATGGTGTTGAGTGGAAAAGATACTGTACTCCCCCTGCAACCCTACCACCTGGAATGTTTGGGGGAGGGGGACAGGAAATACTGCGATGTTTGCAGCCCATTCTTCAGGAGCTCTGAGGCTCGCTGCTGCAGGTTTTAAAATGCAGTGGTGACATACTCAGAGAGACACAATGTATCCAATAGCCCCCTGTTTGCACCAGAGAAAAATTGTATTCCTCCTTCCATGTGGTTGGCCAGCTTCACTTGTTGATGGGTCGGGCAGAATCGTTAGTCCAGTTACTCCTCGCTTGCTTTTCAGTGAGTTACTGCTCAGTGGAGCAACTCAGTAGCAGTCTCTGATCACAGAGGCTGCTATTTTGTGTAGTCTTTATGTAGGATTTCTTACATTCTCCCCTTGTACTGCACTGCTGCTTCAGAAAAGGGGTCAGGATCTTGCACTGCTTAAGTTCAAAGTATTGACGTTCTCATTTAATGTAAGGGCTAGCTATGTACTCAGACTTTTCTCTGATGGGGTAGCTTAAATCGTAGGAGTTGCAGGGGATAGGGAGTTGATTTTAGTTGGTATGGACTCCATTTTTGTGTCTTTAAAATGTATATATTCCTGCAGTGAAAGATGGCCATAATTTCTGTTTTAATTCATGAAATAACACAAATATTTCCCTTAATTCTGTGTGAAACCATAGAACTTGGTGTAGAATTTGGTTAATGAATTGCTCACATGTTTAGTATTCATAATCGATTCCTTAGGTTGAACCACATATATTTTCAGTCTCTATTGCCTCAGGTCTGAGAGAACAATTCCTTGTTGGGGGCTGTGATGGGATGTTCACCCCACACATGCCCTGAAACGGTTAAAGCAGATTGAGAAGGAGGCCACAGCTGAGGGAAATCAAGTGGCTAAGTAATCCCTTGACAGAATGAGGGAGCCCAGCTGAGGAGGAATAGGACGGGCTGGGTCTATAAAGCCAGGAAATTGGAAGCATGGGGGGCTTTTGGGAAAGTCTGTGGTCACTTATTAGGAGAAAGAAGGAGTGTCTATAGACTGCAGAGACATGTAGTCTGTAGCTCTCCCCGGGGAGGAGGGAGTGGTGAAACTGGTAAATGTGGATGGAGGGGAGCACCAGATGGGAAAGAAAGGGCTGAGGGAAAGGCAGTAAAAATCCAGGAGGGAACAGATCTTCTCTGCTGGTTAGAGGGTCCCTGGTGAGCCAAAACCTGGAGTAGAGGGTGACCTGGATTCCCCTACCAGCTGCTGAGGAAGTGTCAGTATATGGCAGTGAATAGGAAGACTGCCTAGGATTGCAGAAGAAAGACTTTAGTACCGCAGAAGGGGAAAACACATGTAGTGACTTGGCCAGAGGGCTGAGTCATGAAAAAGCAGCAGCAGCAGCCCATGGAGAGGGAGCCAGAGAGATGGTGAACAATCGTGGGAAGGGGTGTTGACCTCATGAAGCTAATCCCCAGAGCTGCCAGGAAGAGGCACCATCCTAGCGGTGAGCAGAGAACCCCATGATAAGAACCAAATTCTGATGGTTATAATGGGAGCTTCACCATAAAAGTATTTGCAATTTCTCTCTTTCACAAAACATTAGGTTGCCGCTATGTAATGTGGCCAATTATCATAAATCTTAGTGTGTTTCACTTAATATTATTCTCTGGGAGGAAAAAATACAAACAGACACTCTTAATGTTAATTTTACCTATTTCTTCAGCGTTTTTCCAGCTGTTATCTCATTCTGCTTTCCATGTTTCCTTGCACTGAGGGTTTCACTACTGCTCGCTGAGTTAGGGCCAAGTCCTGCTCCCAGTAAGTCAGTTGAAGTCCTTCTTGCTGTTGACTTCAGTTGGTGCAGATTTGGGCTCATCCTTGGTACCTTTGGGCATGGGCAGAGGTGGTTTAAGGTTTCTGGGGCCAGAGCAAGTGGGGGGGGGCCTTCTGCCTGTGGCTCTGCCCGTGGCTCTGCCCCCATTCAGCCCCTTTTGCCTCTCGACCCACCCACAGTTCCACCCATTTCTGCCCCTTCTTGGGGGCCCTCCCCTGTTCCACCCAGGGTCCCCCCCAACTGCAGGCCCACAACCCCTTTTGTTCCTTTCTGCCCCCTCCCCCTAACTGCGGCCCCAAAGCTGGAGAAGCTCTGGCCCCATGCCACGCCCCAGGGCCGCAGTGGGAGGGAGAGCTCCTCCAGTCCCAGGGCTGCAGTGGGGGGTCTGGGTGCTGGGGCTTCTGCCTGGGATGGGGTCATGCACAGGGGCTTGTCCCTGCTGCCCCACAGCTTCTGCCTGGGACAGGGTCAGGGGGCAGTGGGGGAGTGTCCCCTCCCGCCCAGCGCTGCTGCCCCGGAGTGGGGTTGGGGCTCTGGGCTTCCGCTGCCTGGCAATGGATTTTTTCTGGGGGCCCCCAGTTGGCCAGGGCCCCTAGGCACAGGCCCCATCAGCCCAGTGGCTAATCTGCACTGGGCATGGGGCATCTCTGGCATTGCCTGATATACCATGTTGGTCTTTTAGGCCTGGTCTGCACTTAACATTTAGATTGACCTCTCGACGTTGCTCAGGGGTGTATAAAAACCAGACCCTTGAGAGGCGTATTTAAGCTAATTTACACCCAGTGAAGAGGCACCTAGGTCGATGGCAGATTCTTCTGTTGACCACGCTACCACTGCTCAAGGAGGTGGATTACCTACGTCGATGGAAAAACCCCATTTTTCAAAGTAGGAAGCGTCTACATGACAGTGACCTAGCTGCAGCACTGTTGTGCTCGTAGTGTAGACATAGGATAGACTTCAAAGAATGTTGCTGTGCTCAGTCACTGCAATGAGGAAACAGGAAAGGGGTTAGATTAATTTTAGATACTCTTTGAAGCTTTGATATCCCCACTAATGACAGATTGAGAATAAAATCTTCTTTAATTGATTGAAGTCTCTTTAATTGTTAACATTTTGGCATGTTTTACCCAGTTTGCCAACTGGCTGCAGATAGGACTACCACAAAATCATACTGCAGGAAAGAGATATAATACTACTACTCTCACATTTTTTACTGTTGGTCCCCAGGGCAGCTGGTTCCCTGTGCAGCAGTCGACCATTGACACATTCTTCTAAGTGGAATATCTGGTAAATGAGCAGAGCATGAGCTTCATTTTGCTAAATGTACCAAACATTCATCAGCAATGAAACAGTTAACATGAGTAACACAGCAAACAAAATTATTGTGGTAATGCATAAACACAGCAGCCTTAGAACAATGATGCTGTGTGCTTTTGTCATTACTGTCAAAGCTGACGTATATTATAAATACTGTGACACTGTCTATTAAAAGTTTGTAATAATAGGGAGGGGGAGAAAAGTCACACCAGTGTGTGACAGATTACGCTTCTGAGGAAGAGTGAGATAATAAAACAGGCTCTTAGCAGAGGCCTTGGGTGTTTAAAAAAAAAATACAACCCTTTGACAATTGGACTTCTGTTTTTCAAACGGCACAGTTTTATTAGGCAGCTATAAAATAAAAAATATATATAACAATGCCATGGGTGATTGTCTCATCTAGTACTCTGCTAGGTTTTCTGACCAAACTCATCATATGATGAGTTCTCCCACAAAATACAACTCTGCTACTGCACATCTCACTGGGCAGTGCCAATGTAAATCTAGTGTAAGAGTTCCTAGATAGGCTCTTATGCCTTGAATCTGACTTTATGGACAGCTCTTCAACTGGTGTAAATTGGATGAAACTACAGTAAAGAACAGAATTATTAGACACAGAGAAACAGTATCTTGAGGAAGAGTCAACTTGGCTTTCATAAGGGGAAATAGTGCCTCACTAATCTACTAGAATGTTTTGAGTGTCTGTCAGGCTATCTAGAGTGGCTCACAAATGTGAGTACTTATCTCAGGGCAGATTGTTACAAAGCTCCAGCTAGCACGTTAAAAATAGCAGCATGGATGTTGTAGCGGGGTGGGCGAGCGAGCTGCTTGGGCTAGTTACCCTTTTCCAAGTGGTCCTTTTTTACTAGTAATGTTTTGTCTGCCCTCTAGTGGAAATTGATAGTATAGCACTTAATATAGTGCTAATAATTACCTGTTTCAGTAGGGCTGTTTCTCAAACTGGGTCATGAGAGATGGGAGTGTGAAAGGGAAAAATACATATGCACAGCATACAGTAGTTGGCATGAAGGTAAATGACTGTATTCTTGACCAAAGATGGGACCAAGCTGAAAATTCAGATCGATATTCTGATCCAAAGTTTGGAAGATATATTCCTATCACGGGTTCTAGTTCAGCCCATTACAGAGAGATGGACCAGAGCCAGATCTGCAGTGAAGTTTGGGGGCCAAATTCTTGTCTGGTGTAAATCTATAGCTATTCTGAAGTTAATGGAGCTACACCAATATACATCAGCTGAGGATTTGGTCCCATCTGCGTATTGGTGAGAAATATTGTTGGTTTGAACCCACCTCTACGCTACAGGGACATGCATGCTTGAGGAGCAGCAAGGGGATTTATTTCTCTTGTTCACAGACACAGAATATGATGTAGGAACTGGATGGTGGCATACATTGCGCAGGTGTGGTTCTAGTTGAAATTTTATCATTAACACTTAACAACCAAAAAGGTTAAAGGTAAAATTCTCAAAAGTGCCTTAGTGACTTTGCACTTTAAAAAAAATTACCTAAACATTCTCATACTAGATATAAAAGTTGTCATTATTGCTATAGGAGCCTGTGTCTGCTGGAAGATCCCTCACCCATCCTCTTGTTATTGGAAGCATGTCCACTAGTTGAACCACTTAACTGGGAGAACTGTGTTCTCATCCTGGCTTTACCACCAGACTTGTTGTGTGACCTCAGGCAAGTCACTTAAATTCTCTGTGCCTTAGTGTCCTAATCTGTAAAATACAGATAAAGTATGCAAGGATCGCAACAGGCCTTGCAAACAGGGAGTTACGCCTCAGAAAACTCCTTTGTTCAGGATCTGTGGCTTTTCTGTCAGAAGATAAATTCCTGCTGACAAATATGTAATAAAATGACTGGAATAGACTTTTTAAAAAAAGTTTGAAACCTGAATTTTTTGTACAATTTTTGTCTTTCTTCCATCCACTACTCTACAACAATACACTAATTGGGCCAAAGCCATGTATTCATTGAAGAGTTACCACTTTAGGGTCATTCACACACGAAAGTACACTCCACCTCTAGGCCTATCCCAACTTTTTGTCAAACCACATCATCTTTGTCCATTTCTGGGGCTCTGTGATGACTAGTATAACTACAGTACAGGGAGGGATGTGTACTTTACTGTAAGCAAGAAGTTATTTCTAATAGTAATATTTCTAAATTGCTTAATATTTTCTAGGTACTGTATAAATACTAATTCTGATAGCGCCTCCATGAGACAAGTATTCTTGCCAGAGAGGATACAGAGACAGAGGGTTATTGTATGCACAAGGTGCACTTAGGTAGAAGGCAAGATGTAAGTGTGATGCTGAAAAGCCAGGTACCAGCTCAGGTCAAAACCCCAGGCCAATTCATTTAAGTGTTGGTATAGATCAAAGTGTTAAATGTATAAGCGTGTATTCAGATGTTTAAACTTCATGAAAACTAGTGGAATGTTACTTATCTGTTCCTGTTACAATGTAATAGCTAACATTTACATTGGAAATACCCCTGCAACTAAATAACTCATCGGACATCAAAGAAGCCTTGTGAAATGCTAATAAAGGACATAATGACTTTAACAGAAAATGCTAATTCCCAAGCAAATGGCCATTGTAGTGTGATGACCTGAGGTCAGAGACTCAAAGTGCATTCCTCACTCAGCATCATCAAAGCAAAAGCCCAGGGAGGTGGAGACACTGTCAGCTTGCTTTCTGTGTGAAGATACCATAAATATGGATTCAAAGAAAGATCCTTTGTCTCTGGACTGTTTGGATTCTAGCAGGGCAGAAAAACTGAACAAGAAGACAGAGCTCCCCAGAGTTATTACTACACCTCTGCTACCATTTGGAATTGTAGACTGTTACTCACCTGTATATATATTTTACCTGATTTAACCTCCAGAACTCTCATTTTCTTTTTCTTAGCTAATAAACATTTAGTTAGTACTAAAGAATTGGCTGCCAGAATTTTCTTTGGTGTAAGATCTGGAGTATCAATTGATCTGGGGATAGTCACTGGTCTCTTGGGACTGGGAGAAACCTGATGTGGTGTGATTTTAGGTTTGTGACCTTTTGTCATGAAGTTCAGTTTGTCTGGGTGGCAAGATTGACTGGAGAGTCTGAGGGGACTGTGTGTGACTCCATGGTGAGACTGATCGTGATCCAGGAGTTCACATTTGTTACCGGCTTGGTGTCCAATCTAATTCTAGAACCTACCACCAGTTTGGGGCGTCTGCCCTTGTTTGCTGACAGTCTGCCCTGAGGTAGGCACTCACAGTTGTGAGCCACTCCAGTCAGCATGATAGTAACCAGAAGGTCTGGACAAGGATTGTAGCAGAAGGGTTGGAGGGGAAAGAATGGTTGCCTGCGATGACCGGTGGTTCCCCGTACTGGGGTGAGGTACCACAATCTAAAGGGAAGGACACTTGAACACCTCACATGTCCATCACCCCCCCACCCCACCCAGTGACGCACACTACAAATATATGAAAAAATAAACCCACAATTAAATACCTTCCTCTCCAAAGTCTGAGTTCCGGGCTTTATTTGCCATGTAAGCATTGATAACATAACTAATATCTGTACCCAGGGAGTGACCACCACTCCCTGCTCTATTTTCACTATTAGTGACATCTGCTGTTGTGTAAACAAAAAGCCCTGAAAGGAGATCTTGGAAGATAAAATGCCTTCCAGTTTACCATTAAAGATTCCACAAATAAAGAATTGATGATATTATGCATTGCACTTTCATGCAGCAGCCTGGAGAGGCTGTTTTTTCCTCTCTGGTTTTATAACCTATTTTAGAGTTTGACTTTTATTTTCTGCAGGACTTTCAGCACAGGGCTTGAAAACTCATTTTACTTTTCTCCTTTCAGTCCCACAATATGACTCAAATAAAAAAGGGGCTTTTCTTTCTCACAGGTTTGTCTAAAGTGCCTCTGTGTCCACTCAGGCACTAAGCAAATGAGGCACTTCAGGCAATAGGACCACTATTCTTCTCCGCTTTTAGGAAAACAAGCTTTGAGATATTCCTTCACTGGAATGACCTGTTTTCCCTAAGCTTAATGGCACTACTACCCCTTCAGCTGACACTACTGATTCTTCTACTTTCAGAAAACAACTGAGCCATGGAGGAACAACAAAGTATTTTCTTTCATGTCCCTTCTTCTTTCCTGACAGTAGGGTCAAATAAACACACTTGTCTGCACAAGTTCAGGAAGAGGTTGCACAGCATGTTGTTAATTTGCGGGGGAAGGTTCGGTTGGGTTTTGTTTAACTCAGGGTACGTCTGCACTGGCGCTTTGTAAAGCAAAACTTTTGTCATTCAGGGGTGTTAAAAAAAACACGCACAGGCTGAATGACAAAAGTTTTACTAACCAAAAGCGCCGGTGTAAACAGTGCTTTGTTGGCAGGAGCACGCTCCTGCCAGCAGAGCTGCTGCTGCTCGTGGGGGGTGGAAGTTTTTTGTCGGCAGGGGAGCTTTTTTCTGCCAACAAACAGCGGCTACGCTGCGCGGCTTTTAGCAGCATGGCTGTAGCGGCACAGTTGTGTCGCTAAAAGCTACGGAGTGTAGCCTTAGACTCCCTCAACCTGCATTTTCAGAATAGAAAACAATGCCCGATACAAGCGGTCACTCGAAGTTTCGTTTGCACTGGTAGTTCAGCTTACCATCTCAGCCATAGGTGAGACCTACTCTAGGCCTACGTTATCCAGCAGCGTATCTGAAATTACATGGCATTTCCTTCCAAGGGTTTGGCTACCTTACCTTAGTGTAATGTTACTTTATCATTAAAGTGGCAAGCCTCCTTAGTGTGGATGCAGTCATACCAGTATAAAAGCGATCATACTTGTATAGCTTATTCAAGTTTGGCAACTTTTATCTTGGTATAAATGTGTCCATCCTGGGGCTTTTACCAGTATAACAGACAGCAAAAAAAAAAAAAAAAAAAAAAATCGCACCTGTAATTGACATAGTTATACTGCTACAACTTCAAGCAGAGACCAGCTCCAAGTCATTTCACACTTGCTTCCTGAGCAGTGTAATCAGCACATTATTAGCTGTTATTAAATTCAGCTTACTTTACACAGTCCCCAATTCTTAAATCTTCAGTGTTCTTCAGCTCTAGGATATGACATGTAACTGAACTGCAGAAGATTAAAGCTGGAGTTTGACAGTTGGGTTAGGGCCCTTCTCATGCCCAAGGGAAGAGATGATGTTGGGGAAGGGAGTAAGATTAAATTTGCTCATTACCCTCCCCCAGGAACCCTTGATTGCAAATAACTTTCTCACTACAATCCACCCAGTCTGTATGTGACTGTGATTAATTAGCACATTAGCTAGATGTGTCCACAATAGCAATCAGCAATTAAATAGTTTTAAGATTAAAATCATCAGGCATAAGCATTAACTCCCCCTGAAAGCTGTGAACTCCTCCTTCACTGCCCAGCTATTTTTTTCAGGCTGTCTGCAGACTCAGGCAGCTAACACTGCATTGATACATACTTAGTTCACCTGAATGTCATTGCAGCTTTAAAAGCTAGAGACTTCTTAATAGAAGCTTGCATTCCAGAGCATAGTTATGCTGCAATTTAATATTAATCTGCAGTTACACAGCCACATAGTCGCTATAGTGCTCTGGCTAGCGGTTCTAAGGAAAAACCTCCTTTCTTTCACTGGAATTGAAGCACTTATGCTTGTTTCAGCAGTAAAATTACTGCTGCTAAAAAAAGAAACTAAAGAAGTCTCACAATAAACAAAAGGAATGAGTCATATATGCTAATGATCTGCCAATCACATGACACCTTCTATCCTGAAGGATCTCTGTGACCTGAATCCCAGGGGAGCCAACTGAGGTCACTCAATTATGGTGAACTGTGAAGAATGGGGCAGGCAATCCCCAAAGCTGGTGGATATTCCAATACTTAGATTTACCAAGCCAGCACAAAACAACTTCTATTATACCTCACTGGCTACTCAGGAGTCAACAACACAGTTCCCTTAAAGTAACCCAGCCTCAGGCCTCCACCTAGTCACTCAAGTCAGCTATGATGAGGATTTCTGAAAATCTTATTTCATCATGTAAAAAGGGTTCTACAAATCCCAAAGGATCGGACACATTACCTCCTAGGTTAATGAATATTCCAGATCTTTCCCAAATACATGCTTACAGCCAATTCTTATTAACTAAACTAAAATTTATTAAAAAAGAAAAGGGAGAGAGAATTGGCTAAAAGAACAGTATACATATGGATGAGTCAGATTCATAAGAGAGATTCTTGAGATTCAGATTCATAATAGAGATGGTGAGCTGTGTAGATGCAAAGAGTTCTTTCAGAAATAGTTCAACGCTTATAGTCCAATGTTTATATTTCAGGGTGGTCCAGTCCGAACTCGGATCTCAGTCCTTGTGGGTTAGGCTTCCCCTGCATGAAACCTCAAGCAGACCTGAGATAAAAAGGATTGGGACCCAAAGGTCTTTAATACAATTCCAGGACGACTTTGACAGGTCGGAGTCCTTAGTCAAACAATAGGCACTCATGTGGACTTTGAAGTGGACCCATTTCCTAAGCATAGCTGGTAATTATCCACACAGATTAACACAAGGCAGTTGCCTGTTTTTCCACCATTCACAGATGATTTGCTATACATTTCAAAGAGAGACGAGTACAGCGACATCCTCTGTTTACAGTTCGTTTAAATGTTAAGATGTTCTTTTGATCTCTGAATTAACAGAATACAGCATAGGCAGGGACTGTTTGATTACGCTGTTGATTTTTACCAATATATATGTAAATACACAAAAACACAAACATTATCTCATCAAATGTTTTAAGGGTTGAATTTGAGCCATTTATCCTGTAGGATGTTTAACCCTTTCTGGTCATGCATCACAATCCCCAAACTCTTTACAAACTGAGGCACCATCCAAATCTGGCCATCTCATTCTATGTATATTTGTCTTGCCCAGTGGGGGCTCAATCTTGACTGAGACTTCTGTGCACTACCACAAACGTATAATAACGCTAATCTGTAAGGGCCATAGGTGGTCTTGGTCTGTATTCTACATTTCCTTTAAAAGATGGCACTTCCAGTGGCACAGTGCCCTGCGTGTCTTGCTGGGGCATTGATTTAATACTGAAGGCTAGGAAAGAGTGGCCACTTCTGAATTGCACTACCACTTCCTACAGCACTTAGGGGGGGAAAACAATCAAGATTAGACACTGAGGTGTGTCAACAGCTGACCAATAGGTTGATTTAGATGCTCTGACAATGAACACCAGTATAGGAAACTGCATGGACAGAGACAGTGGCCATCCTGTTACCAGACGTTACGTGTGAGGGAAGAAATTAGACCAGGAATGGTCAATTATTTTTTTTTCCAAGGTCCACGTTTCTTGGTCAAGGTCCAGACTCCAGAAAAAAAATTTCACACTGCCATAACAATAGTGATAATAAGTAAATAAAAATTTTGCAGTCCATTCAAAAGCATCTGTTGGTCCGGATTTGGTCTGCCTGTTGACTACCCCTCAATTAGACTGATACAGAGACCAGCAGATGGGTGCACAGATGGTGTAGAGGGGAATGTTTTGTATCCGTGAAACACTGGAATACTTTCTGTGACAAGAGGCAGCTGTTTGGATGTAAGTGGTCTCTTCTTAAGCAGAAAGGGCAGCAACTGCTGGTTCAAAACAGGCATTAATTAATCAACTTTAAACTAGGTAGAAATACATGAGACAAAATTAGAAAAGAGGGGAAGCAACCAAATAAGAGTAGAGTCTACACTACAAACTTACAGCTGCACTACTGTACCGATGCAGTTGCACAGCTGTAACACTTTCGGTGAAGCGGCTCTAAGCCAACAGGAGAGATCTCTCCCATTGGCTTAATAACTCCACCTCTATGAGAGGCAGTAGCTATGTCAGCAGGAGAAGCTCTCAGGTTATTCATACCCATTGTAACTTGCTTATATTAAATATGTGTTAAATTCTGCTTTGGCTTGTGGATGTTCATTTCCTCATACTAGTCAATCATATTGCTCTTCCTAGTAGATTGCTGTATTTTTGACTCTTTCCTGGGAAACCTAACCAATGCTTTTTTTGGTGTCAGGGTATGGTTTTGGTGAAGGGCGACATTGTATAAGATCAGAAAGTAATTTGTGTTAAGAAAAAGACCTGGTACCAAAAACAAAAAAAGTAAAGTCAACATCTGTGTGCAGATGTGGTCACCCCATCTCAAAAAAGATATATTGGAATTGGAACAGGTTCGGAAAAGGGCAACAAAAATTATTAGGGGTATGGAATGGCTTCCATATGAGAAGAGAGTAATAAGACTGGGACTTTTCAGCTTGGAAAAGAGATGGCTAAGGGGAGATATGATTGAGGTCTATAAAATCATGACTGGTGTAGAGAAAGTAGATGAGGAAGTGTTGTTTACTACTTCTCATAACACGAGAACTAGGGGTCACAAATGAAATTAATAGGCAGCAGATTTAAAACAAATAAAAGGAAGTATTTCTTCACACAATGCACAATCAACCTGTGGAACTCCTTGCCAGAGGATGTTGTGAAGGCCAAGACCATAACAGGGTTCAAAAAAGAACTAGATAAATTCAAGGAGAACAGTTCCATCAATGGCTATTAGCCAGGATTGGTAGGAATGGTGTCCCTACTCTCTGTTTGCCAGAAGCTGGCATTGAGCAACAGGGGATGGATCACTTGATGATTACCTGTTCTGGTCATTCCCTCTGGGGCACCTGGCACTGGCCACTGTTGGAAGATAGGATACTGGGCTAGATGGACCTTTGGTCTGACCCAGTAGGGCCGTTCTTATGTTCTTATATATTAGGTCATCTAAATTAAAATTCCTCACATTCTGTCACAAAATGTAATGCCAAGACACTCATTTCTTATGGCGTGTACCTGAATTTATGTAGGGCCCAAGCTTCCAGTCATGTAGGCTAGGAAGAAGGGAACAGGGACTGATTCTGCCAGGTATAGCAAGGCTAGGGGATAAGACCCTCCCAGGGCTTACTGCTTCTCCCATAACGTTACAGTTCCTGAAGATGTCAGCAGACTGTACTTCACAACTTGGATTCTGGACAGCAGCCCATCTCCCTATAGTGGAACATGGGGAAAGTTACATCTGAGAAATCCACAACTTGATCTATTCTACAGAACGTTCTTGCTGCTGAAATACAATATTTAGATAGTCTAATAACAGACATACCAGTGGGAACAAGCCCTGTTTTGAAGGAGCATCTGCTATGTTGCCTTTCTCACTTTTACAGACCAGAAAATGAAACAAACATCTGTAGGCAATAATGTTTCTGCAGGCTCTTTTTGAAATGAACAATACTTTTCAAAAAGATACATTGGCCAAGGTCACATATGCAAAGTGTTGTAAAGCCACCATGCAGCACAACTCCTCTCTTATAAATTAGAATTAATTGTATTTTAGCACCATAAGAAACATGTGGTGGTTAACTCCCCCACAGTAATCACCCTACATTGTCATGTAACCCTCTCTGAGTTTGAATCAAAGGTGCATTCCTGAAACCAGGTATCTGGCTCACTGGCATACACATACATGATTGCCACCTAGTGGCTAATAGGCAAAGTCCACACTTTAATAAAAAATTTGCGGTGATAAAAATGGGCAGTCTAAAATAATAAACATGTTAAGTGATTTGCAGTACTGTTTGTAAAAATGTTTTCAGTGTTTGATGCTTTAAAGTTTAAAATGCTCTCAAAACTATAGAGTTCAACATCTGTGATGCATATTAAAATGTTTTCGTGTACTTATATTACCTACTTAATCAAGAAATGGCTCTGCTCAGGACATGTTAGTTTTTGTATTATTTTATTAAATGACTAACAAAATAATAAACTATGTTTGTAACTCAACTTTTTAATCGTCATCATCTGCGGCATTTGGCACAGACTACTAAATAAGATACTGTATCAATGATAACATGGAAGTTGTATTCGTGTTGTGAGGTCAACACTGAGGCCCCCATTGTGTTTAAAATATGCTACTGGCAAATCCATATTGAATGGCTTGCTAAATGAACTCTCAAAGACTGGCTACTCAGGTAATTTCTGACCAACTTCATAAGTGTTTCCTCAAAAATACAATAAAATGAACAAATAAAAAGTTTAATTTAAAAGTAATACAAGTCACCTATTAACCATGACATACATACAGCCTAATCCTAAACCTCTGCAGTTTTGGGATGCTATTTTGGAGCGGCAGAGAGGCCACCTGCAATTTTATTAGGAAACAAAACTGAACATAAAAGAGGTTACAGGACAAGTGCAATCAAATGCATCTATGCTTCTTTTTTAAAGGATGACTTACTTATTCACATCACTATTGCTCCCGGTTTGCTGCGCATAGTTGTTTAACTTGCATCTTGAAAGAGCAAGGATGGCCTGCTGGAAGTTGTCTCCCATCACAACATAAAGTAATAGGTTACCGCACGTGTTTAGTGCAGCTCAGGGTCTGAGGCAAAGTAAGCAGCGTGGATTTGGTTTTCAATGTGGCAGCTAACTGGTTGAAGTCGTAATTCTATCCGAACGCCCCTAAAGACATGAAAGGGTAGGAAGCACACATAAAAAATCACCAAGAGGAGAATGGCAAGTCTGTGAGCCTTCTACTTGTAACAAGCAGGAGTATGAGGCCCTCTAGTCAAAGTGTAGATAATGACAGTGTAACACAGAGTCACAACCACTAGTGTCAGGTAGAAGGCTAACCCAGACAGAAGCCAGTTATACCACTTAATAGTGTCCAGGTTTTCAGAACTAGTGAGGTCCAGGCAAATGGATTTGTTTTGGTTCTCCCTTGAGGTGATTAAAAAATTGCCAGGATTGACAGCCACCAGGGAAATCACCCAACCTGCAGCACAAGCTACCACTGCCCATCTCCTTTTCTGAATAGAGAAGAACTTTACTGGATGGACAATCACGAAGTAGCAAAAGATGCTGAAGCAAGTGAGGAAGAGGATGCTGCTATATAAGTTGAAGTGGAAGCCAAAACGGATAAACTAACACATGAAGTCTCCGAAGACCCAGTGGTCTCCATTGGCATAGTAATGTATCAGGAAAGGAAGGCTTGTTAAGTACAGTAGGTCTGTGAAGGACAAGTTCAACATAATGATGGTGCTGTTCTTCCAGGACTTATCTTGAACCTGTATACAGAAATTGCAATAATATTCCCTGGGAAGCCCACCAGAAAGATTATGCTGTACATAGGAGGGAGATAGAAATTCTTCAGAAGGACATCTACATCGGTACAGTTTGTGAAAGCAACTGCATGGCTTTGCAACGAAGTTAAGTTGGCTAAGCCTTCAGTTGTATTCATGGCCATTTTCTTACTGCTTTAGCAAATGGTAAAGAAAAGAAAAATGGTTAGTTTTCACTAATAAGTTAATGCAGCACGTTAACCATATCACTATATAAGGGACTTTCACAGTTCGAAACACAAGAGTCTGTTAAAATACTTGTAATAAAGGCTGCTTTGGGTCTGAAACAGCATCAAGTCCTTCAGTATAACTGCCCAATTTAATAGTAGTAACTTTTTTGAATAAGAAAAGGACTTGTTGCTTTGGTGGAAGCTGATCTGATGGAGTGACCTTTGTTTTCTTAAGTTACAATTTATGGTATTTTTAAACTGATCAGCTCAGCATTATCAAGTAAGTCTCAGAGATAGATGTACTGCACATGAATGACAAAGCTGCTACACTTACAACTGAAGGCAGTTTCAGTGTTTTAGGGCATGAAACATTACCCTCAATAATGTCAAGAAATCTTCTTGTGCTTTTATTGTTGCATTCAGCAGGGGCCAGCCGGAGAAGAAAAGCAACCTAGAAGTGCTATGTCTGTGAAAAACATTCATCGTTTATTTTTATGCAAAAAGAAAAGGAGGACTTGTGGCACCTAGAGACTAACAAATTTATTTGAGCATAAGCTTTCGTGAGCTACGGCTCACTTCATTGGATGCATTCAGTGGAAAATGACTATTATTTGCTATGCAGATGTTTGGCCCTGTCAAGATTTCAATAATGGTGTTTGACATAAAAATTGTATATTCTCTTCTGAAACATTGGAATAATTCCCCATTCCCTTTGAAAAGCAGCCTCCTCATCACTACTCCCAGTTTAAGAAAATGAGACTACTGTGTCCAGTTGAAAGTACAAGGGGAATTTAGGTAGGAAGAAGAAAATTGCTCACGTTAGAATTTGATCAATACCCCGGTGCAAACACATCCTTTCTCCTGAAAAGCATGATGGATTTTTTAATCACCACAAGTGATCCAAGCCCTGATTCAGTTCTTTCCAGAAAGATGCCGCTTCCAATAGCACAGAGTCCTATAACAATCAGTGGGGAACTCGTTCTGTACTAATTCAAGAGGAAGAATGGTGCTTCTTGAATCACCAATACAATTCCCTGTAACATCAAGGATTGGTGGAGGGGTTAGGTTTCATATCCCAAGTATTGACCAAGAACAACCTCCACTGAGTTGTGAGATCTGACAAAATCACAGCCCGTGTTCAAGATTTTAATTACAACTTGTGAAAAATATTTTATTGGAATATTTTAAAAATGTTAAAATAATGGATTACCAATTGAGATGCAGGAGAGCTTGTCAAATATTTGCCAGTGTTTTAAAAACTTCGTAGTTTGAAACAGTATAAAAGAGGGTTTAGCTAAATGTCTTTAGGCCAGTGGTTCTCAGCATTTTCTATATGGGAACCTCCCTCCCATCTAGAATTCTGAGAAGGGCAGGATAGCTGTGATCCTCTGACATCTGTTCACAACCTCCCTGGAAGGTTCCTATCCTTAGACTGAGAACCCCTGCTTCAGGTTAAATAAGGAAATGGCTTACAAGACAGCACTTAAATGATGGAGAAGTGAGGGAAATATGGCTAAAAGAAGCAGGCGGTGGGTAAAAGGATTATAATATCCTTTCCAAATAAGTTTAAATCTATCACTGTGATTTAGGTGTTAACCAGGTAAATGACAAAGGGTCTAGTCCTGCAACAGGAGGTCTTAATGGATTACCTCTTATAGGCAATACTCAGCACCATACAGGTCCTGGCCCTTAGAATGTACAGCCATAAAAATGTGAAGGGTACTGATGTTATTAGAAGACTCTTTCAGCTGCCAGCCTGTCCCTGCTGCCAACGTGCCAAAGACAAAAAGCTATACAGAGGGCACAACAGACCCCTAACACCACTGAGGAGTGTGACACTCGAAAGCTGCAGTCCCTGCTGACTAAAAGATTGGATCACTTGCTTTTCACAAATGCCATTCCTTTTATTATTTACATAGTATCTCACATAGCAGGCCTTGCCACTGTTCTGAGTGTAAGTAAGAATCCCCTAGGGTGTGCCAGCTTGCAGGCAAATCAATCAGCAAGCAATTTATTGCTGATGAGCATAAGGGATGTTTAGAGGTGTCCAGTACAAATGTGTGTGATATATTGGCCTAAATCCAGTTCTGAATGTCTGTCACATTATTAGCTGTAATACAACCTGTTACTGGAGCAACAAAAAAGAGGAGACAGACAGGCTCTGCTGCTTGGCTCTATTATTTTGTTTTCTGAATTATACAAATAATTTGTCCCAAACTTAAATCTAATTAGACAATAGTTCCTATTGGAGCCAATTCTACCAGGGTCAGGGAAGGAGTGAAAAGACTTAATGACACCAGAAAATCATCAATGTGCATCCGTAATGAAGGACAGGCAGATTGACGACCCTGAAGGGAAGGCTGGCACCCCTAAAGACAATTGATTAAATCAAAACCAGCACAGGATGACCCTCTCAAAGGTGTTTTGAAATGTTAACACCAATCAAGGAGTAACTGGTCAGAAACTGACACAGCAAAATCCATAGTCTTCAACAGAGAAAAAAGACTATAAGAACAGGGTGGTTGGCCATGAGACTTTGGGTTCGTCTTGCCACATTCCAGGAGCATCGGATCACAACCGACAGAGCCCTGTTCCCCTCTGCGACCAATCTGGCTGGCCACTAGATTGATCCAGACTCTGGACTGGTAACTATAAACATCGACTGGTGGGACTGTGTGTGTATGTGTGTGTGAGATTGAAAAGCATCTGCTAACTGTTGTATTTACAGTAAACGTGACATTTTGCCTTATCTCTCTTCTAAGATCCTATTGGTATTATTTTATTAGTGTAACATATATATGGTATTTGTAACTGTTCACCAAGTTCATGCAAACAAACTTCAGCCCATGGATTGTTCATGAACTGTTCTTGTGCCAGTGTTGCCATTTACTGAGCTCCCCCTCATGGTCATGGGTCGCTTTGCAGGCACCCTGCTCTTGTTAGCTCCCTCTTGCAGGTCCCTTAAGAACTCCACAAAGTCTTTCATGTGACTAACAGCACCCCCAGTCCGGGCTGGTTTAGGAACAGAAATCATTCAAACAAGTCTGAGAGTCCCAGAATGAAGTCGACAACGCAAAAACCTTATATTCAGTCCTGGTTCTTCTGCTGCACCCAGAGCTATTCCTCTTCCCGGTCTGCTCCACTCAAAGTCCTAGCTCTTTCTGGCTTGAGCTCAGCTCTCTGGACTTGCTTCCTTCTCCTGTCAGCCTATCCCCAGCCCTTTTGGCCTCGGGCCTGTCCTGTTTTGGCAGGCAACTCCCAGGTCCTATCTGACTGAAGCCTCAGGTTTCTGGCTCTGGCTTCTAAACCCCATGGTATCAGGGTTTTCCTGGCTGGAGACTATCTTAATTCCTGCATGTTCCTGAGCTTCCCCTTTCATTTCAGACACCTGCTGCCTCTTAAAGAAAATTAACTGTTCCAACCCAGGTGTGTCTCTTTAGCAATCAGGGTTGGCAAGCTCCAGGCCCTGCTGCCCTTAAGGGTCAAGCTACCCTGTTACAGCTCTTTGACTATCAGCTCTTCATGGTTTGTTATTGGTCACTTAAGTCACATGGAACTTGAAACTTTCAGGGTTCATGAATATTTTCATGAACTGGTGGTCATAAAAGTACTTTGGAACAACAAATAGCAGGAGCTGACAAATAACACCCAGGCAAAGTTGCCATGCTTATTTGTGAAAATATTCACAAATCTCTTTGTATTATTTAACCCACGACTGCATAGTAGTGATGTAATAATCCACATAATAGACATGGGATGTTCTCAGCTTTTGCAATGTTCCATAGTGCAGTCATTGACCATGCAAGATTAGATACATTCTATGCTAACGTCAACCTGGACCTACTCAGGCATCCTAAATAGCTCAGGAACTTTCTGCATTTTATTTGTAAACTCCCATGGCCATTTCACTAGTATTTTCTCCATTTACCTCTCCATTTTCAATGTGGCCGCAGTTTCAGTTCATAGAGATTCACAGATTTTAAGACCAGAGGGGACCTTTAGATTATCTAGTTTTGACATATCACAGGTCACAGAATTTCACCCAGTTATCTCTGCACTGACCCCCAGTAATTTGTGTTTGACTAATACATGTCTTCCAGAAAGGCATCCAGTCTTGGTTTGAAGACATCAAGTGATGGAGAATCTAGCACTGTTCTTGTTTGCTTGTTCCAATGGTTACTCACCTGCACGTTTAAAAAATTGTGCCTTATTTATCTTTTGAATTTGTCTGGCGTTGGTTTCCAGCCATTGGTTCTTGTTTTGTCTTTGTCCACTAGGTTGAAAAGCCCTTTAATAGCTGATGTTTTCTTCCCGTGAAGGTACTTATATGCTGTAACCAAGTCACCTCTCAGTCTTCTTTTTGATAAACTTTACAGGTTAAATCTCTCACTGGAAGCATTTTTCCAGCCTTTGAATCAGGTTTGTGGGTCTCCTCTGCCAGAAAAATGGAGGAGTGGGGAGTGGGAGGGAAGTACAGAACATAAGATGGATAGAGGTGATTGGTTTGGGGCAAGGCCAGGGTAACTGCAGAGTCCTCTGATTGGCCATCTGGAGAACGCCCCTCTTGTGAAGTCCCCCTGTAAGCTATGGTTACAGTTAAAGATGTCCTTACTGCAGAAAACCCTTTTGCAGGCAGCTGCAGGGAAGTAGATCCCTGTGGGTAAAAGCAACTTACGTGGCACAAGAGGGTGTACGTCTTCTGTATGCCAACTTTGCTGAATTTGGCCCCTGTGTTATCTGTATCAGAATATTTTCTTCCAGGGGTTGGCAGACAAAGTTGGTTAGTTTACTGTTGTTCCACCTCTGGAGACTTAAGTTTCAATCTGGTCTTAAGTTAAAAGTGAAAATGAATTTTTGTTCATCCTAGCAACATTGCACATACTGGCAGAATAGACATTTTCTGCTCAACTGAGATCCATGGCTGGAATAAAATGGGTGACAGTCCAGGAATGGAGTTCATGAGAGGATTCTGCACAGTGCCTACCTGTGCCATGTCTTATTCCAGACATGTTACTAGTCCCTCATTTCCATTACCTTTAATTCACTGCAAGATTTAACAATAAAACAATACTGCTATCTTTTCCTTGACTGATCTTTTTGTTGCTGCTTATTTCATTTCTGCTGGCTTCTGATAGATTCCCTTTGTAAGTCTTCCCCCTTTCCTAGTCTACTCTTTTGAATAGTTGTATCATATATAAAACTGTCTACGATTGTGCACCTGCTGACTGTTCCAGACAGATGTGCCATTTATGTGCAATCAAAATGTGTACCAAACTGTGAACTCCTTCCTTACACCCACAGCAATTTTAACAAAAATAGGGAGTTTTTTTAAGCTTTGCGGTTATTGTTGAGAAATGCTGAGAAAATCCCCACCTGCTGCAACAACCATTTCTGAAATTTCTTTAGACTTAACTTCTTTGGCGTCACTTTCCTTCAAACAAACTTTGTAAAATCTGGAGTCCTGAGAGCATACCTGTTTTGCAAGCTGACTGCCCGCTGCACCTGGACCCTATTTGTGTAACTCACACTGACACCAGCTTAATCTGTATGCTGTGTAAAGCTCTTAAAGACATTACCTCTATTGCTCTAGGTAAGTGGTGTTTGACCTTGAAGAGGAGAACAGAAGCATGCTGCCAATATATTCATAAGGCATTTCCACTGCCCTTAGCCCATGCTAAAGTCTGTGGCCCAGCGATGCCTGTACTGCCAGAGAGGAGGGGGTAGGTATTAGGGGAATCTCATCATTTGTGTACCATCTAAACAAAAGCGTTTCTGTAACCATAACAAGAAGGGAAGCCAAACTACTTGTCAAACAAACGTGATTTAACTGCATGTGTTAGGAATGTTTGTATTTTGTTCTCAGAAGGGATAATTCGTATTGCAACGAGTATAGCACTGTGCTCAGCTTGTGTAAGTTGAAGAGGGAGTTTAGGTGAAGACCATGTGTGGGAGAAGTCTGAAGGGTGGAGCCCTATGAAAATGTTTTGAGAAGATCTGACAGGCCTAAATTTTCATTTTGCATGCCTCAGTTTTGGGGCTCACAGCTTAAGGCTCCTAGGTGTCTCCAGTGGGGCGTTCAAAATTAGTGGACACTTTTGAATATTGCGGCGTTAGTGACTTGCACAAGATCACAAAGGAAGGCTGTGGCACATGCAGGCATTAATCCCAGATCTCTTGAGCCCTATTCCAGTGTGTTAGCCACAAAACTATCCTTTCTCCCTCAAGCCACAATTCTTTAGGGCTCTTTCTGTGGTTCTCACAGTCTGTGGGTCTGTTTGAGAGGTGTAGGGATTATTTCCTCTACGTTGTGGGAAGGGAAAAGAAGGCATTTGGATCCAACCTACTTTCAAGCTGAGAAAGAGAAAGGGAAATATTCTCTCCCTCACAGGCATCAGGGGTGTTGGGGGTGGGGATGAAGAGAGAAGAAATGTCTCTACTCTTCTAGCAGACTGAAGTCCCAGGCTAAGCAGGTAGACAGAAGGAGAGAAGAAATATTGCACTGAATGGAGTCAAACGTACCATAAAATCAGTGTGTTGCCACATCAACAAGAACCAGTAATGAGTTGTGATGCCCCCTTGTTATCACATAACATACGGAAGCAGTGCTCAGATGCAAACATTGTCATGCAGCGCTGCGCTGCGGTGACCCGATCTTTGACAAAGTGGCTCTACTACTTTTCAGTGACTGATTCTCACTGTTATGTGTTGTCTTCAACTCGTTGCTAAAGCCCTTGTTACCGTGAATTAACAAAAGAATTCAGTCATCATATTTTGTCTCTTGGGAATTAAATGTTGTCATTATAATGTCTCCCTTGGCAAAGTTTAATTGTTTTTCTCCTTGAAAAGTTGCTTCTCTCTTTAATAACTTCGTCACGCTATCTGGAGTGACTCACGACCGTGAGTGCCCACCTCAGGACAGGCTGTGAAAAGTAGGGCAGATCCCCCAAACTGGTGGTATATTCTATAATTAGATTTCACCAACTCTTCAAATATAACAAATATGAGCTCCTGGATCACTGTAGTAGTCTGACCATGGAGTCAGAGACTGTCCCTTTGGGCTCTCTAGTCTATCTTACCATCCAGCCAAGCTGGACTTAGTGATAAGTGGTCACTTACACCCCCCCAAAAAAGGAAAAAAAAGTCACAAAATATTCAGGTTTCTCCCAGTCTCAAGAGACCAGTCACTTACCCCAGATCAATTGGTACCCTAGATCTTACACCAAATACAACACCTGTAGCCAGTACGGTGATAAACAAACTAAAAGTTTATTAACTAGGAAAAAGCAATGAGAGTTATGTACAGGTTAAAGCAAGCAGACATATACACACAAATGAGTTACCATCTATGGATCCTAAAGGTCACAGAGATGTAGTAGTGTGTCAGTTCAAACTGTCTTTCAGGGTGGACCCAGGTTGACCCTGGGTATCTCTGCTTTCATTTAGTGTCTCTGGCCCTGGGAGAGTTCAAACAGCAAAGAGAAGAAAAATTTTCTTGTGACCCTGTTTTATCTTTTACATTTGACCTTCCGTTCCATGACACAAGCTTCCTTACATGTTGCATTTCCAAGGTGTGATAGGGCCATTCATCAATCCTTTGTATTGTGATATTCCTTCATGGCCCATTCACTCTTGGTAGGCCTTCTGAATGGACATAAGGGGTGGGGGATGGAAATAATTCCTGTGCCTGGGTTCACAAGTTCAGAACAAACATTTTCAAAGTTATAAAGCAAAATTTGCTTATTTCCTTATGTCGTGGATTACAGACGTTACAAGTTAAATTAATGCATGCAGCAACTTACAAGCATTTCATAGTCTAAACACTAAATACATTCTTATAAAACTCAGACCCATTTTTAACAAAACTAATACACAGTTGAGCAAGTTTGGTTTTTAGCTTTGAGTTTGTCAGTTTTTAGCTAATGTCTATGGCCTTGGCCAGAGCTGGCACTTGGCTTACCAGAGTCACAAACCTGCTCTGATTTTTCTTGCCCAGAATTAGCTGAACTTTTGCATGTATTTTGCATGTAGAACGATGCCTACTTGGTCCATGCTGCCATTTGCTGACATATTAGTATTGCACTATTTTCTCTTTAATCTGTTTCTTGGTGTATCAGTGCTTATCTTGGAGGGATGCTGACCGAAATGGTTCACTTGATCCCATCTAAATAAAGCTTTCAATGAGACTAACTTTCCTGTCTTTGCCAGGGGAGATATTGACTGAGGTGGAGATTTTCAAAGGCATAAGGGCAGGTAGGCACCTAGTTGGCATTGGAGGTCAGTGGTAGTTGGGCTCTTAACTTCACATTATGCCTTTGAAAATCCCCCCCTGTAACTTCATTGACTGCATGTGTCCTACCTATCTTAATTGTTTCTCTCTCTCTCTCTCTCTCGTTACAACATGAAGTTTCTACACTTAGGGCATGTCTACACTACAGACGTAAGACAACCTATGTCCACACTACCCTTCTTCTGTTGGCGGTGTGCATCTTCACCAGGAGCGCTTCCATTGACTGAAGAGGATTGGGGCGGGGGGGCTGAGAGCCAGGGCTCTCCGCTCTGTGCAGCTGCTCTCTGGGCTTCTCGTCGCCCCACTTGGAGCAGGGACCTGCTGCCTGGGCTTCTCACCTCCCAGCAGGGGGCAGGCACCTGGGCTTCTCAGCTCCCTGAATGGGGAGCTGGACAGGCGCAGCCTGGCTGGGAGCAGGGAGCCAAGGGCAACTGCAGAGAGCCAGGCTCTAGCTGCCCGGCTTTTTTGTCAATTTCACGGATCCAGTATGGAGTCGTCAAATTGACAAGACTGCCAAGAGCCAATATAAGTAGCTCAGTGTCTACACAGGCACTGTGTTGATCTAATTACACTGACATAAGCGCTACGCCTCTCGTGGAGGTGGCATTATTATGTTGGTGTGGTAGGGCACTTACAATGGCGGGACAAGGCTTTAGTATGTACGCTGACATAATTAGGTCAAAGTAACCTGTCTTACGTTGACTTAACTGTGTAGTATAGACCAGGCCTTAGAATCATAGAGATGTAGGGTGATAAGGGACCTTGAGAAGTCACCTAGTCCAGCCCCTGCACTGAAGCAAGACCAAGTAAACATAGACCATCCCTGACAGGTGTTTGTCCAACTTATTCTTAATAATCTCTGATGTCGGAGATTTCACAGTCTTCCTTGGTATTCTATTCCAGTACTTAACTATCATTAGAAACATTTTCCTAATATCTAGCGTTGCTGGAGATTAAACTGCTAACTTCTTGTTCTACCTTCAGTGGACCTGGACAACAATTGATCACCGTACTCTTTATAACAGCCCTTAACATATTTGAAGACTCTTATCAGATCATTTTAAGATTGTTATCAGGTTTCCCCCTCAGCCTTCTTCTCTCAAGACTAAATATGCCCATTTGTTTTTAACTTTTCCTCATAACTCAGGTTTTTTAAACCTTTTATCATTTTTGTTGCTTTCCTCTGGAAAAAAAAAGCAATTTGTCCACATCTTTCCTAAACTGTGGTGCCCAATATTGGACACGGTATTCTTGCTGAAGTCTCAGCAGTGCCAAGTAGAGTGCGGCAATTACCTCTCATGTCTTACATCTGACACTCCTGTTAATGCATCCTAGAACGACATTGGCCTTTCACAAATGCATCACATTGTTGGCTTATGTTCAATTTGTGATCCACTATAACCCCCCAGATCCTTTTTTGAAGTGCTGCCTAGCCAGTTAGTCCCCATTTTGGGTTTGTATATTTGATTTTTTTTCCTTCCTAAGTGTGATACATTGCACTTGTCTTTATTAAATTCATCTTGTTGATTTCAGACCAGTTCTCCAATTTGTCAAGGTCATTTTTAATTCTAATCCTCTCCTCCAAAGTTCTAGCAACTACTCTCAGCTTGAAGCCATCTGCAAATTTAATAAGCATACTTTCCACTCCATTATCCATGTCATGAATTAAAATATTTAGAGCCCTGCACTTTTTGGAAATGCAAAATAAAAACAACAAACAATGATTAAAATGACAAAACAAAAATGTGTACCGCAGCAGCAGCTTGTGTGGCTCCTGTCTTGCAGGGCTGGGCGCAGATCCCCACCCTGGGCATTGTGACATAGAGTACAGGGTTGCAGCACCGCTCAGGTATGACCTAGCCACCCCTCTGTCATGATGATAGATGGGAGTCCTAGCTAAATGTATGTGTGTTCCCTGCAGGTCAGGAACAGCTGCTGAGGAAAGAGTGCAGGGTGGGCTTGCTTTGCCAACCCTCTTCCCCCGAGGTAGGGCCAAATCCCCAGGCCTGACCCTCTCCAGGGACAGGACCTGACCCTCTGTGAGCAGGGCCATCCTGGAGGGGTGGGGGGTCTGGGGCGGAAGTGATATCGTTTCTGGGACTTGCACTGGGGGTGGGTAGGGGATGCTGGGGAAGGCAGTGCTTCACCAAACAGCCAGGCATGGCCCCGCCCACACTCCATCCCCCCCCCCAGGGCCCCACTTCAGCGTTGTTTCTGGGCTCCAGGGGGCTGGGGCCATGCTGCCCACCTTTCTGGGACTGGGGAGGCTGCACACTTTCCCTCCCAGTGGCAGGCGCACTCTCCCTTGGGTGGAAGGGGTGGGGATGGAGATAGCTTCCCCAAGCCAGCAGTTCACCTGTTGCCCATGTGGTGCCAGCCAATCGTGGCGGCCCATGGGGCCCCCCAAAGTGTGGGACCCAGAGCAGTTGTCCTGATTCACCATCCACTAGGGATGGCTCTGTCTGTGAGGGTGGGAAAATGGATAAAACAAATTAACAAAAAATTCAACAAATAAAATTAATTATTTTTAAAAATGGGACTCCCATTGCTATGTTTGGCCTTCTGCAGTCCTCTAGGACCTCACTCACTCTTCATGAGTTCTCAGAGATACTTGCCAAAGGTTCAAATATTGTTTCAGCTGGTACCCTAGGGTGAGTTTCATCACGCTCTGCCAATTTGAATACATGTAATTTATCCAAATATTCTTTAACCTGTTATTTCCCTATTTTGGCTTGTGTTCCTTTCCCCTTGTTGTTAATATTAATTGTATGGAGTAGCTGTTCACAATTTACTTATTTAGTGAAGACTGGTGCAAAATAGATATTAAAATCCTCAGACTTGTTTGCCATCTATTATTAGCTCTCCTTCCTTGCTAAGTAGTGGGCCTACACTTTCTTTTGTATTTCTCTTGCTCCTAATGTGTTTATAGAACCTCTTCTTATCACATACATCCCTTGCTAGATGTAAGTCTGTAGTGAGTCTCTCGTTGCCTGAACATCAGCATGTGTCCAGGTGTGGTGTTACAGGTTTTTGGTTTTTTTCAATTTAGTGGCCCCTTTAACTTTTTGGTTCCACAGCGATCTGGCATTTTCCATGGCCTAGCTCTCCAGCTGAGTCATTACTCAGTCCATTTGCATGCTGGGGTAAACAGAAAAATCCAAAAATAATAACCTCACAATTTAATGGCCTTCAGGACCTTTTCCTCACATCTATCTGGAAGTTGTCATTCTTGACCTCTTCTACTCTTCTAACACCTGTGTACTCCCTCTTGGTCTGGGGGAGAAGTTGGGGAAACCTCCACCAGTAATTGGTGCATTTGGTAGATCTTATTTGAAACACTAGACACTTCAGATTCAGCAAGACCTTATTGTCGTGACAAGCTGTGCAACTGTTGCCAAAGAGTAAGGCTACGCAGCTTTTAGTGACATGGCTGTGTCGCTACAGCTGTGCCACTAAAAGGCGCACAGTGTAGCTGCTGTTTGTCGATGCTCCTGCCAACAAAAAATGTCCACCCCAATGAGCACTGTTCACACCAACTTTTGTCTTTCGGGGGAAGAAGGGGGGTTAACACCTCTGAAAGACAAATATTTTGTCTTTCAGTTGCCAGTGTAGACATAGAGACAACCCCAGTGTGTATCTGTCAAGGTAAGCTACAAGCCACTCGTGATGAGGCTACATACTATCTTTGGGGGTTGATTCCCTGTATCCATTAATTTAGATGTTCATGCCTCTCATTTGATTTTCTGTTTTAATTTTGACCTTGAAGATCTTGACCTGTCCTTAGTGGTGTTTAGAGAAAACGCCTCTCTTCCTCTGTTTCTACTACACACCTACTAGTATTTTTCTTATCTTTCTTGGTGCACATTCTTTCAAGGGTGTGTATCGCTTATGTAGCTCTTTCTGTGACTCATCTCTGCTTTTAAAGTAGTTTTGTATTTTCCCACCCCTTTTCCTTTTCTTGAACCTCTGATATAACTTGTTTAGATTTCCAGTTCTCTGTGGGGAAAAATTTTGCCCCTCCTCCTCAGCCACACTCAGTCAGAGGTGTGGTTCTCCTGTGCAAGGGTAAGGAAACAGATCTAGATAGACCATACAGGAGTCAGGGTACATGCCACCTTGCACTGTATGGCGTCCTGCTCCAGGGAGGCTCTGGTCAGTGTGTACAGGGGATAGATGGAGGTGGGGCAGTGATGAGCTGTGAAATGGGCAGAGAAGAACCATAGGAACAAGTGGCATGTAACTCTCCAGTCCTTCACTTCATGGTTCTTGTAAGGGGCATTGAGGGTGATTTTTAGCCAATAAGTTTTCATGGAACAGCTCTGCACCAACACCCTTGTGTGGGGACCAGGAGAATAATTCCTGGATAGTGCATATATGCCTAGAACATAGCCCAGTTACTCAGGCTAGGCACTGGCATTAGCATTTGATCCTTAGACATTCAGGAACTTCACTTCAGCAGGAAAGTGCCATTTCTTTACTTAAAGACTTTTTGGAATGGTTGGAATTCCTATTCTCTGTGCATCTCACAGGAGGAATCTTTCTGTTCTTCTCTTAATCTTAACTTTCAGGACTTGGTGTTCTTCCTAGCACATGCCAGCTGAAGGCACAAAAAATAAGAAATATTAATTCACAACCAACCTTAATTATCCCTCTTTCTGAGCCCTGGTCTACACTAGGACTTTAGGTCGAATTTAGCAGTGTTAAATCGATGTAAACCTGCACCTGTCCACACAATGAAGCCCTTTATTTCGACTTAAAGGGCTCTTAAAATCGATTTCCTTACTCCACCCCGACAAGTGGATTAGCGCTTAAATCGGCCTTGCCAGGTCGAATTTGGGGTACTGTGGACACAATTAGACGGTATTGGCCTCCGGGAGCTATCCCAGAGTGCTCCATTGTGACCACTCTGGACAGCACTCTCAACTCAGATGCACTGGCCAGGTAGACAGGAAAAGAACCGTGAACTTTTGAATCTCATTTCCTGTTTGGCCAGCATGGCAAGCTGCAGGTGACCATGCAGAGCTCATCAGCAGAAGTGACCATGCAGAGCTCATCAGCAGAGGTGACCATGATGGAGTCCCAGAATCGCAAAAGAGCTCCAGCATGGACTGAATGGGAGGTACGGGATCTGATTGCTGTATGGGGAGAGGAATCCGTGCTATCAGAACTCCGTTCCAGTTTTCGACATGCCAAAACCTTTGTCAAAATCTCCCAGGGCATGAAGGACAGAGGCCATAACAGGGACCCGAAGCAGTGCCACGTGAAACTTAAGGAGCTGAGGCAAGCCTACCAGAAAACCAGAGAGGCGAACAGCCGCTCCGGGTCAGAGCCCCAAACATGCCACTTCTATGATGAGCCGCATGCCATTTTAGGGGGTTCAGCCACCACTACCCCAGCCGTGTTGTTTGACTCCTTCAATGGAGATGGAGGCAACATGGAAGCAGGTTTTGGGGACGAAGAAGATGATGATGATGATGATGAGGTTGTAGATAGCTCACAGCAAGCAAGCGGAGAAACCGGTTTTCCTGACAGCCAGGAACTGTTTCTCACGCTGGACCTGGAGCCAGTACCCCTCGAACCCACGCAAGGCTGCCTCCTGGACCCGGCAGGCAGAGAAGGGACCTCTGGTGAGTGTACCTTTTAAAATACTATACAAAGCAAGCATGTGAAAGGATTACTTTGCCCTGGCATTCGCGGCTCTCCTGGATGTACTCCCAAAGCCTTTGCAAAAGGTTTCTGGGGAGGGCAGCCTTATTGCATCCTCCATGGTAGGACACTTTACCACTCCAGGCCAGTAACATGTACTCGGGAATCATTGTACAACAAAGCATTGCAGTGTATGTTTGCTGGCGTTCAAACAACATCCGTTCTTTATCTCTCTGTGTTATCCTCAGGAGAGTGAGAGATCATTCATGGTCACCTGGTTGAAATAGGGTGCTTTTCTTCAGGGGACACTCAGAGGTGCCCGTTCCTGCTGGGCTGTTTGCCTGTGGCTGAACAGAAATGTTCCCCGCTGTTAGCCACGGGGAGGGGAGAGGGTTGAGGGGGTAGCCACGTGGTGGGGGGAGGCAAAATGCGACCTTGTAACGAAAGCACATGTGCTATGTATGTAATGTTAACAGCAAGGTTTACCCTGAAAGAGTGTAGCCACTGTTTTATAAAATGTGTCTTTTTAAATACCGCTGTCCCTTTTTTTTTCTCCACCAGCTGCATGTGTTTCAATGATCACAGGATCTTCTCCTTCCCAGAGGCTAGTGAAGATTAGAAAGAAAAAAAAACGCACTCGTGATGAAATGTTCTCTGAGCTCATGCTGTCCTCCCACACTGACAGAGCACAGACGAATGTGTGGAGGCAAATAATGTCAGAGTGCAGGAAAGCACAAAATGACCGGGAGGAGAGGTGGCGGGCTGAAGAGAGTAAGTGGCGGGCTGAAGAGAGGGCTGAAGCTCAAATGTGGCAGCAGCGTGATGAGAGGAGGCAGGATTCAATGCTGAGGCTGCTGGAGGATCAAACCAGTATGCTCCAGTGTATGGTTGAGCTGAAGCAAAGGCAGCTGGAGCACAGACTGCCACGGCTGCCCCTCTGTAACCAACCGCCCTCCTCCCCAAGTTCCATAGCCTCCACACCCAAACACCCAAGAACGCAGTGTGGGGGCCTCCGGCCAACCAGCCACTCCACCACAGAGGATTGCCCAAAAATCAGAAGGCATTCAATAAATTTTAAAGTTGTAAACTTTTAAAGTGCTGTGTGGCATTTTCCTTCCCTCCTCTACCACCTCTCCTGGGCTACCTTCGTAGTCATCCCCATATTTGTGTGATGAATGAATAAAGAATGCATGAATGTGAAGCAACAATGACTTTATTGCCTCTGCAAGCGGTGATCGAAGGGAGGAGGGGAGGGTGGTTAGCTTACAGTGAAGTAGAGTGAACCAAGGGGCGGGGGGTTTCATCAAGGAGAAACAAAGAGAACTTTCACACCATAGCCTGGCCAGTCATGAAACTGGTTTTCAAAGCTTCTCTGATGCATACCGGACCCTCCTGTGCTCTTCTAACCGCCCTGGTGTCTGGCTGCGCGTAACCAGCAGCCAGGCGATTTGCCTCAACCTCCCACCCCGCCATAAACGTCTCCCCCTTACTCTCACAGATATTGTGGAGCACACAGCAAGCAGTAATAACAGTGGGAATATTGGTTTCGCTGAGGTCTAAGCGAGTCAGTAAACTGCACCAGCGCACCTTTAAACGTCCAAATGCACATTCTACCACCATTCTGCACTTGCTCAGCCTGTAGTTGAACAGCTCCTGACTACTGTCCAGGCTGCCTGTGTACGGCTTCATGAGCCATGGCATTAAGGGGTAGGCTGGGTCCCCAAAGACTATAGGCATTTCAACATCCCCAACAGTTATTTTCTGGTCTAGGAATAAAGTCCCTTCCTGCAGCTTTTGAAACAGACCAGAGTTCCTGAAGATGCGAGCGTCATGTACCTTTCCTGGTCATCCCACGTTGATGTTGGTGAATCGTCCCTTGTGATCCACCAGAGCTTGCAGCACTATTGAAAAGTACCCCTTGCGGTTTATGTACTCGCCGGCTTGCTGCTCCAGTGCCAAGATAGGGATATGGGTTCCGTCTATGGCCCCACCACAGTTAGGGAATCCCATTGCAGCAAAGCCATCCACTATGACCTGCACATTTCCCAGGGTCACTACCCTTGATATCAGCAGATCTTTAATTGTGTGGGCTACTTGCATCACAGCAGCCCCCACAGTAGATTTGCCCACTCCAAATTGATTCCCAACTGACCGGTAGCTGTCTGGCGTTGCAAGCTTCCACAAGACTATCGCCACTCGCTTCTCAACTGTGAGGGCTGCTCTCATCTTGGTATTCATGCGCTTCAGGGCAGGGGAAAGCAAGTCACAAAGTTCCATGAAAGTGCCCTTACGCATGCGAAAGTTTCGCAGCCACTGGGAATCATCCCAGACCTGCAACACTATGCGGTCCCACCAGTCTGTGCTTGTTTCCCGAGCCCAGAATCGGCGTTCCACAGCATGAACCTGCCCCATTAGCACCATGATGCATGCATTGGCAGGGCCCATGCTTTCAGAGAAATCTGTGTCCATGTCCTGATCACTCACGTGACCGCACTGACATCGCCTCCTCGCCTGGTATCGCTCTGCCAGGTTCTGGTGCTGCATATACTGCTGGATAATGTGTGTGGTGTTTAATGTGCTCCTAATTGCCAAAGTGAGCTGAGCGGCCTCCATGCTTGCCTTGGTATGGCGTCCGCACAGAAAAAAGGCGCAGAACGATTGTCTGCCGTTGCTCTGACGGAGGGAGGGGCGACTGACGACACGGCTTACAGGGTTGGCTTACAGGGAATTAAAATCAACAAAGGGGCTGGCTTTACATCAATGAGTATTTCAGGCAGGACTTCACGGAGGGTTCCAATAAGAAATGGTGCACCTAAGTTATTGTTCTTATTGGAACAAGCAGATTGGTCTGGCCTCTGATTGATACATGGCTAGATTTACCTCGCTGCACCTTCTCTGTGAGTGACTGCAGTGTGACCTAGAGGAATGAGTCCCCTAGACAGGGGAGGGGGGGAAGCAAATGAGTACAAAACAAATCTGGTCTATTTCTTGTGCTGATCCACTCCATCTACCTTTTACATCTTTGGCTGGCAGCAGATGGTGCAGAAGGACTGCAAACCATCCACATCTCATGGCTGCTCGGCAGAAGACGGTGCAGTAGGACTGCTAGCAATCCGTATCGCCTGCCCGCTCACCAAAAGATGGTTCAATAGGACTGACTGCAGGACTAAAGAGAATGACCTGGTCAAGTCACTCCAAATTTAGTCCCTGTGCACATGTCTGCCCAGGCGCTCCTGGCCAATGTGGCCAGGAGCACCTCGGACATGATGATGACAGCTACCAGTCGTACTGTACCGTCTGCTGACACAAGGCAATGGGTTGATGCTGCTGTGTAGCAATGCAGTACCACGTCTGCCAGCACCCAAGAGACATACGGTGACGGTTACCTGAGCGGGCTCCATGCTTGCCGTGGTATGGCGTCTGCACAGGTAACTCAGGAAAAAAGGCGCAAAACGATTGTCTGCCCTTGCTTTCACGGAGGGAGGGAGGGAACGGGGGCCTGACGATATGTACGCAGAACCACCCGCGACAATGTTTTAGCCCCATCAGGCATTGGGATCTCAACCCAGAATTCCAATGGGCAGGGGAGACTGCGGGAACTGTGGGATAGCTACCCACAGTGCAACACTCCGGAAGTCGACTCTAGCCTCGGTACTGTGGAAGCTCTCTGCCGGGGATTCAAAACCACACAGTCATTTCCTTAGACTCCTTAAAATTTATAAGGACTATGATTTAACTAATTTGATTATTTAATTACAATTCAATTCTGAGTCTAACTTGTTTGATTTGTTTCTGATTGTATTGTTGTGTTGCTTTGGTCTTGGTTTAGTTTAGCTTTTGTGATATGTTTTCTTGATTTTATTTTTTTTTATCTAAGTGTTTTAATACATTTATTAAAAGATATGGAGTCACATTTCTTTCAATAAGCAATATGGGTCCAGAACCTTTTGGGAACGTGGGTAAGATACCTGCTAGTCAACCTAAAAGCCTGACCAGCTAGCACTAGCCTTTGGTTCTCTCAAGGGCTCTTGGCTAGGGCTCCCCTATGGCCTGGTGATCCCTGGGTGCTGGAGCAGCCCCTTGGGACCAGAAACTGCCTTCAGACTGCCTTAATTTACATGAGTTTCTGGCCAGGCACTAGGAAAGCCCCAGGATCAAACTGTGGAAAGGTAGTTTTAAAACACCTTTGCATGTCCCCCTCCTGAATTGCCCCAAGTGTTCCTCAGCCACAGCTCAGGATCTGGTCTGTTATATTCCATTGTTCTTGGTAATTCAAGAAGTCTGAGAAACTAAGAATTCTTAATGATCAGCTGTCTTGTCTCTCTTTCTATTTTTGGCCAATAAATAAATTAAATGTTAGTAGTAAGGAAGAAAAATTAAATCAATTAAATATTAATTTAATACCCAGCCAACAGCTTTGCACTGCCCACTGAAAAGGATGTTAGATCACTTGTCACTAAACTTGAAACCTGTATACTTGACTTCATGAACTCTGAAAGTCAGGTTTCAGAGAAGCAGCCGTGTTAGTCTGTATTCGGAAAAAGAAAAGAAGTACTTGTGGCACCTTAGAGACTAACCAATTTATCTGAGCATAAGCTTTCGTGAGCTACAGCTCACTTCATCGGATGCAGTGAGCTGTAGCTCACGAAAGCTTATGCTAAGATAAATTGGTTAGTCTCTAAGGTGCCACAAGTACTCCTTTTCTTTCTGAAAGTCAGGGTGCCCTCAATTGGACATTTGCACTTTTAAGTGTAAGCCATGAACAGAACAGTAGATGTCACTGTTGGTCAGCACATAAATACCTGTTTCTGATTCATTGTCCAATAGACCTTTCTTATTTGGAAATGAGAGTTGCAATGCTTCCTGTCTGTGACTCAGGATGCTCCCTCTTTGTGGCTTGGCTCACTTGTCAGGTTTCCCATTTCTGGGATATCAGATTGTCACCAGACAATCTGTCTGGGGCACTCTTCCTCTCTTTATAATCCTCTCCCAGCTCCTCCCCCAGGTGGGTATCGTCTGCAACTAGGGTTTATCAGTTAAGCCTCACTCTGCCCCAGGTGAGGCCTATAAGGTTAATTGGCCCCTTCTGAGCCAAATTAACCGCTTCAGAGCTGCTGTGGGATGAATTCCCCATCACAATGCTACTGAACGAGAAGAATGAGGGGGGATTTGATAGCTGCTTTCAACTACCTGAAAGGGGGTTCCAAAGAGGATGGCTCTAGACTGTTCTCAATGGTAGCAGATGACAGAACGAGGAGTAATGGTCTCAAGTTGCAGTGGGGGAGGTTTAGATTGGATATTAGGAAAAACTTCCCCATCACAATGCTACTGAACGAGAAGAATGAGAGGGATTTGATAGCTGCTTTCAACTACCTGAAAGGGGGTTCCAAAGAGGATGGCTCTAGACTGTTCTCAATGGTAGCAGATGACAGAACGAGGAGTAATGGTCTCAAGTTGCAGTGGGGGAGGTTTAGATTGGATATTAGGAAAAACTTTTTCACTAAGAGGGTGGTGAAACACTGGAATGCATTACCTAGGGAGGTGGTTGAATCTCCTTCCTTAGAGGTTTTTAATCAGGCTTGACAAAGCCCTGGCTGGGATGATTTAACTGGGAATTGGTCCTGCTTCGAGCAGGGGGTTGGACTAGATGACCTTCTGGGGTCCCTTCCAACCCTGATATTCTATGATTCTATGAACAAAAAAGTTTCTCTTTGGGTAAAATTCACCCTGTGCAGAAGACGATAGGATTTAAGAAGTGTGTAAGTTTTGTGCTGGTCCTCTGCACAAGGGTGAATTTCACCATTCCTGAGGATTTTTTTTAATATACAGTCTTTGAGTTTTATGTTAAGAGGGCACAGAGTAAGCTATTCACTTACATAGCAAGACCCATCTTCTTAGAAGCTTATATATTTTGACACAGGATCCAGAAAAGATTAAAAATATAGTGTATTAGGTCTATATGCATTGGGTAGGATTGGGGAGGATAGTCCTCTGTATTTGTGTGAAGATACAGGGACCTGAGCAGTCAAATATTCCACTTACACTATCCATCACAGTATCCAGTTTACAAGAGAAGTACTGAGTGGGGACAGCCTTGAACAGATTTGGGAGAGCTTCACATTGGATTGTGAATATAGCTAAATCCAAGTTTCTTCCACTTTTTAAATTACCCTTTCCAGAGTCCTCTCGGGTAACTTGACGAAAGGCTAGATTATAGCTGGGCCCACACAGGTACAAAAATAGGTGAGAAGTTACAATAAGTCCATCTGAGCACCTTTGCTAGGCGAGGCCACACATGATTCTTGTGTTCTTGGCAAGTAAAAACTGGGAATATCTAGCACAGACAGAGATGCTAGATGCTCCCAAAAGGACAGGGGGTCAAATTTTAATCTGTCCACCGTGGACCTGAGTTTCTGAGCACTCACAACTTCTGTTGACATCATCTGGAGTTATGCGTGCTGAACACTTTTTGAAATTTAGGCCAAAAGTGTCTAGAATAGTGACCAATTAAAGAGTTTGTGCGAGTGGAATAGTTGTGCCTGCTGAAATTCCTGCTCTATGATATGTTTACCTCAGAACAGTCTAACGCTTCAGGAAAAGTTTGGATCACTGGAAACTTTATTTCACTGTTCGTGACAAAAGTACTAATGAGAAAAGACACCAGCTTTCCGTAATATCAGTTTCTATAAAGGGCTGGAGATGTAAAATGTATTACAATGACAATGTTACTAAAGCAGTTGAGGAGCATTTCTGGGAAGTATTTTAATTTGGCAATTCTTTTCTTTCCATTTAATCAGTCAAAGGATGATTCTTGTTGTAAAGACTAATTAGTATCAAACTCTTGACTGAAAGGAGTACTGTATTATGAAAAAAGAAATGTTTGGCAACTGTACAGATCTCTCATTACATTGAGGGGTTCTGGAAACATCAAAGTAAACTTCTTGGATTCAACCATTTATTTTTGCAAGGAACCTTATTTAGCTGAAAAATATAATTTGGAAACGGGAAGTGACTACAGTAAAACCTCAGCATTACGAGCACTAGAGTGATAAACTCATTGGTCAACCACACACCTCATTTTTAACTGGAAGTACGCAATCAGGCAGCAGCAGAAACAAACAAAAAAAAAAGCAAATACAGTACTGTGTTTATCATAAGCTACTAAAAAATGAAGGGGAAATTTTAAAAAAGATTTGACAAAGATTTGACAGCTCACAGACTGCTGCGCTGGGCATCACAACATGGGGAGTACATGGCCAGCCCTCTGTGGAGAAAGAGGTGGTTAGGGACTATTTAGAAAAGCTGGATGTGCACAAGTCCATGGGGCCGGACGAGTTGCATCTGAGAGTGCTAAAGGAATTGGCGGCTGTGATTGCAGAGCCATTGGCCATTATCTTTGAAAACTCGTGGCGAACGGGGGAAGTCCCAGATGACTGGAAAAAGGCTAATGTAGTGCCAATCTTTAAAAAAGGGAAGAAGGAGGATCCTGGGAACTACAGGCCAGTCAGCCTCACCTCAGTCCCCGGAAAAATCATGGAGCACGTCCTCAAGGAATCAATCCTGAAGCACTTACATGAGAGGAAAGTGATCAGGAACAGTCAGCATGGATTCACCAAGGGAAGGTCATGCCTGACTAATCTAATCGCCTTCTATGATGAGATTACTGGTTCTGTGGATGAAGGGAAAGCAGTGGATGTATTGTTTCTTGACTTTAGCAAAGCTTTTGACACGGTCTCCCACAGTATTCTTGTCAGCAAGTTAAAGAAGTATGGGCTGGATGAATGCACTATAAGGAGGGTAGAAAGTTGGCTAGATTGTCGGGCTCAACGGGTAGTGATCAATGGCTCCATGTCTAGTTGGCAGCCGGTGTCAAGTGGAGTGCCCCAGGGGTCGGTCCTGGGTTTTGTTCAATATCTTCATAAATGATCTGGAGGATGGTGTGGATTGAACTCTCAGCAAATTTGCGGATGATACTAAACTGGGAGGAGTGGTAGATACACTGGAGGGCAGGGATAGGATACAGAGGGACCTAGACAAATTGGAGGATTGGGCCAAAAGAAATCTGATGAGGTTCAATAAGGATAAGTGCAGGGTCCCGCACTTAGGACGGAAGAACCCAATGCACAGCTACAGACTAGGGACCGAATGGCTAGGCAGCAGTTCTGCGGAAAAGGACCTAGGGGTGACAGTGGACGAGAAGCTGGATATGAGTCAGCAGTGTGCCCTTGTTGCCAAGAAGGCCAACGGCATTTTGGGATGTATAAGTAGGGGCATAGCGAGCAGATCGAGGGACGTGATCATTCCCCTGTATTCAACATTGGTGAGGCCTCATCTGGAGTACTGTGTCCAGTTTTGGGCCCCACACTACAAGAAGGATGTGGATAAATTGGAGAGAGTCCAGCGAAGGGCAACAAAAATGATTAGGGGTCTGGAACACATGACTGATGAGGAGAGGCTGAGGGAACTGGGATTGTTTAGTCTGCAGAAGAGAAGAATGAGGGGGGATTTGACAGCTGCTTTCAACTACCTGAGAGGTGGTTCCAGAGAGGATGGTTCTAGACTATTCTCAGTGGTAGAAGAGGACAGGACAAGGAGTAATGGTCTCAAGTTGCAGTGGGGGAGGTTTAGGTTGGATATTAGGAAAAACTTTTTTACTAGGAGGGTGGTGAAACACTGGAATGCGTTACCTAGGGAGGTGGTTGAATCTCCTTCCTTAGAAGTTTTTAAGGTCAGGCTTGACAAAGCCCTGGCTGGGATGATTTAATTGGGGATTGGTCCTGCTTTGAGCAGGGGGTTGGACTAGATGACCTCCAGAGGTCCCTTCCAACCCTGATATTCTATGATTCTATGATTCTATGAAAATAAGGAAACTTTTCTGTGTTTGTTTCATTTAAATTAAGATGACTAAAAGCAGCATTTTTCTTCTGCATAGTAACGTTTCAAAGCTGTAGTTAGTCAATGTTCAGCTGTAAACTTTTGAAAGATGTTTTGTTCAGAGTTACAAACATTTCTGAGTTACAAACAACCTCCATGCCCAAAGCGTTTGTAACTCTGAGGTTCTACTGTACTTTGACCATTTTTTTAATTAGACTTAACTATTCTGATTTATAAACTGTATTTAAGTTAGCTCCAATTTTCTCAGAATGGTTACTTTATTATGAATAGAAACAGTTTGGCAGAAAGGCTGGTTTTGGACCCAGGAAGATTTGAAGCCATTCTTGCTGTGTTCAGCTTCTTTGCCACTAGGTGGGGATATTTTCAATCTATTTTTTTAATGTTTGCAACTATCTCAGAGGCATAGGCTGAAGTGTGAATGGTTTTTGAGAGGTTAATGCATTTTTCTGGACAGACCAAAAAAGTTCTGGAAACTCTCCTATGATTGTGCTGCTGTCCAGTGGAGCCCTGGATTATCAGGTCATTGCATTGCCACATACCTGTCAAGCAAACAAAGATATGTTAGAGA
Source organism: Lepidochelys kempii (assembly GCF_965140285.1). Classification (NCBI taxonomy): domain Eukaryota; kingdom Metazoa; phylum Chordata; order Testudines; family Cheloniidae; genus Lepidochelys; species Lepidochelys kempii. Next base: position 98,668,733 of record NC_136380.1, read on the forward strand.
ATTATGCCTGGTGCAAAATATGCTTTATTATGATCAGAAGTTTGAGCTATTTGAGGGAGAAATGTTGTTTTTGTAAATACACTTTGAGTAAAATTTGACACTTGCAATTATGAAGCCTGACCCATGATATTCATGAGATGTTCTTTTATCTATTTTTCTGCACTTCCTCATGAAACAGAAGTACTTTTCAGCACTGTAACAACTAATATTTTTTGGATATTAGGAAAAACTTTTTCACTAAGAGGGTGGTGAAACACTGGAATGCGTTACCTAGGGAGGTGGTAGAATCTCCTTCCTTAGAGGTTTTTAAGGTCAGCCTTGACAAAGCTCTGGCTGGGATGATTTAACTGGGAATTGGTCCTGCTTCGAGCAGGGGGTTGGACTAGATGACCTTCTGGGGTCCCTTCCAACCCTGATATTCTATGGTTCTATGATTCTATGATTCTATGAGTGATTGTGGAGGATATCAGTCTTGAGTGATATATAAATAAATCATACAGTATGTATGTACATACCTTCACCACCTCCCAGAGCTGCAGCGCAATGTTCCTGGGCACAACACCATCATCTCTGAGTCCTCATCTACACTTAAAATTTAGGTCAAAATAGTTATGTCAGTCAGGGTTGTGAAAAATCCACGCCCCTGACCAACATAGCTATGCTGATTTAATCCCCAATGTGGATGCAGCCATGGCTATGGAAGAATGCTTTTCTGATTACATAGTTACCATCATTTGGGGAGGTAGTGTTCCTACACCAATGAAAAAACTCCTTCCAGTCGGTTTAGGCTGCATCTACACTACAGGATTATGCCAGCTATGCCAATATAGTCCCCTTAGTGTAGACATGTCCTTGGGAAATTAGTAAAGAATACAGCAACGTATCTCTTCAGCAACACAAACTGCTGCAAGCACCTGAAACCCGTCCGCTGCTCTCTCCAATGATTTCCCATAGAATATCAAGTAAAATTTAAGATCTGTATCTTAATCTACAGGCCACTCCCATGGAGTTTATCTTCAAGATGCTGAATGGATTTTTAAAAGATAGCCAGAAGTTTCTGGATGTGGATCCTGGTTAACAACTCCTTTCCTTGGGGACAATGGAGCTCTCCACAATGAAGGTAAAGCTCATCTTTGCAAAAGACAGCTTTCTTGAGGGGTGGGCCAACAAACCCCCACCAGATCTAAAATTGGCCTCAAAGCTCACTGCTTCCATTCCAATTGCAAGGCACACTCTTTTAACCCCTCTTTCAATAATAAACACATGTGGCACATCAGACATAACATAAATAAAAACATCATTAAAAAAATACCCTCACAGGATATTCCATTTGAAGACAAAAAGATTCTCATGTGACAAATGCTAGTCATGTCACTTAAAACATTTCTGGAAGCTGCTCCGATACTACAGTAACAAGTGTGATATAAGAATGAGAATGGAAGACGTTGCGAACATTTATGATTTTATTGCAAATCTCACATTACTTCTGGTTCCTCTTAAAGCTCCAGCACCTGAAGTCAAGTGATTAGGGAAGAATCTCAACTTTCATTTAAAAGAAGATTGTAACCCTCATTGTTCTGGAGGAAAGCTTGAAAACATGACCAGAGTGTACTCTAATGGCTGAAAAACCAGAAAGCAAACAAAAAGAACCTCAAACTTTTTGTTTTTTTTAAATCATGATATTTAAGCCAATGTAATGATATTTTGGACCCTGAATCATTATTTTTGGACATTTTGAGACTGGCAATACCAGGGAGAGTAAATGCTGACAGTTTTTTCTTTTTGTTTTAAAAGCAGCTCCTTTATTTTTCAATTAGTAACTTCTCTTGAGGGGCCTAAAATATTGGGCCCATAGAGTAGTTGAATGCACATGTCACAGGGTGCTCTACTCACCAATGGAGAACCTCCTTCTGGCTGCCTCCGGGGATTAGCTCTGCCAGGCCAACACTCCTTCCTGTGGTTGCACTCTGTGACTGTCAATCTCAGTCTCTGCTCCTGCTTTGTGGCATCGCCCTCTGACCAGATCACTCTGATTTTCCCCTTCCAGGGGAAATCACGTGCATCCAAATCTCTCCAGACCCACTGTCCCCAACAGTGACTGGAGGGTTGACCTGACGACGGTGGTCAGCAAAGTACTTTCTTGGCAGTGTCCAACTGGGATTTCAGTTCCTCCTGGAAAATGGTGGAGGTGTTTAACAGGTCAGATGTCATGGTGACATGGAAAATCAGTGGTAGGGATGGAGGGACCTGGGAGTGAAAGCTGTAGCTAGAAAAGAAAGGGCTCTGGTGGGTGGATTTGTGGTCAGAGTTGTTATAAGCAAATTCTGCAAAGGGTAAAAGATGGACCCAGTCATCCTAGTGATAATTAATAAAACAATGCTGTTACTGCTCCAAAATTAGATTCACTTGTTCTGACTTTCCATCTTTTGGGGGCTGATATTCTGTGGAGAAGCACAAGTCAATATCAAAGAGGCAGAATAACTCTTGCCAGAAATGGGAGGTGAACTGTGATCCATGGTCTGATATGATATTGGAGGGTAATCCATGGAGCTTGAAGACATGACATAAGTATAAACAGGCTGTCATTTCCGTGGTGGGTATCTTCCGACAGAGCACAAAGTGGGACATCTTAGACAGGAGATCCATGGCTACTAGTATGGCTATGTGGCCCTGGGAATTGGAGACATCTACAAGGAAGCCCATTGATAAGGACTCCCAACATCGGGATTGAGTTGGTAGCAGGACCAAGGTGCCCAGAAGTTTAGTGTGGGGGACCTTCCTCTGGCAACATACCTTCCAAGAGTCAGTGCAGCACTTAATAGAGGCATGTAGTCTTGGTCATTAGAAATGCTGCAAAATCAGTTTTATTGACTTCCACTGCCTGAATGGCTAGCCAAGGGCGAGTGATAGCACAATCAGAGAATTGCAAGGTCAGGCGGACTTCTGGGACACAAACACTGTCTCTGAAACTCCATTTTTAACACAGAAATTTGGGTTAAACACTGAACAACATCCATTGCAACAACAACTGCAAATGTGTCATTAGGTTGTGAGGATCTCATGAGACCCAGGAGGTCAGTGTTCACCAGCACAAGATATTGGAGGGCTCTGATGGTCTTTGCCCTCTGTCAAGGTACTCCCCTTTGTGAGAGAGTATGTTAGGCTTGCCATTGTGGCCCCCAGACTGAAAGCGTAGAGTAAATTCAAAACAGGAGAAAACCAGGGACCACTGGATCTGGTATCTCCTGATGCTGACACAGTACAGAACAGGGAAGACTCTTTCTCAAGGGCTGGCTCAGTCTCCACAATGCTGGGAGACATTAAACATGTCTAAACATGGTTAAACATTGCAGCTGGCAGAATCCGGAACTGTATATCCCATGTTGCCCAGGAAATGCTCAGGTCATGGAGAGAGATCCAAGGCCGGCATCTACACTAGGAGAGTTTACTGGTGTAACTATCTCTTTATAGCTATGTTGGCAAACCTTTTAGAGTGTAGACTGGACTTTTAGTAAACAAGGCAATTTGTTAATTGTAGCTGATGGATTTGTGTGGCTTTTCGATTTAGTTTATAATTCACAAAAATGACATTTAGGGAACCTAAATTGAAAGATTTATTTATTATAAATGAGATATACTGAAGTTTACAATATATAACAAATGATCTAAACTAAAATCTTGTGAAATGTTAATTACCAAGAAAGAGCAAGACATCAGATTCTCAGTATTAAAGTATCATATAATATCTTAAATCAATGAAGAAAAATGAGGCCATTATAGAAGACTGCTCCCACTTTAGTTAAGGAAATATAACAATCCCCATATGAACTCCTTTTTTCCATAACTTTCACTTTATTGGTGATTGATCTTTCAATTCCTGAACATGAATGGCAATATCAAGGTAGTTCTGATAACCAACACAGCAGAGTCTCCATGTGTAATTCGCATGCATGATGTAACAGTAACTGGCAATTATTATTTCAGTGACAGAGTAATTAGTAATATATAACCAGTTTTTCTGAATCTAGTAATTAGTCACTGGTTGTAGACTGAATTTGCAAAAGTTTCTTTAATTAGGCTGGAAATGCTATTGCTGAGTAAAATACATGATATAAACTTGAAGTCATTGGACTTAGGCATGTGCTTAAGTGTTTTGCTAAATCAGGACTTTAAAGTTTAAAACTTAAACTAAGATCATCAATACTTTCTCTTGTTTATGGCTGTTGAAATATATAAGCCATTACATATACTGTAGTACATAGAAATCAATAGAATTAAAATTTTGCCCATTATATTTTTATTCTGACATAAGAGGAAAAGCCATTTATTGGTAGTTCGTAGTGAAAAGTATCCAAGAGATTGCAACTTAAATCTATATGAAGTATTATAAACATAGATTTTATAAAGGCAAGTTATGTAGTTCAGTAATCCATGCTGGTATACGCCAAAACCCACTGAAATCAACTGGAGTCTTTGGGATTTGGATTATGAGGCTGAAAAAACATATGACATAATTCCTACTATGAGAAAGAACACCAAGTCTATCATGAATATTTTCACAATTTGCTTTAATGACTTTCCACATGACACTTGCACAGTTTTCATCCCACCTGGAAACTTGATTATGGGAATGTTGGCTGCTTTCTGGTCACTCAACATATTAAACTGGTTGCCTTCTGTCTCCAGACACCACCACCCATGAAACGAGTGCACTCTGAGTTTCACATTTGCCTCTGGAAAAAAACACGAGGGACACAGCCTCCTCCCGCTGTGTTCATGGTGAAAGGACAGGAGGAGTACCTCATAAGGCAAATCCTCAATTCCGAGATCCTTTGGGGAAAGCTCCTATGCCTTGTTGACTGGGAAGGGTACAGCCTGGAGGAACGCTCCTAGGAACCAGCTAGTAATATCCACACTCTCTACCTGCTCTGTGAGTTCCATTAATCCCATCCTGACAAGTCTGGCCCAAAGACATCTGGGAGGCAGGTAATGTGAGGTAAACCCTCAGCAAGTGTGTGCGATGGGTCATCCCTTATCCATCATCCATGAGCAAGGACTGGGTCAGATGACCTCCAGGAACAGCTATTTAATCCCTCAGGAAGAACAGCAAGACACTCTGCAATGTCACTACTCGGCTGGGAATTCTCCCTCTGCACACTGCCCAAGCATCTAGCCTGCTCTTGTTCCTGCCTCACGCATCCAGCCTGCTCCATTCCCCTGGCACAGGCTTCTGGCTGCTCTTGCCAGCTGCTCTCGCACTGGCACCCACCTGCCCCTGCCCAGCTCGGCTCCGCACCGCCACGGTGAATTGCCCAGTGACCCCCCAACATCATCTATCCCAGACAAACCCAACGAGGGTACAAAGTGAATTCTAATGATAAGAAATTCAAACAAAAGTGCTTTAACAATGTTGAAAAGTAGCTTCTAAGAATTTCTTCTCTTATTGCTACAAACAGAAATTCAGGGATCCTGGTTACCTTGTCAGGGACATCATAAGATTTCATGTAGCACTTCTCTCGTGGAATGCTTTCTCATGCTTACATTATTTTATTAATTCCTCAGTACTTGGCCTAATGCAAAGCTGCCTGTTCATTTGTGTAAAGGAACAGAACAAAAACAGTGTTCCTGCTCAACACTGCAAATTGCATGAATTTCCATAGCAGATACTGTGATTTGTGTGCAACATTCTTCTGCATAATTCTTGGAGAGAAAGTGAAGTGAGATGCTTGGATACCCATTGCCCCCAGGGGGCTTCCTGGGTGGCGGGGGGGAGGGAGAGGTTGGTGTTGGATTCTGGAATGAGGAGAAAAAGCAGTGCTGGTTCTTCCCTCTCCCCCACTTGCCATCACTCAAAATATCCATTTATCTGAACCCTCATGCTGAAACACTTGCTCCCTCCTAACTATCTGCAACACATCCCTTTGCCTCCATGGCTCACTGCAACAGCTCCCCTCCCATACCAGTTCCCTGTTACATTCTGACTCCTTGTAAACCCCTCTTCTTTTCTGGCTTCCCACAACAATCTACAACCATACAAGTCTACCCTGACTCCCTCCCACAGCCTTCTTTCTTTATATGTGGCAGCCGGGTTGCCCCAGCAACACTTGCAAAACATTGTTAGGAGCTTAAATGGGAGAATAATTTGTCCATCTGATTATGCTCAGGTGAATAACATCCATTTAGACCCAAGAACGTAAATCACATTTTCTCTACAGCTCCTTCACATTGTGATCCTTCCTCAATTTCCTTTCTCTACTTTCTGCATTTCCACTGTTCCTTCATGGAGTGCATCTGCTTTGCACTGCTATGATGTGTCAGATGCATCACAGGGAAAACCTAGACATCCCAGAAAGCCAGATAAAAGATCCTTTCTGTATTCTGCAGAGAGGGATAGAGTATTTGAAATGGGCAACATTTTCTAAATTTTCTTGTGTGTCTTATTACAGATGTGCTTTCCATTTCCTGACAGAATATTATATAACATCACGAGGTAAAGTTTTAATTCATATAATTTGTCTTACTAAACACAATATGTTACTTCACACTTGAGTAATTCTGATAAAAGTCAGAAAGTACTTAGTGCTTACCAAATCTTCCTCATTGCACTGATAACAGGCAGCTGAAAGATGAAGGACGCGGGAGTAGACATGGGATATTTTTTAGGCCAATTGACTATATGATGCCTAGCAGTTTTTGTCTTCCTATGTTATGAAAATGTCTCTGCTTTTGGTTATGGTCATTCTTTGCTAGAAGTATAACTGAAACACATGGAATTCATTGCTTCCATAAACTGCCATATCCAGCCGTACTATAACACCCTACTTCAATCTAGAGTTGTGATGTGGAGTGACAGGTGAACTAATAGAAGTCTGTATGTGTTGTAGCATGAGTGTCCTGAAATTGAGCAAGGCATCTGGAAATTGACATATGACTAACTTAAGAAGTGCGTGAGTAACTTGCCACTGTCTTGGAAAAGTCTGTATCTACCAAAATGGTGCACACATTATTTTGTGCAAGACGGGATGGAAATAGCTTTGCCTTTTTTCTATTCTAAAGCTGCTCTGTCAGTAAATCATAAAGGTCTAAGGCTCTTTTCTGCAAATGGAAATTTTGGATGCAATAGCACCTCTGTTTTCCCAGTTCCTGCATCTGTAGTTAATGCAGAACATGTCTGTCTCTTACTCCCGTAGCCTTCCTCCTTCTGAGCTTGAGGAAAAAGCGAGGATAAATATATACCGAAGACAAGGTGACTGTCTGATATGTCCTGTCATAACAAACATTAATGTCAGCATATAGCCTTATGGATATTTATAGACCAAATCCTGGCTCCCGCTGGGCCAGCTTTGCAAAGGTGGACCAGAGCGAAGTGGCTGTGTGTTGAGCAGATCTGGCTGCTGAAGATTCCCCCAGCATGAGAAATCTCTGGGTGGTATAGGGCCAGTGTGGTAGCTTCTATGCTACTCTGACTCTTGTGTGATGGGGCATCTGCCCCACACTGGGCTCTAAGGGGTCAATAGAGCCTTTGGGAGGCTACGCAGGAGGCAGCCAATCAGAGAGGAGCTGCGAGGAGCAGCCAATCAGGGCCGGGCTGGCTCATATAAGAAGGGCTGCAGAGCAGTCACTCCCCGGAGCTTGAGATGGGAGGATGGGCTGCCTTGTAGGCTGAAGGCAGCAAGCACCCTGGACAGAGAGCAGTGTTGCAGGCGGAGATCAGGGAAGCTAAAGGCAGCTCCTGGTTGAGAATTTGAAAGTGGAAGGCAACTTGGGTGAAAGTGATCATGAAATGGTAGAGTTCATGATTCTAAGGAATAGTAGGAGGAAGAACAGCACAATAAAGATAATGGATTTCAGGAAAGCAGACTTTAGCAAACTCAGGGAGTTGATAGGTAAAATCCCATGGGAAGCAAGTCTAAGGAGAAAAACAATTGAAGACAGTAGGCAGTTTTTCAAAGAGACATTATTAAGGGCACAAGAGCAAACTATCCCACTGCACAGGAAAGTTAGGAAGTATGGTAAGAGACCTCCCTGGCTTAACCAGGAGATCTTCAATGATCTAAAACTCAAAAAAGAGTCCTACAGAAAGTGGAAACTTGGTCAAATTACAAACGAAGAATATAGACAAATAACACAAGTATGTAGTGACAAAATTAGAAAAGTCAAGGCACAAAACAATATCAAACTAGCTAGGGACATAAAAGGAAACAAGAAAACATTCTACAAATACGTTAGAAGCAAGAGGAAGACCAAGGACAGAGTAGGCCCGTTACTTAATGAGGGGGGGAAAGATAATAATAGAAAATGTGGAAATGGCAGTGGTGCTTAATGACTTCTTTGTTTCAGTTTTCACCAAGAAGGTTGGTGGCAATTGGACGTCTAATATAGTGAATGCCAGTGAAAATGAGGTAGGATCGGAGTCTAAAATAGGGAAAGAACAAGTCAAAAAGTACTTAGACAAGATAGATGTCTTCAAATCATCAAGGCCTGACTAAATGCATCCTAGAATACTCAAGGAGCTGACTGAGGAGATATCTGAGCCATTAGCAATTATCTTTGAAAAGTCATGGAAGACAGAAGACATTAGAGAAGACTGGAAAAGGGCAAATATAGCACCCATCTATAAAAAGGGAAATAAGGACAACCCGGGAAATTACAGACCAGTCAGCTTAACTTCTGTAGCCAGAAGATAATGGAGCAAATAATTAAGCAATCAATTTGCAAACACCTAGAAGATAATAAGGTGATAAATAACAGTGAGAATGGATTTGTCAAGAACAAATCATGTCAAACCAACCTGATAGCTTACTTTGACAGGATAACAAGTCTTGTGGATAGGGGAGAAGTGGTAGACATGGTATATCTTGACTTTAGTAAGGCTTTTGATACTGCCTCACATAACCTTCTCATAAACAAACTAGGGAAATACAACCTAGATGGAGCTACTGTAAGATGAGTGCATAACTGGTTGGAAAGTCATTCCCAGAGCGTAGTTATCAGTGATTTAGTCATGCTGGAAGGGGTCCCGCAGGGATCAGTTCTGGGTCCGGTTCTGTTCAAAATCTTCATCACTGATTTAGATAATGGCATAGAGAGTATACTTATAAAGTTTGCGGACGATACCAAGCTGGGAGGAGTTACAATTGCTTTGGAGGGTAGGATTAAAGTTCAAAATGATCTGGACAAACTGGAAAAATGGTCTAAAGTAAATAGGATGAAATTCAATAAGGACAAATGCAAAGTACTCCACTTAGGAAGGAACAATCATACAAAATGGGAAATGACTGCCTAGGAAGGAGTAGCATGGAAAGGGATCTGGGGGTCATAGTGGATCACAAACAAAATATGAGTCAACAGTGTAATTCTGTTGCAAAATAGAAAACATCATTCTGGAATGTATTAGCAGGAGTATTGTAAACAAGACACTAGAAGTAATTCTTCCACTCTACTCCATACTGATTAGGCCTCAACTGGAGTCTTGTGTCCAGTTCTGGGCACCACATTCCAGGAAAGATGTGGACAAAGTGAAGAAAGTCCAGAGAAGATAGGTTTGTTTAGTCTGGAGAAGAGAAGACTGAGAGGGGACATGATAACTGTTTTCAAGTACATAAAAGGTTGTTACAAGGAGGAGGGAGAAAAATTGTTCTTCTTAACCTCTGAGGATAGGACAAGAAGCAATGGGCTTAAATTGCAGCAAGGGCAGTTTATGTTGGACATTAGGAAAAACTTCCTAACTGTCAGGGTGGTTACTGCTGGCGGTGGCACTGCCTTCAGACTGGGGCAACGGGAAAGGGGCAGCTGACCTCTCGAGGTCCCTTCCAGTCCTATGGTTCTATGATCTGCAGGCTGATGCCCTGAGGCAAGGGCAAAGAGGGTGCTGGGGTTGTGGGGAAGTAGCCCAGGGAAATCTACAGTGGAGTCAGAAGGGACGCAGCAAATGGTGGCCATCTACAGGGTCCCTCAACCTGGAGTAGTAGGTGGGCCTGGGTCCCTCACCCACCTCTCGCCACCAAGAAAGTGGCCAGACATTGGGCTGCAGTTGCCACGGAGGGAAGTGGCTGGACCATTGGACTACGGTACATTCCCCCAGAAGTGGGGAGCATAGAATGTGGCACAGCTGGAGGGCTGTGTCATGAAGAGGATGCTGCGGTCCTGGCAGTGACGTGGGTCCCTGGAGCAGAAGTGACGGTGGGCGAGACACCACCAGAAGCGGGCACAGAGCTAATTCCCAAGACAGTCAGCAGAGTGGCCTAGCCAGGTGGAGAAAACAGGGAGAGTGGAGATAAAAAAAGGCCGCCCCCTGCCCTGCCACCGCAATGCCGCCGAAGACCGGAGTGAGTGAAGGACCCGATGCCAAAGTGTTACTGAAGACCCGGAGCGCAGCCTGACCTGACACCCAAGACCCGGAGCGCCGCCGGGTGAGTAAAAATATAAAAGGCGCCAAAGAATTAAAAAGGCGCCACTTCTGCTCGGTGGGCTAGAATGTTTCTATGCCCTGGCTATTTCTAGGTGCTGGATTGACTCCTTTGGGGAACCAGGCACAATTTAGAATAGCCCTGAACATGTACAGTATCTAGTTATAAGTAATAACAGAGAGGATTGATGAAAAATTAATGCAAAGCCATACCATGCCACCCGTACTTCTGCACTGCTGCCTTCAGGGGTGGGCATCCGGAGAGTGGCGTCTGCTGGTGAGGGCCCAGCTCTGAAGGCAGCAGCACAGAAGTAGAGATGGGAATACCCTACCAGGCCAGCCTTACTTCTGTGTTGCTGCTGGTGGTGGCGCTGCCTTCAGAGCTAGGCTCCTGGCCAGCAGCTGCCCCTTTCCTGTTGCCCCAATCTGAAGGCAGTGCCACCGCCAGCAGTAGCTCAGAAGTAAAGGTGACAGTACCACAACCTCCCTACAGTAACCTTGTGACCCCCCCCCCAAGAGCCCCTTTGGGTCAGGACCCCTCCAACTGCAACACCGTGAAATTTCAGATTTAAACTTTACTATTTTCTAAATTCTATCACCAAAATGGAGCGTGAATTTGATAGGCCCTACCTATAAAGTATTGAATCTAAATAATACTGTAAATCAAATCCCCTCCTGCTTCTTTGGTAAAACTCTTGTATGTCAAGATTTCAGCTTGGAGTGAATCTCTATTTCTAAAACTCTAAGACAGGAGTCCATGAGGAGAAGGTTGATACAACCTTAACCATTGTGTTATGATCAGCATTGTAGTAACAAAGAACATCAATAAAATACCAACCTACTATATAATTAGCCTATTAATTGGAACGTTATTTATGGAGAGAGTTACTTGCACAGCATGCACCTACTTCCTGAAATGCTCACAGCACTCACTACCCAGCAGGCTACCAACATAAAAGTTCAGTTAAAGAAATAGCAGAATGGCCATATAAATGCCTCTAAATAAACTGAGTCCTCTTGGCAGAAAGAGAAGAGTCAGAGCCTCCATTTTCACGAGAGGTGACCCTGACAGGTTTGCTAAGCCTGCAGATAGTGCTATACTCTTGCATTTGGTGGTGACTGACTTTAATTTTTTAAAAGAACAGAAAACATCAATGAGTATTTCTTCAATTATATTAATACCTCACCATAAAAAAGTTAATTATATCGTGGTGCCACCTAGAAAAAGGAGGGAGGAAAAGGAGAAGTCTTGTGAATGTGTCAGGCACACATTTAATGGTTAATTTAACCTATTTTGTACGTATTCTAAATACTTAATATTGTGGATGATGGTTGTTTCCAAAAATCTGTTTGATGGAAGGTATCCAAATATCATCCCAAAGAACTGCCACAAGAATGTCACATTCACATATGTTGTTAAGCTAGACAACAATGTCAACCTCTCAACAAGAGTTTCACCCTTCCAGTGTCCTAATAAAATCCTTTCAGCAGCTAGAAGTGAAAATATGTCCCTGGGCGTGAGCAGAGCCTAGTTGAGGGCTCTGCGCAGACTAAGCATCTTGTACAATCACTGCCTACACTTGCAGAGTATTATGATTGCTGGGATTAACTCCAAAATTACATTTAATGTTTACAGAGCGGAGGGCAGCTAATTATTTTATTTTTAATTGACTTAGCTTTTTACAACTTCAGCACAAAGTTCACAAATGTCTGCATAATTACTGAACATATACATGCTACTCTTGCACCTCAAACAGGTGTCTGAATATCTCATCTACTGCTGTTCCATCTGCAGGGGAGACTAGTGCATCTCTATGTTATATCTAAAATTACTGCAGCATTAGACTGGCCTCTTTTATCACCAAGTAATTGTCCCTCCTGTGTTTGGGCTATTGAACCACTGTGAATTTTTTACCTATTTCTCATTTCTAATAGGTCTTAAAGTGTCGTAAAAGACTTCTGTTAATGTGAATAATGTGAATAAGTGATGTACAGAAAAAAAGCTTGGTGTAACTTGAGTCTGAAAGCCTATAGTCAAATGATTTTCTCCTTAGAAATTTCTGCATTATGATCATTAATTGAAAATACTATCCCAAGCTCTTTGAAACAGCTTTTGCCCCATCCTCTGAAATATAGTTATACATTAGTGCCTAACAATTAGCCCAATGGTTCTCAGCCTAATTCCACACAGGACCCAAAAACAGATGGGATTTCTTGATACAATGCAAAATCCTACAATTTTTGTGGTCACAAAGTTGCTACTGATTTGTCAACATCCAGTACCTCATTTCCCACTTCCATTTCCAAATACATCTCTTTGAGTAGTTCTGCAACTGAGTCTGTAGTCAGTTGACTCTGCATTCTGAGAATTAGCAGAATGACTCACAATTATTGTATTAAAATTAGAATTCAATCAAAATTAGGTCTCAAAATACTATTTGTGTCAGGTGGTGATGATGAAGAATCCCAGGAAAAGTAACTTTACCTAACACTGATCACAAAACTTCATTCCAAATAAGGAAATGCATGAAAGGGCTCTTTACTCATCTCTTGGGTGCCCTGAATCCTGTTAGGAGCATAAGTAGAATAAATAAGAGGAAACCTGACAGAAGAATATCAAGTGATAAATTGTATAGAGAAGGATCCTATTTACGCTTTCTCATAAAAGAAGAACATATGGTCTTGAAGCAGGAATTACTTGGAGAATTTCTATGGCCTGTGCTGTGCAGGAAGTCAAACTAGATTCCTTCTGACCTTATAGTCTATGAACAAGGTAACATTCCATGAATATAAGAAGCAACACATTTAAAACTGATAAGAAATATTATTCTTTTACACAGCACATAAGTAAGTTGTGGAGCCCGTTGCCACAAGACATTAAGTCCAAGAATTGAGTAGGATTCAAAAGGATAAAATATACATACGGATTTTGGCCTTGATTCTGCAAGGTACTTAAGAACATGCATGACTTGAACCACATGAGTATTCCCTCTGAAGTCAGTTCCAGAGCTGTGCATATACTTGAATCCCTGGATAAATCAGAGCAAATGGGATTATCCACAGTTAGATTAGATAAAACAAATAAAGGATATGAACCTCCCTGCTTCAGAGCAATCACTAACTGATGAAGATTAAGAAAAACTTCCTCTATGGACAGGTCATTCATAATTGTCTATTATTGGGATTTTTCCTCATCCCTCAATTATAGGAAGATGGCTATTTGGGTTGATTTTATTTTGGGTTATTGTTGGAAAACTGTCAAACAAATCCAGTAAGAGGGGAAAAAATTGTACTTATGAAATACAGATTTTCATTAAATTGCTTCTTTCTTACATGGCTAACAGCTTTGTATCAGCCAAATAAAAACTTGTGTATTCTCTACTGATAATATCAGTCACAAGTCTGAAATCTAGGGCTAAAAATAGTAAATCAGGTAAGCATGCATCAGTTACAGTGGTTTCCAAACAATTCTTCACTCACTTTGTCATACAGAGCCACAGAAACTGATAAGCACAGACTGCATGGGCATAGGCAGCTGAGGACTTAGAAGGGCTTTAGCATGCCCTTCCCCCTCCCCAAATATAGGGATTGCATTAATAAATAAAGAAAACAATGAGTTTGGAACTGAAGCTGTTTTTTTCACTTTACTAAAATTGGGCAAGTCTAGTCATGGGACAAAACCACCCAGTAAAGCAGTTCTTTTTTAAACATGAGTAAAAAGAACAACTTACAAATCAGAAAAAGTTCCAAACAATGATCTTCACCCAGGGTTTCTTGAAATTAATTCTTCTGTAAATTGTTAGTCATTGGTTTTGTCCCTGTGTTCATGTAAAATCACACCCCAGTTGAGCCTCGATTGTCCTATTGTTGATTGAAGCCATGTTTAAATATGGTGTAGAGAAATGAAATTACACTCCACTTACAGCACTTACACTTACAGCATTAGTTGCCGGTTCCCCCAAAATCATTTTTATCAACTCCATCACTTTGGAAAACAGCTGGTGTTCAGTTTGGCTGAGTGAACAGAGATATTTTTGAATGAACTTCAATGATCTTTCTGTAAGCTGACAGATGGCTTGCAACAGATGAAGCTGAGTAATCAGTCAATCATGGTTGAAATCTGAACTGTACACCTGAAGCATGTTTTGAACCGGTGTTTCTGTTACATGAGGACTATTTGGGAGTTTCAAGATGTTGAGTAATTTTATAGCCTCTCTGTTCAAATCTCTATTGAATACTGGACGTTGTAAAATCAGCAACTGTATAAATAAGTACATATAAATCTTTGCAGAATTTGGGTAGATGATTTCTCCTGTCCCTAGTTGCAATTTCTTGGGAACTCCAGCATTCTGACTATCTCCAACTTTTCTGGTGGATTTGCTCCCAGAATAAGTTGTAGCTTTCATCATATTGGATGGGTTGAAGTGAATTAAGTGTCATTTAGGCCTTCTGTTGCTGAAAAGACCCCTTGCAGAGTTTTAGACAGATTGTGTACCATGTTTAGGACTTTTTCAACCGAGTTCAATACCAAAGAGGAAATTAAATATTTCCATCTGAGCTGCTGTGCCACCAATTTGAGCTCTCATTTCAGGATCTTTTGTTGAATCCTTTGTAACCCCCCAAATTCCACACAGTGCAATGTGCGTTCTCAGAAGTAGAAGCCAATGCTTCTGCATGGAGAGTTTATCTTATTGGACAAAAGACATGGATGCCTGGTAATGTACTTTACACTTCATATTCTTTTTCTGAAATATTGCATCTCATTTGGGTGACTTTTTAAACAAAATCTGACTTTTGTAAACAGTTTCAAGCGTATCCAGGGGGCTAGTATTATTTTTAATAGCATCCTGGCATACCACATTGAAGGCATGCCCATAGCAATGAGTGTTAGAGCTGTCCAGAAAACAAGAATTCCATTTTGCTGAGGAAAAAAATGAGGTTTTGCATCAGAACATAACCTAGACCTTTTCTTTTTTCAAAAATAATAGGAAACAGAGGGACTCACCTGCCCCTGAATAGTCAAGGCACTCATCTGGGATAAGGTTCTGGTCCCATTCCTGCCAAGGTTTCCCACATCCCACTGGGCTTTTGACTATTTTGCAGTGGGTTTTGATCAAAAATTGCGTCCTGAACCTCAGAAACCTTCCCAACAAAATTTTAATTGAAACTGATATAGTTCCACAAAAGGTTTATTTGGATGAATCGGCATTTTCCCCACAAAAAATGTTTTTTTAAAAAACTTCCTGACTGACTGTAATGATTATGCATAAGGCTAAGATTTTGTCATGGATATTTTTAGTAAAAGTCACAGACAGGTCAATAAAGAAAGGGCAATAAAGAAAAATTCATGGAAGCCCATGACCTGTCCCTGCTTTTTACTAAAAATACCCATGACACAATGGGGAGCCTGGGCAGCTGCGGGCGGCCTGGGAGCTCCCGGGGCCCCCACCACCCTTGGGGGCTCGGAGCTCCAGGGTCCCCCTCGGCTGGTGGCCGGGAGCTCTGGCCGTCCCCCCGGCTGTCCGCAGCGGCTGGAAGCTCCAGGGGTACCCCGCAGCTCCCTGTCTCCACAGGTGGCAGGGGACCCTGCAGCTCCCAGCCAGCACTGGCTGAAGTCATGGAGGTCTTTGGAAGTCATGGATTCTGTGACTTCCATGACCAAATTGCAGCCTTAATTATGCATAGCTTCTGGTTCCTCCTATTGCAATCTTGTTGATGCAGCTACTGCTAAGCCTTCTGTAGTAGAGACACCATCATAAAATTGTCTGTGACAGGTTTTGACTCTGAGATTTAGGTGCAATAGAATACATTTGATTGCTGATACAACTTCCTCCGCTGATGTAAAGGCTACATTGTACAATACAATGCACTCTTCATGAACATTCATGTTCTCATCCACATTTCACAGGCAAAAAAATACTTGCTCTTTGTTGGAGAAGTCTGTTGTTTCATCTACCCTTACTGAATACCACTTTCCAGAAATTTTCTCAGAAATATCCCTCACAATTTTAAGAGCCATTATTTCCATTATTTCATTTTGAATAGCTTGACTTTTGAATTTGTCTTGACTCTTTTTCAGCCATTTTGAAATATCAAAGTCATGTTCTGCCTGTAAACAAAATAGCTGAATAAAGCTACAGTCAAGCTCTCCATATAGGGACATGTTATCCCCATGTTCGGTAAAATGGCCTCACAGTGCAAATCCTTATCTGTCAAGATAATGTATTCTATTTACTATTTTCCTTAGGATCTTCTGTTTTTCGTCTCTCTTTTTAGCGTAATGAAAACTTAGCATTTCACCAACATTCTTTGTGGCTTTTGAAGAATATCAACTGCTTTGTTGTGACATGAAGAAGCTTGGTGCCTCTCAAACCTGTCTTAAGCCTTTTTCCAGTTAGAGAATCCAGGGTGTGTGAAAGATTCATCTGTCTACTTATCAAAAGTAGCCTGTGTCTAAAAGCTGTACAATAGTAGAAACAAAATATGCTGTCACTAGATTCAGAATAATGGAGCTGTTGAAAAAATTATCAAGCCAAGCTAAGCACAAAGAACAGCCTTGTTTTCCAAACTTACTCACAGGGAAAAACTTAAATCATGGGTGATGAGGTGTCTCAGATATGCTAATGATATCAGGCAACTGGCATTTGGAAGGCACCTATCCTATCCTATATAGGTTTTAATACCATGCTCATCACTAGGGCCCTACCAAATTCACAGTCCATTTTGGTCAATTTCATAGTCATAGGATTTTTAAAATCGTAAATTTCATGATTTCAGCTATTTACCCAGGAAGGGAGATGAACTCTGCAGATACACCTCTGAACTCTGGGTCTGCACTGACCAAGGACAGCAACTGTGAGTGGGGTGCAGAGAAGTGTCAGGCATGTGAAAGCAACTTTTGGATTGCTGGACTTAAGAATCTGAGGGGAAAAGGACATAGCTCAACCTACTTGGGGTGGGCCTTTTACACATGGTTTATGTTTATGAACCCTATTTGCAGTGTTTCCCAAAATTAATGCTGAGTTACTTCCCTCCTTTTATTAAAAGTTTCCTTTCTACACTTTCTACTATTGTGCTTGCGAGTGGGGAAGTATTGCCTCTCAGAGGCGCCCAGAGGTGGTGTATAAATTTCCCAGGTTACTGTGTGGGGGCTCGAGCGGTTCTGTATTGTATCAATGGAAAGGAACCCCTAGATATTGAAGCCGGCCCTGGTTGCTGCTGGCTCCACCTGGCAGAAGGGTTACATTAGGGGGGCATGCCTTCAGGATGCTGCCTTCAGAGCTGGGTGCCCAGCCAACAGCTGCCACTCTCTGGCCGCCCAGCTCTGAAGGCAACGCAGAAGTAAGGAGTAAGTAAGCAATACTGCAACCCCCCTAAAATAACCTTGTGGCCCCCCTGCAACTCCCTTTTGAGTCAGGACCCCCAATTTGAGAAATGCTGGTCTCCCCCGTGAAATCTGTATAGTATAAGGTAAAAGCACAAAAAAGACCAGATTTTACAGGGAGAGACCAGGTTTCGCGGTCTGTGATGGATTTTTCATGGCCGTGAATTTGGTAGGGCCCTACTCCGCACATGTATCTGAGCACCTTCCAGTAGTGCATTAACCCACATGACTAACATCTGCAAAGTGTTGTTTGTTCTCTTATCCTCTCCCCAGAAGGAGAAGCACGTACAGTTGAGTGTCTTGTTTTGGTGGTTGGTGTTTGTTTGTTTTTTAAATATACCTGTTGCTATGTGTTTATATTAGAAAAGGCAAGGTCAAAACATGTGCCTTACACTTGGAGCAGAAGGTGGTGAAGTTTGTGATGGTCCTTATTTCTTGGGGGAGTTTATTCCATAGTCTTGGATCATCCCCCACCACCACCAAAGAAAGTCTCCTGCACCGATGAGCTTTACACCTAGACGTTAAATGTTGCAACTCTGAATCTAAGTCCCCTTTGTGGATCTGGCTCTTTGTTATTGTACTTCACTCAGTCACTGCTCACTTAGTAAGGCTAGATCTACACACTATGAGCGAGGAGTATGATTCCCCTGTTCATGTGTATATATACTTGTGGTATCTTGATGAGAGCTAGCATGACTATAAACAGTAGTGTAGCCATGCTAGCAGGGGCAGCAGCAGTACAAACCCGCCTGAAAACAGTAGGTACATACTTGGCATGGTTCAGCCACAGCTCCTCTGCCACTGTCTGGGTGAGTGCTGCTTCTCTACTATTTATAAATACACTATCTCCCATTGAGCAACCAAAAGTGTGTGTACATGAGCAGGGGAATCAAGCCCCTAGCTCATAGTGTGGACATAGCCGAAAAATGGCATGGGATTGCAGAATTAAAACACAAACATTTAGCTGGCCCGTTGGTTTTATATAGTGATGGCACTCTTTGTAGGCAATCTTTGTAGACCAATCTAGAATGTGATAGAATGAAGAAAGGGAACAGCCTACACGTGATCTGTTAATTACACTGGAAAACAATTCTTTTTATATTTTGTTTTGTTTTATGGGTTCCTCCTCGACCAGAGACTCCAACAAGCAAAAGGCTACAAATAAGCTGGCTTTGACTCTCTGTCATGATGGGACTGTAGTCCAAAACTGCAAAAGGACTTTCAAAGAATCTTGGACTCTCTGATGTCTGACCTCCCCATCCTGTTGTGAAAAGAGCACATGGAACTCATTCAAGAGTGAGAGGTAAAAGGAGGAGGAAAGAAGAGACAGGCCAGTCAGGAGGCTTTGGGAGTCTATCCCAGATTTCACTAGAGAGAGAGAGAGAGAGAGAGAGAGAGAATCAGAATTCCTCATGCACAGAGGTGCGTGAGGGAATCAGCCTTTGTGGGCGGTGGAAAACAGCCAACCTGGCTGCAGAAAAAGTGGGAGAAGTATAATCCATGTATCTAATAGGGAGATATCTCTTTAAGAGATCTGTTGTGGGAGTAGGAGTGAATTGTGCCTGGGTCTTTGTTAAGAACATAAGAATGGCCATACTGGGTCAGACCAAAGCCCAGTATCCTGTCCCCTGACAGTGGCCAATGGCAGGTGCCCCAAAGGGAATGAACAGACAGGTTATCATCAAGTGATCCATGCCCTTTCACCCAATCCCAGCTTCTGGCAAACAGAGGCTAGGAACACCATTCCTGCCCATCCTGGCTAATAGATGCTAAGCAGATGCACAATTAGAACTCCATGTCCAGAAGTTTCTGGAACTGGGTGTGGTAGTTTTGGGTATGCTCCAATAGGTTCCCTGTTGCTGGGGTCAGACTCCATGATAGGGTTGCCAACTTTCTAATCCAGGGGTGGGCAAACTTTTTGGCCTGAGGGCCACATCTGTGTGGGGAAATTGCATGCAGAGCCATGAATGTAGGGCTGGGGAAGGGGGTTTGGGTGCGGGAGGGAGTGCGGGGTGTGGGAGGGGGTCTAGTGTGCAGGAAGGGGCTCAGGGCAAGGGTTGGGGCGCAGGAGGAGTGTGCGGTGTACGAAGGGGATCAGGGCAGGGGTTGTGGTGCAGGACGGGGTGTGGCAGGGGGATCAGGGCAGGGGGTTGGGGTGCGGGGTGCAGGAGGGGTTCGGGGTATGGGCTCCAGCTCGCTGCTGCTTACTTTGAGCAGCACTGGGGTGGCAGCGGCACACTGCAAGGCTAAGGCAGGCTCCCTGCCTGCCCTGGCCGCGCGCCGCTCCTGTAAGCGGCTGGCACCACGTCTCACCGGCCCCTGGGGGTATGGGACAGAGGGCTCCCCGCAGCTCCCATTGGCCGGGAATGTGGAACTGCAGCCAAAGGGAGCTTCAGGAAGGTACCCGCAGGTGAGGGCAGCGCGCGGAGTCCTCTGCCCCCACCCCCAGGGGCTGGTGGGACGTGGTGCCAGCCGCTTACAGGAGCAGCGCGGGGCCAGGGCAGGCAGGGAGCATGCCTTAGCCCCGTGGCGCCACGGCAGTGGCAATCCCATGGGCTGGATCCAAAGCCCTGACAGGCCAAATCCAGCCCACAAGCCATAGTTTGCCCACCCCTGTTCTAATCGCACAAAACCAAACACCCCACTTTGGCCCGAGGCCCAATCCGTGCCCCGCCCCTTCTCTGAGGCCCCACCCCTGACTCGCTCCATCCACCCTCCCTCCATCACTCGGTCTCCCCCGCCCTCACTCACTTTCACCAGGCTGAGACAAGGGATTGGAGTGTGGGAGGGGGTCAGTGCTCTGGGTGGGGCTGTGGGCTTTGGGGTGGGGCTGGGGATGAGGGGTTTGGGGTGTGGGAGAGGGTTCCGGGCTGGGGCACCGGGTTGGGGTGCGGGGGGTGAGGGCTCTGGCTGGGGGTGTGGGCTCTGAGGTGGGGCTATGGCTGAGGGATTTGGGGTGTAGGTGGGTGCTCTGGGCTGGGACTGAGGGGTTTGGAGTATGGGGGGCCTCCGGTCGGGGAAGGGGGTTGGGATGCGCGATGGGGGGTGAGGGCTGGGGCTGTGGGCTCTGGGGTGGGGACAGGGATGAGGGGTTTGGGGTGCAGGAGGAGACTCCTGGCTGGGGCAGGGGGTTGGAGTGCAGGGTCCCGGTGGCACTTACCATGGCTCCCAGGAAGTGGCCGGCATGTCCGGCCCCAGGCACATGGGCGGCCAGGGAGGCTCTGGGTGTTGTCCTCACTCCCACAGGCGCTGACCCCACAGCTCCCATTGGTCACAGTTCTCGGCTAATGGGAGCTGTGGAGCTGGCATTTGGGGCGGAGGCATTGTGTGGAGCCTCCCTGGCCGCCCATGCGTCTAGGGGCCACAGGGACCTGGCGGCCATTTCCTGGAGCCGCACAGCGCTGTGCCGCCGACTGGACTTTTAGCAGCCCAGTCAGCAGTGCCGACCGGAGCTGCCAGGGTCCCTTTTCGACCGGGCATTCCAGTTGAATACCGACCTTCTGGCAATCCTACTCCATGAGGGCAAGCAGTCAGGGCAGCTGCTTTATAAAAGGCCATGTGCCCAGCGTGGACCAGGAGAAGCTGAGCCCAGGAGCCAAAAGTAGGTTTGTTTTCCTCAACTCTGAAACATTTTGAAGTAGGTTAGTCAGAGGTGGTGGGTATAATAGGCCAGGGAAGGCTTTACTTTTGTCTTCCCTGGTGCTGCTGCCGACCCGCCGCTGGACAACTGGGCCGTGATGCTCCACCCATCCCCGAGACACCCCACCACTGCTCGCTGTGTCCCTCCTCCTCGGAGGAGTGAGAAGCCATGCAGAGAGCCAGCGGACTGAGGAGGCTCGGTTGGGCGCTGCTGCGGCCGGTGGCTCAGTGGGGTGGGGGGCCTTCAGGGGTGGGAGGAGCTGGTGCTTGTGGAGGGTGCCGGTGTCTTGGCCCAGCACAACTCTGGCTTAGAGGGCCATCAGGGGTGGGGGGGGCAGCAGCTTGGCCTAGTGCTCGGGAGGCTGCCGACTCGGCCCAGCACTGGGGCCGGACCAGTGCTCAGGGATGGAGGGGCTCGGTCTGGTGCTGGGGTGGGGGGGGTGGGTTGTGGGGGCGATGGCAGCTCAGCCCGATGTGGCTGGGTCGGGCGGGGCCCTCAGGGCTTTTCCTTTTGGGGGGCTCCAGTTTGTGGGGGGGTGGGGCATTGGGCAGAAGGGGTGGGGCCAGTGGGCTAGCCTCCCCAAAGCAGAGGTTCTCCTGCCACCCATGAGGTTAGTCGTGGGCGGCACGGTGGAGCCCCCCTTTGGGGAGGCTAGCCACCAGCTACGTCCCTTCCGCTTGCGCCCTCCCCACAGCCAAAGCCCCAAGACATCCTGCCACCCTCACCCCCTACCCTGCAGCTGGAGCCACAACTCCCCACCACCACCCGGAGAAGCCCGGAACACCCCCCTCCTCTGCCGCAGGAGCCCCAGGCTGGCCAAAGCCCCAACCCACCCCCTGCCACTTATCTGGAGGAGCCTGGGCCAGCTGAAGCCTGGAGCGCCCCCCACCCTTGGCTGGAGGAGCCCATGGCTGGCTGAAGCCCCAAGCTCCAGCTCCCGGAGGAGCCCAGGTCAGCCACAGCCCCACTGTGCCTCCCTCCCTGGACCCAACCCGCCACGGGGAAAAGCGTCTGTTAGAAGACGCTTTTGATATGCCCCATGCAGGTTCCGAGGTGGCTGAGGAGGTGATATGTGCCTCAGCCACCTCGGAACCTGCATGGAGCATAATAAAGCAAAAACTTCACCGCCAAACCCCGCAACCGGGGGTCCGGTGGCCACAGCAGCACCCAGAGAGGCAGAGCCTCCGCTGGCCTATTATACCCACCACCCATGAGTTAGTGATATTGTTAACCCTCCAACAGGGAAGCCCTAGCAGTATTGATTACAGAAAGGGGAAATTGGGAGGCAAAAATAATTTCTCTTATTTTAATTTTATAGTTTGAACATTGTTTGACTTTAACCAAACTGTTTTAGTTAAATTGTGTCAACTAGTATGATTCATCAACTTTTCTTTAAATGTGATAATGAGGAAAGAGTCATTATTTTGCTATTTTGAGTTTTGTGTTTTTCTTGTAACAGGTTTCTTTTTTTAAATCTATGTGCTTATTCTGGGTGGTTGGTTAATTGGCTAGCTGACTAGCTAACAGTGATTTCAGTAGAGAAGGAGGAAGAGTTTGCATGGATTCCGACTGAAATTTCTACAAGCAAGTGGAGGGAAGATGTTGTTTTTGACTCAGCAGACTGTATAGATTTGGTGATCAAAGACTCTAACTGAGACTCAGGTGAACTCAGCCTAAGCTTTGGGGAACTCTTAGTTTCCTCTCAGTGTGTTTCTGTGGGGACTGACCTGTTTAGATTTAATTTGTTTTCTTTATTTATGCTTATGTATAACTGTGAAGATACTATGGATTATAAAGTAGCCATGTTATGTTATAAAAATGAAATTATTATTATTATTTATTGTTTCTTTATCATAATGTTGCCGGCACAGAGTGCCCGAGGCAAGCAACAGCTGGTTCGTTGCCCGGCGTGCATTGCACCAATGACCACAACGGGGTGGAGAAGCAAAGAGATTTATTTGGAGCTCCAAATGCGCAGGGAGACTGAGCTGTCTCAAATCCTGCAGCAGTGCAGCAGATTCCAGTATACATTTTATACCTTTGCCTATTTCACTACATAAGCTTATGCAACCAATTACCTGTTGCCATGTACAATACCGTAGCCAATCAGCTAAAGCAGCCAGTTGTGTTTTTCCTCAGTAGCATTGCCCGAGCCTTGCCTTATTTGGTCCTATTTGTTACTGGTTTTTGCTAAACATTTCTGCCTTATCTATCTGTTTCCCAGGCCGAAGCTGGCCTTGGCTGGCGAGCCGTGTGCAAACCTGTCTGTTTGAGTGCTAGCTTCCTCAGAGTTATGCAGGATCACAGACAGTTCAAGGAGAAAAGGGGTCTTGGTTTATCCGGGCCTAGAGCAGGAGGGCTTCCTTGACACTTGTGGTCTTCCACCCTCCCGCGTTACCTAGTGTAGTGCCCAGTGTCCCCAACAATAAGATTTTATAAAGTTGGTACTTAATTAAATTCATTCCTTTTGTTCTTTTGGGGACTCGAATTTGGGGACATTGACTCTGTGCGATCCTAGCAGAAAATTCTTAGAGGCTGAATTCTGGGTCTCCAGCTACTTTTATATGGGAGTTGGGAATTTCAGGGCACTGTAGAAGGGCAATGAAGTGAACTCTCACCCACGCAAAGTTTACAGAAGCACAGACAGTTGAGCCTAACTCAGACACACACAATTCCGCTTCACAAGAAGAGGATACCCTGCTTGCTGACCCATTTCCCAGCCTGGGAAGAAAGGAGCTCCGCGGAGCCTGATGCAGGAGACACCTGCACCCTGGCCCCATCTACCAGCTGATACTCTGGGAAAAGAGGGACTTCAGGGAGATGAGCCCAGCAGATAATTGTACCCCTCCTCCTTTACTATTGGCCATGGATGTGTCATGCAATGAAGTTCACATCTCCCTGAGTGTCATTAATTTCTTGCACAATTCCTTATGGAAAATATATGTTTGACCAAATCCTGCTGGCCTTACTTTTGTGGGTTAATGCCACTGAGTTCATTGGGGCTGCTTGTACATGTAAGGCAAAAGAAATTGGCCCATGATGGGTAAACTTTCATTTGAAAAAGCTTTTTGAAATGTTTATGACTAATAGTATCATTTTAAATTTTAAATGTTCAGATAAGTAAATGGTCTTAATTCTGCATATATCATGGCCATATGTGCACCATATACCCCACCTGGAAAGCCTCCAAACCACTCAAGTAAAAAGATAATGAATAAATAGAAACTATGGCCCAGATCACCAAAGGTATTTAAGTGCCCAACTTCTACTAAAATCAATGGGAGCTAGATGCCTAAATACCTTTGAGGATCTGGCCCCACATCTCCACCCATTTATGACATATGGCTTGTAAATGAATTTTCATGGAGCAAAGTATGTATCTAAACATGGCCCCTGGAATCTGAGAGATGATGAACCTGTGGCTTCAAAAGATTGAACAGGACTGTAAAATATATTTTAGGACAGGTGGCTAAATTCTGACAATTTTTCTTTGGCCATTGCTGCAACTGGGCTGTGTCTACAAAGAAAATAAGACCTCCACCAGTACAGCTCTACCAGTGATTGGAATGGTGAAGGCCATTTTTCAAAGAGAAGACCAACAAAATCCTACTTCCTTTTTTCCTCCCTACCCTCACTCTTTCCTTCACACTAACACTGTGGGTTCTCACCTGCTTACCCCCTCTCCACCCAATAACCCTCACCTTTCTTCTTAACTTCTCACTGTCATCACAGAACACCCTCGCTATCTCTGCCTTCCTTCAAATCCCATTTCTACCACAATGGCTACTGGAAACTGCTAGCTGATAAAGGCTAGGTAGCAAGAGGAAACTTTAAATCATGACTCAACACTTTCATCCTTTGATTATAGTGTATTCTTTCTAACTCTTTTGTACATAAATTTAGTTCTGTAGGAGGATGGCTATGAGGTTAAGAAGAAACTTCTACCCTGAGCATATTTATTCTTCAATTGTCTGTCATGGCATTTCTTGTGCTTTCACATAATACCTGGAACTGACCACTGTTGGAGATAGGATTTGCCTTACTGAATTAGACCATCTTGTCCAGTAGCCTGTGTGGCAAATACCACGAAGTGTTGGTTTGATTCCAGAATGTTTTATACCTTAATCATAAGTAATATTTATTACTTGTTAAGGGCTGACATTGGAAGAAATTTAGCCTGTTCAGAATTCTGTTAATTACTTTTATGCCTAATGGTTGCTCCATTCTTTATTTTATTACCCGTGATTGCTGCCATGTGGCCATTACAATTAAAAAGAGCTTAGAAAATGTGACTAAAGGGTTTTTTTCACTGCTACCTGGAGCCCCTTTCTCCTCTTGCATTGATTATCCATCAATAAAGTCTTCCCTACCTTCCATAAGTCTCACATTTAGATGAGTTGCATAGGCCAAGGGGATATTTTGGAGAGTTTAAAGATTTGTAATTGCTCTGAAGATGGGAGCATTGCTAGTCAGTCAAGCAGCACTAAATATTATTGCTTCTTGTTCTCTTTGGCTCAGTGCTTCACTTTCCAAAAGCAAATGTTATGCTTCAGTTTCAGATATTTCCCCAACTCTGACCTTTCTGCCCAACATCTCAGTTATTGCAGATAATGAATGGGAGACAGACCAGGAGCTAGGGGCATGTTTCAGGTATCAAAATACTGGTAATTAGCATATGTAAAAAAGGAATTACCCTACTGATAATTTAAAAGACGAAAGTGGCATCCCATGGTAAAAGCAAAGTTGGTCAGTTGATTGAGATATCTTTGGAGAAGGGTAATAAAGCCTCTTTCAAAAAGCACCATTAAGTTGTTGCTTTAACTGTTTTTAGGCATCGTACAAATATGCAGAAAGAAAGAAGGCATAGCCTCAGTGTTTATAGTCTGACCAAAAAAAACCCCAAACCAAATGAAGCCTGGGGAGAATGGACAGAAAGTGGGAAAGTGATACGGGTGAAGACGCACACACAATTTGTTAGTTCTACTTTGTCTTTTTATTTTTGTTTATCCATTTCCCTTATTATTTAAAGGAACAGGATGAATGGAAGGAGGAGAATGAGTAAATAGGAGCAAGGGAGTGGGGTGAAGGAGGACGAAAGGAGAAGAGGCCCATAACAGGGTACCATTTAAGATAGTATGAGGGATAGGGTAATAATAGCCCATTTCAGGTGTCCAGAATAACCCAAACTGGACACTGGGAGGAAGATGGTCCCAGGAAATAGTTAGTGCCTGGGAGAGGGAAATTATAGGGAAAAACACAAGTTATTATTCCTTTGAGGGCCCAGGACCAGGAGCCTTATAGAGTGGATAGGCAAGGCTCCCTTTTACCCCAGGTGTTTAGGGTAATTAGATCCCCCTCAGGACAATCAATCACCCTGCGCATGGGTGACTCAAAAGGAGGCTCCAAGCTAGGGAAAGACGCTGCTAAGGAAGCTGCTGGAGTACAGTCCCTAGAAAGAGGGTTGTGATTCCCTGATGAAAAGTAGTGAGTTTGGGGGCTGGGGTGCCAGTATTTAAAAGGACACAGTCTCTAGGAGGGCTGTGAAATCCTGAATTTAAAGGGGTGCTCTTAGGAGTTGCATGAGGCTTAATAAATTAGACCCCAGGAGAGGAGGGAATATTACTTTAAAGACCTTTGGCTCTCAGTAAATTATTTCCAGGGACCTTGGAGGGAAACTGGGGCACGATACCTGCAGGGAGCCACCCCAGGCCATGAGGGGGCACCCTGGGATTGCACCTGTAGACATTCAGAGGGAAAGGAGGACACAAAGAAAGGAGAGTGAGGCTGGTGGGACTTTGAGGGAGAGGGGAGGCAAAGGGAAGGGAAGTCTGCTGTAAATAGTCAGCAGACACAAATCACTTGAGTTCAGATAATAAAAAGCAAATGGCTGACATCACTGGAGTCCAGGGGCTATGAAGGGGTGGGGTGGGCAAGGGGCCTCAGCTGGCCTCTCCCTGCCCCTCCTACTGCCTGTTGTTGTTGAGAGAGAGTTCCTGCTGCCCCCAGAGTTTGGCCCCACCTGGGGAAGGTCTGTTCTGATTCTCGTAGCCTATAAGGAGGCCTTTGGGGCCTGGCATATCTTATGGACAAACTGCTGTTTTCATTATAAAATCAAATCACTAAAGGTAGGTGTGTGAGTCAAGTCTGCGTAGGTGGCTGGCTAATAATGCCTCTAAGAAGCAGTTACCATTCTTGGCGCACTTTCCATTCTGTGCTCTCCATCCCTTGTCCTGCATACAACTCCCAGTATCCTGGATGATGTGAGGGGTTATTTATTTCATTTCCCTATCTTTCCTTACAGATTGTAATGACTCTCTCGGCTTTAGGAAAACAGGATATTTGTTTTTCAGATTGTTGCTGTCATGTTAGAAACATAGCAGGTGGCACCATCTACTCATTGCTTGCCTTTAGCTTTCTTCAGCCTATAGAGTTAAAATCCAAAGTACAATGTCCTAACTTTGCCAGTCTGCATTGCTTAAAAATAATTTCATTCGAAAGTAGCCCACTGAGCCACTCTGGAAAGGGAAGAGCCTCTAGCTGGCCCATGAAAACTTCCAGCCAATTAAAGAACAAAAAGAATAGGCAGAAGTTACATTCATGCAGATTTAATCCACCCTAAGATTTTGGCTACACAAATTTGATTATCCACTGCTTTGCACATAGTGTAGTCGGTTATCCTTGCTCAAACTGAGTGCTCATTTTGCACCAGTGCAAATGCCTGCACAAGATGCAAAGCCAGGGAGTGTCAGAAAGTAGGGACTGTTAAATAGATGAAAGAAAAGGAGTACTTGTGGCACCTTAGAGACTAACCAATTTATTTGAGCATGAGCTTTTGTGAGCTACAGCTCACTTCATCGGATGCAAGTGAGCTGTAGCTCACGAAAGCTCATGCTCAAATAAATTGGTTAGTCTCTAAGGTGCCACAAGTACTCCTTTTCTTTTTGCGAATACAGACTAACACGGCTGTTACTCTGAAACCTGTTAAATAGATGAGAAAGTGGAGAGGTTCTCTCACTGATACAGAAGAACTATAAAGGAAAAAAATCTTTTTGTCTCAGTGTGACGTTGCACTCCATATGTTTATTGTAGTGGGGCAACTGCCCCACTCCGATAGGCAGGAGTTAAAAGCAGCCAAGCTAGGCTGATTGGGCAAGCAGCCACAGCTGTGGCCAGCTCAATTAGGGCCCAGCTGGCCCTGATAAGAGTGCTGTGGGCCAGATGTTGGAGGAGTTTCTCTCTAGCTTTGGAGAGAGATGGATCTAGCTGCCTGAAGGAGCAAAAGGTACTGTGGATGGAGCAGTGCTAGGGAAGGGCAAAAGGACCTGGGGAGCTCCAGCCTGTAAACCCCCAGGCTACAAGCCTTGTTAAAGGTCCAAAAAGGTACTTATGCAGAGGGGCAGCCTGGGGATAGGCAAAGGCAGTGGTAGCAGCAGGTCCTTGCCAATGATTGAATGGCCTATACGGATTGCAGTTTTCCCCAATAATTGGGAGCTAGATGATGCCCAGTGAGCGGGGGCTAGACACTGAGGCAAGGTAGGGTTGGGGGGGTTCCCCTGGGAGGGGAGACCCAGACTGTGGGTTACTGCTGGGGCAGAACCCTGAGGTAAAGGGCACCAGGGTCCGGGAGGGATATGGGGCCGGTAGCAGGTGAGCCACTGGCTAGCAGAGGGCACTCTAGGCTAGAATTGAGCTAATTCTCAGGATCACCACCAGGAGGTGCTGCACCAGTAAGTCATTGTGACACTACATTTATGGAAATATGCTTATGACTATAAATATAATGTAACTGGAATATGCTTTATGTAAAAGGTCTCTTGCAAGGTATCATTACAAAGCTTATAATCTGAGTATGTTCATCCTATTTGTATGAATGTATCATTCTTGTATCTGAAGCTAGAAATATGAGGTATTACTCTGGAGTCCTATTATAACTATGCAAAGTGTGGGCCATTAATGGTGGGTTGGAATGTTGATGGCTCCCATTAACTAGGACAATTGGTTGTAAATGGCTCTGTTTACTTGTGAGCCTCCCTGTATACGTGGGTGCCATCCAGTGAGTAATGAAGTCTCAAAGGGTATGTGAACATGTCACCTGATACTGGAATCCATCTTAAACCTGGTGCTTTTCCATTTAGAAGGAAGAGTGGGAACCCAGATAAAGGCAAAGAATTCCCGCCTTCTGCCAAAGATATAAAAGGGGTTGGAACAGAACAAAGTGGGCTGCAGTCATGAGAAAACCCCTAGTTATCACCTGAGCTGGAACTAACCAGAACTGTACCAGGGAAAGGATTAGGCCCAGATTCATTCTGAGCCTGTGAAAACATCTCTGAAGGTGAGATTTACCTGTATTCAGTTTCTTAAATGTATTAGGCTTAGACTTGCATGTTTTTGTTTTGTTTTGCTTGGTAACTTACTTTGTTCTGTCTGTTATTTCTTGAAACCACTTAAATCCTACTTTTTATGCTTAAATAAACAAAAGTGATTTTATTATTAACCCAGAGTAAGTGATTAATACTTGGGGGAGCAAACAGCTGTGCATATCTCTCTATCAGTGTTGTAGAGCTTGGACAATTTGAGCTTAGGATAAGCTTTATACAGAGTAAAATGGATTTATTTGGGGTTTTGATCCCATTGGGAGCTGGGTGTCTGGGTGCAGGAGATAGATGACTTGCTAAGAACTTTTTGGTTAAAGTCTGCAGCTTTGGGGGTATAGACCTGACCGGGGGTATAGACCTGACCTGGGGTCTGTGTTGTAGCAGACTAGCGTGTCTGGCTCAACAAGGCAGGGTTCTGGAGTCCCAAGGTGACAAAGAAAATGGGCTCAGAGGTAATTCCAGCATGTCAAGTGACAGTCCCAAAGGGGTCTTTGTGACCAAACCCGCCACGCTCAGGACTGGGATGCATGACATGAACAGGGACTCTTGCTTGCAGTCAGCAATATTTTTTTTAAATCTATCTTTTGCATCATCTTCACTAGATGACAGCAAAGCAATACAGTGCAACTTCTCCTATTGCTAATATATGACAGTATACCCACATATAGTCTACTTAACATGTGCTCTTTTTGAGTGTATGTGTGAAGTCAATAGATAATTCAAAAGCATACCTCAGATGAACATAATTAAAGTTTCAAAGTGAAGCACTCAAAAGTTTGCCTGTGAATGCAGCTTGTGATCTTTTCACAGTGAAGCATGCTTCTGTGTACTGTCTTGCATCACAACCAATCTAATTAATGTACAAGTTTTAAGAGTTCCATTACACAAAGGGGAAACGAATTGAGGGGAGAGTGCCTTGAGTCAGCTTCCATCACGTTAAAGCAAGATTGACTTCTTTTTGTAGCTTGTATCCTAATTTTGTGATCGAAACCGCAGGCAATTGCCTGCTGTTCACATTTTTAAAATTCATTTAAAGACCTTTTTTTTTCATACTGACAACTTTTTGCTTTTAAACAACCCTATGAATGTGCTAGAAGTTGAGCTTTGTCCTTCTGCTAATACCACAACTGTATGTATCATGTTAAACAGTACTGTATATCAACCACCCACAAGCTGGGCTCCTTTGTGTCATTGTGAATTATCACTTCGTTTAGCAGCAGCTGTTGGGGGAAGCAATGGCCTCTGCCCAACTTGGATGCAAAATTATGTAATATTATACTGGCCAAAGTAAAGAGATCACCACTCAAGTATCTCTTACTGAAGGTCTGTTTAAACAGAGCATATACATCACATGGGTTTAGAATATGCTATTTAGGAGTCCCTGGTAATTATGACACTAATTCACTGAAGGAATGTGGAACTATCCAAAAAAGTAAAAGCATGGGAGATCTTCAATGAAAAGTATGGTGAATGTGTATGTAATTTATTCTTTAAAGATAACTCCTTAGCACAGTACGCAGAACTGATTAAAAAATGTTTAGTTGAAATATTCCAATCAGAAAATGCTGTTGGCTTGATACTAAAGTGTTTCATGGAGATGTCTTGATTTTGATGGTGTTTTCGATGGAAAAGTTTCTGAGGTCCAAGGTGGACTCTCTGGTTAATTCCAGAGGGGACAGACGGATGAATAGAAAACTTCCCCTTCAAAATTCCATTTTGCAAAATATTTGAAAAGGTTTGGGGTTTGTTCTGGTGTGTGATTGAAAACACATTTTGAAACTCTTTGGGGAATGGAATTGTTGTTTCTCCGGCGTGCCCTAGTGCACAACTAGAGTAACTGGGTATGTACTTCGGCTGGGCACAACAGAATTCTCTCCCCAGGTCCTGGATATTCAGTAATGCCTCTTCACAGCTGCCATTGCAAACCTAAGGTTTGAGCAGCTCCTTCGTGACACCCAATTCAGTGAGCAGAAATGGCTGAATCCACTGCCCCTTCCACGCCTCCTCACAATGCTCCAAACAGCCTGCATGGCTTTGCGCAATGACTCCATAAGGAGCTCTGCTGTGAGATGTGTGGGGAAGGGTGTCCTCTGGGCAGACTTCCCAAGTCCTGACCCTTCCCCCTCTTCCCCATGTAGGGGAACTATTCTTTCTGCTGTGTCTATTGTCCTCTGCAACTACAGCATGGATTTGGAGGCCAGCTTTATATCTGTGTACAAGATCATAATTTTTGGAGTTTGCTCAATGTATCTGACACTGGAAGCATAGAACATTTAAAATTTTAAATGCAGAAGTAAAAATACACCCTCGAAAATAGGCTACCAGATCTACCAGTCCAAGGGAGGCATCATCCAAGGGGACCTATTCACCCCTCACCCCACCCAAACACAACATTAAATAACTCCTAGAATTAGTGAGATACATGCCATACATCTCTAGTCAATCCTTCTTCTTCTATGTTTGTAGAGTGCCTAGAATGGTGGGGGTCCTGGTCCATGACTGGGACTGATTAGGTGCTTCTGTAATACAAATGATAAATAATAGTCCCATCCCATGCCTTTGTCAGTATGTTGTCTGTTTATAGGTTCTTGGCAACTTTAATCTGCAGTTAAATAAATCTTCTTACTTCCTGGCCACCATGAACCAATCCCAGGTAGTTACTGGCCCAGCTGATATAGCCGGTCACTCTTTGGACCTGGCTTTTTGATTGGGATTGGAGGTTAGGCACTTGGGTCTTAACCCTATGTCATGGACTGATCATTATCTCCTACACTTTGAGATTAGAGCTCATCTCACCTGTTGGAGGTGTGGGACCTATTTTGATGGTCCAACCCAGGAGGTTGTTGGAACCAGAAATCTTCCACAGAGCTCTGAGGGAGAATCTTGTTCCATTAACAGCTTACTCCGTCTATGGTTTGATAGGGCATTATCATAGTCTTGTCTTCTACCACTGATGAGGTGGCCCCCTATGTGTCATCTTCACCAGCTTCATTCTCACAGATCGCTCTGGTTAAGGGGTGATCTGCAATAAGTGAAGTGAGAAGGAAAATGGCTGGAGTGCTGGTGCTTGAGCTGGGGCTGATCTGTTTCAGGAAAAATGACCTTTGTAATTCTTTTATTTGCCTCCTGTACAGACACACTATAAAAAGTTCTTTTCCTCCACCAAAGTATCTGCAGAATCTTGTACAGCAGATTTACCATACCAACCACCAGAAACTAATCAAGACTGTGTTGGCTCAATAGGTGGTCTGAGTTCCTCCCAATCTGAGGAAATTGCTTGTTGTTTTGTGAATAAGATTGTTTTGTTTGCTTCCATGACAACAGATCAAGGTTTACGGGAACAAGAGTCCCTTCTTCTTTGCTGGACTTCCAGCCAGTGCTGTTCTCTGAAGTTCTGGAGATGCTGAGAGAATTTTGTTTCACAGTCTCTGCTTTGGAGTCTAGGATGTGGAGAACCACTGCTCCCCAGCAGCAGTTGAGCAGACAAGCAGTCTGTTTGGTGGAAAATCAGACAGGCTGGCCTACCTTGTTTCCCTCAAAGGTTTGACGAAATTGACATTTCGACACATTCCTAGGGAATGTTTCGTTTCTGCCAAATCAGTATTTTCCAACAGAGAACTTCTCTGACGCGCACACAACCCCTTGACTGGTTCTTCATCAAAACTCTTTGGAGACTGAAACTGGTGCAGACCATGGTGGTTCACTGGGAACTTACGACACCAGTGCTCAGAGATCTGCACTGTCTGCCTGTTGGTCTCTGGGTGGAGCTTAATGTGTGGTTATGACCTATAAAGCCCTAAATGGCTTGGGGCCCAGCTGCCTGAAGGATCCTCTGTCCCTGTGCTGTACTGCCATAGCAACAGTGGGGGCATTCGAGCTGGATCACCTCATTATAAAAGCAAAGGGGCTGCTGGTTGGGCATTCTCTGTGAGGGTCCTGAGACCTTGGAACTTGCTTTCCTCCTTGGTCAGAAATAGCCCGAATTAGGTGATTTTTTTTTTCCAGGCATGCTACAAAAGACCTTGTTTGGGGGGAGGGCTTTCCATAATGATAAAGAGGTGGAAAGGAGTTTTGGTAGGTCCTGGCTGGCTGAGTTCCCATTTAAATGATTCATTTAATAATCCCAGCAGCATTAATGTGTTAGGGTGCCTTGAACTTGAGTAAGTGTCTTTTTAATTATTTTTAATCTAAATATATTATACTCATCTCTTCTTGCCTGTACAGTGCTTATCATACTGTGAGTGCTATATAAATTATTAGTATTGGTGGTAATATCCAGGAGTTCCTCCTGTCATCTTCCTAGAGAATGGACAATCCCCTCTGAGTTCTTTATAGGACCAACTTATGTAAGGGCAGCTGGCACTAAATAATGGTCTTAGGAGATCAAACTGGATAAATAAAGTCCACTCTTCATCCTATCCCAGAACCTGAACAATTAAGACACTACAGAGTATAATTACCGTAGTGCAGTATTGGATTTGATGTGGAACAGTCTTAGCTGTTTTCTATTTATAAGTCTATCCTTGCGGTTGAGTTTGCACATTCATGAAAATAAAAGCTTCCATCCATCATTGTCAATTTAAACCTTCTCTTCTGATATGTAAACCTTCTCTTTAGATATGTAATATTTTAAAAACTTTTTTCCAAGCTATCATCTCATTTTGTTTTTCCTTTATTTCTCACTTATTTCCTCTTCTGCATCTCAGTCTAACTCTTGCTTCAGTTGATCTATATTTTCTTTGTGTCTTTCTGATCTAAGAAACTGACTATTTTTTAGCTGTGCTTTTGTGGGTTTTTTAATGTTAAAGCTATGCCTTAAACCAGTATTTGCCTGTCTCGAGCTTCATGTTGCTAAGCAATATTTCCCCTCCACCCTTTCTGCAGCCTGGTTGCCATAGTACTTCCTGTCTGTGCTATGGAGTAACAAAGAACTGTCATTACTCACTTAAAAAATAGGGCTGTACAGGAAAATAAACATTCTGAAGCATTTTCTTTTCTTTTGAACTCTTTGCTCTCTAGTGGAATAATACAGCCTCCCATTATAATAGCTGTAGCTTTCCCATTATATGTTACTTTATTTTCCCACTATAGTTATTGGTTAGGCCTCTGTTTAAAAACAAAAATAAAACAAATTACATTGCTGACTCACTTGACATCTGCAATGTTGTTTATACCAACTATGAAGATTTGAGGATATATTTTCTGTGGTCAATTTATTTCACACATATGCCTAAAGTCACACCCTCACCTAAATAAAAATAGCCTTATTTTCAAAGATGCTGAGCACCTGCAACTCCCAGTGAGTTATGTGGGACAGTAGATGCTCCGTATCTTTTTAGATTCATTAGATCTTCTTTATTCAGGAACCTAAGTGTGGATTTAGAGGGTTAATTTAGGCACTGAGTTTGAACATTTTGGCGCTAGTACCTAAAATGTTCAAGTCATGTCCTTGCCCCTTGGAGAATATACTGGCTAAACATTGGCTTCTCTTACACATTTCTCTCTCTTCCCCCACCCCCAAGACACACACAAGGGTTCTTACAGAAAGAGAGCCTAAAAATTTAAAGGGAAAACTAGGGTGACCAGACAGCAAGTATGGAAAATTGGGACCGGGGGGTTAATAGCACCTATATAACACACAGCCCCAAATTGGGACATCTGGTCACC
Source organism: Lepidochelys kempii (assembly GCF_965140285.1). Lineage (NCBI taxonomy): Eukaryota > Metazoa > Chordata > Testudines > Cheloniidae > Lepidochelys > Lepidochelys kempii. Next base: position 98,704,207 of record NC_136380.1, read on the forward strand.
CTAAGCAAAACACTCCCACAGACTTGAGGAGGAAGAAAGGGAGAGGTCACCCTCTCCCTGCAGGAACTTTACTCTCCTTTCTTTTTCTAAAACATACTAACCAAACTGATGTCAAGAAGATGTCAAGATGCACCTTGCTAGTAAATTTTCCAAGAAACTTTCAAGCCACTGACAACTAAAAAATGTGTGTGTGTTTTACCCCCCCCCCCCCCAAAACAAAATTAAAAGCCCTTCCTTTTCATAAGCCTATTGAGTGCACAGACTTTCCTGTAGAGGTAACATAGAGACCTCTAGGTCTCTAATCAATCATGATATGATGTCCAATCAAAAATTATTAACTTGGTCTGGTGCATTTTCTTTTTTATATGTAAAAATTATTGGTTAAAACATTCAATTGTTTTAAATAAATGTATGTTTTGTGAGATCTGTATGAGAGAAAAATTCAATGAAGAGAGCCAATGTCTTTCTTTTGTTTTCATACCATTAAGTGTCGATGGAAGCTTAGAACTTCTTCCAAGTTCCATTTTTGATGGAGCTTTGTGATATTTAATAGCCAGAGGGGCCTAGCCTCTCATGGTATGTCCTCATTGGCCTCTTCGTTCATCCAGTCCTGAGCGCATGCCTATTTCGACAAGTAGAGCAGGTTTGGGCTGCTTGCCAGTTATTAGGCATTACACTTTACACCATTAAACCAGCTTGTACTTTTTGGTTTCCTTTGTCCTTGAAAAGGGCTCTTTCCTCATATGTAAGAGGAGTGTTAATATAGCTATTAAATGTCTCAAATTCCCTGCCTGCATTCTGCTGCCTTTGACAATATCTGTCTAACCAATTAGCTGGTATCTTTCTTTTTCTCATGCCAGTCTAATGAACATTAAATAAAATTGTAGAGGGTCCAAGAGAAGCTATTTAAAAAGCAACATTTGTCAGCTATATAATAGACTAGTTATCTTACTTACTACCATGTTGTGACTTTTAATGGTGATCGCTGCATGTGCAATATTATAAATATGCACCATGGCTTAGATTTGTAAAGGAATTTGGACATTGCTTTGCTCGTGTGTTGTAACAAACTGATTTAGGAGCCTGAATCCCCCTTTCAAAAGGGATTTAGGTACTAAAAGCCTAAATCCCATCTATTGTCAATGAGATTTGCAAAATGAGATGCATGCTCCTAAATCAGTTAGGCGTTGCAACACTGAGCACAGCAAAGCCTAAATACCTTTCAATATCTGGGCCTATGTCTGTTTATCCTGTTTGATAACTAACCTTGTTTAATCTCCTCTTCCAATGCCTAGTTCTGTACAAGATGGCTCAGTTGAAAGCAGTTTGGGAAATTTCACACTCCCTTGAGCTTTCTGACTGTGAAATTTCTTACAAATAAAATTTTGAATGGGCTGTTCCACTAATAGTAGGTTCTGTTTCTTTAGGAGAGAAGGTCAAAGAAAGAACAGAGGTGAGGCTGAGTCTGGAGGAATGGGAGAGAGATGCAATAAAGGTCTTGCAGGAAAAAGTTCTAAAAGCAGAGAAGTTATAATAAAGACAGTAAGAAACTAAACTTAGGCCCTGAAAGCATAGTGTGTGTATTACAGTAATCCATGTTGGATCTCGGAAAAACACTACTAAAGTTTGGCCTCTTATCACTGGATTACTCTGTGCACATGAAATACATTGAAAAAAAGTTTGTGCACATGAAATTCTCTTTTAATCTCCCAAAATATATTCCTGTGCCAAGCAAGAAACAGATCAATAAATTACAAAATCAAATGTGAGTAGCCAGGAGGCTAAAAAAAGCTGAAGTGCCACATGAATTCTTCTTACAATGTTTTCATTAATAAAGTATTTAAAGTATTGCTTGCAGATCTGCTACAGCTGGCCAGACATTGACAATTCTGTTTCAGACTTTTGAGATGTCAAAATTTGTTTTCGTTCCCAATTGGAATGAAAGCCAAATATTTCAAAAGTTTTTGTGTTAAAATGTCCCATTTTTTTAATGAGAAAAGTCACTTTAGACTTCCTCTCTCATAATCCAGAGAATCCACCCTGTCCCTCAGACACATTTCTATTGGAAAAAGTTGTTGAAACAGACGTCTCCGCAAAATGTTTTGGTTTTGATGAAATGGCTTTTCCCAAGGGGAAAAATTAAGTTGAAAATGTTCTGACCAGCTCTAACATCTACAATCTTAGAGACAAAGGTGGGTGAGGTAATGTCTTTAATTGGACCAACTTTGGCTGCTGAAGGAGACAGGTCTGAAGGAAGAGCTCTGCAGAGCTTAAAAGCTTGTCTCTCACCAACAGAAGTTGGTCCAATAAAAGATATTGCTTCACCCACCTTGTCTCTATCATATTCTGGGACCAACACAGCTACAACACCATTATTTTAAGGGAATTCATCAACATGCACAGAAAGGTAGGGTGCCTCTGGAACTGACCCTTTAGTTCCTTAGAGCTTTAGCTAAAGACAGGTATTGTCAGAATACAGGTCAGAGAATTGGATGAAAACACTCGTTCTTATTTATACTGCTATAGTTAAGGCTTCATTTCAGTCAAATGGGCTGCTATTTGAACTGAGGGGGACTATCCAAATTGAAAATATCTACTGCACTTGTTGCTTTATGTTTGAGAGGGGAACAGAATAACTTTAACTTAAAACTCAATGGGATAAAGCAAGGGTCTCTTTTTCCAATGTCTTGATATCTGGGTTTGACAGTAACTTCTCCATGCAGAAATTAGAAGACAGACTGAATAGCCAGTGGAATAATTTCTCAAATGTTGAAGCACAGAATACACCCACCTGTCATATCTGCATATGACTCATTGAAACTGGAAACCTCAAAAAGATGCTACCTCTGATCACAATTCTTGGCTAGATCTAGAATCAATGTGAATTGATCTAGATCTTCTCACCCCCCGCACAGCAATATTAGCCACCACCCCCATCAACAGCATTTCTCTATAGCAGCTCCCATATACACACACTATTCCCAGGCTCACTCTTTGTTTTTGGGGGACCTCTATGGTTCTGGCTCACTTAAGCAACTCCATTTTTATTTTCTTCCCATTCTCCATCCTTTTGTTGTTACCAGGATCCAGTCACCCTCTTTTCAGTTAGGTACTCCCACAAAAGCCACCATCTTGTTGTCTGATTCCTCAGTGTGGTCTGTATACCATACTATCCTATCTTTTTTTTGTTTTAATTTCTGCCTCCTCCAAACACCACCACTTGAAAGCTCATGATTTTAATGCACCTAAGTCTTTCCTTGTGTTCCTTCTAGATACATTTGTTTGTTGCAAGTACTTTCTCCCCCTCTGGCCCAGGCCTCTGATGCCCTTGCTCATGTGTTCATCCCAAAATAGCTCCATTCATTTAGAGGGGGAACAGCCTAATATATTCAGTACAATGCCATGATTACTCAGTCTATTTCATCTGAAGAGTTAAAAATGTCTGTCCACCATAACTAATCCTTATTTGTGCAGGAAAAAAGCAACATAAAGTCCCATTTGAAGCCATGCATTAGCAAATGTTTGTCTTTTTGGTGGTCTTTGGAGAACAAGATGTCAAACTGACCAAACAATTCCTTGTCCTTATAGTTAGTGCCTAAGACTGACTTGGCACTTTCAGAGATTCACAAACAAAGATAGGAATTCTGACAGTTACTGCTACTTTGTTTCTTTGTAGGTAGTGGCTATGATGATTCTAGCCTTAGACTGGAAAATTCTCAGGATTGAGCACTTCCTTCATCCGCGAAGCAGCAAAACAAACATCTGGCCACCCAGTTTCCACACCTTCAGGGATCCCCAATATTTTTATATTCCTTCACTGAAGTTTATTTTCCTTGCCATCCTATTTATTTTTAAAAGCTTAGTCTGCTTTAATTTACTTCCTGTAACAAATTCAAATCCCTCAATCTTAGTATCAGTTACCTGTGCCTTTTCATCAGAGCCTGTGGATTTGAATCCCAATATTCAGAAATTTTTTCATTTACAGGAAATTATTCTTAACGGGTATCCAGTTTCTGTTCCATGCTGCAGGCTGTTGCTTTCAAAGAAGCAATTTTGGATGCTGTGTAGGGATCAGATTAGTCTCCCAGTTGTAGTCAGGGCTCACAACTTCACCATGACAGATGTTCTTTCCCTTGGATTTGGCATCAACCCACCTTCTTGTGTTGGTGGGGATTTCCTCAGTGCGTTAACTTGCATGTCACTCCATACCAATTTAGATCAGGTGATTTGGAAGGCCCATTTAGCTCCTGGGTTGATGAAACAGTCTGTGTTGGCAATATTGGAAAAAAATTTGTTTTTATTTTTTTAAGAATAGCAGTTCAATTTCTCATGAACCCTATTTCGTTCTATCCTTTCTGCTGGTACAAGGTATTTTATAAAACTCCCTAAATCATGCTGATGAAATTTACAAAAAATACTGCATTAATGTATATCTGAACATCTTTAGATAATGTTCACTATTGTTCAGATACCTATCCTACAATTGTCTTTTAGGCCTATTAGTAATTTCACATATCTTTGTGCTTTTGCTATTACGTTTCTTGGTAGGGATTAATTACTAAGTAATAGACTTTTTTTATCCACATTTTCAAGATTTGTGATGGGGTTTGATATGAATAATCCATTCAAAGAAAAAAGCACCAATTATTTCTACACCATTTCTTAATCTACAGTACTCTCCATATATTTGTACTGTTATGAGCTCCATATTTTAATATTCTTATGAACTGATCTGAGTTAATTTTTTGGGTTGAGTTAAAAGCCCCTTGAGATTTAAAGGTTGAGTTCACACCTGTCATTAACATAACTGTAAGCGCGCGCGCGCGCACACACACACACCAAAGACACAAGTGTGTGTGTGTGTGTGTGTGTGTGTGAGAACCTCTCCAGGCACTTTTGGCTGAGTATTAATTTGGGTAGGGGAGTGTGTATGGGGGAAGAGAGCTCACATAGAAACTGAACAGACAAGAAAGAAAAAGAGGGAAAGGCAAGAAAGCCAAGCAGGACCCTGTAAGCACAGCATGATCCTGGAAAAAGAGAGCTTTTGGGTTTAGCTAAAGCAGTTTGGGGACTGTAAGATTTTTTAAAGAAACTAACTACTTTTTTGTTCTTGATTCTTTCTGCATTCAGAGAAAAAGGATTTTGTATATTCCTTGTAAATAAGGTTGCATCAAAGAAAATACCAGAGTCCATCAATTTTTACTTGCAGCTAGAACAACCACGGGGCCCAAAACTTTGATTAGATGCATGGATCAAAAAAGGCACTACAATTCATACATATCCACTGGAAATTGACAAATACACATAGAAAAAAATGAAATTCTTATGAATGATAAATACACAAATGCCTTTTTTATAGGAAATAATATTCAATAGGAATACATGAGGCAAAATGCAACATCCTACAGTAACTTAAAAGGATCCGTTCAAATACTTCATAAAAACCTGGAAAGATAGCATCATAGAAACGTAGGACAAGAAGAAACTTCAAGATGTCATCTACTCCATCCACTCTGTGCTGAGGCAGACTAGGTATACCTAGACCAGCCCTGACAAGTGTTTGTCTAACTCTAACTTATTCTTATGAACATACAGTGACTGGGGATTGCTCAACTTCCCTTGGGAGTCTATTCCAGTGCTTAATTATCCTTGGAGTTAGAAAGTTTTTCCCAATATCTAACCTAAATCTACCTTGCTGTAGATTAAGCCATTATTTTTTTTGTCCTACCTCAAGAGACATGAAACACAATTGATCACTGTCCTCTTTATAGCAGTCCTTAATGTATTTGAAGACTGTTATCAAGTCCCTCCTCAAGACTAAACATGCCAAGTTAGTCTTTAATTTTTTTTTAAACCTTTCTCTCCTCTGGTCTCTCTCCAATTTGTCCACATTTTTCCTAAAGTGTGGTGCCCAAAACTGGACACAGTACTCCAGATGAGACCTCACCAGTGCCTACTAGAGTGGGACAGTTACTTTCCATATCTTACATACAACATTCCTGTTAATACACCCCAGAAGGAGTTTAGCCTTTTTTGCAACTGCATCATATTGTTGACTCATATGCAATTTTGTGATCCCCTATAACCTCCACATCCTTTTCAGCAGTACTGCCACCGAGCCAGTTATTCCCTGCTTTGAATTTGTGCATTTGATTTTTCTTTCCTAAGTGTAGTACTTTGCACTTGTCTTATGTAATTTTATCTTGTTGATTTCAGACCAATTCTCCAATTTATCAAGGTCATTTTGAATTCTAAACCTATCCTCCAACCCACCCCCCGGCCGCTTGGTGTCATATGCAGATTTTATAAGCATACTCTCCACTCCATTATCCAAGTCATTAATAAAAACTTTGAATAGTACTGGACCTAGGACAGCTGCCTGCAAGACCCCTCCCCTTACCAAATATGCCCTCCCAGTTTGCCCATGACCCACTGATAACTACTCTTTGAGTACAGTCATGCAACCAGCTGTGCACCCACCTTCATCTAGAACACATTTCCCTAGTTTGCTTATGAAAGTGTCCTGTGGAGCTGGGTCAAAGCCTTACTAAAATCAAGATGCAGCTAGAGAGGACATCTGTCTCCTGGCTTTATGTAACCCTTAGAAAGAGGAACTATGATTCAAGTAATAATTGTGTTGTGAGGTCCTGCTTGTGCTCTCCTTTCTTTCACTAAAAAAGCTTATTTGTAGCTACCAGCATCCAGGCCTCTTCCATGCTTTTCAGCTGATGAGGATATCTAAGTTGGAGTTTCATTTCCATATATAGGATAAAATGTAATAGGCTAAGGCTGCAGAGATCCAAGTGATGTTTCTTTGTTTTCTCTCTCAGATTATTCTTTTTATCCTTGTTCTTAGTCTAATTCCCCTTCCTTTTGTATAATTGTACTTCCCATTTTAGCCAGAGGCTGAAAGTGCTTCTCAAACAGTCTCCTGAAACTACTATCCAGCCATTTACAGAATTAGCATGAATGTTCTCATCCTGTGGGACTCTTAGAATAGATAAAAGCCTGCAAAGGCATCTACAAAGTGAAAAACTGCACAAAGGAAAAAAAGGAAGATTGTTGACTATTATTCAGATTATAATTGCATAGTATGTGAGAGAGTCTAGTCTCTCGTCTCCAAACCAGGGCTTTAATCTAGTTCTCATTGAAGTCACTGGGAGGCTTTCTATATAGCAGTCAATATTAAAAAGTCAGCATTCACCAACAGTTAGCACGCATTGGTATCGGAAAATGGAACTTAGGCTTTTGTCACTTAGGTCCTTTTGGAAAAAGTTACCCTGCATAAATATGTAGACACACTTTCATTTCAGAGACAGTTCATAAACATCATGACCCATCAGTCTATACTCAGCTTTTCGTCACCAATTCTATAGGCCTGATGAAGGCCTGAGCTGTAGCCTAGCCACTTTGCACTGCTCCACTAGTGCAAATCAACCTCAGACTGTGGATCTGGCCCACAGAGACCTGTCCTGTATTGTGAGAGCCTGAGGTGACACTTGACCGCCATAGTGGCTCCTACACCATTTGCATCATGTTGGAATAGGGAAAATAATCTTTTATATCTTCTTCGAGCTGGTAGAAAGATCCTTACTGTGATGTGTGTTAGTCCACCCCTATGGCGTACATACTTTCTCCAAGAAGTCTCTGGGATAGTGGATTGTGTGCTAATGAGTCATTAAGAACCCTCTGGCTATCAATAGCTACTCCTTTGTTGTAACTGAAAGGCTGGTTGTGGGTGTTCCTAACCTCACAACATATTTCAGTAACGCACACACAGCAATACTCCATAATTCCACATACAATGATAGCACATACAGTCCAACAGGATATTTATGTTCATCAAATCAAGACTTTTAAAATGACACCTCAGAAGGTATACTTTGTACAAAACATATCCTAATTTATATGACAATGGTGAATAGGGGGGTTCCAGGGTGCTACTTTGAGGTACAGAGTGTCACACACAGTAATCAAGGATTCTACCAGTAGAGAATTCTGCTCAACTGTACTCCATGGGTCACCAGCTATTTTTGCTCTCTAATGGGTCAACAGAATGATGCCAGCCAGCATCAGGGCAGATTTTAAATTGAGGGCTAGCTTCATTTATGGGCAGGGGAATGGGGCTCCATGTGATGTCCTGAAAGATGTGCTGATTGGTGGTACCACAAATGTGCTTATTTCAGCAGTGAGAAATCAATAACTTTTTGAGATGCTGAACAACAGTCTATGCTACTTCTCCCATTCAAACATGGTCATGCCCCCAAGGCAAAAGAGGTCGGGAAGGCAACAGTTCTAGAAGCTAGGCTCTGTGATGTTAATCACTGAGCTTTACTTTTGCACTTCATTAGCTGTTACAAACTATTGTTTGCGTTAGGTATCCCTGAACGATAGCTTTATTCAAAGGGGGTGAGGAAGAGTGAGGGTGTGCAACCAGTGGAGGAAAGGAAGAGTAACTGAGGATAATAGTGCCAAAGAGAGAAACCCTGCCTCCTAGCAATTAGAGGAGGTATCGGCAGCCTTTGGCACATGGCCCATCAGAGACAGCCAGTGGCAGGCCGGGACAGTTTGTTTTCCTGCAGCATCCACAGGTTCAGCCGGTCTCGGCTCCCACTGGCAGCAGCTTGCCATTCCAGGCCAATGGGGTCTGTGGGAAGCAGCAGCCAGCACATCCCACGGCCAGCACCACTTCCCACAGCCCTGATGGGATTTCCCTGATGGCCTGTGTGCCAAAGGTTGCTGATCCCTGTGTTAGCAGCTGAGTAGGACTCTAATGGTTTCTGATTTTTCTGAGATTTACAGCTGAGGGGCACATAAAACTTCAATAGTTTCACAAAACTTAATGTAGCTGATGTTCAGTAACAAAAGGCTGTTTTAAAAAAAAAATCACAACTATATATAAACATAAGTTATAATTCACTGCCTCGCTCTCCTCCCCTGCCCCTCCCCCTGACATGCACGCTCTTTTAAAGCTAGCATGATTTTAGCAGCTAATACTCACTCCTGTGGACTCCTAGAAGTAGAGATTCATACAGTCAAATTGCTGACACCGTTGGTTCTAGTTTACAAATTCTTGAGACACATGTTATGGTTGCAGGGCTGGCTGCACCTGAGTGCACCTCCAGATGAGCGAGATGTCATGCCTTTACATCTGTGTGATGTTGTGTATACCCCACAGGGGCCCTGAATGGGTTAATGTGGGCCTAAGAGACCAAATAACATATCTGATGGCACCTGTGACAGAAAAAGCCAGGCTGACCTGATGATAAAACCCAGATGAGCCGGGGCTGGGTGGTAACCATGAAGCTAGAAATTGAGAGCAGACAGGACTGCCAGAGGGGGGAGAGTCTGTAGTCACTCTCTGGAAATAGAGAAGAGGTGAGGAGGAAGACGGGGGTAGAATAATCCCTGGGATCCTAGCCTGACAAGCAGTTGGAGAGTAATAAAACAGCCACTGGGGTAGAGTAAGTTTTGGTGGTGCATCCTGAAAGAAGGGCAAGATTTGCACTTCTAGAGCAGAGGTGGGCAAACTACAGCCCGGGGGCCACATCTGTCCCTCCAAATGTTTTAATCCGGCCCTTGAGCTCCTGCCAGGAAGTGGGGTCTGGGGCTTGCCCTGCTCCAGCACTCCAGCCAGGGAGTAGGGTCGGGGTCTTGCCCCACTCCACACGACTCCCGGCAGCAGCGGCACGTCCCCCCTCCGGTTCCTATGCGTAGGGGCAACCAGGGAGCTCCATACGCTGCCCCCACCCCAAGCTCCACCCCCTCAGCTCCCACTGGCCAGGAACTGCAGCCAATGGGAGCTTCAGGGGCTGCGCCTGAACCAGGGCAGTGTGCAAAGCTGCCTAGCTGCGCCTCTGCATAGGAGTCGGAGGGGGGACATGCCGCTGTTTCTGGGAGCTGCTTGAGGTAAGCGCCACAGGAGGCTGCCCCTCCCATGCCCCAACCCCCTACCTCAGCCCTCCAAACCACTCATTCCCACCCCAGAGCACCCTCCTGCACCCCCAACTCCTCATCCCCAGAGCCCTCACACCCTCCTGCACCCCAACCCTCAATTTCATGAGCATTCATGGCCCTCCATACAATTTCCATACGCAGATGTGGCCCTCAAGCCAAAAAGTTTGCCCACCCCTGTTCTAGAGGGAGGGTGAACTAAATTGTAATCTGGCTGGAGGGATGAGTTATGGGAAGAGAGACCACTGCAGCAACAGAGTGACTGACTGACTCAATGGGAGGCACCAGACTGAAAGACAACTGCTATGTAGTGCCTGGCCAGAAGGGGAGTCCAGTGAAGAGTCTGAAGAGATTCACTCACCTGGAGTAGAATTCTGTGGTTCTCCAACTCTTAGACTGGCCCTGGTTACAGCACCCTTTGTATCATTTGCAGCAGGTGCAGCTGGGTACAGTACCTATTGTTCTTCCCTTCAGGAGCTTATGACCAATGGTGAATACAGGGACCCAAAATCTTCTTAAAATAAAGTATTGGTTAGCCTTGGGAGAGAGAAGGGTGGGGACGATTATAAAATAGTAATCTCAAACTTTACCTCTCTGGATGACAAGAATGATAGTAACTAGACTGAGGGTATGTCTACACTACGGAATAAGGTCGAATTTATAGAAGTCGGTTTTTTAGAAATTGGTTTTATATATTCGAGTGTGTGTGTCCCCACAGAAAATGCTCTAAGTGCATTAAGTGCATTAACTCGGCGGAGTGCTTCCACAGTACCGAGGCTAGAGTCGACTTCCGGAGCGTTGCACTGTGGATAGCTATCCCACAGTTCCCACAGTCTCCGCTGCCCATTGGAATTCTGGGTTGAGATCCCAATGCCTGATGGGACTAAAACATTGTCGCGGGTGGTTCTGGGTACATATTGTCAGGCCTCCGTTCCCTCCCTCCCTCCGTGAAAGCAAGGGCAGACAATCATTTCGCGCCTTTTTTCCTGAGTTACCATTGCAGACGCCATACCACGGCAAGCATGGAGCCCGCTCAGATAACTCTCACCCTATGTCTTCTGGGTGCTGGCAGACGCGTTACGGCTTTGCTACACAGTAGCAGCAACCCCTTGCCTTGTGGCAGCAGACGGTACAGTACGACTGGTAGCAGTCATCGTCATGTCCGAGGTGCTCCTGGCCACGTCGGCTGGGGGCGCCTGGACAGACGTGGGCGCAGGGACTAAATTTGGAGTGACTTGACCAGGTCATTCTCTTTAGTCCTGCAGTCAGTCCTATTGAACCGTCTTATGGTGAGCAGGCAGGCGATACGGATTGCTAGCAGTCGTACTGTACCATCTTCTGCCGGGCAGGCAAGAGATGAGGATGGCATGCAGTCCTTCTGCACCGTCTGCTGCTAGCCAAAGATGTAAAAGATAGATGGAGTGGATCAAAACAAGAAATAGACCAGATTTGTTTTGTACTCATTTGCCTCCTCCCCTGTCTAGGGGACTCATTCCTCTAGGTCACACTGCAGTCACTTACAGAGAAGGTGCAGCGAGGTAAATCTAGCCATGTATCAATCAGAGGCCAGGCTAACCTTCTTGTTCCAATAAGGACAATAACTTAGGTGCACCATTTCTTATTGGAACCCTCCGTGAAGTCCTGCCTGAAATACTCATTGATGTAAAGACACCCCCTTTGTTGATTTTAGCTCCCTGAAGCCAACCCTGAAAGCCATGTTGTCAGTCGCCCCTCCCTCCATCAGAGCAACGGCAATCATTCCGCGCCTTTTTTCTGTGCGGACGCCATACCAAGGCAAGCATGGAGGCCGCTCAGCTCACTTTGGCAATTAGGAGCACATTAAACACCACACGCATTATCCAGCAGTATATGCAGCACCAGAACCTGGCAAAGCGATACCGGGCGAGGAGGCAACGTCAGCGCGGTCACGTGAGTGATCAGGACATGGACACAGATTTCTCTGAAAGCATGGGTCCTGCCAATGCATGCATCATGGTGCTAATGGGGCAGGTTCATGCTGTGGAACGCCGATTCTGGGCTCGGGAAACAAGCACAGACTGGTGGGACCCCATAGTGTTGCAGGTCTGGGACGATTCCCAGTGGCTGCGAAACTTTCGCATGCATAAGGGCACTTTCATGGAACTTTGACTTGCTTTCCCCTGCCCTGAGGTGCATGAATACCAAGATGAGAGCAGCCCTCACAGTTGAGAAGCGAGTGGCGATAGCCCTGTGGAAGCTTGCAACGCCAGACAGCTACCGGTCAGTTGGGAATCAATTTGGAGTGGGCAAATCTACTGTGGGGGCTGCTGTGATGCAAGTAGCCCACAAATCAAAGATCTGCTGATATCAAGGGTAGTGACCCTGGGAAATGTGCAGGTCATAGTGGATGGCTTTGCTGCAATGGGATTCCCTAACTGTGGTGGGGCCATAGACGGAACCCATATCCCTATCTTGGCACCGGAGCACCAAGCCGCCGAGTACATAAACCACAAGGGGTACTTTTCAATAGTGCTGCAAGCTCTGGTGGATCACAAGGGACGTTTCACCGACATCAACGTGGGATGGCCGGGAAAGGTACATGACGCTCGCATCTTCAGGAACTCTGGTCTGTTTCAAAAGCTGCAGGAAGGGTCTTTATTCCCAGACCAGAAAATAACTCTTGGGGATGTTGAAATGCCTATATGTATCCTTGGGGACCCAGCCTACCCCTTAATGCCATGGCTCATGAAGCCGTACACAGGCAGCCTGGACAGTAGTCAGGAGCTGTTCAACTACAGGCTGAGCAAGTGCAGAATGGTGGTAGAATGTGCATTTGGACGTTTAAAGGCGCGCTGGCGCAGTTTACTGACTCGCTTAGACCTCAGCGAAACCAATATTCCCACTGCATCTGAGTTGAGAGCGCTGTCCAGAGTGGTCACAATGGAGCACTCTGGGATAGCTCCCGGAGGCCAATACCGTCTAATTGTGTCCACGGTACCCCAAATTCGACCTGGCAAGGCCGATTTAAGCGCTAATCCGCTTGTCAGGGGTGGAGTAAGGAAATCGATTTTAAGAGCCCTTTAAGTCGAAATAAAGGGCTTCATTGTGTGGACGGGTGCAGGTTTACATCGATTTAACGCTGCTAAATTCGACCTAAAGTCCTAGTGTAGACCAGGGCTGAGCTACTCTACTGTGCAAGATCAGAGGAAAGAACCATGCTTGAAGGTAAAGGGAATGAGGGAGGCCATCAAATATGAGAAAAAAGAGGGATAACTTGTAAGGGGGCTAGGAAAGGCAGGAGACAGGATAGATGTGTGGAAAAAGGATAGATTAAATAGTCTCACAGAGGCCTCCAGAGTCAAACAAGAATGAAGGGGGGAGAGGAAAGAGAGAAAAAGGAAGTTTGGCTATCACTTTTGTTTCTGAATAAGTTCCTGGGCAGAGGGCAAGGAGGAGAAGGTGAAGGTAGCGGCTAGGAAGCAGCAGCATAAGAAGGGAACTGATAAAGCAGAGTTGATGGGGACTGAGAGCATCAGTTGATAAGGGAGGAGAATTAAAGCCCCTTAGAAAGAAAGGTCAGAGTTGAGAGACAAGAGAATGAACTTAAAGTGGAGGAAGTCAATATCGTTGCCAGACTTTCTCCAGGGGCCTCTGTGTTGAATATATTTATAGTCTAAAAACACATTATATATTTTTACAGTAAAACTGAATCCAGTTAAAGTAATTTTACTTTTTCAAAGGAATTGAGTTTATTCAAAGGAGCTAAAATAGGTCTGAGTGCCATCATTTGTTTTCATACACCAACAGCATCACATGGCTTTCTCCACTCAGTTTGTAATAGAAATGCTGCATGACTACAATTTTATTTAAAGCAGCTTGGCATAATCCAATTTATACTTAAAAACCACACACTGTATTATTTTCCTAACATCATCTTTACGATTATTTAATATAGTGCTCAAGCCTGAAAGATCTTGATGTCAGGGAAAAGTTGTTATGCTGAACATAAGTGCAAACTCCCCAGGAGTGCAGAGTGAGTCACTTCCAACTTCTCCATAATCATTATTTGACATTAAATCATTCTCATGTGAAACTAGACAGTAGTTCTTTTATTTTTGTTGCTGTTCACTGTTCTTACGGAACAAGAAATGAAAAGTTCTGAATGGACAATGATATGGATAACACCCTGATATCAGTCCTTTTTGTAATCTCCGACTCTAGCGTCTGGGTATGAGAGATTTCCATTAATGTAACAGCTATTGATTTACATTTGTGAAATTCACAGGGTTAACGACAGAGGCAAATTCCCTCTCGGTTCTTCTTTTTCCTCCCCATAAGAGGATTAATTTGGGCTCTGGGCCCTACGTTAGAAGAGGACACAATGTCCTACTATATCCAATAACAAGAGAACAGCAGTTAAAAGCATGCTTTGTGGCTGATTGTTACTAGTCTCCTGCCTACTGCTAGGAGCCCAAAACTAGGTACTGGGGGAAGGTGGGAGAACAGGCATGTCAACCACCACCCTGGTCACAGTCTCGCTTCTCAGGTCATGTTGTATCTTGAGGTGACTGAGCAGCAGACAAAGCATGAGGCAGAGCATTTCCTAATGGCTGCCTTCTAAAGCAGAGGAATCTGGATCAGGAAATAGAAACAGGAAAGGCACACCAAACACAGGGTGCTTCCTTCCAAAGGAATAATTGTTTCGTAGGGTTTTGGCATGTGAAAAAAAATCTTGTACTGTGTGAATTAGTTGTGCCAGATAGACACAGCTTAGTGCTGGATGGCACTGCCTGGAGGAAGTTCGGGGTTGAATTCTGCCCAAGAAGGCCTGACTTTCTTCAAAGGTGCTGAGCACCCACAGCTATCACTGATTTTGTATTTTGATGCCTAAATATGAAATATATGTAAGTACCTAATTTTGAAGAAACTTTTCAAGCCCACAAGAAGGGTTCAGAGGAAACACCCTTTATTTCTAGAAGTCAGTTTTTACATAATTTTGAGGCTTTAATAGTACCAAAGGGAATCAACTTGAGATGTTTCACTTTGTTGTTGAGGCAACCTGTTGCAGTGGAAACCTGGATTCTCCTCCTGGCTCTGTTTTTGACCTGTTGTGTGACTTTGGACAAGCCACTTCACTTCTTTTTGCTGCTTTCACCCTTTGTCTATCAAGTCTGTCTTCAGAGCAAGGCATGTCACTTGTGATGGCTATAGACAAACCCTTGACAGACTTTCGAAAAAGTTTGTTCTCCTAGTACAAACTGGTGATCCAGCTCAGATTCAATCACAATAGTTCATCCAGCTGTGACTTTTAATAGGGTTTATTAAACCAAGTTCATATCCTAACTTGAGAAGGGTAAATTATGATTGGAACAAAGGAGCTTCCCACAACAATTGCTGTATCTGGTATACACCGATAATATTAGAGCCAAATGCTCTTTGGAAAAAGTATCTAGTATAATTAATCTTGCTGGAATTTAATAAATTCAGGATTGCAAGTAATTTCATCCAAATTTTGAAGTTGCATTTTGTTGAAAGGTAGAGCTGAAGCACTAAACTATTTTGTCCTGAATTACAAAATTAAATTGAGTTGGCTTGTAGCAAAACGTCAAATGTCAGGTTTATATTTCTGGCTACACAAGGCTAACAACAATAAGCATAAGAAGAGTCATTAGCATTGGAAGCACCGATGATGCGATTGTAACATACAATGCAATAAATCATACAATTTAGTTTTGGAATTGCAGATTTAGTTTAGCAGCAATTTGTTTATACTGAGACAGGTCAAAATTGGATCACTGTCAATCTTCTATGGGATAACAGAATTCATTTCTCACACATGCCCTTTCCAGGCAATATATTCTTTGCTTTTTTTAATATCAAACACATTTAGCTCCACCTCAGGATTTTATATTCAGAAGATCTAAAGAGAATACTATTAACACAGAATTCTTGAAGGGATATTTAAAGGTGCAGGTAGGACTGAAAGTTCTTTAGAGAAGAAAGAATCAGATTATAACAAGATATATGCCTAGCATATCTGGTCTGTACTCCAGCGAAAGCTTGTCTAAATACGCTCTCCTTGTGTTGTAACAGAGATGTAAGCAATATTTTATATTCTGTAGTACCTCTACTCTTTCCCCAGATTGTCCCTTTCTTTCTGACCCTTTTGTACCTGCTAATAAAAACAAATAAAACCCACAGTTTTAAAGTCTAACTAAAAATTTGTTCCTCTCTATTGCCCAACTTTCATATGCGGCTCATATATCATCATTTTACTTCTTCTCTAGTCACCATAGTCTTCAAGATAGGACCTGGGTTTCTAATGTAAAAAATAAGTAGACATATTTAGGCCTTCTTTCTGTATCATAGAGAAACAAAATAAGGCACAAAGCAAATTTCTTTTCCTTTCCAGGCCACCCTTTGGGATAAAATGAAACTTTAAAGGTGAGCAGTCATCTCATGTTCATTCTCTTTCCATTTAATGGTGCTTTTCTGCAGTCGTTCACCAAATGGGTGGTGATTAATGTCTGCTGCTATTTATGGCTGCTGCCATCAACAAGAATGAAGAATTATCCTGTCTGCTCAGACTTGGAAAGGATACCACTCTGACAACTAAACTGACGGATAGCAAGTAAAGATTCTTGGCCCAGAACTGCCTGAATCAGTGATGTTATCACGGCAGTTAGATATAGAAGAGACCTTTATTAGGTCATCTGGTGCATTTCCCGGCACAGGCAGGATTGTTCTTTACAGTACATTGTCTAGTCTAACCTCACATTAAATACCTTGAAAGTCCCAATTGGTGAAGCTTTCACTACTTTCCTTGTGAGACAATTCCACAATCTTATAGCACTCAGCGGCCCCAATCCTGCAAATGGATCCATGCAAACAGAATCCTTGAGTTCACTGGGACTCTGGGGACCCAAGGGCCTTCCCATCTGAATCCCATTGCTGAGTTGAGACCAATGTGAAGAAGTTTTAGATTGAAGAACAGCACAGAGTAAGAAAGCAGGCTTATATCTATACCAGAGAGGAAGGAAGGTGGGTTGGGGGGAAAGGGGGAGATGGAAAAGAAGGTATTAGGGCTAGTAGTAAATGGGCCCATTTTTACTATACATAAGACCTGCCATATTGGGTCAGACCATGGTCCATCTTGCCCACTATCCTGTCTGACATACCAGAGCTTCAGGGGGAGTATATAGAACAGGGCAATTAGGGAGTGATCCATCCCTGTCTTCCACTCCCAGCTTCTGGTAGTCTGAGGTTTAGGGTCACCCTGAGCATGAGGTTGTGTCCCTGACCATCTGGGCTAATAGCCAAAAATATAAATAGGTTTAAAAAAAAATAACTGGATGAGTTTGAGGAGGAGAGTTGCATCAATGGCTATCGCAACATCCCATTGCAATGAATTCCATAATAGTTGTGTACGCTGTGTGAAAAAGTACTTCCTCTCTGTTTGCATGAAACCTGTTGCCTATTAATTTCACTGGGTGACTCCTGGTTTTTGTATTGTTGTGAAAGGATAAATAATACTTTTTTCTACACCATTTATGATTATATAGACTTCTAGCATACTCCTACCTAGTCATCTCTTTTCTAAGCCAAACAGCCCTATTTTTTTAGTCTCTTCATATGGAAGCTATTCCATACTTGTGATCATCTTTGTTGCCCTTCTCTGAACCTTTTCCAGTTCTGCTATGCAGGGGGTCCCCTGTATACATTGGGGTTGCATTCTTGAAAAGGGCGAGGGATACTGAAATGACACATACTGGAGAATTTTTCCCCATAAGAAATAATGGAATAAGGGGGAATGCGTTCATAACTTTACCACACTTGCCTATGACAATGCTCTTTTCACCTAAACAGTACCTTTTTACAATGACAGGTTATACTGTACACATTTTATACATAAAACATTGAATAACATAATGTAGAACCCTACTAACACTGTTCAAGCACTAGAGCATTTTAAGACAGTAAATACAGTACAGTAGTACAGCATAAAACAGTATCAATTATGCTAAACTTAGGTAGGGGTAGTGGCTGGCTTTTCCATGGCTGGCTTTTTGGTTGCAGAAGACTTAAAGGATTTTATCCACGTCTGCTATCCTGTATGAATTTTTGAATGATAGATCTCCCTGTAGCAAGCCACTGCATCATTAAGAGCCCTGGAGACTTTGGTAGACCGTTCACGAAAAGGATCACCACTCTGTATGATTTCCAACATCTCATCCAGCAATCCAAAGAAACGGGAGAGATTCTTTGTCATCAGACTCCTGGCTTCCTGCTGTAGGTCGTCATCGTCATCCTTGCTTTCTTTGGATATCCGTTGTTGGTCCAGCTCAGCTCAATCAGTTCCTCATTTGTCAGTTGCTCAGCATGAGACTCCAACAACTCTTATACATCCTCCTACACTGCCTCAAAGCCAACATCTTTCACCAACTTGACAATTTCTTGCTTGAGAGCAGGAATGGTATCAAATCCCACAAAGCTGTGCACAGCATCTGGCCATGCACAGTGCCAAATGTTGTTCATACGTTTGCAAAGTGACCTCTTCCCACAATGCATCAATGTTTTCCATGCCATTCAAGATGTTGTAGGACTTCCAAAACTCCTTTTACACTGGGCTTTCCTTCACCTGCTGTCTCCTTAATCAGCATGGAGAACGTCCTCTGTGGGTAATAAACCTTAAAAGTGGCCGGCGGATGCAAATACAATACTGTACAATAGGGGAATGTGTTCCAATTCACGTCAGTCCCGATCCATGCAAACAATGGATATGTGGATCAGGACCAACATAAATCAGAACATGTTCCCCTATTGATGAGCGACGGATATCTGAAACAACAGATAAGGGGGAGATGTATACCAAGGACCCCCTGTATCCTTTTTGAGATGGGGAAACCACATTTGGACACAGCCTTTAAGGTGTGGGTGGACTATGGATTTATATAGTGGAATGATATTTTCTGTCTTGTGTTCTATCCCTTTCCTAATAGTTCCTAAAAAGGCTAATGCTATGTTGACCATGGCTGTGCAATGAGTGGATGTTTTCAGAGAAGTATGCACTGTGGCTCCAAGATCTTGCTGAGGTTCTAAATTAGCTATTACAACTCAATATTGTACAGTAACTCCTCGCTTAACATTGTAGTTATGTTCCTGAAAAATGCTACTTTAAGCAAAATGATGTTAAGTGAATCCAATTTCCCCATAAGAATTAATTAAATGGGAGGGGTAGGGTTCCAGGGAAATAATCTTTTGTCTGGCAAAAACAATGTGTGTGTGTACTCTACAAGGCAGCACGGAGGGAGGAGAGACAGCATGGCACACACTCACACGTGTGTGTGTGTGTGTGAGAGAGAGATGTGCATTGCTCCTTTAAGTATGCTGACCCCACTCTAAGTACACTGCCTTTTTAAGTAGATCAGCAAGTTGAGACAGCAGCTGCTGCTAGCAAGCTCCCCCTGTCCTGAGAGTTGTCATGTCTTCCCCCAGCCCTGATCTGTGGAGATGAGGTAAAGAAGGGGGGGAGGGGACACTCTCTGACATTAGCACCCCTCTTCCCCACCCCTTGCACAGCAAGCAGGATCCTGGGAGTATGGTGGGATTCAAATGACCATGTTCGTTAAACATACAAAACAGCCAAGGCCTAGCTACACGTATTCACTGCTGATTAGGTATGATTCTGGTGGTTTCTGAAACATAGGGCCATTAGAAGATTCATATCCTAGTTAAAAGGATACTAGTGACTTCCTATATCCTATGCGTTGTTTCTCAACCTTTTTGATACCAGGGACTGGCTTGCTGCCTTCCTAAACTGTGTCAGGGAGATCACGGGGACCAGCACCAGTCACGGTCCAGTTGTTGAGAAACTCTGCGCTGCAGCAACTATAACTTTGAACACCGTCATTTTGTATTGATTTTCATCAACAGTTTGACACTTCCTCTGATGTAAGGCTGGGGCAGAAACACCTTAATTCTGATTACTAAATAGCCACTTGCTTTTTCAGTAACCCTTGATTACAAGAAGAGAGAATCCAGCTAGCATGGCTTGCTGTAAGATTCAAAATTTGGCATATACTTTATCAAAATAGCTCAAAACTAAGTGTCAGCAGCATACACAGCCCTGTGATTGTTTACCTGCTGCCTTCAGTATCCAGTACTATTTAGGAAGCAGTGCCAACTAGCATCATTAATTTTATCCTCTTAAATTCTTCATAATGGCTGAGAATTAAAAATAGGGCTTGTTCATTTGAAGCTTGATTCTTTTTGGTCACACTTCTTTACAAGAAGCAGATCAAAGAACAAGACCTCACTAACCTCCAAGGACTTGTTATCAAGGTTGAAATTCATTTACAACATTTGAGAGAGGAAAAAGATAAAATACATGTAGAAACTCTTGAATGGCAGCAACTGAGAGTCCATCCATTTGCCCCTGACATCAATCTTCCCACCCAAAAGTCTCCTAAGTGATAAATTGAAATGACACTTCACTCTTCTCTGACCTGTCTCTCCCTACATCTTTCTTTTTAAAATATTTACAGCCAGTTTGCATTTTTAATAAGGTAAGAGCAGTGGTGCTGAAATCATTTCTGAGTCAGAGTGTAGCTTTCAGAATCAACTTTTTTTTTTTAATTTCTATTTGCAGAGAAACTTTCCTCCGGAATTACTTCTAGTGTGTTTGAGTTGTCACCTGTCATTTCTGTCAGCTGTCATCTGATTCCTACCACTTGCAATTTGTCTCAGGTATTTCTCCCCACACATGGATCTATTAACTGCCCAAGTCTCTTGCATTGTCACATTCCCAGTTCATTGCTTTATGCTCCTGATATATAAAACCAAAAGAAGGATTAGTTACCTCAGCAACTCTTCTTCTCTGAATGTACTGCTTTAGCAGCATCACGTTGTATAAACAGCCAAGCATATTTATGTGACCATGGAACTGTTTAAAGCAGTAACTTAAAGTTAGACGGCACACATCCCTGAAGTGGTACAACATCTAGACCAGTGGTGGGCAACATGTGGCCCGTTAGGGTAATCCACTGGTGGGCTGCGAGACAATTTGTTTACATTGACCGTCCACAGGCACGGCTGCGGTTCGCTGTTCCTTGCCAATGGGAGCTGTGAGAAGCGGCGCGGGCCGCAGGGACATGCTGGGAACAGTGGGGATGGGAACGGCGAACCACGGCCACTGGGAGCTGCAGGCGGCCATGCCTGTGGATGGTCAATGTAAACAAACTGTCTCACGGCTCGCCAGCGGATTACCCTGACAGGCTGCGTGTGGCCTGAGGGCCGCAGGTTCCTCACCACTGGTTTATGGAGTACGCAACCAAAGATCCCATCCTATAATCCTGAGGTAGCCAAAACTGAAATTAAAATGTTGCAGAATTGGACCCATGGTAACTCATTGACATCTGATGAGACACAGAAACTGCCCACCAGCGCAGCAGGGATCAAAGAGAGCCTTTGGGCCCAACTAGCTCTGCCCCATTATACCTCCAGCCAATGCCAGGACTGGAAGGGGGAGAAAAGGAGAGAACCGGGCTCAGTTCAGGGTGCTGCTGCAATACCTGAGAGGAAGGAGTAGTAGCCTGCCACCCAAGGCAACCACCAGGGAGTAAGTGCTGTCTCCCCAGACAAGGGAGACTGCAGAGGAGACCTAGGAGCCTCCGGCAACTAAGGTAACTGAGTGACGGAAGCCCAGAAACATTGTGGGGTTCAGCCTCAACAAACTTAATGGCTGCCCTGCCCAAAGGAGCCTGGGACTGCGGCAGGTCATCACCCAAGATCTGTGAGAGGGCACTATGGGAGGTAAGCCACCTCAACGAATTGGACTATGGGGCCCATATCCCAAACTGAAGGGACAGTGGTAGAAAGTAGTCCAGGGCAATGGACTTGGACAGGGGGCCCTTGTGAAGATAGTAGAGTAGTGAGTGGTGTCCATTTTACCACTGAAATGTGATTGCTTTGCTTTGGAAATAGCTATAATAATTTTTTTAACAGCTTTTTCAGTAGAGTATATAAAAGTAAGGTTGCCAGGCATCTGGTTTTCGACCAGAATGCCCAGTCGAAAAGGGACCCTGGCAGCTCCAATCAGTACTGCTGACTGGGCCCTTAAAAGTTGGGTCGGTGGCCCAGTGGGGGTAAGGCAGGCTCCCTGCCTGCCCTGACTCCGCATGGCTCCCGGAAGTGGCCGCAGGGGTGACCAGGGATGCTCCACGCTGTGCCCTGTCCTTAGCCCGAACACGGGCTCCGCAGCTCCCATTGACCAGGAACTGTGGCCAATGGGAGCTGCAAGGGAGGTGCCTGCAGGCGCAGGCAGCGCGCACTGTGCAGAGCCACCTGTGCCTAGAAGCCGGACATGGCAGCCACTTCTGGGAGCCGCACAGAGCCGGGGCAGGCAGAGAGACTGGCTTAGCTCCACTGCACCACCAACCTGGAGCTGCTTGAGGTAAGTGCTGCCAGGCTGGAGCCCACATCCCAAACCCTTTCCCACACTCTGAATCCCTGCCCCAGATTGGAACCCCGTCCCACACCCTAATTCCCAGAGCGCACACCCCTCACTCCCTCTAGCACCCCAAACACCTCATCCCTGGCTCCGCCCCAGAGCCCTCACCTTCTCCTGCACCCCAACCCCCTGCCTCAGCCTTGAGCACCCTCCCACACCCTGAACCCCTCATTTCTGGCCACCTGGAGCCCACACCCCTAGCTGGAGCCCTCACCCCCTCCCACATCCCAACCCCCTGCCCCAGCCCAGTGAAAATGAGTGAGGGTGAGGGAGAGCGAGTGACAGAGGGAGGGGAGATGGAGTGAGTGGGGGCGGGGGCTCAGATAAGGGGTGGGGCAAGGGTTTTCGGTTTTGTACAATTAGAAAGTTGGCAACCCTATATAAAAGGAGGAGAGACTGTGTGGCTGAAGCTCTTTCCACAACCTCCCCAATTCTTTGAGTGCTCAAATGCACTCAAACCCTATAAACTTGAACAACCCAGTAGATAAAAGTTTATGAATTATTTAAAATTGAGCTTTTTATGCAAAAGTTTGGATTTGTGCCCAAGGTAACCAGAATTTTGGTATTAAAGAATATCCAGCGCCTCCAAGGGAGAAAAAATTAAGAACATTAAACTAAGATAAAGATAGTCTCTAGGTACCTGTTCAAATCCAACCCAGGTCAGTGGTGACTGAAAGCCGTTGTTACTAGATGACTATTTCCTGAAAGAAGTTAATAGCTGGTTTCAGTCTAGTTCCTTGTGGACTGATGTTTGTATTGCAACACCTACCACCACAATTGTAGCAGGCTCAATAAATAATTGAAGGGAACAAGAGGCAAATAACTGAAGGAACAGAGAGATTAATAACTTCTCAGCCATAAAGTGGTTTCTCCAGGTAAGACTGAGACAGACAGATGGGACAATGTGGAGATACCTGCAGTGTTTATGATGGTGCAGTATTGTTCCTTTTTTCTTTGGCTAAACGGAGGATTTCAGTCTTTGAGACGGTCATCTTTCCTAAGCACACAATTCACTTTTTAAAAAAACAACCCCACAGTATTCACTTTTCATTAAAACATACTGGGTTAAGTTTTCAAAGCAGTGTGTAAATTTTAGCTGATCTAAGTGAACACTATGAGCAGCAGCTATGCAAGCTTCCCCACCTCTCCTCACCAAAGTCTCTCATTCCTACTTGGACCCACTGTGTGGCTGAGAGGTATTTTTAATGTTGTTTTCCCTGCGCTGAAGGAAAAAAAAGGGAACTGAAGAGTCACATTATAGCATCTTAACAAAACAGAAAGCAGTTCCAAAATTCTGCTCTCACTTGCACTGGAGTAAACCTGACATATAATTATTGACTTCACTGGGGCTAGTCCTGATTTACCTGGGGTAAGTATGGGTGGCCATTGGTCCAGCAAATTTAACTCTGTATTCAACATTGGTACCAATATTACCACATTGCTTTCATCATTTGGGGTGAAGACATAAAGCTAATAGATCACCAGTCAAGTGAGTATAAAAGGAGGGGAAGAACACTAGAACCCATATAAGTTATGTTCTTTAGCAATATCATAATCCAAAGTGCTTAGAAGCAACAGTTGGTCCCTTATGCAAATTAACTGGTGACTGCAAAGGTCTTTTAAGATTACTACAGTGACTAAAAGAATGACCTAAATATACCTTTTAAAGGATTTTAAACATGAGTAATATAGTATTAAATCATTAACTGCTCTAGCCATGTCAAATACACCAGGAAACCATTCAAAGAATGCCCTGGTAAAAGACGTTCAGCTTCCTGTTTCTCTTGAGGAATTTCCATATTTTAAAAGTGACGTGTCCTAATTTATTGTCCCAGGGTGCTTCTAGTGTGCCTCACTATCTAGTCTGTTTCTATGGTGGATTCTCCATCAGTGGCAATTTTAGTAAGATATCCAGTCTTGATTTAAAAAGATAAAATCTAGGATTTTTTGGGGGAAACTCTATGGTCTGTTAGACAAGTGGTCAGACTAGATGATCTTAAGGGTCCCTTCTGGCTTTGGAATCTATGCTCTGATGGTCCCCTCTGGCCTTAATTCTATGGCTATGAATCTATGAAAATGTCTCCAAAAATAGCACTCTCATAAGAGACCAAAAAGCTGCTAAAGAGGAAGGAGGGAGTGTGAGAGGTATATGCCCACTGTTTCCAATGCCAGTGAGCAATAATTTGCCAAAAATTTGGTGGAGAAAATATTCAATCGAAGAAGAAATTACTCTGTTCATCTTCTACAGGCCATCATGGACCACCAAAGAAAACATAAGAGTCTAGTTGCCCTGCTACCTGAATAGCAAATATAGCAAAACACTTATCAGAAGTTCCTGAAGAACTATATAGAAAACAGCTTTATGATCTAGAAAGTAGAAAAGAAGACATCCATGATCTACTTCTTGCTAAGAGGGAAGAAATGATTGAGACTATATGAAAGCTTGGAGCCAGTGACCATGAACTGCTTGAAGTCAGCATGGTAAGGAATGCGTTCACAAAAATGTAGATTTTGGAAAAGCAAATGTTGGATAATTCAGAAATCTACCAATTAAGGTACTGTCACAGTTACAGGGCTAATTGCACCTCTGTCCCCTTTCTGGTCTCTTGAGAGCACCCTTCAGGTGTTTGGGCTTGTTCCCTTTCCTGTCTTGGTGTGGAATTTCTCAGTTCTCCCACTCTTAGACTAGGATCTGGGCACAACACTCCTTCTGTGTTGACCCCTATTTCTGTGCAGGTTTAACTGGACACCTGCCTCTCTCCCCTTTAGAAGCCTGAGGCTAATGCTATACAGTGATGAACATTTTTCTTAAAATAAGCATATTTATTAGCAAATCAGAAAAAGCATTAGAGAAAATGATTTCAAAACAAGCAGCCCACGTGCATGTTACATCTCATTTAGTTTTATGCTTCACTACAAGATAAGTTAGATGGGCTTCCTTCATGAGTTACAGGAACAGAACAGGCCCATTGTATGTTCTTTTAGGAAGCCAAAAAGCAATTAGGACCCAGTCTTTTCTGTCTTCCTTCCACAGAGGGTGTCCCCCATACTCCTCTTGCTTTTCAGGGAAGCTAGTTATTCTCAATCCCATCTTTCCCTCCACTTTCCCTGTGCTCTCTGGCCTCAATTATTTTAGTGCTCAGTCATCTTTGTTACAGGACCTAGGTGTGAAGTCTTCATTTTTCCTAGACAGCCATCGATGAGAGAGAGTCCCTGGGAAGGCTGCCCCATTGTTTGGAATTTCTATCCAATCAGCATTAAAGGCTTATGTCTGTAGGGATGTGTGCTGTGTTTTTTCTCCCTTGACATTCCAATCTGCCATCTCAGGAATCCTATACATGTTTTGAGGTACAGATCAGTATTCACCAGTGAGGTCCCCTACATTTGTCATAGCTACCTCAGAAAAATATTAAAATTTACCAGTAAAAGCAAGGCTAGGGAATCCTAAAAGACATCAGGATTAGGGGACAAAAAACTATAAAGCTGTGACTGATTAGCATTATTTGGTTAAGAAGAAATTATGAGGAAAATATGAATCCTTCCTTTTAAGAGGTACAGTGAGCTAGACTTACATTGCTACTTTGTGATGGGTTGCACAAACCCCATGCTGGATGTCAGCCAGGAAAAGGTTAATGGAGAAAAGACTTCAGGGTGGGAGTGGTAGGACCTGTAGGGGTAGGCTGAGAACAAAGCTTAGACTATTTTAATTTAAGAGGTCAATAATGCAAAGTAAGGAAATCCATAGTTATGTAATTTTTAACTTGATAGCATCCCTTTATCCTTAATCTATTAAATATTGCTCAAACATATTGAATTCTTAGCACTCATGTAGCACTCTGCATCTTTGAAGTGCTGTGAAGTATTGAATAAACAGCAAAGAGCTATTGTTGAGTATTTAAAGAGACTTGGGGTAGTACGTGGGTTTGGTTGGAGGCAGACGTTTGTCAGTTTTTCACTTTTGTTTTTGGTAGTGAGAAACTGAAACCCAAAACTAAGACACCAATAAGTTCCATTACTCAGTCTAATCATTTGTCAATTTATTATAGAAGTTCATTGGCGGAAATAGTTCTGCTATCCCTCCTCCTGCCTTTATACACAATACATTTTCTTCATTACTCAGTGTTTCTGTAAACTCTCTGCATGAATCATCCTTTACACCTTACCATGCCTATTTTGTAATAATCTGTTGTATTCAACATAAAATGAGACCTCACCTAGCTAGCATTAAATATACTATTGCTAGTTTAATGGTAAGGGCATAATAAGAGAGCAAGGGCCAAATCCTAAAGACCTTTGTCCTAACTTACAAATTAGCTTCATTGGGAGTTTGCCTGAATAAGAACTGCAGATTTGGACTAAAGAAATAACAGGAAACACATACATTCTTTAGAGATTTGTTCAAATGGTTTAGCAGACTGTGCAGATATACCTAAAAAGGGTTTGTGTTCTCTATCGGCTGCCGTGTGCCAAAGCAGCTTTGAAAGAACCAAATACTGACGCTTACCAACTCATTGTGGTGATGCATGGTAGTCAAAGAAATGTGATAGTTTATAATATTTTGTTAAATAACAGAATTATGTAATACTATACGTTCATGTGACAACATAATGGTCCAGAGACTTTCCAGGTGCAACTCCTACTGAAATTACACCTGGGATGAATTTGACCCAATTCATCAGATAAGAAATATAAAGAAAATTGCTGTATTTCCATAGCTTTGTGGATGAGAGTTGTGATTTGATTTTACAACAAGAAAGGTAAATCAGAGAGAAGCATATGTATTTTCTTTCATGGGTGATAACGTTCGTTAAGTCAAGAGATGCTCTTTGTGCAGCTGGAAGGAAATGTCCTTTATAACAACCTTCTTAAGACAATCTTCATCTAGCTGAAATTTTCTAGCTCAATAAATTTTCCCTTAACAAAAAAGTGTTGCCACGGTTCTCTCAACTTCAGTTACTGTATGTCAGTCTGATGCAGTCAGGGTCACTTTCATAATCTCAATTTGCTAGTCAGCCTCAGGACAAGATTTAATTAGGTAGGTCTCTTCTCCCTTTCTGCAAATGTTGAAAATTGAACTCTTGTGGACTTGATTTCCCGCCACCCTCATTATTCCAGTTTGAAACAGGCACCATTTCCAAGCACACCCTCATCCATCCACTTTTGCAATGACTTATTCAGTTTGAAAGGAGTCAGAATTCAAACAATAATGTTATAAATCATAAGTTTAAATTCATTAACACCAGCAATGAACACAATTCATCCCTGATCTTCCCATTGGTCATTTTTATATAAGAATGATCCACATGCATAGAAAATCTTGTAAAGTGATGTCAAGAATTTTAGACCCAGATAATAATATACTAACTCCCATTTTTAGGCATCACTTCGATCCACAAAACTCCCCCTCAGCTGTTGCCTAACCCTGTAGGGACCTAGATTTACTTGGCATTTACATTTTTGATTCTGGGCATGTGCAATGCAGCCTCACTTTAGGGGTCTGGGCGCACATCTCCTGCCTAAGCCCCAAAGTGAATCTCTAACAGGGGAAGATAGGCACCCAAACACCTAAATCACATGTGGGTGCCTGACCCAGTAAGTATGCTCAGAGGCTGCTACCCAGATCAGGCCCCTTAGCTGAGTTCAATCCAAACAGCTGGGATTGTATGGGGGAAGACGAAGACCTCCCTTATAACCTTCAGCCTACTGGTTAGGGTACTCGCCCACCATATGAAAACTCACTGGTTCTAGTCCCCTCTCCTACTGAATGGGAAAAAGGATTTGAACAGGGATTGGCTACCTCAGGTTATTGCTCTACCCACTGAACCATGCATGGGATTATCTGATGTGGGGCTTCTTCAGTCTCTCCTGAAGAGAGACTTCAATTGTTCCACTTTAATTTAATAATTAAATATTAATTGGGCCACTGAAAGAGAGAGAATGACTATAGGTTAGGGCATTCACCTGAAAAGGGAGTCCCCTTTCAAATTCCTTCTCATCAGGCAAAGGAGGGACTTGAAGTGGGGATGAGTATGCTAGCCACTAGACTAACAATTACAAAGGAGGTTCTCCCTTCCCAACCCCAGTTGTTTTGTGGAGTTAGGAATGCTTAAAGGCCATCTACCTAAATCCTACCCTCCCTCCCCCGCATGAAAGTGAGGCAGCTGAATGCAGACTTAGGCGCTTATCTCCATGCAAGGAGGAGGCTTAGCACACATTCCCTCTGGTTGGCATCCGTCTCCTATTGGCTAGCTTAGAGCTCCCTGCCTAGTGTACTGACTTTATGTAAGTGTGATCACAAATTAAAAGTTAGAGAAACAGGAAAATGACAGCTGTCTTTCCAGATCACGTTTAAAACCAGCATAAATAAAAACACATCTGAATTCTAAACAATGTGCAGGTTTTTTTATGTCATATTAAAGTAAATGGCCCAGTCTAGAAATTAAAAAAATATATACAAAATCCCCAAATTGAAGTAAATTTCAAAATTCCAAACCCCTAGAAACTAGCATTACGCAGTGTACAAAGAAGCCTGGAGAATCCTAAAAGACAATTGGCCCTTGGTACTATTAGTTAGGTAAATGGATATTATCATAAAGTGTACAGAGAGGCATATTATTGTACATGCCACTTTATGATAATCCATAATCTTTAGTCAGAAAAACTCATAGTGAAAGCCATGGTTGGAAGCTGATGCTAGACAAATTCAGATTAGAACTATGATGTAAATTAAGTGTTAGTAATTAACCATTGGATCAAATTACCTAGAGAAATAGTGGATTCTTCAATACTTGAAGTCTTCAAATCAAAACTGGATCTTTCTAAAATATATCCTATGGCTCAATCAGACATAATGGCCTTGATGTTGAGTTTCATGGGTGAGGTCCTTTTGCCTTTAAAATCAGATTTATCTATTAATCAAAATGCAAGAAACAGATTTCTCTATTTGTTAAATGATGAATGTCAAATCTAGTTTTGTTATGAAAAATGCTTATACCAAAATTCAAGAATTCAGTCACTCCCAATAATTTTTTTTCAAATATATTTGTAGAATTATTGCCAGAAATGCATGTAGAACAGATGGGTTGGACCTCACCCTCCTACGTTTGGCTTGTAAGCAAGTTTAATGCTTCATGCATATAACTTACGAAAAATGGCATCTCAGAAACATGGACAAAAGGAGCGTGCAGTCTTGTTTCCTAGTTCTGTGATCTTCCACAGAATTATCAGCAGTTGACAGTTTGCTAAGCTTTTATTCTTCCAGCCTTATATTCAGTTCCACGTGGGGTTTTTTTCTGAAGAAAGAAATTAGTAAAATTATTAATAGTACTTGCTGGTCATGAAAGCTAAATGGAGTCCAATATATCTTCTGTGTGCAGAGGCTCATAAGTTTCTGGAAGAATCTCATTCTGAGCTGAAGCTTTCCATGCTTGGTTTGAGAAAAATCCCTTCAATCTAGTTATCTGATAGCCTGGTCAACCCTAGTACGTTGAAAATGGCAGTTACACCTCAACTGTGTAAATCTGCATGGCTCCTCTGACTTCAATGGGTCTGTGCTGACTTATAGCAACTTGCCTCTAGCATGTAAATAAATAGCTCTTAATGAGGAAGGTTCACTTATTTCTTTTCGGGGAGTAAGAGACTGCATGCCTGCACTAACATAGACCTTGTTGTGACCTGGGATATGATGCTGGGGAGACTACAAGGGCTGTGGAATGTCCACACAAGAGGATTTGGTTGCATGGTGCACAAACTGTGGAGGATAGCAGTATGGTGTCTCATACAAATCCTTCAAAACTGGTGCCTTCAAAACAGCTTTCTACCACTAGGTAAAATATTAATGACACTAGTAGCAGTCCCCATTCTAAGTACCTGGTCTTAGTGGTAGCAATCTGATTAAACAAATAAAGAGTAAAAGTATTTCATATTTGCCCTGTTTTCTCAAATTTACTATGTACAATTTTTCAAAATGGAAGAATATTTTGTACAAAACTGCTTTAAAGAAAGTTGGGTTATTTTAAGAAAGCAAGAGGCAAAATTAATGAGCCATTCTCTAAGAGCAATAAGCCTTATGACAGTGTGCATTAACAGCCTATTGGTGCATTTCATAGGCGGCAGAACCTGCATGCCAAAACCTTACTGACCTATACCCTGTAGCGGCTTATTGCTATTTTAACCGTAAATTGCTTTTTGCAGTGACTTCACTTTCCCCCCCCTTTTAGAGAAGAATAAAAGGGTGTCCTTGGGTGGATTTTACAGTCTTGCTTGGTGTCAATCCTGGTAAAAAAGAAAAGGAGTCCTTGTGGCACCTTAGCTTTCCTGAGCTACAAATAAATGTGTTAGTCTCTAAGGTGCCACAAGTCCTCCTTTTCTTTTTGCGGATACAGACTAAGAGGGCTGCTACTCTCAATCCTGGTACTTACTACCCACGGGGAGTACTTCCCACTTCCTGCTCAACTTGGCCCCCATACTGCCACCGCTCCCGGTTTCAGTGGGACTACTCAGGATCGTGAAGGTAAGCACGTGTGTGTTCCCAGGCTCAGGACCCAAGTGGGGACGGGTGGGCTTTGTGCTGTCGGCACAGGATGGGGGGGGGGCGAGGGAGGTGGGGACTGCAGCCCCAGGGCAGAGCGCAGGTGAGAAACAGTCGAAGGGGGCTGTGGGGCGTGGTCCCACTCCCCGCCCCGCCCCAGGTTTGGGTCAGGTTGGGTGGGAGCTCGACACCAGGGGATGCGGGGTGGCAGGGCGCTGGGCAGCGCCCCCTGGAGGCGGGGCGCGGGGTGAGGGGGAAGCACGTCCTGGGGCGGCGGCGGCGGCAGGGCAGGGCGCGGGGTGGTGGCTGGATGCAGCCTGGGGGCCGGTTTGCAGGCGGTAACGCCGGGGCTGCTTGAGGGGTGCAGGGCAGGAGCTGCGGTGTCGCCCTGGAGGGGAGGGGGGGCGGAGTCAGCGGGGGAGCTGCCCCCCCCCCCCACAGCGCACGGGGCGGGGTGGGCAGGCCCGGCCCAGCCTGGAGGCGCGTCGCTGGCGTGTGTGGAGCCGCCCCCGCCGGTGCAGGGAGCCGCGGCGGGAGGGAGGCGAGAGCTCGCTCCGCGGTCGCAAGCGGACACAGCCCGGGCCCCGCCGGCCGCTGAGGGGCCGCCGGCAGCAGGTCAGCGGCGGGCGGGCTGCATTCGCGGGGCATGGCCAGGGGGTGCCGTGCGCGGGGGCAGCGCGGCGCCCAGGGGCGAGGGCACCGGCAGACGGGCCTGCAGCGCGCCGCGGGGCTGCACTGGCCCCTGGGTGCCGGGGGCGGCTTTCTGTGCGCTTCGTGTCGGTGCCTGCGCTTGTCTGTCGCGCTGGCTCTGACGAGGCGCTGGGGCTGAGGGAGCGCTGCGAGAGCCCGGCTGCGGCTCCCCGGCTCCAGACAGGGGGACGTTGTCGGGCTTGTGCATGACAAGCGGGTGTCAGCTCTGCACCTGTGCAGGAAACTCGTGTCGGGAGGGAAGTTGACCCAGGGCCCTTCTCCAGCTCTTCCCCACGCCAGGAAGGAGTTGCGGCTGAAGAGCGCTGCGTCGCCCTGCTGTGTTGACATGGCCAAGTATTTATCCTTGACCTGGACGAGTATTTACCCTTAAACTTTGGTGTGTTCCCCGCTTCTCTTCTAAGAACTTGGGCCGCCCCAGGGGCGGTGACCATTGAGACTGGAAGTTCTGTTTTAGTTGGGCAGGAGCTTCATGCTCTTCCTCTGAATGTGGAGAACTCTGCTTACTCCCTATTAGATGTGGTTCAGTGGCAATTGATAATTTTGTTAACTCAGCATTTGGCACACTGGGCTTGGTAGAAAGTAGCAGTGAGCAGAAGTAATGTTTTTGTTACTTCTGGAAGAGAAGCATCTCTGATTAAGGCCTTGTTTACATTAGCATTTCTCTTCAAATTTCTCACCATTGCAGTTCTGCTGCTGGCAGTAGTGGCTAGGTGGGCTTATGCAGATATTTTTCTAGAAGCCACTGGTGCTTCTTAACTCATCTAGACTTGCTGTAATTAGTAGGGTGACCAGATGTCCTGATTTTATAGGGAAGGTCCTGACATTTGGGGCTTTGTCTTATATAGGTGCCAGTTACCTCCCACCCCCATCCCGATTTTTCACCCTTGCTACCTGGTCACCCTAGTAATTAGGGTTAGACAATACTGTGGTTAAAACATCAGTGGCCTGTCTGCACCAGCTCTTCCTTTACGGCTACCTCTGGTAGAACTGTGCTGGTGGGAGTGTAACAGTGGGAAGTTTGAATAAAAATGCTAGTTTGTAGACACACCCTGAGAAACAGTGGGGAAAACATTTAAGTACCCCTCTCTTTTGCCAATTACATGCAGAAAGTCTGTAGATAGGTTATGTTTATTAGAAGGTGTCTCTTCGTTTTTAAAAAAAATTCTTTATTTCAGTCAGTTTCTGTTTTGAGATGTTTTAGACCTGTTCTACTCCTGACCACAAGTACAAATAACATCAATATTAATGCATATATATTTGAAACAGCATGACCTACCTTGAGATATACTTTAACTGTAGTGTGAAACCATGCAGGGATAATATAACTAGTGAGAATGTTTATGGTACTGTAGTTGTTTCAAATCGCTGTATTTTGAAAGTAATACAGAATTATAATTAGGAGCAGAATGTAGTTTTTTTTTCTTAAATATATGTGACTCAGTTTGTAACTTTAAAACACTGTTCATAACATGGTGTGTGGATTAAAAATCCTTTTGATCCTCATTACCCACGGTTCTTGCATTAGGTTTTCTGACACTCAATGTGTATTTGAACACTAAAGGGTCATCTAGGGGATACTACCCTTGAAGAATGGTCTCTAGCATTGCTGTGCCAGGCTGGTAGAAAACCTCTTTTACACTTGCTCTTAAAATGTGTTGACACTGGAGAGAAAAAAAAGTTCAGTATCAACACTGCCAGTTTTGGAAACTATAGTGTAGACTGGGCATCCGGCACGGTGGTAAAAATATCTGCACACAGTCTGCAGTTCAGTTCGCACGTGCTGGCACTGGTGCTTGAAAAACTCGTTTTTTCTTAGTATTGTTCAGTGCCAGGTTGGCATGTGTTTGAAGGATAAGAGAGCACCTAGTGGGACAAGAGCCATTTTCTTCCTCTCCGACGATAAGGCTTTTTGAACACGAATTGTCACCTTGTTCCCCTTTGCATGCTGCTCTTCTCCCAGATTACCATGAATGCCTTGGTTTGCTTCTACTATTCCAGACTACTGGTACACAAGACTATTCTGCGTCAGCCACTGGCACTCACTACTTCTTATGGAGACCCTGATCCTGTATGTAGCTATAGGTGGCCTGACCCCTTGATTTCAGTGCGGCTCTGCAAAGGTGCACGGGTCTGCCTGTGTTGAGCAGCTTGCAGCTTCAGGGCCACAGAATGGTGTGTTTGCTCTGGCAGCCTGCTTGTTTTGCTATATTAGCATTGGTCTCCTTATGAGTGGAATGATTGCCATCTGCAGACACACAGGTTGTATGTTTGTAGGCCAAGCTGTGCTATTATGTGTGTAGTCTCCTCATAGTTTTTCTTCTGAAGTTTAATTCCTCTCTTCGTCATCACAGCCTTTCCTTCGTGAAGAAAGGGCCTATTTTTAAAGTCAAGCAGACAATTGGAACAATCTGTCACAATCTCAAATCTTTGGAAATAGTAT
Organism: Lepidochelys kempii; assembly: GCF_965140285.1. Lineage (NCBI taxonomy): Eukaryota > Metazoa > Chordata > Testudines > Cheloniidae > Lepidochelys > Lepidochelys kempii. Next base: position 98,738,329 of record NC_136380.1, read on the forward strand.
TTTTGGGATTAAGGTGCTAGAAGCTGCAGATGATTTATTACCTTCTTAACGTTTTGCTTTTATAGAATGAAGCCTGTAATGCTGAGATGGTTTAAAAAACAGTCTACTCATTGGTAAATCTTAGACGAAATTCTTGTCTACAATTACGTCCACCCTTTTTCTACAGCTTTTTTTTACTTCTCTGCTGATTGGATAGTCTCTAGAATGGAGTTGTGTGGGCTGTAAGTAGATAAGAATCCTTATATTACACATAATCTAAACTATTAGCCTTCCTCTTTCTCAGGGTAGAGGCTGAACAGGAGGAGTATAAAGAAATTCCCACTAACAACGTACAGAGGTAAGGAATGTCAGGTAAATAAAGTAGGCTGGGATTTTCAAAGTTGTCTGGAGGACATGGATGCCCAATTCCTATTAATTCCAGGTTGTCCAGGCAGCTTTGGAAAGCTCAGCCATAGTGCATAATTACCATATTACATATACTTACTCTAGGCTGCAAAGTATAAATGACAAGCTGTCCTACAGTGACTCAAGAGCATGAGTACCAACCTCCAGGTACACTGTTTGGAAACAGGGCAAAAACTCCATATTGATTGTGAGATCTATTTAGATTTCACCAACCAGTAATCAAGTGTGAACTCCTCAGGCACTATAACAGCCTTAACATGAAGTCACAAACCGTCCTCTTGGGTATTCTGATCTGTCTTGCCACTCAGGTAAGATTATCTTTGTGATAGATGTCCCTTACACCAAGGACAGCACAGCAATACCTCACAGCAATATTCAGGTTTCTTCTAGTCTCAAAGGACCTGTCACTTACTCCAGGTCAGTCACAAGGACGGAGGATCCCAGGCTCCAGCATGAGCCCAAACATCTACAACCTCAATAAAACAGCTCCATAGCCTGAGCCCTGTGAGCTCGCGTCAGCTGATGGGGGCCAGCTATGGGTGTTTAATTGCAGTATAGAGATTCCCCTGTACTTCCTTTAGGACTAACCCTGGCTAAGCATTGGGGATCTTTTGATTATGCCTAGTAATCCTTGCCTCCCAGAGTTCAAGCAGCATAACGATACAGTTCCTCCTTGTTAGGGGTTTTTAGCCTCCCTTGGGGTGGATTTGATTTAAATCATGATTTAAATCAATAGTCAGGCAGACTCGATTTAATCATGGATTTCTACATAAAAGTGCATTCTTGTTGGTTGTTATAACCTTAATACGTATTCTTCACAACTCAGATATAGATGTAGGTTTCATTTTTAGAAGGTACATATTATACATTTTTAAAGTGATTTATTCTGAAAACTTTTCAGATTAGTTTTACAGCTCTATGAGAAAATGAATGGTTGTTTGGTTATTTCATTTACCAAAGGTAATTGAAGCAGATAGTTCAGAATGACTTCATAAATATCTCCAATTCAACAGGTTAATCATTAATATTTGGAGGATTTTCTTGCCATGCTGTATTAGGAGGAGAATGTCACCAGACAGACATTTAAATGGTTTTATTTAACTAAAACAACGTTATGTATTCTGGATTTTTTTCTTCAGCAGCAAACATATTATAATTTAACAAAACAAGCATATGCATTTTTGAATTTAGTTAAACTTTCAAGTTTTTTAAAATCAGGTTTGTTTTTGTTAAAATTGTTTTTAACTAAAATAGTTAAATGAAATATTTAAAAAAACAATAAAAATTAAATCGACTGGGTCAGCCAGGTCAACATGAGAAACTTAAAATATTGGCTTCTGCAGCTAACTCAGTTGTCTTCACCTTCATTTTCCTGTTTGTTCATAATATGGAAAAGAAAAACAAGCTTTCCTGCTTTTTCAGGTCCCAAACCATTTCTCAACTTGGAATGAATTAGTCCAAAGGAAAACAATATTCTTTCTACACCGGCAGAAGAAGGTACTGCTGTTTAAAAGTGAGATTATCACTTCAACAGTCTCTGAATTCAAGAGCTTAAGTGACTTTCACCAGTTCACTTGTGTGACTTTCTTTAAAACATCATCAGCAAATGTATATTTTTTGAATGGTTCATCCTTAGTTCTGAAGTTTATTATAGTTGGCATTATGGAGGGATGATTGCTGGATGTCCATGTCATAGCCAGCTCCTCTTCTTCAACAGTTAAGGTTTGACCCTGGTACCAAGTATTGAGAATATTTTCAAGAAAATGACCTGGAGATAGTGCTTGTCCCATTTGTTTTTTTTTAATGCTTGTAATTTAACTCTGTCATTGCATATTTATCTTTTTTAAGATCTCACTCAGTTCCTTCCAAATTTCAACAACATCAGCAATAAAACAGCTATTTCCCTGCATTTAGGTTGGATATTAGGAAAAACTTTTTCACTAGGAGGGTGGTGAAACACTGGAATGCGTTGCCTAAGGAGGTGGTGGAATCTCCTTCCTTAGAAGTTTTTAAGGTCAGGCTTGACAAAGCCCTGGCTGGAATGATTTAACTGGGGATTGGTCCTGCTTTTGAGCAGGGGGTTGGACTAGATGACCTCCTGAGGTCCCTTCCAACCCTGATATTCTATGATTCTATGATTTTGTTCAAGGCTACAGAAATAAGCTTCAGGGTACTCAGCAAGTGTTCAACATTTCTCTTAAGCCCAATGTTGAGAATTTTGGTTGTGACAGTGCCATCTTTTTTTTCACTATTTTGTTCACAAACTGTCCACAGATTAGGGCAGTTCTTGATACAGTGCTCAAAACAGTCCACTACTAAGTTCTATCGCACGTCTTGTGGGGGAGTTAGCTTGGTTCCTCCCACTTTTTTCAGAGCAACTGCTGCAAAGTGGTTGTTACGAAAGTATTTTTCAATTTCAATAACATTAGCCTTTATTTCTGGAACACTGAAGTCTTTGGCTAGGAAGTGCATCAAATGAGCACTGCAACTGTATGTTATTAGCTTGGGACTCTCTTCTAAATAATTTCTTCTTGTCTTGGATACGTTTGCAGCATTGTCTGTGACCAAGCTGTGAACTAGACATTTGATTTTTTTTTCACGGTGTGTTATAGCTTTTACTGCTACTTCTTGTAAGTATTCTGCTGTGTGTGCATTTCCTGATCTATCAATTGTGTCTGTAAGGAAGACATTCCCTTCTTCTGTTGTCGCACAAATACATACAGCAGGATCATTGTGAACATTGCTTCCCCCATCAAGACTCATGTTAACAATTTCATCTTCTAGACCTTTTGCACACTGCTCAGTTTCTCTTTCATACACTTTATCCAGCAGTTTGCCTGCGACATTTGCTCTGTTGTGTGGACTGTATCCTGGTCTTAATGACTGACCCATGTTAATGAAGTGTGGGTTCTCAATCATACGGAAAGGAGAGTTTGTTGCATAAACAAACGGGGCAATTTTTTCATCAATTACTTCTTTTTGTAATCTGCTGGTTCTTATCACAAACTTATTTATGGTGGTTTCTGGATGATTGAGATATTTTTTTTCTTTTTGCTACAGGTGATATACTGTGGCTATGTGACATACATGATGTGACTGAAACACTATCATTGGCAGATAACTCTGAAACTATAGAAGACGATGTGGATAGTCTTCAGAATCCTGTATGTTGAGGATGGAGTCTCCTAAACAAAATAAGTCAATGTAGTTATTTAATTATTATTACCATACTGCTCATTTAGTATTACTCATTGCATTCACTGGCACTCAGTACTACTTTAAAGGTGAAATTGTAAAAGGAAGATCTGCCTATTTCAGCTATTTATTTTTTACCACAACTGCATCTAAAATGATAGTACCATAGAGTAACAACTATATTTTTTGCTCAAACATGAGAATTCAAGAATAGTCCATAAGGCAGACAGTCTGTCCATAAGAAGTATGAAATAAAAAAGTTTACCAACCTGAACATCCTGCATGTTCAGACATGTTCCTTTCATCATCTTAAAAGCACCCTCCTCCTGAGAAGAAACACTTCTCATAATGTTGTTTCATTTGGGCAACCAGGCCTTACATTTCTTTGTTGCACTGTTTGCATTTTGCGCGCATGCGTGTCCTACCCACAGGTAGAGGAACTTGATTAAAATATTTCCAAACTGGGGCTCTTTTATGGCCTGCTGTCATTATAGGTTTTCCCTTCCAGTGAGAGAATGGTATGGTAGATCTCAAATCAATGAAGGCTACACTCAGAAAGACCTCAAGACTTCTGGAATATGCTGTTCAAACAGTTTCACTTTTGTTTCTACTGCCTGTCCCTCCCTTCTCACATTTATCTCCAGACTACTTCTCCTTGTCCAGATCTATTCCACCCCCAACACTCTTCTATTCACTGGACTTTTTGAAACTTTGCACTTTTAGAGAGAAGTAAGGGATTGACTCTGTGTACACAGATTTGCAGAGGGACAATAGGGTTGTCTGTTATTTCTCACCTCTACACATTTATTTATTTATTTATTTATTTGAAAACATTTTTGCTGTTAAGCAAGTTATTGCTGGAGACACAAATCCACAGTTTGAGAACTGCAAAACTAAGCATCTCTGATGGTATCTTCTAGACTGAGCACTGAGTCCCATTGGGTAGATAGAAAGATTAACCTAAATAATCTATACAGAAGCTCCTGGAACCCTATAGGATTGGGTCCCTAATCCATGAACTGTTGGAACTCCTTTACAAAACTTCACTTAAACATTATATGATTATATTGTCTCATACTATAGAATTAGAATTTATAATCCCTATTCCTTGATAGTTTTAATTAAGATACATTATAGCTCAAAGCTATCTTTAGATAGGTTTTTTCCTCTCAAAAAGCATTTTATCAAAGTCTGATTTAAATAAAAAAAAATCTGATTTTTTTTTTTTAAATAATTGATTTGAATCCACCCGAGCCTCCCTGTCCACTTTCTGCTTCGTGCTGCACACTCAGCTGATGGGAGGAATTCATTTCTAAGACTCACCTTCATTGGAGGGGGAGAGTAAACAACAAAGTGTATTGTCCTCTTTCATGTTCCACTCTAGTACATCTGGTGTCAATGCGCCTTCCTTGTGGGGCAGCACATAACACCTTCTGTTGGAGATCAGCATTTCACAATAGTTAATGTCTCTTTCCTGCCTGGTGATTTATAGTTACTGGGGCTCACAATGCAAATGCTCAAATATTACCTTATAATATGGGATACAGATGTTAGAAGTGAGATTAATGCATGCAGCAATTTACAAGTATTCCATAAAGTCTAAGCATTAAATGCATTCTTATAGTTAAAATAGGCATTAGAATTCTACAAAGACACAGATAAGGCAGATTGGTTCCAACTACATATTTGTCAGTGTTCAGTGGAGACACGAGGACCTTGGCATGAGCTGTCATGTGGTCTGCCAGCATCACATGTACAGTGTAATTTTATTTTAGGTTAGACATGTTCCCTCATTAACTGTCACCATGGCCTCATGCTTTATTACCTAGATTGTGTATATTAACTATTTCTAAGCCAGACCTCTCTGCTCACTGAGGAAAGTCTGTCAGTGCCTGTTAGAATCATAGAATATCAGGGTTGGAAGGGACCTCAGGAGGTCATCTAGTCCAACCCCCTGCTCAAAGCAGGACCAATCCCCAATTTCTGCCCCAGATCCGTAAATGGCCCTCTCAAGGACTGAACTCACAACCCTGCGTTTAGCAGGCCAATGCTCAAACCAAGACTGCTAGAATGTTTCAGAATCAAGAGACCTTGCAGCAGAATTTGGGTCCAAACTAACCTGCCTAGAAAAACTCAGAGCCTTGCACATAGGTACTAAATTTGTAAGGTATCTTATCAGAATAGAACCCCACTTAAATCTTTCTTCAAATGATTCCTATAACCCCATAATAATTTTTAATGCTCTTCTCTGAATTGTTTCCAGTTTGTTGATAGCTTTTTGATGCTGAAGTGCTCAGAAGATGTCAATGCAGTAGTCAATAACAGAGATTAAAATAGCTTAGAAGCTGTTTTTTTTCAACGCTGGTAGACCCCCAACTAGGCCTACTCTCCCCTGCCCCCAATATCTGTTTAAACTGTGCTTGTGCATGTATTTTTTCTAGAGTATATAAAAATAAAGCTTTTGCACTCTTCTTGTTAGCTACTTTTACAATACCTTTTTCACAAGAAACACCTAAGCATCACATACATGTGATCAAGATAAAGCTGTGAACTTTGTCTCTCCCAACTTTAGCAGCTTTTTGTTTGCTATGGTTCTTTGGTGTATGTGCACATGTAATCCTTCATCTTTCCTTATTGGAGAAAAGCTTTTGCAAAATGGTGAGTCTTGTAGTGTACTCTGAAAACTGTCATGCTTAGGCTCTGCCTTATTCACTTCAGTAGATTTTCCATGGTTGAGTGTTCCTGACCCAGCATGTCTTATTTGTGTCCTTCAGGAGCTTTACCTGTGGCAGCAGGATTGTCCCAGAGGAGTAGAGCTCAGTAGATAGGTGGTTTCTCGTGTAAACTGGTCCCAGCACATTGACTGGCTGGTACTAGAAGTGATTTAGGAGTTGGTTAAGAGTGCACAGCATCAGTGTGATATGTTCTTTAGAGCTTTTCAGCTAAGGAGGTGGGTGGTTGCATTCTAAACAAGTTAGATTTCCTGTGTAGCCTTCACTTTCATCCCAATACATTGGGTTACAATAGTTAGTGTCTTGATTAGCTTCTTGGTGTTGCTCTTCTCACTAGCAACACTTAATATTTGTTTTCAAGTTGAGCTAACAACTCTTTCTTGAGAGGTTTTCTCTGGTAAGCACTCTAATAACCTTGTGACTTTTCTGCTGAGATGATATCAAGGTTAGTATTTTCAGAATGTTCTTGTCAATGGCGTCTGTTGCATCTCAACTTTACTGTTCTGTATCAGTATCTTCTTGTATCACACTCATCACCATAGTATCTGAATGCCTTCCACTAGTGCATTAAACAACATGACTAACATCTGCCACATGTTTCTTCTCTCCTCCTTTTCCTAGGGGAGAAGTGTGTGCAGTGGAGTGTCTTGTTTTGGTAGGTATTTAAGAAAATAATAAAAACATGTATATGTTGCTGTGTATTTATATTAGAGAAGGCAAGGTCAAGAAAATGCACCTTGCACTTGGAGCAGAAGCTGGTGCGGTTTGTGATGGTCCTTAATTCCTGGGGTAGTCCTAGGCAGGGGGCTGTAATGAGGTAATGGTCTGTCAGTGTCCAAGGGAGGGGGTGGGTTTTAGTGTTCTCAGTATTGACATCTACACTGAAGATCTGGTCCAGGGTATGACCTGTTAAAGTCCCTGTATCTTACAACTATCAAAGTGCTTTTTTCTCAGAGGTAGCTATCAGGTTGCTAGAAGGGGATATCCAAATTAGTGGCCCCAGCGATTGATGAGGAATTCTATTTAATTAATTAAATTTATTTTTAGGGAGAGTGGAAGAAGCAGAAAATATAGAGGAGGTAGAGCATATGATGTAGGGAAGAAAAGGGTTAGGAAATAGAGCCCATCCATTTGGAGAACTCCGTTGATAGGGGTAAATCTCTCTTTTGTAATCCTAACATGGAATGAATGAATGAAGTATTGTATGAACTTTGACTCTAAGATATAATTTTTCATAATATACATTTGGTAGTGTGGAATTAAATTTTAGGCCACATCTACACTGCCACTTATGAAAAAAACCACCTCCCTCAGCGACATAAGTTTCACTGGCATGAGTGATAGTGTGCACAGTGCTATGTCAGCGGAACATAGCTACTGCCGCTTGTTGGGGGGTGGTCTCTTTCCTGTTGGCATAGAGACCTTACAGCGGGACCCCTGCATTGGTACAGTTATCTCACTGTAAGGTGTCTAGTATAGACATAGCCTTAGTGTATACTATGTATATTGTCACCACAGATTAGACTCTGGGGTGTAGCTGTCTCAGGTCTGCTGCTTGTACTGCTGACATATTATATACTTCCTTGGTCTTTGTAGCTTTTACTTTACTACTTTGGTGCAAAACGTTCCTGTTATTTATGCAGAGTCATCTCTTATCTATTGGTAGGCGTGTGCTTATGACAGTGTAGAATACCAGTGTTGCAAACCCAGCCAGCATGGGTATAAATAGCAGCATAGATGGTGAGGCGCTGCTTAGCTTAATAGTGCCCTAAATGCCAGAACCCTGGGGTATACTCCCTACTCTGCTCTCTACATACCCAGGCAGTTCTGCTCAGGTCTACACTGCTATTTTTAGCAATGTCCTGCTGCTGAAGCCCTTCCCTGCTGCAGTGAAAGGCTCTGGTGGGGGGAGCTGCCAGAGCCTTTCCTCACTGCCTCCCTCCCATCAAAGCCTTTCATTGCCACATGTAGCTACACACTACAATAAGGGGGGATGCAGCCTGCCTTTTGCTAAGGTGTGTTACTAACGTACCCAACATGCCACTGCAAGTGTAGACAAGGTATATATTTCCATCGACCTAAGGTGGTAACAGGAACAGATGAAGGTAGATGATTGTGCATGTGGCTATTACTCTGTAGAGTAATTACGCAAGAGATCATAGGTAATTTAATATATGAAAGACGCTATACAAAGTACTCTGGTACTTCACAGCAATCAGTCAAGCAAGCTAAATCAAAAGGGCATTTTTTTGGGATGAGAATTAGTTTGGTGCAAAACCAAACAATAGTGATTTATTTAAATGCATATAAAACTAGCATGACAGAAAGAAAAATTTGCTTAAGTGTACCCAAACTGGTAAACTGCCCCGAGCAGCCTGTTAACCAGATGTCTCTTTGCTGGTTAGAAGTCCTAGCTTTCTCCTACCCTCACCTCTGAGAAAGAAAGAAAACCTTGTATTTAAATACCCTATGCCTGTCCTCCCTGCTAAGATAACCTGTTAATCACCTTGGGTTCTCCCATCTCGTAAGTACAGGCTGCCAGTCACTGTAAAGGCCCAGGAGTCCACCCCTCCATATCTCACTTTCAAAAAAACAAAACTAGCCAGTTGACTCTCATTTTCTGTTACGTGATAGCTGTTCCCTCTGCTGATAGAACAAACCAGGGAGGCTTGCTGGCTGTGTCCAGTGTACATCCCTGAGCACCTAACCTGGGTGCAACACAGCAGGCCCAGACTGATATGTTCAGTGGCAGGTTATAAGAACATAGTGCCTACCTGCAGAAATGACACACACCAATATGTATCTGTATAAATTTTATATTTTAAATCTACATCCCAAGAGTGCATGAAAACAATAGAATAGTTTTTAAAATGAGTTGAATCAGTTTGCTAAAGTGAGTCAATATTTTTCTTACTAAATGAAGGAGGAAATTTTAAAATATGGTTGGTTAGGTGTCATCTTTTTTCTTTTTGGATTTGGAGCTGAATAAATACTTAGAAGAACTTGCTTTTAGATTTAATGGGTTATTCGATAATCGTCCACTAGACCTCTAGCCTAAGATTCATGCTGACTGTTGACATTGCTTAAAGTTCATGCAGAATTTGCAGTGGATAAGAGGTGGACAGCTGAAGCCTCACAGAAGATACAAGCACATACATTCTTTTGAAGGTAAAACTAGGTAATGGAAATACTTCAGAATTAACACCCAATTTAGTAAAATGAAGGTAATTCATAACCTTGATTGCAGGCAAATCCTGCTCTTACTGCATAGCCTTGGGGGCCATCATGTGGAATCAACACGATTTTTGCTTCCCAAGATGTGGAGCTGGAATTGGGGAGCACATGCAGCAGAAACACATGCTCTGAAAACTAAAGCAATGTTATTGTGTACAGCTAAGGGGATTTTAGGGGTGGGAGCCAGCAGATCCTCCTATTAGATGGATTCATCAGATTTTTTTCTTCTTGTATCTGGTTTGAACAGAAGCAGAGAGCTGAGGCGAAGGTGGTCTTTCAGGAAGAACCTCTCACTATACATCTCTGTTGTTCAGTAGGGTAAAGATCCGGAATATGGACAGTTCACCCCTTTGCATTGTTTCCAGTTGTCCGTCTGTCGACCTGTCGTGGAAAAGGGTAACACTCACAATAAGCTCAGATTCAGCTGAGGCAGCATCACGTTTATTCCGAGAACACAACACAGCACCTAATGGGTAAGGAGCAGCCTTTGTGTTGAGCAGACACTGAGTGGCACTAGCTGAGTTCTTACATAGCAGGTATGGAATGGCCTCTAGTGGGCAACACCCAATATGGGGTGAGCTATACCAGTTCAATTACAAACCCTGCACTGGCTGTGTGAGTTCCCTACAGGACCCAGGAAGACAACACTATGGGCTTCTCTATACGGGAGATTTAGTTTGCACTGAGTTGGGGCACTGCAGTTGGTACACAATAGGTAGGCATGCTAAAAGGGTGTACACAGGAAAGCTGTACTCTTTCAGTTTGCGTCATTGTGTACATACAGCAGGGGTTTGGTGTACACTAAGCATGCAGCATTTCAGGAGGGTATCCCCAAAATGCTTTACTTTGCCACTGAGCTATGTGCATTCTGGGTTTTTTCTCACTCCAGTTGTGGGATAAGGTGGTGGAGGCCAATGGATCTCTGGGATTTGGGGTCAAACTCCAAAAAATCCACTTTCTGTCCCATACTTCCTGCCTTTTTGGGTAGGCTAGTGCCATTTTTGAATTGCTGTCCTGGAGAAATAGATGACTTGGGCTGTTGTCATGCAGGTGTGTGCTGCCATGCAGAAGGTATTGTTTCACTGGATTATGAAGTTTGGTAATGCACATGAGATTTACTGCTTTTCATGGATGGAATTCCCAAATTGTATTGGGGCAATTGATGAGACACGTGTGTGCCTATCATTTTCCCCCACATTCGGCTTCGGAGTTTAGAACCTGAAAGAGGTATTTCTCCATGGTGCTCCAAGGCCTGGCTGACCACTGCGGCAGGTTTACAAACCTAAATGTAGGGTAGTTTGCAAAGGTCCACGATGCTAGGATCTTTCAGAACCCATGCTTGTTTACCTTAATGCATAATGGATAGTTTGCTCCCAGGATCACTATGGATATTAATGGTGTGGAGATTGCTCTGGTTATCTGGGGAGACCAATTTATCCTCTGCTTTTGTAGCTAATGAAGTAGTTTACAGGCCACGTGGACAGACAGCAATAACGATTGTGTGCATAGTTGCAGAATGACAGTAGAGTGGGCATTTGGCCATCTGAAAGCAGGGCAGTGCTGTCTTATGGCTAGACATAAATTTATGGCAGAACAAAGTTTTCCTAGGGTTATATCTCTGTGTTGTATTTTTGCACAGTATTTGTGAGAGGAAGGAGGAGAGTCTTAACAATGGGTGGGAGGCTGAGGTGCAGAGACTTGCTTGGCAGTATGAGCAGCCGTTAAGGTTTCTGCCAGAAAGCATAAACCACTAGGCCAATTCTGTTAGGGGTGCCTTGTTCTTTCTTTTTCAGGCCCCAGGCTCAAATGTGGAAATGTATGTCCAGCACTTATCCCAGTTGGGGGGGGCGGTGGTGCTGCGAGCAGTGTTGAATTGTGAGCATTGGAGTTGCTTTCATGGGTTGCAGAAGTAGCATGTTGTTGCACTGTGTATCTTGTGTCTGTGCTTTTGTACTTCTATAAAAACCTATGAGTTGTGAACATTTGTTTCTTGTTCCATGCCCTGCAGAGTCTTTGTGACTTTTTAATGTTTTTATTGCACAAGTTATGCCAGTACATAACAGCCAAAATAATACTTGGAAAACGTTACCAATTTTGCTTGTAGTGATTGTAACAACATGAAACACAGCTTTAACATGAAGAAGTCTGAAATTGAAATCAGAATGGTGGAAGGGGGCAGCACACAACAATGGGTGGGAGGCACACTCCTTTTCTCAGGTGAGTAAACGTCTTGCTTTTGCTGCTGCTTGTTTTTCTGGAGTTGAGAGTTGGGACTCAGTGCCAAGTACAGCTGTAGGGCTACAGCAGGGAACATCTTCTGGTGTTCCCAATACCCTGTATTATCCAGGGGCTTCAGAACATGGCTCAGTCCTTGTTGAGGGCACTGCATTGACTGAGGGCCTAAGAGCAGCATCTGTTCTAGCAGAACAGTGCGCCTGTGCATTGCCTCTAGTAATTACTTTTTTTATGCCTGTCTTTCTACAGGATATTTCCGGTTATGGCAGCGCTGTCCCAAGCCACTTAATTTCTGTCTCTGGATAGTTGCCCGTCTTTCTCCCACTCAGATTTCAAAAACACCATCCAGCTCTCTGTAGTTCTGTTTTTTTCTTTCTTTCTTTCTCTTTTTTTTTTTTTTGTGAGCCTGTAAGGAGAGCTCCAAACATCTCACTCTTAGACTTCTATTTCTTCCCCTTCAGGTTGGACAGCTGCTGATAAAGGCCCTGTCCTGGAGGGTGTTGCTGCTGGAGGTGCCTGGGGAGTAGAGAAAAAAGCAAGCAGTTTTTATTCATATTACAACTATATTCATAGACATAATCCTAGCATTTTTTTAGTGCTCTGTTTCTGAATTCCATTCCCTGAGTTCATCCCAGACTTGGGAAACCTCAGACGGTAAGTGACGTGTGCATGAGGGCAAGATTGAGATGTTCCTGGTTAGGGTCTCCAGTTACTATATGGGGTCTGAGAGGTTAGTGGGGGCAGGATAGTAGTCCCCTCTGTATCTCTGTTAGACTGTCCTGACTCCTGATGACAGAGAGGCAGGTGACTAAGAGGCAGAGAATGGTCTTATTCAGAAAGGTAAAAAGCGCAGACCAGTGAGAGATGCTGTGAAGTTACCTAGATGGTTCCCCTGTAAAGCTGCAGGAGCAGGAGGAGTTGTGAGCTATGTCAAGGACAGTGCAGCTGTCCCACAGAATGTCCGGATTAAAGTTGAGCAATTTCTCAGCCTTATATTCTGTTTAATGTCCCCTGCAGACATGCAGAAAGTGCAGAGAAAATAGCCTGAGGTCCGTACTGATTATTTGAAACCTTTACTGCTCCCAGTCCTTCCCCCCCCACCCCCCATGAAATGTGTAACCCGATGAAAAGCAATTAAGAGCTGCCTGGGTGTGCTACTCCTAACCTCAATGTCTTTTCCTGTACAAATCCGTGAACCAGGTTGTTTGTGCCTGAGCAGGGAGCAGTAGCCTGAATGCCCACACCTAGGTATACCTCATGTAAGCTGTGAATACTTACTAAACTTTTTTCCTGTAACAGCTGTCTCAATAAACATTTGAATTTCTCACAACTAAATAGTATCATTATTAAATGTTCTGTGGGAAGGCAGCGGCGCGGAAGTAAAGGTTGTCTGTGCCTGCACCTTGCAAGTTTCGAGCATGTGAATGGAGTTAGGAGTGTGGGGGTGGGATGCAGCATTTGCCAGGAAGGAGCGATGTGGAGAGGGAGAAAGAAATTAATAGGTGGGAGTGGATGGGTTTGAAAACAGATAATGGATAGGGCTTCAGCACAAGATAGAAGCTGATTACCCGGCTGGCCCAGCCACCATTTTGAAATTGTGTTGCGGGAGGGGTTGGGGCAGTATGAAGGCAAACAGCATTGGGGGAGGAAGGGGGATGGAGACTTGGGAAGGTTTCCAGCTCGCATTTATCAGTTATGGCAGCGGCTGCGAGGCACCTGATACTGAAGTTAACACAGCAGTATAGCATAATAATAAATTGAAGATAGGTATGTGGATCTTCAGTATCCACATACCTATATAGGATCTTCCTCCTGTGCTCTGGGCTGGTTTTGGGGCTGGGAATTTGGCAGCTGTGAGTTCCGAAGAGAGCTTGGCTGTTCGGGGAGATCTCTTCACTGTCCCACTCGTCTGCAGGGGCCCTAGTGTCCTCGGTGGTGGAAGTGGCGGAGTACCACTGTCCACAAGGGTCCAGGGTTCTGTTGAGGTGTTCCAGCAAAAACTCCTGCCCAATTGTCCATAACATGGACTGGACACAAGCAGGCCACTAGGCTTTTTTGTTATCCGTTATGGTTTTTTGGTCCGTTCACTCTTTATACTGCACTGATAGGCATCCTAGCTGTGACCCTTCTCAGGCATCAGCTTTGAGAACCCCACAAAATGTTTCTTATTGCGGTGGTTGGTCACAAGAGTTGCCTGCACAGTTGCTTGTTCTCAGATAGCAAGGAGATTCAGGATCTCACCATGGCTCCAGAAGACTGCTCGAGGCATGTTGTAAGACTGCTGGAGTAATAGCACTATAATGCTGTTATTCTGACATATTTGAATCCTGGAGCAAATGGGCCGATTCTGGTCCCATGCCAGTTTTTATACATCCGGTCAACTTGACCCTGGAGTAGTGGAGGCTACACAGATAAACAAGTCAGTCATGGACACCCACAAAAGCAGTGTAGGAAAGCAGTTGGAATACTGCCAAAGTCGTGAGGAAGAAGCATTATGTGCACATGAAAAGTAAGTGTGCACTAACTCAATTCACATCAAATTTAGTATAGTTTGAAAGAAGACTCCAGAATTTGCACCGAGTAGGGAGTTAGTGCACTTTAAGGGTTTGCATTGTGTGTATGCAGGCATTTTCAATCCGCAGTAACTCAAATTAGTGTGGACTAAACTCTCTCTGTAGACAAGTGCTACATTGATTAATTTACATTCAGTTCACATTTGAAAGGTTTTCTTCACAACCTTACAGGCTACAAACATGGGGGTTTTTTTGTTTATTTTTAAGAAAGTTTTGGTTGTGCATTATTTGTGTTAAGATTAGCACTCAGTCCTCAATCAGATTGTTCCTCATTGTGCAGAGTACTATACAAACATTGGGATAATGTGCCAGCTAATGAGGGAACTTTTGTACTTACCATTGGTAAATGCATTTGTCAAGCCCTGGCTCACTGACTTACTGTTTACATGGCTGTCTTAAGTAGTATTTGTACTTTTGTGTGATTCATTGTGAGTCATAAAACTGTGTTGCTGCATAATGTGCAACAGCTGAAGCTAGCTAAGAATTTTTGTTTCACATTTAATTAGATGGCATGGCACTAAAGGAAACAGGACTATAGTTGGAAGGCTCTGTTCTGAAATGGATAAAGAAATACAATTCATGTTTGTTCTCAGTTTTGATAACTCTTGAGGATTGATTTTCAGACTGATGTTTTATTGAATTATAAACAGCATTTTCAGTTGTTTCAAAGAAAACAAGAATTGTTCTCCAAATCTCAGATCTTGTATAAATCTATTAATAGTCCCAACATTCATTATTTTAAAGGGTTTGTTATATATTATCTATCTTACATTAACTGCTTCAATAAGAAATTAGTTGGCCTGCAAAAATTCTCCTTTTACAATTAATTTTGTAGCAAACCAGAGAGTTGTTGAGCAGTTTGGAAGATAAGAGTGTGTGCGCAAATACAATGACTAAGTTTTAGTCAATTATGTTGAATATGCATTTCTATACTTAAAGGAACACTCACAGTTTAATAATCATGAGCAAGATTCTCAGCTGAAGTAAATGGACAAAAATCTATGTTTCAAAAATATGGGGCCAGATCCCAACCTGGTATAAATTGATAGTGGAACTATACCAATTTACATCAGCTAAGAATCTAATCCCATATTTTAAAAATATAGGTGTTCTTATCAACATTATTATAATTTCAGTTATTAAGTGAAACTTCAGAACACAAGTTTGTTTTTCACTGTGATGTCTCTTCACATTTTGCATTATCTTTCAGCATGGAGAATCTCTCATAATGGAAATAAAGTAGTCTGTTTCACTGGCTCTCCTGCAGGAAAAATATTGCCATGTTTGGATGATAAACACTGTAGAGGAAATCTTTTGTTAACAAGGAGACTTCAGCTGGAATTAAGAAAAAAAGTTGTATAAAACCTAAGTTTTTGTTCAAGTAAGATGTGACAGTATCTCTTCAATTAGATGGTCATTTCCCCCAGACCACTGTCTGACTTGGGACCTTATCTATATTAAAAAACTCTTCCTACATTTTTAAACTATTACTACTAGCAGTTCAACTGCTCCGGTGTTACAGTTAGCGCTTACATAAACAAGGACCTGGTGGCCACTGTGTTGTGCATACCTGCACAAAGTAAACTTAGGTAACACTGGGTTTAAAATGCCAGCAGCAGCCTGGAGTCCTGTCTATGTCCACACTCCCACCATTGCTTCCAAGGATGAGATGCTCCTTTAGTAGTAGCAGTGGGGAAATTTTTGGAGGAAAAAGTCCCCTACTGACACCAAGTAGTCTTGGGCACTTAAAAGCCACTACGGAACATAGTAAAATGCATGGTCAGGTAGGCGTGCAATTGCCATAGTATATGCATGCAACATAGGTACCTAAAAACAAATTACTCTTAGCCCTAGATAATATTATATCAGGAGCTTTATAGTACCTTTTAACAGAAGTGTTACCAGAGAATAAGAGTGCAAAACAATTCCATATTTTATTAATGCCCCTGAGAGCTGTCAGAGGAACATACGTAACTCTTGATTTAAATTGAGGCCTGGTCTGCTTCTGTAACTTAGATCAACTTAGCTACATCATTCAGGGATGTGAATTACACCTCACAGAGACACAGTCAAGTCAACATGAGACCTGGTGTAAACACCACTAGATAGATGGAAGAATTTTTCCATTGACTTCCTTATTGCTTCTTGAAGGAGTGGATTTACTACAGTAAAGGAAAAGCCCCTCTCGCTGCTGTAGCAAGTGTCTACACTACAAGAGCTACAGTGGCACAGAGCCCCCTGCAGGATCTCAGTTCTTCCCCTCCATCTTTCTTTTCCCAGTCCTCAGTCTCCCTCTCCCCCACCCTGCCCATGGCTGCTTGGCCCACTTGACTCCTTCACTCCACCACATCTGCTTTGGCTCTTGTTCCCTCAGTATTCACAGGCACCTTCCTCCTTCACATTGCCTAGGCGTCAGCGGGAGAGTCAATGAGAGTACAGAAGAGTCTCTTCACCCTAGCCCTGAAGAGCAATTGCAGGGAAAGTTCTGAGCACCTGTATCCCCAGACTGGAACATGCTGAATTGAGCTATGGAGATGGCATGTGTGCAGTACAGTCGCATACAGGAGAAGGAGCATGCTCAGCATGGATGGAATCTTTGGAGATTTTAGCAGTGAAGCTCTGACCTGTGAAAACTGAATTTGTCCAAAGGTCTATAACTTGGCCAAATTTTGGGCAGGTGTTCATTGGAACAGCAAAAGATGCATCCTTGGTACAAAGGCCAGTTGCCTGCCAAATTTAAAGGTCCTTGTCCAGAGTATAGGGGTGCTAGACCTCAACAAAATGGCTATAAGGATTTTTTTAACATGGCAAAACATGTGTTCTCCTAAGCTTGTTCTTAGAAATAACTGACCCATTTTGGCTGAAACGTTTGGCTGCTAGCTCCACCTATAACATAGGCTATCTCCAGTAACTCCACAAAATTGGTTAGTCTCTAAGGTGCCACAAGTACTCCTTTTCTTTTTGCGAATACAGACTAACATGGCTGTTACTCTGAAATCCACAAACTTGTTGGATTCAAATGGTTGCAGAGGTGGGTCTCAAGGAGGTACCTAGATGTGGAGAGAATATATGGCCTGTGAACCAGTTTGGGAAGGATGTGCTTGTTGCAGGGGTTATTGTGAAAGAACATGGGGAGATGCATATGGGAAAAGAGAATAAATAGGACTTTAAAGCTTTCATCTTTGATAGAATGTAGGGGCTGTTTCAGAAAAGAGGCCAGGGTGGACAGAGAGGAAAGGGAGCAGAGATATGCCAGAAGGCTGGGATAAGAAGCTTGGACTTGATGCACTGGTGGAGGGGAAGCCAGTGTAGGGATACAAAGGGAAGAAGGGGTGGAGTTGTGGTCAGATTGGTGGGCAAAGAAGATAGTCACAGCAGCTTTGATGGGCAAGGGTAGGGCAATTTGCATTTTATGGAGGGCAGAAAGGAGAAGATTGCAGTAATTAAGAGGAGAGGTGATGAGGCCTGAAGAAAGTTTTAACTGTAGGGATAGAAGAAGAATGGATTTTGGAAATGCTTCATTTCAGATATGCAAAACAGTCAATAATAAACAAAGGGGTCTTGGGTTGCAACTTTTAAATGAATGAGAGCTTTGTTTTTTGCCTTGTCTATTCGTATATTTAGTCTTTTTATACAGTTTTAAATATATTTGGCTTAATGTATTTTTCTAAAATGGATACACTTTTGTTTATAGTGCAGCACTACTGTAGAGTTCTTATATTTTCACATGTTTAGCTTTTAATTGAATTGAAAGTTCATGTTCCTAATTTTAAAACATAACCCTTCATTCACTGTCCTCTTTTGCTGCTGTTTTCTGTTGCAGTAGAACGTAATGGCATTCTAGCAGCATTTGTGTTTCAAAGTGAGGAAGCTGGTACATGATTTAGCACCTCTATTGCTTCATGTAGAAGGTCCAGCAATCAAAGTGTTAAAGTTTTGACTTAAGACGATTGCTATCTTATAAGAGTCTTTATAAATGACATGCGTGACCCTCACTACAAATGGACAGCACTTGCATTCTAATCAAACTGAACATAGTTCGGGGACTGCTGACCCTGGCCTTATGTCTGCCAAGTATATTAAAATGATAATATATTATTGATTGCATTTTTATTGTAAGTATTCCATAACTGTACACAAAAGTCTGATATCTTGTGAAAGATACCATATATATCAGAAACAGTAAAGTTATACAGTATTGAGATGTAAACATATTTATGTTTCAGCACAGATGTTTTTTGGTTGTATTTTTTTTAAAAAAAACTTGAAGGCTAAATTATTTGGAATACAGTGCATGAATAAATCTCAATAACAAAACAGATGAATCATTGCTTCCCTTGTACAATTCTGTTTATTTTCTATAATACATTTTCGTGTTAATACAAGCTTTTTCAGACCATACCATAGCAAATGTTGACTGCAGGTATGATGGTGGTGGTTTGTTTCATATAGGTGTCACTTTATCTCCTTGGTAACACTGCTTTCCTGTGAGAGGGAAATTTCTTGTTCATCAGTATGGATGCATTGTTTTTACACTTTAGAAGTGCTGTGTTGCCTTGTCAATCATCCTATTACAACCAGTTTAAGACCAGTAGAACTGACGAACTTGTGTGTGATTGGGTACCATATGCTGGGAGGGATTTGCTAGAAGGAAGGGCTGCAGTCTTTCAGCAACAGAGTTCAGGCTGTGTCTTTGCTTCATCATCTGAGAGAAAATTCCCAGATAAGGCTTTCAGAGTACAAAAAAATAGGGTGATAATTATTGTACATGAAAACTACTCATCAGCATAGTGCAATGGAAAAGATGTGGCCGTTTGATCATATCATATACGTTTCCGTTCACATTGTAAATGTGTCGAATAGACAGAGCTAAACAAGGTAAGAGGATCATTGTCTTTTATTGAATGTTTAAAGAGTTTGCTGCAGTATGCTGCATACCATATGTGTTGCTTGGGGGAGTCAAGGAAACAAGGTTTCTCCAGGCATATATAGTTCTTGGAGGTGAAATGTGAATTTTATATGATCTTGTATGAGTGAATTAAATTTTAAAATGTAAATTGTTCTCTTGAGAAATAGAACACAAGTATATGTATGTTTCATTCAAAATAACACCATTTAAAAAAGGAAATGGGTTGGTATGTTTCAAAAAATACTGTTAGCCTAATTGGATTATTAGCTGGGTTTTCATCTGTTAGTGGTTGCTTGTTTTGATAAAAGCAATTGGTTAACCTAAAAATCAATAAAGTTTACAATACATATGTTTGAAGATTCAGATGGAATTGGAACATGTCTCTTCTAAGCAACTGCCAGTATAAGGTCTGAACTAAAAATATAATTGTCTGTAAGATTGGAAACAGCTTTACAATGAGATTGATACTTCATTCCACTATGACTTGTATAAAGGACTATAAGTATTTTTTCAATACACAGTGATTCCCTGTGTTCTTAAGGCAAGCTTCTAAAGAGTTTTAGATGATGTTGTTTAGTTGAACATTTTCCCTGCCATTTCCAGGTCTTTGTTTTAGGTTTAAAAGTAGAACCTTGATCTAAAACAGGAAAATCAAGGTTAACAATACTTACTGCAATTATCTGATCTTTATACATTTTTAATGAGAACACACAGCCAGCAGAATAATTTAATGAGCAGACTGGCTTTTAAAGCAGTGCTTTCACTATGCTGAACAATATCAACTTTCTTGCTGAGAACTAGCAGGAGGAAGCAATGGAGAAGATTTATGTTAAATGTTCTTGACAATGAGAAGGAAAGGAGGTATTTGGGACAGAAGTCTATTACGTTTTACATGGAACGCGGAGTTTGTACCATATTGTTAGACCATGAAAGCAAGAGTTTATAGTAAATTTTACTAGAACATTGCAAGAAAAGTATGCAAATATAGGGTCTACTCCTGTGAGGTGCAAAGCCTCTTCAACTTCAATGGGTGCTGATGTTACTCAGTACCTCCCATGATCAAACCCATAGATAGTAACAGGAATTAAAACTCTATCTTCAATAACATAGCAGTACTGCAGCATTTACTGTGTATACAAATGTAGTATAATTTTAAAAGAACAAGCAAAAAAATAATTTTAATGACTTTAGGTAAAGCAGTGAGAATTTCTCTTATTTTTATGCCTGTTATTGTATTATCTAAGCATTACTACTCAAAGCACTGTTACCCACAGATGTGGAATAATTAAGATTGAGTTGATGAACAGTAAATATCAATGTGTTTAAAGAAGAAAACTAATTTAAAAACATTCTTACTGCCTATAAACATTAGCAATAGTGTAATTTTCAGAAGAGGTTTTGAATAATTGCACTAGTAATAGTTTAAACTATTTTTAAAGGGCAACATTATCTAGATTCTTATAGACCTACCATTTGTACCTTTAAAGGAGAAGTACATGACACTAGCTCAAAACTTCTGATGTCCTCTCCCAATTCTTCGTGGTCCACTTATACTTTTCTTTTTTTTTTTTTTTTTGGTGGGCCGGAGTTGGTTCATGTCTGAAAATACCCGACTCAATGCTGGGTAAAGCAGTTGACACTAGTTTTGGATGGTCTTATGTTCTAAACTTGTAACTTTTATATGCTTAACGCATCTGAGTTAATGTAACAATGTTTCGTTAAATAATTTTAACAACTGTATTATTAAATATAAAAGGATAGAGAGTCATTAAGACGTCTGCTAATGTCACTGATTGGCATTATGTCAACAATATTTCCAATTGCTGCCTAAATTTTAAATGTAGTATTTTTGTGTACATACATGGAGTATGCATCAAGCAACCTAGAGGAAAACTATCTATGAAAAATTAAATAAATAGTTCCATCTCTTCTAAACTACAAAATATAATTTAAGCTTCACAAACAGGATTTTTCTTCACATAAAGAGTTTGCTTTTGTGTGTGTTCAAAAAAACAAACAATTCTCCTCAAGGATACATGCATGAACCTTCCCTTTTAGGTCCTTCCCACACAAAACGGACCTGTTATACTTTTAGGTGGGCTTTTAGTATTATGGTATAGCCGGGAGAAAAAATTTGAAATTATTTGTAATGAACATGTAAATACTCGATATTAAATTTATTTGAGGCTAGATTCTAATAGCCTTACTCGTGTTTAGTAGCACATTTCTCCGTGAGTAGCCCCGTGGATTTTAGTGGGACTACTTGTGGAGTAACTTATTACTTGGTATGGGTAAGGATGGCAAAATCTGGCCCTTAGAAATAGTATGTAGTCACTTTTTTATTTACCATTGCTATGGTGAAACCAAGTTTAGTCAAGTTTTTTTCAGTAATGTAAAGTTGTATTTACTTATGGATGTCTACTCTTGTGTGAGCTTATGCAGTGTTTGTTTTGATTGAAAATCAAATTATTAATTTTTAGGGAACTTAGTTTTAGGATAAATATAGTATATATGCCTCTTGTTAATAAGAGTATCTCACAATAAAAGTAGCAGATGATAATGTATGCACTGTTAGATATACAAGCCTGATTAGCCCATCATATCTCCAACTGAATATTCTGGTGTGTAGCTCCTAAGTATTTCAGGAATAATCTGAGCTGAGTTCCAGGTCATTTGTGAAAAGCTCTGATTCTGACCACAATTTTTTTACAGTATTCACAGACTTAACTAGGGCTCTTAAAGGTGAAGTGTATTCCTGATGAATAAATACTATATGAATAAATATTAAAAATAGTTTTAATTTCCTAAATCCATTATCTAAATATATACGTAAACTCAAATGACACATTTTTGAAGTCATTTGCTCTTGCTTTCCAGGGTCTGTGCTTAGGATTCTTGAATTATCCTGCAAAGAAGAAGAAGCCCCATGTTTTGGAAGGGTTTCCTTGTGACTCAAAAACCCAGAATTAATTGCAAAATTTGTGCAGAATCCATTCCTTGCCACAGGATTTGGCTGTACAATATAAGTTTTCATTTAAAAATATAATTTCTAGTCCTTATGGTTGTGAAACTAACCTTCCAAATGTGAACCAATGCAGTGCTGACTTGTCTGCAAACAGTGTGAAATAATAGCCTTAGAGAAATAAATTGCTGCCATTCACCTTGAAGGGAAGTACCAACCCTGAAACCTAATTTAAAAAATCTGCCCAGTTAATTATTTAACTGCTGATTATTTTAGTAGAAACATTAATCTGCAAAAACACAAGAACAACAAAAGTTTTAACGACGAAAAGCTTGATTCAGTGCTTCATTGGCGGAAGCCATGTTCCCACTGATGAAGCTACCGCCCCTCATTCGGGGTGGTTTTATTTTGTCGCCAGAAGACTCTCTACTGGCGATAAAGAGCGGCTACACAGCACCCCTTACAATGGCGCAGCTGCAATGGCACATTGTAAGGTGCGTGGTGTAGACATAATGTGGGCTACCTCAAATCCAACTGTCACAACCTCCAACTCTCCCTTTGACAGCATGTCCCTACAATGCAGTTCCATGCTTGTGCTGTCAGTGCACAATTTCATGGCACACTAAAAAATGAAAACTTTAGGGCAATGTAAAATTGAAATAAAATCCCAAAATTAGATTACATTTACAATCAAAATAACCAACACAAGGAATACTGTGCCCATATTATTTTTCATATTCAATTCAATAAAATGCTGTTTTATATTTAATTAAAGCTTCTGTAGAAATTTCAGCATGCTGCAGCAATAGCATAGTGCTGTGCAGAAATCAGGTGTACTTCCTGTACATGTGGATCCATCTTTTCCCAGATTACACAGGGCCTGGTATGTTTGTGATATCATCAACTGTTAGAGGAGAAAAACAGCTGAGCTCCAGTCCTAGAGATAAAAGGAAAACAATAAGATAGTTTTGTTTTTAAATGTATCTCTCTTTATTCTTATTATTTTGAAATATAAAGCTGGCAATTAATTTCAGATATACCCTCTACTTTCTACTGTTTCTTCTGTAACAAGAAAGTAGATATGCATGACACTGCAAAATTCAAATGAGGTAATACTTCCAGAAGTACATCTCAGTCTTTACTTACCTACATCCTAGAACAATAAATTAAGCATCCAAAAAAGTAACAGCATTCAGCAAGGAAGTAGGAAGTAAGGGAATAGTCTGTCCACTGTTTGAATGAGTAATTGTAAATAAGTGAGGGGAAGCAAGATGTGTTTATGTCAAATAGGAAAGAAGATCGAAAAGTTATAACAGTGTAGTTCATACACAGAAAGCAGAGTAGGATATAGGGACAGATGGTTTCTCATCAGATTCTGTGTTAGTTTCCTTTTTTCATCCATAATTTTTAGACATATCTGTGTAGAAGACACATCCTGAAAGAGAAAGGACTTGTTATGTATTACGTTGCTCATAAATGGAGACAAGATAGATGCAGAGGTCTATATGTTAATTAAACTTTCTATACTGTCAAGGTTCCGTCCCCACTCTGTACTCTAGGGTACAGATGTGGGGACCTGCATGAAAAACCCCCTAAGCTTATTTTTACCAGCTTAGGTTAAAACTTCCCCAAAGTACAAACTATTTTACCTTTTGTCCCTGGACTTTTTTGCTGCCACCACCAAGCGTCTAACAAATATAACAGAGAGAGAGCCCGCTTGGAAACGTCTTTCCCCCCAACCATCCCCCCCAAGCCCCACATCCCCTTTCCTGGGGAAGGCTTGATAAAAATCCTCACCAATTTGCATAGGTGAACACAGACCCAAACCCTTGGATCTTAAGAACAATGAAAAAGTAATCAGAGAAGAATTTTAATTAAAAAAAAAAAGAAAAGAATCACCTCTGTAAAATCAGGATGGTAAATACCTTACAGGGTAATCAGATTCAAAACATAGAGAATCCCTCTAGGCTAAACCTTAAGTTACAAAAAGACACACAAACAGGAATATACATTCCATTCAGCAGAACTTATTTTATCAGCCATTTAAACAAAACAGAATCTAACGCATATCTAACTAGATTGCTTACTGACTTTTTACAGGAGTTCTGACCTGCATTCCTGCTCTGGTCCCGGCAAAAAAACACACGGACAGAAAGAACCCTTTGTTTTCCCCCCTCCAGCTTTGAAAGTATCTTGTCTCCTCATTTGTCATTTTGGTCAGGTGCCAGCAAGGTTGTCTTAGCTTCTTAACCCTTTACAGGTGAAAGGGTTTTTCCTCTGGCAGGAAGGATTTAAAGGTGTTTACCCTTCCCTTTATATTTATGACATATACTGTAGTCAGTATTTCTGTTACAGGAACGGTATCTGGAAAAAATTAGAGTTTACTCTCTTTAAAAAGTTTTACAGGATGCAGCTAGGCTTCTCTCCATCTTTCAGGATTTAGTGAGAATGGCAATTACAGAACTTTGGGTAGCAAATCTATTTTTATTTTTTGTAAATTCTGATTACTACTATTAACAGACAGTATACAAGATCATCCTGAATATCTAGACCCAGCAAAGAATGGATTTTATTTTCTCCAGTGTTTCTTCCTAGGTGTGCAAAATATTTCCCTCTGGGATTCTGAGGGTTTTGAGATTTTTCAGGTACTTGCTTCATGAGTTATTGTATATGCCGAGGGGTCCACAGTCTTTTTTTCACAAGTGTCTAATTTTCTGAGTCTCTGTTATTTTGTCTCTCTTTATTTGTACTTGTCGAATACAGTTTTCTGGGCTCTGCAGTTTGTCAGCTGTCGAGAGCTTAAGTGATGGCTTCCTGGTGGCTTCCACTTTATTATCAGAATTTGCTTTCCAAAGTGGAGTTCATTTTATTTGTTTTCTGGTTTAAACTTTCCAGCAGATCTCTATTAGAGAGCTCTCCTAATGCTGAAGTGGGGACGATATGGCAGATCTGGAGGTAGCTGCTCTGTGAAGAGTCAGTGGGACACACAAGCTTAGTTTTTAATGCTTTGTGATTGTCATATAACTTAAATAGTTTACAGCATTATTATTAGCTGTTTATAACAAATATATAAATATTTAACACTAAGTGCCATAGTTCATAAACAAACGGCTTGTAACTCTGCATTTCTGGATTCTCTGACTGTCAGTCCCTGCCCCCTTTTGTAACTTAAGTGTATACGTGTGTTCTGTTAATGATTTAGGACTTCAACACTAGTTTGTATTTTATTTATGTGATTTATCCTGGGATTTCTTTGACAGCAGCACTCATTGCTAGCTTTCACAGTGTTCAGTAAGGGCTGGGAGGATGGTGATCCTATTGCTTCTATCCTAGCCAGCCTACTTGTCCATAGCCCTCTTCCCATGAATAAGGTTGGGGACATCCCCCAGTCTCCAGTCATCAGGGCAAGACCTCCATGCTGTGCCTCAAATGTGTGTGTCTGTGGGTTAGGTTTACGGTGGCCAGACAGCAAGTGTGAAAAATCGGGGCGGGATGGGGGGGTAATAGGTGCCTATATAAGAAAACCCCCCAAATATCGGGACTGTCCCTAATAAATAGGGAAGTCTGGTCATCCTAGTTAGGTTGGGGTGACATCCACACCCCATTTCCTCAAATAAAATAGAAAACAAGTTATTTGCTGGATTAGCAGGGTACAGAACTGCAGTATCAACTAGTGTGGTCACAACCACAGCACTATTGGGCAGACTCAAGAGGTCTTTACATGAAAGGGCAGGAAATGTGCATGCAAGGGAGTAAGGGGGTGGTTTTGTGTGGATTGGCTGTGCTGCAGTACTGCTTTTCCAATGGATTTGCTGAGCACGCATGGAGTTTTGTTCTAGAAGCAATGGGTGCTACTGTCTCCCAGGGCTGTATGCTACTTCAAATTAAAAAGGTATTTCAGTTCACATTTAATTTTTCCAGTTCTTTTTGTGTTTTTAAGGTCCCTGTGCTGCTACTTGGCACTTTCTGAACCCAGACTGTTCTTTGCAGAACACTTTCATTGCCATGGTGGCGCCGTTCTGTGCCAGCATTGGGAAGCCTCTGAAAGGGCTGTGTCTATGCTGCAGAATCTTGGTAGCCAGCATTTAAAAAAAAAACCAAAAACCTAATATAATGCTCACTACTCTGACTGTGCAGTGAGTGTCCACAGTAGCCCCAATTTGAAGTGGCAACACCACCATCAAGTCAAGCAGGCAGCTTACTACTGGGCATAATCAATCCTAAAGAGGCAAGGAGCAACAGCATACATCTTAAAGGGTATGTCAAAACTGCAATGTATACTCGTGTCCTGGCTCATGTGCATGCAGGCATATGCTTGCCAACCACAACTCTGAATGTCTATACTGCCAGCCTCACACTATCCTTACCTGTTTACCAAGGCCATGCAGGTTCTGCAGTTACATGGGTTTGGGGATAGGATTCTGGCGGCATATCCTAGGGTTGCTGGAGCCACTCTAGGAATTGTTTTACAGTGGTGTTGGTGGAGAACTTGTTGGGCCTCTGCATGGAAAGTGGTTTTAGCCCACTAACAAATTTATTTGTTAGTGATTTAACAAATCTTGCATCCGACGAAGTGGGTATTTACCCACGAAAGCTCATGCTCCAATACGTCTGTTAGTCTATAAGGTGCCACAGAACCCTCTGCCACTTTAACAAATTTAGGCTCTTCATGCTCCATCTTGGGCCTTGGCATGAATCCAGCAGTATTGGATGAGCTGATCCTGCTTGTGACTGAACTGTTTGAGGCACGGTAGATTTTCTACAAGACAGTGGCTGACATTTCAGCAGCAGTTTTTACTCTTGGAAGACAGCAGTGGGTCTCAGAGGGGAAGTATATTCATGACAGCCTACACACAACTCTAGCTGCCTTTGCTGTGGATTCCCTGTGTGCAGACTGCCATTTCTGGTGCAAAATAACTAGAACAACATGGTGGGAATACGTTGTCATGGAGACCTGGGATGAACAGCAATGGTCCAGAACTTCTGCATGAGGAAGTAGACCTTCATGGAGTTCTGTGAGGAATTCACCCCTCTCCGTCCGATCCTCTGGCCCCAGGACACACAAAATAGGGATAACATGTAAGAACAAATCATGCCAAACCAACCTAATTTTCATCTTTGACAGGGTTACTGGCCTATTGGTTGAGAGGAAGCTGTAGATGTGATATATCTTGATTTTAGAAAGGCTTTCGATAGTCTCACATGACATTCTCATAAGCAAACTAGAGAAATGTGGTCTAGATGAAATTACTATCAAGTGAGTGCACAACTGGTTGAAAGGCCGTACTCAAAGAGTAGTTATCAGCAGTTTGCTGTAAAATTGGAGGGGGTGGAATATCCTGCCAGGGGTCAGTCCTGGGTCTGATGATATTCACTATTTTCATTTATGACTTGGATAATGGAGTGGAGAGCATGCTTATAACATTTGCAGATGACACCAAGATGGGGGGAGTTGCAAGCACTTTGAAGGATAGGGTTAGAATTCAAAATGACCTTGACAAATTGGAGAATTGGTCTGAATTCAACAAGATGAAATTCAATAAAGACAAGTGCAAAATACTTCACTTAGGAAGTTAAAATCAAACTCACAGCTACAAAATAGGAGATGACTGGCTAGGTGGTATTACTGCTGTAAAGGGTCTGAGGTTGATAGTGGATCAGCAACTGAATGAGTCAGCAGTGTGATGCAGATGTGAGAAATGCTGATATCATTCTGGGATGTATTAATAGGAGTGTCGTATGTAAGAGATGGGAGGTAATTATTCCACTCTACTTGACACATGTGAGGTCCAGCCTCTGGACAAACTGGAGAGAGAGAGTCCAGAGGAAAGCAACACAAATGATAAAAGGTTTAGAAAACCTGCCCTCTGAGGAAAGTTAAAAAAACAAACAAACTGGGCATGTTTATTCATGAGAAATGAAAACTGAGGGGGGACCTGATAACAGTCTCCAAATGTGTTGAGGGCTGCTATAAAGAGTGCTCTGGTTAATTGTTCTCTCTGTCCACTGAAGGTAGCACAAGAAGTAATGGGCTTAATCTGCAGCAAGGGAGATTTAGAACTCCAAGGTCAGTTGTGGAATCCCCATCACTGAAGGCTTTAAAAAACCTATTTAGACAAACACTTGTCAGGGATGGTTTAGGTTTACTTGGACCTGCCACCGCACAGGTGGCTGGACTTGAAGGCTTCTTAAGGTCCCTTCCTGCTCTCCATTTCTGTGGTTCTATACCCGTGCCAAAGTAGGTTGCTGTTGCTATCTGGAAGCTGGCTACCACTGACTATTACAGGTCTGTCACAAACCGGTTTGGTGTTGGCAAGTCTGCTCCCTGTACTATAGTGGTGGAGCTCTATCCATAGGTGATGGACACAGCCAATGTGCCTGAAATAATAGCTGGCTTTGAGAGAAGCTGAACTGGGGCTATTGATGGCACTCTCATGTTCGTGCTTTGGCCTGCCTCAAGGAGGAGAGGAATACATCAGCTGCAAAAAGCACTTGTCAGTTGTTTTGTAGGCATTGGTCAACTACAAACAGGTTCATAAACCCCAACGTGGGATGGACTGGCAAGATGCGTGATGGCAGAGTGCTGAGAAGATGTGA
This sequence comes from Lepidochelys kempii, assembly GCF_965140285.1. NCBI lineage: Eukaryota > Metazoa > Chordata > Testudines > Cheloniidae > Lepidochelys > Lepidochelys kempii. Next base: position 98,767,171 of record NC_136380.1, read on the forward strand.
TATTTACATGCGTGGACAAGCAGGGGCTGTATTACCGCTACATGGTATGGCTATCAGTGTGTCTGTACTCACTGTTGTTTTAGGGGTCCCTATCTACCCTCTACTGCTGTGGGTCATGAAACTGTACCCAGATCTCGGAGCATCTGACAGAAGGTTTAGTTACACACTGAGTCATTGTGGAGTGCACATTTGATTGGCTGAAGACAAAATGGCACTATATGCCAACTCATTTGGATGCCAGTGTGGCCAGTGCTGTATGGTATGCTGTGTCCTGTACAATGTCTGTGAGGCTAATTGTGAGAGTTCTTATGTGGAGTGGGCTCAAAACACTGCTGGTTTGAAGTCCTGATACAGGCCACCAGTAAGTGCATCTGTCATTGTTGGGACTGAGTCCAGGAGAGCAAGGGAAATAAGGGATGCCTTGTGCACCCACATCCTTGTATTGCCAGGTGCAGTGGATATGGAAATGCGATGCTGTCATGGGGGACTGTAATGCTGTGTATTAAGTATATATATCAATATGTTTGGTAACTTCTGAGTTGTTGGTTTTATGTGATTATAAGAGTTTTAAACTTGTATTAAAAGCTTTGAATACAATTTCCTGATTTTTCCCTTCTTTTTCCAAGCACTCATGCACCAAAGTATTGTACAACCAGACTAATGTATTAACAAAACCAAAGGTATTAAAATATCCAGAAAACCATTGCAGGCATACCAGCTGCCTGTCCACAATAACTATTTACAAGTGTGCCAAGTGAAATAAAGTATAACTGTTTTCAAAACAGTGCCAGTTAACTGAAGGCCAAGCTCCACAGTCTCGCTGGTAGTGGACTGGATGTCAGAACTGTGCCACCTGTTCTTCCTCCTCCTGGTTGAATGTGTTGACTTTTGTATGCTACTTTACAGGGCTGTCGTGCACAGGGTATATCAGATCGTTCCAGTTTACAGACTTGTTAATAGCCCACCCAGCCCCTGAGTTTTTAGTGACTGCATTGGCTGTAGGATATGATAACATAGAAGAGAATCCCATGGTCACTGGAGTTGGTACAAGGACATGGTGGCTGTCGGAGAGATCAGCTGCTTTAACAGTGCCCCAGCCTAATCCCTGTTCCTTTGGTCATGTTTGAGGAAATTGGCAACCATTCTGTCCTCTCCCTTCCTATCCTGCTCCTCCCCTCCTTCCTGGTACTCCAGGTGTTTGAGACTTGTATGCCATGTCATATAACCTGTCATCTCTGGGCCTCTCTTCCCCATACTGGTTCAGGGTCCTGCCTCCAAGATTCCAGAGTGGCTGTGTTGGTGCAGCTGAGGGAGAAATCTTTGCCAAGATCATTAATGTATTTTTTTCATGGCAAGGAAAAAGAGTTTTCGACTTTACATTCTGCATCAGGACAAGGCAACAGATTGATACTTTTGTCAAAGTGATGTGTTTTCATTCTGTATTTATACCTTGGCCTATTCAGAAGCTATGTCTAGCAACATACCTTGACCAAAGACACACCATAGTAAGAATTTCAGATTGAATTTTTTTTAAAAAGTGTGTGTGGAGGGGAGAGTTAGTAGAACTCTCATGGGGGGCTAGGGCAATCCAATTAGAGTCCAGTTGTCAGTTTCAAATGGTATAGGTATTCCTGTTCTACAAATCCCAGAGTGGGAGAAGGAGTAGCTTTTTCCAGGCTACTGGTGAAATCCCATCTATCTGTGAAAAGGACATTTGCTTTTTTGTTTTGTTTTTGGTTTATTTTTGTCACCTGGTGATGGAACAGCTTATATAAGAATGGAGAGGGCTGGGAAGCTATCGAGGTAGCTGCTGGAAATTTTCCATACTGAGGAATCTCACAGACCATATCGTGTTTCTCTAAAGCATCACCTGCTACCATTCTAAAGCATCACCTGTTAGGACTGGAGGAAAATTGAACTTTAACAGGATGCTGAACTAGGGTGCAAAGGCTTGCCAACAGCTGAGCAAATTCTCACCCACCAGCCCAGACAACATGTCAAGAACAGGCAAAACCAGAGAACCGAGCACTGTGGTCCACAAAGGACTTTTCTACTGAATACAACCATTGAGTTGTGTAATCCATACTGTCTAGGACAATGGTTTAATGCTAGCAACAGTATAAGTCTGTCATTCTACTGGTGTGACAGAGGTATGAAGACAGCACTATACGCAGACACATGCGCTCATGCTTGCTAAGCCTGTAATCCTGAATCATTTTTTAATAGTAAGTGCAAAGATAAAAAATGAACCACCAGTTGCACACTTAAAAGGTTTTCTCCCTACTTGGAATCCATATTGGATTGCACATGATGGAGGGGGGAGGGAGAAAAGAGAGGAAGGGGGATGGGTTAGGGAAATGTATGGCTTCCACCCTCAACTGAAGCTAAACCCCATTCCCATTGCATTGTATATCCTCCAAAACAATAATTCTTCAAGTAGTGTCCCTATGGCTGTTCTATCACCAGGGAGGCTTGCCTTCCTTGTAAGGACATGCTCGTCTCACTGGGGTTCAAACATTGCCTCACGTGTCCCAATTGGAATGGCCACTCAAAGTGAGTTTGCTGCCTTGGAGAGTCACACATCCCCCAGAAGTGTAACATTTGTCTAGCCCTTAAATCCAGTGTGAAGAAGAACCGGGAGATTAAGTTGCATTCCCTTTACCCTGCTTCTGAGCCAGTTCAGGAGAAACTCCCCCCATATACCAGACTCTAGGCAGATCCAGTGCCCCTTTGACCTTGGCTTAGCTCTATCCTAGAAAGAGGAGGATTCCAGAGATGTCCTCAAAGGGTCCCAGGAAGAGGAGCTCTGACCAGGGTGGGTAAAAATCAATGATTTAAAAAAAAATCAGATTTTTTTATTTAAATTGGATTTTGTTGATAAAATGCTTTTTGAGGAAAAAACCTATCTAAAGATAATCATAATTAAGATACATTATAGGTCAAAGATATCTTATCTTGGAATAGGGATTATAAATTTTAATTCTATAGTATGAGACAATATCTTCATGTAATGGTTAAGAAAAGTTTTGTAAATGAGTTCCAATAGTTCATGGATTGGGGATCCAATTTTATGGGGTTCCAGGGTCTTCTGTATAGATTATTTAGGTTAATCTATCTATCTATCCAGCGGGACTCAGTGCTCAGTCTAGAAGATACCAACAGAGATGCTTAGTTTTGCAGTTCTCAAACTGTGGATTTGTGTCTCCAGAGACAACATGCTTGTTAACAGCAAAAATGTTTTAAAACAAATACATAATATATAGAGGTGAGAAATAACAAACCTCAACCCTATTGTCCCTCTGCAAATTTGTGTACACAGAGTCAATCCCTTACTTCTCTCTAAAAGTGCAAAGTTTCAAAAAGTTCAATGAATAGAAGATTATTGGGGGTGGAATAGATCTGGACAAGGAGAAGAAGTCTGGAGATAAATGGGAGAAGGGAGGGACAGGCAGTAGAAACAAAAGTGAAACTGTTGGAGCAGCATATTCCAGAAGTCTTGAGGTCTTTCTAAGTGTAGCCTTAATTGATTTGAGATCTCCATACCATTCTCTCACTGGAAGGGAAAACCTATAACGGCAGCAGGCCCTAAAAGAGACTAGAGTGACCAGACAGCAAGTGTGAAAAATCGGGATGGGGTTTGGGGGTAATAGGCTCCTATATAAGACAAAGCCCCAAATATCAGGGCTGTCCCTATAAAATCGGGACATCTGGTTACCTTAAAAGTTACCTGGTTTGGGAATAAGAACCATTCAAGAAATATATGTTTGCTGATGGTGTTTTAAAGAAAGTCACATCAGTGAACTAGTGGAAGTCACTTTAGCACTTCAATTCAGAAACTGTTGAAGTGATAATCTCACTTTGAACAGCAGTAGCTTCTTCTGCCGGTGTAGAAAGAATATTTTCTTCCTCTGGACTAATTCATTCCAAACTGAGAAATCGTTTGGGACCTGAAAAAGCAGGAAAGCTTTTTTTCCCCCTTTTTTTCCTTTCAGGTTATGAACAAACAGAAAAATGAAGGTGACAACGACTGAGTTAGCTGCAGAAGCCAATATTTTAAGTTTCCCATGTTAACCTGGCTGACATAGTTGATTTATTTTTTGTTTCTTTTAAAAAAAAAATCATTTAACTATTTTAGTTAAAAACAATTTTAATAAAAACCTGATTTTAAAAAACTTGAATGTTTAACTAAATTAAAAAATTCATATGCTTGTTTTGTTAAAATATCATGTTTGCTGTTGAAGAAAAAAATCCAGAATACATAACATTGTTGTTTTAGTTAAATAAAACAATTCAAATGTCTGTCTGGTGATGATCTCCTCCTAATCTAGCATGGCAAGAAAATCCTCCAAATACTAATGATTAACGTGTTGAATTGGAGATAGTTCACCTCCCAATGACTTCATAAATATCTGCTTCACTTACCTTTGGTAAATGAAATAACCAAACAATCATTCATTTTTTGATAGAGCTGTAAAACTAATCTGAAAAGTTTTAAAAATAAATCACTTTAAAAATGTGTAGTGTGTACCTTCTAAAAATGAAACCCACATCTATCTCTGAGCTGTGAAGAATATGTATTAAGGTTATAACAACCAACAAGAATGCACTTTTATGTAGAAATCCATGATTAAATCGAGTCTTCCTGACTAGTGGTTTAAATCATAATTTAAATCAATTTGATTTAAATCAAATCCACCCGGTCTTTGACTCCCTTCCTAAATAACCTGTCTCCCAGTTAGTTGACTCTCTCAGAGTGACTTCTTGGCTCGGTACCAGAGAGGCTAAGGACTTCTGCAGTGCTGGTAGAGCTAGAAAGTCGCAGAGCTTTTCCAAGAGCAAACATAGCTCTTACAAAGCTTTACTGTCCAGACGTGACAAAGAGGGCAAAGAGAAACATTGTTCCAGGCCGATACTGTCAGATGCAGCTTTACCACTGGTACTTCCCCTGTTTGGTTTCTCTGTACTGTGCAAGCCTAAGTGTCTGACTCTGTTGGCCCCCAACTTTTCAGAGTAGAATGACTTTTTAGAGTAGCCTGGATAGGCAGTTATGTCCCGTTGCCCTCAGCTGGTACCATCTTTACTGCTGTCTGAAGCCTTGAGCAGATGGATTACTTGATGAATACAAAGGCTTTTAAATGAGTTTTTGGGATTTCTAGAAACTGCTCATCATGGTGGTGAGGGTAATAAAGTAGGTTTTTCTGTTAGAACCAAATATTGTAAACATGGGCATAATTTGGCCTGCAGAAGCTTTAATCCTGGGAATGATGTGTGAAGTGGAAAGAACCCAGGTTGACTGAGAGAGCTCTGTGTGTGTGTGTGTGTGTGTGTGTGTGTGTGTGTGTGTGCGTGCGGGGGGGCTGGCAGGTAGAAAAGATATAATCTTTTTACTTGCATACTAAGCAAATTTTATATGTAAATCAGTGAGACACAATTAATACAAAAACCCACAATACCATTTTGACTAAGTCACTTTTCAGGATAGAACCATACTTAAGCATAATCACAGCAGTCACATCTCTTTGCTTTCTGATATTTAAAAATTGACAGAACATATTATCCCTGATTGACTTTTTTAGTATTCATTTTTAGACATGAATTTTACCATACAATGCATCTGCCTGAAAGAAATAAGACCTTGAAGCACAAAACCTGTTTGGAGGAAAGAAGCGCTCGGAACAGCTTAATACTTTGCCTTAAAAATAGTGTGTGGTGCGTCACGGTGAGACTTGTGCGTGGTCAAATTTAGTTTTTAGATTAGAGTTTAGTACAGGAATTAGGAGAGGTGAATAAGAATTGTCCAATATAAATTTTAATATAATATAGATTAGGGACCTATGTAGGACTAAAGCAGTAAGCAAGTTTAGTTTTTCTTTAAGTAAACAACACAACTGTAAGTATTCTCCTATTTTTTTAAATTCTGATTTTATATTAAAATATGACTGGCAACTCTGCTTGCCCAAAGCCATCTTTTGATTTGCTAGTTCAGCATTTTTGGTGTCGGACTCATGCATAAACTCCTAAAGGGGCCCAACTGTACCCTTATCTGCAGAAGCAGAGTTGAATCGCTATGATCATTATTAGAGTTGGTCAAAAATTTGTTGCTGGAAAATCGAAACATTTTGCAGGAATGTATCAGTTTTGTCAAAACTTTTGCCAAAAACTCATTGGAGTACTTTGTTTTGATAAGATTGAAGTGGTTCATTTTGACATTTATAATTTATAATGTAGAAGTCCTATTTATATCATAATATATAAGTCAAAACAATGAAGACAAAACAAACTGAATCAATAAGGAAGTTTTGATATGTCCAAAATAAAATGCTTCTGAGATTTCAAAATTGACTCTTCATTCTGATTCAGGATGAAAGGAAATTTCAAAATGTCGATACTTCCTGAGGAACAGATGGCTTTGAGTTTTGATCAGCTCTAGTCACTATGTGAAAAGGGTAATGGAAAAAAAAAAGCTAGAGAGGAAAAGTTTTGTACTCATTGTCTCCATTCCCTGTGGTTTAACTCAGTGGATGTCAGGTGGGGAGGGATTTCTATTTATTTAAAATGTTACGTGGCTTGAAAGCCTGTTGACTTGAGGGAGCATCACACCTGATTTAAGAGCTTGTAAAATATTTAAAAATTCCATGACCAAAATAGTCTTAATGTACTTCATTTCAGTTTTTTTGTTTTCTGAGTCTATTCTCTCTCAATATTTTACTCTAACAAAAATAAAATTGAAGATTTAGTACATTAATCACTTTTACAGTATCATTTTTGTTTTGAAATCTAAAAGGGCAATATCTTGCCTGTTTTTAATTTTGTTTCTGCAAGTCCTCTTCTACCATCGGAGGGTATGTCTACACTTCGAGCTGGTAGCGTAATTCTGTAGTCGTAGATCTGTGCTAGCTCTGTTGGAGTTAGCATGTTAAAAATAGATGGTAGCCGTGGCAGCATGAGTGGAGGGACGGGCTAGCAGCCCTGAATACATGCCTAGGATCTTGCAAATGGGGACAGAAAATAAAATCTGTGCTATTTTGACATCGTTACTATAAACTGAATAAATTGTTAGGGTTTAATTGTGCAAACTACTAAGTGTCCTCTGCTCCCATTGTGATTAATGACACTGTCAGAAGTACAAAAAATTACTTTTCTGAAAAGAAAAAGGGGATTGAAACAGAATTTCCATACAGCCCCAACTCCTCCAACACAACAAAACAAAGGTGACCTATCTAGACTGGCACAGATGTATTTGAAAAATCAAATGAACAAGGAAGAAATGAGCCATCTCCTGTGCCGCCTTGTATCAGTTCAAACATGCGGGAAGTTCAGTAGTGGTGTTCCACATCACGATAAAAGGTTCATTACCTAAAAATCTGAGAGAACTAAATGTGCACTAAATGACTATAGAAGTTATCATCTGCAGGGACTGCAGTAGCACATTTATAACTTGGCCCAAATCTCTGTCTTGCATAGTTGTTGAAGGGAAGCATTTTCTCTCTGAGCTTCAGATAGATGGCTATCTGTGAAATGGGATTTGACTAAATGCTACCAGATTACTGTGGTGGAATCCAAACCTCTGGCTCTCAAGGTCTCAGTGGGCTGTAGCATTTTTTGCTCTATTGGCATCTCTGGCATATTTCCTGGGCATCAACTATCAGTCTGCTGCTCTTTCACAGAAATGGAGCCCTAGAGCCTACCTGCCTTTGGCCTCCAGGACCAGTGCTGACCCTCCCAGCCACCCAGTAGCTTAAACACACCTTCTCAAAGAACATCCCCCGAAGGTGTGAGCCATCTGGGTTAACTCTTCAAGGGACCAAGTGATAAGTGTAGCATGTAACTTGATTTAACTCAGTATTCTAGCACATTATTGCTCTTTACTTAATCATGTGAGACTTACAGAGATCTGTACAAACATAGTAAATGCTACACACATTTCCCTTACTCTAGTTCTCCCTTTCCTTGGGGGGGATCATCTGTGTTCAGGTAGGCAGGGTCTCCACTCCCCTGTCTCTCTTGCCTCATCTGGCTCTAGCAGCAGCTTCCCTCTTAAACTGGTGCAAAATGGTCAAAGAGGGAAAGCAAACAGAGAAGCTTCTGCCCTTTGTGACCATCCAGACCCTCTGTTGGATAACTCCCCGTTTCACCTGAACAGGTGACCACAGAGTCCTACCTGGTGACTTTGTTGCTAGGTGACCTCTCCCCTGACAGACCAGTTCTCCTGGCTGGGAGCCAGTCTTTTGTCTAGACTGATTACCTTTCAGTAGTCAGGTGCTTAAGTCAATAACCCTGTTTTGCCACTCACTTTTCCAATTCTGGTCCAACATGGTAACAGGACAATAAAGAAGATCGAGAACCACACAGCCAGAAAAGAGGCTGCAGTCTGGTAAAGAGAGATACAAAGTTCATAAACACAGAACATGGACAGAGTTCACCAACTGTACAGGCAGATTCCCCAAATTATCAGAGTGACAGCATCTGTTCCCAGGGTTAACAGGTCCTGGAACCTGAAGTAAGAAAATCTACTTCCATCTTTGTCTGGGGGGTCATCTGTAGTGATCTGAGGGGGAGAGCATGGGACTTGTGTTACACATCTGTGATAACTCACCAAGAAAGTTGTGAACCATGGTGTTATGCCAACTTTATTGTGTGACGGTGAAATGTGCGCACTGAGAGAGGCTGAAGAGTGGAGGATTCAGTTTTTGTGGTCACCATCAACTGTTCCATATTAAGTGCACGACAAGATCAGAAATGAGCAGTTTTGGTCACCACACTTTAAGAAAGATGTGAACAAATTGGAGCGAGTCCAGAGGAGAGCAACAAAAATTACAAGTGATTTAGAAAACATGATATACGAGGAAAGATGGAAAGAACTGGACACGTTAAATTTAGAAAAGAGATGGCAGAGGGGGAATATAGGTTTTCAAATATGTAAAAGATTATTTTAAAGATGTTACCAAATTTTTTCTACATCTACCAATGGTAGGGCAAGAAGTAATCAGTTTAGTTTACAGTCAAGGAGCTTTAGTTGAATATTATGAAAAGCTTAACTGTAAGGATGGTTAAGCACTGGAACGTGTTACCAAGGGATGTTGTGGAATCCCTGTTGTTGGAGGTTTTTAAGAACAGCTTAGACAAACACCTGTCAGAGATAGTCTAGGTATACTGATGCCTGCCTAAGCACGGGGGATGGACTAGATGACCTCTTGAAACTCCTGGCAGCCCTACATTTTTAAGATCAAGTATTTTGTGGCTGAACCCAGCAACCATCTCCATTGTGCTGGTTTTGTTTTGACAGCTTCCTTGGTACAGATGTATTATTAGGATGGAAGACTAGCGAATTACAAGCCATGTTTTACTAGGGAGTTGGTCAGTGATCAGTTGGTTGCCAAAAGCTTCAGTGATGTGATTGCCAGTGAAGGACATAGGTAGATCATCCAGCTAGGAGAAAGATCTGGGTGGTGCTTGATATAAATGGAAGCTATGTCCCTCTAGGATTTGCCTTGAAATCATGATGATGAATAGGAAGATGGACTGGTATAGATCCCATTTTGGGGTTTGAATCAACACCAGCTCATCCATTCTGCATCCGTGTGAATGGACAAATTGGAGAGTTGCATGTGTGCTCTATATGGTCTTGCAAAGAGGCAGGGTGAGGGGCTGGGGAATCTATTGATTAGTTTTTTCTAATTAAAACAAAAATTATTCCTCATAACCAAAAGCAAGAAGGGGATGATATAACTTGGCCTAGTCCGCCTTCCAGAAGGTCACCAGTCTATGTTGTAAGTGGACCCAGCTGCTGGATCCCATGTGCTTCTAAACCAGCAGGGTCTGGACTGAGTCTAGTCCCTGTTGCTAACTCTAGGTCTCCAGTCTCCAAGATTCAGACCTCTTGTCTGAGCCCTTCCTCAGGATTTAGGACTCTGAAATCCTGCCTCCTCAGACCCCCCCATCCCCTATTGCTTACACACAGGCCTTCAGGGTTCCATCTTGCTCTGGGTGCTCCAACTTCTAGTCTGACGCCTTTTGGGACAACATGAGAGGCAAGCAGGAAACACAGGCTTAGTAAAGGAATTAACCACAGTAATTTTACTCTTAAAAAGTACTAGAGAGTTATGTAACTTTGAAAAAGAACAAAAGTACTGAGATGCACCCTCTGCTAACTTGATCTCATCCCTTATGTACGTCTCAGGTCTTGTTAGTGTTTCAGGCTAGGCAGAGGCCATTCTGCCATCTCTCTCTCCAGCCCGGTCTTCTTGTATGTGGTGGTGAATGGCCTCCTTCACAGAGAAGCAACTCATTGTCAAATATAGTCTGTCCCTTTTTGCTATGTGCTCCACTGATATGCTGGTCTCTTCCTCCTGCCCCAGGCTCTGGGGAGAGAGTCCATTGTTTCATGGGATAGGCCAGTAGTTGATTGACAGAATCAGTGGCCCTAGATTGTTGGCTTGATGGCTTCTCTGGGATCATCTTTCAGTGAAGTATCTATCACCTTTCCTGGGTAGGTGAGCCTGCTGGAATACATCATAATAACCTTGCATTGGCTAAGATTAGACATGAGTTCAGCACATTACACAAAATGAATGTCTTAAACTAAAAATGGATGTTACCATACAAAATGGAATTCACAGTTTACCCCACTCTCTCTTAGGGAGGTGACATCATTTGGCATACAAATCTATTGGACTAGATTCTCCATTGTTCCAGTCCTACACTCAGCATAGAATTGGAGCAGGAGGCAGGTCCTTGATGAAACTTAGAGCCATCTAAGGACTGTTCTACATTGTACCACCTTGTAACAGCTCCCTAGGGGACATTATTCTGAGTAAGAATAGCTAGTGAGCAATGCATTCTAGTTATACCTCAACCCTCCCTAGAGAACCCATTATAGTGAGGGCTGAACTGGGGAGGCAGCATAGAGCTGTTGCAGCAGTTCCATTCTTGCCCAGGGAAAATGCTTTTGTTGGGGTCATCTTGGGGCTGCTTTCACCTCTGCTGTAGGTCATCTATGCTAGGCTGGTGGTATAAAGGGTCAGAGCATATTCCAGAATCTGTCTGATCAGGAACACTTCTCTAGAAATGTTTGTACATTCCTGAAAAATATAAAGTATGTTGTTAGTATAGCAGAATGACTAACTTCTGTAATTTGACATGCGTGGGCCTTCCTAACATACCTTCCTTTGGGAATTTGATTTTATAAATACCTGTTACTCAAGGCAGTCTGCCAAAAGCAAAGCAAGAGAGACCCAAGGATAAGTTATCTCTGGCAAGGATGATTAACCATTGTCCACAACTCTTCTGCTGGATTTTACAGATGAAATCTCCACATAATGACTGAAAAGCCAGGTTTCCCTTAACTTACAAAAAAAAAAAAAAAAGGTGAAGTGATAAAGAGGAATGATACAAAATCAGAAACGGGGTAAAAGATATAGTGGTGTATGAGGGAAATTACTGTAAATATAAAAAATATTTGAAGGAAACAGTAAAAACAATTGTCTGGTGTTGCATTGAATTGTAGCTAAAATGGAACAAGTATGAGTCCATTTCAGCAACAATACTTGTAAAGACATCAGTGCTGCAAAATATCCTTGAGGCTCCAAGTCAGCTGTGCAGACTCTTGAAATGTTTTCTGAAGCTTAGTTACACATAGTCCTCTAGCAAAGAAATACAATGAAGTGCTTGAAAAGTTGTGTGTACATTCATTTGAATGATGCCAATGTATTATCATAAGCCTAGTTATTTCACAGTTGGTGGGATATGTTCTTTCCTCTTTCCTGAAAGGGCATCGGGCATCAGTGTTGTTATACTGTAAAGCCAGCTTTAAAGTATAAACCCAATAGATTTTCTTAATAAGCTCATTGCTCTACTGTAAATAGCTTGGGGCATAGTAAAAAACCTGAACCTTAATTATAGTAGCAAAAGGGTCAACATATCAGATTAGTAATCTTGGCAAGGAAGATATGACTCATTTAAGGAAACCGATATTTGTAGGTTACATTGATAAATACAAGTGTGAACCATTCAACCCAGGGACTTTATTCTAGTGAAATTAAAATAAAGATTTAACTCTTTTAAAATTTCTTATTTTAGTGGTAATTTATATAATAGTGAACATCTTCAGGTTGAATAACAGACATTAAACTAATTTATAGTGCCTTTCTAGGAGAGGGACTGTAAATAATAATAATTACCATTTTGCAGATGAGGAAACTGATAGAGAGGTTAAGTGATTTGACTAAGGCATAAGGCAAGGCAAATTAGCAAAAGAACTGGGATTAGGTTTAGGGAATTTATGGCTCCCAGGCATTTACTCATACCACATACTACCCCTCTTACAGGTAGATTATCATTTTCTTTCTCTTTGAACAGCTCACTCAGATTCATTCAGGCACAATCTATATGCTAACAAAACTAGCTGAAAGAAGAAATAGATTTTAGTTTTAATTTGTGGAAGAAAGTAATATGTGACTGTTTTCTATTATTTATATTTGATGTATTTCTAAAAATATTGCAATTGCAGTCGAGCAGTATTCCATTCTTATTTTCCATCAAATAGCTGGTGGGACTTTATGAAAGGCTTTGTTGTTGTTTTTAAACAGTTCAGCTGCATTTTTTATGTCTCATACATTTTTAGCAAGTTCAATCACAGTAGCATAAGGTGTTTTTATGTTTTTCTTTTCTTTCACAGTTCATCTGCCCATTAGTACTTATTCCACACCTGAAGTCGTTATTTTTATAACTGGATAATGACTTAAACAGCAATCCGTTATAATGCCACCTAGTCTAGTTTTTAATTGTCCAGTCATACAAAAATGTTTATATTAACCTACTATACATTCTCTCTTTTACAAATACCAGAAAGTGTGGGATACATCCTGTAGATGTTAGAGATTGGTTCTATAGGAAGACACAAATTCAACATTTCATTTGTTTGGCTTTGTTAGGACAATACCCCAGGTTCATAGACTCATAGACTTTTAAGGCCAGAACGGACCATCATGACCTCCTGCACTTTGCAGGCCTAGTCTGACCTCCTGCACTTTGCAGGCCACAGAACCTCACCCATCCACTCCTGTAATAGACCCCTAACCTCTGGCCGAGTTACTGAACCTCACATTATGATTTAAAGACTTCAAGTTACAGAGAATCCACCATTTACACTGACCCACAGAATTCATTGTTTAGTTTTCTGATCTTCAATGCTAAGGTGTTCGAGTTGTTTAACTCAAGCAAAACATGGTTTTTTGATGTTTTATATTTGTAAAAAGCATAATACAATGAAACAGGTAACTAACAAGTGTTCCAATGACCATGATTATTTATTTTTATAATCTGTTCTTGTATTTTGGGCTGCAAATTTCTGAGACAGGGACACTGTTTTAATGCAAAGAGCCTTGCACAATGGGGCCTATCACAGGGTGAGCTGACCTTTTATAGGGGCTTGCGGGTCAGCTGCACATAGTCCTAGGACCTAGGCTCAGGCCACCTGCCCAGGTGAAGGGAATAAGTCCTGGGATCACAGGGTATAAAGGTGAGATTCTGAACCGGCCCGCTGGGATAGAAAGAACAGCCTGAGTTCAGGGAAAGGAACAGGGAGATTCTTTCTCCTTAGCTCCTGAGCAGAGTTCCTGGGAAGGGAGCTCCATAAAGAGTAGGGGAGGACCTGGTTTGTGTGTGGAGCTTATGTTGGATTGTTTTATGTTTGAGAAATGAAACTCAACCCTGCAGGAAAAGAAATGAATCTTGATGTCATAGGGAGGGTGGTGGGTATTTATTTTTTATGCACTGGTTTAGAGAGCCCCATTCTGGTTAGTCCTGCGAATGTTACCATAATGTAAATGATAAAGAATAATGAAGTTTTAAACATAAAATTCAGGAAAGCAGTTTAGATTTTGTTAAACTTCAAAGATAAACCAAACGACAAAACAAAACTACACTACGTTTTGGGTCTAAGCTACCCAATAGTATTCCTTTACCCCTAGTGATGTCCTGAAGGGTTTGAAATGAAAATTAGCCATGCCGCTACAAACAAAAATCTAATGATCACCAAGAAAAAGTGTCCTTTTAAGTTTCCTTTAAAAACTAAATCCATTGTTGTATAGGCTCTACTTATTTGTGAGAGGTCACACCCAATTGTTGTTTGTTTCTCTGTTCAGATTTACTTCAGGGATTCCAGCGAGGCATATCAGATTTATTTAGGGAATCTGTCTGGCAAGTTACAACTGTAAATATAGCAAACAATCCCTCTGTCATATTCTGCCTGTTGTGTACACAAGCAAGCATAAGAACATAACATAAGAACGGCCATACTAAATGAGACCAATGGTCCATCTGGCCCTAGTATCCTGTCTTCCAGAAGTGGTCACCGCCAGTTGCTTCAGAGGGAGTGAACAGAACAGTGATTTTTCAATGATCCATCCCATGTCGTCCAATCCCAGCTTCTGGCAGTTGAAGGTTTAGAGACGCTTGGAGCATGGGGTTACGTCTGTGACCATCTTGGCTAACAGCTAGTGATTGATCCTCCATGAATTTATCTAATTCTTTTTTGAACCCTTCACAACAAGTTCTACAGGTTAACTGTGCATTATGTGAAGAAATATTTCTTTGTTTTAAACCCTACATGCAAATCCATCTAGATGTCTTCCAGTTCAGCCACTCCGGTCTCAAGAGCCTGTACTGTCTCTCTGAGGGTAATGGGCTGCTTGCACTATATGCACACATACACTACCTGCCACAAGGATTCAATGAAATAAGCTGGATAGCCTCCACTCTGTTGCTGGACTTCTGCCTGCATTATTTTTACTCCTGTTTTTTATTTTGTTTTGGGTGGGAGTGTGGGGATGGGAGGCTTTTGGCCTAAGTTTGGAGTATGTTGATTAGAGAGGAAGTGCAAGAAGCAGATATGCCTAAACACCACTGTAAAAAATCCCCTGTTCGCTAGCTCCTCTCATTGCTTAGGAGCTGGCTTTTTAAACCCCTGTTCTCCCTGAGTTAGCTTCTGCTCCTTCTCCAGGGATCCTAAAGAGATTGTGGATCGAAGGATAGCAGGCTAGAGCCTCATTAGTAAGCTCTCAACCTAGCCTAGCAGGCCGCTTGGCTCAGCATGCAGCCCCCACAACCTAGAGCTTCTATCTCAGAGGTGAGCAAACTACAGCCCGTAGGCCACATCTGACCCATCCTGCCCGGCCCTTGAGCTCCTGGCAGGGGATGCTAGCCCCTGGCCCCTACCCTGCTATTCCCCTCCCGTGCAGCCTCAGGACTGGGCGGCAGCGTGGCTGCGAGAGCCGCTAGCCTGCCCCGGTGCTCTAGACTGTGTGGCTGGCTCTGGCCAGGCAGTGTGGCTGCCAATCCTGGTGCTCTGACTGGCATGGTAAGGGGGCAGGGAGCAGGGGGATTGGATAAGGGGCAAAGGGTCCCGGGGGGGCAGTCAGGGGACAGGGAGCGGGGGGAATGGATAGGGGGTGGGGTCCAGGGGGGTGGTTAGGGGCAGGGAGTCCCAGGAGGGGGCAGTCAGGGGACAAGGAGCAGGGGGGGTTGGATGGGTTGGGGGTTGTGAGGGGGGCAGGAAGTGGGAAGGGGCGGATAGGGGGTGGGGGCCAGGCTGTTTGGGGAGGCACAGCCTTCCCTAACCAGCCCTCCATACAGTTTTGGAACCCCGATGTGGCCCTCAGGCCAAAAAGTTTGCCCGCCCCTGTTCTCTCTTATTTTATTAGTGCTTTTATTATATGACATTAGCACTTCTCTTATAGATGTAAAAGTGTTGTTTTACAGAGTAATCGTAAACAGGATACCTCTCGTAATAGAAGCATGTTGGAAAAAGTGTACAGCCCGTGTGTATTCTGAAACATTACTGTGTTGCTGCTATATGTGTTTTAGCCATAATAGTGGCTTTGGACGGATCACGGTATCAAACCTTTTATTTCTGTACTAGCTTTTCATCATCCCCATTAATCCTTTTTCTGCACACATCCTTACCAATCTACCTCTCTCGAAACAACCTACTACTACACCAAATGGCCACAACTACTTGTGGCAAGGGGAAAGTGTGTGTGCAGAAGTGTGAAAGGGGTGCAGAGTTATGCTTGCAGTGCCTGGTTTGTACTGTGCAGGGGTTATGGTAAAGTGTTGCTTGTGAGTGGAGGAGTAGAGGGCATGTACCATTAAGGGGCTTAACTTTCCATGTTTTGTTTTTTTGGGTCGGATATATTTATTTGTAACATCCCTAGCTGTTTCACAACTGCGGTTTTTGTGTGTGTGTTAATATATAACTGATAATATACCACCAGTGATTCAAGGTAAAAGCCTCCACTTTATTTTCCTAAAACAGATATGCTTGGGATCTCTTACTTGAAACAGGGTGTGCAGAATTAGAGACTGAATGAAACAAGATTCCTCCCTAAAGATCAAATCCCAGTAGTAATGCTGTGAAAAAGGTTTCAGGAAGGACCATGCAGCATAAAATTTCCCAATATTTAGACTACTGTTCAGTGGTCTGGGGAGGCATCTGTAGGAATTAGCTAGAGACTCAACATGTCGGAGTCTCTAGGGTTATCCTGGGACTTCTGAGAGAGATTGTATTCCTTCGCATGCTGCCTATATTTGTCTTGTTATCTCTAGCAGGAGCCACTGCTTCAGCAAATTACTCTTAACCCTAGATTGAAGGGAATGTCAAATTTAAGAGTAATGTAGCTTTCCCTAAGCAAGCCCCTAGAGCTCACTGAACATCGAGGCTCACAACAACCTGGGATCTTAAGTTTTCATCTGTTTGTTTGTTCTGGTTGTAAGCTGTTCAGGGCAGGGGTGCTGTCATGTTGTCAGATTTGTAGGCAGTGCTATTAAGTGATGCCTATAGTTAGGGTTGCCTAAAACTTTCTATTACAAGACCCTGTTTTCACTTATAGCTTTGATAAACTTTAAACTATTTGGTCTAAGACTTTCCATTAAAAGTTCCAGTAAAAATGGTTTCTATCACCTTCAAGTTTGAAATTTGGCAAGAGGGACACCCTGGCGTCAGATGCATGCTTTTTGTTGTCCCTGTGAAAATCCACCTACATTTGGTAGATGTTATTAGCCTCTGAAAACCACCTTTCAGAATTTGCTGAGGTTTGTTAGTTTGACAGCTAAGTTCTCCAAAGATGATGTCTGCATTGGGTATGCTGCTGCCCAGGGCAGCAAGTTCTGAGTAGGACTTTCCCTGCAATCGCTGCTCCTTGATGCTAGGGATTGATGTGGCACCAACACAGGAACTGTGATTGGGAATAGTCTCTCCTTTGCTCTTACTGCTCCGACTGATGTTGCCCAGGCAACAGGGAAGAGTAAGAAGTTATCTTCCCTGATGCAGAGGGGTATAGAAGCTGGCTGGGGGATGGGGAGATATGCTAGGAGAAGAAAGATTTTTAACAATAATGCACACTCACCTCCAGATCCTCAATTCCTGAGATCCAGAAGGATGATTAGATCATTATTCTGACCTCTTACGTATCACAGGCTATTAAATTTCATCCAGTCTAGTAAATGGCAGGGAAACCCATTGCCAAACTTTGCATCTCCTCCCCCTCTAATGACTAGTACACTTAGAGAGTAACTATTACTACCAGTTAGTTTGTTAATTCAAGTTGCAGAGGTCTGTGCTGTGAGTCTATAGGTTCCAACCCTGTAAATGACCCATGCAGGGATCAGTACCATTCCATATGATAGAATTTTCTTTTTCAGTTTGCTTTTTTAAAAACGGAGGAAATTACATACAAAAAAACCCTACATTAAAAGAACTTAATGGTCACAAAGTCAAAAGCACTCAAAAATAAGCAAATGTGGCAGGATCCCCATGGAAAAAATAATGTAACCATGTTGTTAAAATTGTATCATAATGTATATGTTATGCACAAGGGGGCTGAATTAAGGTTGCTTGGGCAACCTTATTGTAGAGGCACATCCCTCTCTTGAGTGAGTGGATTTAAAAAACTCTTCCATCACTGTACTGTCCTTATTACAATGCTGCACATAGTATTTGTAGTGCAGGCATACTTTTATAAGGTTGCATGGGCAATCTTAATTCTGGCATTTCCTAACATTTGAGTACTTTACTTTGCAACCTAATGGTTTTTTAAATATTTTTTTGTGTATGTAATATGTTTGTAAAGCACCTAGGACACTAAAATCTCAATGCTGATGTGGGCCTTTGGGACTTCAATATAAATATTAAATAAATGAATCTGCAGTTGTTCAGAATGGGCATTTCTTTCTAGTGGAAAAGAGCATGCAAGTGCAGACAGGAATGGTAAGGTTCTTGCTGGGCATGTATTTTGTAGCCATTCATTCATTCCAGTTGGAATTAGATTTACCGCCTTTATCTCCCCTGCCTTTCACCTTGTGTTGTCATTTACATCTGTGCAAAATGGATGTAAAATGCTATCGTAGCACCACTTTGCTCAGTTGTAAATGACTACCAAGGTACAAGGTAGTTGTGAATCAAGCCCTGTTGTTGACATTTGGTATGGAACAGTTCAGGTGTGGTTATAATACTGAGGGCTGGGTGGGATAGAACTACCTAATGCTTTTTTATTTCTTAGTGCTCTAAGTATAACTGGAAAATTGTTTTAATTTTGAAACCACTGTTTCCATTTGATGTCCTGTGCTGGGACTATGGGATCCTCCTGTGCTGGGGGCTATTAATTGTGCATATCAGTTTGAAGGATCAGGTCCTTAGTTCATAACCAGGCCAGCAGAAAGTACTCATGACCACCGCCACTGAAGCACAAGCAAGGCCTATCCATGAAACCTCAGCTTTTTCATTACTCAGGGCTGTCACTGTGATACAGCAAAGCTGTTGGGCCAAAGAAGCTCATATTTTATATTTAGCTTGACAGTGTAAATAGAGAAGTGCTTTAAAAAGCCTGTACATTCCAGCTAGGAGCTCTACCAAGGCCTGTTAATCCACAAGTGTAAGGCTTGAGCCTATGATGTGTTGAATGCCTGCAACTCATTGAGTTCAGTTGCTCAGCACTTCTCATAGTTAGAACTTTTGGGGGGTTACTAATTAAATGTCTCTGCTTTTTTTATTTACAAAGTTTGTTTGTTTGTTTGTTTGTTTGGCTTAAAAGTTAAAGGGGAAATCCTAAATTAAATACATTATCAAAAAGGAATAATATGATACCTAACTTGAGGAGGGAGGGAAGGTCTTGAGGTTTAAAACATAGCACTGGGGAGTTAAGATATCTGGGATCTAGTCCAAGCTCTGCCACAGACTTCCTGTGTAATCTTGGGCAAGACATTTATCTCCTCTGTGCCTCGGTTTTTCCATCTGCCCAATGGGAATAACATTCCAAGGCTAAATTATTTAGAGTCTACAAATTAACTTGTATGGGTTTATTTCATTACTCTGTGACAGCCTATGTTCATGGGCATATTTTGGTTGTATGGTTATATCTTCAATCCCACAAAACCCAAAGGTATGAGATGGACCCAAAATGAAGTAAACAACAATAAAAGCAGGATGAACCTTGAAATAATGTGGATTCCTTATCTTTATCATGTCTAAATTTTTCTACAACTTCACTGCCAAGATTTCATATTTTGAATGTCAATGAATGGGTATTATTGTTTATTTAACTTTTATATTACGGGGAGTGTATGTGTGTTTGGTGTGTTACAAGTAGAGGATACAGTAATTTTAATAGAAATTGCAGGCAGTGAAGTAATTTTGCCCACAAAGTTGGAAAGAAACAAAGACCCTCCCCAACAAAACCACAGTGTCCCAGCCCCATGGGGTTCTCTATTGGTGATGGTTGTACTACTTTGGTTAGCTTCCTTCCTGTGTCTGGCTACTCAAGATCACCTGTGACCATTGCAGCTGGGGAATAGCCAGCGCGCAGGAGTGCCCCAGCCGTGTACCTTCTCCCACCCTCAACACACTAATAATAGTCCCCAACCTGGGACGACTTCTGCGGGTTTCAGAGGCCACACTTCACCTGTTGGGAGAACCCGTTCATAGGGGGTATAGTCTGAGGAAGAAACTCGTGGCTGTAGCACACCTGTGAATTCTCCAATCTGTCACCTTTATCCCATTCCATATATCCTTTGTTTCTTTCCCCTCACTCACTTCTGCCTCTCCACTAAACCCCTGGATTTCCCTACCTCTCTCCCAGTCTTTTCACTCTGTCCTCCCTTCCTGCCAAAATTCTCTCTCAGTTCTCCCCATATGCTCACTTCTCTTCAGTCTTTCCTCCAAATCCTCTCCTTCTCCCTTCCTTTCCTTTAAGTCTCCTTCCTTCTTCCTCCACAATCTCTCCTCTCATTCCCTATCCAATTCTTGCCTCCCAAAGCTGTCTGACTTTCTTCCCTTCCTTCAAATACCCCAGGCTCCGTTTACACTACACAGGTCGATGTAATGTTGCTTATGTTAACCGAATTATATCAGTGCACGCACTACAGCCTTGTCCCGCCTATGTAGGTGCCCTACGACACTGACATCATAACTCCACCTCCACAAGAGGCGTAGGGCTTATGTCCGTGTAGTGCGTGTCTGTGTGCTAATGTCAGTATAGTTAGTAGACACTGTGTAGGCAGTGCAGTGTCTGTGCAGGTGCTGTGTTACTTACATTGGCTGTGAGCTCTCTTGTCAATTTCACAGTTCCCCAGGGCAAGAAAGCCAGACATCTAGGGCCCAGCTGCTCCCTGCTCCTCTGGAGAGCTGGGTGGTTGGACCCCGCTCCCAGCTGGGAGCCAAGGCAAGAAGCCTGGGTGGCTGGTCCCGGTTCCCAGCTGGCACGTGGAGTGAGAAGCCCAGGCAGCTGTACCCTGCTCCCTACTGGGAGCCCGGGAGGGAAGCCCGGGTGGCTGGACTATGCTCCTGGTGGGGAAGAGGAAGGCAAGAAGCCCTGGGTGGCTTCCCTCCCGCTCCTGGAAGGGAACGGGGAGATAGGGCAGGGAAAGCCCGTCGGGAACCTCTGGGGCAGCCGGGCTTCCAGCAGGGAGCTGCCAGCAGAGCTGAGAGACCAGGCTCTCAGCTCCCCTCACTCCCCTTTAGGGGGTGGAAGCGCTCTTGGTGAGGACGCACGCCATCAACCTGAGGAGGGTAATGTGGACGTACACCACCGCAGTAATTAGTGTGATGACTGTAAGTCAACCTAATATAGGTCGACTTAAGTTTTTAGTGTAGACATACTCCCAGTCTGGCCTACCTCTCCCAAACTACTTAAACTCTTCTCTTCCTCAAGTCTTTAATTGCCTATACACCAATGGTAGGAGCCTGGGTTACAAACAAGAGGATTTGGAATTGCAAATTTATAAGCATAAATTTAATCTACCTGAAACCTGGTGGGATGATTCCCATGATTTGAATTTTAAAATCAGTGCTTATAACCTATTAGGGAAGGATTGAATGGGCAAAAAAGGAGGGGGAATGGCACTGTATGTCAAAAATAGCATTACCTGTTTCTGAGTCACTGATAACTCAGAAGAAAAGGAGTACTTGTGGCACCTTGGAGACTAACAAATTTATTTGAGCATAAGCTTTCGTGAGCTACAGCTCACTTCATCGGTCACAAGTACTCCTTTTCTTTTTGCGAATACAGACTAACACGGCTGCTACTCTGAAACCTGTCAGAAGAAAATGATTCTGAATGTTTATGGATCAATGTCCTAACAGATAAAGCGCAAGATGGGATACTAGTTGATGTCTGCTAGAGACCATCAAATCTCATTGGACCTATTTATAATGTATAGAGGAAAAAGCTGTGTGATCTTGGACAGTGTGACAGTGACATATACTGGAGGTCTCATGCTGCCAGGACTAAAACATCCTTGGAATTTCTATAAATTATAGATGACGATTTCCTACCTGCATCCAATCCAGGAGAATTCTATGTTAGACTTAATAGAATCCTACAATCGTAGGACTGGATGGGACCTCGAGAGTTCATCTAGTTCAGTCCCCTGCACTCCTGGCAGGACTAAGGATTATTTAAATTCTAGACCATCCTTCACAGGTGTTTGTCTAATCTGCTGTTAAAAATCTCTAATGATGGAGTTCCGCAACCTGCCTGGGCAATTTATTTCAGTACTTAACCACCCTGACAGTTAGGAAGTTTTTGTTAATGTCCAACCTAAACTGCCCTTGCTGCAATTTAAGCCCATTGCTTCTTGTCGTATCCTCAAAGGTTAAGGAGAATAATTTTTCTCCCTCATCCTTGTAACAACCTTTTGTGTACTTGAAAACTGTTATCATGTCCCCTCTCAGTCTTCTCTTTTCCAGACTAAACAAACCCAATTTTTTTTCAATCTTCGCTCATAGGACATGTTTTCTAGACCTTTAATTTTTGTTGTTGTTGCTCTTTTCTGGACTTTCTCCGATTTGTCCATATAAGACTCCAGTTGAGGCCTAATCAGCACAGAGTAGAGTGGAAGAATTACTTCTCATGTCTTGCTTACAACACTCCTGCTAATACGTCCCAGAATGATGATGTTTTTTGCAACAGTATTACACTGTTGACTCATATTTAGCTTGTGATCCACTATGACCCCCAGATCCCTTTCTGCAGAACTCCTTCCTAGGCAGTCATTTCCCATTTTATATGTGTGCAACTGATTGTTCCTTCTGGTTACTTCAGACCATTTCTCCAGTTTGTTCAGATCATTTCGAATTTTAATCCTACCCTCCAAAGCACTTGTAACTCCTCCCAGCTTGGTATTGTCCTCAAACTTTGTAAGTGTACTCTGTATGCCATTATCTAAATCACTGATGAAGATGTTGAATAAAACTAGACCCAGAACTGATCCTTGCAGGACTCCACTCGATATGCCCTTCCAGCTTGACTGTGAACCACTGATGGGAACGGTTTTCCAACCAGTTATGCACCCACCTTGTAGTAGCTCCATCTAGATTGTATTTCCCTAGTTTGTTTATAAGAAGATCATGTGAGACAGTATCAAAAGCCTTACTAAAGTCAAGATATATCACATCTACTTCTCCCCCCCCCATCTACATCTTTATCCTGATAAAGAAAGCTATATTAGGTTGGTTTGACACGATTTGTTCTTGACAAATCCAAATCTGACTGTTACTTATCACCTTATTATCTTCTCTATGTTTGCAAATTGATTGCTTAATTATTTGCTCCATTATCTTTTCGGGTACTAAAGTTAAGCTGACTGGTCTGCAATTCACCGGATTGTCCTTATTTCCCTTTTTACAGAGGGGCACTATATTTGCCCTTTTCCAGTCCTCTGGAATCTCTCCCTTCTTCCAGAATTTTTCAGATAATTGCTAATGGCTCAGATATCTCCTCAATCAGCTCCTTGAGTATTCTAGGATGTATTTCATCAGGTCCTGGTGACTTGAAGACATCTATCTTTTCTAAGTAATTTTTAACTTATTCTTTCTCTATTTTAGCCTCTGATCCTACCTTATTTTCACTGGCATTCACTATGTTACATATCCAATTGCTAACCTTTTTGGTGAAAACTAAACCAAAAAAATTAATTAAACACTTCTACCATTTCCACATCTTCTGTTAGTTATTGTTTCATCTTGACAGGAACTGATCATAGAAGTAAAAGGAACTGATCATAGAAGTAAAAATTAATGGTAACTTAGATACAAATCATGACTTGATTACATTTATAGTGTGCAAATTGAATAAAATCCAGATCAGTGATATATATACTTAATGCTTTAAAAGGGCTATTTTCAAAAAGCTGAAAACAATCTTGATCCAGATCAGCTGTCAGGAAGAATTTAATCAGAAAAAATTGTGAATGATAGTTGGAAATTGTTTAAGAATACTTTATTAGAAACCCAAGAAGCCACAATCAAGGAAGAAGGCCATACTGACTAAAAAAGTAACCTGATTTAGAGGGGAAGTGAAGGCAGCTGTTAAATAAATAAATATCTAACAAATGGAAGAAATGGGAAGTTGAGAGTTATGAATATAAATCAGAATGTATGAATTATAGAAAATTGATAGGGGAAGCAAAGGCACACAAGGAGAACTCTATGGCCAGCAGAATTAAGGAAAATAAGGAGTTTTTAAAAGTATATTAGGAACTAAAAGAATCCTAACAATGGTGTTAGTTCATTACTATGTGGAAATGGTAGCATTATCAATAGTTATATAGAAAAGGCAGAAGTGTTCAATAAATATTTTTGTTCTGTATTTGGGGAAAAAAACAGATGACATAGTCATGTCATATATGATAACACTGTCCATTCCACCAGCATCTCAGGAGAATGTTAAAAAAGTAGCTACTAAAGTTAGGCATTTTATCAGCAGGTTCTGATAACTCTGTATCCAAGAGTTTTTAAAAGAGGTGGCTGAGGAGCTTGGTGGACCATTAAGGCTGATTTTTAATAAGTTTTGGAGCACTGGGAAATTTCCAGAAGACCATAAGAAAGTTAATGTTATGCCACTATTTTAAAAGGGTAAATCGGGTTACTGGTGCAATTATAGGCCTGTCAGACTGACATCGATCCCGGTCAAGATAATAGAAAGACTGAATTAAAGGAAGGTGATATAAGTAATGCCAATCAACGTGGGTTAATGGAAAATACATCCTGTCAAACTAACCTTATGTCTTTTTTTAAGTTTACAAGTTTGGTTGATGAAGCTAATAGTGTTGATGAAATATACTTAGACTTCTGTAAGGCATTTTACTTGGTAACACATGACAGTTTGATTAAAAATCTAGAATGATATAACGTTAACATGGCACACATTAAATGGATTAAAAGCTGGCTAACTGATAGGTCTTCAAATGTAATTATAAATGAGGAATACTAATCAAGTGGGTGTGTTTTCTGTGGAGTTCCATCCATGGGGATTGGTTCTTGGCCCTATGCTTTTTAAAATTTTTATCAGTGACCTGAAAGAAAATATAAAATCATCACTGATAAAGTTTGCAGATAACCCAAAAATTGGGGAAGTGGTAAATAATGAAGAATACAGATCACTGATTCACAGAGATCTGGATCGCTTGGTAAACTGAGCACAAGCAAACAATAAGCATTTTAATATGGCTAAGTGTAAATGTATACATCTGGGAACAAAGAATGTAGGTCACACTTACAGAATGGGGAACTCTCTTCTGAGAAGCAGTGACTCTGAAACGGATTTGGCAGTTGTGGTGATTAATCAGCTGAAAATGAGCTCCCAATGTGATGCTCTGGCCAAAAGAGCTACTGTGATCTTAGGTTTCAGAGTAGCAGCCGTGTTAGTCTATATCCACAAAAAGAAAAGGAGTATTTGTGGCACCTTAGAGACTAACAAATTTATTTGAGCATAAGCTTTTGTGAGCTACAGCTCACTTCATCGGATGCATACAGTGGAAATACTGTATGCATCCGATGAAGTGAGCTGTAGCTCACGAAAGCTTATGCTTGAATATATTTACTGTATGCATCCGATGAAGTGAGCTATAGCTCACGAAAGCTTATGCTCAAATAAATTTGTTAGTCTCTAAGGTGCCACAAGTACTTTTTTTCTTCTTACTGTGATCCTAGGATGCGTAAAATAAATTAATCTTGAGTAGGAATAGAGAGGTTATTTTACCTCTGTATGTGGTGCTGGTGTGACTGGTGCTGGTGTGACCGCTGTTGGAATACGATATCTAGTTCTGGTGCCACAGTTCAAGAAGAACGTTGATATATTGCAGAGGGTTCAGAGAAGAGCCACGACAAAATGGTTAAAGGATTAGAAAACCTGCCTTATAGTGATAGACTCAAACAGCTGTTCTATTTAGCTTAACAAAGAGAAAATTAAAGGATGACTTGATTACATGAGGAACAGATATGTAATAATGGGCTTTTCAATCTAGCAGAGAAAGGTATAACAGGATCTAATACCTGGAATTTGAAGCTAGACAAATTTAGACTGGAAATATGGTGTAATTTTTCGACAGCAAGGGTAATTAACCATTGGAACAATTTACCAAGGGTTATGGTACATTGTCCATCACTGGCTATTTTTAAATCAAGATTAGATGTTTTTCTAAAAGATCTGCTCTAGGAATATTTGGGGGAAGTTCTATGGCCTGTGTTATATAGGAAGTCAAACTGGATGATCACAATGGTGCCCTCTGGCCTTGGAATGTATCCGTTTATGAATCTTCCTCTGTTCTTCCTCTCTCTTTCACTCCCCCCACAACCCACAGCTTCCCAAACAACTCTTTACCTGTCCTTCTTACAAAGGGCAGTTTCTTCTCTAAATACCCACTCACCAAGTTGTTCCACTTTCTAAGTCCCACCTGAGTCTGTGTCAGTGGGAGCTGCTTGGATGCTCCGTACTTCTGAAAATCAGGCCACTTACTTAATTGCCTAAATATGGTTTTGGAAGCCAAACTTCGGACTTTTTTGAAAATTTTGGTCAGTATTGGTTAGGCACTCAAAGTCAGGAAATACCAAAGTTAAGTTTGCATGTGTAACCTTAACTGTGCCCCCTTGTACATAAGCACTGTAATGCTGTCTTTAATTACATTATAATATACACTATTAAATATTGTCATATAATACACAGGTTTCAGAGTGGTAGTCGTGTTAGTCTGTAGCAGCAAAAAAAAATGAGGAGCACTTGTGGCTTAGAGACTAACAAATGTATTTGGGCATAAGCTTTCATGGGCTAAAACCCACTTACTTGGATGCATGCAGTGGAAAATACAATAGGAAGATATATATAAACACAGAGAAGATGAAAAAATGGGTGTTGCCATACCAACTGTAACGAGACCAATTAATTAAGGTGGGCTATTATCAGCAGGAGAAAAAAAACCTTTTGTAGTGATAATCAGGATGGCCCATTTCAAACAGTTGACAAGAAGATGTAAGTAACAGTAGGGGGAAAACAATTGGCATGGGGAAATAGTTTTTACTTTGTGCAATGACCCATCCACTCCCAGTCTTTATTCAAGCTTAATTTATAGAATCATAGAATATCAAGGTTGGAAGGGACCCCAGAAGGTCATCTAGTCCAACCCCCTGCTCGAAGCAGGACCAATTCTCAGTTAAATCATCCCAGCCAGGGCTTTGTCAAACCTGACCTTAAAAACCTCTAAGGAAGGAGATTCTACCACCTCCCTAGGTAACGCATTCCAGTGTTTCACCACCCTCTTAGTGAAAAAGTTTTTCCTAATATCCCATCTAAACCTCCCCCACTGCATCTTGAGACCATTACTCCTCGTTCTGTCATCTGCTACCATTGAGAACAGTCTAGAGCCATCCTCTTTGGAACCCCCTTTCAGGTAGTTGAAAGCAGCTATCAAATCCCCCCTCATTCTTCTCTTCTGCAGGCTAAACAATCCCAGCTCCCTCAGCCTCTCCTCATAAGTCATGTGTTCCAGTCCCCTAATCATTTTTGTTGCCCTTCGCTGGACTCTCTCCAATTTATCCACATCCTTCTTGAAGTGTGGGGCCCAAAACTGGACACAGTACTCCAGATGAGGCCTCACCAATGTCGAATAGAGGGGAACGATCACGTCCCTCGATCTGCTCGCTATGCCCCTACTTATACATCTCAAAATGCCATTGGCCTTCTTGGCAACAAGGGCACACTGCTGACTCATATCCAGCTTCTCGTCCACTGTCAACACCTAGGTCCTTTTCCGCAGAACTGCTGCCTAGCCATTCGGTCCCTAGTCTGTAGCTGTGCATTGGGTTCTTCCGTCCTAAGTGCAGGACCCTGCACTTATCCTTATTGAACCTCATCAGATTTCTTTTGGCCCAATCCTCCAATTTGTTTAGGTCCCTCTGTATCCTATCCCTGCCCTCCAGCGTATCTACCACTCCTCCCAGTTTAGTATCATCCGCAAATTTGCTGAGAGTGCAATCCACACCATCCTCCAGATCATTTATGAAGATATTGAACAAAACCGGCCCCAGGACCGACCCTTGGGGTACTCCACTTGATACCGGCTGCCAACTAGACATGGAGCCATTGATCACTACCCGTTGAGCCCGACAATCTAGCCAGCTTTCTACCCACCTTATAGTGCATTCATCCAGCCCATACTTCCTTAACTTGCTGACAAGAATACTGTGGGAGACCGTGTCAAAAGTTTTGCTAAAGTCAAGAAACAATACATCCACTGCTTTCCCTTCATCCACAGAACCAGTAATCTCATCATAAAAGGCGATTAGATTAGTCAGGCATGACCTTCCCTTGGTGAATCCATGCTGGCTGTTCCTGATCACTTTCCTCTCATTCAAGTGCTTCAGGATTGATTCTTTGAGGACCTGCTCCATGATTTTTCCAGGGACTGAGGTGAGGCTGACTGGCCTGTAGTTCCCAGGATCCTCCTTCTTCCCTTTTTAATGGTGTCCAGTTTGCAAATTAATTCCAATTTTGCAGTTTCTCATTGGAGTCTGTTTTTGAAGGTTTTTTGCTGGAGAATTGTGACTTTTAGGTCTGAAATTGAGTGACCAGGGAGGTTGAAGTGTTCTCTGACTGGTTTTTGAATGTTATAATTCTTGATGTCTGATTTGTGTCCATTTATTCTTTTGCGTAGAGAGTGTCTGATTTGGCCAATGTACATGGCAGAGGGGCATTGCTGGCACATTATGGCATATGTCACATTAGTAGATGTGCAGGTGAACGAGCCTCTTATGGTGTGGCTGAATTGATTAGCTCCTATGATGGTGTCCCTTGAATAGATTTGTGGACAGAGTTGGCAACAGGCTTTGTTGCAAGGATAGGTTCCTGGGTTAGTGTTTTTGTTGTATGGTGTGTGGTTGCTGGTGAGTATTTGCTTCAGGTTGGGGGGCTGTCTGTAAGCGAGGACTGGCCTGTCTCCTAAGATCTGTGAGAGTGAGGGATCGTCCTTCAGGATAGGTTGTAGATCCTTGATGATGCACTGGAGAGGTTTTAGTTGGGGGATGAAGGTGACGGCTAATGGCGTTCTGTTACTTTCTTTGTTGGGCCTGTCCTGGAATAGGTGACTTCTGGGTATTCTTCTGGCTCTGTCAATCTGTCAATTCTCCAACAAAAAAACTTCAAAAACAGACTCCAATGAGAAACTGCAGAATTGGAATTAATTTGCAAACTGGACACCATTAAATTAAGCTTGAATAAAGACTGGGAGTGGAAGGGTCATTGCACAAAGTAAAAACTATTTCCCCATGCCAATTGCTTTCCCCCTACTGTTACTCACATCTTCTTGTCAACTGTTTGAAATGGGCCATCCTGATTATCACTACAAAAGGTTTTTTTTCTCCTGCTGATAATAGCCCACCTTAATTAATTGGTCTCGTTACAGTTGGTATGGCAACACCCATTTTTTCATGTTCTCTGTGTATATATAGCTTCCTACTGTATTTTCCACTACATGCATCCGATGAAGTGGGTATTAGCCCACAAAAGCTTATGCCCAAATAAATTTGTTAGTCTCTAAGGTGCCACAAGTACTCCTCGTTTTTATATAATACACAGTTTTTCTAAAAGTATGGATGGAGCTTCTTATAGAACTATGTACTACAAAATATGATTTTTTTCTTCTCAATGTATTTTTAATAGAAAATGACCTTGTGGATTCTACTTAGCATACAAAATAGCTTCATTATTCTAAAAAAGTAATCACTTCTTTGGTGTAGTAGAATCTGTATAAAACACTTAGTTATTCAACCAAGTTTGTATGTTTTTAAAGCAGAGTTAGAGCAGAAATCATGTCTACAGTCATCTTGTCTACAGATAAAGTTTATTTTTGTAGTAATGTATTGTTATTTACATTTGTGTCAAGTGCATTGGCCTTCAATTATACTTTATAAAAATAAAGAACCACGAATATCATTTTACTTAAGAAAAAATTTAGGTTCACAATAAAAGTAAATGCTGAAAGAATATTTAAACAATTAGAAGGTTACTGCAGCCTTACATGAAACCTTTTAGAAATAGTCTGTAGTTTTAAAAAATCCAATTAACATTCTTTCTGTTAGAAACAGGGGTTTTACCTATTATAAAGATACCCCCCCCTTTTTTTTTCAAGAGACAAGAAGTTCATACAAAATTCTACCATCTTCATTTTTTATAAACAGAATGAATAATAAGTAGTTGTTTACAACACTCAATAGTGCAATCTAAAGGACTAACTGATAAATTAATTGGAAACTGTGGCTCTAATACATTATTTTGGAATTTAAGCACATGAGATTGAATTGTTTCTGAAGCAGCATGCCTAATTATTGTATCTTCTACATTCATCTGTTTAAGTCATTCCCAATTTTTCGATTGTTGCCTAGAATATTGCTGCAATACCTGTTTTAATTGGTTATTCCCTTGTCGTGAATAACTTCATGAAAGGGGCTATTTAATATTTTGTTTAATTTAAGTCTGCACTATTTTACTGCAGTAACTGCACATTTTCAGTGTCCATGATAAAAAGGTGGTGATTGTTTTTCAAAATGTTGCTTTTTAAAAGGTTGAATATAAACTGATATTTTATTTGTTTTGTCAGGTCAATTATTAAAAAGTGCCTTTGTGAAGTCACTTTTACAAGAGAAGACTGCGACGCCTGAATGTGTTTTCAAAATATTATCTCTGCCAGCTAGACATTGCCCTGACCTTCTATGTCACAGAAGACACCTCAACTGTCTTGGTTTGCCAATTGCTTGATGTGAAACTAGCTTCCATATTAAAAAAGCTGAAGAAAGAATTACTGCCAGGACGTGAATAAGCTGACTACATTGCTTTTCCTGTGTAATCGATACCAGCAAGCAGCCTGCAAAGAATTAATATTATCTCAAGGAGTGCCATTGCACTGAAGTAACTTTATTTAAAACTGTTGTCAGTGATCCAATCAAGAGACTCAGATATTTTACAGCCAGAGATGCTACTGAGCATGATTTTTTTGCAGCCAAAAGTCTACAAGTGGGACATATTGATTGATGAGTGACTGCTTGCTGATAAATTGTCTTTGCTCATTCTGCTTGGTGTGTACTGGGCTCCATTAAGCAATTTATTACTTCATTGCCGATAGAAAAAAAGCACAGAGCTTCTCTCTCTCAACTATAGCTTTTGGAATTGTTGTAGATTGGCTTGGCATAATTCACTTAATAGTCATTCACAAAACCTAAATCAGTTTTTCATCATGGCTTTGAATGTTGCTCCTGTAAGAGATACAAAATGGCTGACATTAGAAGTGTGTCGACAGTTTCAGAGAGGAACTTGTTCACGCTCTGATGAGGAATGCAAATTTGCACATCCCCCCAAAAGTTGCCAGATTGAAAATGGAAGAGTTATTGCCTGCTTTGATTCCCTAAAGGTAAGGAAGAAAGTTGCATGTGTTAATGCTAATGCTAAAATACAAATAATTTACAAATACTTTACATCAAAAATATAAACAATAATTTCATCTTAACGTTCATCCATTCAAAACAATTTGTTCTAGGAGTACTGCATGTGATGCAGATTTTGTTTGTCTTAAGTTTTGTTTATGCAAGCTTTAAAAGAATTTGTGTTTGAGTGTTTTCCTGTCAGATGTAAATGTCTGTTTACACATCCAAACTGTATAAGACTGTGGAATGCACAATTATTGACATCTAATTTGTCCATTGTGTTCACATGAGTACTTTTCATGCTTTATCACTGTTCCATGTCAAATGTCTGGTTTAAAACGTAGGCCATTGTGCCATTGATAATAAAGCAAATTACAATAAATTAAAGGGTTTAATTTAGATCCACAGAAGAATAGATATGTGGACAGAGTTGGCAACAGGCTTTGTTGCAAGGATAGGTTCCTGGGTTAGTGTTTTTGTTCAACTTTAACTCGCCGTATCATGCCTACTCTAGGTATTGGCAGGTCTAAGCTGAGTCCATAGCATTACTAGTCGTATGTACTGCTGTTTCAACTGTATAGACTATGAAGTAAGTTAAGAATAGAGTGGAAGCTTACAAGTACACTCTTATGAGTTAACATTAGTGGCCAATCATATTTCCTAACTTCTCATATCTTAAAACATTAGCCTTTTTAAACAAACAGACAAAGCATAAACTTACAGGACTTTTGAGACCAAAGCTTTTTATGTTTAAGTATGTATGCATATTTTTAGCATGAGAAACAACAATCAGTTTGACAGGAGGGAGAAATACAACTTGAATGATAGGCATGTTCAGGGTACTCCTAAGGTGCCAGAAGCTGGTTCAGATTTCTCTTTAATGACAGGTTGGTGCTGGAGAGGTGGCCTGTGAGAACATCTGAGGCTTTCTGGTGATGAAGACAACGGTCATTTAAAGAATAATGAAAGTGTAGAGTTTATCAAAAATGTGAGTTTGGATACAGGAAAAAATAAGTGAAATGTGGTGGGAAAGAACATTGTGGTGAGCAGGCAATGGGGGTACTTACTGTTTTCTCTGTTTTTAGTTGGCTGAGATTTTGCCAATTTTATCCATTAGCTACAGCATGAATTTACACCACTCAAAGACGGGGCTGGTGCAACACCCTGACCCATATCTGGCTGTAGTGGGAATGAAAATGATTGCGGGAAAGAGGACAAACAATTGTTGCTGCTACCACCAAAGCAAGAGATTGGCTCACTGGGCTTGCCATGAGAGGGAGGCCTGTCTAGGTTTTGTGTGACCAGGTAATTGGCTTTGTTGAGCAAGGCTGTGCAGCGTTGGATTTCCCCCATCTGAAGTCAGTTATTGTGGACTTTGACTTCACTGCAGAGCACAAGGAACTGGCTGCACCACTCTCATTCTCTGTTTTCCACTAGCTTGGGGTTACTAGTTATTTGGTGAGGTCAGCTGTTCTTCGGCAGGAGCAAGACACCTGGTTAATTTCATTTCAAACCTCTCTGCAGAAGAAGACAGCATTTCCTTGTCTGGGTCAAGCCTTCTGGGGAGGGATTTTCCCTGGCAATTCTGCGGAGATAGGTCTGAGGCTCCACGGGTCTTAAACCTGGGTGCACAGGTCTCTAAGAAACCCACATATCCTAGCCACTATCTAGCAGTTTGCTGGGCTGAGTGGCTCATGGATCCCTAGCCCCACCAGAGGCACCACCCACAGGAATCTTGATTGGAAGAGTGCTTGGACCCACCAGTTGGTCTGGATGTACTACTTAAGCCAGAAGGAGGCAACTGGGAGAGGCCCTGACTGGCTGCTACATTGCCTTCTTGCCTGAGTCCTGCTTTGCTGCTTTGTTCGTGATCCCTGCCGCTATCCTATGGCACTGACTCTGACCATTGGTTGGAGTCACTGATTCTGATTCCAACTCTGACCTTTGGCCCTGGCATTCGGCCTCTGACTCTGATTCTGACCTTTGGCTCCGAATGTCAAGAAAGAGATCTTGGAGTCACTGTGGATAGTTCTCTGAAAACATCCATTCAATGTGCATTGGCAGTCAAAGAAGCAATTAGAATGTTGGGAATCATTAAGAAATGGATAGATAATAAAACAGAAAATATAATAATGTCTCTATATAAACCCACATCTAGAATACTGCATGCAGATGTGGTCGCCCCATCTCAAAAAAGATATATTGGAATGGGAAGAGGTTCAGAAAATGGCAACAAAATGATTAGGGGTATGGAACGGCTGCCATATGAGGAGTGATTAATAAGACTGGGACTTTTCAGCTTGGAAAAGAGATGACTAAGGGGGGGATTTGATAGAGGTCTTTAAAATCATGACTGGTGTGAAGAAAGTAAATAAAGTGTTATTTACTCCTTCTCATAACACAAGAACTAGGGGTCACCAAATGAAATTAATAGGCAACAGGTTTAAAAGAAACAAAAGGAAGTATTTCTTCACAAAACCTGTGGAACTTTTTACCAGAGGATGTTGTGACGGGCAAGTCTATAACAGGGATCAAAAAAGAACTAAATAAGTTCATGGAGGATAGGTCCATCAGTGGCTATTACCCAGGATGGACAGGAATGGTGTCCCTAGCCTCTGTTTGCCAGAAGCTGGGAATGGGTGACAGGGGATGGATCATTTGATGATTACCTGTTCTGTTCATTCCCTCTGGTACACCTGGCATTGGACACTGTTTGAAGACAGGATACTGGGGTGGATGGACATTTGGTCTGACCCAGTATGGCCATTCTTATCTGGCTTGACCCTTAGTTTTGGCATCTAGCCTCTGACTCTGGTTCTGACCTTTTGGCTCTGTTTTCTGGTACATGACTCGTGTTCTGACCACTAGGAATGACTGTCCATGTCCCAGTCCCTAAAACTAGCTGCCTCATGATCCTGGCAAGGATGCTGACCAAAGAGATGATTGTTTGGGGTTTTTTTCTGAATGGAACCAGTGTCAGTCCAAAATGCTATGGGTGGTGATTGGATGAAGGAAGGTGGTAGAGAACCTTTCCCTCCAATCCCCCAGCTCAGACCCATTGGTTACAGGAGTTGGCCTTCCTTTGAAGGGCTGCCAAGATAGTATGAGGACATAATATTTCATCCCTCGTCTTCTATCAACTCAGGTTCATTTTCTCTAGGGCTGGATGGAACATGCCATTGGAAGTCCTGGCTCACTGAAGCTGTCTGTCCTTGGCTGGATGTTTTAGTGCCAAGGAACAGAAAGTACTATCCAAATCAAACTGACACTCTTCAGAGAGTAACTTTGCACATACCAATAGACTGCAACTTAACAGTCTGACTGTGTCCTTGATTGGGGTGAAGGGAGGTGGGAGTGACTTGAACCTTTTTTTCTGGGTTTTGGGGAGTATGATAGCATCAGGAAGCGTAAAGTGCTTGGGGTTAAGCTGGGCCAGTTGGAGGAGGTGGATGGTAGTGCTGAAAAGTAAAAGTTAAACTGCAAGTGTGCTGAAGAAGACTTGGCTAAATAATGCTTTCTGGGTACTCTTTCATGGTGTGGCTACTTGGACCCATCAAGACTCCTGCAGGCAGTGGTGCCCAACCTTATTATACAGGAGGGCCATATAAACCTAAGCACAACCTTGTGTGGGCCAAACAGATTCTACACATTTTAGTTAATCACTTTTACTGATTTATGTTTTATGTTCAGCTTGTTTTGTATGTATTTAGATAGGTTATTTCTAAGTATAGTACTGTCTGTTTGCACACTTGTGTAAACTAAAATGATGTAAACATGATGACAAAACGCTAATGAATCGGCTGTTAGTATATTATGTTGAAGCAGGCCACAGGCCTTATGAAATGCTCTGCTGGGTCGTAGGTTGGGCATCCCTGCCCTAAGCCAAATGCAGCCTCTTGTATTTTCATTTTCATTTCCCCCCATCGCTGCCCAGAGTATTCTCTCCAGCCTCTGCTTAGTCAGCTTATTCTTATTTTTTTTTGGTGCAGAGTCCTCCATTTCTTTATTTTCCAGCCTCTTCCACAGAATAGACTGTCCCCAAAGAAGAAAGTTTCCTTTTCCATGGTAAGTGCCACCAACAAATATCTGGGCTTGTGTACATGCAGGATCGTGCTGATTTAACTAAAGGTGTGATTTAAAAAGGACTGTTAAAACTGGTGTGTGGACTCTCTTCAACCAATGTAAACCTGGTTTACTTTGATTTATCTTAAGTTGATTAGGAACAGGTATAAACTAAATCAAAATAAGCTACCCTTAAACTGACGTGAGTGTGTCTAAACAGGGTTTTGCACTGGTTTAAGTAAATGTTTAAAAACTGGTTTAAGTTGAACTTATGCAATTTCAGTGCGTAGACAAAGCCTTGGTCTCTTTTGTGAACAGTTTCTACCTGACTGGCTGCTGCAGCATTACTGCTGAGAGCATATGAGGCACCCACTTCAAGTGCCAGAGAGCTGTCAGATTTTAAAACTTTGGGCACTGTGACAAAGTTCCTCCTCTACCTAGGTGGGTCTTGCGCTTATTGGTGGATTTGCTCGCCTTGGAGCTTCACGGCAGCCCTCCGTTTGGCCATTTTTGTGAACCCACAGTCCAGGTCAACTCCTCCTGTGTCTGACCAGGAGTTGGGAGGTTTGGGGGAAACCCGGGCCCGCCCTCTACTCTGGGTTCTAGCCCTCCAGGGCCCTGTGGAATGCAGCTGTCTAGAGTGCCTCCTGGAACAGCTGTGCGACAGCTACAACTCCTTGGGCTACTTCCCCATGGCCTCCTCTCAACAGCTTCTTTATCCTCACCGTAGGACCTTCCTCCTGGTGTCTGATAATGCTTGTACACCTCAGTCCTCCAACAGTATATGTTCTCACTCTCAGCTCCTAGCACCTCTTGCTCCCAGCTCCTCACATGCACCACAAACTGAAGTGAGCTGCTTTTTAAACCCAGGTGCCCTGATTAGCCTTCCTTAATTGATTCTAGCAGCTTCTTGATTGGCTGCAGGTGTTCTAATCAGCCTGTCTTAATTGTCTCCAGAAGGTTCCTGATTGTTCTGGAACCTTCCCTGTTACCTTACCCAGGGAAAAGGGACCTACTTAACCTGGGGCTAATATATCTGCCTTCTATTACTCTCCTATAGCCATCTGGCCCAACCCTGTCACAGCACCTTAATTTGACTTAGATGTTAATTATCCATTATGTGTGGTAATGTGACAAGCTGGTGATGTGCGAGCTATAGCCAAGATTGAAAGACATGACTGATGAATTTAGGTGCCCCCATTTTTGAGTGAGCAACCAGAGACACTTTGAAGGGGCCTTTATTTTTCAGAGGATAGGTCGTCAGCACTTTCTGAAAATAGCCTTAAAGATGTCTCAAGTCAGACACTTGAAAATTGAGATGCACGGAGTCAGCTGTTGCTTTTGAAAACCTTTAGCCAATCAGGCACTGATGTTGAGCAATCACCCTATCAGCAGAGTATATATAAGCAGACTGCCAAGTGTCACACATCTCGCATGGCAGTCATTAAATTGGCAGGCCTCTCAGACCTGCCTGCATCTCAGTTGTTCACCCTCACACATCTGGCTGAGACATCAGGCATTTATCTGCAGTTCCCCCTTCTTGCTGCCAGAATCTGCTGTGGAGACTGCTGAGCAAACACTCTGGCATGTCCTCCCTTGCTGCTCCCTCAGCTAAACTGGGGCTAGAAAGGAGCAGCCAAGAAGTGGCAGTGACTGGAGGGAAAGTAGGGTTGCCAACCCTCCAGAATTGGCCTGGAGTTTCCCGGAATTGGCATTGATCTCCTGGTGACTATTGAAAGTAATTGAGGATATTTTAAGAAAATGAAATTACGTCATACGGGGGGGGGACTCCCGGAATAGCTTCAGTAAGAGTTAGTAACCCTAACTAGCGGGCTGTACATGGTGACGGGGGGAGGGATAGCTCAGTGGTTTGAGCATTGGCCTGCTAAACCCAGGGTTGTGAGTTCAATCCTTGAGGGGGCCATTTAGGGATCTGGGGCAAAAATTGGGGATTGGTCTTTGAGCAGGGGGTTGGACTAGATAACCTCCTGAGGTCCCTTCCACCCCTGATATTCTATGACTCTATGACAGCAGTGCAAGGGGAGGAGCCCACTGCCAGCCCCATGCTTCTTTCCCACCTCAGTCAACTACCAGGCTGTCCCCGGGAGCCCTAGCATCCTCTGCCTCTCAGTAGATCCCTGAAATCCAGCACCTCCTGCCCCAGGAATCATCAGAAGTGCTAGCACTGTAGGAACCCTGTACTTCCAGGAGCCTCAGCAGCCACCCACCCAGTTATTCCCAGCTTCCTCTCCTACTCCCAACCCAGCAAGATTCCCAGATAACCTCAAGGACCTGTCTGCCCCAGCCGGAGTCAGCAAGGATTGTGCAACTCCATGTCCTACACCTGCTACTGCTGGGGACAGGGACTGTTACCATATGCTTCAGTTTATGGCTATATGAAAATTATTTGCAGATATGCAAAATACCTCATTACATTTGCATAAAGGTCATATGAAGGAGCACAGAACTTGGCAGCTCTGCATCAGGTTACATGCATTGTGGGCCTCCTGCATGCCCGGTTGCTTAGCATTCCTTAGCATTTGTTGCTGCACCAGCCAGGGCTTCCTTAATTTTGCTACAACAAATATGTGGGAACAGTGTAGGCAAAAATCAATCAGATTCTCTGACTCATTTCACTACTAGCTTTTTGAACACCTGATCAATTGCCTGCTGCTCACTCCTCCCCCACACTCCCTGCCTCCTCAGGTCACTCATTGTTCCTACAGGCTTGCTCTCTCCATCTCTTCGCTCCAGCCTTACTTTTCCAACAGGCACTCTCTCCCCCTTTCTCTTGGCCTGTGGGGGTGTGTGTCTGCCTGGGCTGTCAAGCAGCAGCCCTTCTACTTTAACTGCTACTAACAAAGCTATGTGTTTTGAGGATGTGTCATCAATGCAAAAAAAAAAAAAAAGCTATCCTGATGTAAAAGCTCAATGGAGACAAGACACAGGTTGTTCTTACCCAGGTAGTTAGTTGAGGTCATCCAGAGGTTGAGGAATATGGGATTGACTTTCCCTAGCTACAGCAAGGTAAAATCTATCTGTGCCTTGTCTCCACTAGGATATTTTAGTGAATTAGTGATCTCAGCGTAAAAACATAGCCCTTGTTTTTAAAGGAAGCAGTGTGTAGTGGAAAGCCATTCCAGAAAGAGGAAAAGGAGTTTTTAATTGGCTTGAAGGCTCTGGGATGCAGCACTGAAGACCCCAGGCTGTTAGGTGCCAGTAACAGAGCAGGAATTCAAGGAGAAGTACAGTTTATATTTTACTCTTGGCTTCCATGCGTTTGCTGACCAGTGGTGTCAAGTGCCATACGGAATAGATTCATGCATGGTCACATGCAAAAATGGAAAACAAGGGAAAAGCCCTCATCCTCTTTCCTTGTCCAGCTCTCAAAATGGGCATTGTTCCACAGTTAACCTAGGTACAGCAAGGCAAAGTGAGCAGAGTTAAAAAATGTTAGCAAACCCTCAAAAGGTAATTGGCCCCCATGCAAGATTGTCTTAGGAGGCTTTCAGTCTGGCACATTGCTAAAGCAGTGTGGGATGAGGGAACAGAGAGGACAATAGGAAAAAAGTGGTGAACAGAAATGCTACAGAGAGGAGTGCACTGCAGGGATTTATTTTAAAATTTCATTAATTCTAGGTCTGATCTTCCAGTCATTGGGAGTAAGACTAATTTCTCATACACCTTTTTCTAGAGCACTGAAGAAGTTTGTAGGGGACCCCTGCCAGTTATATGGAACAGCCCCTCTCTAAATTGTAAATAATTTCTGCATGTAACATTTGCTTAAATCCAGGGCAAACTTCCCAGGGTACCTACTACAATAGTACATAGCTGAACATGAGTGTGAGGAGAAATTTCTGCAGAGTTGTGGCTGGCAGTTGATTTGCATGGGTGTTCTTGGCAGCTTTAGTGCAGGGAGTGAGAAGGAAATTGTGTGAGGGCTGCCCTATGTTTCTCCATCGTCTTCCAAGAACCTCTTCCCAGTGATACCAACTTGCATGAATTAAGAACAACATCAAATATTGTGAGATTTATGGCAAAGCCTCTGCCCCTAAATTCACGTGATTACGCGAAAATCTCAGCTTTCATTAAAAAACAAAATTAGCTCCTGGCCCTCATGGTTGTAGAGAAAAGCTTGAAAATGTGAACCATTAAGATTGAAAAACCAGAAAGCAAATAAAAAGTCCCAGAATGTCTTTATTTTTGATCCAATGAGATTTTAAATAAAATCTCATGATATTTGGAGAGCCTGACTCATTTAGTTTAAATGTTTGGGCTTGCCAATACTGCTTCGGTTACACTCTTTCCGGGAAACCTGGAAGGCAGAAAGCATGCATGATAGTTCACAACAACAAAACTGTACTCTATGATAAGCATGATGGGGCAGAGAGGCCTAGTATATAGCTCATCTGGGAGACAAATAAGTGTGTCCATAGTGAGGGGAAATTTTTTTTTTTTAAATTCCAGCCCAATGAAACTTATCTCCAAATCCATCCCTAACTTTGCAGTATTTTAGTTGCAAATTATTATTATTTGTTACAGTAGCACTGAGTCCCCCGTCAGAATCTGGGCCTTGCTGTCCTCTATACAAAATAGGGTGCTCACTGCCTCATAGAATGTACAATGTAAATTAATAACCAGCTTGTTAATAAGCGCTGCCCAGCAGCTTTGTTAAGGCTCCTGATTCTGTTGCAGAAGGACAAAAAAGGTCACACTAACAGACTCTGAGAGGACAGGTGAATGGATACCACACAGGAGCACTTTGGAAAATCCTTGTACTGTGCACACTGGAAAACCCCTAAGCAGTCAGCCTTTGCCTGCTCATCAAACTGGCTTTTCAAATGAGAGATGTGCCTGTTTTGTTTACTTATTACATCTACAGCTGTAAATGTGCATACATCTGGGCTGATAAAATCCGACTTAGGCTACCGCTTAGGAGGATTTGAAAATTCTGGTCACGTGTCTAAAATCAGGCATCCCAAATTAGAGGCCACCTTTGAAAGTTTAGCCATATATAATTTTCTCAGGGTCCTGCCAAAGATGTGCGATAAAGCCTAACAAAGCCCTCAAATCTCCTGGCCTATCCTTTAATCATAAGATTATCCTACAAAGAGTTGTGTACCGTAACTCAAGAAAATTCTTTTTTGATATAGTAATACCTAAAGGTCAAATAGAAGTTAGCCTGTGTCTTTGGGATTGAGTTACATGTAATAAGGGATGACCTGTCAAAGTTCAGAGATGACTCTAACATCATTAGAGGAAACAAGCTTATCCATTATACAAGCTACATGTTAACGTGGGGGTGGGGGAGAGAAGAGGGAGGATTCTTTCCAGATAACATAATTCACATAGAATTTGTAGCAAAATCTTTGTACAGGTTCTGTCAGGCAGTTATAGTTTAAACTTCCATTCTATTTGTTGTTCTTCGGATGTACAGTTTAATTCTGTGATGTGGCTTAATTCTGAAAACTGACTGTGTAAATCGTCTCATATTACCCTTTGTATATTCAAAGTCAGATCGTCTCCCTTCAATGATAAAAAAAAAGATTTTACATTCTTTAATGCTAATAGCTGTGCTGCTTCTACAGAACTAAGAGTGGGTATATCTACACTGCAACCAGACACCTATGGCTGATGCATGCCAGCTGACGCCGGGTTGTGGGGCTTGGGCTGTGGGGCTGTGTCATTGCTGTGTAGACTTCTGGGCATGGACTGGAGCCTGGGCTCTAGGACCCTGCAAGGTGGGAGGGTCCCAGAGCCTCTGCTACAGCCCGAGCCTGGAAGTCTACACAGCAATGAAACAGCCCCGCAACGTGAGCCCAAGTCAGCTGGCAGAGACCAACTGTGGGTGTCTAGTTGCAGTGTAGACATACCTGCTATGTCTTAATTGAGGGGTTAACTTGGGTTATATCTGCACTTGAATTAACTCCTCTCAAGTTAGCCTAGTTTGAGTGAGAGCAACCATGCTGCGAAATAGGACACGACTGGCACAGAGTGCTTGTATTAGTAGCAGAGCGTGGTTGCGTTAGCTGAGGAATTGTGTTCACTCAAGCTATAGCCTTTACCTTCTGATGAGCCTGCCAACTTCAGTTAAAACCACCAACATGCTCAAATGAAGGGGTTTTGTGTGTGGATGAGATTTGCGTTAACTCTGCAATGAAGACAAACCTTGAGTAAAGGGTGCATATTCCTTCTTGTGCATCATCAAAAGAACTGCTTACTTAGTTCCAATCCGTGAAAGCTGTGAACACGTGGTTGGCAAGAGGAATTGCACAGGTACAGTTGAACTAATTTAACATGTAGAATCTTAATTACTGGTAAGGAGCATGAAGGAAAATCCAGTTTCTCTGTCAGAGACCACACTGAGTTTGAAAGACTGGCAGACAAATAACAGTCTTGAAAACCGAGTACAATTCATATGGAAATTATTGAGACACGGTAAACATGCAACTCCTTGATATTTTTACAATTACTTTTCGGAGCAGAACAGCACTTTAAAATAGACGCACATTGTGTTTAATCTGATCTGACACTTCTCTCTGTGTGTGATAGGGTGTACAAATCCCATGATGGGAAGGAGGAAGGTTAAAGAGTTGTTCTGGGCCCAGCCGCCCTGCCCCACTGCACCTGCAAGGTCTGCATGGGTTGGGAGAGGAGCTTAATAAGGGGAGCAGCTAGCTCAGTGGCAGACCGACAGTGGAGATAAGCTGATCTGCACTCTGAACTCCTGGGATGGAGCTTATGCTGCCTGAAGCCTGGCAATAGTGACCTGACCAAGACTATGAAGAAGGGACCTGTGAGTCTCTGAAGGTCAGAGACTTTATCTTTGTGTTTAGTTCTTTACCTTGGGGACTGGTAGGAAGTGATCCAGGGAGGCAACTGCACAAGCACCCCAGAGTGTAAGACTTAGCTGCCCACCATTGGGCCCTGTAGTGGAGACCAATGGGGATGGTGGGCTCCGGCTCCCCTACCAACTCCTAAAGAGGGACAACTACAGAGGCCTTATCACTGATCCAGGGAATCAAGTTGGGCAGTACAGACCCCGAAGATAGACGGGTCAGAGCTATGAGATATTGACCTAAGAAGGGGGAGCCCTGAGGTCTCCGACTTAATCCTGAAAGTTCTCCCTTTGTTGGACTCTTCATGCATGCCCTGAAAGGTACAGACTTGAATATGTGACCTGCCTAGAGGGCAGAGTCACTGATAGGACAAACCACTGTATGGTGGAGTGCTAGTAAGGAAGTGGGACAGCTGAGAAGAAGACAACCTGCCACACCTCCACTCAACCACTCAGCAGCACTGATGGTGAGTGTCCCACTTCAGAGTGAGATGATACCACCCGTCGTCAAAACTGGAGGTGTATAACTGTGATGCGCCTCTCCTTAATTCTGGAAGAAGATGGAGAATATGTGTATTAATTGCCAAAGGTGATTGTCTGAGAGAAGATGTGGGTTACAGAATTAACCCTCAAGACGTTGCCATACTACAGCCTATGGGTTGCCTGGGCATAGGACAAGGTGGCAAGAGCAGTTTCAGTCTTGTCATTTTTTTATTTTATTTTTACTGTTCACTATTAACAATACCAAGAGCTAATCATGATTCTTCT
The DNA here is from genome assembly GCF_965140285.1 of Lepidochelys kempii. Classification (NCBI taxonomy): domain Eukaryota; kingdom Metazoa; phylum Chordata; order Testudines; family Cheloniidae; genus Lepidochelys; species Lepidochelys kempii. Next base: position 98,810,079 of record NC_136380.1, read on the forward strand.
TCAGCTCAGGTGGTAGTGTGTGATCTAGGGCAAGTCACTTAAAAAAAATGTAAAAGCCCTCTGTGCCTCAGTTTCCCCATCTGTAAAATGAAGAAACAACTTCCCTTCCTCCCAGGGACGTTCTGGTGATAAATTAATTAGTCTGTGTAAAGTGCTCAGATATACAGTGATACAGGCCACAGAAATAACTAGATAGAAATACAAACCACCTTTCAAAACCATGATCTACATTAGTGTCATTGCAGAAGTTAGGGAAGGAGAGGAGAAATTTCCAACCAAAAAGCATTGCCATTAATATGGATTTCCAACTTTAACTGCACTTTAGTGAAGATTTTTTAACTGGAAATTAATTGTTAATGTGGTCTACACACCTGCCAAATCAAGAACTTTGCAAGTTAAAAATTATGCTCTGCGAATAAGAAGTAAACATTTGGAATGACTTCATATTTGTCTGCACGTATTCAGTGAATAGTTGAGTACACATCTTCTGTATTGAATGCATTCAAATGTATACACAATTGGTGTTTAATGCAAGAACATTAAAATATGAGTTAGTCAATTTTTTTATAAAGGAAATGAGAGCAAGTCAATTAATGTATATTGAAAATAAAATTACAGAAATTCATTAAGTGTTATTTATTGGATGTCTCAGAAATACAGGCTACCTTACAGATTCATCTTGTGTACTGCCTTGCCTGCTTACTTTATAGTATGTCAAATATAATATTTAAATATTTGCAGAAGTGCAAGCACTTGATTTATGTGTGCACCAATGTGGTGTGTATGTGTACACCCCTTGATGTATGCACACATATGTAGGTATGGTATTTTTGTAAGCAAATTAAAGTTTGTATGTATGCAGAGGATTTTGCTCTGTGCACTTCACATACATGCTCTCTTGAAATTCTGGCCTACAGTGGAGTCCACTGTAAATCCATGGATTCGTAAATTAGTGGCAAAATTATTGACTTCAGTGAGAGCAGGGTTAGGCAGTTTGTAGGATTAGGCACTGGTTTATATTACACAGAAACACACTGAAAGACTTTTTTTTTTAAATTGAATCCTATGGCTATGATCAGTTTTTTAAAAATTGGAATTATTAAAAGAACTTATCTTAATATGGTACAGCTGTCATTGAGAATTATTTTTTAGACTTAGCAATTTTAGTCTGTCCCCTCTACTTTGAATTTTTTGGGTTTGTTTGTGTTAGTTTCATCCTTCACCTCTGAAAATGGGGATTTATTTTACTGATTGATAGGCTGGTGCTTATCTTAAATTCTTTTGCTATAAAAATTTTCATTAGAAAATGTTCTATAGGGTTATTCTAGTTCTGTTTAAAAAAACAACAAGGAATCTGGTGGCACCTTAAAGACTAACATTTATTTGGGCATAAGCTTTTGTGGGTAAAAATCCCACTTCTTCAGGTGAATCGTGGATTTTTTACCCAGAAAAGCTTATGCCCAAATAAATCTGTTAGCCTTTAAGGTGCCACCGAACTCCTTGTTGTTTTGTGGACACAGACTAACACGGCTACCCCCGATACTTGACACCATGCAACAGTCTAGTTCTGTTTGCTCTTCCTAATTAAAAAAAATACTCTTATCACTGTATCTGTGATCTCTCCAACCCCTCCCCCACAAAACTGAATAAACTCATGATATCCTTTAGTTTGGGTTTATGTCTTATATAATATCATGTTGTCTGGTGTTCAGACAACAGTAGCACCGAGTTTTCTTTTGCATTGTACGTCCGATGCGTGCAATTCTGAGAAAATATTGTTGCATTATAAGATGTAACCTGACAGTTTGTATTAATTACTTCAAAATGAAGTTATGTCCATGTTCGAGTACAGGCTGAAAATTCCCCTAAGGCTTTAACCTAAACTGGGTAAACCTAATATGACAAGTTTCTTTATAGGTAAAGCTTAAGGTTGGACTTTTGTCAAAGCTGTTGTGGAGTCCATACTTATCATGGATTTTTTGTTTCAAATTCCAACTTTTGATATTTAGAATGTGTGCGCTTGTGGGTGAATTTGTTGGAAAATGTAGAGCAAACTTCAGTGATGGCAAGTGCAAAACTGAAAAAATATTCTACTTTGGAAAGAAACCACATACAAATGGCACCTTCTTACTCAGCAGATCTCTTCTCTGGCAAATCCACAGTCAACTAAGTATGGGAGAATGAGTTCTTTCTAATCAGGCTTACGCATTATCAACAGAATTGTCAGTTAAATTCCAGCTGCAGGATCAAGCTCTGCCCCTAGCTACATCTGTGAAGAACAGGGCAGAAAACACAACCAGATTTTTAGATTCTAGGTTGAGTTTGCAGGCAAAGTCTCTTCTATTGTAAACTGAAGAAATTTTATCTAGAAGTCACTGAGAGCAATAAAGCTGTCCCCACACATCCAAATATCCTGTGTAGTCGCTGTTCGGAGTACAGATGCACATTAAGCTCCAGGCTGCATGGTAGACAAATGAACAACAAGAATTCATCAACAACATAGCCACACAAAGGGCCACTAGAATTAGGGAGAATCTGAATCCCCCAAGAGTTAATGTGGGACCATCGCTGTACAGTTAAATAAATAACTTGGCAAGCCAGACTGGGTTTACAGAATTCTGCTATGAGAACATCTAAAAGGAAAAGATTTGGCTTTCTCGTTCTCTGACCATCTTGAGAAAATAGCAGATTCTAAATGGGCTGCTCCAGCACACAAGAAATCTATAACCACATTTGTCACAAACTGTGTGTATGAAAAATTAGCTGGGATCACTAAAGTATACTTTATTTCTTGCTTTGATGGAGTATTCACCCCATACTACCCTGGAAGGGGTTAACACGGCACAGGAGGGGTTAAGTAACCTGAGGGAGGTCATTCTTGAGGGAGAGTTTTGGTTTGATAGAAAGCATTGATTGAGGCTGGAGCCCATCTAGACAAAAGCAGGCGGGCCTGGTATAAAGTCAGGAAGTTTGCAGCAGAAAAGGCCTGCAGGATGGCAGTCTGCTGTCATTCTTTAGACTCAGCAAGGGAAAGGAGGAAGTGTAGGGGGAGAATAAAAGCCCTTGGATCTTGGCCCTGAAAGAAGGTTTTCCCTAGAGGTTGGCGGAGTAGAAGCCTGGTAGAAAAAGCCTGATAGGAAAAGGTTTGTGGAAATGACAGAAGGTTTGGGATGTCGCGGACCTTGGCTGCTGATTTGAGGGTCCCTGAGCTGGAACTAGGTTCCCCTACCAGCCACTGAGGGAGTGGCATAGTCTTGGATTGAAGGACTGCTCGGAATGATGCCTGGTCAGCCAGTCCAGTGAGGGAAAAGTAAACTGACTGACTGGAAGGCCAAGCCATGAAGAGGGAGCACCCTTAGTCATGAAGAGAGAGCACCCCAAGTTCTGGAAAGCAAGAAGGGCTTGGGATGAACGAGTGACAGAAGGGGGCGCTAAATCAGACGAGAGTTGATCCCCAGACCCAGCCACAGGAGCATGCCCGCAACAATGAGTGTACTCCATTACACCTGAGATAAGAAAAGTTCTTCCAGCTGACACCCTTGAAGATCTCAAGTGAAATCCCGGTCCCATTAAAGTCAACTGGAGTTTTGCCATTGATTTCTTAGAATCACAGGGTTAGAAGGGAATGTAAGGGTCGTCTAGTCTAACCCCTTGCCAAGACGCAGTATTTGTTGTGTCTAAACCATCCAAGACAACAGCTATCCAACCTCTTTTTGAAAACCTCCAGTGAAGGAGGTTCCACAACCTCCCTAGGCAGTTAGTTCCATTGACCTACTGTTCTTACAGTTAGGAAGTTTTTCCTGAGATTTATCTAAATCTACTATGCTGTAGTTTGACCGCATTGCCTCTTGTCCTGTGTGTAGCAAGAGAGAACAAATTTTCTCCATCTTTATATGGCAGCCTTTCAAGTATTTGAAGACCACTATCATATCCCCCACTTAATCTCCTCTTTTTCAAACTAAACATACCTAGTTCCTTCAGCCTTTGCTCATAGGGCTTGCATTCCATCCCTTTGATCATCTTTGTCACTCGCTTCTGGATCCTTTCCAGTTTCTCTACACCCTTTCTGTACATTGGTGACCAAAACTGGACACAGTATTCCAGCTCAGGCCTAACCAGTGCTGAGTAAAGCAGTACGATTACCTCCTGTGACCTGCATGCTATGCCTCTGTTAATGCAACTTAAAATTGCATTTGCTTTGTTTGCAACCCAGCATTGCATTATTGACTCACGTTAATGTTGTGATCCCCTACAACTCCCAGATCCTTCTGAGCAGTGCTGCTGCCAAGCCATTTCTCCCCCATTCTATATTTGTGCATTTGTTTTTTCTTTCCTAAGTGTAGCACCTTACATTTCTCTTTGTTGAATTTCATTTTGTTGTCTATAGCACAGTTCTCCAATTTATCAAGGTCCCTTTGAATTTTAGCTCTATCTTCCAAAGTACTGGCAACCCCCCTTTTGCTTTGTGTTATCTGCACGTTTGATCAGTATGCTCTCTACACCTACATCCAGGTCATTAATAAAGATGTTAAATAACACTTGACCCAGAACAGGTCCCCATTAAACCTCACTTAAGACTTCCCTTTAATCTGACATCATTCCATTAATAGTTACTCTTTGTTTGCAGTTGTTTAACCAATTATGTATCCACTTAATGTTAGTTCCACCGAGGCAACATTTCTCCAGCTTGCTTTTCAGAATGTCATGTGAGACTGTGTCAAAAGCCTTGCTAAAATCTGGATATATTATATCCACCTCATTCGCCCTATTCACCAAACCAGTTACCTTGTCAAAAAAGGAAATCAACCACGTCAAGGGAAGTGATTATTCCCCTCTATTCGGCACTGGTGAGGCCACACCTGGAGTATTCCATCCAGTTTTGGTCCTCCCACTACAGAGGGGATGTGGACAAATTGGAGAGAGTCCAGCCGAGGGCCACGAAAATGATGCAGAAGAGAAGAGTGAGGGGGGATTTGATAGCAGCCTTCAACTACCTGAAGGGGGATTCCAAAGAGGTTGGAGCTCGGCTGTTCTCAGTGGTGGCAGATGACAGAATAAGAAGCAATGGTCTCTAGTGGCAGTGGGGGAGGTCTAGGTTGGATATTAGGAAACACTATTTCACTAGGAGGGTGGTGAAGCACTGGATATTTATGACGAGATAACTGCTCTGAGGATGAAGGGAAAGCAATGGACGTGTTGTTCCTTGACTTTAGCAAAGCTTTTGACACGGTCTCCCACAGTATTCTTGCCAGCAAGTTAAAGAAGTACGGGCTGGATGAATGGACTATAAGGTGGATAGAACGTTGGCTAGATTGTTGGGCTCAATGGGTAGTGATCAATGGCTCCATGTCTAGTTGGCAGCCAGTATCAAGTGGAGTGCCCCAAGGGTCAGTCCTGGGGCCGGTTTTGTTCAATATCTTCATAAATGATCTGGAGGTGTGGATTGCACCCTCAGCAAGTTTGCAGATGACACTAAACTGGGAGGAGTGGTAGATATGCTGGAGGGCAGGGTTAGGATACAGAGGGACCTAGACAAATTGGAGGATTGGGCCAAAAGAAATCTGATGAGGTTCAAGAAGGACAAGTGCAGAGTCCTGCACTTAGGACGGAAGAATCCAATGCACCGCTACAGACTAGGGACCGAATGGCTCGGCAGCAGTTTTGCAGAAAAGGACCTAGGGGTTACAGTGGACGAGAAGTTGGATCTGAGTCAACAGTGTGCCCTTGTTGCCAAGAAGGCCAATGGCATTTTGGGCTGTATAAGTAGGGGCATTGCCAGCAGATCGAGGGATGTGATCGTTCCTCTCTATTCGACATTGGTGAGGCCTCACCTGGAGTACTGTGTCCAGTTTTGGGCCCCACACTACAAGAAGGATGTGGAAAAATTGGAAAGAGTCCAGCGGAGGGCAACAAAAATGATTAGGGGACTGGAACACATGACTTATGAGGAGAGGCTGAGGGAACTGGGGATGTTTAGTCTTCAGAAGAGAAGAATGAGGGGGGATTTGATAGCTGCTTTCAACTACCTGAAAGGGGGTTCCAAAGAGGATGGCTCTAGACTGTTCTCAGTGGTAGCAGATGACAGAACGAGGAGTAATGGTCTCAAGTTGCAGTGGGGGAGATTTAGGTTGGATATTAGGAAAAATTTTTTCACGAGGAGGGTGGTGAAACACTGGAATGCGTTACCTAGGGAGGTGGTGGAATCTCCTTCGCTAGAAGTTTTTAAGGTCAGGCTTGACAAAGCCCTGGCTGGGATGATTTAGTTGGGGATTGGTCCTGCTTTGAGCAGGGGGTTGGACTAGATGACCTCCTGAGGTCCCTTCCAACCCTAATATTCTATGATTCTGTGGAATGGGTTATCTAGGGAGGTGGTTGAATCTCCCTCCTTAGCGGTTTTTAAGGACCAGCTTGGAAAAGCCTTGGCTGGGATGATTTAGTTGGTGTTGGTCCTGCTTTGAGCAGGGGTTTGGACTAGATGACCTCCTGAAGTCTCTTCCAACCCTAATATTCTATGATTTGTTCTTAGTAAATCCATGCTGGCTGCTAGTGATCACCCCTTCATCCTCCAGGTATTTGCAAATTGAATTTTATACATTGCTCTAGTAGCTCCCTTGGTATCAAGGTCAGGCTGACTGGTCTATAGTTCCCCAACTCCTCATTTTCCCTCTTTTTAAAGATGGGCACTGTGACACCCTGACATCCCAATATTCACCACTGTCATGTAATTTGGATATGTTTTGTACAAAGTATGTGTTGTGAGGTATCATTCTAAAAGTCTTCATCTGCTAGATATCAATATCTCGTTGAATTGTATGGGGTATCGTGGTATATGATGTTATGAAGTTTGGCTATGTATGTGTTACTGAAACATGTAGCGAGGTTGAAAACACCCACAAGCAGCCTTTCAGATACAACAGTAAAAAGGCCAAACAACGTTAATGGCTTATTGAGGAAATGCGCACAAGCACAAGGATTACCCCATGAACTGTGTACAAGAGAAACCTCTGAGAGATAGCACTACACGATGGGAACTGTTTGACCCAAGTCACAGCAAAAGAGCTTTCCAGCAAGTGGGAAGTAGATATAAAAGGGGGGTACCTCACTCTCATGGGGGTACCTCTCTCTCTCTCTGCAACGGCACAGCTTGAAACAACTGAGGGGCAAAGACTGAACTGTGGGAAGTGATGGTCCCAGGCTAGAAGGATTTTTAGTCTGCGTATGAAAACGTTGGAAAGCCAAGGTAACTTGTGCCTTAAGAATCTGCCAGCCTGTTTATCACTCAGGCTGAGAATTTGCTAATTTCTATCCTATATATCTAGTGTGTTAAGGTCAGTTTTGCATTTTTTGTTTATTTACTAAGGTAATCTGCTTTGATCTATTTGCTATCACTTATAATCACTTAAAATCTATCTATGGTAGTTAATAAACTTGTTTCTGTTTTCTCTAAAACCAGTTTATGGAATTCATAACTGGGGGGCAAAAAGCTGTGCAACTCTCTCTCAACATTGAGGGAGAGGGTGAATTTTATGAGCTTACGCTGTACGGTTTTCTGTGCAGTGCAAGACTGTATAATTTTGGCTTTACACTCTGGGATTGGAGGGGGGGCGCTTGAGTAACTGGGCAGTACCTTAGCTGAGCCTTCCCAGAGCTGATCTCAGTGTCTGTGTGTTTCTGCAGCTGGGGGTGTCCCTACCTGTATGTGTGCTGGTAAAATGCAACCTGAAGCCTGGGGACGGGCTTGACAGGCTGCATAGCTGTACAGTGTTAAGGGAACCCAGGCTGCTGGGTCAGGTGGGTGCAATGGTACTCCAGTACATCAGGTGGCATTCCTGGAGTGGGGGGCAACCGGTCACAGGCACTACATTAGCCCTTCTCCAGTCTTCTGGGAGATCTCCTGTCTTCATGAGTTTGTAAGCATTACTGCCAGTTGCTCTGAGATTTCTTCAGCTAATTCTTTCAGCATGCTGGGGTGAATATTATCAAACTCTGTTGACTTTAATTCATTCAGATAAATTGGAAAATCCCTGATGTGTTCTTTACTTTTCCTGATCTGCATCCCTTCCCATTTATTGTTTGATAACTTCGCTGGTCGTCCAATCACGTTTGTCACGCTGCCTGAAGTGGGTCACAACTGAGAGCACCAATCTCTGCTCAGATTGTCAGATAATAGGGCAGATACCCCAAACTAGTGGTATATTCTATAATTAGATTTCACCAAGCCAGTAACAAAAGTGCACTTCTGGATTCTATGCTAGCCTCACCATGAAGTCACAGGCAATCCCTTTAGCACTCCATGCATACACACTGGACTTTATAATGAAAGGTTATTAAAACCAAAAACCATCACATGTTAGGTTACTTCTGCGTCAAAATATATTCCAGATTTCACCAAAGAGAACACTGACAGCCAATTACTTTCGTAAACTAACTAAAGATGTATTAGCTAAGAAAAGGAAATGAGAGTTATTCAGAGGTTAAAGCAGATAAAATACGTTACAGGTGAATCAGGTTTGTAGTCAATGCAGAAATGTAATGTCTGCTAGTTTTCCATAAGCTCTTCAGCCATTTGGGGATCTCTGTCTTGCATCTGGAGCCCCCCTGTCAGTGTTCAGATTAATCAGAGATGAAGGATTGTTTCCAGGACACACTTTTATAGCTGTCTTCCCCAAAAGGCAGCCAGGCAAATACTTGCACTCACAGCAGGGGCTCTTCTTTTGATGAAGAATGCATTTTGGGTCTTTGACTTTGGGGCACCACATCAAGGACAACTTGCTTTTAAATTATCATTCTACTTCCTGTACACAAATAATTCAGTTACAGTGCTATAAATATGCAATTGCCTGCCCTTACATTCTAATAGGGAAAGATATTTGAAAACAATTCAGATAACATTCATTAGTTTTCAGGAAGTCTACACATCAAGCAAATTGCTAATACAAACCTCTGGATCTAGGGTTAATTAAGCATAAGGTACACATATATAAAGTAAATTAAGAGGTTACAAATACGTGAAGACAACAGTACTAACATTTCTTTGACCTATCTTAACAGACAAGTGAATTGGCTTGATCCATTACAATGCCCCTTGGCATTTTTTTTTATTCCTGTTAGGGCAAGTGAATGGGTCTATTAGCCCACTTAACAGCTCTTTGATACCCACACACAAGTGAATTGGCACCCCTAACACTTCTTTGAGGTTATGACCTGAGCTACCTACTCAGCACAACAATATTGTTTTGTGTGTGAAGACTGAAGAGAAGTAGGCATTAAGCAGCTTTGCCTTCCTATCATCTTCCGTTATCAGCTCACCTTCTTCATTGAGCAGCAGACCCACACCTTCCATGATCTTTCTTTTTGTCTGACATATTTGTAGAGCTCCATCTTGTTGCCTCTAACATTCCTTGCTCGCTGTAATTCATTCTTTGCCTTGGCTTTTCTGATTTTGTCCCTACACACTCGTTCCAGTCCCATGTATAATAATGTATAATAATAAGGTCCCCTCCTTCCATGTCCTGTATATATCCCTTTGGGGTTTTAGATAGCTAAGAAGCTCCTTGTGCAGCCACATTGGTCTCCAGTGGCTCTTCTTATCTTTCTTCTGCATTAGAATAGTTTAATATTGAGCCTCTAGTATTACATCTTTTAAAAACTGCTAGCCCCCTTCGACTCCTTTTCTTCCTAATTGGTCTCTTTCAATTCATTAGGACCAGGATTTCATCCCTAATGGGACCAACTCACAGATCAATTATTGAAATGAAATTATGAGGCCTCTAATTCTGTTTTTAGTCTCCTTCACTTGTGCTGCTATTTCTATGGTATTATTTTCTTAGATTTGCCACACGTTGACTCTGGTTAATACTAAAAGTGAGGTCAACAAGCCCCACTCTGTACAGGCTTTTGAAAAGGGTTTGTTCATAAGAACTGTTATACTGGGTCAGACCAATGGTCTGTCTGCGCCACTATCATGTCTCTGACAATGGCCAGTACCAGAGCTTTAGAGGAGTTTAAAGAACAAGGCAGTTGGAGTGATACATCCATGTCTTCTCCTTCTGGCAGTCAGAGGTTTAGGATTGCCCTGAGTACAAGGTTGCATCCCTAACCATATTCTCTAATAGCCATTGATGTACTGATCCAGTTCTTTCTTGCGCCCAGTTATGCTGTTGGCCATCACAATATCCCATGGCAATGAATTCCACAGGTTAATTGTATAATGTGTGAAAAAGTACTTCCACTTGTTTGTATTAAACCTGCTGCCTATTAACATTATCAGGTGATCCCTGTTTGTTTTTTATTGTGGGAAAGGGTAAATAACACATCTCCATTCACTTTTTCTACACCATTCATGATTTTATAGGCCTCTATCATATCCTCCACTTAGCTATCTCTTTTCTAAGCTGAATAGCTGTAATCTTTTTAGTCTCTCCTCATAAGGAAGCCGTTCCACACCCTTGATTATCTGTGTTGTCCTTCTCTGAATCTTTCCGGTTCTGCTATATCCTTTACAAGATGGGACAACTAGAACTGGACACAGTATTTAAGTGTGGGCTCACCATGGATTTATATAGTGGCATTATGATATTTTCTGTCTTCGGCATTATGATATCTGGATTTATATAGTGGCATTATGATATTTTCTGTCTTCGGCATTATGATATCTTCTGTCTTCGTTTCCTAATAGGTCCTGATGTTCTGTTAACCTTTTTGACTTCTACCGTACATTGAACTGAAGTTTTCAGAGAACTATCCACGGTGACTCCAAGATCTTTCTTGAGTGGTAACAGCTAATTTAGAACTCAACATTATATATGTGTATTTGGAATTATTTTTTCCAATGTGCATTAATGTGCACTAATCAGTGTTGAATTTCATCTCTCATTTTGTTGCCCAGTCACCCAGTTTTGTGAGGTCCCATTGTAACTCTTCACAGTCAACTTTGGACTTAATTGTCTTGAATATTTTTTATCATCTACAAACTTTGCCACTTCACTGTTCATTCCCTTTTCCAGATCATAAATGAACATGTTGAGTGTTACAGGTCCCAGTACAGATCTTTAGAGGGGCCCTGCCTACTATTTACCTCTTTCCATTGTGAAAACTGGCCATTTATTCCTACCCTTTGTTTCCTAACTTTCAGCCAGTTATTGATCCATGGGAGGACCTTCTGTGTTATGCTTTGACTACTTAGTTTCCTTAATAGCCTTCGATAAGTGACTTTTGTCAAAGGCTTTCTGAAAGTCAAAGTACACTATATTGACTGGATCACCCTTACCCATATGCTTGTTGACACCCTCAAAGAATTCTAATAGATTTGTGAGGCAAGACTTCCCTTTTCAAAAAGCTGTGTAGGCTCTTCTCCAACAAATCATGTTTATGTATGTCTTATAATTCTGTTCTTTATTATAGTTTCTAACAACATACAATCTTTTCTTCATCATATGACTTTACCCATCCTCTTGCTCTCTATTGTGAGAGATTAAACTTTTGGCTCTGCATTTGGAACAGAGACTACTCCAGGTATTGTCTTTATTTAATGAAGGCTTCCATCAATGGTATGACACATAGGTTGGAGAGATTCTAGCTACAGTCTTCAGTGAGGCTGTTGACTTTTAGCAAGCTTCAACTTCCCATTCAGCCCCAGGATAGTAGTCTACTGAAACCTGTGATAAATGGAGGCTACAGGTACCATGCTTGTCCTTTTCATTCCTCCTGAAGCAAAAGTAACAGTGCTGGCTGTCTAGTGCTTGAGGCAGAAGCCTTCCATCTCTGCGCTTGCTAGTGCCAAATCATAATTGCTGGTTCTGATGGATGTCTCCCATATCAAACGGTGGCTAAATTAGGCTTTTCTATTCTGGGCAGGTTAACAAAAGGCAGCTTAATCTGTATTAACAATACTTTCCTTTTTTATCTTACTTTATCCTAAAGGGAGACTAGTTTCTAGTAAATATTATAGGGTTGTCAATTAATCGCAGTTAACTCCCTGATTAACTCAAATTAATCGTGATTAATCGCACTTATAACAATATACCAAATGAAATTCATTAAATATTTTTGGATGTTTTTCTACATTTTCAATATTGATTTCAAAGATAACACAGAATACAAAGTGCACAGTGCTCACTTTATTATTTTTTATTACAAATATATGCACTGTAAAAATTTATAAACAAAAGAAATAGTATTTTTCACTTGACCTCATACAAGAACTGAAGTGCAGTCCTACATCTTACTCTGCCAATCGCTAAGACAAACAAGCTTGTTTACATTGACGAGAGATGCTGTTGCCTGCTTCTTATTTACAGTGTCACCTGAAAGTGTTCGTATAGCACTTTTGTAGCCTGCATTGCAAGGTATTTACATGCCAAATATGCTAAACATTCATATGCCCCTTCCATGCTTCGGCCACCATTCCAGAGGGCATGCTTCCATGCTGATGATGCTTGTTGAAAAAAAAAAAAGTATCAATTAAATTTATGACTGTACTCCTTGGGGGAAGAATTGCATGTCTTCTGCTCTGTTTTACCCGCATTCTGCATATATTTCATGGTATAGCAGTCTCGGATGATGACCCAGCACATGTTTGTTTTAAGAACAGTTTCATAGCAGATTTGACAAAATGCAAAGAAGGTACTGATGTGAGATTTCTAAAAATAGCAACAGCACTCGACCCAACGTTTAAGAATCTGAAGTGACATCCAAAATCTGAGCAGGACGTGGTGTGGAGCATGCTTTTAGAAGTTTTAAAAGAGCAATGCTCTAATGTGAAACTACAGACCTGAACCACCAAAAAAGATAATGACCCTTCTGCTGGTGGCATCTGACTCAGATGATGAAAATGAACATGTGTCAGTCTGCACTGCTTTGGATCACTATCAAGCGGATCATAGTTATCATCAGCATGGAAGCATGTCCTCTAGAATGGTGGTTGAAGCCTGAAGAGACATATGAATCTTTAGTGCATCTTCCACATAAATATTTTGCAATGCCAGCTACAACAGGGCCATGTGAATGCCTGTTCTCACTTTTAGGTGACATTATAAACAAGAAGCAGGAATCATCATCTCCTGCAAATTGTAACCAAATTTGTTTGTCTGAGTGATTGGCTGACCAAGAAGTAGGACTGAGTGGACTTGTAGGCTCTAAAGTTTTATACTGTTTTATGTTTGAATGCAGGTATTTTTTATACATAATTCTTTGTGTGTAAGTTCAACTTTCATGATAAAGAGATTGCACTAGAGTACTTGTATGAGGTGAATTGAAAATTTTTTTTAAAGTGCAAATATTTGTAATCAAAAATAAATATGAAGTGAGTACTGTACACTTTATATACTGTGTTGTAATTGCAATCAATATATTTGAAAATGTAGAAAACATTCCTAAATATTTAGATAAATGGTATTATATAGTTGTTTAATAGCAAGATTAATCATAATTAATTTTTTAATTGCTTGACAGCCCTAGTTAATTTGTATATGTGTTTCTTTAAAACTGTTTCAACTGTATTAAAAAAGGAAACATTCCTTTCTGTTGTTATTTTATGTGGTTAACTATATTTTTACCCTACATTTTGTATTAGGTATTCTACTTCATTTTAAATCACAATTTTGGGCTAAATTCAACCACCATTTCCCTTTGCCAATGGTAAAATCATTTTAATCTCTTTTTCTTTCTAAATCCACTTCCATCTATTTAGTCAGTGTGAAGTCTGATTTCTTTTACAGAGGACTTCAAGAGATTTCAGCTGTCACCTAAAACATATGTGAAAAACCCTGGCTGTTTTTCAACATGCCAGTTTAGTAAATCACACACACACACATTAAAGAATAATCACCCAGTTTGATGTAAGAGGCAATATTCATTCAGGATGATATCAGAACTGGCATACAACTTTGAGGATTTTGTAGGACAGGAATGAGGGAGAGTACCTTAGCAAGCTAAGCATGTTTGCATAATTCTTTTCCATCCTAAACCTGGCATTGGCCAATGAAATAAGTCCTCCATTGTTAAATGGAGAATAGGTGGTCTTTTAAAACAAATATTGGTATAAAAACGTGGCATTTTGCCAAATTTCCCTAAAGCACCAACAGTTCTTTAAGCAGATATTTTCTTTATCAGATATTCAAGCATGCCAGCTGTTGCAGCATATACACTGTGTTTAATGAGCAAAGGAGTTTATTAATAGATCTTTGAAATGAGACTATTCTTTCTAATTAGTTATTAACCTTTAAATCCTGTATACTTCAGAGGATCAAATGTGGTCCATGTCATACATGCCACTGAGCGATTTGATTTAGTTTAAAGCAGCTGAACATATTATTAGTAATGGAAATTAAAAACTGTGATCTAAAGGTAGCCAATAGGTTTTTCTATTGAATGAGAAATTTTATCAAGAGCTAATTAAATTGTAAATGAAGTTCAGTGAATTGATATCCGTATATGTAGCCATGCACTGCATGGCATTGCTGAGCTAGCATAGCTCAGTTTTGTAGACAGCTAGTTTTTGGCTGTGCTTTAGTTGTTGACATTGGATGTCTGCATTGCTGTGGATACCACAAGGAGCCTGAGTAAACAGAAACATTTTATCAGAAGGGTAGCCGTGTTAGTCTGTATCCACAAAAACACGAGGAGTCCAGTGGCACCTTAAAGACTTACAAGTTTGCAAACTTAACACCATTAATTTGGGTCTGAAGAGAGACTGGGAGAGGCTGGCTCATAACAAAAGTAATTTTCCCTCTCTTGGTATTGACACCTCCTCATCAATTATTGGGAGTGGACACATCCACCCAAATGAATTGGCCTTGTTATCACTGGTTCTCCACTTGTAAGGTAACTCCCTCCTCTTCATTTGCCAGTATATCTATGCCTGTATCTGTAATTTTCCCTCCATGCATCTGAAGAAGTGGTTTTTTACCCACGAAAGCTTATGCCCAAATAAATCTGTTAGTCTTTAAGGTGCCACCGGACTTCTCGTTGTTTTTGTAGAAACATTTTACGAAGTATGCTGACTTCTGCCTAAGTTTTTTCAAGAGATGCATTTAAGCACAATTGTGCATTCAAATAAATAGGAATATTTTTGTAAGAACACTGTAGGTACCTGTTGTAACTGGATGTGGCCACCCTGTGGGCAGAATTTTATACTTAACTGATCATTCTGTACATGCAAAACATAAAATTTCTGGAAACACTAGGGAAAAGCCAGAGAAATCAAATTACTTTTTTCTTGTAAAATAATTACAGAATTAGTGTATGTAGAGAATAGAGTAGATTGAATTTGTTTGTTAATAGGGCGTTTGAACTACATCATAGGGACTCTTACTTGAAAATTTAATTCAAATTGATCAACTTCGGCAGTAGCACTGTCATGCAGAATGAAAGCTAAGTGCATGACTGTAAAAAAGATAAATGGCAGTGCATCAAATTGTCTAATGAAGTCCCACAGAGGTCATTGTTAGAACTTGTCTTATTTAACATCTTCATGATTTTGCATTCCTTATGTGAATAGTGTACAACAACAACAAAAAACTTAAATCAAAACGAACAAGCATAACTTATCAGTACAAATTCAATAACTTTAGCAAACTTCCCCTACACCTCTGAATGTGTGTGTGCTTAGTTGCTGAAAAGTGGCCAGATGGTATGGTGATGGGTACTTAAGAAATATAGCTGACAACAACATCGTTTAGTAAACTTCCACCACACCTCTGAATGTGCGTATGTCTAGTTGCAAAAGATTCTCATTCATTTCCTCTGTCAAAGAGCTCAGTAACAAAATAGGGAGTATCACCTTTTCAGTGGAAGATCTGGTTGTGGACATGGCTTCCATGTATCCATTTCTGAAAATTAGTCTGGGTTTAATCAGTATCATATCTATATCAACATATGTATATATATTTAAACATGTGTGTTCACTATGCACTTAAGTGTGTCTGTGTCATTCAGAAGTGACTTGGTAGTCTGTGGTAGCATAAGCTCAAATAAATGTGTTAGTCTCTAAGGTGCCACAAGTACTCCTTTTCTTTTTGCGGATATAGACTAACACGGCTGCTATTCTGAATACTTCTTTCAGGCAGTCTTGATGAAAAATTCAGAGAATGGAATTCTGATACAAGCAAAAAACCACAGATCTCTGGGAAAGTAAGCTGTCATAAAAAAGCCACCTGTATAATTTTTTCAAAAACAGACACACAGAATGCAGTGGAATATCTGTTTTACAGATTCTTCTCTCAAATACTTTAAAAAAGTAAGAGATAAACAAGAAAAATTCTGCTGTTCACAAAAACACAACTAGGCACATACCGCTGCATATTATTTCTCAAGTATTTTTATAAGTTCTCTTTTGAATTTGAGTGTCAATGATTTTTCCACTGTGAAACTCTTCCGAGGGAAACCTGGTGTTGGACATGTTTACATTGTGATATCACAACTCTGAGCTCCCACTGTAATTAGTTGGTGAATTTTAAGGCATGTTTTATGAACAAAATATGAGATGGACAGAAAGCCTGCCCTCATCTAATGGCCCAAGCTCTGAAACAAACATGAAGTAGGTAAGCCTGAAAGGGTAGGATGTGACCCTTTAGGAAGAAAGGCTGGATCTGGGAAGTATTGAGAATCTGGGACCATCAGGCACCTGATCCACCCCACTGAAGTCAAAGGGAGCTTTACTAGAAGCTCAGTATCAAATCTAAAAGATATTTTGGAAGGATGAATGGCAGGGTGAAGGTAAACAGGCTGTAAATCACAGCTACAGAGGAATCAATTGCTTTGATTTTTAGGCAGTTCAACTGCTTTTTTTTTTTTCACGCTCAGACCAACTTGCATGTGACAATGTGGCCACTGATACAACAGGGTGCCCATCGGAGTTAGGAGTACGATCAGGAGTTAGGAAGTTCTTGTTGTCTAGGATACTAATATAGCAGAGCTCTTCAGTTTGTGCTTAAATCAAGCCCTACTCAGCAAAGCACTTATTCAGAAATACTGTATGCAAATTTGTAAGGGAAAGACTTTGTGAAATAGCAGGTGAGGAGAGAATAAACTGCCAAGCCAAATGAGGAAAGTACAGGCTAGTTAATACACTGTTGCTCATTAATTTAATTGGCATCTGACAAACACTCATTTCAATCACAGCACTGAACTGGTTTATAGTAAAAGTTTATTAAACAAGAATTAGTAGGTTTAAGTGATACCAAGTATAAAGAGTAAAGACAGAAAGGGTTACAAACAAACAGCAAGTAAAAATATATTTTCTAATAGCTAAGACCTAATTTAACAAGCTACAGTCTTTGTTCCAGGTAGTTTCCTCACAAAAATCTCCCTTTTCCAGCAAAGGCTGACGAGCTCTTAGCCAGGATTCTGACAGAGCCCATGACACCAGCTTTTCTTGTCTCCTCAGGTGAAGAATAACACAGCGTCTTTCTGTGTGTCCTGATACCTCAGTCTGCCTTTGTTTCAAGAGTCAAAATGATCCCCTGGGGTTCAGACTCCTGTCTCCTGGGGGGGGGGGGGGCTCCATCTTGATTAAGGTGTCTCCTGGTATGTTCCAATGTGATGCTTCCTGCTGCAATTTTACAATGTAAATGTCCTTGTAGCAGTTCCCAATACCAATTTACTGGGAGCTGTCCTTCCTTTGTAATCCAGACATGTTGATTTCCCAATCACCTGGTGAGCTTTCATGGTTCTGTTTACCACATATGTAAATTGCAATCCCATTGTCACTGGTCAACCCTGCTGTATTTGTATTCAAGACCTGGGCCAGACCTGTTTTCTACTTTGTTCAAATACAGGCTTTAAACCTTAATATCAGAAGACATCCATAACTCCACATACAGCACTGTCACATATATTTCACAATATTATTGACCAGCATGTTATTAGTTTTCAAATGGTACCTCACAAGGCATATTTTGCACAAAAACCATTACAACAGTGTGAACGGTGTGAATACAGCAGTGCCTAGGGTCACAGTTACTTTATACTTTTCAAAGATAATTTTTACATTATTAGGAAATCTATCAAAAGGAGCACGTTTTTTCTCTCAAAAGTTGGAGTGGATATACAAAGAATTTCTGTAGGTGTTTTAACAAACAAAACAAAAAACCACAACATTATGTTGTGTACATCACAGTTTTTATGAGAATCTCTGAAATGTCACATTTTTGCATAGCTAGAAATGAAGGCCTGTTTCCTAGGGGAACAGGCACTAGTATCTTCCAGTGTAAATTAATATTTTAACGTGTCCTGTAAAAACCCTTCAGCTTAGTGCTGTGTTCACTGGGACAGTGTGCTGCTGCTAGAGAACAATGCACAGCAGTACTACGCATTTAGCCCCAAGTCTTCAAGAGAGGCTTCTAACGTTGGGTGTCTCCATTTTGGGATGCCCAAATTTAATCACCTAGACCATTGATAGCCTCAGAACATCAAGACCTGTAAATATAGCTTTAGGGGCCTACAGTAACTTTAGAAATAGCTCTCTTCTCCACTGAGCTGCAGGAACACTTAACCACTATGTTTTCAAAGCCCTGTATAAATATTTACTAATTAACCCTCCCATCCCCTTTTGGAAGGAGGAAAGGTAAATAAATATGACCACCACTTCACACATGGCAAAGCAGAAGCACAAAGAGATTAAGTAACTTGCTTAAAACTATACAGCAAATCATTCCTAGAACAACCATTAGAATAAAGGTCTTCTTCCAGTGTTTTGGACCTGCAATTTCAGCTGAAAGTTGTTTATTTCTCATATACTACTAAGCTGGTTTGTATTGTGTCAGGTAGCTTTCGTGAGCTACAGCACACTTCATTGGATGCATGCAGTGGAAAACACAGTGGGGAGATTTTATATACACAGAGAACATGAAACAATGGGTGTTACCATACACACTGTAATGAGAGTGAACAGGTAAGGTGAGCTATTACCAGCAGGAGAGAAAAAAAAATCTTTTGTAGTGATAACCAAGGTGGCCCATTTCCAGCAGTTGACAAGAACGTATGAAGAACAGTACAGGGGGGGTGCGGGGGGGAAATAAACATGGAGAAATAGTTTTACTTTGTGTAATGACACATCCACTCACAGTCTTTATTCAAGCCTAATTTAATGGTGTCCAGTTTGCAAATTAATTCCAATTCAGCAGTCTCTCATTGGAGTCTGTTTTTGAAGTTTTTTTGTTGAAGAATTGCCACTTTTAGGTCTGTAATCGAGTGACCAGAGAGATTGAAGTGTTCTGGGACTGGTTTTTGAATGTTCTAATTCTTGATGTCTGATTTGTGTCCATTTATTCTTTTGCGTAGAGAGTGTCTGGTTTGGCCAATGTATATGGCAGAGGGGCATTGCTGGCACATGATGGCATATATCAGATTGGTAGATGTGCAGGTGAACAAGCTTCTGATAGTGTGGCTGATGTCATTAGGCCCTATGATGGCATCCCCTGAATAGATATGTGGACACAGTTGGCAACGGGCTTTGTTGCAAGGATAGGTTCCTGGGTTAGTGGTTCTGTTGTGTGGTTGCTGGTAAGTATTTGCTTCAGTTTGGGGGGCTGTCTGTAAGCAAGTACTGGCCTGTCTCCCAAGATCTGTGAGAGTGATGAGTCGTCGCTTCAGGATAGGTTGTAGATCCTTGATGATGCGTTGGAGAGGTTTTAGTTGGGGGCTGAAGGTGATGGCGAGTGGCGTTCTGTTCTTTTCTTTGTTGGGCCTGTCCTGTAGTAGGTGACTTCTGGGTAATCTTCTGGCTCTGTCAATCTGTTTCTTCACTTCAGCAGGTGGGTACTGTAGTTGTAAGAAAGCTTGATAGAGATCTTGTAGGTGTTTGTCTCTGTCTGAGGGGCTGGAGCAAATGCAGTTGCATCGTAGAGCTTGGCTGTAGACAATGGATCGTGTGGTGTGGTCTGGATGAAAGCTGGAGGCATGTAGGTAAGTATAGCGGTCAGTAGGTTTCCGGTATAGGGTGGTGTTTACGTGACCATCACTTATAAGCACTGTAGTGTCCAGGAAATGGATCTCTTGTGTGGACTGTTCCAGGCTGAGGTTGATGGTGGGATGGAAATTGTTGACATCGTGGTGGAATTCCTCAAGGGCTTCTTTTCCGTGGGTCCAGATGATGAAGATGTCACCAATGTAGCGCAAGTAGAGTAGGGGCATTAGGGGACGAGAGCTGAGGAAGCATTGTTCTAAGTCGGCCATAAAAATGTTGGCGTAAATGTGGGGCCATGCGGGTACCCATAGCAGTGCTGCTGATTTGAAGGTATACATTGTCCCTAAATGTGAAATAGTTATGGGTGAGGACAAAGTCACAAAGTTCAGCCACCAGGTTTGCCGTGACATTATTGGGGATACTGTTCGTGATGGCTTGTAGTCCATCTTTGTGTGGAATGTTGGTGTAGAGGGCTTCTACATCCATAGTGGCCAGGGTGGTGTTTTCAGAAAGATCACCTATGGATTGTAGTTAAATTAGGCTTGAATAAAGACTGGGAGTGGATGTGTCATTACACAAAGTAAAACTACTTTCCCATGTTTATTTCCCCCCCCCCCCCCACTGTTCCTCACACATTCTTGTCAACTGCTGGAAATGGGCCACCTTGATTATCGCTACAAAAGGTTTTTTTCCTCTCCTCCTGGTAATAGCTCACCTTACCTGATCACTCTCGTTACAGTGTGTATGGTAACACCCATTGTTTCATGTTCTCTGTGTATATAAAATCTCCCCACTGTATTTTCCACTGAATGCATCCGATGAAGTGAGGTGTAGCTCACGAAAGCTTATGCTCAAATAAATGTGTTAGTCTCTGAAGTGCCACAAGTCCTCCTTTTTTTTTTGAAAGAAGTCTATAATTTTCAATGGACTACTGAATCATTTATCAGGAGGAGTGATTTCCCCCCATCCCTGCAGCACAGGTGGTGGTTGTGATTTACTCTTGAGAATATAAAGACAAATTCAGTGGAGCATGACAGCTCATTTTAGTAATTACACAAGTGTTTCAAATTGCAACCTTCTGCTGAGCACCGAGAGTCTGTAATCTTGTATTACAATGAAGTAAGTATGCAACTTGCAATAAATCTGGGTATTTTAGAACTACAGAATATAAGTAATGTCACTTGGGGTTCAACAAAAATTGATTTTTTTTTGTTTTTGTCTGTATTTATCAAATGTCTTACTGAACATTCAGATCAGCAAAACTTTACCAGTTTTCCTATAGCCCTTTATATGTATAGTTGGGATCAGTGCCCAGGAAGTTTGGACAGATAGTGAAAAGGCCCAAGCACAATTTACACCCATAACATTTTCACATGAGGTTTGCATCTGCCAGTCAAAATCAGACTATTTGTGCATTTACCTATCTAATTATGGACACAATACTCTTATCATTTTTCATGTACAAATCCTTTTCACTTTTTTTTTGCAATTTAATTTTCCTACGTATTGTTGGTTCTTAAACCCTCCCTATCTTTTTATAAACCATGGTATGGCAAGAAGGCAGGGCACTTTGAAAATTTCATCCTTAAATTAGGTCAAATATTTAAATATGACGTGTCTGGAACACTTGCGAATTTCAAGGTTTGTTTAAACAGTATAGCTACACCAGTGAAGCTTCACTGATATAAAAAGTAACTATAACATCTGCGTAACTATATTGGTGCCAAAATTCCCAGTGTATACAAGTCCTTAGCAAAGTTTCTTTAAGGATTGTAGATTTGCATAGCAGCATTGTTAGGTATATTTCTTAAGTATCCATCACCATAGCATCTGGCCACTTCTTAGTAGCTAAAGCTTATGATTGTTAATAGTTCCACTTCAGCAGAGCGTGTGACCAAATTGTATGATCCTTTATCAAGCGGAACTTGCAAACAACCAGAACTTGGCTCTATTAGTTGTGGAAATACAACCTCTTTTCTAACTCCCCCCGCCCTCTCCTAATTTCTATGATTACAAAATCACTCAGCTAGGAATTCATATCTGACAACTTGTCGGGCCTGAGACATCATAAATAAAATCAGACCTTGGTGCAAATTAAGGATCTGCACAAGTCCAGCTTCAGCATTTGGACATATATTAGGCCTTGTCTACTTGGAATTCAGGAGATATTTGGAACAGCTGAATATCCTTCCTAAACCCCTGTTAATTGTAGTACATGCTGCTGATCCTTCTCCCCATGGAAGCTGGCAACTTTTTTGGCTTCACTGGGACCTGGGGGCCTTTATTGTATGTGAAAGCTTGATTGTATTTTTATTTAATCTTCAAACACAGAAAATTCCCATTTATTAGTATGCTGACTTGTGATTTTTCTTAATAGTAGGAGAGACCAGGAGAGTTAGGAATAATAGCATTGTTATCTCTCCTATTAAGGAACACAGGACCAAAGAATTGAGATGGTTTCAGTTTTGTGCATAAGTTCCCCAGTTATTTACTGTCCTGAAGATGGTCAGATGCTTAGGTGGAGGCAGTATAAGTGCCTATATATAGTAATAGATAATTTCCCCCCAAGATCCTCGAATTTGTTGTGGAGGTTTTTAGAATGTTGATAAAAAGTTGTAGACATTGGATTTCCTTCATCTCAGGATTATCCTCTCAGCTACTGTGAGAGAGTTGAAAACCATTTCAGAATACAGCAAAGGGCTAGCTTTTTTTCTGCATTCCTATCAAGCAGATCTGAAGTGTTAGAGAAATATTTTCGCTATTTGATAATGCTGTAGTAGTATCAGATCAGATCTTTTCAAAGAATATCAGGTATGCTGGCAAATGGTTGATTGCATCTATATAGTTTCTCGGGCACTAGGTCATTTTAAATAGTCTATCTGGGGTCCAGCATGACTTATGTTGTATTCTGTTTTACTAAAACTTTAATCTTAAAGGCAAAGAATTAGTGTAATCCATTCCTGATGGTTCTCAATTAATTTGATAATAGCATATTGAATATTGGGGAATTCAGTAACTGAAATTGTTTAGTTTTACCCTGAAAATTGATCAATTCGTCATCAATCCTAATATTCCTAGTCCCCTTCCTTTCCCATATATCAGTTTTAAACACATCTAGAAAAGAAAACCCTGCTAGGCATGGATCTCCATTTATTTATTTATTTTCTTTCTTCTTCTTTCATTATGTGTTGACATACAGCATAAGGAAAACTGATAACGTGTGGCTTAGAATATGGCAGACAGCTGCACACTATAAAGGAGCTTCTACTGAAGTGCCTAAAATAGCTAAAAATTGCTAGTTTCTCCACTCCATGTGGAGTTGCATTTAAAACGAATTAGAAATTTTTCATCCACTGAAATATTGAGACCTGTGACTGATGTTAATATCAAGAAGTTCGATGAACACGGATTTATGGAAGATAGTGTTGCCTAGCGGATAGAGCACTGGCCAGGGACTCGGGAGTCCTGGGTTCAGTTCCCTGCAGTGCCACTGGCCTGCGTGACCTTGAACAAGTCACCTCACCTTCTGTGCTTTAGTTCCTCCATGTGTTAAATGGGGATAATGATACAGACCTCTTTTGTACAGCGCTTTGAAATGTGCTGATGCAAGGTGCTATGTAAGAGCCAGATATTATCAATTCATGAAGAACTGTGAAATCAACATTAGGTAGGAGTTCAAACTAATCTGGCTGCTTTATGATCATTGTATAATCAAACTCTGTTGGGATAGTTCTCGGTATGCCAAGAAATCAACTATAGTAATCATTGGGCACTAAATACTGATGAAAGCTATCATGTGTGTGGTGTGTGGAATCTCAAATGGTCCATTAGTATTAAAATATAAAGAATTCTTTTCAATTAAAAAGGAATTGCACTACTGTTTGAATTCCCCACTGATGAGGTAAAGGAGTTGGTTAAACCCCACTCAAATGCTGGTTGGTGACAGTATATTATGAATGTTCCTTCTGATGAATGGTGCTCATCCATCACAATTTTCCTAAGGCACACTGATGCAAAATCTGCAAGAGGAAAAGACAGATTTGCCCACGTAAATCATTTTTTTTAGAATAGCTGTAATTTCAAAAACATTATGAAAAATTATAGTCTTGAATATTTTAATGATTGACAGTTTAAACTACATTATATTTTTAACCTGAATGCCCTTCAGATGAAACCACTTTTGAAGTATTGTGGTAATTCTAATCACTGATGATGTACATGTCAGACAAGTAGAAGATGGAAACAAATATTTCACACTTCGTTGTTCAAAGAGAACTACCCCTGTGAGGACTCTAATCATTAATTTTTTTTCTTCAACAAAACTTTCTCTTGTCCTCCAAACTTAGAATTTTGTGGAGGGGTTTTCAGCCTACACTAGCACGTAAAGAAAGTTTTCAGCTGAAGTTCTTTGTGATCTTTTAGTAGCTGCATAAGTACTGTTTTCTTCTCTTCCCCAGCCTAAAAAAGGAAAAGTATAGAGGCAATATCATTCAAGCTCCACCTGTTAAGAAACTAGTCAGCAAAAAGTTCTTTCAATCACAGGTGATGTTATTAGCCCCTTCCATCAGATTGTGTTTTGTTTTTGTTTTTTTGCCTCCTCTGCCTAAGGGGGAGCAATGGAGTCCTCACCTTAATCCTCTGTTTCCCCTCGCTTCTTAGCATCCAAAAGAAAAAGATAATGAGAAAATGAAAGAGAGGAAGGAATGGGATGTGGGAGAGCTAAGAAGAGAACCTCAGAATAAGAAAAGTATGGCTGTTGATGTCACTGCTCAAATTCAGGTTAAGGTAGCAGTCTGTGCTCCGTATGCCATCTCTACCCCTCTTTCCATTCAAGGTAGTCAATGACTTCTATATACAGGTGTATGAGAATGGAATTGGGTAATGGGTGCAGCTGCAGCACAGTACTCATCGGGCATTCTTGGACCTGCTCTTCTGTTCTGGCACTGTAGGGTGCTTTTCTCCTTTCCCTAAGTGGCTTTCACCCTGTTTCTTCCATCACTAGCGGGGTTGCTTCACACTGACAGTTGCAGAAGGCACAGATCTCATGCCTGTGGGGAATTTTCATCTTGGGGCTGATGCACAAGTTTGTCCTGTGTCAGTGAAAACGCCTTCACTCTTGGAAGAGTTCTTCCTTGCCCATGGCAATAAAACCATGACTTGGTGGTCCCATGACTCTGGTCTGCATTGTAGTATTTTAGACACCTTAATAAATCTGTCATGTCTTCATACCCTCTAAGTCTCCATACCCTAGCACCAAGAGCTGTCAGCTTGTCACCACACCAATGCAGTTGTGCCTGTAGGCAGGACCCCTTGTCTCCCATCTATCTAACTTAAGGGGAAAAACAGAGCTCAAGTGGATGAGATCAGCCACAGAGTGGTGTGAGGATTTTTGGAGATTTTTCTGTACAGTTTATGGATTCTGGCTGAATTTGTGAAGCTGTTGCTGTACAAATTGCTGTATCGTGAATGCCTCTCTGTATGGGTATCCTCAATGGGCTACCAGGGCTGTATCAGTCTTCTCCAGAAGAGGGACAGTGGGTAATACTTGACTTTTAATGACCAGTCAATAGTTATGCTAGAGTAACTGCATCCTAGAGGAAACCAGTTTTACCTTATTCCTCTGAGGGACGGGGAGAAACGGAGAGTAGAAAGTTACCAAAGAGTGCAAACAAGCAGAGGTGTTGGTAGGGGAATATATGAACAGATTCACAGGGGAGCTTGCAGTGCAACACACAGGAAGTGTGTGCAGGATGAAAGAAGAGCACGGACCAAGATCAGAGGAGGTCAATTAGGAAAGAAGACTCCATGTTTTAGAGCCCAAACCATGCTTTGCAGCAGAATGACCTGGAAAGCCCAGACAATGCTCTGGAGTGATAAAGAAATTGAGGGAGGGAAATGCATGTATTATTTATTATTCTGTGTGGATCTGCATATTTTTTATGCTGTTAAAGAGCAATAATGTGTTACATGCACATTTTACTCAGAAATGTATAATATTCTACACTTACCACCTGCCTCCTGGGAGAGTTAAAAGTGTAACACAGAAGGCTCACATCTTCAGTGGGATTCTGGGATAGGGTGTATTTAAACTAAGGGGGTATCGTGGGTGTCAGTGTCCTGAGGGCTTAAGGGAGGTGGGCTGAGGGGCTCCACTTCTGTGAAGTGGTATCACATGGAGGGTCAGTGCCCAGAAAATATGCCAGAGAGGCCAAGGGAAGAAACAGTGCCGCAGCCTACTGAGACCCAGGGAAGCTTAAAACTTCCAGTGGCTGAGTTCCCTTACTGCATCTAGTAAGTGGCCATGATGGGGCACTTGACTCTGTCCATGACAAGTAGCTTTCACAGGATAGTGGGAACTGGACCAAGAAGCTTTTCTGCAAATACGTCATCAGTGGGGGAGTCCTTCAAGGGACTGGCGAATCTCCAAGCTGATGGAAAAATTACTCAATTCTGCAGCAGTCCATTGACACCCTGGAACCAGGAACTGGTGTCTTTTCTACAGCTTTAGAGTTAGGGCACAAGTATTTATGCTTTGGCTTCCTCCTCATTTCCAAAATTCTGAACAAAACAGATCACACAGAGAAGAATCCCTTGTTAATCGAGGTGTTCCTGATTTACTGACTGCCTGAATCTATCAATCTTTAAATAGTAGTGCCTGTTGAACAGAGCAGGTGTGACCCATGTCCTCATGCCCCCCTCCCCTCCAGGCATCTATACACTGTCCCTAAGTTCCCTCTTACTGCCCATGGAAGCGAGGTGAAACCAGTGGTGTTTGCCTGCTACTACTTAATGGGATTTACTTCTACTATAGTGTTAGCCAGGGTTAAAATTCCCTTCATTCTTCGCTTCATGCTTCCCCATTATTATTTTTGCTTATTAGGTTGTACCTAAAAAATTAAAACAAAATTTATTTTCTCACTGGGCACCATCTGCACCAAAATGACAGATTCATTGTACTTGGGCTTCAAACCCTGCCTGTCCTGCAACAGTGTAATTCCTCTCACTGGTGGCCACAGCAGCTATCTGTTCTGCCTTGGCAGGAGCAAAGTACCAGACTGATGCTCTGTGTGTCGGTCCTTCTCAGCAAGGTCAAGGAAGTCCAGAGATGTTCATCTGAAAATAAACCTCCTTGGACAGCCCACGACAGTACCCATGCCTACAAATACTGCTAAGAAGCCAGCACTGGCTCTGGTAACAGCATGAACTTCAACACTGGTACTATTCATTCAATCAATAGAATCCCTGGCAGTGTCTGCTGATTCTTTGCTGGAGGAGACAGTCATGCCATCAGAACTGAGTCCACTATGGCACAGGCGCATATCCATGACATCTAAGTACTGAGAGACCCTCAAAGGTAACACCACCTCTCTGTGAGGTCTACTCATCATTGCTGTCATAGAGGCACAATTTGTCCCCTAAATCTAGCAGGGAGCTTTCTCTCCTTAGATTTCATAGGCTGGGAGAAGAACCCACCCCTTTGAATGGTCAGCAGTGTCAGTTGTGGCCATGCACGGGCTCCCTAAGTGTCCTTGTGCCCCTCACTGACTGGCCACAACAGACAGCAGCAGCCATTCCGTTTTTTTCACCACCTCCTGGCTTCGAGATGAAGCTTCTCTCTGTGCATTGCTCAAATGAACTGCTGGCCCTTTTTTTAAAATTTATTTATTTATTGGTAAATTGTATGGTTAATAGTTGTATGGTTAGGGTTAATATATGTATGGTTAATATGGGTTTGATTTTTACCAGGAACCCATCTTTTTCCTTCCTGGAACTGGGATGGTTTCTTCTTAAATCTGGGGTACTTGGTATTTCTCCTCATTCAAAGTTGCTATGCCCATTATTGATGGGCACTTAACGTGTTTGGTTTTTTGTCTGGGAAAACTGCATATTCCCAGAAAATGGGTGATTTGCAAGTCCTTCACTTCTAGGGCTTACAAATCTATAAAATCCAGCTTCCAAATTTACTTGACAGACAAATCAATGAGGCTGGCTTTGGACCCTGGGCCACTTGACACCATCCACCCCTCTATGTGATCTGAAAGTCCCTAAGAGTGCTAGCACTGGATCTGGAGTTTCCAGAGCCCTGTCAATAACATCTCCTGCTTGAAAATCTAGCAGGATGGGTAGGCAGCTGTCTACAAGAAAGGTGTAGGGACAAAGGGCTATAGAGACAGGTCTCTAAGGTCTCCTCAAAGAGAAAGTTGGCTTCCCCACACCATTCTGTCTCTAGAGAGACTTTGCGGCCTGGCAGGATTACTGCTAAAGCTCATCCTCACCTCAGTCCCAAGGCAATAGCACTGAAGAGCTTGCTAAAGACCATCTCAGCCTTCCTCTGATCCTCATAGCTCAGTACCATCTACTTCTTGGTGAGCTGTGTTGATATTCTCTGCATCTCTTGTGCCAGCACCACAGCCTTTTGTAGCGACCCCAGCTCCCCCATGCATTGTATTGCACCGACTGCATACACAATACCCACAGATCTTAAGAATCTTCCAGGAGCTGGAATCACTCTTACCCTCTATATTGGAGACTCTGGAAGTAGCAGGCCCATCTCCACCTGTGGTACATGGTATTTCTCCTATATCTACTGTCCTCCCAATGGCCTTAGAAGCCAACGAAGATGGAGAGGAACACTGATGACAGTGTGGAACACTCTCATGTTCCCCAAATTATGTCTTCCTGTGTCATCTGCCTCACACGGAGAGTCCGGAGACAACTCCCAGGACATACTTTGTGGAGACCATTGGTTTATGGAACCAGAGTGTGGTTCCCTATACCATGGCTGCCATGTTCTTACCTAACTATGTCCATGTGGCCTTTGTGGAGCTGAGGGCCTCTTGTGGATGCAAGAGTTCTCCTAACAGGCCTCAGATCCATAAGGCTCCTCCTGTATGGCATCAGCTACCCAGGTTGTGCCTGAACAACTCACACAGCTGTCTTTTCAGTCTGAGGAGGTCCCAGCCCATTGCGTGGATTTGTTGAGTTCCCCAGTTGTTTCCCCATCCCTCCTTGAGGAGACCATGATCCCATCTAGTAAACCCCAACTGGATACTTTAAGGGGTTTCAAGACCTGCTTAAGAGAGTCTCGGTCTTTGTATATTTCCTTGGAAAAGTCCAGGATCCTACCCATGGTTTGACATCTTGCAAATGCCTGCATCTGGTAAAAAAAGCTCTCTCTGCTAATGAGGCTGTTACAGACCCATAAAAGGGTTATTTGGCAAACCCTGGCCACAGTAGCCTGCACCTTCTGGAAGACCAACAAGAAATATCACCAAGGTTCTGTAAAAGGGAGCTGTTGGGTGAGAAACGAGATCCACTCCAATTTAGGCTTAAACAGGGACATAACCTATGCTCTGGGTGTCCGTAAACCTCTGACTGCCAGAAGTTGGGACTGGATGACAGTGAGTGGATCATTCAATAAATTGCCCTGTTCTATTCATTCCCTCTGAAGCATCTGGCACCAGCCACTGTTGACAGACCTGATACTGGGCTAGATGGATCATTAGTCTGACCCAGTATCGCCATTCTCATGTTAATAGAATCATAGACTTTAAGGTCAGAAGGGACCATTATCATAGTCTAGTCTGACCTTCTGCACAACACAGGCCACAGAATCTCACCCACCCGCTCCTGTAACAAACCCCTAACCTATGTCTAAGCTATTGAAGTCCTCAAATCGTGGTTTAAAGACTTCAAGGTGCAGAGAATCCTCCAGCAAGTGACCCATGCTCCACTATTAAATATCATCCTATTACTATTACTCCAGTTTACAAGGTCATCCAGATCTTCCTGTATGATATCCTGGTTCTTCTCTGTATTGGCAATACCTCCCAGCTTTGTGTCATCCACAAACTTTATTAGCACACTCCCGCTTTTTATGCCAGGGTCAGTAATAAAAAGATTAAATAAGATTGGTCCCAAAACCGATCCCTGAGGAACTCCACTAGTAACCTCTTTCCAGCCTGACAGTTCACCTTTCAGTGTGACCCATTGTAGTCTCCCCTTTAACCAGTTCCTTATCCACCTTTCAGTTTTCATATTGATCCCCATCTTTTCCAATTTAGCTAATAATTCCTCATGTGGAACCGTATCAAATCCCTTACTGAAATCGAGGTAAATTAGATCCAGTGCATTTCCTTTGTCTAAAAAACGTGTTACTTTCTCAAAGAAGGAGATCAGGTTGGTTTGACACGATCTACCTTTTGTAAAACCATGTTGTATTCTACCTTTTGTAAAACCATGTTGTATTTTGTCCCGATTACCATTAACCTCAATGTCCCTAACTATTTTCTCCTTCAAAATTTTTTCCAAGACCTTGCATACTACAGATGTCAAACTAACAGGCCTGTAGTTACCCGGATCACATTTTTTCCCTTTCTTAAAAATAGGAACTGTGTTAGCAATTCTCCAGTCATACGGTTACCCCTGAGTTTATAGATTCATTAAAAAATTTTGCTAATGGGCTTGCAATTTCATGTGCCAATTCCTTTAATATTCTTGGATAAAGATTATCTGGGCCCCCTGATTTAGTTCCATTAAGCTGTTCGAGTTTGCTTTCTACCTCGGATGTGGTAATATCTACCTCCATATCTTCATTTCTATTTGTCGTCCTACCATTATCCCTAAACTCCTCATTAACCTCATTAAAGACTGAGGCAAAGTATTTGTTTAGATATTGGACCGTGCCTAGATTATCCTTAACCTCCACCCAATCCTTAGTGTTTAGCGGTCCCACTTCTATCTTTGTTTTCTTCTTATTTATATGGCTATAGAACCTTTTACTGTTGGTTTTAATTCCCTTTGCAAGGTCCAACTCTACATGGCTTTTGGCCTTTCTCACTTTATCCCTACATGTTCTGAACTCAATAAGGTAGCTTTCCTTGCTAATCCCTCCCATCTTCCACTCCTTGTAGGCTTTCTGCTTTTTCGTAATCACCTCTCTGAGATGCTTGCTCATCCAGCTTGGTCTACAACTGCTGCCTATGAATTTTTTCCCCTTTCTTGGGATGCAGGCTTCTAATAATTTCTGCAACTTTGACTTGAAGTAATTCCAGGCCTCCTCCGCCTTTAGATCCATAAGTTCTTCATTCCAATCCACTTCCCTAACTAATTTCCTTAATTTTTTAAAGTTAGCCCTTTCTAGATTGTGACAGGGTGACCTCTCTGCTCCTGCCTTTGCCTGCACACACAACCCACTTGGAGACTCTCTTCCCTTGTAAACACTATGTGTGGTTTATTTACAGTGTTCCCCAGTCACTTTTACAGTATTGTATAGCACCTTATCTACAATTCCTCGGCCCCTTAGACCAAATATAGGTGAGGGAGAAGATCTCGCCTTCCAAGACCTCTCAAAGCCAGCTTCACCGTGACTCACTCTTTTCCGCTGGTTCCCTTCTGTGCCTTTTCTATTTTCTGGGATAATTAGTTAATTACCGCTGTAGCTCTCTCTATCTCATCACCAATCTATCAATTTGGTATAGCTATCATAATCAGATTTATTTCCAGACAACTAATTGGAGTTGTAGTGATCAGAGAACTAGTTCTGCTACTGTTGACAAACACTCTAGCAGGGCCGTTGTGATAGAAGCTTCAACGCTATACCAGGAGATAATTCTTGTGACATCAGCTTGCACCCAAGCCTTGCATCTTTTGGAAAATGAAAGGGACTTCTTCATAGTGAAAGGTTTGGGTTTGTTACATCTGATTATAACTAGTAGTTTTCTGTGGGCTACCACTTGATCCATGGGTACCATATCCCCAAAAGTGGTACTTTGGAAGCATTTAACGGTCTATAGGGTAGGGTAGTTGAGAGACGTAGTTGATAATATTCATTTGCTTAAAATTATTTTTGGACAGAATTATTTTTTGCCTTTACTTTTCATTTTTAAAAGCTTTTACTGAATATAATGTTTACCATCATTGTGTTTTTAACTATGTTTATTCCTAAATCTTAATTAATTGAACACAGATAGTGATTCAATTTTGGTTGGCTATATTGACTATGTGGACTACAGGTACAATGTATTCCTACAGACCGAGTTGGTAGGACCACCTATATTTGAGGTTGCCCAACACTTTCCATTATAAAATCCAATGTTCAATTGCTTATAACTTTGCTAAACTTTAACTGTTTATAAAAGTTAAGTACTCTGGAAAATCATGCCCTAGGTGCCTCAAATTGAACAGTCAAAATTGGTGGATAGTTTTGACAGTTGTGGCCTTAATCTCTTTGTGACTCAATTTCCCAGCTGTAAAATTGGGATAATATCACCTACTCTCACAGGAGTTTTGAGAAGATAAATACATTAAGGCCTGTGAGTGTGAATTAAGGCCTCAGATGCTATGGTCAGAGCACCATAGAGAAAATACCCATGAGGAAATGAATAATGTGTTCGCTGCAGGATTTGGATGGTGTGTGTTAAAGGCCTGGGACCACACATTGAACAATAAAAAGAAATATTGAACAACTACCCATTCTCTGACTCAGGCAGGGGTGGTTTGGAAAAAATAGTATGTATTATAATACATAGACACAATGGGGCCAAACTGAGGTTGCACAGGCAACCTGAACTCTGACATTTCTTAATTTTTTGAGTACTTGACTTAACAACCTTAAAATTCTTTTAGAGTAGTTGTTATTATGGAATTTATTTGACAGCTTACTACTAGTAGTAATTATTTATAGAATGTTTGTGCAGTGTGTGTTATAGTAAATATGATAGTTATGTGTCTTGAAAAACCTAATAGAATATTTTAAAATGAGGGAAGCTATAGAATTTTACTTTGTACTCACTGTGACAGGGTCAGGCCAGATGGCTATAGGAGAGTAAGAGAAGGCAGATATATTAGCCCCAGGCTAAGTAGGTCCCTTTTCCCTGTGTAAGGTAACAAGGAAGGTTCCAGAAAAATCAGGAACCTTCTGGAGACAATTAAGACAGGCTGATTAGAACACCTGCAGCCAATCAAGAAGCTGCTAGAATTAATTAAGGCAGGCTAATCAGGGCACCTGGGTTTAAAAAGGAGCTCACTTCAGTTTGTGGTGTGCGTGTGAGGAGCTGGAAGCAAGAGGCACTAGGAGCTGAGAGTGAGAACGCGGACTGTTGGAGGACTGAGGTGTACAAGCATTATCAGACACCAGGAGGAAGGTCCTAAGGTGAGGATAAAGAAGCTGTTGGGAGGAGGCCATGGGGAAGTAGCCCAGGGAGTTGTAGCTGTCGCACAGCTGTTCTAGAAGGCACTCTAGACAGCTGCATTCCACAGGGCCCTGGGCTGGAACCCGGAGTAGAGGGCGGGCCCGGGTTCCCCCCAGATCCTCCCAACTCCTGGTCAGACACAAGATGAGTCGACCTGGACTGTGAATTCAGAAAAACGGCCAAGCTGAGGGCTTCCATGAAGCTCCAAGGCAAGCAAATCCGCCAATAAGTGTAAGACCCACCAAGGTAGAGCAGGAACTTTGTCACATCACCAAGACAGTTAGAAAGAAAGGCCTACTAGCCTGCTCCTCTGACAGGCTTGAGAAGGACAGGAGAACTTGCAGGAGCATAATCACGTGCTATGTTAATCTGGATCTGTCCTCTTTCTTGTAACCAAGCTTTTGCTGACCTATTCGATGAGCTGCCACTTAAGATAAACATATCTCCTTTAAATTATACTGCTTGCTACTTCTGCCAGCTGTTCTAGAATTTTCCTATTGTAGGATGGAGAAAGATGTTCAACAAGAAAAAAGTTCCTAATAAATGAGTTTGTTATACTTCTTCCTTCCCTCCCCCAACCCCTGATTCCCATATCCAGCCCTTGTTTCCCTTAGATTTTCTTTTGTAGCTGAGGGTGGATTGGCTGATGGGTTCATTTATTCTGGGTAACCCTGAAGCAGTGCCCACCCTATTATCACTGTGTTTTGCTGACTTAGGGTATGTTTACACTGCAGTACTAGGTATGATTGCAGCTCAGGTAGACATACCTATGCTGGCATTGCTAAAAGTAACAGTGTAGATGTGGTGGCACAACTGTGTAAGTAAGCTAGGGAGAGGAGTACCTACTTATGTTGCTGAAGCATCTGGAGTGTGATTTTTAAGCCAGGCTAGAATGGATGTAGCTAGCACAGGTATGTCACACTTGGATTGCAGTGTAGATATACACCAGACCCTCGCTAGAATGCGGGATTTGGGATCCGTGCGCGGTACTGCGTTAACGCAAGGTCAGCATTAAAATGAATTGCAATTAAAGTAATTAAATTTGGGATCCATGGCCGCGACCGCGTTATATGCGAATTCGCACTATATAGACACGCGTTCTAGTGAGGGTACCTTCAGAGGATGGTGACTTGTTAATCCACTTGGACATAAAGGATTCTTTATTTGGGGACATGTTGGGATTCTTTCTCTGGGAACCAGGATCTAGAGTGTGGACGAGCAGACCTGAGGAAAGTACTCTAGGATTAGCCATGCCCGAACAGAAGATGTGAGCTGAACTTTATCAACTTGTTGATTTCTTTATTAACAAAGTCAAATCTCAGGAAGAGGGTGAGTTTGTATTCTACATAGCATCACAGAAGAGTAGGGTTGGAAAAGACCTCAGGAAGTCATCTAGTCCAACTCCCTGCTCAAGGCAGGACCAACACCAACTAAATCATCCAGGGCTGTGTCAAGCCGGGCCTTAAAAACCTCTACGGATGGAGATTCCACCACCTCCCGATATAACCCATTCCAGTGCTTCACCACCCTCCTAGTGAAATAGTGTTTCCTAATATCCAACCTAGACCTCCCACACTGCAACTTGAGACCATTGGTCCTTGTTCTGTCATCTGCCACTACTGAGGACAGCCGAGCTCCATCCTCTTTGGAACCCTCCTTCAGGTAGTTGAAGGCTGCTATGTAATCTCCCCTGACTCTTCTCTTCTGCAGACTAAACAAGTTCAGTTCCCTCAGCCTCTCCTCGTAAGTCGTGTGCCCCAGCCCCCTGATCACTTTTGTTGCCCTCCGCTGGGCTGTCTCCAATTTGTCCACATCCTTTCTGTAGTGGGGGGCCCAAAACTGGACGCAATACTCCAGATGTGGCCTCACCAGTGCCGAATAGAGGGGAATAATCACTTCCCTCGATCTGCTGGCAATGCTCCTCCTAATCCAGCCCAATATGCCATTAGCCTTCTTGGCAACAAGGTCACACTGCTGACTCATATCCAGCTTCTTGTCCACTGTAATCCCCAGGGCTTTTTCTGCAGAACTGCTGCTTAGCCAGTTGGTCCCCAGCCTGTAGCGATGCATGGGATGCTTCTGTCCTAAGTGCAGGACTCTGCACTTGTCCTTGTTGAACCTCATCAGATTTCTTTTGGCCCAATCCTCAAATTTGTCTAGGTCACTCTGGACCCTATCCTTACCCTCCAGTGTATCTACCTCTCCCCCCAGCTTAGTGTTATCTGCAAATTTGCTGAGGGTGCAATCCATCCCATCATCCAGATCATTAATAACATGTTAATAACATGTGAGCTGTGTTTGTAGGGCCGGTTGAGAAAGATCCCTGCTCGTGTTTACTTTTAATATAAGCTGCATTAGTTGGAAAGTTATATCATTTGCTAAATTCACATTTTATGTTCTATATAGATGACATAATGGTGTAATTGTCTATTGTTTTAATAGCCTTGTTCACTGTTGCTTGTGTAATTATGGAGAATAAAAGAGACTCTATATATCAATCTTTTCTAGAGGTACAATTACATTTCTTTCGGCTATGTTTTCAGTCTCCACTTGATTAGTGTTTTATTACTGGTCTGACACATGTAAGTCCTTTAATACTTTAAGAAATTTCTATGCATTTTTCATCACCTTTCCAGCCCGAATTGGGAATTCATATCAGACTCCGCTCGCACTGGCAAGCTCCCTCGGCTAAACCCATGATTTATTAATAACACAGCTGTAGCTTCAGCACTTTCATAAAGAACTGGTAAACACTCTTCATTTTGTAAGGAGACAAGATAATATACTTTTAACCTCTACAATTATGTAACTTCTCCTAGACTATCTATTAAAATATTGGACTAGGATATTGCTTTTTCCTTTTGTTAGTAGAGTAACCTTGTGCTTGGCTAATAAAGGATGAAAACTGCAAAGAGAAACAGCCTTTGCATCTGTTATCATTTGTGTTATGATAGGACATAGAGGCCCCAGCTGGCAGCCGTGTTCTAGTGTGCAAGACAGCGTACATACGCCTATAGTAAGAGACAGTCCCTGCTTCAGAGTTGACAGTCTAAACCCAGGTCTACACTGTTGGGGGGGATCGATCTAAGTTACGCAACTTCAGCTACGTGAATAACGTAGCTGAAGTCAACGTACTTAGATCTACTAGTGTCTTCACTACGGTGAGTCGACTGCTGCCGCTCCCCCGTTGACTGTGCCTGTGCCTCTCACAGCAGTGGAGTACAGGATTTGACAGGAGAGGGCTCGGGGATCGATTTATCGCGTCTAGACTAGATGCGATAAATCGACCCCCGCTGGATCGATCGCTGCCCGCCAATCTGGCAGGTAGTGTAGACATACTCTAAGTAGACAAGACTGGCAAAGACAGGAGGGAAAACGGGCTCAGAGAGGGGATCGGTGACTTGCCGAAGGTTATACAGAACCATAGTGGCAGAGTCAGAAATAGAACCCAGGTCCCCTGACTACCAGTTCAGTCCACTGGCCTGCATTGCCCCTGCACTTTGATACATATAGCTGCTATGTAGCATGTTTTAGAATTTGATACTGTAAATATTTGTTCCATAGGCCTCCACATGATATATCATGAGTTTGTTGACATCCTCTGTAATACACTAGCATAGTCCATTGATATCTTGCAGATTTACCAAATCATACTCATAAGCTTTTCCTAAATGGAAGTATTTCTTTTTGATTAAACATTGGTCCCAATTTAAATGTAGTCTCAAGTTCACTTAAAGAGGGTAACATTTTCAATAAGACTTTGTTAATGTTAAAATTTACAGCGTTTTCTTCCTTTTTTGTTTTGAACAAATCAAAGTCAGTCATCTCATTACCAAAATATATCTCCTAACCCTTTGATGTCATCTAATTAGTTTTATAGCTGTTTGTGAAATGGATTCCAGTTTCTGGTGCATTCTTGAGAGAATTCTCATTTGCTAGAGTGTCAACCAAGTTGTTTCCTCATTTATCCGGTCAGAATTTTTATAAAATGATTCTTTTCTGTTACGTTGTCTCTCTTTGTTTCTTTGCCAACCAATTTGCAGTTGAGAACTACAGCTGTCTTCACTGGCCTCCCTTCTTTTTGATTGATTTTTAGATAAGTAGAAAAGTTAAAGAAAACTCTGCCATTACCAAAATTTGTACCTCTTACTGTGTCTGACTGTATTTCAGTGCAGACTATAATAAACTTAGTGACTGAGTATATTGGTTGTCACTAAAAAGTTAGCATATACCATGAGTTACCAATCAGTACTATCTGAGATGATCACAATTCTATCCTGTATTTAAAATAGATATTTTTGATAAGAGTTAATATTTACTTATGAGTAGCTTTGAATGTAAATTTCTGTAGTGCTCTCTGTTAGGGTTAGTGAAATACTTTAAAGATACTTAGACCTGTTTGCTGTAGTGTATGCATGAATCTGCAAGTTATCTACTCCAAAAGAGAACAGAAAAAAGAAGTTGGAGACTAACCAGTTTTTTTACAAACAGCACTCCATTCTGCCAGCCTTCATGTGTCACTTAGCATCTTAGATTTCAGGAAAGGGACCATGTCTTTCTGTATGTTTGTACAGTGCCTAGCACAATGAGACTTTGCTTCTGATTAAGGCCACTAGATGCTATTGTAGTAGAAATACAAAATTTTAGTAACTTGTTTTTTCATACCTCCCATCTACTGACTTTGTCAGTTTTACAAAAGCTGGACTGCTAGTATACTTGAGGTGCTCCGGTGTGGTTGCCCTTGTGGTCCATGAAGTTCCGTATGTACCTTAGAGTGTAAAATTTAGTCCACTTTTTCTAGAGCTGTAAAAATTCCTGCCAAGGCTTTGCTGATGCTGGTAAGCAAACAAGGAAGTAAACTAAATAGAACTATTCTATTTTCTGGAAACATTAGAAATGAAGGGAATAAATTAATGTTGACCAAATGGAAAAAGATCAGATCATTGGGGAAAGACATGTTTATTTTTAAGGTTCTCAAACTATAATTAGTCAATGATTATATAAAGAAAAGGAGTACTTGTGGCATCTTAGAGACTAACCAATTTATTTGAGCATAAGCTTTCGTGAGCATCAATGATGACAGCCTTCAAGGAACAAATGTGAATTTAGATTCAGTAATCAGTTACATCGATATTACGCCCAATGATCAAGTAGAAAAAAAAAGTGAAACTGTACAGAATGGCTTCAGTTCTGAACTGATGGAGGACAGCTGTGATGTTCAGTTAACACACAAATCCCATGTGATGTACACTGAAGAATTATGCCCTGTTGGACCACAAAAGGCAGCACTGTTAAATGCCATTCTCCATTCAGCATACAGTGAAACGTTTCTCTTGCCTCATCTGAAAGACCTTTCAGCTCAGCAAGTTGTTCTGTTTCTCCGGTATTTGCAGTACCTGTATATAAAGTGCAGTGAAAAAGTTAGTATGAATTTTCCTGGCATGCGCTCTCCAACCATAAACCAGATTATGGACTGGATGTGCCTGTTACTAGATGCTCATTTTACAGTTGTGGTGATGCTACCAGAAGCAAAAGGATTACTTTTTAGCTCACGAAAGCTTATGCTCAAATAAATTGGTTAGTCTTTAAGGTGCCACAAGTACTCCTTTTCTTTTTGCGAATACAGACTAACATGGCTGTTACTCTGAAACCAATGATTATATAAGAAGCTGACAGTGTCATTTTAAACCGTTTTAATGATTATATAAGAAGCTGAGTGTTTTTAGTTTGTTTAGTTTTTCTTTGCCTTCCGAGTATACACACTTATATCTGTGAAAGTAATCTCAAGGTTGTTCATCAGATTTATTTGCAATTTCATATGCATCTTTTTTGGAATCTGAAGTATTTACTACAGTTTTTTTCCTTCAGAGCAACCTTAGGCTTTGTCTGCACTGGAACCTGAACGACAAAATTTGGTCGTTCAGAGATGTGAAAAAAACACACACCCCTGAACAACAAAAGTTTTGCCGACAAAAAGCACCAGTGTGAACAGCGCTTTGTCGGCAGGAAACAAAGCTACCGCCGCTCGTTGGGAGTGGAAGTTTTTTTGTCAGCAGGAGAGCTCTCTCCTGCCGACAAACAGGGGCTACACTGCACGGCATTTAGTGGCATGGCTGTAGCAGCACAGCCGTGTCGCTAAAAAGTACGTAGTGTAGACGTAGCCTTAATATCATGTATGCTTCCGTTGATATTAAGGCAAATTGTCAACCCATTCTCTGTACTCACTGTGAAATGCATCCCAATATTTTTCTTTGAAAAAGCATCTTGAGAGAGACAAAAGCTCCTTATCTGTATTACAAATGTATTCTTCAGTCAAACATTTTGTTTTTCTATTTCAATAAATAACTCCTGTTAGGTCTTTCATGTTAAATATCTTCTAACATTTAGACATGATAGTTTCCTTTTTATGAGATTTTCATTTTTCTTCATTATTCATAGTTTTGTCTGTCACTGTGTTCACAGAAAGCTCTCTTTCCCGGACTTTATGAATACATTAAACTATTTTTGTTATGCCAATTTTCAGTAATTTTAGCATATTATCCAAAATCAACAGACAAGTAGCTGATGGTTTTTCCTCCCTCTTTAGTAACTGAAACAATCTAGATTAATTTGAGCATTTTACCTTCATTTCCTTTTTACCATAAAGAAGGTGGATATATGTCCTTGATGTTTTCTTGCAATGAAAATGTGAGAGCAAAGGCACATACACTCATATTAGTGGGTGAACTTGAAGGAATTGTTATGGTCCTGTAGATAAGGAATTAATTTGTTTCCCCAATTTTCCAAGTTTTAATAGTAATTTATGTATATTACATTTGAAATAGTTTAGTTGTTTAACGTGTTTTTTCCTTATGCTTTGTTTGTGCTAGTGGCAATCCACTGACAGGAACTGAATGCAAGCTGAGACAATCCAACTCTTTGAATCAAAGGATTAGCATCTGTCGTTTTAGTATAATCTTATTGGTCATTATTTAATTGAATTTAACCTCATGTAATTCTGGGGTCTCTCTTTCATTTTCTTTAAGGCATTGAGTCCAATTCTGTTCTCAGATCAATATAAATCAGGCATAATTCTATTGAGATTAATCCAGTTATATTTTCACAAAGATAAACAAAGATACTCCAGACACACAAGTGTATAAAATTCAGGTCTTCTTTTTATGACATAAAGAAGCAAAATATGGCACAAGTCAAATTTGTAAAAAATCTTTTGGAAGTCACCTTGAAGCTTGAAGTCCGGGAATATTTACACGTGTACTTAACTTCCAGAATAGTATTCAGAAGTAATTATAAGGTAATTTTTTTTGGGAGGGGTGAGAGGAGGTTGGGGAATTTAGGTCTTATTCATCTGGCTAGAATGGCTGTGGTTTTGTATACTATCTTTGCTTGGAGAGCTGGGGATAGGCGAGCTTGCTAGAGGGTATGAGACAGACAGATCTGCACATAAAAATTAAACCCTCAAATTGTGATTTTGGGAGGAAAGATCTTTTTAGTTTGACCAACTTAAACTTTAATATTTCATCCAGATTTTGTTAATCAGAAATGCTGTTCCAAGTTCAGTTGCTGAATACCAAAATGTAAACGGGAGAAAGTTATAAGTATTTTTCTGCTTGGAAACAGTCCCTTTGTTTCCATAGCTGAATGTATGATTTGTCCTTTCCTGTGATTTCAGTTCCAGCTTTCTGCCTCACAGGATCAAAAATCATAAATTGGACCCCCACCGCACCAAAAATGCTGAGGTTGTCCCAATAATCATGAGATTTTTTTTAAATATTCTGTGTTTTCAGTCTGTCTTTTGGTTATTGAACTATCGCTGCCCGTTGTGTGTGTGCGCGTGTGCGTGCGTGCGAGCATGATAATTAGTGTTGCCTGTTCTCCCAAATAAACTGGGTAACATGATGGTGGCTCCTGCTGCAGGGGGTCTTATCCCCACATCTGCCCACCCCCTGCCCAGCAATTAATACTGTTCCCCATTTCTCCACTCAGTTTAGCTCCACCCC
Source organism: Lepidochelys kempii (assembly GCF_965140285.1). NCBI lineage: Eukaryota > Metazoa > Chordata > Testudines > Cheloniidae > Lepidochelys > Lepidochelys kempii. Next base: position 98,851,178 of record NC_136380.1, read on the forward strand.
CCTCACTTTATCGCCACCCTCCCACCCCAGTTCAGTCCCCAGCCTCACCTCTGCTCCTCCTAAGGCTCTTCCCTTTCCCAGACCTGGAGAGCTGCAGCCAGGATCTCCTTACTCTCTTCCCAGGCTTGGGGGGAAGGCAGCGTCAGGGGCACTTGACCACCCTCCACCCTTTCCCAGGCTGAGTGCTGCGGTGGGGAGGGAAAGGAGCGGAGCAGATGTGCCATCCTGTCCTGTTTCTCAGAGGACGGGGAGGAGGAGGTAGTGGAGCTGCGCTGGGCTGCTGGGCCCTGTGCTTCCTCCTCCTATCTCCCTTGCTGTGAGAACAGCAAGCAGAGGGAAGGTACTCTGCCAGCTTCCGGCAGGGCTGAACTTCGGGAGGGGGATGGAGCTTCTTGCATCATTGCGAGACGAGCTCCAGAACCCTCCAAAATCTCGTTGCTTTTGAAAAAATTGTCAATACTGTGGTAGCAGTGCATTTCTTAAGTTATTTTTGAGTTGACACGTTTTAGGATAATGGAGGTGTAATACCTGTGGACTGGCCTGGAAACCTCAGATGTCACAAAGCACCTACGGACCTGTTGACTGACTGATTTGGGGATATTATTTTGATCCATTGATTTTCCTAGCTCAGAATTACTGGAAAGGAGAAGTTCTTCATTTGACAAAAGGTTGCCTAATCGGACCCCACTGGGTAATGCCAGAAGGCGAGTGCCCCATTCTGATTTACCTAGGAACTCTGGGAGGTTCAGTGCCAAGGGGGAGGAAACAGGCTACCAGCTTCAAAAACTAAAGGAAAGTTCTTGTGGGCCTTCACTTCTAGCTTGTTAGCCTGTTTGGCTCATTTGCCTGCAAAGGCTGCTATCATTCCTGCTACTGTGGCTGTTGGCCCCTGGCCATGTGATGTCACCCACCGTTCTTGACAAAGAGGCCTCTATGCTTTCTCCACCGCGCTGACTGGCCAGTGAAGAATGGGAGTCTAACAACGTGCCATATCTAGGATTCAACATTTATAAGCAAGTAGCCTCTAATCAGCCAGCAAGTCCGTTGCCATTAAAATATCTGAGCTGATTAGGGTTGTCAACCCTCCAGGATTGGCCTGGAGTCACAACCACCATCAACATTTTTTGTTTCTAGATGGATGCCTCTGCCCCGGCATTCTCAACTTGTTTTTAACTCCAGCAGGTAGCTGGTTGTGAACATGTTTGAATGGGGGGGGTGTGGCTGGACCCCACAGGAGGTATGGCGCTATTGAATAAGTCCTCAAATACCTAAAACTCCGCTAGGTTAAACAGCCTTGCTGTCTAAAGGTATGTCTGCATTGCAGTTAGACACTTGCAGCTGGCCCGTGCCAGGTGACTCTGGCTCGTGGGGCTTAGGCTAAGGGGCTGTTGAACTGCAGTATAGATGTTCGGGCTTGGGCTGCAACCTGAACTCTGGGACCCTCCCATCTCATAGGATCCTAGAGCCCAGGCTCCAGCCTGAGCCCGAATGTCTGCGGCCATAATGAAACAGGTCCTTCGCCTGAGTCCCATGAGATGGAGTCAGCTGGCATGGGCCAGCCATGGGTTTTTAATTGCAGTCTAGATGTACCTGAAGAGATCTCACACACATCTCATAGGTTAGGAGTTGTATGTTTAATCCTGTGAAATAATATTTATTTTCACCTAAATTTGTCATTTGAGTGTTAAATATAACAAGCTGTTTCATATAGAATTGCACTGGAATATTTCATGTCATCCTGTGATTGGCGAGGAAGAGACTGGCTAATCACCCAGCCACCAATAATTTGAGGGAAACTGCTTTAATTGGCATCAGAGCTGTGATCTCAACATTACCTTCAGCCATGGAGTGATTTGACCCTCCCTGTAGCAGCTCTTTTACTGGAACATAAATATATTGATGAGCAGTGTTAATTCCCTGTTACTTTGGAGACTTATAGTTAAACAAGATTGCTGCCTTCCCAAATTTTACGTAATGCAGGAATGCAAAAGAGTGCACATAATATGTGGATTTTAAATCTTACTGTACACAGCTATAGAATTTTTTAAATTTCTGCACTAGTTTCACTTAGAATTATTACTTTAAAATAGGTTAAGCACTTACATAGTACCCTACATTTAAAAAGCATTGTACGAACACTGGGCTGTCTTGTGCCATTGATTTTTAGGCAAACTACCCATTGTTCTTATTGTGGAAATCTGCTTAAAACCAGTGGCATGATATGGCTGAATAAGGGATCTATTGTGGTTGGTAAACCGCAGCCTACAGTAGGTGAAGTGTGGGAAGACACCACTCTGGTGACAGTTATCAAAAGCATTGTCTGGGAGTTCTGAGAGCCTTTCTTTGTCCAGGTGTTCCACTAACTACCAGTTCTGAAATTTTCTTTGAAATTTTCCTACTGGTGTCCTCATCTATCCTTTACAGTTAACTAGTTCAGTACTGCTGGGATTGCTGACAGCATGCATTTATTCCTTTAAACCTACAGTGTGCCCAGATATTATTTGATGACATCTCCAATACCTGTAGTAGCAGTAGTAGTAATAATTAGCTATTTATATAAAATTTTATTTGGAAAGAATAAGGAATTTTAAACTCTTGGGACAGAATTTTCAAAGGGACACATTGACCTGGCTTCTATTTGAATGCATGCAGTTTTAGTGCACTAACGTTATCCTGTGTAAGTGATCAAATCTATACCTGCAGAACACATTTGTGCTCAGATTTCAAATGAAGTTTGTGCGTGTAAATTCGCTTCATGCACATGAGTGATAGGATGCAAAATTTGCATGGACCACATTTTAAAAAGTAGGCCTTTGCAGTACTTTTTGTGATCTGGAAAGGGAAAAGTAAAATAGGTAGTGTAATTTCTAAGACCATCATTTGAAGCCCTACACAGCTGTATGTTACTCTGACCCTGCTTCAGAGGCACCTCATTCAAAAGCCATTTATATTTCTATGATAGATTCGGTCAGGAAAGTTTTTTTCTGGGGGGGAGAGGGGGTCAGTTTTTTCAAATCTGTAAGGAAATGTTCAGAACAATACTGTTTTATTTAAAGTACCCGAGACTTTTTAAAAATTTTGAAAGGGAATCTTGAGAGTGGAAGCTGAGAAGGAAGTAAAGTCTATGAATAAGGGACACAGTAAGCTGAGAATCAGTGTCTAGCCCAGGTAGGAGGAAGGCAGTAGTGTCTCAGAGCTTGAATAGCATGCAAAGGTCTAGTGTTAATACTGACTTTCCAAGATTCTACAAGTATCAAGGGTTTTAGAGAGAGGTAAGTGGCTAAAAATGTGTTCTTTCATGGGGATCTTAATGAGCTTATCTAGGCCCTGAAGGATATTCCTGTGGCTATTATTTATTCCCTGTGGTGATTTTTGATGGTGAACTCCACTAATGTTCCTTCTTTAACTCTGTATTTTTTTAATGAATTTTTCCAGCCGTGTATGTCTCTGGGGAAGAATCATAAGGACCTTATAACTGAGCAATGGAAAGTTCTGTTTTTTTCTCAGTTTAAAAACTCATCTACAGGTAAAAACAAAGAGGAATCCTTGTGGCTCCTTAGAGACTAACACCTTTATTTGGGCATAAACTTTCGTGGGCTATAACCCACTTCATCAGATGCATGGAGTGGAAAATACAGTAGGCAGGTATAAATACACAGCACATGAAAAGATGGGCGTTGCCTTACTGAGTATGGGATCAGTGCTAACAAGGCCAATTCAGTTAGGGTGGATGTGGTGTAATAATCGTTCTGTTATGAGCTGGGTGAAATCTTGTTCTGGGTTGAGTTAAAACCCCATTTAGAATGATAGGTGTAAACTCATCCCAGTTAACATAACTGTATGCGTAAGCCCCCACCTATTAACTATTATTAACAATTATTAACTGTTGTTTTAGGTAGGTGTGTATGTATGGAGGGAAGGCAGAAGAGAGGAAAAAACTGAGGCCATGTCTATGCTACAAAATTAAGTCAACCTAACTTACATCAGCATACAGCCGCCTCAGTAATTACATCACTTGTGTGTGTCTACATTTTGCTCCTTGTGTCAGCGGGGCGTGTCCTCATCAGGAGCACTTGTATCAATTGTATTGTCAGTGTGAGGCATTGTGGGGCGGCTCCTGAAAGCCGGTAACAGTCGACATAAGCAACGCAGGGTCACCACTGACGCTGCATCAACATAACTATATTGACCTTGACTCTATGCCCCTTGGGGAAGGTGGAGTTACAGAGGTGAAAGTAAGTCAGTATGCCCCTGGCAAGCAGCAGAGGCAAGTTATATGGGCTTGTGGCTCCGGCAATATTGAGGGCCCGGGGGCTCAGCTCCACCAATGTTCGGGGCTGGGTCTCCCCGCTGGTCCCACCTCCTGCCCCCCCACACCTACACCAAGTGTCCCCTGCCCCTTCCCCCCCCTTGCTGCCCCCGCACGCCTCCCTGGGTCTCCCCTACAGCCCCATGCTGCCTCCCTGCATCAACTGCCGCCGCAGGGTCCCAGTGCCCCCCATCCACTACTGCCAGGGCAGGCTGCCCTTACTCTGCCCTTCCCCCTCAGACTCTTTCATTTTCCGGCGGGACCCTCCACCAGTACAGCCACCCCCACTGCCTGCAGTCACTGCTCCCGCCCCACTCTGGGCAAGGGGCAGCCTCATCCCCCTCCCCCAGTGAGGCTACAGTGAGGGGCAGCAGCAGGGGATGAGATGTATATGTGATGGCAGACACCTCCCCTCCCCCCGATGGCACCCACCACAGGGGAGGTGAGGGAGATTCCTGGACCTGAGAGGGGCCCTAGGAGCACATGCACTGACAGTGGTGGGGGTGAGTGTGCTGCCGGGGCGGATAGGGGGGCCCCTACCGCAGAGCTCGCTGCTGCCGGTGGGGAGAGGTCTGGGGCGAGTCCTCCTCTCTGGCTCCAGTCCCAGGGCAGCCTGCCTGCACCCCAAACTCATCCCCAGCCCTGCCCCACCCCAGAGCCCATACCCCCCGTCAGAGCCCTCATCCCCCCATACCCCAACCCTCTGCCCTAGCCCCAGGGCCGGTGCAAGGATATTTTGCGCCCTAGGCAAAACTTCCACCTTGCGCCCCCCTCCCGTCCCCCTGGAGCATGGCTTATTATAAACTTTCAAAAATGAATACTGCATAATGTGGCAGTGCTCATTAGAATTAATACACGTTTGGCTTGAAAATTTATTAATTTCATCATTTAGTCTACATATTTAATGAAAATAAATGAATAACGTGACAGTGTTGACATTGCTATTGTTTTCACTTTGCACAACATAGCATGGATCTTAAAATAAATCACATACATTATGCACAGTACACTATCACAGAGTAACACGTTCTAATTTAGAATTTATTTTTCCGCGCTGTCAGTTTAGCAAATTTAGAAACAAGTTCCTCCAAGTCAATGCTGCGAGCAATGTCATGTTCTATTGACAAAGGAGATAGTCCAACAAGTCTTTGTTGCAACACTGATGTTCGCATGTATGTTTTTATCAACTTGAGCTTCAAGAAGCTTCGCTTACCACTGGCCACAGAAACTGGAAGAGTCAAGAGGTTGTGAAGAGCAATAACTGTGTTGGGGGCACTATCTGTCAGCTTATTTTTCTGTATTAAGTTCAATACATCTTGCCGTGATGCACTCTTTTGGACTCGTCTTGCAATAGCTTGCAATTCATTGCACAAGTCAAAGGAATCAATATCTTTGGATTCACCATGTGCAAAGCTTGCTCCAGATTCAAGTAATGTTCCATAATTTGCTTCGGTGTTGTATTTTGCAAACTGTAAACATCATATAGGAAGCCAAATACTAAAGTAATTTGCTGCATCAATGTGAATCTTTCTTCAAACGAATGTATTGCTGTGTCGATGGCTGCAAAGTAAAAGTTCACTTTGAATTTTTCTTTCGGATTATAAATAGGTTCGTCATCTGCTTCATATGTGAACTGCTTCCTCTTTTTTCTAATATGGACTGGATCTTGTTCAAAAAGTGCCGGTACATCCAACTCCCCCACAAGTTCACCTGCATCTACCAATGTTTTCTCAAAGTCTGCGTCACTTCTGCGGCCCACAAGAAACTTCTTGGTTTCTCCAAGTTGATTAATGGCTTCACGTATGTCGAATTCTTTCGCCTGAAGTTGTTTGCTCATCATGTTGATCTCAAACAATATGTCATACCACATAACAAGAGAAACAAGAAACTTGAAACTAGAAATGGCTTTTGCAAGATCCTTTGCTTCAACTCGTGACGTATTGCCAGATGATCCTGTTAGAGTAGTGTCATCATAGATCCCTGTCAGAGCATCATAGATGTCACCAAGCTGATAGCAAAGAGGTTTCAAGGCATCAATTTGATTTTCCCATCTTATTTCACTCCATGGTTTAACTGTGAGATTAAGTACGTGGTGTGCTAGAACTTCCCAGCCACGTGTAGAAGCTGAGAAATACACGTAAACATGTTGAACTAAATCAAAGAAGGCTGTTGCCTCCAAGCAACACTTTGCAACATCATTAACAACCAAATTCAATGTGTCTGTATTCGCACTGTCAGTCTTGGCAAGACCATCCTGGGATGGATGGAGAGACTCAGCTAGGAAGTACTGCAGGTCCCTGCTTGCCCTACACTCCTCACCCTCTCCAATACCGCATAGTTGGAGCCAATCAATCACTATTTGCATTTGAAGCCATTAGTGCTGCTCTGCATTTCCATTTAGCCATGATCTCTCTTTGGGGCACAGTGTCTCTCTGGCTTTGTTCCTTTCTCCCCGCCTGAGTCCCGGTTTGCAGAAAGCCCCAGCCCAGGGCTCCGACTGTTCCCCCGCTGACAGAGGCTGGGGCAGAGGGAGGGGCACTGGGGCAGCTCAGCTCTGTGGGCTGCCATCCTCTCCAGCTGCCCGTGCACGAGGGGAGCGTGGACCAGCAGGTGCCTGAGCTGTGGGGAAGCGCTTACCTTGGCCAACGCAACAGCGTCCTCTTCCTCCGCCGGGTCCCCGCGCGAGGGTCTTTTGTTCTTGGGCGGTGGGTGGGGGGTGTGAGTGAACACGCTCTCCATGTCCCCCGCTGCGGCTGAGCATGGAGGCTGAGCCAAGGCAGCCGCCCGTTTCCTTGCCAAGCCCTGCTGCTGCCTGGCTCGCTTTTTGGCAACCCCAAATCTTGGCACCCTAGGCGGCCGCCTAGTTCGCCTAGTGGTTACACTGGCCCTGCCTAGCCCTGAGCCTCTCCAACACCCCAGACCCCCCATCTCCAGCCCCAGCCAGAGCCCTCATCCCCCCCACATCATAACCCACTGCCTCAGCCCTGAGCCCCCTCCCACCCCAAACCCCTCATCTCCAGCCTCACCCCACAGCTCTCACCCCTGCACCCCCTCCTTCCACACCCTCTCCCATCCCCAAACTCCCTCCCAGAGCCTGCACCCTGCACCCCTCTTGCATCCCAATCCCCTACCCCAGCCCAGGGCCTGTACCCCAGACCTCCTCCCCAACCCAAACTCCCTCCCAGAGCCTTGGGCAGGTGGGGGGTGGAGTTTGGTGGGGGGGCAGAGTTTGAGCAGGGGCAGGTTCTGGGCACCACCAAATTTTTACAAACCTGCCACCCCTGCCGGCAAGAGCCAGTGTGCCGTACCGGGACGGACCAGCTTCTCCAGACTGTAATTTAAAGGGTCTGGGGCTCCCAGCAGCAGCTGGAGTCCCGGGCCCTTTAAATTGCCACCAGAGCCCCACTGCTGGAGCCCTGGGGTAGGGGCGGCAGGGCTCAGATGGCAATTTAAAGGGCCCAGGCTCCTGCCGCTGCTACAGCTCCGGCCCCTTTAAATCACTGCTGTAGCCCTACTGCCACTACCCCAGGGCTCCGGGGCCGATTTAAAGGGCCTGGGGCAGTAGAGGCAGTGGGAGCCCCGGGCCCTTTAAATAGCCCCTGGAGCCTGCCGGAGTCCTGAGGTAGTGGCAGCAGGTCTCTGGCGGCTATTTAAAGAGTCCAGGGCTCCCACTGCCTCTACCGCTCCGGGCCCTTTAAATAGCCGCCAGAGCCCCAGGCTCCAGCAGCACCGCTTCGGGGACGATTTAAAGGGCTGTGGACGGTAGCGGCAGCCGGAGCCTGGGCCCTGCTGCTGGACCCCCAGGGCTCCTTTGCGGTAGCGGCAGCTAGAGCCCCGGGCCCTTTAAATCACCCCCGAGCCCCAGGGCTCCCAGCCACCTCTGCAGCTGAGAGCTCGGGGGTGACTTAAAGGGCCTTGGGCTCCCAGCTGCTGCTACCACCCCTCTAGCCCCAGGCCTTTAAATCCTGATTTAAAGGGCCTGGGGATTTAAAGGCCCCGCCCCTTCTGGTTGAGGCCCCGCCCCCTCCTCATGGCTCCAGAGTCCTGGCAAGTCCTTTAAGTTACTTTCACCCCTGCGGAGTTAAGTCGGCGTAGCAGGGCAGTTACAATGGCAGGAGCGAAATTTAAGTGTAGACACTTCCATGGTTATGTCAACTTAAGCTGCTTTGCGTCAACCAGATCTGAGAGAGACAACCTGAAAGCACTGTGTTAGCTGGGTTAGCTGAAAGCACTCTGGCTGACACCCTAAGAAACCTGGGAAGAGATTTTAGGGTTGGGTTTCAGGCTGAAAAGTGTGTTCTTGGTTCTGTGAGTAGGCTTGGCAGAATTTTTTTTTTAAATAATTTTGAAGGATAATATCGGTTTAGTTTAAAGCATTTTTTTACTTGATTTTAAATTTTCACAGTTGTACAAAGATATGGGGAAGTTGGACAATAATTATTTAATGACAGTCGGCATTGAGATTCAAAAAGTTAAAGCTTTAAAACCATTAAAACACGAGTTATCAACATTACATGTCAAAATATACAAAATAAATATCCTGAAATCAAACTCTAATAAGGTCTCAAGCAGAATTTTTCTTTGGCTATCTGTAAATTTCTATGATGATCTATGGAAATATTTTTTTCAGCATTTGTATATGTATGGTGAAATTGATGTGTATTGACATTTACCTATAAAAATCTCATCATTCCCATCCTAATTGTGAAGAAAAAAAATCTGTTTCCTGATATTGTTTCCTCCTGTATTCAGAGACACAGGACTTTGTACATTCTTCAAAAAGAAATAAAACTGCATCAAAGTAATACATATCCCCAATTTCTACATCCAACTGGAACCCCCCCAAATCTGACAAGCTGTTCAAGTCAAAAAGGGGCAACAATACAGTGGAGTGGAAGCACAAAGAAAATTACTAATATTAATACTTGTAGTTCTGCAAACATACATTTAATATCCAGTGTTTAAAAGCTATATTTTGTTTCAAATTAAAATGTTAAATCTATTAATAATATTAATTATTAACATTTATATTGTGGTAACAACAGAGGCCATGATCAGGATATCTTGAGAGGAAATTCAAGCAGTCTGGCTAATATTCAGGGCATTAATTCTGTAGCAATGTCCTGTATTTACCAATTAACATACCATCAATCATTTTCTAAAATTAGCCTATTTTTAAAAAAAATTTCAGTTGATAACATAAGTGACCAACTTGGGTTACTGGCCTGAGGCAAGCCGTAAACTGTCATCTCTTCCTAGCTAGTCAATTCCAAGGAAATGCCTTGCAACTCAATTTTTGTTCCTTAATTGATGGTGTAATATTTTGCCTTGAGAAACCAAACCGCCATTAAAAGCTATAAAGTAACTGATGTAATTTTTTGCAGGGTCGTTGTACAAGAGAGAACTGCAAGTATCTTCATCCACCAACACATTTAAAAACTCAATTAGAAATTAATGGCAGGAACAACTTAATCCAACAGAAAACTGCAGCAGCAATGCTTGCCCAGCAGATGCAGTTCATGTTTCCAGGATCACCAATTCAGCCAATGGTAAGTATCCTTTTTCAAATGATGTGGTGGGTAACTAAAGCTCAGTTGTGAGATTGGGTTGACCTGAAAATGGCCTCTAAACACCTTACTACTTTCTTTGTCAATGAAAATAAATTGCTATTTAGAGACTGTGTGAAATACAGAAATGCTGGAAAACATGCTCAAATTTAAATGTGTGTGCTGAGGTGTTATCATAGATGTGGCACATCCCCCATTCCCTATCTCAGCCTCTCCTCCCTCCCTCACCCTCCTCCCCCCCTTCCCCCCCACACTTTCTTTCTCTCAGGTTTTGAGACCCAGCTACCTTGGGTTAGCTTTGCAAGGGCTTTGTGCAAGATCCCCACTTGAGTGGAAAGAGTTACAAGAACAATAACCATTTGAGTAGGATTGCAGTGTCTTCTTTCCCAGCTTCTGTGAGCTGAATAATTTTTAATAAATCTTTCATCTCAGATTGTTTCTTTATTCCCTTCCAGAACGGAACAAGTGATCATGTGTTCATGGGTTGTGCTTGCTTCCTAGCTTGAAGTCTGAAGTGCCCCAGAATGACATAGACAAAGAGAAAAGATGATATGGGACTTCACAAGCTTCAAAAGTTCCATCTTTTGAAATCATACGTAAAACAGTTTGGGGCATTTCCTGCAAATCCAGATACAAAGCAAGCATCTTGCAGCCATGAACACCAGCTTGGTATAAATGATATGGGTATATGTATAAATGATCAGTCCTATTGTACTGTTCAAACAGGTCAGGGCCACCTTTGTAACAAACAATAAAGATTAGAGGTGAGTGGGCACTACTCCTTTGTCTCAAGTGCATTGTGACCCAGTGGGAACACTTAGGGTCAAAGCCAGCTTTCATTGACTTCATATGGGAGTTGAATCAGACGTGTGTGTGTATATGTATCACGCACGTGTGAGAGAGGAGACAATATGAGGGGAGCAGGAAGAGTGGACAGCAGGGAGGGTCACTGAGGGGACAGGGAAATGTAATAGGACTGGCAGAGAGATCTTGTGGTGCAAGAAAATGAAGCCTTGTTTATATTAGTATGTTTGGTTTTCCCAGTAGACCAGTCACTTATGCCCAGTCAGTTGCATCCTAGATCTCTCACCAAAGACAACGCTTGTAGCCAATCCTATAATAAACTGTCTAAGGATTTATTAGCTAGGAAAAAGAAATGAGAGTTATTTATAAGGTTAAAGCAGGTAAACGTGCACGCACAAACTAGTTACAGTCTTATGTTCCGAAAGGGTAATAGAAGCTGCTGTAATATGCAAGGTGTGTATATATATGTACTTTAGGGCTAACCCAGGCCAAGGCCAGGGGAACTCTTGCTTATGCTTAGAAATCTTCGCCCCTTACAGTTCAAGCAGCTTAGAGGTACAGTTCTTTCTTATCAGTGATTTTTATTCCCTTCCCCCCAGAGTTCAAGTTGATGGAACAAGTCCACCTGCACGTCTTCTCTACATGGGTGTTGGGAGGAGCAATCGACAGAGTTCTTGTTCTTCGATGTTTCACAATGGCTCATTTAGTTTCAGTGGGCCTTCTTGCTGGGCCAGACCTAACACCTTCTGTAGGAAGCCAGCATTTCTACATTAATTAATGTTCCTTTCCTATTTGATGACTTACACAATTACAGAGGATTACCATGCAAACACCTACTATAACCTTGTACAGTAAAAGCTGTTTTATCTGGCATGTTGGAGAATGGGGGGTGCTGGTAAGTGAAAAATGCCGATTAACTAAGAGGGAGGGAGGTTGGGTGCGGGAGGGGGTTTGGGGCTGGGGCAAGGGAGGAGTTGCAGGGTGCAGGCTCTGGGATGGAGTTTGGGTGTGGGAGAGGGGTCGGGGCAGTGGGCTGGAGCGCGGGAGGGGGCTTGGGGTGCCGGATCCAGGAGCGTTCACCTCGGGCGGCTCCCTGCAAGTGGCAATCTGTCCTGGCTGCTTTTAGGCGGATGCGTGGGTAGGCCACTCTGCATGCTGCCTCCGCCCGCAGGTACCGCCCCCGCAGCTCCCATTGGCATCCCAAGCCCCTTCCTGTACCCAAACTCCCTCCCAGTGCCCACGCTCCGTACCCTCTCCCGTGCCCCAACCCCCTGCCAGACATGCGCCAACCAGACTATAAACTGGAATTTCTATGAAGATCAGAAATGCAGTTTGTAGAGCTTTCCAGTTGGTGAAGTGCCAGATAAAACAGCTTTTACTGTAACATGGGGTACAGATGTTAAAAGTGAGATGAATATACAAAGCATCCTACAAGTATTCCATCTAGTCTAAACACATTCTTATAAATCTAATACCTGTTTTAACAATATTAACCCACAGATGAGCCAGTTTGGTTTCCAGCTATGCATTTGTCAGTGTTCAGTGAGTGCTAGGGGTCTGGGCGTGAGCTGGCATCTGCTCTGCCAGCATCACAGTAACAATATAAAAATGCTAAGTATTCTGAAAAATCAGGCCCTAAGTCTGTCAGGGTAGGCACCCAAAATTAGTGGATTCTTCTGCACATTATGGTTTTAATTTCTCCATGCTCAATCTGTAAAATGGGGATAATAATAATTTTCTTTCTCACAGAAGAGGTGTGAAGATATATTCATTAATATTAGTGAGGTGCCCAAATATCACAGAGATGAGCACCATTAAAAAGTCCATGAATCAATTAACAATTCTTTATTTCAGTGCATGGTTTGGACGGTGCATAATAAATAAGGCCTAGGGGCTACACACGGAATGATGAGGAAATTTTGAATAGCTACCTCATTCCTGAGCATTGTCCATCCTGTGCCTTGAATGAGGCAGGGATAATATGGTAGAAATAGTATGTGATTGTATAATTAAAGTATGTATCATACTGCATATGCACTAGGCAGAATAAACAATCTTAATTGACATTTCCTAACTGTTTTGTGTTTGACTTTGCAACTTTAATGTTCTTTTACATTAGTGGGGATTTTGTATGTAATAGGATATTGGTTAAACTTGTCACTACTGTAAGCAAAGGAATCCCCTAAATTTCACATAGAAGTTTCTTTCCTTTTCGCCACCGTATCAATACAATCATCATTCAAACTTTATTATTTCACCTACCAACAGGGAGTAAAAAGCAAGTTCTTTTTCTCTGTCTCAAACTGCTAGTGGGTTGTGGTAGATTATCATTGACGTAGCGGAATAAAAAGTATAAAAGAAATACCTAAACATTCAATGAAGCTTGTAGGTTCTTCTTGAAATTATATCTAGTGAAAAGATTTTATTTTTTCTATTAAACATTGCGCTGCAATAGCATGTTTATAATAGCGATTGTGTGAAAAAACTGAGCATAGACCTGTTATAGCAAGAATCCTTTTTTTTCTTATAATTATTTCCTTATTTTGATTTACAGTTTATGGATAGTATTTAGCAAGGGTATGAGCACATTTTTTGATGGGCAGTGGAAAAAAAAATTTTTTTAAGTGTTAATCTTTGCATGAGTGATAACTAGATGATCTTTTCCTGCAGCTGGGTACACTGGTTGGTTCTTCTGCTGCTCTCAACATCTTCTTGGGGACTACGCTGGATTCATTCTTGACAAGCAGCTTTCTCCAAAACCCCTTTGAGTCCTACTCTTTCCCCTAAGGCTGTTTCATAAGTGTTGATGGCTAGCTTCCCCTTCTAATAGAGCCTATAGAGGCCAACATGAAGAGAAAGATATGTCTGCCTCTTTACATTTTCTAAGTGTCTCTTCAGAGCTCTGCTACATCTTGGCATTTTCTAGTTGCCAGCTTATTTTGGAGCTTTACTTTTAGTCCTACATAACAGACCCTGCATTTCTGACCTGGCAAGTGTTGCATAGCGTGGTTCAGGAACCTGATAGAGTACAGTAGTGAGTGCAGGTACAAACTATATCTCTGCAACTGCTCCAGTAGCATTAGTCCAGAGTCCACACTAGTCTGAGACGTGCTACATTTCCATGCACATTCTTTTCACATTATAATTATAGTTTGCCTCTAGCAAACATCGACACTGCAGGCCTACAAAAGACCTTTCCAGTCCTGACCATGGGACTGCATTGACTCCCCACCCTATGGAATATATGTTGGCAAATCTGCTATCCTGCTTCATCTGAACTGGATTTCTGCATCACAGAATTGCGTCTTCCTCTTGATACAGCTTCATTGCATTACATTGCTTTAAATGGTTGTGAAACATAATTTCAGACCCATATCATTCCCACCCCTCAAACGATTTTGATTGGCTAAGCTTAGAGAGACCAATCTCTCTACCACAGCCCATCAACCTGAAAAGATCACGACCTAAATATTGGGCCCAATAATAAATGTTCCATTTGCCACAGGTGGCAGTTGAATATAACATAAACATTGCACAGGCCAGTTTTTACATGTCATAGGCATACAGGGGTGAAAGTGAGCCGGTACTGCGTACCGGTAAGAACCCTCACCGGCCCATACCCAGCCCACATTAAAGCACTGCCATGGCAGCACTTTAATGTCCCTGCCCCTTTTGCCTCCCCTGTCAGCGGCCCTGCTGGTAGGGTTCGTACCGGCAGGGCCGCCGACGGGGTGGGGGGCGGTGGAGCAGCAACGTTAAAGCGCTGCTGCGGCAAAGGACCCTGCAGCACTTTAACGACTCTGCCCCTTTTGCCCGCCCTGGCTGCCGACAGGTGTGGGGGTGGGAGGGCGGCAAAGGGAGCAGCTGCCGTGGGGCCAGCCATTTAAAAGGGCCCGGGGCTCCAGATGCCACTACTGCAGCAGCAGTGTCCAGAGCCCCGGGCCCTTTAAATCAACACGGGAGCCCCAGGCAGTGCAGGCCAGGCGGCATGGAAGGGCTGGTTGGGGGATGCTGACCCCCAGCCCCGCCCCTTCTGCCAGAGGCCTCGCCTCTTCCAGGGGCCGGAGCTGCCCCCGTACCGGTACGTGTCCTCAGTTATTTTCACCCTTGTAGGCACAGTAACTTAAATTGTATAGAAATACAAAATACGGCATGCAAGGTGGTAGATGTAACATGTGAAAGAGCTTATATAATGTATACTATTATTACAAAGATGGATTCAATATACTGAATAACATTTTACCTATAAAATTCAGTTTTACTAGGGAAGCAGATAGAAAGAGAAAGCAGTAGAAATAAGATGCACTTTATCTGAGATGTATAAATAAATTTGAAATGTAATATGAAGTGTAATCTCATTAGATATCCAGATTCAAATTATAGCTGACATGTGTAGATGCACTGAGAACTCCTTTTCTCATAATATGGCTGCAAAATGCTGTTCCTGTCCTTCACTGGAATTTATTACATCAGCGATTCTCAAACTTTCGCAACCCAAGAACCCCCATTTTGATTTTAAAAATTTTGCGGCCCCCCCCAAATGGCTTCTAATTTTCCCCGGGGATGCTCAACCCACACTCATCCTCAGGCCCTGCCCCCACTCCACCCCTTCCACAAAGGCCCCGTTCCCACCCCACCTCTTCCCTCTCCAGCCCTGCCCCTCCTCTTCCCCACCTCTTTCCGCTCCCTCCCCTGAGCGTGTCCTGTCCCCACTCCTCCCTCTCCCTCCCAGTGCCTCCTGCACGCCGCTGAACAGCTGTTCCACGGTGTGTAGGAGGAACTGGGAGGGAGAGGGAGGAGTTGATCAGTGGAGCCAGCAGCCCTGGACATGACTTGGGTCCGCAGACCCCAGTTCTAGAACCGCTGTATTCCATGTTTAAGAGAAGAAAATATGCAGTGTAATGTTGTCAACTCTTTTAAATTCTGATTAAGAAAATGAATCAAAACCAGGGAAAATGTACAAAAGACATCAAATAAGATCTGCAAACTTTTTAAAAAAATAGTTTCAATGTAAGGTTACCTATTTATTTTTCATCTCACTATGTTTTCATTTTGCAGCCCACATTTCCAGTAGGTCCAACAATAGGAACGAACACAGCTATTAGCTTTGCTCCTTACTTAACACCTGTAACCCCTGGAGTTGGGTTAGTTCCTACTGAAATCCTACCCACACCGCCTGTCATTGTTCCTGGAAGTCCCCCTGTCACAGTTCCTGGTTCGACTGCTACTCAGAAACTCTTGAGGACTGATAAACTGGAGGTACTACAGACACCATTGTGACTAGAAATGTAATTTTCTGCTAATTTATACGTGAAAGCTTTGAAAAGCTTTGTTGTCCTTAGAAGCGCTCTCTAATATAGCCTAATCTTTAGTTATTAAACTATAGATCTCATAAGTACTCTTGTAGGATTTACGCTTGTACTCGGTGGAAATGTTACCATTGTTTTAGTGTCGTCATTTTTTTTAATATGGTTTGGATAAAAATTCAGTGAATGTGTTCTAGAGTTGATTGCTCAAATTTAATATGCCTGATCAACATCAAAGGTAACAAAAGGGGTTGAGTTTTAAAATACAGCTCTGTCATTATGAGTTTCTTCATAGAGAAAGTAACTGGGGCCACAGGAGCGTTTAATTGACACCACTGAATAATATTCTTAAGGGTTTTATGTTGGTGAACAAGAATAGATTTTTTGAAATGACACAGTTCTATGTAAGTTCAACTTACTATCAAACAACACAGCTATATTAACTGCAACTTAATTAAGGGCAGGCAAACATATTTAACAAACATGTAAAGGACTGTTGCAAACAGTTGGGACAAGTCTAAAATACAATAAAGAATGAGCTGTGTATGTGGTTTTTTGTTTTGTTTTTCCCAGTTAATATTGCTGTGGGTCCATCAGCTGTAATTAGTATTGTTTTGCACATAGGTATGCAGGGAGTTCCAGCGAGGAAACTGCGCGCGGGGAGAGACTGACTGCCGCTTTGCACATCCTGCAGATAGCACAATGATTGACACAAATGACAACACTGTAACCGTTTGTATGGATTACATAAAGGGGCGTTGCATGAGGGAGAAATGCAAATATTTTCACCCTCCTGCACATTTGCAGGCCAAAATCAAAGCTGCTCAACATCAAGCCAACCAGGCTGCAGTGGCAGCTCAAGCAGCTGCTGCAGCTGCTACAGTGATGGTAAGTGCAAGACTATATGGTTAAATTTTTCATAAACTTATCAATTATTGTTTTTCTCCAATTAGAAGTGTTGTTTAAGTTGTTGATTTTCACACATTCATCATAAAAGCTAGGAATTCTAAAAAGTATTACTTTCTTTAGGGCAGTGGTTCCCAAACTTGTTCCTCCGCTTGTGCAGGGAAACCGGCTCGGCCCACCAGGGGCTTTCCCTGCAGAAGCAGGGAACAAGTTTGGGAACCACTGCTTTAGGGAAAAATACTTTCTCCCTCCCTCAGTTATTTTAGCATAATAGGTTCCTCTTCTGAATAGAGTGAAGCAGTTAGACACTTTGCACTGTCTTTGCTCTCTGCTCCATGATGATATGCCAAATTTGCCTCCTAATATTTCTTGGTGAGAAATAAAACTGGTAGAACTTAGTGGTCAATGGGAAGTATGTACACATATGCTATATTATCTCTTTGATGGCAGAAATATAATCTGAAAAATTAGGAAACAAGGAATAAAGGAAGAAGTGGTTTTGTTTCCAAGACACGGGGCACAGATGAGAGATCTGGTATTTCCCACTGACTTACAGTAATATCCTGAGCAGGCCATTTTTAATTGCCCTGTGACTCAGTTTCCCCATTAGTAAAATGGAAATAAGGCACTTAATTGTGAAGCTTAATTCATTAATGTTTTCAGACATTCAGCTTGTATATCTGTGAATGCCATAATAATGCCTATAAATAAAATTAATAAAAATGTATCTAGTAAGGTCAAACAAAAGAAGTTAAAGGATCTGATTTGTTTTCAGAAGTTTTATACTATTACTGAAACATATTTAGAGATGTCTTTCCCTCAGTGTCCTCTTGCAGAATGGTTGATACTGTTACTAGCAACAGTTCTACACCTGTATTGATAGAGTTGAACAAATAAAGCATGCAGGGTTTTATTCAGGGGACAGCAGTACAGTCAGCCCACAGATCAAAGCAGCATTGTCCTAATTCCTGGCACTGAAAGAATAATTATACAGATGTGACTTGTGGGTAGTGCATACAATAGATGTAGACAATACAGTTACTCTTAGAGTAAGAAGCCTACCAGAAACACAATACAGTACAGTATATAACTATCACAGGGTATTGTATTTAGCAAATAAGTAGAGACCAGACATTTAGGGGACAAAGAGTGAGTTTCTTTCAAATGTGGCAACTGTGAAATAATTTAAATATCTGAAAAGAACAGAGGAGAATTTCCCCTAATTCAGTATTTTCTCCTACAGTATTTCCAGTCTCTATTTAAAATATAGGAATTTTAGCTAAACCTTCTCTGCACTCACAGAAACTGAGGACCGATCTGGAAATAAAAGAGTGAATATCTGAGATTTTTGCTGTAACAATTAGAGCAGGACAGATGACTGATTTTTGGGGTGGTGGGGGGAATGCAGAATGCCCAGGAAACCGAAAAATCAGAAAAAATATTAGATTTGAGTCCAAAAAATTCAGTTCCCTCCTCTGAATCAGGCAGAGAGAAGATTTGCATCCATGGCTTTTATCTCCCAGGTAAGTGCCTTAATCACCGGACTATAGAGTCAAGTTCAGTATCTCACTTTGGCCCACTGAAAATGTAAGTATTTATACAAAGTGGAACAGCTTCAACAGGAGAGATTGAGAGCAACCCATCCACAATAGTCTATAGCCCGGTGGTTAGAGAACTCACTTGGCAAGGGAGGAGACTTGTGTAGAAATCCCTGTTCCAGAATGGCAATTCAAATCTTGGTCTCCCACCTGCCTTGCAAATGCCCTAAATTTGGACTAAATGGACTAAAGGTCGTGAGGGACACATGGACAAACACATGCACTCTTTCTGAAACTGGCCCTGTAATCTTTTTCACAGCCAAAATGAACCAGGTCAAATTCATGAATAGTTTCAGGTTGATCGAAACTGCATTTTTGGCTAATAAATTAAAATACATTTCATCCAGATGCAGTACCAGTCCTTCAGTCATGCAAAATTCGTTACTTCTAGATATAAAAATGAGGCTTGTCGATTAAGAGCAGATACCTCACGTGATTAACTCAAAAAACTAATCGTGATTAAAAAAAGTAATCGCGATTAATTGCAGTTTTAATCGCACTGTTAAAACAATAGAATACCAATAGAAATTTATTAAATATTTTGGATATTTTCCTACATTTTCATATATTTTGTATTCTTTGTTGCAATTGAAATTAAAATGTGAATTATTTTTATTACAAATATTTGCACTGTAAAAATGATTTTAAAAAAATAGTATTTTTCAATTCACCTCATACAAGTTCTGTAGTGCAATCTCTTTGTCGTGAAAGTGCAAGTTACAAATTTAGGGTTTTTTTGTTACTTAACTGCACTCAAAACCAAAACAATGTAAAACTTCAGAACCTATAAGTCCACTCAGTCCTACTTCTTGTTCAGTCAATCGCTAAGACAAACAAGTTTGTTTACATTTACAGGAAATAATCCTGCCCTCTTCTTATTTACAGTGTCACCAGACAGTGAGAACAGGCGTTCACATGGCACTTTTGTAGCTGGCATTGCAGCGTATTTACGTGCCAGATATGCTAAACATCCATATGCCCCTTCATGCTTCGGCCACCATTCCAGATGACATGCTTCCATGCTTATGACACTTGTTAAATTCAATTAACGCATTTTTTTTTGTGATTGAATTCCTTGGGGGAGAATTGTATGTCCCCTGCTCTGTTTTACCCACATTCTGCCATATATTTCATGTTATAGTAGTCCCGGATGATGACCCAGAACATGTTGTTCATTTTAAGAACACTTTCACTGCAGATTTCACAAAACGCAAAGAAGGTACCAATGTGAGATTTCTAAAGATAGCTACAGCACTCAACCCAAGGTTTAAAAATCTGAAGTGCCTTCCAAAATCTGAGAGGGACGAGGTGTGGAGCATGCTTTCTGAAGTCTGAGAAGAGCTACACTCTGGTGAGGAAACTACAAAACCCAAACCACCAAAAAAGAAAATCAACCTTCTGCTGATGGTATCTGACTCAGAAAATGAAAATGAACCTGCGTCAGTCCGCACTGCTTTGGATTGTTATTGAGCAGAACCAGTCATCAGCATGGACCCATGTCCCCTGGAATGGTGGTTGAAGCATGAAGGGATATGTTAATCTTTTGCACATCTGGCGCATAAATATCTTGCGACACCAGCTACAACAGTACCATGAGAAAGCCTGTTCTCACTTTCAGGTGACAATGTAAACGAGAAGCAGGCAGCATTATCTCCTGCAAATGTAAACAAAATTGTTTGTCTGAGCAGTTGGCTGAACAAGAAGTAGGACTGAGTGGACTTGCAGACTCTAAAATTTTACATTGTTTTATGTTTGAATGAAGGTTTTTTTCCACATAATTCTACATTTGTAAGTTCAGCTTTCAGGATAAAGAGATTGCACTACAGTACTTGTATTAGGTGAATTGAAAAATACTATTTTGTTTTTTTACAGTGCAAATACTTGTAATAAAAAATAAATATAAAGTGAGCACTGTACAGTTTGTATTTTGTGTTGTAATTTAAATCAATATATTTGAAAATGTACAAAACATTAAAAAAATTTAAATAAATGGTATTCTATTATTGTTTAGCAGTGTGATTAATTGCGATTAATTTTTTAAATTGCTTGACAGCCCTAATAAAAAAATAAGCAAAGTATTTTTCTGAGCCAAACTAGTTCTAAGATATGCCTCCTTTTATTGAAATAAGCCACATTCAAAACAGAGACCAAGAGGAAGAGTCTTTTGAAATACAAGTTTGAATTACTAGCATTATACCACCAAAGGAGAAGAAGGCTGAAAGCCAGATGATGGTATATTATTCCTGTGGAAAATTTTATAGATGGCCTTTAATTGGATATTTAAACTCGGAAGAGTTATAATGTAGACAAAAGAAGCTTTTTTTCATCCCACTTATTTTTATTTAATACAAATCCAAAACAAAGGGAAACCAGGGGTCAAAATAAATAAATGGAGTCAATTCTCCATTGGGACAAATAATATGGAAGAGTATGGGGAAAAGTGGTTGCTGATACAATATATATATATATAAGCGAGGCCCCCCCAAAAATGGTCAAGAATTATTCAGTCAAAATACTGTCTGACCTAAAAAAATAATAATAATTCTGGTGGATCTCCGTTGGAAGGAACAATCAAGGATCCTTAACCAACAGTTCCTGCTTCCAGATGGGTCCTGAGTTGAAATTATGGTCTCACAGCAGACATACCCGAATACTTGTTGGGCAAGAATATGGATCAAAAGGCTTGAGTACTTAAAGCCTAGATTATGCAGGGCTTTATAGACTAATACTAAGAGAAGGGGTTAATTTACACACTTCATAAATGTTCGAACAGCACATATTTTTGCTGTAGAACATGTTAACATATATCTTCACCCATGTTGGAACTCTTTTACCTTTATAAAAACACTTATTAAACAGCCTTGAAGCAAAATTTACAACCATGTATAACAGCCAGTGCTACATGGTAATCAACACAGAAGATAATTCCCCCATCAGTTAGTCAAAAATTCCAAAATCAACAGTTTCCTAACTGTACTCTGTAGGTCACTGATGGTGTGTGGAGCACTTTCTTTTCCACTTTAAACAATTGCCATAGTTGCCCAGGGAAGTTGTGTGATAGTGAAGGTGAGGGGAGGTGTCATTATGAAAGGAAGGGAGATTGTCCATGGCACTAGTGAGAAGTGGTCCACATTATGGCAAATGTGAGAACTCCATTCTTGAACCCCCTCAAAAAACATTATCAAAAAACAAGCAAAGATTCTTGGCTTATGTGGGCTATTTAGCAGCATAAAAGTAGCTCTAGGGCAGTGGTCTCCAACCTTTTTATGTCTAAGATCACTTTTTGAATTTAAGGACAACCCAGGAAGTTCGGAAGTGGGTGCAGGCTCTGGGCTGGGGCCGAGGGGTTCGCAGTGTGGGAGGGAGCTCTGGGAGGAGCCTGGGGCAGGGGGTTGGGGTACAGGAAGGGGTGAACGGTGCAAGCTCTGGGAGAAAATTTGGGTGCAGGGGGGGAGAGGGGGGCGCTCCGGGCTAAGGCAGAGTGTTGGGGTGCAGGAGCGGTTGCGGGATGCTGGCTCTCTGCGGGGGTCAGGTCTGGGGCAGGGGATTGGAGTCCACAAGAGGGTTTGGGGTGCTCACCCTGGGAGGAGGCTCACGGCTGGGGCTTGGGGTATAGGAGGGGGTATGGGGTCCTGGCTCCAGGAGGGGGTTGGGGTGTGGTCTCTCAGGGGGTGGCACTTGCCTCAGGTGGCTCCCACTTGGTGGCACAGTGAGGATGAGGCAGGCTCCCTGCCTGCCCTGTCCCCACACTGCTCCTGGAAGGGGACAACGTGTCCCTGAGGCCCCTGAGGAGGGGGATGGAGAGCACATGGCTCTGTGCACTGCCCCTTTCTGCCGTCATGGCCCCCACAGCTCCCATTGGCCACAGTTCTCTGTTCCCAGCCAATGGGAGCTGCAGAGGTGTTGCTTTCAGACAGGAGCAGCATGCCAAGACCTCTGTCCGCCCCTTCCTCCCTGCCCCCGTGGGGGCGTGCTGGTCACTTCCAGGAGCAGCGTGGGGCTGCAGCAGCAGGGAGCCTGCCGTAGCAGCAGTCCAGCAACACCCTCGGAGATCGTGATCAACTGGGAGAGTCCCCAGGATCAACCAGTCGATCGCGATCGACTGGTTGGTGACTACTGCTCTAGGGCCACCATAAAATAGAGTTAAGATGAGATAAAGTCACCTTTGTCCCCACTACCTCAGGGTACATCTTCGGTGTTGTGCCTCCAGGAAAGAATCCCAGGCAGACCAAGGGGTCAGTGAATTCCAGAGTTCAAGACTCCTTTAGGAATTACCCTACCTCTAGCCCCTGACATTTAAACCTAGTAACTTTTCCTTAAATGCCTTAGCTCGAGGGTGGGCAAACTTTTTGGCCCGAGGGCCACATCTGGGTATGGAAATTGTATGGTGGGCCATGAATGCTCACAAAATTGGGGTTGGGGTGCAGGAGGGCATGATGGCTCTGTCTGGGGATGCAGGCTCTGGAGAGGGGCCAGAAATGAGACGTTCAGGGTATGGGAGGGGGCTCCAGGCTGGGGCAGGGGGTTGGGGTGTGCGGGAGAGGGATCAGGGCTGGGGCAGGGGACTGGAGCACGGGAGGGGGTCAGGAGTGCAGGCTCCAGGCGGCGCTTTCTTCAAGCAGCTCCTGGAAGCAGTGGCATGTCCCCACTCTGGCTCCTATGTGGAGGTGCGGCCAGGCGGCTCTGTGAGCTGCCCTGTCTGCAGGCACCGCCCCGCAGCTCCCATTAGCCACAGTTCCCGGCCAGTGGGAGCTGAGGGGGCAGCGCTTGGGGCGGGAGCAGCGCACAGAGCCCCCTGGCTGCCCCTAAACGTAGGAGCTGGAGGGGGAACGTGCTGCTGCTTCCAGGAGCCTCAGCACGCACATGCGAAGTGGCCTCCTACCCCACTTCCCAGCTGGGGTGCGGGAGCAGGGCAAGCCCCGGGCCCCGTTCCCCAGCGGGAGCTCCAGGACCAGATTAAATTGTCTGGAGGGCCGGATGTGGCCCGTGGGCCGTAGTTTGCCCTGCCTTAGCTGATCTCAGCTTTTGAGGTAAAAGCAAGGAGATGGGCAGTCTGTGAAATAGCCAGAGCTCAGACTATTTATAGATGAAAACCAGTGTTTTGGTATTTTTGTGCTTTGTTAAGTGAATTTGAAGACAGTGTGATCCATTAGTATAATCATTACATTATTTATGGAGCACTAAAAGTGTGTTCAGTGCAGTAAGAAACGTGAAAGAAGACATTCAGAAAAACACAAAATCTAAATGAAATTAAATATTCACCATACCTTAAACACACCTCATAATAGTATACATAAAGTATATGTGGTAGATAAAATATAGAGACTTCATGCGGCTAGTTAATTTTATTTGTTTTCTTTCTCCCACCTCTCTCCTTTTGTTTCTCTCCAATGGTTGGTTATTATGGAAAGGGCTGGTGGAAGAAATAGTTTTATAGAGGGGTTTGATTGGTGAGAGGGAGGTTCTTTGGTGAACAAGGCTTCAAGCGTAGGGGTGAAAGGGAAGAAGGTTGTGAAGATATGAGGAAGAAGTGGACAGTCAAGCGAAAGGCATGGCGGGCAGGAGAGACAAGGAGGAAACAAGAGCTGCCTTATAGGTAGAGACATTGCTACTATAGAACCTTGAAATTGAGCACTAGTAGCTTGACTTGATCTGGAAGGCAAGGGAAAAGCCTGCAAAAGGATTCAAAGAAGGGAGTTTGCAATGGAGCAAACAGGTTGAGATGTATGCAAGACCAATGCAAAGTTGTGAATCAGCTCAGTGTGAGCTTCCAGTGTGACACTGTGGCCAAAATGGCTGTTGCAATCCTTGGTTGTGTTACCTTGGTATTGGGCACTGGTGCGTCTGCTGTTAGAATATTATGTCCAGTTTTGGTGTCCACAATTCAAAAACAATGTTGATAGTTGGAGATAATTGGAGGTTCAGAGAGCCACAAGAGCAATTAAAGGATTAAAAGAACGGCCTTATGGTGAAAGACTCAGGGACCTCAATCTATTTGGTTTAACAAAGAAGGTTGAGGGGTGATTTGATCAGTCTATAAGTACTTAAATTGGGTACAGAAATTTGATAGTAGAGGGCTCTTCAGTCTAGCACAGTGGTTTCCAAAGTTTTTGGATCGCGCACCCCCACAGTGCAGCCGAAGAAAGGAGGAGGGAAGACCTGTCGCAGGCGTCCCGCCGGAGGGGAAGTCCTGCTGCAGGTGTGCAGAGCTGCCGCCAAAGAAAAAAAACGGCAGAGTGCCGTCCAGCGGCACTCCTCCAGCCGCACACCCCCTGGGATTCTCTGGCGCACCCCGGGGGGTGCACGCACCCCACTTTGGAGACCACTGATCTAGCACACTAAGCCCTGGTTTACACTACGGGGTTAGGTCGAATTTAGCTGCATTAGGTCGATTTTTAAATGAATGCATCTACACAACCAACCCCATTCTGTCGACCTAAAGGGCTGTTAAAATCGACTTCTGTACTCCTCCCCGGCAAGGGGAGTAGCACTGAAATCGACCTTGCTGGGTCGAATTTGGGGCAATTTGACGGTATTGGCCTCCGGGAACTATTCCAGAGTGCTCCAATGTGATCTCTCTGGACCGCACTTTCAACTCTGATGCACTAGCCAGGTACACAGGAAAAGCCCTAGAAAATTTTGAATTTCATTTCCTGTTTGGTCAGCGTGGCGAGCTCACGTGACCATGCAGTCCCCCCAGAATCACAAACAAGCTCCAGCATGAACCAAAAGGGAGACACTGGATCTGATTGCTGTATGGGGAGAAGAATCTGTGCAGGCCGAACTCCGATCAAAAAGAAGAAATGCTAATATATATGCCAAAATCGCACAGGGCATGGTGGAGAGAGGCTACAATAGGGACACACAGCAGTGTCGCGTGAAAGTTAAGGAGCTCAGGCAAGCCTACCAAAAGACAAAGGAGGCAAATGGTCACTCCGGGTCAGAGCCCTATACATGCCGCTTCTCTGATCAGCCGCATGGCATTAAAGGGGGTGACCTTACCACTGTCTGTGGACACCTGCAAGGGGGGAGTCTCACGCAACAGGGAGGAGAATTTTGTGGATGAGGAAGAGGAGGAGGAGGAGAATGCACAGCAGGCAAGCGGAGAATCCGTTCTCCCTGGCAGCCAGGACCTTTTCTTCATCCTGGAGCCAATACCCTCCCAAGGCGGGTTCCCGGACCCTGAAGCTGGAGAAGGCACCTCTGGTGAGTGCACATTTGTAACTACAGTACAGGGTTTAAAAGTAATAGTGTTTGATTTGCCCTGAAGAATTGGGAAGCATTTGCGGCCAGTACAGCTACTGGAAAAGTCTGTTAATGTGTCTGGGGATGGAGCAGGAATCCTCCAGGGACATCTCCATGAAGCTCTCCTGGAGGTACTCTGTAAGCCTTTGCAGAAGGTTTCTGGGGAGGGTTGCCTTATTTCATCCTCCATGGTAGGACACTTTACCACGCCAATCCAGTAGCAAGTAGTCTGGAATCATTGCAGCACAAAGCATGGCAGCGAATGGTCCTGGGTTTTGGTCGCATTCAAGCAACATTCGGGCTATAACTTTCTGTGTTAGCCTAAGGAGAGTGATATCATTCATGGTCACTTGGTTGGAATAGAGGAATTTTTGTAAGGGAACAGTAAAAGGACCCCGTTCACGCTGGGTTGCTTGTGCTTGGCGAAAAGGGATCATCCCGGAGACTAGCCATGCAGTGGGGTAGGGGGAGGTGTGTGCTGCACTTCCCCCCGAAAACCGCAGCCCCTCCTTTTAAATGTGAAACCCAACAGGCATTGCTTGCTATGGGAAAGGATGGCTCTGCATTTTGAAACCATTCCCACATGTTATGAAGGCGGAGGAAGGCAACCCTGCATACCAAAAGGCTTACCATGGCTGCCTGGAAACCAAATTCTGTTGCCCAGCCATGTGTGATGTGTCACCATACCAGCAGGCGCTCAATATAAAAAGGCAAAATGCGACCTTGTACCTAAAGCACATGTGCTGTCTGCTGTGAATTGCTTGATTCACTCTGAAAGATTCTCCCTTTTGTTCTCAGAAATGTATCATCTTAAATTTTACTCTCCCTTTTTATCTCCCCCCAGGTGCAAATGTTTCTATGCTCCCCCTATCATCTCCGTCCCTGAGGTTATCGCAGATTAGAAGGAGAAAAAAACACACTCGCAATGACAAGATTTCCGAGCTCATGCAGTCCTCCCACACTGATAGGGCACAGCTTAATGCATGGAGGCATTCATTGGCAGAGGCCAGGAAAGCATTAAGTGAGCACAAAGATCAGAGGCAGGAGGCGATGCTGAGGCTAATGGGGGAGCAAACGGACATGATGAAGCGTCTGTTGGAGCTGCGGGAAAGCCAACAAGAGCACAGACCCCTGCTGCATCCATTGTATAACTGCCTGCCCTCCTCCCCAGGTTCCATATCCTCCTCACCCAGACGTCCAAAAACGCACAGTGGGGAGGCTCCAGGCACCCAGCCACTCCACTCCAGAGGTTGGCCCAAGCAACAGAAAGCTGTCATTCAAACAGTTTTGATTTGTAGTGTGGCTACAATAAGCAATATGGCCTTGTCCTTCCCTCCTTCCCCTGCCCCGCCCTCCTTCCCCCACCCGGGCTACCTTGTCAGTTATCTCACTTTTTTTTTTAATTAATAAAGAAAGAATGCATGGTTTCAAAACAACAGTTACTTTATTTCCTTTGCCAGCTGTGATTGAAGGGGGGAGGGTGGTTGTCTTACAGGGATTAAAATCAACAAAGGGGGCGGGTTTGCATCAAGGAGAAACACACACAACTGTCACACTGTAGCCTGTACTGGATGTCCCTGCCAGTGAAATTTAACTGTTTGAAGAAAATTGTGTTTGCAATGCTTCCAGCATTTGGATCCACATACCTGTGTGAACAGGTATTTTCACACACGAAATCTTGGAGAAACACACACAACTGTCACACTGTAGCCTGGCCAGTTATGAAACTGATTTTCAAAGCCTCTCTGATGTGCAGCGCGCCTCGCTGTGCTCTTCTAATCACCCTGGTGTCTGGCTGCTCAAAATCAGCCGACAGGCGATTTGCCTCAACCTCCCACCCCGCTATAAATGTCTCCCCCTTACTCTCACAGATATTATGGAGCACACAGCAAGCAGCAATAACAAGGGGAATGTTGGTTGCGCTGAGGTTTAACCTAGTCATCAAACAGTGCCTGCAGGCTTTCAAACGTCCAAAGGCACATTCTACCACCATTGCGCACTTGCTCAGCCTATAGTTGAACTGCTCCTTACTACTGTCCAGGTTGCCTGTGTACGGCTTCATGAGCCATGGGATCAAGGGCTAGGCGGAGTCCCCAAGGATAACTATTGGCATTTCAACATCCCCAATGGTAATTTTCTGGTCTGAGAAGTAAGTCCCTTCTTGCAGCTGCTCGAACAGCCTGGAGTTCCTAAAGATGCGATCGTCATGCACCTTTCCTGGCCATCCCACGTTGATGTCAGTGAAAACGTCCCTTGTGATCCACCAGTGCTTGCAGCACCATTGAGAAGTACCCCTTGCGGTTTATGTACTGGTTGGCAAGGTGATCAGGTGCCAAGATAGGGATATGTGTTCCATCTATCGCCCCACCACAGTTAGGGAACCGCATTGCAGCAAAGCCATCCGCTATGACCTGCACATTTCGCAGAGTCACTACCCTTGATAACAGAATGTCAGTGATTGCATTGGCTACTTGGATCACAGCAGTCCCCACAGTAGACTAGCCCACTCCAAATTGATTTCCGACTGACCGGTAGCAGTCAGGTGTTGCAAGTTTCCACAGGGCTATCACCACTCGCTTCTCAACTGTCAGGGCAGCTCTCATCTTGGTATTCCTGTGCTTCAGGGCAGGGGAAAGCAACTCACAAGGTTCCAGGGAAGTGGCCTTACGCATGTGAAAGTTTTGCAGCTACTGTGACTCATCCCATACCTGCAACACTATGCAGTCCCACCAGTCTGTGCTTGTTTGCCAGGACCAGAATCGGCGTTCCACTGTATCAACCAGCCCCACTTCTACCATGATGTCCCAATTGCCACAGCCTGAGCTTTCAGGAATGTCTGTGTCCATGTTCTCATCACAATCGTCCTCGTGCTGGCGTCTCTTCAACCGGTTCTACATATACTCCAGGATAATGCGCGAGGTGTTTACAATACTCACAACAGCAGCGGTGAGCTGAGCGGGCTCCATGCTTGCTGTGGTATGGGAGCTTAACCCAGAATTCCAGTGGGCAGTGGAGACTGCAGGAACTGTGGGATAGCTACCCACAGTGCACCACTCCGTAAGTCAATGCTAGCCACGGTATTAAGGAAGCACTCTGCCGACTTAATGCGCTTAGTGGGGATATACACAATCGACTGTATAAAATCGATTTCTAAAAATCGACTCTACAAAATCAACCTAATTTTTAGTGTGGACATACCCTAAGATATAACAAGTGGAAGTTGATGCTAGACAAATTCAAACTAGAAATAAGGTGATAATTTTTAACAGTGAGGGTAATTAACCATTGGAACAATTTACCAAGAGTTGGGGCAAATTCTCCATCAATGGCAATTTTTAAATCAAAATTAGATGTTTTCCTAAAATGTATTCTCTAGTTCAAAAGGAATTAATTCAGAGAAGTCCTATGCCCTGTGTATACAGGACCCCAGACTAGATTATCACAATGGTCCCTTTTGGCTTACTGTGTGGATCTAAGTCTAAACTGAGGGAAGAGGATAAGGAGTGCAGATTCTGGAGTCATAAATATAGAGATAATAGGGGAAGTTGTGAGAGTGGATGAGATCTGTGTTTTGGATGATAATAGTAATGGGTTGAGCACCTTCAACGCCCATTTAGTTAGTTTAGTTAGAGAGTTGACACCGTTCATCACCTTCCATAATTAAATCCAGCCATAATATTTCAAACTCATATAGTTTTTTGTCCCTAGTGATCTCAGAATACTGTTCAAAGATGGATGGGCATTGTTAGATATTTTACAGAAGGGAGAGAGGAGGGAGTGATCAGCTTTTTCAAAGATAGCAGGTCAAGGTGGAGGAAAATAAACAGAAAACCCTTAGATCTGGCCTCTCTATCTTACTATTGTACGTATACGGTCCCCATTACTATAGTATCTGAGTGCCTCACAAACTTGTCAACATATTTATCCTCACAACCGTGCTGTGAGTAAGGAAGTGCTATTATCTCTATTTTACAGTTGGGGAAGTGAGGCACAGAAGATTAATGGTTCATTTGCATCGTGTGTTAGTCCTCACCAGTGCGGTGTAAATTCTAGTCTGCACCAGTGTGTTGTGCACTAACCGGTCAGGGTGGACACTATTTGTGCGTGCTAGAAGTTTTTTGGTGTGTGTTAACACAGTCCTGTTTCAAATGGTAATACATTAACACACACTAGGGAACATTTAGTGCCCACCAGCAGGCTCCACACAGGCCAGTTAGTGCATGACATGCTAGTGCAGACTAGACCTTACATCCCACGGGTGAGGACTGCCGCAGCATGTGGATGAGCCCTAAGTGACTTGCCCAAGGTCACAAAGGAAATTTGTGGTAGATCAGAAATTGAATCTGGGTCTCCCACAGCCCAGGCTAGTGCTCTGACCCCTGGACCCTCCTTTCCTGATCATTAATGACCTTGATAGAGCAGATCTCATAGAGTGGAGGGTTTAGAATCTAGGAAGAAGCTAGAGGAGAAGTTGTCAAGACATCAGGAATAGAGGACATGCTTAAGGACTTTGGATGCAAAGATATAAGGAAAGATACAAGGTGATAATTGGAGAGACAGAAACATGAATTTTGAAAGATGTTTTAAGGATTAGTGAAGCAAGGGCTATCCTGCAAAATGTTCATGTTGTCATTGGCCTAAGTTCTGTGACCCTAAGTTGTCTTAGACATGGTGCTCTCAGTACCTTGTCCTCCCTTTTTAATGATTGTTCTACTTTTTTATATCTGAAGCTAAGGATAGAAACAGTCTGAATATTCATTTCTCCTATGGACTTTGAGGAGCTACCTATTGTGAGTGTAAACACCAGATTTCTGATTCATGAGGAAACCCTCCTTTCCATATGTTTTCATTAAACTCTTTTAAAATTCCCATTTAAAAAGAGTTATAGATGAAAAACATCAACTAAATTTTTCTGCTGGAATGTAGTCAAATTAGCCCTCATCTTTTATCTCTTAATGCAAATATAGGTAATAAAATTTATGCTCATGTTAAGCATTGTTTTACATTTAAATATTTTTAAATGATGCTATATTAGCACCATAATTCCTGTTCTAATTATACATTACATGCTCTTGACAAATAGTATTGTTTTCTATCACCGATTCCTAAAGTTAGTAAAGATTTTCCTGAATGACAGCTGAGAAAATATTTGTTTTAAAATGTTGGGCTTCTTCTCAGTGTAATGTGGTAAATTAAAAAGGATAATCCAAGTTACTGTCCCAGCTATAGTAAAAAATATTAAACTGATAAATTAGTGATTAGACATAACATGAACTTGTTATATATTGGAAATAGGAAAACTGTTTATATTTTGACTTCAAAGTCTATTGAAATGTACATTTTATTAACTAAGGCCCTGATCCAGCAAACATACACGTGAGTAATTCTATTAAAGCATTAAAACTCTCATTAGTGCTTTATATTTTAAATGTTAGTGTTGAAAATTTATTTTATGCTTTTTAACTTGACATAACTAACTTACCAGAAATTCTTGTAAGAAAATCCTAAAAACCAATGTGTTTCTGTGAAGTATTATAGTATGCTTAATGGTGTCTGCAAGCTGCTGTTTTAATTAACTTTCCTAAATTTCAAACATCTATATTTTACTCTCTTATATGCTTTTAACTAAGGTATAGTAGATGCATTATTGCTTCAGTACTAATTCAAGGTGTAATATTCATTTCTTTAGAAAACATTTTTGTTGTTGTGCATGCCTAGTGTTTTGTATGTTGTATACTGCATTCAGAATATTTTTTTCCTTCTCACCTATCCACAATGCAATGCCGTTCCCATGATGCACCTCTGCTTGCTGTTTACCTGTATGTTAATTCGCTTGAATCCCATTGGCCCACTGCCATCATGTGCTCGCTGCCTGTTATTAAAAGACTCAGTCGACTGCCAAAGCAATGAAGCGGCCTCTCGAAGCAACTGTAGACCTGGTACTTTGACCTTTCACCTTTTGCTTTGCATGTAGCTTTTCAGAGAAGCAACTAATGAAATTTGTATTGCTTTTTTTTTAACATCAACTGAAAACTATCATATATTATTAATTTAGAAAAAATTCAGTATTATATTTATCCATCTCATTCTCATATGCAATAAATGCAAACAATTTAGTTTTTTTCCTAACATGATTTCATTTTCAAATACCTTTTCGTAGAAGTTAAAATTAAATATAACTGCTTTTGTAATTGAAAATGCTATAATCCCTCACTGTATTTAATAATAGGAAAAATATTTAACTAAGAAAGAATACTTGGCAATGAAACACAAGTGGTTTTTTCTTCCTAGAATATTTTAAGCCCAAATTTAGAGGAAATGCCACTTTTGTTGCTTTAAAGGCCTTCCTTTTCAGTAGTTGTGGTGCTACAGGTTTATGTTAATAGTACCATGCTTTTGCGATCAACAACAAAATTTCACTCATTGTACATTGCTATTATTTGAGTTAAGGTGCATGGCAAGGCATCTTTAACAGCTTTTTTAAGAAGTACATTACGATATTTTATTCATCTATATGAGAAAATACGTATATCTTTTGAAAAATCTGCCAGTTTAATTAAATTCTCTTTTGCCACAGGCCTTTCCTCCCGGCGTGCTTCACCCTTTACCAAAGAGACAAGCGCTGGAGAAAAGCAATGGTGCCAGTGCCGTTTTTAGTCCCAGTGTCTTGCACTATCAACAGGCTCTTGCCAATGCACAGTTGCAACAACATGCAGCGTTTATCCCAGCAGGTACGTTGTATTTGCACTAAACAGAATCGTCTTCAAGCATTCTCCCCATAAGACAGTGCTTATCACATTGAATATACTTTTAACTGTGTGATCCATTCTCTACACATTCATGACAAGTATGCACAAATATTTTAATACACTATTTTCATTCCTTCTGCAGAATATTAGGATTCAGGAGGTACTTTCATCGTGTCATTAAGTAGCTTTAGTATTTTCTGTTATTGTCCTTATTTTGCATATGTCAGAGTACTTTATATCCATGTTAAATGGGTCGCTTGTTGGGTCCATCAATGAGCGCTGTGTTTGGTGGTGGGGAGGAGGAATGTCATTAACTTGATGGGGAAGGCATAATGTTTCTGCGATACAAGGGGAAGTGTGAAAAGTATCGGTAATAGCTATCCCTGTTCTTCGGGTGTATTTTGTTCTTCCACCGCTACTGTTCGGCAGCCATGGACATACTCCTGCTACACAGTACCCTTTGCCCTCTAGAACTGCAGCGCTAGCAGCCAAATTATTGCTAATTCCTGCACAGATGCACTATGGGGATAAAACACTCCCCATCTGCACAGAAGTGTTTTATGTGGGAAACTTGCTTCGTTGTCTTCATAATGGAATATTTTATAATCCAAAATTCTCCCCAGTTTTTGCAATTAATAGCTGGTGTTGTAATTCTTAATATAAGTGATTTAACTACAGTGGAATTTTAGTAACATGAATATTCCATTGTTGTTCAGAGCTGTAGAAAACTAGACCATGTCATTTGGAAAAATCCACAACCCCATCAGGCCTAACATCTTGAGCTCATACATGTGGTGTGGAGACTTCCTTTCAACACTGTGAAAGAAGGGAGAATATTCCACTTAAATGTCTGATTTATGAATGAAGTGAACAGTTACAATAAAATCCTCTATATTATTCATAAAGAGAAGTATCTAAAAGTAAATACCCTGTATAGTGCATTAAAGCGTGCAATTTCAGTATTAGTATGTATATCAACCATGATTTTTTAGGCTGATTTAAAACATTTTTCTGTAGCAAATATATTTTCTATTTTTGAATATATTTGTTTATCTTTTATCATAGTCTTTAACCATCTAATAGTAGTATGAATTAAACAAGTAAAAGAATTCAAGATGCTGTAATTTCTTATAGCTTTGCAATAATCTTTTAAAAACAAAAATCATACAAACTCAGTGGAAGTTTGCCTGAATAAGAAGTATGTTAAAACTTAGTAAAGATCTCAGGATTTGGTGCTATATTTGTCAAAATATGTTCTAAACATTTACTTTATGCACTTGTTTTACTCATTTTAATTTTGAAAATATCCCAAAATCTTGTGTAATTTCCAGTGAGATCCCATGACCATTTTGTAACTTGCTACTATAATGGAAATGTGCAGGAAAATATGCTAACATTTGTGGGAAGGTTTGAAGGAATTTGAGAAATGAAAGAGCATGCAGTTCTTACAAATGTCCAAGAGTCCCCCTGCAAATGTACTTCATATCACAGCCATAAGAACTTGTGGTGGGATGTACATTGTTCCTCCTCATAGGCACTGCCTTTCAGAGCTTTTCACTATTGGATATAATTAGAGTAAAATGCATTAAAATAACCCTGAAAAATAAGCTAGTTTGAAAATACTTCAGTAAGATAGCACTCAGATATTTTCCAAACTTAGAATGCTTATCTTTCCTCAGGTACTTTATTCCACATGCTGTTTCTTTTCAATTCACATTTTTGGTTAACCCTGGAGTCATCATAACCAGCAGTACAAAATTAGCTCAAAATTGAGTGACAGTTTGTTTATTATAAATTCATGATGTAAAAGGATGTTGAGGGGCTAGATTGTCATCCAGTCTCAGCACAGGTGCACAAAAAAGGGAAAAGATGCAAAGAGCCTCTCATCTCCAGGAGACCCGGCACATGAGCTAGGGCAGAATGGGAGACGTTCTCATAGCAAGCAGGAGAACTCAGAAGATCTGGCATCACTAATATCTGTACAGAGGGGTGGGGGATGAGGACGTGAGCTATGGCGCACACCCTTTCCACTGGCTGGTAGAATGGCCCTTTCATAGAAGACAGTGCATGTTGCTCCTACAGTTGTTGCACTTCTCAGGGAGTCCAGGAGGAACTGTGTGTTCTGGAACTTGGCTCTAAGTACATCTATACCTTCCCATTGTGGGGCTGTGGCTATAAATATCGCACACCCTATGAAGCATGAAATTAATTCTTTAGTTTAAAATGGTAAACCAATATTTCCTGAACTAGTATCAGTTTTAAATACGTCCTACATGTTTGGTAGAAATGTTGCAGCTAGAACCAGGTTTTGCTTATAAAATATATGGAAAACTGATACGTTATTTTATATAATTTCCCTGCCTTTCCTAACCAATGACTCCCTAATTAATGTTTTGGGGCTTCGTAACACTGCTTATCTTAGATTTTTTTGTACTGTAGTTCTCTTTTAATACAAAACACACACCAAGTTAGTATGACTACTTCATCTGCACTTTCTGTTGTTTCGTGAATGGTTATTTGTGATCTGAAAAGCAAGGAGGGTATTGTTTTCCTTCAGATGCTGTTTATTAGAACTGTTATGATTACCGGAAAGTGTATGAGGGTTATTCTTCATGATAAGGTCATTCATAGTTACTTTTGCTGTTAAATAAATAAATACATAAAAGGTTGTTACCATCACCAAACAGGAGTTCTGCAAACTTAATCTACTTTATGCTACTACTACATATTCAGCACATAATGTGTTTTGTACATGCCACTTTGTTTCTCTTCCTCTCTACCGTTCACCTTCTCCCCACTACACACTGTACTCACCATCCTAAAAAGCCGTATCTATTTTCATTCGCTTTAGCAGAAAGGATAACAGTTGAATGAGCACAAAAACTGAACTCAGCTGTACAGAGGCCTCCCCACCCCCGACTACTTTTGCGGCACATTCGCAGGACATCATGTGGAATGTCGCACAGTCACTAGCCACGCTGCATTGGTTCAGTTTCCAGAGCTGCCATTTTAGCATTTTTGTTAATAAAAGTAACATTAGTAATTTGTTGTTAAAAATGTGTTTGTTTATATTTAAACACAGATAACAAAATCTCCACTGAATAATAAGAATTTCTATTGAATTAAATGTTTTCCTCTGCTGTGTATCAGCAAAATTAATAAACATTAATCTGTGTAGCTAACATAATGCTGTCTGAATTGTTGAATGGATTTAAGCAGCCATTAGATAATCCAATATTCAATCAAAAATTGTTTTTAAAAATCATTATTTCTGCAAAAAATATATGAAAGATGTTTATGAAATCTGGTCCATCTTAAATACACACACAGATGTACAAAATATGTCTTGGTATACTGTACTAGTATTTTAGGATAACATTATTTAAAGTCACTCTTGTAACACAAAAACTATGAATGACCTTAAGATTGTGTTAAGCTAACTTCTGCTTATCCTTGGTTATGCTTGAATCTCAGTTTGAATGTTAACTCTAAACAGCTAACCTGTTTCTTCCCTTTATTCACTTTTTCCACCTATCATTGCATGACATGCAGGGTCAGTTTTGTGCATGACACCCGCTACCAGTATTGGTAGGTTCTAAATTTCTTTATTGATCTCTTTTATATTGTATACTGTACTTTCAGTTGTTTGCAAATCTTAAACATGACTTGATTACTAGATTTAAAGGTTCATTTGGCTTTTTGATTGACTTTGTAGGATCTTAGATTTGTTTGTAGGTTAAAATTGCAGTTTAGATGTGACATCACCTGCTATAACAACCACACTGCAAATGCATAAAATCATGGATTCCAATCTGCTTTTCAGTTTTCAAAATTGTATTTCTCTCAATATATTTTATATTTTATAGTATTTCTAAAATCATAAAATATTGGTAAAGCAAGCTAATTTCATCAGTGTTTTGAAGTTTCATAGTTGTGTGCCTATTTCTCCTTTTTGCTGTGTGTTAAAAAGTTTTATCAGAGTTTCCCAGAAGCATTTATTTTAATACTTGTAACTGAAAGTACTTTGAGACCTAAGGTCTGAATCGCATTCCCTCTTAATTAAACCAAATCCACTTTAAAATTTGAAGCATTTGAATGCACATATTTTATGGTTGCAAAATTAGCAGGACATTACTCAGGTGAGTAATGCTTATTCAAGTGAGTAGTCCCATTGATTTTAATGGGGCTACTCACTTGAGTTTCAGCCACACACATGAGTGAATTTTGCACATATTGATAAATTTGTCCTTAAATTAAAACTGAACAAAAAATAAATTTTCACAATCTGCTTTGCTCTTTTAGATCAAACAAATTAGTATTTAAATCAGGAAAATAATTATAACACTGATGTTTGCCTCAAAGCAGATAGTAATTTAACTCAAATAAAATCCAACAGTTATGGGGAGGTAACAGAACATAAATCCAGAAACAAAAATATAAAAATTGTATGTATGTTTAAAGCAAGGCTGCAAATATACTTTTAACCTATAATACTGGTAAATGAAAATAAATTATTTTTAATATGTGCAGAAATAATAAATGATTTCTTTCCTTCCCAATACTAAAAATGAAAGATTTCACTTCTTAAGGAATGGTGTTTTAATGTGTTTTAGCTACTTAAAAATAGTCTATCAACTGATTGAACAATTCTTGCTTAAAGTAATAAGCTGTTTTGGTAGATGCCCAATTTAAAACAGGTTTCAGAGTAGCAGCCATGTTAGTCTGTATCCGCAAAAAGAACAGGAGGACTTGTGGCACCTTAGAGACTAAAAAATTGATTTGAGCATAAGCTTTTGTGAGCTACAGCTCACTTCATCAGATGCATTCAGTGGAAGAAATAATTTGTCAAATTCTTAAATATAATGCCAGCAATCATAAGTTATTTTGCTTTTTCTGGGAATCACTGATTGTGTTGACAAACTTCCTTTAATTGTACTTGTAATAAGCTATTTTCCCTTTTTTATTTCTCTGCCACGCTTTCTTGCTTTGCATTGTGATTGCATGCCATCTGCTGGTTTAACCCATGATGGCTTGCTGCTCTGATATTCACCATGCCAAAATACCACTTCTATTACCATAATGCTACACCCTCCTGTTCATTGCTTCCATGGTTCCCCTCCTGAAAGTACCCATGATGCACAGCGCTACGTCCGCCACTGTCTCTGCAGCAGCAACTCCTGCAACAAGTGTCCCCTTCGCCGCAACAGCCACAGCCAATCAGGTTTGCTCCTTTTAAAGCTTTCTTTCACAAATCCCAAACTCTAACTGAGTGCTGATATTTTTTTAAAAAAAATTCTCATGGAGAATTTTTTTTTCATGTTTACCCATCAAATTTTATTTTTAAATAGTTTATAGCAAGTGTTTATGGACAGGTTGCACTTATTTAGAGTTAACATTTATTGCAAATAATGATGTAGCTATGTTTTGTGTTGCAGTGTTTGTTTCTTGTATCTAATATTGTGTAATTAACCCAGCTGAGTGAGAATCATTTTAGTAGTGGACTGCTTGTTAAGATTTACAACTAACTTTGGATGCCAAAAGGAAAAAATATTACAGCAGTTTTCAAATGTTCATATATGTTAATATCCTTTTCTCCATACAGTGTGTGTAAATGACTAGCTCATTGTGTTCGTGAAAACTGACTAAAACCACAAGTGGGCAAAGTCAGCTGAAGAGAAGTCCGTGAAAAGGAAAAAGTAAACATTTTCTAAAAAATGCCAGTAACATAAGGAATAACTCATATTTGCATTCTTCATATTTACATGGAAAGTTGGACTCCTCTGTCCACTCTAGATTTTAAGGGACACTGCCAACTTGAAAATTACATTTCCTTCTGAAAATATTATACCTACCGTTGTTATGAGTGACCCCTAAGATGCAAGAGAAAGAGATTAGAGGAAGTAATATTTTTTCTTTTCTTTTTTCAGTTTGCTGATGTAACTGTGTGTTACCTTTCCCCTCTGTGCCCGATCTACTGAGGATATGAGTCTCTTGTAGCTCTCCATATGCAAGCTGGGCTTTTTAGCTTGATCTGTAGAGATTCATGCTTTCAATTTTGGGGATCCTCAGTTCAATCCCCAGTGTGCCAGCCTGCACACCCCTTTGTGCATTGGTCACTTTTACTGTTTTATTGATAGCCAGGTGCATCACTGTCATGCACTGCTCAGGGAGAGCTTAAAGGTATACTCATCCCCAAATTTTGCAAAAAGGTGTTTACCAGTAACAGCAGCAGTAAGATGAAACTGAAGAGGTAGTAGGCAGATTTGCTCACAAAGAGAAAAGGAAGAAGCAGTGGCCTTCATCATAGTTATCTTGTTGCCCCCCACCCCACCCAGCACCACAGGCCTAGCAGAGGAGTAGAATCACATGCCAACTTTTTTTTGTTTTTTTTTAAGAATTTTAAAAAATATTTGGAATGGATTATTTATAGGTGTTCTACCGGTAAACTGAACTCAATTTAAAAGCAATTCAAGTTTGGTAATATAAGTTACCGTGACCACTGATGTATAGCATTCTAGGGGAGATATACTACCTCTGAAATACACAGTGCTTTCTTAAAGAAACATTACATTTTCCAGTGTGATAGTGTATTCATGGGTTTATCCTTTTGTTTTGCACAGTATTCTTTTGTACATCCCTTTCTGAAAGCTAACTCATTTTAATCAGGAAAATGCTGAGGGATGATGTTTGGGAATAGAAGACAAAACGTTTTATTCTGGAAAACACAGGCAACTGGTGTGCTTAAAATTCAGCTGTTTTCTATTCTTCTCGTTTTTGTTTTGAAGGTATGGTAAGGTAATGAATAACATCATGGTACTACCCTGAAGAGTAGGTTGATGATCCTGTAGGTTTGCTGGATTTCAGGTT
This sequence comes from Lepidochelys kempii, assembly GCF_965140285.1. Classification (NCBI taxonomy): domain Eukaryota; kingdom Metazoa; phylum Chordata; order Testudines; family Cheloniidae; genus Lepidochelys; species Lepidochelys kempii. The sequence continues at coordinate 98,890,529 of NC_136380.1, forward strand.
CTCAAATCATGTAGTTAACATTGCCCATCAGAGTCTCTGCAACAGAAACTGGTTAAAAAGCGCTTAGTGAAGTCTTGCGAAGCATGGTGATCAAAAACAGAGACACAAACAAGTGGAAATACAGATGGCAGGGGAATAAATAAAACAAACAAAGGATATGTCTACACTGCAGTTGGGACCAGGCTCCCTACTCCGGGTAGATAGACACGGGCTAGCTCTGTGTGACAAAGCTTATGGAAAATAGCAGTGTAGCTGGGGTAGCACAGGTGGTGGGTTGGGCCAGCTGCCCAAGAACATACCCAGAGGATCCGGCTGTATTCAGATGGCCAGCCCAAGCTGTCGCCCATGCTATCTGCAATTTTTAATGCTAGGACAAGCAGCGCTAGGAAAAACTTTTTCACTAGGAGGGTGGTGAAACACTGGAATGCGTTGCCTAAGGAGGTGGTGGAATCTCCTTCCTTAAAAGTTTTTAAGGTCAGGCTTGACAAAGCCCTGGCTGGGATGATTTAATTGGGGATTGGTCCTGCTTTGAGCAGAGGGTTGGACTAGATGCCCTCCTGAGGTCCCTTCCAACCCTGATATTCTATGATTCTATGATACCTGTGCTGGGAAGAATGCTCCAGGCTGCAGTGTAGGCACATCCAAAGATTCCAGTCAGTAGCAATGTTTTCCACATGGATTTTCATAGGGGCTTCCTCCACCTGAGTAACTTAACTCATGCTGGCTGGAAGGACAGAATCATCATACAAAACTTTTCATCTCTGCCCCTTTTTTCCACAAGCAAAACAGCAGCCATCTGTCCCCCTGCAAGAGAATACCCTGGTTTCCCCTGAATTTGGCAACGCTGGTTTCCTTTTCCATTTATGTTGGAAGAAGGGAACACTTAAATTTAATGAGAGTCTTGTTTAAAAATGTAAAAAGGGAATTGCTAGGGTGTTTCTTCCCCTTGATATCAATGGGAACCATTGTTTTCATCAGTAGGCTTTTCACTTCCTCCTTTGCATTAGTCCTTGGAAACACCCAGAAGCTGCAGTAAGAGATTGCTGGCTCTAGGTGCTTTCACTCAGATGGAGTGTGATACCAGACTTGATTCTGAAGAGGAAGTAGTAGCAGTGCTTAATCATCTGGGTGAATATTTTGAACTCCTCTTGGGAAAAATTTGCTGACCTGCTCAGGAATCCTGGAATTGCCACTAGGAATAGGTGCCAACATCAGCTGACAGTCACAGCCACAGAGTATCAGCTGACAGTTTTTTAAAAATCCTCGGTCGGGCACAGAAATTGAATTAGCATGTGTTGATGGTTCATATTTTGTGTCAATGACATACTGCATGAAAATCGTACATGAACCCTATCTGCTAGCCAATTGTTTGCTTTCTTTTTGAAAATAACATGAGTAAATGAGACCCAAAGCATAGACTACACAAATCCTTCTGTGCTGTTCACCATGCAGAGTCAGACAGCTCTGGTGGCTGAGTTGTCCCCTTGTGCAGTCAACCTGTGCACTGAATGAGGCCTGTGGAAAAAATAGTATGTGATCACATAATTGCAGAGAGGAAGCCCAGGCCCCCTGGCTGGAACCAAGGTTCTAAGGGCTTCTCTGATCTGTGGCGGGGGACTCCCTGGGCTGCCCCTAGTGTAGAGGGCAGCTAGTTGCTTTGTTCTGTTGTGGAAAAATCAAATGGAAATGTTTAGAATTTTCCAGAATAAAAAGTTTTTGGAATTTTCATGGGAAATTTTTAGTTTTTGTTCTGACTTGGAAGGGAAACTTTTTTGAAATGTCAGAATTTTCTATGGAATGGAAATTTCAAGTTTTGCCCAGCTCTAGTCAGGAGCCTTCAAATGGAACCTAACCCCTAAGTTTATTTCCACATAGAGAATGCTGCTTGCTTAGTCTCGTACAGCTTCCAGCACAGTGGTCCTTTTTCTCTTCAATGTTAGAGATAGCAAGAGTAAAGAAATCATATACAGTTCCAAGATTTCATCATTTTCCTTCTGTTTTTACTTGAGAACATTGCATTACATATGTTTCTATATTGGTGTAATTTATCTCAACTAATATTCCAGCTGCACTGTAGTGAAGTAGGAACCCATGGAATGTCTGTCCAGTTCTTGATGGTTATAAAAAAAAAACCTAGGTGAAAGCCTATACTGTCATACAGGTGTAATTCATAAAGTATATTTTAAAAAAATAGCCAAAAATTGCTGAGAACTTAAAAACTGGACTGTAATATGATGGCTGAACCTGGTGATATTCTAAACACAAAGAGCTCTCAACCATCTTGTAGCTGTTTCCATTGCTTCATGCTGACTCAGCAGACATTTTAGGCTTCAGGGCAACACACAGAGTGACAATCTAGAAATCTTATTATATCAATTATAGAACTCGAAATGCTTTTAGGCCATGTCTACACTACCCGTCGGATCAGCGGGTAGTGATCGATCTATCAGGGATTGATTTATCACATCTAGTGTAGACGCGATAAATCGATCCCCGATCGCTCTGCCATCGACTCCACGGTTAGAGGCGGAAGCAGAGTCGACGGGGGAGCGACGTCTGACGATCCCACGCCGCGAGGACGCGAAGTAAGTGATTCTAAATCGATCTAAAATAAGTCGACTTCAGCTACACTATTCTCGTAGCTGAAGTTGCGAATCTTAGATCGATCACCCCCGCCCCCAGTGTAGACCAGGCCTTAGACAATAGCCTTGCTCATATCAATTCACTTCAATGCAATATGTCTTTATTTTGTGTAGCATCTTTTATACAAAATTGTATTCTAAAATGCTTCACAGAACAAATAGACAATATAGAATATACATTACAGAAAAGCTGTGTCATAATTTCTCTTCCTTTGTTTATGGCCTTAAGAAGCATATACAACAGAGAAAAGATCCATTTTCAGATTACATTTGGAAAGAGATCATCAACATGTCTAACAAGGCCAAGGCTTCTGAATTATCCAACACCAGCATAATCTGACCTAAATTATGCATCAGTTTCTGAGGCAAATTGGAAATTACGCATCTGTATTAATTCTGAAATTATTCAATAACCTTCATTTTTATTGAAATAATTGTAAAATTAAAATAATAGTGAAAATAAAAATAGTCACATTACATTCAAATTCAAAAAACAAATTAAAGTAGTTGCCACAGAATTTAGTTGGAAATAATTTTTTAAACAATTAATTAAGCCACATGCTTAATCAGGCAATTTTGGAGTTGAGGAGTTTGGGAAGGCAGCTGCCTATCCCTCCTTCATGGTTTGTACACAGGAGATTGGAAACAAGCAGTGACAACTGTCTTGGAAAAGGGGAGGTGGACGCTTGCAAGACAAGGCATTCAGTAAACCTAAATTCTGTTAGACTGAAGAATCACGTGGCAGCCCCCTTGCTCAGCTGTGCAGCTGCTAAGGCCGACATGAGTGAATCTATTGTGTGTAGCTCAGGAGCAGCACATGGCAGCTGCTGTCCTCTGTAAACCTCCCCTGCTCCCTAAGAAAATGCTTAAGTTCATTCTGTGCACTACCTCTGAGAGAAGGTTTGGCAAGGCAGGTAGCTCTCACCCTTGTTGCTGTGCTGAATTAGAGAGGGCTCTTGATGCTTCCCACTCTGTCTCAAGGAAACCCGTTAAACTTCCAGATATGTCAAAAATGTTGGGCAGATGAACTGAAAAGCTGGAAGATAGGAGGAAAATGGCCCTTTTTGTGGATTAAAGTAACATCTTCAAGTGAAAGATAATTTTTATGTGGCCTTTAGTGTGGGTACATAACCACGGGGTCCTGCATAAGACTAACATTATTAAATTTGATAGCTATCTTATGGAGGTAGTCTTATCGATGCTGAAATAATTCATATCCACTTCATTAAATGACTGCATTTTAAAAAATATAGTTTTATTAACCTTTTCCTCATTAGCATCATTTATTGTATTTTTCTCCTGCCTTTCGTGTCTGACATTCCAACTGTGGGTTTTCCCTTCTCCTAGTGATCAGAACCAGGCTTGTCTCTAAGATGCTCCCTTTTGGGCAGTCTCAGGTGCTCCTATCCCCAGATTAAACCATTTTTGTTCTTTTTGTCTCATGGCCCCTGGAAGCAAATGGAAATATCAAAGCACTGAGCCCAGTCCCAAAAGGAAAAAAGAATTCACCCAATCAGTCTCCCTTCATCATAAAAGGAAAGAAGGAAGGAATGTCCCTGCTTCATCTAGTTAATCTTCCTTTACTCTGTTCCTGTTTTATCTTGGTGATGGTATAGACTAGGTTTGCACCGAACAAATTTAGTAACAGTCCTAGAATAGGCTCTGTCACAGTTGACGGCAACTGCACCTCTATTCCCCTCTGTGATCCACCAAGGACAACCACTCTAGGCCTCTGGCTCCCTAGCTGATGCCTTTCTTGAGTGGAGACACATGTCTCTCCCCCTTCTGACTGGGATATTTCCAGGCGGTACAGTTCCCTGACTATACTGTGACCTCCCCAGCAAAAGACTACCTAAACAGGCTTGCTTCACTTCTTTTCTCAGAAATGTTAAATTGTGTTATTACCACAGTTAAGTTACCACACAGCCCTTTATAAGCAAGCACATTTATTCTTAAGGTGAAAACATTACAGAGACAACATATTAAAAACTAATAAAAGAACCTATCTGCATGCTCACCAGTTCATTTCCGCTTTCACTCAGAACTAGCTCCCAAGTCTTATGGGGCCTCAGTGAGCAAAAGACCTTCCAACCCATCCCTAAGGTTTGGGTTCCCCCTTAGACCAGAGGTTCTGTCCATTTGTTAGATCAGAAAGAAAGCCCTGAGTTTTGACTCAGGCTATTTATCCAGTTGTTGGTTCCTTGAGAATCCAGTTTGAACCAATATGTGAGAGTCTCTCTCCAGGTGGTGTTAGCTCTCTGAAGGTGTTACAGCCTGAGAGAATTTGCCTAATTATGCCCCCATGTTCTTAGTTCTTGGAGGGCTGTGGTCTCCCTGCCCTATGGAAATACATGCAGTCGCTCAATAGTACATAAACATTTGCATATTTAATACAACGAGTTTCTAAAATTCTTAATTCAGTAAGGTTTCTCCAGGATCTTATCATATCTGTCAGGCTCCACAACCTTAGTGCCTCTGCATCCTGCCCTAAACCCTCCATGCACACAGGGAATGTGCATTGTGTGTGGTCTATTGAAATCCTGCTCCCAAAGACCACGCAGGAGAGTAGAATTGGTTCTGCAGCGTTGGGTCTGCTGAGCCTGCAGAGATATGGGGACAGGATTTGCCCTTTAAGGCATTTTTAAAAGGTCACAATGAAACCATGTCACCATGTATGCAGTAGATCTTGTGAAAGAAAATATCCTGTTTCAGAAGCTAGATGCAGAGCCAGCCTAGAAAATTGAAGCATGAGGCTCTTTGGCTTGGGGCAAGGTGCTGATACAGAGTGTTTCCTTGATGAAGGAAGCATTGGTGCTGCAAAGCCCATGATGAACATAATCTGCTCAGGGCTACATTATAAAACCAGGAGAGGTTTAGGAAGCCTTCACAACTCTTTTGGCTTCATGAAACTGCCTCTTTGTTTCTCTACTATTTGGGGAATGCATTGTTTGGAAAAAGCTTCCCTCAAACTTTGTACTCTTCAAGGGTAAGAATTCAGTCAATTGGATATTCTTAGAAAAAGAAAAATTACTTGCCTGCAATTCACTAACTCTGGACAGATGATTTGAGTGGTTCCTGCTCTCCCACCTTCCTCTAAGACTGGGAAGCGAATGTTGCTTTATAACTTTCTTTTTGGTCACCCTACCACATATTTGTTAGGGGCAAAAGTTATGTTTGGTGGTTTAGGATGCATTTGCGTCTTGCTCCTCAAGTTAGAGGAAAAGGAATTTATATAGAAAGTATGCGGATAACAGCAAGTAGCCTGTGTCTGACACACATGTATCTTGTCTTAAAGGCTCAAAAATTACAGGGTCATGGCCTATTTCATGATAGACAAGCAAGACCCAAGAGCATGAACATTATCAAATGAAATCTTCAGAGAAGTTGATTTACATGTAAGGAATTTTCACTTTCAAAAATAAGGATTGGAAAACTTTGCAAACACAAGGGGGCAAAGTCAAAAGCAAAACTCACATTGACTTCAGACCATCACACACTCATTTTTAAACATGTTGACACTATCCAGTATGTGTGAAAAACATTATTTTTTATTAATTAACAGAAACTGTATAAGTAGCTCTGTTTCTCAGTGTAGATTTGGTTAAACAAAAAGAAATGATCATAATGCTAAATACACTTAAAATGTCTTCACTATATCTATTTTTACTAACATTATTTTGTGGAACCCTTTCTGCTCAACTGTCACCCCATGAAAGTCATTACAGATGACAGTTAATTTTAGCAATCTTATTGTGTACAAATCTTTGGTATGGGTATTAACAATGTATAAAATATTATCAATTTGGAAGGGATGTGAGAGAAGTCATCTTTTGCAAAAAACTGAAAATTGACGTTTTCTGCCATAAACTAGCTAGATGGCAGTATCTTCACATAGGCTGAGAAATGTGCAAAGAAAAGCATTCTTTTTATTTCTTTTTTATGTCAGAAGTCTAGGCATCCTTCCCTTTCCTTCTACTCTATTTTTTAACTTTGGAATGTTTTTCTGCACTTATCTGTTCCATAAAATATGACATTGCAATGGATACAGTATACATATATTTGAGGAGGCAGTTTTCTTATATTTCCTGCTTTTGTATAATTTTCCAAACAAATGTATCTTTAAGATGAAATTTCTCAAGTTTGTGCCATGCCAAAAGTGATATTTTTGGCAAGTATGGTAAAATTCCATTGGGTGTGTTTTTAATTATTGGAACATGGGCAAAGTTTTCTGAGATCAAGTGATTTCATAAGTTTGGGGGGGAAAAAGTTTAGATATAACAGTTGCCAGTTCTTGAAATTCACCCACAGTTCATATCAGGTATGTGTTTTTCCTTTAAAATTTTAGCCAAGTACTGCCGTCCAGAGCTCCAGATGTATTTGTTTGGAATTGGAAAGAATTTCAGTTGACTGTTTCAAGAATTCACCCTGGAAATAAACTTAGATAACTTTTTTATATGTACATGATCCATTCGATGTAGCATTCCCCCAACAATAATGCATTTATCATTTTTGGCACTGATCTTGCAGGGGTCTCCCTGTGCAGATTCAGTTGGAGATTTTATTTCAAATAAACCCAGGTTTATATATTAATTTGAATATAAAGCCGTTCACAGTTCATAACTTCACTTTTTTCTTGTTTAAGTGAAAGAAAAGACATGACAATTTAAATGAATAAAAGTCAGGACATTCATGGATAAATTTCCCTCAGATACTAAGATCGGTCCATTCTAAATATGTGCAGTAAGTTTATAAAACTAACCATAAGTACAGTAATACAAAATACTACTCCAATATGTGCAAGGTGGCTGAATTGTGTGGGAAATATAATTTGGATTTTCTTGATACCTTTGTGAATTTATGGTCTGACCCATAACATTGCATTAGAGAACTTTTGCATTGGAGAGGAACTTAATTTGAAGCCTGGTTTTTGTTTTTGTTGTTGTTGTTGTTTTTTTTTAATCTTCGTGACAACTAGTGTTTGTTCTTCCTGTGGAGCGTAGAGAAATGTTACCTGTGCCCTTTGTGATGAGGCAGCACTCTCTATTAACGGTGTGAAATTGGTAGTACCCTTCTCATTCTGAATGTTTTCAGCACACATGGAATACAAGAAGGAAACAAAATAGAAACAGGACTTACATGAAAAGAATGGGTGAGCTCAGGAATGTTGTGTTGAAGTATCACTCAGGATATATAGAAATATAGACTCTGCCATGATGAATAATCTCACACTTGCCCTTCACATCTTTGGTCCCTCAGCACATCTGGGTAAACCTATCACAGCAATTTAGAAAATGAAAGCAGAGAAAAGAAAATGCCTTAAAAAATAGCAGATGGAAAATGTAACCTATGATAGTAGATCAAACCTGCTGAAAGTTAATATTGAGTTGGACATAAAAATAGTCATCACGTGGGTGCTTTTAAACTAGCTACAATAATGGCTTTCCCCTTTCTGTGTAGTCTGTTTATTACCAGTCTCATTAACAGAAATTAGAATGTTCTTGTGTGTAGTACGATAAACTTTACAGCAGTGGTTTCAAACTTTTTGAGCTGAGCCCCCTCCCCCCCCCCCCCCCCGAGGTTCCAACCAACACAAAAATAGACACATGCAAAAAGTACACCTGATAGCCTGCTCATGAGCCTAACAGAGACCTTTAACACAACTTTAATTAAATTATCTATACCTGTAAGTTTCAAATACACAGATACTTTAATGTGAAGGATGTGCCTGTTTCTCTGCGGACAGTTATGTGGAGAGATTTTTTTAAACTGACACTCTGAGGTTGTCCTCTACTTCCAGTCTCAAATGGTACTTGTCTTTAGCACAGTCAGCGAAGAGAATCCGATCTCACACAAATAAGATGAACCAAACGGTAAAAGAGCTTTGATCACGCACTTCGACAAAACTGAATATTCTGAGCCAACTTTCAACCAAAAATCCCCCAAAGACCGTTTTGTAAATTAAATGTCCAGTATCCTATCACTCTGAAGTTCAATCAGATTCTCCTGAATGTCATCTGAGAGCTGGGACAAGGTCACTGCCTCAGCTACAAAAGGCTCGATAATCCAGTCTTTCAGGGGTGCATTTCCTGTGGTAAAATATTTATCCAAACTGACTCTGAAAGTAGTCAAGTGATTCTTGGTTGGCACCACAACATTCAATAGTTCAGATTGTGTTTCGTCGATAGCGTCAGTTAACAGGAGTAGAATGCTTAAACCAGTTTCGATCTTTGGTTTCTGTAGAGCTAGCTTTCTCTTGAATGTCAATATCTTGTTGTGCAGGTCAAAAATAGTACTTTCCACTCCTTGCAATGAGAGGTTTAGATAATTCAGTTTGTCAAAAATATCAGCAAGGTAAGCCAAAAGCACAAGCCAGCAGGGATCACACAGTGTCTCTGGGTTGCTGAAATTCAAATCCACTAGAAAAAGTCTAACTTAGTTTCTCAGTTCAAAAATGCGTTACAGCACTTTCCCCCTGGATCACCACCTGACTTCCATGTGAAATAAAAAAGGATTGTGCTCCTCTACGATTTCTGTAAAAAGGATTACAAAGAGATGTGCCTCAGTGGGCTGGATCTTAATAAAGTTCATGATTTTGATTGCAGAACTCAGAACATTAGTATGTTCCTGATCCACGTTTCGAGTTGCAAGGGCTTCGCAGTGTATTGTACAATGAGTCCATGATATATGTGGAGCAATTTCAAATACTTTGGCTTTCAAGCCTGCCCTACCTCCAGTCATAAAAGGGGCTCTATCCATGTCGATGCCGACTCAAGCTTCCCACTTCAACTCGTGAGAAGTTAAGAAGTCGTTTAAAATGTTAAATGTTCAGATCCAGTTGCATGCATCTTAATTGGCTTGCAGAACAGAAAATCGTCCAATATTGATGTTTTGTGACTGTACCTAATGTAAGCAATTAAATTGGCTTCTTTTGAGATATCTGTTGCTTCATCCAACTGGATTGCAAATAAAATGGATTGTAATCGAGAGATCAGCTGTGCATTGATATTTTCTGACATGTCAGAGATTCGGCGGCTCACCGTGTTGTCTGACAGCAGGATCATTTTTAACTTCTCTGCCTTCCTGTCACCAAGCATTGTCCTGCAAATGTCAATTGCAGCTGGGATAATCAGTTTTCCCCCAGTTGCATAAGACTTTTTGTTCTTGGCAATGTGGTGGATATGATGACTGTATCAGCTGTTTCAGCTTCTGCCTTTCATTTCAGAACATTACTATCTTTTGGCAATAAATACTGATCCCTTTTTCACCACATAATATGAAAAAATATCAAACTCACAAGTGGAATAAGCACTGCACAACTGCTTGTTGTAAGGACAGGATATGATACACTAAACCAGAAGGTGGGAAAGGTAGCTGTTGCTATAGAAATGATCATGGCTGCTGCAATTGTCAGCCAGACAGCTGACAGCGAGAGCCCCCGCCGACAACTGACAGTGGGATCCCCGGCTGTCAGCCCTGAGCAGCCCCACAGTTTGAAAACCTCTGCTTTAAAGGGACTGCATTATTCACACGAAGAGTGAACAAGGTTGGCTAGTCCTAGAATGTAGCTACTCTTGTTTATTTGAAGTGAATAAATACTCGTTAATATAATAAACATGAACATAATGATGAGATGAGAGCTTTAGCTGTCTCAGATTCTCTCTTTAGTGGCTTCATAGAAATATTAAATAGGAAGAATGACAAGACTGAGTCTTGTGAGATCCCTCTGGGACCACTGTGAAGAAGTGAATCCAGAGAAGAGCAACTTCCATCCATTCCATGAGATCTCTACTGTGAGTCGTCAACAACCTGTGGTTAATGGAATCAAAGGATGCTAGTAATAGCAAAAGCACGGAGATCTGACCCTTTTCCATTGCTAGAAGTATATCTGCCTCTGATATTAAATGATTTCAGATACTCAAGTCTTTTATCCAAATGATAAAAGGGGGAGAGAATGGAATCCACGTTTAGCTAAAAACTGGTCTTTATCACCTCAATATGTTTCCTAAAAAGGCAAGAATACTAAAGACATTTATTATATTCCATCAAAAAAGTAACATTGTGGTTGCAGGCTTTTATGAGTGCCTACTTCTCAAATTATACTGTATATGATATCAGACATTTTTTCATCAACCTTATATACATGTATACAGTCTGGGAAAAGTCCTGTTGCCTAAGACTAATTGGCTTATTGACTTTAGGGCTAGAAGGGGCCATCGTGATCATTCAGTCTGACCTCCTGCACACCGCAGGTCACAGAACCTCACATGCCCCATCCTGTAATAGACGCATAACCTCTGGCTGAGTTACTGAAATCCTCAGATCATGATGTAAAGACTTCAAGTTACAGAGACTCTGCCATTTACTCTGGTTTAAATCAGCAAGTGGCCCGTGCCCCATGCTTCAGAGGCAGGTGAAAAATCCCAGGGTCTCTGCCAATCTGACCTGGTGGGGAATTCCTCCCCAACACCAAATATGGTGATCAGTTCAACCCTGAGTATGTCAACAATACCAACCAGACAGCAGTCTCTGTAGTAACTGACAGCCTTCCCCATCTAGTGCCCCATCTCCATCCACTGGGGATTTTTGCTACAAGTAGTTGCAGATTGGGTACATGCTGTAGTAGGCAATCTCATCATACCATCCCCTCCATAAACTAATCAAACTCATTCTTGAAAGAAGTTGGCTATTTTGCCCCCACTGTTCCCCTTGGAAGGCTATTCCAGAACTTCACTCCTCTGATGGTCAGAAACCTTTGTCTAATTTCAAGCCTAAACTTGTCGATGGCCAGTTTATAACCATTTATTCTTGTGTCAACATTGGCGCTTTACTTAAATAACTCCTCTTCCTCCATGGTATTTCCCCTCAGATGTCTTTAGAGAGAGCAGTCAGATCTCTCAACCTTCGCTTGGTTAGGCTAAACAAGCCAAGTTCCTGGATTTTTCTCTCATAAGGTAGGTGTTCCATTCCTCTGATCATCCTAGTAGCTCTTCTCTCTACCTGCATTTCCTTTATCTAAAAAATTAGTTATCTTCTCAAGGAAAGAGATCAGGTTGGTCTGGCATGATCTACCTTTTGTAAAACCATGTTGTGTTTTATCCCAGTTACCATTTACCGCTATGTTCTTAACTTCTTTCTCTTTCCAAATTTGTTCCAAGACCTTGCATACAATAGAGGTCAGACTAGCAAACCTGTCGTTTCCCGGATCACCATTTTTCCCTTTCCTAAAAATAGGTATTATATTAGCAGTTCTCCATTCATAGGGTACGACCCCTGAGTTTACGGATTCATTGAGAGTATCATGTTTCCTGCCCGCTTAGCAAGGACAATGGGACAGACATTAGGCACAGCAGCACTGAGCTGCCCAGCAAAGGGGTTGGTGGTCAGAGGGGCAGAGTGGAATTGGAGCAAAGAGAACTGAGCTGACTCAGAGACAGGAGAGGAGAAGGGACTGAGCAGAGCAGTAGACATGAGATGCCAGTCAGAGGGCAGGTGGATGGGCCTGATTGATGTCAGCCAAACAAATAATGCCTTGGGAAAACAGTGTAAAGCCAGGAGGAAATGCAGTGCTGAGCATGCCTCAGGCTCAGCTTCATTTTGAAAGTGTGTGTCTGTTAATGCTCTAATTAATCAGATGTGTGTGGTGACTAGGGAGGAAAGAGATTAGATATGAGCTTTTCATCTATAGTGGGGTTCAATGGTAATGTTCAAGCCAGTCCAGAGTAAGATGTGTAATAATTGTCATAACCTTGCAAACATAGAAGCATCTGCTGGTGAAAGGCAGTTTCAGCTAATTTTAAGAGGAAAATAAAGCTTGCAAACTTAAGGCTGCAGTCAGGTAGTTCAAAGGCAGTTATTTTTGTCTGAAAGGCAACAGCTATTGTAGTCTGCCAACTAAGCCAGAGTAGGCTTTAAAATAAACTACACTTTAATTTTATTTGCTGCAACTGCTAAACAACAGCTTTACCAGATTTGAGGAATGAGATTACCTTTCTGTAATACTTCGTTACAGTTTTTTTGTAATTGCAAATTTACTGACTGCTGCCAAGGGTAGACTGCTTAATATGCTAATCAGTTCAAGACTTACACACTGTATAAACACTATTTATATTTATTTATATGACACTAGCACCTAGGAACCTCAGACAAAGACCAGGGCCCAATTGTGCTGTGCACTATACGGACAAATAACAAGACAGTCGCTAACATGGAGAGCTCACAGTTTTTATGTCTGAAGCAATGCAGCAGACAGACAAAACAGGCAAACCAGGTGGGGGTGGTAACAACAAAATGAACAGGCGTGAGTAGCAAACAGAAGTCATAGCTCACTGCTTGTCTAATCAGGCGCACAGGAGTGATGTGTAGCAATCAAGGCAAGAGTAAGTTTAAAGGAGAGACTTAAAAGGAGTATGAATTTTGATGAGCTGGTTTCCCCAAGCATAGGGGGTGATGTTGTGGAAAGTGCAGAGATCTTTGAGAGAGAAATGGACAAATGAGTGATCAAGTCTGGTATCACTGGCAAAGCAAAAGCGGGATTTAGTTGCTCAGTAAGACAGATTTTACAGACTGCATGGAACTAAGGAGGTTGTGTTTGATATGATGTAGGAAGGGGAGCCAAAGGAGGGATGCAAAGAGGGGTCTGATGTGGTCAGAGCTGTGACCCAGGAGGATTATCCTCATAGCAGGTTGTGCCTGGATTTCAGATGGGGTTTATAACTGGTGTCAAGGCCAGAAAGGAGATTACAGTACCGAAGGCATGAGACACTGAGAGCCTGATCTAGAGTGTTGGCAGTCTAGACAGACAGAAGAGGCAGATTCTTTAACATGTTATGTTGGTAGGCACAGCAAGACTTGGATATGGCATGACTGTCTGAATGTAGAGACAGGGCAGAGTTCAAATTTATGCCCAGATTATATATTTGAGTGACAAGGATGATGATGATGTTTATTCATGGTAATAGATAAATTGGGATTGGGGAGGAAGGTTTCAAGGAGCAGATCAAAACCTGAGTTTTGGCCACACTGATCTGGAGTTGCTGGCTAGACATCCAAAAAGGGTATCAGAAAGACAAAACAAGATGTGGGACTGTTTAAAAATTAAATAATCACAGATTTGATTTTGATTTTATTTAAAAAAAACAATGTCTGGAACACATCTACTCACCCTTTTGGACTTCAGGAGTAAAAATAATGATAATTAAAAAAATCAGCCTGAAGCAGGAGAGGGGTAAGTGAAAAGGACATAGCATATGGGATAGGAATACGAGAAACTTCAATGTAGATGCATTTTCCAGAACTCATGGAAAGCTATAAATCCCCGTGGTTTGTGTGTCAAAAAAATGAAATGTTTCATGTAATTTTCAGAAAATGTGATAAGCTTTCTGATAAGGGCAGTCCTCTTGTAAGTGTCTGTAAGACCTTTAGAATGTATTACCTACATGCACGTGACTGCTCTTCTGTTCATGTGAAATTCATAAAACGTCATTTTGTCTACAAGAAGTTCCTTTTCCTAGATAGCTCTGCAGTGTGCAACGGGGGAGAGCCAAATGTTTGCCACCTTGTTAACACCACTTACACAGTCACGAAACATGAGTTCAGTTTTCAAGATATGGCCTTAATCTTGGCTCAAGGTATATTCGCATCTGTGGAATGAAAGACTTTGGAGACGTAATCTCAGTCTCTTTAGGGGAGTGTCTCAAAAAGCATACAAAAAGCAAGTTTTTTACAGCACTTGCTGATGGATCCACTGACAGTTCTGTAACTGAGCAAGAATCGATGTAGATCAGATTTGTGCAGCATGGGAAATTTTGTACTCTCTTTGCTGTGTACCAGCATTGGATATTCAGACAGTTGATGTCACACAGTTGTAAGGATCAAGGCAGCAGACCTCAAATCAAAACTGATTGGCCAGAATTTGTAAGGTACAGCTGTGAATATCGGCTGTTTAAATGATGTGCATTTCAAGTTCAGAGAAGATGCTCTTTATCTTGTTGTGAACTGTCTCAATGAAAGCCATGAACTTGCTATTCTAGATCTCAAGAAAGGTTCTCTGAGGTTTAAAAAGTTGGAATTTATTTTGAAAGACACTTTCAAATTTTACTATTTTATCTCAAAATTCACCAGCAAGTTCAAACTTTTACTAATTCTTTTGAGGCAACCATGAGCTGCTTTGGAGTTATCTACCAGATATGCTAGTTGCTAGTCTGCAAGGGAACTGAAGACAGTGATTAAAAAAATTTCCCACCTGGCTGTCACTCCTTTGACACACGTTGTAGAAACTGACTCAGGATCAGTCTTAGCCCAAGTTATGTTCATTCTTAAAAAGATAAACACGTATTACACAATAGACTTCACCACCATTATACCTTGGAGGATCCCTTATTCTTGAGGCTTAGTAAAAACTAGAAAGTGCTGTGCTGAAACTCATAGCAATGAAAGCTAATCTTGGCCTTTGTGTTCCAAAAATTATTTTTAGGGATAGAAGATTTGAAGGGGTAAATATTTCTGGATATGTAGAGGCAAATCTGCAGAGAAGTCCAGCATGCTTGAAACCACCATTGATGCTTGGGTAATAGCAACCGTCATTCACGTGATTTCAGTGCTTTGAATCTACACGATGGCCTAGTGATACAAACAATCTGGCTCTTTATGGCAAATCTATTAGACACAGATATTGAAAGAGGAGGAAAAAGGAGAGTGTCCTGTCAGTGGTTGCCTCTAAGATCATACGTAAATACCATTAAATCCACTACAATCATACGTAAATATTTAAGAAGGCTTTTAACCACTAGGCCATCAGACTGTCAGGATATATTGCTCTTGTTAGAAATGCTATTGTACCACTGCAGTGGCAGAATGTGCATTTTCTGCAATGAATTTAGAACAAGCCCACTCACATATAGACAGGAAAGCACATTCCTGGGCTTGCTGTAGATATGAATGAATTGGCCATGTGTAGACACTTTCTCCTATCAGGCGCTTACTGTATCTATTATCTTGAAAAGGGACCAGGAACAAAACACATTAGTGAACATAGTCACAGTGAATACATAATTGCAGTATTAGGCAAAAGTGGGAGAGTAGATAAGTGCTATTCTATGTGATTAGACCTATTCTATGTGATTAGGTTACAAAATAGATGGACATATCTCATTGGATTATTTAGGAGTTAGAATTTACATTAGAACTTGAAATAAATTATTATTAGGGCTGTCAAGTGATTAAACAAATTAATGGTGATTAATTGTGCTGTTAAACAAAATAGAATACCATTTATTTAAATATTTTTGGATGTTTTTTACATTTTCCAATATATTGATTTCAATTATAACACAGAATACAAAATGTACAGTGCTCACTTTATATTTATTTTTATTACAAATATTTGCACTGTAAAATATGAAAGAAACAGTATTTTTCAGTTCACATAATACAAGAACTGTAGTACAATCGCTTTATCATGAAAGTTGAACTTAGAAATGTAGAAGTATGTACACAAATTGTTTTATTTTTGAATGCAGCTAATGTAAAACTTTAGAGGCTACAAGTCACTCAGTCCTACTTCTTTTTCAGCCAGTTGCTAAGACGAAGTTTGTTTACATTTTTAGGAGATAATGCTGCCTGCTTCTTGTTTATAGTGTCACCTAAAAGTGAAAACAGGGATCCGCATGGCTACTGTTGTAGCCAGCGTCGTAAGATATTTACGTGCCAGATGTGCTAAATATTCATATGTCCCTTCATGCTTCAACCACCATTCCAGGGGACATGAGTCCATGCTGTTGACATTATTTTTTAACGAGTGTCATCAGCATGGGAGCATGTCCCCTGGAATGGTGGCCAAAGCATGAAGGGGCGTATAAATGTTTAGCATAGCTGGCACGTAAATACCTTGCAATGCCGGCTACAAAAGTGCCATGCGAACGCCTGTTCTCACTTTCAGGTGACATTGTAAATAAGAAGCAGGCAGCAGTATCTCCTGCAAATGTAAACAAACTTTTTTGTCTTAGCAATGGGCTGAAAAAGAAGTGGGACTGAGTGACTTGTAGGCTCACCACCACCCACTGAAAGGACTAAGTCATTCTGCAAGTCAACGCAATTGTTCGTCGCTGTGGCCAACAGGGTGAAAGGTCATCCAGGGTCCGCTCAAAGAATGTCATCTCGGATCACTGCCTGCATTTGCTGCTGTTATGATCAGGCAAAGGTGCCACCTCCGGCAATAGTAGCTGCCCACTCAACCAGGGCGCAAGCATCTTCGGCAGCTTTCCTAGCCCAAGTGCCTATCCAGGACATCTGTAGGGTGGCCACCCGGTCGTCCATCCACACGTTCACATCCCATTACGCACTTACCCAGCAAGCTCGGGATGAAGCTGGCCTCAGTAGAGCAGTATTGCAAGCTGCTAGGCTATGAACTCTGAGCCCACCTCCGAGGATACTGCTTGTGAGTCACCTAGAATGGAATCAACGTGAGTAAGCACTCAAAGTAGAAAAATAGTTACCTATCTTTTGTAACTGTTGTTCTTCGAGATGTGTTGCTCGTGTCCATTCCATTGCCCGCCCTCCTGCCCCTCCGTCGGAGTTGCCAGCGAAAAGGAACAGAAGAACTGGCGTAGGGTCGGCAGCACCTAATATACCCATGCATGTGCACATCTACAAATACCTTCACCCTTTTCCCCAGGCTGCCGCTTGGGTGGGGAAAGACTCCCTGTCAAAATTCATAAAGCCACCCCCTTATTCTCCTTCAGGTTCCTCCTTAAAACTGTGATGTATACAGAAAACTGCCATCTGAGAATGGCGAAGCAGGTGGGAAATTGCGATTAATGCTACGAAGGGGCTAAAAATTGTTCAGACAGTTAATCCATGTTAAAACATCAGCCATGAGCAGAGACTGTCAGTTACTCTGTGCAGTGTCTTGCACAATGGGGCCCCAACCCTGGCTTGTCTCTGGGCCCTACCACAATTCAAATATTTAATAATCGTCATATGTTTGTTCCCTCATCCTCCCCTACGCCCTCCCCAACTCATTTGTTTATTTCATCCATGCATTGGGTCTTGTCTTTTTTAGATTTTAAGTCTTTTGGGGTGGCAGATACATGTTTGTGGTTGAAGCTTCTAGATCCTACCAAGATATAAATGATAATAAAGACACAAAAGTTGGCATGCCAATAAGTTCAAAGCTTATAGGTGCATGCAGATTCCAGCGGTTCATACAGAGCATTCCTTTCCTCTCAAAGAAGCACTGGGTTTTTTTGGTTTTTTTTTTTGTTTTTTTTTACAATCCAGGCTTGAAGTAGATCATTCATTAACATTAGTGGGAGCTGCTATTCCAGCCTTCTAGAACAGACGGCTTGAACAGAATGACCAAACTGTAGGTGCCTTGAAAACAACAATTCAGTATCTGATCCACCTCCAGACCATAACACTTCCTGAGCTCCTACCTGGAAAACGGTGTAACTTGTACATACATGACAACACTGATGTCACTCCTGGAAATACAGTCATCTTTCTTTGAGAAATGGAAAAACTTGGTGTTCATTGTCACCACACATGTGAGCCGAGGTTTCCGGGGTACCCACAGGAAGTTGGCTGTAATAGTTAAACCATTTTGATTGCATACTGCACCTATAGCAGCAAACTGGTAGAGACATAGGCATGCTCCAACCAGCTCTTGGAGCACTCCTCATCAGTAATCATGTATGTGCTGGAATAAAGGGCTGAGCCTCATCACATGATGAGCTAGTGTGTTTCTTTTTGGTGATCTGTATGTCAGAGGTAGTATGTTGCTGGGGTTATTTTCAAAGCATCTTATTTTTTCAGATAAATTCACAATATACAATGTCACAAGCCTACAATACATAAATGGGCAGAGTACTATTTAATGCTATGTTATATACGGCCTACAAATATGGCTTGAAAATGTGTTGAGTGCCCAAATGAACAGGAAAAAAGGGGCAGTTCAGCACATGTCTTGTGCTTACCAGCCTTTCACTTTTAGCTCTGAAGTAGGGGTTTGGTGATGGTGAGATACTGCAGCATGTCTCCAGGTGGTGATGTTACACCCGGTAGGAAAGGGCATTGTAGCTGGCCTAACTAGCATATTTGGGTGATGGAAATCTGGTTTGTTTTCCAGTACTGTACAGCAGGGATGTTTAAAGTATCTTAAACGGGGTATAAAATAATACTGTTAACCTTTGCTGTATGGGAAATAAAATGATTGACCTGTAGAAAACAGGTTCCAGCACTCTTGGGCTCTAGCATACTGAAATGTCACACTAGCAAGATTAGTCATTACATGGGAAAGGTACTTCACTTAATTGACCTGCCAAAAAAAAGTTATTAAGAATTAGAAAGGTGTTGCTATGTGTCTGATCTTGTTTGAGGCATCCAGCCCAACAACTTTCACGGCTCGATTCTGTTCCTGTGGAAGTCAATGGAAAGCACCCTGTTCCCATCATTGACTTTAATGGGAGAAGGATTTGAACTTTAAAATTGTAGTAGATAATTATTCCTGTCCTCTGAGGTCCTGAGCCCGTCCTGCAAGGTGCAGAGTACCCTCAACTCCCATAGATTTCAAGGAGTATTTAGGTCGCTCAGCACTTCTAAGGATTGGCCCAATAATTGCTGGAGCCTTTCACTTTTCACTTTGACATTTTTCTTTCTTGCTTTTTTACTGGAAAATAGGGGAAATGTATCTGGTATTTTCAAGTGTAATATCCCCTTTGTCTGATTGCATGCTCTTGAGGATCTGTAATTGAAAGGAAAAGGACAAGTTTGTGAAATGCAAAAGCCTAAACCCAACATAGATCAATGGTGAAAATCTTGTGTAATCTGTGTCTTAATTTTAAATAGACCAAAGCCTAAATTGTAGTATAGTCTTCTTTTAAAAGGATAAAATCATCAAAAAGTCCAATAATATTTTCATTTCTTTATAGATAATCCTGAAATAATCAGCAGAAATGGAATGGAATGTCAAGAGACCTCATTGAGAATCACAAAACATTGTTATTGTACATACTATCCTGTTTCCTCCTCTCTAGAATTGCCACAAACTGCATGCTAAGTAAAGATTTTGTTCTTATGGACAGATCAGAAATTCTAAAAAGCTAGTGCGGTTGTATTATATATGAATATTACATATGGTATGCTTAATATAGTCCAACCTAAAATAGTTAACTACCTGATACCAGCTGTGATGTTTCAAGACATAAAGGGTAACATTTTACTTTTAAAGATTTTATAAACACCGTTTACGTCATAGGAATATTTATTATCTCCATAACTATAGCTAATGCAAATGGCCCCATTAATTTAGCATGATAAGATTCACAATTTTTTGAATCTTTCAAGTTTAGCAATAATTAATTTATATTGGCTAAAATATATCCCAGTTTCAGGTATGATTTTTAACCCTAATTATTGTTATTGTAACCAAGCAGAAAACCTCGAAATCCTATGTTTACTACCCTAGTCAGCTGACTCCAATACACAGAAAGGAAGTGAAACAAAACCCAGTGCCCCTGCTCATCACCCTGTAAGTCTAAAATTTTAAATAGTAAATCCAACGTAAAGCACAAATTCTTTAGATACACATAAGCTGATATTTGACTTGTAGAGAGAAGCTGCATTGAATCATGGAACAGCAGAAAAAAAATTAAAACTTTGCACGGTATGAACTTCATACCCCCAAACAACAGAGTCTTGAAAATATTATTTTACGAGTATATTTATAATGTTTTTAAAAGAGACTTTGCAGAAGTGCCTAAATTTTGCCACATTAGACTTGAAGGAAGTGAGGCTGATGCCAACAATCTAACCCACAATAAGTGACTAATCTTTTAAACTCTCAGTCAGGTTACCTAAAAGAAACAAGTTGCTGTTGAGGTAACTTCTGTCAAGAGCAACAACAACAAAAAGGCTGTAGGTGAGGAGATTTGTAAGATATTCTAATTTAACTAAAACTGAGTTCAGTCACTGAAAACCTGATAAGTGACTTTAATCTAGATTATTAACTAAACATTAAAAATGGAGGGAGAGTTTCAGTTGAATAAATCATTACTGTTCTTGCATTTTTTAAAATTGGATTAAAGGGTTGTAACCGGATTACAGCATGGAGGGGGGAAAAAACTAGTTCTTTTAACCTTTTTCTTTTAAAACATATTTTATGTCACAGAAATATGAAGATATCTTTAATACAACTATATACATATTATATATATACATACATACATATATATGGATTAAACAGATTTTAATGTTTACTTTTTTAAATACATTGTTGTTTTACAAGGTAATTATATATGTACAATTAAAATTTCATTTAGGTTTGGTTTAAGATTTGTTTCCAGCACTGCTGTACCAAATATTTCATATTTTACATTTTGTATGTTGCACACGTCACAAATACGTAGCTTTTAAATTATTGTTTAAAAATGAAAACAGCTGTTATAAGTGAATATTATGTATAATTGTTGACAACATCAGTTTTCTATGTGGACATTGTTGGTGATTGCAGTATTTTAACTTAACCTTTTCAGATTGATTGTAAATTATTTTAAACTTTGGCAGCACTGCCTTTTCTGAAAGGCACTAGAGGCACTAATGGTATGATTATTTGTCTAGGAAATTATTTTCCGTTCTAAATTTTGTTTGTCAAATGTCTAATTACTATCTATTTATATTAAAGCTGTAGATCTGATCACCCGAAAGAGAGAAAAAAATCACAATCTGATTGTAAAATTAACATAGTGGTTGTAATGTTGCGTTTGTTTTATTTTGTGGAAAAAATGTATCTTAACTTCTGTTATTTAGCAGTTAAGGTCTCACCATTATGTACTCTTCAAACACTAATATTTGTAGACTTTCTCAGTCATTATAACTAGGTAGTTGACATTACAACTTGCCTATATCTGTCAAAGTTGTGTTTGTTTGTTTTTAATAATAGTTCATTTAGACATTTTGGTAGCTTATTGTACAAGACTAAATGGTAAATTATCCACATTGTTTCAATATTTTATGTAGAGGACTGTTTAAAACATTGTTTTGTGCAAACTTTTTATGTTTCATGATAATTATTCTATCGTTTTTTACAGTTACTTCAGTTCTACTATTTTTTGCCCATTCGTGACAAAGCTTCAGATACATCAGGTCTTGCATTCAGACAAACCTACAAAACAAACGAGAAAATGTATTTTTAATACGAGATCCACTTTCCAACTTTATAACTTTGTGATATTCCTAGAAACTGAACAAGTACAGATCTGTGCTAAGAATAAGGAGGCAATTACACAGATGTGCAGATAAATGTACAACAGATTCTGCATTTTATTTATTAACAAATCATTTTTAGAACAATTACAAATTTGGAAAGATCTAAAACTATTTTTCTGTATAAATATTATTTGCCAAAACTTTTTGTATATTTTAAAAAGAAACTATACTGATGATGAGTAAACCTTAAATGCTTTATTTACTTAAAATAAATAAATAACCTCCCCAGAACGAACCATGAGATGGGCCAACATTGAGATAGTAAATACTATAGCTGAGACGTGATTTCAAGTTACTTGAGATGTCTCAGTATTTATTTTCTATAGATGAAACAGCACTTCACCAAATACCTTATCATTTGCCTCTTTCATACAAAATGTAATTGACTGCACTTATGCTGAATATTTCAATAATAGTTAAAGAAATCCCTTCTTTCATGCCTTTCACTGTAACCATTAGCCATCTGTTAAATACCCATTATATTTGGTTGTAACATTAAGTTCATTCACCCAATGTGCAACCGCTCAAATAAAAAGAAGCATTTTAAAATGATTGCAGCAGCCCAGCATTCTTTCATTGTCGTGACATCGTGCTGAGGAGAGCAACTGGCACAACAACAGAAATCAGAAGAAGGTGAGCATGGTATTTTTTAAAACCGTTGTTTGCTTGTGGCAAGTAACGGAGATGAAGTATCGTAAAACGAAATGATCTGGCTCAGGAGGAGCAAACATGCTTTGCCGGGGGATGGCATTCTCCTTTTTTTTCTCCTTCCCCCTAGTCAGCAGGAGCTATTAGAGCAGTATCCACAACTGCTGTGCACATCGTCTCTAGGAGGGAATTTGCATAATATATGTATGTAGTTGCAGATCTACTAGCCTTGCCCCAATCCTGAGAAGGCCTCTCTCTGCCAGGCCTGGGTTCCCTACACATCAGTTCCGCTACACTGAGGCTTGGATCCACAAAGGTATTTGAGTACCTAACCCCCAGATTTAGGCACCTAAGTCACATTTTAGGCATCACTGCATTCCATAAAAACCATCTGGCTCGACTGCCACATAACCCTGTAGATGCAAAAACGCACTCCTAAGGTTTTGCATTAGAAGTTGGTTAGGTGCTCTGATTCTGCCTCTGGGCATGCGCACTGCTGCCTCCCTCTAAGCCCCGGAGCGATTCACAAAGCAGGGGAAGATAGATGTTCACCTGACTATCTTGCCTATGGGACGCAATCCGACAGGTGTGCTCAGAGGCCACCCAACTCCACACACAAAACAGCTGGGGGTGGGGGAGATAACCTCCTTTATAACCTTTAGCCCAGAGGATAAGGTAATAACCTGGTTTGTGGGAGACCCTGGATCAAGACCTTCCTCCACCTGATGAGGAGAAGGGATTTGAACAGGGGTCTGCTGCCTCTCAGGTGGTGGTTGTAACCACCCGGCTATGGATTACATCCCATTCTCTCACTGGCCTAATTAATATTTAATTACTCTATTATTTAATTGAAGTGGAACAACGTCAACAGGAATGACAGCAGGCGCTCCACATCAGAATATTCCACAGCCCAGTGATTAGAGCACTCAGCTGAGAGGTGGTAGAGTCCTGTGTAAATCTCATCTTGTCAGGCAGAGGGGGGCACCCACATCCCAGGTGAGTGCTCTATCCACTGGGATAAAGGCTATAAGGGACCTCCTCCTCTCCCCAGCCACTGAGCTACGTGTTATGAAGGAGGTCCTTCCCAACACCCACTTCCCTGCTGCTTTGGGTGGAGTTAGGTGTTTGTCTAGCTCATTCTCACCAGAAACAACTTAGCCGTCTAAGTCACCTGACTCCAGGAGAGGGGTTCCTGTCTGTGGATCACCAGTAGAGATAGCACCTCCCTGCCACCTGGAGTTAGGTGCCTATCTCCAAGAGGGGCGCAGTTTAGGACACATCCTTTTTTTGGCATAGCCCATTGGCTATCTTAGGCAGCTCCCCACCTAGCACGCTGGCTTTGTGGATTGTGTTCTAAGGTGCCTGTCTTTTCCCATTCATTGTACAGGAGCCGAGGGACCTAGCTCAGGCTTTGTGGATTACATTGTTGCAGTGATTTTCTAGGTGCCTAAAAGGTATGTACTGCACCACCTAAGTCCCTTCGTGGATCTGGGCTTGAGGGCCTTCCATGGATTTACCTCTACCAGAACAATTACTTTATGCCACTTCTGTCAGTATACACACTATTGTGTACAATGACACAATTGTCATCTGTGCAGTGTAGCTCACAGATGTATTGGAAAAAATTATAGTTACACATTATGTCGCTTTTTTCCTGCATAGCTCTCTCAGCCTTTTATAAAAGTGAGTAAACATGAGTGTATCTGCATTTTCCCAATGGGGGAAGCAGAGGCTCATAGAGATTGTTATTTGCCCAAGGCCTGGGATTACACAGCAAACCAATGACAGAGCAGGGATTAAAATTCCTGGTTCACAGTCCCATGATCTGTTCACAAGACCATGCTGACATTTGAATCTTCAGTAGCAGGGCAGAACCCATTGCATTCAGTGTAGAGAGAAACAGAAACTTGGTGTAGCATTGTTTAGGGGACAGGCTTCTCCTTCATTCAAAAAGAGCAGAAATAAATAAAGGGCTGTCGCACCTTTTGTCAGAATCCAAGGATTGGCATGAAGGCTCCTCACTCCTGGTCAGGACGAATGAGGAGTCCTGGCCAGGCAGCGTGAGGAAGCGAACGCAGCAAGTGCAGTGCCAGTTCCATTGCAAATAGGACTTTGTTCTCTAGGGTTGTCAATTTTACACATTTGTGAACACTGCATTCACTTGTTAAATGGCTATCAAAAGAAGTAAAACCCCTCAGGGCAAGGAGCGTTTGTACCATCACCAATGAGAGCTAGTTAGAGAGGAACCCGATGTCTCAGTGATTGTGGAAAAACACCAGGCGAGCCTGTCCAATGGCAGGTGTCTCAAGCTCAATGCTTGTCAAGGAAGAGTATGTTTGGGTGAGGGGAGGAATGGAAGGTTAGAGGCCTGCTAGGGCCAGCTTCACCTGGTTCTGTTTACACTTTGTCACATGAAGCCCCATCCTGCTGAAAGTATTTGGAAAGCCAACTGCTGCCAAGAAGGCTCAGGAAATGTTGGCATTCATTTTAATTTTTAAAAATCCCTTATTTTCATAGTTTCATATTTCAATATTTATGCCTGTATCTGTAATTTTCACTCCACGCATCTGAAGAAATGGGGTTTTTACCCATGAAAGCTTATGCCCAAATAAATCTGTTAGTCTTTAAGGTGCCACCGGACTCCTCGTTGTTTTTGTGGATACAGACTAACACGGCTTGGCACCTTATTTTCATGTCAGTTAAGAAGCGCTTCTCACAACCACCCCTTCTGAACTTCCTCTCTTGTGCTGAGCTTAACTCTATAGCCAAGTTCTGTGTTTTGACTAGTAAACCTACCTTACCTCAGGTAATTGTGGGGTTTCAAAAATGAAACAAAGCACTTTAAAGAGATGAGGATTCATAATTATTAGGTTTTTCCACCAAGTTTTACCCAAGGCAGAAGGTAACTCGGTGTTGTTTATGACCACTGTAGTGTGTAGAGAGTTGAATGAGTCTTCTGCTGAAGATATTTCCTCATTTAAACTCAATGGATTTTTGAAAATGCCTTGAATTGCCTCGCTGACTCCATCTTTTTGGTATCAGGTCATTTGCATAGCATGCTCCTTGTTTCCTTTGAAAAGCCTCTTTTCTGGGTCCTTGATTTCCTTTTCGAATGCTATGTAAAGATTACATTTTTGGCTGTGACTTTTTTTTAATGGTTCAAGATTATTTTTATTGCTTTTGCTAGAAGGTACATTCAGGAATGCACTAGCAAAGTGATTAAAATTACTGGTAAACACAGTGGGGGGAACAGCTGATAAAGATTAACATGAAATTCATACCTGTGTTATCTTTCAGTGGATGCTAACATTAATTTGAAATGTTATAAGAAAATGTTTCTTACAGCAAAAAAAAGAGAAATAAAAATGTTTT
This sequence comes from Lepidochelys kempii, assembly GCF_965140285.1. NCBI lineage: Eukaryota > Metazoa > Chordata > Testudines > Cheloniidae > Lepidochelys > Lepidochelys kempii. The sequence continues at coordinate 98,916,451 of NC_136380.1, forward strand.
GAAATATGAAAGGAAGATGAGTGGCATGAAACTGAGAAAGGGAAGGTTAAAAGCAAGAAAGGACTGTCTGTGCCATGTTGTGTAATTGTGATGTTTCCACAAAAGGTGCTTGAAGAATTATGTAGATACTGGTGAATACATTGTTTGTAACTCCACATGTTCATTTTTACAAATGGCCTTTAACCTCTGAAGATCTGAGTTCAAATCCTAGTTTCGGGTGGAAATAAATTTAGTGAGCCTTTTCCTAGTCTTCGTCCACATCACAAACCAGTACAGTTTCGCCTGAATGGTAATAGAGTCACAGGATCAAAATAGCACAAGGTCACCAGATTCCCTTGTGATGTAAGGGTGATATAGATAGGTCAGGATTCACATACATTTGAGGAACTAGGTGGGGGGATGGTGGCTCAGCTTCATGCCTAGGCTGAACTTGAGCCAAGCCAAAGCTAGTTCTGTACTTTCATTAGCAATACATTTGCTTACTTTCCATGTAAGGGTGTGGCAGGGAAGCAGAGGTGTTTTCTTCTTCTTTGTATGAAAACAGTTACTTATCTGAGAGCAAATGGACTTTCCTATAGACATTAGAATCAGTGAGCCTGGAGTTAGCAGCTAACAGTGCTATTCAGAACTAATAGATACCACTTTTCAGCTTGAGGCAAATACAGATGTTTTTTCTCATGAAGAAATTGTTTTAATTTGTAGCACTGTCAGCCACAAGTAACCAGCAATAAAACCAGAAATTACGATGAATTTTACAGTTTTGCCAACCCCAAACATTCAAAAATCTTGAGTTAATACCCCAGACATCATCAGATTAGCTTAAAAACCTCACGATTTTTTTAAAAATCATAAATGTTGAGTTCTGTTTATTCAACATCTGTTTTTTGGATGTTTAGAATACACTTAGGTCACATTTTTAAAGCTTTTCTCCCCAAAAGTGAGGGCCCAAAAACTTACTTACAAAACAGAGATCCCCATGCATTCATATGACTCCAAGAGGTGGGCCTTAAGAAAAATACTGTATATCATGACACTCATGATAAAATATAAGAGTTGGCAACACTGACAATTTTATAAGGTTTGTTTTCTTTGGGATATTATTTCTCGTTCCGACACAGATGGGAAATGCACAGGTGAAGAGGGGACATCAGTAAGTCTTTGTCAGATAGCACCACCATGGGCTCTCTCAGGCCTGGTCTTCACACGTTTTTTGTACTGTTATAACTATGTTTGTTAGTGGTGTGATTTTTTTTACCGATACAGTTTGTCAACAGGACCCCTAGTGTTGATGCATTTATACAAGTATAGCTTATTCCCTATTCTACATGGGAGTAAGCATGGGTGACGCATGAGCCCCCCCTTCAGGGAGGCTAGCCACCCGGACCCAGCCCTTCTGCTGGAGCCCCCACCCACTGCCTGCCAGAGCCCCGCTCAACTTCCCCCCAGCCCATGAGAGCCCGGAGGAGCACTGGCCGAACAGCTCCAGGCCGCCCTCCGGCCCCAACCACCTGCTGGCCTCCGGTGGGAGCTGAGGTGCCGCTGGCTTGGAGGAAAGGGTGCAGTGTAGGTGGGATGAGGGCTTGGCTTAGGCCTTGGCCTACTACACCCACTGCCCATGGGAGTAAGCTATACTGGCCCATGGGAGTAAGCTATACACACATTTATACCAGTATTACTGCATCCACACATCCATACTACTGAATAGTAATAAACTTCCATTCTGTGCTTCCATCTTTCTCCAAGGGCCCAGTCCAACTCCCATGGAAGTTAGTGGGACTCGTTCTATTGGCTTTAATGGAAGTTGGATCAGATGAGTACTATTCACATCCTACTTAGTCTAACTTTCAGTTTCTGTGTTCTTCTGGGGATGTGTGTACTATGGAAAGCCCATCCTGATTCTCACCTCTTTTTTTTTTTTGTTTAATGTTTTCATTGGATGGTGCAGTTTTATTGCTTTTATGCTCCAGAAGCATATTTCAACCCTTTCCCCATCACGGGTGTTATTTAAAGTATGCCTGCCCATTAGTCCTATACTGTTTGTACTCGGGCAAACACACTCCACTCACCGCACAAAGGACCTGGACCTCATTTGCAAGCAAACTATTCTGAAGTCACTAAAACTGCATTCCTTTCGGATTAAAAGAAATCCTTTATTAATTGGAAAAACAGAAGAAGAAAAATCATCCTCTCAGCCTGTAAGAAACATCATCTGATCCCATTGTAAGCAGCCTTCAAATATTCTTTCAGGCCCTCATATTCCCAGCCACACCTTTTCTGGCAGTATTTAAGGGATTCATCAGTTCCACGCTATGAGCCAGGCCTTTCTTGCAGTAATCTTATAGGCCTATACTGGCCGATCTGAGGGGTCACTTCCTGTAAGGCTATTCAGTCTATCTGCAGCTTCACAACAACAACAACAAAAATACAGCACCGTTAGGCATTTCCATATAGATTAGTTAGAAATATGACCTTGCATTGCTCATTCACACTTGCACGCGAATTGTGGGGTGGGGTGGGAATATGGTTTGGGCATTTTAAATAAAATGTTACTTCAACATAGCTCCCTTCTGGGGGTTCATGTGTTCTTACAAAAGGCAACAAGTTCAAGCAGCTGCTGGACAGGCTGCTGTGGGCAGTATTTTGTGAACCTGGACAAGGGGAACGTACCAGGTGAAAGTCTGTCTCAGACTGCCTGAAGAGTCCTGTTTCAGAGTAGCAGCCGTGTTAGTCTGTATCCGCAAAAAGAACAGGAGGACTTATGGCACCTTAGAGTCTAACCCATTTATTAGTGCATAAATGGACGCAAATCTGACATCAGGAATCATAACATCCAAAAACCGGTAGGAGAACACTTCAACCACTCAGTAAAAGGTTTAAGAGTGGCAATTTTGCAACAGAAAAGCTTCAAAAACAAGACTCCAGTGAGAAACTGCAGAGCTTGAATTAATATGCAAACTAGATACCATTAACTTGGGTTTGAATAGAGACTGGGAGTGGCTGGGTCATTACACATATTGAATCTATTTCCCTGTGTTAAGTATCCTCACACCTTCTTGTCAACTGTCTAAATGGGCCATCTTGATTATCGCTACAGACGTTTTTTTCTCCTGCTGATAATAGCTCGTCTTAATTAATTAGCCTCTTACGGTTTGTATGGCAACTTCCACCTTCTCTGTATGTATATAGATATCTTCTTACTATATGTTCCATTCTATGCATCCGATGAAGTGGGCTGTAGCCCACGAAAGCTTATGCTCAAATAAATTGGTTAGTCTCTAAGGGGCCACAAGTCCTCCTGTTCTTTTTTTAAAGATTCATGGTGGTCAAATAATGGAAACACATATCTGCATATAATTATTTAATGAAAAAGTTGACAACTTTCACAGTGAATATTATTCATAACAAATTGTTCAGTTACATCTCTTTTGGATCATGGGAAGGCTGAAGAGAGAAGATTGCAGAGTGGGCCAGGGACCATCAAACAGGGGCTAATGATGAAACCTAAGAGAATGACATATTGATTCTCTTCCGGGTTTCCTCCCACCCTCTGCATCTCATCTTTACCCCTGTATGACTAGTCTGTTTCCTACTGGTAAGAAGAATTATTTTCTGTGTGAGAGGCACAAAACAAAAGCCACCACATTGTGTTTTGTGCTAAAATATGAACTATCTTCCTGGGATCTGAGATAGGTCCAAGAACAAAAATTTTGTGACCTGCCTACAAGCTGTGGTGAAGGCAGCAAATGTGTTTCTTTTTTCAGAATAATTATCAGTGGAACTGCTTTCAAATCCAAGTTTCCTGTGGAATATAATTATTCCTGTTTAAATAAAGGACTCTGTCAGAGCTATTTAGCAGCACCTCTTTGTACAAAGCAAGAGCTGTTTCTTCTTAACACGGCACTCTTTCTACCCTTCCCAGAACATTACTCTTTTAGTATCAAATATTGTGCAGCCAAAATGTCTAAAATCAAAGATCATTTTACATTCAACTGAGTTATTGAAATTTGAAAATGTTGCAATGAAGGGAATTTACTTTACTTTTTTATTATTGTTACTATTGCATGCATCACAAATTCTTCAAGGGGAGCAGCCAGTTCTTCCTTCCTTCCTCCCTATTTTAAGAGGCTTCCTTGTAGGTAGTTGGGACTGGATTGTTGCTCCAGGAGTACAATGTTGGGGCCAGTTTGGCATATGACTGGTAGGGGAGTGGCCAAAGAAAAAAATGGGCTTTATACTATAATGTGATGTTTGCAGAATTTGGGCTCTGCCAGATCAGTGATGTTAATGTGTTTCATCTTTGGGAGACCTCAACCAAGAATACCCTGACACTGGCTCTCTTAAGGTTGAACCTTGAGTCCATCCTTCATAATATTCACATGGAACAGAACTGCTGCAGAGAAAGAGAGAGGCTGGCAATCTTTGAGATGACCAGGATCGTGACCTTTCTCTAGGACTGGACTGGCAGCTAGAGTACATTGTAGAGCCATGGTGTTCTGTGTTCTCAGTTTTCTTCACTTACTGGTCACATTACTGTATGTTGAACGAGTTGTTGTTTTTGACTGGTCTGGGTAGAATGATTTGCAGTAATCAAGCTTTGAGGTGATAAAAGCATAGATTATTGTATCTAAGGTGAAAGGAATGGACATAGTCTCCGGACCAGTCAAAGGTGGAGCCACTGCTTTTATCCGATCATCTACAAATCAGGAAGGAGATTTTTTTCAGGACCCTGAAATTGCAGACCACCAAGTCAGATGGTGGGAAACACCCCCAGCAGAGGATGAGGTAATGTAGTGGGGGGGGGGGGCGGGGAGAGGGATAGCTCAGTGATTTGAGCATTGGGCTGCTAAACCCAGGGTTGTGAGTTCTATCCTTGAGGGGGCCATTTAGGAATCTGGGGCAAAAATTGGGGATTGGTCCTGCTTTGAGCAGGGGGTTGGACTAGATGATCTCCTGAGGTCCCCTCCAACCCTGATATTCTATGATTCTATGAATGTTTCCTGCTAGTTCCTCCTGTTGCTTATTTCTTCCCTTCACCATCACCTTTGTCCTAGCTAGATTGAGTATGAGCCAGCTGTTTCTCATCCAGAGCCATATTTTCCTCCTTGGGACAGCAGGTTTGGGTTGAGGGTGGCCTCTGATGTCTAAACCTTCAGAAGTGATAGTAGCTTATTCCTAGATGGATGCCATCTCACAACTAACCAATTTACTAAACAAATTGGTTCCAGTAGAGGTTTCCTAGGGGAATTGGGAACAACAGAAGGAGTCCAAAAGAGAGGTTTTGGTCTCTAAGAGGCAAAACTGGGGAGATACTCTTTTCCCAACTGGCCCAGCCAATCCCCAAGACAGAAACCAAGAAAGGTGAGGCTTGGGGAAGCAGGGGCAAGTTAAGAACTGCCACAGTGCCCAGAGCCAGTCTCTGCAGGGAGACAGGGAACATGCAGCTCTTGGCCTGCTCAAAGGGATGTATTACAGTGATTGGCAGAAACTGTGGTGGAGTTTAGCAGGTGTAAGACAGAGAGAGAGAGAGAGAGAAGCAGGGAACAGGAGCAAGGAAGGAGATACAGCTCTGGCTGTGGGGCAAATGTTACGGGGTGCACTAAAAGGGTCTGGAACAAAGAAGCTGGCTTTTAGAGGTTCACTATACTCTAATGGTGAAGGCATTTTCTGCTCTAGGTTATATGTAGGCTCTAAGCCAGTTAGTACAAAAGGCCTATTTTTTAAAGAAGGATTTTCATGAATTAAAGGGTTTTAATCCTTGATCTTTTTCATTGTTCACAATCATAACTGCTGTCAAACAGCAAAGACTCCTTATAAGATTTCAAAAAAAAAAGAAAGAAAGAAAATTCAAGACCTCCTAATGATCTAGAACAATGTATTCAGAAGTTATTTAAAGTATACATTAGTCATGTCCCTTGAATTCCACAGCACTTCGTCTGGCTACTTTTAACATATTTTGCAGCTGTGATAATGTGTTTGGGCCTGCAGTTCTGAACCTGCAAAATACACTTATGCTGAAAATTTCTCAGAGCCTTGCTGTTCTGCAGAATCTGTCATTAACAAAAACCAGAAGGGTTAGCCTAAGTACTGCCTGTCCACCTGCCTCTCCAAATTTAATGAATACAGAAACACACACAAGTGGAAAATGTCTGTCCCTCTCTTAGAAGGCTATATTTTCATTAATGCAAACATCACTTTTAATATCCACTTTCACAAAATTGTAATCATTATGAGTGCACTATGTACAGAATTTAGTGATGAGAAATGAGAAGTAGACTGTGTGATGTTAGGTCATATAGTTCACCTCCCTGTCAATACAGGTTCGTGCTATAGTCTTCCTTAAGTAGTAAATGAACTAACATCAGTAGCTTGACGTATTTTTTTTAACTTCTGATGTCACAGTGCCCTCAACAATCATCCTTCAGGTGCTTTTCCCCAGGTAAAATACCTTTTGTTAAAATTCAAGCCCCATCGTTCCCCTCCTGTTTTGCATGGGGAAAATAGCCTGAGCCCATGAATTGAAGCGGGGACAGGAGCAGGATAGCAAAAGGGGAGAGTGTGGTCTCCACAGTATGCTACCCCTTCTTCTGACTACATGGAATTCTTTTTGCTGAGGTTCTGTATGGTTTTAGGTCCACCAGTTTGGAGAGGGCAGGAGCCATTCACATTCTGCCATATTCTCCTTACAAAACTGTGGGACAAAGCACTGCAGATAAGAGCCAGCAGAGGTTTATACTGCTGCTTCTTCCACACATGGAAACCCACTTGCATGGGATATGGGCACAGCTGGCAGATGGGAGAGCCCTTAGTAGCATAGCACCTGCAGGAGACAAGCTGCCCAAAGACAGGTAGGAACCGGTGGGGACAGCCACCTGGACTGAGGCCAGAGGTCTCTGAGAGGATCATATACATGAATCACTCCCACATGCACTTCTTTCTAAGTCCTTGCACTGATTCATAGACGTTAAGGCCAGAAGGGATCATCATGATCATCTAGTTCAGTGATATTCAGACCTCAGTGGTTCAGGAGGCAAATTAGTGATCAACATTATCCAAAAGAGCCACAGTAGTGTGAGTTTATTGTTACATTTACTATAGTGTTATATAGTCATATTTAAACAGTATGACGGGGAAATATTTAGTTTGTGTTTATATATATATATATATATATATATATATATAAACACAAACTATATATATATATACATACTCACAGCAAAATGATTGACCAAGTATTATTATTTATCAACTATGATTGGCTAATAACATAGTGAAAGCATCCTGATTGGTTAATAGCTTAGAGTGGTTAATAATTAGATCACAGTGTTTTAATATCATGTACTGCAAAGAGCCACAGGAGATACATTGAAGAGCCACTTGCAACTCATAAGCCTCAGGCTGAGTATCACTGATCTAGTCTGACCTCCTGCACATTGCAGGCCACACAACCTCACCCCCATCACTCCTGTAATAGACCCCTAACCTCTGGCTGAGTTACTGAAGTCCTCACATCATGATTTAAAGCATATCTAATCTTCCTTTGCTAGTGCAGTTATTGGGAAATACCTTTCACTCTTAGTCATGGGTTGGGTTGCAGTCTGTCCTTAGCTTGTTCTTTGTCTGTTCATGCTCTTCATCTGCCCTCTGCAAAGGGCAGAATATCTAGTGTTGGTAATTAGGCTGCAAGTTTCCATAGATTTTTACCCTCTTCTTTTTTTCGTCATTGCCACACTCCATCTCTTTTCTTGTTCCTCCATATTTATCTTGACTGTTGTTTCAGTTCGCAGTCTCTGGCTGTTTCTGCCATAGGGCACTCTTCCAGAGTGACTAAAATCAAATCTTTTGCTTCAGGTCTTCAGCCAGTCACCTGCAGGGGTAAGGAAGGAATTTTTTCGTGCAGTGCAAAATTGGCCAGATGTATTCTGGGGGGGATTTCATCCTGAAGCATCAGAGACTGGCCTCAGCTGAAAACACGATACTGGATGGGGCAGTGTCATGCTCTGGGGTGCAGTTCAGACCAGTGAGAGAGTGTGTCACTGCCTGTCCCATATCCCTGAGTGCCTCAAAACACTCTGCTACTGGAGCTCCCTTGTCTGGACGCTCCCAGCCAGCATATGAGCATGCACTGCATGTCTGTGGGTTAAGCAGATCTGACTCAATACATCTCATTCCAGCAGCCTGCTTGTTACACCAGAGCCACACTCTGGCCTCCTGACAAGATGACCCCCAACAACCCTCCATCCCCAAACCGTGTACCTTGCAATGTCCTGCCCTCTCCTGGACCACTCAGTGAGATCTTAAGGTTTGTTTGTTCCTTTGCAGATACAATACCCAGCAGCTTGCCATGCTAACTGGAGTTACCATTCACTTTAAATCAAACATAGCACTGGGCTGGTTTAGATTAAAAGTAAAACAAGTTTATGAACAAAATGAGATTGGATTTGAAGTGAGTTCAAGTATAAAGGATAGGGTTAGAAATGATTACAACAAATAAAAGTGAAAAAGACCTTCTAGAAGCTAAGAATGAAAACAAGCTACAGCCTTTGTTCAAGGTAGTTTCCTTACCAATCTCTTTTCCAGCAAGATGCTGACCACCTCCTTGGTCAGGCTCTCCCACAAAGTCCAAAGCGCTTGGTTCCTTTGTTGTCTTAAGTGACAGGTAACTTGGGGTTCTTTGCCCCTCTCTTTTATAGCCCACTGCAGCATTGAAAAGGATCCTTCTGAAGAGTACCCCCCAAAGTTCATTCAAGCTGTGAGGAAGGTGACATGGAGTGGTTATCTACTCCCCTTGATGGTCCCATTTGCCTTTTATTTAAATTGCATTCCCATTGTCTCTTAATGTACCCTGGAAATACTTCAAGGTGGCAGAATCACATTCCTTTGTCGAGGGTGGGTAACTTTAGCTCTACCTGCACACACACATTGAAAACATAATTTCCAATAAATTTATAATTTTGAATTTGTCCTCCACGTATACACCACATTATACTATTAATAATCAGTATGGTATTGGCTTTCTATTGCTATCTCACATTACACCTTTGAAATACAGGTTATGACCACAGTGAGTTGGGGTACATTGAACTGGTCAAGCCAGCTGAAACTTACTATCAGATATCAGTGAGCCTCTTCCATTGGGATACCGTTAGGTCACATTGGACCAGTGCTCTGCAATGGTATAGAGAATCTTCTTTCTCTGGCTGGTGTGTTCAGTCACATGCTCAAGGTCAAACTGATCATCTGACTGGGTCTGAGAAGGGATTTTCCCCTGGTCAGACTGGCACAGACCTTGGGAGTTTTTGCCTTCCTCTGCAGCATGGGGTATGGATTGCCTGCTGGAAGCATCTGTGAAAATCTCACCTAATCAATTCCTTGCCATTCCTTGGGCACTTGGGGGCACCCCAGTCTCTCTCCTGTTCTCTATCAGTGACATACAACATTTAGTCTCCTAAATAATGAAATGCTTTAATTTAATGCAACACGGGAATATCTGAGTGAAATGTAATGGCCTATGATATACAGAAGGTCTGGCAAGATGACCTAATGGTTTCTTCTGGCCTTAAAATACATGAAACTTCATTTGAATTGCTCCATTGGTTTCAGAGCCTTTAGCTGTTGCTCAAGCCCCTGGATCTTTCACTTCAGAAGGGGGAAAGGCTGCAGACTTGATACCAATATGGCCCTTCTGGATTTCGTTCTGGAAAGCAAACATTGAGAAGGTTCCACATTGGCTCACCTTGGTTCTTTCATTATCCATTCTATATCCCAGCTGTGTTATTTCTTCATAGGAGTCTCTTCACTTGCTGGGACTTGTCAGTGTCAACACACTTCAGTCTCTTCCTCCCAGAATTCCCTCTGTCGTCTGATCTTCCCTGTTCTTGGCTCACTGTGTTTCCCAAGTCATAGGTCTTTATGTCTGCTTCAGCTCCATGCACTCATTATTATCAACACTGTCTCACTGCTTCAGCTATTCATTCAGCCTCCACACAGAGCTTTCAGTTACATTATAGCCATGAAATACATTTCTTTTCTTTTAAGTGTTAGGAAAAGCTCCCAATGGCTTTTATAACATTTCATCCATTTAGAGCTGTACTTTGTATTTGTTTCTAAATAAGCCTTAAAGAAAAAAAAGGCTGATGTTTTTTTTTTCTTTTTTGGTGATTAGTACTGCCTCCAGCTCTGCCTGTACAGCTATTAAATCTATCCAGGTCGTCTTGAAGAGGAATTGCTTTGTATTCCAGTTCCACTGCTGCGCACTTTCCATACAGTGTCTGATTTCCACTTGCACTAAGCCTTTTCCCTTTGAAAATTTCTTATTATTCAACCTCTTGGCACCATTTCTATCCCATCCCAAGCAATGTTTGGGTTCATCATTTATATCCTTGAACTTTTTCAGTTACTCAGTCATTTGTGTTACATTTTGCCTTTCAGTTGGAATATGTTTGAATTCCAGTTTTTCCTCCTGTCACTCCCACCCAAGGCAACCACCTCATTTGGTAATTGGGTAATAATGGTCTGATATCAGAAGAATCTTTGATTCCTGCTTTCCCCAGCAAATGTTTTGAAATAAAGAAAAAAATCTCTGTGCGGTACCCAAGAGTTTTCATGCTTTGGTGATAATAAGAACAAACTCTCCTCTTACTGGTTTTAACTTTTTAAGGAACCATCATTTTTCTTCCTGTCGTTCCCCTCTTTTTTCATCTTTCCGTCTCAGTGTTCCAAACCAGATTAAACTCTTCAATGGACTGTTTTGGAAAAACACTTTGAAACTTCTCAACTGTCCTCAGTGGGGATGGGGTGTGTGTGGGAGGGTCATCTCTTACTTCAGATCCAAATTTGTCTCTGCTCCACCGTCATCTTAAGGGCTCTTTATTTTCATTACCGTTAATTATTGACATTGGGAATTTGATGCTTAGAGATCTTGTTGTTTATGCTAAATTTGTCCCACATCATTTAAAGCTTACTTTCTAAGTAATAACTGGACTATCAGTTATTTTGTATTTTTTTGTTCTGAACGACTGTTTCACACTTAGGGAGGCAGCATCATTCAGTGGATAGACACAGGATTATAAATCTGAAGAGCTGGGTTCCATTCTCTGCTCTACCACTGACTCACTTGACCTTGAGTAAATCACTTAACGTTGCTGCGGCTCAGTTTCCCCATCTGAAAATGAAGCTAATGAATGTTAAAGTACTTTTATGAAGCATTTTGAGCTATACAGTAGTTACAGATCAATGTAAAAGCTGACTACAATCTTCTCTCATTTACTTCATGGAACACACTTTAAATCAAGGAGTGGCAGATGTGTAAACGAGCGCAGAAATGGACCGTTATTATTTATTTGAACATGACAGCTTGAAGTGTACACAGACACACACACACGTTTGTACAGTTGATGCACAAATTCCCAAGGCGAGACCCTTGGCTGATATAAACTGATGTAGATTCACTGAAGACAGAAGAGCTATGCCAATTTATACCTGCTGAGGTGCTGGCCCCAGGACTTCCTGTTTGGGGGAAATACTACAACTAAGGACATCTTGGGCCTTTTATTCTCCTCCCCCCCCTGCGAAAAAAATCACATGGTTAAATATAGCATATTTACCCTTCATTAAATGCATGTGTTTGTGTATAGACACACATGCACAGGGGGAAGCACCAACAGCGCGGCAAACATAAAGACTTGCACTGAGGAGATTGGTCCCAGGCTTAAAGGGAATGCCTATGTATTACGGACTGTAACCTACCTGTAGTATCCAGTGGGATAAGGAAAATTGCTTGATCCAAATACCGCAGCCTAATAAGGTTTAAGATTGAGATTGTGTTCTTACCTTTTATTTTCTTTCATTTTCTCTCTGACCTTTTGTGTCTATAATCATTTAAAATCTATCTTTCTGTGGTTAATAAACCTGTTTTATATTTTACCTAAACCAGTGGGTTTTGATTAAAGTGCTTGGGAAATCTCAGCTCAGTTTACAAAGGCTGGTACATGTCCTCTCCATACTGAGGAAGGGGCAGAGTAGGTAATGAATTTACACTGGTCAGGCTTCTGACCAGGGCAAGACAGTATAGTTGGGGGAGGGGGGTTTCAGGGCTAAGGAGCTTGTGGGGGAAGAGCAGGGAATTGGCTGGTGCCTTTCTCTGTGTGATTTGTGAGTGGCTCAGGAAGCATTCATGCAATCTAGCTGGGTGTGGGGCTCCACATGCTGTTGTACTAAGTGATAACACCTGGAGGGGTTTGCTGCTTGTCTCTAGCAAAACGTTGTGGGAGACAGCCCAGGCTGGAGAGTTAAACAGGCACAGTGGTACCCAGTCCCAGCTTGTATCTCAGGGATCCTGTCACAAATTGGACTACAGTGTCCCATATTCCAGGAAGAGTTGCTAGATAAAGGCTCTGCACCCAGAAAGTGTGCATAGAAGCCCAGAGTTTGATACAGTGAGTGGATACCATCTAGTTCCAGATCGCCTAAGGGCACACCGGTCCCCAGGTTTGGTCTGTTACAGCAGCTTGATGAGCATCACAAGGGGAGCTCATTCATGGTTGTAACAGTGTGAATCAAAATTAATTTAACTATTTCAGTTCAAGTCTGTAGACAGAGACTCTTATTTTGGAATAAAGTGGTTAAAGATCAATTGGCAAATTGATGCTAGCCACTTTTATTCCCAAAAAACCCATTTCCACAAATAGACTTGTCCTGAAATAACTAAATCAGTTTTAGGAAAAAAATTAAATATATGCAAGTTTGTCTGTAGACCATGTCTGAGAAATGAGGACAACTAGCTGTTTATTGAGAAAAAAAACACTCTATTTTAAAAGCTAATTCAAACTGTGGCTATCTTAGCTCACTTTCCCCAGAACATAGCTACTCCAGTCTTTAGAGATTTCACTGTATTAAAACTAAATGATAAAAAAACTGATTGAGGGAAGGGAAATAGGTGCAGTAACTGTGATCTTCTGTTGGCACCGCTTACAAATCCAATTGTAATGAAATGTACGACACTGCTGCTGAAATCTTGTTCTATAAAATAAGGAGTTAAACATTTCCTTTTAAGTCTGACTCAAAAAAATTAGCAGTATGACTTGTGGTGACTATTCAGACTCTGGCACCCTAACGAAACCAGACTATTCATTGTCTCACTTCCTCATAAATCTTGTGTTGAATTGATTTCTTTTGAACGTCTGAAGCAAAAAAAAAAAAAAAAAAAGCCATGAAGTAACAAAGTAGCCATTTTCAGTTTATTTTTTTACGTATCTTTATATATTTTGAAACTGACTTCTTCAGTCCTGAAGGTGCATCTGAATATCAGACTATGACACTGAGCCAGAGAGGGTTAAGCAACCAGCAGGCTGGTTGACTTGAAAATAACCCTTAAGGACACATTAGAAGAGTATTGACATGGTAAACAGGGCCATTCCTTATAGATAGTTAGCAAAGCCATGTTATATAAACTAGAATAATTGAAATGTAGGGCCTGTATTGTTAGAGAATCAGAAATAGATACTAACTGTATTTGTCTGTTTACCTATACCTTGTTAGAAGTTTAACAATGTGATCTAATTAGCTTGTAGATGCTAAACTTTTGTTCCTGTCTATAATATTTCATCTATAGTCTATTGATTCAGAGATCAAAAAGGGATATTTACATTTAGAACTTGTGGTGTAATAATATCACCGTCTTTATTTCTCTTTGAAGTTTTTTAAACTACCTGTGAACTGTTTGAATGGTTAATTGTCGTATGCTAATCAATGGAACTAGTTATCAGTGTATGCCTAGGACATACAGATTTATAGCAAAGCAACAACATACATTACCTATTCTTCATCAAAGGAATGCCTGCTGTGGTCATTTGCTGCCAATATCATCTGCACTTCAACTACAAAGGATCTTTTGGGTCTGATCTCAGATCTGCTTAAACTTTGTCAGGGAAAAGTCTATGTTGCAAGACTGAGGTCTCCAGGTCTATTCTGGATTATCCCTACAAATTCTCATGAAAGAATTTGATCAGACTCTGCACAATGGGCTGCCTATTGGACTATAACCTATTGACCTAATTCTAGAAGGACTTTTACAAATCAGCAGCCTCACATCTCTGCTATGAAACTATCCTGAGAACTTTGTATCTGTATGTGCAATAATCTTTTAACCTCACTATCTCTTTCTTTTCTAATAAATCTTAGATTTCGTTAATAAGGATTGGATGTAAGCATGTATTTAGGTAAGATCTGAAATATTCACTGTCCTGGTAGGTAATGTGTTTGTAGATTGGTAGAACTTTATATACGGTGAATAAGGTTTTAAGTAACCCTTGCTATATTAGACTTGGCTGGGAAATTTAATTACAGAATAAACCACCCATTTGGCGGATCATCTGCCCTATTTGCAGTTTGCCCTGGTTGAGCAGTCTCAGGATAGCCCCCACAGTGACCACGGTCATGCAGACATTTAACCTAACTTCACTGGCAGATAAATATGTATTTCTCAGATCAATTAGATATGCAGTGGAAGCATTTCATTAAAACTATTAACATGATTGAGGGTTCTTTCTTGCTTGTATGGGAAACAAAACTTTGTTGAAAGCACCATACTATATCAACAACAGCTTCTGAAAAACCACTAAAACAACAAAATCAAGTCACTGGCTAATCCACTGTATTTCTATCTATACTTTACCAGAGCTTTGAGAAATGGTATGATCAAATGTTCCTGTGCAGCTTAAAAAAAAGGGTAATTTCTTTTTTAAATTTAACTGAGGGCTTCAATTAAATATGACCTTATCACCTGACACAGATGGATATTTGACTGGATCGAGTGTTCATATTTTTTTTCAAACCATTATAGTTATCTGAGCTCTGTGATTCCATCCATTACTTGGATATTCTGTAAAATCAAGAGCAAGCATTAATTAGGTGATAATAGAAAGCTTTGCTGATTTGCAACAGTACTAATCTTGTCACCATGTGAAATAAATGATAGGATTAATTCTGAATAGTTTATTCTGACAAAAACCCTAAATGACTGCCGAGGGAAAAGTTTAATGTGCCTGCTACTGCTTTTATGCTGCACATATTTCAAATTGTACATCTAAATAATTGTTTAAAAGTTACGTACTTATTGAATCAGATAAATAGTAAAGCAAATGAAGGAGTCAGGATTGTGGTGCAGTGCAAGTCTTTACCGTGACAGGTTTAAGCTTCACTCTTTAGAGGGTCCTCTGAGAACCAGTGAGGAACATTGTACTCCAACCACACGCTCTCCTCACTCCTTCCCCCACTGCTAACATACCCATGGCACACCCACTATGCCAGGACCATAGAGATCAAAAAGGATATTGAAGAACAGGAGGGAGTCAGAGAAAGGAGCTGTGAATGATTAAGGGCATGGAAAAACTCTCACATGAAGAGACTGAAAAGGTGTGGATTGCTTACATGAGACAGGAGGTGTCTAAGACATGATAAAAATATATAAAATTAGGAATAGTATAAACACTTTAACACAATATGTACATTGACTGAAATGCAACGCCACTAGATGCCACTGCAGGCAAGAGCGTTGCAAGACTCAAAAAGGGACTGGACGTTTTTATGGTTAGTAAGAATATCCAAAGTTCTAACAGTTAATACTAAAAAAGGGTATGCGGTGGGGAGAGAAAACCTTATGCTCAAGGCTTACACCAATCTTTAATAGGAGTTAGGCACATTATCCCATCCACATCTGCTTACTAAAGGGTTCTTACACTTTTGTGTGATGTATCTGGTGCTGGCCTCTCCTGCAGACAGCTTACTGAACTAGATGAGCCACGGGCATGGATATGATTTTGTCATGGTAAAATTAGGCAAAATTCACAGAACAGGCATGGGAAAAATGTACACAATCAGGGTATAGTCATAGCAACAACAAAAATGTGTACCAATTGAACAATAAAGTATTACAATGCAGAAGCATTGACAATTGAAATGAGGCAGGGAGTGAAGGTGGGGCTCTCCCCAAGCCCCGCCCCTGGGGCTGAAGCCCAAATTCACGGACCTCTTTTAAAATCACAGAATCTGTGACCTCATCGTAGCCCTAACCATGG
Source organism: Lepidochelys kempii (assembly GCF_965140285.1). Taxonomy (NCBI): domain Eukaryota; kingdom Metazoa; phylum Chordata; order Testudines; family Cheloniidae; genus Lepidochelys; species Lepidochelys kempii. The sequence continues at coordinate 98,932,524 of NC_136380.1, forward strand.
GCCTGATCCAGTCTGGCATTTCTTACGTCCCCTTTTGCCATTTAGCTGGCTTTTTTTTTTTTTGTACCTTAAATTCTCTAAAATTAGGATTTACTAATGAAAAACATCAGATTTAGATTTCCTGTGAGTGATATTTTAGGAAACTTAGAAATAAACTCACTTTGCTTAAAGTAAAACTATCTTAAATCTTAGATTATAAAACAGAGTTTACCAAATCAGACAGTAAACCAATGAATGCATGGTCTAGTGATTAAAGCTCATGACATGGAGTCGGGAGACCTGGGTTCTTTTCCTGTCACTGCTCTAACAAGCAAACCATAGAGTCACTAAATTTTTCTGGCCTATTTCAGATTTAATTATTCATTTAATTAAAGTGAAACAACTTCAACAGAAGAGATTGAGGAAGACTCATATCAGAATGTTTCATAGTCCAGTGGTTAGTGCACTCACTAGGAGGTGGCAGATCCCTGTTCAAATCTCTACTCATCATCGGACATAGGGAGAACTTAAACTGAGAGTCTTCCATATCCTGGGTGAGTACCATACCCACTAGGCTAACGGTTATAAGGGAGAACATCCTTCTCCCCCGCTTCATGTGTTTAATGTGAACTCACCTGAGGGGCCTGATCCAGTAGGTGGTTTTTGAGAATCCCTACCAGCATGAAACCTGGCATGCAATTCAGGCAGCTTTGAATATACTTTCCCTTGCTTTGTGAATTGCAAATAGAAATGGGAACCTCCCTGCACCCCAGACTTAGGCACCTATCTCTGCGAGAGTGTGGGGTTTAGCATACACCTTTCTGCTCAGCATCTTCCATGCTCTAAATTTAGGTGGCTCACAGTCTATTGTGCTAGCTTTGCAGATCACATTCCCAGGTGCCTCTCTCCCCATTCATTATATAGGAGTCTAGATGCCTAACTCAGGCTTTTTGGATTGCAGGGTTATTCCTGTGATTTTTCTGGACACTGTGACACTCAACATCCAAGTCCTTTTGTGGATCTGGGCCTTAACCTTTCTGTGGCTCAATTTACCCGACAGTAAAATGGGCATACTTATCGATTGCAAAGGATGTTATGAGGCTTAATTCATTACTGTTTAAAAAGTCCTTTGACATCTTCCTGTGCAAGTGCTAACAATTACATTCCTTCATTGCAAATTCGGACCATGATTCTGCCATAAAGTCAGGGTGGCTGGACTCATCTGCATGCATGAAGCCCCGTTTACTTTGAAGGGGCTCTGCATAGATGCGAGGGTCTACTCACCCGGAACTCATAGTAGCCTTAGGCAGCATAAAACAAAGTAGAATCGTGCCCTAATGCGTTCATAAAACAACTGTCTTGTGCTCTTCCTTTTAAAAAGTGTGTGTGTGAGAGGGAAAAAAACCAGGCATCTTTTCTTCCGGCAGCCAGCACCTTATCCTATGGATTAATCATTTTTTTTTATCTAATGAAATATGCTTATGAGAGTGAATATGATGTAACTGGAATATGCTTTATGCAAAAGGTCTCTTGTAAGGTATCATTACAAAGGTTATAACCTACTGAATATATTCCTCCTATTTGTAGGCATGTATCTGTGACAGGTTGGGTCACAGAGGCCCCTTTGGGACTGTCACCTGATATGCTAAGATTACCTCTGAGCCCATTTTCCCTGCCTGTTTGGGACTCCAGAACCCTGCCTTGTTGAGCCAGACATGCTAGCCTGCTGCAACACAGACTCAGGTCTGGTCCACAACCACAAAGCTGCAGACTTTAACTAAAAACAGCTCAGCAGGTTTCCTATCTCCAGCACCCAGACATAGAAATAATACATGCAAACAAATAGGATGAACACACTCAATAGATTATAAGATTTGTAATACCTTACAAGTTTCAGAGTAACAGCCGTGTTAGTCTGTATTCGCAAAAAGGAGTACTTGTGGCACCTTAGAGACTAACCAATTTATTTGAGCATAAGCTTTCGTGAGCTACAGCTCACTTCATCGGATGCATGCTGTGGAAAGTGTAGAAGATCTTTTTATATACACACAAAGCATGAAAAAATACCTCCTCCCACCCCACTCTCCTGCTGGTAATAGCTTATCTAAAGTGATCACTCTCCTTACAATGTGTATGATAATCAAGCTGGGCCATTTCCAGCACAAATCCAGGTTTTCTCATGCCCCCCCGCCCCCCAAACCCACTCTCCTGCTGGTAATAGCTTATCTAAAGTGACCACTCTCCTTACAATGTGTATGATAATCAAGGTGGGCCATTTCCAGCACAAATCCAGGGTTTAACAAGAATGTCGGGGGGGGGGAGGAAAAAACAAGGGGAAATAGGTTACCTTGCATAATGACTTAGGCTTGAATAGAGAGTAGGAATGGCTAAGTTAATTGTATCCAATTTGCAAATGAATTCCAATTCAACAGTTTCTCGCTGGAGTCTGGATTTGAAGTTTTTTTGTTGTAATATAGCAACTTTCATGTCTGTAATCGCGTGACCAGAGAGATTGAAGTGACGCGATTACAGACATGAAAGTTGCTATATTACAACAAAAAAACTTCAAATCCAGACTCCAGCGAGAAACTGTTGAATTGGAATTCATTTGCAAATTGGATACAATTAACTTAGCCATTCCCAGTCTCTATTCAAGCTTAAGTTAATTGTATCCAATTTGCAAATGAATTCCAATTCAACAGTTTCTCGCTGGAGTCTGGATTTGAAGTTTTTTTGTTGTAATATAGCAACTTTCATGTCTGTAATCGCGTCACTTCAATCTCTCTGGTCACGCGATTACAGACATGAAAGTTGCTATATTACAACAAAAAAACTTCAAATCCAGACTCCAGCGAGAAACTGTTGAATTGGAATTCATTTGCAAATTGGATACAATTAACTTAGCCATTCCTACTCTCTATTCAAGCCTAAGTCATTATGCAAGGTAACCTATTTCCCCTTGTTTTTTCCTCCCCCCCCCCCGACATTCTTGTTAAACCCTGGATTTGTGCTGGAAATGGCCCACCTTGATTATCATACACATTGTAAGGAGAGTGGTCACTTTAGATAAACTATTACCAGCAGGAGAGTGGGTTTGGGGGGCGGGGGGGCATGAGAAAACCTGGATTTGTGCTGGAAATGGCCCAGCTTGATTATCATACACATTGTAAGGAAAGTGATCACTTTAGATAAGCTATTACCAGCAGGAGAGTGGGGTGGGAGGAGGTATTTTTTCATGCTTTGTGTGTATATAAAAAGATCTTCTATACTTTCCACAGCATGCATCCGATGAAGTGAGCTGTAGCTCATGAAAACTTATGCTCAAATAAATTGGTTAGTCTTTAAGGTACCACAAGTACTCCTTTTCTTTTTGCGAATACCTTACAAGAGACCTTTTGCATAAAGCATATTTCAGTTACATCATATTCACATTTATAAGCATATTTTCCTAAAGCATATGGAGTGCAACATTACAGTATCATTCTTGTATCTGAAGCTATAAATACGAAGTATAACTCTGAGGTCCTATTTTAATTATGCAAAGTGTGGGCCATTAATGGTGATTTAGAATCTTGATGGCTCCCATTGACCCAGACAATTGGTTGTAAATGGTTTATTTACCTGCAAACCTTCCTGTATGTGTGGGCCAACCCAAGAAGAATGCAGACTAGGGGGGTCTTACAGTGACATGTGACCATGTCACATGATGCTGGAATCCATCTTAATTCTTGTACTTTTCCATTGATGAGGCAGGGGTGGGGACAAGCACAGGCAAAAGATTCCCGCCTTGTGCCAAAGCTATAAAAGGGGGTGGAGCAGAACAAAAGGGGCTGCCAGTCATGAGAAAACCCCTGCTTACCAGCTGAGATGTCTGCTGGATCTAACAAAGACTGTACTGCGGAAAGGATTGGGCCCAGACTAGGAAGGAGTCTAGTCTGTGAAAGAAGCTTACTGGAACATCTCTTAGGGTGAGATATTACCTGTAGGCAGTTTCTTAATGTATTAGGCTTAGACTTGCGTGTTTTGCTCTATTCTGCTTGGTGACTTACTTTTTTCTGTCTGTTATTACTTGAAACCACTTAAATCCTACTTTTTATACTTAATAAAATCACTTTTATTAATAAACCCAGAGTAAGTGATTAATATCTGGGGAGCAAACAGCTGTGCATATCTTTATCAGTGTTACAGAGGGCGAACAATTTATGAATTTACCCTGCATACGCTTTATACAGAGTAAAACGTATTTATTTGGGGTTTGGATCCCATTGGGAGCTGGGTATCTGGGTGCTGGTGACAAGTAACCCGCTGAGCTGTTTTTAGTTAAAGTTTACAGCTTTGGGGGCACGGCCCAGACCCTGGGTCTGTGTTGCAGCAGGCTAGCGTGTCTGGCTCAACAAGGCAGGGTTCTGGAGTCCCAAGCTGGCAAGGAAAACGGGCTCAGAGGTAATTTCAGCACATCAGGTGACAGTCGCAATGGGAACTCTGTGACCGAACCCGTCACACAAGGGTCTACGCACCTAGAACTCATTGTAGCCTTTAGTAGTATAAAACAAAGTAGAATCATGCCCTAATGCGTTCATAAAAACAACTATCTTGTGCTCTTCTGGCTTGAAGTGTGACACTACAAACATAAACCATAAAAAAGAAAAATAAATTGTGAGACAGACTTTAAAACTGCCCCATATAAGTCCTCACAAATGTTTTTAGCCCTTTGGAAACTAGCCAAATCCCAACAAGATGGCACCTGGGGATTAGATATCTTCCAACAAGTTGGAGGGGCCAATAGGGATACTGTGCTGGGGAAGAGGGAGCCTTTCTGCCTTTATGGATGTGTGGCTGAGATTTTTGCCAAAAGTCCTACTGGTGCCGCTTCCTCTCTGCCAGGAAAAGTCTCTCCCCCCTCAAATTGACCCAAATTTCCCTTGCTGCTGGTTGCCAACTACTCCCTGAATAAAAAGGGTGCAGGTAATATGCATGAGCAGCTGAGTCTGGTAGAACTGGCACAGAGCCCAAGACGCTCTATATTTATTTATTTCATAGAATCATAGAATCATAGAATATCAGGGTTGGAAGGGACCCCAGAAGGTCATCTAGTCCAACCCCCTGCTCAAAGCAGGACCAATTCCCAGTTAAATCATCCCAGCCAGGGCTTTGTCAAGCCTGACCTTAAAAACCTCAAAGGAAGGAGATTCTACCACCTCCCTAGGTAACGCATTCCAGTGTTTCACCACCCTCTTAGTGAAAAAGTTTTTCCTAATATCCAATCTAAACCTCCCCCACTGCAACTTGAGACCATTACTCCTCGTTCTGTCATCTGCTACCATTGAGAACAGTCTAGAGCCATCCTCTTTGGAACCCCCTTTCAGGTAGTTGAAAGCAGCTATCAAATCCCCCCTCATTCTTCTCTTCTGCAGGCTAAACAATCCCAGCTCCCTCAGCCTCTCCTCATAACTCATGTGTTCCAGACCCCTAATCATTTTTGTTGCCCTTCGCTGGACTCTCTCCAATTTATCCACATCCTTCTTGAAGTGTGGGGCCCAAAACTGCACACAGTACTCCAGATGAGGCCTCACCAATGTCGAATAGAGGGGAACGATCACGTCCCTCGATCTGCTCGCTATGCCCCTACTTATACATCCCAAAATGCCATTGGCCTTCTTGGCAACAAGGGCACACTGCTGACTCATATCCAGCTTCTCGTCCACTGTCACCCCTAGGTCCTTTTCTGCAGAACTTTTCTGCAGAACTATTTCTATAAAGGGAGAGAGAACAGAGTCCAGCTAGGGTAAGGAGAGGGTGAAGACCTAAGAACAGGTATACTCTTCATTCCCCACCTGCAGAACACCAACGAGAATACCTGTTCTTGCTGAGAAGACATTATGCAAATAACTCTGAACACTACATGGCTAGCAACAAGTTGTAACTACTGTCTTTGTTTCCCTCTCTTCTAGAGTATGCTATATTACACGTCCTCCTTCCATTTGTACTAACAGTGGATTTTTTGGGGGGGCCAAATAGAAAAGGTTTTCAGCGCTACTACTTTCCTAACACTTCCTGGTGGGGGGCTCAGCACTTTTGAAAATGAGGCCATTAAAGTGCAGTCTTTTTATGCCTCCATATTGCAGTGCAAACCCCGTGGTGCTCTGATATCTGATCTCTGTTAGTACGTTGGAGCTCCAGCTCAACATGCCATTGGCATCAATGCCTCATTCAGTCACTGCTAGCATAAAGGCACCAAGGCTGTTTGGAGCCACACTCAAAATACTAGCCAGACTTGTCTACACCATTCAAGAATCAGTCGGGAAATGACACCCAAAATTGTTAAGTACAGTTTTAGCACTACAAGTGCCGACACTTGTAGAAGTGCCACTGCCCCTCAAAGAATACTTAAACCATATGCCAAAGTGTGGCTTATACATCCTGTGCCAAATTCTGTTGAGATACCATTCAGAGGTTCTCTGCTACCTTGCTTGAGACAGATGACTCCGCTAGCTCTGAAAGATTTGTCCCTTTGAAGCAGGGTAGTTTAGTCCATTTTGAGACAATGTATCATTGTGGAGCAACAAGCGGAGAGCTCGCTAAGTGTAAAGGATGGCCAAACAATATGTTTCTGGTCTGAAGAGACCAACAGAAACAAAAAAATCAGCATCACTGAAAATGTTACACTAGTCAATACTGATCTGACTGGAAGCCATAACCTGAGCACTCAGACATCTGCTCATGTCCAATTCCCAGGCAGAAGATGCACTGAACATTCTCATTAGCTAGAGATCATCAGTTAGATATCCTTTTGCCACATGAACATCATTAGATGCAAATGAGCAGTCTTCCTCCTGATTGAGAGATTGCAGTATGACAACCTCCTAAAACACAAAACGAGATCCTTGAAGCAAAAAGCTTCAAAGTTCAAAACTGAAGCCACAGAAGAAAGAAGGTGTGAGAAAAAAGGAATCGAAGTGCTAAAGCAAAACATTGAGATGAAGCACCAGACGTGTAGACATTGGAAGTACAAGAACACAAGGCAAGGGTTCTCCAAGGTCTCCAGAGACCAAAGACTCCCTGCTTAGCATCAACCACAAGGCCTAAAAATAAAATTAATGAGGAAACAAAATTGGATGTCTGAAAAGTAGAGAGACAAAAGGATACTCAAAGCTGACTAAAAGCTAGACAGGATGAAAAGCAGAGCTGCACCTAAAGTGAGTGCATTTGCTGACTTCGGTCAAAAAGGCACTAACCAGAAGACTCCTCAGGTCAGTGCTTAAACTCCTAAATCACAAGTGGAGGGGGAGGCTTGTGCACACTGCTTAAATTCGTAATGAAAGAGGTGCTGGGGCTCAAGAAATTTTTTTACATTCATAACTGATGCAGTAGCCCAGAGCTGCTAGGGCTACAAACTACCAAGCCTGGAGGTGCCAACACAAATTAAGCACTGCTTGCTTACCACCTCCAACCAGTACTGCTGACCTTGCAGATCAACAATTTTAGAGATTGGGGAGTTCTACTTGTCTTATGTAAGAGCAAACAAAACCCAGGAGTGAGAATCTTGCCAGAATGTTCAAGGCAAGTCTTCTTCCTTTCCACGTATCGCCTGCATTCGTTCTTCTCTGGTTCTCTCTCTTCCTCCCAATGTGCACATCTGGATTTAGCTCAAGGGCCAAGTGGGATTTAGCCCTAAACTGTCATTAGAAACAAAGGCAAAGAAACGCGCTTTACACCCATGACCCCCAAGCCTGCAAACACTTACACAGCTGAGTAGGCCCACTGCAGCACAGGCGGCCGCTCAGGCACAAGCCTACAAGAGCCAGGCCAGGATTGTTGCTGGCAGCCGCTTGTTAGGTAACAGCGAGCACAGATTCCAGAGTCGCCGCCGTGTTAGTCTGTCTCCGCAAACAGACCAGGAGGACTTGGGGCACCTTAGAGACAACACATTTATTTGAGCATGAGCTTTCCTGAGCCACCGCTCACTTCTTCGGAGAAGCGCTGCACTGCGGCGGGGCGGGCACTGCCTCTGCCTGGCTATCGTCCCACGCCTTCGCAAGCCAGCCCCTGGCTGCTAGGGCCGCCCGCAGAGCCCGGCTCAGGCGCAGGCAGCAGCGGGAGGCTGGAGCCCCATAGGGCTGCTACACCTGCAGCAGCCGCGCGCCGCGCCCCCCCACGACACCGGCAAACCCGCCTCGCGCGCTGAGCTGCGCGTGCCGCGCCAAGGAGCAGCCGCCGCCGCCCGCGCGCAGCGTGAGCAGCTCCCGTCGCGACCACCGCCGCCGCGCTACGTGCCAGCGACCCTCTGCTGCCCTTCCCCGATTGGCTCACTCAGCCGTGCGCGTGACAAACGCGTGGCCTCCGGTTGGCCGCTGGGGAAGCTCATGTCCGAAGGAGGGTTGGAGGCGGGTCGCTGTTTCCTAAGCTACAGCGGAAGAGGAGGAAGCTGGTGGCGGCAGCCGCATGTGGGACGCGCTCTTGCCCTGCGATTGGCGGGGCAACTTTGCTCCTGGTCACGTGGCGGCTTGGCTCGCGCTGGCTGGCTGGCGGGTTGTTGCCTTGGCGACAGAGGAATAAGGGGCGGGGTCTCCGCCTCGCTGCGCCGCCGCCGCCGCCGCCTCTGAGCGCGCGGCCCCGCCACCGGCAGCGCCGCCCAGGAGGAGCTGTCGCGGCAGGAGCGTCCGCCGCCCGGGCGAGCGCGGGGCGGGGGCAGAGCGGGGGCGCGCCCATGGCGGGGGGGTGAGCGCGGGCGGGGCGAGCGGCTCGCGCTGGCGGCGGCGGCGGGCGGGCGCCGGGCGGGAGGATGCGCGAGTACAAGGTGGTGGTGCTGGGCTCGGGCGGGGTGGGGAAGTCGGCGCTCACGGTGCAGTTCGTCACCGGCACCTTCATCGAGAAGTACGACCCCACCATCGAGGATTTCTACCGCAAGGAGATCGAGGTGGACGCGTCGCCCTCGGTGCTGGAGATCCTGGACACGGCCGGCACCGAGCAGTTCGCCTCCATGCGGGACCTCTACATCAAGAACGGGCAGGGCTTCATCCTGGTCTACAGCCTGGTCAACCAGCAGAGCTTCCAGGACATCCGCCCCATGCGCGACCAGATCATCCGCGTCAAGAGGTGACACCCCCCCCCCCCAACACCCCCGCCTGGGAGCCGCCGTGCCCCCGCCCGGCCCGGCTCGCCGCCCCGCCCCGCCCTGCAGCCGCCGCCGCCGCCAGCCCGGCTTCCCCGCCCCACCCAGCCCTCCGCCCGCAGGCTGGGGCCGCCCCTGCCCGGCCGGGCTGCGCCCACCGCCTCTCGCCCCCTGCGGCTGCCCGCGGCCTGGTGGGACGGGGGTGTTAAAAGAAATTGCCGGGCGGGCGGTTTCTCGCCGCTCTTCCCGGTCTCCTGGAAACTCATCTGCGGTAGCGGGGCCTCCAAACCCAGCCGCTTGCCCTGGCCGTGGGCTGAAGCTTGGCTTGGTCCCGAGGGCGGAGGATGGGAGCGGGGCCGGCAGGAGATGCTGATTCTCCTGGGGACTTTGTGGCACAGACAAGTTAGCGATTTGCCTGTCTGAAATGTGCCAGGCTGCTAATCCCAGTGCAGGCGCGGGACTGCCCTTAGTATAACCCGGTGGCTGTGAGGGAGGTAGCTGGTATTTGGATGTCGCCCACAAAATCCTTTCTTAAAAGTACTTTACTAATCAATTATTTGGCCAAGAGGAATCCTACAGCGTGTGTGCACTACATACATATTTAACTGAATACGAAATATACCTCAACAGATGACTGCATAGATTTTACTTATCCTCCCACACCACTTCAAGGTACCAGCGCCCAAACCCCTTCCTTAGTACAAAAACTCTGTATTTAAGGAACACTGTGATGCTTAGGCCTCATCTACACTCTCATTTCTCTGACATTTTCCCTGCCTGTATTGCTACCGTTGTAACTTCTGTCATAATAGCAGTGGTTGGTGAATTATGGTATATGGGCCATCTGTTTTTAACCACTGTATCATTGAGTTATGATCTGAGAATGGTTGGGTGACACTGACTGAAATATAAGTGACCAGCGTACTTTAATGCTACCACTAGTTGAGCTGCACTAATGGCAGTACAACTAACCGAAATTTTTGAGACGTCCATGTCGATGAGAGCAACAAGGAGTCCGGTGGCACCTTAAAGGCTAACAGATGTATTTGAGCATAAGCTGTCATGGGTAAAATCCCCATTGCTTCAGATGTGGGTGAGGACGTACCTGTAGCAGGGTTTATTCCTGCCTGTGTAGACAGAAGTAACTGTCAAAGAACCATGTTTAAGCCTAAGTACCAACCAAGGTTAAATCATGGTTCTCCAACACAGACACTTGTTTTCTCCATATATATGGAAGAAAACCCCTTGTAATGTAATATAGTATGGCCACAACTGTGTTTCCATCTTTCTTAATGTAGTCAGGGCTTAGAGCAACAACATTTAATCATGTAAGTATGCTCATTACATTATCCATGCAAGCTGCCATTTGAGTTTCTAAGGTAGAAGTAAATATTATAATGGGTGGGGGGAGATCAAAATTCTCATTTCAAGGAAGATTTCTGAGTTCCTGGGTAATAATTCCCTGTACAAGTGTTTTATAACTTACCATAGAAGATTTTTTTCTCTTCATTTCATTTGATGTAGTAGGGAAATTTAAAGATGGAGGTGGAATTTTCACATGGGCCAAAATGATTTAAGAGCACAAGCCTGATTGAAAGTCAGTTAAACTTTATCTGTATTATGCCATTCACTGTTTCCCCACTTAAAGATTTTTTTATTTATTTAAATAATTAGCTGTTATGGGCTTTCACATTTATTAAATTCCTATCAGATTTGCTGAGCAAATCAGTCAAAAACTGATCTTTCTGTCAGATCCCAAATTCAGTTGGGATTGGAAAATTTAAAATTGCCACTTTTGCAGCTTACATCATAACCAGTAACAGAGATTCTGCAATCAAACCTAAATGTACAATTTGTAGATAGCTGAAGCAGAATAGAATCTAGCTTGAACAACCTTAGTTGACTTCAGTCAGCACTGCTACCAGTAGATCCACACATGCCTCTCCTTTTTTTTCTGTTGCCGTCTACTCTTACATCTTTTATTATTGTAACTCTTTCACATTTGTAATTGGTGCGCTGTGGGATAGTTGTATGAGCAAGATGTCTTAATACTACAGTGCTTCATAGAAATTAAAACTAATGCAGGTCTGCAGCTGCTGATGGAAATACTTCCCCAATCACGCAACTTTAAATGGGGACTTGAGCTGTGGTTAAGAAGGTGGCACACCAACTTTAAACAAAGGCATTTTTTAAAAAAATTGCTAGCTAAAAGTCATTTTGGGTTCTAATGTACTGACCATTAGCCTCCATGCCAACTTCTGCAGTTTTATGATTCCTTTCTCATTTTTCAGTTAAGTATTTCAACCTTTTTAGTTTTAGTAAACTTAAGTATAGACTTGTAACAATAGGAAGTTTTAAAAAAAAAATCGGATGTCATTAAATTGAATGTTGAAAGTGACATAAGCTAAACCAAAAAAGACACTGGAATAAGTGTGTACAAACAGAGATTATAGTGATATAATTATACTGGTATAGTTGTGGTGGTGAATTTCCCCATGTACACAAGCCCATAAACTCAGTCCTGTTTATGAGGGTTAGGGTTTTATGTCCTGACCCTGCAAACACTTACACATGTGCTGAATGATTGGAAACTTTGAGTATGCAAGAAATATTGGACTTTGTGTAGACACAGCTTCCAATGGCCCTTGATGGATTCTGTGTTAGTGGGCAAAAAGAAGCAAATGCTATCTTTTTGCCATTGAGTAGGAGATAACAAAAATGTTAAGAATGCTTAGATTATACTATTGCACTGAGATTTTTCCCCCACAAAAATGGGTGGGCAAACTTGGAAACATAATTAACTGTGTGATGTTTACATTACGCAAATAATCCACTTAATTTCAGAAGGAGCTGGATTGTTGTCTGAAGAAATTTACTTGTTTGGACAAGGCTAAGCTGCTAGACCAGTGCTTCCGAGAGTCAGCAGTGAGGTAAAAGCACAGCAGTTTTCAATGAAACAAAGATTGAAAGTGACACACCCCAATAGATTTTCAAGAAAATAAACTAGGTTAGCGAGAAAGAGCTAGTGAGTGCACTGGCTAAGAAATGTTCCTTTTGTTGAGAGGGATTAGATAGATAAATTCTAACAGTAGGTGAAATATCACTTTCATGATTCAAAAGCATTTACAGAGAAAGTGTTAAAATGCAGCTCTCACCTTTTATATATATGTTCCTATACTGCAGTGTGTGCCCATGTTCTGGCTTGCATGTATGTGGGCACATTCTAGCCAAGCCTGCCTCTGAGTGTCCACAGCCTCACACAACCCTTGCCCTATAGCAATGTTCATACAGACGCTGCAGTTATGTGGGTTTGATGCTATGGTTTCTGGAAACGTATTCCAGTTTTCTTAACGTCTCACTATTTGGAGCCACTCTAGGAATCAGTTTGTGTGATACATTGTCTGTCCTTCCTGGGCCTGTGTGCAGAAGTGATTTCAGCCCACCAACTTATTTAGTTGAAGCACTTCCACCTCTACATGCTTCTCACTTCTGTCTGTTCCAGCTGAGGCTATGTCATGGATCCAGTCAGGGTGGATTTAATTTAAATCATGATTTAAATCCCGAGTCAGGAAGACTTGATTTAATCAAGAATTTCTACATAGAAGTGCATTCTTGTTGGTTTTTATAACCTTAATACATATTCTTCACAACTCAGAGATAGCTGTAGGTTTCATTTTTAGACGGTACACACTATACATTTTTAAAGTGATTTATTTTGAAAACTTTTCGGATTAGTTTTACAGCTCTATCAGAAAATGAATGGTTGTTTGGTTGTTTGGTTATTTCATTTACCAAAGGTAATGGAAGCAGATAGTTCACCTCCCAATGACTTCATAAATATCTCCAATTCAACAAGTTAATCATTAATATTTGGAGGATTTCCTTGCTGTGCTGTATTAGGAGGAGAACATCACCAGACAGACATTTAATTTGTTTTATTTAACTAAAACAACACTGTTCTGTATTGTGGATTTTTTTTCTTCAACAGCAAACATGTAATATTTTAACAAAACAAGCATATGCATTTTTGAATTTAGTTAAAAACATTCAAGTTTTTAAAAATCAGGTTTGTTTATGTTAAATTTGGTTTTAACTAAAATAGTTAAATGAAATATATTTTTAATAAAAACATAGTAAATTGACGATGCCAGCAAGGTCAACAGGAGAAACTTAAAATATTGGGCTTCTGCAGCTAACTCAGTCGCCTTCACCTTCATTTTCCTGTTTGTTCATAATCTGGAAAAGAAAAACAAGCTTTCCTGCTTTTTCAGATCCCAAATCATTTCTCAATTTGGAAAGAATTAGTCCAAAGGAAGAAAATATTCTTTCTACATGGGCAGAAGAAGCTACTGCAGTTAAAAGTGAGATTATCACTTCAACAGTCTCTGAATCCAAGTGTTTAAGTGATTCCCACCAGTTCACTGGTGTGACTTTCTTTAAAACATCATCAGCAAACAAATATTTCTTCAGTGTTTCACCCTTAGCTGTGAAGTTTATTATAGTTGGCATTATGGAGGGATGATTGCTGGATGTCCAGGTCATAGCCAATTCCTCTTCTTCAGCAGTTAAGGTTTGACCCTGGTACCAAGTAGTGAGAATATTTTCAAGAAAATGACCTGAAGATAGTGCTTGTCCCATTTGTTTTTTTTAATGCTTATAATTTAACTGTCATTGCATATTTCTCTTTTTAAGAGCTCACTCAGTTCCTTCCAAATTTCAACAGCGTCAGCAATAAAACAGCTATTTCCCTGCATTTTGTTCAGGGCTACAGAAATAAGCTTCAGGGTACCCGGCATGTGTTCAACATTTCTCTTAAGCCCAATGTTGAGAACTTTGGCTGTGACAGTGCCATCTATTTTTTCACTATTTTGTTCACAAACTGTTATCAGATTAGGGCAGTTCTTGATATAGTGCTCAAAACAGTCCAATACTGAGTTCCATCGCACGTCTTGTGGGAAGAGTTAGCTTGGTTCCTCCCACTTTTTTCAGAACAGCTGCTGCAAAGTAGTTGTTATGGAAGTATTTTTCAATTTCGATAACATTAGCCTTTATTTATGGAACACTGAAGTCTTTTACCCTCTAGGCCTTTTGCACACTGCTCAATTTCTCTTTCATACACTTTATCCAGCAATTTGCCTGCGATATCTGCTCTGTTGGGTGCGCTGTATCCTGGTCTTAATGACTGGCCCATGTTAATGAAGTGTGGGTTCTCAGTCATATGGAAAGGAGAGATATTTGCATAAACAAACAGGGCAATTTTTTCATCAGTTACCTCTTTTTGTAATCTGCTGGCTCTTTTTTCTTTTTGCGTACTGTGGCTATGACGTATATGATGTGACTGAAACACTATCATTGTCAATAACTCTGAAACTGTAAAAATTGATGGTGATATTGAGGGTGGATAGTCTTCAGAGTCCTGTATGTTGAGGATGGATTCTCCTAAACAAAATAAGTCAGTGAAGTTATTTAATTATTATTACCATACTGCTCATTTAGTATTACTCATTGTGTTCACTGACACTCAGTACTACTTTAAAGGTGAAATTGTAAAAGGAAGATCTGCCCATTTCAGCTATTTATTTTTTACCACAACTGCATCTGAAGTGATAGTACCATAGAGTAACAACTATATTTTTTTGCTCAAATATGAGAATTCAAGACTAGTCCATAAGGAAGACAGGCAGTCCTTAAGAAAGAAGTATGAATTAAAAAAGTTTACCAACCTGCTTGAGCATCCTGCATGTTCAGACATGTTCCTTTCATCATCTTCAGCACAGCTTCCTCCTGAGAAGGAGCATTTCTCATGATGTTGTTTCATTTGGGCAACCAGGTCTTACATTTCTTTATTGTACTGTTTGCATTTTGTGTGCATACCTGTCCTACCCACAGGTAGAGGAACTTCATTAAAATATTCCCAAACTGTGTCTCTTGCGGCCTGCTGCCATTATAGGTTTTCCCTTCTAGTGAGAGAATGGTATGATAGATCTCAAATCAATGAAGGCTACACTCAGAAAGACCTCAGACTTCTGGAATATGCTGCTCAAAACAGTTTCAGTTTTGTTACTACTGCCTGTCCCTCCCTTCTCCCATTTATCCCCAGACTTCTCCTTGTCCAGATCTATTCCGCCCCCAACAATCTTCTATTCGTTGAATTTTTTAGGAGAGGTAAGGGATTGACTTTGTGTACACAAATTTGCAGAGGGACAATAGGGTTGAGGTCTGTTATTTCTCACCTCTATATATTATTTATTTATTTGTTTGTTTAAAAACACTTTTGCTATTAACAAGCATGTTGTCTCTGGAGACGCAAATCCACAGTTTGAGAACTGCAAAACTAAGCATCTCTGTTGGTATCTTCTAGACTGAGCACTGAGTCCCGCTGGATAGATAGATAGATTAACCTAAATAATCTATACAGAAGACCCTGGAACCCCATAAAATTGGGACCCTTATCCATGAACTATTGGAACCCATTTACAAAACTTTTCTTAAACACTACATGAATATATTGTCTCATGCTATAGAATTAGAATTTATAATCCCTATTCCATGGTGAGATATCTTTGAGCAATAGTGTAGTTTTAATTAAGATACCTTTAGATTGGATTTTTTTGATTAAAATGCTTTTTTGGGGGCGGAAGGAAAGCAATTTTTTTTTTTAAATCATTGCCTTTTTTTTTTTTTTTTTAAATCCACCCTGGATCCAGTGTTGGTAGAAGAGCTGCCCCTACTTGTGGCTGAGCTGGATAGATGTTCTACCAAATGCAGCAGGGTAGAGGTTCTACCAAATGATAGATGCAGTTTCTGAACTGTGGAGGACACAGGACATGGAGGGGAGCTCATTCATGGCAGTCTGGAGACACCTGTCCCTTGCTGCGATCGCTGCAGATTCCTCATGTGTAGACGGATCCTTTTGGTACAAGACAATTAGCATAGCATGGTGGGATCACATCATCATGCAGACCTGAGACAACCAGCAGTGGCTTCAGAACTTTGGCATGTGGAAGCAGACCTTCTTAGAACCATATAGAGAGCTTGGCCTGACCCTTCAGTGCCAGTACATGCAAATGAGGGAGGCCATGCCTGGGACTTCATCCCCTTAATCCATCCCTGTTCAGAAGCATGTTGTGCAAGGCTGTGGACTCTGCCCTGTGCTTGGGGCAGTGATCAACACCCATTCTAACTCCTTGTAATAAGGACAGATAGAGGGCGAGTTGCTGGACCTGCGAGTGCCACCCTTAGCCTTGCGGTAGAGGGTCTTAAGGTGTTTTGATGTGCTCCCTGCAGTGCACACCAGTCCAGTTGATCCCTCTCCTCCTCCAGCTTCTCTGAGAGGATCTCAAAGAATTGCAAATTTTGGGTGCCTCTCACAAAATCATGCTCCTTGCTGTACTTAAATGTTAAGAACCACCCTGGAGTGCATCTCTGGGTAACTAGCAGTACGCTGAGTATGAATCTTGTAATGCTGTTTGGCAGAGCTGTGCGGAAAATAGAACAGGCTGTGTTTGATTAAGAGTTAAATGCAGAACAGGGGTATATTGACTGACAGGTAGCTTTTGGTGCAGGGGGGTGAGCGGGAAGTGAGTAGATAGGACTGGGGCAAAGGAGGTGAGTGGGAAGTGAGCAAGTGGAAGGACTGGAACAAACAGGCCCCAGGAATCCCATATAGCTCTGTGGGACTTTGTATCCTTGTGGAAGTGATACTGAACCACATGCTCTTTTGCAGTTGTATTGTCTTAAATGTCTTTGGGTTTGTCTGTAGACACACAAATTGCACTGGTTTAACTAAATTGTTCTTTACAACATTTCAGTTAAGTCCGTGCAAATCCAATGTGGACACTCTTAAATCAGTGTCCACCTGGCTTATGCAGACTGACTTAAAACAACATAAGTCAGATGCACGTCAATTTAAAAGTGCCCTCATTAGGAATTTACATCCGTTAACCTCAAATCAGTTTTTTGAATGATTTCGTTAACAACGGTACAACTTCTGTGTGAAGACAAGGCCTCAGTCAGTTCAATTGTCCTAATAGTTGGAGTTAAAATATTATCAGCTAATAAGATTTTAAATGTGTAATTGTGCACCTTAAAGACATGCTCACAGAACTGGTTACTTGGTGATATAGTATGTTGTGATAAAAGATGGATTGGTTAACTTTTCCATAGAGCCAAAAGGGATATGACATAATACTCTTTTTCTCACCCTTAAAAAAAAATTATATGTATATAGACTAAAGATGTGCTGAATTGCCTTGGTATAAATAGTAATTCATGCAGGGATGGTGTCAATCTACTTAAGATTTCTGGAAAGAAATCTGTACTCTAGGAACATTTTCCCAGAGTGCTGGAACTGAATTACACTGCTATGAGGGCAAGCATCTCAATGGAGCATTGTCCCTCTGCAACGTTTTTGTTAACCATGTGGGAGATTTTTTTTTTTTTTTTTAAATAACTTGAAGGATGTTAAGCTTTGTTCTGTGATGAGTTAAGGTAACGGAAGACTCTCTGGATATGTCTACACTCCAGTTGGGAGTGAGCCTCCCCGCCTGGGTGGTCAGACTCACGCTAGCTGGACTTGAGCAAGTATGCTAGAAGGGTGGATATTACAACTTTGGCAGAGAGACAGACTAGCCACCCAAGCTCGGATATGGGGTGTCAGATGGGCTTGAGAACCCCAGCCCGAGCTACAATGTCTGCGCTGCTATTTTTCGTATGCCAGCTCGAGCCCTCCTAGCATGAGTCTGTCTGCCTGGGCTGGGAGGCTCACTCTGAGCTGCAGTGTACGCATAGCTGCTACTACTTTAGACAAGAAGCTCTTCCTTTTCTGCCAAGGCATAAAAAACAAATGATATGCCTCCAGATTCCTTCATGGGTGTTGGTGGAGAGCAAAACTTCTGCCAGCTTGAATGACTCTTAACCCATTATTTTTAATTAGATTTTAGGTGGCCTAAAGCTAGTGTCATTGCAAAGGGGCTGATTCTTTAAAAAAAAAAAATAAAAAGCAAAAGCAACCCCTGAAATGCAGTACTTTCTCTATATAGCATCTGGTTCTGCAATCCAGCAAGTGGCCACCAGATTCATAGATATTAAGGTCAGAAAGGACCATTATGATCATCTAGTCTGACTTCCTGCATAATGCAGGCCACAGAATCTCACCCACCCACTCCTGCAAAAAACCTCTCACCTATGTCTGAGCTATTGAAGTCCTCAAATCGTGGTTTAAAGACTTCAAGGAGCAGAGAATCCTCCAGCAAGTGACCCGTGCCCCATGCTACAGAGGAAGGCGAAAAACCTCCAGGGCCTCTTCCAGCCTTCTTCTAATTTCAAGTCTAAACTTCCCAATGACCAGTTTATATCCATTTGTTCTTGTGTCCACATTGGTACTGAGCTTAAATAATTCCTATCCCTCTGATATATTTACAGAGAGCAATCATATCTCCCCTCAACCTTCTTTTAGTTAGGCTAAACGAGCCAAGCTCCTTGAGTCTCCTTTTATAAGACAGGTTTTCCATTCCTCGGATTATCCTAGTAGCCCTTCTCTGTACCTATTCTAGTTTGAATTCATCCTTCTAAAACATGGGAGACCAGAACTGCACACGGTATTCTAGGTGAGGTCTCACCAGTGCCTTGTATAAGGGTACTGACACCTTAACTCTACTGGAAATACCTCGCCTGATGCATCCCAAGACCGCATTAGCTTTTTTCATAGCCATATCACATTGGCGGCTCATAGTCATCCGATGATCAACCAATACTCCAAGGTCCTTCTTCTCCTCCGTTACTTCTAATTGATACTTCCCCAGCTTATAACTAAAATTCTTGTTATTAATCCCTAAATGCATTACCTTAAATTTCTCACTATTAAATTTCATCCTATTACTATTACTCCAGTTTACAAGGTCATCCAAATCTTCCTGTATGATATCCTGGTCTATCTCTAAATTGGCAATACCTCCCAGCTTTGTATCATCCGCAAACTTTTATTAGCACACTCCCACTTTTTGTGCCAAGGTCAGTAATAAAAAGATTAAATAAGATTGGTCCCAAAACCAATCTCTGAGGAACTCCACTGGTAACCTCCCTCCAGCCTGACAGTTCACCTTTCAGTAGGACCCATTGTAGTCTCCCTGTTAACCATTTCCTTATCCACCTTTCAGTTTTCATATTTCATATATTTCATATTCCCCATTTTTTCCAATTTAACTAATTCCCCATGTGGCATGGTATCAAACGCCTTACTGAAATCTAGGTAAATTAGATCCACTGCATTTTCTTTGTCTAAAAAAATCTGTTATTTTCTCAAAGGAGGAGATCAGGTTGGTTTGGCACAATCTACCTTTTGTGAAACCATGTTGTATTTTGTCCCATTTACCATTGACCTCAGTGTCCTTAACTACTTTCTCCTTCAAAATTTTTTCCAAGACCTTGCATACTACAGATGTCAAACTAACAGGCCTGTAGTTGCCCAGGTCACTTTTTTTTTTTTTTCCTTTCTTATGTAAGCAGAGTCAGAAAAATAGGAACTATGTTAGCAATTCTCCAATCATACAGTACAAACCCCTGAGTTTACAGGTTCATTAAAAATTCTTGCTAATGGGCTTGCAATTCCCAAGGGTGGACATGGTAACTCAGGCTTGCATATATTTGTGAGGGAATCTGTGGAAATACTCTTAGGAGCAGAGATACTTGCCTACCAAAAAAGGAGAAATGTCATCTCCATGTTGAAAAGAACCTGAATAGTCCTATTCTGAATAGTTCTATTTTAATGATGTGACACTGCAGTTTCTAAATTATAATCCTTTATAAGACAGGTGTTGCTGCTAAGTAGGTTTTGAATTAATGGTTGGGTCTGTGCTTAAAGATTGTAAAAGTGTAATTTTAATGAGCTAGAGAAAATCCTATTAGAACAGTTTTAAAAGAGTTTTGTAGTGGGAGTGACTCTTTCAGTGCGTATTACTTGGTTAAAGGAGCATGAGAACATTTTCACTTTGAAGTTTGAAACGGTCTTACAATACAGTCTGTCATGTAATTGCTTTTTATACAAGCTTATGCACTTGAATATTTGTTTAGAGAGAACACTTTTCTATTTTGCATATTAACCAATATTTTTCCTTTTAGTTTATTATTTTTATGGCTTGACTAAACTGGGATAAAGACAAAAATAGTTGTTAAATTAAGGATTGAGCTTTAGTTAATTCAGTTAAATCTGGCCAGTTCACACCACTGTGTGGAAGGGACTCCTGTCCGGGAGTGTGGGAGCCACTTGCACACACTAGTGCGACCAGGGACAGATGCAGGTGAGCCTGATGCCCACCCTAGTGGGTAGGGCTGGGGGCGGTACAGCCACGCTGGAGGAGCTACTTGGGCTGGGCGCTGGCTCCTGTGAGCGGCGGCCCACCATGTTGCTGATTTTGCTGCTGCAGTTCCTGGTAGAGCCCTGTAGCTCCATGGATATCCACTTTATATCCAAGGATAACTCCATCCATGGATATAAATTTTGTATCCGTGGAGGCCTCTAATTATGACATGTTTTTCTGCTATTAGTTGTGTAATTATGATTAACTGCTGAACAAACTAATGTAAACCGAGAATTTACCACTCTAGTGACAACTATGTAGCATTTGTTTTTAAATTCATTTAATAGAACTAAGGCTTGATATTGTAACAAATTTCCAAATGTACAGCTAATGCTATTAGCCTGTCAAAGACCTTCTCCTGCCTCCACTACAGGCTTGACATCACGCATCCAAAACTGGAATAGCATACAAGCCTGTCTGGTTATCTTTCTCCTCCCACTGTCACCAATGAGCCTTGGTCTTGCCTTGCCTTGGATGCCTTTGAAATAGTGCATCCAAAAACTTGTGTGTTAAAGGAGGTGTGTTTGAAGTAGATTTCTTGTAATGTGAAAGAGGTCTCTCAAATAATACCACACATACCACTCGGGTGGGCATGGTATTTAATACGGAGATAGAGGGAAATGCATAGCAGGGCCACTCTGTCACAGTTGGATTGGATGCTTCATTGAAGCATTGCACTGAAACAAAGTAGTCAAGCATGATTCATAGACTTGTAGATGAAGAATGTGTAAGGAAGATTAAACTAAATTGCTTTAGAAAAGTATCTAAAAACACTGTTCTTTCCAAAATTTTGAGTTCATATAGGGTGAAATGCCCAAAATGCGTACGAAGCCAGAATAGTTGTGCTTTGTGATGGCCTGCTAAAGGGATTACGGGTAGGGAAGAGGAGGAAGAAATACTTCCTCAGCTTAAAGGTAGGCTTTGCAAACATTAAGGGGCCTTACAGCTGCCACTCCAGCCTCAGCAGCTGGACTGAAGTAGTATGACTCTCTTTTTTGCCCCATGTTGTTCTTTGCTCTTGGATTAACACCAGCACTAATCCAGTGGTTTCCCCAATCCTAGTTCTCCCCTTCATGCTGGCAAATTTGATATTGGTGTGTAGCCCACAGCTGGGTGCAGCTGCTTTGTGTAAAGAAGTTTATAAAAGAAACCTGAAGGATGGTAGCAGCTCACAGCCTCTGCTGAGGGTGGTTCTGATTTAACATTTGGTTTCCCTTCTATGACTAAAGCCCAGTTGACAAGGTTCTCTGGGCTATCTGTCTATACTGTGGTATCGGAGTACGTTGCAACACTCCTGTGAGATAAGTGCTATAATCCCTGTTTTACGGATGGGAAACTGAAGCACAGACAGTGCAGTACCCTCTATCAGAACCCAACCATGTTCTGCAGCCCCTGGATAATACAGGGTACTGGGAAATATCATCACGTGTTCCCTGCTGTAGCCCTCTGGCTGTGCTCCTTAAGACCGTTCCCTAGCCCCACCATAGGGTGGTAACACCACCATGTTGGAGCCCAGCATAATCGAACCATCCAGTGCACTTGGCAACTTCCTGACACTCAACCACAGAAGGACAAGAAGTAAAGAAAAGGCATTCACTCTCCTGTGTATAGGAGCCGCCCCCCCCCCAACCCCGTTCTTGTGTGCTAACCACCCTCTCCACTGCGCTGTGGTGAATTTCAGATCGCTTCAGTTTTTCAGGTTTTTACAATCCCTGCTAGGTTTACTTTTGGCTGTTATGTACTGGCATAACTTGAGCAATAAAAGCCATTAGTCATAAAGAAACTGCAGTGCATGCGTGGTACACGCAAACACATTTTCATAGGTTGTCAGTTCTTACAAAAGTATGAAGGCACAGACAAGATAGAGTGCAACAACTTGGCACTTCTGTCGCGCATAAAGCAATTCCAGTACTCACAATACAAAGACACACACCAACGCAGTTAACCGCTGCACATTTTCAGACCCCAGACTCAAAGAAAGAACAAAAAGGAATTCTCACAGCATTGCTCTGGTGGCTTGGTTTCTGGTGGACACCTTAATGGCTGCTCATACTGCTGAGCAAGTCTCTGTACCTCAGCCTCCCGCCTGTTGTCAAAATTTTCTCCCTGACTCTCATCAGTATTGTACAAAATATAACACACACCTATTATCCAAGGCCAATTCTGTTCTAGACATAAGGCAACACTATTTAGTTTTGAGATGCTCAAATACATGCTTCACTGTCATTCTGCAACTATGGAGGAAATAGTTAAACAGTTTCCTTCTTCATCCAAGTACCCTGTAAATGGCTTCATTAGCTGGGGAAGCAGAGGATAAGCTGGGTCTTCTACGATGATCAGAGCAGTCTCTACACCGTTGATGTCCGTAGCGATCCTGGGGGCAAACTCTCCATTATTCATGAAGGTAAGCAGGTGTGAATTCCGAATGATCCAGGCATGATGGACCTTTCCAGACCACCCAGCGTTTATGTTTGTAAATCTACCTCAGTGGTCAACCAGACCAAGGAGCACCCTGGAGAAATACCCGTTTCTGTTTGTAAACTGCAAGGCCTGATGAGAGGGCAACTGATAGGCGCACATGGGTCCTATCAGTTGCCCCAGTAGTGTTCAGGATCCCTCTACATCCCACACCATCAATAATCTGATGAACATTACCAACCTTATAACCGAGTTCACCAGTACCTTGGTTCACTTTCACCAATATGGCAACACAGAGCTGCATGACAGTGGTCCCCACAGTCAATCTCCACATACTGAATTGGTTGGCAGTGGGTTGGAAACAGTTTTGGATGGTCAGCTTCCAAATAGCAATGATGAACTGCTTCTCAGTGGTTATGGGACATTGTATGTTGGTGTACTGTCACTGGAGCTTCAGGGTCAGTTCAGCACAAATCTCAAAGAAAGCTGCCTTGACCATCCTGAAAGTCTGTCGCAACTGTTGATCTGTGCAGATCTGCAGAACGATCCCCTCACATCAATCAATTCTGGTTCCCTGAGCCCACAAACAATTCTGCATTATGTGAAATGACCAGGGAAGAGTATAAAAATATTGTTCGGGCATGCAGGAGTGAAATCAGGAAGGCCAAATCACACCTGGAGTTGCAGCTAGCAAGAGATGTTAAGAGTAATAAGAAGGGTTTCTTCAGGTATGTTAGCAACAAGAAGAAAGTCAAGGAAAGTGGGCCCCTTACTGAATGAGGGAGGCAACCTAGTGACAGAGGATGTGGAAAAAGCTAATGTACTCTGTCATAAATATAAAGGGAAGGGTAAACCCCTTTGAAATTCCTCCTGGCCAGGGGAAAGCTCCTCTCACCTGTAAAGGGTTAAGAAGCTAAAAGTAACCTCGCTGGCACCTGACCAAAATGACCAATGAGGAGACAAGATACTTTCAAAAGCTGGGAGGAGGGAGAGAAACAAAGGGTCTCTATCTATATGCTGTTTCTGCCGGAGATAGACCAGGAATGGAGTCTTAGAACTTTTAGTAAGTAATCTAGCTAGGTATGTGTTAGATTATGATTTCTTTAAATGGCTGAGAAAAGAATTGTGCTGAATAGAATAACTATTTCTGTCTATCTTTTTTGTAACTTAAGGTTTTGCCTAGAGGGGTTCTCTCTGTTTTGAATCTAATTACCCTGTAAGGTATCTACCATCCTGATTTTACAGAGGGGATTTCTTTACTTCTATTTACTTCTATTTCTATTAAAAGTCTTCTTGTAAGAAAACTGAATGCTTTTTCATTGTTCTCAGATCCAAGGGTTTGGGTCTGTAGTCACCTAGGCAAATTGGTGTGGCTTTTTACCAAACCTTGTCCAGGAAGTGGGGTGCAAGGTTTTGGGAAGTATTTTGGGGGGGAAAGATGTTTCCAAACAGCTCTTCCCTAGTAACCAGTATTTGTTTGGTGGTGGTAGCGGCCAATCCAAGGACAAAGGATGGAATATTTTGTACCTTGGGGAAGTTTTGACATAAGCTTAGGAGGTTTTTCATGCAGGTCCCCACATCTGTATCCTAGCGTTCAGAGTGGGGAAGGAACCTTGACATACTCAATGCTCTTTTTGCCTCTGTCTTCACGAACAAGGTCAGCTCCCAGACTGCTGCACTGGGCAGCACAGCATGGGGAGGAGGTGACCAGCCCTCTGTGGAGAAGGAAATGGTTCAGGACTATTTAGAAAAGCTGGACGAGCACAAGTCCATGGGGCCGGATGCGCTGCATCCGAGAGTGCTAAAGGAGTTGGCGGATGTGATTGCAGAGCCACTGGCCATTATCTTTGAAAACTCATGGCCATTGGGGGAAGTTCCGGACAACTGGAAAAAGGCTAATGTAGTGCCCATCTTTAAAATAGGGAAGGAGGAGGATCCTGGGAACTAGAGGCCAGTCAGCCTCACCTCAGTCCCTGGAAAAATCATGGAGCAGGTCCTCAAGGAATCAATTCTGAAGCACTTAGAGGAGAGGAAAGTGATCAGGAACAGTCAGCATGGATTCACCAAGGGCAAGTGATGCCTGACTAATCTAATTACCCTCTATGACGAGATAACTGGCTCTGTGGATGAGGGGAAAGCAGTGGACGTGTCATTCCTTGACTTTAGCAAAGCTTTTGACACGGTCTCCCACAGTATTCTTGCCAGCAAGTTAAAGAAGTATGGGCTGCATGAATGGACTATAAGGTGGATAGAAAGTTGGCTAGATTGTCGGGCTCAATGGGTAGTGATCAATGGCTCCATGTCTAGTTGGCAGCCGGTATCAAGTGGAGTGCCCCAAGGGTCGGTCCTCAGGCTGGTTTTTTTCAATATCTTCATAAATGATCTGGAGGGTGGTGTGGATTGCACCCTCAGCAAGTTTGCAGATGACACTAAACTGGGAGGAGAGGTAGATACGCTGGAGGGTAGGGATAGGATACAGAGGGCCCTAGACAAATTAGAGGATTGGGCTAGAAGAAATCTGATGAGGTTCAACAAGGACAAGTGCAGAGTCCTGCCCTTAGGAAGGAAGAATCCCATGCACCGCTACACACTAGGGACCGAATGCCTTGGCAGCAGTTCTGCAGAAAAGGCCCAAGGGGTTACAGTGGATGAGAATCTGGATATGAGTCAACAGTGTGCCCTTGTTGCCAAGAAGGCCAATGGCATTTTGGGGTGTATAAGTAGGGGCATTCCCATCAGATCGAGGGACGTGATCGTTCCCCTCTATTCGACATTGGTGAGGCCTCATCTGGAGTACTGTGTCCAGTTCTGGGCCCCACACTACAAGAAGGATGTGGAAAAATTGGAAAACGTTCAGCGGAGGGCAACAAAAATGATTAGGGGACTGGAACACATGAGTTATGAGGAGAGGCTGAGGGAACTGGGATTGTTTAGTCTGCGGAAGAGAAGAATGAGGGGGGATTTGATAGCTGCTTTCAACTACCTGAAAGGGGGTTCCAAAGAGGATGGATCTCGACTGTTCTCAGTGGTAGCTGATGACAGAACAAGGAGTAATGGTCTCAAGTTGCAGTGGGGGAGGTTTAGGTTGGATA
Organism: Lepidochelys kempii; assembly: GCF_965140285.1. Lineage (NCBI taxonomy): Eukaryota > Metazoa > Chordata > Testudines > Cheloniidae > Lepidochelys > Lepidochelys kempii. Next base: position 98,958,482 of record NC_136380.1, read on the forward strand.
TTAGGAAAAACTTTTTCACTAGGAGGGTGGTGAAACACTGGAATGGGTTACCTACAGAGGTGGTGGAATCTCCTTCCTTAGATATTTTTAAGGTCAGGCTTGACAAAGCCCTGGCTGGGATGATTTAGTTGGGGATTGGTCCTGCTTTGAGCAAGGGGTTGGACTAGATGACCTCCTGAGGTCCCTTCCAACCCTGATAGTCTATGATTCTATGAAGCTGCTTCGAGAAGATCTTACATTGTAACAATTCCTTGGTGGTGGTGTATTCCTCCCTCTGCTGCTGCTGGAGAAGCCACTGTTGTGGCCACATCTGCTTGCTGCAGCAGTTAGTCTGAAACAGAAGCCACTCAATGCTGAGAGCTTTTATAAAGCACAAATATTCTGTATATCTGTAGCTGCTAGCATGGGGTGCGTAGTAGTCTTGTATCAATGCTGGCCAACAGCAATTCAAAAATGGTGCTAGCCCACCCAGAAATAGAGGAAGGATGGGATAGAGAGGTAGTTGGAATCTTGGGATTTTTTTGTTGTTGATGGTGTTTGACACCCTTCCCCTCCAATCCCAGAATTCCCCTGGCTTCTGCCACAGTACTCCATTGAGAAAAATCACAGAATGCACATAGCAAAGCAAAGGACTATGAAATACCCACCTGTTACGCTGAATGTTTAGTGCACTCCAAGCTCCCACTGTATGACACAATGATGCAAATGGAAAGAGGATACTGCTGTCCCATCTGCATGCTCTTAGTGTGGCTTACATACTGCATATCAACTCGGTGTGAGCTAAGGCTCCCATTTAGACAAGCCCCGAGTGACTTGCTGTAGGTCACACAGGAAGGCTGGGGCAAAGCAGGGAATCAAATCTAGATCTCCAGTGTCCTCGATTAATACCCTATTAATTGGACCACCCTTCCTCTCTTGTGGGTTCTGTGCTCTCATGAGGTTATGGGCTAACATTTGAGCCTAAGTGAGCATGACTATAAAAATTAAAAGGAATTTGAAAAATGTACTTATGAGACTTCTTAAAAAATGTAAGTAAAAAACAAAAATGCTGACTTTTTAGGTGGTCTTCTGCAGCTTGTAAATTTGGTAGGCAGCTGTCATAAATATAAAGGGAAGGGTAAACCCCTTTGAAATCCCTCCTGGCCAGGGGAAAGCTCCTCTCACCTGTAAAGGGTTAAGAAGCTAAAGGTAACCTCGCTGGCACCTGACCAAAATGACCAATGAGGAGACAAGATACTTTCAAAAGCTGGGAGGAGGGAGAGAAACAAAGGGTCTCTGTCTGTCTGTATGCTGGGTCTTTGCCGGGGATAGACCAGGAATGGAGTCTTAGAACTTTTAGTAAGTAATCTAGCTAGGTATGTGTTAGATTATGATTTCTTTAAATGGCTGAGAAAAGAATTGTGCTGAATAGAATAACTATTTCTGTCTGTGTATCTTTTTTGTAACTTAAGGTTTTGCCTAGAGGGGTTCTCTATGTTTTTGAATCTAATTACCCTGTAAGATATCTACCATCCTGATTTTACAGGGGGGATTTCTTTATTTCTATTTACTTCTATTTTTTATTAAAAGTCTTCTTGTAAAAAACTGAATGCTTTTTCATTGTTCTCAGATCCAAGGGTTTGGGTCTGTGGTCACCTATGCAAATTGGTGAGGCTTTTTATCCAACATTTCCCAGGAAAGGGGGGGTGCAAGTGTTGGGAGGATTGTTCATTGTTCTTAAGATCCAAGGGTCTGTAGTCACCTAGGCAAATTGGTGAGGCTTTTTACCAAACCTTGTCCAGGAAGTGGGGTGCAAGGTTTTGGGAAGTATTTTGGGGGGAAGGACACATCCAAACAGCTCTTCCCCAGTAACCAGTATTAGTTTGGTGGTGGTAGCGGCCAGTCCAAGGACAACGGGTGGAATATTTTGTACCTTGGGGAAGTTTTGACCTAAGCTGGTAAAGATAAGCTTAGGAGGTTTTTCATGCAGGTCCCCACATCTGTACCCTAGAGTTCAGAGTGGGGGAGGAACCTTGACAGCAGCGACTAGCTTTGCAGCTATTCTTTAAAACAGTTTTGTGCACTTAGTTGATTGCACAATAATGTGACATTAAAATTGCCCAGTTAACATTTTTAAATGTTTGCATTGTTTCCTGATCTTTAAGACCTAATTTTTAAACCTCGGTCCCAAAGTTAAAAGAGTAGCCTAATTTTTCAGAGGTGCTGAGCCTGCCTGCTTTCAGCAGCATTTATTGGTGTTCAGCAACTCCAAAAATCAAGATCCTTATTTTGGTGCCTAACTCTAGACACCCAAGTTTGAAACATTCTATAGCAATAAAATGACATTGCGCACACAACTTCTGTTCATGCTTTTCTTTGTAAATGTGTCTTTTGATAGACTACTTGTAAAATATATATAAGTAAAGTTTATTCAGTATGAAGAGTGGCTAAATTTATGTTGTTAGACAATTGAATGTTAGAGGTCAAAGGAGGTGTTAGCAATTCATTAGTAAGTGTCTAGGTATTCCCTGCTCTCTTACTATCTAAGAAGGACAGCAGTTTGTCTCTTGTGGTGACTCTAATTCCAGTCAGTGCTTCTATGACGTGTATGAACGAGGTTGAATTTTTGGAAGGAAGGTGGTGATTCTGGTTCTGTGCTTGGCTTGTTTTTGGTTGCACATGAGGTCATCGCAGATGTGGGTGATTTTCTCAAAAATGAGAAATTTTAGGGAGGTGAGTCCAGTCCTGAGGTAACTGGAAATAATCTCAAATTATGCAATTCATAGTGTTTGAAAGTTCTGCAAGGGGTAACTTTACTACTTTTTGTTACTGAAGACATGTATGAGCTCTTTGCTGCCATTACACAATAACCAAGTTTGTAGTAATTCCTTGTTTGAGGCTGTGTATGGAATCCTCTCCTCCATCTGTTGGTCTGCTCTTACAAGAGCATGGTGTATTCGTCACTTAATACATGTATAGTGCTTTTATTCTTTAGATTTGTTTTGCATATGTTAAATATTCAACATCCTGTGAAGTAGGTAAGTACTATTAGCCTCTCTTTACAGATGGGTAAACTGAGGTCCATAGAGAATATGATGTTCCTTAGGCTACATAAGGAATTCATTTTAGAGCCTGGATTAAAATGCAAGGAATGGTTTTGTCCCCAATCCCTTGCTTGGAGCATGCTCCGCTCCCTAGAGCGGGGACTCCAGAATTTTCTTCATAACTCTGCCATTGAGTTGCTGTGGGACTCTGGGTAAGCTACTTAACCACTCCAGGCCTTGTTTTACTCCTGGGGGAATTCTGCATCAAAAATTAAAAATTCTGCTCACAATATTCTAAAATTCTGCATATTTTATTTGTCAAAATAACACAATATAATAAGCCAGTTTTAATTATTTTGGTACTGTGTTTAAACTACAATACAATGGATGGAGAATGGCAGTGGGGAGCATTGGAGGAAATCTCCAAATCTCCTTTGTGTAATGTAGCTAGGCTTGATCTTTCATTTCTAGTTATTAGTCAACAAATACATGCAGCCATATGCTCAATATTGCATCATAGGCAAATAACGAGCAAGTGGGGACTGGGGTATCAAACTCACAATTTATATTGGCAACTGACCATCTCCAGAAATTTCAGTCGCAAACAGTTCATGGAGCACATTTTGATAGGAAATTTTTTCAGTCCAAAAACAGACCAGTTCCACTAAAGTACCATAAGCATTCATAACGCCATACGCCATACTGTCATTTACAATAAAGCTCCTTTACAGTTACGCCACTCTTGCAGTGTAAAGGAGCCTTAAAAATTTTCTACCTGTTTTATGCTCCTGGGGGAATTCACTAACAACGGGAACAATTCACTAACAATGAAAACTAAGCAGGCAGGCTGCTACATTATGTTCTGTCTGAGGGGCAGAGCCTGCCTCATGCCAAACGCCCCAAAGCCCTGCCTCTCCACACTTAGCATGCCACAATAGCAGGCCAGAGGGACAGTTTCTCTCTCGTTCTCTTGCTCACATGCCCACCCTCCTCTCCCCCTGCGCTGATTTACGTCTCTGCTGGCTGCTCTGGGCTGCTGGGGAGGGGCAAGTGACCACTTTTCAGGCTTCCCTTTGCTTCCCCTCAGAAGTCATTTTTCTGCGGGGAAGCAAAGAAATCTGTGGACAACATGAATTCTGCGCCTACACAGTGGCGCAGAATTCTCCCACAACTATATGTTCTACCCACCTATAGAATGACTTTAAAAATTCCTTTATTACACACACCCATGTGAGGATTGCTTAATGAATCGTTGCTTCATTCTTAGGCAGTCTAACAGCTTCCAAGACTGTTGAAAATTAAATGCACCTGATTGGTAAACCGGAATGAATTACTAGCATCATAATGTCTTTTTACAGCTGTTCTTTGTGGAGTTACCTGAGTAGCTAGAATAACTTCTGTGGTTTGGGCAACTAAGACACTTAAAAGCTATGCAGGAATCTAGGTGTTTTTAAAATGTGGAGACATCTTCAGTTGGTATAAATCTGTATAGCTAAGTGGAACATAATGGAACTATGCTGATTTACATGCAATGAGGATCTAGCCCATAATGTTAAAATTGCGACACTAACAAAATACAAAAAATTTTAAGTTGGGGGAATATGTTTTCTTTGCCTAAGTTCCCAAAGTGATAGGGGTACAGATGCATTCAGCTAGTTTATAGATTCCAAAGCCAGAAGGGCCGATTGTGATCAATATCTACTCTGACCTCCTGTCCATCACAGGCCATAGAATTTCCCAAAAATAATTCTTAGTGCATATCTCTTAGAAAATTATTCCAATCTTGATTTAAAAGTTGCTGTGATGAAGAGTCCACCACGACCCATGGTAAGTTGTTGCTATGATGAATCACTCTCGCTATTAAAAAATATATATATATGCCTTATTTTTGGTCTGAACTCATTTGAAGAATTCTGTGGGACAAATAGGCTAGGGCACACAGTGCTCTCCATCTTGAGGATTTTACATTTTAAAATCTTCCACAGAATGTTAGAAATGAATATAAGGAAAATTTTGTTGGATTTAAAAGTAGAGTATCTTGCTTTTATGGATGTCTACTGTCATATTCAAGCTATGGCAAAGTTCACCTCAGTCAAGACAGGGGCACAGGCTAAATTACTAAATTGCATTCTAAGCGGCATAATTTATAATGAACTACTCTGTTTGGGTTTGACAAACTTAACTTACCATTTTTTTTAATCGCTTAAGATATCTTATCTCATGTAATCTAGTTTACTTAGTTAGGCTTTGATAGGATTCTTGCCACTAAAGTTGCAGAAATCTAAAATGGAGATACTTTCCCTAACCAAGATCTATCTGCAGACCTTATTTATAGTATCGGTGTCTCTGCTAATATCTGTAGTCCTTTACAGCTCCTGGTAAAAGTACAGGGAACACATAGTAACAGGAGGAAAGAATAAACTTTAGAGTCTGAAATAAGCTAAAGAAGGATTACAGGTACAAAACTTTGCTGATTATCATGGACACTACAGTCATTGATGTAAAAGTGATATGTGAATTATTATTTATGAATAGTGATACAGGGCACCCCCAAATGTTAACTAACCATACATTTTCTTTAATTCCAAAGGCCAAATGGTAATTATTCAGTTGCTTTAAATGTGCCTAAATAATAAGCAGTTGACTACATCCAGTAGAGTAGCACACATCCATAAGCATATGATCAGTTATACTCACAGAGGTACCAGAGAATAGTCCTCTCATCCTGGTTTGCTCCAGCATGATGGGACCGGATCTGAGAGAGACTCTTCAGATTCATGGCTCTCTTTATACCCTTCAGTTAATCTGTTCGCTCTAGAAAAACCTAGCCTGATGCATTTTATCCTTGATATTTTCCTTCCCCCAAGACCTTCTTTTCTTATCTTCTCTCCCTCCACTGTTGCTTCTCAGCAGAACAGTGAAAAAGTTTGTGCTTGTTTCTTTTAAAACAGTTTTTCTTTGCCTTGTTGGTTACTTTTAAGGCATCCAGCCTTCCTACACTACTTCTGGTCTTAGCTTATTCTCAGTCTTACTTTATTTGCTAATTAGGGCTTTTGCCTACTGACTAGCAAATATATTATTTTCTTAAGCAAACTGATGCTAACTTTAGTTTTTTAATTTCATAACGGTCCCTACAGGGGATTAATTCCAGTGGACCCAGGATTTAGCACTAAATAAAAGGGCAGACCCCACACTGAACCAGGGCTGGGAGTAGAACAATGCAGTAGAACTTCAGAGTTATGAACCCCAGAGTTATGAACTGACCAGTCAAACACACAGCTCACTTGAAACCAGAAATACACAATCAGGCAGCATCCAAGACCAAAAAAATGGGGCAAAGTACAATATGTTTAATGTTTAAATGTAAACTACTTAAAAGTTTTAATTTTTTTTGTCAAAGTAAGGAAACTGTTTTTGTGCTTGTTTTATTTAAATTAAGATGGCTAAAAGCAGCATTTTTTTTCTGCATAGTAAAGTTTCAAAGCTGTATTAACTCAATGTTCAGTTGTAAACTTTTGAAATAACAACCATAACGTTTTGTTCAGTTACAAACAACCTCCATTCCTGAAGTGTTTGTAACTCTGAGATTCTACTGTACTGGCATGTTCCCAGTGGAGGAATAGTTTAAAAGGACACTTCTAGCTGAGGAAAAGGGGGGAATGAGTTGTATATGGCACCAGGAAGTCAGGCTGATGCTGAGAGCTATGTCAGGAGTGGCAGTGGTTTTGTGAAGACTGCTCTAGTACCATGGACTTGGATTCCCCCCACATCCAATCCCCCATGCTCTTTAGGAGATTGATTGAGCCGGACTAAAGGTACGGTTGCAGCTGCCCAAGTCAGCAGGCTCAGTCTCACAGGGCTTGGGCTGTGGTGTGTAAATTGCTGTGTAGACGTTCCAGCTTGGGCTGGAGCCCAGGCTGAGGGACCCTGCGAGCATGAGCCCAAGTCAGCTGACCTGGGCTCGGAGACTTGGTGCTGTGGGTTTTTTATTATCTTGTAGACATACTCAGAAACTGTTGGCCCTTCTCTCATGGGATATGCACACTATCAGTTTTCCTCCTAGGTGAAGGATTCAGTATGTCTTTGCACTCCAAGATATACCAGACAAATCCTTTGTCTTTATTCATGAACAGGACATCCCCATCCTGTTTTTCTTCCTGTAAATTTCCTCCCTTGTAGTTTTCGCAATCTCTCAATTGCAGCTGGTCCAGTATTCAAATAGGCATACAGTGTGAGGCATACAACACACAAATGGCCAGACAGGGAGATAGGTGTCAGTTACTTCCTGCTTGAAAGGAACATCTCTGAGGTATGTCACCTCCTGGCAACCTGCCTTAATTTCCAGTATCGATACATATCTCCTTAAGTATTATGTTCTTATCTGTACACACGTTTCACAATGATTATGACGACCAGGGGAATACACCCTCAGGAGACACCTCACATGCTACACTTTGAACTATTATGCAACTATCTGAACAGGGGATCCCTGTGCACGCCCTGTGTCCTCTGCCAAGGACACCCCCCTGTGTCCAACTCCCATCAATGCTAATTTAGGGCCCTATAAGTTCATAGATCGGGTTGAACTTTTATGCAGAATTTTTTTTCTGCATAGCTAGTTGGATGTATTTGGCTCTGTTTTGAATCATAGGACTGGAAGGGACCTCGAGAGGTCATCTAGTCCATATTTTTTGAAATATGGACAAAATTGAATTCTAGAAAAGCTAAAAGATTTGTCTGCAATGAATGAATGTTCAGAGTTTAAAAAAAAATTAATCTCTTTACTATCAGGCTTGCTGTATGTCACTCTTGTCTCCTTCTGTGAAGAAATTTCACTTCTTGTCATCTTTTGACAAGCCAGTTATGTCTGTGACCCAAAGTCTGAAAAGTAGCTGGATAAAAATTTTCAGACATGGTTTCAGTCATTGGGCAGTGTTTTCTATCTCTGGATGTACCTTTTAGGTTCAGGGGGGAAAAAAAAAGGCAAGCAGCAGCCACCACCAATTTAGTCAATTTAATGGACCCTATCTATACACGCACCTGATAAATTATTTGAAATCTTATTTCTACTTTAAGATGAGGTAGAATGTGGAGCAGTCAAGTGGTACCATTACCATAGCAATGGGGATAAACTGATACAATCCACACATTAAAATGCTCACTTTGAAATATTTGCATTCATTTCTCTTGAACTAATACAGAGAGCCATTAAATTAAGACACCAAATTGGATTTCTTTGGACCTCAAAGCATCACAACAACAATCTACAGGGTAAAACAAAATACGATAATAAATGTGTACAGGTATCATTGAAATGTAATACCGGTGGTGACATTTCTAGTCAATATCATTATCTTGTTCATCATTATGATCTCTGTCAAGAGTGCATGAGTTACCAGACTTCATTGCCTTGGCAAGCAGAGTTATGTGCAGGGATGTTTGTTTTGACTACAGGCATAATTGATTTTTCTCAAGTTCTTAATGGTGACTCCGTTCTGGATGTGTTCTAGGTTTTTACTAATGCTGCACGCTGCATAAGAGACGCTGATTGCCCAGGGAGAGTAGTGACTTTTTTTTCCAATTTGTCAGTGATTATTTCTTGTGATGCTGGACTGTCTGCAGACTCTGCTAGAGTGGTAGTTCAGGCCATTGAATGGAAGGTATTCTTTCCATCCATGGTCTCTGCGTTGATGTCCATCTTATCAGCTCCTTCAGGGATGAGATTTCCACCAGCATGTGTGGTTCAGTTCCATTTGGAATGAACACAGCTCCCTGGAGCCTTTCTACTTTATTTTTTTGCAGCACTAGTGATGAATTTCTTCAGCTCATCATAATTGTTGCAGAATCCATGAAGGTGTGTGATATGTCAATTAAACTGTGAGATCCAAATTCATGGTGTAGCAAGGTATATGTGCAGCAGTGTGATAATTTCGGTGTGATAATTAATTAATAATTATTGTGCACTCCACAATTGAGTCACCTTCTTTGAATGAATGCCTTCTAAAGGATGATACTCATTGCTGACTGAATTAGATGCCTCTTTATTAACCAAAAGACAAACTTCTGTACCAACTGGGGCAGAAAAGCAGCTGACCTCTGTAAAGTTCCATCACCTGGCTTTGGATAATGTTCTGAGGCTCTCCTTTTGGCTATTTCAGACCAAAGGATTGAAGCGGCATTACACAAAACCACTTGTTCATTTCAAAGCTGGCTCACTTGCCAGAAGAACATCGACAAAACATTTGGATGACTTAAGTTCCTGCTTCAAATTACTAGCAGCTTGGATAACATCAGCTAATGTTGTTGTGCTGCGTAGAACAATGGTAGACTTGCCTTGTCCTTGCTGTACATGGAATGAAATTGCAGATCCATAATTTATTTTTCTAATCTTGATTGTAATTTGCTCCTGAAATATCTTTCAGTTTCTACATCTGAGGGAAATAGGGTTTTATATCTTTTGTAGCAGGTTGGACAGGAGCAGAGCCTTCTTGTTATACATAAGATCTTTGTCTCTTCAGTCAGCTGATAAAATGCAGTGTCATAAGGTGACTGTATTGTTACATTGTATCTAGATGGTTTTGCCTTAAGATTTCATTTTACTCAAGTAGGAAGAAAGGCATGTTGACTGATAAACTGCATCCTTAGCAATCAAGTCTTCCACAGGTGTTCTGCACAACATGTCGTGTCAGTTCCTCTGAAGTGTCACCTCCCTTAGATTGGTTGCTCTCTCAAATGTTTCTCTTATGAAGTTTCTCCTTTTGTGTGTGTTTTCTCAAGCAAACAAGGCAAATGGACCAGTTGCTGGAGGACGTGCATTCTGTAGATGCAGGTGAATGTGATGCTCTCTGATCAGATTGAGTCTGTGTTCTTTCTTGGGTTCTCTGCAACTCTGATATGTGCCAAATTCTGCTTGCTTGTGTATTTCTGAAAGTAGCCCCTGTGACAGAGTATTGGTGACACATCATCTAAAGTAGAAAATTAATCCAGTGGCCACTCGTACCAATTCATCTTTCCTGGCTCCTGCTGCGAGCATCACAGAAGTCTCTCCAGCACTGGTGTCTGTTGACGGTTTTTTGCATTCTTTTGATCTTCATGACCATGCATTTTTCCAAACTTGTGGAGAGTCTTTTTCTCTTTGATGTAAGCTTTAAGGGGCTCATATCCTCCATGCTTTCATAAACTCGAACTTCCCTTTAGAGGTGAAATTCCCACAGAATATTGTTAGAATTACCACTGCCACGACCACCATTTTTCCATTGTCCAAGTATACAGACTTCTACTAAACTAGGTCTACGTTTGTATCAAACCGAATCCGTGACTTCCACGACCTCCATGACAGACACGGAGCACTATGCATAGGCAATTACAAACTCAAACCTTCTGCTAGGCAGGCTAGGTGCTACATTGTACGTACAAAAGCTTACAAACGGATAGCTTTACATTAGGAATTCACATACATTTATATCTACCTATTATGTGGTACAATCTATGGGCACACAATCTACTGCTCCTGGTGCACAGCCTTCAGTGTGAGACTGATCTGGTCAGGAAATTTCAATTGAAAATACAGCAAACTAATATAACAACTTGCAGGATATAGCAATGTGAAAACATCTCATATTAATGTATTTGTAAAATGTTGATATTTGGCATTTTTGCCACATGCTAAACAGCTTCATTTCTGGAAAAAAAATATTGCCCATGCAAAACCAATACAAATATTGTTGTTTGATAGCTTTGACTAATTAAGCTTTGACCAATTCAACACCACATTAAGGTGTTGAAATTAAATTAAAGAGCAAAAACTGTTGTCATAGTCATGTTTTAGTGTTTCTGGAACTGTGCAAAAAATGATGTGCAACAATGAGAATGTCACCGTCAGGCTTGTGGCACCACTTGACACACCACCTCGTACCTCATCTAAACTTACATAAAATAAGCTTTCAGATGATGTGGATGTGTGTATGATGGGTACATGAAACTCCAAAAAACAGGGTCCTTTTTGGAGAATTGCCACACACCTAATAAGCTCACATTGATACATTTTATACAATATTTTTCATCTTGAAGGATCCTAAAATGTCTTTAAAATTCAGTGAACTGGTATTTAAACTATAAACCGAGATCACTTCATGCAAAACTGAAATGCAGTCATATGTGAGGTAACAACTGTTCCACAGTGCACAGAAGTGTTACCCAACAATGAAGAACAGGAAGTCAAGAACACTTTTTTCATTTGGAACTACAGAAGGAATTTATGTAGAACTTAATTACCCAAGTTGGAATTCTGTAATGCGTTATTACTTCCTAATACATGTTAGTTTGGTTTGTAGTACAAAGCAATGTCCATAGAACAGATTAGTGTTTTGCTGTCTTAGATGAGTGTGGGAATGTAACTGGACAGAAGTAAAAGTCCACATAGGGTGAAAATTGAATCAGTGTCAGTGTCTCTGTTGATTTGGCTACAAAGAGCCTGATCGTGTAACATCTGTAGGAGTTGTCAGTACCTGTCAAGATCAAGATAGAGAGTACACCCATTTTGAGACAGGCTTTAGCATATCGTTCTGCAAAGACTTTGCCGTGTACATAGTTGCTTCTGTAAAATCCTTGGTCATAAAGTTAATCTAGTAAAGCAAGGCTCTATCTTTGTGCCTTTATCACATTATACTGTAAATGTTTGCCCTAAAATATGCATTTCAGTGCATCGTTATTATAGAGGGAACTGGCAGCAACACCTATATTAGTGCCTCTCTAACAGTTTCCATTATAAAAGATTCTTGCAACCTTATTTTAAGAACCCCTCAAATATTTGCCTCAGGCTTTAGAAATTTGACAGGGGAAAGGGGCTGTCACCAGGGATGTGCCTCTTGCTTCTCCCATCAAATTCGTTTCAATTTTGGCTGAGTTATAAGATATGGAAAATCACCATTTCCCATTTCTGGCTTAGGTCCCACTGAATCATTTTGGTAACATGCCAAAATCTGAATATTCTAAGGTTGAACCCCCTGCTGTAGCAGCAGCATGCACAGTACTGGGGACCCTTGGGAGCAGTTGGAGCCTGCCTGCTACTAGAGCTGCTGTGGTGGAGATGAGGAGAGTTTGACCAGGCTCATCCCCCCAGACTCGACTTAAGCAAACCCATCCACCTGCCAGGAACACCACATAGGGCAGAAGCCCCTTACACACAAGAGGGTGAGGAAGAGAGCCGGACTAGGCTCCTTCCAATCACCCCCAGATACCGCATACCGTTCTAGATGTCCATTCCCCTCTTGAGGTAGGAACACCCTCTCCTCCTCCCAATCTTGAAGAACACGCGTGTATCCCTGGGGAGGGGGAACAAGATTGTGCTACCCCTGACCATTTCCTGGGCCAAGCACGTGGCCAAAGCTGTTAGTTGCACATAATACAGTTGTTCCTTTTTTTTTTTAGTACGTAACTTCACAATTTGAAAAAAAAAAATTGTTACACTGAAAAACGGTCCTCAAAAGTTAAGTAATACCAGAATTTACTTTGCATAGGCAACCTGAATTCAGCCCCATGGTGCCTATGCATTATGATAGTGTGATCATGTGATGAGACTGTTTTTCTGCAGGACCCAACCTTGTTTAGATTACATGATGGCCTGTGCTCAGGGATTTGTGTATATGACTGATATCTGTAAGATCTCTGTTATACAATATAGAGTCTAGTAATGGGAAGATATGTAATAAATGAAGCTGGGGAATGTAGGAAGTGAAAGGATGGCCTAGTTAAGGTAGGTAAACGCAACACAGGAGAACTAGATTCTGTTCCTACCTTTGTTACAGAGTTTGTGTGATGCTGAGCAAATCAATTAAACCAGACTTTTCATAGCCACCAATTGCGTCTCTTTTCTCAGCCCCCATGAGGCCCCAGCTGTCTTGACTTTCAGAAGTGCCAGGCACTCATAATTAAGTCATTGGGAGCTATAGATGTTCAATACCTCTGGCAGTAAGGCAGTGTCATCTGAAGAATGAGTGCAGGGTTGGGAATCAGGATGTTCTTTGTCGAATTCTGACTCTCAATGAATCATTGTATGGCCTCAGGTAAATTGCTCTGAATGTGTTTCCTCATCTGTAAAATAAGGTGAATACTCATCACCCAAGGAGTTGTGAAGATAAATTCACTTATGTTTATGAGGCAACTAAAGATAACAAAAGATGACAAAGAAATGGGTAATGCTGTATTCAGAGCAGGGTTTGAGTGCTGTACAGCAAATAAACCATGGGCCCCACATTGAATCATGAGGGTAAAAAACACTGAATAGCTGTCTTTCATTGAGCCCATCCATTCAATCCACTGAGTGTGGTAGAGGTCCCGTGGAAAAAATAATTTGCAATTGTGTAGTTTAAAGACTGTATCACAATGCATTTACACCAGGGGGCTGAATTTAAAGTAGTCTGTGCAACCTTATTCTTGCACTTCCTAACTTTTGAGTGTTTGACTTTGCAGCTTAAATAACACGTTCACAGTGTGTTCTTTGTTTTGTTTGAACTCGGGTGACTAGCTTGAGTCTGCTCTGGAGCCGTAATGTCCACACTGCTATTTTTACCATGCTAGCTTGAACTCAGCTTGTGTGAGTCTGTCTTTCTGGACTGGGAGGCTTGCTGTGTAGACATAAAGTGTAGACCTAAATAAATTAAAGTTGGAAGGAGGCTTGAACCTCCAGCCGATCCCAAATCCTAATCTGGACCGTGTTGGAATGGGAAGAAATTTTGTTCCACACCAAAAGAGCTAGAGTTGTAAGTGTTCCTGACAGGAGAGAAAATTAAGAGGAAGAAGCATTCATTAGAAAACTCTGAAGGGAGGTGCTGTAATAAACTAGCATGAGAAAAAAGCAAAAGCTTGTGTAGCGTTTTGAACTATAAAGTAGGTTTTGATGAATGACAGAATTATTTCTTATGGTATGCACTGTTTGTATGTGAGAAAAATCATAATCTATTTTAAGGAAACTTAATTCTCTTTTTGTTTTGAATTATAGGTATGAGAAGGTGCCAGTAATTTTGGTTGGTAATAAAGTGGACCTGGAGAGTGAGAGGGAAGTATCTTCAAATGAAGGCAGAGCTCTGGCTGAAGAATGGGGCTGTCCTTTTATGGAGACCTCGGCTAAAAGTAAAACAATGGTGGATGAGCTCTTTGCAGAAATCGTTAGACAAATGAACTATGCAGCTCAGCCAGACAAAGATGATCCATGCTGTTCTGCATGTAATATTCAATAGCATTAAAAATTACCTAACCTGGACTTAATCTGCAGAATTTTTGTAAAGTGGTAAAACTGTCTGCCTCATTTCCTGGTTTGTGGGTCACTTGGAATAAATCATAAGTGAAGTAACAACTTTAAATCAGAGGTGAGCATTGAAAGTCAATCGCTGTCTCTGAACATAATGGGGTTAAACAACTACAATTTCTCACCCAATACGCCCTTGTGCACCTACAATTTCATCATAGACAGTTGATCTACAGGGTGATCTCAGTGAACTATATGTATTTGGATTATGTCAGACAGCAGCAGCTATTTCATAAATTAGAAAATTCCTGGTGGTGAAAATTGAAATCGCTAGAGGGAAGACCTGGAAAGATTACTTGCAATTAGCGTATTCTGTACTGATAAACGCAAAAGGAGAGGAAAGCCTTTCAGTTTTGATATTCTGAATTTCAGGAGTTGTACTTTTGCTTGTGGCCAAATTTACACAAACAAGTATGCTGTTTTCATCTGAACTTCTGACAGTTTTAGAGACAGATATGATCTACAAGACCTATATAGTTCTTTTTTCCCAAAATTGATGCAATTTCTACACTTTATCCCATCTTGTGAACTAGAAAGCACTGCATCAGTACTTGAAAGAAGAGAGAAGATCTGAAAAACTAAAAGCTAGTGAAAAAACCCGATATGGCATTGGAATGTTTTAAATCTTCCACTTTGCTGCTCAAGAATGGAGGATCACTTCAGATTTTGGTCAGACAAAAAGCCAAACAAACCCTCTGTTTACAAAGCAGGAAACATCTTTATCACTTTACTGAACCAGGAGGAAGCAACTGTGATGAAAAAAATTGCTTAGCCTTACTAACAAGGAACACTTTAATAGATTAACTAGTACCATCTTGTAAGGAAAACAAAGCCATGTTGCATCCAGATGTTCCCTTTTGCAGAAACCTCATGGGGCAGTACGAACATCCTGCATTTTTAAGTTTGCTAAAGAAGATAATTTCTTTCTTGCCTTTAAGGGCTAATTTTTTTTTTTCGTGTGATCCCTAACTAACCTTTGGAAATCAAGTTTGCTATTTCATAGCTTTAATGTTGGCAACTTTGTTAATTGAATAACCATATGAAATCATTTTGGCTCACAGGAGGAATATAGGTTATGGTTATACTGTAGGTGAGAAAGGAAAAAGCTTTTGTGTAATTGCCTGACACTATTCAAAGATTGCCCTGATTATTAGGGTATCAAATAGTGGGAGCAAATATTTTGTTTTGCAAGGGTGCTCAAGCTCTGACATTCTAGTTTTCCTAGCAGTGAAGTATTTATCATTTGCATGACTAATGGCACAGAAATATCTATTCTGAAGTCTTACAATCAAGTATAGAAAAGTTTTCAATCAAAATGTTTAAGTTTTATATGTTGGAACGATTGTCTTGAGCTGGACCTTTATAGATAAAATTTGGTCATCAAAATGCAATATCACTGAGCCTGTGGTCTAAATACCACCATGCATTTTATTAGTTTCTCAGTCTAGTGCAGTAACAGTGTAGTTCCTTGTGTGTAAATGAGTGAAAACAGGGGTGCATGTGTTGGGTGTGTGTATGTATCCCTTAGAAATGTTGTAATTGGAGTTTGGACAGATTTACCTCCATCAGCAGAACTGCTTTAAAAATGCTCTTAATCTTTGAAATGAAAAACGCAAGTATAAAACAGCTTCCCAAAATTTCTTTTTAATATAGTAACATTTTTAATCTTGTTCAGTGGGTGACAGCTAATGGAAATATTAGTGATGGAAAAGAACTGGCCACCACTGCCCTTAGACCTTGAAAAGCTTTTCGAGGACACAAGGATGTTAAGTCTGATAAATGTGCGGCCCTACTAGTCAGATTTTTCTAAATCCTTGTAATGTAGGTTTTTCCTACCAGCTAATTTCCACAAGTTTGGATGTTGGTGCACCTTTTTCACCTAATATTAACCATGTGTGTGTGCGTAAGCAAAATTTGAGACTTGAATCAATGGTATCTTCACTTCCTAAAATATTTAAATGGAGGAGGGGTCTAATGAAACTATACAATCTAATAATAAAATAGGCAGCTTGTCAATTTGAGACCTAGTGCCTGAGTGCTCAGAAACATTTTACCAATTTACAGTTTACCAATTTACAGTTTACCAGTTGATACCAATTTACAGTTTGGAGTGCATGTTGAGCAATATTATACACAAACTGCTAAGATCTTATATAAAAAATGGCTGTGCCACCAATAAAGTGGTATAAATAATATGTATGAAAGGCCTAAGTTGTAACATAAAACAGATGGGCTTTTAATTTAGGAAAAACTGCACAAGTAAAATTCTAAACAGAACATTTTAGTAAAAAAGATACTTCTGAGACATGTTTTTCTTACCATTTTACATTTGTAATGACTAAGCAACACACATCAACACACAACATTCCGGGGTGTCGGGCGGGGGGAAATGTAAATGTTCTTCTCTTTATTGTATAATTCTAAGGAGGTAGTTGTGCACTATTTGTGTTTCCACTGATGTGAATATAGTGGAGCTTGAATCAATGACAGTTGCATTTGGCTAAGATATTTTTGAAAGCATAAGGATAGCAAGAGGGTAGTTAAATGAGCCACATTCAAGATAGGTGGCCACCTGGAGAAAGTCAGTGGTCTTGGGTCATCTCTTTCTTTGTACCCTGATCAGACTACCAATTATAGTATGTGAAAGTTTTTTATAACATGCCTTAAAATATTATGGTTTGATCCAAAGACCCATGTTTTCTTTAGCTGTTCTTGTAGAGTTTTGTACTTTTCTACAAAGACAGCATTTTTAAAGTTTTATTGGTTTGGGGGCGTGTTTTTTTTTTTTTTTTTTTTGGCTTTTTTAAACGGTGCAGCTTTTATTTTTTTTTGGCTGTGATAATGGTAGTAACTGTTTTCTCCCATTTTTTAAAAGTAGGCAAAATAAATAAACCAGCATCAGATCAAAAGTATTTACACATGGGGTTTTTTATTAGAGCATCAAAAGCAGCTTTTGATGACTTTCTGTTCTGGTTTGGCCAACAAGTAACTAGCCTCTCTCTAACCCCAGTGCTACAGTTGCCATCACTTTTCTGTGGGAAAACTACTGGTATTTGCTTTCCTGTATAAAGAATGTTGCCTAAAGATGTCAGCCATTTGGCTGGGGGTGGGTTGTGCATGTTTGGTTTTTCTTTTTACCAGTGTAGAATCAAAGTACTGCTTAGGCTTTAATGGTGAAACTCTGACAAAGCAAATGTTTGACAACAGCAGGAGGCTTTTATCTGCATTGTTGTGCATCAGGTCTCAAGAATGGTTGCAGGGGGTTTTGGAACCAGGCTTAACGGTATTGATTTGGGGTTTCCCAGAGGTGACTAAATATATTTCACAGTTAATTGTTGAGCTCTAATACAACTGGCAACCTATAGATAGGGCAACAATTTATTGTTTTGTAACAATGTCAGTTGTTAAACCTTGATGTTTCAAATAAAACAAGAATTGTACATAGAACTCAATGCAAACTCAGCAGTTGTATTTGGAGTTAAATTATTTTAACAAATAAATTTATTTAATGAAACCTGCCTTGGATTTCCTTGTATCATCAAGTTTGGTTTTATCAAATAGCTCACCCAAAGCTAATTAGAACTACCTACTTGTAAACAGCAGTAAACAGACCTATTTAGAGTTCAGGAGAGGTTCTCCTGTCGAAATATTCTGTTGATATAAATTGAATGGATGCAAGCAAATACTATTGTTTTCATTTTTACATATGCACATTTACTGTAGCCTCACACGTACTGCTACTGGATAAAATATGCTCCAGGAAAAAGGCCAGTGGATTGGAAGTTTATTAAGGTACATATCTAATTCTGAAAGGTTGAATAAAGATTGCTGTAAAGTGTACTAAAATGATGTAATGAGCTGAACTTGGTCAACCATGAAGATGTAATATCCAATAATGAAGTTACTTTTATGGTATTAAAATTTCAATGGATTAACAAGGATTGATCATCACGTCAACTGTTCTATTGGTGGCTGGGCTTTTATTTTGTTTTTTTAGTCTTGCATTGCTCTACAAAATACATCGTGTTAGCAAGAATTTCATTATACATCTCTGCAATGATAGCAATATTTGAACAGTCACGATGCTAATGTTAACAGGATTGTTCTAGATTATGTTGATTAGCAGTTACATCTTGGTGTTACTGACATGACTATAATGTATTATTGTGTTTTGAACATGATTGGTACTGGGGGCTGTGTGTTTTTTGTTTACAGGTCATGTGGGTTTTAAGGTGCCAAAAGTTGGAGGCTGATGCTCTGTAAGAACTCCTTATTCTGTGGACAACACTGTGAAGAGTGACAAATTATGTTAATTTACACAGCCTTCAGCTGCTCTAGTCACTGATAACTGGCCCATTCATTCTGTAAACCAATTTCCAGTGTATCTTTGGCTAAAACTGGACAACCCCTGGCAACATTCCATTAATTTAGTAGAATTCTTGGGTGGGAGGGAAGTTGTATAAGAGAATAGCCACATGGGGTTACTGACATTTATTGCACTGTTTTGAATAGCTAAAAAGTACAACATGCTATAGCACGGTGGGGTTTTTTTGTTTTTTGGGTTTTTTTTGTGGAATGCGGGAACAATACTGGAATGTGGGAACACTTGCTTAGATCATGATTGAATTTTTTTCCTTGTTTCCTTTTTTTTAAATACTTACAGCTGCAATGTTCTGCTGGTTCCTTCTAGGAAAACTTTACACTGTTTGTTTTTCAATTTTAGAAAAATCTGTCACGGTTTTGGTATCCAGAGATATTCACTGGATAAGCAGTTTGCTTCCATCACTTAGGTCATGTAGTGACTGCTTGTTCATCTTCAGAGTGCTGAACTATTCTAAAAATGGCCCATAGGAATATCTCTCTTATTCTTTAGGTGCTGTGCTGCTTTGTGTCCTCTCTGTTGTAAGATCAGTCCCTTTCTGACTACATGTAAAGGAGAAATTCTCAGGGTACCAACAGGGCTTTGTGGGCTGCGTGGCTCACAATGACACCCTAGAACATAGTAATACCTTGTCATCCCTCTCTCCAACTTCTTTGAATCTGTTTTAATAAACATACTATTTAAGTTTCTCATGAGAGACGTCATTGTATTATGCACCCAAAGCATCAGCCAGTCTCTGTTCTGGGAGGAAATGAATTTGCAGATATTTTGCGCTGTTGGGCTCTCTAGCCCCCGTTGATCATGCTGAAGTCATGTGACGCCTTATGTTGTCAACACATCTAGATTTTGAGCCTCATTGCTCCTCAGTTGAGTTTCTCCTTTAGTTCTGCATGCATTTGGTGCCATAGTTGTTTTTCTTCTCTTCCAGGAATTGAGGAATGAAGACACCACTGGCAGCTTCAAGAAGTGCCAGGATTGTAGTCTTATTTTCTTTTTGTTTCATCTCGGTTTTCATCAGTGTGGTCTGAATATCTTTCAAGTATAGTTTACTCTGAAAAGTGGCTACATAATTATTGTATTCAATAAACCTGATGCCTATCTATTCAGAATTATACCTGTATGTATTTTGCTTGGTTTTTACTGCTCTTAGTCCTGGAGAACCAACATAGCTCAGAAATAGGCGCTGGTTTCTATTCTGGCTTAATGTTGCAAACCTGGGTGAGACAGAACCCAGCTTGGCATTGAGTTGCTAAGACGTGTTTGTGAATATGGTAGTTATGAAAAAATATTCTTTACTTGTAAACTGAGCATATTGTGATACCGAAATAGGTGATACAGTGAACCCTAATCCCACTTTGACAAAGCAGACCTCTTAAGCTGAGACCTCCTTGCTTTGTCTTAAAACTGAACTAAAGAATTAGATTAGTTCTCATAGTCTGCCCCAGCTGTTGTGTTGGTGAAAGTGAAGAACATAGAGCAAACCCTAAAGCACTGGGTGTACACCCATGTGGCACCCTGCAAGACCCATCTGTGCTGAGCACAGACTCTTCATTGAATAAGGAATGACTTCTGAAGTGCCATGTTTGGCCAGCAGCAGAAAGGGATCAGGTGTTGCCAAAATTAGTGATGAGCAAGAGAAGGGGGGGCTGAGCTCTTGTAAAAAAGAATCACAGCTGTCATTCATTCATTTATATACACACACACACACACACTTGTCTCCTAGTGTGTACAGATATGAAAATGTAAACTATTTGCAAAGCTAGAAAGGGAGATTCAGCTGGGCTCCATTTCTGCAGCAAGTAAAGGGAACCTGAAGGTGCTTCCCTCTTGCCTTCCCCTGTATTCTCGTTATGTGAAATAAAAATAATTTTGCTCAACCTTCTCACAGTTCTTAAGCTGGCTGTGTGTATTGATGTTACCCATGGATGGAAGTCAAATTCTGTAATCCCCCTGCACACACACCCTTAAAAAAATCCACATGCTAAGGTTGGCTTTATTTATTACCATTTTAACCCTCTCCAAGGGTACCAACTATAGCCACAACTATGGTGACTATTGCACGGAGAGTTGTCTTCTTGCATTTCCTCACCAGTGTGCACATGGGGCGCACTATATACTCTTCTAGAGTTAGCTGCTTCAGCAGCCCATGAGCTATGGCCAAAATGCTGTTGCACTGAAAGAGAATACTATAGCCACTGCGGTCTGCCCCTCTTTCTGCTTATGTGTGCCTGCCCAGCCACTGAGTCAGAAAAGCTGGTGTTGGAAGAAAGTATGGAGCTCTATTACCTATGTACCAGTCTGGGCAGACAGCAACTCCACCTATCACACCAGCTAAGGGGAGGGATACCTGCAGATCTCAATAACCAAAGTGGGCCTATCCACAAACAGCCCACCATCAGAAAGGACCCCTTTTTTATTTTGTTTTATTTTTTGCTTGACCAGCTGTTCCACAGCTGGAGACTGCAGGATGACTCTCCCGCCATCACTGATACCAGCAAAATTTGCAAGATGACCTGCCTGTCCCTGCTCCTGCTGTGAGGAACAGCTACAAGGCAGGAGAGTCACTTGAGCCTGTGTGATGCTCTTGGAAGTGGGAAGCTCTTGGTCCATGGAGAAGTGCTGGGCTGAGGGAAGGGGGGAGCTGTGGATTTTGCGGAAAAGTGAGAACATGGAACTAAAGTCTGCATAAACTTATTTTAAAATCCAGAACAATCTCAACCCTGAGATACCTCACTTGTCAAATTATGAGAGGTTGTTTTTGGTTAACACTTTCATTCTATAACTTGTCATATTGTTTATATTATAATTGCCTTGCAAATTATGTAAATAATTCACTAAGGTCCTTTCCAATATTATACGTGGTGACTTTCAGTTATAAAACCATCATTGTTTTAGGAGCGTCTAACTTTGGCCAACTTTAACTGGGCTGAAATTCTCCATGGTGGGTGTCTGGTCAGCTGGTGTCTCTCTTTTTTTTTAGTTTAATCTAAAATGGTTAATCTGTTTGTCAAAATGTGGTAAGGAAAAAATATATTATTTAACATGGGTAAAACTCTTATGACCATTTTGTTGAGAACCTCTAGCAGTTTCATGCTTTGGAGCAGGGACTTGAAATTTGAGGCTAGCCTGTGTATCAGGGATTGGCTCTTACCATCTCCATCAAATTCAGCTAAGGTACAAATCTTTGAAAAATCTCTGATTGCACATGCTTAGTAGAAACTTGCTAGATTAGCAGCTACATTCTTCCGATCTGCAGGAAAGGACCTAGGGGTTACAGTGGATGAGAAGTTGGATATGAGTCAGCAGTGTGCCCTTGCTGCCAAGAAGGCCAATGGCATTTTGGGATGTATACATGGGGGCATTGCCAGCAGATCAAGGGACGTGATCATTTCCCTCTATTTGACATTGGTGAGGACTCATCTGGAGTACTGTGTCCAGTTTTGGGCCCCCCACTACAAGAAGGATGTGGAAAATTGGAAAGAGTCCAGCGGAGGGCAACAAAAATGATTAGGGGACTGGAACACTTGACTTATGAGGAGAGGCTGAGGGAACTGGGGATGTTTAGTCTGTGGAAGAGAAGAATGAGGGGGATTTGATAGCTGCTTTCAACTACCTGAAAGGGGGTTCCAAAGAAGATGGATCTAGACTGTTCTCAGTGGTAGCAGATGACAGAACAAGGAGTAATGGTCTCAAGTTGCAGTGGAGGAGATTTAGGTTGGCTATTAGGAAAAACTTTTTCACGACGAGGGTGGTGAAACACTGGAATGCGTTACCTAGGGAGGTGGTGGAATCTCCTTCCCTAGAAGTTTTTAAGGTCAGGCTTGACAAAGCCCTGTCTGGGATGATTTAGTCGGGGATCGGTCCTGCTCTGGGCAGGGGGTTGGACTAGATGACCTTTTGGGGTCCCTTCCAACCCTGATATTCTATGATTCTATGATCCTGTCTGCACCAAGCATGCTCCAGTCCCCTCTCAGCTCCTATGTGCCAATTGGACTGCACATGTGTCACCCCCAGAGCAACTGACACACTCCGTCAAGGGACTTCAGCAGCTGAACAGGACTTTTCCCTGCAATTGCTTCTCCTGGGGGCTGCTGTAGCAGTGGTCGCCACAGTTGAGAGTTGGGAGACTCCTGTGTGCTCAATACACCTGCTGCTGGCATCCAGACTGCATGGAGGAAAAGGAGGCAGCTGTCTGAGTTGAAGGCAGAGGGTGGGAGGCACATTAGTAGGACTGAAGGGACAAGGGCAACAACAGTGGGGAGAAAAAGATGGGGGAGATTAGGGGAGAGGGAGGGATGGAAGCAGAGATAGGTGAGCTGGGGTGGGGGAAAATTTGTGGGACAATAGGAGGGAAGGGATAGGAGCTGGGGATGGGAGACATGAGAGCAAAGTGAGTCAGGGACAGGCTGAGGTCATAGGGGCAGGAGGATATATAACCACTAGAAACCCTGCCCTACAGAACCTGGATCTGAACCCAAGAATCCTGAGTAAATGTATTCCTTTGCTGTCTAGGAAATAGTGAAACCCACTGAGAGTGTCTCTCCATACACCTTTTGTGGCAGGTCCATGTAGAAGATCGCCTTCTACAACTTCCAGTTCATTCTTTAGCTCAAATGAGAGAAGCCTACACTATGGATCTAAAGATCCCATCTGTGCTGATGACCCACTTGGGGGTGAATGGTTCCACAGGATGTAATGTGTTTTTTGAATTTTAAAGTTTTTAAAAAACTTAAGAAATTAAAGTTGCCTGTGCAACCTTAATTCAGCCCCCTTGTGCTGATGGATTATGATAGTCTCTAATCACATACTGCTCTTGGAGTGCTTGCTCGTGTCCATTGCATGCTACGTGTTTGCGTGCTGTGTGCACAGTTGCCAGAGATTTTTCCTTCAGTGTTATTCGTAGGACCAATTCTAGCACCCCCTGGAGCCACGTGCATATGCGCCTGGAAAAGGGGCGCCGCTGCACCCTCTCTGTTCCTTCATGCTACCCGTGACTTGCTTGGAACGATCCTTCTTGCTCTTGAAAGGCTTCTTTCCCAGTGGTTTGGACTTTCGTGGTATATTGTACAGTTATTTTAGTTAGTGTCTCTTGTTCTTAGTGTTAGTGTATAGAGTAGTGTGAATAGTTGTCCATGTCATTGGGGGACTTTTGCTCCAGAGATGGCATGCCCCAGTCCCTGGACATCAAGTCATGTCCCTCCTGCGGCAAGCCCATGCCAGTGAGTGACCCACTCTCCAACTGTCTAAAGTGCCCCTCCTCCAGTGCAGGCCTCTTCCTCGTCATCCTCGGACAAGGCGGTCTCAGGCTTTAGTAACCCACTTCTGTGAGATGACATGAGGGCCCATCAAGAGCTCCTGAAATAGATCACAGCAAACTTGGGGCTGGAAGCTGAGGAACTGAAGGAGTCTACGCACAGCTTAATTGATATCCTGGCTGCAGCTGCTCCCTTCAGAATGGCCCTGCCAGTTAATGAGGTGGAGATGGGACCTGTCGGGGGCTATGGCAAACCCCTTCGTCTCTGCCCCCTACTGCAAAAAGGGTGGAGAAGTACTACTATGTACCAGCCAGTGGGTTTGAGTACCTGTGCTTGCATCCCCCCCCCCCCTCCGAGTCCCTGGTGCTGTTGGCTGCAAATGAGCAGGACAGGTGGGCAGTCAAGCGCTACCCCTGGAAAATAAAGCGGCTAAGAGACTGGACATGTTTGGATGCAAGGTTTATTCGATGAGTAGCCTCCAGTTACATATCTCTAACCACCTGGCTCGTCTGGGGAAGTATGATTTTTAAGATGTGGGACTTGATGGCTAAATTTAAGGACTCCCTGCCACCGGAGACAAGGCGGGAGTTCACAGCAATTCTAGAGGAAAGCAAGACAGTGGCTAGGACCTTCCTCCAGGTAGCTCTGGATGCGGCCAAATCAGCAGCCAGGGCTATGGCATCAGCAGTTTCATCAGCAATGTATGGAGTTGACTTAATCCCTCAAAATAGAGTTTAAATGGTTCACAGTGCAGATCCTTTGCATAGGGATGATTTTCTCTATTAATGACAAACTTTACTATCAAATAAGCTGCTTATACAACCCCCTCTGACTGAAATTTTCCTTTCTTTCAAAAAATTAGGGGTACCAGTCTGAGATCCAAGAATTCCTGGTTCAGACTCCACCTTGAATGGATTCTGACAACTCCACAAAATAATGAAACATTAATTTCACTTATGTTTCCTGTAAACGTCTGTAAATGTGTGTAAGTGAAACTTTGGAAAGCATAGATCCTGAAAAAAACAGATGGCTACGGCTCACTGTGCGTTTGAGCCAGCATCAGCTTTATATTCAGCCTTTCTTGGGTCTTGTCTACACAGTGCCACATCTGGACTTTCAGAGTGTGAATTGTAGAGGCCTTTAAAGTGTTGTGCTCTAACTGCCCATGTAGACCCTGCTGGAGCTAATTAAAAGGTACCTAGTTCATGTTAACTGTTTAAAAGGGGAGTGCATATATCTGTTTAAAAGGGGAGTGCATATATCTGTTTCTTCTTCTCTGCTCCCCACATTCAAATCTCGTTACCTTTATGTATTCTCTCTACCTTCTCCTTCTGGTCAGGAGTAAGAAGAAGGCTGGGTAGCCAACCTTCTTCCTAAAATGGGTCAGTAAATGGAGAATATTGATCCCAAGCTCCATATTAAATATGTTTATTAAAAAAAGCTAACCTGAAATAAACCATTGTTAAACTGAATTTAGTGTGTCTACACACAAACTTGCACGAATTTAACTAAGCCAGTTTAAAAAACACACCTGTTAGTTAAACTGGTGCAAGTCTCTGTGTGAACAAGATCTTAGGCCTCTATTTTGAAGTCTGTTCTGCACAGGCAGACCCCTATGCCTGTTGAAGTTTTGCTTTTTACAATAGTCTAGCATTAAAAAAGCATTGAAATCAGAGGGCTCTGCCTGGGGGCAGTGCCTGCCTGTACAAAACAAACTACAGGATTAGGTTCTTAATTTGTAATTTTAATCAGTTACACAAGCAAAATATAGTCCTTGAATAACTTAATTAGAACTTGATTTAGCTCCCAAAATACCTTATTTTGAGAACTCCTTACTTATACATTTAATATCAGAGGTGACATCCGTTAAAAGTCGCTATTAAGATCTGCAAATAGAAGTACACACACACATTAGCAACATTTCCCTTGAAAAGGGTTTCACTAGGGGAAGAAGGATCACATCTGTTACATTTTGCGGGTACTGAACCAATATGACAAGTGCCTTAAGTGGCCCTTGCTAAAACACAACACTCAAACAATTTGCCACTCACCAAGTTTGAATGTTCTCATTAAACCTTTTTTCGGTTTTTGGAAATACCATCTGACTGAGCTTTGGTTTTATAACTCTTGCTGTTACACTGAAACAATGTTTCATTTTTGAAGCCATGTGCACTTTTGCCTTGTCTACACCGGGGATTTGCCTTAATTACAGCCATCAATGGCCAGTCACTAGGATAGCTATTTGTATCAGGAAAGCTTACTCTTTTAAATAGAAGTAATCTGCACCAGTGCAAATAGTGACCTTGCATGTCTGCACTGGGTGTTTTGAACCAGTAAAGCTACGTCTACTAGAGCTGCAACAGGAGCAAATCCCCAACATAAACATAAACAAGGCCTATGCAGATAAAGACAGAATACTAGTTAGAAAAAAAAAAGTTCAGGCAAGGAAAACTCAAAGAACCAACATCAAAATTATGAGATCAGAGTTTAAAACAAAAAAAGCAAACCCAAGATATTAAACTCAATGAATAGTTTGAATTGACTTAAACAGGGCATAAAGGGTGATAGTAAAATGCAAAACTCTACTTTTTATTTGGAGAAGTGACACACAAAGGTGTATTTTTAACAGTAGGAGAGGAATTTGTCTGAAGAAATGATATATG
This sequence comes from Lepidochelys kempii, assembly GCF_965140285.1. Taxonomy (NCBI): domain Eukaryota; kingdom Metazoa; phylum Chordata; order Testudines; family Cheloniidae; genus Lepidochelys; species Lepidochelys kempii. Next base: position 98,985,109 of record NC_136380.1, read on the forward strand.
TACCATACTGCAATGTATATTATATTAGCAAGATACTGTGTAAAGGGTTTACCATAAGTTAAAAGAATTATTTGATCATGTAACAGAAATTGCAGTGCAGGATCTTGTGAAAACAGGCCAGGTAAGGTTTATATAATAGACAGAAACAATATAAAATCTAGAACACTCACTGTGGGAGATTTTAGTGCATCTAATGCTGATTAAAGTAACTACTTCCTGTAATTTCAGAGTGTAGTGCCAGATGTTTTTTCTGTAGTTAACTGAGTAACTAATACGACTAGAGAGTTTTATGGAACGCTTACAAAATGAAACCAATCAGAATCCTAGGGGAACAAACACTGGGAGACTTCTTTGATCTAGTTTCAGAGTAACAGCCGTGTTAGTCTGTATTCGCAAAAAGAAAAGGAGTACTTGTGGCACCTTAGAGACTAACCAATTTATTAGAGCATAAGCTTTCGTGAGCTACAGCTCACTTCCTCAGATGCATATCGTGGAAACTGCAGCAGGCTTTATATTGAAGAGTGGTCAGTTTGGATGAGCTATTACCAGCAGGAGAGTGAGTTTGTGTGTGTATGGGGGTCTACACACACAAACTCACTCTCCTGCTGGTAATAGCTCATCCAAACTGACCACTCTTCAATATAAAGCCTGCTGCAGTTTCCACGATATGCATCTGAGGAAGTGAGCTGTAGCTCACGAAAGCTTATGCTCTAATAAATTGGTTAGTCTCTAAGGTGCCACAAGTACTCCTTTTCTTTCTTTGATCTAGTGATTGCCGTGTGATTGTTCCAGTGCTCTGCTGGGGGACTGTGCGACACATGGCAAACAAAGGCTTTTGAAGGCATGTATAAAAGTCAGTAGGAATAAAATACCTTGGAAACGTCTACTGGATATTATTGAAAGTTAGTAGCAGATCCATAATTAAGGTTGAAACCATCTTCATGTTAAAAGCCTGATTTTTTTCCAAACCTCTCCCCTCCCACAACACAAGTGGTCCAAAAAGAAGCCACTCTTCCCGGAAGTGCGAAGCACTCACCTTTTTGAAAATCCGGTGACAAATTCAGGACACCTGAATTGAGCACCTCAAATTGCTCGTCACTAGGGCTGTTGATTAATCGTAATTAACTCGTGCGATTAACTCAAAAAAATTAATTGTGATTAATCACCGTTTCTATCGCACTGTTAAGCAATAGAATACCAAGTGAAATATATTCAATATTTTTGGATGTTTTTTCTACATTTTCAAATATATTGATTTCAATTACAACACGGAATACAAAGTGCTCACTTTATATTATTTTTTATTACGAATATTTGCACTCTAAAAATGGTAAACAAAAGTAGTATTTTTCAATTCACCTCACACAAGTACTGTAGTGCAATCTTTTTATTGTGAAAGTGCAATTTCTAAATGTAGATTTTTTTTACATAACTGCACTTTTGTTACATAATTGCACTCGAAAGCAAAACAATGTAAAACTTTAGAGCCTACGAGTCCACTCAGTCCTACTTCTTGTTCAGCCAATCGTGAAGACAAACAAGTTTGTTTACATTTACATTTACGGGACATAATGCCGCCTGCTTCTTATTGACAGTGTCACCTGAAATTGAGAACAGGCGTTCGCATGGCACTTTCGTAGCCGGCATTGCAAGGTATTTACATGCCAGATATGCTAAACATCCATATGCCCCTTTATGCTTCTGCCACCATTCCAGAGGACATGCTTCCATGCTGATGACGCTCATTAAAAAAATGTGTTAATTAAATTTGTGACTGAACTCCTTGGGGGAGAATTGTATGTCTCCTGCTCTGTGTTTTACCTGCATTCTGCCATATATTTCATGTTATAGCAGTCTCGGATGATGACCCTGCACATGTTGTTCAATTTAAGAACACTTTCAGTGCAGATTTGACCAAAAGCAATGAAGGTAACCATGTAAGATTTCTAAAGATGGTTACAGCACTCAACCCAAAGTCTAAGAGTCTGAAGTGCCTTCCAAAATCTGAGCAGGATGAGGTGTCGAGCATGCTTTCAGAAGTCTTAAAAGCGCTACATTCCGGTGTGGAAACTACAGACCTGAACCACCAAAAAAAGAAAATCAACTTTCTGATGGTGGCATCTGACTCGGGTGATGTAAATGAACATGCGTTGGTCCGCACTGTTTTGGATCATTATCAAGCAGAAACCGTCATCCACATGGATGCATGTCCACTGGAATGGTGGTTGAAGCATAAAAGGACATATGAATCTTTACGTCATTTGGCACATTAATACCTTGTGACACTGGCTACAACAGTGCCATGCAAATGCCTGTTCTCACTTTCAGGAAGTAGGACTGAGTGGATTTGTAGAATCTAAAGTTTTACATTGTTTTGCTTTTGAGTGCAGGTTTTTTTACATAATTCTACATTTGTAAATTCAACTTTCATGATAGAGATTGCACTACAGTACTTGCATTGGGGGAATTGAAGAATAATATTTCTTTTGTTTTTTACAGTGCAAATATTTGTAATATATAAAGTGAGCACTGTACATTTTGTGTTCTGTGTTGTAATTGAAATCAATATATTTGAAAATGTAGAAAACATCCAAAAAAGTAAATAAATGGTATTTTATTATTTTAACAGCACGATTAATCACAATTAATTTTTTTAATTGCTTGACAGCCCTCCTAGTCATGTATAGCCTTTTCTGCTAAGAGCAGAGGGGTGAATGATTGGAGTTAGGCGGGAGGGAGTTTAGCAGCCAAACCAAAAGATCTGAAAATTTCATTTCAGGTTGACAAGCTTTTGGTATTTCTCACTGAAACAAAAAACTGAAAAAATTCATTTTTGGGTGGAACAAAATGTTTTGTTCCACTCAAACTGAAATATTTCATTTCATTTTCATGTGGGTTTTTTAACCTTTTTTGATTTTTAGTTAAATCCAGCTACATTTTTAAATGAAAAGTTGACACCTTTTTTCTTGAAAATGTCCAAAGCCACACTTCAAATCTTTTGGAGTTTCTTTTCCCATTTTTTTTTTAAAGGCAAAACTATTTGTCTGCAAATTTGGCTATGTTGGCTGACCCAAAACTGCATTTTTTGTTTTTTATTTGGTGAATAAACTATTCACTGAAAATTTTTTACCCGGTTCTAGTTAGGAGGACTCTGGGGCATCTTTCTAATCCTCTTATGCTCAAACACCCTTTAAGGGAATGCCTTCCCCCAAGACACTCAATAGAATTGGTCACGGACCTTTGTAAGCAGACTATGTCATAACAGCCCATGGATAACAAGGCATTGAAGGAAAGTAAACTGGAAAAAAATACTTTAAAGCCTACTGTTGCTACTACACTGCATTAATATAATGCTTTGAGGCAAAAATCTCCAAACACTTGATAAAAGTGGGTAAATATTGTTTTCCCCCTTTTACAGATGTGGAAACTGAGTCACAGAAAGGTGGTTATTTCCCCAAAGTTGTATACAAACTTAGTTGCAAAATGGAGAACCAAATCTAGGTCTCCTGACTCCTATCACTCTCCTCTAACCACCAGACTGCTATCGCCCTATTTCAATAACAAAAAATGAGGAAAGCTTTCCTTAAATCTTAGAAACCAAAGAAATGTGAAAAACCAATGTCCTGTCCAGTGGTTCTAAGATCAATTAAGATGTGGGAAAAATAAGCGCCAATGGAGACGATAAGAAAGAATGTTATAAACCACTTTTGTACTTGTTTGTTATAATGACTTGTGGCCTAACCTATTTTTTCTTGTTTATAAATTTTTATGAACTAAAAAGTAACTTTCATAAATCTTGTACTTAAAAACAAAGGGTCTAGAGCAGCACAGAAATTCTACGCCAATTAATTTGTTGTTCTTTGTGGAGAAAGATGCAGAAAGTATTTTAAATGGCCAAATGGGGAATCTCTGGGAAAGTTTGAGTAGAGCCAGCTACTATGGTTCCAGGAAAACGAGAAGGTCAGGCTTAATAAATTTGCAAGAATTATTCAAGAAAAGTGCTATTGTGAGAGGCAAAGGGAATGTTGTGGAAATAATCCACGTGTTAAATGGTACTCTTCTCGCAATGGTAATGAATCAAGTAACAATGCTGCTTGTGGGAGAAGGCCCTGATTTTTTTTTTTCTGGTTGGTAAACTATGAAGTAAAGAAGCAAGCAGGGAACAAGGTTCTCTTTTTCTGTATATTAATTTTACCATTTTTGGATTTATGAGATCTGAACAGTGAAAGGGTGATGGGGTGGGGAGGGGGAATTCAAAAATGAGCCATCACTTTCTGACTGCAACAGTTGAGGTTATAAACACATAGGGAAGGTATCCAGCCTGACAAGTATAGTGAACAAATGGAAAGAGAACCAACTAGGCTCTTTACAGATTTTTGTCCACAGGGGCACATCCTCTTCAGGCCATTAAAAAGTTACACTATAAGTACAAGGCACTCTGAGCTCAACAGTACAGAGAATACCATGAATGCTGTAGGGCTGAGAGCTATAAATTAATGTAAAATCTAGAAGAAACTTGCAGGAGAGACAGGTCTGTAATTACTTTATTGATAGAGAAATTTCGATGGAAGGCTTACAGCATAGACCAGCCAGTTTGTGAGCTTGCCCTGCAGAAACACCACCACCACCACCAAAAAAATCAATCAAACAGAAATACAACCCCCAAACCACACACTGAAGATAAAAAGTGAGGAAATAATCTAAATCCTGATTCACACTATCCAAATTGCCTGATTCTTGAGAGTTTTCATGAGTGGTTCTTGAGAACTGTTTCAAGTGTATAGCTTTACTGATGTGCATGGATAGGTAAGTGCTGCTTACAGTTGCTCAAAATTGTTTTCAAAAAGCTTTTCTGTGCTGAGGCCAGCTGACACTTGCTAGTGAAATCATCTTAATTGAAATGGACCCAGTTTTCAAAATAATTTCAGGATTGGATGTCTTTGGTCAGGAGCTACAGGTTTAATTAGAAAGCCAGAGTTTCCAGTACTGCATTATTAAGGCTTTGCTCTCATCAGAACTTTCTGTGCAGGTTCTTGAAATGGCATACTTTTCTTAAGGTGGTTGTTCTCCATCCACTCTTTGAAGGAATCCATTTAATATAAATGAAGAAACAGCTGGCTGTGAAAAGAGAAATAATTTCAGAAAACTTCTCATGCTTTCAACACACAAAAAAAGTTGTGGGTCACATACAGGGCTTTGTCATGGATAAAGGGACATTTATATTTATTGCAACTTTCTCAAAAGGGCTCTCTTGGGACTTTCCAAAAGTTAAGATTAGCTTTGAGGAATCCTCAGCCAGAATAACTTCCTTCCAATAGTTTTGATCAGAGTTAAATTTTCCCACACTTTTGTGAACAGTTAAACTGGAAATGCTGGCCATGAAAATATATTTCTAGCTTGGATAAATTGCATAAATTGCAATTCTACAACTTGTAGATGTTTATTTTAGTGTGAGTCTCACAAAAGGAGCAGAATTAATTGGTACTGGAGACTGACATCTGTTTAGCGATAGAATGGGCATAACAAAATAAAGCTCTGGTCGTGCAAGCTACCTTCCATTGTATGGCCTATTTGCTTCAATCTTAACTTGAAGGGACCAATTTCTCCCTCCTATGAATGAAAGAACAATGAGTCATGCTTCTGCAATCCTTGTCTCCTCTACTGAAACTTAAAAGGGGAATTCAGCTTCCCACGCCAGCATGCACTTTGCTTGCTCATTTTGCATTGTACATACATGCATGTTGTATTTAAGGGAATCATCGCTCCTCAAATTATCAGTTTACTGTAACTGTTTGAATTAAAGGCTGTGTTTGGTAAGGATAATACTTGTGTTTTCACGTTGAGAGTGTTATTTGGTCAGTTTGCATCACATTTGAGTACAACTCTCTTTTTCATAGAATCATAGAAACGTAGGGCAGGAAGGAGCCTCAAAAGGTCAAGTTCAGCCCCCTGCACTGGGTAGGACCAAGTAAACCTAGACCACCCCTAGCAGCTGTTTGTCCAACCTGCTCTTAAAAACCTCCAATTACTAGGAATCCGCAACCTCTCTTAGAAGCCTATTCCAGAGCTTAACTACCCTTATAGTTAGCAAGGTTTTCCTAATAGCTAACCTAGATATCCCTTGCTGCAGATTAAGCCCATTACTTCTTGTTCTACCTTCAGTGGACATGGAGAACAATCGATCCCCATTGTCTTTATAACAAACCTTAACATTCTGCAAATATGTTATCAAGTTCCCCCCTCAGTTGTTTTTTCTGAAGACTAAATGTGCCCAGGTTTTTTTTTTAGCCTTTCTTCATAGGTCAGGTTTTCTAAACCTTTTATCATTTTTGTGCTCTCCTCTGGACTCTCTCCAATGTATTTACGTCTTTCCTCAAATGTGGCACCCAAACTGTGGTGAGCAGAATGGGACAGTTATCTCCTGTGTCTTACATATGACGCTCCTGTTAATACAACTCAGCATGATGTTAGCCTTTTTTGTAATTACATCTTATTGTTGACTGGTATTCAGTTTGTGATTCACTATAACTCCCAAATCCTTTGAAGCAGTATTGCCACCTAACCAAGTTGTAGTTGTGCATTGAATATTTTCATTCCTAAGAGTAGTACTTTACATTTATTTTTATTGAATTTCATCTTGTTGAATTCAGACCAACTTTCCAATTCTGAAGGTCGTTTTGAATTCTAATCCTGTCCTCCAAAGTGCTTGTAACTCCTCCCAGCTTGGTGTCAGGTGCACATTTTATAATCATGCTCTCCACTCCATTTCCAAGTCATTTAATAAAAATATTGAATGGTATCACACCCAAGACTGACCCCTGCAGGACCTCACTAGATATACCCTCCTGGTTTAACAGTAAACTACTCTGAGTACTGTCTTTCAACCAGTTGTGCACCCACCTTATACTAATTTCATCTAGATCACATTTCCCTAGTTTGTTTATGAGAATATCATGTGAGACTATCAAAAGCCTTACTAAAATCAAGATACATCACAACTGCTGTTTCTCTTCTATCCACTAGGCCAGTAACACTGTCAAAGAAGGAAATTAGGTTGGTTTGGCATTGTTTGTTTGTTTTTTGACAAATCCTTGCTGGCTATTCCTTATAATCCTATTATCCTCTAGGTGCTTACAAATTGAGTCTTTAATAATTTGTTCTTGTATCTTTCCAGGCACTGAAATTAGGCTGACTGGTCTATAATTCCCCCTATCCTCTTTGTTTCCCTTTTTAAAGATGGGTACTATGTTTCACATCTCCAGTCCTCCTCCAAACCTCACCCATCCTTCATGATTTCTCAGATATTTAGTAATTGTTCCAAGATTGTTTCAGTTAGTTCTTTAAGAACCCTAGGATGAATTTTGTCAGGCCCTGCCTACTTGAATTTATCTAACTTGTCTAAATATTTTTTAACCTTTCATTTCCCTATTTTAGCTTGCATTCCTTTCACCTTGTTGTTAATATTAATTGTATTGACCATCTGGTCACTATCAGTCTTTCTTGTGAAGACTGAAGCAAAATAGGCATTAAAACCTCAGACAACTTGATATCATCAGTTATTAGCTTTCCTTCTCCACTACAGAAAGTGTAGACCTACACTTTCCTTCATCTTTCTCTTGCTCCTAGTGTATTCAAAGAACATTCCTATATTGCCTTTCATGTCTCTTGCGAGGTATAACTCATTTTGTGCCTTAGCCTTTCTGATTTTTTTGCTACATGCTTGTGCTATTTGTGCTTTGTACTTGTCCTTTGCAATTCATTCATGTTTCCACTTTTTGTAGGATTCCTTTCTGATTTCTCAGGTCACTAAGGTCTCTGTCTTCCCTTTTAGTGAAGAGAGATCTTAACTATTTTTAGGTGAGAGATTATACATCATCGCCTCCTATAAAATGGGCAGAGCCAAGGCTTGCCAAGCAGAGCCCAGGTACTGGTGGACAGAAACTGGGAGCAGGCAGAAACTAGACTCTAGACATAAGTATCTGGCTATATGCTCAGCTGTGCTACAGTCAATAGAGAATTCCTGAAAATGGGTTCTTATATTGTCCACATCACCATAGCATCTGAGTGCCTTCTAGTAGTGCATTGAGTGATCTAAGTAACATCTGTTACATGGAGTATGCTAAGGAGTCATGAACACAATTGAGCAAACACATGTAAAATTACTACCACCTATTAATAGATAACTGTTGCGTTATTTGCCCAAGCTGTAGTTGTGGTCAACAACAGTAATATTCTGAAAGTGTGAATGAATGCAAGTACCCGAGATGCATGCCTTATTTTTCATACTACAGAAACCTGTTTGGTGAGAAATCTGATTCCTTCCAAAAAACCCTGGGGAATTGGACTAAATGATCTGTTATGGCCTCTTTGTCTCCAACAATTCTATGACTTTGTCAGCACAACAACAAAAACCCACCAGGCAAAAAATCTAGTTAGCACTGTCAAATAACCATCTGAGACACATGGTAGGTGAGGTAATATCTTTTATTGCAGCATCTTCTGTTGGTGCAAGAGAGAAGCTTTCTAGATCCTCAGAGCTCTTCTCTCTCATATCCTGAGGCCACCATGGATATAACAACACTGCAATCAATCAATCAAATGTCTGCAGCAGGCAAAAGATAATTCTGATTATCAACTAAAACAGGCAGGAGAGACGCTGAAAACAAAGTAGGAAAATGTTGATAAATTTTATTATAGCTAAAAGTTAACAATGGAGTGAGTAGTTATTTTGAACTGGGATCAGTGATTAGTATGCTCATTAATGATCTGAGAAGGGGAAAAACAACATGGTGACAAAACCTGCTGCTAACACTGTCTATTTTGTCAATACTGGGGAAGATTGTGAGTAGCAGATACTTATAAAGGTTACTGCATGGTAAATTAATTATAATCACTTAGGGAAAGGTTCTATAATCACTATTAATTATAATCACTTAGGGAAAGGTATGTCTATACTACCCGTCGGCTTGGTCGATCCAGCGGGGGTCGATTTATCGCGTCTGGCGCTCTCCTGTCGACTCCTGTACTCCACCCCCACGAGAGGTGCAGGCAGAGTCGATGGGGGAGTGGCAGCAGTCAACTCACCGTAGTGAAGATACCGCGGTGAGTAGGTCTAAGTACGTCAACTTCAGCTACGTTATTCGCGTAGCTGAAGTTGCGTAACTTAGATGGATTCAAGTGTGTAGACCAGGGCAAGGTGTCATTATGAAGGGACTAAGAAAGTGAACAGAGTTAGTGTGTAAGTAATAGTATGTAAAAGAGACAAAATATCAAGCTATTATATAAATTATTCGTCATTGTCTTGGGATTTACTGTTGTTATTCAACAGTTGTGTTGCCAATGGCTTGTGATGGGACACTAGATGAGGAGAGCTCTGAGTTACTAAAAAAAAAAAATCTTTCCCATGTGTGTGCCTGGTGGGTCTTGCCCACATGCTCAGGATCTAACTGATCACCATATTAGGGGTCGGGATGGAATTTTTCCCCCAGGTCACATTGGCAGAGTCCCTGGGTTGGGAGTAGGGGATTGCCTGCCTCTGCAGCCTGGGGCACGGGTCACTTGCAGGTTTAAACTGGTGTAAATGGTGGAGTCTCTGTAAGCTGAAGTCTTTAAACCATGATTTGAGGCCTTTGGTAACTCAGCCAGAGGCTGGGATTCTATCACAGGAGTGGGTGGATGAGGTTCTGCAGCCTGCAATGTGCAGGAGGTCAGACTAGATGATTATGATGGTCCCTTCTGGCCTTAAACTTTGAATCTATGAGGTGGTTGTCATCAGAGGTAAAGTGATCCGGAGAAGCACCCACCGCAGCTCTGTATCCCCTATATCTGCTATCTTGTCTTATGTGAAGCCAGGCATAACGATTTGATACTCACAGGCTCAAATCAACACACTGCATCCTGCTGAGCAAGAACTTGGACCAGCCTGACTCCAGAGGAGACAGTATCTATATCCTGTCCTTTTACTGGGGCACCAGGGGTAATTGATTTGACTAACAAACTGGGGTTTGTTGTGTAACTTAGATGGATTCCCTCCCCCCTTCCCCCCAGTGTAGACCAGGGCAAGGTGTCATTATGAAGGGACTAAGAAAGTGAACAGAGTTAATGTGTAAGTAATAGTATGTAAAAGAGACAAAATATCAAGCTATTATATAAATTATTCCTCATTGCCTTGGGATTTACTGTTGTTATTCAACAGTTGTGTTGCCAATGGCTTGTGATGGGACACTAGATCGATCCAGATCTCCTGCCTCCATTTCTGTTAATGGTTATGGGGTTTGTTTTATAGATTTTTGTGGCTCAGGGGGAGAAGTGGTTGCTGCCTCACTACCTTATTCATAGTGTTTTTAAGAACAGCACACCAACTAGTAATGTATTTAGTTTAAATTGTGGGTGGTTATACTGAGTGACATGCCCAGGGAGGAGGGCCATATTTCAGTTCTTGTGGGCCTTTAAATAGCTGGCTATCAAAGGGCCATACATGGGGATTTTGGACCCACTTGGTTAAAGGAGATGGTGGAGTTTCCTATCCCTCATTGTTTTCCAGCAGATCCCCAAGTATATATGTTGTGTAGGATTCTAACTTTCAGTGCATAGTTATGTGTGTATGTTAGCACAGAAACTCTATTTAAAATGTACTCAGGGATGTTCACCCTCCTCCCTTCTTATCCTTGCCTTATGGGAGAGGAGAAGTTTTGGGAATATTCATGTATTTTGCATTCAGTGTAAGGCAGAAGGAATGTTTGTTCAGGCTGCCCCTCTCTAACCTCCTGATATTTTTTCCCTGGCACTCTGACTCAGGAGCACTGCTCTCTCACGCCTTTGTCTTTTCTTACAGCCCCCCTGTCCTCTTCCTCCGAACAATTTCTTAGTCACTTATCCTCTATCTTCTCTTCTCCCCCATCTCCAACTAAACTCCTTACAATTCCCCTGGATACCCTTCATCCTGAACTCACCCAACCCATCCTCCTGTGTCTTGACAGGCACTGCATCATATGCACAGTGGGATGGGTCCCCCAGTGAGCACCTATGGCTAACCCGCTTACCTGTATTTCTTTGGAACAAAAAATGAATTGATAACCCTATAAAAAGGTGAAAAAAATCTCACTTAAAGTTGAAATTCATATAATCTTCCTCTAGGAAATCCAGCTTATGGAGTGTGACGCTGAAAAGCTTTAAAGTTTTTAGTAGTTACTCAGCCAAGTCTACGGGGATGTCAATCCTGTTCAGTAAAAAACTGACCACACAAATCCTATTGGCTGATTTAAAAAAAACAAACTGTACAGTTCCTGTCTCTGATGTACATACACGCTTTTTAGCCTCTGTGCCCCCAGCAAAGATGATCCCATTCAATCATTATTTTCAAGCTTGACTCATTTGAAAATTTGATTATAACGGGGCACTTCAACAAAGTGTTAGACTGAGAACATGCCAGCATTCCCGATCCTCTGCTAGGCAGATCATTATTGGCCTGATGGAGGAAGTGGGTTTGAAGGACAGAGGGAGGCTGCAGTACCCTACAGCTAGAAACTATATCTTTGTCTTAGCTCCACATTCCACATACTCCCAGATCGATTGTTTTTTGATATTTGGTGGCTTGGGGAGGTCTGTTATTAACCATGAAATAAAAGTGATTATGATCTCTGATCATGCACCTCTGGTATTGCAGCTCTAATATCCTAAAAAACTAGGCACTACCAGAAGATGGAGGTTAAACTCCTCTTTACTACTAGACATGCAATTTAAAAAGTTAAGGGAGGAAGAAATAAAGGTAGAAATAAAGGTAGGAGCTGCCTACCTTTGCTTGGGCTTCACAGCCATGAACCCTCTCCTGGAGTTAGGTGCAAAAAAACCACTGGTGCTGCATCCTTCTTTGTATGTAGTAGCCAAGTATTTAGAGCACTCACCCAGGATGTGGGAGACCTGGGTTCAAATCCCTGTTCTTCTTGATTCAGCACAGAGACTTGAGCCTGGCTCTTCTGCTTACCAGGTGAGTGCCCTGACCACTGGGCTGTACAGTGTTCTGGATGGGGCTCTCTCATGCTGAAGGTGTTCCACTTTGTATGAAATATCTAAATACTCATTGGAGCAGGGACTGGAACCTGGGTCTCTGAAGAGAGTGTGCTAACCACTGGGATATAGTTATTCTTACTATCTCTGGCCCAATTAATATTTAAATATGATAGGATCAGGAAAAAGATACAGCTGTCAACCAGCTATTCCACAATTGTCCACTACAGTGTTTCTTGCAGCGTCCTCTGAAATAGCTGATACGAGCTACTGCTGAAGACAGGATAGCGGACCAGATGGACCCCAAATCTGATCCACTAAGACTATGTCTATGTAGAGTTAAAGGGGAATCCATTTAATATATTGCTGCCAGAACTAGCAACTGACTCTTATATCTACCTTCTGTCTTACAATACTGTATATTTAGTCAAACTGGAGAAGATGGGGAGTAATACGAGAATCAAAAGGTGGGTAAGAACTGGTTAAAGGGGAGACTTCAGTGGGTCATACTGTAGAGTGAAATATCAGGCTGGAGGATGACACAAAGTTGAGAGGTATTGCCAATACAGAGGAGGATTGGAATATCTTACATGAAGATCTGGCTGACCTTGAAAACTGAACTAATAGAAATAGGGTGAAATTTAACCGTGCAAAATCCAGGGTCAGGCAATTAGGGACTAACAAGCTGGGGATTTATCCGTTGGAACCAACAAAGGAGGAGAAAGACCTGGGTGTATTGGTTGATCCCAGGATGACAATGAGCCACCAATGTGATGCAGCCATGAAAAAGGCAAATGCAATCCTAGGATGCATCAGTAACCAGTAGAGACAGGGAAATGTTGTTACCATTATACAAGGCACTGGTGAGCCCTCATCTGGAATACTGTGTGCAGTTTGGTCTCCCATCTTTAGAAAGATGAATTCAAACTGGAACAAGTGCAGAGAAGGACTACTGGGATGATCAGAGGCATGGAATACCTACCTTACATGAAGAGACGTAAGGAGCATGTCTTGTGTAGCCTAAGAAAACAAAGGCTGGGGGAAGATATGATTGCTCCCTATAAATACATCAGAGGGTTAAACACCAGGGAGGGGGAGGAGTTATTTAAGATAAGGATCAATGTTAGCACAAGAACAAATGGTTATAAACTGGCCATCAACTAGTTTAGGCTTGAAATTAGACAAAGGTTTCTAACCATCAGAGGAGTGAAGTTCTAGAACAGCCTTCTAAGGGGATTAGGGGGAGCAGAAAACACTAATCTGTTTCAAGACTGAGCTTGGTAAGTGTATGGAGGGGATGGTATGATGTGGTTGCCTACAATGGCATATGGCCCATCTATGACTGTTATTACCAAATATCTCCAATGGCTGGAGATGGGACACTAGATGGGGAAGGCTTTGAGTTACTACAAGGGAATTCCTTCCCAGGTGTCTGGCTGGTGCATCTTGCCAACATACTCAGGGTCTAACTGGCTACCATATTTGAGCTCAGGAAGGAATTTTCCCCAAGGTCAGATTGGGAAAGACCCTGGAGAGGTTTTGCCTCCCACTGCAGTGCGGGGCATGGGTCACTTGCTGGTTTGAACTAGAGTAAATGGTGGCTTCTCTGTAATTTGAAGTCTTTAAAGATTTGAGGACTTCAGTAACTCAGCCAGTGGTTATGGCCTACTACAGGAGTGGGTTTGTGAGGTTCTGTGGCCTGCAGCCTGCAGGAGGTCAGGTGATGAACATGATGGTCCCATCTGGCTTTAAAGTCTGTAAATTCAGGTATTATCTGAAAATAACAGTGTTCAGTAAGTATGTGAGGGCTAACGTCTTTCTGGAAAAATACTATATAAAAGCTAGGTCATTTGGAGCCTTTAGATAGTCCATGAGCTCAGTTCAAAGATAGCAAGCTTGAGGGGGCTGACTGGTTCAAGGGGAATGATCAATGCCTTGAATTTGGTCTGCTGATTAGCTATTATCAAAATATATTACCATCGGGCAGTTATTTGGCAACCCATGTAAAATCAATGGGATAAAATTCTGTCCAGTTCCCACTGCATAGCATTCCAGTGAGAACTGGAGCCACACCCTTCTTGCTAATCTCTGTAGAGGAGCCAAATAGTGAATGGACATGAGTAATGTATATCCGTTAGAGTGAAAAGTTCATTACTCCAAATCAAGTTTGTGGCACATTTACTGAATACTTCTATTTGATCTATACGGGTCCTGTATATAAACAGAAGGCTTGGATTCCCAGGACTATCAATTTAATACTTCTCTAATGATTCATTCAAATCACTAATTGTTCTATACAATTGAGTCAGATGTTTTTAATACAGTATGTTTCTATCGTTCCTTACACTGGAATTCTCTTTATGCATTGGCTGGCAATTGTAGGCTATCAAGTAGCACAGTGAAAGCTCTGGCATTTGGTTTAAGTGTTTTTGGGGTGAGTGGAATTATGGAGTGTGGAGCACACAACAGAAAAAAAGCCATTTAAAAATGGTGGCAATGTTAAATTACAGAAGATGACAAAGAAATTACGTATGGTTTAATAAAAGAAAATGCCACTTCATTTGAACCATGGAAAGAAACGGTCAATAGATTATGGTATGCTGAAAAATTGACAGGTTTTTCCTGAGGACAGATGCTCTGCTTGTGCACTGAGGTCAATGGGAGATGCACAGTGGGATAAAGCACTAGAGGGAGAAAGTAACCTAAAAAAATACATTTTAAGCATCTTTTATAGACTTGCTGATAGCAAATTCCATAAATCAAATCTGAAACAGCCTCCAAATGCATCTGCTTTTTAAAAAACAGCTTCATGGCGTAGAGGCAATCTGTCTGACTGGTGCTAGTAACACATGCTGAATGCAAAAACCAAGACTGACATGGAAATGACCAGAAAGGGCCTGTTTCAACCATCCCATGATCTTGCCCTTAACAGCAAATAAAGACGATTTTCACTGGCTAGTTACTACTTGGTGTCACCACCCAGTACTGGAGTAGATTCTCTAAGTCGATGCATATACAGTGTGATTCAAAATGCATTAGTTCTGCAATATCTAGCAAGCACTGAATAAACATCATCCTTGGTAAAAGTGAGATGAGGACACAAAACTCCTCCTGAGAGTGAGTGCTGAACAATTTTGCTGAGTCATTTAGGCCCCGATTCTAGCACCCTTACTCACAACTGTGTCATGCCTTGCTCGATGTAGCCCAATTTATTTCAGTGGGAGTTGGGACCACTAACAGCATAAGCAAAAAGAAAAGGAGTACTTGTGGCACCTTAGAGACTAACCAATTTATTAGAGCATAAGCTTTCGTGAGCTACAGCTCACTTCCTCAGATGCATATCGTGGAAACTGCAGCAGGCTTTATATATACACAGAGAATATGAAACAATACCTACTCCCACCCCACTGTCCTGCTGGTAATAGCTTATCTAAAGTGATCATCAGGTGGGCCATTTCCAGCACAAATCCAGGTTTTCTCACCCTCCACCCCCCCACACAAATTCACTCTCCTGCTGGTGATAGCCCATCCAAAGTGACAACTCTTTACACAATGTGCATGACAATCAAGTTGGGCTATTTCCTGCACAAATCCAGGTTTTCTCACATCCCCCCCACCCCCATACACACACAAACTCACTCTCCTGCTGGTAATAGCTCATCCAAACTGACCACTCTTCAAGTTTAAATCCAAGTTAAACCAGAACATCTGGGGGGGGTGGGTAGGAAAAAACAAGAGGAAACAGACTACCTTGCATAATGACTTAGCCACTCCCAGTCTCTATTTAAGCCTAAATTAATAGTATCCAATTTGCAAATGAATTCCAATTCAGCAGTTTCTCGCTGGAGTCTGGATTTGAAGTTTTTTTGTTTTAAGATAGCGACCTTCATGTCTGTGATTGCGTGACCAGAGAGATTGAAGTGTTCTCCGACTGGTTTATGAATGTTATAATTCTTGACATCTGATTTGTGTCCATTTATTCTTTTACGTAGAGACTGTCCAGTTTGACCAATGTATATGGCAGAGGGGCATTGCTGGCACATGATGGCATATATCACATTGGTGGATGTGCAGGTGAACGAGCCTCTGATAGTGTGGCTGATGTTATTAGGCCCTGTGATGGTGTCCCCTGAATAGATATGTGGGCACAATTGGCAACGGGCTTTGTTGCAAGGATAAGTTCCTGGGTTAGTGGTTCTGTTGTGTGGTATGTGGTTGTTGGTGAGTATTTGCTTCAGGTTGCGGGGCTGTCTGTAGGCAAGGACTGGCCTGTCTCCCAAGATTTGGATGACCCAACACTCTCACAAATCTTGAGCCCAGGCAGGGGGCCTGTAACCTTAGCCTCACTGCTCAGGGCTGAAGCCCTCAGGATTCGGCTTTGGCCCTGGGCGGTGAGGCTTGGGCTTTGGCCCCAGGCGGTGGGGCTTGGGTTTCAGCTTTGGCCCCAGACCCAAGTCCCAGCAAGTCTAAGCCAGCCCTGGCATCCTCATTAAAATGGGATCCTGACCCACTTTGGGATCCCGACCCACAGTTTGAGAACCGCTACTGTAGATAGACATCTAGATTTCTGTTTTGGCAGAAACTGAAAGCTTTTGGGTGAATGTCTAACATCTCTAATTGAACTGCCACCATTCCAAGGGAAATTCACTTGGAAGATATTTGGGAGGTTTATATTAGGCAAGTGTACAATTTACGACTATTGGCTGCTACAGGCACAAATGTGATACAGCCCAAAGGGCGAATCAGAGTCTGATGCTGACTTCATTTTGACCAACAAGCTGTATCCATGATTCAGTACACTTGGTCAGCCAAGCTTAAAGGGGCACCAGCAACTCAAATTCACTAATTTTAAAATGTGTACCTAGAATCTTTGTCCTGGGCCCAGTTCTCCCTTTTTAAAAATAAAATATTATTTCACAGACACAGTGATGCATATAGCAAGTATCTAGAACTTTAATGCATCAGGCATTGAGAAGATGACATAGCAGGACAGCATCATAATGAGACTAAATTTTCAGAACTGAAATTTGTTTTTTTGACTCCCCCACTATCTTCCACTTTTAAATCTAAAATAAATGCTACATTAAAAACACACTCACCACGTGACATTATAAAGGGTTGCAATGGCATTCATGCATCCTCTGGTGCATTGCATTCGGCCTCTGCGTGAAACTGATGAAATTGCATTATTGACCAAATAAGGAGTCTTGCAGAACTGGTTTACTGAATGTATTGATAATGAACAGAACAAGGTTTACCACACAGGCTCTGACCCCCACATCTACAAGTTAAGTAAAAACTTTATGGAGAGACTGTTTTAATGGCTTGTTTAGCACCTTTCAAGAACAGTTCATTAACTTGGAATCAAAAATAAAAATTTCATTGGAACTTCTGACGTTCAGGCACAACCGGGCAAATTAGCCAATGTTAAGATAATTCGTACTTAAAAACAAAAATCTAATTCTAGTTCTTTGACCTGTAATTGATTTGGCCTGTCTGAATAGACAAAACCAGTCATTTTGGTACTTGCATTTTGCAACTGTCGGAACTTTTGTTCCATGGAAAAAAGTGTGACTGGCAGCACCCACAGAATCCTCATCCTCTTTTTTATTACAACATCCATGTTTGTTTTCACTTCCCCCTTTGTTAACGTTTTAGACAACTAAAATGAAGTCTTAACCATAGAGCCAGCCTTTGTACCAGTAATGGCACAAATTACATTGTTCTCAAGGGCCTGGAACACCCAGCTATTAAATCTAACTACATGAGCTTGGCAAATCTTTTCATAAGCAAGACAGCTGTTTCCTTGTTACTCTCCCGCCTCCCCTTCTCTTTCTTGTTTGTGTGATGTACACAAACATAACTAGGGAGATATAATACACCTAAAACATTCCCATCTAAGGTGTCCAACAGGGGTTCTGGAACAATTTGTGTAGTGGGGGTGCTGAGAGCCATTGAACCAAACTATAAACCCTGTATATAATGGAAACCACTTCAAGCCAGGGGGTGCAGCAACATCCCAGGTACCCCTAGTTCCAGCACCTATGGTGTCTGGGTTGGGGAGGTATTGAATTTTTTTTTTTGGCGTTAAATACACTGCAATTAAATTGGAGACTGACCCAACCTGCCCCCGCCCCAGCTCTATGGGTGTCACGGTGTCAGACCCCTCTTGTTAAATCCCCAGCTCTGAATAACCATAAACACAGGTGCGTGTTGCAATTGGAATCTGGATCTGAAGTTTGTGACTCAAGCCCCTCCTAAACCCAGTGAATCAGGCTTCCGGTGTCTCCTTGTTAAAAACCATCTTAATGATTCATTTCTTCCCTCAGGCCCACTTCAGTTTCTGTTGCAGTAACAGAAAATAACTCATTATGCAAAAAGCATCATTGTTCATATTTAAGGCCACTACAGAAAGCCAATAAAAAATCCTAAGCAAAAACAGCTACAGGGCTCTCCTTATTCCCTTCTATTGTGGCTGAGTAAATGTCTTCTCCATTGCGCCAGAGTAAATCAGGAGCAAATCCAGGGAAGTAAATGGAGTTTACTCTGGCATAAAACTGGTATGACAAGAGAATCACATCCATTATATCTAAATTCTGTACTAGTTCACCACCTTGCACAGGGAAAATAAAACGGGCAAGAGTTGGGGGAAGCAAACACTGAGGTCCACTTTTCCCCTGATAAATTATTTTCTATTACTGCTACAATAACTGCAATGAAAAGGACAGATCTTAAAACAGTTCGTTAAAAGATAAACCAAAGTTAAATGGGTTCATTTTTTTAAAGATTCAGATGAACCACTGTATTTCATTTCTGCTGGTGAATAAAAGTTTAGAATGGTAAAGTCTTGATAACTATTTGTGTGTTAAACATACCTCCTAGGTCTGCAATATGGACATACAGGGGTGGTTGTAACTCTTCTTCCAGAAGAAATGAGCAAAAGTACTCGCTCACCTCTCAAAAGGGGTGGGGAGAGTGGAGTGGTGTTGTGATTGGTTAGGAAGCTGGGCCTTGAGAAGACTTCAGTGCAGTGGTAATAAGGAAGGGATAGCAATGCCTTTCTGCGTTACCTGGGGCTCAGGGACAAATAGAAGAGTCAGCCTGCTACTACAAATGGAAGATGAGTCAGGATCATAAAGTTACAAAGTATCCTGAATAAAAAAATGCTGCTGTGATACACACCAGTAAAAGAAAGGAAATCATGAGTAATTTACAGCCACTGTGTCCTTAGCTCAACTTCTTGTGTCTACCTGTGTGTACTGTAGCAGCGTGTATGGCATGTGAGATCATTGCTGCTCTGTTCTGAAATCCCCAATGTGCTGCCTGTCTGGGTCTGATGCAATAACCCTGATAGGCAGGGGAAGGGAAATGGAGGGTCACACCGAGCCCCCAGCATGGTGGGGGAAGGGGTGAATTGAGGATTCTGGTATGGCGGGAGAGGAGCACACCTGTCAGCTTTGACCAGGACTGAGACTGATGGCTGCCATTGACACCTTCCAGCATAACAACACAAGCTGAACTATTGACATAGTGTTTTTCTGTCACAACACTTTCACATCATCATCGCAATTAATTTGACTCTCCTCCAGCTCGCAGTGGAGCATTCCTGTCCCTGCCTGACTTCTCTTCAACCAACCAGGAGGGGTAAGCTTCAGTGGGCTCCTGACGAGTGTCTGTTGCGTCTTTGCAGTCTGTTAGCTGGGAAAATTTTGTGCTTTCTGCTAAATGGGGATATCATTACTGTAACAGCTCTTCCAACCTCAGCTACAGGCTCAGTTTCTGGGGCCAGCCAAGCTGTGACTCTCCACACTGGATACCTTCTCAGACAATCCTTAAACCTGAAAAAGTCATGTGCACTGTAACAGTTGGATAACACACAGCACTTGTGTGTGACCCTCTTGTTTATTAACTCGACTAAATAACGAAGCAAAAGGATCAAATATGTGTAAACAAATCAAATTAAAAGTAAGGGCATTATTATGGCATCCCCAAATTAATGTAATTATCGAGGTGACTAAATCCCATCAATAAACCAATAGTTCCTTATAAGATCCATGAAATAATTTGGGAAGGCAGCAGTCTTGTTTAGCTATTAGCCCGTAACAGTAACAGGGCATTATTAGTCTCAATGCTGATTGCTATGCTTAGGTTCCAGCCAAATAGCTGATACAGGGAGCATCAAATCACTCCTGAGTTGAAACCAATGTGGAGACTACAGCTCTGGTGCCAATTAAGGCAGCTTGCCCAAATGATTGGTGGTTAGGTAATAGCCAATCTCCTCTCGCCACGCCAACCTAATCATCATAGAGTTACAATGAAGCATTCCAATACAATGCAAGATGATTTACATTTAATATTACAATGTCAAATGTAGGTGAAAATAACATGATTTCCCAGATTAAACATACAACTCCTAAACCATCAAATGTTTGTGGGGTCTATTGTCCAGCAGGCTGTTTAACTAGTGCTGTTTTAGGTAGGTGAGACACTATTGCAGAGGTGCCATTCTCAAGTACATTCTGTGGGTTCTGGCCCCATGCCCTCCTGTGCGTGCTCACACATGCTCGCCTGCTGGAGTTAAAACAAGTGCAAAAATGCTGAGCTAGAGATGTCCTGTCACTAATAAAGATTAGAATACAAAACCAAAACGTTGATACTTGTGCAGGATGATTGTTGCAACTCTCTTGTGGCTTCAGTCAGCTTCAGGAAGCTGGTATATGGTTGAAAAGATCACCAGTGGTCTTGTTGGCCCTGAGGTGCCTCACTGACAGATTTGCCAGCTGGCTAGAGATTACTTGGAGGTGTTAAATTGAGATTTTGTATGTTGCTGGGCTTGTACCCTGCAGTGGCCAATCAGGAGGGTGGAGGAAGCACAGGTCTCTTTGGCAGGCATGGGGCCATTGCATAGCCAGAGACCAGCAACCAATTACTGCACCAGCAGCCATGTCAGCAGCTTTTGCAGGCAAACAAACCAGCAGCAAGTTCTCTTCTTTTCATTCAGTCTTTGAAGAGGATGACCTGGCTGGTTCTTCCCCTTGGAACTTTCTCAGGGAGCTTTAGGGTGAATCAGAATGAGGCATTTGTCTTCTGAGGTCACTGGCATCACCAAACGAGGGTCCAGTTACATCACCTTTATGCAAACAAAGAACATCCCTATTCCAGTAGCTTCAGGCTTGGTAAGCCCCTGAATCCTAAAATATACCCAGTCAGTCACTCAGCAGGACGGTAGGTCTTTTGAGACATTTGAAGTTATGGGTCAGTCCACAGGTATAATTTCAACCAGCCTAAAATGTGCTGACTCAACAATAATTTGAAAAATGCAGAGCTACCAAAAAGTCGGTACTGAGGCATAGGAAAACACCAATCATACAGTCTTGGCCATATTCCTGTTCTACAGGCAGACACTTATAATTTCCCCTTTATTTTCTGGTACTCAGCAGCTCATCTTTGAACAGTATTGTTGACACGCAAAACCTGTTGAAAGGTTACCGTTTAACGCTGTCAGAGTAAAAAGCCTTTTCCTTCTAAAAATAGCAATTTGGGGGTTCAATTTATATGCATGCCCGTCTGCTTCGCACCACCTTTATCAAAAACATTCTCCCTTGCCTACTGAGGACTCTCCTCCCTCCCCACCACAGGGGAAACCCCAGCAGGCGACTTGCTGAAGGAGTTCCCTACCTTTGCGCCACCTTAGTGACATAAAGGGAGCTGACCAGGGCAGAGAATATGTCCCAAAGTACTGCTTATGGCCCTGCTACCTTTTTGAACTAGCTTGTTCAGCAGAGACTGCTCAAGACAATCTGCTGCCCTAGGCAAAACTCCCCGCCTACGCTGCCTGCCTGTCTCAGGCCTGCAGCTCAGCCACTGCAGTCTCCCTGCCCACTGCAGATTAACAGATTCCATTGCCACATTGCCCTGGAAGAGAGAGGTGTGTAATGGAACCCCGCGCCCCCACCCAAGAGCCCACTGGAATCTGGGCAGTTCATTACCAATCCAGCCTGCAGGTCCCAGCAGGGAAGGGCCTCTCCTGTGCTCTGAAGTGTATAGCCCAGCCTACCAGCACAAGAGAATGTAATTCTGAGTAGAGGTATATTATATAATTTCTTAGCAGGGCGCATTCTGCAGGCTGCTCCCAATGAGACCAATCATCACCTGCACAGGAGCGCAGGCCAGGGAGTCAGTCAGCTCCGCTCTCAGCTCTGCCCAGGGCTGGAGCTAGGACTGAGAAGAGCCCAGAGAGAGCAGAATTTGGGGGTTTTCTCAAATGCCAGTGGAGTTGAAGACTCTGAGTTAGACTGACCCCCCTACAGCCTGCTCCCGGGACCAGGTGACCAGTGGGGATCTCACACTTTCAACCCGACCCCCTCAATCCTTCCGTTCCCCTGGCAAACCTTGGTCTTTCCCTTACAGCTCATCAGATGGGCTGCTGGGTCTTTGGGAGTTTTTACTCATGGGGGAATTCTGCACCACTGCACAATGCAGAATTTTGCAAAAATTAACGTGCGTGCAGAATTTCCTTCCTCTCCCCCACCACCCACAACTGTGGGCTGCAGTGCTGCTGGCTGCCTCTAGGGGCTTCTGGACCCAGCAGAGTCCAGCACGCACATAGAAGACAATGCTTGGGGGGCGGGGGAGGGAGCTAGAGGGTTCCTGGCAGCTGCAGTTCCCCACACACCCCGAGGGAAGGAGGCAGTGGCATGCAGGAAACTCCATACAAGGCCAGGACCCAGCATGAGGCTGTTTCTCCCTCTGGATCCGAGGGGTAGGGGGTTCAGGTGTATTGGCTGGGGGGGGGGGGGCGTGGCTGGGGCAAAAGGGAGCAAAGAAACAGGAACTGGGTTGTGATAGGGGTTTCTTGAACTCTCTACTCCTGGGGGGGGGGGGATTTTTGTGTATCCGTTTGTTACAGACAAAGTTGTGACAGGTATTTTGAAATAAATTTCCAAAATAACTGAAACTGGTGTAATTATGTCGTATTATTTTGATAAATAAAATCTGCAGAATTTTGCAGAATTTTAAAATATTGTGCGCAGAATTTTTAATTTTTGGCACAAAATTTTCCAAGGAGTAAGCTTTGCCCTGGCCTTGATTTCTGGGTGTGGTACACCCCCTCTGTACTGGGGGAGGGGGTCCTGGAGACTGACTGTGCCTGCTCAGCCACCCACCCCAGTCAGCTCAGCTGGGCTCCAGCTCATTTCGGGGCTCAGGGCAGAAGCAGACCAATGCTCAGCACATTACTGGCATTTACACATACTCACGGGCTTAGGTGCCCTACAGCCTTATATTTCAGCTTGTTCCGCTGGCATCCTGTGCTCTACATGCTGGAAACATCTGCCTGCCTGGTTTGTAACATGTTCACTTCCAGGAGACATGATGTGCTGCATGGGGCCCTTCCCCACTGCACTGTGGGAGAGCACCAGTCACTAGGGGTGAATGGGAGAGCAAGGAACAGCTACAGGCTATGGGGGAGCAGAGAGCAGGGTGGGGAGGGAAGAAGGGGTGGAGATGGCAGGGAAGGAAGGGAGGTATGGGGAAGCCACAGGGGAGAAGGAATTGGTGGGGAGGTTGAAGAGGGAGCTGGGATTGGTGGGGGGGAGCCCCTCAGGTTGCACAGTTGCTCTGAACTGTGACATATATGGTGGCAGCATGCCTGTGCTCTGTGACAGGGTGAATTGCCATAAGTGCCAACAGCAGTGAAAACAAGCACTGTAGCCGGCAAAAATAAAAGAGAAAAAACAGGGTCTTCTAGTCTTTTTGGGAAATGGAACAGTGAAAAGAGAGACGGGGAAATGAATGATGAACAGCTGAAGAAAACTCGACTGGCTGAGCTGTGTAAAGAAAGGCAGCTCAACACGGAGGACCAGACAAGGGGTGAAGCTAATTGACCTGGTGTATTCTGACAATCAGAAGAAACATGACAGTCCAGGTTTGCAGAGAACATCGAGCTGGCAGAGGGTCCAGCAGGCAGGGGATATCTTGGAGCCAACTTCCTGAAGTGAATAAGGGAAGAGGCTGACTGAGGCAGCAACCATGTTCTGTCCAGACCAAATGCATCACTGCAGCAGGGATCATGGACAGATCCACAGGTGGACCAAGAAAGTATAGAGCTGGAGAGGGACATAGAGCATCTGGAACCCCAGAAGCTTGCAGACTGGGAGTCACAGCACCAGCATGAGGAGACCAGCCTCAGTACAAGTGAGAAAAGAAGGAGAACTAGCAGCAACATCAGGAGAGAAATTGAAGGACAAGGAGTGTCAATACCAGCTCAAGATGGAGACACTGCATCAGCCCAACTGTAGACTGGTAGGTGAAACCAGACCCTAGATACCAGTCCTGGGGAGTGGCAGAGACTCCAAGTGTTGTTATCCTTGTTGTGTGAAACAAGGGCAGCAGAACTGTACTTGTCATACCCTGATTGAGGGACTCACCCTCAACTAAACAGCACTCAGTAGTCGGGGACATGGGTTCCAAAGTCCTGTGAGTTGAGAGAGGGAGGGGATAGAAATTTGTACCTGGTGGTGTGGGCCCTGCCTAAGAACACGAGACACTATTTGACCCTTCCTCTCTCCATTGTGTAATAAAAGAGCTGATTAAGACCAGTGTTCCCTCTAATTTTTCCCACACATGTGAGAATGAATTTTGTTATGTGCACCAATATGGAGGGTATCACATCACCTCCATATGGGTGCACATAACAAAATTCATGTGACAGGGATTGGGCTGAGGGGTTAGGAGGATGGGAACCCTCACGCTCCGGCTCAGGCTCAGGGCTGGGACAGTGGGTTGGGGCATGGAGGGTGAGGGATCTAGATAGGGTGCAGGCTGCCCCAGGGCTACAGCAGGGAGCGAGGACTCCCTCCAGATCTCTCTCCCTGCAGCAGCACTTGAGCTGGGGGGAGGGGTGCCTCTCCACCAGCTGTGGCAGGTCCAGGGCTGGGCTGGACTGGAGCCAGGGGAGGGGTGCTTCTCGCCGCAGCAGGTCCAGGGCTGGGCTGGGCTAGGTCTGGGAGAGGAGCGCCTCTCCCAGCTGCGGCAGGTCCGGGGCTGAGCTGGGTTGGGGCCAGGGGAGGGGTGTCTCTCCACCGACCGCAGCAGGTCCAGGAGGTGGGGAAGAGGCATCTCTCTCCACCACAGTCCTGAGTGCCTGCGTGGCACTTAATAGTCTGCTGTATGGCCACACAGCCGCACAGCTTAGAGGGAATTTAGATTAAGACTCAATTGAGAGTCTTGTTATGCACCACAGAGCTGAAATCACTGATACCTAGGTGTGACCAGGAGCTCAGTGGGGGCCAGCTGAGGTCACTCAGGGTGAACTGCAAAGAATGGGGCAGACAATCCCCAAAGATCAGACACATTTCCTCCTAGGTTAATGAATATTCCAGCTATTACCCAAATACACACAGCCAACTCTTATTAACTAAACTAAAATGTATTAAAAAAAGAAAATAGAATATGGTTAAAAGATCAATATACATATAGACATGAGTTCAATTCTTGAGGTTCAGATACATAGCAGAGATGGTGAGCTTTGTAGTTCCAAAGAGTTCGTTTAGAATTTAGTCCATAGGTTATAGTCCAATGTCCAATACCATATTCAGGGTGTTTCCAGCTGAACTGGGACATCAATCTTGTGACTCAAACTTCCCTGATGGGGCTTAAGCAGATCTGAGATTTAAAGGGATTAGTACCCAAGGATCTTTTATACAATTTCAAGCCTTCTTTGGCAAGTTGAAGTCCATTGGGAAACAATAGGTAATTAGGGCTACTTTGAAATAGGTCCATCACCAATACTTACCTATACGAATTATCATAAGGCAATTGCCTGTTCCTCCACCCCTCACAGATGATTTACTATACATTTCAAAGAGATGAATACAGCGATATTCTATGTTTACAATTTATTTAAACTAGGATGTTCTTTTGATCTCTAAATTATCAGAATACAGCATAGACAGGGATTGTTGATTACATTGTTGACCACTATCCATAACCATGTAAATACACAAAGACACAAACGTTATCTCCCCATATGTCTTTAAGGGTTGCATTTGAGTCATTCATCTGGCAGGATGTTTAACCCTTTCTGGTCATGCATCACACTAGGTCTAAGTATTAGACTTGCTCTGGGACAGTGTCTCTGATCCTTTGGGACAGTGTGCACCAGCAGTGAGGCTCCCCCATTAACTGCTGAAATCACTGAGAGCTGTGTTAAATGGTGGGACCTGAAGACATCCCGGTGGCTGGCAGGACGCCTGGTGGATCGGTGAGCAGCTGGCAGATCTGCAAGCAGCCAGTAGGGCAGCTGCGAAGAGGCGGGCAGCTGGCAGGGTGGCCGGTGGAGAGGAACAGCGAGCGAGTGCCTGGACAACAGAGCAAGCAAGGTGCCTTCTTACCGCTCTCTCCACCTAGGGTGGGAGGTGAACTCTGCGGATATACCTCTGAACTCTGGGCCTACACTGACTCAGGACAACAACTGTGAGTGGGGTGCAGAGAAGGGATGGGCACGTTAAAGGGACTTTTGGTTGCTGGACTTAAGAACCTCAGAGAAAAGGATACTGCCCAATTACTCAGGTGAGGGGGGAACGGATCTTTTGCTCATGGTTTATATTTATCAACCCTGTTCACGGCGTTTTCCCGAAATAACATCAGGTTACTTCCCTCCTTTTATTAAAAGTTTCTTTGCTATACTCAGACTCTGTGCCTGCGAGGGGGAACTATCGCCTCCTAGAGGTGCCCAGGGGTGGTATCTGATTGTCCCAGGTCAATGGGTGTGGGGCTCAAGCCAGTTTTGTGGTATATTGTTGAAAAGGAACCCCTAGATACTGAACCTGGCCTTTGTTGCTGCCAACTCTGACTAGTAGAAGGGTTACACACGCTAGCAATGCAGCTTCGGGAAGCGTTTGCAATAACTCATGGGGCAAGTACAGTGTCACATGATGCAGGTTTCTCAATCCCATTATTCCATGGGCATCCTACTAAATTGCCAGCTGCTTTTCAACTGAAGTGGGAGGGCGAGAGGGAAGAGTGCGTGACAGGGAGTGGCGGGGGGAGGAGAGACGGAGTGTGTGTTGGGGGAGAGTGAGTATGTTGGCATGCTGTCTTGTAAAATCAGCCAAGCTGCCGAAAGCAACCAGTGCACAGCTCAGCAGCTAAGTTCCCTCTAAGCTGCGCAGCCGCGCAGCAACCTATTAAGCTCTGCACAGGTGCTCAGGGCTGCGGTGGGGAGAGATGCCTCTCCCCCAGCCCCGGACCTGCCGCGGCGCCCCTCCCCCGACGCGTCCCCAACCCCGCCCAGTGCTCCACTTCACTTGTGGCTCCTCTCTGGACCTTCCCCTGTGCTCCTCTGTGCCCCCTCGGTCCTCTCATCCAGTCAGCTGAGGGCTGCTTTCTCCTCCCCTTGACACTGGCAGGCCGGCAGGGGTCCAGAAAGGACCCCATATCTGCTGCCGCTCCTCTGGGCTGCCAGTGAAGGACGGTCCACCGCTTGGGGCTCCCCCGGGGCCCAGAGACCTAAGCGGCAGACCGCCATTATCAGTCTGGACTGCGGACGGACCTGCCACGGCCCGGGGAGAGGCATCCCAGCCCCAGCCCCAGCCCAGCCCCCTGACCTACTGTGGATGGGGGAGAGGCCTCCCCCCAGGACCTGCTGTGGACAGGGGAGAGGAGCCCCGGCCCCAGCCCAACCCCACCCCCCGACTTGTTGTGGATGTGGGAGAGGCACCCCAACCCCAGCCCAGCCCCCTAGACCTGCGGCAGATGGGGGAGGGCAACCCTCTCCTGGCCCCGATCCAGCCCAACCCCCCCAGACCTGCCAAGGATGGGGAAGAGGTGCCTAACCTATGGCCCCAGCCCCAGAGCTGCCGCAATGGAGAGAGGCACTTCTCCCCTACCAAGATCAGGTGATGCTGCGGGGAGAGAGAGCTAGGGGGAGTCCTCTCTCCTCACCGAGCCCCAGGGCAGCCTGCACCCCAATCCCATCACCCCAGCCTGCACCCCCAGCTGGAGCCCTCAACCCCCTCCCCCATCCCCTTCTGCACCCCAATCCCTTCATCCCCACCCCCACCCCAGAGTCTGCATCCCCAGCCGGCGTCATCACTCCCGTGCACCCCAACCCTCTGCTCCAGCCCTGAGCCCCCTCTCACACTCGAAATCCCTCGGCCCCGCAGCATGAATTTTGTTTTATGTGCACTAATATGGAGGTGATGTGTTATCACCTCCATATTGGTGCACATAAAATTCTTTCTACATGTGTGGGAAAAATTCGAGGGAACACTCCTCAGCAGTCTCTCTCTCTCACACACACCCATCCGCCCCTGCCTGCCTCTGTTCCTAGTGTGGGCGAGAACAGGAACATGCCACATTAATGATTTGCTCTGTGTTGCCCGGAGCAGAGCAACACGCTCAGCTGTCAGAACAGAGCTTTGAAAGGGGAGGGGTGCATGCCTGCAGGGCGGCTGAGTTCAAAACAGTGAGCAGAATGGGCACTACAGGCATTGTGGGATATTGGGGGAGGCCAGTCCTGGAAATATAATCAACGGCATCAGCTACAATGACACTGTGTCATTTTAACTTTGCCACAAAAAGCTTTACGCCTCTTGTCGAGGTGGTTTTATTTTGTCATTGAAACCGAAGAGTTTTGTCGCCAGAAGTGGCATTGCAGAGTGTACACCTCCACTGTTTATGTCGCTGTAATGGGGCGGGACTCACCACCGCGACGCTTCCTGCTGGCTGTCCTGGGAATTAGCTTTCAGCCCTTCCAGGCCACCTTCAGCTAGTGGTGTCATGCCTGCCATTTCCACTCTTTGGACCTGTGTCACTCCCCCAACCGCAGCGTCCTCTTCTGGGCACAACCCTCTAGCTGTGCCCCCACTCTGCTTTTAAGCCCTCTTAAGCCGCCCCACCACAATTGCCAAAAGCTGCCTTTTAGCAACAAAAGTCTGCAGTGTAGACAAGGTCTAAATACTTTTGAAATGGAGTGCACCCTTGTTGGAATTGGAGGGAGGGGTGACCTCTGGTAAGCATATTAGCATGCGTGTAGGTTCTTTACTATGTTTTCTCTGTAGTGCTTTCACTTGTAGAGAAATGTGGTTGCTTAGAAAGAGCTTTGTATTAACTTGTAACTGCAGGCTATTACATTGTTCACAGTCTTTGAAGAGAAAGCAAAGCATGGATGCTGGCCTATTTTGGCTGTCTGGCTTGCTGGGAATATCACAGTGCAGGCTGGGAATAGTGCAGCTTGGGGAAACCCAGGATATATTATATGCAGGTCTCTGCCTGAAAGAGATGAAGGCTGAGGAGCTGGATGCCTCAAGCTGATACCCTTGAAGGACCATGGAGAGAAAATACAAATGTAGTGCATCTATGTCACAGTTCAGGGAACTGCACCTGTATTTACACACGTTAGAGAGAAAACATATTAAAAAAATAAAAGAACCTACTCAAATGCTAACAAGCTTACCAGAGATCATCCCCCAACACCAACAAGGGCTCTGGTAGGTGTTAGTCCGTCAAATCCCACCAAGGGATTTTCCCATGGTTACAAGTTCATAACAGCTTTAGCTCAGAACAAGCACAACCATGAATAGTTCAGTCTTTCCTTTATACCACTTAGGTGTTTGATCTTCAGATTCCAGGAACAGGTGACAACAGCAGACAACGGTCTTCTCCTCAGAGCATAGCTGGGCTTTTGCGTAACTGTAGGTGGGAAATTTTCATTCACCGCCCCCTAGATATGCTCAGGCAAAGCACCAGACACTGTGTTTTCCCTGAAGGTCCATTCTTGTCTGGCACCATGTTCAGTGCAGCGCTTTGAGGTTCATAACACTTTCCAGGGTTCCCATCCCATCTCCCCTCTAGAGAAGTTAGATAAAATCCTGGCCCACAATAATACATAAGCTTTGCATTTAATACAAAGGACTCCAAATATACTTAAACTTAATAAGGTTTTTTCCAAGGATTTTGCAGAAAATTGCCATATCTGTCACATGTGGGGCGGGAGTCCCCGGCCCTGCCCGGCAGGCCCTGTCTCATAGATTCATAGATATTTAGGTCAGAAGGGACCATTATGATCATCTAGTCTGACCTCCTGCACAATGCAGGCCACAGAATTTCACCCACCACTCCTAAAAAAGACCTCACACCTATATCTGTGCTATTGAAGTCCTCAAATTGTAGTTTGAAGACCTCAAGGAGCAGAGAATCCTCCAGCAAGTGACCCGTGCCCCATGCTACAGAGGAAGGCGAAAAACCTCCAGGGCCTTCCAATCTGCCCTGGAGGAAAATTCCTTCCCGACCCCAAATATGGCGATCAGCTAAACCCTGAGCATATGGGCAAGATTCATCAGCCAGATACTACAGAAAATTCTTTCCCGGGTAACTTGGATCTTACCCCATCTAAAAACCCATCACAGGCCATTGGGCCTATTTACCATGAATATTTAATTACCAAAACCATGTTATCCCATCATACCATCTCCTCCATAAACTTATCGAGTTTAATCTTAAAGCAAGATAGATCTTTTGCCCCCACTACTTCCCTCGGAAGGCTATTCCAAAACTTCACTCCTCTGATGGTTAGAAACCTTCGTCTAATTTCTAATCTAAATTTCCTAGTGGCCAGTTTATATCCATTTGTTCTTGTGTCCACATTGGTATTGAGTTTAAATAATTCCTCTCCCTCTCTGGTATTTATCCCTCTGATATATTTATAGAGAGCAATCATATCTCCCCTCAACCTTCTTTTAGTTAGGCTAAACAAGCCAAGCTCCCTGAGTCTCCTTTCATAAGACAAGTTTTCCATTCCTCGGATCATCCTAGTAGCCCTTCTCTGTACCTGTTCCAGTTTGAATTCATCCTTCTTAAACATGGGAGACCAGAACTGCACACAGTATTCCAGGTGAGGTCTCACCAGTGCCTTATATAACGGTACTAAAACCTCCTTATCCCTACTGGAAATACCTCTCCTGATGCATCCCAAGACGACATTAGCTTTTTTCACAGCCATATCACATTGGCAGCTCATAGTCAACCTATGATCAACCAATACTCCAAGGTCCTTTTCCTCCTCCGTTACTTCTAGTTGATGCGTCCCTAGCTTATAACTAAAATGCAGCATTCAATGCAATATATGTCTATAATTGTTCTAGGTTTGTCATGTTTGGTACCATTGTGTCCATGGGAGAAAGGACTTTCAAGTGATACCAATCTTGACCCATTTCTGACATTGTATTATCAAAATTTCCAACTACCGGAGGTCTGGAAACTGGGCGGGGGCAGCGAGTGGCCCTGCCACACCACAGAGGGTGACACCACTGACATTCTGATTCAGTAGATTTGTATGAATCAAAGGGCACCTCCCAAACCTTTCAGTCATTAACTTGCCCAGGAACAACACATGGAATAATGACAGGTTTCAGAGTAGCAGCCGTGTTAGTCTGTATTCACAAAAAGAAAAGGAGTACTTGGGGCACCTTAGAGACTAAACAATTTATTTGAGCATGAGCTTTCGTGAGCTACAGCTCACTTCATCGGATGCATACTGTGGAAAGTATAGAAGATCTTATTATATACACACAAAGCATGAAAAAATACCTCCTCCCACCCCACTGTCCTGCTGGTAATAGCTTATCTAAAGTGATCATCAAGTTGGGCCATTTCCAGCACAAATCCAGGTTTTCTCACCCTCCACCCCCCCCCCACACACACAAACTCACTCTCCTGCTGGTAATAGCCCATCCAAAGTGACAACTCTCTACACAATGTGCATGATAATCAAGGTGGGCCATTTCCTGCACAAATCCAGGTTCTCTCACCCCCTCACCCCCCTCCAAAAAACACACACACAAACTCACTATCCTGCTGGTAATAGCTCATCCAAAGTGACCACTCTCCCTACAATGTGCATGATAATCAAGGTGGGCCATTTCCAGCACAAATCCAGGTTTTCTCACTCCCCCACCCCCATACACACACAAACTCACTCTCCTGCTGGTAGCCTATTTCCTAATAGGCTAATGTTTTTTCCTAATGTTTTTTCCTAACCCCCCCCCCCCCCCCAGACGTTCTGGTTTAACTTGGATTTAAACTTGGAGAGTGGTCAGTTTGGATGAGCTATTGCCAGCAGGAGAGTGAATTTGTGTGTGTGTGTGTCCCTGGAAAAAAAAAGGGGTGTGTGTGAGAAAGCCTGGATTTGTGCTGGACATGGCCCACCTTGATTACCATGCACACTGTAGGGAGAGTGGTCACTTTGGATGGGCTATTACCAGCAGGAGAGTGAGTTTGTGTGTGTGTTTTTTGGAGGGGGGTGAGGGGTGAGAGAACCTGGATTTGTGCAGGAAATGGCCCAACTTGATTATCATGCACATTGTGTAGAGAGTTGTCACTTTGGATGGGCTATTACCAGCAGGAGAGTGAGTTTGTGTGTGTGGTTTTTGGGAGGGGGGTGGAGGGTGAGAAAACCTGGATTTGTGCTGGAAATGGCCCAACTTGATGATCACTTTAGATAAGCTATTACCAGCAGGACAGTGGGGTGGGAGGAGGTATTGTTTCATGATCTCTGTGTGTATATAATGTCTGCTGCAGTTTCCACGGCATGCATCCGATGAAGTGAGCTGTAGCTCACGAAAGCTCATGCTCAAATAAATTGGTTAGTCTCTAAGGTGCCACAAGTCCTCCTTTTCTTAACACATGGAATGACTCCCAGACAGTATAGGTCATATGATACAGTTAGTGTCTGCCCAACAGCTTGTAACTTCCCTGGGGGATTAATCAGCCAGTCCAATCAGCTGTTTAGAAACATAATTGGATACATGCTGATCAAGCAGAGAATATGGATTTATGAAAGTATTGGTTTTGTCAGTCTTTATGGAAAATATGCCAGCTTCCTTCATCTTTTTTAGTGGCTAGTACATAGCATCCATCATACTAAGATTTCAGATGTATCTACTGCTATGCAGCTGTTGCCATGCCTTTGTCACACATATATTTATGTGATTGCCTATTATCTTTTAAGTGACTAGCCAGACTTTTAAGGGAACAGTTATGCTCCATGTGCACACCCCTAACTCCCACTGCGCATATCCGAGCTGGGGTTTGCACTGTGACACAAAACTGTGTCTTTCAAACTCATGTTTCTTGTATTCAATCAGCCATTCCTTTGCTTTGTCAAGTAAGTAAATAGCAGTCAGTGCTGATTTGAATAGCAGCTCCAAGTAAGCCGTGAGTGTTTCTGCATTCTTTGAGCATTTCCAGAGTAAGAAAGTGATTCAGTCATCACTGAAAGAGTTTGTTCTGCTGATATTGAGCTAGGACTGTCTTATATTCCCTAATACTATAGCCAGATTCTCTACTGGTACAAACTGCTGCAGCTTCATACAACATGTAATAATATTAAGTCAAAGGAACTGTACCACACATGTAAATTGAAATCAGTGGAGCTGCACCAAATTACCTGGGCAGAGAATTTGGCCTCCAGACTGTATATATAATACTGACTAGAATGGAGGCTTGTCATAGCAAACCAATGCTGCAAGGACTGAGACAATTGCTTACTAGTGGGCTTTGAACATTATAGGCTGGATGTTATTTTTTCCAAAGAGACAATAATTTCCCCTATAAGTTAAAATCTAGTCTCAGTGGGCTAGATTCTGATTTCAATTACCCTGCTGCCTAAAGGAGAGTCTGTCCAACTCCGGGGACCAGGATGAATCCTACAGCCAGCTCACTGGTGGGCTGCCAACTGTGGTGCTGGAACTATTTTTATAGTGGAGGTGCTGAAGGTGGAAACCCTGTATTTGGGTTGTTACTACTCCTTCAAGCCAGGAGGTGAGGCAGGACCCCCAGCGCCCCGAGTTCCAGCACCTATGCCTTTCAATGGACTCCGTGGGGAAGCAGTAGCATCTGCTTAGCAGCAAAGTGCACGGTGCAGCTCAAGATGTGATGAAGTGGGACTGTTCTTCATGTTTCCTCTGAATACTGTAGGGTTGCCTCAGTTTCCCCTATGCATTTCTTAAGTCTCTAGGTGGTGGGATAAGGGGTACAATTGTTGCAGAGCAAAGGGCCAGTGTACATAAATGGCCGACACTCTGTCTCCTGGCAACTGATGGCCTGGGCCCTTCTCCCTGCAAGGTGATAGCTAAAGGGATGGAGAACAAAGGAATCAGGTGACCTCCTGGCTCGGGAAAGGGACAAAGCCCAGAGGAGGAGGGGCTGGAGGATGAGTCAGTTTGGGACTGGCTGGGGACATGCAGTGAAGTGCAGATGTGGTTGTCTGGCTCACTGCCCCCAAAAATGGACCCGGCTGAGGGGTCCTGTTCTCTGAACCTACATGCTCTGTTTTGGACCATGTTCCTGTCATCTAATAAACCTCTGTTTTACTGGCTGGCTAAGAGTCACGTCTGACTGTGAAGTTGGGGTGCAGGACCCCCTGGCTTCCCCAGGACCCCGCCTGGGCGGACTCACTGTGGGAAGCGCACGGAGGGGCAGAGGATGCTGAATGCTCCGAGGTCAGACCCAGGAAGGTGGAAGCTGTGTGAGCTTTTTGCCCTGCAGACAGTCCGCTCACAGAGAGGAGACTTCACCAGAGTCCTGCCTGGCTTCGTAGGAAGCAGTTTCAGAGCATCACCTGGGGACTCCGTGACAACTGGTGGCAGAGGTGGGATGTACTGTACCCCGCAGATGGTACTTCCTGCAGTAAGTGACTGGGGAGCAGTAAAACGAAGGGGGATTGACGAGGACCAGGTGTGCTGAAGGCTTAGAGGGGAGCCTAGAAACTGTGGGGAGCTGAGAGCACACAGGCCTGTGAGTCCACAACAACTTGGGAACAGCGAAGTGATGGCCTATCACCATCTCCTTAAGAAGGACATTGTAACCCTGTGCAAAAAGAGAGGGAATGTTCACCAAAGCACAGTTAATCGTGCAGCTGGAGGAGGATGACCACTCTAAGGAACAGATTCCTGACCCAAATGGGGCTACAGCAGTATCTGGGAGCAGCTGGAGTGGTAGCCAGGCATGTCCAAGACTCCTGTCCCCGACCAGATGGGGGTCTTCACAATTGGGTTCCCCATCAGGGGATCGGAGACAGACGGTATTGGAGCTGAGTCTGAGGGAGCAAGAGGACTGTGAGAGACAGTGAGAGCCTGAGAAAGAGCTGCAGAAGCAGCAGCAGCATGAACGGACGATGGTGGAGCGGAGAGGCATAGGGGACCTCCCAGGGGTGAGTGGGGATAGACCCCGGGGTGCCAGTTCCGCAGGGAACCTCGATACTAAATTGCTGCCCCTGGTTAAGGGGGGGGGATGTCGATGCCCATCTCACTGCCTTTGGGCAGGCTGGCGATTTGAACCAGGACCCTGCAGAAAAGCCCTGGTGTCTAACTCCCTTGTTGGGTCCCAAGGCCATAGACTCGGTCAGCCAGATGGGTGGGGAGGTGGACAGGCTCCCGCTCCTGACCCCAACCTATACATCTGTGTGGAGTTTCCTGGGGTCAGGCCCCTCGGACCCCCAGTGGGAGCGGAAGGTGTTGGTCAATGGGGAGACGTTCCTGGGGTGGTGAGATCCTGGGACAGGGAGAACTGTTGTCAGGCTCTGGGTGGTGCACCCCCACCAGATGCTGAGGGGCTGTGTGACCTGGGTGAAGGTCCCAGGGATGAAGCCCTTTGCCTGCCTATGGCCCAGATCCCTGTGCAGACACAGGAGGGCTCAGGCTGGCTGGTGTTGGGGTTCTCCAGGATATCAGCTGTGAGACCCTGTTTGGGGGTGACTGTCTCTTTGGGACAGGATCCAGGCCCTGCTCCTGTAATGGCCAAGGGTTTGAATTTGAATCCAGGGAACCAATCGGCTGAGAGGGAAATGGTCAGTGAAAATGCAGATGACCTGGCTGGCAGAGGGGAGGAGCTGCTAGGCTTAGGCAACCTGCCTGTAACCAGACCCCTGGGGCTGGGTGGGACAAAGAGATGTTCCCTGCCCCTCTGCGCATGGGAGATGGGGCTCACGCTTGCTGGGACAGCAAGAGCAGCGCTGAGCAAGGTGGAGAGATAAGACCCCAGCTGAGTGGGGGGACCCACAGGCAGGGCTGGACAACTGCCAACCAGGTTTGCCTTGTCCAGAGGTGCTGCTGGGAAGTGATCCCATGGCAGGGAGGGAGCAACCAGGGACAGGGCTCAGCGGGGCTGTGACCCCAGGCCTAGCCCGCAAGAAGGAACAGTCCCACTTCATCACACACCCCTAGTTCCAGCATCTGTGCCTTTCAATGGACTCAGTGGGGAAGGAGTAGCATCTGCTTAGCAGCAAAGTGCAGGGTACAGCTCAGCTGAGTCTTTGGTCTTCAGCTGCCCAGATTTGCCCTGGGGACAGGGCAGGGAACCACCATAAGGTAGGTGCTTCTCAGCCATCTTCAGACATGGCAACGCAAGCCAGGACACTTCCCTTCCTCATCCCTTCTCTGCCCACAGTACCCATTTTCCTCCCGCTGCCTTTCCAGATCCACCAATGGCTATAGCTCCGGGACAAGGAGGAAGACAACTCTTCCCCATGGAGCAGCAAGGAAATTTGGTTTCCTGGACTTGCCCCTGGGACAGGTCATTCCCCATCCATTATAACTTGCACTTCTGGCTATGCCCCGTTCTTTCTAAACACTATCAAAGCTACACTTCTAGTAGAAGCAGCCAGTGTGGCTTTTAAGATAAATTTAAGTGAAAATGTTTCTCAATTTTTACAGTTTCTGTTCCCCACATTCATTCTGAAATTATGTTTCTGTTCAAAATGCTTTTGGGTGCACCTCCTGGTGCCCCTAGACTATATTAAACATTTTTAATTTTCATTCCATTTTGGTTTTATTGTTTTCCAGAAGGTTTATTTTTCCTACAGTCCAACTGAAAAGCTTGAAAGGTAACAAAAGAGCAAGGAAATATTCCCCAAATGGAGCATTCAGTCAATGTTACATATACAGTGTCTTTTGGCAATAAATGGGCTGCACCTTCAGTTACTCTACTGAGGCCTCTGTTTTAGTCACATGGAAGAAAAAAAAACTATTGAACAGTGAGAAGGGAGATTGTACAGAACTATTATAGATTGCAAGACCTTGTCTCAGAACAATTGCAATTTGTTTTACACTCCACAGCACTTATATTAGTGCTGTGCTGAAGTCCAAACTCATGAGAAATCCAGTGGGTTCAAGAATTGTTAAATTTTATGACTTCAATCCTGCGAAGACTTACACCCATGCTTAAATTTATGTGCGAAATAATCCTATTGACTTCAGTGGGACTACAGACAGTAAGTAAAATTAAGCATGGGCATAACTCTTTGCAGGAGCAAAGTTTAAAGCATCTTTGGTCCAAAGCTGTGGAGAAAGGGGACAAAAGATACAGCAATAAAAGCATAGATAACAAACACTAATTTACAGGGTATTTCCAAGAACTACAGAATATGGAGAGACACCATGAGGAAGTGAAGTGACATCAACTCATTAGAAGAAGTAGCATTAAAAGAAGGAAAAGACAGTGGCTTTGAGAGCAGTTTCAAAATGAAGAGTCGGGGGGGGTGGGGAAGATGGAAGGGAAGAGAGTTCCAAAGGGCTAGAACTAGAAGAGAATAGAGACAATATTTAGAAACACCAGTAAAAGAATGCATCACATTAAGAAGATTGTGAGATGACGCTCAAAGGACATGAAGAGAAAAGGAGGGGGTAGATAAAGAAAAAAGGTAGGAAAGGCCAGTTAGGGATACTGCTTTAAATGTCTGAATGAGAATTTTAAAGCACTGCCCTTGGATTGGAAGCAGAGCTGTGAGGTGAAGAGAAAAGAGGGAAGAGATGTGAGTAGCGAAGCAAAACAGAATTTGAGCATGACGCATAGCATTGATCTAATAGAAGTAACTGAAAAGAGGGTTGTGGAGCCCAGCATAGATAGCATTGATGAAATTTAGGAGTAAGATCACAAGTGAATCTGAAATTTTGCTGTGGGTATCAAGTATGCTAGCCAATCTCCCAAACTATCAATACAGCCCATAACCTTCCACAGAGCTGACCTGCGGACAACATTGTGTCTCACCATCCCCAGGAGCCAAGATCTCTAACAGTAATTTCATTCTTGGAGGTTGGGGAAGGGGGCTGACCAATAACCCACCTGCTGCATCCTGGGGTCTCACTCCCCCACTGTGCCAAAAGATAGGGCCACTGCCCTCTAAGCTTTCAAAAGGTGGCCTAGGAAGATAGAAGGTACCTGCCCTTCCCTACAGACAACAGGACTAGAGAAAATGCTCCTGCTGCAGCTGAGGATGCACTAAGGCCTGGTCTACACTGCAGAGTTAGGTTGACACAAGGAAGCTTATGTCGATCTAACTCTGTAAGCCTCTACGTACTGTTCCTGCCAATGTAAGTTGCCCACTACACCCACCTAACCACCTCCACGAGACATGTAGCACTTAAGAAGATGCAGTTAGGTTGATGCAGTGGCTTTGTTGACACTGCATTGCTTACATCGCCTGTTGCTGCCTTTGACAGCCCAAGGTGTCAACCCCACTGCCCCGGGGCTGACCACCGGAGCCCCACCACCCCAGGCTAACTGCCACAGCCCCACCACCATGAGCTGACAGCAGGGCTCCAGAAGTCAGCCCAGGGCAGTGGGGCTCCAGTGATCAGACCCCCACAATGCCCCACTTAAACTGGTGGAAGTGCTCCGCCCACAGAAGGAGGGTAGTGTGGACATGAACCACCAATTTAATTACTGTGGTGGCTGTAGGTCAACCTAACTTAAGGTGCCTTAATTTTGTAGTGTAGACATGCCCTAAGAGGCAGGGACATAGTAATGCCTAAAAGGTTAGCATGGTATGTAGGGAACCCACTGGGGTTTTACAGAACCCAGACACCCAAGCAAACCTGCAGGAGTTTGGACTCTGAGAATGGACTCTGCATGCTAAGGACTGAGTAGCCTGCAGGAACGGGAACCCTGCCAAGGTAGCTCAATCTCCACTTTATAGAATGTAAAACAGAAATAATTTCTGTCAGTTAATTCTTGCAGTTTACATGTATTTGAAAAGGGCAGGAAAATAAAGAGAATTAAA
This sequence comes from Lepidochelys kempii, assembly GCF_965140285.1. Lineage (NCBI taxonomy): Eukaryota > Metazoa > Chordata > Testudines > Cheloniidae > Lepidochelys > Lepidochelys kempii. The sequence continues at coordinate 99,024,173 of NC_136380.1, forward strand.
TAGATTTTCACAACTTCCCAGCAGGGGCTGGTCAATGGGGTTCCCAGGGACAGCACAAGCACGTGTCCACCAGCTACCAGCAAGTGTGAACTTTCCCTAAGAGCAGGCATGCACGAGTGCTCATGCTAGCCCAGGAAACCTTTTTCTAGAAATAGTCTGGGATCATAGAAATCTAGGACTGAAAGGAACCTTGGTAAATCATCTAATCCAGTCCCCTGCATGGATCAGCATTCACGTCGCACTCCCCGTCAGTACCCAGTCCAAGGCGGGGGAACTAATGACCCAACCAGCTGACCAAATTTGGTGATGAATCCTGGTCACATGACATCTGAGGCACATTGTGCATATGCTAAGAAGATCCAGTCCCCTGCACTGAGGCAGGACTAAGTATTATCTAGACCATCCCTGACAGGTGCTTGTCTAACCTGTTCTCAAAAACCTCCAATGATGGAGATTCAACAAACCTCCCTAAGTAATTTGTTCCAGTGCTTAACTATCCTTACAGTTAGGAAGTTTTTCCTAATGTCTAACCTCAATGTCCCTTGCTGCAATTTAAGCTCATTGCTTCTTGTCCTATCCTCAGTGGTTAAGGCGAACAATTTATCACCCTCCTCTTTATAACAACCTTTTACATACTGGAAGACTGTTATCATGTTCACACTCAGCCTTCTCTTCTCCAGACTAAACAAACCCAATTTTTTCAAATAGGTCAGTTTGTAAGGCCCTACCGTCTGGAACCTAGACCTATAGAGCTAGCTGCCCTCTCCATGCTGCCACCCCGTAGCAACTGTAACCAGTCTGAACTCCACTGCCCACCACCCGTTGTGGACACAGACCATGGGCGGTCCCACCTGACAGGCAGCGGCCTCGTGACTCCTGATTGGCTCCTTGACCTATATAAATCTAAGGGGCATTCCAGAAAGTATCCAGGCAATAGTGTGGATCTTCTGTAGTTGCTATGACTAATCCTGCTACTTGCTCCTGAACTCCTGGCTTTCCCGACTCTGATCCCTGGTATTGACCCTGGCCTAGAACCTGACTATGTACTTCTCTGCTGCTCGCAGCCTCAGGTTTGCCCCTGCACTGGTCCATGGTCCTGACTACCCTTGTTGGGATCGCAACAATGTTTTCTCGGCCTTTAATCAGTTTTGTTGCTCTCCTCTGAACTTTCTGCAATTTCTCCACATCTTTCCTAAAGTGTGGTGCCCAGAACTGACTGCAGCACTCCAGTTGAGGCCTTATCAGTGCTGTGTACAGTGGAATAATTACTTCATGTGTCTTGATTATAACACTCCCAGAGTTATGTGGGAGTTTTTTAAAATGTATTTGTTTGTTTGTTTTTTGCAACAGTATTACATTGTTGACCCATATTTACTTTGTGATTCACTGTAACCCCCAGATCCCTTTCTGCAGTACTCCTTCCTAGGCAGTCATTTCTCATTTTTGTATTTAAGCAATTGATTACTCCTCCCTAAGTGTACTACTTTGCATTTGTCCTTATTGAATTTTATCGTACTTATTTCAGACCATTTCTCAATTACATGTGCTCAGTTAACTCTTGCAATCTTCAGGCATTTGAAAAGGGCATGAAAATAAAAAGAATTATTTATAATAATTACTTATTATATTTAAGTATAAGTGTAATTCTGTGGCCGAGTTAATGATAGAAAGGTAAGGGAGGTGTCATTTTATTTATAAAAGTCTACAGAATCATAATTTCAATGGTGTTGCCATCTGCAGTGCGGCAGGGGGATTTGTTCCCTGCCTCCCCCACCCGCCAACCAGGCCCCCAGCTCCAGGCCCTTTGTTGGGTGGAAATTTTGATAATAGAGTGTCATTGGAATGGATTGAGTTGGGTATCATTCAAAAGCCCTTTCTTCCATGAATGTAGTGGCACCAGACATGACAAACCTAGAACAACTCTGTAGATATATAATTGAGAAAATATTTAAAAATCCACTTTTTAAATTACATTTCAACGCAGGCATGTCAAACATGCAGCCCTCACAAAGTTGAATTTGCCCTTGACTGACAGTACAGTGTTATCAGTTAATCTGCAGAACATGGTACACTAACCCGGTACAGATTACTATAAATGGAAGGAGTGCTTCAAGTTGATTTGCCATTATTGGCAAAAAAGAAGAGGATCAGTAGTATTGATTATCAGGTTTGTTTATTATGCCAAAAGAGTTATAATGAGGCACTGATTAAGGTGGCAAAAAGGAAATTGGGTTGTTAAAAGGTCACCAGTTCCCATCTGTGCATTTGGTTCAGATGAAGCCATAGAACATGAAAACAGAGCAATGAAAGTTGTCAGGGGGGTGCTGGGCCTAACACAGCATCCAAATGCTCTTTTTCAATTTTTCCTGTCAATCCTAGAACTCCATCAAACTTTTGAACAAAACATTAAGCTTGGCTGGGATGACTTCCCAAAAAGTAATCAAGCACCATCTAGACTCGTTAGGTGCTGTTAAAGGCCAAGAAGGGGCAATTTTAAAGCTACAGGATGAGTTTACTCCTATTAGCAACCCATTTGTATATGATGGACTGGAGCTCATTAATATCATGATAACAAAGAAATATCCAAGTCTCTGTCAATCTATGGGTTCCAATCGAGAAGAATAGATTAAAGTTGTGCTCAGATGCAATGAGTGAAGGTGGCAGGACTATTACTATTACAGAGCTAACCACAGACAGATCATTGTTTTATCAGCTCCTGGTCATGTCCAGATCTCAGCATGTTGTTGAACTACGTAAGATTTTAGGAAACTATGAGTTCTTTGTGGTACCAAAATTGATGTTTGAATGAGACAGAACAAGGTATATGTGCCAGGCAAAAAGCAAACTAGTGCACATCTTGCGTGGTCTTCCTAAACCCACACCTACTGACAACGTGACTGGTACCTTACGCCAGCATAGCAATCATACATGGTATGGCTGAGGTACAAGATCTCGACAAACCAGAAACTAACACTTGACAAGATTTGGCTGAACACTTCATTATGAAGCTACAGAGAAAACACTGGATCTATGATGAAATCCACCTTATGTTTGATATGTATGCAAAGGAATCCACTAAAAATATTTCCAGAAAGAAGAGATTCTATGGTACTGCACCTCTTCAATACAAAACCATTGACTCCACAAACATCTCCAATGTCACAATGAAGAAGCTAATGCCTTGTATTTGTATGAAGGAAGAGTTAACTGCAGACCTTGCAGGAAAAATGCTCCAGCATGAGAAGAATTGCTCAACGAATTTCATAGTCGCACGGCATTAAGAAGCTGCTGCCTCGCACTGTTCAGTGGAATTTCTTTGTAGTTCCTTTGAGGATGCTGGCATGCAAGATAATTGTAGTGTCATTAATTCCACAGAGATTGGTGCTACTAAGCTCCAGATTTTTGCACAAGACACAGATGTTCTAGTGATCACTGTGAGATGCTATCCAAGACTTGCGCAAGATTCTGTTTCTGTGCCAGCTGCTGGGAAACAGAATTGCTGTATATCCCTCAGACCGGTATTCCTATCACTCGAGCCATTTAGAGCCAGTACATTGCCAGGTTTCCATGCCCTTTCAGGACATGAAGATTGGCTAAAAAGACTAAATTATCTTCCTGGAAGGCATTTGATTCAGCCTCCAAAGACTGTCCTTTCCCTGAAGGTGCTCAGAATGGCTGAGGCAGTCACTGGGATCATAAATGCACTGTAGGTATTCATATGCCGCGTTTACCCTTTGGAGACCAACATTATGACACTTTCAGAGCTACATTGGTGAATATTTTCCAGAAAGCAGACTAATGGAGAAAAATACCTGCTATGAAAACGGCAAATTAGCAAGCAATGGAATGGCTCTGGGATGACTGAGCAGATCCAAAACTAGCTTCCCGTACTGGGCATGGGTGGCTCTTGGAGGATGGACTGATCAGTTATGTTTGAAATACCATGCACTCCTGACTCAATCCTTCAGCTAATCAAATGCTCATGTAGAAAGACCATCCTGCAAATGTTTGGCCTGCCTAGTACAAAGCTGTGCGAGTGTGGCACAGATGAGGATCTGCATGACAACATGTCTAACAGTGGTGCTCTAGATGGAGATGACACTGATGATGACTTTGATGAATAAATGTTTTCAAATCTACAAGTCGAGGGTAACTTCCCTAGGATTACCAAAGATCAGTGTTGTGGGATTTTTTATTTTGTTTTTTATATAAGCAATGCATCCCTGTGTTAAAGTTTAACTTTAAAAAATGCTGGCTTTTTAAACATTTTTCTTGGCTGTATATCTACATAACTGATCTAGTTTTGTCATGTTTAGTACTAATGTGTTTGTGTGAGAAAGGGCTTTCAAATGATACCCAACTGGACCCATTTCTGATACACTGTATTATCAACATTGTCACCAACTGGAGGACCTGGAGCTGGGAGCCAGTCGCACAGCAGAGTGTGACAATTGAAATTATGATTCTGTAGATTTTTATGAATCATTAACTTGCTCACGGAATGAGATTTACTCCATTACGCTCCTGTTTCTGCCCAGGCGCATTCTACAGCAAGAGAAATTAAAGCCGTGGCTTGCACTGCTCCTGGGAAGCCCATTGTTATGCATCATGAGTGCTCCCCAGTATGTGTGCGTCTGCTGCCACTCACATTACCCATTGCTAGGCAATGCAAGCACTTCTCAGTGTCAGACGGCATGATTCTGATTTCATTTGTGTGAAAATTAATGTACATGAATCTAGTTCACGCAGAAATAAAACAATTACTTCCTTTTGTAGCTTCTTCTGTAAGAGTGTTCCTCTGAATATACGCACTTGTGCGATGCGCCCTGGCACTGCAGAACTACAGGAGCCTTCTGGAAAGCTGTGCTTGTTAGGACACCAGAAACACCCTCTCATGATAGTGACTGTTCAGAGCTCAGATTATAAAAGCGTCGTGTGGCTTTAACTGCCTCAGTTCCTTCTACAAAAGCCAAGAGCCCAGGAATAGAACCCTAAGGATTGCAGAACTGTTCTCTCAAACCAAGCATCAACTCCATATGCTAAGACAAGAGAGTAGTGTGGAGCAAATCTGCAAAGAGAACTCCATGTAGCAGACCTTGCAGGTTTCTAGGATGGAAACTTTCAGAATGCAAACCAGGGATGCTGCCTTAGCACTGGTAGAGTGAGTTTTAAGATCCTGAAGTACTGACACAGTGCCTATAACATATACCATAACACGTCTCAATGTACAGCCTAGTCCACTGGGACAACCACTGAATGGAAGTGGCATTCTCGTTATACTGATCCCCAAAGGCTTCCACATTTAGGAACAAAACTTTAAAGCCTGCTTTTCCCAGCTGAGGATAATATTTTGGGAAGAACATTGGGAGAACTCAGATACTACTTTGATGTAAAACTTGAGATGAGGCCACAGGTCAACTTTGCGCCTGTAAAGTCCAGTGAAAGGATTCAGTCTTCTTGCAGGAATAACTGTGATTTTAAATGCTGCCTTTACTAAGAGATGTAAATGCAGAGCACTTGTCTTAAGGGATCCGCCAGTGAGTCCATCAGTCCATCAGTCCATCAGCCTTGCCAATACACAGTTATGATTCTGTGCTATGGGACTGTGATGCTCTATGACTGAAATAGGACCATGGATATCACGGCTATTGCCACTGTTAGACAATTGCAACAAATCTTGTACAAAGTATGTCATGTAAGGTGTCAATGGAAAAGTTATCATTTGCTAAATAAGATTATCCTGTTTATATGCATGTATCATTTTTATGTCTGAAGTTATGAATATTGCTATGCACTGATACCTTACTTATGTTCTGTATTCCTGGGAAACACCTACCAGATAAGACAAGACAGCTTTGTGTTGATGGCCCATCAAAGCCAATAGCTCTCACAATGGGCCATAGCAGAAACTCATTCTGCCCAGATATCTCTTCCTGCTAATGCCTTAGCCTCCAAGGGACCAATGGCTACCCCCTGTTAGTCAGCAAGCCATGTAAGGACATGGGAAATGGACTCCATCTTGTTCCAGTAATTTTCCATCAAAAGACTCTGGCTAATTTCCAGGCACGTGGCCAAGGGTATAAAAGACCCCTGGAATGACACCATTTTGCCTCTTTCCTGCTCTGATTCTCTGGACTGTGAATTTACAACTAAAAGGAACATACTGGACTATGGACTGAGGACCTTTCAATCTTTTGGAAGTTATCAAAGACTTTACAAGCCAGCAGTCTCTATAACATCACTGCTACAAACCTGATATAAGAACATTGCCATTATTGTATGTATATGATCTGTTAACTATTCTTAACTCTTTTTTCTTTTCTTTTATTAATAAACCTTTAGATTTTACTTGCTAATGAATTGACAGCAGCATGATTATTGGGTAAGATCCGAGTTATATATTGACCTGGCTGTCTAGCTGATCTCCTTAGATCAGAAGAATCCTTTGTTTGATTAAATTGGTTTTCAGTAACTACTCATGATAGTCTCGTGTCTGGGAAGGGAAATAAGGGCTAAAATGCCTAACGCGATTGCACTTTTGGCTTCTTTTTAACCGATGTAGTGAGACAGATGTTTACTTTTGTTATTGGCTTGGTATAATCTAATGACAGAATAACCACCATTGCGGGGTGAGTCTGCCCTAGTTCTCAGCAGTTTGTCCTGAGTCTGATATTCTCAGCTGTGACCCACTGAGGCACAGTGACAGGGACCAGTGAGGAACTTTCAGCACACATAATTATTGCTTGAGCAACTACCTTAGCTGGCAGCAGTAGAATGCTGCTATCTTCCATGCACTAACCACTAGAGGGAGTCTTGACACATTTCAACAGCTTGTCACTTATTCTTCCCATCCTGATAAGGGAATGTCATCTGTGGTCTTCAAGAGTTTCAGAATACTTGGATGCTAATTTTGTCACAACCCCCACAGAGATCATCGGCAGTATTTTAATTTGTTACCATCCGTGCACAAACCTCTACTACTTGAACTAAAGTAATTCCGTTTAGCTGGAAAGCTGCTACCCTTTAGAAGGGCTAGCCATTAAAGGGGGATGCAACAGTCATTCTAAGTATGTTACATCCACAAAAGATTGCTCAGAGCTGAGCAAAACTGTCATAACCATACAGCTAAGGGTAGCCTAGAATTCTTCCTAATCTGTAAGGGGTTAAGAAGCTCAAATAACCTGGTTGGCACCTGACCAAAAGGACCAATGGGGAAAGAAGATACTTTCAAATCTGGGGAGGGGAAGGCTTTGTATGTGCTCTTTGTTTTTGTGTATTCTCTGGGAAAGCAGAGAAGCATCAGGTCAGAAAACTCCTTCTCCTAAAATCATTCTAAAATGAGTCTCAATATTGCAAAAAGAGTAAGTAAATAAGGCAAGGCACGTTAGATTATCTTTTGTCTTTAGCTTGTGAATTTTCCTTGTGTTAAGAGGGAGGTTTATCCTTGTTTTTTTGTAACTTTAAAGTTTTGCCTAGAGGGAAATCCTCTGTGTTTTGAATCTGATTACCCTGTAAAGTTACCCTCCATCCTGATTTTACAGAGGTGCTTCTTTTACTTTTTTTTTCTTTATAATAAAGTTCTGTTTTTTAAGAATCTGGTTTACCTATTTGGTTGGTAGATTATTCTCAAGCCTCCCCAGGAAAGGGGGTGAAGGGTCTTGGGAGAATATTTTAGGGAAACAGGAACTCCAAGTGGTTCTTTTCCTAAATCTTTGTCTAACTCACTTGGTGGTGGCAGCAGTACCCATCCAAGGACAAGGAAGGATTTGTGCCTTGGGGAGGTTTTTAACTTAAGCTGGTAGAAACAAGCTTAGGGGGTCTTTCATACGGGTCCCCACATCTGTACCCTAGTGTTCAGAGTGTGGAGGGAACCTTGACAACAACATTCTTCTAATAGCTGGCTATCAGTGAAAATTTCAGTGTGGCTTTTCATTTATTTTTCAAGCTTCACTGGTTGGATTTTATCCCACTACTAAAGTCACAGGTTAATTCTTTAAGATTCCTGACTGACTGAATCTACCCCATGTGTGCAGAGGAACCAGCAGAAGCTCCTTTGGCTTAATTTCTCAATCCAGGTTTCAGAGTAACAGCCGTGTTAGTCTGTATTCGGAAAAAGAAAAGGAGTACTTGTGGCACCTTAGAGACTAACCAATTTATTTGAGCATAAGCTTTCGTGAGCTACAGCTCACTTCATCGGATGCATACTGTGGAAAGTGTAGAAGATCTTATTATATACACACAAAGCATGAAAAAATACCTTCTCCCACCCCACTCTCCTGCTGGTAATAGCTTATCTAAAGTGATCACGCCCCTTACAATGTGTATGATAATCCAAGTTGGGCCATTTCCAGCACAAATCCAGGTTTTCTCACACACACCCCCACACACAAACTCACTCTCCTGCTGGTAATAGCTTATCCAAAGTGACTACTCTCCTTACAATGTGTATGATAATCAAGGTGGGCCATTTCCAGCACAAATCCAGGGTTTAACAAGAACGTCTGGGGGTGGGGTAGGAAAAAGGTAGCCTATTTCCCCTTGTTTTTTCTTACCCCCCCCCAGACATTCTTGTTAAACCCTGGATTTGTTTAACAGATAGTGGTTGGGGGACCAGTAAGAGATCTGTCTGACTTCTCATCTGTCTGACTTCTCCTGCTTTCTCTCCCAGAGATTAGATTTATTAACCTTCTTGATGTCATGAAAAGCTTCTCTTTTCTCTCCGCTGTCTGGGTAGGGGGTAAGTTGAATCCCTGTCAATAGAGCTGTAGAGGTTACCCAATGCGCGAGATAGGGTATGCAGATCTAGAGGAATTATGACTGATGGCAATAAATTCTGCAATATATGGCACTTCATTTCAATGTGATGTTGGTTATATTTTTTTTAAACATAGTAAAAAGTGCCCAGACTTATTTTGTTCAGTGCTTTGCTTTGTTGTCGTATAAAATAAGCATTTTAAAATAGTAATGACAAGGCACTGTACTGTGGTTCTGAGTGCGACTGTACTAAGGCCTAACACTGGAGCCAAGCTTTAGGAGTTTCACATAATAGAATGTGGCAGATGGAATAGAAACAGTTTTTTGTTTTGTTGGGGCTTTTTATGGATAATACATTGTTGAAGATGTTTTGGTTTGGTTTTTGGAGTAAAGAAATCATTGTTATGCCATGGCAACCAGAATACGGAGGTAGCTTGCTGCAAGTGGGTCTGACGAAAATATCGCTGAAACCAGCCAGATTGATTAAACATCCTAAAAGTAAACATGATAGTCATTAGCATAGCATGTTGTACGTATTCTACCATCTAGACACATGAATCATTTCAGTTATGGCTGTTTGTCAAATTCTTTGACGGTGAGAGAAGAGCTGAAAAAAGTCTGATGCTGGCAAAATGATTAATACAGTTCACAAGTTTGCAAAACTACTCAACTTGATTGTTTAAAAGCACATTTTAAAAATACAAATTTTTTAAATATAAAGGAATTAGGTCTTATCTGAAAGAAGCAATAAAATCTCATAATGGTAAATGTCCAAACAGTTACAAATACTGAGCTGAAGTTCTCAATAAAGCAACTGAACATAAAGCACTGAACTGAGACACCGCATTTACAAGCTATTCCCACCAGGCTACCTCCACCAGGCAGAACTCCACAACTTGAATGGGACTCCATGCAAATGCAGAGATGTGCCCATGTGAAGCCAGTGGCAGGATCTAGCCTTTCCTTTCTTCCTTCTGCCTGGTGTTAATTATTCTACCCTCTAACGGCTGACAGCGGCAGCACAGGAGAGGTGTTGTTCGAGCAGCCTTACAGACAACTTACTTCTTACTAAACTATTTAAATGCAGTAAGCCAGATTTTAGGTGCACTGGAAGATATCCCTACCAACTCAACTGAACCCCACAGAGCGACTTGGGATTTCCAGTGGAATAACTGAGATAGGAACACCAACTAATTAATCCATTTAGTCCAAGATCCTGTCTCTGACAGTATCTAGAAGCAAGGTTCAAGAAACTACACACAGTAGACAACCATGGAATAATCTTGTCAATAGGGATAGTTTCTTCCTAAACCTACAAGTGCGTGGACCATGAGCTGACGCACGAGGATTTATATCCCTTCTTACATTAGATAGGATAGAAACAATTTAACCGTCCATATAAATGACTGTTCCTTTTCTGAATCCTGCTTCACTGATGACTCATGGCAGTGAGTTCCACAATGTAATTATTCCTTGTGTAAAAATGTCTTGATGCTAAACTTGTTGCCTTTCGGCTCCATTGAATGTTCCCTTGTTCCTGTTTTGATGATGGGGTAAATAGGAGCATCCAATTTACCTTCTCTGTCCAGTGTAGATGTTATATGCCTTCCATTATAACTCTCAATCTTCAAAGTATTTTATTTTCACAACATTCCTGTGACAGGGAAGTACTACTAGAGATGGGGGAACTGAGCCACAGAGAGCCTATATCTACACTTTGAGCTGCAGGTACAATATTATTCTTGAGGAAACGGACGTATATTTGCATGCTCAAAATAGTAGTGTAGCAAGAAACAGCAGCATCGGTTACATGCCAGAAGTTCAATCCCGTCTGAAACGATAGGTACATACTCAGATGGCTAGCCCATCATGCTACCATTGTTTAGCATGGTGCCTGTGCAAGGTCTGATCAGGGTGTGACTCCTCCAGCTGGAATTTCCATTTCCGGCATACAGTCTCAGTGCTTTGCCCAGGAAGGCTGTAGCAGAGCAGGAACTTGAAGCAGGATCTCTGGAGTGCCAGAACAATGCTATAACCATTGGACAGTCCTTCCTCTCTGCCTCTATTTTGTATTCACTACCTCTCGTGCTCTCAATTATTATTTTCTCTAAACTAAGCAGTCTCAATCTTAATTTCTCTAAATACAGAAGTCTCTTGGTACCCCTTACCCACTTTCTTCACCCATTTCTGAACCCTTCTTCTTACTGATGTTGGGTGAACAGAACTCAATAGAGTATTTCAGGCAAGATTTATATAACGACAATATAATATTGTCAGTATTTCCTATCCCAAGCTTTATATGTATTAACTTTGTTTGTCTTTTAACTTCCACTGCACCCAGAGAGAGGTTTTCATTGAGCTGTCCATGAAAACGCCATGGTCTCCTCTGAGGGGTTAGAGTTAATTTAGAACCCAACAATAGGTATGACTAGTTCAATTTTTTTCTTCCCCTTGCTTTGGTCAACAGTGAAACTCATCTGCTATCAATATGGCCTCCTCTTTACTAACCCTGTCAGTTTTCTGTGCCAGCAGTTTGGTTCTACTCTTGGTAGAGCCCATCCCTTTTGGTTTAGGTTCGTTCTTCCTCCAAAATATTCCTCAGTTTCTAATAAACTTAAATCCCTCCTTTTTTTCCCCCTCTCATCTTCTCATCCATGTTTTGGGACTGTAAAAGGCTTCCTTTCTAGCTGGCCCTGACCATGGAAATGGATGCATTTCAGAGAAAGCTACACTAAAGGACCTTGGACTTAAGTTTTCTTTCCTAGTAACCTAAAATGTAATCTCTATAATGTTTAGATCTACCTAAATGCTATTTGCTAAATACCGTATTTGATTAATATTACCAAGATTCATAGACTATTTTATTCTACAAGTTTTTTCTGTGCTTAACCAGTTTTGTAGCTGGCCAAATAAGTCATCAAATATATTATTTGATTTAATAATGCCATAACTTTTTTTAAATTAAAAAATCCCAAAACAGGATTCTTCACAGGCAGGTTGAGCATGTCTCCTCCAGAACAAGTCTTGAACATGGGAGCAATGTGCTTCTTATATCTTCCTAGTCTTACTCTTTATGCACAAGAAGTGTGAGAAATGAGTACTGATTTGGTTCATCCTTGTTCTTACTTATCTGCAGTTGGTGAGTTGCTTTTATGGAGTCTGATGCCAGAAAGCACTGCTAATGAGTTACCAGATTATAAACTCTCTTTCACTCAGTAGTCATTTGCAAAAGCTGAAAAAAATGAGGAACACTGGGATTGAAGTAATATAAGCTAGTGCAAAAATTCTATAGACACCTAGATTTATTATAATAAATGTCTTTACTGCTTGAAAATGTGCTCGGCACTTTATAATAGGACATGGTCCATGGCCTAACGAGGTTACAAACTAATGGTCCTGATCCAGTAACTGGCTTCAGGTGAGCTGCTCCCTGCAGCTGCATGTAGTTGGTTGAAACACTGTGCACTCCCAGAAACAATCCCTGATATCAGTGGGACAACTGATGGTAATATCTGAAGGATAGGACCTAAATTTAGACATGATGCTTTGAGAGTGGGTAACGAACAGTAGCCTGGATGGTGCAAGGGTTACTAAAATAAATAATTATTCACTTTAATCATGTGCATTTCTTGATGGTAAAATCATGGGGGGGGGGTAATTATGAATAGGTTGACTCACTGCTTGAGGGCCTCACAGACAGTTGTTTGGAACTATTTGGATTGCAGTCAGAATTAACTTAAAAACATGTCCACAAAAATAGAGACTTTAACTGGAAACACAAAGAATAGTCGTCTGCCTTCTAAACTTGTCTAGACCTTGTGCAGCAATGATGCAAAATAAGCCGTCTGCTCCTATATGGAGTGCTATAGGCAAAGCCAGTACATACGAAAACCAAATTAAAATTGTGATGATGATGATGATGATCCACTCACTGGTAAAAACGAAACCCTTCTTAAAATACTGTGTTGCGTTTTGTTCCCCACGTAGTAACAAACTGCACTGCAGCACTTTACAAAGCTGTAGAGTGAAGCAGCAAGGTGACTTCAAGGACTACAAGGCATGAGCTGTCGTATGCAGAAACTGAAACACCTCAGCCTACAGAATATGGCTTCACTCATAAGGTAAAGATTCGAGTCCATCTTCGGTTATCTAGGCTATGCAGCCAGTTGAGACTCAGGATATTCTGTTTGTTTCAATTACTTTTCTCTCAAGTGTGTAAATGATATGGTGAATTGGTAATGACCAGTGCTGGGGGAATAACTGTGATAAGCAAAATGCAATGCTGTCTGAGATTGTCATTTCTATTCAGGGAAAAAATATTCTAATTATAATGTAGCCACATTTAAAAGTGTTTCATCAAGTCCATCAGCATAAGGGCACAGTCTGACAGGCTTATCGTTATACATTTACAAATTTTGACAATCCTGTACGTCAGGACATATTCTTCTCACCTCCTGTGATTGGCACCACTGTAAATAGCTTGTTGCTCTAGATTAATCGCCTTGTCCGCAAAACATATTGATCCTCCTACCCACATTCAGGCAGCCGGTACAGTGTCCTGGATTCGTGTTAGCATGCAGAACATCCTGTGACCAACTGTCAAAGTCTCCACAGCTCTCTACACATATATGTAACTGCAGCACGAGAGTATATGCACTTCTTGAATTTAAGAGTCATATGGACACTGAGGGCTCAGTCCTGTGAAGTGCTGAACACCCTTCACTCCTGTGGCAGTTAAGGGTGCCCAGCATCTTGCAGGATTGAGTCCTTATTAATTACTGTTATTTGTTAAATGCATAATTTCTGTATAAAATAGACCTCTTGAATAACTCAGTACATTTTGCTTTATACTATACAGAAAAAGTGTTTTTTGCAAAAAACATTGTGCATAATAAAATGGATGTTGACATAATTTTAACATTCATTTTTCAAAGATAGACATGCATAGTAACTTTTTACTTGATAAATTCTAATCGTCTTTCACGCTTCATGTATATAACAGCAGCAGCTCAAGGCTGCAGCAGCTTTGAGATCTTGGATGGAAGGGACTACAAGTGCAAAGTATTATTAAAAAAATAAAGCATCAGTTTGTAAATGCCTTACAGTTTCGTCCTAGCCTGTCCTAGAGATTCCTTGCTGGTAGGCATGAATGTACAATACAAGATCTATTTTAAATGAAAAATGTCGTGAAGGCCCCAGTTTTCAGATCTCTTGTTTCCAATTGGAAAAGGAACTTTTTTTTTTAATTTCCGGAAACCTTAAAGCAATCTCTTTTTTTAAAAAATGGGCAAGTACATGGCAGCAAAGTGAACCAATTAAAATGTCATTATATATTTCAACCTGGAGGAACCCAAAATGCTTTGCAAATGCAGCAATCACTTTCTCCACCATTGAAAAGCAGCCACCAGTGGAGTGCCACTGTTTAAATGTGTGAAAGTCGCATAGCAGACATCTCGGGCAGGAAATGAAGAATACTATCCCATCACCAGAATGCAGTTACTGATTTTGGGATTTGGCTGGGAGACCAGCACCAGCACTCTATGGAGCAGAAAGTGCCACTGGTTCTTTCTAATCACAAGCAGTCAAGATCTCAGTTTTGTGCGCATCTCTAACAGGAAATGGGGCACCTGCAGTAGTAGAGAGTAGAGTTGGGTGGGAAACGGTCCTTCCATGCTGTGAGAATTTTTCAAGATTTCTGCTCTTGCACCTCCTGAGAGAGCCAGTCTCTCTCACAGAATAGTTAATTATTTTTACAAGGTGGGACAGCTTCTCCAAGAGAGACCGAGAAACCCGTCATGGGTTCACAGGGTCTGGTCTACAGCCGGGCCTCTAACCTGTCCCCGGGGAGTACCACTTATGTGCTGCACCCTAAGGAGCCCCACATTTCCACAGAGGCAAACCTGTGGCCTTTATGGCTTTTAGCTGGGCCTTCAATACTTTAATATTGTGTTACTTTCTGACAAAAGATCAGGTTGCACTTGTTATAAATGTTTTGCTATGTACTCATGGTTCCTTGATGTTTTGATTTTTGGTTTTTAATTGAGATACCTTTTAGCAAAATTCACAATTTCATAGTGATTATAATTCATTAATGACTCTTGGTTAATGGTGTGGAGAGTGTGCTTTTAAAATCTGTGGATGATGCCAAACTGGGAAAGATTGCAAGCACTTTGGAGGACAGGTTTAGAGTTCAAAATTTGACAAATTGGAAAACTGTTCTGAGATTAACAAGATGAAATTCAGTAAAGGCAAGAACAAAGTACTACACCTAGGAATAAAAAATCAGTGGCCAGGTGATAGTATTGTTGTAAAGGATCTCGGGGTTATAGTGGATAACAAATTAAATGAGTCAACGGTGTGAGGCAGTTCCGAAAAAGACGATTGTAATTTTGGAAAGTATTGACAGGGAGGTTGTATGCATAACACAGGAGGTAGTTGTTCTGCTCTACTTGGTACTGGTGAGGCTTCAGCTGAAGAACTGTGTGCCAGCATCAGGCACCATGCTTTAAGAAAGATCTGGACAAACTGGAGATAGTCCAGAAGAGGGAAACAAAAGCTATAAAAGGTTTACAAAACCTGAGCTGTGAGGAAAGGGTTAAAAAAAACTGGGCATATTTAGTCTCGAGAAAGGAAGACTGAGGAGGGACCTGACCACAATCTTCAAATACGTTAAGGGCTGTTAGAAAGAGGACGGTGATCAGTTGTTCTCCATGTCCACTGAAGGTAGGACAAGAAGTAATGGGCTTAATCTTCAGCAAAGAAGATTTTAGGTTAGATATTAGGAAACTTTCTAACTATAAGGATAGTTCAGTGCTGGAAAAGGCTTCCAAGGGAGGTTGTGGAATCCCTATTTGAGGTTTTTAAGTATAGGTTAAACAAACACCTGTCAGGGATGGCCTGGTATATTTGGTCCTGCCTCCGCTCAGGGGGCTGGACTAGATGACCCTCGAGGTCTCTTCAGTTCTACGATCATATTTAGCTATGACTTTAAAACAAGTAGCGAACTTGACATCAGAATCAGCTGTGGGGTTTTTTGTTTTGTTTTTTAAACAAAGCCAACTCTCTGTTACCTTGCTTCTTTGGCATAATTGCCAACACCACAAAATACCTGCACGTGCTGCATCACATTCACTAACTATAGAACTTAGTAAGCAAAAGGAGGGAACTTGACATCCTGTCATAAAGAAAATTATTCCCCCCAATTTTTTTTTGAGCTATACCAATGTGAACATAATCTCCTGGGTGCATGCTCTTGTTTCCTTACAAAAGATCTGAAAGAGATGGAGTGAAGAGAAAATCAAAAGGCTAGTATTTACCAGTCTCAGTCTTCCAGGTACTCGGCAGAATTATCATCTTCTAGCCTGAAATATAAAGGAGCTCAGAGACAGACCACTGATGGTAATTAACAACTGCACTTTGTAGGCTTTCAGTCTAATGAATACATAAATGAAAAATCAATGAAGGAGGCTTCCAAAAAAAGAACACCACACCAGTCTTAATGATATTCAAGCTGGCTAAAATACAGTTTCCAACCTACTAGAAATCTCTTCTGTTGAACGGGGCACCTGCTACTGGCAATGCTATAAAATGCTATCCTGTTCATTTATATTACTTTATTATACAGTTTATCATCTGAGGAAGTCACTAATCCTTTTATTGATAAGGCAAACAAGTATATTGATTTTTTAATTTGAAAAACATTAAAATAACTACATCTCCAAAGCTTTTAGTTCAAAAAGATAAGAAATTAAATCATTCAATGCATAAATTTTTTCTGCATCATTTGAGGAGATTTGGAAAATCTCCTCAAAATGAAGCAGATGTTCTAAATAACCCCTTAAAGGGGATGGATTAAGCTCTGTACACCACCAGGCTTAGCTGAAGCTGCAATTCAACATTATAAATTGACAACTTCATCTCCCTTTAGCTGAAGAAATACAGTATACGTTTTGTCCTTGTTACAAAGAGTTTCTGCAATCTCAGTATGAATACTCAGTAGGATATAACAATGGATAGTCACATCCCAAGGGGATCAGAGACACAAGACTTCACTAAGTGTCTAATATTCAATGATGTGATCACCTTTTTGGCCATCATGAACGATATATTGCCTAAGCTGACGGTTCTGTGTTAAAGTAGATCTCTACACTGCTGGAAATGTTGTGATTTCTTTACAGTGTCTGTTAGCAGCAGAATTTGATCTGGTATAGCAGTTAAGTTCAAAGGGCCAGAGCCTCATGAGTTACACTGATCAAACATCTCTGCAACCAAGGTCTTGCACTGGTGTGTAACTGGAAAGCTTGGCCCAAGGTACCTAAAAGATCTTTTGCCAAGTGATGACTTAGCTGCTCATGGTACAATGGCAAATACAGCTGCCATTATGCACTCAGCACCAGCTCACATGTCTCGCCTTCCCAGTAGCAAAGAAGGGTTTGGAATTTGGATGCTCTGGGAGGGAGAAAAATTATTAGATACAGACTCAAGCCTTTGCAAACGTATTTTTATTTACATTACACACATGGTGCCTGACTTCACCCTATCCAGGGGTGGATTAACAGCAAAAGCAGCAGCAAAGCTGACAATTCACAGGAGTACCTCCACTTTCAGAACTCTGGCAAAAGCACCTGTTTGAACAACTTCAGCCAGCTCTCTCTTGCTATTTTAAAGACTGTCTCAGTGGGCAGGTGGAAGTGCCCAGAGAACTTCCTAGTCTGCTGATTGGCTCCCCTGTGGTGGGAACATCCCAAGAATTGTCAAAGGATCAATGGGGCATGAGTGACTGTGGGCTGTCCCCCGATGGGAACCTTGGATGTAATTTGACTAAAGTTGTGGCCTGGTTAAAGCCCATACACTGTGTCCTTGACACCTCCTGAGCACACCCAGGTCCTGATCCGACAAAGACTTCTGCTTACCTAAACTGTTGGGGAAGAGTTAACATGGTTTTTGTAAAGGGGAATCATGCCTGGCCAGTATACTAGAATTCTTTGAGGGGATCAACAAGCATGTGGACCAGGGAGATCCAGTGGATATAGTGTACTTAGATTTTCAGAAAGACTTTGACAAGGTCCCTCACCAAAGACTCTTAAGCAAAGTAAGCTGTCATGGGATAAGAGGAAAGGTCCTCTCATGGATCAGTAACTGGTTAAAAGATAGGAAACAAAGGGTAGGAATAAATGGCCAGACATTCTGTCCCTCTCGCTCACTATTGTGGAATGCTTGGGATGAAGAGGCATGGCTTTGGTGTGTGTCTGAGGAGGTAGGCATGGTGCAGGCTCTGTCCCCTCAGGCACAGCAAAATGTAGCAGACTGCCTGCTTAATGAATTATTCCCATTGTCTTTGTGAATTCCCCCAGGAGCATAAGACAGGTGTAAAAGTTTTAAGGCTCCTTTACATGATCAGAGTTGTGTAAAGGACAGTATGGCCTTATAAATGCTTATGGTGCTTTAGTGATTAGAACTGGTCTAAATTTTTGGACTGAAAATATTTCTTATCAAAATGTGCTCCATGAACTGTTTGTTACTGACATTTCTGGAGCCAATATAAATTTCCGAGCCCTCACTTGTTCTTCAGTTGCCTATGATGTAACACTGAGCATATGGTTGCATATATTTGTTGACTAATAACTAGAAATAAAGGGTCAAACCTAGCTACATTACTATTAGGCAAGCTTTCTGGGGATTTCCTCCAATGCTTCCCATTCTCCATCCATTGTATTGTAGTTTGAATAAATTACCTAAATAATTGAAACCAGCATGAATATATTGTGGTATTTTGACAAATAAAATATGCAGAATTTTGCAGAATTTTTAATTTTTTGGTGCAGAATTCCCCCAGGAGTAAATTATACATATAAAATGATGGGATTTAAATTAGCTGTTGCCATTCAAGAAAGAGATCTTGGAGTCATTGTGGATAGTTCTCTGCAAACATCCGCTCAGTGTCAAGTGGCAGTCAAAAATGCTAACAGAATGTTGGGAATCATTAGGAAAGGAATAGATAATAAGACAGAAAATATCATAATGCCTCTATATAAATCCAGGGTACACTCACATCTTGAAAACTGAGCGAAGATGTAGTCACCCCATCTCAAAAAAATGGAAAAGTTACAGAAAATGGCAATAAAAATGCTTAGGGGTATGGAACAGCTTCCATATGAAGAAAGATTAAGACTGGGACTTTTCAGCTTGGAAAAGATTAAGGGGGGATATGACAGAGGTCTATAAAATCATGACTGGTGCGAAGAAAGTAAATAAGGAAGTGTTATTTACTCCGCATAACACAAGAACTAGGGGTCACCAAATGAAATCAATAGGCAACAGGCTTAAAACAAACATAAGGGCAGGGATGGTGTCCCTAGCCTCTGTTTGCCAGAAGCTGGGAATGGGCGACAGGTAGTGTTCCCTCTAATTTTTTACATCCATGTGCTGAATGAATTTTGTTATGTGCACCAATATGGAGGTGATGTGTGACACATCACCTCCATATTGGCGCACATAACATTCATGTGGTGGGGATGGTGCCGAGGGGTTCGGAGTGTAGGAGGGGGCTCAGGGATGGGGCAAAGGTGTGTGGAGGGATGAGGGCTCTGGGGTGGAGCTGGGGATGAGAGGTTTGGGGTGCGGGAGAGGGCTCAGGTTTGGGGCAGAGGGTTGGATGCAGGAGGTGAGAGCTCTAGCTAGGGGTGAAGATTCTGGGGTGGGGCTGGGGATGAGGGGACTGGGGTAAAGGAGGGGGCTCAGGGCTGGGGCAGAGGCTTGGGGTGCAGGGGGTGTGGGCTCTGGGGTGGGGCTGGAGATGAGGGGTTTGGGGATGCAGGCTACTGCAGGACTGTGGTGGGGAGAGAGGACTCCCCCCAGCCCTTTCTCACCTCAGCAGCAGGGGCAGGGGCAGGTCACAGCAGCTCTGGCGGGCCTGGGTCTGGGTCGGGCCAAGGGAGGGGCTCCTCTCTCCTGGCAGCGGCAAGTCCGGGGCAGGTCTATGTTTGGGCCAGGGGAGAGGCGCCTCTCCCCTGGCCACGGCAAGTCCGCACAGGGGCCGGTGGGGAGGGGTGCCTCTTCCTGCCACCGCAGGTCCATGCTGGGGGAGAGGCATCTTTCCCTGACACAGCCCTGAGCCCCTGCATGGGGCTTCATAGGCAGCTGAGCAACCGCACAGCTTAGAGGGAATTTAGGCAATGGGATGGATCACTTCATGATTACCTATTCTGTTCATTCCCTCTGAAGCACCTGGTATTAGCCACTGCTGGAAAACAGGATACTGGGCCAGATGGACCTTAGGACTGACCCAGTATGACCATTCTTATGTTCTTACATGCTGTGGGCAGTCCTATTGAAGTCAAGTCTTTGCAGGACTTTGCCCAAGTGTCTTAAGTCCTGATGAAGGATGGGTGAGAGCCCAGAGGACTGGAGGACAGCAGACATAATCTGTCTTTAAAAAGAAATAAATTATTATACAATCAGTTTGTTCACATCAGGAGAGGCCAACATTGATTTGTCAAGAACAAATCATGCCAAACCAGTCTAATTTCCTTCTTTGACAGGGTTAGGGGCCTAGTGGATAGGGGCAAGTGTTAGATGTGATATATCTGTACTTCAGTAGTAAGGCTTTTGACTCACATCCACATGACAGTCTCACAAGCAAACTAAGGATATGTGGTGTAGCTTAAATCACCAGAGGGTGGGTTCACAGCTGGTTGAAATTCCTTACTCAAAGAATAGCTGTCAATGGTTTGCTGTCCAATGGGAGAACATATCAAGTGGGGTCTGTCTTGGGTCTGGTATTTATTCAATATGTTCGTTAAAGACTTGGATAATGGAGTGGAGAGTATGCAACAAATACGTGGATGACACCAAGATGGGCGGGTTTGGAGTATGTCTACAATGGGTCTGGGAGTGAGCCTCCCAGCCCGGGTACACAGGCTCGTGCTAGCAGGGCTTGTGATACCACACTAAAAAGAGCTGTGTAAACGTTTCTTGGACTCTCAAGCCCACCCCACTCTCAACCACGCATTGTACAGAGCCCCAGCTGTGTTGTCTAGGCAACTGTGTGTTTGGGTTCTTCTGAGTTACCGTTGTGAATCTGAAGAAATAAAATAGTGTTACATTGCAACCTTCCAGCAAGCATGTTTGGGTTTTTTTATAACTTTCCTGTGTGTATGCTATGAACAGTGTTGGCCCTTGACCCAACAGCAAGGCAGCCAGGCCAAATTTTAGTGAGTTGCCTTGTGATCCCATATGCCAGGATGCAATGTCACTCACTCAGCTATGACCCAGCTGCCCACCCCCACCATCACAACGGAGGTGTGGACCAAAATTTGATTATGTGGTGATGTGACTGCCACATGGGATCAGAACACCACTCAAATTTGGGCAGACAGGCAGGTAACCTTGGTCCTCGCCTAAGAAAAATTCTGGCTGTGCCCCCAGCTGTGAACATAACATCAACAAATTGGAAAAAACCCGAAGGAGAGCAACAAAAATGATAAGAGGTTTGGAAGACATGACCTACAAGGAAAGGTTGAAAGAATTAGGCATGTTTAGTCTAGAAAAGGGAGGGGCATGATAAGTCTTCAAATATGTAAAAGATTGTTATAAAAATGATGATCAATTGTTCTCCATGTGCACTGGAGCATAGAACAAAAAGTAATTGGTTTAGTTTGCAGCAAGGTAGCTTTAGATTAGATATTAGGAAAAACTTTCTAACTATAAGGATAGTCAAGTACTGGAATAGGCTTCCAACGGAGGTTGTGGAATCTCTGTCACTGAAGGTTTAAAAGAACAGGTTGGACAAGCACCTGTTATGGATGGTCTAGGTATACTTGGTCCTGCCTCATCAACATGGAGGACTGGACTTGATGACCTTTTGAGGTTCCTTCCAGACCTACATTTCTATGAGTAAGCCCAATCTGCAGCAATAGGGCACCTTTAGTGTGGACTACTATAATTATCTTTCCACTTTTGGTACACCTGAACATTAGAAGCTTTTCTTTAAATATTGAGGGAAGGAAGGAATTTTGGCCAGGACTTGGGGGTTATCCCCTATTCCTTTATTTATATATTAGTCCCCCAAAAGAATGTAAATACAACCGAATGTAACATGCTATTAACTAACAAAGACCAACTCCCAGCTATGAAATAAAATAAAACTACAATGGAAAAACTAAGAATAAATCTAATAATCATAATGTTGCAAAATGGAATTGCTAACATCCACCTGGACAGCTATTAAAGACACTGACAAAAGACTTTGATTTAACATTGCACTGTAAGAAGTTCTTCAATGTAGTCACTTGTCAGTGTTGCATAGTAGTAACATATAAAGGTTTGGATAGTGGCTATAAGTCACTGACTGTATTATAAAGAAGATCTACTCATCAGCAGCAGTGCCCAGACACATTGTATCTGAGATAGACTCAACATCTCTGGAAGTGCATCTGGCAGCACCTGTTTCTATTTCATTCAGCCCTTTTACAGGGTTTATTGTGAGTAGGGTGACCATATTTCCCTATGCTGAATATGGGACACCTGGTAAAATTATTCGTATTCAAGTGAGTTGAATGGCAATCAATCAGAACTATGCAGTACAAACGTTCAAATTAGCATCAAGTTGACTGAACCCCTGTTAAAAAGAAATACTGAGTAGTTGGATTCTAATTTTAATTTAATTCTAATTGGATTTTAATTTACCTTCTTATCTTTAAGGCTTTAGGGCTCACACGGGGAGAGGTCACACACACACACGCTCCCATACACCTCTCTCACACGGGAGTGGACCAACTGACCCAACCCTCCTGCCCATTGCTCTTCGCCCTCCATGGCTGGCTGGGCCCCCAGAATGGACTCACATCTCCTGGTACCTGGTGCCATGCCTTCCCGAGGCAACACATGGGGTCACATGCTTTCCCCCCTGCCTCCATATTTCTGCCAGGGTTCACACCAGAATATGGCCAGCAGCAGCTTTTCAGCACTGTGCAGGAGGGAAGGGATGGGGAGCTGCTTCCAGCCACAGGGAGGAAGGGATGACCTGGTCCATGTCTTTGCAGAGCTCATCTCTTCCCTCCCCCCGCCCGCTCATGGCTGGAAGCAGCTTGCCCCTTCCTGCCCGCACATTGTCGAAAGGCAGCTAACACCTCCAGGCTGCTGCTGGCCACCGACCTAACCTGGCCACCTCTGGCTACAGCGCAGGCAGGAAGGGGTTAAGGCCTAAAGAGGCATTGTGCACCAGGGCCCTGGGAACCTGACTGCTGGGGCTTCAGCGAGCCCGACCAGAGAGGTGGCTCAGCAGGAGAGGGTGCCTAGGGGACAGAGCAGCCCCACGCTCCCTGTGGGCAGGGTGCAGGGCAGGTGAAGAGGGTGCTAAGCCCCTGCCTGGGGGGCTGCTGTGGAGCCTGCAGGGTCAGGGCCCAAACAGGCTGGAAATCGCTTTTCCCCCTCCCCCCACCACTCCAGAGCTGAGCTGAGGGGCGGAGAGGCTTCCCCGTGCCAGTGCTGTGCAGGGCTTTTGGCACATGCAGGGCTCAGCTCCTCCTGGCCAGCGCCCTGGGCTGAGGGGTCTTGGGATTTCCCGAGATGTCACCTCAGCCAGAGGCAGTGGAGGAAGGAAGGAGCCTGCCGGCCAGGCTGTTGGTAAGCTGAGCACTCCAATCGGGGGCTGGTTCTCCGCACAGTGCTGGGAGTGGGATGCACCCCGCCGGGGGCGATACGGAGGAGCAGCGGGGCTGGGGGGTGATGGGGCAAAGCAGGGAGAGGACAGCAAGAGGCGGAGCACGTAAAGGGCAGATGGGTGGGCAGCAGAGGCAACATGTAACCGACTGCCACCTGCTGCCTGCCCGCACTCACCAGCCACCGCAGCTCACACCGTGCAGCCAGTGCTAGCAGGAAACAGGACGGGGGCAGGGTTTTGCTGGCTAAGAGCCAGCACGCAGCAGGGGCTACGCTGACAGACCAGTAGGGGAAGTGGCTGGCCCTGCATGCTGCAGCTTCGCCCCACTACCAGCCTTGCACACCCACACCCATCGTCAGACACTGGACCCCCCCGCAACTCACTGCTGGTGGGCGGGCATCTGGCGAGCAGGGATCCAGCCAGCAGCAGGAACCGTCAGTACTGATGGGGATGTGGGGGAGACAGAAAATACAGGACAATTTGCCCGTTTTTAAGAAAAAGTGAGGACGCTTGCAGGAGGGCTTAAATAAGGGACTGTCCCTTTAAAAATGGGATGTCTGGTCACCCTGATTGTGAGTTACTCTCTTTATCTCTCCAGTGCACTCTGTTGTCCACAGTGGAAGGGAGTTGAAGACATGGCCTTGCCTTTGCCCCAGCCTATGTGGCTTCTAATAGTGCTATACCCCATCCCTACACACCAGGAGTATGAGTAGAAACTCCTTGGGTTCTCTTGCCTTCACTCAAACATATGGCTGCCATAGGCCTATCTAGCCCTAAGTAGCCATTTAAGGCCTTGTGGACATCAAACACACACCCTTCTTTCTAGAAACGGGGCTAGAATGCTACAGAACATGGAGACTCAAAAAATATGAGATTCTAAAATGCATTCTATAGACTATGTTAAAATAACATGGGCCAGAGCCTTAGCTAATGGAGCTAGTCAGCTATACGGATTTACACAAGATGAGGCTCTGGCCTTATATTATTTTACAAGGTCATTGAAAACAGGAAAAGTGAGCAAATTTTAAAAGTGAGGACAGAATCTCCCTCTACGTTCTTCATGCTGTGTATAAAATAAGGTATCATGCCATGAGTAATGGACAGCTTCCTCAGTGCAAATGATCTGGGAATCGTTGGTTTGGGTTCACAACTTTAAACATTCTTTTTAATTTCCTTGTAAGGGTTTCTCTCTCTCAAAACCTGGAAGATCCCAGAGTGTATACTTACCACTAAAGAAATCGGAATAGGTCTATTCTACTTCCACGTGGTTCACCTTGCATCTGCATGCCCTGCACATTTGAGGTATCAAGCCTCCAAAAAGGGTTATGGTCTGACTGAAGGATGGCAGATTTAATCAAAAAAAAATTGTTCATATGCCACCATTTGAAAAAGGTAGCTTGCTGGGCTGTATAATGGGCACAAATTAAAGCTGAAGCAAAGTAAAGCCTGTAAACTGGAGAGGCTATCTAGCCACTGGGTGGAAAGTTCTTGACTGTCTTTGTCCAAAGTGGCACATTTCAGTATGGTTTGTTCAGGTAAAAGAAAACGACCTACTTCTGAGAACAAGAATTAACAGGCATGTTGTAATTGGTACCCGTTCTTGGGACTGCGCTCCCAGGGTATGATTAGCAGAAATTCTCCTAGCTTTAGAACTCTAAAGCCATTAAGCCACCTCACTGCTGAGTGTTGCGTGCCAGCCCCTGCTGGGAGACACTGTACCCTCTACTAGCCCCTGCTGCCTCTTGCAGTCAGCTCTTTTTCAGGAAAAAGTTAGAAACAAACACCACAAAATGCAACCCAACTTTGTGGGGACAGTGGGTGGAGACATATTATTTAAAAAAAACCCACAAAAGACCAGCATTTTGCTCCAGGGATTTCTCTCTAAGAGGATTACACAGCAGTAAAATTTTGTTACAATCTGGCAACGGTAACGTTTAGGTTTCAAAGAAGCCACATGATTAGATCACCTGAAAACAACCATGTTTAGACATGATTCTGTAGGAAAGTTCTGCTAGCATGGGCCTTTATTCAACTCTCATTGAAGTCAGTGGGTGTTTTTGCTGTGGGATGCAATGGGACTAGGACCATAGACTCCTTTCATTGTAGACAGGGACAAATCTGGTAAAGACAATTATAATAGGCTGCATCTGATGCATATTAAAAATTCTTATGATGCTGCAGAAGATCTGAAGCCACTTTTCAGACTTTAGCATTTCAGCTAATAAAAGATTTTGTGCACTGACAAAATAAATTAAATCTTGTTTATTTTATATTACAGTAGTGACAAAAGGCTGGGGATCCATTGTGGTAGACAAACACAGTAAGGGAGACGCTGCCAAAGAGAGTTTTTATAATTTAAGTAGACACTGGAGACAAAGGATGGGGGATAGTGAGTATTACGGTCTCCAGTTTACAGATAGGGAGTGGAGGCAGCAAAAGATTAAGTGACTCACCCAAGATCAATGGTGAGTCAATGGCAAAGCTGGGATAGTTTAAATCTCAGGCCAGTGCCTTAATCATAAGACTTACACAGAGGAAAAAAATCACTCTCAAAATTAAGTTTACCTGAAATAAGTTTGGAGGTCTATAAAGGCAAAGCAGCATGGCAAACAGCACACTAGTTTATAAGGCGATATAATTTTAAATCGGTTTTGTCAATTACGTTGAAATTTAATTTAAAAAAAAATTCAGCCCCCAGGCTGCTTGCTAAATATCCCACTGGAGAGAATGTTTGTGGTTGTAGTTTGTCGGCATTCATCTTGAAGCTGATAAATGAATTTTCAACTTCAATTTTGGGCTGTCTAATAATTCTTTTGCAAAGAGATATGGACCATCTCACAGGGTTGAGAATGCAGAGCTTCTCAGCCACTAGGCCTGCCTGTTCGAATTCAGCTAATGTCCAATAGAGTCTGAAGGTGATTGCCACCTGTTGCAATGTGAAATTATTTTGGTTTCAGTTGAGTTCATGGTGGCCAGGAGTCCACATCCCAAAACCCACCGCCATTAATTAACTGGCATCTTTGTTGACCTTGATTGGCAACCTCATTGCAGGAGGGAAGCCAGTAGCTGAATGGATTTGCATCTATCCTCCCTTCCAAGAGAGAATACCGGCAGCGTCGGGCTGAGGCACCTTCCTGGGTAGGAAGGTGTGAAGAATCTGCACTGCCTCTGCCCATACTGTATCTGCCAATGGGCGGTTGCCATACTCCGGCCTGTCAGTCCTGCACCTTTCCTGGGTATGACACGTCTCTTCTCATGAGAGCTTTAACAAAATTTGGAAAGCTGCTTGTCCAACCATTGCAGTAGAGCAAGGCAATAGTAAAGCAAGGCAACTGTGGGTCCCCGATGGAAGTATCAACCACACAGAAAAGTGGTACTTCATGCTGATTTCATTCAAGTCAAGCAGTGGCATGTCCACAAGAGTGCAGTGGCATTTCAAGCCCACACAAATTAAGAGGTTCCCTCGCTCATAATTTTCTCCAACATTTTATGGGAATGTGGAGGCTAGGTGACCGCAGGATGTTTCTGTCCATCCAATCAATAAATCTGTTTTGTAAGTGCAATTAGCTCATCTTTATGAGCTAAAGATTTTGACACGACTTGTCAAATTTGGCAGAGGAGGTTTGAGTTAAGATCTAATCAAAATAATTGTTTTTAGCACTGACCACCATTTAATGTGGTGGTGATAAGTAAATTTGGCCTAGAAAATAGGACACAATTCCCTTGTGAAAACTCAGTGCTGACAGTTGCAAAATTTACTTTTTAAAAATTAAACAATTCTCCCTTTAAAGAGATGCTAGAGAATAAAGGGAGATTAAACTGACTGAAAGTAATAGAGGGAAGGACAAGGGGGGGGAGAGAAAATCGGTTTCTGGTCCATCTGGATGCCTTCCTTGATCTTGGTTTCTCTGCAGTCACTCTTTTACCAGAGTCACTTTTTGTTTTCTAAATACAACCACCTGCAATAACCCAACCCACCTTCACTGCATGTGGAATAAAAGTGAGCCAATCATTAGGCTTTTAAAGGTGATGTAAGCACAACTTACATACATGCATTCAGTATGTCGGATGGGTTAAATGGAAGAAAAAAATTGTACAAGTGATTGATGTGCTAAATTTACCCTTCCATTAAGTAAAAAACAATTTTTTTGCCCACTGTTGACAAATACTAAGAAATGTTTACCTGGTTTTTACTGTAATTCCACAGAAAGCTATTCCTCTATGTTCCTACTGGGGAAAGGGCCAAGATATTTATTTTTAAGGAAGCATCAGGAAATGTTGAATATGCTCAGTTACAGTTCCTTATTCAAAAAATATTTTTCAGCTGTACAGTATTTCTTGCAAACGTAGTGACATCATAGGGCAAATTTCTCAGTGTGCATCTTTAACTGCACACCGAAAATGTGGAGGTGCATCAATTTGCATATGTGAAGATTAGCCTATATTGCATTAGCCCATGGCAGTGGTAGTCAGTCATGAAGTTACAAGCTTTGGGCATGCAAAAATAAGATGGTATGAGCTCACATAGATGCACCTGCAAATGTTGGTAATTGCTGAAATTTTGGCCTTGTATGAGCCTTTATAAAATCTTCTTCACAGTATGTTTTTCCCCAGGGATTTTTCAGAAGATATACAGTGCCCCATGTTACTCTTTCTAATCAAAAACTAATTTCCCCCTCTCTCCCTCAAAAAGGGCTCCAGAATTATCATTAAATATAAGGATTATTCTGCTAAATGACAGCCAGACTCTTAGCGGATCACGAGTATGTTCCTTCCCCCCACAAACAGATCAAGTAAATCCATAATTAAATTCAGGATTCACAGGCTGGATTGATAGAGTGACAGGCTGCTACCACCTGACAATGTCCGCTCCACAAAATATTTTTTATTCTAAAAAATATGTCCCCTGCCATGTTGTATGGCAATACATTTAGGCTGAAAATTTCATGAAAACTGGTTTCCTTGTAGTATCTTCGTGCCATACATCAACCTTTTTGGTCTTATCTAGGGTTAGCCCTGTGATGTATTGGAGAGTGCTATGGGACAGTGTTAAAGAATCACACGGCCACTTTCT
The DNA here is from genome assembly GCF_965140285.1 of Lepidochelys kempii. Classification (NCBI taxonomy): domain Eukaryota; kingdom Metazoa; phylum Chordata; order Testudines; family Cheloniidae; genus Lepidochelys; species Lepidochelys kempii. The sequence goes on from NC_136380.1 coordinate 99,052,663, forward strand.
TTTGGAATTGATCAAGGAACTTTGTTAGAATAGGAACAGTATCATCCATAAAGCTACATTCTGCTTCTCTGCAGAGTTTCTGCCTAGAACTTTCCCCAATACCTCTCTTGCTTGGCTTCCTAATAGTACACACTCCTCACAGAAGGAGGTTTTAGAGGATCCTAGAAGCAACTTGCTAATATTTTGCCACTAAAGTGAAGGGAGGGTTAAAGAGACTTTCCTATTTCTAACCCCCACCCTGGATACTAGTCTCTAGTGCCAGAAAAGACATCACCAGGGCTCATGCAAATATAGTTGAAGAGCGCATATTTTGCTGTTGGGACCCAAATAGAGCTGTAGATTCAGCTTTGCTTTGTCTGAACACTGCAGTTTTGGACTTCATGGAGGTTCCAGTGGAAATGAACGCTATCAGGTTAAAGCTACACTCTTAGCAACAAATGCATTGCTAGAATAGACATATGGCATAGTCACAATATATTTTCAGTGTAATATGGAGCTATTTAGCCTTACAATTCTAGCACTAATGGGTATTAGCAACACTGCTAAATCCAGGACCACACACTTGGAATCAAATAATTCCTTTTCTAGTTCTGTATTCCATGCACTGCAATAGACAGTCTTCTCTAGCAATACGTCAGAGAATCCAGTGTCCTACTAAAGAGCAAATTGCAAGATTCATTTATGGAGAGGCACACAGTGGAGAATTTCTAGTCTTTACAATAAATTTCCCCTTGATTACATGAACAGTTCCTAAGTCACTCTGCATCACTTCCCCAAATGTATAGACATCTCATACACACTTTTATGTATGGGCTTACTCTTACACTTCTTTTTTCCTCACTTGCACCAATTTTTACACTGGTGTAAGTCCACTGAATTAATTGTGGTCTTACACCTGATTCTTGCTGATGTAAGAGAAAAGAATGGGACCAAGTGACCTCAATGTGATTTAGGATATGTCTACACTGCAATGAAATCCCAGGGTTAATAGAACTCAAGTTAGCAGACCTGGGGTTTGTTAACCTAGGCTTGAGTGCCTACATTCATTTGTAACCCTAGGTTAGGCATTGTTTAATCCTGGGTCCCAACCTGGGACTCCAGCATCTACACTGCATTATGAGGAACCAAGTTCAACCACTGAGATCCCAGACTTCCTAGCGCCCTCCCAAAATGTGGCTGCTCTAGCCCTTTGTTTGTGCTACAATGTACTAAAACTTGACTGTCCACCAAACTTGACTGTCCAGAGGACAAAGAAAGTCAGCCCATGGGATTGTGGGATACTTTTGGTGGACTCCCAGAGCATGAGTTCAGTGGGGCTGTGTCTATACTGAAGAGCAACAGGGCTTTAACCCTAGGTCCCAGCTTGACTCAGACTCAGAAACTCCACTGCCATTGTTGGGTAGAAAAGGTTCAATTTATTAAGTGTACGTAGTTGCCATCTTGGATTGGTAAAAGGAAACCTATCCTCCATCTTGGCACCCCTTCTCTTTCAGCTTTGGCGCTCTTTTCGAATTTGGTGCCAAAGCAAAGAAAAGGTGGGAAAGGTAGTGTCTTGTGTCAGTAAAATCTGCCTAGCAAAAGGGAATGTATATAAGGGAGTGTTCACACTCTGAGGGGTATTCTGTGTCTCTGGATCCTGTGAGGGCAGGTCATCCCACTGAGGCATAGGTGACCTCCCACAGTTTACCAGCCTTGCTATTAGCTAGAGCCCTGAGGGAATAGGACGTAAGGTGAACGAGGAACACCTACCAAGGTTCCCTTAACTTACCTCCACTCATCTGTTCCACCATCACATGAGACAGTGTTTGCATTCAGCGTGCATGATGACGAGATCAAGAACAGAAGACAGAAGACACCATACTGAAGATCTACTTACCTGTCATCGAAGTTCCTGAGGTCTGATTCCTGTTGTGTTCCTGTTCCTGGCACCTGTCCCTGAGGTCCTGGCTCCCATGTGTGTTCCTGTTCCTGTTCTCCTGTCCAGTGTCTGCAAGACATGGTATCGTCCTTCTCTCTTATTTCTGTAAAATCCCACTGGGTAAAGGTTTGGGCTTTGGGTTCATCCCCACTTCCATCATCTGTGTTAACAACCGAGCAGTTATTCTTTGTGTTATCTTAGTTGCAGGGAGTCCTAGTTTGTTGTTGTGTATCTCAATAAACATCATTCTGTTGTTTGCAACCTTAACCTGCCTGCATCTTAACTAACTAAAACACCATTGATAGGTGCGGAGTGGGGTAGGATACTGCAGATAGCCCAAGACAGTTAAGAGTAGGTTTTACTTCACAGAAGAAGGGCTAACACCATGGGGTCCTGGGACCCTGGGTTAAGTGTGATTTGTATGTAGATAGAAGGGGGGCCTGCATTTGAACTCCGCACTTACATTGAAATATAGATTACCCTTAGTGGTTAGGAGGGCTTGTAGGTTTTAGTATGTTATACAGGCCATTAGCTATCACTAGATTCACAGTTGAGCATGGCACTTAAACATAAAATAAGTGGTCTTTGCTGTGAAAAGTTTACTAGGTAGCTTAATACAGAAAATGGCAGGAAAAGAGAAAATAGTGGGTAAGTAGGACAAAAGTTATGACAGTAAATCTTTTAAGTTGCTTTGGTTACTAATGCTGGCATCTTGGAAGTTCAAAAAAAAGTTTGTATTTCTGTGGCTTTTGTAGGGAAGAAAACCTATCCCAAAATAACTATAAAGGAAGCTCACAGTGGGTTTTATTACAGTGAGAATTCTAAATCCACCCAACATTCATCAAAGCACAAATGAAACTAGGAAGTTACTAAATTGGATCTGTTGAGGTTCATTTTGAGTGGCAAATTTTAACACTAATAAATCAATTCACTCACTGAAACAGCTGCAGATCTTGCAATAGTGTTTTTCTTTTGAAGAGAAGATGCTGAATGAACTTTTAAAAAGTGTGTCTGAGCTTTCCTGTATGAATGAGTCAGAATTCTGTTGTTTAAGGTAAAAATGTCTTTTAAATAAAAATCTTTCGGGCAGCAGGATAAACATACATTTTCTGTGTAAACCCTACTATGAATTCCTTTATTAAGCTTTATCTTACAAAGCTACCAACATTATTTACTCTTGATTTGATCTTGTTTTATTCCATATTTAAAGCCAAAAGGCTTAATTCAGTGGCTGCTTTAAAGTATGCTCTGTGTGCTATTATATTTGCGTAACAGCAGCTTTCAAAGAGGCTACTGGTTTTAATGAACTGCGTTGCTCACATCATATGAAAATCTTGATCAGATTTATGCCCTATTTGGAATGCTGTGTGTGTTCCGTGTGACCCAGAGGTATTTAGCCACAGAGTGTGAACGTGCCCTTTTTTCAGGGTCTCGTACAAGGCCTATGGGGAATTTTAGTGGTGCAGTGGCCTCTGCCCAGGAATGTATGTATCCTCCTTAAAGGTGGAAATTGCCCCTGAAGAGTTCATGTGGTGAGACTTCATCCCATTACATTTACATCACACACAGTGCCTGCAGAGAAAGGGATTTGGGTGGGATTTAGTTCTATGCAGGCTTCTAGCCTTGTAAAATAAATTCACGGAAACTTTAGATGAGTACTGACTAAAGGTCCTGATCCTGCAGACACCATGGCTTAACCAAGTGGTTCTCAGCCTTTCCAGATTATTGTACCCCTTTCAGGAGTCTGATTTGTCTTGCGTGTCCCAACTTTCACTTCACTTAAAAACTACTTGTTTACAAAAAGACATAAAAATACAAAAGGGTCACAGCACACTATTGCTGAAAATTGCTTACATTCTCATTTTGTCTGTATGAAATTTTAGTTCATACTCACTTCGCTCGTGCTTTTTATGTAGCCTGTTGTAAAACTAGGCAAATATCTAGATGAGTTTACATACCCCCTAGAAGTTCTCGGTGTACTCCCAGGGATACACATACTCCTGGTTGAGAGCCACTGGCTTAACCTCTCTCTTGCAAATAGTCCCACTGAAGTAATCAGGACTAATGCATGTGCTTAACTTTATGCACTTTGTGGGTGTTTACTGGCTCAGGGCCTTAGTCTTGTCATCCAAGGCTCTCAGAAATCAGACACCCCAAGGCCCAGAACCCCTTAAAGGCAGAGTGGTTCTCACACCAGTTCTCTACAACAGCTCTTCAAGTATAAAAATAAACAGTTGTTGTCTGAAGAGTTCCATGGAGAATCCATCCTATCATCTGCTCTACAAAGTGCTCATTAAGCAATGCAGACTGTCAGCTGTCTAGAACAGTCAAAATTAATATGCAATATTATATTTAACCAGCAGAGCACTATATTTGCCCTTTTCTAGTCTTCTGGAATCTCTCCCGTCTTCCATGACTTTTCAAAGATAATCGCTAATGGCTCAGATATCTCGTCAGTCAGCTCTTTGAGTATTCTAGGCAGAGCTGTCCCTAGGGTACAGTGAATCATGGCAACCGCTCCGGGCCCCACAGACTGGCGCAATTGGCTGGCATGGTCAGTCCCAGAAGTGACAGATTCATCACTTCTGCCCTGGGCCCCGCACCACACTATGGACAGCCCTGATTCTAGGATGCATTTCATCAGGCCCTGGTGATTTGAAGACATCTAACTTGTCGAAGTAATTTTTAACTTGTTCTTTCCCTATTTTAGCCTCGATCCTACTTCATTTTCACTGGCATTTACTATGTTTTACCCTTAGAATTCTAGATTCTAAAGTTCAGCTACATTGTTGGCACGTCCCTAACCATATAATAGCTTCACTTTCTCCATCTCACCTTTTTATTTAAAAAAAAAACAATACTTACTCTTTCCCCTCTTATGGATTATGACATACAGTATAAAGACTGTCTTGCCTCAGGCTTTTCTACTCTTATTTCTCCCGTATCATGAGCATACACCATTTCTATGAAAGACATAGAAAAATCATTGTTCTTGCCATAAGATTTGCCTTTCCTCTTCTCCCTCTTCCACCCTCCATTACTTCATCACACAGATTTGCCTTGACTCTTCTTTTTATTTCTCATACTTGGACACAAACCGACCAGCAGTGTGTGGTGATGACTAAATCATTATTCCATGGGTATCTACCCTGAACTGTCTTTGTCATCTAGTGGTCTTTAAAAGTATGGAGTCTTTCAGTATCTGAGTATATTCCTCATTATTTATTGTGCGTTGTACATCCATTTCTGACTTGCAACATTTTGCTCTTTGTTTACAAAATTCCTGACTCAAATGTGAGCAAAGTTAATAATCTTGCAGATGTTCTAGATCAAAACATATTATAGTTTTAAAACACAGTAAAAGGTTGTTTTTTCTATTTATATTAATCTTCATTTGCACACCTTCAGGCTTTTAGCAGATAGTATCACTTAATTTTCATTAAGGAAGAAGTGGACCCTGACAGCTAACCCCGGTGTGGACTGACTGTGTACCAGTTCCTGAAGATTTCTGGCTTTTTAAAAAGTTGTTCTGCCTTAGTCCAAACCTCTCTTGTCATTTTTGTGGGTCTGCTCATCTGTCACTGAATATCATTATAATGAATTATTTTTATTACACTTGCTTCTAGATAGAACCAGCCCAGCTAAGATCGAGGCCCCATCAAGGCACTGCACAAGTACAGAGTAAGAAAGTCCCTGCCCCAACAGCTGACCATCTAAAGAGTCAGGGCAGACAGAGGGCAGGAGAGGACACAGAGGCATACAGAGGTGAAGTGACTTGCCCAAGGTCAGAGGCAGAGCTATGAATAGAACCCAGATCACCTGACTCACTGGATGAAATGCCAGCCCCACTGAATTCAATGAGCTTTGCTCTTGAGTTGAATGTAGCCAGCATTTCACTAGCCTGTGTTCAGACCACAAGACCATGCTGCAAGATCCTTTGTCTGCCACTAAGTAGAAATGCTGATACCTTTGGCTGAGACTTGTGTTTTTCACACTCCCTCCCGTCTCATCTTTCATCCTCCCTTTCTCCTCCTCTGATTACTGTCAGCTTTCTCCCTGTTCCTCTTCCATGCTTTTGTCTTTCCCCTTGATTTATAAATATTTTAATTTTTAGTTAAAGAAGAAAGTTAAAGTATGAATTCCACCAATATTTTGTGGTAATGAGCCTGGTTAAGTATCTTGGCATAACTTTCAGTCATACCATTTCTCTAGAAAACCACAGGTTTTTTTGTTTTCATGAGATTCACAGATGTCTCTTCTGCTTGCTCAGCCAATACCCCATTGGTCTCATGACTGCCTCACCACAGCTAGGCAAGGCACGATCTTGTGATCATGAGGCTCAACTATTGTAATCCCCTTTTTGCAGGGCTTCTTTCGCAGTCACTTGCAGCTTGTTTGGGATGCAGGAGCATGCTTGCTCACTGGCTTGAGCAGACACGATTATACTGGTCTCGAGCCTGAAAGTTGCTGAGTGCTTTGGCCCGATACTGCAAAGCATTTAAGCAAGCACTTAACTTCAAGCAAGTGAACAGTCCTATTCAATGGAGCTACTCACAAGCTTAATATTAAGCATCTGCTTAAGTGCTTTGTTGGACTGGGGCCATAGCACTCAGCACCTTTCAGGAATGAGCCCATTCTGCCCCACCACCACCCGGCATTCTTTACAGTGGTTGCCTATAAAGTGGCAGATCTGCTACAAGCTGGCACAGTAGGGTTTTTTAAAATCCTAAATGCTAAGCTCTGGCTATGTCTGAGGTCTCGTTTTGCAAGTCTCCTCTTGGTGTAATAGGCATGTGCATTCTGTCACCACTTGTCTTGTATGGATTTAGTGGTTGTATTTGCTTTTGTGTTTCCAGGCGTCCATATATGCCATATATCTATTCAGGGGACACCATCACAGGGCCTAATAACATCAGCCACACTATCAGAGGCTCGTATACCTGCACATCCACCAATGTGATATATGCCATCATGTGCCAGCAATGCCCCTCTGCCATGTACATTGGTCAAACTGGACAGTCTCTACGTAAAAGAATAAATGGACACAAATCAGATGTCAAGAATTATAACATTCATAAACCAGTCGGAGAACACTTCAATCTCTCTGGTCACGCAATCACAGACATGAAGGTCGCTATCTTAAAACAAAAAAACTTCAAATCCAGACTCCAGCGAGAAACTGCTGAATTGGAATTCATTTGCAAATTGGATACTATTAATTTAGGCTTAAATAGAGACTGGGAGTGGCTAAGTCATTATGCAAGGTAGTCTGTTTCCTCTTGTTTTTTCCTAACCCCCCCCCCCCCCCCAGATGTTCTGGTTTAACTTGGATTTAAACTTGGAGAGTGGTCAGTTTGGATGAGCTATTACCAGCAGGCGAGTGAGTTTGTGTGTGTATGTGGGTGGGGGGGATGTGAGAAAACCTGGATTTGTGCTGGAAATGGCCCACCTTAATTATGCACATTGTAGGGAGAATGGTCATTTTGGATGAGCTATTACCAGCAGGATAGTGAGTTTGTGTGTGGTTTTTGGGAGGGGGGTGAGGGGGTGAGAGAACCTGGATTTGTGCAGGAAATGGCCCAACTTGATTATCATGCACATTGTGTAAAGAGTTGTCACTTTGGATGGGCTATCACCAACAGGAGAGTGAATTTGTGTGGGGGGGTGGAGGGTGAGAAAACCTGGATTTGTGCTGGAAATTGCCCACCTGATGATCACTTTAGATAAGCTATTACCAGCTGGACAATGGGGTGGGAGGAGGTATTTTTTCATATTCTCTGTGTATATATAAAGTCTGCTGCAGTTTCCACGGCATACATCTGATGAAGTGAGCTGTAGCTCACGAAAGCTCATGCTCAAATAAATTGGTTAGTCTCTAAGGTGCCACAAGTCCTCCTTTTCTTTTTGCAAATACAGACTAACACGGCTGTTACTCTGAAACCCATCTTAGAACATATCCCCAATTTCTTATCAAAGCCTATTTTAATGGTGTCTCTTATTATGCCCACTATGCTAATATTTCATACTGTTGCAACCCTCTTTTTGGCTTGGTCTTGCTCATTCATGTTCTGTATTTTGAATTTTAAGAGGCAGGATTTGTATTATGTTTATATTGCATTTTAATTGTTTGTATGGTGTTGTACAGTGCCCTAGTGAACAATTCATCTTTGGTTTAAGGGAGTGATACTGGAATGGAGTTTCTCGATCATTTTTAGTTCAAAGTAAATATCCTTTTGTCTTCCAAGATAAAACAAACAGCAACACATTGGTCAAAAAACACAGCGCTGAGTAACTGGAACTTCCACTGGGAGCATGGAAAGTGAAAAACATTCAGTAACAGTCTTTAAGACAGCATTAAAGGTTGCCAAATTGACTTCATGCTCCCCCGCCCCTTCCTGGAAAAAGATCATTTTGAAATTAAACTCTCTGGCTGGGTCAGTGAGATGGAGTATGTCTAGGATGATGAATTCTAGCAATGGGCAAGAAACTAGTGAGAATTTCAAAGTTGTGTTCCTTAACCAGCAGCTAAATAGCAGCTCATAGAACAGCGAGCCAGAGCATTTTCCTAGAATTTAGGGCCAAGATTTACCAAAGTAACAAGTGATTTTAGGTGTCTCAATTTCTGTATGCTCAAATTGACACACCATAAAGAGATCTGACTACAAACGCCTGAAAATAAGGGCCGTGTGAGGTATCTCTAATTAGGCATGCAAAATCACTCGTCACTTCTGAAGTTTTGGCCTTTTTCGTTAGCTTTTGGTTTACCCAACATTCCTTCTTACGGCATTTGTTAACTTAAAAAAAAAAAAAGTTACAGAACATTCATTTCCCTTCAGTAGGTCTGAACCCTTTGCCCTCCACCCAAAACAGTGTGAACTGAACAGACAATGATTAGAAACAAAAGATGTCTTGCTGTTCCCTTCTCCTGTTCTTTGTCTATACATTGAGTCTCTTTGCTGGTCTTCTGTGCAGAGAACCTGGTCTTCATGCTGCTTGTTTGACTCATGTGGTTTCACGTTGACTTTTCGGGTATGTTATGTTTTTGTATCATGTTATTTTAGCGAGGAGAATACAAAATAGTTTGCTAGCACTGCTACTACAATAGTAGTAGGTGGTGGAACCATTTTTGCATATTGAAGGATAACATAAACCTATCCTAGGCAAGTGTCTAGAAGGGAAGATTAGACCATTTTAACAGGACTTCCTAGGTTCATTTAGTGTGCTGTACCTCAGCATCTCATGTTAAATATGCTTTGGTCCCCAGAGCTTTGACATTTTATTTCTGAAGGTGTCTTTGGAGTTTCTGTATCTTCATGGGGATGAACAGGAGGAGTTGGTCATTTTTAAATGGCGTTTTTGTATTATTTAAATGTATGCCAAAAGGACTCAGAGTCTAAGGTATCCTTAGGTTGTGACACATGAGGTGGATTGATTCTCCCTCCCACATTCTCATCCCCCACCGGAGCACTGATCTATAATTGAGCTTTGTGTCAGAAGTGTAATGTCAATTAGTATCAAACAAGCCTCGCATTTTCAGTGAGAGTTCCTTGGCTTTTCCCCTTAATTAATGGAAATTACGGTCTTTTGTATTTAGTTGGTCATATAGTTAGGGATTTCTTTAATGCTCTGTTGAGGACCTTAGGAGTGAGGTTGATATCATTTGCAGTTTGGTTATAGTGTTTCTTCGGGAATATATCAGTTAGAAATTCAGTGACCAATATCTGCAGGGAATTTTTGCATTTCTTTGGAATTCTGTGTTCAGATTTCTTGAGACACTGAAGAGGTAACTTGGTGATTTGCAGGGATTTGTGCTGTTTAAAGATGTGGTAGCATGGTTAGCACGAAGTAATGTACAAAAAAAAAATCCTTGGCATTCTACTTGGCTGTTTCTGAAGTTTGCAATGGTATAGTCCAGGAATGGAATAGTTTCCCTAAAATTCTTGACAGCCTATTGAACTAAGGAAACATGAGTTTTCCATGAGTTTTTGATAAAAAGCATGCCTCAGCCAAATGTTATTCTTCAATATATAATGTAGCAACACCCACATCAGAAGAATCACCCACATAATTTCAGTACATGAATAATAACTCTAGTTTTATTGCCTGCTAGAATTAGCACTTTGTTAGTACTCTGTAGGTGCAAGTGCAAAGGATCTGCAAATAAAAGCAATGCACTGGCTGCATAGTGCAAACTTCATGACTTACAAGAAGAATCTTTCAGTGTGGCCATCAAATTCAGCTGTTTGCTCTGTGGAGGTGACATCCATGAGATGGTTTGGTTTTCAACATTTTGGTTTTCAACATTTTGGTGCATCCACATAATGTAGGTTTCAGAGTAGCAGCCGTGTTAGTCTGTATCCGCAAAAAGAACGGGAGTACTTGTGGCACCTTAGAGACTAACAAATTTATTAGAGCATAAGCTTTCGTGGGCTACAGCACACTTCATCAGATGCATAGAATGGAACATATAGTAAGAAGATAAAGAGAAGGTGGAAGTTGCCATACAAACTGTAAGAGGCTAATTAGTTAAGATGAGCTATTAACACCAGGAGAAAAAAACTTCTGTAGCGATAATCAAGATGGCCTATTTAGACAGTTGACAAGAAGGTGTGAGGATACTTAACATGGGGAAATAGATTCAACGTCATGTGTTGCCTGCTTCAAATATGAATGTTCATTCACTTGAAAAGTTCATGAACACTCTTAGGTTTCAGAGGAACAGCCGTGTTAGTCTGTATTCGCAAAAAGAAAAGGAGTACTTGTGGCACCTTAGAGACTAACCAATTTATTTGAGCATGAGCTTTCGTGAGCTACAGCTCACTTCATCAGAACTCTTAGGTTTACAACATAGATATTGAGATATAGTGCATTCAGCTTATCTGCGTGGCTGTGGGACTATTGTGACAGTATGCAGTCATCTGTTTTGCACTTGAAAAGATACCCAAACACTCATTTTAATATTTTCAGTGGATTGTGTGGAAAAAAAGTGGGGGAGGGGGAAGCGATTCATATGTATTAAAGAATATGCAGTATGTTAAGGTAAGTGTCAGAATTCTTGTATGAAGTCAGGCTCGTTGTGATTTTCTTCAAACCTGGGGTGTAAACATGCTTTTCTCTAAAAATCCTAAAAAAGCCTACTATGAAATGAGGCACAAAACATATAAATGGATATTCACCCCTTTAATGTAAAATAAAAGGCCCACATTGTTCAAAATTAAGAGCTTGCAACTCTAAGTAAAACACACAAATCCAATACTCCAGTCCCCTAACTAGTTAGGTCCACCACGCCTTTGTATCTGCTCTTAGATACCGAGACAATTACCAACTTTTTTTTTTTAAAGCATTTAGCTTATTACAGAATTTGCACCAAGTCACTCTGGAATGTGCTAACCACACACACACTATTGATGCTGAGCTGACTGGACACCTTTTAAAAACTGACAAAATTCTGAATTCAACTGTCTACAATTCTGCTCCCACAGATTTCCCCCGGGTTGCATACAGTGAACTGTGACACATAGATTTTGAGGTAGAACTCTGGAAGAAAGTCAATTGTTAAGGCTAGAAGAGAAAAGCATGTAGATTGTTTTCCCACTAGCCACATTACCTTTGTATAGGAGGGAAAGCAGTGGTGATCTGAGCAAGATCTCCTATCTCGTGTCAGTCTGTAGTGTTTTAGAATGGTAGCCATGTTAGTCTGTAAGGTGCCACAAGGAATCCTCGTAGTTTTTGCTGATACAGACTAACAAATTTATTTGGGCATAAGCTTTCATGGGCTAGAACCGGATTTCAACAATTTCCACCCCACCATCAACCTCAGCCTGGACCAGTCAACACAAGAGACCCACTTCCTAGACACTAAAGTGCTAATAAGCGATGGTGACATAAACATCACCCTATACTGGAAACCTACTGATTGCTATACTTACTTGCATGCCTCCAGCTTTCAGCCAGACCACATCACACCATCCATTCTCTACAGCCAAGCTCTAAGATACAACCACATTTGCTCCAATCCTTCAGACAAACACCTACAGGATCTCTATCAAGTGTTCTTAAAACTACAATACCCACCTGGTGAAGTGAAGAAACAGATTAACAGAGCCAGAAGGGTACCCAGAAGTCACCTACTACAAGACAGGCCCAACAAAGAAAGTAACAGAACACCACTAGCCATCATCTACAGCCCGCAACCAAAACCTCTCCATCACATCATCAAGGATCTACAACCTATCCTGAAGGACGACCCATCGCTCTCACAAATCTTGGGAGACAGGCCAGTCCTTGCCTACAGACAGCCCCCCAATTTGAAGCAAATACTCACCAGCAACCACACACCACACAACAGAAACACTAACCTTGCAACAAAGCCTGTTGCCACCTGTGTCGACATATCTATTCAAGGGACACCATCATAGGGCCTAATCACATCAGCCACACTATCAGAGGCTCATTCACCTGCACATCTACCAATGTGATATGTGCCAGCAATGCCCCTATGCCATGTACATTGGCCAGTCCAGACAGTCTGTACGTAAAAGAATAAATGGACCCAAATCAGACATCAAGAATTGTAATATTCAAAAACCAGTCAGAAAACACTTCAATCTCTCTGGTCACTTGATTACAGACCTAAAAGTAGCAATATTACAACAAAAAAACTTCAAAAACAGACTCTAACATGAAACTGCAGAACTGGAATTAATTTGCAAACTGGACACCATCAAATTAGTTTTTGTAATGACCCATTCACTCCCAGTCTTTATTCAGGTCTAATTTCCCCATACTAATTTCCCCCTACTGTTACTCACACCTTCTTGTCAACTGTTTGAAATGGGCCATCTTCATTACCACTACAAAAGTGATTTTTCCTCCCTTGGTATTCTACTGTTAATTGAATTGTCTCGTTAGACTGACCCCTCCCCCCCGCACTTGGTAAGGCAACTCCCATCTTTTCATGTACTATGTATATATACCTGCTACTGTATTTTCCACTCCAGGCATCTGATGAAGTGGGTTCTAGCCCACGAAAGCTTATGCCCAAATAAATGTTAGTCTCTAAGGTGCCACAAGGACTCCTCATTGTTTTTGTAGTGTTTTGGACAATGACCATGGGTATCAGCAGTGAGCATATAGGTATCCTATATTGTCATTGCATTCAGGCACCATCAAGCATTCATAGTCACTGAGACACCCACATAAATGCTGATAGACCAGACAAAGAAAGGAAAAAATCATCTGGTAACATGCAGGAAAAAGAATGTGTGTGGAAGAGAAATTTGTTTTCTATGTTGGAGGAAAAACTATAAATTAGAGACTTGCATGCAGTGGTTCACATCCATTAACAAAAAGGATTCTGGTGTAGTTCTTATTTCCCCTTTTTCTTTCTCTTCCCGTTTTTTTCCTGATGTTTTTTCTTTGTTGATTCTTGCAACATTGACCATAGTTAAGTGGTGTTTACACATGACATTCAGTGAAAGGAAACAAATCATTGGCAAACAGAGCAATAAGTTCCATATGTGTAAGTGGATTATTCACTTGCAAAACAGCATGCTCTGCCTGCAATACAGTATATAAAGGGCAAGAAGTTCAGTGGCTGGTGCATGTGCATACGTGAAGTATGCAAAAACAAATACACATCTGGACCCATGTTTTATAACCCTACTTGTCCTTACAGCTAAGATGGAAAATACCAGAGAATATACACACCTTTAGCAGTAAAGAGCTACAGATGCTGAAGGGAGTGTGAGTGCCTCTTCTGAGTGGCCCATCCATACAAAACCAAGACTCCCTCACAATAGCAAGTGTGCATGTACACTTCTGTACAATGGTGACGGGTGCCAGTATAAGAACAGAGATAAATAAGTGCAGGCACAGCCTCTCATGCTGGTAGACAATTGCCAGCGTCTCTAGACCAGGCATTTGTCTTTAAATTGTCTGTTGTTCCCCATGGATAACCACTCTTTTCTGCTAGCAAGAGGGACTTGCTGTACCCCAGTCAGAGCACACTACACAGTGCTTCCTTCAAACTAAAACCAACATACTCAGCCCATGTGCTCACTAAATAAATTTCCCTGATATTCCTTCAGTACCCGGTTAAGATGCACATCTGTAGTGGCTTTAGTCTCAGCCCACTGCATCACACTCACTAACTCAACTTTGAAGAAGCTGCACCAGTTTATACCAGCTGAAGATCTGGCTCTTATCCTTTTAAAACAATTATTTAAAATTAGAAATAAGAGAAACATAAAAATAATAAATAACCGAATATGAAAGAATCTAGTTTGACAAAGAAGGTAACAGCCATTCCAGGATATATTATTTGAAAAGCAGAGTAAATAGACATCAGCTGAAGGAGTTAAGGCCAAGTGACTCTTACTGTTTACTTGTTTTCCATGCTAATCTATGCATGTGTCAATACTTGCAGACTCATTCCAAGAAATACATGGTGGGATGCAAAACTCAGAGTGGGGAAGCATGAAAGAAGTAGTATGGAGAAACAGACTCCAACGAGAAACTGCCCAGCTTGAATTAATATGCAAACTAGATACCATTAACTTGGGTTTGAATAGAGACGGGGAGTGGCTGGGTCATTACACATATTGAATCTATTTCCCTGTGTTAAGTATCCTCACACCTTCTTGTCAACTGTCTAAATGGGCCATCTTGATTATCGCTACAGAAGTTTTTTTCTCCTGCTGATAATAGCTCATCTTAATTAATTAGCCTCTTACAGTTTGTATGGCAACTTCCACCTTCTCTGTATGTATATAGATATCTTCTTACTATATGTTCCATTCTATGCATCCGATGAAGTGGGCTGTGGCCCACAAAAGCTTATGCTCTAATAAATTTGTTAGTCTCTAAGGGGCCACAATTACTCCTGTTCTTTCTTCAAACTAATGTCTCTCAGCAGAGCTTAGATGACCTATTGCTGTTGGCCAGTAAAGCTGAGCAAATTATAGACAGATTTTAGCTGGATCTGTGATTTGTTCTGAACTTGGTGTACTAATGCTTTCTTACTCAATGGTTTTAGTTGTCCACATTTTATGTAATCTTTATTTTAAAGTATCAGAAAAGAAGTTTGTGCAATTTGGTTAATTTCTTTGGATTAACATATATATTTGATCTCTTAATATCATTCAATTTCCTGTGTAAATAGACCTGAATATGGAGCAATAATAGGATGAATGAGTCAAAATAATTATTAAAGTTAATACATTTGCACCCTCCCTCCAATGATAGCTGTCAGACAGCCCTCAGCTCAGTATGTGTGTAGGGTAATCTCAACACCTTCCCCTGTATACGCTTGTATAAAGTTCTGTCTTCAAAAATGTCTGCGGCTGTGCCAATGTTGTGCTGTGTCCATTCCCTCAGATCCTGAAAATCCAACGATACTGCAGGGTAAGCCGAGGGCATGGACAGGAAGTGCTAGAATTCCTGGGCAGGGATTAGAGGAAATAATTGGACCTCAGTATGACTGGTTGATATCAATGCATCTCTTTGCTCCTGGCTCTCCACTGGCAGGTGAAATATAATTGGCACAGTCTCCATGCTGCCACTGGCTCCTCAGCCAGCAGCATGCTTGAGACCCCACTGACAGAGGTTACAAAATGCACACTCAACACTGCTGCTGTTGTTGAGATCAGCCACCACTTCATAATTTATGAGGCTTTAGGGACCACAATTCATGTAATGTCCATGGCGGTTCTTCACTGTCTCCTTTCTTTGAGCTACATCCCATTTATTTATTTAGCATTGGGGCTCTGCTGTATTTAAGCGGTGGTTGAGGAATGTACCTCAGAGTGGCATTTCTCCTCCACATAGTGCACCCCACTCCACCCCCCGTTATCTGTTTCTGTGATTTGGGCCTTGCTGCTCTGTTCTGTGTGGTACAAGGGGTTGGAAACATGGATCACAGTGGCAAGTTCAAGAGACAGGACATAGCAACACAAGAATGAACTGATGAATGCATCTCTGGGTTGCTTCTCCACTTCAAAATACTCAGAGAAATGGAAAATAAAAGGCATATCACAAAGGTGAGCTGGCTGGTAATTACACCCTAAACTTTACATAGTTGTAAAGTAAAAACTTGGAAAAACCATCTTCTAGGCCAGGAATATAACAACACAGATTGATTATATTCAACAGTCACCAGTATATATACTGTGTGCTTTATAGCAAGTCTGGAGGCTCTGTATTGCTGAATGTGACCCTCTGACTTGTCCTAGTGGGTTTTACCAACAGTTAACTCTATTTGTTAGCGAGTCCTAGGAAAGTCGTTGATAGAAAGATCTATTTAAATATACCCTATGGGCCTGATTCTGATCTCTCACTAGATTTGAAACAGTGGGATTCCACTGACTTCAGTGGATTACTGCTGATTTATAATGTTGTAAGAGAACAGATTTGGGTCCTATTGATAGGACTTTCAGAAGTGCTCAATGCTCATCTAATTGTGTTCGGTTAAAGTCAATAATAAAGCTCTCACGGACTTCCCTGAGAGAAGTTATGCCAATACTGATTACCCTTGAGTAATATACTTTCATCCTTTCTAATTGATGATCTCATTGAGATACACAACAGGCATTCATTCAGCAAGCTGTCCTGCCTGTGCCAGCTAAACCAATACAAAGAGCAATAGCCCTGAGAGTAAACATAGAACATTTGAACGAATTTGAACATAAAACATAAGGATCAATCAAGTTGTGATGCCAACAGGAAAAAAAGTAAGCTCTACTGGGAGGAGGGAAAAAGCTAGTTTGAGAACGTATTGATGGAAATAAACATGAAATCCTGAAAACTTTAATACATATCATTGTCACATTAATCTGCATGCGGACAATCCTCCCGTGTAGATTAAGGGGAAATTCCCACTTGTGTCATATAAGGTATTAAGATTCGAGCCATAGAGTAAGGGGGGCTGCAGTCTTCCCTGAGATCCAAGGTAATTCTTGTGTATAGGATATTTTATGCTAATGTTTTTATTTAGTATTTTAAGCTTGGGGGGGGAAATTGAAAAAACCCTTCTATTCGGGACTCAAACCCCTGGAAAGATGTCACGTGTTCATGAAGTCACTTCACTACATAATGAATTTCAGTACGTCCGCAAAAGGTTTACTTGAATCCTACTTTCTTCACCAAGTGTACTATATGATTATACTTATATGGGTCATTATGCAAACAAATGTGATGCACAACAAGGAACAGTTCATTGAAATAGTATTTTCATGCCTCCCATATCAATAAGAAGTATATGTACTTTACTTTGTATCATGTGTATCAGCTATCTTTGGATGTCTAACTTTGAGTTATTATTGGATGAATTTAACTTTGCAACTTTTATATTTTAATTAAACATGTACAGACACTTGGGAATTTCCTACATGAAAACGTATTTATGAAATTTTGATTCATGTTCCTCATGGCCTCTCAGTCAGTCACACACAAACAGAGGATGGTGGTGTATTTTCATACAAAAAAGATGTAAAGGACCAAATTTTTTCTTAACGTTAACTGTTAAGTGCCAAACCAGGGGGGCAGTTTGGGGCCCTCAATTATGCTACTTACCATATAGGGCACATAGACCTCTAAATCCCTAATTTTACTTCCAAATTAGGGCTAGAGACTTCTACCATATATGACCTGAACTACAGGCATAAATAATTCTGTATTCAAAACTCTGGCTGCCATTATTTGTAGCCACAAAATACTTTGAAGTAAAATCTGGCCCATAACTTCTGCCACCCACAGAATAAATTCAATGCATGAGTCTGTAAATGAATTATCTACAGAATTATTTGATTGGTGTTTATGCCAGATTTTTAGAGACAAGTACACTAGTATTATTATTATTTATCTTACAGCCCTCTTCAGGCAAAACTTCCACAGAAGTGAATGGGATTTTTGCCTTAATAATGACTCCAAGATTTGGCTCATCATCATTAAGATCATATTGGTATAAATTACTGTCATATCCTCAGGCCACTATGAAAAATTTCTCAGACTGGCTGAGTCACCAAGAGACTCTCCAAGGATTCCAGATTCATTTTCACAGTTGAAGTGTGTAATGCATATTACAACAGTGCTATAAAAAAGTATTAGAGAGACAAGGTGGGTGAAGTAATACCTTTTACTGGACCAACTTCTGTTAGTGAAAGAGACAAGCCGTCAAGCTATGCAGAGCCCAGGCCTGAGGAAGAGCTCTGTGTAGCTCAAAAGCTTGTCTCTTTCATCAGCAGAAGTTGGTCCAATAAAAGATACCTCACCCACCTTGTCTCTCTAATATCCTTGGACCAACAAGCCTACAACAACACAGCAAATAAAAAAGTATGTACATATAAACTGTTTGTAGAGTTATTAAAAAGCAAGAGATCCATCCACTGCAGGGGCAGGCAAACTTTTTGGCCTGAGGGCCACATCAGGTTTCCAAAATTGTGTCTCCCCAAACAGCCAATCTCTCTGTGGATTTTATTTTTTTGTTTGGTTAGCGGGGTGGGGGTTGTTTTTTTTGTTTGTTTGGTTTTGTTTGTTTTTTTTATAATAGAAGTAGACAGGATCAACAGCAATGCATGCGTTTCAGAAGGTAGTGTGCCCAGAATGTGGTATCAGCTGGTTACTGCCACAAAAACTTGCAAACAGCAGCAGAGGCAGATACCCTGCAAACAGAAAAAACCTCCACTGTGTGTCATTTGTGGTTCTAAATAGACACTTTGCACCTGACCTTCTCTGAGAGATGAGTATATAAGACATTTAGAAAGGGCATATGGTATGCAGGTGTGTGCACAGCATCTGATCCGTGCACAAAATGTGGGCCTTCTAGAACGAGGCTTAGAAGACAAGTACACACTTGTTTTTTATTAGAGCAGTACAGCTGATCATGTACATTTTGGTTTTGCTGAGTTTTTTTAATGTTCATTTACCAAGGCACAGGGGTGATCTGTGTCTCCCTCTATAATTTAGTGTGCTTTGCTTCCACTCCTCCTTTTGTATAATCATGCTATTTTACATGACGCAATCTCTCACACAGTAGGGCAAATTTTTTATGAAGATGAACATTTACTTCCAATGTCTAATATTAGTAATGGATTATAAGGGGAAAAACTGAATCAGACTTGTGAAAACAGGCAAAATTACTAATAGAACCTATGTGTGTGTAAGTGTAAAAATATGAATACCAAACTAAACTGTTGACAACTTATGTATCCCGTACTTACTGAGTGTGGCGTGCCTCTACTGATAAGCTAAAAGACTTACATCTGTTTGGCTCAAACTCCATAGCACACCCAAACCTCAATGTGGTACATCCACTAGGGGGAACAGAGAGCTGCACAGAATAAGAGTGGTCTGAATGAATATGGTCCAAATGAAAATCATACTTCGGTGATCCAAACCTACATCCAACCTGGTATTCATTACCTAGGAGAGACTCTAAGGCAGTGGTGGGCAAACTGCAGCCCGTCAGGGTAATCCGTTGGCGGGTCACAAGACAGTTTGTTTACATTGACCATCCACAGGAAGCGGCCGCGGGCCATAGGGACGTGCTGGCCCTCACTTCTCGCAGCTCCCTCTGGCTGGGAATGGCAAACCACGGCCACTGGGAGCTGTGGGCGGCCGTGCCTGCGGACGGTCAATGTAAACAAACTGTCTCGCGGCCCACCAGCTGATTACTCTGATGGGCCATGTAAGGCCTGAGGGCCACAGGTTGATCACCATTGCTCTAAGGGAACTACTCAGTTCTTCACTTTACTCTCCAAATGAGCCTGGGCTTCAGTTGTATTCCAAATGACGACTCCACCAATACTGCCCAACTGACATTTGTTGTCCCTTCAGGAAAACTTCTGGAATGAGCATCTTGTACATTTCCTTGGCAAGTGATATGTAGCCAGGAAAACATTATCTGGTGTACACACACTAAACCAGGGATTGGCAATGTTTGGCACGCGGCCCGCCAGGGTAAGCCACCTGGCAGGCCGGGCCGGTTTGTTTACCTGCCGTGTCCACAGGTTTGGTTGGTCACAGCTCCCACTGGCCGAGGTTCGTTGCTCCAGGTGAATGGGGGTCTGCGGGAAGTGGCATGGGCTGAGGGATGTGGCAGGTAAACAAACCGGCCTGGCCCGCCACGGGGCTTATCCTGGTGGGCCGCATGCCAAATATTGCCGATCCCTGCACTAAACTATATGTCCTTCCTCTTTACAACCTTTCGTGTTTAATGTTCTCAAATGCCAAAAGCTCCTATTTTATTATCTTCAGTCTGCTTTTCAGGATGATCATTGATGTGTTGTCAAATATTGAAGGAATATTGGTGTAAAGTAATCTCCATTTCAGTAATTTGGTATTAGCACTTTTTGATTTAACCAGGAAAGAGCATTTTGTTCTGTCACTACTTTAAACTCCCCCCAGAGATGAATGGAGTTTTTGGAGTAAACATTCTACAGTGATTAACGTTCAGACAGATCCTCAGTTACTGTACATCAATCCAGCTCCTTTGACTTCAATAGAGCTATGCTGATTTACATCAGGTGAGAATCTGGCCCTCTGTGTCTCCACTGACAAACTACTTTCCTCAGAAGTAAATTCAATACAACAGACTTTCAAAAGGTTGGATCCCGTAGCTGAATAGCATCACTCATTTCTCTTCATATTATTTTATCAATGCCCCTGGAAACCCTATAAGCTGTTTGCTTGAAAGGGATATGGTTATGCTTCAAGCTATGAACCATAAGACCAGCTGTAGTTTGTGACTTCTGCTCCTCCATTAGTCTGTCAGAAAAAAATAGCTTTGGAGATGATGGCTTTAGGAGTTGGAGATGGGATCTTCCCCTCTTCCTCTGCCATTATAGAAAGTGTTGGGTCAGCTTCCTAAGGTAGCTTCAGTATGCTGTTCCTGAATACTCAGAGGCTCTTCCTTGTTGGGAGAATTCCATGACATCATCTACTTCATCCAGTGAAGTCTGATGATTTTGCCAGGGGCCTTCTCAAACAGGCTTGTAACTTGTTATGGAGTTTTAGGGTTAACCCTGTAACTTGCTAACCTATTTGTTATGTCCCAGTTCTTTATGTCATAGACTTGGTCCATATCAAGACCTTTTCAATTCTTTAAGTCTTTCTCACACTTTCAAAACAGAGTACCACAGTCCCTCTCATCTGATAAAATGACTCCTGAAAGTATGAGAAAAATATTCAAGTTCTGGATAAAATATCTATGCTTCTCCTTAATCAGCTATCACTTTACTTTGGACTTGGGAAATAAAATAGCAGTCAAGTGGCCGTGGTGGTTGTTTTGCTCCGTAAATTAAATAGTGTAAGTGGAGAATCAATTTGTACTTCAGAGCACCTTCTTTCACTTCCTGGTTGAAAGTACAGGCTAGGGGATCTGCACTGATGATATGTGGAGCAGAACAGTGCTTTGATTCTTCAGTCCTTTTCTTCCTCCTTCTTTTCCCACTCTCAGCTTTGTGCTGGCGAATACCTGCTTTTTATTCCTGCAGTAGCTTCCTGTCTTCATCTGCCATGCACGTGCTCCCTTCCTGCTCAGGAACCCCCTCCTCCCTGCTTCTCATCATCAGTAGTCCCCACATCTACATGCTCCTGAACCGTGGTCCTTTGTCATATTTATTATGCCTTTCCATATACACAGGCCATTTTCAGTCTGAATAATTTATTTTAGAATAAGGAAAACAGCCAACCAAGAAAAAAACACTTAAGTCCCCATATGTGATGCAGTGACTGCTGCCAGCTTGGACTGAAATGGCTCTCAGAATGGAGGGTCTAGCATGACACAGACAGGCCGACTCCATAGAAATGTAAAAGTGCAGTACACAAAAAATAATGTCAAAACATTTCCATACATCACACTATTAAGATGTTAAGCTCGAGTGACTCGGGATCTTTCTACCATGTGTGCAAAGCACCAGATAAAACCAGGTAAAACTATAGCACTACATACATACCTAATTTATTGGCAGCATGCAGGCAATATTTCCTAGCAGACCACTATTCTGACACATTGTCTGGGCTAAAGAGAAATATCCACCTTTTCCCCAAAGAGTCCTCCAGACTGTGGAAGGTAGATGGGGACAGACCATCCTAATGAAGATTAGTGGGAAATCTTCTGACCGCTGACTAGTGGCAGGACGAAGTAGAACAATGCAGGGGGCTATGAAGGACCACTTCTCCAGCCATGTGGGCAGATAGGAGAAAGCTGCGTGGTGGTGTCTATCCCCTTCCTCTGCCACCAGTTGTAAACTCCTTTCGCACACCCTCCCACTAAACACAGGTAAGGTCCGTCTAAACACAGATCGGCCCAGTTATTCAGCCCTGAATTTAGGCATTCAAGACCATCAGTTTATAGGATGATCAAGAGATTTTCAGCCTCCACAGCTCTCTAGCTGATTTGTACAAACTACTTACGACATTATTAACAACCAGCCTCTTTATGCTCCAATAAACATCATAGCTCTCCTTTCAAATTTGTGAAAAATCAGATTCCAAGTATAGTGACTTGGCAAGGAATAGGTTATCTAACTCTGCTGGTTGCTGGTGTGCAGCAAG
This sequence comes from Lepidochelys kempii, assembly GCF_965140285.1. NCBI lineage: Eukaryota > Metazoa > Chordata > Testudines > Cheloniidae > Lepidochelys > Lepidochelys kempii. The sequence goes on from NC_136380.1 coordinate 99,075,134, forward strand.
TCATAGACACAGACTTGCACTGGGTTTGTGATTTTTTTCTCTGAAACATGCTATGTGAGTGTTGGTTATCTGTAAAACCTTTGAAAAGTTAGAGGCCAAATTCTGTGCTTAGTTATAATATTCAGCCCCACTGATTTCAGTGCAGTTATTTATTATTTTAAAAGAACCAATATACAATATAACTCTCAGAAGAACTGGAACATAATCATAAAAATCCACATTATAGATTTTTAACTGTCTTAATTTTAAAAAGTTTGTGTTTTGTGTGCAGTGGTATCAGACTAAATCTACCTTTTTATTCATTTTGGTTAATTTCTTTGAGTTGTATTCACGTGATACTGATAATATGCACTATTTGCTTAATTTGCTATAATTATTTTCATTTCAAATTAATCTAATCAGACAACTTAGTTTTGACACAAACAAAAATCACCACTTTATTTTTATAATGCTGAATGTGTATTGCTAGTTGTCCTACCCATCAAAGGTCCATATGCAGAGTCGTATACATATTGGGCTAAGTACTGTTCTGTTACTCCAGATGTGCACTAGAATAATTGGAAACAGAATTTAACTATTATCTTACAAGAGCAAAAAAACAACCCATTTCAAATATAAAAAATGTGATTGCAAATGGACCAGATTTGAGTTAAGCAACTAAGTTTCAGCAACAAGTAGTTATTCAGACTCTGAACTTACAATATTTTAATAATTTTTGCCATACTGTTTTTAGTCTTGCTTATGGCTCTTCTTAGGATGAACACAGTGCCCCCATGAGCAAGAGAGAATATGCAGATGAACACCATAAGCCACATAACAGATGTCTGTCCACTCTCAATGTTTGCAAAGTAACCTTACATTCAGATCTATCATGTATTCTTGGTATCTTCCTCAAGTTCATGACTTAGGGGGAGGGATAGCTCAGTGGTTTGAGCATTGGCCTGCTAAACCCAGGGTTGTGAGTTCAATCCTTGTAGGGGGCCATTTGGGGATCTGGGGTAAAAATTGGGGATTGGTCCTGCTTTGAGCAGGGGATTGGACTAGATGACCTCCTGAGGTCCCTTCCAACCCTGATATTCTATGATTCTATGACTTTCAAAACATTCAATGAAATTGAAAATGAAAGATAAAACACAAAGTTGAGGTAGATTCTGTAAACTTTCAAGATACCCAGATGTGTATAATCTGACAAAGACCATCATGTTTCTCCTCCTGTACATAGATGCTGGAACTAGGGTACTGCTGTACCCCCTGGTTTGAACTGGTTTCCATCATATACAGGTTTTACAGTCTGGTTCAATGGCTCGCAGCACCCCAACTATGAAAATTGTTCCAGCACCACTGCTCCGCTACATTAATTATTTGAAAAGGTGGTGAGATGCCATGAGTGCTCCAGCCAACGATACACCTGTGACACCCAGATGCATAGCTCATTCTCCACATATGGTCCATCACAAGGATGCCATCATGTCTGTAAGAGATCAGCTCCTGCATGAAGCCTAGCTGGCTCAAAATAAAAGCTGAGTCAGACCAAAATGCTGATGATCAGAAGAAGGAAAACACCTGGGGAAAAAAAATCGAGATGCTGTAACCCCATCCTCTCCACTGAAGGCATTGCACCCTTCAATCATTAACTAAACCTGTTGCAAACCCTTAGGGTCCTGTTGGACTCATTGTACAGTATGGATAATCACGTAGAATCTGTGGCAAAAATGAAAAATGGCACCTTCCACATTCAGCGTTTTAGGAAACTTCTCTCCTTCCTCACAGCCAGGGACCTGACCACAGTTACCATGCATTCATCACTATGAATTGTTGTAACTCACTGTGTCTGAGGCTGAAGGTGAAAAACAGGCAGAAGGTCCATCTTGTATAGAATACAGCTGGCCACCTCCACAAAGAGATAGGCCACTGGCACCATGAACAGTCCCTCCACTGCCTCCCAGTCAGCTTCCATTGCAGGTTCATGACTGTATGTTGTCCTGATCTTGAAAGGCCTCTGAATGTCAGGAACTAATGGCTACATTAGTAACCAGGTCTCCCTCCATGATTCACCAAGACTGCTATGCTCCTCCGGGACAAGCAGCTAACAAAGTCCAGGACCAAGAACTAAAGACTTGTAAATAGAGCATTGAAGATAATTCTGCTATGACACAAACTAATAGAGATTAGACTAATTCAGAGCCTGACCATCTTTAAATCAAATTAAGTCTCTTCTCTTTGATAATGCGTTTCCATCAGAACCACAAGGCTTGACAGAGTACTGGGGGCCAACAGCTGAGCCAGCACTCTGGTCACTTAAACACCAATTAAACCCCTATAGGGTGGACTTGACAGGACCTAATTAGTGGATTAGAATGGGCTGGGGGTGGACTAACTAGCAAATTGATTGATTAACCAAGAACATAGAAGGCGGCACAGGAAGGAATTGCAGGGGAAAGAGAGGCAGGCTAGCAAAGCCAGAACCAAGAAGGAACTCTAGGTAGAGAGAGCTCTTCCCTCATCTCTTCTCTCCTCTCCTCTCCTCTCCTCTCCTCAGCAGAGAACTGAGGAAAAACAGTAAATAATTATGGGGTGTCTATCAGCAAGGTGGTGAGAAGAACAAATGTAAATCAACTGCACTGGGGTGTTTAACAACTGAAGGTCTCAGGGTCTGTGTAGACAGAGCAGAAGACAGGAGCAGGACATCACCCTGTCACTCTTGCATGCACACACAGAGATTAAACAAGGAGGAAAAATCCAAAAATCCCATCATTTCCAAACATCTCCCTTCCCTGGTTATAGAAGGATAAGAGCAGAAATATCCATAAATCCACTACAAAACCTCTCTGGAGATCTAATTTACCTGGGAAGAATTTACATACTACAGTTATGGAAGCTATACAAAACTCTAAGATAAATAGACCTTGCAAAATAACAAACAATACACAACATGCAGACCTCTTGACAGCTACTATGTTAAACTGTATTTATTAGCAAATCATAGAAAGCTTTTGATGGGGTTAACATAACTCTTTCAATCTCCAGTCTCCATATGTGACTAGTACCCTTACCTGGAACAAGCATTTAATGTGCTGTTTTCAAGTAGCAGAAAATCTTGAAGAACTTTTATATTAAGCAAGCATTAATCATTTATTTTTAAATCCTCTGCTTTAACAACATTCTATGCAGTAATATGTCAGATAAGTTAAAATGCCTATTGCAATACTAGCAAGCATTAATAACAGCATTACTAGAATAGTGTGGCCAGTCCTGGCATCTACATTTCAAAAAGGATGTCGAAAAACTGAAAAGGGTTCAAAAGAGAGCTACACAAGTGATTCAAGAGCTGGAAAACCTGCCTTACAGTGAGAGACTGAAGAAGCTCAGTATATTTAGTTTATCCATGACAAAGTTAAGAGGTGGCTTGATCACAGTCTATAGGTATCTACATGGGGAGAAGACTTCTGATAGTCAAGAGGCCCTTAATCTAGCAGACAGAACAAGATTTGATGGCTGAAAATAAGATACAAATGTTTAGCAGTGAGGATAATAAACGAGTGAAGCAATTTCCCTAGGGATAGCAGGGATTCTCCCTCACTTGAAGTCTTCAAACCAAGATTGGGTGTTTTTTCTAAAAAGTACACTCTAGCTCAACCAGAAGTTATGGCCCTCATGCAGAAATTACTGGGTTAAGTTCTATAGCCTGTGTTTATATCAGAGACTAGACTAGCTCATCATAATGGTCCCTTCTTGCCTTAAAAATCAATTTTTTTAATCCATTTATATTTTCCTCTAGAATTATCAGTGTATTGTGCTACAAATTCCCTGAAATAAGAAGGTTTTAAACCCTGCTTAAGAGCCTGATCCTGTGAGGTGCTGAGTGCTCTCAAAGCCTATTGAAGTACATGGGCATTGAGGGTACTTGCCACATAGCATGATCGGGGCCTTTAGGAGTATGGAAAACACTCACAGTAAAACACCCACAGCTGGTCTGTGTCAGCTGATTCAAGCTCATGGGGCTCAGGCTGTGGGGCTATAAAATTGCAATGTAGATGGCCAGGCTTGGGCTGGAACCTGAGCTCTGAGGCCAGGCAAGGACCTACACCATACATGTCCTAATATAAACAGTGTTATACAAACTTGAGGCGAAGCATACAAATACATGTGTGCTAATTTACATTAGAAAACCCAAGACCCTCAAAGTCCTGTACCCTCAATATAAGAGGACACAATTGCAATTGTGAAGTTCAATAAAGGTCCAATCCTGCCCCCACTGAAGTGAATAGAAACAGTTTGGGGCCCTTTGATACATAGGGCCATCAGATAGGTAGAAGTTTAGGGTTGGCACATAAACTTATTAAACTTCAAAAAGTTATGTTGACTTATATCTCATTCTCCTTTGTTATTATTGTCTATTTTCATATCCAACTGAATGCTATCATCCATATAACTAATATTTATGCCTGAAAATAGACAATACAAATAAGATATGATAAAGATATACTATACAGTAAGTTTTCCCCGATTCTTTAAAATGTAAACTACTTGGCAGTGCAAACATCTTGAAAAGTAGATAGTTTAAAAGTCAGTCATCATTATCTAGCATCAGCCCCCATACTCCTGAACTAATCACAGATCCAGTACAACTCTGTGTCTCTAATTTACTCTGCTCCAGTAGCATTAAGTCACCAAATATTTGCTGAGACATCTTTTTCAAACTTGATTTGTCACAATTTTGAGAGCAGAGAAATAATGCTCCCTGGAGAAAGAGGTCACTAGTAATATCATAGCTAGTTTGTACAAAAATCAGCTAGAGATCTGCAGAGACTGCAAATGTCTCTTGATCATCACTATGTAAATTAATTGTCTCTAATTCAAGAATTCAACAGCAATAGAACATTAAATCCAGTCCTTTTAGTAGAGATTGCTATAGACAAAGATAGACTTTTCCAAGCATCCAGTGGCTTGAATGTAAAAATCTTCTCTCTGCTACAGTTCTTTATAACATATCATTTGGAATCTATATAGTAGCTCAATGCACCCTGGTAATCAATATTGTCTTAACAAGACAAATTCACGCTTGGTGTAACACCAAGTTTATTGGCTTATATCTGGGATGAATTTGGCACACAGTATGTAATTTTTTTCGTGCAATCACTTTGAGTCCCAACTGATTGCAATGGCTATGCCATCATTCTTAATGGGTGGTGGTTGCCCCTGCAGAGGGATATGGTTTTTAAAAAAAAGTACTGGGGCTGGCGGTATCTTATCAGCAGTGGTGTAGAGCACATTGTTAATCAGGAATGAATGTTGGGTGGGAAGCAGCAGTAGGGGAGCCTATGGCTAGTCTATGTCTGTTCCTTCTAATGAACATTGCCTTCAGGGTGAGAGGAGAGCTAGGGGTGATTGGGAGACGATTCCGAAGCCAAATATTACATTAAAAATAAAGAGTTAAGGTTGAAAGGGTGTCTCACTGGAGATTCAGTAAAACCCCTTCCCCCAAAAAAACAAACAGCCCTTCATTTACAGAACTTCCACACCTTTACAGACGCCCAGGTGTGAAAGCCTGGAAGTGAATCAGTCAGGTATCCACTCAGGTCCTTGCTGCCCTAGAATCCTTCACCCTACACTATTTCCCCTGTCGATTTATACCACCTACACATCCTTGGGCAAAAGGGCATCTGAGTGGTTGAAAACCAATAAGACTGACAGCCTTTTGATAACTTCTGATGGAAAGTGAATAGTGAGGTGTTTTTTCCTCTATGGTACTCCATGGCCCATAATGTTTAAATGTACAGATTTCAGAACTCTAGTTCAATAGGGAAATGAAAATGAGTAGGGTAAGTCAGTTACTCCATTGCAAATTTATATTTAGGCTGAGCTAACTAGTATAGAAATAAGTAGATTTTTTCACAGATAATGACTATTTGTACAGAATTCCAACAGATTGAATGCTTGACTGAATTAAATCTAGGCTTTAACATAAAACCACAAGTGTGGGGTCTATTTTCTCCTCCCAAAATAGTTAACTAATTGCATAGATCAGCGGGGTGACTGGGATACTCAACTGCATTATAAGCTATTCTTTCAAAATGCAGTTAGGAGTGTTTAGTTTAGGAATAGCTCTGAACTGTCTCATTTTACCCCATTATTTCAGTCTAGCTAAGGACAAATCACTGAACAGATCAACATTTCAGCATTAGCTGATTGTTCTGGCCTGGGACTAACAGGGAGGAGGCTATTACCAAGCAGTTATTTGTAGCTGTGTACTCTGATATAATAAGCCATGTTCTGATTAAATTGCTAGCTTTCTTTCTGAGTTTGTGACTTTTAACTTTTGTATTTTCTTTTTAAATTTCTCTTGAATTGAGAGTGGCTTCAGAATGTACTGTATACATAGGTGCTAGAACTAGGAATGCTGGGGGTGCTGGCATACCCCACTGGCTTGAAGTGGTTTCCATTATATACAGGGTTTACAGTTTGGTTCAATGGCTCTCAGCACCCCCACTATAAAAATTGTTCCAGCACTCCTGAGTGTATATGGTCCAACCAATCCATCTGTATAACACTGTGATAAAGGTCTGATAGTGTGTGAGGTGTTTGTGGACACTTAAGTATATGTACTTTCCTCACAGCCTTTGTACTGTTCATGGCTTGGGATGGTTTCATTGGCTCTCGCTGCACCTGTAGCAACCCTCAACTCAGATCATCAGCAGGGACAGACCTTCAGCTCCAAAACATGGGCGCTTCAGCTCACTCAGCAGTAATGATCTCCGACCTCCATGTGAATCAGCTCCTAAAAGGAGACATGAAACACTTGCCCAAGCATGTTACACACACTATAGGCAAAGTCTGATCTGTTACATATTCTTATGCATGTCTTACCACTGACTCAATACTTTTACAATATCCAGCACTTCAGCAAAGAGGTATTTTGCATAGAAGATTATTGATTTACTAAGTTGAGTAAGAAAATTGGCTCCATATAGGGGAAGGTGTTGTTTTGTTTTTTTTCAAGATTTATGCCCTGAAAGTTGATGCCTTGACGTAATCTAATTTTTGATTTCATAGAAAAATCTTCAGAAGGGTAAATCTCTGGCAAAGCTACATGATGAGCTGAGCAAAATCTATTTGTCTCCAAGTGATGGCATTATTACAGTTAATGAACAGACTTCTGGACGCTAATCACTGCTTTATGTGACAAGAGCCTTGAATCAGGGGAGATCACCAAAATAATCCCCACCAAACCAGCCATTGGTTGAGACTTTGAAACAAGATTGTGTTTTGTATTAGTGCCATGTATTGTGGAAAAGGAAGACAAAACGGACATGGTTTTCCTTACCTTATTTACACAATGCCAAATACAATAGCCAGAATTTGCCCCTGATTCTCTTGGCAAAGCTAAGGGTAGGCAGCCATTTGCAAATATCCAGTCATAGGGCCAGTTTGGCCCCTGACACAGTTTAGAGCAGCTCCAGCTTGCTATGACCTCAAGGGACCAACCAGAATTACCAGGACACGCCACACTTTGTCCTGTCCTTTTTACCGCTCAGCTCCACTCCCAACCCTCTACTCTGGGAGTGGCATGGGAAGAAGCTGGCTGCGTCAGTTACACACCACACTGGGACAATTCCCAAATGGGGAGATCTGGCTACTTTGCTCCTCTACACTACAGCAGGAGTGTCAGGAGATCAGAGCAGAGTTTGGAACTGAGCCCTGGATTTTCCAAGAAAGTACAAAAATCATCATCCTTTGTGTGTCCAAATGTTTCATACACTGTGGAGTGGAGGACTAGCGAACACCTCTCTCCAACTACAGTCCAAATCCCATTATGAAGGAAGAACATCCTTATTTTCAAGAAAGGGAATCAAAACTTTGTCAAAAGTCAGGAGCATCAAACACATTCAGCATTGGTGAGGAACCCTAAGCAGCCTTGTTTTACGTCACTGGAACTTAGAATCATATATAATATCAGGGTTGGAAGAGACCTCAGGAGGTCATCTAGTCCAACCCCCTGCTCAAAGCAGGACCAATCCCCAATTTTTGCCCCAAATGGCCCCCTCAAGGATTGAACTCACAACCCTATGTTTAGCAGGCCAGTGCTCAAACCACTGAGCTATCCCTCCCTTCAAGCTTAAACTAACCCTGATCTTTGGCTGTACCGCAAGTGCAGCCATCATAGCAAACCTCGAGTGGTTAGTTACAACTAACAATTTAGTGTCCAGTCCTGCAACCTGTACTACATAGAGCCTGATAGATGAATGTCTGTCTAGGCAGATGCATAGGCACTCACAGTATGAGCAATATAGTGAAAGTATCTTGACAGACACTCTATGTAGATCTTAAATAGTTCGAAATAAGAATACATTCCTCCTCCTCCTCCAGAAAATTTCTGAAACATCTACCTCCTCTATCTCTTCCAGTCAACATTCTGGTTATAAAGAAAACACTCCCCTGATTTCTTCTGTATTATAGGGAATTGAACTGTCCCCCCTAAATCCATGAGCTTCTAAGCTCTTCAAGGCACTGGCCTTTTTATTTTTTGTCCCAGTTTCTCTGTTGTACAATACAGAATAAATATACTGCATTATGAAATAATACCGTATGTTAATTGGTTGGCATGTAAGATCTTTGGGACAAAGATTGTGCCTCCTTTTAAGTTTGCAAAATGCCTTTCACATTGTTGGTGAAATTAGAAACTAATATACACATATAAAATTGCACATATGTAAACTTCTACCCTACGATAAAATATATAGATTAAATGTATTCCCTGTAATTAAAGTTTTGTCATCTATGTCCAGAATTGATCTTGAGAAGCTGGAATATTAATTCACCTAGACCATGACTTAAATGTTGCCCCTTCTTAGGGAGCAATAAAATGTCATTTGAATCTGACAATCTGTCAGATAGTTTGTGGGATTTCAAATAAATGTAACGAAACACAATATGACTACTAAGAAAAAGCTGCTGTCTCTGAGGTTTGCAACAGACAAGAGAACAATAGTACTGTTCAAATCTCTGAGGATTATTTTTGTGAAGAATAGTGCATGGAGGATTATTTGTTCAGAGGCTCAAATGTACAGAAGGAGGAATGTTGTTTGAACCAAACTGCTCAAATGCATTGCCTTATCAATTCTTTTCTGCATAATTAACTTCCTTATTAACTGCATAGTTGTTCACTGCCTTATTGATTTATTGCTATATTCACTGTACTCTTGCTTTTTGTTTTGTGGCCAAATTCCGCTCTTAATTGCATAACTCTCTCCCTAAAAGATTTACTTACTAATCAACACACTGATTCACTACTAAATTAATTTCTCACCTGTCTTGCCTCTCACTTGGATCCAAATCATCCACCTGCCCATTGAGCATGATCTGCCACTACATTCCTACCATGTTCACAATATCTTCTTTGCTTCATTGCCTCTTCATTCTTCACTGAGCAATTCCCATTACCTCCATCTCCCCATATCTTCTATTCTCCCCACTCCACTGTTCCCCCATTCTCAGAAAATCCCTGCCTCTATGTCTACCATTGTCATCCTCCTCTTTATATCTAAACCTATTGAAAAAGTGAAACCTATAACCGATGCACTGACTTCCTTTCCTCTAACCATGACTTGGATCACCTCCATTCTGGCTACTGCCCTCTCTGCTCTGGTGGTGCTTCTTTCACCAAGATCTATATTAACTTTTTTATAACCAAATATCAGGATTTATATTCTATCCTCTTTCACCTCTCAGATACACTATCAGCCATGTTCTCCTCAAAATCTTGTCCTTCCTTGGCTTTTGTGACTGTCTCCTTCATCACTGCCTCTAGTTCTTCCTTTGAAACCTTTCTTTAATCAATCACCCTCCTTCTCTCTTCCATTCTATAGGAATCCTGTAGGAATCTGTCCTTTGACCTTCTTCTCCTCCCTTTACACCTCTTCTCCAGGGAATCTTATTCACTCACAGGATTTCCACTACCATCTCTATGCTGATGACTCACCAGTCTACCTCTCCATTCTTTATGTTTCTCTCCATCCAAACCCACATCTCCAACATTATAGAGATATGTTTGTAGAAGATTATAATTTAGAGATGCTCCCTGATAAAGGACGGTATTATGAACATAGGAATTTGGAGATGTGCCCTGGAGGTGGGGGTTGGGAACATCACATGGCTGTGTGTGGCAGTTTACCAGAAACGCTCTCTGGTTTGTTTTATTAGCGTTTTATTCCTATCTCATTCAGTGGTTTGTTATTTAATGAACCCTAAGATCATTACAAACATCTCCTGGCATCTTGCTGCCAACTGAAACTTAGCATGGATAAAAATAAGCTGCTTTCCCTTCCTTTTTATTCTTCCCCTCCCATTCTCTGTCACTGTTGAAGGCACACCATTCAATGATACCTGTCATTCAGACCCATTGCCCGGCAGTAATCTTTGACTCCTCCCTCTTCTTTGGCTCACAGCTCCAGGCCATGTCCATACGTTGCTCCTGCTTCTGCCACAAACAATTCTAAGATATGACTTTTTGTTTCTTTTCACACAGAAAAGACCAGTGTGAAGTAAATCAAATCAAGGCAATTTAAATCACTGGATTTTTAAATAATTTATTTAAATCAGCTGGGGGCTTTTTTAAAAACTAATTTGAAAATTTGTGCTCTTGTAACTTTAAAGTTTCTAATGAACTAAATTATAAATAACATTTTTAAAAGATGCCACTACTGATCAGGTACCTTATTTGAATTTTACAAAACTGTTACAGGCAAAAAATATATATATTGACAAATAAGGCCCTGATCCTTCACACTTAAGCAAGTACATAACTTTACTCACATGAATTGTCCCATTGAGTTCAGTGGGACTACATTTGTGTTTAAAGCTAAGCGAGTGCACAAGTATTTGCAGCATCAGGAGCTAAAAATGTATTTTTATTTTTTTTCTTAGTGGTATAACATCTCTGTCACTTCAAACCAAAATTCCTTCAGTATTAAGAATTAATATCTTAATATCTTCAGTATTAAGAATTAATATCTCTAAATAAGTTATTTAGACTTTTTAAATGATAAGTTATTGTACAGGAAGTTTTTATACACAGAGGCCAAAAATTTCAAAAATAAAAGCATACAGTTAGCTTCCTACGCCCATCTATACACACCCAAGAATGGAATTTTCAAATGTACCTAAATGATTTAGCAGCACAAGTCCCATTGATATCAAACTGCCAAACTTGATGGAGGGTTATAGCATGGATGAAGCATTTCAGCTTTCTTGACTTGTGGAAATTCAATGTACTGGAAGGCTGCAAATACAGTACAGGCTATTTGCTCATCAGTTTTGTAGTGGTCTCACAGTAAGGATGCTAATAAGGTATGGATGTATCTTTGTCAGCATAGATGATCATTTTAAGTGTGAAACTTAGGAAGAAAAAAAATCTCAATGTAAAATCTGAAATTCTACTGACAATTAGGAATTAAAGGCACAAATACAACACATCCACTTTTGCAATGTAAGCCCTGTGACCTGGAGCCCTAAAGACTAGGGAGTTCCCTATTGATACTTCTTTGTGAACAGGGAGAAGAGTGGCCCAGAGCGGCCTGAGAGCTGGAGATGGAGAGAAGTTCCAGAGGGGAGGAACCAGTTTCCTGGCACCTGTTGGTGAGCAAGAAGAAAGAAGTGAATGGGCCAGGCCTCATTTACATTTCTGTTAGGTGACAGTTTGGGGCAATTTGATAAAAGTGCAGTTAAGTTTTAAGTTTGGGGGCGGGGCATGAAACTTTATTATCTCTGTCAGGAAACTAAAGAAGCAGTAAACTGCACCACATGTACCTGGATGAGGAGTCACCTTGACTAAAACTATGGTCTGGCATAGTTGGGTAAGGGAGCCTGGCCAAGGGCAGAGGAGAATGGGCTACTGCCTTCTTCTGAGTGCACTTTCCTGGTGGCAAGGACTCTGTTAAAGGTCATTTATACTACTGATCCTTCGCGGAAGGGTCAGCACAGAGCTGAGGCAGTAGACAGTACAGAGATAGCACTGAGACAGCTTGGGCTGAAGCCACAGAAAGCAGCAGTCTCCCTGAGGGATTCCGGTGAGAGCCTTCCTGCCAAGCACCAAAGGTGCAATGACTTCAGCTGGGTCAGGTGGTAGAGCCCACGAAGCTGCTCAGGCTGCAATTAGTTCCCTTATAGAAAGCGGAGACAAACCTGCCTGAATTTTGGACCCTGCCGACCCTAGACAACAAACTAAGTGGGGAGCAGGAGAGGAGGGAAGTGACTAATGCTGACATATATTGCCTCATTAGCTGCTCACAGGTGTGGGAGGAGGACTGAGGTTAGGCCTTGTGCCAAGACACCCTGGAGAGGTGCGAGTCTTACCCATGAGATATTGCTGATTTATTAATTCCTGACTTTCCCAAGTTGATTACTGGAGGCAGGGGGAGGAGGACAAAAACAAAGTTATTGTTGTTTTAAACCCCTGCTCTCAGTGCTTGTGGGTAGGAAGACTGCCTGTCAAGGACACTCAGGGGATGTGATGTAGGTTTTCCAGGTTGCGAGGTGGGGACTCTAAATAATTGAACCCAACCCTTTTTGCTGTTGGCAACACATGGCAGAAGGGGTATGCCTTTTAAGACTAGAAAGTTTGAAGAAAGTAAAGAACTAGTAACATTTAAACTTTTTTAAAATTGCTTATTTAAATCACTGATTCTCAAACTTCAGTGCACCACGACCCCCTTCTGACAACAAAAATTACCTCATGACCCCAGAGGGTGGTGGGAGGGGGAATGGAGTCAGAGACGGAGCCCTGCCATCCTGGGCTGAAGCCCTTGGACTTCGGCTGCAGCCTGAGGCAGCAGGGCTCAGGCTTTGGCTTCCGCCTTGGACCCCAGCAAGTCTAACGCTGGCCCTGGTGACCTCATTAAAATGGGGTCGTGTCCCACTTTGGGGTCCTAACACACAGTTTAAGAACCCCTGATTTAAATCAATAAAATAAATATGTATTTTTTTCTTATAAAATCATCATTGTTATCAATCCTGGAGGAAACTCTGGTCCATACTTTTGTCCCCTTTCAGTTACTGCAGCCTCCTCCTTTCTGACCTCCCTGACACTCACGTCACCTCCATCCAGTCCATTCAAAACACGGCTGCTAAGAACATCTTCCAAGCCTTTTCATTTGGAACATGGATGTCAGCTTCTTTAATTCCCTTCTACTTCACTACATCACATTAAAACTTATTGTCCTTGTATTCAAGGCCCCTGACAACCTCGCCCCTCCCTACTTATCCATTCTTTCTTATCAAGTTACCCCTTGCCTAGCCTTTTCTTAAAGGGACAGTAGTAGAAAAATCCTCCCTGCCCTTAAAAGACATGGTTTTTAAGTTGAGAGACTATGTGAGCTGGGAGACAGGTGTTCCCTCAAACCATGCTCTAATGAACTAGGCAGCGAGAGGCTATACATAGAGTGGAGGGTAATGGTACACCTGATCTTCTCCAACTGTCATTCCTACAAGAAAATAACCGCAAGTGTAGAACCAAATGGGAATTGTCTCAACTGGCCGCCTCCTGCAAGACAAGGTTATGTTTACACTTCGTTTGGGCCTGCTTTTGAAACCTTAAGTTAAATATTTAGATGTGCCTGTTTTCTTCTATCGCTGACTGATATTTCATGCCTATGAACCTGGAGCCTTAAAAATGCCCAGAAGGATGGGGAGCATCTTTCTCACAGGAACTCAGCGTTACTCAATTTAATTCACCCTTCAAGACAGAATTTTAAGGCTTTAAGTCTGCAGATATTTCCAACCTTTTCTGTCCTGTCTCTCTTCTATTACAAGTAGGTTTTGAGACCACTAAGAGCCACTCAATTGCCCTGGTGTACACAGCCCTGATGTTTGAAGCACCTATGATATTTGCCTTTAGGCTTATGGAACAAGTGATGCACCACTGGGTACTGAGAGGCTTTGGAGGACAGTATTTCCCAACCACTCTAAAATAGGGCCCATTGTAATGCTCAGAAAAAGAAATTATTATATTTTGGCAATTTTTTTAGTGACTGTGCATTTTCTGCATGCAGATGTTTAAACACTCCAAATACTTCATATGATAAAATCCACTCTTTTCACAGACTCTTCATTAATTTAACAGTGAGCAGTAAAAGGAAGACTTTCACACAGAAAACTTACGCATTTTCAAGCTTTGAATCTTGCTGGTGGCAGAGCAGCAATCATCAATATGCACAAACTGAGAGTCAGTGGTATCACTGCCCAATGAGACTGCATTTTTATAAGTTCAGTGGGAAATGGAGATTTCTAACTCAACACTATATACTGTTATTGAATGTTTTTCAGAAAAGACAGACTAAAGAACTCCACCATATTTATAAATTTATTATGGTGGTATAGATTTCAGATGGTGAAGGTTCAATTCCACAGGGCTAGAATCGCAAAGGAGCCAAAAGTAGATCCACAGCTTGGCACATTAAAATCCCCCCCTTCTTAGAGTTTAATATAATGCACCCAGGAAACTATATCGAGCACTAAAAAAGTCCTTGAAAGGGATCACATTGCAGTACTATCAACACTGGAAGCTTCTTTTCTGGAAGACCCATTCTCCATTTTTTGAATTTAGTAAGACCTCTTCACAGACAACAGAACATGACAAAATGTGTGCAGTAACCACACAACCTTCTGTAAGCAACCACAGTAGCCCAGTTGACTCCAAATAGCACATGATTGGCAAATTAGAAGGGTGTACAAAGATCTTTGAAAGACCCACCATAATAAGTGGTATTAAAGGTCCATTGTAAAAATCACTGCTTGTATAAGGATTTGTATAATAGTAGAGTGATAATGGCCTACCAGGTAAGCCACACATGATTTCAAAATTAGTATGTATGTTTGCATGATAGATTAGAAGGACTCTAAACATCAATTTGCACATGATCCCAAATATATTCGCATAGAAGCCAATGCCATCATACACATGTGTCTGTTACACAACTTTTCTTTGTCTTTATACCTTTAAAATATCAGTAAGTTCTCAGGCAAAATCAATTGTATGTAACTCACTGTTGCCAAATTTACAGAATTTGGTGTTTTCTGAAAGCCACATTTCCTGTTGCCATGTACTTACTGAGAATCTCACCTTTCCATTTATAAAAGTAAGTTTTTAGCCCTTGTGGTTGCAAAGAAGTTTCTGAAAACACATGAACACTAAAGGCTCAAAAAATCCAGATTTTATTTTTATTTTTTAAATCTCATGATTTAGCTCTTATGATTTTTTGGGGCCTGACTTATGATTGGTGATATTGGTAGCTATCAATAAATTTGTGAGGCAAACCAAGAGGAGCAAGCGTTTTCACTAATTGACAGAGCTAGAGTGATATTCCAGGTCAAGTATTGTCTATGCAACCCCACTGAATTTACTCCCTTTATTATTGTACCATTATCTTCAGAGTGATCTGCATGCAGCAATGAACACCACTTTGCACTGGTAAGGAGCATAACACAAATTCCCAGGAGTCACAGATTAAGACCAGAAGGGATGGTAAATACTGTAGTCTGACTTTCTGAATAATACAGTCAATAGAATTTTACCCAATATTAAGTCAATAATTTGTGGTTGGTTGACTATATATTTTTAGATTCCTTGATTGAAAGATTTCCAGTGATGGAAAATCCACCACTTGGGTAAGTTGTTCCAGTGGTTAACATTGGAATCTTTCCGAAAACACTGTGAAATGAAACAATATGCGTACCAGCAGGAATATCTTAGAAACTTGCTTCAAAACGAAATATACATATTTCCAGTATGACTGATGTATGGTTACTAAGAAATCTTACAAAATTACACACACACACAATACAGATTTACTAACTTAAAAGGAATGATTTACACTGTAATTTTGCACCATTTTATCAATGTTTTCTAAAGAATTAACTCAAAAGAAGCAAGGAATGCAGTAAAAGCATCAGTATGTGCCATAGCTTTAATGATCCCAAGACCTGGAGGTAATTACCGGCTTTATCATCATACAATACGTAAAATTTTACTCTCTACACTACTCACCAAGGGTCAGATTGAGATACCTTTACATTGCTTAGTACCTTACTCCATAAGAAGGCCCTTTCTCAGTGTAAATAATGAGGAGTCCTTATGGCATCTCAGAGACTAACACATTTATCTGGGCTTGTGCAGGAAAGTACAAATCAATGTGAGTATGGGTGTCACACACCGGCTCTGAGAAGAGCAATTAGCATGTATTGCATAATGGCTACGTTTCCAAAATAAAAGGAAAGTGTTCCTTTAGCACGGTAGCTGAGTTTTCTTAAATACAATCTGAAAACAGGAGGTTAGCAGTGAAGTTTTGAAAAAGGAAAAGAAAAAAAAAGTAGATTTAGTGAAGATATACACTTACAAAACCAGATTCACTCACACTGAATAGTATGGGACACCATGAGTTGTCCCACTAAGGTCAACGGAAGTATTAAGTGGATACATAATTGGTTAAACAACTGCAAACAAAGAGTAGTTATTAATGCAATGATGTCAGGTTTGGTCTCAAGTGGGGTTCTACATGGCTCTGTTCCGGGTCTGGTGTTATTTAACACCTTTATTAATGAGCTGGATATAGATGTAGAGAGCATACTGATCAAGTCTGCAGATAACACAAAGCTGGGGGGCGGGTTGCAAACACTTTGGAGGATAGAGCTAAAATTCAAAGGGATCTTGATAAATTGGAGAACTGGGCTATAGACAACAAAATGAAATTCAGCAAAGACAAATGTAAGGTGTTATGCCTAGAGAAGAAATACCAAATGCACAACTACAGAATGGGGGATAACTGGCTTGGCAGCAGCATGGCTCAAAAGGATCTGGGAGTTGTGGTGGATCACATTAACATGAGTCAACAATGTGATGCTGTAGCAAAAAAAGCAAATACAATTTTAGGTTGCATTAAGAGAGGCATAGCATGCAGGTCACAGGAGGTGATAGTACCACTTTACTCGGTGCTGGTTAGGCCTCAACTGAAATACTGTGTCCAAATTTAGTCACCAATGTATAAAAACTGGAAAGGATCCAGAGGTGAATGGCAAAGATGATCAAAGGGATAGAATGAATGCAGCCATAAAGGCAAAAGCTGAAGAAACCAGGTATGTTAAGTTTGGAAAATAGAAGATTAAGGGGGGCGGTCTTCTAATACTTGAAAGGCTACCATAAAAAAGATGGAGAAAAGTTGTTCTCTCTTGCCACAGATGGCAGGACGAGATGCAATGAGGTCAAACTGTGGTATAGCAGATTTAGATTAAATCTCAGGAATAGCCACCTGTCTTGGATGGTTCAGGCACAACAAATACTGCATCTTGGCAGCAGGTTAGACTCGATGACCCTTGTGGTCCCTTCTAACCCTATGATTCTAAGTATTTGGGAATGAAAGTACTGATGAATGTGAATGAGGGTATTCTAGTGTAGCTCATAATCTGTGTCTCTCCCTTTAAAGATAATGTGGAAGACCTATTATTAAATTTTCTAGTTGACAAATAATATGATCCTTTTGTTCTATCTATGGTAGAGTACTTTAAAAAACCCAGGCCAGGAATTTCAAAAATGGGTCTCTAAAATTAGGCTCCTAAAACCATAATTAGGCATGTGATTAAGTGGCTTAATTTTCAAAAATGTTGAGGAAAATCAAGTCATTTGTTCACATGCCTATGTTTTTAGCCACCTAACTTTAAGGATCCATTTTTTCATATTATGGCTGCAACTTTGACTGCCCCAGTGTGGCGGGGCGGTCACCCTGCTCTGGTTAGGAAGGGGTTAAAAACAGCCAAGGGAGGCTGGTTGGGCAGTCAGACACAGGTGTGGTTGCATCCAATTAGGGCACAGCTGGCCCTGATAAAAGGGCAGACGGCTGAGGGAAAGAGATAAGATTCTTGCTCCAGCTGAAGAGCAGAGAGGATCAGGCTGCCTGGGAGATCAAGCAGGGCACGCCACGCCACGCCACGCCACGCAGAGCTGAGGAGCTCTGGCCTGGTGAGTCCCCAGGCTAAGGCCTTGTTAAAGGCCAGGGGAGGTACTAGGGTTGCAGGGAGGCAGCAGGTCTAAACCCCCTTGCCGATGATGAGTGGCCACCTCAGACTGTAGTTTGCTCCTGAGTAAAGGGGCTAGATGGGGACTGACAGTGGGTGACTGAGGTGAGGTGGGTTTAGGGGATTGCGGGTCCCTGGGGAGGGAAGACCCAGAGCGTGGGGCCCTGCTGTAGGGGGGCACCAGGGTCCGGGAGGGACGCAGGGCCTGAAGTACTATAAGTGGTGGAGATCAGTTGGAAGCAGGCACCAGGAGGAAGACACTGAACAACCAGCAGGAGGCACTGTGGCAGTGAGTGCCCACTGTGCTACACCCAGGTACCTGCAGTAAACACAGTATCTTCCTATATATAGAAAAGGAGATACTCTTTTACACCAGTCACTATGGAGTGACAGCTGTTCAGTTTTTAATGGTCTCTTTGTGTCCATGCAAATCACAGTAAAACTGACACACATGGTGGTGGTCTTATTTGGGTTTAGAGAGCTTGTGTTTAGCAACTAAATATTTTTATTGAAATGTCGTATTACATTGCAATGAAAGCCTGCTATAAGCTTCTGCCTATAGTGTCTGTTGTGCCCCCTGCAGTCTAGAACCCCACCTTTCAAAATGGAAGATGGCGTTTGCAGATTGCCAAACCCAGACATTCAAAATTCATGAGTCAGGCCCCCAAAATCATGAGACTTTAAAAAGCTAATAGGGGTTGGGTTCTTTTTATTTGCCTTCTGGATTTTGAGCTGTTAAAGTGCATTTGAGTCATATTTTCAGTCTCATCTCTAAAACCATGTGGATTGGAAGTTTTAATTAAAAAGTGAACTAACAATCTCACATGATCACATGACTCCAGGAGCTGGTTCTTCAAGTAAAATGGCAACTATTGTGAACTCGTGATAGAACCATGAGAGTTGGCAACACTGCCTTTGGTCTCTGCAACCAGAGCTCATATCCTGACTACTCTATTCTCACACATCAGTGTGTATAGTGTGAAACGTTTTAGTTTTTCTTAGGCTTCAGAGGAATATTTTCAAATCACTCATCTGGCTCATTACCTTCAGTAGGATTTCCTCCTTGTGGAGACCCCCTCACAAAGGACCGTGGTTCATTCTGCTGCAGACGTTACCAATGGGCATGCCCACAGACCTGTTGCAAGAAGGCCCTCTCCCTAGGGTTGCCAATTTTCTAATAGCACAAAACCGAACACCCTTGCCCTGCCCCTGCCCTAAGGCCCCATCCCCCACTCCCTCTGTCGCTTGATCTCCCCCACCCTCACTCACTACCTGGCCCATGGGAGCTGCAGAGCTGGCGCTGGGGTCGGAGGCAGCATGCAGAGCTTCCCTGATTACCCCTGCACCTTGGGGCTGGACATGCCAGTCACTTCCAGGGAGCTTCACAGAACTAGGGCAAACATGGAGCCTGCTTTAACCCAGCTGCGCCACCAACCGGACTTTTAGCGGCCTGGTCAGCAGTGCTCACTGGAGCCGCCAGGATCCCTTTTCGACCGGGCGTTCCGGTCAGTAACCGGATGCCTGGCAACCCTACCTCTCCCTACAGAATCTCTCTAGCCCCTGGCAGGAACCATTTCTCCTGACTCCTTGGCAAATGCTGCCCCAGGCTGAAGATAGGACTCCAAGGAAAAGATAATACAGCCCTGGGTACTAGTCATGACTGGCAAATAGATAGATGGATTTTTCAATCCCTGTTTATATGTATTAAAAAGGCTATTCCCTCTTGCTTAGAGTATTATGTCTCTTTATGTGAAATTACATATTTGTGAGTACAGATCAGCCACAGTTCAGATATGGTGTCTGTGTTTCAATGTGCTATAGTATTTCCAGATTTCATGGAAAAGTTGAGTTAAACATGTGTAACTAATTTTCAGAGTTCCATGGGACTAAGTAATTACTGGAACAAATAAAGAGCAATAAATATAAACATCGTCTTGAGTCAAAGCATTATAGTCAATATATTGTTTTCCAAACAGAAAAGTATTATTTTTTTCTAAAATTAAAGACAGATTGCACGCTGTGTGGGGTCTAAACTAGACTGTATGTTAGGTTAGCTGTTAATAAATTTGTCAGGTCTCTCCTAAATGAGATGAAAGGCTCATCACTTTGCCTGTTCCATTGTGGATAAATATTTAAATAGTCTTTGAGAGAGAGAGAAACAACTGTAGTCAAGAGGTTAGGGCACCCACCCTGGAGATCCCAGTCCCCCTGCTCCAATCATTCTTTCATGATTTAATCCACAGTGGAGCAGCTTGAACAGGAGAGACTGAGTGACCCCTCCATCAGAATAGCCTTTAACTCAGTGGTTAGAGTAGTCTCCTGAGAGATGGGGTACTTCCTGTTCAAAGCCTTTCCATCTGGCAGTGAGGGAATTGAACCTGGGTCTCCCACACCCCAAGTAAGTGCTGTGATCACTGGGCTAAAAATGTTAAATTAGGCATCATCATCAACTCTTTTTCCAGAAAGATTTTGAATGGGCTCTGATGTGGCGGGCAGCCTCTGATCACGCCTACCAGATCCGGCCCAGAACATAAGTTAGGCATTCGCTCTCCTACCTTCCCCTACTTTGTGGATTGCTTGGGGGCTCAGATGGAATATAGGCCCCTGGGCCTCTATCACAAGACAGTGTGTATGCCCAAAGGCAGACACATAGGTTCCGAGGGAACTTTTATCCTGAATACTTGTCTTAGGGTATGTCTATCCAACAATTTAAGCCCAGATCTGATCCTGGGCTCAAGCCAAACCCTCCTTGAGTCCATGCTGCAAATGTGCTAATCTATGGTTCAGACCCAAGGTCCCAGGACCCTGCAGGGCTGGAGGGTCTGAGCCCATGTTAAGCTGAAACCTAGGGTCTGAGCCCTATTGGTTTCCTGTGTGCATGTGGCCCCGGCTTGACTCGAGTCCTGGAAGTCCTCCGGACATATCCCAGAGTTCCTAGCAGCAGAGTGGCTAGCGCAGCAGACGGAAGTGGCATAACTGTCTGGCCAAGTGCACTCCCCCTTCCTGCTCCTCCCGTGGCAGCAGGCTCCTCCTCGCTACTGTGTGGAGCTTGCCTGGAGAAGGGAGCAAAGTTGACAGGTGGGATGTGGCTCCCGGCCATTGGGAAGTTGGGGGCCCTACCCTCCCTGGGACTGTGTGCACTGTGAGGCAGTGAGTGGGAGCCAGCTCCAAAACTTCCCCACAGCAAGGAGGAGCCAGAGAAGGCTGCGGGGAAGTTTTGGGGCTGGTTCCTACCTTGCTGTCCTCATGGTGCACGTAGCCCAGGCGTCCCTGCACATGCAGCCACAGGGAAGGGGGTGGGGGCCCAGAAACGAGGGCCAGAGAGCAGAGCAGGACCACCCTTCTGCCCTGCAGGAAGGGGAAGCAGCAGGGTTCCCTGCTCAGCAAGACCAGGGGAGGGATGACCCACAACATCCCAGTGGCTCCCCGTCCCGGCAGGGCAGCCACTTAGTCCTGCTCCACTCTCTGTCCCTTGCTCCCGGGCTGCCCTCGCTGGGATTGCATGTTCAGGGGTGCACAGGCAGCATGCACTGTGAAGACAGTGAGTGGGATCCAGCCCCAAAACTCCCCCCCACCTCCTGGGGATCCCTTGTCCCTGCCTCCCAGGGTGTGGGAGGGGTAGGGATACCGGATCCCCGGAAGATGCTGGAGCACACTGCACCTTAAACTCTAGGGATTAGAGCCGGTAGCAGCCTGCCTGGGGCATGTGTGCGTTTTACCTGTGATACTTTCAAACTTCAAAATAAACAGACCAAAAAAAAGTTTCATTGCCAAGTTTCATTTTAATGGTTTGACAACCTTGGATACTCATGTCCTAATGCTCCTCAGAACAGGTACACATGGTCGTTTTCCTGCCAGTGTGACTCAGCCTGGAGCTAGAAAGCCCAATTCTCAGATTAGATGGTAGTTCAGTATAAAGCCTTCTCAAACTGCAGTCATTCTACTGAGACAGCCACCAAAGGAGTTAATTATGCTATTTAGGTACTCATGCTCCTTATGGGCACCAGAGTCCCATCAATAGCTCTGCCACAGTTAGGAAAAGGGCGGGGGGGAGGGGGAAGCAGTAGGGCTTTCCCAAAGTGCATCACATTCCTAGGGGTGGAGAGTCGACATGGGTGGGACCTGGTGGACTAGACACTTTGGAATATGTTTACTTTGACTCGGTCTGTACACTGCAGAGTGAATGTCAGAGCCCTAGGTTCAAAAATTCTTAACCTAGGGTTAAAATGCAGTGTAGATGCTCAAGCCCAGGGTTCTCTGACACAGGTCAGCTGACCTGAGTCCTACTATCCCTGGGCTTACATTGCTGTGTAGACATAGCCTCAGGTACTGGATGAGTTTAGGCATCTACAGGATTTGGCAGGAGTTTTGTGAATTGCAGTGGAGTCTAAAACTGAGATTTAGGTACCTAAACCCCACACTTACTGAAATCTGGGGTTTAGGTGCCTAAGTGCCTTTGTGGATCAGGGCCCATATGTCTAAGAGATCTGGGTTAATGTTTAAGGCTAAGTTTTTGTCACCGATATTTTTAGTAAAAGTCATGGACAGGTCATGGAAAATAAACGAATTCATGGTAGCCCATGACCTGTCCCTGACTTTCACTAAAAATTTCACTGACAAAAGTGGTAGGTGGGTTCAGCACCTACTGCTGCTGTGGCTCCCGGATTCTCCAGAAGCTCTAGGGCCCCCTGTCTCTGGGGCTGGGCTGCTGTGGGGTCCCCTCGCCCTGGGCAGCTGGTAGCTGCAGGGTCCCCCAGCTGCTGGGTGCAGCTGGGCAGCTGCGCAAGGTCCACCGGCTGCCCGCCACAGCTGGGCAGCTGCA
Organism: Lepidochelys kempii; assembly: GCF_965140285.1. Lineage (NCBI taxonomy): Eukaryota > Metazoa > Chordata > Testudines > Cheloniidae > Lepidochelys > Lepidochelys kempii. The sequence goes on from NC_136380.1 coordinate 99,098,016, forward strand.
TGGGGTCACCAGGGTCACCCAAGGTCCACCAGCTGCCTACTGTGGCTGGGCAGCTGTGGGGTCCTGCAACCAGGCTGGGGACTGGGAGCTGCAAGGGCAGGGCTGGGTGGGAACTCCAGCCCCAGGGACGAAAATGTCACCGAGGTCAATAGAAGTAACAAGTTCTGTGACCTCCATGACATAATCGTAGCCTTATTAATGACTCATTTCACTACCATGGAGTTTAAAATACAAGGAATGACAACCAAATTGTAGAACCAAGCTTTCAGTTGCTATGCAACACCATTGTGGCATGTTACCCTTCATCTTTTAGTGCTTTTACTCCATCTCTCTTCCTCATGGATGAAATTTAAGCAACATGTTCGAGATACTTAACAGCAGATGTAATTACGTTTTTAATCTGACAAAAAACAGACTGCAGTTTGTACTGAAAAAAAATCATATCAATAAATTTAATGATGTTTTGGATGATACTCTTTAATATCACAATATTTCATTTTCAAATTTATATTATGCTGATTTACTTTAGAACATGAATCAGTTAAAGCCTTTTTTCTGTGGATGCCGCTAAATGCATTTGAGTGCTTTGTAGTGAAAAGGGAAAAAAAAACTAGTTAGAAACTTTGTAAACCACCTGTTGACACATTAATTGATGACAAAGAGCACATGCTGATTGATTTGCACAGTTTCTTCTGCAATGGTAAGTGGCTAATTAGCCATGTTGTCTCCTCATTGTTGATTGGATTAGAGTCACAGTAGTCTTTTCACCTAGGTGGGTGAATGAGAGCAATGGCTTCTGGTCACTATCAGTTTGCATTGGATTTGAACTAGTGATACGGAGCTAAAAGGTTCCATATCCCATTACCAACCTCTGAGTCATCCAGCTGTCTATGGTGATGCCTCTTAGTTGACAAAATGCCTGTAAAATTTACACAGGCACCCACCTATGAATTCAACAAACAGCACTTCTCCATGGAAACTGAGTCATCATGTACCCAAGGGGGTGGTGATTATTTTTCTAAGCAGATGAGTGCACAAATTTTGTGGGTGTCTTTTTGAAAACATCTTTAAAATATAAGACCTAATTTTATAAATTGTAAGAAATATTAAATCACATATGGGATGGAAATTATATCAGAGTTAGTATCTTTTCTATTGAGATGTTCATAAAAAGGATTATATTTTTATCCTGTGTTTCATGAGATGTGTAATTAGATCAATATAATTTTTATATTAAAACACTTGTTTTAAGAACAGGTAATTTACAAATATTCTAAATGTACTGAACATATCCTACACATACCAGTTTTATCTATTTCTTTTTCTTTAATCTGTGACAGCAATTTCATACCTCTTTTTTTAGCATGTGATTTGTTAGACAGGATTAGGGGTTTCTAAAACCTACTTCAAAGACAACAACATTTTAACAAGTTTTATTTTATAAAATGGAGTTTGCTTTTATTCACTGAAAGTTATGTTGTGGAAAGGGCAGCTGGGTCAAGAAAACACATTGAACATTATTTGTTAATTTTTATCAGGAAGCCTTGAGAATATGTTATACATTCCCCGATTACTATGAAACAACATCTAAATCTCTTCTTGCGCATTCCAAACTCCTGTGTGATTGCTCTTCTTTCAAAGGCAGGCTCCTTCCCTTCCCCTAGGCTGATAGGGGAAGCATTAGTAGTCCCTATGTTTACTTTAAAAATGAAGCAGGCTACAGTTCAGCTTCTCTCATTTAATAATGCTCCAGATCCAGATGGCCTTTTCTGGCACTTTGCATAAGTGTTTTTTTTTCTCCCTCAATTATTCCTGGTCTGTGTGTCAGTTTTTAAAAGCAAGGCTTCTGAGAAATGGTGTCCCTACCAAATAGAATATCCTATGGCTTGGTTTTTCTTGTTGTCAGTGTTATTGCTTTACAAACTAGTAGTGAAGTCCATTTATTGTTATTAATAGAAGTCCAGGTGTGACACTCTCTGTATCTCAGGGGGGAAACCCTGCACCCTCATGTTCATCCTTATAATATGATTGTGTGGTATCCAATGCAAAGTTTGTCATGTTGGGTGTCTTCAGAAGGCTCATGATGCACTGAGCATTGTTATAGTAATGTTGTAATTTCAAGTATATAGTTATGAGACTGACAATGTGTCATCATGGCTTAAAGCAAGCCCAGGCAAAACTTTCCAGGAACAGAGGGGCAGTTCATACCTCATCAGGACATGTATGGAACAAACCCAGCCCAGCCTTAGAGGAACAAAGGACACTGGCCTAGACAGCAACAAAGGATCTTTTGGACTCTCGAGTGAGTCACCCCCCCCTTTCCCTCGGTCAGTCGGGACTACAATGAGGTAATGCTCACCTGACCCTGAAGGGGGATGGAGCAAAGCCAAGAGCGGAGAAAGAACATGATAAAAGGGAGAGACATTTGCCATGCTCTTCCTGTCTTCCACCTCCATCTACAGACATCACCACCAAGCGACTGAAGCGCTGATCAAAGGGGGAGAGCCTGGCTGAAGGGCAACCAGCCAGCCTGTCGTGAGAAGCATCTAAGTCTGTAAGGGCACTGAAAGTGTTAAGATCAGCTTAGAATGCATTTTGCTTTTATTTCATTTGACCAAATCTGACTTGTTGTGCTTTGACTTAAAATCACTTAAAATCTATCTTTTGTAGTTAATAAATTTGTTTGTTCTACCTGAAGCAGTGCCTTTGGTTTGCAATGTGTCAGAGATTCCCCTTGGGATAACAAACCTATCAATCATATCAATTTCTTTGTTAAATTGACAAACTCATTTAAGCATGCAGTGTCCAGCGGGCATAACTGGACACTGCAAGATGGAGGTTCCTAGGGTTGTGTCTGGGACCGGAGATATTGGCTAGTGTCATTCGGTTGCACAATCCAAGGAGCAGCTTACATGCTAGAGGCTGTGCGGGAACAACCCAGGAGTGGGGGTTCTCACAGTAGAGCAGGGTAAAGCTGGCTCCCAGAGTTGAGGATTGGAGTGACCTAGCGGATCACCGGTCCAGATAACACCATGGGAACATCACACCAGGTAAATTGTATTGGCTGACAGTAAATATGAATGTAAAAATCCTCAAAGAGCCTGTCATAAGTCTGAACTGAGAAGGTACAGCAATGCAGTGTAGTTGGTCTTTGTAGGCCAAGTATAATATCATACCCCTTTCTGACTTGAACAGCTAGTCAAAGTTTGGGGCCTGCAGATGTTCCAGTTAGGATGAGAAATTGGGACTAGTCAGGTGTTTCTTTGATGCAATTTTGTTTATTTACAAACTTGCTTTTTGGATAGGAATCAAAAACACAAGGAGCCATTTCTTAGCTTGCCACCCTCTACCCATTTTAGCCAACAGACTCAAAAGCTCTCCCTCTAGCTAGGCTCTCATTTCTTGTCTCTGCTTCTCTCTCCGTTTTGTGTGCTCCCTTCCCACACACACTTGGTCACAATACCTAATGGAATACCCCATCCACATGGTGCAAAACTGTTGCACAGGTTCCCAAACCCTTTTTGACTTAGGGCATGTCTACACTTAAAACTTCAGCGTAGACGTTACCTATGCTGATGGGAGGGATTCTGCCGACGGGAGGGATTCTGCTACTGGCGTAGGTAATCCACCTCACCAAAAGGCAGTAGCTAGGTTGACAGAAGAATTTGTCTGTCGATCTAGCACTGTCTACTCAGGGACTTAGTTCGGTTTAACTATGCCACTCAGGGGCATGGATTTTTCACACCCCAAATGAAATAGTTTAACAGACTCAATTTTCTAATGCAGACCAGGCCTTAGCTGGGGGGCTTGTGATTAATTCATCCTGGCAATTGTGTTAATTGAAGGGTGCATTCACACGCAGTCTCAAAGAGGTTTGTGATTCATGAAGTCATCAGTACCTCTCAACATAACAATATACCAGGGAGAGGCTTTCTATGGGGCGTGTTTAGGATGGCAATAACTTTCTATTGATAAGTATCCTCTTGCTCTGAAGAAAACATCTGGTCACCTTCTTTTCTTTCTGCTTCACAACTAATTGGCTAGTCTTACAGGTGTGGAGTCTCTAATCATTCCGGTGCTGTGGAGGCAGGACTAGGGGTGATAGCACATCATTTCACTGTTGCAATTTTCAGTAACCCCTCGTCTCCTAGGATCTGTGCTGATAGAGAAGCCTCCACACACAGCTCGTCACCCTTTCTACACCTATAGAGGAGGTCAGAGGTCTGTATGGCATCATTTCTACGATGTCCTCCCAGAGCTCATGGGGGGGCTGTGTGTGTGTGAAGGAAAGTCAGGGCAGGGTGATGGGTGCATTTAATGCATTGCTCCTCTTTCACCCCCAACAGCAGGATATAAAATGCGCTATACCCCCAGAATGAATTACCTGTTTTGCATCCCCACTATAGTCTGTGGAACACTTCTCTTAAGGGGGAATTTTAGGACCAGCTAAATAACATGTATAGCTGCTTAAGATATGACTAAGAAGGAATGTAACAGTCTACAGTTATTTGAAGAGTAGTATAGCCAAGAAGGAAAGAAATTATTTAAGGTGGTACATGTTCATAATGAAGAGTACTGTGAGGAAATTAAGAAAAAAATGTAGGTTTAATGGACTTGCTGATGGTGAGATCTCGTAGGGTTTGTCTATACAGCAGAAGCTGTGTGTGACACACTATACCTCAATGGCACCTTGTAACTCCCATATTCATCATTCATATATGGTTGTGACATTTCATACAAATTATGCCATGTATGGTATGATGTGATATATGAAAAGTCATGATCTGCTGAAAACCATCGTTCTGTCCAAATATGTATATCACTAGTGTTTGTGAAATTGAGATTTTGCTGTGTGGTTGTTACTGAAATATGCTGTAAGTTTTCTAGGTACATACAAAGGACCTCTGCCCACAAGGGTGTTCAGCGACCACTAATCAGCAGGGGAGTTGTAATCAAGGGATTTACAATTCAATGACAGTTGCCCGAGCACCACAAAATAGGGACTGCTCAACTGACTCAGTTGCACAAGACCACACCAGGGGGACTGCTCAACTCAGTGACTCAGCAAAGCCCACCAGGACATGTCTGGGCAAGTGTCTTCTAGGCACGTGGACAAAGGATATAAAATAGGAAACAGCCGCAGCCTGCCTTTCCCTTTCTCCTCCCCCACCTACACTGGAAGCAGTGAGGATGCTGAGAAGACAAAGATTTCATTTGAGGAAGCTGGTCCCAGGTTTCAAAGGGGAAGCTGGTGTAGCAAGAACTGTAACAACCAGTAGGGGGGCAGGGGGAATAATAACATAAAATGTGGAAATGGCAGAGGTACTTCTTTGTTTTCACCAAGAAGGTTGGTGGTGATTGGACATGTAATGTAGAGAAAGGAACAGAAGAGCCTAAAATAGGGTAAGAACAAGTTAAAAATTACTTGGACAAATTAGATGTTTCAAATCACCAGGGCCTGATGAAATGCGTCCTAGAATACTCAAGGAACTGACTGAGGAGATATGAGCTATTGGTGATTATCTTTGAAAAGTCATGGGAGAGACTCCAGAAGACTGGAAAAGGGCAAATAGTTTCCCTTTTTATAGATGGGCATAAGGACAACCCAGGGAATTACAGACCAGTCTTCTGTACCCAGAAAGATAATGCAGCAAATAATTAAGCAATCAAATTTGCAAACATCTAGAAGATAATAAGGTAATAGGTAACAGTTAGCATGAATTTGTCAAAAACAAATCATGTCATACCAACCTGATAGCTTTCTTTGACAGGGTAACAAGACTTGTGGATGGGGGGAAGTGGTAGACATGGTATATCTTGACTTTAGTAAAGCTTTTGATGCTGTTCACATGTCCTTCTCATAATCAAATTATCTGGAGAAATGGTCTAAAGTAAATAGAATGAAATTCAATAAAGACAAATGCAAAGTACTCCACTTAGGAAGGAACAATCAGTTGCACACATACAAAATGGGAAATGACTGCTTAGGAAGGAAAGGGATCGGGGAGTCATAGTGGACCACAAGCTAAATATGAGTCAACAGTGCAACACTGTTGCAAAAAACGTGAACATCATTCTGGGATGTATTGGCAGAAGTGTTGTAAGAAAGACATGAGAAGTAATTCTTCTGCTCTACTCCACGCTGATTAGGCCTCATCTGGAGTATTGTGTCCAGTTCTGAGCACCACATTTCAGGAAAGATGTGGACAAATTGGAGAGAGTCCAGAGAAGAGCAACAAAAATGATTAAAGGTCTAGAAAACATGACCTATGAGGGAAGATTGAAAAAATTGGGTTTGTTTAGTCTGGAAAAGAGAAGATTCAGAGGGGATGTAACAGTTTTCAAGTACGTAAAAAGTTGTTACAAGGAGGAGGAAGGAAAATTGTTTTTCTTAACCTCTGAGGATAGGACAAGAAGCAATGGGCTTAAATTGCAGCAAGGGAGGTTTAGGACATTAGGAATCACTTCCTAACTGTCAGGTTAGTTAAGCATTGGAATAAATTGCCGAGGAAAGTTGTGGAGTCTCCATCATTGGAGATTTTTAAAACAGGTTAGACAAACACCTCTCAGGGATGGTCTAGATCAGGGGTGGCCAACCTGCACCTGAGAAGGAGCCAGAATTTACCTATGTACGTTGCCAAAGAGCCACAGTAATACATCAGCTCCACCCTGCCTGCCAGCAGCCCTGCTGATCAGCGCCTTCCCCTCCTTCCCCATGCCTCCTGTGGCATACCGGAGGCTCTGGGGGGAAGGGGAGGAGCGAGGCTGTGGCAGGCTCAGGGAAGGGGGCAGGAAGGAGTGGGGGCCTTGGGGGAAGGAGTGAAGTAGGGGCAGGGGTTGAGCAGTGAGCGCACACATCCTGGCACATTGGAAAGCTGGTGCCTGTAGCTCCAGTCCTGGAGTTGGTTCCTATGCAAGGAGCTGCATATTAACTTCTGAAGAGCTGCATGCGGCTCTGGAGCCACTGGTTGGCCACCCCTGCTCTAGATAATACTTAATTATGTGTGGTCTCAAGGTCCCTTCCAGTTTTATGATTCTATGAATTGCACCTGTGTAACTAGGCAGATTTTAGCTCACTGAATTCCAAACCAAAAATCAGAAGGGAGCAGTGATATAAAAAGGCTCAGGTCAGAATTCAAAAGCATGGCTTGGATGAATTAGGGGAAGTTGGTGCACTGCAGAGACCTGATCCTGAAACAGCCTATGCATCTGCTATGATCCCAGCAGGAATGAAAAGGCTGTTCAGGCTGGAACAAGCCAACCTAAATGCCTTTCTTCTATAGCAACCCGGTCAGGCTACTAAGAGCCCTTCTGTTAAACTGAGATCACTTTAGTTTAAAGCTCCATGTCCCTTTAGGCAGCTTCATATTCTGAAATACTAGAAACTGTCACACCAGCGTATTCCATTTGTGATCTCCCCATTAGATTAGGCCTGTTTACTCCTATCGCTCAAGTGGCAGAGGTCTGATATTCTTGCCCACATGGGTCATCATCAGGGCTTGATTAAGGTTGCCTGTGATGGGGAAGATCTTGTGGTTAACAGCCCTGGACCGAGACTCTGCAGATGTGAGTTCTGTTCCTGCCACTGTGTGACTTTGACTTTGGGCAAGATAATCTGTCCTAACTTTACAGATAGGAGAATGAAGCACAAAATATTTCCCTTCTTCACAGAAGTGTTGTGAACATAAATTATTTACTGGGTGTGAGTTGTTCTGATGCCACAGTGATGGAAACCAAGGAAGCCCAAGACAATGGCAGAGTTAGGGTTCAAAAGAAATATGTTAGTTTTGGAAACTTGACTTCTCAACAGCTTTCCTGACGTTGTTTAACCCCTTGACACGGGAAGCAGTACTGATGTGTTGGGGGTAATTTGGGGAGCCCTTAGTTAAAATTCCACTGGCAAAGCTAAGGAAGCTAGTGGAGAGCTAGTGATTTGAAGTTCACTCTTCTTTGGATAGTGCTAAATCCTCTCTGCCAAAGACGATTTATTTACATGACTCATAAAAACACTACTGAAGAGCTAATTTTCTACCTTTGAATGGACCAGATTACACTAAATTGCAGGTACTTTAAAAACAGTTATTGAGCCATGCTATCCAGAATCCTCCACCAAGTCTTCACCTCTCCCTTCCCCCATCCCCTTTTGAGATTACACACACTGAACGCTATACTATTGTCAGTGAAGTAGGTATATTTTCAGGAACAAAGTTTGCACATTTCCAGCAAAGTTTGTCTGCCTAGTCATGCTGCTTGATTATGGTTATGGGAAAAGCATTTTTAGTTTCAGTGGGAAAACAAAGGAATAATTTCTCCAATGGCATTCCCCTCCTCTGCAACCACACCCATCTTCCCCCTGGTACGTGACCTTTGTCACAAGCCAATGGGTGGGGGGGGAATTTTGTCAGAATCCTTTAATAAACTACTAATAAAGCTTTAATAAACTACTACTGAAAGCTTGGGCTGTAACACAGCTGTAATTTGTAAAGTCAATATGAGAACTTAAAAATGTGCATGGAACCACTCACGTTTATGGTAAGCATGGGGAGGGCAGGTGAGGATGTATGTGTTGTGATCACAGATTTTTGTTGATGCACATGTGGCAAATGAGAGGTGTATTTGTGGTTATTTTATGTGCTAATTGTGTTTTGTGGCTGGGGAGTTGTGCTGAAGGATTTTGTGTTGACTTGGGAGGGTGGTGAATGAGGGATGTGAACAGCAGTGAGGGGCTATTGTACGTTCTGGTTTTGTTGTTGTGTATGGGTTGTGTTGTGCTGGGAGAGTTGTGTGGGTTTGTACGGGTGTCAAATGAGAGGTGTGTGTTATCAGGACATTGTTAAAGTGGGGGTGGGGGATTGGAAGCAAGCTGATACTAGCCAAAGAGGAGAAGGGAAGTAAAAAAGGGCTTTTACAAGTATCTGGAGAAAGTAGTTCCATTAATCTAGAGGAGTGGAATTAATGATGACTCAAAAATGCAGTGATACTGAGCTTGTATATTAACTGTGTCCTCAACAAGAAAAATATAGAATTTTTTTCAGTTGGAAGGTTAATTACATTTTGAAACCTGTGAGTTAAATTTTTAAATCGGAAAGGAAGAAGATCTTGTAGAAGTAGTGATTTATAAAAAAAGAGGATACTTGGAAATGTACGGACACAAATAATAGATTCAGAAGAGTCCATTGTGGTCATATAGTCTGTCCTCCTGAATAACACAAGCTGTATAATATTGGACTGACATTCACTTACTCAGCAGATGAGTCTAACAAATCTTTATTGGGAGTAAACATTCAGCAAATAGTGATCAATTACTCACAAGTGGAAAGCTCATTGGAACAATCTCATGAATCACCTCCAACACTGGGCAATACAACTTCAGCCTCCCTATTTATAACTTTTTGTTATCTTTTCTTATACATATGTATTAGTGTCCCATTTCCATGTTAACTCTCCTTCCTCATCAGTACAGGCTTAGTGTTAGTTCAAATCAGTCTTTTCTATCCTTTTAGTTAGGTTTTTTTTTTCTTTTTCTCAAAAACATGATTATTCTGCAATTTTTTACACATGCACAATTCTACTTATGCTTACTCTGTTAAATGTTATCAGAACAGACTCTTAAAATCTACAGCAGGCTTCTGTCAGGCCTAAATATGCCTTCGTTCCAAACATATAGTAGTTCCTGAATTAACTCCTTTTTGAAGGAGAAATATCAAATCTTCATTTAAAAATTGCTAGTGATATAGAATCCACTACAATCTTTGCTAAATTATTCCAATGGTTAGTTACCCTAAAGTCTTATTTCTAGACTGCGTTTGTCTAGCTTAAACTTCTAGCCATTGGATCTTGTTATAATTTTGTCTGCTAGACTGAAAAATCTTCTATCATCAAATTTCTGCTCTCCATGTAGGTACTTATAGATTGTGATCAAGTCACCCTTTAACCTCCTCTTTGTTAAGCTAAATAGATTGAGCTCTTTGAACCTTTTGCTATAAGACATAATTTCCAAGCCTTTAATTATCTTCCTGGTTCTTCTCTGAACCCTCTCCAAGTTTTCAACATCCTTCTTGAACTGTGGATCCCCTAACAGGACACAGCATTCTGATAGCAGTCACACCAGTGCCCCCTATAACCTCTCTACTTCCACTTGGAATTGCCCTGTTTTTTACATCAAAGGATCACAGCAGCCCTTTAGGCCATGGCATCAAAATGGAAGCTCACATTCCGCTGATTATTTACCATGATGCCCAAATCTTTTTCAGAGTCATTACTTTCCTGGATAGAGTCCCCCATCATGTACCTATGGCCTACATTCTTTGTTGCTAGATGTATGACCATGCATTTGGTTGTATTGAAACACTTTGTTTTCATCCAGTTACCAAGTGATCTAGATCACTGCATAACAGTGACTTGTCCTCTTCCTTATTTACCACTCCCTTAGTCTCTGTCATTTGTGAACTTAAACATTTTTATCAATGACCTGCATGAAAATAAAATTACTGATACGTAGGGTAGGGCAAAAACCAATCCCTGCGAAACCCCACTAGAAACACACAATCTGCTTTATGATGATTCCCCCTTTACAATTACATTTTGAGACTTGTCTGTAAGCCAGTTTTTATCCATTTAATGTGTGCTATGCCAATTTTGTATCATTCTAGTTTCTTAATCAATGTCATGTGATACCAAATCAAATGTCTTACAGAAGTCTAAGTATGGTACATCAACATTATTGCCTTTATCAACCATACTTGTAACCCAGAGGTGGGCAAACTACGGCCTGCGGGCCACATCCAACCTGCGGGACAGTCCTGCCCGGCCCCTGAGCTCCTGGCCTGGGAGGCTAGCCCCCAGCCCCTCCCCCGCTGTTCCCCCTCCCCCGCAGTTACTCCACCACGCAGGCAGCGCTCTGGGCGGCGGGGCTGCATGCTCATGCAGGGCAGTGCGGCAGTGTTTCTGGCTCCAGCTGGAGCAGCACAGTAAGGGGGACGGGGGGTTGGATAAGGGGCAAGGAGTCCCGGGGGAGCAGTCAGGGAACAGGGGGCAGTTGGATGGAGTGGAGGTTCGGGGCGGGCAGTCAGGGGAGTTGGATAGGAGTGGGGTCCCAGGAGGGGGCGGTGGTCCCAGGAGGGGGCGGTCAGGGGACAAGGAGCTGGGGGGGGGGGTTGGATTGGTCGGGCATTTTGAGGGGGGCAGGCAGGGGTTGGGAAGTGGGAATGGGTGGATAGGGGGCAGGGGAAGGCTGTTTGGGGAGGCACTGCCTTCCCTACCCAGCCCTCCATACAGTTTCGCACCCCAGTTTGGCCCTCAGGCCAAAAAGTTTGCCCACCCCTGGGCAAAGTCTACTCCACCCAGAGTAGACAATACTCTGGACCATGTTTAACTTTTATAAAACATACTTGTAACTTGTGAATATTGTGCCCGTGTTGAGAAATTGTGTTATATGCTAATTTAAACCATTGTTGCTTATGCTCTGTTGACAGGTAAGGTATAGATCATCATGTTTTCATAATTTTAATAAACTTTTTGTGCAAGGCTTGAAGTTATGAGGAAACACGTGCTGTTCTATGCTCTGAGTTTTAATTATATTGTTTTCTCTGCTATCTGAATTCAAAAGACTGTATATTTACTTTTACAAAAAACACTGCTGTGGTAAAGAACAAAGATAATCCCCCAAAAAGGAGCCAAAAATAGCTTTTATTTTTCAATTGAAATTCTGATTTAAGGGCCAGAGAACCAGCTTTAAGGCTCAGCAAATCAGGACACAGGTCTCTGTTTGCCTTATACTTCTGTTGGATCCTAACAACAAGCTACAGCTCACATTCCACCAGGAAAAAGAAGACTGAGTTCAATCTTCAACCACCACTTTGGATTTTTTTTGATGACCACACATTCAGGTTAGACAAATTTAGCATCTAAAGTGATGAGGTGGAATCAAGCAATCAGATAAAACCAAGCCTGGTATAAAAAGCATATGGGGACATGCCTTAATAATTCATATCAGATAATGGGGGTTTAAGTTCTTAAATATCTGTGTAGAGAGGCAGAGTGGCTGATGATGATGGGGAGGAACCACTCTTCCTCCTCCCCTGCACGGTGGGCAGAGCCAGGCCATACCCACCCCTTGTGCTGCAAGCAGAGGGGTGGAAATGGAAGTATAAGAGGCAAGGCCTTCAGCTCAGTTGAGGGAGAGCCAGGGGAGGAGTCCGATGCTGCTGCCAGCCTCTGAACCAGGGACCAACCTGTATCAACCCCTGCCTCTGGAGGAATATCCGGAGGAGCTGCCGCTCAGCAAATATCCCAAGGAGCTGCTGGAACTGTCAGTTGCCAAGTACCCCAAGGAGCCGGAGGGCCTGTAAGCACTGAAGTCCTACAGACAGGTAGGGATAGGAAGTAGTTCAGGGAAACCAGACATTAGTCTGGTTGTGTTTGCTGAATGATCAGCATGTTTTGGCAGGATTCCTGCTGACCCAGTGGTGAGACTCCCCACAACTGTTAGGGCCCTGGACTGGGACCTGGTGGAGTAGGTTGGACCTGGGTCCCCCTAAACCCTGCTGCCAGCTCCACCGGGGGGTGTAGGATTGCCAACTTTCTAATGGCACAAAACCGAACACCCCTTCCCTGCCCTGCCCCTTCTCAAGGCCCCACCCCCACTTGTTCCATCCCCCTTCCCTCCATCATTTGCTTTCCCCCACCCTCACTCACTTTCACTGGGCTGGGAAAGGGACTTGGGGTGCAGGGGGTGTATGGGCTTTGTGCTGGGGGTGCGGGCTCTTGGGTGGGGACAGGGATGAGGGGTTTGGAGTGTGGGAGGGGGTATGGACTCTGGCTGGGGGGTGTGGGCTCTGGAGTGCGGACAGGGATGAAGGGTTTGGGGTACAGATGGGGGCTCCAGGCTGGGGCAGGGGGTTGGGGTGCAGGAGCGGATGAGGGTTCCAGTTGGGGGTATAGGCTCTGGGGTGGGGAGAAGGATGAGGAGTGTGGGGTGCAGGAGGGTGCTCCAGGCTGGGATCAAGGGGTTCAGAGAGCAGGAGAGGGCTCAGAGCTGGGGTTGGGGCACAGGAGGGGGTGCAGGCTTCGGGCAGCACTTACCTCTTTTTGGCTCCTATGTGGAGGTGCAGCCAGGTGGCTCTGCGTGCTGTGCTGTCCGCAAGCACCACCCCTGCAGCTCCTGTTGGTCACAGTTCCTGGCCAATGGGAGCTGCAGAGCTGGCACTTGGGGCGGGGGCAGCGCACGGATACCCCTGGCTGCCCCTATGCGTAGGAGTCAGACGGGGGACATGCTGCTCCTTCTCAGAGTTGCGCAGAGCCATGGCAGGCAGGGAGACTGCATTAGTCCTGTTGCGTGAGCAACTGGACTTTTAACAGTGCTGACCGAAGCCACCAGGGTCCCTTTTCAACCGGGCATTCTGGTCAAAAACTGGCACCTGGCAACCCTATAGGGTGGCAGCTACCCACCTTAGGCCGAACAGTCTGCATTTGTTTGCTGTCTGCCCCAGCCAGAGCAGCTGTGGGCCATAAAATGCTATTGCTCTACCCCAGCTGGGGAGCTGGGCCATAGACTGTTTGCGATCTGCCCTACGTAGAAGATTTGAGTCTGACTGCTTGATATTGCACAGCCCTGCCCAGAAGACTCTGCCTTACTGTGCCTGCTGTCTTCCCCAGCCAGAGGGCTAGCTACAGACTGTTATTGGTGCTAATCCCCTGTTGATCGGCTCTCAGCTGCTTGGTGGCATAGCGAGGTGGAGGGATCTCCCTCTGACGCTGACAGGGAGGAACCACTCCAACCCACTACACTCTGCATTAACAAAACTAAAATCGCAAGAAGACCAAGTGGGAGTACAGAAGACGATTCTTCTGAGTTTTCCTTGTACTCAACATGTTAATCATATTGTTGCTTTTCTAAACCATCATATAGCAAAAGAGTCAGAGATACAGTTGAAGACAGGGGACAGATAATTTCTTATGGAAAAGATTTACAAGAGTCTGCCCAGCACTGCTGGGGTAAATGTGTAAAGTCAAAAATTAAAAAGAATAAACCATACGAAGTTGAAGGAAATAACCTTTTGTTATCCTAACTATACGCAGTCTGTATATGCTATTCTCTTCCTAAACAGGTTCGTTTGTATGTGTGCAATGTTTTTGATCAGAGTTTATATAACACTCAAGCTTCACAACCACAAAGAGCTGAAACTTTAGTGTTCTGTTAGTTGGCCTTTGAACTTGTGTAATAGTCAGCAGTCCAATGAAAGTTAGCATGCTATTTACCTTGGCCCCTTTTTCCTAAAGCCAAAGATTATTTCAAAAGAAAATTGGAAAATGGGGTGACTATTTCCGTTTGCTGTCTCTGTATTGTGAGTAAAAAAGAACCCATCTTGTGGGTTTGACCTTCACGTAAGTGCATGGTTTTTAACAATTTCTAATGAATTAAATAGTGATCTATGTCAAGCAGGGCCCTGGCCTTTTCCTGTGATTTTTAAAGAGCCGTGTACCTTTATGGCTCTGTGTCAATCTCATCAGTGGTTTTTTAAACCATGTGCATGTGGCCAGTCTTCCCGAGTGTATCAGCACCACAACATGACCATAATGAGACCCTATACACATGGAGGCTGTTAGCCTCTTTCCCCAGATAGCACACATCTATAAAGTCAGACAAATTTGTCAGTCTGATTGTCTATCCTATGATCTTTATAAAGCTGACTAACATTGTCATGTAGCTTTATCTTTTAACTGTAGTATAATCAGGTACCACATAGTTGTGTGTTTACATTATACCATTTTATAGATAAGAATTACTGCAGACAAGCACACCTTCATTAATATATTGATAGAGTAATAATGGTAAATACAACTCTGTCAAGATAAAATGACACAATACATCACCATTTAGGTGGTCAAACAATGCAAGCGAAACATAGTCTATAAACATAAAACTGTTACACCAGCAGTACCGGATGATTTTTGGCAACCACAAAATCATCAATAGCATCCTAAAAGCTCCAGAGACATGTGAACTCACTCTCAATAGATATGTTGTCAGGACAATTTAATTTGTTCTGTGGTGTTGTCACTCTTAGTTGGAGGAGGACCTTTCTCACCCTCACAGTTCATTAATGGCAGTGTCAAAAACAGTCTTATTACCATGACAACATTGGAGAAAGTTGAATGAGGACTACATAATAACAGAAAATAGATATTTCAAGAGGATGGTACTTGGGAGATATGCTCATGCAAAAATAAATGCTGCTGTTCCCAAACAACATCAAGATTCAACTTCAAATTCAATTTGCACAAACAATTTCCAAGTCTTCAGAGTATTTCTTTCTGTGAACTTTGTAAAAGGCACGACTTTGTCTTTTTTTGCTCATGTATCAGATCATTTTAAAAAATAATTGAGTGTTTTTAGTTCTAAACTTCTGCTCAACTTCACAATTTGTCACTAGAACCCTTTCCAGCTGCATGACGTTTTCTCTCACAGAAATTATGAATTTGTTCATAGATTATCAGGGTTGGAAGGGACCTCAGGAGGTCATCTAGTCCAACCCCCTGCTCAAAGCAGGACCAATCCCCAATTAAATCATCCCAGCCAGGGCTTTGTCAAGCCTGACCTTAAAAACTCCTAAGGAAGGAGATTCTACCACCTCCCTAGGTAACACATTCCAGTGTTTCACCACCCACCTAGTGAAAAAGTTGTTGGATGGTGGATATCATTGCTCTTTTGCTCATACAAGCAAAGTTTGATAGAAGCTTCTCAACCTCTCCTACATATATACACATGCAATGCTGCAGGTGTAATCACTTGTCATACCTTTTTTCCACATGTATAAGATGAAACATACATGTGCCAAGCATAGTTGCTTTCATTTTGAGGTTACTTTGCATATTCACATAGGATTTTCATGTGTAAATTTTATTCTTTATGCATGCAGATAATCATTAAAAATTTGTACACAAAATGGATTGAACTGGTAAAGTGTGTGCCCACAAAGAGAGGCTATGTTTTGAAATACTAGCTTTCAATTTAGTTTGAATTTTTCTCTTAATTCATAGGACCCAAGGAACATAGGAATTGCCATAATGGATCATACTCATAGTCCACCTAGTGCAGGGGCCTCAAAGTCCGGGCCCCGAGAACCTCCCCACTGCGGCCTGTGGAGGAGACATACATACAGACACACTGCTGGCAATGTCTGCTGCAGGCGCCACCCTCCGCAGCTCCCATTGGCTGGGGGAGAGGGACAGAGATGCCATCACTACTCACCAGGCAGAGTCAGCCATGGAGGCAGCGTCACTTTTTCCTACAATGAATATAAACAAGTCAAAATACCGAACACAACTACCTGATGCCCACCTTGCTGCAATCCTGCAGGTTTCAACTGCTCAGTCACTGAGGCCAAACATCAACAAACTGACAGAACTGAAGCGTTGCCAGGTGTCTGGCAAACACTAAAAACTCTCTGGCAGATGAAGAATTGTATAAAGTTTTATGACAGTTTTATTATTTCTAACAAATTCAAAATAAAAAATACAATATAAACGATTTCTCTTCTGAACACCATCTTCAGTGACTATTAGCCTGCTGGGAGGATTTGAGGACTAGCACTGGCCCTAAGGTAAATTGAGTTTGAGACCTCTGACCTCGTGCAATATCCTGTCTCCAACAGTGGGCAGTACAAAATGCTTCAGAGGAAGATGCGTGAAATTCTGAAATGGATGGATTTGGGATAACTTGCCCCAATTCCCATCCTAATCCTCAATAGTTAGAGATTGTTGGAAAACCTGAAGCATGAAGTTTTATCTCTTCCAGTACTCCTTTTTTGTGTTAAATATTATGACTCCGAATATTCTTGTTATGCATGTAAATGTCCATTCCCTCTTTAATCTTCCTAAGTTCTTGGCCATAATGACATCCAGTGGCAATGAGTTCCACAGTGTAATTACACATTGTGTGAAAAATGTTTCTTTTTATCACTTTTTAATCTTATTCCTTTTGGATTCATGGAGTTCCCCCATGAGGAGAAGGTTATGAGATAAGGAAAACAGAAGCTCCTCATCTACCTTTTCTAGCCCTTTCATTATTGTATATACTATTGAGAGTTTTTTTCCATGCCTCTAATCATTCTCTGAGCGCCCTCTAGTTCTCCATTGTTATTTTTGAGATGGAGTGACCAGTATTGAGATGAAGTTGCACTAATATAAAAGCATCATAATTTTTCTGTATTATTCTCCATGGTGTTCCTTTAGCATCCTAATTTGTTGTTTGCTGCTTTTTTTTTTTTTTTTTTACTGTAGCTGCACATTGAGCAGACATTTTCATTGAGCTGTCCACAGTGATGCTCAAATCCGGGTTGGTACAGTTAATCTGAACAATGTAAAGTATATGAATTATTCATACTTTCCCTCCAGTGAGCATTATTTTGCATTTATCAATACTGACCTTCATCGACCATTATGTTGCCCATTCACCTAGCGTGGTTAGGTCCCTCTGAAGTTCCTCACAATCTTCTATGGACTTGACTGACCTGAATAACTTTTTGGTTTCTGAAAATTTTGCTAACTCTCTGCTCACCCCTCTTTCCAGATCATTAAAAAATAAATACGTGAAACAATATTTAACCTAGTATGGAACCTTGAGGCACCCTGCTGTTAATATGTGGCTGTAATGACAATTGAACATTTATTCACATTCTGTTTCCCCTCTCTGAGCCAGTTTTTGATCCATATCAATACTTTGCCTCTGATCACATGACTACCTAGTTTATTTAGTAGACTCATGTGAAGAACCATGGCAAAGGCTTTTTGAAAGTCAGAATAAATTATGTCAGCTGATTCTCCCTTATACGCTACTTTACTGATAGATTCAAAAGAATTCTAACATATTAGTGAGACACAATTTCCCTTTGCAGAAACTTTTGATTTTCAAGCAGTGAGAAAGAGACTTGAAAATAATTACTACTTCTGGTACTTTGAGTTCTTCTTATTTTCCCCCTTTTCTGGAGATATTGTACATGCTGACAGAAGTTATTGTTGTAAATTGCAATAGTAGAACTCTGGGAGAATTAGAGAGGGAGAAAGAGGCAGCTTTCAAGGCCAGCTCATGATATCTCATGGAGACAGTTCTCTGGCTTTTTTTGCCATATTCACCTATAGATTCTTCAGGTTGATTAACAGACTTTTTAATATGCACAGAACTAAATACATGTGGCCACATTCTATACTAAGTTACAACCATTCACCCCTATTGGCTTTAGTCAAATGCAATTCAGCACAGGAAAACTTTCTGGTTTTAGCATCATGGGACCTCTGTGTGTTGCATGAAGTCTTCAGTACTAATATTCAGTGGTGCTGGAACTATTTTCGTAATGGGGGTGCTGAAGGCGGAAATCATGTATTTGGATTGTTATTACTACTTCAAGCCAGGGGGCACCGTAGCACCCCCAGCACCCATGCTAATATTTCTTTTTGTCTGGTGCTAAGACATTTCTTCGGCAATACATTGATGAACTGATGGAGAACAGGATGTCTATTGTGCTCAAAGCACTTCAAAGTTCTGTTGCAGATTTTACACCCTAAAATGACAGATTTTAGGGCTTGATCCTGCATAACACGGGTACAGAATAGTGTTTATATAAGTGAAAAGTAAAAAATGATGAGCAGGACAAGAAATTTAGGAGAATTATTACTATTGAAAGTGTGCATATGGACACCAAATTACTCCTGCCTCATATTAGGAATAAGACCAGAGAGAGGAGGGCATAGCTAAGGCCTGATCTACACCTAAAATTTAGGTCAACCTAGCTACATTGCTCAAGGCTGTGAAAAATTTCACTTTCTGTGCATCACAGTTAAGTTTACCTAAAGCCCACTGTAGATGCAGCTAGGTCAATGAAAGATTTCTTCCATCGGCCTAGCTACCTCCTCTTGAGGGGCTGGATTTCTTCCATCACTGTAGTAAGTGTATACACTACAGCATAACAGCAGCATAGCTTCTTACCTTCAGTGCCTCATTTGCATGCATAGCAGCTAAGCCCATGCCTTCTCAAACACATTCACACTTCACCCTCTTTTTACCTTGCATTGTTAAGAGTCATAGAGTTTAAGGCCAGGCAGGACCACCAGATCATTCCGCTTGACCTCCTGGCCACCTCCACACTAAGCCCAGCAACCAGAATTAGACCAAAGTATTACAGCCTTCTGGAGACTAAACTATTGTGTGCCACAGGCAGAGAACAGGAGGGACAGTACTGCACCAAGAGTAAGTGAATAGGTATGCAAGAGGCTTGAAACTCTTGTACTCAGTGTGGACCTAGTGCTTAATTTTACCAATCATAGTTCTTTGCTCACACCTCCACTGAAGTGTAGCAGCCTTGGACAATCTGCCAGTAAATGAAATTAGTGCTTTTGAGTTTCTACTCCAGTGTACATAGCACACATTTCTTAGAATTATTGTTCTTGCTGACTATTGTAGTTAATAAACTGTCAATTTCCTGTTCTTTCAAAATAGTATGATTTCCACTGAATATTGACCAGAGAAGGAGATAGACAGACTGACACAGGGGGAGCGGACTTAAACGCCGCCGTCTGCTGCAGTGACTTTATTGTTCTGGTTTCAGAGGGGTAGTCGTGTTAGTCTGTATCAGCAAAAACAACAAGGAGTCCTTGTGGCACCTTAGAGACTAACAAATTTATTTGGGCATAAGCTTTCGTGGGCTATAACCCACTTCATCAGATGCATGGAGTGAAAAATACAGGAGGCAGGTATAAATATACAGCACATGACAAGATGGGAATTGCCTTACCAAGTGGGGGGTCAGTGCTAATGAGGCCAATTTAATCATGGTGGATGTGGCCCATTCCCAACAGTTGACAAGAAGGTGTGAGTATCAACAGAGGGAAAATTATTTTTTGTAGTGAGGCTGCGCTCTGAGTACAGACAGGGCCAGTCAGAGCGGGGGCCTGGAGGGCCATTTGGCCTGGGCCTCCACTCAAAGGGGGCATCAGATTTAGACACTTTTTAATTTTTTGGCATTTGATAAGTTTCGCAACTTGTTTTTATGCTGTATCAGCATACGGACTAAAATATGACACGTTCTCTCAGCTTTGAGGTGCATATTTAAGCAAATAAGAGATGTAATTTGGTAAAAGACACAATTTTTTTATTAACTGATATAGATTTTGTCATATTAAAGAGTTAAAAATGTTCATAAATATTAATAAAAATATATCTGTTCTGATGGCATAAGATTACACTGTGATGAACATGTCCTCTCACATCAGCTGATTATATAAACAAACTATTAGTGGCTGGTGCTGGATCAAGTGCATGTTGAAAGGTAAAGAATTGTTACATTTTAGTGTCTTTATAGTTTGATGTCTAGTTGACTAAGGAATTATTTATGTGTGAGAATTCCTCATTATTATCTTCAGATGGTAGCTAAAAGAGGTGACTGGTTGGTTGAGCCCTACCTTGGTAGCTTGGCCATCATCACAGGCTTTCATAGTCTATAGGCCCAGATTCAAGGTGAAAATTTGTGAGGACAATCTTGTCCAGTGAGTTTCATGAGGACACATGTTTGAAATTTTTGGACATTATCCCTCTGTCTGTATCCGTGTCTGTGTTTACTATATATATGTCATCCCTTTGTCTTCAGCTCCGCCTGTTATATTGTACCTTGCGTGCTTGAGTTTTGATTCAGTGATAAGGATAATAACCTATCTGACTTTCATTTTGTGTTCTTAATTAGTATTCCTTCGTTTAAAGTCTGATAATCATGCTTCCCCTACTCCTCTGCTGAAAAAAAACTCTTCCAAATGGTGCCACCTGCACAGAAAACTGGTTATACTGGAGAACAGAAAAACAATCTCTGTACTGTGCACTCTGCTTCATTTTGAACAAAAGTGCTGCAAATGCATCAGTTCTCTCTGATCAATCAGGATGGAGCATCAAAAGAGGATGGAGGAAGTTGAGAGATCGAATACATCACATGAGAGTTCAATGTCACACAAACGTTGCATGGAAATCAGCCAGTAGGGCAGCATCCGCTGAAAGTTCAGTTGAGAATTTACTCTTGACTGAACTCTCTACAGAAAGTAATAACTGGAAAAAACTTCCTGAGCGCATCCTGAATGTCATCCTTTTTCTTTCTGAGCGGGAATTAGCTTTCTTTGGTTCCAGTCAACATATTGGTGATCATGAAAATGGAAACTTTCTAGGCATAGTTGAGCTCCTCAGCAAATATGACCCACTTTTATCAGAGCATGTTAAACACATTCAAGAATCGCAAGAGAGTCAAAAAGAAAAGGAGGACTTGTGGCACCTTAGAGACTAACCAATTTATTTGAGCATGAGCTTTCGTGAGCTACAGCTCACTTCATCGGATGCATACAATTAAGTGAGCTGTAGCTCACGAAAGCTTATGCTCAAATAAATTGGTTAGTCTCTAAGGTGCCACAAGTCCTCCTTTTCTTTTTGCGAATACAGACTAACATGGCTGTTACTCTGAAAAGAGAGTCAAAAGCACATGTAAGTCCATTATCTCTCCACACGCATACAAAACGAGTTTGAGTTATGTGGGTCATTCGTACAAACAAGAATTCTTGATGAGATTTAAAATGCCAAGTATTTTTCAGTCATTGTTGATGCCACTCCAGATTGTTCTCACAAGGAACAGACTACTATGGTTATTCAATATGTTAAGATTGTAGACAGCTCAATATTTTCAATTGAAGAAAGGTTTATTTTGTTTGATAATTTCACAAGAAAAACTGGAAAAGAAATTGTTGCTCGAGTACTAGCAATTCTAGAAGGTTTTAAGTTACATTTTCAAGTCTGCATTGGCCAAGCCTATGATAGTGGATCTAATATGGCTGGGAAGTACAAAGGTGTTCAAGCAGTTCTGCTTGAGCATAATTCAAACTGTATTTTCTCCAGCTGTGGACACCACACACTAAACCTTGTAGGTGTTTACTGTGCTGAATCATGCAAGGAGGCAATTACTTTGGAACTGTTCAGCAAATGTACAGTCTATTCAGCAGCAGTCCACAAAGGTGGGAAATTCTGAAGCAATAATCTTCCTGTTTCACTGCATGGGATGTCCAAAACTAGATGGTCGGCATGGATTGATGGTGTTCAACCAGTTGTGCAGCATTTGAATTCAGTGAGAGAGGATTTAAATGAGCTTGAATTTCGCAATCTCACTGCACAGGCTCGAACTGAATTTCAGTCTATTCAGAAGAACATGTCCAAATTTGAATGCACTCTAATATCAGCTTTGTGGATGAAGCTTCTTACAACGATCCATCAAACTAATCTGGTAATTGAAGCACGCAATGCTACACTTGATGTTGAGAGGGATAACATTGAAAGTCTTATCAATGACATTCAACAGATTCATGAACAATGGGACGCAATCCTGACTGAGTCCAAATTAGTAGCACATAATACTGGCATTCCATCTGAGTTCTCCACCAATTGCAACTTACCTACTAAATCTGATGCCAAGCAGCATTATAGGGTCAATGTCTTCCTTGTCATCATTGGCTCTATTCAGTCAGATCTTACACATCGATTGGAGTCACTGCAACTAATTTGTACCCTTTTTGGGTTTCTTCAACAGACTGAGTAATGAAGAACTACTTTCTGCAGCTTAACAAGATCAGCAACAGAACAACAAAGAAATCTCAAAAGAGCTCAGTGACAAGGTCATCTTCCTCAAACAAATATATTCCATGAACTTTAAATTGGATTGCAAGCCAAAGGAATTGCTTCAAGAAATACTCGAACTTGGACTCTCTGGGGTGTTTCCAAATATCATAATTGCATTGCGTATTTTTGTGAGTTTGCCTGCATCAGTGGCTTCAGGTGAACACTCCTTCAATGTGTTGAAGCAGGTAAAGAACTATCACTGTTTAACTAAGAGACGAGGATTTGAATGGACTCGCCATGCTTAATATCAACTGTGACATTGCACAAAAGCTAGATTTTTCCTCAATAATTAGCACAGAAAAAGGCTAAAAAAGCATTTGTTAAATTAAAAAAATATTCAAATTGTGTGTCTCTCTTTTTTTTGGTGCTGTTACAAATGAAAGGTGGGGGGAGCTCCCTTTTATGGACACCTAGCCAGCCAGTTAACTATAAAGTCCCTCTGGGTGGCTCTTCTCTGCTTGCTTTACCTGTAAAGGGTTAACAAAGTCCCCCAGGTAAAGGAAAGGGGTGGGCACCTGACCAAAAGAGCCAAGGGGAAGGCTAGAACTTTTTTTTTAAGTGGGGGGAAATCTTCCCCTTTGTCTTTGTTTTGTTCTCCGGGAAACAGGGAGAAGTTATCCTATGAGAAGCTTTAAGCTAGGTATGATCATAGATCATCAGATCATACCTAGAACTACTTATTTGGAACCCCCAAATGTATAAGTAGATCAGGAATGGTTAGAAAGAAGCAATTGGGTTTATTTCTGTTTATTTCTTATAGCTATTGGACTCCTCTGTGCTAACCCCAGATGTTTTTGTTTGCTTGTAACCTTTAAGCTGAACCCCCAAGAAAGCTATTTTGTGTGCTTAGTGTTTGAAATTGCTCTTTTAAAATCTAGCAAAAGCCTAAGTTCCAGATGTATTTTCTTTCTTTTTGTTCTTAATAAAATTTACCTTTTTTAAGAACAGGGTTAGGTTTTTGTGTCCTAAGGGGTTTGTGCATATGTTTAATTAGCTGGGGGCAACAGCTAATTTCCTTTGTTTTCTTTCTTAGCTCTTCACCGGAGTGGGGGTGAAAGGGCTTAAGGGTACTTCACAGGAAGGAATTCCCAAGTGTGCCTTCCTGAGTTCCAAGGGGTTTGCATTTGGGTGGTTGCAGCGTTTACCAAGCCAAGGTCAGAGAGAACCTGTAACCTTGGGAGTTTAATACAAGCCTGGAGAGGCAAGTATTAATTTTTTTAATCCTTGCGCGCCGCCACTTCCTGCACTCAAAGTGCCAGAGTGGGAAATCAGCATTGACAGGTGCCTTATTTTGTTTTCATGTGTTGTCATTTTTAATTTTTATTATGGCTAGGGGCCTCAAAAGCTGGAAGTGGCCCAGGCCTCTCTGCACCTCTGAGAGGGCCTGAGTACAGAGTGCCCAGCCTTTTACAGGGGCAGGACATCACAACCTCCATGTGGAGAACAGTGAGAGGGCCAGAGGGAGCGAGAGGTGCTCCCCTGGTGAGGATGATCTCCCAGCAAAGAGGCTGTGGGGGTTCCTGCTACAAAGAGCCAGGTTGCACTTCAGCTGGCAGGGCTGGGCTGGCTGTCCTAGCAGCGGGACAGAGGAGGACTGACAAAGACCTGGGTGTGGCAGAAGACACTGGAGTGTGGTATGTTGAATGACTAGCTGCCCTTGGATTTTCAGGACTGTATGCACTGGGAATAATAATGAATTTTATTTTGGGACTTATGTTTTGAATGATTTACACTGTTTTGGCAATACCTCAACCCCAAGAAGGTGGATTATTGAGGCAAGGAAGCTTCTAGTGGCATTATGGGGGACTCCATAAGGGGAAAATGAGGCAGGCACACCTGTCATGCTGTGGCCTACACCTTGAGGGCGCTCTCGTGCGGCTGCCCTATGACACTCTTGAAAAACATGTTCAGGCTGATTAATTTTATTTTTTACAGAATTTGAGATCAAAGGGCAAGAAAGGTGCTAATACTTTTAAAATAATGCCAGGACATTGCCAAGTGACCGCTTCTAAATGAAGTGAAACAATAAATAGAGATGAAACAAATACTCTGCAAGGAGAAACTAGCACATCAGTATCTTCTCTTAACACCCAACTTTTGCCATCAAAATGACCTGGACCAGTATCTGTGCATCAGTTGTCTCATCAGATGAAGGAACTAATCCCATTTCACACAAATGAAATCCATCGCAGGCCCGGGGTCCTGACCTAGGTACTTAGACTCACTTAAGATGTTAGAGACAAATTCTCAGCTGAGAACTTATTTGTTAGTTAATTTTTATATTGGAGTAGCTCCAAAAGGCCATAACCAGGCTGGGCCCCTGTGTGGGGCAGCAGCTCCTTCAAACCCCACTGCCAGTCATTTATACTGTCCTTCTCCATCCAGTTCATAGCACATGAGAGGCTCTCTGACTCAAACAGATTTTTTTTAAAGGGTTTCCCCCCCTTCTTTCTCTTCTGAGAAGGGGGAATCTGAGTGAAAACAAAAAAAGGCAAAGGTAACCTGTCACTCAGGCAGTCTTTCTGGACTCAGCTCTGTGACATTGTTTGTTTTTAGCTCCTCCCTCTCCAGACAGCACAAGCCTTACGGGTGCATCTCATTAGAGCTGAACAGGCCCAGATGAGCTCATTAGTCTCCTCTCCATCATAGTGAGGACATGTCCTGTCACCGCACCATTGCAGCTTGAGTAGCTATGATGGGCTCTGGCATGGGTGGTGGTTGACTCCTCCATTTGGGAACCCTGGGCACACAAGGACCGTGGCCCTTCCCCCACTTGGCCTCCTCCCCCCCCCAAAGCCCCACCCACGCTCTAACCCCAGCCCCGCTTGGCTTCCCCTGCCCACCCACTCCTTCCCCAGAGGCCCCTGAACCCTTCCCCAGGAGCTGCTCCCCCTGCCTCTCGTGCCTCTTCCCCCAAAGCCCCCACCGCTTACACCTCTTCCCCCAAGGCTCCTCCCACCGGCCATGCACGTGCCTCTTCATCCCCTCCCCCGGGACCCCACCTGCTCACTGCTCCCACATGCCTCTTCACCCCCTCCCCCAGCCCTCTCTACCTGCCTCTCTATTTGCCTCTTTGCCCCTTCCCCCGGGCCCGCCCACCAGCCAGCCGCTCACCATTCCCCGTGTCTCTTCTCCCGCTCCCCTTTCGCCAGCCAGCCACTCACATGCACCTCTTCTCCCCCTCCACCCAGAACCCCTTCCACCCACTGGCTAGCCAGCCCCACTCACTGCTTGCACTCCCCTCTTCACCCCTTCCCCTGGGTCCCCAGTGCAGGCAGAGCAGGGACAGGAAGAGGCAGAGGGAGGGAGGGGCCTTGGGGGAAAGAGGACAAGCGGGAGTGAAGTCTCGGGATGAAGTGTGGACAGGGCTACGGCTGGAGCGCCTTTTTTGAGGCAGCAGACTGCCTGGGGATGCTTAGCCTCCCCTGGGCTCTTATACCTGCCACCCCTGGGCTCTGGGGAGAAGAGTGGGTGCTTTGCCGATGCCACTTCAGCCTAGCATTGCTTTTTACTAGCCTGGGACCCCAGAAATGGACTGTTTCTTCCATTTAGGGGAGGCAGGAGGGGCTCCTGTCTCCCATCCTCCCCCCCTCCCCGAGCTTCTGTACAAGAGGTGTGCTCCCAGGCAGAGCTGTTAACTGCACAGCAGTAGTGTGCAATGTGAGTTCAGCAGAGAGGTGTTTCTCCCAGCATGTGCCCCTGGGGCAGGGAGTCAGTGTTTTGTTTACTAACAGAGGCAAGGTGATTAAGATAAGAAAGGGTTAAGGATCTGGAGGTCCTTAAATGAACCTGTAAAGCAGGAATCCTACTGCAGGGGGAAGTGGGTGTTGAAGAAACACCCCACCCCCTGAGTTTGCAGGGGACTCAGAAGAAATACAGCCACACCCTCTGAGCCAACTAAATTCACATTCAGAAAAGAGGGAGATGTGAGGGCCATACGTGAAAAGAAGGGGCCAAACCCCAGGGAAGGGATAGCAGTGATATTCAGAAGCTCCTATGCTACCTGTGGTACTTATGTGCTCCCCATCAGCATAGTATCTGAGTGCCTCACATCACAGCCCCTCGGAGAGGTAGAGCAGTGCTGTTATTCCCAGGGTACAGATGGGGCAAAGAGAGACTAAAGGCCAGATATTTCAAAGAGATTTAGGCACTTAGTGGGATTTTCAAAAGTTTAGGTGCTTTGTAAACCAGATGCCTAGCTGTATCTTTGGGTGCCTAAAAATCTTTGAAACTCTGTCCGTAAGGCACTGGCCTGAGGTCATACAGGAAGTCTATGGGGGGAGTAGAACCCAGGTCTTTCAGGGCTAGTGCTCTACCCACTGGACCAGCCTATTTCTCTGCTGCAAGCTGCAGAAAATGAGGGCTGTGATAGATGGGAGCAAAACCAAGAAGGCTAGTTCTCTGAGACTCCAACAATTGGTCCCAGGCGGTTGGAAGGATGTCATGGATGACTGTATGAAAAGCAGCACAGTGGGCAGGAAGAAGGAAAGAGAGTTAGGTGAGAGAAGAGAACTTAATTGCCAAAGGATGGCAGGTTCTGCCCTAAGCTGGGTTGTAGAGCAATGTCTGCTGTGCAATTTTAGATTTTAACTGGAAACCATTTTGTTTTGTCCGTTTTTGTTCTGAGTTCGAGAAAAGGAAGGAATGAGAAAGTGTTATATGAGTATCAAATGTGTTTATGCCTCAAATTCTTAGGGTTTCAACTGTATTCAGGCCAATTCCAGAACAAAGACTAGAAATGGTATCCACAGAGTCCATAAAGTTGATGGTTATTGTCATGATTTGTATTATTCACTGAGCACCACCAGTGTGCTCAGCATTGTTCAGAATATGCCAGAGAATGTAGTCCATGAGCCAAGGCATATACAATGTATAACTCTGGATAAGATGGCTCAGATATTTAAGTATGAAGTGTATAGTTATTGACCACATGTTGTCACGTGTTCACTGTGATGTTAATATCTATGAGTGGAGGCACCGATGGCAATCAAAGTCTTAGTTGATTAAGGACTAGAAGATTTAATCCTCCAACTTTCTTTCAAGAGGAAGAGCTGCCCAGAACTCCTGTGCCTGTTTATATTACTTTCCTGCCTGCAGTGGTCCTGATATACCTCAGAAGTCTCATTTTTTTTCTGAACTTTAAAATGCGGAATTTTCTTGGTGTTTGGTTTTAAATATTCTCTTGGGGAAACTGCAACTCAGTCACTGTAGTGTTGTGTTTAAGACCCTTCTTGAAAGTAAGTAGCCTTTAAACAGAAATGAAAGTAGTGTTGCCAACTCTCATGATTTTGTCATGAGTTTCATGATAATTATTGTTTTCCTTAAAGCCCCAGCTCCTGAAGTCAAGTGGATATGCAATGATTTCAGCCTTCATTCTTAAAGAAATACGAAGTTTCTAGCCCTCATGGCTGAGGAGATAGCTTCAAAATATGATCCCAGTGCACCCTAAAGGCTCAAAAACAGAATGCAAATAAAAAGAACACCAAATTGATTCTGTTTACATAATCTCATTATTTTAAAACTAATCTCATGATTTTTGGCGAACCTGGTTCATGATATTTGAACATTTGGGGTTTGCAATACTGTGAAAGTGAGTAGAATGTGTCAGTTTCACTCCTGTTTAAAGTCAGTTTCTAGTCTATTATTTGTAGTAGGGTAACACCCCTAGAGCCCCAGACAGGTGCAGTTTAAACTCAAGGGGTCTTGCCCTAGTAAGATGTTTCCAAAAGTTATATGATCTATTCCAAGCTTGGTGAACTGCCAAAAGGTGATAGAAAGTAATCTAGATTTTCTACGTTTGTTTCAACTGTTCTATTCAAGAGTTAGTAACAAAGTGAGAATAGGTTTCAGAGAACAGCCCTGTTAGTCTGTATTCGCAAAAAGAAAAGGAGTACTTGTGGCACCTTAGAGACTAACCAATTTATTTGTTATTTATTTAAGTGAGAATATACATTAAAATTTTAAACCTAACCAGTGTCCCTTAAGTGAATTGACACAAGATGTTAGAACATGTTAGTATTAGAGATGAGTAGGTCTTTATATAGGAATCAGATACAATGCTCCCGTCAGATAATAATTTCTACGTCATTATCTAAAAAACCCCAAGAGTTTTCAGGTGCCTAGTAGCCCCTGGAATCATGGTTAAAGTTGCTCCAACCTATCAAAATCTGAAATGGCCTGGTTTCTTCTGGTCTACCAAAGCCTTCCCCCCTTCTCTGCAAAGTGAGTGCTTGCCAGGCTGGACTGTATGCCAGGCAGGGGATGTGCAGCCCCTGGATCCAACTTCTTTCTTTGTGCAGTAGGAGCACATCAGTTCCACAGTCTGGGGACTTCTGGGGTAGTTACCTCTTAATGTAGGACTTATGTGGAATGTAGAGCCTTGCACTAGCCCTCTGCAGTAGGATGAATTTGTTTCTGCATGCATATAATATATTTTGCTCCATGCCTTGTGCTTCTATACAGTCAGTTACTACTCTTGTGTAGAAAGAATGCTTATCAGATGAAAATGCTCACCTACTAACCAGCGTGTGTCATCGGTGGGCCTGGAAGCTGTTGGGGCATGCACACCACCCTCCCATTCCCCCACACATATGGGTGGAGAGGAGGAGGGGCAACCTGGGCTCCTGCTAGTTTCCCCTTTTGTGAAGGGAGAGAGGAACAGTTTGGTTCTAACAGTAACTGAACTCTGAGTCTGTCCCAACTGCTCCGGCTGCCATCGGACAACTGGGATCAGGGCACACTGACTGGCTGGCTGACTCCCACCTGCAGAGCGAGGGGGAGGAAGGAAGGAAGGAAGGAAAGGTTGTTTTTCCCCACTACTGGCCTGTAGCCATTTTAATTTGCAGCTTGTTTGTCCTTTTCACAAAACTAGCACAACTAGTATTTCATGCTTACAATAAGCATGACAGTACAGGATTCTGTGATCAATAGTAGAGAAAATACAGGGAACATACAGTAGCTGCCCACAGTATGGTTGGCTCTTACTGAGGCTATTAGCCTAAATTACATGATATGTACTTAACATTAATATCCTTTTTAAAAAAAATTTCTTCTTTGTCAAACTGGCTAGAATGTGAATATGTCCAACCTATGTAAGAAGCCAGGGCTAGGAAAAAGGTGTTTTACCCTGGACGTCATCAGTGTAGGTACTACTGTGATATTTTTGGCTCCTTTGTCAGCATGGTCCATATGGATGCACCAGTTGCTTCAAAAATAGTTGTCATCTTTCACCAGAATTCAGATGAGGCTCTATTTTAATCAACAGGCATGATACATATACAGGGTGCCATCTAGTGTCTCAGATCAGTATTCAGAACCAATAAGGAAAATCCCCCCTTCCACCTCCAAAAAACTGATTTTAACATCTCATTTTTCAGTATCAGAGACAAAAAGCATGCTCAAAATCAATAAGGGTATCATTTCAGGGAAAAGCGAACAAGCCAGGTTTAAAATTCTCTCTGCTGTCTTAACCTGTCTTTCTGTGCTTTAACTTGACTTAGATCTATACAGGAAGAAATTGTTTCATTGTTCCTCTTGGATTAAACAAAAGAAAGTTATTTATAACTAATGGTGAACCATTTTCCAGTGTGTGAAAGATAGCCATCTGCTGTCCTGAGGTGCTTGTTCCTCTTTAAGGTGGGCGGGGATTTCATTATGACGTGGTCTAC
This sequence comes from Lepidochelys kempii, assembly GCF_965140285.1. Lineage (NCBI taxonomy): Eukaryota > Metazoa > Chordata > Testudines > Cheloniidae > Lepidochelys > Lepidochelys kempii. The sequence goes on from NC_136380.1 coordinate 99,128,379, forward strand.
ACTACAGAGTTAGGTCAACGCAAGGCAGCTTACGTCGATCTAACTCTGTAAGTGTCTACATTAAAATGTTGCTCCTGCAGATGTAACTCACCCATTACAGCAACTTAATAACTTCAACTCCATGAGAGGCATAGCACTTAGGTGGACGTAGTTAGGTCGACGCACTGTCAGTATAGACACTGCATTACTTACATTGACTTTAATGGCCTCCAGGAGGTGTCCCACAATGCCCAATCATGACTTCTCTGGTCACTGTTTTGGCATTGTTCCGCTGCTTGTCAGCCAGGTATGCAGGTACACACCCCTCCCAAAGTCCTGTGAATTTAAAATTCCATTTCCTGTTTGATGGGTGTGGAGACCTCACATAGCAACTGTCCAGCTGAGCATGCTGGTTCCATGCAGCAAATGTGCTCCTGCCTGGAGTACACAACAGGTGGTGGATCTTCTGGGTCTGTGGGGAAAAGAGGCTGTGAAGGTACTGTTCCTCCTATCCAACCCTAGAAATGTCTGTGATGCTGACAGACCAGCTCAAGCCAAAGCCGTAGGCCAGTTCACTTGTATGTGAATATCAAAGAAGTGTTAAGTGCTGGTATGCATTCAAACTAATTCACTCATATACTAATAGGGATCAAAGCAGGTGTTGATTGTATTGTTTTCATCTTCTATATCCTGTAGTTTGCTATTTGTTTCAGAGTAACAGCCGTGTTAGTCTGTATTCGCAAAAAGAAGTACTCCTTTTCTTTTTGCTATTTGTATTACCTCTACATTATGAATACCCTGTAATTTAATAAAAAGGTATGTTAATATAAGGTAGTATTTGGTTGTTAAAACTTCATGAAAACCAATGAAGGACTGTTGTTTGCTATTACACTACTTTTTACATTGCATATATCCTTGTGACTAAATTCATCAAATGCAAATGAAACATTGGAAATGCTAATGAAAGACTTAATGGCTGTAACAGGAAATGCTAATTTCAAATCAAGGGGTCATGGAGGAGTACAGGCATTTATCAAAAAGAAAAGGAGTACTTGTGGCACCTTAGAGACTAACCAATTTATTTGAGCATGAGCTTTCGTGAGCTACAGCTCACTTCATCGGATGCATGCCGTGGAAACTGTAGCAGACTTTATATATACACAGAGAATATGAAAAAATACCTCCTCCCACCCCACTGTCCAGCTGGTAATAGCTTATCTAAAGTGATCATCAGGTGGGCCATTTCCAGCACAAATCCAGGTTTTCTATAGCTTTCTGTGTGGAAAAGCTATAAATATGGAGTCATGGAATGATCCTGCATCTCTGAACTGTTTGGAGATTTACAGGGAAGTGTTCCAGATGCAAGGCGGAGGTCCCCAGAGTTATTCTGGGTGACTCTGAGAGACTTTTGGAAAGCTATCAGATTACGAAATCTCTGTCATTTGGATTTACAAACTTTGACTCACGTGTTAATGTATTTTACCTGCTGCAACCTCTCAGTAACTCTAATTTCTTTTTCTTAGCTAATCTTTAGTTAGTTTACAAGAGAATTGCTTGTGACTCCATGGTAATACTGTTATAGTGATCCAGGAGTGCACATTTCTTACTGGCTTGGTGAAATCTAATTATACCATCAGTTTGGGGTGTCTTCCCTAGTTTCTGACAGTCTGACCTGAGATTGGCACTCACAGTTGGGAGCCACTGCAGACAGCATGACAACGTTGACATCTACAGCCAGATCACTCGGGGCATGGGGGTGAAGGGCTACAACAGAGGCACGCAGGAGTGCCACATGAAAATCAAGGCACTGCTGCAGGAATACCAGAAGGCAATGGGGGCAAACAGTGACTCTAGTGCGGAGCTGCAGACATGCTGCTACTACAAACAGCTGCATGCCATCCTTGGGGCAGACACCACCTGTGCTGCCAAGAGCCCCCGCAGTGCACAATGAAGAAGAGGTATTGGATGAGGATGAGGAGGAGTATGGGGGACAGGCAACTGGGAGTTCAGTGGTGTGGCAAGCCAGGGCCTCTTTCTGACGCTGGAGCAGTCAAGCCAGTCCCTACCGTCCAGCACTGGCGAGCCTGATGCAGGGAAAGGAGCCTCTGGTAAGTATGCAGTTTGCTTTGATATTGCAGGGACATGCCTATTTATTTACTTTTTTTTTTTTAATTAGGCAAGAAGAGGTAGCGAAATAGCAACTCTACCTCTATTGGCTATCTGCTTCTCATTTCCCTGTACAGCTAGGCAGAGGAGGCCCTGCAGAATAGTTTGTTTACGTGCACCGGGATGACTTGTGAATCCAACATAGAGATCTTGAGCAAACTTTCCTGGAGGTAGTCTGCAATCCTCTGCCAAAAGTTTCTGGGGAGGGCTGCCTTATTTCTTCCACCATGGTATGATACTTTCGCATGCCACTCAGCAATTACTTAAGCAGGCACCACTGTAACACACAGGCTAGCAGCATATGGACCCAGTCTGCAGCCAGACTCATGCAGGAGCTATTCCCTTTCAGCCTCCATTACGCCAGAACTGAGATCAGTAAAATCACCACTGCCTATGGAAAACAGTGCCCATATTCAGTTAAATTGTCCTAGCCACATACACTGATGCCCGTGTGTCCCCCCACCCCCGCGCAAAATCGCTCCCTTTCCCCTAGGCCATACTCATAATGTATGGGACTGCTGCCATGATCTATATGAATCCCAAGGGGAAGTGAGAATGTAGAGCTTGTAACATGTGGATCAAGGGAAACGAAAACACTCACAATAGTACCTCTGTGCATTGTGTCTTTTGCAGCTGGAAATGTGGCCTTGAGGGTCTCTCCATCCACACCAACAGAGGGGCTCAGCCATATAAGAAGGAGAAAAAAGAGGATGTTGGACAACATGTTCCAAGAGATCCTGTAAGCCTCTGGGCTGTGGTTTCCGAGAATGGAAACGGAAAGTGCACAGAGGACAAACGCACAAGACAAGGAAAGAGGTACACAGCAGGAGATGACAGTGCTTCTCCAGCACCAGATGCACATGCTGGAGACTCTTATAGAACTTCAGATCCAAGTCACCCGTGCTCACCTCCCTCTGCAGCCTATTGATAACTGCATTCCAGGACCTCCCTCCACACCTCCCTCCACATTCCACGTAAGTTCCAGAACCACTGCAGTACCCTACCACCCCACTCCGAGGGAGAGTACACACAATCGCAGCTACACACACACTGACCTGTAGGAGACACGGTTGGTGTATGCGTGTTCTTTCTCCTTCAAAGGTTCTTTTCCCTGTATTTACAGTTTCATTCAGTTACAATTTTTGTTGAAATAAAAGTCTATTTATGGAAACTTAATTCATCTTTATTAGTTCACAACATATGGTGGCTGGTGCTGACATCATTCAACGATAATAGCAATAGGTGCATTTGCAATGCTATACTACCCCACATACGGCACTCATTACAAGGTTCATACAGGGGTGCTAAAAACAATGCCAAGCAGGGCACACTACAACAACACACATTATTGTGTCTCATTATTGAAATGGTCTTTCAAAGCCTCCCTGAGTCGAATAGCTCCCCATTGAGCTCTTCTTAAAGCCTTGGTATCTCGCTGCTCAAAATCAGTTCCGCCTCCACACTCCACTCCAGCGGAAACTTTTCCTCCTTTGCTTCACAGATATTATAAAGAGCACAGCAGGCAGCTATAACCATGGGGATTTATTTTCACTAAAGTCTAATTGTGTGAGTAGGCAGTGCCAGTGGCCTTTCAAAGGGCCAAAGGCACATTCAACAGTCATTCTGCACCTGCTGAGCCTGTAGCTGAAGCACTCCTTGCTGCTGTCGAGGTGACCGGTGTATGGCTTCGTGAGCCACAGGAGTAAGGTGTAGGCTGGGTCTCCAAGGAACACTATGTGCATTTCCACATCCCCAGTGGTAACCTGCCAGTCTGGAAAGGAAGTCCCTACTTGCATCTTTCGGAACGGGCCTGTGTTTTTAAAGATGCGTGCTTCATGCACCTTCCCTGACCATCCCATATTGATGTCAGTAAAACGGCCCCAGTGATCCATCAGCACTTGCAATACCATAGAAAAGTAGCCCTTTCTGTTGAGGTAATCCTTGGCAAGGTGGTCTGGTGCCAAAATAGGGATATGCATGCCATCTATCACCCCACTGCAGTTTGGGAACTCCAGTGCTGCAAAACCATTGAGAATGTCCTACACGTTGCCAAGAGTTACAGTCCTTCATAGCAGGATGCGATTAATAGCCCTGCACACTTGCATCATAGTAATCCCCGCAGTGGATTTCCCAACTCCAAATTGATTCCCGACTGATTGGTAGCTATCTGGTGTGGCTAGCTTCCACGCAGCGATCACCACTCGCTTCTCCACTGTGAGTGCAGCTCTTATTTTTGGTGTCGCTGCACTGGAGTGCTGGGACGAACTCCGCACATAGTTCCATGAATATGGCCTTGTGCATCCGAAAGTTCTGCAGCCAGGGGTCATCATCCAAACCTGCATAACCATGCGATCCCACCAGTCCGTGCTTGTTTTGTAAAGGAAATTTCTGTTTGTGGTTGTTTACACCATCTTGCCCCTATATGGCCATTTTTTTTTAAAGTTGTTGTTGGCCTCCATCTTGAGCCCCCTTCTTCATGAAGGTTTTGGCGGCCTTTTCACCAAGAGTGGGAAAGTGAAGGTCAGGTGACCTCTTAATCTACCTGGAGACAGCAGGTTACTTAAGGCTTGGACGCCCATCCCTCAGGGCTGTCCATCTGAGTGACAGTCGAGTGCTTGCACACATGCACTGCTGCCCATCCCAGAAGCAGATCTGCACCCGTGTTAGTACCGCTGAGTTCCATCTGGTTCTCTACTTGGATTTCCATAGCGAGACCAATGTCACATTGCTTGCATGCAGGCCAGTTGTCATTGGCTGTCCCTCCAGCTAGTGTCTGCATACTTGCACCCAGAACGACATGGCAAGCCGAGAAGACCTGAAGAAAAGAAGACCAAAGATCAACTCACCTGTGTGGAGATCCCATCGTGTTCCTGATCCATGGTGTCCAGTGTTTCCAGCCCTTGTCTTCATTGGTGTCCATGCCTCTTCCCTACGAAACAAGGTACTATGTTAATCCTCATTTATTCCTTATCTGTCCACAGTGTATTCTGGTTCTGGGCTTTAAGCCCTCGTTTCACGTTAACAACCGAGTAGTTTTGTTTCATACATGTGACCCTTATGCTGGGGCTCCTGGTTTTAATAAATTAAGTTTGTTTTGCACCTTACCTTATGGTTATGTTTTCTGTCATTAACTGAACAACTGATGATAGATGCTGGATAAGGTGGTTGTAATTTACATCTCCTTAGTTAACCCATTTTAAGAATCTCATTTTGGGTAAACAGTTTCTCAGAACCAGCACTCCACTGCCTGCAACTGCTCCGTGAATGCCAACATCTTGAATTGTTTCTTTCGATGGCTGTCAGCAAGGCAGCCTCCAAGGCATTGTCGTATCCCTCACGGCTCCTCTGGCAGCTCCTGAAATACTGAAGGACCAGACACATTGTTCTTAACAGTTAACACAATACTGAAGAGCAGTGCAAGATCCATGCTTCTTACCGAGATGGCGGACACGTGGGTTTGCGGGGCTTTTGAAAAGAGGCGTGAAACATTATGGGATGCAGATAATATTATGGGATGAAGAAAACTGCATCATTGGACATTGAAACCATATTCCCAGTGACCCCCGCGTGACTCGTTTGCCCCCATGAGGCTTTGCAAATCCTTCCCACAACACCCTGCGCCAGATGGTGGCGAGTTGCACAGTGGGATAGCTACCCACAGTGCACTGCTCACTGCATCGATGCAAGCACTGCTAATGAGGACCTACACTGCTGATACCAGGAGCACAGTGTGGACATGCAAAAGCAGTCTAATTACTGTGGCAGCTGTACATCGACGTAACTTTGGTCAACTTAATTTTGTAGTGTAGACACGCCCTACCTGCTGATCCACAAGAGACGTAGGGACAAAATGCCAAAGGTATTTAGGCACCTAATGATGCAGATAAACACCTAGTGGGATTTTCAAAAGTGCCCAAGCAGGTGACTAAATACCTTTTTAAAATCTGACACACTCACCACTGTCCCCCCAACGGACCAAGCTGAAATGCTCCATGAACGTTTAGACTCACACAGATGTAAAATGGGCATTATAGAAAACAGAACTGAATCCGCTGTTTGTGGTTCTCCAAGTGTATGTATACCATTAACTCTCATAACTTGGGAGACTCATTGGCTCTTTTATTACAAAAATATAACAAAAAATTTTCTGACACACTTCAAGGAGCATAGTTATACCAATCGCCTGCACTCTTTCAATACACTTCCTCTGCACTTATCTTTCTGCCTAATATATTATGATACACCCACGGAGTTTGGGTTTTCCATCTGTCTGTCTAGGTTCTGATATTGGCACCCATTCTCGTAGAATCTAAGTGCTTCTCACAAGTAGAACAACAAAAGAAAACAAAAGACTTGCAACAAATATATTTCCATCTTCCCTGCTGGCATTAACTCCCAGCTAACACTTCAATTTGTTGTGTGGTGTTCCTTGGTGACAGCTAGGCTGTGTATTTAAACCTAAGCAATCAAGGATTATCTGTGAAAACAAACACTGTAAATTATACATCATTTTTTTCAGAATTATTCACCTTTTTACTTGGCCTAAAGTTGAGTTGCTGGGAAAGCTTGCCTTATATGATAGTTCCAGCACTTTCACCAACAGCTAATTATATGTCTAATATTTTACTAAAACTCATTGTCATAATTCATTTTATTCTTTGTCTTTTTGCCTGAATACAAAAATATATATTTATACATACAAGGTGCCATCTCTACATTCAGTCGGCTTTGGACACCCAGCATTGTGAGCCCCTGTTACCTCTCTCTGCCTCGGCCAGTGAGAGTTGTTCTGCTGCTAAGTTGTGTGTCAGCTCCGTGAAACACCAGCTTGCCTGCCTTATTAGCAAACTCTTCAGGACTTTGACAGTCCAAACTTGCCCTGCAGGTAATAATCAAGGAACCCCAATTCCTGAGTTCCCCAGAGACATCTTTCTGCAGTGCTCAGTTCCTCTCAGTGTGACACTTATAGAAATGATCAAGTTTGCTGCCTCCAAAGAGACAGAAAACATACCAGCCTGTTGGTTTAGCTGAGGACTCATGCTCCACTTTAATACACAGCACTGAGATGGTTTTGTAATAAACCAAGAATAAGTTTATCAACAAAGAACAGACTTAAGTGATGCTAAACAAGAATAAAAGAGACAGGTATAGTTACAAACTAAACAAAACAAAGCAGACTTTTTAGTGCTTAAAACCTAATTTCAGCAAGTTACAATCTTTGTCTAAGCAGGTTACTCACTTACATCAAGTTTGCAGCAGCTTTTGCCTTCCAGACCAAAAAGATGCAGCTCTCATAGGCTCAAAGTAGGGTGACCAGATGTCCCGATTTTATAGGGACAGTCCCAATATTTGGGGCTTTTTCTTATATAGGTGTCTATTACCCCCCACCCCCCCGTCCCAATTTTTCACACTTGCTATCTGGTCACCCTAGCTCAAAGGGTGTTGTACCCTATCATCCCCTCTGTGATGGATAACTAAGAGGTCTTTTTGCTCCCTTTGTATTACTGAAAGTCCATTGTTTCTGCCTCAAGAGCCAGGAAGGCTGGGGTACAGATTGTGGCCCCCACCATGATTATTAAATGGTCTTCTCACCCGCTTGTTTAGCTTGATGGCTTTGTTTTCCTTATGTGTAAATATACTTCAATCTTCCTGGACATTCTATAACAGATTTAAAAGTAGCTATACTTGAACAAAAAAACTTCAGAAACAGACTTCAAAGAGAAACAGCAGAACTAAAATTCATTTGCAAATTTAACACCATTAATTTGGGCTTGAATAGGGACTGCAGGGGGGGGCTGGCTCACTACAAAAGCAACTTTCCCTCTCCTGGAATTGACACCTCCTCATCAATTATTGGGAGTGGACTACATCCACACTGATTGAATTGGCCCTGTCAACACTGGTTCTCCATTTGTGAGGTAACTCCCTTCTCTTCATGTGTCAGTATAATAATGCCTGCATCTGTAATTTTCACTCCATGCATCTGAAGAAGTGCATTTTTTACCCACAAAAGCTTATGCCCAAATAAATCTGTTAGTCCTTAAGCTGCCACGGGACTCCATGTAGTTTTTGTGGATACCGACTAACACAGCTACCCCCTGATTCTTGTCATTGCAGTGATTTTGATATCACGGATAATGGATTGTGTGATCACTGAATAATTCAGAGAGGGCAGATTGATTAAATAAGGTAATTTTTTTATATTAAAATATCATGACGGAAAAAAAGAGAGAATGTACAGAAAAGAGAGTTAAAGTGGGTTTGGGCAATATATTATGGGTTAAACCTTGTTTGCCTTATTCATGTGACTAGTCCCACTGATTTCATGGAACTCTGGTGTGACTCAGGCAGGCAGGATTTGACCTTGTTTTGTCAGTGGACTTCACAACAGCCAGTGGTCATCCTACCAACTGAATTTTGGTCTAGGTTTATTAAAATAATGAAACCCATAATTAGGGCCATATCCTTGGACCTGGTAACATAGGAATAATGAGCACTGCTGAAATTACCATGATAACTGCATCTCTGACCCCTACTGTGCACCCCCTTTAGGTCTCAGGCCTCGAGCCATCACCTATCTTTTGGAGAGGAGTCACATAATTCTCCTACTCTCGGACAGATCTTGGGTTGCAGTGTCCTGTATATCAACTGTGGTTTACCCGAGTAGGGCTGAGCAATGTCCAGATCTGCAATTCTGCTCCCTCCTGTATGAATGTATGGATCTAATTTGATAGGGGACTACAGGCAGAGTAAACAGAAAAGTCACAAATAAGTCTGGATAAGGAGCCTGAAGCACATAGTTGGAAGACAACAGGGCAAGCTATAAGCTCCAAGGACGCTGTATCCTGTCTCCAGCCATTTAGAATCATAGAATTATAGAATATGAGGGTTGGAAACGACCTCAAGAGGTCATCTGGTCCAACCCCCTGCTCAAAGCAGGACCTAATCCCCAAATAAATCATCCCAGACAGGGCTTTGTCAAGCCTGACCTTAAAAACATCTAAGGAAGAAGATTCCACCGCCTCCCTAGGTAACCCATTCCAGTGCTTCATCACCCTCCTAGTGAAAAAGTTTTTCCTAATATCCAACCTAAACATCCCCCACTGCAACTTGAGACCATTACTTCTTGTTCTATCATCTGCTACCGCTGAGAACAATCTAGATCCATTCTCTTTGGAACCCCCTTTCAGGCAGTTGAAAGCAGCTATCATATTCCCCCTCATTCTTTTCTTCTGCAGACTAAACAACCCCAGTTCCCTCAGCCTCTCCTCATAAGTCATGTGCTCCAGTCCCCTAATCATTTTTGTTGCCCTCCGCTGGACTCTTTCCAATTTTTCCACATCCTCCTTGTAATGTGGGGCCCAAAACTGGACACAGTACTCCAAATGAGGCCTCACCAATGCCGAATAGAGGGGAATGATCACATCCCTTGATCTGCTAGCAGTGCTTCTACATATACAGCCCAAAATGCCATTAGCCTTCTTGGAAACAAGGGCATACTGTTGACTCATATCCAGCTTCTCATCCACCGTAACCCCTAGATCCTTTTCTGCAGAACTGCTGCCTAGCCACTCAGTCCCTAGTCTGTAGCAGTACATGGGATTCTTCCTTCCTAAGTGCAGGACTCTGCACTTGTCCTTCTTGAACCTCATCAGATTTCTTTTGGCCCAATCCTCTAATTTGTTTAGGTCTCTCAGTACCCTATCCCCTACCCTCCAGCATATCTACCACTCCTCCCAGTTTAGTGTCATCTGCAAACTTGCGGAGAGTGCAATCCACGCCATCCTCCAGATCATTAATGAAGATATTGAACAAAACCGGCCCCAGGACCGACCCTTGGGGCACTCCGCTTGATAACGGCTGCCAACTAGACATGGAGCCATTGATCACTACCTGTTGAGCCCAATGATCTAGCCAGCTTTCTATCCACCTTATAATCCATTCATCCAGCCCATTCTTCTTTAACTTGCTGGCAAGAATACTGTGGGAGACTGTATCAAAAGCTTTGCTAAAGTCAAGGAATAACATGTCCACTGCTTTCCCCTCATCCACAGAGCCAGTTATCTCATCATAGAAGGCAATTAGGTTAGTCAGGCATGACTTGCCCTTAGTGAATCCATGCTGACTGTTCCTGATCACTTTCCTCTCCTCAGAGTGCTTCAAAATTGATTCCTTGAGGACCTGCTCCATGACTTTTCCATGATTTGCAAACCTTGTTTTGCCAAAGCAGGGAGTTACCACATCAAAGGGCTATGAACAGTTAAAAAGTGTACTGATTCCTGTGAAGGAGTGTGAATTGCCAGGGGTTGCCCACAAACTTGTTTGTGAGCTGTGATAGAGACAAGCTGATATAGAGAGAAGCTCCGTAGAAACATCTGTAGGGAGTCGTCCTACCTGGGTCTCCATGTGGAAGAGGGTTAAACACTTGGTAAGCTAGACATGAGTGTAGTGTGTTTTATTGTTTTTAAGATATTTAATTGGAACAAAAACATTTCAGAGAAAACGTAATACTTTGCTTTAATGTGGAGCAGATAATGAAATACCTTCCATATTCTGCTGCAACTTTATGCGGGATCAGTTATCTCTGAACTGCACAGTCTACCTGATGTTGCATCACTCCTGTAAGCACCCTCTCTAAACAGTGCTATTTCCCAGAGACACATCAGAAATTCAGTTGTTCAGTACTCTGAATTTATCTTTTAAAATTACTGGAAGGGTAAGGGCTACCTAGAATTATTGATTGCTGCTGCGTTCTGAAGTACCCACACTTTTACTGTTAAATCTTTGACGTTCACTTCCATGCATATTGATTTCTTTGTAGAATCTTATTAATTTATAACAAATAAAATATAATGTATGATGTAAAAGACGGCCACTGTTCTTTTGTAGAATGTAGAATTTTGGGGCCATAAAAAGTTGATTAACTAATGTTGTCTGCTTCAGTATAACAAAATCAGGATATCTCCCAGGCAGCTGAAACTGAATGTTTAACTGGGATGATAATGCTGTTCATGGAGACATATTCTTCTGGTTTAATGGTACTTGCAGTGTTCTGCTGTGCCTGCCACTAGAGATATAAGCTACTGTATCAGCACTGAAAAACCAAGATGTCTCATACCCTGTAGACACCTGCTTTTCAGCTTCTGATCCCATAATGACATATAAGATTTGGGGGGTGGGATAGCTCAGTGGTTTGAGCATTCGCCTGTTAAACCCAGGGTTGTGAGTTCAATCCTTAAGGGGACCATTTAGGGTTCTGGGGCAAAATTGGGGATTGGTCCTGCTTTGAGCAGGGGGTTGGACTAGATGACCTCCTGAGGTCCACTCCAACTCTGATAGTCTATGCATCTAAGATTTGTTTACAATTTCACATTTGCATATTTTATATTTGAGGCCCTCTATACTTCTATTTCCATGCTGACCAAAACCAGGAATTACTGAAATACCTGTATTTCCATAATCTTCCATCTGGAAGTAGGAGCAATGGAGATACATAAAAAAAGTCTGATTTAAGTGTATCTGAATTAGGATCCAAAATGAACCACTGCACCTTTGGAGGTTTGCCTGTAACTAGCATATACCTCCATTCATCATCTTATTTGCTTCTATGTATTAATTCTGGCTTTCTATCTTGATGTTTATTCATTGGAAAAAATAAGAGTTATTTTTATTTCTGAGTACTGTTGTTCAAATGTATTTTTAAAAAAATTATAACCACAAAAATTCATGTTCATTCAGAGCAGGCACTATGTGTCCAGAGACAGTAATTCTGTATAGTCCTGGAGTCATTCCCCTTCAGATAGTTTATTAGAAGAATATGATCTTTTAAAGACTTCAGTTTCATCTTTGTGTTAAAACAGTTAATTTTAAAATGTCTGTCACAATTGATACCAGGTGTGGAACCTGGGAAACAGACGAGATAGTTTCATTTGATTCTGAGACGCAGGAGGATTTTTTCCCTTGTGTGGTGTTGATAGACGCTCCAATCTGTTTTCAGCTCAGGGAGACACATCTCAAATGTACTCACAGAATATAGTTCACACCTGCTCTTTGCTGTTTAATATTCTTCCTATACCACATTGTAAGGAATGCAAATAGAAGTGTGTTCTGTTATACACTATCTTTAAAATAACACAATTCTGAAAGCAGAACCATGAAGCTGTGAAGGACATACTGTACCATGGTTCTGATTACAGGGGGAATTGTGCTGCCCCTTCACTAAGGGACAAATCCTACCCCCACCTTCCTTGAAATGGAAGATTTCAGATGAAGGAAAACTGGTGCAATCCCACTCTACAGCGTTTATAAAGGCACAGTTTGGGGACCCTGTGCCGGATGTCTGCAGCTATGCATGATAGCGGCTTTTCTGGTATGTGTGTCTACCAGTACACAGGGGAGGCTAGGGCCAAGGCAAGAGCACGAGTGGAGACAGTGGAGCTTTATATATGAAGTAAATCCTCTCTTGAAAGTAGGTCACAAATACTGAAGTTGCTACCATGGTCCTGAGACACTGCAGTCTGTGGCATGGCAGATTCCTCATCCTCCCCCCCCCACATATATCTTCATAGGAAACCCTTGTGCTGTGTCAAACTACACAGGATTAGTACAGGGTATTGAGAAAGGATTTGGCCCTAATTATTGTACGGCATGAAACTAATTATTGTCGTTTTTTAAGAGTATTTCTCTTTCTGTTTGTCTTTCTTTTGATTTGCATGGAAAACAAGATCTTTGAGGCTTAGAAGTTCTGCTTCTATTGCTTACTCCTGTCGTGAAATAATAAATTATAATCCTCTGTTTATAATATCATTAGTTAGTCTGGAGATAAGCATGATGTCAAGAGGATTGTAACTTTAGGTGAGGAACACTTTGCAGAAAGAGATGACATGTTAAGCAGCAAAGATAAAGTTTTAATGAAAATATTTCCAATAATTAAAAAAGGAAGAAAATTACTGAAAATCGACAAAAGTATTTCTAAATAGACTATACAATACTTCAAACTCTCCAAAGAGGCATCAAAGGCTCCTTAAAGAATTATAGACTTTCATTTTGCTTAACAAACAGGTTGCCAACTGGAGCAACAGAAAACTGGTAAATATCAATCAAAACTGGACTCCTGTCTGAATGTTTTCTGCATGTATCTCAGCTCTACTGTCTAAATCTCTATTCTGCATACTTAAGATGACTGTTCAGGAATAGTTTGTATTACCTTTTTTGGCAGTTCATGTCTGAATTGAATTTGTTTCTAATGTTCTGAATAAAGTATGGAATCTGCTGAAAAGCCAAAAGAACTAACAGTTCTTTATCTAACAGCATAATGTTTACAATCCACCTCACTAACCAGACATTTCATGATGAAACCTCAAGGTAGCACAGTAAATAAGGAGCTAAAACTTAAGGGGTGAATATCTTTCAGTGTACTGCTCCTATGCAGGGCCGGATTAACTTTTTGTGGGCACGGCGCCAAACATATTTGTGGGCCCCCCTGGGGAATGAAGGGGTCAGGGGCAAGAGCACAGCGGGCAAGGTGGATTTGATTTAAATCATGATTTAAATCACTAGTCAGGAAGACTGAATTTAATCATGGTTTTCTACATAAAAGTACATTCTTGTTAGTTGTTATAACCTTAATTGCCTTTTCCTGTTAACAAGCATGTTACCTCTGGAGACGCAAATCCACAGTTTGAGAACTGCAAAACTAAGCATCTCTCATGGTATCTTCTAGACCAGGGGTCAGCAACCTATGGCACGCATGCCGATTTTTAATGCCACTCTGCTGCCTGCCGGGTCCCAGCCACCGGCCCGCTCAGCCTGCAGCCGAACCCAGGCCGGCAGCAGGCTGAGCAGGGCTGGGCCCAGGACCCTAGCAGCAGCGAGCCGTTAAAAATCCTGCCCACCCCGGCCCACTCTTCTCCGTCCCCCCCGCCCCCTGTGCGGGGGCAGGGTGAAGAAGCTTGGTTCTGCCAGCTGCTGCTGCAGCGCAGGCAAGATTCCCCCTTTCCCGCCTCTTCCCCCAGCGTGCTGGATTCCTGCCCCTCCTCTCCCTCCCTGCCGCCGATCAGCTGATGGGAGGGAGGGAGCCGAGGTGTGCTCCCCGTTCCAGGGAGGAGGCGGAGACGAGGTGGGGACGGGGCCTTGGGGAAGGGTGTTGGAATCAGGGCATATCGTCTCCAGCCCCCTGCCGTGAGCCGCTCTGAGCAGGGGGCTGGGTGTACCCCCACATCCCTAGCCCACACCCTCAGCCCTCTGCCCTGACCCCTACACCCCCCCACACACACCTCAGCCCCCTTTCCTGACCCCTGCACCCCCCTCACACACTCCCAGCCCTCTGCCCTGACCCCTGCAACCCCTATGACCCCAGCCCTGAGTCCAGCACCCCCTCACATACCCAGCCCCCCACACCCCATGCCCTGACTCCTGCCCCCTCCTCATACACCCCCAGCCCCCTGCCCTGACTTCTGAATGCCCCACACATACCCAGCCCTCTGCCCTGACTCCTGCACCCCCCACACATACCCAGCCCCCCCACCCCATGTCAGACTCTTGAACCCCCTCACATGCCCCCAGCCCTCTGCCCTGACTTCTGCACCTCCCACATTCCCACCCCCACCCCTTGCACCAAATGGGAGCTGCCCAGGTAAGCACTCCATACCCAAACCTCCTGCCCCAACCCTGAACCCCCTCCCTCATTCTAGCTCCTGGCCAGACCCTGCACCCCAACCCCCAGCCTGCTCCTTCACCCCCAGCCCTGTGCTCAGTGCACTCCCACCCTCAGCTCTGTGCAGAGAGAGAGGAAGAGAATGGGCTAGAACCAGGGAGAAGGCAGGTACCCACTCTATGTGGGCAGGGCCGGGATCCCAGACCGGCAGCGGGCTGAGTGGAGCCAGCAGCTGGGACCCTGGCTGGCAGGAGCCGGCAGACTGAACCCCAGAGCGGCAGCAGGCTGAGCGGCAGCAGGCTGAGCCACTCAGCCCACTGCCAGTCTGGGGTTCTGGCGGCCGGCCCCGCTCAGCCCGCTGCTGGTCTGGGGTTCTGGCTGCCGGCCCCTTGCCATCCAGGGTCCCGGCCGCAGGCCCTGCTCAGCCTGCTGCCGGCCTAGGTGAACGGAACCCCAGGCTGGCAGCAGGCTGAGCGAGCCGGTGGCATAAGATCAACATTTTAAATTTAATTTTAAAGGAAGCTTCTTAAACATTTTGAAAACCTTGTTTACTTTACATACAACAATAGTTTAGTTATATAATATCGAGAGTGACCTTCAAAAAAACGCTAAAATGTAGCACTGGCACGCAATACTTTAAATTAAAGTGAATAAATGAAGACTCAGCACACCACTTCTGAAAGGTTGCCGATTCCTGTTCTAGACTGAGCACTAAGTCCCAGTGGGTAGATAGAAAGATTAACCTAAATAAAGATTAGCCTATACAGAAGCCTGTGGAACCCCATAAGATTGGGTCCTAAACCATGAACGATTGGAACGCATTTACAAAACTTTTCTTAAACATTACATATATTGTCTCATACTATAGAATTAGAATGTATAATCCCTATTCCATGATGAGATGATAATGTATCTTAATTAAAACTATCTTTAGATAGGTTTTTCCTCAAAAATCCAATTTAAATTTTAAAAAAATCAGATTTCTTGATTTTTTTTTAAAAAGGTCATTGGTTTTTTTCCACCCTGACAGCAGGGCATGGGGCAGGGGGCGGGGGGAAGGATTGGTCCCCAGATAGAGTGAGGCAGGGGCCAGGGGCAAGAGCACAGCAGGGCATGGGGGAGAGGAAGGATTGGTCCCCAGGTAGAGCGAGGCGGGGCAAAATGAGCACAGTGGGGCCCAGCAGGAGGATTAATCCCTGCTGACTGGAGCAATGCAGGGGCCGGGGGCAAAAGCACAGTGGGGAGGGCGCTACGGTTGGTCACTGGAGCAAAGGAGGGGTTGAGGGTAAACTGCAAGCGCAGCAGGGTGGGGGAGGGGGTAAACAGGTTCCCCCCTGCCCACACAGAGCGGGTACCTACCTTCTCTCTGGTTCTAGCCCATTCTCTTCATCACTCTCTGCACTGAGCTGAGGGTGGGGGTGCACTGAGCACAGGGCTGGGGGTGCAGGGTCTGGCAAGGAGCTAGGGTGAGGAAGGGGGCTCAGGGTTGGGCCAGGAGGATGGGGTGTGGAGCGCTTACCCGGGGCAGCTCCCATTTGGTGCTAGGGATGCAGGTGGGAATGTGGGGGGGTACAGGAGCTCCTGTTTGGTGCTCAGGGTGGGGGTGGGGATGTGGGAGGGGGTTCAGGAGTCAGTACTGGGGGCTGGGTGTGTGTGAGGGAGTGCAGGAGTCAGGACAAGGGGTGTGGGGGGTGCAGGAGTCAGGGCAGAGGGCTGAGGGTGTGGGCTGGAGTGGTGGGCACTGTTCCCTCTAAGCTGTGCGCGTGTGCGCATGCACACAGATCCTAAACGCCACGCACACGGCGAAACACCACATGCACAAAAATTTGCACAGAAGCACAACAATTTGAACACAAGAAATTTTTGCACACACGGCCTGTCAAAAATTTGCACAGAAGAAATTTTTTGTGCACATGGCCTGTCAAAAATTAGAGGGAACATTGGTGGTGGCGGTGCTCCCAGCCCCCTGCCCTGAACGGCTCACGGCAGGGGGCTGGAGGGGGTATGCCCTGATTCCACTCCCTTCCCCAAGGCCCTGCCGTCACCTCTTCTCCGCCTCCTCTCCCGAGCGGTGAGCGCGCTGCGGCTCCACTTCTCCCCTCCCTCGCACTGGCAAACAGCTGTTTGGCGGCAGGGAGACAGCGGGGGGGGCGGGAATGCAGCACGCTGGGGGAAGAGGCAGGGGAGGAGCTTGGCTTCCAGCGGAGCCTGCCCTGCTGCAGCAGGAGCCCCAGGAACCGGGAGAGAAGAGCAGCCGGGCCGGGGCCCGTTTGGAGTATGGGCCCAGCACCATGGCACCAGTGGCGCCGTGGTAAATCCGGTACTGCTCCTATGAATGATCCCATCTGTGCTAAAGTGCTTTTCAAGATAATTTGCTAATGTATACATTGGAAACTTAACCTGGGGAAAATGGTTATAATCAAGGCCCTCTGTGCTCTGTGGAAAGATCAACTTAAATTATATAGCAAGGCACCTAGATTCTGCAGCAAGCTGGTCCAGCAGACTTGAGATTCTGCAGCAGCTTCAATGAACTGAATAATTGAAGCTTTTATTGAACTAAATATGACAATAAATAATGCAGTCACTATAATATTGCTTATTATTTATCTTGATATTGCATTTAACTAATTTTATGCTGTGCTTAAAATTTTAATCATCAATATGCACTGCAGAATTTTGAATTGAGAAATTAGATCTGAATTGTAAAAATTATCAGAATAGAAGCTGGAAATATGGGAAATGGGTATTACTATTTTGCATGGTTGCCATAAACATAAATTAAGTGATTTATTTGCGTCAGTCTTCACTGCAGAGGATGTGAGGGAGATTCCCAGATCTGAGTCATACTTTTTAGGTGACAAATCTGAAGAACTGTCCCAGATTGAGATGTCAGTAGAGGAGGCTTTGGAGCAAATTGATAAATTAAACAATATGTCACCAGGCCAGATGGTATTCACCAAGAGTTCTAAAGGAAATCAAATGTGAAATTGCACAACTACTGACTGTGGTATGTAACCTATCGCTTAAGTCAGCCTCTGTACCAGATGACTGGAGGATAGCTAATGTAACGCTGATTTTTTTTAAAGGCTCCAGAGATAATCTTAGCAATTACAGGCCAGCAAGCCTAACTTCAGTATCAGGCAAATTGATTGAAACTATAGTAAAGGACAGTTACAAAGGGAGCTCACAAAACTGAATGATGGAGCAACAAAATGATAGATTAAATTCAATGTGGATAAATGCAAAGTAATGCACATTGGAAAACATAATCCTGAATATAAATACAAAATGATGGCATCTAAATTAGCTGTTATCACTCAAGAAAGAGCTGTTGGAGTGATCATGGATGGTTCTCTGAAAACAGCTGCTCAATGTGATGTGGCAGTCAAACAAGCTAACAGAATGTTAAGAGCCATTAGAAGAGGGATAGATAATAAGACAGAAAATATCAGAATGCCACTATATAAATCCATGGTACACTCAGACCTTGAATACTGTATGCAGTTCTGGTCACCCCATCTCAGAAGCTTGTCCTTCTCACAAACAGAAGTTAGTCCAATAAAAGACATTACCTCACCCACCTTGTCTCTCCCCTCTCAATAAAGGCATGTTAGAATTGAAAAAGATACAGAGAAGGCAACAAAAATTAAATAGGGGTATTGTCATAAATATAAAGGGAAGGGTAAACACCTTTAAATCCCTCCTGGCCAGAGGAAAAACCCTTTCACCTGTAAAGGGTTAAGAAGCTAGGATAACCTCGCTGGCACCTGACCAAAATGACCAATGAGGAGACAAGATACTTTCAAAGCTGGAGTGGGGAAGAAACAAAGGTTCTGTCTGTCTGTGTGTTGTTTTTGCTGGGACCAGAGCAGGAATGCAGGTCAGAACTCCTGTTACTAATCATTTTAGTTGCACTTTTCTAATGCCAGTATATCTTTTTTGAGATGAAGGGACCACATCTGTATGCAGTATTCAAGATGTGGGCATACCATGGCTTTATATAAGGGCAATAAGATATTCTCCGTCTTATTCTCTATCCCTTTTTTAATGATTCCTATCATCCTGTTTGCTTTTTTGACTGTTGCTGCACACTGCATGCATGTCTTCAAAGAACTATCCACGATGACTCCAAGCTCTTTCTCCTGATTAGTTGTAGCTAAATTAGCCCCCATCATATTGTATGTATAGTTGGGGTTATTTTTTTCCAATGTGCATTACTTTACATTTATCCACATTAAATTTCATTTGCCATTTTGTTTCATTCATTCATTTGCCAGTTACTTAGTTTTGTGAGATCTTTTTGAAGTTCTTCACAATCTGCTTTGGTCTTAACTATCTTCAGCAGTTTAATATCATCTGCAAACTTTGCCACCTCACTGTTTACCCCTTTCTCCAGATCATTTATGAATAAGTTGAATAGGATTGGTCCTAGGACTGACCCTTGGGGAACACCACTAGTTACCCCTCTCCATTCTGAAAATTTACCATTTGTTCCTACCCTTTGTTCCCTGCCTTTTAACCAGTTCTCAATCCATGAAAGGATCTTCCCTCTTATCTCATGACAACTTAATTTACGTAAGAGCCTTTGGCGAGGGACCTTGTCAAAGGCTTTCTGAAAATCTAAGTACGCTAGGTCCACTGGATCCCCCTTGTCCACATGTTTATTCACCCCCTCAAAGAACTCTAATAGATTAGTAAAACATGATCTCCCTTTACAGAAACCATGTGGCCTTTGGCACAACAATTTACGCTCTTCTATGTGTCTGACAATTTTATTGTTTACTATTGTTTCAACTAATTTGCCTGGTACTGACGTTAGACTTACCGGTCTGTAATTGCCAGGATCACCTCTAGAGCCCTTCTTAAACATTGGCATTACATTAGCTGTCTTACAGTCATTGGGTACAGTAGCTGATTTAAAGGACAGGTTACAAACCATAGTTAATAGTTCCGCAATTTCACATTTGAGATCTTTCAGAACTCTTGGGTGAATGCCATCTGGTCCCAGTGACTTGTTCCTGTTAAGTTTCTCAATTAATTCCAAAACCTCCTCTAGTGATACTTCAATCTGTGACAATTCCTCAGATTTGTCACCTACAAAAGACGGCTCAGATTTGGGAATCTCCCTAACATCCTCAGCTGTGAAGACTGAATCCTCAGCTGTGAAGACTGAAGCAAAGAATTCATTTAGTTTCTGTGCGATGACTTTATCGTCTTTAAGTGCTCCTTTCATATCTCGATCGTCCAGGGGCCCCACTGGTTGTTTACCAGGCTTCCTGCTTCTGATGTACTTAAAAACATTTTGTTATTACCTTTTGAGTTTTTGGCTAGCTGTTCTTCAAACTCCTTTTTGGCTTTTCTTATCACATTTTTACATTTAATTTGGCAGTGTTTATGTGCCTTTCTATTTACCTCACTAAGATTTGACTTCCACTTTTTAAAAGATGCCTTTTATGTCTCACTGCTTCTTTTACATGGTTGTTAAGCCACGGTGGCTCTTTTTTAGTTCTTTTACTGGGTTTTTTAATTTGGGGTATACATTTAAGTTGAGCCTCTATTATGGTGTCTTTGAAAAGTGTCTTTGAAATAGCATACTCTAAATAGAGGAACTGCTTAAAATGGGACTCCGGCAATCAACCTGGGGGAGAGTGAAGGGGAGGCTGTTCACAGGAAGGAAGCCAGTTAGTACCTTCTGGGACTGAGGAATCCACAGGGGAAGGACCTGGACTGTGAGTAAGACCCAACTGGGCAGCCAGAAGTCTGACCCCTTTTTCTCTCCCCTTTTCCCTGATAAGGGGGAAATCACTGGACACTGCAGAGGGAGCTGGCAAGCCCTGACTGACTGTCTAAATCACTGAGACAGCTTGAACAACCCTCTGTGAGGAGGGAAGCAGAGGGCTGTGACCATACCCCAAACTGAAGAGATCACTGGGTGGGAGAAGGAAATGGCCCTGGGGAGGCTGGTTTCAGCATCGGCTAAAGGGGATAGAAACCACCCCACAATTGCTCCCTACTTAGGCCCCAGACTAGGACATGGTAGAGGGGGAAGGTGGGTCCCCTGCCCTTCCCTTTGCCTCTAGTCCCACTGAGGGTAACTCAGAGGAGGACAGACTGTAACTAAAGGGCCAGGCCCCCAGACTGCCCATCCTACTCCTCCCTAGGACTTTGGAGACCGTTGAACCATGGCCTGCCTGCTGGCCCCTAAATGAACCCCACCACTACAGGGGTTATGCTTGCAATAATCCTTGTGAAGAACATGCAGAAGTTCTAGTTCTAAAGAAAATTTAAGAATACATCCAGACAAATGAACCCTAAACCAAAGAAAAATTGAAAGTCACATTTCTAATTTCATATAAATCCTGCTGTGATAGTATCACTTTTCTCTTGAAATTCAGAAGTGAAATAGCTTTGAAAATAAAAGCTTCAGGTATATATTATTTTTCCAATGACTCAGAATAGAGAGGCTCATGGTGACTGAAGGATTTGGGAGTCTCAATCAAGATGATGGACAGAGATGATTACAAAGAATGCTTTAACTTATTTGTGCACCTGTCAAATAAGTTCACACCAAGGCCTGATTTGGATAAACAAAGCAAGAAGAAGGCATATGACTTAAATGATCTTTGGGAGCTAGTATATTTAATTTATGTCAAAAGAAGAAATTTTTGCAGAACTAAAGAACACAACGAGCAGCTTAGAAAGTTTTCTTAAAGTTGAAAGGAATAATGTAATACCTAGGGTAAGTGGTTGATATATAGACAATAAATCTGAAAGCCTGTTAGAAAGACTTGTTAATTTTTAACTTCAGTTTTTGTTAGCTTCTAAGCTCTTCAGGTGAGAGGCTTTTTCTTTATATGAACCTGCAGAGCGCAAACAAAGTTTCTATTGTGGAATTCACTGCATCACTGTGTCCACACAGAGCTCCATTGACTTCAGTGGGACTCATCAATTGCATGAGTAGCACAATAATCTGTAAAGTCACATAGCATTTCTCTGAAATCAAACATGTTTTGTTAATGAAAAGTTTCCTAATATTTCCACTAGGAATTCTTCAGAAATTATAATGGTTTTCACCAAATTTTGATATAATTTACATTGAACTTTACTGATGTTACAGGTTTCAGAGTAACAGCCGTGTTAGTCTGTATTCGCAAAAAGAAAAGGAGTACTTGTGGCACCTTAGAGACTAACCAATTTATTTGAGCATAAGCTTTCGTGAGCTACAGCTCACTTTATCGGATGCATACTGTACTTTCCACAGTATGCATCCGATGAAGTGAGCTGTAGCTCACAAAAGCTTATGCTCAAATAAATTGGTTAGTCTCTAAGGTGCCACAAGTACTCCCTTTCTTTTTACTGATGTTACAGTTATTAACAAATAGCATGGCAAATTGAGAATATAGTACAAATGTGGGGATTTTTTTGTTTTGGTTTTTTCTTTGGGGATTCATATTTGAGTAAAATCATGTGATATATTGCACTTCCCAAAAAAAATGTAAAACATCTTTTGTTTGCTAAATTCTGTACAGGTGAGAAAAAATCCTTCACAATGTTATTTTTTACAGTTGCCTCACAGTAAGGCAGTCTTGTGTTAGTTGTGTTCTTTTAAAATAAATGAGAAATCCTCAATACAATAGATATGAAATAGAATACCTTCATATTTGTAGGATCATACAAAAAGTCTGGGTGGAGATAGAAAGAGAGAGATGCATATCTCTTTTAAAAATCTTTCCTGTGGGTTTTTTAAGAGACTTTGTGAAAATATAATAATACTCAGATTAGGTACTACAGTTCAGTTCAATAACATTTTATCAGCATAACAAGATATACAGACATTGCTAAAGCGTTCGAAAGAGAGAGAGTCCTTAAGTGTCTGTCAGAGGTAATACAATCCATCCAGAACAGGGCTTCACACAGTGTTTGAGGTTTGTTCATTAGTCATTAGTATCCATTCTTGATCTGGTGGTAGATTTTGCTACCTAGTGTAATACCCTCTTTGCCATTTCTTCTTTCTCCCAGGGTTTGACACAGTCTGGCTGGTTTGCTTGAGGGTTTTTTGTGGGGCGGGACGTGGTTATTCATCACTTTTTGATTAAAAGTATTTTATATTTCCTGATAATTTGAGGGAAATATTTTTTTTCCACTCTTTTGTATTTTAGACACTAGAGTAGAAAGTTTATTTCTTTCTTCAAACTCTTCTATCATAATGATCATACAACTTAGTCCAAACCTAGAGAGGACATGCTTTGAGCTTTCCAGTTTCCACTGCAAAGACTGATTCTATATTTGGTAGGAGTCTGCCTTAATTTTTCACATTTCACTGTAATAAGATAGTCCCTCCTGGTGTGACAGTTCTGGCCCAGAACTGTAGCAGTCTAGCTTGTTGTTTATGATTTGTTCTTCCCAATGCTACACACATATTGCTCCTTTACGTGGCAACTTGAGAATGGTTCAGATTTGTGTGTGCTTGTTTGCTCCATTGGTCAGGAGGTTGGAATTATTGAGTCTGGTGTGTGGTGATGGAGGAGCTGATCATCTTTTTGTGTGGATGTTTGTAGCGGGGCAGTTACCCTGCTCCTGTGAAAGGCTAGGCTGATTGGGGAAGCAGCCACAGCTAGGGCCATGCCCCAATTAGGCCACAGCTGGCCCTATAAAAGGGCTGTGAGCCAGGAGCTGAGTCAGTCTCTCTCTAGCTGTAGAGAGAGAAGGGTATCTGAGGTAGAGTAGTGTGGGGGAAAAGGCAAAAGGAGCTGAGAAGTCTCACCCTAGCCCTGGAATGGGAAGGGCTAGCTGCCTGGGAGCAAGGTACCAGAAGAGGAGCAGTGCTGGGGAAGGGCAAAGGGAGCTCCAGCCTGGTAAGCCCCAGGCTGCAGGCCTTGTTGAAGGCCTACAAAAGGTACTGGGGCTGCAGAGGAGCAGCCCAGGAATAGGCAAAGGCAGGAAGTCCTAACCCCTTGCCAATGATGAGTAGCCATTACACTGCAGTCTGCCCCAGTGGAATGGGGCTAGAGGATGACTGGCAGTAGCCACTGAGGCAAGGTGGGGATAGAGGGTTGGGGGTTCCCCTGGGAGGGGAGACCCAGAGTAAGGGGGTACTGCTAGGGCAGAACCCCAAGGTAAAGGGCGCCAGGGTCTGGGAGGGACATGGGGCCAGCAGCTGGCGAGACACTGGCCTGCAGAGGGTGCTCTGTATGCTGGAAAAGAGCTAATTCCCAGATGACTGGCAGGAGGCACTGTGCTGCTGAGTCTTCACTTTGCTACAGTATCATTGTGATTTTTTTTTCTAATGCTTTTGGATTGGAGGGAGTGTTAACTGCTTTGGTTGAGATGGTATCAGAAGTTAAATACTTTTTTCTATATGTGGATTAGTAGAGGAAATTGACCAAATACTATTCTGCAGCCATGGTTGCTGGAGCTCCTTCTGTTGAGGTTTGATCCCAATCATTGTATGCAGATGCTAAAATTCAGCCCCAGACTTGATTCCCACATAGTAGAATGGGTTGAAGTACATGGTCAAATGGCAGTTTTATCAAAGTGTTGTATTTAAAACTATCTAGTAGTTTCTTTATGGATAGAATGCCTGTGGCGTCTTTCTTCTAGTGATTTATAGCCACTTTGAAGCTCCTTGAGGATAAATTCTATTGTGAGGCCCAGGTACCAACAATTTAGGGTGTATTTGATTTTCATGTCTCTCATAAAATTTTAGTCTGTTTTGGGGCTGAAATAACAAGTTGATCTGTAGTCCCCATGTGTTGCAGCCAGTTTCTAGCCAGGTATATGTTTCTTTGGTGATCACCTTGTGTATGTGATAGCATGAACTGATTATCTGCATCTGGAAGACTTTTTATCTGAGTTGTTTTGTGAGACTGGAGATGTTCCTAAAGGGTTGGTAGGTCATCAATTTATACATGTTTGTAACTTTTAATTTTCATTTCTGATACTGCAAATATGAAAGGACTGTAAATTCACTATTGAAAAATCTTTTATTGTAAACTTGCAAATTTGTTGTATTATTCCATTAACATAGCATGAGGTAAAGTTGTTTTCCTCCTTGATTTTCATTTGTGCTATCCTGGAAGATTTGAACCAATTCAGCTAGTGAAACTAGATTATCGATACACTTTTATTCAGTATCACTAATTTCCTGGTTTTGGATGATACAAAGTCAGAGTTTTATGCAAGTGAAGCGCATAGTGGATGGAGGTGAAATCCGCCCAGTACCCTCAACAGCAGGACAGATGGCTGTTCCTGCTAAAGCATCTCAGTGAGCCAGAAGGGATTATGCTAATTTTTGTCTGAGTCTCAAGGAATTATCAGTATCAATCATATATCCTTCATTCTGTCTTGCTTTTATTCGTATTGTGTCCTTCCAGGAGAAGGTGGAGGAAGCAGCAGAGATGGAGGAAGAGGAACAGAAAGAAATAGTTTAGTGTCAAAATGATTCAAATAGCACTTCGGGTAAGGTCAGATTTTTCTTAACAAATGCTGCTAAGAATTAAATTCTAACCAGCATCAGAATTATGTACACCCTACATCTGGTGCACTCAGGAACTTTGAGCCCTGACACAACCCCAGAAACCATTGTTGTGTATTGTCCCCAGGCATCCAAAGCCATCAATAACCCCCTGAGCATTGACAAGCTTTATTACCCAGTGCCACAGTACCTTCTGCAGGACAGCACACACCTGCATGACAACAATCCATCTCCCCATGCCAAATTAGTTGGCTACAGACCAGTAACAATCAGGGGTAGCCAGGTCACAGTGGAGACCCACTTATCAACAAGTATGGGACACTGCATGTTGGTACGCTGCCATTGTAGCTCTGAGGCTAGTTCAGCAATGATCTCAAAAAGGTTGCCTTCACCATCCTGGATTCTGTAACCATTGCTGCTCAACCCAGCTCTGAAGAACAATCCTCTGCCACCAACTGATGCTGGTTTTCTGAGCTGCTGAGAAATGGCTCACTTTGTGACTCTTAGTAAGAGCTTGTGTAGCAGCCGTTGCATGGTGTCCTCCCTCCGCTGTTCCTGCTAGAGGAGCTGCTGCTATAGGCACAAGTGCAGTGGTGCAGCAGTTGAAGTCCAAGACCAAAGCAACCCAGTGTCAAGACCTCAGCTAAAGCCCCAACAGCCTCTGCATATTCACACACCCAACAGCATAATGGCACGGAGCATTGTTGCATCCATGCTGGCTGACAGCAATTCAAAAATGGTGCTAGCCTGCCTAGAAAGACAGGAAGCATGGGACAAAGGGGGTGGAATCATGGGAGTTTTGGAGTTGGACCCTAAGTCCCAGAATTCCACTGGCTTCTGGTATGCATCCCACAATGCACAAAGCTCTGCAGTGAAGCAAATGACCATGGGATACTTGGCAGACATGCTATATGCTTAGTGTGCACCAAATCTCCACCATCTGTACACAGTGATATGAACTGACAGAGGGCACAGCTGCCATATGTACATGCTATTAGTGTGGCTTAGTTGTACAATAACTAGGGCATGTCAACTCAGTGTGAACTACCCTCCCTGCATAAACAAGCCCTTAGATATTTGTACAGTACTGGTTTCTAAGGGACACTTAGCTACACAGCAAAAGTTAACATAATTGTCAACCTATTTTGTAGTTCAGGAGAGGCCAAGGATGGAATGTGCAGAATGAAATATAATTTTAAGCATAAAAGTGGTCCCAGAAGGCCAGGGCTAACTCAATGAATGGATACTTTCATATGAAATCAACTTAGCACAAGACCTAGTGGCTTGTCCAGGTGGAGGTGCACTTGGAAAAGTTCTCCTGTCACCTTCTCACATTCATAATGTGTAAAAACCTAGAGAACAAAAGGGTCCTGGTTTAAATATTGGCTGTATTAACATGAAAAATGGACGCATATCACATCCAGTCACCATATGGGCACTAGCAACAGTGCCCGGTTAACAAAAGAAACATAAGCACAGAATTCATGTCCCCACCACAGATTGTGGTGTGTTTAGTGGGTTTTTTTGTGGTGGTGGTTGGTTGTTTGTTTGTTTGTTTTGTTTTTCTCTCCCCCTGCAGAATAATAGATTCTGGCAGGGAGGCACTGCCATTACGTCTTTCACCACCCCACCCCTGATGCTGCTGTGGCACCAGAAGAGAAAGCAGCTGGCTTACAACCGGAACAGCCAACCACAGAGAGGAGGGGGGACTTTGGGCTTGGGCCCCTGCAAACTGCTACAAAGGTTCCAGCCCACTTGCATATGGGGAACTACATTAATTGGCTGACAGCTTTAGTGTCAAGGAAACAATTAGCAGTCACAACAAGTATTACAGTACAGCTGGTTGTTACAGGCCTCTCTACTCACCAGTAGAGGCACCACCTCCCTGTTCTGGGGATTAGTTCTTTTAGCCTGGCTCGCTCGCTCGCTCCCTTTTGCCATTTCTCAGCCCATTGTCTCACTTAGTTGCCTTGCAGTCCCTCTCTTGCTCCTCAGGAGCTGCCATGCTTCATCTTCCTGCAGGGTTGCCAAATTTCTAATTTCTGAAAACTGGACTCCCCTGCTCTGCCACTTCCCCCAAGGTCCCACCCTTGTTTGCTCCCCTTCATCCCCTACACACACCCTCGCTCGCTCGCTGCTTTCCCTTGTCAACTCCAGCATAGGCAGTCTGAAAGGACTTGCAAACCCCAGCTCCAGCAGGTTGCCTGGGAGTGCAGGTCAGAAGAGCACTGTGGCCTCACGGGAGCAGCCAGGCAGCTCCACTGGTGAGCTAGGACATGGCCCTCCTTCAAGGCAGCTTCTAGTCTCCCTCTGTGCCGCCTGCCCAGCTGCCCCCTTTCCCACCTGCTGGAGTCCTCCCTGCCCCAGAGCGGCCTGAGAGCATGGCTGGGGGAAGCGCTGGCTGGCAGACCAGCTCATGTTCCTTCCCTCCCCGGGGAATATTCCATGCCTGTTGGGAACCCCTTACTCTGCTCGCTGTGGGCCCCCGTGCTCTGTCCTCCGCCACAACCCTGAAAACCTCAAAGGGGCTGCCTGAGCTGGTGCATTTGTGCTGCCATAGGCGCTGCCTCTTCAGGCCAGGGCAACAGGCTACTACTCCCATCCCCTACCCATGGTAACCAGACTTTTGCATAGTCACACACCCAACAGCATAATGGCACGGAGCATTGTTGCATCCATGCTGGCTGACAGCAATTCAAAAATGGTGCTAGCCTGCCTAGAAAGACAGGAAGATATGTTTGTAGAAGATTATAATTTAGAGATGTTCCCTCATAAAGGACACTATTATTAACATAGGAATTTGGAGATGTGCTGTGGAGGTTGAGAACACGAAATGGCTGTGTG
Organism: Lepidochelys kempii; assembly: GCF_965140285.1. Classification (NCBI taxonomy): domain Eukaryota; kingdom Metazoa; phylum Chordata; order Testudines; family Cheloniidae; genus Lepidochelys; species Lepidochelys kempii. The sequence goes on from NC_136380.1 coordinate 99,156,497, forward strand.
CAGCAACTTACTACAGAAGATCTCCAGTTTGATTTATTAAAGTTTTATTCCTTTCTCATTCACCAGTTTTTTTATTTAATGACCCCCAAGGTCATTGCATGGTGTCAGAGGTGCTGAATGAGAAGAAAACTGCAGTCATTTTGAAGCAAACTCCTGTGTTTGCAACTGAAAGCAGAGACAAAGGGAAGCACCAGAGAAGCATATGGAGCACCAGGCACAGAGGCTTTTGCATGTATTTGGTGAGCACAATAGTAGCTTGACTAGCTTAAGTGGGAGGGAGTTCAGCCCTCCAGCCAAGTCACAAGAGTCATCCTCTTCCAAGGTACTATCACAGTCTTCCACACCATCCCAGGCTGTCCTTAACTCCACTACTCTGGCTGAGCCACGCCCTCAACAGCTAGAACAAACCAACCTGGACAGTCTTAAAGTTCACTAGGAGGGTGGTGAAACACTGGAATGCGTTACCTAGGGAGGTGGTGGAATCTCCTTCCGTAGATATTTTTAAGGTCAGGCTTGACAAAGCCCTGGCTGGGATGATTTAGATGGGGATTGGTCCTGCTTTGAGCAGGAGGTTGAACTAGATGACCTCCTGAGGTCCCTTCCAACCCTGATATTCTATGATTCACTGCCAAGTAGGGTTGCCAAGCGTCTGTTTTTTTTACTAGAATGCCCGGTCAAAAAGGAATCCTGGCGTCTCTGGTCAACACCGCTGACTGGGCCATTAAAAATCTGGTCTGTGGGGCTAAGGCAGGCTCCCTGGCTCTGTGTGGCTCCTGCAAGTGGCCAGTATTTCCCTCTGGCTTCTAGGTAGAAGCATAGCCATGGTAGCTGCATATGCTGCCCCTGCCCTAAGCGCCGGCTCCACAGCTCCCATTGGCTGGGAACCACGGCCAATGAGAGCTGCAGGGGCAGCGCCTGCAGATGGGAGCAGTACACAGAGAGACCTGGCTGCGCCTCCGCCTAGAAGCAGACATGCCAGCCACCTCCAGGAACCACCTGAGGTAAGCACCACCCGGAGACCAAACCCCCTTCTACACCTCAACCACCTGCCCCATGTTGGAACCCCCTTCTGCACCCTAACTACCTCCCAGAGCCTGCAACCCAGGCCCCCTCCTACACCCTACCTCACTGTCCCAGCCCTGGGCCCCCTTCCACACCCAAACTCTCTACCTGAGCCAGCATCCCTAGCCAGAGCCCTTGTGGCCACTACACCCCAACCACCTACTCCAGCCCAGAGGCCCCCCTGAACCTGTCATTTCTGGCCTCACCCCACAGCCCATACCCTATCCCCCATCCCAGCCCAGGGCCCTCTCCCACGCTCCAAACCCGTCATTTCTGGCCTCACCCCACAGCCCACACCCACAGCCCATACCCTATCCCCCGTCCCAGCCCAGGGCCCTCTCCCACGCTCCAAACCCGTCATTTCTGGCCCCACCCCAGAGCCGTCACCCCCTCCCATACCCCAAGCCCCTGCCCAGCCTGGTGAAAATGAGCAAGGGTGGGGGAGAGCAAGCAATGGAGGGAGGGGGCATGGAGTGAGTGGGGGCAGGGCCTCTGGAAGGGGTGTGGCCAGGGGCAGGGCAGGAGTGTTTGGCTTTCTGAAATCAGAAATTTGGCAACCCTACTACCAAGACTGTGCCACTCACTCAGTGGCTGCTAGGGGACCCCAGGCCCATCATCCACTCAGGGCCGCTGGGCTGGAACCCATCTCCAGCAGTAAAAGTTTACACTAGCACAAGCTTTCCTGCCACTTCCCTGGACTACTTCCTACCTTGCCTATGTCATGCTCCATTCTCCACTCTTCTAGCTAAACCCCTATCTCCTGGGTCTGCTAGACAAACCGTTCCTCTTAAGTCCAAATCCCTTTCTTGCCCGTATCCTAGGGAGAGTGTCTACAGCCTCCTTTCTGCTACCAGCTCCCTGGTTTTATAGAGGCCCCACCTGTTCTTGCACAGGTGAGCTTCCCTTCATAAGGGCTGCTTACTAGGTTAATTAGCCCATCTGGCCTATATTAACTCCTTCAAGGTAAGAGTGTGTGTGGGGGGGTACACCTCATCAGATTGTTCCTAAGCATTTTAGAATTATTATAATAATGAGAATAGAAGGTGCTACAACAGTGGTCATAATGATAGTGTGTTGATAAAGAGGACTAAATGTAAGTAGAAATAAGTTTTTTATTTTCTCTTATTATTTAGTAGTACCCACAATGAGCTTGGTGCTGCGCTCACATATAGGAAGACACAGACTTCAAAGATTGTACAATCATTTATTAGATGGTGCCTCAAATCCTGGGTCAATAAACATTTACCAGTATAGTTAAACATTCAAAAATCAGCAAGTTTGCTTTCTGGTGAATTTTAACTCTGCCTTGAGCACTCAGAGTTAGACACTCTAAGGGCTTGTGCTTTACACCAGTATAAGCTATTCCTGCAGGGAAAGAGGAATACATTATACTGGTATAAAGCACCTTTATACTGGTATAGTTGTGTCCACACCAGAGGTAATACTAGTATAATAATTTAGTAACATATCACATCCCTAATTGCCATAATTATACCACTAAAGAAACTCTCACTCTCCCAGTCTGGCGTCTTGTAACATCTCACTTGTTTTGTACTGCAAGGTTACAAAGATCAGTTTCCTGCAGCAGCACCACCTGGAGATTCCGTCTGTGCTGAGGCCGCTGCCTAGCTTGCTGACCAATCTTGTCTCATTGTTTCTCTGTAAACCCTCATCTGTCTGTCTCCATTTGTTGTCTCTTGTCTTATACTTAAATTATAAACTCTTTAGGATTGTCTGTTGGTGCTGTTTGTACAGTGCCTAGCACAATGAGGTCCTGGTCCTGGAGTCAGACTCTATGGTAATACAAATAAAAAAAATACCCACAGCAGGGACAAAAAAACCATTTTGCTATCTAATGGAATCTTGCTTCACCAGCCTAAAGCCTTTTTACAAAATTTGATTTAAAGAACAGACTATCTTTCTAAAGTACATTTTGTATTACACTGAATATTAAATTGTTTCAAGTAATTCTAGCCCGCATTTGACTAATACCTGGTGTTAAAGATATTTCTGCCAACTGTAGTCCATCAGAAGACCATAGTCAGACACTATTGACCATGGGTGGCACGTAGGGGAGGCTAAGCCTTCCCAAACCTCATGCCACTGAGGCGCAGAGGTAGATTTGGAGCTCCCTGAAAAATCTCCCCCTGCCACAGCCCCCGGGGCTGGAGGAGTTCTTGCTACCCACCGTGGCCTCAGAGCCACAGTGGGGACACAGAGCTTTTCTGGTCTTGGGGTGGGGGGGAGGAGCAAATGAGGGTGGAGCCTCAGGGGGAAGAGGCAGAGTGGCAGTGGGGACGGGGCAGTGCACAGAACAGGGTTGTTGCTGCAGAAGAAAGCCACAATGGGGTGGGGCCATGGGTGGAATAGGGGAAGTTGCTTTTAAGATGGATAAAAATTAATGGTTTTTTAAATAAAAATTGGATTTTTTAAATTGGATTTTTTTTGTTAAAATGGTTTTGAGGAAAACCTTTCTAAAGATAGTTTTAATTAAGATACATTATAGCTCAAAGATATCTTATCTTGAAATAGGGATTATAAATTCTATAGTATGAGACAATATATTCATGTAATGTTTAAGAAAAGTGTTTTGTAAATGAGTTCCAATAGTTCATGGATTAGGGACCCAATCCTTATGGGGTTCCAGGGGCTTCTGTATAGATTATTTAGGTTAATCTTTCTATCTACCCAATGGGACTCCATGCTAAGTCTAGGAGATGCTTAGTTTTGCAGTTCTCAGACTGTGGATTTGTGTCTCTAGAGATAACATGCTTGTTAACAGCAAAAATGTTTTTAAATAATATATAGAGGTGAGAAATAACAGACGTCAACTCTGTTGTCCCTCTGCAAATTTGTGTACACAGAGTCAATCCCTTTCCTCTCTCTAAGAGTGCAAAGTTTCAAAAAGTCCAATGAATAAAGTGTTGGGGGTGGAATAGATCTGGACAAGGAGAAGAAGTCTGGAGATAAATGTGAGAAGGGAGGGACAGGCAGTAGAAACAAAAGTGAAACTGTTTTGAGCAGCATATTTCAGAAGTCTTGAGGTCTTTTCTGAGTGTAGCCTTCATTGATTTGAGATCTACCATACCATTCTCTCACTGGAAGGGAAAACCTATAACGGCAGCAGGCCGCAAAAGAGACACTGTTTGGGAATATTTTAATGAAGTTCCTCTACCTGTGGGTAGGACAGGCATGCACACAAAATGCAAACAGTACAATAAAGAAATGCAAGACCTGGTTGCCTGAATGAAACAACATCACGAGAAGTGTTCCTTCTCAGGAGGAACCTGCTTTGAAGATGATGAAAGAAACATGTCTGAATGTGCAGGATGCTCAGGCAGGTTAGTAAACTTTTTTATTTCATACTTCTTAAGGACTGCCTGTCTTCCTTATAGACTAATCTTGAATTCTCATATTTTAGCAAAAAATATAGTTGTTACTCTATGGTACTATCAGTTCAGATGCAGTTGTGGTAAAAAATAAATAGCTGAAATAGGCAGATCTTCCTTTTACAATTTCACCTTAAAGTAGTACTGAGTGTCAGTGAACACAGTGCATAATACTAAATGAGCAGTATGGTAATAATAATTAAATAACTTCACTGACTTATTTTGTTTAGGAGAATCCATCCTCAACATACAGGATTCTGAAGACTATCCACCCTCAAGATCACCTTTTTTTAATAGTTTCAGAGTTATTGACAATGATAGTGTTTCAGTCGCATCATATATATCATAGCCACAGTACGCAAAAAGAAAAAAGAGCCAGCAGATTACAAAAAGAGGTAACTGATGAAAAAATTGCCCTGTTTGTTTATGCAAATATCTCTCCTTTCCATATGACTGAGAACCCACACTTCATTAACATGGGTCAGTCATTAAGACCAGGATACAGCCCACCCAACAGAGCAGATGTCACAGGCAAATTGCTGGATAAAACGTATGAAAGAGAAACTGAGCAGTGTGCAAAAGGTCTAAAAGGTAAAATTGTTAACCTGAGTCTTGATGGGTGGAGCAATGTCCACAATGATCCTGTTGTATGTGCTTGTAAGACAACAGAAGAAGGGAATGTCTTCCTTACAGAAACAATTGATACATTGGAAAATCCACACACTGCGGAATACTTGCAAGAAGTAGCAGAAAAAGCTATAACAAACTGTGGGCGGGGGGAGAATTCCAAAGTCTAGTATGGTTTCAGAGTAGCAGCTGTGTTAGTCTGTATTAGCAAAAAGAAAAGGAGTATTTGGGGCACCTTAGAGACTAATAAATTTATTTGAGCATAAGCTTTCCTGAGCTACAGCTCACTTCATGATGAAGTGAGCTGTAGCTCAGGAAAGCTTATGCTCAAATTTATTAACTAGTCTCTAAGGTGCCCCAAATGTCTGGTATAGTAACTCCTCACTTAAAGATATCCCAGTTAACATTGTTTCATTGTTACATTGCTGATCAATGAGGAAACATGCTCATTTAAAGTTGCTCAATGCTTCCTTGTTACATTGTTTGGTAGCCACCTGCTTTGTCCACTGCTTGCAGGAAGAGCAGCCCCTTGCAGCTAGCTGGAGGCTTGGAACCAGGGTGGGCCAGCAGCCCCCCCGTCAGCTCCCCACTCCCCTAAGTTCCCTGTGTGGCAGCCGCCCAGCAGGCTATCAACTGCGGGCAGTTCAGCTGTCCCTCCCCACACTGCCATGTGTTGCTCCTGCCCTCTGCCTTGGAGCTGCTCCCTGGAGCCTCCTGCTTCTTGTGCGGTGGAAGAGGGGGGCTAATATCAGGGTGTACCCCTCACTCCTGCGCATGCCCCTCCACTTACCCCTTCTCCATATAGAGTGGGGGGGACGGACATGATAGGGCTCAGGAAGTTGAGATAGCAGCTGCAGCTAGCAAGCTCTCTACTTCCTGATATACTTAAAGGGGCAATGCACATCTCTCTCACTCACACACAGGGTGTGTCTGTCTGCCATGCTGTCTCCCTTCCAACCATTCATGCTGCCTTGTAGAGTGTGAGGCTACATTAACAATAATGTGTTAACCCTTGAGAGCTCAGCCAAATGCCAGTTCATCATTAGCAGTAAGGCATTACCTGGGAAATATTCCACCCTCTAACTTCACCACCTCAACCAAGCTTCACAATCATCATTGCTGAGTATTAAATTGTTTAAAACTTTGTGTGTGGGTGTGTATTTTATTTATACACACACACACATGTAATTTTTTTTGGTCTGGTGGGAAAAAAACTTCCCTGGAACTGAACGCCCCCCCCTCCCCAGCCCCTATTTACATTAATTCTTATGGGGAAGTTGGATTCACTTAATACCGTTTCACCTAAAGTCGCATTTTTTCAGAACATAACTACACCGTTAAGCGAGGAGTTACTGCACACAGCTTGGTCGCAGACAATGCTGCAAATGTATCCAAAATTATTTAGAAGAGAGTCCCAAGCTAATAACATATGATTGCAGCACTCATTTGATGCACCTCCTAGCCAGACTTCAGTGTTCCAGAAATAAGGCTAATGTTATTGAAATTGAAAAATACTTCTGTAACAACCACTTTGCAGCAGCTGTTCTGAAAAAAGTGGGAGGAACCAAGCTCACTCCCCCACAAGACGTGCAATGGAACTCAGTGTTTTGAGCACTATATCAAGAACTGCCCTAATCTGATGACAGTTTGTGAACAAAATCGTGAAAAAATAGATGGCACTGTCACAGCCAAAGTTCTCAACATTGGGCTAAAGAAAAATGTTGAACACATGCCGGGTACCCTGAAGGGGTGTAATCAGGAAGGCCAAGCACAATTGGAGTTGCAGCTAGCAAGGGATGTGAAGGGTAACAAGAAGGGTTTCTACAGGTATATTAGCAACAAGAAGGAGGTCAGGGAAAGTGTTGCCTCCCTCATTCAGTAAGGGTCCCACATAGTGACAGATGATGTGGAAAAAGCTGAAGTACTCAGTGCTGGATTGGTTGGTTGGTTTGGCCTTCGCAGACAAGGACAGATCCCAAACTGCTGCACTGGGCAACACAGCATGGGAAGTAGGTGAGCAGCCTTCAGTGGTGAAAGAACAAGTTAAGGACTATTTAGAAAAGCTGGACATGCTCAGGTCCCTGGGTCCAGATGCAATGCATCCAAGGGTGCTGAGGGAGTTGGCTGATGTGATTGCAAAGCCATTGGCCATTATCTCTGAAAATTCATGGCGATCAGGGGAGGTCCCAGATGATTGGAAAAAGGCAAATATAGTGTCCATATTTTAAAAAGGGAAAAAAAGAGAACCCAGGGAACTACAGACCAGTCAGACTCACTTCAGTCCACAGCAAAATCATGGAGCAGTTCCTCAAGGAATCCATTTTGAAGCACTTGGAGGAGAGGAAGGTTATCAGGAGCAGTCAACATGGATTCATCAAGGGCAAATCATTCCTAACCAACCTGATTGCCTTTTATGATGAGATAACTGGCTCTGTGGATATGGGGAAAGCAGTGGACATGATATATCTTGATGTTAGCAAAGCTTTTGATACAGTCTCCCACAGTATTCTTGCCAGCAAGTTAAGGACTTACGGATTGGACGAATGGACTATAAAGTGGATAGAAAGCTGGCTAGATTGTCTCCCTCAACGGGTAATGATCAAAGTCTCTATGTCTAGCTGGCAGCTGGTATCAAGCGGAGTGTGCCAGGGGTACGTCCTGGGGCCAGTTTTGATCAGATCATTAATAAAGATGTTGGATGATGGGATGGATTGCACCCTCGGCAAGTTCGCAGATGACCCTAAGCAGGGGGGGAGAGGTAGATTCGATGGAGGGTAGAGATAGGGTCCAGAGTGACCTTGACAAATTGGAGGATTGGGCCAAAAGAAATCTGATGAGGTTCAACAAGGACACGTGCAGAATTCTGCACTTAGGAAGGAAGAATCCCATGCACTGCTACACGCTGGGGACTGACTGGCTAAGCAGCAGTTCTGCAGATAAGCACCTGGGAATTACAGTGGATAAGAAGCTGGATATGAGTCAACAGTGTGCCCTTGTTGCCAAGAAGGCCAGTGGCATATTGGGCTGCATTTCTAGGAGCATTGCCAGCCGATCGAGGGAAGTGATTATTCCCCTCTATTCGGCACTAGTGAAGCTACACCTGGAGTATTGCATCCAGTTTTGGTCTCCCCTCCTGTCCTCCTCCCCCCCCCACTACAGAGGGATGTGGACAAATTGGAGAGAGTCCAGCAGAGGGCAATGAAAATGATTAGTGGGCTGGGGCACATGACTTACAAGGAGAGGCTGAGGGAACTGGGGTTATTTAGTCTGCAGAAGAGAAGAATGAGGGGGGATTTGATAGCTGCTTTCAACTACCTGAAGGGGGGTTCCAGAGAGGATGGAGTTAGGCTGTTCTCAGTGGTGGCAGATGACAGAACAAGGAGCAATGGTCTCAAGTTGCAGTGGTGGAGGTCTAGGTTGGATATTAGGAAAAACTTTTTCACTAGGAGGGTGGTGAAGCACTGGAATGGGTTACCTAGGGAGGTGGTGGAATCTCCATCCTTAGAGGTTTTTAAGGCCCAGCTTGACAAAGCTTTGGCTGCGATGATTTAGTTGGTGTTGGTTCTGCTTTGAGCAGGGGTTTGGACTAGATGACCTCCTGAGGTCTCTTCCAACCCTAATATTCTAAGCCTATTTCTGTAGCCTTGAACAAAATGCAGGGAAATAGCTGTTTTATTGCTTATGCTGTTGAAATTTGGAAGGAACTGAGTGAGATCTTAAAAAGAGAAATATGCAATGACAGAGTTAAATTACAAGCATTAAAAAAACAAATGGGACAAGCATTATCTCCAGGTCATGTTCTTGCAAATATTCTCAATACTTGGTACCAGGGTCAAACCTTAACTGCTGAAGAAGAGGAGTTGGCTATGACATCCAGCAATCATCCCTCCATAATGCCAATTATAATAAACTTCAGAGCTAAGGGTGAACCATTCAAGAAATATATGTTTGCTGATGTTTTAAAGAGGTTCACACTGGTGAACTGGTGGAAGTCACTTAAGCACTTGGATTCAGAGACTGAAGTGATGATCTCACTTTTAACAGCAGTAGCTCTTCTGCCCATGTAGAAAGAATATTTTCTTCCTTTGGACTAATTTATTCCAAACTGAGAAATCATTTGGAACCTTAAAAAGCAGGAAAGCTTGTTTTTCTTTTCCAGATTATGAACAAACAGGAAAATGAATTTGAAGACAACTGAGTTAGCTGCAGAAGCTAATATTTTAAGTTTCTCATGTTGACCTGGCTGACATAGTCCAATTTAATTTTTTTTTAATATTTCGTTTAACTATTTCAGTTAAACAATTTTAACAAACCTGATTTTTAAAAACTTGAATGTTTTTAACTAAATTCAAAAATTCATATGCTTGTTTTGTTAAAATATTATGTTTGCTGTTGAAGAAAAATATCCACAATATATAACATTGTTGGTTTTTTTTTTTTTTGTTCAAATAAAACAATTTAAATGTCTGTCTGGTGACGTTCTCCTCCTAATACAGCCTGGCAAGAAAATCCTCCAAATACTAATGATTAACGTGTTGAATTGGAGATAGTTCACCTCCCAATGACTTCATAAATATCTGCTTCAATTACCTTTGGTAAATGAAATAACCAAACAATCAATAATTTTCTCATAGAGCTGAAAACCTAATCTGAAAAGTTTTCAAAAGAAATCACTTTAAAAAACATACCTTCTAAAAATGAAACCTACATCTATCTCTGAGTTGTGAAGAATACGTATTAAGGTTATAACAGCCAACAAGAATGCACTTCTATGTAGAAATCCATGATTAACCTGAGTCTTCCTGACTAGTGACTTAAATCATGATTTAAATCAAATCCACCCGAGTTGCTCTGGACTCCAAGGACAAAGAGTTCCACCTGTCCTCAGCCCCTACCCCGTTCCAGCCAGGACCAACGAGGGGGCTGAGAGCAGCAAGTGAGGGCAGGGCCTCACATAGAAGAGGCGGGGCAGCGGGCTAGTGCCCAGAGGGGAAGCTTCACATGCTGCCAAGGCTAGTGCCTAAGAACAGGGAGGAACTATTAGGATTTAGGGCTCTTCAGAAATAACAGCTTGTGGCCGTGCCTCAGTGGGTCACAACTGAGGCCGCATTACACAGCTATTCTGACAAAATAGTAGCAGGTGGTAGGGGAGTTAAAAGAGAACGTAATTTCTTTCAAAACTAAAGGTATGGGCAGGTGTTTAAGGAACAGGATACCAGGACAGGAGATCAACATTCTATTTAAGTTCTGACATTTTGTGATTTAGCCTTAGTGTGCTTCAGTTTCCTCAACTGCAAAATAGAGCTGATAATACCTACCTCACAGGGGTGTTGGGAATCTAATTTTCTTAATGTTTGTGAAGCATTTTGAGATCCTCGGAGTCAAGTTACTATAATAATTCAATGAATTATCTTTGCTATTTATTTTAAGTTAGATGAATGACTAACAATTTTATAGGTATCATGAATATATTCAATCATATCTTGATCATTTCATAGTTTAAATTTAATCTGTACTTTATATGCTTTTTCACGTTCCCAGCACACTGGAACAGTGAAATTCTTGTTTGAATTGTTATGTTTTATATTCATTAATTTACTTGTTTACCTCAGTTTTGAGCATTTATTAACTTTTTAAATAAAAATTAAAGGATTTCTAAACAAATTTTTTAATTGAAAAATAAAACATTTTTGAACTATTATTATCATCATTTAGGATTTTTTTAAACTGAAACAGTTTGGCAAACGTTGCCAAATCTGCTTGCTGTCTTTTTGGCTTTAATAAGTTTTGTTGGAAAAACCTTGTCCATCTCCACGTAGAGCCTGGATTTGCTTTCAACCATTGCTTCAGCAAAATAAAAGGATTTTTTCCCCTCAACAGAGCTTGCCTATTGTCTGCACTGTGCAGAAATAACACACTTGTACAAGTGGTATGTCAATATGAAATCACTGAAAAACAACAGTAAAACACATTTGTATATGAGAGCATAGAGGGCTCTCTGCACTCCTTGGACTGTATACCTCAAACCTTTATTTTTAAATTTTTCTCCCTCCATAGCATTTTTCACAGCGAATACTGAAGGTGGAACCTTTGATAGATGGCTTCCAAATTTTTCATATTATTATCTTTATCAATAGCTGTAACCAAGATATCAAGTTAAAAAAGAAATATGCCATAAAATCCTTGAAAATGTGAACCCTTATTATTTGAACTAGAATTATCCATAGTATTTTCCACACCATCACTGTTAAGCATTGGCTGTATCAAATCAGTCTACTGCCTGAGCCCTGGTCTACACTAGGAGTTGAGGTCGAATTTCGCAGCATTAAATCGATTTAACCCTGCACCTGTCCACACGACAAAGCCCTTGTTTTCGACTTAAAGAGCTCTTAAAATCAATTTCCTTACTCCACCTCCGACAAGGGGATTAGCACTGAAATCAGCCTTGCCGGGTCGAATTTGGGGTACTGTGGACGAAATTAGACGGTATTGGCCTCTGGGAGCTATCCCAGAGTGCTCTGTTGTGACCCTCTGGACAGCACTCTCAACTCAGATGCACTGGCCAGGTAGACAGGAAAAGGCCCACGACCTTTTGAATTTCAGTTTCCTGTTTGGCCAGCGTGGCAAGCTGCAGGTGAGTGCAGAGCTCATCAGCAGAGGTGACCATGATGGAGTCCCAGATTCGCAAAAGAGCTCCAGCATGGACTGAACGGGAGGTACGGGATCTGATCGCTGTATGGGGAGAGGAATCCGTGCTATCAGAACTCCGTTCCAGTTTTCAAAATGCCAAAACATTTGTCAAAATCTCCCAGGGCATGAAGGACAGAGGCCATAACAGGGACCCGAAGCAGTGCCGCATGAAACTTAAGGAGCTGAGGCAAGCCTACCAGAAAACCAGAGAGGCAAACGGCCAATCTCGGTCAGATCCCCAAACATGCCACTTCTATGATGAGCTGCATGCCATTTTAGGGGGTTCAGCCACCACTACCCCAGCCATGTTGTTTGACTTGTTCAGTGGAAATGGAGGCAACACGGAAGCAGGTTTTGGGGATGAGGAAGATGATGATGATGAAGTTGTAGATCGCTCACAGCAAGCAAGCGGAGAAACCGGTTTTCCCGACAGCCAGGAACTGTTTCTCACCCTGGACCTGGAGCCAGTACCCCCCGAACCCACCCAAGGCTGCGTCCCGGACCCGGCAGGTGGTGAAGGGACCTCTGGTGAGTTTACCTTTTAAAATAGTATACATGGTTTAAAAGAAAGCATGTTTAATGATTAATTTTCCCTGGCATTTGCGGCTCTCCTGGATGTACTCCCAAAGCCTTTGCAAAAGGTTTCTGGGGAGGGCAGCCTTATTCCGTCCACCATGGTAGGACACTTTACCACTCCAGGCCAGTAGCACATACTTGGGAATCATTGTAGAAAAAAGCATTGCAGTGTATGTTTGCTGGCATTCAAACAACATCTGTTCTTTATCTCTCTGTGTTATCCTCAGGAGAGTGATATCATTCATGGTCACCTGGTTGAAATAGGGTGCTTTTCTTAAGGGGACATTCAGAGGTGTCCATTCCTTCTGGGCTGTTTGCCTGTGGCTGAACAGAAATGTTCCCTGCTGTTAGTCATGGGGAGGGGGAAAGAGGGCTCCATGCTTGCCATGGTATGGCATTTGCACAGAAAAAAGGCGTGGAACGATTGTCTGCCATTGCTCTGATGGAAGGAGGGGTGACTGACGACATGGCTTACAGGGTTGGCTTACAGGGAATTAAAATCAACAAAGGGGGTGGCTTTACATCAAGGAGAAACAAAAACAACTGTCATACAGAATGGCCCCCTCAAGGATTGAACTCAAAACCCTGGGTTTAGCAGGCCAATGCTCAACCCACTAAGCTGTCCCTCCCTCTGGTATTTCAGGCAGGACTGAATCTCTATTAAAGTTTTCAAGGTGCCCCTGACAGACCTCACCAAAACGATTGTCGGCCGTTGATTTCACAGAGGGAGGGAGGGGGGAGCAAATGAATACAAAACAAATCTGGTCTATTTCTTGTTTTGATCCACTCCATCTATCTTTTACATCTTGCTGGCTGCAGACGGTGCAGTAGGACTGCAAGCCATCCACATCTTCTGGCTGCCCGGCAGAAGATGGTGCAATACGACTGCTAGCCATCCTCATCTCCTGCCTGCTTACCATAAGATGGTACAATAGGACTGCCTGCAGGACTAAAGAGAATGACCTGGTCGAGTCACTCCTAATTTAGTCCCTGCACCCATATCTGCCCAGGTGCTCCTGACCGACCTTACCAAGGCAGCCAGGAGCACCTTGGACACGATGAGGATTGTTTTCAGGCCTATTGCACCTTCTGCTGCCACAAGGCAATGGGTTGCTGCTGCTGTGTAGCAATGCAGTACCGCGTCTGCCAGCACCCAGGAGACGTACGGTGACAGTGAGCTGAGCGGGCTCCATACTTGCCATGGTATGGCGTCTCCACAGGTAACTCCACAGGTAACAGGAAAAAAGGCGCGAAACGATTGTCTGCCGTTGCTTTCACAGAGGGAGGGAGGGAGGGCCTGATGATGTGTACCCAGAACCACCCGCGACAATGTTTTTTGCCCCATCAGGCATTGGGATCACAACCCAGAATTCCAATGGGCAGCGGAGACTGTGGGAACTGTGGGATAGCTCCACAGTGCAACACTCTGGAAGTCCACGCTTGCCTCAGTACTGTGGAAGCATTCCGCAGAGTTAATGCACTTAATGCACTTAGAGCATTTTGTGTGGGGACACACACAATTGACTATATAAAAACGCTTTCTAAAAAACCGACTTCTATAAATTCAACCTAATTTCGTAGTGTAGACGTACCCAGTCAAATAACACTTTTGACTGCTCCAAAAATGCCACCTACTGGTAAACTTGTGGAAAATCCATTTTCATTCAAAACAAAATGAAAGTTCCTCCTCAAGACTTGCAAACAGGCTTTGAGCATTAGTCATTGTGTATCTGAGGATTTACAAACTCTTTGTCATCTCTGCAAATGTAGGTCATATCATTGTCTTTTGAAAGGCACCCAATAATTCAAACAATTCCACTTACCTCCAGGTTTTACTACTTTAGAAAACAATAGAAGAATAGAGTTTAACCTTTAAAATCACTGGAGGCTGTTTTTCCAGAATCTGACGTATAGTCTACAGTATAGCTATTTGCTGGCAGACTCTCCTACTGGGTATATGCAGCATATACTGCCAAAAAAAAAAAGTGCTTTTGCCATGACAGCTGTACCAGTTCCCTGAGTGAAATATGCTATAACAGCAGAAGCATTTTTATACCAGTATGACTGCATCTACACAAGGGGCTTTTGCTGATATAGAAAAATCACAACCCTAACCAACACTGATATATGAGCAAAAGTTTTTCGTGTAAACCTGACCTAGGTGTATATATTCCCAATCTGATCTTCCAGTACTTGGGATCTGCACCCAGCACCCATGTACAGCAGAGCAAAAATGCTTTTAAAGAAAAAAAGTGCATCATCACTTAATTTTGTTTTTCAAATAACTAAACTGACATTTCAAAAACACAGCTTATTTAACATAAATAACATTATTTAAAGAATCTTGAGAATGCAGGAAATGACAGAATTAAACTACAGGAAAGTCATTCTGCATTTCAAAGAATGCAGACGACTGAGAAGGCAACTTTTAGGTATGTTTCATTCTAAATTACTTTTTTCTCTAAGTGTAGCAATGTTCTGTTAGAACCTCTCCTTTTTTCTTTTTCCTCAAACATTGATTTTAAAGGTGACATCAATAAAAGAAATTGGGTCTTCTTTTTTTAAAATGAGTTAAAAGTAGTTTCAGTTATTACACCTGCTCCATTGGCGTTGGGAATTTTGCTTGATGAAGGACTGCTGAATTCAACCCTAAGATGCTAATATACTTAGCTTTGCATTGATTTTCTACATTTTCAAACCACTCATAACTATTAAATATTATGAATAACAAAAGACAATATACGTTAAAGAATGTTTGAAGAAAAAAGCAAATATACCACTGACAATAGGAACTTTACTAAATTTATCTGGCAGGCAGCTAGTATCTGTCTTCTCTCACCTTTCACTAATCTTAAAGAAAAAGTAATTTTAAAAATACATACAGAGCTCTTCAATCAGGTATCATTGTTAGTCTGACTAAAATGTTCTTGCTGTAAAAGTGAGATCACTCATTTATTATTCATCTACATTTTTAACCATTTCAATCCATTGTTATCATGGGAGTAATAAGAATGCTGGGGAAGACACAGATCTAATTAAACTTCATGAACTAAGAGGTTCAGAACTAATGCATCCAATCCCATGAAAACTTCCATTAGATATCATGTAAGCTGCTCATAAATTGCCCTCATTTACCATTCGTGGCATTCTTCAACTTCAGACAAGCACTACTCTGTTACAACTATTATCAAAGGTGTGCTGATCTCCAAACCTATTGCTAGCTGACTGTTACAAGAGCAATTTTCAGGAATTTACAATCTGTAGTATAATTTGGTTGAGATGAATTTTCCACCTACTAATAGGCTCTACACGGTCAGCAGTTGCTTTATCAACTTTTCCTTACCTTACTTTGTTTGGTAATCCATCAATTGTTTCTTCTTTCTCTCATTGTAGTCATAGTACAACTGTGAGAGCTCTACAACAAAACTCCTCTGGCATCTTATCCTCTAGCAAAAGATTATATTATTGGGGTTTAGTACTGTTTACATTCTCATTATGTTACCCCATCCACTCCTCACTGGTGGAAGGAATTCTTTGTACTACAAGCAAAAAAACAATAAATTATATTGTTTGCTAGGGTTTTTTCCCCCCCAAAGTGTAAATTTTACTAACTAACGTTAATGATAACTAATCATAAGTAGCAAGCTAATTATAAACAAGTGTATGGTAATTAGTTTGTATATGTTATGTTATATTTATTGATATTACATAGAAAGTAGGTGTGATGCACTGATCAATAACTCGTATGTGATATAGAGCAGAAATACCGGTAAGAGAAGACTATACAACATTTTAAAACCAGTTGCTTTAAAAACCCACTGAGTTTGACTCTAACACCTCTAATCAGGGTCAGTTGACATTCAAACTTTAATCCAGACCCCTTGATCCTTAGGCTGACAAAGGTGTAGACCAGAACAAAGGGGTATTTGGAATGCTAGTTTTTGAGAGAGGATGTTGAGAAACACCTTTGGGGGATGCAGGTGGGAGGTTATTAGGAAATACAAAACTCATTGTACAGAGAGCAGACACATTACACAAATGGTAAACCTGATCAAAACAATACATTGTTAAAATGCTGATGTAAACTCCACCAGTTTGCCGGCTATGACCATGAACTGAGTCACATTTTCAATGTAAAAAATAATCACTCCAAAGAGACTGGGATCTAAGAGGGAGGGAAGACTTAAAACAGCTGAACTAGATATGGTATCTGTGAGACTTGCTTGGTCAAAGAGAATCATGAGAAGTTAGAGGGTGGGAGGCTTAAAGGGCATAGGAAGAAAAAGAAAGTGCTTTCTACACAAGTAAAAGAGTTATTTTTTGTAATTCACTCACTGCATCTAAACCTAAATTGAACCTAATAAGATTAGTCTGAAACTATGCAGAGCTCAATATGTCCTGCACACTGTTTCTTTAATGTTAATGTCAGTTTCACTCTTTTATTATAAAAAAAAAAAATCCTGTTTTAATTAGACTGCTTGAACCTCAGACTTGTCCTGATAAAGGCAAAACAAGCTTCAACCTCTAAGAAACAATAGTGAAGGAACGGAGATTGGAGCCAATCCCACTATTCACCACCTAACAGACCCTAAGAACCATGAACAAGAATGGAATTTAATAAGTGAAAGGTGGCAGAATTAATTATAGGAAATGAGCTGATTAAGAACATAACTAATTAGAAGTTAATTATAGTGTATTAAAGGTGGGACTGGTAATACCCCCTCTTATTAACGTTGTCTGAGTGCTCCAGTGTGACCGTTCTGGACAGCACTTTCAACTCCAATGCACTAGCCAGGTACACAGGAAAAGCCCCGGGAAATTTTGAATTTTGTTTTCTGTTTGGTCAGCGTGGCGCACTCAGCAGCACAGGTGACCATGCAGTCCCAGAATTGCAAATGAGCTCCAGCATGGACTGAATGGGAGACACTGGATCTGATTGCTGTATGGGGAGAAGAATCTGTGCAGGCCGAACTCCGATCAAAAAGAAGAAATGCTAATATATATGCCAAAATCGCACAGGGCATGGTGGAGAAAGGCTACAATAGGGACACACAGCAGTGTCGCGTGAAAGTTAAGGAGCTCAGGCAAGCCTACCAAAAGACAAAGGAGGCAAATGGTCACTCCGGGTCAGAGCCCTATACATGCCGCTTCTCTGATCAGCTGCATGGCATTAAAGGGGGTGACCCTACCACTGTCTGTGGACACCTGCAAGGGGGGAGTCTCACGCAACAGGGAGGAGAATTTTGTGGATGAGGAAGAGGAGGAGGAGGAGAATGCACAGCAGGCAAGCGTTCTCCCTGGCAGCCAGGACCTTTTCTTCATCCTGGAGCCAATACCCTCCCAAGGCGGGTTCCCGGACCCTGAAGCTGGAGAAGGCACCTCTGGTGAGTGCACATTTGTAACTACAGTACAGGGTTTAAAAGTAATAGTGTTTGATTTGCCCTGAAGAATTGGGAAGCATTTGCGGCCAGTACAGCTACTGGAAAAGTCTGTTAATGTGTCTGGGGATGGAGCAGGAATCCTCCAGGGACATCTCCATGAAGCTCTCCTGGAGGTACTCTGTAAGCCTTTGCAGAAGGTTTCTGGGGAGGGTTGCCTTATTTCATCCTCCATGGTAGGACACTTTACCACGCCAATCCAGTAGCAAGTAGTCTGGAATCATTGAAGCACAAAGCATGGCAGCAAATGGTCCTGGGTTTTGGTCGCATTCAAGCAACATTCGGGCTATAACTTTCTGTGTTAGCCTAAGGAGAGTGATATCATTCATGGTCACCTGGTTGAAATAGGGGAATTTTTGTAAGGGAACAGTTAAAGGACTCCGTTCATGCTGGGCTGTTTGTGCTTGGCTAAAAGGGATCATCCCTGAGAATAACCACGCAGTGGGGTGGGGGGAGGGGTGTGCTGCACATCCACCTGAAAACTGCAACTCCTCCTTTTAAATGGCAAACCCAACCAGCATTGCTTGCTATGGGAAAGGAGGGTGCTGCAATTTGAAACCATTCCCACATGTTATGAAGGCGGAGGAAGGCAACCCCGCATACCCTTCGGCTTACCATGGCTGCCTGGAAACCAAATTCCGTTGCCCAGCCATGTGTGATGTGTCACCATACTGGCAGGCTCTCAATATAAAAGGCAAAATGTGACCTTGTACCTAAAGCACATGTGCTGTCTGCTGTGAATTGCTTGATTCACTGTGAAAGAATCTCTCTTTTGTTCTCAGAAATGTATCTTCTTAAATTTTAATCTCCCTTTTTAACCCCCCACAGGTGCAAATGTTTCTATGGTCCCCCTATCATCTCCATCCCAGAGGTTATTGCAGATTAGAAGGCAAAAAAACCACACTCGCGATGACATGTTTTCCGAGCTCATGCAGTCCTCCCACACTGATAGGGCACAGCTGAATGCATGGAGGCATTCAGTGACAGAGGCCAGGAAAGCATTAAGTGAGCGTGATGAGAAGAGGCAGGAGGCGATGCTGAGGCTAATGGGGGAGCAAATGGACATGCTCAGGCGTCTGGTAGAGCTGCAGGAAAGGCAACAAGAGCACAGATCGCCATTGCATCCACTGTATAATGGCCTGCCCTCCTCCCCAAGTTCCATATCCTCCTCACCAAGATGCCCAATAATGAGGGGGAGGCTCCGGGCACCCAGCCACTCCACTCCAGAGGATGGCCCAAGCAGCAGAAAGCTGTCATTCAAACAGTTTTGATTTTCAGTGTGGCTACAATAAGCAATGTGGCCTTGTCCTTCCCTCCTCCTGCACCCCAGTTGTTAGTTATCTCACTTTTTTTTTTAATTAATAAAGAAAGAATGCATGGTTTCAAAACAATAGTGACTTTATTTCCTTTGCCAGATGTGATCGAAGGAGGGAGGGTGGTTGAATTACAGGGAATTAAAATCAACAAAGGGGGCGGGTTTGCATCAAGGAGAAACACACACAACTGTCACACTGTAGCCTGGCCAATCATGAAACTGGTTTTCAAAGCCTCTCTGATGCGCAGCGCACCTAGCTGTGCTCTTCTAATTTCCCTGGTGTCTGGCTGCTCAAAATCGGCCTCCAGGTGATTTGCCTCAGCCTCCCACCCCGCCATAAACATCTCCCCCTTACTCTCACAGATATTATGGAGCACACAGCAAGCAGGAATAACAATGGGAATATTGGTTGCACTGTGGCCTAACCTAGTCAGCAAACAGCACCAGCAAGCTTTTAAACATCCAAAGGCATATTCCACCACCATTGTGCACTTGCTCAGCCTATAGTTGAACTGCTCCTTACTACTGTCCAGGCTGCCTGTGTACGGCTTCATGAGCCATGGGAGCAAGGGGTAGGCTGAGTCCCCAAGGATAACTATTGGCATTTCAACATCCCCAATGGTCATTTTCTGGTCTGGGAAGTAAGTCCCTTCTTGCAGCTGCTCGAACAGCCCGGAGTTCCTAAAGATGCGAGCATCATGCACCTTTCCCGGCCATCCCATGTTGATGTCAATGAAATGTCCCTTATGATTCACCAGTGCTTGCAGTACCATTGAGAAGTACCCCTTGCGGTTTACATACTGGCTAACAAGGTGGTCCGGTGCCAAGATAGGGATATGGGTTTCGTCTATGGCCCCACCCCAGTTAGGGAACCCCGTTGCAGTAAAGCCATCCACTATGACCTGCACATTTCCCAGAGTCACTACCCTTGTTAGCAGAAGATCAGTGATTGCATTGGCTACTTGGATCACAGCAGCTCCCACAGTAGATTTGCCCATTCCAAATTGATTCCCAACTAACCGGTAGCAGTCAGGCGTTGCAAGCTTCCACGGGCTATTGCCACTCGCGTCTCAACTGTCAGGGCAGCTCTCATCTTGGTATTCCTGCGCTTCAGGGTGGGGGAAAGCAACTCACAAAGTTCCAGGAAAGTGGCCTTATGCATGAGAAAGTTTTGCAGCCACTGGGAATCATCCCATACCTGCAACACTATGCGGACCCACCAGTCTGTGCTTGTTTGCCGGGCCCAGAATCGGCATTCCACTGGGTATCAACCTGCCCCACTGCCACCATGATGTCCCAATTGCCACATCTCGTGCTTTCAGGAACGTCTGTGTCCATGTCCTCCTCACAATCGTCCTCGTGCTGGCAGCTCCTAGCCAGGTTCTGCACATTCTGCAAGATAATGCACGAGGTGTTTACAATGCTAACAGCAGCAATGAGCCGAGCGAGCTCCATGCTTGCCATGCTATGGCGTCTGCGTGGGTAACCCAGGAAAAAAGACGCGAAATGATTGCCTGCCGTTGCTTTCACGGGGGGAGGGAGGGAGGGGAGACTGATTACATGTACCCAAAACCACCTGCAACAATGTTTTTGCCCCATCAGGCATTGGGAGCTTAACCCAATGGGCAACAGAGACTGCGGGGATTGTGGGATAGCTACCCACAGTGCACTGCTCCCTGAGTCGATGCTAGCCATGGTATTGAGGCCGCACTCCACCGACTTAATGCGCTTAGTGGGGACATACACAATCAACTGTATAAAATTGCTTTCTAAAGATCGACTTCTATAAAATCGACCTAATTTCGTAGTGTAGATATACGGGGCTGACAGCCAGCAGGAGAGACTGAGTCTGGCTGGCCTAGGATACTGCAATGGGGAGCTAGGGAAGGAAACCGGGGAGGGACTTGGATCCAATGTGTGTGTGCGGGAGGATAAGATCTGATGAAAAATCAGAGGGTGGAAATGGGACTGGGAATCAGTGGGTCAGAAGGAAAGAGGTGATGGGGAGGGGAGACAGATCAGATGAGGAACCAGTATGTGGGTAAGAACTGGGACTATCTGGACAAAGAGACAGGGACAAGGAGATGGGGGTGAGGACACTGAGACTGGAGAAGGAGCTGAGGAAGGGAGACTGGGTCTGGAAACCAGTGGGGACCAGGAAAGTGGATTTGAGGGCACTGGAGGCAGGGGTGGGGAGATAGACCCATTGGAAAAGGAGCCAGAAGGTAGGGAACTGGGTCTGGCTGTCCAAGGAGATGGAGGTGGGGATTAGGAATAGCTGGGTAAAAAGACTGGGACTGGGCTGGTGGGTGGGGCCGAGGGATTTGGAATGTCGGAGGGGGCTGCAGGTTGAGGCAGGGTGTTGGGGTGTGGGAGTGGGTTAGGGTTCTGGACTCAGGGTGTGGGCTCTTGGGTGGGACTGGGATGAGGGGTTTGGGTGTGGGAGTGGGCTCTGGGCTGGGGATGAGGGGTTTGGGGTGTGGGAGGGGACTCTGGGTTTGGGAGGGCTCAGGGCTGGAGCAGGAGATTGGGGCATGGGGTTGGGGCGCAGGCTTACCTCCGGCTGCTCCTGGTCAGTGGCACAGTGGGGGTGCTAAGGCAGGCTTCCTGCCTGTCCTGACACTGTGGACCGCGCTTTGCCCTGGAAGCAGCCAGCAGAAAGTCCGGATCCTACGGGGAGGCATGCAGGTGGCTCTGCATGCTGCTTTCACCCACAGGCACCTTCCTCCCCCAGCTCCCATTGGCTGGTTCTTGGCCAGTGGGAATGTGGAACTGGTGCTTGGGTTGGAGGCAGTGCACAGAGCCCTGTGCACCGTCCCCCCCGCAAGAGCCAGACCTGCTGCTGGCCACTTCTGGGGCACAGCGCAGTGTCAGAACAGGTAGGGATTAGCCTGCCTTAGCTGAGCAGCACCACTGACCAGACTTTTAATGGCCCGGTTGGCGGTGCTAACTGGAGCTGCCAGGATCCCTTTTTGATCGGGTGTTCTGGTCGAAAACTGGACATCTGGTCACCCAATATCCAGTCCTTGCCACTAGCTACTCAAAGAAATTTCAAAGCCTCTGCACGCAGAGGTGCACTGTATCCCAATTTGCCAGTTTTACCTTAAACCATCATTCTTGTAAACCACACAGCACTTGTGAGCATGTATATTAAAATACAAGTAATTTTATTTAAGAAAGATAAACGAGTTAACTAGAAATGAAAGTGATGGAAACAACTGGTTACACCACAAAACAAAATCATAACGCAAACCTGGATCCACATTTATCAATAGTTCCCTTTCATCTATAATAAAAGTAGTTCTGTCTTTTGCAGAGCTGGCTCGTTTTACAAGAATCAGGATCCAAAACGTTCATGAAAGCACCTTGATCACCCTGGGGTTTCTTCAATGAATGAATCCAGAGTGCTGCTTCCTTTTCTGTTATACTGAAAACAGCCTTTTGTTTCTCTTCACTGACAGAACAAAGCTCTGTCTGTTGTAATGCTCCTTTTTCACGTCCAAGAGGTTTTAATTGTTTGGAGGTGCCTCTGATGGTTTTCTAGTGATAGTTATGGACCAAAGCTAGTCAGTTGAGCTGGCATTACCTCCCTCTTGTGTGAATGGGCACATCACATCCTGGTGACTAATTTCTACTCCAAGTCCATAAAGCCCACTTTCAACATAAATACATTAATTTATTCCTTAAATGTTACCCATACGTACCTCTCATAATGATTATGTGTCTTGACAATTTACCAACTTACTGTAAGTACTGCACATGACATCGCTTATGGATAAATATCCTGCAAGATATGTGTTTGGTGTAATGAGTTTGCCAGATCTGAGGTGAGAGCTGTTTATAAAGAACAGGGGACCCTTTGCCAATAGGTCACAGATTGCCAGTGATTGTTATTGAGAGGGGGCAGGGACACAGGGCCATGTGACCCCCCAGTCACTGTCACTGGGAGAGGGCATGGACATGGGGCTGTGTGACCTTCCCCATTCACTGTCACTGAGAGGGGACAGAGAAACAGTGCTGTTTGACCCCCACTGAGTCACTAAGTGGGTAGAGATGTGACCCCCCATTCAGACACTGGGGGGAGGTGAGGGATGCAGGGCTGTGTAACCCCCAATCACTGTCACATGGTGAGGGTTAGGACATTGGGCTGTGTGAACCCGTCGCAGGGACATGGGGCCATGTGACCCACAGTTGCTGTCACTGGGGGGGCAAGGACATGGTGCTGTGTGATCCCTAGTCATTGTCATGGGCGTGACCCCCAATTGGTGTCACTGGGGGTGTTAGGACATGGGGCTAGTGACCCCCTGAGTCACTGGAAAGGGCAGGGATGCAGAGGTGTGTGATCCCCAGTTACTCGGGGGTAGGAACCTAAGTTCCCTCTAAACCGCACAGATGCCTATTAAACCCTGCACAGGGGCTCAGGGCTGTGGTAGGGAGAGGCACCTCTTCCCCCAGGGCAGACCCGCCATGGCGGGGAGAGGCGCCTCTCCCTGCCAGCCCCAGTGCGGACCTGCCCTGGACTTGCCGCTGCGGGGGAGGAGGAGAGAAGCCCGTCCCCCAGCCCAGCCTAGGCCTGCTGAAGCTGCCGGGGAAAGGACTGAGCCCTTCCACTACCCCAGATCAGCCCGACCACAGCTGCTATCGCCAGGGAGAGGCACGTCTCCCCCGTCCCCAAAGTGCTGCGGCGAGAGAAGGCGAGGGGGGAGTCCTCTCTCCCTACCGCAGCCCTGGGGCAGCCTGCACCCCAAAACCCTCATCCCTGGCCCCACCCCAGAGCCCGCACCCCAACCCTCGGTCCGAGCCCCCTCCCACCTCAAACCCCTCATCCCCGGCCACACCCCAGAGCCTTCACCCCTAGCTGGAGCCTTCATCCGCTGCACCCAACACTCTGCCAGAACCCTGATCCCTCTCCCGCACCCTGATCCCCTAATTCCCGGCCCCACGCCAGAGACCTCACTCCCCCCCACACACCAACCCTCTGCCCCAGCCCTGAGCCCACTCCTACACTCCAAACCCCTCGGCACTACTCCACCACATGAATTTTGTTACCTGCACCAATATGGAGGTGATATGTCACACACCACCTCCATATCGGTGCACATAACAAAATTCATTCCACACGTGGACATAAAAAAGTAGAGGGAACACTGGTAGGGTCGTGGGGTTGTGTGACCCCCGCCTATCATGGGGGAGGCAGGGACACTGGGCCGCGTGATCCCTCCTTGGTGTTACTGGGGAGGCAGAGATGCTGCCACCCCCTCTCCGGGGAGGCTGTGGCTGACACTGCCCGGTAGGCAGGGCCGTTCCTTGGGGCTCCCCTCTCCCGCAGCCCCCCACCCCCATCCCTGAGGACGGGCAGAGACCAGCAGCGCGGAGGGGCGGAGATGCGCCCAAGCCAACGGCAGGAGAAGGGGTCAGCACCTCACTGGAGCGAGAGCAGTGGCACAACCGGGGGAGGCGCCCCGGATCTCCCGCGCTTTCCCTCTCCTCCCTTCCCCCGCCCATTAGGCGCTCACACGCTCTAGTCTCCCTCCCTCCACCATGCAACCCCACCATTGACCAATCACAATGCGGCTGTCAGAGGCTTCCGCCAATGACTACTTCTCTCGCCTCGTCCTCTCGCTTGGAAGCGGCCCAATTACAAAAGAGGAGCGGCACCAGTCAGAGGGCAGTCGGTGTCCCCCAATCCGCAGCTCGACATGGGCCCCGGACCAATCAGAGAGGAAGCCGCTTCCGTCCAGAACCAATGGGCGCCCTGGAGCGGGGCGGTGGGGGACGGGCCGTGAGAGAAGCTCGGACAAGAGCGCGGCGGTGGCAGCTCCGCCTCCTTTCAGTGGGTGCGCGGCCGGCTCCCCCTCCCTCCCTCCCTGCCCTGCCCGGCCGGTCTCTGTCTCTCTTTCCCTCTCGCAGCAATGGCGGCGGCGGCGGCGGAGCAGGAGCAGCAGCAGCAGCAGTTCTACCTTCTCTTGGGCAACCTGCTGAGCCCGGACAATACGGTCCGCAAACAGGCCGAGGTGAGGGACGCCGGCGCCGGCCTGTCAGCCTCCCGCGGCCGCCGGAGGGGAGCAGGCAGCGGGGCTGGCCCAGCCCCACGTGTGAGCAGCAGCTGGAGGGGTGACTCGCGGACGCGGCTGGCCCGCTCTGGCCGCGGAGGCCGTTTCGGCCGTTAGTTCGGGGGCGGGTTCAAACGGCAACTGTCCCAGGGCCTGCCCCTCCCCTCCCCTGGGGCCTGCGCCGCCGCCTCAGCCCTCGGCGTGTGTGTGCGGCCGCGCTGCTCCCCCTCAGGCCTCGCAGGGCCGGGGGCCGCCGCGGTTGGTGTCCCTGGCGGTCACCCTCTGCCGGGGCTGCTCAGCTCTGCGGCTGTCGGAGTCTGCCCCAGATACAAGGCGGGGCAGCTCCCTCGGCGTGGCTGGGCACCGAGAGCGCGTACCGGCCCCGCGTCCGTGACCCGCCCGTGCAGGATGGGGGGGAGGGGGAGGTTGCGGGGGGGGGGGGGGAGTTAGCGGGAACTGCTGACACGGTGAAGCGCCGGGAGGGGCTGTGCTCTAGGATGAGGCCCGGGCTGAGAGACGCAAATAGGAGCGATTCACTCAGCTCGCCCCATCCAGGGCTTTGCACCCAGGCGGTCTTCAGGCAGCCGTGTCGTGTCTGTCCTTCAGGTGCTGTCCCCCCGTGCGCGGATCGCTTGTGTGCGCGCTCCCTCTCTCGCTCTCTCTCTCTCTCTCTCGCCTGAGGAGAAGCCCCTTTGAGAGTCTTGCTTAACTCTTCGTGGTCCCCTTTTGTGGTGTAATCCTCTTCTCTCACTTCAGAATTGGTCGTCTGTGGAGGGCCAGTAGCATCTAAGTGATGTTCTCCTCAACGAAGCCTTTTCTACATAGTGAACGTTATTATCAGCCAAAACTTTTCACGTGTCACTTCAGCAAAAATGCTTTGTAGTCAGTAAACTCGGCTAATTCTCTCCCCCCTCTCCCCTCCCCCACTTAAGAGTCACTATTGTCAACCTAATGGGAAATCTCTCTTCTATTGAATTAAATACCAGCGTCTGGTTTAGACCATGAATTCCCATTGGATGGCTGTGCTGGGTCTTTTATCTCTTACATTGTTTTAGCGGTCAGCAGAGTTCAGCACATTCTTTCATAAGGAATAATCCTGTTTTTCCCCCACACCAAAATGAAAACTCAGTCTGATTCTTTTTCTTTCTGGGCATACATAGTAAGAGCACATTGAAGTTGAAAACTGTTTGTAGGTAGCAAAGCCACCAGACTTACAGTGAAGCAGCAAATGATGCTCCCACATTCTGGAATGTAGTGGTTAAAATATAGACTGTAAAGACATAATTGTGTGACTTGATTTTTCCCATTTTGATGCCCAGAAGTGTAGCAAAATTACACTTGTGCACGAATTAGGTTTTAAAAAAATTGAGAAAGTATATTTGTTCCACAATGTATTAAAGCAACGTTAAAAGATAGTGGAAAATTGTATAATATCAAATATAAAATCCTTTTCAGAAAGGGATAAATAAAATTTTGTATAGTTTACTTTGTGAAAAGTTTGCTTTGACTATGTGTATCAACTGCACATTTGTCAATTCCCATGTGAAGTCAATCAAAACAAAAATATCTATTGCATGTGACTGACTATACCAGACTGTTGAACACTGTGTGTTGCTTTTGTATTTGAATACAAACAGAGTAATACCATTTACTTTTTTATTTAGGTACATTGAACTTGATGTTTGGTTTCTGTTTCATCTAGACATAATGGAAATAGTTGGATAATGAGTATTTAGTTTCTTGTTCCTAAAACAATTTTCTCTTCCCAAAGTTTGTTCATAAATTTTAAATGACTTAATCTGTACTGTTTTAAAAATCAATTTGTGTCCAAAAATACTCTCTCCAAATATGCTTTTGCTTGGAAATGAGCAATGTTTCTCTTGTGAATTTTTAGAATATTTTTTTCCCTAATACGTTTACCATTAATTTATTTCTGTCCTAAAATGATGGTTTCTAATCTTAGCCTTGCAATATTTAGTTTGTTTAGTTCAAACAGTTAAAAATTCATCTACCTAACTGGTTACTAAGAGTTCAGGTAACTGTGAAAATACATTTAGAGTAGTATGATTTGATTTACTCCAGTGAACAATATTTCTGGTTTGCATATTATAGCTAGTTTACTTTTAAGGTCAAGATTTTGACTAATTCTAATAGGTAGATTTTTAAGTGACATTAAGTATAGAACAAGTGTATATAGCAAGCATAAAAGTATAGAGAAAGCATATTCCAGGGAAAAGTATAGAGCAAGTGTATTCTTGCTCTATACAGAAATCTCATTAATGTCAATTAGTTATGTGCTTAATATGAACATAATATTACCCTGGAAAATTGCTGTATGTTCTTTGGAACAAATCCTTAATTTATGAATATTTATAGCTTAGACACAAGTACACAGATCCTTTTCATTCTTGAGCCCCAGTATGACACTTGTTCTTAAATTCCAGAACCTCTGAAGGACAGCCGTTTCAAATAAATGCGGGAACTAGTGCTTAGTTGCTTGTTGAATCTCTTATGACTGCTCTCTTAGAATTCATTGTTCCAGAATTTAGCCAGCCTAGATACCGTCAGCCTTTGTAAATAAAGTGTGATTACATACAGTGTTGCAAGTTAGTTGCACTAATACCAGGTGTCAGTGGCTTGAAATTAGTGTAGAATGGTACTATTTAGCTAATGTGCAAACCTAGTAAACCCTTAAAAAAAGACAATATCAAAAGCTTGTTATTAAATCTATTTCATAATATACACAACTGTACCGTTATTGGTATACTATGTATCATGAATAACTAGAACTTTTGAGTACTAGTACCAGCTTTCCCACTGACTTGCTATGTGGCTCAGGTAAGTCACTTAAGAACTTTGTCACCATTTCTCTGTCTGTACAGATGGGAATAATTATCTCAAAGGAATGTTGAGGATTAACTGGTTAGTGTTATAAATATTTAGAACACTAACATGTTACAAATGAAAAGTACATTTTAATGTACCAAGCTTACAAACATGCAAAATTTAGTAATCCGTGCAGTCGCTTTCCATGTCATTAATGACTTTCTACTGTGTTACTACTGAGTAGTAATAGCTGTTAGAACTAAACTCTTGAATCAAATTGGAACCTTTAAAGAGGGCATGAGAACTGCTTGAGATTAGTTGCACAGCAAAATTCAGGTGCTTGGTACTATGTTAGTCTTCTGAATAGTGTGTACGGTTTAAAAACCTATTTAATTCAAAATCTCAGGAAAATGTACCTGTCCCAAACTGATAACATACTGTTATAATACTTTGCAACACTTACACAATTGACTCAAACCATCTTGCTAAAAATTGGTTCCTTCACTTCTTTCATCCAGTCTCAAAGAATAGTGGACAGTTATGTTCATTGACTGCAAATCAAACTCCATAATATTTCCTTCCTTAGAATTTGGATCTCTTTAGTTTACATTTGACAAGTCTGCTAATGTATTTGTCTTGCTGCTTCTAAGATTGTCATTGGAATATTCCCCAGTAAGATTGGGGTGGAGGGTGGGCAGCAAATGTAGATTATAGAATAATAAAAAGCTCACAATCTAAAAGGACAAGTAATGTGAAGAGTAAAACAATAGTAATTTAAATATTTCTTTTTCCCATGACCTTCCTCCATGTTTTTAGTTCGCAACTTTTTTAGAGCAGCACAGTAGAAATGGGAGATTTGAAGGAGAAGGATTGTACTGGTTTTACAGTTCAAAGAGGGCATTGCACATATACCGGGTGGTGTGAAAGAAAATATGAAGATGGTTGTAGGTTAAGTGGACAAATGGGCGGTGGAGGTTGGTGCACTGGTGAGATGGCGGTGGGTGGGAGATGTATAAAGAATCAAAAAGGTGGGAGGGTTAGAGTTATTTAAAGGCCATTAAAGTGAGGACAAGAAGCTTGAACGTAATGTAGTACAGTAGAACTTCTGTAGTACCAGAATTATGAACTGACCAGTCAACCACATACCTCATTTGGTACCAGAAGTATACAGTCAGGTAGCAGCAGAGACCAAAAAAAAAAAAAAAGAAATACAGTGCCGTGTTAAAAGTAAACTACTAAAAAAATAGGAAAAACAGCATTTTTCTTCGCGTAGTAAAGTTTCAAAGCTGTATTAAGTCAATGTTCAGTTGTAAACTTTTGAAAGAACAACCATAATGTTTTGTTCAGAGTTATGAACATTTCAGAGTTACAAATAACCTTAGTTCCTGACGAAGTAGGTATTCACCCACAAAAGCTCATGCTCCAATACGTCTGTTAGTCTCTAAGGTGCCACAGGACTCTTTGCCGTCTTAGTTCCCGAGGTGTTCGTAATTCTGAGGCTCTACAGTAGAAAGGGGGAAGTCAGTAGGAGTTCAGAGTACGAATGAGGGGCAGAGGGGGAATAGTTGTCCAGTTCTGAAGGCACCACCACTTCTATGCTGCTGCTGGAAGTGAAGTAAGGTTGGCAGTGGGGTGCTAAGTCTGTTGTGAAAAGTAATGACAGTTTCTTCATGAGCTCCCCCAGTATTAAACAGTAACTATTTAAAAAAAAAAGCTTTTCTGCATATAACAATTTAATAAAAAATGTGTTTTAATTTAAAAGCTGTGAGAAAAGGTAAATTCATTTTAAATGGGGTTATGAACTTATTTTTTATATTGAACATTATTTAAATGCTGTGCTTTTAATTTATAAGGGAGATGGCTCTCTGAGGCTTGCTGTGTGAAACGGGTCACCAATACAAAAAATTTGAGGACCACTGGTTTAGACTGAAGGGACAAGAGATTGGACTGTAGTTGTGGAGAGGAGTCACAGATAGATTTGTTGGGAATGGGGTTGATGAGAACAGGTTTGTATTTTGAGCAGAAGTTATCTAAAAGTTTGTGTTGGGTGTTTATACATGTGAACTTGGTTAGAATTTGAGTGGGAAAAATGGGTAAAATATTTTAAAGGGGTTACTTAACTTTTCTTTCTGAAAAATCTTACTACAAAGATGAAGTGCATTCTTATAAATAAAACTTGCTCACACATCTGAAATATCAGTTGAAAATTCACACTTGGGTCACATTATTCTTCTGTCTACAAAAGCTTCTGATATTTGATCCCAGTCTTAACTTAGGTCTTTGAAATAATTCATTACAGGCCTGAGTTAGAGATACAATACAATCTTTCTGAAAGTGTATAAGGCAATTTCCTTCTAGCTCTCAGGAGGTAAGATTTCATATTGCCAAGCCTTTTTTAATTTTACAAAATATTCCAAATATTTACTACATTTGTTTCAATGTACTTTGTCAACTTAATTTTATGTATATGATGTACTATCGTTTTGTTTAATAATTTGCAATGGATTCTCCAACTGGAGCAATTAAGGTTCTTAATGTTAATGCCACTTGTATGTTTTCCAGCAGTAACTTGCTGGTAGTAACCTCTTCTCTTTTCTTTATGTCCAGGAAACATATGAGACTATCCCAGGCCAGTCCAAGATCACATTCCTTTTACAAGCCATCAGGAATGCTGCTGCTGCTGAGGAGGTTTGTGTTAAGAATCATTCTGCAAAGTGTTCAGAAGGTTACTGGGAGGGGAGGTAAGGGTTTGGAGGAGGGGTGTGTGTGAGCTGTTTCATTGCAGGGATGAGTGACTGAGTGACAAATCTGGCATTGTGTTTCTATAGTGAGTCGTGCTGAATTCAGCACATTTAGGAAGAGCTGGGTTTAGATTTCATTCATACATAGTTCATTGTATGTATCAGTGGATTTGTTATACATTGTCTTAAGTTTCCTAATTACTAATTCTGTTTTGGGGATTTACAGTGGCTGCCTGTACCTGCCTTGCTTCCTGCGTGAACATTATCTCAGCTGAAATAACAAATGGTCCTTTTTCCTAGAAAAGCCTATCCACAATATTTTTTACATGAAAGTATGTGTGTATTACAGTAGTGTCACCTATAGCTATGATTGACAAATTTGTTCATTCAAAGGCCCTGTTTTTAAGTGTAACCCTTGGGCTGAAATTTCTAATGTTTCTTAGACAAAAAGTGAATGGCTTAAGTTCTGTTTGACTAGTTTTAAGGTAGCTGACCATGAGGGAAAGGTGTTTTTAAAGTGTTAACTATTCACATATATTTTGTGCTCTACTGGGAAAAAAAAAATCTGTAATTGATCAGAAAGACTGGCATTAGTTTAGAACTTGGGTTTGGTAACTATCAAACACTAAATGAAGTTGACTTGTGTACTGTAACGTAAAAAAATTTACAAAGCGTGTCTCTCAGGTACTCACTTTGTTTGGGAGTGTTTGCACGTTACAGAATATCCTGCAGTTCAGAAGTAATTAATCTTACAAGTACTTATCCTTAGACACCTGGACATGTAAAGTGGAGAACCACTAACTTAACATCAGAAAACTCAAAATCATTTTAGAAATGTAAGAGTACTTAATTTGTCAATATACAGCTTTAATTGGAAAGTTGTTGCTGAATCATGAAAAGATGTTTGATATCATTTGGAATTCCTCTATAAATATTGGAAGAAAAACATGAGAGCAGCAGTGTTATCCTGGTCAGGCAATGATCCCTTTATATATATATATCACATTTTTCCCTGACAGCTTAAAGACTTAATGTATTTAATGATACTGCTAATCTCCCAGATGCTAAACCACCTTCTTCCTTTTACAATCTCTCTCAATATTAAGCACCTCTGATTTTGGACAAGAATTAAGCATCTTAGGAGTCTGAATCTATTATTGCAAGTTGCTAGCTGCATAAAGCTGAGGATGCTTAATTCTTGTCCAAGATCAGAGATGCTTAAAGCCTTGTGCATCAGAGATGTCTTCTAATTTCAGAAAATTGTGGAACCCTCTTTTATGCATTTATATCTGTCAGGGAAAATAAGGTACTTTGCAATCTTTTCCTTCAGAAAGTTGTCTTGGGCTCTAGATGTCATATTTGTATATACAGTTAGAGAACTACTGCAGATTGAGCAGCTTTCATGTTATTTGTGTAAACTTATGCTTATAAAGTCCCACTTGATTATGTTCTCCACAAAGTAGTATTGTATTGCTTTTCAACCCTCTAATTTTAAAAAAAGGTAAAATTGGCAAAAATCAGGGTGGTCTTGGGTTTTCAGGAACTCCAGAGTCCTGCTGCTGACCAGCCTTGTGGCCTTG
Organism: Lepidochelys kempii; assembly: GCF_965140285.1. Lineage (NCBI taxonomy): Eukaryota > Metazoa > Chordata > Testudines > Cheloniidae > Lepidochelys > Lepidochelys kempii. Next base: position 99,188,794 of record NC_136380.1, read on the forward strand.
GGTGAGTAACAGCATTTTGCCCCACCCTTAAAATAAGAATAATACTTTCACTCTCTAAGGGATGTGGTGAGCATTAATTAGCTAATGTTAGTCCTTTAGATCTTCAAAGCCAGTTTCCTCTTTAGTTTCATCTTTGATGCTACGGGTACTAGTAATCACTCTTTCTTTTTTTAAAGGGGATGAATATTTCATAAGTCATCCTCATTGCGCAGTCCGTTGGCTAACGGATCTTGGATTACTGGTTTCAACAACTAAGGATATTGTAATCTTAAAATACTGGATCCACAGGCAGGATCTTGTTCGATCCAGTTATGGATTTTATGTATTTGTGGATGTTTTCCTTTACAGAATAATGGATTGAGTTATGAAACATACATCCCCCCTGAAATTCTTGTCAGATTCCCCAATGAATGTGGATGTCTGTGAATCCAGAGTGGGTCCTATCTAGTTGTATATATGAATGAGCAATGTAGTAACACATTAATTCTGTTTTAGGAGTGTCTCTAGCACCCATCAACATAATAGCTTATTTCTGAAGCAGTGTGGGGGGAAAAGCACTAGACTGGGACTTGGGAGACATGGATTCTGTTCCTGGTTCTGCCTCTGACCTGGTGGTGGTGTGACCTTACACCTCAGTTTCCCCATCATTTAAAATGGGGGTGATAATACTTAAACCTCCTTTATAAAGAAGGTTTGAGATCTACTTATGAAAAGAGGTTAGGAACTAAATATTTGTATTGGCTTCATCTTTCTTTCTTAATTTATCTTTGCGTATATATTTGTAGGGTTGGACACTTGACCAGTCAGAAAATAATTGGTCGGTTGACCAGTCAAATATTGGTCAAACAATGTCTTGTGTCAGTGACAGTCAAGGATTTTAAAGGACTAATTTATTAGAACAACAACAGTAAGGGGGGGGAACTTTGATCTCCAGTAGGTTTAGCTTTAGATACTTACACCTAATTACAAAAAACAAATTACTTAACGGGGTTATTTCAATTGAGAAAAATGTGAAGCACAGTGAAATTACTTTCTAAAAAGTGAAAGAATTATCTTTTTTTAGCAAAGTTAGTTTAGTATTTACATGTGAACTTTATTCAAGGCTGAACAGTTAGAGGGGGAAAAAAAACCTAAACAGAAATAAAACACAGCAACTATAAGAGTCATTTTTAAATGTACTTATGCTAGGTAAGCAGCAGAGCAGCCCTTCAATTATCTTGCTTTACATTATCAGCTTCAACTGCTTCATCAATATCTTTATCATCAGAATCTCCTCCATTTGATGTATATTCAGTCAACTCTTCATCTGCCGTTTTCTTTTCTAATCTTAATCTAGTCTTGATATGTACAGTGGTATTGTAACTTTGTCCGTCCAAGGATATTGGAGAGACAAGTTGAAAGTGATCTCTCTCTAACCTATCAGTCCTCATCCTCAAAGGAACACTGCACAACACTTTCAAAAAACAAGCCTGGGCGCTTAAGTTCATAATCTTGTGTGACAGTAAAAATCGTGATCTTAAATAAAGACACTGTTGTGGTGGGATCCCTGGGGTACAGCCTGGCACGGGGGTACCACTGTGCCCCGTTAACTCTCCAGCTTGGGCTCTCTCTCAATGCTTTTAGTGACAAGCAGCAAACCCCTATAGGTGCTGCTATCACTCAACACAAGAGCATGTGGAGCCCCACGCCCAGTTAGATTGCATAAATGGTCCTAAAGCACTCATGAATCACACAGAGAAAGGCACCAGCCCATTCCCCTCAGCTCCCTAGCCTGGCACCCCCCGGACTATACTGTCTTGCCGTGGTCAGAAGCCTGACCAGCGGAAGTTTATTACTCAGTCCGCCCCTCCCTCAATGTGGAGAGGACATATACCAGCCTTTGTACCTGAGCTGACATTTCCTACTCCCTTCAACCAAACCACAGTTTTAGGTAAAATATAAACAAATTTCTTAACTACAGAAAGATAGATTGTAAGTGGTAGGCATAAAAGTTCAGATATTTACTAAAGAAAATAAAAGTAAGTGCATAGTCTAAATCTTAAAACTTATTAGCCTAGGCAGTATTTAGAGCAAGCAGTTTTCTCACCCCCTGGATGTTACATTCTTAATACACAGACTTCTCCGAGAAGCCTGGACTAATCTCCTCAGATGAAGTTTTTGTCTTCTCAGGGTTCTTGTTGCTTCTAGCATTGGTGGGGGAGGAGAAAGGCAAAGGAATGCTGCTTTGTTCCCTATTTTATATCCTTAGTCCATGTACCTAGAAGACACTTGCCCAGACGTGTCCTGGCAGGCTTTGCTGAGTCACTGGGTTGAGCAGTCCCCTGGTCTTGTGCAACTGTCACTGAATTGTAAATCCATTGATTACAGCTGCCCTGCTGATTAATGGTCATTGAGCACCCCTCTGGGAGCCCCTCTGGGTTTGCCTTTTTGGTATGTCCCTAACAAACTTACAACCTATGTCAGTAACAACCATGCGGCAAAATCTCATAACTTCATACACACTAATGATACACATATTTGGGCAGAACAGTGGGTTTCATCAGGTTGTGACCTTTCATATGGTGTCTTACATGGCATACTTTGTATGAAATATATCATAAATATATTATATGAATATGGGGGTTCCACAGTGCTGCTTTGAGGCACAAAATGCCACAAGTGGATTTATGGCTTATTACAACAATCTAACCCTCTAAGCCCCTTTTTGTCCTATGACTGCAGGGATGTTACCGCCCACTTCACCTTGAATGTTTCCTTAGAATACATGCTAACTGCTTGTGCTAAACTATCTGTTCAATCTTGTAGTTAGCTGTGATGCTCATAGTACCTTTCCCAGACCTGGAGACGAGCTCTGTGTAGCTTGAAAGCTTCTCTCTCACCAACAAAAGTAGGTCCAATAAAAGATATTACCTCACCTAGCTTGCCTTTTTAGTCCTGAAACACTGTTGCCAGCTTCCAAGCAGTGGAGGTGTTGAGTTTATTTCTAGGTTTTGAAAGGATGATTCCCCAAATCCTTTTTTTTTTTTTTTTTTGCATCTGCAGTAGCACGCAGAAGGACTAAAATAACTTCTGCCACTGTAGCTACAGTGCAGGGACCAACCTTTTTCACTGTCATGGAGCAAACTGCTTTGATTCAACTCCTGGGACAGCACTCCACGTTGTCTTATTACTTAATGGGCTTCTGCTTGTTTTATAATTTGCTGCCTCTGTCCGAATTGTTAGTTCACTGTATATCCTTGAAAATTTGCAGCAGCTGCAATGAAGTCATATGCTGAATCAGTCATTATCAGCAAGGCCTTGGCCCTGGAAGCATGGATCAAGAAGATAGGCAGCATTTGTGCCAGAGTGATCACTTGATTTTCTGTGCTATTATTTTGTCTCTATTTTCAGCTTTTGTAAGTGGACTTTGTTCAGTATTCTCACAGATGTTTCTTAATGTTCAGGAGCTTGTTCTTCTCATCATACAATGCAGAACTATCATTTCATATTCTGAATGGACTGTGCTATTGGTTCAAGCAATGAAATGAATGTTGAGTTGTGCATCTGAAAGATTGACAAGAATGTCAGTGCAGATTACTCTGGGAGAACACCTGGCCGCTCTTTCTTTAGCAGTGGCTGACTGAAATCTTCTTACATATTTGAAGATTTTTGATACATTTAATAGAAGATGCTCCTCAAGTATGATATGGCAAGTGCTGTACTAAATGTTGCTCAGAAATGGCTGCGGGCACTCATTTGTTTTTGGAAAAATTGGCAATGCTTTTCACTTTTTTACATGTAATGAGAAAATTTTCAGATCTGCAACATAACCAATGGAAAGCTGCATCATATGGGCAGCAAATCCATAACACACGGTGTGGATACTCAATCTACAGTGACCAAGAAGCTTTCATGTTAGCAGCATTGTTAGTCACAACCAAAATAACCTTCCAAGGATCCAAGTCATTCATTATCTTGGCAGAATTCAATTTTGTTTTTTATAAACTTTGGATAATATTGATCTTGATTTTTTTTCAGTGTTTTTATCCATTTCCACTTTCACAGTTGTATGAAATTTTGCGTTTAAATGTTCTCTTTTACATTTTTATCAATTTTAATTGTTTGCAATTGTTTGAAATTATGGGCAGGTGAGGCAATAATTTAATGACTGTCTCTAAGTTCTTAAGCAGCATTTTTCTTACTTTGCCTGTCTGTAGATGTTGATTATTATCAATGGAAATATTTTTCATTGATGTTTGAAATCGATGTTCACTGACACTTTACTGATAAATATCTAACCTACCAAGTCTTACCTTTTTTAACTGGTCAGCAATATATTGGGCTGTGTGGTGAAGCTCAGTTGTGCGTTGGAGTGAACATGAAATAGTGAATGTTGCTCCATCCTTCAGACACTAGACACGCGAGGAGCTTACTCAAGAAGAGGACTAACTTTTTCACACTGCCCATTTTGTCATTCAGAAGACTTCCTGCAAGCTGTTTCCTACTCGATGCTTTGTAAATTGAAAAAATTCTAGCATACAAAGGTTTTCAATTATATATGAAATGGTGTACTGCAAACAATGCCTCTAGCAAACATTTGTTCGAGTTTATTTTTCTGGTGATGGGACCAAAAAACTTTTTAATATCAATTTGATGAACATCTGAAGAATTTTCCAGTGGGTGGTAGTTTTCAATGCTGAAGCAGATGAAGTAGCAAAGTTCTTATTAGAAGATGAAGAAATGGGATTAGCTTCGCTTTTTGTCATTATCTCACTATCTTCCTCAAAAGATTGTTCAGGATGGTACTGCTGAAGATGAAGTAGGAGAATGCACTGAAGAAAATTCTGCTGCAGACTAGGTTTCCCTTTCTTGCTGTTTCACTGCAGTATCTGTCTTTGACAGTAGGTGGACACCGCACAAGAGTTCAGTGAGTTTCTCCGTTTTATCAAGGTGTCGTACTCCAAGCAGAACACTTACAGTTAGCTTTAACAGTTTTTCCACGTCTAGTAAAATTTCCGTACAAATGATTTTAGCTTTCCTGACTTGGTGTAATTTATTATGTCATTATAATGTGTGTCTATTGGTGGAATGCTTTCTGGTTTATGAAATATCCCTTGTAGTTCAATCAGTAGCCATTCAGTTGTTTCTAACTGCTGCTGTTTCAGAGATTCCAGCCAATCAATATTTTTGGGCATGTTTTTTCTGCATCCTAGGAAACTATGGACTCCCAGATCACATAGGGTATGTCTACACAGCAATGTAAGCCTAGGGTTGATGAGACTCAAGACAGCTGACCTGTGTCAGGGAACCCTGGGCTTGAGAGTGTCTACACTACATTAACCCTTGGTTAAGGATTTTCTGACCCATGCTCAAACCTAGGGCTCTGGCATCCACACTGCAGTGCACAGATCCAAGTCAAAGCAACTCTATCCCAGAGTGCCTAGTGTCGCTTTCTCCTCCTCCTCTCCCCCCACACCCCTGTGTCGACACTATTCCTATGAATGTGTTGAGTTAATTTCTGTATCTTTGACTAGTCAGTTCATATTATAAGCTCTTCAGGGCAGGGACTGTGTATTTTAACTTGTTTAATGTACTTTGTAAACTACCATGTATACTGATGGCCTGTTACACAAATAAAGATATATATATATATACATATGTTTGTTTTGGAAGATTCCAGCTAATGAAGATGCTCCACTTTCAGTTAGCTCCCAGCAGGTGGCATTAGCATCTAGTAAAATCAGTGATCAAAACATTTAAGTAGACTGGCTAAAAGGTGGCACCAGGGTGCAATCAAAAAGATAGACCAGTGCCTTCTTCAGGCTATTCTTGCTGGAATGTTTGCAACATTTGACCATGGTCAAATAGGTATTTAATTTATCATTATTACCAATTGACTGACTTTCCTATGTATTTGTATGATTCTCTCATCACCATAATATTTGAGCACCTCAGTGATTAAATATGTACAGTGAATTCTCTAGTAGGCTTTAAGGACTTCTGCCCTTTGCCTTGATTGATATCTGCCTTCCCTTTTCCACTTCCTATCTTATCTAGATATCAGTTGTAATTTCGCTTCTTTCTAAATATCTAAAATTGGATATTTTAAAGATTTTTGGTTTTGATTTCTAAAAAATATAAATTATCCATCCATCCATCCAATTGGCATAATTGAAAAATATATACTAAGGAAAAATACATCTAGCTGCTTCCCCAAACCAGAAAGAACAGAAAAAACTCTGCTGCAACTATTGATTCGGGTATCTTCTTAATAAAATTGAGTACAAATTTCTACTCACGGTGAAGTTTTGTGGGGTAAAACTGCCATCTGTGAACAAACTTTAATAATTTCACAGTTCCTTCATAACTCCTTGGATAACTGAGATTGCTTTACAGCAGTAGTTTTTTCATTTGCAGATCCCTAAAAAAAATTTCAAATGGAGTTGTGGACCCTTTTGGAAATTTTAGACCCCACAGGTTGAAAACCACTGTTCTATGGTAATGACAACCTCTTGCAGACCTCTTTGACGTCGTCTGTGGTCCCCCATGAGTCTGCCAACCAAAGCTTGAAAACCACTGCTTTACAGAATATTCAGCTACTGTGTAACTTACTAAACATAATCAAAGCTCCTTTCATTTAACAGAACTTGTATTCCCCCTCAGACACTAGCACTTGTCTTCTCTTGTCATTTTTGCTGACATTTTACAGTGACCCTGAAGCTAGAGGCTTTTGATTGAGCTCACTCAATGAGATTTTAAGCATGTGCTTAAAGTTAAGGAAATGGCTAAAAGTTCTTGGGGGGGTATTGGAGTTCAAATGAGTGGGATGTTTGGATCTGAATATCAAAGTTAATATGTTATAATTCTTGTGGGGAAAGAGTACAAAATTTGCTGAGACACATACAAAATCACCTTTTGGGGAGGTTAGGACACATCTGTTTTAGTTTACAAAAACAACAAAACCCTTAAATCTGTGTGAAAAGACAGTACTGCATTTTAGAGAGGATTGATGAGAGTTTTTATTTTTGAAAAATGTACCTCAACTAAACTACATACATACCTTATCCTCTTTCCAAGTAAATAATTTGATTAAATGGCTTATCAAATGGATTGTTGTGTATAAAAGTGGAACATTTCATAGGAGTAGAACTAATATCTTGCTTATGAGACTTCTTCCAAGGAAAACATAGTAATATATACAATATCTTTTCGCAATAGGCTAGACAAATGGCAGCTGTCCTTCTACGACGTCTGTTGTCCTCTGCGTTTGAGGAAGTCTATCCAGCTCTTTCACCAGATGTTCAAACTGCCATCAAAAGTGAACTGCTGTTGATTATTCAGATGGAAACACAGTCTAGTATGAGGAAAAAAATCTGTGACATTGTTGCTGAGCTGGCCAGGAATTTAATAGGTATATTATGTATATGCAGTGGTCACTACCTATATGTACATACCTATATGTAAATATTTGCATCGTATTTTGGTTCCTAATCTCAAGAAGAATTTCAAAGTACAGTAGCTGACTTTTTTTAAAAGAAAGCAAGTCTAGACAGAAGTGTAAGTAAAATGGTTAAATATAAAATATTGCAGCTTTAAAACCCAACTTAATGATCCAAGTTTGTACTATGTTGACCTTTGTTAACTATAGGGTCCTATCAAGTTCACGGCCATGGGAAAAAATGTCATGGAATGTGAAATAAGCCCTCCCCCATGAAATCTAGCTATTGGAGGGATGGGAGAGGAGTGTTCACTGGGCACTAGCTAATAGTCGCTGGGGTGGGAAGAGACAGGACTTGCTCTTCCCCTGCACAGCTAGTCTTAGGGAGTGGGGGAGATCAGATTGACCTCCAGCTACCCTGCTGCAGGAAGCCCTGGGGCTGCTGCCCAGATGCAGAACTTCCTGCAGCAGAGGGAAGTATTCAGAGGTGGGTCTGATCTCACCTCTGAGAGTGGTCGTGCAGGGGAAGAGCGAGTCCTGTCCCTTCCCAGCCCAACTTGGACTAGCAGCTTGGAGCTTCCGGCTGGGGCGCTCGTATCAGTACCGGCGATTAGACCCGGCTGCAGGAAGCTCCCTGGCAGTTGCCTTTAGAGGCCAGCTCTGAAAGTAGCACAGAAGTTAGGGTGGCAACCCCCCTACAACAGCTTTTTGACCCCCAACCCTGTTTTGGGTCGGGACCCGCACAGTTACAGAACTCTGAAATTTCAGATGTAAACACCTGAAAACATGAAACTGACTACTTTTCAAATCCTATGGCTGTGAACTTGACTAGAATGGACCATGAATTTGGTAGGGCCCTAGTTATCTATGTAGAGGCAACTTCAGAAGGCACAGTTAAGGAAACATAATTGGGATTGGGTAGGATTTCACTTCCTTGACTCTTTCAGTAAAGTCTCTGGTGCACAACTGTATTAATTCCTATATATGAATATTTTTTCATAAGAGTAAATGCTGATCTCTGTACCTTAGTGTTTTTGCTTATCAGATACTCATCTCCTTTTGTTTTCCCTTTCTTATATTCCTGGAATAGTTTATGCTGTGGCCTTTATACATATGCAATTTTAATTTTGTTTGGAATTTTATTTGAAAAAAGCACAGTGACTTTTAAATGTACTGTGTTTTTACTCAGTCTGAATATGCACCAGTTTGCTCCTGTTGAAGTGCTGCTCTTATTTCAACTAACTTAACTTATGCTCACAGTTCTGGTTTAGTTGAATGCCAGAAGAGTATGCAAAGGCTTTGCACAACTGATATCCTAATATATTAACTGCTGTAAGTTGTAGTTGAAACTTAAACCACCCTAAAATTTATTTGCCCTGTAAACCTTTGACTTTTTTTCTAGATGAGGATGGCAATAACCAGTGGCCAGAAGGTCTGAAGTTCTTATTTGATTCCGTCAGCTCTCAGAATGTGGGACTGCGTGAGGCCGCTCTGCATATTTTTTGGTATGCTTCTGGACCAGTGGTGGTTGTTGCTCAGTTAGTGCACTTGGGTTTTGAGCTAAATCAAATGCTTGTAAGAAATGCAAGATAGGAGAAACTGTAATAGTTTACAGCTGATTATGCATCCTGTTTATATTCTGGCATATGGCATTTTACTTGACACCGAGAAAAGAGGGTAGAGTATTTGTTACTGATTTTAAGTATATATTAAAGCTTCATTTGCCGTCTGTTAAGGTCTTAAACCTATCTAAAATGAGTTAATGCAGGTGTTATTCGTCATCTTTAGGAACTTTCCTGGGATTTTTGGGAATCAACAACAACACTATTTAGAGGTCATTAAGCGGATGTTGGTTCAGTGTATGCAAGATCAGGAGCATCCAACGGTAATACACCTGTTCTCCTTTCATAGAATCATAAGAGGGGAGGATTATCCCATAATTAGGGTGCTAGTTTAGGACTCTGGACCTGGGGTTCAGTTCCCTGCTCTGCCATAAATTTCCTTTCTGACCCTGAGCAAGTCCCAGAGGGGTAACATTTTCAAAAGTGCCTAAGTCATGTTGGAAGTAAGTCAGATTCACTTTCCTTCAGACTTACCTCTTAAGTGCCTATGTCATTTTAAAATGGGACTTAGCCTACTACGTCACTTACTTGGGTTTTAAAAATTTTACCCTTTGTCTTTCAGTTCCCCATCTGTAAAAATGGTGAATAATAGTACCTCACAGGGGTAAAGATGATCAATAATATAGTAATGAAGGAAAGAGATTGTTTGTGACAAGATTTCTGATGAATGAATTTATTGAAGTCCTTGGTGAAAAACATCAAAAACTTTTCCAAGTGGATGTATTTTCAAACTAAAAGTGAATCTAAAATGGTTCTATTGTGGCATTTAGCAGCTAGTTTAAAAACTGTATCAAATATGAAAGCACTCAGATGTCTCTCTACCATTACAAACTCTAATCTTTGCCTGAAACAGCCTTTTTCTCCCCCTTCCCTCTAGGTTAGGATGCTGTCTGCAAGGGCTGCAGCTGCATTTGTACTTGCTAATGAGCACAATCTTCCTCTTCTGAAACATTTTGCAGACTTGCTACCTGGAATCTTGCAGGTAAGAACCACGCAGAAGGTGTCTTGTCATGCCATCTATATTTGCTTAACGTAAGCACAAGCCATTGATTTGTAAACTCCTTAGTGCAGGGGTGGGCAAACTTTTTTGTCCTGAGGACCACATCGGGTTTCCAAAATTGTATGGAGGGCTGGTTAGGGGAGGCTGTGCCTCTCCAGACAGCCAGGCGTGGCCTGGCCCCCAACCCCTATGCGACCTCCCCTGCTTCTCTCCCCCGACAGCCTACCCCTGGGGACCCCTGCCCCATCCACCACCCCCTGACTGCCCTGAACTCCCTGCTGCCCCATCCAACCGCTCTTCTCATTCCTGATACCTCCCCCCCCGCCCAAGGACCCTTGCCCCATCCAACCACCTCTTCTCCCTGTCCCCTGACTGCCCCCTGCCACCACCCTATCCAACTCTCCCTCTCCTTCCTGACTGCCCCCCGGGACCCCTGCCCCCATTCAACCCCCCTGATCCCTGCCCTCTGACCACCCCACCCCCTATTCACACCCCTGACTATCACCCCGAACTCCCCTGCCCTCTATCCAACACCCCGCCCCCTTACCTCGCTGCCTGGAGCATTGGTGGCTGGTGGCGTTACAGCCACGCCACTGAGAGCACCAGGTCAGGCCACAGCTCTGCAGCTGCGCTGTCTGGCCGTCCAGAGCGTTGTGCCGGTGGCACAGTGAGCTGAGGCTGCGGGGGTGGGGGAACAGCAAGGGAGGGGCCGAGGGCTAGCCTCCTGGGCCAGGAGCTTAGGGGCCAGGCAGGAGGGTTACATGGGCCGGATGTGGCTCTCGGGCTGTAGTTTGCCCACCTCTGCCTTAGTGGCATGTGAATTCCTCCACCTTGATCATATGTGCCAAATGGCTTTCTCTTTCCTAGTCTTTTTTTTGTTTACATAGGGCATGTCTACACATACAGTGGTGCAGCGGCAGAGCCACACCGATGCAGTGCATATAGTGAAGACATTCTATGCTGATAAGAGAGCTCTCCCGTTGGCATAATAAAACCACCTCCAAGTGGTGGTAGCTATGTTGGCAGGAGAAGCTGCCAACAAAGCTCTGTCCACACCAGTGCTTATGTCAGTGTAACTTACATCGCTTGGCATTGATTTATTCACACCCTGAGCAACATAAATAATGCCGACATAAGCTGTAATGTCGACATAGCCTGAAATTTTAAACTCTTTGGCACAGAGACTTTCATTGTTTGCCCACCGTCAAGTACATGTTTGGTGCTTTTGTAACACAAATAATAAATAGGGTCTAAGATAAATTTCTGTGGAAAATCCATTTATTTTAATGGTCGATATCTTAAATGTTATGGTAACACTTGAGCAGTAAAAATGAATGAAATCACTTTATAGTAGAGTCTTTGCTGGTGTACATGTTTAAAAAAACTATGCTCAATCATATATGATAAGAAAACTCAAGATTATGAAATTGTAAATAATAAAGCAGGATGTTAAACATCTGCTAAGGATAAATATTTTTAAATCACCAGGTTCAGATAACTTGCACACTTACTCAGAGTTGGCTGGAGAGATCTCTGGCCCAGGGATCACTTTTAATAAATCTTGGAAATTCCAGAAGACAGGAAAAGTACTAATGTTTGCCGTTATTCAAAAAGGGCAGGGACGATAACCTAGGTAGTCATAGGCCCGTTAACCTAACATCAATCCCAGGCAAAATAATGAAAACTCTGACCTGGTATTCAGTGAACAAAGAAGTAAATGTTGAGAATATAATTAATGCTGATCAACATGAATTTATGGGAAATAGGTTTGTCAAACCTGATCTCATTTTTTGATGAGACTATAAGTTTGGTTAATATAATATAAGCTGTAACCAGACAAATTCAAATTAGAAATGTCAGTTAACAGTGAAAGAAATTAGCCATTAGAACAAAATATGAAGGGAACTGGTGGTTTCTGTCTTTGAAGTCTTAAATCAAGACTGGATGCCTAGAAAATATGCTTTAGCCAAACAGAAGCTGCGGGGCTCAGTACAGGATTAACTGGGTAAAATTCAATGGCCTGTAATATACAGGTCAAACCAAATGTTCTTTTGGTCCCTTTTAGCTCTAGAGGATCAGGAGTAGAAACTCACCTATGATTCAAGCTGGCTTATGTTTGTTTTGAAAGGGATAAAGTTGTGCAAGAGTTGGAGTTAAAGGGTATCTAGTTTTGGGAAAAGCTAAGTTGGGTAGTTTGAGCTCTACTTGGGCAGGTATTGTGGGGTACAGATGGTTTTATAAAAGGAAGCAGGTAATAGCATGTTCGTTTGGTACAGTGTTTGTAGCAGCCATAGTGAGTTTCATGCCATTCATATTGCATAGTGCAGTTCAGAGTAGATTAAGAACATTAAGGTAACCTTTGTTGCTAGGGTCAGGAGGATGGCTTGATGCTGGAGGCAGTGGAAGCTATAAACATAGCCTCCTTTACTCTGATAAGCTGAACCTAAATTTTCTGTCAAGATTCCTACCTTCTGCAGCACACTGGAAATTCTGTAGCAGCTTCATTTAAATGAAAAATTGAGTGTGTTTTAACTGTGGAAATGAATACAGGAACTCCTGTTTGATACTGAAACCAGTTTTTTTACTCTCTAGAATTTGTGTGACAAATTTTGTTTTGACAATACATAATTGTTTTAGTAGCGGAGTATGATATAATTTGAGCTTTTGGCAGCTAGAAAGAAGGAATTGTGGGATAATCATCCAGTTCATACTAAGATGTTAAGCAGTAAAATAGTTAATATAGGCACAGATAGGTCTGAAAATTAAATATGGCAAACAGTCTGTTTGGATGCATATGTGCAGTTACCCCTCAGAGCTTCAATTTGAGGCCTTCTCAAGATTCAGTTAACACTATTAATTGCATGTGGTTCATGATTTCAAGATTTCCTTTGCAACCTTAAGGGATGGCTACATATTTGTAACTGAAAACTGATTCTAGTCCACGGTTTTGTGGTAAGGATGGATTCTGTGGCTATGGTAAACCGAATATGTAGATCTCTGGTTATAAATAGGAGATGAGAAGTGTTGGGATAATTGTGGGTGATCTTTGGAGGCAGTTGGGAAAGAATTCTGCGGCTGTTGAAGTTCATTCTACTGATTGGTTAGTGGGAAGGATATGAAATGTTACGACCATGATTAAAGCTTGGCTTTGGACACCAGTGTGACATTCTGGATGACCAGTTAGGTCTTTAAGCCAGACTTTTTTCAAGCCTTGATATCTAAAGTTCAGTTTCTTAATTCACAGATGAGCTACTAAATACAAGAGCCCTGACTTTCAAAGGAAACAAAGCACTTGCACCTCCAACTGACTTCAGTGATTTGGGTGCTCAGTACTTCTGAAAACTAACTAGGCTATTTATATTTAATGCAGAATTTGGAGGTGTGACTTTAGATACCCAGGTTTGAAAATACTGACTTTTTGCTGTACAGCTGCTCACACTTGTAGTGGATAGACAAGTAGAACTTAATCACTGAAAAATGAAGAAAAATCCTTGTATACGTTATACAAGTGCCTGGATAGGGTGGGTGGAGTGTACTAACTAGTATAAGGATGACCTGTCTTGACTAAGCAGTATCTTCCATGATGGAGATTAAACCACTGAGATCCTAATTACGTTGAAAAGCAATATTGATTTATAAATTGAAGAACCAAATACAGTTTGTAACTTGTTTGCTTTAAACTATACTTTTGAGATAAAGAACAAAATCTGGTTAATAGTGATACAAATAAATATCTATTATACCGATAAGAGGTGACTGCCAAAGGGACAAAAGTGCTCTTTTTAGGCTAAAAAGAGCAAAAGACTTGTTTACCTTAGAAATTCAGATCATATTGATCTATTTTTCCTGGAATGCAGCCCTAAACATGACTACAGTATCAAGAGAACACTGTCTAACCAATTAAAAGGCAAGGACGTTTTAGTTAAACTTTTAAATAATTTTTAATATACAACTTCAGACAGTTGCTGGTTAGGATATCTTTACAAAAAATTGAATACATTTTTCATTCCCATGCCCTTCAGTTGAGGGCTAACAGGGGTCCCATTCTAGTTCCAGATTCTCCAGCAAAAGCAAGGAAGAATAAACTTGATATGCTTGGTATTTCTAAGGTGGTGGGTTTTTTTTTTACTTTAAGACTGCATTTATACAACAGAGAAACAAAATGAGCATGAATTTGTTTTTTTCTTTGTGGATTACCTTCAGTTACTAGTTAGTAAGATGTATGAAGTATTAGACATGCTTTTTGGGAGTTATACCTGTTAAACTGCTAAAATGCAACTTTTACCATTTGAGCACTACTGACTTAGTGATATGATTTGATTTTATGAAGTTAAGTGTCTCCCCCCATCATGTTGGCTCTGCTTATATTAACTCCAGTGGGAACTAGTCACACACAGAAGAAGTAGACCCCATAATCTTTAATGCCAGTAAAAAGCCTGAATTTCTTCATAATCCAGTGTTTTTGCAGCATCAGTAAAAAGCAATATTTTAATTTCATCCTAATTTTTTTCTAGGCTGTAAATGATTCCTGTTACCAAAATGATGACTCCGTTCTAAAATCCCTTGTAGAGATTGCAGATACTGTTCCGAAATATTTACGTCCACATTTAGAACCAACATTACAACTAAGCCTAAAGGTATATCTGGAAATTACGAAGAGCAGATTTTCATTTGTTAAACGTCTGGTCTAACCACTGAGCTTTAATCTTTAATCCTTGCAGTTATGCGGAGACACCAACCTCAATAACATGCAGCGTCAGCTGGCCCTGGAAGTAATAGTGACGCTATCAGAAACTGCTGCTGCTATGCTGAGAAGACATACCAACATTGTTGCACAAGCTAGTAAGTAAAATACTCCTGTTATCTATTAAATAACTTGCCTCCTTTTTAAAATGTTAAACCAATGTCCCCCATGTTAACTAGCACAATAACCTCGCTAGACTTTCAGTATTGCAAAACATTTATCAACATCTGCAAGCCCCTAAATCAGTTTTCCAAAACTCTTTCTAGTGAAGGCCACTTCTTGGCAATTTTGAGCTGTTTTGCCTTCTCACTCATGATTTTGTGAACTCCTCCAGTCTGCAGCTGCATAACACTTCTATAGCAACTAGAGCACATGCTTACAGGGAAAGTGATATTGGGAAAGCATTTGATTGTTTTTACTTAGCTGTCACTAGATACAGTCCAAACTTTAGCACTATACAAACCCAGCTATGGACACCCAACTATTAAAGTCTTAAATTCAAAGTTTCTGTTTAGGCACCTAAGTGGCCTCATTTTTCCAAGTGCTAAGGGCCCCTGACACCCAGTTAATGTTAGTGGGAGCTGTTATGCTGCATCTTTGAAAATCAAGCAGTTTATTCAGACGCTTAAATATGGGGTTAAGTTTCGATCCAAAATACTGATTAAAATCTAGATTGTAAACTCTCCAGGACAGGCGCTGTGCCTTTCTAAAGCATGGCACGCACTTTTGGACACTAAAAATAACTTTCTCAGCTGGGCAACCCAACAACAGAGTACTGTTTTTATATGCATAACTAAATGCATATTGCTCCACCTGTCAGATTCTTTTGTGAGCAGACAGGGCACTGAAATAAACAAGTCATGCTCTGAGAGATTCAAACACCCCCTCCCCCCCCCACACACACAGAGTGGTAGTTGAATAGACTTTGGTTCACCATATGCTAAGTCCCTGGAAATTACATAAAGGCAACTTGCTATTTCATTCTTCTGCGGGTTGGAAAAGTGCTGCTTTATGCTCATAACTGTTTAAGAGATGTTAATCTTCTAGGAAGACAGTAAAAAATTAGGATTGTCGATCTTTACCTATATATCTAGAAGAACAAAACTCTGGAGGTCAAAGACTTCTACACAGTGTGCATGAAAACCAAGTCTTTTATAGAGATGTTTTTCAGGAGTCCTTTATATTAAATGTTACTATTCTCAGTAGGCTTACATGTTTTAAGCCATTTGCTAGAGTCATTTGTACTCTTCCAGGTTTTTGGAATCTGAGTCTTGGTGCCAGTGACAATGTGTGATTGAGATTCTGATTTTTTAACTGGATTTGAACACTGGTGTATAAGAGCCTCCCCGCTACCACATATATATGCTTACAAGTCATGCACATGTGTGCTTGAAAAGCATGTCATCTCAGGTATAATCCTTTTGAAGCAGCTTATTCTTAGTGGCTTCACACATAGGCGTCTGGTAGTCCAACATCACATTCAAACTTTGGTTGGGTATGCAAGAGGTTATCTTGGTGGGCAAATTAAAGCACTCTGAGAATCTTGCAGACACAGTGCAATTTTCTCTGGCTTATGTACATAGCCACAATTGGTTAACTCACTACATAGCTCCTGGGTTCTTTGCTAAATTCTCGCACAGCATCATCAGCAAGTAATGCTTTCTGCCATCTCCATTTGTTACCCAGGGTTATCTGAACCCAAAGATGTGGTAACTAATCTGTTTTCCAGGCAGTGTCAGGAAATAAGTCAGTGGGTGACACAGCATCTCTGTCTGATAAATGATTGGAATATACAAGAGTGCTTCCATCCAACAGTCCTTGGTTTTTATTGAGTATAAAGCACACATCAGAACTAGCGATATTCTAGATTAGAAGCACCTGAGATTATAGTTGCCCAAAGTCTGAGGTGGTATCGAGTTACAGCAACAGGTTTCGGGTGCCCAACCTTTCTTCTAGCTACTGGAGAGTTAGATGTCAGTCTCCTAGCTCATAGAAATCCTCTTAGACTTCTCCCAAGCTTCTCCAAAGTACACTCTCTAACTAAACTTTATATAGGTTCTCTTTAGACCAAGCACATAACTGATAATAGGCTAAACAATCTCCCTAGCAAGGGCGAATAATAATTCATTATTCTACTGATACCCAAATCTAGGTCTGTTTTCTCCACTTCCCCTCTACCCCTTCTCGATTCTGTCCTTTCACTGAAACTGTGCTGTTAGTAACACACTGCAGTCTGTACGGCTGTCTTGTCTGTCTAAGCAAGGATGAATTATTCCTACATGGTGTCCTTGCTTCCAGCTCATGGTGCTAAGTACACAGGATGGCTGCGAGTTATGTCAAGTCAAGTTCTCTTGTAATATAGTTGGCTAGGAGACTGTCCCATCCTGGTGGATGATGACCTGGCCTTGGTTGTACACTCCTGCATCATCTCCCCTGTATATAGCTCGGTATAAAGCCATCAGTCTTATGAAACATCAGCTAGTATGGAATGCCACAGCATGCCTCCTCAGCAACACAGGCTACTGTGAGCACATGAAACAAGTTTTGTGTGTTTTATGCTGGCTTCCATACAATATAAAGTAAAGTTTAAGGTCATGGACCTTATCTTCAAGGCATGCAATGACGTGGGCCCAGCCTTTCTAAAAAAAAAAAAATGGCATAAAGCTCCAGGATGAGGACTGTGGCTGAAAACTGCTCCTCAGGCACAATGGAACTTTTTTACCATGGGTGATGTTAGTCGATGCAAGAGAGCTTTCTCAGTTGCTGGTCTAAAACTGTAACTCCCTAAGGGAGTGGTCCCCAAACTTTTGAGGGTTGTGCCCCCTCCTTACCCTTGTCCCCACCTCCTTACCCTTGTCCTTGGGGCTGCAGCTGGGGGTGAGTCTGGGGTCGGGAGTGGAGCTGGAGCCATGGCCAGAGGCTGAGCAGAACTGCAGCCGGCTGCGGTGGGGGCCCAACAGCTGGGCCTCCTGCCCCAGCCTTGGCCCTAGGCAGGGAACAGAGCCGAGACTGGGAGCAGGGCCAGGAGCCAGGGATGTGGCTGTGGGTGTGACTGGAGCAGAGCTGGGGGCAGGGAAGGTGTGGGTGGTGCTCCCTCCCTGCCCCCCCATTGGGCCCCCCTCCCAAAGGTTCCTTTGTACCCCCTAGTTTGATAGCCCTTAGGGAAGAAGTCCCCATAGACATATACTACCTCTTATTCAAATTGCAAGGCACATTTCTTGTCTTCTCTAATATAAACATATAGCCGCATGTACATAGTGTAAAAACAAATAAAAACCCTACCAGACGTTACACTGCACACACAATTATCCTGAGGTGGAGCAACAAGTAACATAAGTTAGTCATGTTGTTTAATGGAAGACACTTAAATACTATGGTGATGAGGGTGTAATTAAAACCTATTTAGAAGCTAAGGTTCCATATTTACAGAGTAAACTTTCATTTTTCAAATGCAGGGATGGGCAAGTTGACAGTTGATGGATTAAGTGTCATAGGTTCTTCATATCTTGAGCTCTTCCGAAAGTTCTAAGGTACTTTCAGTGGGAAAATCCCATTTCTAAAGGGCTTATATCTTCTTTGTTTAAAAAGAAGACAAGGCAGAACAGAAGGGCTACACACTTGCAATCCGAAACAGGTAATCAGGTTGTCAAGATGAAGATTAGGCCAATGTCCCTCTAAATATGTACAGCCATTGAGAATTACTTATTGGTCTGTTTGCCATATATCAGTCAGTAGTGTTTTATGTTTTTTTAAGTTTTCATCTATGCCAGGTATACTGTCTGTGCACCAAGAGTTCATAATGGAGAGCAGGAAAACTGGGAAATAGTTTTCTGTAGTCAGTCATCAGACTTTATCAGCCAAAATTTGGAGGATTCCTTGTCAAAGCTTCCATAAATTAGTCCAAACACATCCTGACTCTAATGCCATGTTTGTCAAATATTGCTAAACCTTTCAAATGAATGTTGGCAGCCTTTACTTTATCAAATTGATCTTTGCAAATTTAAAATTCTTCAGAAGAACTCTGTTGTAATTTATTTTTGGTGATGAAAGGGTATTCCTAATTTCCATTCTATTATTTTTATTACATGTGAAGCAAAATGTTCTGAACGTCCTCTCCTAAACTCATTCAGAGCTATAGATTAAACATTACTTTAGTATACTGTAATTTAATTGGGATGACTGTCAGGTTTTCATTTTGTGTTTAGTTCCTCAGATGTTAGCAATGATGGTTGATTTAGAAGAAGATGAAGATTGGGCAAATGCAGATGAGCTTGAAGATGATGATTTTGACAGGTATTTGACAAACCAGCTGTCTCAATTAAAAGAAACCCTATAGCATACAGGTGACCTGGGTGTTTGCGAGATGGGGATGCAGTTTGTTTGCATCCTGCACTCCCACACTCTACCTGTCTTCCACTCTGAGCAGCAGCACACACATTTCTACTTTTTACAGATAGTGGAAGTGAAAATAGAAGCCTTGTGATATAAATTGGCGCCACAACTGGCAGAAAATAATTGAGGTCTAGAATTACGTTACTGGTGTCTGAAGGAAAAGGATCAGAAGCAGTTTATTCTTGGATAGGAGCAATGCTAAAGGGGAGGGTGAGCAGAAGTAGCTGTGTGTGTGTGTCTCATTGAATAACAAGCTTTGGGTGTAAATAAATCTTCCTTTATTATTGAAAGACTCCAAATATAAGCATTTGTATCTTTCAGATTCAAACTTAAACTTTATTTGCTTGCAAGGATCATTCACATTCAGAGATGGAAAAAGTGTATGAGGAAATACGCTTTTTCGAATGAACTATTGGACCTGTTGACTTTTTATCCCAGACTTTGAATTAATCATGAAATTTTTTTTAAACAATAACTTTAGCAATGCAGTTGCTGGTGAGAGTGCATTGGACAGAATGGCATGTGGCCTTGGAGGGAAACTTGTTCTGCCTATGATTAAAGAACATATTATGCAAATGCTCCAGAATCGTAAGTAACTGATGCATTGTTTTAGAGTTTTAGCTTATATAATTTTTGTAAAGGCCTGTTCAGCTATGTAGCGCTTTCTGTTCATTATCCTTTTGGATTATTAATAGGTGCATATAAAACTCTATAGATATTGTAGATAGACTTGTAATTTATTCTTTATCCAAAGTGGAATTTCAAAAATGTATCTAAAATGTGATGAATGTGTTCTGCTTTCGGTGGTCAAGCACAGAGGAGCTATTTTATTAAAAGTAGTAAAGTAACTCAAACAGCTTCCCTTTAAAACTTCAGACTTTCTCTGTATTTCGTCATAAATGAGGGAAAATGTCTGCCACATTGAAGAATTTTGGTTTAGATTGGACTTGTGAGTTCTAGAAATACCAACTGCATATGAGCAGTATGAAATTTCCCACTAATTCAGTAAAACATTGAGAATGAGTTTGACTAGATAAATGTGCTACAGATGGTCACAATTGGTAATTGACACTTCTGGCATCCTCTGCAGACAACACCCAGGGTTATGTTGGATACTGACTTCTTTATCTTTTTAGAGACGGTCCCCCCCAGGTTAGAGTTCAGGCATTGTGCTAAGACATTGTGAGGCAGTGTAAACTGCCTCTTCCAGTCCTCTAACTTTACAGAACTCTAGTCTGCAAGAGTCTCAATCCTACTTTTTTCACAAGCATTAGAATCACACTGATTTTTTTAAAAAACACATTAAGGTGCCGCGATCATACATGGATAAGAACAAATCACACACTGAAATACAGTAGTAACCACTATGGTGGACAGGTTGAGTTTTGCCATACTGATCCACCTTATAGTAGTATGGATCCTGGCCAGCCATCTATCTTCTCCTCACCTCCAAGTATCCTAATGTTTGTGCAACAGGATTGCTCATTGAATCATATTTTGCACATTTGGGTTTATTGCACCCTAGAAGGCATGCTGAATTTGATATGGACAGCCAGGCATATGGGTTGAAGAAGGCAAGTCACAAACCACTAGCAGCCTTCTTGTGCTGTTTAATTTCTGAAATGAAAGTTATTCATTGTAGAAAACTACTTGGATACTTTGGAAACTGATTAATCTTTTGATCTTCAATACCTTCAGAACTGGCAGGTACCTAGAGCCTTTATGTAGCCCCTTGGCAGTTGGGGCTGGGTCTTATAAGAGTTGGAAGCACTCATTCTCACCTGACCTGCTAGTCAGTATGCCCTGATCCTTCCTTTGAGCAGGGATGCTGCAATCTGGGTTGAGCGATAGTGAGAGGTGAGGCGCATGAGGTGTGTGCTCTGCTGGGAAGGAGAACCTGTTGCAATATTTATTTGGTGAAGTGTCATTGGTAGTATAATAGGAGGGGAGAGCTTTATTTACAGGCAGGGAATAGAGGAGAGACTGCAAGGTTTTCTGATTAAAACTTCAAACACAATACCTTATTTAATCAACTGTTAAAGATGAACTACAAAGAATTTTTGTTTTTCTTTTTTTAGTGGTAATATTCCAGTCTTTTTCCCCTCAAACCTTCCTTACATAAATTAAAGATTGTAAGTTTTCCCCTCAGAGGGTGGGATGCAAGAATATGAGCCCCAACAGGCTTTAGGTGTCATCTCTCCTGGCATCACAAGAATGCATGCATGCAGGCATGCATTCTAATAGCAGTGAGTTGGAAGGAAGAGGCACAATGGGATCTTAATGAATTAGGAAAAAGCAGTGAACTTGAGCAGCAGCCAAAATAGAAGCACTGTAACTGCTGCTTCCCAGCATCCACTGTCAGAACTGGCACTTTCTAGCCTAGCTGTCCGATGCAAATCAGAATATATTTCACTTATAATGAAGCAAGCTGCAACTAGGATGCCAATCTGTGGTGGTATATTGGTTAAGTTTGCAGGAGTTGGAAACTTTTATGTTGTGACTGTTTAGGGCAATCCTGTGAGTTGTGCATTGGTACTACACAATTACTATATTTACATTATCCTTTAGATTTTCTATAGTACAGAAGATCTGCCATCTAGACTACTGGGGTTTATGAAACAATGGAGTAGTGGGAGTGGATAGTCCACTTCACCTCACTATAATATGTCTGACCAGAGCACAGTGGTTTAAAAAAAAAAGCCAGATGTTGACGTAATTAAACATTTTTTACTTGACTAATTTATTTGGGGTGGGAGAGCGGCAGGCATCTCTTTAATCTGGTGCTGTATAATACCGTGGAATATATAATACACTGCTTTACAGCGAGTAGCAAAAACAGACCTTTGTACTATCCCAAACTACCTCACAATTCAGCAGATGTGTGTGAGTAGCATTAGGAACAGTAGTAGAAAGAGTTGAAGTGCCCTTTACAAGTTGGAGGATTGGAGACCTGGTACCACTAATTCAAAATTCTTGACTTTTGGTGTGGGGAGAAATCTTAGTCTACCTTCTTCCCACAGCAAAGCAGGGAAAGAGTAGGCTGTTTGACAGATTTGGCTATATCTTTACTTGTATGTTTTATTTTCAAACGTGTTTGTTGTAGTACAAGGAAGAACATTGTGGGCAAAAGGGATTTGCTAATGCACATTCTCCACTCTAAAGGAAAGCTGTTAAGGAGAGGTGGAGGTCAGGTGTCAGGCTAATAGGCTATACATTATAAAAAGAGTGAAAGTTAAATTCCTAAATCCATATTTAACCTTAGGCTTCAATTTTTTTAAATTGTCCAATCCTTTGAAAAACATATTAGGAGGATTGAATAGGGTACATGACATTAGAAATTTGTGAGAGAGAGGTGGGGATTCTTTGTTCATCTTTAAATTGGAATGTTCAGTTCTCTTACCTAGATTTTTTTCTTTTTTTCAAACACTGAAGAAGAGGGGCAAGCACAAGGGTATGGAAATCACTGGTAGCAAAATGGAAGATCTCTTTTCCTGAAACTTTCCTAGTTGACTTATTTAAGTAGGCTATTTCAAGACATTAGCACTAGGGATGAGGCATCAATAGCTTAGAATTTCTGTGTTCAGTTTTGGGCAGAAGGGTTTGTCCCCCATTTCCTTAAACTATCCTGAAGAAAAGGATGTCTGGATACATGCAGGGGTGGAGAGAGCATTTCTGACATACATAGATTAAGTATCCAGACTTGTTCTTTTACGATTTTAAAATGAGACCTTATGTATTCCTGTCTTTTCTTATTATTTTCCGAAATGGATACCTTATTTTCCATGTAACGTCGTCTTACACAGCTGATTGGAAATACAGGCATGCTGGTTTAATGGCCCTGTCAGCTATTGGAGAAGGTTGTCATCAACAGATGGAGGGAATTCTAAATGAGATAGTTAACTTCGTTTTACTTTTCCTCCAGGATCCTGTAAGTTTAATGCAGTTGATTGATCAAAATTTGTTATTTAACTTCTGTTTTTATAAACACTTACTATTTGAGGGGAATGTTATTTCAGCATCCAAGAGTGAGATATGCAGCCTGTAATGCAGTTGGACAAATGGCTACAGACTTTGCCCCTGGTTTCCAAAAGAAATTCCACGAGAAGGCAAGTAATAGACAATCCAAGATTAAATTTTGTTCCATTCAGAAACTTGTTTTGAACATAAACTATTCTGTTGTAGGTAATTGCAGCTCTTCTGCAAACTATGGAAGATCAAGGCAACCAGCGTGTTCAGGCTCATGCAGCTGCTGCACTCATTAACTTTACTGAAGATTGTCCGAAATCACTGCTTATTCCATACCTGGATAATCTAGTGAAGCATCTTCATTCCACCATGGTGATTAAATTGCAGGAGGTACAATATGCTTAATGATTTTGGTGGTTTTTTTTATTGCTTTGCTAAAGTCTTCTGTCAAGTTTGCAAACCCCATTTATTATCCTACAGTAATTATTTGAGTCTTGTAAAACAGCTGATATTAAATTCACATTCAGTATCAAAAACTGAATGTTGTAAATAGTGATATTTAGACTATAACAATATTTTATCAAAATTATAATCTGTACAAAAGCCACATTTGGAGATGGGATGCAATTTTCAAATAAAATTTAAGTGGTTGTAAGTTTTAGAGACAAACCATCTTTCTTTTTTTAATCCCAAAGTTAATACAGAAAGGCACTAAGCTGGTTTTGGAACAAGTTGTGACTTCCATTGCATCAGTTGCAGATACAGCAGAAGAAAAATTTGTTCCCTACTATGACTTATTTATGCCATCTCTTAAACACATTGTTGAGAATGCTGTACAGAAGGAACTTAGACTTTTAAGAGGAAAAACTATTGAATGCATCAGCCTAATTGGCCTTGCTGTTGGTAAGGAAAAGGTAAGTCTTTGAGATACATACTGAGATACATATTGTTAACTGTCGAGTCAAAGAGAATCTATTTTTTTAATAGATTCCACATAATAGTATGTTGCATTTCCTTCACTGATTGCTGAACCTTCAGGTTTGTTGCTGTCTGTCATACTTCCAAGTTCCTTTAACTGGGAAGGTAAATAAATATTTCAGCTGGCTTCGTTTGAATGGTTTTAGTTTTGTGCCTCATGTTGGTCTTTTATTCTGTATTTCCAAGATTACTACCTTGCAATTTAGTCTTTGCTAGATGTATGTGTGTGTGTGTATACATACTACATGTACATCTAAAAAAAAGTTTAGTATTTGTTACATGATGGCAATATGATTCAAATTGATATAGTACCTTTCATTTCAACACTGGAAAATATCTACCAAGAACATTTTAAATTCTCAAAATAAGTCAAATCATTAATTGTTAAAATTAATGAAAATACTATAAGGATAGCATGGCATGGAGTATTGCCACCTTCACTTCTGTGCTTTGTGGCTGAGCTGAGCACCTGGAAAGCGTGGCTGCAGAGCCTGCCTACAAAGATGGGAAGCCCTTCCCAGTGCAGGGGCCCCCTCAGCCAGGGACTGTTCTTCCCCCTCACCCCACCCCCCCCTTCACCTCCAGCATCCAGACCCCTCCAACACTGGGCTGGTACATGTGCCCACCCGGTAAAGACTGGGTTGCATGTGCGGGGCAGACCAGCCCCACCCAGGGACTGTCCTTCTGTGCACCAGCACCCCACCTAGGGACTGCCTCCCAGCACTCACCCTGCCCTATCCATGGACTGTGCCCCAATATTTAGGCCCCCCCCAACCTAGTCTGTTCCCCATGTACTAATTGACTCTCCTCCCCGTGCCTGCTGGTCTCCTACCTCAGCTGTGCAGCCCGCCCTGCCCACCTGCTGCTGCAGTCCTAGTGTTGGGGAGCCTGCTCCAGTTGGAGTCACTGGACCCACAATCCTGTAGGGTGGGGGGGCGCTGATCCTGATCCTGCTGCGGGGCGGAACCTGACACCACTGGACTTGATCCTGCTGGCAGGACTGATGCTGGGTCCGATCCTGTGACACCCCATTTTTGCACACCTCTTCCACCCCTGCTGGCTCTGCACCTGGGGCAGTACCTCTCCTGCCCCACCCTTGAGGATGTCACGTGAGCCACAGCTGTGTGCTGATTGGGCCACAGGTTGAGAACCACTGCCTTAAAGCTTGACCATAGCTAAGGTTCACATCTTCAGTGGAAGATTACTCTCAGGAGTATCTTACGCTGCTTTAGGAATTTTTGCTTTTAAGTTAAATTCCTCTAAAAACAATGACTAACTTATGTGCCTCAACTTGAAATAAGCGTTGTTTGATATGAAATTTCACATGTAGGTGTATTTTATTTCTAGTTTATGCAGGATGCATCAGATGTGATGCAGCTGTTGCTGAAGACGCAGACAGACTTCAGTGATCTGGAAGATGATGACCCCCAGGTATGTCAGATGCTCACTTGTAACAAATATCTGTTGACGCCTAATATTTAGTGTCTTTATCCTCTTGCTTTTTTATAGAAAATTTCTGAAGTGTCCCATGCAACATAGAAGTGTGTACCTGCTTCTTAAAAAAATTAGCTGTTCAGATCTCTTTGCCACAGAGAACCATTCTCCTAAGTCTAGTACAATGCATGGGATCTGCATAGTGTAGAGGTGGTTGAAAAGTGAAATTCCTAACAATGAAAGGATTTGAGGATCGAGGAACTTAAGAAACTGGACTTGCAATGCAGATTCTTCCATGCAGGAAATGGAGGGAAATGGTACATGGAATGCCAGGATCAGACTTCAGCATATGAGTCTCTGTAATGGATAGTCTCTTTAGCACTGGATCCATTCACTATATTCTTATAGTAAATAGTTACTATGTTATAGTGGTTTTACTGTGAAAATGACTACAAATTTAATTAAGATTTGTATTCAACTTCTATATAAAATTGCTCAACCTATGTCATTTGGTTTTTTTTCTAACTGAAATTCTAATGGAAAATTCTACTTGAGATCTGAAAACCTAAGTGGTCATTTTTCATATCACTTCTACACCAATAATTGCAGTTTGACCATAGCAGACTAACTTGTTGATGCACACGGTAGAATAAAATTTAGCTTTATTGTGCTGCATTTTCTCAACAGCACCATTATTACTAAAAACTTGTCAGGAAGAAAATATCTTCTCCCTCTATCTGAGGATATTTGTAATAAACACTTTCATATTTACTGACCTCCCAGGCCAAGATACATTGCATCGGTGCCTCTACCCAAAACTACTAGAGGCAGTTCAGAATTCTCCCTGAGGCTCTGGTCTTAACTTCCTTCCACCCTTGTACCAGATTCTCTGCCTATGGCAGTGCAAGCAGCGTTCAGCGCTAGCTTATCTATTGTAGCCCTAGCTTTAAAGGATGATTTTGAAACAGCAGCTAGCAAAACCTTTTTCCCACCCTATCCTTTTGACCATCCTCTGACCTCCTTCATCCATTTATTGCCCCTCTCCCTATGGCTGAGCTTCCCAATCGAAGCAAGCAGAGGGGCTCCATTTGTGAAGAGACTCTTGGGAGATACAAGGGGAGCTCTGTCACAGCTGCTTTTAGTCTGTGGACCCTTACGCTAATGGGTAAGTTTGTTGGGTCCCTTGCTTCCCTGCCCTGCTGTTTAAGACTTTTCTGGATACACTTCTGTTTGGCAATGTCAGATCTCGTTGCACATTGGGACAGATAAATCCAAACTAAAACTTTACTCTTTTTAAAAAATAGTTTGAATGAGCAAAACTGGTATACCCACACTAGATAAACAGTTGAAGAGGGCAAAAGGGTCCAAAACAGACTCTGGCAGGTCAAGTTTTTTGGTTTGACCTTATCAGCTGTTTTATAGAGGTCTCTTGGTAGTCATTAAAGAGATTCTCTTCTTGCTTGAGTTTGTACTACTAAAAAGAGCCTGCAAGGTAACTCTGATGGCCTAGTTCCAAAGCTGCTAGTTCCAGCAGCAAAGCCTCAATTACTCTTAGGGTCTCAGAGCTCAATTTTATGTCATGTAATTTCCACCTCACTGCTCCTCTTCGCACAGATTGGACTGGTGAAAAGCTTATGTAGAATCATAGGACTGTAAACTCTGCCCACCAGAAATCCTGCCTCGAGCAGTAGGAAAATACAGTAGTTCAAGCCCTCTTGCATCTGTATTTTAAAAATTAATTCAGTTTCTGGGGAAATTGAGCTCTTTCCACTGCTGCTTTTTCTCTTGGTTGATGCAACTGAACCTCTGGAGAATTCATCTACATGGATTGCTCACTAAGCAATCCTGGACTAAGGTTACTTTTGCCCATTTAAAACTTACAGCAGAGGGAAAATTGTCACTTCAACTCTCTGACCTTCACTACTTGGGATAGGGGCCCAGTCTCTTGAGGCCTCCTTACTTATCCATAACTAAGACTCACTAGACACAGAGTCACTTATGAGGTGATAGAGGCTGTGACTACATGCAGAAGCTTGCCTTGCTGAGAAGAATAATTTCAGGGTGGATTAGAGCAGAGCAATATTGGTATTACAGGGACAAGAGGAAGTTAAAGTCAGGAGACGGCAGGGGATTTGCACAGATATTCTAGCAAAGACAAAGGTTCAGCTCTTCAAAATATTCCCTAAAAGAAGGCCATGCCAGTTGAAGAGAAGGGTTCCATCATAGCTTTTGTATGCCCCTGTGCCCCCATACAAACTGTCTTCAGCTGTCAGTGAGGGTTAAAAGATTGTTTTGACTTTCCAGCAGTATATTGAAGGTAAGCTGTTTTCGGGGGGGTTTTTAGCTCATAGACATTGAGTTAATAAGATGTTATATTTAAACCCCATCTATTTGAGATTCCCTCTTGTTCTTTCTTCCTATGTCATAAAAAAAAAACTACTGTTCAGTGCAAAACTTGATTAATTTCCTTGAGTCATTCTGTACCTGTTTTTTATGGTCTGCTACACTGTA
Source organism: Lepidochelys kempii (assembly GCF_965140285.1). Classification (NCBI taxonomy): domain Eukaryota; kingdom Metazoa; phylum Chordata; order Testudines; family Cheloniidae; genus Lepidochelys; species Lepidochelys kempii. Next base: position 99,216,858 of record NC_136380.1, read on the forward strand.
TTACCTAGTGACATGTTCTGTATTTTGAGATTTTTTTTCTGGATCTTCTCTCCGTAAGCGTATCTGAAAATTAGTTCCCTCACAACACACATACAGTAAATCACTACTCGTGTATCTTTTTTGGAATTGAAGCTTCAGTAAATGTTAACTTTGCAAATTACATAATTTTCTTTGAAAGAAACTTACTATTGGAGGGCCCTGAGGGCCAAAGTGGTTCCACTGCATGGGCACTGTCCTGTACTAGAGCCAGCAGGTTGGGAACTTGAAGATAAAGGATTTCCTAGTCAATGTTTTGCTGAGGTTACAGGTTCATGTGTGGTGATGTATAACAGCTATGTCTTTACAGAACCACTTACAGGTAAAATTGATTTTTCTTTGCTTTGAGCTGCATTTTGTGCAGTTTGGCAATATATAAATAAAACATAGCAATTGTGTGTGGGCAAGACAAGGTTTAAAACACAAAATAGCTGTGTCCTTGAGACAGTCATTGGCCTCTGAGTCAACAGTGTTCATCTTGGGAAGACCTCCCTGGAATCCAACATGAAAAGAGCAACCATACAGCATTTTTGCAGCATCCTCCACAGATGCACAGTGGGCTGTCTTAGATTATGCTTGGGGCATCCTTCTTGGCACAGTGAACTATGCAACATCTGAACCTAGTAAGCTTGGCTCCAGAGGTGGTATGGAAGCCCAAAGTCAATTAGCTGTTCATACAGCATGGTGATGTGGGAGTTCCTGGTAGTGACAGTTTCTTCCTTTCTGTCAGATTCAGTGAGCTGATCTCAATCGAGAGTGTGCAGCACTGTCCAGATAGGATTTCTATTGCACAGTTGGTAGAAGAGTGCATCCCAAATATTCCTGAACAGTGTCAAGTGTGGCATTTGCTGTACCTTGGTGATCAGTCTGTTGGTTGCATTCTGATGCTGGTTGTCAGGTGGAGAAATATTGGCTAGGACTGGTAACATACACAATTTTTGTTGGCTCCAATGTGCCTGTAACAATTCTCATGTCTGTTAATTTAGTGTGTGCAGAATTTAACCAAACTGGGGCGCAGTATTCTCCCGTTGAATAGCCGAGAGTGAGCCCTAAGTTATGCAGCGTTCGCATACTAGATCTCCAGGTTGATCCTACCAGTTTACGTTTCTGCTTTTGATAATTTGAGCTACGTGGGTGGGGGCTGGGGGTGTGTGTGTGAGTGAGAGAGATGTTGGGTGACCTCTTGATACTCTGGCTTTGGATCACGTGCTGACCACTGACCGTTCAAAAAGACGTTTAAGCTCAGGTTGGCTCTGAGCATGCCGTAAATGGAAGCATATTGACATGGTCTTTGATGTACTTGGTTTTCATCTCCATGATCAAGATCAATGCCCATAAACTACCTGGAGATGGTATTTGGTAGGCTCATTGGTGGGTATATTAAATAAAGTTGGTGCCAGCACCAAGCCTCCTGGGAGTCCATTCTTCTGTAATCTCCAGGTGCTGGTTTTGTGGCCCAGAGCCACCTAAAAATGTCTACCTCAGACCATCGGCTCAGTTGCAATGACAATCCATCTAGGAAGAACCCTTGACATTTTGTACAGCAAACCAGTGTCCCAGATGGTGTCATAGGCTGCTGTAAGGTAAAAAAGGACAGCTCCACTTTTCTTCTCTTGAAATCCATTCTCACTGTACATAGTGAGTGCTAGCATTTGGTCCACCTGTGCTTCCTTTTGGTTAGAGTCATTCAAAAGTTGTTCTGTCATAGGCATAATTGTCTAAAGCATCATCCACTCGAGGAGTTTATAGCTACAGCTTGAGTGATATTGGATGGTAGCTGGCTGCTGAAGAGTGGGCTTTACCTGGCTTTGGTAAAGTTGTCACCTTAGCTTTTTGTCGTTCTTGGGTATCATTCTCCTATATGTCATGGGACATGAGGGTGGACAGTCAGTGTTGGCTTTTCTTTCTAAGATGTTGTAGTTCTGGTGATATATTTTCAAAAGCAGCAGGCTGTCCATGTGTTCATTTATTTTAGTGCCTTTCTTATTTCTTTCCTAGAGAATGGCTGGAAGCTTTTTTGTCTTGGTCCATCTGAGGCGATTCCTTTTAGTGGTGCCACTCTTTTTGATTGACCTCTCAAATTTTATCTTTGTCTGCTTTAGTGATGTTGGTCAGTTAACTGTTTGACAAAGAACATGCAGACCTACTTAAACATACTATATAGGCTTTTTGGCAGCCATGTGGGATGGTCTTGGAGGCAGCCTAAAAGATGGCATTGGTAAACCTTGAGTATGCTTGATCTAATTGAGATGTTATGTGATCGACTGTATATTGGTCAATGAGCTTAGTGTAATTATTCCAGTCTGCCTTTCTGTAGTTCCAACATAGCCTTGGTTTAGTAATCAGTATGGGTATGGTAACCCCTATTTGGATGAAGATGGGGCAATGCAGCTGTGGGGGGAATTTCTAAAGACCCTGAAGGTGGGCAGTAGAGCGCAGTCTGTAACTGAGGTCGGGGGAGCAGCCCTCATTCCAGCAGGTAGAGTGAAAATTTGGCTGGTTGGTTAGGGTCATGAAAATGTAGTTAATTGAGAGAGATCCAGTTTGTAGTCTGTTCATCTTGGATCAGATTCTGTATTGCTTCAGATTGTGTGGTTGCTATTAGTCTCTGGCATAGATAGTGGGATGCTAGAGTGATGATACAGTAGGCCATAATTATTAGGGGGCCACCCAGCCACTTTAAAGTTGTTGAGCCTTATGATGTCATAGTAGTTAGATGTAGATGGTAGACTCCACACTGGTAAGTTGGGTCTTACATACATGGCTCAACCATATTTTCATGAAGGCTGTAATTTGAGATTGAAACCAGATATTATAGGTAACTGGCAGTGAATGAATTAACATGGGTTTCCTAAAAGCAGATCGCATCAATGTTGTGGCAGGAGGCAATGTTTTCAAAACCAGAGTGCTTTGTGGCTCTTACGCCATCGACGTTCAAGTGTAGCACCTTGAGGGAAGGGTAAAACTTTATAGCATTTCCTTGTCTTTGTCTATGTCCTCGGTAATTGTGATCCAGTAGTCTGACAATGATAGACTTTTAACCACTTTTTTTATATACTGCAGTGTAATAGAAATGCATTTCCTCTTGTTTTGTTTTAATACACGTTAAAAAGGGTAATAATGAGTGTGCTTATGTGAGTTTTTTAAAACTGCTCTCACAGATATCGTACATGATCTCTGCATGGGCTAGAATGTGCAAAATCCTTGGAAAAGAATTTCAGCAGTACCTTCCTGTTGTCATGGGGCCTTTAATGAAGACTGCATCAATTAAACCTGAAGTAGCTCTACTAGACAGTAGGTTATAACTATTACTTTATTTTGAAAAATCTTTGAACTACAAATGCTGCCAGATCTTTTATAACCATCTTTTTTCTTTCTACAACAGCCCAAGATATGGAGAATATGAGTGATGATGATGGTTGGGAATTTGTAAACCTAGGAGACCAGCAAAGTTTTGGAATTAAAACTGCAGGCCTTGAAGAAAAAGCAACTGCATGCCAGATGCTGGTAGGTAATGGGAAATCTTGGTCAGCTACTTCTTGCTAGGTTTTCTATGGAATTAAATTAATAGTTAAAAGTCAATAGTTATTAAATCTGAATCCCATATATATAAGTATTTTATTCTTGCAGTACTAAGGTGTGGTTGGGCAAACTTTTTTGTGGGCAAATAACTCATTCATCCTCAACTTACTGCTTGCATTCAAATTTTAATAGTTCTCATTTTTAGTTTCATATTGCTGCAGTTTAGGTTTCAAACTCTGCAGATGACTTAAAAATACTGAAACCTTTTTCTATTGGTCCTAAGTTCTGTTAACTTACATAAAATTAAGCCTTGGGACAAATGTAACGAGTGTCCTTTCAGATGTCAGCAAAAGGAGCCCTAGAAAAAGAATTTTCAGTTGTACATATCATGAAATATACACATTTAATCTAAAATATTCAGCCATTAGTGAAAAAATATACTCTGCCATCTAGCTCTTTCCAAATATCATGGTTAAGTGGTAAGTAAATGCATTCTAACTTGGCTTTTCCATTAACTCTGACCTTACTCTGGTTGCCTACTATCCTCCTTGAACATTTCATAGTTTAAAAATTTTAGTAGTAATGCTTTTACCCTAGTGCTGATAACTGTTAAAATTACCTTTTTTGTGTTTCAGGTTTGCTATGCTAAGGAATTAAAAGAAGGATTTGTGGAGTACACAGAGCAAGTTGTAAAACTGATGGTTCCTTTGCTGAAATTCTATTTCCATGATGATATCCTTTTAATATAAAAACAATAGAAATTAACTAGCAGTTTTACTTCTGAAAAACTCAAAACTTCATCTATGCTAGTCATCTTTCCATAAATATGGAAAAAGTAAGTTCAACAGTGTTATATTCTAGTGTCAGGAAGGTGTCTACAGCAGGGGTGGGCAAACTTTTTTTCCTGAGGGCCACATCGGGTTTCCAAAATTGTTTGGAGGGCCAGTTAGGGGAGGCTCCCCCCAGACAGCCAGGCGTGGCCCGGCCCATGCCTCCTAACCAACCCAGCCCCATCTAACCCCCACCCCCCCACCACCACCGTGCTACCTGGAGCACCAGTGGCTGGCAGCGCTACAGCCGCACTGCCTAGAGCACCAGGTCAGGCCGTGGCTCTGCAACTGTGCTGCCTGGCCGTCCAGAGTGTTGCGCTGGCAGTGCTGTGTGCTGAGGCTGCGGGGGAGGGAGGACAGTAGGGCAGGGGCCGGGGCCAGCCTCCCAGGCCAGTAGCTCAGGGGCTGGGCAGGACAGTCCCGTGGGCTGGAGTTTGCCCACCTCTGGTCTATAGCAAACCTCATTTTTCAGTATTTTATAAATTGGGAGTATAAATTTCTCCAACCTGATCCATTGCAAACAAGCTGTCAGTCCAGCAATAAATACTACTTTGACCAATTATTTAAATTTTGTCCATTGGCTTGGGCGTCTAGTTTCAGTATGTATGCAAATTAGTTTGAGTCTTAACTTCTTAATCTTACAGTATGCACTCGCCTCTGCATCTAGTTCATCCAACTAAAAAGCAGCACTGACTGTCCCTAAATGTGCCTGCCTCCAGCTCTTATCTGATGAAAAGCCTCCATAACGTAACTCAGAGCGTGAGGAAGAAGTAAACAGGGTGGGGAAATGTCCAAAACAATGTTGAAGTATTATTTTGTTATCTGTTTACTATTCTTGCCACAATGGGCAAGGACAGTTTTTACAACCCCAATATTTAGCCTATGTTTTTGTGCTCCCAGATCATAACTTTATTCAAATTGCACCATCAGTTCCTTTGGCAAATACGGCTTTTTGGTTTTTTTAAAGAAGAATTAAATAAGTAAATGTAAAAGTTGGTTGCAGCATGAATCAAGAAGCCAAGGAAATGCATAGATAGCTTTTCAACCTTAGTTATACATTATAAATCTTTAAAACTTTTATATAGCAAGCATAACTTTTACATCAAGTCTCTTTGATTAAATGTCTGGGTAGTTATGAAAATGAGTATATTTCAGCTTGGGGTGACTGGTCATAGTTTAAGGTGGGAATTTAGTACTTTTTTGGTAGTATGTTTCCTGATGCTCACGTCAGAAAAGTACTTCAGTTTGATCTCAGTTATCCACTATTTCCTTAATAATCAAACGTGTTCGTGTGGCAGCAGCAGAATCTATGCCTCTTCTCCTTGACTGTGCTAGAGTTCGTGGGCCAGAGTATCTCACACAGATGTGGCATTTCATGTGTGATGCGCTTATCAAAGCTATAGGGACAGAACCCGATTCAGATGTACTTTCAGAAATAATGCATTCATTTGCAAAGGTGACCTTTTTTCTTCATAGAAATATTTATGCCACTATCATTATTATTGAAAACTTGTATATGTATTTTTAGTGTCAAGAAATTTAGTGCTTGCCATAAGTTTAAATTACTAGTACAGGAGATTTTTTCCGACAGTTACCTATCATTTGACTGTGGTTTTGTTAGCTTAGTTTAATGGGACTAATTTTCATAGCTAACTATTGAAAATGTCCATTGAAACTTATAAATATAGTTTTTCTGGATTAGGGAACAATTTTTCACTTGCATAGATAACATTTGTTTAAAACATTAATACTAAATATCAAACAAAAGTCTAGAAAAAACACTAAATTTTACTACATTTATGGATCTAACCTGTAAAATGTTAGTTCCTTAATTTTATAAACCTAGAATTAATATGAAAGTTCTTCTTTTTTAAAAAAAAATTTGCTATTTTGTCAGTGGTAATCTGAAGTATAGCTCTAGTCAATGTTTTCAACATGTTAAAATTTCACTGTCACTATTTGAGTAGTGTTTAATGTTAAACTTCTGTTTTGAATATAATGTATTTCACTAGTGCATTGAGGTAATGGGAGATGGATGCCTTAACAATGAACATTTTGAAGAACTTGGAGGAATATTGAAAGGAAAATTAGAAGAGCACTTTAAAAATCAAGAGTTAAGACAAGGTAAGTTAGTACCATCTTCTATGTATTAGAATAAGTTTTGTGATTTACACTAAAGATAGCTCTCTAAAGCAGAGATTCTAAACATCTCGTATTGACTGCTTGTTCAGTTATCTCCTGAGTTACCTCACCTTGAGATTCAGCAGCGGTAAAATGAAACTAGATACATTCAGATTAGAAATTAGGTGCAAACTGTAACTAGTAATTGACCTTTGAAATAGCTTACCAAAGGATGTATTCTCCATCATTTGAAATCTTTTCCAAAAAATGTTGTAGCTCAGTCAGAAGTTGATGCAGAAATCACTAGGTGAAATTCTAAGACAGTCAGACTAGGTGATCAGAATTGTCCCTTCTGACCTTAAATCAGCGACAACCTCCCAATCCTACAGCAATGACTGTTTGTTTTTGGTATCCCTTTTCCCTGCTTTTCTGATTTTTGCTTTTCCCAGACCAAGGTTGTCCTTCTTCCATGCTCCCTTACATACTCACTCCTAACTTGTTCAGTGCATTTTTCCTTACTTGCCCAATATCTCCTTTAGGCACTCTGACAGAAGGTCCTGAGTGCTTCACCTGCAACTGTTTCTGGAATCCTCTTTTATCCATTACTGCATTTTGTCAACTGTTCCTGTGCTTTTTGCAGGAGTGGGTCCTAGAGAAAACATCTAACCTTATAGTTTGCACTTATTCCTTTTAATTTAGTGAAAAGACAAGATGAAGACTATGATGAACAAGTTGAAGAGTCATTACAAGATGAAGTAAGTTATTTCCTTTTTTGAGTTTTAAAAAATAAATAAAAATTTAGACACTTTCAAATTCCACAGAGCAGCAGCTGTGTGGAGACAGACTTTACACCACAGTGACATGCTGCTGAATTGAAACAAACAAAACCAAATCCTTTGAGACTTGCCCATATGGATCCCCAGTATTGGAGAAGTGCATCTTTGGCATGTTTCCTCAGAAGTTTCTAGCAAGCATTGTCTATTGGTGCTACACAGTGTGCTGGAACTTGAAGATATATCCTAACTGCTGATGGAACAGGTTTAGAGCAGAGCTTTTCCTTACTTATTTCCTCTTTTGAAGAGCTTTCTCTTTCTAAATAGGATTGCTTTTTAAAACTACTTTTTCAATTATTGTACCATTCCAAGTATTGTCCAAGGTTCAGCCCAGTTGCCCTGCTTTTTTATCTTTGTGCCTTTTGGGTCTGTGTGGTGTTGCTAATCCAAGCAACAGCATGACTCAAGGTCAGGGAGGCTGCAAGCCATTTGCCTCCTTCAGTGTCGTCCTATGTGTTGCTGATGACTGTTAGCTGTTATCAGTCACTGGGTGGAGACTGTAGAACCTTAAAGTACTGGGAAGGAAACTTTTATTTCTGATGGAGGACACTGCATCTGAGGAAGTGAGCTGTAGCTCACGAAAGCTTATGCTCTAATAAATTGGTTAGTCTCTAAGGTGCCACAAGTACTCCTTTTCTTTTTGCGAATACAGACTAACACGGCTGTTACTCTGAATCCTAGGGTTTAGTCAACCAAGCCTTGTATCTAACACCCAGAACAGTTGACATTTAAAGGGCCTTTGAGTTAGACCTACTCACTGAAAATGGCTGCTTAAGGCCTGACAGAGAGGCAGTGCTGTAATTCCCAAAACTCTCCATGCTCAAAAGAGAGCATAAATGTTGGTACTAAAGTCTCTCCAGTACCAAGTCCTGGTAGGCCGGGCTAAGAGTCCTGAGTTTGTTCATTTCTCAGTACCAAGACATTTGGTCTCTAGCGGGACAAAGAAGCAGAAAAAGTATATTGGTACGTATTGGAACCACAAGTTATGTATTCCAATCTACCAGATCACTTCGCTATCAGAGTAAGATTTTTCCACCTGCATTTGAAGTATTTCAATCTAACAGTTTGGCTTCTGGGTTATTTGGGCACAAGATTGGGAACTCTGTGGAGGAATCCAAAGATTATATTGGAAAGCAGGAAACATTCTACATGGAAAACTTATTTGATGAATGAAGTTGTGGAAAGATTCTACTTTCTTAGAAAAGAATGGACTAGAGATGGTCCTGCATACTTTCTAATTTTTGAGTATTTAATAGTCAAAACTTTCATTGAGTTCACTGTTTGTCTAGCTGCCAGTTCAGCTTTTCACCTTTTCAAAGCATGGATCATGAATCTTAATTCATCTTGTGATTACAAAGCTTGTTCTGTGTTCTCCCACCAGTGTATGAACATAGTCTTTGTTCTGTTTGTACAGTGCCTAGCACAGTAAGATCCTAGTGCGTGATTGGGGCTCAGAGGTGTTACCACAGGACCAATAAATTAATCGTACTAATGCTCATAGATCCACTGTGTTGAGCCTAGGGGCACATCACAGTTTTAAAAAATGTTTCCAAAATGCACCTGTACAATGTCTACATCAAGAAATGCACAATTCCCACTTGACGCTCCACACACATTTATGTAAGCCTTAATTCCTCAATTTGTCCTCCTAGATCTGTGCCCAGTTTGAAAGCAGTCCTGCAGTGACTTCAGCGGCTAACTTCTCACTAACACACACACACCACCTGGAAGGTCACAACTGCTTGTTAATTTCCAGAACTGAGGAGCCATATGGGCAGTTGTTGAAGGCGAAAAAGTGGTGACTTACCCTAGTAACAGATTTTTGGAGATTGTCCATATGGATCCACATACCTCAGCCCATTCCAACTAGTCTCTCTTTTTCGAGTTATTCGGTTAATTGGAGGAATTGAGTGGTTGGGGTCCATGCCCTCTCTTAAATTCTCACAAATAAACAATGGGATGCAAGTGGTCTCATTAGACAGTACTTGCTAGAAGTTTCCAAAATCATGTGCCAGGGATGCACTTCCCCCAAGAATATGGATCGACATACATGGTTATTTTGAGAAAAATCAGGTACTGTACATAATCATTCTGTGATGTATGAAGTCTGTAAGGAAATATTTTAACATTCAGCATTGCTATATTTTCATAGCTACTAAAATTCATTGGAAAGAAAATGAGAGTTACATTAACTAAGAGTTACTGCTATACGCCTTGTCATTTCAAAATATATAGAACACTTCTCTTTTTACCAAGAAAAATAACCTGACATATAAAATTGTTCCCGTGAACTTGTCATGAGAGAAATTTTGAAGAGGAATGACTTAAATAGAGTAATCTTACTAAGCGCATTAACTTCTTCTTTGAGTAGTGTCCCTGTGGGTACTCCACTTCAGGATTTGTGCTTGCCCATACACTTTTGGTCCCTGGGTCCACACCTGCATCATAGATGTCTTTGGGCTCTGGTGTATGGGTGGGACAGATCTGCTGCTGCTCCAGTTGCTTCTCAGCTGCCTGTGGCTTGAGACAGAGTAGTGCACTGTTAGCTGTAGCTAGCTAGTGACTTGCTGCTCTGATTGTTCGTTCATTTTGTCATTCTTTTATATATATATTTTTTTAATTTCTGTTTATTTAATAAAGCTTTGTGCTTTTGTGGGATTCCACCTTTCCTTCTTTTATTTGCCTAATCTGGCACAATTTTATTCTCTCAGGCCTCAATCCATGGTGACAAGTAATGGGTTATGCCAGCGGTTCTCAAACTTCATTGCACCATGACCTTCTGACAACAAAAATTACTACATGACTCCAGGAGTGGGGTCTGGAGCCCGAGCCCCGCTGCCCTGGGCTGGGGGGGCAGAAGCTAAAGGACTCCTACGCTGGGCAGGGGACATGTAACTTTGTCACCTGCCCAGGGTGAAGCTCTTGGGTTTTGGCCTTGGCCTGGGCCTCAGCAAGTCTAACCAGCCCTGGTGACCTCAGTAAAATGGGTTCCTGACCCACTTTGGGGTCCTGACCCACAGTTTTAGAACCCCTGGGTTATGCCCAAGATCCCAGGCTTCAAACTCTGCCAGGCCTGCCATAGGCCTTTTCCTTGCAGTGACAGACATTCAATATGTCTCCGCTGCCTGGGAGAGACTCATGTCCCCGCCTAATGTACGATCTACTCAGGAGTTAAAGGCAGATCCAAAAAGTTGGAGATCAGACTAAAACTCCTGTTGATGGAGCATTCTCTTAGACTCTGGGATTCAAATCACCACCCTTTACATTGAATTTGGTTGGTCAGAGAGGCCTGGTGCATCACAGTTGCTATGGTAAGCAAACCCTGGGGTCGTTCAGAACCATCCAGACTTCAAAAGAAAAAAGAGCCTATTTTACACTGTGGGTAAAGAGTAAGGAAAAGTCTTGATCTGAGTCTGTCTTCGTGTCCTGGCACGGGGATTGGTGTGGCTCTTACCCACTCTGGTCACGAGACTGCAGCATCAGCTGAATAGACCACACTGCATACTGGGAAGCCACCAGTAAACAATCTAGAGTGGGTCAGCACTGGACTCTGTACCTTCAAAGCAAATGGATTTTAAAGCGGAGCTGAAACTGTTGTTGATAGTCTTATGTACCTAGATGAGATGGGAACATGGATTGCACTTCAGTACCCTCTCCTGTACCACACTGTATATTGAGTCCCAAGGGTCCTTATCTAGATTCTCTGGTGCCATCCTGGCTCCTTTTCCATGAGGACCTTCAGATCCTGGAAGAACTCCTATCGCTTTTACTGAGGGATACTAAAAGAGTCCTCGCTGGTACCAACTTACCTTCTGGAGTCAACTTACCTTCCAGTCCTGCCGTCTACCGTAACTCATCCTCTGGTACCAACATGGTCACTGGCCCCACACAAACAATTTGAGAGTACTGAGAGGGAGCTGCAGCCAGTACCTATATCCTCCAATACAGTCTTGCTGCCCAGTTGAGTCTCTGCCTCCAGATGCAGTAACAAGACCCTTTCCAGTCCCCAGTACTGACTTGACAAACCGCTGGTACCAGTTCCACTTGCCCCTCCGATGGTCATTGCGGCGGGCACTTCATCTGATTCAGAGGTATCCAAGGCTCCTCCACCATCCTGTTCTAGCCTCCCTCCCTTAAGGTGCACCCCAAGGAAGAAATTACACCCAGCAACTTTGGGGTCCTGCCCTTTTTCCGTATGCCCCATGAGAGTTGGCTTATTGGAACTCAAGAGCCCCTTATGGTGGTCTGCTCTAGAGGGTCCCTTGTTGGCATGCCAACAACTGAGATCCTTAGGTCCTGCTCCATAGGAGGAACTTAGAGGAGCAAGAGCCAGCTGGAGAAGCAGAAGTACCACCTTCCCACAAATCCTCTTCCTCACTAGATGAGGCTGTTATGCCTCCCTCACCATTTTACGCTGATAGTTTCAAGGATTTTCAAGACCTTGTAAAACAAATAGCAGAGAACTTACACATTCTGTTTGAGAAGATACAGGAATATTCTACATATATCTCAGAGCGAAATCACTTTGCCCTTCAGTAATGCTCTGTTGGCCCCGCCTGTATGAGGTGACATGGTAGTTAGAATTTGCCACTCATGTATAAATGAGCTGACGCATACTATATACTGCCCAGAGGCTTGGAGAATTCGTTTTTTCGCATCCTACACCTAACTCCCTGGTGGTTGAGGCCATTAACTAACAAAATAGGCCACATTGGTCCTGTTCAACACTATCTAAGGAGCTTGAAATGGCTGGACATTCTGGATCGTAAAAGCTACTCCTTGGCCTCTTAGCAATTCAGAATAGCCAATTACCAAGCCCTGATGGCAAAATATGATTTTACAAGTTATTCAAAGAGTGCATCTTTTATTGAACACCTGCTACAGGGTGAACAATTTCAAGCCCTCCTAATGGAAGATCAGACAGTCACAAAAACATTTTTTTCCAGACTTCACTCAATGCCGCTATGATGTCCTGCCTCGTTTTGACAATACAACAGAACCCACAAACCACAGCAAGGTCTTGCCTTCAATTCCTGGGCCATATGGCAACCTGTACATTTGTGATCCACTTAGCGGTGGCGTATTAGCCACTAGGCCGACGGGGTCTGTGTCCAGGAGCCCCAGCAAAAAATCCACTGTTGGGCGGTGGAAGCCCCCACCACCCCCGACCTTGTCCGCAGCAGAAGCCCTGGGGCAGGCAGGGCAGGAGAAGCTCCAGTTCTCCGACCCTGGTCCCCCACAGAAGCATAGGGGAAGCCCCAGCACCTGGACCCCCCTCTGCGGCCCCAGGACTGGAGGAGCTCTCACTTGCCGCTGTGGCCCCAGGCACAGGGACAAAACTGCTGCGTTCTTGGGGCTGCACTGCAGGGAGGAGGGTGCAGAAAGGAGCAAATGGGTTGTGGAGAGCTGCAGTGGGAGGGGGTTCACCAGGCGGAAACGTGGGTGGAACAGGCTTGGGCCCCGGGGAAGGGGCAGAATGGGTATGGGACTGAAGGTGGAAGGGGTGGGGAGGACTCCTCCTTCTCCCTCCCCACCCCCACCACACACGCACTTGCTCTGACCCAGGAAACCTTAATCCACCTCTGCCACTTAGCAAGACTACACTCTCGGTGTATTCAAGCTTGGCTGAGAACTATCGACACCCCCCCCAAAAAGCCGTCCATTCAAGACTGTGTCCATATCTCAGAGGTTCTTCATTCTCTAAATTGTTGAAACGATCCCCAAAAAGTATGCATGGCAGTTATGTTCTCACAGTCTCCTCCCACAAGGATAATCACTACAGATGCCTTCCTGCTGGGCTGGGTTATGCACTTCAGGACTTCACAGCTTGGCAAATGGAGCCCACAGAAGGTGATCCTGCATATCAACATATTAGGTCAGAGATCCATTACTCAACATCTACACCCAATCAGAATAATTCTGGATAGCAAAGCAGTAGTGTATTATATCAGTCATCAAGAAGGAGCAAGGTTCCAGCCCTTCGGTGTTAAATCCATATCACACCACCTACAGATCTCAGTGGTTTCAGTACCAGGACTTCAGAATAGTGGCGGATTCCCTCAGCAGGCATTTCCACCTCTATCACAAGTGGGAGCTGAACAACACGGTATTCTGAAAGATGTCATACCTGGGGTCATCTGGAGATAAAACTCTTTGTATCACCATCCCACGCGATGTGCAGACTACTGTTTTGTGGGGAAAACACAGCCCCAATTCGATGTGGGCGGTGTCAAGGTGACACTGTAGTCAGCCTTTGGCCTCATGTATTGCTATACGCTTATCCCCAAAGCCATTACTGCTCAAGGTTCTGAATAAGTTGAAACAGAAGCCATCCTTATAACATCATCATGGCCAAAATACAGGTATGGTTCCCAGAGTTGGTTCATATGTCTAGACAGAGGATCCCCTTCCCCTGACAGTGGATCTTCTCACTCAGGAGTCAAGATCTATCTCCTGCCCCAACCTCTTAGTGCTTCACCTCAAGACCTGGCTATTAGATGATTCTTTGGTGTAGAACAAAACTTCTCCCTAGAGATACAAAGAGTACTTCTTAATAAATTTTCCTTTATAGTGGGTTTTCTATCTACAGAAGAGGAAACTTTGTCGGGCTTGGTGCAGCCTCTGATCTATACCTTCTCTCGAATCTTGTCTGACGTACTTGCAATTACCTGCTAAATTTAAAAATCACAGCATTATTGCTAAGTTCAATTTAAGTTCATGTGGCTGCCATCAGCTTTTCTCTCTCACACCCACACCCATTGAGCGATTTTTATTCTTTACCCACCCAACCACAGCGAGGTTCATTAGGGGCCTGTTCTACATTTTTCCTCTTAAGAAATCTATTCCGCCATGGGACCTCAACTTAATCCTTAATGTGCTGAGGAAACCTCCATTTGAACCTATGGGGAGCTATTTCCTCCTTCATTTGGCCCTCCAGATTGTGTTCTTCATAGCAGCTACCTCAGCCAGGTGGGTTTGGGGAGCTGGGATACCTGATGGCTGATCCACCACACACTGTATTCTATTGCTTACTGGTGGCACTATGTCCACACTCCCGCTTGCTACCATAAATTTCTTCAGGTTTCCATACTAATCAGGAGATTCACTTACTGGTATTTTATCCCAAGCCTCACTCTTTGAGGGAAATGAGCCTGTATACCCTAGATGTAAGAAGAGTTCTCTCATCTTTTACCTCAACAGAGCTAAGTGCTTCAGGACTTCCCCATGGATTTTTCTCTGTCGCAGAACTAATGATAGGGCACCCAATTTCCACTCAAACATAGTCTGAATGGGTTTTGGGATGCTTCTTAATCTATTTATGAAGCATCATTCCCCTCCTAGAGTGATTGGCCACTCCACCAGGGTTCAGCCTACCTGTGGCCTTTCTGAAAAACCTACCTATCTCAGACATCTGCAGGGCAGTCCTTCTAGTCTTCAGTGCATATGTTTTCTCAGCACTGTGCTCTCATGCCTGCTTCCAGAGCTGATGCGACTTTTGGTGATATTTTATGGTTTATACTGAATCCATCCCCTCTGTAATTGAGGGTACTGCTTGGGAATCTCTTGAAATGGAACACCCATACAGACACTACTTGAAGGAGAGGTAACTTGTGGTGCAGAAACTGGAAATCTTTGAGATGTGTTCCTATGGGAGCTCCACTACCTGCCCTCCTTCCCTTCTGCGTCAGTCTTCTCACTGGACTTTCGTGATTGAGAAGGAACTGGAGCAGCTGAGGGCCTCATCCCCTTATATCCGAGCACAAGCCTATCTAGAGCATGTGCATGAACACTGGAAAAATTCCAGCCAAGAGTTCATGGGGACGACACGCATGTCCTGAAGTGGAGCTTCCTTAGTGGGGCACATCTTCAAGAACTTCAGTTACTGTACAAGGTAAGTAACCTCTCCTTATAATTCCCTTTTTACCCTTATTTCAGAGTGGTTTTAAAAATATTTTGTAAAGTAACATGGGTGAGTTAACATGCACACCAAGGTTTATTTTGGATTTCGGTTATATCATGGCAGTGCAGAAATGGCCTAAAGTTGCAATCCCCACTTTCTTGTGCAGCGCAGCTTGTCACACTGTGAGATGTGAAAATATTGTCATATTAGTAGTGTGGCCATCAGAGGCTAGATGCAGTTGGCATTTTGCTTTCTGTCTGTTGCTATGGCTATAATGTGTAGAATAGGAGTGGAGCACTGATTAAAGCAACCATACTTAGAGTAATAGAACTCCCAACAAGGAGTCAGAGGATCTTGCTAGGGCCAATTCTTCAATCCTCACATAAATCCCATTTAAGTTGGTAGGAGTTGTGTGTGAAAGTCCACAGGATTAAGCCCTTCAATTCACTGTAATTGTGGAGGGTAAAGATGCACTATGCAGGGGGACAATAATAGAGAATAAGATGATTCAAATTGTCCAGATTGTTGTAGCAGAAGGAAGGAAGAGCTCAGAGTAGAAAACAGGCTGAAATGTCAGTGTAAAGACTGTTGAGGCATCAGGAAGCTATAGGAAAGGTCCTCATCCAAGGGCTTTGCATAGGGAAACAACCAGATTTGATTCCATGGTGCAAAGTGTCTGTCATAGTAAAATGCTATGTATTTTTCCATTTTTGATGGTGCATTGTTCCTCTCACTACTTCTAAAACAAACCCTTCTGATGTAACATAGTTGGGAACCAAGGTGAAGTAGCTCTGTCAGCACAGACACTGGATAGTGGTATAAATCTTTCTGAATTATTTACATATCTAGTTATCAGAGTGTCTAATTTAAATTGCTTTAGTTCAAAATGCAAAAGTCTTAATATTTTGATATGGTTTCTACCTTCTGAGAGAGTGCTGATCAAAAAGGATACTTCTGATGATATTGCTATTTTTTCTTAGGATGACAGTGATGTTTATATTCTGACTAAAGTGTCAGATATCTTGCACTCAATATTCAGCAGCTACCAGGAGAAGGTGTTGCTGTGGTTTGAACAGCTACTACCACTAATTGTCAATTTAATTGTAAGTATCTTGGATTCTTTCCATTTAAATCTGAGATGTTATGGCACATGCATAAGATCTCATGCTGGTGTGGCAAATTGTTTTTAGAGCACTGAATGCCTTGTACAAAACATAGGCATGTGTTCACCCAAGAAGTTTATAGTCTAGACCAATACAATCGAACAAATTTGTCACCTGGTGCTTTATCACACAGCAGTGCATTTGTTTCTTTTTTTACTAACCCTTCTGTCATAGATTATTGCTGATAGGCTTTGGTGGGGTATTTGAAATTTGAAAGAGGAAGTGCACCAGGTAGAAGGGACTTTCATAGAACAAGACCCAAAAAAGAATGCGCGGGGGGGGGGGGGGGGGGGTTAGTTAGGCATGAGATGGGGGGGGGAGTATAAAACTTCTGTATTCAACATACAGTCCTGATTTCATTTATTAGTCTAATTCAGTCGTCACCAACCGATCAATGTCTGTAAAGTGGTTGATCCTAGAGGATCTCCCAGTCGATCATGATCTGTGGTGGTGGGGCGTGGCTGCCGCTAAGGCAGACTCCCTACCCTGGCCCCATGCTGCTCCCAGAAGCAACCAGTGCAGGCAGGGGGCAGGGATCTCCCTCTGTGCGCTGCTTGTGTCTGCAAGCACCGCCCCCACAGCTCTCCTGGCTGCGGGGGCAGTGCTTGCAGAGAGGGGCAGTGCGCGGACGCATGTGCCCCCCGCCTCTCCTTACACGTGCACACCCCCCCTGCAGGGCCGCGTTGGCCCCTTCCGGGAGTGGTGTGGTGCTGGGGTAGGCAGGGAGCCTGTCTTAGCCTCGCTGTGCCCGCCACCAACCAGGAGCTGCCAGAGGTAAGTGCTGCCCGGTGGGAGGCTGCACCCCAACTCCCCGAGCCCCTTCCTGAACCCCGAGCCCCCTCCCAGAGCCAGCATCCTAAGCCCCCTCCTGCACCGCAACCCCCAGCTCTGACTCCCCTCCCAGAGCCAGCATCTTGTACCCCCTCCTGCACCTCCAACACTCTGCCCCAGCCTGGAGCCCCCTCCTGCACCCAAACTTCCTCCTAGAGCTTGCCTCCCTCACCTCCTCCTGCACGCCTGCCCCAGGCTCAGCCCAGAGCCCCTTCCCACACTGCAACCCCCCCACCCTGGTGAAAGTGAGTGAGGGTTGGGGAGAGCAAGCGACGGAGAGAGGGTGGAGATGGAGTGAGTGGGGTGGTGCTTTGGGGAAAGGGAAGGGGCAGGGTAGATCCTGGGTTGCCCTTTGATTCAAAAAATGATCTTGGGCATAAAAAGGTTGGAGACCACTGGTCTAACTGCTCTCCTCAAACAGCAAAAGTTAACTTTTGATTTTGTCTTTAGTGTTGCAATCAGTGTCCTTAGAGGAACGAATTCCTCTGTAAAGATTAAATTCAGGTCAACCCATGTAGCTCTTGAAATGGAGCTTAAATTCCACAATTATAAACATTTCATTTTGATATAATCGTTCATCTTTTTGTATGCATCATGGCAGTTGATTAACAGTTACATTCTGAGGTGGCTTAGAAAATTTTAATTTTTTTTTAATGTAGTGTCCACATAGGCCATGGCCAGATAGACAGTGGGGGTTATGCATTTTTGATGACATCGTAGAGCACTGCAGCCCATCCTCATTCAAATATGCTGAATACTTCCTGAGGCCAATGCTACAGTCAATATGTGACAACAGCCCAGAGGTTAGGCAAGCAGCTGCTTATGGTGTTGGAGTTATGGCACAGTTTGGTGGGGAGAGCTATCGTCCTTTTTGCACAGGTATGTATATTCATGCGTATCTTTCTATTCCTGTAAAACTAACTCCAGAGATTGTAATACTTATGCTAACCATGAGATTCTGCCAGGAAATGCCAACTCCATGTTAATGAATGATCATATTCTCATCTCTGGTAATGGAATAAAATACCAGTGAGTGTTTTGGGGAGGGTGGTGACAAGTTTTAAAAAAAAAAAGGGGCGGAGAGGGGAGAGGTGACCTAAGCTATCCAGATTTGTGGCCATATCCTTCCTATTCACATTTTTGTTTGTGACACACTTTTGGATTGAAAAGTGTAAAAGAATGTATTCACTAAGCAACATTTTTCTCTTAAATAAGTACAAGTGTATATCCAATAAAAAGCTGACTTGTACACAATAACTGATTTTATAAAAGATGGATACAGCTACATATGTCTAAAAGCAAGATTGAGTCCTTTGCTTTGTATGTCTGGAGAAATTGTACAGAAGCGTGTAATAAGGAGGGGGCCTTAAATATAATTGAAGTAACCTGCACTTTCCCCATGTGTGAAGCAGAGGAATCTAACATTTGTGACTTAGAACAGTTTTAATAATTTATACTTATCACAGATGCTTTTTGCTGAATTTCTGCTCTCTAACTGTAGCTGCATTTTGAATTTAGAAGATGGTTTTTATTGGTTAGGACTGAGCTACAACTGAAAGAATCTTCTTGTGCTCTTCATACCAGAGCCAGTTAAGTTAATTCTAAGGTGGTCTAGTATGGAGAAAGTGGTGCTGGGGCTGGGGGGTTGGATAAGGGGCAGAGGGTCTTGAGGGGCGGTCAGGGGACAGGTGGGGGTGGGGTTGGATGTGTCAGGGGATTCGAGGGGTCAGTCAAGGGGCGGGAAGTAGGTGGCGGTTGGATGGGGGTGGGGCCAGGCTGTTTGGGGAGGCACAGCCTTCCCTACCCGGCCCTCCATAGCAAGTTCGATATAATGCGATTCCACCTACAAAGCGGTAAGATTTTTTTTTTGGCTCCCCAGGACCGCATTATATCGGGGTAGAGGTGTATATTGCATATTGACTCCACTTATCAGTGGTCAATTACTGTATAATTTACATCATTGTGAATGAAACTCTCTATCCTATAGCCCTCTGGGAGAAGTAGCAATGATAAAGAAGTGCCTATAAACTGTATTCTAATTTCAAGTATTAGGAAATTGTTATAGGTGGCAGAAAGATATAATGTGAATCTATCAGATGACCTTTGTTGTGACCCAAGAATCAGTTGGGAGTGAGTTGGGCACAGAACCTGCTCAGTCTTACTTAGGTTCCTTAGTTTTGGAATGTTCTGCCAAAGGTTCCTTTTGGCTGTCTTTAATGAATAATGCTTGCTGAAAATCAATAGTATTTCCATATCTTGGACTTTGCCAAAAAGGATCAGTTTGCGAATATGGTATAAAGAATAAAGATAAAATTTTTTTTTAATCAGTCATATCACCCCTGCAGACATCTGGCTTTCCCTTCAGTTTGAGTTGGCCTAGTATATTTGAATAGATTGGCTCTTTATTTTTCTTTATTTTCACTTGATTTTATTGTATGGTTCACAAACGCTAATGGGTAAGTATTTCAAGATGTATTAAATACAATTAATTTTAAAATTAATACGTATGCTGCAACGGAAAAATCATGCTGTAACTAGGAGTAATGCAGATTGTTAGTATAAGAATCTCTGGATTCCCAAGGATTTAGTATTTTCATAGATTTTGCTATAGTCTTTAGAAATTCATGTTTTCAGCTCTTCTCTTGGCAATAAATATTTCTCGACTGTTTGGTCCAGACATTGTTCCTGTTGTGGCTTTGGAGTTGCATGTAGAGATTTGTTAGACTCCACAATGGATTGTGCAGCTGCAGCACTTGGTTTTGGTTTGGACATTTTGTGCCAAAGAGTAGACCAAGGATTGGAATCTGGGAGATCCTGATAAATGCCAGGGTGGTTGCGTTATGGAGAGGAAAGACTCAAGCACTGCAAATCCAAGATGAATAGGGTAGGAGGGAAACAAGGAAAATAGGCTGTAGGGAACAAATCTAAAGGCAAACTATGAAATCAGCAACTGAAAATGATTGTAGAATGGTGAGGGGAGAAGCAAGTCCCAAAGCAAGCCAGAATGTAATTATATGCTTTTAAAATGCGCCACTGTACATAGGTCTGTGGCCCAGATAGCTCCCTGAGTTTCGGGTCTAAAATCAACACATGTTGATAAATAAGGCTGCGTTTTAGTCACAGGTATTTTAGTAAAAGTCACGGACAGGTCATGGGCAGTAAACAAAAATTTATGGGCAGCCTGGCTCCTTCTGTGGGGGGGAAGGGAGAGAAGAGAGGAGGGAGTGGGGGCTGGTGCTGCAGGGGAGTTGGCAGGGCCATAGGCTCCCTACCTGGCTTCTCCCCCCGCCCCCCCCCCCACTCAGCTGCTTGGCGGAGGCGTGTTCAGGTAGCTCTGCATGCTGCCTCCGCCTGCAGGCACTTCCCCTGCAGCTCCCATTGGCTGCAGTTGCCAGCCAATGGGAGCTGCCAAGCCAGCGCTTTGGGCGGAGGCAACCCACAGAGCTGCCTGCTCACGCCTCCACCTAGCAGCTGAGCGAAAGGGATGTCACCGTTTTTGGGGAGCCCCCCAGGTATGCCTTGTCCAGAGACTGCCTCACCCTGTCTGGTGCCCCAACCACCTCCCACACCAAAACTCTGCGGTGGGGGCCCGAGACTGCCCCAGCAGCAGCTGGTGCACCTGGAACAGGGGCTGCCTGAGCTGTCCCTGAGCCAGGCGCACCAGCTGCTGCAAAAGTCACAAAGTCATGGAATCCATGACCTATGTGGCAAACTTGCAGCCTTATTCATAAATGTAGTTCTGTCTTGGGGAGTCTGCGGCAGTAGATTGAAACAGTTGCACCATGAGAGAGCTGAACCTCTGCATGCACTTCACATTAGGATGTGAAATTAACATTCCACTGAATGCTTTTAAAGAAGAAGCCATGACTACTGGGTATAACTTGATTTGAGGTGGACTTTACTGAAGAGATTTTCAAAGTGAGATAATCTTTTCTAGGTTTAGTGAATATATGCAAACAGTGCTGTTCATCCACTCTGTTAAATTAACTCCTATAAATGGTGAAAATATGGATCTCCCCAAAGAAAGTTAACTTTTTAATGTTCATTGCCAAACACTAAACCCTTTCCTGAATTTAAGATTTGCCTGTTGTCTAAAAATGCATTCATTCTCCTATGGGATAACTACTTGTAAGAACCAATGTGTCCAAAAAATTCCATTTTTATTGGTGACTGTTAGAATAAAATAGGAGAAATACACTGTGACTCTGGGAAAAGTATTGGTAGGAAAGGTTAATGTCCAGACTAAAGGCCACACACAGCTGACACTTCATGACTATTGGGTATGTCCATTAGGGATATTGATCAGAAATGAGACATAAGAGATTAAAAAGCGTCACCTCCTCTTAAATATTTGTGACCCAAATATGAACATGTGACATTTAGTATCTTCAAATATTTGAAGGTGTTAGCTAGAAAGCTATATTTAGATCTTTATTACTATTTATACACAACTGATTGGGAGCAATATTTCTTGACTGAAGAACTGATATATTTAGAGTGGGCACAAAGCTTTAATTTAAACTGTGTAATAATGTAACAGGAACCACTAACAAACAGCAGGCTAGTCCTCGTAGTGCTAAAGGGGTTGTCCATTTAGTTTCTAAGGATTTTAAATATTTTAATCTTGTATCCATTATCCATGGATTTCACTAGCTGCTGTGTTATAATAGGGACTGATTCCAGAAGCAAGTATGGGCACTTCTGAGAAGCAAATATGGGCACTTCTGAGGGAGTTGTAGAAGTTTAGATATTCTAATTTAATTGCTTAAGGCGCTGTTTTTCTCTAAAACCATAGATATAAATTACCCTAGTCATAAATTAAGACTATTTTGTTCTCAGAACTCAAATGTTACTGGGAAATCTGAAGCCCAAAAAATTAACATCACACTTTTCAGATAGCCACTGTGCTCTGAAATACATATTGGGCTAGATCCTCCACTCAGTCAGAACTCTGTTCAGACACAGTGGGTGGAGGTAAGGAATCCGTTGCAACTCCCTAATTCAGTACTGCCTGGCCCTGATGTAAGTTAAAGATAGTCCTCAAACTCTGCATTTACACTAGTGGAAGGTTTGGCATAGCAGGTTTCCACTCCAATACATGCCTCTTTAGCCTTTATTATGAATTGATAGTTCTGTGGTAAATTAGTTAGTCCAACTTCTGTTGCTACAGTTTAAAGATAAATAGGGTAGAGATTTGGAGGCTCTAGGAACACATGAAGATTGAAGACAGTAAGCGCAAACAGTTACAAATGTTGTTGTCACATACCCATTTATTCATCCTGAGAGAGTCCATGCACTGGCCAATGCCATATCCAGATTCAGTACCCAAAGACTTCATAGAGTTGGGTGGGATCTCAATGGGTGGTCATTGAGAGAGAGGTGGTTCCTGGCATGGTCCTACCAATGAGGTCTTCCATGGGTATTCCTCCCATTGGCGTCTTCCCACTTTTACACAACCAGGAAACCTCTTACATTGTTCTGACCACCACCTAATACCTGATGAATATGCTTTTTTCCTTATCTGTACTTTCCCACCCCATGAATATTGGGATGGCCTGTTTTTCATAGTTTTAGTTTTCCCCTTATTCTTACTGGCATCTATGCACATCTGTCCATAGTAACCTGCAGTCAGAGCATGACATTCCATGGTGTTACAATCAGGTATCTCGTGGTCTTGGGCAGTTGTTTTCCATTGCCGTCTATTTCTGTCACATCACCTGTTAGTACATCTTTTACAGGAATATTGTAACCTTACTGGCGTAGTGTTATTCCTAGGTCACCCATTCACATCAAGCATACTTAGCCATAGGCTTAAGCTATGTAGGCCTTGCATCCCAGCTGTGCATTACTTATACCTCATACACAATCATCGTTCCTAAATACTTGTCAGTCTTGTACTTAAATCTGTTTTACGTACATTGATTATATATGAAATAGCATATGAGTGGACCGTAACACTAAGTACAATGATAAATGGATGATAAAATTAACTAATTGGCTACACCTTTGTGCCTCCTCCATGCTTCCTCTGCTGGGACGGGAAATAAGCATGGGCACATGGCGCAGAAGACAATTATGTTGGCTTCATTTGTGCTAGTGAAGTTCTTTTGATTGTCCCCATAGCTTCTGCTTCCAGTGTGCATACACTCCATACATGTGAACTCAGATTCTTTTTGGCTAGCAGATTGTCTGGGGCTGTGCTAGGACCCCCTTTTGAGCCCTGAGCAGCCTTACCTTTTTACTTCCTGTCTGTGAATGCCACATCTTTAGTGCAAATGATCATAAGAGCGGCCATAGTGGGTCAGACCAAAGGTCCATCTAGCGCAGGATCCTGTCTTCCAACAGTGACCAAGCGAGGTGCCCCAGAGGGAATGAACAGAACAGGTAATCATCAAGTGATCCATTCCCTGTCACCCATTTCCATCTTCTGGCAGAGGCTAGGGACACTACCCCTGACCATCCTGACTAATAGCCGTTGGATCTATCCTCCATGAACTTAACTAGTTCTTTTTTGAGCCCTTTTATAGACTTGGCCTGCACAACATTCTCTGGCAAAGAGTTCCACTGACTGCATTGAGTGGAAAAAATACTTCCTTTTGTTTGTTTTAAACCTGCTGCTTATTAATTTCATTTGGTGACCCTTAGTTTTTGTATTATGAGGAGTAAATAATTTACTTTCTCCACCCCAGTCATGATTTTATAGACCTCTATCCTATCCCCCCTTAGTAGTCTTTTTCCGAACTGAAAAGTCCCAGTCTTATTAATCTCTCCTCATATGGAAGCTGTTCCATACCCCTAATCATTTTTGTTGCACTTTTCTGAACCTTTTCCAATTCCAATACATCAGTTTTGAGATGGGGCGGCCACACCTGCATGCAGTATTCAAGATATGGGCGTACCATGGATTTATAGAAAGGCAATTTGATATTTTCTGTCGTCTTATCTATCCTTAATGATTCCCAACATTCTGTTTGCTTTTTTGACTGCTACTGCACATTGAGTGGCTGTTTTCAGAGACCTATCCACAATGGCTCCAAGATCTTTCTTGAGTGGTAACAGCTAATTTAGAATCATTTTATATGTATATTTGGGATTGTTTTCCTATGTGCATTACTTTTTATTTATCAATATTTAAATTCATCTGCCATTTTGTTGCCCAGGGACTCAGTTTTCAGAGATCCTTTTGTAGCTCTTCTCAGTCTGCCTGGGACTTAACTATCTTGAGTAGTTTTGTATCGTCTGCAAATGTTGCCACTTCACTGTTTACCCCTTTTTCCAGATAATTTATGAATGTTGCAATGGACTGGTCTCAGTATAGACCCTGGGGGACACCATTATTTACCTCTCTCCATTCTGAAAACTGACCATTTATTCCTACCCTTTGTTTACTATCTTTTAACCAGTTACCAATCCGTGAGAGGACCTTCCCTCTTATCCCATGTCACTTACAAATAACATTCTCTCATAGGATATAGGAAATTCAGGGCCTTATGGCTGATCTACCTTACACAGTGTTCCATAAAGATAAGGTAACTCTTTGGAAGGAACTTGGAGTGCAGCCTAAGATTTTCCAGTTTTCACTTAACTGGAAAGTGAATCAACTGATTTTTTTCTTTCCCAAGACTCGCTTTGGGGGGAAGCTAAATTGGACAGTATTAAGGGTCAAGCTTTTTACACCCAAAGATTGTTTATGTAAGTATCTAACTGTTTTAGAATGTGGTAGCTAAGTTAAATCCACCCAGGCAGGTTAAAGACTTGGTTAAAGATGTTCCATGAGGAATTAGGCAACATCCTTAAGAAGCATTCCTATTTCAGAAATTTGCGAGATGGCTACAGGGGATCAGTCCATACTTTTATCTAGCACTGTTCCTTAGTTGATGCTTCTAGATCAGATGTCCTTTTTGGTAGAGCAATGCTACAATTTTTGTTTAAATAGAACTCCCAGACCCACCTCATAATTCTGAGGTAACTGCTTGCTAGTCACTAGAAGAGGAATCCATGTTGAAAATCACTTGGAAGTGACGTTTGATGGTCTTCAATAACTGATTCTTCAAGATGTGTTGTCCAGATGGATTCCACAACTCACCCTATTTACCTGCTGCTACAGTATTCTGTACTACTGGCAATGGAACTGAGGAACTGCTCTGTTTTTGTGCTCTGGTGGGGGGCCGTGCAGGCACAGCCCCAACAGACACTGGTAGCTAAAAAGAATTTGTCATATGCTTGGGGTGCACGTACATCACAAGTGGAATTCATGTGAACGCAGTTACTAAAGATGACTGTTCATTCTTTGACTAATTGTCCCTATGAGTGCTCCAGTTCAGGATGTGCATTTGCCCAGGCGCTTTTATAGGAGATTTTGTCAGCAGCATCCATGGGTCTGCTCCTTCACCCTACATGTTCTTGTGCCCTGAAGGAAGGGTATATAGAGAAGAGTGGACCCACCGCCACTCCCGATTCCTGCTCAACTGCTTGTGGCTCAAGAGGGAGTGTTGGGTGTCCACTTAGCTATGTGGGTAACTTGCTAATTTTTCTTTGTTTGTTCTTTACTTGAGTATTTTCTTTCTCATTTATTAAGCAGAATTTGTGCTTTGGGGTGGTCCCATTTCCCCCCCCCCCCCCCCAATTTGGGCCTATCATCCAACATAACTGGTTAGGAAACTCACTCACCATAGCCCTCCATCTGCAGCCTTTCCTAACCAGTTATGCCCAAGACTCTGGGCTTCAAGCATTGTCAGACCTGCCCACAGGTCTTTCTCCTGCAGCAACAGGCATTCTAGCTGCCTCTGCTGTCTTCCAAATGTAAGATCTGCACTGCTTTCAAAGGCAGATTTAAAATGAGAAGGCTGGAGTAAAACTCCTTTATAAAACATTCTTTGAGACCTGCAGGATCTGAGGTGCCCCCCCCATCCTTCCCCGGTACATTAGCTTCAGCTGCTCAGAGCACCTCAGTGACCATGGGGGCTTTTCAGAGTCTTCCAGACAACCAAAAAAAGACCCTATTCTCCAGAATAAAAAACAAAAGGAGGGGAAAATCACCTTTTCAAACCACATCTAAAGATGCCTCACATCCTGGTATGAGTACTTTTTCTTCTATCCCCCTGTAGTATAGAAACCCCAGCACAGGCTCAAAAGAGTTCTCTGAGTACCAAGAAGCCAGCCAGCCACCAAGCAAACAGGAGCATCATCGGTACTGGACTCAGTGCCTGTGAAGCACAAGAACTCCTTTAACACCTAGGTGCCCTAGTCTTCAGTACAGTCTCTGGTACCTCCCACATGCTGACTCCCGAGGAATACTATCCAGATCCATGGTACCATCTAGGTTCCTCTCCCACGAGGATGTTTGATTCTCGGAAGAGTCTGAATCCCTTCTCAGGGGTAACAGGAGGCACCCACTTATGTTTCTGGGTCAACTTACCCTTGCATGACTACTCAATCTCTAGTACTGATGCAGTCTCCAGCCATCCACAGGCTTTCTGAACCATCTCTGAGGGGGTATTGAGAAGGATTTCCCACTGGTATCAATTTACCCGTCAGATCCACTGTTCTGTCTGTGAAATCTTGATGCGGTTATTGGTCCATCACTGGCTCCCAGTACCAACATGACCACTGGTACCGACACCTTGCCCTTCTGGTGGTACTTGCTCTGATTGTGAGGTATCGCTTCAGGGTTCCTCCAACTTCCAGTTCTACCTTTCCTCTTTTGGTGTATGTCCTGAGGAAGATACTCCCAGCAGGAGATACACCTGGCAATGCTGGCAGGAACGATCTTGGAGTACTACCCCCTTTTCCTTAATCTAACCACAGTGGGCCACCTAAGGTGAGCAGTTTTAAAGGATACTCTCATGTAAGAGAGCACATTAGGAACAGCAACCACACCAACACCGGGTCCTATCCCTCAGAGGGATTCTCCAGAGGAGCAGGAGCCAGGTGCAGAAGTGGACAAACACCTCCTTCCCCCAAATCCTCCTCCTCAGTAGACACAATTATCTCCCCTTCCCACGGCCTTCCAATGCAGATGATTTCAGGGCCTTCCAGGAATTTATGAAAAGGATTGCAGAGGCGTTACAAATCCTGCTAAGAGATACAGGAACTTGATCATTTTTTTCAGAACATTCTCCAAGGCAAAATCACCTTGCCCATCAACAGTGATGTCACCAGCCCATGTGGTGTGGTAAACTCCAGCTACCATACCACGCACTTGTAAGAGGGCCAGTGAAAAGATACTATATTCACCCCCAAGGCCTCAAAGTACTTTCTCCCACTGAACCCCCAACTATTTGGTTGTTGATGCTGTTAACAAAAGGAACAGACAACCACTGTCTAGATCAATGCCATCTGACAAGGAGCTGAGAGGGCTAGACCCGTTTAGCTGGAAGAGTTACTCCCCTGCCACTTTGCAATTCAGAGTAGCCGGTTACCAAGCCCCGATGACAAAATATGATTTCCCAAAATATTCTCAGTTCTTGCATTTTATTGAACTTCTGCCACAGGACTAGGAGGAGTAGTTTCAAACCCCCATCACAGAAAGCCAGATCATTGCTAAGGCCTCACTCAATGCTGCTGATGCAGCTATGTACTGCTATAGTAGTTTTGAGTTTTTGGTTCCAATCCTCCAGCCTACTCCAAAAAGTACAAAACACTGGAGAACCTTCTGGGTCTTAAGCTGTTTAGTAACATTGCAGACAGGTCCTTCCAGTCACAAAAAGACTGGGCATCATTGCAATCCCTCAGCATCTACACACCTGCAGCAACAAGAAAATTCAGTATGCTCGAAAGGCAGCTCCACAGTCTTGCTCAGGCCATTATAGCCCATGAGACTTGTGGAACCTCTCAGAAAGAAGCCAAGATTCTCTAAGAAAGGGCTATCCTCCAGTTACATAAGTCAGTGACTCTCAAAACAGTTGTTTTGACCAGTTGGTCAAGAGTCATAATCGGTCTCCCATTCCAGATCATATGCTATACCCATCCCCCCTCAACACCCTTGTGGTGCTCCTCTCTGATTTCCTGCCTGCCTGAGAGCTTATCACCTCTGACAGATCCTGGAGGTGTTTTCAGTGGGCTGTTCCATTCAGTTCAGCTCCCTCTTTCCCATCCTTCCTCTCCATCCCACTTCAGGTATGCTTCTTATCGGGCTGTCCTAAAACAGCAAATACAATCCCTTCTAATTATGGGACGATCAAACCTGTTCCATTGGACTTCGTCAGAAAAGGAGTACTACTTAGTCCCCAAGAAAAATGGATGCTGGAGACAGGACATTGAAAACCTTCATCCTCTCGCAGTGTTTCAAAATGGTAACTCTCAGCAATAATTCCTTCTCTGGATCTGGGAGATTAATTTGTCTCCCTTGATCTTCAGGATGCTTATTTTCCTATGTGTACATCTCATCGCTGTTCCACTCTTTGGGTCTCCTCGATGGAGAAGAGTCTACATTGAGACACACACAACAAATAGACTTCATAGGGGCCACTCTGGACTACATTACCTCCAGAGCATGCTTTCCCACAGGCAGGTTTGTTACATTGTAAAACAAGGCTGGACTTTGTAACAGAGCCTGCACGCCACAGCAAAAGGCTTGCCTTCCACCCCGGGCCACATAGCAGCATGTACCCTGTTGTAACACGGTTGGCAAGACTACACTCCTATTGTCTTCAAGCCTGGTTGAGGGCAGTTTACACATGGAGTAAACAGTTTATCCAACTGGGTATCAATACCCCAGATGGTCCTCAACTTCTCCCAACAGGTGTGGGGGCAAAAAGTCTGTGTGGGAGTTCCATTCTTGAATTCCCCTCCCACAAAGATAATCCCCAGATGCCTTCCTTCTAGGTTGGGGTACTCACTTTAAAAACTTTACAGCTTGGGGCAAATGGAATCCCTCAAGAGGCCACTCTAGTCACATTTTAGAATTGGGGAGTCCGTTAGGCTTGCCATTGCTTTACACTCCATATCAGGAGCCACTCAGTGCTGAATAACAACGTATTACATAAATCATTGAGGAGCAGGATCTTGGTCTGTGCACAGAATCCATAAAATAATGGAACTGGTGTATATCTGAGCATACCGAGATCAGTGGCTCATCTGCCGGGGCTATAGAACACCATAGCAGACACCCTCAGCAAGGTTTTCTGCCGTGACCATGCATGAGTGGGAGTTCAATGTTCCAGTATTCTGGAAGATTTATTACCTGGGGTCTTCCAGAGATTTCTTTGATGCCATCAATATGAAGGCCTGATTATCTTGCTTGAGAGGAGGACACAGACACAGCTTGCTGGAAGATGAGGCCAAGAGATAACAAGAACATGTACTCTTCTGTATTTGTCTCCTGACACCATTACTTCCTCAAAATCCTGAACAGGTTGAAACAGGAGAGATCAAGGACCATCTTCATAATGCCGTTGTGGCGGCCAAAGTAGATATAGTTCAAAGAGCTCTTCCAACTGTCCTTGCCAGGGCCGGCTCTAGGCACCAGCAAAACAAGCAGGTTCTAGGAGTGGCATTCTAGCCCCTAGAAATGTGCCCCAGCTCGCCTCCGCCTGCTCCCCTGAGCACACTGCTGCTGCTCCGCTTCTCCCCCCTTCCCGTCTTGCGCGGCAAGCCTGGGAGGGAGGAGGAGCCGAGCGGCGGCGTGCTCAGGGGAGGCGGCGGTGGTGGAGCAGAGGTGAGCTGGGGCGGGGAGTGTTTCCTCTACCCGCCATTCCTTCCTGCCCTTCCCCCCCCACCCTCGCTCACCTCTGCTCTGCCTGCTCCCCTGAATGCGCTGCCTCTCCCTCGCCTGGGAGGGAGGGGAGAGAAGCGGAGCAGCGAAATGTTCAGGGGAGCAGGCGGAGCAGAGGTAAGCTAGGGCAGGCAGTTGCAGGGTGGGAGCCGCAGGAAGCAATGGGGGGGGCAGGGATTTTGGGAGGGGGCGGAGTTGGGGGTGGGGACCACAAAAAAAGCGGGGGGTGGCCAAAAATTTTTTGCTTCGGGCATCAAAAATCCTAGAGCCAGCCCTGGTCCTTGCAACTACATCTCCGCCTTCCTTTGATAGCAGACCTCACCCAGGTGTCAGGATACACTGTCCATCCCAACTTCTTGTCACTTCATTTTAGGGCGTCACTGCTAATAGCTCTCGGGACCTCTAGCATAGACCAGAACTACTCTCCAAACAGCAATGTGCAATAGTAGAAAAAGCAACTGTTTTCATTGTAATGGAAGAGTGGAAATGTGTCCAGATCTGGTGCAGTCTCTGAGCTGTACCTGCTGTCAAGTCTTCCCTTTCCAACATTCTTGGTTACCTGCTAAACTTGAAAACCACAGGGTTATCACTGAGCTCAGTTAAGGTTTACCTGGCTGTCATTGCAGCCTTCTTTCCCTCCTTCCCTCTCCCTCCCCAATTGAAGAGTATTCATTCTTCACTCACCTGACCACTGCAAGGTTCGTTTAAGCCTGTTTATCCTTTTTCCTACCTCAAGGAACCTACTCCTCTATGGGACCTCAACTTAGTTTTCAATGCACTGAGGAAAAACACCATTAGAACCTATGGGGGGCTCTCCCCTCCATTTATCTTTCAAGACCTCTTCCCTATAGCCATCCCCTTGTCTAGTAGAGCTGTGGGCCCTTATGGCTGACCCACTGTACATGGTATTTATCATGACATGGTGACATTACATTCCTACCTTCATTTCCTGCCTAAGGTAATCTTCAGAGTTCCACGTTAATCAGGACACTCATCTATCAGTCTTGTCCCACCTCTCACTCTTCAAGAGAAGAAGCTAGTCTCCAAATACTAGACATAAGAGTTCCAGCTTTTTACCTTGACAGGATTAATCCCTTCAGGACTTCTCCTAGACTTTTTATCACTGTCACAGAACGAATCAAAGAGGACCCAATCTCCTCCCAAAGGCTGTTTAAGTCGGTATTTGGGATGTTTATTAACCTGTTACAATGCCTCAGAGATATGTCATTGTCCTAGTGATTGCTTATTCCACCGGAGTCCAGTCTACCTCTGTCGCCTTACTGAAGAAGGTGTTCATCTTGGATATTTGCAAAACTGCAACCTGGTCATCAATGCATATGTTTTTCCAGCCCTATGCTGTTACGCATGCTTCCAGAGCCGGCATAACTTTTGGTGATTGTTCTATGTTCCGTATTGAATCCACTTCCTGAGCAGCCACCTCCATAATTGATGTACTGCTCGAGAATCTTCTGCAGTGGCGCACCACAGAGATAACTGATCAAGGGACAGGTTTACTTAGGTTGTAATTACAGTAATTGGACTTCTTAGGTGGAGCATCCACAGGGACAAACTACTACCTGCCCTCCTTGCTCTCTGCTTCAGTCGTTCTTTTGGACTTTGTAGTTGAGAAGGAACTAGAGCTGCAGTTTGCCTGCTTTTCCCTATATACCATAACATTGGCGCATGAGGATGTGTAGTACACAAGTGCAGACCCTCAGGCACTGCTGATAACATCTCCACCAAGCATGCATGGGCGCATGTACATCCTGAAATGGAGCCTCCATAGGGACAAAACATTTTGAACGCCAATTACTGTACAAAGTAACCACCTTCTCTAGCCTCTTCAGGTGAGTTTATTTCTGCTTGTGCCATCTGAGTGGTGTAAAGTGGATTTAGCAGACAGTATAATTTGGCCCTTCTGAACTTTTTTTATTGCTTATTTTAGGAAGTGCATGTATGTAACACATGCATATGAATACACATAACAAATACATATATTCTCTTCAGTGTGTATTCTGAGTCATCAGGTATTTAATCTAGTTCAGTGGTTCTCAAACTTGAGCAACCTGAGGACCCCCATTTTGATTTAAAATTTTTCGGGGACCTCCAAGCCCCCTGCTCAGCCCCAGGCCACACCCCCATTCCATCCCTTCCACCAAGGCCCTACCCCCACCACAGTTCTTCCCGGCTCTGCTCTACCCCTGCCCCTCCTCTTCCCTGCCACTTTCCACCCCTCCCCTGAGCGTGCCCCATACCAGTGCCTTCTCCATGTTTGGAACAGCTGTTCAGTGGCGTGCAGGAGGCGCTGGGAGGGTGGGGGCATAGTTAATCAGCTGGGCCTGCGGACCTATTGGAGTACCCTCGAGGACCCCCATTTGAGAAACGCCTATCTAGTCAAATTTTGCCATTTGTGTACTTTTACTAAGCTATTTTGAGACTGAATTTAAAACTATGCATATAGCTAAAAAATGTCTACCCATTACAAGTAACATTACCACAACTGAAGGGCTATACACACTGTTTTATTACAGTTCAGGTTAATTTTTTGTGTTTGGCAGCTGTCAGTTTCATTGCTTCCCTTGAATAGTCAATCAACTTTGCGTACCTTTTACATAGTCAGTATATTTTTGTTATGCCTTTCACACAGCAAGAAGGCGGTTGGGGCGGGAATCGTCTTTACATTTTAAAGATTGGAAAACCACAAAAGAAGCAGGGAGACTTAAACAGAAGAATTATTTTAAACTACATCTGACTCATTTTTATAAACTACCCATATTTGAAGTTGTGTGTCTGCAAGCGGTTTAGTGCCCTATTGGGAAACACGATTGTTGCTCAAGTGCAAGCATTTAATTTGGCTATACATGAGGCTTTTTCCTAATTTTGCACTGTTACAGAGGCGCTTCCATTGCTGGTGAGAGTTATTCAGTCACCAGATGCCAAAGCCAAAGAGAACGTCAATGCAACAGAGAACTGTATTTCAGCAGTAGGGAAGATCATGAAGTTCAAACCTGATTGTGTAAATGTTGAGGAAATCCTGCCACACTGGTTATCATGGCTTCCACTACACGAAGACAAAGAAGAAGCTGTTCATACTTTCAATTACCTGTGTGACCTAATTGAGAGGTAAGGTAAAAATGTACTTTGATATAATGCATAAAATAAGCATACTTGTAGTCTGCTTATTTTTCTTATACACAGTCTCCAATAATGGGACCTATACTCGTTTTTATTTCTCTAGTATACGCATTATCTTGAACATGAAAATTAACGTCTTTCATATTCCATTAGTAAGGCTAAGATTTTTGTCATATATTTTTAGTAAAAGTCACAGGTCACGGGCAATAAAGAAAAATTCATGGAAGCCAAATGACCTGTCCCTGACTTTTTCAAAAATTTCCATGATAAAATGGGAAGGGGCTGGGAAGCTGTGGGATGACTGGGAGCTCTGGGGGCCCTCACCGCCCATAGGGACTCAGAGCTCTAGGGTCCCCCTGCCCATGGCAGTTTGGCGCTTGAGGGGCCCTGCTGCTTCAGGCGACAGGGGTACCTCACACCTCCCTGCCACTGTGGGAGACGGTGGGACCCTGCAGCTGCTGGGCCTGAAGTCACGGAGGTCTTTGGAAGTCATGGATGCTGTGAATTCCGGGATCTCCATGACAAAATCATAGCCTTATTCATTAGTAACAAATTTAATTCTAGTTTTCAATAGTGTCTAGTTAAATGTTTTCGTATCTTGCATCCAATTGCTGTGCTGATATAGTATCAGCATGAGACCTTAAGGAAAATTCCAGCAGTTCTTTGACACCGTTCCTATGATCACTTACCAGTATTGCAACATAAATAGACATTTTAACTACCAGCAACATGCAAAACAGATGGCCGCTTTTCTTCCGTAATTGGTTTATAAAACATCTTTGTTTGTTGATGTGCTTTGATCTTTCAGGTGTTCATGAAGCAGCTACGTAAGAAGTAAACAGTGAAACAATGCAGATAGTCCAGTTTTAGAGTACAGTGCTGGTGTCTCCCTTAGTGCAGTTCTGAAGTACTGGCAAGTAGCCCAATCAGTGAAGTCCTGCGGTGAATTCTAATACTACCTAAAGAGGTTCTCTCTCCTTCCAGTGTTCTCAATATAGATACCCAGTCTTGGAAGTGCTTATACACTGTATGAAAGCCCAGAATCTTCTGGAAAGTTTTGACCATTGGGTGATATGTAGACTTCTTTTCAAAGATCACTAGGCAGCCCACAGTCTGTGCATTCAGCAGATGACTACTTTACTCTGTCACAAAACTGGGAAAACAGAGACCTTCAACCTCATGCTGATCAGTGTAAGGTTTGCAATCATGACTCATTTACCATCTATCACTGATAAGTCTTGCAACTTCTGATATAGCCAAAAACTTGCTACCTGAATTTTCCACCTTAATCAAAACAAAATGGAATCCTACAAAAAGTGGAAACATGGTCAAATTGCTGAGGAGAACAAAAGAATAGCAGAAGCGTGTAGGGATGAAGAAAGGATAAGCATACAATGAGTTACACCTTAAAGGCAATAAAAAGAGATTCTTTAATAAGAGATTCTGGGCTTTCATACAGTGTGCACTTCCAAGACTGGGTATCTATATTGAGAACACTGGAAGGAGGGAGAACCTCTTTAGGTAGTATTAGAATTCACTGCAGTCATCTGGTACATAGGGTGATCTATCGTCCAGACATCTGGTACATTAGGAGCAAGAGAAGAATGAAGAAAAGTGTACTTTGCATAGCAGGGAAGGAGAGCTGATGACATCAGGAAGTTTGATGTGTTTAATGCTGTTTTGCTTCATTCTTCACTAAAAAGGTTAATAGTGACCAGTACTCAACACAATTAATATTAACAAGATGGAAGGAACACAAGCCAAAATAGGGAAAGAAGGTGTTAAAGAATATTTAAGAACACAAGAATGGCCATAGTGGGTCAGTCTAATGGCCATCTAGCTTGGTATCCTGTCTTCCAACAGTGGCCAGTGCCAGATGCTTGAGAGGGAGTGAACAGAACAGAGCAACTGTCGTGTGATCCATCCGCTGTTGTCCAGTCTGAGCTTATGGCAGTTGGTGGTTTAGGAATATCTGGAGCATGGGGTTATCATCATCTACCATCTTGGCTAGTAGGCATTGATGGACCTATCCTCCACAAATTTATCTAATTCTTTTTTGAACCCAGGTACACACTTGGCCTTCACAGCCTCCTCTAGTAATGAGTTCAAGTAGTTGACTGTGCATTGTGTGAAGAAGTACTTCCTTATGTTTGTTTTAAATCTGCTGCCTGTTAATTTAATCGGGTAACCCTTGGTTCTTGTGTTATGTGAAGGGGTATAAAACTCTTCCCCTATTCACTTTCTCCCCACCATTCATGATTATATAGACTTCTATCATATCCCCCTTTAGTCATCTCTTTTCCAAGATGAACAGTTCCAGTCTTTTTCATCTCTCCTCAGATGGAAGCTGTTCCATACCCCTGATCATTTTTGTTGCCCTTCTCTGTACTTTTTGTAATTCTAAACTATCGTTTTTGAGATGGGACAACTGGAACTGCACGCAATGTTCAAAGTGTGAATGTACCATAGATCTATATAGCAGCATTGTTTCCTGTCTTATAGTCTATCTCTTTCCTAAGAGTTCCTAAAATTCTTAGCTTTTTTTTGACTGCCACTGCACATTGAACAGATGTTTTTAGAGAACTATCCACTGTGACTCCAAGATCATCTGAGTGTAAATAACTAATTTAGACTCCCTTTTGAACTTAGGATTGTTTTCCAATGTGTATTACTTTGAATTTATCAACATGGAATTTCATCTTCAGTTTTGTTGCTCCATTCACCCAGCTTTAGGCAATCCCTTGGTAGCTTTTTGCAGTCAATTTTGGATTTAATTATCTTAAGGAATTTTGTGTCTTCAAATTTTGCCACCTCACTGTTCACTCCATTTTCCAGGTCACTTATGAATATATTGAACAGTACTGGTCCCTGTACAGATTATTGAGGCCCCTGCTATTTACCTCTTTCCATTGTGAAAAATGACAATTTATTTCTGCCCTTTGTTTCCTATGTTTTAACTAATTACTGATCCATGAGAGGACCTTACCTCTTATCTCATGACTACTTACTTTATTTAAGAGGCTTTATTGTGGGACCTAGTCAAAGATTTTCAGAAAGTCCAAGTGCACTACATGCACTGGATCACCTTATTGACATTCTGAGAATTCTAATAGATTGGTGAGGCATGACCTCCTTTTACAAAAGCCATGTTGGCTCTTCCCCGATATGTTGTGTTCATCTATGTGCCTGATAATTCTTTCCTTTACTATGGGTTCAGCCAGTTTGCCTGATACTGAAGTCAGGCTTACCAGCCTATAATTGCCAGGATCGCCTCTGGAGTCTTATAAAAATTGGTTACATGATCTATCCTCCAGTCATCTGGTACATAGGGTGACCTTAAGCAGTAGGTTACATACCATAATCAGTAGTTCTGCAATTTCATATCTGATTTCCTTGAGACTCTTGGGTGAATACCATCTGGTCCTGGTGATTTATTACTGTTTAACTTATCAATTTGTTCCAAAACCACCTCTATTGATACCTCAGTCTGGAACAGTTCCTCAAATTTGTCACTTAAAAAGAATGGCTCAGGTGTATCTCCCTTACACTCCTCTGCAGTGAAGAGTGATGCAAAGAATTAATTTAGCATCTCTGCAATGGCAGAGATAAGTTAGGTAAGTTCAATATAATCAAGTTGACAGGGGCTGATGAAATGCATTCTAGGGTACTTAAGGAACTAGCTGCAGCAATCTCAGAACTGTTAGCAGTTATCTTTGAGAACTCATGGAGGGTGGGTGAGGTCCCGGAGGACAGTTTAGGTCCCAGAGAATTGGAGACTGGGAAACATATAGTAACTATCATTAAAAAGGGGAGCAAAGAGGACCCACAGAATTACACACCAGTCAGCCTAACTTAATACCTAGAAAGATACTGAAACAAATATTCAACAATCAGTTTGTAAGCATCTAGGGGATAATAGGGTTACAAGGAATAGCCAACTTGTCAAGAACAAGTCATACTAAACCCACCTAATTCTTTTACGGTGTTAATGGCCTAGAAGCAATGTGTCTCGATGATTGGTCCGTGGACCAGTGCTCGTTCCTGAGCTCTCCCTGGCACAGTTTAGGAAGGCAGTAAGCCGGTCCCTGGTATCAAAAAGGTTGAGAAACACTGGCCTAGGGAATGGGGGCGGCGAAGCAGTAGACATGATGTATTTTGATTTTTAGTAAGGCTTTCGATACAGTCCAGTGTGACACTCTCATAAGCAAACTAGGGAAATGCACTCTGGATGAATTTACTAGATAACTGATTGAAAGACTGCATTCAGAGTATTATCAGTGGTTTGCTATCACACTGCTATGGGGGGAGAGGGGGAGGAGAAGCATATTTAGTGGGGTCCTGCAGGGTCAGTCCTGAGTCCATTACTAGTCAATATTTTCATTAATGATTTGAAGAGAGGGTATATTTGTAGAATTTGCCAATGAGACAAAGCTGGGAGGGATTGCAAGCACTTTGGAAGACAGGATTAGAATTCAAAAGAACATTGACAAATTGAAAAATTTGGTCTGAAATCAACAAGATGAAATTCAATAAAGACAAGGGCAAAGTACTACACTTAAGGAAAAATCAAATACACAACTACAAAATGGGGAATTAACTGGCAAGGTGGTAGTACTGCTGAAAAGAATCGGTTATAGTGGATCACAAATTGAATGAGTCAACAATGTGATTCAGTTGCAAAAAAGGCTGATATTTTGGGCTCTATTAATAGGTGTGTTCGTAAGCAAGAGGGTGGAGGTAATTGTCCCACTTGACTCAGCACTGATGGAGGCCTCAGCTGGAGTAGAGTGTTGAGTTCTGGGTGTTGCACTTTAGGAAAGATGTGGACAAATTTGAGAGTCCAGAGGAAAGCAACAAAAATGATGAAAAGACCTATAAGGAAAAGTTTTGTTTTTTAAAAATGGCTGGATATGTTTAGTATTGAGAAAAGAAGATTGAGGGGGGCCCTGAGAACAGTCTTTAAATATGCTAAGGGCTGTTATAAAGAGGATAATGATCAATTGTTTTCCATGTCCACTGAAGGTAGGACAAGATGTTATGGGCTTAATCTGCAGCAATGGAAATTTAGGTTAGAGATTAGGAAAAACTTTCTAACTATAAAGGGCAGTTAAGCACTGGAAAAGGCTTCTAAGGGAGGTTGTGGTGCCCCCGTCATTGGAGGTTTTTAAGAACATGTTGGACATGCAAGGGATGGCCTAGGTGGTTATTTGGTCCTGTCTAAGTGTAGGGGGCTTGTTCTTCTGCAGTGCAGGGGGCTGGACTCGAGGTCCCTTCCAGCCCTATGATTATATCTTTCATTCTTGGTTTACAATCATAGAGCAGATTGTGATAACTCATGGAGTACCTACAAGCGTCAAATCTCATGATGCTTAGTATAAACCAGGGTTTGAAACCGAAATGGTACTGGTGGCATTGTTAGATATCCTGGTGATGGATAATTGTATGCCTGCGCTGATACTGTTAGACCTGTCAGCTGTCTTCATTACCATTTGGGTCTGTTTTATTCTCCCTTTAATCTTCTCAACGCCTTTGATTAACAAGCACTAACCCTTTTCATATTTCAAAGTCCTTGTATTGTGGCATTCCTCACTCTAGGTCAAGGGAGGCTGGCTGGCTCTCCCTTTGGAGCTAGTCAGTACCACTTTCCATCAGCTCTGGGAGGGAGTGAGTAAATCAGTTTAAAATATACGAAGCTTTCCCTACCACAGTGCTCCAGTCCCTGCTGTATGGACTTTCCCAGCATAACCGTATTAAACTTCCAACAGTGTGGGCTGGCCTGCTCTGCTGAAGCCTATCTAAGGCACATAACTTTTCTGATAAAGCACAGCCCAGCTTTATAAATAAGGAATGTTCAAATTAGCCAGATCTTAAAATGACAAAAATGGAATTTTCTTCTAGAACAGGATGCACTTAATGATGCTGAATAACCTCAGGTATGAATGTGCAGTTCTAAAAATCAGAAATGTCTTGAAAAGCAGTTAACTTACATACACAATCTATGTTTATCTTTTTTAATTAGAATGCTAACACTGACATATTTGTAACATGTATACTTTTTTGATCTCCATCAGTAACAACCCAATTGTCCTTGGTCACAACAATGCTAATCTTCCCAGAATATTCAGTATAATTGCGGATGGTGAAATTCATGAAGCAATTAAACACGAAGATCCATGTACTAAACGGTTGGCTAATGTTGTTCGTCAAGTGCAGGTGAATGTGAATTTATTTTATTGTAAAGGGAATCATTCTAGTTTGCTCTGAGATTTAGGAATTGTAAAACTAATGTTCAGAACCTATTCTCTAATAAACATGATGCTGCAACCAGTGTTCACTCTAAGAAGAAATATTCCAAATTGATTCCTAATAGATTCAGTGCAACAATCCAGATTAATCATGATAACGCTATGTAAGGTACTTGAACCAGAGGGTGTGTATGTTTTTATGACTCATGTAATTTTTGAAGTATTCATAAAAAAAATAAACACTTGGAACAATTGCATGGTTTACCTTTTACCTAACTCCCTTTAGTTTCCTTTACCTTTTCTCAGGTGATTTGAACTACGCTTTTTAATTTCTAAACGTTTATTTTGCATGAAATCCAAAAGTTTATTAAAATGACCCAGAAACTGGGCAGCTACAGGGCAAGGATACACAGGCTTATTCAAGAAGAACCTCGTGAATTCTATGTTGGAAGAGACTGAGTAGAGTGAAGTGTCAGCTCCATAGCTGTATGCTACCTTTACTATACAATGTCATTGATGCATTTTGGGTTTCAATGGAAACTGCTTGTGTAAGGGCATTTTAAAAAAAAAAGAGTAAGCAAAACCTACACATTTAGTTCTATAAGATAGGGGCAAGAGAAGGAGGGCAGTACTGAAATGTATTTATTTTTAGGTTTTTTTAGATAATAGAAGCACCTACTTCAACCTCTGGTTGACCTGTACAAAATATAAAATTCAAAATAAAATCACATTAAATTACTTAAGTCTCTGCCATTACCCCCAGCCACAAATCTTAATTATCCTATGTCAATAGCCTTGTCCAGCCCATCCTCAGATGGCAAAGATGAACTTTTTATGATGATACAACTGACTGATGAAGCAAGGCTTTGAATGGAGGGCGGTTCTTCCACGTTCAGAACTATGGGGAAATAAAGTGGCCGTACTTGATCAAGAAATTGCATCTCTAAGTAAAAAGAAAAGGAGGACTTGTGGCACCTTAGAGACTAACCCATTTATTTGAGCATAAGTTTTCGTGAGCTACAGCTCACTTCATCGGATGCATTGAAGTGAGCTGTAGCTCACGAAAACTTATGCTCAAATAAATGGGTTAGTCTCTAAGGTGCCACAAGTCCTCCTTTTCTTTTTGCGAATACAGACTAACACGGCTGCTACTCTGAAACATCTCTAAGTAAACTTGCATAGTTGCTAACTACCCCACTGTGGAAGCTGGTGGAGGAGCAATGAACAGAGGTTACTCCTAGGGGAATTCTGCATTTAAAAAAATAAAAATTCTGTGCACAATATTTTAAAATTTTGCAGATTTTATTTGTCAAAATAACACTATATAATCATGCCACTTTCAATTATTTTGGTAATTTATTTCAAAATACCTGTCAGGAAGTATTCCTGTAACAATGCCTCATAGGAGCAGAGTTAAGGAAACCCCTGTGGCAACCCAGTTCCTGCTTCTCTGCCCCTTCCCTCCCACCCCACACCCAAGCCCAGCTCCGAGGCTAGACACCCACACCCCCTTGCCCTCCAGAGCCCAGCTACCAGGCCACACACCCACACCCCTTTCCCCTCCAGAGCCCAGCTGTGGGGACAGACACCCTCATCTCCCAGAGTCCAGCCACAGGGCCAGATATTCACACTCCTCCAGAGCCCAGTCACAGGGACCCCCTGCCCTAGATACCCCACAGCCCATCTCTCCCTCAAGAGCCTAGCTGCAGGGCCAGGTACCTGCACCCCTCCCCACACAGAGCCCAGTCACTCCCCCCTACACACACACACAGGGAGAAACAGCCTGATGCTGGGTCTTGGGCTTGTATGGAGTTTCCTGCACACTGCCTCCTTCCTTCAGGGCATGCCAGAAACTGCAGCTGCTGGGAATTCTTCAGCTCTGTTCCCCTTCCCCCAGCAGTGTATTCGATTTGCGAGCTGGGCTCTGCGGGTCCAGAGGCCCCTACTGGCAGCCAGCAGCTCTGCAACACCAATTCTGTGAGGGCGGGGGGAAAGGGAAATTGTGCATTGTGCAGTGGCGTAGAATTCTCCCAGGAGTAAGGACGCGTAGGCTGCTTGAGGCAATGATATCTGATTGAGAAGGCAAGTTTTTAATTTTAAAATTGCCACTTTATTTCGGAGTACTGCAGAACTTAAAGAAAAGGAGTACTTGTGGCACCTTAGAGACTAACAGAGACTAAGCTCAAATAAATTTGTTAGTCTCTAAGATGCCACAAGTACTCCTTTTCTTTTTGCGAATACAGACCAACACGTCTGCTACTCTGAAACCTGCAGAACTTAAATGTCAGAATCTCATTACCTATGGAAAAAAAATAAAGGCCCTTATTTAAGTGTTAGATTGTCTTTAGAACATTGAATCTCACAGTACACCATGTCTTTACGTTTCTGTGATTGGACCTAATGGATCCTTTTTTAAATATGGTGTGAAAAGACTAAATTAAGATCTTCAATGTAGAACTGATGTTTAAAATATATCAAATGTAAATCTGCTAACTTTGACAGCTTGTTTAAACACATTAAATAAGATTTTAAATATCAAGTGTCACTGTAGAGATTTAAATTGGTTATCTGCAATAAATTTCAACTTGGCCTCCTTTGTCATACTGAGACAAGTTTAGCCCCTGCTCCCAAACCTGTGTTGATCACTGTGCTGAATACATACTTCCCATTTATTTGAATGCCTTTATTCTGAAGGATTGTATTACCTTGAAAATATATTTGGTACCATTAAAATAAATCACCTTTGTGGTGACAAGCAAAATAGTGTGCTACACAACAGGGTGGAGATGAAAAATTATGGCTAACGATACCGCTGGTCTTCTGAAAGTACCATGTGATTTATCTATGTTAAGGCAGAGCAAATAACCTGTTTATAGCCTTATTGAAAAGAGTACAAATTGTCATGCTACTTACCTTTAGAAGAATGAAGGGCTGCATCTTGCCTGCTGTGATTTGTACTTTTTTAATTCTAGGGAGTTGCTAGGAATTTCAAACCAATTACTTAAGCCTTGTCTACACACAGACTTGCACCAGTGTAACTAAATCATTTTTTAAAAAGCTTTCGTTAAGCTGATACAGGTTTGAGTGTTGGCAAGGACTTTGTCTGTTCTCTTTGGCATAACCTACAGCAGGGATGGGCAGTTGAGGGGTCACATCCAGCCTGCAAGATCATTTCATTTGGCCTACCACAGTCTAGCTTGGGGCAGGAAGGGGGGTGGGACGGGACGATGCACTTGTCCTCTCATGCTGCAGCGAGAGCCAGTTGGGCCAAGTGGGGAGCCGGGGCCAGCACAGCGAGACAGGAGTAGTCATGGCAGGGTGAGTGCAGGCCAGGCTCCCTCCGAAACTTCCTCTAGGACCTCCCACTACCCCTTGCGGTAGAGACTCTACATTCCCCCCCACCCAATGTCACTATTCCATGGGCAGGGTCTGACCTTC
This sequence comes from Lepidochelys kempii, assembly GCF_965140285.1. Taxonomy (NCBI): domain Eukaryota; kingdom Metazoa; phylum Chordata; order Testudines; family Cheloniidae; genus Lepidochelys; species Lepidochelys kempii. The sequence continues at coordinate 99,259,627 of NC_136380.1, forward strand.
TTCCCCCCTCCCCCCCTACTTGCAAAATGGTTTTTGTGGCCTCTCTACTATTTACCTGTAAGTTGTCCATCACTCTCCTACAGTATATATGCTCAATGGATGTTGACTTTGAAAGACCTAATGAAAATAAATGGTTGACATATTTCTAAGTCTATATTCAGTGAAGACACCTTTATTTTTCATTTGTTTTCCAGACCTCTGGAGGACTATGGACAGAATGCATATCACAGCTCAATGCAGACCAACAGGCAGCTATACAGGAGCTCCTGAACTCTGCTTGAAGGGCCTTAATTATCTGCAAGAAAACTAACTCCAAATAAACATTTACCCTATTGTTTAGGTTTCTTTGTTTTTGTTTTTGAGCAAAAAAGAACTGTAGAGCGTGCAGGCCATTCTTTTGCAATCTACAGGCAGTGGCAACACGAAGAAGCACTCTTTCAGAGTGGTGTTTAAATCCATTTCTATCCCACAACACTGAAGAAGCTCCCTGTAAACCCTACAAAAGCACTGAAGAGTATTTTTCTAATGGTATAAGCCACCCATATGATGGTGAAAAGGAGACAAGTTGAATTTTCTCATTAGATATAATGAATTAAACAGCTTTAAGACCAGTTATTCAGCGGTAATGTACATTATAGCAGATAACATTTCTATACATCTAGTATTAATTGTATTAACTGGAGTGAGTTTCTTTTAGGGTAGAAAGTGCCCTTCTACCCAGCAAACCACTAGATCAAAAGATGAAAAATTGAAGACGAATATAAAGCATGAAGACCTCATTGATGTCACACAAAAAAGGCTTGTTTAAGTGACTCAATGAGAAAAGCTGTTCAGCTTCCAGCCCTTGAATGTGAAGTGTCTTTGGCATGTCTGGCAGTATCTCATTCACTCCTCAATAAATGACATTCAAATACAATAAGACGCTTGTGTAAAAGTTCAGTGCTGTGTGATTCTTATTCAATTTCCTCCTATGAGAAGATACAAGAATAAATGTTACGAGTCATAATTTTAAGATATTTGAAATTTTCTGTACAATATGTCTAACTCACACTTCATGCTTTTTTGTTTCTTGGATTTTAACCATTCAACTTTTTTCTGATTCAAAGAACTACATACTGTGTAGAATTCAAATTTAGTGACATGAGCCTTGGGTACAGTGAGTTTACATACCTTTACCATAAACTGTTTCATTTTCAGATCCAATTGCATATTGGTAATTTATGAAAAGTTGGCTAATGTTCCAGTTGCGGATGTACAATGGGTCTGTGTTAGCCAAGCAAACTTTCAGTCGTATTAAATTAAATACATGCAGTTACATTTGTGGAGATATGATTGGTAGCCTATCCTGAAAGGAGAAAATTTGTGTATAAATGTTTTATTGCTTCATCTCATCCTAGCAATACATGGGTTACTGTTTAAGATATATGGTTTTTCTAAAATCTTATTTCTAATTTAAACTTCAGTGTGAACCCTTTGCAGTTTGTACTAACATTTTTGATATAAATATTAAACTTATGCTTAGACCAGAAAGCTAACCTAAGAATTAAAGACTTTTCACTAAGTGATTTGCAGCAGTCTCTTAAAACATACTGTGTAAATGTATTAGAGTGAAATGGAAGAGTACAAGTTTGATGCTTAACGAGAGAGGAAAAAAGCTGCCCTATGTATTATAAATGAGGATACGATTTTGTCACAGATTGAGATTTTTACAGACTTCAGTGACTTTCAGCTTCAGCTCTGGCTAGGGAAGTCAGCTCCCCCATAGTGGCAGGGCTCCGGCTTCTGTGATTTGTTTGTTGCCAGTGTCCTGCCCATGAATTTTAATAAAAATCCTTATGCCAAAATCTTAACCTTAATTATAAAATCAATTTCTATGATGAAAAAGCCATCAAACTGTTTAAAACACAACTATACATCAAAATATAACCTGTTGTACTTGTGTAAGAAAATTCTACCCAAAATCAGTTTTTTAAAGTAGCTTTAGTCTCATGGCAGAGTTTGTCATTTCAATCCTGACTGAGAAGTCGATGATTTTTTGAAAATACAAATGAATAACTATGCTACTGCTAAGAGTGCAGATCTGCCTATAGACAGACAGCATATGTAGTTTGTAAACAGTAATTTTATCAGAACCCTGTTCTATTTTGCTGTTGAGTATATAGTTTGTGGTGATCCCAATTTTCCTCATTAAATTTTTTTCATGTAAGTACAACTCCAGTTATTTTCAAGGAGTTCACATGTCCATTTTCCAATGTGGGGATTTGCACCCATCGATGTGGAAAATATTTCAGTAAATCTGTATGCAGTGTAGTTGTAGCCATGTCAGTCCCAGGATATTAGAAAGGCACGGTAGGTGAGGTAATATCTTTTATTACACCAACTTCTGTTGGTGAAAGAGATGAGCTTTCAAGCCACACTCAGATCTGAATAAGAGCTCAAAAGTCTCTCTCTCTCCATGAGAAGTTGATCCAATAAAATCTTACCTCACTCACCTTGTCTCTCCTTGTAAATCTGATTATTTGTCTCAAAAGTACAAATATCTGGCTACAACAATGGTCTCTTTGGTTATTTTATGTCTGTCTGGTTTTTGTTGTGTCTTCAGCATTTATTCATTTCTGGATTCTCACCTCTTCCCCCCAATCTCAGACGTTTGAGCGAAATCTCTTCTGACAAATACTGGATGCATTTCACAGTTGTCCATGAGACTTCAGGTTTGAAACATAATCCTTTTCCCCTCAAGCTACATTCTTTTTCTGGAAGTGCAAAAAGCTGACTTTTCAAGCAGGAGTGGATAAAACCTTTTTTACCCATAAATAAGGGACCAACATTTGAGTGTTGGGAAGTGTTTACCCCACTGCATGCCTTTCGTCCTTTTCCCCCCCTTCCCTATGATAGCAAAGCAGGCCAACTGAAACAAGCAGACAGAGGAGCACTATTTGTAAGAAGAACTCCAGATCACACAAGGGAAGTTCTGCTGCAATTGCCTCCAGGTTGTTGGCCCTCAGTTTGTCAGGGCCAGGGGATTAGGCGAGACAGCATGTGATAGCTGACACATCCGCCTGACATCAGCTTGACTTGCCCACAGAGACATCAAAATCCCTGCAACCCTTTTCCCATATCACTTCAAAAGTGAAAAGCTGCTGATTCTCCCATATACTTAAATTTTGTCTTGGTAACTATCTCCTTAATATTCCTTCCTACTCCTTGTGTGAAGTCTTTAGGGAGGAGCAGGAAAGTCTGAAAATGAAAAAGTTCAGTCCTAGAATTTGAGAATTCTGGAACCCTCAAAAAATTGTCTTCTCCAAGCTCAGTATTCCCAAAGCAGGAAAGGTAACAAATGTCAGTTATGAAGTGTAATTCATCCATTTTCCCCTGCAAATTTTGTTCTTGTGATGTAATGCATGGAGACCACACATAAATAAGAATTTTTGTACACTTGGAATTATTTCCAGTGCAAAACACAAGGGAAGTGAAATCATGTAAAATTATTTCAGATCCTTAAGTGGCAGAAGCAGGAAGCACATGTAATGACAGGGTATGGACACTAAGGTACTGACTGAATTCCAGTTTTTCAGGGTGGTGAGTTATACTTGAGCTGCGCAATATGTAGTGAACATGGTCAAGGTCCAGGCACATTTCAGAGCAACATGCTAGAGATAAGACAAGTCAATCTTGCCTTTCTGACTTCCAGAATCTCCTGAGGAAGGAGCACTTTCTTATCCAGTCACAGCATAACAACTGTGGCATACATAAACCAGCAAGGGAATACAAGAAGCTCATCTGTCCTCCATCAGATGATCCACATAAGAGACTAATCACAAACAGGACTGGCTGAGTATCAATAGACAACACATAGTGGCTCTTGAACAAAGTTTTCCATTGATATTCTAAGAGCTAGGCTACCTCACCTTGACCTATTTGTATCCCAGTGAAAGTCACTAGGGAAGACAAATCACTGAAAACAGATTCTGGTTCACAGATGACTGAATTGTTTATCAAAAATCTTTGTCATTCGGGTCACCCAAATTGCTCAAGAGCATGGTGATACTCAGACGTATAGGGCTGCCACAGGCTAAATCCATCTTTGCCTGCAGATCCCAACTCCATGTTAGCTGAACCTCACTGCTATTGAGCAATAAGCCCTAACCATGTTGGCATAGTTTTCCAAAGTAGTATGTAGCCTCCAACAGGCCTTCTACCCTTTTGGCCTATGCAAGAGTAGACAAGATTCTCCTGCTGATGTCAAAATAAAAAGGTTCGCCCTAAGGAGAGAGGCAGTCCAGCTCTTCTGTATTTCTTGCAGCTGTGCCAAGCCTAAGGATTCCCACTCTTGCATCTCAGTTTTTATGCTAACCAATATCAAATACAGCCTCATCCAAATATTTGGAAAAGCAGCTAGTGATATCAAGGTTCCTTAGGGAAAAATTAGTCCAAAGTAAAAGTGAACATGAAACCTGTCTACATTGCTACAAACTCACGAGACATCCAATTTGCATAGATAGAATCAATTTTCCTGTGTTCTCCATAAAATATTCTTCCTAAGCCCAATCACAATAAGCAAGAAAAGATTCTGAAATCACCGCTTGTACCTTACTGCATAATCTGTTGGAATAAGGTGGTACTTCATACTCCAGAGGCACTTATTACCATGGCCAGCTTTTCCTTCTACTGGAAAATAATTTTTATTCTACCCAAAGCTTAAAGAGCTGGGGGAGAAAAAAAAATTCCAGAGTAGACTCTTGAGCAGAAAGGACATTGACTACTACCAAGAAAATCTACAGTACCTGCGATTTGATCATGCAGTAATTTTAAAAATAAACACCAGAGGCTTGACTGCTAATCCCCAGCAGTAGCATTTTTGGATAACTCTACTAATTTTTCTTTTTGCTTGCTATGTTTCAGATTTGGGAATGTCACAATCAACAATGGAAAAAAGTCATCTTCCTTTCTGTGACTGACTTCTCTTGTCTGCTCCACTCAAGAAATGTATGTGTCTATCTCTCTTCAGAATCTATATATATTTAAATAACTAATAATAATCTTGATGGAAGATCAAGAAGAAACAGTCTGAGAATTGTGCCTCTCCCAGCGGGGCTGGAAAAAGGGAGGCCTGTGGAATTTTTCTCCCATGCTGCCAATGCTTGTTTGTCATTTCCTCATCCGAACTTGGATGTTGAAAGCCCACCCGCTCCCTTCCTATTGTCTGTTTAGGTACTACTCATCCAGTGTTTGTATCCAGCTTTGGAAGCACATGCCAGGCAGATGCAACATGAGCAAAACTGAGCTACCTTCTGTATATACAAGAAGAGGTGCAGCCCCAAAGTTTGAGGGTGGGGGGGTAGATAAGTTTCAGAAAGACAAAGATAACATTCTCCATTTTATTAGATAAGAAGAGGTTTGATTCATTCAGTAAATTTACTCCTGTAAAGGCATTCTTGGATCTGAGGATTTGATGTTCCCATTGGGGTAGTATAAAACCTCTAAAATGTAACATTAATTTAGATAAGTGAACGTGAACTTTTAGTCTAAAAAATTTAGAGCCATATGTACTTAGACTAATCTGACAGAATTCCTTTTTGTATGGACAGATAAGGCAGAAAGCTTGGCTACACATGTAAAAAATGGAAGAATACTGGGAAAATATTACATTTTAGTATATAAAATTTCAAGTTCTTATTGCAAAGCGATAAATATTGGGACATAAAATGACAACGTGTAAAGGCATTACAAGTAACTTTCTATCGTTAAACAGCATGTAACATTTTGTAAGGTAGCTTTATTTCCAAGGAAAACTAATCTTCTGGATCTGCTGTGCTTCATTAATTTGTAATGTTAGGATTTACTAATGTCAGTCATTTTTACTGATGTTTTGAAATTACCTTTTGAATTAAGAAAACCACCACAAATACTAAAATTAAAGATGGACAAACAGGTTTTTTTTCCAAGGTATGACAGTGAGGAATAAGATCTTTTTTCCCCCTCTAGCTTTCACTTATTCCCATTTGTCTGAACTTTTGGATTTGTTGGAATTCCAAATCTGTTTTCTCATCACTAAATCTTAGCACTAATCAAAGTAACTTTCCAATTCAGCATTGGTAACACACTTAACTTAAAAACATTTAGGCATCTGGTAAATGTGGATGCTTGTGACTATTTTATATAATAGTTTAGCTTATTTTGTTTAACATTTGATGCTGAAATTTAACAATACTCAGTTGACACACTGCTTGTGCCAGATCTCTTGCCCATCTTAAATCCTGTTTGTGTTGCACCCACCAATGCAAGGTTAATCAAAGGTGCTTTGAAGCCACAGCAGAGGATTTACTTTCTTTGGGGAATCCTGTGCTATCATAGTAAGCACCTCTTGGCTCCTCTGGCTTAGGTGGGGATGATGCCAGCTGGAAGAGTGGTTCCTCGGAGGAATCATCTTCCACTGGTACAAATCAAAGCTGGCCCGAGGCTACTCTAATTGGCGACGGGCTAGTTCAGATATGAAGTGCCACCTGATGCTGATCGTCTAATGCAATGATCAGATTCCTTTGCAGACAAGAAAAAATAGTACTAAATCCCTTCTCTTTAATATCCCTTTTAAAAAGTGTACTTTTTCTAACCAGTGACTGAAATGTTTTAATACTGGCCACTTTAGTGCATTCTTAACAAAATTTCACCTAAAGCCAGTATCCTGTGTGATATTACTCACTGTAATAGAGTTAACATAACTCACTATTCAATTCATGTACCAATTTAAAAACTTTATGAAATTCCTGACAAAACATTGAATAAAACTGATACACATGAGTACTAAAAACTTCAAATGGGGAATATTTCAGCAGTACCCACACTTGTCTGAATTACCATAACTAAGACCATCCATTTTCACAAGTTCATTGTGAACCAAATATCCAACATCAATGTTTTATCTTTCATTTTGAAATAGCAATAAAGTTCTTAAACATAATTAAAATGCAAAAACACCTGTTTGGAAGTTCATATTCCTGAAACAAGCAAAATAAGAAACTTGCCTTAGTCAAGATTAAACTAGCAGTGCTCGTTCCAACACACAGCATGAATATTTTGGAAAGTTTAAGATGGTTACATTTTACTTCTCTGCTAGGCAAGTATACGCAAAAAGAAAAGGAGGACTTGTGGCACCTTAGAGACTAACCAATTTATTTGAGCATAAGCTTTCGTGAGCTACAGCTCACTTCATCGGATGCAAGTGAATGTAGCTCACGAAAGCTTATGCTCAAATAAATTGGTTAGTCTCTAAGGTGCCACAAGTCCTCCTTTTCTTTTTGCGAATACAGACTAACACAGCTGTTACTCTGAAACTAGACAAGTATAGTTCCTTCTGGCCAGTAGATGGAGATAGTACTATTAAACATTAGACTGTCACTTGTATTTAAAAAGCTTGCTAGTTCAGTCCCTGGATTGTCTCCATTCAGAATGGAAATGGTAGAAGTCTGAATGAAGGAAACATTTGTCCAGTTTTCTTGAAACTAGAAACTGTGAGAAACTGAAACTATGGTGAAACTGTGCCTATGAGAAACCTTTTTTTACACCAGGGCTAAGTTAGCTTTTGTCCGCTTCAGAGGTGCCTGTGCAAGGTAGTTAACATCTTTCAAAGGATATTTACAGAAAAGTACAGGGAGAATAATTACAGGAAAGTAGCAGAAAAATGGGTTGTATTGATTAGACCTGGGCACAAAAAGAACAAGTGTGAATTCTGCAAGTAACAATTTGTGACTGAATGCATCTGCTATAATATTGGATTCACTCTCTGCTTCTATCAAGGTACAGACTATTGCGGGATCAGCCTCATGAAGGCCTTATCTTGACTAGGGAAAAGGCCAAGTTTAGATCAGGGTTTGCTAATACCTTTAGCTCAGCTTTTTTAGTAGGACAAGTTATTTTGTTGAATCAAACTAAAGGGATTTCCCTGCAACTACACTAGAAGAAGTAGCCTATTTTAGATCTATTTTAGCCCAACTGAAACTTGTCCTCTTTTCCTAGTGTAGACAAAGCCCAAGGGGCCAAGAAGTGAAGATGTTAATGAAGCTCCTTGGGAAAGTTTCTCAAATTGCCTTGCATGAATTCCAAATTCCACCATCCTAGCTGGCATGCCATCTAGTTTTAAGTACTGACTCGTCTGTCATCTATTGGATAAAATGAGAAATGTCATTTTGGATTTCCTGCTCAACAGCTAGTCTGAGGTGAGTAAGTGAAGTCACCACCACTATGGGGATCAGCTCCTAGGTTAAGGACTATTTAGAAAAGCTGTACGTGCACAAGTCCATGGGTCCAGATCTAATGCATTTGAGGGTGCTGAGGGAGTTGGCTGTTGTGATTGCAGAGCCATTGGCCATTATCTCTGAAAACTCGTGGCAATCAGGGGAGGTCCCGGATGATTGGAAAAAGGCAAATATAGTGCCCATCTTTTAAAAAGGGAAGAAGGAAAATACGGGGAACTACAGACCGGTCAGCCTCACCTCCCTGGAAAAATCATGGAGCAGTTTCTCAAGGAATCCATTTTGAAGCACTTGAAGGAGAGGAAGGTGATCAGGAACAATCAACATGGATTCTCCCAGGGCAAGTCATGCCCGACCCAACCTGATTGCCTTCTATGATGAGATAACTGGCTCTGTGGATATGGGGAAAGCGGTGGACATGATATATCTTGATGTTAGCAAAGCTTTTGATACGGTCTCCCACAGTATTCTTGCCAGCAAGTTAAGGACTTATGGATTGGATGAATGGACGATAAGGTGGATAGAAAGCTGGCTAGATCGTCAGGCTCAACGGGTAGTGATCAATGGCTCCATGTCTAGTTGACAGCCGGTATCAAGCGGAGTGCCCCAAGGGTCGATCTTGAGGCCGGTTTGTTCAATTTTTTCATTAATGATCTGGAGGATGGCGTGGATTGCACCCTCAGGAAGTTTACAGGTGACACTAAACTGATATGCTGGAGGGTAGGGACAGGGTCCAGAGTGACCTAGACAAATTGGAGGATTGGGCTAAAAGAAATCTGATGAGGTTCAACAAGGACAAATGCAGAGTCCTGCACTTAGGAAGGATGAATCCCATGCACTGCTACAGGCTGGTGATTGACTGGCTAAGCAGCAGTTCTGCAGAAAAGGACCTGGGGATTACAGTGGACGAGAATTTGGATATGAGTCAGTAGTGTGTCCTTGTGTCCAAGAAGGTTAACAGCTTATTGGGCTGCATTAGTATGAGCACTGCCAGCAGATTGAGGGAAGTGATTATTCCCCTCTGTTCGGCACTGGTGAGGCCACATTTGGAGTATTGCGTCCAGTTTTGGGCCCCCCACTACAGAAAGGATGTGGACAAATTGGAAAGAGTCCAGTGGAGGGCAACGAAAATGATCAGGGGGCTGGGGCACATGACTTACAAGGAGAGGTTGAGGGAACTGGGCTTGTTTAGTCTGCAGAAGAGAAGAGTGAGGGGGGATTTGATAGCAACCTGAAGGGTGGTTCCAAGGAGGATGGAGCTCAGTTGTTCTCAGTGGTGGCAGATGACAGAACAAGAAGCAGTGTTCTCAAGTTGCAGTGAGGGAGGTCTAGGTTGGATATTAGAAAAAAACTATTTTACTAGAAGGATGGTGAAACACTGGAATGGGTTACTTAGGGAAGTAGTGGAATCTCCGTCCTGAGATATTTTTAAAGCCTGGCTTGACAAAGCCCTGGCTAGGATGATTTAGTTGAGGTTGGTCTTGCTTTGAGCAGGGGTTGGATTAGATAACCTCCTGAGGTCTCTTTGAGCCCTAATCTTCTATGATTCCTAGGCTCCATGCTGTTAATGCTCATGTGGTCTCCCATCTTCCTCAGAATGAGAGAGGGAAGTTGAGGATGTGCACCTTAATGGTGGGTATGAACTTGGAGAGAAGTTTTAAGGCAGGGGTGGGCAAACCTTTTGGCCTGAGGGCCACATTTGGGTGGCGAAATTGTATGCAGGACCATTAATGTAGGGGCAGGGAGTTGGGGTGTGGGAGGGAGTGCGGGGTCTGGGAGGGAGTGTCGTGTGCAGGCAGGGGCTCATGGCAGGGGGTTGGGGTGAACAGGGGGCTCAGGGCAGGGGGTTGGGGTGCAGGAGGAGGCTCAAGGCATCGATAGCAGCTGTGCCAATTTAGCTGCATAGTGTAGGCAAGGCCTTCGAGAGCTTGTTTTTCCTCTTACACCTAGTTTTGCTCTTATGTTGGAAGAGGATGAGATATACTAATTCTAGTATCTTGAAGGACATGGTGACCAGGAAAAATCAGTTCACGTCACTAACTAGAGATAATACTTCCTCTGTTTAATAAATCAGTTTAATTTTAAATGCAAAATATGTTTTGCAAAAATTTTTTCTTGAGTTTCCAGCACATTTAAGGTAGTTTTATTTAATTTTGTGCATTTTTGATTGAATTCAAATGTCCATTAAACTAGAATGGAAATTACTTGTAAAATTTAAATCACTAAAATCATTTGTAAAAATTAATCATTCATTATTTTCAAGATAATACAAATGTAAAAATTAAGAATCTGAATAAATGTATGTTAAGGGGTTAAAAAAAGAGGGTGATGTCATAGTAGGGGGTCTACTATAGATCATAAAATCAGGAAAAGGAGATGGATGAGCCATTTCTAGAACAAATAACAGAAGACCTAGTAGTAATGAGGGAGTTTAACTACCCACACATCTGTTGGAAAATGTCAAAACACAACATTTCCAATAAGTTCTTAGAATGTATTGGAAAACTTTTTGTTTCCGAAGGTAGAGGAAATAATCAGGGGATGGTTAATTTTAGACTTGATTTTGTCCAATAGGAAGAATTGGGAGCAGACCTGAAGTTGGATGTTGCAATTTGGGTGAAAGTGTTCATTAAATGATACATTTCATGATACTATGGAAAGGAAGGAGTAAAACCAGCAGAATAAGGATAAGGGACTTCAAAAAAGCAGATTTTTACAAACTCAGAGTAAGGTGCACAGGGAAGAAAATCTAGGGAAAAGAATTCAGGAGAGGTTGACAGTTTCACAAGAGAATATTAAAGGGATAACTGCAAACTGTCTCAATGCAAAGAAAAGATAGGAAGAACAGTAAGAGGCCATGAGGAGCTGTTGAATGACCTGAAAAATCAAAAATGAGTCCTACACAAAATGGAGACATAGTAGAATTTGCTAAGGAGTACAAAAGAATAGCACAAGTATGTAGGTACAAATCAGAATGGCTGAGGCCTAGAATGAGTTACAGCTAGCAAGGGACATAAAAGGCAATAAGAATGGGTCCTTCAAGAAAGATGAAAGAAAGTATAGGTCCTTTAGTTACCAGGCAAGGAGAGCTAATAATTGATTACATCAAGAAGGCTGCAATGTTTAATGCCTGTATTACTTCAGTCTTCACTGAAAAGGTTAATGATGACCAGATATTCAACACAATATTAGCAATAAGGAAGGAATATAAGCCAAAATAGGAAAAAAAACAGGTTAAAGAATATTTAGGTAAGTTAGATGTATTGAAGTTGGCAGGGCTTAATGAAATTCATCGTGTGGTACTTAAGGAACTAGCTGAAACAATCTTGGAACCATCAATGCTTGGAACTAGAGAACGGTAGACATATTATCCATCTTTAAAATGGGAAGAAAAAGGACCTGGGGAATTATAGACCAGTCAGCCTTATGGTTTCAGTATCTGTCAAGTGTTGTTAAATTTGTAAGCACCTAGAGGATAATAAAGTTATAAGGAATAGGCAGCATGGATTTGTCAAGAACAAATCCTATCAAACCAAACTAATTTCCTTCTTTAACAGGCTTAGTGGATAGGGAAGAGCAGTAGATGTGACTTACCTTGATTTTTAGTAAGGCTTTTGACAGTCCCATATGACAGTCCCAAACAAACTAGGGAAATGCACACTAGATTAATTTACTATAGGGTGGGTGCACAACTGGTTGAAAGACTGCATGCAGAGAGTAGATATCAATGGTGGTTCTTGGAGTAGATGCAGATGTGTATTCCAAGTAGGTATGTGCACTCCCCGCATACCAGAGCTGGAAATTTTTGCCAAGCAGTACCCGTAGCAGGATGGTGCTCGCACCTCATGCCTGTCGCTCCTTTCCTGGCTATGCGAGGTGGCACCACCCCAAATACCCTTAGTTCCTTCTCAACATCCATCTGCAGGAGTCGGAGCTCTGTGTGATTGCTGCTTCACAATCTTGCAATGTGTCTCTTAGCCTAGGTTTTTATTGTACATAGTTAATAGTTAGTCAGTAGCATTAAAAGTTAAAGTATATCGTATAGTGTCAGTGGTTGTGCTCCCCGATGATGCCCCCATCAGAGTTCAAGCATTGCCCTTCTTGTGGAGTGCTAATTCCTAACAGTGACTCCCACATGTGGTGCTTGCTTTGCCTTCTCAAAGCCCACCTTAAGGAGAGCCGTTCGATTTGTAGATCATTCAAGAAGAGGACTCAGGCAGCGCGGGACCTTTGCCTTAACCAGCACCTGCTTCAGAAGGTCATGAAGCCTGACCTGTGGCCCAAAGATGACCTCCGTACCAGATCGGTGTCTGGCTCAGAGAGTGCTGTTGCCTTGGTTCCAGGGCAGGGGCCTCTCTGAAAAGGTGCAGGAGTCGTTTTACATTATCAGCACCAAAGAAGCTGTCATATAAGCCCAAGAAGGAGTGCTCCAAATCCCGGGGAAACTTTTCTGTCTCTCCTATGAAGAGCGTGGACTGGCATGGGTGCCTCTGACCTTCCCTTGATAAAAGGTAGGTGTTATGCTTATAAGAAGCACACGGGATCTTTTTCAGAGAAAAAGGCAATACACTGCATTTATTGAGAATACAGCAGTTAGCATATGCTTTTCAGTCACACACACACCATGCACACAGTCCTGTCAGTTGATTTTTATAAAAAGAAAAGGAGTACTTGTGGCACCTTAAGAGACTAGCTCACGAAAGCTTATGCTCAAATAAATTTTAGTCCCTTAAGGTGCCACAAGTACTCCTTTTCTTTTTATGGATACAGACTAACACAGCTGCTACTCTGAAACTTGATGTGTATAGTTACCAGTCCAGAGTCTGGATCAATCTAGTGGCCAGCCAGATTGGTCACAGAGGGGAGCGGGCTCTGTCGGTAGCAATCTGATGCTCCTGGAGTTGTGGCAAGACGAACCCAAAGTCCCATGGCCAACCACCCTGTTCTTAGTCTTTTTTTTTTTTTCTCTGTTGAAGTCTATGGATTTTGCTGTGTCAGTTTGTTACCAGTTACTCCTTAATCGGTGTTATCTTTTGATGTTAACAGTCCAAAACACCTCTGAGAGAGTCATCCTGTCCTGGTTGCAATTTAATCAATTGTCTTATCTTTAGGGGTGCCAGCCTCCACCTCAGGGTCGCCAATCTGCCCTTCCTCACTTATGGATGCATGTTGATGATGGTTCTCTGGTGTCCTTAAGTTTCTTCACTCCTCCTTCCTTGACCATCTGACTTTAACAATGGCCTTCACACCTTATCTTTTCCTGATGCATGCGTTCCTCATTCATACACAGTCTTTTACAAAGACCTTCAAAGGTATACAAACAGCAGTGTTTTATGTTGAGCAAGAATGGCATTGTAAATTAAACCTTACTAAATCTTGTAATCAAAACAGGTCACATTGTGGCCTGGGCCTTCAACGTACCTCTAGTCTCATTAACGTAGACACAAGACAAAATCCTGTTTCTTACTTACTAAACCTTAAAACAAAGAAATGTATATTTAACTAGAATGCCTAATTTATAATACATATAGGAAACCATAGTAGATATTCTAACTCATCCTAAAACAAAAAGGTGACCATAATCAGTCATAAGGATTGTTCTGGTCTGTCCCTGCCTTAACATCAGTACAGACGCTGGCAGTCTGTCAGATGCATTTCTACCAATGTCCCAGAGGGTCATTCCTTTCTGCTATTCAAAAAGGGTGGCTGGCAGGATGATCAAATCATACATTAATATCCTGCTCCTACATAGGGAGGGCAGACACCCCATACCGTTGACTCTGGTTCCAGCCTTGAGGCATCCGGTATCAATGGAAGCAAGGCCAGTACTGACAGCGTCAGTGGCATCAGCGTACCAGGCTTCGGCAGACCTACTCTGCCTTTCAGTCCCATTCTCGCCACTGGTCCAAAACTTCGTGAGGCTGGCGTTTACAATGACCCCTCAGTTGGAGCATATCGCCAAAATCTTGGCACGGCACCATGAAGTACCCCTTGCTGGGTTAGTATGGACATGGTTCCTGAGACAGGACAAGGTTCTTTGCTACAAGGCCCTTCCTCTGCATTCCTCAGTTGCAGATGATCTCATGGAGGTGGAGGCACGTGGGTGCTCCAGTACCATCGTTTGCACCAGGACCGATCTTGCCTGTGGCACCAATCTTTTCAGTACCTGTAGTGCTGACTACATTGGGGGTGCCCATTGTGACTTATTCTGGGCTCTGGCTGAGTCAGATTGCCTGTTGGCTCCCTCTGGAGTTGCCCCTCACATGACTCCGAGGTCCCAGGACTCCTCTGCTTCAGAGTTGAGCTCCTTGTTTTCCCACTCCACTTCACCTGAGGAGGTCTGGAGGCCACCAGCGTACCAACACTGCTACCAAAGTTGGCATATGCACTCTGAGGCCGGGATGGAGGTCCCTGGCCTGGTGGCTGGCCCTACTGGCCACCAATGCCTTATCCATACCAGTGGCTACCTTGCTCTCAGTGGGAAGCCCCTTGTTCCTGGAGGTCTCGCTTGTTATCCAAGTCAAGTGCGAGATTGACTGCTCATATAGCATTGGTGGCTGTGGACCAGCCACAAGTCCAGATGCCTGCAGTTCCCCTTCCTGTGGAGTCTCCAGAGTTTCTCTATCCAGAGATGCTGCCTCAACCAACAGCCTTGTCCTCATCCCCAGATGATGCGGTGTTGTCTGCTTCATCCCAGAGGACTTCAAGGTTTATCAAGACCTTTTATATCTGGTGGCCTCATTTCTGGGTATTCAGGCAGAGTTTCTCCTGGAGAATACTCATATACTCATGGACGTATTCTAGCCCTCGGTCCCTGGGAGGGTCGCCCTCCTGATTAATGAGTTGCTCCTTGAGGTACGCTGGCCTTGGTACTGCTGGTGGCCAAGCACTTGAGGAAACGCTATTTTGTGCCAGTACTGGGATATGAAGGGTTTTATTCCCACCCAACCCTCAACTCCCTGGTGGTCACAGTGGTAAATGACAGGGCCCAACAGGGCAGGTTCAAGTCCTCCTCCAAGGACATAGATTGGAAGTGCCTAGACCTTCTAGGCAGAAAGATGTACACATCATCGCTACAGATGAGAATTGTGAACCAGCAAGTCCTGCTTGCATGGGCTGCAGGTATAATAGACCAGGGGAGGCTAAGCCTCCCAAAACCCATGCCATGACCTTGCCCATGCTCCACCCTAAGGCCCTGCTCCTGCATCCTGCTGTGACCCACACTGCTCCTCTTCCCACCGTCACTCCATCTCCCCCAAAGCTGGCATGGGCTCGGGATGGCGTGGGCTGGGGCTCAGGGTTCCTAGGGTGGGCAGCTTGGGTGGGTGGCCCCGAGGGTTGAGGCGGGCAGCCCTGGGGCTTGGGTCAGGGCCCGGAGTGGGTGGCCCCAGGCGGCTTGGGTGGGGCTGGGGCCAGCAAGGGCACCTTGGCTGGCCAACTGGGGTTCCTCTGGCTCCAGCAGGCCCGGCCTTGAGCAGAAGAGGCAGAGCAGGGGTCTAGCCTTCCTGAACGGGGTGGAGAGGGGGGTGTCACGCTGCCCATGCCTGCTGGCCAAATATGACTTCCTGAATTAGTCCACTATGGCCAAATTTGAGGAACAGTTGTCCGAGGCTTCCCAGGATGAGCTTCAGGCATTTGTTGCTGAGAGTTTCTCAGCAACTACTATGAGGGCTTCCTGGCTCCAGAACTCAGGAATTGTGCTGGAGGTCTAGTAAGCCATTGAAGACTTGCTGTTCAGTGGCCAAACCTTGTTTTCAGACAAGACTGAAGAAGCCCTGGTTTCCTTTAAGGACTCGAGGGCTATTTTAAGGTCTCTGGGTGTGTATACTCCACCTATGCAGAAATGCCATTACAGAGTATAGCAACAGCAGCCATACAGGTCACAGCACCCCTTTGTGCAGTCCTTCCCCACCAAGACTACCGTAGGAAGAGGGATAGGTCTCACACCAGAAGAACTCGAGTTCAGGGCCCAGTCGCACTGCACACCTGGTGTTCTTGCAGAATCTTTGGCACCCACTGAGCACCATTTTGACTCATTTGAGAGCACTTTTCCAGTTGTCCTCCTTCCTCTCTGTTCTTTCAGGGACAGGCTGAACCGCTTTTACAATGCCTGGGTCTTGATGTCGTCCAACAGCTGGCTCCTAGATACTGTCAGATTGGGCTATGCCATCCAATTCCTCTCCACGCCCCCTTTCTACTCCCCCTTCCTGTCCCTCTTCACAGATCTCTCTCACGAGACATTTCTTTTCGAGCAGGTCAGCTCTCTGCTTGTGTTGGGAGTGGGGATGGAAATTCTGCAAGAACACCAGGTTTGTGCGTTCTTCTCCTGGTATTTCCTGATATTGAAATCCAAGGGTGGGATGAGGTCCATACTCTTACTTCCGCAGACTCAAGTTCATCAAATATGTGAGCTTCTGCATGGTCACTCTTATCTGCTTTCCTCCTTGTTTTGTCTCAGAATGACTGGACCATGTCTGGACCTTCAAGACACCTACTTCCATGTGGCCATTCTACTGAATCACAGGAAATATCTTTACTTCATGGTAGGAGACTGTCACTTTCAGTACAGTAGAACCTCAAAGATATGAACATCAGAGTTACAGACTGACTGGTCAATTGGACACCATGGGTACCGAAAGTAAGCTACCAGGCAGCAGTGGAGACAAAAACAAACCAGCAAATACTGTACTGTGCCTGTTTTGCATCTTAAAGTTGGCACATGTGAGTTGACTGTCCCTACCCCTTGCCTCTACTTGCCACTGCGCGGGGCAGTCATTTACAGTAGGAGGTGGTGAATGCTGTTTTCCCCTCTCCCTCCCCGCTGGCTGGAACAAGCTTGCAAGTTCAGAGCCTGGGAAAGAAAATTCCCGAGCTGCTACTGAAACCTGGCCTGGAGTGTAATCTGCTGGAGTCGGACTCCGAGCACCTGCCTGCATACTGCACTCTGGAGCAGCAGCTCAGTTTCCTGATTCCTGAAGGTGTAACAGATACTCTAAGGTATCCTGGATGGAAGCCTCTGCTGAATGGGTCCCAAGGGCCAAGGACTATATGGAAAACCTTTTCCACTTAGCCAAGTAGACCATCCTAGTGGAAGGCTTCCTACTGTTAAGTAGGATCTGTTGGACAGCTCTTAATAGTCCTTTCCTGTTGCCACACCCAAAGTTTGTACCCAAGTTGGTCTCTGTTTCATTTGAACCAGGCAGTATATTTACTTTTATTTTTCCCTAAGCTGCATTCCCACCCGGAGGAGCAATGCCTCCATATGCTAAACATTAGATGCTGTCTAGCCTTCTATCTGAACAGGACTGAATAATTTTGTTCCTCACCTCTCCTGTTCATATCTCATACAGACCGCATGAAGGGTCAAGCAGTCTTTGCTTAAACCATCTCTAGTTGGATAACGTCTTGTATCAAGGCTGCATATGAGATAGGGTTGGCTAAGGCTCCTCCGCAGAGACGGCCACATTTGACAACAGCACAGGCTATGCTGGTGGAATTGCTCACTGATATTTCAATACTGGACATTTGTAGGGTAGCCACATGGTCATTCATACATGCATTTACGGACCATTACGCAATCACTGCTTCTTCCAGAGCAGATGCTAATGTTGGAAGAAGGGTCTGCGATCCTTACTCAGGTAGACTTTGAGCTCTGCCTCTAGATAGGTTACTAGTGAGCAGTACCCCTATTTGGAATACACATCTATATGTACTGGAAGAAGAAACGGTTACTTACTGTAATTTATTCTTTAGAGGTGATGCAGATGTGTAGTCTATGATCCACCCTCTATCTCGTGTGTCAGAGCCTTCCTCTGGACGTTTGGTGTGAAGGAATGGAGGGGGATCAGGGGGGCCTGCCTTATATAGCCAGGGAGTGGCTATGGGCACTGCTAGGTAAAAATTTCTGGTGCATGCACACACCTACTTGGAATACATATCTGCATCACGTCTTGAAGGACCACCATTTCTTTGCTGTTAAGCCTTCTCAGTTTATCTAATGGGGTCCCGCAAGGGTCCGGCATGGGGCTGGTACTAGTCAATATTTTCACAATGTCTTGAAGTGGAGAGGATGTTTATAAAATTTCCAGCTGACTCCAAGCTTGGATAGGCTGCAAGCACTGTGGAGGACAGGATTAGAATTCAAAAGAACATTGACAAATGGGAGAATTGGTCAGAAATCAACAAGATGAAATTCCATAAAGACAAAAGCAAAGTATTTTACTTAGGAAGGAAAAATCAAATGTACAACTACACAATAGGAATAACTGGCTAGGAGGTAATACTACTGAAAAAGATCTAGGGGTGATATTGAACCACAAATTAAATGAGTCAACAATGTGATCCAGCTGCAAAAAGGCTAATATCAGTCTGGGGTGTTTTAATGGGGAGGTAATTGTCCTGCTCTACTTGGTACTGGTGAGGCCTCAGCTGGAGTACTATGTCCATTTCTAGGTGCCATACTTTAGAAAAGATGGGGACAAATTGGAGAGAGGAGAGCAACAAAAATTATGAAAACTTGACCTATGAGGAAACGTTAAAAAAATGGGCATGTTTAATCATGAGAAAAGAATATAACAGGAAAGGATTATTAAAACACTGCAGAAGAAGGTTAATAATCTTGAGGAAAGATCAAGGAGAAACAATTGGAGAATTGTGGGCCTCCCCGAAGGGCTGGAAAAAGGGAGGCCCCAAATGGAGTTTCCCAAACACTTCAATCCAAACATGTTGGTTTAGATAAAACACTAAAACAAATGTATTAACTATGGAAAGATAAATTTTAATTAATTACAAGTAATGAGGCATAAAAGTCACAATTGGCTACAAAGAAATAAAAAGTAAAAACACAACTAAGACCTAAATGAATTCAGAGCAAAAGTCTGTCTCATCACACTTTCCAACAATCTTACTTGCTGACTCTTTCAGTCAGGATCTTCCTCCAGTCTAATACCGCTTCCTTTCTTCTTCAGGTGTTGATGCCAGTGGTAGAGAGAAAGGGAGAGATGTTTTGGGGCATCTGCTATGTCCCCTTACAGTCATTTCTCTTGCACAAGACTAATTTCCAGTTGAGGTTCAGGAAACAGTCTGGGTGGACAGGAATCTCAAGTTACTTCTGTCAAAATGTAGATTTTTGTTTTTTGCCCACATCTTCTCTCCTGTTGGAAAGTGCCCACTTAATCAGGTGATGGTCCATTTGATCTTATTGACACCTGGCTGAGGCGTTGGCTAGCTTTTTGGCTCTGGGGAACTGGTTTGTGACTGCCCACCAGAACACGTTGGAACATGTCTCAGTAATATCACACAGTGGAATGTTATAACTTTACATACAATGTTGTCACACATATTTTACTAAGACAATAATCAGCAAATCATAAGTTTTCACATGATACCTCACAAGGCATATTTTCTACAAGTTTCATCATAATCTTCTAAAAGGTACAAATTGTCACATGCTCCTACTTCTCATGAGACCGTATTATTTCAAGATGGGTCCCTGAAGAAGGATGGGGAAAGTAAGGGGAAAAGGGAAGAAAGTGATTTGGATAAAATCTCTCCATTATGCACCCACTTATCTGACATGATGCTTTTTGTACACTGTTTCCCACAATTCTTGATGTCTGGCTGCTCTCCTCTTGCTGCCGCTCATGGAGGTGGATTTGAATTTTGGAATTGCAGGGTCTGGCCACACCATCTCAGCTCTTGCTTGCTTCCAGTTTCTCTGTCTCTGTGGCAGTGTGGGGTCAGCAAGTTTTACAGCTCCTGCCTTCACATCTGCCTGAGGGGATTTTTTCTGGTCAAAATTTAAGGAGGCGTGAGCAGTGATCTCCCTCCAACCTCCATCCTCCTCATGGCCGGTTTTTTAGAAGGGTGTTAGAACTTCCTGGAGCCTAGCTGCAGTGTCTCCCTGCTGGCTCCTCTGCACCTTCCAGGTATGGCAGAGCAGCCTAAAAAGCACTGAATGAAATCTAAACAGTGCTCTAGCTATGTGACAGCTGTCCTAGGCTTGACAGATGGTGAGCTGTACCCAGCTTGCACACAGCCTTCTGTCCCGAACTCTGTTAGATCCTGGGGCTATAATTCAGATAGGTATCACGGGAGCAGCTGGAAGTCTGACATGCGGAAAATGGAGTCTATGGGTGGAACAGTGAGAGGTTCCAAGGACATTTACATCAATGATTTAGAACAGCGGTTCTCAAACTTTAGCAAGCCAAGGACCCCCATTTTGATTTAAAATTTTTCAAGTTCCCTGCTCAGCCCCAGGCCCCCTGCCTCCACTTCCCCAAGGCCCCACCCCAGTGGCATAGCCAGCATGGGATATTTGGGTGGGCTCTGACTTCGGGTGGGCAGGTAATTATGGGGGGCTGGAGGGATGGGGGTGCCTCCATCCCCTGTAGCTGGTCTTGGGGTGAGCAATGGATGGACCCTCTGGCCAGAGGCTCTCTAGGACCCTGGGCATACACCTGGCTCTGGAAGGAGATGCTGCTCTCCAGCACGCATGGCTCCTGGCTTCCTTTCAGGTCCCACTGCCCCACGCCGAGCCCGGGTCCCACAGGTGCCGGGCCTACCTTTTTTTAAGATCTCCTCTATTACCGCTGGCTGCCCTTCTCCCAGTGAAGAATTAGCCACTGGGGCAACCTGGGGCTCAGGAAAAATGGGTGCTCCCATGCCCCCACCCTCTCTGCCCAACGCTCCTGCTGGGGTGTGGAGTGGAAGTGCAGGGGCTTGCTCCACTGCACCCACCCCACCAGCACTCCAGCCTGGGAGTGGGGTCAGGACACAGGAGCTTGCCCTACTCCGCCTGCCTGCTGCTCCAGTCGGGGTGCGGGGGTTTGCCCTGCTCCTCCCACCTGGCCCCAGAAGAAGCACCAGGTGGGTGGAGCAAGCTCCCGCACCCTGACCCCACTCTCTGGAGCAAGCGCTGGGGCCAGAGCAGAGCCAGGGCTGGGCCTGGATGCTAAGTGAGTTGGCCACGGCCCACCCAGGCTATGTCCCTGACCCACCCCCATCCCCACCACTTTTTGCCCCTGCCCCTCCTCTTCCCTGCCTCTTTCCACCCCCTCCCCTGAGCATGCCCCATCCCCGCTCCTCCTCCTTCCTCCAAGCTCCTTCTGCATGCCACTGAACAGCTGTTCTACAGCATGCAGGAGGCACTGGGAGGAAGGAGGAGTTGATCAGTGGGGACGGCGGGCTCAGACATGACTTGTGGACCCTCTGGAGTACCCTCATGGACCCCAGTTTGAGAAATGCTGATTTAGAAGAAAATATAAAATGATCCCTGATAAAAGTTTGCAGATTGCACACAAACTGGAGGAGTAGTAAATAATGAAGAGGACAGGTCAGTGATAAGAGCAATCTAAGGGTGAGATTAATTAACCATTGAAACAATTTACCATAGGTCATGATGGATTCTCCATCATTGACTATTTTTAAATCAAGGTTGGATTTTTCTCTAAAATACATACTCGAGGAATTATTTTGGGAAAGTAAATGACCTGTGGTAGACAAGAGGTCAGACTTCTGACCTTGGAATCTGTAAAATCCACCTCAGGGCCGAGGCCATTTAAATGGATTGTGTTCTCTATATTAAGAACTACTATTTGCAGGCAGGTAGCACATAGCCTTAACATCCCTTTCAACCAGAGATAGGGATCTTTTGTGTATTTACTCCCTTTCTAAAATATGTATAATAATGTACTAACATTCCCCTCACAAGTCAGTAGCTAGACTGGAGGCCTCTTTGGGAGAGCTCTGAATCCCCATTTAAGTGGAGATTATTACTACTTGTTAGGTCTATAGAATTAGTGATCTGTTTAAGTTATTTAATGAGGGAGAAAAAGTAGGTTACTTACCAGCCAATGGAAAATGTCAGTATATTACCCCTACATCCATCCTCTTCTGTTTCTTTGAAGCCTCTGACTAATCTGGACAGGCATTTAGGGAATGATAGAGTGGGGCCATGCCTCTTGATAAATTTGGCATTTATCTGTTCATGCATTGCAGTGTGTGGCCTTCTTTCAGTGTTAAAAGCTAGTGCTTTTAATGGGTTCCTAGATTTGCATGGATCTACTGAAACAATATATTAAGGGAGTCACCAGGAACTGGAGTATCTATTTTGAACAGGCTGTAGGGTTTGCTCTGGAGGATGGTTCCTGGGCCCCACTCCAGGCAATGGGCAACTGTTCTGCCTTATTTCAGAGTAGCAGCCCTGTTACTCTGTATCCGCAAAAAAGAAAAGGAGGACTTGGGGCACCTTAGAGACTAACCAATTTATTTGAGCATGAGCTTTCGTGAGCTACGGCTCACTTCATCGGATGCATACAGTGGAAAATACAGTGGGGAGATTTATATACACAGAGAACATGAAACAATAGGTGTTACTATACACACTGTAAGGAGAGTGAGCAGGTAAGGTGAGCTATTATTCTCTCCCCCCCCCCCCCCGTAGCTCACCTTACCTTAGTCTCTAAGGTGCCCCAAGTGCTCCTTTTCTGTTCTGCCTTAGCAAACCTCAGCCCCTGTTCTGAGCAGATGCGCCTGGATCTCCTACCTAGCACACTAGCCCTTACATATTGGGGCCCCGATTTTTGTAGCTATTCTTGATCAACAATCTGAAAAGGCTGGCAAATGCTCAAACCCGCAGGTGCCTAAATCAATATTCTTCTAAAGGAGCTAAATATTTTCAGAGATGGCTCCGTGACAATCACCCCCCAGAGCCCTCACTCGCGGACCAACCCCTGCCTCCCTTAAAAAGTGCTTTCCTTGCAGGCAGGGGATGGCTTGGAAACCTGCTTTGTTACCCGCCCCAGTCCTTCCATTCACACCGCCTCTCCCGTGTTACCGGCTCTTTGTTACCGCGCCCCGGAGTTAATCCCCATTTAACCCCTTCTCTGCTACCTCCTTCTCCAGGGCGCGGGGGGGAGGGCACAGAGCCAACGCGGGCACGGAGCCGGGAGCCTTCCCCACCCCCTTGGATGCCCGGGGAGGGCTGAGAGGAGACGGACACTTCGGACCCTAGAGCGCCCAGCTGCTCAGGAACCAGCCCGCCAACAACGGGCAGGCGCCGCCGCCCCCTGGGGCGGCAAGAGGCAACTGGCCTCTCCCTGCCGCCGGGCGGCACGAGTCCCCTTCGCCGGGCGCTGCGGGCCCCGGGCTGCCGCGCCAGGGGCGGAGAAGAGCGGCCGTGGCAGGCAGGGCGCGCTGCTGAACGCTGGGGGGGGCTCTCGGCCGCCGCCTCCTCCTCCCCCCTCTCTCCACGTCCCCCTCCGGGAGGGGGCAGGTGTAGGGGAGGGGCGGCGGCGGCAGCAGCAGCGAGCGGCGTCCAGTTCCCGCTCCCCCGGTCTGCAGGAGGCAGCGGGGCTCCGGTCCCTCCCTCTCCCCCGCGCCCAGCCGCCGCCGCCGCCCTCTCAGCGCCGAGCCAGCCAGGCGGACATGGCGCCCCTGCTCCAGCTGCCCCACTGCTGCCCCGCCGCCTCCCCCCCGCGGAGCCTTTAATGGCTCGGACCTCCGGCGGCCGAGCCCGACTCCTCCTGCGCCAGCCAGAGGGAGCCTAGCGAGCGGGAGCCGAGCAGCCCCAGCGCCGCGCACGGTGAGAGCCGCCCGGGGAACAATGGGCTGCGGGGGGGGTGGGGGGAGGTGACTGCACCGAGCGGCCCCGGCGGCGGGCGGGCTGCGCCCCTGCGGGTGTGAGGACCGACCGTAGCCGGGTGGGTGGAAAGAGTCTCCTCGCCCTAGCCGGTGCCTGCAGCGGGGCGCTGGCCGCGGGGGAGAGACGCAGCCCCTGCGATCCGCCGGGGGCCCCGCCGGCGCACAGTTGCTCAGCGCCGGGCTGCGGCCGGAGCAGAAGTTGGTGCCTTTTGGTTGCTCCCCGCTGCGCGGGAAGTTGCTCGTGGGAGGAGGGGGCGGCTGCCCGGGGCTCTGCGTGGCGGCCACCCCCCGTGGCTGCAGCCTCGGGATGCGGGGGCCCTTTGGAGACCCCGCCCCTTGCCCCGGAGCGGGTGCGGAGCTGCTGCTAGCCTGGCGGGATGTGCTCGGGGGTCGGGCTGAGCAGGGGGTGGGACCGACGGGGGCAGAGCCGCGCTCACGTAGACCATTGACCGTGAGAGGGGCGCGTGCAGAGCCCCGCTCCGGGAGCAGCGCGACCCGGGTAGGGAGGCTCCCTGGGGGAGTAAGGCGCTTTGGTGTCTTTATTGAAAGGCCTTCCCACCCCCTTCCCAAATCCTCGGTGTGATAGGCGTCGCCGCCTGTCATGCATCTGCACATCCAGCCATTGATGGCCATGCCTGGGACTGGGGTGTGCGTGTGTGTGTTAAAGCAGGCTTGACATTCACCCAGTATCTAGTGTAGTGTGTTCACCCTCCGGTTCCCCGCTCCCATATGTCTTCTTGAGCAAACGCATAACAGAAGTGCAGGTAATCTCATGTATGGTAAAAGGCAAAATGGTCACCTGCAGATAGCACTAAAATATGTGGTGACTTCAGCGGCCTCCTTTCCCTCTAGCTCTGGGGAATATATATATTTATAGCCAGAAGTTCTGCCAGTTTCAAAATTAGAGATGAAGTTTATTGTTCTGCACTGTTTCTGAACAATGTTAATAGTGCGTTAACTGTCCAAGGAAGGTTTAAGTAAAAGGAGCTCATTTCCATATGAGCAGCGTTTAGTTTCTTATGTTAATAAAAAATTTAGGTTCTTCAAACTGTAATTTGTGAGCAATAGGGTTTAATTTTTATGGTTGTTTTAAAAACAACAACAAAACAAACTTAGGAGCTGTGTAGTACTTGGCTGTTTTATTGCTGAAATAAAATAAATGGAATGTTTAGTGTTTTTCAGTTATGGTCTCTTTACAGACTTGCCTTCAAGTAGATTAGTCCCTAGGGGATGAAAAGATAACTGTTTAGGGAACAGTATCACTCAGCTGTTACATTATTATTTTTATCTCTTAGGTATGCAGAGTTTTTCTCCTTGTATTGCTTCCAATTTATTTTTACAGGAAGCAGTTGATATTGGAGTTAATCCAACCAAAATACAATTCTTAGACTACATCTTTGAAAAAAAAAACCCTAAAAAATATGTTTTAGTAAATCTGTTTGTTCTAATGAAGCTTTCTTCAACATTTCAGTATTCAGATGAGATGTGGAGGATACTTTGTTTTATAATTGGTCAGATTATACAAAATATGTTCAGCTGTGGGCTACATTGGCCATATGACAGAATCTTGAAGTCCTCACCCAAATTGAACTAAGGTGAAGCAGGTTAGTTGTTTGCGCTGACCAAGGTGGAGCATTGCATGCTGGGTTTTGTGGTTTCTGTGGACTGAACCTCATTTCCAGGTGTGGGTATTTGGGGACCAGGCTGTTAGGTAACCTCACTTTCTTCTGTCCCCTTATCAAATAGCAATCTCTTCTCTTGTTCTGAATGAGACCTACTTTACCTATACTCTGTTACTATCTTGTTTAATATTTTTGCCTTGTGTTTATGAATTAAATTCTCAATTATACCTTTACTGCAGGATCAGATAGGAGAATTGCATGATGGGATGTGGAAAATAGCCTTTTTTTAAAAGGGTCTTTTGATAAGTAGCAAAAGGTTTAGTGGAAGTTATTAAAGAACATGTTAAAAGTACGTGATTAATGTCCTAGGAGAGACAGACTGTATCTGAAAGTTTCAGCACTCTGTCCAAATATCTTTTTAGCTCCTGTCTTTCACACTTAAGTTTAGGTCTTTTGACAGAAATAAGAAACTTTTATTATCTAGTATTGTTACAAGTAACACCGAGTATTATTATAATGGAAAGATAGTGACCCACATAAACAACAGGAGTATGTGACTTTAAAACCACAAAAATTGGTAGGGGAATGAGGGATAGCACTATAAACTATTTTTAAATTACTTCATTTCAAGTTTAAAATGTCCCTTTTGAAGTTGACATAAAAGTTACACAATGAATAACGTACCTTTTTAAAACCAGCTACTAGTAACCAAGCTCTTATGACAGTTTGTAATTGATAAATGTCCAAAGAATAGAATACCAATTAGAAATGATAGTGAACAAGATTTTTTCCTTAATGCAATAGTAGGTTTACAAAGATATTAATAAGACAGTTTTAGTGTACCAAGTAAAATTTCCTCCCAACCCTGATGTTAGGTCAGATTAATTTTACTTTACAAATAAAATCATTCTTTCATTTTGGAAATCAAGACAGTTAGCAATTCTATATTATCTTGGGCCTGGCATTATCCAAACACAAATCTTAAGGTCAGAAATAAGTTTTGGTAATATGGTAGATTTAGTTCACTGAAAGGTCAAGGTTTATAGTTTTAAGGGTTTGTGGGTGTTTACTAGATTCTGACATTTAAAGTTTGACTATTGAATTAAGGTTGGGCTGAAGGAGAAGTTCACTTTTCTGGTAGTGAAGAAGCCAATGAGGGACTAATTACTGGTGCTTATAAAGGTCATCAGGCTCAGTCAGCTTTAAATTTGTGCAAAATGTCATTGTTTGGCCCATGGAAATGCAGATGAATTAGTCAGTTAGGTCAGTCTCTTCATTTAATGTGTATGGGGGCAAGGGTCCACTGCATATGGGAATTTAGACCTTGGCTGTAATGAAGTCAAGCTGGTTAAAAGCAGAGGTGCTGGAACAAATTTTATAGTGGGGGTGCTGAAAACGATTGAACAAAACTGTAAACCCTGTATATAATGGAAACCACTTCAAACCATGGTGTTCTGCTGCACCCCCAGCATCTCTAGTTCCAGCATCTGTGATTAAAGGTTATGAAAATGAAAACATGATATGCTTGTTTAGGGAATTTAGGAAGTAAAGTTTAAAACTAAGCATTGTCTGAAACCAGAAATGAAAAGTTGTTTTAATCTTTTAGCCTGAAAAAAGGGCTTTGGGAAGAGAAAAACATCTGTCTTGTGTGATAGCTAGCTAAATAAAGTTAAAGGGCTTGATTTTTTCAGAGGTGCTGCCTCTGCTTTTATTGCCTTCATTTGGAGTTGTGGTTGCTTAAACTTTTGAAAATGACTGTCAGTGAATTCTATAAAATAAAATCAGTGTTGTCTGTAGATAACTATGATATATAGAATGGAATGAACCAAATGAAAATCCTTGAGTTTTGAAATCTAAAACAAATGTATATTTTGGATAGATTTTTGCAGAGTTTGTATTTTCTGATTTATTATATCACTGGTCTTCAGGAATAGTTGCAAGTGAAATGGTGATTATTTAGTACAACTGTGCAAAAATGGGCAGAAACTTTAATGATGAGTTCATTCTCATTTTTCCTCTGCATATTCCGTTGACTTTGCTTTGAGGCCAAAATAAATGTGTGGAGGCTCACTGAAATTACCATAATGACAGAGCACTAAGAGCGAAGACTATGCCCATGTTTCTAATGTCTTGCTTTAATTTTTGAATTGCCCTTTCAGGCTCATGCTCTCACTGGCTGATAACATAGAAGTAAAAAGGAAATGTTGCACAATCCATGTTGAGCTTTTTCAGAATGAACAGATAGTTTGTAATAGACTCCCAATAATAATTCTTCAGTCACAAGGTATTACTGTAAAAATCTTGCAGCAGATTTGTCATATGAGCATTGTCATTAACGAATAAGCCTTGTTGGCATTCAGACTGTTTTAATTTGAGATATTCTTCACAATCTAACAGTGCTAGAAATGATACCATGATTTACAAAACCCAGTCTGTGTACTCTGTGATGTACGAACAGGGGAAGTCATGGCCTTTAGTCAAGGAGTATACATCCTAAATTATGTATGTACCCTGTTCGTTTTGCACAAAGTATAAGTGGAAAAAATTATGTTTAACAGCATTTTAAAACAGAAAACCAGAAAGATAACATGCTGATAATTAACTTAATTCATCCCAAAACATTATATGGAAAACAAACAAATAACAACATGAGTTGGTATGTCAGGGTTTCAATGTAAAATTAAATTAATGGAAAATGCCATCGCTAATGATTTACCTTATTCCATTCTGCGGAGAGTTTAGATCGCAAACAATGTAAGAAAGAAGAGTGATAAGAATATTGAACAGAATTTTCCATAATGCACTGGTCTCCTTTACACTTTCCTTTTAAACAAAAGGAAAATGTGAAGCCTAGGCTCCAATTTGTGTCTTCCCCTCCCCCCCGCACACCCAAAAAAAGTTTATGTGGATGTTGTCAAGAAGGGGAAAAAACGGAAAAGCTCTGGTTTTAGATGGTTCTTCAGTTTTCTATCCCCTTCTCTCTCATATAGTTGCCTTATATCAGTTTGTGCACTGACTTCTTAACTAATTGTTGGGTAGTGGGGTTTGGAAATTGCAAGCATAGACCCCAAACTTGCAAAGTGTAGCATTTTGGTATACAGATAGTTGTGTTTGGAGCTCCAGTGAAACCAGCAGGCTCTGTTCAGGCACTTCAGATTGTCCTCACGTTCCATGATGCAGGGCCTTAGTCGTGGTTCTTTGGTCTTAGTTTGAAGCTTGAAAATAGGATATATAACTTTGTAATTTTGTGGCCTGAAAATTAATCTTGTGATGTCTACAATGAGTGAATCAATAATATTTATAGTAAATATTTTTAATATATAAATAATACATATTAACATAACCACTGGAATGTATACATGTGTTGCTATAACTTTAATCTTCCTGCATTTCTGCAACTCTACAGTTTAATGGCATTCACTTGTGTGTTGTATAAAATTTTTATTGTAAATGTTTTAGTGCTGGGGACATCTTCATGTCCTTTGTGAAATGTCTAGTATAATTTTTAATGCTATGAAAAATAAGTAATACTGGAAAACTGAAAAGAACTAGAAAATGAACATAAAAGGGAGGATCTGAAAAATGTTTATCTGCTAAATAATGGAAGGGGAGCATTAAATATCCTATTTCTTGAACCAAGCAGAGGATATCCTGAAAATGCCTCAACAGCAGCTTTAAGAACAAAGGGACAAAGCAGGTGGGCTGCTAGCCTAATGAAAGAGAATAGTCAAGTGATTCCACTATTTAAAAAAAAAAAAGGCATTGCAAGAGAGCACTACTCGCTGTTCTGCATTTATTAATACATTTGAATTGAGAAATAAATCACAAGCTGAAAAATACCTAAAAGGAATCTATTTGATCAAAACTTAAGAGGTGGTAATGTGGTTATGCAGGAAAGGCTTCAGACCTGTAAGATTTCACTTCCAAATGATTTAGTTTTTCTTTCTAAGAAGAAACTGAACCCAGTACTAACAAAGGCTTGCCAGAAGAGGAAGCCCTACGAAAGGCCTTGTTGACATTAAGGAACTTTGCACCCAGTGCCATTACAGGGGGGCAAACCCCTCACCTAGACCTTCTGCACTGGTACAGCTTAATCTGGTAATGTACCAAAGTAAGCTACACAAGACCATTGTATCCACACTAGGGTTTGTTCTGGTTAAATACAGTGATGTAACTACCTCTGTACTAATTTCCTTACTGGAGACAAGGCCAGTGACAGAAGCCAAACTAAGAAAAGACAATGCATTGTATCAGATTTCAGAGTGGTAGCTGTGTTAGTCTACATCTTTTGCGTAGAGATTGTCCGGTTTGGCCAATGTACAGGGCAGAGGGGCATTGCTGACACATATCACATTGGTAGATGTGCAGGTGAACGAGCCTCTTATGCTGTGGCTGATGTGATTAGGTCCTATGATGGTGTCCTTGAATAGATATGTGGACAGAGTTGGCAACTGGCTTTGTTGCAAGGATAGCTTCCTGGGTTAGTGGTTCTTTTGTGTGGTATGTGGTTGTTGGTGAGTATTTGCTTCAGGTTGGGAGGCTGTCTGTTAGTGAGGACTGGCCTGTCTCCCAGGATCTGTGAGAGTGTGGGAACGTCCCTCAGGATAGGTTGTAGATCCTTGATGATGCGCTGGAGAGGTTTTAGTTGGGGTCTGAAGGTGACGGCTAGTGGCATTTTGTTACTTTCCTTGTTGGGCCTGTCCTGGGGCAGGTAACTTCTGGGTATTCTTCTGGCTCTGTCAATCTGTTTCTTCACTTCAGCAGGTAGGTATTGTAGTTTTAAGAATGCTTGATAGAGATCTTGTAGGTGTTTGTCTCTGTCTGAGGGATTGACTAATCACCTCAGGCACACCGTAAGAGGCTTGTTCACCTGCACATCTACCAATGTGATATATATCATCGTGTGCCAGCAGTGCCCCTCTGCCATGTACATTGGCCAAACCGAACAATCTCTATGCAAAAGAATAAAAGGACACAAATCAGACGTCAAGAATTTTATAACATTCAAAAACCAGTCAGAGAACACTTCATCCTCCCTGGTCACTCAATTTCAGACCTAAAAGTCGCAATTCTCCAACAAAAAAAA
The DNA here is from genome assembly GCF_965140285.1 of Lepidochelys kempii. Taxonomy (NCBI): domain Eukaryota; kingdom Metazoa; phylum Chordata; order Testudines; family Cheloniidae; genus Lepidochelys; species Lepidochelys kempii. Next base: position 99,290,226 of record NC_136380.1, read on the forward strand.
CCTTCAAAAACAGACTCCAATGAGAAACTGCAGAATTGGAATTAATTTGCAAACTGGACACCATTAAATTAGGCTTGAATAAAGACAGGGAGTGGATGGGTCATTACACACAGTAAAAACTATTTCCCCATGCTAATTTTTCCCCTGCTGTTACTCACACCTTCTTGTCAACTGTTTGAAATGGGCCATCCTGATTATCACTACAAAAGTTTTTTTTTCTGCTGCTGATAATAGCCCACCTTAATTGATTAGTCTCCTTAGTTAGTATGGCAGCACCCATTTTCTCATGTTCTCTCTGTGTGTATATATCTGTCTATCTACTTGCTGTATTTTCCACTACATGCATCCGATGAAGTGGGTTTTAGCCCACAAAAGCTTATGCCCAAATAAATTTGTTAGTACTCCTCATTTTTTAATGCATTGTATGTAATTCCTGCTTTAATTTAGAGAGCATGAATATATACTAAGGCATTAGATAAAATACCCAGAAATGTTTCTGCCTGCAGTGAGGCTCCAGGGGTCAAACAAGTTTTGGAGGAACAACTAGCAGCTGATACTTGATGGTGGTTTTCTGCTTGGAAAAACAAATAAAATAAAGCTATTCCAATCTCTATGAATGCAGAGAAAATATTTGGTGGAGCAGAGTGAGGTTACATCTTACCTAATTGTTTACTAAGGTATGGACTAGCTGTGCATTTCAAACAGTGGATATAAATAGTTTACCAGAATCATATGGGAGGAGTGTGGGTATGAAAAAGAGGTCAGAATCATTCCTCCCTATTCTGCAAGTGAGGCAAAGATGCTTTGTCTTGTTCCTTCAGTTTAGAGCAAAAATGGAGAATTCGGACATGTAACCCCTGGTAAGTGCATGTTACAGGAGCCCTTCTGTGCTGATTCAGCGGGAATATAATATAGTTCATGCTTTTACCCCTGGAGGACCCTGATTCAAACCCCCATGTGTCACCAAGAGAGCAGCCATCACCCGTTCATGTAAAACACTTGAAACCAAACACACAGGGCTTGATCCAGCTCCTTTTGCTGTCGGGGAAAGTCTCCTGTTGCCTGCAGTGGGAGCTGGATCAGTCCCTAAATTCTAGAATTGCCCTTTCTTCTGCTGTAAAGAGTGAGCTATTTGGGACTACACCTCTCTTTAAAGTAATCCCTAGAAAATTTAATGTCAGGAAACTAGAATAGTGACCAAATGGGAAAAAATGAAACGAGTAATTCAAGTGCGCAAAGAAATGGGTGAGATGATTGAACAAACTATTAATGGAAGAAAATATTAGGACTACATTTTCATTCCACTGTCATGTAAAAAAATAGCTGGAAGAGCTGCACACCTCTTGATCTCTAAGCCAGGGACAGTATCTGCAAGAATTTGTCTTGTCTGCTAGGATGTTTTTAGTCTTAGTGTATGACAGTTTCTCTTTCAAGTAAACTTGAAGGATATTCAGAGCTATCATAAGAAATTTATATAGCCGAGGAAACAACGCACATTATATTTCTCTACAGCATGCGCGCGCTCTCTCTCTCTCTCTCTCTCTCAAAAAAAAAGTTCCATACATTTAAATACTGTTGACTCTCAGAAATCAGAATTACAGCTTTAGATGTGGGCCATGAAAAAGAAAATTCTGGGTAGAAAAAAATCTTTTAGGGAAACTAGTGTGATTTTAAATAAATAAATAGATCCATCCCCCAACAACTATGTGCCAGACTCACAATACAGGTGAAGGAGACAGTAAATTTTAAAATACGTGATCTGAATACAATTCTTGCTTATTGAGGGAAGTGTGATTTGCCACCTCTAATGCTGGTGAATTGGAGAAGTTGGAGGAAAAAATAGTCAAAAGAATAGTTCTGTCTTTTTAAAGGTAAAATTAAATTTAGCTTAATGAAATTAATACCTGAAGAATTAATTAGAGTTAGTATAATAAAAAGACACTCAGAGGATACTTGAAAATCTATAAGGACTCCCTGTATTTTCCTACAGGAAAATTCCAGGAAGGAATTAAGAGTTTCTACTTTGTGTTTTCCCTTAGTAGAATATAGAATCATAGAAATGTAGGACTGGAAGAGACTTTGGTAGGTCATCTAATCCAGCCTCCTGCAGTGAGGCAGGGACAAGTATAGCTGAATTAAAGTAAATGTTGTGACAGGTATGGCAACTTTCCTGCAATATCCTGAACAAACCTTAGTGAATTAAATTTAAGTATTTTAGGAGCTTATTGTATTCAAATGCAAATGTTTATGGGTTATTGTGGGATTGTATGTAACTTGTCTAGGAGACATGACTAATGTAAACCTTGGGAAGTGTTATGAGTTTCAAAGGACTATTTGAGACAGTGGGCTGAGATGAGAATGAACTTTTAAAGTGAAGTTGATTTCCCAGGAGATCTCGAGGAACAGAGGTATGTAAATGTGTCTACTCTGGTTATGCAAGAATTCAGCCTTTTGAAGCTTTACCCTGACAGAGGCACCTTTTTTCTGCTGAGGACAGGTTTTTTAAAAAAACATACTGTATAAAGAAGGGACTCAGATTTATGAGTGTTCTTGTTCTGAGCCTAAGGAGTGATGAACTGGTAATCAAAGGAAAATCACCGGAGTAGGGTTTGAAGGACTGCTCACTGGTCAGAGCCCTTGTTGAGGTTGATCTCTGGTAAGCTTATTAGCACATGTGTAGCTTCATTAATTGTTCTTAATATATTTGCTCTGTAATGCTTTTACCTTAAGATTCAATGTGCTTTCTGAGAAAGAGCTGGCTGGTAACTTAAATGTGGCAATTTAATTGTTTACTGTCTTAAAGGGGAAAAGTAAAGCAGGCCTGCTTAGGTGCTATGGTTTTGCTGGGGAATTCACAGTATAGGCAGCCAGCTATGCAGCCTGGAAGCAGTAGTAAGGAGGAAGACGCATATCTCTGCCTAAAGTGGGTGCCCTTGAGGGGGGACTGTAGAGGAGAAATACAGGTGCAGTTGCCTTGAACTATGGTGTGTATCCTAGTTTATTTTTTAATACTTGCTTTCTTGTGCTGTCCCATGCAATGAAATGATTATCTGGCTCTACTTGGAAATTGTTACAGGTAGGGCTGTCAAGCAATTAAAAAATTAATGGCGATTAATTGTGCTGTTGAACAATAATAGAATAACGTTTATTTAAATATTTTTGGATGTTTTCTACATATTCAAATATATTGATTTTAATTACAATACTGAATACAAAGTGGTACAGTGCTCTGTTAATATTTATTTTTGATTATAAATATTTGTACTGTAAAAAAACCAAAAGAAATAGTATTTTTCAATTCCCTCATTACAAGTACTGTAGTGCAATCTTTTTAGCATAAAAGTTGAACTTACAAATGTAGAATTATGTACAAAGAAACCTGCATTCTAAAATAAAACAATGTAAAACTTCAGAGCCTACAACTCCACTCAGTCCTACTTCTTGTACAGCCAATTGCTCGGACAAATGTTTTTTTACATTTGCAGGAGATAATGCTGCCTGCTTCTTGTTTACAGTGTCACCTAAAAGTGACAACTGGCATTCGCATGGCACTGTTGTAGCTGGCGTTGCAAGATATTTACTTGCCAGAGGCGCTAAAGATTCATATGTCCCTTCATGCTTCAACCACCGTTCCAGATGACATACATCCATGCTGAAGATGAGTTCTGCCATTCAAAACCATTCAAAACAGTGCAGACCAATGCATTTGCATTACCATCATCTGAGTCAGATGCCACCAGCAGAAGATTGATTTTTCTTTTTTGGTGGTTCGGGTTCTGTAGTTTCTGCATCGGAATGTTGCTCTTTTAAGACTTTTGAAAGCATTCACCACACCTCACCCCCCTCAGATTTTGGAAGACACTTAAAGCTTGGGTCGAGTGCTGTATCTATCCTTAGAAATCTCCCATTGGTACCTTCTTTGTGTCTTGTCCAATTTGCAGCAGAATTGTTTTTAAAATGAACATGTGCAGGGTCATCATCCGAGACTCATATAACATGAAATATATGGCAGAATGCAGGTAAAACACAGAGCAGGAGACATGCAATTGTCCCCCAAGGAGTTCAGTCACAAATTTAATTAAAGCATTATTTTTTTTAATGAGCATCATCAGCATGGAAGCATGTCCTCTGGAATGGTGGCAGAAGCATGGGGGGGGCGCATACAAATGTTTAGCATATCTAAATATGTAAATACCTTGCAATGCTGACTACAAAAGTGCCATACGAACGCCTGTTCTCACTTTCTGGTGACGTAAATAAGAAGCGGGTAGCATTATCGCCCATAAATATAAACAGACTTGTTTGTTTTAGCCGTTGGGTGAACAGGAAGTCAGACTGAGTGGACTTGTAGGCTCTAAAGTTTTACAGTGTGTTGTTTTTGAGTGCAGTTATGTAACAAAAAAAATCTACATTTGTAAGTTGCACTTTCGCAATAAAGAGATTGCACTATAGTACTTGTATGAAGTGAATTGAAAAATACTGTTTCTTTTGTTGATCATTTTTACAGTGTAAATATTTGTAATAAAAATAATATAAAGTGAGCACTGTATACTTTGTTTCTGTGTTGTAATTGAAATCAGTATATTTGAAAATGTAGAAAAACATCCAAAAATATTTAATAAATTTCAATTGGGATTCTATTGTTTGACAGTGTGATTAAAACTGAGATGAATCACGATTAATATTTTTAATAGTGATTAATTTTTGAGTTAATTGCGTGAGTTACAGGACACAAAATGCATGAGAGTTTGGTTATATGATACTAACTAGAAAAAAGAAACACTCTCAAGTTCTTTCCCCCCCACCCCCCATGTCTTTGGTTTGTGCATGAGAGAAAACATGATGTAATTATTTATAATTAGTGTGTTTTAACTAATGATCAGATTACATCCAAGTGCAAACACATTTGTTGCTGACAAATCCTAGAGTAGCTGTGTTTCTGTAGTAGACTTCAGAGCTAAACTTAATAAGAACCTGTCAGAAAGAAAAGCTAGTTTGGTCACTTTTGAATGAGTTTAAGACAAGTTTCACAACTCTTTCTTTGGTTTTCCTCCAGTAAAGCATGACCCTTTTTCTGTGAGGTTTAAAGCTTTGAGGGCACAATAATAACTCAGATCAGTTGGAAGTAATTGCAACTAGATCATCAGCACATCAGCATAGTTTTTTGTTTAATTTACAGTGTTTATTTAGTCTTTTCATGTTGGGGAAGTTTAATCAAATTCTTTATGCTCTTGAAGACTTGAGAGAGGAATAGCAATAGTTCGGGCTTATTGTTTTGAGGATTATACTTTATTGTATATGTAGTTTTTGGGTTCATGATGGAAACGTCTAAGTACTCTGTGGGTCATTCAGAATATTTCCTCTTTAAAAACAGGTCGTGTGCACAAGGGATCACTTTGCAGCCTGTTGCTTTCAGTACTGCTAAACTGTGTTCTGCATCAGTGTACTAATGCATTAGAAGAAAGGAGTTCTATTTTTAAATTAGTCACATAATGAAAGGGATTTGAAATGAATCCTTTGCTGAATGTTAATTCAGTGGAGCTATTTTGTTGGTGACATATCTGTGGAGTTTTAAAATCTGCAAAATAAACTATGAAGGCTGCTTGTTAATTTTTTTTCACCTAGATTTCTTTAAGCTGTTTTTCTGTTTTAGGTGTACTGAGGACATTACACAGCTCATCCTTGTGGGCTGGATTAATGGTGCCTGATGGCTGTATGTGCCCGAATGGCTGTAATCCTTAACATATAAACCATGTGTGCTGTGGGGGAACTTCATGCTCCTTTCCCTAGGGAATAAGAGTTGACAGTTGCAAATGAAAAACAAAAATGAAATCTTGACCTTTTGAATATTTTGAAACTGTGTGGGGATTACCCAGTATATAATTAGCTTGCAACTAAGGTAACCAGAATCCTTTTGTGTGTTTCTTCACCCTTCGTCCCTCTCCCTACAATTTTGCAGTTTATTTTTTGACTGACTCCCCCACAGCTGACAGGGTTTTTTTGTTTTTTTGGGGGGCTGGGAAGTGGGAAGGGTGTGATATAAGCTAAGGTTCTACTTGCAATAAAAATCAAAGCTTACCTGCACATGGTGAGTGCTTTTGTTTATAGTTCTGGGAGGCAGCCATTATACGTTCTTAATTTTATGATGCTTGATGAGCAAAGGGAAATCTAACAATGTAGTTCTTATTAAAAGATCTAAACTTCAGAAAATATAATTAATCACCATATCTACATAAGTAAAAGGATTTTTATTTTTTTCTTACTAAAGTAATGTGTGAGCCAAGAACTATAAAGAACATGAAATGGTTCAGAGCTTGAGAGTCATTAACAGAGATCAGGAATTCTGTTGATATGACATATTCTGCCCTCATGAGTTTTCATGTCATTAGAATTATTTGATGTTGCCTAACTTGGTTAGTCATGTAATATGTTTTTCTTTCTTGAAGTACAGTAGAGCCTCAGAGTTACAAACACCAGCGTTATGAACTGACCAGTCAAGTACACACCTCGTTTGGAACTGGAAGTATGCAGGCAGCGGCAGAGACCAAAAACAGAAAAACCCTGGAGAAACCAGCATTTTTCTTCCGCATAGTAAAGTTTCAAAGCTGTAATAAGTTAATTTTCAGTTGTAAACTTTTGAAAGAATAACCATGTTTTGTTCAGAGTTACGAACAACCTCCATTCCCAAGGTGTTCGTAACTCTGAGGTACTACTGTGTGTGTGTGCGTGTGGACACACACACACACACACACACACACACACACACACAGTAGTACCTCCTATATATACACACCTTTACCCTGATATAATGCGGTCTGATATAACGCAAATTTGGATATAAAGCGGTAAAGCAGCGCTCCGGGGAGCAGGGCTGCTTTACCTCATTATATCTGAATTCGTGCTACTGCAAGCGGTTCCTCTGCGCCCCCCCCACCCCCTTACTTGCTACACCCCCTAACAGCTGCGTGGGAAGCCTGGGGTGGGGGAGAAGTGGAGCTGCTGCCTGCTTGTGGGAGGAGGCGGAGCAGAAGTGAGCTGGGGCGGGGGGGCTGGAGCAAGTAAAGGCGGAGAGGTGCAGAGGAACTGCTCCCTGCCAAACAGCTGATTGGAGGGAGGGAGGGAGGTAGAAGTGGAGACGCGACGGCACGCTCGTGGGAGGAGGCAGAGAGGAGGTGAGCTGGGGTAGGGAGTGGTTCCTCTACCTACCCCGATATAATGTGGTCTCACTTATAAAATGGCAAGTTTTTTTTTAGTTCCTGAGGACCATGTTATATCGGAGTAGAGGGTGTGTGTGTGTATATGAATGTATTGATTTGGAAACCAGCATACATTTTCTTTCTAATGTTATTGCGGTCTGTGGCACATTTCTTCAGTATCTATCCATAGTACCTACTTTTAACTCTTCTTTTTATTGAAGAGATTAATTTGATGGAAGCAGCTTTCAATTTGTTTACTTTTTGTTGGGTTTTAGTAATTTTATAGCTAAAAGCTTTTGCCATTATAGAAACACGCAGTTGGCTGTCAGTTCGTTTATTTTTAACAAATATTAACACAGGAAGAACCTAACATTTTGATCCTCCAGCTTTCTCACACCTAAGTGGTGAAGGGCTGAAAATCTAGGAGGGAAATCAAGGGTTTGGATGTCTAGGTAAAATTAAATTGCATTTTTTTAACATAATTTAGATGTTGTGTTTGAGCACCAGGTATCAAGCTGTATGTTTGTCCTATGTGTAATTTAGAAGGATATAAGATAGCAAACTCAATATTGCATAGTAATCTCTTTTTTTTTGTTGTTGAAGCTTTTTTCTTTTTACTTATTCTGGAGTACCACGTGGTTAAAAAATCCTGCTATGAACATCACAGAATTCCAGCTTCAAATTATGTATTATATTCCTTGTAGGAAGTATCTTTCAGGATATTACCAAACACTTTTTTGATCATACAGAAGAATTATTCTACCAGATAAGTCTCCTGTCTTCCAATAAAGAGTTGTTGGTGCCCTTGCCTCCTTCTGTCATTCCCTTTGCATTAAAGGGAACCCCTCTGGACTATTTTTCACAGATATTTGAGGCAATGTGTTCTGTTTTAACAGGATAATATTTTAAATATTAATGAGGGTAGCTGGAAGTGTGGAACTGACGGTTATTTAGGGGATTGCCCTCACAAGCATATGACGACTGTTCTGATAGCCAAGGTGAAAGAGACCATATATTGGTCCAACGGCTTGAAAAGCAGTGCAGCAACATATTGTGGAAGGCAAAAGGCATGATGGGGCACTACAGAAGTCATGGCTATCCACTGCAGCTAAAGAAGCCTCCAGTTATAACAACCTTTGTGCCACTGGGCCAAGCTTCAGCAGCCGAGAGAATGGGATTGTCCCAGTGCAACGACTTTCCCATTTTAAAGGAGTACTTGTGGCACCTTAGAGACTAACCAGTTTATTTGAGCATGAGCTACAGCTCACGAAAGCTCACGCTCAAATAAATTGGTTAGTCTCTAAGGTGCCACAAGTACTCCTTTTCTTTTTACGAATACAGACTAACATGGCTGTTACTCTGAAATCTCCCATTTTAATCAACCTCACGCACATGTCATTCATGCACATCTCTCTTCAAAAGTCCTGTATGATGGGGGAGTGGCAAAGTGACAGATGAAGATGATTACTGGCAGTCATAGCCACAAGCCTGCACGCAGGTGTCCTGGGACGTTGGTCACTCATCCCTGACCCAAGGGCAGCAGGGAAGCTTGGCAACACTCCAAGTGATACAGAAGCCCTTTTTAGGACTGCACTGCTCTCCCTTTGTAAAAGAAGGGGATAGAAAAGGTGCCTCAAATGTTGCCTTCCCAAATTAAATCCTGCCAGTTTACCACAGCTGGCAGATCATCCTCAACGCGGTCGGAAACCAAAGATAACGAAAAAAGCCCTAAAGATTGCTGCTTGGAACATCAGGACTATGATGGACAAAAATGATACCTCTCTATTTGAAAGAACAGCTTTCCTTTCAAAAGAGCTAGCTCGGTATGACATTGACATTACAGCACTCAGTGAAACTAGATTGCAGATGAGGCCTTTATTACAGAACTGGTTGGGGGGTTACACCTTCTTTTGGAAGGGAAAAGAACCAAATGAAGATAGAATCCATGGAGTGGGAATTGCCATCAAGACCAAACTCTTGCAGTGTCCTGAAGACTTTCCAGTAGGCATTAACGAAAGACTCATGAAACTCCGGTTACCAATAAATAAGTCTCCATTTGCTACCATCATCAATGCATATGCGCCCACCTTAACAAGCCCTGTTGAAGCTAAGGGTTGGTTCTACTCTGGTCTTGACTCTCTCATCAAGTCAACACCACAAAGTGACAAACTAATCATCCTACGAGATTTCAGTGCAAGAATAGATAAAGATAACAATAACTGGCAAGGTGTCATGGGGGAAAAATGAACGAAAATGGTCTCCTACTCCCAAGCAAGTGTGCAGAACGTAGCCTGCAATTACAAGTATCCTCTTCAGACAGGCAGACAAATATAAAAATATATGGATGCACCCCAGATCCAAACAATGGCATCTAATAGATTACATTATTGTCTGACAGTGTGACATAAGGGATGTCAGGATCATCAGAGCCATGAGCCAGAACGTTGGACGGATCATAGAATGATTAGGTCAATACTAAATCTATACATTGTATCCACTGAAACACCCCAAAACAATCGATGTCCACTGATATTGCTAACCTAAACAATTCATCCTATTGAGACAAGCTACAAAGTGTACTAAAAACCAACCTTGGTGATAACCCTGTCTCATGGGAGGAATTCAGAGACACAGTACAAAAAACTGCAACTGACGTCCTCGGATGGAAGAAAAGTGCTCACTATGACTGGTTTGATGAAAATGATGAGGAAATCACAGTACCCTTGAAGAAAAAAGGGGACTTTCCAAATCTGGCAAGATGATACTCAGTCCACCTCAAAGAGAGAGTCAAACATCTGCAAAGCAAGGCACAAAGACAACTATGTTTAATACAAGATAAATGGTGGGTGAAGGTAGCAGAAGGCGCTCAAATGTTTGCAGAAACAAATGAAACAGAGAAGTTCTTTGATTTCTTGATGCTAGTCTATGGACCTTAAAGGTGGGCACAGGTTCGTTCATGACGGCTGATGGCAGGACAGTCATCAAAGACAAACATAGCATGGAACAGAGATGGGTTGACAATTTCAGCCAGCTACTGAACAGGCCATCCTGAGTTGAAACAAGTGCTATTAATCAGATGCCTCAAAAGCTTATTCAGCACCACCTCTACTCACCACTCTCACTTTAAGAAATAGAAAAGGCAATCAGTATGATGAGCTCAGAAAGTCCTTGGGCACAGATGGAATGCCGGTGGAAATATATAAATCTACATGTCCAAAGGTGGTAACAATACTCCAGAAGATCCTTACTGACATCTGGGACAACAAAGAAATGCCACAGGATTTCAAAGATGCCATAATTATTCCTTTATTTAAAAATAAGGGCAGTAAAATGGTCTGAGATATTCCACAGTAGTTATCTCTCCTATCTGTTGCTGGAAAAATCTTTTGCTCATGTCCTCCTGAACTGACTAATTTCATCTGTCTCAGAAGCCAATCTACCTGAGACTCAGTGTGGATTCAGACCTGGTCGTAGCACTATAGACATGATTTTCAGTAGTAGGCAAATACAAGAAAAGATGTACCTAACAAAACCATGGATCTGTTCAGTGTCTTCATTGATCTGACAAAAGCATTTGATACGGTCAATAGAGCAGGATTATGGATGAGCCGCAGCAAACTTGGATGCCCCACCAAAACTGGTAAAGATCGTTTGTCTATTTCATGAGGGGATGCAAAGTCAGGTACTTTTTAATGGCGAGCTCCCTGACTCCTTTCCCATTTCAAATGGAGTCAAACATGGCTGTGTCCTTGCCTCTGTACTGTTCAATCTCTTCTTCACCCAAGTTCTCAACCATGTTACAAATGGGCTCAACAGAGGCATATACATCAGATACAGACACGAAGGCTCAGTTTTCAATCTTATAAGTCTTAAAGCAAAAACAAAAGTAACAAACCACAGCTAAGAGAAGCACTTTTTGCAGATGGTTGTGCCTTCCAAGCACACCCAGAGGGAGATCTCCAGTGCATTGCAGATCGCTTTGCTTAAGCATCCAAATTGTTTGGCCTCACAATCAGCCTGGACAAAACTGTGGTGTTGCATCAACCATCTTCACCACTCTGTGCCACATCCCCAAGCATCTCCATTAGTGGAATCCAAGTAAAGCAAGTTGATAGTTTTATCTATCTTGGCAGCAACATCTCCAATGATGGATCTCTTGACAAAGAGATCACTAACAGGATACAGAAATCTTCTCAGTCACTAGGAAAGCTAGGCAATAGAGTCCTGAAATCCCACAACATAACCCGCTCAGCAAAAATAAAACTTTACAATGCTTTTGTGTTCACATCTCTCCTCTGTGGCTGTGAGACCTGGACACCGTACAAACAGCATATCAAACAGCTAGAAGCCTTCCATGTGCAGTCTCTGTGCGCCGTTACGGGGCTCTGCTGGCAGGACAAAATTACCAACCTGCAAGTTCTCTAAAAGTCAAATGCCACAAGCAAAGAGGCCATCCTGATAAAAGCCCAACTACGCTGGGTTGGGCACATCATTAGGATGGCTGAACATCAACTCCTCAGAAAAATTTTCTATGGAGAATTGGCATATGGACATCTGAATCAAGGACATCCCAGAAAGTGCGACAGGGATAGCATCAAGAACAGCATACACTTTGGTGCAATAAAACCAGATGATCTTGAGAAGGCTGCGTTAAATAGATCAGCATGGCAACACACAACACTCAAAGCTTTCCAAGTCTTTGAAGAGGACAGAAATAATCAATTGTTAGCAGCAAGGAAAAAGCGTCCTCCTGCTATAGCTACCAAGATGCTCACCAGTGACTGTCTGCCCAATCTGCTTATGAGCATGTGCATCACGCTTTGGACCTCAGTCACTCCAGAATCCACAAAAAGAGAGCGCATGAAAACATCATAGTCATATACATACCATATTAATGAGGGCCTATTATCTTTAATTAGGGCAGAAACTAATGTATTGTGAGGCTGCAGGTTCGTCATGGTGCGCAACACCCTCCCCCCTCCGACTCCCCGGGAAAAAAAACAAACATACCCATAATCTCACTGATGGAAGTAGGAGTCTTGGGCCAGAGAGTACAGTAACTCCTCACTTAAAGTTGTTTTGGTGAATGTTGTTACATTGCTGATCGGTTAGGGAACATGCTCGTTTAAAGTTGTGCAGTGCTCCCTTATAATGTCATTTGGCAGCTGTCTGCTTTGTCCACTGCTTTCAGGAAGAGCAGCCCATTGCAGCTAGCTGGTGGGGGCTTGGAACCAGGGTGGACCGGCAGCCTCTCTGTTCCCCTAAGTTCCCTGTGCAGCAGCAGCTCAGCTGTCCCTCCCCCCGCTGCCATGTGCTGCTCCTGCTCTCTGCCTTGGAGCTGTTCCCTGGAGCCTCCCGCTTGCTGTGTGGAGTGGGGGGAGGGAAAGAGGGGGGCTAATGTCAGGGTGTCCCCCTTCCCTCTGCTCCTGCATCCTGCTTACCACATCTTCCATAGAGCAGGGGGGACACATGACAGGGCTCAGGATGGAGGGAGCTTCCTGGCAGCAGCTGCCATCTCAGCTTGCTGATTAACTTAAAAAGGCAGTGTACTTGGAGTGGGGTCAGCATACTTAAAGGAGCCATGCACATCTCTTTAACAGAGAGAGTGTGTGTGTCTCTGTCTGCCATGCTGTCTCCCCTCCGTCCATTCGTGCTGCCTTGTAGAGTGTGAGGCTACATTAACAACAATGAGTTAACCCTTAAGGGCTCAGCCAACTACTAGTTCATTTAGCAGTAAGGCATCCTCTGGGAAATATCCCACCCTCTGACTTCACCACCTCAACCAAGCTTCACAATCATCATCTCTGTGTACCAGTATTAAATTGTTTGTTTAAAACTTATACTGTGTGTGTGTGTATGCGTATGTGTATATATATAATGTGTTGTGATAGAGCTCTGACCTTGTCTCAGTGGGTCCCATGCTTCCTGGCGGATTACGCTAGCCTCAGAGGCTCACTGTGACCCTCTGCATAGCCCTTCTCCCTCTAGAGGTAAGGGTCACAGCCTACTGAGCCATTTTCATCATAAGCCAGCAAAGAGGCCAGTGAGAGAACTCCTGCAGTCTCTGTTGTCCCTACAGGCTTATTCCAAAACAGTTTAGCCTCCTGTCCTGACAGGGGCCTCTCTTCCCCTCCCAGGAGGTGTTTCTGTAGTGGTGGGTTGGGAGGAACCCGGGTACACACTCCATTCCGGGTTCCGGTCCAAGGACCCTAATGGCAGCAGCTGTTGGCAGATGACCTTTCACTGCCAGAGTTGCTACATTTCCCTGGGCCACTTCTCCACAGCTCTCCTGCTTCTCTCTCTTAATGTCTCCTTTGTCTTTACCTTAGGGCTCCCTTCCAGGGGCTTGAGGGTGTATTCATTACCCAGCCCTTCAGCCGCACTTCCTCTCCTCTGGCTCTCTCCGGACTGACCAGAGTGAGCCCTTTTATAGTATCAGAGGGGCCTTAATTAGAGTCAGGTGTTCACATTAGACTAACGGCTTCAACTGACTCTGCAGGCTAATTGGAGTCATGTCCACCCTAGCCTGGAGCAGCCCCTGCTCTGGTCAGTCAGGGAACAGAAAACTGCTTATCCAGTGACCAGATATCTGCCTTCTACTACTCTGTTTTACCCAACTGGCCTGGGTCCATCACAGTATATAATATAGTCTTTTCTCTGGTGAAAAAAATTTCCCTGGAACCTAACCCCCCCACCCCCCAATTCACATTAATTCTTATGGGGAAATTGGATTTGTTTAACATCATTTTGCTTAAAGTTGCATTTTTCAGGAACATAACTACAACATTAAGCTAGGAGTCACTGTATTGGAATTGGTCATATAAATGGCATTAAGTCATCCTCTGTTTCTAATCCATCCCTCTGCCGAAGCAGGAGTGTTCTCTACAAAATTATGGCTATGTTTGAGCTTCTTTAAAGTGCTCTAAACGATGCAATTGCCATCCCTTCCGTTAGAAAAGTTATTCCATAATGTAGCTCTCATTGTGAAAAAATTGTTCCTAATGTTGTGCCTAAATAAAGTTTCCTTTATTTTATCCAAGCACTCATAAAATACTGTACATCTTCATGCCATTTTAAATTCTACACTCTACTTGGTGCTTACAACAGACTCGACAACAATTTAAAGGATGTATCTCCCCGTCTCCAACCTCCTCACTAACGTGCCTTGGAATTCCTCAAGTCTTTGATACCTTTATTTCCTATTATCCATTTCCAGAACAGTGCAGTAGTTGTGAGTTTTTTGCCAATAGCTCTTTGGGCACTGCCTATGAAAGCTACAGCAGCTACTTCTTGTTCATTGTATTTTTCAGAGGAATTGTGTGTGACTTAATTATTGTTCTCTTTGATTCCCCAGCCTTTTCTTCCCTTGTGGATTTTAATGTTTCCTCCCTTGAAACCATGCTAATTAGACTTTTTTTTTTTATTCTCTAAACTTTGTGGCAGCAGACTCTGCCAGAACAACTGATGCAAAACTGCAGACATAGCCCCACTGCTCTGATAATTCATACCCCCATCAATACACCTTTCAAGATCCATGGGTCTTCCATATGCCTATCAGAACATGTAGTATATCTCATCCAGTGCATCAAATGCTCCGTCAACTACTATGTGGGTGAAACCAGACAATCACTGTGCTCTCAAATGAATGTACACAGAATGTTTTTGGTCTTTTATCATTTTTCTATTCCCAAACACGTTTCGCAAAGCAGTCACTCCACAGCTGACTTCAGTCCTTATTCTCAAAGGAAACCTGCACAAAATCTTCAAAAGATGGGCCTGGGAACTTAAATTCATAACTGCTGGATGCTAACAGCCATGGACTTAACAGAAATGCTGGTTTTATGGCTCATTACAACAGTTTGCAAGACAACCTGCTGCCTGCTAAACCATAAATGCCCATTCCATTTTAAGTGATCTCCTACAGCATATGTGAAACCCTTATGCTTGTATTTAGCTCAGACACTCTGGTTACATTTACAATAAAAGACCTGTGATACCAAGTCTCAGAGCTGGTTCAGTTGACTCGGGCTGCAGGGCTAAAAAGAGCAGTGCAGATGTTCCCACTCAGGGTGGAGCCTCGGCTCTGAGACCTACCCCTCATTGCAGGGTTTCAGAGCTCTAATTCCAACCCAAGCCAGAACACCTGCAGTTTTTTAGCTCTGCAGCCTGAGCCCAAATCATCTGATCCGGGCCAGATGCATCCATGCCAGGGGACTTTTATTGCAGTGTAGACGTACCCTCTTGTTACTTTCTCCAGACCTGAGGAAGAGCTCTGTGCAGCTAGTCTGATAAAAGACATTTCCTCCACTACCTTGTCTCTTCTAAGTCCTTTCATTTTGCCGTAAGTGGAGAAGATCTTAGAAAAGGTTGAATAGTCATGGGTAACTTTGGCATTGTTTTTTTCCCAGCAAGGCAGATTCCCAGTTTCCCATTCTGAGAGTTTGGAACAACTTTTTATCATTCTTATTTATCTACCTTCTCCCAGTGTGCCTGAGTACTTCAGACAGACCAAAGACATGGTTCCTGCCTCCAAAAAACTGTCTACATTTTAAACATAAGATGACAAATTGTATTCCAAACCCTTTGTTATGGAGAGGATAGAGGTGACAAGGATGTGATCATATGGTGCTTTGCAGTGTAAATATCCTCAATTATTCTGCTAGCAAAGTAATTTCATTGTAACTTGTTTATGTGAATGGTGCAGTGAGATAGTATGTGGGGGTGGGTGGATGGTGGTGATACTGGGAGAGCAATACAGCAGTGCACAGATAATCCAGGAAGTTTTTGGAAAGTGTAGGGGACAATTTCCTGGTGCAAGTGCTGGAGGAACCAACTAGGGGTAGAGCTCTTCTTGACCTACTGCTCACAAACGGAGAAGAATTAGTAGGGGAAGCAAAAATGGATGGGAACCTGGGAGGCAGTGACCATGAGATGGTAGAGTTCAGGATCCTGACACAAGGAAGAAAGGAGAGCAGCAGAATACAGACGCTGGACTTCAGAAAACCAGACTTTGACTCCCTCAGGAAACTGATGGGCAGGATCCCCTGGGAGAATAACATGAGGGGGAAAGGAGTCCAGGAGAGCTGGCTGTATTTTAAAGAATCCTTATTAAAGTTGCAGGAACAAACCATCCCGATGTGTAGAAAGAATAGTAAATATGGCAGGCGACCAGCTTGGCTTAACAATGAAATCCTTGCTGATCTTAAACACAAAAAAGAAGCTTACGAGAAGTGGAAGATTGGACAAATGACCAGGGAGTATAAAATATTGCTCAGGCATGCAGGAGTGAAATCAGGAAGACCAAATCACACTTGGAGTTGCAGTTAGCAAGAGATGTTAAGAGTAACAAGAAGGGTTTCTTCAGGTATGTTAGCAACAAGAAGGTGGTCAGGGAAAGTGTGGGCCCTTACTGAATGAGGGAGGCAACCTAGTGACAGAGGATGTGGAAAAAGCTAATGTACTCAATGATTTTTTTTGCCTCTGTCTTCATGAACAAGGTCAGCTCCCAGACTACTGCACTGGGCAGCACAGCATGGGGAGGAGGTGACCAGCCCTCTGTGGAGAAAGAAGTGGTTCGGGACTGTTTAGAAAAGCTGTACGAGCAAAAGTCCATGGGATCGGATGCACTGCATCCAAGGGTGCTAACGGAGTTGGAGGATGTGATTGCAGAGCCATTGGCCATTATCTTTGAAAACTCATGGCTATCGGGGGAGGTCCCGGAAGACTGGAAAAAGGCTAATGTAGTGCCCATCTTTAAAAAAGGGAAGGAGGATTATCCTGGGAACTACAGGCCAGTCATCCTCACCTCGGTCCCTGGAAAAATCATGGAGCAGGTCCTCAAGGAATCCATTCTGAAGCACTTAGAGGAGAGGAAAGTGATCAGGAACAGTCAGCGTGGATTCACCCAGGGCAAGTCATGCCTGACTAATCTAATTGCCTTCTATGACGAGATAACTGGCTCTGTGGATGAGGGGAAAGCAGTGGATGTGGTGTTCCTTGACTTCAGCAAAGCTTTTGATACGGTCTCCCACAGTATTCTTGCCAGCAAGTTAAAGAAGTATGGGCTGGGTGAATGGATTATAAGGTGGATAGAAAGCTGGCTAGATCGTCAGGCCCAATGGGTAGTGATCAATGGCTCAATGTCTAGTTGACAGCCGTTATCAAGCGGAGTGCCCCAAGGGTCGGTCTTGGGGCTGGTTTGTTCAATATCTTCATTAATGATCTGGAGGGTGGTGTGGATTGCAGCCTCCGCAAGTTTGCAGATGACATTAAACTGGGAGGAGTGATAGATACGCTGGAGGGTAGGGATAGGATACAGAGGGACCTAGACAAATTAGAGGATTGGGCCAAAAGAAATCTGATGAGGTTCAACAAGGACAAGTGCAGAGTCCTGCACTTAAGATGGAAGAATCCCATGCACTGCTACAGACTAGGGACCAAATGGCTAGGCAGCAGTTCTGCAGAAAAGGATCTAGGGGTTACAGTGGATGAGAAGCTGGATATGAGTCAACAGTGTGCCCTTGTTTCCAAGAAGGCTAACTGCATTTTGGGGTGTATAAGTGGGGGCATTGCCAGCAGATCGAGGGACATGATCGTTCCCCTCTATTCAGCATTGGTGAGGCCTCATCTGGAGTACTGTGTCCAGTTTTGGGCCCCACACTACAAGAAGGATGTGGAAAAATTGGAAAGCATCCAGCGGAGGGCAACAAAAATGATTAGGGGACTGGAACACATGACTTATGAGGAGATGCTGAGGGAACTGGGATTGTTTAGTCTGCAGAAGAGAAGAATGAGGTGGGATTTGATAGCTCCTTTCACCTACCTGAAGAGGGGTTCCAAAAAGGATGGATCTAGACTGTTCTCAGTGGTAGCAGATGACAGGACAAGGAGTAATGGTCTCAAGTTGCAGTGGGGGAGGTTTAGGTTGGATGTTAGGAAAAACATTTTCACTAGAAGGGTGGTGAAGCACTGGAATGCGTTACCTAGGGAGGTCGTGGAATTTCCTTCCTTTGAGGTTTTCAAGGTCAGGCTTGACAAAGCCCTGTCTGGGATAATTTAGTTGGGGATTGGTCCTGCTTTGAGCAGGGGGTTGAACTAGATGACCTCCTGAGGTCCCTTCCAACCCTGATATTCTTCACCTTGTCATAGAATTCTACAATAAGAATATGGTCAGATAGTTGCAGTGTGCACCTGGTGCTGTTGGTGACTGGAGACGTTCCAGGGGAGTTGGGAGCATGTATAGGCTTCCCTTGGAAGGCTCCTGCAGATCTGGCTGCCCCATGTGGGGTGGGTGGAATACAGCTGTTCTTAGTGCCCAGCGCTGTTGGAGAGATGAGAAAGTGGGGCTGGCAAGCCTCTGCCTTGGTGCAATATGTAGTTTCTTTGTTGTAGTTCCTTGCGGCAACAGTTTACTATGTTAGAATGCATTTACACAGCAAAGAAACTCCATGGCAGTGAGTCTTAGAGTTCAAATCAATTGGCTTGGGCTTCTGGTGCAAGGATAAAAATAGCAGTGTGGATGCTGGGTCTGGAACCTGGGCTCTGAGACGTTCCCCCAGTTGCCAAATTTTGGAGTCCAGGCTCCTGTCTGAGCCTGAATGTCTACACTACTGTTTTTAGCCCTGTAGTGCAAGACCTAGTTAGTTGACCTGTGCTCTGAGACTTGCTGCCGTGTTTTTGTTTCGGTTTTTTTTGCTGCGTAGATGTAACCTTAGGGGCTCTTCCGTATTGTATTACCTACTATTCTTGAGCAAAGCGAACACCAAATTTTATTCCCCTGACTGTTAACAGTTGGTAGAGCTCAGTAAATTATTTCAAGGCTCAAAAAGTAGGGCACACAGACTGGTGTATGTTTAGAATTGACAGGTATTTTCAAATATTCTGGTGTGACCAATTTGTTCTACAATCTAGTTACTATAGAAAACTAGGGCTCATCTACATTTTGCAGAACTCTGATTCAAACCTCTTTAGAATAGTAAGTAAATAAGTAAAACCTTTATAAAATTGCATTAGTTGCCTTGATATAGAATCTTTCATAGATGTCTAAAGAAAGTTTACTTTTTTTCTGGATGAAAATATTCTCTCCTTATATTTTTTGTAAAAATTGCTTTCACACTGCATTTGGAGGGTTACTCCAACATATACTTTATGCTTTTTATTGCTGGATTAATCAGTTGACTGCAAGGATACTTGTTTGCTGTGGGAGTGGAAATATTTTCTTTAGCAGTGTCTCTCTGAAAGGCTCTACCAGTAGGAACAGCACCTTCCCCTGCTTTCAAACTGAATGTTCATATTTATATGTAAAATACTTAAGGTTACTTGAGGAGGGAAAAGCATTTTTAAATGTGTAACTACAGAACTTGAGTACTCTAACCTTTGTGGCCAGGACCAAGGAAAACAGCTTCTTTGTGAAGTGTTCAACACTGTTATCTGGTAAGGTGGTTACATTTTTTTTTTTTTTTTAACATGAACCATGACCATCCTGATCATAAAGCAAAATGCTCACTTACTCTATTTTTCCTTAGAAACAAAGCTGTTTTTGGAGGCGACAGGACAAAAATACTAGCTTTAGATCTTGCTCCTGCAATGTGTGTGGTACCTCCCTTGAGCCTCATTAAAACTGTGTTGGCTTCAGTGCAATGGTGTAGGCAGCAGATTCCACTTGTACAGAGCTCACAGCAGGATTGGGCCCTTGGAAAGCTGTGAACATGTTGTTAGACTAAGAAAACTGGATTACGTGGTCACAGTTTTAAAAGAGAAACTAAAGAAATTGTGTCCCTAAATCTAGACTCTTTGAAATGATATTTTACATAATAGCTGTAAATACTCTTATTATATTTCACTGGGTTTTGGATAAGTATTACAGGACTGAATAATTTTAAAATAATAAAGTGCAATATTAGCTCTTTTCTTGCCAGATTCTGTGAGCAGGTCTTGCCTCATACCGGGCCTCTAATACAAGGGCTTATATCTCAGGCTCTCTTCCTATTACAACTGCATTTATTCAGATTTTAAATTTATGTTGAGCTGTATCCTCCTAGTTAGCAAAAAGTACCTAATTTAGTGTAAAGGTACAATATTCAGTTGCAAAATGTTTTAATTGTGTTACCAACCAATGAATGAACCTTTCTTTAGGTAAAGAACTAAAAAAGTACAAATGCAAACCAAAATTAGAGTTAGAATTTAAATCAAGGTTTCTGCTTGCTGATTTAAATCAATCCACAGTGGTTAACACCCACTTTGTCTAAAATTATATTGCAGATGCTTTTTTTAATACTCTTGAACTTTTCATTATTTTTTAATATACCTGTGAAGATAGCAGCATAAATACACACTGAGCTCTAAAGGTGAGCCAAAGGGAGCACAGTTAAGGTACACTGGAGCAAAGTTTGACTTTGCTTAAAATGTCAAATTGAATATGCTTACAAATGAAGATTTATTTTCCTCTAGAACTTCCTCTGATACTAAAGGAAAAATATATCCAGCCTCTCCAAATGAGGCTACAGTGTGTGACTGAATTCTAAACTGGGCAAACCAATATCTCAGGGTGCCAGATACCTGAGGATCACAGATTTCTCTATGTTCACATCCCCCAGCTCTCTCTGCCAATTTTATTTCTGTAAATTGGTGGAGCATTGAAATGACCAGATTCCTTCCCCCTGCATGTGAATTTGAACTCCTTCCCATTTCATTTAAATTAAATTTGGAGAGAGAGCAGAATAGTGTGCCTGAAGGCATCTCTGATCCTCAAACCCACAGCTCCAGGACAGCAGTTGCTCAGCCTGGCAGTTGTATCCCACATTTTATTTTTTTATTCCTCTCATTACTGTTACAAACTGTGCTTTGTGAGGAAGGGACCCGCTTGAAGGAAAACATTTGTTTAAAACCCTGTTAAGAGTAAAACTTCATTCATATAAGGACCTGCAGAGCCCTTTCTGCTTCTGAGCTTTTTGTTTCCCTTTCCCTTTCGTATGTGACACTGATTAGGCCTAAAATTTAGGCTTCCCTTCCTGTGATATTATGTGCTCTCTTAGTTGTTCTTTCCCATATACTTTACGCCCAGAGCCATAGAGAAATCAAAGATGACAGAGCTTGAATTTTCCTTGTCATACTTGTGTGGACTTGGAGTGGATTTCCAGCATTTGTCAGTCATCCTTGCAATCCAAGGCAGGCTTGTCCCTCAACTACAGACCGAGGAGAAATTTAATCACTGAGACTTTAGTTTCTTGGAAACACCAGGGCTTTGAGATCACAAATTTGGCTACTTTGTACTAATTTCTGCCAGTCAGATTCAATAGCATACAAAGTCTATAGTTTCTTCTATGACTAGAACTGGAAGGTGGCTGTTATGCTGGAGATTGGGTGATTCTCAGCAATCATGTCTTCGATCTATGGGCAGTCACAAGCCTTGCTGAAGCTGGTGGGTGTGATAAGTCTTCCATTCAGGCTAAATGAGGGAGCTATTATATCCCTCTTTTTTGTTTAGTAATAGCTGAAACAATAGAAGCCACTGCCCAAATCACAGGCTGGATTAGATCATCAGCCACTGGGCTGAGGAGTCTTTCCCGGGGATTGAAAGCAAACACAGGAACTGGTTATTATTTAATTCAGTTGTATGTGTCCGTGAGTGAGAAGCAAACAGAAGGCAGCAGAAAAGCCAAAGAGATATCAAGGAAAGCACTGGTAATGTGGCCTTGAGGGAGAGTCAATAAAAGTGTTTTTTGTTTTGTTTTGTTTTGTTTCGGTTTTTTTGTGTGGTTTTTTTTTGTTTTTTATGCAGAGTGCTAGCTTGAAAGTGGGTGGAATTGTGAGCAAAGAAACTTCCTTCTCTTTCATTTCTGCTGTGTTCAGAGAAACAGGACTTTGTGTACATTATTTGTAAATAAACAGGATTGTATCAAAGGAGGAATACATGACTCATAAATATTTCAGAATTAAGATAATTTACAAGGCTCTGAATATTGGCTAAAGGCTTGGGCTAAAATGGGTAACAGTATTATGACATAGTGCTGAGGGAAATGTCACTCCTTGCTGTTACTTTCCAGGAATCCTCCTGTGGACTTGCAAAAAGTGCTGTTACAGTATGCAAACTTTGCATCTTTTTGTAAGCATAATGTGTAATATATTAAAAATCCAACAGATTAGTTATGCATAAAATGGGGCCACATTTATAATGTGACTAAGACCATGCAAATAGGCACATGACTTATCTTAAGAGGTGGCTGCATACATCTGTTCATGTCTCCATGAATCTTAAAAAAAAAAAAAAAAAGAAGAAGAAAAAAAGGCCATTTTCATAACATCTAGATGCTTAGTCTGCCTGTCATTTTAGGAGCTTCACAAGAAGGGGGTCTGTGTGACTTGTAGTGGCATGAAAGGCAGAAGATGCTTAAATGCTGTCAGAAGTGCCTTCCCCAGCTACGCAGCTCCTAAATCCCCCAAGAATGGAGCTCTGCTCTTCTGTGATTTAAAAGCCATTGACAGCTCCTCATTCTCTATCCCATGCTCTCATCTTCTGGGACCAGGGGATAGAGCTGTGCAGTTTATCAAATGACTTCAAATCAGTTAACATTGCTGCATAATTCAGCTGTGCCACCTAAAATAGGGGAGGGGGACCTTTTACTCATTTAGATTTAATGAACCTCTTAGTACAAGTACTCTGAGCAGCATAGAAGTAGATAATTGTATTTGCATTAGACAAAAAGATGATTTAAGGGTTAGTTGTTGTCAGCCAGGAAACAGTTGCAGAGCAAGATCCATGGTTAGATACCCTGTTCAGGTATGATCATCCAATAGGAAATGACACCCTGTCTGCCTCATGGCTTCCAGAAGGAACTGCCCATAGGTAGGCAGAACTAAAGGGAGGCTCACATGAAGGTCCCAGAGAGGTCAGGCTCTAAAAGACAAATTGCAAAGGACTGGGCTGCTAGCTTTCTCACATCTTACTTGTGATTGGGCTGCCAAATTCATGTGTCTCACCTGCCTATATCTTTGAATCACATGTGTCCAGCTGAGCTGTGGGCAGGTGCATGCAGTTTCAAGGACTTCTCACCTAGGTCTGCTGCTTCTCATGGTGCATCCCAGATGCAAAATAGCAGCTGGGAAAAGATGATGGATGGTAATAGGTGAAGGTCCCAGGCTCCTTAGCCCTGCTGTGAGCTTTGTCAGGCTTCCCACCCTCCCCTGCAGCAGTACATCCAGCTGCCTTCCTCAGCTTCCTGTTTGAACTCCACCAAGCAGCCTGTTGTGCTCCAGAACCCACCCATTTACCCATCACTTCCAGATACCCTTCAGCACTGACCCATCTGTCCCAGCTACAGCTGCCAAGTTTTGCACAGCTCCGCGTCCCTACCTTCCCACCGCTGCTTGGGATAGGATGTGTTGACAATAAGCATAGGTTTCCAGGTATAACCAGATTATTTGCAAATATGCAAATTAACTGATTAAATAAATTGTCTAAAATGTCAGGTGCAGAATGGCACAGAACTTGGCACCTGTGTCCAAACAGTACACACACAGATTATCTTTACAGTTACATATACAGCAAAATAAACAAGGTATGCATTAGTAGGCTGTTGGTGCATGGTTTACTGGCACGTAGCAGTTCCAGCTGAGTGGGTGCTTTGCCATGGCTTAGAGCTGTTGGTATATGATTTTAAAAAGAAACGATGTCAAGGTTTTGTACAACATTTTTCACTGTGAACTTTTGCATAGTATGAGAAAATGTGAGGGAAAAACATAACGAGAAGACTTGAATAGAACTACTCATGTGGGTAAAGAAACCTTCATAAGTATTTGCAGAATCAGGCCACAAACAAAACACATTCACTGTCCTGAAAAGTTTAATCTAGATGAAATTAGAATATAAAGGCCAATTAAAATTCAGTGTTTGATTTCATTGAATAATTACAGTATGGAATATTTCTGATTTGTTTTGCATTCCTTGCTCAAATCTATTTTCGACATAACTTAGATGAAAAAAGCGTGGTGTGTTTTCTTAATTCTTCACCTTAGTCGGAAAGATTTCACATACAGACATTGTTCTAGTCTCTGAAGTTCTGGAATACAGTTAGCCTGTTTTCCCCCCGTCCTTGCTCATGTCACGCTGTCCTTAATCATCTCCTCCCTCCCTTCCTTTTTTTCTTTGCCCTCCTTTTGTCTCCCTTATGATGTACTTTTTTCTCTTTTTAACATTTTCTGAACCTTTCGTTGTGTGAGAGGAAATTTGGCCTGTTTGTGTGAGATTTCCACACCCAACTTCATGTAGCGTCTCCCTTTTTCAATGACTTCTGCATCAACTTCCATCTTCCAAATCCGTTCCTGAAGCAGAGAGGTGTTGCTTAGCAATGCCTAGATACTGGTACTGCTTACATGATGTATGTGCTGTAACTATGGTGGGGATAGAGTCTGTTTGTGGTACAAAGGAAAAATCCTCTCTTCTGATCTTTAACACTGTAGCTGAATATATTTCTAATTGTCTTCTTTCTGAATGACAGTTCTATAGACTACTTGGACAATCTTACAGATATGTTTATGCATGTCTATAAGATTGTGTATATAATTTGTGGGTAGTATATAATTACCTTCAACATTTGTTTGGTCTTTAAATATCTATGTATCTAATATAACTAACTGTCCTTGTGCAAAGTTCTTAGAAAGGTATGTTTCTTTCCCTTTCTTCTACATTCCAAATGTAGCTGTTTTGGAAGCAGAGCCTGAGTAGACGTCTGCTACCTGAGCTTTACAGGATCCTCTTTGATCCTAAAGAGCTACATAGACTGACAGCAAATCTATCATAGATTGCAGAGGGTTTAAAATCAGGATGTGTTTGATATCATCAGCAATGTGAGACGGTGAAATGAGTTTCCTTGGACCAAATTCTAAGATGTAAGTATCAATTGTTAGTTTTAAAATATCCCACAAAATGAAATGGAAATTCTCTGCTATTTAATGGAATGTTGTAAATTATCAGCTGTAGACAGATATTTTGAACCTATCCAAATGGCCAAAAATAAGGATTAAAGTATGTTGCTTGAAGGATCAGTCATTAATTTTATTAAGTATGCTTTCCTTAGCTTTGTTCAAAAACAAAGCAGAAAGTATACTCAAGGAAGCAGTGGACGCTAATAGTGTGCTGTGTTTTATCTTGTCTCTTTAAGAAGCTTTAGAAAACAGTCTACAGGTGTATCAAATATATCTTAAAATTTAGTGAATCTTTTAATTAGATTGTGTTTTTTCTAAGTCTGCATATAACATTTAATAGGTTTTATAAATAAATAACCAAAACTCCATATTTTTCTTCAGAGGTGTGATCTTCTAAAGGAGACCGAGAAGCGTTTTTGTGTGTTTTTAAAAGTGCTTTTGGAATTATGGCATCTTTTAATAAATACTCATCACAAATATAGCAAAATGTTAATGAAACATTGCATTCGCTTTGTCCAAGGTTCTGTGTATAACTAAATATTACCAATTGTGTTAGTGGTTTTATGTGTTTGTTTTTAGTGAGACCATACACTTCTTAACATGTACAGATCCATCCCTTTTTAAGAAACCATCTCTATGTTGGGATGCTTGTTAATTTCCATTGAATGTCAAATGGTGGATTATTTTTTTGGTAAGGCAATTGAGAAAATGGTTTCTCTTCAATGCCGGGTACAGCTGGACACCAGTGACCTCCTAGAGTAGACTCGTTCTCTGGCCCTCCTTGAGTGTTGCTTATCAGGGGACATAAATAGATTTGTGCAAATAAAGGATTTTTTTCAATTCACTAGCAATCCCAAAAAGTTAAAAATCATTTTAGGTCAAAAAATGTTTTGTTTTGTTTTTTCATAAAATTTTCTTCATAAAATTGAGGAAAATTTGTAATGAAAAGTTGATTTGAACCAAAGAACAAAATGTTTTATTTTGACTTACAGAATTTTATTTTTGTACACAAACATTTTGGCGAAACATTTCGATGTCTCTGAATCTGCCTTTTTTGGGGGGCGGGGGGCTGTGAAAAATTCTGCCCAAAATATATCATCCAGCTCTAGGCAAAAATCTCTTGCTGGTTTTTAGATCAAGGTCAGTTGATAACTTTGGTCAGCTATTTTGACTATATGTGACTATAGGTGGTGGTTTTGGTAGATATGGGTCACTGATGTGCTAAACAACTTCCAGTGGTAGCAATCATGACTCACTCAATTGGTACACAATTGTACATCACCCTCTACTCTACAAGGAAATAGAAATGACCTTTCTGAGGAATTTATACGATGGTAATGACCCTGGTATAGAGTGCTTTATGTAGTCCAGCAATCAGTAACCTTTGGCTCGCGGCCCACCAGGGTAAGCCTTCCTGACGGGAAGCGGTGCGTTGTACTGGCCGCCGCTTCCCACAGCCTCCATTGGCCTAGAATTGTGAGCCGCTGCCAGTGGGAGCTGTGATCAGCCGAACGTGCAGATGCGGCAGGTAAACAAACTGGCCCGGCCCGCCAGGAGGCTTACCCTGGTGAGCCACGTGCCAAAGGTTGCCGATCACTGATGTAGTCTAATAAAGACAAAAGGAAGGAACTCTTATTTTTCCATCTTTTATAACCTAGGTGGGATCTCCTTTTTGTGTGTGATTGTTTATTGTTGTGGGTTGGTTGTGGGTATTATGAGACTGATTGGTCAAAAAAACTTGTTTTACATTTTGATTTGAATGAGGCAAGATTCAGGGTGATTCCTAATACATCTGGAGAGTGACTTTCACAGTTACAGACTGGTTGCCAAGAAAGCCCTGTCTCCTGCTCTCATGTCTCTTAAACTTGTACTGTTCAAGTGGAATGTAGCTGTGTGATGGTAAAATCTTAGAGTGAGATGGTTCCTTAGGTAGCTTGGGCCAGTCCCATGGAGAGCTTTGCTGATAAGAACCAAAACCTTGAACTTGACTCTCCATTTAATGGGGAAATAACATGCAGAGCACCCCTTAGCAAAACTGTAACTGAATAACGGTGGGTGTTTTCATTCATAGGTGCAGTGCAATGCAAAGATCCAGCTTAGAAGTCACAAATACATTATGGATCACTATGACCAAGTCAAGAACCAGACAGAATGTGGAATCTTTTTGACCTTATCCATCTCCATCTCCTTCACGCACCCCCAAGAGTATCTAATAGCAGACAGGAGTGTGGAAGAACCTGTGATGGGTTGGATCATAGAAAACCTCTTGGGAACTGCTAACTGATGTGCTGAGACTAATTCTAAGTCTCTTTTCCCTGACAGCTTGGGACTTCAGTGCCCTGCCTGGTTTGAGCCAGACATACTAGCCGGTTGCAACCCCAGACCCAGGTCTGAACCATGTCCCCCAAAAGCTGCAGGCTTAACTGAAAATGGCTTAAGAAGTGTTCCTGTCTCCAACACTCAAATGCCCAGCTCCCAATGGGGTCTAAACCCCAAATAAATCCATTTTATCCTGTATAAAGCTTATACAGGGTAAACTCATAAATTGTTTGCCGTCTATAACACTGATAAAGGGAAATGCACAGATGTTTGCCCCCCCCCCCCAGGTATTAATACATACGCTGGGTTAACTAATAAGTAAAAAATTATTTTACTAAATACAAAAAGTAGGATTTAAGAGGTTCCAAGTAATAGCAGACAGAACGAAGTGAATTACCAAGCAAAATAAAACAAAACAGCAAGTCTAAACCTAATACAGTAAGAAGCTGAATACAGATAAAATCTCATCCTCAGAGATGTTCCAATAAGCCTCTTTTACACACTAGCTTCCTTCTAGTCTGGGTCCAGCAGTCACTCACACCCGGTGGTTACTGTCTTTTGTTCCAGTTTCTTTCAGGTATCCTTGGGGGTGGAGAGGCTATCTCTTGAGCCAGCTGAAGACAAAATGGAGGGGTCTCCCAGGGGTTTAAATAGACTTTCTCTTGTGGGTGGGTCTCCCAGGGGTTTAAATAGACTTTCTCCCCCTGTGTAGAATTCCAGCTACAAGATGGAGTTTTGGAGTCACATGGACAAGTCACATGTCCATGCAAGACTCAGAACTTACAGGTAGCAGCCATGGTCCACATGCTACCTTGAACGACCTCAAGTAGACTTCTTATGTGGATTGGAGTCTTCCAAGATCCATTGTCCATTAAGTTTTTTTCTTGATTGGGCACTTAACTTGCAAATTCGTTGCTAAAGAAGCTGCCCAAATGCCTTACTAAGGCTACTTAAAATCAAACCAGTACACAGCCAATATTCATAACTTCGAATGCAAAAATGATACATGCATATAAACAGGATAAATAGATTCAGTAGATCATAACCTTTACAGATATGTTATATGGCATATGTAGCATAAAACATATTCCAGTTATGTCCTATATACATTCATAAGCATGTTTTCATAAAGCCTTATCGGGTGCAACATTCCAAACCCCAGACCAAAAACACCTTGATGATCACAGGGCAGACCTCTTTGAAGGAGGTTGAAAGTATGATAGTGGTATGTTCTTCTAGGACTTTCTGGCCTCTCCAGCTTCATTACAATTTTGCCTGGGTCTGACTTACCTATCTTCTGTCGAGTTCTCCACCCAGGGCATGTTGGGTATTAGTTGTAAAGAAGGCATAGGCTCAGACAGAGAGAGAGAGGCTCTATGTTGTCTCTTGATCTCCCCTAGCACATTGTCATAAATCTTAAATGAGATGAGGGAGAAGATGGACCTTTATGGAACTCCACAGGTGAGAGCTCTGGAGGCAGTAGAGCTGTTGTGCATCACTTCAGTCTGGGTATGGTTTGAGAGAAAAGGAGCTACCCTGGTGTTTTCCTGCTGCCTCTAGGGCAGGATGGCAGCATTTAATGAACAGCATCCATTGTCGCAGAGAGATCCAGCAATGTCAGAATGAACGTATGGTTCTGTCTGTGGCCAGGAGATGATTATCCTTGAGTGCTGTTGGTTGTGCTGACATGTGGAGTCTTTCTTTCCTGTGTGCTGACCTGACTGGGAGAGATGCAGGCTATTGGCAGTAGCTGTGTTGGGTAGTAGACATTTCTCAGTTAGCTTGCTTAGAAAGGGGAGGCTGAACATTGGGAGGCAGTTAATGAGTTATGTTGAGTACTGGATGGACTATTGCTGGCTTTAGGGTGGGTGGTAAATTTTTCTTTTTTCCCCTCTTCAAAAGAGGTGTTGACTGTTTCTGTTAATAGGATCCCCAGATGCTCTTAGATCTCTCTCGCTCGCCAGACAGAAAGGGCATTGATTGGAATCACATGTGGTGGCTTAGATTTCCTGCATTGCTTCCTGTTGAATAAATGAGCCAAAATCTGAGAGAGTGGGGGACGCTATTGTGTTACAGGGCCTTTGTTCAGTGTGAAGTTCCTGGTGTTCTCTGGGTGCATGTCCTTTTCCCAGTGCAGCAGCATGATAGTTTCTCACAGCAAAAGGTGATGGGTTATGGAGTACAGTGGAGGTGGTCTGGGTTGACCAAGCAATTTTCAAACTGGCAAAGTTCTGGGGATGTGATTTAGCGGCTGCTATGAGAAATGAGGAGTAGGCTCTGCTAGCCTCTTTCATGACCAAGGCCTAGACTATTCAGACTTCCTTGTGCTGATTTGCTTGTATGTTTTGTTACTGATGTCAGAGTTTCTTACCTTCCCTCTGCTGCTTTTGCAGTCAGAGAAACATGAGTAACTTTGGGGTGGATGTGGGGGTAGAGGTAGAGAGATGCTTTGGTGCCAGAGTGCCAAGGCATTAGTTAGTGGATGGCTGCAGTGTATCATGATTTCTTTTATTCGTTGGCTTGTTTGTTGATGAGAGAATAATTTGGAATTTGACTTTATCCATTAACTTTTTGTGGGTGAGTTAAGACTGTTTGTTTTTTCTGAAAATGCTAGAGCTCTGAGTCCAGGGTGTAGAAGGTGATGCGGGCTAAGAGGGAGAGAGTAATTCTTCTGTTCTTTTTATTCATAGACAATCTACAGATTTCTTAAATAACATAAGGGAAGACTGCTGCTAAAAAGGCCATTAGGAAAAAAACATATTGTACTAATATGAAATGTTTATGTCAAGAGAGACACACAGTTTGATTATCAGGAGGAATTTGGGTCGGTATTACTGCTGTTTATCGTGTGAAATATGATATTCCAGCACAGTGTGGCTTTTTCCTAATTTCTCTTTACTTATTTAGAGGACTCCATATTGCTACAATTAGATTCTGTGTACTTTTGATTGTTTCTTTTATATGCACTCCTATTTTATCAATAACATCAGTGCTGACACAAATTGATAACTTCTCCTGTTGATAACCAAATTGTACATCTGTTTATACATCTCTTTCCCCCCTTCCACCACCCCAGAAGAAGTAGAGTCAAATATCCACACTATGTCCTTGTGGAAACTAAAGTATTCATGTTCAGGAAGTATAAAATTAAAAATAGCCTCATCATCTGAGCCATTCAAGTTCACATCAGTCAGTTTTCCCCTTGATGTTCTTTAACAAGTCTCAGCCTTTTAATACTTCAGATATAATTACATGCAATAAATAAAATTATACACCAATAACTACATTAAAAGAACATTGGGGTGAAAAGTGAAATGGGAGAATTAAGGTTACCCAGACTACCTTAATTCAGGCCCCTTGTGCGTATGCATTATGGTACAGTCTTTAGTTACTTGATCAGATACAATTTTTTCCTTCTCATTCTCATATTCTTGCATTTTTCAGTGCACGGGATGGCCTAGGCCTTATTTACTGCACACCATTTCAAACCAGGGTGGATAAAAATCAATGATATTTAAAAAAATTTTTTTTAAATTTAAATCAGGTTTATTCCTCAAAAAGCATTTTATCAAAAAAATCTGATCTAAAGATAGATACATTATAGCTCAAAGATATATCCTCATGGAATTGGGATTATAAATTCTATTTCTATAGTATGAGACAATGTCTTCATGTAATGGTTAAGAAAAGTTTTGTAAATGAGTTTCCATAGTTCATAGATTTGGGACCCAATATTATGAATTCCATAGTTCACGGGGCTTCTGTATAGATTATTTAGGTTAATCTTTCTATCTACCCAATGGGACTCTGTGCTAAGTCTAGACGATACCATCAGGAATGCTTAGTTTTGCAGTTCTTAAACTGTAGATTTGTGTCTCCAGAGATCACATGCTTGTTAACAGCAAAAATGTTTTAAATAAATAAATATATAGAGGTGAGAAATAACAGACCTCAACCCTATTGTCCCTCTGCAAATTTGTGTACACAGAGTCAATCCCTTACTTCTCTTTAAAAGTGCAAAGTTTCAAAAAGTTCAGTAAATAGAAGATTGTTGGGGGCAGAATAGATCTGGACAAGGAGGAGAAGTCTGGAGAGAAATGTGAGAAGGGAGGGACAAGAAGTAGAAACAAAAGTGAAACTATTTGAGCAGCATATTCCAGAAGTTTTGAGATCTTTCTGAGTGTAGCCTTCATTGATTTGAGATCTACTATACCATTCTCTCACTAGAAGGGAAAACCTATAATGGCAACAGGCCGTAAAAGAGACCCAGTTTGGGTCTCCTCTATCTCTGAGCTGTGAAGAATATGTATTAAGGTTATAGCAACTGACAAGAATGCACTTTTATGTAAAAATCCATGATTAAATGGAGTCTTCCTGACTAGTGATTTAAATCATGATTTAAATCAAATCCACCCTGATTCAAACCCTTCTCTGAAGATGGAATTATGAATTTCCTTAAGAGCTTTTCTGTGGCACTCACCATTATAGTATCAATGTGCTTCACAAACATTAATTTACTTTCACAAACCCCCTATGAACTATGGGGTTGGTGGTATCCCCATTTTTATAGATGGGGAGCTGAGATACAGAGATTTAAAACGAAAAGTATGTACTGATTTTTGGGTGCCCAATCTGAGATGCGTAGGATGGGATTTGGCAGAGTGCTCGGCATTCTATAGCACTCTGTATATTCAAGCACAGCTCCTGTTGACTTCAGTTGCAGTGGGAGTGCTCAGCACTCCCGCATATTGGACCCCAAGGTCTCTAGTTGTGTATCTTGAAAATGAGGATTCTGCAGTTCGTGACCACCTCTGACAAATTTGGGTTAAGTTACTTGCCTAGCATCACACAGAACTCTGCAGTAGAGGCAGGGATAGAATCTAATTCTCTAAAGCAGCATTCCCCCTGCTTAACTAACTACAAGACCTTCTGTTCTCTTCCTGCAACCTCCTCCCTCATTCACTACTCATTTTCTGACTTCTGCAGCAAATGAGGCAGGGATTCTACAGTCAACAGCTTCCTTAACTACACAACCCTGATTCATCCACCGAGCAGGTTCATCTTGTGTACTGAATGAGGCAGGGGTCCTGTTGGGGGTGGGAGGGAGGATGTATGTGATCATGTAATTAAAGACTATATCATAATGCATATGCACAAGGGGGGGTGAATTAAGGTTGCACGGACAGCCTTAATTCTGGCATTTGCTAACTTTTTGGCTGCTCAACTCTTCAGCCAGAATGTTCTGTTTAACCTAGGGTTTTTTGTGTGTAATTTCAAAGATTCTTAAAAAAGCAAACTTAAAAAAAAAAATAGAGATTTCATCATGTGCCAGCGTATTTTCTCCAACATTGGTCATCAGCAGGATTGGAATTTTTAGTGACACTATAGTAAAGAATATGAAACTATAGTAAAGAACAAAATTGTCAGACACATAGATAAATGTAATTTGTTGGGGAAGAGTCAACATGGTTTTTATAAAGGGAAATCATGCTTCACCAATGTACTAGAATTCTTTGAGGGGGTCAACAAGCATGTGGACAAGAGGGAACCAGTGGATATAGTGTACTTAGATTTTCAGAAAGCCTTTGACAAGGTCCCTCACCAAAGGCTCTTAAAGTAAGCTGTCATGGGATAAGAGGGATGGTCCTCTCATGGATCGGTAACTGGTTGAAAGATAGGAAACAAAGGGTAGGAGTAAATGGTCAGTTTTCAGAATGGAGAGAGATGAATAGTGGTGTCCCCCGGGGTCTGTACTGGGACCAGTACTATTCAACATATTCATAAATTACCTGGAAAAAGGTGTAAATAGTGAGGTGGCAAAATTTGCAGATGATACAAAACTACTCAAGATAGTTAAGTCCCAGGCAGACTGTGAAGAGCTACAAAAGGATCTCACAAAACTAGGTGACTGGGCAACAAAATGGCAGATGAAATTAATTGTTGAAAAATGCAAAGTAATGGACATTGGAAAACATCCCAACTACACATATAAAATGATAGGGTCTAAATTAGCTGTTACCACTCAAGAAAGAGATCTTGGAGTCATTGTGGATAGGTCTCTGAAAACAGCCACTCAGTGTGCAGTGGCAGTCAAAAAAGCAAACAGAATGTTGGGAATCGTTAAGAAAGGGATAGATAAGAAGACAGAAAATATCAAATTGCCTTTCTATAAATTCATGGTACTTGCATATCTTGAATACCGTGTGCAGATGTGGTCGCCCTATCTCAAAACAGATATATTGGAATTGGAAAAGGTTCAAAAAAGTGCAACAAAAATGATCGGGGTATGGAACAGCTTCTATATGAGGAGAGATTAATAAGACGGGAACTTTTCAGCTTGGAAAAGAGACTACTCGGGGGATATGATAGAGGTCTATAAAATCATGACTGGCGTGGAGAAAGTAAGTGTTGTTTACTCCTTCTCATAACACAAGAACTAGGGGTCCCCAAATAAAATTAATAGGCAGCAGGTTTAAAACAAACAAAAGGAAGTATTTCTTCACACAACGGACAGTCAACCTGTGGAACTCCTTGCCAGAGGATGTTGTGAAGGCCAAGACTATAACCGGGTTCAAAAAAGAACTAGATAAGCTCATGGAGCATAGGTCCATCAATGGCTATTAGCCAGGTTGGGCAGGGATGGTGTCCCTAGCCTCTGTTTGCCAGAAGCTGGGACTGGGCAATAGGGGATGGATCACTTGATGATTACTTGTTCTGTTCATTCCCTCTGGGGCACCTGGCATTGGCCACTGTCAGAAGACAGGATACTGGGCTAGATGGATCTTTGGTCTGACCCAGTATGGCTTTTCTTATGTTCAGATCCATCACACAGACATGTGCCACTTGAACTAATAGAGTAACTAATAACAGTAATAGTTTGTCTTCCTCTGTGTGGATCTGCCCTAGAGAGGAATGAAATACATACTTTGCCAGTGGGTTACATGG
Organism: Lepidochelys kempii; assembly: GCF_965140285.1. Taxonomy (NCBI): domain Eukaryota; kingdom Metazoa; phylum Chordata; order Testudines; family Cheloniidae; genus Lepidochelys; species Lepidochelys kempii. The sequence goes on from NC_136380.1 coordinate 99,324,608, forward strand.
ATATTTGCTGACAGCAGAGGAAAATGAGACCCTTAAATCTTGGGTTCCATTTCAGGGTTTGGCAGGGAGTATATTTTAGTGGGTTGTCTTGGGGCAAACTCACTGCGAGAGCACCTTCTTGTGCTGCGACGTGACATTGCAGGGGTGGTTCTACTCCAGTGCCCCTTGCTGTCTATCATCTGGTGCTGTAGCCATCTGCACCTTCCCTGGCCTGGCCCTTCGTGTTCAGTCTCCATTTCTGGGGTAACAGAAAAGTCTACACAGGTAAAACTCAAAGTCTAATGGCCCTTATGCCAGACCTTCACCCTCCATCTCAGACTCCTCAGTCTCTGCTTCTTTTAGTTGTGAGGCTAGCCCTGTTGCTGGGGATGGTGTCGGAGAGTGGACCCAGGCCTGACTCTGCTCTTCCCTCACCTCTGGGTTCTGGACCAGAGACCCTATGTTAGACAGCTAAGGTTTGCTCCGTACAATCCCTTGCCACCTCTCAAGGGGGTGGATTGACCACAATGACGGGAAAATCCTTTCCACTGCTCTAGCAGTGTCTGCACTAGGCCACTACAGCAGCACAGCTGCAGTAGTGTCTGTAGTGTATTCGCAAAAAGAAAAGGAGGACTTGTGGCACCTTAGAGACTAACCAATTTATTTGAGCATGAGCTTTCGTGAGCTCATGCTCAAATAAATTGGTTAGTCTCTAAGGTGCCACAAGTCCTCCTTTTCTTTTTGCGAATACAGACTAACACGGCTGTTACTCTGAAGCCTGTAGTGTAATCGAGACCAGCCGTTTATGCCAGCTGTTGCTAATTGGCCGTTGGAGGAGTAACTGGTCAATCTGTTAACATTTTCCTGACTGTCTGTGTGGGGGTCTGTACACCCCAACACATGAGCACAGATCCTTTTGTCTGTTTTCCCCTGGCCTTGAGCCCTTCTGCCTTGTCCCCTCCAACCTGACCCTGTAGCAGCCCCAGTCCTGTCTCTTCCCTACCCCTTGATTCTCTTCCGTCCCATTCATCTCACTTACTGAGCTCCACTCCTCAAGCTTCTCATCCCAGTCTCCTTTCCCTCTCCATCTAAGTCCCCACAACTCCCAGTCTTTCCCACTCCTCACACCTGATCCCAGCCTCCTTGTCCTGCCTGTCCCAGTTCTCTTCAGGCACCCCAGCTCCTTGTGAGATCTGTCTCCCCTCCTCTCTGTGCTCTCCCCCTGGTTCCTAGTCCCAGTCTTTCCTCTTCAATTGCCCGTCATAATCCCTTCCCCTCCCTTTCCCAGATCCAGTTTCAACAGGCTCATTGTCACAACGTAATCCTTTCCCTCCTTATCCCCCACACTCCTGGTCTGGTGCTTGTTCCCTCTGCATTTGAGTCAGATGGCTTTCTCCTCCATGTGGGCTTGGTGCCAGTAGTAGGATCATTGGGAACTTAGGAGGGACAAGCTCCCTCCTCTTAGTTTTGATGCTTGTCCAGTAGCGGGTGGGAGCAGCTGTTTCAGGGAAGATCCTTTTCAGATGCCGTTGTCCTGGGCTGGAGCCTGCTCCGTAGCTCTGTGGGGATGCTGCATGCACATTTGGGTCAGCACTAGATGCTGCGAGAGGCTTGAGTGAGGATAGACACTACAGAGAGATTTTAGTTAGCTCTCTAGCTCTTGCACATCTCTGAAAAATCACAGTTCACACATGTTCAGTAGAGGCTCAAAATTTAGCCAACTTTGGCTTAATTTTCATGGGAGCTGCAGAAAGCACATACTTGACACACAGGCTACCCCCATGCCAAATTTCAAGTCTGCTCTAGAACATGGAGCATTTAAAAAAAAAAATCACCAGAATTTAACATGGACAAAATGTATCTTTCCCTCGCCTTGTTCTTGGAAATGTCAGGACAGTTTTAGCTGAAATTTTCCAGAATGTCAGCGCAGACTCCCAGCCTAACTGGTTAAATTTTGGAAAAGTTATAAGCAACTGAAAGCAGAATCGTATATGGGAAGTGTCTGGCAACCCTAATAATAGGCAGTGTTACCAGCACTGCCTATAATATATTTGTCTCTAGCAACAATCTGGAATTTAGATGTGGGAGATGAAGGGAGTTACTGAATCCTTGATGCCTAATGAGAGAAATTTTGAGCAAAGCTACAAAAATATTTTCTGTCATTGAGTGGACTTGGCTAGATTTAGAATATTAATTTTTTCCCCTTCACATTTTGAAATCTTTTGAACTTTCTCACACTGCCTGTATGAGTTTCTCTACAAGTAATAGACACAAAAGTCACAAACTTCTGCTTCAAAGAAGTTAGTTAAGTTGGTTTATTCTTTAATAGGCTTCTAAAGTTATTTAAGAATCAAGAGCCTAGAAATAATTTCAGCATATACTATTCTAAATATTAATTGTTGTTGTATCAGAAAAACTAACACAGGAATGTTACTTGCCAGGGTATTTTACAGTAGCTGAAGTGTATCTTTGATGAAGTATTTTCAATGAAAAACAACTTACAATCTTTAAGGTATTATTCTGTTTGAAGTCATGCACCATGTTCCAATTGTTTAAACATTTATTGGCAGCTTCTACATATTGATCTCTTCAGTTTTTTTTTGTTTTGATAAATCTGATTCTATTGAATTAAAGTGGAAGTGCAAAGCCTGTGTTCAAGTAAAAGCCTTAATAAGTGTGACTTTAGATGCCATTTTAGAAAGACCGATGCCACCCTCATAAGCAAATTAGGGCAATATGGTCTGCATGAAATAACTATAAGGTGGGTGCATAACTGGTTGAAAGACCATTCTCAAGTTTGCTGTCAAACTGGGAAGACTTACCTAGTGGGGTTTTGCAGGGGTCAGTCCTGGGCCCAGTAATAGTCATATTTTTATTAATGACTTGGGTAATGGAATGGACAGTATGTTTATAGAATTTGCAGATGACACCACCCTGGTAGGGCTTGCAAGCACTTTGGAGGACAGGATTAAAATTCAAATTTACTGTGACAAATTGGAATTGGTCTGAAATCAACAAGATTAAATTCAGTAAAGACAAGTGCAAAGTACTAAACGTAAGAAGGAAAAATTAAATGCACAACTACATAATGGGGAATAACTGAAAAGGTGGTGGTACTGATGAAAAGGATACGGGCGTTATAGTAGGTCATATATTTAATTTGTGTTAACAATGTGATGCAATTGTGAAAAAGGCAAATATTTTGGGGTGTATTAATGGGACCACTGTATGTAAGATGGGAGGTAATTGTCAAGCTCTGTTTGGCACTGGTGAGGCCTCAGCTGCTGTACTGTGTCCAATTCTGAGCACCACACTTTAGGAGAGATGTGAACAAATTGGAGAGTCCAAAGGAGAGCAACAAAAATGTTACAAGGTTTAGAAAAACTGACCTATGAGGAGAGGTTTAAAAAAAAAAAAAGTTTGGGTATGTTTAGTCTTGAGAAAAGAGGACGGGAGGTGCAGGGAGGGCGGGGAACAGGAATGTGATATGTCTTCAAAAATGTTAAGATCAGTGATCAGAAGAGAATGGGTTAACACTGACTTGAGCTGCTGCCATTTGCAAAGGGGGCATGGCTTCCATTTTCAATAGAGTGGATTGCAGATGGCTGGGATAGAGAGAGCTGAGGAAGTTGTCCCATGGAATTGTAGGATACTTCCAGCTGACTCCTGGGACCTGAGTCAAGCAGAGCTGCATCTACACCAGTGATTCGCAAACTTTTGTACTGGTGACCCCTTTCACATAGCAAGCCTCTGAGTGCGACCCCCTCTTATGAATTGAAAAGACTTTTTAATATATTTAACACCATTATAAATGCTCGAGGCAAAGCAGGGTTTGGTGTGGAAGCTGACAGCTCGTGACCCCCCTACATAATAACCTCACGACCCCCGGAGGGGTCCTGACACCCAGTTTGAGAACCCCTGATCTACACTGCAAAACAAAGGGGCTCGGACACTGGGTCCCAGCTTAACTCGAGCTCAGTGGCCAAGGACCCTGGGGCATTGCAATTGCAGTGGAGGCGCAAGGGGGGTTAAGCTTGAGCCCAGGCTCGAGTGCAGGCTTACATTGCAGTGTAGACATACTCTAAGAGTAGTTAAGCACTGGAATGTGCTTCCAAGTGAGGTTGTGGAATTCCCGTCATTGGCAGTTTTTAAGAACTGATTGGACAAACACTTGTCAGTGATGGCGTAGATATACTTGGCCTTGCCTCAGTGAAGGAGACTGGACTTGATGACTTCTGAAGGTCCCTTCTAGTCCTGCATTTCTATGATCTGGTAAGCCACTTTGGCATCTTTGTAATGCTTGCAAAAAGGAATGAAAGAAGAAAATAGAACAAGAGAAGGTATGGTTATTCTACTGTTCTCTGTAATAGTGTTGATACCACATATTTATCTATGCTTTTACCTTCTTTGTTCTTCAGGGTAAGAGTAATCGCATCTTTAAGTTTAACAGAATCAATAGTGTGTGTATGGAGAGAAGAACCTCCATTTATGGGACTAGTCAAGTCTACGCTGAAAAAGGCCTATGGGTATAGCTATACCAGAGTCCCGCCAAAGCCTCCTAGTGTAAATGCTGCTTCTGCCAGCAGAAATGTGCTTTTTGCCAGTCTACTATCTTCTACCAGTTCCCAGAACTGTACTGTCAAATAAGCTGTACTTTTTACTGATATAAAGCTTCTAAGCTATGGCTTTTGCTGCCATAAACGTTAAAAAATATCATGCCTCAATTGACATTATTACACTGGCAAAGGTTTCTAGTGTAGACTGGTCTTAGATGGGCTGTAGAGTGCTTATAATTTCCTCAGGTATAAAATGAGGAAAGATCTGTTTACAGCAATATATCCGTATCCCAGCCTCAAATTTTCCCTAGTAGCTATTCACAGAATTATAAAATAGGCACAAACCATTAAATTTCTGGATAAATTGTTGAGTCAAGTCTCAAAAGGAAACACGTCCTCCTTTAGCTTGCATGCTATCTTTTCATGTATTTTAAATTGTTTTACTGTTCTCTGTGCTTCAGTGGGGGGGGGAGGTGTTTATAGACTAAAATTATGTGGATTGCACAAAAGGCAGGAAACTAAAAATAAACTATTCCACAAGCAAATGTGAATTGAACCTCTTGCACAATATAACATTTTGTGTTAATGTATACGGTCTTAATTTCAAGGTCTTTAAAAATATGTAGAGTATGAAATGGGACCAAGTTGTAGTTTTCACAGCAGCTGTGACTTTGAATTTCTTGACTCCTGAGCATTTAAAATCATAAGCTAATGCAGGATTAAAGGTTAGGGTTAAAATTTTTAAAAGCACCTAAATGACTTAAGTGCCTTTATTCTATTTTCAAAAGGAATTTAGGAGCATAAGTCCCATTGATTTTCAATGAGGCAGGTGACTTAGGAACCTAAGTGCTTTTGAAAATTTTACTCTAGGTTTTTTACACTTAATATCTGGATATTTTGGAAAAAAGAGAGATCAAAATAAAGGCATACATGTTTATGAATTTTATTGAATGTGTACTTTCGGATTCAGATAATTACATTTTATGACATGTTGATATACTGGTGTATTTGTGATGCAAGGTGTCTTAAGCTGTTTTCTAAACAGTTATAACTTGGTGATATGTAAAGCAAATTTCTTCAGACAGGGTCAGACAAATCCTTGTTGAGTACTAATGTCAGGTTTGAGGTTTGTTATCTGAGCGTACACAAGGCTTCTGGAAAATGTCTTACTGAAAATTCTTCCTTAAACACTCAATTCTGTTTTGACAGTTTTATCAAACTTTAAAGTCCCCTGTTTTTACATGTAGGGTCTTCAATATATAATGGAAGTTCTTTCTTGGCCAAAAGTATAGCTTTGTATTCTACTATTAAAATATATACTATGTAAATAAAATAATTTTGTGGGAATCTAGTCACAAGCTTTGGGTCAGGGTCTCTGTGCATTATTATCATGGCCTAGACTGACTTCACATTTTTGGTAGGCTTCAGTGATGCTGGCTGACCAGATGCCAGCTCATGCCAAGGCCCCAGGCCTCACTGAACACTGACAAATGCATAGCTGAAAACCAGTCTGGCAAACCTGTGTGTTAGTTTAATTAAGATAGATATTGGAGTTACGAGAACGTATGTGGTGTTTAGACATTATGGAATGTTTGTAAGATGCTGCATGTATTAATCCTATGTATAATAGCTGTGTCCTGTGTTATAAAGTAATGTTTATATGTTTTGCTCTGAAAAGAATCCTCAAAGTAATGAGAAAGCCCTGCAACAGACAGCAGAAAAGGAAAAAAACAAAACAAAACAAACTTTTGTTCCTAACCAGTTCTGTGAACAAGGCAGTCCACACTGTTTATGTACCTAGCCAAACTGAAGGCACTGTATAAACACAGTAGTTTTAATTACTCTTGGAAGGAAAGTTGGTCTCATCTACTGGATACAGTGAAGGTTTACTTGCTCTAATTGCTCAGTCTTGACTCTCCCAATGACTGTTCAGGGCTCATTAGCTTCTGTTTTCCTTTACAGAATATGGACACTTCACAGCAGAGACGAGCTCTAGTCCATATATTCTGCGTCCCTATCACATTTTAGCACAGGGGACGGACTACATGATAAAAATACTTATTTCGATTACATAGATTAGAATTTGACTGAAATATTGGCCTAGACACTCTACACTGAACATAGACCATACACTATTCAATTATGTACACCTTTGTAATCTTCTTGTTTATACACGTCACTAGGCAAGGCACCTGTATTAAGTTTAAAATGCCTTCCTCCCACTCCACCTCCCCTACTCAAATGGAGCAAGTTCTTACAGTACGGTTCACAAAATTTCTACATTGTTGTAGGAGAGGAAAGCTTTTATTTTACTGTGATGTGTACTGGCTGCTTCTTTAATCCCTTTGGGTTTATGTTTCAACAGCCAATCTGAAAACTGGGTTTTAGGGCAAGTTCCAACTTACTGATATCTACATTTTGTTTCCTTGAGATGTATTATGTTCTTGCAGCGCTAATACTCATGCCTCTTTACTCATAATAGGTGCAAAAATGAAAGTTTAACAATGCACTGCAGCTGACAACATAGAATTAAAAAAAACAAAGATGCCTCAAGAAAATAAAAACAGGAGTTTCTTGTGAAACACACACACGCACACAGTGTTCTGCAGGAATGGTTAAATACACTGTAGTATCACTGTTGGAAGTTGTAGTGGTTTGGGACGATTACTTTGGAATGCTTGTAGCATTTTTTTAAAATAAGGGTACAACTGCATCATAGGGGTTATAAGCACATCATACCATTGCAAGAATTATAAAGGATTTATATTACTGCTGAAGTCCTATAGATGATCAAAAAAAGAACTTAAAGCTTCTAGTCTCATTTTTTCAGTCACAGCCCAAGCTAATGATCAACTAGGTGACCAACACTACCCTTGGTTTGTCATGTGAAAAGCGTGAGTGAAAGTGGGTAAAATCTCAAAGAAGGTTTTCAGTTCAATATTAATATGGATCTCTTTTGATGCAATTAGAAGTTCTTTCCAAAACTCCTGTGTGCTCTTTCATGCAGTCACTTTGCATAAATAAAGCTATTGCACCAGCTGGAATGTTCTATGCTCATTCACCCATACAACTCCTTATGTGGAGCCAAGTTACAGAGGGGAGGAAAGGAAAGAAATGAAACCTGGAAGGAAATCAGATTAAGCAGAATTCTGAAAGTATCTGGAAATGGAAAGCCATACCGAGCCCAAAGTACCAAAAATGTAGACATTTCCCATGAGATAAAAACACGCCAAAAGCATACATAAGAATACGCTACAATTATTTACCGCTGCTATACAGCAGTTGGGGAAAAACTCTGAAATAGTCCCGTTCTTAAGAAATAAGTAGCTGGGTTGAATACTGGTACACAATGTCTGAAGCGAGAATATGTGGCTTGTAGTCATTATTAATAAAAAAAATCACAGAACTACAAAATAGAGGCTGATTCTGTGTATATATGACACACTGCAGAAAAGAATGGGCTCCCAATCTTGGCTGGGGGTTCACAGAATCGTAGACTATCAGCCCCTCATGTTTAGTTTGCAGGTGCAAGCCTGTGATGTAACTTCTGCTTCTAGGACAGGGATGGGCAAACTTTTTGGCCCGAGGGCCACATTGGGGTTGCGAAATGGTATGGAGGGCCAGGTAGGGAAGGCTGTGCCTCCCCAAACAACCTGGCCCCCACCCCCTATTCACCCCCTCCCACTTCCTGTCCCCTAACCCTCCCCTCCCCTCCCCAGGACTCCCAAGCCTATCCAACCCCCCCCCACCCGCTCCCTGTCCCCTGACTGCCCCCCGGGGCCTCCTGCCCCTTATCCAACCCCCCCCACACTCCTTACCCTTACCATGCCGCTCAGAGCGGCAGGACAGGCTTATTTTGAAAGCCTGGGAGGTGGGCGGGCGCAAGGTGCGCTGCCCGTGCGGCGGCATTGCTGCTGGGGAGCGCGAACGGTGGGGGAGGGGCCGCGGATGAGCCTCCCCGGCCGGGAGCTCAGGGGCAGGCAGGACAGTCCTGCAGATGTGGCCCGCAGGCCGTAGTTTGCCCACCCCTGTTCTAGGACCACGAAGTTTAACTTTCAAATTCAGTCATTAATTTACATACTACCTATTGAAACCATGCATTTGTTGAAAAAAGCACCAACAAATCCAAAACTCTATTCACAGACCTGGTTAACTTACTTATATATTTGGAAAATATCTAGAACACACAAGATCACCCTTGTCTGATGTTTTTGCTTGTTTGGGGATGGGCAGGTGTGTGTGGGGGAGTCCAAAACAAAAGGCTTTAAAAACAACAAATGGCCTCTATCAACAGCAGGTAACATGGAAAGCTCTAGGTCAAGTAAATTTGTACATAACATGGCAAAAAAAATATGCTAAGGAATATGAATAACACAGACAAGTTCTTCTGAATTCAGGGAAAGTCAAATATCCTTGGAATCAAATGTTTTGTGTAGCTTGCAGAAAGCACAAGAAGCTTTCTGATAAGGGCAAACCTCTTGTTATTGTGTTTGAGGATGTTAATTAATCTCCTCTACGTGTACATGACTGCTGTGCTACTCGTGTGAAATTCACGGAAGCAAAAATGCGTCCGTGTCTGCAAGACATTCCCAGTTGTAGATTGCTCTGAAAAACATACCATGAGGGGATCAAAAAAATCTGCCAGTTTAACACCAATCACACAATCATTTAACATAATTTTAGTTTTAGAGAATTTGAAATACCTTGCAACTTACAGACCAAAATATTAATACTCATGGAGTGCAACACTCGGCAAGTGTCTCAAACACATGCAAAAATCTGTTTATTATTGCACTTGTTGATGGATTCACTGGCAGGCACGTAGCTGAGCAAGAGATAGCAGACTTTAGATTTGTGTAGGATGGGAATCCTTGTACTCTGTGCTAACGTACAGTAGGAGACTTGGAATCTGGGATAGCTTGTGGTAAATTGTAAACGGCTTTAAGACTTGTGGTAATGAAGACAACAGAGCTCAAATTAAAACTGTTTGGCCTGAATTTAGATGTAGTGGTAAATTTAGGATAATAGAATGGTATACAAGGTAAGTATAGACAAGATACTTTGTGCTTGTTGTTCTGGACCACAAAATAGACTATTGCCATAATGAATAGCTTGAGTGTATTTTGAAAGACAAATTTGACTTTGAGATGACTGTGATCTATTTTGGCACTGTGCACTGGATTGCTAATCAAGGCAGAGCATTAAAGATAATGATAAAAATTTATCATTTGAGTATCATCCATTTGAAACGTTGCAAAAATTGAGTCAAGGTATAAGGTAACACAATTGTATTCTGAAGGAGATCAAGGCAGGGTGATTGGGTGAATTCTTTCACCATGGCTGACCTCTGTTTCTTCTTCAAGGAAAGGATCTCTGAAGCTTTGTAAAAGCTAGAATGTGCGGTTCTGGAAATTGTAGCAGTATGAGACTATCTTGGCCTTTATGTCTGAAAAATTATCCTTTGGGGTGACAAATTTGAAGGGTGTCAAGGTTCCTCCCCTACTCTGAACTCTAGGGTACAGATGTGGGGACCTGCATGAAAACCCTCCTAAGCTTATCTTTACCAGCTTAGGTCAAAACTTCCCCAAGGTACAAAATATTCCACCCGTTGTCCTTGGATTGGCCACTACCACCACCAAACTAATACTGGCTACTGGGGAAGAGCTGTTTGGACACGTCTTTCCCCCCAAAATACTTCCCAAAACCTTGCACCCCACTTCCTGGACAAGGTTTGGTAAAAAGCCTCACCAATTTGCCTAGGTGACTACAGACCCAAACCCTTGGATCTGAGAACAATGAAAAAGCATTCAGTTTTCTTACAAGAAGACTTCTAATAAAAAATAGAAGTAAATAGAAATAAAGAAATCCCCCCTGTAAAATCAGGATGGTCGATATCTTACAGGGTAATTAGATTCAAAAACATAGAGAACCCCTCTAGGCAAAACCTTAAGTTACAAAAAAGATACACAGACAGAAATAGTTATTCTATTCAGCACAATTCTTTTCTCAGCCATTTAAAGAAATCCTAATCTAACACATACCTAGCTAGATTACTTACTAAAAGTTCTAAGACTCCATTCCTGGTCTATCCCTGGCAGAAACCAGTATATAGACAGACACACAGACCCTTTGTTTCTCTCCCTCCTCCCAGCTTTTGAAAGTAACTTGTCTCCTCATTGGTCATTTTGGTCAGGTACCAGCGAGGTTACCTTTAGCTTCTTAACCCTTTACAGGTGAGAGGAGCTTTCCCTTGGCCAGGAGGGATTTCAAAGGGGTTTACCCTTCCCTTTATATTTATGACAAAGGGGTAAATGTTTCTGGGTCTTTAGAGATAAAGCTATGGAAAAACTAGGTTTATGTGCTTGAAGCTGTTGCTGTTAAGGGCTTGTTACTCCAGAATCTATATGATTTGGGTTGTGATCTGTCAGAATAGAGTGGCATTTGATTTTATACTAAAGCAGGGAAATAAAGGATAAGACCAAGTGAAAACCAGACGCACTAAAAACAACTTAAAATGACATCCTGGCTCAGTAATCCAAAACAGAATAAACGGAACACTTAGAAATGTGGTTGGCAATAGAAGCATCAACAATATTTCATTGAGAGAATGAGAACAGAGCCTGCAAATTGGGATAACCACGTTTTCTTGTCAGACAACCAAATTTGAAACATTGGGTGACAAAGGATCACACCCACCCCCTTCAAAATATTTCTCCATTAAAAGAATCCTCTTAACTTTCAGTTTCTAAATATTCTGGTAAATCTTATGCTTTTCCCACATTTCTCTTTTAAAAATGCGGTCATGTACTTCATTGCTTTCCACAGTCCTGTCCACCAACCTAATGAAAATCTGCTGGATTTCTGTCAGTGTTGAAATGCAAATTTTTTGTTTTGGAACCTTTTTGTAGTTATAAGCATACATGAGGAGAATTTTTGAATAACACATAATATGGTGCATGTACATTTATTAGTGACCTAGATGTTGATGGTTTGAAGTAGCTCTTTAATTTTTTTTCTGTTTGCCTTTGTTATGATAAAAATTAGGAAACTGACCCTCTTTGATAGGAGCATCTGAAAATTCTCAATTTCTTGATAAGGAACAGTGAAAGACCAGCAGAATCATGGAACTATTTAAAAAAAACAAACAAACAACAAAAAAACTTTAAAACAGAACAGCTGGTCTGCTGTAGACTTCCCTTCACAACTCCTTCTTTCCGAATGTTTTTATTTTTTATTTTAAAAAATGTAAATCCCTCGTCTGGGTATTTTTAGTCTGGATTGTCCTACCTGATGAGTGGTGACTCCAACTCAAGAGATGAATTTTGATTACTTGTATTTTCTCTAGTCTTCACTTCCCAGACAACATAGTTGATTTAGTCACTTCACTTGGCATGGCTTGAACATTTGCCACTCGCTACACTGACTTTTAACCATATGCATTATGTCTGAATTACATCATGGGCTCTTTCATCACTGCTATGCCTATAATCTCCAGTTACATATAAATCTACTATTGCACTTTGTCCTTGAGCAAGCATTTTGTGTGTGTGTCTATGTGTGTTTGGTTTATTAAAATAAATCAGCACAATACTTTTTAGAAATTTCACTTTCTAAGTACAAATAGGTTTAATATCACTTGAGTATGAAAGCAAACAATTAACCAATAAATAATGTACAACACTTACATTCAGAAAAGGTATCTTTCTTTATTTCAAATGGATAATCTGATTTCTTACTGTTGCAGAAATTTTTCATTCTTCTTGTTACTCCTAGTTATACCTTTTTTGCTACTCTAAACAGTTCACTATCTTCTTTAACGTTTACACCATTTCTTTTCTTTTCACCTTTCTTTGTATATCTTTTCTTTGCAAATTTAAACTGGTTTTGTATCTGTCTAAACCACTATAAATTCACATGATTAAACATGGTTTTTAACATCTTTTTGTTCTTAATGTGTGGATGGAAACAAACCGAGGCCCTGGTCCCGTGAACACTTAATCATGCGCTTAATTTAAAGTTAAGCGGGTGGGGAGGTGTGTTCAGGAATAAGGTGACAGTTTGTAACTGGGATAAAATGCATGATTACTAACATACCTAACTGCACCTGTCACTACTGTTATCTTGTCCCCTCCTTTCCCTCAATTTGTTTAGTATTTACCTCTCTTACTAGCCAAATTCTAGACTGTGAGCTCTCTGAGGCAGGGACTGTTTTTGTTGTGTTTGTACAGCACCTACCATAATGGGGCCCTGATCCCAATTAGTAGTACCCAAGGACCCTGAAGTAGAAATAATAAGTATTTAATGCTTTAGCTCTAGGCTTCAGCAACATTAAATAACCAGACAGAAACACTTAGTTTCATAGTGTAGACAGTCCATTTATTTTCCCCCTTGTCCTTTATAGGATAATAGCTCTCTAATCTAGGAATTTATATTGTACTTATTGCTGTGGTGTCAGAGTACCTGTTGTTGAGCAGATTCTCCTGGAGCTATGTTGGCTGCTGTTTTTTACTTTTATTTTCTCCCCGGAATAATTGTTTTTTCCATAAGAACTGTAGTCCTGTTATCTTCATTATGGTGTGTGTGTGTGTGTGTGTGGGTAAAGGATTTAAAATCTACCCTGGTAATAATGGAAGCATCACTTGGGTAGCTTGTACCTTCTATATTTTGCTGTAATGTTGCATTTCCTGTCTCATGGAGACACTTTCAGATCCTCTATTTTTGAGGAACACTCCTGAGTCATAAATAAATTTGAAATGATTTGGCTCATGTTAACATTTGGCTTGCACTTGGTTAAATTATATATTAACATCATCTCCGTACTGACACTTAGCACGGTCTGTCCCTTCTGTGTTCCATTGCACAAGTTCTCAACTTGTTGTACAGACAAAACTGTATATTCCCATAGGAACATCTTCATAGAATCATAGATGATTAGGGTTGGAAGAGACCTCAGGAGGTCATCTAGTCCAACCCCTTGCTCAAAGCAGGACCAACACCAACTAAATCATCTCAGGATCTTCAGGTGTGCTGTCTGAAGTTTTTTTTTTTTTTTTGCTTATATGCCCCTCAGTTGTACCTGTTCAGTTGTAAGGGTGGAATTGTGTTCTCCCATAACCCACTCTTGCGCTGTCCTCCCACCCAGCTTACTTGCCACATTTGCAAGTTGGCACTGCAGTGTCTAATAATGGCATTTTGAAGTTGGATCACCAGGCCACCTTATGCATATGAAAATATCAGTGTGGACAGTTTATTTGGGAAGAGGAAAATCTCCTCTTCACTGCAAATTAAGTGTTTTTAAGTACTTGGAAAAGTGATGTGGCATAAAACAAGTATTCTGCATGAGCAGAACTGTTTTCACTCCACTCATCTGTTCTTACAGAGCTGATGGTATTTTATTTTGATATTCCAATTTCTTCTCAATATTTTGTGGCACTGGTAATATGTTGTGCTAATATATCATTTGTAGTTCCTTTCTGATATTTTTTCCATAAGTTCTCCAGCATTTTGGCTCCAAGTAAAAATCTGGAGAATGATCGGCTCTGTTGCTGCTGCATGTTTGTTCAGCTGTAAAGTTACATTTCCATTCTTCCTGTTTGTGACATGCTTGTTAATGGTCATTGATCAGCATATAAAAGGCATGAGGAATGGAAATGCAATTACCAAGCTAGACAAATAGACATTAGCAGCAGGCTCCATCAGAAACCCAGTTAGATGTCACAAGACAAAGGAAAAGAGTGAAATAAAATTCTAGAATGATGTGAGGTTTGCCAAATAAAATGAATGACCCTTGAATTAAATAAGAAAATTCAAAGTCATGCAAGGTAATGAAAAATCATGCTGTCCCAGATCATCACCGCTCTTGTCCTTGTAGAAAAGGACAGTTTGTATGCTAGAAGTGTGCTGTTGTAGAGTAGTGTGGCAGTTGAATGGAAACTCAAATATCAAGTCTCTTAACATCTAGTTCACTGGGGTTGACCTGCCTTAAATGCAAACAAGAAATTGTAATTTCTGTGGGGGATTATGTGAGCAAGAAGGTACTGGCAACGTGTGTCTTTAAAGTAATGTGGCAAGGTCTTCTCCTTGGTCTTCACTCCTATTCCCAGGATCCTATGAAAGATCAAAACTGACACTTGCTTGGCTATGCCATGGTGATTTTGTTTTTTCAGATCCGTTGCTACTGTTCTAATGCTACAGCAATCTGATTCCCACAGTTCTTGACCACCTTACCCTGGGACAGCACCAACATCCAAATCTTAGAGCAGCTGTTGCTGTCGACAGTCTGGCTCATAAGACCATAGAAATTGCTATAATTGTTTGAAGCTTTGCTTTTTGTGTCTCTCTCTCATATATCCTGCTTCCAGAGTGGGCCTCTAGAAGAGGGTGAAAGTTGTACCTTGTGCAGTGCTGTAATATGGGGTATATGGGATACATTCCTAAAAGTCGTCTTGACCCCTGCAGGTGATTAGCTTATATCCTAAAGCATGAGATTTGAGTATTTTTGTTCCCCTTTGTGTCACTGATTTAGCTTGTAGAGCGTTACATCAAATGTTAATTGTTTTGCAATTCTCCAGTGTAAATGTATGTACTCTAATGCCTTTGATCAGCTATCTTTAGTACTGAGTTTTCTGTTTTCTTTATCCTTCTTCCTCTATCAGACTTAAGAAACGTGTTTTTTGAAACATGGGTGAAACAGAGCAGAGACCAACAGCTGGATCCCGGTTAGGAGCTCAGGAAAATGCTGGGATCAGTACGTTGGAACATGGACAGAAACTTCCTATGACACTTCCAGGAAAACTTATCTCTGTCAAAATCCAGATGCTGGATGATACCCAGGAAGTTTTTGATGTTCCGGTAAGAGTTTGAAAATGAAATGATCATTCAGTGATTTTTAAAAGTATTTTGTGAATTGAATCTCCAAATACTGACTCTGTGGTTCATTGATGGCTAATTGGTTCATGTTGAATTGAAACAATTGCTCCTGTACCACCATTATTTGTATGGCTGTACAGTAGAGTAGCATTAAACAATGTAGCAGATGGCTATCCTTACTCTCATAGTTATGTCTGTTTGAATAGCTTCAAACAGTTCAAAGCAGTCATATTTTAAAATGTTGTGACAGTGGTTTCTTCCACATTCTAAGCTTCTGGTATTTTTCATAAGTGCTGGGTGATAGTGCTGTGTATCTTGCTCTTTGTTCACCTAAACTATAGATCTCTAATGATGATGTTTTATTTCCTATATTCTAGCAGTGGTGACTGCTACAAGTATCAGATTTTTCATGAATTAAATTGCTACTAAAAATAACAATGTAAAAGACATCCTTTTATTGCATTCACATGCAAGGAAAAGGATTTCTCTGGGCATAACTGAAGTTTCCTTTCCATGCATTAATTTTTGTAATTTATCTAAGTGGAAATACAACTGTGTGTGTGTGAGAGAGAGAGAGAGAGAAAAGTGTTCCTAGTTTTGTTTTGAAGACCAACCATCCTTTACATGTGACTCGGAATGACCCAAAAAAAAGTTAACGTAACTCTGTGATCAGTGATATTTAACAGGCCATTGAAGATTTGTGTGCTTATAGCATTTAACAGTGAAATATCTTAAATATTATTTTTGTGGTTAACAAAGCATACCAGAATGTATGTATTTTTTCAGAGGTACCATAGTTCAGTGAGTATGAAGGAAACTTGGGTTCTGTTCTCAACATTCAAAAACCAGTCGGGGAACACTTCAACTCAATGAAGTTCACTCATTGAACTCAATTCACTCAATTTCAGACCTAAAAGTTCACTCAATTTCAGACCTAAAAGTCACAATTCTTCAACAAAAAAACTTCAAAAACAGACTCCAACAAGAAACTGCCGAATTGGAATTAATTTGCAAACTGGACACCATTAAATTAGGCTTGAATAAAGACTGGGAGTGGATGGGTCATTACACAAAGTAAAAAACTATTTCCCCATGCTAATTCTCCCCGCCCCCCGCTACTGTTACTCACACCTTCTTGTCAACTGTTTGAAATGGGCCATCCTGATTATCACTACAAAAGCTTATGCCCAAATACATTTGTTAGTCTCTAGGTGCCACGAGTGCTCCTTGGATTTTTTGCTGATGCAGACTAACACGGCTACCACTCTGAAACCTGAGATGCTATGTGGCCTTGGGCAACTTCCCTAACTTCTCTGGCTCAATTTCCTGTGTATAAAATTGTAATCTATTAATTTAATGAAACATACTGAGATTTCCCTATGAAAAGCGCTATGATATAGTTGTCCCTGATTTAGAGATGTGGGAAATTTGACCAGGAAACTTTCATGATTCACCCAAAGAGAGAGAAATACTGTTGAAAACCACCTACCTTTTTTAGCTTTTGGTGTTTTTGTTCTATTTTAGCTGGTTGCTAAATTAGTTTTTTGAAGTGTTTTAGTTTCAGTTCTTCCTAATTTTGGAATGTTCTCTGACATTAGTATTTATGAACTGATCTGCTAAATAAAGTAAATTACTAATCTTAGGAAATGTGCTGTGTCTAACTCATTATATTGATATTCCCTGTGTACAGTTTAGAAGGTTTATAAAAATCTGACAAGCACAATATAGTAAATATTTTTCAAGTCCCCATCCCAGTCCAAAGGAGATAGTTTGAAATCCTAGGAGCTAGTTAAATGTATGCTTTTCCCCATTAAGTATAGTGCAAGCTTTACCATCATTCTAGAAATTCATTCTTCTTCTGACTGATAGCATCTCTGACATACAGAACAAAGACATGGGTTGTGAGAAATCATACCCCATATTTGTGTTGCACATAAGCATTCGCTAAGAATTATCCTGAGATCAAACTCCTCTCAGAAGACGTTTCAGAGTTGAATGTGGGTAACAGCCTAATGCAATAAGCTATTACAACTCTAGCTTTCCCTCCAGCAATTTTAGAAACCAATATTTTTCCAACTGCTGTATCAGAAGACATGCAGTTAGGAAGCATGACCTGTCTGTGCTCTTTACGCTTCACTGACATTTGGAAGAGCTAGGTCCATGCAACTTTCTGTGCAGATTGCTTCAAAACAGGTGTATTTTGCGGCTTTGATCTTGCAACTGCATCCACTGAGGCAGACCCCTGCACTTGCATGGAGCCTTATTGGCATGCTTGCACAGGGCAGCTAGTGGGATTTGAGATTTTGCAGGCCTTTATTTGTAAGGTCTTTGGAGGAGGTGTCAAAGGTGGTGGTTTTTTTGTTTTTGCCTTTAAAAGAATTTATATACAATTATAGTGCTGTATAATCAACCACAACTCCTCTCTAAACAGTGCTTTCATTCTCCTCCCGTGCTTCAAGAACACATTAATTTTTCAGTCCCATCTACATACATGCCAAATCCTTTTTACTATTTCAGATGGATTTTAGACTCCACTCTACATCATTTATAATATTTACAATACATTTTAACTTAGTAAACAACATTCATTATATGTTTCCTTTCATGATGATAAAAATCTTAATACCTCTCTAGTTTGGGATGTTTGCTCCTGCTGGGAAACCCATTTTCCCATTAAAATTAAAAAGCTTCCCAATTTAACCAAATGATGCAATATGCATTTAAAAGGAAAGTAACTAACAGCATTTTAATAAACTACTTTTTATAAGCATGGAAGCACAGAAAAAGAATGGAGTACATGTACACTTCTGTGTACACACACAGCTTGAAATCCACCGCACTTGCTCTTTAGTGTCAAGTGGGAGAGCCCTCTTGTGAGTGAGAAAGGCCTAAGCCACTAACTTCTACAAAATTTAAGCTTTCATTTTAAAGAGAATTAGGTTCTAGCCTTGTGGTTTGGAGGACATCATTCCAAACTGAACTGAGCATAAATTGATGCAATGTTTAATTCCGGAATCAAAGGATGACAGTTCCAGCAGTGGTGGTGTTCATAGCATTGCCAAGCAACAATAGCAGCAGCAGACTGACAAGATTTTGATCAGTTTCAGTGCTGCTATTCAGAATCATATGGGAAATTGTGAAACTGTCAAGAGTCATGTCCATTTGATGCTGCTGCTATGGAAAGCTGAGGAGCAACAGAGCAGAGCTTGGAGTTATTCATTGGGAGGCTGTGAAAGGAGTAGAATAACTGAGATCTTTTCCTGCTTTTGCAAGGAGGATCTGTGTTCAGGATTCACCCCAGGGCTGAAAGAGTTCCCAATCCACATCTCTCTCCTGAGAGAGACCTCAAGCAAAACAGGGAAACATAAGACATTACTGATGTTTTACGGTAAAAAATGAAAACAAACATGCAGAATTCCTACCTTCCCCAAACACATGCACACTCCCCTTCAACCTCTCTGACTTCCTCTATATACCATAAAAAAGCAAAAAGAATGCAACCTTTATGCCCTCCCCCACACCTCTCTTCAAGCAAATGCTTAAGAAGCAAAATAGTTTAAAGGAAAAACATTAGAGACTCTTTGTTCTTTTAAGGTAAAGGTTAATTTTTCGTCCCTGTGAGAGCAGCTGTAGAATCTATACCAGGCAACCTTAGGCACGCAGCCCAACAGGGTAATCTGCTAGTGGGCCACGAGATATTTTGTTTACATTGAGCGTCTGCAGACACGGCCCCCCGCAGCTTCCAGTGGCTGCGGTTCGTCGATCCTAGCCAATGGGAGATGTGGGAAGCAGCACAGGCCACAGGGACGTGCTGGCCACTGCTTCCCAGAGCTCCCATTGGCCGGAACAGTGAACCGTGGTCACTGGGAGCTGCGGGGGGGGGGGGGCGTGCCTGCGGACGGTCAACGTAAACAAAATGTCTCGTGGCCTGCCAGCGGATTACCCTGATAAGCCGCGTGCCGAAATTTGCCGACCCCTGATCTATACTATTCCTAGCTCTGATTCAAACTGTTGGTTTCTGAACGGTATAAATATTTTGGTTTTGTTTTTTAAATGAAAACCCAGGAGAAAAAAGATCAAATAGTTTACATAGTGGATAGGGATGGGGGGAAGCAGCAGACATGATATATCTGGACATTAGTAAGACTTTTGACATAGTTGCATGTGACATTCTCGTAAGCAAACTAAGGAAATGTGGTCTCGATCAGGTGGGTGCCCAAGTGGTTGAAAAACTGTACTCAGAGTAATTATTAATGGTTTGCTGTCTAACTGGGAGGATGTATATAGTGGGGTCCCACATGGTTCTGTCCCTGGTCCAGTACTATTCAACATTTTTTATTAATGACTTAGATAATGGAATAGAGAATATGCTTATAACATTTGTAGATGATACCAAACTGGGAGGGTTTGCGCTTTGGAAGACAGAATAATAAATCAAAATGACCTTGACAAATTGGAGAATTATTCTGATATCAAAAAAGATGAAATTCAGTAAAGACAGGTGCAAAGTACTACACTTAAGAAGGAAAAATCAAATGCATAACTACAAAATGGGGAATAACTGCCTAGCAGTAGTACAGCAGAAGAAGATTGGGAATTATGGTGGATGACATTAAATATAAGACAACAACATGATGCAGTTGCGAAAATGGCTAATATCGTTTAACAGGAGGGTCGTATGTAAGACAGATGAGGTAGTTGTCCTATTCTGCTTGGCACTGATGAGGCATCAACTGGAGTACTGTGTCCAGTTTTGGATGTCACACTTTAAGACAGATATGGACAAACTGAAGAGAGTCCAGAGAAGAGCAACAAAAATGATTGTGGGTTTTTTTTGTTTTTTTTTGTTTTTAAAGAAAACCTGACCTATGAAGAGGAAATGTTGTTTAAAAATAAATAAAAACGGGGCATGTTTAGTCTTGAGAGAAAAAAGGACTGAGGGAGGATCTGATACATCCTCATATACGTTAAGGGCTGCTGTTAAAGAGGATGGGGATCAGTTATTCTCCATGTCCATTGAAGGTAGAAGAAGAGGTAATCAGGTTACTCTGTAGCAAGGAAGATTTAGGTTAGATATTAACTATCCTTAAAGTTAGAAAGTTTTTCTTAAGTACTGGTGTAAGTTGCTAATGGCGGTTGTAGAATCTCCATCATTAGAGGGGTTTAAAAACCATTTAGAAAAACACCTGCCAGGGATGGTGTTAAGTATACTTGGTCCTGCACAGGAGGATGAACTAGGTCCCTTGCAGCCATATGCTTCTACAATTCTATATACAGTAGAACCTTATTGTTATGAACACCAGAGTTACGAACTGACCGGTCAACCACACCCCTCATTTGGAACTGGAAGTACGCAGTCAGGCACCATTAGATACAAAAACAAAAAGAGCAAATACAGTACAGTACTGTATTAAATGTAAACTACTAAAAAATAAAGGGAAAGTTTTTTTGTTTTTTTTTTCTTAAATTGACAAGGTAAAGAAACTGTTGCTTGTTTCATTTAAATTGGTTAAAATCAGCATTTTTCTTCTGCATAGTAAAGTTTCAAAGTTTTATTAGGTCACTGTTGAGTTATAAACTTTTGAAAGAACAGCTATGTTTTGTTCAGAGTTATGAACATTTCAGATTTACAAACAACTTCCATTCTTCAGGTGTTCGTAACTCTGGGGTTCTTCTGTAGATGCAAATTGCATCTTTGACAAAAGCAAATGCGAATGTATGAAATGGGTTAATATTTGAGATTAAAAAAAAAAGCTGTTCAGAATTCTGAAAAAAACCTTAAATTTTTGAAAATAAAATATAAAGGAGATGTGCAGAAGAATACCTTGCACTCTAATTGCTGTTAACAGTCAATATTCCATTCCAGATAGTTTGAGGGAGTGGTATTTGCTGTCTAAAAATCTCAATAAAACTTGAACAGATAAGGGTGGATCATTAATATGAAGCCAACTTGAGTTACTACTGCAGATAGCTGGCATGGTGGTTTACTTGCAAACACATTTCTGGAAAAAATAGGCACAGTTTCTTTCCAAACAATTTATTGAAATGTTACTGTGATGATCTTTAACAGGTTTTAAAAGGATTTTGGTAGCTTTCTTCTTGTATATTAGGTTGAAGTAAATCAAATACCTGGATTAAAGACATTGGCAACTGACTTTTCCAGAACAATTTCTATTTGTTTTTATTTGGGGAAAATACAAATTAACAGATTAAAGACATTCTCCTCCACACTTAGAACTCGTTTATGATACGAAGCATCTGGGAATCTAGTGGGCATTTGTTATAGTTCTGTTTGCTGATGCTATATTTCTGCACCTTCTTAAAAAAAAAATCAAACTGTTGGCGCAGAAGTGCTAATTTCAGGGAGAGTTGAGGGTGCTAATCACCTCTGAAAATCAGGCCATGAGTTTTCAGTTAATGATTCTCTCTGTTTGTTCACTGCTAGCAGCTGTTAGTCACGAGTTTGCTCTATCGACAGATTGTGTGTGAGCATTACAATAGAATGTGGGAATTTGGGTAATATTTATATGATGCCTGGATGCACCTCAGTTTCCCCTCTGGGCTTTGCATAGCTATGCACTAAGTATAAAGGGAAGAGATGAGCAGCCTGTTCGGAAACCAGTTATTAAAGTCTACACGTGAGCATGGAGGATTCAGAGAGACAGTGGAAACCCCAGACGGCTCAGACATTCACACACTGACTGACCGCCAAGAGGAAGGAGGCTTTCCCCAATCTCTGTGCAGGTAAGAAGACCAAAAACCCAAGTAGGAGAACAAAGTGAACAGATGTCAAGTGTCTGTGTTAAGAGCTGAGCTCACAGAAACTAGCACACAAAAACCTGGAACCAGGGACTCAGAGAGAGGAGGCCAAGATGGCTTCTAAGGAAGCATGCCTCAAGGGAGGTCTGGCTTGCCATTGGCCAATCTAAACTCAATCTCAACCTTTGCCTCTGTCTGCTTACGTAACGATGTTCTCAATCTGTATGCCAGGTGGCAATAAATTGTTACCTTGTTTGAAAAGGCTGCCTAGTGTCATTTCAGATTCTCACTGAGATATTGCGTCCTGAAGGAGTACAGGAGAAATCTCCCGCAGGAGTCTGGCTTGGCTGGATTTGCTGCAGGGAGCCACAGAGAGAGACTGGGATTGCTGGTGCCCAAAGGCCCAGTGTCAGAGTGTTGGAAGTCATAGGCCTGTCCCTAGGGAAGTGTATGGATCCTTGGGGCTTGGCACACTAAGGGGGTCGCACTTAAGGAACTGTTATAGGCTGGGGCAGAGGCCAGATCCAGTGAATCCATGACAGTGAGCAACTGATAGCAATGACTAAGTATAGCACAGGTGGAGGGAGGATAAAAAGTATAAAAATGGGTCCACTTACAGTAGAGAAGAACTAACAATATTTTGTCATTATTCAGTTCTTTTCATCCACAAACCTCAAGTATTTTACAAAAGGTGGTTGGTTAATTATTCCCATTTTACAGAAGGGATAACTAAACTATAAGCTAATATTCCAGCATTCCACTTCTCTTCTGAGCAGAGTAGATATATTGAGTTCCCAAATAATTCAAGGTCCTTGGTCAAATTTTTCCGTACTGAGATTCCTATCGTAGAATTGTGTTCATTAAATGGCCTCCTTTAACCTGGTCTGTTAGAGGAAAATAACACATTTCAAGTCTCCCTCCCTCTCCTTTAGCAAAGAGAGCCAACTCTTCACATTCCCAGCACTCCTAGGATTTGCATTCCCTCTGCTTTTCTAGCTCTTGTAACAGATGTACGTGTGCCTTGTAACAAAATCATACAAGGACCTACGTTACCCTCTTAAACCCAGCCAGGTTCTAAATGCCTTGGGGGAAAGAAATGCTTTTCTTTAACATTTATGGTACATGGTAATTACTTTATCCTACATGTTCAGCTCTCTCATCAGTGTACAGATTATAACTATTAGAGCTTCTCGGTTAATATGAAATTTATTAGACGAAAGCTAAGCAGAAAATATGAAACAATTGTTTTGTGCTTTTTCCATCAGCTTTAATGATTACGTGAATTACACATGCGTCCAGCTTAGGAAATGAACAGCAGGTCAAATGTGAGCTATTCATCAGTCTAAGGCTTTATTCTCTTCTCATGCCTGAAATTATTTGGCCATCACTGTTAAACTATTCCCAATGAAAGTAGGGCATTTAAATATTCACAAATTGTCACAACAGCCTAGCTGGGTCTTCTGGAATTATGAGAAGAGAAACCCTTTTTTTTTTTTAATAACCCTGAAATGCAACAGTTACAATTCCCAACAGAAAATTTTCAGCAAAGGCTCAGTAAGCCCTGATTTTAGTTGAAATAGAATTAGATTATCCTTGTTGAAAAGCAGGAATTTTTAGTCATTTGTTTTACGTATTAATATGCTTTTCAAAATGAAGAAAAACCTGAGTTCCGTAATCTGAGGCGGCAGGCTGTTAAACAGCTAATGATCTTTATCAGAGTATTATCTCAAACAGGTAGCACCAGGAAGCACTGTGTCTCAGAACACAGAAGTAGGAGGAAGATTAGAAAGGGGCAGTGCAATCCCCCCCACCCTGGCTGGTTGGATATCTATATGGAGCATGTAGCCAGATAACTACTACAATAGTGTGACAGTGTGGTGGGAGTACAAGCTCCTATCAGAGCTCCAGCATGTCAAAGCTCACTCCACCATACTCAGGCTTCAGAACAAGAACATAAAGGTTGTTTCCAGAGCAATTTTGGGTTGTGGTTGTATTATGAAGAGCAGTGAGTTAATGGACTGGCCATTCAGTACCCCATGAGAATCAGTAATATTGGTAACAAAATATCTCTCAAGTCGATAACAAAAGAACCCTTATCATGGAGCCTGCAGGTTCCAGCTGCAGTCTCCTTCATCCATTATTACAGACTGAGTAGAAATCCACTCATAGACTGTGCCCTTCACCAAAACAAGACAAAAATTGTGCTACTCATTTATAACTTATTCAAACCAAGTCAACTTTTCCTTTTTCAGTTCATTTATAGTGGAGTACAGTAGCGTTACTGAGAATTTCTCTTTAGCACTATCTGTCCTCAAGTGTCAATTTCCCTCTTGTTCCAAAAATAGTCTAGTGTCCGTTCCTTACCTCGTTCCCGAGCCCATGTCCTACCTTTTCACAACAGGACCTCATTTTCTCCTTTTTTCAATTAGAATATCCAAACAGTCCTTTTTCATCTCCCTTTGCATGTCCAGGGTTAGGTTGTATTGCTTTTTCTTCTATTCCTGGACCTCAGGTTTGTCAGCTGTTCCACCACTGTGAACCTCACCTGCAATGGTTGTGGACATAAGTGACGCTGTACTGGCCATTACAATAACCTGTAAGAAATGATAGAAGTAATAGCTATGGCAGCAGCTCAGCCATACTTTGAACACCAAAAGTAACAGCTTTTGTTCAGTTTCAAATTCTAGTGCTTTCTTGGCATCCCCTTCTATAGCCCCTGCCCTTTCAGCTGCCATTTTTTCCTGGTCAGGGCAGAGGTGTCTGACTTGGTACTGTGCCTGTCACCTTTGCAACTTACTTTTCCCCATGCCCCCACTCCACAACTGCTGTGCCCCTCCCAGCCCATCAGGTTCCATTCCCTGGTACTTTTCTAGTTTTGGCCTTCTACTGAAGAACTGGCTTGGCCCCAGTCTCGGCAGCCATATTTGGCACTGAACAAACAGATCTTGAGATCCTGGCAAGGTATTCAGTATCTCCCATTCCAACTATCAGCTGGAGTTTGCTAGTGGTCTCCTCATACCTCACCAGACGCACTGCATTAAGCCTCTGTGCTATCCAGTAGCCTTTTGGCTGTGCTGAAGAGTTCAGTCCGTCAGGGCCTTGTCTACGCTGCAAAAATAGGAACCCTCTGTTTTGTAGTATAGTAAAGACCTCTCACACAGCAGCAAACTCTACAAATGATATGGACGACTTGCAGTTTACTGAAGGAGGGAGATGCCATCTGCATTAAATCTAGTCAGTTTAAAATTGATAAAAGTAGTATAACCACAACCGTGTTGGAAGGTTCATTACAACAACGTGTTCCCTCTTGTACCATAAAAGCAGCCTTAAAGGGACACTGTCAATGTGCAGAGTTAAATACAAGTCAGAAGCATAATTAAGTTGACAGCTTACTTGTAAGGTGCTGTCTGCATTACAAATGGAACATAGTAAATGGGGTTCTTGACGTGGCTATGATTGGCATGTAGATAAGCAATGGTTAATTTCTCCAGGTGTGCTTTATACAAGCAGTGTCATGTAAAATACCTGTAAGTGTCCCCTAACCTATAAATACAGATTTTTGCAAGACTTGTGCATTGAAATTACTCTTAGAAAAGTTTAATTTTTGAACCAAATATGATATATCAGACACACCGTGTGTAAAAGATAGCTCAATATGAGGACCCCAGCAAAACAATAAACAGCAAAAATAGCCTAAAGAGTTTTTCTTCAGAAAAGAAGCCGTTGACTGATAGAAATTGCACAAATGTGACAGCTACAGTACAAATAGCAAATGTTGGGTTATGATTCAGTGCCAGTTTGCCTTTGGTGGTCTGCTGGCAGATACACATATTAGTACAGTGTGAAATTTTATAATGGAAAAGGGGGCAGCAGCAGGCGCATGTTTTTCCCATTCCTTTCACTGCTGCCTTCCCTTCTAAGTTGATCAGTACCTCAGCCCTCTCTCTCCTGTCTTCCCTCCAGCTGATCGGGCTTTCTCAAGTTCCTCACCCTCTTCCTCCACCCCAGGGACATTGTACTTTTTTTATTGAATTTATTTTTAATAATCTGCTTGAAGAAAAAGTGTGTGTGTGTGAGAGAGTTAGTGTTGGGGGGGAGGGATGAAGAATTTATGACAAATATTGGGTAGTATTCAGTGGGCCGTTCGTCCTGCACAGGATGTTGTTCTGTTCTTAATGCATTTTTCACATGCACTTCGTCATTATTTGGTATAAGTGTTCTGATTTATTCCTCCCCTTCTCCAGCCCCTTTTTAAAATCATATCAGTTTTGTCTTGTCTCTGAATGCACCCATTTTTGTGTCCTACATTCAGAACTTGTATAGATCTTCATAATACTTCTAAAAAGTTATAGAAAGATCTTTGTTTTCTTGCCAGCACATTTTGACAGAACAAAACAGGTTATACCTGAAGCCACTTTAAATTCAGTTAAAATCTCCTTTTCACTCTTAACATTCATAAGACAGGTCCTCAGCTGATGTAAATTAGCATAGCTCCACTGAAGCCAATTTACACCATCAGAGGATCTGACCCAGTATATCCACAGCTAAGTAAATGATGTTCCCATATTCATCTTCAATCCTCTGAAGTCTCAACATGGATTAACAAAAGTGAAAAAATAAAGGATTTAATCAGTGCTGTTTGGGAGAAATAAAAAGGATTATAACTTTGTGTATGTGAAGGCATTATAGTATTACACTGAATCTTAAATAAGAAGAGTTCTCATAAACAGTAAAAGGATGCTCACTTGACCTCTTTTAGTCTAGTGCTGAATTCTCACTATTGCCAAAAAATATGTATAGGAAAATGTTTTAGGTTTTTAGATGTTCCTTAAGGACAAACTTTGGCACTGGAAAGTTAGCAAAGGAAACAGTTTCCTACCAAAGCAACTTAAGAACATTCACTCCCACAAGAAGACTTTGGGAAGCATTAATTGTCAGGATTTGTGGTAAGACCAGTTGGGGTTCTCAGTTTTCCTTGACAGGTTTAGTTGAAGTTCAGAGTTATCAGTTTAAGATGACCTATCACTTTCAAGTCCATGACCTGTAACTCTGAGGTAAAAAGCTTTGGGTTTCTGTTCACTGGCAAGCAACTGTTTGTGCAGCCATATGCCCTCTTTATAAACAGAGGTCAGTCAGCACTGAATTTAAAAATCTGAAGTATTGTAAATCATGAATCAGTTTCAGCATTCTGTATGTAGGGTTCACTAAACCCTGATGTAGATTCATATTTTTATATCCTGTGGAAGAGGAGCTGTATGTATGTGTCTCTGCTAAAGGCCACGGCAGCTGTTAAAAACCAAAATTTAAGTAAGAAAAAACAAACCACATTTTGTCAGACTTACTGGTTATGTCCCAATATGTTTTTTTCTTAGTAATTCTGAAAGCTGCAAAAAGAAACAAGTAAAAGCATTGGTGCTTGAGGAGTGCACCCTTTGTAAAAAGTGAAAGGGATTCATGAGTGAAGCCTTTGTTTAAATAAAATAAATAAATAAATAAACTGCATGGACCCATGCCAGATGTGAAAAAACTAGGCCTTTAAACTTTTGTACCAGGCAGGCTGGACTGTGCCCATTAAAAAGGAGGGAGACAAGATTAAGAGTAGTTAATCTTATTCTGACAGGTTTCAGAGTAGCAGCCGTGTTAGTCTGTATTCGCAAAAAGAAAAGGAGTACTTGTGGCACCTTAGAGACTAACCAATTTATTTGAGCATAAGCTTTCGTGAGCTACAGCTCACTTCATCGGATGCATACCGTGGAAACTGCAGCAGACTTTATATATACACAGAGAATATGAAACAATACCTCCTCCCACCCCACTGTCCTGCTGGTAATAGCTATCACCAGCAGGAGAGTGAATTTGTGTGGGGGGGTGGAGGGTGAGAAAACCTGGAGTTGTGCTGGAAATGGCCCACCTGATGATCACTTTAGATAAGCTATTACCAGCAGGACAGTGGGGTGGGAGGAGGTATTGTTTCATATTCTCTGTGTATATATAAAGTCTGCTGCAGTTTCCACGGTATGCATCCGATGAAGTGAGCTGTAGCTCACGAAAGCTTATGCTCAAATAAATTGGTTAGTCTCTAAGGTGCCACAAGTATTCCTTTTCTTTTTAATCTTATTCTGTTAACATAAACAGAACACAGTCATTGTATTTGCTTTTTATAATCTCTTCCATGAGATAAATAATAACTTTAAACAGGTAAGTGTATTTCAGTGGAAAGGTAAACCTGTGCAGGACATTCCAGATCTGTATCCCTTGCATTTCATTACAAAATAAATTGCATATCTCTGATTTAGCCAACCAGATAATTGTTGATGTGATGGAGAGTTTCGTGGGAGATAATTCAACCATGAAGCTTAGTGGAAAAAACCACGAGCGGGTAGAGGGTAGTATGTTAAAGTTGCTACTTCTAACTCCATTGTTATGCTACTTCATTACTGTATGACTGCTATATACATTTAGCACTGTCAGCATCATGGTATCAAAGTTGAAAGAGAGATGGGCACACTGCAAAGTGAATGACCTCTTGAGGTGAGGGAAATGGGTCAGAAAGTTTGACCTTGCCTCTTAGAAAATATTTTGTATTGCATATTAGTTTAATTACTATTTCTTGCAATCTGTAAAATATTCTAAAAAATAATTTTAAAAAGAAATAAAATGACTGACTGTGGGGAATGTGGAACTTTTGTTAACGTCCCTGACCTGAAAAATAAGGGCTTCCTTCTTTCTTGGTTGACTGTACATATTAAAATATATAATCTTTTGTTTTTCAGAGCTTTTGCTATTGGGATGGATGTGTGAGGGATGAGGAAAACAGAGTTCTTGAGTCCTTCAGTCACCTTTGTAAAATTATACTGGGGAACTTAAAGACTTAAAAATCTTGTATTTTCTCCTTTTCTATTGCTCTATTTTCAAGTAATTCATTAATAGAAATTACCATTTTCCATTTCTCTAGTTCCAGGTAATTCATTAAAAGAAATACAATGAAGTAAAGTTTCATAGAACACAAAGTGAAAGTATAAGTAAAAAATTATATGCTTGTGCTTCGTCAGTGTCTGGAAACCTATACTAAGTGAACTAAACAAAGTATGTATTAGCATGGTGCTCCAATAGCTTGAAAAGGACAAGCTGGTTCACATAAACTGCAAAATATTTTGAATTCTAGTGATAAAAATCTAAATTATAAAATGTAAACAATATTTCAATGAGGAAAAATACTGCAACAGAAGATAATTTCAATTTGGGGTTCTGGTTACTCTGGCTGCACTCATTATTTTCCATAAGATAAATAACTTTCATCTGCCACAGAACTCGTGTTGACTTTTGGCAGTTCACCAAGGGCTTGTCTACATGGGGAATGCATGAGGAGAAGTTCGTGCAAAATACCTAGCTTGTGAATTAAAGTGCAGTAGCTATTCCACACTACCTCTCATAGAATCATAGAAGGTAAGGGTTGGAAGAGACCTCAGGAGGTCTAGTCCAAACCCCTGCTCAAAGCAGGACCAACACCAACTAAATCAGCCAACCCCAACTAAATCATCAGAGGGGATCACTCTGAGAACTATTTCAGTCCCACCTATTTGTGAGGGTCTCCAACAATGAGAACTGAAAAGCAGTCCCAACATCTTCATGGAGGGAGGGAATCAGGGAGAACTGAAACTACAAAAGGAAGAAGAAGAGAAGGAGGAAAGAGAAGGAGCAATGTATAAAACATTCAGCTTGTGAATACCTGGAGGATGGAGGGGTAATCGCTAGCAGCCAACATGGATTTACTATGAACAAATCATAGAATCATAGAATAGCAGAGCTGGAAAGGACCTCTGGAGGTCATCTAGTCCAACCCCCTGCCCAGAGCAGGACCAATCCCCAACTAAATCAAGCCTGACCTTAAAAACTTCTAAGGAAGGGGATTCCACCACCTCCCTAGGTAATGCATTCCAGTGTTTCACCACCCTCCTAGTGAAAAAGTTTTTCCTAATATCCAACCTAAACCTCCCCCACGGCAACTTGAGACCATTACTCCTTGTCCTGTCATCTGCTATCACTGAGAATAGTCTAGATCAGTCCTCTTTGGATCCACCTTTCAGGTAGTTAAAAGCAGCTATCAAATCCCCCCTCATTCTTCTCTTCCGTAGACTAAACAATCCCAGTTCCCTCAGCCTCTCCTCATAAGTCATGTGTTCCAGACTCCTAATCATTTTTGTTGCCCTTCGTGGACTCTCTCTCCAATTTTTCCACATCCTTCTTCTGGTGTGGGGCCCAAAACTGGACACAGTACTCCAGATGAGGCCTCACCAATGTCGACTAGAGGGGAATGATCACGTCCCTCGATCTGCTGGCAATGCCCCTACTTATACAGCCCAAAATGCCATTGGCCTTCTTGGCAACAAGGGCACATTGTTGACTCATATCCAGCTTCTCGTCCACTGTCACCCCTAGGTCCTTCTCTGCAGAACTGCTGCCTAGCCATTCGGTCCCTAGTCTGTAGCGGTGCATTGGATTCTTCTGTCCTAAGTGCAGGACTCTGCACTTGTCCTTGTTGAACCTCATCAGATTTCTTTTGCCCCAGTCCTCCAATTTGTCTAGGTCCCTCTGTATCCTATCCCTACCCTCCAGCGTATCTACCACTCCTCCCAGTTTAGTGTCATCCGCAAACTTGCTGAGGGTGCAATCCACACCATACTCCAGATCATTAATGAAGATATTAAACAAAATCGGCCCCACGACCGACCCTTGGGACACTCCGCTAGTTACCGGCTGCCAACTAGACATGGAGCCATTGATCACTACCCACTGAGCCCGACAATCTAGCCAACTTTCTACCCACCTTTTAGTGCATCCATCCAGCCCATACTTCTTTAACTTGCTGGCAAGAATACTGTGGGAGACCGTGTCAAAAGCTTTGCTAAAGTCAGGGAATAACACGTCCACTGCTTTCCCTTCATCCACAGAGCCAGTTGTCTCGTCGTAGAAGGCAATTAGATTAGTCAGGCATGACTTTCCCTTGGTGAATCCATGCTGACTGTTCCTGATCACTTTCCTCTCCTCTAAGTGCTTCAGAATTGATTCCTTGAGGACCTGCTCCATGATTTTTCCAGGGACTGAGGTGAGGCTGACTGGCCTGTAGTTCCCAGGATCCTCTTCCTTCCCTTTTTTAAAGATTGGCACTACATCAGCCTTTTTTCCAGTCTTCCGGGACTTCCCCTGTTTGCCATGAGTTTTCAAAGATAATGGCCAATGGCTCTGCAATCACATCCGCCAATTCCTTTAGCACTCTTGGATGCAACGCATCCGGCCCCATGGACTTGTGGACGTCCAGTTTTTCTAAATAGTTCCGAACCACTTCTTTCTTTCTTCTTTCTTCACCTCCTCCCCATGCTGTGCTGCCCAGTGCAGTAGTGTGGGAGCTGACCTTGTTCGTGAAGACAGAGGCAAAAAAAGCATTGAATGCATTAGCTTTTTCCACATCCTCTGTCACTAGGTAGCCTCTCTCATTCAGTAAGGGGGCCCACACTTTCCTTGGCTTTCTTCTTGTTGCCAACATACCTGAAGAAACCCTTCTTGTTACTCTTAACATCTCTCGCTAGCTGCAACTCCAGGTGTGATTTAGCCTTCCTGATTTCACTCCTACATGCCCAAGCAATATTTTTATACTGCTCTCTGGTCATTTGTCCAATCTTCCACTTCTTGTAAGCCTCTTTTTTGTGTTGAAGATCAGCAAGGATTTCACTGTTAAGCCAAGCTGGTCGCCTGCCATATTTACTATTCTTTCTACACATCGGGATGGTTTGTCTCTGTAACCACAATAAGGATTCTTTAAAATACAGCCAGCTCTCCTGGACTCCTTTCCCCCTCATGTTATTCTCCCAGGGGATCTTGCCCATCAGCTCCCTGAGGGAGTCAAAGTCTTCTTTTCTGAAGTCCAGAGTCCGTATTCTGCTGCTTTCCTTTCTTCCTTGTGTCAGGATCCTGAACTCGACCATCTCATGGTCACTGCCTCCCAGGTTCCCATCCACTTTAGTTTCCCCCACTAATTCTTCCCGGTTTGTGAGCAGCAGGTGAAGAAGAGCTCCGCCCCTAGTTGGTTCCTCCAGCACCTGCACCAGGAAATTGTCCCCTACATTTTCCAAAAACTTCCTGGATTATCTGTGCACCGCTGTATTGGATGATTGGATCAGGATGATTGAAGTCGCCCATGAGAACCAGGGCGTGCGATCTAGTAGCTTCTGCGAGTTGCCGGAAGAAAGCCTCGTCCACCTCATCCCCCTGGTCTGGTGGTCTATAGCAGACTCCCACCACTACATCACCCTTGTTGCTCACGCTTCTAAACTTAACCCAGAGACTCTCAGGTTTTTCTGCAGTTTCATACTTGAGCTCTCAGCAGTCATACTGCTCCCTTACATACAGTGCAACTCCCCCACCTTTTCTGGCCTCCCTCTCCTTCCTGAACAGTTTATACCCATCCATGATAGTACTCCAGTCATGCGAGTTATCCCACCAAGTCTCTGTTATTCCAATCACATCATAATTCCTTGACTTTGCCAGGACCTCCAGTTCTCCCTGCTCATTTCCCAGGCTTTGTGCATTTGTATATAGGCACTTGAGATAACTCTCCATGTGGACTATCTTATTCTGCACTAAGTATGCCTTTGTGCACTGTAGCTTAATCTATTTTTAACTTACCCCACACAAAGGCACTCATAGTGCAGAGTAAGAGTGTTGAAACAGAACTAGCACAATTAGCTGTTCAACAATAGTGATTCTGCACTAGTGATTCTGGGCTTTTTCCTTGTGTAGACAAGACGTTAGCATCTCCGTGCCTCAGGTCTATAAAACTGGGATAATACCATTTCCTTGCTGCTTGGGAATGTTGTGAGGATAAATATTTAGCGTGTGAAGTGCTCAGATATTAGTCATGGGGGCCATATAGATCTAAAAAAATTTTTTTCACCCATAGATTACTGTGGTGTTATAAAGTAGTATACATGCATTAGTGTTGAACTGCTATCTGTTGCCTTGCCTCACATGGCAGCAATTGAGACTGGTGCAGCTGGGTCTGTCTACTGGTTTGGGTACCTTTTTGTGATGGAGCCTTTTTGCTCTTTCTGAAACTGTTTATTTTGTCTCTGCCTCGCACACGGATGATGCCACGTTCAAAGTTCTTTATAAACAGAATTGTTATTAAAAGCGTATCACAGAAATGGACCGATTAAATTCATGGGGGTGTCGTCACTCTAGTGAATAACATGCCTTCACTTACTGAATGGCTGGCAGAGCAGTAGGTGAAGAAGAGCAATGGCTGCTGAATGGGAGGACAAGACTGCTCTGGTGACAGTTCACCACCCCCTCTCCTATGTTGAATGTGGTGAGGAGGGAAAAGAAAGAAGGGTATGGTCACGGGAGAACAAAAGCTGCCATGAAGCTAATGGAAAGCAAATGGGGAGGGAGATTGTGTAGAGAATGGATCTAGGTTTGTATAAAATCAAAAACTTGCTAGGTTTCTAAAGCCAGAACTTTCTATAGACCCTACAAAATGAGGATATTGTGACCCAAAGGATCTTTTGATGGCCACTGCCAGAAAGTATAGGGGTCTAGGGATTCCCCTGAGTTCACCAAAAGGCTTAGTTTGGGAGAATAATGTAATAAAATCTCATTCCGTGGGCAGGTTACTGGAAAGGTAAGGGAAGTGTCAGTCCCTCAGCAAATCAAATGCTTGTGTGGGAAAACTAGCTGCTCACCACACTGCAAATGTTTGGCCATCAGCCTGCCTTGTACAGAGGTGTGTGTGGTGTGGATGAGGCTCAGTATGCCAACATGTCTAGCAGTAGTGCCCTAGATGGAGACAAATGATGGCTTTGATGTATTGATTTGGCTTTGATGAATAAATGTTTTCATTTCTGCACTTCAAGGCTAACTTTCTTGGGATTACCAAAGATCAATGTCTTTTATTTAAGCAATGCAACCCTGTATTAAAATATAATTAAAGAACTGATGCTTTTTAAACATTTTCTCAAATATATATCTACATAATAGTTCTAGGTTTGTCATGTTTGGTACCATTGTGTTTGTGGGAGAAAGGACTTTTGAGTGGTACGGAAATAGACCTATTTCTGTCAACGTTGTATTATCAAAATTTCCACCAAGCAGAGGACCGGGAGCTGGGGTACAGCGAGTGCCCCTGCCACACTGTAGAGGATGACACCATTGAAATTATGATTTTGTAGATTTTTATGAGTCAGATGACACCTCTGGTACCTTTCTATCATTAACTTGCCAATGGAATTACATGTGCTCCCAGACTAAACATCATGTAAGGTCGCTAATGAAAGACTGTGCCACACTGGTCATTATAACCATTGGGAGATGTATGTATGGAGAAGATGTGAGGAGTTGCGTATATATACTAAAAAATTTGTTCTTTACGTCTGTGGGTTAAGACAGGATACGAAAAGGTAATCCACATACTCCTGGCAGGCAGGGGGCAAGAGACACTTATCTCACTCTGGCTGGTCATGTGCAAATTGAGATTGTATCATTCCCAATGATCCCCCATTTACAGTCTGAGCAAAATGGTTATGAATATTATGGCAGCTGGAGGGGAAAAAACAGCAGGGGTTATCCTGTTTAGGTATAAGACAATGAGATCTGCAACTTTATCTGGGGAGCTGTTGAACCACCAGTTATTCCTTCAGCCCATGAGAATAAGCTGCTAGTAGGCTTGATCTAATGAGAAGGGCTCTTAACCAAATGATGAGAAATGCTGGAGAACTTAGAGTAAGCGATCTTGTAGGAGATAGGGGAATGCCTTGTTAGTTAAGTTTAGTCTCTAGAAAGTGTGTTTTTGTTTTTTTATATGTAGCCATTTGTTTCCATTATTCTTACTCACTTTCACTTGAATCTGTTGTTTGATCATAAACTTATTCTTGTTTTCATTTTATATATATAAAAAATAAATAAATGTTGTGTTCTAAACCGAGTGGTGATCCTGAGTTGAATCTTGCAAGGTAAGGTGCACTATTCCTTTAGGAGTAGTGATTCTGAGAGATCTGTGAATATTCAGTGGAACAGGCGTTGGGCACTGCAGAGGGTGCTCCGAGGACTCAGGGGTTGATGTGTGCCTATTGCTAACCTGTACCAGAGAGAGCAAGGCCTGCGGAGGCCTGGAAGGCAGTGCCTGTGTAACGTGAACAGACCCCGTCGTCATCAGGCAGGATTGAACCTGGACCCTCTGGAGCTAAATGCATAAGCCTCTACTACATAAGCAAAAATCCCCATTGCCCTTAGCTAAGGCTGAAGCAGACTCATTAATCTCTAAGTGGGCTCAGTGCCACTAGAAGGGACAGAACACCACACCCAAAAGGTGTGTGGGTTACACTTGTGTTGTCAGAGGCTGGGGGTTTCAGGGAGCTTGACCCATGGTAGGCACAGATAAGATTCACTCACGATAAGGGCAGGTAGTAGTGAGGTGTGTCACAACGTTGGGTACCTCAGGAAGTGTCCCAGATATGAAAATGCTTTACAAGCATTAGTGAATTTAGAGCATCACAACACTGCTCTGAGCCAGATGAGGAAACTGAGACACAGAAAAGTGGTGGGTTTTTTCCCTAGGGTCATAATTGAAGTCAATGGCAGAGTTGGAAAGGGAATCCAGGGGAATCTGACTCCCATTTCCTGTGTGTTAACCACAATCCCACCCTTCCTCTCCTCACTCCATTGTCTGTCCAGCATTGCTTTTGTCATTTAGCATCACTACTATTCCAAACTATTAGGAAAATGAAAATTGTGGCATTTGCAATACTTAACCATTGGTTCTTGCTCCTATTTACTTGTATTGTTTCTCTGGATTTAGCTTGGACAGGGTCCTTGTGCGGGATTTTCAGAGGCATATCAGAGAGCTAGTTTCCCAACTTCAGTGATATTATAGTGCTTAACTCCTTTCAGTCTCCTTTGGAAATCCCAGTAGTTGTCTTTATATCGGTCTGTAAATGCCCAGCATTGTCTTGGCACTCTACAAATAATAAATAGCTCCTTGATGGAATTATGACCCCATCACTCCCAAATGCCTCTTATTTTTATTTTAACTTTTATGAACCCATCTCTCCAGCCTCTGGGTGTGTTTTTATCAACAAAAATATAAGGTTGCCTATGAAGGGCAACAGCGACACACTATCCGTCAATCTAGTGATTTACTATATACTCTAACTGAGGTATGACACACAGCACTTAGTTGTGATATCAGGGATCCTAGACATTAGTTTGCCACGGAAAAACGCAGAATCTGTAGTTTTTACATGTTGTAAAAAAATAAAAACATATATTAAGTATTAACTAAATTTTACTGAAAGTACCTGTGTCACTTATTCAATGTGCGCAACCTCCCCATCTTCTGAATGATTTTTTGAATGCACTTAAAATTTACATCGCTAAACATCCTTCAATAAACTGTTTCCAGGGTATAGAAGTTACTCAACAGTCTATAGGGATTGGTGTTTTAATGCATCTCAAATTTCACTTCACCCTCCAGACATGAGTAATTAAAATTTCGATATATTTTCACAACTTTAAAAATCATGCCTAAAAACAGTGTTGCTGAGTTTGGCATGGACAAATTTCATGTTGATAATAACATGCTGTTCTGTAATGTATGCAGCAAGGCTGTAGAATATGTTTGAAGGTAGAGAACTGTATAAAACATGGAAAGTGCTAAACATAAAACCGAATGAAAAGAAACAAAAACAAGAGGCTGAAACATCAGGGCCATCAACAATAGTAAAGAAACAATGCACTATGACAGGATCATTCCATTAATTTTATTTTATTGTAATGATTGGTGGCATTGGTAGGCTTCGAACTTGCTTAAACTTTGTAAATATATCAGTAAAACAGTGTGTCCAATGGGGACATATATATTGTGGCTAGGAAAACAAAAGCTCAGCATTTCATTTTAATCACAGGAAAATGTGGATTTGTTTTTTTATTGAAGAATTTTTTTATCATGGAAAACTACGATCCCAGATGATCATGAACAACCAGTGGGACTTCTTCCTCTCTTATACCGTCCTCAAACAAGGGCTTGAGTAAATAGTTGGATCTTGCACTGTGCCCTGATGGTCGTCAAGTTCCATCTCTAGAAGATTAATAAGGAAAGCAGGTTCCAAGGCTGAGGACTAGAGCTGGTTGGGAATTTTTC
This sequence comes from Lepidochelys kempii, assembly GCF_965140285.1. NCBI lineage: Eukaryota > Metazoa > Chordata > Testudines > Cheloniidae > Lepidochelys > Lepidochelys kempii. Next base: position 99,361,961 of record NC_136380.1, read on the forward strand.
CACTCAGCATCTTTTTCAGAAAATGCTGATTTGTTGAAAGTGAATATTTTTGTGGAAAAGGGACAGATTTGAAAACTTTTGTTGGCAAGGTTTCTCAGGTGGAATTTCTGGTCAAAATGGGAGAGCATTTATTTTGGAGTGAGTGTCTCTGTCTTCCCTGATGGTGCTGTTTAATTTTTCATTTAATTAAATATTCATTGGGCCAGAGAGAGCATGACTCCATAGCCCAGTGGTTAGGAAGGCGAGAGACCAAGATTCTAATGGAATAGCTCCAACAGGAAAGATTGAGGGAGAACAATCCCAAAATAGCCAATATCCTGGTACTTAAGGCACTCAAGTGGGCTGAGGGAGACCAGGGTTCAAGTCCCTGCTTCAAATCAGGCATTGTGAAATATTAATATCTCAGTCTTCCATATCCCAGGTGCATGTCCACCTGGCCATTGAGTATTTTGGAATGCAGTGGGCCTCATTTTTTTTGGGCCGGGGGGAGGGAATCGAAGAGTCTTGGGTTTGTCCCAGTGTAGAATGGGAAAATGTTTGAAATCTCAAAAATATTTGTGGATGGGAAAACCATTTCCTGTCCAGTTCTGCTGAGGACCTGAGGGTATTATGCTGGGGCTCCATTTGGTGAATATGAGAGAGACACTATGGATTATATGATAAATACTTCTAATTGGCTGAACCAGGGTCGTGTGACCTAAAATAGTTCAGCTCTTTTGTCCTCTTATCTGGCCAGAGGTGTTTAGTTATCAAACTGTGGGCCTAAGTAGGCTCTGACTGAGACAAGCTCATGTGACCCTGTCGGATACTTCCATCATACCTTGGAGTATATGATCTAGGTTCTAGTGACTCATAGAAATGATCAGCTCTCATGAAAAAATAAGTGCAAAAGTGCAACTTGTTATACTGATACGATCAATCTGGACCAAGATTTATAATTAAACCAATACCTAAAATGTGGCCTGCCTGTGTGTTACATGGACCAATCAGAGTGGAGCACTTTACGTAGCAATAAAATTTTGGTCAGGCTGCTCTTCTGATTACTTATCTGCATCTCATGTAATGAGAGAAAATGACTAATCTTTTTTGAGCTAATTCAAATGTATCTTTAAAGAGAAACTGACAACTTAAATCATTGTTTGTTAAACACAGATGTCCTTTCCTGTATTATAACATGTCAGATGAAGAGTAATTACTTGAAAAAGTCCAATATGCTCTTCTCTATTTATGCTGTTTTTGTTTCCTTTTTACATTTCTCTTAAATTCAGACAACGAGGATCACTTAAATCAGCTTCACTCTTGTTTATTGCATATAGTCTTCCATTTTCAGATTCTCAGTGGTTGAGTTGCGAACACTGATGGGGAATGTGTATATTTTAAAAACAAGTTTGAATTTGTTTTAAATGCTTTTTTCCTCATTGAAATTATTTCTACTAGTTATAAACATTTTTACAAAATCTAAAAAGTAGTACTCTCACAAAGTTCACAGGTTTTGCATAACTTTGGTCATATTACTCTTAGTCAAACTGAAATAATCTCAAACAGGATAAAGTTAAGACAAATTATGTGACATTGTTTGAAAACGTAACTTGAAGCTTGCATTAGTACATGCATTCTCCCATTCTACCCTTTCCTTCCTTTTACCAACAAGTCTATCATCTATTCTAGCTAGCCTTCTGCTAGTATGCCATCTTTTCAGAAAGAAGGGAGAATTCTCATAGAATAGAATATCAGGGTTGGAAGGGACTTCAGGAAGTCATCTAGTCCAACCCCATGCTCAAAGCAGGACCAGTCCCCAACTAAATCATCCCAGACAGGGCGTTGTCAAGCCTGATCTTAAAAACTTCAAAGGAAGGAGATTCTACCACCTCCCTAGGTAATGCATTCCAGTGCTTCACTACCCTCCTAGTGAAAAAGTTTTTCCTAATATCCAACCTAAACCTCCCCCACTGCAACTTGAGACCATTACTCCTTGTTCTGTCATCTGCTACCACTGAGAACAGTCTAGATCCATCCTCTTTGGAACCCCCTTTCAGGGAGTTGAAAGTAGCTATCACATGACCCCTCAGAGTTCTTCTCTTCCGCAGACTAAATAATCCCAGTTCCCATAGCCTCTCCTCATAAATCATGTGCTCCAGTTCCCTAATAATTTTTGTTGCCCTCCACTGGACACTTTCCAATTTTTTCACATCCTTCTTGTAGTGTGGGGCCCAAAACTGGACACAGTACTCCAGATGAGGCCTCACCAATGTCGAATAGAGGAGAATGATCATGTCCCTCGATCTGCTGGCAATGCCCCTACGTATAGAGCCCAAAATGCCATTGGCCTTCTTGGCATTCTGTTTGAGGAAGGCCTTATAGAGCTCTGTCTCTTACCCAACAGCAGCCAAATACTTTTTGGAAATATATTAAGCCTCTTGACAGGAGAAGGTAGCCAGCTGGCTGATGTAGCAGGATGTACTTATTTTCCCTCCTGTCCAAAAAGAAGGAACTGGTAAAGAGCCAGCTGAGCGTTTGCTGGGGAAGAGGGAAGACAGTGTCTTATAACATTCTTTTTTTCTTCAGTCTCACTAGGTAAAATACAAAACATTATTCCCGCACATTTCCAGCCTGCACCAACTGAAAAGTGTATAAAGGTTAACGTTAATCTGAATAATCACCTTTCAAAGCTCTGAGACAATTTAAGAATTTGTCTGTCAGACATAAAAACATTGTCAGTATCTGCATCTCTCTTAAAACAACATACACTGTTTTGTTTCACTGTTTAAACTAATGATGTGGTGTTTTTACAAAATCAAGAAATGGTATAATCCTTGAAGTGTCATGTTTATTTAAACATAAAATATCCTCCCAATTTCTTTCAATCATAGGTTTAATATTTCTCTAGCACCTGTTTTTAAACAAAGCACACTCTCAGTAAAGTTTTTGGCCACAAAGGTTTTTTGAGAAATATATATTTCCACCTGCACAAACATTTAAGATGGTAAATGTGTTCAATAACTTAATGAAAGAAAAGTTTGTAATTAAAAAGAAAGTTAATGCTATGCTTTAGAAAGGTGGTTGAGGGCGGGGCGGGGGAGGACAGAGTTAACCTTGGTTTGATTAGTGCTTCCTGAACCCAATGCAGGTAAGCAGTGTTAATGTAGATATTTGTCTGGTATTTCAGCTATTTCACAGATTTTTTTTTTTTCAGAGTAGCAGCCGTGTTCGTCTGTATTTGCAAAAAGAAAAGGAGTACTTGTGGCACCTTAGAGGCTAACACATTTATTTGAGCATAAGCTTTCATGAGCTACAGTTCACTTCATCGGATGTGAGCTGCTGACAGTGAAAAATATTGTATGCATATGTAAATTCCCTTCTATATTCTTTGTGGAACATATGCAAAGTTGTTTTAGAGAAAGTGGTTTGTAGACAAGGAGTTATTTGGTATATCTGATGTCTGACATCAGGAAAGGTGGCAACGAGGGGAGTAGAGGAGGGTGTCTAGTCTGTGTAGCATGGTTAGAAGGTATAGATTAGATGCTGTGTGGTGATTTGCATTACATTATGGAATGGATTCTCCACCCCAGATTTTTCACAAGTGTTGAATGATGAATTAAAATAAATTCAGTTCTATATCTATCTGGGTTTGTGATAACCTAATTATACGCATTTAAAGGTTATTGAAATAAATATGTGACCGCTTAAGTTAAGCATATGATGAATTCAGATAAATAGAGCCATATTTATTTGAATGCATAGTCATACTAAACTTCCATGTGAAAGGCTTTGGTTCAGTTACTGAAGGTGGTTAAATTTCTGTCTGTGTCCGTCACTGAAACAATGCTCTAATCAGGTTAGAGGATGCTGCTGTAAATTGGTCCCTTGACAGCATTGTTTTTGTAATGGGGGCAGGCCTCTTAGGGGTGGGGGAAAGACACTTTTAGGAAAACTACATGTAGCAAACTTTTATATCAAAGTAAAATGAGCGGTATTCTTTGTTTGCTACTAATCAATTAGTCAAATGTATGTATTAAAAATAACTCTTAATAGGTTGTTGTACTTCCACGGTATGCATCCGATGAAGTGAGCTGTAGCTCACGAAAGCTCATGCTCAAATAAATTGGTTAGTCTTTAAGGTGCCACAAGTACTCCTTTTCTTTTTGTCATCTCTAAGTGGATTAGTTAAAATCCTGGCTTAGGTTAAAAATTAAAATGATTTTTGGTCACCTTATCCTCATCCCCATCACATAACTACCATATGCTTTGGCACTGATGTAATAAGGAATTTTCCCAGGGCTAGCAAAAATATTGCAGGTCAGGACTGAGGAGTATAAGCTGTGCTGTGTGGAAGCTTATCTTGGCAGACCTTGTTATTCCTGTCTCCAGTCAGTGCCATTGGTACCCCACTTTCATTAGAACTATAATAGTCTCAGTTTCAATAATAATAATAATAATAATAAAAATAATCCTGATCTGTTCTTTAGTGTACCAAAAGCCATTAGTGCAAATGTAACACAGTTCAATCAAATAGAAAAAATAAGATACATAAGTAAGATAAAAACTTGAAATTAATTTTGGCTTCTTGTAAAATATACTGTATCATCTTTGCTTGCAAACCAATTTCCTTCCAATTACTAGCAGAATTCTGTGGGCAAAGGTTAGCCAATTAGGCCAGAAAACTTGCTGTGTTTTTTTCAGTTATCCAAAACCAAGGAAAAGAGCACAGATCAGGTTTCTCCTAGCCCTTTGAAGAAATTCCAGCCTTTGTTTTCAGACTCTTCCAACTGCTTGAGGCTGCAAAACAAGTATAAAGTATACAGTGTGTGATTTGGAGGAAGGGCTGTGTGTGCATCTGTAAGTGTGTGTGAGAGAGAGCGCATATGCGCAGAGAACATTCAAGATATATTAATGTATTTTATTTTCACAAAAACAAGTAATGCATCATATAGTGCCTGTCTTGTTCTCATATACATCTGTAAACATATCATGATGTTTAAAAGCTTTTGGTTTCAATTCAAAGGAGATGAGTGCATTTTTCTGCAAAAACTGTTTTATAGCCAGGGAACAATTTATAGTTAATGCACGATGAGAAGAAAATTTTGAATAATCCATTATAAAAATTTGAGTTTTGACTATTTTTTCCCAATTACTTGTTTACCTTCCCAATCTCTTTCCAAGAGGGTTAGAATTTGAATTAATAGCTCTTTTTAACAGCCTCTTCAACTGCTGAGAGCTCTTAAATGTATTTCCCTGCCTGTTTTCACTGTTTTCGGACTTTTGAAGTCTCCAGCTGAAAGAGGAAATTAATCTAGAATCCCAAGTCTGTCTGTCATCTTGGGTAGTAACTTTTCCCACAACAGGGCAGCAATGTGAAGCTCAACAGGAATGCAGTGCTTGTTAATTTTAAAATCCTGTCAGCCACATGGGAAAAGCTCAAGAGCATGGCCAGAATCTGTGCCCTAGTCAGTTCTGTAGAGTCTTCCTTTTGAGAGGGGGCAGAAAAAGCTATTGCAGCTCAGAAAATTTTGATTAGTGGGCCCTGCAATTAAAAACTGGTCTATGTGTCTGAGAATGGGGTGGCTCTGTTTTTTGTTTTTGTTTTTAAACACATTTAGATTTGCAGTCGGTAGAAATACATTCATGTATAACATCTGGGTTTGCTCAAATGTCAGCATTTTCTCTCCTGCAGTTTTAGTAGTCTGGATTGTCTGCTTCCAGCTCAGACCACTAAGCAATAAAAATTGTTTATCATATATTGAATTGCCAGGTCAGAAGTCAGTGGACATTTGATTGAAGCCAGGATGATAGCAATGGATAAGTCCTTTAAAAAGTTGAAATCATATGAGAAAACTCAGAGAGAAACTGAAAATAAAATATTATCTCTCTGTCTCTAACAGGGAATATTAAAGTATTTGAAGCAGTGAGGACCTGCACTGATAACCTGGAGAGCCTCTCTGTTTAGTAGATATCAGGGTACCTGATGATCCTGAAACAAGGAAAGAGAAACTTATTCCTTGTCTCTCCCTCCCCCCATCATCACACAATTGATCATAAACAGGCTAGGATTGTTACCTCTAGTATATTGAACGTTTAAATACTATGGATAGATAGACACTATTGTGGGGAGAAGAGTTAAAATGGGTTTTATAAAGAGAAGTCATACCTCATCCATCCACTAGAATTCTTTGAAAGTATCAGCTGGTATGTGGATAAGGGTGTTCCAGTTGATACAGTGTACTTGGATTTTCAGAAAGCCTTTGACAAGGTCACTCACTGAAGGCTCTTAAGGAAACTAAGTAGACATGGGATAACAGGAAATGTTTTCTCATGGATCAGTAACTGGTTAAAAATAGGAAATACAGGATAGGAATAAATGGTCAGTTTTCACAATGGAGGGAGGTAAATAGCAAGGTCCCACAAGCATCTGTACTGGGACCTGTAGTGTTCGATATATCCATTAATGATCTGGAAAAGGGAGTCAACAGTCAAGTGGCAAAGTTTGCAGAAGATAGTTATTCAGGATCATGAAGTCCACAGCTGAGTTACTCCTGACAGAATTTTGCACCACTGCGCTTGCACAGTTCATGTCCCCCTCAGATTTCTTTGTTTCCCCGCAGAAAAATGACTTTCTGATGGGGAAGCAAAGAGAAGCTGCAAAAGCAGTCACCCACCCCTCCCCAGCAGCGCAGGCGTGTTGTCAGGTGCCCAGAGCAGCTGGCGGAGAGGTAAATCACTGGTGGGTAGGTGGGTAGGGCTGGGGATGCCCTGGCCAATGGCTTCTACCCTGCACTGGGCTCAGCTGCTAGTCACACTGGGCTGGGGGAGGATGGGACGACTATTTCCCTTGCAAGGAGTGCCCAGGGCTGGGTCAGACCCACCCCCAGAAATCTCCCCCCTGCTGCAGGAAACTCTCTGCACTCTACCCTCCTGCTTCCTGCCCCATTGCTCCTCAGCCATGGAGGGAGGGGTCACTGTATGGGGAGCTGCTCCCCTGTCTGCCCAACCCCCTAAATCCAGACTCTCCAATATCCTGACTCCCTGCCAAGCTTCACCTCCCCCACCCCGACGAGCCTCATTTTCTCCACCCAGGCACACCCTGATGAGCCACTCTCCACCTGTACATGGACCATGCCAATGAGCCCCTGCACCTGGATTCCCACTCCACGAAGCCCCACTCACCTAGCCCTCCCCCTACCTTGGGGTATTTTTGGGCAGGTCCAGCCCTTGTGTTGTGTCAGGGTCGGGGTCGGGTGAAGCCTCACCACTGAGTCAGTGTCCCTGGAGGGTGATCTCCTCCATGCAGCCAGTGGCCTGTGCTCCCCACTGCCATGCTGGAGCCTCCATATTTATTTGTTTATTGACCAATAAAATTAGCAGAATTTTAAAATGTGTACAACGTTTTTATTTTTTTTTTTGGTGCATTATTTTTGGTGTAGTACTCCTGACGGAATTCTGAGTGTGAAAAGTTACAAAGGGATCTCACTAAACTGGGTGATTGGGCAACAAAAAGGCAGATGAAATTCAACATTAATCAGTGCAAAATAATGCACATTGGAAAAAAAATCCAATCTGTGCGTGTGTATTTACTTACACACACACACACACAAAATGTTGGGTTCTGAATTAGCTGTTACCACTCAAGAAAAGGATCTTGGAGTCGTTGTGCATAGTTCTCTGAAAACTTCAGTTCAATGTACAGCAGTGGTCAAGAAAGCTAACAGCATTAGGAATGGGATAGTAAGTAAGAGAAAATATCACAATGCCACTGTCATAAATATAAGCGGAAGGGTAACCACCTTTCTGTATACAGTGCTATAAAATCCCTCCTGGCCAGAGGCAAAATCCTTTAACCTGTAAAGGGTTAAGAAGCTAAGGTAATCCTGCTGGCACCTGACCCAAAATGGCCAATGAGGGGACAAGGTTCTTTCAGATCTGAAGGGGGCGGGGGGACAAAGGGTTTGGTCTGTCTGTGTGATGCTTTTGCTGGGAACAGATCAGGAATGCAGCCTCACAACTCATGTTAAGTTAGTAAGTAATCCTAGCTAGAAAATGCATTAGATTTCTTTTTGTTTAATGGCTGATAAAATAAGCTGTGCTGGATGGAATGTATATTCCTGTTTTTGTGTCTTTTTGTAACTTAAGGTTTTGCCTAGAGGGATTCTCTATGTTTTGAATCTGATTACCTTGTAAGGTATTTACCATCCTGATTTTACAGAGGTGATTCTTTTACCTTTTCTTTAATTAAAATTCTTCTTTTAAGAACCTGATTGATTTTTCATTGTTCTTAAGATCCAAGGGTTTGGGTCTGTGTTCACCTATGCAAATTGGTGAGGATTTTTATCAAGCCTTCCCCAGGAAAGGGGGTGTAGGGCTTAGGAGGATATTTTGGGGGAAGACGTCTCCAAGTGGGTTCTTTCCCTATTCTTTGTTTAAACGCTTGGTGGTAGCATACGGTTCAAGGACAAGGCAAAGTTTGTACCTTGGGGAAGTTTTTAACCTAAGCTGGTAAGAATAAGCTTAGAGGGTCTTTCGTGCAGATCCCCACGTCTGTACCCTAGAGTTCAGAGTGGGGAAGGAACCTTGACAGCCACTATATAAAGTCATGGTGTGTCTACATCTTGAATACTGTGTTCAGTTCTGACCAGTTCTAGTGGAATTATAAAAGGTTCAGAGAAGGCAACAAAGATGATCAAAGGGCATGGAACTGTTTTTGTAGGAAGAGAGACTAAAAAGATTAAGTCTGTTCATCTTCGAAAAGAGATAATTAAAAGGGGATATGATAGAGCTCTATAAAATTATGAATGGCATGGAAAAAGTGAATAGACAAGTGTTATTTACCGTTTCCCACAATACAAAAACCAGGAGTCACCCAGTGACTTAATAGGCAGCAGGCTTAATACAAATAAGAGGAAGTACTTTTTCATACAATGCACAATTAACCTATAGAACTCATTGTCATGGGATGTTGTGAAGGCCAAAAGCATCAATGGGTTCAAAAAAGAATTTGATAAGTTCATTGAGGATAGGTCCATCAATGACTATTAGCCACTTGGGGTGACCCGAAACCTCTGACTGCCAGAAGCTGGGAGGGGAAGATAGGTGAATCTCTCCAGAATTGCCTTGTTCTGTATACTCCCCCTGAAGCTCTGGTATTGGCCACTGTTGGAGACAGGATATTGGGATAGATGGACCATTAGTCGACCCAGTATGGTCATTCTTCTATATTCCTGTGTATGATGATGTGATGCTTTGGAAATACTTACAGAATTTCACAGTGTAAGTATTGTAATTTTCATATATATCTGTGATAAATGAAGCGGGGAGGGTAGCTTCCTTTTATGGACACCCAGCCAGCCAGTAGCTATAAAATCCCTCTTAGTAGCTGTTCTCTAATTGCTCTACCTGTAAAAGGTTAAAAAGTCTCTCTGCTATGCATAGGTAAAAGGAAGTGAGTGGGCCCTGGCCAAAAGAACCAAGGGGAAGGCTAGAACTTTTTAAAAATTGAAACAAGACTCCTCTTTTCTGTGTGGTGGTTCTCCGGGGAGAGGTAGACAGGACAAAGCTGTAAGAGCTTGGGTCAGGTCTGGAAAAATTATCACCTACAAGTGCTTCTCCTGAGCAATGCAATTATACAACCTAACTCCTGGCAGAGATAGTGCTCCATAAGCAGGGGGGCTTCTTCCACACAGCTACCGCCTCTTGGGGAGGTGGAGTGCCTACGCTGACAAGAGAAGCCCTCCCATTGGCGTAGGTAGTGTCGTCATTGTAGCAGTGAAGTCAGAAGGGACCATCATGATCTAGTCTGACTCACTGCACTATTTAGTGTGTTTTCTTATTGGGCTCAGCTTGCAACCTCCAGCTTCTCCCTAAATCTGCTCCAAATACTTACTTTATTTTTTAACATCATCCTCTATCAGTTTAGCCTAAAACAACAAAAGCCAGGAAAGACAAAGCAGAAACCTTGTCATCAAATGATCTAACAAACCACTTGAACAGCAATACATTTTCACAGCAAGGAGGATTAAGGACTGAGTTTCACTCTACACTCTAGATTTTTTTTTTCCTTTATGTTCTTAATGTTGTATTAGTTTAGGCTTAGGCATTCCATTATTTCATGTTCATAGTGTTCTGGTAACGTAGGTGAAAGAAGAAGAGTCACTCTTCAAAATTCCTGAGGTAACACGAAAATATAATTATGCAATTTACAGATCCCTTTCCCCACAGTAGTCCAGAGAACTCTTAATATAGTCGTACACCCTTTTTATGCTACTGGAGTGGAGGGGGGAAAGTATATGAGGCTTTTCCCCTGTATCTTCTTCCACTACTGCTGCCACTGTTCATCTCCCCTGGTAGTGGTAACAGTGGGAGCGCTATTGTAGAGTAGCTGTTGGTGTGTTAACCACTGTCATCTACTCTTGCCAAGACAGTTATAAAAACATCAATAGTTGTTGGCATCTTGTCTACACTTGTTCTTCCTCCAGTGGAACTGCACCAGTTCTAACACAATGGTGGGACATTGCCTTAAAACTGTCAGAGAAGACTGCTAGATGCAGTCCCAACTGTGAAGGTGTCCTTACAGTCAGGTTTTCAATACCCTTCTTCCAAGTCTGTACTAATTTCTGATAGACCCAAGTGAATGATCTTCTAAAGAACCTGATTTTTGGTTTTGTTTCCAGGACTTGGGGCTATTCCTAACTATTCTCTGCCCAGTTTCCAAGTGTCTCTCCTCTTCCCCAAATGGAACAGACCTAAGAATCTAGGAAAAGTTCAGAATCCCCCATATTAATGCATAGATTGGTAATAAAGGAACAGGACATTTTAAGTGGGGAATGCTCAGATCCTTAGGGCATATATCCAGATTGTAACATAAGATCTGTTGATAGTGAAATTGTTTTTGTTTGTTGGTTTTTGTAGGTACACCAGTGCAGGCCCCTTGTGTGGATATGCTGCACTGAGAAATTGACTAGGGTAAATCTCACTAGAGAGAGCCAAGTTTTGTTACAGGTGCAGTGTGTCTACATTAGTAGTTCTACCAGTGAAACTTCCATAGTTCAGGCACATCTTAAGGACCCTGTTTGTTTTGCCTATTATTACCTAAACATTGCTGTATGTCAAAATGTGAGCTCTCTGTACAAGAAACAATGTTCTGAGGAATTTGGGGCACTCCCCTCTTTTCATACACACATAATTAAGAGGGTTATGATGCTTGTTATGTCTTGTCTTGTCCTGCAAAGTCTTAGTATGCTCCTTTTAACCTCAGACTAGATTGGTTTACTGTGTTCCCTAGTCAATTACTTTCACTTATCCACAGCTCTTTGTATATGTCTGTCAGTGGGTCATGTGTCCTGTGGGTACGTCCATGATTTCAGGCAGATGAACTGCTTTATATTGGCATGGCTGGTGTTACTAGGAGGCACTGTGGCATACAGTCTCCCAAGTTCTTTTTTTTTGGGTGTGTGAGCAAAGCTTCAGTTTTAGGAAGACATACTGAGGTGTCTGTTTTTATTACGCAGGGTTCTGCATAGAGGAAGTGGTCTCTGGAGAAGTTGCTGTGTGACCAGCAGGAGAGTTTGCTCTCTCTTATGCTTTCTGATGGGAGTAATTTCTTGAGGCAGAATTGCTGTTTCGGAGCCAGGCATTGGTGTGGGGTTGAGATGACTGAAAAAAAGAATTGCCTTGTATGTTCTCTGACCACCTGTTTTCCAGGACTGGTGTATATGTATAAATAAAACAAGCGACACCCAGCGTATACCCTTACTCCACATCACTGATTTCTCTCCAGCCGGAAAGCTGACTTGCAAGGTCTCCAACATCTGCTGCTGCTTGGCAGTGGGGCAAAACTGGTGTTGGAACAAAAGTTAAAACTGAAAAGTTGTTCTAAATCCATTACATTATTCTTATTTGCTAAAGGGGCCAAAATTCTCAGAGGGCCCTGGCATTGGAAGGTCTGCTCATATGAGGGAGGAGTTGCAGAGAAGCAAGGCATTTTCAAATCCTCTGCTGTGGGAGAGGATGAGAGGAAGGGGGTTCTCTAAGTCACCAGGAGTGGTGCATGGATACATCGTCTAGGCAGCTTCCATTGGCAGGGCTCTCGTTGAGTCCCCAGTGGAAACAAAAGCTGCTTTCCCTGAAGAGAAGGTCAGGTGCTGGAATGCAGCGCGTCGGGCTGCTGCAGGGAGGTGCCCGCACCTGTGCGTGAGCCTGGGCCGATACATACAAAGAACAAAATCTCAAATATTTCAATTATATTATATATAAATATTATAGTTATCGTTTATGTAAGCAGTGGAATGTTTATAGCCCAAAATAGTTGGGCCGCTTCTGAAGCCTAAAAATGGACTAACACAACAGGTGAGTTGGTATACACCCCTTTCTGAGCCAGAGACTTCTCTTTATCTTGAAGATCGGGTACCCTAATTTGTTTTGTATGAAACAAAACAAAGCTGCCACCAGGAAGAGTCTTTACAAAACTGTCTCTCTTCTCTTCTCACCCCCACCCCCTTCCCTCACTGAGCCGTGAAATCTTTAGGGAGCATGTTTTTACAACAGACCAGAAGCAAGTGAGTAGGAATGAAGATCTTAATTTATGACTTGACATAAGTCATCAAAGCAGATCAGCGTATCCTGTTAGATTTCACATCTTTACACTAGCATCTTTGTTGGAAGAAAACAATGATTGGGGTGACAGCCCAGTTGGTGTTGCTGCAATTATAAACACTGTCAGTCTGGTAACACAGAGCCACATTTGAGACTAGGATGTCAGGATGAAGACTGCTACTTGTATTTCAAACTTTGTTTTTCATTATTTGTGTTATGGTACCATCTAGAAATCCCAAGTGAGATTAGGAGCCAGTTATGCTCGGCATTGTACAAACACCTAGCAAGAGAGAGTCCTTGCCATGAAGAGCTTACAGTCTAAATAGACAAGACAGACAGGGTGGGAGAAAGGAAGTATTTTAATTCTGTGGATGAGAAACTGAGGCATAAGAGATCAAGGAATTTGACCGAGGGTCACCCAAAAAGTCTGTTGCAGAGCTGGGAACTGAACTCCGGTCTCCTGACTCCCAGCCCAGTTCCTTGCCCACAAGATCATGCTCTCTCTAGTCTGAAAAATTATATGAAATCTAAAGTCTAACGCTCATTAGTTAAACATTTTCTTTCACTTGTGAAGCTAGTGCTCTGATATTTAAATCTAACCAAAGACATTTAGAAGAATTGGCATGAATCCTCATTTGGCCCCATGTTACCTGGTGTCAGGTTTTCCCAATGTGACATGCTAATGATGAGACCCTGCAAGACCCTCTGGTATCTTAGGTTTAGATTTAACAAGACTCCAGCAAATAGAACCATATTAGCTTCAGGGCTTATCTCGCTTACTTATTATTTGGGATGTATTTATTAAATTACCACACTCTGCTTCACCATGCTGTTGTTTACTCAAAGCCATGATTTGTAAGACTCTTCCAGGATTTTCATTTAGTGAGACTGTAGAGCAGTGGTTCTCAAGCCGTGCGGGCCGCATTTGTCCCATTTGGCACACAGCTGCACTCCAGCTGTGTGCTAAAGGGCGGTGGGGTCCAGGGCCGGGGCTGCCGGGCGGCAGGGTCTGAGGGTCCAGGACCAGGGCTGCTGCCCAGTCCCACATAGCAATATTTGGGGTTGGAGCTGCCGCCCAGCCCCCACAACAGAGTCCAGGGTCCCTGCTGCCCGACCCCGCCACTGGGGTTCTGCTCCTAGCCCTACACTGTGGAGGGGTCTCTGGGCTGGGGGCACTGGGCACAGTGGTGTGTGTGAAGGCTTGGGGGGGTATTGTAGTTCTCAACCTGCAGCCCAAGTAATACATGTGGGCCACATATGTGTTGCCACAAAGGTTGAGAATTGCGGCTGTAGAGCCATGTAACAATACAGGTGCCCTTTCACTAGAGAAACTGTATGCCAGAAGCCCTAAGTTGAATAGCTCAAGGAGTTCAATGCCAACCATTCCAGATACCCAGCATTATTGACCGGTTATAATAATTAACTCCATTGATTATTTTTGTCACGTTAACCTTGAACCTCTGAATAAGCCAGTGATTGCTGCTGTTTTTAATGCAAGTGACAATAACGTAACTGGCATTGGCAGCTACCATGCCACTTCCATCTCATGCCCCAAAGTACTCTGATTCTTCTGTTTTGCTTTGGTACCCAGTAGGGACAAATTCTTCTTGAAAGGCGTGTACAATGTGGCTGTCACAAAATATTATAGATATTTACAATTATTAAACATTTAGAAGAGAGAGTCCTTTAAAATCCTTACAACTAAGAATATCAGGGTTGGAAGGGACCTCAGGAGGTCATCTAGTCCAACTCCCTGCTCAAAGCAGGACCAATCCCCAATTAAATCATCCCAGCCAGGGCTTTGTCAAGCCTGACCTTAAAAACTTCTAAGGAAGGAGATTCTACCACCTCCCTAGGTAACACATTCCAGTGTTTCACCACCCTCCTAGTGAAATTTTTTTTCCTAATATCCAACCTTACCCTCCCCCACTGCAACTTGAGACCATTACTCCTTGTCCTGTCCTCTTCTACCGCTGAGAATAGTCTAGAACCATCCTCTCTGGAACCACCTCTCAGGTAGTTGAAAGCAGCTATCAAATCAAGAAATACTAAGCAAAAACAGCCCTACAATTGAATAATAAAGGGAATTGCTGTCAATCAGTTTACATGATCAAGTTTATCCAAAGCTAAATGCATTTTAAGCCCCCTCCCTCCCACTAATGATAAATTACTTTTTAGAAGATAGATAAATCAAACAGTAAAAATGATCAATTACTGTCTTTAGAGGTATCTGGAGCGAGGTGTTGCAAATGATTACATTTCAAGAGAAACTGAAATAAATTTTAAACTCAATTATTCCTGTATTTTCAATCTTTGTTTTTTAAGACGTTCACAGAAAATATTTTTGTTAATGCTCTGAGCATTATCTGACTTGTTTGTGATTAAGGGGAGCTCCTCCTGTTATTGACCTGCTTCTTTCTGTAAACTGAAGAAGAAGTGATTAATCTCCAAATGAAATAACTTCAAAACTAAAGTGAGAGAGAAAAATAGCTGTAAACAATAACTTGTTACTAAGTGGATCTTATTCCGTATTCCAATGTCTGCCAAACCAGCAGTTTCCCTCCATGTATGTTTTTTTGAATATCCATCAGTTACATGTATTCCCACTGCTGGCAGTAACATATACATATGTTTTCATTTAGTGTATTATGGGTGTTCTCTAGACAACCAGTCTGTTGAAAAGAAATTAATCCCAGCAGTGAACTAGGATACTGAATTCTCAGCAGTTTATGAATTCATGTTTTTATATTGAATCTATTTGTATCAGGATTGAATTAATTTGAATATGTAACCAGCTGGCTGTGGTTACATGTTTTATTATATATTTCATGTGAAAAGTTAATATTAATACAACATCAGGATCAGAGGGCTCAAAAATCAGGAAATTTAGAATTGGTTGAAAACTCAACCACTACTTTGCCCATCTGTGTTTATGATTTGGAAAAATCATGGAGCAGGTCCTCAAAGAATCAATCCTGAAGCACTTGCATGAGAGGAAAGTGATCAGGAACAGCCAGCATGGATTCACCAAGGGAAGGTCATGCCTGACTAATCTAATCGCCTTTTATGATGAGATTACTGGTTCTGTGGATGAAGGGAAAGCAGTGGATGTATTGTTTCTTGACTTTAGCAAAGCTTTTGACACGGTCTCCCACAGTATTCTTGTCAGCAAGTTAAGGAAGTATGGGCTGGATGAATGCACTATAAGGTGGGTAGAAAGCTGGCTAGATTGTTGGGCTCAACGGGTAGTGATCAATGGCTCCATGTCTAGTTGGCAGCCGGTATCAAGTGGAGTGCCCCAAGGGTCGGTCCTGGGGCCGGTTTTGTTCAATATCTTCATAAATGATCTGGAGGATGGTGTGGATTGCACTCTCAGCAAATTTGCAGATGATACTAAACTGGGAGGAGTGGTAGATACGCTGGAGGGGAGGGATAGGATACAGAAGGACCTAGACAAATTGGAGGATTGGGCCAAAAGAAATCTGATGAGGTTCAATAAGGATAAGTGCAGGGTCCTGCACTTAGGATGGAAGAATCCAATGCACCGCTACAGACTAGGGACCGAATGGCTAGGCAGCAGTTCTGCGGAAAAGGACCTAGGGATGACAGTGGACGAGAAGCTGGATATGAGTCAGCAGTGTGCCCTTGTTGCCAAGAAGGCCAATGGCATTTTGGGATGTATAAGTAGGGGCATAGCGAGCAGATCGAGGGACGTGATCGTTCCCTTCTATTCAACATTGGTGAGGCCTCATCTGGAGTACTGTGTCCAGTTTTGGGCCCCACACTACAAGAAGGATGTGGATAAATTGGAGAGGGTCCAGCGAAGGGCAACAAAAATGATTAGGGGTCTAGAATACATGATTTATGAGGAGAGGCTGAGGGAGCTGGGATTGTTTAGCCTGCAGAAGAGAAGAATGAGGGGGGATTTGATAGCTGCTTTCAACTACCTGAAAGGGGGTTCCAAAGAGGATGGCTCTAGACTGTTCTCAATGGTAGCAGATGACAGAACGAGGAGTAATGGTCTCAAGTTGCAGTGGGGGAGGTTTAGATTGGATATTAGGAAAAACTTTTTCACTAGGAGGGTGGTGAAACACTGGAATGCGTTACCTAGGGAGGTGGTAGAATCTCCTTCCTTAGATAATGACAGGTTTCAGAGTCCTTGCCAGTCCTTGCCTACAGACAGCCCCGCAACCTGAAGCAAATACTCACCAACAACCACATACCACACAACAGAACCACTAACCCAGGAACTTATCCTTGCAACAAAGCCCGTTGCCAATTGTGCCCACATATCTATTCAGGGACACCATCACAGGGCCTAATAACATCAGCCACACTGTCAGAGGCTCGTTCACCTGCACATCCACCAATGTGATATATGCCATCATGTGTCAGCAATGCCCCTCTGCCATTTACATTGGTCAAACTGGACAGTCTCTACGTAAAAGAATAAATGGACACAAATCAGATGTCAAGAATTATAACATTCATAAACCAGTCGGAGAACACTTCAATCTCTCTGGTCATGCAATCACAGACATGAAGGTCGCTATCTTAAAACAAAAAAACTTCAAATCCAGACTCCAGCGAGAAACTGCTGAATTGGAATTCATTTGCAAATTGGATACTGTTAATTTAGGCTTAAATAGAGACTGGGAGTGGCTAAGTCATTATGCAAGGTAGCCTATTTCCCCTTGTTTTTTCCTACCCCCCCCCCCCCCAGATGTTCTGGTTTAACTTGGATTTAAACTTGGAGAGTGGTCAGTTTGGATGAGCTATTACCAGCAGGAGAGTGAGTTTGTGTGTGTATGGGGGTGGGGGGTGTGTGAGAAAACCTGGATTTGTGCTGGAAATGGCCCACCTTGATTATCATGCACATTGTTGGGAGAGTGGTCACTTTGGATGAGCTATTACCAGCAGGATAGTGAGTTTGTGTGTGTGGTTTTTGGGAGGGGGGTGAGGGGGTGAGAGAACCTGGATTTGTGCAGGAAATGGCCCAACTTGATCATCATGCACATTGTGTAAAGAGTTGTCACTTTGGATGGGCTATCACCAGCAGGAGAGTGAATTTGTGTGTGTGGGGGGGTGGAGGGTGAGAAAACCTGGATTTGTGCTGGAAATGGCCCAACCTGATGATCACTTTAGATAAGCTATTACCAGCAGGACAGTGGGGTGGGAGGAGGTATTGTTTCATATTCTCTGTGTGTATATAAAGTCTGCTGCAGTTTCCACGGTATGCATCCGATGAAGTGAGCTGTAGCTCATGAAAGCTCATGCTCAAATAAATTGGTTAGTCTCTAAGGTGCCACAAGTACTCCTTTTCCTTCCTTAGAGGTGTCATAAATATAAAGGGAAGGGTAAACCCCTTTGAAATCCCTCCTGGCCAGGGGAAAGCTCCTCTCACCTGTAAAGGGTTAAGAAGCTAAAGGTAACCTCGCTGGCACCTGACCAAAATGACCAATGAGGAGACAAGATACTTTCAAAAGCTGGGAGGAGGGAGAGAAACAAAGGGTCTGTGTCTGTCTGTAGTCGTCTTGGCCGGGGACAGAACAGGAATGGAGTCTTAGAACTTTTAGTAAGTAATCTAGCTAGGTATGTGTTAGATTATGATTTCTTTAAATGGCTGAGAAAAGAATTGTGCTGAATAGAATAACTATTTCTGTCTGTGTATCTTTTTTGTAACTTAAGGTTTTGCCTAGAGGGGTTCTCTATGTTTTTGAATCTAATTACCCTGTAAGATATCTACCATCCTGATTTTACAGGGGGGATTTCTTTATTTCTATCTACTTCTATGTTTTTATTAAAAGTCTTCTTGTAAAACACTGAATGCTTTTTCATTGTTCTCAGATCCAAGGGTTTGGGTCTGTGGTCACCTATGCAAATTGGTGAGGCTTTTTATCCAACATTTCCCAGGAAAGGGGGGGTGCAAGTGTTGGGAGGATTGTTCATTGTTCTTAAGATCCAAGGGTCTGGGTCTGTAGTCACCTAGGCAAATTGGTGAGGCTTTTTACCAAACCTTGTCCAGGAAGTGGGGTGCAAGGTTTTGGGAAGTATTTTGGGGGGAAGGACGCGTCCAAACAGCTCTTCCCCAGTAACCAGTATTAGTTTGGTGGTGGTAGCGGCCAGTCCAAGGATAACGGGTGTAATATTTTGTACCTTGGAGAAGTTTTGACCTAAGCTGGAAAAGATAAGCTTAGGAGGTTTTTCATGCAGGTCCCCACATCTGTACCCTAGAGTTCAGAGTGGGGGAGGAACCGTGACATGGTGGCACAGTGGTGGGATTAACCTGAAATCATTTTGAGATCCAGTTGAGATTTTTTGAACTAGAAATACAGATTTTAAAAAGGAATTTTTAGGAAGTCCAGAAAGCAGCTTTGAAACTGAAAGCAGCTTGGTTTCTCTCTGCTTTGTGGCCAAGCAGAGACAAAAGGGGATTATCTTGTGAATTGCAGGTTTTCTTTGCCTGGAGGCAGGGTACTTAACTCCTGCAGGGAAATTCACAGTCTTCCAACCCAGAGGGTTTTTTTTTCTTTTCTTCCTAAAAGTAGATAGGGGGTGTGTGCTCTACCCATTTGCCTGGAGACAAAAGTGGCAGGGTTTTTTTTAGGATTTTGATTTTTTTTTTGTTTTACAAGGAGCACAGGTTTGAAAAGAAATTTTTTTTTCTTTGGGCTGGGTAAGCAGGTTTCCAAGTAGTTGGAGGTTTTTTGCTTTAATTTGGGCCCAGAGCAGAGACAAGGGAATTGTCTTTTTCTGTAGGCTGACAATCACTATCAGAGAATAGGTATTCTATTCCAGCACAGCAAAATTTTACAGCCAAGTTTTGTTTGTTTATTTCTAAACCTCGGGTGTAAAGTTAGTTAAAAACAGAGAGGTTAGAATGGCCAAATCCTTGGCTCGACTACAGCTGGAATTAGCCAAATTTCAGGCTGAGGAAAAACAAAGGGAACATGAAAGACAGATAGAACTCATGCGGCTGGAGAAGGAGGTACAGGAGGCTGCCCACAAGAGGGAAATGGAGGCAAGGAAGCATGTGGAGGAGATGGAGAGGATAAAGGCCCAGCAGAATATACCAACAAACCCTAGCAATCCTTCTCCAGGTACCACTTCCCATCCCAGAAAGTTCCCCACCTACAAGGCAGGTGATGATACTGAGGCCTTCTTAGAAAACTTCGAAAGGGCCTGCCTTGGGTACAACATCTCTACTGACCAATACATGGTAGAGCTGAGGCCGCAGCTCAGTGGACCCTTAGCTGAGGTGGCAGCTGAAATGCCTAAAGAACACATGAACAAGTATGAACTGTTTAAATCCAAGGCGAGAGTCAGAATGGGGATAACACCCGAGCAGTCTCGTCGGAGGTTCCGAGCCCTAAGGTGGAAACCAGACATGTCATTTACCCGACATGCCTACCACATTGTGAAACATTGGGATGCCTGGATATCAGGAGCAAGTGTTGAATCTCCAGAAAATTTGCCCTTCCTAATGCAAATGGAACAATTCTTAGAGGGTGTTCCTGAGGAAATAGAAAGATACATCCTAGATGGGAAACCCAAAACTGTAATCGAGGCAGGAGAGATTGGAGCCAGATGGGTGGAGGTGGCAGAGAAGAAGAAAACTGGTCACAGTTGGAGCGGAGACCAGAAGGGACCACCCCAGACCACACCCTATTACCGGGGGCCGCCCAAAGCCCCACCTACCTCCCAAAGAACCCTCCAGACCCCTTATCGTCCCACCACCCCGTTCTCCAGCAACCCACCTCGCCCCGGTGACCCGTCAGCTGGACGATGTTTTAAATGTAACGAGCTGGGGCATGTAAAGGCCAACTGCCCCAAGAACCCCAACAGATTACAGTTCATTGCACCGGAATCACACCAGAGGTCCACAGGCCCAGATACCTCCCAGATACCCTTGGAGCGGAGGGAAACTGTGAGTGTGGGCGGGAAGAAGGTCACCGCGTGGAGGGACACTGGAGCACAAGTGTCAGCTATCCATGCTTCCTTAGTGGACCCCAATTTAATCAACCCAGAGATCCAAGTGACGATTCAACCCTTCAAGTCCAACTCTTTCAATTTGCCTACAGCCAAGTTGCCTGTCCAGTACAAGGGCTGGTCAGGAATGTGGACTTTTGCAGTCTATGATGATTATCCCATCCCCATGCTGTTGGGGGAAGACTTGGCCAATCACGTGAAGCAGGCCAAGAGGGTGGGAACGGTCACCCGCAGCCAGGCTAAACAAGCCGTGGGGCCTAGCTCTGTTCCGGAAACTTCTATCAGGGCCCGGTCAGAGGTGATGGACCCGGACCCCAGGCCAATGTCTGCAACAGCAGTAGTGGATCCAGTCCCAGAGACCCAGACGGAACCAGTCCCAGAACCGGAACCAGCCGAACAACCAACACCAGACCCCGTGTCAGCACTGAATCCAGTACTTGCAACCTCAACACCAGAGGGCCCCACCGAACCTGAACTGGCAGCAGCCGATAACCCTACACAAGAGGCTCAGCCGGAGCCTGAATCCCAACATAGTGCACCAGCGGAGAGCGGTTCACAGTCAACAGAAACAGCTCCATCCCCTATATCGCTTCCAGAGGGACCAAGCCTAGGTCCACAATCCCATGAGGAACTGATGTCTCCAGCATCAAGGGAACAGTTCCAGACCGAACAGGAAGCAGATGAAAGCCTCCAGAGAGCTTGGACGGCGGCACGGAGCAACCCACCGCCTCTCAGCTCTTCGAATCGATCCAGGTTTGTTGTAGAAAGAGGACTTTTATACAAGGAAACTCTTTCTGGTGGACACCAGGAAGACTGGCATCCTCAGAGACAGTTGGTAGTTCCAACTAAATACCGGGCCAAGCTCTTGAGCTTAGCCCATGATCACCCTAGTGGCCATGCTGGGGTGAACAGGACCAAAGACCGTTTGGGGGGATCATTCCACTGGGAGGGAATGGGCAAGGATGTTTCTACCTATGTCCAGTCTTGTGAGGTGTGCCAAAGAGTGGGAAAACCCCAAGACCAGGTCAAAGCCCCTCTCCAGCCACTCCCCATCATTGAAGTTCCATTTCAGCGAATAGCTGTGGATATTCTGGGTCCTTTTCCGAAAAAGACACCAGAGGAAAGCAGTACATACTGACTTTCATGGATTTTGCCACCCGATGGCCGGAAGCAGTAGCTCTAAGCAACACCAGGGCTAAAAGTGTGTGTCAGGTACTAGCAGACATTTTTGCCAGGGTAGGTTGGCCCTCCGACATCCTCACAGATGCAGGGACTAATTTCCTGGCAGGAACTATGAAAAACCTTTGGGAAGCTCATGGGGTAAATCACTTGGTTGCCACTCCTTACCATCATCAAACAAATGGCATGGTGGAGAAGTTTAATGGAACTTTGGGGGCCATGATACGTAAATTCGTAAATGAGCACTCCAATGATTGGGACCTAGTATTGCAGCAGTTGCTCTTTGCCTACAGAGCTGTACCACATCCCAGTTTAGGGTTTTCCCCATTTGAACTTGTATATGGCCGTGAGGTTAAGGGGCCATTGCAGTTGGTGAAGCAGCAATGGGAGGGATTTACACCTTCTCCAGGAACTAACATTCTGGACTTTGTAACCAACCTACAAAACACCCTCCGAACCTCTTTAGCCCTTGCTAGAGAAAACTTACAGGATGCTCAAAAAGAGCAAAAAGCCTGGTATGATAAACATGCCAGAGAGCGTTCCTTCAAAGTAGGAGACCAGGTCATGGTCTTAAAGGCGCTCCAGGCCCATAAAATGGAAGCATCGTGGGAAGGGCCATTCGTGGTCCAGGAGCGCCTGGGAGCTGTTAATTATCTCATAGCATTCCCCACCTCCAACCGAAAGCCTAAGGTGTATCATATTAATTCTCTAAAGCCCTTTTATTCCAGAGAATTAAAGGTTTGTCAGTTTACAGCCCAGGGAGGAGACGACGCTGAGTGGCCTGAAGGTGTCTATTACGAAGGGAAATGTGCTGGTGGTGTGGAAGAGGTGAACCTTTCCATGACCCTTGGGCGTATGCAGCGACAGCAGATCCAGGAGCTGTGCACTAGCTACGCGCCAACGTTCTCAGCCACCCCAGGACTGACTGAACGGGCATACCACTCCATTGACACAGGTAATGCTCACCCAATTAGGGTCCACCCTTACCGGGTGTCTCCTCAAGCTAAAACTGCTATAGAACGGGAGATCCAGGATATGTTACAGATGGGTGTAATCCGCCCCTCTGAAAGTGCATGGGCATCTCCAGTGGTTCTAGTTCCCAAACCAGATGGGGAAATACGTTTTTGCGTGGACTACCGTAAGCTAAATGCTGTAACTCGCCCAGACAACTATCCCATGCCACGCACAGATGAACTATTAGAGAAACTGGGACGGGCCCAGTTCATCTCTACCTTGGACTTAACCAAGGGGTACTGGCAGGTACCGCTAGATGAATCTGCCAAGGAAAGGTCAGCCTTCATCACACATCTCGGGCTGTATGAATTTAATGTACTCCCTTTCGGGCTGCGAAATGCACCCGCCACTTTCCAAAGACTTGTAGATGGTCTCCTAGCGGGATTAGGAGAATATGCAGTCGCCTACCTTGACGATGTGGCCATATTTTCGGATTCCTGGGCAGACCACCTGGAACATCTACAAAAAGTCCTTGAGCGCATAAGGGAGGCAGAACTAACTGTTAAGGCTAAGAAGTGTCAAATAGGCCTAAACAGAGTGACTTACCTTGGACACCAGGTGGGTCAAGGAACTATCAGCCCCCTACAGGCCAAAGTGGATGCTATCCAAAAGTGGCCTGTCCCAAAGTCAAAGAAACAGGTTCAATCCTTCTTAGGCTTGGCCGGTTATTACAGACGATTTGTACCGCACTACAGCCAAATCGCTGCCCCACTGACAGACCTAACCAAAAAGAAACAGCCAAAT
This sequence comes from Lepidochelys kempii, assembly GCF_965140285.1. NCBI lineage: Eukaryota > Metazoa > Chordata > Testudines > Cheloniidae > Lepidochelys > Lepidochelys kempii. The sequence goes on from NC_136380.1 coordinate 99,385,466, forward strand.
GCTGTTCAGTGGACCGGAAAGTGTCAGAAGGCCTTTAACAAGCTTAAAGCGACACTCATGTCTGACCCTGTACTAAGGGCCCCAGACTTTGACAAACCGTTCCTAGTAACCACAGATGCATCCGAGCGTGGTGTGGGAGCAGTTTTAATGCAGAAAGGACCTGATCAAGAATTCCACCCTGTAGTGTTTCTCAGCAAAAAACTGTCTGAGAGGGAAAGCAACTGGTCAGTCACTGAAAAAGAATGTTATGCCATTGTCTACGCTCTGGAAAAGCTACGCCCATATGTTTGGGGACGGCGTTTCCACCTGCAAACCGACCATGCTGCACTAAAGTGGCTTCACACCGTCAAAGAAACTAACAAAAAACTTCTTCGGTGGAGTTTAGCTCTCCAAGATTTTGATTTCGACATCCAACACATCTCAGGAGCTTCTAACAAAGTGGCTGATGCACTCTCCCGTGAAAGTTTCCCAGAATCAACTGGTTAAAATCGTCCTTGAGATGTGGAAAATATTGTTAGTCTTTATGTACTTGGTAGTATATTTAGAGATGCATGTGTCTTATTAACTCTGTTTTCCTAGAGCTCCAGGAAGAAATCCCAGCCAGTGTTTCACCCTAGCTGAGATTTGGGGGGCGTGTCATAAATATAAAGGGAAGGGTAAACCCCTTTGAAATCCCTCCTGGCCAGGGGAAAGCTCCTCTCACCTGTAAAGGGTTAAGAAGCTAAAGGTAACCTCGCTGGCACCTGACCAAAATGACCAATGAGGAGACAAGATACTTTCAAAAGCTGGGAGGAGGGAGAGAAACAAAGGGTCTGTGTCTGTCTGTAGTCGTCTTGGCCGGGGACAGAACAGGAATGGAGTCTTAGAACTTTTAGTAAGTAATCTAGCTAGGTATGTGTTAGATTATGATTTCTTTAAATGGCTGAGAAAAGAATTGTGCTGAATAGAATAACTATTTCTGTCTGTGTATCTTTTTTGTAACTTAAGGTTTTGCCTAGAGGGGTTCTCTATGTTTTTGAATCTAATTACCCTGTAAGATATCTACCATCCTGATTTTACAGGGGGGATTTCTTTATTTCTATCTACTTCTATGTTTTTATTAAAAGTCTTCTTGTAAAACACTGAATGCTTTTTCATTGTTCTCAGATCCAAGGGTTTGGGTCTGTGGTCACCTATGCAAATTGGTGAGGCTTTTTATCCAACATTTCCCAGGAAAGGGGGGGTGCAAGTGTTGGGAGGATTGTTCATTGTTCTTAAGATCCAAGGGTCTGGGTCTGTAGTCACCTAGGCAAATTGGTGAGGCTTTTTACCAAACCTTGTCCAGGAAGTGGGGTGCAAGGTTTTGGGAAGTATTTTGGGGGGAAGGACGCGTCCAAACAGCTCTTCCCCAGTAACCAGTATTAGTTTGGTGGTGGTAGCGGCCAGTCCAAGGATAACGGGTGTAATATTTTGTACCTTGGAGAAGTTTTGACCTAAGCTGGTAAAGATAAGCTTAGGAGGTTTTTCATGCAGGTCCCCACATCTGTACCCTAGAGTTCAGAGTGGGGGAGGAACCGTGACAAGAGGTTTTTAAGGTCAGGCTTGACAAAGCCCTGGCTGGGATGATTTAACTGGGAATTGGTCCTGCTTCGAGCAGGGGGTTGGACTAGATGACCTTCAGGGGTCCCTTCCAACCCTGATATTCTATGATTCTATGATTCTATGATTTAAAGTATGGTTTCTTTTGCATCATTAAAATGATCAATTAGTACAAAATATAATAAACTGGGGTAAGAGCCGCATGGGCAGCTGTGGGGAGCCAGCACATAGTTGCTGACCCTCCACCTGCCCTGGGCCGAGCGGGGACAGGGGTTGGGGGCTGCTCTCAGCCCCCCTGAACCCTGGCAGGTGGAGGGTCTGCTGCAGCTCCACAGCTGTACTCCATGCTGGCCTGGCTGGGGGGAGTGGGGTCTTGGGGGGGAAGGGGAGGTGAAGGGGGTGGGATCCACCTAGGTGAAAAGTGGACGAGCCAGGCCCCGCCACTTTCAAAAAGTGGGAGGGCCCTGCCCCTCTCCCCCATTTCCAGCACCAGTGCTCTGAACTGTTTGCCATTCCTTTCTCCAGGAGCATGGAAGCAGACCAATAGTTTCTGCTGCATGCAAGGGGTAAGACTGCCCCTTCCTGGAATTCTCCAGAGGGCTCTGCCTCTGCTTTGAGGATTCTTTTTAAAACTTATTTGCAGTTTTCCTAATTTAGAGCAGGAGGGATTTAAAAAGAAGGGGGAAAAGTCTCTGAAATTCTTTGGCTGTTTCTATCCAAAGGCTTCTCAGAATTAATAGTTTCCCTTTGAGCAGTGATCCTTGGAATCCACTTTGTGTGCATATTAGCCATCCTCTAGATAATAGTTTTAAAGCCAGCCTGACTTTCTCAACTACATTACAGGCCATGTAAGAGAAAAAATTGCTACAGTACTAATAATATATGTATAGTGCTTTGTTTCCAAAGAACTCTATAAACCATGAGTTTAAGTATTGTTGGGTAATTCAGTGTGGTTAGTGTTAGAAAATGTGCATGGCTAGAGAATCTAAAAATAGATTTTTCCCCCCAATATATTGATTTTACACATCCTTTCTAAGAGCGTGTGTATCTATATAAATATAAATATTTGCAATCCATCACATCTGAGGCAATATTTATTTTGTGAAAACAATGTTTCACAGGCCTTTCTGGATTAGAAAGTTCTTTAGAGTTTGAGTCAATTCACAGAAAAGGGGAAAACACTGTATCTCCTATAGAAAAAAAGCAAGCTTAAGCCACTGCTTTGATGTAGAGAAACAAAATGGCTTTTTTCTCTCAAATACTAAAGACATTTAAGACATTAGGAAAAACTGTGTATGGAATTTTGAAAATATCTATTAGTTTAAAAACCTCTGACATCTCACAGAAAACTTTGAAATATACGAAGAGAAATTTATAATGTGGTGTTACTTTCTTCCTTTGTGAATTACTGTATTTATATGGAAGCAGGATTGTTATTTCTTAGGCATTTATCTGCTCCTGTTTATTCCAAATTCATAGTTGACTTCAGTAATGTCCACCGCAACCATTTTTTATGCCACAGCAGATAACATCAAGCAGAGAACAACTACAGTAGAATGTGCAAATTAAAGCTAAAACAATAAAAGAAACTGTTAGTGTAAATATCTCTGTATGAACTGCAGTGAGGGAGAGAAACACAGTTAACAGATAAGGCATGCTTTGATCTGGCCACATCGACTGGTTCAGACCTCCTTCAGGTTGCAGACAATCCCAATCAGGCAATTTTGTGCCTTTAGGACAGATCTACACTAGCTTCTCCCTACCCCTAAAAAATTCCCCAGAGTTGCTAATGCTGCATCAGTAGGAGTGCTAGTATAGACAGGGGACAGACAGTGGCATTTAACTCTTCTCAGAGCAGGGCTAAGCAACATACTGGTAAAAAGCCTAGCAGCCAGCATAGCTGCTAGTGGTGGAATGGAGCCAGTGGAAACAACAGTGGAAAATTTTTGGCAAAAAAGCCTAGTGAACACAAGCAAGGTCTTGGAATTTTCCTGGGTATGTCCTTACTATGTCTGTCCAGCTGGGGTAATAATTAATCCATAATGCTATCTTAAACAAAGTTTTAGTCAATGATACTAAAACTAAGGACTAATGTTAGGGAGAGGTTCCTGAAGAGGGTAAAGGGATAATTGGGTCCAAAGATCTTACTTTGAGATGAAGATAGAAGGCTACCTTCAGCATATCCACTGACCCCACACTCCTAACAAGGCACTGATTGATTGTGCCAAAACCCTGAGTTTGCTAGTGGGATAACTTTAATGATTCTGTGAACTACCGTCTCACTTGCTTACTGCTCTCATTCTTCTCTTGTCACTACCTTCTTGAAACTGCCAAAGCACTCCTGTCCAGTTAAAAGTGACTGTCTTCAAGGGTTTTTATTGCTTTCCTTACTGTAATATCTAAATGCTGTTACTTACCACAAGTCGATGCAGTAGTTAAAAATGTTTCTCAGTAAGTCTTGTTTTCTCAATTTTGTAGTTTCTATGGGAACACCAATAGGATTTGTCTTCACATTTTCTGCATGTGAGAGTGTATGTACGATATACTAAACCACTTCCTGGAAATACAGTACAATGTAGAACATATGCAGAACAAGAATGTCTGTCTTGTTTCAAGCACCTGATTCTTTTCCCAGATTTACAATTTATTTTCGATTTTGGGCTGTTGTGTCAGTGACGTGTTAGACCCTTGAATTCTGGATCAGCTTCTTTCTTAACTGACTTTAATTCAGCCTATTTGCATTTGAAATCTTGCAGATTAAAAATCAAGCCTTCTGCAAAATGCAGCTTGATTTAAAATACACTACAGTAACCAATTATCTGATCCCTGTGACTAAACGTAGGTGTGTTCTTCAGTCCTTTGCATAAATACTGTACACAAACTGGTGGGATGGCACAAACACACTACTGTACCTCACAAACTCCATACTGAGAATCTTTTATACTGCAGAAGTAAAGCTCCGTCAGTCCCCTTAAAACTGTAGACAACTAGTATACAATTATCATTAACAATAAACAATCTTTCTTAGTTTTCATCCTTTTTAGTAAGAGAGAGAGTACTAGTCGAGAGATCCAAATGAGATATTATTTATGTATAAAAATGAAGGAAATACCAGTTTGCCCTGAAGATCAGCTAGGAAATTAGAAAAATATATTTATTTTTTCCTAGCAAATTTGTATACTTTGGAGCTGGTAAAAACTGTGCCTTAATTTAAAAAAAAAAATTCTCTAGGTTGTTCTGGTGAAAATGTACTAATTGTGAGCTGAAATGGCCTATTTCATATTAGTTGAGTATCATTTTGTTTTCTAATCAGCAACTATCAGAGCAAAAAGGGGCTTTCTTAATTTGTTTATTTGTGTTGGATAAAATCTTACTGCAATACACATCTAGAGGAAAATAATTAACTGAGTAGTTGTTAATCTCTTTTGCATAAGAGAGATTTACAACTCCTGTGTTACCAGTTTGATTTCTTTTAAAGGATACTTGATTTGAATGACTTGGAAATGTTGGTTGTGGAAGAAAAAAAAACTAATTGCATTATTGATGGAGTCATTACTACTAGATTTTGAATTTCATAGGAAAAAGTACAACATACCAGTGAAAAGAATAGAATTCTCTACTATGTGAAATGTTGTTTAATCAGATAGATAATTATTATCAGATAGATAATAGATAATATGCTATGCATTTTTTAAAAAATCAGAAGCTTAAAAATAACCAAATAATCTAGCTTATTCATTAGCTCACCTAGCAGTAGTGCATGGAGAGAGAATTCTCATCACCCATATTACTTTCTTCAAAAGAAAGTAATGTGCACACCATGTGATCAACAAAAAACACTGATATTTTTAAAATACAGAATACTATTTCTCTTGCAAATATCTTGGCTGAATACTTTCTAACTCATAGTTTTTTCCATGCATCACCTACTTGAGACATGGAAATGTCAGTCAGCTTATGCAAACGTAATTATCTTCAACTACAAAATATTGCACCTGTCTTTAAAAAAAATGTGTGTTTTCAACCTATCATCTTACCACATTTTTATAGTTTGACATTTGGGGTTTTCTGCTCTTGACAAAACATTACAGCATTTACTGGACTACTTTCTAAATAAAAATTGACAGAATGGTAGCGGTTAACTTTATTTTTATATATAACTAAAAACAGATGTGTGGGAGTTGTTATGACGTGAATTGGTAGCTGACATTCCTTAATGATACTGTCTCTCGGAAACAGCATCTTGAGGATAACATTTCCTAGTAAAATTATATTTATTTTTAAATAACCTTTATTATTTTGCCTACAATAATAATGAAATGTATTCAAGGGATTTTTAAAGACAGTTGCATCTTGAACTAATAAATGATACATGTGGTATGATTAATGGTGTGAAGGAAAAGAGACAGCTAAATTCCCCTCAGGGTGTTTACAGACAATATTAATTGATACTCACGATCTCATACACACAAGCTGAAGAGAGCCAATTACTATTCAGAGGGAAAGTGCAAAGGCTTATGTTTCTCTGGTTTCACCACCAGTAGAGCAAGAGACTAACGCTATTCCTATATGTAGGCTTGCCAGCCATTCACTGAGCACTCTCTGTTAAACACCGTATTGATAATGTCAGCTGCTCAAGAGTGCATTGGATTATTTGTTTTGCTGAGCCTGCCAGCTAGATGCTTTTGAAAGGAGCCTTCTAAACATTCAGCCAGGGGGAGTGACTAGTGCAGGCGTACAGTTCATGTTTTTATGTGTTCTTACAACTGCTCATTGACTAGCAGCTTCAAATAAACCCTTGGAAGAACTGAAAATTGTTAGGCTAAACCATAAATAATCCTGAGTTTACAAGAGTAGTTGGGTCCAATTTAAAAGGGTCAGTTACATGCAGTTTTAATCATTATCAGCCAGTAAAGCACGTTTTTCTCCTCATTCCAGTTTGCACATTAAGAATCTAATCTTATAGGCCAGCTTGAAAAAGTCAAGAGCAATCAAACTAACTTTTAAAAATCTTGTTTTAAAATTAACAACTAAAATGTCAAACATCCGCCCCAGACACTTGGGTAGCATTTCCATTCATTCTGTGCTTGCCCATGTGACAGTTTGAAGCTGAAGATTTTCCTGACTCGTTTTGGAATGAGACAGTGGAGCGCCTGTGCTGTGTTGTTTATTTTTCAAACACTCCTGTCTGCCCTAGTAATATGCTCAGAGCCACTTCATCCATAAAGAACCGGTTCTCTCCTGTGTAACGTGCCTCTAAGAAAATGCACCTTTAAATGTGAGTCAAACAAAGATCTATATTCAGTGACTGATCAGTGTGGCCAGATGTCAGTGGGGCTCTGTGTGTGCGCAAAGTCTTCCTGTATGGATCAGCTTGTGGGATTGGGGTCGAAGAGAGTTCTCTCTATTAACAACATTTGAATGCTCAGATCATATGCAGTGAGAAACATGAAATAAAAATGGAAACTACAATTTGAAGAGAGTGGATTTGTTCACTCTTTTGGCAGGAGTTGTTACAGAAAAAGGCTTTATGAGAACCTATTCTCGCAATTTGATTGACCTAAAATCATGAGTTCTTTTTTCAAAAACAATTCATTTTTCATTGTTTCCTGTAGTCTCCATCAATGCCCTTCTTCAGACTCTAGCAGCAGCCCCCTGTCTCCAGCCTGCAGGAAAGAGGACTTCCCCTGCACTCTTATCTCCATTATCTTTTTCCTTCCTGCACTGTGGTTAGGGGCAAGGCCAGTGCTACAAAGCTCAGAGGAGGGGTAGGTCTACTGTGCTATGTCTGCTTGGGAGGATCTGCTTGCCTTGGGGTTTGTCTACATGGGAAAGTTTTACCAATTATACTGGTGCTGGTTATACAGATATAAAATGCCCCCTATGGGTGGACACCTTGGGAAGGGGTTTAAGCTAAACCAAAAAAGAGACATGATTATACTGGAATAGGAGTGTCCCCATAATGAGTAACTTTTTCAAAGTTCATGTGCGTTTTCCCTATGGGAGAGACTGTGAAACTATTCTTGTTAGTCTCCCTCATTTAAACAATCTCCTTAAACAAATCTCATCTCTTCCTGGCTTGGTTTCCATCATGTCTCTTGAGGGCTACGAGAAAGTTTGGTCTGCACTTCTGCTCATTCTGATTGTTCACTTACAAATATTCTGTCTTTTTTGCATATGCAAGTTTATATGGAAGAGTCACAGGGGCTCAGACTGTGTGGTTCTGAGAGATTTCATCCTGTGGGTTACTTTTGTGTGGTGAGAACAGTATTGTGGATGCTTTGGACAGTAAGAAGATGTGGTCCCTGCCCTAAAGAGCTTTGTTATGGTGTGCACTCACCACCAGAACGCCTTCTTGTGTCAGGATCCAGTGTTTCAGTGATCCTTCCCTTTGCTCCCCCTGGCTCCACAGCCTTCTGCTGCTTTTGTGGCATAGCCCTCTGGCCAAGTCACCCTCTCAATCTACTCCCCTTCTGGGCAAAACAAAATAATTCCAAAATAGGAAAACCTAAACCCTAGTGGCCTCTGTGCCAGGTCCACAGCCCCCATTTGGGACTCGTTCTTGGCCTCTTTCACATTTGGAGCCTGTACTTTCTCTCATGGTCTGGAGCAGAGGATGAGAACCTAGGCCCGTCTATTTTAAGTGGCTAAGACTCTTCCTTCAATTCCTTACCACTTCTCTGGACTACTCCTACCTTTCCGTGCTTGTTGGCATCTTCTAGAGGTCTGTGAATACTGCAGTTTGCTCCTGTGGATTTGTGGCTTCTCATGGCTGATTCCCAGGTACATACCAAGGAGCTTCCTCAAAGCTGCTCCCAGCCTCTCTCAGGCAGTAGCTGGGCTGTATTTCAGATAGCCATCTGGCTCTCTCCTCAAGACAGGAGTTCCCTCCATCCCCACTCCGTAAAGGCAGTCAGTGTCTCCCTCCTTCAAACAGGAGGCTCTCCAATGCTGCTCCAGGGACCTGGGGCTGTGGTTTAGACCACCAGTAAGGTCTCAGCTAGCCTCTCCTTCAACTGGTCCCTTTCTTCCAGTTAGTCCTCTAGCTTAGAGGGTTTGCCAGGCAGCCTTCTCCTGCTAGTGTCTTCCCTGCTATGTGGGAGCAGGCAGCATTTATCCTGGTCCCCTTCCTGATACTCATCCCAACAGGCTAGGGAGCGGGGAGACTTACCCCACCCACTCTGCCAGTTTCCTGGTCCGAAGTCCTTAAAGAGACAATAACAGAATTCCTCTCAAACACCATTTATTCTCAGGACTATTTCCACTCTCAATATCTCCTTGGTCTTTGTATATCAGACCTCCTAAAACAGGGACCTCAAACTCAAATTACCTGGAGGGCTGCATGAAGACTAATACATTGGCCCGAGGGCTGCATCACTGTCGCTGCCCCTGGCCCTGCCCCTACTCCACCCCTTTCATGAGGCCCCACCCCGCCCTACCTCTTCTCACCCCTTCCCCGCCACCATTCCAACCCCTTCCCCAAAGTCCCCACCCAGCTCCGCCCCCTCTCTGCCCCTATTCCAACTCCTTCCCCAAATCCCGGCCTCTTCTCTGCCTCCTCCCCTGAGTCTGCGGCTCCACGCTCCTCTCCCCTCCTAAGTTTCCAGGGAAACCACTAAGTTTCCAGGGAAGCACCTGGAGGAAGGTAGAGGAGTGGGGATGAGGCGTGCTGGGGGGGGGGCGGCGGGGGAGGGGAGCTTGGTGGCTGCAGGAAATAACTGGGGCGGGGGCGCGGGGAGCTTGGCGGGCCGCAGTAAATAGCTCTGCGGGCCACGTGTTTGAGACCCCTGTCCTAAAATCTTAAGGGGCCACACCACTTGATAGGGATGGACTGACCCTAGGCAGCGCTACACTTAAGGGGGCAGATCACCCGTTACAGGCTTATAGTCGAAGACTCTAAAAGTAGACTAAGTACAAAGGGCTGGGGATGAGATGCAATAAAAAGCGAAGGAATTTATTCTGCAGGCATTACTTATGCAAGTTGACTAGTGTCTTGATTTTGATGGGACTACTTGTGGAGAAACTACAGCTTAATTAAAAAATGAACTTAAAATAAAACGGGCTGGAGACATTAGAGGAAGTGATGCCTGCGGTCAAACACTTACAAAATGATAAAGCACCTGGTCTTGAAAATATTTAATTAGAACTGCTAAAGAGTGGAGTAACTCACTGGCTTCATAAAGTTGTCTTAAAAGTTTGGTAAACCGGTCATGTTCGAGAAGATTGGAAAAGGAGCTGTATCATCCCTTTTTTCAAAAAAGGGGAGTGATCAGTTTGCTCAAATTATAGGGGAATTAATGCTGTTCTCAGTCCCAGGGAAGGCGTTTACGATCATACTACTGAACTGACTGTAACACTGTCTCAAACCCAAAATGAGAGACAGTCAGTGTGGTTTCTATACAGGTTAATCTGTGGTCCATGTGGAAGGCTATTGAAAAACGATTACAGAGACAGAAGGAAGTTAACAGCCCTTTTATAGATGTTGCAGCTGCTTTTGACCTCGTGCCTCACTCAGCACTGTAGATACTGCTACACCAGCATGGGGTGCCTGAGGACTTAGTGTACTTCAGGGCTAGGAGCTGTACCGTGGTACATTTAGCGGTGTGAGGGTCAATGGTTGTATTACAAACTGGTTTTCAGTAGAATCAGGGGTATGCCGAGGATGCATTAAATAACTTACGTTATTTAATGTTCTACTATCTTATGACAAAGCTGATTGAGGCGTGAAATATAAAGATTCATCTTTAGAGGATCTTGAGTATGCAGATTATATTGCCTTACTTGGAGAGACTACTGACCAACTACAGCTAATGCTGGGAGAGCTGTGGAAAAACTACAAAATCTGTAGGACTGGATCAGTGGGGATGAAATCAAAGCTGTGCATGCCTCCTATAAAAACAAATGAATGACCTGCCAGTGCTGCAGGTAGATGGCAATGACTTTGATTGGGTGAGTAGTTTTATCGGTCTGTGTAGTCTGTTCACAGCAGGAGTTGCACACATCGGATTGGTCTTGCATCAGTGGCATTTCAGCATCTTCAAGAGCCTCTGTTTGGGTGGTGGGATGTCTGTGTGACAGCTAAGATACGAGTGTTTGACACAGAAGTGATCACAGCCCTGTAGCATGGAGTAGAAACATGGCCATTAAAAAGAGCTGAGGAGAGGAAACTGAACAGTATTCAGTATCAGCAGCTGTGGCCATTCAGCAGAAGAAACATTTTATGGAAGGTTTATAGAGCTGAGGTTGAAGTAAGCAGAGGATGAGGCTGATCACAACTGAGGTTGGAAGATGCAATTTTGAGGGATTTAGGAAGCCTAAATCCTCCCATACTGAGTCTTACTGAAGGAAGAAGACTTGCAAGGGCTCATTCAAGATGGAGTCCATTCTATACACTGCCGTGGCAGCTACGTAAACATATGTTGCCAGCTGCTGCTGCTGCTACCTGTGAAGGAAATTATTATTTAATGAAGAAGGGTAACTGGATTTTTGGGCCCAAAATGATTAAAGAGTGAAGTGTTAGCATGCGGCTTGTTCCATGATATTTTTGGATTAAAAAAAAACAACAGCAAACTTTTTGATCACCTATTTAATGCATGTTGCTGATGTACAAAGTGTCATTGGGTCTCCTAACAAAGACTTTTTTTAAAAGAGGAAGTGGAAGGAGAGGGTGAGACAGCATGGACTGGGTCAGGCAAGTCAGTCAGTCAGCAGTGATAGGCTTAATTGGAGAAGGAATGGAGACCAAAGACACTGAGGCCTTGTCAACGCTACAAAACGGAATCATTGCTGATGGCTGTGTGAAACATTGCTGCAAACAATTTTTGGTTTGGGCCACACTTGCAGCTAAACTGTGTCTGGCACCAGTTCAGTTATGACTGTAAATGACAACAATTCTCAGCAACAATTTAATTTTGTAGCATAGACCAGGCAAGACACCAAGGGTGGCTAATTGAGCATCTTGGGTGGAACCAAAGAAGTTGGGGAGAAGTCAAGTAGCTTGTTTTGCTACTTCTGGTTTTATGGGAGAATTAATCACCTTCCATTGACCAGTAGTTTGTAATTGCTTCATAGACATCGAATACAGGGGCTACTGAAGCTCTTTGCAGTCACTTGGGCCCAGATGACCCCAAACCATATGTGAGTCATAAAAATATCTCTGAGAGTATTAATTAAAAATGCATTCTTTCCTTCCCAGATGCAAATGGCTTTCAATAGGTTTAATTCTTACTGAATTTAAAAAAGAAAAAATATTGTACAGAGAAACACGGCTTATTGTCACAAAGTTTAATTTTTTTCATAAATGTATTTCACACTAACAGACAAAAGCTTTAAACTTTCCATACACTAGTGACAGTAGAAGTGATATTGATAGTACTGCCTATGCACAATAATGGTAAGACACAGCCTAAGAGTATTTCAGAGATAGCAAATGTTCTGACTCCATCAGTTCTGACTGCGTTATAAAAAGACTTGTTAGCCGTGGTGGTATAGCCATGGTGGTCCCAGATGAGAGTGAGATAATTCCTTTCAAGCTCCACTCTTTGACCAACAGAAGTTGGTCAAATAAAAGATATTACCTCACGCACCTTGTTTGTTTCTTTCATAAAAGGGCTGTCTTCCAGATTCTATCACAGTCACTCCTGTTCTCTCTGCATAAATATGAAGACAATCTACTTAATTTAAAAAAAAACAAAAACTTCACACACACCTATAAATGAATTATTTTGGGAGAGAAGCTTCGGAAGACTGAACTCTGGATAAATATTTTGAAAGAACTCAGTTACTCAGCTAAAGGCAATTTACTGTGTTTTTAATGCCTTTGGCTTAATAAGATACTGTATACAGCAGTAGGAAAAAACAGCACAAAGATCTGCTGGAGATCCAGCTGGTGAATGATCTCACACTGAGATTTACATTTGTTTTTGTTTTGTTTTGTTTTTTGCTACTGGCAATGGAAAAAAGACCTGTTTTAAAAAGAGGAATGAAGCTGGCAGCAGGTATTCCATGTATACTGCACTACAACTGTGGATCTTTTATATCAGCAATGTTATAAACCAAAATGTTCTGAAAAATATATGAACTAGGAACTCGTATCACTTGCTATATAACAAAAATCAAAACAAAACCCTGATTATAAACCGTATGCGAAGGCAAATCTGCATGTGTATTCAATGAGTCATCTTTAATGTTGAGTGAGTTTTTTTAAGAGCCTGCAATCTAAATTTTCTCAGTTTCAATTTCTGCAAAATATTGTTCCATGCCATTTTCCTCTCACCCCCAAAATCATTACATTTGGAAAAATTCAGTGTAAAGACTCCTTGAGGCTGCAGTTACAGAGAAAAACAGAGTCACTTGTATGACTTTTTGCCATTTGCAGGGCTCCTGAGGGACTCCAAAAATGTGTTTCCATTATTAAAGATGTTATGAACTGAGCCCTCACAAACACTGGATTGTAACTAGAGCTGAATTTTCAGAGAGGAAAACAAATATGAAGTTTTTTCTCATACTAGCCCTTGGCCAGATTGTTCTCCCAGTGAACTCAATGGGAGCAGCACTGATCCTGCTTTCAGCAAGTTACTACTTTCACCACTTCGTGAAATTCAATTCTAGTTCTAACTTGGCAGACAATGGCTAAGCCTGAGCATATATATTTCTAAAAATCTTTTAGGGGAAAATCAGTTTTTAATATTAAAAACTTTAATAGAAGTGACAAAATCCCCATATTATTATTTCATACCTGCATCCTCTGAGACTAAGATATTAATGCTTAAAGTTTGGAGGGAGTGTGTTTTATATAGCTCTTTGACTGATTCCTCTTTGTCTTCTGCCCAAGGAGCAAGATTGCCCGTATAGGTCTTGTCCACAATAGAAATATGAATAACAACTGCCATATTATAGCAACTGCCAGCAATGATGCAGCTACACTGGGGGCAGAAACAACTTTAATTTAGGCAGGGCTCAAGTATTTTTATCACTACACCTAGGGGTTGGTCATTTGACAAGTCCAAAAATAATTGGTCAGATATTTGAAAGCACTAATTTATTAAAATAGTAACAAAAATTAAATAAAAAAACTTCATGGCCTCCAGTAGGCTTAGCCTTAGATTCTTATGCCTAATTATAATAAACAAGTTACTTAACCAAGTTATTCCAGCTGAGAAAAATGTGAAATACAGTGAAATGAAGTTCTAAAAAATGAAAGAATGGCACCATGATGCAATCAAAAGGTAGGCTGCAGCCTCTATCAGAGCATTTTTTTGCTGGAATGTTTGACAATATTTGACCAGGGTCAGATAATAGGCAGTCAGTTGACAGGCTGTAGCTACATGATGAGAACAGATAGCACTGCCTCCTCTACTAATTTTTCTGCCATGGACACCCATAGACTTGGCTCTTAACTTTATGCAATCATTCTCTCAACATGGCTCTTCGATACAGCAGTAAAACAATTCTGCAGTTACGAATTTGGATATGACCAGTCCCTGTTTATCTCTGAAGGAAACGTCAGATTTCCTTAAAGATACTTATTGGAAGTAAGTTTTAAGGACCTTATATAGATGTCAAGACTGTCAGGCATTCTCCATTTTATTATTGAGACTAGGGAAGCAGAATGAGAAGCAAATGGCTTGATTAATGTGGACCAGTAAAAACACTTTAACTCTGAAATCCTCTTAGCATAAAGTTAACCACATTCTTAACCACTGAGGTTCTAACATGTGGGTTAAGATAGGTTGTGACTTTTAGAAACTAGGTAATTAAACTGTGATAACTAAGAACTTTCCAGTGCCTTACTTATTTTCAAGGGAGCTGAAGGCTGGGTCTTTTCTCAACTCATCCTGAAGAATTAACAAGACACATGGTACATTTTACTGCTCAGTCATGCATTTTATTGAATCCTACCTACTCTTTCATCTGTGTTATGTCTCTCTAGATAGTAAGCTTCTCTGGGCATGGACTTTGTCTGTAAATCATCTGGTAGTTCTGTGACTATATAAATAATCACTATTTTTGACCTATTATGTTGCTGCAGTATTCTCTCGAGATTATTTTAAAAACAACATTTTTAATGCTCAGTTTGGTGTTTACATTAATTTGAACTGAAGATGTTCCCTGGATTTTTGATAGCAGCTATTTTTTTAATAAAGGAAACTGCTTTGTGAAATCTAACAGATAAAGGCTGTGTTTCTCAGATACATAAAAGACACCGAACCTGTCAGTGCCTACATGTGTTACTGAAGAGGGGGGAAAGGTGATGAGAAATAGCAAAGGTTCTTTTCAGACTGGAGTCTGAGTCTAGAGAAACAAGTGGTCTCAATTATTTTTATGTGTAGTATTTATAATAAATTTATAATTTATAGTATGTTCTGAAGAGCTAGAGAATCTTTTAGAAACAGACTACACGTACCTACTGTTATGTTTCCTCCAGTCCCATATATTCATCGTTTGGTTTACTTACTCAATGGGAATCTGAAAGAAAGGAGGGAATTAAGACCAGATACTAGTTGTGAATAGTTACAGAAGTTAAAGATATTTTTCCCCTGATTCTAGCTACTCCAAAATCAACTCAGGTAAGAGATGAAAGACAGTACCTAATAACTCCAATGACCATTTAAAAAATTTTAAACCCATGTTTCTGCATACAGTTGTGCATATGTGCCTAATCAGAGAGTAATTGTTTGGAAAAGTTTGTTTGATAATTGGACAGATTTTTTTTTTAAATATGTGAGTTTCCATAGTAGAGGTTTTTAACTATTCAAAAGGGGGTAAAGTCTGTATGGTCTCTGGAGTTTATAAATTTCTTGATCGATCCAAGGGCTATAACATCAATAAAGGTTAATCAAAAGATTCAAGGACGTTACGAAATGGACAGAGTTTGCAAACTCTGCAAATTAACACTTGTTGCCTGATCTGTTGATTAGGTTATTGATTTAAGTTTGCTCAATTAGCATTCTGTAATTTGGTAGGTTCTTGTCCCAAGATGAGGTCCAGTATTGTCAGAATTACTGCTTTGGGAGCCTCGTGAGGCATAGCAATAATATCAACACCTCAGACTCAGGGAAGACCTTCTGTGACTGTAGCATTTTTATTATTACAATCATTAGTCCAATAAGTAAAACAATCTAAAGAAGTAAAGTGGTGTCATATAATGCTCTCAGAGTGACTGGCAGAGTCACAAGCTCTCTCCTCGGGGAGAGCGCTAAAAGGTTGAAACACATCTTGGTCTGACCCTGACATGCTGATGAAGAATTCCAACAGTTGTACCTGAGTCAAGATGTTTTGTAGGCCTCAGTGTGTCTCATACATATTATTACTCCTGCGGGGAATTCTGTGCTTGTCCCCCACAGATTTCTTTGCTTCCCTGCAGAAAAATGACTTCTGACGGGGGAGCAAAGAGAAGCTGCAAGAGCAGTTACACAGCCCTCTGCAGCAGCACAGGTTGGTTCGGGCGCTTGGAGTAGCCAGTAGAGATGTAAATCACCACCAGGGGTATGTGAAAGGGTGGGCAGGGAGGTGTGTGTGTTTGTGAGAGAGAGAGAGAGAGACACACACACACACACACACACACGCTCTGTCCCTCTTGCTCACTATGCTGCACACTGCATGGAGGGGGCGGGCTTCAGGGTATGTCTGAGGAGGTAGGCATGGTGCAGGCTGTCCCCTGAGGCAGAGCAGAATGTAGCAGCCTGCCTGCTTAGTGTATTGTTCCCATTGTCTTTGTGAATTCCCCCAGGAGCATAAAACAGGTGTAAAAGTTTGAAGGCTCCTTTATATGGCCAGAGCGGTGTAAAAGACAGTATGGGCTTATAAATGCTCATGGCACTTTAGTGATTAGAACTGGTCTACATTTTTGGACTGAAAAAAATTCTTATCAAAATGTGCTCCATGAACTGTTTGCTACTAACCATTCTGGAGATGGTAAGTAACCAATATAAACTGAGTTTGATTTCCCCAGCCCTCACTTGCTCTTCAGTTGCCTATGATGTACCACTGAGCCTATGGCTGCATATATTTGTTGACTAATAACTAGAAATAAAAGTTCAAACCTAGCTACATTACTATTAGGCAAGAGGACTTGAGGATTTCCTCCAATGCTCCCCACTCCCATTCTCCATCCATTGTATTGTAGTTTAATTAAATTACCTAAATAATTGAAACCAGGGTGATTATATTGTGGTATTTTGATAAATAAAATTTGCAGAATTTTAAAATATTGTGTCCAGAATTTTTAATTTTTTGGTGCAGAATTCCCCCAGGAGTAGCATATGTATGCATAGCTCTTCCCTCCTTTACCATATCTTAACGTCTTCATCCTCATCATATTGGGGAACCCTTATCCTACAGGTTAGTACGTTAAGTAGCCAAAGCTCATTAACATGTACATCATTTGAATTACTATGGTTACCTGCGGTTGAGCATCTGCTGACGTTTCCCTCCAAAAATTCTCTAAACTGGTACAAACTGCCTTCTTGCAATTACCTACCAGCAATTTGCAACATTCTGAATATTGCAAAACAATAAACAAAGTCTTATGCCATCTTTTGACTTTATGTGAATGTTAGTTTAAACACTTATGGTAACCTATTGAGCAACTACTACTCAGGCTATAAGGCCTTATATTTACACTAAGTACTTAAGCTATTCCTATATGTTTAGGCCTATAGATCTCTTGCGTTCCTGGTATCAATTCCTTACCTCTTTATCTTATGACTACTGCTGTAATTACTACATAGCTACACACTGTGGTTAAAGGAATTTACAAGTTTCATACATTTCCTGTACCATTTTTAAGCTCCACATCACAAAACACTCTGATTTGAAGAAGTAAATAGAGTTTATAAACTATGAGAGCAAAATAGTTGCTATTGAAGAAACTGAAATGCTTATTACTATGAAGCTTTAAAGATCTGCAGGTACAGATATATAATACTGTGGTTATACACAGACCAGGAAAGGATAAACAGTACTGGTAGTCATTGAAACCTTAAGCAGATTGTTTCTGGCAGGGCATAATTGGAAGAGTTATCTGAAGCATTAGTGTTTTCCGTGATGACGTTGTATCACCACCTGAGAGAGAGAGAAATTGATTATTTGTTATAAAGTTAGTATTGAATAATGCAATTTAGGGTTAAATGGCAATCCTTTGCCATATTTACTAGAGGAATATTTCCAGTCTATATTAAAAGGCACATATCGAGAAGCATAAAATGGTCTTGCTAGCTGTGCTTATCTGAATGAATAGGAGTTGGATCATTGTATAAATTAGTATGTCAGCTGTGATGCAGTTTGTTTTAAAAACTGAGAATATCACCAGTGAAATCTGTTGTGCCTTAATCTCCAAAGCTCATTCTCGGAGGTACCTGCTGTCTGTGGGTTACATGCATGCCTGCAAACAATGACATTGTAGTGCCAGAACATTTCAGTGTATTAATTCTCTCTCCTTTTTTCTGTAGAAAATATGTATGTATTTGTCTAGAAACAAATTCACACAAACATTTCCATTACAAATTGAGGGCCTCCACCTTTGGCCTGAGTTGGTGAATTCTTCTGCACAGAAGGGAATTCGAAAGTCTGTTTGTGGCAGAGCAGAAAATCAAGAAAACACTACTCTTGAATTCCCCTATTTAAAGCAGATTAACTCTTCAATTTTTAAATCCTGACTAAAACCACTGCTCACAAATCCTTAATTCTGCTAGTATAGCCATTAAACTTGAAGGAGGGCTGGATAATTTGTAATGGAAACTTTGACATAGTACACTAGTCAGTTAGAATGCAGAAAATTGGGTCATGTTTTCTAACTAAAGCTGATTGTACATTATCAGTTACATAGTTAATGATGGTTGTAACATGCATAATAACCCTTCAAGCTTTTGACATTAATGTAAAGAAGTATCTGCATTTTTTTTCTATTTCTTATCTTTACTATTTCCTATATATTTAAATGCATTCACTGTATTTTTTGATAAACCACACAATTTATTAAGTGTCAAAAAATTAGTCCACCTGTAGTTGCATACAGATGAATAAACCATCAAAGATCTAATTTTGATTTGTGAGCTTGTAATGCTGAACAAATGAAAATGTGGGTGTATGTTTTGGTTTTGGTTGTGGTGGGGAGGGTAGAAGGGTATCTATTGCTGGCCTGGTAAACATGGAATAAATGAGCCTAGTGGACAGTCTAAAATTTTTACACTTGAGAAATGGTGAATCTTTGTTTTAAAAAATACTTGAACTTTTATTTTAACTCAAAAATTAGCCTCTCAAGTTTTCTTTACCACTGAGGATCCAGGTTTAATCCCCTGCTTTCTTAGGGCAGCGGTTCTGCCCCTACGAAGAATGAATTGTTGAACAGCTTCCCCTCTGGAAGACAGCTACCTCTGAAAGGGCTGTAAGAAAGTCATTCTTTGTAGATTCCAGCAGTCCCCTTTTGGCTGGGAGAGTCCCAGGTTTTCTCTCTGTTACAGAACACTGTTGTCCTGACTAATCTTCAGCAATTGCTGGAAGCTGCCTTTTCCCTAGTTTTCCTCTCCAGGGAACCAATTAGCAGTTCCTCTCCTGGGCCCAGGAGCTGCTGGTTATTTTCTTGGAAGGTGACGGAAATGGAGATTGGCAGGGAAGCTGTGGAGCAGGAAGCCTTGGAAAAGATGGAGGTTGGGAGATGTTGTGCTGGGGCCTTGGGAACTAGGGAAGTGGGGCATGCTCCTTCTCCTTCCCTCCAGAAAAACAACTCCCTGCTGCCTGGCCTGGGGCGCTTTAGTTGTTTTACTGAAGGGAAGGGGGAACAGAGAGTGAGCAGTGTATGGGTATGCCTGGGGGAGGACATATGTATGAGTGTCAGTAGGAGTATGGCCTCTGGCAGCTGTCCTGGTGCTTTGTCCTAATCACAGCAGTACCACCTCTTGCTGCTCTAGGGCACATGCTGGATGCTTTGCTCTCTTGCAGCCAGTAGGCTGCCCATTCACAGTGGAAATGAGAGGCAGACAGCTGCAAGTCCTGGAAGGATGGCTGAGGAAAGCTACCTTTGATGTAGATGAAGAGATCAAAAGGGGTGAGGAAAGAAGAGTGGAAAAATCAATGTGGGTGGGTTTTATGTGCATTCAGGTGAATATTGGGTTACGTTTCTCTGCTTTTTGTTTTTGTTTTACTTTCACCTGGCTAAAAAGAAAACCGAAAATTCCCCAGAATGTTTATACAGCCATTCAGTTGCCAGAGGCCAAGGAGCCTCCGTCTTAGAAAAATTGTTCCTGGCAATGTTTTCCACATACTGACAAATTATGATCTTTGAGGATGTTGGTTGCAGCAAATGGCGTGGAGACTGGGCAGAGAAATAGGATTAATGTGAGGGGAAAGGGCAGACCTGGTGCCTCAATAAGATACATAAAGGGACACACAGGAATCAACCCAACCTCTTTTCTTCCCTGAGAAAAGTATCCATGGATATGAGCCCATGTCAGCGAAATCCAAGCAAATGTAGTTCTAAAAAACAAAAAGTGGCTTTTTCAATATGAGATTTTAAAATGGGATGAAAGTAAGACTGTTTTTAGGTCTTCTGATCTTGCTTGTGTTCTTTTGAAAAACCTTACTTGCTACCAAATATAATAAATTGCACATATAAATACTAGCTTTGTTCAAGTAATTGTTTTACAATTGTTTAATTTAAACTCAGTTTTTTACATGTCTCAAATTACATGTTTACCTGTTTAATTTGTCTTTAGGGAAATGTATTTGCATAAATGCTTGCAACTTATATGTTCATTAATTACATATAAAATTAAATTAATATTTTTCAACAAACAGTTCTTCTATCTTAAAATTTGCATATTTTAGTATAAATAGTAAAAACTGTATAAATACCAGCAAGCAGCAGCTCCATTTCATTTCAGATGTGAGCACAGATTCAGACTGATGAGACACAGACAAAAATAATAATAAATAAAATAAGATTCTTGGCCAAACAAATCACTGAGGATGTATTGGTATTAACCTCACATT
Source organism: Lepidochelys kempii (assembly GCF_965140285.1). Classification (NCBI taxonomy): domain Eukaryota; kingdom Metazoa; phylum Chordata; order Testudines; family Cheloniidae; genus Lepidochelys; species Lepidochelys kempii. The sequence continues at coordinate 99,406,034 of NC_136380.1, forward strand.
TTCTACAAGGCTTAGTGTAGTCGTAGCAGAATATAGAGAGAGTGTGTAAGTATCCGTGGTTAGCACAGTAATGAGCAGAAACAGGGATTATAGGAATGAAGCTTTAACAGTCTTGACTAACATTTCATTCACTAATTAAATCCCCTTCTCAACCTCTCCCAATAGGCTCATGAAGCAAAAGATCCTTTTACATTTAAAGTACTTAGTGAAATTCATTGTGTGGCATTTCTGTGGATACACAACTGCAATATTTATTGGACCAAAATTTATATTGTGAGGCCACAATTTCTTACAGTAAATGTAAAAATCTGAAAGTAAATTCCAGTTGTTTGTTTTCCCTCCATGTATCAAATGTGGATCTCCCTCTCCCCTGTTGGTTTTTTTACCTTTTTTATGATTATTTATTATGGTCTCTGCTCCATAATAGAAGGGCCAGTCGTCATACCCAGGTAATACAAACCAGCAAGTTGTAAAGCTATCAATAGCAGCTACTTACATTTAATGCTATTAATTCAAATCCGCACTTCACAGTACGTTAACATGCATTCAGATTGAAAGAAACATCAGTCTCAACACTGGGAACTTGTCTGACAGATTCATACTATTCATACGTGGCTATGGTATGCATTGCTGTAGGAGGTTGTGGAAGCAAATACTGAAGCTGGATTTTTCTGAGAGCAAGATGAATTTTTTTGATTATTATTAACTATACATGTTGAGAGAAGAATAATCAAATCTCATGTTTCAGGGAATACACTAATCACCCTAAGGCGACCGAGAAGAAATTTATCTTCTCTCAGTCTCCAAGCTCTCTATATATTAGTGCACAACTGTCTGGGAACATTATTGGAGGTGGTTGAGGATTCTGCTTTCTCTAAAGGGTCATGACAGAGCAACGATGCTAGAATGAATTGACTGGTGATAGGACTTGCCATACTGCATCACATCCAACTGTATGTTGTCTCCTCCACAATGCTATACGCAGGCAGTCTGGACACAAAGACTGTTTTGAGATGTAGGTTAGCTAATGTACAGGACAATAGTTCAGACTAGCCTCAATTTTATGAAAAGTAAAATCAGACTGTATAGTTTCTATTATGTCACCTATTATATTTCTTGCTAGGACATTTCACTAGAGGTTTCTAAGTTTTTCTAAAGATTAGCAATAGCAGCAGCATAAATGCAGATCTTGAACTGATGTGTTTGAAGGTGATTCCTTGGTACTGGAGAGGAAAAGGTGGTGGAGGAGGGGGAAATAACAGAACATTGTACAACTAGCAGAGGAAATACTTGCTATTTCTTGGCACTTTCTGCTGGGATGCCATACATTACTAGTTGTGGCTTTTAAAATAATTATGTAATGTGTATAAAACATAGTAGATAAAATAACTGTTCTTTGTTTTGTTAAAAATATTTTTTTGAAAAATTCAGGACCAGCACATTCTGAATATAAAAATAAATATTTGAGGAGAGCAGAATCTCACTCTTTTTTTCCCTTTTATCTATAAGAATTGTTTTGCCAGCTCAAACTGGTCAAATTGTAAAACTGGATGAAATTGAGTATGAAGCAAATCAATGCAAAGTAAAATCAGCTGACTGGATGAAGAGTGGGCAAGATTAGTGATTACTGTTAGTCTGAGCAAGACCAATTATTTGTACCAGCTGGGTGGTCAATCTCTCTTCTTATGTGACATCTTTTATTGTATGTGAAGCTTTGTTTTATTCTTGTATATGTGTTTTCATGCATTTGGTGACCCCGTGGTTGTTTCATCTGTATTTTTTTGTAACTTATTTATGTTTTTTCACCCTTTAGTGCAATTAGATATTGGTAAAATGTGTATCAAACAAATGCTACCACATTTTTTAGAATTGTCAGTGACATAAAAATATTTGGTAGTCTTCTAAAAATTATATTCAAATAATATTCTAACTTCCAAGTTTCTGGAAGCTTTGATCTTGATGCTTATTTTGTGGAGGCTTAGTGATAACCTGAGCAGTCAAAGAATGAGGAAGGAACAAGTGGCAACCACTAGAAATGGGCTTGCATCCTCAGCTGCACTAATAGAAGCTACAGATTTGAACGCAGTGTTGCCACCTGACACTGATGCATGGAACATCGTGCCCAAGGCTGTAGAGATACAAAATCATGACCTGGTTCTAGATGCTGTAAACTGGTAGGTCTGGTGTCACCTGAAGTGTTGTATATTCAAAACGAAGACGCTTCTAGCCACAACTGTGACTAACTAGAGTGCTGGTGGTGATATTGTCAAAGAAAAAACCTTTAGCAATTCACTCTGACATCCAGCATGTTGAAAGTATGAGGCAAAATGTTTCTTATGCCAGATGACAAATGGCTATCTCAAAGGCTAAAATGCACATGAGCTGTATAAATACAGCAGTCAGTGTAGTATGTAACAAGATCATTAGATACTTGGTTAGTGCTGTTTTTGTTGTGCCTACTCAAGAGGATACCTACTGTTCCATTCTATGCATCCAATGAAGTGGGCTGTAGCCCACGAAAGCTTATGCTCTAATAAATTTGTTAGTCTCTAAGGTGCCACAAGTACTCCTGTTCTTCTTTCTACTGTCAAAAGTGTCTCAAGAAGTGATGGACTTCATATGGAGACAGAATATTATGAAAGGAAAAGGACTGCACCCAGCAGACCCTTGGATTCATGAGAAATAATTCTGTTTATACTGGGGTGCTACCCAGGATTATTTTGACCAAAGGACTGGTGGGGACATAGTATACAGCAAATTGGTGTCAGTCAGGAAATGTTCACTAAGTTACATGACAACTTTGTATTGACATTTCTCTTCATCACTGTGAAAAAGAGGAATCTCTTGTCCTAAGAGATTTTGTTAATGTACAGGCCGTCCTTGACTTTACGACGTTCGACTTAGGATGAACGGCACTTCTGACATTTATAAACGGACACCCTGTTTCGACTTTACAACGCTCGATCTGACATGTGAAAATCGAGTTACAACGTTTCTACTTAAGATGCAATTTTCAGGAACCAGTTGTGTTGTAAGTCTGAGGACTGCCTGTATAATAAGCTTTTTGAGGAAAATCAGTTGTTAAAGGCAGAGATGAAAGCGATTTGAATCAAGAATATAAAACCTGCAGTGTCTTTGTCTGAAGCTACCGTATAAAGGCAGATAACTTATTCCTAAAGAGGTGGGGCCCAAATTAAGTGTAGGGGTCAGTCAAATAAATAGAACACGCTGCATGTCTCATATTCTTCCCCTCACCCTGCTGCTCTACCATCCTTCCTAGTTTTATCAGTTTATCAGCTCCTCAGTCACCTTCATGGCTTCTTATGCACAGATCCCTATGCAGAGTACAGTGTGCCATAGTTCATCCACAAGGCCCCTACCCTGTCTACATTTGTTACTCGTAAAACTTCCCATGTGCCATGCTGGATACTTTGAGTTATGCAGTCTATAAATTGCCCTATTGTTCCCCTTCCCCTATCCTCTGTCTATCAGTCTATCCTTAGATTCTGGACTCCTGAGAGCAAGGATTGTCTCATCTTGAATGATTACAAAGAGCTTAGCACGTGGTGCTCCCAAATTATTAACTGTTGTGAGCGATGGTACCTGCCAAATGACTGCAAAAGCACACATCTGAGGCAGCCATGGGGCATAACTGACCTGATCCATTCTCAGTTTAATCAAGCAGACCTGCGGATGCCCCAAATCCAAAGACAAGCTGTTGCTGAAGTCTTGGTCACTCTGCTAGCATCCCTTGCTTGTAAATTTGAATGAACCTGCCAGCTGCAAACCAGATAAATGAGGAAGAGCAGAATGTGCAAAATAAGTTGCATTAACTCCAAGGCGGAGAATGAAATTAGAATAGAGATGCATGTGTTAGAATAAAATACCACTCTATTAAAAAAAAAAAACAACAACAAAACCCTTTTCTCACAAGTCTGATGTGAAATCACACATGAATACAAGAAAACTGTAAAATGATGACACTGATAAATAGTAACATTTCACTTGTTTCTATATCCCTTCAAACTGCCATGGTTCATACAGGAGTCATCATGGCTTCAGGTTGACTACTTATATATTGGTTTCAGAGTAACAGCCATGTTAGTCTGTATTCGCAAAAAGAAAAGGAGTACTTGTGGCACCTTAGAGACTAACCAATTTATTTGAGCATAAGCTTTCGTGAGCTACAGCTCACTTTATTTGAGTATAAGCTTTCGTGAGCTACAGCTCACTTCATCCGATGAAGTGAGCTGTAGCTCACGAAAGCTTATGCTTAAATAAATTGGTTAGTCTCTAAGGTGCCACAAGTCCTCCTTTTCTTTTTACTTATGTATTGGAATGCCTTAGTAGCAACATGCTCTGCAACTCCCAAGAGCTCTCATTTTCACCTTCTTTTTCAGTGTGAGGCCAGCGTTTTGAATGTTCTGTGGTTATTAATTCCCACGTCCTGATAGTTGCTATCTCAGTTCACTATTGAGTCCCTAACTCCCACTCAGAACAAGCTCCCTTACTCATTGGGCAGACTCTGTTGTTGATTGGCCCCTTTCTATCTGACGCTCTTATATACCCTTAGCAAATAATTAATCTCCTTCTCCCATACACAGCCTTCCCAGCCAGCACAATCTTTTCAGTTCACACCATAGTTTAATGGACTGAGCAGTAGGATGAACTCTCACAGTTTATAGCCTATACTTATTGTTCTCTGAAAAGTGTTTCCATTAAAACACTCATTACTGTACATGTCCGGCCTCCTTTTCGGATCAACTCCCTTAGTTTTTACTTTCACTCTCTCACTGAAATGTTTGTTGGCCTCTCAGATCTTGAGGACTCCTCTGTGTGACATACTGCACAAGGATTCCCAGTTGTCTGCACTCTATACATGTTGTACAACAAGCAGCTAAAGAGCGTATTTTACAGTGTGCAGGAATGTGATGTCAGGAAGTCAGAACTGACTTACTTAAAAAAAATAAACCAGGAAACAATTTTTCTTGAAGTGCAACAAAATGAAACTTGCTGGTTATGGGGTCGAAAATCCCACAGTCCTTGCTCAGGCAGAAACTCCCATTGACCTCAGTGACAGTAGAGGCTGTGTAAGGACTACAGGATCCAGTGCAGTTTTAAAGATGGTTACAGGCAGGACTAATTCATTTTAGTCTGAAGCAATTTTAAACATTTTTTTGAAGTAGGTATCTAAGCAATAACGTCTCCTAATCCAGAATTTTCTGTCAGTTAATGACTAGCTGGAGGAGGGGACAGCTTTGGGCAGAGCAGAAGGATCTTAACTCAGCCAGCCAGTAACTATCAGGAAATTTTGACCCAGAGGTGGTCATGGCTATTTTTTTTTTTAATCTCCTAGTGATGAACAGATAAAAATTAAACTTCAGTTTTCTGTTAACAGTACTGTCCTCTTCCCATCAGTGAAAGAAACAAACCTTCTTTCTCTACCTTTCATTACAGATATAAATGTCCATTTAAGTATATATTTAAACAACTGTTTTAGTGGAATATTAATATGTCCTGAAAGGCCTTCCTGTAGCAGGCCTCGGCATGACAGGCACACCTGCTTCAATTTCCCTTTTTGGAGTTCCTCATAAGTTCTCTTGACACAATAGTAACCTCCTTGTGGCTGGTTTATTTTAAGACATTGTGGAAATGGTCCAAAACAGTGGTTCTCAACCAGGGCTACGCTGATGTCAACACATCTTATTTGCCTAGTTTTACAACAGGCTCTAGAGCCCTGCAGCAGGACTGGGATCCCATGGGTCACTCAGGACCCACTGCCAATAACAGCAGGAGAGGGATTGCTAATTCAACAAATAATGCAGGAGAGGGTGGGAGTGGGTATTGCGGGACGGGATGGGAGCAGGATTAAAAAAAAATAGTCTTCCCATGCTGCAAACAACACGAGCATCCCGGCCAGCAGCCGCTGCTCTCCAGCTGCCCAGCTCTGAAGGCAGTGCTGCTGCCAGCAGCAGCGCAGAAGTAAGGATGGTAAGGTATGGTATTGCGTCCCTTACTTCTGCGCTGCTGTTGGCAGCACTGTCTTCAGAGCTGGGTGGCCGGAGAGTTTTTAAGTGAGGTGAAACTTTGGGTATACAAGACATATCAGACTCCTGAAAGGGATACAGTAGTCTGGAAAGGTTGAGAACCACTGATCCACAATAATAGGTCCCAAATACATACAATTCATTTCTCAGCCCAGTAGAAATAGTCATTAAGATCCTCTTGTCCCATGACACCCCACGTAGTACACATCGGCGCTGTTGACCATGCCAGACTCTTTGGCACTCCATCTCTCTTCTTGTACCAGGACAGCCACCTCAGCCCTTCCTGTCATTCCAATATATTTTGTGCCCTGTTATTACCATGTCCCATTGATTATCTTTCTGCCGTGTTTCTGTGATGCCCATTGTATCAATATCCTCATTTAGTAACAGGCACTCAAATTCACTCATCTTGGTATTTAGACTTCGAGCATTTGTATACAAGTACTTAGAAAATCTGTCAATATTTACTTCTCTGCCTTCATGTGATGTAATTGAATGGGATTGTTTTTCTTCAGTTCATACCTGTACTTTATGAACTTCTATCTTCTCCTCTTTACTAGGATATAGATTAACAAAGGAGCTTTTCTTCCAGTGGTTCAAAAATATTTGACTTAAGAATTACCAAACCCCTCTTCCCCCCTCAAAAACACAAAACATTTTGAACATTAATATTTGTGAAAATGAATGGGGGGGGAGCAAAAAGCTCTTCAGCTTACTTAATACATCATTTAAAAAAAAAAAAAGAAAAAAGCAAGCCCACAAAGGCACAAACACAATTTTGTCTCCTTGTGGCTAAAGTCCAAACATCTTTTAGTAAGCCAACTTTCTCTCCCTCCCCAGTGGTTGTAATGAAATTAATAAAATACCTTTTGAGTAGACATTTTGGAGATAATTACACATGTTCTAGATGGAGTTTTAATGGAAAAGTGAGTAAAAATTTCTTCTCTATGTAGTATCTTTGATTTCATGGATACATTCCATGATCAATGAAAGAACAATAAGGGTTGAGAAGCACATGATTCACTCAAGATGTTATGACAGATGCATTCTTATTCTCTGGCCGGATTAGGGTTGCCAACTCTGACTGAAGGTATTCCTGGAGATTCTTCTCCCCCCGCCCCCCCTGACATAATGCCATTTTCTTAAAATATCCTATTAAAATCTCATGGATTGCTTTCAGTTGTCACTGGGAGATCGATGCTGATTCCGGGAGACTCCAGGCCAGTTCTGGAGGGTTGGCAACCCTAGTCCGGATTTCACTGTAGTCTCCTTAGTTAGGATTTTAAAAGACCGAGTCAGTAGAGTGCTTGTCAGTGACAAGACTTTTTAGTTGATACCAAGTCAGGTGGTGATGGTTTTGCTCACCATCTCTCTCAGCCAGATATTTTGGCTTCTGGAAACAAAATGTTGAGCACCACAGGACATTTTATACGTTTTTTTTTTTTTTTCTGCTGGATAACGTGGCCTGTTCTCTCTCCTATGCAAAGTTGATGTGGGCTAATCAGAAAGTAATCCATGCATCTGGTGAAGGTTTGGTATGTCTAATCAGGATACAGGTTCTCTCTCTTCTCATCATCAAGTGAGAAAGTGAAGCCTCCTTTATGTCTTCATGCAACTTTGTTTGGAAAATTCCAGTATCTTTGTGCAAAACATCTTGTCTCAGACCAGTTTGTGAGAGAAGATGGGTTAAATACTGTTTTTTACCAAATCTCTACAACAGGAAAGGCTGGGTCATATGTTGAACACCGGCTGGCAAGTACCATAGTTGTTTTAATTCACAGACCAAATAGAGGAACTTAAAAATATTTACCTTTTCACTTCTGAATATTTATTAATACTGTTCTGTACGTCAGCTGAATATCAAAGTTGTCTTCGACAGGAAAGTCATTCTCCATATAAAATGTCTTATGTCTTCCCAATATTTATTTAATTAATACTTAAAGTCTTACACATTACTCTTGTTGGCTATAATTTATTCTGTAACTTAATTCCTTAACCACCCTCCTACCCTTTCTTAATGTAACTATTATTTAAGAATTTAAAGTCCAATGTACAATTTTCAGAAACTTCTAAGTCCCACTGCTTTTCAAGGACCTATAGGCATCTAAGTCCTTCTGAAAATGGGATTTAGTCTCCCAAGTTACTTAAGTGATTTTAAAAATGTTACCCTCCAGTCTCTCATGTCAGGTATGCTTTTACTTTGACTGTAATACTATTGAAAATACCAATCTTATACTTCCATTCTGAATTCTGTATTTGGAGCTCAGTGTAATGGTTTTAAACTGTTTTTCCCTGCCCTTATGTTTTTCAAGGTAAAATCCTACTACTTTGCATATTATGTTGAGGGAAGAGGAAGAATCTGGGGCAAGATGACTTTGGGGATGGGGACAGTCTGTAACCACGTGTACAGCCTCCTTGGCTTTCTCAGTACAATTGAGGGACAGCTCCTTGATCAGTGAGAGGAGAAAGAGCAAGGGATTAAAGTCAGAGAGAGTGGGTCCAGGGAGGGAGAAAGAAGATTGGGAGCAGGTGAAGGAGCCAGGAATCACAGGCCCAAGGAGCATTAAAGGTGCTGGGAAGCTGAGAGGGAGGAAATTATGACTAGCCTGGCCGAGGAAGCTGGTTCACAAGGCCTGAGACAGTTCCCTTGTACAGTTTGGCAGAAATTCAAAGCTTCTTCCTCCCCCTATTAGTTGGTGTTGCTGCCCCCGGGCTTCCCTTCCAGGGTCCAGTCCACTTCAGGGACCTCTCTACCTCCTGTCACAGGCATGGAGGTGGGTGCAACCAGTGGAAGGCAAATAACAATAACCCAACATTTATTTATTTGTAATCGCATGAATTTTTGGGCCTGATTCATGTTGATTATTTTAACATTTTGGGGTTGGCAGTGCTGGCAGGGTGGCAATCACTACCCTTTTGGAACCCTGATTCAAATGCTCTGTATTGCAGAATGGGAGCATTCCAATGTAGAAAGATATCTGAATGACTGACATGAAGTTGTACTGAGCTGGGCAGGGTGATTTCTCTCTTATTCATAGATTCATAGATATTTAGGTCAGAAGGGACCATTATGATCATCTAGTCTGACCTCCTGCACAACGCAGGCCACCACTCCTACAAAAAAACCTCACACCTATATCTGTGCTATTGAAGTCCTCAAATCGTAGTTTAAAGACTTCAAGGAGCAGAGAATCCTCCAGCAAGTGACCCATGCTACAGAGGAAGGCGAAAAACCTCCAGGGCCTCTTCCAATCTGCCCTGGAGGAAAATTCCTTCCCGACCCCAAATATGGCGATCAGCTAAACCCTGAGCATATGGGCAAGATTCATCAGCCAGATACTACAGAAAATTCTTTCCTGGGTAACTCGGATCTCACCCCATCTAATAGCCCATCACAGGCCATTGGGCCTATTTACCATGAACATTTAATTACCAAAACCATGTTATCCCATCATACCATCTCCTCCATAAATTTATCGAGTTTAATCTTAAAGCCAGATAGATCTTTTGCCCGCACTGCTTCCCTCGGAAGGCTATTCCAAAACTTCACTCCTCTGATGGTTAAAAACCTTCGTCTAATTTCTAGTCTAAATTTCCTAGTGGCCAGTTTATATCCATTTGTTCTTGTGTCCACATTGGTACTGAGCTTAAATAATTCCTCTCCCTTTCCGGTATTTATCCCTCTGATATATTTATAGAGAGCAATCATATCTCCCCTCAACCTTCTTTTAGTTAGGCTAAACAAGCCAAGCTCCCTGAGTCTCCTTTCATGAGACAAGTTTTCCATTCCTCGGATCATCCTAGTAGCCCTTCTCTTAGTCCCTAAAGTAGATGTTGCTATAGCTTTTTTTAGCAAGTGATAGTTATGCCTACCAGAGTTCCTCACTCTACCACCTGTGGAAACATTTGGAAAATTGCAATTTATCTTAGAAGAATTGCTGGCTGTCGTCCTGTACAGCTGAAACTACTTTCACTTGCTTTGGAAGAATTATGCTTTCCATTTCTCTCTTTCACTCCCTCTGCCACACTCATCTGGGCTATATCTACACTAGAGACCTTACAGCGGCACAGCTGTATCTCTGCAGCTGTGTCGCTGCAAGGTCTCCTGTCGGCATAATAAAACCTTCCCCAACAGCTGCGGATGCAGGCTCTGGAGTGGAGCTGGGGATGAGGGGTTTGGGGTGCAGGCTGCCCCGGGATTACAGCGAGGAGAGAGGACTCCCCTCAGCTCTCTCTCCCCTCAGTAGCACCTGGGCTGGGGGGCGCCTCTCCCCGCTGCGGAAGCTCCAGGGTTGGGGCCACAGGATAAGTGCCTCTCCCCCAGCTGTGGCAGGGCCAGGCCTGGGCTGGGTTGGGGCACCTCTTTCCTGTTCCCGAGGAGCCCGAAGCGGCGAACCGTCCCTCACTGGTGGCCTGGAGGAGTGGCAGTGGCTGTGGGCTCCTTTCTGTCTGCTGTCCCCCCCGCCTCCATCACTGGCAGGCCTCCAGTGGCTGCTGCCTCTCAGTGACAGAGGGCAGGGGCAGAGAGAGGAACCATCAGCCGGCCAGAGGAGCGAGTGGAGAAGCCTTGGGCCAGCGGGCCTAGAGGAGTGCAAGGGAGGGGCTGGAGAGGAGAGGAGCCAGCACTGTGGCCGCTGGACCACAGTGCAAGTGAAGTGGAGGGTCAGGCCAGAGGGACCCCTACTGAACATGGGTCCAGAGTCATGGCGCCATTATAAATCTGGTACTGTCCGGTTCGGGCTGGGTTGGGGCCACGAGTGGGGTTCCTCTCTCTGCCACGGCAGATCCGGGGGTTGAGGGGAGGCATCTCTCCCCGCCGCAACCCTGAGTGCCTGCACGGCGCTTAATAGGCTGCTGCACAGCCGCACAGCTTAGAGGGAACTTAGGTTCTCGTCTTACCTGTTCAAGGAAATGCAAGAAGTACATGGTGTTACACTAGCTTCTTTAGTCTTCTTTATCTTACCTGCTTGACCAGGAAATTCCTGGTGCTCCTTCTGTGACTATCAGTCTGGCCTGGCCTGGCCTGGCCCAGCCCAGTGCTGCTCCTACAGCTCTCATATCAAAGTGGTTTATTGCAGCTGATCCTGGCCCCCCAGCACTTCAGGTGCTAAGAGGTACCAATCCTGAGAGTGGTCCATGAGAGACCAGACTGCATGTATACCTCTCCCCTTGCCAGGCAGGGCTCAAGGGTGGGTACAATGTGCGACAGAGACCCAACATGAAGAAAACACAAAAATTATTCATGCAGGAAACTTAACGCTGGGGGATTCCTTCTTTAAGTGTAAATAATTTGTATAACCTCCATTTCTTGGTTCTTTATTTTCAACAGTGAAAATGAAGGGACACCAGCCCTGTTTAGAACAGGGGTAACTTGGGATCAAAATGCGTGATGTCCCACAAAATAAGCGACATTTGAATTACGACCTTACATCTCTGACTGACACTGGCAGCGAAACCTGGCAGTGTCCGTAAAGTGGGGTGGGTATAGGGATTTTTTGGAGGGAACTAGGTCTTGGACTGGGTGTGCTTGTGAGTCTGGAAATGGCCCCTTGTCCCTGAGTCAGATGTCCCCCACCGTCTAGGATGGTGGTTTTCAAACTTTCTGTCCTGATAACCCTTTTCACACAGCAAGCCTCTGAGTGTTCCTCTCTTCCCCTCCCCCCCCGCCCCTTATAAATTAAAAATGGGAGAGGGGGATTTAATTTGATGGGGGCTCGGGGCTGATAGCTCGCAACCCCCATGTAACCACATTGCAACCCCCAGTTTGAGAACCCCTGATCTAGGAAACCTTCCTTCCTTACCTACCCCAGCATGTCTGAGCAGCTTGCCTTACTTCTTGTCACTTCCAACTCTCACCTGGTCTCAACTCTGACCTGGAAATAAGTGGCAGTCATTTTTTTAATTGATAATTTCCGGAATTTTTAGGTTTTGGAACTCTTTTCTGATCAAGTCAGTTAAGATTTTTATGTAAGGCTCTTTATCCTGACATCGGTATTTTTGTTTCAAGAGCTCAAGCTATTGTAGATATTTGTAAGTATACATTTTAAAACAGAGGTTTTTAAACAATTTCTGACTTCTCCAAAGGGGGCAAATTAGCAAAATAAGCAACATGGCAGGTGAGCTTATAAAATGTTCCCTGTACTTCTGATATACTTATATAAGAATATTAATAGCCCTTATCCCAAAGACACTTGGAAAGGTATTTGCTATTGGAAAATGTCTGAATGTAAGAGGTACCCTGAGGAACATTTTTTTATTGGGGGTCTGATAAAAGAGTGAGGAGGAATGCTACAGCAAGGCGAAAGGCAAAATTCATGCAGTGAACGGTCTTCAAGTTTAAGAACAGTCATTAACCCGGTCACCGCAGTACTCTTGTCTGATAGAAAAACATGCAGCCCTATTAAATCCCAGGGAAAAGCAAACAGTGGGCATCATTCTGAATGGTGCTGAGTTCTGGTGGGAGTTGCTGATCCTCAGAAACTCTCAGGATCAGACTCCATGTTTATAAATGCAGACTAAAAGAAAAAGAAAGGGAGCCTGAAAACGTTATAACATCAGTGAGGTAATTTGTAAACAAGGGTGTCATTTTAAACTAAGCAAAAAAGTAGGAGCAGAAAAATGTAATTCCAGGAATTCTAAAATGATTTTTGCAGCACAGGATTGCGGAGTTTATTTGTGATTCTGATCCCGGTGTTTTACATCTTTGAACATGACAGCCAATTGATGGTAGGATATTTTAAACTTACATCTCATTTAAACATTGTGCATTTTCTGAAGTGGTATTGTGATAATGCAGCATTTCCACAATGCTCCCAAACTCTCTATTGACATGCAAAGAGGTGCATGCCCTGACCCTGTCTGGTGCTGTCTCCAGGACTGCCCTGGAGATTCATGGATTCTCAGGATTGAGGCACATTTGGGAACTTCACTGTGTGATGCCTTGTGAGACATCATTAACCATGATCACTCTGGCTGGTGCAATGGTTCTCAGTACATGTGTGTTGGATAATGATCATGAGCATTTCCAATGGTGCTCTGTGTGTATCTTCAAATTTAAATGTATTGCGTATGAAGAAAAAAATATTGTCCAATGTTTTTTCTGGATGCCTGCTGTGATTTCAGAGCTGGGATAGAATTGTTTAGGAATGTCCGAACTTGGCATGCAAGCCCAGTGTGTGTTTTGGTCTTTAAAACTTTGAAATGCCGTGTCCTGTATCCTTGGTTTCTGAACTAAGTCCCCTCACAGCAACCCAATACATAGATGGATGAGCATATATCTGCAGTGTCGCTTTTGCAATGGGAAGCCATATCCTTTTGTCAAGTGCACTGCTAGCGTGAGATAATTTTTTATTGAACAATGGTTTCTAGTGCTGCCAATCTGATAACTTTCTAACCGCCATCCTGATTTACAGAGATCACCATCTATTTAGTGTTTCATGTGCTGTCAATCTTTTGCAAGTTTAAAAACCAAATAATATTTATATATAGAAACAAAGCAGGAGAATAATTTGTTCCTGTTGGATAGATGTCAGTTATGCTACAAAATGTCATGTTTTTCCTGCAATAATTTTCTTTCGTGAACTAGCTGGGGAAGTGCTGTGCAGTTTATCTTGTGCCGAGAGAGTGGCATGTTTACGCTCTTGAGCTCATAGTATCGCCTGGCAGTGCCACATCGGATGAGTTCCTGTCGCCTTTCCCTCTGTATAGTCCCCGAGTCTGCAAATATACATGCACAACTTCATACACTTGAGTAGTCTCTTTGACTGCCCTTTTACTGCATTTTTCTGTTCCCACTTTTGGATTTCAGTAGGGCTATTCACCTGAGTAAAGTTAAGCCCTGCAGAAACAATACATCCATGAACTAGTGAACTAGGGTTCTTTTCTAGCTGCTACACCATCAACACAATTAAGAATCTAAAGCCCCAGTCCTGCAACTGCCTTTGTATGTAGGTGGTCTCCATGTACGAACATGGAGACACTTGCAGGATCAGGGCCGTCATTACTATCGGTGGTGGTGATGCACAAGCCATTAGAGTGTACATTGCCAATATGTAGCCAAAGTTTTATGAGGTGAGTGGAGAAAGGAGCAGGAACTGTATTATAGATCCAGTAACATGGGACTCAAACCATATTTATTGGTAATAATGAAATATTTTAAAATTAATTCCTAACACAGAGGAAATTAAGTTTAAGAACACTAATATTGAAATGGAAATAAGGTACAGACCCAATGTAAATAAACTAAGGCAAGAAAATGACAAGTGAATTCTTCCAGGCTTTCTTAAGTATTATGATATTTCTGCATACCTGTTGGATAAGGATTGCATTGGATAAGGATATGGCCCATGCTGCATAACATCAGACACTGATCTGAGAGTCTTTTGTAATATCAAGGCATGATGTGACAAGTTCAGGACAGAGGGCAGCTTTAACTCACATTCCCCTTATTTTCTTTGTCAGGTTCCATAATGGATAAAATAGTATTTAAATTTTGGTGCTGTGTAATTTTTTTCTATGTTTAAATACAATATAGAAAATGGATGGTACATCTTTGCAATCTAAATCTAATTGATCTCACAACAGTGTGTGAGGTTTTTTTTGTAATTTTGTTTAGTATACTTAAGGAGGTCTGCAGGAGAGATGGATTTACTATCCTGGAGGCTAAGTAGTTTAACTTAATCCTGAATAGACAAACAGATGCTCTCACCAAGGACCTAGCATCTGGGGCTGTCAACATTTATTACTGTGAGGCTCAGATGAGACAAAATTATCATTAGCCCTCACGAAAAGACCACAATATGTTTAGAAAGAAATATGCTCCACAGTACAAACCAAATAAAGAAATAAATTTTGTTTGTGCTTGGGGGGGAGGGTGTGCGCATTTACAACTGGGTGTTTGTGCATGTCTGTATATAAACTCATAGTTTGACTACAGCTTTATGGTGGCATTTTTTTCTGAAACCATTTACATAAATGAGTTAAAGGTACTGGAAAAACATCTTGTAATGAATTGGGGTATGTTGCGTGTAGGGCAGCCAGACACCTGTGTGCCTGCATTCTACTGTAAACAACCAGACCCATGCACAGTAGGCGTAGTTTGTCAGTTTCCGTTATGAGTAGGCAGTGCTTCTTGATCATGTTTTGGAGGGGAAAAGAATAACTGGTTCCAGGATTACTTAAGCTTCTAGGCCAACAGTTTCAAACTTGTGTTCCTCAAATTAGATGCCTAAGTCCAGACTTAGACACCTACAGGGAAATGGCCGGGCCTGCAGTTGAAGTCATCTGGTTCACTTGAGCTTTGTTTTTTTTCACTCTCATTCTCAGCAATGGCTGAAAGATCCAGAGAACTTTGAATGCAGACTGGGAGCCAACATGCCATACATCAGCCCCCCAAATAAAAAGTTTCATGGCAAAATTATATAAGCATTTAAAAATGACCCTTTTTCGTGAAAATGCTTGTGTAACCTTAACTATTGGTGTGTGTCTGCCTAAAATAACAGAAATACATGGGACCCAGCTGCTGAATTGCATATCCCTGGACCCCACAAGCCTCGGGTCAGGGGGGTTAGACTAGATGATCCTTGAAGTCCCATCTAACCTGATGATTCTATTATTCACACTATTATTCCTCTTAAAGATAGAACTTTTTTAAATGTCTTCCTCTCCCTGCAGCTACCTGTATTCTCCCTGTTTAATTCATAGATTTAAGGCCAGAAGGGACCATTGTGATCATCTAGTCTGACTCCCTGTGTAATACAGGCCATAGAACTTCCCCAGAATGATTCCTAGAGCATCCCGGCCCCCCCCCTTTTTTTTTTTTAATATAGTAGGACTTGGACGTTTCCAGATTATCCCAGGCCACATCAAACCAAAAGTAAAGCTCAATGGTCAGCAGAAGGAAAAGAAATCCCCACCCATTTATATGCATATATTTTATACTCTCACTAATGATGACGTGCATTTTCTGTCCCATGCATAGCTACCATCTGATTCAGGCAGTAATAATGGGCATAGTGTGTGTTCATTTGCACCAGCTGAAGGTATGTCTCCATGTTTATAGCAGTCCTTTCCTAAATAAAGAATCTCAAGGTAGCTTACCTCTCCTACCTTTCCAAAATTCTCAGTATGTGAGTATTAGGATTTTAAATCTGATTCTCCAATATTTAAGTCTCGATATGGAAGGCTAAATTGTGCACAAGGGCAGAAAGACAACTCTGTTTACAAGAGTATCCATTCAAACCATCAAACTTCTATCATTAAGTTCAACTGGTTTGACAGATTGGAAAATACATTTTATTACAAGTTCTCCACAAAAGTTGGACATCATCTTCTGAGAGAGAGATTGTGGTATGAGGCTGAGATCACAAGGTTAGTGGGTTTCTGAAATGTATCTCTACACCACCGTGGCTCTTGATTCCCACTACGTTTTAGGTGAAAAAAACTTGTTCTGATGTTTTGCTTCTTCAGACTCCTACAGGGTTTACCTTAGACACTAAATTCTGCCTGGAGAACTAAAACACTGAAAACGGTAAAACACATTCAGAAGAAAGAACTATGTAGGAGCTCTGTTTAGGCATCTTCTAAGAGTCAGCTGGTTCACTACCTTTCTCACATTCAAAAGTACTTTACACCATAGATAGCCTTATTAAAATCAGTGGGCTAGAGATTGTCCCAGGAACACAACCCAAGAGGATAAGTCTACACACCAAGAAAGAAAAACAAAACAACCCACAACCTGTGGTTCGGAGTCTGAGTCCAGATCAGCTGACTTGGGCTCATGGGGCATATGCTACGGGGCTAAAAATAGCAGTATAGACATTCCTACTCCCTGGAGTCTGGACTCTGAAACCCTCCCCACTTCCCCAAGTTTCAGAGCCAGGGCTCCAGCTTGATCCCGAATGTCTACACTACTATTTTTTAGCTTGTAGTGCGAGCCCCGGTCTCTGAGACTTGCTGCTGTGGAGTGGGGTGTGGGGTTTTTTTTGTTTTGTTTTTTGTTCTGTTTTGTTTTTTTCCATATAGACTTATTCATAATGAGCACAGTGTGTTGCTGAACAACCCCAGAAACATCCTGGGGAAGGAATTGTGGCTCAGAGGTTAATAATTTCCTGCTGGCAAATTGCTACTCATCAGTGTCTCTGATGCCAGCTCAATCCCAGGTTCCCCCTGTTACCTCCCCATCTGAATCAAGAGGTGAATAGTTCTCTGTATTCCATGTTTGTGAACCCATATTCTGGGTGGCTTAGAGGGTGGGACTCATTCGCCAGTGTACACACTATTACGTAAATATTCAGCTAGTCAAAAATCTAGCTGAAAGGTACTGCATGTAGCGTAAGATGCTATTAAGTTTCAGTAATCATATCATCATCTGGCCCAATGTTTTATAAAATGTATAATTGTTTACTGTAGATCTAAGACACAATGATATGTGTGTTTCACTTAAACAGCTTATTTGTATGATTTTTGTATTCTGTAATTCACTGTGTAGTGAACTGGAAAGATGTCTTATTCTTTCAAGGCCAGATTCTATTACCATCATACTTAGCTTTATGAGCAGAGTAATTATTACAGAATAAAATCTTTAAATGCGAAGCTGTTCTGAAATAGTTTATTGTGCATTAAATATTCTCGTCAATTTCCCTGTAGACAGAGCTTCATGTCTAGCATTCCCCAGGAACTTAAGGTAAATTCTGCTCTTGTAAAGAAACAGTTTGTAAAACTACCACCATGATGGACACATGCAGTTAATCCAAAAGAGCTTCAGGCATTTGTCCACAGGAATAATTTAAATTATAAATAGCTTCTCCAGAAGAATCTTTTTAGACCTTTTAATTTCTGCAAATAGTAAACAGAGGTTTTGGGGCTGTCTTTCTCATAAACTTTGCAATGATTTACCATGCAGACAAGCAGTTTAGCAATAGGATCTTATAAATTGAAAAATAATCTTACAATAACCCATAGTGTATAATATTACTACAGAAAACTAATCTTCTTTAAAATAATAAAGTGCTATTTAAGCAACTAGATTGGTTAGGGCAGGGGTTCTCAAATTGGGGGTCATGAGGTTATTACATGGGGTGGTTGCGAGCTGTCAGCCTCTACACCAAACACTGCTTCACCTCCAGAATTTATAATAGTGTTAAATATTTTGAAGTGTTTTTAATTTATAAGGGGGAGGTCGCACTCAGAAGCTTGCTGTGTGAAAGGGGTCACCAGTACAAAAGTTTGCGAACCACTGGGTTAGGGTTTTATATGTAGTGGCCATTACAAAGCATCTTTGTAAGTCTGTAACATTATAATTTGGAGTGGTTTATGTTTGTAGCATCTTGTAGGACCAGATTTTTAAAGTAGTATCTTAAATGACACCTGCAAAATCTGCATGTGCAATATGGGTGAAATTGCCGAGGGCCAGCAGGAGGCCTGTGCACCACTTCAGCACCCAAAATGAGACTTAAGAGGTGCATTGGCCTTGTGCCCAGGTGTGAATTTCACCATAAGTACATAAATTTTGAAGTCAGCCAGTTTGGAAGGTATAGCGACAAACTAAAAAGAGGTCTGTACAATAATATCTGTAATGCAAAACAGCAAGTCCAACAGTGTTCCATCTTAACTAATATTAGAGCTAAACAAATAATGCTTCCAGCCCTTGACTAAAGAGAAACTAACATATTATTGATTGGAATCCTTGGTGAGATGGAAAAAGTCTATTAGGTCATCTAGACTATCTCCCTGCCAATGCAGGATTGTAAAATCATATAAATTGAAAATGAATTCTTAATCAGTGAATGCTGCAATGCATCCAACATCAGTGAGATGTGGGCTGGGTTTTGCAGAACTGCATGAAGTTCTGAAGGTTAAATTTGTGCTAATTGCTGTTCATTGCTCTGATCATCCAATGAACTAGCATTGTATTTTATATTTCTAGAAATTAGCGGTTATTGTGAATCTGTTTGGTGACTGGCTGTTAATCATTAAATACTGTATCACAGAAGGATTTGTGAATCTTTAAATGATCAAACTGGTTTTATCTTTAGCACTGTAGGTTTGTCTATGCCTATTTTACGTGGAAAAAGTCAATTTCACTGGCCTAAGGGCTGCAGGGCAACCTGTTACTGCCTGCTGTCTCATGCCGCAAGTTTCTATCTTAATGTTTTTAAGTATGAAAATCTCTAGATAGGTCTTTAAACTGATACAGTATGGAATGGTGTTTATACATGTGCAGTGGGAGGAGGAGTAGCAGTGCCCTTTGTTGCTCAACTTGAAATAGTCTGTTTACTGAGTCAACACAGCGTTAATATAGTTAAAGCAGCTGGTTTCAGAAAAGCTGCTACAGGCTTTATACCTTAGCATTTTAAGATGAATCTCTTCGCAACTAATCAAATGGGTAACATTCTGCATTACAGAATTTTGTGTGTTTGAAAAGACGCATGAAACTTCAGCTGTTGAATTCAGTACTGGCCATCATGTGAATTGCATATTTTCATTATAATATGACTTTGGAAAGTGATTGTCCTAAGCCATGTTCTGATTTATGGTTTGAGCCTTTGTGCTATTGTGATATATTCAAGTTTAAATCCCACTGAGAAATGTTCATAGAACATCACTGGGTTGACAGGTCCTCATCTAGTAGGATTGTTCTAGTGTCCTGTCCTTGGCAGTTCTTCTGAAATATATTTCTCCTATTTCACCTTGGCTTGCCCTTTCCAGGAGCTCAGAGTCAAGCTCTAGGTGGGCTCAGCATAGATGCAACTGCAAAGCATACTGTGATGCAGCAAGCTGAAGTAGAAGTGGTGATTTGAGGTGGCCAGGGGACTTGCAAAAGGAAGCTGTAAGATGTTTGGGGAATTAGGACACATCTGCCTCCATCACAGGTTTTCCCCTTGCCCCTCCAAAACCGTTCATTTTCCAGCTGGGACTGGTCACTTGAGCCCCAATCTCCCAAACCCTCCAGAGTTTGCCAGCACATCCTCAAGTCCTTCCACACCTCAAGTTGACAGAACTCTCCTGCATACTCCTTCCAGCAACAACCTTTAAAAATGCAATTTTGCCCTTTGGAAATCTTGGTCAAATTAGAATTTGGTCAGTTTAGATATCACTAGCTCTTGTTGTTTTGTGGATCCGTATGCTCGCTGTCTGAGAGAGAGGGGAAGGCTTCAAGATAGACACTTAGCAGTAAAACAGCATTGGCAGATGAAGGCTGTAGGCGGTGTTTCTCCCGCCTTCACTCCTCCTTGTGCCCAGCTGCCTCTAACAACACTTCCTTGGCAGCCTTTTTAACATCAAGCTCTCTTTCAGATTTAGCTTTTGTAAAAGTAACTAAAGGTTACAGAGTTGGCAGAATGCTAGACTAATGTTGGCTACAGTGCCTGGGAGCAGATGGAAGCTTTCCTGATCTCTGCTTCTGGCCATTGGTCTCCAGGCACTTCCATGGTTGTTGGACTACTTCCATTTGCAACTTTTAGTTAGAAAACGGTAACTTGGTCACTGATTGCTGTTGTCTCGTGCCTCACCATCCATATGAGGCATGTAGCAATGAATCATTAAAGCATTCCCTGTTGTGAATGCTATAGTGAACTAAGGTTTTGTGAGTACCTAGTCTACATCTGCAGAAATATGAACAAAATCAAAGTTTGCAAACCAAGTAAGACACTAAGATCTATTAAATTAATAGTTTTGATTTGTGCCGCACAGTTTAACCTGTTACTTCATGATTGATTCTAGACAACTTTCCAAAATAGTCAACACAGGATTACGTATGTTTGTTTTTAAATTTTCATTTATATAGTGCCAAGGCTGTATGTTGCATTTTACAGATCTCTAACCTGAGAACTGATAAACAGAAATATTTTCATATAGATTTGGGCAAAGCGTGCTTCATCTTGGGTACTTACACAACAGTTCAAAGGTCTGAGTTAAAGACAAAAAGATTCCTGAAATATAAAGTGATACCTCTGCTTTTATACAATTTATCTGAATTTGTGCACAATGAGGATTTCCGGAGCGAGTACAGTCAAACTTAATCTTCCCTCAAATTAATTTCTACAGATTCAGGGGGTATAAGAAATTAAACCAAACACAATTAAAAATATCCCTTGTTTTTCATTGTTTTCCTCAATTAACACCAGCAAAATACCTGATGTTCTTAGTATGGCTAAGTTTTGAATCATGCAGTGTGCCTTGATTTCATGGACCTTACATGAATGACATAATCCCTTCTACTCCATGTACTTGTGGTAGCTCAGATACCACTGCGTGTGGTAACTGTTGGTACATGGTGGCTTTTTAAAGGTGAGCCATGTATGACAAACTTTAATCATTGTATTCTGTGGTTCTATTGAAAATCATGAATAAAAATTACATCTTGTTCTTGATTCTGTTTGTTATATACTAATAGCTGTGTGCTGTTTCTAGATGTTTGTCGTTATCAGACTTGTACGTTTGACACTTTCTTACAGTTAAGAGTGGAAAGTGTGGAATGGCTTCCTAGGTAGAATTTAATTAGAATTCTGTTTCCTATTCAAGAAGATGTTATACCCCTAATCATTTAGAATCTAGCTGCAAGAGAGACTTCTAAGAAAACAAAGTACTATTGGCCTATGTCTGTATCTAGAAGTGCTTTGAAAGATGCCACTCTTCTTCTGAATACTAGAAAGAATTGGATAATATTGTCCAAACTGTATACAATGAAAGCAGGCAGAGTTTATGAACATGTATGTTCAAGTAACTGTACATGAGATGGAAGAAGTTATGTAAAATGTTTCCAGCAATTGGGGAAACAGCAGCCAAGTTATGCCAGCAAACGGCAGCCATAGGGTCAGGCATTTCACATACTGGAAAGGCACTGGCTATGACCAGGGCTTATTCAACTAGTTGCATGAGTGAACTAAGCCAGCAGGATGTGTCTTTATGATAGTTCACATTTACAGCTGAGAGAACTTGAAGAGCTCATTGAAGACAAATTCTGGAGCATGACTATAACCAACCAATCAAAAAAGTAGCTACAGCAGTGTGAGGCCCAGCCCCTCATTTCTGATAAAGCTTTCCCACCATGACCAGAACAATATTCACAATGTCAGCCACTCTTATACTGCACACTAACAAGCTGCTTACATTAAAAACAACAAGCCCTACTTCAAGCAGAGTTTTGTCTCTGGAAAAGAGAAAAGAGCCAGAGACTCCTTGAAGTCCACAAGGGACTTGACAGTTGTCAGTCTGCTTCACATGGAAGGTGCTTGCTAAGACATCAAAGGAGGGGGTGGCAGTTCAACCCGCGCCCCTCTCTCCTGCAAGCCTATAGGCAAGAGGTAAAGAGAGATCAGTTCCAAACATGGAGCATAATCAGGATACACAGAGTACATGATTCACAATGACAAGTAAGTAATGTTTTAATTTTTGTTCCAGTTTATCACCCATAATCCTCCCTGAATCTATTCTAACTACAAGGGCTAACTTTCTGAACTTACTGATTCACTCAACCCTTTGCCCTCAGGTATCAAACACTGTCCCTGGCTTATGTGACTACAGTATTTGGGAAATCTGTACAATTTATGAATTTTGTATGACAGTATGAATTCTTTCTATGTATCTTTTCCAAGCTGCAAACTCCATTTTGAATATAGAGACTAGTTGCCTTATTTGTTTGCTTTTGCCTCCATGTTGGACTGAAATTCCAAAGGTGGGTGGCAAGGACTGACAAAAGAGAGTCGTTGACATAAGATGTTATAAAAGAGACAAGCTGCTCTATTTGCTCTCTTCAGCTGCCCTTTTATGAGTTTAAAATGCCGGAAGTTGTTGCAGGAACTAGATGAGGTGGTGGGCAGGAGACCTGCCCTAGCTGAATGCAGATGGATTCCCAGGGGAAGGGTGAGCTACAGTGAGGGGAAATGCATGCAGGGTTTATTATTTATCAATGGGTCTGTATAAATCTAGTGCTATTAAAGAGCAATGCTGTGTTCAAGACCTGTCAAAGTCCTGCATGTGTTATGTGGTATACCTGCCATGTGGCCCCTTGAAGAGGTAAACCAGAAGGCTCACACCTTTGGGTAAAATTCTGGGAGAGGGTGTGTGTAAGATAAACAGGGAGTCTGAGGGCTGGGCAGGAACCATAAAGTTGCAGTTCTTGGGAGCAAGTGTTAGAGGGTCTGTGCCATGAGAGTATGCTTAGAGACCCCAGGGCTGGGGCAGTGCCTGGGCTCTGTTCAGATTCCAGAGGCTTATAACACTAGGGGATCCACAGGTTTGAATTTCCCCACACCAATCTGCCAGAAGAGGAAGCTGCCAGAAGTGGAAGCCCGAGTGGTTCTGTGACAGCTTCGGATAGTGGAAAATTATAGGAACAAAAATTGAAGAATCTGCTGACTTTACCACATCTCCACAATTTGAACGTGTATATGTGTACGTGCGGGATATCAGCTTTTATTTAAAAATGCATTTATTTTGTCCTAGTGTGGAGATAGTCATCCCACTGTAAATTAGTGCATATGTTGCCTTAGCCTAGAATTGCTAAAATAAATACCAAAACCACTGTCTCCAACCACATAGTACCTGTGGTATGATGTAAATGTAACAAATCCCAACTATGGGTCACAAATGAGTGCTGATCCCAGTTCCTCACCCCTTTAGCTCACATGTTAAACTGCAATAGGTGTTCACAGTAGAAGGCTATTATCTTCTATATGGACAAGCCACTACAGTTCCAGTGTATGCTTGTCACCCTTTTAACTCAAGTTGTAAAGATCTGTGCTTTAGTGCTGAAGGTCCTGGGTTCTGACCTCACTGATAAAACCTGTTGGAGTGGGTTGTTATAAAGTGGTGCCCACAGACATAGGGATTTAAATTATGTGAATGACAAATGCTCATAATGAGGCTTCCCCTGATATGAGGATGGTGTAAGATGCTGGCTACATTGTTGTTCCTCTAGGACTGATTTCCATAAAGAATAAGAGTCTACCGCTTTTACTAACTAGCAGAGTTACTCCTATAGCTCATGCATAGAGGCCTCAGCTTTTGCTTCTGAAGGTCCTGGGTTCTAACCTTGCTGACAATATGTAGTAGCAGGTTATTACTTAGTCAGCAAGGAGTTAATTAAACGTCTGGTTGGGACTATCTAAACGCTAACGTTCTTTAAGAAGCAGCATTCTAAACAAACACTGGGTTGAGGTTAAGGCACTTTTAAGAAACAGGCTAAAGTTTTCAAAGCTAGGTGTCTTAAGATAGATGCCTAAAATGTGAACTTAGGCACCTTAGTAAGTGTCTTACTATTTTTTAAAAGTAACAAATACCCCTTAAAAGTGGGATTTCATTGGGATTTGTGGGCACTCAGCACTTTTGGAAATAGTCACTTGTCTTTATGCACCTATATATGGAGATAAGAGCCTAAATTTAAGCCCCCAGCTTTGAAATGTTCGTCCTTTGTCTTCATGCTCTTGTCCTCCTGTTCCATATCAGGAGTTCTTTATTATCCAGCTTTCCAGTTTTGAAGATTGAGATTTCTGTGCCAATTCGTTGTTGGAATTTTCCTTTATTTCCCAATCTCTTCTTCCCTGCAGTAATTGCAATGGAAGATGGACATATGTTTCAGTTCTATTTTCCTAAAATCTGCCATACATATTGCTATGGTTACCTTAATCCAGGAATTCCTAGCAGTACCTTTGCAAGGTTTAGGTCTGGTCTACACTACCAGTTTATGTCGGTATGGCTACGTTGCCTATCCGTACCCCTGAGTAATGCAGTTATACCAACCTAACTCCAGTGTAGACAGATCTATGTCAATGAGGAGGAAACCGTCCCGTGGTGTACGTAGCATCTTCATTAAGCGCTACAGCGATGTAAATGTAGACAAACCCTGAGATCATTGCGCACTAGGGTACACAATACTCGGTCCAAATCTTAGCTTGGATCTGGGGTTTGTTTAGTATAAGAATCCCAAATTACTTTTTTTTTTCTTGTGCCCTCTACCCCTCAAGTGTGAGAATATCACATAATGTCCCTTCAGCATAAATGCAACTGTGTGCTTGCTTAATGTAACTTTGATAGTGTTGCTATAAGAAGCAGAGTGAAACCAATGAACACTGCAGAGTGGTCAGTTTTATGTTGTCACCAGATCTGCTAGAAAAGGCCTAAATACAACGCTAATGCCAAAGAGCGCTGGGCTGGAAGGAGAAGGTGAATAGACAGATGTGCTACCAGTAATTCAACGTATTCACAACACACTGCTTCATTTTTAAAAAAATCATGCTCCTCTTATTTTCCTTACAAACAATAGCAGGCAGATACAGCTGATATAATGTTTAAGACAGTGATGCTGTGAAGGGAAAGAGAGCTGTCGGCTCTGCTGAGTTCAATTTACACCTCAGGATTGCAACTGAATTTCAATTTCCAGCTAAATATAAACATGAAGATTCAACTATGTCAGTCCTAAGTCTAAAGTGAATACAAACTCAGCAGTTCACACAGGTGAAACAATAAAGCAGAGCTATCCTACTTTTCTTCCAAAATATGGGCAGGGGGAAAGGGAAGTAATGATAAAACCTGAAAGAAATCTATTGACAGACTTATTGTGTTCTGAGGTTCCCCCCTCCTTCTTTGCCATGCTTCTTTCAAAAGCAAGGCCTCTCTCTCTTTTAGATAAATCTAATTCTGTAGCTCTGATAGCTACAAAAAAAATTCTAACACAAACTTCCCACAGCCTAGAGTGTTAAGAAATGGTATGAAAGAGAATCCCTGCCCCACATGGGCGAAACTGAACCATGATGGATCTCACACTTTGCTGACTCATGGAACTAAACAGAGATTCTGAATGGTTGCTGTACTGGGTTGATTTTTTGTGTGAATGTGCCTACTTGCTTAGGCAGTTTGAGAACCCTATAGAAATTTGGTTTAAGTAACTACAAGAATGTGCAGTATACAGTTATTTATTATTTTTACAGTGGAGAAATGAGTGCTGAACACCTCACAGCACAGGTGAAGCAACATCGTCCTTGCCCTAGAGAGCTTGCAATCTAAATTTATACATTGTGAAATGGGAATGAGGAGGACCAAAAACAAAAAAACACTAGGGTGAGAATGGGGAAAGAAGGACTCAGAGTTGCCCAAAGAACATTACAACTTAGTCAGTAAAGGCATGTGCTTGGCACAGTGATCATTTTATTTTATTAATAAATATAAAAATAAATGTCTTTGACTAATTTTTTGTGGACAGTCTAGTAAAAGTGATTATTGAAGAAGGACTTAAACAAGCAGAGGGTAATGGTCTTGCAGATAAGCTCAGATGTGGCGTTCCATACATAGAGGAAGGTAAGGAAAAAGAAGATACAGGAGCAGTTGTGGGAGAAATGAGCAAATAGGATATTGAGGCTGACAAGAATAGTGGAGCCATATATAGAAGTCCCTAGATAGAGACTACTTACGTTTTACCAATATGGGTTTGAACAGTGAATCATCATAGCTTCTAAAAAAAGGAGTACTTGTGGCAACCTTAGAGGCTAACGAATTTATTTGAGCATAAGCTTTCGTGAGCTATAGCTCACTTCATCGGATGCATTCAGTGGAAAATACAGTGGGGAGATTTTATATACACAGAGAACATGAAACAATGGGTGTTACCATACACACTGTAAGGAGAGTGATCAGGTAAGGTGACCTATTACCAGCAGGAGGTGGGGGGCATGGATAGGATGGTGTTTAAACATAAACATATACCATATGTTTAAACATTATGTTTAAACACCACCCTATCCCGGAAACCTACTGACTGCTGTGCTTACCTACATGCCTCCAGCTTTCATCCAGACCACACCACACGATCCATTGTCTACCGCCAAGCTCTACGATACAACCGCATTTGCTCCAACCCCTCAGACGGAGACAAACACCTACAAGATCTCTATCAAGCGTTCTTACAACTACAATACCCACCTGCTGAAGTGAAGTGAAGAAACAGATTGACAGAGCCAGAAGAGTACCCAGAAGTTACCTACTACAGGTCAGGCCCAACAAAGAAAAGAACAGAATGCCACTCGCCATCACCTTCAGCCCCCAACTAAAACCTCTCCAACGCATCATCAAGGATCTACAACCTATCCTGAAGGATGACCCATCACTCTCACAGATCTTGGGAGACAGGCCAGTCTCACCAGCAACCACACAACAAAACCACTAACCCAGGAACCTATCCTTGCAACAAAGCCTGTTGCGAACTGTGTCCACATATCTATTCAGGGGACACCATCATAGGGCCTAATCACATCAGCCACCCTATCAAAGGCTCTTTCACCTGCACATCTACCAATGTGATATATGCCATCATGTGCCAGCAATGCCCCTCTGCCATGTACATTGGTCAAACCGGACAGTCTCTACATAAAAGAATAAATGGACACAAATCAGACATCAAGAATTATAATATTCAAAAACCAGTCGGAGAACACTTCAATCTCTTTGGTCACTCAATTACAGATCTAAAAGTTGCAATTCTTCAACAAAAAAACTTCAAAAACAGACTCCAACGAGAGACTGCCGAATTGGAATTAATTTGCAAACTGGACACAATTAACTTAGGCTTGAATAAAGACTGGGAGTGGATGTGTTATTATACAAAGTAAAACTATTTCCCCATGTTTATTCTCCCCCCACCCCACGCTGTTCCTCACACGTTCTTGTCAATTGCTGGAAATGGCCCACCTTGATTATCACTATAAAAGGTGTCGTCCCCGTCTCCCGCTCCCCTCCTCCCCCGCTGGTAATAGCTCACCTTACCTGATCACTCTTGTTACAGTGTGTATGGTAACACCCATTGTTTCATGTTCTCAGTGTATATAAATCTCCCCACTGTATTTTCTACTGCATGCATCTGATGAAGTGAGCTGTAGCTCACGAAAGCTTATGCTCAGATAAATTGGTTAGTCTCTAAGGTGCCACGAGTCCTCCTTTTCTTTTTGTGGATACAGACTAACATGGCTGCTACTCTGAAACATAGGTTCTAAATATATGTCAGGTGTCCCCTTGAACTTTCATAAGAATTTCCCCCCACACTCCCCGCCTCACTTTTTAGCCTTGTTTACTGCACTGCTTTAATTTCTCTTTTTAGAGCACCTTTCCTGAGAATGACAGTCCTGTACAAAATTCAGTTTTACTCTTCCTTCTATGATTTCTTTAGTCTCAACATTCTCCTGACTAAGTGTAGCGTATGTTAGATTTCTGTTTGTCCCTTTGGGCCTCATCTTGCAAGGTGCTGTGTGCTATTACTTCCCTTGATTTCAAGGGGGAGTAGAGGGAACAAAGTGTCACTCAGACTCAGTCTATTTACCAGCTTGTGGTGTTGAACACTCAGAGGTGAACTTCTTTTTACAGAATCTCTAGTTACTCAGCTTGTCAAAAGTAGCACCACATCTTGCATGCTGGGCAATAAGCCCTTATTGCGCAAACAGCATTGCAGAGCTTCAATAGAGTAGAAACATTTATTTGGTGTCAAATGTTTGCCTACTTTATATGCAACCTCCATATGATATTAGTCATATCCTCAAATGATCTGGGTTTACTAATTTTTAATGTTCTTAAAAATATATTTGTCAAAACAGTTTAACTCTCAAAATGCTATGAGAAGTGTGTTTAACCCATTGGGCAGCAGAGTTTTGAAAAATTTACTTAGACCCTTTCTAAACAAGAGAACTAAGCCTGCTGGCTATAGATAGGTCTGAATGATGGTGGGGCATAGAGGATGTGCATTTTTCATCTTCTCCCTTCACTAATAGATGTCTGATGAATTTGAAGCTTAATCCCCTCTAGCTGCTGGGGGACAGAAGGAGTATTCTGTCTGTAATTCTTCCTGCACTTTCAGGACATGTATACACTGCATACTGTACCTGTGCTGGGCATCCGCACGTGCAGACTTCTTTGGCTGATTCACCTGCTCCAGAATTTTCACGAGTAAGCAGCCCTTCATGGAATTTTGTGAGGTGCTTGCCCTGATCCTCCAGCACCACACACACGCATGAGGAAGGCTGTGCCAGTCCAGAAGTGGATTGTTACCACCATCTGGAAGCTGGCTGCGCTGGATTACAACAGGTGCATTGCTAACCAGTTTGGTATTAGCAAGTCAACTGCTGGCATTGTAGCTGTGGAGGTTTGTGAAGCAATCAGGACTGGTGTTTACCTAAAGGTAAACAATGGGCATAAACAATGTGCCTTAAATAACTGCTGGTTTTCAGAGATCCCAAACTGCACTGTTACTTTGGGGTGTGCTCATTTATTAGGGTTACTCTTTGGGGGGGTTCTGTAATTCTATCAATGTACTGCTTGTGTCACTTGTGGTTTCATATGGAGTTCTACTTCTCCCTTCTGCAAGTTCCCTCCCAATGGAGCTATCCTGAAGGACCTAGGTTCCCCAGGGCTGGGTTCCTCCAGCCCAAGAATCAGACGTGTATGCACACACATTAACACAACGCATCTGAGCGGACCGGGTCAATCAGCACTCCCAAGCTGACCCTTTATATGTCCCTTGGATTCACAGGCTGGGTTGAACAGCACCTCCAAGCTGCCACCCTCATATGCCACGGGCGCAACCGGAATAGAGTACACCTGAGCAGGCTGGGTTGAGCAGCTCTTCCAAGCTGCCACCCTCATATGTCCCAGGTTCAGCACGTCCCTGTCCCCACTTTCACGTTACAATTGTTCTGGTAGTAACCCAGTTGATGAGCAAACCCCACAGGATTTTTGGGTGTTACAGGGATCTTTAGCTTAGGTAAGAGGAGCATTGCTGCTGAGCAAATGGGGAAGCCAAACACACACACACACAAATAGAGAGAGAGACTGAGAGGGAGGGAGGGAAGCAACCAGCTTAACCATAAAAGTTATTTATTGCCAGGTAATAACCATACAAGGAGAGCCAAACAAACAAAACCGTTACAATATTAAATCTAGTTTAAATTTGATTACAAAAGTCAGGTTTAGAAAACTATAGCTGATCACCCAAGTCAGGGTCCAAAAGGTATACTGAGAGAGAGAGAGAGAGAGAGGTTCTCACCACTCCGTGAAGCTTGAACCGGTCAGGGTTCCTAGGTTGTGGTGATAGCTTAGGGTCGAAAGTTCTGGAGACAGGCAGAGCCCCAGCACAATCAGTCAGGAGAAGATGAAGTCCCAATGGAACTGATACAGATTTTGAATCCATGCATCAGAACACTTACTTGAGCGTGGGTAGGGTTTTTTTTGTAGGGAAACAATGGTTCAAGGGAGAACATTAGACTTGTTTATCGGTAAACTGATGGCTCAAGGGAGTATACCAAAGTTGTTTGTTCAGGCTAGACAATAGGAACTGATCATTTCTGGTAATGGGCGCTGTTCCTTCGAGGGAGCTCACAATGCAATTATGCAGCTTCAGTATTTTGGATACCAATAAAGGATTTATTACTAGAATTGGTCTATAACTACTGAGCTGGGTGTGTGCAGGCATGGGATCATTAACATCTGGAGCAGAGATCCCCCATCATGCAGTGCTTCCCTGCTTTTCTGGTCCCAGAGTTCAGTGTGGTTCTTGCCTTGGAATCTCTGTTCTCCATTCTGTATGCTAATGGGGATGCCTCCCTGTCGCATCTTCGATGCAAATGAGGCTAGAGGAGTTGCCTTAATCCTGTCACACTTGTCCAGAGGGGTTTAGGTGTATGTCTCCCTGCCTTTTCATTGCTTTTTGTAAGTCTTTCTTTTGATCGGCTTTGGTTCAAGCAGAGTCTGGGGGGGGAGGAGGGGGGTTCCTTCGTGAGTCAGACAGGCTGGATACTGCACCCTGGTTCTCCAAGAACACACAGCTGACAGGTAACAGCACTGGGGCCATTGATGGTGCTGATATGCCCATAATTTGTCCTCTATAAGGAGCAAATAAATATGCCAGCGACAAAGGATAGTACTCCATTGTCATGTAGGCCTTGGTTGACCACAGAGACAGGTTCATGGACACCCAATGTGAGATGTACAGGAAAAGTAAATGATGCCAAGGTGCTGGAAGATATGATGTTTGCCTTTTTGGACAAGCGGGAACCTTGTTTCCTCAAAATGACACTGTTATGAACAAAGGCTCTGTGCTCACTGTAATTTGAGGGGTTCCCGTGTTCACGTTCCTGCCAGGGCTCCTGAATCTGTCTCCTGATTGCAGCAAAGGGGACCATGTGTGTCTTCCTACTTTACTTTTCACTCATACTCTGTTTTTGAGTCCTTCCCCTTCTAAGTATCTGTCTGCCATCACTAATGCACATACTTCGCCAAAGAGCATCAGTTTGAAATTGATGTGCTTCTTGACAGTTTCCCTCTTTTCTGCAGGGGTCTGAATAGCAGTAGTGAAACTAACCACAATCTTGTTAATTTCACACTGCAGCCCCTTGGCAAAGCTTTGATCAACATGGGAGGCAGTACAGTTGTCTGTCAGGAAGTCTGCAATGCATTAGTTTACATTTGATTCACATTTTAGACAGCCATCTTTCCAACTAGAAAGTCCAGAAGCTTTATTAAGAATGAAATTTTAGATTCTGCAGAAATCTTTCGTTTAGGCCACTATACTAATCTTGAAAAGCATCACAAATGTCACTGGTCAGTGATTTTTTCATGCACTTCTTGACCGCATATTGTCTGAGGAAAACCTTCACAATATGCAAGAATAAAAACTAAGCAATGCAGACAAAACAGAAAAAAAATCTGTGGCATTAAAGACAATCAGTTCCTCTGAAATTTAGATCACTGGCACTTCACACATTCTAAATGGTTTACTTTGATATTTAACTTCACTAATGTTGTTTAAATGGACTCATTTAGGCAGGGCCTTCATTTAAGTACATTCATAAGATCAATTCACAGTTTGGTCTGATTGTTCTCAGCTAAGTGAATTGCTTACTTTGGTCTTTGTGCAGGCAGAATGTACAGTAATGGATTTGTAACAATTAAATAGACTGCAACTTATTAACACTGTGAAATCTCCAGTACAATAGGTACGCACATCAGCTGAAATAAATTGATACCATTAGATATTGGATCGCTCCATTACTTCAGCAGGTGTTCATAGGGGAGTTGAGGGATCAAGGGTTAGTGATAAGATCTGAATCCACTCATCACTAGGGCACTGGTTTAAATCTGGCCCAAAGTGTTTGTTGATCTATATGGTATGAATTTAAAAAAAAAAAAAAACTATCATCAAAACATGGCACCCTTTTGTTTGCAACATTGGCAGAGAATTCAAAGACTGAGTAGACTTTTGTAGTCTAAATACTTCTTCAGATACTTCAGACAGATGTGGTCCCTCCAGATTAGCAAGGCAGTGTGAGAAAATGTAGTCACTCAAATTGTCATTCAACCCATGGCTGCAAAGCTTTCTTCCATTCTGTAACTATTTAAACATTTCACAAGTGACTTAGGGTTGTACAACCTCAGAACACTATGATTATGACTTGGTTCCAAAGGACAAAGTTGTGAAGATGGCAGTATGAAAACCTTCAAAATTAGATGGGTGCTCTCATCTTGCTTGTAGATAATCGCTCTAATGAGCCAGATTTTGAGCCACACAAATATGCACAAATTAATAGCTGATTTGAGTGCACAGATCCCCAGCTGTAGATGCACACAGCTTAAATGGCTGCTTTTGTGCAGGCCACATCTGCATGGAGATGTGCAGATGCAGATCTATAAATGTGAGCAGATAAATGCTTTCCTTCTTAGGAGCTGAAAATCAGGCCCATTGGCTCTGTTTTGTTTCAGACGTGCACTTCTTCATTCTGTCTGCCAGCTGTGATCATGTGAGTAGACAGGATATTGGAATGTACAAGAATCGTGCTCCCTGGGAGATCACAGTCACAAATGAACCTAGCTCCTTAAATTGTTAGTGAGTGAGTCATGCATTGGAGTGTCTGACAGCCCTTGGTTTTGAAAAACTGACAGGTTTATCTTCACAAACACAGTTTTGCTAGATTTACAAATCTTACAACAGTGTATAATTGTAGAATATTGTTCTGTTATACCTAAGCACAAAAGTTAACGAAGTGGCATACCTAGTGTGGTTCTTATCTGAAAAAAAAATTGTAAAAATGGCACCTTTTCACACAACAGATCTGCTGCCTGTGTATCTTCTGAGACCAACTCTATGCTAGAAAAGTTTTGCTGGTGTAATGATACTGGTAAACCAGTGTATGCCAGCAAAATAAAGGTTTAGCTGGTATAGCGTATACCATTATCTTGAACAAAATAAGCACACCAACAAAAAAACATTTTTGCTGGTGTAACTACATCTACATACAGGCTTCTACCAGTGTCAGCTATGGGTGTGATTTTTTTTTTTAAATGACATTATTAAACCAGCAAAAGTTTAATGGTAAAAATGGCCTCAGTTGTTATCTGCTTACTTACATGATACAAATAAGTTTTTACTTCTCTCAGCCTTGTGCAGCCAACAGAGCTATGAGAAAGTAAGCTGTAGTCTGGTATCAACTAAATTGTTAACTAAACTCTAACTGCAGGGCCAAATTTTGCCTGCATAGGTGTATTCAAGAATTTGCCTTATGAAATGTTGTATGATGATGTGTGAATCAGAAAAATCCCAATTTTTAAATCCCAGGTTGAGTTTGCAGGGCTGGAAGTTTGTTTTTTCTCATCTAACGGCTTTTCACTTGAACGAGCAAACTTGCCTTTGACATCATTGAGAAACAAGAAATGTGGAACCCCACAATGTGACCTTGATACAGTCTCTTTTCAGAGTAGAGCTGTGGTTAAGAATTTCCTTGGTTTTTCAGTTTCATTTAGCCTCATTTTGGGTTAAGCTAAAGAGATGATATAATAAATAATGCTACAGTATTCTTCTTAAGCAATTATTGCTATGGGATAATAGCCAAGTATTGAAGAAAACATGTCCTTAATGAATTAGCCTGTTACCACATGATTTTAAACAGTAAAGGTTTTGTTTTTGATAGATCTTTTTGTTAGGTTTGAAGAGGGTTTGTCAGCCCCATTTTTGTCACAGGGGGCATCAACTTCGGTCGAGCCTCTGAGGGCATAAGGGCCTGTGTGGATCAAATTGTACATTCAGAGCCTCAGTTTGAAATACTGTGTGGTCCTTACACTGCTATCTAATGCAGAGAATTAAACCCAGGGTATCCTTCTTATCTTAGTACTGCTCAGATTATTGATATTTTATTGTCCTAGTGGTGGATCATTTCTTGTTTAGGGTGAAACAATCTCCTCATAGCAAAGCTGCTTCAAATGGTTGAGTTACAAATAAACAGCTGAATTGACCCTTAACTTCCTGGCAATAATAGTCAGGTAGTTTTAAACCCTTTCCTTGCATTATATAGCTTGTTTAACCTTTTCTTTGTCACTCCCCATCTCAGCCACCTTTCTCTAAGCATTCTGATTTGTTTGTTTTGGAAGACTTCATCTTGAGGTTGTCTTTCACTTTGCTCATGTAATTGGTGGTGGTCATTTTTTTCCAGCTCCCGAAATTCTTAGGTGTTTGTTTTATCTGAATTGATAATCTATTGGACACTTTTGATCATAGGCTCTGGTTCTCTGTGATGGAGAATTTGGTCAGTCATTGCCTAAATTTTAGGGTGTGCCTACATGGAGATTTGTCTCTGTAGTGTAGGTCTATACTACGCTAGCTGAGCTACATCGGCATGGCTATGCTGACGTAACCCTATAGTATAGATGCAGCAAGGGGTTTTTCCATCAGGGTAGAAACACCACTTCTCCTAACAGAAGCATTCTTCCATTGACCTAGCTGCATCTACACTGGCAGTTAGATTGGCATGACTACATCAGTCAGTGGTGTGTTTTTTCACACCGCAACCGAGGCAGCTATGTTGACCTAACTTTTTAAGTGTAGACCAAGCCATAATCTGTGGTCAGCTGGGGTGTAAATCTACAGAACACTAGCCTGTCATGCACTAAGTGGCTGTTTCCAACAGCAGTAGATCAAAGCACAGTATGAAATTTTTAATGCATACTAACAGGGTCCACATGATCACTTAGTGCACCCCAGACTACAGTGCTGTAGATTGACTCTCCAGTGTACACTAAGTCTCCACATAACAAGCCCCTGTACTAGTGAGATATTGTCCCATTAGTTGCTGTCATTTTAGGGAATCTGGATTATTTTAAACAGGTTTGCTAGACACTCATTATGAAATAAATTAATGGATTCAGCTACGTAATACTGCTCTCTCCACTGCATGTTTTAGTTTGTAAGTTCACCGATTTAGGAACTCTGTTTTCCTTTATACGTGTACAGACTTTAGCCCATTTTGAGACCTACTGTAATAACATCACTATTACTACATGGAATAAACTGCTTTAGATCTGTTTAACGTTGTTTTGTTTATTTTTACCTTTCTTGATTTAAAGGCAGTTGTGATCAGAAAAGTGCCTGAGTTAAAAATCACAACTTCACATTGAAAAGTGCTCCTTCTTGTCACAGTCCTGTCCATGCCCTTTACTGAGTAAAATAAGTCTACTGCTTCTGTTAGCCAATATATCTGTGAAAGGCCAAACTGGATCCTTCCCATAAGGACCACAGCACCTTGCAGGGTCATTCCCTAAATTGTAATTGCAGACTCTTTTATTATTGGCCATGTCATAGCTGGGGGGGTGGGGTAGGAGAGAATAAAACATCATGACTTTCAGATCTCA
Organism: Lepidochelys kempii; assembly: GCF_965140285.1. Classification (NCBI taxonomy): domain Eukaryota; kingdom Metazoa; phylum Chordata; order Testudines; family Cheloniidae; genus Lepidochelys; species Lepidochelys kempii. Next base: position 99,441,733 of record NC_136380.1, read on the forward strand.
GGTTGTCTTTGCAGGGCAGGGAAGCAGAAAAACACTGTTAATTTGTAAACAGCACAAACTAGATATAGATGTAATTGAGGTAATAAATGTAGAACCCCACTATGTTGTTCCTAGAATGGCTTTGAATATAACTGACCTGTATGCATCCACTTTTCAGATGCTATGGTGATGTGAACTCTATCAATTTGGATCTGTTACTTTTTAATCTCTTTTGGAACTTTCTCCTCCTGCTGAGTCTCTACTTTAAAGCAGTGCTTGAGTCCTAAAAACAGAAGTGCCAAAACACACCATTTCGCCTCAGAGGTGCTGACCATGCATACTGCAAGGTAAAGAATGAAACCAATGGCCAAGTACTAGAACACCATTCCCGCTCCCCAAAATAGCTCTGGGATGGCATTCTGGATCTGGAGCATCCTTGCTCGAGTCATGCACTGCTTTAAAGGGGCCTAAGGATCCTCTTGAAAGAACCACTCCTAGACAAATTATGTCGAGGGCTCCAGCCCACATGGTTCTCTTGAGAGGAGAGCAAAGACTGTTGGGGCCATGTGCCTTCCAAATACTGGCTAGTAGGGTTAGGGGAAGCTTAGTCGACCCCTTCCTCTTGTCCCCTGGTGCTGCTGGAAACTGCCGCTAAATATCATATGTAGCTGAATGTCAAGTTCTGTTATCTGTTTTACTTTATCTGATTTATTGTAGCTTCCGACACTGTTAGATCATAAGCTCATATGTACTGTTTAATTGTTTATATTTTCTTTTCAGCTTGGTGCTCAAGTGCTTTGAATTGTATCTTCCAGATAGTTTCATGTGTTTGTATGGCAAGAATTCATCTCCAGTTTATTATTTAGATATAAGCGTTATTTTTAGGTTCCTCTTTTGGCCCTTTGCTTTCTTTTATCTATACCCTGTTAAGGATTTAATAAAAGCATCTGCCTGGATTTCAGTAATATCTCTGTGCAGACTGTCTTCCGATCTTTATATTTTCCAGTCATTCTGAGGCTCTCTTTCTGCATAACTCAAATAGTCTGTTTGACTATCAGAGTGATATGTTAGGCTTTTCTAATGCTGCAAGTAGGCAACAGAAAGGCCATGTGCTTGGGTTCAAGTATACAGATCTTGTCCTTTATAGATAAGCTTCCTGTGCAGTCTAATCTCTGTGTAACAAGGTATCTTGGTACTTGTTTGACTCCTATATCCTATGTTCTTCATATCATTTCAGTTGTAAATGATCTGGATTTCACTGGATTAAAATATGTAACTTTTATTTTACTACAAAACTTTTGCCATGAAAGATGCGGTGCATACCATGGTCATTTCTTGGGATGACTATGCTCTTGGACTGTATATATGGGTTGGTCTTTTGTTTTCTTTTTTAGTTTATCCAGTATTCTGCTGCTTGTTATTTGCTGTAACTCTTATTTTCATGTTACATCACTGTTTATGCCCTGAGGATGTCCCTCCTGGTCCGGCTCATTGACCCACTCTTCTTAACCAGTCTTCTGGGATGTAAATCTGACGCCTTTTGTAGCAGTACAAATCATTTAAAAAAGGAAAAAAGGGAAAACACTTTTTGAATTGCTGATATTTTTACAGGACTGGTTTGTAATGGCAGGGTCAGTTTGATAGATTAACATCAGACAAATGTATCTAGCTGCTAATCTTGGGAATATGTTGAGCTGTTTAGCAGTGTTGTCTCAGTGAATCATAATGGAGCTGAATTCAGAATGTAGGTTTTATGCGATGCCTCTATTTTCATCAGAATTGTTGTGTTCAGAAGTGACAGTTGTCAGAGACTGTGACGAGGGCTGTCAGGCCTAGTGGTTGGAGCAGGAATCAGTAGCAAGGAAAAGGAGCCTAACGTCAGAGCTGGAATCAGAAAGGAGGAATCGGAGCCAAGGGTTAGAGCTGGAGTCAGAGGTCAGATGTCAGAGCTGAAGTTGGAAGCCAGGAATCTGAGCCAATGGTCAGAGCCAGGTATGCTGGAGTAAGGCAGGGCAAAACAGGAAGGCTGGGAACAAGCAGAGGCAGGAGCTAACAGCCATGGGCAAATGCTTTGAGCAGTGGCTGAACAGTTTCTGGGCTTAAGAGCTGTTCTGATGACTGTTCCTGCCAATCAGGCAGCATACTGCAGGCCAGCTGCACTAATTAGGTTGCCTGGAGACCATCTCTGCTGCAGGCCCTGATTCCTGACAATAGTCAGCTTGACTTACAAATATTGGCATTAGGGTCGGTGCCCTGCTTCCCCATTCTTAGTTATCATTACAGGTATAAGAGTAGCAGCCGTGTTAGTCTGTATCCGCAAAAAGAAAAGGAGGACTTGTGGCACCTTAGAGACTAACAAATTTATTTGAGCATAAGCTTTTGTGAGCTTTTGTGAGCTTTTCATCGGATGAAGTGAGCTGTAGCCACAAAAGCTTATGCTCAAATAAATTTGTTAGCCTCTAAGGTGCCACACGTGCTCCTTTTCTTATTACAGGTATAGTTACATATTGTGTGTATGTCAGGATGTCAGAAGTACTGAATCAGTTATTTTTCCTTGCTTCTGAATTCTTGAAAATCCATGCTGAGGACTGCATTAGGAGATAAGGAAATCTCTTTCTTCTTCTTTTACAGTGGATGGATGGGTGTAATTACAAGTTAAGATTCTCCAGCTGTTGTCAATTTTACTATCGGAAAGTTGAAGAAAAATTCCTTTGACTCTAATTCCAAGGAAAGCTAAACACCATTTTGAAGTTGGAGGTTGGAATGGAAGTTTGTATTTGACAGGATTACATGTTTGCCTGCTGGATGTGTCCCCCACATTAGGCTCTGGCAGTATCTGAGTTATCAGGACACCAAGTCAACTGTAAACTGCAACACTGCTAATTACATGGTGCCTTTGGTATGGGTTTATAAATCACTCTCAGAAATCTATTTAACTAGCTGCTGATCCTTAGTTTTGTTTCATGACCTTTGTTCTGGCAGGTTATTAACTGTATGTGAATTTGACGAAACTGTGCCATTGTGGGGAGAAACAAGACAACTTACTTCTGTGAAGCAGTGAGGATTTAACAAAAAGCCCAGCCCACACCTTTTTTTGTGTTTTACTGAATCATTCTCTTTTTGTGCCAGCCTCTCTCTGTCAGAAGATAGTGTAATACAATGAATTGGTCCCTTTGCACTGCAGCCAGCATGAGCATGCAATTTATAGGAGCAAATTAATCTCCTGTTTGTTTTGGATAGATGACAAGTTGAGTCAGTTATGTTACTTTGATACTGGGATATTACTGAGTCCTTTCTATAATGATTAATTTTAGTGAAACATCATTACCATTACCTTTTTTCTCCCCTCCTGAAGACGCTTCCTACACCATCACAGGGCCTAATAACATCAGCCACACTATCAGAGGCTCGTTCACCTGCACATCCACCAATGTGATATATGCCATCATGTGCCAGCAATGCCCCTCTGCCATGTACATTGGTCAAACTGGACAGTCTCTACGTAAAAGAATAAATGGACACAAATCAGATGTCAAGAATTATAACATTCATAAACCAGTCGGAGAACACTTCAATCTCTCTGGTCACGCAATCACAGACATGAAGGTCGCTATCTTAAAACAAAAAAACTTCAAATCCAGACTCCAGCGAGAAACTGCTGAATTGGAATTCATTTGCAAATTGGATACTATTAATTTAGGCTTAAATAGAGACTTGGAGTGGCTAAGTCATTATGCAAGGTAGCCTGTTTCCTCTTGTTTTTTCCTACCCCCCCCCCCCCCCCCAGATGTTCTGGTTTAACTTGGATTTAAACTTGAAGAGTGGTCAGTTTGGATGAGCTATTACCAGCAGGAGAGTGAGTTTGTGTGTGTATGGGGGTGGAGGTGATGTGAGAAAACCTGGATTTGTGCAGGAAATAGCCCAACTTGATTGTCATGCACATTGTGTAAAGAGTTGTCAGTTTGGGTGGGCTATCACCAGCAGGAGAGTGAATTTGTGTGGGGGGGTGGAGGGTGAGAAAACCTGGATTTGTGCTGGAAATGGCCCACCTGATGATCACTTTAGATAAGCTGTTACCAGCAGGACAGTGGGGTGGGAGTAGGTATTGGTTCATATTCTCTGTGTATATATAAAGTCTGCTGCAGTTTCCACGATATGCATCTGATGAAGTGAGCTGTAGCTCACGAAAGCTTATGCTCAAATAAATTGGTTAGTCTCTAAGGTGCCACAAGTCCTCCTTTTCTTTTTCCTACAAATAGTAGCCAACACCTATTCCTTTGTGTAGCACTTAACAGTAGATATCACACCCTATCTCTCACTTCCACTGCAAGACCTAGAAATAATGGAGTGTGTGAATGATAGAATGGCATGTCTTGTTCAACAGTTATAATCAGTGTTGCCTTTAGACCTTCAATTTTTTTTTCTGTCAGCAAGTTTTCCCTAGTTATCTTTTAAATAATCTGTGGAACCTGCTTGCTTAATTTTGTCAGTGAAGCTGGTAAAACAGCATACAGGGCCCTTACAAAATCCTCTGAATATATCATGTCCTTCCTGACATAAAAAGAAGAGAAAAATGTACAAAAATATATAGCCCTTGAGATTACATCTCCCATTATGTCTCCCAGTACTTACAATATAAAGTTTGTGGTATTATTTTATTTTCCAATACTATGTCTTAAAAATGCAAAACTCCTTTACAAACTTCTCCTTTGCTCAGTGAGCTCAAATGAGGTTGCCAGCCAAATAGCCTGAATGCTAACCTAGGGGCAAGTTTATTGCTTCTTTGACATCATGTGAAAGACTTTTCCCTCTCTTACGATGTTGGGATATATACACACTTCCAATGGCTGAAAGCTGAAGCTAGACATACTGAGACTACAAGTAAAGCACATATTTTTAACTGTGTGGGTAATTAACAATTAGAACAACTTACTGAGGAAGGCGGTGGATTCTCTGTCATTTGAGATCTTTAAGATTAGATGTCTTTCCAAAAAAAAATCATGTAGGTCAATCACAAGCTATAGGTTTGAGGCAAGAATCATTTGGTGAAATTCTGTGGCCTGTGTTGTGCAGGAGGTCAGACTAGATGATCATAATGGACCCTTCTGGCCTTAAAATCTATGACTCTATCTTGGGAATTACATCTGTTTACCATGACCACAAATTGTGGTTTCTTTTGTTGGCATGGAAAACTTTGAAGACCAGTTTTGATATGTTGTGGATCATTGTGAATAGCTTTATTCTGCAAATATCTTGTGTGCTTTTTAATCCTCCTAGGAAAGTTACATGATTCCTGAGCCTTTGGTTTTTAAGTTTGAAGGCTAGCTGATGATGATGATGTGTTAGTATTTTTTATAACAATTTTGATAAGCGTGGCAGGTGTTTGTAAAGAAATAGTTGTAGGTCAGCATTTGCTCACCACTCTGACAACATCATAAACTGTAGATTTCCTTTAAATCCAACTTCTCTGTGTACCAAATGAGAGTGGTTATATAGTAGAATGCTTTACTGTGTATTCCGCATTTCAATCTTCGTTATTCAGCAGTATTTTGTAAAGCAATTACTCTGCTATTTGTAGCTGGTTAGTAATACAAAAAAAAGGAACATTTTTTTATATAAGGAAAAAAGACTTGTCAGACAAAAGGTAAAATACATAAGTGATTTAGCATCCTCTTTTTAGAATCATAGAATCATAGAATATCAGGGTTGGAAGGGACCCCAGAAGGTCATCTAGTCCAACCCCCTGCTCAAAGCAGGACCAATTCCCAGTTAAATCATCCCAGCCAGGGCTTTGTCAAGCCTGACCTTAAAAACCTCTAAGGAAGGAGATTCTACCACCTCCCTAGGTAACGCATTCCAGTGTTTCACCACCCTCTTAGTGAAAAAGTTTTTCCTAATATCCAATCTAAACCTCCCCCACTGCAACTTGAGACCATTACTCCTCGTTCTGTCATCTGCTACCATTGAGAACAGTCTAGAGCCATCCTCTTTGGAACCCCCTTTCAGGTAGTTGAAAGCAGCTATCAAATCCCCCCTCATTCTTCTCTTCTGCAGGCTAAACAATCCCAGCTCCCTCAGCCTCTCCTCATAACTCATGTGTTCCAGTCCCCTAATCATTTTTGTTGCCCTTCGCTGGACTCTCTCCAATTTATCCACATCCTTCTTGAAGTGTGGGGCCCAAAACTGGACACAGTACTCCAGATGAGGCCTCACCAATGTCGAATAGAGGGGAACGATCACGTCCCTCGATCTGCTCACTATGCCCCTACTTATACATCCCAAAATGCCCTTGGCCTTCTTGGCAACAAGGGCACACTGCTGACTCATATCCAGCTTCTCGTCCACTGTCACCCCTAGGTCCTTTTCTGCAGAACTGCTGCCTAGCCATTCGGTCCCTAGTCTGTAGCTGTGCATTGGGTTCTTCCGTCCTAAGTGCAGGACCCTGCACTTATCCTTATTGAACCTCATCAGATTCCTTTTGGCCCAATCTTCCAATTGGTCTAGGTCCTTCTGTATCCTATCCCTCCCCTCCAGCGTATCTACCACTCCTCCCAGTTTAGTATCATCCGCAAATTTGCTGAGAGTGCAATCCACACCATCCTCCAGATCATTTATGAAGATATTGAATAAAACCGGCCCCAGGACCGACCCTTGGGGCACTCCACTTGATACCGGCTGCCAACTAGACATGGAGCCATTGATCACTACCCGTTGAGCCCGACAATCTAGCCAGCTTTCTACCCACCTTATAGTGCATTCATCCAGCCCATACTTCCTTAACTTGCTGACAAGAATACTATGGGAGACCGTGTCAAAAGCTTTGCTAAAGTCAAGAAACAATACATCCACTGCTTTCCCTTCATCCATAGAACCAGTAATCTCATCGTAAAAGGCGATTAGATTAGTCAGGCATGACCTTCCCTTGGTGAATCCATGCTGGCTGTTCCTGATCACTTTCCTCTCATGCAAGTGCTTCAGGATTGATTCTTTGAGGACCGGCTCCATGATTTTTCCAGGGACTGAGGTGAGGCTGACTGGCCTGTAGTTCCCAGGATCTTTTCATGTGCTTGCTCTGTCTGTGTACATTCTAATTATTCTTTTTCCTGCATATTTTACAGTGGACTCATAATTAAGGCTACATTTTAGTCACCGGTATTTTTAGTAAAAGGTCATGGGCAGTAAACAAAAATTCATGGCCCGTGACCTGTGCATGACTTTTAGTAAAAGTACCAGTGAATAAAACCTTTGGGGGAGGGCTGCCCAGGGGCCCCATGGGTGCTGGGGGAGGGTGGCCTTGCTTCTTGGGGTGGGGGGATGGCGGCGTGCAGCCTGGGTCGCCTGCTGTGCTGGGAGAGGGGGGTATTTGGCGGGGCCAGTAGACTCCCTACCTACCTTTCTCCACGCCTCCCTCCCTCCCAGCAGCAGCAGAGTTTGGGTGTGGGAGGGGGCAGGGGGTTGGGGCACGGGACAGGGTGAGGCGGTCTCTGGGTGGCACTTACCTGGGGGGCCCCCAGAAGTGGCGACATCCCCCTTGCTCAGCTGCTAGCCAGAGTCTTGGCCAGGCAGCTCTGCATGCTTCCTCTGCCAATAGCACTGGCTTCGCAGCTCCCATTGGCCTCCCATTGGGAGCTGCGGGGATGGTGCCTGCAGGCGGAGGTAATGTGCAGAGCTGCCTGGCCACGCCTCTCCCAGCAGCTGAGTGAGGGGGATGTCGCCTCTTCCGGGGATCCCCCAGGTAAGTGCCACCCAGAGCTCGCCTCACCCTATCCCATGCCCCAAACCCCTGCCCCGTCCCACACCCAAACTTTGCTGCGGGGGTGATGTTGGGTGTCAGGTAGAGTCTACAGAACATGGAATCATAGTGGCAAATTAGTGCCTTCTCCGTGAATACAGAAGCAGAGGTGCGAGCAGCACATTATTGTCCTTTAACCCTCATTCCTTTGTAGGAATTACGAGGTTGCCAGGGGAACCTTAGGTGCCTTGGAACACATGTGAATTGCGTTCTTAATACATCACTTGCTGTAGTCCTATCTGCTCTTCCAGTTTGGACTGAGCACAAAACAAGCCTGCTTCTCTTCTTGGAGTGGGGATAGGTGGACGTACGACTGGATTCATAAAGCATGCACAATAACTAGGCTGCTGCTGTCAGACTCTGCACTTACATTTCTCCCACTTATGGTGCTCAGAATGTTCAGCAGTTTTGGCCTTTCATAGTCCAAATACCAGTGAAGAAACATTTACTATAAAAGACAAGGGCACTCTCTTCCTGAATACAACAGATTGAGCTGGGTATGAGTACAGTACTTCTATTGTTCTGTACTAAAAGCCTTGAAACAACATTTGTGTGTAGGTGTCAGTTTTCTAAGCAGTTTTTTTTTCCCTTTCTTGTTTAAAAAACTGGCAGCGATTCTTTAAAGTTGGCAGTTGTTTGTTTTATATTTTGTATAGGCCTCCAGGCTTTTCTTTGACCCAGCTGTTTAACTTCTTTTCTGTATTGGATCAGGATCAGTGTTTACACAATGAACTAGTGCTATCTGCAGGATTTTGTAATAAAGGGTGAAGGCAGGAACTTAAATATAAGAACTATTGTTGATAAAGTATTTTAAGGGTCAGTGGGTTTTTTTTTTTTTGTGCCTGCATGAAAGCAAGTGACTGATAACATGGCTAGAGTGTAATGTGGACAGGAACTGAAGAACCATGGCGCACAGTGTTGCTATTGCACCTCAGTCATACGCTGCAACTCCAGGGCTGTTTCTGAGCCAAGCTTTCCTGAGTAAGGGCTATTAGGCCTTGGCTCCAGTGTAACTGTGTCACCATTGGCTGTTTATAGATAAATCCCCACTGAGTTCTAGGATGAAACAAACCTCATTTTATTTTGACTGAACCCAGATATGAATTGTAAAATATCCTGAATTTGCCAGATGTACTTAACACACTGTACCACCTAATCCCCTTCCTTCCTTTTCTTTCCCCAGACTACTGACCTACACGTGGCTATGCATTGTGAGAGTATGGGGAGCACGCAGCACCATTTGGGAAACTAACAAAATAAGCTTGAGCAAGAGTGTGCCCCCTCAACATCATATTGCGTGAAATGTTATATCCTCTTTTTGCAAGTGGAAGAGCCTATCTGCAGTAGAATTTACAGCTAACTCTTTACTGGACAGGAAGATGCAAATCAGCCTGCGTCGGAGCACTGTATCAGAAATCCCCGCCTTCCCCAGGCATATGCCACTTTTGCCCTCTCAGGAGCCAGGATGATCTGGACTGAGTTATAGGGAACAGATGAAGAATGCCCTCTCTCTGGTCAAGGAGCCCTGGGGCCCTGAGGGCTGGGGGAGAGAGATGTTGTTGTTGTCGTTGTCAGGCACTTAGTAGCCAAAGGTTATGAAAGATGGAGTCCCCAGGCTGAGTTCAGGTCTACTTATCTGGACTCTGGGAAGTAAAGGCATAAACTGCAGTTAATCCTCCCAAACATCAGGGGTTCAAGCAGGCAGCCTGGTGGAGTCTCTGCCTCCCCCTCTGGCTGCTATTTACCTTTTCTGCTAATTCCCAGCCTGCATGGAACAGCAGGTAGGAAAGACACCAAGACTGCATCAGTGCCCTAGGGGCAGGATAGGCGAGGGGCTTGGGGGAACAGCAATTGAAGAGGGACAGGATTGCATTAGGGACTGCACCAAGGAGAGGACTAGAGGCTGAAGGGGCCAGAGACATAATCTGAATGGGGGAGACTAATGAGGGGCAAGGGCAAAAGGGGAGACTCCCCAACTCCCTCTCCGATTCCAAACAATCCTCACCACCCGAGCTGCTTCAGGCTCCCTTTTGCATCCTGTGAGGGTATGTCCACGCTGCAGTTAGACACCTGTGGCTGGCCCATGCCAGCTGACTCAGGCTAAGGTCTGTTTAATTGCGATGTAGATGTTCAGGCCTAGATTGGACCCTGGGCTCTGGGACCCTGCGAGGTGGAAGCATCCCACAGCTCTGGCCAGCTGTGGGTGTCTAATTGCAGTGTAGACGTACCCTTTACTACTTCTTAAGATCCCACCCACCTTTCCACTTCACTCCAGTAACCCCAAGCGCTCTCACACCCTGCAACCACACCTCCTACAAACTCGCCCGGTTACCCTAACTCCATATGAGCCTTCCCCACCTCTTTTGAGGGGTGCAAGAAATCAGGTCCTCCTTCCCCACAACAGCTCCCCCAGTCTGGTAGAATTCGGTGAGGGCAGTCACACATGGAGCTGCACAAAACTTGGCAGCTACGCCAACACCCTATTTCTCCTTTCTAACATGTCCCATGATCTCCCTTATTTTCCCAACTGCATACATCCATGGAAATGCTCAGACAAAATCCGCTCACACCCCTCACATATATTGTGGGGCTTGAAAAATGTACCAGATGCTTAAGAAGCCAGAGGAATACATTAAGATGTCCCACTGTGCAACAGTAACACACAAGTGAGAAGCCAAGTCCAACCTCTTGAACAAAAGGGAAAGTTACTGGGATTCATTCCAGGGTGCTGTTCCCAGCATTGCCATGATTTTATTATAAATCTAGCAATATTTGGTGATTTTCTTAAAGTCCCAGCTTCTGGAACCATGTCATTACATAAAAATCTGGCCTTCAGTTTTTTAAAAAAGGTAATGTTCCACCACTTATGGTTGCAGAGAAAAGCTTGAAAACATGATCTAAGTGCACCCTAAAGGCTGGAATGCAGATAACAATGAAAAAAAACCAAGCTTTAAAAAACCAAAAAACAATTATTGTTAAGCTAGTCTCATGATTTTTGAATGTTTGAGTTTGGCAACACTGGAGAGTGGATGGTGCTTGAGGGAGGGTGAGAGAAGAGAGATGCTGCAGATGTGAGTATCATGTGAAATGTATAAATTTTGGCAGGTCAATACTGAGAGAGAGATCTTAGAGCAGGGGTGGCCAACCTGAGCCTGAGAAGGAGCCAGAATTTACCAATGTATATTGCCAAAGAGCCACAGTAATATGTCAGCAGCCCCCCATCAGCTTCCCCCACCCCGCTCTCAGCACCTCCCACCCACCGGCAGCCCTATTGATCAGCGCCGCCTCCTCCCTTCCCGATCTCGCACCTCCCGATCTCGTGGCATGCAGGAAGCTCTGGGGCTGGGGGGATGAGCGAGGGCACTGCAGGCTCAGGGGAGGGGGCAGGAAGGGGTGGAGTGCAGGCAGGGCCTGTGGCAGAGCCAGGGTTGAGCAGTGAGCACCCCCCCAGCACACTGGAATGTTGGCGCCCCAGAGTCGGTGCCGATACATGGAGCCGCATATTAACTTCTGAAGAGCCGCATGTGGCTCTGGAGCCACAGGTTGGCCACCCCTGTCTTAGAGGGAGAGGTGGGAAGGACAAAAATTACAGGGATACAGGTACAGAACATAATGGGGGGAGAGAAGGATGTGTGAAGGCCGAAGGAGGGGGGAAAAAGCAGAAACAGAGGCATACAGAAGACGATGCACTATAATTTAGTACAGAAAATAGAAAGCAGAAAATAGTAGAAACCAGGAAAGGAAAGAAGGTATAGCAAAAGCAGGAGAAACACAGTAAATATACATTTTAAAAATAAATAGAAGGTTAACAGTATATTAGTTAAAGATCTCAAACAGTGAATTGAGGTCACTTGGCACCTTGAAGGATCAGGCCTGTTTATTTGTAACTGAATAAACAATGCATATGGCTTCCCCTGCTGCGGTAACCCTTTCTGAATAGTACAGAGTAAGAGACGGAGTTGTAAGGAAAAGCTTTTTACTATCTCTTTCTGCCCCTTCCTACTTATATGCTGTTATGCAGAATGTGGTATAGCCCTTCGGTTGAGTTCCCACATGCTGTTCGTAAAACAGAAGTGTAGATTTTCTAGTTTAGCTGTGGCTGGACTGCTATCATGGAGTAGCCATCAGATAGAAAAATGTAAATGCTTATGGTATACGAAAGACACAATGTACAGTTGTGAGAGAGGGTCTGGAACTTTGTGCCTAACTGATAACTCATAACAACAGAAAGTTTGTGTGTGGAGGCGGTATATTGAGGAAAATGCAGATCTATGTATTTCAAAGGACAACACAGAAACTGGCCAGGGCAGAGATGTGCAGATTTGACAGTGATGTGCAATTTTTAAACTAGGTTGTTATGCCTTTGAAAGGCTGCTATTAAGGGTCTTCATATCCTTAGTGAGGCATGTCTCAGAGAAAACAATGAACTCAAAATGCTATTATATGTAGGTTGCTGTAGGAAATTGGTTTGGAGAATATGGGTGGCTGTCCTAGATCCAGGGCAGTGTGTTGGACATGCAGGCTGACCCAGAAGGACACAAGAAGAAAGATCACTGCAGTATGTTGGCCAGTTGGGGAAGCGGAAAGGCTGACCAAAGTAGTCAGAGAGGAAAGCGCCAGGTTTTTCATTTTTCTTTATCTTTGTAACTAAGCTGAGAAGGTGTTATCTAGCTTAGTTTATAAGAACTGTAAATCTAGATATGTTAAGCAACCTAGTTTTTGTTTTTAATTTTGTTTTCTCTCAGGTTTTTAATAAATCTAGTTTTTGTTAAGATTGCTGTTTTATGGGTAATTTCATGCAGACTTCCCCAGAGAAAAGAGGACCTCATAACTTTTATGGAGAGGTTCAGAAGAGTAAAGAGTGTCTGGAACGTAGAGTCTATTCTCAGGCTTGGTCAAGTAACTTGGACAAAGATGTCCTATCTCAGAGAGTTGTGTTACCATCAGACTGCAACAGGCAAACACAAGGGTGCCTGAAGGACTAACCAGGAGATAAGAGTTGACCGTGGTATTGTTTACAAGAGTTAGATACTTTAAAAGCCAATCTTGAAATAACTCATTTTGGTGTGTATTTTACCTGTTCTTGCAATGGCATGAGAGAGCTGTCTAAGATACATCACTCCTATGTCTATACTATGAGCTTTATTTTTACATTCAGTGATTGATTTTGCTAAAATATTCAGCACCAGTAGGCATTTAGTTTATTGCTAAACAATACACAGGTTTTTTTAACTCGTGTTCTGTTATATTTTTTTCATAAAGTAGATTACAAGTAAATAAGTACATATTCTATAAAGAAATAATTGTTTACTTCTCCTTTCTCCATATGCTAATGGAAGGGAAGATTTCATTGTTTCTAGTATGGCAATCACAAAATTGATATATAGAAGACTAAGGTGTTCACTTTTTAGTTTGCCTTTTGGAACATTGAACAGTTTTAGGAAAAGTTTAGTGTCTAACACACTGAACTGGTAAGAAATGTTCCCAGTAAAATTTGTGTCCCTACTTGCATATTTCTTATTGGCATCTTTGTAACACACACACATCTTCATGAGATATTTAACAGTAATCGTAATTTTATTTTCCTCTTGGTAACTGGGTGAGGAGTAGTAAATTAATCCAATCAATTATGTTAATTTTCTTTGCCATTAGATAGATGAATTAGATATTGATAAAGATCTTAAGTGTGTGATATTTCCTTTGGAGTATGATTCAGCCCTTGGAATGGTAGAAATCCATGGGCAGTTAAAGGAATATAAATATAAACCTTTCAAAAGTGGAGTGTAAAATACTTTTCCCAGAACAAATCACTTGAGGGATCTGGCGAGGCCAAGGGAGCAAGTCATTTGCAGCTTAGAGAAAAATCTCTTGAAATTGTCACTTGGTTGTTGGCAGTTCTATTGCTACAGAGCTGACTGGTACAGATTTAGGGCTCAGTGCCCAAAGAATGGCCCCAAGAGTTGTGAAATGTGGCTCACAGCCAGTCACCTGCCTCCTCTAATTGTAGGATGAAGAGGATAAAGCTGTTCAACACCAGGATTTATTTCTCATGAACAGAAGAATCAATTTATATTAATCTGTCAAGGAAAATTCAGGTACAAGTAAATATTAAGTTGTGTACATTTATGTATGCTACAATTTGAAAACAAGGTGCAGCCCTTGGACTCCTTGGACTGTGTGAGAAGCTGGGAATAATTTATATTTTATTGAGGTATTTTTCACTCCTACTGATGCCTTATCAGTGGCTTTCATTTTTGAAAAAAGAAGGAACTCCACTATGCACACAGGTAGTCTGATAAAAAGTAAAGGAGTACTAGTGGCACCTTAGAGACTAACCAATTTATTTGAGCATAAGCTTTCGTGAGCTACAGCTCACTTCATCGGTAGTCTGATAGTTATTTTGGTTACCCTGCTTTCTCTCACTTCCATAACAAGATCCTCCCCACTCTCCATTGATGCCACAGTATGCAATTATTTCTGTGTATCTTAGATAAGTGGGGAGAGTTGTATTCAGCTTTGGGAATACTGTCTTGAGTGCAGCTGCAGAGCCAGGAGAAAGAACTTGCATACAGTTTGATTGCCCCCACAAAATCTATTGATCTGTTCTTTGTATTGAAATGTATTGAAAGCCACTCCAAGGTTTAGCTGAGGGGCGGAGAGGCTTCCCCCTCCCAGCGCTTTGCCTGGGTTTGGCACACACAGGGCTTGGCTCCTCCTGGCCAGCGCCCTGGGCCAGAGGGTCTTGAGCTTTCCTGGGGTGTCAGCCAAGCCAGAGGCAGTGCTGGGGGAAGGAGGGAGCCTGCTGACCAGGCTGTTGGTGAGCTGAGCACTCCGACCAGGGGCTGGTTCTCTGCAGAGTGTTGGAAGCAGGACGTGTCCCACTGGGGGAGATATGGAGAAGTAGGGGGCTGCGGGGGGCGGGGTGAAGGAGCAAAGCAAGGAGGACAGCGAGACAGGGAGCACATAAAAGGCCGATGGGTGGGCAGCAGAGGCGACACATAACCAGCCACCTGGAGCCTGCCTGCACTCACCAGCCACCGCAGCTTGCAGCGCCCAGCCAGTACTGGCTGGAAATGGGATGGAGGGGCAGGGTCCTGCTGTCTGAGAGCTGGCACGCAGTGGGGCTGCGCTGACAGACCAGCAAGGGGAGTGGCTGGCTCCAGGCTCTGCATTTTTGCCCCACCACCAGCCTTGCACACCTAGCCTCATTGTCAGCCACTGGACTCCCACCTACCCCCTACTCACTGCTGGTGGGCGGGCAGCTGGCGAGCAGGGATCCAGCCAGCAGCAGAACCTGCCAGTATTGATGGGGGGGGTGGGGAAGAGAGAAAATACAGGACAATTTTTTCATTTTTAAGAAAAAGTTGGGACACCTGCAGGAGGACTTAAATACGGGACAGTCCCTTTAAAAATGGGCTATCTGGTAATCCTAAATTAGCTGCTTCAATAGCTTTTCCATCAGTATACCTGCCTCTTCATTGGGGTGTTTGTCGGCATAGTTGTGTCAGTCAGGAGTGTGGTTTTTGCCCCCCATCCTTGACTGATGTAGCTTTGCTGATGTAACTTTTAAGTTGAGACCAAGTCTGAGGCAGAGAGATGTAGATTTACACCTTCTTGTGGCAGGACAGGGTATGGAACTCCTCTCCTGGTGCTCAGACCTGTGCTTTAATCAGAAGACAGTCTTGCACCAAGTCTGTGGTATTTTTCAACAAGCTGGA
Organism: Lepidochelys kempii; assembly: GCF_965140285.1. NCBI lineage: Eukaryota > Metazoa > Chordata > Testudines > Cheloniidae > Lepidochelys > Lepidochelys kempii. Next base: position 99,457,222 of record NC_136380.1, read on the forward strand.
ATAATTCTACATCTATTCCATTTAGTCCTCAACAGAAGCTGCACAGAAATGCAGAATGTACAGATTCAAATGATTTTAAAAAATAAGGATTGATGTTGACTGAAGGCCTTCTGATTTGGACTACTTCCAGTGCCCCAGAGGTTATAAATGGAGAATATAATTCCAGTAGAATGGGAAAGAGAGTCTGGAGGGAGGTTGAGGAAGTGTGTCAAAGGGTCTCAGACTTCCTCAGCTAGTTGCTGCACATGCTAGAAGAGAAAGTGCTGCTCGCTAGTTATAGAGACAGTAGCCATGGGAATGTCAAAGATGTATCGAACTTAGTGGACTGGTATTTTGTTGTAGTTGGCTTTTATTTTACACAATTATGCATATTTTAAAAACTCAATGTACATTTTAAAAAGTTCACAGCATACTAATGTGTTACTGGATGATGTTAGGCTTTTGATAGAAAACAATTCATCCAGATATCAGCATCATCCATCCCCAGGACTGAGGAGTGTTTGCATGCTACTGATTGTGATCACAGACTCACAAACTAAGTATTTTTTAAGAGTTACAGGCAAATAGTACTAAAAAAGTCCTACTTTTTTTTAACTTTAAAGGACAAACAGGATTCTAGACAAATATCAGGTTCTGTGGAATATTTCATTATATTTTAATCTGTCTCCATATCCAGCATAGTTCAAAACTGTTGTACCTTTTAAACTTTATGGTTAATTATAGATTAAGAATTTTTCAAGATGGTTATCTGATTTTTCTCTTCTACTAGTAATACAGTAATTTTGCTTTTCAGATTGGAAAGAATAGACAGGATTATTCGTAAATAAGTTTTCTTCCAGCTGTGCAGTAGGAACCATTATTAGGATTTTTGTTTTGAGGTGTTTTTATGGAAAGGGATTTGAATTCTCATCTATTAGACTGTAGACATAATTACCTAACATAGCTGTAGAGACTTTTTCAGTAGTAGAGTTTGTTATGGAAAAGTTATTTGAGTAATTTATAAACAAAACCCAGGCCCTTGGAGTAATACAGTAAATTCTGTTTTTAAAATATTCCTCCTAGGGTAGTTGTTTATTTAACACTAAAATGTTTACCCATTTTCTGTACACATCCAATTATTGACAGATTCCCAAAGTATGCTGCAGCAATTCTGTACGGTGCTATGAGCAAGGTGATTGTGACGTTTTCGGAAAGCTGGCAGTTGTAGTAGCATTTTCCACACCCAGTTCATACTTAAGAAATAAGCAGTAAGGGTTTTAATGTAAAGGGTTTGTTTTCATGATTTTTATCATAGCTTCCTGAAACAGAGACACAGGCTAGAGGGTCAAAACCTAGGGGTTACAGTGGACAAGAAGCTGAATATGAGTCAACAGCGTGCCCTTGTTGGCAAGAAGGCCAAGGGCATTTTGGGCTGTATAAGTAGGGGCATTGCCAGCAGATTGAGGGACCTGATTGTTCCCCTCTATATGACATTGGTGAGGCCTCATCTGGAGGACTGTGTCCAGTTTTGGGCCCCACACTACAAGAAGGATATGAAAAAATTGGAAAGCGTCCAGCGAAGGGCAACAAAAATGATTAGGGGACTGGAACGCGTGACTTATGAGGAGAGGCTGAGGGAACTGGGATTGTTTAGTCTGCAGAAGAGAAGGATGAGGGGGGATTTGATAGCTGCTTTCAATTACCTGAAAGGGGGTTCCAAAGAGGATGGATCTAGATGTTTCTCAGTGGTATCAGATGACAGAACAAGGGGTAATGGTCTCAAGTTGCAGTGGGGGAGGTTTAGGTTGGATATTAAGAAAAACTTTTTCACTAGGAGGGTGGTGAAGCACTGGAATGCATTAACTAGGGAGGTGGTGGAATCTCCTTCCTTAGAGGTTTTTAAGGTCAGGCTTGACAAAGCCCTGGCTGGGATGATTTAGTTGGGGATTGGTCCTGCTTTGAGGAAGGGATTGGACTAGATGACCTCCTGAGGTCCCTTCCAACCCTGATATTCTATGTTTCTGTGAAAACAGAAATTACACATTTTGCTATTCACAATTACAGACTAACGTGATTCTTTATTCCAAATTCTTTTTTGATTTAGTTTGTTGGGTGCTACACTTAAAGTAGGAACTAAAGGCTCAAGTCATCAGTTAATAAAAGGTAGGGCGTGGAGCATTAGAAGCCTATACAGAATGTGATCTCTTTCAAAAAGAGAAACAGACTTAAACCCACAGGTTATCATTGTTTGGCTGACACATATATTACTTAGAATTTTTTTTCTGTGTCTCTTGATTTACATAGATTTAAGGTTTTCATAACTGACTGAAATATCTTCTCGAGAGCTTTCTGTTGATATGTAGGTTCCTCTGTTTGTTGTCCTGTGTTTTTGTTTATTTAAATTAGACTAAGATTTGCATGAGACACTTTCCTTTGATGCATATTGCAAAAGTTATCTTCTAATTTATCAAACATAACTGATGTGCAAAACTTCAGATATGATGCACCTATATTTTATGAACTAGTAACAACAACAAAAGGCAGTTGAGCCTCTCAATAAGCACAAAAACAAGTGGGAAGGTTTGGTTATTCCTTGAAGCATGTAATTGCACATTAAGTATAATTAGGCTGTGTGAATAATGCAGCGCATATGCAGGGTGTGCGCAAGGAGGGGCACAGTCCACCCAATAATCGGTGGGGGACTCAGAACTCCTCGTACCCCGGGGCTGTGGCAGGGAGAATGAGAGAGCTTCTCTTCGCCGGGACTGGAGGAGTTCCACTCCCTGCTGCTGCCTTGAGGCTGGAGGAGTCTAGGCCCTGCGCCTGGGCCCTGGGTCTGGAAGAGCTCTCTGCCCCCCCTTTTTCCCCTACTATGGTATTTCCTCCCTAACATGCAGTGTGCAAACTCAGCGAGGTCACACACGTATCCCTATAATGTGAAGTTATGGATGCATGTGTGCCTATAGTAACTCCTCGCTTAACATTGTAGTTATGTTCCTGAAAAATGCGACTTTAAGTGAAATGATGTTAAGCGAATCCAATTTCCCCATAAGAATTAATGTAAATGGGGGGGGGGTAGGTTCCAAGGAAATTTTTTTCACCAGACAAAAAGCTATTTTATTTTATATTACATTATATTATATTATATTTACACACACACACACACAGTATAAGTTTTAAACAAACAATTTAATACTGTACACAGCAATGATGATTGTGAAGCTTGGTTGAGGTGGTGAAGTCAGAGGATGGGATATTTCCCAGGTAATGCCTTACTGCTAAATGATGAATTAGCATTCAGCTGATCCCTCAAGGGTTAACAAGTTGTTAATGTAGCCTCACACTCTACAAGGCAACACGAATGGAGGGAGGGGAGACAGCATGGCAGACCGAGACAGACACACACCCTGGGGAGAGAGAGAGAGATGTGCATTGCCCCTTTAAGTACGCTGACCCCATTCTAAGTACATTGCCTTTAAAAAAAAAAATCAGGAAGTTTAGACAGCAGCTGTGGCCAGCAAGCTCTCTCTGTCCTGAGCCCTGTCCTGTACCCACCCTGCTTTATATGGAGAAGGGGTAAGGGGAGGCAGGAGCAGGGGGGAAGGGGACATCCTGACATTAGTCCTCGTCTTCCCCCCTCCCCTGCACAGCAAGTAGGAGGCTCCCAGGAGCTGCTCTAAGGCAGAGGGCAGGAGCAGCACATGGCAGTGGGGGGTGGGACAGCTGAACTGCCGGCAATTGGTAGCCTGCTGGAGGGCTGCCACACAGGGAACTTAAGGGAGCGGGGAGCTGATAAGGGGGCTGCTGGTTCACCCTGGTTCCAAGCCCCCACCAGCCAGCTGCAAGGGGCTGCTCTTCCTACACGCAGTGGACAAAGCAGGCGGCTGCCAAACAACGTTATAAGGAAGTACTGCACAACTTTAAACGACCATGTTTCCTAATTGATCAGCAACTTAACAACGAAACAATGTTAACTGGCACAACTTTAAGTGAGGAGTTACTGTACTTGATTTGCACATGTTCCCCCCATAAGTTTAAGGAGGCCGTGTTGGAGGTTGATTAAAGGTACAGTTCATTGAAATGGTGAATATATTGCGGTTTATTTCTTTGTATATGATGTATGGGCGTGTGTTATGGTTTAATGTGTATAATATGTATATGTTTACTGTGCCCCTCCCAAAGCGGTAAAATTTAAATTCCTGCACATGCCCAGGTGCATACGGCTATCAGCATAGCAAGAGGCAGAATCCTGAAGCTACTTGCTTTTACTGTCAGAGAAAAAGAAGGTTGTAGCTCTCTTTGTGTGATGATGCTGTAGGCTGTATAGAGATTCTTGATTCTATGATATATCATGTCAAAGGTAACATATGGTGTGAAAAGCTGTGCGACTGGAAAATTAGCAGGGCAACACAGAGGGATAAAACCAAGGAGGCCAGAACAGCTGAAGGACAATGTGTCCAGGACAACAGACTAAGGGGAACAGGTCTTGAGCAACCAAACAGCTGTGGCTGAAGTTCATATCTGCTCACAGGTCCAAAAGAATAGTCTGAGTAGTCCCATTGGCTCTAGATAACACGTGTGCCTTTAATTCTTTGTCCAAAGTTGAATTGCAGCTCTCAGAAGTCTATTGAGAACAATACCAGTTAACTTTTAAATTGTGGCTGGTAAAGTTCTTTAAGTGTTATAGCAATATTAGGATTTTAATTAACTAATTAGTTACCAATCCTTATCCTGAATGACAAAAGGGACCAGATTGTTTTTAGGAGTTCTGAGCTGCTTTTTAAAAACTGAGCTGATAACTTGTAAAAACTTGTAAAAGTACTTTTTCTGTTACACTGCTCAAACTCTTCAGTGTTTCAAGAAAATAGCTTGTTTAGGAGAGATTAATACAGTTACTGGTCTAATTCTGTCCATTGATGCACACTGTAAGGCTCCGGTTGACTCCATTATTTGTAATATTTGTTACACTACTCCCCAGAGAGCCCAGTCAGGATAATGGCCCCATTGTGCTAGCCATTGAACAAATGTATATGAAGACAGTCCCTCTCATGAAACATTTATGAAGTTAGCTATGGGAGTTTAATTCAAATGTAGAAGGCAGTGTTTGGCCTATAGTTTGCATGAGATGTGAACAGAAATTATGGGGAACCCCCCCCCCTTTTTTTGTGTGGTTGTTTTTGATTACATTTCTGAGACAGAAGACAGTTTTGAAGAATGAGAAAATTTAGTATGGGCTCCTTCCCATTGGGTTCCTTCCCACTTTACACTGCTTTCCTGTGGGCTGACAATCCCAAAGGTTCAAACATCATGAATCAGGCCTCCTAAAATTGGCTTAAAAATCAAGTGATTTTTTTTTAAAAAAAACAACAACAACAAATGTTTGGTTCTTTTTATTTATCTTCTGGATTTTAAGCCTGTAGAGTTCATGTTTCCAGTTTTTCTTCGCTACCCTAAGAGCTATTCTCTTCCCCCTCCCCCCTTTTAAATTATAGCAGCGATTCTCTCTCTCTCTCTCCAGCATTTGGGTGCTTTAAGAAAAATACCAAAGACTCATGAGAAAATCCTGGGTTTGCACTGATGTGCTCTCTTGGTCCCATTAGTTTGTCTTTAAATGACCCAGCGTTAATCTTGCAACTTTTCTCCATAGTCTGTCCTGCACATTTGTCAATGGCTGAATGGTTGATGTTCATTTTTGAGTGTTTGGTTAACCTTCCCTCCCAAACCTTGCTTTAGTATGTATGTTGGGCTATGCAAATTGACAGTTTTATGAAAACAGACCTTAAGCTTGTCTCTCTTGTAAGCCCGATTCTCAGCTCTTTTCTTACTAACACAAATATTGGTGGTTGGGGGGGGGGTTGTAGTGAGTTTGATTGTTTCCTAAAACTAGCCTATTCTCTGTATCACTGTGTTAAATTATTCAGTAGCACTGATTTGAATTTGAATTTTAAAGTTGATTCATTCAGATGCAACAATGGTCACTAATAATGGTGCAGTCTAGAGGAGATAAAAAGATGAAGTGAGCTGTAGCTCACGAAAGCTTATGCTCAAATAAATTGGTTAGTCTCTAAGGTGCCACAAGTACTCCTTTTCTTTTTGTGATTAATGAGTTAATTGTAAAGAATTAATAGAATTCAGTACACAAAGTGATTTAATGGCAGTGTGGGGAAAAATGCAATGATGACATACTCGTTACATCCTGTTCATGTTACATGCTCATTCTATCTAAATGAATTGCGTGAGGAAAATAAATCTATGTACAGTATAGTTGTTTCTGAAAGTATTGAGATCTGCGACCGATCATTTGGGCTAAGATTATCCAAAATGGAGAAAACAAAATAGTTACAATGTTATACGTGTTATACATGGATTGTAGTTAATATTAGTTGCTTTATTATTATGTACTGTAAATCCTAACCTCATTAGTCTCTGCAGCTGGGGTAACTGATGACGGCAGGAAAGTTACAGTGGAGCCAATGTAAATATTCAGTCAACATCAATTCCTGGATATCCTCTAGGGGTTATCATAACTAATCATTATAGATTATTTTTATCTTGAATCCAACTCCTGCCAGGCTTATTTTAAAAGGTCAATTTTCAAACTTTGGGGTGTTTAAAATTAGGTGCCTACACTTGCATTTTAGAGCCTTAAGTGCCAATCTGTGTGCTGATTGGAAGCCAAAAATCATCACTTCTGTTCCTTAAAATTTTTGTTTAAAGTTTTCTCTTCTTACCTAGGCCTTGCATCTATTTAATACAGAGTGTGACATACAGATACATATGAAGTAATATGCACTCTCTTCTCAATGAGGAGAAAAGCTGAATGATTGGTGTCCATTTTGAAAATCTAAAAGACTGGATGGCCGAGGTTGAAGTAATGGTTTAAGGACCTTCACCTCCATGTCGCAAGTCAAATTTGGGCTAGTTTGGTGGTAATGAAGTCCAATATCTTTGCATGAGTATTTGGTATTCTTGATGAAATGGTATGTTGGTAATCCAGTTCCTAGTGGACAAGTGTCTACATCACAAATGGCAATATCAACAGGATAGAATGGGCATAATGAAGGATTACAATTGCCTATCATGGGTTTTTTTTGGAAGGGCAGAATGAAAAAACAGGTATTATTGCAACTAGTGCAATGCCTGGTTTGACTTCAGTTTCCACTGTTACAATATGACATCTTTCATGAGCATAAAATTCACTTACAAAATTAATTATGGCTTTAGCCACTAATTAGGTGCATTTGGGTTAGATGTGTGTTAGCCATTCAACAATTAGTAATCGAAGATCTGCTGATTTCTTTTGTTGCCAGACTCTTTATCCGGAGTCTGAAAAAGCTTGATGATTTCCCAAGAATAGAGGCAGATTATATAGTTGCTAAATAATGGCTTTTAGGTACAAGAACTGCAGAGTGTTTGTGATTGAGGGCCTTGTTGGGTTGCCATTATCACCTACAGCTTCAGAAGAATCCCCTGCAGGCTATATTAAGGCTGTGTTCGACCTTAGGGTCTTACTGGACCTGAAAAGTGTGAGTAGTTTATTTACTTTTCAGAGACTGCTTCTACCTTGATTGGCTTTAAGAGCTGGTAGTGGCTGAATGTATTCTCAGAGGCCTGAAGGATTTCTTCAGTCTTGTTTTTCTGAGGCAGGAATCTCTCCAGCAAAGGGCTGAGGGCAAAGTGGTGAGTTTAGGAACATTCACAAGAAAATACTATGCATGTTTTGCTGTGTGAGTTTTTGTAAATGATGTTTGCATAGTGTTTAACTCCCTGTATATTTGTATTTTCTTGTCAGTAAATGGACCTTCTCTGAAGAATTGCTTGAACATTTCATTCCCCTTCCTCCACCCCCAGCCTGGAACATTAATATTGCCACAGTATTTTGGTATGTGTGCGTGTCACGAGACCTTACATGGGAAAGAGCCTCTTCTGCTTCTGCTGTTGAGGTTTAGCAGCAATAGTTAGAAAATCTGGCAATCTTCCCTGCACTTTTCCCTCCTATTTAGAACCAATAGTCTCTGAATACATTGATTATCTACCCAACTCCACGCAGCTGGAATTAGTTAAGAGGTTTATTGTAGCCTTTGAGGCAGAGTCTGTTTTTAAAATTGGCCATTTGTGAGATGGGAGGGGGGGAAGGGGAAAGTAGATCTGAACCTGAACATTGTAAATTAGCTCATGTTGCTTTGTCAGAGCTCCAAGTTGGACTTCTGTTCACCTTTTGGGGAGCTGCAGGCCAGTAAGTGGTCACTTCAGGAGTAGAATTCCAAAATTAAAAGCTTTGGGGAAAATATCAGGAATACATACTATGATTCATCCAAGATTTAATTGTCTTTTTACCTTTTAAGTCTTCTCCCCTTAATTGGGTACATAAAGTGTTGTTTCTAAAGCACTTAAACAAAATGCCAGTGAAACAGAAAAAACTTTTCTGAGGCTGAGGAAAATGGACTAATATTTACAGTTTCAGTCCAGTTTTACCATACAAGTTAGATTTTTGCATGTGAGGATTCTTTTCTTGTAGTAGGGAAGGTTGTCTGAACTCTCCATTTTTTTTATTCAGTTTTAAATTGTGTCCATTCCAGTAATAAGGAAACTTCTGTGGCGAGACTCACTACACACAATAAACAAGGATACATAGTTTAAAATAATAACTAAAAAAGCTGTTTCTGATCACATTCTTGGTGGCAGCCATCATACTGAAATTACATCATGACATTAGCCACGTAGAGTTTAGGGGAAGATGTTCAAAGGTGGAGAGGGAAATCAGGTTCCCACATCTAACTGCCCTTTCTGCCTTTCAAAATCTCCCTTGTAATGTAAGATTAGAAACCAGTTTCTCAATCAGAATTTACTTTAAATTCTGTTCAAATGATACCTACTAATGTCAACATTATATGAATCTAGAAACTAATATTTAAAATAGCATCAACTCCCGTAGACTTCAACTTAACCAGGTCAATGTATGTTGAAGTCTATACTGCCTTGTTGATATTAGTATGTTAGAACATGCTTGCTAAAATGTTCCAACGGGCATTCTAACAAAAGGCACCTTTTAAATCCTAGTTAAGACAAGGGCAAAATGACCTTTTGCCTAGTTGACCCTAAACTGGCAAATTGAAAAGCAGCTTTATAGTCTTGCGATCACCAGCACAATCAACACAAAATAGAATTTCTGCTAGACAGTCAGAAGGTGCCAACTCCACAATTCCTTTGTTTGCTTATTAAAACTGAAATGCCTGAGTAGAAAGTGTCATTTCAAGATGAGAAAGACTTCCCCACTGTTTGGCGGAAACTATGATGAAAAAATAATTTAAATACAATAACCTTCCAAATTATTCAGCTTCATCTGATCTAGCAGCCACCATGAGCCACTTTAACCATTATTGTCAGGTGTTGACTAATTTTCGGTGCTTCAGTTTTTTGGGGCCCATCTTGTGCCTGATTGCAAGAGGTGACCAAGACCTGCAATTCTTCTTGTTTAAATAGAGTTGCAGGTCCCTCAGTTAACTGAGGGTAATTTGGAAGGTCATTTTGTGTCTAACACGTTTGTTTGAAATTTTCAGTCAGTCTCTGTATAGACAATGTATTTATTACTGGCATTTTATGCTATCTCATTACCATCCTCAGTGGTTTCACAAGACATTGATCAGAACAGAGACAGGATTGAGTCCTATGGGATTCTGCAGAGGAGAGCTTTCCAGGGCTGGAGTAGTTGGCCCATCATGACCACAGGGATCTATCAGACCAATGCAGCCAGTTTAGAACAATTGGAACAGCCAGAAGCAATTTCTACAAAGAAAACAAAGCTGTCTCTGTTTGCTTAATTTTACTTCACTCTATAACTGACAATAAGCACACTGAACTAAAATGAAACAATTAAAACATATTCTAAACACTTCTGATTTTTTTCCATAGAACGCTTGACTCATAATAATTCTGTGCAAAATGGCTTGAAGGAAATGCATAAAAACAGATTTCATAAGCCACTTAGTAACAATATCAAATGTAAAAGTGCATTTTATGGTTTTTTTTTTTAATCAGAAGACTGTTTACTAAAGTATTTTATTCCTACAAATAGCAGTAGCAGATTTTGCCTTTGGCTGCATATGTTCATTAAAACGCCTATAAATTGTTGCCGCATACTTACCAGCATTATACACCATGGATATTTTCTGTTCTATTACCTTAAGTGGTAAAAGAGAAACAATTGTTTTCCCTATAAGTAGAAAATATTTTTGAAATTAAGTTTCATTTTAATGATGTGGCTATGTAAACATTGGGGAAAAATAAATATTTTATATCAGTTGGCTTTAGTTCCTTTTTTTTGTTTGTTTGTTTCCATTGATAACACCAGCTTTTAATAACTATAGGCCTAGGAAGATTAGCTAGTCAAGTCCATGTTGTTTCATTATTTGATTCCAATTTAAAAAATTTAACCAGCAGCCTGTGAGTAAAATTCAAATGTATTTTTCACAGTTGATTTTCTTCATTGTTCTTGAAGACTGTTCTTGCTGCTAGCAAAGATTGCCTTTGTAGTCACTCAAGTTCCATAAAAACATTGTGAGCTCTTCACTATGGGCCTGACCCTGCAAGCTGTTGTGTTTTTCCTAAGGGGTGCTGGATGCCTTCAGTTCCCCTTGACTTCAGTGGGAGGTAAAGTTACTCAGAACCTTATAGGATTGGGTTTGAAGGGTCAAATCTTGGTCCCATTTCTGTCTGACTAGGATTCGTCTCTAAGCTTCCTAAACCCATCATTTCATTTCTAAAAGATGACAGGAGTCTTTTCATTGATTAAAATACTTCTGCTCAATCCAACATTGTTGAGTCTTTGGTTTCCTTGCATCAAATGTTTTAATGATGTAAAGTTCTTATTAGCCCTTATTCAGTGTGGTGGGGTTTCATGCAGTAGAAACTCCAGGAGACTTTAAGGTCTGACAGAAAATGGTGTTAATAACATTCAATTAATTTCCATATAAATAAAGCAGTGTGCTTATGTTTGTTTAACTAGTTCAGACTTTTAAAACTGTGCTGGCTTGTATAATATTACAAAACCATAAAACACATTGTAGGATTTTACTGTTGTTTACAGTCTGTGCTGTGGCTAAGTTACAGGGACCTGTTCTCTTCATATTACTATAGTTACCCATGCCTAACGTTATCTCATTTACTTCTATTTTGCTGTGCCTGTTTGCGTTCCTGTGAGCTGTGTTAAGGCTGTTGTCATTTAAAAGGACTAAAAATTCACATATTTGTTTTTCCCGTGTGTAAAATATTTTCCCACATGCATGTGATAGTTTGTATGTAGTGAAATTTTAAAACTATAAGAAAGAATAATATTTTGTCAAATCTTTGTAGTCGTTTTAGTATTGATGACAGATGCATTACTTTGTACTTGATAAGTGATCTGTGAAAGGCTAAGGACAAAGATGAAAAATCTGTGCTAATTCTGCTAGGTCTGTCAGCTGCTGGACTACAAAGTAATGGTCACCCAGCTGCTATACCTAGTACAGGATAATTGTTCTAAACTGGCTGCATTGGTCTGATAGATCCCTGTGGGTCATGATGGGCCAACTACTCCAGCCCCGGAAAGCTCTCCTCTGCAGAGTCCCATAGGACTCAATCCTGTCTCTATTCTGATTCAATGTCTTGTGAAACCACTGAGAATGGTAATGAGATAGCATAAAATGCCAGTAATAAATATATAGTTCTATGTGTCTCTATGTGCAGTTTTCCCAGCTAATCCATTGTTCCAAGGAAGATAAGCAACTGAATGAAAGCTGAATGTCTCAAGTTAATCCAGGAAAGAGTGAAGTCTTGTTTATTGGAAGAGGAGGAAGCACTTTGATTGCCTGGCAAATGCCTTTTCCTCAGTTCAGAGCAAGTGCTGCTAATGGTCAAGGTTATGAACAGCCTAGAAATCCTGCTGGGCTCTTTGCTTCTCCTAGACATCCAAATACTTATAGCCAGCAAAATCTCCTTCTTCCATTTCCCGCTTGCTGCAAAGAATATGTAACACACTGCTCTACAGTCTATGTTGACTTCCCATTCAGGACCAGATTCAATTTAAGGATCGGAAACCAGTCCTTTCAAGTGCTGAAGTGACTAGGTGCGTGCTTTCGAACAAAGCCGCTCTCTGTGCTGTTCCATAGCAGTTATGGTCAGTTGGTATTCTCTGCTGATGTAGCCCAAGATTCAACTCTTAGAAGCCAGAGGCAAATGTTTCTTGGAGGCTGTGGCACTCCTTACAGATGGAGGGCGGGATGATCATAGGTTAGCCATGTTAAAGGCCATGCTGCAAAACGTAGATGTTCTATAAATAAAAGATCAGAAGAGTCTAGCAACCTTTTTGTAGAAACCAAATGACGAAGAGCTAAAGCAAGGGAAAGGTGAGTAATTTTGGTCCTCCTTTGAAAAATACAATCAGCACTGGTAAGGGGTGCTTCTGACCTATTTAGATAGATGAAACCATTACTCTAGTCCCCATTACGTTAGTTCCATTAATTTATTTTTCTTTTATCAGTTTTTGATATTTTGTAGCACCTCTGTGAGGCACAGCACTGGCAATGCTATAGAAAAATGATACACAGATAAGTAGTGAGGAGAATGCAAATTAGCCGTATCATGTTGTCAGTTTTTCTAAAGCCTGACTTGGAGAGACTACCTAGCAGTTAAAGGGTAGCTCGGTGTTCATGTGCATTCCATCTTAAGTTCTTCTAAGACTGCCTACAAAAGTATCAATTATGGTAACTTTTGTGTGCTGTTGACATGTATTCGCTAGGAATCAGATTGGAACTATCTGAGCATTTCAGATTGATGCTTATATTGAGCCTTCCCTCACTGCTGACCTACACTGTATTTGAACTGGTCATCTTGTACTGTAAAGTTCTGCGTCCTGTTGTTAAAATGCTCTTTCCTCCCTCTCATCCCTCTCTAAGTGATATGTTTAGTGTAAGTGAAAGCTAATATGAGATGGCTGAGACATGTTTATGCAAAGGAACTGGCTGGTTGCTCTGACTAGATGGTCAAGTCGAAAGATTCCAGAGGATTTGAACTGTCTAGGGTTAGTGAAGTAATGTTAAAATTGATCTCTGCTCATTCCTAGGCTTTGTATATTGTATTAATTGGGTTGTGTTTAATAGATTCATATTGCACCAGACTGTTATTAATGGTCTGTTTTACAATAATTTCTTTGTGAACCTAAGATTTCTTTTGTTCATGGGATTCCGTTTTTTAAGGTGCAATAATATACTCATGCTGACAGGACTGAACTGGCTTACAGTTTGCAATGAGAAATTGCCAAAGCAAAATATATCTGAATAAAAGCTATAAATAATCACTTTTGTTACTGTAACTTTGCACTCCTAGCTTGGTTTTATAGTTAATAATTCCAAGGCTAGTTGAATCTGCATGTGCTACAGGATTGTATTATTACTTATGATGACTTTAGAGTGCCTTATTTATTTTATTTCACCAAAGAGCTGTGTAAAATAGAAAAAATCAGGCTGGCAGAGCAAATAGGTCAGGAACAAAGAAAACCCCAAACTGTTAATGATCATGTGATTGTTCCTTTAGAAATATTTTGTCAAACATTAACTGGCTTTTTTAAAAAAAAAAAAAAGAGAGAGAGAGAGAGGAAAAAAAAACCCTCACAGAAATGCACCCAGGAGGTTTGTTCCTTTAGACACTGGGAGGGAGGGGTGCACAACGATTGGGCTTTCCATCCCTAATTACATAGTGGCTGCCGCAGAGCTGAATTACTCTGTGAGGTCTGAATGGTGCCTTTATATTCCTCTTCAAAAGTTGTGGGCTATGAAATTCAATCTAAAGTATTGTTAATGAGCATTCTGCATCTAAGTTTCAGCTCTTCTGAGGAAACAAGGAGCACAGTGTGCTGCTAAATAGCACTAAGGCCAGGGGTTAGACTCATTCAGTACTTGTGCATTAAGGAGGAAAAATCATATAATTTGTTCAGCAGGTATATGTTCACTTCCTGAATTGTGCTTTGGCAATTTAGTTTTCCAGGGAAAAAAAGCTAATTAAAAAATTAGGTTGCCACATTATATGCTAAACTCCCAATTAGTTTTTGCAAACAAGTGCTCTAGTTTCTTCAGCTATCTTTGCCAAAGGCAGTCTACATGAATCACATAGGCCTTGTCTACACTGGGAAGTTTCTGTTCAGTAAAGCAGCTTTCTGGGCTGTAACTCCCGAGGTGCACACGCTGCCAAGCCACTTAGTGCGCAGAAACTGCACAGTTGCTGTGCTGTAAAGAAGCCACCCTGACGAGAGGCGTAGAGCTTTCTGCGCCAGGGCTACAGTGCCACGGTGCCAGTGTAGACTCCCTGGTCGATAACAGCGCTGCGATTGGTCTCCGGGAGATGTCCCACAGTGCCTGTTCTCACCTCTCTGGTCATCTGTTTGAACTCTACTGCCCTGCCCTCAGGTGACCAAATTGAATTCCTTTGGAATTTTGAAAGTCCCCCTCCTGTTTGCTTGGTGACACGTGCAGTGGTCTCTGCGCATCTTTCCAGGTGACCATGCCTGCTCCACGCACCAGGTGATTCCCGGCTTGGAGCAATGCCAAGCTGCTGGACCTCATCAGCATTTGAGGAGAGGAGGCTGTCCAGTCCCAGCTGCGCTCCAGGCGTAGGAATTATGATACCTACGGACGGATTTTGTAATGCATGACAGAAAGGGACCATGACCGGGACACACTGCAGTACAGGGTCAAAGTGAAGGAGTGCAGAACGCCTAGCACAAGACACAGGAGGTAAACCACTGCTCCGGTGCTGCACCCACAAGTTGCCGGTTGTACAAAGAGCTGGACGCGATACTCGGTGGTGACCCTGCTTCCACTGCGAAGACCACTGTGGATACTTCGGTGGCTTGCGTGCTAGTCGAGAGTGGACCAAGCCAGGAGGAGGAAATCTTGGATGAGGATGTGGAGGGGAAGGAGAAGGAGTATCTAGAGGCAGAGGACAACTCGGAGGTCAGAGATGCATGCAGCCAGGAACTCTTCTCTACCATGGAGGAGGCTAGCCAGTCACAGTTCTCGGAGCTTGGTGAAGTGCAAACAGGAGAGGAGGCCCCTGGTAAGTGGCTTTGATTTTGGGAATCACTGAAGCGAGTTGTTGGGGGCAGGAGGGTTGCAGAAAGCAGGCTTGTGTCTGTATGATGTGTGTACCACCACATGCCTAGTCTGAGCAGTGGAACAGGGTGTTGATTGACTCCCCCGCTTCACGGGAATCTGCCTCAGAGTTCTCCAAGAAACTCTCATGGAGATATTGAGCAATCTGCAGGTTCTTTGGCAGAGCTACTTTGTTTCTTGTCCCATTAAGGGTAACTTTCCCACACCACTCTGCTGTCACTGGGATGGGGGACCATTGCTGTGCACAGGCGAGCCGCAAAAGGGCCAAGGAGGACTCCACAGTCTTGGAGAAGACCCTCGCTTGATTTCCTGCTCATCCTCAGCAGCGAGATATCTTTGATAACGAACACAGCCTGTGGAAAATGTGGGGACAGTAATGATTATAAGGCACCCCCCACCCCACACACACACAGTGCTGGCTCTACCCAAGAGCCATGTGCCCAGTGTATAGTATGGTCCTGAAACACTGATTTCTCCTGCCCCTGCGGTTACTCACCATTTTGGGGTGTCTTATGACTTCTGTGTGCTTGCCTGTGGTCAGCCAGTTAGTGACAGGTATGTGAATAGTGGCTGTCTTTTAAATCACTGAATCAGCGGTCTGTGTGTTGCAAACAATACTGCTTCTGTAAAATGTTGCATTCTGGCTTCACAGATATGACCTTGGGAGCCCAGCCGCCCTCTTTGTTATCGCCGGCTGAACGGCTGCGCAGAATTAGAAAGTGACCATGAAGAACTAAAGAGGACTTTCTGAGTGATGTCATGATGCACTCCACGGCAGAAAAACAAGAATTGAAGGAGTGGCCGGACAGTGAGATGAGGGACCTAAAGGAGAACGCGGCGCGCCAGCACAAAGCCGCAGAGTGGCTCTTAAATGTTATGGAGCACCAAGCGGACAAGCTCCAGGCAGTAATAGCACCGCAAACTGCGTAGCTCTGCGCCCACTTTCCCCTGAAGCTGCTGTCGCAAAACTCTTTCCCCTGCGCCCCACCAGACCCCACCAACACACGCTTATCAACCTCCTGGCTCCAGTCTGTACTCGCTGCATTCCACTCCTTCCCCCTCACAGTCCAGCACTGCGGACTCCCACTACCCTCTGCACTCAACACCCGTCCCTCTGCGGTTTGGCCCTGCTGAAGGACAGTACCCGCTGCACTGTACTCCAAAGGACAAGGTTGCATATGGTACCAGGACATACACAAATCTTTAACCGTCCTGGGAACCCACTTCCCCCTGGAACCCTCCCTCCCTTCCCCCATCCCCTACAGTACTGATGTGTTTTTTTTTGTTTGTCTCTCTCCTTCGGTTGTTGTTTTTTAATCAAATAATTGTTTATTCCATTAATTGAAAGCAAACAGAGCCCTGCAAAGCAACAGGCAGTTTTCTTAAACCTTCACAGTGCATCGTCTGGACCAATCACAATCACCCCCTAGCACTACAAGCGCTGCACTCCTGAGCATAGCAACAAATATTAGTGGATTTCAGCTTCAAATTGCTGCCTCAAGGCATCCCTGATCCTTATGGCCCTGCGCTGCACCCCTCTAATAGCCCTGGTCTCTGGCAGTTCAAATTCAGGCTCCAGGCGCTGAGCCTTAGCGGTACAGCCCCGAGTGAAGCTTTCACCCTTCCCTTCACAAATATTATGGAGCGTACAGCATGCGGCTGTAAGCATAGGAATATTGTCATCGGCCAGATCCAGCCTCCCATATAGGCAGTGCCAGCGTGTGTTTAAACGGCCAAAAGCACACTCAGCAGTCATTCTGCACTTGTTCAGCCAGTTGAACTGCTCCTTGCCTCTGTCAAGGCTCCCTGTGTATGGTTTCATAAGCCACAGCATTAAGGGGTTGGCAGGGTCTCCCAGGATCATAATGGGCATTTCGACTTCCCCTATGGTGATCTGCTCTGGGAAGAAAGTCCCTGCTTGCAGCTTCCTGAACAGGCCAGTGTTCCGAGAGATGCATGAATCATGCACATTTCCAGACCAGCCTGTGTTAATGTCCATGAAATGCCCACAGTGATTCACAAGCACCTGGAGAACCATAGAGAAATACCCACTGCAATTAATGTACTCGGTAGCTAGGTTGTCTGGTGCCAGAAATGGAATATGTGTGCCATCTATCACCCCTCCGCAGTTAGGGAAGCCCATTTGTGCAAAGCCATCCACAGTGTCACGCACGTTGCCCAAAGTCACGGTCTTTCAGAGCAGTATGCGATTACTGGCATGCGGTTGACTTTCCCACTCCGAACTGCTTAGCGACCGAGGAGTAGCCAGCTTCCACAGTGCAATCGCCAAGTGCTTCTCCAACGTCAGGGCAGCTCTCATTCTCGTGTCATTGCACTGCAGGGCTGGGGCGAGCTCAGCACACAGTCCCATGAAAGTGGCTTTCCTCATGCGAAAGTTCTGCAGCCACCGCTTGTCATCCCAGACGTACATGATAATGTGATCCCACCACTCAGTGCTTGTTTCCCAAGCCCAAAAGCGGCATTCCACTGTGGTCAGCACCTCTGTGAATGCCACAAGAAATCTTGTGTCGTAGTTACTACGTGTGGTGAGATCAACATCAAACTCCTTTTGCCTTTGTAGTTTAAAGAATAACTCGACCGCCACTTGTGACGTGTTATTGCGAGCAGCATATTGGTCAACAGTGCGTGATCCATTCCTGCAGACCGAAGACGCAGAGCGTGCAGTACAGTCAAACCGTTGAGAGATGGCTCCAAATGCAGACAGAAGCACAGGGATTACTGGGATGCAAAGCAATGTGTCACGGGGCATTGGTATAGGACCCAGGATGCTCCACGACCCCCTCTGCATTCCCTCAACTCTTAGCGGCAGAAGAGGAAGAGATGCTCTGTGGGATAGCTGCCCAGAGTGCACAGCTCCGAATAACACTGCAACTATGAACATGCTATTGTGCAGGCAGCTGACAGTGTGAACGCACAACAGCGGTTTCCCTTCAGTGCTCTCTGAGCGGCGCTTCCGGTGATGTTACTCTGCCAGTGTAGACATACCCTTAGTGCACAAAGATTGGTTATACTCAGTGTGGGTATACTCAAGGAAGTAACTGTGTAAAAGTAACATTATGTTCCATATTTCTCACTCATTGATTTACATAAGAAATAGTTTCATTTTACAGGTAAAATGCTGCTTTATTATAACTGCCAACCCTGCAATCTCCTTCTGGGATCTAAATTCAAGATGGGTTCTTTCCTTCTCACATATCATCATTCATGATAATGGTTCTGGACTGGAACTTAGCCATCCTGATGGTGCTGTGTGAACTAAAAAACAATCTGCTCACTCTCCTAGCTCTGTATTGGTACTGCTGTGCAACAGGAATAAAGAGCAGTAAAAAAACCCAAAACACCACCTTATTTTTGTTACTAAAGTAGGCAGTAGTTAATAGGGAGCAGATTTGTACCATAAGATGAAATTTTTACAGTAACTTTTTTGATCGTGCCTGTTCTTTAATGTCTCATTGGTCTAGTCCACATTGCAGCTTTTTGGTCTGTTTTAATTAAAATAATCCAGTTTAAAAGTGACTAACACTATCGAGAGGCTTGGACTGGAACCCTAAATCCAGATTTCCCCACCCTTCTAGACTTTGGAATACTTGGTATCTAAATTTTGCAGCTTTAAATAGTCAATTAAAAGGTTTGCATGCATATGCTGCACAGTTCTTAAAAATGTTTTGTAGCTGCATTAAGGAGTTACATCCTACTAGTAGTAAAGATTGCAGTACACATGGAGAATAAACAAGTCCTAAAATGTTTGATGATTGGACTAAAATTGTTCACTGCTCATTTAGATTGAATGGGGACACTGATATACTAATAAATCCTGGGAGATTTCTTTATTTGTCCATTGGAAAGTACGTCTGACCTAGTTCCAAAAGGAATAGTGTGTTTTAGTGTGGTTGATAAAACTGTTTAATTTGAATGCCACTATGCAACTGAAACTGTATTGAAGACACCATTTTCAAAAGGGTAGTAGATAGACTGGCTTCTGCATGTTGTAGTAATGCAGCTTGTAGCAAAATTAGATGTGGATTTACAACCTAAGTTAGACTGCAAAGCCTTGTTTATATTAGGAAACCAACCAGCAACTGAGGTCCCTCAAAAAGATGATGAAAATGGTTTACCTGGTAGTGTAGATGGGGGGCAAACACAGAAGTCTCAGTCATGCTTTCCATAGGTTTCAGAGTAACAGCCGTGTTAGTCTGTATTCGCAAAAAGAAAAGGAGTACTTGTGGCACCTTAGAGACTAACCAATTTATTTGAGCATAAGCTTTCGTGAGCTACAGCTCACTTCATCGGATGCATACTGTGGAAACTGCAGAAGACATTATATACACAGAGACCATGAAACAATACCTCCTCCCACCCCACTCTCCTGACAGAGACCATGAAACAATACCTCCTCCCACCCCACTCTCCTGCTGGTAATAGCTTATTTAAAGTGATCACTCTCCTTACAATGTGTATGATAATCAAGTTGGGCCATTTCCAGCACAAATCCAGGTTTTCTCACCCTCCACTCCCCCACACACAAACTCACTCTCCTGCTGGTAATAGCCCATCCAAAGTGACCACTCTCCTTACAATGTGTATGATAATCAAGGTGGGCCATTTCCAGCACAAATCCAGGTTTTCTCCCCCCCACCCCAAAAAAAACCCACACACGCACACAAACTCACTCTCCTGCTGGTAATAGCTTATCCAAAGTGACCACTCTCCCTACAATGTGCATGATAATCAAGGTGGGCCATTTCCAGCACAAATCCAGGTTTTCTCACCCCCCACCCCACACACACACAAACTCACTCTCCAGCTAGTAATAGCTCATCCAAACTGACCACTCTCCTTACAATGTGTATGATAATCAAGGTGGGCCATTTCCAGCATAAATCCAAGTTTGACCAGAACGTCGGGGGGGGGGGTAGGAAAAAACAAGGGGAAATAGGCTACCTTGCATAATGACTTAGCCACTCCCAGTCTCTATTTAAGCCTAAATTAATAGTATCCAATTTGCAAATGAATTCCAATTCAGCAGTTTCTCGCTGGAGTCTGGATTTGAAGTTATTTTGTTTTAAGATAGCGACCTTCATGTCTGTAATTGCGTGACCAGAGAGATTGAAGTGTTCTCCGACTGGTTTATGAATGTTATAATTCTTGACATCTGATTTTATTCTTTTACGTAGAGACTGTCCAGTTTGACCAATGTACACGGCAGCGTTCCATAGCTTGCTGAAAACATGCATTGATCCAGTCAACTGTCTTTTTATCACTGGTGTAGCGGGACTCGTTACAGATATAAACATTGTCTCCAGCAGCTAGTTTTCCTAGAGTACACGGTGCTTATTACAATTTGAAAATGAACTCTTTCAGCCACATATACAAGTACTAGCATAGATTGGGTCATAGTAGTCACTTTGAACTGAGAAGACCGTTTTAAGAGTGAATTTATTAGATGTGCGTAGTATTCATTTGCAACTGGGGAAAAAAAGTTTAATATTTTTTTTAAAAAATAAAGTTATAATTGGGAGCTAGATATACAAAAAGCTAATACATTAAAGTGAAGATAAAGGTATCATCAGTCTGGGAATATGCAGTCCATGAAACTAATCGTAAATTAGTTTGCGCAGTGCGTCATGCAATAAACCAACATTTTTTTTCACCATTAACAGAGTGTTATACAAAATTGCTGGTATACTTTTACCATCATGACCAAAGAGTAATTTTTTTTAGTGCATAATGCCAATGTTTGCTTCAACATACCACTTTAGCCTGTTCAAAATAATCCCTCTTTAGATTTTTTAAAACTGATTATAGCAGTACCATTTTTGGAAAAAGACTATGCGCAATAAACCATAGGTTTTGGGCATTGGGATTAAGATTTTCAATGTTTATCTAATAGTCAAAGTCCTTATTAGTTAGAGACCTTTTTAAAATTTTACTGCACATCTATACATTACTTTGGGGTTTTGAGGCACTAAAACCACCCATTTATTTATTATGGCCTGAGCAGTTGCTGCACCACAGACAGGAAAGATGATTTTGTTGTTAAGATACTAGACTGGGGCTCAGGAATTGTGTGTTCATTTCCCAACTCTGCGACAGACCTCCCGCATGATCTTGAGCAAGGTGCTTAGGAAATGTTGGAATTGCCATATTGAATCAGATCAGTGGTTCATCAAGTCAGTAGCCTGTCTCTGTGGTAGCCACAACCAGCTGGTTCAGAGAAAGAAATCCTGCCAGTAGACAGTTACAGGATTTTCTGCCCTCAAGTAAAATTTCCTCCTAACCCTCAATAGTTAGAAGTTGGCGTATGCCCCGAAGCTTGAAAGTTCTTCTTCGAGTCATGTCCCTATGGCACAGGACTCTCCTCCATGCTCATTGGCTGCCCCATCTTGGGAGGATGTGGAGGAAGACGAGGAGGACTCCTAGTTGCTCTCCTCAATTTCTGTTAGGGGTTCGACTACATACCCCTTTGGGAATCTGCCCTCACACAGAGAGGACCTTGCGGCTCACCAAGGATGGTGGAACCAACCCTGTATGCCACCCCCGCTCCCTTATGGACCCCTCCAATGCCCATACTGGGACAAATGGGCTGCCTATTGGCAACAATTTCAATAGACCAGTGGTACCACCCCTTAAGGATATGGGGGTTTCACATCCTCCCTCTACCCTTCGATGGCAGGAGGAGATGTTTGAGGAACTGAAGGTTAGGGCAGATGAGGAAGTCACACCCGACTCCCATTTTGTTGTTGTCACTGGATGAGGTGGTTATGCCTCCCTCTTTTTTCATCATCGATGACTTCAGGCAGTTCCAGGATCTCAGAGTAGCTGACACTCTGCAGATCCCTCTGGAGGAGGTCAAGTATCAGCAGGCTAGGCTGCTTCATATTTTGCAGTCAGCAACACCCTCCAGAGTGGCGCTACATATTAATAAGGGTCCTCTGGATCCGGCTAAGATGGTATGGCAGACACTGGCCACTATTTCTCCAACATTCAGAAGAGCAGACAAGACATGCTACGTGCCCCCCTAAGGGCTCTGACTTTTTATTTTCCCATTCCCCACCTAAATCTCTCCTGGTAGATGCTGTGAACGAACAGGGTAGGGAGCACTTTGAGAACAACTTCCTTTGACAAGGACCGAAAGTGATTGGATCCCTTTGGACAAAAAGTCTTACTCATGTGCAACCCTACAGTTTCAGATCACAAACTATCAGGCGGTCACGGCCACATATAAACCTTACTCATTACAACAGGCTCACGGCTTTTTATTGAACAACTGCCGCAGGGAATAATTCCATTCCACGGAATAATTCCAGTCTGTTGTTGCAGAGGGTTAGCTGTTGGCCAGAATGGCTCTCTAAACATCTCTAGATGCTGTGGACACTGCTGCCGGATCCATCTCCACAGCAGTAGTTCTGTGCTGGGTGTCCTGGCTCCAGCTTTTGGGGTTTCTGAGAGAGGTCCTCCCCTTTTGATCATATTCTGTTCTCTGAAACCATGAATTTACTCCCTGCATGTGCTCAAGGACTCCAGGGCTACCTATTCTCTGACGTGGGATGTCATGGACAGTCCCCTTGCACATAAAAAAAACCTCCCTAAACTGGTGGAAGGAGCAACTCCACATCTGTGCGGATGTCCCTGTGATGGGTTAGATTACAGAAACCCCTTTGGGATTGCCACCTCATGTGCCAAGACTACTTCTGCCTCTGCTTTCCCTGCCAGCTTGAGACTCCAGCACCCTGTTTTGCTGAGCCAGACACACCAGTCTGCTCCAACACAGAGCCAGGGTCTGAACCATGTGCCCCAAAGCTGCAGACTTAGCTGAAAGCAAGTTAAGAAGTGTTTCTGCCTTTAACACTTAGATGGCCAACTTCCAATGGAGTCCAAACCCCAAATAAATCCGTAAACCCAGAAATTGTTTGCACTCTATAACACTGATAGAGAGGTATACACAGAGGGTTAGCTGTTGGCCAGAATGGCTCTCAGTATACACAGTATTAATACATACTCTGAGTTAATTAATAAGTAAAAAGTGATTTTATTAAATACAGAAAGTAGGATTCAAGTGATTCCAAGTAGTAACAGACAGAACAAAGTGAATTACCAAGCAACATAAAATAAAACACGCAAGTCTAAGTTTAGTACAGGAATAATACTGAATACAGATAAAATCTCACCCTCAGAGATGTTTTAATAAGTTTTTTTCACAGACTGGACACCTTCCTAGTCTGGGCACAATCCTTTCCCCTGGTACAGCCCTTGTTCCAGCTCAGGTGGTAGCTAGGATTTCTCATGATGTCCACCCCCTTTGTTCTGTTCCACTCACTTATATATCTTTTGCATAAGGCGGGAATGCTTTGTCCCTCTGGGTTCCCACCCCTACTTCTCAATGGAAAAGCACCATGTCAAAGATGGATTTCAGTTCAGGTGACATGATCACATGTCACTGTAAGACTTCATTACCCACTTTCCAACCCACAGGTATACATACAAGTAAAACAGAGCCATCTACAGTCATTTGTCCTGGTTAATGGGAGCCTTTAAAATTCCAAACCACCATTAATGGCCCACACTTTGCATAATTACAATAGGCCCTCAGAGTTATATTTCATATTTTTAGTTTCAGATACAAGAATGATACATTTATACAAACAGGATGACCACACTCAGTAGATTATAAGATTTGTAATGATACCTTACAAGAGACCTTTTGCGTGAAGCATATTTCAGTTGCATTATATTCACACTCATAAGCATGTTTTTATAAAATCATATAGAGTGAATGTCACAGTCCCATTCTATCACCCAACCCTATCACTGACCGACAATATGTCCTGCATGTTTTACATCAGCAAGCAGGGAGAAGCAAGTTCCCCCTCCTTGTGCACCAAAGCCATAAAGCTCTGGAACAGGTGCATAACCAACCACCTCCAGGTTTCAGCAGCCTACCTTTGATGCATCCGGAACACCACTGCCAATATCCTCATCAGATGCTTCTCCCACAACTGTGAATGGGAGCTTGCCACTCAGGCCCTCTAAGACGTTTTCTAGAGATGGGGACAGCCAGAGATCAATCTTTTTGCCATCTCCAAGAACAGAAAGCATCCTCTCTTCTGTTCAAGGGGGAGTCTCAGTCATCATTCCCTGGGGGACGCCTGTCGTCTACCATGGAAGAGGACTCTGTTCTATGCCTTTCCCCTGACACTCCTAATTCTAAGGGTGATGAACAAGATCAGGCAGGACAAGGGCAGAGAGTAATCCTTAGAGTACCTACCCGGCCAAGACAAGCTTGGTACCCTTACTTGCTTCAACTCAGTGTCCAACCGCTGATCAAGCTCCTGACTATTCCCCATCTCCTGTCTCAGGATGAGGGTTTTGCACTTCACCCCAACCTGGCAGTGCTATGCTTCAGAGCTTGGCTCCTGGATGGTTCTGAGGATTATAATATCTTGTTCTGTGGAGGTGCAGCAGGTGTTATTAAACAGTAGAAAAACATCATCCTGCACGACTTAGCTGCAGAAATGGAAGAGATTTGCCCCCTGGTGTGGTCATCGCCGCCTCTGGCCTAACTTGGTTCCCCTGTCCCTCATCCTAGATTACTTGCTGGATCTGAAGACATCCGGGTTATCCATCAGTTCAGTCAAGGTACACCTGGCCACCATAACAAGCGACAGCAACTGCATTTGTGAAGAATGTCCCAGTACCCAAGATATGCAGAGCTGCTACTTGGACTTCAGTCCATACGTTTTCAAAACATTATGCCCTGTTCGGTGCCATCAGATCCAATGCAGCACTTGGCTCTGTATTTCTGGATCCTGTTCTGAAGCTCTGCCCTTTTTGTAGGGACACTGCTCGGAAGTCACCTGAAGTGGAGCACCCATAGGGATGCTACTCAAAGAAGAAGGAAATGTTACTCACCCTGTGTGGTAACTAGTTCTTCAAAAAGTGTCACCATGGCTGCTGGCTACTACCTGCCCTCCTTTCCCTCTGCTTTGGTTGTTTCCTATGGGATGATTGAGTAGAGAAGGAAGTGAGGGTGTTTTGCCTGCACACCCCTATATAGCCTTAATGTCTGTCACAAGGAGGAATAGGGTGCATGGGCAGGCCTAATGGGCACTGCCAGCTAGAAATCTGCAATCAAGTGCTTGAGAGGCACGTATGCACCTGAAGTGGAGTGCCCATAGGGAGACACAACTTGAAGAACTACTCTTACTGCATAGAGTGAGTAACATTTCCTTTATATCCTTACCAAATTTGGTGTGTAGTTTTAAATATCTACTCTTAGAACTCCAAATATTCTCCATTTACATGCATAATCCTTTTTTAAAATTCATTTACGTTCTTTGCCTCAATTCTGTCTTTTCCACAATCTAATTGTCTACCTTAATCTCGCTATATTTCACCTCCCCATTTGTGAAATGAAGGTAATGCAGGCTTTCTGCCACCCTTTGTACGTCTTATCTATTTAGACTGTAAAATGAAATGAGCAGGAACTGCTTTTCACTATTTCTAAGCTCAACTCCTGAAACAAAGGCACTCTGATCTTGGAACCTGTAGGCTCCAAGTAAAAATATTTTTTAATTTATTAGTATTTTGTGCAGTGGGTGCAGGACTAGAAATGTGGAAGCTTGGAAAAATGTAATGTTACTTTTTATGGTAGTAGCAATATTTAGATATAATGAATATTTATGACTATTTTTTAATGGCAGTATTTTTTAGCATATATATCTCATAAAAACTTTGAGAAGTTGCAGTAATTGAAAGGGGGAAATAAAGGCCATACTAATATAAGACATATAAGCATTATAAAGAAATCTTAGTGTCAGATCAGTGTATCTGGAAATGATTCGTTATACCCATTTGAAGTTGTCTGATTTGAAGGATTCAGACCTGAAGGAGTTCAATCTCTCTCATTATCTGTTCTCTCTCTATTTCTCTTCCTCCCAGGCAGTGCAACGTGTAATTCTATGTGAGCTGTATCTGCTTATTCAAATAAAGAACTGTTATTTGGTGACCCCTGGTAAAGAGATATTAAGCAGAACCCACAATTCCAGTAGCTTTATTTTACTGTATCTCTATAGATCTACAGCTATTTGTGGATTTAATATAGATAATTTTTATTAGTTCTGTCTCTGCTTTAAGAAAAAAAATCATGTTTAATCAAACATATCCTAAACAAGCAACTTTACATTAGCTTTATTATATCATCTCTTTCCCCCCCTACATACTATCAAACTGTTCTGGGGAATTATTTAGCAGCAAGTGATCTTCCCTCATTAAGGTTTTTAAACTGAATGTTATGATTGACTATTTCTGGTAAAGTTGAAGATGAAGGTAGGAAGAGAGATTGAAATCTGGGTCAAATGAATCCTTCTGCTTTTGTCTTTTCCTTTGCCTTTTTCGGAAAATATTCATTTTGATACAGACTGGTTTGTTCTAAGCAGAAATCCATGAATAGTGAACATGGTTACAACAGTGAAGCTTTGTAGATTCAAAAAGAGAAAACTATAGGTTTCCATGGAAGCGGACACCAAAAATAAAGTGAAGAGGATGGTTATTAAAACCCCTCTAATTTGTTTTGCACATATAACTGTAAATTCTTGTTTAGTTAAAAATCATGGTAGCTGAGATTAGTCTTCCTTTAAGACTTTTTCTTGCCTTGATCACATATAGCATTGGCCACTGTCACAAGGCAGAATACTGGGCTAGATGGACCTTTGGTCTGACCCAGTTTGGCTGTTTTTCTGTTCTTATGACCTATGATTAAAAAGTTTGACCTTCCTGCTGCTGAATATTGGAGGAGGAGGAGGATGTAAAGTACATCTCAAAGCCTAAAGCACATTTTTTCACACAATATGATGGCAAAATATGTGGTTAAAAGATCAGAAAGGTGTGCAAAAAGATTCTTTGCTTACCTAAAACTATATAACTGCTTTAGAGAGTATGAACACCACCCACTATGAGGAGTAGACAAAAGTACAAATGCATTAGAAACATCAGTGGCACTTTTAAAAATATTGTGCTTATATGTATAGGGGGTGAGGTGGAAAATCTGTCTGCTAAAATCTACCGAATAGTCACAGTGGGCACCCAAAGTGGGAGGAGTGTGGAGATATAGATATTTATTAAAAAAGCAGCTTAAAATGTTAATTATTCCAGTAGGCACCAGTCCAGCTTTTGATAGCATGCAGGTGGACTGTTGCAACTGTACAGAGCTTCATTGAAGTCTCTGAGAGTCCATGAGAGCACGGGGGTCCACCCACATGGTATGAGTAGCGGGATCCAGGCTTTCATCTGCGTTAAAACTGAAGATGGTTTTCAAGAAATGGAATGCATGGGGTAGCCAAAAGTGACACGACTTCCGCTCTTCAGAACTGTGGGTGACAAAGGGTGAGGTACACCTTGTACATGTACACACGAGTATCTGCATATGTGGGCACAGTCACCTGAATGTGTTTCTGCTCCATTGAGGGATATGACTTATGAGCCTCAGAGGGCAGAGACTGCACTATAAGTGCAAAATATAATTCATTCCTACCTAGGGTGACCAGATGTCCTGATTTCATAGGGACAGTCTCGATTTTTGGGTCTTTTTCTTATACAGGCTCCTATTACCACCACCACCCCCCAACCCCCTGTCCCGATTTTTCACACTTGTTGTCTGGTCACCCTATTCCTACCACAGGCTTTTAAACCATCCCAATCCTCCATCTCTCAGTTGGGCTATAACACATTCAGGTGACCATCACTGTGACTTGATGTATTGTGGCTGCCCTTCCTCTTCTGCTGAAAAAATATGCTCTCCCATTTTCCAGTCTTAACTAAAAAAGAAAAAAGTAACAGATCCAGATGAAATAAAGCTATTTTTTACACAGTTTCTTCTCTACTGAACTATCAAGGCCTATACTTTAAGGGTGGGGTTTTCAAAAAGCACTCAGGGTATGTCTATACTGCAGTTAAAAACCTGCAGCTGGCCCATGCCAGCTGACTCAAGCTTTGGCTAAGGGGCTGTTTAATTGTGGGGTCGATGTTTGGGCTTGGCTGGAGTCCGGGCTCTAGAACCCTGAGAGGTGGGAGAGTCCCAGAGCTTGGGCTGCAGCCTGAGCTCAAATGTCTATACCACAATTAAGCAGCCCCTTAGCCCGAGCCCCAGAAGCCCAAGACAGCTGGCACGTGCCAACTGTGGGTTTTTAATTGCAGTGTACACATACCCTCAGCTTCAGTGCAGGTCAGCCCCTGTTGAAGTCAATGTGAAAATTCCCCTTGACTCGGGTGGAGCAGAGTTATGCTAACACTGAGTGCTCTTGAAAATTCAACCCTTCAAGCAGTAAATTGCAAAGTAATTTCCTATTTATTCTAGGAAAGAGAACAGGTAGGAATATGACATTTGTCTTCATAGGTTGCTGTCATTGTTCTCCTCTGAACATAGTTTAAGCTTTCATTTGAAGTGTAGAGTTATGCTTAGGTATTTACATAAAATCCCTATTGTTTAATCTGATCCTTGAGGTTATTTGTTGTACTATTTGCTTATCACAAATACTTGTTTCTTTTCCAATGCAAATAAATATGTAGATATTTTACCACCTCGATAACTGGGAGAGAGTTCATGCTTCAAAGGATGCTGTATTTTAGTGTTGAAACGATATTGCTCACTGTGGTGAAGCTCGCCCCTCTGCAGAGGGTCAGCACAAAGCCTATATACCACTTAAACTCACCGAGTGAGGAGTCCGGGATTTTATCCTGAGAACTTAAATGGGACGTCAGTGATGCACAGACCTTGTGCTGACCCTCTCCAGAGGAGTGAAGTTTACCTATAGTGCTAATAGCATATACCAAACCTCCAAAAAATGTATGCAAGGGAAAGACAATAGTTGGTTTCATTGATTTGACTCAATCTGTTCTCCTACTCTGTCTTCCAGTGGCTTTCTGGCATGGAACACCCCCGATTTCCTGACACTGTTGCCATGTCTCCCAACCCTTTTCTCCCTCAAGCTCTTCCTTAAAGCTGAGTTCTTTTATGAGACCTTTTGATCATCTATCTTCTCTGAGCATTAACAGTTTTAAATACAAAACATGGAGTTAACAGAATGGGTGCTCCCCATTAATTACCTGTTTGTTGCTGCATCCAGTATTATTTCCTTAGTTTATAAGTTGTCTATTTAGATAGTCTTCAGAGATGGGACTTTTTTTACACTTGACTGTAAAGTATCCTCTGCAGCTTGGTACCATGTGTTATCCAGATATTAAATCAAGCCCATTCCCTGGGGGGCAAATCTTGAAATGTCATAGAATCATAGGACTAGAAGGGCACAGTTGCCAACTTTCACACGGTAAATAAGCACCCCAACTTTCACAATAAGCCAAAAATCAAGATGATCCCATTTCAAAAGAAGGCCAAAACAGGCCAATCCCTAAGAACCCCAACACTGTATGTGACTAGATTCCCCCCGGCAAGCAATCTGGGACTGTGGTGGGCCTGCTGTGCACCCCTGACTCTTTTCCGCTTTGCCCCTGCTTGCCAGGAGCTGATCAAAAAAAAAGAAGCAACAAGCTACAAGCCAAAAACTAACAAGTTAACAAGGAACTCACAAGCCACTTAAGCCAAAAACAAGCCCAATTTCTGTGGTTTTTTTCGTGGGTTTGGCATGTCTGCTGGAAGGGACCTCGAAAAGTCCTCTAGTCCAGTCCCCTGCACTAATGGCAGGACTAAGTATTATTATGTCTGCTTCTCTCTCTCTCTCTGTTATGGTGAGTGTGTGATGGGTTTCACTTGGAAAACTGCAAGATTATTTGATTGCTGTCTGTTTACCAAATCCTGCTATTGCACTCAGAAATGCTCTGAAGGCTGCATGAGAGCACATTCATGTGGGTCTGGGTGCAGCTTAGGGTGAAAGTTAACACCCCCTATGCTTTCAGTTCTAAGTGGAAAGTAGCTCTTACCTGTGCTCAAGAGAGCGACTGAATTTCAGTCTTCCAAACATTTCTTAGGAATGTTTAACTGAAGATCAAGATATTCAGTAACCTTAGAAGAATTTGCAGTGCAAAAATCTTTTTGATCAGAGATTAGTTTAGTTTGGTGGGTAAAAATTCCTTAAATAGCAAATTGTTCACTGTATGGAGATAGTTATTGGTAGCTGGGCTATGCTAAAGTGGCTATGCTAAATTGAAATAAAGAATTAAAATCAATTTAATCAATCCCCCTTCCCCCTTTTCCCCCCAAAAAAGGGGAAAAAAAACCTCAGAAGGTACTGGTTTTGTAAACATTACTAAACAGTTTTCTCAACAACTTCCATTCAAGATCATGCCACAGGAATGTTCTGTACAATTACTGCTCAAATAAAGGGAGGGATGATAGATTCATAGAGTTTAACGCCACAAGTTATCATTAGATCATCTAGTCTGATCACTTGTATTACACCCAGTTTCTGCTTTATTGAACGAAATAATTTGTGTTTGACTAAAGCATATCTTCCAGGAAGGCACATCACAGCCCTTGGTAGTTTGTTCCAGGGTTAATCACTTCATGTTGGAACTTCATGCCTAATTTCTAACGTGAATTTGTCTAGTTTCAACTTCCAGCAGTTGGTTCTTGTCATGGCTTTCTCTTAGAAGCCAGTATTTTCTCCCCATGATCAAGTCCCCTCAGTCTTCTTTTTGATAAGCTAAACAGATGAATCTCCTTCAGTCTCTTTCTAAGGCATGGTCACCATCCCCCAAATAATCTTTTGTGGCTTTTTTCTGCACCCAGGTCCATCGGAACAGGAGGGTCAGGGACCTATGACTATGCCCTCTCACTTTTTATCGCCATAAGGGCGGGCGAAAGAGGGGAGGGAGCGGAGAGGAGCGGGCGGGGTCCTGGGAGGAAGCAATGCAGGAGCGGGGCTTCTGGGGAAGGGGTGGTGCGAGGGTGGGGGGAAGGGGCAGCACTAGGGTTGCCAACCTTCTAATCACACAAAACCGAACACCCTGCCCCCTATCAGAGGCCCCACCCCTGCTTGCTCCATCCCCCTCTCTCCGTCACTCATTTTCCTCCACCCTCACTTTCACCGGGCTGGGGTAGTGGGTTGGGGTTCAGCAGGGGGTATAGGCTTTGGGCTGGGGGTGCAGGCTCTGGGGTGGGGCTGAGGATGAGGGGTTTGGGTTGCAGGAAGGGGCTCAGGGCTCGGGCAGCGGATTGGGGTGGGTTCCAGCTGGGGGTGTGGGCTCTGGGGTGGGGCCAGGGGTGAGGGGTGTGGAGTGCAGGATGGGACTCCAGGCTGGGGCAGGGGGTTGGGATGAGGGGTTTGGGATGCAGGAAGGGGATCCGGGGCTGGGTTAGGGTGTGGAGCGATGAGGGCTCCAGCTGGCGATGAGGGGTTTGGGGCTCATGAGGGGGTTTGGGTGCAGGAGCGGGTGAGGGCTCTGGCTGGGGTTGTGGGGTGGGGCTGGGGATGAGGGGTTTGGGGCGCAGGAGGGGACTCCAGGCTGGCTGGGGCGGGAGGTGAGGGTGCAGGGTCCAGGTGGCGCTTACCGCGGCTCTGAGGAAGTGGCTGCCAAGTCCCTGTGGCCTATAGGCACATGGGTGGCCAGGGGCCTCTGCACGGTGCACGCTGCCTTCGCACCCGCAGGCGCCACCCCCCACAGCGCCCATTGGTTCTGGTTCCTGGCCAATAAGAGCTACGGAGCTGATGCTGGGGCGGGAGCAGCGTGTGGAGCCTCCCAGTCCCTGGCTGCCCCCGCGCCTAGGAGCTGCAGAGACCTGGAAGCCACACAGAGCTAGGGCAGGCACGGAGCCTGCCTTAGCCCTGGGCTTAATGTCCCAGTCAGTGATGCCGACTGACGCCACCA
The DNA here is from genome assembly GCF_965140285.1 of Lepidochelys kempii. Taxonomy (NCBI): domain Eukaryota; kingdom Metazoa; phylum Chordata; order Testudines; family Cheloniidae; genus Lepidochelys; species Lepidochelys kempii. The sequence continues at coordinate 99,489,183 of NC_136380.1, forward strand.
GGGTCCCTTTTCGACCGGGCGTTCCAGTCGAAAACCGGACGCCTGGCAACCCTAAGCGGCACGGGGGGGGGGGGGGGCGGGACCACGGTTCAGGCACCAGTGCCCTCCCCCCCTTGCACTTTTAGGAACCTTTCGTTGGTCCTGCGTACATCATCTGTTTGTTCATTGGGAATTCTTTAAAGTTAAACATCTGTTAGAGAATTAAAGCATTTCCCCACTGAAGAAAGTATAAATACCCTTACCCTAAGTAAAAAAAGAGAGAAAAAATATAAGGGTGAATTGTGTAAAATGGAAATAACCAGCAAAGAATGGTGAATGTGCAATGTAATGTAAGTTACTTTGATTCAGTACCTTCATAGCTTGCAGCTAAGTGTGATTATGCATATTAATCGTAATTCAGTGTTCAGTGGGCTGACATTCCCTAAAAATATAAAGCGTCTTTTACAATGTAATTTCACAGAGCTAAAAAAGGCCAATTCAAATTCATTAAGCACTCAGGATGTATAGCTTGAAATGAGTGAGCTTGTTTTCACTGAAGTAAAATTGGAATGTCATGTGAGTGTTGCATAAGAGCCACCAGAAAAAGAGGAATAAGAATTATATGGTCCCATTAAGTGACTGCTATCCAAGTTAGGAATTTTTGTGTGAGAGGAGTTAATGGAGCTGCTGGTCTGTGAGGTTTTTCCTTCTTCCTCTCATACCTTATCCTTGGCGACGTCAACTTCCAGTCTGATGTCCCACTTGACTCCTTAGCCTCTGCTTCCTCCTCCGCATTTGATCTGCAGTGGTGGATCAGTTCTCGCACTCAGCACAATGTCCTCTTGATGTCACCACTAAATATTTTTTCTCTCATCTTCCCACCATAAAGTTCCCTTTCTCTGACCACCCCCTTGACACCCTGCCCTACCGTAACCCCCAGTCCATTAGTGGCTATGACTTCTTTCCTGTTTTTAATCCCTTCCTTCCTCTTCTGTCAGTGACATCACTAACTCCCTCTACTCCACATTTTCTACTACTCTCCATTTCTTCATACCCCCCTTTTCCACCTCAAAGTCTGTCCCACCAACACAACATCTCAGATTCACCCCCTTATCCGATGTTCCTGCATTTCTGAACACCTCACTAGAAAGTCCCAGCAGACATGAATTTCCTCCAATACAAAACTGTTTTCTCGTCCTTCAGTTCTGCCATCTTGCCAGTTAAACAGCCCTACTTCTCCAGTCACGTTGACTTTATGCCCACTGTCTCAGCTGCTAAGGTGACAACTTGGATTCCCTCCCAGCTCCTGTGCCCTCCTCTTCCACATAGGATCTTGCTGACTTTTTCAAAATCCAGCATGACTTGCTCCTTTTCCCATCATGCTCCCCTCCTTCTCCATGTCATGTACAGTGAAGTTTCTGTCCTCTTGGAGTGTCTCCATCTCTGCCTCATGATTTCCCCTTCCTTCCACTCCCTTATTCACCTTTCTCCTTAGCTTCTCACTCTCTTTTCACTCCTGCTTACGATAGAAGCATGCTATGGTGTCCCCTCATCTAATCCCTCCTCCCAGAAGTAAATGACCCATGACCATTTGCCTATACTCAGCTCATTTCTTGCCTCTGCCTCCAAGATCACCAAGTGCACCTTCTTTTACATCTGTTGCCACCTCCATCTCTGTCTGGCTTCTGACCACTTGTTTCCATTGCAAGTGGTCTTACCAAGCCTCCAATTAACATCTTTATGGCAGATCTCAACGATCTACCGCTTCTTCCTCTTTCTTGATCTCAATTGCTTATGGCATGTTAAGCACATTCTCCTTGATATCTTGATTTTCACCACTCCATCCTCTCCTGAGTCTCCTCCTACTTCTCTGGTTGTGTTTTCTTATCCTTTCACAAAGGTTCAGCTGCCAACACTCACAGATCTACTTCTCCCCTCTTGACTTGCCTCCCTCCATCCAGTCCCACACCCTAGTCTGTCTTTGACATCTCCTCAGATTCATCTCACCATTGGCTTAAACTTAACCGGGCTAAACTAAACTCCTTGATTTCCCCCCCCCTTCCCCCTTTCTCTGTGAGTGTTGACAGCACTATTATCTCAGTCATTCAGGCCTGGAACCTAGATACTGTATCATTCTAGCTTCCTCCTTCCCCCTTGTGCCACGTACCTAGTCAGCATTTGAATTTTGCTACTCACTTCTCCAAAGCATTTCTAATATCAGGGCTTCACTCCGTCCACACAGCTAACTCTTGTCCAGGCTGCCATTATAGCTTGTCCTGACTACTTCGGGGCCTCCCTGACACGCACATTATCCTCGTCAAGTCCATTCACAATGCAGCTACTAATAATTCCTTGTCCAACATTATGATCGTATCACCCTCAGTATGAGTTACTCCACTGGGTCCCCCTTCTCCATTCCATAAAATTCAAGCTTCTTGTCCTTCCTTCCAGGCTCTACACAACTCTGCTCCTCAATGCTTTCACTTCTCTTGTCACTCCTCTGCTCTGCCAATGATGCCAACCTTGATAGATCACTTGTCCACTCATTCCCCAAGCATCTTTGTGTTTTCTTCCTCATAACCCCTTACATATGAAATGCTCTCCTGGAAAAACTAGTGTGTAAGGCCAGTACACTGTCCTGTCTGAAATCCCCACCCCCCCACCCCTTGGCATGCTTCTCCTGTGGTGCCAATGGAAAATTTCCCCAGTGATAATGCCTACTTATATACCGGTGGGGCTAGACGATGTCTATTTTATTTATTCATTCATAGATTTTTATCTCATAATTTAAAACAAATAAATGTAAGACTAAAAGTCAATTTGTACTCATAGCTGGTCCATTTGACCACATGTTCCTGTCATGGTCATCTTCATCCTCTCTCCAACTTTGCCTTTTTTTTCTTTCTCTCTTGGCTGCACCAATTTGAGCCTTGTCTTAAGTTAGATTGGAGGCTCGTTTGAACATGGACCATGTCTTTCCTTGTACAGCTCCTGAAACAAGGGGCCTTGATTCTGACTGATGCCTTTTGACACTACCATAATACTTAATTATGCGATAATAACATCAGAAAACAACTGCATTTTTTTATTTATACTCAGATAATCTTTAAGTTGTATAATTCTCGATACCAACAATTTTTCAATTGCAATAAATTGAAATAAAATTAGCTTTTATTTTATTTTAGTGTTGCAATAAAATTAGCTTTTTCTGTTTTTCTGTTTGTTTTCTTACATATTCAAATATATGATGATGTCTGTTTATATTACAGTAGCAACTAGATGCTCCAACTAAGATCAGGGCCTCATTGTGCTAGTCACTGTACAAAAATGGAGTGAGAGATACTCCCTGCTCTGAAGAGCTTACAGTCTAAATAGGCAGAAAGGGAAAGAGACACAGAGAGGTCCAAGAGTGGTCAGTGTCAGAACCAGAAATAGAACCTAGGTCTCCTGACTCCCATTCCAGTGCCCTCTCCACTGGACCATGCTGCCAGAAGATGCCTGCCAGTTTCTGTTCAAAAGAAAACATGCAAGGTAGCATAAGCCATGTGTATAATGCCAGTGAGACTAAGTGATTTTAATGCAAATAGTATCATAAGTGCAGTGTGTTCATTCTTGAATGTTCCCCCCGAATATTACATATTTCTCTGTCAGATCATATATGTTGTGAGCTTAATTACTGCTCTTTGGGTTCCATGCCAAGTAACCTGCTGAATTTTTAGTTTATTGCATTTCGACTGTCATAAGAATATCATTTAGTTTATTGCCTTAGCCTGTCCTAAATTAACATCTATATAGAACTACCCACTTGCTAAGTTCATGTGTTTTTGAATTTTACACCTTTGTTCCCCCTTTGCTATTCTAGGAAGACCAGGACCATAGATGCTGAATCTTGGCAGATTGTAATTTTACACATATAATATCTCCAACTGAATAGATGCCAGGCTTCCTCTTGATTTAGACAGATCAAAATTGAGAAGAGCTTTAGAATAATGTTTTTATTTACAGATACTTGAAAAAGAAACTCTGTATGTTGCATAAGTCACACAATATAGAAAATGCAGAATGACAAGTGCAGTTACTTGGCTTTAGAGCTGTCTAAATGCATATGAGGACAAGTTAGAAATAAATTACATGAAAACTCACAGCTGCTTATAATCATTGTCTGAGGTCAGACACGCATGCTTTGCTGCATCTGTCTCACTCTGTGTGAGCAGTGCAGGGGGCTATGCCTTGTCTTTTTGTGTCTGTCATAAATCCTGACCCTTCCCACAGATGCCTGCTTTCCTAGGATAAATTATTAAAGTTTAGAACATAAGTACTTGGAGGTTTAGGGACATCCAGACCATGGGGTTGCATCCCTTACTATCTTGGCTGATAGTCATTGAATGTCCTATCCTCCATAAATTAATCTAATTCTTTTTTGAGCCCAGTTATTCCTTCACAACATTCCCTGGTAATGAATTCCACAGGTTGTCTGTGCATTGTGTGAAGAAGTATTATCTGATGCTTGTTTTAAACCTGCTGCTTGTTAATTTCATTGGGTGATCCCTACTTCTTGTGATGGGGTATTCAGCACTTCCCTATTCACTTTCTCCACACCATTCATGAGTATATTGACCACTATCATATCCCCCCCCCCCTTTAGTCATCTATTTCTAAGATGAACAGTGTCACGCTTTTTAATCTCTCCTCATACGGAAGCTGTTCCATTTCCGTAAGCATTCTTTGTCAATTGTAATATATCTTTTTTGGAGATGAGGTGACCAGAATTATTCAAGATGTGTGTGTACCTTGGATTTGTTTAGTTTGATTGATCTGATAGTCAGACACACATTGTCACTGGATGTTATAAAAATACTTGTAAATATGCATAATGCAATAGGTCTGAGAAGTCTTGATTCCCGTTCTCTGGTTAGTTAGGTAAAAGCAATGTCCTTGGACGCCTCAATGGGCAGTCATCCATTTTTAATAAACAGCCTTGTGCAAGCTGGACAAACCTTAGATTAATCTGGGGAAAAGGCCCAGGGGCCACAATTTGAACAAAGCCTCCATATTGCATAAGCAATTCTTGTTTTAATAGACATAATTTGGTGTGAGTGTTGAATTTTGGTAACATTCCTACTGTTCCATTGTCTCCAATGATATTTATCTAATTAGAGGTACCTGGAATTTTGTTCATTAAGAGAAGATTGCGTTCTGGCTATGTCTTTATACTACTCTTACGGGGGGTTATTGAGAGGATTTCTGTTTTAGAATGTGTGAATATGTGAATTGAGCGTATTCAGATATAATACTCTAAAGTATGGATGTGACTCACATCTGACCAAATACTCATTGGCTAGAACAAACTTCCTCTTTTCACACCTCTGCTTCCTTCCTCCCCTCTCACCACCACTTTATTTTGGTTGGGATGGGCTTTTGTACAGTTATTACTTGATATGTTACATCATGTTGGCAATGTTATACCAAATGTGCCAAACTTCAGTAACACTTTTTACACTTACTCTTCCTGGTGTATTATCTTGAATGATGTTTGTATGACAATTATTTGTTGTTGATGACAATAAAAAGTGGCTTAATAAAACAATGCAAGGTGATTTTAGCTTTCTGGAGCTGTAAATCAGCTAGAAACCAGTTAGAAGCAATCTGAGTCTCTGTTTAAACAGAAACCTGCTAAATGGGTTTACAAAGAGAGGAATTGGCACTTCTCTTCAGTCTGTGTTCTAAAACCAGCCACTTTTTAAGGATTCTACGTGCATCTTGTGTCTGCAGGTGATAGAGCTTTTGCTTTGGTGATAGCTACGCCTTGTGTACATTAAGGAAATTATTTTAATTTCTCTAGTATAGAATTCACTCCTCCTGGATATCTATTTTATTATTTGTTTTTCGTAACCCACTTTTTGGTAACATTTGATGCATACACAGCTGCAAAGGTGCATCATAATCTTTGCTCTGGATATGGATTAACTGGTGTGTTGATAGTAAATTTTCTATGGTCAACAGTTTTCATCAGTTTATTTAGGTAATGAATGTGCTTTTTGTAGTGACCCAGCCACTCCCAGTCTTTATTCAGGCCTAATTTGATGGTGTCAAGTTTGCATGTTAATTCCAGTTCTACAGTTTCTTGTTGAAGTCTGTTTTTTAAACTTTTTTGTTGAAGAATGGCCACTTTTAAGTCTGTTAATGAGTGTCCAGGGAGATTGAAGTGCTCTCCTACTGGTCACTACAAAAAGTAATTTTCCCTCTGTTGATACTCACACCTCCTTGTCAACTGTTGGGAATAGGCTACATCCACCCTGTTTGAATTGGCCTCGTTAACACTGCCCCCCCCCCACTTGCTAAGGCAATTCCCATCTTTTCATGTGCTGTAATATATATACCTTCCTACTGTATTTTTCACTCCATGCATCTGATGAAGTGGGTTTTAGCCCACTAAAGCTTATGCCCAAATACATTTGTTAATCTCTAAGGTGCCACAAGGGCTCCTCATTGTTTTTGCTGATATAGACTAATATGGCTACCCCTCTGAAACCTGTCACCACACAGGGACTTAGGTTGACTTAATTATGCTGCCCAGTGGTGTGGGTTTTTCATGCCTCTGGCTGCGGTAGTTAAACCAATTTTCTATTTTAGGCCAGTCCTAATTAACATTTGACGTTGGATTTTTACGTTGGAGGGAAAGAGGGATACAATCAAACATCTACGTTGTTTGTAAATAAATTGCCAACTAACCTCATCTACCCTTCAAGCGAATTTTAACTGGCTTATTTCTTATGTCCTGAGGAGAGGGTAGTGCCCTTATGGTTCAGGAATTTAGTGCGTAAGGGATGGTATGGAAACAAAGTATGAATATACCTCTTTTTCTCACCTCTATTTTAAAAAATTTTCTAAAAAAAAAATTAGGAAAATCACAGTTTATTTTTATTTGAATGATAAAAATCTCAAGTACTAGTCAAAGAGATACGGATATTCAAGGCTATAAGGATATTCTTAATCTGTTTAAAACTGATAGAATAATTGTCACCTTCATCTGAGGGATGATCAGGGCATTAGTTAGCTCATGTTTTGTAAATTACTTTGAAAATATAGCTTGTTCTGTATTGCTCAGCATTAACATTTTATTGTTTGCTAATAAAGCTACTCTTGTTAACGAACACTGTGTAACCATTTGTTGTTTCTATTTCCAGCAAAGAGCTCCGGGGAAAGTTTTGTTGGATGCAGTTTGCAACCATCTGAACCTTGTTGAAGGTGATTATTTTGGCCTTGAGTTTCCAGATCATAAAAAGATCATGGTATGTGAATGAGTTTCATTTCTTACTTATTTTCATCTACACATTTTATGTATATTACAGTCCCTCCTTCCCCACCTACCCCACATTCAGAAAACATTTTCAAATGTGGTTTTATTGAAGGTTTCAGTGGGTTTTGCTCGATGGGGATGATACGGAACTCATCTCAAACCCTGTTCTCATTTATATTGAAGATAGGAGTGGTGTTGTAACCATAATAGCTGTTGGTATAGAGACTAAACACCATTTTAATTTTTGATTGGTTTGGATTGTGATAATGGTAAAGTCCTGCCTGGTAGATAGGAAAAAGTCACCAATATTATGACACAGTTCCATAAAAGGCACCTTTTCTATCCAAGGGCAATAAAAACAAGTCACTGTCCTTTGTTTGTTACACTTTGCTGGTTGTCTCTGAAAATACATTACTTGACTGCAACAGGCATTTATCATTATATCATAGAGTGGGGGGGAGAGATTGCGAGAGTGTGTTAATAGATACACATCAGTTTTCATTTTTAAAATTCCATTTTGCTTTAAATCTTAATGTGTCACTGTGGCCTACTGAATTGTGTTCCGGTTAGTTGGATGCTGTGGTCATTGCATTCTTATGTGTACTTTGTTTTGCCCATATGGTGAATTCTGCCCCAATACACTAGACAGCTTAAAGGATATATATACATTGGGGCAGTTATTTTAACTTCCTGCCTGAAGGGAACAAGAGTTCTTAATTTAGGGCAGGAAAGAGGGTTTATTTGTCACTAGAGTAATCTGCTACCATTGTTTTGTGCAATTTTTTTATGCAAAAGAACAGAAATTAATATTACATAGTTCTGGGCTAATAGTTACTGAGAACAAAATAGAAAAGTGAACAGTAATATAAAGTTAATTTTAAAAAGTAATAAATCACAGACCTTACTTTGGATTTACTTGAAACATTAATTTTAACAGGTAATTTCACAATCTTCCATGCGTCCTCAGCTAACATTTTGGTAACTCTTATTGACAGTAGTTTAAAACAATGTATGAACATAGCTGTGCAATAATGTCACAGTGGACAATATAGCCTGTACAGTTATGGAAAAGAAATATTCAGATTTTTCACTTTTGTGTTTGTAAAGTTGCAAACATAAAAGTTATAGTCCTGACAGCATATGTAATTTGGCCTCTTTGTGTATATGCAGTTATTTATATAACTGTGTGGACTGTTTACTTATAAGCCATAATATCTATGTGCAATGTGGATGAGTTGAAGTTGCTTTTGAACCATAACTTTTAATTTCTTGGATTCTGTGGGGGGAAAAGCATTATCCACAATGTAAAATTTTATATCATGCATAACAGAGAATTTGCATTTAATTGCTTTGCTTTTAAAAAAGTGAGTGTATGCACTACATTTACATTTATTTGAATATGGTTCATTGCTTTTTCAAATAGTGTGTAATACAAGATAAAAATAAATGCCTGAGCATTTGTTTGGACATTATCATATGCAGATGAGATCATATATTCAAACACAGATCTACTTACTGCAACGTGTAGAGTTCTAGATCAAAGATACTTGTGTGTTTGTATGCCTGGCAAGCTATAGCATGATATGTTTGTAGAAGGCAAGACTGTCACTTGTCCTAACTTGGTTGCATAGACCAGTGGTCTCCAAATTGGGGTACGCAAGACCATCCCTGGGGGTGCATGGCAGGAGGAGCAGCACCCCTGGACCTTTGATTCTTTGGTGGCACGCCAGCAGCAGCTGGGCTCTCCCCACTCCGTCTTTGGCGGCACGCCGGCGGCAGCTCTTCTTTTTTTTTTTTATTTTTGCTTACCTAGAGCTGGCCCTTGGGGTGCGCGATTCAAAAAGTTTGGAGACCACTGGCATAGACAAGTAAAGATGACATTGCATGGATCACTGCTTCACACATTGGGGTGTGCAGAGCTGCACCTCTCTGTTGAAACACAAGCGCTATTGCTAACTCTTGCAATTTTATCACAAGTCTGATATTTGATGTTTTCCTCAAATCGACAGCTGCTGGGAGCAGATTTACTTGTGAATCTCTGCTTTCATTTAAGAAAAAGTTTCTGTCCCTCAGAGTTGCAGCGAAAAGCTTAAAAACATGAACCCTAAATGCTGTAAAACAGAAGTCAAATAAAAAGAACTCCCAATTTTTTTTTTATTTCCTGCTTTTAAAGCCACACCCATGATTTTAGGGGCCTGACTCCTGAGTTTTGAATGCATGCTGTTGGCAATATTGGTGAAGTCTTGGTTTTGCCCCCATTCCCCAACGTGCCAGTAAGCTGCACCTTGGAAGGTGCTGCAGTAACTCTCTGCTCTCCTATGACAAAGAGAAACTGGGGAAGGAATTGGGACTCTCTGGATACAGAAATCCTGTAATGACACGGCTATGCAACTCCCCTTATGCAGGGCTAGATTGCAACCTAGCTCTAGCCCAAAACAAATTGTGCAGAATTATATGCTACTGGGTAAAATGTGGAAAGCCCAGACTCTTGTGACTTGGTTATTTCTCAGTCAGTCTTTTTTTTCCCTCCAAACTTGGCAAGCACACATTCTTCACTGAGGGATTGTGTACATGCCAAGTTGTAACTTCTGAAACAAAACACTGAGTTATCAGAGTGCCAAAGAATGTTGGAACTAGCTTTTTAACAAGTGAAAAACACCATTTTTCCATCCTTGAGTAACTAATAAATGACCAAATAGATTTTCTTCACACCTTCCACAAAAAAAGTGAGGGGAGTCACCTTTTGAAGTGGAGCAGAAAGAGAAATTTCATCCCACAGGGAAACTTTTGTGAATATATAAGTCCTTGAATAATAGGGCATTAGGACAATAGTGCCTCCAAGGAGTTACCTCAGCTCTGTAATAACTATGAAAATAAATAGTAAGGGAACAATTTTAACAAAACCATTTGACTGTGTGTGTGGTTCCTGAGGCTATGATTCTATAATATGGATATTTTGAGGGTGTCCCTGGCTCTGCCTAATTAAAAACTGCTCAAGGTCCACTTTAATTTGTGTGTTCATATTAAAAATATATTGTGTTGTTGTTTTCCTGAGAGGATCTGCTCTTTGGGGCAAATTTTATGGCTTTTAGATTGTTCCGTACCCCCTTTGAAGTCTGTGCACCATTCCTCCCATAACTCTAGACGTGTATTTATTAACTGAGGGCTGAGATGTTTCTCCCAAAGTCCCTCCATCTCACATTGGTTGTTTGGCCTCTATCTTGTTTTGCTGCCCACTGTAGCCTTCTGCAACACACTGCACCTCTGTCTATGTCCTTTTGACTGAGCGTATGAGTGCAGTTTTCAGGTCTAGACACCCTGTTTTTGTTGACCACCTCCCCTTAGAGGTTGAAAGACTTTACACAGAGCTGGTCTGTGTGAAACACTCATACAATAGTAAAAATATAATTTATTAAGATAGAGAATAATAAGATCAAAATAAATAAAATGACGTGGCATAACATACCACATCTGAGTACTTTGCAAACCCAATGATGTGGGCTCTTCTTGCAGAGAAGAGAGAAAATGCTACATGGCTAGAAAGTAAAATCCTTTCCCTCAGACTTTGAGTAGTGTGTCTGCCTCACACTGCTGTGCAGACAGAACCCCTCATCCAACCGTATCCAAGTGGTTGGTGTTAGAGTTTGTTGCCCTATCATGGGGAAGTCCTCTCAACATTTTCACAGGTGTCTCCTTGAGGAAGAAATTCCCCATTCAGTGTCCCCAGTACCAGGATTATTGTCTCCTAATCACTCCTCTGAGTTTCCCAGCCTTCTGCTCTCCAACTAATGTCAGAAGCACCCATTGCCATGTTTCTTTAGACTAATCTAGGTGATAGTCTTGATTTGCGTTGCCATTGTTCCTTGCAATAGGTGCTGGCTTGTGTTCTCCTGAGGGGTACATCCTGTTTCTATCCCTGCTCCCTACAGAGGCACTCTAAGGAGACTTTTACATTTCTCTTACCAGTTTTCCCTTACCATGGTACACTGAGTTGTCTTTGAGTGTTGGCCCCTATTTCGCTATGGGGTATGCATGTGCAACATGCACCTGAGACTGGAGAGTTGCTTGTAGGCAGCATCCATGGGCCGGTGCCCCTGCTCTCCTTGTGCCCCACACTGAGAATATAAGGGGTGGTGCAGATCGATTGCCCCTCTAGTTCTTTCTTACCGCAATGCCTGCATTGGAATCTTCCAGTGTCTGGGAGCTTCTCCTTTCTCTTCATCCATATATTCAAAGTTACATTATTCTTCCTTGTTGTTAGGGTTTTGATAGGGTTGGCTACTTTTAGAGTCCTCACCCCAGGGAACCTTCCCAGTCTCCCAGTGCAGAATTTGGCTTATGCCCATGATTCTGGGCTTCAAAAAACAGTTTCTTGTCCCCACTCCTTTTCACTGAGTGATGACCACCAGCGCTATCTCTACTGCCTTGGGCAAGTGCACATCTCTGTCAAGAGCAGTGTCAGATGCTCCTCCCCCGCCGAATGCAGCAGGCATGAGAGCTCCAACTTCAAAAACACCCGCTGGAGCAGGTAATGAGATGTCAGGAGTGAGGCCCTGCAGCTGCGCCTGCTCAGTACTCCTGACACCATTATGAGCCAGCTAGGCTGCCTGATGGACCATGCTGTCAGATTGGCTGAGGAAGCCAGCAGTAAGTCAGTCATCTTATGCCCAGAAGCAGCAGTAGCTCACTGGCTGCTCAGTGCACGCCACCACGGACTCCCTGCTTCCCTGTGCTCGTCTGTCTCCAAGCCCTGCTCCTGCTTTGCTCCTCCCCAGCTCCAACCCAGATCCTGCTCTGCACCCAGCCTTGTTCCTGTCCTGATCCAGCCTTGCTCCTGTCTCAGAACCAGCCCTGCTTCTACCTTCCTTGACTCCTGGTAATCTGATTCCAACGCTTGGCTCTGACTCCTGACTTCAGCTCTCTCTTGACCCTGGGTTTTGTCATTCAGACTCTGTCTTGGTTGTGACCATCAGCCCTGGTTCTGACACTGTCGTGACCCTTGGCTCTGGCTTTCAGACTTCAACCACTAGGTCTGACTGCCACTCCGACCACTAGGAATGACCGCCTATGACCCAGTCCGCTGACATGAGACCCCAGTCTGACCAGGCCAGGGAGACCCCACCTGTACATTGGCCAGAGTCGGCAAGGTGCATGCCCACTAGCTCTGTGCCTAACTCCAGAGCCAAGAGTGGCAGAGGGAAGGACCCTCTGGCTGGGCTCCCTCATGAGAGTAAGGAGCATTTTTGCAAACAGAAAAGCTGATCCACTCTTAGACCCTCTTCTAAGAAAAGGCATCCCTCCTCGTCCTCATCCAGGTCAGGTGAGCCTTCAGGCATGGGCCACAAAGACTTAGATCGTTCTAAGTCACATGGGCATAATCAGAAGACACGTAGGTGCAAGACTTTTTCGGTGCCAGCTTTTGAATTGACCTCGACATCGACTGTGATACTATCTAAACCAAAGCACAGAGACCTGAAAGATCAGGGACCACCTGTACTGTCAGAGATCTTCAGAGAAAATCACTGGTAGTACTATCACAGTTCCATAAGGAACCACCACCTACTACCGCTTCAGTGGCATGGAGTGACAGATCACAACCTCCAAAGGTAATGGTCACTTATACCACTCCTGACAATATCTTCATCCTGCCAGACCCACGGTCTCCCTTGTTATCCGGACTGATCCTTGCCAGGAGGATACAGTCTTTCTCTAATGAAGAGTAATACAGCAGGTATCCCCTCAACATCATGGAAAAGGGTTCTACTCAAAGTATTTCTTAGTTCCCAAGAAGAAAGGAGGCTGGAGACCCATTCTTGCCCTGTGTCAACACAACGTTCTTGTTTGCAAACTGAAATTCTGCATGGTTACTTTGGCATCAATAATACCATCCCTAGAAAAAGGCACACAGTTCACAGCTCTTAGTAGATACTTTCATGTGGACATTCATCCCTCTTGCAGACGATTCCTCAGGTTTGTGGTGGGCCCCCACCACTATCGGTACAAAATGCACCAGTGTGGGCATTCACAGAAGTGTTCTGAAAAGTAGCAGCTTCGCTCAGACAAGGTGACACCACCGTCTTCCCATACTTGGACAACTGGCTTCTGACTGGCAGGTGTTGCCTGGAAGTCTCAACATTAAGCTTCTTGCTGCTCCTTTTAGCATCCCTGGAAATCAGTGTAAACATGTAAAAATCTACCTTGTCTCCAACACAGACCATATAATTTATAGAGGTGATATTGGATTCAATCAAGGTGAGAGCCTATCTTCCCAGGGACAGATTTCATGCCATAGGCGCTCTCATAGACCTGGTTACACACAACCCTTGAACATCAGTTCGAGTGTGCCTTGCTCTCCTGGACTGTATTGCGTCATGTATTTATGTAACGCCATTTGCCAGACTCCACCTTCGTTGCCTGTAAGCTTGGCTATAAGCAGTGCATATACCGAGCAAGCATTAGCATGAATACCATAGTAACAATTCCTTCTGAGGTGAGGGCCCCTCTGGCATGGTGGAGAGCCCCTTGATGTTTGTGTGACATCACCCTATTGGCAATATACCTCCCAGGCACCCAGAATTCCCTGGCCTCACTAGTGGCAAAATGCCTGCCGAGTCTGTTGAGTGGGAGTTACCTGATTCTGTAGTAAACACCGTCACTGAGTGGGGAACCCACACTTGGGAAGTGGAAAATAAACTGCTCCAGCGAAAGCCCAAGGTCAGTACTCTAGGACCAATGCAATACTCCTACCTTGGACCAATCACTTTGGTTATGCCTTCCCTCCCATCCTGCTACTACCTCGAGTTCTACAGAAATTCGACTAGACAGGGCACAAGTCATCCTCATTGCTCCCAGCTGGCCCAAAGCCAGATAATTTTGGTTTCCAAGCCTCCTCCAAATGTCATCCTGTCCACCTATCAGCATTCGGACCTGTGTAGATCTCCGGACCCACAAAAGTGACAGGGTCAGGAGTCCCAGACCCCATGCTCTTCAGCTTGTGGCTTGGTATTTGGATTGTCAGCGAGCCTAGAACACTCCCGCTCTGAAGCGATACAGGTCATCGTTAACAGTAACTGGAAGGACTCCACTAGAAAATACTGCCTGTCCAAATGGAGGCAGTTCTCTGTCTCAACCCAGCAAAGCCATATATCCCCAGAGACAGCAGATATTTCACGATTTTGGAATATCTTCTTGCCCTCAAGGTGATGGGCCTCTTCCTTAGCTCTGTGCACTTTCATCTGGCAGCAGTTAGTACGTGTTGTCTGCCAATGGAGAGTTATTTGATCTTTACCTACCTGGTAACAGCCAGGTTTTTGAAGGGCCTGATCAGAACCTTTCTGTCAGTCAAGAAACCAGCACCTGACTGGGATCTTGATTTAGTGCTCTCCATATTCTCTGAGCCACACTTTGAACTGTTAGCTATGTGTTCCATGTCTCACCTGTCAATTAAGTTTGCCTTCCTCATTGCCAGTAGGGTAGGTGAACTTAGAGTGTGAATGGTTGACCCACCGTACACTATATTTGATCAGGATAAAGACTTGCTGTGACTACACCCCAAAATTCATTTCTGAAACTGTTTCAGAATTTCACACAAACCAGTCAATTCACTTACCTGTAATTTTCCCGAAGTCCCATCCCTCTAGTGAGGAGGGGAGACTTCATTCCATCGAGGTGAGATGAGCATTAGCATTTTACTTCAGAGAATCATGTAGACTGTTTGTTATCATAGCATAACACATATGAGGTTAAGCTGTATCCTCTCAGAGAATCTCCATGTGAATCTCTGTCTGTATCCTACTCTATCAGTTAGTATAGCTTCCTCTCCCACATGGGGTAAAGGCTCACTCTACAAGGGCACAGGCAGCCTCAGTAGCATCACTTCAAGAGATGCCTCTGATTTATATTTGCAAGGCATCTACGTGGAGTTCCATCTACACATTCATGAGACATTACTTGGTCCAGAACACCTTTTGCATCCTCACACCCTCCTCCTCTCCGAGTACTGGTTGTCAGTCACCACCAGCAGAATACTCTCCAGGACCAGGACTTAAAGAAGAAAAAGAAGTTTCTTACCATATTGTAACTGGAGTTCTTTGAGGTGTGTGGTCTCTATCTGTATTCCACTACCCATCCTCTTCCCCTCTGGTTCAGCTCGGGATCTGATTTTCAGTAAAGAAGGAACTGGCGAGGCGGTCAGTCCGCCCCACCCCTTATGCACATGAGGAGAGCTGGGGCACAGACATGGGCCAACAGACTCTGCTTGCAAGAATTCTCCAGTGTCTGGCGCAGGAAGCACATGCGTACCCCCAAGGGAATACATATCGGGACCACCCATCTCAAAGAACTCCAGTTACAGTAAGGTAAGGAACTTCCCTTTATTGACTGCCCCTGAGACTGTGACACAGTTTCACTTTAATTTTGTTAAATCTGGGATAAATGAGGGAGAAATATACTCCTTAATCTGTGGAAGATACTGTTTTCCTCTATTTCTGAATGTATATTGTTTCTAACGACGAGGCACGGTGACAGCACATTAGGCATCAAATTCCTTTTGACAAAGAATTAATTATATGGAGGAAGAAAAGCCTTTGTGGATAACTTTGGGAGTGTATGACCATAAGCAGTCTGGAAAAATAATTCATATATGAATAACTTGGTATAACGGAGACTACTACTATGCTAGCAGTAGTTCATTCAGATTTTGTAATGCTTTCTTTTGTTTTTTAGGTATGGCTGGACCTTTTGAAACCTATTATGAAACAGATTAGAAGTAAGTGCTTTCTTTATGTCATTTACTGAATCAGTCCAAAAATACTTGAATTAGATTAGCGGTTCTCAAACTGTCAGTCGGGACCCCAAAGTGGGTCGGGACCCTGTTTTAATAGGATCACATGGGTTGGTTTAGACTTGTTGGGGCCTGGGACTGAAGCCGAAACCTGAGCCCCACCGCCCAAGGGCTTGGGCTTCGTCCATGGGTGACGGGGCTCAAGTTACAGGCCTCCTCCCTGGTAGGCGAGGCTGGAACTTTAACACAGACACACAGACACACAGACACACACACACACAGACACACACACACACACACACACACCCCGGCTGGGGCTGGCTCAGACTTCGGTGCCCCTCCTGGGGTTGTGTAATAATTTTTATTGTCTGAAGAGGGTCTCAGTGCAATGAAGTTTGTGAACCCCTGAATTAGATGAAAGGTGCTCTCTCAATTAGAACATTAACTTTAAAATTTGTTTGGGGTTTTTTTGCCATCAGATGTACACCAATAATATATATTGTGTGCTATTAAGTTGTAGTCATAGTGATATTTTAAAATCAAGCAGTCTAGTAATTAAAATTAATCTTTGGTAGCCAACCAATACTTTTGTTTAATAGCTAATATTTATACATGCACACAATACACCTTTGACCAGTGTTAGAGTTTATTACAATAACGAGGAAAGAATGCAATTTAAATGTTACCAATTTACATTTATATATAGCCTGCTTAAGCTGTTGATGATATCCCTTTGATATTGAGCGTACTGAGTCAATTTCTACTGAACACAATAATAATCATCGTGTTTCTGTATTTAAAGTGTTTTACTTTTGTCATTTCTGGTTTTAAACTAAACTTTGTGTAGAAACACACATGGGCGGTTTATTCCAAAGCCCACTGAAGGAGCCAGACAGTGACAGATTTTAGAAAGTTGTTTCAAGAACTAGACGTAACAACTTTATTTCTAGTGGCATCAAGGTAGGACTTGAGGATGTGGAGACGGAATATATGCTGAAAGAAAGAAAGGGATTAACAGAAAAGGTGGTTTACTTAAGGGTGCAAAATTGTCAGCAATATTCAGGATGGAGGAAAAGAAAGGGGGAAAGAAAGAGAAGGGAGTAGAGAAAAAGACATTAGTGGGAAGGTGTTTAGGCTTCCTTTTATGATCTGTTAAACAAAGGTTATTAACTAATCTGAGGAATATCAAAAATACTAGCAGGAGACACAGACTTAATGCTTATTATTTGAGACTTATTTCTGCATGAGAATGTGCAGACTGTTACAAATGTTTCATGAATTTTCCTTGATCTCTTTGCTAGGACCTAAGCATGTTGTCGTAAAATTTGTGGTGAAATTCTTTCCACCAGATCATGCTCAGCTGCAAGAAGAACTGACAAGGTTAGTGATTCTGTAATTCTGCTTTTTAATTCCTTAATGGATAGCAGTGGGGAGGAAAATGGGAAGCACCAGAAGATGAGGGCAGGGGGTCTATTATCTCTCCTTTCCTCGGGATGTAATTCATTGGAGCATGCTGTGCAAAGAAGCACCAGGGAGATGTGATGCAGGAGCCCACCATTTCTTATGCAATGCAGCAGGAGGTTTCCAGGAGGAGCAGTGGGATAGGGGAACTAGCCAAACTCCCGTACTTTCAGTCCCTAGTGGACCTGAGCAGTGAAGGATCCTGGCCCCCTTGAGAACTCCTCTCCTTGAGACCATAGCCTGACTATCTGGAAGAAGCTGAGGCTGCCAAGTGCAGCAGCTGGACCACACGATCACATAATCCTTTTGAACTCATAAGATTCACAAAAACGGTTTTATGACTGTTGGGGGTGTGTGTGTGGGAAAACTGTGAGGGAGCGGAGCGAGTAGGATGAGATATAAGAGGAAACAAGGGAGAAAACATATATCTACTACGGCTAAATTGTGTACTTAGATATGTGCTTAATTTTTTATTTTCATTAAAGTGGTGATTTAAACTTTATTCAGTTTGTGAAGAAATACACGCTAGCTCAGTTATCCTTCTATCAGAAAAAGAGGAATATTCCTATGTATATGTGTAGAATCATAGTATTATGGAATATCAGGGTTGGAAGGGACCTCAGGAGGTCATCTAGTCCAAACCCCGGCTCAAAGCAGGACCAATCCCCAACTAAATCATCCCAGCCAGGGCTTTGTCAAGCCTGACCTTAAAAACCTCTAAGGAAAGAGATTCCACCTCCTCCCTAGATAACCCATTCCAGTGCTTCACCACCCTCCTAGTGAAAAAGTTTTTTCTAATATCCAACCTAAACCTCCCCCAACTTGAGACCATTACTCCTCTTTCTGCCATCTGGTACCACTGAGAACAGTCTAGATCCATCCTCTTTGGAACTCCCTTTCAGATAGTTGAAAGCAGCTATCAAATCCCCCCTCATTCTTCTCTTCTGCAAGCTAAATAATCCCAGTTCCCTCAGCCTCTCCTCATAAGTCATGTGCTCCAGCCCCCTAATAATTTGTGTTGCCCTTCGCTGGACTCTTTCCAATTTTTCCACATCCTTCTTGTAGTGTGGGGCCCAAAACTGGACACAGTACTCCAGATGAGACCTCACCAATGCCAAATAGACGGGAATGATCACGTCCCTCGATCTGCTGGCAGTGCTTCTACTTATACTGCCCAAAATGCCGTTAGCCTTCCTGGCAACAAGGGCACACTGTTGACTCATGTCCAGCTTCTCGTCCACTGTAACCCCTCAGGCCTTTTCTGCAGAACTGCTGCCTAGCCGCTCGGTCCCTAATCTGTAGCGGTGCATGGGATTCTTCCGTCCTAAGTGCAGGAATCTGCACTTGTCCTTGTTGAACCTCATCAGATTTCTTTTGGCCCAATCTTCTAATTTGTCTAGGTCCTATCCTATCCCTACCCTCCAGCGTATCTACCACTCCTCCCAGTTTAGTGTCATCTGGAAGGTTGCTGAGGGTGTAATCCACGCCATCGTCGAGATCCTTAATGAAGATATTGAACAAAATCGGCCCCAGGACTGACCCTTGGGGCACTCCGCTTGATACTGGCTGTTAACTAGAAATGGAGTCATTCGCTACCTGTTGAGCTTGATGATGTAGCCAGCTTTCTATCCACCTTATAGTCCATTCGTCCAGCCCATACTACTTTAACTTGCTGGCAAGAATACTGTGGGAGACCATATCAAAAGCTTTGCTAAAGCCCAGGAATAACATGTCCACTGTTTTCCCCTCATCCACAGAGCCAGTTATCTCATCATAGAAGGCAATTAGGTTAGTCAGGCATGACTTGCCCTTAGTGAATCCATTACTGACTGTTCCTGATCACTTTCCTCTCCTCTAAGTGCTTCAGAATTGATTCCTTGAGGACCTGCTCCATGATTTTTCCAGGGACTGAGGAGAGGCTGACTGGCCTGTAATTCCCCGAATCCTCCTCCTTCCCTTTTTTAAAGATGGGCACTACATTAGCCTTTTCCCAGTCTTCCGGGACCTCCCCCGATCGCCATGAGTTTTCAAAGATAATGGCCAATGGCTCTGCAATCACATCAGCAAACTCCTTTAGCACCCTCGGATGCAGCGTATCTGGCCCCATGGACTTGTGCTCGTCCAGCTTTTCTATATAGTCCAAACCACTTCTTTCTCCACAGAGGGCTGGTTACCTCCTCCCTATACTGTGCTGCCCAGTGCAGTAGTTTGGGAGCTGACCTTGTTCGTGAAGACAGAGGCAAAAAAAGCATTGAGGGCATTAGCTTTTTCCACATCCTCTGTCACTAAGTTACCTCCCTCATTCAGTAAGGGGCCCACACTTTCCCTGACCACCTTCTTGTTGCTAACATACCTGAAGAACCCCTTCTTGTTACTTTTAACATCCCTTGCTAACTGCAACTCCAAGTGTGATTTGGCCTTCCAGATTTCGCTCCTGCATGCCTGAGTAATATTTTTATACTCCTCCCTGGTCATTTGTCCAATCTTCCACTTCTTGTAAGCTTCTATTTTGTATTTAAGATCAGAAAGGATTTCACTGTTAAGCCAAGCTGGTCACCTGCCATATTTATTATTCTTTCTACACATCAGGATGGTTTGTTCCTGCAACCTTAATAAGGATTCTTTAAAATACAGCCAGCTCTCCTGGACTCCTTTCCCCTTCAAGTTATTCTCCCAGGGGATCCTGCCCATCAGTTCCCTGAGGGAGTCAAAGTCTGGTTTTCTGAAGTCCAGGGTCTGTATTCTGCTGCTCTCCTTTCTTCCTTGTGTCAGGATCCTGAACTCGACCATCTCATGGTCACTGCCTCCCAGGTTCCCATCCACTTTTACTTCCCCTACTAATTCTTCCCATGTTTGTGAGCAGCAGGTCAAGAAGAGCTCTACCCCTAGTTGGTTCCTCCAGCACTTGCACCAGGAAATTGTCCCCTACAGTTTCCAAAAACTTCCTGGATTGTCTGTGCACTTCTGTATTGCTCTCACAGCAGTTATCGGGGTGATTGAAGTCCCCCATGAGAACCAGGGCCTGCAATCTAGTAACTTCTGTTAGTTGCCGGAAGAAAGCCTCGTCCGCCTCATCCCCCGGTCTGGTGGTCTATAGCAGACTCCTACCACGACATCACCCTTGTTGCTCATGCTTCTAAACTTAATCCAGAGACTCTCTCAGCTTTTTCTGCAGTTTCATACCGTAGCTCTGAGCAGTCATACTGCTCTCCTACATACAATGCAACTCCCCCACCTTTTCTGCCCTGCCTGTCCTTTCTGAACAGACATGAGGTTCAGAATGCGGGAGCCAGTCAACATTTTTTGTTGAGAAAGTTTTTAGGCTGAAAAATACAGTTTAATCTAAACCAGAATTTGTCATGGGAACATATTAGGGCTGTCGATTAATCACAGTTAACTCACGCGATTAACTCAAAAAAATTAATCATGATTTAAAAAATTAATCGTGATTAATCGCATTTTTTAATCTCAGTGTTAAACAATAGAATGTCAATTGAGATGTATTCAATATTTTGGATGTTCTTCTACATTTTCATATATATTGTCTTCTGTGTTGTAATTGAAATCAAAGTGTATTTTTTTTATTACAACTATTTGCACTGTAAAAATGATAAACAAAAAAATAGTATTTTTCAGTTCACCTCATACAAGTACTGTAGTGCAGTCTCTTTGTCATGGAAGTGCAACTTACAAATGTAGAATTTTTTTTGTTACATAACTGCACTCAAAACCAAAACAATGTAAAACTTCAGCGCCTACAAGTTCACTCAGTCCTACTTCTTGTTCAGCCCATCGCTAAGACAAACAAGTTTGCTTACATTTACAGGAGAGAATGCTGCCCTCTTCTTATTTACAATGTCACTAGAAAGTGAGAACAGGCATTTGCATGGCACTTTTGTAGCTGGCATTGCAAGGTATTTACGTGCCACATATGCTAACATTCGTATACCCCTTCATGCGTCAGCCACCATTCTCAAGGACATGCTTCCATGCTGATGACACTTGTTAAAAAAAAATGCGTTAATTAAACTTGTGACTGAACTCCTTGGGGGAGAACTGTATGTCTCCTGCTCTGTTTTACCCGATTTTGCCATTTATTTAATATTATAGCAGTCTCACATGCTGACCCAGCACATTATGTTCATTTTAAGAACACTCACTGCAGATTTCACAAAATGCAAAGAAGGTACCAATGTAAGATTTCTAAAGATAGCTACAGCATTCGACCCAAGTTTTAAGAATCTGAAGTGCCTTCCACAATCTAAGAGGAATGAGGTGTGGAGCATGCTTTCAGAAGTCTTAAAAGAGCAACACTACTGTGAGGAAACTACAGAACCCGAACCATCAGAAAAGAAAATCAACCTTCTGCTGGTGGCATCTGACTCAGATAATGAAAATGAACATGCGTTGGTCCGCACTGCTTTGGATTGTTATCGAGCAGAACCTGTCATCAGCATGGACGCAGGTCCTCTGGAATGGTGGTTGAAGCATGAAGGGACATATGAATATGTAGTGCATCTGGCACGTAAGTATCTTGCAACGCTGGCTACAACAGTGCCATGTGAATGCCTGTTCTCACTGTCAGGTGACATTGTAAACAAGAAGCGGACAGCATTATCTCTGGCAAATGTAAACATTTGTCTGAGCGATTGACTGGACAAGAAGTAGGACTGAGGGACTTGCAGGCTCTAAAATTTTACATTGTTTTGTTTTTCAGTGCAGGTTTTTTTGTACATAATTCTACATTTGTAAGTTCAACTTTCATGATAAAGAGCTTGTACTACAGTACTTGAATTAGCTGAATTGCAAAATACTATTTCTTTTGATTTTTTTACAGTGCAAATATAAAGTGAGCAGTGCACACTTTGTATTGTGTTGTAATTGAAATCAATATATTTGAAAATGTAGAAAACATCAACAAATATTTTAATAAATGGTATTTTATTATTATTTAACAGCGTGATTAATCACAATTAAGTTTTTTTAATTGCTTGAGAGCCCTAGAACATATGAATTCTGATGAAAAAATTAATTCTATGGCAAAGGCCATAATGACACGTTTTCTTTCATTTCAGTCAAAAACATTAATTTTTTTTGTTTCAACATTTCTGATTTTTAAATTTTTCAGAATATTTTTGTTCTACAAAATGTTGATATTTCAGCTCTCTGTTCTGATCCAGAACAGAAACTAATTTTGAAATGTTGACATTTCCATGGAATGAAAATCCTGGTTTCCAAAAGGTTTCCTCCTATCTGTGTAATCTCCTTTATAAAATCCATCCCCACCTTGGTGTTCCTCTGCATTTATTCCTGACTTCTTTTATTTTGGTAAGTGAACCATTGAGCAGAAAAAAAATATTAATCCCTTTTCCTGGCCTTGAAATTGAAAAAAACCCAAAGTGTTTATTTGAAAGGCCGGCTAAAAAATATTAGAGGACAGGACTAACTGAAAACTCCTAATATTGTGTGACGAGCAGAGAATTTCCCAGCTCTGAATATATTAAACTGAAAATTCAGTAGCTTAGTATGTGTACTGTAAATAGATTTTAGTTTATCTCTTTCTGCACCTAGAGACATGGTTCTGAATCTTGATTACTTTTTTTTTTTTTTTGTGGTTAATTTTAAATTTGCAGCTAAGAATCTTTTATGTGAATGTTAAAGCATATGTTTGGGACAGTGTCATTGCTGAGAACACATCATGCTGGGGGGGGGGGAAGCACTAATGTGAAGTTTGCATGGCTGTGAGAACACATCATGCTGGGGGGAAAAAAGCACTAATGTGAAGTTTGCATGGCTATGAAAAGACTTGGAATGTCAGACTATGCCTGTATCTTTTAATGGGTTTCATCATTGCTAGAAAAGGAGAGGACCTAGTATTGGTTTTAAAAGGAAATTGATGTAGAGCTAGAATACATCATTTCACTGTCTGCCATGTTTGCACAGTTCTAAAATCTAGGGGCCATAATGACACAATTCTAATTAAGATTAGCTACCATGTGATATACAGTATATTCAGTTAGGTTAGAAAAGCTAATTTGCCATCCTCTCTAGCTGTGTTTCTGTCTGTCTTCTTCCCTTTCTCCCCTGGTAGACTGCTCCAAAAGGTTACCTTCTTGCTGGACCCATTACAATCCAGGCTAAGTAGACAATATTATAGTCCTAGATTTATGGATTATACTGCAGAGTTTGCACTAGGGATTAATCTATTTTGTCGTTTTCCTCTGTGCTGTGTATATAATTTGTGTAATTCTAAGTAGTCTGCAATAATCCAAACCAAACCAGCATGATCATTGTACCAGATTCTGTATCAGTGCTGGTTAACGTCTCATTTTCTACACCCTCACCTGGAGCTATTACTTTGCTTTCTTCTGACAAATACAATATTATCGGTGACTTTTCTCATGATAAAATTCTTCTGCATGATCTGAAGTAAAACTGCTCTGAAATGTCTACATATTAAAATCCGATGACAGCTACTAGATGGCATAATAAGCCGAGGCCAGTTATCTGGTAATTCTGTGTTGATTTTGTGTGGTACTACTGTCCTAGT
This sequence comes from Lepidochelys kempii, assembly GCF_965140285.1. Taxonomy (NCBI): domain Eukaryota; kingdom Metazoa; phylum Chordata; order Testudines; family Cheloniidae; genus Lepidochelys; species Lepidochelys kempii. The sequence goes on from NC_136380.1 coordinate 99,513,255, forward strand.
GGGAACTGGCATCCCCATGCTATCAAAATGCTCACATATATAAGCAAGATTTAAAAAATGAAATAAAACCATACAAAATGACCGTGCTTTCCGAAAGAAGCATCCCAGAGTGTGCTCTTTGGCCCAGATGTGTAATGCACATGTTTGCATGTGTGAAGAGGGGAGAGAAGAGACACTTCAGTAAGAATGTAAACATCTCTAGTTTTATAGCTGTTACGACCCAAAACTGGTCCATGGTTTGTCTTGTGCACAGCTGTGATATATCACAAGTCCAGTGTAATCACTTTCAGCCTACCTCCCTGTCTATTTTAGTTAATCCTTGTTTGCTTTGTAATGTCCTCTGATCATCAGTTTATTAAATAGTGAGTTTTTTAACTGCACTCTCCTGAGAATGTGCAAGGCTATAACCACAAAGCACAAAATGGCACCTGATTTTATTACCGGCTTTGTCTGAGCTAGTTCACAGTAAGTGCCATCCTCCCTAGAACCTTGCAAGCAAAGCATACGATTTGAAATAAACAAAATATGTGGATGCAGCATTAACATGGCATTGTTAAAATCACACACTGCATTATCAAAATATATGCAGTTAATTTGGTGATTCTGTTTCAGAGAAAAGAAAGCTGCTGTCAAGTTGCACACTTCTTCAAGGTACAATAAGTTTTGCCGTTGTGCTTCTATGGAGTGCTCACTCTTAGAGCTTGGTGAAATTTTTCAGAGACCTATGTAATTTGCCAGAAATGCAGTTTTAGTCTGCCCCGAACTACTCACAAATTTGAATAGTTTTGGACAATTTTTTCCCTCCCATCACTTAGATGGAATTCACAAAATGAGTGGTGGTGCCTTCCTTTATTATCTTTAGCTCAGTAGTTAGGGCACACTGTGATGTGAGAAACCTGGATTTAGTGCACCACTCTACTGTATAACCTATATTCTAGTGGTTAGGGCAATTCCCCCATCTGCCTGGTCTGGTGAAGGAATTTGAACATGGATCTCCCACACTGCATGAGTGCCCTGACTGCTGGGCTCTCAGATACTCTGGGGCATGGTTCTCTCAGTCTCTCCTGCTGAAGCTGTTCCATATTGTATAAAATACTTGAATAGTCATTGGGTCACACAGAGAGTGTGAGAGTGACTCTTTAACCTGGTGGCTAGGACACTCCCCTGGGAAGTGGAAGACCCGAATTCAAGTCCCTTATACAAGTATTTAATTATACATAGTAGAACAGCTGCAACAGGAGAGATTGAGAGACCTGCCTCAGAATACTCTATGGCCCAGTTATTAGGGTACTCTCCTGGAAAGTGGGAGATCCAAATTCAAATCTCTTCTCCGCATTAGGCAGAGGGGGAAATTGAATACAGGTGAATGCCTTAACGGCTGGATTACAAGTTATTAGAGGATGGCATCTCTACCTTCTTCTCTTTGGCCATTTTGTGAATCTTACCCTTCATTTCCTTTGATTTTATTTTAAAAATGGCCTGGAAACTAAACATTTAGTTTGACCTAAAATGACTTTTTTTTCTTTCTTCTTTTGATTTGCAAAGTGATTCATCGGTTTCAATTTGAGTCAAACCAAGTTTTTTGCAGTTTTTTGGAAACAATCCAAAAAATCAGTTATTTGTCCAAAAATTGCTTGAAATGCGGAAAATGTGTTTTTATATTTTTCAAATTTAAATTAAGCAAATTCTCTTCATGTTTTTTCTTTAAGTTTAAAAAAATGACTTTCAGGCTGACAAGAAGCATAGTCTTCTAAGGAAAAATCTCTTAGAAAGCTATGGAAAACTGAAATTAAAAACTCACTGGGTTTGTAAAAATGTTTTGTAATTTTAACTAGAATGCTCACTGCAATGTGCTTGTAGAAACAAATGAATTATCATAGCACCTTAAAAACATGAGTTAAAGCTGTCACAGCATGTGTCTCAGCACATTTGTGCTTACTAGGTGTACTGAAGCAGATGTGATAGCAAATTCACTGTTGACTAGGGGTCACCAAATGAAAGTAATAGGCAACAGGTTTAAAACAAACGAAAGGAAGTATTTTTTCACACAACACACAGTCAACCTGTAGAACTCCTTGCCAGAAGATGTAGTGAAGGCCAAGACTATAACACAATTAAAAAAAAACAAAACTAGATAAGTTCATGGAGGACAGGTCCGTTGGATGGACAGGGATGGTGTCCCTAGCCTCTGTTTGCCAGAAACTGGGAATGGGCGACAGGGTGGATCACTTGATAATTACCTGTTCTGTTCATTCCCTCTGAGGTGTCTGGCATTGGCCACTGTCAGAAGACAGGATACTGGGATAGGTAGACCTTTGGTCTGACCTAGTATGTCCGTTCTTATGAAGTCAAATTGCTCTGGGTGTCCCAGTGTATCTTGTTTATCTGCAATTGTCTTGTAGATTGAAAGCTCCTCGGGGCAGACATTGATTTTTACTAGTGTCTTGAACAGTATCGAGTGTGTTGGTGGCACTTAACAGCTGGTGGTGATGATATGAAATCTTCAGAGAACTATTTTGAAACTTATGGAGACAAGAAATAGAGATTTTAAGTGAAATGTTCTTGATCATATTTGCTGTTTGACTAGTGATCAGAGAAGCAAGGAATGTAAATTAAAATGTTTTTTAATTTTTTAAAAAGAAAGTACAAATAATTGCATTATAAAAGATTTAAAAGTATTGATTTTCTAAACATTTTGTGGGGATTTTGATGCAGGAGTCTCTGGTGTTAATACTAGTCCTGTGGCTAACTCTGTATCCCTGTTTGTTGCTTTGAAAATGTGTCCATAAGAATCTGGTTTATACCCACTAAAGCAAAGAGATGCATAATGAAGAAAAAAATCGGCAATATCTGAGCCTGATTCTGCAAGCGTTCTATGTTCAGAACTCTAATGGAAATCTGTGAGCTTTCCATGCCTGGAGGTCTGACAGGATCACATCTGCTAACTGTATTGACTTTTTATCTTATTGTGTGGCAGTATTACACAGTTGCTCTGTTGTGCCTTTGTATGGATGAAATTGTTATATATGCATCCTTCAGAGGAGATCCGTGAGAGGAGGGATTGTCCAGTCAGGGTGTTGTCCTGGGACTTAAGAGACCCTGATTCAGTTCCCTGCTCTGTCAAGGACTTCCTTTGTGACCTTGGGCAAGACACTAAGTCTCTCTGTGCCTCACTTCCCTTTCTGTAAATGGGGATAATAATGCTTCCCTAACTTGCAGAGGTGTTGTGAGGATAACAACATTTAAGATTGCGAGGTGATCAGATACCATAGCTAGATAGAGATGTTTAATCAAGGCCTCACTCCTCATTATCCGGCTAGGAGGGAGGAGGACAGGAGACACTGGATGTGGTTTAAGTAGACCACAACTTTATTCCTAAATGTCAGGGAGTCCCTGGTGGATAAAAGCGCTCAGTGCGGGTAAGTCCATACTCATTTACATATGCATGAGGGGAAGCTGCTGTCAGACCTCCCCCTGCACCCATCCTGGTCCCCAGCCAACCCGCTGCTGGGATCTCACCAACCCCACACTTGAATGAGGATTAAGGGGGCTATAAAAGAGGGGGGTTGGCTTCCTGCCATACTCATCATAGGAGTCGCAAACCCCCCCCCCCGGTTCCTCTCCTTTAAAGGATACGTCCTTTATGCTTTCCCAATCAATTTTATCTGATCACCGTATCCCTTATCTACAGAGTATCTACGCTGGACATCTGCCACAAAGAGCTGCCAGCAATTAGCTTGGCGCCCTCCCCCCGCACACCTAGCTGGGTTCCCAGAAATCTTCTAATGCCCCTTTTAATATCAGCCAAAAACGTGTCAGCTCCCAAGTCTGACAATAGAATCCCATCGTCCCTGAATAATTCTGGTGCCCCATATGCTATGTCTGGATGAGAAATTATTAACCCCCCTATGCAACATATGAATTTGATTACCTCCCTATTCACATACTTCCTAGCCTTGCTGACCTAAGGGGGCTTCACAGTTCCCTGCCACACTCTATGTTGCAACGAGTCTGACCAAATAATTTTTATTCCTGGGAAAAGTTCCAGGATCTGCCCCAAATCCTGCTTAGCTCCAGTCATTATGTCCACCCCTTTACATGTTCCCAGATTATTTTCTCTGAGGTGAACCACATCCTTTTTATTAGCAAACTCCTTCCCCAAATGACCATTGCAACCAAAATGGGGGGGGGGGGAATTCCAGAAATGTTTTATTCTGCACTACCCCTTTTTGTATCCAGGCAGAGGGGCATTGCTGGGCGCACCACCTGCCTGGGTAAAATACCCCAAAACCTGTACCTCCCGAAGCATCCGAGTAGATCTGTAAATCAGCCTTGAACAGCCTTGAACCGCCCTCTACAGACACTCCGTTAAAATGAAACTGTTCCAACATCTCCACGTCCCCAGGTCTGCCTTCGTCTCTCCAGTAAATCTTATAAAATGGTGAGGTCTGGCTATGCCTGTGGTGACCGCTGCAGGCCAGGCACAGTATGCCTGCCCCGAGAAACCACCTGCCAGGCAAAGTGAAGATGCCCAATAATAGATTGTATCTCATGGAGTAGTGTAACCTGGCTGGCTGTTCTGCTTCTCCTAATCAAGCCCCTAGTAGCTCCTAAAGCTTATCCTGCGGGGCGAGTCATATACCCACCAGAGTGTCTAGTTCAATCCCCAGGTAGGTCAGTGTAGCGAATGACCCTCTGTTTTTAACTTCTCTAGGGGTACCCCCAATTTTTTAGGCAGAGCCTGTCCATCAGGCTAATACACTCATCTGAATTCACCTTGCCTACAAACAAAAGTAATGTACTCCTGCTGTAAATCTGCTTCCTGCATCACTGCCCATGGTAGCACTGTACTAAATTTTTCAAATGCCAAACAGGATATTGCACATCCCTTGGGCACAGCTTTCTCAAAATAGAATTGTCTTTTGAAAGAGAAATCCAAAAAGTTCAAGTCAGAAGGTTGCAGCGGTGGAAAATCAGACTTGATATCACACTTGGTCATCAGCGCCCCAGGCCATAAGACCTAACCATGTGCACAGCCTCATCAACAGAGGAATAGCCAACAGAACACAAGACTGGGTCTGTTCCATCATTAATTGAGCTACCCCATGCATATGACAGGTGATGAATTAAGTGATAATCACCCAGAGCTTTCTTTGGCACCAAGCCTAAGGGAGAAACACGCAAGTTCTATATAAGTAGATGATCGAATGGACCTGCCTATTCTCCTTTAATTCTTGCATAATCTTTTTCTTTACAATATAACCCACTCCCACTAAGGACTTAAATTTTTTTGACATTACATGACTTCTTTACCCCATAAAGGGGATACTAAACACTGCAATAAACTCATTCAATAATATGCTCCATCCATCTTATTAGGGTAATCTCAATAGAGCACCTTAACACCTCCAGTTTATCTGGAGGTGGTATTTTTGTCCAACTCCCTATTTTAAGACCCCCCCACACACCCTTTCTCTGTGCTGGGCTCCATATCCTGCTCCTGACCCCAGGGGTCTGTGAGCGGCACAGGACTTGCCTCCCACATTGTTGTGGCAATTGCGGGCTGTATGGGCCCCAAAGTGCATTTCACATGCCTGAATTTGCAGATGCGATGAAAACGACTGCTTTCATTAAATGCCTAGCAGATGTGATTATGAGCCTCAGGCCTCTGGCAGGCTTGCTGCAGAATGAACAGGCCATTGTTAGTGTGGAAACCAGGCCTTCATAGTGTCTTCATATACCACGGTGTATAATGCGGTATGTCCCATCAGATCCCAGTTTGTGTTGCAACGTTCAATCTAAACAGTTCATCATAGTGAAACCAAGCCATGCCCCCAAACGTGTTCTATGCCCGCCTGATTATATGCATCTATTTGAACAATGCTGGGCTTCTGTCTGGATAGGCCTCTGCAGGAACTCCAGCGTAGATCAGGAAGGCGGCTTCCCAATTTTCCCCAGCTCTAACCACCCATGTAGCCCCCTAGCTGGCCCTGGGGCAGCAGTTCTGTCCTGTGAATTCACGTTCCCTATCAGTAAGTGAGTTGCAGGGTGCTTATAAATCACCCCCTCGTAAGGACTCTGCCATGTCTGCCTGTTGCCTGCCTCCCACGCTCAAGCCCATGCTGAGTTTCCATTGTTACCACTTCCAGATCCCCCCCACACACACACACCTGCCCATTGAGGCACCCAGCTCCTGCAACAACTAAAGGTTGGCTTGCAACAGTTGTGTAATGCCATTGGCTTCTGTAGAAGGTGTGTGTAACCCAGACATCCCAGACAAAACTTTAGGACAGCAGATCCCCGCCGTGGCCTATTTGCTAGTTCTGCTGCCTCTCTAAGTTCGGTGGCTGCTGCCTTCTGGTAGGGGAGGTGACCACCTTCTCCTCCTCCACTTAGGTTCCCCTAGAGTAAAAGGAGCAAAGTTCCCTGAACCCCACAGAGGTCCCCCCAACAGACACCCATTGCAGCATTGGATGGAAGGGATTCACTTTCACAACCTTCCCCTACAGCCTCCACCTGGTGCTGGTCACACACCCCCTGGCCAGTCGTGTTGCTGTCCTGTACTGAAATCTGTTCATTCAAATGTCCTGGCTCCGGGTGACCCACTACTAAACCTTGTGGTGCTGTGGACACAACTTTGGAAGCAGCTTCCCAGTCAATTCGCTGTTGGCTCCCCCACCTGGGAATGCCTCTAGTTCACCACTGGGAGTGTTTACTTCCCCAGGCTGCCCAATACTTCCCAATAGAGGGGAATCCATTTGGTAGACTGATAGACTAGCCTGGGATCTGCTCACTCCGGTCCTGGGTTCAACCTCTTGCCCATGTGGTGAGAATCCCAGCCCTGGCTTCACAGGACCCCTCGAGCCCCACTCCATCCCCTCTGAGCTGAGTTTGGACCTCCCTCCCCCATCTGCTCTAACACACCTGCTATGGCCAGCTGCAAGAGGGGTCCCCATCCCTTTCTTACTGGTCTGCCACAGCCCTGAACTGATGAGTTTGAAACACCCTCCCCTTCTCCTTCTCCCACAAAATGCCTGCTTCCAGCCCTGCTGACTGGAAGGGGGAGGCTCCCTCTTCCTCCTCCCCCCCCTTCCCGGTTCTCACCAGTCTACTACCATGTGGTGCCATGACTCTGAGAGAGCAAAGTTTGCTGTGCTGCTGTTCCTGCTGCTCCACCTGGTCCAGGTAAAAGAAGGCTTTTCCTGCACCAATGTAGTCTCCCCTCTCCCACAGCAAGTCACTCTCACACTCAGCCATCTATCTATCCCCTGAATGGGCCACACGCCTTTTCCTACACGCCAGACAGCAGCTGCCACCACTTACTATGCAGTGAGATCATTCTCTGGTAGCTGCCTAATTGGAAGTTCCATTGGCACCTTACAAACAGTAGGAGATAACTCCACTCCAGCGCCTTATCCAGCATTCTTTCTTGACAAAGTAGGCTCCAATGTCTAGGGCTGCTTGTTAAACTGTTGCTGAGCACATAATGGCGACCATGTTTTGTCTATGCTGTCATTTCAGTTCCCGTGCTCATTACTTTGTATAGACATTTAGGCTGTCTTGACTGTGAAAAGCAGCTGCTATGGAAAACTCTAAAGACTAACACGTTATTGTTATGCTTTATTCAGTCTCTAAAACTCAAGAAATTCAGATCACTTGTATAGATTCCAACAGGCAAAAGGTACCTATTGCCAGATTATGAATCATCATGTTACTGCTTTTTTCCTTAGCGCTTTGTATGTGACTTTCTTCACTTTTGTGTTTGCAGGTACCTGTTTGCATTGCAAGTGAAGCAAGACCTGGTAGAAGGCAGGCTAACATGTAATGACACCAGTGCTGCACTCTTAATCTCACACATAGTACAGTGTAAGTTCTGCTTTTTTCCCCTCCTTATAGAAACAGAAACGGGTTGGTGGGCAGGAGATGCTTTGTCAGGCTGTTAATCAGTAGTTGCCTGTGAACATATCTTCAGCATGTTAAACTGTACAGTACAGCATAAAAAGGCTTTACAAAGGCTACATGTTTTGTGTGGCACTGTGTGTGTGTGTGTGTGTATTTATATACATTTTATTATTTCAAGTAAAGAACAGGTGCTCAGAAATATCCTGGGCATTGAATCTGTATTTTGCTGTTTGTTTGCATTTTCAAAGAGCTGTGCTTGACAGCCTGCCAGGACTCTGCAAGGAGCAGTTTCTGCAGAGTGGCAAATGGGTTGAATTCTTCAACTGAATTCCTGTTTTGTTTTATAATTTATATTTAACTTTTTAACATGTCAGTAGAGTATACGATTCCTGGAGAGCTGTGTAGTGTCTAGAACAGAGTAAATAAATATGCTTAGAATGACAGACTAAATCATAGTCCTGATGGAAGTGATAGGAGGAGAAAAAACAATAGCTTTTAACTTGTTTTTATACAGACACATGAGAAAAAAGAATGTTTGTTCAGATCATACTTTCACTCATATCAGCATGTCAAAACTACTTTTGTCCTCCAGATATAAAAAGTAATCACTTAAAAGGGAATTCCTTTTTTTCCATTTCAAGAATTTATGAAAACCCATATCTAGAATAATGTTATAAAAATCGGCTTTGAAGGATATATAGATTGTGCCAGAAATGTTTAGCCATAATAGATCATCACTTTGAATTGCCATTGTAAAATTCAGCACTGCATATTTGTACTCACACACAGCCAAACATAAATAGAATCTTAGTTAACAAAAATTTTCAAAATTCTTTAGAGGTATATCCCTGGTAAAGATGGGTAGATCTCTCTATTCTGTGTTGTAGGTGAGCTGTTTCTTCCCATTATTACTGTTTGGACCGAAAGCATATGCCAACAGCTCTCCATTCACTTTGGCCTCCAACGACCTGTATGACTGAGCAGTAGTGAGAGACGAAATAAATAAAAAGAGCAGCCTCAGTGAAATTCTATATCCCTGGGACCATTTTGAAGCTGAATGTTTTTGCAGCCCAGACTTTAAGGGGAAAAAAATTCAACCTTTAAAAGGAAAAAGCTTTTCATACGTGGTTCCAAAAGGGACTGAGTCTCAACAGAATTGTAACAGAAGCAGCTGGTGAACAAGTACATAACTTTTTATTTTCTCAGCAACTGTGTTTACGCTTCTCAGGAAGCTGGGAGGAGTTTTGTCTGGAAGGTCAGTCCCTGCCTTCTGACTTCAGCCATGAACCAAAGCAGAGTTTACGGCCAGCTCCAGCTCTAACTGAGAGACTGTAAACGTGAAAAGAGAGTTATTCGAATAATTGTCCTTCTGGGTGCTCCACTTCAGATGTGCATGTTCCCCTATGGTGGGATCCCTGTGGTACAACCTTGCACTGTGGTAGCTCTGCGCCCCCTTAACTCTCCAGCCTGGGCTCTCTCTCAATGCTTTGTTAGTGAGAGGCAGAAACCCCCCTCCAGGTGCTGCTGTCACTCAACACAACAGCATGTGGAGCCCCGCACCCAGCGAGATTGCATGAATGCTCCCAAAGCCACTCACGAATCTGACAGAGAAAGACACCAGCCCATTCCCCACAGCTTCCCAGCCTTGTATCCCAGAGCTATACCATCTCGCCCTGGCCAGAAACCTGACCAGTGTAAGTTTACTGTAATGGGTAGGAATGTAGATGTAGAGAGGACATGCACCAGCCTTTGTACCTGGCTTGAGATTTCCCAAGCACTTCAACCAAACCACGCTGTTTTAAGTAAAATATAAAACACACACACACAAATATAAAAAATAAATAAATAAATATAAAATATAAAACTCTACAGAAAGATAGAGTTTAAGTGATTTATAAGTAGCAGGCACTAAAGGTCAGAGATAGTTACCAAAAGAAAAAAGTAAGCATACAGTCTAAATCTTAAACCCTGTTAGACTAGGTTGTATTTGGATCAAGCAATTTTCTCACCCCAATGGATGTTACAGTTCTTAATACACAGATTTACCCCTTTTAAGCCTGCAACCAGTCTCCTCAGTTCAAGTCTTTGTCTTCGCAGCATTCTTGTTGCTTCCAGCATAGATGGGGAAGGAGAAAGGCCAAGGCATGATGCCACTGTCCGCTGTTTTGTATCCTCAGTCCATGTACCTGGAAAACACTAGCTCAGACATTTCCTGGTGGGCTTTGCTGAGTCACAGGGTTGAGCAATCCCCCATTGTGTGATGCTTGGGCAGCCCTGTTACATTACAGTAAATCCCTTGTTTATAACTTCCCTGCTGATTAATGGTTGCTTAACACCCTCCTGAGAGTGGATCACCATCTACCAGTAGAGACTCTCAAACTTACAACATATTTCAGCAACAACCATACAGCAAAATTTCATAACTTCATACACACTGAGCATATACATATTTGGACAGAACAACTGGTTTCATCAGATCATTACCTTTCATATGATAACTTACATGGCACACTTTATATGAAATATATCAAAGCTATATGATGGGTGAATATGAGAGTCCCAGGGGGCTGCTTTGAGGTATAGAGCTCCACAGCTCCTGATCGGAGATTTTGGGTAGCAGTGTCTGCATGGTCTCCTCCTGCATACTCAGTATGCCATTGTGCTCTGATCAGAGGGCATGCAAGGCAGGGCGGACCTGCCACCATTCCAATTCCTTCTCGACTGCTCTGCAGTGTCTGGGATAGCTTACCCCTAGTCCTAGCTACCTTCCGTGCATTATTCTTAAGTTTTTCATCTTTATTATCTTTTTTTTTTTTTTTTTAAATTTTTAACTTTCCTTCCACAATTTTCATGTGGATTTTTTGGGGGAGGAGGCTCCTCCCTTCTTTTTGTGGTCCCCCACCCATAGGGCCTCTCTGTTGGTTGTAGCCTTCTGTTCCTTTCTTCTTGATGGGTACGCCCCAAGCCCTGAGTTTTAAATCCTGTCATACCTGTAGAAAGTCTTTTCCCTTCACCAGTGGTCATTCAAGCAGTCTCTGCTGTCTGGGGAGACACATCCCTTCAAGGTTTCAAGCTCTGCATAGGATTTGGGAGTAGATCCAGGAAGCTGAGCGAAGACAGACTTAAGCTGCTCCTCATAGAGACCCTCCCACAACTTGACTCCCCATGATGATGCCCTGCTAGAGCCAGTGAAAACAGTATGACAGTCACCAGCCGTTGTCCCATGCACTTTCAAAAGAGCAGACAAGAAATATTAGGTATCCTCCAAGGGTGCAGAATAACTATTCACCCATCTTGTCTCAAATTCCTTAATGGTTGATGCTGTAAATAAAGAAAACAATCAGCACCATTCCAGACCCAAACTACACAATGAAGAGCATAAATGGCTGGACCTTTTGGGGCCTAAAAGTTACTCTCTGTCTGCTTAGGATTCAGGGAAGCAAATTACCACACCCTGAGTACTAAATACAACTACACAAACTACAGTAAATTCACTCATTTTATTGAATATCTCCTACAAGAACAAAGAGGCCAGTTCCATGCACTCCTCACTGAAGGACAACTAGTGGCCATGGCCTCATTACAGGAATCTTTAGACGGAGCGACACAGCATCCTATTCTATGGCAACAGTCATAATAATGTGCCGTGTGTCCTGGTTTTAGTCCTCTGGTATCCCAAGGGAGATCCAGAACACATTGGAGAATTTTCCTTTTGAGGGCCCCAAACTCTTCAGCAGCAACCTGGATGAATCCTTCCACTCCTTAAGTCTCCAGAATGACTCTGCAATCCTTCGAAATCTACACTCCTGCAACCAAAAAAGATTACAGCAGATCACAAACCGCCCAAAGGTCCATCCCCCACCTCCCCCCAGTCCAGTTTCAAACATATAACAAAGCTGGAAAACTGTCTAAGAAAAGGCCAAAGTTTCAAATGAAAAGACCATCAACCTCCATCTCTCAGGTCACCTGGCCACCAGTCTCCACCAGGTGACCATTTGGATATATTGACGAGAACCACGATCACTCTGCCATCTGGATCTTGCACTGTACCACTCCTCTATTTCCCACTTCCCACCTTATGGGGGATTATCGTTTGCATTTCAAACATTCAATGGAACAAATCACATGGGACATCAGAAAAAAGAACAGGAGTACTTATGGCAAACTAACAGACTCCAACGAGAGACTGCTGAATTGGAATTAATTTGCAAACTGGATACAATTAACTTAGGCTTGAATAAAGACTGGGAGTGCATGTGTCATTACACAAAGTAAAACTATTTCCCCATGTTTATTCCCCCCTCTCCCCACTGTTCCTCACACGTTCTTGTCAACTGCTGGAAATGGCCCACCTTGATTATCACTACAAAAGGTTTTTTCCCTCCTGCTGGTAATAGCTCACCTTACCTGATCACTCTTGTTACAGTGTGTATGGTAACACCCATTGTTTCATGTTCTCTGTGTATATAAATCTCCCCACTGTATTTTCCACTGCATGCATCTGATGAAGTGAGCTGTAGCTCACGAAAGTTTATGCTCAAATAAATTTGTTAGTCTCTAAGGTGCCACAAGTACTCCTTTTCTTTTTGCAGATACAGACTAACATGGCTGCTACTCTGAAATTGGACATCAGAGTACACCATTCACTTCAGCTCTATCCCTCCCCACCACCCACCCTCCCTGTCCCTCTATAGGGCCCATTTCACCAACGTCTCCGAAGACAGGAAGTGAAATCCTTTCTAGAACTGGGGGTGGTTGAATCAATTCCCTCTCCATACATAGGGAGAGTATTCTACTCCAGATACATCCTCATTCCCAAGAAGAAAGGGAAATGGAGACTGATATTGAACACATTTATTCAGACTCAGACACTGCAGATGGTAACCTTAGCAGCAATTATACCGTCTCTAAATCCAGAGGATGTGTTAGAGGCCCTCATCCTCCAGGATGAGTACTTTGTAATGCATCCCTCTCACAAACACTTTCTGGACCAGGAACATTATCAATATCAGGTACTTACATTCGACCTCTTGATTACCCCGAGAGTCTTCACAAAGGTTCTTCCAGTGGTGGCTGCCCAGCTAAGAGAATTGAGAGTGGTGGTCTTTTCCTACCTATACAACTTGGCTCCTCAAAGGCCAATCCTACGACGAGGTACAGTCAGCAGTCAGAAAGGTTCTAGTTCTGTTCAACACACTGGAACTAAGACTCAACACACAAAAGCCCTTTGATACCCACCCAGTGTATCAAGTTTATAGGAGTCACCCTGGACTCCTGAACACTCAGGGCCTACTTACCATTAGATTGATTCATCACCTGGCTTCAGTTACGTCCTCAAACATCAGCAAAAACGTACCTGCACTTGTTGGGTCACATGGCAGGCTGCATATTCATGACGCCTCATGCCAGATTATGTTCCTGATGCCTTCAGGACTGTCTGTATGCGCAAAAAGCACAGCCTAAACAAACGAGTATCCATTCCCCAAAAAGTCATCAAGCCTTTTGATTGGCGGAAGGATCCCTGCTAGACTTGTGTGGGAGGTTCTTTTCATTCATCCATCCATCCTCAAAACCTTGAAAACCTTACAGTACAGGGCAAGTGGACCCCTCAGGAATCTGCCTTTCACATCCTTCTTCTTGAGCTTAAAGCAGTTTGGTATGCATGCAACCCATTTTCTACCCATAATCAAAGATTATCCAGTCAGGGTCATGATGGATGACAGAACAACAATGTATTACATCAACTGCCAATGAGGAGCAAGATCCCTATCCTTGTGCACAGAAGAAGTAAAACTTGGAAACTGGTGCATAGCCAACCAGATCAACATCTCAGCCGCATACGTACCTTGTCTACAGAACACCATAGCCAACAAGAAATTTTTGCCAAGAGCACAAGTGGGAACTGAGCAATCTGACCCTATAGGAGATATTCTTCACTGGGAGCTTCCCAGAGTTAGACTTCTTTGGAACATCATTCAACAAGATGTTTCACAAGATCTACTCAAAGGGAGGACATGGCTGCAATTGCCTAGGAGATGCTTTCCTTAGTTCATGACCACGATCCCCACTGTATGCATATTCCGCCCATCCCCTCACACTGTTGCTTCCCAAAGTCCTAAAAATGATAAAACGCAGGCAAAGTGAAAATCATCCTGATAGTGACATCCTGGCCTGAACAGGTATGGTTCCCAGATCTGATTCACCTATCACTTTTTCAGTAACGGAGATATCCAGACTTGCTGACTAAAGAATCAGGGAAAACTATTTGCCCCAATCTTTCCACACTACCTTTCAAGGCCTGGCTCCTGGATGATTGTTGAGCATAGAAATGGATTGCTCATTTGAAGTGCAGAATATGTTGTTGAACAGTAGGAAACCATCCACAAGGAAGATCTTCATAAATGGAAACCACTCCAGTTCAGGTGCATCCAGCATGGTTTGTCTCCCTCTGATTCCCACTAAACACACATTTTAGACTACCTGTTAAGTTTAAAGACCTTGGTTTGTCACTGAGTCCATCCAGGTCACCTGTTGCAGCCTCCAACTTACCTGTTGTGTGTTCTCTGTTTTTGCATATCCTACAACCTCTAGATTCATTGAAGGACTGGCCAACATTTTTCCACAATTTGGCCTACTCCGGTTTGGGACCTTAATCTTATCTCAGTGCACTGATGAGACCATCCTTCAAGCCCTTAGCAGAGTGCTCTCTCCTGCACTAATCTTTGAAATCCTCTTTTCACAGAGCTATTATGTCAGCTAGAAGAGTAAGGAAATTCTTAGCCCTTACAGCAGATTGACCTTACACCGTTTTTTATTGGGACGAAGTGGGACATCCTCGTTTTCTCCCCAATATCTCCTCAGACTTCCACATTAATCAGGACATACAATTACCCATCTTCTAAACTGCACAACTATAGATAAAATGCTAGTCCACACACTTTGGATGTCAGGAGGTCACTAGCTTTCCATCTAGAAAGAACTAGACCCTTCAGAGCCTCTTCTAGACTTTTTGTCTCCTTTGCAGACAGAATGAAGGGACCCCCTATTTCTGCCCAAAGACTACCGAAATGGGTCTTAGGATGTATTTTATCCTACTGTGAACTCTCTTATATGCATCCTTCCACCAGGGTGACTGCCCATTCCATCATAACCCTAGTCTGCCTCTATTGCTTTGCTCAAGAATGTCCTCTCAAAGACATTTGTAAATTTGCCACCTGATCATCTGTTCACACCTTTTCCCAGCACTACATCATAGGGTATGCTTCCAGATCTGATGCAGCCTTTTGGATGTCTGTTGTCCAATCTGTACTAGATAGAACTCATCAGCACCCACCCTCTCAGTTTGGGCACTGCTCAGGAGTTAGGTGAAGTGGAGCTCCCATAAGGACAATTACTCAAAGAAAGAGAGGTTGGTTACTTGTAAAGTAACTTGAGTTCATCGACATACTTTCTTCCTATGGGTGTTCTATTACCCATTCTCCTTCCCCTCTACTTCAAAGATCTGTCATTAGGCTGGATTTTGCAGTGGAGCGGGAACTCTTTTAAAGCCCTCACCGGAAATAGAAAAGAATTGATTGTAGAGTTAGGATATAAACAAGGAAAGATAAGTTGTGCAGCCTATAACCAGAAGACTAAGTAGGATAGAATGATCCATAGGATTAAAGCCATGCTAAGAGCAAGTTGAACGAGATGAGAGATCTGTCATCACAGGCAAGGAGTAAAATATTTACTCTTTTAGCCTGTTCATCATTAAAAAGAGATTTGCTAAGGGACAGAAAAACCTAAATTGATTGAGCCTTAGTGAACTGTTCCTCTTTCCCACCAGACTAAGACTGTGGTGTATGCAACAGAGTTTTTTAATTGCTAGAAGAAGCCGGTTCTTTTTTTTCACTGAAAAAGTCTTAAATAACATTTGATTAGGACTTCTCTGCAGATGAAGGTCTGGGTGTTGATTAAACTAGATGGGATTTTCCATATTGTTTTATATATATAAAATTATAATTTTAATTGTGCTTGTGGGATTTTTTTTATTATTATATGTGACGAATACCTGAAAGGTGTATGTATTTCCTTTTAAAAACAAATTTTCTGCTTGTTTTTTTTTTTAACTGAGAAATATCAGAAATGTGAACTCTGGTTACATTGATTTTGGTGGATGTCTTATATTGGAGACAAGGTGGTCAGAGAATGTATATTGTTCATTTCTCCACCTACATTGGAGGGTTTGTGGTGTTGAATCTGTACCAAAGATTTCTTTTCTTTTTTTTTCAAAATGTTAAGTAGTCATTGCAGTGAAATAGTTATGAACAAAAATAAGACAAAGTTTTAAACAGTTTTTAAACTAAAAATCCCTTTTCTCAGTTGTACCAGTTTCACTCCTTTGCCTCTGATAATGTTATTTAACTAGATCTTTAATAATTATAGAGTCTCCTAGTCTAGACAGAACCTACATTTCTGACAAGTTGAACATTTTAAAAATGTCTTTTATGCTAAAAATGTGTAGGTTCCTGTATAATATTAGGAAGTTGTGCTCTGAAAGAGGCTCAGTCACTGAGGGAATGAGATTCCAGAACCCTTTGTATTATCTTAAACTGGCAGAGTTTGATGTGAATGGGATTTATTTCTCTTTCCCTAGTCCTGGATCTGTCTATTATGTTTAGAATTAACACATAAGAGTCTGATTTATGAACCCCTAAACTGTGTTTAATATTATACTTGCATGTTATTTCTAATGGACTAGAGTTTAATATTGTCTGTTCCCATCTACAAGTGACCAAAATCCTGTATAATTATCTCACCTCCCCAGTGTAATAGTAGAGTTTCCAAATTTGTTGTGCTAGCAAGCCCTCCTAGGACCACATGTGACTATAGTTCTCACTGAAGATATCTTGTATCTCCTAAAATGTTTTCTGTGAGAATTGGCCCTGATAGTTCCTATAATGGGATCTCATCTGCTTTGCTCAATATTGTATTTAAATGGTCTCTGACATTTATTTATTGGCTAAAAAATTATTCGATGTATTTTTCCGAATAAATATAAAATCAGCAGCTGCTGACAGCAATGATATAAGAGCGGAAAGAGCAGGGAGGCAAGAGGTGAAGAATGGCGTTGTATCATCATGCTGTGTGCATCCGCCTCTGCATAACGGGTCTTTGCATGATGGGTTTCTGTTTCCAGGAATCCCTGCCAAAGATGTACCTATCACAGAGGATCTTCACTGATGTTACAGCCTGCTCTTAATACAAAATCCTATTTTGAGAGCAGCAAATGGGTTATATTAAAATTAACATATATCTTACAAAACAGATTATTTCATATGAAAGATGCTACATAAAATATCTCAGAACACAATAGAAAGTGTGTTAGAACAGAGAATGCTGCATATGCTTTAGTACTTGGATTCATGCAGAAAGGAAAAATGGGAGCTAAAAGGATGGAGCAGATAAAAAGAGAAGAGCTGAAACGTAAAAGCAATTAGAGATACTAGAAGTACTACTTCAGGCTAGTTACAGCAAGGAGAGAAAGGAACCATGTGCTAATGTGGTAAGAGAAGAGTGAGGTGTAGTTAAAAATCAACCTTTGGCTAAAACGATCAGGAAGGTACTAAAAGAGGGAATGGCTCAGAGGGAAAGTGAGGTCCAGAAAGTGCAGCCCTATCCATAGAGAAACACTAGAAAGGAGTCTTAGATGGAAATAGGAGACTGGGGAGGGAAGGGGGAAAAGTAGGTGGATATGAGGTCAGAGTGAACCGGTCCTGGTGAGTTTTGGAAGCCCCAGAGGGTGATTTGAAATGGATTTGGGGGTGGTAGATGCAGTGCAAGTGGCAGAAGTCATATGGCTGTAGGGAGAGAATAGTCTGGCTGCAATACGTTTGGCCTCTTGAAGTTTAAAGAATGTAGGGCTTTAGGAAAGCCCTACAAAAGGGAATTTTAAGCACTTGCATGGGTGATAAGTAAAATGTGAATGATATTTTCAGAAGAGCCTGGGTCAACTAATGTCAAATTTTCATGATGTTATGGAGATAGTGATAGGCAGTCTTCTTTCTTCCTTAAACATCTTTCCTTTCCTTTTAAATTCAAAGTCAAGGATGACTTTCAAGATTTATGACCTTGGGGACAAAATAGAAACCTGAGCTGTGAGCTACACTTCAAATGTTGATCGGCATAGCTGCATAACTTCTGCTGAGCACTGTAGTTACGCTGACATTAAGTGCTGGTATAGACACAAATAGGTCAACAGAAGATACTTCCATCACCCTAGCTATCGCTCCTCAGGGAGGCGGATTACTGGATGACAGTGACGGGGGAATTCCTTCCCTTGCAATAGGAACTGGAAGCGCCTGCGTTATGGTGCTCCGGCAACAGAGCTGGTGCACTGTAGCTGCACAGCTGTGGCACCCATAGTTCCGATGTGGCCTCCGTGAAAGGGAACAATGGACTTTCTGTGCAGGAGGATTCTCCTTTTTAAAGTATTCAGCAGTGGGAAGAGGTAGAGTATCGAGGAGCTGATGGCACGGCTGGCATGATCTTCTAACGTATCATCTGTTAATTCTTTTCAGAGGTGGAAGTCATAGAATTTATGTCTGCATATGATCCCTGGATTTTAATTTAGTCTCTTTACAAGGAACCGAGTTAGGTATAAAAGATTAATAAAGCTATACAGCTTGGATATTGGGGTGTCTTGATCTTTCACAGAGGGGTGGACAAAGATCAGTAAGAGCCTTCATTCATTGTACTGTTCCTAGGACCCTGGGGTAATAATGGGAAGAGGGGATATCATTTTACAAAGGAACTGATAGCAGAAACAGGTAAATAAGGTATGATAGAGTAGCAGGCAACATGCTATTAAATATTCTGATTCCCATATGTAGCTTGCCAAAAATAAGCAACTTCCCACTAATGTGGCAGAGCTGAAAAGTAGGTTACATAGCGAACTGTTGTATGCTTGTACTTACAGAACTTCAGCAGTTGGGGGCAACTTCAGTCTGAGAAATGATTTATTATTAAACTCTGTTCACAGAAACAAAATATAACAATAAGCCAGAGAAAAATGAAAAATACTGGATGTTTTGAAGTACTGCAAAATACGAAACAGACAAATGCTTCATAAATCTCTGGGTTGCAACATATGTATGTATTTAAAAACAAAGAAACCACCCCAAAAATGTGTCTGTCTTCGAATTTGGCATAATTGCATAAAACTTTGGGAGTGGAGTTCAGGGAAAGAAATGAACATTTGTTGTTGTGTTGAGTGCCACAATGACCTTGACAGAAGCTGATCTGCTCCAGTGAAATGTTCATCAGCAAATGGAAGCCCCTCCACCAATCCTTACCACACACCCAAATCAATACATCTTTGAAATTATTTCATTTGTTTTTTTAAAATCTATGTATAGGGTTGTGGGGAATGGGAGAACCCTTACTCTTGGGCTACTTCTCATTGTTTCAGTTACCTATAAAGACAATAAGGAATATGTGGAACATACAATAATGAAAATGAGTTATGAAACCATGTTGCAGATTTGGACAAACATACTTTTATTACTCTGTCTTTTGGGTTGTCTGAATAATAATACTTTTATTACTCTGTCTTTCGGCTTGTCTGAATTAAAAACAGGGTTTTGATTTTTCTGTCTCTCTCTAGCTGAGATTGGGGATTTTGATGAAACCATAGACCGTGAACACTTAGTGAAGAACAAGTATATACCTCAACAAGAAACATTAGAAGACAAAATCATGGAATTTCACCGCAATCATATGTAAGTCCCAGCTTTTGTTCTTATTAACTTTCCTTTTTTTCCTTCAATGTAATTCTAACTGTGAACATATATTGAGCTTTAGCTATAAAAGATTTTCAGGCCTATGAGTTAGTTACTTTTTGCCCTTTCGTGTCAATGTACAAGATGTTTAAAGAGCATTGGTTGATTTTGATTTTCTTTCTAGCATTCAATTATTTTGTCAGCCTGTTTCACACACAAGAATTGTCATTGAATATATCTTTCACTTCCATAGATGGGTGTCAAAGGGCTCAAAAAATAAATTTCAGGGGAAGCTTGTGAGCCGGGGGGAATCTGAGAGGTCCTCTGAATAGAAATGGGAGATTAGGTATCATATAACCTGAAGAAGCAATGCGTCTTAGAAGGGAGTTAAGAGATTGAGGATCAGTTAGGAGCAGAATGGCTGGAATTTCTGCTTCTAAGAACCATTCAGAACTCAAGCCATTGCATTTTGAATTAAGTGAGGTTTGGGGTTTATCGTTCGTGGGTTTTGTAACAACAATTATGTTAATCAGGACTGTATGATTTAATATGAAGAATTTAACATTTATGGTGCCCAAAATGTATGTTCACTGCCCTCAATGTCTTTCATCTTATTCCTTTGCACATTTCCTTTCTCCTACCCAATTATATAGTAGGCAATATTCATATAATCTTTTACTTTCATGAGCCCAGTAAGCCATATAATTTACTGTTCTGTTGGAATAATGTATATAAAATTCTGTTCGAGTTAGTGGTTGAAGATACACGCAATCAACCAGCAAAAATTCTTTGTGTACATGACTGTTTTTGTGTCCTCCCACACTATTATAATTTGGGAGCTAGAATTCTTCATTGAAAGAGCATCTATATTTGTGCTTTTAAGGTGGTATGCCCATGGTAGGGGACCTCTTACTTCATCAGCGGGGAACATGTGATTAAAATGAAAACACGTTAACTGAAATATGTTCTTTTATTTTAGAAAATATAGCAATGCCATAATTGCTAAAACGCTGATGCCCAGAACTCTGCTTCCCTGCTTAATTATATTTTAAGTGAAAACTGGTCACATATCTCTCTGCTTCTAAGGGAGGCTCTTTCAAGTTCTAGTTCTAGCTCTACAGTGCAGACTTCTGTCAGCATACCTTTGTCAGTTAAGGGTATGAATAGCTTTGCCAGCAGTAGCCCCTAGTGTAGAGGCAGCTATACAGACTAAGCTGTGCTTTTACTAGTATAGCTTGTTTCATTCAGGAGGGGTGGTTTCACTATAACAGTACAAAGCACACAGCTAGGAATGCTTTGCTGTCGCAGTATACTGGTGTAGATACACGGGTAAGGAGCTCCTAGTGGAGACATGGGCTCTGTTTGAGATAGACATTACATTTGTAAGTGGCTGTGATTTTGGGTATCTCAGTTTCTGAGTGTCTAACTAGAGACACCATAAATAGGCCTGATTTTCAGAAGATGGATGCTCAACACTTTTGAAAAGATCAGGCTTCTTTGAGGTATCGCAAGTTAGGCCCCAAAAATTTGAGGCATCCAGAATCACTATTTGCTTTTAAAAATCTTGGTCTTTGAGAACAGAGCTATTGTTCTAGCTGCTAGAGATTGGGTGACTTGGAGTGGCCGTATGGATATTATCTAATTAACAGGAACCAGTTTCCATGATGAAATGTCTTTTTGCTCCTTAAAGAAGTAATTTGATTCCAGTTTAATAGATGTGGAGAATTCAAGTCTCTTGGCTTTTCGTTTTTCATTTTTGTTTCTAAAGTGGACAGACACCAGCAGAATCAGATTTCCAGCTACTAGAGATTGCCCGTCGGTTGGAAATGTATGGAATCCGGTTGCATCCAGCAAAGGACAGGGAAGGGACGAAGATCAACCTGGCAGTTGCCAACACAGGCATTCTAGTTTTTCAGGTTAGAGCTGCTCTGATCATGGCTTTAATCTTTAAAACAGACTGTTCTTTTAGCAAAAGCAATTATTATAACAGTGGTGCAGCCTGTGTGTGAAATGTGTCTAGTTTGGTTTACAGCCACCCTCTCGGAAGATTAAGGCTAGCAGGCACCCAGAACCACCAAAATTTCAGGATGCTCCCAGAGTCACTTGCAATGTTGGCCTTAGACCTTTGTAACTGCATAAGGTCCCACACTTCTATGGTCCCCTTACTACCTGCACACACCTACCCTAGCAGCTAGATCTCCACCCCCTGTTTCCAGCCCATAGCCCTGTCTGTTTCCAGCACCAGCTATTGAAGAGACTGACTTCCCTAACTACTCTCCTCCGATCCATGGTCAGAAAGTTACATGTTGACTACAGCTCCTCATTACCCTGATGCACATTGAGGTGGGTCACCTGAGGCCACAGGGCATGATCAATTAGGTCAAGATTTGGTTATGGGCATTTTGAGTAAAAGTCATGGGCAAGTCACGGGCAATAAACAAAAATACATGGCCCGTGACCTGTCCATGACTTTTACTATGAATGCCCCTGACTAAATCTTAGCTGCTCTGGGGGGCCTTAGGGGACCACTGCTTTGGGAGGCCCCAGAGGCCAACAGTTGGCTCCTGCTCCGGCGGTGGGTGCTGCCAAGCAGCTGCTGGTGCGGCTGGCCCCGGGGCCACCCCAGTAGCAGCCACTGTGGCCAGGACCAGCTGCTGTGGTGGCCCTGGGGTCAGCCACACCTGCAGCTCCAGCTGCAGACGTCCCGGAGGTCCCAGAAAGTCACGGAATCCATGACTTCTGTGACAGACTCGCAGCCTTAATCATAAACAGGGAAAGAGGGTCTCAGGCAGGCATGAATTAGCAGGTTTTGGGAGTAGTGAGTATGTGGAGGTGGGGGAGTGGGTGTTAGGAGGTGTGGGGAGTGGGTCAGGAAGAGGTGGGAGAGAACTAGATGGGGCCTTTCCATAGAGTTCCTTGTGTGGGCTTTGCAAAATCTAGGTTAATCCCTAGTTGCTTCTCCCAGTCAGGGCCTTGCAGCAATCTCTTCATTCTACCTTTGCCCAGTCCAGCAAGCCTCTTCCTCCTGTCTCCTTCCCCCCAGCTTCATAGGCCTATCTGACAACCTGACATTCTGGCCCAAAACATCTGACCCTATCTCTGCATCAAAATTGAGGGTTAAAAAATTGAGTAAAATATGTTTTAAAACTTGGGTTACTGCAATTATTAAAATAACTATTCCTTTTAAAAGCAAAACAAAAACCTCAATTTTTGAAAGAAACTCAAAAGTTTCAAGCCTTTTTTTCAAAATAAAGAAATCGATCTTCTAGACCTTTTAAAAAAAAAAATCTCTGAGCCAGCAGTTCCAATGGGGAGACTTTAAGAATAATAAAAAACAAATCCCACCACAAAACTGCACACGTGTCCAAATAGAAAATGTCAGTAAACTCACAACTTGATCACTTGATCAACAATTGAAGGAATGCCTAAGAACAGTGGCTCTCAGCCTTTCCAGACTACTGTACCCCTTTCAGGAGTCTCATTTGTCTTGCGTACCCCAAGTTCCACCTCACTTAAAAACTACTTCCTTACAAAATCACACATAAAAATACAGAAGTGTCACAACACACTATTACTGGAAAATTGCGTATTTTCTCATTTTTACCGTATAATTATAAATCAATTGAAATATAAATATTGTACTTACATATCAGTGTATAGTATATAGAGCAGTATAAACAATACATTGTCTGTATGAAATTTTAGTTTGTACTGACTTCACTAGTACTTTTTACATAGCCTGTTGTAAAACTAGGCAAATATCTAGATGAGTTGATGTACCCCTGGAAGACCTCTGTGTACCCCCAGGAGTACGCATACTCCTGGTTGAGAACCACTGCCTAAGAACATTGAAAGCTGCTAAAAAAGAACATAGACTAAGTAGTTACACATGTGAGCAGCCACATCCACTATATACAAATTTTCCTTAGCCTTGTTTTAAAGCGGTAGGAAGCATTACAAATTAAGGCCCTAATCCTTCAACTAGATGTCTGTGGGAGGATCCCTGCACCTCAGCAAAACATCACTCACTTCACGAGGTCTCTGCATGTGTAGGGGTCCATCTAAGTAGATCCAGTTAAAAGTTCTGGGGGCATGGGCCTGATCCTGGAAAGACATTGAATACAACTGCCATTGACTGTAGCACTTTTTAGTGATCTTGTGTATGACCTCAGTGGGACTCCCCATGATAGGAAGCACTACTCTCAATATTGAGCATTTGCAGGATCAATCCCTAAGGCTCTGAATCGTGCAAAAAAATGTTTCTGTGCAGACTCTTACCCATTTCAGTCAACCCAGACCCACTGTAATCCGTTAGATTCCTTGGCACAAGAGTTCATGCAGTTAGTTCCCTTTGCAGGACTGGCCCTAAATTTCTCCTTTATTGATGTAGGTGAGCAAAATAAACTATAATGATTTTAAAATAAAAAAAGGAAAATAAAGGTTCATTCACAAATCACATAAATGCTGACTGCAAATGTTTATTTTTACTAGAATTTTTTTTAGAACCCATCTGCTGTGCTGTTGAATTTCCTAGCGGAGATGATTGACATTAATATAACTTTGTTAGACAGCAGGCTGATCTAACAAACAGCATCAGGCTTGTATATTTGTCCGATGTGGCAGATACAAAGCAATGTGGTTCTGTACATTTAGGAATCCAGTAGAAACTGCTTTTATAACCATAAGAAACTCTTAAGCAGGTTTATAAGGATATTAGTAATTAAGTTTTTATGACTAAGTTGAAATAGTTAATACTTTAAATCTTCCTCTAATTTTAGCATAGGTTAATTAGAAAATAATGTTCTGCTCAAATGGTGCAATCTGATTGTGAACATACACAAAGCCTTGCGTAGCATGACTCATAGCTCCTGACATATTGCTCCTGAGCACTGTTAAAAGACATTTTTTTGGCTCATCAGATAAACACCATCAAGTAATTTATATATTTTCCTTTTACTTGTATGAGTATATGTTAAAGATTAATACTGCTACTGCTTACTTCTGCATTTTTGTTCCAGATATTTAAAGGGATGCTGATTTTACTGATCAGATAAAAATAGAGTTTGGAAGTTTCTGTAGTGTGTGAGGAATGGAATAGTTTTTAAAATTCTCTGATAACTTATACAGTAAAACATTTAATAAGATCGTACTGTAACATCATCTGGGCAGACTGGGTCGACCTGGGGACACTGATCCTCGCTGGGGTATGTAGGTACTACTGCAATATAAGGCACCCAATCCTGTAATCATTTATGCATGTTCTTAACTCTAAGTACTTGGGTTCAGTGGAATTACTCATGTTCTTAAATTGAGAATGTGTGTAAGTGTTTATGGATTTGGAGCCTAAACAATTAGTAATAGCACCATTACAAGCAAATACATTTTAAACGGTGATTATGCAAAAGTACTTTTGATATCTGTCAAATTTACCTTACAGATGCATGCTTGGAATACTTAAACTCTTCATTTAATCTATAACATGACTTCACTTGGTTTGTCATCTTTAGGGTCACACCAAGATTAATGCCTTCAACTGGGCTAAGGTTCGAAAGCTGAGCTTCAAGAGGAAGCGTTTTCTTATCAAGCTACGGCCTGATGTGAATGTAAGTCCTTGATATTCTTCAAAGAAATTTGAGGATAGAGGTTCTCTGGTAAATTCCTAGAGGGAGACAAAATAGATGTTTGAGTGGCCTGGCTTGTAATCAACGGTATTTTTTTTAATTGGTCATTTACACTTATCTCTGGGGCTAGTGCCTTGATTACGTTTTCTTTCGTGTCCATCTTAAAATTGACATCCACGTTGGGCAGATTCAACGGAGAAGCTAAGAACCGAACGTCCATGAAAGATATCAAGTATTTCCATGGCTGTGGCTCCACGTACTAAAATGTTTGTCTCGATGCCATGCTGAGTAGGTGAGGCTTCCTGTTAAAGCTGGTGAACTCTGTGTAGTGCACGCTCTTAATAATTAACCTCAGATCGATGAGATAGTGATGTTTAACTATGGGAATACGCACCTTTGCTGTGGTGTGCAGTTGTGATCTTCAGTTTCCTAAGATGGAGTGCTTTTGCCATGGTACTGGGAATGGTCAGCAGATCTCCATTCCCAAGCTGTGTTTCTGATTGATGGGACTCTTAGTTCCGAGAGATATCCTGTCACGTATATTGTAATAGTGCACAAAACAAATGTTCTGAGGCTGGTATCAAATCAAATGAAAAGATTTAAAGCAGGAGTAGGGAAGCAGAAATGATTAAATGCTTCTCAGGAAAGGGAAAGGACCCGTTAAGCTAGTTGAAGGGCTTCCCGCAAGACATGCCTTTTAAAATGGCAGTTCAGAAAAGTTACTGTAGTTTATATTTGTATGTCTTGTTCAGGCACTGTGCTTCAAAGAAATATGGATGCTGCTGCCATTCAGTAAAATCCATTTGTTCTTTCCTGGCTGGATGTCACAGGATGGTAAAGTGTCAGCGGGTGGAAATATAAACTAGAATGAGGAGAAAGCACAAGTTATTCTGATTTAGTATACTGCATTCTTAAAATAATTTGAGGAGCCTTGTAATAGGTCTGTTACATGAGACAACAGGAAAAACTGTGGGGAATTGCTCTTTGTTAGTCCTGCTAAGAGTATATAGGAGGTTGTTGCGATGAATGAGAGGGCTCCTTGGGCCAGGAGACCAGTGAGTCAGGAGAGAGAATTTGTAGCATAGCATCAGTGTATATGTCCAGTGTCTTGCTCTCTCATTTGCTCACTCATGTGTAAATAATGCTATTACATCTTTTAGAATTCATTCCAGGACACCTTGGAATTCCTGATGGCCAGTCGGGATTTTTGCAAATCTTTCTGGAAGATCTGTGTAGAACACCATGCCTTTTTCAGGCTTTTTGAGGAGCCCAAGCCAAAGCCTAAACCTGTTCTTTTTACTAGAGGTTCATCATTTAGGTTCAGGTAAGACCTATTTTCCCCTTTCTGTCTCCTGCTATTGTTCCTCTCCGCTATTAAAATCACATTGTCCTTACTTTAATCCTAGATCTTTAATGTTTTTTCTTTGGCGTTGCAAACTGTTGCTTTATGATTGCTAACCCACCTGTTCAACCAGAGTAACAACCATAGTAATGCATGGGAAGCTGTGGAATAAAAGTCTAAATTCCCCTTACAGTAGGTGATGGAAAGTTGCTCCTAAAGGGCTAAGTTCCTTGTAAGCTGCGTGGCTATGCAGCAGCCTATTTAGCACCACGCAGTGCTCAGGGAACCCGCCCTGCCGCGGCCAGGGGAGGGGCACACTGTAGGTGCCAACTTCCCCTGTAGCTGGGGGGTGCATGACCCCCCCGCCCCAGGCCTCCAAGTCCCTGCCCCGCCTCTTCTCTCTCCCGCTCCACCCTCTTCCCGCCTCTTCCCTACTCGTCCCCCTCCCTGCACCCCAACCCTCTGCCTCAGCCCTGAGCCCTCTCCCACACTCCGAACGCCTCGGCCCCAACCCCACCACATGAATTTTGCTATGTGCACCAATATGGAGGTGACGTGTCACGCACCACCTCCATATTGGTGCACTTAACAAAATTCATTCTGTACATTTGTGGGAAAAATTAGATGCAGGGGTTTTCAAACTGGGGGTCGGGATCCCTCAGGGGGTCGTGAGGTTATTATGTGGGGGGTCGCGAGCTGTCAGCCTCCACCCCAAACCCTGCTTTGCCTTCAGCATTTGTAATGGTGTTAAATATATAAAAAAGTGTTTTTAATTTATTAGGGAGGTCGCACTCAAAGGCTTGCTATGTGAAAGGGGTCACCAGTACAAAAGTTTGAGAACCACTGAATTAGAGGGAACGCTGCTAAAGGGTATGGTGAAAAGAAGTCAATAGTGTCCATTGCACTTGTTCCACCCCAACCCCCACAATCCATCTGTGCACCAGACAGGCCCGCTAGTGCTACCTCCTGTGATTTGTCAACAGTGCCCTTCATGCTCCCAGGGAGAGAGTTCTGCTCTGCAGATCACAAGAGGAGTGGATTTTCCTTGCTTGGCCCTCCTGCAGTCTGACAATTGCACCCACGTGCTATTTAAATGCAGTGTTTCTTCTGCATGCTTGACCCTTCATGCCTGTAAGGAGGCTAACAGAGACCGAAATTCACCCTCAGACCAGGTCTAAACGTAAAACTTTGCTGGTGTAGTAATTTTTTTAAAATAATTTTTATACCAGCAAAAGCCCTCGCATAAATGTAGCTATACCGGCATAAAAGTCCTTTTACCAGTATAGCTTATTTCATTCAGGGAACTGGTATAAGCTATACTGGCAAAACCTCTTTTTTTGCAGGTATAAGTTGCATCTACACTAGGAGGGTTTGCTAATATAGCTATATATCTGTATGGCTGTACTGGCAAACCTTTTTTAGTGCACACGAGGCCTCGGTGTACAAAAATGCTGATGTGTCACTGCTGCTTATGTACACTGCTGGCTAGACTCTTCGCAGCATCTCCCGTGTAAAGCTGTTTGAATCCTATCGGGCCTGATTTTCCACTAACTGCATCTTGTTAGGTCATTTACACCTGTGCAAAGTGAGTTCAAAATACTACCAAATCAGAGACACCAGTGGACTCATAGAGGTAGGTAGTCATGTTGATATGTCTCTCCTGTCTCTGCCAACTTTCCTTTCTGGGTCTGAAAATTAAAGTAGGTGACATGGAAGGACCTGGAGGTCTTGGTGTGGGAGACAGAAACTGCAGTCTAAATTGTTGGATTTAATTACTGCTATAGTAAATGGAAAAAATTGTAGACATTCTCAACATACTAAATTAAACATGCACATAGTTTGGAGTGGAGCCATGTGCTGATTTCATGTCTCTCACTGTGATCTCTGCTGAGTTCAGTCTAGGAAAAGTGTTGATCTTCATTGTTGCAGTAGGCCTTGCTGTAGTTTGGCCAATTGACAGCTCGAACAAGTATGGAGATTTTTGTTCCTCACTGGACATTCTCCAGGGTGTAGGATATGCATTTCTAACTGAGTGTAAATCCTATTGCTTTCTTTTTCTTCTGGTATTCATGTCCATACACTGTATCAATATTTGGCATTGGCTCCCTTTTTATGGAATATATAAGAGCAAGGCTTGAAATCCATGTAAGGCTGAATCTGCAGAAAATGTTTGTACCTATAGTTAAATGTCTTTAAGATCAACAGTTGAATCCTGAAATGTATTTCCACTATCCTTCATACAGTACCAATGTTTACTGACACCAGTTAATAGAGGTAAGACTGAAATTTAACTTGCAGAAATGATTCAGATACATTTTTTCATAGGAGGAGAGTTGAAATCTCTCTTTCTTGCCTTTATCTTTGGTGACTTCCCAGTAACATAATTCAGCATAAAGGAGGCACAGTTGAATTTAGGCAGTGGTAAAATGGTCTGTAGTTTATCTAGCTAAAACTATTTTCATGGCAAAAAAATGCAAGTGACATTTTATCCATGGATGTACAATGAGATCCATTGCATTCTTATTGTGAAATGTGAGTTAATGCTTCTAGTAGAAATAATTGTGTTGTGGTTTACTATGAGTTCATGGGATACAGTATCTAAAACTGCACACCGGCATGCCTGGCTGCTTAGGTGCACCTCTAAGGTTGGTAGTGGGTGATGAAATGAGAATATGGACCGCATGAATCGGTTATCACTGACTATATGGTTAAATCAAACTCCCTGCAGACCAATGTGCATTTATGATACAAAAGATGGTTCACAACTTTATGCCATAGAAATGAAAAGTTACATAGTAAATCTGCTCTGATTATTTGTATTAAACATTAACAAATGTAATACCTTAGACTGGTGGCTTAAGTGTGGTTTTGTTACAGTGGCCGGACTCAGAAGCAGGTTCTTGACTACGTTAAAGAAGGAGGACACAAGAAAGTGCAATTTGAAAGGTGAGAGAAGGATTACTGAGCTGGTCTAATTTTTCTAATGCTATTGAATTTGGGACCATTAGAGCTTACCAGTTAATTATACTGCTGGGCCCTGACTCTGGCCTATGCAAAGTCCCCTTTATGTTGGTTCAGCAAACCGTCATTGGCATAATGGTCCCTAGGGGTCGGTTACCATCAGGCATAAGTTAGTGCCACCCTGAGATTTCTGTAAATTAAACTAGGGGCCACCCCAGCCTCCAGCCAGCCCTGTGAAACTTGATCAAATTGCTGCGGTTGTTATGGGCTTGTAACTCAATTAATAGGCTGGATACTTTTCAGCATTGCATATCCCACTGACAGATAACTTCCCCTCAGACTCAGTGAATATCAGGCCCTTTAGTGTGGGATGTGATTAATCTGCATAAATAGAAAAGGATTCAATTTTTTTAATAATAACGTACTCCTGAGGATTAAGGGGATAAGTAGCTTTAATTGGCCCAACTAACCAGTGGTTGTTAATTGAAAGCTGTCAGGGGAAGGCTTCTAACTTGGCAGTGCCAATTCTCTTTGAATTATTCTGAGTCCTGGTGAGTTTAAAGTCACTGCTGAAATGTACAATGAACCTGGCAACAGTTTGTGTTATGACTCATGTTCTGGTGATGGAAGATTTCTGCTTCAGTGGCCTACATTCTCTTTTATGGTGTTTATATAAAACATTCTCCATTTAAATTTTACTAAAAGAAAGAATGTGAATCTGTTTCAAGGCAAACATTTATAAAGCTGCCGTTTGGTGCCTTTGTTTCTTAAGGAAGTGACTGCTGCTGATTATTTATGAAAACATGTATATGGCTTTAACTTCTTAATGTGATTTCTCTCAGGAAACACAGCAAGATTCGTTCCATCAGGAGTCTGACTACACAACCTTCAGAACAGCATTCAGAGGTGCCAAAACAAGTCAGTAATGTTGATGAAACCCAGTCTGATTTGCTTTAAGCATTTCCTGTTGAATTACTAATTAGAGGAGTTTAATTTAAAACTACATGGGCATTCTTTTTCTTATATCTAACCTATTTTAAAGATTCAAATACCCTGGTACAGTGATTCCAAATCACTGGTAGGTCTATCCATTCTAATACTTCAGGATTTTGTAACTCGGGATCTGGAATTCCCACTCCTTATCATGGCTGGTCCATTATGTGTCTCTGGTGCCCATTTGCCATTCAGTTCTGAGCACATTAACCTACAATACAGCAAGACTAAAAGGTCTGCAGAGCATGTGTTTGAAGCAGCCTTATCCCCACGGTGGGTTAAAATGCACAGAAAGGATGGGAAGGCGCAAGTAGTAGGGACTACCTGGCACAGTCGAGCTCTCAGCCTGGTGAACTGATGCCATTGCCAAAAATGTGAAGAACCCTTCTCAGGTTCCGAGATTTCTGCTCCTGGTTGCCCCGAGTGAAGGAATGAGTTTTTTCCAGAGGTCAGTGATAGCAGAATTTCATTTGTCCTTGACAAGAAGTTCTGTTGTGTTGACCTGAGAGGAATTTCAGTTAAGAATTCATACGTTATTATCTTTGGTAGATCGCAAGCATTAGTTTTGTTTCTATTAACAGTAAATGGCTGCTGTTCAAAGCAGAAGTGGCAGGTGCAAGCTGCCTGGTTAATATATTTAAAGTGGCCCGCAAACTTCTACCTGCGCAACCTTTGGCTTGCCTTAGCAATTTGTATTGGTTGCCTATAGAATCATACCATCATTGCAAGCTGTTCTAATGAACTCAGGAAAGGTACAATTTGTAGTCCATTCAAAAGATACCTTAATATTTTTAACACCAAATTAGACAGAGGGAGCAAAGCACTGGATGTGTACTGCCTGGAATGAAGACAGTCCTTTGACTAGTGGTAGGGACTGCTCCACCAGCTGAATGTGGGGTTGCCCACAAACCTACTCTGGGAGTTTTGTTCTTGTATGCAATTGGGCTGCACTGAATTTAACATTTTTGATATTCATCTCCTTTGCCAGTCTGGCTTCTTTAAGTAGTGCAGGTATGCTGGTGTTTGTATAATGCTGGTTATTGCCCACATGTGTTGTATCATCATAAATTGCAATAATCTATAAAACTTTTTGCCCATTTATTTCCTTTTTCTCCAATGCTTAGCTCATGTTCTTTCCTGATCCATCATCTACTCTTCATGCTTGGAGGCTTCCATGTTTTTTAAAGTATGAGTTACCAGCTCTGTTGTCAGGAGAGTCCTACATGGGACCTATAAGTTACAGGGCATGATTCTGGTGCTTTTATTGTGAGCAGGCACTGAGATTTTTCCTTCTTAATGATCTCCCCTCTTTTTTTCTCTTCTGTCTTTCTCTTTCCAGAGCTGTAGCTTTACATTTGCAGATGATGCAGATTCCCCAGTGGTGCAGAGCTGCCGGCAAGGGAAGGAACTGAAAGCTTCAGCGGAAGATGTTGGACAGCGCAGGAGCCCTTCCCTGAAGAAGAGCCCTAAGGAAGGTGGAAAGGTGGATGGAGCGGCGATGGTGACAATGGAGGAAGAGGAGGAGGTCGTTAAGGACAGGACACAGCAGACTAGATCTCAGTCACAACAACCAAGCACAGGTCCAGCATCCAGGGCTGCTCGTGGCAGCAGCACCTCAATTCCTTTTATTGACTGCAGTGATGTAGATAGCGAGTATGACCTTCTCAGAGGACAAATAACCTGGTCACATTCCCAAACAAATGACAATTATGAGGGTGATTTGACCAGTGGTGCCTATATTCTCTGTAGAGATGAAAATCGTAATAGAACTAGATATAGGGATTCCTCAGCCTCTATAAAGATTTCCCAACATGACACTGAAGAGTCTATTGATGATAACCCAGCTAATATGTCCTTCTATGTTGGTGGGAGCCCCAGAATGCCAAGGCACAGCTCACTGGTTGACGAACTGTTTAGGGGCCCTGACAGCCGTAGTCCGTTGGCCACTCCACTGCCACCCAGTAGCAAAGGGTCAAGTCCTAACATGAGTTTGAATAGAACTGGCTCTCAGAGCTATGTCTCAGAGAATGGCTATGAGTGCAGGGCTAGGAGTGATGAGGAAGATATTCATGCCTGTAGCTGCCCTGGGTATGGCATATGTTCTCCGGGTTTGCAAAGGCCTCGTTTGCAAAAAATGCAAAATGCCCGTAACAAGTCAGAAACCGACCCATTTATCCTGAGTCAGGTGTCCTCAATGCCAGGTCAGGAATACAGATCAGAGAGACATTGTAAAGGGGGGCTTGTTAAAACGGTTCCTTTAGAAGGCAAAATGATGGCAAATGGGGTGTCAGGTACTGGACAGTCAAAGCAGAGTCCAGTCATGCAGTCTTTCTATGCCAGTGGCATGGTGGATCATATGGCTGCCATCCAAATGATGGAGGGCTCCACCAGCAGTGGAACAGAGTCCAGTGATTCAGACTCAGAAATAGTCAACCCATTTACTCACCCTCTTGTGTTTGGAAATCCCATAGTGCTGAGCTCCTCTCCTATACCTAGGAATAAATACTCCTTTGGCAGCCTTCAGCTAGATGAAGAGGTAGAGGAAGATGTGTCTGTTGGTCTTGGTGATGAAGATAGTGTGCATGTCTTTAGCTGCTAGGAACCTGAGCCTGAGTTCCAGTTTTAGACTGAGACCATTTATATGGTGGTTACTTGTGAGAATGATCTGGTCTTCTGGGGGCTGATGACAAGTATTTTGTACAAATGCACTAAGCGTGCTGTTTAGAAGGAGGGAGGATATGCAAGAGGTGTAGTAATAAGAATAGGTTGCAATGGAAGCCTAACAAAAATGTTGTATCTTCTCGGAAGGGTGGAAGGAGAAGAACCATTATTAATTTGGTTATCTTTGTGGTATGTTATAATTAGATAGAAAGTATACACTTGACTGTTCTTTATATAAAGTCACATGTAGGGTAGGTATGGTGGTTTCTGTGACAATTGAGTGCTTATTTTGGAAAAATATAAATGAAATCACAGTAGGCGCATTGTGCTCTTTTATACGAGTCAAATGATTTTTTTTCTCCCATATAAGGAGAGCTGCTCTTCAGTGCCTCGTAGGGTTAGGGGTGACATTTAATTTACAGTCAAATGCAGGAAACTTGATATTCAGGATCAAGTCTTAGTGAAACCTTGAACAAGGTTAACAAATCCTTTTTATAGCAAGAATTACATCGTTTGGCTGATCTTCTAACACATGTTAATTGCTGAGGTAAGGGTACAAATTATCCATGTACAGGAACTGTTGCAGCTTTGGCTTTTTATTTAGTGGGTTATACAGTTTGTCATATCTGGAGACATAGATTCTAGAATTCCTTCTCCTCCTCACCCTGAAAGACAGAGGAAGAGACTAAAGATGTGATTTAAGTGAAGAATCTTGATGAAAGTGGCACTGATTAAGAGTAGCATGGATTGCCTTTTCTGAAAGGCAGCAACCACGTCCTTCACAAGCATGTTACAAAGCATGTTTGCAGTACTGTTGTTTGCATTTTTCCTTTCCTTTATTTTATCAGCATCATGATACATAGCAATATCAAGGTTTTTTTTTCCATGAGTAGGAAACAAACGTTCATCTGAGCAAGATCTAGTTATTTTGTGGTAGCTTAATTATTTGTAATACTGCCAATATATGGTAATGGCTCTTATCAATTTTTTTATTGTGTGTTAGGGACCAAGACATTTTATCTTCATGGAGCCAGCCTCCCCACCCCCAGACTGACTGCCTTCAAATGTGTTGTACTGTACATAGAATAGCGTCATTTGTTGTGTGCACAGAGAGGGGATAAGTCTGTGAAAACTTTTGTTTCACAGATTAAAACATTTTAGATCTTAAGTATCTATCCAAAAACAATAAATCAGTAGCTCTTACATAACTAAGAAAATTTTAAGACGACGTACTATACAGCAGCTAGCCTGAGATAACTACTCTCATGAGACAGGATATGCTCTTCACCCTACCAATAGCCTTACTTTTATCATTAAATGTTCTTGGTGGAGGGAGGGAAATAAATAAATTTAGTCTGGCAGAAGTTTCAGCTGAACTGTGCGAGTCACAAACATTTATGTCCCCACTTGAATAGTGATGAGACAAGGGTTTTTTTAATCTAGGCAGTCAATTTCAGAATCTTGTTTTCAATTTTTATAAAACAAGGAAAACAGGGAAAGGTTTTATAATTTTTCTAATGCCTTGATCAAAACATATTTTAACAAGTGTTTAATATGAGTGAAGGATATTTTAATACCAATTTACCGTAGTTTAGAAATATATTTCACCTTTTATTTCAGTAGCCTGTAGCCTTGTGTAAATAAGGAGTTTTATTCTGTCCCGGTTCCTTAGTTTATTGGTTCCTCTTTTTTTAGTAATGGGTGCCCCTCAGCTGTAGACATAAGTGAAGTTGAAGCACTTCTTTAGGAAGTGGTGTCATAATGGCCGGTGGCCTGGAGTGATGGTTCCTGTGGCTGTGTGGTTGAAGATTTGAATCTAGAAACTGCAGACTGATAATGCTGAGGGAAAAGCTTGCTTGTATATCGTCCTTAAAGAAAGTTGTCCTTTTTTGGACTTAGAATAGCTGTAACTTGACTGCCTTCAACTTTTGTGTATTTAAGATGTTATATAGGTAAATGAAGTCCATTGTGTAGAAAATTGTCGGTGTGGATCTTGTGTGCATATGAGTTTCTTGTTGGCATTTGTACTGCTTTGTACTATGCAGTAGAGTAATGGCAAATTGGACATGCATTAGTTGCTTTGGTAGCCTTATGTCTAAAGATCAAGTAATGAACTCCCAAGATGAAAAGGAGGACTTGTGGCACCTTAGAGACTAGCCATTTTATTTGAGCATAAGCTTTCATGAGCTACGGCTCACTTCATCGGATGCATTCCGTGGAAAATACAGAAGATGTTTTTATACACACAGACCATGAAAAAATGGGTGTTTATCACTACAAAAGGTTTTCTCTCCCCCCACCCCACTCTTCCATATTTATAAAAAGTTACTAGATTTCATGTTGTTTGGAGATAAGCAAAAATCAGATCTTACAGGGTAATGTTTACACATATGCTATTTTCTGTCGTCACAAATACAACCTTAATGACCACTTTTACTATCTTGACATTTCTACAAAGAAAATGGTTATGTTATTTTACACCATAGTTGTGAAAGTAGCTCTAGTAGCCTGGAAATATTGACAGCTTAAGAGATAGGTTAGTAGCTAAATGAAATGTATCTGGATTTTTTTCTTCACCTTTTCCTTTTAAGATTGTTCCAAACAACATGGAGTTCAAAATTTCTCTTCAACCGTTTCCTTTTATCTGACAGTACTATATGTATTTAGTTTTTTTTAAATATACACTAAGAATTACTTCAGTTTGCAGAAGTAGCTTTAATTAATTCCATAGGCAATCGTTTAATTTAAACTGAATCACTCCGGTAGTTGTCTATATGGCCCCTGCAATGCCATTTAACAACATTAGACAAGCATTGAATTAAAACCTGTGTATGGGTCAGATTTTTCCCTCAAACACACTACTTGTATCTGGGGACTTGCCAGGAATTTAAACAGAGCTGTCCCAGCGAATAATATCGTATAAAACCAGGGGCCCATCACAATTTAGCTGTGGGTGGTTTCTGTGGGACCAATGCAAAAGGGTACTGGGGAAAAAGAACAGTAGGTTGTGAGGGGGAAAGAGGCTGAAGATTGCAAGTCAACTGGTATAAACTCTTGTTCTTTACCCAAAATGCCAAAGTTAAGAAAGACAATGGTCAGTATCAATCATGTGAGATGCTGATTAATCTGCAAGTCAGCTGTGGACTCTGTGAGTCTACCTCTGGCCTAATGCTGTTGTACATGTTGTTTGTAGTCACAGTAAATGGTTTAATACTTCTCAGCTTTTTCAGTGGGTTCTGGAATGTCACCCATCTAAATTACTCATGGTACCATAATACTTACAGTTCACACTTCTATACCTTTCATCTTTATTCATAATAATTAATTAAGCGTCAGGACACCCCCGTGAATATTAGATGGGGAAACTGAAGCACAGAGAGACGTTAGTGATTTATCCAGTGAGTCATTGTGAATAGAGGGACTAAGAGACAGTGGCAGAGTTAGGAATAGAATGGAGTTCTGTCTACTAGTCTGTTTCTCTAAGGACTTGACCACACATAGCCATTCACTAACTATTTATTGGGAAAAGATTTCTCCATTTCTCCTATATACTGGATACTGTTGGGGATATTTTTTCCTTAGTTTCTTTGGAAATCAGCATTTAGTAAAACTTAGTTTACCTGGAAGACCTGGGTATCATTGAATAAGTTTGGCTCATTTCATTAAAACAAATTGATGTAGGAGCCATGACTTTGCTTAGGATAACATTGAGCTTTGGATAACTGCAGGGACCGTGAGACTGTCTTCACTGGAGCCCGCAGTGCTATTTCCAGCTTGGGTACATGTACCCACAGTAGGTGTGATGGCACTTGGACTAAAAACAGCAGTGTAACTGTGACGGTGTAGGCGGTGGGATGTACTAGCCACCTGCATGAGCACATCTGAGACCCTAGGTATGGGGCAGCTAGTCCATCTCATCATCCCTGTAGTCATGGTTACACTGCTTTTTTTAGCACACTAACTGGATCAGAGCTTGCACTGGTATATCTCCTCAAGCTGAACTTGCACCTCCAGCTCCAGCGTAGACATACCCTGAGAGCTGGATAGTCAGGCTGCACTGAATTTGATTTAAACTGGTCCACATTCTGCACCTAACAAATACGTATTCCTCATAAACGGCAGAGTGGCCCATTTTCTCAGGATGATCTCCTGAAATGAAATTGTACTATCCAATTTCACCCCTGTGTGAACTGATATGGCTGCTTCTGCTGCAGCTCATCCATTGTATTGTTCATATGCGCCTAAAGCTTATTGTCACATTCAACATTATGATGTACATCAAATATAAATTGCAAAGGAAATTCATCAAATCCCTAATTGTACTTCATACATATGAAAAATGTGAACATACAACTGACTAAAACGATTTCTGTTTGCTTGTGTTTTATGCTTACTTTATGTGAGCTGGGATCAAATGGAAAATTGACTCATGATAACCATTATGAGAAGTAACGTTTCCGTAATTCAGAAAATTCAGCCAAACTTATAAATTTTCTAAAAGCTTAGAGATGATATGAAATTAAGGCAGTAAATTATTATAACACTTTCTTTTGGAACATTGTCGCGTTTGCCAGAACAGATCATAACTGTTAGAAACAAACAAAAAGTGGAAACGTATTTGTCAGTTAGTTCACTAAATGTGACTCATGATTTGATGTGACTGCTCCAGGGCCATTTATCATGAACATCCATGTTTCTTTGCCCAGATGTTTGGGGAGCAACTTTCATTTGTGCAAACAATCATATTTGTGCTGGAGGAGCAATAGTAGTCATGCTGCAAGTGCTTGTTTGGTCTCTCCATTTATACAAGGTATAAACAGTTTCGTCTCTACATTTATGCAAGGTAATAACAAAATGTTTTTTAAGTACATCAGAAGCAGGAAGCCTGCTAAACAACCGGTGGAGCCCCTGGACGATTGAGATACAAAAGGAGCACTTAAAGACGATAAAGTAATCACAGAGAAACTAAATGAATTCTTTGCTTTAGTCTTCACGGCTGAGGATGATAGGGAGATTCCCAAACCTGAGCCATCTTTTGTAGGTGACAAATCTGAAGAATTGTCACAGATTGAAGTGTCAGTTGAGTGTCAAGTGTCACTAGAGGAGGTTTTGGAATTAATTGAGAAACTTAACAGTAACAAGTCACCAGGACCAGATGGCATTCATCCAAGGGTTCTGAAAGAACTCAGATGTTAAATTGTGGAACTGTTAACAATGGTTTGTAACCTGTCCTTTAAATCAGCTGACTGGAAGATAGCTAATGTAATGCCAATATTTAAGAAGGGCTCTAGAGGTGATCCTGGCAATTACAGACCGGTAAGTCTAACGTCAGTACTGGGCAAATTAGTTGAAACAATAGTAAACAATAAAATTGTCAGACACGTAGAAGAGCGTAAATTGTTGCGCAAAAGTCAACCTGGTTTCTGTAAAGGGAGATCACGTCTTACTAATCTATTAGAGTTCTTTGAGGGGGTCAACAAACGTGAACAAGGGAGATCTAGTGGACATAGTGTACTTAGGTTCCAGAAAGACTTTGACAAGGTCCCTCACCAAAGGCTCTTATGTAAATTAAGTTGTCATGGGATAAGAGGGAAGATCCTTTCATGGATTGAGAACTGGTTAAAAGACAGGGAACAAAGGGTAGGAATAAATGGTAAATTTTCAGAATGGAGAGGGGTAACTAATGGTGTTCCCCAAGGGTCAGTCCTAGGACTAATCCTCTTCAGCTTATTCATAAATGATCTGGAGAAAGGGGTAAACAGTGAGGTGGCAAAGTTTGCAGACGATACTAAACTGCTCAAGATAGTTAAGACCAAAGCATACTGTGAAGAACTTCAAAAAGATCTCACAAAACTAAGTGATTGGGCAACAAAATGGCAAATGAAATTTAATGTGGATAAATGTAAAGTAATGCACATTGGAAAGAAATAACCCCAACTATACATACAATATGTTGGGGGCTAATTTAGCTACAACTAATCAGGAGAAAGATCTTGGAGTCGTCGTGGATAGTTCTCTGAAGATGTCCACGCAGTGTGCAGCAACCGTCAAAAAAGTAAATGGGATGTTAGGAATAATTTAAAAAGGGATAGAGAATAAGACGGAGAATATCTTATTGCCCTTACATAAATCCATGGTATGCGCACATCTTGAATACTGTGTACAGATGTGGTCCCATCATCTCAAAAAAGATATACTGGCATTAGAAAAGGTTCAGAAAAGGGCAACTAAAATTATTAGGGTTTTGGAACGGGTCCCTTATGAGGAGAGATTAAAGAGGACAGGACTTTTCAGCTTGGAAAAGAGGAGACTGAGGGGGGATATGATAGAGGTATATAAAATCATGAGTGGTATGGAGACAGTGAATAAGGAAAAGTTATTTACTTGTTCCATAATATAAGAACTATGGCCACCAAATGAAATTAATCAGTAGCAGGTTTAAAACAAATAAAAGGAAGTTCTTCACTCAGTGCACAGTCAACCTGAGGAGGTTGTGACGGCTATGACTATAACAGGGTTTAAAAGAAAACTGGATAAATTCATAGAGGTTATGTCCATTAATGGCTGTTAGCCAGGATGGGTAAGGAACGGTGTCCCTAGCCTCTGTTTGTGAGAGGGTGTAGATGGATGGCAGGAGAGAGATCACTTGATCATTACCTGTTAGGTTCACTCCCTCTGGGGCACCTGGCATTGGCCACTGTGGGTAGACAGGATACTGGGCTGGATGGACCTTTGGTCTGAACCAGTATGGCCATTCTTATGTTCTTACATGCATTTATTTGGTGGGAAAGTGACAAGAGAAAATTTAATGTAAAATCTGCTAAACATCTGTAAAATCTGATTTCTGTCTCTTCCTCTCCCTCAATTTTAAATTTAGGGGTCCCTATATATAGTTAAATATAAAGTTATTTCTTGGTCAAAAGAGGATGGGAAAAATATTTTCAACATTAACATTTTCTAGCCCTGTTGACTTCCAATTTGTGTCTCTGTAAAGTGTTTCCCACTGTCTCCCTGAGAGATTCAACCATCCCAATGATTCTTCAGGCAGTTCTCTTGTGTATAAAGGATAGGACATGGAATCAGGGAATAGACTATAAAATGTGACTTAGGCAACCAGGATTCTGAATATCAGATATTCAGTGGAGAGCTCACTAACAGTTCATAGAAACCCATAGGCCCAAATCTTGTTGAGCAGTTAAGAATTATTGCAAATTGTGACCCTTTAAAAGACCATTCTTCAACAGAAAAAGGGGTAAAATCTGACTAATAAATTGTTTTCAACAAGTAATAATAATACTAATAATACCTAGCTCTTACATAGCCCTTTCCATCATTAGCAAGACCAACCAGCTATTTTAAAAGCCATGATTGAACAACTCTGGGGCATCGTAGTGATATCCAAAAATGATTTCACAACAAAGTAAATTTTATTCTTAATGAAGAAAATCAGTTACTATTTCCATTGTTCCTTGGATTCTCTGCTCATATGTAGTAATCATAATGGATGATACTTACCCCTGTATAGTGGACCAGGCCAAGGCCTATGTACTAGACTAGTCCCACTTAAACCAGTAAGATTGTAGTTACTGGTTGAAATGAGGAATGAATGTGAGGGAAGAAGGTTCTGTGCTCAAATGTACATAAATTAAAGGTGCCCAGTGTTACTTCTAGTTTTCCAATGTGCTCCTCTTTTCAAAGAATGTAATTTCTTTATGCACCTTCTGTTCCCCTTAATGCATTTCTCTCCCAGGCTCTAAGAGTCTGGAAAAGTCCCTGAGGTGTGTGCGATTTTGTACATTGTAGAGCCTCACCTGACAAAAAAGAAAAAGTTTGTAAAATACCCTTCTCTAATTAAAAGTAGTTACAATAAAAAATTGTTGGTGCATAAGTAATGGAAGAACATGGCCCTTCTCTATTGGTTTTGCTTACTTGAGGATGTTAAGGATAAGATTATGTCACGAAGTCATGGAAGTCACAGATTCCGTAACTTTCAGAGACCTCCGTGATCATTTCCACTTCAGCCCTGTGTGGTGGGGCCAAAGCTCTCAGTCACTTGGGGGCAGAGCTGTCAGCCTCTGCTGGTGGGGGGTGCTGGGCACACCCCTCCCGGCATGGGGGCTCTGGATCTCTTCCTCTGCTTGGGCTTCAGTCAGGGCGTCCCCTCCCCCCACCATTATTTTTAGCAAAGGTCACAGGCGTTCGTGAGTTTTTGTTTATTGCCCGCAACCTGTCTGTGACTTTTACTAAAAATGACCATGACAAAATCCTAACCTTAATGATAGTAGTGTTTTGGATTTCTCATTGCAAATGGCTTAAGGCATTGCAGCTCCTGGAGCCGGCAGTGAAGTAGACAACTCTGGATTTTCTCACAAATAGGTACGGGACTGAAATCATTCCTGGAGTTAGTAACTCCATTGACTTTAATGAAGTTACTTCAGGTAAGAATTTTGCCTAAGCTGTCTTTTATCGGGAAGGGAAGGAAATACTGATTGGGAATTTAAACCAGTGAAATGTTGTCTACACTATTTCAATAAAGTATGTGCTTCTAAAGTCGATGAAATATACCTAGAGGCAGGCAAACATTTGTTGACTAATCTATAACAGACACTGGGTCTGCTGTACACTCCATGAACCATGAACAAAGACATCTGCAATCTCCTTTCCTACAGCAGGGCTATATTATGCCATTGATACTGTTTTTACAAGTGGAATTTCTGCTTAAAAATCAAAGGCATGATATACATTGAGTTTCGCTTAGGTTAATTATAAAGCAATTCTTAGGAGTGTTTTTTTTAATTCCCTATCCTATTCCTGTGTTTTCGTCTGTAAACCATGTGGGATTAAGTATGTGTGTGGGGGTGGTTTAATTTCTTTTATTAAAAGCAGTCAGCACTTTCTTTTACATTTTATGAAGTTTGAGAAGCCCTTTGGGCCTAGCTGAGCTGGGTGTTCATGGGTGTGATTTCAACAAGTACAAATGTAAATAAGGTGGTTGTTATTACACTAAAAGAAGAAAAACATAGGTGCATAAAAATATGACATTATAGTACTTCAAAAAT
Organism: Lepidochelys kempii; assembly: GCF_965140285.1. Lineage (NCBI taxonomy): Eukaryota > Metazoa > Chordata > Testudines > Cheloniidae > Lepidochelys > Lepidochelys kempii. The sequence continues at coordinate 99,555,553 of NC_136380.1, forward strand.
GGTGGTTTTGCTCTAGAGGAGATTAGATTTAAAAAAAACATACTTGATTCCCCAAGAACAGTAAAAATATCAAAGCTCACACTAACAAAAGCTAGCTCTATAACTAGTAATATTCAAGCTGTCATTGATCGAACATGAAGAGATGATGGCACATGAATACTTTCACAAGACAAAAGCTTTCTGGTTTGTTAAACCAGGTTAGCAGTTTCCTTTCAAATGAGAGCAATTGTCATTTTGCCTGTGATAATTTATGAAGAGATCAAAGGTAGGTCTGTCTTAGTGCCGTGAATGTTAGCGCTGAAAGCCTGTTGCTTTTCCAGTAAGCACTTGAAATCTTTGATTAGCTGAATTCCTTATTTTTTTACCTTTCCTGCTGAGAAATTGACTTGAACCACTAACAAAAATTCACAAGCTTGACAGTATTTCATTCATCCAACCCTTTCCTGATTTCTATATGTATCTTTTCAAATAAAAGTCTTAATAGACAAAATTAACGTTTTTTTAATCAAAAATTGCTGGGGACTTCATTCTCATTTTTGTCATTTGTTTAATAACGTTTAAAGAGAAACATTTTTTGTTTCATTCTATGCACTGTTTTGTCAGCATGTACCTCTCTGGGGGGAAAAGCCTTTTCAATGTTCTGTCTTTATCCTCAAAGCATGATGTATCTTCTGTTCCTTGCATTGTTTGGAGCACTATCTCAATGTCCTTTTACTGCAGAAATACCTATTTGTACTGGGAATACCTATTTCCTCTTTTACAGTGATCCTGTTCTCTTAGAACACTCTTCATTTCACAATTGGACAATGCAAGATCTCTGGGTTGTGAGATTTCAAGAATAGAAACCACACCACGTTAGAGAACAGAAAAGGGGCGGGGGGGAGTGACCTTCACTGTGAGTACTTGGGCCCTGTTGAGCACACAACTGGTGTGCCCTACATTTTCTAACGAAGGCTGCACTTAGAATGATCAAATCAATATGCAATTGCTTTTAAGCAGGATCACTGCAGTCTTGAGGAGATGTCTTGTTGAAATGGACAGTATCTGTGGCATGAGCTTATATGGGGTGGATGCACTAGAATGTGTAGGTAGCTATTTATTAGTATTGTTTCATATGCATATTTTTAAAACTAATCTTTTTATATGTAAGTGTAAGGAGGAAATTTTATACAAACTGTTCTATTGCTGTCTTTTATGCAAAAATGGAAAGATAAAAGTTAGGAAAGAGGAATGTCTCATGACTTTGTATTTCTCCAGTTTGTAATGTTTGTTCTTTGTTTGTAAGATTTGAGAATACCCTGATGTAGGCCAACAGCAGCAGTTACTGTCTGATTTCACACTCACCACTGTCTAATACTACGGTATACCAATAAAGCATGGACTTGTACCAACTGGAGGGATTACTGGCTGCTAAACCAGTACCAAGCTCGATGACTATATAAGCATGTCAAGCCAAACTCATTTAACTGTGTATGCATGGTATTAATTTTTTTTTTGGTTTGTTTTTTGTTTTTGTTACCTCTGCCAAAGGCTTTTACTCATTCTAACTGGTTCTTGCTGTAAAACTGTCACTGGTTTAACTGTTCCGTCCAGCTGTTGGCTGGAGCTTTCTCCTGATATGAGATAACTTGTTTTTTGATTTGATGCACTATTCTTCCAAATCATTCACTACCAGTGCTGCCGTGGGCATACATTTTGCAGCTGTTACATAGAAGCAAAATTTTCTTCCCATCTCCTTCATTTTTCAAAGCAAGGCAGGTTATGAGCTATGTATGACATCATTTTTCTTTCTAAAATCTTTTGGTTTTGTCCTTCTCCAAATTCGTTGCTATTAGGTTCAGGGTTGTTTGCAGATGAGCCTCTGATTAATGCATAGCTGCGTTCTCAAGACCTTTATTCTAAGGAACTGTGTCCAAGTGAGAAACTTTATTTAAAAGCTCTATTAATCAGAATAGAAAGGTAAGCCCAATAAAGTGCCAATCATATTGCTGTTGATCCTGCTTTCATTGAAGTCAATAGGAGTTTTGCTATTTGTCTTAATGAGAGCAGAATGGGCCCTTCATCCAAAGTCTTTATAATTCACCAGCAGTAACATAACTTGTTTAGCTGCTACAGTTAGAACAGTTAGTTTTAGCCATATTTAATGCCATTCCAATTTAAAGCACTGCTGTTGTTATAAAAGTGAATATGCAAAACGGATACATTTTAATCTATCTGTTCCCTACGTGTTATCTGTTATTTTACTGACGAAGTTTCAGAGTAGCAGCCGTGTTAGTCTGTATTCGCAAAAAGAAAAGGAGGACTTGTGGCACCTTAGAGACTAACAAATTCATTTGAGCATAAGCTTTCGTGAGCTACAGCTCACTTCATCGGATGCATACAATGAAGTGAGCTGTAGCTCACGAAAGCTTATGCTCAAATAAATTTGTTAGTCTCTAAGGTGCCACAAGTCCTCCTTTTCTTTTTACTGACCAAAGAGTTTTACTACGGTTAGCAGTGCAGAGCCAATACGGCTATGGAAGAGTGAGCTGGATTTCATTCTGCCTTTATAGCAGTGACAGCATTGTCAGATAAATTCTGATCAGAGAATCTTCATTACTGGCAATGATGTAAGGGACGGAGAGAACACAGCTTGGTTTTCAGCTTCCAGGTTGTATCCACACCTAGAATTTAGGAAACACCCCCACCCCCACCTCCTGGAAAAACTCCAGTGGGTTTTAGATCAGGCCATAGGAGAGAATAAATATGGAATCCCACATTGTCACATGTGTTGTGACAGTCATTTTTCTGACTGGAATGCATTTTATGTAATTAAAGTATAAACCTTATAATGTAACTTTGATCACTATTTATGAGGGGGTGGGTGAGTCTGAGTGTTGGAGCTTTTCCAAAGTTTATCTAGTAATGCTCTGAATTTAAATCCCTTTCAGTAGAAAACATTTCCACTGGTCTTTCCATATTTTACATCTTTACATCATATATTTTTACATCTTCTGTATTGTACAGAGGAGGAGCACAAACCAGATTCCAGTCCAGTGCTGCTATTCTCTGCTACGCAAACAGAAAACATTTAGTGGCTGAGAGTTGCATTTGCATTTGTAACTGAAGTCGATACAGAACTCTATATGGCATTAGCTTGTTGTTTGCCAATTTTGGGAGGTGGGGGAAGAATGGCTTCAAGATGTGTTAAATCCCATCTGCCTCTCTCACAACTGTCTAACATGGACTGAAATACTTTGCACTGTTCTTTCAAGGTTAGGGTGAAATATCTTGCTACAGATTTAAATCTCTAGGATCAGATTTGTAGGCAGCTGTTATGCAGACATGAAAGGGCAGACAGGCACAGAAGTCTTCTACACCACCTCCCAGCCATTGTGCCCACACACGGACCAGGCACAGTTATAATCCCTAGTAGTAGGACTGAGACTTTCATCCTTAAAAGTTCACACGAGGGAGAGTGTTCCTAAATATTTATCATATGTCCCTGCTCAGGAATATTTGTAGGGTTTTTTTTTTAATTAATTATACCTGGTCTCATGAAAAGGATACTGAGAGCCCTGACTGTAGCCAAGTACTACTGTATGCAGCCTTTCCCACTCCTGCAGCTGTAATGTAGTCCAGCTCCGACCTGTCATATCATACCCCTGCTATACTAGCAATGGGCCTCTCCTAAGAGGAGAGTAACAGATAGTTGCGTATGTTCTGAAGTGGTCATGCAGCATATCCACAAAGTTCTTGATTGTGACCAGTGGCTTCATTTTGCTTTGTGTGTGGAAGATGTATTTTAACCTGGGTTGTTTAAGGTATGTGTAAAGGTATTAACTCATTATGCCACCTTGTCCTTATGTTTCATGAGACTTTAAAGTCCTAGTATCCTCTCATTGCTTATTCACATTCCCTTTCAGTTGATATTTATTTTCATTCTGAAATCCTGTCTCCCACCCCAGCATTTGTCAGATATCTCAGACTAAGCTGGCTCAATGCAACTAAGAAAGCGACCCAGATGTACTTGGCATTGACTGGCTATTCTGACATACAATGAAAATTCTGAAAGGAAACGAGCATTATCATTAGTTGCTGGAATGGTTAACCCTACATTGAGCCACTACCTTGCTTAGGCCCGGATTCCAGAAATAATTTAAGCACTTGCTGAATTCTTCACTTTCCAGAGCAGCAATTAAATACATGCTTAAGTGCTACCCAGAACAGGGATGCTTTACTGAACTGGGGCCTTATTGACTGCTAGTAATGTTAAGTGTGCCCTAAATAACACAGGAATGTTCTTGATTAACCTAATGCACCTCCTCTTGGATGACTGACCCTATAGTTCTATATATGCGATGAATGAGCCCAAGCCCGGTCTAAGTAAACAAAAATGCACCAAATTATGAACAAACTGGCAAAATTAATAGTAACCTTTTGGCTTTAGCGATACAAACCAGCATCACCTGATCTCTGACAATTGATATAAAGTGGCGAAGAGAGAACTACATTTTCATTAATCAAAGAACCTCAATGGATGTGATATGAGCAATTTTTGTACTATTTAAATAACGTTGGTCCTATCTCTTCTGCTCTTGTTTACTTGCTTTGTAGTCAATGAATAAAGTATATCTGGATTTACCCTTGTATGGTAAGAGTTCAGAGGAGATGCTGAGAGAAGACCCAAGACTAATGTAGGGTACTTACACCTGACCACCATGAAAAGATAAAGAGAAGGACCCACATGCATAATTGCATTTAACATAGGCCCTCATTTACAAAGAACAAATTTCTAAAAGCTCATCTTGCAAATATTGAGAAGTATGCTGCCCAGAGCACCAACAACCTGAGTAGGGAAGACCTTCATTTTCATTTCTTCCTGGCCTGTTTGCTTTTTCACAGTAGAGCAAGTCAATTACTTATTTTGACAAAAGCAAAATCCAGTCCATAATTCTTGAGTTTAGACTATATTTGTAGTAATCAAGACCTGTTAATGCATCACTTAGTGTTTGGGCCACTTTCATGAAATAACCACTCCCTTGGGCCTAGTTTTAACTTGTAGTTATCATTCAACATCTAAAATGGGAAACCATTAGCATAAATATGCTCCAGTCTGTGGGAGGTAGTGTTTGGATTTGAATTTGGTCATCATTAATGTACCTTTAATTCTCCGTGAATGAGAATGTAGTATTTTACTTTTCTGCAAAATACCAAATGGAATGGTGACTAAAATAAATAGTACTTTTTCTGCAAATCTTTCACTGATGGAGCAGCTGCTAAATGTTGTGCTCCATGAGGAAACTAATAACAATGATACTTCTAACAAGCTATGAGCACCCACATTGTAAGCTGGGAAGCATTTTAAGTTAATTCCTTCATCTGGTATTTTACAGTTCAAACCACATCAGTCAAATTGAGTTTGACATAGATTTGTCCCTCTATTAATGTTAGGGCCTCAGTTATGTCTCACAAGAGGTGGTGTTCAATTTTTATCATGTTTGAACACCTGAGGCTTTCTCACAGAGGCGCAAATGATCTATTTACTGTTGTGTGGCAGGCACAGTGCCAGAATTTCTCTGTTTTCTCACGTTAGAAGAGATATCACTATGTCTTTTATAAAGTGTAGTACAGTACTTTAAACCTACAACCTCACTACTAATCTGTTTCACTATATGATCAATTCCATTTCCTTTGAAAACATTGTATACAGTTGTGTACTAGTGTCAATAAAATTGACAGTTGTGTAACAACCTATGGCGTTTCAGATTTCACTGAGCAATGATTTAGTGTGGAACTGTGGGTAAATTCTTTCTTGCTAGTTACAGTAATATAAAAACTTTATTTCAGGCAAATATTCTTTTGTCTTTGTTTTATAATAGGGTACATAATTGTCATAAATCTCTAAACATATAACATTGTACAGTAAGATGAATATGCACACTTCTGGGATGCAAAAAGAAAGTATGGTGTAGCAATAAACCTGAAGCCTTTCATGAAATGTTTTGCACTCAACCTACTGGCCTAATTATACGTACTGATGCCATTATTCATTGGAGTGTCTGAGTTGTGTTGTAGTAACAGGGGAACTAATAGTTAAATAATATACTCCAGAAAAGTGCTCATGGTGAAAAGCCCTTGACCTTAAATATATGGATATGCAGACATTTGCATTTACTTTAATTCTGGTCAATGTAGCTATGGGAATCGATAGCTTGTTAGTTTCTCTGTTGAAGTTTTTAAGGTATGAAGCCCAAACAAAACAATATGGGCTGTAAACATTTCATGGCTTGGAAGATCTAACATAGCTTTTAACAGGTTTGACTTTTCATAGCAAGTCTTTAGCTTAATTGGGAAGATGCTGAGGTTTTTTTGGCAAGCTGTTTCATTTGCAGAGTCAGTAATCTGGTTGCCTTCCAAGAGACAAAACACTAATTTCAATACTAGTATATCTCAACCTACAGAAGTATAATTAACTCATAATTTTTTTACTATATGAAATATAATGGGGCTTTATGGCTGTGATCAACTAAAATTGTCGTACTTTGTGTGTTAAAAATAATACCTTCTTGTGTAAATGTAATGCTAGGATTTCCATCCCAAACAATCAGAGGAGCTTGGAATGACCCTACAAGGTATAATAAAATATATACTTCTGCTCTGTGTAGAAATGGGAAGATAGTAGTTTTCTCCCTCCATTTTAGATGTGATTGACAGTAGTACAATGTTGCCATAGAAAGTCCTAGTTTTTTCCTAGACTCCCTCTAGATATACTTCTTCTAATATCTTTCCTACAGCTTCCTGTGAGGTACTTTAGATCATTTGCATTTTGGAGTTATGTTGTAGGAGGAAAAACAGGAGTCATAAGTTGGCTTATTTATTATTATGTTCTTTGTGTTCTAAACTAATTGTAAAACTGAGAACATTCATCTGTTCTACACATTCTCTTTCATAGAGTAGGATGCTGTGGTGAAGAGCTCATCATGAATTTGATGTTTAATATTAACATATGCAAGTGAATTATTTGTACCTGTATCTTTAGTTTTATAATGGCTGTAATTCTTCCAGTTTCATCAACTTAGTGAGCATGGGGCCAGATCTTCGGCTGATATAAATGGTTGCAGCTCCAATGACTTCAGTGACAGTAACGTCCATTTACACGAGCTAAGGATCTGGGATCTTGTGCCTTTTAGCGTAATTTCCACGCTGTGGTTTAAGATTCTTACCATTTTTAGCTGTCTGGAGATGCCCCGTACTAACAACAATTTTTATTGTATCATTTCTTTAGCAGGTTCTCTGACTGGTAGCCCTCACCTTTCAGAGCTCTCAATCAATTCTCAAGGAGCACCAGTGGTGGCAAATATGTCATTATCTCCAAACTTGAGCCCTGATGCCAAGCAGTCTTCTCCACTGATCAGCCCATTGCTGAATGACCCGTCGTATATCAGGACTGATGATGAAGAAGAGGTCAGGAGAAAGGTATTGCGGTTGACTTCACCCTGTTCTCCCCTGGATGTTTCGATTGCTTGAAACGTGGTATATGGCTGACATCTCTAGATCCCTGACACTCTCCCATCCCCTCTTCATTTGTTACAAGAGAAGTAAAGATCTTGATTACAGTGAGGAGACAGGGGGCATCACCTCCACAATGTTCTCCACCCCCCACTTCTCCTACAGCTATAGGAGCACCTCTGGTTTTAGCCAGGAGCAGTTCTGAGCAGTTGCTGTTTCTTCCTTGCTGCAGCTGCATAGCAGCTCCCCTGCTGGCTGCATGCTGCATTGCAAGGTGGTGGTATGTCATGATTCATATTACCCTAGCACCTAGGAGCCCTAGTCATGGGTAGCGTAACGGGTGGCTCTATTGCTGACTGAACTGTGAGAGTCTCAGGAAGAGCAAGATAGGGGCTTGGCTGGCCCTACTTGAGCCTAGGGGATTGTCTAGGAAAAGACTACTTCTACACTCAGCTACACAGGGCACTGGAGGAGACATTGAGAACCAACACCAATCAACATCTTCCTGATTCTGTGCCCAGCCCCAGTTAGAGCAGCCTTGTGACTGCTCTCTCTTATGCTAGCTGGCAAAGGTTCCCTTGGAGTGGTACGCCAGCTAGGGATAGCCCAAGCTTTGTGTATGCCAGCCAATGTCCATCACTGCCTCTGACATGTCATCTACACCAACAGCAGGAGAGAGGGAAGCATATTAACAAGGGATTTGTTGATGTTTTTCTTTCCCTTTGTATCAACCGAGAAGCACAAAGGGAGCAGAATAGGGCAGAGAATCTGCCTGAAAGTACCGATTGTGTCTCCTTGACCATTTTGAAAGAAGATGTTGGATCTTCAAGCTGTAAAGGGTGGTCACTGCTGCTCTAACCTAAATGTCTCCCTAGTGTAAGATTGATACTGCTAGATTTGCCCTTTATGAAATAGGGAAGAGATTTTTCTGAAGTTCGAAGTCTATATCTTGCCCTTTCTCTCCCAGCCCTTTTGATCCTCTACCTGCTCCACCCCTTTGGAAAAACCAGTTTGGGCATTTTGGAGAGTATTGTGCAGTGAATGTTTATCATGTGAAGAGATGTGTATTGAAGAGTGAACACAGATTATATGATGAATAGATCACTGTTTGTTCATTAAGGTATTTGTTATGTTTGATTCTAACTGTTAACTGTCTACAAAAGTCGTCATCTCAGCTTCAAATACATCCTGTTCCAGGAATGTGGAAGAAGTTGAGAGGAATACTAGAAATAACTGCAAATAACCATGGCAGTAAGAAATCTTTTCCAAACTCCTAGACAGCTATTGTTTGCAAGGATGTTCTTAAGGCATTTTCCACAGGGAAGTTCCAGCAAGCAGTCATAATAAGCACAAGCAACGCTCGCTAGTTTGTAATTGTCCTAGTGATTGTTGCCTAGAATCTCTTTTCCACTGGAGACTCTGCCCCCTAAAGCAGATCAAAACTTCTTATTTTTTGCAATTTACAGAGATTTCCAACTGACAAAGCTTACTTCATTGCTAAAGAAGTATCGACCACAGAGCGAACTTACCTGAAGGACCTTGAAGTCATCACATCGGTATGTTTACTTTAGTATTACTCATGAAATATATGCTGCTGGAGTCAGCTGTGGTATTTTATCTGCCCCATTTATCCCTTAGCTGTTCTACGATAGTCTTATTTTCTATCCCCTATGCCAGGCACAAGTTCCAGTGAGGACAGAATTTCAGATTTACAAAAAAAGCAGAGGGTAGACATTTACAGTAGGGTTTGTCTGTAACATGTACAGTGACAACTTTCTAGAAACTGAAAACATGCTCGGACCCTGTGGCTTTAATTGGAAGTTCACAGATAATATTTGTAATGGAGTCCCCTGAAACAGTTGTAGCTCACCAAGAAAGTTGTATTTATTTTTTTAACTGGTTTTATTGCCTCCTGTTCAGTCTAAGAAAAGTTTTAACATTAATTTCATTGTGAGTTTTTCATGAATAGGGCAAGCAAGGCTTGCCCTTAAATAATGTTCTTTATGGACCTATAGGGGGACTGTAAAAAAAAAAAAAAAGAAAAGAAAAAAAAGCCTTTAATGTACAGTGGCACCAATTATCTGTCCTACCTGAACTGTGTGCAGTACCGGAACAGAGTGTGGACCTGGGCCTGTATTGTGGACCTGGGCCAGTTTAAACTGGTACAGTTTTCAAGGCTGTTCTAATTTACAGCCAGTTGCAACAGGCCCCTAGGAGCCACTGAAGGTCTATCAAAAATAGCTAAAGCACAGTAGGTACTGGGATCATCAAGCAGGGTAGGCCAGCTTTATGCCTTCCATGGAACCCCTCTTACATTGCTACACTGACAGCCACTTTACCATCACAGGACAAAGGGGTAATGGGGCAAAGCAGAATTAACCCCAGTGGATCTAAGATCCCATTATAAATTTAAACGGCAGGGCTTGATCCTGACCTACTTATACTTCTGCTTGTACCAGCATAGATCTTGAACTTCTGGACTTCCACTTTTGCAAGGCACACAACAATTCCCTTCCATGTATCTCAGTACAGGATCAAGTATTTATTGTGCCACACCCCTGTGAAATCAAAGGGTTTTCAAGTACTATCCATGCTACATTTGCAATGTACGGTTATATGTACAGGGCCAGATTTTAAAAAGTGGTCTCTAACTTTGAGTTAGACCTTTGAGTGACCACCTTCATCTATCTAGAGCAGGGGCGGGCAAACTTTTTGGCCTGAGGGCCACATTGGGTTTCCAAAATTATATGGAGGGCTGGTTAGGGGAGGCTGTGTCTTATCTGACCCCCCTGACGGCTCCCCCGGGACTCCTGCTGCATCCAACTCCCCGTCTCCTGGCGGCCCCCCCAGGACTCGAACCCCATCCACCATTCCCTGTCCTCTGACTGCCCCCTGCTGCCCCATCCAACCCCCCGTCTCATTCCTGGCTTGCCCCCCGGGTTCCCTGCCCCATCCAACCCCCCCTTCTCCCTGTCCCCTGACTACCCCCAGAACCCCTGCCTCATCCAACCCCCCCTTCTTCCTGACTGCCCCCCTGTTCCCCGCCCTCTGACCTCCCCGACCCCTATCCACACCCCTGCCCCTGACCAACACCACCCCAACTCCCCTGCCCCCTTACCACACTGCCTGGAGCACTGGTGGCTGGCGGCGTTACAGCCGCGCCACCCAGAGCACCGGGTCAGGCCGTGGCTCTGCAACTGTGCTGCCTGGCCGCCCACAGTGAGCTGAGGCTACAGAGAAGGGGGGACAGTGGGGGAGGGGCTGGGGGCGAGCCTCCCAGGCCAGGAGCTCAGGGGCCTGGCAGGAGGGTCCCGCGGGCTGGAGTTTGCCCATCTCTGATCTAGGGCCTGAACATCAGAGGTGCTGAGCTGGATTTGGCTTCCATTGACTTTGGACCGATAAGTAATCAGAACCCCAGAAAATCAGACTACAGTCGAACCTTCAAAGTCAGAGGCCAAATTTTAAAAATCAGTGAACCCGGTTATGAGAGCCACTTGCAGTAGCTACTTTCACATTTTAATAATTAGTTTAAGTGGTTGGAATTAAGTTTCCCACTTCAGTACAATGAAGTAAATGAATCTACAGTAGCTGAATTACCTGCTAAATTAATTCTGCAATGCAGGTTACTTTTCTGTATTTATCTTGGGACATCACATTTCAAGACAAATATATAAAGGAAGTCGAATTGTGACCTCAGATCCAGTATTACTGCAGTAAATTTATTCTGTATATCTCTTGAATTAGTAGATTAACTGTAAGAAAATAAATAACTCCTTTCACTACTGATGTTGCTACATTTATAGGGCCCAATTCAGAAGCATGTGCTTAAGTCTCATCAACTTCAATGGGATTTAAGTATTTTCTTAAATGTTGTCCTAAATCTGAGCCATACTGTAGTTTAGAGGCCAGCCAGGGTTGTAGGTAACTGCACAAAGATAGAGTAAATGACAGGCCCTGCCCCCAGCCTTCCCCTTTATCACTTTGTTCTTTCCTTCCAGTGGTTTCAGAGCACAGTGAGTAAAGATGACTATATGCCAGAAACGCTGAAGAATCTCCTCTTCTCCAACTTTGAACCTTTGCACAAATTTCACACCAGTTTTCTGAAGGAAATTGAGCAGAGACTTGCTCTGTGGTAAGAATGTTATTCATTACTATTACATCTCACAGTTAAGTATTTCCACATTCCACTTTGGTAAATTTTTGATCCATATGGGTTGACTGTCATGATTCATTTGGGTGGATCACAAATGTTGGCTCTTAATAGAATGTGTAAAGAAAATCTGCTTTGTGTTAATTCAATTGATGAGACAAACTAGTAGTTTCCTATCAGGTGAGATACTTTTCTATTCCTATAGTAACTCTGGAGGATGTCAAATACCAGCTACTAAATGTATACACTTTTACATCAGCAAATCCAGAGAACTTGCATCCAAGAGTTTTAAAAGAGTTGGTGTAGGTGTTCTCTGGACAACTGATGTGGATTTTCAATAAATCTTAGAACACCGGGCAAGATCCAGAAGCCTGGAAGAAGGCTAATGCTGTGCCAATATTTAAAAAGGGTAAACAGGATGATGTGGGAATTATAGGCCTGTCAGTCTGACTGATTCTGGGCAAGATAATGGAACAGCTGATGTGGGACTCAGTTCATAAGGAATTAAAGGAGGGTAATGTAATTAATACCAGTCAACATGAGTTTATGTAAAATAGATTGTGTCAAACTAACTTGGTATCTTTTTTTTAAATGAGATTCCAAGTTTAGTTGATAACAGTAATAGAAATCTTTACATCAATGCTATAAGGTATTTGATTTGATGTGGCACACGTTTTGATTAAAAAGCTAGAAAGTATAAAATTAATATCACACACATTAAATGGATTAAAAACTGGCTAACTGATAAGTCTTAAAATATAATTGTAAATGGAATCCTCGTTGAGTGGGTATGTTTCCAATGAGGTCCTGCAGGGATTAGTTCTTGGCTCTATGCTATTTAACATTTTTATAAATGACCTGGAAGAGAACATAAAATCCTCACTAATAAAGTTGTAAGATGACGCACAAAATGGGGGAGTGGTAAATTAATGAAGTGAACACGACACTGATACAGAGCAATCTGGATTGCTTTGTAAGCGGGACACAGGCAAACAATATGTGTTTTAATATGGCTAAATGTAAATGTATAGATCTAGGACAGCAGTCCCCAAACTTTTGAGAGTCGTGCCTCTCCCTACCTGTCTGTGCTTCCCCTCCCCCTCCGCTCCGGGGGTGGGAGCGACAAGGGGGGGCATGGCAACAGGGGCAAGGGGACCACAGCTGGATCTGGAATCCCTTCCTCCCTCGGGCCTCTCTGTCCCCAGAGAGATATCACCTCAGAGGAACTCACCACTGGAAGGAGTTTATCACCCGTCCCATACTCAGAATACATCTCCCCACCGATGGCACCCCCACTGGGACCAGAATCAGGCTTCTCTCCGTTGAGAGAGTCTGAACCACCTGATGAACCTTTCTTCCCCTACCCTACATGTCCACCAGGAGACCTGCACCGCTTTGGGATCAACCTCCACATCATCTGTCTTGGAGGTGCTGGTACCCCATGCTGTGAGGGCCCCCACAACCACCTATAATCCTTCCTTCTGGCTGTATTGGGGGTCTTGGGACCTGTGCTCTCGTGCAGAGTTGATCTGATATGCCAGGGAGTCACCACTTGTCTCCCCTCTAAGGGGATGCTCAGATCTGCCCCTGGATCTGCCAGAGGAGGAGGAGGAACATTACTCTCCAGATCCAGTGGTTCTGCTGGAACCAGCAAGACTCCAGTTGTCCTGCCCGGATGAAGCAGTGACTCCTAACTCTCCTCCATCCCTACCTTCCACTCTCCCTCTCCCCCTTCTTCCCCCTGATTACTTTAGGCAGTTCCAGGGGGACTGGATAGCTTCAGATTCCTCTCTCGAGGAGATCCAGGACTCCTAGCACAAACGTTTAGACATCCTGTATGCATCTGGACCCAGCAGAATAGCTCTCCGCATTAATGAAGCCACCCCTGCCATCTGTGCTCCTACCTGCAAAAGGACAGAGAAGCTCTATTACATGCCAGCCAGAGGAGAGGCATTTCTGTGTTCGCACAATGCCATAGATGTAAAAGGGATGTTACGGGCAATTAAGACGTGACCCACAGAGTTTACAACAAAATGACACAAGACTTTGGTGGGTACGAGGCAGAGAAGTAGGGTGTTGGCAAAAGACAATGGTAAGGAAAGCCAGTTTTTCAAGAGTGTGGTTTAGGCCAGCTAGCTTGGATGGCTTCTAATAATGTCATGGTTGTGGTTTTGATCTGCTCACTGGTTGTGTTCTGGGAGGAAAGATTGTAGTTTGAGACACCTTGGACCTACTTTTCAGAAGTGCTGAGCATTCACAATGGAATTAATGGGAGCTGTGAGATCTGGGGCACGGGGGAGGGATAGCTCAGTGGTTTGAGCATTGGCCTGCTAAACCCAGGGTTGTGAGTTCAATCCTTGAGGGGGCCATTTGGGATCTGGGGCAAAAATTGGGGATTGGTCCTGCTTTGAGCAGGGGTTTGGACTAGATGACCTCCTGAGGTCTCTTCCAACCCTGATATTCTATGATTCTACCGCTAATGGCTCCAGGTAGATATCCAAAAATGGGGGTACCTAAAATCAAAGGGCACTTTTGAAAATGTTGGCCTTAGTTATTCATTCTGCAGTCACCCCTGCAGGTGTTAAGAGTTTTGTCAGCCTACACTTACTATATTTTCTTCTGAAGATAGCATGAAGCTCAGCAAAATTTTCCTCACCTGAATGTAGCCTTGTCTTTTTACTTCCATGTACACACCTAACCCCTGAATCGAGACAGACAGTTGCTGCAGTTTCTCCTCTATGGACTTGATAGCTCTCCCATCACTGTAGGTACTCTACCTCCCTGAGAGGCAGTAGCTAGGTCAACAGGCAAATTCTCCCATCTACATAGCTCTGTCTACACCAGGAGGCAGGTTGGTTTAACTGCATCACTCAGCGGGTGTGGATTTTTCACACCCCTGAATAATGTAGTTATAGCAAACTAATTTTCTAGTCTAGGCCTATGTCAACTTCTTTAATTTCTGTCTCTAATAATATGTAGGAATGGTGGAACAGTTTCACTGAGGCATGAGACATGAACAAGCTTCATTCTCCAAGGGCTTTGTTACAGGAAAAGAGGGTCTTTGAATAAAAAGGTCTGCACTACATGGAGTTTCTAGAACTGTTTGTGGGATCAATATGGGATTTTATATTTCGTTGTGGTGCTTTTTGTGTTTCACAGCTCACCAGTGTGATGGGGAATGAATGAAATGGGGGGAGGGATAGCTCAGTGGTTTGAGCATTGGCCTGCTAAACCCAGGGTTGTGAGTTCAATCCTTGAGGGGGCCATTTAGGGATCTGGGGCAAAAATTGGGGATTGGTCCTTCTTTGAGCAGGGGGTTGGACTAGATGATCTCCTGAGGTCCCTTTGAACCCTGATATTCTATGATTCTATGAAAGGATGTTGGCAGTTTTTGTTCCCCATTGTCATCTGAATACTAGTCTGGAGAGAGGACCTACATTGGGCTGAAGGAGTAAAGATGTAGAGTGTGGTGTTGGAATTACATACTTCATTTTAAAGCACAGCTAGCTCCCTCCATTGATACGGACTTCTCTGTGTGAATTTTATGTGAGGACCAGAATTTAGTTTTTTCAATGCTGTTCTCTTTTTATTGCTTTGAAACAGAGCTAGCTACTTGGCTGTTACATATAGTATAGGATCTTGGGCTTTTTAAACTCGGAGATAAATGTAATTAGCTCTACTTAGAGATATTTTTTGTTTGTCTTTGGAAATGTTCTTGTGTTTTGGAAGCTCTTTTGCCCAGACAAGCTGATGCATTGCCATAGTGATATGAAGGGTTGTAAACCATCAGTTGAAATGGTTGCTATATCTGCCTGGATTTTTGATTTACAAAGAGAGAGCCCCAAAACTATTATGGTTTGGCTCAAAGAGGCCCTAACTGTGAACCTTTTTAAAATATACTGGGTTGTTGCAGCTGTGTGGGTGCCCGGATGTGGGAGAGACAAGGTGGGTGAGATCATATCTTTTATTGGACAGATTTCTGTTGTTCGAAGAGACAAGCTTTCAAGCTTACACAGAGCTCTTCTTCAGGTCTGGGAAATGTGTCACAGCTAAATATAAGGGGAAACAGATTGTTTAACATAAGTAGTTAACACAGTAGTATTTTATCACTTTCCTGTGTGAGTTCATTTGAGTGCACAGTGATTGTCTGGTTTCACCCACATAATAGTTGTTGGGGCATTTAGTGCACTGGATAAGGTTCACCACACGTTGTGATAGTAATCTTTAGGACCCATGGATGTTGAAAGATGTGTGGGGGAGGAGGAGGGATTGATCACTGTAGCAGCGGAGACGTGTATATAAGTCTGGTACTGCTTTGAATTGGTGGATCCTGCTCTGTGGGGAGCTTGCTTCTGATGATGAGGTTGGGGGTGTTGTTTGAAGGCCAGAAGAGGGAGTTCAGGATTTATTTCTTTCAGGATGTGGTCCCTGTCGAGTATGGGTTTGTAATTGTTTAATGATACCCCATATGGGTTCCAGTGCCGGGTAGCAGGTGACAACTAGGGGTATATGGTCGGAGAAGGTTTTATTTCCGTATTAAAGCAGGTTCTCTCAAGGTATTTGGGTGGCCTGTTCCATGATGCATTATGCTTCTCTGGTGGAGTGTCCTTGCTGGTGAAGGCGGCTTTAAGTGTGCTAAGGTGTATATCCAGGACTTGCTCCTCAGAGTATATTCTGTGGTATCTGAGTGCCTGGGTGTACATAACTGATTTCTTCAGGTGTTTGGGGTGGTTACTAGATCTGTGAAGGTAAGTGTGGTGATCTGTGGGTTTCTTGTATATAGTTGTCTGTAGAGTTCCTTTATTGAAGCTGATCATGGTATCCAGGAAGGTGATGCTAGTGTGGGTGTTTTAGAGAGCGTTTAATAGGTGGTGGTTGCTGAACTTGTGGTGGAAATCTGTGAGGGAGTTTAGGTCGTCAGTCCAGAGGATGAAAATATTATCGACGTATCTCAGGTATATTATTGGTTTTGTGGTGCATTTTGTCAGAATTTCTTCCTCAAGGTGGCCCAGAAGAGGCTGGAATACTGGGAGCCATCCTGGTGGCCATAGCTGTGCCCATGGTTTGGACAAAGTGTGTGTTGTTGAATGTAAAATTGTTATGGGTGAGCATGAAATGAATGATTTTGGCCATGTGTTTGGGGAGGAATTCTGAGTGTTGTCCATTGTTTTGTGGATATTTGAGGTGGGCTGTGATTGTGAGGGATGTTCGTGTACAGGGAGGTGACATCTATGGCAGCAGAATGGTGTTCTGAAGGAGGCTGTTAATGTTGCAGAGTTTGTGGAGGTAGTCACTTGTGTCCTGCAGGAAGCTGACCCTTTGTGTGGCGAGAGGTTTGAGGAGGGTTTCTAGGAGTCCCAATATTCCTTCCGTAAGAGTGCTGAGGCCAGCTATGATGGTCTGCCTGGGTTCCCTTGTTTGTGTACCTTGGGAAGCATGTAGAAGGTTCCTGGGGTGAGTTCATGGGGGATGAGGTTGTAGAGTTTCTCTTAGAATTGTTTGGGAAAGGATTTGCTGATATCTTTAAATTTCATGTAGGGTCTTTAATGCATCCCATCAATCCCCAGCCAGTGGAGCAATTTCCAATTTTTAAGGTCTCACATAGTATTCAATTTACCTTAGAATGAGGAAGGGCCATCTGAACCCTGCTGAGATCCACAAAGTCTGATACTGACACTGTTTCGACAATTCTCCAGCTCTAGTAAGTTTAGTGCTCATGCTAGCTAGTGGATCTCGAGTAATTTTTTCAACTCCTGTCATCTTCTATTTCCTTCTCAGTGCCTCATGTGAACCCGCCCTCTAGATGCTGAACTCTGAGAGGTTTTTGCTAACTACTGAGAATACATTTCTGAGCCACATCTGATAGTACTGAGAGAACAAACTGCAGACTCTAAAGTGCGTTAGAACTGGAAGCCAAATTTCTAGCTTCTCTGTGAAAAGATTAGTCTTCCTGTTTTTATTAAAAGTATCTAAAGCTATTTCTCTCTAGTATGTGTGTCAAGTCCGGAAGGCTACAAGATTTAGGATGTCTGTAAAGTATTTGTGTGGCATTAAACCCTAAATGCAGAAATAATTACTCTTGCTCATTCAGCTGCCAGTATCCTAACAGAATGCACAGTCAGCCTGTGGAACTCATTGCCATAGGATGTTGTGAAGGCTGATAGTACAACTGGATTAAAAAAAGAATTAGCCCTGGTCTACACTACGGGGGCGGGCGGTGGGGAGTCGATGTGAGGTACGCAACTTTAGCTATATATATTTAGAGAATAGCGTAGCTGAAGTCGACGTACCTAGATGGACTTACTGTGGCGTCTTCACAGCAGTGAGTCAACTGCTGCCACCCCCTGTCGACTCTGCTTGCATCTCTCACGGCTCTGGAGTTCCGGAGTCAACGGGAGAGCGCTTGGGGATCGATTTATCTCATCTAGACTAGACGTGGTAAATTTACCCCCAATATGCCAATCGCTACCCACTGATCCGGCGGGTAGTGTAGACCTAGGCTTAGATAATTTCATGGAGGATAGGTCCATCAGTGGCTAATAGTGAAGATGGTCAGGGGTACAACCAATGCTCTGGGTATCCCTAATCCTCTGACTGCTAGAAACTGGGACTGGATGACAGAAAATGGACCACTTGATAAATTGCCCTGTTCTGTTCACTTCCTCTGTAGCATCTAGCACCAGCCACTGTTGGAAGAGGGGATATTGGGCTAGATGGACCATTAATTAGTCTGACCCAGTATAGCCATTTTTATGTTTTTCTTGTTGTCCTCTGCAGTCATCGTCTACATTTTATACAAGTCTGTAAGCTAACAAGGGAAAGGTGCATATTTATGGATTGCACCAACCCTCCACTGTCAGAACTTATGAAAGCTAATTTTGAAACTACTTATACAAAACACTGGGAGAGGCATGAGAAGATGAGCTAAATGTCCCAATCTCTTGCTTGAGAGGGCGTACTGTGACCAGAATGAATAGTCAATTTAATATTTTACATAAACCGCAAAGGAAAACCAATCTTACTTTCAAATATGAGACTACTAACTAAATTCAGCTGGCTCTTCTCCTACTTGTATGTGACGGATGAAAGTCCCCAAGTTACAATACGTTTCCTCTCAAAAAAATAGAGCACGCACAAGTCTTCCTGATCTTCACATTATCCGTCAGCGCCACTGAAATGGAGATGGCTTTTCTGCAGTGTCTGAAACAGACCCAGTACGTTGTAATGCAGATTGCAGTTCTCTTTGCTGTGGCAAATATAGCATCACAACAGGCTGTGGGTAAAATTTTCCAGAGCAAAACCATAAAAAATGGTTATGAACTTTGGAGCATAAGTCTCATCAAAAGTCTCTGGGACTTAGGTTCCTGTGGGCTAAGTACACAAAGGGGACTAAAACTCTGTTGCAACACCTATGTTTAGGCACCCTGCTGCCCAGTAGAATCCACAACCCCAAGTTAGATTCCCAGGCTCCCCATACAATGCATGGAGAGAGTTAACTGCCTAATAATGGGATCCAGAAAAGCCAACAAGCTGAGCAGGAAGCTGCCAAGCTAACCAGTAGGAAATGCTGAGGAGAAGGTGGGGGGTCTTAGACCCTAAAAGGGATTTAGGTGCCTAAGGCTGGGCCAGAGGGAGGTGCCTATCTCCACTTTAGATTCTCAGCTGTGAACCTGCTCCTGAAGTCAGGGCCCCTAAATCCTTGCTCAAAAAAAATGGCGGCAGTGCCCCCCGTAACCCTTGGCCCAGTAGCTAGTTAGAGCATTCACCCAGTGTGTGGAACAGTTGGGATTAGTTCCCCCATCTGTGGAGCTGGGACTGGAACTTGTGACTCCCTCGCTGTAGACAAGTGCCCAAAGCAAGATGGGGGGGGGGCGCCTCTTTCAAACTCTCTTGTGAGGAAGATGGTCCGTTGTATGTAAGTAATTAAACAGTCATTGAAACAGGCACTTGAACTCCCAGGGAGTGCCCTAACCACTGGGCTATCGAGTCCTTCTCACGGTCTCTGTATATTTACATAAAGTGGAACAGCTTCAGCCACCACCACCAACACAATTTTGTGTGAGGCCTGATCCGGTAGGTGAAAGAGGCAGGGCAACACCTAATTTGAGGATCCCAACAGAGTTTAGGCATGAGCTAGACACCCTGGTGTCAGGACGTAGGTGGGAGTGTGCGTGCCTAGTGGCAGAAATTTAGGCATCATGGGACTTTATCAGCAGACATTTAGGTGCCTATAGGGTTAGGTGAGTTTTGAGGATCTAAATTTTGGATTTAGGTGCCTAAGGAAGAGTTAGGCACCTAAATCTCTTTGTGGATCTAGCCCGAAATGCCTAACTCAAAGTCCCAGTGACTTTCAGAGAGACTTGGTTCCAAAGTGCCTAAATCACTTTTGAAAATAGGACATATGCTACTAAGGCAGCTAGGCACTTTTGAAAAGGTCACTCTTTGTCTTAAATAATTGCACTGGTTTGACTAAATCGATTTAAAAATCAGTCTTATTAAACCTTAATGTAAAGGTTTCTTTACCCTTTAACCCTTGCTTAAAATGGTTTTGCTTAAGGATTGTCTGTGTACAGAAATTGTACTGATTTAACTAAGTCTGTTTCAAAATGGGTCTAGTGACAACAGTGCCGCCCCACTGCATGGGCAATCTTACCTCGGCCTAAGAGCGGCTTGTGCAAATTTAGCTTCATTCAGTTATCACAAGAGGCCCCGTGGCCTTGGAGCAGCCAGAGATAGAAAATGCTGGTATAAAGTTGGTGGTAGCAGTGTAGTTGCTGCTGCTTTCCCCCCCCCCCCCCAACAGCATAAGGGCAAAAGTGTTGCTGGGAAGGTGAGGAGGCTCTGCCATGTCCAGTCCTCCACAGGAGTAAGTTAGCCTCTGCTGGAGAACCGAGTGGCTCAGCATCAGAGAGTTACAACTGCTATCCTATTACACCCACATCCCCACTCGCACAAAATGGAGGATCAAGCCTTCTCATCCATTAGATTATATTAGGTAATAGTATAGTAACCCTGCTCTGGGACTAGCCCCTGCTGCAGCATAGAGAGAGAGAGCTCAGGAGAGGGCAGTTTGAGCTGGGGTGGGGGCTTGCAAACCGCCCGAAGGGGACAGCGGGAAAAGCTGTGAGAGAAAGAGGGAAGGATGCGGAGCTAGCAGATGACCTGGAGATGAGGGGATAAAATAGACCAACAGGAGACTAAAAGTAGGGCACTGGGAAATGCGAAGGGGGAAAGAAGGAAAATAGGAAGTTTCAGGTCAGGAGAAGCAGGAAGAAAACAGACGTGGGTATGCGAACAGTCAGTATTAGTAGAGGGAATAAAATCCACAGACATACTGGACAGAGAGTACCAAAGGAAAAAAACTGAAAGGAAATATAATTGCTGAAAAAGTGTATTGATCAAACAGCTGTGTTAGATGAAAACAGATCCTGAAAACAGTGAACGCAAAGCCCACCCACAAAGGACATGATGTAAATGACCAGACAGAATGACTGTCTGAACATCTGTTGAGGGAATACAGTTCAAAGGTGCGTAATGGACAAGTGAGGGCTCATGAACTGAAGAAACCCCACTTGCAGATAAACTTGGGGAAAAGAGGCACAGCCACAAGGCCATTGAATACAATGAGCACTTCAAACCAAAGAACATCAAAGAACAGGACAGCAGGAATGGAGCTGGACTTACAGCCAAAGAGAGGAAAAGTTGTTTTTTCTCTCAAGTGACACAGAGTGTTTGAGTAATCTCTTTTGTTCTTGTTAATAACAATGCCTTTGGTATTAACTGCACAGAGTGAGGAAGAGTAGTGTGTACAAACTCACAAAGGTTAATGTGTTGGTAACCTATAGTTTATTATTATAAAGGTAAGTACTTGGTAAAGTTGTATATTATTTATGCTTCTGGTACAATTTTTGGGGTTTCCCTTATAAAGTTCTAAAAATTTAAAATTCTCCGTTTTGTCTTGGTTTGCCTCTGTCTTGCCTCAACATTAGCAGAGCCGAGCCAGGTCACTGTAAAAGCATGGTAATATTTTCAGTTTTACTTTCTATCTTCTTCTTTTATGCACTCTAAGATCTTGTTTGTATGGAATGGACCAGCTGTATATTCAATCTGGTCCAGGTTTCTCACTCACAGGGCTGACTAGGGCTTGGCTTGCACCTCTTAAACCATGGCAGTTGTTGGTGGGGTGTGTCTGGCTGATTTAGTGGTGGCATTGTTGTCCTCTGAAAGATGTACTGTGTAATCTGTCTTGCCTTGGGAGAATAACTGCAATAGAGGTTAAGGAAGAGGAGGGGTTGACGAGAGGAGTCATGAGACAGCCTTTGGTCTAACAGCATGAGCAGGCTCTTTGTCATCATGTTTCCAAATTGTTTTGTTTTTATCTAATCTATGTTTTTAGTCTGCTGGGGTTTTTGTGTTCTGTTTAGAAGGCATAGTTTTGACTGGGAACCTTTATGAAATACGACACTTGAATAAGGAATCAGCTGAGAGCTTATATAGAGGCAGGTCTTGCTAGTCTTCATTTATGGTTTTCTGGGAAGCTAACTAGACCAGGTGGAGGTATTATCCCCAAGCCCATAATATTTTTTAGGTCAGTCTTGGGTGACTTTATTGCAAGCAAGGTCACTAACACAATGCTAATTGGTTTCAGAGTGGTAGCCGTGTTAGTCTGTATCAGCAAAAATAAAAAACTAGGAGTACTTGTGGCACCTTAGAGACTAACAAATTTATTTGGGCTAAAACCCACTGAATCAGATGCATGCAGTGGAAAATACAATAGGGAGATATATATACACAGAGAACATGGAAAAAATGCATGTTGCCATACCAATTGTAATTAAACTATCAATTAAGGTGGGCTATTATCAGCAGGAGAAAAAAAACTTTTGTCGTGATAATCAGAATGGCCCTGATTTCAAACAGTTGACAAGAAGGTGTGAGTAACAGTAGGGGGAAAATTAGCATGGGGAAATAGTTTTTACTTTTTCCCAGAGCTGTGACTGAATTTTAAGTTGCCTTTTAGGGAATGTGTGTTAATATTATTCCTGATTTATTTTCATCATCAAATTTCCATCATCAAATTTCCATTTCCTATAAGAGTATTCCCTGGCAGTTTGAGACAGTATGTTCTTGCTACAGAACATACTCTGTCTCTGAAGTAGTGTGGGTTGAGGAAAAATAGAGGAGCTCTGTTCAAAGACCCAAAATAGCTGCTTTCAGAGTCTCTGTATATAGAGCAAACTGGTTGTTTTTAGCATCATATAATATAATGTTAAAAATTGAATTGCTTATCAATAGAAATAAGCCAGTCTCCTCCTCCAGTCTTAAAATCTTCACAATGACACAGTACTCAGTGTTGTTCAGAATGAAATTTAAGAATATTTTCTGATGTGAAAGAAGTAGAAGAATGCTGCATAAATTTCCTTCCTTATGTTCCTGCTGGTGAAGTTTCTTGTGACCATCAAGCTGCTACACATAGTAACTGAACAGCCAGAACCAGTAGAATCTGTCTGGATACACATGGTCTTCTCTTTATTAAAAATGTTGTGTCTGGTGAGATGGGAGGTTGATCTTGCTGTGTTTGGAGACCTCATTTCTCCACATGCTGTGCACATATATCATTCCCCAGAATAAGTGTACCTTAAGTAAGTCACTTAAGGGCTGAATGTTTGGAGGATGTTTCTGGAAATTCAGATTCCTTGTCCAGGTTCTTCATTGAACATCTGGTCTTTAAGGCTGAGATGTTCAAAGCTACTTGCAGAATTTGGATGCTCGGCTCCCTATGATAATTGGAAGGCATCCAAATCCCACAGGCATCTTTGCAAATCTCAGCCTAATTGAATGGAGCCAAAATGTTCACAGGGGGAAAAGAGGGAAAAGACCAACCGGGAAAAGACAGACCCTATGCTAGTTGCTCCTTATGGCTGTCATGAACACCCTTACAGATTATGCCATAATTATAGTACTCATGGCACCAGGTTATTCCCATTATTTTCTGCTAGTGCCTAGAACATGCTGGGTGCTGCCCAGAGGCACAGAAAATACCCAGAGCTGAAAAGCTGAGAGCCAAAGACGGACAAAACAAAGGGAAGAGGAAGAGGTGCAGAATGAGTAAAGGGGATCACATGGTCATTGGCTAGAGTAATATAATGTTAACCACACAATTAATATTTTTTTGAATTGTCCCCTGGCCAGCTGCAGGGTTCTTTGAGCTCTTTTTTGCTACTACAGCAGTTGTACAAGGGCCGCAGTAGATGGGAGAATCCCTCCCATGGTGGGAGTTTTGCCTGCTTTATATTATATCTCCAATAAATATATCACCTTTTATTATAGGCCTCCGTCCTGCCCGCAGTACAGTCTTTGTCTTACAGCACCGGGTGTATATGGGGTACCAGCTACTGCCTATTATATAGAATTAAAAGAGTCAGAATTCACCTCCTGATGAAGACTCTTAATACCCAGGCCCTGAGTTGAGAACTCTATATCCTGTCATTGGCAGATCAATTCCGTGTTCAAACAGTGATCCGTGAAAACAAAGAGCAAACAGAACTATTTTGCTACTGACACACAACAAATGAGCCTCTTTTTCGCTCAGCAAACGATGAGATATTCAGAGCACAGCACAGGGAGGACTCTATTGTCTGTTTCTGTCTCTCATGCTGTGAAAGAAATAAGACAGCACAAGGGGTTATTTTTATTCTCTCTGCATTGTTTCTTTGGGTGGAGGGGAGAAAGGTTTACCATGGAGAAATCTTTCACTTTGTACACACTTCTTCCTGAGCGCATTTCCCTCCAGAGTAATTTGTTTATCCTGTTGACCCCGTAGCTGTTTCCATCAGACTTTTCTCCAGACTGGAGCAGCACCCAAAACTCATTTCCCTGAGATCAGACAAACACAGGAAACATTCTCTAAGATGTTTCATTTATTGTTATAATTATTTTATGTATTACTGGCGTGCCTTGAAGCCTCAGTCATGGCCCAGGACCCCATTGTGCACTGTGTGGATGGATTTAAGGTGTGTTGAGCTCTGAGGCGTCTGCTCAGTGCTTCTTGTATCCACAGATTGGTGGGTCTGTGTTTAGTCTGTCACTCTTTGTAGAGGTCTTGGGAGGACTCCAAA
Source organism: Lepidochelys kempii (assembly GCF_965140285.1). Lineage (NCBI taxonomy): Eukaryota > Metazoa > Chordata > Testudines > Cheloniidae > Lepidochelys > Lepidochelys kempii. Next base: position 99,580,312 of record NC_136380.1, read on the forward strand.
CCCTGGAGTCTCCAGGGGAACTTCCCTGTTGCTCATCTGATCCGGCATGTGGGACAGAGAGGGCACCAAATCCTGGGAGCCTGTGGAAGGGAATTGGCAGGGAAAGGGAGCAGGCAGCATAGTAACCCATAAGTGAATGCTCTGGAGAGAGCAGGGAGAGCTAGTCAGGCAGTCAGGTGCTCTAAGGATCAGTAACCTCCTGACTCCATAGCAGCTTTTAAGACTTGACCAGAGCCAGTAAGGAGCTGGCTTCCATTGCCATCTCCTTCCCCTTTTCCTTCCTTGTGCGAGCAGCAGTGCTGCATCCTCCCCAAGATCTGTGTCTCCCTGGGTGGAGAAGGAGGCAAGAAGTCCCCCATAAAGAGCCACCGTAGCAGTAGGAAGGGAGAAGGGGGAAGCTTTGCTAAGGATGCCTGGTTTTGTTGGACATATTTCTGGAGGTTTCATCACTTGACATGATCTTTAATTAAAAATAAATCTTTAATTCCTGGCAACCCCAGCGTGATGCTGAGTTGGAGCTTCTCCATGTGTTCCTTTCTCTATGGGTCTTCCTGAGCCTTGAGGTTTGAAGGCTCAGACTTTCCTCGCTGAAACAGTGTTTATTGGAAGCGCTACAGGGCTCGCCTTGTGAGGTTTCTTGGAGCCTCTTTACCCTCATGTGGGTGTTACTGAAGGAGTGGGTGCCATGGTCCTTTAAAATAAACAAACAAATACTATTTGGAGGCTAGGTTATTAATACTTTTTCAAACCCATTGTTCTAAATACAACATTGCTTTCAGACCACTTAATAAAGTCAGAGAAAAGCAGCATCCTTAAGGAATTCCACTAGGTTGCTTCAGAGAAAAACACAAGCAAATCCCACTGTACCATGACACCTACTCAGTCAGCTCCCCACATTAAACAGGACAGGACAGATCCTCAACCCCTACTCTATCCTTCCTCCTACATGGACAGACAGGTGCTGTAACAGTGACTGGAGATTTCACTTGCACAGGGGAATTTCTGATCAGCTCTATGCCACCTGCTCTCACTGCTCTCCTCCCCTGGCACAGTGGCATTGCTGAGAGTATATCGGGACAGAAGGGAATGAGCCTGGCTTTGCTGTGCTCTGGTATTCTGGGATGGCTGAATGGAACTGTTCCAGGGGTCGTGACTTAGATAAGATTGCTCTAACTTGCACTAGGGGCCAAACGGATTTTCTGCTGGACTGAGAATCAGTAAAGGGATTGGGTAGAAGGCTGGCAGATCTGGCCCTTGAATCTCAAATTACTAAAATTTATGGTAATTAAATGCCCCCAAACTTGGTTATCCCAGAGTGAAGGTTCTCTGATGGTGCCACATGCCTTTCTGGAATGTCAAGTTCAGCTGTGCGCAAACCTTGGAAAATCAAAAAATACAACATTAAGGGATGTGCCACTCCCACAACACAACCTTAACTAGTCCCATGGATCTGGCAATAGCCACTGGAATGGTTCAGTAAGGGGGTGCCAGGGTAAGAAGACATAAAGAATGACTACGAATGTGCCATTGTTTGTGTGGTGTTGCGTTCCATAGATTTGAACTGCAGCATGTATTTGCCTGCACTCTGACTGCCTGTACTGTGTTAGGTGTAGCTGTACTGAGCGGGGGAAGGAGTAGTTGGAGCAGGTTACTGTGATCTGAAGAGAGGTGCATGTGTACTTCAAAAGATCAAGTATGCCTCATTTCAGCACTGAATTCTGTAGGTTGTATCAGTACTAGGCACGGGGTATGGCTTGTGTTGTGTACTGTCAGCATTCCCGATGGTAGACTCCAGGGCTCAGTGAGAATATAAGAACTGCCATACTGAGTCAGACCAAAGGTCCATCTAGTCCAGTATCCTGTCTTCCAACAGTGGCCAATGCCAGATGCTTCAGAGGGAATGAACAGAACAGGTAATCATCAAGTGATTCATCCCCTGTCACCCATTCCCAGCTTCCGGCAAACATAGGCTAGGGATACCATCCCTACCCATCCTGGCTAATAGCCATTGACGAACCAATTCTCCATGAACATATCTAGTTCTTTTTTGAACCCTGTTATAGTCTTGGCCTTCACAACATCCTTTGGCAAGGAGTTCCACAGGTTGACTGTGCATTGTGTGAAAAAATATTTCCTTTTGTTTGTTTTAAAACTGCTGCCTATTAATTGCATTCGGTGACCCCTACTGAGGAGTAACTGAAAGTAGTGGCTAAGACAGAATCCTCATGGCAAGGGGAAGGGGTTGTTACATTTAGCAAGGTAGTTGTTCTTTGTGTGGGGTAGGCTCAGTGTTTGAGTGTAGGCCAGGTGTAGGTAGCTCCTATTTGTTATACCTGATGTAAACACACGTTTTGCCTTAGCAAAGAGAAAGTTTCAGACTCTGTCCTACAGTGTGTGTGTGTGCTCTGTTCCCAAAGTGTTCTGTTGCTTTTGTGAGGGTACACTGCTAGTGTGTGTGTAATTAGCACATTGGGGTATTGCTCATTTAGGGCAGAGTTCAGGGGAGGAGGGCAGTGCTTTACCTTAAATCTGTATTTCCTGGCTTTCAGAGCTTTGTAGCTTAGCTAACTTTCTGGAAGTGCATAAGGCACCATTGGGCAACTGAACTCTGCATTAATGAAGATTTGGGGCATTTAATTTTCTTGGGTTTTTAAAAATTAATTTTCTCGGCATCCCCCATCTACCACAACCCAGCTCTCCCCCTCCAGTGCCTCGGGCTCCTTGGCAATGATCACGCCAGCCACAGGATGCACTGGCTGCATGCTAGTGCCTTCAGTGCCCCTGCCTCTCTCACCTCCTTACACATCTAGAAAAACCTGGTTTTCCCTCTTCTCCAGGGGAGAAGCAGGCATTGTCGGGGGTCACAGGGTGAGGAACTGGGGAGAGGATGCAGGGACTAGAATGGAGTCAGTGGGGTCATGTTTTGAAGGGGAGGGCAATCGTAGGTGGCATGGATGGTTGGGTGTTCGGGGGGGAAAAGAGCTGAAGCCCCACCAGCATCCCACACTGCACAGCTCTGACCCTCTCCTTCCTGTCCCATTCTGCCCTGCACTGCTTCAACACTTCCCCACACATTCCCCCTTACTGCTTCAACTCCCCATGCTCCCCTCCACTGTTCCAACACTGCACTGACTCCTCCCACATTCCCTCCTGGGAATGCCATTGCTCTGATCACCCCCAGGCTCCCTGCTGCTCCAAGCCCCAACACATGCATGCACACACCGCTCTGAGCCCCCCGCATTCATACCAACTCCACTTTCCTCCTTGGCACTCCATGCTCCTTGTAAGCTTGAGGAGGTGGGAAGGTGATGGAGTTGTGAGGAGTGCAAGGACCAGCTAGAGACAGAAGGGGCAGGAGAATGAAGCTGCAGAGTCCCTACCCCAGATCTGGGCTTCGTGTATTGGGAAGAGGTTCTACACATCCATCTGCAGCACAGGAGGCTCAGAGAGGTGTGAAGGGGTCCATTTATCTCAATTAGATGTTCTCAGATGAATGAGAGCATCCCATGGAGATGAATACAGTGTGAAACAATAGCTCTGAAAGGTGTGAACTGCTCCATTTTTCTGAGGGTGTTCTCATCCCCTCTGCTCCAGTTTCAGCACTTGTGGGCTTGTGCCATGCACTGGCCTTCCATAGCTCCTCACCCTACTCTCAGCACTATGTGCTTGGTGCATGCTTCAAGCAAACCTGTTCCCAGCTTCCAAGTATGTCTTATGGTACCAAGCCAAATGCTTTACAGAAGTCTAAATATATTACATCAATGCTATTACCTTTATCAGCCAAACTTGTAATCTCACCAAAAAAGTTATCAAGTTAGTTTGACAGGATCTGTTTTCCATAAACTCGTGTTGATTGGCATTAATTATATTACCTTTAACTCTTTATTAATTAAGTTCCATATCAGCCACTTCAGTAATTTGCTCAAGGTTGATTTCAGGCTCACAGGACTGTAATTACCTAAGTTGTCCTGCTAACCCTTTTAAAATATTGGTACACCATTCACTTTCTTCCAGGCCTCTGGAACTTTCCCAGCATTCCAAGCTTTATTGAAAATCAAAATTAATTGTCCAGAGAGCACCTCAGCCAGCTCTTTTAAAACTCTTGGATTCAAGTTATCTGGACGTGCTCATTTTAAAAGTGCCTAGCTTTAGTAGCAGCAGCTAAATATCTTCCCAACTTACTGTTGGAATGGCAAGGCTTTCATCATTATCATTGCGATATGACTACATCATCTGGCTTTTTCCAAAATATAGAACAGAAATATTTATTGAACATTTCTGCCTTATCTGTATTATTGACAATTCTTCCATTTCCATCTAATAATAGGGCAATACTACTGTTAGGATTCTTTTTGTTCCTTAATATACTTAAGGACAATAAGAAGTTTGTTTTGTTTTTTTAACTCTACTAACCTTAGATTTCCCCTTGTGTCCTTGTAATTTGTACATTGGTTCAATTGCTTCAACTACTGCAGGAGAATTTCCTGTGTGTTTAATAACTTAACAGACAAAATCCAGCACTTGAGCTCCATCAAACAATAGCTTTTTTTATACTTTTAAAAATAATCAAACAGTTTCATAATGGCAAAGAAATTTTAAATTTTGCATTTACAGACTATTTCTAATGAGAGAAGCTTTTTAGTACTCGGAGGAAGCCTTTTAAGACAGTAGCTTTAGGAATATCAGGGCATATAAGCAAGGTTCAATGTCATTCCTTCTCTGTTACAAAAAAACCCCTAAAACTAACTAAAAAAGGTGTTTTTAGCAGTTGAGAGGTCAGCTTCTTTCTGCCAGGCTCATATCTCATGTTGATACTGTGGTACAAATATCTAAACAGGCAGATAAAGCTATCTGGTGTAGGTATTTATAAGGCCCGTATTGTCTTTGTGGCTAAGTGGTTGTATGGTATCAGGTTTCAAGATCTAAAAGAGTGGTTTCAATAAAGTTGTGAATAATATGTTGCAGTTACTTCTATTTTGTAGAAATGTTATTGTTTGGAGGAGTCACACACTGTTAGAATCTTGATATTAGAGAACCACAAATGATTGTGTGGTGGGGATTTGTTTTTGTTTTTAAATCTTTAATTGCCTGACTGTTCAGAAATTCATTTTTGCGGTGGAAGATTTAACATCTGTGTGGGAGGAAGTTGCAAGCAAAGAGGATGGACAAGGGCTTAGGGACTGGCTGTTGAGCTATCCTATCTGCCTGCTTTGTAAGGCTTCACAACAGTCTAGGTTTTTTGTCCATTTTAGTGGGATGCCAGCTACTATTGAGATTATCATCATCTCTGTTGGCTTATCATCATCTCTTATTGAGCTATTGCAATGGGTTCAGTCCTTCGTCACGCTGCCAGCCTCTTTGGGAGAGAAATGCATCTTTTATGGACTACCTGTCCTACTAATCCCCCACCTTCCCTGCCACACTGAGTCAGTTCTCATGAGCTACACAGAAGGATTTGAAAACCACCAGGCTGTTGAGAGGAGCTTTGGGCAACTGTGGTGGTGAAGTGTAGAAAGGAAGTACTCCAGCTACAGGATTTGGGTTGTTTCAGGTGACTGAATAATGGAGCATTGGCAGAGTGCACTGGCTGTAATGGGGTAGGGATAAACTTTTAGGCTGCAAGGAGCTAACGTGTTTAGTGAAGTATTTCACCAAGGGCCCGATCCAAAGCCCAGGAAGTCAATGGGAGCCCTTACATAGATGTGGTCAAGCCTCCTATAGCTAGTGGTCAGTACATAAAGAAATCTTCCAGGGCAGATTTCAGCCAGACTAAGCATAGAATCAACTCCAGCAAAGCAATTCTCTCATCAGAATAATTCTGTAAAATTGTAGTTAATATCTATCTTGGCAATAAGCCAACAAGGTACCAAGCTGCTGATGTTCATTTAATTGAATTAAATGCAGGAACATGAAAAGGATTTTAAACAATGACAAAAAATTAGGGAGGAGAATAATGGTTATAAAGCAAGAGTTCTTCTGTTGATAGTCACCCAGCACCCACGTCACTGCTGGCAGTAATTTTCTTCTTTTGTTTTGGACATTTCTGAGAATTTTGTGTAAGTGTAAAAGCGTAGAACGTCCAAGCAAGCTTGCTGAGCGTTGCCTGCAAATTTAGTGCATGTCCCCTTTGACTAAGGCTTCAGTGAGAGAAAAATTTTAATCATAACTTGAGGAGAAATTTCAGCAGGGGAAATTGTTGGATGAAAAATAGAGTCAGGAAGGAGAACTATGTACTTAGGGAGGAGGGGAGGAGGAAGGGACTTGCTAGTGTAAAGCTCAGTAGAGAAGCAAGCTTGTATTTCTTTCCCTCCTCAGGTCATGTGGAAACTTTAATATTCTGATGGTCATATGCACCTCTATTATCTTTTGCAGAAGACCCCAATCTCCCAGATATTTCTGACAGAATGAAAGACAAGCTGATTATTTAAACTACAGCTTTTGCCAACCTGGCAGAGCTAATTAGAAGTCATGGTTACACAAGACTAACATCCTATTTCTCACCCCAGTGTAACTTCTGATTTCAAAGAACTTAAACTATCTTGTCATGAACTGCTGAAATAAGCATGTTCGCTTGAAGCTACTGCAGGGGGGAATTAATACAATAGAAAATAATTAAAGACAGCATATGAAACCACTCAATGGTGTTCAGTGCCACTTGAGACGAACTTGAAGCAATTTAACATAACCCTGTATAGCTATTTGTCGTCTGTGGGGTAGATTGAAGGATATTACTGTTCTGCATTATGTGCTGCACCCTCCATATTTTTCAGTAAGAGAAGAATGCACAAAAGACTATCCAGCGTAGCCATTAACCACAAATGCATACATCTTTACAAAATAATATCTCCCGAATATTTTTACATTCGATTATAATAGAGGGATTATGAAAAACCCATTTTCTCTCTCTATTCTATGGGTATCCTTTAGCTACACATACATCTTCAGTAATTCACTGATTGTAGAATATGTCTGACAACGCTCCGTTTGTTAAGGAATGCAAAGATTTATGATTTTGTCTTCCATTTATTCATACTTCAGTGTAAATAGAATTTTCCTAAAGTAAAAATCTAGATGTGTTTGAATGAGATGAATAACTACAGGTGAATGAAAATCGAGAAATGTGTTTAGTTTTAAAGCAGAGATCTGAACATTTCCTCGAGTTAAATTTGATCTCATCATTGTTATTTTAGATCTCAGATGTCTGTCTTTTTGGTCTGTGCAGCTCCTTCAGTAGAATTGTACAGGTTCACCTCAGGGATGAATTCGACATTCCCCCACCCCCCAACCTCACACTTGGTAGTTTAACAAAATTTAAAAATCTGAGGCCATTGAGTGAGAATATGCTAACAATTGAAGCTGCACTGAGGAAGACTTTGTTCCTTCTTCATTTTTTTTTAAGTAAGCTGTCAGTCTATTCTTCCCTCATCCCCCTAGTGGTTGTTCCTGTCTGTTTTGAAATGCTCAGACCAGTTCAATTCAATGACCATTAGAATCTTAAATTCATTAATTTCCTTCACTGTTCTTTGGGGTGATGTATTTTTATGATTTTGGGAAATTGAATGTGTAGCGCCTTTAATTCTGCCCCCCCCCCCCCCCCCCCGTCAGCCCCATATCTCTCTCACACACATTTAGAAACAAATAATCCTTTGTCACCAGGAGTTACGGTTATCCCAAACTGAGTGTCCACTGCAACATGCATTAGCACTGGCTAAAGGAAGTCTAGGCTGATTGGGGCAGTGGTTGCATTATTTTTAAATATGAAAAAGGAGAGACTTGACAGGAATATTCCCTGTGAATATGTGACACTTCTGTAATGAATCTGGATGCCGGGCAACCTTGAGGGCTGCTTCCCCTTCCAACAGTAGAAGGGTTCTTAGAACATACACATCAGCAGTCCCTGCTGGGGATACAATTCTTGGTTTTTAACAAAAAAATTTCTTCTTCCTCCTCTTTACAATCAATGCCCAATGAACTGCAATGGCATTTTAAAGTCTTCCCTATTTGTCCTCCTGCCCCCCAACTTTCCCTATTTATAGCTTTAAAAATGTTGGCAATTTTCCTTAAAAGCCTAATGGTTTTTTTTGGTTCATGCCCTCTCTGATGTTATTAGTACAAGCCAATTTAGATGAAGAATGTACTCTACATGGGAATTAACAGTACATTAAGAAGCTTCTTCAAGGGTTTTTGAGCTAGAGAATATAGAATTTTAGGATTTTGAAAGAAATAAGTTATTGAGTTTCTTGGTGCTCTACAAGTGATTATGCTGTTATATTGCATGACTGAAGTTTTGATATTTCTGTTGCTGACAGGGAAGGCCGCTCCAATGCTCACATTAAAGGAGATTACCAAAGAATTGGTGATGTTATGCTAAAGAACATTCAGAGTATGAAGGTAGGAATGATCCTAGAATGCTAAGCTTTGGTATGGGTCAGAATCAACGTGCTTTTCATGTAAATATTGTGCTGCCATTTGTGCTGCTTTTGACTATTGTGTGAGCTTTTCTTTAAAAGGTTTAATTGAATGAATTATTAGGCAATTTATTGAGTGTTGCAAGCCCTTTGATTTTTTAGTGATCAAAAAATCCTTAGGAGCATTACACACAAAATCAGGAGAAGATTTTCAAACACAGTAAACTTTCAGATGAGGAGACAAAATGAGATCCCGTTTTATGTGCGCAAATAGAGATGAGAGCACAGAATAGGTAATTGTGCCTGCAAGTAAGACACTTGCAGAAGCAACAGCTATACAGTGGTATATACCGACTAGACACATATTTGCAAACCTAACTTTTTGGGAAGCTGGTCCTAGATATTCTTCCCCCTACCCCCCTTTTTTTTTTCCTTTTGAAGCTTTGTTTGTGCTTCTACAATTCTAGATTGGCTGTGATACTTTTAATAAATGACAGCGTAGGTAACATTGTTTTTTGAAAACCAAAACAAAAAGGTCAATACAAGTCTCTGTTTTCTATAGTAGGCCACAGGAACATTTTGCATACCATTTTTATACAGTGCACGTCTACAGTAGCATTGTGGAAGTAGCATACTACTGATCGGTGCAATAAAAGAATACAGAGTTACATAAAAGCCTCTAAAGACACCAGAGAGGCCATTACAATCTAGGCCAGTAACACATGTTTATATTATTAACAACACATGTGGGTCCAGTTCTGATAATTGCATATCATTTTCTCTTTAAAAAATTGCTTTAGAGTTATCTATGTAACCTTAGCTATCCACCCTAAGCACTGTAATAGCAGAATGCCTGACAAAAGAGCTATGTGCAGTGTTGTTGTAGCCCTGTCGGTCCCAGGATATGAGAGAGACAAGGTGGGTGAGGTAATATCCTCTATTGGACCTACTTCTCGAAAGCTTGTTTCTCTCAGCAACAGAAGTCGGGCCAATAAAAGAGATTCTCTCTCCTACCTTTGACAAAAGAGAGTCACACAGGGCCTTTCATCCAAGGATCTTGAAGTGTTTTTACAGATATTAGCTAGCTCTTCCTGCTCATTAATCCCCTTTCTGATGCACTTGCTAGCCGCAGTACCAGACTTCAATTCCACAGCAGAGAGAAGGGCTAAGTCCCCATTGCCAAGTAGGTGGAGGTGATCACAATTCAGGGCAGCTGGACCTCTGTCTACCCATAGTGATACAGCAAGGGCACCCATTCTCAGGCTTCCAGCTCCCCAGCTGTTGCCTTTCTTGCATGGAAACCTACATGTCTCTCCCTTCCGAGCGGGGTATCCACAGGCTGCACAGTCCCCTGCCTTCACCGTGTTATTCCCAGCAGAGACAGGTTCCCTAAGCACACGAGCTTGCTTTCCCTTCAGGGACAGTTAATATCCACAGTTGTAAGTTACCACGCAGCTCTTTTTATGCAAGCCTATTTTATTCTTAAGGTAAAAGCAGTACAGAGAGAACACATTAAAAACAATGAAAGAATCTACACACATCCTAAGAAGCTTGCCAGCGATCAGTGCAACCCTAACATGGGCTCTGATTTACGCATCCTTCCAGGCCCCACCTAAGGGTTTCCTTGTGGTTTCAAGCTCATCACAGCTTCAGCTCAGAGGAAGCACACAGTCTTATGAGATCTCAGTAGGCCCAGTCTTTTCAACCCTTCCCTAAGGATTGGGGTCCTCCACCAGGGGTCCAATCTGTTTGCCGGGTCAGAAGAAAGGCCCCGAGCCTGTTTAAAACGAGGCTATTGATCCAAGTGTGATGGGTTGGATCACAGGAACCCCCTTGGGGCTGCCAACTGATGTGCCAAAACTACTTCTGTCCCTGCTTTGCCTGCCAGCTTGAGACTCCAGCACCCTGTCTCGTTGAGCCAGACACGCTAGTCTGCTCCAGCACAGAACCAGGGTCTGAACCACATGCCCCAAAGCTGCAGACTTAGCTGAATGCAATTTAAGAAATGTTCCTGTCTTTAACCCTCAGATGCCCAACTCCCAATGGGGTCCAAACCCCAAATAAATCCATTTTACCATGTATAAAGCTTATACAGGGTAAACTCATAAATTGTTCACCATCTATAACAGTAATAGGGAGAGATGCACAGCTGTTCCCCCCCCCCCAGGATTATTAATTAACCCAGAGTATATATTAAGTAAAAAGTAATTTTATTAAATACAGAAAGTAGGATTTAAGTGGTTCCAAGTAGTAACAGACAGAACAAAGTGAATTACCAAGCAAAATAAAATAAAACACGCAAGTCTAAGCCTAGTACAGTAATAAAACTGAATAAAGATAAAATCTCACCCTCAGAGATGTTTCAATAAGTTTCTTTCACAGACTCGACGCCTTCCTAGTCTGGGCACAATCCTTTCCCCGATACAGCCCTTGTTCTGGCTCAGGTGGTAGCTAGGGGATTTCTCATGGTGGCCGCCCTCTTTGTTCTGTTCCACCCACTCATATATCTTTTGCATAAGGCGGGAATCCTTTGTCCCTCTGGGTTCCCACCCCTCTTCTCAATGGAAAAGCACCAAGTTAAAGATGAATTCTAGTTCAAGTGACATGATCACATGTCACTGTAAGACTTTATTACCCTCTTTCCAGCCCACAGGTATACAGGAAGACTTACAAGTAAACAGAGCCATTTACAGGTAATTGTCCTGGTTAATGGGAGCCATCAAGATTCCAAACCACCATTAATGGCCCACCCTTTGCATAACTATAATAGGACCTCAGAGCCATATTTCATATTTCTAGTTTGAGATACAAGAGTGATACATTTATACAAATAGGATGATCACACTCAGTAGATCATAAGCTTTGTAATGATTCCTTACAAGAGACCCTTTGCATGAAGCATATTCCAGTTACATCATATTAACGCTCATTAGCATATTTTTATAAAATCCTATAGAGTGCAACGTCACACCCTCCTCCTGAACTCACTGCCAGAGGCTTGGACATTGATCATGGTGGAGGCAGTTTACCTAAAATTCGTTTTTGGGCTCCCCTCTGGGGCAGACACTCCTGTGTCCCCCAAAAGAGAAAGAGACCCTGATCCAGCTGTGGGCTTACAGCTACCAGCTATGACAGACCTTTCACTGGCCAGCAAAATCCCTCCCCCTTTCACTCAGGTTGGGCTTGCTTCCAGCTATAGAGTCCTTGGGGTTTGTTCCCACCGCAACAGTCACCAGGACCCCCACTTCCAGCTTCAGGATACATGTCTCTATGCACCTCTTCCACTCCATTACAGCCAGTTTGTGCTTCTGGGTCTCAATTTGCTTTGTCTTTTAAGTCCAGGGTTTGCTGGTGGCCTGCCTTTTCTTTTCCCAGGGCAGCCTTTTCCCGGGCAAATTGTACATCAGTTTCCATTGGTCTTTCCTTTAGACCGTCACTCGATGAGCTGGGATACCACAAAGAACCCCCTTCTGCCGGAACAGGCCCCCCTCCACTCCTGTCAGCTTCAGCACAGACACAGAGGTTGGGCCACACCTGTCTGCAGTTCACTGAAACTGAGATGCACTGAGCTCAGGGGATTCTTAGTTAACAGAGACTTTCCCAGTGCCCAGTGTTCGGCCTTTCTGGGCAATTTGCAACTTGTGTAGTTCTAGCTTCTTCTGATCTTCACTCTTTCTTACTTTGCTTCCTTTTCTGTCCCTATTTCCCTTACCCGAAATAAGCAAACAGAAAATAACAAACCAGTAACCACTTTTTTTGTTTTCCAGCCACCATACTTAACTCACTTAAAATCACTACTAGTATCTCAAAGCAATCAGCTGTGCACAGATCCTGCTCGACTACGCCATGGGGATAGGTTGGATCACAGAAACCCCCTTGGGACTGCCAACTGATGTGCCAAAACTACTTCTGTCCCTGCTTTCCATGCCAGCTTGGGACTCCAGCACCTTGTCTTGCTGAGCCAGACATGCCAGTCTGCTCCAACACAGACCCACGTGCCCCAAAGCTGCAGACTTAGCTGAAAGCAACTTAAGAAATGTTCCTGTCTTTAACCTTCAGATACCCAACTCCCAATGGGGTCCAAACCTTAAATAAATCCATTTTACCCTGTAAAGCTTATCCAGGGTAAACTCATAAATTGTCCGCCCTCTATAACACTGATAGAAAGAGATATGCACAGCTGTTGCCTCCCCCCCAGGTATTAATACATACTCTGGGTTAATTAATAAGTAAAAAGTAATTTTATTAAATACAGAAAGTAGGATTTAAGTGATTTCAAGTAGTAACAAAGTGAATTACCAAGCAAAATAAAACATGCAAGTCTATGTCTAATACAGTAAGAAACTGAATACAGATAAAAACCTCACCCTTAGAGAAGTTCCAGTAAGCTTCCTTTTACAGACTACTCACCTTCTAGTCTGGGTTTAGCAATCACTCTCACCCCCTGTAGTTACTGTCCTTTGTTCCAGTTTCTTTCAGGTACCCTTGGGGGTCAAGAGGCTATCTCTTGAGCCAGCTGAAGACAAAATGGAGGGGTCTCCCAGGGGTTTAAATAGACTTCACTTTTGTGGGTGGAGACCCCCTTCTCTCCTATGCAAAGTCCAGCTCCAGGATGGAGTTTTGGAGTCACATGGGCAAGTCACACATCCATGCATGGCTCGGAACTTACATGTGGCAGCCTTGGTTCACATGCTTCCTTGAACGTCCTCAGGTAGATTTCTTATGTGGATTGGAGCATTCCAAGATTCATTGTCCTTTAAGTGTTTCTTGATTGGGTACCTAATTTGCACATTCCTTTCTCAGGGAACTGACCAAAAGCTCTACTAAGGCTACTTAGACATCAAGCCAGTACACAGCCAATATTCATAACTTCGAATACAAAAATGATACATACATACAAATAGGATTAATAGATTTAGTAGATCATAACCTTTACATAGATATGTTACATGGCATATGTAGCATAAAACATATTCCAATTATGTCATATATATATTCATAAGCATATTTCCATAAAGCCTTATGGGGGCACCGTCACACCAAGAATCTTTTTTTTGTCTGTTGGTCCCCAGAGATTTCTAGTTTGTGTGCACATTTCCAGGGGGTGGCTTCAAAGAGCTGATAACTGAGGAATTACATTAGCAACCCCCTCCTCCTAGAGGAATTGCACACCGTTCTGTAATAACACATGCATCATTGCTTTTTTAATACAATGGACCTCAAAGGTATTAGACCTAGTACAATGAGATTTAACTTAATTCAGTACAATTTATCTTTAATGCCATAAGGTTTGTCCAGGATATTGTCAGTCAGTCACCATGGTATTCTAATTTTAGGGACAGATAAGCTGTGACACAAAGGGTGAGTGCCATGCTAAGGATCACACAGCAAATTAGTGACAAAGCTAAAAATAGAAATTGGGAATTCTGATTCACAATCCACTGCTGTAGCTAATAGGCCACTTTGTCACTGACAGACCTGCCATCATAACCTTTCCTCAATAAACCTACCACTGACTGCTTCATTCACCCAGACACATTCTGATACCTGGAAAAACCATCATGTGCACTTTCTAACACCAGTCCCTTATTCCCAGTAAGTATAATCATTTTCCTAAAGAGCTGTTGATCTCTAACAGTAAACTTATATTTAGAGACTACTCTGCTTATGTGTCAGGTGCCTTTAATCTCATGTTGTTTAGTCTTTGGTGCCCTACGATCCTTCTTTGACATAGCCCTGGAGAAAGACTGCAGCCTCCAGAGAAAAGAATCAAAACCCAGTTTGGATCAAAGAAGTCAGAATAGGAGACAGAAAAGAAAAATCAGTTAATCTTCACACTTAGCACGGGACCTATTAAAAGACCTGTAAATTGACCCTGTCAACTTAGTTAACATGGAGAAGAAGTTAAAAGTAATAAATAACTACCTGGCAGCCTCCATAGTAGCCAAGGAGGGTCCCTTTTAGTTCAGCTTCTCTGCCTGTCAGAATGTCCATGAAATGAACGTGTAGTGTGCCAAGAAACCACTAAACTAGCCTGTACTGTAAAGCTGTTGCAAAATCACGAGAAGGGGATTTGACTGGAGAGGAGTCAAACACCACATTAGATTTAGACTAAGCCACCCTGCCTTTTGAAGTCAGATCAATATACAGAAGTCCAATTTCTTCTCATTTTCTGCGACAGCAGATTTATTCATTTAGAGACTTCTCTGGCTCCATCAAATGAGCTTCATCAATAAAATCAATCATCAAACTACAACAGAACTCCCTTCTTTAATTTTAATAAAATCCCCATTAAAAAAGTAGGTTGGAAACTTGGCCAGTCAGATGGACCTTATGCTGCAACCTGACTGAAGCGGCTACAACTCCACTATCATAAGGCAGTCCTGCCTGAAGCACCCTCCTGCAGCAGATCGCAGCATGGCAGCTAGTCTGCCTCAGATTCCCATCTCAGGTGACCCAATAACTTCATGTTTTCTGGTCTCCATACAATCCTTCCTTGGGTCTGGTTCCTTACAACAATATAGTCCGAGTAGTCCATTTCTCACCTGAGGGCAAGCAGTCACTAAAACTCAAGACATCTTGTCTCTTGATGCCCCACATACCAGATGCTGGTGCCTTCGACCACATCTAGACTCTCAGTCCTTTCCTGTCCTTGTACTGGGACAGCCACCTGAGCCCTTCCAGTTGCAACCCCACTCTTCCCAGCAGGAACCCCCACAGCCTCTGCTGGAAGCATGTTTGCCAGGGGAGCATCCCTCACTCTCACAGTTCCTCTGGGTACCAGTCTCCAGCCCTGGAGAGGTCAGTAGGTAAGCTCCTGCGCTACTCCCCTGTCTTCAGCCCTCCCTGGCCCTTGGGTCCACCTGTCTGGCTTTGAGCTAGCAGCAGTTCCCTCTGCTGCTGTTTCTCCTGCCTTCAGCCCCCTCCAGACCTGGCTCTCTGGCTTAGGGACGTCAGCAAGCAAATCTGTCTTGGTGGTCTCCTGCCCTCTGTTTCCTTCCAGGACTCCTCCAATCCCCTCGTCTCTGGCAGCTCTCACCTGCCCTTCTGCTCTGACTCACTGGGACTGCCTGACCTGTTTTAGCCCCCAAATGCTGCCCAATTATCTTTATTGTGTGTGAGCACTATTTTTAGTGTGAGCACTTGTTCTGGCACAGAGGATCTGGACCTTTTTAATTCACAGGCGCCAGCCACGCTGTGATACCCACCCAGTATGCATGTAAATTACATCCACTCCCCTTCACTTCACACCACTTTACATCAAGAACATAAGAACAGCCATACTGGGTAAGAGTAAACGTCCATCTAGCCCAGTATCCTGTCCTCCAAACAGAGGCTAGAGCCACCATCCCTGCCCAACCTGGCTAATAGCCATTGAGGGACCTATCCTCCGTGAACTTTTCTAGTACTTTTTTGAACCCTCTTATAATCTTAGCCGGCACAACATCCTCTGGCAAGGAGTTCCACAGGTTGACTGTGCGTCGTGTAAAGAAATACTTCCTTTTATTTGTTTTAAACCTGCTGCCTATTAATTTCATTTAGTGACCCCTATTTCTTGTGTTATGAGGAGTAAATAACACTTCCTTATTTACTTTCTCCACACTTGTCATGATTTTATAGACCTCAATCATATCCTCCCTTAGTAGTCTCTTTTCCAAGCTGAAAAATCCCAGTTTTATTAATCTCTCCTCATACAGAAGCCATTCCATTCCCCTAATCATTTTTGTTGCACTTTTCTGAACCTTTTCCAATTCCAGTATATCTTTTTTGAGATGGGGTGACCACATCTGCACGCAGTATTCAAGATGTGGGTGTACCATGGATTTATATAGAGGCAATATGATATTTTCTGTTTTATTATCCATCCCTTCCTTAATGATTCCCGACATTATGTTCACTTTTTCGACTGCTGCTGCACACGGAGTGGATGTTTTCAGAGAACTGTGCACAATGACTCCCAAGATCTCTTTCTTGAGTGGTAACAGCTAATTTAGGCCCCATCATTTTATATGTATAGTTGGGATTATGTTTTCCAATGTGCATTACTTTGCATTTGTCAGCATTGAATTTCATCTGCCATTTTCAGAGTGGTAGCCGTGTTAGTCTGTATCAGCAAAAAGAACAAGAAGTACTTGTAGCACCTTAGAGACTAACAAATTTATTTGAGCATAAGCTTTCGTGGGCTCTAAGGGGCCACATCTACCATTTTGTTGCCCAGTCACCCAGTTTTGTGAGATCCTTCTGTAGCTCTTCACAGTCTGCCTGGGACTTAACTATCTTGAGTAGTTTTGTATCATCTTCAAATTTTGCCACCTCACTGTTTACTCCTTTTTCCAGATCATTTATGAATATGTTAAGTAGGACTGGTCCCAAGACAGACCTTTGGGGGACACCACTATTTACTTCTCTCCATTCTGAAAACTGGCCGTTTATTCCTACCCTTTGTTTCCTATCTTTTAACCAGTTACCAGTCCATGAGAGGACCTTCTCTCTTCTCCCATGGTAGCTTAGTTTGCTTAAGAGACTTTGGTGTGAGACCTCGTCAAAGGCGTTCTGAAAAATCTAAGTACACTATATCCACTGAATCCCCCTTGTCCACATGCTTGTTGAGCCCCTCAAAGAAGTCACCTCTGAAGTTGCCCACCTAGCGTTACGTAGATGAGATGATAACCTAGGGGCAGAAAGTATGAAGTGCTGTAATGCAGGTGTTTTGCTATGGAATGCACCTGTGTTTGTGTGTATGTGTTCAGAGTTTTCCAGGAGTTGTAGCTGCTTTTTAATAATAAATAAATGAACAAATGGCATTCCAATTGGTTACAGATAGGATCATCAAAGGGGCCTAAGGAATTGGGAAAGTCAGTGCCAGTTGGATGTTTAATTACCTTAGTCCTCTTTGGAGAGCCCAATCTACATTTGTTTCCTAACTCCATGCTGTTGTTCGTCCCCAAGATACATGCAAAGCATGAGCTAAGTACAGTGTAATATCTTTAACTTTGAATTCCTTGGCTGCTGCTAGACTGTCTGCCTCAATTAGTTTTGTTTTGTTTGTTTTACAGGGGATGCAGAGAAGGTCAGGGGAAGGGAAGAATTGGCAGAAAAGATTAAATTAATTCTGGACAGAGTGGGATTTTCCATCTTATTTATTTTGTAGGTTAATGACAGAATGTTAGTGTTGCACAGAGCAAATGACTGTGTTGCAAAAAAACTGCAGCAACATTAGCTAGATTTTATAGAGGAACATATTTGGATCAAATGACTTGGAATCCCATATGTGCAGTGCGTTTGCTAATGTCTCTGCCTCTTTTCTTTTCTCTTTGTTTTTAAGCAACTGACAGTTCATCTGCGGAAACACAATGAAGTTTTGATGGAGTTGGAAAATGGGATCAAGAACTCTCGCAAGCTGGAGACCTTGTGCAGGGACTTTGAGTTACAGAAAGTCTGCTACCTGCCCCTCAATACCTTCCTACTCCGGCCTTTGCACCGGCTCATGCACTATAAGCAGATAATGGAAAGGCTCTGCAAACACTACCCACCAAACCATGTGGACTTCAGAGACTCCAGAGGTGAATGGGGAGGAATAATCTAATTCTAGAAGCAGCGGACTAGAACACAGTCTCCTGATAGCTAGTTCCCCATTCTAACCACTAGGCATGCTGTAGTATAAATAATATTGCATCCAAAAAACTACATTAAAAGAGTGTTCAGCTTGCAGAGTCAAGCACTCAAAAGTCAGGAAATGTCAGAATTAAGGCTGTGATCATCTAGTCTGAGCTCCTGTATAATACAGGCCAGAGAACTTCCCCAGAATGATTCCTGGAGCATATTTTCTAGAAAGATATCCAGTCTTGATTTAAAAATGGTCAGTGATGGAGAATCCACAATAACCTTTGCCTCTTGCCCAGCTTTTGCCTCTTGTTCATGACGACTTGATTCCTGGCTCCTTTTTCTCCTTGGCCCTTACATATGATTTTTCAGGGGATTTGTGCTCCTAAATAAGTTGGCTGCTTTTCAAAAATCCCACCCTAAATCTTTGTCCTCATTGTAGAGCAGAAATCCCTTGCTGTAAAACTGACTCCCCCATTTTAGAGTAGACCTATAAATATTTGAGGATGGTTGAAGCCGTGTGCCTGGTTACATTTTCAATTAAACCATTAATTACTGGATATTGGAGTCCTTGGAGAGAACATAGTAGTAGAGATAATAATAATAAAGCACAACCGGACCAGATTCACCTTTTGTGGGCCCAGCGCCAAACACATTTGTGAGCCTCCATGTAGTCGTTATGGGCCCATACCAAGTGTGGGCCTGGCGCAACGACGCCCATAGTATACCTGGTACTGCTGGGATGGGGATGAAAACCTTTATTCAAAAACAAAATAATATATTTGAAGCCACACTTGATTGAGACTTCCACTCAGCCCATAGAGAACAAATTGGGCTAGCATCAATATACCCAGAATATTCTTGAATTTGGAGTATTTGTGTGGGAGGGGGTTGTTTGTTAGCTTTGTCTTTTTTGTTTAAACACTCAGGGCCTGCTGGGGGCCCTGAACACAAGTGCTTAATTAGCCGGGATGTAACAGTCAGTGTAGTTGTACCTGCATCTCCCCACCATCACCTCCTCCTCCACCCAAAGTTAGGTTTCGTAAACACATTTTTCGAAAGCTGGATTTTCTACTTTGGTACAATGTTTACAAAACTTTTTAGAAAGTTAGTTTTCTTTAACCTATTTCTCCCTTTGTCTCACCACCCCTCATGACTTGAAGTGAAACAGTAAAGTTACTGCGGGGAGCATGGGGAGGAAGATTGCTGATGTCCATCTTTTGCAGGGAGAAAGGGCCACTGAGACACACACACACTCTTTACCACCAAGGCTACCACAATCCACCTCAAGCCCCTACCTCAGCCTTCACACCTGGACTCTCCCCCGTCCCTCCTACTGCCCCCCCCCACATCCACAATTAACCCCCACCTTCACACAAAGGGCTCTCCTCAATCTCCCTGCTCCTGCCAATCCCCCCACTTTCACCCCAGGGCTGTCACCTCCCTCCCTTCTTCCCTTCTCCCCCCTCCCCTACCCAAAGCCAACCCCCACCTTCAACCCAGACTCTCCCCTCCCACTGCCCCTCCACACCAACCCCCACCTTAACACCCTGCTTCTCCTACCCCACCCCCATACTCCTACCTCACCACCAGCTCCCCCCCACATCACACCCAGACTCGCCCCGCAATCCACCTTTCCCCCCAAACCGCGCTACACCTCCTCCCCTCCCTGGAGTGCGGGGGGAAATTTCTGGGCATTCCCACTGGCAGGGGGCATGGCAGCCACCCCCACTGTCATCACCCCCGCCTCAGCCCCAGGGGCCACAGACAACCAGCCTCCCCTGTGCCAGCCCGATGGCGGTAGAGGTCCAAGGGCCCAAGCCTAAAGCCTCGTTGTGCAAACTACAACTCCCACCCCACATTGGCGGACTAGGGCTAGGGCTAGAGATGGATTAACCCTTCGTGGGGCAGCAGGTAGTCGTTATGGGCCCCTTCCAAGTGTGGGCATAGTCCCACGGGCGCTATTGTAAACTCGGTACTGAGCACAACGATAGTTCTGCACTTTAAGCCACTGATCAGATGATTTCTATCATTGCTGGAGGTATGGCAAGGACGGGTCCTTGATTTACAAACAGTCTGTGGTAATAGAAATGAAAACATGCAACCATTTCATCAGATTTCTAAATATGGGGGCGATCCCATGTGCTGTGATGGGTAGGGAGATGCATTTAATGAGCTGTGTCGGAGATATTTAGACTGATGAGAGAGATGGGAGCTGAAATGGATTAGAAAAGGGCCTACTATTAATCTATTGATAATGCAGAAACCATAATGATTTAACAAATGTTTTCAATGAGAGGAAACATGGCGAGACTGTCTCCATCAGCAGTAATGACACTTCAGTGCTGACAGTGCAATAGAGTCCTTGGGAGCAGCCTCTGACAAGAGTAAGTTTTGTTCAGGGAGATCATATCATCTCCTTGAAAATCCACCTTCTGGGCCGCCACCCAAAAGACATGCTGCGGGAGAAAGTAGTTTAAAAGTATTTTAAGAGAGAATCGGGGCTGTGAATCCCATTAAAAGAACATACACGAAGGCAACCCAGGCCTCTCTCTTGGCTGTCTTTGGGGTTTTGGTTCCCTGCAACTGTTAGCATGTTTGAAGCCTTGCCGAGGTGTGAATTCTAGCTAGCTCTCTGCACTTCCCTTGAAGTCTCATAGTTGTGGAGCCCTCAGGTACTATTTTAAAAAGTTCATTCTCTTATCAGCGCCATGAGTTGATTCTCCTTGAAAACCAATCGCTCTGAGAGTTACTGTAAAAAAGACAGGTCTAAAGTGTCGAATGCCCATGGAAAGCTTAGGTAAAAGCAGGCTTCTGTCTGTGGTGATTGCCTCTACCTTTATTTCAGTGCTGCCACCCTCAGTAAAAGAAGCTCGTGAATCTGTGTATGCAGCTTGAAGCCAGTTAGAGTAAATACTAGAAAAAGAGAATTATAACAGTCTTGTTGGGAGGGTGCTGTGCGTGAGCCACAGATGGAATAAATATTATGTACCTGCTTGCAAGTCTGATACGAGCATTGAAAAGATCCTTGTTTTTATTTACCTAGCTGCTCTGGCTGAGATTTCTGAAATGGTGGCTCAGCTCCATGGTAGTATGATAAAGATGGAGAACTTCCAGAAGCTGCATGAACTCAAGAAAGATTTGATAGGCATTGATAATCTGGCAATCCCAGGAAGGGTAAGTGACAGAGTTTCACTCAAGAGCAAGAGCTCTGGCTCTGAAATGATCAGCCAAATAGCTTTGGAACATGAGGTCTGGTTTTGAAGTCTGTTGGATTCTTTTAAATCACAGTTTATAAAATTTCTCTGCCCCATCCCCTTGGCCAGGTAAGTTATGTTTAAATCATGTTAGCCTGGGCCATTTTAACACGGCTTTAATGTGGCCATGCTATCAGTTTGTAGCAGTGTAGATGCGGCCATGATATATCTAAAGCTACTGGAGTTTGGTCAAGCTAACCCTAATAGTCACAGTATGCAGTTTCGCCTAGCACTGACCCTCTTTCCTTCACTAAAGACTGTGAATCAAATGTAAACACAATAATGTCAGAGCAAACTATTGATTATAAAAGGAGAGGGAAACAATCCTCTTTATTATGTCTCTCTTCTGCTTTGTTCTTCTGGGCTTTATTTTGTATACAATTTTGGATTGTTATAGGAAATTTTGAGCATCACATGGAACAGAGGCAGTAATATTATAGTTAGGTCCTACCAAATTCACGGCCATGAAAAACGCATCATGGACCGTGAAATCTGATCTCCCCTGTGAAATCTGGCTATTGCAGGGGAGACCAGATTTTACAGAGTTGGGCGGCCGCAGAACGGTGGCTGCAGGCCGGGATCCCAGCTCTGAAGGAAGTGGCAATACCAGCAGCAGTGCAGAAGTCAGGTGGCCTGGTATGGTGGTGGGGACAGGGCTAGCATTATAGCTGGGGGAGTGGGCGACCACCCAGGACCCCGTGGTCAGGGGGGTGCCGTGGTCTCTCACACACCCCCCACAGCCTGCACAAGGTCCCTTTAACCCCCAAGTCCTGTGCTCCTGCTGCTAGTCCTGGAGGCGCTAAGGAGGGACAGGACTTCCCCTTCCTCCGCACGAACCACTCCAAGGCCAGGTCAGACCCATCTCCAGGAACCTCCCCCGGCTGCAGGAAGCTCCATGGCTGCTGGCTAGGAGTCCAGCTTTCAAGGCAGCACTGCCCTCAACAGCAGCACAGAAGTGCGTGTGGCACAGTATGGTATGGCCACCCTTCCGTGCTGCTGCTGGGGTGACGCTGCCTTCAGAGCTGGGTGTCTGGCCAGCAGCTGCCCTCTGGCTTCCCAGCTCTGAAGGCGGCAGCAGCACTGAAGTAAGGGTGGCAATACCATGATCCTCCTACAAGAGCCTGGTGAGCCGAGGCCCGGCACAACCCCATTTTGGGTTGGGACCCTCATGGTTACAATACCATGATATCTACGATTTTTAAAATCCAGTGACCCTAAGGGACTATAAGTAAGGCTATGTTTTAGTCCTGGGTGTTTTTGGTAAAAGTCATGGACAGGTCATGGGCAGTAAACAAAAGTTCAGCAACTACTGCAGAAGTCCCGGAGATCCCGGAAAGTCCCAGAGTCCGTAACTTCTATGACCTCCGTGACAGACTTGCAGCCTTACCTATAAGACATTTGTGCTGGAGGAACTCATCTCTTCCATACTGGCAAGCATTGAAACAAGGAATCAGTATATCACTTTAGCTTTGGGGATAGTTGTCTCTGTAGTCCACATATAACAGGATAAGATAATTTTTGAGTCCTTGTTTTATACAGGCTTTTCTAAATAAATATTTTCAGTGATGTTACAAATGGGAATTTCTCTCCTTTATTTCAGGTTAATTCTCTTCCTCTCTGTTTTTTACTGGCTCTAGTCTATTCAGATTCTTGTGCCCATCACTGTGATTTCTGAGCATAGTTAACATGTCTATCTTTGCCTGCCTGTTTGTGTCTGTCTATGGTATCTATGTACTGTACTGCATCACTAAAAAGGTCATTTTTGATGGTTGTCATCTGCCAGGCCATTTTTCTTCCACAGTCATGACTGAGGGAAAGCTTGCACAAAGGGCTGTTTTGTGTCCTAAATGTGGTAAGGCATGTGGCAGCCTGGCAGTGTGGAATCCCACAGCTAAACACCCTCCACCAAGACAGTCCTATCGCTAGCCCATGAGAGTTTCCACCTGGGGACCAGCAGGTGTAATGTCTCTGATGAGTCTGCTGCTGAGGTGGGGTGCTGAAGAAAGGTAGCTCTAAGCTAGCTAGGTTCTAGCCATTTAAGACTTTAAAGACTAAGACAAGGACTTCGAGGTGCAATCGGTTGGAGAGCCAGTGTAGAGCACTGGTGTGCTGTGCTCTTCCTGGTCTTTCTTACCTGCAAGATGGACGGCTGAATGTTTAAGCAGCTGTCGTGTCCGTATGGCTTTCGTAGGCCACGTTAAATAGTGTTTCAGAGTAGCAGCCGTGTTAGTCTGTATCCGCAAAAAGAAAAGGAGGATTTGTGGCACCTTAGAGACTAACCAATTTATTTGAGCATGAGCTTTCGTGAGCTACAGCTCACTTCATCGGATGCATACTGTGGAAACTGCAGAAGACATTATATACACAGAGACCATGAAACAATACCTCCTCCCACCCCACTCTCCAGCTGGTAATAGCTTATCTAAAGTGATCACTCTCCTTACAATGTGTCTGATAATCAAGGTGGGCCATTTCCAGCGCTGAAAGTGGCAGTGTGGACACGACCTCAGTCTCCGCACTAGAAAGCGAAGGCTGAAGAACATTACCACCACCTGTGGCTGTGTGCTGTTGCCTGTGGGATGGTTGTATTGTACTTCTCATTCACCTGACTTGTGGGTCACAGGTCCTAGTTTGGCGGTGGCAAAGCACACATTCGAGATAATGGCTCCAATCCTAGGCTGTGTCTGAGCAGCCTTTAGGGAAGGGGGACAAAGGTGACTTTACCCTTGGGCCATTCTGCAACAGTGCCTATGGTAAAATAAAACATTCTCAGGACTGTTCTACTTTTAGATTGCTCTTTTGAGGCAGGAACTGTCTCTTCTTAGTGATTGTACAGCACCAACTGCAATGGTGCCCAGATAGGTTGTGGCCATTAGGCAGCATCACAATATAAATGTTTAATAATAATAATAATTAATAATATTCTGGGCTGACTGCCAAAAGTCCCCAAGCTAGGTATACAAGCAAGAGCAACTCTGTGTAAACTGGAGTGTTCCCCTGGGGAGGGGAATCTTCCACGAGCTAGTTTATTGGTGCTTTACAGACTGTCCTGCTGCTTTTTGTGTCCTTTGCTTGTACACAAGTGTCATGGGTGTTGGCCTCTGAAAGTCCATACAGAACCCATTAGGAACTGCCTGAAACAGGCTAGAGAGAGTGACTGGAAATGAAAGCTTTTGATTTGCTTTATGTGGAAAAGGGAATTATTTCATAGTTCAAAACAGCGAATGATGCAACTCACTATAATCCCAGAAAACCTGGCTCTCTGATAGTTTGGTTCCACTGAGAGAGAGCTCTCTCTTCCTGAGCTTACAGGCTTTAAAATAGTCTGATCTAAGTGAATGTGCTGTATTGCATGACATGAGCTGCACGGCTTGTCTAGGAGAATTCATGTTGCCAGACAAATCTCCCTCTTCTCCCATTGTTGTAATGGATTCCTTTAGATGATTTGATTTTGTGCTTACAGCAAGAGCCACGTCAGCTATACACCACATTATTCATGATATTTCAAGGAGGAGGGAAGCCAGATGCTGGTGAATAAACA
Organism: Lepidochelys kempii; assembly: GCF_965140285.1. Lineage (NCBI taxonomy): Eukaryota > Metazoa > Chordata > Testudines > Cheloniidae > Lepidochelys > Lepidochelys kempii. The sequence continues at coordinate 99,605,121 of NC_136380.1, forward strand.
TAGACCTTTTTATTTTAATCAGCTGTTTGATTTGTAATAATCTATTAACTCAAAGCTGATGGAAGAGGGAGGTGTTTGAAGCAATCAATGTCAGGAAGTGGAAGGGCAGCTCTGAATAGGAAGAGACTACCTTGTAAATAAGATTTGAATTGTAAGTATTTGAAGTGTGTGTGAAAACAGCCTTAATAACTATACGATCAAGTACTGACACTAAGTACTTACAGACTTTCGACAAGATATTGAAAAGGGATACTTGACATGCTTGTTTTATGTCTGTTTTCCTACAGGAGTTCATTAGACTGGGCAGTCTTAGTAAGTTGTCTGGAAAGGGTTTACAGCAGCGGATGTTTTTTCTGGTAAGTGATGAGAACAGTTTGTATTGAACATAATGAAGTACAACTGTGTGTAAAAAAAATTAAATAAATCAATAAAAAAACTTTGAGAGTTTCATCAGGGAAGGAGTTAGACTTGAATTGTGAAAGAAATTACACATTTTAAAATAGTCTGATCTAAATGAACACAGTATCTCACCTGACGCAGCCAGAGCTGTTTATCAAGAATTCATATTGCCAGACATTCCTAGCCCTTCCATTATTGTCATTGAGTCCTAGAAAAATGAAACTATTTATTTTGACTTACAGTACTTATAAAATAATGCCTATTCTGGGCTATCTGTGCCTGTTCTTCACGTCCAAACCAGAAAGAGAGTTACCCTTGGTGAGACCAAGGAAAACTCACCATAACCCTCTGTCAGCTTCAGCAAATCCCCCTTTCAAGAGACGGGACTCTCCAGGCTCTCTCCAGGTGACATATCTAACTCCCCATCAAGTTATTGGACCTGCCCATGTCTGGAGCTGCATTTTGAGATTATAGCACTGGTAGAGATTAGCCCCTCTCACCATCACATCCAGGGTTTTCAGATGGTGACCAGCTGGTGCCCTGTTGTAGATCTGAGAGGGAACCAGCTGGGCTCCCATCTCCTATCTAACTGAGTAGATTTACTCCCCCTACTCCAGATTAGGGTCTTCAGGAAACAATTGCCCCAATCCTGCTGCTACTCTCCTGTTCATGTACTGGGGCTCAGATGTCCCAGAGTGTGCACTGGGCCAGTGGCCCTTCCTAATGGCCCCATGTGCAATGGGGCATCTCAACTTGAGAATTGTAAAGAATCAGTGCAGTGGCACAATGAGGGATGCTTTTTTGTCCTGCTGCTTAAGAGGAGCGGTTGCAGAGAGTGGCAGACCTCTTCAGTGCACTGGATATTACAGGACATTCTGCATTTTGTTAAATCAGGCTGAGGGAGACAGACCCACCGATATTGCTGTAGTCTAGGGCAAAAATGCATTGAGCTGGGAAGCCATTGGACCATTAGTTTAAATGTCACCTCTACTGACTTCTGTTTCTATTTTCTTACACTTCACAGCCCTTTAAAGGTTGGGGTCTGAGGCTTTGATCAGTAAAGACCCTCCCATTGTACAAATAAGTAGAGAGGTTACACAAGGTCATCTCAGGCAGAGTTGGTAATAAAACCCAGATCTCTAGCATGGCAGACCCAGGTGTTGTCCACTCATCCACGCTGCCTTTCAGATTGAATGTGCCAAATAAATATGTTTTATCTATCCTGTCTTTAGCCAATGCACCACATTCTCCCTACAGAGCCTGGATAAAATCCAGGAGTAGGGTGACCAGACAGCAAGTGTGAAAAATCGGGACAGGGGGTCAGGGGTAATAGGAGCTTATATAAGAAAAAGACCCAAAAATCGGGACATCTGGTCACCCTATCCAGGAACCCTAATCTCCAATATTCTACTCATGTCTAGCAAATAGTTTTCAGAGTAGCAGCCATGTCCCACCCAGCAATATTGTTAATCTATCCAACTATACTCTTGGCCCAGCAGAAGAATCTGTCCTATCTCGGGGCCTCTCCTTCTGCCCCTCCACCCCCACGAACATGATACAGTTCTGTGGTGACCCAGAATCCTATTTTCAACGTCTCCGACTCAAGGAATATTTCCAACACACCTCTGAACAACATACTAACCCACAGAGACCTTCCTACCAAGACTACAAAAAGAAGGATTCTGGGTGGACTCCTCCTGAAGGTCGAAACAACAGACTGGACTTCTACATAGAGTGCTTCCGCCGACGTGCACGGGCTGAAATTGTGGAAAAGCAGCATCACTTGCCCCATAACCTCAGTCGTGCAGAACACAATGCCATCCACAGCCTCAGAAACAACTCTGACATCATAATAAAAAAGGCTGACAAAGGAGGTGCTGTCGTCATCATAAATAGGTTGGAATATGAACAAGAGGCTGCTAGGCAGCTCTCCAACACCACTTTCTGCAAGGCATTACCCTCTGATCCCACTGAGGGTTAGCAAAAGAAACTACAGCATTTGCTCAAGAAACTCCCTGAAAAAGCACAAGAACAAATCCACACAGACACACCCCTGGAACACCGACCTGAGGCATTCTATCTGCTACCCAAAATCCATAAACCTGGAAATCCTGGACACCTCATCATCTCAGGCATTGGCACCCTGACAGCAGGATTGTCTGGCTATGTAGACTCCCTCCTCAGGCCCTACGCTACCAGCACTCCCAGCTATCTTTGAGACACCACTGACTTCCTGAAGAAACTACAATCCATCGGTGATCTTCCTGAAAACACCATCCTGGCCACTATGGATGTAGAAGCCCTCTACACCAACATTCCACACAAAGATGGACTACAAGCCGTCAAGAACACTATCCCCGATAAATGTCACGGCAAACCTGGTGGCTGAACTTTGTGACTTTGTCCTCACCCATAAGTATTTCACGTTTGGGGACAATGTATACCTTCAAATCAGCGGCACTGCTATGGGTACCCGCATGGCCCCACAGTATGCCAACACTTTTATGGCTGACTTAGAACAACGCTTCCTCAGCTCTCGTCCCCTAATGCTCCTACTCTACTTGCGCTACACTGATGACACCTTCATCATCTGGACCCATGGAAAAGAAGCCCTTGAGGAATTCCACCATAATTTCAACAATTTCCATCCCACCATCAACCTCAGCCTGGACCAGTCCACACAAGAGATCCACTTCCTGGATACTACGGTGCTAATAAGCGATGGTCACATAAACACCACCCTATACCGGAAACCTACTGACCACTATTCCTACCTACATGCCTCCAGCTTTCACCCTGACCACACCACACGATCCATTGTCTACAGCCAAGCTCTACGATACAACCGCATTTGCTCCAACCCCTCAGACAGAGACAAACACCTACAAGATCTCTATCAAGCGTTCTTACAACTACAATACCCACCTGCTGAAGTGAAGAAACAGATTGACAGAGCCAGAAGATTACCCAGAAGTCACCTACTACAGGACAGGCCCAACAAAGAAAAGAACAGAACGCCACTCGCCATCACCTTCAGCCCCCAACTAAAACCTCTCCAACGCATCATCAAGGATCTACAACCTATCCTGAAGCGACGACCCATCACTCTCACAGATCTTGGGAGACAGGCCAGTACTTGCTTACAGACAGCCCCCCAAACTGAAGCAAATACTTACCAGCAACCACACAACAGAACCACTAACCCAGGAACCTATCCTTGCAACAAAGCCCGTTGCCAACTGTGTCCACATATCTATTAAGGGGACACCATCATAGGGCCTAATCACATCAGCCACACTATCAAAGACTCTTTCACCTGCACATCTACCAATGTGATATATGCCATCATGTGCCAGCAATGCCCCCACAATGCTGCCATGTACATTGGTCAAACTGGACAGTCTCTATGTAAAAGAATAAATGGACACAAATCAGATGTCAAGAATTATAACGTTCAAAAACCAGTTGGAGAACACTTCAATTTCTCTGGTCCCTTGATTACAGACCTAAAAGTGACAATACTTCAACAAAAAAACTTCAAAAACAGACTCCAACGAGAGACTGCCGAATTGAAATTAATTTGCAAACTGGATACAATTAACTTAGGCTTGAATAAAGACTGGGAGTGGATGGGTCATTACACACAGTAAAACTATTTCCCCATGTTTACCCCCCCCCACACACACACACACACTGTTCCTCAGACGTTCTTGTCAACTGCTGGAAATGGGCCACCTTGATTATCACTACAAAAGGTTCCCACCCACCCCCACCCCCGCTCTCCTGCTGGTAATAGCTCACCTTAAGTGATCACTCTCATTTCAGTGTGTATGGTAACACCCATTGTTTCATGTTCTCTTTGTATGTAAATCTCCCCACTGTATTTTCCACTGAATGCATCCGATGAAGTGAGCTGTAGCTCACGAAAGCTTATGCTCAAATAAATTTGTTAGTCTCTAAGGTGCCACAAGTCCTCCTTGTCTTTTAGCAAATAGTTGTGTAACCTATTGGCAAAGTGTGTGCAAGACTCCCTCTAGTGGCCGATCCACCTGGAGGATAGCAATTATTGCTATAGCTAAGTGGCAGAGGTGTGTGTGTGTTGGGGGGATGGGGAAGGTCTAAAAGTCCAGGGTTCAATGTCAGAGATCTTTATGGGTGAATATGATAAAATTTGATTTTTCAGTTTTCTTTTTAAAAAACTGGTTTAGTTAAATGAGAAGATATTCTTTTAAACAAATTTTGTAGTTAAAATCTATCAATTATATTTTGGCATGTAACAGTGTTCATTTGTCACACATTTTGACGTGGTGTCCCATATGCGCAGTCTTTAAGATTAGGAGGTCTGGTGGGCAGGCTGCTCTTGAATATACAGAATAATGGCCAATCAGATGTCTTCAGAAGGATAGCTCTCTTCTGGGGCTGACATGCTCATCCTTCCTAGCAAGGGGCTGACTGGTAAGCCTGCTCCTTCATAAATCAAGGTAAAAGTGTTCAGGAAGCAGACTATCCACCATAAACCCTCCGATGCACAGGAACCAACAAAAACTATTTCTAACCTCGGTGCATTGGTTCATGAGCATTTTGAGGGCTGAGATCCCAAAGTGCACTGACCCCAGAAGAGAACTACAAGTAAGCGAGGAACTGGGCGAAGTGTCCTGGCACCAGTTGCAGAATGAGATTGGGGATGATCCTGGGAGTATTGTGTGGAAGCTGATATTTTCATTTAGATGATAGTCACCCAAATATTAGGGCCCTCATACAAACATCATTCCAGTACTTGACGCCCATTGTTACTGTTTGACCTTTGCTCAATAGTTTAACATACTACTGCTAATCTAAATCGTGTTCATTCTTGCTTTTTAGTTTAATGATGTTTTGTTGTACACAAGTAGAGGCTTGACAGCATCAAATCAATTTAAAGTCCATGGACAGCTCCCACTGTATGGCATGACAGTAAGTACAGCACTCCCATGGGAATTCAGTGGCTCGGGGCTTTAATGGTATATGTAGCGTGTCACTTGTTTGACTCCTACCCCAGGGTGGGGGAGACTGTTACCTCCATCTGGTGGCTGCTTTGTGGTTTATTTGAAATGTGTTGGTTGTCTCCATCAAGTTCTCAGTGGGTGCACCACAAAAGCCATCATCCTGCTTAGCAGTCTCAGCAGAGGCAAATCTGGGCCTGAATGGCTATCTCAGTCCTAGAGATACTCTCCGGTTTAAGGTTGAAGTACATTGGCAGCAGGTGATGCAGCTGCTCTTGTGTCTCTACTGCTTAGCAGAGTGATGAGTCACTGCAGTGTGGCCATAAAAAGACTGTCACTACAAACTGAGTAGGACACCAAGTTGATGCACCCACGTGGCTAGTAGCCTAAGATAAAGGGTCAGGGTTGTACTGTGCCTTGCAGGCACTTTCCTTTATTGCAAGAGATGCAGAAATGCACCTTAACTGCACTGGACTTCGAGGCTGCATGATGCCTCCTGGAGCTCCCCAGCTTGCAAGAGGTATGACTGGTATGTCACTCTTTAGGGCTCACCCTCTCTCTCCTTCAGCCTTGAATGCTGCTAGATTAGCACAGTCCTGTGCTTGTGCTCAGCTCTTGCTTGTGTCCTCCATTTCTTATACCTTTTCCTGTCCAGCAGCCTCACACACCCACACTGGGACAAAGCACAGGTTAGCCATTAATGTATTGTCAGTAGCATCTCGTCGTGTTATATTGGGAAGCTGGCAGAAAAATCCCAAACAACATACTGTAGTTGTTCTTCCTATTATTTTCATCATCACTTTGTTTAGTGTGTTCTTTGTAAAGGTACTTGAGGCCTATGTACAGTACTCTCAGCTGTTAGTCTTTGAGAGATTTTTTTAAAAAATTTCCTCTCCCTTTTTGGGGTTGCTTTAATTCCTTAAGTTGCTATTTTTTTTCTCCGTTTCCATGTTTGTGAATCTCTGCTATATTTTCTGTCTCTCCCCTCCCACTGTTCCAATCCATAAAATGTGTACTTCCTACAATCTGTGACTAATGCAATCTTACGGTATGTGAACCTTTGTCTCCTAGATAGAGGAAAGTGAAGAGGAATGGGGGGTTCCTCACTGTCTTACACTACGAGGTCAACATCAGTCCATCATTGTTGCTGCAAGGTAATTCATTGGAAATGCATGTCCGCAAGCCTTTCACACAGTTGTGCAGGAAGTACAGAGCAGATGGATAGAATTTTATTTTAATTTGCTCTTAAAATCATTCTGCACAAAAATGCTTTCTGCTGCATGAGTAATAGACTTGCTAAAAATGTGAGTAAAACAGAATCATGAATTTGAATATTGTGTGGCAACTCTGATTGTTTTATCCAAACTAAACTTAGAATCAGAAGAAACAGCCTAGTTAGACAAATGTAGACATGAGAACCTAGATTGGGTACCAAACTCAAATTGTGATTAGCTTTTAAAGTGCCTCTTAGCCCGGCTTAAAGCGAATGAAACCTGGATCTCTGTTCGTAGTACCCGTGCTGAAATGGACAAGTGGACTGAGGACATACAGATGGCGATAGATCTGGCAGAGAAGAGCAGTGGTCCCACCCCTGAATTACTGGCTAGTAGTCCACCTGACAATAGTAAGTAGTGTATGAAGAGGAGCTTTTTACCCAAAACTCACTAAAATTCAATGATAATGGAGAAGAAAACATGCCTTGAAATACAGTGCTGCTGTATCATTACCTCAGTGTTGTCATAGAATCATAGAATCTCAGGGTTGGAAGGGACCTCAGAAGGTCATCTAGTCCAATCCCCAATTTTTGCCCCAGATCCCTAAACAGCCCCCTCAGGGATTGAACTCACAACTCTGGGTTTAGCAGGCCAGTGCTCAAACCACTGAGCTATCCCTCCCCCCCAAGTTTTGAAATCTGTTATGAAATCTGCTGGCTGAAGGTGAAAGTAGGCTAATACCTTAGAATTAGGTTCAGGTTCCAGTTTAATGCTTTTTATTGAAGTTACCACTATTTCTGTTCCTTTTGTTTTAATTCAAATGTATAGCAGTGAAACTTAGCTGCATTAAGATAAGTGACTGTAAAACTGTTCTTGAGCATCGTGACTTCAGGACATGTTGTACAGCAGTGCCGGTCTTAGGGAAGTTCTGTTTCAGAACATTAATACAAGCAGGGTTAGAGCCAAAGTAAAATACCTTAGTGAGTGTTGGATGTGTTAGCCTTTTAAACAAAGTTGCCCCTTTTAAGCTTGTTATTTATAGAAGACTGTTGACTAAAATATGTTGATGGAATTGTGAAAATTTAAACCTCTTAGCGCACTGGACCTTCATGTTTAATAATTTTTCCAATCATGTATGTTGCAAGAAAGATGCTTTTTCCCTGAATTTCATAGAATCTCCTGATGAAACTACTGTAGACCAGGAATCAGAGGACGATCTCAGTGCAAGCCGCACCTCACTTGAACGTCAGTCACCACACCGTGGCAACACTACGGTGCACGTCTGCTGGCACAGAAATACCAGCGTTTCAATGATCGACTTTAGTATTGCTGTGGAGGTATCTGCCTCAGAACAATCTGAACTGCAGCTCCAGAGAATGTCTCTTCAGTGACCATCTTCTTTTTACTCTAGACATCGGCCGCCTCTCATTAAATTCAACACCCCTTTATTTGCTTTTTGGAGTTTCAACACAACTACACTAGTGATCCCCTTCTCACAGTCAGATAACAATAGTTTGGCAAAAATGTAAAATTGGATGATTTATTTAGCAATCTCTTAAAATCAATTTGATTCTAATTTCAGAAAAATAACCTGCATTTTTAAATGCTAACTTGATTTTGAAAGTCTTAACTTTCAGATCACACCAAAGAAAACTCCCTTTGAATATTTTTCTTTGCTAATATCTATTGATGACTTACTAGTGCTGAAAGGACATTGTCTCTGGCCTCTGCAGCCTTGTTTTTTGGTTTTCTATACTAACTTACTTTCTTTACTTTAGCCATCTTTCTCTAGGACCTTAATATGCTCACGGCTTATTTTTCTCTGCCTTATTTTTTATTTGCACTTTCCACATCACAGTAAAAACAATGTGATTTTATTTTGATCACAGTTAAACCAATTTCATACAAAATGTTAGGAATCGTGGGAATACTACCTAGAAAGGCCTCAGGTCTTCAAAATATTACACTTAATTACTTTTGTAGAATAGCTGAAATCTAAAAAAGTTCTTTTTCGAGTTTTAAATGTATTTTAAGAAGTTCATGAGTAATTGAAAGAGGATGTAAGAAATTTTGTTTATGGGTTCTGCTTAGGTGTTCCCTCATAACTCTCACTCCAAAACAGAGCAGAGAATGTAAGTTAGATAGGAAAGTAAAGACCAGAGGGAGTCCTAAATGCTATTATCTACCTACAGACCTCTTGGAAATTACGTTGATGCTCAAAGAAAACAGGGAAAACTTAATAGATTGTAAATTGGTTTAGCTTCTTGAAGGCAACGCTAGAACTCCCTTTTCATTGGAAAATGCCTCTAGCTTGCTCTACCTATGGTGAACTGTGGGCCAAGGACTATGCATACACTTTAACTGCAGTGTCTTCTTAAGCCATACTCTTCAATTTACAAGAATAGAGTTACAGCTAATGTAAAAACTTTCAAAAACTAAATGGGGCTAATGTTCACATTATTCATTTCTAGCTGTATTTTGAAACAGAGGGCCTGAAATGCCAGACATTTGACTTGGTACTATTTCCCTTGTACTAGAAAACCTCCCCAGGAGGTAACTAACCCATCTACCTACAAAAAAAAAAGAAAAAGAAAAAGAAAATTCACAAGAGCTTGATTTTGTCCCCTAGGCTTGTTTTCCTAGGATATCAGTATAGTATGTACTAACTAGATGATCTATCAGGCAGTACACAGCATGCAGCTGAATGTGGGGCAAGCCAAGACACCTAATGTTTAACACTTGCATGGTAACTTCCATGCATTTGTTATTATCACATTAGTGTATAAATGTGGCCATTTCTCAAAGCCAATTTAATAACATTTTATTTTATTTTTCTTAACAATTTTAATGGTAAAATATTTAGTTATGTTTTGAGGCCTAACTCACCACTGTACTACTTTTTCCTTCCCACGCTTAAAAAGTTACTAGCAAACAATGGAGACTAAACAATCTAGAGGCACATGTCATCGTGTATACATACATCTTCAGTTGCACAGCTGTTCCCATCCTTGGCAGGTTACCATTCATGCTCACATCACTCAGTGGATGGCTTTCACTTAAGCATTATCGTTTATTCTCTTTCTATGTTTCTCCCTCCTTTCTGTCTTTCTTGTGGTAGAAGATCCTCTAACTGTCAGTGACTGTTCTTCCCTACCTGCTGGACTGATCAGTGATCAGCGGCCTGTTTCCATTTCATATGTCTGCTGGTACCGAATGCAAAGCCTGTCCTTTTATGATATCATCCAGAGTAATGAGGTAACAAAAAAATTAAGGAATACAATTGTGTGTCATTTAGGTCAAACACACCGCAATTCAATTTTAAAACTGAAAAGAGAGAGGCGAGGAGGATTTAAAACAAGGTTTTAAAAAGAAAATTAAATGTAAACCCAGTGCAGGAAAGGGGGTGGGGGAATGCTTTAACATCTTTCCTGGTGAAATGTGTTTTACCTGCTGATTGTTTTTTCTGCTAGTAGCAGTTAATCAGGGCTAGTAGAATTAAATAGTCATTGCTGCAAATTCAGGGGTTAATTGACAGTATTATGTAGTAAGGACCGTGCAATACTTAACATTATACAGCTGTACAACTAGGGGCACAGTGTTGTTGAATAGCAGATTGACGCTTATTTTGCAGGCAGAGAATTGCTCAGCTGGTCCACTAGTACCACATCTGCATTGTAAGGGTATTGCACAATCAGCTCCCAGGCTGCTAAGTCCTTCCTGGGTGCTGTAGTAGCTTTGTTCTATGTTTAAAAAGAGCAGGTAGCAGTACAGCATGCAGAAGTCTTGTAGGAGCCACAGAGCTGTGGAAGAGAGCACTGATTGTACACGTATCTGTGGAGAATGGGTGGACAGAAATAACAGGACAAAAGATAGAAAAAAAAACATGGCAGTAGAAACGCTGCCTCTTGTTAATTATAAAAAAGGAAGCAGTATCTGAAAGAACCACCATTCGGGCACTGTGAAGTGGAGGAGGACTATGGGAGGCTGAGTCACCTAAGCAAAGGACATGGGATCACATTAAAAAGAAGACCAAGGAAATTTGTTCAATTTTTCATTATTAAAAAATCTAATTGCTTCTACTACCACCTCGGGCCCAGGGAGAGAATGGAACATGCAGGCTGAATGAGGTGTGGTACATTAGGCTCCTAAAAACAAACTGACAAAGGCCAAGAATTTTTTTTAAAAGTTATAGTAGTTTAAGACCTGTGCAAAAGAGGTAAAATATGATTTAAAATTTAATTGGTTTTGGTTATATTTCATAGCTTATGTTTAGCTAGTTTAAGAAAAATTTAAATAGCTATTAATAACTGTACATACGGGGCTTAATGCATTAGTGAAGAAAACTGCCCACTAACTGGCCTCTAAAAGAATACTAACTAGTGCACTAGTTTATAAGTAATTAAAAACTTAATTGAAATTATCGTATTAAGCTATCACATCCAACAAAAGGGTTTCTGCATCTAACAAGGTAACAGCAGATCATTTTTCGTACAAAAAATAAATGATAGACAAGCCTCATTTAAAGAATGAGAGGGATTTCTGATTCTGAAAGTTTAATACCAAGTTTAATGACCAATAGGAATAAAATATTAATTTAAATAGAGAAGTAAACATTCTTTACATGAGGTTTGGCTACTTTCCATCATTGTTTATTATTTGGTTGTGCGTGTCTATTTTACTACTTTCTTCCATTTCAGAATCAGCTCTCTGGAAACCTGTTAAGAAAATTCAAGAACAGCAATGGGTGGCAGAAGCTCTGGGTGGTATTCACCAACTTTTGTATGTTCTTCTACAAATCGCACCAGGTAAACAAATTGCACAGGTTTGAAAGGCTTATGTGTTTTAGAGTATAAATACCAATATAAGAATTTAGCAAAAATTCTGTTCTGTGGCAACAGGAAGGAAAAAACTGACATTGTCAGGAGCATTATAGGCAGGGCTGGTAGCATTGCCTATTATTAAAGTTGCCTGACTATATTATTAGTATATAGTTTACGGTACTCTCCCCACTCATTTGACAAGTTGAGGAAAAATGATGTTAGATATTACTACTCATGGTTTAGTGTATGGCCTTCTCATGACACTTCTGCGAACACGCATTGATACAGTTTCATAGGTATATGTCCTTGTGGTTTACAGGCAAATTAAAAAGTTACAGGTCCCAATCCCAAGAAGCTTAAAATCTAAGTTGTACATAGCAATGAATGCCAATTAACTAAGGTAAGGGGATTAGACATAGGCATCTAGGGAAGAGGACAAGTATCAGGGGGTAGCCGTGTTAGTCTGTATCCACAAAAACAACAAGGAGTCCGGTGGCACCTTAAAGACTAACAGATTTATTTGAGCATAAGCTTTTGTGAGTAAAAACGCCCTCCTTGTTGTTTTTTTAGGGAAGAGAACAGAAACCAATCATGAAATAAAACTGTTACTTACCTTACAATAACTGGTTCTTCAAGATGTTTTGTCTACATGGATCCCACTCTAGGTATGCACGTGCCCCAGGTGCACAAAAGGTGACTTTTGGACAGCAGTGTCTGTTAGGGTTGCCCGATCACCGTGCATGTCCTCATGCTTCTCATCTGAAGGTATAAAGGGGCAAAGCAGCCCCAACTGTCATTCAGTTGCTTCACCAATACAAAATCCCCAACGCCAGAGGACTCCACTTTAGTGGGGGAGGACAGATTGTGGGATCCCAGTAGACAAAACATCTTGAAGTACACATTTACTGTACGGAAAGTAACCACTTTTTTTGAGTATTTGTCCACACAGATCCCATACTAGGTGAACAGCAAGCAATGGGCTCTGCAAGGTGATGGGTACTGGAGTCCTATTTAAATAAGGACTGTAAGACTGGCCTGCATCTGATTTAGAGGCCGATTCTAGAGAATAATGGCTTGTAAAGGTATGTATGGAGCTCCAGCTAGTAGCTCTACCAGATCTCAGGTACAGAGATGCCTGGGAGGTTACTTGGGCTCTAGTGGAGTATGCCTTGATTTGAGAAGGTGGCATTAACTTACTGAGTTCATAATAAATTCTAATGCCGTCCAACACCTATTTTGAGAGTCTCTGTGTTGAAACAGCCTATCCTCTGGATCTGTTACCAAAAGATACAAGTAGTCTTGGTGATTTGAAGTAGGTGTTTTGTCCTACTGAAGTAATATGAGATAGCCCTTAATACATCCAAAGTGTGGAGTTTAGCTTCTGCAGGAGAAGAATGGGGTCTTGGAAAGAACATTGGTTACATGAATAAAATTATTTTTATTTGGAATCCCATGACTGCTTTAGGCAGAAATGTCAGGTGAGGACAAAAAGTAACTATTATCCTTGTTTGAGTGATGGCTCCTATGTGTATTCCACTTGAGGTGCACATGTGGGGGGGTATGCACCTGAGACCAGAAAACTTATCATGTCCATTGGTCTGTGCCTACATCTTGCACCATCTTGTGCTCTGAACCAAGGGCATAAGGGCAGAGGAGACTGACTGACTGCCTCTACAGTTACTTTCTACTACTTGTTGTCTGAGAAGGAAAATCTCTAGTGTCTGCTTCTTTAGCTAGCATTCTTTGTTTTATTAATATAAATAGTCCTCCTGTTCTGAGAACAGTTTGATTAATTTTAGTGTGAGGGTTAGTTTTTAGTGGTGTGAGTTAGTAATCCCCTCCAGGATTCAAGATCTCTGCATGGTTTCCCCTCGACTTTCCTGGTCAGTGATGACCTTAACATTTATGTATTGCCTGAGGAAAGCTTACGTCCCCTCCAAGCATAGTATCTGCCAATCCTTCCCTCTTGGAACCCATCAATCCTGTGAGTTCAGATTTCGAATGTTCCTGATGGATCATTTGATGCTGCTGCAGTCCAACCCTGGCCCATCTGGCAGAGATACTGAGAAGTGCTTCTTTGCGCATGGTTGTCTCGGGCTGCAGGACCACTGGGACGAAGTTAAGGACTCTGGCAGTAAACAAGGCAGACAAGGACACTCTCACAAGGACAAATGTGGGAAATGCCTCTTGTCTGAGGATCTCTCCCTGACCCATTCTAAGTTGGTTGAGATTCTGCATCCCATTACAGGTGCGTCAGGAGCTCAGAAGGAACATGTTACTGGTTCCTCAGCATTAAGAGAGCCCTGGAACTGTCAACAGCAGAACTAGCAGGACCATTCTTTGCACCAGAGAAGGAAAGGATCAAGTGGGTGCCTTCTATTTCATTGGTACTGACTCGTGTAGCGGAGGAATCATCGGTAATAAGAACCAATGTCCACTCTATATTAGAACTGCCAATAACAGAAGCCCTATTGTCCCACTAGCTACAGGGGTCAGATATTAAGTTCCTCTGGAATAGTATATTTATGCAGGCCTGGAATCAATCTGGACCTAGCAAGAGAGGTTCTGATACCAGTAGTTCAACACTCACCAGTACCATCCACCACTGGTATCAACAGTGCTGTCCATTGATACAGAGGCCTTGTAGTCCTTGGATGAATCTGAGATCAGTTGGAATGCTTTGCTGAGCTTATCGTCCTCACTGGATGAGATGGTCACACCATCACCACTGGATGATTATAAACTGTTCCAGGACATCCTAAGGAGAACTGCAGATATGCTCCAGATCTCCCTGGAAGAAGTACAGGGTACCTCATAAGTTACTGGACATTCTCCAGAATGCAGATCCTAGTAAGATGGCATTACCAGTGAGGCTTTAGTACTGGCCACTCGTCACCTACATTCCCACTATAAAAAGAATGGAGAAGAAATATGTTGTACTATATACAGGTGTTTAATAATTGTTCTTCAATCCCGCTCTGAATTCTTTGGTGTAGGCTGTCACTGAAAGGGACAAGCAACACCAACCCAGATCTACACCCATGGATAAAGAGACCAAACGCAAAGAATGTCGCTTCTGCAAGTTTACAATTCTGTATAGAAAACTATCAGGCTTTAATGACAAACTATGATTTTGTTAATTATAATTAAGTTCTCTGAATTTGTCAACAAGCTGCGTAAGGAACACAGGCTGCAGTTCCAAGCAATCATTGAGGAAGATAAATTGATAGTCAGATCTGCCCTTCAGGCTGCGGTAGATCCAATGGACACAGCTTCCCACCTGATGGCAACATCTAGTCATGAGATGGGCTTTGTGTATCCAATCCTCTAGATTCCCCAAGAAAGTCTAATCAACCATGGAGGATCTTCCCTTCAAGGAAATTAACCTGTTCAAAGAGACAGCAGGTGAATTATTACATACCCTCAAAGGCTCAAGAGCAATGTGTGCTGTCTGGGTATTTGTACCCTGGAACCATGGAGAAAATATCCTAAGACTGTCTTGCCATCAACAATGCTCTTCTCCTCAACCTTTCTACCATCTGAAGGCTTATGACCCCTTTCTAGAAAGCATGAAAGACTATAGCACAGCACCATATAACGTCAGACAGATGGGTACTGGCAATCATGGCCACTGAACACACAATAGAGTTCCTGCCAATTCCCACTCCCAAGCCCCCTTTTCATGGACTCCTTTCATGAGAGTTTACTCAGGCCGCTATAATGTTGGTACCACACCAGCACAGTGAAAAGGGTTTTTATTCAAGATATTTCCTTATCCCCAAGAAGAAAGGAGGCTGGAGGCCTACACTAGATTTCAGACAGCTGAATATCTTCATCCACCTTCCGAGATTCCAAATGATCACCCTGGTCTCTGTAATCCCCTCACTGGACAAAGAGCTATTTAAACTAAAGGACAAAGTTGATGCAAGAACAAATGGGTATAAACTTTAGATCTGTGTATCAACACACAACAGAGACAGCATAAACAAGGAGATTCCCATCCCAAAGGAGATTATGTCTTCATTAGATTGGCGCAAACAACTGGATTAGATATGCACAGGACTTCCATTCTCTGCATCTCTTCCTTTGAAGATTCTGATCATGGATGCTTCCATGCAGAGGTGGGGAGCAAACCAGGATCTACTGGAAAACTGTGGAAAGTAGTCACTTCTTGTAATCCCTTCATATCAATGTGCTGGAAATCCAAAATATTTGACTGGCATGCAGAGCATTCTTACCTCTCTTTGGGGGGCTTGCCATGTAAGTGCTTACAGACAATACTATGCAAATGCATTACCTCGACAGGCAAGGATGTTACCCAGAGTTTTGCTGAACCCAAAACTCTTGGTAACTTTACTCTTTGTGAGGCAGTGGCAGGAAATAAATAAATGGGGACACAGCCATGTGGCCGATAGGTCATGCAAGCAGGCAAACAAAAGTTCTTTCACTCAAACCGCCTACTTTATTTAGTCTCCAGCACTTACACACATTCTGCTTAGGAATTTATCATGGAAAGTACGTCAAGCTGTTCTCAATAAAGAATGTTATAAACAGGTGCGACACCAGACAGAGAGATTGAATTAGTCCAAACAGAAGTGGCCTATTGAAATGTCAAGGACTGGGGTGAGCTCATACTTGGTAAACAAGAAAATGTGGAAACAAGGTTACCTATGTCAGGTTTGGTCTTACAGAAATGGATTTAATTGATGGACAAAATAATGAGGGGATGGGCTTTTCCATTCATCGTGCCCCTTTTGGCATCTTAAAGATAGAGACTTTGTGGGGAGAAGGGCAGAAAGAGCAGATAGAGGCTACTGAAGCAAGCTTCACCATCATGGCTGCCACCCCTGCCATCTCTTGGGCCCCCACGATTTTCTCATGTTGATCCTGAGAGATGTCCTGACCAGACCAGGCCAGGGAGAGGGATCCAGATGACATCACCAGTTCCAGCTGTATCTCAGCACCATCTAGGATGAAACAGAATTGGACTCAGCAGCAGCAAGAACTCATCTCAGCTTTCTTCTTCTTTTACTCAAAAGGACATCTTTGATAGCATGTGGGAGAGACTGTCAATTAAGGGAGATTTTCCTTCTAAAACTCCCTCCAGCAAAAAGGGATTTTTGTTGCTTTACATTTCAAATGTTTTAACTGTTCCTTCTTTTCTGTATCTTTAATAAACTGTTAAAAGATGTTTTTTAATGGTGTATTTGCTATGGTACTAAGCAGCATACCAAACCCTGGACCTTATTTAACACTGTTTAATGTTGGACAGTGGCTGGGTTATATGAACACCTTTGACCCATCTAAATTCAGTCCATACATTAATTAATAAATGCAAGCTTTGGCAGAGTGGTACTCAAGTCAATATTTCAATAAGACTCTTCTTTCTTACCTCCAAGCAAGGATACCGCTTGCTAGTCACCAAAAGTGGAATCAGTGTGGAACCCATTTGAATTCTAGTTTTTCAAAATGTTGTATATACAGACTCCATGACCTGCTCTCTGGCTCTGCTACTCGCCATCCTGAAACTTTGGATTTTTACTATGAAAGGAATTGAGAGATAGTTGAGACCATCCTGCCCCTTAAATGCTCAGTTACAGGGGGTTGTGATGGCTCCCAGGGCATGTCCCCAGTTGACACTATTTAATCTTGTGCACCAAGTGTAGCAGCTGTGTGGACAGCACAAGAAGAATCAGTTAGTATAGTGCAGTGACTCAGAACCAAGGTAAATTTCCTAAAGCAATTTAAGCTTTATGCTAAAAAACTATTAACTACACCAGGAACAATAAGAAATCTCTGTAGCCACGGGGTAGCAAAGGAGTGAGGAAGTTCCATCTGGAAATGAGAGGTGATTAGGGATGTTCTACCCTTTATGCCCTTGGGACTCCAGGACATGTGTGGCCCTTAAAGCCAAAGAACTCTTATCTAGTGCATAAGCTCTTAGAGTGGACTCCATGTAGCCAAATACTCAAAGACGAAGTGCTTGTTACAGCCTGTAGCTACCTTTGCAGGTGACAGTTCAATAGGATTTTTACAGCTAGAAAGTAGCTTTTAAAGGATGCAAGGAAGATCGATGATGGGTGCTCTCTTTAGAAACAGCTAAAGCACCCTATGCTAAACACCTTTTTGTTGGGATGAGGCTATTTGAGCATAATAAATCTTTTGCAGAAAAATAAAAATCACAGCTTTACAAAATGCATAGGGCCCTCTCATTTAAGATGGGTTGCATGTAGCAAGAAGAGGGGGATTAGGTTTAGCACTGTAAACTAGTGAGTGAATGTTAATTTTGACATTACACAGTATAGATTTGTTCTCATGAAATACAGCATCAATTAAAGCCACATCTGTGCAACATGACCTGTTGATCAAACAAATATTTTTCTATATAAGTGTGGGAAATATTTAAATGTGTTTCTATATTTGAAGTTTTGCGGTGCAAAGTGCACTAGATGTCACAGCATTTTTCATCTTTTGTTTCTAGGACAATCATCCTTTAGCCAGCCTTCCTCTCCTGGGGTATTCACTTACCATTCCTTCTGAATCTGAGAACATTCACAAAGATTATGTTTTCAAGTTACATTTCAAATCCCATGTGTACTACTTCCGGGCTGAAAGTGAATACACATTTGAAAGGTATGTCAGTTTTCTGCTAAGTGGTGAGTTTGTGCCAGGTCATTCCAATGATGTTAGGTCAAATGCAAGCAAAGTGAACTGTTGCAAGAGTCAATACAGCCAACTCATTCATCATAGTTAGAAAATTATACTACTTTATCAAATTGAATATGCTGTTGCAAAGTAAGGTACCAGGAGACAGCAAATGGAGGCTAGTTCTCTGAGCTGCCATACATTTTTTGAGCAAAAGCTCTTATTCACCAAACTGTGTTATATACCAGAAATAAAAGTAAAGTTAGTTCACTTAAAAACTATCTGGCTGAATGTGCAGCACCAACACAGGCAGAGTAATGTGCATCAGTACATTTTATTTATGGAGTATAAAACAGATGAGAAAACAGGTGTCCACCTAACTAGCATTCAGTACTTGTGCAATATATATGCTGCCTTCACCCCAGATGTCTCTCTTGTTTTATACTTAGTTTGTAAATGCTTTGGGGCAGGGATCATTTTGTTATTGTTTGTACAGTGGGGTTCTGGTCCATGACTCCTAGGTGCTATGATAATACAAATAATGTTAGTTGCTTCACTTGCTATACCCATCTGTCTCTGTGTATATGTTACACAGTTTTGCACACCCCACAATTCCAAATCACCAGAAGAGAGACAGGGTGTAAATAGGCCAGAAAACTGGTACTAACCCCAACTCTCCACTGAATTTGCTTTCACCAAGAATAAGCTTGTTTTGGCTAAAGCAAAGATGTTATGTGTAAGATGATGATAAAGTTTGGAAGTGCCTCATTTAAAGTATTATATTGTTAATATGAATTTTTTATGTCTGTTGGGCTGAACATGTTACGGTGTTAAACAATTTAAGGGATTTTTTGTAATACCTGAGAATTATACCAACTGAAGTCAAATATCAACCAAACATCTAGTTTTTTTCTATAGAAAGTATCTTTTCCCTAGAATACTGCTTTAAATTAACCTGACTCAATTGGTGATGGGACTCTTACAAGAACTGTCCTACCTTCGTTTCAGAAGGAGAGCATGCATTGAAACCAGTTCACTACTGTAAACTGGGAAGAGCATCCTGTGACCCCTGAAAATAAGAATGTGCAGTGTAATGGACAGTATAGTGTAGTTTAACAGCGTATGTTTTCAGAAAGCCTTCCTCGGCTATTTACCTCATTTTATCTTCCCCCCACAGATGGATGGAAGTGATCCGAAGTGCCACCAGCTCTGCCTCACGCACCCGTGTTCTAAGTCATAAAGAGTCTCATGTGTATTGATGGCTAAACACGCACCAAGCTGACCATTCTAGCAGTTGCTGCTTTTCTAGAAGACATTTGAATATATTTTCTTCCTTAAAATTTAGTACAACTGTTTAAAAGCAAAAACAGCACCACAAGTGGTTTTGCAGCAACTTTGATTGCCTCAGCAAAGCTGTGTAAATCTTTCACACCTTCCAAATAGTTAACCATCATCCTGATGGCAGCAATTAGTTTCATGTCCTGTATTTTTTGTCATTGTGTCTGCTGTTTTTTAGCTTGTGCCAGTATTAAAATATTGTCCTTATTCGAGTGCCAAATGCCAAAAGACATTTCCTTGCCTCAAAGATTGCACCTGAAAAACAGTACAAACTAATTTGTAACTTCACAATCTCTTTTCATAAACTTTTTTTAACATGAATATCTGTAGACTGCTGGATTTTCACAGTATACAATACAAAGATACACAGTAAGCAGTCTAACAGCAGTGAGGTAATTTTCAGATTTAATTTTTCAGTCTTTCTACATACTATTCAAGGAATTACTAATTTTCTATCTTGAACAGTTTACAGCTCACCAATCCCATTTCATTTTGGGGTTACATATTCATATAGTATAAATGAACTATAGGATTTATCTTGCCTTTTTCTGGGTGCAAGTTGACCAAAATTGTGCGTCTGTTAGTTTTGAACAGGGAATACTACTTGCAAGATTAATAGTTTTAAAAATGATCAGTGCAATATTATTTGGGCTATTAATGTACTGTGAATGGTGTGTACAAGGAGAAATTAAAGGCTACTGTGGTGTTTTGCTGTTTGTTTTACAAACTTGACAAAACCTGTATGCTGCAAGAACCACACCTATTTGTGACTGAGTAAATTGAAGTGGTTTTGGTAATTAAAGTGGACTCAAACACTATAAACGGATGGTACTACTTTTCCAAGCTTTCATGATACCTGCATCTGAGTGCAACTGTGTTTCATTTTTAACAGAAGATCTGTAGTGAGCTACAAACTTTTTTGAAGCTCTAGTCCCTCTAGAGTGGTACTAATAGCTCAACAGATTATTGCTTTGTTAATATATAGATAGTGAAAGCTATACACATCCGCTGAGATATTTACTCCATTTGGCATAATTATCTATATATTTTATCTAAGAGCATGTTTGGATCATCCATTGGTCCAATCAGAATTTCAAGAATTTGTTAGTGATCAGTCAGTTTTCTTTGTTGTTTATATTAGAAACACAGGTTCAACCTACTAAACACACAGCTCTGTCCCAGTTAAGGGCTCCTTTCGGGGAACACTGCATGAAGCCAGAAGGGCTTGGATCAATATGGGAACCATAAAGAAAGGAGCTGGGGATTATTCTACCACCATTTTTTTTTATTGTGTAGCTACTGGATTTGTTAATCACTTGTCCTTACACTATGTATAAAATGGTTAAGTATTGCTCACAACAAAAGGGAATAAAATACCTCACAACACAATCAAGCATACTGCAATTTCAAGGCAAAACTTTGTCATTTGTCTTTTTTTCCCTAAAAATGTCAGTGAATTTTTAGTGCTCCCAAGAAGTACCAAATTGCTTCAGGTTAATGCTGAAAAGTTATTTAGATTTAATTTGTACACCTATGCCAACATTTTCAAAAATAAGAGACTTACATTCTAAATCCTTATTATATACATGGCTGGGTCCTCTTGAAAATCCCACCCAAGTGACTATAGTCCTACATCAGGGCTAGCAGTTTGAAGTGTGGTTGAATAATTTCAGCTTTCCTGATTTATATCAGAAGGCAGTGTTAGCTGCAAATATAGCACAAGCTAGCTGTTCATCAGTTTTGTGTGTGGTGTTCTCACTGCCAGGATGTTATAGGCCCAGGAGTTGTCTTTGTTGGCATAAATTTCTTAGGAAACTAGAGATTTTTTCTATTTGTTAGCAGACATATACATAAAGAAATAAGTACAAATAATCTTTACTTTCTATTTTATAATCTTACATTTCTAAGGAGCTAGCAATATGTAAATAAAATCGTGATTTAAAGTTTATTTTAACTACCCTGAAAAAAGTTTAGTGATTACTAAACACTCACAAAGTGAGCATTCAAGCAGTTACCTGTGCTTTTCCTTTGAGACCATACCTTTCTTAACATGCTCTGTATGTTGAACAGCTCAAAACTTTATCTTACTGTAGGGGATAATATCAAATTATTGTACAGACTGAATACCAAAAATATTACAGTAGGTATGTTTACAGCTAAAGGTTGTTGTTTTGTGAACTATATTTAGTTATAAACATTTTAAAAAGGTTGATTTAGATAAGGGAGAACAACTAAGCCACAGAGAAACTAAATGGAAAACTTTGGAAGTCTGGACTTTGGAGAACCCATAGTACTGACTCTCTGTTAGAGATTTAGACAAAGTGAAGAATACTCACCAACGCTAGGGAATCTGTAAAGAAGGTGCATTGCAATGTCCCAGAATTTATTTGAAATGTGAATATGGGTGTGTAGAGATAGGAAACAGAGAATAAATAACCAAACATAGGCTTGCGAATAATCAACAGCAGGTTTGAAAAATCCAAACAACATTTTAACACAGATTAGCAAACGGCAAACAGTATTGCTTGGACAAGTTAGGTAAGGGGTGAGAGATTCTAGGAAATCTTTATCAACTAGTACTGATACTTTTAAAACTACAATAGTTAGGATATAGGAAGGAAGGTTTAGTACCTTTACTTCAAGAGACCAGAGCTCAAATCCACCCCTAAGATTGCTGTAAACGATTTCCAGAGTGTGTCTAGGACATTTTTTATATATATATATATATATATATACACACACACACACACTATACTGTAGATAGAACAAGTGTGCGCTGTCAGCCACCTAATTTTCTACTTTCCAGTGGTCATTTTTCCCCTTCAAAGAGAAGATGTATGTGTGTTGAACCACTTTGCTGACCGAGTTTAATTGTAAGCAGCTTTTTATCTCAGTTTCATGAGCTCTACTGATTATACAGTCAATAAAATAATAGCTAGCTTACTCTTAAAGATACTTTTTTTTTAAATCAAATGCAGTTTTGATAATTTATTGTGGGAAAGGGCAAAATGCTTCAAATTCTACCTTTCATTTAATTTGTTTTCAAATTTAAAAATTCACCCACCACAGCTTCTTTAGGCAAATGTACAAACAATATTTAATACTGCTAAAAAGTAAACTAGACACCCTACATCCAGAATACAGCATGAACCTACTAACATTAGGCAAAGACTAAAAAGATTAGCTTTTCATAGTGCCCTGAAAGTTAAATTCAGGCTGGCTTAGAAGGAAGCAAATTACAAACTCAAGGCCTCGTTACTGAAAAAACGACGGTAGTAGCTGCCAGCCATTCAGATTTAGGGACATCACACATGGCTATCCATTATAAAATGGCGAGAGAAGGGGTTTCTCACATTTCTAGGGTTCAAACTTTGTCAAGATTTAAAGCTCAATATTGTATATGCTATCTGCCGTACATCTTCACACTTCTGTTTTCCAAACTAGTTTTTTTTAATCTCGCACATCTGATCTCTTATCAGCATGTGACACTTCTAATTTTCACTGTGTTCTCAGTATTTTTTTCCATTCTTTTAATGGTGCCAAGTATTTTATTTACAACTGCTGGGCACTGAGTAAAAAACTTATCAAACCAATCCACAAACCTAAGAGATCTGATTTGTTTAAAGAGTTCCTTCTCATGTGACACATTGCCCAGTGTCTTAGGGCCTTCTGAGGTAGCTCAGTCCCTTAGTTGAGTCAATAAATTGGCAACTCATATTCAGAGTATTAAAGTTATTTAATTACTATACACTAAGGGGCAGATCTCAAAGTACATCATAGCTACACCACAATTTACACCAGCTGCAGATATGACTGTAGGTTTTAGTACTGATCTCTAGGGCACCCCCATCTATCCTTTATAATAATTAAATATTTTTTCTTACGCTTTGCTTCCTTTATAATAATTAAATATTTTTTCTTACCCTTTGCTTCCTATGTCTTAACTAGTTTTAAAATCCAGAACAGGACTTTACATCCTATCCCACAGTTACCAAATTTCATTCATAGCTTTGTGAATGGGAGATGCACAAACCTTTTGGCTATCTAAGCATCCCATATTCATCAGTTTTATTTTATTCACTATTCTCTTAATGGCTAATAAAATGAAGAGGCACACTTACTGTTACAATAGCCATGGTAGATTGTCCGTCATGTAATAGTTAAGAACAAGCAGTCAGTGCTAGAATTTTAAAGCACCTATTGGAGAAGTATTTTGGCATTGAAGATTTAGGGAGAGATTTTCAAAGGCACAAATGGCAGTTAAGACCCTAACTCTATAACTTTCAGTATCACCAACCAACATTCAAGAATATATACAACAGAACTTACATTTTGGAGGCCAAAGCCTGCAGTTCCTCCCTCAGCTGAAAATAGAGCATTTTTAGCTGAGTTGTAGAGTACAGCATTTTGCCCCTTATTAGTAACTCAGCTACCTAGTTTGGTAGTTTGTTCTGAGCTCTTAAACAAATGTCATCCCAGTTTTATTACAATTTACATTTCTTAAATCAGTCTATGGCTTATGCCTCATTTTCTCTACCTAGGAAGAGTAAGCCCAGGGCAGAATTTTTTTTCATCAACCTCTGAGGAGAAGATCAACATATAGCACTATTGCTGATGCCAGCAGAGATCTGGCTAAATACTGATGCAGCTTCCCAGTATTTAACCTCCCCATCCAACCACTTCCCCATATTTTTTCCTTTTAAGTTTCCCTGCAGTGGTACAGAACAGAAGTTTAAAATGAGTGTTCTTACCTGTCAATATGATTTCTGCATCGACACATTAAAGCTTTTTCAAATAACCAGTCAAACAGGAATTGTCAACTACAAGAATAAAGAATTTTTGGCAACAGTTTTCCAGCTGTCGGTTCACCCAGAAAATACTATGAAATAAAAGCTAATAAAACAGGATTGACATTAAAGATGTCATACTATTATAACATGAATTTATCTTACACACAGTTAAATAATTTATCAACAGCATACTCAGTTGCATACCAGAATACTATCCACACAAGCCTAGGCGCCAGCAGACATGCCTCTTCACCAAAGACATACG
The DNA here is from genome assembly GCF_965140285.1 of Lepidochelys kempii. Taxonomy (NCBI): domain Eukaryota; kingdom Metazoa; phylum Chordata; order Testudines; family Cheloniidae; genus Lepidochelys; species Lepidochelys kempii. The sequence continues at coordinate 99,629,574 of NC_136380.1, forward strand.
CTCAACCACTTCAAGTGCTGGATGATGCCACTGTAATGACTCGGGTAGTTATTGAGATAGCTGTCACAAGTATTAATCGATTTGTGGTGGCAGGAAACAAGACAGGGAACAGAAGGATGTGACTCTATAGAGCTACAGCAAACCTATAAATTATAGGCAAGTTGTGGTGTGTAGCATTCCTTTCCACCCCTGGTTCAACTCAGATATCATAACTTAAAAATACAGACCATTTACCAGACAGGCCATGATTCTTTCAGCATTCCAAAAATTGTGGGCCAGGCTGTCCAAGATAATTCTAGTACGTTGGTATAGACAACAAAACCACACCATTCCCTTTTTCAAGCAATGGATGGAACTTTTCAAATTGGTGAACTAAAGAGGCAGTTTCACTTAACAGCCATTTGGCATTAAGGAAAGATTAATAACCATTTTTTCCGTAGCTGCTGTTCTTTTAGATGTGTTGCACATGCCCATTCCACTGTAGGTACGTGCGTGCCCCGAGCACAATCACCAAAAATTCCCCCCTTGGTCCTACCTATTGGGGCAGCTTGGGCGTCTTTTGGTGCCATGTGCTCATCACACCAGTACAAAGGGCCCAGCCAACCCTGTCCCTCCTCGGTTCCTTCTTTCTAGCCAACTCCAATGTAGAGGGAGTAGGAAGCTGGGCTGTGGAATGGACATGTGCAACACATCTAGAACAACAACAATTACGGAAAGGTTAGTAACTTTTTTTTCTTCAAATGCTTGCACATGTCCATTCCACTATAGGTGACTCCCAAGCAGTTACACAGGAGGTGGGATCTGAGTTCATGGACACGCTGACTGTAAAACAGCTTGGCCAAAACTGGTATCGTTCCCTTATCTGTTGAATAATGGTGTAATGGGCAGTAAATGTATGCACTGACAACTAGGTCACAAATGTGCTGAATAGGTACCTGTGATATGCCGCTGATGCTTGCACCCTTGTGAAGAGGGTGATCAGGATAGCTGGTGGGGGAACACCCACCACCTCAAAACACGTGTGAATGCACAGTGTAATACAAGACCAAATTCTCTGAGCAGGGATGAGGAGACTATTCTTCTGTCAGCTACCGCTATGAAGAGTTGGGTGGATTTACAGAATGGTTTGGTCCTGTCTCCATAGCATGCAAGGGCACATCTGATGTCCAGCGTTTGAAGACATTGCTCCTGCCTATTTGCATGAGGCTTTGTGTCAAAAACAGGTAGGAAGATTGCCTGATTGCTATAGACCTGGGAAACCACCTTCAGGAAAAAGCTAGAGTGGGGAGGTAGCTGCACTTTATCCTTAAAGAAGAGAGTGTATGGCGGTTCCGATATGAAGGCATGGATCTCCAAGACCCTTCTGGCCAAAGAAATGGCCACTAAGAAAGCCACCTTCCAGGAGAGGAATGACAAGAGGCCCGTTGCCAATGGCTCAGATGGGGAACCCATAAGATTTGATAAGATCAGGTTTAGGTCTCATGGAGGGACGGGTTCTTGAATGTGGGAGTATAGTCTTTCCAGGCTCCTTGAGGAAATGGATAGACATCTTGTGGAAAAAATGGACCAGTTATCCATCCAAGGGTGGAATATCGAAATCACTGCCAGGTGAACCTTAATTGAGGAGATTACTAACCTTGGCTGTTTCAGGCATAACAAATACTCATGAATGTCCTGCAGAGATGACTGCGTGGGCGAGACTTAGGGTTGCCAAGTTTGGTTGGACGAATTCCTGGAGATTTCATCACATGACAGTCTTTAACTAAACTATTAATCTTTAATTCCTGGACACTCCAGGACGGTTGGCAACCTAGCAAGCCTCCATGGTGGGAAGCCCATATGGAGAACCATTTCCATGATAGAAGGCTTCCTGCTACCTAATAGGACGTGTCCAAACAAGCCAGCTCTCTGGAATTTACCCATGGAGCTTCCAGACTGTCAGGTGGAAGGAGCTGAGGTTTGGGTGAAGCAGTCAACTGTGATCCTCAGAGATCAGGTCTAGATGTAGAGGGAGCTGAAATGTAGCCACCACTGTAAGGCCTAGCACAGTGACAAGCCAAGCAGGGGCTATTAGAATTACTCAGGCCTGGTCCTGCTTGATTTTCAGCAGAACCTTCTGCGCCAGAAGGATAAGAGAGAAAGTGTAGTACAGGTGACCTGTCCACGAGAGTAAGAAGGTGTCCATGAGCACACTGTGGCTGCGGCCTTGCAAGGAGCAAAACTACTGACACCACCTGTTGTGCCAGGTTGCAAACAGGCCTATCTAGGGAGTCCCCAACTGCTGGAGAACATCTCTCATTATGTCCGAGCGAAGGGACCACTCATGACTGGGGAAAGACAGGCTGAGGTGATTGGCCAGCTCATTCTGCACTCCCGGAAGGTGAGAAGCCTCGAGGTGGATTGAGTGGGCAATGAAGAAGCTGAATTGCTTCCTCACACAAAGGGAAAGAGTGAGTCCCTCACTGCCTGTGCAGGTAAAACATGGCTACCATGTTGTCCATGAGAACCAACATGCTCTTGCCCGTAACGTGAAGTAGGAATGCCTGACAAGCCAGATGAACTGCCCTGAGCTCTCCGATTTTGATGTGTAGTCATAGGCGCTTTTATTTTTCCTGGTGGGTGTTCCGCCCCTACTCCACCCCCTCCCTCGAGGCACCACCCTCACTCCACCTCTTCCTGCCCCACCTCTCCCCCAACGCCCCATGCCAGCTGCTGAATAGCAGCCCCGCTGAACAGCTGTGGCTGGTGGGTGTGACTACCCCCACTATTTTTTCCCATGGGTGCTTGAGCCCTGGAGGACCCATTGAGTTGGTGCCTATGCCTGATTCTCTCCTCACTTGTAGCAGTGTAAATCAGGAGCAACCCCAATGAAATCAGTAGCTCCAAACTCCTCCCTGGACTCAGCTGATACCAGTTCCTTGAACTTGAGCATCGAGTTCCAGGAGTTGAAGCTATACCTGCTCAAAATTGCCTGCTGATTGGCAGTGCTGAGTTGCAGCCCTCCATCAAGTACACTTTACACCCAAACAAGTCCATGTGCTTGGCATCCTTGGACTTAGGCGCTGGGGTTTGTTGCCCCTGCCTCTCCTTCTCATTCACTGCTGCGGGTGTGTGAAGAAATGTTCATACCCCTTCCACGGATGAAGTATTTCCTTTCAATGCCTTTGGCGGTGGGAGGGATGGAGGCCGGGGTCTGCCAGAAGGTCTTGGCATTGGCCTGTATGGCCTTGATGAGGGGCAGAGCCACCCTCGAAGGACCTTCCAGGGCCAAGATGTCAACCATCAGGTCCTCCAACTCCTCCACCACCTCAGCCTGCAGACCCATGTTGTGCACCACCCTCTGGAGGTCCTAGTGGGCACGGTTGTCTTTGTGGGGTGGTCCAGAAACAGAGGTTCCTGCAAATGTCCTCGTCCAGGGAGGAGGACGAGGAGGCTAATGGGAGAACAGGGTCCTCTTGCCCCTCTTGCTCTCCAGGGACCTCCCATCCTGTCTCGCTGTCTGGACCATGTAGATGCGGATCAGGTTCAGAAACTGGAGTTGGTTCCATGGTGGGGGAAGGGGGCGAGGGCACAGCACCTCGTCAGTACACCAAGGGGTAGGGTAACTGGTGGAAGCCTCAGGCACTCGTGGTTCTGAGGTGGCCCATCGGGAACCTTTAGATTGGGTGCTATGCTTGGTGGTATGCCCATGGGGTACAAGATGGACACTGCACAGGTCCCTGCCACTGTGCAAGCCATGACCCTGCCCACACCTCAGACTGTCTGCGGCCTGACTGGTGCCATCCCCGCTCGGAGTATCTAGAGCTTGTCTCCAAGTCCGGAGATTGGGATTGGGACCGTGATGGCCAGGGAGGTGCTGAGTGGAGCTGAACCGACGCCGAGCTGGGGAGTGGTGCTGCAATACCGGAGAGCAGTGCCATGATCTGGACCTTCATGGGGTCGCTGAATGGTACCGGCGCCTGGAGTGGGACCTCCTATGCGATGGGGATTGACACACGGATTGGCGTCGGGAGCACTGCCACAAGTCTGAGCGGTGCCAGGACTCCGAGCAGTGCTGAAGGACAGAGCATCGCTCGTTTCCCTCGACATGGTGCCACTCAATGTGGTACTGGAGGTTTGGCTCAAAGGGTGGGTGACCTCGGCGCTGTCATGGCAAGGTATCCCTTGTGGCCTCAATGGTAATTCCATCTCCTTGATTACCTGGGCTGGGGGGTCCAATGGTATTGGACTCGACAGTCCCCCTTGTGGGGCCGAAGTCAACGGTGCCATCTCGGCACTGGGTGCTCCTCTCAAGGACGCTCCCCCTTGGCCAGCTCCCCCTTGCCAGCTTGGCAAGCTGCTCCTCCCTTGCTTCCACTGCTGCTTATGCACCAGGGAGTGGGAGCGGTGCCGGGTCGATCCTGCTGGTTTCGGTGCCAGGGAGTGGCGGTGTCGTGGGTCTCTGCCAGACTCCTTTCACAGTGCCGCTTCCACCACTGTCGCCAGAGTGCTGCACACCGATGAACTCTGCACCGGGTCTTGCCATACCACTGGAAGCTGTGGTCTAAGTGCCACCTCCATAAGGAGCTGCTTGAGGTAAAAGTCTTGCTCCTTTTTAGTTCTGGTGTGAAACCCTTTACAAATCCTGCACTTGTCTGCTTGGTGAGCCTCCTCCAGACACTTTAAACAAGCATTGTGGGGGTTACCCGTTGGCATGGGCTTGCTGCAGGACTTGCAGGGCTTGAACCCTTGGGACTTGGGCATGTAAGCCTTCCCAAGGAAACCGGTCGGGATAGAGGGTAAACCTCCCAGCCCAACAGCTAACTAAGAACTAACAAATATGTACAGAGAACAAACAAAGAAACAAAGCTAGGGAAACACGGTAGAACTTGCAAAGCAAGACACCACAATTCCAATGACCGTCACTGGCAGTGAGAAGGAACTGAGGAGGCACCAGGTCAGCAGGGTCATATATTGACCTCCATGAAGGCACCACTCCAGGGGGCTCCACAGCCGACCTGACAGGTGCTGCTCGGGGAAAAACTTTCCAATGACTGTGCATGTGGTGCGCACACACCTAATTGGAATCTAAATGAGCAATCACTCGAAGAAGAACTTTAATTGCTTAAGGTAGCCCGTTCAACTGATGTAGGTCTAAAATAGGTCAGACACCACCCTTCGCTTTCGGGGTTAGGAAATAACTGAGTAAAACCCCTTCCCAGTTAAATCCTGTGGAACCTCTTCCATGGCTCCCATGCGGAGGGGAAAAAATGCATCTCTTGGACCAGAAGTTGCTGCTATGGGGTCCCTGAGGAGGGATGGAGAGCTGTGGGGGGTAGGAATAAATATAAAGGAATATCTAATTTCCACTGTGCTCTGCACCCAACGGTCCATGGTGATATGGGACCATGCACTGGTGAACTGGGACATGCAATCCACAGATAAAGGGGAAACAGGATCTGGCATCACAGCAGCTGGTACAACGTCCTCTAACATCCCATTAAAATTTCTGCTTAGAGCTCCTTGTGTGTCTGGGCAGGGCAGACATTATCAACGAGGTAGAAGGCGGTGGGGAGTTGTGTCTAAAACCCCTGCGGGTCTTGATGGGATGGGGGGGCGGAGTATCAGGAGGACTGTAGTGCTTCCATGAAGTCACTGGGGTATGCAATCCCAGGACTTAAGTTTCGCCCTGGAGTCCTTCAGACCATGGAGCATCGTTGGTCTACTCTGAAAAGAGCAAAGCTCCCTCGAAGGGGAGGTCCTGAAGGGTCTGCTGGACCTCATGTAGGAGACCGAACTGGAGCCATGAACTCCTACACTTGGCCACTGCGGAAGTCATGGACCTGGCCACCAAATCAGCCATATCCAGGGCAGTTTGCAAGGAAGGCCTGGCTATGGGCTTCCCCTCATCACCAATGAGAACTCTTGCCTGACCTCTTGGGAAAACATGTCCTTGAACTTCAACATGCGACCTGGAATCAAACACCAACTGGGAGCTACATGCTCCCTCCCATCCACTGGCACTGATGCCAAGAGCAGGTCCCTGATGACAGCAAACACCTCCAGCATGGACAACATCGCAATGGCACTCGTGCCTCGCTGTCCTTTCACCGCCGATGGTTTGTCTCATACCAGATTCAACATTGCCTGTGTCAAGGCCACAGTCAATGGTGCCGACTGTGATGCCAAGGCAGGAGTGACCTGACCTAGGTCGCACTCCGCTTTGCTCACCATGCCTTGCCTTCTTCAGAGTCATGGAATGTCCCCTCTCAGCCAGCTGCTTCCTGTGCTTCCTCGGCACCAGAGAATGCGAACGGTGCTGGGACTTCCAGACGGTGGGAGGAGCGCTCCTCACCAACATCAGGATGCTTGGTGGTGAGTCCAACTGGCTCAGCTTGTTGGAAAGTGTCAGCGCCACCATTAGAAGGAACTTTACCTGGCCTCCAGGTCCTCCTTCGTACAGGGTTTAAATTCATGGCAGATCTGACGACAATCCCTGAGGTGAGCATCACCCAAGCACTTTAGGCAACTAGAATGCAGGTCACTCAGAGGCATAGCCTTGTTGCAGGAGGCACAGGGCTTGAAGCCTGGTGACAGAGGCATACCTTCGCACTGGAACGGATGAAGCTCCTCTAATGGAAAAACAACTATACTAACTAATTAAGACAAAAACTAAACTATATACAATAATGAAGAAAAAAAGAAAAAATATACAAAGTCCACTGAGAAAAGCTTGGCACAGCAAGGAGAGCAGTTCCAGTGACCGTCACGGGCAGTAAGGAGGAACTGAGGGACTGCAGGGTCAGCTGGGCATTTTATACTAGCGCTATGACCACAGGGCACCAGAGAGTGCCCAAGCCACCCCAAATGGTACCACTCAGGGAAAATTTTCCAGAGACTGTGCTCGGGGCGCGCACAAACCTACAGTGGAATGGACATGCACAAGCTCCCAAAAAGAAAGCAAAGCTTCTCTCTCTGGCTTCTGACTATGGAATCAAAAATGGTAAGATATATCTTATGTCCTCATACAAACAAACACACAAAAAATGACGACTAGCCACTGACTCTACATGAGTCTACCAAAAGGGCAATCACCTTCCAAAGTTAAAATAAGGACAATACCCCACAATTACAGGTCGGGGGCAGGAACACCTGATAGAAATTACAAATATATCAGAATACCAAGCCAATCCCTTATCAACCTTTTCCTGTAGGAAACGTTAACCATTCAATTGAAAGCAGCCTCCACCCATAGGTCCTGTACCAGAAAACCAATTTCCCTGTGATACATGTTACCTAGGGTATGTCTACATTGCAATTAGACACCCCCGGGCCCGAAAGTCTACACCACAATTAAACAGCTCTTTGCCTGAGCCCCACAAGCCCAGGTCAGCTGGCATGGGCCAACAACGTGTGTCTAATAGCAGTGTAAACACACCCCCAAGGGCTTGTCTAGATTAGGAAAATTTCACCAATGTAACTACATACCACTGCAATCCCCCAATATAAACAATCCACACTGGTGCAAAAGAGGGCTTGCAAGATGGTAGCTTTTTAGAGGAGGAGTTATACAGGTGGAGAGTATGTACATTAGGGGTTTTCATCAGCATAACTACATCAATGTAGTCAAATATCACTAGAGCCTGGGCTACTCCCAAACTTGCAGTGGTTTCTAACTAAAGGTGTGATGAAGTACCAAATTTACCTACGAGAACTGATGCAACTCTGCATTTGGACACTTGCATCAGTTGCCCCAAGGACAAGCTAAACTGATGCAAGACAGATTAAAATTAATGAATGAATGTTTACACACAGCTGCAACGGTTTATCTAAAACAATGCAATATCACATCTTCTGTTAAATTGGTGCGGCTTGTGTAGACAAGTCCTAAAATTCTCCATCTCATTAGACCAGCTGTAAGATTATTGAATTTTATAAAGTGAAATTTATCATCATGCCATTACTGAAAGAGCTGCAATGTTATCTGTTTAGATGAAGCTGCAGTTTAATATATTCAGACTTCTTGCATGAGAAAACATCTATAATCCTCTCAAAATTAAAAAATCCATTTTTAAATGTTCTGTTTAACATTACTTAAGACTGTTCACACCAGACCCAAAGATTTTCCCTAACAGGGGATCTAGAATATCTTCTTACTGACCACACAGATGTCATAACTGCATTACATTTCTCCTTCTTTATATCTATGTCACATAGTTTACAAGGTGTTCAATACCTTGCAGAACAACAGAAGTGAAGTTTCGGTACAGTAGGTATAAACAGTCAGCAGTGTTATAGAAAACAAAATGTACACATTAGATTCTGTTTAGAGAACGATTTAATGCACGCTTAAAGAAGGGCAGAAACCCAATCACATGATAGAACTACTATATATGCCCAGTGCAACTGCTAGCACTTCAAATTTTATGCAGTCTGAAGAACTAGGCTCGCAGACTTTCTGCTACATTTTAAGATGTCCCCAAGTACACACACACAAATTACAAAAATAATTTAATTTCTGTGATCTTTATTGACCCTTGCATTATACCTATGCATATGAACACTTCCTGATGATCTCCCACTTTATTGCCGTATCGGTAGCTGAAATACATTAGCTATGTTTCTTTAAGACAGGAAATATAAAACTGTTACAAACTGACATCAGTACTATGTGTACACACACACACACACACAGTGCTATATAAAAGATCAAGAACTGATCCAGACACTTCACAAGTGTAACTCAAGGACCATTTACAAACTGTTGGAGCTTTCAAGAGGCAATGGCACTTGATTACATTGTGAGAAACAGAAGAATTATTTCATTATTTTACCAGAGGCATGGTGCAATGAATTGTTAGTAATGCCACCAGGCTCTACTAAACAGTGTTTATCAACTATGGTAGTGCAACTGCAAGGGAAATTAAGGTTAACTAAAAAACCCACCTTTCCATTTTAAAAGAATTTTTCTGGTTAACTTTTTTTTTTAACGGTTTATTTAGTGCCAAAGTCTCGCAACCTCTTACAAGTGAAGAGCCCACTGAGTTCAACATCTGCATGACTAGCGTAATACTTGTTAGTAAGGTAAATTTGGACTGAGTCTTCACTGTACTCAAGAGAAATGTTGAAATAGCTGCATTACCGGCACCAGAAAAACTTAGGTTAAGTGCAATATTATAATGTCAAGTTCTTATCAAAAGACATTTTCTCAAAAGAATATTAAAATTTTCTTAAGTATCTTGCCTCAGACACTGCTTACCTCATACTTATGTCAGAGACATACTGGACTCAAATGAAAAAAAAGTTTTCTATTACTGGTACAGATTTATTTCTGAAACTAACATTTTTCTCTAGCAAATGATTGTCATTTTACATTCAAGACAAAATGTTGATCTTTGCAGTGAATCATGGTATCTGAAGATTCATCTGCATTTACATATATATTATATATAAAAATACTCACATCTAAACCATAAATTAACAATTTTTTTCTTTTAAATCTTATGCTTTTGGCCAATGGCCTTCTGTGTTTCTGTTTAGTTATTTAATCAAAGGTTGCCTTCACCAATCATCATCCGTTACAATTATCCTCAATAAGTCTCAAATTGGGTAGTTTTTCATAACAAAATAAAAGGACAGGAGAGTGATTACACCTTCCGAACACCAGACAATTTTCTGACTAACTTCTGCTTCAGAAATTTCCAAGTTAAACCCCATATTGTCTTGTAAATCTGACTTGCCTACTAAATTTTAAAAGTGTGTTCTTTCCCAACTAGCTCATTTCAATTTTAAGTCATTCTTATAGTAATAGATGACACTGGGAAGGTGTCAGTAGTTCCATTTAAACTTCAATTTATTTCAGATGATTTCTATATGCCACCCACAACACTACCACTACATAATCTCAAATGGTAGAACTGACTCTCTGTTGATTTCTGTGTTGAAAAGGGTAAATTCCTCATTTCACTGCATCAAGATTCAAATGCACATTTCCAGTGCATTAAACTATGTCTTCATAGCTTTAAGAGCACACAAAATAGTACATAATCATTAAAATGATAATTACGCTGAGAGGGTTGAAAAACTGCACTTTACTTCTTTAAATAGGAACCACATCATTTAACAATTTATCTTAGAGAGCATCAGACTTTCCCTGGCAAAATAATGCTATAGGCTGGCAGGTATAGCGTATCTAAGTTATTCATTTATTTCATTCACTGCCAAGAGTCATTTGTTTTCTAGTTCTAAAATAATGTGAGAACAGATAACTAGAGAACTGGCAATTACATCGCATCAAAAATACATACCTGATGTGTAATTATCAATTTGTGGACTGAAACAAGACAAAATCCTCCCTCTCCTGCCTTCCAAGGAAACAAATTACTTATTTCTGCCCTTGGTAAAGCAAACTATACTAAACTGTATAGTAAATACGATGAAGAGCTGTCACTTCACAAAATACGTACAACTACCATTTCCAAGGAGACTGATTTCAGAATAGCAGCCGTGTTAGTCTGTATTCACAAAAAGAAAAGGAGGACTTGTGGCACCTTAGAGACTAACATTTATTTGAGCATAAGCTTTTGTGAGCTACAGCTCACTTCATCGGATGCAACACTGAAAATAAATAACTTTAAAAAGTTATTCAGAAGTGACCACAGCAGTGCTGGAGATTTTCATTTCAGCTGATCAAAATTCATGTACTTTTTTGTTATAGAAAGTATGGGATACTGACATCAGTATTACAGGATTGGGCCCAAAATACTGCATGCAGTAACTCCCATCAGTTTCAATAGGAGATGCATAGACTTAAGGACTGCAGGATTGGGCCTTTCTATATATTGATAAATTCAATTTTTTTCTTTTACTCCCCAAGACAATTTCATTTTATAATTAAAAACAGCAGCCATCTCTGACACATTTTCCACTCTCTGAAAGCCAAGGTTGTAAGATATTTCAATATTTCAAAATATATGTAGGTTATAAAATTTATTTATGTAAGCATTCAGATATGTTTAGATGTAAAAGATATTTAGATTTCACTATAAGCTTCAACAAATATATATTACTAAACCTGGACAATACATATGATTCAGAATCTGCATGGGCACAATTTAAAACTGAAATGTAAACATGAAAAAATTCTGTAAGGAAAAAATAAAAAATGTAAAGCTTTATAGGAGACAAGCTGTGTTAAATTTAAATAAACCAAAAGTAGTACCATAATCAGAAAGCCAGCTTCAGAGTGTAAAAAAAGAGAGGGATGTAGGACAAATGAGGAAATTTGGATACGCTGAGGTACAAATAGGAGGTTTCCATAATAGGGCATTTACTATCTTTCCATGGTGAACCCTTCAAATACAAAATCAAACCAAAATCACTTGTCACATAATTGAAATTTTACATGTAATAAAGGCAACGCAATACTCAGTTATGGCCTGTCAAATATTTACCTCACTAACATTATCTACAGAAGATTTGGCTGTTTTGTACACCTTATACAGGTTTAAAGGGTTTCAGTACAAAAATGACACAATATACAAATCTGTATACCAATCAAACAGAACATTTTTCTATTTCCCAAAGGAGTTATCTTAAAGCAAAATACCTGAGATTTCACAATATCTTCAGTGTCCTTATCACACACGTAAATATACATTGCAGATTTCATAAAAAGACACTTCTCCCTTAAATATGTGCATTATGGTTAAAAAAAACTATAGCTTTAAGGAGCTGAAAAACAACACCCCATCTGAGAGACTTCATTTTTGCTGTTGCACATTCAGGAATGTCCTTTCACTGAAGAGCACTCCATTTATTGAGCGGTAGATCAACATTAGAGAGCACTTTCCTCAGTGCAGACACAACAGGGTGGCCTGTTGATTTTGAAAAACTCAAAATCAATAGTTCAGTGAGATGAAGTACTTCCTCCAGTTAGTGAATATCTGGAGAAGAAAAGAAATGGTTATTTTTGGTCACTTTCAAACTCTTGTTACAGAACAAATAATGATTAAAAAGTCATTAAATTGTGCTGTAAGTAGGAACTTGAAGCTTTGTTCCTTTCCGAATCATACTTAGCATAACTGAAACACTGACTAAAAAAATAACCAAGCTACAGACCTGAATATCATATAAATAAGACATTGCAAGTGCATAACTATGGTTTTGTTCACCAGAATGGCATGGCTCTGTTCAACAGAATGACAACAATCAATCCTCAAATGTCTTTTAGTGGGTACACATTCATTTAATAAATCCTGTGTGTTTTCATTCAAAACCCATACTTTGGGAAACTTGGTATCTCAGCCACCTCAAAGTGTTCTGGGGCAGGAAAACGTTTTTGAACTAAACCTGCTTCCCCCTCCCACCAAAAGAAAAAATAGCTTTCCCATTCCAAAGCTATTAATTTTGGGGGGTGGGGGCGGAAGAAGAAAAGTTAAATACATTAATGACAGGTTTCAGAGTAGCAGCTGTGTTAGTCTGTATCCATAAAGAGAAAAGGAGTACTTGTGGCACCTTAGAGACTAACAAATTTATTAGAGCATAAGCTTTCATGACCTACAGCTCACTTCATCGAATGCATACAGTGGAAAATACAGTGGGGAGATTTTATATACACAGAGAACATGAAACAATGGGTGTTACCATACACACTGAAATGAGAGTGATCAAGAAAGGTGAGCTACTACCAGCAGGAGAGAGGGTTAGGGGGGGAACCTTCTGTAGTGATAATCAAGGTGGGCCATTTCCAGCACTTTACAAGAACAGTAGGAGGGGAAATAAACAAGGGGAAATAGTTGTACTTTGTGTAATGACACATCCACTCCCAGTCTTTATTCAAGCCTAAGTTAATTATATCCAGTTTGCAAATTAATTCCAATTCAGCAGTCTCTCGCTGGAGTCTGTTTTTGAAGTTTTTTGTTGAAGAATTGCCACTTTTAGGTCTGTAATCGAGTGACCAAAGAGATTGACGTATTCTCCGACTGGTTTTTGAATGTTATAATTCTTGACGTCTGATTTGTGTCCATTGATTCTTTTACGTAGAGACTGTACAGCATGTACAGGGCAGAGGGGCATTGCTGGCACATAATGGCATATATCACATTGGTAGATGTGCAGGTGAACGAGCCTCTGATAGCGTGGCTGATGTGATTAGGCCCTATGATGATGTCATAAGTATTCCTTTTCTTAATACATTAAGTTTCACTAAATTTTAAAGAATATTAGAGACCAGAATATGCTCTTTCTAATCACTACACCAGAACCCATGTTTAAGAATTTCTACTGTTCCTCGGTGCTCACCACAACTCTCTAGGGCAAGGTATTGTACTTTATAAAATCTTGTTAATGGCAAGAATTATTGAGATCACCAGTGAAAAGATAATTTTAGACATTAAAATGTGTAAAGAAAAGAACTTGATACTATAAAAGATGTGATCAAATGGCAACAGTATTTAATATGGAAAGTATACTGAAGTGTGCACAAATAAATGATATTTCACCTTCATAGCTGTGTTCGAGAGGAATATCTGAAATTAGTAACTTGGATGTGAAAAGCACCTGTGGGTTATAGTGGATCACAAACTGAACATTAATCAACAAATACAATGCATTTGCAAAAAATGCTAGTATCGTTCTGGGGCGTATTAACTAACAGGAGTGCAATACATAAGACATGGAAGGTTATTGTCCCACTCTACTCAGAACTGGTGACACCTCAGCTGGAGTACCCTGTCCAGTTTTGAGCACCATACTTTGTCAATATCTTTCTTACACTGGAAAGCTCAGGGGAGAGCAACAAAAATTATCAAAGGTTTAGAAAACCTGGTTTCTAAGGACTATTATACAGTGACCAATTCTTCTCCATGTCCACTGAAGGTAGGACAAGAAGTAATTGTCTTAAACTGCAGCAGGGAACATTTAGATTAGATAACAGTAAAATCTTTCTAGCTATAAGGATAGTTAAGCACTAGAATACGCTTCCAAAGGGAGGTTGTGGGATCCCTGTCACAGGGAGGTTTTAAGAACAGATTAGACAAACACCTGTCAGAGATTGTCTAGGCATATTTGATCCTACCTCAGCATGGGGAGCTGGACTAAATGACCTCTCAAGGTCCTTTGCAGTCCTACATTTCTATGATTAGCTAAAACTGACAAAAAAGATGAATATGCCTGAAAAATCCTGTTATTCAAATGCAAAGATGTTTTTCTGATGGGAGTCTAGTTTTAAAGTCTTGAAATAATTTTTTGTAAAGACTTTTTGGTCAACCTCTCAGGCTCACTCAGCTTCAAACTGGTAAGAGAGCATGGATAGCAGATTATCCTACACAGAGGGGGCTAAAAATTATGCTAAGGTTCTGATAAAGCTTTTCAACTTCTCTTATGACAGCAGGGGCACACAAGTGGTCAACTTAATGAAAATTACTTTAAAATGTATGGCATTAAAAATTGAAAATGTATTTAAAAGAAAGAAGAACTGGTTTTATGTTTTATGAATATAAGTTATTTTAAACTACAAAATCATTGTGTTAATTACAATATCATTAAATGAGTAATAATACAATGAATTTCTTTGAAGTAATTTACACAGCACCATAAAATTAAATAGCAATGTACAAATGCAGGTAAAGACAGTCCCTAATCCAAAGAGTTTACAATCACAGTAAGATAAGAAAAAAGACAAGACCCTGAACAACAGATAAAGTATTATTAAGTAAAGTAAGATAAAGCAAGTATTATTGATGAGGAGAGAGATTGCCTGAGGGTGTGAGTTTAACTGAGGGATTCAGATGAGGAGTTAGAGGGTTGGTTAAGGGATATGTATTAAATAGGGCTGTCGATTAATCACTTACGAGATTAACTAAAAAATTTAATTGTAATTAATCGCTGTTTTAATCGGACTGTTAAACAATAGAATACCAATTGAAATTTATTGAATATTTTGGATGTTTTTCTACATTTTCAAATATTTTGATTTCTATTACAAGAATACAAAGTGTATAGTGCTCACTTTATATTTGATTACAAATATTTGCACTGTAAAAATGATAAACAAAAGAAACTATTTTTCAGTTCACCTCACACAAGTACTCTAGTGCAATCTCTTTATCGTGAAAGCGCAATTTACAACTGTAGAATTTTTTTTGTTATATAATTGTACTCCAAAACAAAACAAGCTAAAACTTTAGAGCCTACAAGTCCACTCAGTCCTACTTCTTGTTTAGCCAATCGCTAACACGAAAAAGTTTGTTTACATTTACAGGAGATAATGCTGCCCACTTCTTAATTACAATGTCACCTGAAAGTGAGAACAGGCGTTCGCATGACACTGTTGTAAGATATTTACATGCCAGATGAGCTAAAGATTCATATGCCTATTAATGCTTCGGCAACCATTCCAGAGGAAATGCTTCCATGCTGATGACGCTCATTTAAAAAATAATGCATTAATTAAATTTATGACTGAACTCCTTGGGGGAGAATTGTATGCCTCCTGCTCTGTTTTACCCGCATTCTGCCATATATTTCATATTATAGCAGTCTCGGATGATGACTCAGCACATGTTGTTCATTTTAAGAACACTTCCATTGCAAATCTGACAAAATGCGAAGAAGGTACCAGCGTGAAATTTCTAAAGATAGCTACAGCACTTGGTCCAAGATTTAAGAATTTGAAGTGCCTTCCAAAATCTGAGAAGGATGAGGTGTGGAGCATGCTTTCAGAAGTCTTAAAAGAGCAACACTCAGATGCGAAAACTACAGAACCCGTACAACCAAAAAAGAAAATCAACCTTCTGCTAGTGGCATCTGACTCAGATGATGAAAATGAACATGAGTCGGTACACACTGCTTTTGACAGTTAAAGAGCAGAACCCGTCATCAGCATGGACGCATGTCCTCTGGAATGATGGCTGAAGCATGAAGGGACATGAATCTTTACTGTATCTGGCATGCAGATATCTTGCAACGCCGGCTACAACAGTGCCATGCAAATGCCTGTTCTCTCTTTCAGGTGACATTGTAAACAAGAAGCGGGCAGCATTATCTTCTGCAAATGTAAACAAACTTGTCTGTCTGAGGGACTGGCTAAACAAGAAGTAGGACTGATTGGATTTGTAAGCTCTAAAGTTTTACATAGTATTATTTTTGAACGCAGGTTTTTTTGTACATAATTCTACATTTTGTAGTTCAACTTTCATGATAAAGAGATTGCACTACAGTACTTGTATTAGGTGAACTGAAAAATACTATTTTTTTTACAGTGCAAATATTTATAATCAAAAATAAATATTAACAGAGCACTGTACCACTTTGTATTCAGTATTGTAATTAAAATCAATATATTTGAAAATGTAGAAAACATCCAAAAATATTTAAATCAAAGGTATGCTATTATTGTTTAACAGTGCAATTAACTGCAATTATTTTTTTTATTCACGATTAATTTTTTTAATCGCTTGACAGCCCTAGTATTATATATTAATTCTTTATACTTGTTTCTTACAATTATAGACCAACCTATTAGAATTCAAATTCTTCCTGTACGGAAATTTGGCTTATGTCAATACAGCACAAAAACTGATTAACTGATATACATATTTAGCTGTGAAATATATATTTTTCCAGAGGTTTTTATAAACAGCATTTCCTACTGTTTGAAATATTCTGACAGAGGATTGGTTTCTGTATGGCTCATCTGCTGCTGCATTGCACAGGCATAAGAGATCATGCTCAGCAACATCATTTGTCCTTAACAGCCATTTAATATGGCTTTTTTTTTTAAGGTGTTTTTGTTCTCTCTCTAGACAAGTTTCCTACTAATAAACTTGAACTGCATGAAACAGATTTACACTGGACTTTATAAAGCAATTTCATATTTTACCTAATTTGTGGTTGTTTTTAATTTTACTAGTAAATATACAGTGGTTGGTCCTACAGAAACTCTCTGCAACAACATGTATAATTCATCCCGTTACAGCCATGGATGTTCAGTTACTATCAATATATTTGGGGATTTCTGTAAAATACTCAAAACTTAATTTTAGTTTAAGTGGCCTTTTTAAAATTATGTAGAACTTTATTTAGAAAGAAATAATCAATTTCAATATACAAATTTAAATTCAGCCATACTTCCTCAAACCATGCTTCACATCTAGAAATATTAACTATTTCTTCATTAAACTCCACTTAAGATGGAACCCAAGATACATTGCCAAAACAGATGTGTATTATAACTGTAGGTTACAGGCATTGGGATTATTTTTAAAAAAAGTATATTATTATACAAACACAGTAAGGGCTCAATTGCATACCCTTAATCACAAGTGGTCTTTAATGAGATTGCTTACACAAGTAAGGACTATTTACATGAGCACCCAGGTCCTAAATACAAGAGTATCTACATTAAGGCAGAAGAATTGAAAAAAAATGAGGCAAAAAATATGGAGATCCAAAAATCAAGAGAACCATAGTTATTCATATCCACAGCTTTCTTCTTTTATGTTAAGATGGAAGACTTTTTGAAAATTTGTTGATATGCTTATACAATCTCTGTAATGCAAGACTGTTCCAGCAACAGTTTGAGGACAATAAACCTTGACACACTGTCTTAACCTCAATGAGCATTTTCCATGTGATGAAAGGGGAAAAATTTTATTAGGGTAAACATATTGGAAAATGCTAATGAACATTATTGTGCACTCTGCATAGTATTTTTTTAAATTGCTTTCAACTATTATCCTGGGTTTTTTTAAATATTGGCGAAGTGCACACAATTCATTAGACCACTTTGAAATGTATTTCTTTTGGGCACTAGTTATTTTAGCACCTAAAGAGATTTAGTTTGAACTTTTCCAAAATTTCACTTTTGGACAGAGCTCAAAAGTGGAAAGCGAATGTTTCACAAGTTCACAACCAGAAAAGAAGAGGGTTTTAAAATGCAAACAGTTTTTTCCTTTAACTACAGTGGGTACAAACAACACTTTCTATTTTATTTTCATGTAATATTTAATACACCCCCAACACACATTTTCATTGACCTAGAATCTTGAAATATGGAACCCGCATTCATTGTAGGCTAATGACTAAAGGAAATTTCCAAATTTAATATTTGATCTCTTCCTTTTCTACCAGGAGAGATCAGAGGTTAATAGTCATGAATGTAAACTATTCAAGTACTCTTTTTAAAATACATATATACACACACACACACACAGCCCACTAATCAATCTCTCATGGGACTATATCCCACATTACAAATCTCTGAGCAGTTTCGTATACCGACCATTTAAAAAGAAAAAGTTAATTTTTATGTAACTCATGGTAGTGCTCTTTTTCTGGTTTGGCTTTGCAGACAATACATTCAACATACAGTATGCAGTGTGTGTAATATAATGAAGTATATGTAATGAAGACAGGAAAAAGAAATTTAAGTTCCTGATAGGCTGAGAATTTGTTCTATTAAACAGTTAAATTTTCATAAACTAAGTAAAAGCACATCAGAAAATATTTTATCTTTATAAATACAGAAATATCGGTTTGTACTTGTATTTTACAAAATACTTGGCAAATATTAAAGAAAGTCTTGCAATTTTATGTAAGTCATAATGCAAAAGTATTTTTATTGTTACCTCTGAAGCCTCTGTACAAGCTGCGACACCATGGTATCTGAAATGCCTGGACAAGCCTCCTCAGCTAAATAAATAGCTTCTCTCAGTTCTTCTATGGACCCCATGTTGTCACCATATACCTGACTTTTCTCTTTCAACTAAAAAAATGACAAAACTACATTAACAATGTAATTAACAGACAAATTTGAACATGTAATGTGTGTTAATTTCTATGTTTCCACAGAACTAGAATCCTGAGAATTAGTACATTCATTTTTTTAAAAAAATTATCATAAAAAGTCTACCTGTAGAAACACACTATTTGTAATTCGAGATTTTTATCACAGGTCACTAACCGAGCAGTCTAAGCCTTCACAAAAATAAGGCGGTCATGTGGGATGTGAAACCCCGAAACCAAGGATCATCTGAGGTCAGCAGCAATTCTATTTTACTATTTTAGAAGGGTGCTGTTGCGTACAAAGTAAGATTCAGTCACTGCCCTGAATTATTTACTGCTACTAATTTTGTACTACACTTTGTACTTTCATAGCATCTTCCATGTGAGGATTTCACAGCACTTTAAAATGTTAGTTCACTGAGTGTCTGTTACACAATAACTTTGAACATTGCAGCTGACCAATTCTAAAATTTCAGTGAATGTTCTAGGTCTCAAGGGACAGAATCCTATTTATTTTGGTGCAAATCAGAACACTGGAAAAAGCCTAAGTCAGAGGAAAATCAGGTCCCCCACACTCTCTGATGCTGTAGGAATGGAATCTGCTGCTGCCTACACATGAGAAGCAGCAGCTTAACTTGCTGCATTGGGAGTGTCTGTAGCTTGGATTCTAATGGAAATCAGAGAATCTTACAGGCAGAGTGTATAAGGGGGTAAATGGGGATAAGAGTGGACTAGCAGGGAACACGTGAGGGAGAAGTGGAAGCAGGAGGGACGAGAGAGATGGGGCAGTGATGATAGGGGGAAGCAGGGCCCCAGAGGGGAGTGACGAAGTGGACTTGCTCTTAGGGGGAAGAGAGGATAGCTAAGCAGAGACCCACAAGGAAATCAAGGGGTGAGGAGTGGTGATGATGGGGGAAGCAGGGAGCCACATGTGTGGCTGTGATAGCAGGAAACCAGAATAGGGGGCGTGGAAATTGGGGAGGGGGAAAAAGCAGGGCCCCAGAGGGAGAGTAGAAATGGGATGGGGAAACTGCAGTTCTGGGAAAGAGGGGACACACACACTGCCCCTGCCATGAGAGGAATGGGATAAAACACAGTCCATAACATGGCAGGGGGAGGAGAGATGGGAACAGACAGAACCCCTGGCATGAGAGATGAGGTGAGGGGAGCAGCAGGAAGCCCCTGATATAGAGGGGCATAGGAAGGTGGCACACAGGGAACTTCTGGTGGGGAATAGAAGAATGGAATGGTGTGTGCAATTCACTCAGCGTACATAAGCATCCAACCCCCTAATAACCCAACACCCCCATGAGGAAGGAAAATGCTATTCACCATTTTACAGACAAGGAGGCTATGTCGACTTTCCACTGAGTCTGAATAATCTCTGGTGCAGAGACCACTCTTCTGGGTAAGTATCTGCTTACTGTGTTCAATATGCTTTCTATGTGGCATGGAAGCCTTCCAGGAGCCTCCTCAAGAACAGGGCTCCTTTGATTAGGAAAATACTTTTGGTGCTCTCCGTTTTTTCCACCCACAAGGGAAGCACAGTTGTAAAGACTGAAACATGGTAGGGTAGGAAAGGACTACTTAAATACAATTCTATAGGTATTTTTTAAGTAATTTACTCTACATCATGTCTGTATTCCCCTTCATTTGTAAATATACTTATAAAAAAATTAAAGAACCATTCCACCGAATATCTGCATAAAATAGTTTGTTAGATTCCAGTACAAGTTCAGCATTTATACTTCAAGGCTTTGAAACTTTTAAACTCTCTTAGCCTAGTCCACCAAGCAGAAGCTGGGGAGAAGTGAGGAGCTGAATGCAGATTCGACAAAAAAACCAATAATAGGAAAAACTGGTGTACGGCAGTCCAAGCAGCAACACACACCTCCCCTCTTTATTTAATTGTCTCCCAGCTTTATTTTCTCTCCTCATTCTCTTCCATTAGTGTACGTGATGTGGTTGTGCTACACAAATGAGCATTGCTGTAAACAAACTAGGAAAGAAACAGATGAGACACAAAACCAGAATGCTACTGCTGGACCATAAGGAGAGTTAACCTACCAGTTACAGTATCCTTGGATATGCCATTCCCCAAAGAGACATATATAAATAAAGATATCAGAAATAACTAAGTTTTCAGAGGCAGCTTACCTCCACAAATAAAGGAGATATAATTGCAGATAAACACTGAGACAAAGGACGCCTGGGGGTATCTTTTTCCTTTAAGAGAAAAATGAGTGACATCTGTAATAGAGTGAGTGCGATTAACATTTACATTGTAGCTTCAAAATAACCCTAACTGAGCCTGAGCTATTTGATTTCTGAAGATGCATCCTCTTTGTTTTCTGTATTTGTTTCATAAAAAACTAGTTCTGATACACTACATATAAATATAAAAATGAATATGTAAACATGCACACATATGAACTAATTCATGTAGTACATTACGTTTTAATACCATCTATCAAAGTATGTGTAAAGTGATTACATTATGTGTGGGTGTGAATTCAATATGAAGAATCATTAAAGATTAGGTTTTTGTATGACAAAAGTGCATTACAAAACAATACTTCTTGAAGAATGTACGGTGAAACTTACTAAAAATGTGAAGGGTCTGATCCCACTCCCTATGTCTTGACACATGCAGGTACAAAATGCTAAGTCAACCATAATAAAACATTTAAAAACAACATCACACATATTTACAAAAAATCAAACTGTAAGAGTGAAAAAGTATTACAGGATGAAATCATGTTGATAAGAGAGCCGTTCAATACAAGCAACAACTGTAATCTACATAATTTAAAAGACTTTTTGCAGATTTTTTAAACTGTCAAAGGAGTATCTTAAGTGAAACAAAATTTGAAAAAATGTTGGATGACTGAACTAGATTAGGTATGTTTACATGTATATCTGGCTAGTATTGCTTTTAGCATTAAACATTAATACAGTACCTTGTTACTTTCTTGTTCCTCTGGCTGGGCTCCTCCATTCTCTACATTCTTGGGGTCTTTTTCTCTGATTGTAAAGATCCAGTCCCCTGAATCACGGCCACCTGTGGCCTGGCCATCGGTTTCACTTTTAAAAAAAATACTAACACGTTTCAGAATTTTTCCTTTCCTACATTAGTAATATTAATTTAATAATGCCAAAATAAGCTTAAAACCTTCACATTTGAGAGTGAATTTAGAACACTATGCTTCTCAGGCCAGTGAAAACAAGGCATGTGATAAGAATGATTAGGTTGGGTCTTAAGTAAAGATTTTGTTTAAATATTGAACAAAGGTGTTTTTCTGTATATTAAATAAAGATTAAGGAGAAAGACAAACGTTCATTTACTACCTCCGACAATGGTTTCCCAAACTGTATGACACTAATGATATTCCTTTTCAGAAGTATGACAGATGCCAGCAGAGGGCTCCAAATTACTGGAAAGTTGGCAAAAGTTTTTGGAAAGTTTGAACACATAATTCTGTCAGTGCTCATTTAGCATTGTAGTAGGCTATGCAGAGAACCCAGACAAGAACAAAGTCAACGTCTAATGTATTTGTATTTCTTTATTTAAATTTAAAATAATAAATATACCTCTCCAAAAGTCTAGATGTCCTAACATAGTTATACAATCAATAAAATTCAACCTCAGCTGCATTAAAATCATCAGTTCCACAGTAACTTAGCCAACCACCAAGCAAATGCTCCCTTTAAGTGCACAGCAATCTGGTACGGCTGCGCATCTCAGGTGGCTGCGAGTGCAGCCAGTACCCATGCTGCCTGCCAGCCCCTCTTGCTGGAACTCATGGTGAGTCCTCTCTGCACTGCGGAAAGCCTGGGGCCAGCAGGAAGGGTAAAGAGCTTAGCGGGGTGCTGGGGGAGAGGCAGACACTCTCAGCAGGTAGGAGAGTGTGGCCCTCATAGGGTCTTGCTCTGCCTATTGGCCTCAGCACTCCTTCCGGAGCCCTTCCTTCCAGAAGCTCCTCTCTGCAGCACAGGAAGCCTGAGAACAGGGAGGGTAAGGAGTGGAGTGGGAGGGAGCCCAGTCAGCCAGTATAGGGTCCCACTCCACCTGCCAGGTCCTCCTGCTGCAACACTTGGCAGCTCCTCTCAGCCCAGCAGGGAGCTATAGTGCAGGGAGAGGGGACCTGTGCAGTTGCTGCTGATGGGGTAGGGGTGCCCAGTCCGAACCCTCCTACATGCTCCAGGCTGTGAAGGCAACTCCCTCCCGGGGGAGGGAGAGGAGAGATGAGAAGTGGGGTTGGGTCTGGGGCAGAGAGGGAGGGGAGCAAGGCTCAAGCAACAGAGATGGGTAACGAATGGTTGTGGGGAGGCAGAGAACTAGGGGAGTTCCACCAGTCCTGCAATTGGGAGCCAGGAGTTAGAATCCTGCACAGGTGATATCTTTAGGGAATTCTAAGATACTTAATTGGTGCCACAAGAAAAAGTATTGATTTCAATAGTTTGGCTGTGGCATGGTCATAAGTCATGTTACTCATTACAGCACAGGAATGTAAGCTACATTTAAAATAACTTGGTGTGATCTTAAACCTCTTCAACCCAATATTTAACAGAATGGAAGATGCCGTGACTAATTACAAACTGACTGGGCAATTTAAATGAATAGATTGGCAAGTCAAAGGTCTATGTAAACATGATAAAAATATGATATGCACAACTCAATACAAAAAAAATCTAGAGGGAATGTTGCTCCTGCCTCTTACTCATCTGGGAAACACATCCTCAGCCTTTTCTAAAATCCTTCTCAAAACAGACATCTTTTGCGGCATGCCCTCAAAGTTGCCAAATTAGGCAAGTTTTGGACCAAGGCAGGGAGCAAGTTCCAGAGCCTCAAAGCCCTCCCATAGAAAACCTTTCCACCCGCTCTCTCATAATGAGGGGATCTAGCTTGAGTGCTCCTGCTGATTACAGTTGTGGCAATACAGCACGGGAAGAGAGGCACTCTCTTATTTAGGGCTTTA
Source organism: Lepidochelys kempii (assembly GCF_965140285.1). NCBI lineage: Eukaryota > Metazoa > Chordata > Testudines > Cheloniidae > Lepidochelys > Lepidochelys kempii. Next base: position 99,653,318 of record NC_136380.1, read on the forward strand.
TAGTTTATAAACACCTTAAACTCCACCCAGACACCAATGGGCAGACGGTACAGATCCTGAAGCAGTGTTAGATGCTCCCAATACAATGCTCAGCTCAATAAGCAAGTTGCTGCATTCTGCACTCGCTTCAGTCGCCAAATATTTTAAGGTGTCACTCCCTCCCACCACACACTGAAGTAGTCTAATCTCAAATTGACAAAATCATGGATAATATTGGTAAGGTCCACATCTAAGTGAAAAGATCACTATCTCATAGCCAGAGATAGATGGTAAAATGCTGATGGGGTTACTGTTGTAATATGATCATCGAGCAGCAGCTGGGGATCTAAAAATCACCCATAAGTTGCAAACACTAGTAACTAAGTAATTAATGGCAGACAAACACCTTCAATCGAAGGGGCTGATACCTTTGAAATCTCCTATCACTGCTTCTCCCAACCCATCACCACCACCTCAGTCTTCTGTGGGTAGAGCTTCAGCCAGCTCACTCTCCTCCATGCCCCAATCTCAACTCTGGCTAAGGTGTTGCACTGCAACACTGGAGTCAGATGAGATGGAGACATACAGATGGGTGTCATTAGCATAATGAAAAACACCATACCCCATGCCTCCTTAGGGCCCCATATACATGTTGAAAAGGAGGGTGACAGAAGGAACCCCTCAGCACTGCAAACTTCAGAACTGTTCAGTAAAAGGAGCAACTCAACTACTCAATGAGAGGACTCACAGATGAAAAAACCGAAAGCCCTTGAAGACCTGCCCCATCAACTCTCACCAGGGTTCATCCTTCTGATCAGCTGACAGATCAAAGGCAGCTGACAGATCTAATACCACCAGCATGGACACTTAGTCTTCAACCATATGATTAGTTCTGTATCTGTGCCACATCCAGGTCTATACCCAGATTGGCATAGATCAAGAAGATCAAAGGCATCTATATACTGAGAGAGTTGTCTCACGACAAGTTTTTACACAATCTTATCTTAGAAAGGAAGATATGATACTGGTCAACAATTAGCAAGACTGTCAGCATCAAAAGGTGCCTTCTTAAGCCAAGGCCAAACTATTACTTCCTTCAAAGCAATGGGCAGCCTATCCTCTCTAAGAGAGGTATTGGCAATCTGCATAAGCAAGGCAGCCAGTACTTCCCCACCGACCTCCACCAGCCAGGAAGGGCAGCAAGGGCATGGATCCAAAGCACAGGTTGAGGAAACAAGTTCTCTCAACACCTCCAGTACCTCAGGGAGCATCCCTATCTGGAACTGTAACAGAGAAGACAATGTCTTTGTTCTCTCAAGACCTTGCTCTCCTACCACGGAAGCAGACAGCCCACCCAAATCTGATCAATCTTGCCCACAAAATAAAACAGGGTTACTTAACCTACAGTAAATGTAGTTCTTTGGGGCGTTGTAGACAGTGTGGATCCTACTCTAGATATACAAGCATCCCATGCGCACAAAACTGGATTTTTTTAACTAGCAGAGTCTGGCAGGGCTATGCCTGTGCCCTGTGCATCCTCATGCTCTTTTGTGAGGATATAAAGGAGGGAACGGCCCTGCCCCTTCCTCAGTTCCCTTGCACTTTGACGCCTGTGATAGCTGGGAAAAGTTAAGGGATCCACAAGGACAACAACAACTCAAAGAACTGATGTTACCACAGAGAAACTAACAACTGTATTTTCTTCTTTGAGTACTTATCAGTATGGGTCCCAACCTAGAAGACTGATAACCAGTATCCTCTTTGCAGATAGGAGAGGAGTCACAGCTGTATCAGTCAAAGAGTGACTGGAGCACAGCCTTTCTGAGGTTAGCATCGGCTCTTATCACTACATCAAGTGCATAGTGCTTTTACAAAGGTCAGTGGTTTACTCCAAATAGCTGCCTTAAAGCCCTTAACAATGGTACGTTTCTGAAGCAGGCCAAGGATGTCACCCAGTCAAGTGTGCTCTCACACTGAAGGAAGGGTCATATCAGCCATGTGGTAGCAAGTGGAGAAACAAAGAGTGATCCACTTTGACAATCTTTAAGAAGAAATTGCCTTATCTTTACATCTACCCAATAGAGCAATAAAGAGGTGGGAAGAGAGCCTGAAAGGTTTTGTCCTGTTCAGTCCTGGAGACATCGAGAGAATGCAATTTTTTTCCTCCAAAGGAGTGTAATTTTGAGAAGACCAATAAGGGGACTGATTAGTTCAAATGTAACTCTGACACTCTGCTGCCATAGGACTGGACAGAATGCTCAGGTGAAGGGGTTAGAGGGCTGATGTCCACTATTATAGCAAGGACGCTTCTTAGGTTAGTAGTTCAGACACCTATGGCAAGAGAGTGTCCATTGCCTCTGCTGGTGTTGCTGCTGTGGATGATCCTTTTTTGATACGTTGGAGGTGTGTATAAACAATTGTAACACACTGTTTTCTCACTAAATAGCGCTCAACTATCGAACAGTGGGTCTTCTATGATGGACTGTACTTCACAGAGAATGACTGAAGCCTGGAGCAATGAGGCCCTTCTCATGGTCATGGCTGTGGTCATGGTTCTGGGCTGGCTGCATATCAGGAGCATGCACAGCAGCCTATAGGGATGTTTTCACCACTAGCTGTCCCTCCTGCAGAATGCCCTTGATATCCTCTGTAGCTTCGTAGGGACCTTTACAACTAGTATCAAGACTCTGTGTCATGTGAGAAAACCATACTTCACTAACATGGCCTGAAAATTAGCTACCCTCAGGTGAACAGTAGGCAACAAGTACAATTTCTTCCCAAAGAGATCCAGTTGTTTTGAATCTTTCTACTTGGGAGTTCTCTCGGTTGAGAAGGACTTCTCCTGTACTACTGAAATCAGTATTGATCCAGGATTAGGACAGGTAATAAAAATTCTCTAATCCTGATGGGGACATATGGGTAGTGTGTCTCTGTCCATTCTGCTGTTAGAAGTGCAGTGGTCAGCATCTGCCATAGTGCCTAAAAGGGGTCCAGAACCCCATCATTTCTCAGAAAGGCAATGCGTGCTGGGCTCATTGCAGAAAAAAACCTCAAAAAGTGATTTCTCTGCAATGACAGAGATTTCAGTCTCCAGTGTGTCTACTATCTGCAAAGAGGTATTAAAAGGCCTTAAAATCATCTGGTGCTGGCGCCGGGGCCAAGGCCATTGCCTCCTCCTAGACTTCTTTAGGAGGTGAAGTGGAGCACTGGTGGGTCTGCACCTCGGATCCCTGCTCCTCCTGACAGTCATATGTCTGGGGTCTCACCAATGATGTGGCAGAGGGTGATCTTCTCCTCTTCCTCTTTGGGGGTTGCACAGTTCTTTAGAGCTTTAGCCTGTTTTCCACAAGTAGTCCCAAAAGGGCCACAGTGGCAACCCAAAAGGGCCACAGAGGGGATAGCCAGTATTCGAACTGAAGTTTACCCCTGGAGGAGAGGGGCTAGATCAAAGGCTACTGTGGGCCACACCAGCAAGTGGATGAACTAGAGACAGCCGATTCCCCCGGAAGAGGGGAGAAAGCAGAGTAGGGCACAGCTAGAGGGCCGTGCCCAGAAGAGGACACCGCCGTCCAGGGAGTGACGCAGGTCTTAGAGGTAGAACAGAAATGATGGCGGTGAGACACCACTAGAGGAAGGCGCACCAGCAACCAAGAGCTAATTCCCAGCACGGCCACCAGGAGGAGCCAAGGTGGTGAGTTCCACCCCATCACTGCCCATGAGGAAATTAATAATTTTGTCTTCAGAATAGGGTTTGAATAGTATGCAGTAAATGAGACATGGAATCACACATTGAACAATTAGAAAAAAACACGATATTGAACAGGTCAGAGAACCACAAACACAGTTACATGTGGGACAGAGAAGACTGTCCATGACCATTACGAGATATTGTATCCTTGCTTTGCACTGTTCATGTTTTTCAAATAATGTGTTAATACACATTGCTTTAAAGCTGTTAGTGACATGACAAATATGCTGCCACCTTACTCTGTCGTGGGCTGTTGCTTTCCAGTTGCTGTGGTTAACCTGACATGCTTTTAAGTTTGATTTCATTGTGTCTTTATATTGTTTGTACTGGCCACCATGAGAAAGGAGTTTGTAGCTGACCATAAAATATATTCTCAAGTATTCTCAAGTCAGCAGACCAGTCAGTTGAACTTTCATGAGCATGCTCTGAATGCCAGATAGCCAATGATTAAGAACTTTGATATTGAGAATCCTGTCCAACCATTTGACCATGCAGACAGACTGAAGACATTTTGAGACATTTACATTTACACTGAACAAGGCACGAGAAAGCATACAGTATCAGAAAATCCTGCACTCGCAGAGAGATTGACTAAATAATTTCACTTTAATATTTTTATTGTCTTTATAAAAACTTGAATACAAAATACAATTAGCTTTTTCAATACAAATTATTTGTTTAGGAGTACCCATCAAATGGCAGAATTTCTCAATTCAAATTACCTGTTACCTATTATCTTCTCCTTTCCATCAATCACAAAAAGGAGGAAGGCACTAGTAGTACTTTATTCTGTTCAGGTTCTTATACTACGTTCATCATAGCAACACCTGAACATCTTCACAGCAGTACTTGTAGAGAGTTTATTCTCCATGAGTTCCCCTCTAACATCTACTCATGGCTTCAGTGGATGTACCTACAGTGCCACCAGGAGCAACTATTAATACCCTCTGTTCAGGAGCCGAGCCAACCCAACTTTCTCCACTTCTCCCTAGGGAAAGGATGTCCCACCAAAAGACATATTTTCTGAAGGAATTTCTAAAAGTTAAGACACCAGAAAATGATCCTCCTCCTTCTCTTTCTATGTCGCAGAGTGAAGAAAGCAGATTTCCCTTCACCATCATGACCTTAAGTATATCAATTCCTATAGACCTAATGACCCTGTTGCCAATATTTGGAAGCCTTAATTGTGAATGTCCATACTTTAAAACTGAGCATCCATCCAAATCAGGTCTGGGGAAGTGCAAACCATGTCCCAAAGATCCCTAACAAATCATTCAGCAAAACCAAGAAAGATCAGACTTGATATTCCTGCTATTTCTAAGATAAGAAATAAGCAGAACAACACCTCCCCCCATCCCCGCTTTTTTAAATCTACTTTTAGGACCTCTTTAGACAAGAACATCAAAGAAGTAGAAGAGAGCAAACCCTCATTTTTTCTCCTTTACAAGTCCCATTTATCTCTAAACTTCTTGGTTAATTCTTGATTTTTAAAACATCAGGAATGTACTTGCACATTCTTTAGCTTTCAGTTGCTGATACGCACTCTCAGTCTTAACTTCAGGTTAACAGAACTGGTTTAATTTAGTCATGAACATAATTTATTTGTTATACTTTCTAGCATGACAGAAAAGAGTGTGTGCTGAGCACTGTATGACTGAAACTAACAGTTTGAGATGCCACAGCAGATGGAGCAAACTGCAGCATAAAATATTACAAAACACACCCTCCCTCAACAAAAAAATTATATATTTTATAATTAGTCTTCTTTCACCTTTCTGGGCTTGAAAGCCCTCAAAATATTTCAATTAAGTTTTTAACTTCACATGCCTGGTGAGCCCAACATTTTTTAAATAAAGAACATCAGCTAACTAGACAAGATGATACACAACTGCTTAAGAAAATTCTCCTCCTCTATTCCTGTGTTTACAATTATGTTATAGATTCAACAAACTTACGCATCCGATTCTTCAGAGCTGGAGTCATCATGACTCTGTTCAGACTTCCACCTCTTGTGCCTATCAATGAGCTCTGCCAGGTAGGATGTTTTCTTTGCATTTCGTATTATGAATTTGTGTTTCAAGAGCTCCTTTGCTGTCGGTCTCTTAAAAATAAAAATTAATTGTAAGCTACAGTCTAACTTGTTTCTCTATATTTGAAACAGTTGAGATGACTCACATATCGTGATTTGAAAAACAAAAGAGGAAAACTCATGACAAATAATATAAACAGAAACTTTGATGGCTTAAAACTAAACACAGAAACAAAGAAATGTAGGGCAGGACGGGACCTAGAGAGGTTATCTAGTCCAGTCCAGCACCAACCATACCTACAACCATTCCTGACAGGAGTTTGTCTAATCTGTTCTTCAAAACTTGCAATGACAGGTTGAAGCTTATTTCAGTGCTTAATTATTCTCTAAAGTTAGAAAGTTTTTTCTAATATCTAACCTATACCTCCTTTACAAGCTGATTATTTCTTGTCCGACCTTCACAACAATTGATCACCAGCAGTGCAAGTAGGCCGCTACACCGTACCAGCAACCTATTTATAGCCGGTATGGCATACCAGAAAGACAAAGCAGCAGCCCAGCCGGAGGAGAGAGCTGGGAGTTCTGCTCCTTTCCCTGCTGGGAGGAGCAGAGGGGAAAGGAGCAGAATGCCGGCAGCTCCTCCGGCTGCTGCCCCCCCACCTCCAACCTCGCTCCCGCCCCAGCCCTATCTCTGGCAGGGCTGCTGCTGTAGTATGAGGAAAGATGGAGATGCAGCTCCGTGCCTGGAAGAGCAGGGGGTGGGGCTGGGAGTTCTGCTCCTTTCCCTGCTGCCCCTCCCAGCAGGGAAAGGAGCAGAACTCCAAGCCCCTCTGCCCCCTGCCCCTGCCCTTCCAGGCATGGAGCTGTGTCTCTGTCTGTGTACAACAACAGCAGCCCCACCGGAGGAGAGAGGCTGGGGGAGAGGGGCTGGGAGTTCTGCTCCTCCGGTGGCTGTACTGCCCCCACCCCCCAGCCTCATTCCCCAGCCCTATCTCCAGCGTAGCTGGAGGAGGACAAAGCTCCCCTGCTCCAGGTAACATGGGATGGATGTGAGGAGGGGACAGGAAGAGCGTAGGGGGCCCGGACTGGGCGGTTAGGAGTCACATGGCGGGTCACTTGGGAAGGTCATGTGCCCCCCCCCGGACCAGTAAGACATGGATTTTACTTGCACCACTGTTGATCACTGTCCTCTTTATAATAGCCCTTAACATATTTGAAGGCTTATCAGGTCCCCCATCAGTCTTCTTTTCTCAAGACTAAACATGCCCTGCTTAACCATTCATCATAGGTCAGGTTTTCTAAAACTTTTAACATTTTTGTTGTGCTCCAATTTGTTCATATCTTTCTTAAGGTGTGGCACCCAAAATTGGATGCAATAATCCACCTGAGGCCTCACCAATGCAGAGTAGAGTGGGATAAGTGCCTCCTAAGTCTTACATAAGACACACTGTTAATACACCCCAGAATGACATTAGCCTTTTTTGCAACTGCATCACATTGTTGATTTATATTCTATTTATAACCACTATAATCCCAGAATGCTTCTCTGCAGTATTACTGCCTAGCTAGTATTACTGCCAACCTATTCTGCAGTTGCGTATTTGATTCAAATCCTATCTAGTTTATAAAGCTTAGATTGTGTTTTTGTTTTATTTCTTAGGTAATCTGCTTTGCTCTGTACATTTGCTACTTATAATCACTTAAAATCTATCTTAACTACAAAGGTAGTTAATACATTTGTTTTATTTTTTTTTTTACCTAAGCTAGTGTGTTTTGCTAGAAGTGTTTGAGGAACCTGCTTAGGAAAAAAACTGCTGCACTGTCCTCTCCACATTGAGGGAGGGATGGACAGGTAATAAACTTATATTGGTCAGACTTTTGACCAGGGCAAGATGGTACAGCTCTGGAATCCTAGGCTGTAGAGCTGGAGGACAGTTGGCTGGAGCCTCTCTATTGTTAGTTCATGAATGGTTGAGGAGAAGCATTCATATAACTGCAGCTGGGTGTGTCCCTGCCTGTGTAAATGTGTGTGTGAGTGCAGGACCAGGAGCGGTCTGCAGCTTCTCACAGCCTCACAGTGTGAGAGGGGATCCAGATTGGTATGTCAGAAGGCTCAGCAGTACTCCAGTTCCAGGTTGCACCACAGGGAAGTCCATCATACCTATTTTTCTGACATTGAAGCCTGAGGCAGTCTACTCTGTCTCTTCTCAGAGACAGGAGGCTGATTTGATCCCAGATCCAAGAACCAAGGCTCCTACGGCCTCCTCAACAAGAAAAGGCTCTGAGAGCCTCTGCTTTTTATGAACATATGATTTGTGAAGGTCCCAATAACAGAGCAGCACTCTGGTGAATGGGATTTCACAAGGCAGAACAAATAGATGTATAATTAACTGCTGACACATAGCAGACACACACTAATTAAATCCTCCATTCTTATCTTGATTTTTAGTAGCTGGATTAGCTGCATTAATGGTACCCCTCCATGCACATTTATTGGTTCCTTCCATCAGCTCAGCAACAACATGAGGTGGAACCACCACCATCTTGTTTATCTGGTGTTCTGTTGGGGAACTGATCAACCTGAGCCAAGTTGAAACACTCACAGATGAAGTCTGAAAAACAGCATCACATATGTGGATGCCAACCTATGGCCCAGTAGCACCAGACACATCTGCATCATCATAGTCAAGTTTGATTTTATCCCGAACACTAGCGATTGCATTGACAGAAATCTGAGAAGGCTAGGCTCTCTCTGAACCAGAGTCAATTAGGACTTCTATGAACTCTATCGTCTGTGATGGGATAAGACTATTTTTCATAGTTCATGAGAAGACCCTGCTGCTAGAACAGGTAAAGTGCATATTCTAGACTTGCTGCCAACTTCTGCTGGGTTCTGTCACATATTAGTCAATTGTCCAGGCGGGGGTAGATGTGTAAGAAGGGTGTCTTCTGCCTTAGTTGGGACTGATATATGTAAGCCTTCTTTTAGGAGTTCATAAATTCCCAGGGACTTTAAGGTAACCCTTGAGGGAAAGGCGTGCTTCATCAGTTCTCTGGCTGAAGAGGACAAATTTCCTCAAAAGACAAGTCCTCTGTCATGACCTTTATGCCATGTGGTAATCCCAGTGCCCACAGCCTTGAGACCCATCTCATACTAATGGCCTTTGCCATCAACCTTGCAGCCATACAGGAACCAGAGTCATCAGCACCAAACTATTGCTGCCAAGGTAATCTGTGCCAGGACTGTTGATGTGGGGGCTGTCAATCCAACTGGGGACTTTGTCAATGTTGAGGTGGCCGGCATCTACATTGTTGGTGCCGACTCTGCCAGTGCTTTCTTCACCATTCCACTGTCCGATCCCACAGTGTGATGAATGCTCAAGGGAGTGCTGGCTGATGCTAATTGATGCTGGTTCTAACAGTCGCTTCTGGGTCCAAAGTGACCTGCATGAACTGCTCAAATAAATGCATCTTGTGCATAGCATCCCTGGACTTACCGTGCAGGTCCTGGTCCACTTGCACACAAAGCACTTATCTAAGATGTGGCTCTCTCCTAGGCAGAAAAGGCACTGACTGTGTCATCCTTAATGGAGATCAGTCCATTGCAGGACATGCAGAGTTTGAACCAAATACATTTCTTCCTCAAATAGGTTGAAAAATCCTGGATTAAGGTCTCCGAAGACTAATCGGTCAGTCACTCGCTGGGTTCCATCTCACTGTCACAGGGCAGTAAGAGAGAACTGGGAAGAACCATGGCCATTCCACTGTTTATGCCCTTGCACGGGAGTATAGGTGATACAGGGTGTACACACAGACACCGCAATTCAAAAAAATCCAATCTCAAGCATTTGAAGAGCGTATGCTCCTACAATGGGATCTACACCGACAACAACAACATCTGACTGACATGTCTACACTGACATATTACAAGAAGAACACTCATTCTCATCCAGTGAAATTGGGGTAACGTCTGTAGGGCTCGGAGATGCCTGGAAGAAAGTGTTGGGGTAAGTCAAAGATGAAGAATGAGGAAATAAGATAACAGATTTTAACAGACCTACTGGATCAACAGGGAACCACACAGCTTTGCACTATGACAATTCAAGAAACATCAAAGTTAATACTGTCTATGAGAAAGAAAACTCATTGAGACTGTTAATACACCTGTATCACAAAGACACTAAGTAGTAACCTTTAACACATTCTAGAGGAAACAGAGTACAAATTCCCTGTCTTTCCACAAAGCCAAAGGGCTGAAGAAACAATATGAACACAAAGCAAAGGGGCTTTAGGGGAAGAAACAGGCAACCCAAGAAATCACTACGAGTATTGGAGAACCTACCAGGAAGAAGGCAAAGTAACTAAACAGGATACACAGTACTATCCTAAACAAAGCCAAAGGACTGGCTAAGAGCTGAAGCCTGCCAAGATATCAGTTCTGACTCAAAGCTCCTTTCCTGAGGCACTGGCTATTGGTCTGTTTTTGTGAGTTATGGTAATTCCCCCCTTTTCACAGACTGGACGCATAGACTTAACTAGATCAGATTTTCTCCAATATAATTTGCTCTGCACTGAGAGTTGACTATTCTAAACTTAAAAATAACATTCAAATACAGTCCCAAATTTGAAAGTGAGCATACATATGTAAAAAAAATTTGGCCAGTAGTTTCCTAAATCATTTTATAATGATGACCGTTTAAACAAGTATTTTCTTAACACTAAACTTCTGTTTTGTCCTACATGGACCATTAGGAGGACAAGTTAGTGACTCCATTGTTGAAGATAAACATTGGGGACTCTTCAGTACATATTTGGTCAGGGGGCTCCCTAGACAAACACCCCTTTCTCCACACACAAATGACCTCGGCCCGCGCCACTTCCCGCAGCCCCCATTGGCCGGGCACAGCGAACCGCGGCCAGTGGAAGCTGCGATCGGCCGAACTTGTGGACTCAGCAGGTAAACAAACCGGCCCGGCCTGCCAGGGGCTTTCCCTGCACAAGCAGCGGAACAAGTCTGGGAAACACTGAACTACAGAATGATAGATTTTAAGTGATTATAAGTGATAGTAAACAGATCAAAGCAGATTACCTAGCAAATAATCAGAACGCAAGATAAGTCTAAGATATTAGATCAGTGGTTCCCAAACTTGTTCCGTCGCTTGTGCAGGGAAAGCCCCTGGCGGGCCGGGCCAGTTTTGCTGCTCCAGGCCAAGGGGGGCTGAGGGAAGTGGCGCGGGCCGAGGGACGTACTGGCTACCGCTTCCCGCAGCCCCCCATTGGCCGGGCACAGTGAACTGCATCCAGTGGGAGCTGCGATCGGCCGAACCTGCAGACGCGGGAGGTAAACAAACCAGCCAGGCCCACCAGGGGCTTCCCCTGAACAAGCGGCAGAACAAGTTTGGGAACCACTGTATTAGATAGATGGGGTTTGAATTAGCAATATCTCACCCTGACTGATGATACAAGCAGGCTTGCAGATTCTTAAGACACAACCTGCATCTGCCTTGCAGCCCCTCCCCCATTCCAAGTCCTTTGTCTTCCACAGCTTCTTTCAGGTGTTGAGTTGTGGGGCAGTGAAGACAAATCATGTCGTCACTCTCCATCTTATATAGTTTCTCCATATGGTGGGAACCCTTTGTTCCAAGCTAAATTCCCAGCCCAGTCTGTGGAAAAATAGAGGTACCAAAATGGAGATTAGTATCATGTGATCTGGTCACATGCCCTTGCGTGCTCCCGAGTCAGAGCAGCCATTGTCCATAGGCTGTCTGCAGCATTTCCAGGAAGGCTCACCAGGTGGGGGATAAGCTTCTCCTAAAGCCTATTGTTTCCCTTAATGGCCCATTACCTTGAATAGGCCCTTCACAATCAGTTGTCTAGACTGGAAGCATCTTGCCTGGTGACTGTCATCCAGTTGTAACCACATTTGAAATACAGATACATAGTCACTACTCATAACTTCAGATACAAAAAATGATACGTGAACACAAGTAGGATAATCATATTCAGCAAATCATAACCTTTTCATAGACGCCTCACATGCAATATTTTGTACAAGATGCCTCAAAATTATGTCATAATCATATCACAATTATACCACTATGATGAATATGGGGTGCAATGTCACACAGACAACACTGAGAGGTAGAGCACCATGTCAGTTTCAAGTCAGTTTTACCAAGTGTTTTAAAATTGAAATTTGGCATGCCAACATTTGTGTGTATTTGGGGGTTGTGGTGTTTTGTTTTGGTAATCCTAACCTTGTTCTAATGTATATGTAAAGCCGCATTCTAAATTTTGGGAATTAAGCTCTCATGTTCTGAGAGGGCATGAACAGCACCGGGCAGCCTTCTGTGTGCAAATTTTACACTGTGCGCAATATAAATCTGCTTGCAACTAAATTATTGCGATGTCACACATTGAACATGATTTCACTCTCTGGGCTTGTTTAAATGAATAGTGTGCAGCAATCTGACTTGTAAATCTACAGCACATTAGCATACTAGGCACTAATTGTTCATGTGGACTCTCCTGTGCACATGAAAACTTCCCTAGTATATTCTAATTTACTCCCATTTACTGTACGGTAGCAAGGTCCATATGGACAGTTAGTGTGTGGCACATTAGTACACTGTCAATGTACACTCAAGCCTGAACATATAAAAAGAAACACTCAAAGCATTGCAGGGAACAGAGATCTCAGCAATTGTGTGCGTTCAGGTGATATCACCACCGAGCACATGAGAAACTAAGAACTTGCCACATAAGCTTTTCAGTTCACTTTTAAAGAAACAGCACTGTAGTATGTAGTAAAAAAAGATTATGAAAAAATGTTAGAAGTACTGTACTTCGAGGCTTTCAATCTAATTTATCTAAAAGTTTTCTTCACGGTGAAAGTCCTTTTTAGTACACATGGACAAAAAAAACCCTGTACATAACAGTTATATTATAACAGTTATATTCCCAATTTAGGCCTTTTTGGAAGAATTCTATGTACTAAGCTCCACAATTCATACACATTTTTAATTAAAAAAATCTTTGTTGTTTTAGCTAGCAGTCAGTCATCACTATAAAATGAAATTCAGCTTTAAATAAAAATGAATTTCCTTTTAAATGTTGTCCTGACTCCCCATGAAGTAGATTTCTATTCTAAAATCTCTTGGTGTAAAAAGCTCCTTACAAGGAATTCATGCAAAACACTTAGATTCTTTACTACATGTTGATAGTTGTATGAAAAACAGAATATATTTGTAAAACTCACGAAGCTTGGCTCCTTGTTCAAGCAGGCCTCAACAAACTCTTTGAGGGGTTTACTGTAGTTTTCTTCCAGTGTTGGTGGATTGTTCTTTGGAATGAGGAACAAAACCTTCATCGGATGCAACGCTGAATGCGGTGGCTTTCCTTTTGCAAGTTCTATGGCTGTTATGCCTAATGACCAGATGTCTGCCTGTAACACAAACAATATTTATAGATATATGGGAGGCCAAGGGGAGCATGTGAGGAAGAAAGAAACAGCTGATTTTACAACTTTCTTGCAAATTACTGCTTTCAAGAGTATGTTTTATTTTTGTCAAGAACCACTGGTTACCTTGTACCCACTTCCCCTATTCTGTGTCTCCTAGAAAAATGTAGTAGTTTGAACAAAACACAGAATTAACTCATCTTATGCTTCATTTACTGAATGAAAATACTATCTTGTTAAAAAAGACTGGAGTCTGAACCTCTTCCCTGGAACTCTGGGCATCTACTCTTCATATAAAATATACTCATTAGTCTCTTTTATTCAACAGCCTACTGCATCCCAAGTTTTAAGTATGGGACACAATAATTGAATAAAGTTTCTAGAAAAAGCCAAGACTACTTTCACATGGGTCAATATGATTTTTGGAACAGCGCCCTTAAGGAAGCAATACACATATGATAGTTACACCTGACTGACTAAGTACCATATCTGATTTGCATTTTATGTTATAATTAATAAAACACCACTTTCAAATCATGTTTATTTAATTAATTTAAACTCCTATCCAAACCTGAGGCCATATACAAGGATTTAAAACAGCAACAATAAAAATCCTAATACAACTAAGATACAAAGATCTTCAGCCAAGCTGCAATACAATATAGCCCATGTAATAATGTAAAAAGTTATAACCTTATATGTCCACAATCATCATCACATAAAACCCATAACATAACCACACAAAAAGCCTACTATAGGAAATAAAACCCCAAAACTATTTATCCCAAATCCCTCACCCACCACTTCCTGCAAAATCCTGGAAGAACAAATATGCCTTGTAGCATCTTCTGAAGATTACCAGATCCAGGCTCTGAGAGATCAAAGAGAAGTACGAGAACGGAGATCCAGAGCTGAGGATTCCTTACTGTTGCTGCTAAAACATGCTGCTACGACCCCAACCCCCCTTTTAAATCAGAGGACTGTATGCTCAGATATCTCTGCTGACAGCACAGCTTCACCCAGAGAAGCAATATTTATGATTTTAAGGGCCCCAAAAATTAGGACTCTGTAAGTCAAAATGCTTTAAATTCCATCCAGAAACTAATCTGAACACCATGCAAGTCTCAGAGCACAAGGATAATATGCTCTCCACATGCAGCACACTTAATATGCAGCTTTCCTAAATTTCAGATAGACATTAAAGTGCGGTCATGGTGTGAAAAGTGACCAACTATAAAAAGGAAGTGTAGGCTTCCATGCTGTAGGGGACTGACCTCAATATTGATGCAGAAATATATTAATAAATTATAGATAGACCATAGGTGAGGCAATATCTTTTATTGGACTATCTTCTAGTGGTGAGAGAGACAAGATCTTAGCTTACCGAGAACTCTTCTTCAGAGAGACATCTCACCAACCTTGTCTCTCTAATATCTCTAATAACATGGCTACAACAAACAGTGCATTAATAAATCAAACTTGTTGGGACTTTACTGAATAGTAAAATATAGCTACCAGTAGTTATAGCCAGGATGCTTGAAAATATAACAATATCAGACTATGTACCTTATAAAATGCTCAAGCTGACCAAAGGAATTGCAGGAGCTTCTGCTTTCTGTCACCCTGGAGACCAGCAAATGTCAGGAAAATAGCCCTCCTTAGCCATAAAACCATGCTTATACACCTAAGAGTGACTTATCTAGACCAAGACACCTTCCCTCTTATATAAAAACACCAGTTTGGTAGAAATGTAATCCTTACTTCAAGCAAACAAACCATGTATAACATTCATGATTTAGGAACACACCTGATTGTGAAAAAGAATGTAGGATTGTGTTATCAGAGCAAAAAGTGGCTTTTTTTGCCCTCCCAAGAAAAACTTCTAGGTAAACCTAGGCAAAAAATTCTAGAAACGTCCTCATTAAAGTGAATATTATAATTACTCTAAAAACTTCATTCAGAAAAGCTTCCTGGAAAAATGTGGAAGCTGGAAGTATGTTAAACCTTTATTTCTTAAATGTTGAAATGGCAAATAGTTTTGAATTACATATTCGTGTTTTAAACTAAATGTAAAGTGTCCAGTGTAATTTCCTAATATGATTGTTATGTACACGATAAAAAGGCTTTATGTACAAACACGGAATCTAACTATGTGTTTCATTCCTCTCTAGGGCAGATCCACACAGAGGAGGACAATCTACCACTGCTATTAATTACTCTATGAGTTCAAGTGGCAGATATCTATGTGATGGATCTGAACATAAGAATGGCCATACTGGGTCAGACCAAAGGTCCATCCAGCCCAGTATCCTGTCTACCGACAGTGGCCAATGCCAGGTGCCCCTGAGGGAGTGAACCTAACAGGTAATTATCAAGTGATCTCTCTCCTGCATTCCATCTCCACTCTCTGACAAACAGAGGCTAGGGACACCATTCCTTACCCATGCTGGCTAATAGCCACTAATGGACTTAACCTCCATGAATGTATCCAGTTCTCTTTTAAACCCTGTTATAGTCCTAGCCTTCACAACCTCCTCAGGCAAGGAGTTCCACAGCTCGACTGTGCCCTGAATGAAGAACTTCCTTTTTTTTGTTTTAAACCTGCTACCCTTTAATTTCATTTGGTGGCCCCTAGTTCTTATATTATGGGAACAAGTAAATAACTTTTCCTTATTCACTTTCTCCACACCACTCATGATTTTATATACCTCTATCATATCCCCCTTTAGTCTCCTCTTTTCCAAGCTGAAAAGTCCTAGCCTCTTTAATCTCTACTCATATGGGACCCATTCCAAACCCTTAATCATTTTAGTTGCCCTTCTCTGAACTTTTTCTAATGCCAGTATATCTTTTTTTGAGATGAGGGGACCACGTCTGTATCAAGATGTGGGCATACCATGGATTTATATAAAAGGGCAATAAGATATTCTCCGTCTTATTCTCTATCCCTTTTTCTAATGATTCCTAACATCCCGTTTGCTCTTTTGACTGTTGCTGCACACTGCATGCATGTCTTCAGAGAACTATCCATGATGACTCCAAGATCTTTCTCCTGATTAGTTGTAGCTAAATTAGCCCCCAACATATTGTATGTATAGTTGGGGTTATTTTTTTCATTGTGCATTACTTTACATTTATCCACATTAAATTTCATTTGCCATTTTGTTGCCCAATCACTTAGTTTCGTGAGATCTTTTTGAAGTTCTTCTCAATCTGCTTTGGTCTTAACTATCTTGAGCAATTTAGTTTCATCTGCAAACTTTGCCACCTCACTGTTTACCCCTTTCTCCAGATCATTTATGAATAAGTTGAATAGGATTGGTCCTAGGACTGACCCTTGGGGAACACCACTAGTTACCCCTCTCCATTCTGAAAATTTACCATTTATTCCTACCCTTTGTTCCCTGTCTTTTAACCAGTTCTCAAGATCAGTGAAAGGATCTTTCCTCTTATCCCATGACAAATTATTTTACGTAAGAGCCTTTGGTGAGGGACCTTGTCAAAGGCTTTCTGGAAATCTAAGTACACTATGTCCACTGGATCCCCCTTGTCTACATGTCTGTTGACCCCCTCAAAGAACTCTAATAGATTAGTAAGACATGATCTCCCTTTCCAGAAACTATGTTGACTTTTGCGCATCAATTTATGCTCTTCTATGTGTCTGACAATTTTATTCTTCACTACTGTTTCAACTAATTTGCCCGGTACTGACATTAGACTTACCGGTCTGTAATTGCCAGGATCACCTCTAGAGCCCTTCTTAAATATTGGCATTACATTAGCTATCTTCTAGTCATTGGGTACAGTAGCTGATTTAAAGGACAGGTTACAAACCATAGTTAATAGTTCTGCAATTTCACATTTGAGTTCTTTCAGAACTCTTGGGTGAATGTCATCTGGTCCCGGTGACTTATTAGTGTTAAGTTTCTCGATTAATTCTAAAATCTCCTCTAGGGACACTTCAATCTGTGACAATTCCTCAGATTTGTCACCTACAAAAGATGGCTCAGGTTTGGGAATCTCCCTAACATCCTCCGCCATGAAGACTGAAGCAAAGAATTCATTTCGTTTCTCTGCGATGACTTTATCATCTTTAAGTACTCCTTTTGTATCTCGATCGTCCGGGGCACTGCTGGTTGTTTAGCAGGCTTCCTGCTTCTGATGTACTTAAAAACCATTTTGTTATTACCTTTTGAGTTTTTGGCTAACTGTTCTTCAACTCCTTTTTGGCTTTTCTTATTATATTTTTACATTTAATTTGGCAGTGTTTATGCTCCTTTCTATTTACCTCACTAGGATTTGACTTCCACTTTTTAAAAGATGCCTTTTTCATCTCTCACTGCTTCTTTTATATGGTTGTTAAGCCACGGTGGCTCTTTTTTAGTTCTTTTAATTTGGGGTATACATTTAAGTTGAGCCTCTATTATGGTGTCTTTGAAAAGTGTTCATGCAGCTTGCAAGGATTTCACTGTAGTCACTAAAAGAAAAGGAGGACTTGTGGCACCTTAGAGACTAACCAATTTATTTGAGCATGAGCTTTCGTGAGCTACAGCTCACTTCATCAGATGTTTACCGTGGAAACTGCAGCAGACTTTATATACACACAGAAATCATGAAACAATACCTCCTCCCACCCCACTGTCCTGCTGGTAATAGCTTATCTAAAGTGATCAACAGATCCTTTGATCTAGTTGATCAACAGATCACTTTAGATAAGCTATTACCAGCAGGACAGTGGGGTGGGAGGAGGTATTGTTTCATGATTTCTGTGTGTATATAAAGTCTGCTGCAGTTTCCACGGTAAACATCTGATGAAGTGAGCTGTAGCTCACGAAAGCTCATGCTCAAATAAATTGGTTAGTCTCTAAGGTGCCACAAGTCCTCCTTTTCTTTTTGCGAATACAGACTAACACGGCTGTTCCTCTGAAAACTGTAGTCACTGTACCTTTTAATTTCTGTTTAACTAACCACCTCATTTTTGCATAGTTCCCCTTTCTGAAATTAAATGCCACAGTGTTGGGCTGTTGAGGTGTTCTTCCCTCCACAGGAATGTTAAATGTTAATATATTGTGGTCACTATTTCCAAGCAGTCCTGTTATAGTTACCTCTTAGACCAGATCCTGCCCTCCACTCAGGACTAGATCGAGAGTTGCCTCTCCTCTTGTAGGTTCCTGTACCAGCTGCTCCAAGAAGCAGTCATTTAAAGTATCGAGAAATTTTGTCTCTGCATTTCATCCTGAGGTGATATGTACCCAGTCAATATGGGGATAATTGAAATCCCCCACTATTATTGAGTTCTTTATTTTGATAGCCTCTCTAATCTCCCTTAGCATTTCATCGTCACTAATCACTATCCTGGTCAGGTGGTCAGTAATAGATCCCTACTGTTATTTTCTTATTAGAACATGGAATTACTATCCATAGAGATTCTATGGAGCATGTGGATTCATTTAAGGTTTTTATCTAGCTCAGCATCTTGTCTTCTGACAGTGGACAATGCCAGGTGCTCCAGGGGGAATGAACAGAACAGGTAATCATCAAGTGATCCATCCTGTTGCTCATTCCCAGCTTCTGGCAAACAGAGGCTAGGGACACCATTCCTGCCCATCCTGGCTAATTGCCATTGATAGACCTATCCTCCATGAATTTATCTAATTCTTTTTGAACCCTGTTTGAAGCACATCCTCTGGAATGGTGGTCAAAGCATAAAGGGGCCTGCAAATGTTTAGCATATCTGGAACATTAATACCTTCCAACGCCATCTACAACAGTGCTATGAAAAAGCCTGTTCTCACTTTCAGGTGACATTATAAGTAAGAAGCGGGCAGCATTATCTCCTGTAAATGTAAACAAACTTTTTCATGTTAGCAATTGGCCAAACAAGAAGTAGGACTGAGTGGACTTGTAGGCTCTAAAGTTTTACATTGTTTTGTTTTTGAGTGCAGTTATGTAAAAAAAATTTCTACGTTTGTAAATTGCACTTTCGCGATAAAGAGATTGCACTACAGTCCTTGCATGAGGTGAACTGAAAAATACTATTTCTTTTGCTGTTTTTTGCAGTGCAAATATTTGTAATAAAAAATAATACAATGTGAGCACTGTACACTTTGTATTCTGTGTTGTAATTGAAATCAATATATTTGAAAATGTAAACACTCAAAAATATTTAAATAAATGGTATTCTATTATTGTTTAACAGTGCAATTAAAACTAAGAATCATCATGATTCTTTTTACTTGTGATTAATTTTTTTAATCACTGGCAGCCCTAATTTGTTTTCACGTAGATTATGAGGTACATGATGCAAATAATTAATCATGAGCATTGGACACCAACTTTTAAAACATACACAATTATTACCCACATACACAATTATAGATTTATTTGCAAATGGATTAATGGCATAATGTCTGTGTTTTTGTTATTCTTAAATATATATTTTGTGGCTGCAAGGTATTTTTAGTGCATTTATATTTAATTTTTTAAGCAGGCTTTATCATTTTTTATTTTGATACCCATGCTTTTCTTGTTACCCATGCTCTGTGGTTCATGGGCTTTATTACTGTTTGATTACCATTAAGACCCCAGGCCAAAATGGGGGAAACCCATTTTATTTTTATTTTTGACATCAGCAAGACAAAAATAATGATTTTCCCAGATTTTTTTTTAAAGGTAAAATTTACCATTTTTTACCAGGATTGCGAATTTTTTTTTAGTCTGGACGGAATTTTTAAAAATAATGATCCTAATTTTTAATAGGAATATTCAACTCATACCATATTGTATTATGTCCTTTACCATATTAATAATATACATTTGTATTAGCATGCATGCTAGGGCCAAGGAAACATTACCCTGAAGGGCACCAACAGCCTGCAAGAGGCAGAGGTGGTCCTTTTTTGGGAACTGCCACCCTATCCTGTCTGGAATTTAGCTTTTTTAAAGATACCCTCAGGGGCGTTGCTAAATTTTTAGGTGCTGCCACTCTGCATTTATTTTATCTGAACTATTAGGAACCCCTACCCCATGCCAACTGCTTTTAATATGTCCCTTTTTGCCTGGCCTTTGCAGAGTTTGGGCACATTATGAAGATTAAATTAATTTTTTTAGCCCGTACGTAATGGCTGGGGACAACTTTTTGCAGTGAGGTTTTATTGTTGAGACGTTTGCTACAATAACCTTTTTAGAGTGTGGGTTGATTATTAATTACTCTTTTACATTGCTTTGAACTACATATGCCCTGAGCAAATTGATAACAGGTGGTTTTAGAATTTATATTTTTATACCTTTTATTTTGTGTTATTTTGGGCTGCAAGTTAATAATTATTTTATTAAGGCATTATTTAATTAAACTTTTTTTATTATGAATTTTTTCAGAACCTGGGGCCTTTAAAGTGTAGGGCAAGGAACTTTCCATTCCCCCTTTTGTTGTTACTACTTGTAGTTTTGCCTCCCTCAGACCTTTTTGACCAGCGTTTGGGGTTGAAAGCGATTGTTTCAGCCTAAAATGAACTGGCTTTCCCCCTGGAACTGTCTGCTTAGGGATTTCACTCCACAAGTGAATGCACTTGGGCTTACTACAATTAAACAACAGCCTGTCAGTTCCCCCCCAGCAACAACTGAACCCACCTGCATAGCCTCCAATTCCAAATCTGCTCCCCCACTAGCCTCTAGTGCATACATGAGGATGGTGCTGTTGCCACTGAAGTGGTAGGGATTCTCATAGTCGCCAGCATAGACCATTTGTAACTCAAACCATGATACATAGCCAGTTCTTATTCATTCCCATGTGTAGCGGGGTGGCTACTCCGCTCCTAAAATAGAAGGGGTTAAAAGCAGCCCTGGAGAGGGCTGAGGCTGGGGGTGGCTGATTGGGGAAGCAGCCGCAGCTGGGCCACGCCCCAATCAGGCCCCAGCTGGCCTGTATAAAAAGGCTGTGAGCCAGAGGCCTAAGGAGTCTTTCTCCAAGCTGGGAGAGAGCAGGGCCTGCCTGACATGGTACTGATGGTGGTGCAGTGTTGGGCGGGGATATAAAGGGAAGGGTAAACCCCTTTAAAATCCCTCCTGGCCAAAGAAAAAAATCCTCTCACCTGTAAAGGGTTAAGAAGCTAAAGGTAACCTCACTGGTACCTGACCAAAATGACCAATGAGGAGACAAGATACTTTCAAAAGTTGGGAGGAGGGAGAGAAACAAAGGGTCTGGTCTGTCTGTCTATATGCTGCTTTGTCGGGGATAGACCAGGAATGGAGTCTTAGAACTTTTAGTAAGTAATCTAGCTAGGTATGCGTTAAGATTATGATTTCTTTAAATGGCTGAGAAAAGAATTGTGCTGAATAGAATAACTATTTCTGTCTGTGTATCTTTTTATAACTTAACATTTTGCCTAGAGGGGTTCTCTATGTTTTGAATCTAATTACCCTGTAAGGTATCTACCATCCTGATTTTACAGGGGGGATTTCTTTATTTCTATTTTTATTAAAAGTCTCTTTGTAAGAAAACTGAATGCTTTTCCATTGTTCTCAGATCCAAGGGTTTGGGTCTGTGGTCACCTATGCAAATTGGTGAGGCTTTTTATCCAACATTTCCCAGGAAAGGGGGGGTGCAAGTGTTGGGAGGGTTGTTCATTGTTCTTAAGATCCAAGGGTCTGGGTCTATAGTCACCTAGGCAAATTGGTGAGGCTTTTTACTAAACCTTGTCCAGGAAGTGGGGTGCAAGGTTTTGGGAAGTATTTTGGGGGGAAAGACGTTTCCAAACAGCTCTTCCCCAGTAACCAGTATTTGTTTGGTGGTGGTAGCGGCCAATCCAAGGACAAAGGGTGGAATATTTTGTACCTTGGGGAAGTTTTGACCTAAGCTGCTAAAGATAAGCTTAGGAGGGTTTTCATGCAGGTCCCCACATCTGTACCCTAGCATTCAGAGTGGGGAAGGAACCTTGACAAGGTGAATCCCCTATTTTACCTTACTGGAAAGTTAGGAGGCATATGCCACAAGGCGGAGCACTGTAGCATGGTTCTCTCTTAGTACAGCTTCCATCCCCCTCTCAGTAGTTGCCAGTTGCAGCACAAATGGCTGTCCCACCCAGGGATATGCTAAATCTGGAACCTGAACCAAGGCCTGTTTTAACTGGACCATGGCTTCCTGCTGTAGAGGGCCCCAGTTTCATTGTATCCCCCTTTTTAATAATTTATGCAGCATGGTTGCCTTTTTTAAAAAAAGTCCTTGTTAATTTCTCCCAACATTTTATTCATACCCAGAAAGGATTTAAGAGCAATTACATTTGTGGGAGTCTGGAGTTTAAGAATCAGCTCCACTCTTTGTTGGTCAGGGGAATGCCTCTTCTTTCCCAGAGTTACTCCAAGTTAATTTACTTGGTGGGAGCACAATTGGGCTTTTGGGGGGCTTACAAAAAATTCAAAAAGTTTAAAGTTTGGGGTTGAATATAACACCTTGTTCAATACCTTTAGATTTTTTTCCTCGTGTAAGTGCAACCAGGATATTATTTACACAGGAAATTACACTATCCTTTTTAGGCATTCCATTCTACATCTTGATTACATGGACATGACAAATAATAGGGGCACTCTTCCAGTCCATGGGGACACTGGCAAAACACAACTTGAAAGGTAAAAGCAAATATGTAATAGCTGCTCTGATGTAAAGGGATAGCAAAGAAAGCATTGGCCAAATCCAAAACTGAAAACCACTGGGCCCCTCCTACAATGGAGGTCATCACCTCCTGATGCTTAGCCACTACAAAGGCCATTGGTAGTATCACCCGATTAAGGGGGCGGAAATCAACTACCAGCCTCCAAGTTCTGCCATCACTTTTAAGGACCAGCCAAAAGACAACATCATTGGGGCTTGACTGTTCCACTAAAATCTTGTGGAGGTGGATTACCAGGAGCACTGGGAGAGCTCTCGCCCAGCACTCACGTGCGATGACACTCACACTTCGGAGTGCTCCCGTGACAGCGCTTTGAAGTTTCCAGTGTAGCCATGCTCTTATTTTTCCTTTGGCTTGTACCTTAGGAGACATTTTTAAAATTTCCACCACCAGGTATTAGGGGCTCTGACTCAACTCTTGAAGCCTGTCTCCTTTCTCTTTCCTTTCTTCCCCTTTGGCCCTCGCCTTCCTTTAGAGTCTTCTTTGGGAGGGCTATTGCTTTCATGGGGTTGCTTTATGCAGAGCCACAGCTCCCCTTATGGCCATGAAAATAAATGGCAATCTTTGGACCTGATTTTTTTGTTGTTGTTAATTTACTACTTTTTTAACAACTATTTTTAAGGCAGTAACTAGAATCAGTAGCAGAGTTAACATTCCTATTGCTTAGCAATCACATTTTCAAGGACAATAAAATACTTCCAGTTGTGGCATTAACCCTTAACTTATAAAACAAAACACACAAACGCAAAAGGAAAAAGCAGTGGCTAGGGTAGGGGAGAGTGAATGGGGGGTGGGTTCATGGAGAAAGAAAAAGCGGAAGAGGGAGGTAGGGTTATGGAGAAAGAAGAAGCGGAAGGGGGAGGGACAGTTGTGGAGAAAGAAGAAGCCGGGGGTGTGTGTGTGTGTGTAAAGAATGACTTAGGAACGAAGAGAAACCTAAGCCAGGAAAAACTTTAAAATATAGCTGTCAAGGTTCCTTCCCTACTCTGAACTCTAGGGTACAGATGTGGGGACCTGCATGAAAACCTCCTAAGCTTACTTTTACCAGCTTAGGTTAAAACTTCCCCAAGGTACAAACTATTTTACCTTTTGCCCTTGGACTTACGCTGCCACCACCAAATGTTTAACCGGTTACTGGAAAGAGTTGTTTGGAGAAGTCTTTCCCCCCAAAATCCTCACCAAAACCTTTCACCCCCCTTTCTGGGGAAGATTTGATAAAAATCCTCACCAATTTGCATAGGTGACCACAGACCCCAAACCCTTGGATCTTAAGAACAATGAAAAAGCATTCACTTTCTTAAAAGAAGAATTTTAATAGAAGAAAAAGTAAAAAGAATCACCTCTGTAAAATCAGGATGGTAAATACCTTACAGGGTAATTAGATTCAAAACATAAGGTTTTACCTAGAGGGGTTCTCTAAGTTACAAAAAGACAAAAAAACAGGAATATCCATTCCATTCAGCACAGCTTATTTTCTCAGCCGTTTAAAGAAATCATAATCTAACACATATCTAGCTAGATTACTTACTAAGTTCTAAGACTCCATTCCTGTTCTGTCCCTAGCAAAAGTATCACTCAGACAGACCCAGACCCTTTGTTTCTCCCCCTCCAGCTTTGAAAGTATCTGGTCTCCTCATTGGTCATTTTGGTCAGGTGCCAGCGAGGTTATCTTAGCTTCTTAACCCTTTACAGGTGAAAGGGTTTTTCCTCTGGCCAGGTGGGATTTTAAAGGTGTTTACCGTTCCCTTTATATTTATGACAACAGGAAACAACAAAAAGTGGGGCTCCGTGAGCCAAAGCATCTGGGAACGTGTATCCTTACCCCTATCCTGGATCCGAGAGGAGATTGGCTGTTGCCACCACATCTGCCAGAGTTGAGACCAGGGGTGCCAGCTATCCTTGCAGGCCATCCCAAGTCCGTGTTGTGGTTTAACAGGCTAACTGATTTCCCTGCTGCCCTGACCTGCTCAGGGGAGAAGGACCTGATCTGTACCCATTCTTCCCCTCCTTGGTTTATTATAGAAGCTATGGGCAGGGGCTTCTGCAACTCTTCCAGTGTTTCAAGCAAAGGACCAAATGGGGACTGCTCAGAAGGACCCAAGGGAAAAGGAAGCTCTTGGGGATCATCCCTCTCATAATCATAATAGAAAGCATACAAGTCAGGGTCCTTCTCACACCCATCCTCAGACTGTTCGTATATAGGTTTGTTTGTCAGCCTGGGATAGAATTTTGGGTTTGACCTTTGATACTCTTATATCCTTACTAATATGTGTGAACAAAGACACTGTGTGCGTTGCTTCTGTCTGGCCAGATGGGTTTGCTAGCATAATGGGAAGAGGTAAGGAATTGAGCAGTTAAAGTGTTACAGGGCATGGTGGCAATGTAATATATGAGCACACTTTTAAGATTGCCTCAAGCCCTATCTCAAGGCAAGGCCAAACAACCAGTAGTGAGGGGCAAAGGGGAATTGGGGGGGGGGGGGAATAAAACACTAAAAGACCAAAGAAATGCCTGTCCCAAGCACAACCTCACCCCTCCCTTGGGATACAAAAGAGGTGGGAAGAAGACCCCAAACCCACAACCCCACAAAACGGAACATGACTATAAATTATAAGGGGTGGGACTGTAGGCATGCATTTCAGGTATATTTGGGCCTGCTAAGAAGGAGGAGGTGGGAATGGGGACACAGGCAAGGCTCTGTGGTGTCAGAACTGGGAAGGGGGACCTGGGGTAAACGCTCAGCAGCGTCAGAGCGGGGAACAGAACACAGGGGAACAGACTCTGCCCGTGTGTAAAGCTAAGGACATGCTTGCTTGGAACCCCAATAAACATTGCATTGCCTGCACTTTGGACTTCTAGTCTTCTGCTTTCTGTCTGCGTTACAAGGACCATGGGAGGGGACGAAAGGAAAGCCCCCTAACACAAACTACGACTTCTCTAACCACTGCCACTATTCACTTCTGCTCTCCCAACATGGGTTTGAGAGCACAACTTTGTCTTTTACATTCCCATGATCTGCCTGGGTCTTATCCTGGGATTCCTTCAGTAAGGCTCTAACCCGGCTTCTATCAGTCTGCTTTTTTAATCCAAATACCCCCTGCTCCAATCTGTCACTCTCTCATTGTCACACACCTGCATCTACACTGCTACTATATTTGCTGTCTGAGTCAGGTTTGTTGCCCGGAGGATGTCTAACTCACTACTTTCTTTTCTATCTCAATTTTATTTTTCTTAAAGGCAGAAGTAGAAGAGTTAAACTGATTTATCTCTTTCTCTGCTACCATGGTTACCATCTGCTTACAGAGCTACAGGAACGCCCTGGGTACAGTGAAGACTCCAGGCTTCCAAAGACCATTATCATGCTCATATATATCATCAGCTTGATAATAGTGACCGTAATATAGTTAAATTTAATATCCCTGTGGCAGGAAAAACACCACAGTGGCCCAACACTCTAGCATTTAATTTCAGAAAGGGGAACGATACAAAAATGAGGTTAGTTAAACAGAAATTAAAGGGTACAGTGCCAAAAGTGAAATCTCTGCAAGCTGCATGGAAACTTTTTAAAGACACCATAATAGAGGCTTAACTTAAATGCATACCCCAAATTAAAAAACATAGTAAGAGAAGCAAAAAAGAGCCACCGTGGCTAAACAACAAAGTAAAAGAAGCAGTGAGAGGCAAAAAGGCATCCTTTAAAAAGTGGAAGTTAAATCCTACTGAGAAGAATAGAAAGGAGCATAAGCACCGGCAAATGAAGTGTAAAAATACCATTAGGAAGGCCAAAAAAGAATTTGAAGAACAATTAGCCAAAGACTCAAAAAGTAATCAGAAGCAGGAAGCCTGCTAAACAACCAGTGGGGCTACTGGATGATCGAGGTGCTAAAGGAGCACTCAAGGACAATAAGGCCATTGCGAAGAAACTAAATGAATTCTTTGCATAGGTCTTCAAAGCTGAGGATGTGAGGGAGATTCCCAAACCTGAGCCATTCTTTTTAGGTGACAGATCTGAGGAACTGTCCCAGATTGTTCCAAAACCTCCTCTAATGATACCTCAGATTGATAAATTAAACAGCAATAAATCACCAGGATCAGATGGTATTCACCCAAGAGGTCTGAAGACACTCAAATGCGAAATTGCAAAACTACTAACTGTAGTCTGTAACCTAACATTTAAATAAGCTTCTGTACCAGATGACTGGAGGATAGCTAATGTGACGCCAATTTTTAAAAAGGACTCCAGAGGTGATACTGGCAATTACAGGCGTGTAAGCCTGACTTCAGTACCAGGCAAATTGATTGAAACTATAATAAAGAATAATATTGTCAGACATATAGATGAACATAATTTGTTGAGGAAGAGTCAACATGGTTTTAGTAAAGGGAAATCATGCCTTACCAATCCACTAGAATTCTTTGAGGGGGTCAACAAGCATGTGGACCAAAGGGATCCAGTGGATATAGTGTACTTAGATTTTGAGAGAGCCTTTGACAAGGTCCCTCACAAAAGGCTCTTACGCAAAGTAAGCTGCCACGGGATAAGAGGGAAGGTTCTCTCATGGATTAGTAACTGGTTAAAAGATAGGCAACAAAGGGTAGGTATAAATGATCAGTTTTCAGCATGGAGAGAAGTAAATAGTGGTGTCCCCCAGGGGTCTGTCTTGGGACCAGTCCTATTCAGCATATTCATAAAGGATCTGGGAAAAGGGGGAAACTGTGAAATGGCAAAATTTGCAGATAATACAAAATTACTAAAGATAGTTAAGACCCAGGCAGACTGTGAAGAGTTACAAAAGGATCTCTCAAACCTGGGTGACTGGGCAATGAAATGGCCGATGAAATATAATGTTGTTAATTGAAAAGTAATGCACATTGGAAAGCATACTCTCAACTATACTTATAAAATGATGGGGTCTAAATAAGCTGTTACCACTCAAGAAAGAGATCTTCTAGTCATTGTGGATAGTTCTCTGAAAATATCCACTCAATGTGCAATGGCAGTCAAAAAAGTGAACAGAATGCTGGGAATAATGAAGAAAGGGATAGATAATAGGACAGAAAATATCATGTTGCCTCTATATAAATCCTTGGTACACCCACATCTTGAATACGGTGTGCAGATGTGCTCGCCCCATCTCAAAAAAGATATATTGGAATTGGAAAAGGTTCAGAAAAGGGCAACAAAAATGATTGGGGAAGGGAACAGCTTCCATATGAGGAGAGATTAATAAGACTGGGACTTTTCCAAGACTGGGCTTGGAAAAGAGACTGCTAAGGGGAGATATGATTGAGGGCTATAAAATCATGACTGGTGTAGAGAATAGATAAGGAAGTGTTGTTTACTTCTCATAATACAAGAACTAGGGGTCACCAAATGAAAATTAATAGGCAGCAGGTTTAAAACAAATAAAAGGAAGTATTTCTTCACACAATGCACAGTCAACCTGTGGAACTCCTTGCCAGAGGATGTTGTGAAGGCCAAGGCCAAGACCATAACAGGGTTAAAAAAAGAACTAGATATGTTCATGGAGGATAGGTCCATCAATGGCTATTAGCCAGGATGGGCAGGAATGGTGTCCCTAGCCTCTGTTTGCCAGAAGCCGGGAATGAGCAACGGGATGGATCATTTGATGATTACCTGTTCTGTTTATTCCCTCTGGGGCACCTTGCACTGGCCACTGTCGGAAGACAGGATACTGCGCTAAATGGACCTTTGGTCTGACCCAATAGGGCCGTTCTTATGTTCTTATCAGTCAAGCTGTTTCCCAAAACCATGCCCAATGGTTCTTTCTTTCCAGATGTTCCCTTTCCTTCTGACATAATTTCTCACTCGACCAGGTCACCAGCCTCAACCCTGAGTCCCAGTAACGAAATTTATAAGTAAATTGACTTGTGGACTAGGACATGGGGAAATTACAGGCTTCTACCCTGCCACGCCATCCTCCCTTCTTGCACAGCAAATCGTTTATACCAGTTGTCCTCGCCTCTCCACGTCTCCTGGCAACTGGCTCACTAAATCTGTTACCATGCGGTGTTAGGAACAAATCAATGGGGACATAGCTCCTGTGTCTGATAAATGATTGGTATAAACAAGAGTGCTTTTACCTAAAACTACTTTTTAATGGGGTTTCAAGCAGACACACACACACAGACACTGTCGAAGTAAGTTCAGTGCATCCCAAACATTTATATTTACCCAAAGTTTGAAATGGTTTTGAGGAATCAGCAACCAGTCTTCTGTCCAGGGGCCCTCCTTCTGTCCAGTTGCTGAGGAGTTTAGGTGCCAGAATCTTACTGAAAGAAAAGCTTTCTCTGACTGCTCCAAAGTTTATTATTTGCCTAATTTTTTATAGTTAACTTAAGCAAAGCACATAACTCATAGTGACTCTTAGTGGGTCACCAATTTTCCTAATTTTAGCGAACTACTAATTTTTTATTAAAACATTTTTAGTTATAACAACAATAAAACTTATATATTAGGGACACTTAACCAAGGTTGACTGTCCAAACATTCCTTTTATTTTTATGGTATATTAATTTTTTTGTTTAATGTATTTCATTCTAATTAGCAAAACTCCAAACAAGGAGCTTTTAACCTTGCCTTTCAGAACCTAAAATTATCTCTAGCTATGTAGTATTTGGTTTTCAGCTAGCAATAGCTAAACACAGAAAAATGATTAACTGCAGTAATATCGCATTCTGGGATACATACAGTAATGTCAAATTCTGAGGTTACACATTGACCTGGATAGGAAAGCCTGACAGGCTAGGTGGACAGTCCGTAGCTCCCTGATGTTGATATATAGAGACTGGTCCTTTGAGAACCATAAACTCTGAGTTTGGAGGGGACCCAGATGAGCCTCCCACTCCAGGGCAGATGCATCCATCACCAATATCAGCAAAGGTTTAGGGCGAACAAAGGGAATGCCTGCACATACACTGACTGGGTCTGTCCACCAATCTAGAGAATACTTAAGAGGGCACATTCAGGACTGAGTTCACATGGTGACAACTTGGCAAAAAAACCAGAAGACAGTCAACTTTAAAGATTCCTCAGATGCATTCTCGCATACCTATGAATATGCAAAAAGCCATACGCCCCCAGAGCCTAATGCAGTTTTGAGCTCTTGTGACTGGGTGAGCCTTGAGATCTGCGACAAGAGATCAAATTGTTTGGAACTTTGTGTCTAGAAGGAAAGCTCTTGAATAGAATCCAGTACTGCTCCTATAAAATCTGTCTTCTAAACTGGACAAAAGAGAGATTTCTATAAATTGATCAGTAGACCCAGAGCTTCAAACGTTGACTGGATGAGAGAGACACTGAACAATAACTGAGTCCTTGACCAGCTTCTTACACTAGCCAGTCATCCAGATAAAGATAAACTTGAACTCAGCCTCCTCAAGAAAGCAGCGATCACTGTCATACGGTGAAAACCCGAGAAGTTGCTGACAGGCCAAAGGGCAGCATGGTGAAGGGCTAATGAGAGTGCTTCACTACAAATCTGAGATACATTCTGTGACCTTGATAAATTGCCACACGAAAATAGACATCTTTTAAGTTGAGGGCAGCATTCCAACCTCCAGGATCCAAAGAGGGAATAATGGAAACCAGGGTGATCATGCAAAACTTTTATCTTTGTGAGATATCTGTTCAGCTGGCACAGATCTAAAATTGGTCAAGACCTCCCTTTGCTTTTGGGATTAGGAAATAATAATAATAAACCTCTTCCCTCTTGAGACAGTGCAGAATGTCCTCTATGGTTCCTACACAAAGGAGAGAATGAAGCTCCTGGGGGAGAAGTTCCTTGTGAGAGTGGTCCCTGAAGAGGAACAGGCAGGGAAGGGCAGAAACAAACTGGAGGGTATATCCCACTTCCACAGTGCTTAAGACCCATCGGTCTGAAGTAATCCAGGACTATGCACTGAGGAAGTGGGAAAGATGGCTTACAAACATGAGGGAGACGGAATCTAGCATCCTGGAAAGTGGGGTGATGTCCTCAACCAAGTTATCAAAATATCTGTTTAGCACCACCTGGCTGTTTAGATGGAGCAGGCGTTGATGCAGATGCAGAAGGAGGAAGTGGTTTATTATAACCTCTACTTTTCTTTCTTTGCAGGTCCTAACAAGGAGCAGGGGCAGAGTAACAGTGGGTCTGCTGCAGGTAAAAATGTTTCCTAGACAGGGCTGGAATATACAACCCCAAAGACTTTAAAGTTGCCCTACAATCCTTCACCCATGGAGCTTGGAGTCTGTTTCCACCAAAAAAATGAATACTCTACAAAAGGCAGGTCTTGTATTGTTTGTTGGACCTCTTGTGCAAG
Source organism: Lepidochelys kempii (assembly GCF_965140285.1). Lineage (NCBI taxonomy): Eukaryota > Metazoa > Chordata > Testudines > Cheloniidae > Lepidochelys > Lepidochelys kempii. The sequence continues at coordinate 99,684,520 of NC_136380.1, forward strand.
CCCCAGGGCCTGCAGCCAAGAGCTCTTGTGCATGGAAACTGCAGAGGCCATGATGATCCTAGGAGCTGAATCTGCTGCATCTAGTCTAGCCTAGAGGGAAGTTCTCGCTCCAGATTTCCACTCATCATATAAAGAGGAGAACTCTACTCTAGCATCCTCCAGCAATATGTCCCTAAACTTTAACATGGACTTGCAAACATTATAATCATAACATCCCAAAAGAGCCTGTTGGCTGGCAATTCTGAGTTGTAACCCCACATTAGAATAAACTTTTCTACCAAATAAATCTAGCTTCTCAGATCTTTGATTTGGGGGTTCGCCCTGGAACTCCCTTTCATTCGCTGCTAACAGCAAAGGAGGGCGTGAGATGCCTCCTAAGGAAACTGCCTCATCAGGAAAAGAAGAGGATGAAGCCAGCCTAGGCTGAGGCTATTCCTCCTCTGCTAGCTGTCAAGCAGGGCCCTCCTGAACCATCTTTTCCTGCTCAGAAATGGGCCTGGTACCAGGGTCAGGAACAGGTGGTACCTAGAAAGTAGACTTCCCATGCTTCTCTGAGGTCACAGAGCAGGAACACCTCATGTATGACCTAGAAATCAGGGGGGATCCTCATGGGTTCCAACAGGGCCACTGGACCAATAGCAGAGGCAGCTCTACCGATTTTGCTGCCCCAAGCAGTCACCACCGAATTGCCACTGCCACAACAGCGGCAGAAGTGCCACCGAATTGCTGCTTCCCCCGCCCCCACAAACGCAGTGGAGGTGCCGCCCAAAAGCTGCCGCAGCGGGAAGAGCGGTGGAGCTGCCGCCAAACTGCCACTGAGGGACACGGACTGCCACCCCGTTCTGAATGCCGCCCCAAGCACTGGCCTGGAAAGCTGGTGCCTGGAGCTGGCCCTGACCAGTAGGAAGACCCAGTGACTCCCTGACCACATGCCTGATCCTCTTCCAGCTGGAGGATTTCAAAGAAACCTAGGGAAGTAACACCTAAGTGGGGAGTAGTGTGACTGGCTCCAAGGCTGGGAAATGTAAGAGCCAATCTTCAAATCAGAGGAGTACAAACCACCTTCTGCTGATCAACGGGGAGCTGCTCCTGATGGTGCCAGAAACCAATGCCCAGTCAGTGAAGAGTGGAGAGCAGCCAACGCTGCAGGCATCCCATTCAACAGTACCAACGGGCGTGAAGTTTGAGACACTGGAGATTGTTGCAGTACCAACTACTGCACCAACAATACTGGTGACCCTCTGGGATCATCCCATTCAACTGTACCTGGGGCGTGATCTCCTGCAGTGCCAGGGACACCATCACAGATAGGCTCCGCAGATCTCTGCCACAAACACCTCTGATGCGGTGGATGCCAAGATGGTCTCGGGACACTGTGGTACTGTGGTCAAGTCCAGGTGCCTCTTCAGGACCTGGACTTGACATTATTTGCCTCAGGGCTGGAGTCAACATTGGTGATTTTGGAGCTACCAGAGAAGAGTGCTTGGATTTTGGCTGCACTCTACTCTCATCCCTCTGCTTAGAGAATTTTGATGCCAGAGACCTTCCTCTCCCAGTTGTCTGTTTAGAGGTCTTACGCCTCTTTTTAGATACTGGAGAGGGTGAGCAGTGCCAGGAAGGGTAAATGAAAATAAAGGAGTATATTTGCACAGATAAAATGTATATCTGTATTTGGCACAACATTTATTAGACTAGTTTTCAAGACCACTGCCTTATATCCAAAGTCTGTTTCCCAATATGGTAAAGAAATACATAGTTCAACACATGTTACATTTGCTTTATGTAGAAGGTCTGGAGTGTGATCAGCACTTTCTACAGACATCTGTCTACACAGAATTTTCAAATCTGTGTCCGAATAGTGTGGTAACTCAAAAGCACAGCTGAAATCAGTTTAAATGCAACTATGTATTATAACCTGAAAAAAAATGTTTACAATTAAGTTAAAGTCACTGGAGTAGTTCTGAGGGAAAAAAGGAAAAATAAAAGACTAAGTGCATGAGCAACAGCAGTAATACAGGAAGTGGCTCAGGTGAGCCTCAGACTGCAACCATGTAATTCACAGCCTGCACAAAGCATTTAGTTTATCTAATAAATAAAATTGGAAGAGAAGGGGCTCTGGGTAATTCCCTAGAAATAGAAAAGTCTATTCTAATCTTACCTTTGAGTCATATGCTGACTGTTTTATTACTTCAGGTGCCATCCAGAATGGAGTTCCCACAAAAGTATTTCTCTTTATCTGTGTATCTGTTAGTTGTCCTGCTACTCCGAAGTCTGCTAATTTTACCTCTCCTTGTTCAGATAGCAAAACATTGGCAGCTAGCAAAGAAAAAAAGGCAGTTTAAAAGTTTACATTTTTGATGTTTCAAAGGTTTTCCTTATCTCTACTGTTTGAACATTTAACCAAAACTATTTTAAAAAAATGATTAAATAACTTACCCTTAATATCTCTATGGATTTTCTTTTCTGAATGCAAGTAATCGAGTCCTTTAAGTATCTCTCTTAATATTGTAGCAATCTGGATTTCATCGAGACAGCCAGGCTCTAACTAGGAGAAACACGCAAAAAATATTTGTAAATACCTGTAAACTACAAATGAGATGACACAGAAACAGTAGGAAAAAATAAACAGTAGGAAAAAATGCCATATGTGCTTGTGAATAAGTAAAAGTAGTTAACAATGTTTTATGTTTTATTGCTTTTGATGCTAATTTTCTCTCTCCTTCATTCATAGTGTAATCACCTGCTCCTTCTTCTCTCCCTCTCCTTCTCCCCCTGCCCCTGTTGTGCATAAATCTGCTCACCCAGGGGAAAGAGTTACCTGCATTCTAATAAATTGAGATGTTCAAGTGTTCAATTCCTAGTCACAACAGCAGGTGGCAATTTTCAAGTTTTGCTACTTCCTTTTTGCTGTCCAACCCCCACTACCGGACCAAATATGGGTGTATGGCATGAGGATTTAACAGGGATAAGAAATAGAGGACAGCCTGGCAACACAGAGCTGACTAGGAGGTAAGGTATGAGAGCAATGAAAATGAGATCAGCAGAGCACTAGGTGAGCAGCAGGGCAAACTGGGGCCAAGCTGGTAAGGAAGAGCGTGTCCATCGAGCCCAAACTACCTGGGGATCCAAGCCAGAGTGGGAGACCTAGACACAAGAGGAAACCAGGCTTGGCAGGAGATTTGACCACACTGGAGACAGCCTGGTGCCTTATTATACATCAGAGTGAGAAAAGGGAAGGGAAGAGGGGACAAAAATTTAGGACAGTATGGTGGTGGTGACCAGGAAGATATTTGTCATTCAGGCTGTCAGTCTACTTCCCATCTTAAAAATAGGGATGTAAAAGTTTAACCAGCTAACTGATGAGCCCAGTCTTATTGGTTTCAGTTAATGACTAAAACTCATCTGCCCCCCATGCTTGGGGTCCTGGCTGCTGGCCCCACACCTGGGATCCTGGTGGCCGGGATCCCACACCCAGGGTAGGAACCCAGGTGCGGGGAGGCAGCGGAGCCCCATGTAAAACGTGGGAGTCCTCCCCCACACACCACCCCTAGTTCCCCGCCTTTGTGAACTCCTTAATGGTTAACCATTTAACCGATAGAATTTTAATCGGTTAAATGGTTACTATTTTTAAACCCTAATTACATCCCCACTTAAAAAAACAAAAACAAAAAAATCCCAAATGAAATTAGAAATTTGGAATGATTTCATATGTTCATTGTAAAACAAATAAAAAACCTTAAAACGCACAAAAACCGTGTATGTGAGAGGATTCTTTTCCCCCCTTTTACACTTTCAGTGGTCTACAGACACAGTATTACCTTATAGCATGCATGCAGTGGGTTTTTCAAGTCATATATAAAACAACAAATAGTAAGTGTAAATGAAAGAAGAGCTACCCATTGCTCCCTTATGCAACCTCCCCTCAAATTTTTCACTGATACATTTTGCTTTCATCTACATTATTTGCAGTTAGTAAAAAACCAACATTTTTGTGGCAAAATATCACTGCCCAACTGCCATAATATAAAGGGAAGGGTCACCACCTTTCTATATACAATGCTATAAAATCCCTCCTGGCCAGAGGCAAAATCCTTTCACCTGTAAAGGGTTAAGAAGCTAAGGTAACCTCGCTGGCACCTGACCCAAAATGACCAATGAGGGAACAAGTTACTTTCAAATCTGGAGCAGGGGGAAAGTTTTTGTCTGTCTGTGTGATACCTTTGCCGGGAACAGATCAAGGATGCAAACCTTCCAACTCCTGTAAAGTTAGTAAGTAATCTAGCTAGAAAATGAGTTAGATTTTCTTTTGTTTAATGGCTTGTAAAATTTGCTGTGCTGGAGGGAATGTGTATTTCTGGTTTTGTGTCTTTTTGTAACTTAAGGTTTTGCCTAGAGGGATTCTCTACGTTTTGAATCAGATTACCCTGTAAAGTATTTACCATCCTGATTTTACAGAGGTGATTCTTTTACTTTTTCTTCTATTAAAATTCTTCTTTTAAGAAAGTGAACGCTTTTTCATTGTTCTTAAGATCCAAGGGTTTGGGTCTGTGTTCATCTGTACCAATTGGTGAGGATATTATTATCAAGCCTTCCCCGGGAAAGGGGGTATAGGGCTTGGGGGGATATTTTGGGGGAAGACATCTCCAAGTGGGCTCTTTCCCTGTTCTTTTTTTAAATCACTTGGTGGTGGCAGCATACTGTTCAAGGACAAGGCAAAGTTTGTACCTTGGGGAAGTTTTTAACCTAAGCTGGTAAGAATAAGCTTAGAGGGTCTTTCATGCAGGTCCCCACATCTGTACCCTACAGTTCAGAGTGGGGAAGGAATCTTGACACCAACCAGCTCTAATATTTCTAAACTGCATTTTTAAAATATCCATATTTGTAGCAGTAAACATGCAACAACCTGCAGTTTTCAGAAAGCTTTGCTTTCCCTGTTGAATGTTCAAGTAAAATGCCAAATTGGGTCTATCAATATCAAGAACAAAATTTCGCTAAGTTCAAAGAATTCATAGAAACATATGGCTAGAGGGGACCTCTTGAGGTCATCTATACCATCCTCCCCTATGCTGAGGCAAGGGATACCTAAACCATCCCTGACAGGTATTCTTCCAACCTACAACCTTGCTTGGCAACTTATTCCAATACTTAATTATCCTTATACTTAGAAAGTTGTTTCTAGTATCTAAGCTAAACTTCCCTTGCTGCAGATTAAGTTGATTACTTCTTGTCCTACCTTCAGTGGACATGGAAAACTAATTTGTACTCATGAATGAGATAGATGTATTGAATTAATGAAACTTGAAATGCTAATAAAAATAAGGCTAAAGTCAAAAATGTATTTTATTCATTTGTCAATTGCAGTTTACTTTTAAGTATTTATGATACCTTTAAATGCACTACTAAATGTACTTTAGTATATATTACATAATTACATTTGAGTAATACAAGATATCATAACAGCATCAGATATTACAATTTTAGAAAATAAGACTGGGCATACTGGGTCAGACCAATGGTCCATTTAGCCCAGTATCCTGTCTTCCGACAGTGGCCAACGCCAGGTGTTTCAAAGGGAATGAACAGAACAGGCAATCATCGAGTGATCCATCCAGGCGTCCACAGCTTCTGGCAAACAAAGGCTAGGGACACTCAGGGCATGGTGTTGCGTCCCTGCCCATCCCAGTTAATAGCTATTGATGGACCTATCCTCCATGAATTTACCTACTTCTTTTTTTAACCTTGTTATAATTTTGGCCTTCACAACATCCTGTGGCAGCAAGTTCCAAAGACTGAGTGTGTCTTATTGAAGAAGTACTTCCTTTTGTTTGTTTTAAATCCACTGCCTATTAATTTCATTGGGTGACCCATAGCTCTTGTTTTATGTGAAGGAGTAGATAACATTTCCTTATTCACTTTCTCTATACCAGTCAAGATCTTATAGATCCCCTATCATATCTCCCTTAATCGTCTCTTTTCCAAGGTGAACAGTCCCAGTCTTTTTAACCTCTCCTCATATGGAGGCTGTTCCATACTCCTAATCATTTTATTGCCCTTTTCTGTACCTTTTCCAATTCCAATATATCTTTTTTTGAGAGAGGGCAATCAGATCTGAATGTAGTATTCAAGATGTGGGCATACTTTGCATTGATATAGAGGCATTATGATATTGTTTGTTTTATGATCTATCCCTTTAGTAATTGTTCCTAACATTGTTAGCTTTTTTGACTGCTGCTGCACAGTGAACAGATGTTTTCAGAGAACTATCCACAATGACTCCAAGATCTCTGTCTTAAGTGATAACAGCTAATTTAGAAACTATCATTTTGCCTTTATAGCTGGGATTAGGGTTTCTAATGTTCATTACTTTGCATTTATCAATATTGAATTTCATCTGCTACTTTGTTGCCCAGTCAGCCAGTTTTGGGAGATCCCTTTGTAACTCTTCACAGTCAGCTTTGGACTTAACTTTCATGGAGGAAAGGACCATCAATGTCTATTAGCGAGAATGGGCACAGATGGTGTCCCTAGCCTCTGTTTGCCAGAAGCTGGGAATGGGGGACAGGGGATGGATCACTTGATGATGAAAACACTGTTTTGTTCATTCCCTCTGGGGCACCTGGCATTGTCCACTGTCGGAAGACAGGATACTGGGCTAGATGGACCTTTGGTCTGACCCACTATGGTTGTTCTTATGTTCTTGAGTAATTTAGTATTGTCTGCAAACTTTACCACCTCACTGCCTAACGCCTTTTCCAGATTTTTATGAACAGCACTGGTCCCAGTACAGATCCCTGGAGGACCAAGCTATTTACCTCTCTCTGCTGTGAAAACTGACCATTTATTCCTACCCTGTTTCCTATCTTTTAAACAGTTACTTATCCATGAGAGAACCTTTCCTCTTATTCCATGACTGCCTACTTTGCTTAAGAGCCTTTGGTGAGGGACCTTGTCAAAGGCTTTCTGAAAGTCCAAGTACACTAAATCCACTGGATCACCCTTGTGCACATGTTCGTTGACCACGTCAAGGAATCATAGAAGATTTGGGTCGGAAGAGACCTCAGGAGGTCATCTGGTCCAATCCCCTGCTGAAAGCAGGACCAACACCAACTAAAGCATCCCAGCCAGGGCTTTGTCAAGATGGGCCTTAAAAATCTCCACCACCTCCCTAGACAACCCATTCCAGTGCTTCACCACCCTCCTAGTGAAATAGCGTTTCCTAATATCCAACCTAGACTTCCCCCACAGCAACCTGAGACCATTGCTCCTTGTTCTGAGAACAGCCGAACTCCATTCGCTTTGGACCTCCCCCCTTCAGGCAGTTGAAAGCTGCTATCAAATCCCCTCTCACTTTTCTCTTCTGCAGACTAAATAAGCCCAGTTCCCTCAGCCTCTCCTTGTAAGTCATGTACCCCAGCCCCCTAATCATTTTTGTTGCCCTCCGCTGGACTCTCTCCAATTTGTCCACATCCTTTCTGTAGTGAGGGCCCGAAAACTGTACGCAATACTCCAGATGTGGCCTCACCAGTGCCCAATAGAGGGGAATAATCACTTCCCTCGATCTGCTGGCAATGTTCCTACTAATGCAGCCCGATATGCCATTAGCCTTCTTGGCAACAAGGGCACGCTGTTGACTCATATCCAGCTTCTCGTCCACTGTAATCCCCAGGTCCTTTTCTGCAGAACTGCCGCTTAGCCAGTCGGTCCCCAGCCTGTAGGAGTGCATGGGATTCTTCCGTCCCAAGTGCAGGACTTTGCACTTGTCCTTGCTGAACCTCATCAGATTTCTTTTAGCTCAATCCTCCAATTTGTCTAGGTCACTCTGGACTCTATCCCTACCCTCCAGCATATCTACCTCTGCCCCCAGTTTAGTGTCACGAACTTGCTAACAGTGCAATCCACCCCAACATCCAGCTCATTAAGGCATCATTAAGGAATTCTAATAGATTGCTGAAGCATGATTTCCCTTTACAAAAGCCAGGTTGTGATTCTTTGCTGCAGGGAGAACCAATTTTTGTATGGACTAGATAAAAAGCATGTCGTTCTGTGAAGTGTTTTATAGCAAGGTTCTATTGTATTTAATCACAGAAAATATACACATCTAACACCCACAATGCAAGATTGTTTCAAAGGACATATCTACCAACACTGCAAGGGAAGAGGGAAATTACATCACTACGTCCATTCAATGAGACTACAGACAGGGTGCTTTGTTTTTTAAAAAATGTGTACACTAAGAAACAAATGTACGAGTACCATGAAGAGCCAGCAGACAGTAACAACCTTCAGTCATTAATATTCTAGGGTTGGCTGAAGGTCAGAGTTTTGAGATGAAAGTTTTCATATCTCATTACTAACATCCTGAGTTACCTAGCCTTTTTGCACATGAGGTCATTTCATGGAAAATGTATTTTAATTCATATATGAACACAAACATTTTCTTCTAACTACTGGGAATTAATGCATGAAAACAGGGCTTTTGTTTCTTAATACATCTGGTTATGCTGCTTTATTTCTCTACTGAAGCAATAATCCTGTGTTTGACAGCACAACTGCTATAGCAATAATGATGTCCCACTAGGATTTCAGGTGAATTATAAACAGCAGAAATATTCAAGAAATGCATTAATGAAATTTTAACTAAGTTTACTAAATTAATGTAGTTCATAACTAGTTTACTTACTAGATCAAGAGCAGAGCCTCCACCAAGGTATTCCATTATTATCCATAATTTTGTATCCTGCAAAAACAGAACAGATTAAATTAGTAGCTTCACACTTTAGTTTCTTTCATGATTTGCTTCACACATTTTGCTGCAAAATGAATTCTGTAGCATTATTACAGTAAAGATGTAATGGCACAGAATTTCACTCAACTATAATCTGTCATGGCAGAAAAATACTGCCTCTGCTCCACATTTTTATTTATTTGATGATAACATACACTGACTTCATTCCATTTTATTCATTTTTTTCCATCTTAGATTTTACATCCTTATTTCCATACACTGTCTTGTCCTATATCTTCTAGGAACATAGGAACTACCATATCTGAATAGACTAGTGGTCCACATGAAATAGTCAGGTATTATGTTTCCATAACAGCCAAACACAGATGGATCAGAGGAAGGTGTAGACACCTTAACATTGCTACAGTATACCACTCAGGGGAGTAGGAGATTTCTCTCTAATGCAAGCTAATGAAAACCATCTGGAGCAGTAGGGAAGCCCTAGCTAGTTGAACTACACATATAAAGAAGAGTATTACAAGTGTCTAATCCAGTGTTTCTCAACCTGAAAAGTAGGGGGCACAGGACAGAAGAGAGGACTTGTGAACAATGAAAATAAAACAATACAAATATGCTCCAGAGGCTTGAGACAAAGTAGCTTATGGTTTCCCAAGAGTCATGTACTGTCCCTCCCTGCTCTTATAACAGCCCTTAACGTAGTTCATTGCAGAAGTAGCTAATATTCTTTGACCCCCCCAAAAAAGTAGTTAACACCAATTAAAGATGCCCAGTGGTATATTGTGCCTTCCCAGAAGAAGTTACTCACCTGGTGCAATAATGATGGTTCTTCGACATGTGTGTCCCTATGGGTAAGGGGTTCTCAAACTGAGGGTTGGGACTCCTCAGGGAGTCGCAAGGTTATTACATGGGGCAGGGAGGTGTCGTGAGCTGTCAGCCTCCACCCCAAACCCCACTTTGCCTCCAGCATTTATAATGGTGTTACATATATTTAAAAAGTGTTTTTAATGTATAAGGGGCGGGGGTCGCATTCAGAGGCTTGCTGTGTAAAAGGGGTCACCAGTACAAAAGTCTGAGAACCCCTGCTATGAGTGCTCCACTGTAGGTGCACTTGCATCCCTGCACTGCTGATTGGAGAAAAGTGCCAGCACAGCCTAATCCCCCTGAGGTCCTTCTCCACCGCAGTCATTGACAAGAACTCTGAAGCAGAGGGCAAGAGGGTGGGTTATGTGTCACCCATAGGGACACACATCTCAAAGAACCATCGTTATTGCACAAAGTGAGTAACTTCTTCTTTGAGTAGCGTCCCTATGGATACCTCACTGTAGGTGACTCCTGAGCAGTATCCCTACCAGAGGGCTGGGGCTTCGGGGTCGGGTCAGTTACAGATAACAATACTGTGGAGCCAAAAATGGCATTGGAGGCAGAGTCCCCAGTGATTGCATAATGTTCTGCAAAGGTGTGGATTGACATCCATGTTGCCGCTCTACAGATTTCTGAGATAGGGACATTCTAGAAGAAGGCGACTGATAAGGAGTTCGGCCTCGTGGACAGCGTGCAAATACTATCTGGTGGGGTAATGTTAAAGATCTGATATCATCTAAGGCAGTTTGAGACCTATTTGGAGAGTCTCTGGGCTATACTGCTTAGTCCTTAGATCTGTCTGCAATAGAGAGGAAAAGTTTAGGGGATTTCCTGAAAGCCTTCATCCTATGCAGGTAAAAGGCTAGGGCTCTCCTGACATCTATTGTGTACAATATAGCTTCCCTGCAGTCATGGTGAGGCTTGGGGTAGAAAATTGGAAGATGAACCAGTTGGTTCATGTGAAACGGGGAGGTTACCTTAGTGATTAATTTTGGTTGTGGCCAGAGTATAACCTTGTCCCAAAAGAATACTGGGGGGATGGGGGGGATGTGCGGGATGTGCCATCAGAGCTGCTATTTCTCCTAATCTCCTAGCTGAAGTGATTGCTGTCAGGAAATCTATTTTCATTGAAAGGTATGTAAGCGAGCAAATGGCCATAGGTTTGAAGGGAGGTATAGTCAGGCCTTTCAATACCAGGTTTAGGTCCCACATGGGAGTAGGATGTCGGGGTTGTGGGAAAAGGTTTACTATACCCATAAGGAATTGTTTACTGGTTGGCACTGAATATTAGCACTGAATATTCCTCTACTTGACGGTGAAAGGCTGCTATAGCTGTTAGGTGGACCGTGCGGGAACAGAGATAGTACTGAATTTTTTAGAGTTAGTACATAGTCTGGGATCTTTGGAAGAGTCAGGGGTGTCAGAGAGATATGTTGGGAGATACGCCATTTTCGAAACCTGGACCATTTACGTAGGTAAGTCCAGCATGTTGAGGACCTTCTACTATGTAATAATACCTCCTGTACCTCCTTTGAGCAGGAGCTCGTGTGTTCAACCATGAAGGAGCCAGGCTTTGAGGCAAAGAATCCTGAGGTTGGGATATAGGGTGCGTCCTTGGTTCTTCGAGAGGAAGTAAGAAGTGGATTGGAGAGAAATTGGTGGGCACGCCATGAGTTGTGACAGGTAAGGATACCAAGTCTGTCTTGGCCAAGTAGAAGCAATCAGCTCCTTCTCTTTTTATTATTAATAGGACTTTTGACAGTAGGAGAAATGGAGGAAAAGCATAGAGAAGGTCCCTGCCCCAGAGGAGGAGGAGAGAATCACCCATGGAGTGCTGTCCCATGATCGGGGTCAAAAGCATGGACATTTCTCGCTCAAGCAAGTGGCAAACATGTCTGTGGTCGGTGTCCCTCACTGCCTGAATAGGTTATGAAGTACCGCTGAGTTTATCTCCTACTTGTGGTCGAGTGGGAATTTCCCAATGAGACTGTCCATTATCAAGTTCTGAGTGCCTGGAAGGTAAGTGGCTGATAGTATGACATCCTGGGAGATACACCAGTTCCACAGTCTCATTGCCTCAGCATAGAAAGAGGGATGATCTGCCTCCCCCTTGCCGATTTACATAGTACATACATGCTATGTTTTCTGTTAGGACTCTCGTGTGTGATCCCTTGATCAGTCAGAGGAAATGGGCACTAGCATCTCTGAGCGCCCTTAGTTTGAGGAGGATGATGTGGAGGGATATCTCCATGGATGACCACCTGGCCTTTTGCTGTGAAGTCATTTAGATGCATGTCCCATTCTATGAGGGATGTGTCAGTGATTAGAAGCAATGACAGGGAGATTTGTGAAAAGGGGAAACCCTTGAAAACATTTGCTGGGTCTTTCCACACGTCTAAGGACTTTTTGATCCTGGTGGGGTAGTGACAGACATTTGTCTAGCCTATCTGTTTGGCCTGTACACTGAACTGAACCAAAACTGGAAGCATCGCATGTGAAGCGTCACATGTGGTATTACCACTGTGGCAGCTGCCATATGACCCAAGAGTTGCAGGCAGTGCCTGGCTCATATTTGTGGGCTGTCTATATGAGTGAGGCCAAAGAGAGGAATCTGGGTTGAGGTACATAAGAACAGAAGAATGGACCTACTGGGTTGGACCAAAGGTCCATCTAGCCCAGTATCCTGTCTTCCGACAGTGGCCAGTGCAAGGTGCCCCAGAGGGAATAAACAAAACAGTGTTTTCATCATCAAGTGATCCATCCCGTCGCCCATTCCCAGCTTCTGGCAAACAGAGGCTAGGGACACCATTCCTGCCCATCCTGGCTAATAGCCATTGATGGACCTATCCTCCATGAACATATCTAGTTCTTTTTTTAACCCTGTTATGGTCTTGGCCTTGGCCTTCACAACATCCTCTGGCAAGGAGTTCCACAGGTTGACTGTGCATTGTGTGAAGAAATATTTCCTTTTATTTGTTTTAAACCTGCTGCCTATTAATTTTCACTTGGTGACCCCTAGTTCTTGTATTATGAGAAGTAAACACCACTTCCTTATTTATTCTCTACACCAGTCATGATTTTATAGCCCTCAATCATATCTCCCCTTAGCAGTCTCTTTTCCAAGCCCAGTCTTGGAAAAGTCCCAGTCTTATTAATCTCTCCTCATATGGAAGCCGTTCCCTTCTCCTAATCATTTTTGTTGCCCTTTTCTGAACCTTTTCCAATTCCAATATATCTTTTTTGAGATGGGGCGAGCACATCTGCACACAGTATTCAAAATAAGGTTGTACCAAGGATTTATATAGAGGCAACATGATATTTTCTGTCCTATTATCTATCCCTTTCTTCATTATTCCCAGCATTCTGTTCACTTTTTTGACTACCATTGCACATTGAGTGGATATTTTCAGAGAACTATCCACAATGACTAGAAGATCTCTTTCTTGAGTGGTAACAGCTTATTTAGACCCCATCATTTTATAAGTATAGTTAGGATTATGCTTTCCAAGGTGCATTACTTTGCAATTAACATTATATTTCATCGGCCATTTTATTGCCCAGTCACCCAGGTTTGAGAGATCCTTTTGTAACTCTTCACAGTCTGCTTGGGTCTTAACTATCTTTAGTAATTTTGTATTATCTGCAAATTTTGCCATTTCACAGTTTCCCCCTTTTCCCAGATTCTTTATGAATATGCTGAATAGGACTGGTCCCAAGACAGACCCCTGGGGGACACCATTATTTACTTCTCTCCATGCTGAAAACTGATCATTTATACCTACCCTTTGTTGCCTATCTTTTAACCAGTTACTAATCCATGAGAGAACCTTCCCTCTTATCCCGTGGCAGCTTACTTTGCGTAAGAGCCTTTTGTGAGGGACCCTGTCAAAGGCTTTTTCAAAATCTAAGTATAGTATATCCACTGGATCGCCTTGATCCACATGCTTGTTGAACCACTCAAAGAATTCTAGTAGATTGGTGAGGCATAATTTCCCTTTACTAAAACCATGTTGACTCTACCTCAACGAATTATCTGACAATACTGTTCTTTATTATAGTTTCAACCAGTTTGCCCAGTACTTAAGTCAGGCTTACAAGCCTGTAATTGCCGGGATTACTTCTGGAGCCCTTTTTAAAAATTGGCGTCACAGTAGCTATCCTCCAGTCATCTGGTACAGAAGCTGAGTTAGAAGAGCTTTGGCCTGGAAGGACTCGAGGCTGGCGTCTAGGAATTCCAGGCGCTGCACTGGAGTGAGGGTTGATTTCTGGGTGTTGATCTGTAAGCCCAATTCTGTGATTAAGTCTATTGCAGATCTGGTGACTCGGCGAACCTATTGGAAGGACCAGGCTCTGAGAAGGCAGTCAGTAGGGGAAATCATGGTCCCTTGGGAGAGCAGGTGCACAGTCAGTACTAAAGAGAATCTTGGAGAATACTCTCTGAACAGATGATAGCCTGAAGATGAGTACTCTATACTGGTATGGGGTTTTGTCCTAGGGTAATCTGAGGAATTGTCTGTGGGATGGTAGGATTGAGATATGGAAGTAGGCATCTTGAAGGTTGTCATAAAAATAAAGGGAAGGGTAAACACTTAAATCCCTCCTGGCCAGAGGAAAAATCCTTTCTCCTGTAAAGGGTTAAGAAGCTAAGGTAACCTCGCTGGCACCTGACCAAAATGACCAATGAGGAGACAAGATACTTTCAAAGCTGGATGAGGGGGAAGCAAAGGATTCCCTCTGTCTGTGTGTTGCTTTTGCCAGGAACAGAGCAGGAATGCCAGTCAGAACTCCTGTAAAAAGTCAGTAAGCAATCTAGTTAGATATGCGTTAGATTCTGTTTTGTTTAAATGAATGATAAAATAAGTTGTGCTGAATGGAATGTATATTCCTGTTTTTGTGTCCTTTTGTAACTTAAGGTTTAGCCTAGAGGGATTCTCTATTGTTTGAATCTGATTACCCTGTAAGGTATTTACCATCCTGATTTTACAGAGGTGATTCTTTTACTTTTTCTTTAATTAAAATTCTTCTTTTCAGAAAGTGAATGCTTTTTCATTGTTCTTAAGATCGAAGGGTTTGGGCCTGTGTTCACCTATGCAAATTGGTGAGGATTTTTATCAAGCCTTCTCCAGGAAAGGGGGTGTCGGGCTTGGGGGGATTTTGGGGGGAAAGACGTTTCCAAGTGGGCTCTTTCCCTGTTATATTTGTTAGACGTTTGGTGGTGGCAGCAATACAATCCAGGGACAAAAGGTAAAATAGATTGTACCTTGGGGAAGTTTTAACCTAAGCTGGTAAAATAAGCTTAGGGGGGTTTTCATGCAGCTCCCCACATCTGTACCCTAGAGTTCAGAGTGGGGAAGAAACCTTGACAAAGGTTGAGGGCTGAAAACCAGTCTCCCTGTACCAATGCTGGAATAATTGTTGCTAGAATGACCATCTTGGATTTTTGAGCTTTGACAAACTTTTTGAGTGCTCTGAGGTCCAGTATGGATCTCCAACCTACCTATCTCTTGGGTATTCAGAAATAACAACCTTTGCCTCATAGATGTTGAGGTACTGGTTCTATGGTTCCTAACCGGAGTAGACTATCTCTCGTCTTAGTAAAGTCATGAGAAGAGTTCCTGAAGAAGGATGCTGTGGAGGGGACAGGGAGGTAAAATGGATGGAGTACCCATTGCAAACAATCTCCAAGACCCATCAGTCTGATGTTATGCATTCTCAGATGCTGGGGAACATTGCCAGATGGTAGCCAAATGGGAAGGAAGCACTGGTCAGCTGTAAGAGTTGGCGGGAGTGGTCTATCGTCACCTCAACCATCAAAATTGGAAGTCGACAGTTGGGAAGACTGCAGGCCAGATGGTTTATGACTAGAGAACTTGGTTTCCTTTCTCTGTGGCTGGTAGTAACATTGAGTCGAATACTGGGAGGTGCATGGTTTGTGCTGTGGACGAAATTTCCTCTTTTGTCCTGACATGTAGATGACCAATGAACGGACAGAGAGAGGCATCTGTCTTCTCGTGAAGAGCTTAGGGTCTTCAAAGGGAAGGTCTTCAACGGTCGACTACACCTCCTTAGGGAATCCCAACAGGTGTAGCCGACACACACACTGCCTCACCACCACAGTGGAGATGGATCAGGACACTGTGTCAAGGGCAGACTGTAGCACTGTCTTTGCCAACAGTTTTCCCTTCTGGATGATGGCTTTGAATTGGTTGTGATGTGACTCAAGCAGCTGATCAATAAAGTTAAGTTTTGAATAGGTGACAGTCACATTTCGCCATCAGGGCTTGGTAATTGGCAATTTGAAACTGTAGCATGGCCGAGGAATAGGCTTTCCTTCCAAAGAGGTTGAAACACTTCCAATCCCTGTCGGGGGGGAATGGATCTCATTTTGTGTGACGGCCATGAGAGTTCACAGCATCCATCACGATGGAGTTGGGTGGAGGGCGGGAGAAGAGGAATTCCATCTCCCTAGCTGGGACATAATATTTTTTAATCAGCCCTTTTGGAAGTAGGTGCCACCAATTTTGGGGTCTGCCATATAGTTTTTGTGGGGTCCAGGAGAGCCTCATTAATAGGGAGGGCTATTTTAGAGGATGAGGTGTGTAGTATGTCAATGAGCTTCTGATGGGAGTCACATTACAGCTACCATTAGAAGAAGTCAGTATCTGCAACTCTCTTTGCCAGCTCCTGGAAAAGCTGGACATCATCGGTCAAGGACGGTGGGAGAGGCATGAGAGCCTTGTCTGGGGAGGAGGAGGATATGTTGGTCCTCAGCACCTCTTCTTCAATGCCGCCCTCCTGTTCCTCCACGATCTCTTCTGGAAGTTCCGAGGCTCTAGATGCTATGGCAGAGGGGGAGCATCTTGAGGGTTCATAGGTGAGGCTAGAAGCCCAAGAGGCGTGGGTGTGCTATGCAGGCCAAGGATCCCAGTATGGCCACTAGGATGGTGGTGCCTATAGTTGGCCATACCATGCTGGTGGTGGGGCTGTCTGAAGGTATTCTATGGGGCCTTCCTGGTAATGAGCATGTCAAAGTTCCTTCCCTACTCTGAACTCTAGGGTACAGATGTGGGGACCTGCATGAAAAACTCCTAAGCTTACTTTTACCAGCTTAGGTTAAAACTTCCCCAAGGTACAAACTATTTTACCCTTTGCCCTTGGACTTCCACTGCCACCACCAAACGTTTATCTGGGTTTATTTATTAGGAAAGCGTTGTTTGGAAATGTCTTTCCCCCAAAAATCCTCCCAACCCTCGCACCCCACTTCCTGGGGAAGGTTTGGTAAAAAATCCTCACCAATTTGCATAGGTGACCACAGACCCAAACCCTTGGATCTTAAGAACAATGAAAAAGCATTCACTTTCTGAAAAGAAGGATTTTAATAGAAGTAAAAAGTAAAAAAGAATCACCTCTGTAAAATCAGGGTGGTAACTACCTTACAGGGTAAACAGATTCAAAACATAGAGAATCCCTCTAGGCAAAACCTTAAGTTACAAAAAGACACACAGACAGGAATATCCATTCTATTCAGCCCAACTTAATTTCTCAGCCATTTAAAAAAATCATAATCTAACGCATATCTAGCTAGATTACTTACTAAATTCTAAGACTCCATTCCTGTTCTGTCTCCGGCAAAAGCATCACACAGACAGACTCTTTGTTTTTCCCTCCCTCCAGCTTTTAAAAGTATCTTGTCTCCTCATTGGTCATTTTGGTCAGGTGTCAGCGAGGTTATCCTAGCTTCTTAACCTTTTACAGGTGAGAAGATTTTTCCTCTGGCCAGGAGGGATTTTTAAAGCTAGCATAAGAAGACTCCAGTGCTAAGGGAAGACTCTATGTCGAGATCCCATTACCAAGAAGAGAAGACTCCAGTACGTCAGATACATGGATGTGTCTCAAGTGCCGGAATTCCAATGGTACCAATTGACTCAGTGCCACTGGCAGTACCAAGCGGGTTGGAGATCTTGCCCTCACCCACTGCTCCAGTGCTGCATGGGGATCGGTGACTGTGCTGATGGTACAGCGCATATTGGCAGCATCTTCTTAGTGGAGTACTGCCTCTTGTCTTTGTCCTCTGGTGCTGCTGACTCAGTGCCTGTGCCTATTGGTTCCTTATGCATGTCAACAGTACCTGCCAATCCAGATCTTTATGAGCCATGGGTACCGGACTGGGACTGTCTTGGTTCCAACAGTACCAAGGATACAGAGCGTGCCAGAGATCATTTACAGCTGGCTCAGGGCTCACTGTGGAAACTTTCTGCTCTCTTTTTTAATGACTTGTGAGAGGGGTCAGCAACTGTTTTCTTTGACTCAGTCCCTGGATGATGAGAGCTGTGGAAAAGACTCACTTCTGCCAGGTGACTCTCAGTATGGGTCCGTGAAGGGGTGGAGGGCTGCCTCCATGAAGATAATCTTCTGTCTCAACTCCCTGTCCTTTCGAGAACTGGGTCTGAGCTGCTGGCAAAGACTATACTACTGTGGAACATGGCCTTCCCTGAGGTAGCGTATGCACTTGGAGTGCTTGTCTGCTACAGGATGACCTCTTTGCAAGAGAGGTACTTCTTGAAGCCCTGTGAACTGGGCATACCCTATTAGGGGAAGGGTCTCCAAAAAGCAGGGGGTGGGGGATAAAGTTGGTGTTTTTTGTTGGATGTTTATTCAGGAAGAAAGCAGCAGCAGAAGGTACAATTAAGAATGGGGAGACTAACTACAGAAAAGTAAAAGGTAATGGTCATGAAGGGATTGCTAATAGCTTTGTCTCTAGCCGGGGCGGTTGAGAAGGATCTGAGGGGGTTAGCCCGTGTGCATTGCCTAGCCTCATGGTAGGGAACAAGGAGAAACAGCGCATGTGTTGGCCTAATGGACACTGCTACCAACGTTCTCTGATCAGCAGTGCAGGTACTCAAGCATACCTACAGTGAAGCACCCATAAGGACACTACTCAAAGACGTATGTCAAGTTAAGCATAAAAACTTCTGAAAATCAAGAAATGAAGAGTTAAGATACATGTCCACACAACTGTAATTCTGTCCCATGGAGCTGACCATAGCCACTGGGAATTATTGGCATGCACTCCACCTGCATTCACTGCATACGTGTAGCTGTATTGAGTGCTGGAGGAATTGGCTGGAGCAGCTTAGAAGAGCTGTGATTGCAATATGAGGCCATCTGGGGGGTCTGTGCTCCTTCAAAAGGGGTATTAGCCCCTCTCCCTGACCCATGTGTGTGACCAGAGGAAAAAGATCCATGTGTATGTTGGGAGACCTAGTATGCCTTACATTGTGCAGCTCTAAGGAGTAGCAGGGCACAGGGGTCTTCCTGCCATGAGGACTGTCAGCAATGCTGTTCTATGCTATATAGGTTTACATACCACGCTTATTGTAGAATGTGAGCGCCTGCCAGTAGTGCTGCATTGAGCAAAGTGACTACACAACTGCTATGTGTGTTCTCTCGTCCTCTCTCCCGAGGGAGATGTGTGTTTAGTGGAGTGTCTTGTTTCTGTAGGGTTTTTGGGATTTTTTGTTTGTTTGTTAAATATACCTGTGTTTTTTATTAGAGAAGGCAAGTTCAAAGAAATGTGCCTTGCAGTTAGAATGGAAACTTTTTGATATTCCTTAGAGTGAGTTCATTCCAGTCTCTGACCATTCTCAGAGGAGCATCTGTCTTCTGCACAGATGAGCTTTACTTTTATTATTGAGCGTTCCATTTTGCCAGACAAGTGAAGTTGTCTGCCAAGGTCTCCATTCCGGACCTTTAGACCATCTTGCACTTAGGAGGAAGATGAGAGTGGTCGGTGTCTTTAATTAAAGTGGAAGTATAGCATTAGATGGCATCATGTGCATAAGAATAGAGGGATGTAAAAGACCATGTAATATGTAGCAGATATGATGTCCCTTCTGTGCAGTAGATTAAGTGTTTGACAGTAGGGCAGACATAGGTAGCTCCTGTCCAGTACAGTGCAAAGACAGTGTACATGTCATGGGTGTACTGGGGCCTCACTCAAAGAAGGGAGAGGTTAGGTTCCATGGAGTGTATTTCATGGTTTTCACAAATTTGAGTTTTGCTGAACCTGACATTCTAGAAGGGCACCACTGGGCAACCCTAACTCTGTGTGAAGGTTATGTTTTTTGTCAGTGAATTTCCTCAATTTTTTTAAACAGAAAGAAATGTTGCTGGTAGGAGTTCAGGGTCTTTCAGGCAGTTGTAATTATCATGTAGGTTTGCAGCTGAGTTGTTACTGTGGCCAGGTAATGATGATAATACATTACTCTTACACAGCACTTCTCATCAGTACATCTCAAAGTGCTTTAGTAAAGAGGGAAATGTTGTCATCCCCATGGTACAGATGGGAAAACTGAGGCACAGAGAAGAAGAGAAGTGACCTGATCAAGGTTATCCAGCTGACTTGTGGCATAGCTGAGAATAGATGCCAGGTTTTATGAATCCCAGTGCACTGTTCTCTCCACTAGGCCACACATTTGCAATGAGATTCCTAAATCCTCCCCTCATCTCTACCCTACACACTTTGTTATTGTGGCATGGGAATGATGGTTATGCTTTGAAATGTTTGGAATATGTAATTACTAAGACAGCCAGTGAAATTAATCTCAGACATGATCTATGCCCCCAAAATTTTAGTTTTGTGACATGGTAGTTTACTTTAAGCATATGGTATGCCTCTCCCCCTCCACCTTTCTCCCTCACCACCCCCCACAACAGAACTCCTGCCACCATTTCAAGATTGCCTTCCCCTTCCAGTCCCATTAAGCCATTAGCACTTAGAAGCCAGGCACGGACAAAAAAATAGAATCTGTGAACTGAAGGAAAGTCTATTTGGGGGTGGGGAGAAGAGTCTATATTTCATGGAACTTCTTGATTCAAGAGACCCAAAATTTGGATTACTAATCCTATCCCATGTCCCGATGAGAGAGAGCAAACTCCAGCAAAATCTGAATAAGCATGAAGATTTTAGGGTACTTAAAAGAATTGTCCTTTAAAACAGAAAAATCTTCATTTTAATTGTAGTGATTTGGAAAGTTGCTCTACACATTCATCTTCAGCATAGGAAGCTATGAGAGATATGAAGTGGCCCATTCATCTCATAGTGATGTTCTCATATCAATGAGAACACCTCCCTGGAGGTGAATGCAGCCTGAAACAATAGCTCTGAGAGGGGTGAACAGATCCAATCATCTCACTGGATGTCCTCCACCGTGCTTGAGAATCTCTGAGATGCATCAAGCATGTCTGTTCTCAGCTCTTCACCCTAATCTCAGTAATGTGTTCTTGCTACATACTCCCAGCATGCCTGTCTTCAGCTCCCATCCAGAAGGATAAACGCTTTTTACAATAATGATGGCTCACCTGCAGCGTAGGGAGAGGGATTTTGACATCCACCGACGGACAAATCCTGACATGCACAGGGATCAGGGAAAGGATTCGGACCCCCAAAAAGTCAAACTCCCCTCTCCCCATATCCCAGATGCAGCGCAGGGAGAGGGGCGCAGCCTCCCCCAGACTCGGGTACATACACACACATAAGGGGAATCACAGAACTGGAAGGCACGTCGAGAGATTTTCCAGTCAAGTCCCTTGCAATTTATTCCACTGCTTAACTACGTTAACAGTAAGGAAGTTTTTCCTAATGTCCAACCTAAACCTACCTTGCTGCAATTTAAGCTCATTGCTTTTTGTCCTATCCTTTGCAGTTAAGAACAATTTTTCTCCCTCCTCCTTGTAACAACCTTTTATGTACTTGAAAAATTGTTATATCCCGTCAGTCTTCTGTTTTCCAGACTAAACAAACCCAATTTTATCAATCTTCCCTCATAGGTCATGCCTTCTAGACTTTTTTGGCTGACTTAGAACAACGCTTCCTTAACAACGCTTCCGTCCTCTATGCTCCTACTCTACTTGCGCTACATTGATGACATCATCATCTGGACCCATGGAAAAGAAGCCCTTGAGGAATTCCACCATGGTTTCAACAATTTCCATCCCACCATCAACCTCAGCCTGGACCAGTCCACACAAGAGATCCACTTCCTGGACACTATGGTGCTAATAAGCGATGGTCACATAAACACCACCCTATACTGGAAACCTACTGACCGCTATGCCTACCTACATGCCTCCAGCTCTCATCCAGACCACACCACATGATCCATTGTCTACAGCGAAGCTCTACAATACAACCGCATTTGCTCCAACCCCTCAGACAGAGACAAACACCTTCAAGATCTCTATCAAGCGTTCTTACAACCCATCTTGATTATCACTACAAAAGGTTTCCCCCACCCCGCTCTCCTGCTGGTAATAGCTCACTTTACCTGATCACTCTTGTTACAGTGTGTATGGTAACACCCATTGTTTCATGTTCTCTGTGTATATAAATCTCCCCACTGTATTTTCCACTGCATGCATCCAATGAAGTGAGCTGTAGATCACAAAAGTTTATGCTCAAATAAATTTGTTAGTCTCTAAGGTGCCACAAGTACTTCTTTTCTTTTTGCGAATACAGACTAACACGGCTGCTACTCTGAAAGCTAATAATTTTTGTTGCTCTTCTCTGGACTTTCGCCAATTTGTCCACATCTTTCCTGAAAAGTGGCCCCCAGAACTGGACACAAGACTCCAGTTGAGACCTAATCAGCATGGAGTAGAGCAAAAGAATTATTTCTTGTGTCTTGCTTACAACAATCCTGCTAATACAATCCAAAACTATGTTTGCTTTTTTTTTTTTTTTTTTGGCAACAGTTACACTGTTGACTCATATTTAGTTTGTGATCCACTAAGATCCCCATGTCCCTTTCCTTCCTAGTCAGTCATCTCCTATTTTGTATGTCTGCAACTAGATTGTTCCTTCCTAAAATTTGTCCTTACTGAATTTCATCCTATTTATTTCAGACCATTTCTCTAGTTTGTCCAGATCATTTTATAATTTAAACCTGGTTGTCTTTATTTAATTGATGACCCTCATGTGTACAGTTTAAACTGTTTGTCCAATGTGCATGACATTTCTCTACAATGAATTTCATCTCCAGCTTGTTGACAAAACCACTCCATGATATTTGATCCTAGAAGAGTCATTCACAATCCTCCCTAGTCTCTAACCTAAACAACTGTATTAGAAAATTTTACCTCATTATTTAAAACACACCCCCAACAGAAGCACTATTCTATATCTCGTCCAGCAGAAGGTAGCTTATGATTTATGTTAGAACCACAAACCTATTTTATACCTTCAGTGCATTTAGTTCATGAAAAAGGTATTTTTAAGCTATGCTAACGTCACCATTCTTTTTCAGGTTTTGATACCATGCTGAAACTCTTTCAGTTCTGTGCATCAATCAACAAATACTCAGAAAAGCTCTGGAGTAAAAATGTAAAGATATATCCTTCACAAATTGAACACTGCCATGTAAGATGGCAAGGAAAGAATTACAAAAATGCACCCTAAATGAAAAAAAGACTTATTTGAGACCTTAATAACTCATAGGCAAAACAGCAAGTATACGTGAGTCCATAGCAGTAGAACTGTAGGCAGATTCAACACCCTGTCAAAAAGTTATACAGCAAAATCTCTAATCTTTTATATTTTTCTAAAAAATTAAGTTTCTATACTTTATGTTTGTTGTCACAGTTATAGGATTAACTACACACTTCCCCTTTTTGGTCTCTCTGAATGCATACTGTGAGTTATTGGACCTTGCACCTTTACTATCTTTAGGTGGAATTTCACAATTCTAGCCCTGGACCCAGTCTAAGTGTGCAATAGTACCATGTATCCACAGTTCTTACCCTGCAAGTTCACCTGAATTCCAGAGCTTGCATTTTTATTAAGGAGTCTGACCACTGGTATGGCGATAAGACAAAGTATTGTTTATTTTAGCAGCAGAACAAAGGTTTTTAGAGAAAAAAGGATTCTAAAAATAGCAAACAGTCTATGGGCATGTCTATCTTACCTAAAGTCCCACCATCGTTTACTGGTGACTAGTCAGCCCTAACTCCTCTAGATACCCCAGATGGGTCATGTGTCTCAGTCTGGCTCCCCTGAATAAGTACAAACTCTCTCTTAGGAGAAAGAGTCCCTTTTAATTCTACTACCATTTTTTTGTTCTTTTGTGTTCTCAGGCTTTGACCCTTCCTGGTCCAAACCAGTTTTGCAAGTTGGCAGGAGGCAGAAATAAAATAATCAAAACTAATAGTTTTATTATTGTCCCTTAACTCTTAAAGTGTTTGCTGAGAAGTGGCTTACCCTGAACCTTTCATTTCCTTTCTACCTGCTTTTCCAAACAGCCTATTGAACCAAACCAAAATATTCACAAAGTAAACATCTCAATAACCAAGTCAACATGCAGTATTCATAATTTGATACACAGCAACTCTAAATCCATCACAGTTGTGAAAAAAAGTGATGTCTTCTTGAACCTGCAAACCTGAACAATAACTGACACGGGCATGAACTTCCCCAGTTCATCTTGACTGTGTGCTACCTGTGAAACTTAATGACAACTTAAGTGTCAGTAAATAACTATTCCATTGTGGATTATTTCAGCAGAGACATCCAGATAATATGCTTACCCCGGCTAAAAGTAATGAGGCCCGTGGGTGTATGTCTACACAGCATTTTGGAGTGAGCCTCCCAGCCTGGGCTGACAGTCTTGGGTTGGTGGGTCTCATGCTAGCGCTCTAAAAATAACTGTATAGACATCACTTTGAAGTTGTAGCATATTCTGGAGCTTGGTCTCTGAAGCCTACGGAAGGGGGTGAGCTGGAACTTCAAAGCACTGTCTATACTGCCTCTGCATCATGTGGTGTGGGTCACTTGCCAGGATTATCTGGGTATGTATCATTTAATCATTTATCTGGCATTACAGAGGCCTTGAGCACTGGTGCACCTTGGTCCCTCTTCTTCACAATTGTCTAGTCTCCTATAGGTCTCATTTACTTTGATCTCATTTTCATAGTTAGGTTCAGTGTGCAGATGGCTGGGTAGTGTTGGTGGCCTGTGATATACAAGAGGCCAAACTAGATGATTTAGTGGTCCTTTCTGGCCTTAAACTCCATGACTATGTCACTTTGCAAAAGCACAAAGCAGCCAGAGCCAAAGGGTCAATTAAGATGGGTTTACCATTATGTTTTGTATCATCAGAGCAACATGAAATAACTGGAGGGTACATCCCAGTTTCCTGTCCTTCCTGCATGCCCCACATTGTCCTGCGCTAGAGTGGATAAAAAATTATGTTATTAAATCAGATTTACATTAAATTTATTTTTCCTTTTTAAAACAGACCTATTACATATAAATTTTGAAATTATGGCAACCTATATTAAGGTCTAAACTTACTATAATTAAAATAATACAATAAAAAAGTAATACTCAAGCAGTATATTTTTGCTGCTGAAGTTTTAAAGAAAGTGAAACAACTGAACTGGTGGAAATGACTGGCTAAGCACCTGGAATGGGAAGTTACTTACCAGGTATTATAATTAGAATTCTTCGAGATGTATTGTTTATATGCATGTTCCATTGCTGGCGGTGCATGTGCCTCACGAGCTTGAGATTGGCATCTTTTTGATCAACAATATCCATATGGCATGTATGCACCCCTCAGTCCTCATGCTCTGCAGCAAGGGCATATAAGCGCAAAGCACACTCGCCGCTACTCGGTTCCTCCTCACCGCAGACTCCCCAGCATAGGGACTTCTAGGTAGAGGGGACGGGGGGGGTGTGAGTTGTGGAATATGAATAAGGACAACACATCTTGAAGAACTCATTACTGTACCCGGTAAGTAACTTCCCATTTTCCTTCAAGCGCTCATCAATATGCACATTCCATTGCTGGCAATTCCCAAGCAGTGATTTTGTTAAGGAGGTGGGATCTCAGAGTAGTTACCTAAGCAGTGAATGAAGAAACACTTTACCAAATGCGGCATTAGACCAGGAGGCCTCAGACAGGGCATAGCATCTCATGAATGTGCATAACAATGCCCAAGTAGCTGCTTTACAAGTATCTGACGTTGACAGATTTCGCAGTGATGCTGTTGATGCAACCTAGGCTCTAGTGGAGCGAGCCCTCATTGTGGATGGTGGATCTATCTTGTCCACCTAGTAGCATGTTTTGATACAGTCGTAAATCCAGTTTGATAAGTCTCTGAGATGAAAATGCAGACCCTTTCGACCTTTCTGCAATGGCGGTGAGCTGCCTTGGTGATTTTCCAAAGGGTTTTGTTCTAAATAGTAAACCAGGGCCTTCTGTTGGCTAGCGTGTGCAACGTTGCCTCAGACTTGGATGGATAAGTCTTTAGAAGAATACCAGTAGATGTATTTGCTGATTCAGGTAGAATTCTGTCGCTATTTTGGAGAAGTTTAGGGTGTGTTCTCCTGGATACTTGTCTGTGATGGTCACGGTGTACAGCAGGTCAGCCATCAGTGCCTGAAGCTCCCTTATTCTTCTGGCAGAACTTATTGCAATTAAAAGTTCCATTTTTATGGAAAGGTGTAGCAGGCAAAAAAAGGAAATAGGTTCAAAGTGTGCCATGTAGCTCTGTCTTGTTAATTCTTGTCTGCTGCTTATTACAACTTCTCTAACTGGAGAGGAATAGGCCTGCTCTATCGACAACAACCATCCAGTCACCATGCTTGAGAGAAAGGGACCCCCCAGGTTTGGGTGTAGGACTGTCTCTAGTTCTGAGACAGCAGGTCTGGGAGCAGAGGTAAGGTTTTGAGTTGTCCCTTCTTCTCTCTGTGTGTGTAAAAGAATTCCAATGCTTAGTAGAGGATGCCAAACCATGCATCTGCCAAAGGATTTTTGTCAGGGTCCATTATAGCCTCATTGACCAGGAGAGCTTTTTATTCCTGCTGAAGAGGCCTGAAGTATGTCCACTAACTTGTGTGTCTGGTCCTGTACCTCACTGATGGGGATTTGGAGGGCCTCCGCTATCCTTTTAAATAGATCTTGGACATCCTTTTAGTCATCCAATTGTGGAGTTGTTGTTGGCATGACAGCTTGATTAGGGGACAAGGAGGATAGAGTCATGGGGACCAGGTGGTCACCTTCTGGTGTTTGTTCTTCATTTCTTCCTTCTCTACCTATGGTTGGAGTGGAAGCAGGAGGGATCTTGGGAGGTCTGTGAAGTTGCGCCAGCTGTAGTCAAAAACAAGAGAGACTGGTTCCAGATGCATCTGCAAATCCATCTCTGTCAAGTACTTGTATGATGCAAAAAAATGAGGTAATGCAGATAGGTGGGCTGGATCCAGATTTTCTTGTGGTGGTATCACAATCTTCATTAAAGGAAGGGCCCTTAGTGCTCTGCCCTGGATGGCTTGGCTCCAGTGTCAGCACTGAGGCTACTGAAGTAGACAGCACCAGGATCAGTGCCAAGCAATTTCTCAAAGGCATGATTTTCAGTGCCAGGTGAATAAGCTCTGGCACAAGTCTGAGCTTCAGTGGGGACCATTCTGAGCCACAAAGCCTCATAGGATATGCAGTGCTATGGAGAGGTTTTCCTCTTAGAGGAAAGCTTACTAAATAATCTACCACGGGGCCCCTGGCTCCTTGTGGTCTACCCAAGAATGATGTAGTCTTTGTGGTTGTGGTTTGGGCAGCCACCACAGGGGCTCCTGAAGGCAGAGAGCCAGCATTTCTGCTTTTGGGCTCCAAATCCCTGCAGAGGTTCTTGAACCTGGTTAAGAAGTGGGGCCTCATACACCTAGTCATCAGGAAAACCTGAAGGCAAGGCTCCCTGTCCTTCCTGACACGAGAACTGATGAACTTAAAAATTGCATCTTTGCTGTGAATATGTGATTCTCCCAGATAGCAGAGGCACTCAGTGTCCATCTGAGGCTTGGATAGCTCCCTTGCATATGGGGCAACATTTGAATCCAAGAGAACCAAACAGTGTCACACCAGCAATGAGTAAAAGGAACTAACAATTGCAACAGGCAATCAGATAACTTATCTACTGTTAACTAAATTATTAAAGCAATTAACTAGTTGAAAAATTTATAATTTTCTAACAATTAAAAAAATGTAAAAATTAAGAATCTGAATGCATGTAGGTTAACCTATATTCTTGCGTAAATAAATGTGTGTATAGTGTGTCCTCCTGGTTAGCAAGAAGTAGCACCAAATTTTACTAACCATTGAGGTTCAATTTAAGAAAATAACTTACATTTGTGCTTGCTAGTTAAACAAGATTAAAACTGTTTATTTAATTTGAGGTTTCCAACTTGCTGATTTAAATCATGACTCAAATAGTTTATTTAAAATCAATCGCTCCAGCTCTGCTCACACATTCATAGCACAGATTCCCCTTCCCTTCTACATCGCTCCACATTTTCCTTCATAATATCCATACCCAAATTTCGGTCCCTTTTGTACCTCATATTGCTTTGTACTCTCATCCATTTAGTCTTTTTTCCTTCTCTTTCTTGGTGCAATGTGTTGTTTTTGAAAAGAAATATTTATTATTTATGGTATTTTCATAACTGAAATTTTATCTGCCAGGAGACTATGAAGAACTAAACCTCCTTCAGAGAAAAAAATAGTTACCCACCTTTTTGTAACCATTGTTCTTCGAGATATGTTGTTCATGTCCATTCCATTGTAGGAGGGAGCAGGAAGCCAAGGGCTCGAAGGAGCCCCCCACCCCATGAGCCTTGACAGCACAAGGTTCAGGTCCCAAGGGGGAACCGGGTCCCAGATATGTGAGTAAAGGTGCTCCAGACCATTCAGGAACTGCACCATCATGGGATGGGTGAAGAACGACCTGCCTTGAAATGGAGGGTGCAATGCCGAAATGGCCACCATGTGTACTTTGATCAAAGATAGTGACAGGCCCTGGAGCTTAAGGTGATGCAAATAGTCCAGGATGTCTTGCAGTGGGGCCTCTTCTGGACGAATGTAATGATCCAACAAGCGAACCACTTCCACTTTGCCATGTAGATAGCCCTGGTGGACAGTTTCCTGCTGCCCAGGAGGACCCGCTGGACACGAGAGGAACACTGCCGCTTGTCCTGATTTAGCCAAGCAGTAGCCAGGCTGTCAAGTGTAGCGCCACCAAGTTCAGATGCAGCAGATTGCCGTGGTTCTGTGATAGCAGATCTGACCAAAGAGGCAGCTGCCGAAAGACTCAGCAGCATGCCGAACCAGTGTTGACAAGGCCATGAGGATAACCATCGCTTTGTCTTGCTTCACCTTTAGCAGGAATTTGTGGATTAACAGCACCAGCGGGAAGGCGCACGTCAGTGCTCCCGACCACGGGATCAGGAAGGCATCCGACAGGGAGCCTTGTTCCCTATTCTGCAGAGAACAGAACACATGGAACTTTCTGTTCTGCCTGGAGACAAACAGGTCCACCTGGTGAGTTCCCCAGCTGCGGAAGATTAGGCTGACCACCTCCAGATGGAGGGACCATTCGTGGCGAAATGAGACAGTCCTGCTGAGGCGATCTGCCAGGACGTTCTTAGTTCCGGGCAAGTGGGCAGCTACCAGATGAATGGCCATACACAAAAGTCCCAGAGTTTGAGCGCTTCCTGACAAAGGGCTGAAGACCTGGCACCGCCCTGCCTGTTGATTTAATACATCACAGCTGTATTGTTCATCAGGACCTGCACCACCTTCCCTTTCAGGTGGGGCAAGAAAGCCTGAGCTCTGAGCTCCCTGACATTGATATGAAGGGCTAAATCATTTTGTAGCCAGCAGCCCTGGGTATGAAGCTCGCCCAGATCGGCTCTCCAGCCCAGATCAGACACATCCGAGTCCAGGATGAGCAACGGAGACGGGGTCGCAAAGGGAATCCTTGCAGCACTGACTTGAGATCCTGCCACCAGTCCAGAGACAAGAGGACGTGACTTGGCACCGTGACCACTCAGTCCAGAGAGTGCCTGCTGGGGATGTAGACCAAGGCCAGTCACTCTTGCAGAGGTCTCAGATGAAGGCAGGCATGGCTGGCCGCATATGTGCATATGGCTACGTGGCCGATGAGTCGAAGGTATGCATGGGCTGTGGTGAGCTGGTGGCTCTTTATGTGGGAGATCAAGTCTGTCATGGCCTGTAAGCACATTTCCGGAAGGAAGGTCCTGGCTCGCATGGAATCGAGAATGGCTCAGATGAACTCTATGCACTGGACTGGTGTTAATGTGGACTTTTTTGTGTTCATTAACAGACCCACATCGCTGCAGGTGGAATGCATCAGATCGAAGGTCCTTTGCACCTGCTCCGGAGACCTGCCCTTGATGAGCCAGTCATCGAGTTACGGAAAGATCTGGACCCCTCCTCAATGCCTCAGATAAGCCGCTACCAGCACCACGCATTTCGTGAACACCCTGAGGGCCAAGGACAAGCCAAAGGGTAGCGCCATGAACTGGAAGTGGGGCCCAGGCACTATGAAATGCAGGAAACGCCTGTGTCCCATGAATATGGAGACATGAAAGCAAGGGTCCTGTAAGTAGAGCGCGGCGTACCAGTCCTCTGGATCCAGGGAAGGGATGATGGAGGCCAGGAAGACCATGCAGAACTTGTACTTCTTGAGACTTGCTGAGACCACTCAGGTCCAGAATGGGTCTAAGGCCACCTTTGGCCTTTGGGATTAGAAAGTAGTGGGAGCATAATCCTCTTCCTTCCAGGTCCAGAGGAACCTCCTCCACAGCCCCCTAAACCCTGGAGCTTCTCTACCTTCTGAAAGAGGAGTTGCTTGTGAGAAGGTTCTCTGAAGAGAGAGAGGTAGGTGGGGGTGGGAGGCAGGGGCAGCCAAAAATTGCAGGGTATAGCCCTGAGCCACTTCGTCCAGGATCCAGCGATCCGACGTAACCCATGACCAGGCAGAGCAGTAGGGGAAAAGGTATTTGAGGAACAGGCGGGAAGCATCTGGGCAGTTGGTTGGTGCATTGTTCCTGAGCGCAACCTCCAAATGAGGACTTCTGGTCCCCCTGGTGTTTCACAGGAGATCAGGAGGACGAAGGGCAGCAGCAGCTAAACCCAATGTTCCTTTACCTTGCAGGCCCTTGTCAAGACACCCACTCTCGAGGTGGCGGAGGAAGTCGGAACGGCTGTCTCGATGCCTGAGAAGTGTGCATTCCCAGACAGCGGAGGGTCGCCTGCTTGTCTTTTAGGCCACGCAGTCACGCATCTATTTGGTCAGAAAAAAGGCTGATACCGTCAAACTGGAGGTCCTGAATAGAGGCCTGCATCTATTGGGACAGTCTAGCAGTCTGGAGCCAAGAACGGTGTCGCATGATCCACCACTGAGGCTACCACCGAGGCAACTGAATGAACCGCGTCCCAGGCCATTTAGAGGGAACACCAAGCCACCACGGTACCCTCCTCCACCAGAGTTGTGAACTCCTGGGCAGTCCCCTGAGACATGGAGTCCTTTAACTTGTGGGACACATTCCTCAAGTTCAAGTTATAGCGACCTAAGAGGTCCTGGTGGTTCGCCACCTGAAACTGGAGGCTGGCCATAGAATAAATCTTGCGACCAAACAAATCCAGCCTCTTGGCCTCCTTATTCTTCAGGGTGGAACTGGTGGGCCTGTTTATCCCTCTTGTTGGTGGCCGATACAACCAACGATCCCGGTGGTGGGTGGATGTATAAGTACTCAAACCCTTTTGCAGAAACAAAGTACTACTTTTCTGCCCTCTTGGAAGTGGGCAGGATGAAGGACGTGGTTTGCCAGATGGTCTTAGCAAAGCTAAGAACACCCCCATGCACTGGGAGCGTGACGCAGACTGGGGTGGACGCTGAGAGCACATTAGACCATGTGTCTGTCTGCTCCTCCATCTCCTCTGCCTGGAGGCCCAAGTTCAATGCCACCCTGTGGAGCAGTGCCTGCTACTTCCTGAAATCATCCAGTGGGCTAGTCCTCGAAGGGCCTGCCATTGCCTCGTCCGGAGAGGAGGAGGAGGATTGGACCACCGGAGGAGGTCTAGCGGTGTCCTTACCTGCCAGGGAGGGCGACCTCGGGGGGGGTGGGGGGGAGGGAAGGGTACCATTTCCTCACTCACAACGGCTACCAGAGCATCCTGCACCAAACCTGGTGCTGTCTGTGCCATGGGTGCTGACTTCGGCCTGTCCGATGCAGCAACCAAGGACTGGCAGGAGTGGGGCATCATCATGATGGCAACACCCCAGGCATTTCAATAAGGCCTTTGGGTCGGCCACTGGCCCTGCTACAAGGCCAGCACCAATGCCGCGGACGTGCCCTCCGGAGCCCAATCATGTTGCTGCCTGGGCGAGGGGCTGAACTCTGCCTCCGCGCCAGAAAAGTCATCACCCTCCAGTGAGCAAGGCGGGGCTGTCAAGGCTTGGGTCTGGCAGCTCACCGTCACGGCCAGTGACCAGTGCCAGGAGTGGTCCGACCAGTGTCTGGAGTAGGGAGAGCAGCACCACATCAGGGAGCAACCTCAAGGTCTCAGTGATGGTGACCAATGGCGTGCCAGGGAGATAGTCTACGTGTGGGTGAGCCCCAGCACAAAGAAGGGTATTGGCAGTGCGGTTCCAATGACTTGTAGAGGCAAGCTAGAGACCTGGGCCGATGCGAGACCAAGAATCTGGCAACCTAGGACTCTGCCTTGGCTCTGGAGACCGGTGCGCTTGCTTGTCTTGTGTGAGGCCTTGCTGGCAGGCTTGCCCTCATGGAGAGCCATAGCCAGTTCCATTGCCACACGGGTGCCGACTACGGCGGGGGCACTCTTAACTCACCAGACACCGGGAGCGGAGACAGCGTCGACTGCACCATCGGCTTGGGCCCTCTACCACTCCCTAGAGTTGGTGGTGGGTCCTTTTGGTGGGGGAGGGGTGGAGGAACTCCCTGGGGCTGAGCGCTTTTGTGGCTCTGGAGTGGGTGTAAGGTCCAAACAAAGTCCTTTGCCCAGAGTCTCCTGGTCAGGCTTGCTCGGTGGCATCTTCTTTGTTTTCTTCTTCAGCACCAGCAATGGGGATCAGTGCTGGGAAGAGCCCGGTGCCAGCGGTGCGCTACACACCAAAGCGCTGGGTGCTGTCACGGGCCGTGGCAGCTCCAAACCTGGGCATAGGACAGCCTGCATCAGGAGGGCCCTGAAAAGTATGTCATGCTCTCTCTGTGTCTGAGGACAAAAGCTCTTACAGATCCGACAGCGCTCCTTTATGTGGGATTCCCCAAGGCAGCTTAGACAACTATTGTGGGGGTCACTAACAAGCATAGGCTTGTTACACATAGAGCAAGGCTTAAAACCCAGAGACTGGGGCACGCCTGCCTGGGGCAAAGTCCCCACCAGGACACAGTCTAACTAAACAAACAACAGCTACTTAACAACTGGCTAACAAATGATTAAACTATTTACAGCTAAAAGCACAAAGCTGAGATAGGAGACAAAACCACTGACCGCTTGCGAAGCAAGGGACAGAGGCGCTCCAACTGACCACCACAGGCAGCAAGAAGGAACTGAGAGGGTGTAGGGTGGGCGTCGCCTGATATACTGTGTTATGAGCGTGAAACTCTAGAGGGCGCCATAGCCAGCCCTACGGATACTGCTAAGGCAAAAGTCTCCGACAACTGTGCATGTGAGCATGCGCACACCTACAATGGAATGGACATAAGCAACCACCTGAAGAAGAAAGAATTCCCCTCTTTCAAAATGGCTACCATTTCCCTAGTTCTCAATGAGCTAGAGGTCACATACTGCCCTCAGTTAAAATGTCCTCTTTCAAAATGGCCATCACCTCCCATTCTTCCCAATAAAAATGAAATCAAGTTACACTTACAGAACATGGAAGCCCCATATGCTGTCAGGAGGCAGAGAGAGGGTATCCTGTGGCCTCAGTCACACTGAAAAAAATGGGAGATAGTGGCCATTTGGAAAAGGCCATCTTAACTAAGGACAGCTCCCATTTGCCAAGATAAAGCAGTCTACCGAGGAACAAACGGAGCCTAGATATTAATGACCCTGCCAGGTACACAGTTTTGAAGTGAGAAGATGGTGCTTCAATGCTGAAGACCTTGTTTCTTGTCTCTAGTTTGGTTGCTTACGTATGTTTATAGAAACACATTGTTGGTTCAAATAAAAACTAATCATTTCTGGATCCAATGCTAGAACACTAACAGGGCAAAATGATCATCATACAACAGCAATCGGCCGATATGCCATTTTAAAACCTCTACAATTGACAATCCCTGGGCTGAGAGATTATTTAGGGGTACCCCAGGTCCTTCAGACTGGTATCTATGGCAAGAGATATCAGTCGCAAATTAGCCAGGGAGATATCAGGATAGGTTGTTTGATCCCTCCCACCATCTGAATTACTCCTTGTGACTGGTGGGATTTGACAAAGCATAGAATTGTGGATCCCAGGATCCACAAGTGAAGGCAATGGAGTACCACTCATGGAACTAGTTTGATTTCCAAGGACATCAGCCCCAGAAGGTGGAGGACATTCAGTGCTGCCAGATTAAGAAAAGATCCAGAGAGCTGTGACTTTGGACCTTATTTCTCCTTGTAATCTTGATTTTGGCAAGCCTTCCTTTCCACTATGCTGAAGAGGGCTTTCCAACAGGGAAAAGCATTGGAAGTGGCATGGGTCAGACGTCTCTTTTCTAAGTTTATCATGAATCATATATAGGAGAGGAATAAATAACATCTGAGAGATTGCATCATGAGGGTCTGACATCATGACCCCCTGGATCTTCCCAGTCCAAAGGAAAAGTGCTGCGGCCATGAACATGTTTAGAATCTTAGAAATGTAGGGCTGGAAGAGACCTCAAGAAGTCATCAAGTCCAGCCCCCTGAGCTGAGGCAGGACCAAGTAAACCTGTATCATCCTTCATAGGAGTTTGTCTAACGTGTTCTTGAAAACCTCCAGTGACACGGATTCCACAACCTCCCTTGGAAGTCTATTCCAGTGCATAACTAACCTTACAGTTTAAAAGGTTTTCCTAATACCTAACCTAAATCTCCCTTGCTGCAGAGTAAGCCCAATACTACTTCTCCTACCTTCAGTGGACATAAGAGAACAACTAATCACAGTCCTCTTTATAACAGTCCTTAACATATTTAGGTCCTCCCTCAAGCTTTTTTTCTCAAGACTAAACATGTCTGGTTTTTTAACCTTTCCTCACAGGTCAGGTTTTCTTAACTTTTTATCGTTTTTGTTGCTTTCCATTGGACTTTACATCTTTCTTAAAGCATAGGACCTGAAACTGGTCACAATATTTCAGCTGAAGTCTCACCAGTGCCGAGTACAGTGGGACAATTACCTCCTGTGCCTTACATACAACACTCTTGTTAATACCCTCTCCCCACTCCCTCAGAATATTAGCCTTTTTCGCAATTGCACCACATTGCTGGCTTATACTCAATTTGTGCTCCACTATAACCCCAGATCCTTTTCAGTAGTACTACTGCCTTACCCAGTTATTCCCCACTATGTACTCGTGGTTAATATTCTTGCTACTGAGCCTTTCTGCATGACATATTTGCACACAGCATGTGTCCCAGAAGCTTCAATTGGGTTTTCATTTGCATTACCGGTTGCTCATTAAGTCTTTGTTGTGGCAGGTATGCCTTTTGGCACTTTGGAATCTAACATTATTCCTGTGAATTTGCCGCTTTGTGTGGGAATCAGTGTGGAATTGTCCTTCTTGACAATGACATCCAGAGAGGCAGAGGTCTTTGGTACAGAGTCTTTGACCTGTTGTGCAGAAGAAATTCATGTCAGCCACTCATCCAAATATGGGTACACCTAGACTCCTTGTCTCTTTAGGTGAGCTGCAACCACAGCGAGGACCTTGATAAAGACTCCTGCCAGACTGAAGACTCTACTGACAGTGTGATATTCCTATCATAAATTGCAGGAAGTTTTTGTGTGGCAGGAATATCAGGATGTGGAAGTAGGCACCCTGGCTGAGAGCCATGAACCAGTCTACAGGACCAGATGAGAGGATGGAGGAGGCTAAGATGACTACCCAAAACTTGGAATGTCAAATGAAGGCACTCATTCTTATCTTATCTAGTATGCGTCACCACATACTCTTCTTCGAGATCAAGGTGTGAGTGGGAGTAAAAGCCTTTCACTCTGAATTCTTGACTTCGGTACCAGTCCCAATGATAAAGTTTGCCAACGTTAAGAAGTGTTTCAGCACTTACAATGGGTTCCTTCATGCCAATAAAGCACTCTGTTATCTTGGGCACCATGATACTCAGTGCCAAAAAGCTCAGCATAAGTTTCCTCAGTGCCAGAGTGGTCTGCACTGAGTCTTTCAGTACTATCGCAAGGTCAGCCACTTGAATGGTACTGGGTGCAGTACAGTGCATACTTAAGAAAGTGACTGTCTGTGCCCCTTATGTGCGAGGCTTAGAAGATGATCTCTGTCTCCTAGAGAAGAAGCAGATTTACGCCTTTCTTGGTATGAGTCTCCTTTTGGCCCGTGCTCTGCATCAAAGTGGAAGTCACCGAGGAGCAAAGCTTGTAAGCGTCCCTCAAGCTTAGGGCAGCAGATAGCATTGCAGCTCATAGGAACAACTAGAGGAGTGAGACTGTCTAGGAGGAGGTGGTCTCATAGCTGGCTTGACTGAGTCAGACAGCGTTTCCATAGAAGTCTCCATTAGATGTTCAGTCTACCTTCTCTGAATGTTAATGTGCAGTAGTCAAGCATAAGCTCTTACTTATGCACAGAAGGTATCTAGCATGACAATCGTTTATAGATATTGCTGAGTCACAGGAAGAGCAGATCCTGAATCCTGGAGCTTTGCCTTCAGCCATTTTGGCTTCCTGAACAGGACGATGGTGGCAAAACCCTATCAGTGCCCTATTTCCACAGGGAATGTCTAGGGTTTTTTTTTTTTAAACCAACAGGTATGCTACCTAACTAACAACTGTAGTTAATAAATTAGAACTGTAGCTAATAAATCTCTTTCAGGTTGAAGAGACAGAGACACTGAAGAGTTCTGTCCCACAGCCCTGGGCATTAAGAAAGAACCTGATAGGTGGCTGAGGATGCCCTATCCCTTATATACTCTGCTAAGGTGGTAACAAGAGTTTCCAGGTCAAAGGCACAACCATAACAGACACTGCTGTTCAAAAGGAATCTGATCTTATGTGCAAGAGGCGCATGTGTATCAGGAGTGGAATCTGTATGGACACCTGAAGAACCACCTCCAAATCTCTGTGATTATCTTAGCCAAGCTCTTGGGAGGGGAAACTTCCTATCCTTCTGAGTCCGTTCAGGGAAGCGTCTTAAGTCCCATCCTTCTGTGAATTCTTTTCTCGAAGTCTTCACTTTAGGTACTGTATAGCTTGTCAAGGATTTATTAAGCTTTATCTATTTTTAGGGTTTTGTTCTGCAATCCATTACCATAGTATCTAAGGACCTGCCACGTAAAATAAACTGGTAACCCACATCCTTAGTGGACTTCTTGGAGTCTCTGGCTCTTTTGCCTTTTTTAGGATATAAATAACTCTGCCTGGGATAAGTGAGCTTTGTTTTGTTTTAAAAGGGGACAGTTGATATTTGTGAAGGTCATTCTGGATGTGGTAGAAAAACTTTTTATAAAAAGAATGATTTTGCAGCATTTCCTAAAAGGTGAGCACACACTTTATTCAGGATTAGAGATATCGGTTAGATTAATGATCTCATGTCAGAAGAGGTTGAGAGGCAACAGCTAGGCCTTCAGGAGCAAGACGGCCAGCTTTATGAGCAGACAGGGCTATGGACTCCTATATCTCTTGAACCACTAAAGATAAATCCTCCTCTAGAAAGTGTTCCCTACTGCTTGACAACTCATCCAACACCTTTTGGCAACCAAACATCCAAGTTTTAGAGCAGAGCCTGAGAGAAATACCTTCTGTGCCTCATGTGGAGGTGACGGAGAATTAGGACATTGAGAAATGTAGTGTCCTCAGCCCAGAAAACTGATGTGCAGCCTTAAGATTTGCGGAGTGCAGAAAGAGTTGAACCAAGAGAGGATGCCAAGAAACCTATACTAAGAATAGTCGATTCTTTTCAGAGTGAAGCATGAGCAGGAATCTAATCATTCCAAAATGGAGTAATTGGTACCCAATTAAAAATAAGGTTAAGACAGTTGACCCAGGCTCTGACACTCTCTGCCATGGATTTTTCTTTTTGCCATGTAGATGTTTCCTTAAAGGCTCCAGGAGCAAAGGATATTACTTTTACAGTGCTCCAACACAATTACTCTATGAAGCAATGAACAAGATTTACCAGTAATTGGAGTTGTCCAAATACTATGCCTTCAGAAATCTACAAACTTGGAGTAATGCAACCCTTCTCCCCTGCTTTTATTTTCCCTGCTTTGTATCTCAGCATATTCCAAGACCTTACTGTAATCTTGCACAGAATATCTTCCCATCAGCCTTTTAGGAGCATGGGGAAAGAGACCAGGGTTCTGAAATCCTCATTTTTAGTTCTGTTCTTGCTGAGTTACTGGGAAAGAAATATTCATAAAAGCCTAGACAAAAGTTTTCAGCTACACACACAAATCAGAAGGAAAGCAGAGAAAATGCCTCTCTCTGCCCTTCCCTTACCATCATCCCACATAAACAGATCAACTCAATAGTACAGAAAAACATCTATGATCCACCTGTACATAATCCTTCCCAGGCAACATATTCAGGAACAGAGTAAAACTGACATGGTTTACACCAGCATCAATCTGCTGCTCCTGCTCCTTTTGGCATGTTCAGAAAACTCTGTGGAGAGAAACAGAAGTCCTAATACAATCGTCTGCAAAACTGTCTCATAAGATTTCTGTGTTTTAAATCCAGGTAAGAATCAAGTTCAGATCTACATATCTTCTACATTAAGAAGGTAGAATTCCACAAGAAAATTAACTGGATGGTAATAAGAAGATGAAAATAACAATACTATTTTGCAATTACTCTATATTGCACTTCTCACCCTAAAGGATCCAAAATGCTATATAAACATGACAAGCTTCAACTTCTGATAATTAAGTAGTATGCCCATTTTACATATGGGAAAACCAAGCAAAAAAGGTTAAGTGAGTTGCCCAAGGCCACAAAGGATGTTAGTGCCAGATGTATAACTTGAGAGTTCTGATTGCCAACTATGTGCTCTAAACACACTCCCTTCAACAAATGCACAACTAATTCCATATTAATAAAAAGCCCTGACTCATCCCCAAAGATAACCATACTGAAAGATTTGACATAAAAAAACACTTCCTCCCATTTATGGAAGGATATGTGGTCTTGTTCCTAGTTTGTTTCATATAATGCTCTCTGGAATAAGAACAAGAAAAGCAAGACCTATAATATCCGACCTTTCTTGTGAATCATCTTAATGCAGACTTCATCTCTGGAATTAAGACTGGGATCACAATTTATTCTTCTTAGCTAACTATCTCTTCACCACAAAGTCTATGCCCTCTAAAGGGAAGAACAGCAACGGCAACTTAAAAAGGTAAAGTCTGCTGCTACTAAGAACTTATCCAGGGAGCAATTATTATTCTGGAGGTGTAAACAGCAGCACTGGACCAAGATGCAAGTATTTCTCAAGACTGTGCCTTAGACAAGCAACATGTTCCTTCAGGGACACATTTCCCCTTAAGAGAATAAAACGCAGTGCATGCTGCTTCTGGGAGATTCAGTTGTAGAACAACTCTTTCTAGCAATCTAGCTTGTACACAAAGAATTAAATGGAAGGATTTGGTATCTGGGAGTCCTCCAGAGATCCTTTACAGATCCTTTATTTCATATATTGAGGGGGATGCTTATTGTTTTTTTCTCCCAATTTGATCCCAAAAGGACATGAATTCAGAGACGCTCAAGTATTGAGACAGATCCAAAACATGAAAACAAAAAAGGGGTAGGGGGGACAGGAAATAACTGACTTTTGTACAAACCACAGGAAGTATAAAGTTTCCTTTCCTCTATTTGAGAGCACATTATGAGCTGAATGAACCAGGGCTGTTGATAGTGACGTTTATTTCCATGAACCTAAATGGGGCTAGAACCAGCTGATGAGGCCTTCAAAAATTTTCAAAAGATCTGAGCAAATATTTTCATAGATGAGCCATGAACAGAAATCTGTGGGAGATGGTAAAGCTGTACTGAAGAATATTACCAAGTTGAGGTGCAGGACTGATGAGAAGTATTTGGCTCAGGAGCATTTCTGAGATGCTTACCTCCTTTGAAGTCTGTTGGCATCAGGATGAATGTTAGCTGTCCTCGGGCTGCCATCCCTTTGAGGGGAGGGAGATACAGACGAGCCCAAAGGTTCTCTTCTAAACACAAATCCTTAC
Source organism: Lepidochelys kempii (assembly GCF_965140285.1). Classification (NCBI taxonomy): domain Eukaryota; kingdom Metazoa; phylum Chordata; order Testudines; family Cheloniidae; genus Lepidochelys; species Lepidochelys kempii. The sequence continues at coordinate 99,724,387 of NC_136380.1, forward strand.
TCGAAGCTGGCCAAAAGGTCCCTGCAATCAAAGAAATCATTGTGGTTTTGCACGTGGCACATTTAGGTCCTTTTGTCAAGGTTTGTCAGCCTTCTAACATGTTCAGCCACAAAGAGAAAAAGAAAAATCATCTGTTGTGCAGCCAAGGCAGAACAGAGACTAGGGAAAGAGAAGGGAAAGTGGGCATTCTTAGACACTGCTGTAACCCATGTAAACATAGGCTAAAAGATCTTCCCTTTAGAGGGCATAGATCATAGAGGCTTAGGGCATACACACCTAAGCAGAACATCCTTGGTGAACGACATCTGTAAGCAAATTTTCCTTTGGAAATGTATAATCAGCTAACATTTAGACCATCTCTGCTTGAACCTTTTAAATTTCCATACACACTTACTGGTCAATGAGTCCTACAGTCTAACCTAACCATAGCAGTTAAGCTAGAATAATCAAAATTCATTTAACAAAACTACATTCAATTAGCTTCAGCAACTACAGTAGTAGTATATCATTAATCCAGTTCTAACAACATTACTTGAAAAATCACTTGCTAGAAAGCATATAATGCAAAAATAATCAAAATTCTCTCCCAAAAATTTGACACAGTGACTAGTCCACAATCCAACAACTCTCCAAAAATCAGGTTAAAATTAATTTCCTTAGAGAATTTCACCTCTCGGGGGAACTGTGCTCCTACAAAAGTAGAGTATAATAAACTTCATAAACTAGCTTTATCATAAATTATCATTTTATTTGCTGAAAAGACTTTTTCAGCCTATATAATCATCCTTTGACAAATGCTCGTGGTAAGATTAATCCTTTTCACCACAGACAATTGCCTGTACCTGCAAACTTTACTCATGCAAGCACCTCCAGTGAAGTTGACTGAAATACATGTATAGTACTTTCCAGAGTTGGCCCACCATCTAAAAAACTTTATAAACAACTAAGAAGAGGTTCCCATAACCTTCCCCCCACCATCACCTCCGCCCCTGGTCTCCTTTCAGACTGACATCTGCTCTCTCTCTCTGATCTCTCTTCCTGGCAATACACCAAAAATGTAAACACAACATGGGAAATGTACTCAATATATTTTTACATGCACAAACATATGTTCTTACTCTTCTATATCCACTCACAGAATAACTCCATAAGCTTTTCCATGTCCCAGGTCTGCAATCAGTCTGTCATCCTGACTTGTGTTTTCCCTTTACTCATTGCGTTCAGGTTGTTCTAAACCCCATTGCTTCTTTTACATTTCCACAATCAGCCTTTACTTTCCAAAACCTTTGTCCATATCCTGATAGTCTCCTGCTTTGATTACTGTAATCATCTTCTTTGGCCTTATCATCCAACTGGCTCTTTAGCCCCAAAACATTGCCAAATTCATCTGCTTTGCCCACAACTCTCGTCAGATGACTCTTCCTTTTATAAAATCCCAAAGGAACTTCTTTTCTTTTGTAGATTAATATTTTATTGTTGTCTTTTCAATTAATCAATTTATGAAGTAGCAACACTTACAAATTGTACAGTCATTCCTCAATACACAGTATAATGGCCGTCAAAAACACACCATCATGTATTATTATTTTACACATGTAAAGATTAGTATTTTTCCCCCATCCTGCTCCTACAATTACCTTCTCTCAGATCAGTTTTAGCTGGTAGAATTCACTTGAAGACCCAAACCAAATATATTAATATGTTAATCCTGCAATGCACTCACAAAGTTAGCTGACTGATTTCGGCTACCTACTGATGAAACTGTAGCATTAAAACATGTGATGTAATAAAACAGATAGGCTTACCGAATCTCCAATTCCATGGTATCGATAACCAAGGAAAGAAATCACTTAATTATTTGTAACAAACTTTGAAGTATATTATGATTCTCCTTCAGTGGCAGGGCAATAGTAGATAGCATGCTTAATGCTTTACTTCAAGTATGAAGGTTTGTGATTTTGAGCTGAAAGTCCCCATGCTGACAGTGCATGGGAGTGAAGGGTCATCATTACATCTATTTCCCTTATAATAAAGCACATTACAGGCAGCACTGTTTTCTGTGGGGATACTGGATTTCCTACATCCCAGAAACAGGAATTATGTACATAACTCCTAAATTCAGATGAAATTTTGACATCACTCATGATAAATTTAGGCTGTGGGCACAAACTTTCTCTTTGTAAAACACTGTAGGAGGAGGGTCAGCAACTAAAGCTCCCTCATAGTTGAAAGTAATAGCTACCAGGAGGACTACCTTCATTTGGAGATGAGAGAGAGAATACACATAGCCATAGGCTCAAGGAGGGTGGGGGGGGACACCATTAAAGCTAAAAGAACTAAATTTGAATCCCACATTGGGGTGGGATCTTTCTCAGGTGGGAAGTGTCTATCTAATCCTTTCAGGACTCTAATTGTCATAGGGTTGGGAAACAGACTTTCCCTCCTCATGAGGATGGGATACAGAGATAGCTGCCAAATGAAATCTCAGAGAACCAATAGAGTCTTTTACGCTTAGGTGAAGCAGATAATCCAGAACGAATGGTAGCCTGTAAAGGTCTCAGAGGTTCCTTTCTGCTGGGGCCACAAAGAGAACCTCTTCCACCAGGTATACTCACCTCAAGAGAGGGAAGGCTTTCAGCTATTTAAGAGAACATTCTGGAGTCCAAAGAAACAGTCAGTTTCCTGGGGAGTTAACCACTAAGCATCCAAGGACTCAGATGTAGGCTGAGAGGTCTGTGATGCAACACCTAGCCATGGTCCTGTGAAAGTATGTTCAAGACCTGAGTGAGACACATGGGATCTTGAATCAAAAGACTCAAAAGATCTAAGAATCAATGCTGTCAAGGCCAGGCTGGCACTAACAAAATAAAAATAGTGTGATCCTGCCTGAGTTTGCACAAAACCCATGAAACAAAGGGGATGGGGGGAAAAGCAAATAGAAGTTTCCCCTTCCAGGACAGTATAAGGAAAGTGTATGACAAAGACCCCAGGCTCTGACCTGCTCTTGAACAGAACAGATTACACTTCCTCTTCGGTCAGGTTAAGAGGTTTATTTCCCACATTCCTCAAGTCTGGAAAATGGACTTTGCTACATAAGATCTGAGCAACCATTTGTGATCTCTGTTGAATGTTTTGCTAAGATGGCCTGCCGTACAGTTCTGAACTCCCTGGAAAGTGAGATGCCTGGAGTGTAATGGCATTCTTGATGTAGAAAGTCCAAAAGCTTATTGCCTCCTGGCAAAAGGGGCCTGATCTGGCACCTCCTTCTTGTTCAAATAGAACACAGCAGCAGTGTTGTCTGTGAGTACTTGTTCTGTACACTCCCTGATGTGGGGAAGAAACACCTGACAGGCCAGACAGATAGCTCAGTGCTCTCAAACATTATGTGGAGAGAGTGAGAGATCCTCATCTGACAACATACCTTGAGCTTGGAGATCCCCTAAATGAGATCCTCATCTGAGACATGAAGGGCAAAGTTGGGGAAAAGGGAACTCGGGATGTAAAAGGTTAACTGGTAAGCATAGTCTTACAGGTTATTCCCCGCACCGGCCGAAGTGGGCTCAGCCTGGCTGGAGCAGGCCCATCCATGTTGGCCAGATGGGCCCAAACCACTTAAATGGTTAACAGTTTTAAACGACATTTTTAATCGTTTAAATTGTTAACTTTTAAAAAGGTATTTACATCCTTAAAGGGAACCCCCTTTCATACATTGGCAGAGTCCATCCACTAATCTGGGGATGTCAGAACACTTGCAGGTACGTGAGCAAGTATGTCTACCAGATAAGAGGGTTGATAGACCGACCTCAATCACCTCTGCATGACTGAGGTGCAGTCTGGCATGCTGAGTCATGTATGTACAAGCTGCAATGTGACCTAGAAGTCTCAGGCAATTCCTCACTATTGTATGAAGATACATCTTGAAGTCTTGCACAAGAGCAATATCACCTGAAACCTGGTCTGAGGTAAAAAAAAGTCTCACTCTTACAGAGACAAAAACTGCCCCTATGAACTGATTCTCTACAGAGGGAGAAGAACTGACTTGTTCTTATTAATCAATAGGCTCAGTGGAAAAAAAGGACAGGATCTTTCTGACAGCTACCTCCACTGTCTGGATTGACCTAGAATCAACCAACCATCCAGAAATGGGTATACCTGGACACCCACTTTCCTGAGATGTGCTGCAACCTCTGCCATTCACTTTCTGAAGACTTGAGAGGCTGAGGAAGACCAAAAGGGAGGGCTGTAAATTAATGATTTTCTGGTACCCTGAACTTTAAAAATCTCCTGTGTCTCTAGTGAACAACCACAGGGAAATAAGCATCCTTTAAGTCAAGGGCAGCTGTCATGCTGTCTCGTATGTGGCTGCAGCTGAGAGAGCAAAACTCAGATCAGACTGTCATAAAATAGGGCAGACACCGAAAACTGGTGGTATTTTTCTATAATTAGATTTCACCAAGCCAGTAACAGAAGTGCACTCATGGATTATTATACTAGACTCACAATGGAGTCACAGACTGTCCCTTTAGTTCTCCAGCCCCTTTTTATCACCCAGACAAACTGGACTTTATGATGAAAGGTTATTAAAACCAAAAATCATCACACATCAGGTTCTTCCAGCCCCAAAGGGTCAGTCACGTACCCCAGGTCAAGATATATTCCAGATCTTAGCGAAGACAACACTGACAGCCAATTTCTTTAGTAAACTAACTAAAGATTTATTAGCTAAGAAAATGATGATTGTGAAGCTTGGCTGAGGTGGTGAAGTCAGAGGGTGGAAGAGAGTAGGATATTTCCCAGGGAATACCTTATTGCTAAATGATGAACTAGAACTTGGCTGAGCCCTTAAGGGTTAACATGTTGTTAATGTAGCCTAACACTCCACAAGGCAGCACGAATGGAGGGGGGGGGGGAGACAGCATGGTAGAGAGAGATAGAGACACACAACGTGTTTGTGTGTGAGAGAGAGAGAGACACGCATTGCCCCTTTAAGTATGCTGACCCCACTAAATACATTGCCTTTTTAAGTAGATCAGCAAGTGAGACAGCAACTGCTGCCACTGGATCACCCTGTCCACGTTTGTTGACTCACTCAAAGAACAGACTGGTCAGTATAATTTCCCTAAATCTGGGTTGACTCTCCCCCAACATATTGTGTTCATCTATGTGTCTGATAATTCTGTTCTTTACTATAGTTTCAATGAATTTGCCTGCTGCTGAAGTTAAGCTCACCAGCATGTAATTGCCAGCACCTCCTCTGGAGCCTTTTTAAAAAATGGTGTTACATTAGCTGTTCTCCAGTCATCTGGTACAAAAGTTAATTTAAGCCATAGGTTACATCCACGGTTAGTACTTCTACAATTTCATAACTGAATTCCTTCAGAACGTTTGGATGAATACCATCTCATTCTAGTAACTTGTTACTGTTTATCAATTTGTTCCAAAACCTCCTCTACTGACACCTCAACATGGGACAGTTCCTCAGATCTGTCACTTTAAAAGAATGGCTTAGGTGTGGGAATCTCCCTCACAATCTCTGCAGTGAAGACTAATGCAAAGAATTCATTTGCTTCTCCACAATGGTCTTGTCTTCCTTGAGTACTCTGTTAGCACCCTGATTGTCCAGTGGCCCCATTGATCGTTTGGCATGCTTCCCACGTCTGATGTACTTAATGTTTTTGCTGTTAGTTTTTGTGTCTTTTGCGAGTTGCTCTTCACATTTTTTTTTGGCCTGCCTAATCATACTTTTACACTCGACTTGTTGTATTTATGCTCCTTCCTGTTTTCCTAGTTTCTCAGAAGACTTCAGAAATCTCAGAGACCCAGAAGTAAATGGCAGCATCAGCCTGACCAGCAAATAGTTGGTGAAACATTGCTTTTGAAGAAATCCAAGGTATTTGTTTTCTTTTTATTGTAACTAAGTTAAGCTAACTGGATAAGGCACTCATGAGAAGTATAAATTTAGATAGGTTATGCAAACTTTTAGCTTTTCTTCAGTTTCCTCTGTATTTTCAATAAATCATGTTTTGAAGATGATTGACTACTGGCTGAATAATTTCATCACTACTTCCTCGGGGAGACAAAAACTCTGTAAATCTTTCAGAAGAGGTAGTGAGGGAAAAGGAGTGTCTGGAGCCAACCCCCCATTTGATGTCTAAATATAAGAGGGATGCAGACAGATGTCCTCTCCCATTTAAATGTTCCACAAAGGGCTGTAGGCAAGCATGCACACAAGCAAAGAAACCTAAGGACTACAAAGGATACAAAAAGTGGAGGGTAACTGGTCTCTGAGATAACCAGGGACCACTCAATCTTAAGGTAAGTACCAAGGCCTCAAAGCAGATTCTTTACTGGATGAAGAAACTGGTGGACACCAGCATGATGTGCTCTTGCCTTTTTGTATTATTTATAAGGCCAGACACTGCATACTAGATCAGCTGAAGGTTCCAGCTGGCCTTTAGATAGTTTCAAGTAAGTCAAATTTCAGTAGTTAACATTATTCACAGAATTTTAAGGCCACAGGGTACCATTATGATCACCCAATCCATTCTCCTACATAACATAGGCCATAGAATTTCAGTAATTCCTTCTCCAAGCCCATATTTCTGGTTGAGCTACAGCATATTTTAAGAAGTAATCCAACCTTGATTTTAAAACGTTAAATGACCCAAACCTTAGGTAAGCAATTCCAATAGCTAATTACTCTGACTCAAAATTTATACCTAATTTCTAACCTAAATTTAGCTTCTGCTTCCAGCCATTTGATATTGTTATACCTTTGTCCAGTAGATTTCAGAGCCCTCTACTACCAGAAATCTTATTCCCAGATTGATCCTTTTAGAAGGATCAATCACCTAATAACCTTCTCTTGGATAAACTAAATAGAATGAGCTTCTTAAATCTATGGTAAACCAGGTTTTCCAGTCCTCAAAATTGTTCTTGTTCTGAACTCTTTCCAATTTTTCCAACATCCTTTGGGAAGTGTGGACACCATTATTGGATACAGTATTCCACTAATGGTCTCACTAATGCTACCTACAACAGTAACACCACCTTCCTACTTCTGTTCAATATTCCCTTGCCTCCACATACACAGCTCGTATTAGCGCATTGTAGCCCGTAAGGCTAGCCTGCCAGCTTGCTATATTATAATAATCTGTTTTTCTTTATTGGTTTGATATTATTTTGGTTTATATTTCAGTAAATATTATTTCATTATATTTGGTTGTAATGCAAGGACCCTAGAGGCTGTATCCTGTATAATTAGCTGGAGCAAGTTAGCCTACGTGTGTGTAGCCTTTGGCATAGATAAATGGCCTACTGGTTACCCTTTTGACTTTGGGGAACTAAACAGAGAACTGAATGTGCTTACCATAATTCTGGGATGTACTGGTAACCACAAGGTACACTGCAAGAACATGGAAGTAATGGTTTGGGCCAAAGGTAACAGTTTTGAGAATGAGACTTGTTATTAATATGTATGAACATGTTATTAATATGTAAGAATGTTAGTCTATAGAATAAGTGTACCCTAAGATTTATCTGGGTGAGGAAATAAGATTTGGGCATGGAAAATTGGGCACTGACATGAATATTCAGAATAGTGCCAAGACCCTATAAGAGGTCAAACCACCATGTGGAAGGATTCCTTCTCTTAGCTATCTTTCTTTAAGTTCTCTTTTGGTTAAGCTACGAGCTCCCCTTATGCAATATAGCTTAGCTACTCAACACTCGAACCTGATCTCTACCATCCTGGGATTGAGGAACCAGGACCATCGAATTTACTGGGCATGCCAGAGACTAAACTGGTCCTCTGTCTCCCACTACCAGGTCCCCAAGAAAGGGTGTGAGTATACTAGTTTAAGTGAATCTTGTAAAAGGGATGTTACCACCAGGAACTATAGAACTGGACTACTACTTTGTCACTTTGTGGTTTGCAGCTTTGATTACTCTCGTTTTATTGTAACAAAAATATTAAAATTTTGGTTCAGTCCTCAGTGTGAATGTCCTTGCCGCACACCCCGAGAGTCCAGACAAAGCACTGATCTGTCTACATTCCCTAATTCTGTAGCCTAATTTTGGGACAAGAACTTAAGTATCAGCCCTATAAAATCAGGTTAACACAGTTAGCTACAGCACCACTTCAGGAGCTCACATTCAGTTTTTTATCCATCACGATCCCTAAATTCCTTTCAGCATCAATGCTTTCCAAAATTCAGTTCCCCATAAGTGTGACCTACATTCTTTATTCCGAGATTTATGATCTTGCATTTGGCTATACTAAAACACATTGTTCAAATAAGTCCAGATCATTCTAAGGTTACTAAGCTTCTGTAACTGTTGTTCTTTGAGATGTGCCGCACATAACCATTCCACTCTAGGTGTGTGCATGCCTTGAGCGCAGTTGTTGGAAATTTTTCCCTCAGTGGTACCCGTTGGGGAAGCTGGAGCCCCCTCTGGTGCCACATGCTCATAGCATCGCTCCCCCTCAGGTTTTCCTTTCTGGGAAACTCTGATGTACAGGGCAGGAGGGCGGGTGGTAGAATGGACATCTGCAGCACATCTCGAAGAACAGTTACTGAAAGTTAGTAACCATTTTTTCTTCTTCAAGTGATTGCACATTTGTATTCCACTCTGGTGACTCCCAAGCAGTTGAATAGGTAGAGGGATCGGAGTTCACGGACACATGGATTGCAGGAGAGCTCAACCAAATTTGGCATCATCTCTAGACTGCTGAGGATGGTGTAATGGGAGGAGAACATGTGCACCGATGACCAGGTCTGCACTATGAATGCTGCTGAGGATGCTTGTGACCTTGTGGAATGAGCTGTCAGATATCTGGAGGCGGATTCCCCAGTCAATTGTAACAAGTATGAATGCATGATGCAATCAGAACGAAATTGTCTGCAGAGATTGAGAGGTCCTTCATCTTGTCTGCTACCACTACTAACAGTTAAGTGGACTTTCTGAATGGTTTAGTCTGTTCTATGTAGAATGCCAGGGCTCATCTAACATTCAGTGACAGATGGCGCTGTTCCTCCATATTTGCATGTGGCTTTGGGTAAAAGAAAGGAAGACAGATAGTCATAAGAACTTAAGAATGGCCATACTGGGTCAGATGAAAGGACCATCCAGACCAGTATCCTGTCTACCGACAGTGGCCAATTCTAGATGCCCCAGAGGGAGTGAACTTAACAGGTAATGATCTAGTGATCTCTCATCCATCTCCACTCTCTGACAAACAGAGGCTAGGGACACCATTTCTTACCCATCCTGGCTAATAGCCATTAATGGACTTAACCTCCATGAATGTATCCAGTTCTCTTTTAAATCCTGTTATAGTTCTCGCCTTCACAACCTCCTCAGACAAGGAGTTCCACAGGTTGACTGTGCGCTGAGTGAAGAAGAACTTCCTTTTATTTGTTTTAAACCTGACTGATTGTTATGAAATTGTGAGACAACTTTCGGTCAGAAATGGGTGAGGATATAACTGTACCTTGTCTTTAAAGAAGACTGTGTTTGGAGGCTCTGATGTTTGGACATAGAGCTCCGAAACGCTTCTGGCTGAGGTGATGGCCACTAAGAAAACTACTTTCCAGGAGAGGTACAATAAGTAGTCAATGGTTTGTCTATGGTTCAAACTGAGTTCCCAGGAGCTTTAATAAAACCAAATTCAGGTCCCTGGGAAGAACAGACTTTCTTATTTGAAGGTATAACCTCTCTAGCCCCTTCAGAAATCAGATGGACATGTCATGTGAAAACATGGATCGGTTATTCACCTGGAGGTGGAAAGCCGATACTGTTGCAAGGTGAACCTTGACAGAGAAAATAGCTAAACTGTGCTGCTTCAGGTGTAACAGATACTCGAGTATTTCCTGTAAGGATAACTATATGGGTAAGATCCCACGTTAGGATGCCCAGACTAAAAACCACTTCCACTTTGAAAGGTAAGTAGCCCTGGTGGAGGGCTTCCTACTACCTAGTAGGACCTGACAAACTTCCACTAAGCAAGCCTGTTCTCTGCTGTTTAGCCATGAAGCTCCCAGGCTGTTGGGTGAAGGGAGCTCAGGTTCAGGTGGAACAGTTGACCATGGTCCTGAAAGATCATGGCCGGGTGTAATGGAAGCTGAACTAGAGTCACCACTGAGAGGCCTAGCAGAGTGGTGAACCAATGTTGGCGGGGCCATACTGAGATTATTAGGATGACCCAGTCCCATTCTATCTTTAGAAGTACTCTGTTTATGAGTGGGATGGGGGCTGGCGGGGAGCGCAGTAAAGATGTGCCAGCCACGATAGCAGAAAGACATCTATGAGAGACCCCGGACTGTGGCCTCGCACTGAGCAGAATTGGTGACACTTTCTGTTGTACTAGGCCGCAAATGTCTATCTGGGAAGTCTCCCATTGCTGAAAGACATCCCTCGCCACATCTGGACAAAGGGACCACTTTGTGGTGACTAGAGAAAGTCCTGCTTAGGCAACCTGCCAGCCCATTTTGCGCTTCCAGAAGGTAAGAGGCCTATACGTTGATTGAGCGGGCTATACAAAATTCACATAATTGAATCACTTCCTGACATAGGCAGGAAGAGGTTCCTCCTCCTTCCCTGTTGAGCGAGAACATGGCAACAGTGCTGTCTGTAAGGACAAACAATATGCACTATGCAGCAGGAAGGCCTGACAAGCTAGGTGAATTGCTCTGAGTTCTCTGACATTCATGTGGAGAGAAAGTTCCTCTGAAGACCAAAGTTCTTGAGTTCTCAGGGGCCCCAGGTGAGCTCCCCACCCCTGCCCCCAGCACTGATGTATCTGAAACCAGGATCATTGACATTTGGGGCTGTATAAAAGGAACCCCCATACAAATATTGAGTAGGTCCACGCACCAATTGAGGGAGACAAGAATCTGAGGGGGCACCGGGAGTACTGAGTCCAGATGGTGGTGGTTTGGTGACTACACTGAGGCCAGACTTGCATACATGCACAAAGCCATGTGGCCTAAAAGCCTCAGATAAGTTCTGGCTGTTGTGATTGGATGGCCTTAGAGGTGTGTTATTAGGGACAAGATTGTCTGAAAATGACCCTCTGGGAGGTAGGCTCTGGCTTGAGTGGAGCTGAACACCGTTCCGATAAACTCTATCCTCTGTACTCAGGGTAGATTTCTCCACTTTTATCAGGAGGTCTAGGGCCTTGAATGTTGACTGGATCAGCCGAACACTGGATGCTACTTGAGCCCTTGATTAGCCAGTCATCCAGATAAGGGTAGACTTGCACCCCTAATCCCCTCAGGAAAGCTGACACTACCACCATACATTTTGTAAACACCCTCAAAGCTGCAGATAGGCTGAATAGGAGTACGATGAATTGGTAGTGTGCATGGTTCACTACAAATCTGAGGAGCTGTCTGTGACCTTGGTATACCAATATATGAAAATAGGTGTCTCTTAAATCAAGGGCAGAACATCAGTCCCCAGGATCCAAGGAGGGGATAATGGATGCCAGGGTACCTTGCAGAACTTTAATTTCTTGAGGTAGCTGTCAAGATGGCACACGTCTAGAATTGGTCTGAGACCTGCCTTGGCTTTTGGGATTAGGAAATAACAGAAGTAGAACCCCTTCTCTCTTAAATTCTGCAGAACCTCTTCCATGGCTCCCACCCGAAGGAGGGATTGAAGCTCCTCAGCCAGAAGTTCTCTGTGAGAGGAGTTCCTGAAAAGAGACAGGGAGGCAAGGTGGGAAGGGATAGAAGCAAACTGCAGGGTATATCCCACTGCCACCATGCTGAAAACACCCAAGGGTCCATGATGATATGGGACCACTCTCTGATAAGGTAGGAGAGGCGGTTGGTAAACAAAGGAGAAACAGGGTCTGGCATCATAGGAACTGGTATGACATCCTCAAGTGTCCCATCAAAAGGCCTGCTTCGAACCCCCTGAATGTCTTGGTAGAGCAATCATTGACATTAAGGTAGAAGGGGTGGGGAGGCCTACATCTAAAACCCCTGCTCCTCTTCATCTGTGGTTCCTGACAGACACGTCAGGCAGAGAACCGAACAGGCTGTTGGGGCCTGTAGTGCTTCCTTGAAGTTGCTGGTGTGTATAATCCAAGGGCCTTAGACATCACTGTGACAGGGTCCCCAGGGTGCAACCTGGACAGTGGGACTGCTGAGCCCTCTGAACCCACCAATCCTTGGGTTGCCTCTCACCCTGTGATAATGAGGTCAAGATACAAACGTCTGATAGGCACTGCACTTATACAGACATCCACAGGCAGGGACACACCCAACTGATTTACATGAATGATTTCCCAGTCACTCATGAAAAAGGCTCCATGTTTGTCACAGAGATCACGGATTCCATGACTTCTGCTGTGGCTGGTGCACCTGGCCTGGGAGCCACCCGAGCAGCTCAGGTACCGACATTTATATTTTCTTCCAACCTGCTGGAAGAATCTTTGCTGTGATGTGGGGATCAGGCAGTCTCCACTGATCAAGCAGTCTCCATTGCATAATTGCTCTCTCTAAGAAATCTCTGGGATGGCCATTGGGAGAGCAGAAGTCTCTTTAATGGGCCATCAGCACATGTCTGGCTGGTCCTTTGTTGCAACTGAAAGGTTGGCTGTGTGCATCTCCCAATCTCATAACGTATTTCAGTAACACACACAGCAAGTCTTTATAACTTCACAAACAATGATAGCACATATAATCCAACAGGATATTAATGGTGAACACATCTAGACTTTTAAAATGATACTTCACAATATGCACTTTGTACAACACATATCAGAATCATATCACCATGGCGAATATGGGGGGTTCCATAGTGCTACTTTGAGGTAGTGTGTGTCACAATCGCCATGGAATCTTTTAATCCATGAAGCTTCGCATTGGTTTGTTCTGCAAAGAGCAAAGCTCCTTTGAAAGGTAGGTCCTGTAGGGTTTTGCTGGACTGAAGTCATGAACTCCTGCGCATGGCCACTGCAGAAGCCATGAACCTGGCCACCAAGTCAGCTGCATCCAAAGAAGCTTGCAACAAGGCCCTCACAACTGATTTTCCCTCGTCCACCAGCAAGGAGAACTCCTGTCTGGCTTCTTGAGTGAGGAAGTCGTTGAACTTCTGCATGGAGTCCCACATGTTGAAATCATATCTGTGCAGCAGCACCTGCTGGTTTGCAGTCCTGAGCTATTACACCCCAGTACAATAAACTTTCCTACTGAACAAATCCAACTTCTTGGAGTCCTTTGCTTTTGATGAACCTGCCACTGTTGCCAAATTTCATGCAGTAAATAAGCACCCCGACTTTCACAATAAGCCAAAAAAAAGCCAACCCTTAAGAACTATCAAGTGGAGTGCCCCAAGGGTCAGTCCTGGGGCCGGTTTTGTTCAATATCTTCATAAATGATCTGGAGGATGGTGTGGATTGCACCCTCAGCAAGTTTGCAGATGACACTAAACTGGGAGGAGAGGTAGATACGCTGGAGGGTAAGGATAGGATACAGAGGGACCTAGACAAATTGGAGGATTGGGCCAAAAGAAATCTGATGAGGTTCAACAAGGACAAGTGCAGAGTCCTGCACTTAGGACGGAAGAATCCAATGCACCGCAACAGACTAGGGACCGAATGGCTCGGCAGCAGTTCTGCAGAAAAGAACCTAGGGGTTACAGACGAGAAGCTGGATATGAGTGAACAATGTGCCCTTGTTGCCAAGAAGGCCAATGGCATTTTGAGATGTATAAGTAGGGGCATTGCCAGCAGATCGAGGGACGTGATCGTTCCCCTCTATTTGACATTGGTGAGGCCTCATCTGGAGCACTGTGTCCAGTTTTCGGCCCCACACTACAAGAAGGATGTAGAAAAATTGGAAAGAATCCAATGGAGGGCAACAAAAATGCTTAGGGGACTGGAACACATGACTTATGAGGAGAGGCTGAGGGAACTGGGGATGTTTAGTCTGCGGAAGAGAAGAATGAGGGGGGATTTGATAGCTGCTTTCAACTACCTGAAAGGGGGTTCCAAAGAGGATGGATCTAGACTGATCTCAGTGGTACCAGATGACAGAACAAGGAGTAATGGTCTCAAGTTGCAGTGGGGGAGATTTAGGTTGGATATTAGGAAAAACTTTCACTAGGAGGGTGGTGAAACACTGGAATGCGTTACCTAGGGAGGTGGTGGAATCTCCTTCCTTAGAAGTTTTTAAGGTCAGGCTTGACAAAGCCCTGGCTGGGATGATTTAGTTGGTGTTGGTCCTGCTTTGAGCAGGGGGTTGGACTAGATGACCTCTTGAGGTCCCTTCCAACCCTGATATTCTATGATTCTATGAACCTCAACACTCTATGTGACTAGATCCCCACGACGTGCAGTCTGAGACTATGGTCAGTCCGCTGTGTACCGACTCTCACCCCTGCTTGCCCCCCCTTGCCCCTGCTTGCCAGGAGCCAATCAAAAAAAAAAAAAAAAAGAAGCCACAAGCAACAACAGGCAACAAACTAAAAGCCAAAAACTAGCCAACAACCAACCCACAAGCCAATTAAGCCAAAAACAAGCCCAATTTCTGCATTTTTTCACAGGTTTGGCATGTCTGGAACCTGCTTCTCTTTTGCTGGCAGCAGATATTAGCAGAAATCCTGGGAAGAGGGGGAAATGAGTGTACAGCTCATAACCCCACACACGAATAAAGTACTTTCACTCAGACCTCTTTGACATGGGGGAGAGGGATGTGGGGGGCGGTCACAAGGCTTTAACAGGGTCCATAATGGCTTCATTGAGAGGCAGGGCTACATTTGCTGAGCTGCAGCAGCTAAAGTATCAACCAAGCTATAGGAGACTCTTTTACTACCTCCGTCTGTATGCCCAGATTTAAGGCCACTCTTTTCAACAGTTCTTAGTGTGCCTTATAGTAATCCGGGGAGGCAACATGCCCACTCCTGAAACAGACTCGGGGTGAGGCTGCACCAGCTGAAGACACTCTTCCTCCCTTTCTGCCTCAGCAGGTTCCCACTGAGCTGGCTCCTATAGTTCTGTGCCAGGGTCAGTACCAGAGTGAAGACTGGTTATAGCCCAATGGCACGTTGGTGCCCTTCATTCCAAGGCCACCAAATAGGAGCACCTAGAGTAAGCTCCTGAAACTGATGGAAACCCCCAAGGGGTTCCAAAAGGGCCACTGGACAAGCATAGGTCCCCAGCGGTGACCAGACCATGCACTAGATGGTACCCCTGTGCCAGGTCTATAGAAGGGTAGGAGCATCTTGGAGACAACTTCTCAAACAAGAGGAGTAAGACTCGACCTCTGACTCCAAGGATGAGTCCAGAGACCACAGAGGTACAGTTCGCACCAGCACCAGAAACCAGTGCTATCATGAAAATGTCTGCACCAAGGCCATCATAGCCAGTTTCCCTTTTGAAGGTACCGAACGATAACCTGAGGCAACAGGTGATACCAGTACCAACAGCGCTAGATGGTCTCTGGCCACAGCAAACACCTCTGGTGTGTTTGGCACCAAGATAGTATTGGTATCACACTGTATTGCAGATGAAGACAGCTCATCCAGTACCGGAGTCAACAGTGCCTGTGTAGGTCCAGGAGTCAACAATGCTGACTTCTGCAGTAGAGTAAGAGGAGTGGCCTGTCTTAGGTCAGCTCTACTCTGATCCCCAACCTGGCCATCTTCGGTGCCAGGGATCGACTCCTCTCTTCTCACTGTTTCTTGTGCCTTTTCCTAGGTGAACAGTGGCCAGATGGTGAACAGTGCCCAGATTCCGGCATGGTAAGAGGAGCACTCCTTACCAATGCTGAGGCATTCTGAGCTGAGTCAGACTGATCTAGCTCAGATGGAGGTATCAGTGCCACCTCCATGAGAAAAAACTTTAGTCTGGCTTAAAGTCTCTGCAAATCTGGCAGCGATCCCCCAAGTGAGCTTCTCCCAGTCAGCCTGAGTGTAGGTCACTGAGGAGCTTACACTTGTTGCAGGAAGCACAAGGTTTGAAGGGACAAAAACTCCGCTAACTCACTAAATTACAAAATTTCTCTAAAACTACTTACAACTAACTATTCAGGGTCGGGCCAGATGGCTATACGAGAGTAACAGAAGGCAGATATATTAGCCCCAAGCTAAGTAGGTCCCTTTTCCCTGGGTAAGGTAACAGGGAAGGTTCCAGAACAATCAGGAACCTTATGGAGACAATTAAGACAGGCTGATTAGAACACCTGCAGCAAATCAAGAAGCTGCTAGAATCAATTAAGGCAGGCTCATCAGGGCACCTGGGTTTTAAAAAGGAGCTCACTACAGTTTGTGGTGTGCGTGTGAGGAGCTGGGAGCAAGAGGCACTAGGAGCTGAGAGTGAGAACGCAGACTGTTGGAGGACTGAGGTGTACAAGCATATCAGACACCAGGAGGAAGGTCCTATGATGAGGATAAAGAAGGTGTTGGGAGGCGGCCATGGGGAAGTAGTCCAGGGAATTGTAGCTGTCGCACAGCTGTTCTAGGAGGCACTCTAGACAGCTGCATTCCACAGGGCCCTGGGCTGGAACCCGGAGTAGAGGGCGGGCCCGGGTTCCCCCCAAATCCTCCCAACTCCTGGTCAGACACAGGAAGAGTCGACCTGGACTGTGGGTTCAGAAAAACGGCCAAGCTGAGGGCTGCCGTGAAGCTCCAAGGCAAGCAAATCCACCAATAAGCACAAGACCCACCAAGGTAGAGCAGGAACTTTGTCACAACTGGTGTTGGAAGTGGGATCTGGTGTCCACAGCGCGGCGGAAGAAAGAGGGTGTGGGGGGGGGGAGGGAAGAGGGTTTTTTTATTTTTTTTCCACCACAACAGAGGAGGTAGTGCGATCACTGATACAAGCCACAGCTGCCCAGCAGGAGGCTATTCATGTCCAGGCAGCCGCCCATAAGGAGGCAGTGTGGCTGCAGCAAGAGACTAATCGCCTGCTGATGGACCAGGCTGCTCAAGACCGGGCTATGTTGCGGGAACTGGTAAACCAGGTAAAGGCCCTTACAGAGCTGAACTGCGGCCATGATGGGACGCAGATCATGCGGGCCAGCAACTGGCCACAGAAAATGACGCAGGAAGATGATGTAGAAGCATACCTTCTGGCCTTTGAGAGGACAGCCCTGCGGGAGGCTTGACCCCGAGAACAGTGGTCTGGCATCCTCACTCCATTCCTGTGTGGGGAGGCCCAGAAGGCCTACTATGATTTGCCTGAAGAGGCTGCGGCAGACTACCCCCAGCTGAAAGCAGAGATCCTGGCCAGATCTGGGGTAATGACCGCAGCGCGGGCCCAGCGATATCATGAGTGGAGGTACCAGGAAAACAAAACCTCGCGGGGTCCAATTATATGACCTCATCCATCTCGCACAAAAGTGGTTATGAACTGAGTGAGTCCCGGAGTCCGGAGGAGATACTAGAGGTTCTGGTCATCGACCGGTACATGAGAGGACTACCACCAGACCTTCGCGCCTGGGTAAGCCAGAACGAACCCTCCACCTACGACGAGGTTGTCGCGCTTGTAGAAAGGCGAAGGATGGCAAGGGAGCTGACCTGACCAGTTAAGGAAGAAGCACCCTGGGTTAAACTAGCAGCACCAAGCCCTGGAGCTCGGGTGACTGGGACACCAGAACCTAGGTGGAAAAAGAGACGGGCTGAAGGCCCGCCAGTAGCCACCAAGAGTCAGAGCACTGAGGGGGAAGAGGATTGTGATGTTAGACTACCCAAACCAAGAGACCGGGGAATGCCTAGGGCTCATACAGATGTTATGCCTCCGGGGAGTGGGGACACATAACTGCACAGTGTCCCAATTGGAGAAAGGAGGAAGCCCTGAAAGTAGTGAGGCATCCACAGTAGACTGTCAACCCCCAACCTTCTCTGAAATATCCCCAGATTTGTTCTCCACTCCCAGACAGCGTAGAAAGATGAAAAGGGAAAGATGGGCAGCTAAGGCCTTGGGAACCCGAATACTGGCCCAAAGCCAGAGGGTCACTCTCGTAGGTAGGCGGACCCGAGCAGCTGAAAAGGAGGCCACCAAGGAGGGAGAAGCACCTGAGTCTGACCCACACCCTAACGCCTCTGAACCAGTAGAGGCAACAGAGACTGGCCCCCTAGATCTTGGGCAGATTAGCCGCAGGAGAGGAAATTTTGGACGGGACTAGGCTGAAGACCCCAGTTAGGACAACATTAGGAAGGAGGTGACCAAAATAGATGGGGTCCCAGTGGAAGGGAAAACCCACGGACCAGGACCCTACTTCATAATGAAGAAGAATCTCTTATACCAGGTTGCACCAGTACAGGGACAGAAGGTACAGCAGATCCTAGTACCTCAAAAGCACCAGAATGCTGTATTAAATCTGGCCCATAGTCATCTTTTTGGGGGACATTTGGGGGTAGAGAAGACCCTGGCACGGGTCCTGCGACGATTCTTCTGGCCCGGAGTATATGAAGAAGTGCAGAGGTACTGTGCGTCCTGCCCGGAGTGTCAGCTGCACAGTTCCCATCCCCACTTGAGGGCACCTTTAGTACCCCTTCCCATCATAGAGGTCCCCTTCGAGTGAATAGCCATGGATCTAGTGGGACCCCCGGAGAAGACAGCCCGGGGCCACCAATATATACTTGTCATTCTGGATTATGCTACTCGATTATGCTACCCCCTGCGGAACACAGCCTCTAAAACAATAGCTAAAGAGTTGGTGGGGATCTTTGCCCGAGTGGGGCTACCAAAGGAGATATTAACAGACCAAGGTACCCCATTTATGTCGAAGCTAATGAAGGACCTCTGTACACTGCTCCATATACATACCCTGAGAACTTCAGTCTATCATCCACAGACCAATGGGCTGGTAGAAAGGTTTAACCGAACCCTCAAGGCAATGATAAGGAAAGTGGTAATTCGAGACGGGAAGGATTGGGACACCCTACCTTACTACCCTACCCTACTACCCTACCTTATGTTTGTAATCCGGGAGGTACCTCAGGCCTCAACTGGGTTTTCCCCCCTTTGAATTATTATATGGACGCCACCCCTGTGGCATACAAGATATTACAAAAGAAATCTGGGAAGACGAACCCAATGAGGGGAGAAATATAATTGACCATGTGTTGCAGATGCGAGAACGGATAGCCCGGGTCACCCCTATTGTATGGGAACATTTGGAAAAGGCGCAGGAGGCCCAGCGAACCCATTACAATCGCCAGGCAAAAGTCCGACAGTTCCAACCAGGGGATCGGGTGATTGTGTTGCTACCCACGGCAGAAAGCAAGCTTTTGGCCCAATGGCAGGGGCCCTATGAGGTGGTTGAAACCGTGGGGGAAGTAACCTACAAGGTACGGCAGCCAAGACGCCGGAAACAAGAACAAATTTATCCCATTAACCTCTTAAAGCCTTGGCACCAACGAGAGGCGTGTGTAGTGGCCCAAGAGACCCCGATCCAAGTAAGTAGTATGCAGGAGCAGATCAGGATATCCACTGATCTGACACCAAACCAGAAGAAGGAGGTAACTGAGATGATCAACCGATACCAGGACGTGTTTTCAACCAAACCAGGCCGGACCAGCGAAGCATATCACCACATCATCACAGACCCTGGGGCAAAGGTAACTTTAAGGCGTTATCGGGTCCCAGCACCAAAAAGGGAGGAGATCAAGGCAGAGGTAAAAAGGATGTTAGAGCTGGGAGTCATCGAAGAGTCCCACAGTCAGTGGTCAAGCCTGATCGTGTTGGTGCCCAAATCCAATGGCACCACTAGGTTTTGTAATGACTTTCGCCAGCTGAGTGAGATATCCAAATTCGATGCATACCCCATAACCCGTATCGATGAGTTAGTTGACCGCCTGGGCAATGCACGATTTTTGACCACCCTTGATTTTAACAAAGGGATACTGGCAGATTCCCTTTGCCAAAGATGCGAAAGAAAAGACGGCATTCTCTACACCAGAGGGTCTGTTTCAATATACTGTTCTTCCTTTTGGACTGCATGGGGCACCTGCCACCTTCCAGCATCTTATGGACAAGCTCCTATGGCCCCATACCAGTTATGCAGCGACATACCTGGATGATGTAATTATTCACATCCCCGACTGGGAAACCCACTTAGGAAAGGTGGAAGCCGTTCTAGACACACTAAGACAGGCTGGCCTCACAGCCAACCCAGCCAAGTGTGCTATAGGGCTAGCCGAGGCTAAGTACCTTGGCTACACTGTAGGAAGGGGCATGGTCAAGCCACAACTAAACAAAACTAGAGACTATCCAAAATTGGCCCCAGCCGAATCGGAAAAAGCCTCCTTTCCTGGTCTTCCGGGGGGCTTCCGCGTCGGGTGGATGCAGCGGAGCTCGAGCCTTCCGCTTGCCTCGCTTCCCCTGGACTAGGGTCCAGCCCTCCATAGCATCATCTGGGGGCTGGTTAGCAGGGGTCGTGTCGGGGGGCGGAGGCGACGGTTTAGGGGTTCGGGGAGGTAGCGGTGGGGCAACATGAGGGGCGGGGGCTTCTCCTTGGGGAGGGCCCTCTCTTGTACCCGATAATATCCTTACCACACCCTCCTCCATGGGCTCTATTGGGTTGGTACTAGCAAGGGTGGAAACCCCTTGCTCGCCCGGGCATTGTAGGGAAGGTATCTCTTGGGCCCGGACGGGAGCAGCGATGGGTCGAGTAGGAGGAGGGTTGGTTTCTGGTACTGGGCAGCCAGGGGCGTCGGCAGCGACGGGACCGATGTCCTGCCGGGTCTTGGGGGTTTCGGGTGCCCCTCCCCCCCGAGCCAAAGGGCAGTCTCTGCGGACATGCCCCGCTGAACGGCAGAGGTAGCACCGGGCCTCTCCGGTAGAATAAAAGACCCGATAGCGGGCTCCCTCGTAGGGGACTAGAAAGGACCCCTCGAGCGCCTCTCCGTCACGCGCCCCTGCCGGTGGTAGAAGCTGCACTTGCCGGCGGAACGAAAAAATGTGACGGAGGGTGGGGTCCTTGCAGCCCAACGGGAGAGGGCTGATGACAGAAACAAGTTTCCCCAGGGTGGAAAGAGCGGGTAACAGGGCAGCACTGGGTAAGAAGGGAGGAACGGAGGTAAGGACGAGGCGAACGCCCAGGTCTTCTAACGGTTCTAGGGGGACAAACACCCCCCCCCACCGTCAGGCCCCTCTCCACCGCCTCCTGGGCGGCATCCTCCGAGGCTAAGAAGAAAACAACCTTCCCATACATCTTGGAGGCCGCCACAATAGCCGTGGGTCCTACCACCTTCGCCAACGCCTGCACGTATGTCTCCAAGTGGGGCGAGGCGGGCACCAGGAGGCAACGGACGCCGTGCTTCCTGGTCAAGGCGGGGAAAGGGCCTCGGCCGCTGGTGATGGTGGCGGAGGCAGGGGGGGGCGAGATGACGAGGCGGCAGGCAGGGGGGAGCCCGCTGCCGCCCGGGCATACATCCTGGGGGCCGGGGGAGGGACAATCGCAGAGCTGGTGGAGGGAAACGCTGGGAGGGGTGCCACGGTTGATGACGAGGCCGCAGCGGTGGGGGCAGCCCCTGCCATGGAGGGCTCAGTGGTTTTAGCGGGGCCCTTTCCTTTCCACCCGCCCTGGCCCTTCCGGCGAACCGGGGGGGGTTTCCTAGAATCTGGGGGGGTGGTGGGTGCAGCAGCAATCACCCTGGTGCCTCCTGCTACCGGTGCCCCAGCAGGGGGGGTGGCAAGTACCTTAACAATAGTAGTAGGGGGGGGACCTTGGGGGTCGGGCAGGGGTGGTGGTGGGGAAGGGACAACTAATTTTATTGAAGCAGTCTCGCCCCTCTCGTTCCCCGCCATTGTGAGCAGGGAGAGACAGGGAGACACCGGAAGGAGGAGGGGGGAGGGGAGAAGGCGGAATAGCCCCTCCTTCTGCTGGCTGCGGACGGGAAGGGAAAAAATGCCGAGGGGGGGGACTGGGAGGAGGGGGGGGAACAAAATCGGGGTCCAGTAATAGGGGCAAATTGTGGGATAAGCAATCCGGGGGGGGGGGGTGCAGACCCACACACGTTTGTCCAAAGAGTCTCGGTTGGTCGGTTGTTAGGTCCGGTCCGGAAGGCAAAGTTCAAAGCAAACAGCTGGATCCGAAGGGAGATGGCAGGTTGCCAGCAGGGACAGACTGCGGGGGGGCCGTGACAGTTGTAATAACGATGGGGGGGTAGGGGCACCGATGGATCGGGGGTGGGGGTCTCCACGCCACACCCCCTGTGCCGCCACAAACGCAAGTAATCACAGTCAAACTCCCCCCCACGAGAGTATAATTCAGAAAGTTACTCAATCTTACGGCCTTCGTCACGATGATTTATATTATTTCTTCTGTCTGCTGAAATCTTCGTCTCCGGCTGTGTTGGCTGTGTTCCAAGGCCTCCGGCATGTTAAGAATGTTGTAAGGTCCGAGCTGCTGGCAAAATGGCTGGGTCTGGGGGTTTCCACTCCCCCCTCCGGACAGCAAAATCGGCAATCTTCCCCCCCCTCCTCCGGGGGCTCAGCTGAGGCAAATAGCTGCGCCCGAAAGCAGGCGTGGGGGGGGTTGGCTGGCGAAGGACGTAGACGGAAAAAAAACTCAAAAAATAAAATAAAAAAACAAAAAAGCGTCTGGCCCGGTCGGGGGGGGACTAAGGCAGGTGCAAAAAGTAAGAAAAATCCGGGCCAGGGGGCTTTAGGAAAGAACAGAAAGCAGATAGCTGAGGAGCAAGCAAAAGACGTTCCGTTTCCTAACAGGGAAGGTTCCAGAACAATCAGGAACCTTATGGAGACAATTAAGACAGGCTGATTAGAACACCTGCAGCAAATCAAGAAGCTGCTAGAATCAATTAAGGCAAGCTAATCAGAGCACCTGGGTTTTAAAAAGGAGCTCACTTCAGTTTGTGGTGTGCGTGTGAGGAGCAAGAGGCACTAGGAGCTGAGAGTGAGAACGCAGACTGTTGGACTGAGGCGTACAAGCATCATCACACACCAGGAGGAAGGTCCTATGGTGAGGATAAAGGAGGTGTTGGGAGGAGGCCATGGGGAAGTAGTTCAGGGAGTTGTAGCTGTCGCACAGCTGTTCCAGGAGGCACTCTAGACAGCTGCATTCCACAGGGCCCTGGGCTGGAACCCAGAGTAGAGGGTTCCCCCCAAATCCTCCCAACACCTGGTCAGACACAGGAGGAGTCGACCTGGACTGTGGGTTCAGAAAAATGGCCAAGCTGAGGGCTGCCGTGAAACTCCAAGGCGAGCAAATCCGCCAATAAGCGCAAGACCCACCAAAGTAGAGCAGGAACTTTGTCACAGCAGAAACATGCAAAACAGAAAAACATTGACAGGGCTTGCCAAAGCAAGGATAGCAGTTCCAGCAACCGTCACATGCTAATGTGTGTGTTATTTACCACTCCACTAATTCTTGTGTCATCTACAAACTTTATCAATGATTTTACATTTTCTTTCACATTAATGCACTGAACAGCATTGGGGGGAAAAAACAGATGCCTGTGGAACTCTACTAGAAAAATCCCAGTTAGATGATTCTCCATTTACAACTACTTTGAGATCTCTCAGCCAGTTTTTAATGCCTTTAATATGTGCTACAATTATTTTTTAATCATGAATCAAGAACATTGTATAATACTAAATCATATCTCTTACAGAAGTCCAAATATATATGAAAAAGTCATAAGGGAATGGATAACACTTAATAGGAGACTATGTATGCAAAAGGAGCCTAAGAACAAAAGTAATTTCTGGTCACTGACGCTATTGGGGTGCCTAAGAAAATGGACTGTAAAGCAGTGAAATGCACCTTGACGGACAGAGGGGCACTCAGGAAACCCCAGAGCATCAGAGCTCCCACCTCAAACAGTCAGCACCAGCTGCACCCAAGGGCTAAGGGGTCAAGTCAGAAAATTCCAGAATTCCCAATAAGAACCATCCAGGGTTCTACGGCTAGAAGCCTCCTCTTTCATTTACGCTGGGAACTGCAGCAGCTGCCAATATCTTTATAAACTCCTGATGTGATCATAACTCATTCAATTCTGAAACCTAAACTAATTCCCACCCCCCGCCTTATTTATTGTATTGCCACTGATTCTTGACCCTCCACCCGCTTCATCCCAAGCCTGTCCTGCCATAGCAACCCTTCAGCTGGTCAACTTAATTATTCATGTCCATTATACTAATTGCCCTTGTCTCCTTTTACCCACCTTCCTTCTCTTATACCAACAGCCACATCCCCCTGCTCACCATTCTTCTGCCCCACTTCGACCAATGAGTGCTGACCAAATGTATTCCCATTGCACTCTTTCCCTATACACACACACACACACTCACAAGATGTACCCCAATCATGCCCCTGTATTTTGTCTGTAAATTGCATCCCAGTCATCTGTTTTAGATTGTAAACTCTTCAAGGTAGGGATGGTGTCTACTACAATATAAGGCATAACACCTTCATCTGAAAGAGTAGTTAGAGATCTTTTTTTCCTACCAGCATTGTTTCAGCCTTATATTTTCTGACTGCCTCATGAAGTTGTGCGTTCTCAAGGAGAGCATCACCTTATTGTCATCCTCACTGGGAGGAACTACATTCATGTCAAGACAATATGACCATGTGTATTCAGATCTGTTAAATAAAACCAGTTTAATGCTTGCAGTCCTCCATAAGAAGCACATTCACCACTGGTCCTGCAGGAGAAATGAACTTTATGGGAATTTGGAACATTTCCTTTGTGAATAAGGATAAGGAAAAGATTGATTTCTCCTTAAAGAGGGAAGAAGGGCTCAGAATTCTGTGAGTTAATCCCCGAGAGGAGAAATTCCTATCTTGCCCTTTCTGAAGGCGCTGTTTCACATATCCACCAACACTTAGGAGATTTCAAGAGGGGAGTGGAGAAAGACTAAAAGCGGACCCCAATTCATTTTGTTTGGCCATATGCCTTCACAGCCTTCCAGCGGCTTTTTAGACTTACTCTATACCTAAATTTGCATCAGGTCAGTGGTGGGGAATCAGGTCCAAAACCATGCATGCTGCCGTGTGGTTCAATTTCGGTGATTGGCTTTTTCTCAAGTTGCCCTAGACAACAAGACCCAGGCCACAGGAATCACACAGTGGACTGTTCTAGTGGGAATGGTCATGTATCTTCTGGATCCTAAGAGCAAATCTGTTCTCAGTATGCAAGCAACTGAAGATCCCAGAAATCCTGATTGGTTAATAAGGAGTTGGGGTTTTTTTTGTTTCTGTTTTTGTTTTTAAGGACATTCATAGCCTCAGAAATGAAGTAGAAAATTCCTAGAATGGCAAAAGTGGACAAAAATTTTTATTTAGGATATTTTCTGCCCTTTGATTAGCTTCTAAGCCATTTTTCAAGAGAAAAATGAAAGCTTTAAGCTCCTGCATGCACTCTCAGTGAAAAAAAGAAAATTGAGTAACATAAATGGGATAAAGTCAGAGAAAAATAGCACCAAAAAGTATCAAGCATAGTTGTGCTACCTTCTATGTGAAAGCATAAGAGAAACCTCAAACATGAAGCTTTCTTAAGAGAAGAAATACCTTTTTGTCTTTGGCATTATTAAAACTCATCTCAGCTGATTTACTGTCAAGAAGCGGATTATTTCAAAGAAAATAAATGAAAGCCAAGAGGTGATCAGTAAAGCTTGTAATTTCAGATGAAGCACCAACCAAAACCCATACAGGATATATCAGTCTTCATTTCAGGCTACTCTGCTAAATACCTTCTGCAAATAAGTTACAGGTTAAATTAATTTTTTGAGCCATTCAGGTCAAAAACAGGACCAAGTATAAACAAATCTCAGTTTTAAAAAAACAGACTACTACAAATCAAGGCCTGACATTAACCTGGATACAAAGCAGGTACTGAGTTATTTCTAATGGTTTTATGCAATTTTATTACATTTTCAATGCATTCTAAAATTGAACAATAATTGAAGAGTGAGAATATTCTAAGTTTAGACTGATCTAAATATACTACTACTTGACCTCAATGTCCCCAAAGACAAGTCTGTTACTTAAACAAATTTGATTTCTTCCTGCCTTTGAGTAAAGTGGCAAAACAGACACATAACACTATTTTATTCTTAAGCTGGGTCTTGAAGCAGACTCTTCACAAACTATAAACAGTTCACGCTGTTTTTAGGGTTAAAAGAAAATATTTCCCTTTCTATTGAAAACTATTATGCTATTCTACTGATGTCCTTGTCCATAAAAATTTGCTGGCTGAACTAAACCTTTCACTGTAAAACACAAAAACAAGCATCATCTTACCTTTAAATAGGAGCCATAATATTTGGTTACATAAGGACTGTCACACTGACTCAGCACTGTGATTTCTTGTTGGATGTCCTCTATTTCATCTTCCGCCTCTTCGAGATCAATAATTTTTATAGCAACCACTTTCTGAGTCCGATTGTCAATTCCTTTAAAAACCTCACCAAAAGAGCCCTTGCCAATTTTCTCCAATTTTGTAAATAGTTCTTCTGGATCTGCTTTTAGATTCTGTTAAATTTACAAAAAGAAAAAGATATTCAATACTTGCAGTGTTACAAACAAAAATGTTAATGCTTCTAAAGACAAAGATTAGTGACTTTCCACAACTCATTAGATCCTATGGAATCTTTTATGTATAATGCTACTCTCCCGCCTCTAGAACTTATCTGTCTTTTCTGCATGCTTTATTTTTCTGTTTTTCCACAATTTACCGCTGTGCTCTCAACCTGTTGCTCCTCCAGTTCAGATGCAATTTGTGTTCCATTCTTTACCGGATACAAAGGTATCTTTGAATTACTGATTTTTTAGCAGATTTTTTAATGCAACCCAATTGCTACTCAGTACCTGTCAGCCTTCCTCCAAATTCTAATTTAAATGGTTACCCAAAACCTTGTCAGTTTTCTGTACCAGCAATCTAGTTTAACTTAGTCAAGTCCATCCCTTTTGAGGAAAAGTAGGGCTTATACAAAAAGTTCAATACTGCCTAATAAGTATAAGCTCCTCTTTTTTAATACTATCTGCTCATCCAAGCTGTCATTCAGGGTGGATAAAAATCAACGATTTTTTTTTAATTAAACCTTTTTTTTTTAATTTAAATTGAATTTTTTAAAATTAAATACAGCTTTTAAAATTTGAAATTGACAACCTATGTTAAGGTCTACACTTATTATAATCTATTAAAATACTTTGTATTAAATACAACAAGTAATATTAAACAATACACATCTGCTGACAAGTTTTAAATAAAGTCAAACCACTGAACTCATGAATGTCACTAGCTAAGCACCTGGAATCAGTCTGTTAAATGCTAAACGAGTTTTTGACAATAGATAGCCTCTTCATGCATTTTCTTCATGCATGCAGTTTCTTCAACTAGTTCACTTCAGTAACTAGTTCATCCAAAATTAAGAAACCAATTGGGAGCTGAAAAAGCTGAAAAACTCGTTTTCCTCCTCCAATATATGAATAAAAACTAGGTGTGAGAGGATGAGATCTACTAGTTCTAAAATCTTGAAGGACAATTTGACCAGAAACAATCAACCAGTTCAATTCACTGTAGATAATGCTTCCTTTATTTAATATATCATTTAGTTTTAAATGCAAAACATGTTTTGATAAACTTACTTTTTGTTTATTATGTATCCAAAACATTTAAAGTAATTTTATTCAACTAAAAAAAATTTGAAAATGTGTTTTTGTGCATTTTAATTGAATTCCAATCTCCATCCAAATGCAATTTGATACAAATCACATCTAGTTAAATAAGAAAATGCATCATTCACCATTTTGTAACATAATAAAAAGTAAAAATCTGAATAACTGTAAGTTAAACTTTATAATTGCTTAAATAAATGGGGAAGATATAGTGCATCCTCCTGGTTAGTGACAAGCAACACCAAATTCAATGTAAAAACTATATTTAGTTTCAAAGCAACATGTTTTAATGGTAATCAACCAATGAGAATCACTCTCTCTTAGGACAATAACTAAAGTACAAATGCAAAACATGATTAAAACTGATTATTTAAACCAAGGTTTCCTACTTGCTGATTTAAATTATTAAAATTGGTAATTTAAAATTGCTTTACTTTAAATTAATCCACCATGCTTTCAATTTGGTCATGCATGTGGAAATGAAAGCATTTCAAAGCATATTAACAGGTCTATTTTTTTCCCTAATAACTAGGGCCCTACCAAATTCACAGATATTAAAAATCCATCAGACCATGAAATTTGGTCTCCCCCTTATGAAATCTGTTTTTTTGTGTACTTTTACCCTACACTATACAGACGTCAAAGGGGAGACCAGAGTTTCTCAAATTCAGGGTCCTGACCCAAAAGGGAGTTGCAAGGGGGTCACAATGTTATCTTAGAGGGGGTCGCATTATTACCACCCTTACTACTGCCCTGCCTTCAGAGCTTGATGGCCAGACAGCAGCGGCTGTTGGCCAGGCACCCTGCTCAGAAGGCGGTGCCCTGCTAGCAGCAGTTCAGAAGTATATACTATGCCACCCTTCTGTGCTGCTGCCTTCAGAGCTGGGTAGCTGGAGAATGGCAGCTGCTGACTGAGGGCATAGCTCAATATCATACCATGCCAACCTTACTTCTGCACTGCTGCTGGGGCTCCTGGCAGCAACCACTGGTCTCCAGCTGCCCAGCTCAGAAGGCAGCCACTGCCAGCGGCAGCGCAGCAGGAAGGGTAGCAGTGCCGCAACACCCCCCACACACACACACACACACACAATAACCTTGCAACCCTCCCTCAACTCCTTTTTGGGATCAGAAACCCCTACAATTACAACACTGTAAAATTTTAGACTTAAATAGCCAAAATCATGACATTTACAATTTTTAAAATCCTATGACCGTGAAATTGACCAAAATGGACCGTGAATTTGGTAGGGCCCTACTAATAACCTAAGACTTCAAGTATGAACTATGGTCAAATGTAATCAGCAAGCATGTTTTCTTCGCTACCTCTAGTCTTTGTACAAACACAGGCATTTCATTCATTAGTAGCATTGTCAAAGCTTTCCTAGTCATCATTTTATTGTTCACCAGCCACCAAAGGCTATCTGCAATCTATTCACCTTGACTTGGTTGAATTTCAGTTCAGCTCTCCACAAGCAGCTTTGATCTTCACTACATTCCTCACAGAGCTGTGTATATACATATTTTCTTGGCAGCAGCACTGACACATATTTAGACACAATATGAAACCAGTTCATGCAGATCTGTCATAAAGAAGCCTCAAGCCTTCAAATTCAATATATCGTTTCTCTTTACTTTGAAGTGATCGTTTCAACAGCATCAGCAACAATTATTTCCAAGAAAGATTTTGCAGAGCAAAGTTTTGTGGCCTTTCTCCCCCCTACAGTCTGCAACAGTTTTGCTTTCAATTATATGCAGGAAGGACTTATTTCCTGCAGCAGGTGGGAAACTTAAATTTAAGACAGAAGCAGGATGCAGAGAATAAACTGTGGTCAACTGTACTCAGTTGCATCTAGTCTTACTATCATTTTTTAAAAAGCAGATGTTAACTACAAATGACATTTCAAATATTTCGATCTATTATCTAGGGCTGCCATCTCTTCACAAATAAAAAACGCCATCTTATAAAATTTTCAAGGTGAATGGGGATATCGTCCAACTACAAATTTTAAGATGACAGCTACAATACTCTATTAAATATGTTCCATGGAAAATATGTTCCATGGAAAATAAGACCTTGTGAATTCCAGATTAATTTCTGGAAGTTTTTACAACAAAAGGGATGCAACTTTCACTTACAGTACTATAAATTCACCTTAATTGGGGTAACTACACTCTTGGGATGTGTCCTGGTGAACACAATTCGCCTAATGATAGCAGTGACTGCTGCATTTTAAGGATTATATTAGCAAAATATTTGCTTAATGAAGATGCATTTAGCCAGTGCCAAGGAGTTAAATATTATTTCACCAGGTGTAAAATGAGTTACATGGGGGGAGGGATAGCTCAGTGGTTTGAGCATTGGCCTGCTAAACCCAGGGTTGTGAGTTCAATCCTTGAGGGGGCCATTTGGGATCTGGGGCAAAAATTGGGGATTGGTCCTGCTTTGAGCAGGGAGTTGGACTAGATGACCTCCTGAGGTCCCTTCCAACCCTGAGATTCTATGATTCTATGAGTTTCAATTATTTAATTCAGAAATTTACAAATTCTAAAAAGAAAAGCAGGGAATCATTTTTATTCAGTACAGTTCTAACATATACACACACCCTGTCCTCCCCATTTTCTGTCTTTCGTACAAACTTAGACTATTATTATTCAATTAAGAAATATGCTACTGATTCTTTTTCAAAAACTCAATCCAAGCCAGTTAAACAAAAATTGAGACAATGTTACTACTAAAAGACCTGTTTAATTTGCACTAGATTTTTGTGGCAGATCTTTAAGTCACAACCAAAAGAAAAACTACTGAACTAAAATGTAGCAGAGAACAGTTGTGGGATATCAACAATACCCATTACAGACACTGTCGATATTTATACAGATATAGATGTATACATACATACGCACAATTGTATCTGTGATAAATTGCATTTGTCATTCACTTTGATCACTTTGCTTCATTCTGACTATAAGTAACATTCCAAAGGCGACTGTGACCAAATGCACCCCGTACTCAAGCCCCTCACCAGTGGTGGGCAACCTGCAGCCCATCAGGGTAATCCACTGGCAGGCTGCCAGTTTTTTTACATTTGCACGGCCACTGGCAGCTCCCACTGGCCCTGGTTCACCATTCCTGGCCAATGGGAGCTGCGGAAAGCGGCGCAGGCCACAGGGACATGCTGGCCGCCACTTCCCACAGCTTCCATTGGCCAGGAAGGGCGAACTGTGGGCACTGAGAGCTGCCGGCAGCCGTGCAAAAGTAAACAAACTGTCTGGCAGACCGCCAGCAGATTACCCTGATGGGCTGTGTGCAGCCCGCAGGCTGCCCACCACTACTCTACACCCTATTGAAATAATCTTTGTATAAAATATATGCTTTGTGAGGTACTATTTGAAAACAACACAGTGATTATTAATATTCTTGTATAATGTATGTACATTAAGAGTTATGAACATACGATGAGATGATGACTAAAATGTGTTTACCAGACAAGTTTGGGGAAGGGGTAAAACCTATTTCTCAAAGACAAAGGACAAGCCGGCACTTCTAGCCAGGTGTCATCAAAGTTGACTAGCAATCACCTGTCAAGTGACCAGTCTTTGTTAAAGAAGGGGGGCAGGAATAGATCAATCTGCATTTTAGCAAACAACAGCATGGAACCTCTTTCATGACGAGACTCTGTCTCTGTCCTTACAGCTGGAATGAACTTTATATAGGGGTAACCCTCAGGAAAATGCATTTCAAAGGGTGACAGACTATAAAAGTGAGGGGCAAAAACACCTCAAGCTATCTCTTTCTCTTTCCTAAGATGACAAAGGAACCAGCCTTTTGACTTAGGAGGGAGATCCTGACCTGAGAATTTGTTACCAATGTTGCTGGGAACCTGTGATACGAATTTTATCTTGAACCAAGTCAAGCTTGTTAAGTTTAGCTACTAAAAAACATTTTATCTTTATTTCCCTTGTAACCATTTCTGACTTCAATACCTTATACTTAGGATGTAAATATCATTTTAAGGAGTACTCGTTTAAACTAGTAAAATTACATTGGTTAACCAGTTAACCGAATCAGGCCTTACAATGCGTAGAATGGCACCTCTCCCCTGCCCCGGACAGATGGGAAAGGGCAGCTGAGCTTATATAGGGGTAACAACAGGCCTAGCCAGGAGACCTTGGGCAGTTAAGGGGGCCCAGCACCCCCCTCGCATTCTCAGTACCCTCGAATAGGGAGAGGGGCCCCAGGCACATGATGCAGCCTCCGCAGCCGCTCTGTGCCACTCCAGCAGCAGCTTCCCTTCCTTTCAATTATCAGCTGAAGCCACAGCACGGACCAGCGCACCTTCCACCTCTGCAGCCAAACCCCTTCCAGTGGTACAGGGGTAGGCCAGGAACTACTTAACGCCCTCCCCCCATGAGGCCCACAGTCCCTGCCCTTCCCTCTGCCTAAACGCACTCCCCCTGCCTGGCTAGCCACCCCTCACGAAGCCCCTGGACCTGTGGTTTGTTCTTCCTGCTTCCCTGTACTGCCAGGCATTTCTTGGTCTAGCAAGCAGTATCCTTCCACCAGCGTAATCACCCATGGGTCCGTGTAAGTATTTCCCCTCAGGTCAGCAGGGCTGGAGGGACTGTTTTTACCAACAAAGGGGTATACAGAACCCTCCCCACTGCTGGGGCAAAGACCCCGCTGGGCTAGAGCGTTAATATCAACCCAGCCCCTTTAACAGGGGGCTGGGCTCCCAGTGACCTCTCGTGATGCCCGTCCCTTCCTGGTTGCCAGGAGAACCTGTTTGAGACCCATGCACAGGCCCTGGCCCCCAGCAAGGACTTCTATCAGCTGATCATCAGCCGGAAGAAGGTGGATGAATGAGGGAGGGTTAACAGTAAGATTAATACTTATCGGTTAATTGTTTAATATTTTACATCCCTAACTTGTATTTAACTGTAAAGAGATTTTAATTGAATAAACTTGTTTTATTTTTAATCTAAACTAACCCAGTGTAGCATTTAAACTGAATTGTTTGAGAACTCCAGTTAAAGTAGCAAACTCTTGAATATTGACCCTTCACAGGGGCAAAGGACCTTTCATGTCTAAACTGTCCAAGAAAGGGCTGGACAGTGCAGAACACATATTTTGGAGGAAATTCAGGACTGGGAGTGTGTTGGGGTCATCCCGCAAGCAGTAACCCAGACTGGTGGAGGCCAGAGTATGACTGGAGTATTGCTGACAGGATTCTGGGGTCAGAGTTTCTGGACCAGGGCTGCAACTACACAGAGACACTCAGGATGTGACCTGCATGCTCTTAGGCTGTTTGTGAGCAGCCTTGGTAGGGAGCTACAGCAGCAAAGCATTCTGAGGCACCCAAGATTGCAGGGCAGGCAGTGACACAACCCCTCACTAGTCTGGATTGCACCCCGGAACGTGCCAGTAGGAGCACTTAGGCACGTTGCCAGCCAGTGGATTCCACAGCCGTAAATTAAGAGCCCACGTTTCTTAGAATATTGCACAGGGAGAGCTAGGTGCCTAACAATGGGATCCATAAAAGCCAGCATGCTGAATAAAGAGACACCTAAATTAGCCAGTAGGAAATGCCAAGGAAAAAGGTGTGGCCTAAGACCCACCCATCAAAGGGACTGAGACTGTAAACCTTGTCTCCTGAAGTTAGGCACCTAAGCCCTTTCTTATACAAAACACAGGAAGATAAGGAGGCACCACCTCCCCTTATAACTTTTAGCCCAGTGGTTAGAGAACTCACTGAGGATGAGACACACCCAGGTTCAAATCCCACCTCTGCCTGATGGGAGGAAGGGATCTGAACATGGGTCTCCCCATTGCTTGGAGAGTGCTCTAATGGGCTATCGTGTATTCTGGGGCAGGTCTCACTCTCTCCTGATGAAGCTGTTCTACTGTGTATAAATAATTAAATATTCGTTGGAACTTGGGTCTCCCACCTCCCAGATGAGGGCCCTAATGACTGGAATGTAATCACTCAGTCTCTGGCCCAGTGAATATTTAGTTACACACACACACACACACAATGGAACAATTTCAACAGGAGAGATTAAGAGACCTACCACAGAATACCTCAAAGCTCAGTGGATAGGGCACTCCCTGGGAATGGGGAGACCCAAACTGAAATCCCTTCTCCTTATCAGGCAGAGTAGGGAATTGAACTCAGATCTACTACATACCAGGTGATTGCTCCAGTCACTGGGCTAAAAGTTATAAGTGGGGTACCAGCATCAATTTCTCATCCTCCTTTTAAGCATGCGCTGAGAATGCCTACCAGACCAGGTACCACAGGCTATGCCTAATTTGAGGATCCCATTGGGGATTAGGCATGAGAATGGCTAGAGTGAGAAAGCTAGGATATACTCTCTGGCAGATTTTTAGACACCTAGAGAACTTTAACAGCAGAAACCTAGGTGCCTAGAGTTAGGCAGCACCTGAGCAGAGGGTTTTAAAGGATGTCAATGGCACCTAGAAGTTGGACTTAGGCATGTATATCCTTTTATGGACCTAGCCCAAGTTTTT
Organism: Lepidochelys kempii; assembly: GCF_965140285.1. Lineage (NCBI taxonomy): Eukaryota > Metazoa > Chordata > Testudines > Cheloniidae > Lepidochelys > Lepidochelys kempii. Next base: position 99,758,515 of record NC_136380.1, read on the forward strand.
AAACAGCTTTAAACTTGTCACAAAAGTTTTCTTCCCCCTAGTGTGTAAGTTCCGCTCCTTTCTTCCTCCAAGGAAGTTACAAAGGTCTGAGGCCCAGAATAGGCAACATTTAGCATCACCCTGCGGGGAGGTTCCCAGATACTCAGTGGGACCCTACTTCCAGCCCTGGAAGTTCCTACAAAGCCATGTCTTAAAGGCACAACTGTTTAAATACAGAAAGCTATAACTGAAAGTAAAAGTAAGCTGAACTGATAGAGAATAGTCTGTTTTTCAGAAATGTTAAGCACCAACAAATCCAACTGAAGTTAACGGAACTACACAGTTTCAGCATCAAACCATAAACCACCTGGGTTTTTCAGACAAAAGATACAAAACAGTCCCATTAAAATGTTTTAAAATTCTAAAACATTTGTTACAGAAAAGCTATTTTACATGTGACATATACAAAATACAGTGGCATAGTATAAAAGCCTTATTGAATGACCCATCTACACACCACTTGTGAGTAATACAGTCATCTCAGATTCAAGCTGATATAACTTTTATAGCATCTCATCATGCATTCTCTCTCCACCCTCTATTATATTGTGGCATTTTTTTTTAATTAAACTACTGGAAGTGAAAAACCTGTTCAGTCATCAAGTGTGTGATTAAAAAAAACCTGACACCACCAGTATGCTACAAAGCAGATACCAGAATATTTTAGATGCATGACAGCAAAAGAAAGAAAAGTACATAGGTGCTGTCATAAATATAAAGGGAAGGGTAAACCCCTTTGAAATCCCTCCTGGCCAGGGGAAAGCTCCTCTCACCTGTAAAGGGTTAAGAAGCTAAAGGTAACCTCGCTGGCACCTGACCAAAATGACCAATGAGGAGACAAGATACTTTCAAAAGCTGGGAGGAGGGAGAGAAACAAAGGGTTTGTGGGTCTGTCTGTAGTCGTCTTGGCCGGGGACAGAACAGGAATGGAGTCTTAGAACTTTTAGTAAGTAATCTAGCTAGGTATGTGTTAGATTATGATTTCTTTAAATGGCTGAGAAAAGAATTGTGCTGAATAGAATAACTATTTCTGTCTGTGTATCTTTTTTGTAACTTAAGGTTTTGCCTAGAGGGGTTCTCTATGTTTTTGAATCTAATTACCCTGTAAGATATATACCATCCTGATTTTACAGGGGGGATTTCTTTATTTCTATTTACTTCTATTTTTTATTAAAAGTCTTCTTGTAAAACACTGAATGCTTTTTCATTGTTCTCAGATCCAAGGGTTTGGGTTTGTGGTCACCTATGCAAATTGGTGAGGCTTTTTACCAAACCTTGTCCAGGAAGTGGGGTGCAAGGTTTTGGGAAGTATTTTGGGGGGAAGGACGCGTCCAAACAGCTCTTCCCCAGTAACCAGTATTAGTTTGGTGGTGGTAGCGGCCTGTCCAAGGTGTAATATTTTGTACCTTGGGGAAGTTTTGACCTAAGCTGGTAAAGATAAGCTTAGGAGGTTTTTCATGCAGGTCCCCACATCTGTACCCTAGAGTTCAGAGTGGGGGAGGAACCTTGACATGGTGGCACAGTGGTGGGATTAACCTGAAATCATTTTGAGATCCAGTTGAGATTTTTTGAACTAGAAATACAGATTTTAAAAAGGAATTTTTAGGAAGTCCAGAAGGCAGCTTTGAAACTGAAAGCAGCTTGGTTTCTCTCTGCTTTGTGGCCAAGCAGAGACAAAAGGGGATTATCTTGTGAATTGCAGGTTTCATTTGCCTGGAGGCAGGGTACTTAACTCCTGCAGGGAAATTCACAGTCTTCCAACCCAGAGGTTTGTTTTTTTTTTTCTTTTCTTCCTAAAAGTAAATAGGGGGTGTGTGCTCTACCCATTTGCCTGGAGACAAAAGTGGCAGGGTTTTTTTTAGGATTTTGATTTTTTTTTTTTGTTTTACAAGGAGCACAGGTTTGAAAAGAAATTTTTTTTTTCTTTGGGCTGGGTAAGCAGGTTCCCAAGTAGTTCGAGGTTTTTTGCTTTAATTTGGGCCCAGAGCAGAGACAAGGGAATTGTCTTTTTCTGTAGGCTGACAATCACTATCAGAGAATAGGTATTCTATTCCAGCACAGCAAAAAATTACAGCCAAGTTTTGTTTGTTTATTTCTAAACCTCGGGTGTAAAGTTAGTTAAAAACAGAGAGGTTAGAATGGCCAAATCCTCGGCTCGACTACAGCTGGAATTAGCCAAATTTCAGGCTGAGGAAAAACAAAGGGAACATGAAAGACAGATAGAACTCATGCGGCTGGAGAAGGAGGTACAGGAGGCTGCCCACAAGAGGGAAATGGAGGCGAGGAAGCATGTGGAGGAGATGGAGAGAATAAAGGCCCAGCAGAACATACCAACAAACCCTAACAATCCTTCTCCAGGTACCACTTCCCATCCCAGAAAGTTCCCCACCTACAAGGCAGGTGATGATACCGAGGCCTTCTTAGAAAACTTCGAAAGGGCCTGCCTTGGGTACAACATCTCTACTGACCAATACATGGTAGAGCTGAGGCCGCAGCTCAGTGGACCCTTAGCTGAGGTGGCAGCTGAAATGCCTAGAGAACACATGAACAAGTATGAACTGTTTAAATCCAAGGCGAGAGTCAGAATGGGGATAACACCCGAGCAGTCTCGTCGGAGGTTCCGAGCCCTAAGGTGGAAACCAGACATGTCATTTACCCGACATGCCTACCACATTGTGAAACATTGGGATGCCTGGATATCAGGAGCAAGTGTTGAATCTCCAGTAAATTTGCCCTTCCTAATGCAAATGGAACAATTCTTAGAGGGTGTTCCTGAGGAAATAGAAAGATACATCCTAGATGGGAAACCCAAAACTGTAATCGAGGCAGGAGAGATTGGAGCCAGATGGGTGGAGGTGGCAGAGAAGAAGAAAACTGGTCGCAGTTGGAGCGGAGACCAGAAGGGACCACCCCAGACCACACCCTATTACCGGGGGCCGCCCAAAGCCCCGCCTACCTCCCAAAGAACCCTCCAGACCCCTTATCGTCCCACCACCCCGTTCTCCAGCAACCCTCCTCGTCCCAGTGACCCGTCAGCTGGACGATGTTTTAAGTGTAACGAGCTGGGGCATGTAAAGGCCAACTGCCCCAAGAACCCCAACAGATTACAGTTCATTGCACCGGAATCACACCAGAGGTCCACAGGCCCAGATACCTCCCAGATACCCTTGGAGCGGAGGGAAACTTTGAGTGTGGGCGGGAAGAAGGTCACCGCGTGGAGGGACACCGGAGCACAAGTGTCAGCTATCCATGCTTCCTTAGTGGACCCCAATTTAATCAACCCAGAGATCCAAGTGACGATTCAACCCTTCAAGTCCAACTCTTTCAATTTGCCTACAGCCAAGTTGCCTGTCCAGTACAAGGGCTGGTCAGGAATGTGGACTTTTGCAGTCTATGATGATTATCCCATCCCCATGCTGTTGGGGGAAGACTTGGCCAATCATGTGAAGCAGGCCAAGAGGGTGGGAATGGTCACCCGCAACCAGGCTAAACAAGCCGTGAGGCCTAGCTCTGTTCCGGAAACTTCTATCAGGACCCAGTCAGAGGTGATGGACCTGGACCCCAGGCCAATGTCTGCAACAGCAGTAGTGGATCCAGTCCCAGAAACCCAGACGGAACCAGTCCCAGAACCGGAACCAGCCGAACAACCAACACCAGACCCCGTGTCAGCACTGAATCCAGTACTTGCAACCTCAACACCAGAGGGCCCCACCGAACCTGAACTGGCAGCAGCCGATAACCCTACACAAGAGGCTCAGCCGGAGCCTGAATCCCAACATAGTACACCAGCGGAGAGCGGTTCACAGTCAACAGAAACAGCTCCATCCCCTATATCGCTTCCAGAGGGACCAAGCCTAGGTCCACAATCCCATGAGGAACTGATGTCTCCAGCATCAAGGGAACAGTTCCAGACCGAACAAGAAGCAGATGAAAGCCTCCAGAGAGCTTGGACGGCGGCACGGAGCAACCCACCGCCTCTCAGCTCTTCTAATCGATCCAGGTTTGTTGTAGAAAGAGGACTTTTATACAAGGAAACTCTTTCTGGGGGACACCAGGAAGACTGGCATCCTCAGAGACAGTTGGTAGTTCCAACTAAATACCGGGCCAAGCTCTTGAGCTTAGCCCATGATCACCCTAGTGGCCATGCTGGGGTGAACAGGACCAAAGACCGTTTGGGGGGGTCATTCCACTGGGAGGGAATGGGCAAGGATGTTTCTACCTATGTCCAGTCTTGTGAGGTGTGCCAAAGAGTGGGAAAACCCCAAGACCAGGTCAAAGCTCCTCTCCAGCCACTCCCCATCATTGAAGTTCCATTTCAGCGAGTAGCTGTGGATATTCTGGGTCCTTTTCCGAAAAAGACACCCAGAGGAAAGCAGTACATACTGACTTTCATGGATTTTGCCACCCGATGGCCGGAAGCAGTAGCTCTAAGCAACACCAGGGCTAAAAGGGTGTGCCAGGCACTAGCAGACATTTTTGCCAGGGTAGGTTGGCCCTCCGACATCCTCACAGATGCAGGGACTAATTTCCTGGCAGGAACTATGAAAAACCTTTGGGAAGCTCATGGGGTAAATCACTTGGTTGCCACTCCTTACCATCATCAAACAAATGGCATGGTGGAGAAGTTTAATGGAACTTTGGGGGCCATGATACGTAAATTCGTAAATGAGCACTCCAATGATTGGGACCTAGTATTGCAGCAGTTGCTCTTTGCCTACAGAGCTGTACCACATCCCAGTTTAGGGTTTTCCCCATTTGAACTTGTATATGGCCGTGAGGTTAAGGGGCCATTGCAGTTGGTGAAGCAGCAATGGGAGGGATTTACACCTTCTCCAGGAACTAACATTCTGGACTTTGTAACCAACCTACAAAACACCCTCCGAACCTCTTTAGCCCTTGCTAGAGAAAACTTACAGGATGCTCAAAAAGAGCAAAAAGCCTGGTATGATAAACATGCCAGAGAGCGTTCCTTCAAAGTAGGAGACCAGGTCATGGTCTTAAAGGCGCTCCAGGCCCATAAAATGGAAGCATCGTGGGAAGGGCCATTCGTGGTCCAGGAGCGCCTGGGAGCTGTTAATTATCTCATAGCATTCCCCACCTCCAACCGAAAGCCTAAGGTGTATCATATTAATTCTCTAAAGCCCTTTTATTCCAGAGAATTAAAGGTTTGTCAGTTTACAGCCCAGGGAGGAGACGACGCTGAGTGGCCTGAAGGTGTCTATTATGAAGGGAAATGTGCTGGTGGTGTGGAAGAGGTGAACCTCTCCATGACCCTTGGGCGTATGCAGCGACAGCAGATCCAGGAGCTGTGCACTAGCTACGCGCCAACGTTCTCAGCCACCCCAGGACTGACTGAACGGGCATACCACTCCATTGACACAGGTAATGCTCACCCAATTAGGGTCCAACCTTACCGGGTGTCTCCTCAAGCTAAAACTGCTATAGAACGGGAGATCCAGGATATGTTACAGATGGGTGTAATCCGCCCCTCTGAAAGTGCATGGGCATCTCCAGTGGTTCTAGTTCCCAAACCAGATGGGGAAATACGTTTTTGCGTGGACTACCGTAAGCTAAATGCTGTAACTCGCCCAGACAACTATCCCATGCCACGCACAGATGAACTATTAGAGAAACTGGGAAGGGCCCAGTTCATCTCTACCTTGGACTTAACCAAGGGGTACTGGCAGGTACCGCTAGATGAATCTGCCAAGGAAAGGTCAGCCTTCATCACACATCTCGGGCTGTATGAATTTAATGTACTCCCTTTCGGGCTGCGAAATGCACCCGCCACTTTCCAAAGACTTGTAGATGGTCTCCTAGCGGGATTAGGAGAATATGCAGTCGCCTACCTTGACAATGTGGCCATATTTTCGGATTCCTGGGCAGACCACCTGGAACATCTACAAAAAGTCCTTGAGCGCATAAGGGAGGCAGGACTAACTGTTAAGGCTAAGAAGTGTCAAATAGGCCTAAACAGAGTGACTTACCTTGGACACCAGGTGGGTCAAGGAACTATCAGCCCCCTACAGGCCAAAGTGGATGCTATCCAAAAGTGGCCTGTCCCAAAGTCAAAGAAACAGGTTCAATCCTTCTTAGGCTTGGCCAGTTATTACAGACGATTTGTACCGCACTACAGCCAAATCGCTGCCCCACTGACAGACCTAACCAAAAAGAAACAGCCAAATGCTGTTCAGTGGACCGGAAGGTGTCAGAAGGCCTTTAACAAGCTTAAAGCGACACTCATGTCTGACCCTGTACTAAGGGCCCCAGACTTTGACAAACCGTTCCTAGTAACCACAGATGCATCCGAGCGTGGTGTGGGAGCAGTTTTAATGCAGAAAGGACCTGATCAAGAATTCCACCCTGTAGTGTTTCTCAGCAAAAAACTGTCTGAGAGGGAAAGCAACTGGTCAGTCACTGAAAAAGAATGTTATGCCATTGTCTACGCTCTGGAAAAGCTACGCCCATATGTTTGGGGACGGCGTTTCCACCTGCAAACCGACCATGCTGCACTAAAGTGGCTTCACACCGTCAAAGAAACTAACAGAAAACTTCTTCGGTGGAGTTTAGCTCTCCAAGATTTTGATTTCGACATCCAACACATCTCAGGAGCTTCTAACAAAGTGGCTGATGCACTCTCCCGTGAAAGTTTCCCAGAATCAACTGGTTAAAATCGTCCTTGAGATGTGGAAAATATTGTTAGTCTTTATGTACTTGGTAGTATATTTAGAGATGCATGTGTCTTATTAACTCTGTTTTCCTAGAGCTCCAGGAAGAAATCCCAGCCAGTGTTTCACCCTAGCTGAGATTTGGGGGGCGTGTCATAAATATAAAGGGAAGGGTAAACCCCTTTGAAATCCCTCCTGGCCAGGGGAAAGCTCCTCTCACCTGTAAAGGGTTAAGAAGCTAAAGGTAACCTCGCTGGCACCTGACCAAAATGACCAATGAGGAGACAAGATACTTTCAAAAGCTGGGAGGAGGGAGAGAAACAAAGGGTTTGTGGGTCTGTCTGTAGTCGTCTTGGCCGGGGACAGAACAGGAATGGAGTCTTAGAACTTTTAGTAAGTAATCTAGCTAGGTATGTGTTAGATTATGATTTCTTTAAATGGCTGAGAAAAGAATTGTGCTGAATAGAATAACTATTTCTGTCTGTGTATCTTTTTTGTAACTTAAGGTTTTGCCTAGAGGGGTTCTCTATGTTTTTGAATCTAATTACCCTGTAAGATATATACCATCCTGATTTTACAGGGGGGATTTCTTTATTTCTATTTACTTCTATTTTTTATTAAAAGTCTTCTTGTAAAACACTGAATGCTTTTTCATTGTTCTCAGATCCAAGGGTTTGGGTTTGTGGTCACCTATGCAAATTGGTGAGGCTTTTTACCAAACCTTGTCCAGGAAGTGGGGTGCAAGGTTTTGGGAAGTATTTTGGGGGGAAGGACGCGTCCAAACAGCTCTTCCCCAGTAACCAGTATTAGTTTGGTGGTGGTAGCGGCCTGTCCAAGGTGTAATATTTTGTACCTTGGGGAAGTTTTGACCTAAGCTGGTAAAGATAAGCTTAGGAGGTTTTTCATGCAGGTCCCCACATCTGTACCCTAGAGTTCAGAGTGGGGGAGGAACCTTGACAGGTGCCCTCAAGAATTTTAAAATGCTGCTGTAATAATCTGCTTCCATTTTATTTTTAAAGAGATTATTTACTAATGCTGTGTATTGACCTATACTAATCTACATTTCAGAATTTAGTCACTCTTTCTATACATTCCAGTTCACTGGAAGGCTGAATAGTAAGAAAAGCCACTGTTTCAGAGGTGTTGCACCCTCATTGTAGCATTACTGTGGAAGGAAAAAAAACTCGCCGTAGTTGTCAGAAAATACTTCTCTCCCAAAATGTGAAGGGATGAAACTACGCTTCCTGTATCTTCACATCCTGTGTCCTACCTGTCACTTTTAACAAAGAAATTGGGTCATTTGCCTCCTAGCATCCACATGGTTTTCCTGCTATAACAGCCTCATTTTTAATATAATCACCTACAGCAAGCTCATGTTAAACATCTGGGCTGCAAAAACACCAAAGTGTTATACCAGCAGTGATCTGGACCATTTTTTATTATAATGTCTCTCATATCTATTTTTGTTCACTAAGAGGAAGAGACTAATTTATTCTGTAGTTGAGTTGAATACCTTTGATAAACAAAATATGTATCTTACAGTGAAAACAATCACTTTCCATAATCTCACGTTCTTAAGACCTTCTTTTGTTGATTTTATATATAATAAGGATGTAAATACCATTAAAAATATGTCATTTAAATGGTTAACTGTTTAAGAGGCTGGGGCCCATCTGGCCAGCGCAGCTCGGCCCACTTCGGCTGACGTTGGGGTTAATGGTTAAGGCAGTTAACAGGTAAGACTATGCTTCTACATCCCTAATATATAACCTACTAAATTCATTTTTTCTTTTAAAAACTATTGACTAGAGAAAAGTAAGGATCCATGCTGAAACTATACTACAAAAAGAACCGTGACACTACATTATTCTCCCCCTTTGTGGTTTCTGAATTTAATTTCATATATTCAATCCTCTCTGGGAACCTATTCCATTCCGATTCTATGCAGCTAAGAGAAAATAAAAAAAAAAAAAATTCATTCTGAAATGTTTCTAATCCTTTACATTAATTTCTCCAGAGATTTCCCTATAGATATCTTCACTGCTTCCTCTCCTAGCCTCTCCACCACTTTGTGAATTTCCACTTGAAGTAAAGAAGATTAAACTTTCAACTACATTACCCCCATCTGAGACATGTTTTCTCTGTCTAATTTTCCTCTTTTCATGTATAAACAATATTCACCAATCACAAATGCAATTACATCTGATTTTAGAGCTATGTTCCCCATGAAAAATATTATCTGAATTCAAACTTCAAAATTTATCTAACCCTGAAATAAACCAATGTTTAAAATTTACTTATTTTACTGGCGTCATCTTACCTGGTGGACTTGTCCATTTTCTTATTATTTCATCCATTTTTGAGGCTGCAAAGACCCTTCCACTTCACACAGGCAGTCTCACATAGGCCTTAACCTTACACATACGACCAGAAAATTTGACTCCAGAGTGCCACCTCAGAAAAATAGGAGCAGTCCTGCTACAAGCCAGATTGTTGTAATTCACTTGTAGGACATGCATAGACGCTACATACAGCTGAGTCACTAGCTTTTTTCCTTTGTTTTTCCACTCTTCAAAAACGAAGGTGATTACAGGTAGCATCTATCCCCAAAGATTATGTTGTTTCTTGGTCATAACATCTTGGAAATTCACCATCCAGATACCAAGAGTACTTATGAGTACACTGGATGAGGATCCCAGCAAAAGTCAATCTTTTGCGCATCCTTATCTCATAGGAAGGTCTGCCTGCCTCTGATTTTGGGTCTACAGACACAACCTCAGGCTACAGATCCTCCATCTAGCACCCCTTCTGATAGCTGAGTCCCTGTGGTCCAACTACCTAGTCTCTATCACTAGTGCTGGCTATCAGAGGCTCCCCATTAGCTTAAGGACAGGTTTCAGAGTAGCAGCCATGTTCGTCTGTATCCACAAAAAGAAAAGGAGGACTTGTGACACCTTAGAGACTAACAAACTTATTTGAGCATGAGCTTTCATGAGCTACAGCTCCGACGAAGTGAGCTGTAGCTCACGAAAGCTTATGCTCAAATAATTTTGTTAGTCTCTAAGCTGTCACAAGTCCTCCTTTTCCATTAGCTTAAGCACACCCTTTTCCAGAGCTCAAATCTGGTTTATCATTTACCTTTTCAAGGACACATGATAATTTAAGTATATAACACAAAGGGTTAGCAAGGTTTTGTTTGATGGTTGTGGTTTTTTTGGTATATGTTTGTTTTATACACAATTACACTTTAAATAACAAGGTATATACAAATCTAGACAAAACAATATAACACCTATACACCATCTCTGGAGCGTTCTTTGGGATTTGAGTCAGTGGCTTATGACCAGGACACTTCCTCTCCCCTACCCTCTTATGTATGGCTTCTCCTCTAGTCTCTTATCATCCTCTCTGACACCATCAGTATGCTACAAAGCAGAGACCAGAATATTTTAGATGCATGACAGCAATGTCATTTAAACGGTTAACTGTTTAAGAGGCTGAGGCCCATCTGGCCGGTGCAGCTCGGCCCACAGTAATATGTTTACTTTTAAGTGCAGTCTGATATTGTCTGCTTCTGTAATGCTATGTACAGATATCTTGCACATAAATAATCAATCAGTAAGAGAAAGCCCAACTCCCTGAGACAATCTGTAAATTCTGAAAAGAGAAAGAAACTGAATACTAACAAAAACATCACTTAATCTGATACCTTTTGAGGTGCGTGTGGGAAGGGATGGGGGAAGGAAAACCAAAAAATTCCACCTGCATTATCCTTGTTTAGACTCCCTTACAGTAATATTAATCGCGATTAATTGCACAATTAAAAAGATTAACCACGATTAATTGCACAGTTATACAATAATAGAATACCATTTGTTTAAATATTTTTGGATGTTCTCCTACATTTTCAAATATATTGATTTCAACTACAAAGTGTACACTGCTCACTTTATATTATTTTTTACTACAAATATTTGCACAGTAAAAATGATAAAGACAGTATTTTTCAGTTCTCATACAAGTACTGTAGTGCAACCTCTTTATCGTGAAAGTGCAATTTAAAAATGTAGATTTTTTTTGTCACATAACCGCACTCAAAAACAAAACAATGCAAAAAGCTTTAGTGCCTACAAGTCCATTTAGTCAATTGGCATTCTATTATTTAACAATACGATTAAAACTGCAACTAATCACGACTTTTTTGAGTTAATCACATGAGTTAACTGCAATTAATTGATAGCCCTAATTAATAGTATTTTATTGTAGAAATTAAACTGAAATTGCTAGCTTCCACTCATCTGAAGGCTTGAGTTAGATCTAGCCTAGCGGCTCTCAACCTTTCCAGACTATTGTAGGAGTTTGATTTGTCTTGCGTACCCCCAAGTTTCAACTCACTTAAAAACTACTTGCTTACAAAAATCAGACATAAAAATACAAACAGCGTCACAGCATAATATTACTGAAAAATTGCTTACTTTCTCACTTTTACCATATAATTATAAAATAAATCAATTGGAATATAAATATTGTACTTACATTTCAGTGGATAGTATATACACCAGCATAAGCAAGTCATTTTCTGTATGAAATTTTAGTCTGTACTGACATTATTACTGCTTTTAACATAGCCTGTTGTAAAGCTAGGCAAATATCTAGATGAGTCGATGTACCGTCTGAAAGACCTCTGAGTACCAGCAAGGGTACACGTACCCCTGGTTAAGAACCACTGATCTAGACTACAGTTCCAGGGATAAAACACTGAGGAAATTTAATTTGTAGGCCACGAGAGACTTTCCACTGACCAGCCTTGCTGAATTCCACAGGCTTTAAGTGAGTGAAAAGCTTTCCTGAAGTAGAAAGATAAAGGTCATGTGTAAAGAAGGGGGAGGGCCCACAAAGAAGCACACTGCTGATTAAATTTGGGGGTGAGCCTTAATTTGAATGAGTCACATCCTCACATTCCATCTAAACTACATTAAAATAAAGGAATATCAGGCTGTTAAGAAAGAGATCCTATGGTAATAGTACCAACCATCCCCAGATTAAAAAAAAACAGATCTTAAGATGTTTAAAGAAAACTTTGCTTGCCAGAGAGAATGCTGTCAATCACTTATCAACAGTTGTGGATGTGAAATCTCTACTTCTTTATCATTTTACCTTTATGGTCCCTACCTCTCTATTGTTTATCTGTATGTCTGTCTGGTTCTCTGACTGTTTCTGTCTGTTACATAAACAATTTTGGTAGGTGTAAATCAACTAGGGTGGTGGGGTATGATTGGGTAAAGAATTGTTTCACCATATGTTAGTATTCGTCAAAGAATTATTTTGTAATACTTTAGTAAAATGACTCGTGATGGTACAGGTAAGCAGGACTCAAGTTTCACTATATAAACTGGGGTCCAAAATGAAATTCTCTGGAACCAACTCTAGGACACAGCCCCAAGATCAGAGCTGCCAGGCCTCAACACCCTGCCAATCACACCATGCAGAAACTGGAGTCCCCAGATGATCTGATCCTGACAGGCCATTCGGAAAAGTTCATCTGCCTTATTGGGAGTGGTGAGCATTGTATGCTTAGCATGTGTATTCTGTTTTGGCATTCAATTAAGTGAGCTGTAACTCACGAAAGCTTATGCTCAAATAAATTTGTTAGTCTCTAAGTTGCCACAAGTACTCCTTTTCTTTTTGTTAATAAATAGAGGTTAAGTGTATTACTGTGTAAGGCTTTCACTAGTAAAGTAAAAAGCTGTGTAAAGCTTTCACTAGTAAAGTAAAATATAGGACAGAGGCCAAATGGTTTGTCTGTCTCTTCTCCCACCTACGCTGAAGGCAACGAGAATGCTGCAGCTGAGAAGACTGGTTCCCAGGCTAACAGGGAAAGCCTGCGTATAAAAGACCACATCCAACCTGCAGTATCCAGTGGGGTGAGAAAAACTGCTTAGTCCAGATATTCCTTAGTCTAATAAGGTTAAGGATTTAGCCTGCGTGCTTTTTTTTTTTTTTTTTTTTTTTTTGGTAACAGCTATGTCTTTTTGCCTATTACTTAAAACCTATATTTGTAATCAATAAACTTATTTTAATGTTTATGCTTACCAGTGAGTTTGACTGAAGTGATTGGTAAATTTGCTCAGGTTACAAAGGCTGGTGTATATCCACCTTCTATTGATGAAGTGGTGAACCAATTAATAAGCTTGCATTGCTCAAGAAGGGGTCTTGAGTAGTACAAGACGGTATATTCCTGAGGTACAAGGCTGGGAGCTGGGGGGATTTGGATAGTGCTTTGCTCTATTTGATTTGTGAGTGGCTCTGGGAGCATTCATGTAATCTAGCTGTGTATGGGGCTCTACATGTGCTTATTCTGAGTGATTTTAGCACCTGGAGGGGTTTGCTTCTTGTCACCAGTAAGGCATTGTGAGAGAGAACACAGAGTAGTAAATTAAGGGGACACAGCAGTCCCACAGTCCCAGGTTGGGAGATCCCATCACACGGAGTTACTTATTTTCACCTTAGAAAGTATCAATTTAAAATTTTAAAAAGCAGAAAAGCAGGCCCTCTTTATATAAGTCTATATAGCATAGAAAAGCAAAAGGCCACACACAATTCTTTTTTAAAATCACTTGCAAGTGACCTTTAACTATAGCATTCACTATTGCAATAATGTAACAAATGAGGCTTTAAAAATGTACCATCAGAAGCAATTAAAGTTCCATGAAGCCATATAGCCTCTTTGTATATATTCTGTATTATATTTCATATAGTATAGCTTTTCCCTATAGGGACCTGATTCTGCAAAGCAGCAGCATAATTTTACCCTTGGCTTTCAATTAAAGCAAACATATATATGCACGTTAAGTGTTTGCAAGATTAGGGACAAGGTATTCATATGGCCACCATAGTATTTGAGCACCTACACAGCTTAAAGTGTTCAGTGTGTTTAAATTACAATTCCTGCAAGAAACGCAATGAAATATGTCTTTTCTGAATTCAGATTCATCCATAACAGTTAAATAGTATTTAAAATTTTATTTCCTTGTTTTAAACAATCCCCAGACATACTGAACACCTAAGAATATTCTTCTGAAAAATAAAGGGTGATTTCAAGGGTATCAGCAGGAGATGGATGACTTGGCAGAATACATGAAAGTCAGGAGCCCTCCCGGGCACAAGGATAACTGGACTGAGTGCACACAATCTAAAAGAAAAAAAAACAAAACAAAAACACTGTGCATGTGTAGTACATGCCATGCTTAATTATTTCTTAACTCTTTCCCATCCATCTTCCCTCTACACTTTTGTAAGTACATCTTCCTCTAAAGATATACGAATTAAGTTTTCAATTAAAACCTCCAAGCTATGCTAGCCCAGAAAAACATGAATTAGTGTATTTGATCAATGGAAAACTAACCAGAAATAAATTCACTTTTAAGCCAAAACCAAATATAAAAAATTTTAACTCCAAAAGGTAATTTGAGAAAGTTACAGAACAAAAATGGAGGAAAAGGGGCTCAAAGTGGCATCTCATGAAGTAGCATGCAAGGTTTAATAAGATACACGGGGACTAGTATAGCAATAGACAAATACTGACAGTTTTAAGATTTCTCTGCAAGTGGCTGGTTATTTTATTTGGTCTAATAAAGATAAAGTAGACAGGGGTGCCTATCCCAGGGATCAGGAGCCCTTGACAATTATTCAGAAACAAGTCACAATATAAATGTAAACCCAACAGCAAATTCCACAACATACCAGCTCTAACTAAGCAACTGACAGGAAAGAACAAAAATCCCGAACACCCTGGCCAAACATCAGCCCTCCAGCAGCCCCCGCCTGCCACAGACCCTCCTACAGAGATGGGCGAGACAGCACGCCCGGAAGGGCGACGCTCTTCATTGCAGGGAGGGTTTGTGTTTCCAAACTCAGCCGAGCAGCAGGCCGCGGAAGGCGGCTGAGAAGCGCCGGGAAGATGCGGGCTCCGGGCTGGAACGCAGCGCCACTGAACCCCGCGCCCGCCCCCTCCATTCCGGCGAGAAAGGGAGCGAGCCGCACGGTCCCGGCACCTCGGGCTTTATTCTGCCAAGCGCAGCTTGTTTCCAAATGATCAGCCCCCGCCGGCGCCCCGGCTCCTCTCCGCTCCGGGAACTAACGGGGCAGTGCCAGAGCGAAGCTGCGTTTCCCGACAACGCCACGACCACCCTGGCGACTCGCCCCCCAAACGCCCTGCAGCCGCTGCTCGCACCCCATCTCCCCACCCCCACCCCGCCCAGCCAAAAACCAACCCCAGCAGCAGCAGCACATAGGGGAGGGAGCGGGGTTTGGGCCCAAGCGGCGGATCCCCGCAGGCGGCCTCTCGCCCCCATCCCTGAGGTCTCCGGGTGCGTTTCCGTGCCGGCCCCCAGGCTGCGCAGCTCCCCCGCAGGGACGTGGACCCGCACCCCCCAGGCACCACCGTTCATGCCGCCACCCCCCGCCCAGGCGGGGCTAGATCCTCACCGGCATCTCCCGCAGGCCCGGCTGCACCGGGGAGTGAGCCATGGCGGCGGCGGCAGCAGCGATGCGCGCCGCGCGCGGGGGTCGGCTGGTCTCAGGCGGCTCCAGAGACGGGAATCCGTCCCTGGCCCCCTCCCCGCGCGGCTGGCGGCGGTTCCGGAGCGTCGGCGCGCCGGGGCTCCCTGGCGCTACTTCCCCCGCCCCTCGCAGCTCAGGTCCAGTCACGAACGCAGCGTCGAGCCCGACCTCCTCCGAGCGCACAGAGCGGCGGTTACTGGTCTCGCGCTGGGCGGGGGGGGGGGAGCACTGCTAGCGTAACGCAAACCACCTCGGGCGCGGGGCAACTGCCACTCTGTGCGCGCGCGCGCTCGCCTCGCCCCGCCCCGCCCCCTCCTGGTATCTGCCGGCGGTGGCACGCGGCACTTCCCGGGCCTCGCGCCCCACTGCTGGTGACTGGTCTGTACCGTTGACGCGCCCGGGATTAAGCTCACTGGGATCGGGCCCGCTCAGACCCCTCCCCCTCCAGCTGAGTGGGGCGAATCGCCGCGGGAGCGGTTGCGCCCTGGGGGTGTCTCTGGGTAGGCGTGCCGGGGACGTGCCCCGGGGGAGCAGTGTCCGAGGGGCGGAGAGCTTTGCAGGGGGGCAGCGCCCTGTGTCTGTCTGCGGGTAACTGTGTGCCTAGCAGGCATCGGAGAGGAAGGGCGTAGTGTTCCTTTGCCTTGTCAAGAGCATTGTCCTAGGGCTGGAGCCTAGTTTGCGTAAAAAGACACACACATCCAGGGGAAAGAGGGCTCCAGGTTAATTCTCCTTCCTTCTAACCCCCCTCCGCCAGAGGAGCTGAAGACTTACCACTATATAATGAAATGCCTAGCTGCCACACGGTTATCCTGCCTTTAACCCCATAAATATCTATTGTCATCAGCTCCAGTGTGCTTAAATGACATCAAATTTGTTGCCTTCTGTGCTAAAACTACATGCTACTGCTGCTTGACCTACTGGAAACAGCTGCCTCTTTTATCTGATATACCCTGGTGATGTGCCTTTGATTTAGCTCACTGGGCTTGGGCTCTCTTTGTAAACTGCTGACTAGCAGGTGAGATAACTGCTAATTAAACATTTGAGTAGATCTTA
This sequence comes from Lepidochelys kempii, assembly GCF_965140285.1. Taxonomy (NCBI): domain Eukaryota; kingdom Metazoa; phylum Chordata; order Testudines; family Cheloniidae; genus Lepidochelys; species Lepidochelys kempii. Next base: position 99,774,837 of record NC_136380.1, read on the forward strand.
TTCTAGCCTACTAGACAGCAGTGGTGCATATGCATGTTCCTCTGTTACCAGCATTCAATGTTTTTCCTTAACACCAGTCATTTGTTATAATCTCACCCATTCAGTGCAGATCATGCACAGAGAGGACCTGATTCTCCTCTCACACCAGCATAAGGCTGGGTCTAAACTTAAAAGTTAGGTTGACATAGCTCTTGGTCAGGAGTGTGAAAAAGCACACCTCAGGTGTAGGCATACCTACACTGATGGAAGAATGTTTCCATAGATGTAGCTACCATTGCTCAGGGAGATGGTGTTTCTGTGCCAACGGAAAACCTTTCAGTGGGTGTAGGCTGCATCTATACTATGGTGTTATGTCAGCATAGCTATGACAACACAGTTATGCTGGTATATTCTGTAGTATGGGCATACGACAAATCATGAGTAAACTATCCTAATGCGTAGGAAAGATAGGAAGCGTGGTGAGAGACCACTATGATTTAACCAGGAGATCTTCAACATCCTGAAACTCAAAAAAGAGTCATTGAGAAAGAGGAAACTAGGTCAAATTAGAAATGATTAATATAAAAAAACAACACAAATATGTAGGGACAAAATTAGAAAGGTCAAGACACAAAATAAGATTAAATTAGCTAGGGACATAAAGGGTAACAAGAAAATATTTTACAAATACATTAGAAGCTTGAGGAAAACCAAGGACAGGGTAGGTCTATTACTCAGTGAGGAGTAATACCAGGCTGGGAGGGGTTGCAAGTGCTTTGGAGGACAGGATTAGAATTCAAAATTATCTTGACAAACTGGAGAAATGGTCTGAAATAAATAGAATGAAATTCACTAAGAACAAATGCAAAGTACTGCACTTAGGAAGGAATAATCAGCTGCACAGATACAAAATGATAAATGACTGCCTTGGAAGGAGTACTTGGAAGGAGAAAGAGGGTTATAGTGGATCACAAACTAAATATGAGTCAACAGTGTAATGCTGTTGCAACAAAAAAAGAAAAGCAAACATCCTTCTGGGTTGTATTAGCAGGAGTCTTGTAAGCAAGACACAAGAAGTAATTCTTCCACTCTACTCAACACTGATAAGGCCTCAACTGGAGTAATGTGTCCAATTCTGGACACCACGCTTCAGGAAAGATATGGACAAACTGGAGAAAGTTCAGAGGAGAGCAACAAAAACAATTAAAGGTCTAGAAAACGACTTACTAGGAAAGATTAAAAATATTGGGTTTGTTTAAACCAGAGAAGAGAAAACTGAGGAGGGGGATGTCATAGTCTTCAGGTACATCAAAGGTTGTTATAAAGAGGAGACTGATAAAATGTTCTCCTTAACACTGAGGACAAGAGAAGAAGTAATGAGAGTAAGAAGAGAGATTGAGGTTAGACATTAGGAAATACTTCCTAACTGTAAGGATAGTTAAGCACTGGAATAAATTACTTAGGGAGGTTTGTGGAATCTCTGTCATTGAAGGTTTTTGAGAACAAGTTAGACAAACACCTGTCAGGGATGGTCTAGATAAAACTTAGTCATGCCTCAGTGCAGGGGACTGGATTAGATGACCTATTGACGTCCGTGGCAGTCCAACAGCATTTCTATGATGTCAGTGGAATTGTACTGGTATAAACAAAAAGAATCAGACTCAAAATCTATAAAACTAAAATAAAGAAACTGTCATGACTTTATTGTTCAAGATGGCTATAAGAAACCCTTGAAATTTCTGTTATATCCTTTTCCTGCTTCCCCTTACTCTGGTACTTTTCCATCAAAGTTTGGGGTGAATTGTAAAGCAGGATCAGACCCTTTGTATATTATAGCAATGGTCCAATAGTTATGGTTGAGAAGGCACTTACAACAACTTACAACTTTTCAAAAGGAAAATTTTAGGTGAAATTTCTTGCATTTGTTCTCTGGCTAAAGGTGAATTTCTCGGTAAGTTAGAAGGAAATCTGGTTAGCTGTTTTTGAGTTCTTGGAACATGCGGGCAAATGGTGTGTTTCAGACATTAAGAAAATTATTCAGGTTCTTTTTTGGTCTTGGTTAAATGGAAAACAGCTGAATAGTTTTCTATAAGTGCATAATATCAGAAAAAAACCTCACTTGCACTCATGAGTTTTAAGGCTGATTATATGATCTAGTAGTTAGTTATACGTGAAATTGGAAACTGCCATCAGTTAATAGTTTATCTTCGAGGTTAGTTATTGTTATATAGTTGTGTCTCAGCCTGAAAGAAGGATGGTTGAGACTAAGGAGTCAGACCTACATAAACGTGCAAACTTTCATAACAAAACTCAAATGAAGAACTGTGATTAGTGGACTTCCTATTATCTATTGAAGTTAATTTATATTCCAAGACAAAAAATAACTTTGTTAAAGTGAAGTTAAGGCTATCCATGCCTGCCAGTAACTAAAAGAATATTATAATTCTTCAAAAATAAACATAAACATTAGAAAGTAATTAAATTATAAGTTAGAAGCATAAGGTTGACTTTTTCCTTAACCAACTGCATGGAAAGGCAAAGTGAAGGTACCCTAAACAACTTTAATTCCATCCCATATCTCCTTTACACCATTCATCTTCAACATTGACCACAATTTGAGACCCATGCCCCGGCTATGCTGTACTATATTCACCATTCTAATTTATGCATCATCACCCACTATATATGTGCCACCAACATGATCACAACCGTCCTCCAGTAGGACATTTCTGGTTCAGGATGGCTGTAAGGATGAATACCTGTGTATTCAGAAATCAGAGATAGGATGGCAGAAAGGTCTGAAGCACTGCACTGATGTGGGGGCTGTCATTCAGGACTCCTAGATGCACAGGAATGGATTCTAATGATATGGACTGTGTTCTCTTTATATACTAATTTTGTAATTCTATTTTTAAAGCACGTTTGTTTAGCAAGACTCATTCTTTATAAACCCTTGCTATGGTACTTACAATTTCTGTTCCTGTGACCATCTATCATATTGTACTGAGGGAAAGCTGCACAGATCCCAACTAGTTACAAGACCAATCCTGCCTAGTCTGAGAATAGACCATTTTTCCTTCCTGTAAAATGGAATTTTTCCAATCAAGTCAGTCTCTAATGCCTTTCCTTTGGGATTATTCTAATGCTATCCATAGAATTACATCTATTTTCTTCTGTCCTCTTTCTGAAATGTAGTTCTCCTTGGAAACAGACTCTCTGTGTTATAGTTTGCACTTTCAGTTAAAAGTTGTTCTCTTCAATTAAGCTTATGTAGACTTAATTTCCTTCATCTTTTTCACTCTAGCCAAATGTTGTTTCTCATCTCTCAGCTTATAACCATACTTTATCAACTATTCATGGCTAAGCAAGCATCCACAAACCTCAGGACTACCTCAGTTGGCTTCTTCAATTACAATGATTGCTTGTGCATTTCCAAATTATGACATAAAAAACAAGCCATCTAGTTAGAGACTGACCTTGTCTATTGGAGAAACACAATTTACCGGTAAAAAAGTTTGTTATCCTTTACATCTCATTAATATTGGCTGAAAAAAAATGATTAGATTTTGTGTGTCCCTCCTAAAGAAAATGTACAGTATGTTGGTATGTTTATATACAATATGCATTCTATATATATCTAATTTCCTTCAATGGTATATTTTCAAGTAAAATTACAGTTTCATTGACATCCTTACAAACTAAAGAAAGTTCACTAATAACAGCACTGAGAATTATAATGGATGAGCACTGGGATCTAACAGGAAATGGAACAAAAAGCCATTATATGGTATGCCTATTATTAATAATGTGCACAATCTAAGTGCCTGGAAGTATTTTAGTATTCCAGGTAGACAATTAAAATTGGATGGGGACCTAGAACTCATTAAGAAACATGAGACTGATTATGCTGCTTAGCATCTTTTCCCCAAATAGTTTGATTTTATTAAATCTTGTTTCTTATTTAAAACAAAAAAACACACAAAAAGAATGATATATATTTTTCATATTTCATTTTTATAATGAGGACACCAATTCTTTTCTCAAATTGATAAATATGTCCATCACAGGATAGCACAATTCACAGACTATGTATCCGTTAAGGTTGACCCAGTGATACTGATGAGCTGCAGTAGCTTAAAACTGTGTCCCATGACAATACGTTTTACCACAGGTCTAAAATATTTGCCTGCTGGCTGTATTATGGCCCATGTGAAGTAAGCTGAATAGAGGCTTGCCCTACAATGACTGGATAACAAAACTGTGGCAAGTATTGGTCAAGTGAAAGTTACAAATTAAATTGGTTTGCATAATGAACTGCACTGTTTAGTAATATTTAGCACTATACTCACCTGGTAATTCATTTGTAAGTTTAAATAGTTATACCTCTCAGTCATTGCTCTGAGTCCCTCTGGGTCAGTAGTAACAACTGAAAGATATTACCATCTGCTGGCTTTTTGATGTTCTATGTGAAATGGGTTGGTAGCTTCAATGTAGTTCTCATCACACAGTCCACCTTCACAACTGGCACTACTAAGTACCCTCAGTCTGAGCAGGGAGACCAAAGACTGATTGTAAACTCACCTACCTGCCTTTATGTATGCCTTTATGTTGTTGTAGCCATGTCAGTTCCAGGATATTAGCGAGACAAGTGGGTGAGGTAAGATCTTTTATGGGACCAACTTCTGTTGGTGAAAGAGACAAGCTTTCAAGCTTACACAGAATTCTTCTTCAGGTCTCGGAAAAATAATAGAATAAAATAAAAATAATAATTAATAATATTTTTCCAGACCTGAAGAAGAGCGCCGTGTAAGCTCAAAAGCTTGTCTCTCTACCTTCCTTTACACCTGCACAATTGAGAGATACCACAGCAGAGCAGTGTAGGAATGCCTGTACTGTTGGAATTAAACCTTTTCCGTAGCTAAACAGTGGGCTTCAGTCTTTAGTGCCAGCAATCTGCAAAATTTCCATCTCCAGGAGTTCAAAAATCATGAGTCAGAACCATGAGATTGACCTAAAACTTGATAAAAAGAGAAAAGGAGTACTTGTGGCACCTTAGAGACTAACCAATTTATTTGAGCATAAGCTTTCGTGAGCTACAGCTCACTTCATCAGATGCATCTGATGAAGTGAGCTGTAGCTCACGAAAGCTTATGCTCAAATAAATTGGTTAGTCTCTAAGGTGCCACAAGTACTCCTTTTCTTTTTGCAAATACAGACTAACACGGCTGTTACTCTGAAACCGATAAAAAGAGAATAAATTATGGTTTTTGATTTGTGTTCAGCTTTGTGAACTCCCCCCAGCTACCCCGACAATGCACATGTGACAATTACAGGTTGAAAATTCAACCTAGAATGCATACCAAATATGAACACACAAAAATGCAGGCCCTGTGTAACTGCTCCCTATCTCCTCTCCCTCCCATTTCTCTGCTCCCCACTGGCAGGTCACCCAGCAAGTTCCTTCAGCCGCCAGTCCCACTCTATCCTAGCAGGCTCCAGCAGCTTCACATTTTCCCAGTCTCTTAGTCCCCATACCAGGCTCCTGTAGCCCTTGCTCATTCTCAAAAAACTCCTGCAACTTCCCACTCCTATGGTCCCTAATCCCTTAGTAGTCTCCAGTAGCTGCCCTGTCTCGAGACTACAGGGCAGTGGGCTTCTCTGGGCTCTTGTCTTAACCTCCACACTTCCCACACAGATGGAGGATGCCTGCTGCTGAGCTTTGGAAGGTGGGTAGCTTTGCTACTAGTGCCTGTGCTAAGGCTCTGCCATGCAGAGACGGAGGGACCGGGTACGCTGCCTGCCCACTCTAATGGCCAAAGGTGGAAACTGCAGCAGAGGAAAAATGTTCGTGTGGTCAGTGGATTAGTCGAAGATCTGGGAGACCTGAGCGAACTTGTTATAGATAGTGAGTAATATCAGTTAGAAAATTTATCAAACAGCATGTTAGACCTGCGGTGAAATGTAGCCTCAGAACTGCATACACATTTTAGAAGTAAAACAAAAGGGATTTTTTTTAAATCTTCCAGGACCAGAGTTCAAGTTTCTTCTTTATGTGGAATTAAATTTACAAGAATTAAAGTAATCTAGTCCTCATTGTTCCAGAGAAATAAAAAAAACAACAACTTACCAGATAAGGCAAAAGTGGGGAGAGATCTAAACAAGGAGGTACAATACAGTCAGTTAAGGCATTCAAGGAAGCGCAAAAGCAGGAAAAACATAGAATAAATATAAGCAGACAGCTGGAAATCTAGGTTCCTTTTTCATCTCTTGGGCATTTACTTGCCTCTAATTGTGAAAGGAATGATCAGAATCAGAAATAGATATTGATCACTGTAACTGTTGAGTTTTCAAGCACCATTTCCCTCTCATAGTCTTACAAACATGTTTTCTCTTTTTGTTTGACTACGGAGGCTCCCTTTTTTTTTTTCTATTTTCTTCTTTTTCTTTTTTTCCAAGAAGAGAGCTGACACTCCTGTCCAGAATTTGCTGAGGGATCGCTCTGTGTCATTCTTTCAGTATGGAATACAGTATTGTGATGGCACTTCAGAAAATGTACTGACATTGCTGCATTGTGTGGAACATCTGCCCTTTTCTTTCTAATATAGATCTGACTGTGGTCATTCCAACTGAAAACTGACAAAGGCACGATTATTGTAAACTTATTCCTGTAGTGACTGGGATCCCTTTGAAATTGATCCAGGGACTGTCGTATGTAGAATATGGCTGTTTATGCGCTTTTGTATGTAGGGTGAAGGGAAACAAAAACACTCATTCTCCATGGGCTGTCCTGGTTGCAGAAAAAATTGTGGATTCAATTCAACATCTCATTGAAGTAATCCTTTATCTGCGCCCAAGGTGTTTGGCTGTGCCTATTCCTATTGCCCTCCAAGCCAGCTGTTCTTTAAGGCCCTTCACAACTTTGCCCCTCCTTACTTGTCTGCTCTTATATCTTGTGTCCTTTCCCTGCTTCACCAGTGATGACAGATTTGACCCCTTGCTAGTCTCCTTCTCAAACAAATTATTTTCATTCTATCCCTTATGCATGCAACATTCTCACAAAACTAGTCAATAAAGCCACAGCCCTCTCCCCATTTAAATCCCTCCCCAAGACTTACTTCTACCATGATGGCTACAGGAAATTGCCAGATGATAATGACTAGGTAGATGCCAGTGGGGATTGCTTATATTTATTTATAAAACATTTTAAAACACATGTATATGATTTGGAACATCAAGTTAAGCACATAGCTATCTCCAGGGAATGGGCTGTACACACATTTGCACACATAATGCCAGGCATGAGTGTTTGTACAGCATCCTGAGCCTGGTGATTAGAATATTCACCAAGGATGTGGGAGACACAGTTCCCATGTTCCAGTGATGATGTAATTATTTATTTACAGTGCAGCAATTTCAACAGGAGAGACTGAGGGAGCACTGCATCAGAATATCCCATAGTCCAGTGATTAGAGTACACACCTGAGAGGTGGCAGATCCCTCTTCAAATCCCTTCTCCTGCTCAGGCACAGGGAGGACTTGAATGTGGGGTCTCCCACATCTCAGATGAGTACCCTACCCACTGCACTAAAAGTTATAAGGGAGGTTCTCCTCCTCCTCCACACACCCGGTTGGCATCTTCCACTAGCTAGCTTAGACAGATCCCTGCCTAGCATGATTTTGTGAATCATATTCCAAAGTGCTGGTCTCTCCCCATGCATTGCATAGGGAAACTAAGCGCCTAACTCAGGGTTTGTGAATTCCAGTGATTTTCTAGTCACCTAAACGTTAGGTGCTGTGACACTCAGCATTGCAATGCCTAACTCCTTTTGTGCATCCTTGCCTCTGTGACTGTCTTCAAGACTTGTTGGGATCTGTTTGCGTTTGATGGCTTGGCCTCGTTTTTTGCATTTCTTTTTTGGCTCGGCTTTTATTTTTGATGACAGATTGGCCTGTTCTTTCATGGCCACTGGAGGCAGTTCTCTGTTTTGTCATCATTACCCTATCCTGTGTAAGAGGGCCAGTGATACGATAAGCACCATACAAATAAAAGCAAACCTCTGATTTTTATAATAGACAAGTTGCGCTAGTTAATGGTGTTAAATGAGGACATTGCAATTACATGCAGTGGATATATAGTATTCCTTCTAGAGATGATTTAACCTTTTATTAGTTCAAAACCCTAATGAGGCCTACAGAATAATAAAACCTCAAAGCAGTATGTTGATGTCAGACACAGCAGGAGGATTGACAAGAATACCTAGTAGCAAGGACTTTGTATAAGACACTTTAATGTTGAGCGTAAACTTCTAAATGTTCCAGTGGAGTCTGGGATTCTCATTTAAACAAGCTAGATGATTTCAGAATAATATATGTGACAAAGTTCCTGCTCTACCTTGGTGGGTCTTGCGCTTATTGGCGGATTTGCTTGCCTTGGAGCTTCACGGCAGCCCTCAGCTTGGCCGTTTTTCTGAATTCACAGTCCAGGTCAACTCCTCCTGTGTCTGACCAGGAGTTGGGAAGATTTGGGGGGAACCCTCTACTCCGGGTTCCAGCCCAGGGCCCTGTGGAATGCAGCTGTCTAGAGTGCCTCCTGGAACAGCTGTGCGACAGCTACAACTCCCTGAGCTACTTCCCCATGGCCTCCTCCCAATACCTTCTTTATCCTCACCACAGGACCTTCCTCCTGGTGTCTGATAATGCTTGTACACCTCGGTGCTCCAACAGTCCACGTTCTCACTCTCAGCTCCTAGTGCTTCTTGCTCCCAGCTCCTCACATGCACACCACAAAATGAAGTGAGCTCTCTTTTAAAACCCAGGTGCTCTGATTAGTCTACCTTAATTGATTCTAGCAGCTTCTTGATTTGCTGCAGGTGTTCTAATCAGCCTGTCTTAATTGTCTCCATAAGGTTCCTGATTGTTCTGGAACCTTCCCTGTTATCTTACCAGGGAAAAGGGACCTACTTAGCCTGGGCCTAATATATCTGCCTTCTATTACTCTCCTATAGCCATCTGGTGCAACCCTGTCACATATAGCAGAACTTTGTGTTGTGTAATATATAACATTAGCAGCATGTGGAAATATAAATTCGTACATCAAGATTAAAATCAATCTGCACGTACACAGTTTTCATTTCTAATCAAAGTTACAGTAGATTTTTATAATCAGCCTTGCACTTATGACAAACTTCAATGTATCATATTGTCACTTGATTAATATGCGCATATCCTGTCTTCAATAAAAAATATATATGAAGCCTAATATCCCTCCAAGTAGACTGGTGGTCTAAGTAGCATTATATTCTACAAGACAAGTCAACTTCAGAAATCGTTCTTGCACTCTAATCTGGGGTAACAGGGACTGAGCAGTCAATCCCTGTGGAGGCAGAGTCACGGTATAGTGACTCATCTGGATGTTTAGGCAGCAATACTGATTAGATCCAAAGCCTCGTATTCAGATCTCTTTTATCAGCTAGAGCAGGAGTGGCCAACCTGGGGCTCTGGAGCCGCATGGGGCTCTTCATAGGTTAATATGCGGCTTCTGGCATAGGCGATTACTCTGAGGCTGGAGCTACAGATGCTAACTTTCCAGTGTGCTGTGGGGTGCTCTCTGCTCAACCCCCTGCTCTGCCCCAGGTCCTGCCACCACTCCACCCCTTACCCAAGGCCCCTGGCCCTTCCCCCAAGCCTGCCATACCTTCACTCCTCCCTCCTCCTCACCAGAGCCTCCTGCACACTGCAAAACAACTGGGGAGAGAGGGAGAGGCACTGATTGGTGGGGCTGCCGGTGGGCAGGTGGCACTCGGGGCTGGATGGGGGTAGCGGATGGGAGGCTGCTGACATACTACTGTGGCTCTTCGGCAATGTACATTGGTAAATTCTGGCTCCTTCTCAGGCTCAGGTTGGCCACTCCGGAGCTAGAGAATCATTATGACATGAGTTTGCGGGGAAGGTAGAACAGGAAAAAAGAAGTGTTTTTTTGGTTTTTATTCTGTTTTTATTGTAAATTATTAGGATATATATAGCTGATGCACCACCAGTGAAAACATTTGTGTGAGATACTCAGCAATACTTCAAATTAAGTTACTGTAGTGTAGTAAATGTTGTGTGGCTGATGTAAATTCTAATTGCATTGTTTGTCATAGTTGTGTGCGTTACTATTTTCAAGCTATTTGAAAATTTCCTGCTAATAACTGTTGTATAAGTCAACTCATCTCTAATTTAAATAAGGAAGTGAATTTGGATTACTTAATGTTTTCACAGAAGAATAGGGTTAAAATGTACACGATTCTCACTGAATTAAATGTATTTATGGAAAAGAAAAATATGCTGCAATTTTTCTATGTTTTAGATGGGATTTGCATAGATCTTTGAGATCAGATAATGAGGCAAGTTTCTGTTACCTTCTTGAACATTCTGCTGTACTGTAAGACTCTTCCTGTCCCCACTCCCACCCTGAGCATGACAACTTTTGCCAATGGGCCTTGCAATATTATATTTTATTTTCTAAGAAAGTTAAAAATAAATTATCTGCCTCAGAACCAAATAACCAAGAAGCTCACTCATTAGTCCTCTGGGCAATTTGCAAACATTACAAAAAATGCTGAATCTTCACATATTCTCTGAAGATTTATCCCTCTAATCCTATTTGAATGCTTCCCCATATATTTACCTCCATGCCAATTAGAGTGGCATATGATGTACCTGTGTATAGTTATCTGTATATACCTTTTCCTACCTATTACTTAAAAAAGTTGACAGTTTGCAAATAAGTGCTATATTTGTTAAGGACAACACGTTGGGCAGAAGATGTTTCCTCATTGGGAACAATTTGCTTCTGTTTGTAAATTTAGTGGGCAAAAGAAAGGCTGGCAGAGGAGCCTGTCGTAACGTCTTGACAAATCCACTCCAAGTAAGGTAGGGTCTAAAGTTCTTCCTTAGCATGAAACACTATTTTCAACTCCTTTTCCCTGTCAAAGAAACATCTCAAACTACAATATTTTGTTACTATGTGAGTTTTATTTTAGATGCTGCTGCTCATTCAGAGTTCTGTTCGCTTTTGTCTTCATCTTGGTGGCCACCTGAGTCTAAAATATTTGGTTAAAGTTACCAGCAGTTAAATGTATTTGCCTTTTCACAATATAAAATTACAAGACGATATAAAAATAATACATCTTTTCATCACAGGAACTCTTCAACACTGTCATGTGCAATTTCAGTATTTTAATGCTTTGAGATTTAAGCTTCAGGTTCATTTTTAAAGTGCAAATTCTGCTGGGAGCAAATTTCCAGAGTTTTCTTAGAGTATCATGTTCTGTACAAAAGATTAAGCTCTTGATTTTGCTCCTCAGGAGGGTCTGCATTTTACATGAGCAATGCTCTTTCCCCCCTTCCTATGAGAGAGCCCATCCAATGGTTGATAAGGATACTCCAGTTTCTCTTACTGTGGCTGTAGTTAATGGGATGCCACAAATTTACATCATTCAGCTCTGAATTCATCTTTACAGCTCACACTGAGAGATAGGCCCAGTTCCATTTTCACAAATGCTTTTCTCGTTTTCCATTTTCTTCTTTTCATCCTCATCAAGTTGGACTTCAGTCTCAACTGGATCCACATAGGTGTAAAAATAAGCCATTATGGAAAATATAATGCAAACTGCCATCAGTAAAGCAGCAAACAACACGTATTCTGCCCACTGTAAAGAAACAAATGTTAACATTATTTATCTATAGGCATTTCTATGGTTAATAATGATATTTTATTGTAAACAAGCAGACATTCCTGAATTGGTTCAAAAGATAGTTAGATAGATTAGATAAAATCATTATCTATCTATCTTCACACACACACGCACACACAAAGAATTATGATGTGGTTTTAGAAGGGACTAGGTACCCAAATTAATGCACTTTGGACTTTTGAGATATGTCCAGCTATCTCATGTACATCTAAAAATAAACCAAAGTTTAAAGTCTGGGCATGCTGAGAAGGCTCTGCAGTCTGTTCCAGGTGATGCTGTGGAGTTATTGATTGACTGCTGATGAATCTCTATACATTTCTCTTTGTCTAGAAGGACTGGGACCATGATATTTACCCTAGTGCAATGGTTTTCAACCTCTTTTCATTTGCAGACCCTTAAAAATTATGAATGGAGGTGCGGACCCCTTTGGAAATCTTAGACATAGTCTGTGGACCCCCAGGGTCCGTGGACCATGGGTTGAAAACTACTGCCCTATTGGGAGCTAAATAGGCATTATCCTATTCCCACTGAAGTCTATGGCAAAGCTTCTACTGATTGCAGTGAGTGCAACTTGAACCCTCACATTCACTCAACCTTTCTGTTCTGTGTTTGTACAGCACCTAGCACAATAGGACACTGGTCATGACTAAGTCTCCTAGGCACTACAGTCATACAAATATATAACAAATTAATTAAATAAATAAGTACTCAAGAGGGGAAAACCTTAATTAATCATGTTTTGTTTTCGTGCTGCTCAGCCTAGCAGGGGTCAGGAATGTCATAAAAGCCCACTTCTAAGAAGGGGGTCATTTTCCCTCCCTGAACTGAAGCCTTCTCATTAAAGAGTGGCACTGATACTTTCTGAAGGGATCCTGCCTAATCCTGTTTGGCCAGAAGAACAGTGACTCTGATGCCAGGTGCCGAAGGTAGAGGTTTTTAAATAATGGGAGGGCACTCTGCGGACCTCACCTGTGGATAGGAGAGGAACCCTGGTGGGTAGAAATTAAAAACATGTTTTTCATGGGCTGCCCTTTTATTCTCCCATTAGCCCAGCTGTGCTTCTACCATTTGCTGGAGTAGTCTCCCCCTCCTCCTGGTCACTGTAGTAATTTCTCTGTTAGGGACCTGCACTGAGGATGGAAGAATCCCATGCACTGCTACAGGCTGGGGACCGACTGGCTAAGAGGCAATTCTACAGAAAAGGACCTGGGGATTACAGTGGATGAGAAGCTGGATATGAGTCAGCAGTGTGTCCTTGTTGCCAAGAAGGCTAACAGCATATTGGGCTGCATTAACAGGAGCATTGCCAGCATATCGAGGGAAGTGATTATTCCCCTCTATTCGGCACTGGTGAGGCAATATCTGGAGTATTGCGTCCAGTTTTGGGCCCCCCCACTACAGAAAGGATGTGGACAAATTGGAGAGAGTCCAGCGGAGGGCAACGAAAATGATTAGGGAGCTGGGTTTATTTAGTCTGCAGAAGAGAAGAGTGAGGGGGGATTTGATAGCAGCCTTCAACTACCTGAAGGGGGAGTTCCAAAGACGATGGAGCTAGGCTGTTCTCAGTGGTGGCAGATGACAGAACAAGAAGCAATCGTCTCAAGTTGCAGTAGGGGAGGTCTAGGTTCGATATTAGGAAAAACTATTTCACTAGGAGGGTGGTCAAGCACTGGAAGTGGTTACCTAGGGAGGTGGTGGAATCTCCATCCTTAGAGGTTTTTAGGCCCGGCTTGACAAAACCCTAGCTGGGATGATTTAGCTGGTGTTGGTCCTGCTTTGAGCAGGGCGTTGGACTAGATGACCTCCTGAGGTCTCTTTCAACCCTAATCTTCTATGATTTGCAACTTTCAAAAGGGCTGAACTAGCCTCTTTCATGAACAGTGCAGAAATTAGGAGTAGAAAAAGCTTGGGGGACACAGCTGGCAGGAACTCCTAATAAGATTTTTTTTTCAAGAAGAGTTGTTTTAAAATGAATCTTGGAAGAACTAGAGAGTTCCAGCAGAATCTTAAGAAGGTGCTCCAAACTCCAAGCCACCAACCGTCTCTGTCTCATATAAAGTAGTAAGGAAAGCGACTATTCATAGTATGTGACCCAGGATATGGAACTCAGAACTGCACCTTAATATTGCACCCAGAAAACCTGGTCATTGTATACTGTATAGTATACACATCAGACTTTATCTAAATAGGTCACAGCAGCTTGTGTGATAATGTTAGTTACCCAATTATCTTAGTGTTCTTCATATGGTCTAGTGGGGCCTTTACGTCTGAACTGAGGTCACTCAATTGTAAATGGTAATTCTGCCTGGCTGACTGTGGGTTTCAATGACTCTCCTCCAGCTAGTGGTTTGTTTTTAAAAAAAAAAAAAAATCACATGCTCTTGTCTTGTTATAACTACAAATTCACCATAGTAACGAAGTGATGCAAAAAGAAGTTTATGAGGCTTATCTATGATTGTTCTCCCCGTACCATAGCTGTATAGTATACTGATACTGAACTGATATAGTAAGCAATAAGAATACAGTATACCAGTACAGTTTTGTGCTAACGTCTATTTACCTGCTCACTGAGTTTTGATGCCCCAGCCACAATAAGAACGATGATGTTACCAATAGCTACAGTCAGCAGCCAGCCTGCCTGAAGCACCGATTTCATGTTGGAAGGTGCCTACAGAAACAAGATATTTAATTGAATTGCTTTGCATTTTAACACATCTTATAAAAGTAGATTATGTAGGTTCATGTTCGATCTTTAAAGTTTAGCTGATTCCTAACATTAACCTCAAATGCTGTTGTTTTTTTATTTAAAGAATTGTGGGAAGGGCAGGGAAAGATTGTGGAAGCAGTAAATTTCCAGTATTGCTTACAATACAGCACATATTGTGTACAATGAGTGATTAACAAGCATATTTTACATATGACTCAAACTCACTGGGTACAAAATTGTTGCTGAAATCAGAGTTCACAATAACAAATCAAATCAGGTACTTATAAGGTACCCATCACAACAGTATATGAGCACAACATGTTATAGTACGTATACTATTCATCAGAATGAAAGGAAATGGACATTAAAAAAAGCACTCATGGGTAATATGTGAGACAAATTGGAGTGTCTTAAAAATAAGGGGAGAGAAATTATGTAAGGTGATACAAAGAGGTACACAATTAAACTGATGCAAAAAGCTCTTATTTCAGTTTAAATCAAATTTGTTTTGATTTAGCTTAAATTGACGAGGGACACTTTGAAGCTAAAACAAAATAAACCACTCTGAAATAAGAGTGTCCACACAGGAGTTTAAAAAGCAATTTAAATTAAACCAGCACAACATGTATAGACAAGGTCTCAGTATCTATTCATTCTGTTTTTAGCTTTTCCCCACCCAGAGTTGGCTCCATAACAAGAAGCAGTACACCCCTGGTGCTAAGAGTTTCCATTGGCAGGCACTTCGTATGGTGGAGTGACCTGAAGACTAGTAGTCAGATCATCAGCTACTGTAAATCAAATAGGTCTGATGAAATCAACACAGAAGTCATTGAAAAATGCCAGTTTACACTAACAAAAAATCTGGCAACTGTTTTAATTCACATAGATGGCGGTGTTGATTTTTTTTTTTTTAATGATAGTCTAACTGTTTTTCTGTTTGCTTGGTAAGACCATTACATTCATCAGTAAAAGGTAAAGACACATCTCAGGAATACTAATGTAATTGGCAGAAATCTCCTACCTGAGAATAGGAAAATGCCAGTCCAGTGACAGAGAAGACTACTTCACCACATGTCATAATGAAGTACTGAGGGAGCTGCCAAGCCATGTGAACTGTATTGGGTTGGATATCTTCAACATATTTGAGTGCTAGTGTGTTGTTGTTACACTGAAATTATAATAATGAAAATGGTACATTAGAAAATAATAATGAAAATGCTGCATGTTTTCTAAAGATAAAAATATGCTATGAGATTTTCATCAGGGAGTAACCCTCCCAGCTATGTTAAAATAAATCAACAGTGCATAGAGAATTTTAAATTAGTGATAATTTTGTGACTGAATCCATATTAAGACCTTTAAGCCCTGGGTATCTGACCAGGCTCCAGGTTTTTAAGTCTGTTAGGCAGAAACTAGAACCCCTACATGATTCACCATATGCATTTTGATTCAGAATGCAACCCATTACATCCATTATTATTTTTATAGTTTATTAAAACTACATTAAGATAAAATGTTCTAATATATGAGATAAGTCCATGTAGTTATTTTATATTTCATCAATAGCAAGTAGGTAATTTGTTCAATAGGAAAAATTAAAAAGTAGTGTAACACAAAAGTTATTCTGCATCTTCTAGCAGCATTGACAACTTACCTCTTGAATTACAATAGTGTATGCACTGCCATATCCAAATGATATTGACTGATTTTTGCAAGTCAGTGAATTGTCTGCAAAAACAACAATCTCTTTTCTGAAAAACAAAGAAGTTAATCTAGATAACTCTGGAATTAATTATACTTACATAATAATACTATGAATTCCATGTACTTTTTCGGAGGACAAAGAATATTTTTTTCCTGGAAGTCTTTGGACTAAGGTAAAGAAAATACTTACACGCCTCTTGTAAATGATGTATAATTGGTGGCAGAAAAATTCTTCACATCTCCAAGATGAGTACCGCCCATTGTGATGTTGATGGTTGAAGCCAAATTGTTTATAAATCTTTACAAAACAAAAAGACTTGCTTATAAAACAAGACAACATAAGCAAAACTTACACAAAGCTAACATTCTTTACATTATATATTGGCAATGCAACAGATATTTGAAATCATTTTATTCCCCCATCTCATTTGAATAGATTTTGATAATTTTTAAATGACATTTTCTCTTCTCTTTAAAAATGCGTAGCTAATGCAAGAAGCAAAACAGAATCCATCTCCCTCTCCAGATGAATCAATAAGCTAAAACCTGTTTTTTTCAGTAACAAATGAAAATTCAGGTTGAAGATGCACAGGAAGCAGAAACAAGATATTGACTATAAAGATACCATATTAACACTCAGCTGAAGTGAAGTAAAGCAAATGTTTATTAACAATACCTGATTTGATTTTTTCCATCTTCTGACTTTGATGTAAGGCCATCAAGCAGCTGGTGGAAAAGACAATTATCATGAATAAAATATTTGTGTTGGTATCTTTGACATGCTATGATGTGCACTATTATGTACCAATATCCACGGTCTCTTACTTCAGAATAAGCCTCCAACGGTAGATCCATACGCAGTTAGGCCAGTGTCTAACTACTACTTTTGGTGCCTAAACAGGCAAGTTAAATCCTCATAACCTCAGCTGCCATCTAACTCTGGAAGCAACTAAATTTCCACTGGTAAAGTCCCCATGGCACCTAACTTTCTGCTGGTGGGCACGTGCTAAGACACCTTAATCTTAATGTTCAGCTCACACCTCAGCCCCAATAGGATCCCCCACATATCTCACCTGTGGGGCCTGATCTGGTAGGCATTCTCTGAGGTTGTCCACCAGGTTGGACCCCAAGCAAAACAGAAGAGGAGGTGATTCCAGTGCTTCCCTTACACTTAATAAAGCAGGATATGGGAGAGACCCAGGTTCAAATCCCCACTATGCCTGAGTTGGAGCAAGGATTGAACACAGGACTCCCACCCCACTGGGCTATACAATATTTTGGGGTGGGCTTTTCTCCTGTTGAAGCCATTCCACTTTGTCTGAAATACTTGAATATTAATTGGACCAGAGAGAGAGAGAGAGAGAGAGAGAGTGACAATGACTCTCTAGGGCACTCACTTATGAGACCTTGGTTCCAATCGCTGCTCCAATGGCTAAGTATTTCATAAAAAGTGGAAAAGCTTCAAGAAAAGAGTATAGTCTATAGCTCAGTGGTTGGGGCACTCACATGGAACATATGAGAGTTACGTTCAGTTCCCTGCTCCAGCTCAAGCAGAGAGGGAGAATTGAACCCCGGGCTTCAACATTCTGGATGAGTGGTCTAACTACTGGGTTTAAAGGTGGCACTACTGACTCCTAATTTTTATTTATTTATTTTGTGAAAAAGGACTGGCTTAAGCACTTAAATCGAGGAGATGGTTCATGGCTGTGAATCCCTAGCAGAGGATGCCTCCTGCTAGTCCAGAGATGGGCACCTACCTCTGGCATTTCCTATTGACTAGCTTGGGCAACCCACCCAGCCACTCCAATCAGCTTGCATACTTTTGTGAACCCCTTTCTTGGGTCTTACTTTCCCTATGCACTGGATAGGGACATGTGCTGCTTAATTCAGGGCTGTGGATTCCATGAGGTGGCAGGGCACCTCAGTGCTAGGTGCTGTAACATGGAGGCCTGGTCAACACTGAAAATTTAGATCAACATAGCTATGTCACTCAGGAGTGTGAAAAATTCACATCCCTGCCTGCCGTAGCTATGCCGATCTAACCCCCCGGGTAGATGTGAGCAAGTCAACAGAAGAATGTTTCTATCAACCTCGCTACCACTGCTCAAGGAGGTAGATTATCTACACCAGTGGAAAAACCCATGCCATCACTGTAGGAAGCATCTAAACTACGGTGTTACAGCAGCATAGCTACAGCATCGTAGCTGTGCTGCAATAGCACCCATAGTGTGGACCTGGCCTAAATATAAGTCCCTTTTGCAGACCTGCCCCCAAGTCTCATATTTAGAGTTTTGTTAATACATGTGATTGTTGTGAAGCATGAAACTAAGACCATCCATTTAAAATGATTTATGTTTATCTAGAAATGTTTAAACTATATATTAAATGACATGTTTCCTTGCTGCTTACACATTGATATAACATAAGGTATAGGTATACAACAATACATATCATCTTCCCACCTCTCTCTCTGTGGTTCCCCCTAGTTCCATAGTACTTTTTCTCCCGGAAAGGAGGAGTCACACAGAGCTGGCCTTTTCAACTTCACTTGAAATTAAACACTCTCCATTTAAGCAGATTGGAAGCTAAGAGATTGGTATACTAACTAGGAATTAAACAAGCTTACCAATTCAGTTTGGATGCCACCTGTATTTTTTAGTAAGAGAGTATGACGTTCTTTTCCCGGAAAATTAAGAGGCTGATTTAAGGTTTGATTTCCATAGGCTATATTCATTCTTGTTAAGCTAGTAGTGTCAAATGTCATATAGTTTGTCTATAAAAAAAAAGAAAGAACATTTGCCATGTATATTCACATAACTGTGACTCTGTCTATGCATTTATCAGGATCCTGCTGATTCAAGAGTTCTGAAATTTATTAGGTATGTTGCACATGGTCTCTGGTACTTCATACATGTCTCATAAATCCCACTTCAGATTTTTGTTCAGTTTTCTGCATCTAAAAACCACTGTAATCATTTTGTCCATAATTTCTTTCTTCACACAGACCTCTCCACCCCCACACAATCCCATTTTCGGTTGAGACCCCCACATTTACAATATTATAACATTTCAGATTTAAATATCTGAAGCCATTAAATTTATGATTTTTAAAATCCAATGACAATGAATTGATCAAAATGGATTGTGAATTTGGTAGGGCCCTACTCATAGAGTGTGGGAAAGGTAGTATCTCTGCATTGCTAAACCTCCATGAGAACTGGTATTGGTTAACATCCTTGTTGAAAGTCTCAGCAGACAATCCAAAGACTGAATGGTATGGAGGTTGCACTATCCTTGAATGCTTCCTCCAGAACAAGGTTGAGGCACATTGGCACTGGAAAATCCTACATTGCCTCTGTTAGTGCTGTACCTGTACCATGGTTAAACAGAGGACTTCACTCCTCTGTATCAATTTAACATCTGGTGGGAGCAACAAATTTACTTAGAAATAGAGAGAAAATTATCAGCACTTCCACGTACTGCTGTGAATGAAATTCTTGGTACTCTGAAGTCGTGTGAAGGAAGAAATGAACCAAGTATGTGAATTCCTATACTGGGGGGGCTAGTGTCGGGGATATTGTGCTGCTGCCTTCAGAGCTGGGCAGCCAGAAGGTAGCTGCTGGCATGGCACCCAGCTCTGAAGGCAGCACCACCTCCAACAGTAGAGCAAAAGGAAGGATGGCAATACCATACCATGCCACACGCATGGTGGTTCCCAGAAATGAGTCTGACCCAGCCTTGGGAGTGGCCCATGCAGAGGAAGAAGAAGTCCTGTCTTTCCCTAGCCCCTCCAGGACTAGCAGCAGGAGCCCAGTGCTTAGAAATTAAAGTATCCTTGTGCAGGCTTTGTGTGTGTGTGTGGGGGGGAGAGGTTGACCATGGCACCCCCCAACCATGGGGTCCTACACAATAGCTCACTCGCCCACCTTTAAGGCCAGCCCTGGCCCCCCCAAAGTGACAACCCACCCATACCATGCCACCTCACTTCTGCACTGCTTCTGGCATCGCTGCTTCCTTCAGAGCTAGGCTCCTGGCCAGCAGCCACTGCTCTCCAGCCGCCCAACTCTGTGAAATGTGGTCTCCCCTGCAATAGCTAGATTTCACAGGGGAGACCAAATTTCATGGCCTGTGACATGTTTTTCATGGCTGTGATTTTGATAGGGCCCTAACTATGAGTATGTAAAGTACAATGGGCCCTGACTTCAGTTAAAGTCTCACAGTGCTACTGTAATATAAATTAATAATAGTAATTCATATGGATATTTGTCAGCTAGAACTGTACTGAGAGGACAAACTAATTTCACAAAGACCAACCATTAGCCATCAGATGGTAATAACTTTTATTCACCACAGACTTATCCTGAACTGGATTTGAACTGACACTCTACAGGTAGAAGATTCTCCATCCCACTGCTAAACCCTAAAATCACCCAGTCCCTCCAGAAGTATTATTTCATAGATATCACTTCTATATAAGTGAAAAAATGACCTAAGTTAGGGATGTGGAGTGTGTTCCCCTTTTTGCAGGAAAGAAATAGAATGTTTGATGACAAGAGCAAGATGGCCTGAAAACATAAACTAAATTCTGATAACTCTCACCAGCTTCTCATGCTAATAAACTTTTTTGGTCATCTGTTTAGCAGGAAAGCAGAGCTAATAGCAGATGATATCAAAAGGCTGAGGTGTTTAGTATCTATTTGGCTTCAGTCGTCACTAAAAAAGTTAATGGTGACCAGATATTTAACACAATTAATGTTACCATCAGGGAAGGAATACAAGTCAAAATAGGGAAAGAATATTTAGATAAGTTAGAGGTATTCAAGTCACCAGGGCCTGATGAAATTCAGCCTAAGGTACTTAAGGAACTAGCTGAAGCAATTTCAGAACCATTAGCCAGTATCTTGGAGAACTCATGGAGGATGATGGGTGAGGTCCCAGAGGACTGGAGAAGGCAAAATATAGTATCTATCATTAAAAAGGGGACCAGGGCTGCATGGAGGTTTTTGGGAGCCCAGGGCAAAATCTGAAACTGAGGCCCCCACCCTTCCAAAAAATTTGCAGCCACAGAAATCATTAAACCAACAGTGCAAAAACACTGAAGGGAGGCCAGTGTGGGAAGGGGAGTTGGAGAGCAAGCCTGTCCTGCACTCACTCTGTAGCAGCAGCTCCTGTCTCATGGGGCTGGGCTCAGCTCCCTGCATCAAGCATTGCAATCTGAAGCATGGCACTGCAGCACCACTCAAGTTTGGCCCAGCCAACCCCCTGTCATGAGGGAGGAGTGGCTAGGCATAAACTGAGTGGCACTGTGACCCAGTGCACCAAGTTGCAAAACCACTTGGTTTGGGGGGCCCCTCTCCAACAGAGGGCTTAGGGCAAACTGGTTCTTTTGCCTGCCCCCACATGGGCGGCCCGTAAGGGAAACAAAGAAAACACAGGGAATTATAGACCAGTCAGCCTAACGTCAATACTTGGAAAGATACTGGGACAAATTATTAAAAATCAATTTGTAACCAACTAGAGGATAATAGGGTAATAAGTAATAGCCAATATAGATTTGTCAAAACCAAATCATCTCAAACCAACTGAATTTCCTTATTTGACAGGTTTACTGGTCTAGTAGATAGGTGAGAAGCAGTAGATGTGATATATCTTCATTTCAGTGAGGCTTCTGACATGGTCCCATATGATATTCTCATAAGCAAGCTAGGAAAATGTGGTTTAGATGAAATTACTATAAGGTGGCTTCAAAACTGCTACAAAGACCACACTCAAGAGTAGTTATCAATGTTTTGCTGTCAAACTAGGAAGGTGTAGCTAGTGGGTAAGAAAGCTGTTGTCAAATTGGAGAGTCCAGATGACACAACAAAAATTATTAAAGGTTTAGAAAAGCTGACCTATGAGGAAAGGGCATGTTTGAGCAAAAAAAGACTGAGTGGGGCCCTGAGAACAGTTTTCAAATATGTTAAAGGGTATTATAAAGAGGACAGTAATCAGTTGTTCTCCATGTCCACTGAAGGTAAGACAAAAAGTAATCACCTTAATCTGCAGCAGGGGAGATTTAAGCTAAATATTAGGAAAAACTTTGTAACTATAAGGATAGTTAAGCATTGGAATAGGCTTCCAAGGGAGGTTGAGGAATTCCCATCATTGGTGGTTTTTAAGAACAGGTTGGACAAGGGATGGTCTAGGTTTACTTGGTCCTACCTCAGAGCACGGGGATTCACTAGATGTCCTCTCAGGGTCCCTACTAGCTCTACATTTCTTGGATTCTATATTAAGATATTGTGCCAATATAATATTCCAATGCATTTTACTATGGTAAAGTCTGCAACTTTTCATGTGCTACCTATTGATGGAAGAAAGACTTCCCTATCAGATAAATATATAATTTAGAGATTAGAGTACAAGTGATGATTAATCACTAGAGCTGACCAATTTTTTTTCTAATGAAAAGGGGGTTTATTGTTGTTTTTCATGAAATATTGTCAACTTTGTAGAAATGTTTGTCTTTTTTACAAAATGATTAGTGAGTTTTTTCTCCAACATATTTATTAAAAAGTTATTAAAAACATTGTTGAAATGGTTATCAATTTTTTCATTTATTAAAATGCAGGTTTTCAGTAAACAAAACATATTTAAAAAAAAAACTTGTGAAAAATTTAGAAAATAAGTTTCAATTTTTTTTACCAACTCTAATCATTACTCTTTCTTACCGCCATCAGAGATTCCACAGACACATTTTCAACTCCGGAGCCAAAGTCAACTTTTGCAACATCAGTGCCTAAATTTATTACTTTGATTTGGGATTGCCCTTCTTTAGGAAAATCTGGAAGAGTTTTCTTGATGAAAAAGAGTGAAATAAATTAAACAGTAAGTAATATAATATAATGTATAATCACAATGACCTTGGTACTTATGAAGAAAATTAACATCTGCACGACAAATACCTGTGATTAACACATATGGTGACATGTTTCTGTATGCTTCCTCACCCTTTATACTAGAAAGCCTAAGAA
Organism: Lepidochelys kempii; assembly: GCF_965140285.1. NCBI lineage: Eukaryota > Metazoa > Chordata > Testudines > Cheloniidae > Lepidochelys > Lepidochelys kempii. The sequence continues at coordinate 99,797,981 of NC_136380.1, forward strand.
AAGGAACTCCTTTTTCTCAGCAAGACTTCTACAACCCCATACACCTACTAACCATTTTCCTTCTGTGGTTTGCTGTAAACATCAGGACCCTTCGGGACTCAGGGTACAGGCATCAAGGGCTCCTAGGCTTTCTCACAGTCTACAACAGACCATATTTCTGAATTCGCTTTCATCCTATCTTCTGTCCCATTTACAACAGGTGGTGACTAACCAGGGTGTAGCCAAAAGTGGGACCCTCCAGCAGGAAGGTATCTGACCCTCTGTGTTCTGGCCAAAGAGAGAAACCAGGCTCCATTTTCACTTCCCACTTATTCTGACAAGAAGAAGCCACCATATTAGTGGATAAAATGGCCGCTGTACCTGTGTGCATTGAGATTTGGTAGCCATATTTATTTTAATTTCTTTCCCACAAGTACTACCCTACCTAGCTTTTAATGTTATCATCTTTTCAATTGTCTGCATATATCACCATAAAAAAAAGCTCTTTGATCTTTTTAAAAAATTTCTATAGGTAGCTAATCATTTTGGGTGAAATTCATAAAGCAAGATGGAACTATACTATTTACACCAGCTGAAGATCTAGCCCTTTAATCTTATCTTTAACAAGCAGTGTTGAAAGTAAAACTCATTCTATTCCAATGGATTCACACATTAAATCAACAGCGTTTCACTCTTAATTTGTGACATCACATAGCTCTGGGGTTGTGTCACACTTACCCTCCACTCAAAACAAATCAAAAAGGTCAGATATGCAAAAGAATTCCTGAACAAACCAAACAATTAAGTCTTCTGATTTTAAGCTCTGAACTTCAATTAAAAACCCATAACAAAGACAGATATGAATATGCTGTTGAGGAACTCGTTTAGCTTATTAATTTTATCATAGATCACATTACATTCCATAACACATATATACCAATACGTGCCCTTCCCTCTATTTTTTATAAAAACATTCTTGGTTAATTCATATAGAAAGAAATTATTAATTGCTATGGTTTGGACCATTTGCACTCTCACCAAAATCTGCATAGTAATTAAAAAGCTAAATAGCAATATCATCATTTGGTTGTGTTTGGCTTAACTTACATCAATTTGAACTTGTACCAGTGCAGCAGCAACAAAAGCTAGAGATGCAAGAAACATACCAACTGTAATCTTCCTTAGGGGCCTAGTATAGCAACAAAAAACATGAATTTTAGGAGTAGTTTTAATCCAAAAACTCAGCTGTGATTTTCTATTTCATTATGGAGAACATTAAGATAACCATTGTTAGTATATTATTACCCTGTGAGTACTGATATGGTTACAGAAGATACCCTGTTATGCCTTACATATCTCAGTGTTAGTTCCCAGTTACCCTTTAGGGAAATCTAGACCCCTTGAAATTACATCACTAGTCTGTTTAATAATCTGTTGCTCAAGATCTATATGGCTCATTTCTATGATTAGCCATCATCTGAACAATTATTAGGTTTGCACAGTTGACCTAAAAAGTCTGATTTACTCAGAAAGGGAACTTAACACATTTAAGTCTGCAAAGAATAAAAAGAGCTACAGAAGTGCATAGTTATGGCCTGTACAAAAGGAAGATTACTTATTATGCATATACTACTATGTTAAAATCTGAAAAGTACTGAACTAAAAAAAAATTTGGAGAGATATGGTTTTTAGGTCTAATGACATTTTAAGCAATGATTACATTTAGTACCATGGCAATAAAAGTCAGTTTAGGGCAAACTATTTATTTATGGCATCAAACTATGGCTGTGGAGGGCCCATGTATGAAGGAGCCAAGTAACATTTTCATTCCCAGTAAAGAATATAAAATGTTCTGTCTCTCTAATGTAATCAAAATCTTAGTGGGAAGAGGATGGGAGGGCCAGCAGGTTTGCAATAGGGGAGTTTCACATTCCCACAACAATTTTCATAAATGGATAAAAGCTAACTACAATAAATGGATCAGAAAAGAACAGTACACAGTCAGGAAATTTGATTTTTAAATTTCTTTTACTATTGCTTTATTTGATACTAAATTTATCAATAATTCCCCTACATCAGTTGTGACTGTTTGTTGGGCACACTACAGTTGTAGTACTAGAAACATGGATTGTAGACTTATATAAACTCAATGAGGAAAGCAAGAGAATCAGAGAAAGAACTCAGGAATATACTGTAAATACCAAAAAGAGGGAACTTTAATTTGAAACCCTGTAAAAATTAATTAATTAATTAATGAATCCCAGTAACAAAATTCATGTAGCTTCTTTATAATGGATCACCCCTCCCTAAGACTCAGTTATGAGAGAGCATCTGGCTGAATTCTAGCCTAACTTTATGTCTTCGTGCCACTGAGTCTTAACCTAGAATGACTCCTAAAAATGGAAGACCCATTTTATAGTGTATAGAATTATCTAGACTTGGGGGGAAAGTTCTTTTTTCAATTGAGTTAACTCAAATCAAGCTAACTTAACACACTTAAAAACCCTATTAAGCCAGCTTGATTGAGCTAACTCAGCTGAAAAAAGTACCCTTTTCCCTTAGTTGTTTCAGCCAATGAACCTTTTCCATCTTTCCAAACTGCATTCCTATCCATGCTGTATTGCTAGTAACAGATCGTGCTACATGAAGATATAAATAGCAGCATTCACAACTAGAGCTGATGAGGAAATGGTTTTTCTCTTCCATTAATATTTTTGAGAGTTCAAAATTTTTACCTGTCTTGATTCCGGACAAAAAGTTAAAATCTCAAAAATCCTCGTGAACCAAAAAAACAAATTTTTACCATTTTGGATCAATCAAACTGTTTTGTTTTGATTGATTTTGCCCTTTTTTGCAACTTTTTTTCAGTCTAAATAGTTTAAATTTTGAAAGAAGTAGTCATTTTGAACCATAAAAATGAAATTTTTAATTTTGACACTCTTTTGCCAAACTTTTTTTCTTAACATTTACTTGAGTCAGGAAATTTATTGGACCTGACCCTACTTTGCTAACAGTTTAGTTTTCACTGAATTGTCATTTTTTACAAAAAAGTGATTAATCGAAAAATTCCTGGCCAGCTCTACTCACAACGTAAAGTGCAGTCTAAGATCTACCAGAAAGTATATCTGGCTTCTTCCACTTCTGAGGCAAAAAGATACTCGCACAAGATAGGAGTAACTATGTGTCTATTTTTATAATACAAAATAGAAAGAAAGAATGAAGAAAGGAAGAAACCAGGATGAAATCCTGGTTCTCTTGAAGTCAGTTTGATTTATGGCATTGACTTCAAAGGGGGCAGGATTTCATCTCCACTCTGTCGTTTGCCCCCCTGCAGCTGGGTTCTCCTTCTCTTTGTTCTTGGAGCTTTATATATGATTGCAACTAAGTGGTTCAGAAACATAAAATACTTTTTATATTAACTCATTATTAATAGTTCTACACCTTGGATTTCCTTATCTTAGTGAAAGCTTGCTCTGTCACAATATTATCAACACAGCACTTTAAGATAAATCATTAAAATACACTGAAAGATTAAATCAGGCATATGAATTAACTTACGTGAAATTGATGTGGCATTTTTTAATTAAAGGATAAACCACAGTGTCTACAACTGGGACCATAATAACAATCAGAATCGGGTTCACGGTCTGTTGGATGTAAAAATCCAGAAAAAGAAGTTAAGCACTTTTCAAAGTCTTTTTTTAAATAGTGATTTAAAAAAAAGTCTTTGGGGAGTATTTAAAAATATCACAAATGTAGTTTAGTGTACCTGCATCTGGTCTGGCTGGATCTGAATAGCTCCCTAAGGAAAAGAAAAGGTAAATATATTTTAACATTAGAAGACTAACAAAATGCATAAGAACAAATTAAATGTGAAAAAATCTTTAAAAATTTAAGATAAAGTAACCTACAAAGTTTCCATCCATTGTTGTGGCTTGTAATGTCCATCTTGATCCCTTAATAAAGCAAAATCATAATGAAATTCTACAATAAAGCAGTCTGCTGTAGTTACTTCTGAATTTTTTTAGAAAGGGAAGAATAGAGAGGGTGGGGAATCAATAATAAAGTAAGACAAAAACTTTTCTTAAGATTACTTCCTTACTATTCTCTGTCAATCTTTGATAAAGGTGTGATCCTGAACTACTAAAGGAAAATGTTGGACTTGCAATGGGGTCTTTGGAGAGCAGCTTTATGGCTGTCTTCCACAGTGTCTGCACTCAGAGAATCCTCCTCCAGACAGAACTGGGGCTTTTAGAGGCCTTTTATGCTGCTCTGGTCTTTTTTACCCAGCATATAAGAGCTGGAACCGAGATGAGGATTTTATCTTTAATATTTTTGCTGACATTGTGTCAACTTAGATTTATTTTGTAATATATATGTTTGAAATATTAATTGATCATACAGGTAAAACTTTACAAGAAGCAGTTAGTGTATAATAGAAGAGATAAATAAAATAACTTAATAGGTACAGTATATGAATAACTGTGAAATTCATAAGTACCATTTTTCATTACCACCAATTTAAATTCTGCCCACTGATTTCATAACGTAATGACTGAATATAATTGTACATGTACTTACAAAAAAATTACATTTTTTTTCTACCTTACCTGCTGATCAAAGAGTGCCCAGAACATGGGGAGAGGAATATACAGGAAAAGCACCTTCAAGACCATCTTAATTTGTGTAATAAGTCGTTTCTATAGTGCAGAACAGTAAATAAAAAAGTTGCTAAAAATAGGTAAATTCAACTAAACCACAAGTTTTATATATATATATATATATATACTAAGACTATTACTATTATTCATATTTTACTCATACTATTGCTATTCATATAATATTTTAATTCATATTAGAAATAAAGGTCCTGATCATGCAAGACTTAAACACTTGCTAAACTTTACAGATTGTAGAGTAGTGCTTTAGACTTCAATGGAATTATTTACAGTCCTTTAAAGTTAAGCACGTGTGTAAGTCTTTGCACTACTGGGGCCTAAATTAAAGTGAAGGGAATAAACGGACAAAACGTGTGCAGGTGTGTGTGTGAAGAAAGGACAAGGGGGTTATGTAAATAAAGTCCACTGTTACTCAGTAAGGTCTCTACATATATGTGATGGTTACATTGAACTAGACTTTGTTTTTGTTAGTTTGTATTATTTATCTGATTTCTGATAGGTGATGTTGCAGAAACAAATTTTTAAGAGGGATTTGAACGATGAGGTGGTTCTGAGGAGCGTTTTCAATGAATGGGGGCTATGTATAAGATGTCATGTAGGCAGGAATCAGAGAAGAAACAGAAGGAAGGTTGAGATTTGTGTCACCATTGAAAAATCATCAGGGAGTGTGGGATGCCACCTAAAAGGAGACATAGATTGGGGCTGAATAGCTGTAGGGCTTTAAAAGCCATGACAAGGAGTTTGAACTCAGTATGGATTACCAGTGAAGGGATGCCATATTATAATAAAGGCCCTGTGCAAAGCAACACATTACTGCATTGGTTACACTTGATTCATATTTTCAAGCTTATTTTCACAAGCATGAGGGCTAGGAACCTCAGTTTGTGTGAATTGTTATAGGTCATTGGTTTTGAGGAGCCTATGACAATTTCACCAACTGAGAATTTGCCCCTATTATATTTTTTTAATGTAAGCTTAGATTCACACAATTCTGCAGCTTGGAGTGGATTCACGGACAAATTTCATGACCATGGAGTCCACTGGGCATTGACTACAATCCTCATTAGTGTAATGTGCATTGTTCACATGTGTTATCATATATATTGTGTGTTTTCATTCAAAGTGTATTTTGAAGCTGGATCGTTTATATTAAGGCCATAAAATCTACATTGGAGATAAAATACTTGGTATCATATTGAAACTGCTACCAGGTAATTTTAAGTATTTGTTCTGAGAGAAATATAATTATGTTCAGCCCACTAGAGTTTCCTCAGTGCAGTATGTGATCATGCACAGAGCCCTGATACCTGGAGGACAATCTGAAGTTACATTAAGCCATGATGGTAACCATCCTGTCTTGTTAGAGCAGTAAGATCTAGCTAGAGCACTAGCTTCTGATTACTGTAGACAGACACAGCATTAGCTCCCCTTGTATTTGGTATGGGGTTGCGTAACTAGTGAACAAGGCAGATGGAACAAAAAAGAAAAAAGGGAGGAAGGCATTATCTATCTATCCATGCACATGTGCTCGTGTACACACAAATGATACTTACATCATACTTTTCACTAGCCCAGTCCAGCCAGTGTTCTCTTGTGGGGAATTGTTTGCTGCGATGCTGAAACCTGTTTTTGACAGCAAACTGTGAAAAGAACATTAATAAATTTGTATTAATTACACTGAATACCATTTAAACATGACGCAACAAATATTTGTAACTATAAGGTTAAAGTGACTTATTATAATAAGAGAAACTTTCTTTCAGAGCAATTTATATTCTTCAATTTATTTTTAATTTATTTTTATTATTATTAAAAGGTGAATGTTTCTATGAAACTGTTTTAAACACTTGAAGGAAGTGTTCTGCTATATGTCTCATATGTTGTGGATTCAGTAAAACAGTCCCAATATCAGAAGAAACCAAGCAGTTCAGAAAAATAGGTATTGCCTCTTAACGCTGGGTGCTGCTGACAATTCTCTGAGGCCTTGTCTACACAGGTTTTTGCAGAGTACACTTTCAGTGTTTAATAAAATAAGAAGATAGTTTCAGTTTTACACAGCAATTCTTCAGAATGGAATTACACTTTAAGGATAAATTTTGTTTACATGAAACATTAATATGTATTTTCTAATGAATTCCTCATGCCAACAAAAAATATTACGTAGCTGTGCTAGAGTTATACTGGCAGACCTGTATGTGGGGAGCGCAGGACTGGAATAACAGGGGAGTACTACAGATCAGGATTGAGGGAACCTGCATTAAGCCCCACTGAAGTCTCTGCCACAGCTGGGCCCTGATCTTGCTTGAGGCCTCAAGGAATCATGATAATACAACTAAGTAATTACATAATAGTAACTAACATTTACTGAAATTAAGAGACCTTAGCAGCTGGATTGTTTAAAAGTGGATGATTTGAAATCAAGTCAACACAGGATAATTTAAGGTGTGTGTGTGTGTTAGGCTCAATTAAGAAAAACAAATAGAAATCAGAGTGAATATCAAAAACTCAGAATCTTCTTTTACACCAAAAGATCAGATTAATTGTGACAGAAATAATTGCAACATTATGGTGGAATTTTACTCCTGACTGAAATGGAATAAACAGTTTGCAAATTACAAAGTTTATAAGGAGTACTTGTGGCACCTTAGAGACTAACCAATTTATTTGAGCATGAGCTTTCGTGAGCTACAGCTCACTTGGATGAAGTGAGCTGTAGCTCACGAAAGCTCATGCTCAAATAAATTGGTTAGTCTCTAAGGTGCCACAAGTACTCCTTTTCTTTTTGCAAAGACAGACTAACGCAGCTGTTACTCTGAAACCTACAAAGTTTATGAATGTCATAAAAATTATCAATAGGTAATAAAGACCAACTCCATTTGAAAAGTCCAGCCACGCTTTTCCAGGTAGTCTGGCATTACTTACTCCAATGCATTTGGAAACCTGGAGCATTATATTGCCTTGAGGATGAGCTTTCTTGTACATTTTGCTTCCAAGTATGAACACTACTACAATGAGTAAACAGAAAAGCATTTCAGGATTGACTGAAACTAGAGGAAAATACTTTAGTATACAAAATATAATGACAAAGAGGTTAAAACAAACCAAGCCTGAGTGGGAAACAGCATTTTAAAGAGCAATAAAACAGTTATTAACATATTTTTTCAATTAATTTTTAATCAATCTAATATACTTTATCAGATTTGTAAACAGATTCTTATGCAGTCCTTATTCAGGCAAATATATGTTGTCTTCAATGGATAGGAAGTTTGCCTGAGTAAGGACAAAAACAAAACAAAACACATAGGGGCCTTAGGTCTGGGTCTGCTGTATTTTACTAATACAACCTCTAATTAAAGATGTAATTTTGGAAGAGCAAGTGTATTGGATAGTGCAGCTATTTTATCCTCTATGGAACTCTGAAAGGCTTCTTATAACAAAATAATTCCTTGGTCTTTGGACTGCAATGCTCATTGAGCAGTGCAGCTGGTAAAATGCAGTGTTTTTTCACAATCAAGTAAATGGTTAGATACAGAAGGACAATGCAATATTTCACCAGTGCATCTGCAATTACTGATTAATATATTTCTATTCTATTTCTATTCTGTGCTCATCTTAATTTTGGATATTTGATGAAAGCTTTGAAAAACCTCCCTTATTTAAAGCTTTCACATTTATTTACTGCCCATGAATGCTCCTGATAGTACCACATAAACTAAAGCAAACTGTGTCATGCAGAACATTTAGGGTTTATTTGAGGTTTTGTCATGAACACAGATAAGGGGCAGTATGTTCTTGTGCTGCCTCTGGAGCTGCTCTCATGGAAGTTCCCCCGCTGCTCCAGGGAGGGAGTAAACTGCACCAGGTCTATAGTAGGAACAGGGCAGGCTCCCTGAGATGCTGGCACAGCAATGTACATTGTGGGGGGTGGAAACAAGGGTCTGTCCACTCCCATCCACGTGCATGAAGAGGGATGTAATAGATCTGTGGATCTTGCTTCTCCTCTGGTGCAATCACCCACGATGTGGGTAGCTGGTGCAGGGGCACATGGGGACACATCTTGCACTCCCTTAAGGTCTGGCACTGCCACGCAGGCCAGGCCACAATTTGACCCTTAATAGTAAAACTATTTTTATTAGACAATTTCTCCTTAATTGTCAGATTTTGATTTGACTGCTATTTCCAGAGCAAAGGTACCAAGCCTAACCCTTCATTTGTGCCTCTAATATGAGATCTCTCTTACCCCCAATCAGGTTTTGGGATGTTGTGAGGGAGTCAGGACTAGTAACCTGAGGAGATGTACTCCATCAATTTTCTACTTTAATATTTCTGCCATAGTTTGAACCTTGTCCATAACGCTATGTAACCCCTGATCAGTGGTACATAAATGTATATTTATACTTTCCCTTTCTAGACTGCAGCAGCACACCCAAGCAATTACAACACATGGAGCTCTCTACCGTGCATATATATTTCTCTGTATGATGTTAATCTGCAGTAATGCAAATGTTACCTCAGGAACTTTGGATTATAAAGAATAAGGCAGCCTCCCCCTTTAACTCCACATTTCTAAGCAAATAGTTTTATTTGCCCTTCTCGTATAAAAAGTGGCCAATATAATAAAGATAATTTATGCAGTAAATAAAATGGAAAACATGCAACATACTCAATGAAACAGCCATGAGTGCAGCAGGCACTCCAAAGGCTAGTGGGTAACACTTTTGCTTGGTGTGAATTCCACATTCTTCACCTGAAGGAAATAAAACAGTGTTAGGAGTTTTGTATACTAGTGTCAGCTAACATTGAAGCTATAAAATTTACCTATGAGTATAGCCTGCTAGCAACTAATCTGTCTTGCTCTGACAGTTTAGTCAGCTTTCTAGTCAAACCATTATATAAAGTCCTATCTTTCTTCCTTTGGTTGACTCTTCCTGTTCAAACCGCAGAAGGCATTTTCAATGGTATATCAGCAAAGAAGGGTCTCATATATTTTTTCATATGCTCATCTGCCATCTATCCTAGGAAGGATAGCAAATTGTGTTAACTAATAATAAAATGACAGCAACGAACTGGAACAGAATACCAGAAATCAAAAGGTCCAAGTCTGAGCTACACTTATTTGGGATCATTTGTACAATTCACTTATGGCTTTGCCATTCTTGAGAAAGCAGCCATTCCAAAGTCATGACAATAAAACCTATAATCCATCATACAGCAAAACACATACTCCACTTACATATGTATGCGTGTGCATGTCTGAATAGTCACTACACTATATAATCAGAGTTAAACATAGGAAGGAAGGACAGAAAAACAAGTATATTTAATCATGTACAGTTTATTAAGGAATGAACCCAGATACTGGTAATTTAGAATTTGCTTTATATTTAGCAGGATGTCACTTCCATTAAAAAAAAATCACAGAGACCTTCATAATTAGAACACATAAAAACTTCCATTTTGATATTAGTAAAATTTTGACTTAATTTGTTGTATATTTTAAGTGTGTATGTGTCTATATATTATGTATGTGTGCATCTTTTGTAATACCCTTAAGCCTCTGAATAAAAAGCTCCCTTTCTTCTTTCCTTTCCCTCCCCCCCACAAAAGAGAAATCTAATGATACTCTTTTCCTCTCCTTTTTTTGTGATTTTAGTGGTGATTTAAAAGATGCTGTGTTAAATATCACTGTAGAACAAAGCCTTCTTTGAGCTACAAAAGAGTCACAGTGCTGGCTTCCCCACCTTCCTATCAGGTGTGAAAGTAGTGCAGTCTCCATGGTCATTCAACTTTTAGCCTCTCTGAGACTGCAAAGAAAGATGCCAATTAGCATCAACTATGACAGTGAGGTTTTACGATACTGACATTTCTACATGAGAAATAAGCTGAAACTATAAACATGTCTCATAAGCCATCAGATGGTAATGACTTCTGGGTGGACTCAAAGTAATTGCCTAAAACTAAAATACCTTTATCCAGTACTAATCCAATAAGTGAGCCAGCCCCGCTGCCTTATTCTTTTTGCTCTGCTGTTTAACCAGTTTGTAGACAACATCAGTGCAAGTTTACCTCTGAGAACTGGAGTGATTATAGTAGAGAGGAGACTTCCAGCATTAACAGACAAATAAAATAGAGAGAAGAATTTACTTCTTTGTTTTTCCTGCAGTGAGAGTAAGAAAATAAATTTTAAAAGAACTATTTAGAACGTGATTAGTCAGTATTATGTTGATCAGACTCTGCTGGCCTAAATTACAATGTAGGATTGGAGTCAGCTCAATAATTAGTACTGATGACACAGTGTATGTATTTGTAGAGAACACAGTAGTAGTATCTAGCTCTTCTTTTGGACACCCAAGTACCAGAGCAATGGGCACCATCTGAAGATGTATATTTATTATTATTAAAAAATGAAATATGAGTCCAACTATGTTTGAAAAATATTGTTACCTGTTCCTCTTCAAACTGATCTCCACCAAATGCTGATACACAGGGCTTGATTCCACCAGTACCAAAGGCAATTAAGATCAGACCAATCATAGACAGACCACTGGGGAAGGGGGAAAATGTCACTCGGTTTACTTTAGTATAGGTAAAGGAACATCACACAAGGAGAAATGCCCATGCTTGCTAATAGCAAGAGCATTAAACAAAGAAATTCTTAACTGTGTCCTAACATTCAAAAATGTCATTGACCAGTTTCTGGTCTATATATGCCACTGGGTTGGCTTGAAGGAAATGTAATGGGCTGGAAGAATTACCCCAGTGCAGGAACAGCATAGTGCTGAGTTAAGCAGCCCTACACTGCCCCGATTAGATGCACCAACTTGGAGGGCATGCTGGGGCCAGGGACACAAGGTGGTGCATTAGCGATGGAGGTACAATTGTAGCACTAAGCACTATGGGGATTCTGGACTTCAGAGAGCCTATAGGCAGCTCACCCAAAGCTGCAGTAAGTTAAAGCAGCTCTTGGGGCTGAGCTACGTTATACCGGGGCCATTTCAGGCCCTGCAGCAGCCCAGAATGCAGGCAGTAGAAAGGTGGCATAAAACCATCTTTTCCCCTGCTCATCCTGGCCTGTGCTTTCTGTGCTGGAAGTGCAGGATAGTCTCTAGCACATGATATTCTGCTGTGCCAGAAAGCAAAGATAAAGTAATGAACTTTAGCTTGTTCTTAAGATATTCTTTCTTGGCTCATTTATCTGGGAGAAATACTCTATTTTATTCAGGAGTCTGATATACTTTCCTTGGAAATCAAGATATAGTTTTATGAAGCAAAGTGAATGGTGTCGTATGTTGCATAATATATTTCTAGATGTTAAAATTCCAGCTCCAAAATCAGATGAAAGTAAAATAGGATATTTTATTAACTACACAGTTTCAGAGAATCTATTTTGCACAGACCTTGTGCAGTGATGAAAATCTGTAGTCTGACTAGCAAAACTCACAAAATGTATAGTTCATATTCAAAATAGAGTTAGTCTGTCTTTGTAGTCATTCTCTTACAGAGTTCAGATTTAAAATAACATTTGAATGAAAGAGGTTTGCCTTGAGGTAAATGACTGCCTCACTTAAATTAAGTGAAATCAGTATGGTTTGAATTTTGCACATATACTGTGAAACTTTTCAGGTGCATAAAAATAAAAGGGAGAAACTGTTTAAGTAGTTAACTTCATAGGTTCTCTTCTCTAAAACTGTGCAATCTTGGGGAAATTGATTGTGTAAATTCAAGCTGCTCTAGGGCAGGTTTTTAAGCAGCAGATCAATATAAATTTCAGTGGTCTTTGCCACATTATAGGGGTCATATAACAACATGGATATGACAGCTTCCTTATAAAAGTAGCAGTAAATAAGGAGAAGCTGATCATTAGACAATTTAAGTAACAAGTACAGTAAATTAAAGAACTAAATTATTCCATCATGCATTAATCTGGAAGACAGAAATGTGTAATGCAACTTACATGTGTAATGGAATGTTATCAGGAATTCCATCCCTGTTATAGTCTGTCAAGTCATTTATGGAACTTACTGCCATGACCGTCTGTCCAATGGTATAAACAATGGACAGGGAGACAATGGTCCTGTTGTAAAGGAAGAAGACAGAAAATATGTTTTTTTAGCTGCACAGCTAACTCAGATTTCTTTCTAGTTCACAAGAATGTTTCAGGCAGAAAGATAATTGGTTAGAATAAACAGGATGAATAAATCCACCATGAAATAGCTATGAGAATCTTATCACAAGATACTGTAAATATATCAAAACATTTCCTGAATAATAAACAATTTATCCCATACCAGTTATACTTTTGATACTTTATTTTAAAAGTAATCTCCTCTTAAGCAAAATAAATAATTTAATTATATTCCTTAATTAAATTAAAGTAAGGTAATGAGACAAAATATATTAGAAAAAAGGTGTGTATTCACGCATGTTATTTAACATCTACATATTGTGATTGCACCATCTGCCAGTGCTTCAGTGATTTCCTCTTTAATAACCAAGTGAGGAAAAAAAGTAATATTGTGAAATTTAAATGGAATATATTGTGAAATTTAAATTGTATATGCATTCTACCTACAATATTCAACCTATGCTCTGGGTGCATAACTATTTATAGTTTTCTAATTTTCTTCATTGAAACTGAAGTGGGAAAATAATGAAAACTACACATAATGAGAATAGCCCATTAGCTGGTTCGCTTAGATTAAAGTGTATTCATCTATGAAAGACTAAAATATAAGACTAGCATCAGGATCGTAGTGCTGACTGCTAGCACCAAACATGACTTTCTCTGTTGCCATTGCATTGGGCAACTGAGTGTGCATATTGTAGTGTGATCGAGAAACTCATAACTTTAAACTTATGTCCATTCTTGTTTCACAAAGCCCTTAAACATGTTCTTTACTTTAACTTCAATGGGACTTAAACATGTGATTAAAGTTAATCATGTGATTAAATGTTTTGCTGAATGTTTTCTTAGTACAAATCCACAGACATCTACATTTGTCTCTAATCTCTGTCAGTTATAATAATTTTAGGTATTAGTCTTAACGACAATGGGAAAAACATTTCAGATAGGAGCGAGACTTTGTCTGAGCTGACAGTGAGAAAATCTTGTTGCTGTTCTTTATTTGGGAGGTTCAGATACTACAGTGATGAGGACCATATAAGCAATAGAGAGACAATTTATGCCAGGGGTGGCCAAGCTTACTTACCCTCTGAGCTGCACATGACACTCTTCAGAAGTTTGAGAGCTGGGGCACACCTGCTGGGGTTCAGGGCTTCAGCCCCACTCCTGCTGAAGTCTGAGCCCCAGCAGACATACCCCACAGGGCTGAAGCCCTGAGACCCCCACCCCTTCCTGTTGGGCAGAAACCCCGACCCTAGCACCCCACTTCAAGGTAGAGGTCCTGAGCTCCCCCCACCCCTGAATCTGGTAGGTGGAGAATGGGAGGGTACCTCGGAGGCTCCACGAGCTGCATTTTAACTGTAAAAGAGCCGCATACCACTCACAAGCCATGGTTTGGCCACTCCTGATTAATGCAATTGGTTCTGTATAATTTACTTGTATGTACAGCACATTTCAAAAATGCTATGTATCCTCTTCCACAGACTAGAGCTCCCTGTCCAACAAAGTATGGAGGAAGTCTCTGAGGGTACTCCCACACAGAGATAGTGTACAGGTACAGTGGATGGGTTACTTGAGGATTGACCCACCATGATATTAATGCTATAATTATTAGTACTTTGGCTAACCTCCACACAGTCCTGTCTGTTAACCTTCCTCATGAATTTTACAGTGTAGTTTTTTGCTTTAAAATGACACAAAAGCATATTTTAGAAGTAAATCAAAAGTTTTATATTATTGCCACTTGCCAAGACTCAAGTTCCAGGTTCCAACGGAGTAATCCAATTGAACTCATAGTAAGCCTTTGCAAGATCAGGGATTTAAACAGTGTGCTACTTTAGACCTCTAAGTCAAACATTTAGGTGCAACGGGCAATCACAACCTCCTGCTTGGCTGCCACATAACCCTGTAGATGCCTATGTTTCCCCCATTAAAGTCTTCAAAGAGCTACATTTCAGTGGCTGGGCATGCACACAGCTGACTAAATCTTGATACCAACCAGAAGATTGGTGCCTAACTAACTCCTAAGCTTCAGTGGGACCAGAAACTATGCATTGCTGGACTATCTTGCCTTCAGGGCCTGATCAGGTAGGCATGCGCAAAGCACACCTAAACCCCCACAAAAGACAAAGACAACAGAGATGCCCTCACCCCTTATAACCTTTAGTTTAGTGGTTAGCACACCCACCCAGGACTTTGGAAACCCAGGTTCAAATCTAACCTCTGCCTGAGGCAGAGAGAGAATTTGAATGTGGATTTTCCATTCCAAGGTGAATGTCCTAACCACTGGGCTATGTAGTAGTCTGGGGCAGATCTCTCCTGTTGAAGCTGTTCTACTGTGTATAAATAATTAAATATTCAGCAAAGGAATTAGAACTTGGGTCTCCCACTTCCCTGGTGAGTGCCCTACCTGAATCATTCTCACACTCTCTCTGTCCCAGTGAACATTTCTGTCAGTGACTCAAGCTTTTCCTCACTTCCAGTTCTGAGTGAAACCTACTAAAACTTGAAGCCTCTCTACAAATCTGAATTCACGAACACCAGCTCCTGACAGAGTATTCTTGAATCCCGAGGGTGGTTTAAAACACTCTTTCCCTAAAGCAACAGTTGGAATGTCATTGTTTTTTTCAGTCATGCCTTCATTTGATTGTTTTTCTTTTTAAATAAGCACTCACATGAACTTTCCCAGCCAGGAGTCAGCAATGATTGCTCCAAGGATTGGAGTCAAATAGCACAGAGCAACAAATGAGTGGTAGATGGCTGTAGATAGGTTATCATCCCAGTGGAGAAAAAATTTGAAGTACAGAACAAGCACAGCTAGAAGGGGGAACAAAACAATCTGTTAGGGAGGTGATAATCAGTAACTGAAACCAAAAGTGGGTGAAGATTGAAAAGGAAGTTACCTCGCATTCCATAGTAGGAGAATCTTTCACAGAACTCATTGATGACAATGAAGAAGATGCTGAGTGGAAAACCAAGGCAACTTGGCTGAAGGGGAACAATGGTACAATGTGAATTCCAACAAAGCCATGAAATGTATAAAGAGGATAATTATCTGGCCACAATCCATAATTCTAGCCCGAGTTAGTACAAATGTTACCAGTTACAGGTCAGTTATCGCATACCAGTGTAGTTAGATCTATTGACTGCAATGGAGCTAGGCAAAACTGTAATTGAATAAAAACTTCATATATTGCATATTTGGGGTGCTAGGCTTCTAATGTCTACAGTAGTTCTGACTAGTATCCCAAAATATGCAAAACATTGTTATTATTCAATTACAGTTTTATATTAAAATCTAGTGACATTTTTAGAGCTCTCTTTTCAGGTGCAAATGATGAACCTTTAGTGTTGGACTAAAGCAAATCTTCCAGAAAGACAACCAGTCTTGATATGAAATCATCAAGAAGAGAAAGAGAATCCTCCACTTCCCTTGGTAGTTTGTTCCAGTGGTTAAACACCCTCACTGTTAAAACATTTGTGCCTGATTTCTGATTTGAATTTGTCTGGTTTTAACTTCCAGATATTGGTTCTTGTGTGCCTTTTCCCACTAGATTAAAGAGCTCTGTAGAACCCAGTATTTCCATCCAGTGAAGGTAAAGTTTAGGCATGCAAATACATGAGTATATTACTGTGAGTATTTGCATGCTGGATCTTTTAAGCCGTAAGAGTTGATGATTCATGAATTATTGAGTTGCATGCTGAGTACTAAGGTGAGAGCAACAGAGTACAAAATTAGGCAAATACAACCAATATATGTGCACAGATCTTTAAAAACCTTTTGTTTGCTAAAATGCTCTGCATAATGGTTAACGTTTTTGAGCCAATAATCATTATTGTTTTATCTGCCCTGAAACTGGAACCTGTAAGCTCTTTTATACACAAACTGAAATGCTATCTAGTATATTTTCACTGTGACTTTGACAAGTACCTCTGTGCCATCACCTAAAATGTTGTTTTGTACCTCTACAGGATAATAGAGTAGTATGAATCATAACAGATACATCTACATCTCAGCAGCAACAGCATACTAGCTTCACAAACTACTGGGCCATATCTTAACTCTGGCCTTCTCAGTGTCAGTACAGTCCCACAAATATAGTACAGATCTAAAATATGGGCTAACTGAAAAAAATATACAAGATCTGGATTTTTAGCTATAAATATAGGAATTTTTCTATCTACCAAATTAAGAGAAAAGGATTCCAATGGGGAATGGAAAACAGATGGATAACAAAAGGTGTTTGAATCCAAACCTATAGGAACAGGAGACAGTATATTCCATGCAAGGCCAAAACACAACCTAAAGCATCCCACATGGAACCTAAAGGCTAATGTGACGGGCACTTTGAAAATGTCTCAATAGAATGCATCTTGTCCTCTTGCCATAACTACAGGGCAAGGATAAAACTGATCAGCGGCAGGTTTTTATTGCTGGTGACAATGAACATGCAATTTCTCTTAATCTATCTAGGAGTTTTAATGTAGATGCAGATAGGATGACTGTTTAATTTTGATAACATGATTTACATGTATGAATGATGGTCAGGTACCAACCAGTTTTCAGTACAGTCCTTTGTGTCTCAAAATGTGGGCATCTCTGCTATAAATCATAATTTATCAGAGCAGTACAGCTTTTGTTACTGAACACTACAAGGTAACTACAGTACCTTGAAAATAGAAAAGCTGAAACAGTGTCACAAATTATATTTTAAAATGAGTTTTCTGTGGAGAAACAAGAAAAGGAACAGGAGAATGCTCTAGGCCTTTCATATTTATGCCATGACTATTCATAGCTTACTGTCTATGGGCCTGATCCTGCAAGATGCAGGGTGCTATTAGTTCTGCAGCTTACAGAATGAAATCTTAAGAAAATCTTCATTTGATTTCAATGGAGCTATGTTAATTTACACCTATTGAGGATCAGGTCCTTAGACTTCAGTCAATTCTGTGATTAATACCTTGCTTTTTAAAAATCTTGGAAAGCTTTAGTGTGTACAATAAGAAATTACCTAACTTCTGAGAAGAATTTCATAAACTACAACTTGTTTTGGATATTTCATAGTTCAGACTTCTTAAACTGGGACAATACAGTCTTGTGGGGCTAGCTAGTATAGGGATCACAGGAAATCTTGATACTAAGCCATATAACCCTTGTGGCAAAAGATCAAGTACAGAAGGATCTTTGAATACAGATTAACATAATTGTGTATGTCAGCTACAGTTAGTTAAAGTGAAAAAGATTATCAAATAGTGGCTTTAAAAAGCAATCAATATTAATATGCAGGCTAAATATAAGAGATAATTTAGTTTGAGGTTTAAAAAATCAATTGTTCCAGAGGTCAAGTTTTTCTGGAATTAATTGCTGTTGAAAAGTGGCATTTTGATATTGTTTGATATCATGTTATGAGATTTCAGTAATTTTTATATTTAGACTATTGCAATAATGTTAATAATTCAGATCCAATTCAGTGCAAAGAAAAACAGCCGAAAAAGGTCCAATTGAAAGAAGTTGTACAATGGAAATCCTGCCTGCAGTTAGTGAATTGAGAAGCTTTGGTCAATAGTGGAACTTCTAAACATAGCTCAAATGAAATTCCCACCAATTTGCTCAATTATTAAGGAAGCTAGATATGGAAAGACTTATTGAGTCCACCACATTGGAAGTATAAACTAGTGTCTTTTATCTACCATATTAAAGTGATACTACATTTAAATCCACGGCATTCACAAAAACACAACTCAGTATGATGGTCAGTATCTTGTCAACTGTTATGAATTACATCTGCTGCAGTGATGGGTATGTTCTGAGACATTTTGTAACACTGATCTTGAGTTCAGAGCTGGTTACACTTGCATGGTAATGAGACATTCTTCCAAGAGACTACACTGATGGAAGATACAGTAATGGTAGTCCATGCGCTGGGAGTGAGAAACCTTGTGCTTCATGGAAATAAGTATTCCTGTAAAGATTACAACTGAGAGAGAAATAATAAAAAATGATAAAACACACGGATGGGAAAGAATACATTCAAACTTACTCTAGGCAATTTGTTTTTTATTTTACAGTTTCTTGACAAACTTTGTTGTATTACATTGCATAAAATCTTCAACAAATGAGCAAACAGACCACCCCTTCTACAGACATACCAGAGCAGTCAGATGAACAAAGGTCTTCCTAATATGTAAAGCTCTTGTCCTGCTTAACTACATCACATAACTATGTGTCAGTAGCTACACTTTTTGTAGTGAACGTATTTGCTGTGTTTACATTCTGCTTCATTTTTATTTCAGGATTTTCTCTTTATTTTTTATCCTTGGCCACAAAACTTGACTTTTTTGATAACTGAATTGGATATTGAGATTTAAAGGAAATTGCAATTAGATATTGTTGGGAGCTTCAGAAAGAAAAAAAGTGAGCTCTGATCTCAGTAGAATGGAATCAGGAGTAGCGATAAATGTCTGCACACTCTGTCTGGCCCGGGGAGGTTTGGATACTCTTTTTCAAGCAGTGCTGAAAGGAAGCGGATTTAGGTCAGTTTGAGCATGAGAAAAGCCAAATCCATAAGGTGTGTTAGACTTGGTTACAAACTGCATGAAGTATATAAATACATATGTCTTTTTTTCACACGCTGATAAATAAAACTTTGTCTCACTGAAACATTCTCACTTTAACTGAAACAAATGTGACACAGTGTCAGGTGCTAGGACTCTTCACAGACCACCCTGCTCTTCTTAGCTCACATTTAGGTGTATGCAATGGCTGGGAGTCAAGGTCTGACCTAATACCCACTGAAGTAAGTCAAAAGACTCCCATTGACCTCAATGGACATTGGATCAGGCTCTAAGGCAGTGAGTCAGATTCTCTGCTGATGTAAATGGGTACAACTCAATTGACTTCCGTTGGGGTTATATCCATTCACATCAGCAGAGATTTTGTCTCAGCATGTCTATGTACTATGTTAGGAACAATGGGAATGTTACTTGAATACAACAATCAAACACTTTTCAGAGTTAAAAAAATAAATACTAACCCCATGTTTTCTTTCCATCTTATTTTTCGCTATTAAAAAAAAGAGAGAAACAAATTTATGTAAACTAGGAAATCACATTTCTTACCAAGACAATGGAAAACATAATAATCTTATCTAAATAATAAACACAATACTCTTATTAAGAAATAATCTTAATTAATTTAAACTGTAAATAATTCACTATAAACTTGGTAGTATTCATTAGCCATAAGCATTTTTACAGATAAAATGTATGTACAGGGTAAGTAAACTTTCAGACCTCTATATGTGGCTTTTTATACTCTGAAACACTTGTTTCAAAATTAAATGAAATTGTTTTTGTATTGTGTATCTATAGTAGAGCAATTAAAGTCCCATACCATAATTAGTAAACTCTAAGATATTTAGGTTATGTATCAATTAAAAGGCATTAACTATATACAAAAACTTGAACAAGGAAGGGTTTTGAAAATATAAGTGCAGGCAGTAAACTGAATAAGAAATTTTAAAAAAATAGAAAACAAAAATATTAAGCAAAGTTTGAGTACATACTAAAGCAACCTCCCTATTAAATAGAAACTATAGAGACACAAATTTATTGTTTACTATTCGTAGAAAGTCTCATTGTAAAAATTAGCTCTGAATAATATTTGCCATGCTGCAGTCTGTATGCTTAGGTGTTTTAATGTATCTACATAGGAAAATATCCATAATATTTGAATTTACTTCAGATCATCCTAGTGTTTGAAGTTTGGTTGCCTTTTATTTATCTGTTTAATAGAGAAAAGTGAAATACTTCTGTAATTGGCACAGATTCATATTTGGCATCATTGTTTGGATACTTAGTCCAGTGCAAAGGAATATGAAATTGAAAACAAGTTCTAAAAAGAAAATTATGATATTTTGTACAGACTGAAAAAAAAATTTAAAATATGCTTTCAGCCAGCAGGGAACAAATACTAATATTTCAGTTTACTAGTAAGATGAGGAGAGCTAAGAAATACACAAGAATGTAGGAGTCCCAAGATTCATACATAGCTCAAATGGAAAACAGTCATGAACAACACAAGACAGCATCACACATACAGTAAAGCTTGTTCAGACCATAAAATCATCACTAATCCAGGAAGAAAAGGAGGACTTGTGGCACCTTAGAGACTAACCAATTTATTAGAGCATAAGCTTTCGTGAGCTACAGCTCACTTCCTCAGATGCATATCGTGGAAACTGCAGCAGGCTTTATATATACACAGAGAATATGAAACAATACCTATTCCCACCCCACTGTCCTGCTGGTAATAGCTTATCTAAAGTGATTTCCAGCACAAATCCAGGTTTTCTCACCCTCCACCCCCCCACACAAATTCACTCTCCTGCTGGTGATAGCCCATCCAAAGTGACAACTCTTTACACAATGTGCATGACAATCAAGCTGGGCTATTTCCTGCACAAATCCAGGTTCTCACATCCCCCCCACCCCCATACACACACAAACTCACTCTCCTGCTGGTAATAGCTCATCCAAACTGACCACTCTTCAAGTTAAAATCCAAGTTAAACCAGAACATCTGGGGGGGGGGGGGGGGTAGGAAAAAACAAGAGGAAACAGGCTACCTTGCATAATGACTTAGCCACTCCAAGTCTCTATTTAAGCCTAAATTAATAGTATCCAATTTGCAAATGAATTCCAATTCAGCAGTTTCTCGCTGGAGTCTGGATTTGAAGTTTTTTTGTTTTAAGATAGCGACCTTCATGTCTGTGATCGCGTTACCAGAGAGATCACACTTCAATCTCTCTGGTCACGCGATCACAGACATGAAGGTCGCTATCTTAAAACAAAAAAACTTCAAATCCAGACTCCAGCGAGAAACTGCTGAATTGGAATTCATTTGCAAATTGGATACTATTAATTTAGGCTTAAATAGAGACTTGGAGTGACTAAGTCATTATGCAAGGTAGCCTGTTTCCTCTTGTTTTTTCCTACCCCCCCCCCGGTTTAACTTGGATTTTAACTTGAAGAGTGGTCAGTTTGGATGAGCTATTACCAGCAGGAGAGTGAGTTTGTGTGTGTATGGGGGTGGGGGGATGTGAGAACCTGGATTTGTGCAGGAAATAGCCCAGCTTGATTGTCATGCACATTGTGTAAAGAGTTGTCACTTTGGATGGGCTATCACCAGCAGGAGAGTGAATTTGTGTGTGGGGGTGGAGGGTGAGAAAACCTGGATTTGTGCTGGAAATCACTTTAGATAAGCTATTACCAGCAGGACAGTGGGGTGGGAATAGGTATTGTTTCATATTCTCTGTGTATATATAAAGCCTGCTGCAGTTTCCACGATATGCATCTGAGGAAGTGAGCTGTAGCTCACGAAAGCTTATGCTCTAATAAATTGGTTAGTCTCTAAGGTGCCACAAGTCCTCCTTTTCTTTTTGCGAATACAGACTAACACGGCTGTTACTCTGAAACCTGACACTAATCCAGGTAACACCAAACTATCAAACAGCCCCAAAGTAGTGTTCTGCTTCAAATTAAGCTCTGGGTGTGCTACCTTTATAGCTTGCTTTACAGACAGGGCAAAAGTAAGAAGTAGAGACAAGATAAAGGCAAATGCCATTCAGCTTGATTCTGTAGTTCACAGTGCTTGACCCTGCAAGATACTGAGCACTACAGCCTGATTCAGCAAAACACTTAAGCATGTTCCTAACTTTAAACATGTGAGCAGTCTCACTGAAATCAGTGGGAAATGTTTAAATTCTTTGCTGGACTGGACTCCTTGGTGCTCAGGGCCCAGAGTGGTTTCACTACCTCTGCAGGCCTCTGAAGCATGTTTTGCCAAAGTAAGTTTTGCTGACAGACATCATGCCATCTCTGATAAAGAAATGTTCATGTGAAAATGTAATGGACGTCAGCATTTCGTACGTTAAAGTTCAGTATCTTGAAGATAAAGCTCAAGTTCAGCAGTAATGTGTACTTTGAAATCCTGGTTTGCAAAGTAAACAAAACGATAACAGATTGCCATTATGAAAAGAAACGCTATTTCTGCTTACTTTAGTAGCATCTAGTTCATAGTTCACCATGTGTGCATACACATGTACACAGCGTACTGAGAACAACTGCGCTGGATACTTAAGCCCCTTCCTTTCAGTTCAAAATCAATTTTTACTGAAAAATTCCCAGGTTTTATAAAAAGTATTCATTTTTTTAATTTTCACTCAACTTTTATATCATTCAAATATATAAAAATAACTCGTTTTATTAGGAAAATAAAATACACTGCATGAGATATATGTATTGTGATAATACATTAGTCTGTGTGTATATGCAAAGCTGCCTATTGAAGTAAGGCTATATATTAGTCTAGAACAGTGGTTCTCAACTTATTTACCATTGTGGGCCGCATATGCAGCTCTCTCTGTGTTATGTGGGCCTCATCCACACAATATATATACTACCTACATGGCCCTGAGGATATCACATGGGCCGTAGCTGTGTGCTGATTGGGCCACAAGTGGCCTATGAGCTGTAGGTTGAGAACTGCTGGTCTAGAACAGCAGTTCTCAGACTGTGGGTCGGGACCCCAATGTGGGTCGGGACCCCCTTTGAATGGGGTTACCAGGGCTGGCTTAGACTTGCTGGGGCTCAGGGCCAAAGCCTGAGTCCCACTGCCCAGGGCAGAAGCAAAAGCCTGAGGGCTTCAACCCTTGGCAGCAGGGCTCAGGTTGCAGGCCCCCTACCTGGGGCTGAAGTCCTTGATCTTCAGTTTTGGCCCCCCTGCCCAGAGTGGTGGGGCTTGGCCTTTGGCCTCACTATGTGGGGCTTGGGTGGGCTCAGGCTTTCCTGGGGTCATGAAGTAATTTTTGTTGTCAGAAGGGGGCAGCGGTGCAATGAACTTTGAGAACCCCTGGTTTAGAAGATACACAGAATAAACAAACAGCCACACAAGCTCCGAAGTGCGTGTGCATCTGAATGTACTGAGGAATCTCACGCCTAGCACGTACACATTTCAAGCTGTTAGCAGATAACAATTTAAAGATTTGACACAGTAAAATGGGAAGAAAATGAAAATCTATATGAGAATACATTTCAGAACACAAGGAATATCTGAAAGTTTAAAAAAAAAAACAGGAGAAAAGGATGAAGTTGAGTGTATGCGCTGCAAATGGTGTATCCCAATTATTAAATGTAAATATTTATAGGCTAATAGTTTTAAGTCTACAACAGTAAACTGTTTATTTCAAATGAAAAGTTTTATTTGGGGATTGGAGATATACTGTATTCTTAGGTTTCAGAGTAGCAGCGTGGTAGTCTGTATCCGCAAAAAGAAAAGGAGTACTTGTGGCACCTTAGAGACTAACAAATTTATTTGAGCATAAGCTTTCGTGAGCATTCAGTGGAAAATACAGTGGGGAGATTTATATACACAGAGAACATGAAACAATGGGTGTTACCATGCACACTGTAAGGAGAGTGATCAGGTAAGGTGAGCTATTACCAGCAGGAGAGGGGCGGGGTGGGGGGCGGAACCTTTTGTAGTGATAATCAAGGTGGGCCATTTCCAGGAGTTGACAAGAATGTCTGAGGAACAGCAGGGCGGGGGCAGGGGGGGATGGAATAAACATGGGGAAATAGTTTTAACTTTGTGTAATGACCCATCCACTCCCAGTCTTTATTCAAGCCTAAGTTAATTGTATCCAGTTTGCAAATTAATTCCAATTCAGCAGTCTCTCATTGGAGTCTGTTTTTGAAATTTTTTTGTTGAAGAATTGCCACTTTTAGGTCTGCAATTGAGTGACCAGAGAGATTGAAGTGTTCTCAGAGTGGTTTTTGAATGTTACAATTCTTGACATCTGATTTGTGTCCATTTGTGTCTTATTTGTGTCCAACTCTTGTCCCCTAATGCCCCTACTCTACTTGCGCTACATTGGATACAATTAACTTAGGCTTGAATAAAGACCTAGAATCCTATTTTCGACGTCTCCGTCTCAAGGAATATTTCCAAAATACCTCTGAACAACATACTAATCCACAGAGGTCTCCCTGCCAACACTACAGAAAGAGGGATTCTAGATGGACTCCTCCTGAAGGTCGAAACAGCAGACTGGACTTCTACATAGAGTGCTTCCGCCGACGTGCACGGGCTGAAATTGTGGAAAAGCAGCATCACTTGCCCCATAACCTCAGCCATGCGGAACGCAATGCCATCCACAGCCTCAGAAACAACTCTGACATCATAATCAAAAAGGCTGACAAAGGAGGTGCTGTTGTCATCATGAATAGGTCGGAATATGAACAAGAGGCTGCTCGGCAGCTCTCCAACACGAGTTTCTACAAGCCATTACCCTATGATCCCACTGAGAGTTACCAAAAGCAACTACAGCATTTGCTCAAGAAACTTCCTGAAAAAGCACAAGATCAAATCCGCACAGACACACCCCTGGAACCCCGACCTGGGATATTCTATCTACTACCCAAGATCCATAAACCTGGAAATCCTGGGCGCCCCATCATCTCAGGCATTGGCACCCTGACAGCAGGATTGTCTGGCTATGTAGACTCCCTCCTCAGGCCCTACGCTACCAGCACTCCCAGCTACCTTCGAGACACCACTGACTTCCTGAGGAAACTTCAATCCATCGGTGATCTTCCTGATAACACCATCCTGGCTACTATGGATGTAGAAGCCCTCTACACCAACATTCCACACAAAGATGGACTACAAGCCGTCAAGAACACTATCCCCGATAATGTCACGGCTAACCTGGTGGCTGAACTTTGTGACTTTGTCCTTACCCATAACTATTTCACATTTGGGGACAATGTATACCTTCAGATCAGCGGCACTGCTATGGGTACCCGCATGGCCCCACAGTATGCCAACATTTTTATGGCTGATTTAGAACAACGCTTCCTCAGCTCTCGTCCCCTAAAGCCCCTACTCTACTTGCGCTATATTGATGACATCTTCATCATCTGGACCCATGGAAAAGAAGCCCTTGAGGAATTCCACCATGATTTCAACAATTTCCATCCCACCACCAACCTCAGCCTGGTCCAGTCCACACAAGAGATCCACTTCCTGGACACTACAGTGCTAATAAACAATGGCCACATAAACACCACCCTATACCGTAAACCTACTGACCGCTATTCCTACCTGCATGCCTCCAGCTTTCACCCTGACCACACCACACGATCCATCGTCTACAGCCAAGCTCTGCGATACAACCGCATTTGCTCCAACCCCTCAGACAGAGACAAACACCTACAAGATCTCTGTCAAGCTTTCTTACAACTACAATACCCACCTGCAGAAGTAAAGAAACAGATTGATAGAGCCAGAAGAGTTCCCAGAAGTTACCTACTACAGGACAGGCCTAACAAAGAAAATAACAGAACGCCACTAGCCGTCACCTTCAGCCCCCAACTAAAACCCCTCCAACGCATTATTAAGGATCTACAACCTATCCTAAAGGATGACCCAACACTCTCACAAGTCTTGGGAGACAGGCCAGTCCTTGCCTACAGACAGCCCCGCAACCTGAAGCAAATACTCACCAACAACCACATACACAACAGAACCACTAACCCAGGAACTTATCCTTGCAACAAAGCCCGTTGCCAATTGTGCCCACATATCTATTCAGGGGACACCATCACAGGGCCTAATAACATCAGCCACACTATCAGAGGCTCGTTCACCTGCACATCCACCAATGTGATCTATGCCATCATGTGCCAGCAATGCCCCTCTGCCATGTACATTGGTCAAACTGGACAGTCTCTACGTAAAAGAATAAATGGACACAAATCAGATGTCAAGAATTATAACATTCATAAACCAGTCGGAGAACACTTCAATCTCTCTGGTCACGCAATCACAGACATGAAGGTCGCTATCTTAAAACAAAAAAACTTCAAATCCAGACTCCAGCGAGAAACTGCTGAATTGGAATTCATTTGCAAATTGGATACTATTAATTTAGGCTTAAATAGAGACTGGGAGTGGCTAAGTCATTATGCAAGGTAGCCTGTTTCCTCTTGTTTTTTCCTACCCCCCCCCCCCCCGATGCTCTGGTTTAACTTGGATTTAAACCTGGAGAATGGTCAGTTTAGATGAGCTATTACCAGCAGGAGAGTGAGTTTGTGTGTGTATGGGGGCGGGGGGGATGTGAGAAAACCTTGATCTATGCAGGAAATAGCCCGACTTGATTATGTTAAGAGTTGTCACTTTGGATGGGCTAGCACCAGCAGGAGAGTGAATTTGTGTGGGGGGGTGGAGGGTGAGAAAACCTGGATTTGTGCTGGAAATGGCCCACCTGTTGATCACTTTAGATAAGCTATTACCAGCAGGACAGTGGGGTGGGAGGAGGTATTGTTTCATGATTTCTGTGTGTATATAAAGTCTGCTGCAGTTTCCACGGTAAACATCTGATGAAGTGAGCTGTAGCTCACGAAAGCTCATGCTCAAATAAATTGGTTAGTCTCTAAGGTGCCACAAGTACTCCTTTTCTTTTTGCGAATACAGACTAACACGGCTGTTCCTCTGAAACCTGTCATTATGCAAGGCACTGCATTTAGCCGTATGGAGTGGAAATCTATCAACTGCATGAAGAAACTTGTGCAGATACAGACAGACATCATCTTCCTTTCCAAATGCAAACAGATGGACATCGTACCAAAAGGACTGAAGGTCAAAAATCCATTACAATCTACATACCACACAGACTATGCTGACAGCTTGTGCCTCACGCTCTCAAAGAAACTGCGGAATCACCTGATCAAGATCCTCTACAGCAAACAGGGAAAGATTAAGAATGAGCTCTCAAAAATGGATACTCTCATAAAGAACCAACCTTCCACACAAACTTCCTCGTGGCTGGATTTTACTAAAACTAGACAAGCCATTTACAACGCACACTTTGCTTCTCTACAAAAGAAAAAAGACACTAAACTTTCTAAACTACTACATGCTACAAGGGGCCACAGCAATGGTTCCCTCACCCCACCTAGCAATATTGTTAACCTATCCAACTATACTCTCAGCCCAGCAGAAGCAGCTGTTCTATCTCGGGGCCTCTCCTTCTGCCCCTCCACCCCCACGAACATGATACAGTTCTGTGGTGACCTAGAATCCTATTTTCGACGTCTCCGTCTCAAGGAATATTTCCAAAATACCTCTGAACAACATACTAATCCACAGAGGTCTCCCTGCCAACACTACAGAAAGAGGGATTCTAGATGGACTCCTCCTGAAGGTCGAAACAGCAGACTGGACTTCTACATAGAGTGCTTCCGCCGACGTGCACGGGCTGAAATTGTGGAAAAGCAGCATCACTTGCCCCATAACCTCAGCCATGCGGAACGCAATGCCATCCACAGCCTCAGAAACAACTCTGACATCATAATCAAAAAGGCTGACAAAGGAGGTGCTGTTGTCATCATGAATAGGTCGGAATATGAACAAGAGGCTGCTCGGCAGCTCTCCAACACGAGTTTCTACAAGCCATTACCCTATGATCCCACTGAGAGTTACCAAAAGCAACTACAGCATTTGCTCAAGAAACTTCCTGAAAAAGCACAAGATCAAATCCGCACAGACACACCCCTGGAACCCCGACCTGGGATATTCTATCTACTACCCAAGATCCATAAACCTGGAAATCCTGGGCGCCCCATCATCTCAGGCATTGGCACCCTGACAGCAGGATTGTCTGGCTATGTAGACTCCCTCCTCAGGCCCTACGCTACCAGCACTCCCAGCTACCTTCGAGACACCACTGACTTCCTGAGGAAACTTCAATCCATCGGTGATCTTCCTGATAACACCATCCTGGCTACTATGGATGTAGAAGCCCTCTACACCAACATTCCACACAAAGATGGACTACAAGCCGTCAAGAACACTATCCCCGATAATGTCACGGCTAACCTGGTGGCTGAACTTTGTGACTTTGTCCTTACCCATAACTATTTCACATTTGGGGACAATGTATACCTTCAGATCAGCGGCACTGCTATGGGTACCCGCATGGCCCCACAGTATGCCAACATTTTTATGGCTGATTTAGAACAACGCTTCCTCAGCTCTCGTCCCCTAAAGCCCCTACTCTACTTGCGCTATATTGATGACATCTTCATCATCTGGACCCATGGAAAAGAAGCCCTTGAGGAATTCCACCATGATTTCAACAATTTCCATCCCACCACCAACCTCAGCCTGGTCCAGTCCACACAAGAGATCCACTTCCTGGACACTACAGTGCTAATAAACAATGGCCACATAAACACCACCCTATACCGTAAACCTACTGACCGCTATTCCTACCTGCATGCCTCCAGCTTTCACCCTGACCACACCACACGATCCATCGTCTACAGCCAAGCTCTGCGATACAACCGCATTTGCTCCAACCCCTCAGACAGAGACAAACACCTACAAGATCTCTGTCAAGCTTTCTTACAACTACAATACCCACCTGCAGAAGTAAAGAAACAGATTGATAGAGCCAGAAGAGTTCCCAGAAGTTACCTACTACAGGACAGGCCTAACAAAGAAAATAACAGAACGCCACTAGCCGTCACCTTCAGCCCCCAACTAAAACCCCTCCAACGCATTATTAAGGATCTACAACCTATCCTAAAGGATGACCCAACACTCTCACAAGTCTTGGGAGACAGGCCAGTCCTTGCCTACAGACAGCCCCGCAACCTGAAGCAAATACTCACCAACAACCACATACACAACAGAACCACTAACCCAGGAACTTATCCTTGCAACAAAGCCCGTTGCCAATTGTGCCCACATATCTATTCAGGGGACACCATCACAGGGCCTAATAACATCAGCCACACTATCAGAGGCTCGTTCACCTGCACATCCACCAATGTGATCTATGCCATCATGTGCCAGCAATGCCCCTCTGCCATGTACATTGGTCAAACTGGACAGTCTCTACGTAAAAGAATAAATGGACACAAATCAGATGTCAAGAATTATAACATTCATAAACCAGTCGGAGAACACTTCAATCTCTCTGGTCACGCAATCACAGACATGAAGGTCGCTATCTTAAAACAAAAAAACTTCAAATCCAGACTCCAGCGAGAAACTGCTGAATTGGAATTCATTTGCAAATTGGATACTATTAATTTAGGCTTAAATAGAGACTGGGAGTGGCTAAGTCATTATGCAAGGTAGCCTGTTTCCTCTTGTTTTTTCCTACCCCCCCCCCCCCCGATGCTCTGGTTTAACTTGGATTTAAACCTGGAGAATGGTCAGTTTAGATGAGCTATTACCAGCAGGAGAGTGAGTTTGTGTGTGTATGGGGGCGGGGGGGATGTGAGAAAACCTTGATCTATGCAGGAAATAGCCCGACTTGATTATGTTAAGAGTTGTCACTTTGGATGGGCTAGCACCAGCAGGAGAGTGAATTTGTGTGGGGGGGTGGAGGGTGAGAAAACCTGGATTTGTGCTGGAAATGGCCCACCTGTTGATCACTTTAGATAAGCTATTACCAGCAGGACAGTGGGGTGGGAGGAGGTATTGTTTCATGATTTCTGTGTGTATATAAAGTCTGCTGCAGTTTCCACGGTAAACATCTGATGAAGTGAGCTGTAGCTCACGAAAGCTCATGCTCAAATAAATTGGTTAGTCTCTAAGGTGCCACAAGTACTCCTTTTCTTTCTCCTTACAGTGTGTATGGTAACACCCATTGTTTCATGTTCTCTGTGTATATAAATCTCCCCACTGTATTTTCCACTGAATGCATCCGATGAAGTGAGCTGTAGCTCACAAAAGCTTATGCTCAAATAAATTTGTTAGTCTCTAAGGTGCCACAAGTATTCCTTTTCTTTTTACTGTATTCTTAAACTCAGAGGTGGCATTGTGTTTTGAAATCTGTTTTAGTTCTGCAGCAAACCACATTGATGAACAGAATTCAAAGCATTAATCTACTAAATACTTCCCCCTCCCCATCTTTCCGTCCAACAAAATAAAGCCTGATATTTACCCAGAAAAATTATTAATAGTTTTTTGCACTGAATTTTCACCTGTTTTTATTGTTATGTTAAATACTGTTATTGTTAAATACTGATAAATTCCTGGGGAAAATTAAATAAAATAAAACCTGAAAACAAAGAGCCCTATGGACACTCTCTAAATGTTAGCATAGATTGCACAATGTACTAACACGTATATTTTCAAGGGGTTTTTTTTGTAAGATTTAATCTATTTTGACAAATAGAATAATTATGCTACACAGATAAAATGAATGTGGAAAGTAAGGAAAATCAACACATGAAAATCATGGATATATTTTTTCTTTATAAAAATAAATAAGTATAAACTATACCAAAAGCTGTTTTAATGATACTTTCAGGATACATACCCTTACTTGCTATATCTGAAATTAACAAAAATGTCGCTTATGCAATTCAAACAGAGAGAAACATAAGTGGATATCAAGGTATCCATGCTAAAGATTACGTCTGTCCATAATATTATCCCTGAATATTTTTACATGTTGATGTTTCCAGAACACCTGCAGCATTGTGTTATTTGCTATACCATATCTCCAGCAATTATTATTCTTTTAAACATATGTATTTATGTTTGTGATATTTTGACCTAAATTGGAAGAAAAAAGAACAATAAAAGAAGTGTAGCTCTTTGAATTCTACAGGCACTGAAAGGAGGCCTTAGCTTTCAAATTCAAAAGCATAAAAGGTAAAATAATTCTAGTATATAACCAGTGGATGCAAGGTGGGGATGGAGCACAGGACCAGTAATTCACTCTCCAAGGCCTTTTTGTCTGCTGACCACTCTGCTGGAGACAGCATAAGGCTGCTGAGTCTTCTCTGTGACTACTGCTATGGAACCATACGGGGATTCCCGTCTTTATAGATTCTAGGTAGCTGCAAGCCTGAAAGGCTACCATCCTTGCATCCCCTGTGGAGTCCCTAAGCCTTCTTATTTGAGGGAAGGCTCTTAGGAAAACTCCATGAGATAAACTGGCAGAATTTCCTGGGCCATGGGGGTACCTCTGGAAATCAGTCAACACTAATGTTTATGGCTCTGACTTACTTCTTGACCATTTCTAAACTAAGTCTCAGGGATTCACTCTCCTTCACCAGGGAAGCTAATCAAGTTCTTGAATACACCAGAGCAAAGATTTTCAAAATGAGAGCCTAACGTTCTGCTACTAAGTCCATATTTAGGCACCTAAATAATTGGCCTGATTTTCCAAAGTGTTGAGCAGCACCCAGCAGTCCCATTGACTTCAATGGCAGCTCAGCACTTTAAAAAAGATCACTTTATGTGTTGGTGGCATCAGTTTTTGTTTTATGGAGCCCTCACTGTCCTTGACTTTAAAAATGTTTACTTTAACTTGTTTTTAAGACTAACTTCCATTAAACTGACTGTGTATCCATCTTTTCCAGAACTGTCTGTTGGGGACATGAATGACAGTTCATCTGGCACAGAGTATTACTTTCAGGGTGAGGGATTCTCTGGCTTTTGGTGTGAAGAAGTTCATTAACTATTTAAAATTTTCCCCTCATTGGGCATTTTTTCAGTAAGGTCAGACCCAAAGAGGCCAGAAAGTATTTCCAGTTTGTATCATCATCCTTGATTTTGTCTTGTAAAATATGCTAAAGGAATGTATTATTTTAATGGCAATGTGGCTATAATTTTTTCCCACATTTTCTGCAGAATGAACTGCATGACTAACTTATTTTCACTGCAACGGAATATTTCCCAAAGAGCAATCTATACTACTTTCACCTCATCATTGCCAAAATATTTTTTAACATATTAGACAAATAATACCTGTTTAAAGCAAAAAGACATGAAATATCTTTAATCTTCTAGTTAAGCACTGAATCTGTCTGAATTGGTTATTTACAGATGGGTTAATCCTTTGAGAAAAGCACACCATCCAAGCATCTGCTTGGAGTATCCATTTAACATTCAATACCATTCAATACCAGGCTGGTGGAAAGCATGAAAATTCCAACTCCCATTAGCATTAATGTGACTATTGTACTCTGGCTAAATGAGACCAATCCCAAGAAAAAGTTAGGTCCTGCTTTAGAAATGTGCAAAGTTTCTAGAATCTCTGGGCCAATGATTAAAAACTCAAATCAGAAACAGATGTCATGTCCCTACACTCTTACGGTAACTCTTAAACATATCTAGGGCCAAGACAAATTCTTAGTGAAAATATATCAAGGAAGAAAGGAAGGTATTTGGAGCAAAGTAATCACACGATCCCAAATTTGAAATGGGCAGCTCTTCTCAGAAGAAAATCTTTGAAATTACTGAAAATTTAAATGTATTTGATTTAGATGAGGTGACAATAATTTCCCCCCCCCTAAAGTATTAATCAATTTAGATAGGGAAAAGTAGGTTTTTGTTGACTATGAAACACCTATTGGATACACAACTGCTAGGGCAGAGGACCCTGATTTGAATTTTTTTTTCTGTAAATAAAAAACTGCTAGTACAACATTACGATTGCACTGATTACATAAAAGTCAAAGAAAGTTAAGGTTTTTAAACAAATATTAACTCAGGCACATAGCACATCCCACAGCAAATGTTTTGTGGTACAGCATACTAATTTAGCAAGAAAAACAGAAATAGTACCACATAAATATAAGGTGGGAGTTAGCAGTGCTGTGTGAACCTTTTTGAAATTTGGACTATAAAACTTAATGTAATCTCGTTTTTTTAATTTAAATTTCCTAGTTTTGTAGCCAAGGAGAAATTGTGTTCAGTTTGTGTTCACCTGATTTCTATAACAGAGATGAATATGGTTTGTCTACAAAATTATGGGTAATTTTCATATTGTAGACAAAAGAGCACACCTTCAATTGTTCCAATAATACATGTGCAAGGTAGACTTGATGCCCTCACTCAGCAGGGCTGGGGGCCAAAAGGCATAATGACTACTCCTTTCCCTACTAGGGTCAGAAAGGTGAGGTGATCAGATTAATGACTTGCTTCCTAGGAACTGCTCCCCAATCCTTTATTTAAATTTCCTGGAGTCTGGAGGCCCAAATGCATTTTGAGTTGCAAAACCTGGAAGCCTGAGAAATCTGAACTGAATGTGTGATCTAATGACCACACAAACACAACATTGGGGTCAGGGGTTGGGGGTGGGTGGGCGGTATATGGGTGCAGGAGCTTTCAGGTTAAGAGACAGCAGATAAATAACTTTTTATGAAAAAACACTTACTGCTTGAATTATACATGCAAACACAGTGCTCTTCTTCTAAAGGAAACTACCTCTAGGCTTAATGAGATTTCCCACTGTGAAAGCTCAGTACTTAATTTTCAAACTTTGTTAATTTTTTCCCCAAATCTAATAAAGTGCCCATTTAGCACTATTTACATGTCAAGATTCAACATTCATGTGTCTTTACATTTATATGTGTTTTTTATATGAAACGGGTTTTTTGCTTGCTTGTTTTTTAAAGCTCACCTAAACAATGCCTGAAAATATTTTGCTCAAATTGTCTTTAGAAAACTACCTTTAGTCAAGATCAGACAAAGAAAGTTCATCTGAAAAGGTGAAGTTTTCAGAAAGTTATGAGCATGTGAAAGAAGGGGCTTATGGCAAAGGAACCTGCAATCTTCAGTATTGTGTCTATAGCTTTCAATGCTAAGTAAATGGTAAATAATAATAATAATCATCAGAATTACAATTAGATCAGTTTAATATTACTGGTTTAGGAGTGCTTATTCTTTAGTCAAATTTCAATATAATTTGTACATTTGGGGTATTTGAACTTCATGTTTCTCTGAAGACCCTTTTCTTTTGGGAAATCTTTTTCAGATCCAGATGCAGCTAATAGGTGACTGGGTCAAGGTGAATAATATTTCTCTTTTTTGGCGATTAATTCTAATTTAGCCAGACAATAGGTAATTTTAATTAAGAACAAAAATGGGATTTTTCATCCTAATACCTATCTAAGGATTGCTATAGCAGTTGTTGATGTATATTATTGTAAGGAATTATCTAAATTATGTAAAAATTAATAAAACGGTGTCCTTTCATTTTCCCTATTGGCACCAAACTTTGTAATACATTAACATGCAAAATCATCAACCATTCTGAAATTACTACCATATTACACTACCTAAACACAATCGGTTGCATTAAAGAGCCACAGCCCTAACACATAAATCTTGGGGAGGGGAAGGATTGGTCAGATTCCAGATTATTTTAGTAGTTTTGTACAAGTAACACACCCAATTGTAGATGATGCACCGGGGATGCTCTGGCCTCGGTCGTAAAAGCAAAAAGAAATCATCAGTATATTTCCCCAGAAAATTTCCCTCTCTGATTTGCACAGTATAGGTTGGCTGAGATTTTTAATTAACTTCTTTATTCAATTTCTTTGCCACTTATTTAATTTTGTTATGATTTTTTCCCTGCTGATTGTGTTGTATTAGTTCTGAAAGGGACTGGTCAAGGTATGAAAGCTTAGCCACTATATTAAGAGGAGCAGCTACTCTTGCATTGAGACAACGTCCCCAGTTTCGGCGAGCTCCACTCCACCCCCACCACCCACCCTACAGAGCTCCCTCTAGGCCCTTCAGTGGGAGGCCGGTGCCCCGGAGTACCAAGCAGCGCTGGCTGGGTTTCCTCCACAGCTTTCCGCACGCCCAGCCTCAGGAGCTTCCAGCGGACCAAACAAAGTAGGGGAGAGCGATGAAGCAAGGAGCCTTCTTGCAAAAGCTGACTGTGCCCCAGTCCCGCCACAAGCACTGAGCGAACAGCGGCCCCAAGGGATTTCCTCTTTAGTCAAATTTCAGTCTGCCTTTCCCTGGCTGCAGCCAGGCACACACGCGCCCTATTATTACTCACTGCCATGAGGGCAGGGGACCGGACTGGGTGACCTCTTGAGGTCCCTTCCAGTCCTATGACTCTACCCAGCCTTGCGCTTATGTAAAGCCCTGGGCCCTCCTGCATCGCCCGCAGGAATCCGAAGGCGGGCACCTTGGAGTTGCATCACTGGTGGCCCTGTGACCCGAAAGACCTGGCGTGGGCAGGACCGAGAGCAGCAGGCCAGGCTGCTCCATCCCCACCCGGCTGGAATAACTAGCGCCTGGCCTGGGCTCTCGCCCGCTTTCCTCAGTGGGTGTCCGAGCACCACCCCGCCTCCCTGCTGGCTGCCGGAAAGCAGCAGGTGAAGCAAAGGCTAGGGCGGTACCTTGCCAGGGCGCGCTCTGGTTCCCTGAGCAGCCCGGCCACAGCTGTGTTACAGCAGCTCACGTGCGGCTCCCAGGGGCACCCCGCCACGCGCTGTGGGGGCCGGCACTGGAGTCACAAAGTGGGGTCACACAAGAATAAACTGCTTGAGCAGTCGGACGCTGCTGGCGGAGAACAAGCCCAGGGAGGAGGAGGAAGAGCAACTAGACGCTACAGATCCCCAAGCAGAAACCTGATCCCCCAAGAGCAGCGCTCTATCGCCCCTGCGCCTCCCCAGCCCGGCACCCCCGCTCCAAGAGCAGCGCTCTATCGCCCCTGCGCCTCCCCAACCCGGCACCCCCGCTCCAAGAGCAGCGCTCTATCGCCCCTGCGCCTCCCCAGCCCGGCACCCCCGCTCCAAGAGCAGCGCTCTATCGCCCCTGCGCCTCCCCAGCCCGGCACCCCCGCTCCAAGAGCAGCGCTCTATCGCCCCTGCGCCTCCCCAACCCGGCACCCCCGCTCCAAGAGCAGCGCTCTATCGCCCCTGCGCCTCCCCAGCCCGGCACCCCCGCTCCAAGAGCAGCGCTCTATCGCCCCTGCGCCTCCCCAGCCCGGCACCCCCGCTCCAAGAGCAGCGCTCTATCGCCCCTGCGCCTCCCCAGCCCGGCACCCCCGCTCCAAGAGCAGCGCTCTATCGCCCCTGCGCCTCCCCAGCCCGGCACCCCCGCTCCAAGAGCAGCGCTCTATCGCCCCTGCGCCTCCCCAACCCGGCACCCCCGCTCCAAGAGCAGCGCTCTATCGCCCCTGCGCCTCCCCAGCCCGGCACCCCCGCTCCAAGAGCAGCGCTCTATCGCCCCTGCGCCTCCCCAGCCCGGCACCCCCGCTCCAAGAGCAGCGCTCTATCGCCCCTGCGCCTCCCCAACCCGGCACCCCCAAGAGCAGAGACCTGCAACGGCCACTAACCTGCAGAATGCCTCCCAAAGCCCCCACTCCAGTCCGTAGGGGCTACACCAAGGACGACTTTGGCTCTTTCTCCCCTATAACCCTCCATCCTAATTCCCCGCAGAGCCTTCAGCCCACCTGCCCCAGCAACCTTCCTCGTCTCCCAGTTCTGTGGAGCTCCCGCCCCCACCACCTACCCATTGGGGCTCCCGCGCTGCTGCGGCTGCTCTCCTGACTGGGAAAGTCCTGTGCGGTATGGGAAGGAGGCGACGGCGAGGGCTTTTCTTTAAAAGTGTTCTCCTTGGCCGGACGCCAAGCCCTACCCAAGGACCTGGGCAGGAGCGGCAGAGGTACAAGCAGTGTCTCTCCACAGCAGCGAGCCAGGCGGGAGGAGTCGCTCTGAGCCTCAGGGCCGGGGGCAGGACTCTGCACCAGACCAGTGTGGAAACGCTGAGGGAAGAGTAAAGCTTTGAGAGTGTCCCTTATTCTGTCCCTTCAGCTGAAGGGAAATGGGAAGCACAGAAGACTGGAGCAGACATTAGGGCCTTCTTAAGGTTAGGTTAAGCGAATATTTTTAAGGGTAGAGAATGACCCCCAGGGTTGGGAGTGGGGGAAAGACCCTTAGAGGAAGAGGAGGAATGAAAAGAAGCCCTAGCAGTAATGAGAGAGATGGGGGGACATGGATACACAAATCAAGGGGCAATGTGAGAGACTACAGAGAGGGAATGGGGGGGGATAGAAAGCTGGGTGTGGGGAATGGGGAGAAATAATGGATAGGAGGGAGAAATGGATAGAGCAGTGGAAAGGTTGAACTGTTGGTGCAGTTGAGGGGTTGGAGAAATATTGCCACAGAACAAGAAGAAAGGAAGAGAGATGAGGCGGGTGTATGTGAAAAGGGAACCAGATAGAGATGGAGAGACTGATAAAGGAAGAGGGACTAACAGTGAAGTGAGGGATTCAAAAGTGAAAAAATAATCATGTGAGAGAAAGAGAAGGAGGGAGGAAGCAGAATTACAAAACATCATTTGAGTGAGACAAAGTGGGTGAGGTAATATACTGGACCAATTTCCGCTGGTGGAAGAGACAAACTTTCTAGCTACACAGAGCTCTTCAGGTCTGGAAAAAGTCAGACCTATTTCTATATGTAAAGAATGGCTCTGTGTAGCTTGAATGCTGGTCTCTTCCACCAACAGAGGTTGGTCCAATAAAAGATATTACCTCACCCACCTTGTCTCTCTCATATCCTGGGACCAACATAGCTACAATAACATTGCAAGCAAAATAAAATCTTGAAGAAACATGAGAGAGGAACAATTTTAGGGTGGCAGATAAAAACTCTCTAAACCTTTTTTATGGTACAAACCAAAAATTTGTCTGAGTGAAAATGTAGACACTGAAAAAAATTGGCAAGAAAATAAGAAAAAAGGGGAGAGTTGGCAGACAAAAGGAAGTACAAACATGGGAGCCTGTAAGTAGTCATTCTTTTTAATTTATGGGAAGTTTGATGTCAAATGTACGTATGTACATGCACAACACACATACACGCATGCACACACACACACATTCAACGACATACATTTCTTTGTACTAGGCTTGTTGACTGATCACTGGGACTCTGTTGGGGCTCAGTCCTGGTTAGAAAATGCAAACAGTTCCTGCGCCAACAACCTGGTCAGTTTTGAAATTGGAACTAGAAAATATAAAATGTGTATTTGAGTAGATTATGCTTTAGTTTGACAACAGAGACACATTCACTTCTGAATATTCTTTTGGTTAGTCTTATCTTTTAAAAAGTTATTGCTCTACCTGCTTTTGATTTTGTCCTTTTGACTTAGCTAACTTTTAATTAGCGTAACTCAATCTGAAAGTGCTGAGACAGTTGGTCACAATCTTTCTATCTTTCTCTTCCAGCATCTATGTTCACTTTTTAAAGCTTAAACCATGACATTTGAATAGTGAAATATGAAAACTAACGGCCAGTCTGCAATAACCTTAATTCCACAGAATAGTACCACAACTATACTTCACAAGTAGCACTTTTTACTTCAATGGAGTTACTTGTGGTGTAAGGTACTACTAAAAATAGTAAGGGTATCACAATCTGGCCATAGTTAGAGACCTCAGGCTAGGAAGGTAGAGATATGTTCTTTTTGTCCTAGTATTAATTTATCCTGGGTAAACTGGCACCAGAGATTGATGATGATGTTTTTTGTTTTGTTTTGTTTTTCCCAACCTTCTCCTCTTTCCCAAGTGTTAACTATTTCACTTCTGTACTGTTTCCTCTGATATTAGGCATATATGGCCAAGATTGGTTGCCTCAATTTAGGGGTACCCAATACGAGACATTTGAAACAGGCTTGATTTTCAGAAAATACTGATCACACAACCTCTGAAAATCAGGCCTCTTTAAGGTGTCTCAGTATGGCCACCCAAAAACTGAGGTATCCAAAGTAGTAGTCACTTTTGAAAATCATGGCCATTTAAAAAAAATAACCCTTTTCTCAGCTGAAAAATGAATAGTGTCAATTAAGAATATAAGTACTTCTTCACACAATGCAATGTGGATCACATTGAAAGGGAATGTTGTGAAGGCCAAAACTATACCAGGGCTAAAAAACGAATTAGGTAAGTTCATGGACGATAGGTCCATCAATGGCTATTAACCAAGATAGTCAGGGACACAACCCCATGCTCTGGGTGTCCCTAGCCTCTGACCTCCAGAAGCTGGGAGTGGACAACAGGGGATATGATTGCCTGTTTTGTTCATTCCCTCTGAAGCACCTGGCCTGGCCATTGTCAGAAGACAGGATACTGGGCTATTGGTCAGACCCAATAAGACTGGTCTTATGTTGTGCAAAAAAACATTAACTCACTTGCAACTACTTTAGTTTCCTGGCACTCAAAAATAGCTATGGAGTTTGCATTGAGCTAATGTCTTTGAGTATTGAGCTGAAGAATAATGAAAACATGTTTGTGGCTGCTGATGCTTGTGGTCTGTAATGATGACATATCTATAGATACAATTTTTGTGGTTGTGAGTTACTGCTGCTTCTATAGCCTCGTCTATAAACTGCTAGTTAGTTTTAAGGGAAGCAAATCAACGTAATTCTGTGGGAATGTTGAGATTAGTATAGAAATATATGATATCCTGATGTGCACTGCAAAGCCAAATACAACTGATGTATAGACATGGCCCTAGAAGATAAGGATATTTCAAAAAATAACCATGTGCTTAAGTTGCTAGCAAGAGCTAAGCCACTGAACAGTAGTGCTAGCATCGGGAGCAGGCTGGGGAAGCAGCATATGACTACCCTGGCCCTTAAATTCTGAAGGTGTTTAGAAGGATTACAGAAACAGAACCACTGAGAGATTATGTTGTGCTAGATTTTCATGAAGGAGGAGGCAACTGCCATTTGAGGCTAGGAAGGCCTGCATGGTGGGGCTGCACCCTAGTGGGGTTTATGGACTCTGCATGACACACACACCTTCCCCTCATGCAGAATGGATTTAATAATTCTTATTTGACTTTTGAACAAGTTGTTTGTTTCTTGCGAGCTGTTCAGTCAAAGGCAACTTGCCAAGAGCCTAAAGGCTACTCCCAATTAGCATAAAGTAAGGAGACTGCAGTCATTTTTAATATGGTGATTCAGCCTGTGATGATTACACGTCTCAAGCCACTTGGATCAACAGAGTATTTGTATGTTGCAAGCTGCAATAACTACAGAACGCACCTCGGTATTACAATGAGTGCTACTGTGAGCTACAGTATAGAGCTACAATGTACAGGCCCACCCTTGATTTAATTCAACTGGTTCTGATGGATTGCTCCATGTGTTTGTGTGGAGGTAACCTACTTGAAATGAAACTCTGAACTCTGTCATAATGTTAATTGTCCACATGGTCATTTGAATGACCTAAGCAATCAGTCTAGGGCTCTTACAAACCCATTTTATAAAACTTTGCAGATTAAGACTCAAAGAATGAATGCATAGTGATGGGACGTTTATATCATGCACCCCTGGAAAAAGCATTCAAAAATAAAAACCCAAACTAATTTAATATAGTCCTGAGAATTTGAGCAGTACATGGCTCCTTCAACATCTAAAGCAGCCAGAACGCACGAGCACTTCAATTGACACAGCTTCATGCAACATGTGGACTGAAAACAAAATATATAGGACTTCTTTCTAACATGGCCTTGTTGACTAAGCCAGCAAAACAAGCAACCAACTAAGTGAGATGCCCAAGCCTCTAAAGGCTCAACCACATACAGAAATAATTTATCATGTACCATTTCTGAGAAATTAAAGAAAAAATAGCATGCAATCAGGAATGCAATTTCTCTCCAGCCATTAGATATGGCCACTTACTCTTCCATGTGAACAAGGGTGAGTAATAATTGTTGCTATTTTCTATCAGGCTCTAAGCGCACTAGAATAGGAAGTACGGAACCCCAGGTTCATCTGCTTAGATACAATTTATGGAAAAGCAAAGAAATCAATAGCTCCTCAGATATTTGTTTCTGAAAGTGCTAGGTAACTATGGAAAATGAAAGTGGGAGTTGGGTGAAATCAATTTTTGGTTAATAATTTAAGAGTATTGGGCTGCTGTTCATGATATCTTTGAACACCGAGAACTCCCTTTTTCATGGGATCCTTACAGCTGTAGGATTTATACAGACAATGGATCAAATTGTGCTCTCAGTTACGCTGGTGTAGCTGTGGAGTAATTCTATTGACATCTGTGGAGCTAAGTTAATTTGTATTTATGTCAGTTTCAGTGAGAGCAGAATACGGTCTAAAAGGATTTACATTTCCCACTTCGGCTCCTTTAACACAGTCGAAGAGGTGTACTGTGTACCAATACTGTTAAAAGTAGTTTTCAATTAAAAAAAATTGCGGAAGCAACTTTACTTTGTCCTGCCTTGACCCTGACACCAAGAAAAGCAGGGCATTTTCAAGGTTGTGAGTAGGGTGTCATTTGCTATAAGGTGTGTGTCGGAGGAGGAAGTTGCTCTCCCTACCCCTGAATTTTCATAGCTGTTTGCCTGCTGGCACTACAGTGTCTTCCCTAGGCCTGTGGGGCAGCCTGGGCTGTGCCAGGACTCCTACTCGTTGTGTGGACAGGATCACTCCCTTGGTCCCACAAGCCAGACATGAAGCAGCAGTGGTGGCCTGGGATGGAGTGAATTGAGCCAGGCCCCAATCCCTACCAGGGGGCCGACCATCGGTTAGACACCCCCCTTCCTGGCCCATCACTTCTCCGTACCCCTAGCTGGCATGCCAACTCCCTGCCTCCCTCCAGAATGGGACCAACCTCTTAACCACCCCACCCCCCAAGCAGCCACGGACTCAGTGGGGAGGTGCTATCACATCTTTGGCCTCCTCACCCCTCAGATTTTTCTGAAATGACTCCCCAGGTTGGGAGAGGACTTTTGAATGCTAGCACCAAAGAGAAGCAGAATCCCATGGAACTCAGAACCAACATGAGATTGGAAAGATTTGATGTAATTACTTTGGACAACATTAGGTTTCAAGATTGAAGTATGAATTACTCTTTGTGGTTACAAACTGTTAGAAGGTACAGTATGTGATTTTTGTAAAAGACTCTGTAGGTTTTAGTTACAAGTTAGTTCTCTCTAAAATGATATCCTGGCACAAACAGCATGTTCAGCTGCAGGGTGGAAATTTTCACTGATGGGTTACTTCAGTTTGTCATTAAATTAGGTGCCATAAAATATCACTCAGTTTTAACATTTATTAAAGTCAGTAAGATTGTTCTCTGTTTTCATGTCTCATCACAGGAAGGGACTTTAACATTTCAGAGAGGAGGGGGTTAATCTGTAAAGTGTTTTTTTTTAATATGCTAATTATTGTTCAAGAACTGACTCATTTTAAGGTGGACCAAGTCAGTCCCAGTATAAATCCAAGAGTATTACAGGAAATGAGGATAGTAATGTTAGTGATGTTTTCACTTATAATTTTAGAATATGTTCCATTTTTTTTAAAAGATTCTGTAGTTTTATGACTTAGCATTTTAGATTAAAAACTGACAATAATAAGCACAGAGAAAACACCAGGTCTGTAGATGTCAAGGCAAGGAGTGGGGTAAATTGGTACGGTGCACTTGCAGGGTCTGATGTAAGTTCTGAGAACAAACAGAGGTAGGGGAATGCTTGTGGTTTCCTGGATTCTTTTCTAATTTTTATCTTTGTAAGCAATAGCTGGTTTGACAAATCACTATTGCTGTGCTGTAAGAGAAAGGATATTTGTTTAAATAGCTGATTTGGACAGTGAGCTAATCCCATTATAGGCAGTGATGATGGATATCTATACAAGTATTTCTATGGCCCCCATCACTGCAATAACTGAACAGCCTCCACCCCCAAGCATTTATGGATTTATCCTCACAAGTGTTATTGTCACCATTTTACAGATAGGAAACAGCAGAAGAGAGAAATTAAGTGATTTGTCCAACAAAGCCTTACACATAATGGACACCCTTTCTAGTACAACTGATGCATTCAGCAAAGAGTGGGAACATTATTTTACTACAACTAGAAAAGAAGATACAATGGACTCTTCTATGGTCATCCACTACCATAAAATTAGTTTGCATTTTGTTCTTTGCAAGACATACACAAGGTTACCAGAGCCAGTGGGAGTTAGCTTGCATAGTTATTAAAAAGGGCGCTATTGCAGCAAATAGCATAAAATAGCAAAGTGGAATCTGCCTTGAGCTTTATTTAATGCAATACAGACTAGCCGTAGCAGCCAAGTTTTGTGTAGCCCCATGTGTGTCACTTTATGTAAATTGTTAAGAATTGTTAAGAAGCTCATTTGCATAGCTTCAACTAAGTTATATATAACCATATGGTAACAGGGTGTACTGGCTCTTTAAGCCAAGGCTCCATGGTCAACAGGAGCATTGGAGTTGTGTATGAACTGTGGGGTTGCGATGATGGACATTGTGTTTAGGACACTGAGGACTACTTTGAATTACTTTGGGCTACTGATCCAGTTTCAGGGGAGGGCTGATGATTACCCTGAGAAAAACTATAGGCCACTTCTGTAGGCCCCGATGAGATAGCGACATGGAAACACCTCTGGCCACAAGAGGGAGCCAGGCGAATGTGTCCTCACTACACATACACTCCGTCTTTAAAAAATATTGTGTGGATATAGTGTTTGTGCAGGCCTGGTGAACGAAACCATTGCTTTTATTCACAGGGCAGCAACAGGGCAAGCTTCCCATACATACTTTCATGCCAGTGTTCCTCAACCTTGATATGGAGGGAATTTCTTCTAACGGGCCATTTGGTCTCTAAGGCTCATGATGTTCCTGGCCTCTCTGGTAAAGTCTTCCAATTAGCACAAAGTGTGGTGGTGCATTTGTGGGAGCTAGAGCTAAGACCCACTCATTTCATATAGAGGTCAACTAACATTCATTAGATGGGATTTTTAATTCCTGTTGACTTAATCTGGATTCATATGGGTGACCTACAGCTGACAGGCCCTGTAGAACATTAGCAATGTTGTCCTAAGGAACCCAATAAGTACTAATGTTACACCCTGGAGAATGAGACTCACTTTCTGGAAAGTCACTTTTATTAATCAAATTCTGACCTTTTTTGAACTTGCACAGGTAGAGTCCTCTTGTCTCTGGTGTAATGAGCAAAGTCTCCCTCATACCTCTCAGTCTCCTTCAGACAAACCCAATAATAAATATCATAGCCTGTTCTTAAAAAGGACAGCTATCAGTAACCAAAATGAAAATACTTCAAGTATAACAATAAAACATATTTAAA
Source organism: Lepidochelys kempii (assembly GCF_965140285.1). Taxonomy (NCBI): domain Eukaryota; kingdom Metazoa; phylum Chordata; order Testudines; family Cheloniidae; genus Lepidochelys; species Lepidochelys kempii. The sequence goes on from NC_136380.1 coordinate 99,842,717, forward strand.
ATACAATGTTTTGCAATATAAAATCATTTTAACAGTTATGCAATTAAAAAAATTAATTATGATTAATCGAATGATTAAAAAAATTAATTGCACAAATAATCACGCTGTTAATAATAGAATACCATTTATTAAATATTTTTGGATGTTTTCCACATTTTCAAACATATTTATTTCAATTTCAACACAGAATACAAAGTATACAGTGCTCACTTTATATTTATATTTTATTATAAATATTGGCACTGTAAAAATAAAAGAAATAGTATTTTTCAATTCACATAATACAAGTACTGTAGTGCAATCTCTTTATCATGAAAGTTGAACTTAGAAATGTAGAATTGTGCACAAAAACAACCCTGTATTCAAAAATAAAACAATGTCAAACTTTAGAGCCTACAAGTCCACTCAGGCCTACTTCTTGTTCAGCCAGTTGCTCAGACAAAAAAGTTTGTTTAGATGTGCAGGAGACAATGTTGCCCGCTTCTTGTTTACAATGTCACCTGAAAGTGAGAACAGGCATTCTCATGGCACTGTTGTAGCCATTTACATGCCAGATGTGCTAAAGATTCATATGTCCCTTTGTACTTCAACCACCATTCCAGAGGATGTGTCCATGCTGATGACGGATTCTGCTCGATAACGATCCAAAGCAGTGCAGTCCAACATGTTCATTTTTATTATCTGAGTCAGATGTCACCAGCAGAAGGTTGATTTTTTTTTTTGGTGGTTTGGGTTCTGTAGTTTCTGTATTGGACTGTTGCGCTGCTAGTGTTCTACAGAGCCTGTCAGCTGTAGGTCACTCATATGAAAGTGTTCTTAAAATGAACAACATGCTGCATCATCATCCGAGACTCCTATAACATGAAATATATGGCAGAATGAGGGTAAAACACAGAGCAAGAGACATACAATTGTTCAGGCGTTCAGTTACGAATTTAATTAATGCATTATTTTTTTAACAAGTGTCATCAACATGGAAGCATGTCCTCTGGAAAGGTGGCCAAAGCTTGAAGCGACATACAAATGTTTAGCATAGCTGGTATGTAAATATCCTGCAATGCCGGCTACAAAAGTGCCAGGCGAACGCCTGTTCTCACTTTCAGGTGATATTGTAATTAAGAAGTGGGCAGCGTTATTTCCCGTGAATGTAAACAAACTTGTTGTCTTAGCAATTGGCTGAACAAGAAGTAGGATTGAGTGGACTTGTAGGCACTAAAGTTTTACTTTTCTTGTTTTTGAGTGTCGTTATGTAACAAAAAAAATCTACATTTGTAAATTGCACTTTCACAATAAAGAGATTACACAACAGTACTTGTATGAGGTGAATTGAAAAATACTATTTCTTTTATCATTTTTACAGTGCAAATATTTGTAATAAAAATAATATAAAGTGAGCACTGTATACTTTGCATTCTGTGTTGTAATTGAAATCAATATATTTGAAAATGTAGAAAAACATCCAAAAATATTTAATACATTTCAATTGGTATTTTATTGTTTAACAGTGCGATTAAAACTGTGATTAATCATGGTTAATTTTTTTAAATCGTGATTAATTTTTTTGAGTTAATCACATGAGTTAACTGCAATTAATCAACAGCCTTAACAATTATCCCAGGGACCTCATATTAACATATATGGGTTTGAATTCTCAACCTTCATATTCACAGCACAAACCTCTTCAATTGCAGCTATAAGAGTGAAGATGGGGGAAGATATGTTGTTAGCCTCTATGAGGACGATTGCATAAACGGAGAAAACACATACACTACCACTGAATTACACAACTATTTGTGAATTAGCACTAGAATGTAGGGTACCAGGATTCCAGTGTTCTCTCCATAACCCTGGGAACAGAGTATGGTAGTGGCTTGAGACAAAATTGCCAAGTGTAACGACACTTATGTCTGGGTCATCTGCAGGGGCTGAACCTGGGATCTCTGGCTCTAAAATGGGTGAATCATAATTATATCTCCCCTAAGGGATTCTTAATAGTTGTGATGTATAGCAAAACATTAAGAGTTGTCAGGAGAAGAGCTGGAATTAGAAGTCATGGGCTCTTGTCTCATAGCTCATCACACCTTTCCCTGGATTAAAGGGTATTGTGTGAACAAGTCTGTTTTCCTCCTTTCTCCCAGACTTCTCTGATTGTGCAGGAACGTATGAATATCACATGAAATGTGTGCCACCCATCAAGTCTGACTAGCATGCTTATAATGGAAATTGATGGTTTATATGCTCCAATAAATAAATGAATTGTTAAAGAATGTGAGGCACTGGCAAATAAATTAGGGAAATAGTTGTGGTGTGCACGTATAATGCCACCAAGCACTAGAACTTTAACTTGTGTGAGGCAGCATAGCTCTTTTGCCTTCAGCAGAGCTACATTACTTCACACAGCTGCGAATCTGGCCACAAGTATCTTCTTGGAGTTTCTCTTTAAGAAACAAAGGCACAAAGCAGACCATTTCAATTTCAACAGCACTGAATCTGAAAAAGAAATGGAAATGTATTTTCAAATGAGCCAGGAAGTTTTCTCTCAGAATTTTCATCATGGTGTTATTGCAAACAACTTAGACTAATATGGTACCAGCCCTGAACCTTGGTATGGAGGTTAGGGAGTATATACCCCAAACCTCTCTGGTATGTAAGCACTTCAGTTCACTGGAGGTACATTGGAGGTTCCCCAAAAAGGCATTGCTTGAATGAATGTCACATATTTGATTTTTCATGTGGTTCATATTGTTATTCTGTCATTGCCTCAAAAATTGTCATCCTTTATAAAGGATCCTACTAGGGTACTTCTTCCTGACAAAAATGCAAAATTGTAAGGCACCTTGCTATGTAGATTCTTGACTTAGAAATGTGGTGGCTGTTTGTGTGGATTAAGATTATTGAAAACATTGTCACAAGTGCAGTATAAAATGAAAAATCTAAAAACTCCTAAATTATTCACTCCTTTAGTCATGTATATATTTTTAATGCATTCTGCACAATTCTTTACACACCCACAATGGTAAACAATGAAGACTGCAACTGTAATATTACTTAGAAATATGAAGTGACATTTGTTTCTCAGGGATCCCATAAAAAGGAACAACATAAAGCAAGGTAAGCCACTGTTTATAGTTTATAAACAAGCAGCAATAGGCTAAATTAATCGGACACACTCAACTTAAAAAAATCCAAAAATGTTTCACCTACTTTTCTTTACAAGTATCACCCAAGATCACCAAAACTGAAATGTTAGAGATTCGCCCCTTCCCCCCAGTTTGTTTATTTGATTTGAACTTGTTTTATGTATGATCATTTTCACTTCAATGGTACTTTATTAGCATGATAAGATATAAGGCTTGCCAATGGGGAAAAAGACAGATCCATGCAGGTCTCTGTCAGAGATAGGTGAAATCTGCCAGAGATGAGACTCCAGACTATGTGGTTTTATCCTGTATCCATTTTTCATTCCTGATTTAGTAGCAGATTGGTGTGTAGCTTGCTGCTATCTTTGCTAGCTCTTGTTTTTCTCCTATAATTAGGCAGTTTTTCTGCATCAGTTTTTCATGAAAAACATTTTATAATTTCTGATAATATGAGGAAATTCTCACATTCCCTTGTATTTTGGACACTGGAGTAGAAACTGTTTCTCTTTCTCAGCCTCTTCTCTGTCAGAGTGATTTTACAGTCATTTTGTCACTGACTTTGGACTGTAGTTTGTGCATCCCCTTTTTCACCTCTTGGCTTCAGTCACAGGTTTTGTATTTAGTGAGAGTCTGGCTTTGTTTTCACAGTTAGATAGGCTGCTAGTGTGAAAGTTTTGTTCTAGGGATCTGTAGCAAATATAAATTGTTGCTGTTTTTTATTTGTCCCCCCAGTGGTTCAAAGATGGGTGTTTTAGGTGTCAATTTACAATCTTGGGCATGTTTTGGTTTTGGATATAGTTCTCTGTTATTTACAGTTGTTGAATCCAGAGAATGGATTTAATTTTTGATCCTCAAGGTCAGTCCATCGGACTTAGAGGCCAACCACCAACTAGATGTCAGGATGTTGTATGCAGGGACATGACGAGGCTGGGCTTCATGGAGGAACAAGCAATGGGCAGGAATGAATTGCAACTCTGCATATGCTCCCCATGTCTACAAAGATGTTTTGGGATACAGAGAGAGAGAGTTTTTTTGCAATGGAGGGAGTGTTTGCTATTTTGGCTGAGATGGAATTAGAAATTGAATGGATTTTTCTGTCTGTTGGTTAGTAGTGGGAATCAATCCACTTCTGATCTGTAACCATTGTTGCTGGAGAGCCTATTGGGTAACCCCCTTTCCCCCCACTCATTTTACTTTCAGATAGCGGAATGGGTTGGATTATACTGTCAAATAGTTTTACAGGAGGGTAGTATTTATCTAGTAGTTTGCTTATGGTATATGGTGTAATGCCCCACAGTGCATTATCTTGTAATATTTTTATATCCAGACTGAAGTTCCATGATGTATTTGTTATGAGACTCAGGTATGCATAATCTAGGGCATGTTCAGTTTTCATATTACTGTAATAACAGTTTAAAAGACAAAATATACTAATTTCCCCCTGTTTGGGTGAGCCTTTCACCTAGCAACAGGGAAAGAACCAGGGCAGGTATAAGTGTCCGAAGCAACTTATGTTAACTCATATTGTGAAAACGACTAGATTTCAACTTGATGAATTAGGATATTCAGAAGAGTATTCTCAGGGCAAAAACAATAAGACAGTGGAATTCAGACTGAACCCATGGGAGAAGCTGTGAGCTAATCTATGTCTGATGGAATTCATCTGGCTTTCTGGGCACCTAAACTGCCCCTGGCTCAAAGGTACTCTGATTCTGAATAGCAATGTATTCTGCCATTGGTACTTTTATTCATTCAGCGCAGCAATAGCATATTCATTGTCAATTTAAGATTACATTGTTAGTGAAATCCAAATCTCCTCTCTCTTCATCCAATCAGTGTTATTGTGCACAGAAACCCTGGTACTGTTCCCTGAAAGGAACAGATGTACCGAGGAGCCATAGAACACAGGAATAACTGTTGGGAGACCAGGGGGAGGGTTCAGATCTGGAGTCTGGAGCCCTGGACTGGGACCTGCATTTGGGTTAACCTCTCTTCCCCTCTATAGCAGTCGGATGAGGAACAGAAGACCCAACAGCTCCCTCAGTATGTTGAGGGTCAGCAGTAGATTAAGAAGGAATAGGGGGCTATCTGATGGCTTAGGTCCAGTGAACCTTAGGGAGATTATTAGTATTTCTATTATCGTAGTGCCTAGGAGCTCTAGTCATGGACTATGCTAAATATGCAGAAATGTCAGCATCAACATGGGTAGGGACTTTAATGTGTGCTGTAGGTTCTAGGTTAACAGCTGACCAAAGGTATTAAGAAAAGATTCCTTGTGATTCAGCCACTCTTCTTTCCTGTCCAATCATTCCTCGTCCCCTACATTCTGAAAATGACACCAGACTTGAACTTTCATTTGTCTGCTTACCTCACCAATGTTTTCAAGCAGATGCTGATTCTGTCTCTGTTTGTTGTTCTGTTATCTCTTCTCATAAGAGTAAAAAAATGAAAAGTCCATACCTGTGTTTTATTAACTTGAGGATGGGCTGGGTGCCATCTTTACATTTAAACATTGTAGGGAAAAATGCATACACAGACTTAACCTGAGGTTCCTTTCCCTTCATCTGTGCTCGGCTGACAGGGCTGGCTAGACTGCAGCAGAGTCTCAAACAGCATAGCTGGACCTCTGGTGCTGCATCTTTCCCCTCCTCCTCCTCTTCATCCTTGCTGTTCACAGCAGGGATCTCTGTCTCAGGCTCCTTTGAGGTATCCATGGTGGTCTGTGGGGTCTCCAGCATGCAGCTGCTCCTTGTAAAAGCAGCAGGTCCGTGACTCAGCATCAGATCAGTTGTTGCCTTCCATGGCCTTCTGATATGCCTGCTGAAGTTCCTTCACTTTCAAGCAGCCCTGCTGCTGATCCCCATCATGCCCTTTTGCCTGCATTCTCTGTGCAATCTTTTCATCGACGCCCACATTTCTCTGCCTGGTCTGTAGCTGTGCCTGCACAACCTCTTCTCCCCACAGGCCCAAGAGATCCAATACCTCCAGTCTGCTCCAGGCAGGAGCATGTTTAGTGCGTGAGGCCAGCATGGTTAGCTGGGCAGTTGCATACAAGGGAGAACTGCTAGGTGTGCTTGCCAAGGGGGCAATCCGGAAAAGGCATTTTAAAAATATTCAGGGATTTTTTTACGGGGAGGTGGCTTCCAGTATCCAGGACCTCTGGGCAGTTTTGTTGACAACTGTGACCAGAGCTGTCACTGTTGAGCATTGTGGGACAGCTGCTGGAGGGTTGTTAAGGTTGACATAAGTCACGTGGTGTCTAGTCACGCAAGGCATCGACCTCAGTAGGACGACCAGGACTCAATGCTGTTTGGGGAGGTAGTCTTACTGCATCATCTTAACAGGGCACTTACATCAGCTAGAGACAAATTTGAGTGTAGACACATGCACAGATAGGTTGACGCAAGATGACTTATGTCGACCTACCTTTGTAGCATAGACCAGGCCCAGCATCTGGTTGGGAATGCTAATTGGATGGTTAGGCTTTCCTGCAGATGTCTGTGTCCAAACAGTGAAACACTAAATAGCTGTGACCTCATCAGTGAAACTCTAAAATAATGCCTTCATCTATTTACTATGTTAAATGAAGGTGTGTGGAGAAAAAAGGGAGGATAAAGATAAAAAGGCACTATGGGTATGGGGTTAAGAGAGGCATTCTGAGGAGGAGACAGAGAAAGGAGAAAATGACAATTTTACATTGTCTTCTCCCCTCAAAGTACAAGTGAAAAGCTAGTGAGTGCTGGTTCAATGTGCCAAATATAGATTTCATAAAATACAGTCAATCAAATTGGCTAGTAACGGGTGTTGAAAAAGACAGCTGGGCTCCTGGGAATAGGATAGAAAGGGATGCAAACAGTCCAAGGTACATAAAAAAAAAAGAGAGAGAGACAGTAAAATACTAATATATATAACATAGTAAACGTAAGAGAGTACTTATAATACTTTTCCCTATGATTTTATCATTTTTAATAGGAAGTACTTTTCCTAATGGAAGGAAGCACTACAGAAACCTCCCAAATGTTTTTAAATGAAATGTAAAATTAATTAGTTATGTTCTAATACCAATGAACTACAGTAGGTTGTATTAAATAGGCTATTACTGCAATTCTCTGGTGGTTGCAGGCACTCAGTCTTTGGCCTCATACCACACATTGTATTCAAGAAATGCACTGATACCCTACGAATGTGCATTCTTTTGTCTTATTATTGTAACAGGCTAGGTATGAACTGGGACTCTAGACACCTGGTTCTGACATTGGTTTGCTATCTAACCTTGTGTAAATCAAGCTGTTAGGCTATGAGTTTCCCAATATGCAAAATAAGGACAATCACATTTTATCTACCTCATAGGAATGTTATGAATCTTAACTCAAGTATTAAGGCCAATCACTGACAGAGTGGGACAGAACTAAAGAATTCCTGGCTCATAGCCTTGTACTTGTCCTTTTAGAACATGGGGGCTCCAGTATCTTATTCTAAAGGACATTTTTATACTTTTAAAAAATAAATTACTTCAAATGCATATAGGTTACTGAAAAGTTCAAAAGAAATATGTAATTATATGACTTTGCTTGAACTGTCCAATGATACCAATGGTGAGTTGGTAATGCAGAGAGCGACTGCCCTCCAGATTCTTCAGTCTGTAGTACTTTTTGCACTCCAGTGACACTAGTGATCATTAGTGACCTATTTTCTCTTCTTTTTTAGTGGAGATGGAAAAAAAAACAGGTCAGATTAAAACAAAAAAAAATTGAGACCCCCCCACAGCTAGTATTTTTGCTTATATCTCAATTCAAATCTTTTTTTTTTTTTTTTTTTTTTTTTTTAGTTTTGACCATATTCTTTTAGCTTTGGTTTTATTTTCTTCATGTTCACTTGCCTCTCTCTCATTCTGGACCTGAATCTGCATGGTGCTGAGCATCCTTAACTGCCACTGAAGTCAATGAGAGTTGGGGGTACTCACTACCTTGCAAAATTTGACTATCTGGTTGGTACAAGATGCACCAAATCTCCATCTCAATGGCTATTCTCTTCAATATTTTCATCCCAACTTTTCCCTCATGAGACACCTAGTTGACAGACCTGATGATGTCAGGTAAACATTTGAACTTTTGGGTGCGTCCTACCTTTTGAGGGTCACTCTGAGTTCTCTTTAAACAAGGTGCTATTATATTAGTCCAACTATTACCTCTGTGCAATACATTGAAACTGGTTTACTGGGCACTGCACCAAACTCCTTAAGTAAGTATTTTCTGAACTTATGTAACCAGTGTTGCAAGATGAATCATGTTGTTATAAGCAGGACAGCACACATTCAGGTGTAACTTTTGGACCTGCTTTTTGTATTTTGATCAATGTAACTCTCTAAATGTGATCACCTAAAAGAATTGTCTCAAACTGAGTCAATTTTAAGTAGAAACATTGAGATATTCTGATTTGTATTCACATAATTATTTTGTGCCATGGCAGGTAGTGCTGTGTTGGTTAACTGAATTATATATTTCCCACTTAAAATAATGAATGCACACGATGCAAAAATAATTATGATGTTATAAGATGTTTAGCACATTTATTAAAGGGAAAATACGAGTTTGGATGCTTTAATGGAGAAGGAGATGGGGAAATTGCTATGCAAAATGCTATTCACAATCTAACATAACATCAAGAAGACAAAACAGAAATAATAGAGGGAATCTTGTAGCTTGACTTCAGGTCATCTGATTTGGATGCTGAGAGTATTTCAGTGTCCAGAGATGTATTCCTTAGTTTGGAAAACCTACCATTAGATATTCAAGAGCCTGTGACTGCTAGAAGTCGATATTGGCCACGTTGACAGTTTGGGGGCAGATGTCCACTTCTGAAATTGATTATACATAATATCACCGTTCACTCAAAGGATTGTGTTCTTACGATAAAATAAAAAAATACTTTTTTCCATTTCCTAGAACCTGTACTATACACTTTCTTTTGACTGTAAATGAAGATTTTAGCAGAAATAACTTAAAGAAATTAGTTGTTGATAAATGAAATCACCATACACTGTGAAAGAATGAGCTCTAGGCCCTTCTTATGAAATTGCTGGAAAGAAAACTTCATGATTTATTTAGATAGGTCATTTTGGTTGTTTAACCAAACGCTCAGCTGGTTTAGTGCACTGCAATCCCATGCCATTCCTTTTGCAGGACATTTTGGGGATAGGACCTGCAATTCTCTTGCTTTTAATTAAAGAAGCAGCATGTTACATGCATGCCTGATTTGGCCCTCCTTAATAGTCTTTACCTCCAGTTCAGGTTATCTTAAATTAAAACAAAGACAGGGCTGGGTCCAGAGTTTTTGCCACTCCAAGTGGCAAAAAAAAACCCAAAAAACTTGCTGCCGAACAGGGAGACGGAATCCTGTTTGCCAAACACAGAAGCGGAGTGATGGTGCGACTGAAGAAGAGTTGTGGCCCCACCACCGAATTGCCGCCCCTTTACATTTGCCGCCCCATGCACCTGCTTGGTTCGCTGGTGCCTGGAGCTGGCCCTGAATAAAGATTATAGAAATTTCAGCGCTAATATAATAAAACACGGCTAAATAATACCAGTGCCTTATCTAGGTTAAAAACAAAATTGTTGTGGCTCACAGTTGCGTCATTGACCCAGCATCTGTTTTAAAGGCAGAAGTTAAGGACTCAGAGAAATGGTGTAAAAGGGGAAACATTCTCTTTTAGTAGTATTGGAATTAGTACTGGAATAAGACAGAAAAATATAAAGGCACAGTCAACAGTTCTAGATGCTAAGCCTTCTGGAGTGGACATACCGTGGTTATTATTACTACATCTATCCAGTGCAAAGAAACTTTCGTTAAGAAAATGGAAAAAAAGTCGGTGCTAATGATTAATGACTTGTCAGAGACACCGTGGTAGTCACAAAAAACCCAGTCTTCAAGCTACATATAAAAATGAGCTGGAGATACCCTGACATTCACTGGTGTGGCAAAGTGTTCGGAGGACACTCGATTTGTGTCAGATTCTGCACTAATGAATATTATGAAACTATAATAATGGGATTAGTAAAGACCTTTGGCCAGTGGATGAGGACATTACACTTTTGGAAAGTACTTTCCAGTAAGACATCAAATAGGAAAAATATTTCCTCTTAATTCAGCATTTAAATATATAAAGGGGCACTAGAAAATTTTATGACACGAAGGTGCCTTACCAGCCTAATTATTCTATTCTGTATAGGTCCTTATACCACCCTCATTACTGAAGTATCTGAGCACCTTGTGGTAGTGTATTAAGGGATGTAACTAACATCTGTGATTCATTCTCTTTCTTTTTAACATAAGAATGGCCACACTAGGTCAACTCATTGCTCCATCTAGCCCAATAGCCTGGCTTCTGACAGTGGCCAGAGCCAGATGCTTCAGAGGGAATGAACAGAACAGGGCAGTTATTGAGTGATCCATCCCCTGTCATTCAGTTCCAACTTCTGGCAGTCAGAGGTTTAGAGACACCCAGAGCTTGCGTTTGAATCCTGATCATCTTGACTAATAGCCACTGATGGACTAATTTTCCATGAACTTGTCTAATTCTTTTTTGAACCCAGTTATACTTCTGGCCTTCACAGCATCCCCTGGCAATGAGTTCCAGAAGTTGACTGTGCCTTGTGTGAAGAAGTACTTTGCTATGTTTGTTTTAAACCTGTTGCCTATTAATTTCATTGGGTGACCGCTAGTTTGTGTGTTATGTTATGGGGTAGACAACACTTCCACGTTCATGTTCATGGTACCATTCATGATTTATAGCCCGCGATCATAGCTCTCCAGGGAAGATTTGTGTGAAAAGTATAATGTTTTGTTTTAGTGATTTTATTTTTAAGATATAAATGTACCTGTGCTATTGTTTGTTTATATTAGCAAAGGCAGGGAAAAGAAATGGGCCTTGCACTCGTAGTAGAAAGAGGTGAGGTTTGTGATGAGTCCTGGGGGTGTTTGCTCAGCCCAGCCCCCAAGAAAGCTCTGTTTCCTGCACAGATAAGCTTTACCCTTCTGGTAGAACGTTCCATTGTGCCAGAGTGGCTTTGTTGATTGATCACAGTCCTCATCCTGGATCTGTAGGTGGCCTTTTAGATGTACTTGGTCCAAGCAATTGTGTGCCTTGATACTAAAGCCTTGAACTTGATATGATATTTTGTGGGAAGCCAGTGTAGAGAGTGGCTTGGGGTATTCATGGTGGCATGTGTTATTGAGGGTCACTGCAACATTCCATTATAGATAGAATTTCCTAAGGTGTGAAGGCTTCATGCACAGATGTGTGGTTCAGACAGGAGGAGATGAAGGCATGTATAACTGAGGCCAGATCATTGTCTGTCAAGATGGGATGGTCTTTTAGTCAACCAGCGATGGTACAAGTGTCACTTATCAATGCTGCTATTATGAAAGGAAACTATAGAATTTAATGGGGATGAAACCAGTGGAGGGCTATTAAAATGCATTCCAATAATGAGGGAAGGATGGTGTTAGGATTAAGGGACTAGGGTGGAATTCAGGAGATGTGGGTTCCATTCCTGGCTATGCCACAGGTTTCTTATGAGACTTTGGGTACAATCACTTAATCTCTCTATGCTTCTATTCACCATCTGTAAAATGGGATCCATACTACTACCTACCCCACAGGGATGTTGGGAGAATAAATTCATTTATGGTTGGGAAGAGCTCAGATATTATGGAGAGAGGGGCCACTTAAGTACATAGACAAGTTCAAAGTCCCTATTTTCATTGATGGGATGGGATCCAGCTGTGTGTCTCATACACAGTATATGTATTGAAGCATGGTAGATTTTTAAAGACCATTACTCATTGCCTTTATTACAACATTCATAATTACAGCCAGATTAATTTGTTTTTTAATTGAAGAGTTGGTGAATGTTCTGAAGTATGAATCTGGAAAAAAAAATCAAAGATAAAATGTAATGATTCTAAAGTACATGCTGCAAACCTTATCTCCTCTAAGCTATTATCTGGAGGTCAGGCTCAGAGCGATTTACCAAATCAAATTATGTTTAGCAAAAACAAGGCTGTAAACTAATAACAATTCTCTTCAATTAATAACTGGAAACATTATTTCTTCATGACTGGGGCCTTCCAACATATCTCCTCTCACAAGTTATAGTTTAAAAGGGTATTATCCATACTGTCTGTCAGGCCAAGCTCCTGCAGACCTAAAGCCCAGAATGAAAAAATGATAGCTTATTTACAGGGCAAAATAGGATCTGTTATACTACCTCCAACCTTATCCTTAAGTCATTTGTATAATGGGCTTCCTTATCCTTCAGTGGTCTTTTAATTGCATGTTGTGAGAGCAGTTACAATAAGGTGCTTTCCTCCTTCAATACATTATTGTTCCTTTATCTATACATAGTGGACACAGAGTGAGAGCGAACAATCTCTTTAGTCTTTAACTCGTTGCTTCTTGAGCTATGTCTACACTACTGCAGTAAGTTGACCTACGCTATGCAACTCCAGCTACATGAATAACATAGCTGGAGTCGATGTACCTTACGTCAAGTTACCGTGGGATCTACACCACGTGGGGTCGACGGGAGAAAATCTCCTGTTGACTTACCTTACTCTTCTTGATGGGGGTAGAGTACAGGGGTCAACTGGAGAGTGATCTGCTGTCGATTTGGCGGTCTTTACTAGACCCACGAAATCTACTGCCGGTGGATTGATTTCAGAGCATCAATCCCTACCGTAATGTAGACCTGCCCTTGGACACACCTCCTTTGAGAATTGTTACTGCTAGCTAGATAATCTTCACTAGTTCTCAGAGAAAGGTACTTACAATAAACTGGATCTTTGAGTAATTAGAGGGCAGTCTCTACCATGTACTCTTTTCTTCAGCATCTTTACTGGATCTTAATCTTTACTGATTAAGATGAAGATATTGAAAGCTGGCTGAGGCCATGGCTCCTTATAAATCCTCAGTTCCTAGCCTTCCTCTCCAGGGCAGGACAGGTCATATGTGCAGCCACAAAAGTCAATGCTTTCTAGAGCGTAGTGATTTGATGCCAAAGGCACAGAGGCATCCCAAAAATGTGGCTACAAACTACAGTTAGGGGTACACACTCTTTATTTCTGCCCTTTAGTGAAAGAGGGGATGGCTGCCTGGTCTTTTGGTTTCGCAAACTTTTCCTTGTTCAAGGCCTGTTCTACACCTAAAACATAGGTCGAGCTAGCTACCATTTTTCACATCTCTGAGCGACATAGTTAAGCTGACCTAAGCCCCGGTGTAGACACAGCTAGCTCGATGGATGAATTCTTCTGTTGACTGGCTACTGCCTCTTGAGTGGAGTGGATTAACTACAGGGACCAAAAAATCCTTCTGTCATTGTAGCAAGGGTTTATGCTACAGTGCTTGAGCTGTGTAGTTGCAATGCTGCTCAAATGCTTGTGGTATAGACATACCCTCAGTCTCTAGCAGCTCTGGATCAGAAGGGTCTTTGATATCTAGATCTGAACTTGAATTTTGGAAAGGACTAATATTGGGATGTACTGGGTGGCAAGTAGGATCCATGAAAGGACTTAGACGTTGCAGTGCACAGATGGAGTATTTTGTACTTAATTCTTGTTCTTAAGGCTATTAAAGGTTTCCAGTTTGTCTAAAATGGGACTTTGTTTCTAAATACCTTGTATTTACAATTTAATTATAAATGTTTATGTCAACAGTCCAGTGTGTGTTTTAAGGTGGACACAGGCATTTTCCATAAAATATGGACATTGGAACATTTTACTCATTGTACAGTATCTTCCGTATATGAAGCATTGCATAAACCAGTGGCACATGCAGACTTAAGTATGTTATTACGTACGGTGCGAACCAGTGACAGGGCCAAAATTGAGTGAGTGGTGTTGCAGCCTGGTGCATGGGGGGTGGCTCTGCTTTGGCCCCCTGGCTCCCTCATCATGACCAACGCTCCCTCCCCCTCAAGACAACACTCCCAATGACTCAGTTTCCCTATTTGTAAAATATGATTAACACCTACCTTAAAGAGATGTTTTTATACTTTATTACATTTGTAAAGTGCCTTGAGATTATAAGGCTCTGTGCAAATGTAAAGAATTTAATATTTCTTTATGCTGTTTGCAAGATACTGTATAATGCCACTACCTTAAATCGTACAATACCTACATATTTAATTTAGCATATCCTGTTCGTTTTGTTTATTTTTTTGGTCACAGTGTAATGGTCTTACAGTGATCAGTTTATGTTTATATACAGTTTTTCATCCCAAGAGATCTCCAAATGCTCCACGGGTGCACATAAACAAACAATACACAGGAATTTATGTAGGCACAGCATAATTGCCCAGGTTATTTTTTCCCCAATACATGTTTAATTTGGTTTGTAACACAATGATATATGTGCCATAGGTTACTCTACCATGTGTTGCTGTTTTACTTGGGCAAGAGTTCAGAAAATGGGTTTCATGCAAATCTACGTATGCTAAATTATTTCTTTTTCATTGCTTACAAAAAAATCCTATGTCGCTTTTAGTGGATTGCAATGGAATTAAACGTGTTTGAACAATGACTTCTTTCAAAGCATTTCAAGAGCCAAACAGCGTAATTTATTCCAGATTTTTAGTAACATATGCTTATAAATGCATCTCTTAGAGGAAAAAAGTTCTCACTATGCTACTCAACCCATTCAAAAAACTAGAAAGAAGGATAATTTGCATAACTAGAAGTAGGTCAGGTCTGTCCCTCCAATCTACATGAGTTCCACGGGAAATCACTCTTATACATTATTATGATGCAAGACTTAAATTCAGAATTGTCTGTTTTAGTAACAGCGTTAAACTGAGATATGCTTTGATTGCCAAACAGTTCAGTATTTCTACCATTTCAGTAATTGTTCACATTCCCTTTGAACAATTCATATTTGTCAGGATTTCATTTTTAACAAAGTCTTCTTTCTACAGCAATACCAGTTTTCTTCTTCTGCTAGCGTGTGACAACTAACTCCATCCAGACAGCAAACTCCTATCTACATTCTTACTTTGTGCAATATAGGAATGCTGGTTTCATCATAGTAGTTTTATAGCAGGTGTGACAAAGCTCCGGCCTTGCCTCCATGGGTCCGGCGTTTCCTGGCGGATTTCGCTAGCCTCAGAGGCTAACTGTGACCCTCCATGTAACCCTTCTTTCTCTCGAGACAAGGGTCACAGTCTACTGAGCCATTTTCATCATAAGCCAGCGAGGGAGGTGAGGAGAAGTTATCCTTCCTTGCATAGTCTCTGTTGTCTCCCAGTCTCAGTGATTAATCAGGGGGCCAAAGTGCGGGGGGGGGGGGGGGGAGAGGAGAAGCCTGGGCCCACCCTCTACTCCGGGCTCCAGCCTAGGGGCCCTAATAGTATCAGCTATGGTAGCTGACCTTTTAGAAACATGTACAATTCCCTGGGCTACTTCCCTCACAGCAGCCCTCACTTCCTCAAGCTCCACTTCATGCTTACCTCAGGGCCTCCTTCTTTGTGCCTGATATGGTGTGTACTACTCAGCCCCTCCCACAGCGCAACTTCCTTCCACAGCTCCTGACATGCACACCCACCTGACTGGGAGGCTTTTAACTAGTTTCAGCCAGCCCCTGATTGGCTTCAGGTGTCCTAATCAACCTAGCCTTCTTCCTGCCTTCTGGAAAGTTCTTAATTGGCCCCAGGTGTCTTAACTGACCTGAAAAAAGAAAAGGAGTACTAGTGGCACCTTAGAGACTAACCAATTTATTTGAGCATAAGCTTTCGTGAGCTACAGCTCACTTCATCAGATGCATGAATACAGACAAAGACAGCTACTATTCTGAAACCTGTTAATTGACCTGGAGCAGCTTCCATTTCACTTAAGCTGGTATCAGGGATTTGTTTAGCCTGGAGCTAATATATCTATCTCCCACTACTTTTCTATAGCCATCTGGCCTTGCCCCGTCACACAGGGTTGTACTTTGTGGCCTCTCATTTGATAAATTAGGTTATATATTAATTGCTTTTTTCTAAGTACAGTAGAACATTTGTTTTATGACCACAGATCTTATGAATGGATATATAAATTATTTTTATCCCTTGAACAAGGTATCCATGTATGTATTTGAGCAGCGAGCAGAGGTTATGCGCACTCAGAGCAAGACTGTAATAGGCATATCGTATACGTTTGTTACCATGTAACGTACACTACCACTGAACAATTAATAAATTAACTTACGTACCATAATTACTGTAAATTTTGAGACGTTCAATTTTATGAACTCCTCAATCCCAAATTAGTTCATAAAATAGGGGCTCTACTGCAGAATCTCTTCAGCTTGTTTGGCATGTTCTAATTCACATGTAGCTATTTTAGGGTGTCTCTCTCTCTCTCTCTCTGTAAGAGGAAACTACCCATATTTATATTGTAAATTATTCCTGCTCATGTTCAAAGAGTTTAACCTTATTTACCTTTTTATAATAAAATCTATATAAGTGTCCAAACAAGCGTTAGAACATTTTGCCACTCTGCCTGGTTCCAATCTGCCTTTGGCATTCCTCTCCTGCTGGGCGTGTTAGCCATCTCATGACTCCTGGGTGTGGTTGGCAGCTCCAGTTCAGCTGGGTGGTGGGACTCGGTCCTGCTGTGGCTGCTGCTTCCTTTCTTCCCTCTCTACATAATGAAGACAGTTAGGATGGCTCCTTCTTGTTGCTAGCTGCTTTTACAGTCAGCTCTTCACAGGACACAAGCAAGTAGTACACGGACCACAATCTGAGAATCAGCGACAAAGTGGGTCTTTCCCACCTCTCACTGCTATGGTCCCCCAGGGCTGCTGAAATGGGAGTGGTTGATGAATCTAGATATTAATCTCTAATCAAACATGGAAATAGAATGAAATATAAAGCCATGTACTAAACTTCAGTTTTGATCTACAGCTAATTCCATCTCAGTCTCTGATCTTGCCTAATCTTGTCAGCTAAACTGGATTCGAGCCCAGACAATACTTCCATGAGAAAACCATCATGAAAACCGAGGAAATGATGCATAAACTGGAGCTGGTGATTCAGTATGCTGCATTCTCATTTCAGTATCAGTTAAGAACCAACGTCCAACTGCAGTACGAAGGGCATTTGTGCCATTGGAAGTACTTTGTTTTAGATGAGATGTAGCTATTGTGACTGTACTGTAGATGTGTGAGAAGGTGGGCAGCAACACTCTGCACACATGGATTCTGCAAAGCTGAGGAAATCACAGGCAAGAGTGTGGGAAATAGTCCAGGGGAGAGGAGATGAATGTATGGATAAATATTTTAGTGTTTAACATATAGGCTTAAACAGAGTGCAGAAGTGGTGATAGATTTGTAGAAATAGGAGATACGAAAGGAGAATGATGGTCCAGAGTCAAAGATGACACTAAAGTTATAGAGAATGAAGGCAAATAGGATTTCTGAGGTGATGTATACTATGTGATTAGTGCACTATAGATAAACTACAGATAAATGTGGAAGATATGGAGTTGTGTTTAAGGATGCTCCTTGTCTTACCCAAGTAAAGTCCTGAGATTATCTAAGAGAAGTTGTGGCAAAGCCATATGTTTACCTGTGTAAGAAAGGCAGAGTGGGTGGACAGGAAGGAATCAAATGTTAAAATGCTGTTGAAAGATACACCACACTTGAGTATCTTCAGCATAAAAGTGAGGCATGGTGAAAGGTAGAGATAAGAGTTAATTCCAGTGGCATGGCTAACTTCCAACTTCAATAATTACAGTCTTCATTGCTACAGTCCAACAACGGTTTCAATTAGCTATCCTATTCTTTACTTCCTCCCTTAATTGTTGTGCAATGTTGCTGTGCATTGTTAAACTATTGCCACACTATTGCTCCCTTTTGTATCAGGATGAAGTGAGTTTGTATGTGTTATACAGTATACATTTCAATTATGATACTATGTCTCTATTATCTTAATTTTTTGGGTAGTGATTGGATCATCCTTTCTAGTGGTTAGATACATTACTGCAGAAAACTTCTCTCAACTGTAATAGAGAAAGGGAGGGATACTAAATTAATTATAAAAAATGTTTTCAGTCACATTTACATCAGTGCCTTATGTGGTGACTACATTCCCAAAATTATGACTTATCGCTAATTATAAGCACCAGTGGACTTGAACCCAGGAACTACAGGTCTACCAGGCAAGCAACTGCATTATGCTGCCATCCAACTGCATCTTTAACCTAGCTGCTTCCTGCCACCCAACAATTTGCAGAGGGTGTACATCATGGAACGTTCCACCATCAGTGATCTGACTGACAGTGGACTTAGCGATCCCCGATTGGCTCCTTGAGCCTATATCAGTCCATGCGAAGTACAAGGAAGTGTCCAGACAACAATGTGGATTCCTAGCTAGCTGCCATGATCACCCTGCTTCTGTGCCTCTAAAATCCTGGTATTGACCTTGGCTCCAGTTTGGATATTGAGTCCAGGTCAACTCCTGGAATCCCAGCACTGACCCTGATACCTGATATTGACCCTCGGCCCGATTCCTGACTTCAGCTCTGGCTCTGACCTTTGGTTTGAGTCTTGACTCTGCCACCAGCTCTGACCCCTGGCTTTGGTTCCTGGCTCCCACGCTACTGCCATGAGGCCTGCCTACCTTCACCCTGGATCCTGACAGCTAATTAAGAATTACCCAGGAATCAAGACTTTTCAGAAGAGAAAAGACAAAGACCTGAGAAAATAGAAACGTAAATCCCCATGGTAGAATTTCTTCAGCCTTTCACAAGAGCATGTAAAGAGCACCAGCAAGTCAGGAAGCCTGTTAGCCACACTGTTAGCTGAAGAGAAACTAACCTTTTCCTTTTCTCTAATCTACTTTGAATGAATGACCTGAAATATAGATATTAAATATTAAGATACTATATGATTTTGCCAGCTATAGTAGTGTCATGGGGTGCACCACTCACCACTTGACTGGGGCCTCCTCCTGGTCACTCTGGGGATTAGCTCTCCAGGGTGACACCCCTGTCTGCAGTTGCACACTGTCACTCTGTCTCTTTCTCTCTGGTCTGAAGCCCCTCTCTTGGTCCAGGAACCACAGCATCCTCTTTGTGACGCAGCCCTCCCGCTAGGTCTCACAACGTTCCCCCACTTCCGGGGTATAGTCTTCCAAAGTCTCTGTCACTCCCATAGTGATCCAGGCAGTCTTCCCTTTCACTGCACTGCCAGTCTATGCCACACCCTGGTGGGTGGTAGGGGAAACCTGGGTCTGCCCACTACTACAGGTTCCAGTCCAGGGACCCTCCAGCCAGCAGTTCTGGGCTTTCCTCTCCCAGCCCTCACTGCTCCTTCCCTGGACTGCTTCCTACCACTTTTGGTTCCCCTCCTTGCTCTGGGTGTACCAGCTCCAAACCCTCCTCCCTCTTCCAAGGGAGTGACTGCCCTTTCCCAGCAACAGCCCCCGTCTATTGCCAGCTTTCTGGTTGTATAGGCCCCGCCTCTTCCTGCCCAGCTGAAGCTGCTTGCTGGTGCAGCCTCTGGAGTTAATAGACCTACTTGGCCATCTTCACCCTTTCCAGTTCTGTTTGGGGTGGACACTGAATACAGGGAACTAAACTGAATACACTATTTTGGCAGATAAGTTTTAAGGAAAGTTACTAAACATTGATACAGCTTTATGCCAGATGTAAATATTAATGAAAGTGTTTGCCTTTGGGGGACTTCCGTTAGGAAGGAAGGGGTTGTGTTCATATTGATTTCTTTTAAATTAGAATGACATTAAGAAGTAAGGATAGTATTTGTAATCAAGCATGTTTGTTACCACAAGTTACTGAAATACAGCTATGGTGGAAGAGGCAATAATGAAAGTGATTGAAACCAAATAATGTGTTATAAGGACACTTGATCACACAGTAAAATAATCAGAAATGTAATGGTTTGATCAATAAGGCACTGGCATACCTCATCTATACATACAATGGTCCTACAATTATTTTTAAAATCAGGAGAACAGAAATGAAAGATTTATACAGCTGTTCTTGCCTGCTTGAGAACAACAGTGACTATGTTACTGCATAGTGGACGGTTAAAAAAAGTATAAAGAGCATCACAGAATGTGGATAGACTTTGTATAAACTATGTATACTTAAACTGGATATTTAAGCAGTCAGCAAAGTGCTAATGGAAAAACTGGAACTCGGGCAAGCATAGCCATGTGAAGTTTGCTGGGGAAAAACTTGTGGGAAGTAGGTTTGCTGACTGGAGCTAAGTCTCAGCAGGTATTCAATGTATGACCCAAGATGGCTGTACAAATGGCTATGGCCTAACTTTGGTTACATAAACTGGTTAGGCACAAGACGTTTTGTACAAAGAGACTGGAAATCTCCAGACCCAGTTGCAAGAATCCAGAAGTGATGTTTCATTGTCTGACAGGATGATGAGAGGTGACAACTATCATTTTGGTTAGACATTTAAAATCTGTGTCAGAAATATGGGTCACCATTTAATTGGTGCATGTCAGCTTCTGTGAATAGTGGAACCAACTTGTAACACCCACAAGAAATGGGATAAAATGGCCGGACTCCTTCAAAACATCTGACATCTGGAGGGGAGATGACTGAGACCCGTGGCCAGCTACCTGGGAAGCCTTCTTATGATATCAAGTACCTATCTTGGCTAGGTACCTTTAACTGAATATTTCTCTTTCCCAGCTGTTGAGGTTGCTCACTAGCACATCTATACAGTCATGACTGTCATCTGCTTCATCTGTGTTTGCAATGTCAGCTACTGATGTGAACAGTAACTTGCTGAAAGCTGATGGCTGAGCAAAGATATGGGGATAAGTAACAGAGACTGTGTCTCGGGTGATGACCCAAATCAGTCAATTAACTATTTCTTGAAATGAGGTACCTAATTAGTAAGGAAGGGTACATGCGTATATACGTATGTTGAAGATTATCAGCATTACAGAGTATGCCCTTGTTTTTGTAACAGATTCCTATCAAGATTGTTGTGAAGTAAGTTTTGAAGCTGAACAAGTTACTATTATTAATTCAGATTGTGAAACATTGTACATGTGTCTACCCTAGGCAATGAGTTCATACTGCCTTGCAAGTTCTAGATTAATTGATTCTTAGAATTTAAGACTGGAACAAATCAGCTAATCATCTAGTCTGACCTCCTATATATCACTGGTCATTAAAGGTCACGTAGCTACCCTGTATTGAACCCAGTAACTTGTGTTTGAGTAAATCATATCTTCCATAAAGGCATCCAGGCATTGATATGAGAACATCAAGAGATGGAGAATCTACCACTCTTCCTTTTGTCCTTTGTTCTAATGGTTAATCACCTTTGCTGTTAAAAAATTGTGCCTACTTTCTAATTTGAATTTGTCTAGCTTCAGCTACCATCATTGGTTCTTGTTATGCCTTTCTCTGCTAGGAAAGAAAAAATCCATAGCCAGCATGACTAAAGACAATAAGGAGGAGCTTTTTGGGAACAAAAAAATCCTAGCAGTGATATAGGCCCATTGCTAGATGGAGATGGCAAAATGTTTAATAATGATACAGAAAAGGCAGAAGTGTTCCACAAATATTTCTCTTCTGTATTTAGAAAGAAGCAGGATGAAGTACTTGTATCACGTGAAGACGATGAACTACTTTCCAGTCCATTATAAACTCTGAAGAATGTTAAACATCATAATCTATTAGGGATGCACATTTTTCAAATAGGCAAGCTGAATACCTTGCACCCAGAAGTCATAAAAGAGTTGGTTGAAAAGATCTCTGGCCCATTGATGTTAACTTTTAATATATTTTGGAATACTGGGGAAATTCCAGAAGACCGTAAAAGTGACAATGTTGTACCAGTATTCAAAAAGGAAAACGGGATGATCCAGGTGACAATCGGCTGGTTACCCTGACGTCAGTTCTGGGCAAAATAATGGAAAGCTGATATGGGATTCAACTGATAAGAGAATTTAAGGGTAGGAATATAATTAATGCCAGTCAACATGGTTTTGTGGTTTTGATTTCGTTCTTTAATGCAGGTTTGGTTGCTAAAGGTAACTGCGTATTGATTTCTGTTAATGGTGGCTAATAAAACTCTATAAAATGAAATAAATATAACTCTTGAGTCCTTTTCTTAGTTAAGCAATCAATATCCAAAAAGCTCTAAGAAAGGTGGCATGGGTAATCAGTTGAGCAGTTTTCCCAAACAAAGCCTTATTTTATGCGCTACCTTTGTTACCATTATGTATGTGTTCTTTAGCATTTCTTATCCATGTTTCCTTTATAATTCAAGCAATTAATGATGTGGTAACTATGATGCTGTTAAAATTGAGCTGAGCCAGATATTGCAGGCAGGTTCTGGGCAATTATTTTCCCTGCCTCAACCTCCAATTTTTCCAATGAGTCTAAATCCTGATTTATAAAGTTACCTACTTGTCAATTACCAGCCACCCCTCTTGTTTGAAGACTGACAGCTGTTTTAGAGCGCGTGGAAAGAATAGGTGTCCACCAAGGGCTAGAGTGAGATTACAAAAATTGTTTTCAACTTTCATTTGAAATCAGTGTCTTGATGTGAAAATCTAGTTTATTAACCCTCACCATCACTTAATATTGTGCAATGAGATGTTTCAGTAACTGGAAGGGATAGCAAATTCAGGACTTAAGTGGGTATTAAAGAGGTCATAAATGAATATCTCTTTAAGTCCCAACAAACCTTCCAATAAGGTAAATAATCTTATTCATAATTCTAATTTGTTCAGTCTCTAGATTTGTGATTGCAGATATATAGCTTTTTACGAACTCAGGTACCACAGTGATGAACAAGGAGATAGCAGATACAAGGAGAATAATTTGAATGCATCCTTTCCTCTTTTATTTAGGTTCCTAAATATAGATTTAGGTGTCTAACTTCAATGGGAGTGGAATGTCAATGAAACATGAGCGTATGCATGAGAGAGAGAGAGAGAGATAAAAGCTTCACAGGAACAGAATAATGTTAAAAAAAATCATACATTAGTACTTATTCAGATGCGGTGATGCAGTCTCAACACTACCACATATGAGGGCTTTCTGTCATTCTGGAAGATGAAGTGCTGTGGGGCGTATATCAGACAGTTCAGCATGGAAGGAGAAGACAGGTTGAACGGAAGCTGTATATGAGTCAACAGTGTGCCCTTATTGCCAAGAAGGCTAACGGCATTTTGGGCTGAATAAGTAGGAGTATTGCCAGCAGATCGAGGGACGTGATCATTCCCGTCTATTTGGCATTGGTGAGGCCTCATCTGGAGTACTGTGTCCAGTTTTGGGCCCCACACTACAAGAAGGATATGGAAAAATTGGAAAGCGTCCAGCAAAGGGCAACAAAAATGATTAGGGGGCTGGAGCACATGATTTATGAGGAGAGGCTGAGGGGACTGGGATTATTTAGTCTGCAGAAGAGAAGAATGAGGTGGGATTTGATAGCTGCTTTCAACTACCTGAAAGGGGGTTCCAAAGAGGATGGATCTAGACTGTTCTCAGTGGTACCAGATGACAGAATGAGGAGTAATGGTCTCAAGTTGCAGTGGGGGAGGTTTAGGTTGGATATTAGGAAAAACTTTTTCACTAGGAGGGTGGTGAAGCACTCGAATGGGTTACCTAGGGAGGTGGTGGAATCTCCTTCCTTAGAGGTTTTTAAAGTCAGGCTTGACAAAGCCTTGGCTGGGATGGTTTAGTTGGGGATTGGTCCTGCTTTGAGCAGGGATTGGACTAGATGACCTCCTGAAGTCCCTTCTAACCCTGATATTCTATAATTCTATGAAGAGTCTTTTAAATGTAAGAAATGTTGGTTAAACGTATAATGAGCTTTCAATGAACCAGGGGAGGAAAGAGAGGCGACAGAAATGCCCCCGTCTGTGCTATTCATGTAGGCCTAAATTTAGCAGGGCTGCAAATTTATGCAGTCTTTACCCTCCCCATACCCACGTGACCTTTGGGAAATAAACTGCAAGGAGGAGCCAGTGAGAGACTGAAGCTGGCACAGCAGCTGCAGAAGCAGTTCAGGAATCCTGAAGGACACTGATGATGTCAGACTGTTTTCTGCAGTTTTCACTCTGAATATTCTCTCTTCCAGGATGTTTACTTCAATTCTCTGCCTCCTCTCTTCCTTTGTTGTTCCAGCTAGCTAATCCCCTCCTAGCATAACCTCACTGAAAAGATTTAAATGACAAAACAGAGTCACATAATTAACATGACATTTGCCACCATCACATTGTTCACTCTGCTTGTATGTCTACCCCTTTCCCTTACTGTTTGTCTCTCTTGTCTGTTTTGAGTGTAAGCTCTTTGGGGCAGGGGTTGTTTCTTATTTGATGTTTGCACAGTGCCTCGCCCAGTGGGGCCCTGGGTTTGGTTGGCCACTAGGTAGGTACTACCATAATAAATATGACAAGAGAGAAAGCAAGAATGATCATTAGAAACAGTGATTCAAAAAGAGAAGCCCAATGTTTTTATGTTATTTTTGAAAAGCTGAGAAAAGTGACCAAAATACAGTAGTTACGTATTAGGAGGAGGAAGAAAAGTGGATAAGAGGTTAATATTTCTGAAGTTTCCTATACATTCCCATCAAGAAAAAAAAGAAAGTGCAACCCCTCAAGGCCACAATTGCACACTTAAAGACAATACAAAAGACTCACTGAGAAAAACTCAAATCTTTAGAACTGAAAAGTATTTAACAACAAATTAAACAAAAAATTAGACTGACAATAGAACAGATATACAAACACAAACTATCATGAACTTTGGAATAAAGCAAGTAGACTGCTAAGCACCGAGACTGGGGACGACACTGTCCTTCAGAACCACCCCGCATTTTTTCTATCCAAAATAGAATAAAATAATCAGCAAAGCAGAATGAATAAATAACTATCTCTTCACTACTATCAAAACTTTTTCAGTGAGCAGGAGGAACAGTCTGAAATTTCCTGCAACAGCCAAAGTGACTGATCTTACGAACATCAAGCAATAGCTTTTATAAAATACGGGAATCAGAGAGGTCATTAAATCTGTTAGAACACGCAAAACCCTTACACTTGATGGGTATAGGGCAGATTTATACAATACAAATACTAATTTCAGGACAACTCTGGAATAGCCTTCCAAGGGGAGTAGTGAGGGCACAAAAACTAACTGTTTTGTTTCATGACTGAGCTTGATATGTTTTCGGAGGGGATGGTCTGATGAGACTGCTTATAATGGCATATGGCCCATCTGCGACTGCTATTAGCAAATATTTCCAGTGTGTCATAAACATACAGCTAAGGGTAGCATAAAATCCCTCCTTTAACCTGTAAAGGGTTAAGAAGCTCAAATAACCTGGTTGGCACCTGACCAAAAGGACCAATAAGGGGAGAAGATACTTTCAAATCTGTGGGGGAAGGTTTTCGGGTTTTTTTCTTTGTGTTCTCTCTGGGTCAGCAAGGAACCAGGGCAGGGAAAATACATCTCCTAAAGCCATATCTGAACTAACCATCTAAGATTACAAATTGTAAGTAATAGGAAGGAAATGCGTTAGATTTTCTTTTGTTTTAGCTTTGAATTTTCCCTGTGCTAAGAGGGAGGTTTATCCCTGTTTTTTGTAACTTTGAAGTTTTGCCTAGAGGGGAATCCTCTATGTTTTAAATCTTATTACCCTGTAAAATTACCTTCCATCCTGATTTTACAGAGATGTTTCTTTTACTTTTTTTTCTTTATAATAAAGTTATATTTTTTAAGAATCTGATTGGTTTTTAGTGTCCTAAAAACCCAAGGGTCTGGTCTGTGCTCACCTTGGTTACCTATCTGATTGGTAGATTATTCTCAAGCCTCCCCAGAAAAGGGGGTGAAGGGGCATGGGGGAATATTTGGGGGAAGCAGGAACTCCAAGTAGTCCTTTTCCTGAACTTCTGTCTAACTCACTTGGTGGTGGCAGCAGTACCCATCCAAGGACAAGGAAGGATTTGTGCCTTGGGGAAGTTTTTAACCTAAGCTAGTAGAAATAAGCTTAGGTGGTCTTTCATGTGGGTCCCCACACCTGTACCCTAGAGTTCAGAGTGGTGAGGGAACCCTGACACAGTGGTTGGAGTTGAGTCACTATGTGGGGAGGGCTCTGAGTTACTACAGAGATTCTTTCCCAGGTGTCTGGCTGATGGGTCTCACTCGCATGCTCAGGGTCTAACTGAATTTTCCCCCAGGTCAGATTGGTGGTGACCCCCCCTTTTTTTTTCTGCCTTCCTTTGCAATGTGGGTCACAGGTCAGTTCCTAGTTTGAAATACAGTAAATGGTGGATTCTCTATAATTTAAAGTCTTTAAATCAAAACTTGAGGACTTCAGTAACTCAACCAGAGGTAATGGGTTTATTACAGAGGGGTGGGGGAGGTTCTGTGGCCTGTGATGTGCAGGAGGTCAGATGATCATGATAGTCTCTTCTGGCTTTAAAGTCTATGATTACTATTATGATATTACCAGGAGATGGCAGGGACTTAAAAACTGTGTTTCATTGTCGGGAGTTGGCTGGGTGCCCCGGGCTGGCAGAACTGCCTAATGGCAATACTCTGGGGTGTAATGCCTACTGGCGAGAGTTGAAAGGCTGTGTCGCCCAGCAGCTATAGCATAGGTAGTGTCTCCTAGCAGTGAGAGTCCATGGGGCCACTTTGCCTAGCGACACTATCGGGGTAGTGTCACCTAGTGGCGAGTGTGGGGAGGGTAGGGGAATCCGGGGCTGCCCTACACCACCGGGTTTTGACCCAGGGCCCTTCAAAACAGGGTACCTTAACAGGATTTAAGTCCCAGTACCTCTAAGTGCGTTCCCTTGGTCGCTTCCTACCCTTGCCCCCGTCCCTCTGGCATCATCTCTGGAGTTGGACGAGCTAGGAGGCTCGACTATGGTGGCTTGGAGTTCCAATGGCTTCCCAGAAGGAGGATGCTGCACAAAACCATTCTCCTTAGTCAGCCCAGACTGAGCTGAGCTGCTCCCTTTTGAATGCTCCCTCCACTTGGAGCATGCCCCAGAGGGGCGAGGCCTTTTGGGCCAAGAACTAGTCTTTAACCCTTGCTTCACCAGTGCGGGGTTGATATACCCCGTCACACACACAAAGATCTCTTTCCTTTAAGTCAGATTGTAGAATGCTCAGGAAGGTAATTGCTAATCTTCTAACTATAATACATCTGTAAAACAAGATTCACATAACCTAGGAAGTATTCTTAATATATTCACCTGCACCACAAACTCTGTAGATGTCCTTCCTGCCCTATCACTGATAAAGACGTTCAAGGTGAAATGGACACATCTGTTTGCAGTGCTTTAATAAGTGGGATGAAAAAATTAGTTCATCAAATGTATTAAAGTCCTTTCCTTTATGTTCAGGGAACTCGTTTCAATTAATTAACTTTTCAGGTCCACAGGGTACTTGAGAAAGGGTGTCCCTTATCCTTAAAATACATGTTACAGACACAATCAAAACACTAGTTCTTATGATAAAAAGTAATTAATATTTACAAGTCACAAATATAGAGGGGAAAAATTAATAAAACTCTCTATAAAGAGGACATTGTATTAAACATCACAAAACTAAAAACCTGCTTACTTTTACCCTAATATAGAAATTCAGTGCGATTTCTGGCTAAAAAGTAAAAAAAAATACAAGACAAATCAATGATAAGATGACACTCATCCTCAGGAATGTAGATCATGAGTAGGAAGGATTTCTGACTGCTGAATAATAGTATGCACAATATAATGACCCTGAATGAAAAAAACACCTCAATTATTTTAACAATTTTTTTTTAAATGACCAATTCTATAACTAACCTGAGCAGGTAGAGTACTGTTGGAGACCCCAGGTCATGACCACTAGTTAAGTCGAGGGGATGGAAGGCCATAAGGGTTGAGGAAGTCCCGGCCAATAGTTCTGGAGGTCTCTACTCTCTTGGTCGCGTGGCCCCATTGATTTTTCCATACCCTCCGCAGTTATCTGCCCGTCATAAAAAAAATGCTATTCCTCTTAATTGCACCTGTAGGTCAAAAATAACCTTATTCTCAAAAAGTAAGGCAGCAGCTCTGGCCTTTTCCTTAGTTGGTGTCCCTGGGCTTGTGGTACATAATTATCACGCAGTAAAGCACGTTGCCTGCACGGTGGCAAAAGCCATTAATTTAACCTCAACCGTCCTGGCCCAGCTCTCACATAAGTTAAAAAAAGCACATCAGGGTATGCTACAAAACAAGCTAGCTGTAAACTATTTGCTTCTACGCCATAGTCACCTATGCCAAAAGTTTGCAGGCATGTGTTGCTTTAATATAACAGATGCAGGGCCATCCATAAAAGCTAATATACAACGCCTAAAGCAGCTAATAAAAAGCATTCATCAGCAAACTAAAAAAAATTGGCTAGGCTCTTTATTTTTTGGTTGGGGCCTTTCCCCGTGGCTAAATAAGTTGTTTAGCCTATTTAAGTTTTTTTCCCCTGTATTAATCATGTTATGTTTACTGTGTTATATATAATCCTGTATAAAAACGCTTATTTTGCATAGTTTTAAAAATTTTAATTTTATGCATAGCCCGCTAATAAATAAATAAAAATAAAAAAACTCAAGCAATAAAAATAAGTATTCTCAAAAAAAAAATTGTTAAAAACCCCAGGGCATGGCCACTAGTTAAGTCAAAAAAAAATAAAAGGCCATAAGGGTTAAAAAGTCTCCCTGCTAAAGGCCTAAGGGCTTCTTCTTAACCCCCCTTAATAAAATTCAGGCCTGGCTGGTTTAAATAAACTCTTTTGCTCTTAAAACAATGTTGCAGCTGCAAATAATGCCTTATAGTGTAAGGTTTGCTAACGCCAAACTAAAAATAATAAAAAATAGTTACAAGGCCAGACAAAATGTGCTAATTGTTTAAATTGCTAAAAATGCTTATTAAAAGTTACAAAAAATAAACATTGTTGTAACCCATATAAAAAAACAAAAATATTTGTGCAAAATTTTAATTAGCTAATATGTAGTGCAATAGCATTAAAAATATAAAAGTATATATAATAACCTGCTCTAATGTGCAAAATTTAAAATTCTATTCTCCCTGTACCTTGTTTGCAGCTGCAAATAAACTTTTCTGCTTCTCCACCCTGTTGTGATTATTGAGTAAAGCACACCAAGTAACAAACCTCTGCTGTTTTTTTTGCCTCACAGCGCTGGGTGCCGGCAACAGTAAGAACAATTAAAATCAATACCATACTAAGATTCCTGTTCATTTTCTATTCCATATCCAAGATAAACCCAGCAGCCTTATTAACTTCTTTGGTTCATTTGAAGAGAAAAAAAGAGAAGAATCAAGGTTCTGCAGTATGTGAAAGGTGCAGAGGGATTAGCCCTCCCAAACTTCACCAGATGTCCTACAGTACCACTTAGTAGTTTAAACCTGAATACTATCCCCAAAACACATTCAAGCTGCCCTTCAACAACACAACTGAAATAAATACTCTATAAATACCACACACAATAGAATATAAATCCAGACTAATATACAGGACAAATCTCACCTATTTGGAAACACAGGCAGAAAAAGAAAATGGACACCAAAACTACCGTTCCATTAAATAAACGTTTTTGATTTCCTATACTTTGCTTCAGACTTTTCCAATAAAACAATAACTAGTCTAGATTAACCACTTAATATTTTCCACTTAAAATTATCAGGCAATTTACTCAATAAATTCTACCTTCAAAAGTGGGGTTACCTCTGCCTGTAACATTATGCTATCCCCAGACCAGGACAGACTGGCCAGATGTACAACAGCCCATGATATCCAGGTCTGAAAATCAATTGTACAAAAACAGGAAGGACAAATTGTTATTCTCTATGCAACTCAGTGGCAGTGAAATACTCAAGATATAGCACCTGTGAGGAGGAAAAACAAAAAGCAAACCCCCCCCCAAAAAAAAATAGAAGCAAAATTTTAGGGTACACGAAAAGAGAACTCCTGGGCAGATGTACTAAAAAAATGTACATCACCAACTCAATCATAGAGAAAACACCAGTGGAAACCAATCACATGCTTCTTCTATACCTTGATAATCATGCTAGATAAGTATGTAGTAAAGTAAGTTGTCTCACAGACTTTCTGGCACTGCCCATACATATATCAAACATTTTGGTCATAAAAAAACACAACAGCCAGCATTTTCTGATCCTCCAACTCTAAAAAACATGGAATCTTTTTAAAGACACCATAATGGAGGGTCAATTTAAATGTATACCCCAAATTAAACAACATAGTAAGAGGACCAAAAAAATGCCACTATGGCTAAACAGAAAAATTAAAACAAGCCGTTAGAACAGTGTTTCCCAAACTTGTTCCACCACTTGTGCAGGGAAAGCCCCAGTGGGCTGGGCTGGTTTGCTTACCTACTGCGTCCACAGGTTCAGCTGATCGTGGCACCCAGGGGCCGTGGTTCACTGCTCCAGGCCAATGGAAGCTGCTGGAAGTGGCGCGGGCCGAGGGAACCAGTGTGTTAGAGGCAAAAAGGCATCCTTTAAAAAGTGGAAGTTAAATAAATCCGACTGAGGAAAACAGAAAGGAGCATAAACTCTGGCAAATATAATTAGGAAGGCCAAAAAAGAATTTGAAGAACAGCTAGTCAAAGACTCAAAAAGTAACAGCAAAAATATTTTTAAGTACATCAGAAGCAGGAAGTGTGCTAAACCACCGGTGGGGCAACTGGACGATTGAGATGCTAAAGGAGCACTCAAGGAAGATATGGCCACTTTGGAGAAACTAAATGAATTCTTTGCATCGGCAGATTAGATGACAAATCTGAGGAACTGTCTCAGACTGAGGTATCACTAGAGGAGGTTTTGGAACAAACTGATAAACTAAACAGTAATAAGTCACCAGGACCAGATGGTATTCACTCAAGAGTTCTGAGGGAACTCAAATGTGAAATTGCAGAACTACTAACTGTGGTATGTAACCCATCATTTAAATCAGCTTCTGTACCAAATGACTGGAGGATAGCTAATGTGATGCCAATTTTTAACAAGGCTCCAGAGGCTATCATAGTAATTACAAGCTAGTAAACCTAACTTCCGTACCAGGCAAATTGGTTGAAACTATAGTAAAGAACAGAATTATCAGACACATAGATAAACACAACTTGTTGGGGAAGAGTCAACATGGTTTTTATAAAGGGAAATCATGCCCCATCAATCTAGTAGAATTCTTTAAGGGAGTCAACAAAAATATGGACAAGGTTAATCCAATGGACAAAGTGTACTTAGATTTTTCAGAAAGCCTTTAACAAGGTCCCTCACCAAAGGTTCTTAAGCAAAGTAATCTGTCTGGGATAAGAGGGAAGGTGCTCTCATGGATCAGTATCTGATTAAAACATAGGAAACAAAGGATGGGAATAAATGGTCAGTTTTCAGAATGGAGAGCGGTAAATAGTGGTGTCCTGCAGTGCAGTTCAACATATTCATAAATGATCTGGAAAAGGGATGAACAGTGAAGTGGCAAAATCTGCAGATGATACAAAACTACCCGAATTAGTTAAGTCCAAAACAGACTGCGAAGAGTTACAAAGGTATCTCACAAAACTGGATGACTGGGCAACAAAATGGCAGATGAAATTCAGTGTTGATAAATGCAAAGAAATGTACATTGCAAAACATAACCCCAACTGTACATATAAAATAATGGGGTCTAAATTAGCTGTTACCACTCAAGAAAGAGATCTTGGAGCCACTGTAGATAGTTCTTAATGTGCAGTGCCAGTCAAAAAATAGAACAGAATGCTGGGAATCATTAGGAAAGAGATAGATAAGACAGAAAATATCATATTGCCTCCATATAAATCGATGGTACACCCACATCTTGAATACTTCATGCAACTGTGGTTGCCACATCTCAAAACAGATATATTGGAATTGAAAAGGTACAGAAAAGGGCAACAAAAATGACTAGGGGTATGGGACAGCTTCCATATGAGGAGAGATTATTAAGACTGGGACTTTTCAGCTTGGAAAAGAGATGACTAAGGGGGGATATAATAGATGTCTATAAAATCATGACAGTATGGAGAAAGTAAATAAAGAATTATTATTTACCTCTTCTCATAACACAAGAACTAGGGCTCAGCAAATGAAATTAATAGGTAGCAGGTTTAAAACAAACAAAAGGAAGTATTTCTTCACACAATGCTCAGTCAACCTGTGGAACTCTTTGCCAGAGAATGTTGTGAAGGCCAAGACTATAACAGGGTTCAAAACAGAACTAGATAAATTCATGGAGGATAGGTCCATCACTGGCTATTAGCCAGGATAGGTAGGGATGCAAAAGCATGCTTTGAAGTATCCCTAGTCTCTGTTTGCCAGAAGCTGGGAATGTGAGAGAGGGGATGGATCACTTGGTGATTACCTATTTTGTTCATTCCCTCTGGGGCACCTGACATTGGCCAGTGTCGGGAGACAGGATACTGGGCTGGATGGACCATTGATCTGACCCAGTATAGCCTTTCTTGTGTTCTTATTCAAATGGTATTTTTAAGGAAGAGTAATAGCAGAGAAAATCATCACAGCACTGATGCATAAGGAGAAATCAAGCAATTACTATTTAATATGGCCAAATAAAATACAAGAAACACAGAACTTAGAACGGATCACAACTCAGGTGAGGTAGACAGACAGATGTGTGGAGCACTGGCCTGTAGCTAATAAATATCTATATTCTTATCTGTGTAGAATACTACACAAGTATGTTATTTTCCTCTTACCTATGTACTTACCTGTAACTATTCCTGTAAAACAAGCAATTAAAAAAAGATTATTATATTTGACAAGCAATCTGTATACATTAAAGATCTTCTTTGCACCTCTTTCTGTGTCACTGTCATCCTAATCTATGCAACCTATCTGAAGATCTGTCCAATCCATGTAGTTCATTACCTGGAAAAATACATACTGTAATAATTATTATTTATTTGTACTGAGAGAGCACCCACAGAGTACTATGTACTATGAATACAAAACATTGTCCCCACCCTATAGACTTTACAGTGTCGGAGTGTTAATGTATAGTTCCTGTTGAGACTTCTGGGACAAACGGAGCTGTAATAAACATACTTCTTGCAAGCTGTTCTCTTGTAACGGAAATAGAACTGGGTCAGACTAGAAATATCTGTGCTGCCTCTGGATCAGACAAGTGTGACCAGGTTAGAAAAACTGTTTGCCTTATGGTAATTGTTGGCCAATGAAGATGTTGAGATTAACTGATAGTAAATCATAACAAGATGGTACCAAATCTGGGACCCGTTCAAGCAAAAGTGATGAACAGACAGAGATTAAAAAAACTGTGACTTGTCTGAGAAAAATTAAGTGGACAAACAGCTATTTTCAATACCGTGGGGTCGGTCAGTTACTAGTACACGCAACCATAAAACTTCATTTCAAAGTTAGAAGTGAAGTGACTCCAACACATCACAGAAAAACTTGTATTCCTTGGTGTTATTTTTTAAGGTTTCCGGAAATGACCATGTTTTTTGTTTGTTTCCAAAAATGTGGTAATTTTTTTAGATATTAATCAAGACTCCATAAAATAAATATAATAAACGTAATTTTTATCCTGTTACAACTGTGTTGTGTGAGAGAACATGACACACAACCCTTTCAAAACTGGCTAATTCCTAGGTGGATAACACCAGGGAAATAGCTGTTTTGCAAGAGCGGGTTGGCGGTACTAGTATAGGATACTCATTATGATTTCCTGAAATAGAAATATAGGGCAGAGGTTGCGACTCTTGGCTGCATGAATAATTGCCACTTTATGCAAACCCCACAGTCTGGCAACCTGTGTACCTCAAAGGACCTGCTAATGGTTTTCAGCTCTAGCAGGGGGGCACATGGATTGGCAGAAATGTCTGAAAGGCAGATGAAAATTGGGGCAGGTTTAAGTATGGAGAACCAGCAGCATTCAATGGATGGGGCTTGGGAGAGAAGGACGTGGCCTGAAGGATGATAAGGATGGGGAGGATCCCATTTTTCTTGGGAGAGAGCTTCAAGAAAACTGAGAAGACTGAGGAGGAGACTGAGAAACTGGCAACTAATATATTCTTTTTCAGTGCCTTAGTGTATTAAATGAGAAACCTACATTCTATGATATATAAAATAAGCTTCCAACCACGGGCGGAGAAACTGAAGATGTCAGAATGTAATCAAGAGGTAACGCCCAACAACAATATAGTCTAAGCATGTCTAAGTATGAAACAAACACAAAAGGGTGTGTTCCTGTCCTTAATTGTGTCAATGAAACTGTCAACAAAAAGAGATCTGGAGCCATAGTTAAGAGATTAACACATATTCCAGTCATGACTGCTGCTAAAGAAGCCTGCTTAAATTGTGTGCTTCACTATTTCTCACATATCTACTTTCAGCAGTTAAGTAAATCTGCTAGACACGATAAAACGAAATAATTTACTTACCCATAGTTCTTTTTCTCTGACATTACATTTTCTTAGACAATGTCTTAGCTGTTACATGAAACAAAATCATATTACTGCCGCATTAAGATTGGGAAATCAAGCCCACAAAATTCAGGAAATTCCAAAAGTTTAAATTTCTATTAGAGCCTTTTCTGAAAATACTTTTGAATTTCGGGAGGGAGGGTGTCTGGATTTAAATCCATGGAACCCAACCCACTTCTACAATTTTGGTTCCAGGTCATATGCAAAACTAGCAGGCGTGTGCTATCCAGTTGTTGTTATTATGGTTACAAGCAGGGCTGGTAGCACTGCCTATTACTAAGGTTGCTGACACTTCCCAGGTGTTTATAAACTTTTCCAAACTTTAACCATTGAGGCTGAAATTTTCCGTGCTGGATGTCTGCCTCAGGCTGATTATTATTATTATTATTTTTAATTTCAGCCACAACAATCCAGACATTTCTGAGATTGAGGCTAGGGAAAACAATGTTTTTCAGTGTTAAAAAAAACTCAGGTGAAACTTGTCTTTAGAAACCGCTAATGCTCCCAAGCTTTGGAGGAGGGACTTGAAATTTGGTAAGGTGTGGCCTTTTGGGTCAAGGATGTAGCTTTTACTGTCCCCAGGATAATGTGCTCAAATCTGACCACGTTATAAACCTTTGAAAAAAATAACAGTTTGCACACGCTCAGTAGAGTAACTGCTAAAAATCTTTGAAGTTTTATGTCCTCAGTGACCATGCTCAAGCCTTTAGCAACTCCTATGTGTGACCAGACTCTGTATGCACCATCCCCTCACAGCTCCTACATGTGACCAGACAGCACAAGTGCCATCCCCACAGAGTGACTAGGCATACTCCAGCCCAGGGCTACAGAGGAATTTCCCTGTCATGGCTGCTCCAGGCTTGGGTGGATCCCACCGCCAGAACTAAGAGCAGGGAGCCTTGTCTCCCCCGGGCTGTGAATAACCTCTCTACCGGCACCCACGCAGCCTGGAGAAGGAAGCCGCCAGATTCAAATGCAAAGGGGACTCAAACTGGACCTAGGGCATTGCAGAGGAGGTCCAAGGGAGTAGATTGGGAAAAGGAGCCTGGGGAGCAAAGACTGGGACTGGCTAGGCAAGGAGACTCGGCACTGGGGAGGGAAATGTAGCGGAAGACGGGGAGACAGCAGGTGTGTGTGGCAGGGGGAACTGAGACTGAGGAATCAGGTAGGGGGGACTGGGAATGAGTGAGGTGGGTGGGGAAGAGGTCGAGGGAGGGGAGACAGTTCTGACAAGGAGTGGAGGTGTGGGGGTTGAACTGGGAATAACTAGGAAAGGAGATTGTGACAAGGAAATGGGGGAGGCAAGGACATTGAGACTGAATGAGAGAAGCCTAGAGAGGGAGACTGGGAGCCAGTGGGCTGGGGAACGTGGGTGGTAGTGGTGACAGATTGAGGAGTGAAGGTGGGAACTGGGACTGTCTGGGCAAGGAGACTGGGGACAAAGAGTCGGGGTGGGGGAGACTGAGATTGGCTGGGAGTGGAGAAGAGTGGGACTGGGAGTGAGGAGCAGTGAGGGTGGGATGTACTGGGTAAGGAGAATGGGACTAGCGCCAGACGCCCGAGGAGAGGAGACTGGACTAACTGGGTGAGAATGGGATTGAGATGAGCAGCCAGTGGTGGGGTAGGGAAAAGACGGGGACAGGCACAGGTTGGAGGGGATGGGGCACAAGGGGTCAGACTTGTGGAGCATGGGCAGAAGAGTCTGTGCCCACTAGAGAACACTCCCACCATTCTTCTTCTGTCAGCAACTATCTGGGAAACACACAGGCAAGTGCCCCTTCCTCCATCAGTGCTGGTCTTCATAGAATAACCACCTAATACTGCTGTCAATTACTCAATTAAGTCAGTGACAGAGCACTGTGTGGTGGATCTAAAGATTCCAACCCTGCTGATGAACCATGTCAATATGATGCCACATGATGGAATTTCTGTTTTTTTCTGATTGATTTTTTTAAAACCTAGGAGATTACACACAAAAAAAACTATATTAAAAGATCATTAAGGTTATAAAGTTGAACACTCAAAAGTTAGGAACTCTAGTGAGCTGTAGCTCACGAAAGCTTATGCTCAAATAAATTGGTTAGTCTCTAAGGTGCCACAAATACTCCTTTTCTTTTTGCGGATACAGACTAACACGGCTGCTACTCTGAAACCTGTCAAAATGGGAGCTGGGTTTGACTACATTAAGTACCATACAATGATAAATACTCTGGAAAATTAGGTCCTCAGTATCTCAAATTGGGCTTCCAAAATTAGACAATACAGACAATTTGACCTTATTCTATGCCTCAGTGCTCCATCTGTGAGACAGAAAGAATACCACCCTCTCCTTCCACAGGAGTGTTGGGAAAATAAATTCATTAATGTTTGTGAAGCACTCATATACACTCATTGAACAGTATGGAGAAAATATGAGCACTTTCAATTCTGTGAACTGAATGAGGCAGGAATCTTGTGGAAACAACAGCATGTGATCATGTAATTAAAAACTGTATTATAATGGATATGTACAAGGGGGCTGAATTAAGGTTACACAGGCAAGCTTCTTTCTGGCATTTTCTAACCTCTGAGTGCTTGACTTTGCAACCTTAGTAACATTCTTCTAATATAGTGTCATATGTATAATTAAACTAGCCCATCAGGGATCCCATTGTGCAAGGCATATAGGAACATATAGGTAAATGACAGTTCTTACCCCAAAGAACTTAACAATATAAAAGATAAGGTGTAACAGTAGATCAGACAAATAAGCAAGCTGGGGGGAAATGGGTAAAAAAGCAAACTAAAAACCATGATATGAACAATCTGGTCTGGAGCAGTAATCACAACTCACCAGCTGTCTGTTACCAGATTGCAGTTTACTGTATACATTACATAAAAAACACTGGGAGCTTTTCCCTGTTATAATAGGCAGCATGGGAGAAAGTATGAACATGGTTGTTGGTAAAAGTGAGAACTGAGCACTCAAAGCTGGCATCATCCACAGAATGAAAGCATGAGGAGACCTTTCCATAGGTCTTAGAGTTGAAAAGTAAGACAGTCTTAAAATGGGAAGGGCTTTGAAAGTAAGAACTAGAAATTTGCGTACAATGCAGTGGAAGAACTTAAGTCAGTGAAGGAACTTAAAGAGGGGAGTGACAGAGTGACAAGTCCAGAAGAAGATTTTACCAGTAGCATTTTTACTTGAGGGGATCAGAGATTGCAGGCATTGAAGAGGAGGAGGAGATCATGGTAGGCAAGCTGTAAGATGACCAGGCCATGGATAAGAGTTTTGGCAGGGTAGACAGGCAAGAAAGGTTAGGTTCGGAAGACATTGTCCAGGAAGAAGCAACAAAACTGGATGAGTGGATCAAAACAAAATCCAATGGCTGGAAGTTGAGGTTAGACAAATCCAGACTAAGCATAAATTTTTTTTTTTAAACCGTGAGGATGATTAACCATTGGAACCGTTTACCAAGGGGTTGTGGTAAATTCTCCATCGCTGGACATTTTCAAATCAAGATTGGATGCTTTTCTAAAACATATGATTCTACTTCAAACATAAATAATTCAGGGAAATCCTACAGGCTGTGTTATAAAGGAGGTCAGATTAGGTCAGCAGTTCTCAAACTGCATTGTACCGTGACCTCCTTCTGACAATAAAAATTACTACATGACCCCAGAAGTGGGGACTGAAGTCTGTGTTTGCTGCCCTGGATTGGGGGGCCCAAAGCCCAAGCCCTACAGCCCCTGGTTTGGGGGCCAAAGCCTAAGCCCAAGGTCTTCAGCCCCGGGCAGGGAGCATGTAACCTGAGCCCTGCTGACCAGGGCTGAAGCCCTTGGAGCTTCAGCTTCATCCCCAGATGGTGGGGCTCAGGCATCAGCCCTGGGCCCCAGCAAGTCTAACACCAGTCCTGGCGACCCCATTAAAATGGGGTTGCGACCCACTTTGGGGGTCGCGACCCACAGTTTGAGAACCCCTGCACTAGATCACAGTGCTCCCTTCAGGCCTTATAATCTATGAAAAGAGAGGGCAGACGCCAAGGTTAAAGGCTTGAGTGACAGGGAGGATGGTGATGTTGTCCACTGAGATAGAGGCAGGGAGAGAGGCGGGGACTTGCAGGAAAAGATCAAGTAAGTTTTGGTTAAGTAAAGTTTTAGCTTGTGACTCATCAAGGTAGGCAAAAGGTTGTTACAAGGAGGAGGGAGAAAAATTGTTCCCCTTAACCTCTGAGGATAGGACAAGAAGCAATGGGCTTAAATTGCAGCAAGGGCAGTTTAGGTTAGACATTAGGAAAAACTTCCTTACTGTCAGGTTGATTAAGCACTGGAATAAACTGCCTATGGAGGCTGTGGAATCTCCATCATTGGAGATTTTTAAGAGCAGGTTAGACAAACACCTGTCAGGGATGGTCTAGATAATACTTAGTCCTGCCATGAGTGCAGAGGACTGGACTAGATGACCTCTCAAGGTCCTTTCCAGTCCTACGATGTTATGATTTTATGATTCACTAAGATATTTCAGACAGATTCTGGTTTGTGTGGAGAGAGAGGTTCTGGTAGATTTGTGAGATACCTGCCTAAATATGATAACCAAAGCCACGTTTATGGATAAGATTATCAGAGATGAGGTGGGAGCTAAGGATGGAGCCCTGTGGTACCCAAAATGAAAGAGTGTGAAGACCAAATGAGACACTGAAGGAGCAGGAAGGACCTGAGAGGCAAGGAGAGTACTAGGAAAGGGCAGTGTCATGAAAGCCCCGGGAGGACAAGTTTCAAGAATAGTGTGGTGAAGCATGTCAAGGACATTGAGGATGCGGTAGAGGACCTGATGTTTGGCAAAGAGGTCATTAGAGGCTTTAATGAGAGCGGTTTGGTGAAGTGTGGAAGTCAGGTTGAAGATGGAACTGGAGGTGAAGAACTCCAAACAACAGTTGCAGCTGGTGGACTTCATCAGTTTGGAGATGAATGGAAGAAGTGAAATGGGACAATAGTTTGAGTAGGTGATGGGATCAAGGCTGGATTTTTTTAAGATCAAGTCTGGATGCAACAACAAAAAATACATTTTACATCCTCAATTCAAGAATACTGGACAGATTTCACAAAACAAGCTAAATATTAAGTTTTTAGCTGCAAAATTTTCTTTGATGAGTTAAAAGCAAAGTTTCAATTACAACATCAGAAAACTAAAAGCTAGTACCAAGCCTGGAAAGTTTCAGCTATAAAGAACTTCCTTTTTAGAACATTTATTTTTTCTATTATATTCCAATTTAATTTTTAAAGACACTTATCCAGTTCCCTAAGCATTTTTTGCAATACTTAAAATACATAAACAGAGGACAAATTTAAGTATATGCTGAGAAAGTTATCCTTTTTAATTTGCTGTAAACTTGAAATTGTAGAATTGCATAATGACCTAAAAACAAGACTATGGCCAAGATATTCTAAAGTGACTAGCAAAATTGGGTGCCTTATTGAATGTTTGACTTAAAACATCTTAAAGGACCCTGATTTTTGGAAGGTGGATGAACAGCACATTCTGAAAAGCCAAACTATTTTTAACTCCCAAGTACCCAAAAAATGAGGCACCCAAAATCATGTTACTTGAAAATATTGCCCTATAAGATTATAATCCAAATACACTTATCCTACAATCAAGTTACTTCAGCCTCAGACCACATGACTCATCATCCTCTGTGAAGAGTTCTCAGGGTTCACTCCCCACTCTGAACTCTAGGGTACAGATGTGGGGACCCAAATGAAAGATCCTTAAGCTTACTTCTACCAGCTTAGGTTAAAACTTCCCCAAGGCACAAATTCTTTGCCCTTGAACGGTACACTGCCACCACCAAGTGATTTAACGAAGAATCAGGGAAAGGACCACTTGGAGTTCCTATTTCCCCAAATACACCCCCTTTCCTGGGGAAGCTTGAGAATAGTATCCTAACCAATTGGTTACAAAGTGATCACAGACCCAAACCCCTGGGTCTTAGGACAATAGAGAAATCAGTCAGGTTCTTAAAAGAAGGATTTTATTTTAAAAAAAGGTAAAAATCACCTCTGTAAAATCAGGATGGAAAATAACTTTACAGGGTAACAAAAGATTCAAAAACACAGCAGAACTTCCTCTAGGCTTAGTTTAAAAGTTACAAAAAACAGGAATAAACCTCCCTCCAACAAAGGAAAAATTCACAAGCAAAACAAAAGATAATCTAACACGTCTTGCCTGGCTTTTACTTACAATTTTTTTAATATGAGAGACTTTTAGGATGGTTTATAGGAGAAGGAGTTTTCTGACTGATGCTTCTCTGCTTCCCAAGAGAACACACACACAGAAGCCTTCCCCTCCCTCCCCCAAGATTTGAAAGTATCTTCTTTCCCCATTGGTCCTTTTGGTCAGGTGCCAACCAGGTTATTTGAGCTTCTTAAAACCTTACAGGTAAGGAGGAATTCTAGGCTACCCTTAGCTGTATGGTTATGACAAGAGTGAAAGAAGGGAATTAGCACAGAAACTGTATCTCAGCCATAACTAGTGTTTTCCTCTCATGAAAGCCATAACAACAGAGCAATACCTACATTTCAAAATTAAGCATAAGCTATGGAAACTGACTGGTATATTCTTGGAATGAGAGAAGGGGCATATCAAGGTTCTTTCCCCACTCTGAACTCTAGGGTACAGATGTGGGGACTTGCATGAAAGACCCCCCCTAAACTTATTCTTACCAGCTTAGGTTAAAAACTTCCTCAAGGTACAAACTTTGCCTTGTCCTTGAACCGTACGCTGCCACCACCAAGCATGTTAAACAAAGAACAGGGAAGGAGCCCACTTGGAGACGTCTTCCCCCCAAAATATCCCCCCAAGCCCTACACCCCCTTTCCTGGGGAAGGCTTGATAAAAATCCTCACCAATTTGCATAGCTGAACACAGACCCAAACCCTTGGATCTTAAGCACAATGAAAAAGCAATCAGGTTCTGAAAAGAAGAATTTTAATTAAAGAGAAAGTAAAAGAATCACTTCTGTAAAATCAGGATGGTAAATACCTTACAGGGTAATCAGATTCAAAACACAGAGAATCCCTCTAGGCAAAACCTTAAGTTACAAAAAGACACAAAAACAGGAACATACATTCCATTCAGCACAGCTATTTTACCAGCCATTAAACAAAAGGAAATCTAACGCATTTCTAGCTAGATTACTTACTAACTTAAGGAGTTATGAAGAGCATTCCTGATCTGTTCCCGGCAAAAGCATCACACAGACAGACCGACCCTTTGTTCCCCCCTCAGCTCTAGTTTTGAAAGTATCTGGTCTCCTCATTGGTCATTTTGGTCAGGCGCCAGCGAGGTTCTCTTAGCTTCTTAACCCTTTACAGGTGAAAGGGTTTTGCCTCTGGCCAGGAGGGATTTTATAGTTCTGTACATAGAAAGGTGGTTACCCTTCCCTTTATATTTATGACAGGGCATGATACAGTTTCCATTCAAATTCTAAGCCAAATTTTCAAGCACCCTACTCAGTGCAGATGACTTTCTGATATTTTGGAGCTAGATGTGGCATGCCAGCTTTGTACTCTGCAGACACCATTAGGCATTACTGCAGCAAGCATGAATTTAAATTTCTCTTAGTATGGTATATACGCTTAAGGCCACTCAATATCATAAGGCAACTAACCCAAAGTTATTTGAAACTCTCTGGACTACGCATTTTAATATATAAATTATATGTAATGAGCTATTAGATTAAAAATGGTCTTACCTATAAACTTTCCTTTGAAGTAGCATGTCTGACCACCCTATAACATGTGGGTGGCTCC
The DNA here is from genome assembly GCF_965140285.1 of Lepidochelys kempii. Classification (NCBI taxonomy): domain Eukaryota; kingdom Metazoa; phylum Chordata; order Testudines; family Cheloniidae; genus Lepidochelys; species Lepidochelys kempii. Next base: position 99,885,173 of record NC_136380.1, read on the forward strand.
TCTTCTTCATCAGCAGAGTTGGAGGCAGTTAGAGCCAACTCCCAGCCGGTGACACCAGACCCACAACCATATGCTTCTTAAAACAGCTTATGTGAATAGCTGTAAAAAAATAGATTCTAGAACATCCAGTTAGCAATCCAGACATTAATTCCTCTGGTAATGATCAGCTTTTGATAGTTTCAGCTTAACTATATACATTTCATTCTCAAAACCTAGGCTTTACACGCTGCTTCCATGGTTGTTCTGTTAATCCTGACCTTCTCTCAGAGAAAAGAATTCAGAGGTAAAGACCAGAGTATTCTTTCTGTCTTCCTCTCAAAGGTACATCTAGCAAACCTAAGCACAGGGCATATAGCTAGCCAGTTAGTAAAGGAAAGGAAAATATCAAAGCTCCCATGATTTAATTTGATTACATGCATTTCTGAAGTGCCTATTATCTTAATACCTAGAAACTATCACACGATGTTAGAAGTACAAGCCCCTCAAATAAAAGGAACAAAGCTTTCAGCCCCTCCACCCGAGTGATATTTTCCTTCTTTGGTTATCAATTTACCATAGAGTAAGACTGGTAGTAAACACTACTACTACTACTGAGCCTGATATATTGAATTTATAATGTTTGGAAGATGTATGGACTGAAGCCTGGCAGCTTCAAGAACATGGATCTGGTTTTTAGTTGTTTTTTTACAGCTGTGTGTCTAAAGGTATGTCTGTACTTATGGTGGCATGTAGACCACAGATGCTGCATGCCCAGCTAGCACGGGTATAAATAGTGCAGACAGTGAGGCCCCGCTTAGTCGAGTAGAGTGCCCTATACTCCTAAACTACCAGAGTATATATATATCCTACACTGCTCTCCACCTGCTGAAGAAGTGCCTCCCATGTTTACACTGTTATTTTTAGCAGCGTAGAGTCCTGTTGATTCCCTGCTGTTAGAGCCTTTCCCCACTGCAGTGAAAGACTCCGACAGAGCTTGTTCATGGAGTCTTTCCCCACTGCCTCCCTCCCGTCAGAGCCTTTTGCTGCTGACTGCAGCTACACACCACAGTGATGTGTGGACACAGTCTGCTTTTACTGTGGCACGTAGCTACATGTGTAGTGCCTGTATCTACATGCCACCCTAAGTGTGGACAGTGCATAAAGAGCAAGAATGTTAACCCCTTCAGATTTGTGATCTTTACGTTTTAGAAATAAGGGCCTGAATATTTAGAAATAAAGAGCCAGAACAGGTTTTCATTACTGTGAATTGCAGCATAGCACTTTCTAGCCTTCTCTCTCAAGCCAACGGGAGTAGGATGCACATTTCTGCTATTAGCTGTTGGAAGAAGCGAAGACTTTTCCTCATGAGTGGTGAGACTTCGTCAGCCCCAAACAGTTGATGGCCAAACATTCTGTTTCAGGGCCTCTGACCAGATTGATAGCTCAACTCTCCCTCCTTTTCAATTCAAGGCTTTTAAAGTCAATTCAGGACAGTAGCAAGCAGTCCTCCTGTTACCACGCTTCTTTCCTGGTGGAAAAATTTTGAGTTTTAAAAACAGAAATATACAACCCAAGGAATCTTTCCAAGAACAGGACCCACCCCCCAAGTTGGTTTGCTCCTCCCTCCCCCAGCATGGTAGATTCTGTCAAATGGAGCAAGTAAATGTGAGAAGGTTCTCCATCTGTGAAATGGCCCATCTCAGGAGCCACAGAAAGGTAATTCTCCAAGCACTGAATGGTGAGTTGGAGCTTTCACATCCTTCCCCACCAGGCAAAACTCACCCAAACACTTCCACAAGGGCAGGGCAGTTTTCCGCAATACTTGGGACCCAGCAAGCATGGCAATCTTCTCTAAATCCTAGCAGTGTAAATTCAAGTATTTCCCAACCTCCTTTGGACCCATCCAACTTTAGGGGGGAAAGCTCCACTCTCTTCTCGGGTACCTCAGTGACTAAGAGTCAGTATACTCTCCAACTCCTCAGAGGACCTGGGCTCCCTGAGGGCTGACTTCCTGCATTTCCTCTTCAATTGCGTGGTGGACAGTGAGGGAAATAGGAGCTTGAAGCCCTCTTTGAATACTACAACAGAAGTGGGAGAACTAAGTAGGAAGACTGATTGTTCCGCTGATAGGGATAGGAATCAACCACCAAACTGGCCCAAAAAAAGGCCTAAAAATCTAAAAAGTCTAGAAAGCATAAGAGAGAGGAAAAGAGGCATTCCAAAGCCTCCTCTTCTTCCATTAGCCATGGCATCGCAGTGAGACTGAACAAGTAGTACTAATTCTTAGGACAAAAAGCACTCAGATTGTGTTGCGATCTCTTATCACTGCTGACACAGAGCAAGAGGGATACCTGGAAGGTGGAAGAGCGAACCTTGTGATAGTGTTGCAGAGCATGTACTAGTATCCAGAATCACCTCCCCTGTCTTCCATTGAGTGCATGAATTCAATGGAGAAAAAAACAGGTCTTGACATGGAACTTCCTGGATTCAAATGTATCAAGAGGGACACTTCAGGGAGCAGATGATCTTCTCTTGGCACCTCCTGTCTTAGCCACTTGCATAGAAATGAGCCACGTCAAAGGCTGAGACCCCAGGTCTGGGGGATGTGCCAACATTTGACACAATTCATAGCTTTGCTTGTGATGATGCATGGAAATTTGGTTGGGAGATCGCCTTAATGGCCTTACGAGGAGGAACCCAGATCCGTGCTGATGTGGGCTGCACTGGCACTAAGCAGTCTTGGCTGACTGCAATTTTAGTCATGAGAGTTTATAGAGCCTTGATTACTTCCATAACTCAAAATCCAAAGAAAAGCAAAGCCCTGAAATACCACAACTCAGCCATAATAGTTTGCTTCTGCAGCTTATGGCTTGTTGAATAGTCTGCTCCATAAGAAGTAAAGCACCACAGCTCGTTTGCAGTGACATTCCCTAAGGGATGCTGCACACCTCAATGATTTGGAGGTTTTTGGTATATGATTTTTTCCTATATATGCGAGTTGAATGTGGAGAGGCACCATGTAAAGGAAGTGCACTATTTTTATTATATATGAAAAAAAATTAGTTCAGTGTATTTAAAACATACTGGAAAATGAATTTTATGACCGTTTGTGAGCTGCATTCTAAAGGATGCTTCACATAAGAACACAAAAATGGCCTTACTGGGTCAGGCCAAGGGTCCATCTAGCCCAGTATCCTGTCTTCCGACAGTGGCCAGTGCCAGGTGCCCCAAAGGGAATGAACAGTACAGGTAATCATCAAGTGATCCATCCCCTGTCGCTCTGACAGAGGCTAGGGACACCATTCCTGCCCATCCTGGCTAATAGCCATTGATTGAAGTATCCTCCATGAATTTATCTAGTTCTTTTTTAACCCTGTTATAGTCTTGGCCTTCACAACATCCTCTGGCAAGGAGTTCCACAGGTTGACTGTGCATTGTGTGAAGAAAAACTTCCTTTTATTTGTTTTAAACCTGCTGCCTATTAATTTTGTTTGGTGACCCCTAGTTCTTGTGTTAAGAGAAGTAGTAAACGCCACTTCCTTATCTACTTTCTCTACACCAGTCATGATTTTATATATCTCAATCGTATCTCCCCTTAGCCATCTCTTTTCCAAGCTGAAAAGTCCCAGTCTTATTAATCTCTCCTCCTACGGAAGCCATTCCATACCCCTAATAATTTTTGTTGCCCTTTTCTGAACCTCTTCCAATTCCAATATATCTTTTTTGAGACGGGGTGACTACATCTGCACACAGTATTCAAGTTGTGGGCATATCATGGATTTATATAGAGGCAACATGATATTTTCAGTCCTATTATGTATCCCTTTCTTAATTATTCCCAGCATTCTGTTTGCTTTTTTGACTGCTGCTGCACAGTGAGTGGATGTTTTCAGATAACTATACACAATGACTCCAAGATCTCTTTCTTAAGTGATAACAGCTAATTTAGACCCCATCATTTTATATGTATAGTTGGGATTATGTTTTTCAATGTGCATTACTTTGCATTTATCAACATTATATTTCATCTGCCATTTTGTTGCCCAGTCACCCAGTTTTGAGAGATCGTTTTGTAGCTCTTCACTTTCTGCTGGGTTTTAACTCTCTTTAGTATTTTTGTATCATCTTCATATTTTGCCATCTCACTGTTTACCCCTTTTTCCAGATCATTTATGAACATGTTGAATAGGACTGGTCCCAGAACAGACCCCTGGGGGACCCCACTATTTACTTCTCTCCATTCTGAAAACTGACCATTTATACCTACCCTTTGTTTCCTATCTTTTAACCAGTTACCAATCTATAAGGGCACCATCCCTCTTATCCCGTGGCAGCTTATTTTGCATAAGAGCCTTTGGTGAGGGACCTTGTCAAAGGCTTTATGAAAATCTAAGTACACTATATCCACTGGATTTCTTTGGTCCACATGCTCATTGACACCCTCAAAGAATTCTAGTAGATTCGTGAGGCATGATTTTCCTTTACTAAAATCATATTGACTCCTCCTCAACAAATTATGTTCATCTATATGTCTAACAATAGTGTTCTTTATTATAGTTTCAACCAGTTTGTCTGGTACTGAAGTCAGGCTTACACGCCTGTAATTGCCAGGATCGCCTCTGGAGCCCTTTTAGAAAATTGGCGTCACATTAGCTATCCTCCATTCATCTGGTACAGAAGCTGATTTAAATAATAGGTTACATACCACAGTTAGTAGTTCTGCAATTTCACATTTGAGTTCCCTCAGAACTTTTGAGTGAATACCATCTGGTCCTGGTGACTTATTGCTGTTTAATTTATCGATTTGTTCCAAAACCTCCTCTAATGATACCTCAATCTGTGACAGTTCCTCAGATCTGTCACCTAAAAAGTATGGCTCAGATTTGGGAATCTCCCTCACATCCTCAGCAGTGAAGACCGATGCAAAGAATTCATTTAGTTTCTCCGCAATGGCCTTATTGTCCTTGAGTGCTCCTTTAGCACCTCGATCGTCCAGTGGCCCCACTGGTTGTTTCGCAGACTTCCTGCTTCTGATGTACTTAAAATTTTCTTTGCTATTACTTTTTGAGTCTTTGGCTTTTTCCTAAAGCTTTATTATCAATAAAGTTAATACATTGTAAGAGAGAATTTCAAAAGGTGATTGGGAGTACTAACTTTCAGAACATTTCTCTAGGCACATCAGAGAAATCCATTTGTCTTTTAAAGACAAACAAAAATATGGATACCATGGCTGCTCTCAGATACTTCAGCCTCTAACAATATAGCTTCTGAAAATACTGTTATGCTTGACTAAGGCTGTAGCTCTCCTGTCAACCAAGTGAAAAGCTAAATCACTTTGGTAGCCTGTTGATTCTAATAAAGATTTTTATCATATCTAGTATAGATGTAATAAAAAAAATCAAAGAACCAGTAGAAGTAAAACCAGGAAATATATCTATTTCAAATATGAATCTCTCTCACACCTTTCAGGATTTTATAATTGCCAAGCAACTAATTTGCCTGTTTTGTTCCTCTTTCTGACTGTAGAGTACATTTTATAAGTTATATTCCTTCTTAACTCTTGGACATCTTTAATAGGTGCCTATTCAAGTTCTAGTTTTACAATATTTTTTATAACATGTAATTGTAAGATGGTCAAACTTTAGGAATGCCCTCAGTTGGGTATTAGAAAAGAATGAGAGAGAAAGCTGAGAATTAAATTACTTGTAAAGCTCATCGAACCTAAAAGGACACACACAGGTTCTTTCACAGTGAGAGCTTGGGGGAAAAAAAAGAAAAAAGAAAAAAAGACCAAGTTAAAGGATTTTAATGTATCTTTGCCCTATTGTTTTGTACTCAAGTCTCTCTTTTTTTTTTTTAAAAAAAAGATACACTAACAATGTAAACGGTTTCTTCCCCAGTGTAATGTAGATTGTACAAACAAAAGTTAAAAGGTCTAATTTACTTTTCAGTGTTTATGCTCCTTCCTTTCTTTTTTATAGTCTAGCCATCTTGGCCAGTGAGACTAATTCATTTAATTTTTGCTTACAATCAAAATTTAATTAACTTTTTAGTTTTCATATATTGGGAGGTTGCTGCATTGTTTGAATTATAAATCCTGCAGGTAATATTATTCTTTTTTCAATGAAATTCATTGAAACATTTTCACTGATAGACTTCCTAAACAATTTTTTTTGAAGAGACATTTTCCCAACATGTAAAATGAGTTTTGAGGGTAGCTACACATATCTATAGTAAGGGGTGTTCCCATGTCCACACATGACTGATACAAAGACGGAGGACTCATAAGAAAGAAGACTGTCTCGCTACAGCCTCAAGTATTCACTAGCTACTACTTTTCCCTTTTTAAAGTAAAACAAGCCCCCCTCCCTTTTTTTGTAGCAAATCCGTAACTTTCAACGATATATTTGAAGCAGTGCTATTCAGAATTTCACCTAAATCCCGTGAGAGCCAATACTCAATATGTATTAGTGATATAAGCAAAAAATGATGTGTCTTCAAATACCATTGGCAAACAGCAATAGATGTTCACCCCCTACTAATGAAAATGTCAGCACATCCATGCTATAAGGATGAGAAAAATTTCTGAAGTATTGCTTGATGAAAAAAATGTTGGGGGGGCGGGGGGCTAATGCCACTGGTTATTAAGGGCAGCGTAAGTTATTACTCCAAGAATTTTTTTGGTGGATTCATGAAAGGACACTGCTTCAGTGCGCAGAATTTCTAGGGAGGCAATAAACTAACAATAATGAACTTGTAGGAGTATACCACAGGTAATAACTTCACTGTAGAGAAATAATTCATAGAACTCCATGTTGTATTTATTTGTCATATTTTAATTGTAATAATCTGATTTTGTATGAGTGAATGTTTTGAGTTCTTGCTCCTTAATGTATAAGCTGTAAAATAACAGAATCCAGAACACATTGTAGAGAAATTAGCTACTTATTTTTTTTTTTTTTTAATACAGATGTAGTATAGACTGTTTAATTACAGCAGGACAGTGCTTCCAGTTAAATAAAATTTAAAACCTTTATTTCCCCAAATATAAAATTACTAAATTAGTGTCTTGAAAGAACAATAATATGGTAAAAGCTTTAAATCACACCACCATTTAACAGAAAATGATCACCTATTATGTATTCCATTGCTTTGGCAAAAGGGATGATTTTTTTCAAAACAGTGTATAAACCTAACATAGCAAAGATTGTATACATCTTCATATTGCACTTATCTATATACAGGAATAAACAAACTGTATATAGCATATACTTGGAATGAGCACAAATATGTCACAATTAAATTTAAAGCAGAAGGCTTGAGAGCTGCTATGGCTATTTAAAAATTGTTTAGAAATGTAATACGTTTATGTACAGAATCTATGGACTGTATTAACAAACAATATGTACAAATCAGTTTACCACTACTTATATTTTAGTGTAACTTGGTGCTTGGTGTTCATTAATACAGACCTTTGGTTGTACTTAATTTTTCCATTTGCTTTAAACTCATATACTTTCAATATGACAACAAGGTATAAAAAGGAGCACAACAATTTGTCAATGGTACAAAACTACTAGTGTCAGTTCCATTAAATTAAAAAAAAAATTAGTGTATCTATCTAGTCCCAAAATAGTTCTTGAACTTAAAATCAATCTGTATGTGCCATACATAAAAAGAACATCTGAATACTATGTATCTGCAAACGTACGTTCTACAACACCTTTTTGTAATGTGCCACTCATTTTAATAATACTTTCTAAGGAAAAAGAGAAATTAATTATCATAAAAGTTCCCAACACAGACCTCTGCAAAGACATTATGAAAACTTTTAATATTGCCAGCAAAATGTAAAAATATATGTTCACCTTTCTATTTATTTTAGAAGTCTACCACCATTATTGTTTATTCCCACCTGTCCTGAAATATAGTGTGCTCAGTGTTTTAGTGTGCTAATTTACATGGCTTGCAGGTGTCCAATATTTAGCTTTAAAGTCATCCTGAGTTTGCAAATAATAAAGCAAATCCATGCATATACGAAGAAAAATTACTTTCCTTTACAAAACACTTATGCAACTGAAGAAGAACTGGGAATCCCATGAACTGCTGTGCTTGTTGGAGTTCCACTTATGGCATTGAAAATGTGTAGTGAATTAGACATAACACTGGTCTTTTCTTCAACAGGAACAATCTTAAGTGAAAAATAAACAGAGCTATAACTTCACCCAAAAACTGATCACAGATACACAAAATCACTTATAAAATAATTCAATAAGCTCAATAAAACAGTGGGGTATTATCAAAATGTACAATTTATCTAGTCTATTTTTAATATTGTCTTCAACGGCATACAATTTTCTCTTTTGTGGTGGTTAACATTATTCCCAGGGACCAATTCTAGTACTGCACTGGGTGCTAAACCTTGCTACAACATCAGATGATACACCTTCCTAATTAAATTATTACACTTTTCTTGCTGGCTGAGTCTCAAACAGCTCCCCTTTCACAAGTTAACAATAGAAATAACTCCTGATGGAAGAAGGAAGCAATCATTAAATCTCACCTAGTTAGGAAAAATGTAGACAAACAGGAGAGTGGGCATTATAAAAACGAAAGTCCATTTATAGACCATTCACTTCTCAGCCAAAACCAAAAAAGTTTACTCTTGACTGTTGTCAGAGAAAGAATTATGGGCAATTTAAACGATAAATATAAAAAATGCTAATACAAAGATTTTGTTAATCATTCAAAACCCTTGCTGTGCTTTGCCACTAGGAGTACTCTTCCACCATTCTCCCTCTGAAACTAGATTCCCTTCTTCCCAAATGGCTGTTTATTTCCATACCAGGAGTGTGGAACAGCATATTCCTCAGGATGGTGCCTATGGACTGACAAAAAAAGGGATCTTACACAGTGAGAAATAGCCACTCTGACTCCACAATATACTTTGGATGTGGGAAAAAGATTAAAGGGACCCAAAGTCTGTTCCTAACTTTGGTCAGTTTTGTGCCATGAAACAAAGTGTTCATCCTGTGTTACAGTGGTAAAAGGAATTACACAAAACTAGACAGAGACCCTGAAATCAGAAACAAAAAATATTACCATTCCATCTGATCATGTTTGCGAACAGCACAGGAGAGAAAGAGATAAGTCTGTTAAGATTCATTTGTATATAAAAAAACCATTGATATAACATTTAAAGTTTCTTGCAATCGTTTAATCACTACACTAATTAGTTAGGGCAGTTGATATTAATTAGCTTTTTCATTGCCTGTAGAACAAAAATTAAACTGCCGAAATATTCCATGAATTTCTGAACTATAGAAATCAGGTACAGTCATATAAAATCTACATTTTTAACCAATTCAAAATTAATTCCAGATAAAAGGTTTCCCGTGAATTATAATTTTTAATGAAAATTTAAATTCTTACACTGTAATTTTATTTCTCAGTTCTGACCTTCAAATGTTGAAATTTAATTTAAAACTTGTAAAGTGACTCATTTCATTTTTGATTACCATTTAACTGAATTAGAACATTTTCTAATGTATCGTATCTGTATAATAAGAACATACTGGCATATTATGACAGTAGTGCGCATTACTGCAGTCTTACAGTAGATCATGTATCAGGTTTTACAATTAAAAAAAAAAGAAAAAGTATGTAAGGGAATCAATTGTGTCCTCATGCCCCAGGCCTGTTCCTCAAACATCTATTCCTAATGTCCTGCACTCATTTCAAATCAATTTTTTCATATTTCTGCTTAACGTCTCGATAATCCCTCCTCCCTCTCATGTTGTTAAAATGCTACTATCTTTCTAGACTTTTAACTGCAGTTTTATTTTAGATTCTTCAATCTCCTCCATCCTCTTGACCACATCAAGTTCTCATTATATCCTATTATTTCTTCCTATGTAATATTAACATACAGCCTTTCCCTCCTTATTGCCATTGTTAAAGAATTTGTGCACGTCTTTGCCATTTTCCCTCTTATTACTGCAATGCTCTTTTCTGTGGCCTCCCGCTGCTCACATATACCTCCTTTATCTTATTCAAAATATGCTGCTGCTCAGTCAACACCAGTCATTACAGCCATATTATCCCTATTTTTGAACTCCTCCACTGGATTCCTGCCTTTTACCACATCAGGTTCAAATATTATTAGTCAAACTGTCCCATTTTTTCATCCACCAAGCACAATATCATTTCTTCTAAACCCACTTCTTACAAGGATCTTTCCTATATAGTCTTCGTCATCTGCAGTGTTATCCCAAGTCTTTTCTGCCTTCAACTATACGCTCTTTGCAGCCGGGAAAAATTTTCACTCTAGATCTGGTGAAAGGTCATATACATTTATGCCAATTTGTAAATACTATTTTTATATCTGATTAAGAGAGCGTGCACATATGCAATTTTTTGTAGAATAAATGTGTTTTCTATGCCCACATTATGCTCTGTGACACTGCAAGTCATGTGTATAGTAAAAAAGAGAAAGAGAACTATGGAGAAGATGTGTGTGAGAACAGTCTTATATAGCACTTGCTATACTCCAAGCTTCACGATAACATTTATGACGTTAACTAAAGACAATTAAGAAATAAAATTTTACAAGGTGATACACTGATGTAACTTGCAGTTCTATGCATTTAAAATCCCACTTCTCTACAAGAACAAGAACTCAATGAATCTTATTAAATGGCATTCACTCTACAGAGCAGAAAACCCTTTGTAGGGAGAGATGACATTGTGAACAAGACTGTAAGGTGCCAATCATAAAATGAAATGAGTACAAAATGATTTATGGACAGATAAATTCTATAATTAATATACCTAAGAAAATCATAGTTCACACTTACACAAAATATTTACTGCATATAACATTGTCAGAATGAATGTTAGTTCAGAAGAAAATTTTATATTTAAGTATTATACATAATTATACTCTGTATGCTTAGGTTTCTTGAAGAAAAAAAATCTTACTATTTAAGCATTTTTTATTGTAAAGAAATTTTGGCTGAAGTCAACAAAAAATTCCTCTCTCAGCATTAAAAACTCAAGTCTTAAGCCACCTCCTCTCTATTAAATTATTACTCTGTGACAATTAAAATGGGATCATTTCAGTAAACCTTATGTAGGGTAATGACCACTTACAGTAACTTTTGTACTTAGCTCCATGTAGCCTATTCACTGTCAGTCAATTTTAAAAGATAATTTGAGTTTTTGTTGTATCCTTGTTGATTATTAATGATTTTTTAAAAAAAAATTATTTGCATTTGCAGTAAATGTGTGAGAGCATTTACAAATATGATAAATTATTGACAAAATTAGAGAAAACCATGTTTTGACCACAGGACACTAGGAGAGTTCCGATGCAAGAGAAGAACACTGAAAACAAAATTATTGAATATTTTTCCTGTAGGTAACTAATTGTGCATATTATAATAGCATGGTCAACTATATCCTGGATGGTATTAAATATAATATTTAGGATTCAGTACATACTTGTTCATGCATTATTTCAGAAAGTTCTTTTGCCATTTCTCTGTAGTTAGCCTTCATTTCTTCTTGATATTCTAACTGATCTTCCTTTATAAGTCGTTCATTTATACCCAATGCTAGACCACAAGCCTCAACAAATTGTCTGAAGTTGTATAAAAAATAGAAAAGAAAAAAAAGACATTACATTTATGCAAAATCCAGGAGAAACGTCAAATGCTACTTGTTAATTTTAGAATACCTTGTTAGCGTGGCAAGGACATTGGTAACGTTAAAGTAAATGACTAAAACAAAACCTGCTTAAAACCTGTCTTTAAAAAGTTATTCCGTGTACATTCAGACAGTTTACCTGAAAACTTCCTTCAGTAATTTCACTTTATTGTCTGGATACTTTTTGGTATTTGTGTCATCTAAGAAAGCTCTTGCATATGCTAATGGACCAGCATTAACCTAAAACAAGAAAAAAGAATTTGAAATAAAGTTGATTTGCTATATTACCATATTGTTCCAACTAAAGCATTTATATATATTTATACATACACACATATATAGTGAAATAAGTTGGTTGGCTAGGTTGGTTTGTTCTTCTTAAGTGAATTTATTGTTTGTTGCAAGTACTGAACAGATCAAATAGGAAGCAAAACTCCCCTGTTTATTAAACAGGTACAACACATCAATATATTTCCCCATGCTGCCACCTCAATGTGATGCATCCTGACTTAGAAGGACCATTTGAAGGGTGGCAGCAAAATACAATCTCTGGTAAGACTGCCAACAAATAGGAAATTTGTCTTCCTTACTATGGTAGGCAGATAGCGAGCTCACACTGATCTGCTTATTTATCTCCATTATTAAAAAACAACCTAAACTATCTAAAATTGTGCACACAGCTTCCCTCTGCAAAAACGGTTACCCCATTCACTCTCTCCACTTTACCCACCTGCTGAGCCTCATCTTAAAGCCTAAAATTGTAAACTCTTTGGGGAAGGCCTGTACAGTTCAAGACGTGGCTAGCACTTCCAGACAGTAATATAATATAAATAAATATACAGTAACAATAAATCTCTTTTCTTAGAGACAGCATGCTTGACAGTCCTTTACCAATGAATGGATCCTTCACATGCTAGAATTGAGTCAATGAGAACTGAGAGACACCAGGGACTCTCAAAGACTGGTCACATAGCTTCACTAAAAATATGAAAAATGCTAGAGCAATAGTTAAGCTCACAGGATCAGGTAGTCCAGATTGGGAAGTCAAGAAATAAGACCTGGGATAGGAGATCACCACCACTGGGGAGAGAGATTGGTGACCTCTGCTATAGCTCCACTAGGCCTGAGTACCACAATCTTCTTGGCTAATTTGGGGAGTGGTGATGATATTATTTCTTCTACTAGTTCAGACAGTAGGAAGAATAGTTCAGAAAAGCAGGTGGTAAGAGGGTTATGGGCTTGTACATAAACCCATTAGGCCATCTATGAGCCATATTCTCTTCCCAAGATCGCTGATCTGCTTCTTCAGGGCACAAATACCTAGTTACAACAGACTGGATGTAAACAACATTTCTGGGGATGGCCTACCTTCCGGGATATCAGTTGAACACTTCCTGATTCAGATACCATTTTGAATTTATCTGCCAACAGTTTGGTTCAGATGAATAGTGCCTGCCCTGGTCATTGTACTGTCTGGTTGAACCAGCGCATGCTACTATCGCAGGTGGATTAGCAGAAGCTAGCTGATTAGATGAAGCTAGCCTCATCATTTCTATCCCTACAAATTTGATGCTTTGGAGACTCTTTGACCTTGGCCATGTTCCCTGCTTATTGCAGTCTTTCAGGGGTACTTCCTATCCTAAAATCTGTCATCTGTGGTCAGGATTTTGTGTCCGAATCCTACTGTCTTGTGGGCTTCTATTTCCACTACCAGATGAGGACACTTCATGTTGGGAATGGTTTTCAACCTTTATTATTTATTAGTAAATATTTATAACACCACATAAAGGCCCCATTGGATGGGTGCTGTACAAATATGGATAAGAGATAATCCCCACTCTGGAGACCTTACATTCTAAAAGAATACCCCATCCTTCATGAGACAGGCTCTGTTGCTTTTAGGAGCTGCAGTATCTTTTTGCATTGCGTGGCATTTCTCACCCTCTCTCAAGGCTGGATGAAGTATAAAAGGAAGGGGAGGAATCATAGAATCATAGAATATCAGGGTTGGAAGGGACTTCAGGAGGGCATCTAGTCCAACCCCCTGCTCAAAGCAGGACCAATCCCCAATTAAATCATCCCAGCCAGGGCTTTGTCAAGCCTGACCTTAAAAACGTCTAAGGAAGGAAATTCTACCACCTCCCTAGGTAACGCATTCCAGTGTTTCACCACCCTCCTAGTGAAAAAGTTTTTCCTAATATCCAACCTAAACCTCCCCCACTGCAACTCGAGACCATTACTCCTTGTCCTGTCCTCTTCTACCACTGAGAATAGTCTAGAACCATCCTCTCTGGAACCACCTCTCAGGTAGTTGAAAGCAGCTATCAAATCCCCACTCATTCTTCTCTTCTGCAGACTAAACAATCCCAGTTCTCTCAGCCTCTCCTCATAACTCATGTGTTCCAGACCCCTAATCATTTTTGTTGCCCGTCGCTGGACTCTCTTCAATTTATCCACATCCTTCTTGTAGTGTGGGGCCCAAAACTGGACACAGTACTCCAGGTGAGGCCTCACCAATGTCCAGTAGAGGGGGACGAATAGAGGAGAATGGAACTTCAGACAGTATGAGTTATTGGGGTCTCCCAGACCCCTGCCTAAGGCTGACCAAAATCGTGTGTCTAAGAAGTGAAGTATCCATAATCGTAGACTTATTTCTGGGCAGAGGCACGCTCATTTGCAGTCTCACTAATGACTTGGACTGGAAGGAGGGTCTGGATCGACTTTTTGATCCAGGTTTCTTCATGATGCTCTGTTACCAGGAATCACTCTCTTTAATCTTTGTTGTGAGTAGGAATGAAAGGAAGTTCTGCCCTCACAGGGGAAGGAAACTCTTTGGCTTGTCTGTATTATTGTTTATTACCATTTCAAGCTTTTCCCTCAAATGAGAGTCTGCCAGAAAATTCTGAGGCACAGAGAATTTGCTTAGAGTAATTATCCTCTATCCAGAGTTGGAGCCAAAGTTGGTGTTCAGCTACAGAGTTTGTGGCTATGGCCCTCGCTGCCAGCCTCACAGAGTCCATGGATATGTCCATTCTGAAACAGCCAACGATTATTTTCTTTAGCAATGAAACTCATTGCGGTTTTGGGGGTGAGGCCTTTGACACCATGTCCCTTGCGAAAAGTAGTTGCCAGAGTAGTTCTGATGATTAATAACAAAGCTTTAAAGTCACTTCTCAGGGTGGCTCAGGTGTGAGGCTTTAGGAAAGAATTAAACTTTTGCAAGAATTCTCACATTCTTAGCCACAGATGCATTAATCTTAGGGAGAACGTGTTCTTGCCTAAAGAATTCTTCAAAGAAGGGTGTATGGAGATGGAAAATTCTGTCTTATTTGTTGACGGAAGATACCTGCTTTTGGACTTTGCTTGCTCATCCTCTCTTTCTGGATGAATACTGATGGTGTCCACCACCTTCTTCTCCAAGGCCCCAAACACACCTGGGAGAAAAGACTCTCTCCTGCTCGTATGGCTTGAGGTTATCATGATCTAAAGCTGAGAGTTCCTCTTCTTTAGAGGATAAGCTAAAGTTCAGGATTCTTAGCTTTTTCTTCTTTTCTGGCCTTTTATACATTTTTAGGTTTCTATTTTTTTTTTTGAGGGAGGGCTTTTGTCACTGTCTAGGGATCAAAACCATTTTCTAGACGGTGTGCCCTTTTGAGTCTTAAATGGTTGCCAAGCTGCTCTTGGGGAAGTTTTTGAGAAGGGGCCCCTGTGTACTATCTTTCAGTTCTTGTAGGGAAAGGACCCAATGGTTTCTTGCTACGTAGACAACTCATTTCACACAAGCCAAACAGCTGTCACAAGACAATTTTGTTCACTGTTATTAATTACTTTGATTAGAGTCATGCCTCATATTCAATACTTCCAACAACTCCAAGTTCTTCAGCTATTCATTCTATTTATCTCTATGCTTATTTGATTTTGTAAAACATAGTGAGTGCATCATGAAATGAGCTGTACTGCATATTGTCCCTGTACAAGGTAATTGTTGATGGACTCATCTTTGCTGAAGCTTAAATTTTTTAAACTGTGAGGACATAGCTACTTTTTCTATGGTAGTGTTTGAAAGCTACTTCATCATCGTCATTGCTCGCCACGTAGAAAAAGAGATGGTCACACTGAACAGATCACCAGTCTTAGTTTTTTAAGTAAAAATTTGTAATTTAGTTCATTTTGAAGCCCCTGATAATTTTTCCCTTTAGTTTTTTGCATATAGAATCTCTGATACCACCCTCAGGTAGTTTCCTATGTCAACAACAGAGGGGAAGGCTAGCAGTGACTGCACTGCGATCCACAGAGACTACCGCTACTTCCAATGGCATCTTGTGTATGTGTGTGTTGCACACTGGTTGGAGGCATCTTTTTTAACATTGTTTTACAACCTATCACAATTCTGAAATGGTCACATAATTATAAATAAAACAAAGAAATAAAAGGTTTAATAGCTAACGGAAAACCCATTTTAGAGATGGGCTGTCACCCTCAATAGCGATGATGGTACAAATGAGTGGCTTTGATACAGAGTGCGTGTGTGTGTATAACTCATGCACACAAAAGCTACATTAAAAGCACCTCATTTAGGTTGTAAAGACAAGCACTCAAAAGTCAGAAAGTGCTAGATTTATGGTTGTCCGGGCAACCTTAATTCTGCCCCTCTGTGCATCCACTGTGTCCACTAAATGAGGCTGAGGTCCTATGTCATAGAACAGCATGCCTGGGAAGTGCTAACCAACCTATATACTGCTTGCTACCAGCTCCCCCGATATAATCTCTCTCACACACACAATTTTTTCTCTTATAAATATTCTCTCAACCCATGTTCTATTTTTTTAAACTTTATGTTCATTATCTGCTCCAATTTTCACTCTTTTCCCCTCCCTGTTCTGACACTTTTTGGGGTTCTTTTTTCAAAAAGCATCCGACTGCAATTCAAACCTAACAACGATTAAGTCTGAACAGAACATTTAAACTCAACATGAGAGTAGGTTTGAAATCAAGCAAAATAAATTAATTCATCCCTGTTATTTGAGAAGCTAGTGTTATATTCCTTTTCCAGCCTCTCACCCTGGAACCAAAAGGAACTAAGACCTGGTCTACACTAGAGGGGGGCATCGATCTAAGTTACGCAACTTCAGCTATGTGAATAACATAGCTGAAGTCGATGTACTTAGATCTACTTATCGCAGTGTCTTCACTGTGGTAGGTTGACTGCTGACGCTCCTCCGTTGACTCCGCCTGCGCCTCTCGCTCTGGTGGAGAACCAGAGTCGACGGGAGAGCGCTTGGCAGTCAATTTATCGTGTCTTCACTAGACGCGATAAATCAGCCCCTGCTGGATCTATCGCTCCATATGTAAGTGTATACATGACCTGAGACAGTCATACAAGTCAGTCACATAGCTCTGAGTCCTTTGTTTAATTGTCAAAAGCTGTTACGGTTTGTTATGAAAAATAATCTAGGACAATGAATGATACATATCATTTCTTACATGAAACATTCAATAATTTCACATAAAAATAGACACTTTGTAAAGATAAAAATGCTGAAAGTTCATTTATCATATTTCGTTGGGGAAAGCAATACATGAGATCTGGTGCACAGGTAGGTATCTTACCTGAACACTGACACTTCCCTGTAGCTTTAGCTGCAGTTTGATCATATCTACTTCAGTTGAAGAACAAAGCTGCCTGAGCTCTGCAACCTTCTTACTCATTTCATCAATGGCTACTTCAATTGGGTTTAGATCTGTATGGTGCTGATACATTACAGGAATGCGCTTTTTCACATAGGGGAAACAATGTATAGCTAGAATAAAAACAGATTAAGTAATCTATTTCTGATTATATTAAGCTAATTTTAAACAGTTTATATGTTGGTAGAGTTTTACAAAATTCTTCAAAAAAGTTTATTAAGCTAGTGATGCTTTTTATTGCTACAACCATACAGCAAACGATCTCTTGTTACATGATACACAAAAATGCTGTCAAATTCGTAAAGTAAACAAACTGAAAAACACCACAAACATTTATTTTCCAATATCTTTCAGTTATACTAGCCTTCAGTATTGCTTGGCAATAGTATAAAAAAAGTTCAGAGTTTCCTTTTGAAGCATTTTAGTTAATAAATAAATATATTCCAAATAAGACTATTAAAACATTTTGGGTTGGATTTTCAGAAGTGCCTAGATCGGGGTGGGCAAACTATGGACTGGGGGCTGCATCCGGCTCTCCAGACGTTTTAATCCAGCCCTCGACCTCCAGCCGGGGAGCGGGGTTGGGGGCTTGCCCCGCTCTGCACGGCTTCCAGAAGCAGTGGCATGTCCCCCCTCCGGCTCCTACGCATAGGGGCAGCCAAGGGGCTCCGCACACTGCCCCTGCAGCTCCCATTGGCCACGCCTGGCTGCATCTCTGCATAGGAGCTGGAGGGGGAAACTTGCTGCTGCATCTGGGAGTGCTTGAGATAAGTGCCACCCAGAGCCTGCACCCCGACCTCCTCCTGCACTTCAACACCCTCATGGCCCCTGAACCCCTTGGTCCCAGCCCTGAGCACCCTCCTGCACCCCAAACCCCTCATCCACAGCTGCACCCAAAGCCAGAGCCCTCACCCCCTTCTGCACCTCAACCCCCAATTTTGTGAGCATTCATGGCCCGCCATACAATTTCCATACCCAGATGTGGCCCTCCGGCTAAAAAGTTTGCTCACCCTTGCCTAGATTAATGTGATTCTGTTACTACTGAAATCAAGTGTTAGCCAACTCTGAATTTCCTTGTTTTTGTGGATTATCAAATTCTTAACATTTCTTAAATCAGCCTTTTCCAAACTTTTCAGAGCTGTCCCCCACCCTCTTTTCAGGAAAATGAAGGCAATCACTCCCTCCCTTCCTGCCCTTCAACTCCACCATATGGTGCTGAATATTTACACATTCCAGCGGATGCACCTCATACTTCAGGACCAAACTTTATTAAATGACCAAAGTCTACAACATAGTAACCTATGAATGACAAGTAAATATGTAGTAGTACTTTTTAAAAGTACTGTTTGTTCTAATCCTAATGGAAACTGTATGTATGAGTCAGTATGTAAAATAATCAGGCTGTGATGTTGACATAAGTGAACTAATTTATTGCAGCTCAGAAGCAATAAAGAAATCATGTGCTTAAATTGAACTTCTTTTACAAAGGAAGTTCATAATTGTTTTTTTAAATTAGATACTTTAATTGCTTTAGAGAATTATAAAAATGTAATAATTTGTAACTATACAATAAGATGCCACTTTCCACCAAAGAATGTGTTACAAAACAGGATTATAAATTAAACTCATTAAACTTCTTAGCCAAACTTAATTATAATTTTCCTTTAAATGACAGACTTTCCTAGTGGAAAATTAATACTACTATACCATAACCAATTTCAGGTACTGCTCTGGAGAATGAAATCCCTCAGGATAGTGGTGTACCAATATGTGTATTATTTTTTAAAACTGTGTATTCAATAGATGTACCCACTGTAGCTATGATACAAGGTTATAATATTTGCTAACTAATAACTGTCAAGGACTTGAGTCATAGTAGTGTTGTGTAACATTTCCTTGTAATTTTCCTCATAATTCAAAGGGGGCAGGGAGAATGTGAACCAAGTTCTGTTTACCACTGTGTTAGTTAATGTGGTATAACACAATACATTTTCCAGTATAGACAAGTCTCAAAGTAGTCCTCAAGTTAAAACAGGGAAGACCAGATATGTGATTTCTGGCTTTACTAAGATAAAAACTGAGTAGGAAAAAAGGCACAAATTCAATTAAAAAAAATGCTTTGGAGGGCTCACCTTCGAAGAGTCAGCGTAAGTTTTCCAGGTCAAAGGTCTTTGAGTCAGCCTTCCTGGCACTCTTAGCTTCGACACCAACGTTTCTGGCCTACCAAATGTCAGAGATGACGAGGAGCCCCTTGATGTTGACCCTGTGGACTCAGCACTGGCCTTAGCCATGAGAGTGGTGCTGAGGAGCCCTTTGATTGTGGCCTTTCCATGCTTCTCAAGGTCTGACAAATGGCATTAACCACCTCTTCTAACAGCTGGAGTTTGAGGCAACCTTCCTACTCCCTTTGAATTCATGGTGATAGCAATGGCCTGTATATTTAATCTGCACAGTAACCCTCATCGAGGCAACATAATAGTCATCAGTAACAGTATTGCATCTTTTGATTTGATTTGAAAGCTTAAAGATGGTGTTTTTATTGGGATCAGCCATGGTACCAACTGGAGATGGAGACTCGGAAAAAAGAAGAATTAAGACCCAAATCCTGTGAGCTAACCATGGTGTATAATCAACATAGAAACGGAGAATGAAGGATTATGTAAATGGGATCCAACACCAGTAGGGTCACAATGCTGCAGAACTAAAACAATCTAACTAAAAAGCTAAAAGCAAAAAAACCATAATAGGATAGAGTAAGGGTACTGACAGATGAAAGCATCGAGGACACTGGTAGATTCTTACTTGCTGCTCCTTTGGGCGTTAACTAGAACAAAACAACAGTTGGGAAAGACTTCCCCTTTATATCTTCCAGCTTAAGATGTGGCAGTAAGAGGGTTCAGGCAGACCCACTGGAATGCTAACAGTGGACATTGTGCAAGCACACAGGCAACCCTAGGAGGAGAATCAGTTCTCAAGCTACACAAGTGTAGTTACGAGAACTGGCTGGGAAAAGAATGTAAAAATATTGAAATTTTGGGATTTTTTTTTTTAATCCTGAATCAGGATGAAAATCCAAAACTTTCAATTTTCTCATGGAACTGCAAGCCCACAATAATTTGTTAATCCAAAATGAAATATGCTCCCTGGTGTCCAATGGAGCTTCAAGTCCTGGAAGCGTGGGCAGCCGGAGATCTGGGAACCCAGGCTGCCAAGGAGGCAGGTAGGAGACCAGGCAAGTTTCTGATGGAACCTACCTGGTTTCTGTCAAAAGTTTCAAAGAAATTGATATGTTCGTGTAGAATGTCTTGATTTCAGAGAACTGGAATTTTCCAAGGGAAAAATGTTCCATTGGAAAGATCTCCAGACTGCTCAAGCAGCAAGTCTAACCCTAAGCAATATTTTTGGATGGGAAATGAAAAATACTTAAAAAACAACATAGGATTTTTAGGCAAGTGGACTGAAAATACCCAAACTGTAAAACAACAAGGACATTTGGGTTAATGCTCCTACTTTAGATCAAAGCCTAGCAAGAAGTTTAATTACTATAAATGGTCAGGTTTACATTTTATCCAAAAGATAATACTTAACACTTCACACTTCTATAGTACCTTCCATATAAAGAACACAAAGTATTTTGAAGGCACTAGTGAATTAAGGCACTTACATCTACACCCATAAGAGATAGAGAAGTTTATTATGTTCATTTTAAAGATAACAATGGGAAAGTTAAGACAAACTAATGAATGACTCACCCAAGATCATACTGAAAGTTCATGACAGAACAAACCAACTGAACTCAATCCTAAACCACAGCCAGATTATCAGCTCTTCCAGTAACAGATATCTCTGACAATATCTTGAGGCACTAATTAAGTACCAATCCAAGAAGGAAGATTGACATCTGCTGAATCACAATCATGGATTCTTACAGCACTTTTCCACTGAGGTGTCTTATCCAAGATCACAGCCCTAACTGATATGGGGATAACTCTTAGCCCTAGTTTCCATATTCTTATTATTTATTGCATTATAACTAAGGGTGCACAAAAAAAAAAAAAAAGGATCAAGGAATCCCTTTATCCAAAACAAAAATATTAATTTGAAAGTAAAGGCTATGTGTGATCCTATTCTTATGTCTCTTCCTCCACATTCTCTAATCAGCAGTTATCGGAGTGCAAAGGGATCACATGACAAAACGTACTGCCATAGGATCAGTACTCTTACAGAAACGTTAAGAGGACTTCCTTGTTACATTTAAAAATCACGACGTGTATGTATAGTTTTAAAAAAGAAAAGTTTGGCCTCCACCTAATCTTTGGGTTTATTTTGCTTTCGTAGCTACCATCAACAGTCTTGCATACTAATCCTTGAAATGAATTTGGATTCTCCTGACAAAACACAAGAGGTTATTCACTCATAGAATTCCAAACACCAAGAGCTAAATATGAAGACATAATACAAAAAAGTAGTCCTCTTTAAAAAGAGAAATCCATCATACAATACCTGTCAAAATAGTTCGTCGTTTACACTGTTCTTCCACTCCTCCTTGTCTTTTACCAGATTGAGTAAAAGGCATTTCAAACATAAAACGACGAATATTGTGCGTTCTTTCAAACTCTGTTTTTCTCTCTTGCAATTCCTTTTCTTCAAAATATGGGACTACATGTGTAACTTGTATGTATGCATATTTTGAGTCCAAATCCTTGGGATTCACCTTTAAAAAAATAGAAAAATATTTAAATTGCAACTATTTAAAGTTGATTTTTTAATTTGAAATTGCATAGGTTTTGGAAAGTAAATTTGGCTCTAGTTCTGCAGGTAAATCCAGATGTGAAACCCCTCAGCTCCACTGATTTCAAAACTGAAGTTATTTCATTAACTTAAAAGTTACAGGTTAACTTTTATTAACTTTTATTAACTTAAAAGTTACAGGCAGCTATAGTATAACATTAGTATATTTGTCTAGTGACACAATTTTCTATATTTTTAGAGTACAGGACTGCAGATAAAAGACACATACCCAGAGCAGTGTCAACATAGCAAATTATATTAAATTCCATTAAGACGCTACATTAATAGAAGATTAAGTTTGCACAATTTGTTAGTCTCTAAGGTGCCACAACTACTCCTCGTTCTTTTTGCACAATTGAGCACTCAAAAGTGAGGAAACAAATACTGGTGCTTTGTCTCTCTACAGCTGGTTCAAGGATAACCTGGAAGTCAAAAATTATTATTGTTATATAGTTACTAGTTAAAAATATTCTTTATAGCATACCATCTCAGAGAAAAATATTATCAAAAGCAAAAAAACAAGTCAAAAGATCACACAGAAAAATTAAACTTAAAACAAAACACCTCAGAAATGTCACCAGAACATGACAAATCAACTCAGTAAACCACTAGAAGTATTAATGCTACAAACATTCAAACAAAGTCATTGGGTGAAATCCTGAAACTGAAAAGAATGGGAGTTTTGTTTGTTTGTTTAACACTTTAATGGGGTCAGGATTTCACTTTGTGATTAAGGCACTGGGTTGGGAATTGGGAGACATGGGTTTAAATTATTGCCTCTGCCTGTATGACTCTGAATATATAATTTTATCTATTTGTGCCTCAACTTGCTATCTATAAAGTGGCGATAATTATACTTCCACACCTCACAGGGGAATTGTTATGATAAACTCATTCATGTCTGTGAGGCACTTCAATACTATGATGATAGGGACCATAAACCCCAGATACTTCTGACTGTCAATTTTTGTATAGTATTGTTGCTCTTTTTCCTGAAAAGAGGAGGCATGTGCAGGGAGATAATATTAAAGAAAATATGTACCTAACTCCTATACAGTGCTTTTTATCTACACAACTCAATAGTACTTTCCTCTTTTATCATGTGCTATATTTCAATTTTAGATATGGAAAATGAGGCACAGAAAAGTGAAGAGACCTGTCCAAGGTCACCTAATAGGCCAATGGCAGAACTGGGACTAGAACTCAAGTTTCCTAAGGTCCCAGTCCAGTGCCCTACCCCTCTCAGACACACGGTTGTATTCTTTCTTGAAGAAAAGTCTGCAGTGTTTTCAGACCCCTTCCCTGGAACCTATGGGTAACCGTTTGCTTACTGAGTATGAGACAAAGACAGACACTTCCCTGAAAACTTTGACTAGACTGAATGATGGAGGCAAAACCTGAGAATAGTCCATAGCTATGAATAGGATAGAGTACAACCTATTTTCCTCAAACACACCAATTTTAACTAGTTGTAAGAGAAATCCTCATTAGGTTTAAAACATTTATATCTAAGCACATTGGAACGGTTGCGAAGAACTGAGGGTACAGCATAGGTCTGTGAAGTTTGGTCCTAGCTTGAGTTTTTATTCCCAGTAAGGTTCCAGTGTGAGTGGGGACAGCTTCTCCCTCACCGCTGCCTTGTTAGGCTGACAAGTGTTGAATGAATCTTGTGACCTTCTTACCAGACAGACAGAGAAGCAGGAGAGGCAAGAAGTGGTGATTTAGGAGGGAACTGCTGCTGGCTCTGGAGTTTGGTGGTGGGTGAAAATTAGCTGCTGGTCAAGAGTTCTGGACTAGATGTTGAGGGGAATGAGTTGGGACCTAGAATGGCCTCTTATGCACGAGGTGCCCTTTTCAATTGGAAGGTTGCTGTAGCTCTGTTCTGCCTGATCTTCTGTGCTGTGTGCACCATCTTGGGAACCCTCAACCATGAGAGAGAATATCTCCTATTGAGTGACAACGCAGGCAAAGGGCTAATTTGAGAGGCCAATCATATGGGAGAGATTTGTGGGCAAATTATCTATTTTTATCCCCCAAAATACTCAGCTAGGCTTACCAAAGGGAGTTCTAGCTCTAATGTACACTAGACTTTGGACACAGAGATTTCTATCTAGGTACTACTATTGCCCCATCTGTGTCTGAGAACCTGAAAACCCATCTGTGCCACATAGTGTCTGAGAACCTGTGAAAGCGTTTCACAAAAGGGTGGTCTGTATCTCTCACTGCAACGGTATCAATTTGGACTCTACCCCAAGCTGCAGAAGTGGGAAAAACCCTCTGTGAGCATAACTGAGCATGCATAGGAAGGAGAAGGATCTATGGTACACTGTGTGGGCAGCAAGTAGTCAAATGACCTAAAGCTAAGAAGCCAGATTTAAAAGTTACTCAATTTTGTCTTAACAGAAAAGCCTTACATTGCTATGTGACACAAAAGCCAGGAAATTCAAAATTAAGGCATACTTTACGAGAGCCATCATGCCCCTTACCCTCTCCAGCCAACACTTTATTCAGATAGGCAGCATGTGTACACACATAATGAGGATAGGATAGTGATGATTCAAACTCAGACTCTTGATTTTGTAGAGATTCATGAAATGAAATTATGAGATTTTGGGATAAACTTGTTTTAAATAACATATCCTGCTTTACAAATAAACGTAGTCTTACTCTGCCAGAATCCTGGATCATTCTGACGTTTTCTGATCCGAATTTGTCAGAGTAGAGCTTATGTAGTCTCTGGGAAATCTCTGAAAGTGGTGTGAGTTTAGGCTCTTTATAAATATACTCCTTTCCATCTTCATCCTCGAAGAATCCCTGTAAGAAACAAACAATAATTAGAATCCTTAAAGAACAACAGCCAATTGTTACAACATACAGAGTGGTTTATGCTTTTCAAGGCAAACTTAAATGTTCAATGCACGGTTCAAGCAAAAGTAAAAATATCTATCAAAATAAATCCAAGTTAAAAAGGTCCCCTATGAGAAAAAAAGTGAATTATCTACTATAGAATGAGTGCACAGATAATGAAAGCACACAAAATTACAAACTTATGAAAGGATTGTTGTAATTATTTGATGTGCTAACATTAAAAGTTTTGAGATCAAAACTGATTTTTCATATTCTTCCAAAATGAATTGTTTTCATCCCTGTTTCACTTGCCAAAAGATCTATTTCCTTGCCAAAAGGGACTATTTGACTCTCCATTGAATGCTTCAGTAAGAATTTACAAAAAAAGATTGAAAAACAGTTTTACAGCGGTTTTACATACTGGATTGTATAGTACAATGAAATAAAACCACACCTACTCTCTCATTTAAAAATCTTTACATTATATTGAACATAAATATTTGTGTGTTTGCACTAGTTAAACTATCTGTTTTTAAATCTTGGCTGAATCAAATATAGAAGTGCATGGAAGGTGAAACAGGTGACTGCTTTAAGGCAAAAAGCCAAGTTTGAGTTAATGTTTTAAATCAGAATATAAATATTTCTGTCATAAGATGGAACGGACAAAAAGTGAAAGAAACAGAACATACCATGTATAAACACAGGCTACACTGAAAAAAATACCCACATCAAACTAAGCTGAAATGCAGTAATTTTTACTGCATTGCTTGCTTTGTAAGCAGCTACTGTAATTACCTCCACATCTCTTTCACTGTCTGTAAACTGGTATTGCTATAAAGTTATAAAAGACAACAACAGAATAAATTGAAGGTTATACTGCTCAAGGTAGTTTACAATCTCCCCCATTCCCTAAACAGCCTGCCAGCTATCCAAATGAAATCAGTTAACTAAAAATTGGGTTACACATACACAAAAATGTACACAATATTTGGCTACTGTGGCATATTTTACTTATACAAAGACAGTGTAGATATATTACAGGATGTAAAGCTGTCAAATGCACACAGTCAGCCAGAACTTTTGATTTTGTTTTTTGAAGCATGCAGTGCTGATGTATTGGAAATCGGTGATTTGTTTCTGTAAATGGCACTGAATGTTATTTTTGGAATTACAACAGCTAGAATGCATACAGATCTGAAAAGCAAACTTGCAAACCACACTGCAGCACCGAAAATGGTGCTCAAAAAATTGCTAAGAATTATTATTATGGAGAACTTACCGCTGCCTTAAGATAGTAACAAAAAGAAAGAAAAAGAAAAAGCAGAAAGTTTACTGAGGAAGATAAGGAGGAATTACATGGGATATGACAAATGTATTAAACCAGACAATCATTACTACCAGAACAAATCTATCATGCTTTTTATTTTGCAGTATCAATATAGAAATCAAAGGAAGACTGTGAATCAGGGTATGTTGCAAAATCTTTAATAGTTTTTTGACTGTATTTTATCGTTTGAAAAGTGATATTAAATAATGCTTACCTGTCCAAAGAATGCAACTCTGAAATAAGTGCCAAGTAGTCTCTTCCCTGTATGCATAACTTCTGTTACTTTGCTGTATGCCCGATGAAGTGTGTCATATAGATGTGCTAGTCTCTAAAAAACACCACAGAATTTTGGAATGGCAGTGCTTAGAAGCAACGCTTTCTATTTATTTTAAACATAAAGCACTGTGTTAAGGAGAAAAAGCTCTTTTAGTCACTAACGTCAACATTCTAAGAGAAAATGTATTAACAATAACAAACACCACTACCACCACTTAGAACCTATAGCAGCGGAGTTAAAACACTAAGGGCTTGGCTACACTTACATTTTATAGGTTTCAGAGTAGCAGCCGTGTTAGTCTGTATTCGCAAAAAGAAAAGGAGTACTTGTGGCACCTTAGAGACTAACCAATTTATTTGAGCATGAGCTTTCGTGAGCTACAGCTCACTTCATCGGATGCATACCGTGGAAACTACAGAAGACATTATATACATAGAGACCATGAAACAATACCTCCTCCCACCCCAATCTCCTGCTTGTAATAGCTTATCTAAAGTGATCATCAAGTTGGGCCATTTCCAGCACAAATCCACATTTTCTCCCCCCCCCCCCAACTCACTCTCCTGCTGGTGATAGCCCATCCAAAGTGACCACTCTCTTTAAAATGTGTATGATAATCAAGCTGGGCCATTTCCAGCACAAATCCACGTTTTCTCACCCCCCCCCCCCCAACTCACTCTCCTGCTGGTGATAGCCCATCCAAAGTGACCACTCTCTTTAAAATGTGTATGATAATCAAGCTGGGCCATTTCCAGCACAAATCCAGGTTTTCTCACCCCCCCACCCCCCTCCAAAAACCACACACACAAACTCACTCTCCTGCTAGTAATAGCTCATCCAAAGCAACCACTCTCCCTACAATGTGCATGATAATCAAGGTGGGCCACTTCCAGCACAAATACAGGTTTTCTCACCCCCCCACCCCCATACACACACACAAACTCACTCTCCTGCTGGCAATAGCTCATCCAAACTGACCACTCTCCTTACAATGTGCATGATAATCAAGGTGGGCCATTTCCAGCATAAATCCAAGTTTAACCAGAATGTCGGGGGGGGGTGGGGAAGGAGAAAAAAACAAGGGGAAATAGGCTACCTTGCATAATGACTTAGCCACTCCCAGTCTCTATTTAAGCCTAAATTAATAGTATCCAATTTGCAAATGAATTCCAATTCAGCAGTTTCTCGCTGGAGTCTGGATTTGAAGTTTTTTTGTTGTAAGATAGCGACCTTCATGTCTGTGATGGTCTCTGCATATATAATGTCTTCTGTAGTTTCCACAGTATGCATCCGATGAAGTGAGCTGTAGCTCACGAAAGCTCATGCTCAAATAAATTGGTTAGTCTCTAAGGTGCCACAAGTCCTCCTTTTCTTTTTACATTTTATAGCGCTCTAACTTGCTGGCTCAGGGATGTGAAAAATCACCCCCCTGAACACAGCAAGTCAGAGAGCTTTAAAGCGCTAGTGTAAACAGGCTCTGAGTGCTAGGAGCCGCACTCCCAGCACTCAGAGCTAATCCCCTCGTGGAGGTGGAATACCAGGAGCGCTGGGAGACCTCTGTCCCAGCGCTCGCGCACAACCACACTCGCACTTCAAAGCGCTGCTATAGGAGTGCTCACGCGACAGCGCTTTAAAGTTTCCAGTGTAGCCATGCCCTAAGGGCTAGACTGTAATGTTCCTTCTAGTCCTCACTAAAAGACAATGCAGAGAAGGAATCCTTCTCTGCTACCCTCTGGTGAAGAGGAGTGAGTGAGTGAGTGAGAGTGTGAGAGAGAATCAACTACTACCATTGTAGTAGCAGATTACTAACCTCCATATGCTGGCTCAGTTGTTTTGGCTGGCACATTGGGGGATGACATAGCCAATACTTAATATAAAAATGGCCATACTGGATCAGACCAATGATCCATTTAGCCCAGTATCCTGTCCTCCAACAGTGGACAGTGCCAGATGCTTCAAAGGGAATGAACAGAACCAGGAAATTATCACCCTGTCATCATCACCCCCGTCATTCAGTCCCAGCTTCTGGCTTAGGGACACCCAGGGTATGTCTACACTGCATTAAAAACCCATGACTAGCAAATGCTAGTGGACTCGGGCTAAGGGGCTGTTTAATTTCGGTGTAGATGTCTGGGCTCTGGAATCCTCCCCTTGCTCAGGGACCCACAGTCAGGGCTTCAGCCCAAGCCTGAATGTCTTCACTACAATAACCCCTTTGCCCACACCCCTTAGCCTGAGTCAGGTAGCATGGATCAGTCACAGGTTTTTAACTGCAGTGTAGATATACCCCCAGAGCATGGGGTTGTGTCCATGACCATCTTGGCTAATAGTCATTGATTGACCTATCGTCCATGAAGTTACCTAATTCTTTTTTGAACTCAGTTTATACTTTTGGCCTTCACAACATCCCCTGGCAAGAGTTTCACAGCTTGACTGTGCGTTGTGTAAAGAAGTACATCCTTATTTTAGTTTTAAACTTGTTGTCTATTAATTTCATTGGGTAACCCTGACTCATGTGTTATGTGAAAGGGTAAATAAAATTTCCCTATTAACTTTCTCCCCACCATTCATGATTTTATAGACCTCTATCATATGCTCCCTTAGTCATCTCTTTTCTAAGATGAACAAGCATTTTTAATCTCTCCTCAGATGGAAGCTGTTCTGTACTCCTGATAGTTTTTGTTGCCTTTCTCTCAACCTTTTCCAATTCTAATATACCTTTTTTGAGATGGGACAACCTGCACTGCACACAGCTCCAAATCATTTATGAATATGTTGAACAGCACCGGTTCCAGTACAGATCCTGAAGGGACTCTACCATTTACCCTCTCTCCATTATGAACACCACCATTTATTCCTACACTGTTTCCTATCTTTTAACCAGATTCTGATCCATGAGATGACCTTCCCTCTTATTCGATGACTGTTTAATTTGCTTAAGAGTTTTTGGTGTGGGACCTTGTCAAAGGCTTTCTGAAAGTTCAAGTACACGATATCCACTGGATCACCCTTGAACATATGTTTACTGACACCATGTTGACTCTTCCCCAGCATATCATGTTTCTCTGTATGTCTGATAATTTTATCCTTTACTATAGTTTCAACCAATTTGCCTGGTACTGAAGTTAGGCTTACTGGCCCATAGTTGCCAGGAATGTCACTGGAGCCTCTTTTTTAAAATATCACCCATTCCCCTACCCACCTGCTGACAAGAGAAGGTAGGGAAGGAACGAAGGAGGCTGTTCAGACACATAACTCCCCCCTACATCTCTGTGTTAGTGTATAACTGTGGCCATGATCAGGCCCAAACTGACTAGCCAATGATCGTGCATCCAGTGACTACAGTTCATCCCTCAGTATTATCCATATTGCATTTTCAATACTATTTAATATTACAGTAATGTAATATCAAATGACTACTGAATAAAGTTTATGAAAAACAATCCTGAAAGTAATAATACTAAATCCTAAGAGGCATTAAGCACCTGGAACTTCAATTGACTTAAATGGTAGTTAAAGATGCTCAGAACTTCTTTGGAGTTGGAATTGTATTTGCCACTGGTTTTCAGTTGGATTAAAAAAAATTCTGAAAATAACTTCATTACATTAACTCTTTATTATTATATGCAGGATTATGTATCACCTGCATGTAAGATTGTTTTATGAAAAGCTATCTGTTTTTGCGTACTGATTTTTAATTGGATGCACAGTATAAATTCCAATGATGAAAGGCAAATACAAAACCATTTAGTTCTTCAAGGTGTACATGAAGCAGGACCTGTGCAAGTGAAATACCAAACTTTTTTGGTTATAAATTAAACATGCCACTTTAAATTTGAACAAATATTTCAAATAAAATTGTTCTGATACTGTATTGTTCAGAGATATTTGATACATCATACTGATATAGATTCAAAAGGCTAGACTGTTTTCACAGACAAATTTTAAAACAGAAGCCTATCAAATACCTCAAAATCCCTCCGTTTTTCATAAATGGGAATTATAAGTTTGTAGATGTCAGCAATCAGTTCATATCGTTCAGCCTTCCAGAGTCCATCTGCACATTGCTCTAACAATTCCATTAGCACATCCTAAAGTTACAAAAAAGTAAAATTTAGTTGTTTTGCACTGTTTTGTTGTGTCTACATTAAAAGAAAACACAAGGAAAATGGCAGTTTGCTGAAAAACAGATTCCCAAAACAAAAATATGTAAAGGCATTGTGTTTTAAGGCAGAGTATTGGTTTAGAAAAATCCAACACAGTAACAAAAACACACACACAGTTTTGGATGTGAACATACATACTTTGCATTTACTTTATATAACATATTGTTTTTGAGAATATCATGAACTTCAAAGACAACTCAACGTGAGTACACCTAACAAAGGAACGTGCTTGCCTTATAAGGCTTTTGTTCTGGGAATGTTTATATGCAGTCAAGCAAATAAGTTTTATAATCACTTTTCAGAAGCCTTATTATAAAACAAACTTTCTGTTTCTGAGGTGCTTTTTTATGTTCGGTTTGTGAAAACCATTACTAATAAAAAGCCAACTGGATACAACACTTAAATTTTATCGTTTATATTTAGTTTCTACAAGAACTACCCAATTAATTACATTTTCAGTACAATTACCTGCATTACACTAATAGGTATTCATAAATGTGTACTTATTAATGTACATTCTGTGAACTTGAATCTGATATACCATGTCTGAGATGAAGAGGTAAATGACAAGAGCAGGAAAGTTTAAGAAACTGAGAAATATGAGGAAGCAGAAATATGTTGGGCATAACATTCCTGGCTTTCTTTCTTTCTTTTTTTTTTTTAAATTATCTTTCTTGTTGCAAGAAGATTAGTTAAGGCAAATAGTTTATGCACTTAATTATGGTACCATTTTGTACAAGGTAAGTTTTTCTGTTCTATGTACCACTATAACTCTTAATAGTCCAGCACAACATAGAATAGATATTTCATTCAAAAAAACCCACTATGGATTACTTGTCATTAGAGTGTTCATTTTCCATATATTTTTAATGGAATGTTATTACATTAAAAATCATAAGTAAACTTGAACTACAGTAACTCCTCACTTAACATTGTAGTTATGCTCCTGAAAAATGCGACTAAGTGAAACGATGCAAAGCGAATCCAATTTCCCCATAAGAATTAATGTAAATAAGGAGGGTTAGGTTCCAAGGAAATTTTTTTTTTGCCAGACAAAAGGCATTATATACATTTTAAACTATTTTAAACAAGCAATTTAATACAGGCATATGTTTTAAACAGAGGAGGTGCCCCTGCCTTACCCCACACAGGCACAGTCCATTGGCACTGGAGGACAATGAGGCAGGCAAGGAGGCTGAAGGTGCTGTAGTCTAGGACAAGCACGTTGTGCAGCAGTGGCAGCTTCTCCTACTCTGCAAGCACCAGGGGCGGGCTGGGGGGGGGGAGCTCAACCCTCAGCCCGCCCACTTCCCCCCTTCCCCCATGCCCGCATCCTTGACCCGCCTCTTCTCCCCGCCCTTTACTTTGCATGCTGCGTCCTCGCTCATCCCCGCTCCCTCCCCTGCCACCTGAATGTGGCAAAACAGCTGACTGCCCCGGGCAAGAGGGAGGCGCGCTGAGTCCTTGCTCCTCCCCCCTCCCTCCTGCCCGGGGCAATCAGCTGGCTTGCCACGTTCAGGAGTCAGGGGGAGCCTACGCACCAAGTCCTCGCTCTTCCCCCCTCCCTCCTTCCTCCAAAACGCCGCAAGCCAGCTGATTGCAGTGGGCAGAAGGCGGGGGAAGGAGCTGATCCGTGGGGTCTGCCAGCGGGCTGGAGGCACTGTGGGGGTTGGAGGGGGGGCACGTAGGAAGGCTGCCAGCTGTGGAGAAAGCAGGCAGCCAAACAACGTAAGAGTGGAGCATTGCACAACTTTAAACGAGTATGTTCCCTAATTGATCAGCAATGTAACAACGAAACAACATTAACCGGGATGACTTTAAGTGAGGAGTCACTGTATCAAACGAATTCTATCAACTGGAGAACTACACGTACATTTGCAATAATACAGTGAAGAGAAATTGGACAGAGTGTGGAGAAAAGCTAGAATGATAAAGGGTTTGCAGGAAATGGACTCTGAGGCTAGATTAAGGAAATGTATTGTGTGAAAAATATAGGCTGTAGTGATTTATGACGCGGGTATAAAAGTTAATTCAGGACTTCTACAATGACAAAAGGGAAATTGTTCCTATAAATTTGCAATGACTGTATTAGAATTCCAAAGAGAAATAAGAAAAAAATCAGTTTAAATATTACAATAATGAACCAAGTTTATTTCAGGATTGGAGGAATAGGATCGGGTCCTACTGAAAGGTGAACTGTCAGGCTGGAGGGAGGTTACCAGTGGAGTTCCTCAAGGATCGGTTGGGACCAATCTTATTTAATCTTTTTATTACTGACCTCGGCACAAAAAGTGGGAGTGTGCTAATAAAGTCTGCGGATCATACAAAGCTGGGAGGTATTGCCAATTTAGAGAAGGACAGGGATATCCTACAGGAGGATCTGGATGACCTTGTAAACTGGAGTAATAGTAATAGGATGAAATTTAATAGTGAGAAATGTAAGGTCATGCATTTAGGGATTAATAACAAGAATTTTAGTTATAAGCTAGGGATGCATCAATTAGAAGTAACAGAGGAGGAAAAGGACCTTGGGGTATTGGTTGATCATAGGATGACTATGAGCTGCCAATGTGATATGTGAAAAAAGCTAATGCGGTCTTGGGATGCATCAGGACAGGTATTTCCAGTAGGGATAAGGAGGTTTTAGTACAGTTATACAAGGCACTGGTGAGACCTCACCTTGAATACTGTGTGCAGTTCTGGTCTCCCATGTTTAAGAAGGATGAATTCAAACTGGAACAGGTACAGAGAAGGGCTATTAGGGATGGTCCGAGGAATGGAAAACTTGTCTTATGAAAGGAGACTCAGGGAGCTTGGCTTGTTTAGCCTAACTAAAAGAAGGTTGAGGGGAGATATGATTGCTCTCTATAAATAATCAGAGGGATAAATGCCGGAAGAGAGAGGAATTATTTAAGCTCAGTACCAATGTGGACACAAGAACAAATGGATATAAACTGGCCACCAGGACTATTTAGACTAGAAATTAGACGAAGGTTTCTAACCATCAGAGGAGTGAAGTTTTGGAATAGGCACTGCTTCCCTTGGAAGGCTATCTGGCTTTAAGATTAAACTCAATAAGTTTATGGAGGAGATGGTATGATGGGATAATATGGTTTTGGTAATTAAATATTCATGGTAAATAGGCCCAATGGCCTGTGATGGGATATTAGATGGGGTGGGATCTGAGTTACCCAGGAAAAAATTTTCTGTAGTATCTGGCTGATGAATCTTGCACACATGCTCAGAGTTTAGCTGATCGCCATATTTGGGGTCGGGAAGGAATTTTCCTCCAGGGCAGATTGGAAGAGGCCCTGGAGGTTTTTTGCCTTCCTCTGTAGCATGGGGCACGGGTCATTTGCTGGAGGATTCTCTGCTCCTTGAAGTCTCTAAACTACGATTTGAGGACTTCAGATATAGCACAGATATAGGTGAGGTTTTTTTGCAGGAGTGGTGGGTGAAATTCTGTGGCCTGCATCGTGCAGGAGGTCAGACTAGATGATCATAATGGTCCCTTCTGACCTAAATATCTATGAATAAGTAAAATATTTTATGTGGCCATATTAGAAATTACATTTGTTTCATATGAATTAACAGAGTTACAGACACCAGCAGATTTAACCAAGTATACAAAATTGTTACATAAGTAAAATGTTAACATAATATTAGCCTTGTATACAAGCTTTATTTGTTAGCACAAAATTATGGCCAAAGTATTTTATTTCAGTAAGTGGTATTTACATGAACTATTTTTCATTCTAAGCAGTTTCAATAGTTGCGGTAAGATTTGGCAATCATTTAAAATTTTTCTTTCATTTGCTTTGTTTGGGTCACCATTTAATGTTTAGAAATACTGTGTCTATAGTTTGCATGCATTTCAATACATTAAAGAGAAACTAGTTTCATAATATGGTAACTTTTTTGACTATATATTCTTTCTCTCATCCTGTTTTGCTTTTCCATTCCATTGGTCATCTGTAGACTACTAGACTAGTGGACTATAAAATTTAAAAAGGGAGAGACGAAATTTTAAAATGGTGAATGTATTCGCCTCTCCTCACCCAGTTCTGATGTATTTGTTATTCCAAATTAGGCTATATATATGTATATATATATATATATCTTTTTTTAAAGAAATTATATATAGAATGCATTGTTGGGCCTGACACAGGTCACTGTAGGGCATAAAATCATCTTTGCTCTCTTCTTCTCTCTAGCTGTGCCTTCTGTGCTCTGCCTTGTTGGAGGAAGAACACAGAATTACCTAAGGCATTTAACAGGGGCATGATCAGGACCATAATCTTTAATTTTCTATCTGTAGACATCAGGATACGTGATTGTGCAAGAGCTGATTTACAACTTTAGCACTTTAACTGTGTTGCTAGATGTAGCGTACTCTTTCTTCTACCGTGTACTGAGGTATGTAATGCCATATTCATGAAGTTCAAGTGCTGCATTTTTTGTGGACAGCATGGTGGGGCTGCAGTGTTTATTCCTCTTATAATGTGGCTTAAAGTACACTGTACAATGGTAACCACACTTTTTTATCTTCCACTTATTTTTATATGACTTGACACTATGAACTTGTATATTGCTATTTAACTACTTTAATTCTAGGAAATCAGAAGTACTTATCCCTTCAGTCACATGATGGAATAACAGACATTCATTATTATTGATGAGTTCATTACTTGTGATCTAGCTGTGCTTTTGGTGATGGGGAAGGGGACACTGTTTTTAGATGCTCTAGAGGTGAAACAGAAACATTTGATTATTTCCCCTCCTTAAAATGAAATTGTAGGTTACACCGTTCAAGATATTTGTAAAGGCTTATCACCTGACTACTGCTACATTTATGCTAGACTGGTCTAATTTTTCCTCAATTAAGTATGTTAAGATGCTCCTCCCCATCTCTCCTTTACATGTACACTTAGGTACTTTATAACCCCCTCAGTTCTATCATTTTGTGATAATCTTGTGAACTATAGACCTTGTTAAAGGTTTATTTATTTATGTCCGAGAGATGAAACGGGCAAAACCACATTCAAATATGACTGATAAAGAATAGCCTTATGCCATAAGTTCAGTTATCTCTCAATGTTGCTTGTTTCCATGCTTCTTGTTTGTGCTTCCGAGATAAAAGAAAGTATTAGAGTTCATATTAATACATACATTAAAATCACTAAACCATAGAATTTACTGTTATCCTCAAATTCTAACTTCATTTTTACAATCATATTTGTTGGATTTCTATTGCTTGTCAGATGCTCAAAACTAAACAAGCATCGCTACTATACAGTATGTTATATTTACCTGTGAAAAATATAACTATCAGAGACTGCTTACAGTACAAGAGCACTGATTTTTTTAAACATGCCACCACAAAGTCACACTAGGCAAAGAAACTCTGGTCTTAACCTGTAATTTTTCTTCTCTGAAACAGTACGTTAATCTTGGACATATGGGTGGATCTGCTCTCCAACAGGGAACTTGAAGGCAGTACTGATGACTTCCAGCAGGAGGCACTAAAACTCACCCACCAACTGCTCCTCAAAACAATTTACTTGACTAATTACAGGTGAGACCCTACCAATTTCACAGCTGTGAAAAACGTGTCACGGACTGTGAAATAAGCCCTTCCTTGTGAACTCTGATCTCCCCCTTGCTGCTGGACTGGGGAGTGACAGGACTTGTCCTTCCCTTGCATGGCAGCTCTAGGGGGTGGGGATGGGAGATCAGACCCACCTCTGAGTGCCTCCCGCTTCTGCAGGAAGCTACAGTGCTGGGCAGCAGCCCTGAAGGTTTCTGCAGCTGGAGGAGGCTTATTGATGTGGGTCCGAACTCCCCCTGCTGCCAGAAAAGGGACCCCCACGGTTACAAAACCGTTAAATTTCAGATGTAAACATCTGAAAAGGTGAAACTGACCAATTTAAAAATCCTCTGGCTGTGAAATTGATCAATATGGACTGTGAATTTGGTTGGGATAAGTAACACCATAAGGAGCTGGTTAAAAACAACCAATTCCTTTTGATAATACAAACCTCTCAGTGCTTTCATTTAACTGCATTATTTTCTTCTCAGAACCTTACTATTTCAGAGAATGGAAATTTTGGTACATGCTCATTTTCTTTCTGTGAAGATCTCCACTAGTTCTTCACGTCTGTGTTGTCTCTGTCTGTCATAAATATAAAGGGAAGGGTAAACCCCTTAAAATCCCTCCTGGCCAGGGGAAAGCTCCTCTCACCTGTAAAGGGTTAAGAAGCTAAAGGTAACCTCGCTGGCACCTGACCAAAATGACCAATGAGGAGACAAGATACTTTCAAAAGCTGGGAGGAGGGAGAGAAACAAAGGGTCTGGGTCTGTCTGTAGTCGTCTTGGCCGGGGACAGAACAGGAATGGAGTCTTAGAACTTTTAGTAAGTAATCTAGCTAGGTATGTGTTAGATTATGATTTCTTTAAATGGCTGAGAAAAGAATTGTGCTGAATAGAATAACTATTTCTGTCTGTGTATCTTTTTTGTAACTTAAG
The DNA here is from genome assembly GCF_965140285.1 of Lepidochelys kempii. Classification (NCBI taxonomy): domain Eukaryota; kingdom Metazoa; phylum Chordata; order Testudines; family Cheloniidae; genus Lepidochelys; species Lepidochelys kempii. The sequence continues at coordinate 99,922,479 of NC_136380.1, forward strand.
GTTTTGCCTAGAGGGGTTCTCTATGTTTTTGAATCTAATTACCCTGTAAGATATCTACCATCCTGATTTTACAGGGGGGATTTCTTTATTTCTATCTACTTCTATTTTTTATTAAAAGTCTTCTTGTAAAACACTGAATGCTTTTTCATTGTTCTCAGATCCAAGGGTTTGGGTCTGTGGTCACCTATGCAAATTGGTGAGGCTTTTTATCCAACATTTCCCAGGAAAGGGGGGGTGCAAGTGTTGGGAGGATTGTTCATTGTTCTTAAGATCCAAGGGTCTGGGTCTGTAGTCACCTAGGCAAATTGGTGAGGCTTTTTACCAAACCTTGTCCAGGAAGTGGGGTGCAAGGTTTTGGGAAGTATTTTGGGGGGAAGGACGCGTCCAAACAGCTCTTCCCCAGTAACCAGTATTAGTTTGGTGGTGGTAGCGGCCAGTCCAAGGATAACGGGGGTAATATTTTGTACCTTGGGGAAGTTTTGACCTAAGCTGGTAAAGATAAGCTTAGGAGGTTTTTCATGCAGGTCCCCACATCTGTACCCTAGAGTTCAGAGTGGGGGAGGAACCGTGACACTGTCTACAGTGGATCCAGAGGCAGCTGAAAATGTTGCTTAGAAAGTACCAAACTCATTCCTGCTGCCATCTGAATGAGTACTTCCAAAATGATATAATAAACTTCTTTAGATGAATTTCAGCATAAACCTTCCTTCTTTAAATCTTCAACTATGACTTCAATTCCTCCCTGTCTACATAAGGTTTCCAATATGCACTAAGATCAAAACAAACGTACTTTTATTTTTTTTTCATTTTGGGAAGGACTAGCAGAGATGTTAATCACAGAAAGGAAATTTTCAACAGATATCAAATTTTTCCATTCTATTTTGATAACACCTTCACTTGTCCATTGAGACTAGGAAGTTAGTGTTCAGATTCTTAAAGAGGGGAAAAAAGGCAAGAAGAGAGAGAGAGAAAATCCCCCTCTCTAATAATACTTCCTGTGTAGATGCTGTAGAGATATCTTAGTTGAAGATTATAATTTAGAGATGCTGTCATAAATATAAAGGGAAGGGTAAACCCCTTAAAATCCCTCCTGGCCAGAGGAAAAATCCTCTCACCTGTAAAGGGTTAAGAAGCTAAAGGTAACCTCGCTGGCACCTGACCAAAATGACCAATGAGGAGACAAGATACTTTCAAAAGCTGGGAGGAGGGAGAGAAACAAAGGGTCTGTGTGTCTGTCGGTATGCTGCTTTTGCCGGGGATAGAACAGGAATGGAGTCTTAAAACTTTTAGTAAGTAATCTAGCTAGGTATGTGTTAGATTATGATTTCTTTAAATGGCTGAGAAAAGAACTGTGCTGAATAGAATGACTATTTCTGTCTGTGTGTCTTTTTTGTAACTTAAGGTTTTGCCTAGAGGGATTCTCTATGTTTTGAATCTAATTACCCTGTAAGGTATCTACCATCCTGATTTTACAGAGGTGATTCCTTTACTTCTATTTCTATTAAAAGTCTTCTTGTAAGAAAACTGAATGCTTTTTCATTGTTCTCTAATTCAAGGGTTTGGGTCTGTGGTCACCTATGCAAATTGGTGAGGATTTTTACCAAACCTTTCCCAGGAAGTGGGGTGCAAGGGTTGGGAGGATTTTGGGGGGAAAGACATGTCCAAACTACGTTTCCCAGTAAACCCAGTTAGAGTTTGGTGGTGGCAGTGGATATTCCAAGGACAAAGGATAAAATTAATTTGTACCTTGGGGAAGTTTTAACCTAAGCTGGTAAAAGTAAGCTTAGGAGGTTTTCATGCAGGTCCCCACATCTGTACCCTAGAGTTCAGAGTGGGGGAGGAACCTTGACAGATGCTCCCTCAAAAGGGACAATATTATGAACATAGGAATTTGGAGATTTTCCCTGGAGGCGGGGGTTGGGAACACTGTGCAGCAGTTCACCAGAGATGTTCTCCAGTTTGTTTTATTGAAGTTTTATTCCTCTCTCATTCACTGGTTTGTTATTTAATGAACCCCAAGATCGTTACAGATGCTTGCGCAAAAGAATGAAAAATCTAACTTTCAGTGTTTTACAAAGATAAACAGCAATATGTACCTTGCTGCTTTGTAGTTTTTTTTCCCTGAAGAGAAGTTCTCTCTGCCCAAGATGCACCTAGAGATCTGCTATGTGCTCTGGAATGGAATGTTGGCTAGAGAATTAACATTTGTTTCCCCTGAGGCAGCACTGTACCGATATCCATCCAGAGAATATTTAGATTGACCTGGTATCTCCAGAGGTGAAATGAAAACATTTTGAATTTCTTGTAGAAAAGTTTGTTTTAAATGGATATTCCTGGTTGTGCTAAAGTGTTTGCACCTTATGCTTAGAATGCAGACAGAGGGAAGGCAGGATAATTTCCTGTGATGAGAAACACAAATTTATCTTTGTAAGGAATGACAAAGGGGCTTATATAATACAATCTCATTATTATAAATTGTGCAGTAGAGTTCTTGCATTTAGAGATACGCACGCTCTGAAATCCTCCCTGGTGAGTCCGACGACAGAGACTCCAAGTGCGGAGACCACGGCGGTGCCGAGTGGGATGGTGCAAGGGAACAGTGCCGCAGGGATGGTGAGTGGTGCTTTATCATCACAGGCTTGCCTCTGGATGGTGCCATGCCTTGAGGTGCCGGAAGTCTGTCCTGCCTGGCGGGGGACTGCTGTGCCATGATGGCAATCGGGTCCCTGGTCACCTCAAATGTATCCGGGGTGGAAGGGAGCTCCAACTCCTTCATCTGACACTCTCTAGCAGGAGAGTGCAACTGTTCTGAATTCGAAAGACCCCTCTGCAGGCCCACAGTCAATGGTGTCGTTTCCTGCAAGAGAGGTGCTGAGTGCCCCTGCACGGGACCCACACCGCTAGCGCTGTCAGTCTCGGCTGCTCTCACCGTGGGCAAGTGCTGTCTATCAGTCTTCTTGTGCTGCTTATGTGGCACCAGTGAATGCGAGTGGTGCCATGTTACCACCATGGGTTTTGGCACTGGGGAGTGACAGTGCCGAGGGACTCTATGCATATTGTCCTTCGGTGCTGTAGCTTCTCTAACGGAGACCGGAGTGCTCCACACAAAGGTGTCGGTGCCAAGTCCTGCTGGCCTGGGGCCAGCTCGGGACAGAGGGCTGCCTCCATGAGGAGCTGCTTGAGCCTGAAGTCCCTTTCCTTTTTCGTTCTCGGGCAGAACCCTTGGCAGATCTTTCAGCCATCCGTTTGATGTGCCTCCGCCAGACACTTTAGGCAGGCGTCATGGGGCTTGCCCCGTGGCATGGGCTTGTGGAAGGTTCCACATGGTTTAAAGCCTTGGGATTGAGGCATGGCTGCGAACCCCAAGAGGGGAAGGAACTGGGGTGGGGGGAACCCCCAACTCCAACTACTAACTACTGTAACAAACACTAACTATTTAACTATTTACAGGCTGACAAAACAGAGATATTAAGGGAAACACTTGCCGAAGCAAGAGAGACACTCAGCTCCAATGACCATCACTGGCAGTAAGAAGGAACTCAAGAGGCGGCAGGTCAGAAGGAACATATACACACCGCCATAAAGGTGAGTTGGCTCCAGAGGGTTCCACAGCTGACCGGACGGACACCACTGGGGAAAAACCTTCTGACGACTGTACACGTGGTGCACACACATCTATGTGGAATCGACATGAGCAAGCACTGGAAGAAGCACAGATACTTCCTTGAGTGGGATCTCTTAGCTCTGTGCCACCTGTTTAAACAGTTCTTGGAACTGCTTAAAATCATCATCAGCAGTGGGAGGTGGGGGCATTTTGGCTTCATCTCGTGACGATGAGGAATTATGTGCTTTTGATGTTGTGTCCTGCTCTGTGCCCTCCCTCCCTCTTGTCCTGTTTCATGTTGGACTTCAGAAGTATCTGGTATGGAGAATGGTGGTGGTTATCTTATCCTACTTCTATGTGGGGTGGGAGGTTGGTTATAAGGTGCCCTGTAGGCTGCCCCTGAGTCCCAGTGTGACCATTGCATGGGGAAGGGCATGGGTGGGCATATCCATGGCTGTCCATACCAAGGCTGCATATCTTGTCCATATTGGACCATTGATCGCACAGGTCCCAAAGATGATCTGGTTTCAATTGGTGAAGAGTGGTGTGAGAGGACGACACCCTCTTTGTGCTCATCGTCCTTGTTGCTAGAGAATGGTGGGGCGTTGGGTGAGGCTGATTGTTCAGGTGCTGTATGCTCCAGGGGGCCATCGGTGCCGAGGAGTGGAGAGACTGGTATGGAGAACACCAGGATGTGTCTATGGTTTAGTAAATAGTGTGGTGCTGGCGGTTTTGTGCCATTGCTAACAGTGCCAGTGCTTTTGATGGTACTGTGGGTGGTGCTGAGGCTTTGTAACTTGACTTGGTTGGTGCTGGTGGTGCCATCTTTGCCCTCTCTGCTGGTGCCGATGAAACTGTCGGCGTGGGTAGTGGTTGCATAGCCACCTGTGACAGCTTTGGTGCTGTTTCTTTCACTGGTGGTGTTGGTGCTGCAGAAGAGATGGTAGGTTTAGACGTGCTTCTAGACTCCTTGTCTTTACTATAGGACTCGACAGAGGTCCCTGTGCCTTGAAGGTGCATACCCCTGGAGCGGTTGGCACCGAAGACAGAAACCTGGCAGGAAACAGTTTCTTTTTTGTTGGCTCTCTCTGTCGTGAGGTTGTAGCTCTTTTCCTCAAGCTTTTTGAGGAATGAGCCTTGTCTTTCGCTGAGGTTGAGAAACCCAGGGATCGCCCTGTAGAAAGGGTCTGTTGTCCGGGGTCTGAGGCCAGGCAGAGAGATTTCTCCATAAGTATGGACTTCAGGTGTAGGTCTTGATTCCACCTGGTTTTGGTCTTCAAGTTGCTACAGTGAGTGCACTTTTGGGGAATATGCAACTCACCAAGGCAGCGGATGCAGAGGGAATGTCCGTCTGAGATGGGCATAGTGTTTCAGCACAAGCCACATCTTTTGAAACCTGGAGAACCAGGCATAGTTGAGTGCGGTTTTAAATAATATTTTTTTTTGTAAATAACTAAGACTAATACTAACTATATACTGAAACAAACTATTTCTAACTATGTTTTCTAGATCTGACCCTGGCTGACGGGACCCCACTATGGAGCTCCACTTTTGGGTGAGCACGGTTGAGGTTGGGGCACGGGCGCTCTAGATGAGGCGCCAATGGCACCACAAGACAGCCACTGTGCATGCATAATCCAGATGGACACTAATGCTGAAATTCTCTGCTCTACGTTGCAGGTATGCACCCACTCCTGAAGTGGAGCACCCCGAGGGACATCACTCGGAGAAGAATATATATATATTGAGAGAGAGAGAGAGACAGACTCAGACCTGAAGGATATAAGAGAGTAGTAGAAGGCAGGTACATCAGCCTCAGAAGGAGCAGGTCCCTGTTCCCTGGATAGCCAAACAAAGGCTACTCCAGGCCAATCAAGACATCTGATGCCAATTAACCAGTTAAGGTTGTTAGGCTAATGCCAGCACCTGACCCCAATTAACTGGCAAAGGGTCAGTTAAGGCCATTAGGCTAATGGAGACAGCTGGAACCAATCAAGGTCTCACTCATACTGCCCAAAAGCTCTCCTTTCCAGTTCCCTTGAGAGTGCCTAGGTGAAAGGAGCCGGAGGAGAGGAAGCACTGCTGTATCCTGAGGTAAGGGTGAAGCTAGGAAAAGGGGACCATGGTGAAGTGGCCCAGGGAATCAAAGCAGCTTCAGTGGTGAAGGGAAATCAGCCAACAGCTGCTACCATTAGGGTCCTTGGGCTGGAACCCAGAGTAGAGGGTGGGCCTGGGTTCTCCCCCCGTCCCCCCCCCCGTGCACCCATGCTCTACAGAAATCCCCTTGAGAGGGGAAGCAGGCCTCGGTCCAGTCAGGAGGCCGAACTGTGCCTACTGAGCGCTATGGAGTGACAAAGACTGTGGGATATTTCCCGTTCCCATTTCTGGCCTGTGATGAAAGTAACTCAATAGGCTGTGACTCTTGCCGCTACACTGTGAAAAGAAGATCACACTGGGGCCTTAGTGAGTTTCTGAGGCCACTGAATCTGCCCGGAAGTGTGGGACCCACCAATACACACACATACACACATATAAAAATAATAATTCTCCGTGGGTATTCCTTCCATGTATTGGAGTGTGAATTGCTCACAGTGACTAACATGATATCCTTCTGATTCTCCAGGGAGATTTGGTGGTACATTTCATTTTCCCTGCACTGCACATTGACCATATTACACTGTAGATCTGTTAAAAAAGTCTACACAATTGACTTATTTTAAAAAAAAAACAGATTTGATTTTTTTTTTGGAAAATTCCCATAAGTAGGCCTGTAATGGGGGAAAAAGCCCAAGCAGTTTCCGATTGTTACAATTAAACATCTAGGACATTATAAATGGTGGTCAGTTTTGAAATATTCCTTGAACACATACTAGTCATTTTCTCTTACACTAATGGTTCTCAACCTTTTTGGGCTGAGGACCCATTTGTAAATCTTAATGGCCTGTCGCAAACCAGTAAATAACTTTAGTGCAAAAAAGTTTGGCTTACTAAATATTTCTTAACCACGATACCTAATAAACACATTAACATAATAAGTACTATATAAGTACATCATGTGTACAATAGTGGCAGATCCTGTGGCTCCTGTTCCATGGGGCTGGCTGGACTCGTTCCCTGCTCTGGGTGTTGCAACCTCTGGGCCATTCAGGTTTTAGGAGCGGCCTTGTCAAATCTGGGTAAGCAGCAATGCGATCTGGCACCTGGGGTCACAGTGCTACTCACAAAAGTTTGGCCCAGCCATCCCCCTGTCATCATGCCGGAGGGGTGACTAGGCCAATCCTGAGCAGTGCTGTGATCCTGTGTACCAGGTCACAATGACTGGATTGGGGTGCTGAGCCCAGCCAGCCCTGCAGGACTGGAGTTGCAGGAGCTGCTGCTGTGGGGTGAGCGTGGGGAGGCAAATAAGCCCTTGTGGAATGTGCCGGGGCTGGAAGGTTGGCCAACTTGTAGCAGGTGCAGGAGGTGATCCACAATGAGATCCTCTGCGATGAAACCGGAAGACCTTTTATATGGTTTACCACCGCCACAAACAGCTGGTTCAATTTTTGGAACAACTTTGTGTGCTCTATGTAAAAGGTGAGCGCCCGAACGTCCAGTGAGTCGAGTCTTTGCTCCCGGCTGCTCGCATGAGGTTTAGGGTAAAAACAGGCAGGAAAATATTCTGGTTGGAGTGAAACTGGGACACAACCTTCGGAAGGAAAGCAGGGTGAAGTCTAAACTGTACCTTGTCGTTAAAGAAAACCATGTAGGGAGGGTGTCATAGTTCCTTCCCCACTCTGAACTCTAGAGTACAGATGTGGGGACCCGCATGAAAGACCCTCTAAGTTTATTCTTACCAGTTTAGGTTAAAAGCTGCCACCACTAAAGTGTTACACAAAGAACAGGGGAAGTGCCCACTTGGAAAGGTCTCCCCCCAAAAATATCCCCCCAAGCACTACACCCCCTTTCCTGGGGAAGGCTGGATAAAAATCCTCACCAATTTGCATAGGTGAACACAGATCCAAACTGTTGGATCTTAAGAACAATGAAAAAAACAATCAGGTTCATAAAAGAAGAATTTTAATAGAAGTAAAAAGAATCACCTCTGTAAAATCAGGATGGTAAATACCTTACAGGGTAATCAGATTCAAAACAGAGAATCCCTCTAGGCAAAACCTTAAGTTACAAAAAGACACAAAAACAGGAATATACATTCCATTCAGCACAACTTAGTTTATCCGCCATTTAAACAAAACAGAATCTAATGCATATCTAACTAGATTGCTTACTAACTCTTTACAGGAGTTCTGACCTGCATTCCTGCTCTGGTCCCGGCAAAAGCATCACACAGACAGAGATGCCTTAGTTTCCGCCCCCCCGCAGATTTGAAAGTAACTTGTCTCCTCATTGGTCATTTTGGTCAGGTGTCAGCGAGGTTATCCTAGCTTCTTAACCCTTTACAGATGAAAGGGTTTTGTCTCTGGCCAGGAGGGATTTTATAGTTCTGTATACAGAAAGGTGATTACCCCTCCCTTTGTATTTATGACAGAGGGTCAGAGGTGAGGACCTTAAGTTCTGAAACACTCCTTGCCGAAGTAATGGAGACTAGAAAGGCAACCTTCCATGAGGCCCCATCAGTTTGGAGAGAAACAGGTTGAGATCCCACGCAGGGATCGGCTGCCGAACCTGTGGATACAGATGCTCCAGACGTCTGAAGAAGTGGCCAACCCTGCGGTTGGCGAAAACGGAGTGCCCGATCACTCCTGGGTGCAATGCAGAGATATCTGCCAAGTGCACCTCGATGAAAGAAGCTGCCAGACCTTGCTGCTTAAGGTGTAACAGGTACTCCAAGATGAAAGGAATAGAGGCCTGCAATGACGGAGTATGGCCCTGGGAGCACCAGACTGCAAACCTTTTCCACTTGGCCAGATAGTGGACCAAGTTGAGGGCTTCCTACCAAGCAGGACCTACCTAACCGACTGCGAGCACATGAGCTCCGTGGGGTTTAACCATGAAGCTTCCAGGCCAAGAGGCGAAGAGACTGAAGGTCTGGGTGACGAAGGCGACCATGGTCCTAGGTGATCAGGTCCGGAAGTAGGGGCAACGCGATAGGGGTGCCCACTGAAAGTTTCAGGAGCGTGATGTACCGGTGCCACCATTATGACCATCACTTTGTCCCTCTGGATTTTGAGCAGGATCTTGTGCACAAGCAGAAATGGCGGGAACGCGTACAACAGATGATCTGACTGGGGAGGAGAAATGCGTTCGCAATAGAGCCTTGGCTCTGGTTCTGAAAGGAGCAGATCTACAGGCACTTCCTGTTGCCCTGAGTGGCGAAGAGGTCAATGTGGGGAGTTCCCCACCTCTGGAAAACAGTGCCAGCTCCCGAATTTTTGGTTCCAGGAGCTCCCCCACAGGATGCCCCTCAGTGGTGGCTTCCAGGGCACAAGCCCTCGATGCAGGGGTTGGTCCCTGTCCTGCTTTGGAACTGGGGAGTGAGACCAGTGCCTTGCAGTCTCCACTGGCTTCGGTGCCAGGGAGCACCAGTGCTGAGGGTCTCTGTGCCCAGAGTCTTTCCTCAGCACCACTTCTCTTATGGAGGCCGGAGTGCTCTGCACAGAGGCGAAAGTCCCACTCCTTTTTAGCTCTGGGGTAAAATTCTCTGCAAATCTTGCATCAAGTGTCTGGGGGAGATGCACCAGACTGACCGGTACACCTCCCCCAGACACTTGATGCAAGAGTCGTGGGGGTTGCCCACTGGCATGGGCTTGTGGCAGGACTTGAATCCTTGGGATAGAGGCATGCCCCGAGTCCCAAGGGGAAGCAGGAAAGTCTGAGTGGGAAAGACCCCTCCTCCCCCATGCCTACTAACTAACTAGCTACCTAACTATAGCTAAACTATCAAAACTGTGAGAGACTCTAAACTATATAGAATGAGCATGGAAGAACTAGGGGAACACTTGCCAAAGCAAGCCATCACAGTTCTAATGAGTGTCATGGGTGGTAAGAAGGAAATGAGGAGGCACTGGGTCGGCAGGGTCATATACTGAGCGCCACTCCAGGGGGCTCCACAGCCGACCCAATGGGTGCTGCTATGAAAAAACTTTCCAACAACTGTGCACATGGCATGCGCACACCTAACTGGAATCCACATGAGCAATCACTTGAAGAAGTTTTGATACTTCTGGGTTCCTAAAGTCAGAAGATCTTGGGAGTGTAGGCTTTGTAATCCTCCAAAGATGGCCTTAATAAGCACTGCTCAAATGGGACAAAGTGGTTATACTCCTACTTTATCAATCTTTTATGAATTGGCAGAAGTGAAAATATACAGATGGTAAATCAATCTATACCTTCACCCCAATTCAAACACATGGTATAAGTTAAATAACGTAATCAGATTACTAGTAGACATTACATAAATCTAAATCTACATCTTTGTTGGTGAAGTGGTCAAAATCTTTACTATGGTTAGTTCTGGATAGTATATAAAACAATCATCTTGTAGTTTGTCAGTTAGCATATTTTTTTTACCCCATGTAACAGTCTTTTTTACTTGTTTTTATGTACTTAGTTACTCTCTTTAGGTTACCTTTTTTTTTTCTTTGAGGATTTTGAACTACTGAAATGCTGCTGTTATTTTTCCAGAAATGTATACCCAGTTATTTAAAGGCTGGTCAGCTCAGTTAATCCATTTTATAATTAACTCCAAGAGTGAAATAGACAAATTTGAAAAATCATAAGATTAACACTGTAAAAGCAACAATTGTTTACGAGAGTTGATTTTAATAAATATGAATTTTGTTTACTCACTTCATTGAAGTGAACATCTTGCATCCCAACATCCTCCATCATTGAAGCCTCTTCATCTATATTTGGTGTGATTATTCTGAAAGTGGTACAGCCTTGCTTAAACATTCCTATTATTGAAAAAGAAAAATATACACATTAAATTCATTGCTATCCAAATATTTTTGTCCTTTCATTAGGATTACGTTAAGTCACGGTGCACCAGTTTTGACGGGACAGAAAATCCATGCTAATGTATCTGAATGCACCTACTACCAAAATGATAAAATAAAATTTGCAATGTGCTCAATGAATTATTTAAACCAACACATATCTTTAATATTTACTTTGGACATTGGAAGTAGTAAAAATTTCAGCAATATTTCTATTCTCTTTCCTCCAAAAAACCAAGGTGGTCAGGACCAATGTATTAATGGATAATATTCATTTATGACTGAAGATGGAAAAGGATTTATTGTTCTCTTGTAGCACTTAGTTTCCTAGATTACAGAGAAATATTCTGTGCTAAAACAAAGTGAAAAACGTCATTAAACTTTATGCAGTCAGAAATTACACAAACATAAGGTTTTGAAAAAAATTGTTTCAAGAGGTAAGTTGGTAGCATTGTGTACTTCTGCTGCAAAAAGCTAATGAGCACCATAAATCGCTTTTATGGACACCCAGCCAGCCAGTAGCTATAAAATACCTCGTAGTAGCTCTTCTCTAATTGCTCTACCTGTAAAAGGTTAAAAAATCTCACTGCTATGCAAAGGTAAAAGGAAGTGAGTGGGCACCTGGCCAAAAGAGCCAATGGGAAGGCTAGAACTTTTAAAAATTGAAACAAGACTCTTCTTTTGTTGATCTGTTGTTGTTCTTGGGGAGAGGAAGATAGGGAGCAGTTATGCTGTGAGAGGCTTGGGACAGGTATGAAAAATCATCAGTATCATACCTAGAAACTACTCATCTAAAACCCCAGATATGTAAGTAGATCAGGAAATATCTAGGAAGACACGATTAGGTTTATCCCTTTTATTTCTTTATGGCTTGTGGGTTGCTCTGTGCTAACCCCAGGCACTTTTGTTTGGCTTGTAACCTTTAAGCTGGACCGAAAGAGAGCTATTCTTGATGCTTAATCCTTGTAGGTTTGTTGTTTTTTTTTTTTTAAATCTAGCAAAAGCCTAAGTTCCCAAATGTATTTTCTTCTTTTTTTATTAATAAAATTTACCTTTTTTAAGAACAGAACTGGATTTTTGTGTCTTAAGAGGTTTGTGCACATGTTGTTTAATTAGCTGGTGGCAACAGCTGATTTCCCTCACCCCCCTTCTTTCTCAGCTCTTCCTCAGAGGATGTATGAGAAAGGGCTTGAGGGTACCCTACAGGAAGGAATTCCCAAATGCATCTTTCTGGATTCTCAAAGGGGTTTTGCACTTGGGTGGCGGCAACATTTACCAATCCAAGGTCAGAGAAAAGCTGTAACCTTGGGAGTTCAATACAAGCCTGGAGTGGCCAGTATTAATTTTTAGAGTCCTTGCGGGCCCCCAGCTTCTGCACTCGAAGTGTCAGAGTGGGGAATCAGCCTTGACAAGCTCTGATAAAGATGTCATTCAGGAAGGGATAGAATTGGATACCGTGCAATCTGAGTCTCGCTATGATTACCTCCAGCATCATTATAAAGACTCTGAAGACCAAGCACAGGCCAAATGGGAGCATCTGATACTGATGCTTCCTGCTGTAAGCAAATCTTAGAAATCTGCGGTAGCACAGTTTGAGAGGAATATGGAGGTATTCACCAGATCCACTGAAATAAGAAAATCCCCGTGGAACAAGGATGACACTACAGAGGCCAGGGACTATCAATCCAACACTTCAATTTTTTCATCCATTTGTTGAGCCTTTTGAGGCTAAGAATGGCTTAAATTCGCCTCATGCACTTCAGAACAATGAAGATGACGGAGAAGAACCTTGAGAATTTTTCTTCTGAGGAATACCCTCTAATAGTCTCATATCTAAAAGATGAGATATCTTGTTCTGGATCAGATTGCACTTTGCAGGGTTGTTAGAGATAGGGAGCTGGATGAAGAACAGATAGGGTAGAGCCTGTCACTTGAGGGAGTATCTCTGATTCACCTTGTCCTTGATCCACTTGCCTATGGTTGATGTAACCCATTCCTCCAGGAAACAGGAAATTCTGCCCCCTGTTTTTTCATAGGAATGTTACAAATGTATCAGGACACCACTGGCTGGGAACTTTGGAGTCTTTCCAGTTATAAATGGTCTTTTCCTTTAGATGGAAAGCAGGAAAAAACTTGAGTGAGCAAAAACCTTTTTCCTTCAGACAGCTGCTGGTACACAATCTCTAGACTAGTCTTTGAGCACTTCTAAAATTAAGTGGCTCACATAATAAATCTTCAAGGAAGTGTCCCAAAAAACCTAAGGGAGATATACTTGCATTTATTTTGGCCTCTTTTTTGTTTGGTGAATAAGAATGCTTACTGTTCTTTGCATGTTTAGAAAAGGACTAACTTCAGCAGTTAGGCTGAATGGGAATGGGAGTTGAGGCAGTAGCCATGGAGACTTCTTTTCTGAAAGCTTTGCTTAGATAGTTTACTAGCTTAAAACCCAATTTCTGCCCTTAAATACAGAGATGCAACTTTGACTTCCTTGAGAGGCATATACATGTACCTAACAGCGGATTTTTCCCCCTTAGTGAGCAATAACCCACCCAACCTGTCTCTCAGACAAATCAATGTTTTTTGTTAATCTCAAACTATAACGGATATAAAAAAATTATTGAAGTAATCATGGAGGAGTTTAAATTCATACCTTTGCGTGTCAGATATTCTGCCACCAGCGCCGCTACATGGACATAGCACATTGCTGCCTAAAGCATAATAGAAATAGTAAAAATGTTACAAATGGTAATTATAATGGAACTTCTAACACAAATAAACTTACATATACAGAAAACATACACATTTTTAAAAGCTCAAGCAGGCCCTAGTTTTAAAAGCAAGGCAGAAGATACAAGTCCTAATCCTAATTGATTAGGCAATGGGTCTGGTTCACAACAAACCTGAGAAATCTTCTGTGGCCCAAAATATGGAGATGTGAAAATAGATGTCTTAAATTGAGGGTGGTGCACCAATCACCTGGATCCAAGAAGGGAATAATAGAGGCTAGGGAGACCATGCGGGACTTCAATTTCTTGAGATAAGTGTAAGGAAACGCAGGTCTAGGATGGGTCTGAGACCTCCTTTGGCCTTCGGGATTAGGAAATAATGGGAGTAGAACCCTTTTCCTCTCAAGCTCTGAGGTATCTCCTGCATGGCCCCTATCTGGAAGAGGGCTTGCACCTCCTGGGCTAAAACCTGTGAGAAGGGTCCCTGAAAAGGAATGGGGAAGGGAAGGATGGAAATAAACTGGAGAGTGTAATCTTCCTCCACCATAGTTAGTGTCCAGCCGTCCGAGGTGATGAGGGACCATACCAGGCTGAAGCCAGAGAGACGGTCTGAAAACAAAAGTGGGGCAGGATCTGGTACAAGAACTGGTATAACTCCCTTGGGCACCTCATCAAAAGTTTTGTTTGGAGCCTCCCGAGTATCTGTGAGGGCCCGGTAGTGAGGCTGAAGCAGGTAGGGGCAGTTGTCTGCATTTATAACCCGTTTTGCTTCTTAAACAGCTCCTGATGTGAGAAGCAAACTGGTTGTTGAGGCCTGAAGTGTTTTCTCAAAGATGCCGGAGCACAGAGACCCAGGGATTTGAGAATGGCTCTAGAATCCTTCAGGCCGCAAACCTTCGCATCTGTTTGTTCGGAGAGGAGAGAAGTGCCTTCAAACGGAAGATCCTGCATGGACTGTGGAACCTCTGTTGGCAGACCTGAGGACTGGAGTCAAGAGCATCTACGTATGACCACTGCAGAAGCCATGGATTTAGCAACCATATCTGCCGGGATGCCTGTACTGAACCTGTAGGGAGACCCTAGTCACAGACTTTCCTTCCTTCACCAGCGTGGAAAACTTCTGTCTTGACTTCTGGGGAAGAGAGCCCTTGAACTTCATCACTGATTCTCAAACATTAAAATCACATCTCCCCAGCAACACCTGCTGGTTGGAGATGCAGAGCTGTAGACCCTCTGCATAATAATCTTTTCTGCCAAAAAGGTCTACTCTCTTCGCATCCTTTGCTTTGGGGGTCGCTCCTTGCTGATACTGTCTGTCCCCCCTATTGGCCACCAAGAGCACCAGGGACCCTGGAGGGAGGAGGAAGTACTCATAGCCTGGAGTGGGAACAAAGTACTTCTTTTTGGTCCTTTTTGTCGTAGGAGGTAGGAAGTATGGGGCTTGCCACAGGGCTTTCATTTCCCATAATGGCCTCATTGGGAAGGTGGGCCACCTTTGAGGGGCCCACAGCAGTCAAGATATTGACCAGGTTGTGGGAGGATTTTTTGACTACCTCCACTTCCAGCCCCAAATTCAAAACCATACTTTTCAACAGCTCCTGGTGAGTTGTGAAGTTGTCGTGAGGGGGGATACATGCACCCCAGACACTGCCTCATCCAGGGAGGAGGAGGAAGAAGCCTGCACCAGCAGGGGGTCCTCTTCCTCTCCTTCTGCACCAACCAGGTCCCATAGATCTAGGTTTTGAGGCTCGGTACCAGAATCCAGGTCGGGCGCTGGCCATAGGGACAGGGGAGCTCTTCTTTCCGAGATTATGGAGTACAGTAGCTGGAAGAGAGCCCTGGCATCAGGGGAAACACCCAGAGATTCCAAAATGGCCACTGCATCTGCACAGACCAGTGCCCACTGTGCCAAGTACTTGGCAGTACCCCTGTGCCCAGATTCGCCAACTGATAGGGCTGCCCAGGTGGAAACGGGAAATGGTTCCTCGAGTGGGAACATGGCTCTGCTTCTGAGTCCTATGACAAACTTTCCTCCGAAGATCATGGAGGAGTGGTACCCACTGGTGCTTGGGAATGGTGCTGAGGTGGGAAGACCTGCATCAAGGCAAGCAGGGACCTAGATGGCACTGAGGAGGCTGGTACCAAATGGGAGCCCAGGGCTGCATGCTCCCTTCTACTCCCAGGCGCTGATATTTGTACTGTCAGCAACAAAGCGGTACCAACAGCGCCAGCAGATTCTTGGCCACAACTGGGGTAGACAGCATTGTGATCCTGCTGGTGCTGCATTGCCCCTCCAGTGCCAAAGAATGGTCAGGGACTGGACTTAACAGAGACTTCCTATGAGGTGGAGTCGACACTGCTGCCCATGGAGCAGTGGCAGAGGAGTGGCCAGACTCAGGTCGCATTCCACTGTGCTCCCCATGTTTGATTCTCTTCACAGTTGGGGAACATCCCCTCTTGGCCACTTGCATCTTATGCTTTTTCTTCGGCACTGGTGAAGAAGAATGGTGCTGAGACACTCTCACGGCAGGAGGTGCACTCCACACTGAAGTAGAGGTACTGGGTGCTGAGTTGGACTGGCTTGGCTCCGATGAGGGATGGACTGCTGCCTCCATCAGGAGGGACTTCAGCCTGGCCTCTCTTTCCTTCTTTGTATGGGGCCTGAAGTCCTGACAGATCTGGCAGGGGTTCCTGATATGAGTTCTCTCCCAGGCACTTCCGCACTCCAGCTGTCTGGTCACTCACAGGCCTGGGTTTGCTGCAGGAGGCACAGGGCTTGAAATCTGGGGACCAAGGCATGCCCCGGCACTGGGGGCAGATGAAACTCTGCCAATAGGGTGAGAAAATGTCAACTAACTATATACAACTAAACTACAACAGTCCAAACTGAGAAAATAAAGAACTGGGATAGAGAAACAAAGGAAAAGGACTAAAGTAAGACCACTGAATAAGGTTTGCCAAAGCAGGAGCCGCTGTTCCAGTGACCGTCATGAGCGGTAAGAAGGAAGTGAGAGGGTGTGGAGCTGGCCAGGCCCCTTATACCAGCACATGAGCACAAGGCACCAGGTGGCACTGGAGCCAGCCTGATGGATACCACTGAGGGAAAAAATCTCTGACGACTGGGCATACAGTGCACGCACACCTAACATGGAATAGACATGAGCGAGCATTCAAAGATCATTTTGTGTCACTGAGAACAAACATCCAGAAAGAGCTGAGACACATTCTACCTGCTGATTAGATATCTTCATTTACATTGATCAAAGCATATCTAATTGTTTTTTCCTAACATACTAGAAATACATATTTTCACAACAGAATGGTAGTATCACATAGCATTTTGTTGTGAAAAAAATCAATAACATTTATTTTAAATACATAAATTTTCTGCAAACACTCAATTAGAATTATTCAAGCTGGCAGTGTGCAACTAATTTGGAAACAAAACCTTAAATAGCAGCTGTTGGATGGCTTCAATTACATTAAGGCTGTAAGCTACTGATAAGTGAGGGGAATTTCTAACTAGAGGGCATGCCTCCTGTAGCTCATGCAGAACATCCCTGCCTTAATATTACATCATGCTATGACAGTTTTACATATGTATTACATAGACAGTCAGAGACCATGGTAACTTATTAATTTTTATGGGCAGCATGGAAAGCTATGAGAACTATTAACACAACCGTTATCTAGCATGGGAAATGCTGAGGGAAAAACAAGCACATTGATTAAGCAGCTAAAATATTTTGCTTTTCATCTGCTACCTCTGAAAGATCCCCATTTTTAACATGAATTCTTGCCATGCTGTCTAGCCACGTCTTCCTGAGTTCAGGTGTGCTGGCATAAGACTTTGCCAAACTGTACTGGAGATCCACAAGCATTTCTGGATCATTCTCATGCTCCTTCATTTGAGCTGTAGCCATTAAGACTGTACGAATCCGCTTTGTCAAATCCTTTACGTCAGAAGAGAATGTAGTATGCTAAAATAAATTTTAAAAAAGTTTAAGAATTGTGTATTTTTTATTCCTTTCATAATCCAACCGATAGAATATTAGACTTTAAGGAACTATTTTCAAACAAACTCTCTGGAAGCCTTTATGCAGTATGAAAAAGTCAGTACTAACCTTAATAAGTCTGTCATTGTTGGCACAGTTGTTAATTATGGAAAGAGATTGCTGAAATCTAGTTCCTCCAATTCCAACAACATCAGCGATCAGCTGACTTACTGAAATAACCACCTTGACAAGAAAAAAAAAATCTAGTAAATGTATGTTTACATCCTGCAAGTATTCCTAAAAGATTTTTAGTTCAGAAGGTAGGTATGTGTTCTTTTTAATTGACAATTTTTTCTAATATGATAACTTAACAGTAAAATGTCAAAAGCTTACAATTAAATGACAAATAGACAATTTGAACTTACTGCAAACGTGTCTTCTCATAAAGGAAAGCTACTTACTGTATCGTAACTGCAGTTCTTCGAGATATGTGGTCCCTATCTGTATTCTACTCCGGGTATGCATGTGTTCCATGAGCCAGGAGTTGGAGAATTCTTGCAAGCAGTTTTTGCTGGATGGCACCTAACTCCCTGGTCTCCAAACCGAGGGTATAAGGGGCAGGGTGGATCAACTGCCTTTCCAGTTCCTTCTCTATTTTGAATCCAGATGTGATCCAAAGCAGAGGGGAAGGAGGGTGGCTAGTGGGATACAGATAGAGACCACATGTTTCAAAGAACTCGTTACAATAAGGTAAGCAACTTTTCTTTCTTCAAGTGTTGGTCCTGTGTGTATTCTACTGTTGCTGACTGACAAGCAGTACTCAGAGGAAGAGAGTGCAAAGATGCAGGTGGTACACTGCTTGTAGAACCACTGTCCTAAAGAAAGTGTCAGAGGAGTCTTAGATCAAGGTGTAATATCTTGTCAATGTGTGGATGGAACTCCACGAAGCTGCCCTGCAAATCTCAAGGAGGGGCACTTCCTGAAGCAATGCTACGGAGTCTGTTTGTGCCCTCAGAGTGAGTCCTTGCCCATGTGAGGGAGGAAGTTGTTAACTGATAACAGAGTAGCATACAGCCAGAG
Source organism: Lepidochelys kempii (assembly GCF_965140285.1). Taxonomy (NCBI): domain Eukaryota; kingdom Metazoa; phylum Chordata; order Testudines; family Cheloniidae; genus Lepidochelys; species Lepidochelys kempii. The sequence continues at coordinate 99,940,822 of NC_136380.1, forward strand.
ATCCACATAGAGATTTTCTGAGAGGATACAGCTTGTCCTCAAACTCATTCTGCTATGGCAATTAACAGTCCAGGTGACTTTCTGATCAGTTTCATTCTAAGCAGATAAAATGCCAGTCGTCACATATTGAGGGAATAAAGTCTTCTCTCCTTGCTATAGGCATAGGGGTTCGGGAAGAACACAGGTTAGTGCATTGACTGGTTTACATGAATTTCTAAACAATCCTAGGAGTGAATTTTGGGTGTAGCCAGAGTGAGACTTTGTCCTCATGGAATACTGTGTTTGGTGGATTGGCCAACAGGGTCCCAAGTTCACCTATCTTTCTGGCCATAGTGATGTCAGTCAGGAAGGTGACCTTCACTGACATGTGAGATATGGAACATGTAGTCAGTGGTTCAAAGGGTGACTTAGGAGGTGCCCGGTGAGTGAACAAGAAGTCTGCTCCTTTAGTCGGAACAAAATATTGCTTTCCTGCCCTCTTGGGGATAGGGGCACAGGTAAGCAGAGTGTGCCATATAGCTTTTGTCCATTCTAGTATGCCTTCATTTACCTGGAGTGTAATCTGACTGGATCCTGTAGGCTGTAGGATATCCAGACCCTTATGTTGAAAATCCTGGACCTCCTTTAAGGAGATTTGGAGCGCTTCTGCTACTCTCCTAACAGGTCTTGAGATTGTCTATGACTGTTTGGGGGAAACAGTGAGGCTGGAGCAACCACTTCATTTGGTGAGGAGGATGACACCCCTGTCAGTACCAGTGGTACCAGCTGATCTTGTTAGTCTTTCTCCTCCTTCCATGGGCTCAAGGGAAAGTTCTGGTTGACTCCTTGGAGAAGAGGGGTGGTAAAATTCCCTGTTGGATTGCACAGATTCCAGGTACCATGGACCCCAATAAAGCCAGTATGAGGGGTCAAAAGTCCCCCTCTCTCTCAGCATTGGGTACACCAGTCCCGAGGAGGAGTCCCTGTTAGTTTGGCCAAGGCTGGTTCAAGGAGGCTCTCAATCTTCTGTCTGGGCTGATCTCTTTAGGTGGAGGTGAAGCTGGTTCCCCCAGTACATCCAACTCTCCAGACAATGAAAAGGTTGGATCCGGCTCCATCGATGATGCTGTTGGGGAAACCATGACTAGTGGATGGGATAGGAGAGAGACTTCTTCCAGCATCACTGATTCCCACTGGTGGTAGAATCTCCCTGGTTAGGACTGATCCTGATAACAAGGGAGTCTGAGAGGATGAAAATATCTTCCGAAGTGGTATAACTCATTGGTCCCTTTGGAGGTTGTCTCGTGTCACTCTGTACCATCAGAGTAGGTGTACAGGGCAGTTCCTTATGGGGCTGTGATGGTACCGTCGATGAATGAGTTTCTGACAGTACCAGTTTTTGACAGTACCAGTGGTTCCCGGTCTTTCAGGTCCCAGTGTTTTGTTTGAGTTGGTACCCACAGTCAGTGTCAAAGTTGATACGGAGGCTGATACTGAATGAATCTTTCTTGTACGTGCCTTCTGATCATGCCCAGGAGGGGGCCTAAATCCTTGTGGCCTGGGTCTGAAGGCTCACCAACTTGGGCGGGGCTGGGGAGGAATCTTTCCTCTTAAAAGGTATAGGAAGGGATCTGCTTTTATGTTTGTGCCCTTTACTCTCATGAGAGGTCCCAATGAATGACCTTTCCCTTGCTTCTGTCTGCTCTGGAGTCTGACACAGTGCTAGTGGGTGTGCTCCTTGATGACCCTGGCTGATATAGAAAAGGGTCTCCCAAGTTTGGGTCTGACTGAGGCCTCATTGTGCACTCTGTAAGGTGCTTCCAAAGCCAAAATTCTTGCATCTGCCGTGTTCAGCTGGGGAAAGAGTGGCAGAAAGAGTCTGCACTTAGTGGAAACATGAGTTTCTCTGAAGCAGTGGTTGTTCCAGACTGAAAAGAAGCAGGGGCAAGAGAGAGTTTTTGAAGCCTGGTATCCTGGTCATAATCTAAGTCCTATGCTGGGAGACCAGGAGTTTAGCTAGGGTAGGGATTTTAAGACTACCTAACGGGGGAACTCTAAAAAATAACAATAAAAACTAAGAACAATATGTAATTTTGAATAATTACAGGAAGCAGAGAAAAGATCAGTTTTGGGCACTGGCGGATTCCAACTCAGGCCATGTGGCAGTAAGAAGAAACTGGAGAGGGCGTTGCTGCAGAGCATATGAGTAAGGGGGCAGATGTGGAGCAGCAGACGCTGCTTGTAAGAATTCTCTGGACTCAGGTACATGGAGCGCATGCGTCCCCACAGTAGAATACATATAGTGACCTGCATTCAAAGAGCAACAGTAGAATCCTCTGGTCTGGAAACAGACCCACATAGGTCACAGAAGCAGCAGAAACTCTCAGTGCCTTAGTCCCAACCTACATAAGCCCCAGAACTGTATCACAGTCCCCGTCTGCTGCTTCTCTGCCACCCCACACAGATTCTGCAAGCAGCTCTGCTTTGCTGATACCTTTGGGTGTTGGTGGCAGCCCTCCTTCCTTCCATCTTATAATCCAACAGTCAGCCTCGAGACAGAGGATTCTACTGTATATAAGTGTGATGTTGTCTGATTAAAATATGACCATGTAGATCATTGTTGCTACCCATATTATATAATTGCAACAAATCTTGTACAAAGTGTGTCAAGTAAGGTGTCTATGGAAATGTTTTGACTTGCTGAATATGATTATGCTATTTGTATGCACGTATCATTTTTGTATCTAAAGTTATGAATATTAACTATATACCTGTATTTCAAATGTTTGCTCATGTGGTAACATCCACAAGGTAGTTAGCCTGCATACCTTGAAGAAACTATTCAAGTTAAATGGCTCATCGAGAAACACTTAACTCACAATGGACCATAGGAGACGCCTATCTACACTGAATGGACTTTCCTGTGATGGCCTCTACTATGATCAAGCAAAATCATGCATGGACATGTGACTTGCCCATGTGATTCAAAACTCCATCTTGTTACCTGTAATGTTCCACAGAGAGAACAATGGGAAGAAGCTTTAAAAGGCCCTGGAAACATTTCCCTTTTGCCTCTTTCCTGCTCGAACCTCTGGACTATGGACTTACACTAATGGGAGCATTCTAACCAAGGGACTGATGACCTTTCAATGATTTGGAAGCAACCAGAGACTAGACTTAAGCCTGCAGTTTATTCCACCACTGCTACAAGAACCAAGAACTTTGCAATTATTGTATGTATTTGATTCCTTTAGCCAATTTTAACTCTCACCTTTCTTTCTTTCTTTCTTTCTTTCTTTCTTTCTTTCTTTCTCTCTTTTTATAAATAAACCTTTAGATTTTAGATACTAAAGGATTGGCAACAGCATGATTATTGGGTAAGATTTGAGTTATATATTGACCTAGGTATGTGGTTGGTCCTTTGGGATCAGAAGAACCCTTTCGTTTGATGAAATTGGTTTTAAATAACCACTCATTTTTAAGTCTAGTGTCTGGGTGCTGAATCCAGGACTGGAATGCCTAAGGAGACTGCTTTTCTGACTTCTTGTTAGCCAGCGTGGTAAAACAGAAGTTTACTTTTTTTGATGATTTGGTATATCTTTTTTCCCCAGTTTTGGGGTGTGTCTCCTCTATTTCTCAGCAGTTTGTCCTGAATTTGGTATTCTCAGTTGTGATCCACGGAGGCATGGTTACAACAGTTTGTTATAAACCCTTTGCAGAGTTTAGTTAACCCAGCAATTTACATACCAGGTATAAAACAAAACATTTGCTACCCAGAAATAAAGTACATAAATAGAAGACATAAATAAAGAAATAAATGACATGACATTTTCTAGCAACAACAATCAGACAGCCTAGTGTTTTACTGCTATTTTACTACAGTAAACAGATTTGCACTACTACCTTTACATCAAATTATTTGGTTGTAAGCTGGAACTTTTCTGCAAGATTTTTGCCTCACGAAGGTGATAGAAGAATTGTGTGACATGCATACACTATATTCACATGAGATGAACCTGTATGTTAATAACTGCAACAATCCCAGAACTTAGGTCACCCAAGCAGAGAAGCGGGTTCTTTTAATATTGTTTCAAAGCTCTTAGTTTGGAGGACTGATGGGGAAGAGAAGAGAAAAAGAAGGGGAGACCTAGGAAGATGACAGGTTGATTATGCTTAGGGCCTGTCAGCCTTCAGATATAAATTAATCAGACAGTTATTTTAACATTGTGACACTGCAGCCTATATTCTTCATAGCTGTATGATTATAATGTAATTATGATACATTTTGAACAAGATGGGTCATGTGAGGTGAGGTCACTGGAAAAGTTATGATTTGCTAAATATGATTATCCTATTTGTGTGCATGTATCATTTTTGTAACTGAAGTTATAAATATTGACTATGTATCTGTATTCCAAATGTGCTTACTGCGAGTAACATCCACAGCTAGCCTTTCAGGTACAACAATGAAGAAGCTAGACAGGGCAGAAGGCCCATCAGCAAAGACAATGGACTACCAAAGGGCTCAGCCTTCCTGTAAACGTCCCAGTTGGCCTGTAAGTAATGGCCGCTATGACTCAGCAAGGGCACCTGACCAGACCACATGATACTGAACTCCATTTTGGGTACCTGTATTTTTCCACAAACTGGGCTGGGAACTGAATTTGGAACAAAGGGTTCCAGCCATGTGGTAAAGCTATATAAGGTGGAGTATGACACCATCTGGGGGCCTCATTCCCCACATAAGAGAACTCCCAGAAACACCTGAAGAACAAAGACTGAACTGGGGAAAGTGTGCTCCCAGGCTAAAGGGATTTCTAGCCAGTGTATGGAAACCTGGTGGACTGCTTGTATCACCAGCAAGGGTGAGAAATTGCTAATTCGTATCCAATCTATCTAGTATTTTAGGCTAAGTTTGACGTTTTGTTTATTTGCTAGGTAATCTGCTTTGATCTGTTTGTATCACTTAAAATCTATCTTTTTGCAGTTAATAAACTTGTTTTTTGCTTTACCTAAACCAGTATGCCTTTGAGTGAAGTGTCTGGAGAAAAAAAATCTCAGCTTGGTTAAAACAAACTTTTTGCATATTCCTCTCCACATCGAGGGAGGGGCAAACTAAGTAATAAATCCATACTGGTCAGAGTTTTGACCAGGGCAAGATGGTATAGCTCTGGGGACTTAGTCTGGGGAGCTGGGGATTATCTTGGCTGTAGCCTCTCTATTGTTGGTTCATGCAGTGGCTGTAACTGCAGCTGTGTGTCCCCCTGCCTGTGTGAATGCTGGTGGCAGTGTAGGACTGGGAGTAGTCTACAACTAGCTTGTCACAGCAGCACAGTGTGAGAGGGAGCCCAGGTTGGTGAATCAAAGGGCTTGGTGGTACACCAGTTCCAGGTAGCACCTCAGGGTGACAACCCGTCACAAATATGATCTTTTAAAGCTGTTTTAGCAATTAGAAAAAAAACATATAGAGCTGCTTTACCACTAATATCTCTTCTTGCCTGGCCTACTTAACTCCTTCTCCTCCCCCCAACCCCCATAATGGTATAAACAACTCAATATTAGTTCAGAAACAGTTCACCATATTAATTAGTAATGCACATAATTTATATTTCATAGTTTTTCAACTGCCCTCCCAGACAGATATAGTCAATTGTGGGTCAGTTTTAAAAATATACGATACAACCCAAAGATTTTACACATGAAAAGAGAATACAGCTTATTATACAACGATTTTTAAGCTTAGAAGAGCAATAGATCTTAAAGTCATGAAAGCCAATGATAAGTAAATAATTATACTAACTTGCAGATGTGTCCTTACAAAAGACTTCTTCCCCGTGTAATCAAAGTTATTTCTCATTAAGAAATACAGCAGTTGTGAAGCTTCAGTACGAATTGAGCTCAGTTTGGAATTACAGCATTTCAAAATTTCATAACACAATGCAGCACACATGTCAGCTCTACCTTCATAAAATGCAGAAGGAAACTGAGGAAAGAATGAATCGGAGAAAAATCATGTCAAGGCTAACATCAGTAAATTAAACAAATGTTAAGAGAAAACAATTCCAACATCCCGAGGACGGTGCAGCCATCAAACAATAAATTATAGATTCATAAAGAAAAAAATGCTAGTCACATTTCATGACTTTCTGATAGAAGTCAGTGGATAAAAGGAATGCAGAAAAAATAATATATGGATTTTTAGTCAAGTATGATATAGTGTCATAAAATGGTACTTGAAAAAGTATTTCAAATTGATTGGATATTAACAGTTACATAAAATAAAAGTAGCAACCAGAGCCATAACAAAAGATAAACAGTAAAACAAATGTACTGCATTCATTCTAGGGCAAAACGGTGCGTAAGATCAGTTGTGGAATCATGATCTGCAATGCTACAGTTTTTTTTCTTTTAAATCCAATTTCAATTTGAGAAATAAGATATTATATTACTTGAATAACTGGATACAAATCACTGTGGTAACTATAAAAAAAGACAAATAATTGAAGATTAACATTTTTATTTTAGAAAGACTTACCTTAAAAATTAGTGCCCTTAAAGCAGTGAAGACAGTTTTCAGTGCTGTTTCAGACTGGTTTTTTCGAAGGAAGCAGAGGTACACATCAAAAACCTTTTTCATCAGTGGATTATGTCCATGATCTGTCAGTAGCTGGTTCTTAAAATTGATATGGACAATTTAGTGTTTTCTTTAAATATTTATGCTCTATCAAGAATGCATATAAATTGTGCAAAAAAAAAAAATCTTAGCTTCAGCTACGTCTCAAAGATGCTATTCAGAAAACTTTCACATATAGTACTACTGAAGCATATTAAAAACTACAAGCAAATCTAAACAGTTAATATTCCAACACCTTTAGTAATCTTAATCTGTAGCCAAAGTGATGGACCCATGACAGAATTATAACATGATAGTACGCATATGTTACTGGGGTCTTAAATACTTAATTAGTAACTCAGATATGAAGAGGGTGGGCACAAAAACATGACAGAAACCAAGCAACCAAAACTAATAAGGCCTTTAGTGCAGTGTTTCTTTATCAGTCCCATAAAACCCTTAAAGGACAGCTATGTCAAAAGGCGAACTAGACAGTGGGCTTTCTGCAATGGGTTTGGAGAGGGAAAAGGTGGGGGAGGAAGAAAAGGACCCTATGGAGTACCCTGCTTACTCTTGCCCTCAGAGGGTGTAAAAATAAACTAAGAACATGCATCATTTAAACGGATCTGGTTACTAGCAATTTTCTATTTTTGAGTTTAAAACATTTAAGGTCCAGTTCCATAGTCCATCAGGCAAAACTCATGCTGACTTCAGTGGAAGTTACTAGAGACAAATTGCAGGATTGAGTGACAACTGGTTGAGTTCAAAGCATACTGTTAATACTAGCAAATGAGACTTTATTAAACAGTAAAGGTTATTAGCTATTGTATGGCATGATTATGAATTACCTGCCTTGTGCAGTTTTAATACAGATGATGTGAGTAGTATAGCTCAATATAAGAACTCTTTTTTTAGTAATTTTCTAGAGAATAATTATTTAAAATGCCAAAAATCAAATTATCTATCAAAACTTGTGTTAAGGACAAACCTTAAACGTCATTGTGAATAAAGATAAAGTATCCAGAGTGGTAAGGGAAACTTCAGTGGCAATGTTTGCTTCAAGTAAGGACTGGTGAAGAACATCTGCATCTGAATGGCCATAGCCTGTAGAAATTTCAAATGAAGTGCTGCTTTATGATACATAATTAAACAAAAATTATTTTAAAACTAATGCTGCTAAATCATGTAGCCAAAAATTATAAAAGATTTTCTGCATTAGAGGAAGTTTAAGAAGAATAAGAACTTTGAAAGATGTTTACATTAAACAGTTGAGTAATATTTTATACATAGTTTTTTTCACACTTTTCCAACCATGAGACAATTATATATGTGTACAATACTTGGTATTCAAATAATTTAATTAAGATAACAACACAGTGAAGTGTAAAGGTAAAGTCTTAAAATAGCAGCATTAAACATATTTAAAATAATGGATTTAAATAATTGGTAATACTATGTTAATATATTCAAAAACAAAAAGTACATGGATAGATGGAATTAAGGTGGAGAACAAATATCAGTAATTTAGGGTAAAACTAAGAATATTGCAATTATCCCAAACCCAAGAATTACAAACCCTGAAAATTCAGAGTTAAGGTTAAATGTAAAAGAAATACAAACATGTTGAAGCATCAAAATGCAGAACAGGGCATCCAATAACCCCTACTGTGCCCTGTTGTGACACCATGCAATAACCATATTTTTATGATTCCGGATATGATTTTGTCACAATAAAATTATGACTAACTGTGGGAAAAAAATAATTTCACGCTATAGTCAGGGTAACCTTGTAGCCCTGCTGCTACACAATAACAATTTGTTAGTTCACTTTGTTCTAGTCCTCTTTGAAATAGGACTAAATTAACACGAACTGTTAATGTGTGGCATCTGGGTCCTTGTAAACAGCAAAATTTCAGGGTTACTGTGACATAATCTTATCCTTATGATAAACACAATTTAATGCTTGTGTCTCAGATTAACTGATTTTTAAAAGGCACATTAGATTCCAACCTCACCCACTGGTGTCACTGTAGGGAAGGATTTATGGTTGTTTGGGTCTCCTACCTGTTTTAACTTTCAGGGTCAGATTCACATGCATGTTCTGGCTGCGTTTAGCCAATATGAAGCAGCCAGAGCATACTGACCTGTTAAACTAGATTTACAGATGCTTTGCATCATAAAAGCAGCAGAAAGCAGAGTATACACTTGTTTGTCCTTCCCACCTTCCCTCAAAATTTATTTGGATTCAGAGAAAGTGCTGTAATTTTAAGAAAGATATATTACATTCTGCAGACATAAAGAAGTTGAATTTCAATTTTATGTGCAAACTCAACTGAACCTCAACTATGGGGGCTACACAGTAACCAGATTTTAAAATATGTCAAAGCTAAACTGGCTGTTGACAGTTACACTGGTTTTTCCATATTGCAATATACCTATGTAAAATCTGATTAAATCCAATGAGGGTAATAATGAGTAACACTGCTGTGACAGGTCAGGGTTTCATTCTGCCCACACATTGTTAGATTGTGAACCACAGAGGTGGTTCACTACTCTGGGTGGGCAACTCCTATCAGGTCTGACAAATTCACTACCCCAACACAGTTGCTGTCACAGTGTTTATGTATAAAGAATGTTGTGTGAGGTATCAAATGAAAGCTGGTGACACACTGGTCAACATCATTTTGAAATGCATGCATTAATGATATATGAGGAATTATGGACATTGATTGGTTAAAGACTTTTAAGCATAGTATCAAACACAAGGAGAAACAGGTTTTCTTCTAGACAGGAGGGAAGGTAATTATCTCATCACCTCTAATGTAAATCAAGCATTGTAAAAGCCAAAATACAATGGGAGTTGCATTTGCATGTAAGTGAACAGGAAAAGCCAGGTTGACTGAGGGATGTGAAATCAGTATGGGAGGACACCAGAGACTAAAACCACAGGGGGTAATCTTGTCTCAGGGCTCAAAACCATGAGTTTTGGGAAAATATAAAGAGAAGCAAAAAGACAATTTATTATCATTTCACTGAGGAACACGGGGGTGGGGGGGGGAGGGGGGGAGGGGAGTGATTCGTGACTGTTATTGATCCTGGTTTTGACTGAAAACCAGTAAGGTGGGTGAAGTCTCATCTTTTATTGGATTAACATCTGTTGGAGAGAGAGACAAGGACCTGAAAAAGAGCACTGCGTAAGCTCAAATACGCCATTCTCACCAACAGAAGATGGTCCAATAAAAGATATTACCTCACCCACCTTGTCTCTGTAATATCCTGGGATCAACACATGCACAAAAACAATGCATGCTATTTTTATAGTAAAACAATGTAATATCATACAATTTTTTCTTCAGTCTTAGGAGGAATACATCATAACGGACCTCCCTCCAGTGGGTCTCATACGGTTTAAAAGAGAGCTCTTTTTTTGTTTCTCCTTATCAGTAAGGTGGAAGGGAAATACCATTAGGTTCTGATCCAACATGGCACTTAAGCACATGCTTGTAGTTAAATATGTTTCTACATACTTTGCTGAATTGTGGCCATACTCCTAAAAATCCTGGGTACTAATCCTACTAACAAAACATAGTGGGGGTTCATTGTATGTGCACTGCCTAAATTTATAGAGAGTATTTTCATAATATCCCTTTAAATTTAGGCTTTTGCAAGGAATATCCTTGGCATGGGTTTTTTTTTGTTTTAAAGAAAAATTGATAAACTCTATAATCTGGAATTACTGGCTACATACACTGGAGTGTCTTTCCCACACATCTTCAATCTTGTAATTTAGTCCATGCATATCTCATTCCCTGCAAACAGGACAAAACTGTACATTCATTATGCAGCTGAGCTAGCCACACATGCACAGACTCAGTGCTCCACTCTTTTTTTTTTTTAAATGTAAGATATTCAAAATGGATTAGTTTTAAATACTTCAGTTCTAAAATGAAATAGTTTCCCTTTGGAGAGAGATAATAGATTCCTCTTTATGTTGTCACTTCCTCTGAAACACAAATATATAAAAACCTGTTACTTACCTTACAGTAACTGGTGCTCTTTGTGATGTGTTGTCTGTATCCCCAGCATTGTAATCTTTTGACCAGCAGTGCCCACTGGCTCATGCCTGTGCCCTACCTGCCTTTGTCTCTCCAATTGTGAGGGCATAAAAGAGGCAGAGTGGGGCCAACTACCTCAATTCCTTTGTAATTGGTATCTGTGTCATTATGGACTCCAATTTGGGACTTCCACAGTTGGGAAGGAGGGCAGGTCATGGAATACATTTAGAGAACACATCTTCAACAGCACCCCAGTTACTATATGATAAGTAATCATTTTTATTTCTTCTAACGATTGTCTATATACATTCTACTCTTGGTGACTCCCAGTTACCTCATGCCAGGAGGTGGATATTGGAGTCTTAGTGAAACAGTGATTGAAAAAAATGGTTTACCAAAGCAAGCACCCACTCTAGAAGCCTCCACTATAGCACAGCATTTTGTGAAAATATGAATTGAACCCCAGATGGCAGTTCTACAAATTTCAGAAATAGGTCTATTTCTGTAAGAAGCCACAGATGTAGCCTGAGCTGTAGTAGAATGAGCTTTTATCTGAATGGGGAATCCAGTTTAGCTATTTGATAGCAATCTGATATATACTGTAATCCATTTGGATACTCTGTGGGAAAAAAACGCTTTCCCTTTTTTTTTTTTTTGGCATAAGCAATAAGCATTCTCAAAGAGACTCTAAATGATTTAGTTCTGTCTAAATAAAAAGACAATGGCTCTTCAAACACCTAAAGTGTGTAGTTTTCTTGTAGAATTATTGGTATGGGGCCTGGGAAAGAAAACAGGTAAATGAATGGTTTGATTAATATGAAAATCAGAAACTACTTTCGGGAGAAATCTAGATGAGGTCTTCTAAGGGATCTCTATGAAATATGGTGGATCAGGCATTAAGACTTGAATTTCTCCCATCCTAGGAGCAGAAGTAATGGCAATAAACAAACATGTGACTAATGCTTCACATGGAGGGCCCATCAGAGCTGTTAATACCACATTAAGGTCCCATGACAGAGAGACCTCTGTCCTAATTGGAAGGAAAAACATGTACTTAACCCTTTAAAAATCTAGAAACTCTATGGTGTGAAAATACTGGGTGATTTTGGATTTCTGGATGATAGATGTAACTTCTTGGTGAACTTTTATAAAACTAATGGAAGTTCAATTGATTTTGGTGAAAGCATGTAATGCAAAAATGAAAGGATGTTAAAAAAGATGAGACATGGTGTTGCTGTATCCAAGAGGCAAATCTTTTTCATTTGGCATTATATGTAGATCTCGTAGAGTCCTTTCCACTATTAAAATATTTTGGACTTCCCTGAAGCAAGACTTTTCTTCATCAATTAAACAGCAAGCATCCAAGCAAGGTGCAGAGATTCTAGTTCTGGGTAAAGTATGTTCCTTTTTACTTGAGTGATAAGATAAGTTAAAGGAGGCAATGATATTGGAATCCAAACCAATAGTTTCTGCAGGTCTTTGAACCAAAAGTCTGAGCCATGCTGGTGCAATTACTATCAATGACGTTGCATCCTGCTTGAGTTTTCTGAATCCGTACATAAAGCTGTGGGACCATGATATTAAGAAGGCATCCAACAGAGTCCTGAGACTCTGATCTCCTCCCGAAAACAAGATGCTACATTTCCTTTCTGCTTCAGCATCTCCCACAATTCTAGGCTATTCCCCTCCTGTCTTAAGTTTCTGGACGTGGTTCAAACTGAAGTATAGCCTGTGCCAGCCATGCCCCATTCTCCTGTTTGCCAGATGATTCATTCCAAAGCTGTGAAAAACTCTTGGAAAATGATTAGTAACAATTTCAGAGATAACTAATTAACTATGTACAATAGGCCACGGCCTACATGATAACTATCCAAATAAAATGCTGATCCTTGCCTGTGAAACATCCAAGGTGGGTAGAACTGTGGGAGATGCTGCTAGCAGAAAGGAAATTATCAGGTAAGAAATTTTCCATTCTGCAGCCCAGCATCTCCCACAATTATGGTTTGTATGGGAAGTAGGAAGCCATGAATAGGAGAAGGAAGAGATAGAAAAGTGAAAAAAAGAAACAAGGGGGACACCCCTCCCTCACTACCCTTTTTTTAACTGCTCAAATGGCCAGCTTATGTCCAGACCACTGCCTGTAGTACCTGCCTGCCAAAGGAGGCCTCTGCAGAGAAAGGAAGTCCAGCTTATAGTGTCTCACAGAGGCATTAGTTAATGAAAATGTGGCTACTCTGTAGTTCTGTGCACAGGAAGCACTCACCCTTTTAGCCCGTGAGGTTGCCATGGATCTTGTAGAATGCCCCTTGATTGCTTCTGCTTGTACACCTCAGCAATGCACAGTCTGATTAATCTAGTAAGGAGCAGCTTGGATATGCTAAAGCCTTTGGCAACTCAAGATGAAAGGAAATGAGCAGGAAGCCAGATCTTGTGAATTCTGCACGCTTGACATAGGTCTTGAGTGCTCTTCTGACTTCTAGTGTGTTACTGCTTCTTGGTCAGATGCTGTGGCCATAGGTGGAATGAAAGAAGTCATAGTCTCAAAGAGATGGGTGGCTATGGCTTTCAAATACCAGTGGTAGGTTCCACTTAGGGAAAGTTGGTCTGACTGCTGGTCTGGTCAGTCTGATTGCTCTGAGAAATCTGGATACCTGATGGTTCTGCCAAGGAATCGCAAGATCCTGTAAGTACCACACTACTTAGGGCTGATATCTGGCTTGCTATGGTGCTGGGCTGAAGGCCCTTATTCGCACCTTCTGGAAGGAAGTCCGGGGGGGGGGCGGATGGGGGGGGCGGCGCAGAATTCCCAGAATCTGCACTGTGCTTTTGGAACCGTGAACTGAACTTGGTCCACATGGAGTACATTTTTTAGTGTGGAAATTCTCTTAGATGACAGCAAAGTCCTGATCACTTTGGAAAATAGGCCGAGTGAGGCTAACTCTAACAATAGCCAGGCTGTCAGTTGAAGATGATGTAGCTCTGGGTGGAGGAACAGGTCTTGGAACAAAGATGTCTGGTCTCTTCAGAAGCCGCAACAATTATTCTAGCTTCAATTCTATCAGAACAGGTCAACATCAAGGAGCCCAAACATTTGCGAGATCAGAGTGAAGACTTTCTGCTTTAGTCGACTTTGCATCTTCTGAGCCAGTTTGTCTTTATGTTCAGCTCTCCTTTTGTGTGTATCACCTTTCGGAAAGGGAGAGTCTTGTCTGCCCATTCCATTGTCTCCATCGCTTCTGCACATAGAGCTACACTCCTCGTTCCCCCTTGGTTGTTTATGTATGCAACCATGGCTGCCTGGTTGGATCAAGACATGATTGCCCTCAAGGAAGACCTGGCATTCAGTGGAGGTAGTTTGACAGCTGAGAGCTCCAAAGGCTTCATGCTGTGTTTCCTTTCCCTGGAGCTTCAGATATCCTACATTGTTCTGGATCCCAGAAGTGATCCTTATCCTTTCAAACTCGTGTCTGTTGTGAGAACCTGCTGGCCTGGAAAGAATATGGAAAGACCTCTGTGGACATTCTCTAGGACTGTCCAACATCTTAGGGGATCCAGCACCCGGTTGGGAACAAGTACCTGGTCTTGTATTCGCTCCAGGGAACGGTCCCATATTTTCAGAAGAAAGGCTTGGAGATGCCTGATAGAAGACCTTATCCATGGGGAGACTCATGTAGGCCCAATGGCTAGACACACTGAGCCATGGCTGGTCTCATGCATTTGTCCAGCATGGATATCAAATCCTGGTTCTTGTGGAATCCGTCTAGTGATGGGTAGATCTCACCAAAGTGTCTATTTCCAATCCCAGGTGAATTATGTTTGTTTACAGAACTTTTCCTGGTGAGAGAGCTTTTCCTGGTGTTATTGCAAAGCCATGCTCTCAAAAGTGATCCAAAGTCTGGGTTGTGGCACTGTATGTTGTGGCTTGTGAGCTATGCTTTGCTGCGACTATAGTCAACTAGTTAAGGCTCTGGTAAAGAAGGTGGATAAGAAGGAATAGTCTTTGTCATACTAAAGATTTTATTGCTTTGTAGTAAAATTCATCTAGGTCTCCTTGGAAGCTTCTGCTCCAAATGTTTTCTCCCTGCCAGGTTAACAGTCCCTTCTTGGATACCATTGGGTGTTGCCAGCACCCACTAGATTGCTTTGCTGGCTTTGACAGAGAGCAGAGGACTTTCTGAAGTCTCAGCTACTAATTTCCCTAATGTTTCCCCCAATAACTTCTCAACTGTAAGTTTGGATGCACAAGATATCTATTTAGGATGACTGAAGACTATTCATGGATGTAACATGACATCCTTGTAGCCACCAAGTTGGAATCCATTGCTCGTCACATATTACAACAAGAGGTTTGACCAAGACAGGACCCAAGATGTCTCACTCCGAACAAAAATCACATAGCCAGAAGATGAACCACTAGTTTACCACAAAGTAGGCTTTTTACTAAATATATGAAAAACTTTTGGTCTGAACAGCTGCAAGCTGAGGCTTTGAAATTGTCGTGTTATCACTCTTATGTTCTATGTGGTCTTCGAAGGAAGTCCCCTTCTGAAGTTGTGACTATGCCTTTCACTGGTGGAGCTCCTGCTGTACCAACCTTAGACTCCCAAAATTTATGACATTTCTTTATACAAACATTTTAGTTTAGCATTTGGTTTATTTAGGTATCCTCATTTTGATCCTACGTTGTCCTCAAAGGAGGAATCAACAGGAAAACATGTATCATAATAATGCTTGAAAGGAAAGGTATTTTTATTAATATTAAGAAGTTCCTTGAGGGCCACTGACTGGCATCCTCTCCTGGAAAATTTCTATAGGTTTTTTTTTTTTTAAAAAAGAAAAAACAAAACATGTGGTAGTTTTTCCTCTGGCTATTTACAGCAGAGAGGTAGTACACTATTCATCCTGGTCTGGGAACCATACATCAGAGGAAGAGTACTGGTGCACATACCTCGATTGTGAAAACAGCTTGTTAGCTGTTCCTTGGAGCCTGAAATGCTGCCTCTGCTTGCTCCCCGAGACTGGCTAGTAAGTAACTACTGGAGGAGGAACCGAGCACCACAACTGGAGCTTTCTGAACATGGGAATGGACTTCGCACTTATCTTTTGGTGCAGCTTCATGGGGAGTGGAATCTTCCAATGCCCCTGTTCTGCCTGAAATGCTCAAAGCTTTAATGTAGAGCCAGCCTGTAGAGCAGGGGAGGGGTGGAGAGAGAGAACCTTTTCCAATCTTTCAGAGTCTGATCCCCTTTTCCTAGGAGAGCAAGGGTTTATGGCTGATGATTACTATTATTATTTGGCGTATGCAATCCAGTAAAGCCAAACCACAGAGTTCTTATCAAGGATGTTCAAGGCAGGAAGACCTCCAGAAAGCTGAGTCATTTTGCAGTCCTCAACAACGTGTGTCATGGTATATGGCTGCCCACATTGACATAGTGGACTGTTTCTATTACAAATTTAATATCCAACACGAAACTGGTTCAGAAGGCTCCACGGCCTTTGTGGTAAATGAAACCTGGGTTGATGCTGACTGGAGTCCGAAGCAAGGTAATTATTTTTCACATTCTCTGAG
The DNA here is from genome assembly GCF_965140285.1 of Lepidochelys kempii. Classification (NCBI taxonomy): domain Eukaryota; kingdom Metazoa; phylum Chordata; order Testudines; family Cheloniidae; genus Lepidochelys; species Lepidochelys kempii. Next base: position 99,957,038 of record NC_136380.1, read on the forward strand.
AACCATGAAGTTTGCCATGTGTCCTCTATCATATATCCCTCACCCGATAAACTTATTCACAACAGGCAATGACCATGTGGTGGATTAAACAAGTCTTTAATTAATGGGAGATGTGGCATATTACACAATTTTCTCACAAGCTTTGCTATGCTTTCCTCTCTATGAACACTGGGGGAAGCAATATTGCGGAGAACCAGTCACCATGGTAGAGGAGTAGATAAAAGTATATGGCTGATGATCAGAAGGCACAATTTCCATTCTGCTGCTTCCTGAAGTCTGAGCCCCTTTTCCTGGCAGAGCTAGGGATTCTTGGGCTGATAGTCGAACAGGCAATTTCCATTAGACTGCAGCCTGAGGCAGGGCTGCACAGCAAGGACGAACAGGCTTCTCTGCATGCCCACACAAGCTGCAGGACGTGGGAGGGGTGGTGAGCATAGTATAGAACATTGTGATGGACCCTCTGTGTATGAGATAAACTCCAGCAAATATTCCCTCAGAGGGAGAAGGCAAAGGAGAAGGGGTTTAACTCCTAATTTTCACCCCACTTGTTTATTAACAATAATAATCACTGCCTTCTGAAGGACACACTTGCTTTTGTCATTTTAGGAACCGGAGACTCTGGGTTTTGCACGACTTACCCCAGAGTATCATGAGAATCACCTGATTCATGGTGTGAGGAAGGGAAGCTGTGTAGCAGTCCTGCTTCTTTCCCCAGATCCTAAAACCCACTGTAGGACTTTTTGGGGGACCAGCAGCCCAGAAAGTATCTTATCTTTATGATCTTTTGTTGCCCCAGGACTTACCTCCTAGGTCAGCTGGATGAAATCCTCTTTGTCCTCAGAGCCTCTCCCTGTTCTACTCGGTCTCTCCTGGTCAGATTTTTCTGTGGTGAAGTCGCAGCTACTTGGGAGGGGTTGGGGCCCCAACATGCTTAGCCAACTCAGAGCTCCGGGCCCTGGCAGAGATAGGGTAGGCTAGCTGGGTACAGGCAATGCATTTTTTATGTTTTTCCAAGCCTGAGAAAACTGCCTCATATACAAAGCACCTTTTGGATTTTGCTGGTGCTTGTATGGCTCTTCTGCCACGTCTGAAAGGTGGAAGGGGACACTGCAGCAGAGGCTTCAAGCAGCTGGGACCACTACGCTGCTCAGATCTGGGACCAGGAAGAGGTGAGAAGGCTTGATAAATATAAATACTTTAACTGCTTGAAAAGAGGCTAAAAGTAAAAAAATCCAAAAGAAAAGGATAGGTGTGAAACAAACCGCCACTTTGCTGCTGTGAAGGCAGAAGATCTGGCCGCAAGCAGAAGAAGGGGGTGTCACTAGCACAGGCTATGCTGCAACTCTGAACAGCTCCGGAAACTGAGGATGGGAAGGGAATAGCCCATATGTATAAGAATTGTACAACATGCTGGGCTGCAGAAAGGACATACTGAGGAATCATCACCAATGTGTCTATATGATGGCTTTTTAGCATGAAAATGGACTTCAGACAGCCTTACATACAGTGAAGATGAAGTCTGGCATGAGGACTGATGAATATACATGATGGCATGTGTCCCAGAACTCAAACATTATCTTCCTGATATCTGAGGATTGTTCAGTAATTAATTATGATGTGTCATTGTCTCCAATCTGGACTCATGTAAATAAGCTGATGCTGTGTGGAGTCCGGCAGAGCATCTATATATTCCATCTTTGATAATGGGATCAGTTGAGATTTTTTCTGGTTTTATTCTAAGCCCCAGATTGGTGAGTAGCTGGAGAGTATAATGAATGTTCTCTCAGACTTGATGAGAGGAATCCTGAATCAGCCAATTATCATGGTAAGAATAAACTTAAATATTTTGCTTTCTTAGAAATGCTGCAACAACCCCTAGTTATTTTGTAAATATTCTTGGGGCTGTTGACAATCCAAATGAATTCTATACTGAAAATGTTGAGATCCCACTATAAAACTCAAGTATTTCCTGTGGGGGCTGGGGGTAAATGGAAATACATATCCTGCAGGTAGAGAGCTGTGAACCAATCTTGTGCATCTAGGGAAGAAATTATTCAGACTACAGTTACTGTGCTGAATTTTAATCTTCAAATGAATGTATTGAGTCTTCTGAGATTCAGAATAGCCCTCTAATCTTTTTTTCTTTTTTGGGAATTAGAAAGAAATGAGGATAAAAGCCCTTTCTCCTGAACTGGGAAGGAACCTCTTCTATGTCTCTGAAAGACAACAGAGAATGAATTTGTTATGGAATCTTCTTGTGAAAGGGGTTGGGGATGGTGGGTAGGGATAGTCTGGAACTAAACAGAGTAATCAGTCAAGATAATTTCAAGGACCGATTGGGTCTACTGAAATATTGTTCCAGGCTTCCCAAAAATAAATGTACTCCAAAATGGGTAAGGGAAGGAAAAAATACTCATAACAACGGTTGGTTCGGAGCTCTTGACATGACCATCAGACTTGCTGCCTGTTGGCTGGCAACAGTTACGAAGAAGCAGACAGAGGAAACACTGTTTCTTCTTAGCAAGGTCAGAAGATTTGCGTTAGGCGTACTGAAAGGGTTCAGACAGCTGCCTTCAGTGAGACTGTGTGTTTTTTTTCCATCTGAGAAGGCAGACTCCCAACAATCTTAAAGTTTGTATTAGAGTCTTATAGGGTATGTAACATGTCATTGTTTTAAAGCTTAATAGCTCTGACTCCTTCACGGGTAAATCCTCATAGTGTTCTGAATTTCATGCAGGACACCGGCAGATTGTAGCCAAGACACTCACCTCATTGTTACATCACTAGACACACTGCTGTGTCTGCTGTGTATTGCAGCTTGTAATGTGGTTCTGAAAACTAACTGTCCCCCATTAATCAGAGATTGCAGTTATTTTCTGGACTCCTGTGGTACCACATCAAGGACTTCAGAGACCCTATTCCAGCAGAAGTCATCATATTTTGCAAGAAGAGCTTGATAATTTGAAATTCTAATTTGAAGACTAGCTGAGGAATAGCTCTTCCTTCCTAGTAAGTCCAGCTGCTTAAACTCCTTTTCCTTTGGTGTAAACATATGGTTTAGTTTAGTATGTTCATGAGCTGCTGTGATTAGAAGAGAACCTAGTGCAGGATCCACAGAGAAGTAGTCAAACCCTGATAATGGGGCCTGGTATCTCGTCTCTTTCTTTTATGATATAGCAGGTATAGTGGCCAGTGTTTGCCACAAGAGCTGAGCTGGTTCCAGGAGTGTGTAGTTGACTGGCACTGCCAGTCTTTCTGATAGCAGTGTGTAATACGTCTAGAAGCTTGAGAGAGTTTCACTTATCACTTCCACCTGGATATCTAGAGTCCCTACTAACTCTTCAGAGGCTCCTGAGATGTCTTGTAGTTATCTGGTGGTGATGATGAAGACAGTCAGACAGACAAAGATGATGACAATACAGCAGGAGCGATGAGACTGTCCTTCCTCAGAAGTGTGGATTTGCTGTTCACTGAGAAACTTAAGGCCGGTGTTATGCATGAGATGTAGACGACTTAGCTGTAGAAGGTGATTTGTTCTAGAATGTGTAAACGTAAACTGAAGACAGCACGAAGCCCAATATGGCCATGAATATGGACGAGATACAAACTGTGTAGGAGACCAAGAAGGTGATACCAGGATGAGTGTGTATCTCTGTGTTCCCTATGCTCACGATAATGAGCTTGAGCCCTAGTGTCTCTATTAGATGAAAAGTAGGCTGGAGAACGTGATGGGGAACCCTCTCTAATCCCATTTGAGGAAGATGAGGAAAAAGTAGTCCTCTCACATAGGGGGAGCTGACTTGATAGGAATCCACATGTTGGGATACCATTAAAAGCAACTAAATAGAGGCTTAAAATTGAGAGACTCCTCAAAATGCAACACAAGAAAATTTCTAATAACGTTTTTGGTAATGTTTCACAAACAAAACTGGTCTTTGAAGGAAAAAGGCCTTTGAAAATGCATGTTTAAAGAAAATAAACATTGACAGAAACGGGTCATCATTTTTCCAAAACTTCCCTCGAACCCCACAAAATAGATTAAGAGGGTATGTTGATATACACATACTGAATATAATATTAAAATATAAAAATGAAGGACTGCTAAATGGTAAGATTAAAAGCTTTGATAGCTATATTTTAATGATTTATACCTAAGGATAGTGAATGAGTTTAGATGAGATAACATGTAGACCAAGACCTTGCTGGCATAAGTGTTATTTTGCCAATTCTTCTTTTACACAGAATTGCTGATCTGCTTAAAGTGATGTTATTTCTGACAGAACAAAAATAAAATGTTATGCTGGAAGTTTTGAAGTCAAAACACAGAAACAAGAAGCAGCCTTTTACTGGGAAAACCCAGGGACAGTGTACAAAACAACATAGAACCTGCATAGACAGCAAAGAAATACACAAGTTGGATAAACTGAAGCTTGCGCATGAGTAATATATGGGTTACATAAAAAACCAAATGTGTGATGTGTTAAAAGCTGATTGGAGAAAGGTTAAGTAGTCTGGAATTTGGAAATGTATAGAAGACCTAAGTGAACAAGGCCCAAATTGGAGAAACACTGGACCAGAAGCCGAAGGGACGGGACTGAAGGACCACACCAGAAAAATCAGAGGAGATGAAGACCACCATTGAAGGCAGAAGAGCTCCTTTACCTATTTTATCTCATCTGCTATTATTGTCTAGAATAAATATATATTCAGATCCTATAAGTGACAATAATTCTGTCTGAAATTGTATAATAAAGGCAAAAATTGAGTAAGCCTAAATTGGGTGGACTTGTGACACAGTTTCCCAGTACATCCCCCAACACCAGAATCCCTTAACACACTTGAAGAATCTCTCTATATTGATCCGTTAGTGATAAAAGGATTTTAACTGACTGTGCTAGCAAAGGAAATTAAGGGAAATCTGAGACAAGCAAATCCCCTAGCACCATAAATGTTGGTGCCTCTGTGGTTGGCATTGAAGGCTCCAGATCACAAGTCTTCAGTGCTGAATGATGAGGTACAGAAAATGTTAGTACCAACAAGGGTGGTGTTGAGACTGCCTGCAGTATGAACAGTGCTGAGATTCTTAACGCTTGCCTTGTTCGCGGCAAGCTGGTGTGTGAAGAGGATTAGACCAAAACGCACTAACTGCTAATGCACATTAGCAAGGTCCACATGGTTAGTTAGTTCACAACAGGCTGGTATGGGTTCGATTCACACACCTGTTTTCCACAAACTGTTTCTGTAGACAAGCCCTTAGTGATAGTACTGTAGTCTCCGTATGGCTGCTTACAGGAAGCTGCTCTTTCAACAGTACCAAATCATGTGTACTGGACAATTTTAGGGCAACAGAGGGATCATATTTATGGTTAAGCTACCCTTAGTGGTAACTTTCTGAGGAACGCCCCACAATGCCCCCAACGCCCCCACAACTGCCCCACAACTGGCAAGGGGGATACAAAAATATCCTGATTCTCCTAAGAATATCAAGTGAGGTCTTAAATGAAAGTTGGGGTCACACTGGTCATTAATATTGTTGTGAAATTTTTATATATATACACAATAGGAGTTACGTATGTATGTGTGCTAAAAATATGTTCCTAAAATCTGTATTAAGGCAGAGTTGACAAAAAGGTTTCTGCCAGACTAAGGCTGTTTATTCACCCATCCCCCTTGGTCCACATGTAAATTAAACATTGTAAGTTAACATAATGGAGAGGCATTTACAAACAAAGTTGGGAGGGGATGTGAAGTCAGCAGGAAGGCAGCATACCAGAGAATATACTACAGGAGGTCATCCTGACTCTGAGGTACAAACAATGAATTTTGAGGAATATAAAAGACACCCCTTTATCCCGCACCTGGGAAATAATCCAGCAGTGCAATTATGCTCATGAAAATGGGATCTCAACCAGGCTTCTTTGAAACGCTGCAAAGAACATTTGGGTGAGAAACTTATTTAGATTGGAGGTAAGCCTGCTAAGTTTAGTCACTAGGAATAGTGTTATGATTTTGTGTTATATGTAACCCTTCTGTTTCCATTATCCTAACTCACTACCTCTTAAATCTTGATCTTTGATAAGAAACATATGATTGTTTCCACTATAAATATATCTCAGTGCTGTGGTATTATATAAGGAATTGATCCAGAGCTGAACCAACCAAACTGTGTGTACAGTAGACTTGGTATTTCTGTGGATGTTCAGTGGATAAGGGGCTGGACATTACAGGGGAATGCTTTGAACGGGCTCAGGGACTGGGATAACTTCCATGGCAAAGTAAGGGCTAGGATAGCCCTGAGGAGATTGTTTGGGTGGCTAAAAGACTAAAGGTGTCAGGGAGCTGACACCAAGTTAACCACAAGCAAGTCTCCCTCTTGCTAGATGTAAGGAGGGTAAAAAGATGACTCTCAGTCCTGGCTGCCCATCAGAATAAGTCCAGTCAGATGATTTCAGAACAGGAGAATTTGCTGAAGGAATACAAGAGGCAAGCACCATATTCAGAGAAGCTTCTGGGGCACTTTTAGAGGAAGAAGATTGTTCCAAAGGAGACCAATCTAGAGAACCTGGATCTCAGGTTGGTGTCAGATTTATATAACAAAGAATAGTTTCAGCCTAGCCTCTCTTACTCTTTGAGTTTGTTTTAAAACAAGCAACAAACAGAATATTTGCTACCAATACGTTCCATGCCTAAGCAAACAAACGTTTATTATGGCCATCATTAAATGATATGGTTGAAGAAATTTCTGGTCAGTCATGAAGACTGAAGACCCAGTACCGGGTAATAGTGAAAAATATATAGAAGTTACCCAAATGAAACCTAACCTACAAAACTCATCCTAAACTAAATCCTACTACAAATACTGACTATATACAAAATCTACAATGGAAAAAAATAGATAAAGTAAGGACACCGCTAATTATTCTCTTTCTCAGACTAGGCTGTGGTTAGAAGGAGTGGCGATGGTTGGCCTCGCTCCACCCCTTTTATGCCCTCGGGAGGGCAAACAGGGTGCAGGTATGGGCCAACGGGTATCGTTGTTCAAAAGATTCCAATTTCTGGGGCACATATGCACCAAGAGAGGAATATATATAAACAATAACTTGTTGAGCTTTTAAATTTTTCTCATCTCTTGCTAATAAATCTCTTCTATTGCACTGGAAATGACTGAAAGATGGAAATCCACCAGCTAAAGATGGTTCAAGGGTAGGGTAACACATTTATGTTATTGTCTACAATACAGAACTAGCTTTCTCAAGTTCTCACAGGGATTACATGAGTAAATACTGCAGGATTGGATCAACTGGTGTCTTACATTAATGGCAATAAGCTAGGAGTTTTTGTGCACATGTAAGGGGCAGTTAGACAAGCTATGGGAAACAGATGTGCAAGAACAGTTTACGTATAGTTAATTTGCATAGATTGTATAGTTTTACTGTACGCAATTCTGTCAAGTCAAAACACTGCATGAATAAATGCTATAATTTGTTAAGTTAGCTGACCAATTTCTTTGGTGCTTGAAACTGTAGGAAATTGAAAAATGACATGTCAAAAATATTCTGCATCTTGTTTCAGAGTAACAGCCCTGTTAGTCTGTATTCGCAAAAAGAAAAGGAGTACTTGTGGCACCTTAGAGACTAACCAATTTATTTGAGTATGAGCTTCCATGAGCTACAGCTCACTTCATCGGATGCATACTGTGGAAACTGCAGAAGGCATTATATACACAGAGACCATGAAACAATACCTCCTTACCAGCAGGAGAGTGGGGTGGGAGGAGGTATTGTTTCATGGTCTCTGTGTATATAATGTCTTCTGCAGTTTCCACAGTATGCATCCGATGAAGTGAGCTGTAGCTCACGAAAGCTCATGCTCAAATAAATTGGTTAGTCTCTAAGGTGCCACAAGTACTCCTTTTCTTTCTGCATCTTGTATAATTTGAAATTTAAAAGCAGCATATTTAAAAAGGCAATATACAAAATTGTTTTCAATTAAAGCAGCCTTACACAAACTGACTTCAACCTCATTAAGTCTTACCATTGTCTACAGAAATTCCAAGCACACTTGATATCTTTCTTACACTGAAAACACAGAAAAAGTCACTTCATTATTGGGAGATTTTCACATCCACACAAACTAAATCATGGACTTTACATTCCTCATAGAAATTCTAAAATTTATATTTTCATCAGGAGATGTCAGAACATGGAGACATGATCAACTAAGTGCAGATTATAACATGTAAACTATACTTTTTATAATGGGTCATAAGTGGGTGAAAATAGAACTTTTAATAAAATCAACCCATATAGTTCAAAAGTAAGATATAAACCCTTTTCAAATGAGCACCACAAAATTTAAGTGTTTGTAATTTGAATCAATCCCAGAATTAAATGATTTAGAATATTTCATAACTAATACATTTGCAAAGTACCACTTTAAAATATGTAATGCTATAGTTAACCATGTTCCACATTATGTCATCACTTAGCATTGATTGCTCTACCAGAAAGTGGGAACAGACCAGTAAACTAATTCCACTTAATTGTTTTATCTAGAACAATAATAAAGTCCATGAAGTGCTCTGGTGTGGGTCTGGGACCTGCCTCTGGTGTGGTAGTGGATGAGGATGATAACTGTTATGGTGTAATGAAACTTACTGTGGTTAAAAGTGAGAGAGTTATCCAGGCTGCTCAGTTGCTGCAATCTGGCATGCATCATTCCTGTTCTGTTACGGGAAACAGGCAATGTCTGAGATTTTCGATCATGAACTATGGGTCCCAACCCCTCCTGGTTCCTGCAAGATGGGTGAAATGGGATAGAAGCAAAAGTTAGACATATCAAACTGCAGCAAGACAGGGAGAGTTAGTTAAGCAGTTACAGCACAAAAAGTACTAACGAATGAATGGCAATGCAGCCCATTTGTTGTTTTATGTTTAGCTAAAACAAAAATAGGCATTTTTAAAAAGGATCACATCAAATTCTTAATTAGAAAACCTAATGTGTGAAAATAAAAACACACAAACTGTATCTCTTGAAATAATTAATTTACTTCAAAGCTTTTAGCAATGTTAATCTTAGATTATAGCTCATTTAAATGATGTTTTGACAACAGTCAGAACTGAAAAATGCACTAGTTTCTTTTGATTATGTAAGTTTTGGGGAAAAGTTAGAAAGAGGTGTAGTGGTAAAACAGGAAAGCCCACATGCAATAAGAGCAGGAATTAATTTTAGGCACTAACACCTGTATCTTACCCAGGCAGGAAGGGAGAAGAGCCATACACTTTGTTAAAACTTGTCAGCAATCAAGTGAAGAAAACAGAAAAGTGATTTGTGTTAGCAATCAGTACAAACTTCCTATTGTGTACCACCACCAGAGCTGATGAGAAATGAAAACCAGTGCTGGAATTACACCTCTCCCTGTTCCCTTAAATAAGAGTTCTCTCTCATTTGGTGTTATTCTGTGCAGTACATGCATTTACTGTGATACAACATGCTATGGTGTGACATCAATTTTACAGATTTAAAGGCTATATTTGTTTGTGAAACTGCAATAAACCCATAGACCACCAGAGACTTATATGATTGTAATAGTTTGATGTTTGTTAACATGCAGAACAGATCAAGTGATAATTCAATATGACAAAAGTGCAGAACAGTCTTCTCTGCTATGTCAAAATGTTATTTTTATACAGCAGTTACTTTTAAGACTGAAGACTGTGAAGTATGTTAAAGCGCAAAGCAGTATAATCACAGCTAAAGACACAATCTAAATTGAGAAACAGCTATTGATCCATTTTATCACAGATTTTTTTCTGAGCGTGTAAAAAATTTTTTTGGGGGGGTAGGGAGAAAGAGACATTGACAAACCTCTTGCAAGTCCCCAAAATAGCATTCATGTCATAGGGTGGATGGGTATTTTCATATTTAAATTAGGATGAAAGTTTATTATTTTTCTTTTTGTAAGAAAAAAATTCCCATATCATTAAGTTTGAAAAAGTTCAGTTTAAAGTCATTGTGATTTGTGGTATATTCTGATTGAACTCTTTGGTATTTCTATTTCCAATGTTAACTGCTAATGTAGTAGTCTGCATTTAGCTACTGACATTGGGAAATATAGATGCTAACACCGTTAGTGTAATCCTGATTCCACTAAAATCAATGGCAAAATTCCCATTGACTTAAATATGGCAGGATTTCACCCCACAAGTTTAATGATATCACAGTGGCTCCAACACCATGGTGGTGGAGGCAGTGTGAAGCTTGAACAGATTAGGTTAACTAACTTACTTCTTTAATACAAGAACAAGTACTCTATACTTTGTATGAGATTTATGAAAATGTGGAAGAAATACTGAAGTATACTATACAGTTTCTGGGATAAATTCAGACCTCAGATACATGCATTCAACTCCTATTGACTTCCCACTGATTAACAGGCTTCAGTGTGAGTGTCACACATGCACGTGCTGCTAGAACGTAGCTCTATAAACTGAAAAATCTAAATCTAGAAAACAGAAAAAAAATTGCAAAATGGCAGCTTACGAGACACATTACAATAATCAGTCTTCAGAGGGGTAGCCGTGTTAGTCTGGATCTGTAAAAGTGGCAGAGTCCTGGGGCACCTTATAGACTAACAGACGTATTGAAGCATGAGCTTTCGTGGGTGCATACCCACTTCGTTGGATCATGCATCCGACGAAGTGGGTATTCACCCACGAAAGCTCATGCTCCAATACGTCTGTTAGTCTATAAGGTGCCACAGGACTCTTTGCCGCTTTTACAATAATCAATGTGCTTACAGATCTATGCCATTCTCAGTCTTTGAAATGTACAATATTATAATTTAAATTAGTAAAAATACTACATAGTAGTGCTTCCAAGAGAATTCATCTACGACAGTTTCAATGCTTGTCATTATTCAAAATGTGTAATCACAGACCAATATTAGCTATCTTATGAGCATTTTAAGAGATAAACCTATTCTTCAAAAATATCCCCCTCAAAAGTAAATACTGATTAAATTAATTTCTTATAAGCATATTTTGTGTATATTTCTAATATTCTTTAATAGCAACAATATTTTCAGATAGCACCCAAAAAGGTGTTGTGCATCCAATTACTCACCTTCAAATTGGTAGGCATCACTGCATAATAATTCCTCCATTCTTGTGCATTAACTTTTTAACAAGAACTCAGCGGATATTGGACATACTACTATTTTAATTCTCTCATAGCGTAACACCATAAATTTAAATTCTACACAGTACCTGGCTATGTATCGTTTTCCCATGTACTGGAACTGATGCAAGCACACTCTGCAGAGAACATATTAGGAATCATTGTAACAACATTTAAAAACTGTTTAAATAAATGTTTACTGCAACTATCTATTATGTCTGCTTGTCAGTCCCGCTAAGCTCTTTCTTCACAGGCACGTCAGGAAAAACATCCATTTTAATTGTTCCCATCCTTAAAGTAGAGAGCCCTGCAACCTAACTTGAACCTGATGGGACCCAATTACAAGTGCTGGGCTCAGGTCAGGTCGCCTTTGTTAACCTTCTCCTGACTGTGGGGTTGACATGGTGACAGCTGCATGCCTCACAGGTGTTAGCCACCTCGTTGCACTGAGTGTGCCATGAAGTGAGTGTGCCGAGGAGTCGCAATTCTCTCACTCTGCAGTACACAGAGAGCAGCAGGGGGTGGCAGAGGCAAGAGTGGGGTACGGAGCATGCCTAGATCCTTTCACCCGGAATCAAAGCAAAGAGCTCAATATCTTGGCTGATCCAAGTTAGAATTTCTAAAAATGACAAATGGGAAGCGTCAAGGATTGAAAACAAAAATCAAAGAAGAAAATTATATTCATTGCCATTTCTAAAACATGGTATCCTAAATAAACTTTATTATTTAATATTTATATGGTAGTAGTGTCTAGCTGTACCTATCATAAGCAGGGCCCCATTGTATGAGGTGATGTGTATACACAAGAGGCAAAATTACAGTCCCTTCCCCAGTGAGCTTACAGTCTAAGACAGGGGTGGGCAAACTACCGCCCGGGGGCCACATCCAGCCCTTCAGACGTTTTAATCTGTCCCTCGAGTTCCCACAGGGGAGCGGGATCCTGGGCTTTCCCGGCTCTGGCGCTCCAGCTTGGGGCTTGCCCCACTCTGCACATGCTGTGGGTCCATGCGGCTCACGGAAGCAGCGGCATGTCCTCCCTCCAGCTCCTATGGTTAGGGGCAGCCAGGGGGCTCTGCACACTGCCCCCGCCCCAAGTGCCACCCCTTCAGCTCCCATTGGCTGGGAACCATGGCCAATGGGAACCATAGGAGCTGCAGGGGCAGCACTGAGCGGGCTGGCTGCACCTCCGTATAAGAGCCAGAGGGGGGACATGCCGCTGCTTCCGGGAGCTGTTTTAAGTGCTGCCTGGAGCCTGCACCCCTCATCCCCTCCGACACCCCAACCCCCTGCCCCAGCCCTGATCCCCCTCCCACCCTCTGAACCCCTTGGTCCCAGCCCGAAGCACCCTCCTGCACCCTCAACCCCCCATCCCAGAACCTGTACCCCCAGCCAGAGCCCTCACCCCACCCACCGCACCCTAACTTCCTGCTCCAGCCCAGAGGCACCTCCTGCATCCTGAACTCCTCATTTCTGGCCCCACCCTGAAGTTCTTACCCCCTCCCGCACCCCAACCCCCAATTTCGTGAGCATTCATGGCCCACCATACAATTGCCATACCCAGATGTGGCCCTCGGGCCAAAAAGTTTGCCCACCCTGGTCTAAGGGCTAGTCTACACTACCACACTACATAGGCGCAGCTGCGCTGCTGTAGCGCATCTGGTGAAGATGAGAAGTGAAAGCTATGTCAGCTATGGTGAAGCTATGTCGTGTCTGGTGAAGATGAGGGGCGAAAGCTATGTCAACAAGCGGTAGAAGCTAAGGCAATGGGAGAGCAGGACATTGCGTTAAATTGATGTAATTTGTGTCGCTCGGGGGTGGCTTTTTCACACCCGAGTGACACGAGTTACATCGACTTAAGTGGTAGTGTAGACAAGCCTTGAGAAAAATGACTTTCTAAGGACACAGCAAAAGTGATAACTAAATATATACAATTTTATATATAATTTTATTTTTAAATTGTTACTAAAAGCTAAAATAAACCTCAACAATCCCTATCTGCTCCACCACTTAGCCATCATTAATTGCCTCATTTTTTAAAGATGCTGTGGCAATGGTGGGTCTTGAAAAGGGAAGCTGCTTTTCAGGTTTGATTATAGCTAGTGATATCTACATATCTTAAACGGCTTGGATTTTTTGTTCAAATGAGCATCTTGGTATTAAGATGTACATAGGCTTTCTTGAAGATTTTAAATACTTCTTTGTTTTAGGTCAAGCAAGAAATACTGTGAGAACAGCCTATATTTGGGGATGCTCCTGCTTTGGATTGAAACAAGAATATACAGATACATGCGAAAAAATTGTGCAAAGGAGAATTTATATAAAACCTTTTTCAAACCTCAAGAAAATGGTTCACTTTCAAAGCTATAGTCTCTGTCTCTCTCAAGACTATTTTAATTTGCTCTTCAGAAAAGTGCAAATCTGCACTGAAAGCTGGTTTGCAGGTTTACTAGTAAGGGCAAAAGACATCAGAAAGATGCTACCAGCAATGTGGGAAAAACTGCAAGGAATCAGCCAGACTCCAGTTAGTAGGAACAGTTACAGAAGCAGCCAAACCAGGAATCGCTACGTTGGGTGAGAGATGGTAAAACGGGGCCCAACTGGAGTCACCACTCCGCGCAGTAGCCATTGGACCCAGAAGCATGCAGGGGAGACCTCCCCCCGAGTCTGTGGAAACTAGGACCCAGGTGGTGCCACTCTTTCACCCATATGGCCTTGGCGGGAAATTGCAGGGCAGAACCAGCTAGAAACTCTCGCTGATAGGAGCCAAAACAGGGACCTTAGGACATCCTGAAGGGGGTTCCAAAGAGGATGGAGCTCGGCTGTTCTCAGTGGTGGCAGATGACAGAACAAGAAGCAATGGTCTCAAGTTGCTGTGGGAGAGGTCTAGGTTAGAAACACTATTTCACTAGGAGGGTGGTGAATCACTGGAATGGGCTACCTAAGGAGATGGTGGACTCTCCATCCTTAGAGGTTTTTAAGGCCCAGCTTGACAAAGCCCTGGCTGGGGTGATTTAGTTGGTGTTGGTCCTGCTTTGAGCAGGGGGTTGGACTAGATGACCTCTGAAGTCTCATCCAACCCTAATATTCTATGATTTACAGAAGTTTCTAAAGTTCAGACTGGGCTTTCTCTGTCCTGTGCTGATTGGCTGTTTGCCCTAATCCTTTCTCTCACAGTCTCTTCACCTCAGCTTTATTCCATATCTGCTCTTACTTTTTTCTTTCTTGTCCTCCTCACAACTTGAAGCTTTCATGTCCTCTTTCCCTTCACTTTTCTTACCATTTAATTCATCGCCTCCTAACTCTTTCTCTCAAAAAAAATAAATCCTGGACTATGACATTTGCCATCATCACATTGTTCACTCTGCTTGTGAGTCATAGCCTTTTTCACAGCTCTGTGCCTGTCTTGTCTGTTTGGATGTACAATTTTGGGGCAGGAACTATCTATGACTCTATATTTGTAAATGGACTAGTATAATGAAGTCTCATTCTTGGTGTAGGGTCCTTAGGCACTACTGTAATAAACAGGATAAACATCATCATCAGGTAGGTGCAATTAGCAATGGGGGAGGTGGGCCCAGCGTGTGCCATGTTCCCCCACCAGTTCAAGGGGAGTATGAAACCATCCCCAACGTTAAGCATATTAATACCCTGAAACATGGCTCGAGAACTTTGTTCCTTCTCCTAATTGCTTCCTTTATACTATAGTTGGGATGGAGAATGGAACCTCTTTTGATAATGTGGCAACTGAGATCAGAATCATAGAATATCGTTAAATATCAGGGTTGGAAGTGACCTCAGGAGGTCATCTAGTCCAACCCCCTGCTCAAAGCAGGACCAATCCCCAACTAAATCACCCCAGACAGGCCTTTGTCAAGCCTGACCTTAAAAACTTCTAAGGAAGGAGATTCTACCACCTCCCTAGGTAACGCATTCCAGTGTTTCACCACCCTCCTAGTGAA
This sequence comes from Lepidochelys kempii, assembly GCF_965140285.1. Taxonomy (NCBI): domain Eukaryota; kingdom Metazoa; phylum Chordata; order Testudines; family Cheloniidae; genus Lepidochelys; species Lepidochelys kempii. Next base: position 99,972,175 of record NC_136380.1, read on the forward strand.
AAAGTTTTTCCTAATATCCAACCTAAATCTCCCCCACTGCAACTTGAGACCATTACTCCCTGTTCTGTTACCAGCTACCACTGAGAACAATCTAGATCCATCCTCTTTGGAACCCCCTTTCAGGTAGCTGAAAGCAGCTATCAAATCCCCCCTCATTCTTCTCGTCCGCAGACTAAACAATCCCAGTTCCCTCAGCCTCTCCTCATAAGTCATGTGTTCCAGTCCCCTAAGCATTTTTGTTGCACTCCGCTGGACGTTTTCCAACTTTTCCACATCCTTCTTGTAGTGTGGGGCCCAAAACTGGACACAGTACTCCAGATGAGGCCTCACAAATGTCAAATAGAGGGGAACGATCACGTCCCTCAATCTGCTGGCAATGCTCCTACTTATACAGCCCAAAATGCCTTTAGCCTTCTTGGCAACAAGGGCACACTGTTGACTCATATCCAGCTTCTCGTCCACTGTAACCCCTAGGTCCTTTTCTGCAGAACTGCTGCTGAGCCATTCGGTCCCTAGTCTGTAGCGGTGCATGGGGTTCTTCCGTCCTAAGTGCAGGATTCTGCACTTGTCCTTGTTGAACCTCATCAGATTTCTTTTGGCCCAATCCTCCAATTTGTCTAGGGCCCTCTGTATCCTCTCCCTACCCTCCAGCGTATCTACCTCTCCTCCCAGTTTAGTGTCATCTGCAAACTTGCTGAGGGTGCAATCCACACCATCCTCCAGATCATTTATGAAGATACTGAACAAAACCGGCCCCAGGACTGACCCTTGGGGCACTCCACTTGATACCGGCTGCCAACTAGATATGGAGCCATTGATCACTACCCACTGAGCCCGACAATTTAGCCAACTTTCTATCCACCTTATAGTCCATTCATCCAGCCCATACTTCTTTAACTTGCTGGCAAGAATACTGTGGGAGACCGTGTCAAAAGCTTTGCTAAAGTCAAGGAACACCACGTCCACTGCTTTCCCCTCATCCACAGAGCCAGTTATCTCGTCGTAGAAGGCAATTAGATTAGTCAGGCATGACTTGCCCTTGGTGAATCCATGCTGACTGTTCCTGATCACTTTCCTCTCCTCTAAGTGCTTCAGAATTGATTCCTTGAGGACCTGCTCCATGATTTTCCAGGGACTGAGGTGAGGCTGACTGGCCTGTAGTTCCCAGGATCCTCCTCCTCCCCTTTTTTAAAGATGGGCACTACATTAGCCTTTTTCCAGTCGTCCGGGACTTCCCCCAATCGCCATGAGTTTTCAAAGATAATGGCCAATGGCTCTGCAATCACATCCGCCAACTCCTTTAGCACTCTCGGATGCAGCACATCCAGTCCCATGGACTTGTGCTCGTCCAGCTTTTCTAAATAGTCCTGAACCACTTCTTTCTCCACAGAGGGCTGGTCACCTCCTCCGCATGCTGTGCTGCTCAGTGCAGTAGTCTGGGAGCTGACCTTGTTCATGAAGACAGAGGCAAAAAAAAGCATTGAGTACGTTAGCTTTTTCCACATCCTCTGTCACTAGGTTGCCTCCATCATTCAGTAAGGGGCCCACACTTTCCTTGATTTTCTTCTTGTTGCTAACATACCTGAAGAAACCTTCTTGTTATTCTTAACATCTCTTGCTAGCTGCAACTCCAGGTGTGATTTGGCCTTCCTGATTTCACTCCTGCATCCTCGAGCAATATTTTTTATACTCTTCCCTGGTCATTTGTCCAATCTTCCACTTCTTGTAAGCTTCTTTTTTGTGTTCAAGATCAGCAAGGATTTCACAGTTAAGCCAAGCTGGTCACCTGCCATACTTACTATTCTTTCTACACATCGGGATGGTTTGTCCCTGTAACCTCAATAAAGATTCTTTAAAATACAGCCAGCTCTCCTGGACTCCTTTCCCCCTCATGTTATTCTCCCAGGGGATCCTGCCCATCAGTTCCCTGAGGGAGTCAAAAGTCTGCTTTTCTGAAGTCCAGGGTCTGTATTCTGCTGCTCTCCTTTCTTCCCTGTGTCAGGATCCTGAACTCAACCATCTCATGGTCACTGCCTCCCAGGTTCCCATCCACTTTAGCTTCCCCTACTAATTCTTCCTGGTTTGTGAGCATAAGCACTTAATCCTTAGCTTTACATGAAGTGGCTGCTGGTACAGCACTTCAGTGAAAGGCCTTCAACTGCAGAACACAGTTTCTCTGCTGGTCTAACAGCCAACATCTGTTAACCTTCAGAACCTGATTGCCAAGCTCACCTATTTGATCAGGCTTGTGTCTGTGGGTATTTCCTAAAATTTGAGATCACTCTTTGTGGAAGGAAGGGAGGGTTGCTCGACTCCTAGTATTAACATTATTCCAAAGATAGGGAAGTTACTCAGCTTGTTGTAACTAGAGTTCTTCAAGATGTGTAGACCCTATCTGTATTCCACTGTGGGTACGCATGCACTGTATGGGTCCAGAATTGTAAAATTCTTGCATGCAGTAGTCGTTGGTCCACACTTGCGCACCTGCTCTCTTAGTGCTTCAAACTGAAATTATAAGGGGTGGCATGGACCAGCTACCTCCAGCTCCTTTTGTACAGAAAACAATCCATAGCAGAGGGGAAGGAGAGCAGGTAGTAGAATGCGGATAGGGACAACATATCTCTAAGAACTCCAGTTACAATGAGGTATGCAACTTCCCTTTCTTATTCGAGTACTGGTCCCGATGTACATTCCATTGTGGGTTACTGATAAGCATTACTCATAGAGAAGGAGGGTGTGAGGAGGATGCAGAATGTATTGCTGCCCCAAAGAATGTGTCAGTTGAGGAGTCTTGGACCAGAGCATAATGTTTCGTGAATGCGTGGCTAAAACTCGACATGGCTGCTCAGCAAATGTCAAGTGGGGGAACCTGTTGAAGTGATGACACTGAGGCTGCTTGCACCCTTGTAAAGTCAACCCTTATTCCGTGTGATGAAGAAAGCTGAGCCACCTGATAACAGAGTAGGATACAGCCAGAGAACCAACAGAGATACTCAGAGGATATAGCTTGACCTCAGTGTATAGTCTAGGTGACTTTCTGATTGGTTTCTTTCTCTGCAGGTTAAATGGCAATTCTTGTTGCACATTGAGGGAATGAATTTTCCCCTCCTTGCTAGAGGTATGGGGCTTCCGAAAGAACACAGGTGAGTGAACTGACTGGTTTATGTGAAAGTCTAAAATATCTTAAGAATGAATTTTGGGTGTAGTTGTAGCAAGACTTTGTCCTTATGGAATACTGTGTATGGTGAATCAACCATTAGGGCCTCAAGCTAATCTACCCTTCTGGCCAAGGTGACAGGAATAAGAAATATGACTTATATAGACAGATGAGACATGAGCACACAGCTAGTGATTGAAAGGGAGGCTAGGTGAGGATCAAAAGTATTACGTTAAGGTCCCAGTGCGGGCCTGGATTCCTTACTGGCAGAAATAAAAATCGAGTAGCCATCTGATGATGGTGACATGTTGATTGTTACCAAGTGGACCTGCAGCGTATTAAGGGAGATATCTGCCATCTTGAGACCAAGAAGATAGTCTAAAATAGTGGGGATACTCATTGTTTCTGAAGATATAAGCCATTTCTGGGCCCAGATAGAGAAATGTTTCTACTTGGCTGGGTAGCATTTCATGGTGAAATCCTTTCGGCTTTTAAGAGCAAGAGCACAGTAGGCCTGATGCTCATCCAACTATCATGCCATGAGATTAAGTGCCTTGGGAATGGGTTGCCCAACACTCTCCTAGATCAAGAGATTCGGAAAGGACTGGATGTTGATAGGTGGGTGGGATGACATTCGTAGAGGACTCGGAAACCAGAATTGCCTACCTCATTTGGGGGCAAAAAGGATGACTCATGACTTGTCAAATTCTCCGTAGTACCTGAAGTAGTAGTGGGATAAGAGCGAAGGCATAGCTCAGGTGATCTGACCAAGCTAGTAGGAGAGCATCGCCTCTGGAATGCTTTCCTTGAGCTCCCCAAAGCAGCAAATGTTGCATTTCCTGTTTGTCTGGGAGACGAACAGGTCCCAAGTGGGGATTCCCCACCAAGTAAAAATTGTTGTGCACTACTGAATCGTATAATTCCCACCTACGATCGAAATGCCTGCTAAGGCTGTCTGCCAATGAGTTCTGGATTCCTGGAAAGTACAGAGCTAAAAGGAAGATGTCTGACATGAATACATGGTGAAACTGGATGAATGGTAGAAAGGCTTTGCAAACTTCTCATTCTGCCTGAAGATTTTAGAAGATTGATGTGTATTCTGGCTTCTTGTGATGTCCAAGTGCCCTGGGTCATGTGACTGTTCAGGTGGGCTCCCCAGATTATTAGGAAGACATCCATAATGATGGTCTTGTTGGGTGCGCGGGAGAGAAAGGAAACATGAACACATACTCGTTCGGGATCTTTCCACCATGTTAGTGAGGATCTCACTCTGGTGGGAATTGTTATGTTATTCATACTGTTTGCTTGGTGTATATACCATTCAAAGCCAAGCCCACATAAGCACATGAAATCATGTGTCCCGAGATAGAGGCAAATCCACACTGACATTCAAGGGTTGCACATAACCTGGTCTATCAGGTTGCTGAGGGCTGGGAGATAAACCCTTGCCCTGACTGAATCTAGGGTCACTCCTCTGAATTCTATATTCTGTGTTGGGGTCAGGATTGACTTTTCTAAGTTCACACAGACTCCTAGGGATGATAGGAGCTGAAGCATCAATGAGGTTGATGTGAAGCTTCTTGGCAATAAGAAGCCAATCATCTAGATAAGGGAAGATGGTGAAACTGCTCTGCATGCTGCTACTAGAACCACTTTGGTGGACCCTACATGGGGTTGCTAGGATGAGTTGGAGAACCCTTTATTGAAAGTGGTCAGTGCCCACCACAAACTTGCAGAATCTCTGAGGGCAGGATGAATGTCCATGTGAAAGTAAGCATCTCTCATATTTAGAGCTGTGAACCATGTGTCCTTTTCCAGGGACTGTATTATTGATGTCAATGTAATCATATGGAAATATGTTTGCAAATAAAGACACTGAGTTGACGGAGATTGAGAATGAATTACCACCCTCCCTTTTTTTGGTACCAGGAAATATGTCAAATAGAACCCCTTTCCTTCATGTTGAAGAGTTTCACTACCTGTTGGAGGAGGGAATCCTACCTCCTGATGGAGGATCCTCATGAGAATGATCTATGAAAAAGAAGTGGGAAGGGGTTTTTGGAGGGGATAGGGAGATAAAACTCTTTTATGTAGCTGGAATGATGATATCCAACAATCATGTGTCCATTACTACAGTGGTTCTCAACCTTTTCTCATCTGCAGACCCTTTTGGAAATCTCGAATGGAGGTGTGGACCCCTATGGAAATCTATTGTCTGTATTTATAGTTGAATTCTATTTAGACAGTTTTCAGTTTATGTCTTTCGCACACCCCTTTGACACAGTCCACAGTCCACCAGGGGTCTGTGAACCACATATTGAGACCACCACGTTACTACACTCCAGTTGTGGAGTAAGAGTAATAGGGAGGCCACCAAAATATATGTGGGGGTTGGTTGGGGAGGCATCACCAGTGATTCACAAATCCTGAGCAGTCCCATCAAAATTATCTTTTAGCCAGTGGGTGAAGTTGAGATGATGCTGATGCTGGAGGTGCAGGGTATCATGATTTTTGTACCCTCTGTATCTTACGAGGTGGTTCATATGACTTTGACGATAGAACTGGTGAATCATAGACTTGGTTTGCAGGGATGTTTGTGGTATTTCCCCTTTGGGGCAGGTATATATAGTCCCAAGGAATGGAGGGTTACCCTGGAGTCCTTTTAAAAGTGCAAGGACTCATCAGTCTTTTAGTAAACTTCCTTTTCTGCGTGGTCAGAAGGAAGTTCTGATAGCTCCCTTGGAGGGAGGCATGGAAAGATTCTCTACTGGATCACACTGAACCTGTGTAGTGTGCATATAGGTCCCAGCATAGTAAGTAAGGGGGATCAAAGGAGGGTTGTGGAAGTCCCCAACGCATGGTGTACCACTGGTCCTGAGGAAGGTATCTTAGTGGAGGTTGGTTCCAGGAGGCTCTCGAGCTGTTGTCTGGACTGGTGCCCTTGGAGGAGGTGATGACAGTTCCTCTGGTGATTTTAATTCTCCCAATGATGAAAAAGCTGGACCCGGTTCCATTGGTGGTACCGACAGTCCCACTAGAGGAAAGCGGCAGCTGGTAGATGGGACTGGGGGAAAGACTTCTCCCACAGCCCATATCCATTTGTGGAGTCATGATCTCTCTGGTGAAGGAAGGTCCTGATAGCAGAGAAGACTGAAGAAGAGAGAACAAAAATGTCCTTTGCTCTTCCTGGAGTATGTGGGATACTGTCTGCCCATACCATTGGAGCCAATGCAGGGAGGTTCTGTCCTGATGACATATGGGGTACTGGTGGTACTGTCTGTGGTTGAGGATCCCAACGGGTACTCTTTTTCAGGTTTCTGTTTTTTGGCTTAGGTAATATTGCTAGCGCTGGTGACTCCAGTGGGGGGCTGGTACCAACAGAGACCGTCTCTAAAGATCCTTTTAGTCATGGCTCTTAGGCTTAGAATGTTCTGAGTCCATGGGGGCTGGGAACAAAGACTTAGTCAACCTGGACAGGGTCAGATCTGTCCTCTTCGATGTAGACTTAAATGGGGATCAGCTCTTATGTGTGGGAGAGTTCCCTGCCTTTCCAAAGAGATCCTGACGGAGGGTGTGTGAATGTGGATTCCCTCCCTCCTAAGTCACACCTTGTAGTAGGAGGGGTGCTCCTCACTGATTCATGATGCTATATGGGCAGGGGTCCCTTGGGTTGGGTCTGACTGGGCCTTCAATAGCCTTCTCCATGATGTGCTTTTTAAGCCAGAATTTCCATGCCTGACAGGTGAGGCTAGGGAGAAGCAACAAATACTGCACCTGGCAGAGATGTGTACTTCCTGGAAGCAGTCTAGGCAGAATTGGTGGTTGTCACTCATTGAGAAGGAGTGTGGACAGCAGAGACTGTTTTCAAAGCTCAGTGCTCTGGGCACAGTCCCATACCTGTATTGGGGTATGGGATGGTGAGGGAGCTTTGGGATGAGGAATCTAACATACTTCACTGTAAACTATTAAAAACTATTTGCAAATCTATTCTAAAACAAAAACCTTTTAAATATTTGCAGGTTGAAGGCTAAGAGAAGCAGCTGCACTGGAGGTGCTGATTCAAGCCATGCGATAAGAAGAATGAACTGGAGAGGTGATTGGTTCACCCCACACCTTACACTCTCAGTTTGAAACATGAGGAGAACAGGAGCAGACCTATGGACACTGCTTGCCAGAATTCTCTCACTCTGGGCACACGAAGTGCATGCGTATCCACAACAGAATACACATAGGCACCAGCACTTGAAGAAGTATATATTTAATTGAAGATGAAAATTCATGCACAGAGCACATTTTGTAACACACATTTTGATCAGTGCATTTATAACATTAAAATGTCTGGTTATCACTGTGTCAATGGCCCTGTTCAGGCTGTGGGAGTGACGAAGAACAATCCGGATTGGAGCACGGCAGGAAAGCCTTTTAGAAAGGCTATTGCACTGCTCCCCCCAAAGCTTCTGCTCTCCACCTGGTCTTCTCCCCACCACAGCATTCAGAGCAGCTCTTGGAAGCAAGTGGAAATAAAGATGGACACTTGTTTTCCTGTTCAGGAGAGGCCATCTGATTTCTTCTCTTTCCCTTCTTGTGATGTGGAAGAGAACAGGGCAAAATTGGGAAGCCAACCTATCTTCATTCAGAAATAAAGTACCTCTAAGTACCTTTCCCAGACAGGAGGAAGAGCTCTGTGTAGCTTGAAAGCTTGTCTCTCTCACCAACAGAAGTTGGTCCAATAAAAAAAGGTTACCTCATCCACCTTCTTTCTCTACTCTCCTGGGACTGACATGGCTACAACACCACTGCACTCAGGAAAAAAAGCCAGTAACAGGCATCTTTTCTGATTTGTAACTGCATCTTTACTTTTAACGGTTCTGGCTCCAACTGGGACACAGAAGAGGTGGTGACTCCAAAGGGAGTATTAGCAGCATTTTAAGTGCCCCAGCCTATTTAAGGACTTCACCAAGTGCCAAAGGTGGTAAGCTTCTGCCTTAACGCCCCGAAATTAGTGTGGAACTAGCAATATTCTGTAACGTTGCATGTAAAATTAAGTATGGGGATTCTAAATTTTGATTGATGGTGTAATTCTTTGAATTAGTATGAAACATCTAAATCTACACACAGTTCAACAAGCAAATTCAAATATACAATTTTTATTGAAACCTAAGCAAACTCACTCTGTGATTGTGAAAAAATCCATAAGTTCAGATGTTGAAGCCTTGTTCCAATATGTAAACAAAGCATCTAGAAAATGAAGGATTTAAAAAATAAAGTAGTTAACAACAATACTAATAAGAATGTTTTGCGCCATTGGCTCTCAACTTTGAGGTTATGATAATTCATGAAGGCCAGAAAAGGGTTTTCTGGGAGCAGACAATTGTCACAATTTTCTATAGAATTTAAAATTTCCTTTGAACCCCATCTTGTGATTTCAAAGATAGTCTTTTGAATGAATATTGCTGCATTAAATGTTTATTGAATATATAGCATACTATTGAATTAATTTGTACAGGAGTAGTTATTATATATGTGTAAAATAAAGTATGCAGACAATAGTTTATTGTGCAATTCTAAGAAAAATAGAAGACCTCTGAATAATTGAAAAAAATATGCATTTGCAGGTTTCCTATAAAGTGTTTTACACTATGTAGTTTACTTAAATATATATTTATATTTCAAAATATATAAGTCAGAGTTTAAGGCCAGAGGAAATCACTAAAAGAATATTTTTGTTTTGTTTTATTTTTTGCAATTACTGCATGTAAAATTATATTCAAATAATTATATGAAGTATTGCATGTAAAGCATGTAATAAATATTAAACATATCATTAACATTTCTAGTCTCATCCCTGACATTGCGATAAGTGAGGCTATACAATGTATGAAACTTTCAAATCACAGTGTACACATTTTTACCATTACATAAATCAAATGTGAAATTAATATCCAAGTATGTGCTGAAAGTAAGTACCTACCTTTGCTATATTTGGCAGAGAGAACTGATAAAAATTAAATTTGCATACTACAGTTCTCCGTCCTTTTGACTTAATCAAACGAAAGAAATCTGAGACGTATGGTCATAGAGGAAACCATGTGGGAAGTTTTGGAGTTGCAGGCAGAAAAATGTTCTGCACCCTTGTTTTAGGTCTCTCAGATTTTAAAGAGAGCGCCCATTTATATTATAAACTATACTTCAGCCACCTGTTATGCATTTCTTAATGTTGAGTCACTATTTTAAAACTCTGAATTAACGTTAGTTTTACATAATCTTTGAAAGTTACATGGTGACTCTGATTTCTGATAAGTGTACTGGCCAGCTCATTAATATTTTACATTATAAATATATTTAAAGTTTCTATTGTTCCAAAATACTTTCACGGAGAGCTCAACCAAATTGTTTGGACAAATACTTTATTAGCCAAAAAAATGCAGTTTTGGGTTCACCTAAACTATTTGCAAATTCAGGGCAAATAGTTACAACTGAAATGTAACCTCCCCCCTCCAAAAGAAAGCTCCATTTTGTTTTAAAATTTAACTAGATTTATTTAAAACAAACAAACAAATGGGTAAAAAATACCTGAAGAGAAAAACAAAAATATTTGACCTGAAACAAATTTTTTTTCCTTCAGATTTTTCAGTTTGGCCACTGACCTGAAAAATCAACTATTCACTCAGCTCTACTGAGATAGCCACATCACGGAAATATCTGATTGCCTCAAACTTTAATGGATTTACCCTCAGAATATGCCTGTGAAGTAGGGAAGTACGATTATTCCCATTTTACAGATAGCAACCGAGGCATAAAGAAACTAAGTGACTTGCCCAAGGTCACACAGGAAATCTATGGCACAGTAGGGAACTGAACTCAGGTCTCGCAAGTCCTATTTTAGAGCTCCAAAAACTGGACCATTCTTCCTCTCCAATACCCAATAAAAAGTCATACATTGAAGTATGCAGTGACAAATATTTGTTTACTGAGACCTTCAACTAACTATATACTATTGAAGGGAATAATTAATACTTGCGAACTACAAGTTTTCAAGTGGGACAAGTTTTCAAGTGGGACTTAATTTTATCATTCAAGTACAACAAGAAGAAATGTAAAACCATCAACTCACACATGAAAGGCCTAACAAGATATCACAGCCATTATTGAAAATAGTTTGAAAGACTGTAGATCTATAAATCAAACCCTCCATCTCGTAAACTTACAAAATTAAATAGAATCACTGTTTACCTACCATCAGACATGCTTTTTAAAATATGAAGGAAACACATGAGCAGACTTTTGATTTCTGTTTGGTCGAATTTGTCACTTCGAACTACAGAACTTCCGAAAGTGCCACAGTGCTGGTTCTGAGAATAAATAGGAGTACATTTGAGTGAAATATTTTCTTAAACCGTTAAAAACTTAATATTGAATTGCCTTGTTAACTCTTATGAAAAGAGGGGGATCTCAGACTGGAGTAATTAGCTGGATAAGAGCTGACACGGGAGCAGCCTCAGTTAGTCAGAGCACTTGTCCCATGAAGAGAGCCTTCAGAAAGCTCAGTTGCTCTCTGAAGACTTTGTATAAACGTCTCTTAGATGGAGCACCTTTAATGAGTGCTACTCAACACAGGCAGCAGAAATGCTGACCCACGACAGACACTGTTTCAGCATGTAAGTCATGTGTACCCTAAACTCTTGGGAATCTGCCATCAGAGAATCCAAAATAGAGCTGTGGAAAGCAAAATTACTGAGCTGGATATGTATCTGAGACCAAATTAAATATCCAACAGGCATGGAATAAATTAAAATAACTAAAGTGGAACTGAATGTGGAACTAGATACTGTATAATGCTAACTATGGGGAAAACAAAGATTCTGACATCACTGCTGAAGCAGTAGAAAAGGAACTGGGATGAAGCTGAGGTCATGGCTCCATGTAACCGTAATCTGAATCCAGGAAGCATGCATATAAAATTAGCAGTCACTGGTTTTCTAGCAAGCTCAGATTCGATGCTGCAGGAACATACACCTCCTGGAAGCAGGGATCTTTATAGGCAATTTTCAATGGAGAATAAAAAATTGCTCTGGCTTTTTATTAATGAAATCCTTATACAAGTGGTGAAAAATTCAAAGATGCCAAGTGATCTACTGAAAAGAAAGTTAGAAAATCAGTGGATAATTGATAGGACTAAATATTATTCTGGGGAAACATTAACAGCAGCCACATCAAGCAAAACACCGAAATAACCTGAACTGGTAGACTAGGCGGGGATTTTCAAAGGAGTTTAAGAGTCAGGTACCCAAATCCCATTGAAATTCAATGTTTGCCACTTAACTCCCCTAAATTCCTTTGAAAATTCCAGTCCAAAAACCAACTAATTAGCAGAACACTGCAAATTAAGACATTAACAAACATTAACTAAATGTTGGGTGACAGTTTTGCCATTTAGCAGCAGAATACACCTACAGAACATGTTTTCAGTTAAGGAATTTTCTTACTTACTCCAAATATATATTTTCCCCTCAGTCATATATCTTGGAAAAAAGGAAAACAAAATAATGTTTAGACTACTTAAAATAGGCACACCATAGGCTAAGGCCCCCATCCTGCCAACACTTATACCCATGCTTAAATTTAAGCATGTGAGTAGCTCCATTGACTTCAGTGGGTTTACTTGTGTGTTTAAACTGAAGCACATGCATATGCATTTGCAAGATTGGGACCTACGTGCCATTTTAATGAAACTTTTTAGTTGTTTTGGTATTTGATCCATCATATTTACAGCAGGTATAAAATGCTACAAAGCTGTGGCAAAACTCTACTGACCACACTCTTCACCCAGAGTCTTAACTATATCAAGTACAAAAACCAAAATACTACTTGTAACTGAAGAGAGAGCGCAAAATGCAACATTTTCTCTGGTAAAGCTGGAATTGTCAGAAGTGAAAAGTCCACTGTAACACGGCTGTTCTTTGCTAAGTGGCAATTTTCTTCTTCATCTTCACTAAAGCGCATAGCATGAGCAGAATGCCTCCTGCGAAGTTTCTCCCTCTGCCACACAAAGGTGGGTTAGGGTCAAGTGGAAAAAAAGTTAACATATGTTGTGAAACGCACAACAAGGTCTAAAAAAATTAAGTGTTAACATCAGCTAAAATCAGACATGAATGAATACCTCACAGTTACGGCAGCTTTTTGATTTGTAATTGGCTTAAAGTAAAATGATTTAAAACACTCAGATCAATCTAGCAGTGTCCTCCACTTGGCATAGGTGGGAGTCTTAACAATTTAATTATATCTGTTCTAAACAGATTTAGTTAAATGGTGCACAAATGGTATGAAGATTAGCCCTTACTCACTTTTGAAAATCCCACTCTAGGTGATTTGGGATCATTCCTACTGAAAATCAGTGGGACTTTTACTCCTATGTCGCTTACGTACTTTTGAAAATCCCACCCTAAATTTTCTGTTCTGCTTTATTGAATGCAAAACTTAAGATGTTTCTTTTAGTAGATCAGAGTGCCCTTATCCAGCACAGAAAACAGTAATAACTATTTTCTAAAAATGTTTCTTTTAATAAAAACATCTGTTCACATATTCTATAAATTATTTTGATGATGTATGCAGTGCAAGATAGCTAGTCCACATGGTAACTACTTTTTATTTTGCAATTAACAATTTCATGTATCGTAACACTGTCAAATGATGTTATTTCATGTTTTTATCAGTGCTGACATTCAGAATGCAATTCAACTCCTAAGGGAGTTAGTGCAAGACGACTTCTATTGACTCCAATGGGAGCTGGACTGATTTCTTACTATGTAGTAGACGGTTTCCTAATGACATTGAATTACATTTGTTAACGTGAAGACTTAATTATTTTTTACCTTGTCAAGAGAATTGTTCTTGTCACTGTGTCTTTCTGGGAAGCTGTTTCCGGAATCTGTACTTATAAGAGACCCTCTTGAGTCAGCATGTCTTACACAATTAACATTTGGAGTCGATGAGGTATATGGGGAAGCTAAATAAAAACATGAAAGACACACATATGAGAGAGAAAATACTATAGAGATTACTAATGGAGGACTATTTTCAAAGTTCAGTGCAAATTTTTAAAAAGTTAAGTCTGTCTTCTTTCAGTAAAGTTGATAAAATCTTAATTGCAATGCATTTAAAAAAGAGCCTTGTCGCTAAAAGCTGCATAGTGTAATCAAGCTCTAGAGGTGTGCATACCCATGTGTCTGAGCCTGGAATCATTTAGCCAGCAGCATCTGTTAGAGGCTGCACATTTGGCCTGCATACCCTCCTGCCCCGCAGCCCATGGGCATAAAGGATGGAGTACCGCAAATGCCACTCAGTTCCTTCACCAATACTGAAATCCAGAAGGAGGACTCTATGCCAGTGGGGAAGAAGAGCCATAGTGCAGTCCATGTGGACAAAGGCATCTTAAAGAACTGCAGCTACTGTGAGGTAAGTAATCTCTTTCTTCTTTGAGCATTTCTCCACACAGACTATCTAAATGATGACTGCAAGACAGCCCTGCCAAACTGAGCATCTGGTCGAGAAGCTGTGTTAGTAAAATGTATAAGTAGAATGCCATGTAGGTGCTCTACAGAGTTCCAAGACAGGAGCACCTCTAACACATCCTGAGAGATGTTGCTTGATCCCTGCGGAGTGCACCCTAATTGAAAAGGGAACGGGAAACTTTTTCACAGTATAAGAAACCTAAACACAGAAATTTTGGATGTGATCTAAGCATAAAACTCTGTCCTTATAGACAACCACATACGGAGACCCAGCCATCAAAACTTGTGGGCTTGTCTTCATGTACAGCACTACAGGGGTGTAGCTGCGCTGCTGTTGCTCTTAAGTGAAGATGCTCCTGTGCCAATGGGAAAGCTAAGTTAATCCACCTCTCCAAAAGGGAGGAGCTATGTCAACGGGAGATGCTCCCCTGTGGACATAGCGCTGTCTACATGGGGGGTTAGCCCAGTATACCGATGTCACTCAGGGGGCATGGATTTTTCACACCCCTCAGTGATGCAGTTATACTGACATAGATGTGTAGTGTAGAGCTGGTCTGCAACTCCATCAGAATACATGCTGAAGTGACAGCCACTAAAAATTCTGCCTTAATAGAAAAGTGTTACAAAGAACATGTTAAAGGTTGGAAAGAAGGCTCCATTAAAGACATTAATACCATATTCAAGCACAAGAAAGGAAAGGAATCTAACCAGGGTTAACAAATGAACCAGCCCCTTTAAGGGCTTGGAAATTGTAGAGTTAATAGTTGAGAAAAAAACAAAAACAAAAAAACCCCTGAATAGCCACTTAACCGAGCAATAAAAAAACCTATAAACAGCTGCTGAATGCACTTTAACAGAACTGAGAAACCACAACGTTTCAAGGATAATAGATTGTCTAAAATAGTTGAGACAGAAGAGTTCTCTGACTAGATCATACTGAAAAATGCCTCCACTTACATATAGATATATACACACACACCTGTCTTGTAGAGGCTTTCCTAACAGGAATGAAGACTTGAATAGCCAGTGAGCAGTACTTCTCAAGCAGAGTCAGCCAGCTAGCCTCCATGCTGTCAAGTGCAGAGTTTTTGGGTCTGAGTCCAGCACCAGTCTCTGATTTTAAGAAAGGATATTTGGAAAGATGGGGAACCAAAGACGGACAAACTGAAAGGTGAATTATATTGGGAAACCAAAACTGATGGGCCCAAGTCGGAGCTTGTCCTGAGCCTTACCCTGACAAACTTTTCTGAGAATTAACAGGATGAGGAGAAAAAAAGGCAAAACATGCTGTATGATCCCACAGAATCAGATCTGCATCTGCAAAAGACTTTGGACTCATTCCTCCTATTGAGCAATGTATGGAATATTTCTTATCATATGTAGCAAATATGTCCATTGAGGGAACTTCCCAATCCTGAAACATTGGATTCAAAATGGAGTCTTTTAGCTCCCATTCATTGCAGATGGAGTCTTTCCTGCTCAGATCATCTGTCCTAAATTGTCCTGTACGCCTGGGTAGACGAAATGCCAACAGGTTGATATGATGACTACACCATTCCACAAGAGAATTGATTACCAATAGAGGCGAAGATCTTGCAACCGTCAAATGTTTATATAATTCATTGCTGTCTTATTATCTGTTAGGATCTGAACAGTGGTGTTCTGGAGCATGGACAGACACGCTTTGCAAGGTAGAAGAATGGCTCTCAACTCCAATATGTTTAACTGCAATTCCTCCTGGGACCATAGGCTGTGGGCCTGAAATTTGCCTAGGTGTAAACTCCATCATTGCTTGGATGTATCCTTGAGAGTAGTCTGATGGAGAAGCTGAAAGAAAAAACTCACTGGGACACACAAAGGTGAGTCCATCCACCAATGAAGAGATGCCAGCACCTTTGGAAGTATCACTACAAGAAGGCATAGTTTGTATCTGACTGGGTGATAAACTGGTCTTCATAGAATCATAGAATATCAGGGTTGGAAGGGACCCCTGAAGGTCATCTAGTCCAACCCCCTGCTCAAAGCAGGACCAATTCCCAGTTAAATCATCCCAGCCAGGGCTTTGTCAAGCCTGACCTTAAAAACCTCTAAGGAAGGAGATTCTACCACCTCCCTAGGTAACGCATTCCAGTGTTTCACCACCCTCTTAGTGAAAAAGTTTTTCCTAATATCCAATCTAAACCTTCCCCACTGCAACTTGAGACCATTACTCCTCGTTCTGTCATCTGCTACCATTGAGAACAGTCTAGAGCCATCCTCTTTGGAACCCCCTTTCAGGTAGTTGAAAGCAGCTATCAAATCCCCCCTCATTCTTCTCTTCTGCAGGCTAAACAATCCCAGCTCCCTCAGCCTCTCCTCATAACTCATGTGTTCCAGTCCCCTAATCATTTTTGTTGCCCTTCGCTGGACTCTCTCCAATTTATCCACATCCTTCTTGAAGTGTGGGGCCCAAAACTGGACACAGTACTCCAGATGAGGCCTCACCAATGTCGAATAGAGGGGAACGATCACGTCCCTCGATCTGCTCGCTATGCCCCTACTTATACATCCCAAAATGCCATTGGCCTTCTTGGCAACAAGGGCACACTGCTGACTCATATCCAGCTTCTCGTCCACTGTCACCCCTAGGTCCTTTTCCGCAGAACTGCTGCCTAGCCATTCGGTCCCTAGTCTGTAGCTGTGCATTGGGTTCTTCCGTCTTAACCACCCCTGAAGGGGGCAAAGGTGCAGTCTTGCATACAAAGTCACAACATCAACACTTCTGGGAGAAGGAATCAGAGCAGATCTGTATTAGATTTCTTTTGTCAAACTGAGATGTTGATAAAGCTAAAATTTATAATAAATATCTTCCAAGCTGAATACAAATGTTCTCAGGGGCAGCAAACTTTGATAGTCTGGGAACAAGTGAACAGAGAGATTTTTCAATCCCTGAGTTAAATTAGAAAAAGTATTGTTAAACCACATAAAGGATATCTGTAAGAACAGCCACTTCAGGAAGACCAAGTTTATACTAGATTGTGGGGAATCTTGAGGTATGATGTTACTGAGGGAAGTATCAAGAACAGATGCCCTGCCTCCGGACCCCCACCCCTGCACCCAAACCACCCCACTACTGAGCTCCATGCACTCAAATCCTTACCCTTACGAGCCTCACTCCCCTGCACCACCCTGAGCCCCCACATCAAGACCCCCATGCTACTGACCCCCAATTATCTGCACCCAGACCCCCAAGGGGGCTCCAGATGCAGAGCTTGAGGGTCAATGGGGTGGGGTTTGGTGGGGATGTCTGAGTATAGGAAGTCTGGATGCATGGGGGTTGGGCAGATGGGGAAGCAGTTCCCTGTATAGTGACCCCTTCCCGCCGCAGCTGAGGAGCAATGGGGACAGAAAGCAGGGGAGGATGCTGAGCTTCCTGCAGCTGGGGGAGGTTTCTGGGGGTGGGTGTGACACAGCCCTAGCCACTCCTTGCAGGCGAAGAGGAAGTCCTGTCCTCTCCTGCCTCCAGCCCAGCTGGGACAAGCAGCTGATCCTGGCTCAGGGTAGGAGCTATTGGCTGGGGTCTACCTTTCCGCCAGCTGGTGCATGACTGCTCTTGCAGCTTCCCTTTGCTTCCCTGTCAGAAAGTCATTTTTCTGCGGGGAAGCAAAGAAATCTACGGGGACATGAATTACAGTGGCGCAGAATTCCCTCAGTAGTAAATATTAGAGGCTCAACATCAAGCTATCCTGATGCAGAGGAAAGATAAGAAGTGCCACAAGAGGCTGAAGTGACTGTTGAAGAACTTTTTTTAGCTACCTAAAACTCAAAAGGGATACATAAAAGGAAATCGAAGGAGGGACATGTCATCACAGAGGTATACATGGGAATAGCAGCAGTATGTAGGGACAAAATCAGGAAAGCCAAGGCAAAGAATGAGTTATAGCTGGCAAAAGATGTTAGAGACAACAGGAAGGGGTTCTTCAAATGTGTCAAACTAAAAAGAAAGATCAAGGACAGTGCGGGTCTGCTGCTCATTGGAGAGAGTGGGCTGGTAACAGAAGATGATAGGAAGGTAGAGCTGCTCAATGCCTACTTTGCTTCAGTCTTCTCACAAAAAATAATATGTGACCAAAGGACTACTGAAGTTACCATAGGCAATAAAGGGGAAGGGATGCAGATCGCGATACGTAAAGAACACGTGAGAAATCTTCTGACTAATTTAAATGAATTCAAATCAATGGGATTGGATGCTACTCATCCAACAGTACTGAAGGAATTAGCTGAAGAAATCTCAGAGCCACTGAGATATTTACAAACTCATGGATGACAGGAGAAGTCCGAGAGGTCTGGAGACCTAATGTAGTGCCCATCTTTTAAAAGGGGGAAAAGGAGAAGCCAGGGAACTACAGACCAGTGACCCTGACTTTGATACCTGGGAAGCTACTACTCAATGTATAAAACATTAAATTTGCAAATACCTGGAAGATGAAGGAGTAATCACTAGCAGCCAGCATGGATTTACCAAGAATAAATAATTCCAAATCAGCTTGATTTCCTTCTTTGATAGGGTATCTCATTTGGTGGATAGGGGAATTGTGGTGGGCATAATATAACCTGGACTTCAGCAAGGCTTTTGACACAGTCCCACATAACATTCTGAAAAGCAAGCTGGAGAAATGTGGGCAGAACTACCATTAAGTCGATACATAATTGGTTAAACAACCACAAACAAAGAGTAGCTATTAATGGAATGAGGTCAGATTGGAGGGAGATCTCAAGTGGGGTTCCACAGGGATCTGTTCTGGGTCTGGTGTTATTTCACTTCTTTATTAATGACCTGGATGTAGGTGTAGAGAGCATACTGATCAAGTCTGCAGATGACACAAAACTAGGGGGATTGCCAATACTTTGGAGGATAGACCTAAAATTCAGAGGGATCTTGATAAATTGGAGAACTGGGATATAGACAACAACATGAAATTCAAGACAAATGTAAAGTGGTACGCTTAGGGAAGAAAAACCAAAGGAACAAATACAGAATGAGGGGAAACTGGCTTGGCAGCAGCACTGCTGAGATAGATCTGGGAGTTGTGATGGATCACAACCTCAACATGAGCCAGCAATGTGATGCTGTTGCAAGAAAAGCAACTGCAATTTTAGGTTGCATTAAGAGAGGCATAGCATGCAAGTCACAGGAGGTGATAGTACCACTTTACTTGGAGCTGGTTAGGCCTGAGCTGGAATACTGAGTCCAGTTGTGGTCAACGACATATAGAAAGGATGTAGAGAAACTGGAAAGGATACAGAGGCGAACAACAAAGACAATCAAAGGGATGGAATGCAAGCCATATGAGCAAAGACTGAAGGAACTGGGTATGTTAAGTTTGGAAAAGAGGAGATTAAGGGGGGATATGAGAGCAGTCTTCAGATATTTGAAAGGCTGCCATAAAAAAGATGGATAAAAGTTGTTCTCTTCTGCCACAGAGGGCAAGGCAAGAGACAATGGGTTCAAACTGCAGCATAGCAGATTTAAATTTAATTTCTGGAAAAAATTCCTAACTGTAAGAACAGCAGGACAATGGAACAAACTCCCTCGGGAGGTTGTGGGAGCTTTTTCACTGAAAACTTCAAAGGAGGCTGTATAGCCATCTGTCTTGGATGGTTTAGACACAATAAATCCTGCATCCTGGCAGTGGGTTAGACTAGATGACCCTTGAGGTCCCTTTTAACCCTGTGATTCTATGATTCCCAAAATAATCTGAAACTAGCTGTGGGGAGCCAGGAAATACACCTATGGCACATAAAATGGGAAAACAATTGTGGAAGCAAACAAGTAGTAATTCATCTAAATGACTATCTTCTATCATTATCTCCTGAAAGTGGGGATTTGGCACCCATCCCCAGGAAGGGACAAGACTCAGCGCTGCTTCCTCTTTTCTCCTCAGCAGCATAAAAAAAGAGGCAGGCAAAACCTGATGGTTTAGGTGCCAAAAATTCCAAGTCCATTTAGGCAGAACTCACGCTCCCCACAGCTATCTGGCAGGTTTCAGGGTAGCAGCTGTGCTAGTCTGTATTTGCAAAAAGAAAAGAAGGACTTGTGGCACCTTAGAGACTAACAAATTTATTTGAGCATAAGCTTTCGTGAGCTACGGCTCACTTCATCGGATGCATTCAGTGGAAAATACAGTGGGGAGATTTATATACACAGAAAACGTGAAACAATGGGTGTTACCATACACACTGTAATGACAGTGATCAGGTAAGGTGAGCTATTACCAGCAGGAGAGCAGGGGAAGGGGGGAGACGACCTTTTGTAGTGATAATCAAGGTTGGCCATTTCCAGCAGTTGACAAGAACGTCTGAGGAACAGCGGGGGCGGGGGGCAGGAATAAACATAGGGAAATAGTTTTACTTTGTTTAATGACCCATCCACTCCCAGTCTTTATTCAAGCCTTCCACACAAACTTCCTCGTGGCTGGACTTTACAAAAACTAGACAAGCCATTTACAACACACACTTTGCTTCTCTACAGAAGAAAAAGGACACTAAACTATCTAAACTACTACATGCCACAAGGGGCCACAACAGTGGTTCTCTTAACCCACCCAGCAATATTGTTAATCTATCCAACTATACTCTTAGCTCAGCAGAAGAATCTGACCTATCTCGGGGCTGCTCCTTCTGCCCCTCCACACCCATGAACGTGATACAGTTCTGTGGTGACCTAGAATCCTATTTTCGATGTCTCCGACTCAAGGAATATTTCCAACACACCTCTGAACAACATACTAACCCACAGAGACCTTCCTACCAAGACCACAAAAAGAAGGATTCTGGGTGGACTCCTCCTGAAGGTCGAAACAACAGACTGGACTTCTACATAGAGTGCTTCTGCCAACGTGCACGGGCTGAAATTGTGGAAAAGCAGCATCACTTGCCCCATAACCTCAGCTGTCGGGAACACAATGCCATCCACAGCCTCAGAAACAACTCTGACATCATAATCTAAAAGGCTGACAAAGGAGGTGCTGTCGTCATCATGAATAGGTTGGAAAATGAACAAGAGGCTGCTAGGCAGCTCTCCAACACCACTTTCTACAAGCCATTACCCTCTGATCCCACTGAGGGTTACCAAAAGAAACTACATCATCTGCTCAAGAAACTCCCTGAAAAAGCACAAGAACAAATCCGCACAGACACACCCCTGGAACCCTGACCTGGGGTATTCTATCTGCTACCCAAGATCCATAAACCTGGAAATCCTGGATGCCCCATCATCTCAGGCATTGGCACACTGACAGCAGGATTGTCTGGCTATGTAGACTCCCTCCTCAGGCCCTACGCTACCAGCACTCCCAGCTGTCTTCAATACACCACTGACTTCCTGAGGAAACTACAATCCATCGGTGATCTTCCTGAAAACACCATCCTGGCCACTATGGATGTAGAAGCCCTCTACATCAACATTCCACACAAAGATGGACTACAAGCCATCAGGAACACTATCCCCGATAATGTCACGGCTAACCTGGTGGCTGAACTTTGTGACTTTGTCCTCACCCATAACTATTTCACATTTGGGGACAATGTATACCTTCAAATCAGCGGCACTGCTATGGGTACCCGCATGGCCCCACAGTATGCCAACATTTTTATGGCTGACATAGAACAACGCTTCCTCAGCTCTCGTCCCCTAATGCCCCTACTCTACTTGCGCTACATTGATGACATCTTCATCATCTGGACCCACAGAAAAGAAGCCATTGAGGAATTCCACCATGATTTCAACAATTTCCATCCCACCATCAACCTCAGCCTGGACCATTCCACACAAGAGATCCACTTCCTGGACACTATGGTGCTAATAAGCGATGGTCACATAACCACCACCCTATACCGGAAATCTACTGACCGCTACGCCTACCTACATGCCTCCAGCTTTCATTCAGACCACACCACACGATCCATGTCTACAGCCAAGCTCTACAATACAACTGCATTTGCTCCAACCCCTCAGACAGAGACAAGCACCTACAAGATCTCTATTAAGCATTCTTACAACTACAATACCCACCTGCTGAAGTGAAGAAACAGATTGACAGAGTCAGGTGAGTACCCAGAAGTCACCTACTACAGGACAGGCCCAACAAAGAAAAGAACAGAACGCCACTAGCCATCACCTTCAGCCCCCAACTAAAACCTCTCCAACGCATCATCAAGGATCTACAACATATCCTGAAGGATGACCCATCACTCTCACAGATCTTGGGAGACAGGCCAGTCCTTGCTTACAGACAGCCCCCAAATCTGAAGCAAATACTCACCAGCAACCACGCACCACACAACAGAACCACGAACCCAGGAACCTATCCTTGCAACAAAGCCCGTTGCCAACTGTGTCCACATATCTATTCAGGGGAAGCCATCATAGGGCCTAATCACATCAGCCACCCTATCAGAGGCTCGTTCACCTGCACATCTACCAATGTGATATATGCCATCATGTGCCAGCAATGCCCCTCTGCCATGTACACTGGCCAAACTGGACAGTCTCTACGTAAAAGAATCAATGGACAAATCAGACATCAAGAATTATAAGATTCAAAAACCAGTCGGAGAACACTTCAATCTCTTTGGTCACTCGATTACAGACCTAAAAGTGGCAATTCTTCAACAAAAAAATCTTCAAAAACAGACTCCAATGAGAGACTGCTGAATTGGAATTAATTTGCAAACTGGATACAATTAACTTAGTCTTGAATAAAGACTGGGAGTGGATGGGTCATTACACAAAGTAAAACTATTTCCCCATGTTTATTCCCCCCCCCGCTGTTCCTCAGACATTCTTGTGATTATCAAAGTGGACCATTTCCAGCAGTTGACTACAAAATGCACTACCCACCCCCCCAGCTCTTCTGCTGGTAATAGCTCACCTTACCTGATCACTCTCCATACAGTGTGTATGGTAACACCCATTGTTTCATGTTCTCTGTGTATATAAATCTCCCCACTGTATTTTCCACTGAATGCATCCGATGAAGTGAGCCGTAGTCCACGAAAGCTTATGCTCAAATAAACTGGTTACTCTCTAAGGTGCCACAAGTCCTCCTTTTCTTTTCACAGCTATCTGGCAGTCTCTTATGAAGCGTAGCAGCAGCAATTTAAGTTTAGAGTCTTCATACTGAACAAGAGGTGGACAAAATCAAAGATGTGCCTGAACGTACTTCTATAAATTAGGGCTGTCCATTAATCGCAGTTAAGTCATGCGATTAATCGCAGTTTTAATTGCGCTGTTAAACAATAGAATACCAGTTGAAAGTTATTAGATATTTATGGGTGTTTTTCTACATTTTCAAATATATTGATTTAAATTACAACACGGAATACAAAGTGTATAGTGCTCACTTTATATTATTTTTTCTTGCAAATATTTGCACTGTAAAAATGATAAAAGAAATAGTTTTTTCAGTTCACCTCACGCAATTTCTTTTTTGTGGAAGTGCAATTTACAAATGTAGATTTTTTTTGTTATACAACTGCACTCAAAAACAAAACAATGCAAAACTTTAGAGCCTACAAGTCCACTCAGTCCTACTTCTTGTTTAATAATTGCTAAGACAAACAAGTTTATTTATATATATGGGAGATAATGCTTCCCACTTCTTATTTATATCACCATAAAGTGAGAACAGGCGTTCACATGGGACTTTTGTACCTGGCATTGCAAGGTATTTACCTGCCAGATATGCTAAACATTTGTATGCCCCTTCATGTTTCGGACACAATTCCAGAGGACATGCTTCCATGCTGATGACACTCGTTAAAAAAATAATGCTTTAATTAAATTTGTTATTGAACCCCTTAGGGGAGAATTGTATATCTCCGGCTCTGTTTTACCCACATTCTGCCATATATTTCATGTTATAGTAGTCACGGATGACGACTCATCAGGCTGTTAATTTTAAGAACACTTTCGCTGAAGATTTGACAAAAGGCAAAGAAGGTACTACTGTGAGATTTCTAAAGATAGCTACAGGACTCCAAGGTTTAAGAATCTGAAAAGCCTTCCAAAATCTGAGAGGGATGAGGTGTGAAGTATGCTTTCAGACATCTTAAAAGATCAACACTCCAATAAAGAAACTACAAAACTCGAACCACCACTGCTGGTGGCATCTGACTCAGATGATGAAAATGAACATGCATCGGTCTACAGTGCTTGGATGGTTATTGAGCTGAACCTGTCATCAGCATGGACATGTCCTCTGATATAGTGGGTGAAGCATGAAGGGACATATGAATCTTCAGCACATTGGGCATGTAAATATCTTGCGATGCTGGCTGCAACAGTGCCATGCGAATTTCTGTTCTCACTTTCAGGTGATATTGTGAACAACAAGCAGACAGCATTATTTCCTGCAAATGTAAACAAGCTTGTTTGTCTGAGCGACTGGCTGAACAAGAAATAGGACTGAGTAGACTAATAGGCTCTAAAGTTTTACATTGTTTTATGTTTGAATGCAGTTATTTTTTGTACATAATTCTACATTTGTAAGTTCAGCTTTCATCATAAAGAGACTGCACTACAGTACTTGATTAGATGAACTGAAAAATACTTTTTTTACAGTGCAAATATTTGTAATAAAAAATAAATATAAACTGAACACTGTACACTTTGTATTCTGTGTTGTAACTGAAATCAATATATTTGAAAATGTAGAAAAACATCCAAAAATATTGAATACATTTCACTTGGTATTCTATTGCTTAATAGTGCGATTAATCATGATTCATTTTTTTAATCGCTTGACAGCCCTACTATAAATATAAATAAGTTACACTGAATTGGCGGAGATATGGCTATACCAGAATGGATCTATATTCATATACTTTTGCCTGCCCTCCAGACTCAGAAACCCCACATAGGACAACTGGCGGAAGTGATGTCCTTTACATTCTTACTTTCATGACTGGCAGTTTATCTGTGTTTCATCCAAGAAAGGAGCTCTCACTTACTTGACTGGAATGATTAAACCTTTTCATAGTATATGTTTTCAAAATGTGATGACACTAAGACTTAAAGTTTATTTTAGTAAAGAAAGAAGAGAAAACTAGTCAGAATTTTTTAAAAAAAGTATTACCAATGCCAGAGATAACACCAAACAGATCTTTGTGGAGGTTGTTATCCGAAGTGTTTCCTGATTTTTGTGGTGTTACTAAAGGATTTGCAGCTGGCATACTAAGTGGTTCATCTTTTACACTCTGTTCAGAAAATAAAAACAAATTATTATAATGTACATTTTGTGACATTCCAAAATTAGTGTGTGCGCACATTACATCTCTCTCTCCCTGTCCCGCAGGAATGTGATATCAGATGTTTTTAAAAGTCAAGGGTGACAAAGTATATGCCACAGCACACTGAAACAAACATGGGATACTGAACGTTACCTCTAACATGTCAATATGTTTACTTCAATACTGCACACAGTTGGGTATATACTTTTTAGAATGACTTTATTTAGACTTGCCTTACTTTTGTTTACAACATCCAGAAATTTCTCCTTCTCCTGAAAATGTATTGTGAACGTCTCTTTTTTGTTTCACTTGGTAATTTTTATGTCATTGACTGAATTAGGTAATAAAAGAGTCCATCGACATGGGCTGTCTGCTGAGTACCAACAAAGACTCCTGTCTTTGTCTTCATTTTAACAACTACAGCCCCAGTCCTCCTAATATTTATGTATGTGATTAACTTTATGTATTTGAGTAGCACCATTGACTTCAAGCATGTTAACGCTAGCGGGATCAGGGTCTATAATAGCAAAAATGCAAGCTGTTGATGTAGTTAGCAGGACAGCTCAAACACTAATGCCCAATTTCTGAATAAAAAAGTAGAGAAGCAAATTTTTTTTGTTGTAAATACTTTTTTTGAAAAGGAAAATGTCTATATGATCATGATTTGGGGTCATTTTCATGATTTCCATGCCTTCTGTGAAATCGTCATTTACATAGGGCCCTAATCATAATGCATATGCAAAAGAGAGCCTAATTAAGCTAGCAAAGACAACCATAATTCTGGCATTATCTAATTTCTAAGTTTGACTTTGTAACCTTAATGTTCTTTTCACCTTTTTTTGTGTGCAGCTGTAAATAGGCAATTGATTTTTTTTAAAAAAAGAAATGAACATATATACATACTAAACCCAACGCTGCATTTCCCGTGCACCTAAAATTCTAATAAACTTTTATGGAAATTTGGAGTGAGCAAAATACAGGAACATGACCACTGTGGTCTACAAAGAGCAAACAAATCAATACCATTTCTTTGTCCTTCTGACATAAATGAGGTGGTGACATGGCTTGAGGTCTCTTCTGCTCTGGCTATCCCTGGTGGCATAACAGTCGCTACGGGGCCATTACAAGCTTATTTTAGATAGAGCAGCCATAAGGCTGGTCTAATTTATGCTCAGGACTGAGCTAGCTTGCTACAGACCCCAGGATATATGAAATACAATGGTGATTTAAGTGCACCTTGTTTGGACCCAAGGATCTAGTCCATAGCATTCAGCTTGCCATATGCACATTATTGAATATATTCTGCTAAAAATAACTCAATGTCAAATAATAAAGAGGCTCACTTACGCTGCTGGAAGGATTAACAGGAAAAGGTGACACGTCCTTGACATTAATTCGCTGGACATTTTCTAGCAGCAGTCCAAACACTGGCAGATACAAAGTGGCTATTCTTGCTTGATGGCTCTGAACAAAGATTCATGGTTCTTGTTAAATAATGAAACCAGTGATTTAAAAAACTAACAAAACAACCCATCAATGCGAATGTTTCTTCTACTGTTCTTCCCCTAACTATAGAACCCAATATTCAGCATTAGGGAAGATATGCTAAATCAGGGTCTAGGATAGAGGTCCCCAAACTGTGGGGCACACAGACAAGGGGGGCATGGAGGAACTTCCAGGGGTCATTGCAGGGCCCGGGCCAGTCCCCACAGAGGGCAAGGAAGGAGTGCCACCCAGCTCTGCTCCAGTCCCACCCCCAGCCATGTTCCTGGCTCCTGGCCCTGGGCTTGGCCCCGTCCTCAACCTTAGTGCACTCCAATCCGGATCCCGACCCTGTCTCCAGCCTTGGCTGCTGCTCCATTCCTCACCTGGGGCCAAGGCTGGGGCCGGGGCTGGGAGCAGAGCCGCTCCTGGCCTCAGGCCTGGCTGCCAGCCCCCACCGCTACAGCTCTGCTCCTGTCCCTGCCCACAGCCGTGGCCCTGCTCCCATCCCCAGCCCCCTGTCTACATCCCTCCCCGACCCCCTGAGCCATGGCCCCGCCCCAGCCCTGGCTCTGGGGTGGTGTGCACAGGGGTAAGGGAAGGCACAACCCTCAAAAGTTTGGGGACTGCTGGTCTAGAACATGTATTCATTAGCATACAGATATACAATGGTGACCACTAAGTATTTATTATTCAACAATGAATACTGCAACTAAAATTTATAGGTCAAGGAATTTGTTCTTTACTATTTCAACATGCCACTGGAGAACAAAATGATACGTGCTTGAAACTAAATACACAGGAAGGGTCAAAATTAAAATGATGCAAATTTAAGAAGTCCATCAGAACTGCAATTACAAAATCATGGATGCTTCACCCAGTGGCAGATTAATGATTTTGCTGCCCCTAGGCCCAGAAATAATTGCCCCCACCCAGCAGCTCCCTCACCCCAGCTCACCTCCACTCCGCCTCTACCTCCTCCCCTAAGCATGCCACCAGGTCCTGCTTCTCCCTGCTCCTTGCCAGTGCTTGTGCACGAAACAGCTTCGTGAAGGAGGGGGGAAGAAAGGGGGGAAACGCGGCGCACTCAGGAGAGGAGGCGGGGCTGGGGTGGGGATTGGGGAAGGGGACCAATAGGGGCAGGGAGGGGTGGAGTTGGGGTGGGGACGGAGGGAGTGAACCAGCACCTGGGGAAGCAGTCTCCGGCTGCTATTATAAATTTGCCGCCTCTGCAAATTTGTCGGCCTAGGCGTTAATATGCCGCTGGCTTCACCACAACACAAGGCCCTCCAAATTTAGAAAACACCAGGAAACTCCAAAGTCATCCAATGTTTACTACAACTGGCAATTCCACTTTATGTTAACTAGTTGTCCTTCTAATAGATCATGGAAGGACTAGCCAAAATTAGTTGAATATTAATAATGGCTAATAGTAATTACAAATAAATAAGTTAAAAAGCAATTTTGAGCAAATAAGAAAATCTGACTACATCTGTCTACATTGTAATTTGCTTAAAGGTAATGTGCAGTTATTTTAATAAGTATATTTTTACCATAATTAAAAAATGAAAACACAAATCAGTTTTCAGAACCCAATGTTTGTATCAATATCTATCAGCTATATACTAACTATATCACTGTAGATACACTTATTTTCTGTTGATACTTCATTTGCAAATTAACAGTATTTTCCCAACCATAAAACCTGAAAATGTATATACCTAAACTTTTTAATTTCCTAATTGTTGAAGTGTAGTAATCTTACCCTGGAAGCATATCTGTCATCAAAAGAATGCTTTATCATCAAATTCTTGAGCACACTAATTGCAATCTGCCGGATGTCTCTGAATTCTTGTAATGCATTTCCCACCTCCCGCAGGAGCAGTCCCACTAAGAAGTGATTCTTGCAAAATTCATCTGTTAATGAATAGTCGAGCTGGAGGTCTGAAAGTAGAGTATAAGCTGTAGTTTAGGAGGATGCAATTAATTTGCCAATGAACATAAGCATGGACTTCCCCTTTTTTCATGCTTAGTTGCAAAAACAGTTTAGACGTGGCTTGTTCAAAAACCCACTTTGCCTCAAAACTGTGTGGCTTTGTCAGGCAGACATCTGTCATATATACTATGTGTTCGTTCAACATGTAGGTATTAGACAGTTAGTGAAATACAAAACTACCATAGCTTTAAGTATAATTTTATGAAAACTAGTAACAATGAACATTAAGAGTAAAAAACGGTTACCTCCCTTCTCATAACTGTTTTTCTTCAAGATGTGTTGCTCATGTCCGTTCCAAGTAGGTGTGTGCATGCCGCATGCACAGTTGTCGGTACCTGTCAGGTTGGCTATGGAGCCTCCTGCAGTCATGCCTTCATGGTGGCGTATATATGCCCCTGACGACACGCAACAGCCTCAGTTCCTTCTTACCAGAGTACTCCAACAGAGGGGTAGGTGGGTGAGTCTTGGATAGATCTACTAAAGGCCTCCTTGCACTGCTGATATTTGACAAGCGAAACTTCAGCTTGTCATTAATCAAGTTTAATGACATTAATCAACCGTTCTGACCTTCCAGCTTGCCATGTTCGCCCTGCACCACAACTTCCAGTTCAGAGCCATGGTCAGCTCTATCATCTAACCCGGTGCTGACCTCCCTGCTGGCCTGGGTGCTGCAGGGTGGTATGCAGTCCCTGGGTGGTAAAGCAGCCCGACCCTCCAAGGCGACGGACCAGGAACATCTGGAGATAGACCACTGGGCCTGATGGTACACCTCTGCAGACCAGAAGGGTCATTGTGCTGGAACCTGCCACTGCACTGGCCAAGGCATCATGGCAAGGATCTGTCCCACATCCTGCCTATGACGGTGCCGCTCTGACCAGTGCCGGCTGTGTCTGGAGATGTAGGACTCCACTTCTGAGTCCGAAGACAGACTCCAAACATGGAAACCACAGAGGTACCGAGGAGAAGGTGACCGGTCCTGCCACATGGCCGGTTTGCCTCTAGATGGCACTGCACTACAATGCGGTGACGGAGGTTTTAGAACCGGTGCTCCCTCTCTTCTGGCAGGGGACTGTGGTACCATCAAGGCTATCAGGTCCCTGGCTGCCTCAAAGGTGTATGGAGTGGAGGGAAGGTCCAGTTGCGCCACATGGCATTACCTGACAGGGGACTCCACGGGCACCAGACCCCTCTGTGGGGTTTAAGTCACTGGTGCTGCCCCTTGCAGCGCATGTGCTGAGTGCCCCAGCATGCGACACACTTCACTAGTGCTTTCATGCCCAGACCATCTTGTTCCGGGCGAGCACCCCTGTCCGTCTTCTTGTGCCTCTTGCCAGGCACCGGCAAGTGGGAGTGTGCTGGGCTAGCAGAGTGAGCTTCGTTGCTGGAGAATAGCAGTGCCGAGGGGTATTGGGTACAGAATCTTTCCTTTGCACCATAGTCTCTCTAAGTGAGGCCAGCGCACTCTGCACTGAAGTTCTGGGTGCTGGATACAAGTGGCCTGGGGCCGGCTGGGGATGAAGAGCTGCTTTCATGAGCAGTTGCTTCAGTCTGAAGTCCCTCTCCTTTTTGGTCCTAGGGTGAAAACCTCTGCAGATCCTGCAGCGATCCGTCTGATGGGTTTCGCCTAGGCACTTTAAACAGGAATCGTGTGGATTGCCTTTTGGCATGGGTTTGTGGCAGGACCCACACAGCTTCAAATTTTGGGTCCAAGGCATGCCCTGGTCCTGGGGAAGGGAATCGAGGTGGGGGCGGGGGGAGAACCCCCAACAAAAACTTACTAACTAATCTAAAGTACTACACAAACACTGACTCTAATCCAACTATTTACAGAAATTGAACAAGAGAGTCCACTGGGGGAAGGGCTTGCGGAGGCTAAAGAACGTACGTAGCTCCAGCAACCATCATGGGCAGTAAGAAGGGACTGCAGAGGCAGTAGGTCAGCAGGGTCCTATATACACCACCATGAAGGCGCGACTCCAGGGGTCTCCACGGCCAATTTAACGGCTCCCGCTAGGGGAGAAGCCTTCCGATGACTGTGCACATGGCGTGTACACACCTACTTGGAATGGACATGAGCAACACATTCAAAGAAGAAAGTATTTTAAGTTAATTCACCTGGGCAAAAATTTCTGACCTTGAACAGCTAAAATTAGACTCCTAAACCAGTATTTAGGTACCGATATACAGAGGTGCTGAGCACCAACTTTCTTCAACAGCAATTTTAGATACTGAACAGCTCTGAATAATGAGAGTGCTTAAGTGTCTAACCCCATTCCCATAACTGGATCCGTGTGAGTGAGCTCTTGTGCCTACATGGACCCACTTTCAGGACTGGGTCTTAAATATAGATTATGGGATCTAATTTTAGACTTTCGTGTTTTAAAAATTTGTGCCTGAGTGAACTGCATATTTCACACCAGGGATTTATTAGGCATACTAATAAAGGAGTTACTGCTAAGGATATATAGTTTATTTACTGATATTTTTCAAGGAAATCAAAATACTTCAGAAATTTTTTAGCAGATATTGAAAACACTTATGAATGAAACAATGAAGTAAGGAAATGGTATCAAGTAGGCAAATAAAAGTCTTCTAAATTAAACAACTTTTTCTTCTCAGTTTCTCAACATGAATATAAATAATTACTAAGCATATTTGAAAAAGGATTCAGTTAACATATGGTATATTATAATATATATGCATTATATTATTCTCTGAAATTTTTAACATCTATGAAATAGAAGTTTAAGAATAATTTACATAAGTATCTTTGCACATTAAGTATTGTGTTTTAAAGATGTAGCTGCATATAAAGTAATGATTGGTTTAAAACAAAAACTCCCACCATAATAATAAAAACACTGTATTTGTACTTACTTACATAAAATACCTCTAGCAATAGGTGGAATGAAAATTAAAATCTATGCTATACTGAGGTATAAAGAAACACCAAATAAAGTCAAGCAATGCTTAAAATTTAAAAGTGCATTTTTCAAATGAGAATAAAATAATCCTATAGCTATCTAATTTATGCAATGAGTGCAGAAAGAGCTTCTCTAAGATGTGATATGTTTTGAAAGCACATCAATTTATCAGGTTTTACCTCATTAATCTCCTCCAAGATTTCTCAGGTTCACTGTTATTGTTCTGCATCTAGTCTCTTTATAAACCCTGCACAATGCTTAATATTTGTCTTTTTCCTAACTGATATTTTTGCCATTTAGTTAACTATGATAACTATCACCCTGTTTTACTTTAAGAATTAATATGGACCAGTAATATCTGTTTAATCAGCAGAGAGGTACGGTTAGACCTGCAAGCCAGCCACTGGGGAAGCAGAACAAAACAGGCAGGCACTTTAGGGAACAGAGCATTCCCCTAATGTAGGGAATCAACAGGTCTGGTACTGTACCCAAGCTGCAAAAAGCTGAAGACACATTGTAATGGATCTTTGGACCTTAGCATGATGAAGAATTAAGAGAAAACCATTGCAGGCAGAACTTCATCAAAGCTGGGAGCCCTGTAAGAAGGCTGCTGCCCCAATTTTTTAATATGACGTTCTTAAAGAGAGCCTACTTCACTTCTCTTGCAGCCCCAGCTGAATCATAGGAACAAAAAAGGTATGACTGGTGCCCTGTTCTATACAGGAAATGGGAACTCCCAGCTCCACCCCTCTGCATTCCTCAACATAAGGAAAAGGACAAAACTAGGGTCATACTCCCCACATAGAACAGAGCACTAGCAAGCATGTTTACTCATTTCTGTAGCTGCTTGGGTCTATAAAAGCACAACGTTTTGGTAAATTCTCCTCAGGGATGCCATTAAAGAGGAGAGGAGCAAAACTAAAAGGACAGATCTATTACAGGCCTCCTTGCACTGCTGATGTCAAGGTTCCTCCCCCACTCTGAACTCTAGGGTACAGATGTGGGGACCTGCATGAAAACCTCCTAAGCTTACTTTTACCAGCTTAGGTTAAAACTTCCCCAAGGTACAAATTAATTTTATCCTTTGTCCTTGGAATAGCCACTGCCACCACCAAACAAACTGGGTTTACTGGGAAACGCAGTTTGGACATGTCTTTCCCCCCAAAATCCTCCCAACCCTTGCACCCCACTTCCTGGGAAAGGTTTGCTAAAAATCCTCACCAATTTGCATAGGTGACCACAGACCCAAACCCTTGGATCTGAGAACAATGAAAAAACATTCAGTTTTCTTACAAGAAGGCTTTTAATAGAAATAGAAGTAAAGGAATCACCCTCGTAAAATCAGGATGGTAGATACCTTACAGGGTAATTAGATTCAAAACATAGAGAATCCCTCTAGGCAAAACCTTAAGTTACAAAAAAGACACACAGACAGAAACAGTCATTCTATTCAGCACAATTCTTTTCTCAACCATTTAAAGAAATCATAATCTAACACATACCTAGCTAGATTACTTACTAAAAAGTTCTAAGACTCCATTCCTGGTCTATCCCCGGCAAAAGCAGCATATAGACAGACACAGACCCTTTGTTTCTCTCCCTCCTCCCAGCTTTTGAAAGTATCTTGTCTCCTCATTGGTCATTTTGGTCAGGTGCCAGCGAGGTTACCTTTAGCTTCTTAACCCTTTACAGGTGAGAGGATTTTTCCTCTGGCCAGGAGGGATTTTAAAGGGGTTTACCCTTCCCTTTATATTTATGACAGCTGATATTTGACATCTGCTGTCTGTCTTTTAGTGCCTTTTTACTTCTGCAACTTCAGCAGAACTATGTAAGCAACAGCCTAGAACTCTCTCGCAGCAGCAGCATTTTATCCAATGAGTGTTGTCGTCCAAGACATTCCTGAGGACAAGGCAAGTGTAGGACATGGAGCTCCCTGTGGCCCACAAGGAGCATGACATCACCTGCAGTTACCTCACTCTGAATCCCAAATCTTAAATCACCCTGAAGTGCTTCCCATTAGCAAAATTATGTTTTATCAAGCCAATAAGGTATGATACTGTACATTGGCTGCAAAAAAGTTAATCTGTCAAGGATCCATGCATTAGATAGGGCTTCTTAGTAGCTAAGGAGCTTGATGCACTATTTAAATAGTCTTAAACTGTTCTGGTTACTTCTGACAGCACCTCTTTCTTCATGTGATCCTTGATGACAGTTTAGAACATTTGAGTTACTCAAGTTAAGTCTGTTTTTATACACACAACTGGATGGACATTATTATTAAGTACACATCTTTTCTCTTTTACAAATCAGGGGAAATGATGAGATATTTATTGCAAAACAAAGTACAAATGTGAAGAAAGTGAAAAATTTTATAGAAGAGGCTCACTTAAAGTTCATTCCAGTTTTATAGGTACTACTGGTATCCCCTCTTAAGGGGATAGTTCTACTGGTATCCCCTCTTAAGTATCGCTAATATAACTAGAACCAGTAACGTGTTAAGGCCTCGGTTCTACAACTGGATAAGAGCGGGTGAACCACTGTGTCTGCACAGAGCCTACTGTCTTCAATGGGGATCCACTCATACAGATGCAGTGTAAGGATTGGGGCTTAAAACTAGAATGTGGTATGTCCAGTGTATATACAATAATAGTTCTTCATTAGAATGAGGAATGTTGTAAAGCAGCAAAGGACTTTTAAGGTAGCTAATCTAAGGTATTCACATCAAACGGTACACTCATGCATTTTTATTTCCTATTAGACCTACTGTTTTTCAAATCATCACTACGTTTGAAGTTCTAAATTCTTCTTGGTGAGCTGGTTTACTACAAATCCAAGTTAATAATGTAATCTAGTAGTGTCTCCATGAGCCACAAATGGAATAATTGCAGATTACTTATTTTGGCACAAAGCTGTATTGCTTTTAAATTAGAAAAGTAAGAAATAGAAAAAAGTAAAGAAGAGAAAACATCCCACCCCACACCCACTGACAGGAGTGTCATAGGACTCCACAGTTGGCAAAAGAAAATCTGTATTCATAAAATGGAAACAAATAGGAACACACAAAAAAAATAAGCTATACATAATTAATATCTTATTGTTATTAAGCAAAGTAGGAAATATTAGAGGGAAAATCAAAGATATACCTCTGGCACAGTGTCTTTGGCTAATGCTGTATTATATTACCTAGATACTTTCAGTGCAATGCTTCACTAACAAACTACTACTTTGGGATTTAATAGAAAAAAGAATTACAACATAAGGCTTCCATTTAAAAATTTCACAACTCCCAAGTTTCAGAGTAACAGCCGTGTTAGTCTGTAGCCGCAAAAAGAAAAGGAGCACCTTAGAGACGAACAAATTTATTTGAGCATAAGCTTTCATGAGCTACAGCTTACTTCATCAGATGCATGATCACTTCATCGGGCATGCATCCGATGAAGTGAGCTGTAGCTCACGAAAGCTTATGCTCAAATAAAATGTGTTAAATCTAAGGTGCCACAAGTACTCCTGTTTTTTTTTTTTTTTACAACTTCCAAGAAATACTAATGGTGTCTTTAGGTAACATTTTCTTTCAAATAGACTGTCCTTCCTAAAGTTTTAACATTTATATAGTTAAAAATGTGGATTTACCTTGATATCTCTGAATTCTGCCTTTTCCAAATGGCATAGGTAGATTCAAAGGGATGTAGTGTTCATGGTTACACACCACTCGAAGAAATTCAAATTTGAATTCAAAAAGGGTCTGCAAAAATGTATCAGATGTAAATTACACAATTTAATAATTTAGTAATTTTCTGGTAGCATAGCTAAAAAGGAAACAGATTTCTTAACACTAGTGATTTCTTTCTCCTTTACAAATCTACAATCCTAGGGACTACATGGGTCATCATGCCATGCAGACCCAGGAGAGCTTTTTAGTGCAATACAGCATTTGAAAGCCAGATCTAATTCTGTGTTACATTTTCTACTTTTATCAAGTCTATGTTGTGTGGCATGCAAGATTTGAGAGTTGTTTGAGAGTTGCTTGATTGCATGGCACATGCAATTAGAAGGGTTGTCGATTTGTAGGAACATCTTAGACATCAGAGGGCTCGCTTTCAATTATTGTCAGTTTGTTCCTTGAGACTTTCATGGTCTTGCACAAAGTGCTCATTGATGTTGTTTCATCCATTTTCCAACTAGGGATGCTAAAGAATTGTACCAGTTCACACTCTTCCTCTTTGAAGAGGACACAAGCAGTCTCAATGTTCCAAGAGGCAAAAATGCCAAAGGTGTCTTGAAGGCAAAAAGTAACACAGCGATTGCACAGGAATGGGAGACTAATCTGAAAAATGCCTGAATATAACTGAAGAGCATTCTGGGATCTCAACACATAATTTGCTACATAGGTGTACCAAAAAGAGAAACACATTTTAAAGTTATTAAAGGAGTGGAGTACCTTTGGATCCCCTGGAGCAAAGCTGCTGATGTAGTTATTGATTTGCTTGAACACGAAACCCCGATCCATAAAAGTGAAACATCTCTGAAAAAGATAAAATATAAACCATGCTAAAGCACTTCCAGATGCAGTGTTCACTAAATTAGGTATCCATCTTTTAAAAGTTTATCTTCCAAGAATATTTTTAACATATAATTTGAATATAAATGCTATTAAAAGCAAGAATTGTACAGTAGAAAGCTACTTCATTTTAAAAGGAAAATATGACAAAGAGACCTAACTTGGCTTCCATTTTATAGAGCAACCGTTGATACTCAAAAAAAGCAAAAACGCAATCA
The DNA here is from genome assembly GCF_965140285.1 of Lepidochelys kempii. Classification (NCBI taxonomy): domain Eukaryota; kingdom Metazoa; phylum Chordata; order Testudines; family Cheloniidae; genus Lepidochelys; species Lepidochelys kempii. The sequence goes on from NC_136380.1 coordinate 100,008,292, forward strand.
GTCCAGGTTTTGAAACGTGGCCCATAGAGTAGAGGTAGGAAAAGCTTTTAATTACAGAATTACCCTTTTCACTCTAAAATGTGTAAAACTGTTACTTAAACAAACTAAATCTTTTTTTTTTTTTGACAGTAATGAATCAAAAGCTCTATGAATAGGGACCAATGTCTTCATCTATGTTTGTGTAGTGCCTAGAATGGGGCCCAATCTTGACTGGGGCTGTAGCTGCGACTAATACAAATAATACATAATTTAGATGATCCCGGGTTAATAGGTCATCACCATTAACAGTAAAGCTATTAACAAAAAGCAAAACACCAAATTTTCAAAGAGATGATTTGGTGTTGCATCCCTAAAACTGACAATATGCCTAATTGGGCACACCAATTGTGCTTACATACATGTTAATATTTTCAACAGGAGAAATGTGAGTGACAAAACTATAATTCACCTAAATGAGAACATGAAAATAAGCAGGCAGGGTCTGGGATATGATAATTTGTTTAGTCATGCATGTGCATATTTCAACATCATTAGGTGTGCAACTGGGCACCTGAATTGTAGGCAGGTAAATTAAATAAATTATATAAAATCTCTATGTACTTATTTGGTCCACATCACTATAGTATGTGAGGGCCTCTGTTCTCACCTCCTCCAAACCCAAACACGAGGTTATGTCTGATTTTGAAGTCCCTTTGAAAAGGATTCAAAAACATTTAAAATTTCTTTTCCAAAGTTAAAAAAATAATAAAATAAATAAAAGGACCACAAATGAGATTCTAACCAATTGTTACAAAACACATAACAGAACAATGATAAAACAGACACAATGGAAGTTTTTGAATATAATAAAATCATGCTTAAACAAGTTAGGATTCAAACAACAGAGGAAGAAAGGCCTTTTGAATCAGACACAAGTGAATTCCATGCAGCCAAGGACAAACAATCTAACCAGATAAAAGGGTAGGTGTATAGAGCTTTATGGAAGCTCATCCACACTTTTTTAGTGCTCACAGTTTTAAAGTAACAAATCTTAGTTACAACACTGATGCATATTCCCATAAAATTAATGGAACACTGTTCTTATTGAAATAACCCCAAATTGAAATAAATTGTGAGTAAGAAAGGGACTCCGAAGAAAACAAAGGCTCTTTTCAAATAAACAAGATATTGACCTCAGCATCATTAGTTTTCTCTGCCTTTTTTGTTTTGTTTTTTGTTAGAGCTTACTCATTGAATAAAAGAAGAAGAGCTATTGGGATCCTGACTACATAGTGCAAACGCAGGTGCATTATTCACAGTGCATAAAGTTAAGCTTATGCTTAAATCTTTGTAGGATTGGGGAAATAATTGGATGGCACAACCATGAAGGAATAAAAATTGCAATAAGCAAGGAAGTATGCAATTGCTAGCACAAAAATAAAACCTGCATTTTTTATAATATATTCTATACCCTGTTTTGCTTAGACAATCTTATTTCTAATTGCAATGAGTACTTAACCTGTTCTTTTATACATCTCTGTTTGCACATACAAAAGCATGCTTAAAATGCCTGTGACAGAGTGCAAAGTGAACAAAGCCTGCTCTCTGGTCACTTAGATGTTAATTAGTCCCCCCTGAGAAAGCTGATGGAGGGAGGGTAAACAGACAACCAGGCTGGCCAGATGGATGGAATAAGAAGCAAATTAGCCCATTAGTCCAAAGCTGATAGCGAGAGAGGGGATTAGGACTAGTTGAACTCAGTTACATGGAGGCCTCAAGGGAGGGAGATCTGTTCCCCTCAGGTTCTGGGGAGAGTGTCAAAAAGGCACAGTAGTAAATAGATGGTTGCATGGGGATTGTTGTGGAAATGGTGGATGGAACTTGAAATAAAAGGGTTCGGAGAAGGCATATCCACTGGAGTTCATGCAGTTTCTGAGAGGAAGAAGGTGGGAGAAGAGCCATGCCCCATTACAATGTCTTATACATACATGCTGCTGTGTGAGACCTTGCTAAGTGAAAATCCAAGAAAACTAAAATTACTGCAAATAATAAGCCTAGAGCCTATATTATTGTGGGTACCTACCTTTATAAAGACAGCAAGACTATGATTTGCATTTTTTGAAGCCTCTGGATTGTCTCTGTACTTCTGAGTGATGTGTGGCATTAGCATATTAACAAATGTTTCTACAGCATGATGAAAAGAAGCAGGAAATCTCTGGTTTCGTAACAACTGGAAGAATAATTTAAAATACACATTTAGAATTTTAAATTTCCGAAGTAACCTTGCATATGGCAGACAATGATTTGCTATAGGTAAAGCTATTTCTCAAGTTCATTTAGGAAAGGAGAAAAGGGAGAAAACAACAGCTAAAATTAAAATTATGAAATACCCTAGTTCTGATGAAAAAATAATAGTTATGAAAAATTCAGAAGCTTTTTGCAAACTTTTCTGGACTTTGACAAAGGCCAATTTTGGTTGAGAAAAGTTTTGAATGAAGTATTTTAACCAGCTCTAGTTTCCATCTGCAGAATTATTTAGAATCCAATGTAGAAAGCAATTTTCTTTTAAGATGACAAAGTATGTACATGTAAGTACGGAACTTGAAAGCATTAGGTGTTTCATCATAGAAGCATATTGAAATAGCTTTCATGGCAATACCTAAGACAGATTTCCAATTTTAAAAGGCATAGTTAAGGGCAGAAATCTAGAAATCAGTTATTCTAATTCTTACTTAAGGTACCTAGCTACACATACTTTAGTTACCTAGTCATTCCCAATAACTCCCTTGACCAAATACATATGTTGCTGTTTTATCAGCTATTTGTCTCAGGTGAAAATGTGGCTATTGTGAAAAAATATCCTCCAATATTCTACCATTTTTTCCTATCATCCTTTTCAACTCAGGCCTCCCCCTTTTGGCTCATCTGTACCTAAGGTATCATCACTGATCATGCACTCTCCTCCCACATGTTCTATAGCTGTATACCTGGGTTATATAATCTCCAAAGTATTTCTCCTTTAATACACTATTTTGACTTTACCTCTGATGAAATTCTCACCTATGCCTTCATTTTCTCTTGCGTTGATGTTTGCAATGCCCTGCTCTTTGGCTACCTCAGGTCTCAGCTCTTCAAACTACAGTGCACAAAAAATTTTGTTTATGGCTTTTTTCATTCTGGGATCCAGTTCAAAATTGCCTTCCTTGCCTTTAAATAGCTTTCCAACCTACCTAACAGATGTTCTCTCTAGAGCCCTCTTTTTAACCAACGTCCTCTTTATAATAAGCGTCTTTTTATCTCTGTTTCCTACAATCCTGCCCCTAGTACAAAACCTTTCTCTGAAGCTTCCTGCCATGAGAACATAACACAAGAATGGCCATACTGCGTCAGACCAATGGTTCATCCAGTCCAATATCCTGTCTTCCAACAATGGCCAGTGCCAGATGCTTCAGAGTTGATGAACAGAAAAGGACAGTTATCCAGTCACACCTTCTGACAGTCAGATGTTTAGGAACACTCAGAGCATGGGGTTGCGTCCCTGACCATCTTGGTTAATAGCCATTAATGGACCTATTCTCCACAAACATTTCTAGTTTTTCTTTGAACCCAGTTATACTTTTGGCCTTCACAAGGAGTTCCACAGGTTGACTGTACATTGTGTGAATAAGTACTTCCTGATGGTTGTTTTAAAACTGCCTATTAATTTTATTGAGTGAACCCTGGTTCTTGTGTTATGTGAAGGAGTAAATATTCACTTTCTCCACACCTTTCATTATTTTATAGACCTCTATTCTATTCCTCCTTAGACATCTCTTTTCTACGCTGAATAGTTCCACTCTTTTCAATCCCTGCTCAGATGGAAGTTGCTCTATACACCTAATAATTTTTGTTGCCCTTCTCTGTACCTTTTCCACTTCTAATCTATCTTTTTTGAGATGTGGCGAGCAGAACTGCATGCAGTATTCAAGGTGTGGATATACCATAGATTTATATACTGAAATTGCCTTCTTGTATCAGTCCACAACTCAGACTTTAATTTCTTTAAACATTGAGTCTTAAACACAGATCCTTGTCTGTTGTCTTAGCATTTTAGACTCATAGAATCTTAGGACCAGAGGGGACCTAAAGAGGTCATCTAGTCCAGTCACCTGCACTCAAGGCAGGACTAAGTATTATCTAGACCATCCCTGACAAGTGTTTGTCTAACCTGCTCTTAAAAATCTCCAATGATGGAGATTCCACCACCTCTCTGGGCAGTTTATTCCAGTGTTTAACCAACCTGACAGGAAGTTTTTCCTAATGTCCAACCTAAACCTCCCTTGCTGCAATTTAAGCCCATTGCGTCTTGTCCTATCCTCAGAAGTTAAGGAGAACATTTTTTTCCCCTTCTCCATGTCACAACCTTTTAAGTACTTGAAAACTATTATGTCCCCTCTGTCTTCTCTTCTCCAGACCAAACAAAGCCAATTTTTTCAATCTTCCCTCATAGGTCATGTAGACCTTTAATCATTTTTGTTGCTCTTCTCTGGACTTCCTCCAAATTGTCCACATCTTTCCTGAAATGTGGCACCCAGAACTGGACACAAGACTCGAGCTCAGGCCTAACCAGCACAGAGTAGAGCATAAGAACTACTTTGTGTGTCTTGCTCACAACACTCCGGCTAATACATTCCATCAGGCCCAGCAACTGGGGGGAGGGAGGGAAGCAAAGGGGGCAATTGCCCAGGGGCCTGGGCAATTTAAAATGGCCTGGGGGCCCCGGCCACTGCTGCCAGCGGTAGCGCAGCAGGGCTAAGGCAGGCTTCCTGCCCTCCCTCACTCTGCACTGCTCCCGGAAGTGGCCGGCACGCCCCTGAGGCCCCTGGGGAGGGGGTCTCCGTGCACTGCCCCCGCCCCAACTCCACAGCTCCCATTGGCTGGGAACTGTAGCCAACGGGAGCTGAGGGAGCGGTGCCTGTTGGCAGTAGCACACGGAGACCCCTTGGGCCCCCCGCCTAGGATCTGCTGCCAGAGGAGTGTGCCAGTTGTTTTCGGGAGCTGCCCAAGGTAAACCCCGACCCCCTGATCCCTACTGCACCCCTGCCCCAGCCTAGAGCCTGCACCATGCACCTAAGCTCCCTCCTAAAGCCTGCACCCCTTACCCCCTCCCGCACCCAAGCTCCCTCCCACACCCAAACTCCCTCCCAGAACTTGCCCCTCTCCCCTTCCCACATCCAAACTCCCTCCCAGAGCCCGATCTTGCACCCACTCCCAAACTCCCTCCCAGATTCCAACCCCCCGCCCACTCTCAAACTACCTCCCAGACCGTGCACCCCCTCCTGCACAGAGCCTGCACCCCCTCCCACACTCCAACCCCCTGCCCCAGCCTGGTGAAAGTGAGTGAGGGTGAGAGAGAGACGGACGGAAGGGAGATAGAGTGAGCAGGGGCAGGGCCTCGGAGAAGGGGAGGGACAGAGGGCTTCCTGGGAAAGGGCAGGGCAAGGGTCTTTGGGTTTGCGTGATTAGACAGATGGCAACCCTACCAGGTGGGCATGTGGAAGCACAGCCAGCAGCTCGCTGGGCACTAGCCAGCGCAGACACAGCACAGACCAAATGTCAGGTGGACTGTTCTGCCCTGGGGCCCGGAATTGCTGTCAGCAGGCCTGCATCCCAGAATTATGTTTGCTTTTTTTGCAGCAGTGTTACACTGTTGACTTATATTTAGCTTGTAATCCAGTATGACCCCGTGTTACACTGTTGACTCATTCAGCTTTTGATCCACTATGATTCCCTTTCTGCAGTACTCCCTCTTAGGCAGTCATTTCCCATTTTGTATGTGTGCAACTGATTGTTCCTTCGAAGTGGAGTATTTTGCATTTGTCCTTCTTGAATTTCATCCTATTTACTTCAGACCATTTCTCCAGATCATTTTGAATTTGAATCCTATCCTCCAAAGCACTTCAATTTCCTCCCCCCACAGCTTGGTATCATCTGCAAACTTTATAAGTTTACTCTCTATGCCTTATCTAAATCATTGATGCTAAATCTTAATTTGTCTTCCTCTATCATTGGCCTTATCACTAGCTACTTTAATATAACCATATACCATCATTATACTTTTGTTTTCTGTAATTTATACATTACATACACAAAGTGTTTGTATCATAATATTATCAAGTTACATGTACTGTACTTGGGCAGCAGCTAATTACTGTCCAGGACCCCGATCGTCCAGGGTGGCAGTGGAGCCTAACAGTTAAACGTGTAGCTGGTAAAATATTAATAGTTTAAAGGTTTACTGTTTTTAAAAGTTATTTACATCCTTAGCCCATGCCTGACAGAAGTGGGACAAATGGTCTGCAAATAAGGGGGAATAAGTGTCGAATCTGAATGTTCCGTCTCTGAGGGTGGTCTTAGTGCTGCCTCCATGAAGATGGACTTCAGCCTAGTGTCCCAATCTTTTTTGGTCCGGGGCTTGAAGTCCCTGAAGATCTTGCAGCATTCCTGAATGTGAGCTTCCCCCAGGCACTTATAGCAGCTGGAATGGGGGTCGTTCAGAGGCATAGCCTTGTTACAAGGAGGCGCAAGGCTTGAAACCCAGTGACCAAAGCATGCCCCAGCACTGGGGGAGGAGAAGAAACTAACTCTAACTACTAATAAAACTTAACTATGTAAACCAACTACATACAATAATAGAGAAATAAAGTCCACTGAGAGAAGTACTTGCAAAGCAAGGAAAGAGTAGTTCCAGGGACAGTCAAGGGCGGTAAGAAGGAACTGAGGGAGTGTGGGGTCAGTGCGGCCCTTTATACCGGTGCTACGAGCGTGCAACACCAGAGGGTGCAGAGCTGACCCGATGGACACCACTGAGGGAAAAATTTCAAGTAGCTATGCTCAGAGCAAGCAAACACATACATTGGAATGGACATGTACAATCACACGAAGAAGAATATGGTGTTATGCACTTTAAAGGATATTGATTGTATTATTTTTACTGTATTTACACGTTGACCGGGTAAGACCTTCAGTGTCAGAACATAAAATCTGTAATGCTTTTCTCCTTTATATCTGACCACAGCCTCAATCCCCAAGTTATAAAATTAACTTCTTGGTAAAGGTGAATATCCAGATAAGAGTTCAAACTAGACCAAGACAGAAATTCTTGCAATTTCTAGGGTCAGATGTAGGCTTTAAATGGGAAAATGGAGACCTAAAACACTTACGGCTGGTCTACACTGGGAACTTATGTGGGTATTGCTACATCTCTCAGAGGCGTGAAAAATCCACACTCGACAGATGTAGCTATACCAACCTAACCCCTGGTGTAGACAGCGGTAGGTCAACAAAAGAATTTTTCGGTTGATCTCGTTACCGCCTTTCAGAGAGGTGGATTACATACACTGATGGCAGCATAGGTAGCGTCTACACTGAAGTGCTACAACAGTGCAGTAGCAGCACTGCAGCTGTGCCCCTGAAGCAGTTTAAGTGTAGACATACCCTTAGATATGATTGATCTTCATTTTCTGAAGAATTAAGTCAAAAGTAACCATGACAATATCTGAAATATGAACAACTAGGCAACTTTCCTGATGTCCCTCTAATTTTAAAAGTATGTTTTCATCATGCCTTAAGGTAGTCAGTTCCTTTCCCCTTTTTGTTTATGCTTATTACTTTAAAAAACCTGGACCGTTCAAATTCACATATTTCTTCAGGAAGACAGGAGATGAAAATTTGATTGTCTGTAAAGAGAGCATATCTTCTGACAAACAAACAGATTCCAGTTTTCTATTACAATGTGTGGGCTGGTATGTTGGTGCAACAGCCCCTCCTCTGGCTAGGCAGAGCATTGCACCAGAGTTCACTCAGTCTGGCAGGGCTGTCAGTCAGTTCCTCGTGCCCAGGGGGTCTGAAAATCCTCCTCCATTCTTAAGTTTCTCAGGTTGTTTGTGGGGGAACCCAGACCTGCCCATTCCAGTGGGCTCCAGCTCAGAGCCCTTAAACTAGAGAGGCAGAATCAGGACTCAACAACTCCAGCCGTGCCCTGAGCAACTTCCTACCTACTCTGGTTTCCGTAGGCTTTTCAGCCTGTTGGTCCAGCCATCCCTTCTCAAGTTGCGGTCTCTGAGTGGCTGGCAGGAGTTCCCTTATCCAGCCTGCTTGCTGCTCTGGCAGCACCCCTGCTTCCCAGCTCTTTTATTCTCCCAGCTGCTGTGAGGCTGACAATCAACAACTGGCCAGCAGTACCTGCATTAATCCCCTGGCTGTTGGGCCAGTATGGGGTATATATACCTTACCCTGAGGGAATTGTGCCAAAAATTAAAAATTCTGCACACAATATTTTAAAATTCTGCAAAATTCTGCATATTTTATTTGTCAATAAATAAATGTGGCTCCAGCATGGCAATGGAGAGCACAGGCCACTGGCTGCACTGAGGTGGGAGATCATCCTGAAGCCCCCACTTCCCCTAGTACAGGGACTTGGCAGTGAGGCTGCACCTGACCCTGACACAGTGCAAGGGCTGGGCCTGCCCCGGAAACACCCCGGGGCCCTGTCCCTCTCTGCCAGGTGCACCAGGTGTGGTAGGCAGGCTCAGCCCAGCAGCATCCAAGTGTGGAGGGGCTTAGTCACCCCCCTTCCCGCATTTCCCCCACCCCCGCTTATCCAGCCCCACCGCAGGAAGTCACTGTTCCACAGAAAATAGGAAGGCTCCCAGAACACAGAAGGGCAGCACCACTGGCAAGAGGACCCAGGAAGCTGCGTTCAGCTGCAGAGTCAGCAGAGCCCAAGATGAGAGGCAGCAGAGCCCAAGATGAGAGGCAGCCTCCGAGTTGGGCAGCTCTGCATTTGTAGAAATGAGGAGGGAGGGGGCAGTGGCACATAATCTTGTGTGCCCCCTCCATGCCTCGCCTTTGTTTGGGGAGCAATCCCTCCCAAAACTGCACTCATGGTCCCCCCCCCACCCCGAGGCTTCCCTGCTGTTTTCTGCAGGGAAAAGCAAGAAATCGTGGGGGTGGGGGGGTGTTTTCTGCTGCAGGCGAGCAGTCCTGCAGAATCCCCCCAGGAGTACAGTCAATGACACGCACAAACGCCCAGTCCCCCTTCCCCGTCTCTGAGGTTGCTCCAGGCATGTTGAAACAGACCCGCTGCCTGGGCAGAGGCGCGTGTCCCCCAACCAATTTTTTTTTTACATTTTTCTGTGTGGAGGGGGCACAGGAAAATGAGGGCCATATGAATTTTGCGCCCCCACATCAGCATAGAATCCCCCTAGGAGTAATACCCGAGGACACAATGTATTACATGGTTTTCTCTTGAGACAGGTCTCCTATGGACACTGTCCTAGTCATAGTACATAAGGCACCCAATGTGGATCCATAAAGAAAAGCAAGCCATTCCCTTCCATACCATTCCCTCTGTTGCTGCTTAGGTACCATAGGTTATAGATGTACACAGAAAACATCACCAATTATTGGGGGGGTATCAAAAGAGTCTGGTTTTATTTAGCAGTAAAACTAACATTTTATCCCCTGCTAGAGGAAGTTTCAATATGCTTGGATAATTCAACCCCAACATTTGGAGGCAAACCAATAATGTAACAGAAAAGGGTGTTCTATTCTTACCCACAATAACACTTTAAAGACATATGAGGAATAGCTGTAAAAAGCTGACTTTCAAACATATCTATTTTGGGAATACTACAAATCAATCAATTTTTACCAATTTCATAATGTAATCTATGTTTGTTAAAACAAAAAAAAAAATTAGGCAATATGCCAGAACTGAATCAAAGAAAGCCACAGTTAAAAAAAAAAAAAAAAAAATGTCCAGAGGCACTTAAAACAAATGGAACTAGCATTTAAGGATCTTACTTATCATACAACAGAGAAACAAAATTAGACAAGTATAAAATGTATATCTCAAAGTACATCTCAAATAGGATATATGTCTATACTAAAGACCTTACAGTGGCACAGCTGTACCGCTGCAGCTGCACTGCTGTAAGGTCTCCCATGCTGGCATAATTAAACCACTCCCCAGTGAGCAACAGCATCTATGTCAGCAGGAGAGCATAAGAAACAACGTTTGACATAATGCTGTCCACACCGTCACTTCTATCAGTGAAATTTATGTCGGTCAAGAGTGTGTTTTTACTGACAAAAGTGCTACTGTAGACACAGCTTATTTGTTTTAACCAGAATTGTTTATATTGGGCACACCAACCAACAGATCCCAATGAATCACAAAACCATGGCTTCTTACAAGCCTCACTGGTAGCAAAATGTCTGGTGCTAAAACACCTACAGCTTCCAGGACAGAAAATTGGTACAGTGAATTTAATGATATTGCAGCTGTGTATAGCATGTAAGAGAGGGAAAAGGCCAAACCTGCCCCCCGCAAAAAAAACACACCTGTTTGCATTTTTCTTTTCTCTCTCTCTGAGTCCTTTAAAAACATAACTAGTTGGGCTCTTCAGGGGACAGACTGTGTTTTTTGCATAACAAGATCCTGATCCTGCCTGTTTTGCCTCTGGTCTCTGTCATAGAAGACAGTTACCTTTTCCATAACTGGTGTTCTTCGAGATGTGTTCTTCATATCTATTCCACAACAGGTGTGCGTGCTCGCCACGTGCACCAGTGCCAGAAGTTTTTCCCCTACCAGTACCCATGGGGGGAGCGCCCTCTGCAACCCCTGGAGTGACGCCTGCCTGGCGCAGTATAAGGGGAGCTCCGCGCTTCCCCCACCCTCAGTTCCTTCTTGCCAGACAACTCTGACAGAGGGGAAGGAGGGTGGGATGTGGAATAACACATCTCGAAGAACACCAGTTATGGAAAAGGTAACTGTCTTTTCTTCTTCGAGTGATTGCTCATGTGTATTCCACAATAGGTGATTCCAAGCTCTATCGGTTGGAGGTGGGTAGGAGTTCACAAGTTCCCAGGACGGAGGAGAGCCCTGCCGAACCCAGCATAATCCCTGGTTTGGCGGACAATCGCATAGTGCAAGGTGAACATGTGAACCGAAGACCACGTGGCGGCCCTACATATGTCCTGGATGGGGACGTGGGCCATGAAGGCATGGAGGACACCTGTCAGCTCATAGCAGGAGTGGAATCATGAAGTGATCCAATTGGAAAGCTGCTGAGTGGAAATCGGCTGGCCCCTCGCATGCTCAGCCAAGGTGACGAACAGTTGCAAGGACTTTCTGAACGGTTTGGTCCGCTCAAGGTAGAAAGCCAGAGTCCGCCGCACACTGAGCATGTGGAGATGGTGCTCCTCACTGGACGCGTGAGGCTTTGGGAAGAGGACCGGGAGAAAAATGTCCTGACCCATGTGGTAGACGGAGACCACCTTCAGGACGAATGTGTGGTGTGGGCGGAGCTGGACCATGTCCTTATGAAAGACCGTGTATGGAGGCTCGGAGGTCAGGGCCCTGAGCTCCGAGCCGCCATGGCCAACGCGATTGCAACCAGGAAAGCCACCTTCCACGAGAGGTGAGACCAGGAGCACGTGGCCAGTGGTTCAAACGGGAACCCCATGAGATGAGCCAACACCAGGTTTAGGTCCCACTGCAGGACCGGGGGTCTAGAATACAGAAAAAGATGGTCCAACCCCTTAAGGAACCAGCCAGTCATAACATGGGAAAATACCATGTGCCCTTGCACCGGAGGATGGAAGGCCGATATGGCTGCCAGGTGCACCTTGACTGACGAGGGCGCCAGGCCCTGGGCCCTCAGGTGGAAGAGGTAATCAAGGATAAGCTGGATCAGGGCCACCACCAGGGAGACCTGATCCGCCGCCCATCTAGAGAACCGGGACCACTTCACCAAATAAGCACAGCAAGTGGAGGGCCATCGACTTTCGAGTAGGACGTGCTGAACCTGTTCTGAGCACGTCCTTTCCTCTCCGCCTAACCACTGAGCCGTGAGGTGAAGCGTGAGGTGAAGCGCCACTAGGTTGGGATGGAGGAGGCGGCCCTGGTCCTGAGAGAGCAGGTCTGGGCGGAGGGGCAACAGCCATGGTGGAGCTACCGCCAGGCCCATGATGGCCCCATACCAACGCTGCCTGGGCCAAGCCGGGGCAATCAGGAGGATCCGGGCCCTATCTGTCTTCCAATCTGTCCAGGACCCTGCTGATTAGAGGGAACGGGGAAAGGCGTAGAGAAGCCGGCCTGACCAGGACAGGAAAAAGGCATCAGAGATAGGGCCCCTCCTTAAGGCCCCCCCCCCCGGAGCAGAACCAGGGGCATCACCACTTCTGTCAATTCACGAATAGGTCCACCTGGGGAGTTCCCCACCTTTGGAAGATCCGGTGGGCCACTTCCGGGTGGAGGGACCACTCGTGTTGCGAGGAAAAGTCCCTGCTCAAGCGATCCAACCTCTCGTTCCGGGCGCCCAGAAGGTGGAAGGCCTTCAGGTGGATGTCGTGGGCTATACAGAAGTCCCACAACCTGAGGGCTTTGTGGCAGAGGGCAAAGGATCGGGCCCCGCCTTACCTGTTGATATAGAACATCGAGGCCACGTTGTCTGTGAGGACCCTGACTACCTTGCCTTCCAGGTGAGAGTGGAAGGCCAGGCATGCCAGACCCACCGCCCTCAGCTCCCTGACATTTATATGTAGGTTCAAGTCTTGAGCCGACCACAGGCCTTGGGTCTGAAAGTTCCCCACATGGAGCCCCCAACCCAGGTCCGACGCATCGGACACCAGCTCCAATGATGGGGCCCTGTCCCTAAAAAAGGAGGCATGTTGTTTGGGGCGGACCACCACCGAAGGGAGGTGATCACAGAGTCCAGCATGGTGCGGACCTTGTCCATCCTGTCCGTGGCCTGGGAGAACTTTGAGGCCAACCAGAGCTGGAGGGGCCTCATCCTGAGTCTGGCGTAACGGACCACATATGTGCAAGCCGACATGTGGCCTAAGAGTTGCAGGCAAACCCTGGCTGTTGTCACCGGGAACCTTGTGACTGAGTCGATGAGACCTTTCAGAGTCTCGACTCTGTCTGGGAGGAGAGAGGCGCTGGCCGACACTGCATCCAGGAGTGCCCCGATAAACTCTATACGTTGGACCGGGACGAATGTGGACTTACTTGGTGTTCTTTACCAACAGGCCCAAGGCGGTGCACGTGGACAGGAGGAGTGCCATGTGATCCCTCACCTGCAACCGGGAGGTGCCCTTGACAAGCCAATCGTCCAGACAGGGAAATATCTGGACCCCCCTGTCATCTGAGGTAGGCTGCTATCACCGACATGCATTTTGTAAACATCCTGGAGGCAATGGACAGACCAAACGGGAGGACCGTGAATTGGTAATGATTCTGTCCCACCACAAAATGGAGGAAGCTCCTGTGCCCCTCGAATACGTGGACGTGGAAGTACACGTCCTGTAGATCAAGGGCAGCGTACCAGTCCCCTGGATCTAGGGAGGAGATGATGGAGGCCAGGGAGACCATGCGGAACTTGAGTTTCACCATGTACCGGTTCAGACCTCGCAGTTCCCGGATGGACCTGAGCCCCGCTTTGGCCTTCGGGATAAGGCAATAACAGGTGTAATACCCCTTGCCTATGAACTCCTCAGGCACCACCTCTATCGTTCCTAGTCCTAGGAGCCACCCCACCTTCTGCTCAAGCAGCATTTCATGTGCGGGGTCCCCCAAGAGGGACGGGGGTGGTTGGGGGGGAGGAAGTAAACTGGAGGATGTAACTCCGGGAGATGGTGTTGAGGACCCATCGGTCCAAGGTTCACCGTGACCATTCTGGGAGGAAAGCACACAACCAGTTGGAGAAGGGGAGCTTTATTGGGGGTGGATCCCTGGTGAGGACTGGCAGTGTGCCCCCAAGCCTCCCGTCAAAAATGCCTTTTCTCCGCCTGCTTGCCCTTGGAGGACCCAGGCTGCAGGGTAGGCCGAGACTGCCTCTGAGGGCGTCTCTTATAGTCTCGCTGCTTCTTATGGACGGCCTCATACTTCAGGAGGGCAGCCTGGGCAGGAGTCTGCTGCAGCTTGAACTTAGGTTTTGCCGGAGCCGGGACAGAGGCCCAGAGTCTGGAGAGTCGTGCAAAAGTCTTTCATGCCATGCAGGCTTGTATCCGTTTCCTCCGCAAACATAGCCTTCCCGTCAAACCGGAGATCCTGCATGGAAAACTACGCCCCGCTGGACAGCCCAGAGAGCAGGAGCCATGACGCCCGTCTCATGGACACTGCGGAGGCCACTGATCGTGTGGCCATGGCCACAGCATCTGAGGCTGCCTGCAGGGATGCCCTAGCGGCTGCTACCCCTTCCTCCACTAGCGCCCTGAACTCCTTCCTATTGCACTCCTGGAGGGAGTCCTCAAACTTGGGCAGGGAGCCCCACAGACTGAATTCATACCGGCCCAGAAGAGCCTGATGGTTTGCCACTCGTAACTGGAAGCTCGAAGACTAATAAATTTTCCTTCTGAAAGAGTCCAGTCTCCAAGAGTCTTTGTTCTTTGGGGTTGGGGCTGGTTGACCTTGCTGTTCCCTGTAGTTGACCAACTCGACCACCAGGGAGTTGGGCGCCAGGTGGGTCTACAGGTACTCATGCCCTTCAGTGAGTACAAAGTACTTGTGTTCCGCCTTTTTAGAGATGGGGGCCAACGAGGGTGGTGTTTGCCACAGGGCATTTGAAATCTAAGCCACCCCTACATGGAGAGGCAGGGCCACCATACCCGGTGCCGATGAGGACAACACGTTAAACAGGAAGTCTAAGGGCTCCTCCATCTCCTCTGCTTGGAGGTGGAGGCTTGCTGCCACCCTCTTTAAGAGTTCTTGGTGGGCCCTGAAGTCCTCCTGCGGGCGGGGCAAGGAGGCCAGTACAGTGCTCTGGGTGTCGGCCAGCACCAGAGGGTCCACCACCTGGTCTGACTCTGGGCACGGTGCTGAGGATGTACGTCCCACCGACTCCTTTCTCGGGGGTCTGGAGAGGGAGGCTGATGGTGCTTCCGACGCCCCGGCCACCGAGCAAGCTCCCACTGCGGGCTGCGCCAGAGGCCACGGCGCCCACTGGTACCATTGGACTGGCCACGATGCTCAGTGCCACTGTACCTGCTGTGGCACTGGTGGGGCCAGCTGTTCGGGTTGGCTGGCCTGGCCCATTGAAGAACAGCTACGAACGGAGACCGGGTTGGCATAAGATCTGCTGCTATCTCTGGACTGGGAGGAGTGGCGGTGCCGGGATCTATGAAGGCGATCTTGACGAGGAGGACCGGTACAGACAGTAACAGCTGCTCTGCAAATGTCCTCGACGGGCGGACCTGCGACGGTGATCGATGCCTGGGGCTGTGGTGCCTTGGTGAAGACTTGGAGCAGGAATCCGAGCGGGAATGGCGTTGACGACCGTGCTGTGACCGACTGCAGTACCCTCTCCGAGACAAGGACCGTTGGAGAGGCCCGCAATGGTCCCGTCGATATTCGGTCCTTGAGGACGAGCGGTGCCGAGAGTCCTGGCCTGACAGAACCCAGCCAGACAGTCTGGTCGGTGTTGAGGGCGATGCACATGGACTCTGCCCTGAGCGGTCGCTGAGTGGTGAACGGTATCGGGAACGTTCCCTCGACCGAGACTGGGCTGGAGGCAACTGCGGCGATCCCAACAGCGGCTTGCCTCCAGAGCGTGGGGCTGACATTGGCGGCGCTCCGGGCACCGGCATGGATGTTACATCCTGGGCCGGCTGGAGGGCTTCAGGCGTAGATGGCATCCGGACATCCAGAGAGGCCTGTTCCGAAGGGGCTGGGCTACTCCGCTCAACGTGAGTCGGAGGCCTGGGGCCCAGTGGGGATCGAGGACTGCCCGACATCGGCCTATCCTCTGTCCCAGACTTCCCTCGGTGCCGCTGAGAAGAGGGAGTCTTCCTGGCCCTCTTGGTGTAACCTGTGGATGTGGAGCGGTGCCGACTGGTCGATGGCACTGGAGAGTCGCCGTGTACCGACGCCGCGGTGCCAGGTACTGGTTTGGAGTGGTGAGACAAAGTCAGGATCAGCACCGACTCCATCAGGATGGCATGGAGCCTGATGTCCCTTTCTCTTTTGGTCCGAGACTTAAACGACTTGCAAATCTTGCACCTTTCGCTGATATGGGTTTCTCCCGAACAGTGCAAACAGTCTGTGTGCAGGTCACTTCTTGGCACAGAATGCCTAGAAGAGCCACATGACTTAAACCCCGGGAAGCGGGGCATGTCCCGGCCTGGGCTCACTGACTAACTAAACAGCTAACTAGCTACAGGTACCAACACTGAATGAACTAACAGTTCTGGGGACGAGCTACAACAAAGCTGGAGCAGAGCAGTTCTGATGCACCTTCACTGGCGGCAAGAGGGAACTGAGGGTGGGGGAGGCGCGCAGCTCCCCTTATACCGCGCCAGGAAGGCACTTCCCCCTACAGGTACTGCTAGGGGAAAAACTTCCAGCACCAGTGCACATGGCGAGCACACACACCTATTGTGGAATACACATGAGCAATCACTCAAAGAAGAATATACACATGCAACAATATAATAAGGAATGGTGATGTGTATAGGTGAGTCTAGTCGCTCAAAGACTGTTTAGACTGATATAATTGCTATGATAATTTTCTGGCTCTGTATGGTACTTTTCTGTCTGATGTGCTATGTTCCGCTATGTGTCATCTTTCCCTCTTTTCTTATGGTTTGTTTCTCTTTTTCTCAGAGTTTTCTTACAACAAAGCAACGAGCAAAAGTAAAACATTACTCTCTCTCCCGTACCCACTTCTATATTTTTTCTTACTGTGGCGGAGTGCCAGCTCTGCCACAGTTAAGGACAAGACCAGCTTTCTGTGTAAAGCTTGACTGTTTTAAAGTGCTATATAATCCACATGGTTACTTGGATTGCCTTCAAATTTGGTGTGCCGCATGACGGTGTGGGGTTCAGTTACTGAACCAAATGTGGAGCCATTTGATCAAGAGATTTCCAAGATGCAGCCCCTGGACAAAAACAGCTTTTCTAAAGGTTGAAATATTTTTGCAACTTTTTTTGTGCACAGATAAGAGGTCAAACTATGGCTCAGATCATTGCATCGGAGTCTCAAATGCTCGAGAGGTACCCCAACAAAGTGCATGCCACCTACTAGCCCTATGGAGGAAATCAAATTACAATGTTATTAGCCAAGGAGTTTGGTTTTCCTGTTAGGCGGGCACTGAGCAGTTTTAAGGCTCACATGCTAAATGGATTACACGGTGCATGTGCAGAGATAGCGGTTAATGGGGTTGAAAGCTAGCTATGACTCTCAGGACCTGAATAGCTCAAGGGGGAATGTTACAGTCATTGAACCTGAGCAACATCCAGGCGAGGCAGAAATCTGAAGTTTAAAAAAGGAGACATGTTGCTCAAATCTGCTTCTGTCAAAGGGTGTTTCCTCTTTGGGGGAAATATAATCTGAGTACAGCAGAATATTCAGTAGCCAATGAAACTATTTTAAAAACAAAATAATTTATATATGTACATTCTCACTGGGATGAGAGGGTGATTAACGGTGGAACAATAGGTGACAATAGGGGGAGAAGGGTTTGGGGTGCAGCAAAGGGAGGGGTGATTATGAGTAGGGAGGGGGTCAGGTGATGGCAATGGGTGGGAGCTTGGTGAAGCAGGAGGAGAGGATGGATACTGGGAAAGGGGACATGGGGGTGAGTGACAGGAGGTGAATAGGAGCAGGGGCTCCTGTCATCCCCACATTGTCCCCTCCTGTGTCCCAGAATTTTGTTGGGAGGTGGGTGCTGCCCATCTACTGTGGTCTGACCCCCCTGTAATACCCCTATCTCCCTCTTGTGTGAAAGGTTCTGTGGTGTCCCTTGCCCTTCAGGGGTTACCTGAGTCCCTCTCCCTATTCTACCATGCGAGCTGGGACTTGGGGGTGCTTGCCCTTTCCCTGTCCCTCATGTGAACCAGGATCTGGAAAAGCCCTTCCCACTGGGTGGAGAGATGAGAATATGCATCCTGGGATCATGAGCCAAAAACATGTTTCTGACACGGGGTAAGGAGTTGAGAATGGACATGCCTGATGGATCTCACAGACTATCCAGCACCGGACAGGGAAGGGGAACAACTACTGATATGAATAGAGGAGTTGACACATCTCAGAGCTATTGTTCTGAGATGTATTAATCTTCATAGGGTGTTCTCATTCAGCTGAGACCATCACATTCACACCTCTCAAAATCTCCTCTACTTGCAGGGATTACCTTTTGCTGCAGACCCCCATGTAGCTAAGCATTTGATGATGATTAATTTCATAAATAGTATAGCAGAGCTCTGTTGAAGTTAAGACTGAGAAAATGTTTTCTGTTTAAAGAACGATTTTTCTAAGTGTTCTACCATCCAAATGCGTACCTGGATTGTCTTGATAGTTACTGTGTCACTATGGGGCCATGGGGTATGGTTAAGTTTTTAAAATTTAGCGTAATTTGAGTAAGAGGTACCTGAGATACCGCCCCCATGCCTTCCTTCCAAAACAAAAGCTTTTCTTCAAAGTTCACAGATTCTACCTTTTTGTATGTATTTTGTATGTGTGTGCACAAGTGTGTTGTGCATCTGGCTTATAAAATATAAATTGCTTAATTGGACTGGTAGGGGAGGGTGAGCTGTCTGGCTGGGAGAGTACATGTTGTGGGGAATAGTGAGGGAGGGAGGGAGGCATAACAGTCACCAATCACAAGCTTAAATTTACTGTAACCACCATGTAATACAACTGTCACGCTCTCGGGACCCAGACCATGTCTAAGATTTCTCTCAGCAGCTTATTAGCAACTACACACTTCAAACATTTCAAAGCACATCCATTATCCCCATTCTACTGAAACAAAGTGTACAGGGGAGAGGACTCATACAGCAGTATGAGGACTCATACATATATTATCCCCATTCTACTGCAACAAAGTGTACTTGGGACTCATACAGCAAATGTGTGACCTAGCAGGTAGGACAGTGGACTGGGACTTAGAAAACCTGGGTTCTGTTCCCAGTTCTGCCACTAGCCTGCTAGAGGACTTTGGCCAAGTCACTTCAGCTCTTTGTGCCTCACTATCTCCATGTGTACAAAGGGAATAATGACGTTTCTCTCCTTGAGATCTACTGATGAAAATCACTTTGTAAGAACTAGGTATTATTAACATTATTTGCTCATAAGAGTGTCTGAAGTGCACATCTATAGGACCATTAAAAACTACCAACAGCATTTTTCTCTTTTTGTTTTCTCAAAACCAGAAAATTAAATGGTAAAAAAACTTAGTTAATCCATAGTTAAGTTTGCCTGGCGATAGCTTGTGCCCTTCCAGAACACAGAGTTCAGAAAAACTCAAACTTGTGAAAACTAGGAAATATAGAGTTAAGGTATGCATCCACAGAACGCTAACTCTGCCCTCTTTGAGTGATGCCCCAATACACCTATTACACACACACACACTCTCTCTGCCTTTGCCCTGTACAAGAACAAGAGGCATTTACACTTCTACAGTTAAGCCTGCTCCACAGAAAGAACACACCTGCTAAATTTTACAAGTCTCTTCAATCCCTTTTACAACACCTTTACCCTTATGTACACAATGACATCTAAGACTATACTTTCACTTATACCTCATTAGTGTGGTCTGAATTTAATCTCCCACCTGATTTCTACACAATGCAATGCTGAAAGGAAGCATACTAGATCTCTCACAGTAGCATGCACCTTTCCTTTGATCACACACACACACACACACAGGGGTCGGGAGAGGGCCTCACACACATCCCCAGAGAGACACGGTCCCCTCATTTGTCTCGTATCACAATTACAACTCTTCCAAGCTGCTCTATCTTATTTCTCTACCATTCACTACAGCTACACCTAACACAGTGAATACAGCTGGAGTATATGCAAATAATCATCAGTGGCTCTTACCTGCTTCAGGGAGGCAGAGTTAAGGTTGCACAGATGTGTACCTTTAACACTATTTCCTGGTTTTAACAAGTTTGAGTTTTGTTGAACGCAGTGTTCTGGAAGTGCACAAACTATTGCCAGGAAACCTTAACTCTGGGTTAACAAAGTTTTAAGTCATTTAATTTAACTCTAGTTAGTGTTCTTATATACAGCAAAAACATGTAATAAAAACTGATGAAGGGGGAGGCTGTGCTATAAAAGGCTCTTAATGATCTAAATATAAGTCTACATACCTTTATTTTAGTGTTTTCTATCAAATGCTGAGCCATTGATTTTATCAGAACTTCAAAGAAAAACCACGAATACTGAAAAGAAAACGAAATTATTGCGTTATATAAAACTGCAAAACTAGTCTAAAATTTCCAAAATTAAATTAGTCTTTTTGCAGCCAATGACAACCTGGATGCAATTAACTATTTACAACATCTGCTAGGAAAGAGATGACATATTGTTTCTTAACGGTTCAGTTCTGAGGATTAGGCTCTACTTTATTAGAAACAAGAAGGAAAAAGGAAAAGTTTTTTGACAAATACCTTAAGCAGCTTGTTGCTTGTAAGAAAGTCAGCAGATGGTTTAAGAATTGTTGTCATGGATTTGGTCAGTTCTTCATGTACAGTCTTATAATCAGAAGCAATATAAGGCTCAGCTTTATAAGCATACTTGCCGGAAAAAGGAAACAGAATGTAACATGTGGAATTTTAAATAAATGCAACTATTTTTAATGTGATTAGTTTTAAAGAAGCAAACAAATTGCTTTATTTTGTATACCTTGACATATGACCTCAAGTAGATATCCAATCCTTCTTCGTGGCACTGTGCAACAATATGGATAATAACCCTAAAAAAAGATAGAAATGAACAATAAACATTATGTTCTGCTGTAACAAAAATGTTTACTTTGATTACAGATCAGTTCATTTCTGCAACTTACTACCACATGGAGAAATCTCACATGGGCACAAACCATTAATCATTTAAACACACTGGACCACTTAAATTCTTTACCTTGTCACATTGACTGTAACTTCCTCTTGAGTAGTTCTAGTGAGAACTCTAAACAATTGGTTTAGAATTGTAGGCAGGAAAGCTATCATCACATGGCTCTCCATAGCATGAAGACTCTAAGAGAAAGAAATAGAGTAGTAATATTACTTCCTTGTAGTCAAGCCATTTAACATTATTTTCAAAACTCCTCTACAATCTACTTGGAGAACTACGTTCTTAGAAAAAGAACTTTCCCCTTCAAAGAAAGGGGGAAAAGGAGGATCTGGGAAATTATAAGGCTTTTTGAAAATCTAAATACACTATATTCACCCTCTTGTCCACATGCTTGTTGACCCCCTCAAAGAATTCCAATGTTGACTATTCCCCAACAAATTATGTTCATCTATGCAACTGACAATTTTGATCTTTACTATAGTTCAACCAGCTTGCCTGGTACTGAAGTCAGACTTACCGGCCTGTAATTGCCGGAGTCACCTCTGGAGCCCTTTTTAAAACTTGGCGTCACATTAACTACCCTCCAGCCATTTGGTACAGAAACTGATTTAAATGATAGGTTACAGACTAGTTAGTAGTCTTGCAATTTCACATTGGAGTTCCTTCAGAATTCTCGGGTGAATACCATCTGGTCCTGGTGCCTTATTACTGTTTAGTTTATCAATTTGTTTCAAAACCTCCTCTAATGACACCTCAATCTGGAACAGGTCCTCAGATTTGTCACCTAAAAAGAATGGCTCAGGTTTGGGAATCTCCCTCACATCCTCAATCGTGAAGACCGATGTAAAGAATTCATTTAGTTTCTCCGCCATGGTCTTACCCTTGAGTGCTCCTTTGGCATCTCGACTGTCCAGTGGCCCCACTGGTTATTTAGCAGGCTTCCTGCTTCTGATACACAAACATTTTTTTACTATTACTTTTTGAGTCTTTGGCTAGCTGTTCTTCAAATCCTTTTTTGGCCTTCCTAACTATATTTTGATACTTCATTTGCCAGAGTTTGGGCTCCTTTCTGTTTTTCTCACTAGGATTTAACTTCCACTTTTTAAAGGGTGCCTTTTTGCCTCTCACTGCTTCTTTTACTTTGTTGTTTAGCTATGGTGGCTCTTTTTTGGTTCTGTTACTATGTTTTTTAATTTGGGGTACACATTTAAGTTGAGCCTCTATTATGGTGTCTTTAAAAAGTTTCCATGCAGCTTTGCAAGGATTTTACTTTTGGTGCTGTACCTTTTAATTTCTGTTTAACTAACCTCCTCATTTTTGTGTCGTTCCCCTTTCTGAAATTAAATGCTACAGTGTTGGGCCACTGTGTCTTTTCCCTGCTACAGGGATGTTCAATTTAATTATATTATGGTCACTATTACCAAGCGGTTCAGCTATATTCACCTCTCGGATCTGATCTTGTGCTCTACTTAGGAGTAAATCAAGAACTGCCTCTCCTCTTGTGGGTTCCAGAACTAGCTGCTCCAAGAAGCAGTCATTTAAGGTGTCAAGAAATTTTATCTCTGCATCCCGTCCTGAGGTGGTATGTACCTCAATCTGGGGTAGTTGAAATCCCCCATTATTATTGAATTTTATATTTTAATAGTCTCTAATCTCCTTGAGCATTTCACAGTCACTATCACCATCCTGGTCAGATGGTCGTAATATATCCCTACGGCTATATTCTTACTATTCAAAGAGATTCTATGATACAGTTTGGTTCATTTAAGATTTTTACTTCATTTGATTCTATGCTTTCTTTCATATATAGTGCAATTCCCCCACCAGCACGACCTGTTCTGTCCTTCTGATATATTTTGTATATCTTATTGTGTCCCGTTGATTATCCTCATTCCACCAAGTTTCTGTGATGCCTAATATATCAGTATCCTCATTTAATACAAGGCACTCTAGTTCACGCATCTTATTATTTAGACTTCTAACATTGGTATATAAGCACTTTAAAAGCTGGTCACTTTTTAGCTGTTTCCCATTACATGATGTAATTGAATAAGACTTTTTTTCATTTGACTGTTTCTCATCAGATACCACCTGTATTTCATCTTCCATACTGAAAACTGACTATTTATTCTGACAATTAAAACTGACGATTCTCCTCCTTACTAGGACTTAGAGCAGGGGTTGGCAACCTTTGGCATGCGGTGCATCAGGGTAATCTGTTGGGGGCCACAAGACATTGTGTTTACATTGACCACCTGCAGGCATGGCCCCCCGCAGCTCCCAGTGGCCTCAGTTCGCCGTTCCTGGACAATGGGAGCTGTGGGATGCCGCGGGCTGCAGGGTCGTGCTGGCCGCCACTTCCCACAGCTCCCATTGGCCAGGAACGGTGAACCGTGTGGGGCCGTGCCTGTGGACAGTCAATATTAGCAAAATCTCTCGTGGCCCACCAGCCGATTACCTTGTATAGACTCCCCCTTTCCCAATTTCTAATAAATCTAAACCCCTCCCCCATATACCATCCTCTCATCCACACGAGACCCCGCAGTTCAGCCTGTCTAACTGGCCCTGTGAGTGGAACTGGAAGGATTTTAGGGAATGATACCATGAAGGTCCTGAACTTCAATCTCTTACCTAGCAGCCTACGTTTGACCTCCAGGACCTCTCTCCTCTCCTTCCCTATGTCATTGGTACCTACATGTACCACGACCACCAGCTCCTCTCTTGCACTACACATAAGTCTACCTAGATGTCTGGAGAGATCTGCAACCTCCGCACCAGGCAGGCAAGTCACCATGCGGTTCTCCTGGTCATCGTAAACCCAGCTATCTATGTTTCTAATGACTGAATCGCCCATAACTATTACCTGTCTCTTCCTAATAAGTTCCCTCCCCCGGAGAGGTATCCTCAGTGCAAGAGGATACCACATCATCATCTGGAAGCAGGGTCCCAACTATGGGATCGTTTCCCTCTGCTCCGGGTGGGTGTTCTCCTCACCTGAGGCTTTCATCCTCCTCAGCAGCACAGAGGCTGTCAGACTGGGGATGGGACCGTCCTACTGTGTCCCAGAAAGTCTCATCTATGTACCTCTGTCTCCCTTAGCTCCTCCAGTTCAGCTACCCTGGTCTCAAAAGCCCGTACTCGGTCTCTGAAGGCCAGGAGCTCCTTGTACTGAATGCACACATATGCCACCTGCCCATAGGGCAGGTAATCATGAATGTTGCATTGGGTGCAATAAACTATGATAAAGTGCACTAGGGAACCTTTAGTGCACACCAGCAGGGTCTGCATGGACCAGTCAATGCAGTGATACTCAGACCTCAGTGGTTCAGGAGCCAAATTAGCAATCAACATTACCCAAAAGAGCCACAGTAGTGTGAGTTCATTGTTTCATTTACTATAGTGCTATATATTTATATTTAAATAGTATGACAAGAAAAATCTATATAATTTTCACAGCAAAATGACTGACCAAGTATTATTTTATCAACTACAATTGGTTAATAACATGGTAAAAGCATACTGATAGGGTAATAACTTAGACTGATTAGTAATTACATCACACCGAGTTTTAATAACATGTGCTGCAAAGAACCACAGGAGACACATTAAAGAGCCTCTTGCGGCTTAAGAGCCACAGTCTGAGTATCATTGAGTTAATACATTCACGTTACTGGGATTCAGAAATCACATCCCTGTAGTCCGCATTACTGCTCCACGTAGACAAGCCTTTAGATGCAAGAAACTCTGGTTTCCCCCCCCCCCCCCCGCCAGTGTTTACTGGATAAACATCCATTTCATTTATTTTGTATCGGGAGGTTTTATTGGTGGTTATTGATTAAAATTGAAAATTGGAAGCTCTATATATTAAATATAATAATACTGCTGTGTATTTATTTGGCACTTGACATTTGATGATTTCAAAATAATGTCAGGAAAGAAGGATGGTTTTGTGGTTAATGCACTACACTGGGACACAGAAGAGCTGGCTTCAATTCTCAGCTTTTCCAGACTTTCTGCTTGACCTTGGGCAAGTCACATCATCTCTGTGTCTCAGCTCCATATTTAAAATGAAGATAATACTGTGTCCTTTTTTCCACCCTTTCTATGCCTTGCTTATTTAGACTGTAAATTCTTTAAAACAGGGATAATGTCTTACTGTGTGTATGCACAGTGCCCAGGCACAATGAAGACCTAATCTCAGTTGCAGCTTTGAGACAGTAAAGTAATAGATGATAAGTACCTTACAAACATCCATTAATTTAGCCTTACTACATTCCTGTGATGCAGACAGTCATCCTCTGTGAGGCACAAGGAGATTAAGTTTCAGAATGGTAGTCGTGTTAGTCTGTATCAGCAAAAAGAACAAGGAGTACTTGTGGCACCTTAAAGACTAACACATTTATTTGAGCATAAGCTTTCGTGGGCTAAAACCTACCTCATCGGATGCATGCAGTGGAAAATACAGTAGGAAGATATATAAAACCCAACCCCCCCCCCAGAACATGAAAAAATAGGTGTTGCCATACACACTATAATGAGAGTGATCAATTAAGGTGAATACCTTATAATTGATCACTCTCATTATAGTGTGTATGGCACCACCCATCTTTTCATGTTCTGTGTGTGTGGCGGTGTATATATCTTCCTACTGTATTTTCCACTGCATACATCCGATGAAGTGGGTTTTAGCCCACGAAAGCTTATGCTCAAATAAATTTGTTAGTCTCTAAGGTGCCACAAGTACTCCTCATTCTTTTTAAGGAGATTAAGGTGACTTGTACAAGTCACACAGAAAATTGATGGAAAAGCCAGGAATAGTACTAGGTCTCTGGACTCCAAGTTCTGTGCCTTAACCACAATATTATTTTTCTGGTCTCCAAAGGCAACATGTTGAAGTTGATGTTTTGTTAACCTTAATATAGTTTTGTTTTGTTTTGTTAGTTATGTTTTGTTAACCTTAATCACATTGGCCAAGATGCAGATATATAAAGTTTGGTCCCTAAATCCGTATTTCAGCCTCTTAAAAAGTGGCTTGATTTTCTGAGGGGCTAACTACCCATAATTAAGTCAACAAGAGCTGCATGTACTTATGAAAATAAATAGATTTAGGTGCCTGGCCTTCAGCAGCTATTTTAAAATTCTGGCCAATTTGGCTAAATTAACATTCCTGTGGGAACCTTACTTTTTTGTTCAAGCTATATCAATCTTGAGAGAAGGTAGTTGAGATGACTGGGGGCTAAACCTAGCCAAACTCCATCATTATTGCATACTGATTTGCAGCCCCACCCTCAATTGATATGACCACAGTCCTTTCCCCCTCTCCCCCACTTCCCAATTTTATTAAATCTGTTACATCACTGCTGTTTTGTACCTTAAGATACTTTACAAGATCAGTTCCTAAGGCCTGGGCTCCAGACTCCGTTTTCTGACAGTACTCAAAAAAATTGTGTAAGTGCTGGTCCTACCAAAAACAAGAGAACCAAAGTTAATCAGCAATAACTGAAGTTTAATTCCATAATCAAAAGAGGAACAAAGCAATGCACTTCCAAATGCCAATATAAAATAGGTGTATAACAAACAGCCAAAAACTTCAACCACATTAAATGGATCCATTACTGAAAAATCATTTCACAAAAATAGCATGTATATTTCCTTAAAAATAATTTACATGGAGAAAAACGTTACTACAATTACCCTGATTAACAGTAATAAACATGTATTGTCTAAGTCCTGTATTTGATTCTATCAGTACAGAACCCAAAATACTAATCCAAAATATAGTAATCTGTAGATACAACTATATGTGAAGACAGCCACATCCAGCAGTGCAAAACTAACTACGGTTTTGTTTTTAAATTTTAAGTAAATGTTTTTAGTACTTGTCAAAGATGCCAAGTGAGTAGCTGAGACTAAAATCATATTTATCTTCAGATCAATACAGTAAAGGTATTGTCCATGCAGCTTTCTCACACTGACACGCTTTAAATCTCGAGCTGACCTAAAAACCACTTTTAGCTGTCAGAGGGAAGATCACTCTTCATGACCATTCAATCCTTTAGCTCTCTACTTACACTGACAACAAGCATGTCAGTTAACACTGTAATGGTTTTAATGTGAATAACTGGAATTGGATTGAGACTGGCACTTTTCACTTTGGTTAAAAATGGGGCTGGACTCAAATGTGAACCGATGACTTAGACAAAAGGCTTTGTATTTGATAATCATTTTAAAATTCGCTGCAGCATACAGTACGTTTTATATATTAACTAGGGGGGAGCTTTTCAGAGGCACAAAAAGGGAGTTGGCAGCCTTCTGTGTGTTTCTTTTGTATCTTTTGTGTGTTTGAAAATCTCCTTTATATATTGTATTCATGCTACAAAGACACCTTAATCATAAAATATTTGTCCTGGTTTTAAACTTACCTGTGTGTATACAGTAGAAACTAGATGCGTAGAAATTTTTAACAATGGTTTGCCTCCATCTACCCATTTAATTTCAGGACCAGAATGCTGTTTGCGCACAAAGAGGAAAAATAATATATTATGTCAGCATACTAACCCAAAACAACAGGATAGTGGTTTGCATACCATATAGGTGCACATTTCAGACTGTCCTCAAAACTGTAAACTTGTACATATAAAGTAAAATTGTGCAATGAATAAATCTCATTAATAATAAATAATTGAAAGGCAATGCCACTAAAATCATTATGAAGTATGTATGTAGTTACTCAATTAGAAATGGTTCTTTTTAAAGACAAACTGTCCCATTGTATTGGCATCACATGAAAAACTTGCAGGTGGATGAACTTTATGGGTTAAATAGGCTAACTAACAGTGGATTTTTCTTGTAAGATATGGGTTTTCTGACTCTCCTTTAAGTGTAGGGGAAATCTTCTGGACTACAGGAAATCCTCATTTGACTGGCTGTTCTTGAGAAGGACAGTCAATCAGAGCTGCTGCTTGCACTAATATAAACTGGTGTCTTCGAATGTGTGGCAGTCAGTGTTCCCTTTCCCTCTCATTTGGGAATATCAGAGCAGTACTCAGCTCTCTAAAGTGAGATCCTGTTGGGGATCTGTTGATTCCTGCTTACCCTGCGCATAGGTGCTAGAACTAGGCATGCTAGGAATGCTGCCACATCCCCTGGCTTGAAGTGGTTTCCATCATATAAAGGATTTACAGTTTGGTTCAATGGCTCTCAGCACCCCCACTATACAAACTGTTCTAGTATCCCTGACCTGCATCTAGACGTTCTAGTCCTCCGGATGCTAAGACTTGGGAGGAGAGGGTGAAGAGCTAAGTGCTTCCCTAAAATTAAGGGGAGGGTGGGACAGACATGGCTGGATTATGAAAAGCAAAGAGATGGGGGGGAAGTTAGAGAGTGAAAAGGTGGTGGTGCGGAGGACTGGACACAGAGAAGGTAGAGAAGCAACTCTCCCAATTAATTCCCTCTTCTAAGTTGAGTTCTGGCCTCCCCCCGCTTGCCTCATTCCCCCTTCAATTAATTTCCCTTTTACTTTCTGCATATCTCCCCCGACCCTTCTACATTGGCATCTTTTTATGACTTTATGTAAAGTTATAATCTACAGATTTTGTTTTGCCAATGCTGGCAGGTAGGATTTTAGCAGCTCCAAGATTCAGTTTGTGGAACAAGGGCTTTTCTTGGGTGAGAGGTTTATTGAAAGAGAAGTGCATGGATAAGGTGACATTCTAATAAAAGTTAAGAAAAGAACTTCAGATGAATTTGCAAAGCCTTCTTGTGTATTTAAATTTAATTTAAAGTATGTCACGCTAT
This sequence comes from Lepidochelys kempii, assembly GCF_965140285.1. Taxonomy (NCBI): domain Eukaryota; kingdom Metazoa; phylum Chordata; order Testudines; family Cheloniidae; genus Lepidochelys; species Lepidochelys kempii. Next base: position 100,036,917 of record NC_136380.1, read on the forward strand.
AATTGGGAAGTTTTTCATTGGATGAGATGAAGTGGCCAGACCTTGGAATTAGTATGCATGGACCATCAGTTAGGCACACTCTTCCCTGAATAAAATCTTGGCCAACAAATCATCAACTTAAGGACGCACATATATTCCCAGTTCATGTGTGTGTGGAGCAACGGCAACTGAACATTTGCATCACTTGCTGAACAAACACCAATATTAAAGAGTGTCTTGGTCTGTCTATTCTAGATTATAAAACTCCAAGAGAATATCTTGGGTGCAACTGAAATACTCTTGAAATGCTTACTACCTTTCCTAATATTATTCTGCTACACAAATGCATATTCCTAGCAAACACGCAGCCACTAAAGAGGCTCTAAATAAAAAGCCTCAAACTATGGTCATAATAAAAATTATGATAGTTTATTTTTAAGTTATATATACTACAGATAACTAAGCAAATGGCAACAATTCTACCACTGGATTTTGAAACAAATGGAGGACCTTTCAGTGTATCAAGAGAGAAAGAACAGATTTGGTATATAGGGAATATTCCTTATACCAGGAGCAGGAATCAGTACAGAACAACTGCTTGCACAAATGTTGTTTTTTAAATTTTTGTTATTAGTCTATTTTTCTCTGCACAGACAACATCCAGTTTTTCACTATTACAAAAAAAACCGCGATCACAATATTTAAAAGCTTCTCAGACATAACACACAAGGGATAATAGAAAAAAACACTCGATTACATAAAAATCTATATGGGTGCAGGTTGACTCAAGTCCTTGTGAAGCAAAATGACAGGATTTGCTCATATGATTTCTCTAATTTATTTATTTTAGGACTCCACATCAGTTACATCTCCTCTGCAATACATTCTATGTCACACAATCTGTATCTTGGAAGAGTCATAAAACAAATGTTTTAACTGGAAAATGGCTACTTAAAATTCTTACAAAGCTTAGAACTGAGCATAAGCCCATTTTATTTCTTGTATTCTCTTTTGTGAAACACAAAGAAACAAATATACCTATACACCTATCTAGGTACTGTACCTTGCCAATCCCAAGTTCCTGATAGCTAAGATAGCCTGATGGAAGATTAGCTGACACAGGAATGTGCTGCTCATTTGTCACTACTCTCCCATCTTTTAATAGTGGAAGCCAAGAATAGCCAACTACAAGAAATAAAATGGAATTAATATTTTACATATATTACGTATTTTTTAATTAAAGGCCTATATGAGAGCTTCAGTGGCCTCCTCTCTATGTATAACATATACATGGTTACATGATTTCTGGTTTACAAAGACCCAACTTGTTGAACAGACTATAAACAAAGCTAAAAATGTTAAAAAAGAAACAATATATTGTTACCTTCAGGTAAAAAATTGTAACATTTTAATTTGCTTGACACTAAAATTCATAGTTCTTAAAACAAATTGAAATTAAAGATAAATATTTCAAGTGGCAAATCTATTTTTCCACTATAATTAATATTTCAGAATTACCTCCATCAATGCAACAAGTATCCAGTATACCAGCTAAATCTACTTTTTGAAATCTGCTAAACCATTCTTAAAAGTAAAAAGGGTCAACAAGCCAAACCTTGTGTTTCAATTACATCTTTCTTCTTGGTACTGCCTTTGCTTGAATTATCACAGCTGACATGGTAGAATGTGAAAAACAAATGATGTTTTCCATGTAGCTGTGTGGGCAATTCTATTTTAATCTGAAAGGCAGATAAACATCAGCTTCAGTGATTTTTGTGAAGAAAAAGTATTCAGACATGCAGAGGCACATCATACTAGTTAATGAACAACAAGCATGCATTTGTCCACTCTGACCTGAGAACAACACTTGGTTTCAATTAGATTTGAAGAAAGATTTAAGAATGCAGTCATACAATGTGTAGGTTTTACATTAATTATGTAGAAGTAATAGTTTGAAAGATAATGATAGGGTCTGATTTTAATGTTTTTGCAAAGCCAGCATGAAAATAAATAAATCAAGGGACAAAAAAGTTTAGTTTAATTTTCATAATGTAAAAGTGAATGAAGCAATAAGCATAATTAATAATACTACAGACAACACTGTATTTTCAATTACAATTAGAGCTTTAGTTCAATTTAAATTAAATAAAAAATTATAAAGAAACTTCTGAAGTTGAGAAATTAAATACATAATACACTTTACCCCTCCCCCCAAGTGGGCACACTGTCTCCACATTAGTCTGTTTTGCAATCTGTGAAACTTGTAAAAATACATACTGAAAGCCAGTAAAAGTGAAGTCTCAATTAGAATTGCTTACCTCATCATAAAACTCTGGGTTTTGATGGTGATGTAAAACATTGGCAAATGCATTTCTTGTAAACACTGGTCCACCTGGTCTACCATAGACACACTAAGAATCAGGAGAAGGGAAAAAACGGTCCTTTGTCATTCTTAGCTTATATTCCTCCTTGCTGTCAAGAGTATAAAGTATTTTATTTTTTCTTACATATCTCCTTTAAAAATAATGTTTTGCAATGCAATTTTTTTATAGCTCATGACACATTTTAATCAAGTTTTAGCCTCTTTTTACTATTGGGAAATACAATGGATACTGAGCTAAAACTCAAAGCGTTAAAAAAATTAATCTTGCATTAATATTCTTTGGATTGTGGGTTGTGGACAAGTGCACTGTATTAAAATAAGCTTGAACAACTATATTAAAATTGAATATTTTAAAAACAAATTGGAGAAATTTAAAACATGAAGAATGGAAAGCAAAGAAATGTTCATTTGCTCAAAGATTAGGCTCAGCTAAAAAGAGACCACTTTACCAGTAACTGCTGTTCTTCAAGAGTAACTCTGTGCATTCACAGTTATGGGATTTGGTATCCCTTGTTGATGGGCAGATGAAAGGCCAGAGAAAGAAAGTATTGTTTTTTCCCTGTTCTGACTGGTAATGTGCTGAGATAGCAGCCAGGTGCACTTTTTAGAGAGACTAATGAGAGTTCCTGAACTTGAGATGTATACTGCTCTTGTGTAGTATAGCTAGCATTTTGTGTTTTCCCTCAAGAGACTGAATGTCCCCAGTTCCTGAGTATGGAGGTGGCTAATTAATTATTGAACCAGCCAATTTTGCAGCGGTGTCATATGTAGGCAGGCATATATATAGTGTGTCACATGTCATAATTGCCATGACACCCATTAGCTTAAGGAATAACTTTGCACGTTGATTCAGGTAGGCTCTTTAGGCTGGTGCTTTCTGGATGCCGAGGAATCTCTCCTCTCCTTTGCTTGGACTAAATCCACCACTGTCCAATAAACATGATTCCTTGAAAAGGAGATAGAGTAGACTTTTCCCAGTTTAACTGCAGGCCTTTGGTGCTGAACGGACTGCACATTTTAAATATGATTCTGGCATTTTCTATTGTGATTTGTCTCTTATTAGAGAGGGAGAATGGCTGGCCCAGTAGTAAGTATCCTAGCCTGAGACTTGGAGACCTGGATTCAATTATCATTTTCACCACAGACTTCTTGTGTGACCTTGGGCAAGTCACTTAGTCTCTGCCTCAGTTCCGTATCTTTAAAATGGGGATAATACTCTTTCCCTACCTCAGGGGGACATTATGAGGATAAATAATTATAAGATTGTGAGGTGCCTAAATAGTACAGTAATGGAGGCCACAATGTACCTAGTCATATAGATAAAGACATGTGTCCCCTGGCATCTTAAGTGGGCAGCTACCACAGTCAGGCACATTGTAAAGACCTTTAGAGCTATGTACAAGCTGAAAAAGGAGTATCGTGAATTGAAATGTTTGTTTCCAATGCTGAAACTCAGGTATCTGAAGTGCTTTTTTCTGATGGTCATGTGTAAATAAGCATCCATCAAGTGAGACTCAGATACCCAGTTTCCTTGAGAGGAGGGAATGGTTGGATCCCAGGGAAAGCATTTTAAACGGAGAGGTCTTGATATATCCGTTCAGGTTTCTGACATTCAGACACAGTCTGAGACCATTTACTGTCTTAGGCTTTGTCTACACTATATAGTTTTGTTAGCAAAAGGCAGCTTTTGCCGACAAAACAGTGGAATTGTACACACTACCATGCTCCTCCTGCCAAAAAAACTCTCCTGTTTTGCCAACAAAATAAAATGACCTCAACTAGAGGCATAGAGCTTTTTGCAGAAAAGTTAGATTGACAAAGTGTCAGTGTAAACACTGTTCCTCGAAACTGGCCTCCAGGAGGTATCCTACACAACGCCCACCATGACCAGATCTGTTTTGAACTCTGCTGCCCTGCATCCAGCTACACAGGCATGCACCCCTCCCCTTTCAAAGCTCCAGGAAGTGTTGAAATTCCTCAGCATGCAGAGCTCACACAGCTACTGCCCAGCTGAGCATGCAGCTCTGGGCAGCAAGCACACTCCTGCCTGGACTACGGGGGAGGGAGTGGGAAAACTCAGAGTGAATCATGGAATCAGAACATTAACACAGGATCCTGCTCTCCCAGGCACTAGGACTGCAGTGGCAGACAGGGCATGCTGCTGCTGGGGGGCGGGAGGTGGGAGACTCATGCTGTACTGTACAGAGCCTGTGAGGGAGATGGAGGTTGATGTCAACGTATCCCCCTCCCCCGCCACTGTACTGGTCTTTGCTGAGCTGGGATGGGGTGGACGGGGACAACAGCTGCCTGTGCACCAGCTTCTGCCTCGGGATTGGTTGCTTCCAGCTACTGTCTGAACTTAGAGACAGCATGCAGACACACTCACTCTTCCCCAACACACACACTTACCCAACAATCACTCTCTCTCTCACACACACACACACACACGCTGCCGTCTCCCCACACTTCTGTGGGCTTCTCGTGTTAGTGCTCAGCAATGTCAGTTTGGTCATCTTACCAAGCGCTAACTTTAAAACGTGATTTAAAATGTGTTACTTTTTAGACACACGGAGCAATCATTACAAGGGTCACAGCACAGTGCAAACAATGACAGGCTACAGCACGCTACAGCAACACACATTACTGTGGCTCAGTGTTAGTATGTTCCTTCAAGGCATCCCTCAGCCAAATAGCCCCAGAGCTCCTCTTATAGACTTGTGTTCACAACACACAGCACAATACTGAACAGCAGTGCAGGATCCATGCTTTCTAACAGAGATGACTGGGTTGCAGGTTACCAGGGCAGTTGAAAAGCAGCTGGCAATCCATTAGGACGCCCATGGAACGATGGGATTAAGAAACCATCATCATGTGATGCTGTACCTGCCCCATGAGGCATTGTAGACACTTCTCAAAGCACCCTGCAGCCATTTGCACAGTGGGATTGCTACTCAGCGCACTGCTCTGTGTGTCAATGCAAGAGCTGCTATTGTGGATGTTCTCCACCAACACAAAGAGTATAGTGTGGACATGCAACAGCGGTTTAATTACAGAGGTGGCTGTATGCCAGCGTAACTTGCGTTGACAAAACTCTGTAGTGTACACAAGGACTCTGGAACCAGGAAATACCCAGAATAGAAGCCCTTCCCCTGATGTTCACAGAAGGACTTCCTCTATGGCTCCTTTTGAGAAGAGGGAGTCTACTTCATCCCACAGGACTTCCTTTTGAGAAGTGTCCCTGAAGAGGTTCAGGGAAGGTAAGCTGGTAGAAAACTGGATGGTGTATCTGTCGTGAATGTTCTCTAAAACCCAGTAATTGCAAGTAGTCATGCACAAGGCACTGTTAAAATAGGACAGACAGAACTCAAAAGGAGGGGATGGAAGGAAGAGGACTCGAAGACTAAGGGTACGTCTTCACTACCTGCTGGATCGGCGGACAGTGATCAATCTCTCGGGGATCGATTTATCGCATCTCATCTAGACACGATAAATCGATCCCCAAATCAATGCCTGTACTCCACCTCGGCAGGAGGAGTAAGCGGAGTCGACGAGGGAGCTGCCACTGTCGACTCGCCGCTGTGAGGATGGCCAGGTAAATCAAACTAAGATACTTCAGCTTCGCGAATAGCACAGCTGAAGTTGCATATCTTAGTTTGAATCCCCACCCCCCCCTCCAGTGTAGCCCAGGCCTAACTCTGCTCTCACCTGCAACATTAAATCTGCTTTTTGGTGAGAGAGAAGGTGGACTGTAAAGAGACCATTGCTTTTTTTGTTTCTGTTTCCTTTAAAAGGGGGGTCAAGTTTGAGGCTCAGGGAGGGGAAGCTCTGGGATGTGGCCACTCCCTGACTTTGATATCTGAAGGAGGGATATGCTGGTGGTTTCCTAAGAGGAACAAGGGTTGAATGAGGCCAAGGGACCAAGCTCTAGCCCTGGCAACTTTCATCCTTTTGAATAATTAATCTACTTTTTTGCGAAAAAGGCCTTGCCCTTCAACCAGAAGGTCCTTGATCTTACTCTGTGCCTCCAAAGTGATCCCCAATGAATGTATCCAGGAATACCTATGTAGGGAAGTTCCTGCCCCAGGGCTCTGAAACAGGCATTGAGTTGTCATAGGCTGTCCTATCAGTGCATCAACACTATGCGACCCTCTGTGACCAGATCTCGCTGCTTGCTTTTACTTCTCTTGTAGAGCTTCCAACATGCAGTTAATGGCAACCTGGAGGGCATAATGGTACTTGGCCACCACACTTGGAAACTTTCATGCAAAGAGAACCTGACTAGTAGGTCTTACATCCAAAGGCATCCCAGCCTGCTACCCTCTCTGTTGGTAGAAATGGAATGGGAGGTTCAAAACTAAAACAACTAGGGAGTTTGGGGTTGGGTGACTTTTCAAGAAATGGAAACATCAGTTGCAACAGGATACATCTTGTGTATTTTCCTGTAGACTGCCAGAGAAGACTGGAGGTATAAGCCCTGGGTAAGAGACATTAACTTGCATTCAGACTTGGATGATATAAAAAAGGGGATGAGGAGACTCTGCCACTGTTGTCTCTGTATGTAGCTGGACACTATTTCCCTTCCTCCTGAGATACTCCTGGAACTGTTTGTAGTCCATCAGGTGGAGCTATAGCAGAGGAGTCAATACAATCACAAGGAGAGTTGTAGCATTGTTTGTGTCCCCAATAAGGGATATTCCACCATCTAGGGGACCTCATCAAGTGGGTCCAAATCAACCTGCACATCAGCCACTGGTGAGGGGCACGTCAGGTGGAGGCAGGAGAGAGTGTTGGTGCGAGATCAGCTTCCTCAGTTCTGAGATTGGTGCAGAAGGCTGTGACAATGTTGTGAACACGAATGGCAGGACTGATGGGGCATCTCCCACAGCACAAGGTTCAGATAGCTTGGGTATTTCAGATTCAGTAAGGACCTGACTACACTCTTGAATATAATCTCATATTATTAACTGGAGAGGACCTTGTATAAAGTTCCCTCCAAAGACCTGGTATCTGTGGGAAGGCTGCAGGGGCCAAACCCCTTGGAGTCTCCCAGGTGCTGAGATCAGCATGCCTCTCAAATCCACCCCAAATGGCACTAAGGGTGTCCCTGTACCAATCCTGTAGTGAGGTGACCCTATGGGGAGGTGGTACCAGACAAGATGAGAAGAAATATGCAGTTATGTAGTTATTACTTGGACTGCAGCCTACTGCTGAAGCATGTAGACAGGGAAAAGGTCCTAGGGATTTCCAGTGAAGTGAACCCTTCTGAGATCCACAGTGACTACATCTGCACTGGCAGCTCTGGTACCAAGAGCTATTGATGCTGCTGCTCCAGCACAGTCACCATAGAAAGGACCTGCCCTGGGGAGCTGATCAGGAGGAAAGAATGTGCTTCTTTTTCTCTTCCCTCACATCTCTTCAGTGCCAGAATGATGCTTCTTTTCCTTACTTTTCAAGTAGGATTCTCTGGAGATAGTATTTGTGTTGGGCCCTGAAGAGAGGGTCTGTGTTGGAGATATTTTAAGAACCACATTTTAAGGCCTAAATTTTAAAAAGGAACTAATGGTTTTGGGTGCCTCAATTTCTTGATGCTCAACTTTTAGCCACCTTGATTTTCAGATGACAGGTGCTCTACACTTTCTGAAAATCAGGTCTCCTAAGAGCATCTTAAGTTGGGCCCTCAAAAACAGACACCCAAATTCATTAGTCAGTTTTGAAAATTTAGGTCTAAAGAATTTCTGGAATTGTACATAGCTGCTCTCCCATTTTATTTAACAACAGAAACAATGTTTTATTATTACAGTTTATTGTACATCAAAATATGTACTGCTAAATTATTTAAAATATAGAGTGAAATCTCCATCAAGAAAGCCTATTGTTAGTGAGAAGCAGTTAAGGCACGATATAATTTTTTCCTCTTTATGGAACTGTAGCAATCATTCACTTTTAGCCCTGCCTAACACCACAAAACCAGTATTAGGCTCTCTCAGGCAACTTTCTCCCCATTCCACTGTGGCAGTCAGTCAGTCAGGAAGTCAAATGCACTTGAGTCAGTCAGTGTTCTAAAGCTTTCCCTCGAGTAGAAGCAAATCACCCCACACCACAACAGGCTTCTTCTGTGGAAGCTTCATTCGGGTGAGGATAGAAATAAAAAGACCAGTGGGAATATTTTCACCAAGACTGGCCAATAGCAGGGGTTAGTGGCTCTGCTCATTATCTTTCAGAGATGAGCAAGTCATCTCCAGGATAATCCAACTGCCACAGAGAAGGAAGAACAAAGATCCCAACTCTAATCCTTGTGTAGGCCCATAATGGGTTACCTCTAAACCAGTAAACCTTAATGTTTTTCTTCAATTAGATATCAAAATCTCAGACAAACCTTTAAAGGCAGAGAATCTTCTTCATCCGAATCTTTGAACTCAATGCACACTGCAATATTTCTAGCCTAAAACAATATATATAAAAAAAATTATTCAGAACCATCATCATAGAAACAGAATATATATTTGGTCATTAATATCTGAATAGAGCTGCAGCGCACAACAAGAGTTCAGTATTTTCCTTACACTCACCTTTGCAAATGACTTTTGACTGTCATATTTCAAGTGCTTTGGATAAACATAAAGATGATTGTTGTAGATGGTGAAAGGCTGAGAATGTTTTGGAATACAGGGAACAAATTCTTCTACTTCAAACGTTACTACTGTCTTGGTACTGTTTTCAAACTGTTTCATGGGAATGTATGATGAGTTAACATAATCTGAAAATATATTAAAAACAATAAAAAAATGTGAAGTAAAAAAGCTTATTCAACTATTTAATAATGCTTATCAATACTTACTAGAAAAATCTGGAGAAACATTATCAATTGTTATGTCTAGATTTCCTAGAATAACTGGCAGCTTGGCCAACTTTTCAGGTCTGTAAAGAGAAACAACAAAAAAGTCAGGTCAGTTGCCAAAATCTATCAGAAATACAGAAGGAAAAAGAGGCAGTAGAGAGGAAAAAAAAAACAAAAAAACAACAACAGAAAATGCAATGTTAAAGAGAGCTTGAAGAATCTGACTTAACCAAACCAAACAAAAATAAAAATGCTGACACATCATGGAAATATTCAACATTCAGTTTAGGCCAACTCCAATTAACACATAACAGACATACCTATAGAAAAATAGTTGCTTTTTTAAAAGTATCAGTATGGTTTGCTTCTTTTTCTTGCCTGGAATAATACTTCTGTTCCCCAAATCACAATTAAGCAGAATCTCAATGCTTTCTAGGTTCTGAATTTTGTGAAATAAGTGAACAAAAAAATATGTGGAGCAGAATTTACTTGAGAGCTCTTATTTGAGGAGTGTAATTTGGTTTTATTTATATTAAATAAAAAAAAAGTCATTAACGCAGAATTAAGATTGCCTGGTGGTGGATCAAGCCCCTCCAGAATGTGGTGACTACATTTAAACCACTGGAAAAGCAGAAATACAAAGTTAAGGTCCATGCTACTTCCCCCAATGCAACTTCAACTCTGCCTTCTTTGAGCAATGCCCCAACATTCCAACACGTATACATACCTACATTCTACCCTTTGAGATGCTACAGAACACTTTGACAACAGAGTATACAAGTACTGCACAACAGAGCTGAATACCTTGTTACATTTGACCTAAACACAAGTTTTGCCTTATCAGACAGAAGGTGTTCTGCTGTTGTGCATCCATAATTGTTGTTCAAGATGTGTTGCTTGTGTCGATTCCATTCTAGGTGCGCGCGCGCCCACATGCACAGTCGTCTGAGACTTTTGCCTTAGTGGTATCCTTAGGGTCTGCTGTGGTACCACCTTGAGTCCCGCACTCATGCGTCAGGATATTAGGTGCTGCCGACCCTACGCCCTCTCAGTTCCTTCTTGCTGGCAACTCCAGCAGAGGGGCAGGAGGGAGGGTAATGAAATGGACAGGAGCAACACATCTCGAAGACCAGTTACGAAAGATAAGTAACTTTTTTCTCTTCAAGTGCTTCTCATATTGATTCCATTCTAGGCGGCTCACAAGCAGTATCCTCGAAGATGGGATCGGAGTTCACAGTCTTGCGGCTTGCAACACTGCTCTACTAAAACCAGCATCGTCCCAGGCCTGCTTGATAAGCACGTAATGGGATGTGAACATGTGGATGGACAACCAGGTGGCTGCCTTACAGATGTCCTGGATAGGCACTTGGGATAGGAAAGCTGTGTAAGAGGTTGAACAGGTGGTCATGATCACTGGAGGTGGCACCCTTGCCTGATTGTAGCAGCAGTGAATGCTGGTAGTGATCCAATAAGAAATTATTTGAGCTGACACTAGACGACCCTTCATCCTGTTGGTCACCACGACAAACAATTGCATCGACTTGCGGATGACTTGGTCCTTTCAATGTAGAAGGCTGGCGCCCTCCTGATGTCCGGGGAATGCAACCTATGCTCCTCCTCCGATTTATGTGGCTTTAAAACAAAAAACAGGTAATGTGCTGGCTGTATGAAACTGTGAGACCACCCTGGGCCGGTGTGTGGCTGCAGCTGGACCTTGTCTTTGTAAAAGACCGTGTAGGGTGGTTCCAAGGTAAGCACCCTAATCTCAGAGACCCCTGCGGGCATATGTTATTGCAACCAAAAACGCAACCTTCCAGGAAAGGAGAAGGAGAACAGGAAGCCAGAGGCTTAAAGCGGGAGGGCCCGTGAGCCGTGACAGTACAAGATTCAGGTCCCGTGGAGGGACGGGATCCCTGACATTGGTGTGGATTGCACCCTCAGCAAGTTTGCAGATGACACTAAACTGGGAGGAGTGTTAGATATGCTGGAGGGTAGGGAGAGGATACAGAGGGACCTAGACAAATTAGAGGATTGGGCCAAAAGAAATCTGATGAGGTTCAACAAGGACAAGTGCAGAGTCCTGCACTTAGGATGGAAGAATCCCATGCACTGCTGCAGACTAGGGACCAAATGTCTAGGCAGCAGTTCTGCAGAAAAGGACCTAGGGGTTACAATGGATGAGAAGATGGATATGAGTCAACAGTGTGCCCTTGTTGCCAAGAAGGCTGTATAAGTAGGAGCATTGCCAGCAGATCGAGAGACATGATCATTCCCCTCTATTCGGCATTGGTGAGGTCTCATCTGGAGTACGGTGTCCAGTTTTGGGCCCCACACTACAAGAAGGATGTGGAAAAATTGGAAAGAGTCCAGCGAAGAGCAATACAAATGATTAAGGGGCTGGAGCACATGACTTATGAGGAGAGGTTGAGGGAACTGGGATTGTTTAGTCTGTGGAAGAGAGGAATGAGGGGGGATTTGATAGCTGCTTTCAACTACCTGAAAGGGGGTTCCAAAGAGGATGAATTTAGACTGTTCTCAGTGGTAGCAGATGGCAGAACAAGGAGTAATGGTCTCAAGTTGCAGTGGGGGAGATTTAGGTTGGATATTAGGAAAAACTTTTTCACTCGGAGGGTGGTGAAACACTGGAATGCGTTACCTAGGGAGGTGGTAGAATCTCCTTCCTTAGAAGTTTTTAAGGTCAGGCTTGACAAAGCCCTGGCTGGGATGATTTAGTTGGGGATTGGTCCTGATTTGAGCAGGGGGTTGGACTAGATGACCTCCTGAGGTCCCTTCCAACCCTGATAGTCTATGATTCTATGACATACGGGTAAAGACACTCAAGGTCTTTGAGGAACCTGGCAGTCATGTCCTGGGCGAAAACCAACCTACCCTTGAGCAGCAGATGGAAGGCCGAGATGGCAGACATCTGGACTTTGATAGTTGAAAGGGCCAGGCCTTGGAGCTTGAGATGCAAAAGGTAGTCCAGGATTAACTGCAGCAAGGCCCACTCGGGCTGAATGCCTTTATCCGAGGTCCAACAAGCGAACTGCTTCCATGTGGCCAGGAAGGTCACTCTGATGGAGGACTTTCTGCTGCCCAACAGGACCTGTTGGATACCCACCAAGCACTCCTGCACCTCTGCATTTAACCACACAGCAACCAAGCCGTCCGGGGGAGAGAGGGGGGTACATCAGAGCCTCCGACCACAGGAACAGGAAAGCGTCCAACAGGGAGCCTCTGTTGAACCCCCGAAAGGAGCAGAAAACATGGCATTTCCTGTTCTATCTGGATGTGAACAGATCCACACGGGCAGTACCGCATCTCTGGAAGATGATGCTGACCACCTCTGGGTGGAGAGACCACTCGTGATGAGATGAGACTGTCCTGGTGAGGCGATCTGCCAAGGTGTTCCTGGCCCCAGGGGAGGTATGTGGCTATGAGATGGATGTTGTGTTGCACACAAGTCCCATAGCCTGAGGGCTTCTTAGCAAATGCCAGGCAACCTGACTCCACCTGGCAGGATGTAGCCCAAAGATATTATGTCGAACACTCAACAGTCCGATGTCAGCCGTGACCAGGCTGACTAGAAGGAGTGCAGGTGATTGAGAAAAGAGCAGGTGGGGTGGATCCTGGGAAGTGACTGGGGCGCCATCCTCAGGCACATCAGCAAAATGCCTGTTTCTGGCTTCCTTGGCCTCTGGAAGAACCAAGCTGGGCAGAGGAATGGGAATATGAAGGGTGTTGCCGCTTAAACCCTTTGTCTCTGTCCTCCTTCCTGTAGCAGCTGGATCGGGGGACACCCCAGGACCTCAATGGAGGCGGAGGATGGAATGGCTTTCTAGCCTGCTGAGGGGTGGGTAGGCCCAAGGACCGGAGGGTGGCATGGTAGTCTTTAACGCCATGGAACCGCACATCAGTCAGCTCTGAGAAGAGCCCTGCTCCCTCAAATGGGAGGTCTTGAAGGGTAGTTTGCATCTTCTGGGACAGCCCACAGGACTGTAATCAGGAGCTGCACCTCATGACCACCACCACAGAGGCGACTACCCTGGCCACAGAGTCCACAGTGTCCCAGGCCATCTGGAGGGCACCTCTCGCCACTGCTTTGCCCTCTTCCAATAAAGTGTCAAACTCCTGGGCTCGGTCCAGTGGGAGGCCCTCCTTGAACTTGCTGATGGAGTCCCACAGGTTGAAGTTGTACCTGCCTAGCAAGGCCTGATGGTTAGAAACCTGAATTTTCTGCAGGCTGCCTGTCGAATAAATTTTCCTGCCAAATAAGTGCAGCCTCTTGACGTATTTATTTTTTGGTGTGCCACTCACCTGTCTCTTCCTGTCCCTTTCGTAGATGACGGACATAACCAGGGACCCCACTGGCAGATGGGTATGCAGGTATTCAAATCCCTTTGCTGGAACATAGTACTTCTTTTCTGCCTTCTTGAGGCAGGCAGAATGGAAGAGGGGTCTGCCACAAAGACTCATCAAGAAGTAGGACTGAGTGGACTTCTACATAATTCTACATTTGTAAATTCAATTTTCATGGTAAAGAGACTGCACTACAGTACTTGTATTAGGTGAATTGAAAAACACTTTTTGTTTTTTTACAGTGCAAATACTTGTAATCAAAAAATAAATATAAGCTGAGCACTGTACACTTTGTATTCTGTGTTGTAACGGAAATCAACATATTTGAAAATGTAGAAAACATCCAAAAATATTTAAATAAATGGTATTCTATTATTATTTAACCGCATGATTAATTGCGATTAATTTTTTTAATCGCTTGACAACTCTAATTTAAATGTATCATAAGAAAGGAATAGTTCTTTAGTTTATGTTAATAATGAAATATATTAAACTTTTGTAATATTAAGAAGTTATATACTCACTTCCTGAAATCTGCTAGCAACTTAAGCATGTCTTCATTTGAAAGTTTATTACTGTCTTGTCTGTAGAGAGCAGAAAATCTTGCATTTTTGTCCAGGGTTCCCGATGCATCTTTAAACAATGTTCTGAAAGTCAAAATCTCTCTTTAAATTTTGGTAGCAAGAGGATAAAGTAAAGCAACTATTTACACTGTGTCACATTCTACGTGAAGGATTTAATATTCTTAAAATTGTACCCAGGTGAGTTTTACCATATTCACAGCTAATATTTTAATAAGCAGAACAAGGACAATTTACTCTTTAGAAAAGCAAGAAAAAAAATCTTGGAGTGAAAAAAGTTGGTAAAATTAAATTATTTGTATGGTTAGGAGTTACAATCATCTACAATACCCATCCCACCATAAAACAGAAACCTAAGTCTTGTTTGCCAAAAATCTATGACTGGGATAAAATGACTAGAGCTTAGAAAGGGCCATTCTAAAATAAGCAAGAAAAAACGGATCCCACAAATAGGAAGTTGAATTTTGACAAATGAGACTTACACTGCTATTTTGTAGGAAACCATGTTAAACAATCAGCTAGAAAAATGTAATGGAATGACGAGAATTGCATCCCTTACCTAGCTGCCCAGGCAAATGGCATTCTATATTGTCCCAGTCTCTGACATGCCTGCTTAGCATTCTTCAACACTTTCTGTGCAACCTGCAAATGATAACATATATGAAGTTTAAAGTTCCTAAAATGCAATGTACTCCATAAGATGAGGAGTTGAAGGTAAATAATAAATAAATAAATACAGTCTATGCTCAGACCAAGTAGAAAACAATTCTTAAAAGATTTTAACTTTTATCAGTATTAGTAAATTCATGACAAGTGGTAACAAAAAAAAAATTAAAACAAATTCTTTAATAGATCCTCAAGGTACTGTATTAGCAGGACTTGCCATTCTCTGTGATTCCACAGGTGAAAAGGATCACCTAATCTACTGCCTCTTTGAAGGCACGTTTCATTCTGTAAAAAAACAGTACCACTTCAGGCCCACGTGATCTTTGCCTTCACTCTCCATCCCTTGTACTGACTGCATCTCTGTAGTACCTTTAATAGTACCTTCTAATGGATACGCTACAGAGATGAAGTCAAAGGTCTAGATGAAGAAGGCAGAGTATAAGTGGGCCTGTAGTTCACTTCAGACTGGAGAAGAGGTCTTCGGGCTATGCCTCTCCCCTTCCACCTCTTACTTACAGAGAACAAATATTTCTTCTGCTCTCTCACTGTCAAAATACTCAGCAGTATGTTTTGTCTGATTCTGTAGCAAGGCAACTTATTTTGTGATTTCAATACCTTTTTTCTTTTAGAGCTATATTGTTGACATCTCTGCAGCATCTGCCATACAGAGAAAGGAGTTTTTTTGTTATTGTTTGTTAATTTGTAAGTGTCCAAATGTTTATAATCATCACTAGACTGCAAGAAAATGACAAGTGAAACAGAATGAAATAGCATTTTATGCAAAGCAGAAATGGGTCTTAAGATCCCACCAAATTCTATAACGCCTTGAGCCTAACATACTAAATGTGGACATATTGACTAGATGGATATGCATTGGTTTCATGTGGTGTATGTCCCTACACATAAAAAGTTGACAGAATGTTAGATTTGCAAAGTCAAGCTCTCAAAAGTTAGATGATGACAGCAGAATTAACACTGCCTGTGCAATTTAATTTGGCCTTTCCCCCCCCAAATAGAAGTCTCACCCATGATTACATACGAAGGCTGTGTCAGAACCAGGAACAGAACCTAACTCTACTGCATCCCAGTCCAGTTTCTTTTAGAAACCCTCGCTCCTATATTTATTTTCCATTCTATGTGTTGAAAAATATTATAATTTATATTATAGTAGTCCCTAGGAATCTCAGGCATGGACCAGAACCACACTGTGCTAAACATTATAAAAACAAAGACAGACCCTGCCCCAGAGAGCGTATAAGACAAGATGCAACACATGGAAAGAGACAGATCAATGGGGAAGTACAAGGAAACAATAAGAAAATATTGGGCAGCATGACAGACAGTGTTCTCACCACACCAGCAGACAAGTTTTTTGAAAGCCTCAAGGCAAAGGAGAATTTTAACGAGGGTTTGGAAGGAGGGAAGGACTCCAGAGGCAGGAAGCTGCCAAGCCTTTCCCCACAACAGAGGAAGGCTCCAGCAGTGGAAAAGCTGCTGGAGCCTTTCCCTGCTGCCTCCCACCACCTGTGCCTTTTCCCCACAGTAGGGAAGGGTGCCAGCAGTGGAGAGCTGCCAGAGCCTTTCTCCTTTGAATCTCCTCTGACTTTCCCCACTGCTGGAGTGGCAGGGGGAGGTGCCAGAGCCTTCCGCTTCTGCCAAAGTCCTTACCTGCAGAAGGGAAGGGTTCCAGCAACAGGGGGAGCTTCAGGAAAAATCTCAAACTGGTGGGCATTCTAACATCTCAGGCTCCATCTAGAATAGCTCTGCCAATAAACAAGGCTATCTTAGAACCTACTAAGGTCCTGGGGCACAATGGTTCTCAACTGGGGGTACGCAAAAGTCTTCCACAGGGTTTATCAACTTAGATATTTGCTTAGGTGTTTTTTTGTTTGTTTGTTTTTCTACACAAAAGGCTACATATAAAGCACTAGCAAAGTCACTACAAACAAACGTGCAGCTAAGGAGTCAGATGGGTCATCTTCATGCAAGCTGAAAAGTTACTGAAGAGGGATGTGGGTAATTCTGATGAGTGGAGAGAAAGTGAGCCAGGAGCTGAAATCAGAAAGGAAGGCTGATGGGAAGGAGTTGAATGGATGGTAGATGACATCAAAGAGGACACAAGAGTCAGATGTAGGGCTTTTCAAAAGAGGAGAAACAGCAGAAAGGGGAGATGGAGGGTGGGAAGCAGCAGGAACAGGAGAGGAAAAGCCCAACATTCCCACAGCAGTCTGGATCCAAGGCAGGGAGTGAGAGAGAAGGAGAGGCCTTCATAAGGGAGGCTTGCTAGAGAGGCAGCATCAGACAACAAGAACCAGGTCTCTGTGACAGCCAGGAGTTGGAGGAAGAAATATATGAAGATGTCTGGGATGATTAGATTGTTTTTAGAGATGGAGTGGGCAAATGACTGAGGCAGGGATCCTGTAAAATAAATAGCATGAGACCACATAATTCAAGCTTATATTATTATGAACACACACAAGGAGCAAGGTAAAATTAAAGTTGCACAGTTAACTTTAATTATGGAATTTCCTAATTCCTGAGTGTTTGACTTGGAACCATAGCTTTCTTTTAACTGAGTTCTGAGAGTGCAATTTCCTAGATTGTTTGTTTGTTTAATGAAGACAACAAATCCTACCACATGGCCCTCACATGGATCATCAGCAAGGCTGGAACCCAGTATCTTTAGATGTGTAGCACTACCACTTGAACTAAAGTAGTGGCTGGTAGAAGTAGTAGGCTGCTATCTTCTGTGAATCAGTAACTAGAGAGGGTTACAACATACACTCTGCCAGTGGATTATAAAGCTATTTGCTAGACAGCAAAGGAATGTTGACTGAGGCATTCTGAGTTCTAGTGGTTAAACACAGATCAGTCAAGCAAATAGATTGGCAACATTCATTGTGACAGGCAGTGTACCTTGGATGAGCCTTGCATACCTCATATTAGAGACAGCTCTTTTCCCAGCTCTGCCACTGTGACCTTATGCAACTTCTCAGTTACCCCATCCGTAAAGTACGGGCAATTACAATTGTATCTTAGGAGACTGGCAACCATGAGGCCTTCATCAATAATAATTCTATGCACTTTATAACCCTTAACATTAGTTGGGAAGAACTGAGACAAGAACTAATGATTTTGCTCCAGCCCAACACACCTTCTCCTAGACCAAAGAGTGTCCAGGTTCTGTTTTCCCTGTCAGGAGCATTAACTCTGTGGGGCGTGGAAGCATGGTCAATGAAGCTGATGTGTAGGAAGGTCCGTGGGAGATGGAATAATTGATTTTGTTTCACTCTGCTAAAAAAATTTAACCTGAGGCAGAGAGCAAGAATAGAAAAATTTCAGCCCAAACAGTTAAACTTGGATAGTGTTACATAAGCAATTGAAAACGGGGTTATAATATAAAAACACATAATAGGCAACCCTATCAAGTGTTGCTACCAATTCCATCTATAATAAAGGACAACATGGTTCTTGCTCTAGTGCTGGGTACCAAATCAAGAGAAAGAATACTGCAGGCCAAATTAAGTCTACTTTATGGCAGAGGGCCTTGTAAATAAAGGCCACCAAAAATAAGTCTGATTTTTTTTAAGTCCTTCTTTAACTATTAGTCAGAATATGCTTTAGAAATTATTTTGAAGATTGATTTTTTTTTTTTATTTTGGGGAAGATGTATGGTCTGTGTTATACTGAAGGTCAGACTAGATAACTGCAATGGTCCCTTTTCTGGACTTGGAATCTGTGAATCAACGGCTTCTTAGATTATAAAGCTGCCTGTTACTAATGACAAAGATTAAATGCTGCTTACAAAACACAGATAATTTAGTTTGATATATGCTAAGATGGACTGAAACATATAACGCTCATTAAGGTGAATGCAAGAACCTTTATATTAACTGGTAACAGGGTTCATTATTTGTCTGTTGAATACTATACTCTGCAGCTTCCATCTTATATTTTGCACTGTGGAAAATAGGAAAAATAATTCAACAGTAGCTGACTGGAGCTGTAACAGATTATGTTTGTGTCTTACAGCCTTCGGGCCTGTGACAAAGTACCAGACATTTATTTTTTCAGTATTTCAGTTGAAACTCTTCTTTTATTATTGAATTTCTGACAAGCAATAGCAACTGAAAAGACAAATAGCAAAAATAGCTTCTTAAATGGCGCATTTCAGAAGACAAACGTGTGAATGCATACTATTGTCTGCAAGATGGAATCTAATTGGACAAAACATGTTTAACATTTAAATATATAGAGGATTTAAGCCAGTATAGTGATTCTAAAATGGAATAACCAAAAAATGTAAATAAGTCACACTGCAGCAAAGAATTTGACTAGGTACACAAAAAGTTAAACATAAGGGAACAGATTTGTTCATGTGTATGTAAAAACACATTTAGGCTTGTGAAACCCTGGAGTTTTGCCTATACTTCCGAAAGTCTGTCCTATCCTATATATTCCAAATGCTCAAAAAAATCAAACTTTTATTTTTGAAGTTGTAGGACTATTATTGTGTAAAATCACTTTAAAGACCATGGAAAAAAGACTACAAAAAGCACTGTATACAACCAAATTTTTACAGTATACAAGCTAATCTCCACATTTTAAAAGCAATATGAAAAATTTTATCTATGACACTTTAATTAAAGCCATCCGACAGCTAAATAAGAAACTGTGCCATACAAAATTCATCTAAAAGGTTTGGGCATCCAAAAAGTGGAAAATAACTGAGTTTTTTAGTTATAACACCACAGAGTAATTTTGTCTAAGCATTTTATCAACATCATTTTTAAGAGATACAGTACCTTAGAAGAATCTGAACTTTTCATATATGGCTCAGCACAATGTGTAACACTTCCCTGTAGTACTTTTTCTATTCTTGCCACAAGAAATATATCAGGATGTGGACACGTAACGGAGAATATTACCTAAAAAATAAATAAATAAATATATATACACACATACATACATACACACACACACACGTATTATATATTTACAGTTTCCTTTTTTTTAAATCTACATCCAGTGGAAAAGCTATTTGAAATCTGTCAGATAACCCATTCCTCTTGTTCTGAATCAGAACTTTATATTGTTTCTCCTTACCTGTTTAGGATATTGCAAGATAGACTCATGGATAATATCTTGAGCCCTGTGTAAGTAATCACCACTGGCATTCATCAGTTGCTGTGTCGCATTAGATATCATGTGCCTCACCGAGACATGGTTCAAATCGACATGGAAATCTGCTGAAATCTTCCGATTGTTTTTAATATCAAACAATGACAATGTGACAAAAAAAGGTTCTACCTAGACATTAAAAAGTGTGAAAAAGGTTATCACCAGCATCCCCAAAAGATTATCTGCAAATACAGGTGTGTATTGACATGCAAATGCAAAGGAAATAGGTCTACTGTACTGCTGTACATTAGTTACAAAGAAGAGCTAGCATTCTTTGACTATTATATCCATTATGTAAAATACAGTGAAGAAATAAAACACTTTCATTAACAGCATGAAAGAAGCAGCTACAAAAGTTTTACAAAGAATTCATGCTTTCCTTCATTTTAATGGATTAATGAGCAGCAGCAGCAAAAAAAAAAAGTTACTTCTTCCTAACGGTATCAGATTTATTGGTCTGAAGTGCATTGCCAACTAATGCCAATATTAAGAGGTTAACTACTATATATCTGATACATAAAGGCAAAGTATTTACATAAAGAATTTACATTTGTTGTTGGTCCTTCTTCATTTTCAGCAACACAGCTTTGCAGATTGAAAGATAAGTCATTACACTTCACTAGAATCTTTTTCCCAAATTTCTCTTCAAATGGCTTCACTTCTGGTTCAATACCCGAAAAGTCAAGTTTCTTTAAAAGGAAACAAAAATGAAAACTGTTTCTCGTTTTACAAGGTACAACATAAACACATTTATTATTTTATTTTAAAATGTCAAACCTGTGCATCTGGATCCAAGACAAAAAGTTTAACTCTGCTTTCACTTTTGAATTTCATTTCTGCATCTCTGGTACTCTGCGAAAAATAAGAAAGTCACAGTTTTATATTTATTATTTAAACATTATGATCAAATGAAAGTAATTAAACTTTGTTAATATTCTACAATTTTTGTTGTAACCCATTTAGTTTTAATCCATGTGGTGTTTTCCCCATTAAACTGAGCTTTAAAGTTTACTGTAGAATGTTTAAAGCAGATATGTTAAAGTGTGAACTTGTGGTCACTTATGATCCTCCAGCCCTCCTAATACAGCACAGTACATATGTCACAAAGGAAGAAGCTTCGTAAATTTGATGCCTTGTATAAGTTTTGACAAATATTATTGGTGCTATGTAGCTCTCATATAGTACTTTTCATTCTTAAATCACTTTAGCAAAGGTGCTTTACACAAACAAAAAATTATCTTTGTATGTAGGTTAAAGTTCAGAACTATACTGAGGCCACTAGATCACTCAGGAAGCCACAGGTTAGCTATGTTAGGAATCACAATCACAGCAAATTCGTAAACCTCCAACTGCCAAAGAAGTGGTTTTCCTGTGGGTGGCAGGAAAAACAAGAACACCTATAGATGACTGTGTATAGCTGAGTACTGACATCACTCCTTTCAGTGTCTCAACACTTGTATGGGATTTACAGGTTCCTACTCATCAGTCCCAAAACTAGAACAAGTCAGAATAAAATAGCGTGGGACGAACTGTGATACATTTAGTTTACCTTCCTTGTAAGACAGTTCATTTAAATAGATATTCTACCATTTTTTAAAGTCAGTTGGCGAACAGGCACCTCAGGTAGTGGGCAAGTGGCTGCAAATAGCAGCCAAATTACCTTTGCAGTACAGCTAGTACTTCACAATTGTAGCCATCTGAAAAGGGACATGTAATCTTAACCGAGGTTGAAATTTTTTTTTTTTTTTTTTTAGTACAGACTACATTTTAAGAGAGATTGTTTTGGGCACCACATCTCAACCTCCTATTCATGACTACACAGACTACCTCCACTCCCACCTGCAATCCCATTATATCCCTCTGACAACTGTAACTGTTGCTTAAATTAATTTTGCATATAATTTTATATTGTGGTAGCCTCCATGAGACTGGGGCCCCATTACTAAGCACTATACAAATACGGAAAAATGACACTCCCTATCCCAAAGAGCTTATAATCTTAAAAAGAGAGAGATGTCATCACTAAGTCACGAATCTGTGACTTCCAGAGACCTCTGACATTTTCGCTTCAGCCCCAGGATGGCGGGGCAAGAGCTGTCAGCTGGTGGGGTCCCCCTACAACTCCCAATTGCTTCAGGTGGCGGGAACCCTCTCCCCATCAGCCCCAAGCTGACGCCCCACCACCAAGGAGACCGCATAGCTCGCAGCTGCTACTGTGGGAGGCGGACCCCTCTTCCCCTCCCCTCGCAGTCCCAGCCATCACTGTGGAAGGCAGACTCCCCCCTCCCCCTCCCCCCACACACAGCCCACAGCCTCAGATGTTGAGAGGAACCCACTGCTCCCAACTGCCACCGTGGGTGGCACGGGGACCTTACAGCTCCCAGCCGCCACAGCTCCAAGCTGCTGCCAGCTGCAGGGAGGACTCCTCGCTCTCAGCCACTGTGGGTGGGGGGGACCCTGAAGCCCGCAGCAGAGGGTACCCTGGACCCTCCTCTCTCCCCATTTTCTCACAGTTATGTTTTAATAAAAGTCAGGGGCAGGTCACGGTCTCCCATGCATTTTCGGTTATTGCTTGTGACCTGTCCATGACTTTTACTAAAAAATAACCATGACAAAATCTTAGCCTTAATCATAACCTAGTGACAGAGGATGTGGAAAAAGCTAGTGTACTCAATGCTTTTTTTGCCTCTGTCTTCACGAACAAGGTCAGCTCCCAGACTACCGCCCTGGGCAGAACAGTATGGGGAGGAGGTAACCAGCCCTCTGTGGAGAAAGAAGTGGTTCTGGACTATTCAGAAAAGCTGGATGTGCACAAGTCCATGGGCCCAGATGCGCTGTATCCGAGAGTGCTACAGGAGTTGGCGGATGCGATTGCAGAGCCATTGGCCATTATCTTTGAAAACTCATGGCTATCGGGGGAGGTCCCGGACGACTGGAAACAGGCTAATGTAGTGCCCATCTTTAAAAAAGGGAAGAAGGAGGATGTGGGGAATTACAGGCCAGTCAGCCTCACCCCAGTCTCTGGAAAAAATCATGGAGCAGGTCCTCAAAGAATCAATTCTGAAGCACTTAGAGGAGAGGAAAGTGTTCAGAAACAGTCAGCCTGAATTCACCAAGGGCAAGTCATGCCTGACTAATCTAATTGCCTTCTATGACGAGATAACTGGCTCTGTGGATGAGGGGAAAGCAATGGACGTGTTATTCCTTGACTTTATCAAAGGTTTTGACACGGTCTCCCACAGTATTCTTGCCAGCAAGTTAAAGAAGTAGGGGCTGAATGAATGGACTATAAGGTGGACAGAAAGCTGGCTAGATCGTCAGGCTCAATGGGTAGCGATCAATGGCTCCATGTTTGTTGGCAGCCAGTATCAAGCGGAGTGCCCCAAGGGTCAGTCCTGGGGCCGCTTTTGTTCAATATCTTCATTAATGATCTGGAGGATGGCATGGACTGCACCCTCAGCAAGTTTGCAGATGACACTAAACTGGGAGGAGTGGTAGATATGCTGGAGGGTAGGGAGAGGATACAGAGGGACCTAGACAAATTAGAGGATTGGGCCAAAAGAAATCTGATGAGGTTCAACAAGGACAAGTGCAGAGTCCTGCACTTAGGACAGAAGAATCCCATGCACCGCTACAGACTAGGGACCAAATAGCTAGGCAGCAATTCTGCTGAAAAGGGCCTTGGGGTGACAGTGGACGAGAAGCTGGATATGAGTCAACAGTGTGCCCTTGTTGCCAAGAAGGCTAAGGCATTTTGGGCTGTATAAGTAGGGGCATTGCCAGCAGATCGAGGGACGTGATCGTTCCCCTCTATTTGGCATTGCTGAGGCCTCATCTGGAGTACTGTGTCCTGTTTTGGGCCCCACACTATAAGAAGGATGTGGAAAAATTGGAAAGTGTCCAGCGGAGGGCAACACAAATGATTAGGGGGCTGGAGCGAATGATTTGATAGCTGCTTTCAACTACCTGAAAGGGGGTTCCAAAGAGGATGGATCTAGACTGTTCTCAGTGGTACCAGATGACAGAACAAGGAGTAATGGTCTCAAGCTGCAGTGGGGAGGGTTTAGGTTGGATATTAGGAAAAACTTTTTCACTTGGAGGGTGGTGAAACACTGGAATGCGTTACCTAGGAAAGTGGTGGAATCTCTTTCCTTTGAGGTTTTTAAGCTCAGGCTTGACAAAGCCCTGTCTGGGATGATTTAGTTGGGGATTGGTCCTACTTTGAGCAGGGGGTTGGACCAGATGACCTCCTGAGGTCCCTTCCAACCCTGATATTCTATGATAACAGATGGTGAGAATCAAGAGTGTCTCAACGGGGAATGGGAGAGATAGGGTAACAAAAATTCAATGTGCACAATTCTTAGCCAATCAGTAGCTGTAATCATAACTCAATACCTGCCTAGCCCTTGTCAGATGAATTTCCTGTACGCATTACAGAAGAGGTGAGATCTGAGGAAGGACATGGACGATAAGTTGATATCTTTGTGGCTTGTAACTATGAGCTTTTTTCTCTCTGTATTACAGGTGCCACAGGAGAAAGTGAGAAGGTACTTAAGAGAGAAGCAGACAATCAAGGCTCATATAACTAGCAAAGTAAAGGCAGGTGCCAACCTTTCATTAAGACAGGGAGGATAGGAAGCACAGAGCTAAACTGTGAAGGGTTTTAAAAGTTATAATAAAACTGATGTGTCCAATGCACTGGAAGAGCAGGAGCCAATGCAGAGAACTAAAGACGAGGGTGATCTAGTCAGAGAAATGTCTGTAGAACAAACATTTTGAATGGGCTTAAGGAGTCAAAACCGAAGCCGCTGAGGCCAAAGAAAGATACTGCAGTAGTTAAGGCTTGATATGATCATGGCTTGGACAAAACTTTTGGCAGAGAAAGCAGAGAGGAAAAGTCAAATCATTGAATCATTGCACAAGAACAAAAGGTACAACTTAGATACAACCTGGATATGGGATCAAGGAGTCAAAAATGAAGCCATGGCTCCCTCCTCTCTATTGTTTCCAACATTTTCAAGGCCCGTCATGACCTAACCCCTACCTACGTATCATTTCTTACACTATATTGAAAGATCAATTCCTGCCTCCAACACCCATTTGTTGCATTTTCAAACAAGCACCTTCATGCATTCTTCTATGCTGCCCCCGACACCTGAAAAAAGCTCCCCATAAACATCTCCAAAAGTAACCCATTATCCTCCTTCATAACATAACATTCCTTTAAAAAAATGGTTGCCTACCTCTCGTAACATGTTGCTCATGTTCATTCCATTCTAGGTGTGTGTGCTTGCCACATATACCGGTGCTGGAAGTTTTTCCCCCAGTGTATCCGTAGGGCTGGCCATTGCGGCCTCTGGAATGGAGCATGTATGCACCGGTATAAGGAGCACCACTGCTGATGCGCCACCCCCTCCCCCAACTTCCTTCTTGCCGCCGAGAATGCCTGCGCTCTTGTGGCATTAGCTGTTACTATCGGCGGAGATGAAACCTTCGCCTGTTCGTAGCAGCCACGGAGGCTGGCAGTGATCCAGGAAGAAATTCTCTGGGATGACACCGGGATCACTTTCATCCTGTCAGCCACCACCATTAAAAGCCTAGACGATCGACGCAGGGGCTTGGTTCGCTCAAGGTAGAAAGCTAAGGCCCGTCTGACATTGAGAGTATGCAGGCACTTCTCCTTGTTTGAGTTTTGCTGTTCTGGAAAGAACACTGTCAGGAAGATATCCTGGTTGACGTGGAAGTGCAACACCACCTTTGGTCTGAAGGCCAGTGGCGCAGCTGGACCTTGTCCTTGTAGAAAACCATGTAAGGGAATTCTGAGGGTATAGCCCTGATCTCTGAGACCTGTCTTGCCAAGGTGATTGCCACAAGGAAGGTGACCTTCCACAATAGGAGTAGAAGTGAGCAGGATGCCAAGGGCTCAAAAGGAGGGCTGCTGAGCCTAGACAGGACTAGATTGAGATCCCATTGGGGGGCTGGGTCCCGGATCTGTGGAAAGAGTCTTTCCAGTCCCTTGAGGAATCTGATTGTCAGAAGAAGCAGGTATTCCAGGATGGATTGCAAAGATGACTGCGTTGAGAGATTCAGACATCCAGCAAGTGAAGTGCTTCCACTTAGCCAGGTAAGTAGCTCTAGTGCAAGGTGTTCTGCTTTCCAAAATAACCTGTTGGACTTGTCTGGAGAAAGCTGGTTCCTCGAGGCTTAGCCATGTAGCATTCATGCTATCAGATGCAGACAGGTGAGATTCTTATACTGACACATATGTGTGCCACTCTAGAGGGCGCTATGGCTGGCCCTATGGATACCAATGCAGGAAAAACTTCTGGCACCAGTGCATGTGGTGAGCACACACACCAAACATGGAATGGACATGAGAAGAACTTTTCTTTGTCAGGATGCCTACAAAAAAACTTGGTAACAGCTAAAATGCTGGTGTTCTGAGACCACAGCGTATCATGTTGACAAATATTGTCTCACTGTTTTCTTGTATTCTCCTGTTTGTATGTATCCATTTGTTGTCTCTTGCCTTATACTTAGATTGTAAGTTCTTTGGGGTAAGGACTGTTTTTTCATTATGTGTTTGTACAGAGCCTAGCACAATGGGGTCCTGGTCCATGACTGAGGCTCCGAGGCACTACAATACAAATAACAGCGCTGTTATAGGCTTACATGAAATGGAGGATTCTGATGCTTTCCCTACTGATAGGCAAAGGAGAACTAAGGAAGAGCTCTGAGGGAAAGATCAAGAACTCAGTTCTGAGATTAAGTTTCAGTAGATAGTTTGGCATACAACAGAGATATCAAAGACAGTCCACAATGTTATATTTGATGAAGGGAGACAGGTCCAGAATAGACAAGTAGATTTGAGAGTCCATCATAAAGATGGTGGTCAAAACCATGTTTGCAAATCAGATTACCCACACAAAAAAAGGGTTTAGAGGGAGAAGAGGAAAAGGAGCTGAGGATGGAACCCAAGGAATCCACACCAAAAGAGGAAGAGGAAATGATGACTGAAGGGTTAAAATCCATTGCTGATGTAATAACCTGGTATATGGATTTGTGTACAGGCCCAAAGTCCAGAGTTTGGTCATGAGGTCAGAGGCCTAGCAAATAGTGATTAGCTAAGAGAAAGCAGAATAACCAAAGATAACCTTGTTTTTGTTAAGATATGTCTGGTCAGCAAAACGCCAGATGTTGGGGGCAATAATTGTATCTTATTCAAAGTTGCAAATAGAACAAAGAAGCCCTGTTTCTGTTGTGTTAGTTTCTTCCATAGGGAGATGTTCTTCCCACATATCCAACCTTGAGTTTATGAAAGGTTGGAACATATCAGTATAAGATATGGCCTCTTCCCACCTCCCTTTCCCAGGAACCAATGCCTGCCTTAAAACACAAATAAGCAACTTGAAAGACAATCTTTATTGCCATATACTTTCACTGTTTCTTTGCTTTTACCCCTAGATATGTATCTGTTGGAAAATCAAAGGAGCTACTTCATTCCTATGGACCCCAAATTGAATTAAACATGTATTCTATACTAATATATTTATTAAAGTACTAATTAAATGCTAAATGTTAATTTGTTAACACTGAGACCATGGGCGGAGACATTATGTAACCTTTTGACCATTGGCTACTGTGGTATCATGCCTTGCAACTAAACCTATTCGGGGGTGTGGGACTGCCTACCCCCTCACTTTCCCCACCCATGGAAAATCCATATATATTCCATTGTAATCTATTGACAGTGTCTCTGAGTCTAATAAGCAAGGTGACACTCCATCAGCACTGTACGTAATAAACTCCTATGCTTGACAGCTACACAGTGTGGATTTATGTCCTTCAATGAGCCAAAAAATCAGATTCTGAAGGAGTGATCCAAGAGGTAGGAGGGAAACCAGAACAAAACCCAGGCATGAAAATTTCAAGTGGAGAAGTATGGTCAACTGTGTCAAAAGCAGCCAAATAGGCCAAGAAGGGTGGATTGATTTAAATCAAACCAATTTAAATCACAGACTTTAATCATGATTTAAATAAGCAAGCAGAAACCTTGATTTAAATAATCAATTTTAATCATGCTTTGCATTTGTACTGTAGTTATTTTCTTGGCTATCAATGATTGGTAATGATTAAAACAAGCTGGTTTACAGCTAAAATATAGCCTTACATTTGTTGCTTTTATTTCCCACGAACCAGGGGGATACAGTATATCTTTACCCATTTATTTGAGCAACTATATACGTTTACATTTACTCATATTATTAATTTTATTATGTTAGAAAATGATGAATGATGCATTTCTTATTTATTATTATTAATTTTTTACTTGTGATTTCTGCCAAGCTTTATTTGGATGGAAATGCTAATTCAATTAAAAATGCACAAACACAGCATTTCTATTTTTTTAATTAAATAAAAGCTACCTTAATTGTGCTGGCTACATGAGAAAAAAGTTTATAGGAAAGTTTTCAGTGCAAAACATGTTTTGATAAACTAACTGATTTATTAAACAGAGGAAGCATTATCTGTAGTTAATTAAAGAAACTGGTTGTTTGTGGTCACCATGTCCTTCAGAATTCTAGATCTGGTAGATCTCAACCTTTCACACCTAGTTTGTATTGATAGATTGTAAAAGGAAAGCAAGCTTACCTACTATTTCAACTCCAAATTGGTTTATTAACTTTGAATGAACTAGTCATTGAAGTGAACTACTTGAATACCCTGAAATAAAGAAAACAGTCTCTGCATCTGCAGAAGAGGCTACTGCTGTCAAAAGCTGGTTTAACAGTTTGACTTTCTTTAAACATTGGCAAACATATACTGTTTAATATTTTTATATTTAAAAGATTAATAGACCTTAAACTCTTAATTTCAAATTTAGTTTTAAATAGTTTTTTTAATAAATTTGCATTTAATTTAAATTTAATTTAAAAAATCATCAATTTTATCCACCCTGAGGCCAATGAAGATGGAGTTAACAGTATTGAAATTTGGCCAGAAAGTGTTCATTACAAACCTTGACAAAACCTTCTTAATTCCTTTCTGGAGACGAAAGGAAACAAACAAACAAAAAAGGTGACAGTGTCTACTTTGGCTCCCCATTTTATCCCTCTTTGTTCTGTTTTTCTCAGTTGGAATGCAGTGAACAGACAGTTCCATGAAAACAGCCACCTATCTGCAGACCAGCACCAAATATTCTGTAGACTGTAGCTTCGGAACCTCTTTTCTATTCCCACTGTAATAGGCTCTTGTGGTAAAAATCTTGAGAAAAATAATCAGAAGAAAAGCGACCAATCCTATTTATCTTTCTCTACTTCATGCTCTTAATACTCAGGGAAAGGCTGTACAAACAAACTTAAATTGTTAGGCAGAACCCTTCCACATATAAAATAACATTGCTGGGGTTTTTTTCTATAGAAAAGAAAAAATAAAGGATCAGAGAAACATTTTAAAAAGAAATGCAGAGAACAAGGAAAGAGTATCAGATGGAGAAAAAAATGAAAAGGGGAAAGAGAAACATACTGAGCAGAAATTAGAATGGTGGTTATCATTGGCATTCCACATATTTTGCCTACTGGGAGAAATAACATATAACACCAAAAATTAGGAATAAGCACAAAAGTATATATTTTGGGAGGAAGTCCAATGGTTAGGGCACTAGTTTGGGACTTGGGAGACCCGAGTGCTATTTCCTGCTCTGTCATAAACCTTCCAGTGTGGCTTTCAGCAAATTATTTAGCCTCTGTGTCTGTTTTCCCATCAGTAAAATGGGAAGAGTACTTAAATTAGTATTTAATAGTGATTTAAGCTTTTAAATTCTATTCATCTTGACCAGGAGGAATCAACTCTAAGAGGTATGCTAACGTCTAGATAGGTACAGTCCAGGTGTTCTAATGTGCAAGTGTTGAGGCACACAACCTTTGTTACAAAAATATGGTGAACCTAACATTTTAAAGTTTATGCAGCTTGGCACACAACTCCAAGAGACGCATATTTGCATTTCAGAATATTGTACATTATCATTATTTTTGTATCAAAACTCAATCTTCCTGTCCATCACATCCTGTTTAGCAATATTTCAATTACAAAGAAAAAGACAATGACAGGAAGCAGGAGACTTGGTGCTATACTAGTCTTATTAGGATCCAAAAAGCAGCTAAAGAAAGCCCAAATGTTTTACATGATGCCCCTTGATGTCTTCCTTTAGAGGGATGATAGCGAGATCAATATATCAGATACATTGGCAGCAGAGGGACACCACTAGATAACTTGATACAGATGGAGAACAGAAGACAAAGACCCCCAGAGGAGCTGACTGCACAGAAGTAATCCAAACAAAACACAGCGAGTGCCCTAACAAACTCAAGAATTTTGTACTGTTTTATTTCTCAGTAGGAAAAATCTAGATGCTAGAAAGAAAATAGAGCAAATTTTACAGGGTATCATTTAAGTAGCAAGAAAGAACTAAACTAGGACAGAATGAGTGAGATATTTTCTGGAAAAAATATTTTGAGAGAAACAACACAAAGTAGACTGGATGCATGGAACAACAAACCATCACTGCCCAAAAAAACAGTAAAGACAACATTCCAGAAAAAAACCTAAAACAAATATATAGACTAAGAAATCAAAACAACTCCCATCAAAAGTTCATGGAAATAGGAAGTAGCATTTTCAGCACTAAAATTAGGTTTAGTGAGCAGGTGCAAAACAAACATGAATAAAAACAAAATCCCAAAGTCATCTAGAGAGCTAAACATTCCTCTTTAAGATTTTATATTCTAAAGAAAGAAAAAATATTTATTGTACCATCAAAATGTCAAGTTTTATATTCATTTTCTAAATTGTCTTTCATAGACTAACTACTTATTTCCTTTGATTCTATAGAACTACGTAAAGGAAAATTCTGTATTTGAAAGTTGATTGCAAATGAGAATACAATTTCATTTTCAGTATCTTAAAAAAACGCAACTGAACTAATTATAGATATATTAGATTTATTTACTAGAACAATTATAAATTTATTTTCTCCTATTATTGGCCATGCTTTACAATAGTTTTACCTCAGACTTTGCATGTATAAGGTAACTTTCTGTAAAATGATTCTCAACTTAACTCTACAAAAGTGAGGCAGACAAATGAAGGCAGCAAGACTGGTTTTGAGCACTATCCTGCTAATTTATTCTGACTGAATTCAGAAATGTAGTCCAATATCACTTGAGTGTTTTAGTAACGTAAGAATTTTTTTTTAAAGTGAATACTAATAAAGCTAACACTGATGAATTTACTATCTAATACCCACACAAAAATGCTATTGATTTATAATGAATTCCTTCATTAATTAACACTATTGCCTTACATATTAAAACATGGAACGTGAATAGGGAAAGCTCAAAGTTGAGGCTCATCAGAGCAATGTCCAGGTTAAGGATGCAAATTGTTGGCATCTCTAACATGGTATGGTCATCTGCTTCAAATGCCTACCAACTTCCCTGTATGAATCATCTTCAACTCTGATCCAATGAAAGCAAGATGAAAAGACATGCCTCCCACCCCCAGTCAGTCACCTGTCCCTCACAGGCATCCTACCCTGTAACGCACCAAATTTGGGTCTGTCCAGACCATCATGGAGGAACATGATGCATTCAGTGGCCGCCACACTATCCAACAGATAGCACGAGAACAACTACCAGCCTTATATAAACTACATGCACAGCACTAGGTTAACTGGCTTTAGCATACACATGCTTCAGAACTTATTTGAACGTATTAAAATGTTAAAGAGATAAATGTGCCTGCATATAAATCTTAAGCCAGGAGCTATTTTGCTTCCACAAGCAGAAAATGAAGGAACTCAACAGTGCCTACTACCCTGAGAGCGGCTAAGTTTTGAGAGCCCCGAGCTATCTGGCTGCTTCCATCAGCTCTGTGGAACTGGGAGTTAGAATCAATCATAGAATATCAGGGTTGGAAGGGACCTCAGGAGATCATCTAGTTCAACCCCCTGCTCAAAGCAGGACCAATCCCCATTTTTTTGCCCCATCCCTAAATGGCCCCCTCAAGGATTGAACTCACAACCCGGGGTTTAGCAGGCCAATGCTCAAACCACTGAGCTATCCCTCCCCCCAGTTAGAAAGCCATCATTTACCTTTACTGATGTCAAACATTTTTTTTTAAAAAAAACTTTATAGTTCAGCTATTTAAGCACACCAGCATGCACTATTTATACACTTAACTGCATAAAACTTTACATAAAAAAGTACTTGCTTGGTTAGGCTATTAGCAAATTAACTTCTATCACCACAATATACTTTAGAAGATCCCCCCACACGCTTATTTCACTACCCTGCAGAGTTTTTAACTCTTCAGAGACAAGAGACTTGTGGAATTAGGAACTTCACAAGACGATAAGCGCTAAGGGAGGCAGCCTCCATGACAGATAGAAAGAGTTATGAAAAACAGCAATAGCTAATGAATATTTTTTAATTTTTCAAAATCAGCTTATACTAGAGATGCCAACATTTACAAATGAAGAAATTTTCAATTGAGTTTCTAACTCAACTCAATTACAGACTTTGAACTGTGCCTCTGTAGGCTTGGCCAGTCAATTGGCTGGTCAAATAATGTCAATAACTGGTCAAATAACCACCTATTATTGGATTAAGGTCAAATCCTGTCATATATTCCAGAAAGAATGCCCTGATACAGGTGGCGGCCTACCTTTTTGATTGAATCATGGTGCCATTTGTTAGCAAACCTATTAAATGTCTTTATCGCTCACTTTACTACATGGTAATGCCATCTGTTGGGAAAGATGAATATCTTAACTGACTGGAATCTTCTAGAACAAACATATGTATTTATGTATGTGTATCTTTATTTGCATATCATGCCATCAATATACCTGGGAGTTTACAAAGCACATTAAACAAGTTAAAAGACAGGGTCTCTGCCCCAGACAGCTTACAGTCTAAACCGACTAAACAAACATACAGAAATTAACTCAGAAGGGAATGCGGTTCAGTCATTAAACCTCCGCCCGCATTAAAAAGAAAAGGGAAAGAGACATTAACCTTCTTGAAGTGTTGGCTTGCTGCCTAACTAGCGTAAATGCACTTAAAAATTACTTTTTTTACAGCGCTATTTGTGTGTTTTATTTAATTATTTTTTTCTTTTCTTTTGTTCAATCTTGAATAACATTCACATTTAAATGCTAACCTAACATTGTTAAAAATTGTAATAAGTATTCTTTCATGTTTTATAACTTCATTTCACTATGTTTTACATCTTTCTAAGTTAAAATAACTCAGTTGTTTTTTGTAATTAGGCATAAGTATTGTTGTAAAGATTGAGGCCTAATAGGCCTATTTTAATTGTTAGCCTAACTGGTGAAAAGTGGATAAAGATTCATGAATTGTTAAAATGATCTGTTACATAAAACGGTTTAAGAAAAGATATGAGAAGACAGAAAGCCTGACCTAATTTAAACAGTAAGGGTCAACTGATACCACGCAAGGACTGTATCAACATTATGACTGGTAAACAAGAGGAGCAGAAATCAATGAACCAAAATTCGTGTGTTGGAAATTAGACCTAACTGTGGACAAAAAATGAGAGAGGATGGAACTATTCCACCTATCACCTTTTGGGGGCCCTTAGGGAAAAAAAGACTGGAGGAGAAAAATTTTTTTTTACTATCTCCGTGGCTATGGGAAAAAAAAACTGTTGGTGTGACACCAGACCTTGATACTCCTGTGGGGAAGCTTGACTTTCATTACTACACAAGTGAGGAAACCAGCCCGATACACGTGAGATCCAGCTCTCTTTTCCCGTCCCACATGTGCTCCTTTCTGCCCTGCCTCTGCCCCCCTCATCTTACTCCTGTCCTCCCTCTCTTGGCTTTTCACTTGATCTTGAACTGTACTGCGTGGCACCAGCACAATGAGACAAGACTGCCTATCCTGCTCTGCTCAGTCTGTAAAGGACCAGTAAACAAGAGCGACCTGACTAATCACAAGATGTCACTGACCAAGGACATGAGCTGGGGTCTAGAGAAACAGCTGTCATGGCCAACCTGCCAGCCCAAAGCATCTGTCCATGACTGACCAACCATCCTATATTCTGAGAAGACCAACGAAAGGTGTATTTCCCTCATATTTACTATCCTA
Source organism: Lepidochelys kempii (assembly GCF_965140285.1). NCBI lineage: Eukaryota > Metazoa > Chordata > Testudines > Cheloniidae > Lepidochelys > Lepidochelys kempii. Next base: position 100,071,075 of record NC_136380.1, read on the forward strand.
TCTTTTCTCTCCCTACTGTGTCTGTTTTGTCTAAAGCAGGAAAGTGATTATCATTCCTAACTTGGGCCTGGGAAAGGTAATCAGCGTGTCACAGCTAAATACAAGGTGGAACAGATTGTTAAACATAAAGGGTGAACACATATTTCAAGTGACCATTCAAGGTGAACTGGGAAGTTAACACCTCTTCAGTCATAGGTTAAAGGTGGGTTAGTGGTTACAGATTGTCATAATGAGCCATAAATCCAGTGTCTTTACTGAGTCCATGATTTTTACTGCTTAACAAAGAACCTGACACAGTACTAACGTGGGGATCTAGAAGAATTCTTTCACCAACTCTGCCTCAAAGAACTTTCTCATAACAAAGATACCACCACAACTGCCACATCCTCACTGACAATCAGAAGAAAAAAAGAATCATCTGACTGCACATGCCACAGTGGACAAAACCACATACTTGATCATTACATTGATTGCTTCAGGAAAAAAAATTGCCTGAAATCCTTAACAAACATAACATCCATCACAATCTCTCTAACATTGAGAGGACTGCCATACAGTCACTGAAATCCAACCACCCAATAACGATTACATCAGCAGACAAAGTGGGTGCCATGGTGGTCCTTGGCCATGATGACTACATCAGCAAGGCCAACTGACAACTCTCCAACACCACCGACTATAAAGAACTCAAAGACGACCCCACACCCAAGAATTTAAGTATATCATCAAATCCTTCCTGAAACAACCCCAAGAGAAACTCTACAACTTCATCCCCCATGAAACCACCCCAATGACCTTCTACATGCTTCCCAATATACATAGACAAGGGAACTCAGGCAGATCCATCAGATCTGACCATGGCATGCTAACTGATGGAATGTCGGGACTGCTAGAAATCATCCTCAAACCACTCACTACACAAAGGACCAGTTTCCTCCAGAACACACCCGACTTCCTCCAGAAACTCCACAGCATTAATAACTTCCCTCAGAATACCATGCTTGCCACCATGGATGTCAATGACCTCCCTACACACTAACATCCCTCATGACAGCATTGCAGCCCACCTCAAATATCCACAATACAATGGAAAAACACAGTTAGCCACCCCAAACATGTTGCCAAATTCATCCATTTCTCCTCACCCGTAACAACTTTACCTTCCACAAAAACACTTTGTCCAAACCATGGGAACAAAAGTGGGTACTAGTATGGCTCCCCAATATGCCAGCCTCTTGACGGGTGACCTCAAGGAAGAATTTCTGGACAAATGCACTACAAAACCAATTATATACCTGAGATACAGTGATATAATTTTTGTCCTCTGTACAGATAACCTAAACTCCCTCACAGATTTCCACCACAACTTTAACCATCACCATGCATCCATCAAACTCTCTCTAGAACACTCCCACGCTAGCATCAACTTCCGGGACACCATGATCAGCTTCAACAATGGAACTCTACAGACAACTATATACAAGAAACCCCCGGATCACTGCACCCAATTTCACAGATCCAGTAACCACCCCAAACTTACCAAGCAATTTCTTGTCCACAACCAGGCACTCAGATGATATAAAATATGCTCCGAGGAGAAGGTCCAGGTTATACATCTTAATATATTTAAAATCATCTTCACCAAACAAGGACACTCCCCCAGAGAAGTGGATTGCATCATGGAAGGGGCCACACAAATGCCCCGAGAGAACCTGCCTCAATACCTGGGAGGAGGACGTCCAACCAGACATCCCTGGTTCTCATCTTCCACCACACAATGACACCCATACAGGGTTTCATTAAACAATTACAATCCATACTTGATGGGGATCACATCCTAAAGAAAATATTTCCTGAACCCCCTCTTCTGGCCTTCAAATAACCTCTCAACCTCTCCAAGCTCATCATCAGAAGCAAGCTCCCCATAGTCCAGGACCCACCAACTCAAAGAGACACCAGACCCTGCCATGAACAAATGCAAAACTTGCCAACATATCTCCACTGCTATGATGATCAGTACCTCCCACAACAGTCCTTTCAAGATCCATGCATCCTACATATGACTCACATGTGGTGTACCTCTTCCAGTGCATCAAATGCCCCAATAGCAACAATGTGGGTGAAACCAGACAATCAGTAAGGTCAGGCTTGACAAAGCCCTGGCTGGGATGATTTAGTTGGGGATTGGTCCTGCCTTGAGCAGGGGGTTGGACTAAATGACCTCCTGAGGTCCCTTCCAACCCTGATATTCTATGAATCATGACTCTCTCAAATGAACTCACACATAAAAATGATAAAAGACAAACTCCATATCACCCACGGGTGAACATTTCCACAAAACAATCACCCATATCTGACCTCTCAGTCCTCATCCTCAAAGGAAATCTTCACAACCCCTTCAAAAGATGAGCCTGGGAGCTTAAATTCATAACTTCGTAGGCACTAAAAATCATGGACTCAAAGACACTAGATTGATGGTTTATTATAACAAACCATAATCCACTAACGCTCCTTTGTCCTGCAATTTCAGAGGTACTAACTGCCCATTTCACCTTAAATAGTCTCTTACAACATGTTACCTCTTTATGCTAAACAATCTGTATTGTATCTTAGCTGTAACCTTGTATTTTAGTTGTGTCTCCTTCACCAACAGAAGTTGGTCCAATAAAAGATATTACTTCACCTACCAGGCCTTTCTCCAATAGTCAATCAATTTCAGTTTCAAAGCTCTTTGCGTGATTTTGATTCTTTTCCTTTTGTGTGTTTCAATCAATAAATTTCTAACCTCTGGCATTAATTTTATAGTGGGTTTGCCCTGGTATTAAACAGGTTGAGATCTCTGTATACCAAACTTGAACTTTGTTTAATGGTGTTTAATATTGGACAGTGACTGGTCACATTAACACCTTTAATTCATTGGGTCCATATACTTCATCTAAATTAACACAATAGTATCTATCTAAAGCTTAGGCTACTGGAGACAATAAAACCTCACTTTTTTATTATTCTAATAAATAAGTGCTTTAAAATATTTGACCATTTTTCACATTATTTGACAATATCTGACCATTCAACTGACCAATTATTTCTGGACCAAAAGCCCAACCTTGTGCCTCCAAAATTACTAAAATGAGGTTTCACTTATTTCATTGCAATCACTGATACAAGCTTTAAAGGAATACACTACCTTGGCAATTTCAGGAAAGTAGCTATCTAAACTGGATAATGAGCTTTCCATTTTGCTCTGTTCATCATCTGCAATTACAAAATAGAAAATTTTAAAATTAAACAGCCATTAATAACTTCAGGAAAATGCTTCATTTCCAACAACTAGCTTATGACTGTGATTACTACTTCATCTACAATAATAAACGTTGATATCAATAAAAATAAAGAGCAGACAACTGTGTGCCATTGCTCACTTTCTCATTTTGATCCAGTGACTTTTGTGTACTTTCCTGTTTGTTGGAGGATGTAAAGTAATTGTTGCAATTCCATAAGTGAGTAGTTTGTACTTTCTTTTCCCACACGGACACCAAATCCTTTACCTAACAATACACACGGGGTTCAAGCCTGATTAAAGGAAGGGCTTGCCTACATGGGAAAGTTGCACCAGTATAACTTTCTTTTTTTCTTTTTTTTTTCCAGCAGAAACTGTTTGTGTCCATAGATAAGTTGCCTTATATGTTCATCTTGCTACCTAAATCATAAAAGTCAGACTCCTTTCCAATTGACTTAACTATTTTGGAGGGAGATATATCAATGTAAGGTCCATGTGGAGGCACTGTCATCCTGATATAACTACACCAATTCAGTTACTCCTCCCACTGCTATCCCACACTGCACCAGTTCACACCTGAAGCAACCTGTCTAGTTACTTGCGCACACTCCACTGTTCCTGGGTCAACTGGACTGGATAGGCCCCCTCCCATGGGCTTAAATGCTGCTTGAAGAGGCCAAAAAATTCTATTTGCGACTCACATTCCTTGCAAATGTATCATCACAACTACACTCAGGCCTCCATGCATAAATGGCATGGTCTACTGGGAACCAACTGAATTATATGATATAGCAGAAGGGATCATGGGAGTTTAACCTTAAGTACCAAAATCCTCTGAAAATTACCAAGAATGCATAGAGCCTAGCAATAGCCCTTGGCACCCTGCGTTACCCACACAGAGTGTAATGCACTTAAATACAGGGCTGTGCTGTGAGGATACAATATGTTACAAATGCAGTAGCTTAAACAAGTTCATGCACAGCAGTGCATTATTGATTTAGTTATACCATTTTAATTAAATCAATATAAACTATACTGGTGCAACTTTCTCATGTAAACAAGGCTAAAATGGCAAAACTCTCGTTAATTTCAAGAGGGCAGGATCAGGCCCGTGATCTCCAGCATTACAGGAAGTGGAAATGATGACAGCACTAGCTGCTAAGCATGACAAATCCTTACTTTAGGATTTTACCTACATCAATGTTGCCCAAATAAATTTATTTATTATATAATAACAATATTACTTACCTTCATGCGATTCTCCATTTCTTTTTTCTTGCATTGCAGCTTCAAAGTTTAGTTGGAGAATTTTGTTTAAAGTAGTTATCCATTCCTCCATTTCCAGTTCACAGTCTGCAGCGAGAAGGTAACTACTCTTGTCTTGCATCTTGAGTTCAAAAGCAAAACGTTTCACTTTGTTGTTCTACAATAAAATAAAAAGACCTTTCCATATTAGCCAAGTTTTTCCACCTCCCCTCTTCCTATAAACCAGGGGAGGAAACTGTCTTGCATGATGTTTTCTGCGGTTCACCTGTGATTAAAAATATATATACACACATGTATACACACACTGCAACACAAGTGTAATTTTTTTTAAGTTACAATGCTTCCTTTTTTCTGCTGCTTCATCTTTGGAAAGATTTTTATAGTGTAGTGATGGTCTAAACCAGTGGTGGACAACCTGCAGCCCACAAAGGTAATCCAATGGTGGGCCGCCAGACAGTTTGTTTACATTGGCACAGCCGCCTGCAGCTCACAGTGGCTGCGGTTTGTCGTTCCCGGCCAATAGGAGCTGGGGAAGCAGAGTGGGCCGCAGGAACGTGCTGGCTGCTGCTTCCCACAGCTCCCATTGGCCAGAAACGGCGAACCATGGCCACTGGGAGCTGCATAACTAAATGCAAGTGTAAAACTGTCTGGTGGCCCGCCAGCAGATTACCCTGATAGGTGGCATGCGGCCCATGGGCTGCAGGTTGCCCACCACTCATCTAAACACCGAAAGCAACTTAATTTACCTATGCTTTTGTTCCCTACCATCACCCTATTGGCGATTACATACTAAAAGCAAATAGGTAGCACTAAAAATCTCAGTCTACAGGTATTTATTTAAATTGTGTGAATGTCTAAGTAATAAAATTCTTATGTAAAAGTTCCCACCTGTACAAGTGTCCTTAGATCAAAGCTCAGAAGCGTGAAACCACCTCGCTAACATTTTAGGTATCAGAGCCCTTGACACACTAGCAAGTTAAGACGGACAGGAGTGATCTGTTACAGTCGTAAGTCTACTTTTTGAGTGCTCTCTTTTGGCTGTAACGTTCCACAAGCAACGTGTTGGGGAATTAGTCCTGCTTCCTCACTTCCCCACTCAATACAGCCTGTTCTGTAACTATAGCCAAGACTTCATATACTCTGTGGCCAGCTTCACCTGCATTCTGAAAAACAGCTTTGGATTCTCTGATGCAGCCAATTGGAAATTCTGTGGCTGCTTAATTTTAATTAGGTGCCTCTCCTTCTTTAAGCAGTGTCCCTGTAAGTGCTCCACTTCAGGATGTGTGCACGTCCATGCACTCTTGATTTAGAGTATTGAGGCCCCAGTGAGATATCAACACTGCTTGGATAGAATGTGCTTGTTGAGGGTATAGATAGTTCCTAGGTCAGGCTTGAAGACATCAGACATGTAGTCTCGCTAAGGGTATCACAAATGTAGGGGCTGCCATATGGCCCACGAGTTGCAAACAAGCCTGTGTTGTGGTTTGCAGGCTGTGGTGCATTGTTGAAATGAGGCTGGACATTTGGCAACCTACCATGTGTAAGTATTCTCCAGAAGTGGAGAAGTCCAGAGTGGTCCCGATGACGTCTAGCTGTTGAGTGGGTGTGAGTACAGACTTTTTTGCATTGAGCCAGAGGCCCAAGGAGTCAAACAAGGACGGGGCCTTGGTAGTTGCTATCTGTACCTTGAGAAATTAGCCACCTTTCAGGAGCCAATTGACCAGGTATGGAAATTTGATTATTCCCAACTGGAGAAGATGGGCTGTGATAGCCAAGATAACTTCAGTGAAGACCCTTCGGAGGGGGGGTGGGAGGGTGGAAAGGCCGAAGGGTAATATGCAATAATGGTAGTGTTCCCTGCTGTCATAAACATACAGCTAAGGGTATCATAAAATCCCTCCTTACCTGTAAAGGGTTAAGAAGCTCAGGTAACCTGGTTGGCACCTGACTAAAAGGACCAATAAGGGGAGAAGATACTTTCAAATCTGTGGGGGAAGGTTTTTGCTTTGTTCTTTTTGTTGGTTCTTTCCAGGTCAGCGAGGAATCAGGACAGGGAAAATATATCTCCCAAAGCCTTACTTGAACTAAGCATCTAGATTACAAAAATTGTAAGTAAAGCAAGGAAATGCATTAATTTATCTTTAGTTTTAGCTTGTGAATTTTCCCTGTGCTAGAGGAAAGTTTATCCCTGGTTTTTTGTAACTTAAGTTTTGCCTGGAGGGAAATCCTCTGTGTTTTGAATCTGATTGTCTGTAAAATCAGGATGGAAGATATTTTTACAGGAGGTGCTTCTTTTACTTTTTTTTTCTTCTTTATAATAAAGTTCTGTTTTTTAAGAATCTGATTGGGTTTTTAGTGTCCTACGAACCCAAGGGTCTGGTTTGTGCTCACCTTGTTTATTTTCAAGCCTCCCAGGAAAGGGGGTGTAGGCTTGGGGGGATATTTTGTGGGAATAGGAACTCCAAGTGGTCCTTTCCCTGATTCTTTGTCTAAATCATTTGGTGGTGGCAGCATACCTCAGTCCAAGGACAAATAGAGATTTGTGCCTTAGGGAAGTTTTTAGCCTACGCTGGTAGAAATAAGCTTAGGGCGTCTTTCATGCGGGTCCCCACATCTGTACCCTAGAATTCAGAGTGGGGAGGGAATCCTGACACCTGCCCACTAGGAAAAACAAGAAATACCTGAGTGAGGGGCGCATGGATATATGAAAACAAGCATCCTGAAAGTCAAGGGAGACAAACTAATCTCCTGGATCCAGCAATGGAATTATCACTGCTACAGTTACCATTTTGAACCACTGAGAGTGGAACAAGGTTTTTTAAGTGCTGAGGTCCAAAATTGGTCTCCAGCCTCAGCTTTTCTTGGGGATCAGAAAGTAAAAGAAGAATAGAACCCTCTCTTGAAGAAGTCTAGTGGAAGAGCTTTGATTACCCCTACTATTAGAAGAGATTGTACCTCCTGCCACTAGAAACCCTCATTAGAAGGGTCCCTGAAGAGGGATGGTGAACAGGGTTGGGGGAAGGAAGGAGCTAAACTGGATGAAATCAGCTACAGGATCTATCTGTCTGAGGTGATTAGCTACACAGAAGGCAGAAAACGTGAGAGGCAATCCCCATAATGGTGGAGGGAGGAATAGCGCAGTGTAGAATCTGGAGAGGGAGACAGTTAGGACCCTTGACCAACAGGTCAAAATGGTCGTTTTGAAGACATTGCCAACTTGAAAGTGATTGTAGAAGAAGGTCCTTTCCTAGCGAATATGGACTTTTCTTGGATGTTCAGCTGGTCTCGCTGGCTGGTAGTGGACTGGGCAAGACCACTGAGCCATCTGCCATCTACTGTACATTCTCTTTGTCACAGATGTATAGCTCCTCAGAGATTGTAGTGTTGCTCAGTAGTCTTCAAGTGTATGATGGAGCCTGTCTGTGGCATCACTGACTACGATTCCTTAAAAGGGAGATCCTTTTGGTGTTTTGTGCCTTTTGGGGGAGGCCAGAGGACTGCAGCCAAGAAGCTTGATGCATTACTACTGCCATAGCCATAGGACATACAACTGTACTGGCAGCATCAAGTGAGAATTGGAGAGATGCTTTGGCAATTGTCTGGCCTTCCATTATGAGAGCTTGAAATTGTTCCATCTCGTCCTGTGCTAGGTGTTCAATAAAAGGTTAAAACTTTAGATAATTTGTAAAATCATATTTTGCAACCAGGACTTGGTAATAGTCTACTCTGAACTGTAAAGAGGCAGAGGAGTAGCTTTTGTGCCCAAGAAGCGCCAGCTATTTCAGTTCCTTTTCAGATGGTGTCAATTGGGACCAATGTTGCATGTTTCATTTGTTGATGACCTCTATAACCAAGGAGTTAGGTTAGGAGAAAAAAATGCTCTTAGCCACTGGGTGGAATATAGTATTTTTTGTCAGCCCAGTCATATGTAGGCGACATGGTAGCTGGAGTTTGCCATACTCTATGCGATAAGACCATTAGAGCATCACTGATGGGTATGGCAAATTTTGCCCATAGGAGATGTATGGAGAATGTCCAACAGGGAATGTTGGGGTTCTTATAGCTCCTCTAATGGAATTTGTAAAGTTTCTGCTATTCATAGTATAAGGCTTAAAAGGCCTTGAAATCATCAGCGTAAGATGGTGGGGAAAACATAAGAGGCTCATCTGGCGAGGAAGAGAATTGTGGGAATGTAGGGTTTCTTTTTCCCCAGCTGGCTCTTGCTCTTCTGTAAGTTCCTCCTGTGGAGCAGGGTCCGAGGAGGCAGGTGTTGCTTTTGGCATGTCCTCTTATGAACCCTGTAGAGCTGGTTACAATATGTGAACCATGAGTTCCAATAAGCCCAATCAGGTGGGGCATAAGGGAACAGGGCTGGAATCCAGGGTTACCCTTCCCAGGTTTGCTGGGTGTATCTCCAGCAGGGGGTTTCTTCCTCAGGATGCACCTCAAGGAAGGGAGTCACCGTTGTACATTATAGGTCCAGAGGTAAGTTGATACCAGGGCAGTATCTCTTGGTATCTCCAAGCCAGCGGTTCCCAAACTTGTTCCGCCACTTGTTCAGGGAAAGTCCCTGCTGGGCCGGGGCGGTTTGTTTACCTGCCGCATCTGCAGGTTCGTCCGATCGCGGCTCCCAGTGGCCGCGGTTTGCTGCTCCAGGCCAATGGGAGCTGCTGGAAGCGGCGTGGACCGAGTCAACACAGCTCCAGGTCCCTCCTGTCAGCAAGCGATGGAGGGTGAGTATGGGAAGCCAAATAGGGTCCACACATCTTAAAGAACCTTCAGTTACAGTAAGTAACCGCCTCCTCTTCTTCAAGTGATAGTCTCTATATGGATTCCAGTCGTGGGAGAGTAGCTCACAAGAAGTCACAGTCTGTAGGATAGTATGTCCAACTGCCACAGGGGCGATGGTATAGTGAGTAGAAAAGGCATGGACGGAGGACCACATGGCCGCCCTACAAATGTCCTGCCACGCAACGCTCACAAGGAAGGCTGAAGTGGAAGCATGTGCCCGCCTGGACTGGGCCGTGACTCCCAGAGGAGAGGGGGGAAAAACGTGAGAGAGAATACAGTATTTCTCAATACAATGGGAGATCCTTTTGGAGGTGTTGCGAGCTGGGGACGCGGCCCTGGCAGCGCTCTGCGATGGTGAGGAAGAGCTGGGGTGCAGCATGGAAGGCGTGGGTGCTTTGGAGATAAAAGGTCGGTGCCCGACAGACATTAAGGAAGTGTAATGTGCGTGCCCTGGGAAAGGCGTGCGGTTTAGCGTAGAAGACCAGTAGGTGTATATACTGGTTGAGGTGGAACAGGGAGCCACCCTGGGTAGAAATTTGGGGTGAAGGCACAGGGAGACCTTGTCCTTGCAGAAGACAGTAAAGGGTGGGTCAGCCATCATGACCGCCAGCTCGCTAACTCATCGTGCTGAGGTAATCACCACCAAAAGCATTACTTTCATGGAGAAATGGGTGAGAAAACAGGTCGTCAGGGCTCCAAATGGTGGCTCAGTGAGGGCGGAGAGGATGAGATTAAGGTCCCAAAAGGGGGAAGGCTTCCATTTGTATGGGAGAGTGTTGAGAAGGCTGCGAAGGAATCAGGCAATAGAGTCAGATGAGCGAAGATAGAAAGCCCATCCACAGAGGGAAGGCAGGCACTGAGTGCCACCAGGTGAATGCAGACAGAGGAGTGGGAGAGGCCAGACTGTCAAAGGTGAAAGAGGTAGTCCAGAAGGATGGGAATGGAGACGGAGTCCAGAGAGTAAAGGTGGCGATGTGCCCAGGTGCTGAAGCGTCACCATTTAGCTTGGTAGCAGGCTCTAGTTGACGGCCATCTGCTGTGAATGAGGATGTTGTGCACGGCGGCGAAGCACACCCTGTCTACAAGCAAGCCCCATCCAAATACCAGGCTGTGGAGTGGGGTGCTGCAGGTGGCCGTGCACCTGTGTGAAGAGATTCGTGAGGCAGGGAAGGGGGATGAAGAGGAAGCGAAGAGATGGAGGAGATTGGTGAACCAATATTGGTGAGGCCAGGAGGGAGCTATGAGAATTACTGCCATGTGATTTCACCACACCTTGCGTAGGACTTGCAGGAGAAGGAGAATGGGCGGGAAGGTATAAGTTGTCCCCAAATCTGAAATGGTTGTGGGTGAGGACAAAGTCACAAAGCTCAGCCACCAGGTGTGCCGTGGTCTCCTCAGGGATACTGTTCCTGACAGCTTGTAGTCCATCCTTGTGTGGAATATTGGTGTAAAGAGCTTTTACATCCATGGTGGCGAGGTTGGTGTTTTCAGGAAGATCACCAATGCATTGTAATTTCCTCAGGAAGTCGGTGGTGTCTCGAAGATAGCTAGGAGTGCTCGTAGCGTAGGGTCTGAGGAGAGAGTCCAAATAGCCAGATAATCCTGCTGTAAGAGTGCCAATGCCTGAGATGATGGGACATCCAGGATTTCCAGGTTTATAGAATACCCCTGGTCAGGGCTTGAATAGGGACTGTGAGTGGTTGGCTCACTACTGAAGCAATTTTTCCCTCTCTTGGTATTGACACCTCATCAGTTATTGGGAGTGGACCACATCCACCCTGACTGAATTGGCCTTGTCAACGCTGGTTCTCCACTTGTAAGGTAACTCCCTTCTCTTCATGTGCCAGTACATTTATGCCTATATCTGTAATTTTCACTCTATGCAGCTGAAGAAGTAGGTTTTTTACCCACAAAAGTTTATGCTCAAATAAATCTGCTAGTCTTTAATGTTCCACCGGACTCCTCGCTGTTTTTGTGGATACAGACAAACACGGCTACCGCTCTGATACTTGGCACCACCAGGTGAGGGAAGCCAGGATGGAGGCGGGGATCAGGATTGGCTTGCACAAGCGGTCCAACTGTAGGTTGCAGCCTTACCAGAGCCACAGCCGGAGGCAGCACATATGAGGGTGGGTACATGGTATGACTGAGGTGAAGACCGCCACATGGCCAAGAAGGGAGAGGAACTACCAGATGCGTGTACATGAACGGTGATGTAGTAGCATAATGAGCAGAGTGAGGGAAGTGAATTGGCCCAATGGGAGAAAGGCGCAAGCCATTACTGAGCCCCTATGAAGGTGAGTGTACAGGCAGGGTCGAGAACCAACTTGTCCTCATTGATGCAGATCCCCAGGCTAGTGAGAAGGACGCAGAGGATCTGGATAAGCGGCAAGGAGGCAGTTGAGAGACGGTGCAACAAGGTGCCAGTTGTCCAGCTAAGTGAATATGGAATGGCCTAGACGGCACATTTAGGCCACAATGACTGCAAAGACCTTTATGAAGACATGGAAAGGGTGGCAATCCCAAAAGGGAGGACCCAAAACTGATAGTGGAAGCAACCCAATGTGAAGCGGAGGAACTTACGATGAGTGGGGTGGATGTCTATATGAAAATACACATCTTCCATAACGAGAGCTGCAAGCCACGCTCCATGGGGAAGGGATGGGATAACAAGGGGGAGTGTGACCATCCAGAAGCAGAACTTGCATATGAATTTGTTCAATGACCGGAGATCCTGAATGGGGCGGTGGCCACTCCCCACCCTCCCCACTCCTCTGCGCGTACACACACACACACACACACACACACCTTCTATTGGACAAGGAAATAAGAAAAGTAGAAACCACGGCCATGGTACCAGCACAGGATGTGTTCTATGGCACTCTTCTGGAGAAGGGTATCCACTTCCTCTCAGAGGAGACTGCACTGGGAAGGATCCCCAGGGTTCCATGGGGCGGGTGACAAGGAGGAAAGGAGAACTCTATCAGGTACCCCTGGTGAAAAACGTCCAGCACACAGCGTTCGGTGGCGATCTTTCCTCAGTGGTGGGAAAACAGGGCAAGACAGTCCCCAAAAACGATCTGAGGAGCCAGGGAAGGGGCTGAGAGGGGTTCGCAGATCTCGGGGAAAGAGTCCAAAAGACTGCATGGATGGATGCTGTTGGAAGGTGGAGGTGGCAGAGGCAGAATAGTGAGGTCGCTGTGTGTGCAGACAGTGGAGAGACAGCTCTTGCAGGCATTGAGGGTAGGGCTGGTCTCGGGACGAGGCGGCTCTGGTAGGTGCAGCAATGTCCTGGGGTTTGTTGTAGACGGGAGGAGGAGTAGTGCGAGTAGGGGCTGGCTGGTGATTTGGCAGCGGCAGTACACTGCAGTCTTGGTAAGAATACCAAGTGCGCCAGTAGGGCCAGGCATATGGGTCACTGGGCATCAACAGCCCCTCAGGGTTAATGGAACCATGCCTTGGGGGAAGGGCCATACGCTGGCAGGTAGGGCTGGTTCTGGGGGTCCAGGCTACAGGAGCGTGCAGGAGAGAATGGGGAGTCTGGCTCAGGAGACCACTCAGAACTGGAGGACGGGTCCGGCAGAGGCCAGGCCATCGGTGCTGCCAGCACAAGACAAAGCAGAACAGGGCAGTCCTGGAGCAGGAGAGGTTCAGCCACCGGCAATACCAGCGGTGAGAGATGATGCAGAGCAAGATGCTGCCAGAGAAGGAAAGACTCATCCGAAGGAGATGGAAGCCTCAAGGTGACTGGAGACCCAGAGCGCTGAGGGGAGCCCATGCATAGCAGCATGAGATTGGCCATAAGTATCACAGGGAACAAGCGTCCCAGCATGGGCGGGACTGGGCATGAAAGTCTGGATGGTCATGAAGGTGTTGACAGTGCCAGAGATGAAGGCGGCAAACTCGGTACCAATACTGGAGACAGTGCTGGCAGGTCTTGGACTTTTCTCTATATGAGATTTCTTAGGAGAAGGAGCAGCTGAGTCAACACGCAACTTCTCACCTGACCTGGCACCGCTTGGGATGGCAACACTGTATTTAGAGATGATCCCCGTCAGGGAGCCGCCCTTATGCCTGTGTGTTTCTTATGTGCATGGTGGGGTTTTGGCAGTTGTGTCAATACCGCTGGAAGGGCCCACGGAGGCACTCACCATCAGTGACAGGCATCACTCTGGCAGATCTGTCAGTGCCAGATCCGATTAAGTCTCCTCCACCAGGCCTTTGCGGAGGCGAAGTTCCCTAGCTTCCCGAGTTTGAGGTAGGAATGAGCAGCAGATGGAGAACTGGCACCAGCGTGGGCTTCACCAAGACAACAGAGAAAGCATTGGTGCTTGTCACTCACAGAGAAGGAGCACGAGCACATAGCATACCTTTTGAAGCCGGCTTGCCAGAGCATAGTCCCCAGGACGGGGGAGTGTCCCGCAAGGGGAAAAAAATCCAGCAGGGGAGATCTAAATGACTAAAAACTGTTAGACAACTATATACAACTAGAAAAACTATTTACAGAAGGAACGGACAAGAGCTCTCTTAGCAAGCTATGAGCACCGAGGAACAGGGGTTCTGATTCTAGCCATGCAGGAGAAGCGTTGACCCCCACAGACTCAAAGGACACATCACACGGCTGATGCATGTAACACGTGCCGGTCAACAGACACTACTACAAGCAGTTCCAGCTCTGGCACATGGCACGCATACACACCCACATTTGGAATCCACATAAAAAAGATCTAAGTTATATATTGACTGGGCTAAGTAGGATTAGAAGGACCCTATATTTGTTGGAATTGGTTTATTGGGATTATAAGGACCCTATATTTGACAAAATTGGTTTTCAGTAACCACTCATCATAAAGTCTAGTGTCTGAGTGGTGAGCCAAGAGTTAGAATGCCTAAGGAGACTACATTTTTGGCTTCTTGTTAACCAGTGTGGTGAGACAAGTTCCCTTTTTGTTACTGGCTTGGTTATAATCTAATAATAGAGTAACCACCAGTTTGTGATGAGTCTGACCGATTTCTCAGGTGTCTGTCCTGAATTTGGTAGTCTTAGCAGTGACCTACTGAGGCATAGTGACCCCAAATGTAATTGTACCTTCAGAACTTCAAGATCCAGACCTTTATTACTTCTATTTTACAAGCTCAAATCAGTGTGGTACCTAGAAATTAAGTTCTGGTCTTTTCTTGTCGTACCTTACTGTCAGTAATTAAGATTTTGCAATCCAAAATCTCAAGTGCCTTCAGTTACATCTACCCAATTGTACGGTCTTCAGAGATGCAGCACAAGTGTGACTGATGGCAGAATCTGCTTAATTAACAGTTATGTTAATATATCAGCCACAACAAAATTCACTTAACTTTCTCATAGCTGTGCTAGCTCTAAAAAGTTAACAGTAAAAACTTCATTTCTGTTATGAAAGTAAATAGATACAACCCCAGATAAACGGAGGCAGCAGCTCTTGTTGACTAACATGCTACCATTTTTTAAAAAGTCACTTTCTCGACAATGACCACAGTTTATGGCCAAATCCTATCCTATCCTGAGCTTTGCAGGTCACCAGGATATGAGTGAAGGAGAATAAAAATATATAAGTAGCTTTTTCTTCCCTCTTTACCAAGGATGGGGGAAGGATGCTGGGGTTCAGAGCCAGTACAAATACACAGCGCCTCCCTACAGATGACCCCTTCCCTCCTGCAAGATGCCCTAGAATATGCCACATTTCTGGATGTGTTCTTTTGGTCTGTTTTGTGCCAAGCACTGGGAGAGGAGGGGAAGAGACAGAGTGAAACAATTTGGGAGGCACTCAGAGGGGATCTTTGTAATGATTTCAGACTCCTCTCAGTGGTTTTTAATCAGAGGGAATGACCTGGGCCTTAGTTTGCAGGGCATTAACCTAAGAGACTAAAAACAACTGACTCATTTGGGTTAGATTATTTGTATGTTTATTTAAGTGGTTAAACTGCATATATTATATGGGCCTACAGTCCATTTACTGCACAATTCACTGATCAACGTTATATATGTACTAAAGGAATATTTCATCTCTATTCACAACATTTTTATACAGTAAATTGAAAAAACATTGCAGCATGGGCTCACCAAGGTTTTTCTCATTAATTCAACATAAGGTTAAAGCAGTTGAAATGTGCTCCTTACAAACTTCATAAATAAAGCAAACTTGGTTTTGATTATTTTAAGTTTGTTGGGTGTGCAACTCAACATTTTTAAAATTTGTGTTTTGGTTGCACCCCAAAGGCCATATTCAGGATTGGGGGTCCACTGTGGAAAGCACTGTACAAACACACAGAAGGATCCAGTCCTTGCTACAAAGAATATCTGATTTGAAACAAGTACTTTGTGCCCCTATACTACAAAGACTCGGGCATGTGTTTAACTTTACACGCTGAGTATTCCTATTAATTTCAATGGGACTACTCACAGTGCATTAAGTTAAACATACAAAGGCATCTTTGCAGGATTTGGGGCCTTAATAGATATGTTCTTTGAGTTATGGACTGTCTTTTCAGTATATGAGCATACAGTTCCTTTTGAACTGAGGCCATGTTCCCCAATTGGGCCTCTAGACAATACTGCAATACAAATACTAAAATACAAGAAGTGCATACAGCAAATTATTGTGGGCAACAAGGGAGATAGGACAAGATTAATGGTAATAAAACCGTGCATCTACACAGGGTCACTGTGCACAACCTCATGGTCCAAAATAATACGAAAGGTTTTTTTCCTCCAGCTGCCAAAACTGCTTTTTAACTGAGCTATTATTAATTGGTTGATTTCTTCCTGGCTTCTCAGCAAAAGTGAGTTTTGATGAGAGATTTCATGTTTTTGATATTTTACTGATCGTTTGGAGCAGAAATTAGTGGTCTTTAAATCCAAAGTGCCAAGACAAATTAACATGGATGAATGGCTTGTGCAATTTAATTGATTATGAGGTTGTATGAGTCAAAAGTGCAAATCTTAAACTGATGAATATATATTTTACTCCCAGTAGCAAGACAATAGTTAAAGTTGTGTCAGAATTTTCTATTTTACAGAGTCTGTACCTCTGTTTCACCTTCTTACAGGACCCTTTTTTGTAAACATGCCATGGGGAATTTCCAAATTTCAGCCACTAATTATTATTTATGTCATTGTCTCCATGTGTGTTTTGTCTGAAGGCTGTTTTCAGGAAATTTGGGGAAACTGGAACACCAGAAAAGCCTGATTTTGCCTCCCTCCCACACACACACTATGCACAATTACTGTCTTCTGCTGCTTCCTGAGCGGCAATACTGAGACGTCACAGATTATCAGTCACGCACTCACTCCAGTTCACTGGCATTCTGGGAAGTGTCACTAGGGCCCAGGTTGTCATGGCAACAGCTGACTGTGATAACTGATTTACATCAGACGACACTAACATTATTACAAAGAAAGGTCACAGTAGAACTGACATAAAAGCACATTGTGTTTTCAGAACCTCCCACTGTACTCCTTTAGTTTGTACTGTAGTAAATTACATGATTTCTTTTAAAAGGGTGATTGTTTGCTACTTTCCTCAAAAAGGGTTACATGAAAATAAGATAAAATTACAGCTCCTTTTCATATATATTATTTATATGCTTCTTACAAACTGGGGGCTATATCTTTAATATTTACATTAAAAAACCAGGAAATTATAAAAGTGAGTCCCTATTCAGTCTTGTTACATAATTTAAAATAAGTATTATTTAGAATTTGCAGTAAAAATCATATTTTGTTTATGAATATAGTTTACTTTCAAAACATTGGTCAGCATGACATAGTGGTAAAATAAGGAGCATCACAAAGACCGTGACGATAAAACATACACTGAAGACAAAAAATTTGCAAGTGCCTTATTAAACAGTACATATAGAAAATATTTTCAATTTAAAAACTAAGAACATTCACAAATAAATGTTGTTTAACATTAATTAAATTTGCTTTTATTAATAAACTAAACCATAAAAATCAGGAAATTAAAAGGTTACAAGAAACACTTGTTAAGAAATGCCAGAATGAATGTTGCCATGCAACTTTAATTCAGCCGCCTTGTGAGTATGCATTATGGTAATTTTTAAATACATTATCTTTTTTTAAATACACACAAGACCCCTGGTTCATTCAGCATACAGGATGGATCTACTCTGAGGATCAATTGGAACTTTGGAGTGAAGGAGTATGTTGTCTGTAGGACCCCTGGCCTTTTTTGCTGCAGAAGCTGGAAGGTTTGTAGTGAATGAGGCAGGAGACTGCAGAAAGAGAAAGGACAGCCTCATGGTTAGGGCAGTTAAATGCTGCTCTGGAGACTTGGATTTTATCCCAGCTTCTGCTATCGAGTTCTTATGTGATGCTGGGCAAATCACTTACACCAAACTTTTCATAGATAATCACTTCTGCGTGTAATTAAAAACTATATCAGAATGCATACACACAAGGTGGAAAATTAAGGTTGCATGGGCAACGTTCATTCTGGCATTTCCTAACTTCAGAGTGCTCATCTTTGCATATTTTTAATCCTTAACTTTGTATTTCCTAATTTATTATTTAGTTTATTGCTGAGAGCAACCTTAACTAAGTCTTTTGTTTGTGAGACAAGGTGGATGAGGTAATATCTTTTATTGGACCAACTTCTGTTGGTGAAAGAGACAAGCTTTCAAGCTTACACAGGGCTCTTCTTCAGGTCCGGGAAAAGTATTCAGAGTGTCACAGCTAAATACAAGGTGGAACACACTGTTAAATATACGGGGTTAACACATGTTGCAAGAGACCACTCAAAGTGAAGTGGGCTGTTAACATCTCTGCAGTCATAGATTAAAGGTGGACTAATGGGTTGCAGACCATTACAATGAGCCATAAAATCCAGTGTCTTTACTGAGTTTATGATTTTTAGTGTCTATAAAAGTTTTTTCCCCCCTTATGCTAGTATAACTTATAAAAAGAGTACAGGCTCACAACCTTAGGTGCAACAGGGAAATGGGGACATAAAGGCAGTAAGAATATGAGAGTACCCTCTGGACAAAAGTGCGTAAGCACTCCACAAGGAACTCCTATCCACAAGGCTCCTGAACTACAGAGATGAGACCCTGGGACAGGATTTCAAGGGAAGATACTTTAGAATGGGCAAAAGTAGAGGCTCCTCAGTCATTCACAAAACACACAGTGAGGACTTTTGTTGGAAAAGTTCAGGCGGGAGAAGAGGCAGAGGAGAATAATTTGCTGCAGGTCAAATTTCAGCTTAGTTTGATTTTATGTTGGTTTCTAATGGTCAAAAACTTTATAATGGTAAATACTAACAAACTTGACTAAAGCAGGAAGAAAAACTCTGCTCTCATATTTATGAGCTATTTCTGTCCTTTGGAATTTGAAGATTAGGATGCTGAGATTTAAAAAAAAAAAAAAAAAACTAACTGGGGGGGCAGGACAATGCACTCAGATTTCAGTTTAAGTCACTGGAGCCAAAGAGTGAGGAATGACAGAGTTTGGTTGAGAGGGAGGACTGACTGACAATACTGTCACTTGGTGGGCAACCTTTCCTTCCCTATATTGTGTCTGCTCTTTGCCACTTCCCTCTGCACAACATACATTCATAGTGAAAAATTCAAGCCCATCTGTTCCTAGTGGACCCATGTGCCTCGTCCCCGCCAGCTGCTTCCTACCGAGTCTTAGTGCTCCACCATGCTATGAATGATGGAATATTCTAGACTGCACCCCGTCATCTATATCACAGTACCATAAGGAGAATCAGCGAAAGGGACTTCTTGTTTATGGGGACAGTATGTGCTTCAGGCCCAGCACTGGCACAACTGAGCTAGCATTTAACATCATCTCAGTCAGGGGTGACAAAGATATAGGGAAGGGCAGGGAAAGAGTGAATAAGAGGTACATGGCAGACAGACTTCTGGTCACGATGCCCTTTTATTGCTCTTTTCTGTGTTCTATTTAAATTTGAACCAAACTACAGTTTCAGTGGGTTTAGCCAGGACTAACTTTCTAAACCAAGATAATATCGGTAAAATCACATCATCTTATCAACTTGATGCATAAGTAATTGTGTTACAAATACAAGGCTTTTACAGCCAAGTTTACATTATCGATTTATTCAAATATTTTTGTGCTATTTAGAAAATAATTTTGGGTGGAACTTTTTAAGCCTCTACACAAGTTTATGCAAGGAAGAAAAGAAATACATATACAAAATAATTTATAGATGTATTCTTTCCACAAAGGTTACTATGTCCAGATTCAGGAATTAATGCTAAGAGCCGAAAAACCCAGTTGTCTCCAGGTCTGCTCTAACAAAACAGATACATACTGTACTATAAACATATAACACAACTCCATGAAACCAATCCTCTGGCTCTTGCTACGAGCAAAACTTTTGGGCCAAAGAGTTGTATCTTTTGCTTCAAACATTTATTTTTAAAAAGTAAAAAGGTCAAGTGAAAACATCTGGAAGGGTGGCTGTGAATATGATGCCACTCCCACAACTAAAATCCCACACAAGAAGCTATGCAAAATATTTTACAGCCCATGTAACTACACAAAATGTAACAGAACTTAATTTTATGCTTTCATTAATTCATCATGCTTTCTTCATTTATTTGTCTTGCTACTTGCCTCCATGTGTTTCTTATAAACACACAACATAAATCAGTGACTTTGTCCATTTTCAGAAACAACCACTTTGAAATTTAAAACACAACCTACAAAATCCAACTACTTTTCTTCCTAACATGTAGCGCACCTGCCTGTTTATGTGACTATTTAAAAAGCATGCAGTATGTGTTTAATTATATCCCACGATAATTATGTAGATTTTGAAAAATTCTGGTCTAATAAATTCATCATCTACACGCACAATATATAAAAAACAGCCAGTACAATTATATTTACCTGAACCACCCCCATACAAGAATCCAAAAATATTGATCCTTTTGGCTCTTTAGATATTTTCTCATCTTTGTAGAAATTGAGATTATATGATCCATCACCAAGTTGGATTAAGTGGAAAAATCTTCTCTTAAATGACTAGTTTAAAAAAAAAAAAAGCATTGTTAACAGCAGTACTATTAATTCCATATTTCAAAATCCATACAGTAACTCCCTCACTTAACATCCTAGCTATGTTCTAGAAAAATACAACTTTAAGCAAAACGATGTTAAGCAAATCCAATTTCCCCATAAGAATTAATGTAAATAGGTGGGGTGGCTAGGTTCCAGGGAAATTTTTTTCACCAGACAAAAGACATTATATATACATATACAGTATAAGTTTTAAATAATTTTAAACAAACAATGTAATACTGTACTCACCAATAATGATTATGAAGCTTGGTTGAGGCAGGGGTATAGTGGGGGAGCAAAGTGGGGGCTTGCTCCATTCCACCCACCCGGAATGCCAACTGGGAAGCAGGGTCACTGCCTGCTCCCCAGCAGGAGCCCCAGGCAGACGGAACAGGGCACGCCCCCACACCACCACCACCCTCCCTGACAGGAGCCCCGGACAGGTAGAATGGGGAAAGCTCCTGTGCCCCAACGCAGAAGCCCTGGGCGGGCGGAATGGGGCAAGCCCCACACCCCTATCCCGCTCCCTGGCAGGAGCACCGGGCAGAATAGGGCAAGCCCTTGAGCCCCCAATCCACTCCTCGGCTGGAACACTTCATGGGCAGAGCAGGACAAGCCCCCACGTCCTGACCCAGTCCCTGCCAGGAGCACCAGGCGGGCGGAGGAGCTGGAGCTAAAGAACATTGTAAGGCAGGGGTCAGCAACCTTTGGCACACAGCCCATCAGGATAATCCGCTGGCGGGCCGCGACACATTTTGTTTATGTTGACTGTCCGCAGGCACAGCCCCTCCCCCAGCTCCCACTGGCCGTAGTTCACCATTCCCCGCCAATGGAAGCTGCGGGAAGTGGGGGGGGGGGGCCCGCAGGGACATGCTGGCCGCTGCTGCCCACAGCTCCCATTGGCTGGGAACAGTGAACTGCGGCCACTGGGAGCTGACAGTCAACGTAAACAAAAAGTCTTGCAGCCCCCAGGGGATTACCCTGATGGGCTGCATGCCGAAGGTTGCTGACCCCTGTTATATGGGAACATTGCAGGACTTTAAAGGAGTATGTTCTCTAATAGGTCAGCGTCCTAATAGCGAAACAATGTTAACTGGGAGGACATAAGTGGGGAGTTATTGTACTTGCTTTAATAATGTAATACGCCATCAGTGCACACAGCTTAAAAACAGAACTTTTTTCTGTTTAACCTAATACACACACACACACAAATAAAATTACATCCATTTAATTTTCCAACGGGGAAAGTTTCATTATACTGATAAAACAGGGATGGGAGTGAGCAATTTATGAATCATATCATGATATTGGCTGTAAGTTTAAAGTCAGCCCCACCACTTAAAAACTAAACATGTATAAAACATACATTATACAAATAATAATATGAATGGCAATGGATTTTAAGGTTATACTCTGAAGTTACTATAGAAAGTGCATCATAGAGTTCCACGTGGGCACCAATGATACTGCCAAGAATGACCTTGAGCGGATCACTGCGGACTATGTGGCTCTAGGAAGAAGGATAAAGGAGTTGGAGGCGCAAGTGGTGTTCTCGTCCATCCTCCCCGTGGAAGGAAAAGGCCTAGGTAGGGAGCGTCGAATCGTGGAAGTCAACGAATGGCTACGCAGGTGGTGTCGGAGAGAAGGCTTTGGTTTCTTTGACCATGGGATGGTGTTCCATGAAGGAGGAGTGCTGGGCAGAGACGGGCTCCATCTTACGAAGAGAGGGAAGAGCATCTTTGCCAGCAGGCTGGCTAACCTAGTGAGGAGGGCTTTAAACTAGGTTCACCGGGGGAAGGAGACCAAAGCCCTGAGGTAAGTGGGAAAGCGGGATACCAGGAGGAAGCACAGGCAGGAATGTCTGTGAGGGGAGGGCTCCTGCCTCATACTGGCAATGAGGGGCGATCAACAGGTTATCTCAAGTGCTTATATACAAATGCACAAAGCCTTGGAAACAAGCAGGGAGAACTGGAGGTCCTGGTGATGTCAAGGAACTATGACGTGATCGGAATAACAGAGACTTGGTGGGATAACTCACATGACTGGAGTACTGTCATGGATGGTTATAAACTGTTCAGGAAGGACAGGCAGGGCAGAAAAGGTGGGGGAGTAGCACTGTATGTAAGGGAGCAGTATGACTGCTCAGAGCTCCGGTACGAAACTGCAGAAAAACCTGAGTGTCTCTGGATTAAGTTTAGAAGTGTGTGCAACAAGAGTGATGTAGTGGTGGGAGTCTGCTATAGACCACCGGACCAGGGGGATGAGGTGGATGAGGCTTTCTTCCGGCAGCTCACGGAAGCTACTAGATCGCATGCCCTGATTCTCATGGGTGACTTTAATTTTCCTGATATCTGCTGGGAGAGCAATACAGCGGTGCATAGACAATCCAGGAAGTTTTTGGAAAGCGTAGGGGACAATTTCCTGGCGCAAGTGCTAGAGGAGCCAACTAGGGGGGGCGCTTTTCTTGACCTGCTGCTCACAAACCGGGTAGAATTAGTGGGGGAAGCAAAAGTGGATGGGAATCTGGGAGGCAGTGACCATGAGTTGGTTGAGTTCAGGATCCTGACGCAGGGAAGAAAGGTAAGCAGCAGGATACGGACCCTGGACTTCAGGAAAGCAGACTTCGACTCCCTCAGGGAACGGATGGCCAGGATCCCCTGGGGGACTAACTTGAAGGGGAAAGGAGTCCAGGAGAGCTGGCTGTATTTCAAGGAATCCCTGTTGAGGTTACAGGGACAAACCATCCCGATGAGTCGAAAGAATAGTAAATATGGCAGGCGACCAGCTTGGCTTAATGGTGAAATCCTAGCGGATCTTAAACATAAAAAAGAAGCTTACAAGAAGTGGAAGGTTGGACATATGACCAGGGAAGAGTATAAAAATATTGCTCGGGCATGTAGGAATGTTATCAGGAGGGCCAAATCGCACCTGGAGCTGCAGCTAGCCAGAGATGTCAAGAGTAACAAGAAGGGTTTCTTCAGGTATGTTGGCAACAAGAAGAAAGCCAAGGAATGTGTGGGCCCCTTACTGAATGAGAGAGGCAACCTAGTGACAGAGGATGTGGAAAAAGCTAATGTACTCAATGCTTTTTTTGCCTCTGTTTTCACTAACAAGGTCAGCTCCCAGACTGCTGCGCTGGGCATCACAAAATGCGGAAGAGATGGCCAGCCCTCTGTGGAGATAGAGGCGGTTAGGGACTATTTAGAAAAGCTGGACGTGCACAAGTCCATGGGGCCGGACGAGTTGCATCCAAGAGTGCTGAAGGAATTGGCGGCTGTGATTGTAGAGCCACTGGCCATTATCTTTGAAAACTCGTGGCGAACCGGGGAAGTCCCGGATGACTGGAAAAAGGCTAATGTAGTGCCAATCTTTAAAAAAGGGAAGAAGGAGGATCCTGGGAACTACAGGCCAGTCAGCCTCACCTCAGTCCCTGGAAAAATCATGGAGCAGGTCCTCAAAGAATCAATCCTGAAGCACTTGCATGAGAGGAAAGTGATCAGGAACAGCCAGCATGGATTCACCAAGGGAAGGTCATGCCTGACTAATCTAATCGCCTTTTATGATGAGATTACTGGTTCTGTGGATGAAGGGAAAGCAGTGGATGTATGGTTTCTTGACTTTAGCAAAGCTTTTGACACGGTCTCCCATAGTATTCTTGTCAGCAAGTTAAGGAAGTATGGGCTGGATGAATGCACTATAAGGTGGGTAGAAAGCTGGCTAGATTGTCGGGCTCAACGGGTAGTGATCAATGGCTCCATGTCTAGTTGGCAGCCGGTATCAAGTGGAGTGCCCCAAGGGTCGGTCCTGGGGCCGGTTTTATTCAATATCTTCATAAATGATCTGGAGGATGGTGTGGATTGCACTCTCAGCAAATTTGCGGATGATACTAAACTGGGAGGAGTGGTAGATACGCTGGAGGGGAGGGATAGGATACAGAAGGACCTAGACCAATTGGAAGATTGGGCCAAAAGGCATCTGATGAGGTTCAATAAGGATAAGTGCAGGGTCCTGCACTTAGGACGGAAGAACCCAATGCACAGCTACAGACTAGGGACCGAATGGCTAGGCAGCAGTTCTGCGGAAAAGGACCTAGGGGTGACAGTGGACGAGAAGCTGGATATGAGTCAGCAGTGTGCCCTTGTTGCCAAGAAGGCCAATGGCATTTTGGGATGTATAAGTAGGGGCATAGCGAGCAGATCGAGGGACGTGATCGTTCCCCTCTATTCGACATTGGTGAGGCCTCATCTGGAGTACTGTGTCCAGTTTTGGGCCCCACACTTCAAGAAGGATGTGGATAAATTGGAGAGAGTCCAGCGAAGGGCAACAAAAATGATTAGGGGACTGGAACACATGAGTTATGAGGAGAGGCTGAGGGAGCTGGGATTGTTTAGCCTGCAGAAGAGAAGAATGAGGGGGGATTTGATAGCTGCTTTCAACTACCTGAAAGGGGGTTCCAAAGAGGATGGCTCTAGACTGTTCTCAATGGTAGCAGATGACAGAACGAGGAGTAATGGTCTCAAGTTGCAGTGGGGGAGGTTTAGATTGGATATTAGGAAAAACTTTTTCACTAAGAGGGTGGTGAAACACTGGAATGCGTTACCTAGGGAGGTGGTAGAATCTCCTTCCTTAGAGGTTTTTAAGGTCAGGCTTGACAAAGCCCTGGCTGGGATGATTTAACTGGGAATTGGTCCTGCTTTGAGCAGGGCGTTGGACTAGATGACCTTCTGGGGTCCCTTCCAACCCTGATATTCTATGATTCTATGTTTCTCTCAATGGAACTGTAAAATGCGCAAATTTTGTATAAATGAAATGTTTCACAAATTATGTTAGCTGCCAGTCCTGCATGGGATCAGAAAGTCAAGTTGATTATCCATTTCTCTCAATTACGCCAGTAAGATTTTATAACCAGATCTTAGTTAACTCTCCATATATCTGTATGGCGGTACTGTGGTCCTAATAAAAGCAATTAGAAATTATCTAATGTTAAAAATAAAGCAAGCAAAACAGACTCAACATACAAAAGGGAGGTGATCAGAATAAGAAGGTTCCATATTACGTGGTCACTTTTCTGATCACAATTACACCTTTCAGTACAGTTCTAATCTGAAAGTGACTGTAAAAACAACACCTACTTTCTTAAGAGACCTGGTCTGAGAGTGTGTGTCTTCAGGAGTCTTCTCTGTTTAATTTTATATTTTGCTACTATAAGGTAAGCAGAAGCTTCTCCTTCTTAACCCTATGTTCTTTTTAACAAAAGCAAAGTATACATATCTACTTTTCAGAGAAGAATCACACTGAAATATTAAATATCTATAAACAGTCATCTTTTAGTGTGGCACAGTAAACTTACCCTCATAGTTACACTGATTGCACTATTCATATTGCCTTTGTACAGCCATCCTTGTTTGGTTATCCCACCCTTCTGAGATCCTAGAGATGCTGCATCCTAAAACAAAATTGCACAAACTGAAACTGCTTTCCATCAACAATTGTTGTGATAGATTATTGTAACATTTTATGAACTTTCATATACTTTTTACAATTGAACTTACAATTAGGTAGTCGAATTATCATAACAATCTTCAAAACTCTATTTTAGGATTTTATACTGTTGCTCATTACCATTGTATCTAAGCACCTTTCACATAAAATCCGTTAGCAACAGTTAAGTCCTCACTGCATTTCATGAATCCTCTGTTTTCCATTTTCAGGGTATAGAACAAGGGTGGGCAAACTACAGCCTGTGGGCCAGATCTGGCCTCTCAGGCTTTGGATCCGGTCTGTGGGATTGCCACCCTGTGGCGCTGCGGCCTGACGCTGCTCCCAGAAGTGGCTGGCACCACATCCCTGCAGCTCCGTCCGCTGCCCTCGCCTCCAGGCACTGCCCCCCACACCTCCCATTGACCAGGAACGGGAAACCGCAGCCAATGAGAGATTCAGGGGAGGTACCCATAGGCAAGGGCAGTGCATGGAGCCCTCTACCCCTCCCCCCCTGGAATTGGTGCCAGCCACTTTCAGCAGTGGTGCGGCCTGGCCCCGGTGTGTGCCGCTGCCACCCCGGGGGCCAGTCCAGGTAAGCGGCACTGGGCCGAAGCCCAAACCCCTCCTGCACCCCTCACCCCAACCCCCTGCTGCACTCTGCACCCCCTCCCGGACTCCACACCCCTCTCCGCACCCCTGGCCTGAGCCCCCTCCTGCACCCCAACCCCCTTCCCTGAGCCCCCTCATGTACCCCACACCCCTCCTCTGCCCCAACTCCTTGCTCTGAGTCCCCTCCTGCACCCCAACCCCCTGTCCCAGCCCTGCATGCAATTTCCCCACCCAGATGTGGCCCTTGGGACAAAAAGTTTGCCCACCCCTATATAGAAAGTCTGCTTGGGTAGGGATTTTTTTTTAATTTTAGTTTCAGGTCCAATTTTGTTGTTGTTTTGGGAGGAGGGAGTGTATGTCAGTGTTGTGAATGTCATTCTTGTTATGGTGGAAAGGTTTTTGTCAAAGAGGAAGAAGGTTTTGCAGCATTTCCTAAATATGGTCAAACCACGGACTCATTTACTTCCTCTGGAAATTCATGTCATAGGTGGATCCCCTCCACCAAGAACGATTTGTCCCCAGGTTTCACACACTTTGGAACAATGCATATCAAAGTCCAGGACAGAGGAGCATAGGATTTAAGGATTCATTGATGAAAATACAGTTGTAAATGTAAATAGGTCTTGATCCATTAATTGCTTGGAAGATTATGCCCAGGACTTAAACGAATACCAGAAGAAGACTTGAAGCCTGTGGAGCCACAGGAGCATGAGCCTGATTTGTTTTCACAGTAGCCCAAACCAGGGAGGATGTATGTGAGAATGCCTAGCAAATTCTTCAGATATACAAAGCTTTAGAGACTGCAAACTTGAGTGTCCCAGATTATGTCAATTGTCCCGGTGTAACATGAGAGATGAGGTACTTCAGATAAACAGAACCCAAGCTATCAAGGGCTTTTGGGTTTAAAACCAAACCTTTAATTGCACCCAAAAATTAATTTTAAAACAGAACATTCTAAGGAGCACAAATGTAACAAGCCCCATACAAGAAGCACTGTTAAATAAGTCACTACTAGCTGAAGCTTGAGTGGTCTTCAAGCGTAGCACCACATGTCAAGCTGAGGTAACCATTCTGTTAGGACAAAAGAATGAATGAATGAGGACTAGAAGGGGTAGTTTCAGCCCTCTAGAGAAGCACAGAGAGGAGGGAAATAGTCTCTAACACATGTGGATATCAAGAAGTAACAAACCAGTTATCAAGTGGGCATGGGATGGAAGTTTGTATATCTACAGGGGACTGTTTCAAATTAACATTGTTTAGTACCACAGACTAAAACAGAAGAACAACAATTCTTTTAAAAGCTCCATTAATGTGCATATTCATTCTGGCTAGCAGCACCCTATACATGTGTGCTAGGAGCCAGAAAAATGTGCAGAGGGCTGCACAATTAAATCTTAAATCTATATATTCATAAATGCCAGTCAACATGGTTTTAGGGTGGTGGCAGTCCAGCAGTCCCCCACAGGACTACTATTATTTCTGAGTAGGCCTCAATTCTTTCCTTGTCTCACTAAGGAGCTTGCTTGCTCCTGGTCAGGCCCCTAGTCCCAGTCACCCCTAGCCTGTTGGGCCATAGGAGACCTACCATCAAATGTTAACATTCACTAGCCCGACTCAAAATCTCGCAAATCCCTGCCCACTGCTTTGAAAAGTACTCTGGTATCTCAGCACTAGTATGTTATAAATACCTCAGTAAGTCATCTGAGGAACACTGTTTCCAACTACAAGCTCCCTCTTTTCTCTGGCACAAATTAAAAGAGAAGGGGTATCTAAGGGCTTGCCTACATTTGAAAGGATACAGCAGTGTAGCTGCATCATTGTAGCACAGTGGTTCTCAAACTTTTGTACTGTTGACCCCTTTCATGTAGCAAGCCTCTGAGTGTGACTCCCCCTTCTAAATTAAAAACACTTTAAAATATTTAACACATTATAAATGCTGGAGGCAAAGCAGGGTTTGGAGTGGAGGCTGACAGCTCACGACCCCCCATGTAATAACCTCACGACCCCCGGAGAAGTCCTGACTCCCAGTTTGAGAACCCCTGCTGTAGCACTTCAGGGTAGATACTACCTATGCCAGCCGGAGGGATTCTCCCATCAGCAGAGGTAATCCACCTCCCCGAGATTCAGAATTTTTCCATCAACCTAGCACTGTCTACACCAGGGGTTAGGTCAGTTTAACTATGGCACTCAGGGGTGTGGATTTTTCACACCCTCAGCAACATAGCTGGGTTGACCTAACTTTTCAGTGCAGACCAGGCCTAAATTCTGACTTAACACAACTTTGTTTTTCTAGTTCCAGGCCTCTGTTGACCTGAGTTTGCCAATTCTGCTGAACTGTGTAATGTTTTTGTGGTAGAAACTGAATTAGTGTGTGTTCACCTATTCCACCACTTGAAAATAAGGAAGTTTGAACTCAAGTCTCCCGAGGTGAAAAGCTAATGCACTTTTATACTGCTCCATCTGTTAATTCAAAGGAAGGCACAGTCCCTGGCCAACAGCACAGTGCTTTTGCATTGAAAATTCGCTTCCTGTTTCCTACAGATTATAGGCTCATTTCCCCGTTCGCATTGTTGTTGCATGCTAGGTTTATGTTTTCAATGATTTTTCCACAATAAGATCCAAACCCTACTTCTGAACAGATTATTGTTCAAACAATCACCTACACCCTAGCTTCATTCCTCACTCTCAGGCTGATTTTAAAATTCACCTACATCAAACAGCATTTGCTATCTGCTGACCCAATAGCTTGAATTATCCAAATCCTTTTATTAGTACATGTGCATTTCTTTTCAATTTGATATCACTGTTCCTTATTTGCTCTTCATTAATTTTTTCCATTATCTGCAAACTTAATAACTTTGTTTTCTACATGCTGTGTGTCTAAAAATCATTTTACAAAGGAACTTTTTTTACCCACAAAAACACCTATCTTACAGTCCAAAAGAAGAAAAACCTTTTGCTCTATTTGGTCAGTTTTATCCATGAAGTTGTGTATTGTTTGGCACTTTTTTTAAGTGTCCAATGAAATCATTTTTTCTGGATTTCTTTTCCTATTATTATTGTTTGCAGAGGCATTTATGTATAAACAGACATCTTCTAGAGCGATTGCCATTCAAAATTTTATTACACTGCAGTATTTGAGTTGTGGTATTTTTCCTACACCTGTTTAACTTTATTCGGAAATACTGTAACTATTGTAGCAAAGTTGATTTTTTCTTATTCACACTCAGGCTCCTTTGCCACCTGATTCATTTAATGGTATCTAAACAGCTTTTGTGGTGATGAACTGTGATATCAGAAATGCTAGACTTCAGAAATAATAATATTTAGGTCTTATCTCACCTCAAAGAACTCTAGAAATATTATTCCCATTTTACAGATGGGGAAACTTGGGCACAGACAAGTGAAGTGACTTGCTCTAGGTCACCAAGCACATCAGTCCCAAAGCAGGAATGGAACTCAAATCTTCTGACTTCTCATTCAGTGTCCTATCGACCGAACCACTAGGCTTGGATTATTGCACCACTGAGTCAATCAAGGACTAGTTCTATTTTACACACAATTAATTAATGATTATGAGTATTTTGAAGATTAAAAAGCACTATGTAAGTCATGAGCATTACTATCAGCAGTACTTATCTGATAAGAAATACAAAATTGAGTTAGCTTACTTGAAGGCTTTCGCAGTGCTAGAAGGGAGTTGAAATATTTATGAGATAAGAAGGCACCAGCCTCAACATTCAATCCCTTTGTTCTAAAATATAGCACGATAAAAACTATGTAATGTATACCGTCAACAGAAAGAGGTTTTTTGCTGAAAAACATATTTTGAAGTTCGAAACCTTCTTTAAACCAGTTGGCACTACTGAAATCACTGTTCTCAGGAAGCAGAGGATTGGAAGGAAAATAATTAAAAAGGTTTCAGCCATTTTTGATTAGTTCCTGCTTTCTCTAACATTCTCAGAACCGGTCTACATACAGACTTACACCAAAGTAACTAAATATTTTTAATGTTTTCTTTTTTGGTTATTCAGGTGCAAGTGTGTGTGTGTGTACACGTATGTACACGGACTTTCTTATTTTGGAATAAAACTGTTCTAATCCCACTTTGCTTCAGTTGTAAGTTACACTGAAAGGGAACATTTATTTCAAAACAAGTGTCCACACAGACTTGCATGAAAGCAAATTTTGTTATTTTGGTGCAAGTTTGTGTGTAAACCAGTCCTCACCAATTATAATCCCCTCACCTCCAACACAAACCCATTCTCTCAATCAGAATTTCTCCTCCATGCATATGACAGACATTGGGAACACAAGACTGGTTAAAAACCAGCATCCAGTGCACTTATATATTTCCCACTTTCAAACCTTTTTTAAAGTCTAAAATGACTAATTAAACCTCTATTTTTACTTGATATAAACATTTAAAAGACTATTTCTAATGAAATAATCTTACAGAATAGAAAGAAATAGATTATTATCTGCTCACCTCATCTTTATCTGCTTCTTCATCAACTTCATATACATGAACTGGAAGTTTCTCTGATTTGGTCCCTTTGCTAAAGAAAGAAAACTTAATACTCAGATATTTTGTGATCACTTATATGATCATTCAGTAGCCAACCTTTTACAATTATTCTGAAAGGAAAATATAAATCTCACTATTAATAGGCATTAATATGTGTTCCTTGGTGGAACAGAATTCACCTAAGCCATTTTCCACAGTTGCATCTTCTGCCCAGGCTTCTTATTGGCTTGAGGAGAGCTACCTTAGACTGAGTAAGTGCTCTCCTGCTGCTGCACCATAATTTTCCCTTCTATTCCCCTCTGGACTGGGAACAGGATTTAGGACAAGCAGTCAAATCCTTAACTTTGAGATACTGTATTTGCATTTAATTTCTGAACGTATGTTATACTGATTAATCATTGGGTTTTTAGTTTGGGTCAATCAAGAACCACATTTGAGTCTCCACAAGTTCCACTATGTTGTGTTGCAACTTTGAGGGCAGTCATAGTCTTTAGTGGGTGGAGGTAGAGTATATTTAGTCATTTGTTAGGGTCAGGACTGCAGGTGGGGAGGAGCATATTGTGACAGATATCACGCAGTACTTTTAGGGACCATATTGTATTAAGTTTATGAATGTTTATGTACCATTGTGGGCCAGGGACTGTATACAACTCAATAAGGGGAGGGTTACTACAGCTCCTCAGGTAAAATCAGTGGGGGGTGATTACTACAGTCCCCAAGATTGTGAAGAGCGCTAGGGAAGTACCAGTCCCCAGGGTGATTTGCATATACTGGTTTAAAGCAATGCCAGAGGAGAGGCAAGAGACAGAGTGAACTTCAGTTATAAAGACTGAGTTTAAACAGACTCAGATTTAGGCAGACTGGCTTTTGGGTGCATCACAATGAAGGGTCCGGGAGTAACTGCTGCCAAAAACTCCAGTCTGGAGAGAAAGGACACAGGTCCTTGCCCAGAGAGGGGTGAAGACTAAAGGCTTGAAACCTGAACAGCATTCCGAGAACAATGGGGGGGGGGTATCAAAGGTGCAGTTACCCCCAAACTGGCACATATTTTCCAGAATAGTGAGATTCCATGTATAACTGGGACTAAGACTGCTGGAGACTGCCTAAGTCTGTTTTAGTGACAGCT
Source organism: Lepidochelys kempii (assembly GCF_965140285.1). Lineage (NCBI taxonomy): Eukaryota > Metazoa > Chordata > Testudines > Cheloniidae > Lepidochelys > Lepidochelys kempii. The sequence continues at coordinate 100,103,239 of NC_136380.1, forward strand.
CGAACCCTCTCTGAGGCCGTAGAACAGTTTGGTCCAAACCACATGTCCAAGGTTTGGTGGGTCGCATGGTTTCTCTAGCTGGGCAGAAGTTTTGACCTGGGGATCTGCCAATCAGGAGAACAGAAGGATGGCCAGGCCAAGCAGCTCCAGTCACCCTTTGCTGCCAAGATTCAATTCATTCTCATTTTTCATTTATTTATTTAATAAAAAAAGAATATAATGTTGTAGCCATTGCACCATAAATTATCCTGGGTTTGAGTTGCCTTTTGGGAATCCCCAAGGGAACCAGGCAAGAAACATTCACCAATTTTCATACAGAAGCATTTAATTTATTCATCCTTTTTAAATTATCTGTCATTTGACAATTCAGTTTGTTACAGTAAAAATAAAAGTCCTGAACACAGATTTAAAAGGTTGGAGGCCTTCAAACAGAAATTATTAATCAACATTAGAGATTAAAAAGACCAAATATTGTGAAGGTGATTATACTGATCACATTTAATTAACCTGAGATCAAATATTTGGAAATGTAATTAAAACAACATCTCAAAAAAGACAATGCTAGAAGGAAAAGTTACGGGAAGAGAACTAATAAAAGGCAGCAGAAAAGCTACCTAGGTACATGAAGGAGTGGCTGAAGCCATACGAGTAGGAAAAAAACCATGATGAATAAAGTGAATTTGCAGGACAAACAGGACCTAGAGTTGGGGAGGAGAAGGATAATTCAGATACAATATCATTTGTCCAAAGGCATTAATTTTCAAATTATTTCCTAAATTAAAAAAGGACACAGAATTCCTAGCTCAATTCTGAATTAAGCTCTTTTCTTCTTAAAAAAATTACATAAAAAAAAGGTTAACCCTCGCATTTGCAAAGAAAACATTCAAGCCAATGTAGTACTTAGTGAAACACTTAGTAGACCCTTCTTACTAACAAATCAAAAAGCATCTGCTAGCAAACTGAATCCCTTTATTCACCACAACATGTTAACTCTAAGGTCTAAGAGCAAAATTTTAACTGTAAAAATATTCAGCAATTTCACTGATAATTTTAGAGGGAACATTCAGCTTACATGCTTTTGCCCTGTTTTCATCTGCAGCAATAAATAGTAGGACAGAATTGGGATAGGGAAAAGGTGGCAGTTGGTTGATGTCAAGGGTTGCAGAGGTAGAAGAACTAGCAGTTCAAGCCACACAAAATATAAAAATAAAACTTTCAAGCCACATCCACCGGTGCCCAAATATGAAAAGAAGGAAGATCCTTTCACCAATGCCAACAGTAACCCTTGGGTGACAAAAACCTGAATCACCTCCTGTATCTTCCCATTTGTTAAAAGCTTCCCTCTGAAAACTTCTGCAGCTTAGTTGTGGTGTTGTCAATACAAAAAAATTGTGTGACATGCTGAAAATATTGGGTCAGCAAAAAAAGTATGTAACAAAAGAAATACTGTACAAGTTGTATTATTCATTTTCATAGTTAATTCAATAAAAAAACCTCCATTTTCATCTACTTGGAGACATGTTTCTCAAATAATTCAGCACCGGACCACTTCAGAAAAGGAAATACTTGCTGCAGAATTTAGGTCCAGTAGTTGAAATATATATCTCACTAATGGCCTTGTCATAATTCTTCTTCTCCTCTTCTTCCTTCTTCTTTACTTTCCTTACACTGCATTTCTTTTGCTGGCTTTTTATTCCTTTCATGGAATATCAGGGTTGGAAGGGACCTCAGGAGGTCATCTAGTACAACCCCCTGCTCAAAGCAGGACCTATCCCCAGTTTTTGCCCCAGATCCCTAAATGGCCCCCTCAAGATTGAACTCACAACCCTGGGTTTAGCAGGCCAATGCTCAAACCACTGAGCTATAGCTGACATAGGCACATGACCTCATCAGTTACCTGCTTTTAAATGGTTCAGGACCCGTGAGGCATGCAACATCTGTGAGCCTCTCCACTTGCAATTTCAGGAAGAGGACTGATCTCTTTACTTTAAACCTCCATCCTAGAAAATGTGTGTGTCCACCACAAAGATGGAAAGAGACAAAATCCTAGTTTCAGAAAAGCAATGCCTGTCTTTCATTAATACTCCTTTCCATGCAGACTCCAAACATCTTTTGTCTGTGTTTTTAAATGCTATGTATTCTTACAATGCTCTACAAACATAAAAAAATTGCATTCATTCTCTGTTAAGAGTGTGTGAGAGAGAGGGAGAGAGAGAAATATAAAGGTTCTGTGCCAAACGTGTGAAAAGTTGTTGAAGCTGCCATCAATGCTGAAAAGAATGTATATTGGCACAGTAGCGTAAAACAACTCACACCATATTTTAATGATCAGTTTTATGTTTACATTATCAGTAATCCAAGTTCTTCTTCTTCTTGTCCCACAATTGCCAAGGCAGCTTTATTATGATCATTTTCCAGATAACATTTCAACAGCTTTTTATATCTTCAAAAGGCTAAAAAAAATTAACCAATATGAATTCCACCCTGAAAACCTCAGGGTACAGTACAGAGTATTAACACTGGTAGGCTAGATCTGAGGTTCTATATTACATGAAATGACCTTTTTATGACCCATTCTGTCATAAAAATATGTATAAAGTTTTTCTGCAACTACAAAATCTGTAACAGTATCAGATAATTTACTCACTTTGGAAGCTGTCGAAACTCTCCTGAGTAGTCTTCATATTTATAATTAACAACATGCCAGTCTGAGTTGTAGGTTTTGATGCACTATTTCAATGGAAACAAATGCCACAATACATCAAATTAAGTAAGTTTAGCTCAAAGCATTCCTTAAATACATGTAACGGCTCTCTTACATTACAGTTGTTTGTGAACTATTATAGTTACCTGGAAAGCACTGCAAGTTCAAATGCATTATAAATGTTTATTCTGTGAATGTCACATTTTGTTTCTTTTGTTAAACATTAAATTTATCTTACCAGTATGGTGAATGTTCAGATTCAGAAGCTGAACAAACAAAAGTGTGTTTATGTCAAATGAACTAGTTGCTGGAAACAAATGCTAAAAACATAAGGAACTTATAAATTCAGAAAATAATAGACTAGTCATCTGAAATAAAAACATCACCTCCAAGTTCCTGAGAAGCAAAGAAGCTAAACGTAGGTGGAAACAACATGATAAAACATCTTTAGTATATTTAGCCTAAAAATACAGATGTACTATCAAAATAGCAGGATCAACTCAGTACTTTCTATCCTGGAAGAACTAAAATCTATGTTATGATTGTAAGTACTCAATTTTATATTTTTAACCCAAACTAAAAGAAGGTTTTGAATCTAAACTGCATGCTTGCAGCTGTTGAAAAGCAATTATGTCATTCTGTTCTGGACCAGATCACAGGAAGTATCATTTTACTCCACCCATGTTGCTGTAACTAACCGACAAATTTATCTTGGTTTTAGCAGAAGTAGCATAAAAAACATTCAAGTATCTTGCAAGAGACAGTATTATATAATACTTGAAGTTTTTAGACATCATATGAACACACACACACTCACGCAAATGTACTCCATATTTCCAATGCAGTTGTATACATTGTTTGTAAAATACAAAGTCGACATTTACTAGGCAATAACTCTTTAAAGTGTGTTTAATTAGATGTTTCATTAAAATTCATGATTTAACTCATGCACACCAGCCCCCGCCACCAAATATACTCTACTGTGACATACTCCATACATAAGCCTCATTTGCAAAGAACAGAAGATATAAATAACTGACAGAACCAAAATATTCAGACCGTAGGGACAAAACACAAAGGTTTGAGAGGGCTTGTCTGTGCCCTGAACTTGTTCCTAAAACAGTATAATTACCACCAATTTTACTACGATATAAATACTTGAAAACTGGCCTTGCCAGCGGCGAATAAAGTTTCTTCTGGTCAATAGGTGGAAGTCGTCAGCAACAAAGTGAAATTAACCAGTCTCTGGTCAGCTCCATAGTTCCTTCCCAATGTTATTCTGAAGCAGCGACACTGACCGGAATCCTGCCAATTTCACTTTGCTGTGGATGGGAAAACTGTGAGGAGCTACACAGCGGTGAAACAGAAGGGAGGAAGGGAAAAGCCCCCAACAACCCAAAAGAGCCAAGAGAGGAGACAGGGTGAGAAGTTTCAGACTCCTATTAGCCATACCTGATACGAAAGATTGCTCCCATGTAAGATGCTAAGACATCACCCCTCATTTCCAGCAGCTAAGAGAGGGATCACAGAGTTTCTGCCTTTAAACCTATCTGGGGACCCCTGTCTTTTTTAAGAACTAGATGCCAATAAGTATTGGGTAAATTTTTTCAGCCCTATTGAAATTTAATCTGCAGAAGCAAGTAGACAACTTAACTAGTTACATGCGCGCGCGCACACACACAAAAATATAAATGGTACCTCAGTTACAAACAAGGTTTGAGCTTCCTTTTCTGCGTTTTCAGGAACAGTAGAGCATATATATCGACCCTGACGTTTCAATAATGCTGTCTGTTAATGACAAAAAATAGACTGAGAACTTCAATCAAATAAAAGACAAGTAAAATGTAATGAAATCCAGTCCCTGTCGCTCTGAATTATATTGACAAAACGAATTGAAGCACAAAAGATAAAATTCCCTGAACAATAAAGCACCTTTTATACCAACATACCTAAAATGTGCTGAAGCACTGAAATTGCTAATAATGTTGATATTTAAAGTATTATCTCTGGGAATCTGACTTAGTACCCATTAAGATGAACGAGGCACTTAATGCCTTAGTCATTTTTGGGGGTTCTGCAAATGTAGATACACATTTACACAATTTTTTTTTTAGGATCTCTCAGTAACCATAACCAGACAGTATTTTTTTGTTTTTTTTTAAATGAAAGCTTAGATTCTGGAGAACAAAAAAGCAGCATGTATCTCAAGCTGACCTCTGGTCTCAAATCCTGATTTTAATTCTGAAGTTGAATCCAACCAGCCACAGCACCTCTTACCAAAAAAAGAAGAGCAAAGAATCCGTAGAGGAATAATATGACAGAGAGAACTGTCTTAAAACCTATAATGAAGAGAAATATTTGATTTTTTTTAAACATTAACATTAACTAACTAAATAAGTGTAAAGAATCAGAAGAGTAGCCGTGTTAGTCTGGATCTGTAAATAAGTGTGGCTAGGAAGTGACTGATACTGTAATTGTTTAATGTACAATATAATTTGCACCCTGAACATGGACTGCACTTCTTGTGTTTGTGGTTTTACTAGATATGTTTGTTTTGGTTTTAAAAGAAACTGAGAATAATATAAGCAAATGCAAAGCCCATTGAAATTGTCCCATTTATTTCTGTGGGCTTTGGATCAGTCCCACAGTTCCCGAAGAATAGTAGAGTATGAGACAGATTTGAGTGATTTTAAAGAGAGGTTAAATCTACTGTGTTAATGGTACAGATGGACTGATACAACAACTATTACAACCAAAATTTGGCCTTTACCAAAAAAAAGAGAAGGGTTTACAAAACTACCTAAAACACTTTCTATTTTGGGGATGGGTGGGGGGGGAATATATGTATTTTATACTCACATGGAACTACTGGACTCACATAACAATGGCCACACTGGGTCAGACCAATGGTCTACCTAGTCCAGTATTCTGTCTTCCGACAGTAGCTGATGTCAGATGTTTCAGAGGGAATTAACAGAACATGGCAATTATCAAGTGATCCATTCCCTGGCATCCAAATCCCAGCTTCTGGTACTCAGAGACTTAGCGACACCCAGAGTATGCGGTTGCATCCCTGACCATCTTGGATAATAGCCACTGATGGACGTATTCCCTATGAACTTACCTAATTTTTTTAAGCCGGTTATACTTTTGGCTTCACAACATCCCCTGGCAATGAGTTCCCGGGGTTGACTGGTATGATGAAGTATTCCTTATGTTGTTTAAAATCTGCTGCCTATTAATTTCATTGGGTGACCCCTGGTTCATGTGTTATGTGAAGGGGTAAACACTTCCTTTTTGACCTCCACACCATTCATGATTTTATAGACCTCCACTGTAACGCCCTCCTTTGTCATTTTGTTTCTGAGCTGACCAGTCCGAGTCTTAATTTCTCCTCATATGAAAGCTGTTCCATACCCTAAATGATTTTTGTTGCCTATGTACTTTTTCAAATTCTAATACATTGTATATTGTTTTAGATACACCTCTACCCCGATATAACGCGGTCCTTGGGAGCCAAAAAAATCTTACCACGTTATAGGTGAAACCACGTTATATTGAACTTGCTTTGGCCTCAAGCATTTCCATTAATAGTCAGCAAATCATTTTTGTTAGAACTAACACGGTGTATGCAGTAAATAAATCTGTTCTACAATAGTTAAATTGTATCTCCTTTAATTACAACAATAAGCTTTTATAAGCTTACTTAAAAGATGCAGCATATTAACAACACAGGTACTAAACACTGCTAAATGCAACCATGTGGGCTGGGTTTCATCATACATAAATCGTTTGGTCTGTATGTAATGCTTAGGAAAATGCAAAATTCACATAAAATATCAAAACGCTTTTAATTACACATCCTTACAGATTGTTGTAAAAAAGGATTTTGGTATTTTAGCAAATAGGAGCATGGGCCACTTTGTCACTTAGCCAACTATGTTATATGTAGATTGTTAAGTAATATGAACTGTTAACTATTAAATAGTTTGAAAACATTTTGGAGATGGGAGTTTTTACTTATAGAGAAGGTTAAAATGAAGCTAAAAAAGGTAAAGTAATCAGGTTTTAGAGACATTGATAAAATGGTAAATACCTTTTTTTGGTGTACAAGATGCTTTCTTATTTAAGATGCACCCCTTAAAATTTTTCTAATTTAAAAAAAAACAAAAACTTGTTATCCTTTGTTACTTCATGCTAATGAGAGCCTTCTTCTTTGCCAGGTCAATTATGGATTTTAACTGCAGTATTTGCAGACTATCCACATCCTGGCTTTTTAGCCACCTAAGACCAATCTCTAACCCTACAACCACATCAGAAGCTTTGGGCGGTGGCTCCGAGGGTTCTTCATCACTATCTTCAGGGTTAGACACATTTTCTGAGGCACCAAGTGGTTGAGGGACAACATTATGAATTATATCTATATCTCTAAGTCGTTCATAGGTTGGACACATAGCATCCACCTCCATCCACTCTTGAACATCAGCTATCCCACTTTGAGCCATAAGTTCCCTGTAAACTCATTCTGCCCCTATGGCCTCTTCTTCCGTAAAAGCTTCAAAGTTGTTCTCATCTTTGTCTTCTTCCTCATCTTGGTTGTCGTTGCTTTCAGTGACAAAAGCACTTTTGAGACCATGATACCAACATTTCTCTGTCACTGACGGAGTGATTCCTAGCCAGGCTGTCTTGCCTAAGTCAAATACATCCAACAAATTCAATTTCTTGATTACATCTGTTATGCTACTGTTGTCCTCAACAATTTTCTTTACTAAGGCTTTACGATAGTTCATTTTAAATGTGGCTATAATGCCTTAACCAAGGGGCTGTACTTTGGACATTGTGTTCTTAGGAAGGTAGCTCACCTTTATCTTCCCGTCTTTGCTCGTTAAGGACTCAACTGAGGGGTTGGCGGACAGTACAGTTGTCAAGTGGGAGCAATGCCTTTGGCTCCAGGTTTTGTCTGCACAGGTGGCTCCGGACAGCTGGTACAAAATATTTATTAAACCATTCCTCGAAAATATCCGAGGTCATCCAGGCATTTTTTGAATGGAGATGAATGAAAGCAAATCCATGTTCTTATGGTGGAAAGCCCTAGGTGACCTGGATTTGCCTATGCACAGAGGTTTAACTTTATGTGAACCAGTTTTATTCACGCAGAAAAGTATTGTTACTCTCTCTTTTACCACCTTAAAACCTTCATCAGCCTTTTGTTTTTCGGTCCTAGAAGCAAGTGTTCTATCCGGCAGCATACGGTAAAGTAAGCCAGTTTCATCAGTGTTATAGATTTGCTCCGGAGCATAGCCACCCTCGATGATGATCCCTTGTAACTCTAGCGGGTATCCATTGCAAGCTTTTATATCTGTGGAGCACGTCTCTCCTGAAATTGTGACTTGCCAAATGCCATGATGCTTTTTAAAAGGATTAAGCCATCCACTGCTAGCTTTAAATACGTTACCTTGATGTGCAGAAGCATCCTCGCCCGAGTGTCTAAAAATCGAGATCTTTCTTCAATTTCTCCTCTTGCTTCCTTATAAAGTCACCGGAAATTGGTGTGCCATCAGAGTGTTCTTGGGTAAACCACGTAAATGCTGCTCTATCTAGTTGGTTATTCTGGGTAGTTTTTAGGTGCTTCCTTTCCAGGTCTTCTCACTTTCATCCAGTTCAATGAGCATTGATCGTAATTTTTCCTCATCTTTGATCCACCCTCTTAATGTTGATTCCCCTACTCCTAGTTCTTTTGAGACCTTTGCTTGGCTCATTCCTCATTTCAGTCTGTCCGAAGCTTCCAATTTTTCTTTGACTGTCCATGCCTTTTGTTTCCGTGGCTGTGAACTACTTGCCATCACATCAAAGGTATTTTAATATTAATGCTAACAATTTTTTTTAATTGTTTAGAAAATGTCAATGCAGAATTACAATGTTTCCAAAATACAACCAGTGAGACAACTTAAGCTTAGTCTATACTGCACACAATTTAGAAACAAGATTAAAATAGGCGGGAGAGAGGAGAACGCCTAATGGGACCATGGGCAGGCAACATACGTTTTACCCCGCCTTCTCATTGTTGCACATTCATTCCACCACTTTGATATATGCACATTTGTACAGACAATGTACTGCATGTATGTAATTTGCTGCAAGCCACATTTTAAGAGCTGAGGCGCCGACCACGGATGGATTTGTAACAACTTTAAACTGGCAAGGCGGCAGCAGGTTAGTCAACGACAAAGTTAGACTGAACTCTCCTTTTTGATCAATTAGTCATGGTTATAAATACAAAGGCCGTTTAATTATAACGGCCATTGAAAATTAGCTACCACCTCGCACACGGTTTTGTTGTCCACAAAACAAACTTAAACTTTCAACAGTTTTAAACTATCAACGGATTTAAACTGTCAATATTATAACTTTAATTAAGACTTGCAGACAAGACTGTTTTTATGCAATGAAGATCGGAGTGAAAGTTTAAAAATATTGTAAATGCGGTCAGCTTTGTGTTTTGACTTTCGATCCAAAGCAGGCTGGTAAAAACATACATACTGAATATGTACACGGTAATCATTAAATGTATAAAACAGGATTAAACAGAATAAAAGTACTGTATGTTGTAGACGAGACAGAAAACCATTTTTGCTTTACCGCGTTGTATCCGAATTCCTGTTATATCGGATCGCATTATACCAGGGTAGAGGTGTTTCGGGGATATGATATGATGTATAAGCTCCACACTGGGGAACAAAGGGTTAAACAGGAAACTCTGGGCCCAAAAGGCCCCACCAAGCCGCACCTGCTGGATATGCGCACAATGGAAGCAAAGCTCAAAAGGCAGCGGCCCAGATCAGTCATCACAGACAGAGCAAGGGAGCAGTCCTACGCTGTTAGCTCCTGCAGACAGGCTGCAGGAGCTCCACTCTGCCTGGAGCTGACCCCACTTTGGCAGACAGATGCCAAAGGCCCCCATAGAGACCGGAAGAGTAGGCTGAAACTGATGGGGAAGAGCCTCCAGATATCTACCAAAGAGAACCCCCACACTTGGTGAATCCATAAGAAGACTCTGTTGTAACTTTGGAGGGGAAGAGGCTGTGGTAGGAAATGACCCAGGGAGCAGGTTTGGCAGGTGTCCACCTCAGGCTGAATATCTAACTGCCAGGCACAGGATCCTGGGTCAGAAACCAGTAGAGCATGGTGGATCTGGGTTCCCCTACCACCAGCCCCACAGACTCTCACCACTGGGTGGCGCTGCTGGGCACAGACACTGAACCCCTCAACAGGTGACCAGAACTGCATGCAGTATTCAAGCTGTGGGAATACCATGGATTTACATAGTGCCATTAAGATATTTTCTGTCTTATCCCTTTCCTAATGGTTCCTAACATTACTAGTTTTTTTGTCTGCCACTGCACATTGAGATGTTTTCAGAGAACTATCTACGATGACTCCAAGATCTTTCTTGAGTAGTAACAGCAAATTGAGATCCCATCATTTTGTCGGTATCGTTGGAATTATATTTCTCAGGGTGTATCATTTTGCACTGACCAACACTGAACTTCATCTGCTATTTTCTTGTCCAGTCACCCAATTTTGGAAGATCCTTTTGTAATTCTTTACAGTCAGTTTTGGACTTAACTATCCTGAGTAATATTGTATCATCTGAAAACTTTGCCATCTTGCTGTTAGCCCCTTTTTCCAAATCATTTATATGTTGAACAACATTGGTCCCACTACAGATCTTCGGGGGACCCCACTATTCATCTCTTTCCACTGTAAAAACTGACCATTTATTCCTACTCTTTGTTTCCCATCTTTTAACCAGTTACTGATGCATCAGAGGACCTTCCCTTTTATCCCATGACTCTTTTCTTTGTTTAGGAGTCTTTGGTGAGGGACCTTGTCCAAGGCTTCCTGGAAGTCCGAGTATATTATATGCTTTAGATCACCCTTGTCCACGTTTGTTGACACCCTCAAAGAAGTCTAACAGATTGGTGAGGTATGATTTCCCTTTACAAAAACCATGAGGAGTCTTGCCCAACATATCGTGTTCATCTCTATCTGATCATTCTGTTCTTTACTATAGTTTCAACCAATTTGCCTGATACTGAAGTTCAATTAACCAGCCTAAAATTACCAGCCTAAAATTGCCAGCATTGTCTCTGGAACCTCTTTTAAAAATTGGCTTTACATTAGCTATCCACCAGCCATTTGGTACAGAGGCTGATTTAAGCAATAGTTTACATACCACAGTTAGTAGTTCTGCAATTTGAGTTCTTCAGAATATTCTCAATATATGGTATTAGTGACTTCTTACTCTTCAATTTATCAATTTGTTCCAAAACCTCCTCTACTAATACCTCAATCTGTCACCTTAATCCTCAGATCTGTCACCTTAAAAAGAATGTCTCAGGTGTGGGAATCTCCCTCACATCCTCTGCAGTGAAGACGACACAAAGAATTAATTCACTGCCTTCAAACAGTAAATACTATCAAGGAAATTAAAAGTATACAAAATAAAAGGAGTACTTGTGGCACCTTAGAGACTAACCAATTTATTTGAGCATAAGCTTTCGTGAGCTACAGCTCACTTCATCGGATGCATACTGTGGAAAGTGTGGAAGATCTTTTTATACACACAAAGCATGAAAAAATACCTCCTCCCACCCCACTCTCCTGCATTATATGCCATCATGTGCCAGCAATGCCCCTCTGCCATGTACATTGGTCAAACTGGACAGTCTCTACGTAAAAGAATAAATGGACACAAATCAGATGTCAAGAATTATAACATTCATAAACCAGTCGGAGAACACTTCAATCTCTCTGGTCACGCGATTACAGACATGAAAGTTGCTATATTAAAACAAAAAAACTTCAAATCCAGACTCCAGCGAGAAACTGTTGAATTGGAATTCATTTGCAAATTGGATACAATTAACTTAGGCTTGAATAGAGACTGGGAGTGGCTAAGTCATTATGTAAGGTAACCTATTTCCCCTTGTTTTTTCCTACCCCCTCCCCCAGATGTTCTCGTTAAACCCTGGATTTGTGCTGGAAATGGCCCAACTTGATTATCATACACATTGTAAGGAGAGTGATCACTTTAGATAAGCTATTACCAGCAGGAGAGTGGGGTGGGAGGAGGTATTTTTTCATGCTTTGTGTGTATAAAAAGATCTTCTACACTTTCCACAGTATGCATCCGATGAAGTGAGCTGTAGCTCACGAAAGCTTATGCTCAAATAAATTGGTTAGTCTCTAAGGTGCCACAAGTACTCCTTTTCTTTTTGCGAATACAGACTAACACGGCTGTTACTCTGAAACCTAAAAGTATACAATCACATCACAAGAGGCAAATAGAAGGTGAACTCTGAAAAATTGATGCGGTTTTCTATTGAACACCAATGAACTCAAATATTTCTTATATACCAGTTTTAAATAAATACAACTGGTATTTAAATAAATACAACTGGTATTTAAGAGTTGGCTCCTGGTGGCAGCTATCCTAGGGAGGAGGGGGGGAGAACACTGATGTACTTTTGCAATATGAGATCTAACACTTAAAAATCCATCCAGCTTTCATATTGGTGAATGAAATTAAATGTTTAAAAACATAAGAAAACAGTATTAAAGTACAATACAAATGTATTCAGTCTGATTTTGAGTTCCCTGACATCTTTTATTTTAAATATCACTTGTAAACATGTCAACCACAACCACCAGGCAGCACAAATATGGCAATTAAAACTAATTTTCATGGTGCAGAATTTATTTATTTTATTCATATCTTTTGGACTGCTGGACTGAGCAAAATGGGTGCAATTTTTCCTCAAAAAATCTAACTTTAAAATGGAATAATTTTTTAACCCCCATTTTACGCATATGGAGATCCACAATTTAGAGGTTGGAAAGCTATAAAAATTGGCGCCAAACCACATACAGCAGTTACAAGTGCTTTTATATGTCTGCAGTTATGCTGTAATCTGTTTGAAACTACTTGGAAAACGTCCGTACATCAAAGATTTGAAACATAGGCAGTATAAAACAAAATTATTCGCTAAATCCGGTAATTTTACTTAATCTTTAATAACTCTAAAAATTTTTATAAGGTACGTAAGTGTTTTGTAAGAGACTCAGCACCACTTTAGAGTACGGATTAAATCTAGCAAAAGGTGATTTCCTTCCTGCCAAAGAAAAGACTCACCACATGTCAAGTAGCAAGAGTAATCTCAAGTTTTGGCAGCTTGGACTCACTAACATGTCTTGGTATGCACACACAAAAAGTGATGTGATAAGAGACTAACTAGGTGGGATAAGTAAGGACAGAAGGAATTGTCTATGGCACCGAAGACTAGGGCAAGTTTAAGTGTCATGGTATGGGAAAGGGGCAAACTCATGAAAGGATTTTAAAAAATGGATTGTGGAAGGCCACACGCAGCCAGACGCATGGAAATTTTAGTTGTGACTTTCTGCACGAGAGAGATGTTGTTTCCAGGGAGACCAGAGAAGAGGAAGCTGCAGTGAACACCACAAGATAATCAGGATACAGAAAAGTTTATTGTCCTGCATATACCTTAAGGCTAAAAGGGACCAATATGATAATCTATTTTGACCTCCTGCATGGCACAGCCTTTACAATTTCACCTAGTAATTCTTGCAAAGGGAATCATTCTTCCCTACTGCATAAATGAATATCAAACACAGTAACTTGTAGCTCCACTAGTGCATCTCTTTTAGAAAGATATCCAAAACTCAATACAAAAAGTCCAGTGACTATTAATTTACCACTTCTCTTGGTAAGTAGTTCCAATAGTTGATCAAATTAATTGTTAAAAGTACGATCTTCCTTCCAATTTAACTAACTTACAGACCATTATCACATCATTTGTTAGCCTTCTCTTTGATAAACTAAGGCGATTGAGCCCATTAAGTTTCACCATAAGACTTTTTTCCAGACCTCTAACCATTTTTGTAGTTCCAGTTCTTCAACATACTTTTTAAAGTGTGGATAATGCAACCAGACACAATATTCCATAGAGGTCTCACCAATGCCATATTACTTCTGTTTATCACCTCCACCCTATCTTGCAAATGTTGTGGAGGAAGAAACAGAAAGATCTGGATTTGGCCTGTACACAAGGGTAGAATGAGAGGAAGAGTCAAAAATGACCTTCCCAAGTCACAAGTGTGCGTCACAAAGGCTAACGTAGTGCCCATCTTTAAAAAAGGGAAGGAGGAGGATCCTGGGAACTACAGACCAGTCAGCCTCACCCCAGCCCCTGGAAAAATCATGGAGCAGGTCCTCAGGGAATCAATTCTGAAGCACTTAGAGGAGAGGAAAGTGATCAGGAACAGTCAGCATGGATTCACCAAGGGAAAGTCATGCCTGACTAAACTAATTCCCTTCTAAGACTAAACAACTGACTCTGTGGATGAGGGGAAAGCAATGGACGTGTTATTCCTTGACTTTAGTAAAGCTTTTGATATGGTCTCCCACAGTATTCTTGCCAGCTAGTTACAGTAGTATGGGCTAGATGAATGGACTATAAAGTGGACAGAAAGCTGGCTAGATCATCAGGCTCAACGGGTAGTGATCAATGGCTCCATGTCTAGTTGGCAGCCGGTATCAAGCGGAGTGCTCCAAGGGTCGGTCCTTGGGCCGGTTTTGTTCAATATCTTCATAAATGATCTGGAGGATGGTGTGGATTGCACCCTCAGCAAGTTTGCAGATGACACTAAACTGGGAGGAGCGGTAGATACGCTGGAGGGTCGGGATAGGATACAAAGGGACCTACACAGATTAGAGGATTGGGCCAAAAGAAATCTGATGAGGTTCAACAAAGACAAGTGCAGAGTCCTGAACTTAGGACGGAAGAATCCCATGCACCGCTACAGACTAGGGACCGAAATGGCTAGGCAGCAGTTCTGCAGAAAAGGACCTAGGGGTTACAGTGAACAAGAAGCTTGATACGAGTCAACAGTATGCCCTTGTTGCCAAGAAGGCTAACAGCTTTTTGGGCTGTATATGTAGGAGCACTGCCAGCAGATCAAAGGGACGTGATCATTCCCCTCTATTCAGCATTGGTGAGGCCTCATCTGGAGTACTGTGTCCAGTTTTGGGCCCCACACTACAAGAAGGATGTGGAAAAATTGGAAAGCGTCCAGCAGAGAGCAACAAAAATTATTAGGGGGCTGGAGCACATGATTTATGAGGAGAGGCTGAGGTAACTGGGATTATTTAGTCTGCAGAAGAGAAGAATGAGGGTGATTTGATAGCTGCTTTCAACTACCTGAAAGGGGGTTCCAAAGAGGATGGATCTAGACTGTTCTCAGTGGTAGCAGGTGACAGAACAAGGAGTAATGGTCTCAAGTTGCAGTGGGGGAGGTTTAGGTTGGATATTAGGAAAAACT
This sequence comes from Lepidochelys kempii, assembly GCF_965140285.1. Classification (NCBI taxonomy): domain Eukaryota; kingdom Metazoa; phylum Chordata; order Testudines; family Cheloniidae; genus Lepidochelys; species Lepidochelys kempii. Next base: position 100,118,345 of record NC_136380.1, read on the forward strand.
TTTTCACTAGGAGGGTGATGAAGCACTAGAATGGGTTACCTAGGGAAGCGATGGAATCTCCTTCCTTAGAGGTTTTGAAGGTCAGGCTTGACAAAGCCCTGACTGGGATGATTTAATTGGTGTTGGTCCTGCTTTGAGCAGGGGGTTGGACTGGATGACCTCCTGAGGTCCCTTACAGCCCTGATATTCTATGATTCCGTGACAGCATTATCATCAATAATGCCAAAAGCAGTAAGAAGAGAGGGTTTTGATGAAAAATCGAGCTTGATTTTTTCCCCCCGACGTTTATCTGAAATTTTAAGAGATGTTAGAGAGACAGGCAGAGATGTGGAATTAGGTGGACGGGATCAATCAGGAATGAAGAGATAATTAGTCATCCACATAATAAGGCTGTGGATTAATCAGTTAACTCATGCGATTAACTCAAAAAATTAATTGCGTTTAATCACAATTTTAATCATAGAATCATAGAATCTCAGGGTTGGAAGGGACCTCTGGAGGTCATCTAGTCCAACCCCCTGCTCAAAAGCAGGACACATCCCCAATTAAATCATCCCAGCCAGGGCTTTGTCAAGCCTGACCTTAAAAACTTCTAAGGAAGGAGATTCCACCACCTCCCTAGGCAACGCATTCCAGTGTTTCACCACCCTCCTAGTGAAAAAGTTTTTCCTAATATCCAACCTAAACCTCCCCCACTACAACTTGAGACCATTACTCCTTGTCCTGTCCTCTTCCACCACTGAGAATAGTCTAGAACCATCCTCTCTGGAACTACCTCTCAGGTAGTTGAAAGCAGCTATCAAATCCCCCCTCATTCTTCTCTTCTACAGACTAAACAATCCCAGTTCCCTCAGCCTCTCCTTATAAGTCGTGTGTTCCAGACCCCTAATCGTTTTTGTTGCCCTTCGCTGGACTCTCTCCAATTTATCCACATCCTTCTTGTAGTGTGGGGCCCAAAACTGGACACAGTACTCCAGATGAGGCCTCACCAATGTCGAATAGAGGGGAACGATCACGTCCCTCGATCTGCTCGCTATGCCCCTACTTATACATCCCAAAATGCCATTGGCCTTCTTGGCAACAAGGGCACACTGCTGACTCATATCCAGCTTCTCGTCCACTGTCACCCCTAGGTCCTTTTCCGCAGAACTGCTGCCTAGCCATTCGGCCCCTAGTCTGTAGCTGTGCATTGGGTTCTTCCGTCCTAAGTGCAGGACCCTGCACTTATCCTTATTGAACCTCATCAGATTTCTTTTGGCCCAATCCTCCAATTTGTCTAGGTCCCTCTGTATCCTATCCCTGCCCTCCAGCGTATCTACCACTCCTCCCAGTTTAGTATCATCCGCAAATTTGCTGAGAGTGCAATCCACACCATCCTCCAGATCATTTATGAAGATATTGAACAAAACCGGCCCCAGGACCGACCCTTGGGGCACTCCACTTGACACTGGCTGCCAACTAGACATGGAGCCACTGATCACTACCAGCACTGTTAAATGATAGAATACCCAACTGAAATTTATTAAATATTTTGGATGTTTTTCTACATTTTCAAATATACGGTTTTCAGTTACAATACAGAATACAAAGTGTAGAGTACTCACTTTATATTACTTTTAATACAAATATTTGCACTGTAAAAATGATAAAAGATACAATATATTCCAGTTCACTTCTTACAAGTACCGTAGTACAATCTCTTTATCATGAAAGCGCAACTTACAAATGTAGATTTTTCTTTTTTGTTTCAACTCCACTCAAAAACAAAACAATGTAAAACTTTAGAGCCTACAAGTCCACTCAGTCTACTTCTTGTGCAGCCAATTGCTAAGACAAACACGTATGTTTGCATTTATGGGAGATAATGCTGCCCGCTTCTTATTTACAATGTCACCTGAAAGTGAGAACAGATGTTCACATGGCACTTTTGTAGCCAGCATTGCAAGGTATTTACGTGCCAGATATGCTAAAAATGTGCATGCCCTTCATGCTTTGGCCATCATTCCAGAGGACATGCTTCCATGATGATGGAAAAAAATAACGTGTTAATTAAATTTGTGACTGAACTCCTTGGGGGAGAACTGTATGTCTCCTGCTCTGTTTTACCCACATTCTGCCATATATTTCATGTTATAGCAGTCTCGGATAATGACCCAGCATGTTGTTCATTTTAAGAACATTTTCACTGCAGATTTCACAAAATGCAAAGAAGGTACCAATATGAGATTTCTAAAGATAGCTACAGCACTTGATCCAAGATTTAAGAATCTGAAGTGCCTTCCAAAATCTGAGCGGGACAGGGTGTGGAGCATACTTTCAGAGGTCTTAAAGGAGCAACACTACTATGCGGAAACTACAGAACCCAAACAACCAAAAAAGAAAATCAACCTTCTGCTGGTGACATCTGACTCAGATGATGAAAATAAACATGTGTTGGTCTGCATTGCTTTGGATCGTTATCGAGCAGATTCCATCATCAGCATAGATGCATGTCTTCTGGAATTGTGGTTGAAGCATGAAGGGACATATGAGTCTTTAGTACATCTGGCACATAAATATCTTGCAACACTGGCTCCAACAGTGCCATGAGAATGCCTGTTATCACTTTCAGGTGACATTGTAAACATGAAGCAGGCAGCATTATCTCCTGCAAATGTAAACAAACTTGTCTGTCTGAGCCATTGGCTGAACAAGAAATAGGACTGAGGGGACTTGTAGGCTCTAAAGTTTTATTTTTGAATGCAGTTTTTTTTGTATATAACTCTACATTTCTAAGTTCACCTTTCATGATGAAGAGATTGTACTACAGTACTTGTACCAAGTGAATTGAAAAATACTATTTTTTATTTTTACTGTGTAAATATTTATAGTAAAAAATAAATACAAAGTGAGCACTTTACACTTAATCTGTGTTGTAATTGAAATCAATATATTTGAAAATGTAGAAAACATCTAAAAATATTTATATAAATGGTATTCTATTATTGTTTAACAGCACGATTAATAGCAATTAGTTTTTTTAATTGTGTGATTGTGATTGATTTTTTAATTACTGACAGCCCCACAACATAACGATAATAACTGAAACCATATGACTAGAAAAGGCCAGCCATGCTGGAATGTAAAGAGAGAAAAAAGAGGCAGGAAACGACAGAGTGAAGGGGAGAGAAAAGATGGCTTGGTAGGTCAGATTGCGATGAAGATTTTCTTTGAGGCTGGAGAAACACAGACCATGTTTATACCTTAAAAGTGGAGTAGAGTCCCTGGAAGAACCAGAGGAAAGCAAGAGGTTAAGAAGGAGGAAAAGGGAGGGGGTGAAAACAGCAGAAGCTACCACCTGCCCAGGTAGTCTTGTATATTAGCATGCAGCAGGAACAGCAGCATCTCCTGCCTGAAGCTGAATAAGCTGCAACTTCAAAGAGCAGCAACAAAAGGAGGGGGAGAGAAGATGACCTGTAACCTACCCCCCTAGGCCATTGGGAGCAGAGCAAAAGCACCAAAGGACTTCTGAATAAATGGAAATACGGAGGAGGTTTAAGAACAACTGGCTGGAAGACAGTGAAGCCATCCACCACACTGAGCTGCTTCCCACTTTTCCCATAGGAAGATTTAACAGCTTCTGGGTTTCTTCTGCTCTCTTTCTGATAACTCTTTGGTCAACAGATAGGATGAAATCCTCTCTCTAATTTGTTCTACTTGGGGGAAGATAGCCAGTCTGCTTTCAGAAAGATACAAGAGCTAAAAGGGTTCCCTTCGGGCAGTAGGCTGATGTCAGGTGTAGAGCAGAGGCAACCTCCATAGCAGTAACTGAAGTCTTTTCAGGGAGACAAGATGGTGGCAGCTCAGCAGGCTAAGTATCTTCTTGTCAGAAGTCAGCCTCCATCAGTGAGTTTCTCCATCCGTCCAGCACTGCACTGCATTTATTTGAGGGAGTGTGTGTGTGTCAGGATATTTTTCCCTTGCCCTCTTCAACTGCCTGTTGCCACACACGGTCTCTACTCCACTTTCACGTGGCCAAAATTCTTTGAACTATTGCTACTTGAAATATCTAGGCAGGAGTTGAGTGTTCCAACTCCAGAAAAAACAGAAAATTTATTAGTGATGGGGAGGAAACTAGCTATATTACCACTGTGCTTATAAACTGACAAAGACTGGACATTTACACATAGTGCCTTATTTTTAGAAAAAGCAAGGGTCAGCTTATAAAAAGAAATTTAGCAATGCTTCATCTCTGCTATTTTAATATTACCCATCTGTTAAAGCAATGGAAGAAAATATAAAATGTTGCCTTATATTTTCTACTCCAAAAGCAGGAAGCTGTGGGGTTTTTTTCCCCATGAATCTAATGCTTATGAAGGATGATACACTGACAGTTCCAGATCCTGAATGCTTCTACATAGTACTAGTTTGTGCCCTTGGCATATTCACATGTGCAGAAGATGATGTGGAGGGGCTGTGCTGCAGCCAGAGTTCCCAGGAGGACTTTTGACTGAGTGATGCAGAATTCACCATAGGGGCTCCCAGGTAACACATACAAACACACCATTTTTCAAAAGCATATGGATGCTCTTTGCTGTGTATCCAGCCAGTTATGCTGACTGGCATCAAGAAGAGCAGGGACTGGAGTGTTGTGGCTTGTGCTTACCTCCTTGCAGACAGTTAGTTCTCAGGGGAACTAAGAGAGAGCAGGGCCAAGCATTATTTAGTCCACAATGGGTGGGGAAGGGCTGTGCAAACTTTCCAATGGCAGCCCAACAGATTAGTAGTTCAGCTTCATTTGCTTTAAAAACTTGGCTTTTCTACTGAAATTGTAATAGAATTACAGGAATGGTTGTGGTGTGGACACTAAACATAGATTAGGCACATTTCACACAGGCCATTATACAGAAATATGGTAAGAAAGACTTTCAGACGCTACTAAGATGAAGAAAATTCAAAATGCTGACTGGAAGTGAACAGCTTTGTATTTCTTTAAAAGTTCCCAATTGCTAAATCGAGAATTAGAAAGCTATAACACACAAATATCCTATTAATTACTCTAATGGAAATAAGAATGAGCCAATTAAGCAAACCTTCTAATGATGGGGGTCAGACTGGAATATATTAAAGTGAATTAAATTCATACTGATCTTATAAATTATTAGAAATAGAATATTGTACAAATCACTAAAATAGCTTTTAAACTCTATTTAGCCAAGAGAATCAGTTAGACATAACAGAGCAGCCCGAAAGAATAACTTTACAACAGTAAATGTCTTAGCACAGACCAATTTCCACCTGTAAATACTGTAGATATTCTGACCAATTAAATGAAACAGGTGTGTCTATTAACCAATGTTTCAAATTAATTAACAGCATTACCTCAAAACATTTGTGCTATCATCCCATTTAAGCATGTCTATATGGGGGGGGGGGGGTAGGGAAGGGGAGACAAGCTCCACTTGCACAAAATACAATTGTTAAGTTTGCGACTAATGAAACCAGCAGCATAACATTGTACTGTACTGTTCTGTTTTGTTTAAAGGTACTGAGGTCTTCACAATGTCAAACTGCTAAGGGCATACACTAATTAGAAGAGAGTCCAGACGTTGTTTCAAGTGGCCAAAGGGCCACAACTTTATTAAAATCACATATAAACTTTCTTCCAAATTCTTTATGATTAGCATAGCTTGGCTTCCTTTTCAATTCAGTAACTTTTAGATTGTACTCTGTAAAAGGAAAACACTTGACTAAAAATAAAAACTGAATACTATATGAGAGGAAATGGTTTGAACAGTCTTATACAAGGGTCAGAATTTCCATCTCTAAAGAGACTGTTACAAAATGCATATAGAGGTATTTCTGGAACATCACCAATGTACTCCTAACTATCTTTGAGACACTACTGACTTTCTGAGGAAACTACAATACACTGATGATCTTCCAGAAAACACCATCCTGGCCACCATGGATGTAGAAGCTCTTTACACCAATATTCCACATGAGGATGGACTACAAGCGGTCAAGAACAGTATGCCTGATGAGGCCACAGCACACCTGTTGGCTGAGCTGTGTGACTTTGTCCTCACCCACAACCATTTCAGATTTGGGGACAACTTATACCTTCAAGTCAGCGGCACTGCTATGGGTACCCGCATTGCCCCACAGTATGCCAACATTTTTATGACTGACTTAGAACAAAGCTTCCTCATCTCTCGTCCCCTAGCGCCCCTCCTCTACTTGCGCTACATTGATGACATCTTCATCATATGGATCCATGGGAAAGAGGCCCTTGAAGAATTCCACCTGGATTTCAACAATTTCCACCCCAACATCAACCTCAGCCTGGACCAGTCCACACAAGAGATCCACTTTCCGGACACTACAGTGCAAATAAGTGATGGTCATATAACCACCACTCTATACCAGAAACCTACTGACTGCTATACTTACTTACATGCCTCCAACTTCCATCCAGGACACGTTACACGATCCATTGTCTGCAGCCAAGCCCTAAGATACAACTGAATTTGCTCCAATCCCTCAGACTGACACCTACAAGATCTTTATCAAGCATTCTTAAAACAACAATACCCACCTGGAGAAGTGAGAAAACAGAGTGACAGAGCAAGACAGGTACCCAGAAATCACTTACTACAGGGCAGGCCCAACAAGGAAAATAGCAAAACAACACTGGCCATCACATACAGCCCCCAGCTAAAACCTCTCCGGCACATCATCAACGATCTACAACCTATTCTGGAAAATGATCCCTCACTCTCACAGACCTTGGGAGGCAGGCCAGTCCTCGCTTACAGACAGCCCCCCAACCTGAAGCAAATACTCACCAGCAACTACATACCACACCACAGAAACACTAAACCAGAAACCAATCCCTGTAACAGACCTCATTGCCTACTCTGTCCACATATCTACTCTAGCGACACCATCAAAGGACCCAACCACATCAGCCATACCATCAGGGACTCGTTCACCTGCACATCTACTAATGTGATATATGCCATCATGTGCTAGCAATGCCCCTGTGCCATGTACATTGGCCAAATTGGACAGTCTCTATGTAAAAGAATAAATGGACACAAATTGGACATCAGGAATGGTAACATAGAAAAGCCAGTAGAACACTTCAATCTTCCTGGACATTCTATAACAGATTTAAAAGTAGCCATACTTGAACAAAAAAACTTCAGAAACAGACTTCAAAGAGAAACTGCAGAACTAAAATTCATTTGCAAATTTAACACCATTAATTTGGGGCCGGCTCACTGCAAAAGGGAAGAAGGACGATCCTGGGAACTACAGGCCGGTCAGCCTCACCTCAGTCCCCGGAAAAATCATGGAGCATGTCCTCAAGGAATCAATTCTGAAGCACTTAGAGGAGAGGAAAGTGATCAGAAACAGTCAGCATGGATTCACCAAGGGAAAGTCATGCCTGACAAATCTAACTGCCTTCTATGATGAGATAACTGGTTCTGTGGATGAAGGGAAAGCAGTGGACGTGTTATTCCTCGACTTTAGCAAAGCTTTTGACACGGTCTCCCACAGTATTCTTGTCAGCAAGTTAAAGAAGTATGGGCTGGATGGATGCACTACAAGGTGGGTAGAAAGCTGGCTAGATTGTCGGGCTCAATGGGTAGTGATAAATGGCTCCATGTCTAGTTGGCAGCCGGTATCTAGCGGAGTGCCCCAAGGGTCGGTCTTGTGGCCGGTTTTGTTCAATATCTTCATTAATGATCTGGAGGATGGTGTGGATTGCACCCTCAGCAACTTTGCGGATGACACTAAACTGGGAGGAGTGGCAGATATGCTGGAGGGTAGGGAGAGGATACAGAGGGACCTAGACAAATTGGAGGATTGGGCCAAAAGAAATCTGATGAGGTTCAACAAGGACAAGTGCAGAGTCCTGCACTTAGGACGGAAGAATCCAATGAACCGCTACAGACTAGGGACCGAATGGCTCGGCAGCAGTTCTGCAGAGAAGGACCTAGGGGTGACAGTGGACGAGAAGCTAGATATGAGTCAACAGTGTGCCCTTGTTGCCAACAAGGCCAATGGCATTTTGGGGTGTAGGGGCATTGCCAGCAGATCGAGGGACATGATCGTTCACCTCTATTCGACGTTGCTGAGGCCTCATCTGGAGTACTGTGTCCAGTTTTGGGCCCCAAACTACAAGGGGGATGTAGAAAAATTGGAGACAGTCCAGCAAAGGGCAACAAAAATTATTAGGGGACTGGAACACATGACTTATGAGGAGAGGCTGAGGGAACTGGGATTGTTTAGTCTACGGAAGAGAAGAATGAGGGGGGATTTGATAGCTGCTTTCAACTACCTGAAAGGTGGATCCAAAGAGGATGGATCTAGACTATTCTCAGTGATAGCAGATGACAGGACAAGGAGTAATGGTCTCAAGTTGCAGTGGGGGAGGTTTAGGTTGGATATTAGGAAAAACTTTTTCCCTACGAGGGTGGTGAAACACTGGAATGCGTTACCTAGGGAGGTGGTGGAATCCCCTTCCTCAGAAGTTTTTAAGGTCAGGCTTGACAAAGCCCAGGCTGGGATGATTTAGTTGGGATTGGTCCTGCTCTGGGCAGGGGGTTGGACTAGATGGCCTCCAGAGGTCCCTTCCAACTCTGTTATTCTACGATTCTATGAAAAGCAACTTTGCCTCTCATGGAATTGACACCTCCTCACCAGTTATTGGGAGTGAACTACATCCACCCTGACTGTATTGGCCCTGTCAACACTGGTTCTTCACTTGTGAGGTAACTCCCTTCTCTTCATGTGTCAGTATAATAATGCCTGCATCTGTAATTTTCACTCCATACATCTGAAGTGAGTTTTACCCACGAAAGCTTATGCCCAAATAAATCCGTTTGTCTTTAAGGTGCCATCTGACTCCTCGTTTTTGTGGATACAGACTAACACAGCTCTCTTAACTGCATTGCCTCAGGAACGGGACCTGAGCATCTTTTGACAGCTCATTGTGTAGCTGCCACCAAATAACACAAACAAGATGGTAAAATACATTAGAAACAGGATGGAGAAAATGGAAAAATATACCACCATTAGTTAAATCAATGTGGCCTCATCTAGAATACAGTGTATGGTACCAGGCACTGCATCTCAAGAAGGAGGGTTCAAGAAGGGGAGAAATGATTAAGGACTGGGGGAATAAATCAGTGAAGAAACTGAAAAGAAATAGGTTTAATTTAGAAAGACAAATAAGAGAGGACATGATAAAAATACATAAAATAATGAATGGTATAGAGAAGACAGATCAGGAGCTTCTGTTCTCCCTGTCTCATAACACAACAGCAAAGGGACTTTCAATGACATTGAAATGTGGCAAATACAAAACCGATCGAAGGAAATTATTTTAATTTACCTTTACACAATACATAAGCTACTGAATTCACTGCTTGGTATGTTGTTGAGGCCAAGAATTTAACTAGATTCAAGAAGGGATTGGACATTTATGCAGATAAGAATATTTAGAGAGTTACCGTTGTTAATGCTAATACATTTTGGAAGAGATGAAATCTCATGCTTCCAAGTACAGGCCAAACTCCACAACAAGGCACTGGGAGATTTCTTACACCTTCCTTTGAAGAACCTGATACTGGCCACTGTCAGACACAGAACAGTGGTCTAGATCAGAGGTTCTCCAACTGTGGTGCCTGGACCCTGGAGAATACTCACATGTAAGCTGAGGTGGTGGCCTTGGGGAGAATAGGGTGTAGATGGGAAGGGGCAGTGGGGTGAGAAGAGGGGGTGGGGGGAATTTGGGACATGCAGGGCTGTGGCAGCCAGAGAAAGAGGCGACTTTCCCCAGCTCCAGGGCTGTGGCTGCTGCAGCAGGGGAGAGAGAGCACAGCCATTGCATTAGAAAGGTAAGACTACTGATATTAAAGTGTTGTGTGCTTTTATCTGTAGAACAAAAAAACGTTAATTAAGTTTTTTTTATATAGCACTTTTATCCAAAGCATTTTACAATAGTTAGCTAATGGTACAGACAACATTTGGAAAGATCATTAAGTGGACTACAAAGACCCTCAGCAATTTTCAAGTAGTCCATGGAAAAAAAAGTTTGAGAACCACTGGTCTAGATGAATCATGTGTCTGATCCAGTGTGGCAGATCTTCTGTTCCCATTTTCCCTATTCCATTTCTCAGTTTAAAAGGCTCTTTTGCTAACACACAGCACTGCCAGATCTAGCATGAAGTACTACTGGATATTGTAGGGGGAGTCAAAGAAGTGCTCAGCTACTACGCTAATTGACAGGTGCTGTGTAAGAAGACACAGATGGTCTAAGATTTTCTTCATATGGTGGTCTGATGTAACTGACACCTGAGGGTGTCTACACCACAGCTGGGAGTCAGCCTCCTAGGCCAGATAGACAGACTTGCACTAGCTCAGCTCAAGTTGAGCACTCAAAATAGCAGTATGGATATTTCAGAGTAGCAGCCGTGTTCGTCTGTATCCGCAAAAAGAAAAGGAATACTTGTGGCACCTTAGAGACTAACAAATTTATTTGAGCATGAGCTTTCGTGAGCTACAGCTCACTTCATCAGATCCAATGAAGTGAGCTGTAGCTCACGAAAGCTTATGCTCAAATAAATTTGTCAGTCTCTAAGGTGCCACAAGTACTCCTTTTCTTAGTATGGATATTGTGGCACTGCTTGCAGCTCAGGCTAACGACCCAAGTTCAGACACAGGAGATCGAGTGGGTTCAAGTTGGGGTGGCTAGCCCAAGCTACTGCATGTGCCACAATGTGCATACAGCTATTTTTAGCATGCTAGCTAAAGCCAAGCTAGCACAAATCTGTCTTTCTGGGCTTGGAGGTTTGCTCCCAGATGCAGTGTAGACACACCCTTTAGCAGTTTTCTGATGGGATTTGACCCTGGAATCCTAAGGAAAGGAGAGACCCTAAGACCTGACTGTCACTTTGTTCTCAAAAGGAAGACTAAAGAGGTCATGTTTCTCAAATAGCAGATTGGATACTCTGGCCTAAATTTCTTAGGCTGGGCCAAGAGGTCTGAAATCAAGAGTGTAAGAAAGACAAAACTGTTCTAACTGACCTAACCACAACTCTCAAAGAATGCTTGGAGAAATGCTCTTAAAATTGGTTTGGCTTCTCTATACTGCTCCTTAGGGAGGTGGTCCAAGAAGGACATTCCTACTCCAGGAATAGAATTTACTTGAACATTTGCCTCCTCACGGTTAGCAATCTGAATGGTTAGAACAACATAAAAATATGCCTTGCAATGAAGGAAACCCAATCTTTTTGGTCCTTCTGAAGCTGTCACATAGGAAGAACTGCTAATTTTGGTCTTTTTTAATGTAGAAGAGTGTGCAGGCACCAGTGCAGGCCAGATGAAAAATCTGAATTCCTGCTTTAGCACATGGTATTAGTATGGTTAAGCGTCATGATGGCAGCAGTCTAGAATTTGGAAAGAAGTGCATCATTCACAGCCAAAGTGATCTTTTTTAGGATTTTCCTGATTTAGCGTTTTTGGTCCTGTGAAGAGATATAGTTGAGCAAACTTTAATGTTTTGTGTGATATTGTATAGAATACTAGAGCTAATGAAACAGAAAAAAAGGTAGAGCAGCTGCATACTGCAAATGAACAGAGCAACGGTTCTGAAGCCAACTACTTACAAAAGTAGAGGTAGAAGTATGGGTGTTTGGGACTACTGTCCCTTACATAACTTGCACCAAACACTTAGCTGTCTGAGCATGCATGAGGCCCCCCAACAATCACGGCTTTCAAAATAGCCTGCAGCTCACTGAACCAGAGGGACATGCTTCCCAGAATGGGCATCTGTAGAGAACTCTTAGTGGAGAAGCATGGATTTGTTCCCGTATTACTCTTGGGAATAAAGCGGCATATGACAGAAGATACTAGAAAAGCACACATGGGTCCAATAATTTTCAGTGAACCTCCAGATAAGCTATTAAATAGGCTACAGAATAAATGGGGAAAAAATGTCGAAAGTTAGTAGAATATAGAACTATTGGCGCTCTCAGATAAATAGTAATGATTGCCAAATTTGACTGTAGAAAATAGGTTTATTTTCACCTACTTGGTTGGCAGTTCTGTTCCCTAAATGTAATACAATAGTTTCATATGGAGAGAGAACAGTATCCCACAGCTGGTGACGATATACACTGTAAAAGCTTCTTATAAAAAAACCCAAATTCCTCTCAACAGAACCACCATAAATCCACACATAGGACAAAAAACTTTAGACTGCAGGAGGGTAATACTGGTGGAGGACCTTTGGAAGTCACCATTACAGACCAGTTTAACTTCAGTACACAGAAAAAGATATTGGAGCAAATAATTAAGCAATCAATTTGCTAACACCTAGAAGACAAGGTGATAAGTAACCGTCAGCATGGATTTGTCAAGAACAAATCGTGTCAAACCAACCTAATAGCTTTATTTGGCAGGATAACAAGCCTTGTGGATAGGCGGCAGCAGTAAATGTGGTACTGTATATCTTGACGTTAGTAAGGCTTTTGATACTGTGGGCTATCTACACTAGCACTTTACAGTACTGCAACTTTCTCCAACAGGGGTGTTAAAAAAAACACCCCTGAGCGCTGCAAGTTTCAGAGCTGTAAAGTGCCACTGTAGACAATGCACCACCACTGGGAGACGCGCTCCTAGTGCTGGTAGCCATTCCCCTAGCTGAGGTGGGTTTTTTTAGAGTGCTGGGAGAACTCTCTCTTAGCCCTATGCCGCAACTACACAAACCATGTTAAAGCGCTGCCATGGCAGCACTTTAACATTGCCAGTGAAGAGATGCCTTGTCACACATGACCATCTCATAAACAAACTAGGGAAATGCAACCTAGATGGAGCTTGTCAAGGTTCCTTCCCCACTCTGAACTCTAGGATACAGATGTGGGGACCTGCATGAAAACCTCCTAAGCTTACTTTTACCAGCTTAGGTTAAAACTTCCCCAAGGTACAAACTATTTTACCTTTTGCCCTTGGACTTCCACTGCCACCACCAAACATCTAACCAGGTTTATTTTTGAGAAAGCGTTGTTTGGAAACGTCTTTCCCCCCAAAATCCTCACCAAAACTTAGCACCCCCCTTCCTGGGGAAGGTTTGATAAAAATCCTCACCAATTTGCATAGGTGAACACAGACGCAAACCCTTGGATCTTAAGAACAATGAAAAAAGCATTCAGTTTCTTACAAGAAGAATTTTAATAGAAGAAACAGTAAAAAGAATCACCTCTGTAAAGTCAGGATGGTAAATACCTTACAGGGTAATTAGATTTAAAACAGAGAATCCCCCTAGGCAAAATCTTAAGTTACAAAAAGACACAAAAACAGGAATATACATTCCATTCAGCACAGTTTATTTTCTCAGCCATTTAAAGAAATCATAATCTAATGCATATCTAGCTAGATTACTTACTAAATTCTAAGACTAGACTAGACTAGTCTAAGACATTCCTGTTCTGTTCCTGGCAAAAGCATCACACAGACAGACCCAGACCCTTTGTTTCTCCCCCCTCCAGTTTTGAAAGTATCTTGTCTCCTCATTGGTCATTTTGGTCAGGTGCCAGCGAGGTTATCCTAGCTTCTTAACCCTTTACAGGTGAAAGGGTTTTTCCTCTGGCCAGGAGGGATTTTAAAGGTGTTTACCCTTCCCTTTATATTTATGGCAGAGCTACTATCAGGTGGATGCATAACTGGTATGAAAACCATTCCCTGAGAATAGTTATCAGTGGTTCACTGTTAAGCTGGAAGAGCATATCAAGTAGGGTCCCACAGGGATCAGTTCTGGGTCCAGTTGTGTTCAATATCTTCATCAGATTTAAATAATGGCATAGAGAGTACACAAAGTTTGTGGACAATATCAAGCTGGGAGGGGTTGCAAGTGCTTTGGAAGATAGGATTCAAATTCAAAATGATCTGGACAAACTGGAGAAATGGTCTGAAGAAAATAGGATGAAATTCAGTAAGGACAAATGCAAAGTACTCTACTTAGGAAGGAACAATCAGTTGCACACATACAAAATGGAAAATGACGGCCTAGGAAGGAATACTGCAGAAAGGGATCTGGATGTCATAGTGGATCACCAGGTAAATCTCCATCAAGAGTGTAACTGTTGCAAAAAAAGCAAACATCATTCTGGGATGTATGAGCAGGAGTGTTGTAAGCAAGACACAAGAAGTAATTCTTCTGCTCTACTTCACACTGATTAGGCCTCACCTAGAGTATTGTGTCCAATTCTGTGTGTCACATTTCAGGAAAGGTGTGGACAAATTGAAGAAAGTCCAGAGAAGAGCGATAAAAATGATTAAAGGGCTAGAAAACTTGACCTATGAGGGAAGACTGAAAAAATGGGGTTTGTTTAGTCTGGAAAAGAGAAGCCAGAGGGGACAAAAACACATTTTAAGTACATAAAAGGTTGTTACAAGGAGGAGGGAGAAAAAAATTTCTCTTTAACCTCTGAGGAAAGGACAAGAAACAATGGACTTAAATTGCAGCAAGGGCAGTTTAGGTTGAACATTAGGAAAAATTTCCTGCCAGGTTGGTTAAGCACTAGAACTTACCAGGGAGGCTGTGGAATCTCTGTCATTGGAGGTTTTTAAGACCAGGTTAGACAAACACCTATTGGGAATGGTCTAGATAATATTTAGTCCTGCCATGAGTGCAGGGGACTGGACTTGATGACCTCTTGAGGTCCCTTCCAGTCCTATGATTGTACTCTTTTTCTCTAGTTATGTATATGGTTTTACTTTTAAAAAACATTTATTGGCTACTATGCTCTCTACACAAAACTTATGACATCTAAAGAAAAAAAATTAGAGAGATAAAACATTCATATATAGGTCTCTGTAGTGCCTCTCTCTGCTCAATGGTAACTTACTCCTTTTGCAAAAGAGAATCTCCATGTATTGTATACAGTGTTGCCAATTTTCCTGACTACATCACAAAAGCCACAACATTTGGTGTTTTTTCTTAAAAGCCTGAGCCTCTGGAGCCTTGTGATTAGATGAGAATCTCAACTTTCATTAAAAAAGAAAATTTGTATCTTTCATTGTTATGGAGAAAAGCTTGAAAATGTGACCCAACTGTACCTAAGGAGTAAAAAACCAGACAGCAAATAACAAACAAATTTTATTTAAGTTATGTTTTTTAAACTAGTCATGATATTTTGGGTCCAATAGACAGCACCTAATCTAGCAGGTACATAAAAAAACTAAAGGTATCTAGGAAGTTTTAAAAAGCAATAAGGGCTGCCACTGTCTGACCAGCTGCCTCTCAAGTGGAAAGCAAGATGGCTGTGTTGAGGGAGTGGAACCTCCTGTATCTGAAAGAATGGTGGAGTTGTGTCAGTACTTCATCAGTCTGCACTAGAAAAATTAGGCAAAATAAAGACCAAAAAAAAAGACGCATGAATATCCAGCTGATAGAAAGATCCTTAGTTTTAGAAATGTAATACTGTACTTAATGGTTTTCCATTCATCTACTACAGTGTCATGTCTGTAACGTTACTAACAAAATTTAGTGAAATTGAAGTTAAATAATTACCTGAAAGTCATCATAGGGGAAAAGTAGCATCTCACGTAACGCATCATTTAAAATTTGTGTTTTCTTCTGAACAATGACATTTTCGTAGTCTATTGGCTCAATTAGCTTTGGTTTTGCCTAGAAAATGAATAGAAAAGATACTCTTAAATATACTGTGAAAAAATTACAATTCTGTAGTCATTTATCTGTATAAAATTGCTGTATAAAAAGCTACTTGACACAACTGACTTCAGATATCACAAATTTGCAGCATTCAAAAATAGGAATTTTAAAAAAAATCACACTACACAATACAGTTGAACTATAATGACTAACAATTATACATAAATAAGCTGATTTGTGTAAGAGGTAAGACACAAAAAGTGTCTGGAAAAGGGAGGACAGAGTGAAGACTATGGCAATACACATTGTGGCAATACTCATTTAGGGTATGTTTTCACTGAAGAGTTAGCCTGGACTCTTACCCAGATGTTGCCCTTAACCTGGCTACCAATCACACACAAAAACCTCTGACCTGGGTTTAGTGGTGCTTTAAACCTGTTCTAGGTGGCATCCCTGGTTGGTATAGACTTGAAACCGGGTTGTGCTTTAACCTGGGCTGGTAAACCACCTGCTTTGCAATGCAGATGCAGGCTAATCAACATGGGTGCTGATACTCCTTCAATGCCATCCCACAATTTCGCCGGACCATATTTTCTTTCACTCTACCTACTCCCCTCTTCTGCACTGGAAGACTTCTTCCAGTTTATATACAGCAGTTTGGCATTTAAACCCTACACTGCATGTGACCTGCTACATTTCTACTGAAATTTCAGAGTACTTGAACAGTGATGCAATCTGAGAAGTCATCCTCTCAATGCAATGTTAGCTAGCCAGATGCAGACACCAGGGTTCTGGTGTGCCTCTGGATGAGGTAAGCTAAGACCTAAAATTTGAACACATTTATCTGAAATCAGACAATCAGCCAAACCTTGGGTGGATTACTTAATGAGTCTGCTAACTAAGAACACTTCCACATAAGTCCCAGAAACAACAACAACAAAGTTCTCCAACAATACATTGCATAAAATTCATAGAG
The DNA here is from genome assembly GCF_965140285.1 of Lepidochelys kempii. Taxonomy (NCBI): domain Eukaryota; kingdom Metazoa; phylum Chordata; order Testudines; family Cheloniidae; genus Lepidochelys; species Lepidochelys kempii. Next base: position 100,134,988 of record NC_136380.1, read on the forward strand.
TAACCCAGTTCAGGACATTGCAAAGAGACCTGGGATATCCCTCCAGAAGTCCTAGCATCTCACATGGGTAAGTACAGCACCAGTATGGACACAGCCACACATCTGGCACAAATAGGGGTTTGCAGCAGGGATGTGCAACCCAGACTAGGTTAACCCAGGCACCAATCACCCAGGTTAACTCTGCAGTGAAGACATTGCCTTAGAATCACATGCAACTTCAAGGGGACACACGCAGTTTTTGCCAAATCCACAGGTTTGATTACAGCTACAGCCACTCTGCCTAGTAATATTATAGTACGCCTGTTACAGAGAATCTATCTTGAGGATTTGGTTTGGTTTTTAAAGAAAGTTAGTATTCAATGTGACCATTAAGTGTTTATAATTAAAGTCTTGTCCACATGGAGAGATTGAACAGCACAGCTATAGCAAAATATTTACTCTGCTATAGATATGTTCACATAACACATATCCCCACCCCAATTAGACACTATACTGGAATAAACTAATTTTTATTCCAGAATGGAGCATTCACACAAGGAAGTTACACCAGTATAGCTAGCTATAGCAATTCCAGTCAATTTCCCAGTGTAGACACCCTAATTTTTAATAAGTTTAACTTGGTGCTTTGGGTCAAATGTAGGGTTTTAGAATAATCACGAAGATTAGGCTCCAATCAGAGCACTTCCACATCTGATTCCTACTTGGAAAAGTCTGAGTAGTATTAAAACACATGATAATTAATACTTGATTAATTACTCGGGGGGAGGGATAGCTCAGTGGCTTGAGCACTGGCCTGCCAAACCCAGGATTGTGAGTTCAATCCTTGAGAGCGCCATTTAGGGATCTGGGGCAAAAATTGGGGATTGGTCCTGCTTTGAGCAGGGGGCTGGATTAGATGACCTCCTGAGGTCCCTTCCAACCCTGATATTCTAGGATTAATATGAAATCTGTAAATTAGCATCTCTGTTGATGCTAAGTTATTCCAGTTTGTCATGCTGAAATGTGAAGCACACTGTTTTCATTTTGAAAAGTCTTGTGTGCAATCAGATAACCTAGAAAATGTTGAATGTAACTTCAAATTCTGCAGAACAATGTTAAATTTGGATTGAGATTTAAGATTTCCTTGCATCAGTTAAACTGAAATACCACAGTAATATAACATACAAATAATGGAGACAGTGACAATTACAAAAGTTTTTTCTGTGGACAGCACTTTAATTTGCTAATACTTACTACATGTGCTCAGTAATTTACTCCTTGATTAGACCAACTTAGGTCAATAGAACTAATCTGGAAGTAAATTTCTACTCAACATCAGTACAGATGGCAGAATCTGGCCCTTGCTGAAAAATTAGCTGCATGAAATAGGAATCGCCTATTTCTCTAATTTTTTTTCTTCGTCTAATAACCATTTAAAATCCTATATCCTACTATTTACAATACTAAACCTATGAAGTGATTATTGCTGATCATCAAGGTGCGTAAAGGTAGTACGTTGTTTTTTCTTTCAAGAATGAAGCAGATTAGTCAAATTTTGATAATAAATCTCTGTACTTGGAAGGCTATATCCAGGAAAGGTTACTAGCGTTCACATGCTTAGATTATAAATTACTCAGAAGTTACTTCAGATAGTCTAATATCTACCACATGGTAACATTCCCAGTAAGTAAATATTAGAATATTGGAGGGAGTTCAAAAGGCAACAAAATGATAAATTTGGAAAATAAGACTCATCAGGAGAGATTACATGAATTGGGTATGCTTAGTCAACAGAAAAAGAAAAAGCAATTGTTTACAAATATGTTGGAACAATGATATAACAAATGAGAATTAACTTTTCCTTTCTATTTGTACAGCACAGTATGCTTAGTTCAACAAGACCAGAACAATAATAAAGGAATGCACATGCAATGTACAAGGGAGAGTTTAGTTTAAAAATTACGGTAAACATTTTAACATACGATAAAGCAACATATATATAAATGTTATTTAAAGTCAAATATTTAAAGTTAGGAAATAGGAAATTTACAGTGACCTGTAGAATCTAATTTTGACACCTTGTGCAGACACTAAATAAGACAGGGGTCACCAAGGAAGTAAGGGGACTATGAGTGCGTAACTGAAGACAGTTTCATTTGCAAATGCACAAGAGAGATAGAATTAAGGTTGCATGACCAACCTTAAGTTTCACATTTCTAAGCTTTCAGTATTTGACTTTGCAACTAAAATAATGTTCTTTAAATGTAATGCAATTTCCTAGGTGTGTTTTATTTGTTGTTAAGGAAAACAAGTAAAAACAACATACATACCCCATCATGCATGGTTCAGGGTTCAAACCTGTCTGATCTTCACCACCACAACACATTTGATTGCTACCACTGAGCTACAAGACTAACTATGCTAGTTAGCAGGAAGAGAGCTGTTATTCCAGAATGCAAAACTATGCTCTTAAGTGTTCCCAGCCTCTGTTTGCCAGAAGATGGGAATAGGCATCAGGTGATGGATTACTTGATGATTACCTGTTCGGTTCACTCCCTCTGAAGCACCTCACATTGGCCACAGTTGGAAGTCAGGATACTGGGCTAGGTGGACCACTGGTCTGACCTAGTATGGCCGTTATGTTCTTATACAGTATAAATGGGGACAGACTGCTGGATCCTGATGCTGCATCCACTTGGCTCGCTCTCCGACTTCCTACCCAAAACTGGGGGAGCTTTCCTGCCCTGTATTGTGCCCCCATGGGGTGGGGGTAAGCGCTAGATTAGATGAGGTGCCCAGTTTTGGCTTCTTCCTTGCACAAGCAAGAGAATGGAACAAACCATTTTAAAAAATTTTGCTATCAGCAAAAACTGAATGAAATTTCAAGGTATGAAGAAAAACAAATCACTTCTCTAGCCACTGGATTTCTCCTGCTTATATCAAAACTTGCTGCAAAACAATAAACGTGCAAGAACGTCCCAAAGAAAAGGAAGCAAGACTCTTATTATGGAAAGTGTTGGGGAAACTAAATATAGGGGTCATAACCAGGTCCCCTATAACAAGAATATTTTAGCAATGGGAGAAGTTAACAGAACAGTACAATTACTTCCACTAGAGATATTCGAGAATGGACTATACATTCATCTCTTACAGATTACTTAGAGGTAATAAAATTAACTGTCATAACTAAGCGGCTTGACTATATTAGTCAGCTTTTCCCCTTCATGTTCCAATTATTTCATTAATACTTCTACATAAAAATGTTAGAGGAAAAAACAATTTATTGCTATTTTTTTATTCTAAATACACAGCCTTGTTAGGAAAGGATGAGAACATTGCAATTGGGACTGGATGCTGTTTCCCTGGCAGCTGATGTTCCTCTTCATTTTTTTCCTCCTGCCTCTCAAGTAGATGTGGCTGAACCAACCGGCTCAATGGAGGTGGCTTGATTTGTCTCTTTGGGAAGGGTGATCTAGCCCTTGTGACAGTCAATTAAGCAGGTTTCCTGGAGTACACCCCAGGGGATCAATAAGGCTGTGGCTGGTATGGGGTAGGATTAATGCGGTAGAGGGCACATGGGCAGTACCAGGTAGGGTGGTCCCATTGAAGCTCAAACCTCTTTCTACTATGCCTCAGACTCTTCCCTTAAAACCCCTCCATGATTCCTAGTGAGCTAACCAGAAAAAGGACGGATCACAAGTGAGAGAGAGTTTTCTCCTCTTGCTGGACAGAGCAGAAATATACATCCTCTAACGGAGGTGCAGTCCTATCACATGTACCCTTTGTATAAAGGAGGTAAATACAGAGTAAATAACCTTGCGTACCAGTGACTCCAATGCTGGTGGTTTGGCAATCATCTCTCTTCATTTTTGTAGTAGAAGTGACTCAGGGCTGAGCCCTCCAATAAGTCACTCGGGCACCATATAAAAGGTTTTAGTGACAAGAAACCAAGTGCCAAAGCAGTGGGTATGATGGAGGTAGTCCATACAGAAGTGGAAAGTACCAACACTACAATATCAGAACACTGAGCTCTGTGGTTCCAGGTACCAAGGCACTTGGTGCCAGGGCTGATACAGAGAGATCTGTACCAAGGGCTGATTTAGAGGATACCATATGTGCTGCCTTAGATGTCAGTACCGGGATACCAGAATTGGCCTTCAGGCTTATGAGCCTTACAGGTATTAGCCCAAGATGAGTCATATAGCTGATGACCCTTCAGTGTCTTGCCAGATGCAGAAAAAGGTGACTTGCACCTGGGCACATCTTTGGAGTGGTGCTCTTTTCAGCCCTTCAGATATCAATGCCCACACAGTAGCAGAAAACTGGGACCTCTGAGTGGATGTGGGCCAGGAGTTCAGAGAAGAATCCCAGCTCTCTGGGACAGTGACTGGGAGACACTGAACCAATGTCTGAGGTGGCTTGCATAGACATCTCTAGAAGGAAAACTTTCAGCCTCACTTCCATCCCACTCTGGGTACGCTTGGAGAAATAGAAGGATTATTTCCTTCTCCAAGGAAAAGTGGGCACCAGGATTGAAAGAAAACCATGAAATATTTATTGCACATATTTACTTCACAAAGTTTTTACCATTCTCAGAAATATACATATTTTGAATATGTATTGACATTAATGAAGACAAACTTTTTTTTTGGTTAAAGCATGTATGCTATTTGGGCACGGTGGTGCACGCCTATAATCCCAGCTACTTGGGAGGCTGAGGCTGGCGGATGGCTCAGGGGTTCTGGGCTATGGTGCGCTATGCCGATCGGGTGTCCAGTGCCACTGACAGCCTGGTCAGAGGGTGGCTGAAGGACTGGCTAGAACAACATGAATGATGTGTTGTGAATGGCGCTCTCTCTGTGAGGGCTGATGGACCAATCAACCAAGGCAATGTGTGCTAACTTACAGGCTTCCATAATAACTTCTACTGTAAGGGTGTATCTACACTCAGAAACACTTGCGCTAGTTCACACTGAGCTAGCCATACTAAACACAAACCTGCCTAGAGCCTGGGAGTACATTCTTGCTGCTTGCCCATGCTGCTGTGACTACACTACTGTTTTTAGAATGCTAGCTCAGTGACAACTACTGCAAGTATGCCTACTCAAGCTGGGAATCACAGCCCCAGATCCAAATATAGACATAGTCTAAGTCTTTTAAATACTTTGCACGAGCAGGGGAGGTTTAGAACCTTGTACCAAAAAAACAAGATGAGATACCAAAACGTTAATTAAAACAAATGCATCAAACTAAGAAAGCCACAAAATCATGATTTGTGGTTGAAACGGTCATACTTCACCTTCTTGAGCTACACTATCACTGACAATTTAAACCAAGTTTGAATGTTCAGACTTCAAATAAACTAACCTACACCCACAGTAAAACAGAAAATATGAAAGTGACTGTTTTCTAAAAACAGTGTTCAATGCTTTCCAAAGCAACACAATTTTAAAAGGTTACATTAAAAACCAAAAGAGGGAAACTATATCCAGAATCTTTGAATCTGTTTGCATATGCACTGTTTTATGGGAGATAATTTAGCTATTATGCTAACACACAGTATGGGTAGCACTGTGTTTTATAAGCACAGAAAAAGGGTAGTTTCCCACACACCTATTTTCTTCAATGAGGCCTGCTTTTCTTTCCATCGCCCCCTTCTTGACCCTGTCTGCCCTACATTTAATCTTCTCCTTCACTTTTTGCAGAAGGCCTATAAACACTAGTCCCCCAATCAAAATATGAAAAAAAGTTTTAGTATATTTAAAGTAAAAAATGTTAGACCAAAAAAATGTCTCTAATAAGATATGTGATGAAATCTTTTGCTTGCTGTGCCTTTCTGTTATGGACTACAGATAGGGTGTGGTATTTACTTAGTTGAGATAATTACTAACCATGTACTTCTGCCCAGAAGAATTGCTCATGTTTCTCCCTTTTTGGTCTTGTGCCTCCAGCATGAAATATGAAGGAAAAACTTCTAGCTCTTAAGACATTTTGCGCTCTCAGGCAGCTATAGGGTCTCCTTCTTTGTGAACATTAGCATTGTTCACTATTATACTTTTTAGTTCAGGATATCCCTGGAGCTACTTGCACTACAAAAATGAAAATCTTGTATTGATTGTATCTTTATAGATGAGGGAATCTCTTGCCTTGTAATTCAGATTTCCTGAAGATACATAAGATTTACATCACCCACCCCAATCTCTCCTCTGAGACTGGAGGACTAACTGATGACGTGAGGTGTTCTGTGCACACACTACAAAGAGCTATTTCTCTACTGCAGTTGTTCTGGAATTTACTTTTTGTTGTTGTTGTCTGCATTAACAAAAAAGGAGAAGGAAATGAGACTTTAATTTAGTATGTAATATGTTTGGGGCTAACAAAACATTCTAGTCTCCTTAGGCGTCTGAGGTTACAATATGCTAAGATGGACAGTGCCCTTGAACCAGCCTATAGGCAAAACAAAAATAAAAATAAAATAAAATAAAAATATACAATTATAAAAATCTTAAAAGCAAGAAGAGTTTTCCTGCATGGCTTGCACTTGAGAATCTTCGACCAATTTAAGCTCTTCAGGGCAGAGATCTTGGGTGAAATCCTGACCCAGCTGAAGTCAACGGGAGTTTTGGCACTGACATAATGGAACCAGGAAAACCACCTCTTGTCTTCACATTTGTCAGTAATGCACATAAACCATAAAACTACAGTGTTTTTCTTTATCTGACTTTTACTGAACTGTCATTCATCCCTCTTTTAAAAGCTATTTGCTAGATTCAGAGATGCCACCTTCCTTACCCCTTGGTTCCTCTTATGGGGAGAATGTGCCTCCATAAAAGGAAAAACGTTCAGATGAAAGGTGGTGAGCCACGGTCCACCATTTTATGGTAAACCAATTTTAATTAGCTTCATTTATTTTTCAATGAGAAAAGAGCCACTGAATAGCATTCAAGAGTGGTAAGAAAGTTTATTTATTGTGAAATACTTATGTGGCTTGTTAGGTATCTAAGTTTTTCGATACCCACTTATTTACTTTTACTACTGTATTTTCAGTGTGAAAGTTGATCTGAGATTGGGAGAAGGAGTTAGGAAGGTAAGAGGCAGCCATACTTAAAAATAACTATCACTGAAGGCTGGTTATTAGAATTATTCAGAAAAATTTTCCTCTTTAAATATGTACACATATAAATAGGCTAAACTATCAGAATCAGATACAAAATTTCCAAATTGAGAAATTATTGTATTCCTAGTTTGTAATGAATTAAATAGAAATGTAACAAAGTTTTCAATTTAACCTGCAACAAGTTGCAAACCCTCCACTCCCTCCCAAAAACAGAAGCTGTAAGACCAAAAGGTACCACTGTCAAGATAAAAGCCTGGAGAGTGTGCACAGCTCCTGAAATAAGTTTTCTGTTTAAAAAAAAAAGTTAACTTTAGAAAGAATCCTGAAGAAAAGTTGCATATGTTGTTGTAAAAGAAATTGGTTACACTTAAGTACGATTTTGATTACTATTGCTATTCACTTTTTTTTAGTTTTGGCTAATTTAGCGCCTTGTTACTTCCTGTACATTAACTTCTGTAGATTTGATTTGATACTGCGTATATTTGAGCAAAAATAGGTTTCCCTTAGCAATACCCCAAACAAGTTTTAAATGTAAATCTTTTTAAAATAATTTGATTTATTGATCACATCCTGTATTCTCCCATAACCATACCTAAAAGAAGTGCTTACTATACTACTGCTATATGCAATCCAGACGTAAACCATCAACAGAATGGACAGGAAGCAATACAAGAGTATTTCATTATACTTTTGAAAAAAATACCAGTTAGAGTTATTTTGTCAATTTATTTCAATTTAAACTAAAAACCAGAATCCCTAGGTATACTGTTTATCTAAGAGCTAGTCCACACTGAAAGCACTAAAGCAGTGTTTGAATTTTTAGACTCAGTTCTGAATGAACAGTCAGATTACAAAACATTATGCTTTTATTAAATACAAATGGATGTTTAGTAGATTGCCAGTGCTCAGTTAACAAGGGAATGGTGACCTCTCAGATCTCAAACATTTTGATAAAATAGATTTAAGATATCCTGCACTACTGTCACACGTATCTGAATGTGGATAAACTTCTGCTTCCAATACGTCTTATCTTCTTCCCTTCAAATACAAAAACAATATCCTGTTAAATCCCAACTTCTCTTGTCAGTGTAAAGGCTGTTAAAAGCAGGGGGATTGGACTTGGGCAATATCCCTTTAACAGATCAATACTAAAAGAGAGGGTATTGTAAGGATATTACTACATCCCTCAGGTGCATTTTGAAACACAAGGCAGAGAGACAGCCTCTAAGAATTACAATCTCTCAGAAAGACAAGGTGAGAGCTTGTCTCTCTCACTAACAGAAGTTGGCCCAATAAAATACATTTCCTCACCCACCTTCTCTCTCTCTAATATCCTGAGACTGTCACAGCTACAGCACTGCGTACAATCTCCCAGAAATACCACAGTCTGATTCTTTTTTTATGTTAAAGAACAGTCATTACATTGGGTATCTTGATCTGAGCTATGTTTTTTGGTCAGATTTTTAGGGAAATAAGCGATCATAATTAAAAGAAGCAAAACATGTAAAACAAAATCAAGAGTCACTTGAATTGTCTACATGTAACTAACGATATGCAAATTCTCCACCATATTCACTGTACTGATTGTATGTATTATCCACATCCCCTACCTTTCTTCTGTTTGTGTTTTTAAATTTGTAAGCCTATGAGGGCAGGGAATTTTTCCTGTGTTTGTACAGCACCCAGCACTGTGGGTTTTCAATCCTGATTGGGGATTTTGGATACTATCAATATTTACTATTAATACCCAAAACATACCAATACTTTCCCATGGGCTGTATCATGCCTTTAGTTTTTAAGCATAAAAGCCAAAAGGTATGACATGATATGATATTTTTAGTGGACACAAGAACAATGCCCACACTAATGCCACTTCAAAATTGGAGTCACCATATCAGAGCATTCTTTTGTAAACTCATCCAGGCCTTATAAGTAAGGCCTCGTCAAAAATCAGTCCATTTTGGTCAATTTTACAGTCATAGGATTTAAAAAAATCATAAATTTCATGATTTCAGCTATTTAAATCTGAAATCTCACAGTGTTGTAAATTTGCGGGGTCCTAAACCATAAAAGGAGTTGTGGGGGGTTACAAGGTTATTGTAGGAGGGGCTGTAGTACTGCTACCCTTACTTCTGCACAGCTGCTGGCGGCAGCACTGCCTTCAGGGCTGGGCAGCTAGAGGCTGCTGGCCATGAGCCCAGCTCTGAAGGCAGAGCCGCCGCCAGCATCAACACAGAAGTAAGGATGGCATGGTAGGGTACTGCCACCCTTACTTCTGTGCTGCTGCCTGCAGAGCTGGTCCCTCAGTCAGCAGCTGCCACTCTCTGGCCACCCAGCTCTGAAGGCAGCAGTGCAGAAGTAAGTGTGGCATGTTATGGTACTGCCACCCTTACTTCTGTGCTGCTGTTGGCGGGGCACTGCCTTCTGAACTGGGCACCTGGCCAACAGCTGCCGCTCTCCAGCTGCCTAGATCTGAAGGCAGTTCGGAAGTAAGGGTGGCAATACCACAATCCCGCTAAAATAATCTTGCAACCCCGCCCCTGCAACTCCCTTTTGGGTCAGGACCCCACTTTGAGAAACACTGGTCTCCCCTGTGAAATCTGTAGCACAGGGCAAAAGCACACAAAAGACCACATTTCACAGGGGAGACCAGTTTTCACAGTCTGACACGCATTTTTCATGGCCGTGAATTGGTAGGGCCCTACTTATAAGAGGTCTTTTCCCTGAGAAAGTGAAAGATCTCAGGACTTTGGGGGAATTAAAACTGACCACGGAAAAAGAATTTCTGGAGGAATTAAAAGGGGCAGAGCTCCTCTACTAGAGGCCATAAGACTTCTGAACTGTACCGAGAAGTCTGGCTGGGTACTGTACTGATCTTAGTACAAAAAGTAAGAGTGAAGTCAGAGTGAGTTATAGAATAAGAAATCTATCATTTTAAATATATATTTTTCTACTATAGTTTTAGATTTTGCTGTTTCCCTTTTTCCTTGTTCTAAGAAAAAGCTCTGCCACTCTAAGACAACATCTCTTTAGAAGAATCCAGCACTTTCACAGGCTATTGCAACTTATCCAAACAGCAGCAATTGTTGCCATTTAACATAAAAAATACGTTTGCGCCTCCTCAGATATTTGCTTGGTGTGCATGGGATGGGCAGTGACATTGGACTGCGTGTACGTGAGTTGTGTGTGAGGGGGAGAGATGAGTATATGAATAAATTCTGCACCCAGAATAAAATGGTGCAATCAGTACCACTGCTGAAGACCATATAGGGAACCACCCAACCTGAATCCAGGTAGGATTTAGAAAGGAAAATGGCTGTTGGGGACAGCTTTAGGGAGAAGGTAAGAGAAGGGATAGGTGTGTGAGGGGCGTTAAACTAATAACAAAAGGGGAGAATTAAAAAGACATGAGCACTCCAGCACAAAATCAGTATGTTGAGAAGAAAATTAATAAAGGAACCAAACAACATGAAGAGGACAAATTCTTTAATTGCCTATACACCAGTGGTAGCAGCCTGGGTAACAAACAAGAGGAACTGGAATTGTTCATTTATCAGCACAAATTCAAAATGTAGCTGGTATTACTGAAACCTGGTGAGATGATTCACAAGATTGGAATGTTAAAAATCAATTGTTACAACCTATTTAGGACAGGTCTAGTGGAAAAAAGCAGAAGGAGAGTAGCATTCTATGCTAAAAATGCCATTACGTGTTTCTGAGTAATTGAACTCAGAAGAAAATGATCTTGAATGCTTATGGATCAATGTCCTAACAGATAAAGCACAACATGGGGTATTAGTTGGTGTCTGCTACAGACCACCAAATCTCACTGGTGAACAGGATGACCAGCTCCATAAAGTGTAGGAAAAAGCTGCATGATCATGGAGGAGTTCAATTTGAGTAACACATGCTGGAGGTCTCTTGCTGCTTGTACTAAAACATCCTTGGCATTTTTAAATATTATAAACAACAATTCCCTAACTGAAAGAGTGTCACAACCAGAGGGGAATTCTACATTAGACCCGGTCTTGACAGACAAAGAAACTGATCACAGAACTCGAAATTAATTGTAACTTAGGTACAAGTCATCATGCCTTGATCACATTTATAATGTGCAAACAGAATGATGACCAAACCAGCCATATAGATAGATAGATGTACACACACACACACACACACACACACACACTTGGTGCTTTAAAAGGACCAATTTCACAAAACTGAAAACAATTATGACCTAAATCAGGTGGGAGGAAGAATTTCATCAGAAAAAAAGTGAATAACCAGGAATTTAAGAAAAAAGAAAAGGAGGACTTGTGGCACCTTAGAGACTAACCAATTTATTAGAGCATAAGCTTTCGTGAGCTACAGCTCACTTCTTCAGATGCACACGGCTGTTACTCTGAAACCAGGAATTTAAGAACATTTTACTAGATGCCCAATAAGCCACAATCAAAGAAGAAGGTTTAATTAAAAAAAACTAACCTGGATTAGAGGGAAGTGAAAGCAGTTATAATCTATATTATATTTAAAATTTTAACAAATGAAAGAAAGGGGAAATTGATAGTAATGAATATAAAAGTCAGAAGCTGGGATTTGTAGAAAACTGGTAAGAGAAGCAAAGAGACAGAAGGAAAAGCGTAGGGTCAGCAGAGTTAAAAACAGTAATGAATTTTTAAAATATATTAGGAACAAAAAGATTCCTGTAAATGGCATTGGTCCATTACTAAATGGAAATGGTAGAATTATTATTAATTATAAAAAGGCAGCAGTGTGCAATAAATATTTCTGTTCTGTATTTAGCAAAAACAGATGCTGTAGTCTCATCAGGATGATAACACTCTTTCCATCCCACTAGTATCTCAGGAAGAGATTAAACAGCAGCTACTAAAGAAAGTCATATTTAAAATCAGCAGATCCAGATAACTTGCATCCAAGAGTTTTAAGAGAGCTGGCTGAGAAGCTTGCTGAACCATTAATGTTGATTTTCATTAAGTCCTGGAATACTGAGGAAGTTCCAGAAGACTGGAAGAAAGCTCATGTTGTGCCAGTATTTTAAAAGGGTAAACGAGATGACCTGGGTTATTACAGGCCTGTCAGTCTGATGCCAATCCTGAGCAAGATAATGGAACAGCTAATATAGGACCTACTTAATGCCAATCAACATGGAACAATCAACATCTATTTATGGAAAATAGAACCTGTCTAATTTGTTGTTGGGTTTTTTAAAATGAGATTACAAGTTTGGTTGATAAAAAGGTAATATTGTTGATGTAACAGACTTCTGTAAGGCATTTGACTTGGTGCCACATTACATTTAGATTAAACTCTAGGATGCTGAAATCAAGATGGCACACATTACTTGGATTAAATGCTGGCTGCCTGATAGGCTTCAAAATGTAACTGTAAACAGGGAATCATCATCAGGTGGATGTGTTTCCAGTGGAGTCCAATAGGGCTCAACTGTTGGCCCTACTCTAATTAACATTTTTATAGCGACCTAGAAGAAAACAAAATCATCACTGATGAAGTTGCAAATGACACAAAAATGGGGGAGTGGTAAATAATGAGGAGGACATGCCACTGATACAAGTAAATGCATATATCTAGGAACAAAGAATGTAGGTCATTACATACAGGATGGAGGACACTATTGGGGAAAGCAGTGACTCTAAAAAAGATCTGGGGGTCCTGGTGGATGATCAGCTGAACATGAGCTCCCAGTGCACCACCGGTGGCTCATGTGATTCTTGGATGAATAAATAGGGGAATCAAGTCGTAGTACAGAGATTATTTGACCTCTATATTAGGCATTGGTGTGACCATGGTTGAAATACTGTGTCCAGTTCTGGTGTTCACAATTCAAGATGGATCTTGAAAAACAGGAGTAGGTTCAGAGAAACGAGTCTTAGCTTCCTTATTTAGAACTGAGTCTTTTGTTCTATTCTGCACAAACATTGTTTTAATACCCTCCCAAAACATTCATGGGAAAAGAAAAAAAAAGCATAATATCCCCTGTGAACTATAGCTGTATCAACACAGCTTGCACCAGCTGAGTGCTATCCTGACAGAAAGAAGCACACTTTTGTTTTGTTAACTATATATATATATAGAGAGAGAGAGAGAGAGAGAGAGAGAGAGAGAGAGAGAGTGCTTGCTAAATAAAACAAAAAACCCAGTTCTAAATAAGGAAGCTAAACATTCCAAAGGGGGGCAAGAAAGCCACACAAAAACATTAGCTCACATTGCTAAGATAAAAGATCTGGACCAAAATTAGAATATACCCCGCATAAATAAGTTTAAATAATGGCTTCCCTGAATAAAAAAATGATTTAGAGAAGTGGGCTTCTCTTGCATTATATTTTCTTACTAGCAGACACTACCTATAGGCACAGATTAGACTTCCAAGGATATATAAAATGGAATTCTCCTAATGAAAAGACATTACAAGAAAGGTTCTTATACATGGGCAAAAAAAATAAAAGTTTTTCAACTTGGTGTTTAAACCAGTTAGGTTGCTTTTTTTAGGTGACTTTGTTTTCAGAGGGGTTGAATACTCACCAGGGCCGGCTCTAGGTATTTTGCCGCCCCAAGCAAAAAACTGTTTGGCTGCCCCCCACCCCAGTCCTGAGCTCCCTCCCGCACCCCCTGTTGCCCCAACCCTGGGCTCCTCCACACCAGTGCTGACTCCGCCCGCTCCCCCCTCGCCTCCAGCCGGTCTGGCACTGGCAGGGTCGGCAGGTAAGCAGTGGGGCTCCCGGGCAGCGCCTCAGCTCAGGGTCCCTCCAGCTGGGGCTTCCACCTCCAGGACCGTCCGGGACCTGGGAGGGCAGAGCCGGGGGGACTACCCCGGCAGGGGGCTGAGGAGCCAGGGCAGGGCAGCCCCAGAGGGAGCGGAGCCCCGGAGAGCTGAATGTGGGCCCCACACAGCAGTGCCCTGGGCACAGGTCCCCTCTATGGGCCTGCTGCTGCTCCTGGCAGCCCTGCCGCAGCCCCTGGGCAGCTCGGGCTGCTTCGCCCAGCCCCAGCTGCGGCGCTGGGGGGCAGCTGCCGTCCAGCACCAGCAGGCAGCTCCTTGCACCCTGCGGGGAGGCCCCCAGATCAAATATCCCAGTCCTTTTGAAAAAAAAAAAAAAAAAAAAACCCACAGGATTGCCCAATTGCTACCCCTGAAAATGTGCTTCCCCAAGCACGTGCTTGGCTTGCTGCTGCCTAGAGCCAGCCCTGATACCCACAGTTCCTACAGGTGTGAAAGCAAATGAAATTAAGACCACTTATTTAGGTTCTCCAATTGTGGATTTTGTCACCCAAATTTGAAAACTTTGGCCAGGCATTTTAAAAATTATTTGCTAATAAGCCACACAATTAACACATCATGGATCTAATTTGCCAGTACCAATTGAGCAGTGGCTCTCAACCTTTCCAGACTACTCTACCCCTTTCAGGAGTCTGATTTGTCTTCCATACCCCAAATTTCACCTGACTTAAAAACTACTTGCTTACAAAATCAGACATAAAAATACAGAAGTGTCAAAGCACACTTACTGAAAAATTGCTTGCTTTCTCATTTTTACCATATTATTAAAAAAATCAATTGGAATATAAATATTGTACTTACATTTCAGTGTATAGTGTATAGAGCAATATATACTGACTTTGTTGGTGCTTTTTACGTAACCTGTTGTAAAACTAGGCGAATATCTAGATGAGTTCATGTACCCCATGGAAGACCTCAGTTGAGCACTCATTTTTAATAACCAAGTATAAATGTATTGTTTACTAGCTTAACAATCCCCTTGAATAATATCTGAAAAGGTTAATTGTTTTAGCTGAAGTGTGTTGGAAGATTTCTTGCAGCTCAATTGCAAAAATACTATGCTTTCTTATGTATTATAAAAATTCCAGCAGAAGCACACAACCCACACAACAATACAGAATAAACTCCTTTCTGAAATTCCTCCCTCAGAAAATACACCAACTATTCACTTTTCCTCACTGAGGATCATTTAGCAAGTAAGATTTTAAAAATCCTCTATTCTACACAGGTTGAAAAGTAACCTTAAACTAAGGATACCTGAATATACTAGACTAATCTCAAAAATAATTTAATTAAGACAAATCCTGATGTCTGTTTATATATACACACACAATATTTAAGGAACAATTCAGAAAAATCTCTAAAATTTAAGAACACACTGCCAACTAAAAATACATTTACTGTAGTGTACTGCTTATATATTTCACAAATTAAGTTCGCACCTCTTTAAAGAGGTGTATGACAACTTTAGACCAACTAAATACAAGACAGTTAGGAAGTAATAAGCCAGGAAACAAAAACAAAAATAATGAATATTTTGCCAAAGGAGTCTCATGGAAACCAAAGCTGCATATATAAAACAAATACTCGTGTGCTCATTAAAAAGAATCAAAGAGAACCGATCTGAAAATGCATATATCAGCAGCAGCAAAAAGTGAACGTTGAAATCTGACTCACTAGTGGAACCTAGTTTCAGAGTAGCAGCCGTGTTAGTCTGTATCCGCAAAAAGAAAAGGAGTACTTGTGATACATTAAAGACTGACAAATTTATTTGAGCATAAGCTTTCGCGAGCTACAGCTCACTTCATCGGATGCAACCTAGAAGCTTCCCAGAAAGAATGAGAACTAAGAACAGTTGGGGAACATATCTCTTATCTACACAATTCTTACCAGCACTTCTACTGGACTGTCCACTTCTACTTCACATGGAGCTGCATCCTTGTATTGTTGGGGAGACTCGATAACAAGCTCTTTTTTAACACTTCTAGTGTTTGCTCTTGCCTGCATTCTTAGCAAGAACTCAGAAAATCTGAGAAAGTCTGGTTTTTAGCATCAAAATAAACAGCATGCCAGCAATTCAGAGAAAACAAAAGCTTCTTCCAAGCAGAAGCTGCAGAAAGTACCAACTAGTTTAACTTCTATGCTGCAGTTTGCAAAGTCTGTCATGAGGGAATGCATGACAAACGAAGCCCAGCCTCTAAAGGGTGTACCCTTCCACAGGAAAAAAAAGGTGGATCCATTTCAATGCCACTGGAACACACACCAAAAATGGTGCAATACAGAATGTTCCTTACTATGATAACTGTGCATAATACTCACAAAATAATAAACACCTACAGTATTTAAGAAAAATATTTAAGATTATATGTTTTTGTTCTACAATACATACTTTCACTGCAGTTTGGAACTCTTCAGAAAGGCAGAATTCGAAGTATTATTCTTCCCAGATTATTCTTCTGCTCCATCTTTTGAGATTTTCATTAACGCCCAGCAGCTAATTGAGTATTAGAGGCAATGCTATTCCAGTCAGCAGGGGCATTTCTACATAATACGGATACCATTTTTTCATTCTAATGTTTCTTAAACCAAGATTTAAGATGGTTTTCCTAATTTCACGATGTCCTCTCTATAAAACCTCAAATACTCTTCAAAAATGATAATCAGGTTGCAAAGCCTGCTTTCTATTTTTGCTTTAAATTCCAAGCGTGCTGGTAGTCCTCTCTCTTCCTTCTATACCATTACTCTCATCCCACAATTCAGGCCTAATTACCAAAATTCATCATCATAATTGGGAATGAAAGATAGTTTTCTTCCTCTTCCTTCATCACCTTTCAGACATCCAACCCTACAAAAAACTATTGCTTCCCTTGATTCCCTGCCACTGTCAACTCCTTTTCTCCTTTGAAACCTTCCCAAATCTCTGAGATCTATCATTGTCAAGCCTCTTTTAATAAAGCACCTTCTTCTCAACTCTGGCACTCCCACCCCATCTTTCAACTCTCTCAGTGAAGCATCTGGAAAAAGGCAGTCTCATCTCTCCAACCATGTTTTACACAATATTATTCACTCACTCTCATTTTGCCTATAGCACAGAAATGGCAGTTTTATGTAGTGAATGTTCTTTCTGCTGAAGAGTAGTTAATTCCTTTTATTTCAGTTGTGCCTTCAACACTGAAGTTCACTTCATTCTTCTGCACCACATTCCAGATCCATACAAATTTCTCTCTCTAGGTCTTCTTCTACACCAAGGTCCCTCCTCTAAGCAGTTCCAAAAGGATCGTCATCTTAGCACTCCACTCTTCCTCTCATCTTTACCACCAAAACTGAAAACTTAGGTTACTAGCTCCACCTGTAATACTAAACACTTTTCATTGTAAGTTCCAGTTTTCAGTTGCTTATTAAACTTTCCCAAACTTTAGCCATTCTGGCTGAAGTTTTCCAAGCATAGTTTCTGCCTCAGGCTGCAATTTTTTAGGACATTTTCTGCAAAAATGGTTTGGCCATTTCCAAAAACGATTAAGGAAAAATGTGGTTTTCCCATATTAAAAGCAAAGTCAACCATTAAGTTGAAAAGCTTTAACATCTCCAGGGTTTGGAGCAGTGTCTTGAAATTCAGCAAGGGGGTTGATTTTGTGTCGGGCATTCCCCACCCCCTTCTCCCCGCTTCCTGTGAAAAACCAGCCAGTCAGCCAAATTATAAGCCTTTGAAAATGTCAGCTAAATTCTTAGAAGATTCCAACTGTAGTGGGCATTCTCCAGCCCAGGGCAGATGAACTTTCCGTCAATTGCTCTTCCTGCCTGCGGCAAGCCACTGTGGCACCAGACACTAGAACTGAGATGATCTAGTGATTGTACAACCAGACTGAAAACTTTTCCACTGAGCTGTGAAACACTTCCTCATGGACTCCTTTCTACTATTGTTAAGGACAGTCTGAACCATTTCTGAATATGCGGCCTCTAGGTTCAATGCCCATCCAAAAATCATGCTTTCAGATGGAGAGAAGTTGGACTGGGATGCTTGACGCGGCATCTCTCCTTCATCAGTCGGTCTAGGATGGATGGTCTGTAAGCTGAAGTATCAGTGTGTTGACAACTGGAGGCGGCTTGGGAACCAGAAATGTCTGGGCCATCTGGAAGCAATCAGAATGACCACTACGCCATCCTGCTTGATCTTTCTCAGAACCCAAAATAAGAGGGCAATGGGGAGAAAGGCATATATCATTTGACCTGACCAGTGAACCAGAAGGGCATCTCTTGAAATTATAGTTTAAGGCCAGCCGGGACCACTAGATCATCTAAGTCAGACCTCCTGTATATCACAGGCCACTAACACCACCCAGCACCTCTACACTAAACCCAACAACTGAAACTAGACCAAAATATTACAGTCCACAGGAGACTAGACCATTATGTATCACTAGCAGAGACTAGGCAGGACCATGGTACAATAAAGTGCAAGGCTCTTCAATTGCAAGGAAGTTGTATACCCACATAATCCTGGCAAGTGTCCTATACCCACACACTGTAGAGGAAGATGAAAAAAACCCAAGGTCACAGCCAATCTGACCTGAAGGAAAATGGTTTCCCAATCTCACATATGGTGATCAGTTAGATGCTGAGCATATAAACAATAACCAGCCAGCACAACACCTGAAAGAGAATGCTCGGTGCCACTTCAGAGCACTAGCCCTCTCTGTCCAAAGTCCCACCTCCACCCATAGTCATCCCTGAATCTTCAGAAGAAGATTTAAAATAAATAAATAAAAATCAGAACACACTTGTAGCCTATAGGACTAACTTGCTTGCTTGCATGTATATTATTTATATATAGTTTAAGTATTTGATGTATTGTAATAATTTTTAATATAAATCTATATACCTAAGTTTGGCTGTAATGCAAGGGATGTACAGGCCAAAAACCCTTATGTTAAGCTAAGACAAAGTTAGCATATCTATATTAAGATCTTTTACCCAGAAAGTAAAGTTGACCTATATCTTGTTACCTAAATAGATAAGCACCCACACATATGTCTAAGACCTTTCATCTAGATCAAAAGACCATGAAGAATAGCACAGGGAGTTTTTCAATTTCGTACCCACAGACTTAACAGGCACACCACAAGGAAACTTATGTGCATATATAAGTCATCAATACGCACAAACATACTAGCCCAGGGGTCTCAAACTCAAATCACAGAATCATAGAATATCAGGGTTGGAAGGGACCTCAGGAGGTCATCTAGTCCAACCCCCTGCTCAAAGCAGGACCAATCCCCAACTAAATCATCCCAGACAGGGTTTTGTCAAGCCTGACCTTAAAAACCTCAAAGGAAGGAGATTCCACCACCTTCCTAGGTAACGCATTCCAGTGTTTCACCACCCTCCTAGGGAAAAAGTTTTTCCTAATATCCAACCTAAACCTCCCCCACTGCAACTTGAGACCATTACTCCTTGTTCTGTCATCAGCTACCACTGAGAACAGTCTAGATCCACGAGGGCCACATGAGGACTACTGCATTGGCCTGAGGGCCGCATCACTGACACCCCCCTCTTGCTGCCCCCACCCCTGCCCCTACTCCACCCCTTCCACGGGGCCCTGCCCCTGCCCCGCCTCTTCCCACCCCTTCCCCGCTCCCAGGGGGTGTAGGAGGGGTGAGGGGTGTGGCAGGAGCTCCGGGCAGGGAGTTGGTGCAGGAGGAGTGTGGGATGTGGCAAGGGACCGGCAGGGAGTTGGGGTGCAAGAGGAGTTCAGGGTACGCGCTCGCTGCCTGCCTGCCCTGGCTCCGCGCCGCTCCAGGAAGCAGCCGGAATCGTGTCCCTGGGGGAGGGGGGCACAGGGCTCCGTCTTCTGCTCTTGCTGCTCCTCCAGGTACCTCCCCTGAAGCACCCATTGGCTGCAGTTTCCTGTTCCCAGCCAATGGAGCTATGAGGGGTGATGTCTGGAAGCGAGTGCAACACATGGAGACCTCTGCCCCCTGGGGTCGCAGGGACATGGTTCTGGACGCTTCAGGGAGTGGCACAGGGCTCGCGGTAGGCAAAGGGGCGGGGGAGGGGCGTGCGTGCGGGGAGCTTGGTGGGCTGCACGAAAGAACCCCGCCGGCTGTGTGTTTGAGACCCTTGTACTAGCCTGTGGAGTAAGCATACCCTAACATTCTGTGGGTGAGGAATGAAATTTGGGCATAGGAGGAAGGATTTCCGGCACTTGTGCCCTATAAAAGAGGTGAGCCACCTCGCTAGACTACTCCATTCTCATTTACTCTATCTTTCTTACTTTCACTCACTCTTTCTATTTTATTTTATCTATTCTATCTATCTACTATGACTACTACTATTGGTAGGCTATTCTTGTGTTCTTAAACTAAGTTTCACGGGGAACTAGACTAAGCTTCGTTTCCCTAAGTTTTATTCTTAGTTTATTAGGTTTTGATTTTAAGTTCAAGTTAGTCAAGTAAACCCTAAGTTCGCTTTAATAGCTCTTAGCATTAGTTTCTTCTAAGCACTGCATCCCTCACTCAAGAATTGAGAAACCTGAACTGCAAGGCTGGTCCTGTGTCTTTTACCACCAGGTTATCAGGAAGGGTGTGAGTATATTAAAGCTTTGTTGTATATAATACTAAATCATCATATGTATCTTTTGAATAGCAGTAATGCAACTGTAACTTTGTAACTCTGGGTATTTTACCATTTATTTACTATTACTGATTTAAAGAAAAGTCTTTAAGGCTACATCTAAGTGTGAGCTTCCTGTCATACCCCCGAGGGTCCTTTGTAAATTCTGTGGAGCCTGATTCGGGACAAGAACTTTTATCTTCTGATCAAACAGACTGGGGAGCCTAAACCCATACTAATTAATATTATTAAATAAAATTAAATTAGAAATTACAGAAATTAAATTAATATGATTAGCACACCCTAAATCAGGCTACACACTAGGGGGCTAAAATTTCTTTCCGGATGCCTCCAGGTGGCTGGCTGTAACCCTGAAGCACGAGCGTTTAGGAACATAAGAAAGTTGAGCCCCAAGGCTGCTGAGTCCTGTCCCTTATCACAAGCAACCCCATTATATAATCAAACAGATAAATTTATGCAGCTCTCTCTCAAAACTAATTTAGTTGTTTACTCCCACAACTCCTACTGGGAGCTGATCCAGAACCTCACCCTTTGATGGTTAGAAACCTTTAATTTCCAGCTTGAATTTGTTTATGGCCAGTTTACACCCATTTGTTCTTGTGCCAATATTGTCCTTGAGCTTAAACAGCTCACCCTCCTTGGTATTTAACACCTCTCCCCAATGTGTTTATAGGTAGCAATCATATCCTCTCTCAGTCTTCTTTTTGCTGGACTAAACAAGCCAAACTCTACCAGTCCTCATCAGATAGGCCCTTCATTCCCCAGATCATCCTAGTAGCTCTTCTCTGCACCAGTTCCAGTTTGAATTCATCTTTCTTGAATAAGGGTTATCAGAGCTGTACACAGTATTCCAAATGAGATCTTGCCAATGTCTTGTACAATGGCAGTAATACTTCTCTATCTCTACTAGAAATGCCTCAATTGATACATCCTAGGATCACAATTGTCTTTTTCACAGATGCATCACAATGGTAGCTTACGGTCAACTCCTCTGGAGTCTTCTCCTTGCACCCCCCTGGAGCAGTAGATTTAGCATTTTCTGTTCTCATGCGATGCAAAAAGGTCCCAGGAAGGAGGAACATTATGTTTGCTCCACTACTGTTTCTATCTCTTCTGTGGCAGTTCATACCCCTTTGGGTAGAAGGGATGAGGTGCTGGTTGAGGCCTGTATGACTGAGATCTGTGTTATCTTCTCCTCAGTGCTAGGGTGCAGATCCCCGATGAGCAAAGTATTGCCCTTGGGTCCTTTAATGAATGCACTGATTCATCTATCCTCTCATTGAACAGATAAGACCCTTCAAATGGCAAATGCTCCACTGTGGATTGAACCTCCCTGAGGAATCCTGAGGAATGAAACCATGACACTGGATGCACAACAACAGCTGTCACTATCAAATGGGAGGCTGTGTCTGCTGTAACAACCAGGGCTTGTAAGAATGACCTAGCTTTCAGTTTACCTTCTTCAAATCAAAGCCTGGAACTGTGCTACTGTAGGAGTTTGTGAATTCCACAAGCTTGGAATTGTTAATGAAACTGTATTTAGACATTAGCACTTGGCTATCCGGAACTTCAGGCTGGTTAAAATCAACAACTTCCCATCCAACAAATCCAAACATTTAGCATCTCGGGCACATGGAATGCATGCATAGCCATAATGGAGTACATATAGGGACCATTACTCGAAGAAGAAACCATTGCTACAATGGGCATAAATTGGCAGGATTTTGAGTCACTCTCTTTGATGATATTAAGGCCAGAAAGGACCATTAACTAGAGTCTGACCTCAGGTACAACACAGACCACAGAATTACACCGTTACCCCTGTATTGAACCCTATAACTTGTGTTTTACATCCAGACTTCAAGAGACGAAGAATCCAGTACTTACCTTGTCACAGATTAGGAGGGTTCCAGTGGTTAATACCCCTCACTATTAAAAATGTGCCTTATTTCCAATTTGAATATGTACTCTCATGGATCAGTAACTGGTTAAAATATAGGAAATGAAGGATTGGAATATATAGTCCCCGTTCACATGAAGAGAAGTAAACAGCAGGGTCTCCTAAGGCTCTGTACTGGAAACAGCACTGTAACATTCATAAATGATCTGGAAAAAGGGGTTTACAGTGAGGTGGCAAAGTCTGCAGATGATCCATAATTACTCCAGAAAGTTAATTCCAAAGCTGACTGAAGAATTACAAAGGGATCTCCCAAAACAGGGTGACTGAGCAAGAAAATGGCAGATGAAATGCAATGTTGATAAATGCCAAGTAATGCACCTTGAGAAACATAATCCCAACTATACATACAAAATTATGGCATCTAAAGGAGCTGTTACCACTCAAGAAAGAGATCTGGAAATCATCGTGAATAGTGCAGGAGGCAGTCAAAAATGCTAACAATGTTACGAATCTGTAGGAAAGGGATAGATAAAACAGAAAATAATACCACTGTATAAATCCATTGTACTCCCACAGCTTGAATATTGCATGCAGTTCTGGTTGCCCCATTTCTAAAAAGATATATTATAATTGGAAACAATACAGAGAAGGGCAACAAAAATTATTAAAAGTATGGACTATGTCATCTCAGGAGAGATTAAAAAGACTGGGGCTGTTCATCTTGGAAAAGATCAGACTGAGAGGAGATACCACAGAGGTCTATAAAAATCATGAATTAATTGTTATTTACCCCTTCACATAACACATAAACCGGGGTCACCCAATGAAATGAACAGGCAGCAGATTTAAAACAACGTAAGGAAGTACGTTCTCATACAACACAGTCAACCTGTGGAACTCATTGCCAGGGAATGTTATGAAGCCAAAAGAATAATTAGATTTAAAAAAAAAATTAGGTAAATTCATGGAGGAGATGTCCATTAATGGACATTAGCCAAGATGGTCAGGGACACAACCCCAAGCTCTGGTTGTCCCTAAACCTCTGACTGCC
The DNA here is from genome assembly GCF_965140285.1 of Lepidochelys kempii. NCBI lineage: Eukaryota > Metazoa > Chordata > Testudines > Cheloniidae > Lepidochelys > Lepidochelys kempii. Next base: position 100,158,482 of record NC_136380.1, read on the forward strand.
AGAATCTCAGACTGGATGACGTGATGGAACACTCAAGAAATTGCCCTGTTCCGTTTACTTCCTCTGAAGCATCTGGCACTGGCCACTAACGGAAGACAAGATACTGGGCCCCGCATAGCCATTCTTATGTTGCTATCTTAAACAAAGGAAGTATCTGTAGTTAGTGAACTTAACTGATGTTTTCTGGTCACCATGATAGTCAAGATTTTAGAAATAATAGATCACATCCTCTCAGACCTAGTTTATAAATATAAACTGGAAAAGGATAACAAGGTTTCCTACTTCTGCAACTTCCAGTTGGCTTCTTAACTTTGAATGAGCTAGTAACTGAGCTGAACTAGTAAAATCAACTGAAATGAAGAAAATAGTCTCTGTGCATCTGCAGAAGAGGCTACTACTGTCAAAAGCTGGTTCAGCACTTGAACTAACTTTGGTTCCAGGTGCCCAGCTAATGACATCCACCTGTTCAGTGGTTTGATTCTCTTTAAAACTTGGAAGCAAAATATTAAGCAATACATATACTTCTTTAATTTAAATCATTTTAATAGACATAATTAGTTTAGGCCTTAACGTAGGTTGTCAATTTCAATTTTAAATACATATTTTAAATAACCCTTTTTAAAATTAAAGAAATCCAAGTTTTTTATTTTATTTTTTTTTAAATCATGGATTTTTATCCACCCTGAATGGTGGAGCTCAGAGTCTCTCCCCGTGCAAGAGGGACTACGGCAGAAGTATTACATCTCCTGTTGGAACAGCAGCAGCAAGTCAGAGCAGAAGAGCAGCAGCAGCTACAGTTTGTGGCTCTGCAACAGTAGACCAGGACAGACCCAGGACAGACCCAGGACAGACCCAGGCTGCCCTCATTTGTCTGCTGCAGAGCCATCAGCTAGTGGCACAGCAGCAGGGACAGACAGTACAACTCACTGCTAAACAGCACTAGCAGGAAGCCCACCCCTGTCAGCAACAGGAACTAGAGAGGAATCAGTAGTTCCTAGAGCACATCCTGTTCATGACCAAGCAATGATTCCCCTAGGCACAGGAAGGATATATTGATAGTCTACTTGTGAGAAACCTGGACAAAGAAAGTTAGAATGACAGAGGTGTTAGTACTAGGGTGGTCTGGTAGTGAGGCAGGGGAACTCAAGTGGGACCAGAAAGGGGACACACTTAGGTGGTTTGCCAGGCAACTGCAGACCTGGAAGCTTGCTCTTAGGAAGTACAAATGCTGAAAGGCAGGCAGCAGAATGAACAGAGTGTTTCCGGTGGGGAACTTAAGGGTCTACTTTTTTAAGAACTACAACTTTGAGGAAATGAGTCACCCTAGGACAGCTGATGTTCGTAGCTGTAGGAAAACCCTGAAGACAAAAGGAAAATAATTCCCCAGGAAGTAAGGAGACTTCAGCAGGTCCATATACATAGGCTAGTGCAGACATGCTCACAAGCAGTCTTCAGTACTGGATTATCCTGTTAACTGTTCATGAACCTAATAGACTGCTGGAGCTGAAAACAAAAATAGCCCACTGGCAGTAAGCTAGACTTGGAAATAAAGTAGCACTCCCTGGCTGTGATAGTCTTAAAGGAGCTAATGAGCCATATCAGCATAGCTAACAAGAGCTAGGATAGAGTCATCATCCAGCTCTATAATCTGCATGCCCAGATTTGAAAGAAAGTTACGAGATCACAGGTTATGACAGTGGTGCAAGATAACATGAGGTGATACTTTTAAGAGTGGAAAAATGAGAAGTAGCAGTGCTTGTTGCTGGAGAAGGAGCCAGCTAAACTCTGTGCTGAAACTGAAATGCAGGCACAGAAACTTGATTTGAGAAAAGGGGCCCAGTGAAAGAGTGAGCTACAGGTACAGCCACAGCTGAAGCCAGAGCCATTAGCTTCATGACTGAACTTTGAAAATGACAAAGTCATCGACCTATAAGTAGGGTCCTACCAAATTCATGGCCGTGAAAAATGCTTCACACACTGAAACCTAGTCTCCACCGTGAAATCTGACTGTTGTAGGGAGGCTGCGGTATTGCCACCCTTACTTCTGCGCTGCCTTCAGAGCTGGGTGGGTGAGATAGTGGTGGCTGCTGGCAGGGCACCCAGCTCTGAAGACAGCACCATTGCGAGCAACAGCACAGAAGTGAGGGTGGCATGATATGGGGAGAAGGGTTGTCGCTTTTTGAGGGGGAGCAGGGCTGGCCTTATGAGTGGGTGACATTAGCGACAGGCCAAGGCTCTATGGTCATGGGATGCTGTGGTCACCCCCACAGGCAGACCACGGCCGATTTAAACCCCAAAAGCTAGGGAGGTGCCCCGGCTGTGGGCTCCTACCATGCACCAGGTTCCAGCTACTAGTGCCAGCCAGCCTGTGGAGGGATGGGACTTCCTCTTCTCCTGCACGAGCTGCTCCCGGGGCCGGGTGAGACCCACCTCTGCCAAAGGCGCAGAAGTAACAGTGGCAATACCATACCATACCCACTTCTGTGTTGTTGATGGCAGCAGCACTGCCTTCGGAGCTGGGCTCCCGGCCAGCAGCCGCTGTTCTCCGGCCGCCCAGCTCTGAAGGCAGCACCACCACCAGCAGCAGCGCAGAAGTAGGGGTAGCAGCACCACCCCCTAACAGTAGCCTTGTGATTCCTTCACAACTCCCTTTCGGGTCAGGACCTCCATGGTTACAACACATGAAATTTCAGATTTAAATATCTGAAACCAAGAAATTTACCGAAGTGAACCATAAATTTAGTAGGGACCTATCTATAAGTAAGACAAAGGAACTGGAGCAGAAAAGAGCAGAGAAGAATCTCTCTGCTTAGTATGCAGAAGAGTGGGACCATGCTGAAGCAAAAGCATGAGAGCATAAGATACAGATCCTTCCCCTGACAAGGGACATGAAGGGGCAATTGAAACAGAAGGTGGATGTGGAGAGGCTCTACACTGGTTGAGATTAACCACAAGCATCAAGGAAGAAGCACAGTTGTAAGCATGGGCAGAGAATACCACGTAGCAAAGGAACCTGCCCAGTGAAAACTATTGAAATGTACTGTAAGATTGGACACAGAAGCATTTGAGATCAGCACAAACAAAGCACCAGACGCTGTAGTCAAGAGAGTGCTTCTTACTGCTTCCAGACTTACCAATACAGCACTGAAAGGGATGGCTATGAGGGCCTAAACTCCTTGGCCAATAAGCATTAAGAGGAAATTGATGCTTCAAAGCAAGCTAGGCAGAAGGCCCTGCAAGAAAGTGATGAATTAGTTGAAGTAAAGCAAGGATTAGAATTCACATATCTATGCTGGAAGGACTTCACGTCCAGATACACTAACTTCAGGACATACATCAGGAAAGCGACCAGCTACTTTGAGACCAGCCAGCTAAAAGAAGAGCTGGAGGAATGGTGCCAGAAAAGTAGACTTTCTGGAGCAAGAAGCAGTGAACCAGATAGAGCCTGCCTGGGGATGCCTAAGTCTTTTTTTTTTTTTTTTTGGGGGGGGGGGGGGAGGAGGGGGAAGAGGGAGGACGAGGAGCATGTGAGACTGGCCCTTTAAGGGAGCTGGATGTGCCTTGTCAGGTGACGAGATTAGAAATCCATGGATCATGAGACAGTTGTATGACAGGATTAGTGCAAAAAGAAACCTGTCTCAGTCACTCAGCACTACATCTGCCCATTGAGATAAGTAACAGCAATTAATTATGGATGCTCCATGTTCTCCTCTTCTACTACATATGAAGTGTCAGAGTTTAATCTGATCATGCTAATTCTTAAAGCCCTCGAGAGTACAGGCAATGGTTACACTGAAAGTTGCCGTGAACTTTGTTCTTTGGCTGAGCAGACAACTGTATTTTTGTTACAGTGGCCCCCAACCTGTGGACCTTGTTTTTCCCTGGGCATTCATCTCAATTTACCCTTCCCAACTTTTAAACAAACTAATATTTTTCCCCCAAAAGGACTTGTATAATGAAAGTTCCTTGGGATAGGGACAGTATTTCTTTGTATCCTATACTAGTACAGCACTAAGCAGAGTGACAATACTTCATGTTCATTAAAATCTGTGAGGAGCTTTGTCTTTTTTCTCCCTCCAGAGACTACTGAATATTTCAAGCATGGAGAGGGTTTGTCCTGTTCCTCCCACCACCACCCCGAACATCCACACCAACGACCATCTTCCCTTGGCCAGACTCCTTACTGTTGTGAGCAGATATTGAGAAGTCTCTGTTACTCTACCATTTCCCCATTCTCATATTCTACCTAGAGAATAAATCCAGTGCCTACCAGTAAACCTGCTTATAGATTTACCAAGGAGACATGCATTGGTTATCTATAGTCTCAGTCAGGGACAACATTGCATCAATTTACATTCAGTTCACATTTGGAAGAGTATCTCCACAACCATAAAAAGCTAAAAAAATATATATTTTAAAAGGCACAAGTTTAAATTCTGCAGAATAGATGCTTAACTTCCCATATTGACGTGGAAGAGCTTACCATTCACCTTGATTTTTCAAGATGGTGTATAATTGGTTATTATGCAATGTTAAACAATCACAGCTGTCCAATAATGATTTCAAGGGATAATGGTAATATTCTGTTTATAAAATCTCTTGGGATCCAAAGTGGCCAAGTGATCAATAAAACAGTCCTTTTAATTTCTTTAAAAGTTTATGAAGTCTTTCACACTAATTTTTATTACTGGCTCCAAGCTATGCAGCATTTCCACAAGCCCAGCTTTTGAGGTAATGGATTTATTTGCACTTAAGTGAAAATGGTCATTTTGTATCAGGTCACATTAAAAAGGGACTTTCCCAAGTATTGTTAATCACTGAAATATTTTTCTTCCTTTCAGGATAACATTTCAATGAAGATCAACAGATGATGTGTTCTTTCCTATCCTGTTATCCAAATCTCTCATTCAAGTACTCACACACTTCCTACAAATTTAAGAGATTGCCAAGGGAAAGAGAGCTAGGACACATTTCCAGTGAACACACATTTGTTCTTTTTCCCATTTGCTCACCATTCAAACAAAATGCTGACTCAAAGGAGACAGGTTCTCTCTCAGATGCAAATCAATGAGGGAAGAATCTGAGGGACTTCATAATCTCAAATCTCCCATTACAGATTTGAGAGGCCTAAAGGGGCCAGAAATTCTCCCTGTGTTTTAACGTCCACATAATTAAGCCACTCAGTGCCACGTAGGTCATGTCTACACGTACAGCGCTACAGCTGCGCTGCTGCAACTCATGTAGTGAAGACGCCTTATGCCGATGGAAGAGAGCTCTCCCATCAACATAAAAAACCACCTCTGCAAGCGGCAGAAACAATGCCAGTGGGAAAAGCTCCCCCGCTGACATAGCACTGTGCACATGAGCGCTTATGCCGGTGTAATTTATGTCGCTCAGGGTCGCTTATTCATACCCCCGAGCGTCAATTATGCCAGCATAAACTATAATGTAGACCAGTGGTGGGCAACCTGCAGCACGTGGGCACAGGTTGCCCACCACTGGTGTAGACACAGCCACAGTGAAAAGCTCTCCTGACCCTCAGGGAATATGGGCAAAGGAAAAACATCTGAGTCCAGAACACAGAATTACGGCTACTGGAGGCAGAGGACTCGTTACTGATTCTTATAAAGCAAAGAAGGAAGGGAATCCCTACCTAGGCTCTGGAGGGAGCAGAACTCCTGGCACTTCCTCTTCGGCCCGGTGGCATACTCAGGGAATTCCCCACCTTTGGAAGAGTACCTGGACGCCCTCCGGGTGGAGGGACCATTCCCAGTGAGAGAAGAAAGACCTGCTGAGGCAAACTGCCAGCACATTCCAGATGCCAGGGAGATACAATGCATCGACGTAGATGTCATCCTGGATGCAAAAGTCCCACAACTGGAACACTTCCTGACAGAGAGCAGACAAGCAGATTCCCCTGTTGATGTAGAATATCGGGGCCATGTTGTCCATGACTATCCATATCACTCAACCAGAAAGATGTGTCAGGAAGACTTTGCAGGCTAGGCTGATTGCTCTGAGTTCCCTGATGTTTATGATATTAGCTCCTCTGGAGACCACGGTCCTTGGGTCTGTAGCTCGCAGACATACACTCCCCAGCCGAGGTCGGAGACATCCAATATTAGAGATACCAAGGGTCAAGGGCTCTCAATTGGCACTCCTTCCAGGACCACCCTCAAGTTGATTCCCCCCCACACACACCAGCGGAAATTCTGGGCCACGACCCGTCTCTCCTCTCCCGCCCCCCCAACACCTGCAGCGCCCCCTACCCCTCAAGTTTTAGACAGGGGTATATAGTAAAAGTCATGGACAACTCACGGGCTGTGAATTTTTGTTTACCGTCCATGACTTACTAAAAATACCATTGACTAAAACGTAGCCTTAGTTATAACTAACAAGTTATAATATGCTATACAGACAAACACTCCCTATGTATAACTGATATTCTAGTATATATTGCATGAGCAGCGAGCATGTGGACAAAGGACAGGTCCCAGAGTATTTTAGATTCATCACAAAAGGAGTACAAAGGAAGGAGACAATCCAGTGGAAAAACTGTCAGAGGGGTTGATTTTTTTATTATTTTTTTTTAATTAAAGATTTTCTGTATCAGTTAATTTTTCATCAAACAGCCATGAAAAATTCAAACAGCGTAGGGTTTTTTTTCCCATTCAATGAGATTTTTACAAAATAAAGAATTTAAAGCTCTTGTTAAACAGATCTCTAACACAACCTTACGTAGAGTGTAGCTATTGATACACAGTGGGAAGTTGGAAGAATCTGCATTATTCCGTTATTAAAACCATTAGGGACAAAAATGTCTGACAGGGTGCAACATTTCTTAAAGGACTCATTTTGTTTTTAACTCATTTAAAAACTCAAAATTCCACACACAAAGACTGGAATTCTAGGAGCATACACTATATTATTCCACCATCACTATCAAGCCACAACCCCTAAAATTAGAATGTAGAATGGTGTAAGACTTAAGTCACTCAGAAACATACCTTCTGTAACTGGAAATGTGAGCCTGGTTTGAACATGGAAGCACTCAATGCAAAGGAACCATACAGGTTTGGATGAAATACTCTAAGTCAAGACTGATGTTGAGAGCCACTCTGGTAGAACAAAATGGGGAACTACTTCAAAATTACAAGGTGGGTTATGGGTACACTGATTCCCTCACTGATTCCTTCTATATGGGAAAATTTTAATAGAAATATTCACCATGGTTTTTTAGTCAAAAGCAGTGAATGGGAGCAGTTAATAGGAGAGTTTCAGAGGAAGTATTGGAGAGGGAGCGAGTGATGCTTTTTTTCCATGCATTATGGAGCAGGTCCTCAAGGAATCAATTCTGAAGCACTTAGAGGAGAGGAAAGTGATCAGGAACAGTCAGCATGGATTCGCCAAGGGGAAGTCATACCTGACTAATCTAATTGCCTTCTATGACGAGATACCTGGTTCTGTGGATGAAGGGAAAGCAATGGACGTATTGTTCCTTGACTTTAGCAAAGCTTTTGATATGGTCTCCCACAGTATTCTTGCCAGCAAGTTAAAGAAGTATGGGCTAGATGAATGGACTATAAGGTGGATAGAAAGTTGGCTAGATTGTCGGGCTCAACGGGTAGTGATCAATGGCTCCATGTCTAGTTGGCAGCCGGTATCTAGCGGAGTGCCCCAAGGGTCGGTCCTGGGGCCAGTTTTGTTCAATATCTTCATAAATGATCTGGAGGATGGTGTAGATTGCACCCTCAGCTAGTTTGCAGATGACACTAAACTGGGAGGAGAGGTAGATATGCTGGAGGGTAGGGATAGGATACAGAGGGCCCTAGACAAATTGGAGGATTGGGCCAAAAGAAATCTCATGAGGTTCAACAAGGACAAGTGCAGAGTCCTGCACTTAGGACGGACGAATCCAATGCACCGCTACAGACTAGGGACCGAATGGCTCGCCAGCAGTTCTGCAGAAAAGGACCTAGGGGTTAGTGGATGAGAAGCTGGATGAGTCAACAGTGTGCCCTTGTTGCCAAGAAGACCAATGGCATTTTGGGATGTATAAGTAGGGGCACTGCCAGCAGATCGAGGGACCTGATCGTTCCCCTCTATTCGACATTGGTGAGGCCTCATCTGGAGTACTGTGTCCAGTTTTGGGCCCCACACTACAAGAAGGACATGGAAAAATTGGAAAATGTCCAGCAGAGGGCAACAAAAATGATTAGGGGTCTGGAACACATGACTTATGAGGAGAGGCTGTTTAGTCTGCAGAAGAGAAAAATGAGGGGGGGGATTTGATAGGTGCTTTCAACTACCTGAAAGGGGGTTCCAAAGAGGATGGATCTAGACTGTTCTCAGTGGTAGCTGATGACAGAACGAGGAGTAATGGTCTCAAGTTGCAGTGGGGAAGGTTTAGGTTGGATATTAGGAAAAACTTTTTCCCTACGAGGGTGGTGAAACACTGGAATGCGTTACCTAGGGAGGTGGTGGAATCTCCTTCCTTAGAAGTTTTTAAGGTCAGGCTTGACAAAGCCCTGGCTGGGATGATTTAGCTGGGGATTGGACTAGATGACCTCCTGAGGTCCCTTCCTACCCTGATATTCTATGAGTCTATGATTCATACACAGGAAGTCCCTTCTGGCTTCAGGCAGGAAAGAAAAGTGGTGGCTATACTGAAAAGAAAAGAGAAAAAAAAAAGATTCTTGTATCGTAAGGGCAAGTACAGATGCTTCAGACTATCAGAGAAACTGAGGAGTTCCTAAAGTATGAACGGTCATGAGCAGGCACTCCCCCCATAGCTGCACTCCCCGACCCTAAGGAGCCAGAAGGACCTGCTGGATGCTTCCTGGGAGTTGCCCCAGGTAAGCATCTCCGGGACGCCCTACCTCGCCCTGCCAGCAGATGCCTCTGGCTCTTAGGGGTGGGCACCCACTACGGTGGCCCATGAGACCCTCCTGCCCGGTTCTGGGGGCAGTCAGGGGACAGGGGAGGGAGCTGAATGGGGCAGAGGTCCGGGGGGGGCGGCATCAAGGAACGAGGGGGGGGTTGGATGGGGCAGGAGTCCCAGGGGCAGGGGTGGGCAACGACCCTCACATGGGGAAAGGAGGAAACCCGTTATTAAGATTTTGGCAGCTCATCACTGGATACCAAGATATATTTTGACTGGTGCACACTGAGGAAGTGTCTAGCCTTAAAAAATGGAGGCCAAGGCAGAGAAATATACATAGAAGGGCCAAGAGGCTCTTTACGGTCTACTGTTTTTTCCACATCTGGGCTGCTGTCCCTCTCACCATTCCATTGCCATCTGCTGGGGGACAGACTGGGGCATAGAAATGGTGGTGATGCGTGGCCATCTGCAACAGCAGCTGGGAACAGTAACATGCACATTAGCACATACTGAACCACAGCAGCATCTAAGAACTACAACTCAATACTCTCCCAATCTTTTAGATGTAACAAGAAATTCCTATCCTGCTATGATATCTTCCCAAAGTGCATGAGTGGGAATATATAGCCATAGCTTGTCTAAGGCAGCTACAGGCTTCCTAAGCATTGTTTCCCAATACTCAGTGCATTCTTGCCTAAACAGTGTATCCTCGGGCGGGGGGGTGGTTTTCTCAATACCTTTTACTATTTGGTTCTCTCTTTGATAAATTTAAAACGCCACAGCAGTGCAGCTGCACCACTAGAGCGCTTCAGTGAAGACACTGCCTACACTGACAGGAGGAATTCTATCGAAGTAGGTGCTGCAACTCCCCAGGAGGCAGCCGTCTCAAACACAGGTCAGCGGTCTCAAACACACGGCCCGCGGAGTTATTTCTGCGGCCGGCTAATCTCCTCCCCCCCCCCCAAGAGTTATTTCACCAAGCTCCCCTCATCCCCTCCCCCCTCCTGCCCCCTCCCCCCACAGCATGCCATGTCTCCGCTCCTCTGCCTACCTCCAGGTGCTTCCCACCGCCAAACAACTGTTTGGCAGCGCTTAGCGCTTTCCAGGAGGGAGGGGGGAGGAGCAGGGAGCCACGCACTCAGGGAAGGAGGCGGAGAAGAGGCGGGGTCGAGGCAGGGATTTGGGGAAGTGGTTGGAATAGGGGCAGGGAGGAGGCAGAGTTGCGGTGGGGACTTTGGGGAAGGCGTTGGAATGGGGGAGGGGAAGGGGTGGAGTGGGGGCAGAGCCGGGGGAAGGGCTAGGGGCTTTAACAGAAGTAATTCTAGAAGTAAGTGTGTATTTTGTCTTTTGAGTGAGGTTCATTACTGTTTTTATTTTATAAAAACCGCTCGGAAATGACTTAGTCGAAAAAAGAACACTTATGGAAGAAAAGAGTTTTCCAAGACAAATGGGAGAATTTATATATTTTCCACAGAGATAAAAAGATAAAATTCAATGCCTTATTTGTCAAACGATTGCTGTTCCCAAGAAGCATACCGTGCGTCAGCACTACGACACGATGCACCTTGAAAAATATGATGTATTCATTGGAAAAATGCGAGAGGAAAAAGTTCAGCAACTTAAAGCAGCTTTTGCCAAGCAAAGAAATCTCTTTTCGGAGATTAACAAATCTAAGCAAAGATTCAGTAAGAGCAAGTTTTGTGATAAGTGAAATGATAGCTAAATCATTGCGACCTCTATTTGTAAAAGAATGTCTTGTGAAGGCCAGTGAAATTTTATGTGCTGATAGGAAGAAAGTTTTTGAAGGCATAAGCTTGTCTGCCAGTACAGTTGCCTGCACGATAACTGATTTAGCAGATAATGTGCAAAAACAATGGATTCAAATGGCAAAAGACTTCAGAGCATTTTCAATTGCTCTTGACGAGAGTACAGATGTATCAGATACCACACAGTGTGCAGTATTCATTAGAGGCGTGGATTACAATTTGAATATAACTGAAGAATTGCTAGACTTAATGCCACTGACAGGTACCACAACGGGACGTGACATATTTCAAGGACTAGAAGAGTGCATTGAAAAAGCTGCAATGCCACGGAACAAACTTGTATCTTTGGCTACGGACCGTGCGTCATCAATGTGCTCTAAAAACGTTGGAGTGGTCGGATTATTGAAGACCAAACTGAACAGCCCCAATATACCAGGAATTAGCTTCACCAGTATACACTGCATTTTGCACCACGAAGCCCTTTGTAAACTTTTACTACACATTAAGGAACTTATAGATGTTGTTAAAACCATTAATTTTATATGTGCACAAGGGCTGAATCACAGACAGTTCACATCTTTTCTAGCAAGTATGCAAATACAGGGAACTTCTGTATCACACTCAAGGCTGAGTAGTGGAAATGTTTTGAAGCTTTTTTTGCACTTAGAGAGGAGATAGATTCTTCCATGAAAATGAAAAACAAGGAGGTTCCACAGCTTGATGATTCCACTTTTATCTGCAACCTTGCTTTTCTAACAGACGTAACTGATCACCTGAATGCACTGAACGTGAAGCTTCAGGGTAGAAAACAGGCCATAACACACATGTATGACAGTGTTAAGTCATTCAAAGTCAAGCTTACTTTGCGGGGGAAACAGCTGACTGCTGGCAATTTGGTCCATTTCTCGACTCTGAATTCCTTAGGAAAAGCTGAACCCAAATCCTTGAAAGAACATGCAGCTATCATTTCTAACTTACACAAATGGTTTGATGTGCAGTTTAAAGATTCCAAGGCACTTAAACCACATTTTCAACTTTTTTCCACACCATTTTCTGTGGAAATTGACAATGTTGCAGAGGAAATGCAGATGGAGTTAGTGGAGCTTCAGTGTGATACCATTTTGAAGCAAAAGTATACAGATGTTGGAATACCAGAATTCTACCGGTTTCTTTCACAAGAAAGATTTCCCATGTTATTCTCTACTTCCAAAAGGGTAATGGCAATGTTTGGAAGTTCATATATGTGTGAACAGTTTTTCTCTTCCATGAAGATTAACAAATTTGTGCTAAGGTCACGACTCACTGATGAACATTTGAAAGCAACACTGAGGTTTGATATCCTGAGATGAAACCAAATATTGATGCTCTGCAAAACGCTGCCAGCTAAGTGGCCAAAAATTAAATGATATCAAAATTAGCACTGACTTTTTGTATTACAGTTTTAAAAGGGTTAATACACTGACTTAATAGCATACTATATTACTCTTCATTTTTTACTATACTTTTGCATCATTGTATGAAAAGGTTTCAGTGATGTGGCCCTTGGGCCAATGTACTAGTCCTCATGTGGCCCTCGTGGTGATTTGAGTTTGAGATCCCTGAGCTAGGTCAACAGGAGAATTCTAGCATTGTCTACAGGAGGGATTAGGCTGATTTAACTGCTTCACTCTTGTGTGTGGATTCTTTACACCCCTGAGCAATGCAGTTATACCAATCTAATTTCCTAGTGCAGACCAGACCTAACACAGGACTGCTAGCCTTCCTCCCCTAAGACTTGGAATTGTTCTTCAGAAAAAGCTCAGCAGAGATGTCTGGTTGAGTATGCCTCCCTCTGTGGAGGTAGAAAAAACTAGAGGCAACATCAGGAAACGGAGCATTCTCCTGATGCCAGCAAAACTGCCAACAGACTGAAATACCCATTGTAACGTACCAGCACATTGATGAAAAATGGAGTCAATTTTGTCAAATATATACAGATGGGTCCAAAAAAGGAAAAACAGGAAGAGACGGGATGGCATATTGTATACCAAAACTGGAAATTAGTACACCTAACGGAATATCTGACTATGTAGCTGTCATGACAACAGAACTAGTAGCAATAGTCTGCAAGGAGTGACTTGGGCTGCATCAGACCCACCCCCAGAAACCTCCCCCAGCTGCAGGAAGCTCAGAATCCTCCCCTGCTTCCTGCCCGGAGTGACTTGGGCTGCATCAGACCCACCCCCAGAAACCTCCCCCAGCTGCAGGAAGCTCAGAATCCTCCCCTGCTTCCTGCCCCCATTACTCCACAGCTGTGGGGTGAGGGGTCACTGTATGGGGAGCTGCTCCCCCATCCACCCAACCCCCATGCATCCAGACCTCCCATACCCAGACACCCCTGCCAAGCCTCACCCCATACACCCAGAGCCCTCCTAGCCCTCCATACGTGAACCCCACCGCACTGAACATCAACCCCTGCTTCCGGACCCCAACCCCTACATCCAGACCATACCCCACTGAGCTCCCTGCACTCAAACCCTCACCCTGATGAGCCCCATTCCCCAGATCCCCAACATCCAGACCCTCCACCACTGACCCCCCCACCCAGCTCCAGCACCCAGAGCCCCCTGCTGAGACTCACATCCTGACCCCTCTGCTGAGCCCCAACCACTTTCACCTGGAAGCCACTGAAGAGTCCCATTGCCCCTGCCCCTGGAACCCTACATCCCAATGAGCCTCGGTGCACCCAGATCCCTCCACACGTAGACCCCGCACTGAGCTGCCTGTACCCAGATTGTCCCACACAGAATCCTCTCAGCCCACACCTGGATCCCCCCACGCTGAGCCCCTCCACACTTGGATCCTGCCTGGTTGAGCCTGCCCACCCCACATCTGGTGCATTTGGCACAGAGGGGCAGGGCCTCAGAATGTTTCTGGGGCAGGCCCAGGCCTTGTGCTGTGTCAGGATTGGGTGCAGCCTCACCACTGAGTCTGTGTCCCCAGGGGGGAAGGTGAGGAGGCTGCAGGGTGATCTCCTACCTTCATGCAGACAATGGATGTGCTCCCCGCTGCCATGCTGCAGCCTCTGCATTTATTTATTGAGAAATAAAACTGGCAGCATTTTTCCAACTTTTAAAATATTGTGCACAGAATTTTTCATTTTTTGGTGTAGAGTGCCCTCCGGAGTAATATTGGGATAACAGGAAACAAAATGGCGGACAAAGCAGCTAAAAGTGCAATAAGACATGGAAGGACTAATGTAGAAATACCCTGAGTAAACAGGAATTCAAAAGCAAAAAAATTGGATTGATCAAAAAACCATCATCTTTTTTCAACTGTCCCCTAGAGTTGAGGATTATGGCCATTGGGGCTTAAACAAAAAAAATTTTGGAATAAATAGACATCCTGTAAGGTGGAAGAAACAACGGATCATCTTTTATGGGTCTGTAAGGGCTTTGATGAAGAAAAGGAAAAGCTTTTTGAGGCATTTGAACATCTTAAGGTAAAAAAAATTTACATGTATTTAGTAAAAACATTGGAAAAACGGAGCATTATTAAAAAGGTGCTGTTACATTACCTGAAAGACACAGGGCAGAGAGAGAGGATATAAATTGTTAAGTACTGAGGAATTATAGCTGGTGGCAGCTATAGACTATTCAGTCAAGCCTGCTTCACAATAATATACACCTCCTTCCAAAAGTTCTAGATATGTTAGCCAAACATAAGGCAAGCTATTACCTGCTATCATTAGATTTCCTATCCTGGTGGATAAACAACATGCTTCACACTACAAGGACAAACGTAATGTATCTTAAATGTATCTCCAACCTTGGGAATGCTCAGTCACCCAGTCAAAGTTCCATTGCTAATAGGAGCTGCTGGATATTTAGTATTTTTAAATAGCTGATTTTCATATTTAAAAAAAAAAATCAAGTGCTTTGAGGACTTCAAGAAAAAAAAGCAACTGAAACAAGAAAATTCAGCTACACTCTTTGAAGAAACAATTTTTACTCTGTATTTTATCTGCCTAGAAAGCGTGCAAGCATTCTGGTGCTATGACTTCTCAAAGAGATGGAGAAATCCTAAATTACTTAGTTCTTTAAAAGTCACAAAAATATTTAACAATTCCATCTGAAGTCTGAAAGCACTCAATCAGCATTCATTATGCAACACCTACCTCAATGTACTTTTGAGTTGGGGAAACTGAGGTAGGGATGTGAAGTGACTTATAATTATCACAAAATGAGTCATTGACAGAGTCAGAAATACAATCTAAACAAATGGCTTGCCTTTATTTATGAGTTAATATGAAGTGTAGTTCAAGAGTTAACATTACACTTAGCTATAGAAAAGCGCTATCCTGAGCACAAATGTTGGGTAGGTAAGCATAAATCACAGGTCACATTAGAACTCAATATGGTTAAAGCCTAAAAGGACTGCAGTGTTTGGAGCAAAGGAATCTATGACAGTAACATAATACTGGGAACAGATAACTTTCTGCTTCCATGGTTTATGAGGTTCTGCAAAAACCAGATTTCTTAAATTCTCAATCTCCAAATATAATCAGAAGTATTCAGGGTTTAATCTTTCAAAAAAGAATACAAAAAAAGCAATTACCAATTTTATAAATTAAGACTGTAGAGAGGATACCAACTACAACTTTTAGAAAAAGGTACAGATGGCTTTTAGATTACAGTCATTACTGATTGCTTGAATGTTTGGGCACCACCCAACTCTTTGTATAAACAAGCATCTGCACAAACGGTCAAAATTTCCACTGGTTTAAAACATACCAGCCTCCAGGGATTAAGATCTAGACAATAGCATCAATTTTCTGTTACCGAAGTCAGCACTATCTAAAAGATAGTTGAGATTTTGGGGTAAAATACACACTATTTCACACCTTATTTAATGTACATAAAAGCTCTGGATTTTAAACAGCATCACATTAACTACAAACAAGCCAAAATACTCTATTTTTTGTCACAGGGTGAGAAGTAAAGACCTGTCAAAGATTAAATATTGATTAAGAGATACCAAAGACCACACGTAAATGTTCTCTTATGAAGGTGAAGCAATTGGTAGGGGATGTGGAATGCCAAGGTTAGAAGTGATTTTAAATTACTCAACATGAAGGGCTGTCAAGGAGGGGCCTGCAACATTGGAATGAAATTAAGTGCCCTGGTTTAGAGTGATTATCAGAGGCCAGACTGATCTTAATGTAATGCCTTTGATATCTAGAAAAGAGCTGAGAACTATACTCCATGAGCCAGTAAAGGCTATTGTGATCATTAGGGCCCTACCAAATTCACGGCCATGAAAAACACGTCACAGACTGTGAAATCTTGTCTTGTGTGTGCTTTTATCCTATACTGTACAGATTTCATCGGGGAAACCAGTGTTTCTCAATTTGGCGGTACTGACCCAAAAGGGAATTGCAAGGGGGTAGCAAGGTTATTTTAGGAGGATTGCAGTATTGCTCGGTGCCCCGCCATCAGTAATGCATACCATGCCACCCTGACATCTGCGCTGCTGCCTTTAGAGCTGGGCAGCCGCAAAGTGGCAGCTGCTGACTGAGGGTCCAGCTCGGCAGGCAGCAGCGCAGAAGTAAGGACTGCAATACCCTACCATGCCAGCCTAACTTCTGCGCTGCTGTTGGTGGCAGCTCTGCCTTCAGAGCTGGGCTCCTGGCTAGAAGCTGCTACTCTTCAGCTGCCCAGCTCTGAAGGCAGAGACGCCAGCAGCAGCAGTGCAGAAGTAAGGGTAGCAGTACCGCAACCCCCCTACAATAACCTGGCGACACGCACACCCCAAAAAACCCCTTTCTGGGTCAGGATCCCTCCAATTACAAATACCATAAGATTTCAGATTTAAATAGCTGAAATCATGAAATGTATGATTTTTTAAATTTGGTAGGGCCCTAGTGATCGTTAAACTGTCTCCGCATAGCTTGTCAGGCAGGGCCTTTGCCGCCAGAGGGAATGATAGAAAGGTATACAAGAGCTCCTTGCTAATGCGATCTTTTCTTGTTGCCATGAACTGAAGACTGATAAGCTTTTTGGTACAGATAATTGAAAGATCAGCTTCTAGAGTCCTCCACTGGAGGAAACCCTGGTCCATCACTCTCTGCTACAGAAACTATTCATAAGGATCCATTGTTACTTAACTTTCGCGTCTGCAGTAACACTCTCCTTCTGCCAGGTATGTGGCAAATAGGAACATTGTGAGACAGAGCCTGCACCAGCAGGGCTTCCAGACACAAAGAGTACTTCCTTGCTCATTTATGCAAAGCACAGCAGCCTTGCCTGTTTGAATCAGGATCACCACAATACTGACACCTCCACCTACCCAAATACCCTCCCAATCCCAACACACGCACAGACTCAAAACCCAAAATGAACAAGTCAACCAACTGGCAAAAAAAAACCCCATACATGAAGCACCTTTTTTTAACTCTGAAAAGAAAGATAAGCCAGAGACTCCATGAAGTCCAGTAAGAACTTTGCTACTGACTTTATGTAGAAGGCATTGACAGTGTTATACTGCAGCCCATTATCACAGTAAGATAGGATATCGTGTCTCTAAAAAACCTTAGCACATACAGGACTGCCCTTGTCAGAATATTTATATGCAACTGTTCTTGAGCATCTGTTTCACATGTGGGCATTCCAAAGCCACAACGGAACTGAAGTTATTACCAACCTACTATTTTGCAGTTAGATAGAGTCACGATGAAGAAAGGAAACGTTTTTCTTATCCTTTTAAAGTCCACACTGAACACTAACAAATTAAGAGTTTGATTTGGGGATTCCACCTTCATTCCATAAGAAAATTCTCAACTCCCTATTGCTATATTTACACAGTTGTCTTTCCTCAGATATTCTGCTAATTATGATCTCACTTCGATGTATTATGTATCCTAATTAACTATACACCAACCTTATGATTTTTTTCTGATAGGGACTAAGAAGTTGCCTCATTCGACAGCAACTTTTATGATAAAGCAGTCAGAGGTGCTGGAAGGAGGTGTGCTGCCACATCACCTGGCTTAAAGTTGTTTCCATCGTATACAGGGTTTACAGTTTGGTTCAATGGCTCTCAGCACACACCACCACATACAAATTGTTCCAGCACTCTCGAACACATTAATCAGTCTTTGCAAAAGATGCAAACATCCTCATCACAAACTATTCCAACTTACAAATCACTGTAACTGGAAACTGAGTTTCGCTAACGGTACTCTGTGTACAACAATAAATACAGTTTAGTGTTTGCAAGCATTCCACACAATAAGGATACATAATGAATTAACTGGCCATTCTGAATCTGAAAAATGTAATTATATTTTTCTATTATGTGTTAGCCTTCTCTCCAACAAATGAGCTTACAGCTCCATGTTTTATATTTTAAAAATATTTCTTTACAACTTGACCACTGAACTGATTGAAGAACAAAAGTAGTGCCTGGTAAACAACCTTCTTCACAGCTGTGTTAAAAGTTAGGAAGGAAACCATAGCAATTTTATTTAAATTTACAAAAACAGATTATTTTCCTGTGTAAATAAAAGCAGACAATAGTTCAAGAATGTTTAGCTGCACCTTTGCTTCTATTTTACACTGCCTCCTTTTGTTTTCACAGTACGGAAATACAGAGCAGTTTAAACTAAATTATACCATTACTTGAGGATGCAGCTGCCAAACAGGAATCTGTTTCATCAAGATTGACTGCGATTTTTATATACGTAAGATGTAATCAGAATTTTAAGGTCACCAGTTTACTAGGCATAATGAATTTGTAAACATTAATATGAACAATAAAAACTTCAGAGTTAAAATGTTAACACTATTTACAGTGTAATTTTTTTTTTTTACTCTTACTGAAGTGTCTACTTAGGTCAGTCATAGCCAAAATCCTTCATTTAAAACCCAAATGGCTGCTCAGCAGCTTCTTTTACATTGAATTAAAATTAACCCAGTGGCATTCAAATAAAGAGTTTCTCTTCTGTTCCCCAAAAGAGTGGAGGAAAAAATATCAGCATGATAGTTTTAAAACAGTGTTAGTTTTAAAAAGAGAAGTATTTATGAAAAATGTATTGTACTGAACTATAGCTGTATAATATTAGTTTTATGATTTTTTTCAAGTTTTTTAGTTTATCCTCTTCTCCATTTTCAGTTTATACACAGTTTCCATAAAAATGAATGCTTCTCCTTTGATTAAAATATTGACATTTTAAAAATATGACATGAACAGATTATGTCAGGAAACCCCCTTTGACCAATTAACATAAATCATAGCTTAGCAGCTAAAAAACATATTTCTAATCTGTATGGTCTCCCACCACTCTTCCCAGTTTCTCTGACTAGTCAGGTTGGGACAAAAACTTTAGTCAAGGAGATATTTTTTTAGCAAAAGAAAAAGATCAGCTAAAATGTGCAATAACTACCTGCCAAACATAGCTATATCAATCAAGTTGTTTTGTAGATCCAAAGTTAAATTTTAAAAAGGGAGATGCCAACAAAGTGCATTTGATTTACTGAGCTTAAAGTGAAGGGTGGGATTTCAAAACATGCCTATGCAATTTAGTAATATTCAATGAGGCCTGTGTTCCTAAAATCACTTAACTCTTAAAAAAAAAAATTCCATCTAAATTGAGTTATATTCTCTTACTGGGTAGTTTATTGTTACTCCATTTAGCCTTTGATTAAGCATATTAAAACAGCAGAAAATTAACTACTATGCTATATCAAAGCCAGGAAAGGAATTATGAAATCACTTGATTTAGAAAGCCTTAAAACATATCCCCAAACAAAATAACTTTTACCTTACAAGTTAAGGTTACTCATATGTATTTCCTAGAACACCCTTGCTAAAAATTCAGGCAATTGCCAGTTAAGGAAAGATTCACACCACACCAACCTCAGCTCACATATCCTACTATCCTAACAAAATATCCCAAAACTCAGTCTCTTCATCTTTACAAACACATCACAATAAGCACTGGCGGTTGAAGGGCTCCCCATAGCACTGCTGCCTAGTGCAATAAGGAGCACTTAATGCACTTTGTGCCCTAGGAGCACTTTCCACACCACTTACTTGGAGCAGATACTCTGGCTCCCCTGGTACACCAAACACCAATACCTTGGCGAGGAGACACTGGGCTCTCCTGACTAAACTAAATCCCTCATGCAACCAGGCTCTCTACCCAACAGACAAGTATTCTCCTATTCTCAACCCTTCACATGGATGTCTTCTTTCCACTCCCAAAAGACTTGCTCACCATGCATGCCCACCCACATCTGATTCCTTGATGAATAACAGTACACCATGGAGGATGGGGACTAGGAGGGATGTAGATAACATGAGAATCTCATATGGGGACTTTGAGGAAGGATGGGCAACTTTGAAGAGCAGAAGAATGACAGTATTATTGGAGTAAGGACCATCATGAGGCACAGGAATGCTGATAACTAAACTTTTTCACCCTGACCCAGATCATGGGGCTGGGTCTAGGAAGAAGGTCATTAACTATTATTACACAGCCAGTGTTAATATCACCAACTTCCATGGCTATAATTACATCCATTATTTTTTCTTCATTGAGATGTATTAGAATAAACTACAATTAATTAAAAAGAAAAGAAGCATTTGTGGCATTTTAGAGACTAACAAATTAACTAAATTGGTTAGTCTCTAAGGTGCCACAAGTACCCCTTTTCTTTTTGCGAATACAGATTAACACGGTAGCTACTCTGAAACCTGTTACAATGAATCAGAAAGAACACCACGAGATTTTTAAGAGCAGGTTAGACAAATACCTTTTACGGATTGTCTAGCTAATAAATAGTCCTGCCATGAGTAGACTGGACTTTGAGATGTCATAAGTGCATATGCGTGCAAGACCGGACTTTCTTTGCACACTAGTCTCTGAAGAGTCCCCCCACACACACACACCCCTTGTGCCTCCTCATGCTCCCATATGATGGCATAAAGAGTAGGATGGCCATGACCCTCCTCCAGTTCCCCTGCAATTCAAAGCCCATGTTAGCAGAGAACTCCAAAAAGTAGGGATGTAGGGAGAGTCTACACTGACTACAACATCTACAAGAACCACAGTCACATCAGGGTAAGTAACATTCTCTGACTATGCCACTGTAGGTCACCAGCAAAACAACATGCTACCTGGGTGGTAAGAGTCAGGAGTTCCAGCCATATCAAACAACTGTAGCATTGCCCTCCCAAACTCACTCTCTCCTGGCTGCCATGTCAAAGTCAGAATGTTTAACGGGAATCAGTAGAGTCGCTCCACAGCCTTACACATCTGAGATTGGAATGTTCCTGTGGCAGGCAGTAGATGCAGCCTTTACCCTGGTGGAGTATGTCAATGTTTGGAGGATGAGGCTTGCCAGGCAGATGATAGCAGGTGTGCCAGTAACAGCCATAAAGAAGCGAGGAGACAATTAAAAAGCCTTGGCCCTATTAAGGTAATGTTGCACAGCACTGGAGACATGCAGCGTGTGCAGTTTCCTCATTCCAAACATGAAGTGAAGCTGAAGGAAGAAAACTGGCAAGGTTATCAATTGGCTCAAGTGCAAGTCTCAACGGACCTTCAGGTGGAACTTAGGGTGTAATCTTAAAACCACCTTGTCCCTATAGCTGAACTGCCTCATGCATCCTTCAGTGAGAGCTTAGACCTCAGTGACTCCAAGCTGAAGTGATGGCCACCAAAAAGACCATCTTGACGATAAGGTGATGTACTTAGCATTTGGTCCGTGGTTCAGAGAAGACTGAGATGCAAGAGGACAAAGTTGAGATCCCACAAGGGAGTCAGGTCTGTAACCAAAGGGTAAGTATGAAAGAGGCCTGTAAGGAATTTTGATACTAATGGATATGAGAAGATTGAGTGTGATGATACCAGGCAATGACATGCCAATATTGCTGCAAGGTGGTCTTAAGAGTAAAGGCCAGTTCAGCACATTGTCAAGAATCTTCAGTATCAATGCCTCTACTAGATCTATTGTTTTGGCCTACTGATCAGGGTGGATAAATATCAATGATTTGGGGGTGAGGGGGGGTGGGAAAGAATAGGTTTTTTTTCCCCTCAAAAAACATTTTATCAAAAAAATCCCATCTAAACATAGTTTTAATTAAGATACGTTATAGCTCAAAGATATCTCATCATGGAATAGGGATTATAAATTCTAATTCTATGGTATGAGACAATAGATTCCTGTAATGTTGAAGAAAAGTTTTGTAAATGAGTTCCAATAGTTCATGGATTAGGGACCCAATCTTATGAGGTTCCACAGACTTCTGTATAGATTATTTAGGTTAATCTTTCTATCTACCCAATGGGACTCAGTGCTCAGTCTAGAAGATACCATCAGAGATGCTTAGTTTTGCAGTTCTCAAACTGTGGATTTGTGTTTCCAGAGGTAACATGCCTGTTAACAGCAAAAAATGTTTTTAAAATAAAATAAATAGAGGTGAAAAATAACAGACCTCAACTCTATTGTCCCTCTACAAATTTGTGTACACAGAGTCAATCCCTTACCTCTCTAAAAGTGCAAAGTTTCAAAAAGTTCAATGAATAGA
This sequence comes from Lepidochelys kempii, assembly GCF_965140285.1. NCBI lineage: Eukaryota > Metazoa > Chordata > Testudines > Cheloniidae > Lepidochelys > Lepidochelys kempii. Next base: position 100,180,700 of record NC_136380.1, read on the forward strand.
AGATTGTTGGGGACGAAATAGATCTGGACAAGAAGTCTAGAGACAAATGTGAGAAACAAGGGATATATGCTTGTTTTGTTAAATTATAGGTTTGCTGTTGAAAAAAATCCAGAATACATAACGTTGTTGTTTTAGTTAAATAAAACAATTTCAATGTCTGTCTGGTGATGTTCTCTTCCTAATACAGCATGGCAAGAAAAGCCTCCAAATATTACTGATTAACCTGTTGAATTGGAGATCACCTCCCAATGACTTCATGAATATCTGTTTCAGTTATCTTTGGTAAATGAAATAACCAATCATTCATTTTCTGATATAGCTGTAAAAATAATCTGAAAAGTTTCCAAAATAAATCCCTGTTTAAAAATGTATAGTGTGTACCTTCTAAAAATGAAACCTATATCTATCTCTGAGTTGTGAAGAATATGTATGAAGGTTATAACAACCAACAAGAATGCACTTTTATGTAGAAACCCATGATTAAATCCAGTCTTCCTGACTAGTGATTTAAATCAAATCCACCCTGCTGCTGCTGCTGCTATGTAAAAAAAAAATTCCATTTGGACGAGAAAGTCTTTCTGGTGGAAGATGTCTTGCTGTGGATAACAATTTTCTGAATCTAATAGGGCAGTCTATTGATAGCACTCAACCAGCTAACATCCAAGCCATAAGGCATAACATCGGATTTTGGTTCTAGAATATTATGGGATGACTCAGCAGACCGGGAGGTGTAGAGGAGACTGTATGGACCTCATTAGCAGGCCTGGTAGCCAAAGCTGTCATGGCTAGTAAGAAGCTATCAGGATGACCACAGTTCTATCCTGTTTGATCTTGCATACTATTCTGGGGATCAATGACATCTGAGAACACCAAAGGAAAGAAGCATCTGGTAATGAGCCCGGACTCACACCACCTGTTAAGCAGAACATGCATTTGGTGTAATCTATCACAGCAGTCCCCCAATGACACAATATTAGCTCTGTGACAGACCATTTCAATGACCATTCATTACTGGTCACAGCATGCCTACTTAAGAGGTCTTCAATGTCACTGCTGGACACTGGTAGGTGTAAAGACATCTCGCTTCCTGACAAAGAGGATGATCAAGTGTCTTCGTTTTTCTTTCTATTCTGCATCAATAACATTTGGATGTCAATGCTAATAAAAAAATAGGAAGGAGCACAAACTCTGGCAAGTAAAATTTAAAAGTATAATTAAGCAGGCCAACGAAGAATCTGAAGTAACTTGCTAAATATGCAAGAACCAACAGTAAAATAGTTTTCATCAGAAGCAGGAAGTCTGCCCAACAGGCACTGGGAGCCACTAGATGACAAAAGTATTAAAACAGCACTCAAGGAAGGCCAGGCCATTGCAGAGGAGCTAAATGAATTCTTTTGCATCAGTCTTCACTGCAGAGGATGTGGGGAGACACTCCACATCACAGCTATTTTTTCTAGGCAAAAAAACTGAAGTAGTGTCCCAAACTGATGTGTCAATAGAAGTTTTAGAACAAACTGATAAACTATATGGTATTAATGTCAAGGTCCCAATGGTATTCACCCAAGAGTTATGAAGGAACTCAAATGTGTAACTGCAGAACTACTAACAGTAGCATAAAGAAAAGGAGTACTTGTGACACCTTAGAGACTAACGAATTTATTTGAGCGTAAATTTTCGTGAGCTACAGCTCACTTCATCGATATAGAAAGAACAGAGTTATCAGACACATATATAAACACGATTTGTTGGAGACGTGTCAAACCAGCTTTTCTAGAGGGAAGTCATGCTGCACCAACCTATTAGAATTATTTAAGAAAATCAGCAAGCACATGTATAAGGGTGATCCAGTTGACACAGTGTACTTGGATTTTCAGAAAGCATTTCACATGGTCCCTCACCAAAGGCTCTTAAAGGAATCTAAGTAGCCACAGGATAAGAGGGAAGGTCCTTTCGTGAATCAGTAATCAGTTGAAAGATAGGAAATGAAGAGTAGGATAAATAGTCAGTTTTTACAATGAAGAGGTGGACAACAGAGTTCCCCAAGGATCCATATTGAGACCTGTCCTGTTCCACATATTTATTATTTAGAAAAGGAGATGAAACAATGAAATGGCAAAGTTTGCAGATGATACACTATCATTCAAGATAGTTAAGTCCAAAGGAATTACAGAGAGATCTCATAAAAGTGAGTGACTGGGTGATAAAACAGCAGATAAAATTCAATGCTTATAAGTGCAGAATGATGCACTCTGGAATCCTCATTATACATTGTGACGTTACACCCCATATTCTTTATGGAAATATGCTTATGATATGGATTTGGCATAACAGATGTATTTTACACAAGATGGGTCTTCAAAAGGTAGTCATTGGAAAGGTTACTGACCATGTAACAATTACAACTGTGTGTATATTTGGGAGACACCCACCAGACAACAGACTAGCTGCATTGATGGGCCATTAGGAAGAAGCAATAAGACTTTAAAGATACTAACCTCTCTCCTTCCTGAGAGGCGTTCTGGAACATAGCTGTGACACTACTTAGTCAGGTGGTCCTGCCATCTGGTACTAAACACTATCTTGGACTTCTAGTAATTTTCCACTAAACCGAAGGGGAGGTCAAGACGGGGAAAACGAAAGATTCCTGCCTTATGTACATCTTTTTTTAAGGCTGGGGAGTAAGGCAAACGGGACTCTCCTCTGTTGCTTTCCTGCCCAAGAAAGAAACTGCTGAAAGTACCTGAAGAGACAAAGAAACTGAGAGGTGGGAAAGGCAAGGGCTGAGTCCAGACTAAGACAGGAATCTAGTATGTAAAGAGAAATAACTGGAACTCTTAGTTACAGAAACTCGGCAACTTGCCTGAAACAACATTAAGGGTGAGAAATTACTTCTTGAAACCAGTCTCAAAGATCTTAAGCTTAGTATGCATGTACTGTTTTATTTGTTTGGTAATCTGCTTTGTTCTGTTTGCTATCCCTTATAATCACTTCAAACCTATCTTTTATAGTTAATAAACTTATTTCTTGTCTATAATATAACCCAGCTTGTGCAATTCATATGGTGGGTGGGGGGAAGAAGTTGTGCATCTCTCTGTCTCCACATTGAGGGAGAGGGCAAATTTTTATGAGCTGGCACAGTGCAGATCTTTCTATACAGTGCAAGACAATATTATCTGGGGTTTCTCTCTCCACAGTGGCTGCGCATGTGAATGCTGGGTAAATCCTCTTACACAGATCTGACTGCAGTCTGTGTCTGCACCTGGGTGTGGTCTTGCCTGGGTGTGTGCTGGAAAGGCGCCCCTCCTCGCTGCGGCAGCTCCAGGGCTGGAGCCGCAGGATAGGCGCCTCTCCCCTGGCAGGTTCGGGCCTAGCTGGGCCTGGGTAAGGGTGCCCCGGCTGCGGCTGGGTCCGGGCCGCCCTGGCCAGGTTTGGGCCAGGGTAGGGGTACCCCTCCCTCGGCCATTCCCCGGGCAGGTTCCTTGAGCTCCTGCACAGTGTTAATAAGGCTGCTGCGCAGCCGCACAGCTTACACGGAACTTAGGTAGACATTCTCGAAATAAAAATTGTAATATTATTCAAGAAGAAAGTGTCCACACAGGAAGTCATTCCAGAATAGCTACAGCTGATTGGCATAGCTATAGTGGAATAAGCCAATCAATTTCTCCCATGTAGACAAGCCCTTAGTCCTTCTGACATCCCAGTGTATTCAGATTTGCGAGGGACTCACAAGTATTTCTGTCACTAGACTATGCAGAAGATGACATTCACCAATATCTAAAGCTTATAATACTGTTGAGTTAACAGGTTATATTAATGCATTTGGAATTAGTTGAGAATTTTACTTTGTGTAAGAATTAGGTTGGCAAATTTTTTTGATTGTTTTTAGTAGATACCTGATCCTGCTTTTGAAAAGTTAGGATTATCTAATTCACCACATTCAGGGCCTAGGCATGCAGCCTTTCCGAATCCATGCAATGACATGACCCATGTTCCCTCTCACGTCTAGGAAATCCCGCATTCAAAAATTAAGTCACAATTTTCATATTAAAAATATTTTTCTACTGCAGACTGAACTAATTGAAACATTCTCGAATACTGATTAACCAAGTCCTTTAGAGGACCAAGTCATAGTATACAAGCTACATTAAAGATCTTTAAAATCTGACAACTGATCTCAATGCTTTCATTACTAAGCAGCAATTTTAAAGATTAAGTATTGATCAGAACTGAAAAAGACTGAAACTAGCATAGCAGCACAGAAAGCAGTTCAAGGACACTGAAAATTACAGGTGTCACATTGCTTCCTGCAGTTTTCATTCTGAATATTTTTTTCCAGTGCTGATTGGCTGTTTGCTCCAACATAACCTGCCCACTCTTCTCCACCTCCCACCCTCCTTTATCTTTCTATTTACCTAATCCTCTCCTAATATAACCCCACTAAAAGGATTTAAATTAGAGCTGTCGATTATCGCAGTTAACTCACACGATTAACTCAAAAAAATTAATTGTGATTAATAGCAGTTTTAATTGCACTGTTAAGCAGTAGAATCACCAACTGAAATTTAAATATTTTGGATGTTTTTCTACATTTTCATATATATTGTATTCTATGTTGTAATTGAAATCAGTGTACATTATTTTTATTACAAATATTTGCACTGTAAAAATGATAAAATAGTATTTTTCAATTCACCTCATACAAGTACTGTAGTGCAATCTGTCGTGAAAGTGCAATTTAAAAATATATAGTATTTTTGTTACATAACTGCACTCAAAAACAAAACAAGGTAAAACATCAGAGCCCACGAGTCCACTCAGTCCTACTTCTTGTTCTTCCAATTGCTAAGACAAACAAGCTTGTTTACATTTACAGGAGATAATGCTGCCCTCTTATTTACAACGTCACCTGAAAGTGAGAATAGGCATTCGCATGGCACTTTTGTAGTGGGAACTACAAGGTATTAAAGTGCCAGATATGCTAGACATGCGTATGCCCCCTCATCCTTCAGCCACCATTCCAGAGGACATGCTTCCATGCTGATGACACTCGTTAAAAAAAAAAAAAGTTTAAATTTGTGACTGAACTCCTTCGGGGAGAACTGTATATCCCCTGCTCTGTTTTACCCGCATTCCGCCATATATTTCATGTTATAGCAGTCTTGGATGATGACCCAGCACATATTGTTCATTTTAAGAACACTTTCACTGCAGATTTCACAAAATGCAAAGAAGGTACCAATGACGAGATTTCTAACGATAGCTACAGCACTTAACCCAAGGTTTAAGAATCTGAAGTGCGTTCCAAAATCTGAGAGGGACGAGGTGTGGAGCATGCTTTCAAAAGTCTTAAAAGAGCAACACTTTGATGCGGAAACTATGGAACCCGAACCACCAAAAAAGAAAATCAACCTTCTTCTGGTGGCATCTGACTCACATAATGAAAATGAACATGCATCGGTCCACAGTGCTTTGGATTGTTATCAAGCAGAACCCATCATCAGCATGGATGCATGTCCCCTGGAATGTCAGTTGAAGCATGAAGGGACATGTGAATCTTTAGCGCATCTGGCATGTAAATACCTTGTGACGCTGGCTATAACAGTGCCATGAAAACGCCTGTTCTCACTTTCAGGTGACCGTGTAAACAAGCAGCTGGAAGCATTATCTCTTGCAAATGTAAACAAACTTGTTTTTCTGAGCGATTGGCTGAATAAGAAGTAGGACTGAGTGGACTTGCAGGCTCTAAAATTTTATACTTATTTTTGAATGCTTTTTTTGTACATAATTCTACATCTGTAAGTCCAACTTTCATGATAAATAGATTGCACTACAGTACTTGTATTAGGTGAATTTAAAAATACTATTTTTTTGGTTTTTACACACTGAAAATACTTGTAACCAAAAATAAAGTGAGCATTGTACATTTTGTATTCTGTGTTGTAATTGAAATCAATATATTCGAAAATATAGAAAGCATCCAAAACTATTTAAATAAATGTTATTCTATTATTAACAGTGTGATTAATCACGCTTTTTTTTATTGCTTGACGGTTCTAATTTAAATGAAACAAAAAAAATAGAATATGAGATTTGCTGCCATCGCATTGTTCACTCTGCTTCTATTCTATCCCTTTCCCCTACTATTTGTCTGTTTTATCTATTTAGATAGTAAAGTCTTTAGGCAGGGACAGTTTTATTCCCTAACACAATGACATCATATCAGATGGCCCTATGCATTACCGTAATAAAATACTGTTTTTGAAGAATTTTCCTTGCCTAGAGAATCTGGCATTGTTACAATAAAAACAGTGGAATTTAAATCAGAAATGCCAAATAAAAGATAGAGATCATTTTGTTTTCAAGGAACAGCAGCCCAGGTACAGAAAAGCACTGAGACTCAAGGTTTTTCCTGTACTTGGATGGGATCTGAGGGAAAGAAAACCGCATAGACAAGCCCATAGTTAGTAACAATACCAATACAGAAGAACTTCAAGAAATAACTGGCTATTAAGGAGGAATTCTGGAATATAGTCTAAGACTTTCCAAGTATAGATGACAGCATGGAAACAAAAATAAATCAAAGAGTGGAGGGAGACAAAGGGAGTAATTGGGTTAAGCAAAACAAAGACCGAAAAGTGGAGAAAGGTGAGATGAAATGAAAGATATGTAGGCAATGGATACATAAGAAGAACTCTGAAGGCAAAGAATTGAGTAAAATTTAATACTTCCTCTTTGGGTTCTTGAAAATATAAAAAAATGGTTTGTTTCTGTAAAGCTTAATATGAATTAAAATTAAAATTAGTGCTTAATATTTAGTAAATGACCTTTTCATTGAATGAACGGCATATGGAAAAAGGCAGGAAAACCCAATATGATGAAAATCGACACTGATCTTTAATATTTTTGGGGTTAAATTTAAAATCCCCCGGGCTAAATTATTTTTATCCATTTGGGCATGAGGCCCTACTGAGTTCTTCCTGCAGATCCTGAGCCTGGAGACAAGACCCCAGGGGAAAGTGGTATGCTGAAAATACTCTTGGCCCAAAGGGAAGAACAAGTATATTGATATGAAGGTTGATGGCAACGTGCAGAGACACACTAAATCTACTAAATTTCCATCCTATCTCCAGATTACCTTAATTTTTTTTAGGCAATGGAAGAGCAGAGCCATTTCTGATTTAATACTAGGTGGAGACCTCCTGACTTCTTCAGCACCATAGATAGTAGAAAAGAGACTCCTGCAGAGTGCACCTGGTCCAAGACTTTTAGTTACTCCCTCGCCATTTCACTGATATCCAACTATGCAAACAGATTTCTCCCAAGAACCACTTCCTAAAGACTATCCATTAATGGAAGTTTTTAAATACTGTTCATTGAAGGGAATCAAAGCCCTTAGTGCTTGTTCTTGCACTGGAGAGGGACCTCCTGGAATCCACTGTTGTCACTGTGACAAAACTATATCTCAGTTAGAAGTACCTGATCTGCCTTGAAATAACTAGAGACAAGGAAGGGAAAGAAAAACTGCTGCAGGAGGGAGCAACGCTTGGTGGCAGTTGTCTATCAACAGCTAAATGACAGAGCTAGCTAAGCCAGAGCCAAGAAGAAACTGTTTAAATTCCAGACCAGGGTTCTTTGCAGAAAATTTTATTTCAATTATTTACTCTAGAAATTAATGGGTTGCTCTCTCAAGAATACTATAGACTACCCAGTCTCCTAAACAACGAAAATGGGATGGTTTGCATTTCAAACACAAATCCTAGCAGACAACTTACTCTTGAGAAAACATCATCCACCCATCCGTTCTGCTGCAAGGCGAGTAAAGGGAAAAGATGATACTGTAAAGTGATGCCTTGCTAATCCCTTGTGGTCCTGCCTATCTCCTCCGTGATAGGAACCCAGTAGCCCAGGGGTGGGCAAACTTTTTGGCCCGAGGGCCACATTTAGGTATGGAAATTGTATGGCGGGCCATGAATGCTCACATAATTGGGGGTTGAGGTGCAGGAGGGGGTGAATGCTCAGGCTGGGGTTGTGGGCTCTGGGGTGAGGCTGGGGGTGCAGGAGGGTGCTCCATGCTGGGACCAAGGGGTTTGGAGGGCAGGAGGGGGTCAGGGGTGCAGGCTCCAGGTGGCACTTATCTCAAGCACCTCCCAGAAGCAGCGGCATGTCCTCCCTCTGGCTCCGATGCGGAGGCACAGCCAGGCGTGGCCAATGGGAGCTGCGGGGGCAGGAGCAGCGTTTAGGAGCCCTATGTTTAGGAGCTGGAGGGGAGGACATGCCACTGCTTCTGGGAGCCGTGAAGAGCGGGGCAAGCCCCCGACCCCACTCCCCGGCTGGAGGTCAAGGGCTGGATTAAAACATCTGGAGGGCAGGATGCAGCCCCCAAGCTGTAGTTTACCCACCCCTGCAGTAGCCTTTCCCTTCCAAGCACAGCTTTTAAACATGATTCTTGAGGGGTGGAAAGTCAAATTCTTCTCCCAAAAGTCATCTGCATTTAGAGAAAATGGTACAAATTTTCATTCAATGTGTGATTGAGAGATCCTAGAATTTAAAATTTAACTATTTCTTCTTGCATGAGTTTTTTAAACTAAATTATCTTTGTTGCAGAGTGAGCTGCACCTCTGTCCCCTTCCTGTTCTGAGTGCACTCCTCAGGTGTCAAGCTTCATGCCTTAACCTCTCCTAGGGCAGAATTATTCATTTTTCCCTGCTTTTAAACCAGACACTTGGCTATTGTATTCTGTATATCAACCATGCTGCTTAACAAGCAGGTCCAACTAGGTTAAGCACCTGCTGTTCTTCCCTTCTGTGACCAGAGGTATATACAGTGACCAGACAACCTTCCCAAAAAAAAAAAAAAAAAACACACCACACACTCACAAACCACAATTATTTTGTTTATTTCCCAAAAATTAGAAGAAAGCATAAAATGATGAGAATTTTAAAACGAGAGACTCTACACGCATTTCTCATACCTGAGGTTTGGCATCACCTGATGATCTAAACTAGCTAAGCTTCTTCAGACCGCCAGGTGGGTGAGTGGGTGTTAGTCTGGTTTTCCGGAACAGCTCTCCTAACAGCTACCTCCCTGCTCAGGGGTGTCCTGTTTAGCCAGACAAAGGTCCTTTGTTCTTTTCAGTTCCTGGGCTTTTACCCTTCTGCACCAAATCAACAAAGACAGCTCAGCAGAAGATCAGCACAGGGCCAGCCTTCGGGATGGGCGACCATCCAGGGTGCTCTGGTCGGGGGGGTGGCGCCATGCGGCAGCGCAGTGGCGAGCACTGCTGGTGTAGTGTCAGGAACTGCTCCTGGCTGGCAGGGGAGCACCACATTGGAGGCCGCCCAAATTTTTCCCTGCTTCCTTCCAATGCAGGAACATTGGGGGGTAGGGGGGTGGCGGTGATGCACAGATACTGCTCCCCACCCCTCTCCCCCAAACGTTCCTTTATGTCCCCCTAGTGGCCAGTGAAGGGGGGAGCAAGGAGCAAAACCAGGGCTCCCTGCATCCAAGTCACTTTCCCCACCTGGGCTGTGCAGTGAGGTGAGCATCAGGAGCTGCTGCTCTCCTGCCCTCCCCTTACACAGCTCAGGTGGAGAAAGCGACTTGGCTGCAGGGAGCCCTGGTGTTGCTCCTCGCTTCCTCCCCTCACAGCTTCCTACAGGTGTGCAGAGGAGCAGTGTTCTGGGTGGGAGCAAGCAGCAATGCCAGCTTCTCCATGCATCCAACTCAGTTTCCCCATGGGGGCACAGGAGGGGGGTACAGAGGTTAGGGGCACAGGGGGCACAGTGCAAAGGTTAGGGTCAATGGGGGGGGCGCCATGCCCACATAAGACAGAGGCACCAAAATATAAGTTCGTCTAGGGCACCATTTTACCTAAGATCGCCCTGCAAGCCAGACACCTCAAAGACAATTGCTCTCCCACTGTTTCATACACCTGAAGTGTTTACCATGGAGTCATTTAACTTGTGCCACTATTTCCTTTCTGCTGGTTAAATTAAACCAATCTATTCATACAGTTAATATCCCAATAACTAGGTCAATATACAGTATTCAAAGATTAGAGCAGCTCCATGTCTGTCACATAAATATCACCATAATTGCAACAGGCAGGCAGGCAAATTTTGTGCCTAATCTGACCCATTTATATGCCAATTTTGTAAGGCTGAACTAAACCAATATCAACTGAACCCTGGGGCAATAGCAGCTGGAACAAAAAATTACTAAATAAAGCAAAGGAGTAAGTGACAATGTAAATGCAATATAACAAATTTTCACTCTAAGTTATGAAATGTCATCCCTGCCTTAAATTTTTCCTATTTCTCTGCACACTCACATATTTGGATTTATATAACTAATCTGAGTTAACTGCAGCTTAAGGATTTGTTTTTATGGCTTATTTTATTTTGTACTGTTAATACTGATTTTAATGCAAGACAAACTGATTTTTTCCAAGTCAAAAAATAAAATTTTTTAATAGTGTTGAATTACTTGTGGAATGAGACCAATGGTTCAAAAATGGCCGACAGTGAGGATCTGATTGAGGTTGTTTAAGGAAGCCATTCTTTTTATGTCAGCTTTTACTTACTTACACGGACACACAGACACACACACACTTTCAAAATATACAACGTAACTACTGAAGGTAGAGGATACCTTGAGTAATTTAGAAAATGTATTTGAGGAGAATGGTCAAAATTTTCAGCATCTACTCCTATACTCAGAAAGCCCCTATTCCCTGCATCAGATTAAGTCTTTTGTTATAGTCAGAACATAGGGAGAAAAAAAAAGGGCCAAGGTGAGTATTACAAAAATTAAGACTTTTAAAAAAAAAAATCAAGCATACCGTTGAATTAATTTCTATAATGCCCTGATGAAATTATGAGCTCTCTGTAACTGCAACTAGTCTCAACCTAAACACCTAAACAGACACTATAGATTCTCAAACACAAACTTGTATTCATAAATAGCCCTTTAAATCTACCCTCAACACACACACACACACCCCTCCAGCTCTTTTATGCAGCTTGTCAGCAACAGAGAAGCTAATATGAGCAGTGCATACAGCATTTAAAATAACCTTACAAATCTACCAAAATCACTTTGCAAATTGGTCAGCAACCGGTGCCCACTTCCACCCCCTTGGGCCCAGACACAATACATCTGACGCATATGTGCGTCACCAGTCTGGGGAGCATGAAGAAGATACGCAGGAAACCGGTTTTGAGGTGGGACTATGAGACAACACCTAGAGAGCCTCAAAAAAACAGAAGACATTTAGAAAGCAATTAGCTCTCCCATAAAGATTTTTCTTCTAGCATACTCTCCTACCCCTTTCACCAGTTTAGTTTACTATAGTAGTGTACTTCCTAAAAAACCCACCCATAGTAAGTTCATTTGAAAAATGAAAAATTTAAACCTGCATTGGGGTTTAACATACCAATAGTCCTAAGGTTTCTTTTTTTTTCCCAAATATTATAGTAATCTGTCTTGGTCATTTCAAGTAAGATAAGTACCTTATAAGATCTAACAACAGCAAATTGCAGACTATGGGAACATGTAAACCCTCTATCATGAGTCAAAGCTTCTTCAAAGCTATATCAGTACAAATCTATAAAACATTTAAGCTTTTGTATCTAGGCTTGTATGCACACATGTGCAACGCATGACACATTCCAGCAAGTGCATTGTCTACAATATTAAATTCATTTTATACAACAGATATTACATACACATTATCATGTGGATTTTTAATTTCACTCACTAATTGAAAACTATGTTAAACAAGTCAGTATTTACCAGGGATGCATGAATCAGTAGTCCTGAATCCTCGTTGGTCAAACTGTGTGCTGTATATTCAAGGACATTATTTTCCCCTTGATGTTTGCAAATATAAGCACAGTTTCTTTCAAAAACTGTGCAAATGCCTTTAAACAGAACCACACTAGTAGTGCAACCCATTCCAAATGTGTTGAATTTGCATTTCTAGCAACCCTGGCTCCATTTGCAGAATGTCTTCCTTTGCTCCACAGGAACAATTATCCTTTGCATCATCTTCAGGTCCAGGATCAAGTACCTCACTAAAATAAAAGCCACCAGCTTCTATAATGCAATCTTGTTTAGTTAAACAGGAGGCTGCCAAAAATCCAGCCTTATAAAATAGGAAGGTGATGGAAAAATAAAATGACAGTTCAGCTGCAAAACTCTCTCTAATAGGATGCTTTCACCATATGCTATTACTGTAGGATACAGCTGAAAAAGTATTCCATACAGTTAAAAAATAGCTTCTGATTCCTGTTTTTCAAAGATCTGCAGAACATATCCAAGATAAAAAGAAATTGCGAAGATAGTGCTGCAGTTTCTGCTGCTAGCCACAAAGAACCTTTATCTGCTGCAAGAAAGAACTCTCCCAGAATGCTTAGCACAGAGTTTGTACTAGCAAACGCTTCTTTACTTGACCTAAATATGCTTTCTGTTGTTTAATACGGCCCTTCAAAACTGATGAGGAGGAAAAAAAAGTCAAATGAGGAAAATCATCAGACTACAGCTGCTATGGAAACACGCTACTTGTTACTGTATAAACCTATTTCGAACAAGCCTATGCCTGAACTGATAATAGCTAGCTGATAGCTATCCACAAGGGAACAGAAGATTGACACAGAAGTCTTTTCACCTCCCTCCTCCTTCGTATGAGAAACTGTCAGTAAGTTCCAAGGTTGCTCAAACAATTTGTATAGTGGGAGTGCAGAGAGCCTTTGAACCAAACTGTAAATTGTATCTGATGGAAACCACTTCAAGCCAGGGGATGTTGCCACACGCCTAGCTCCTGCACCTATGATAAGTTCCAGTCTACTAGAAAATGACTGTTTAGTTCTCAATGGCTAACAGTCAATAATCATGCAAAAAAAAAAAAAAAACGAACGTGGCCAAATGATTACCCAGTTCAGATTAACATCCACTTCTGGAACAAAAATATAGTATGAAATTTTAAATACGTACACAAAATCCTTGGTTACATAATGTATTATATCCACGTATAGAGTCCTAACACAATCCATCGTAACAGTCAACACTCCCATTCCACAACCTGTTTTGGTGTCTTTATGAATGATAATGTGAAAATGCCTTTAATGATTATGAAAATCAGAAAAGTTGTTCTTTTGTACGTCACCTGTTATGTAATTTTCACAAGTTGAAAATGCAGACTCGTGTATTAGAAATCAAGACAAAACACATTGAAATGTGGAGTGACAATCTCAAAATTACTGTATGTCAGAATCAAGCTTATTTTATGTTAGTCTGTGAAATGAGAGCAAACGTTTTTAATTTTGAATTAAAAGCTATGGATTTTATCCTGAAACTGGAGGAAATCTTGTAGTTTGAACAGGTGAATAAGGGACTGTTTGAGGCTTTTAGCATCAGGAAAGCATGGTAGTTGGTTCTCATTTTTAGTATCTCACAGGTTGCTGAGGCTTTTGTTAACACCTGTGGGATGGGGTTAAGAAGGGGGGAGGGAGGTACACCAAGAAATTCATCTTTTTCCCGCCCTTTGTAGAGGCAGTTTAAGGGGACTAAATTCTTATTCTACATCTCAGCAACTAATGGTTCCCACTGCACCCAAACCAAATATCCAAAAGTTACTGACACATTAGTTCGATGTTTCTGCTAAAAATTGATCCATAGTGAAATAGTTAACATTGCTATGTAAAGCTATTTTTCAAGTTTTCCAGCAAGTGACTCAGGCTCTGCTGAGGCCATGTCACCTGACAGATATAAAAAAAATGTCCAGAGAATTTTCCAGCCATGAAGCACTTCAGAGGCAGACAAGCATCATCCCCATTTTATAGATGAGCAAACTAAGGAACAGCTCTAAACCATGGTTGCTGGAGTCAATCTGAGACTGGTAATTATTAACTGTAGAGATGGAAATCTATCTTCAGGGAAATATGCCAGGGTTGATTTTCAGTGGATCAGAGCTCCTGAGAATTCTATCATCTATGACAAAATTAGACAATTTCTTGTAGTTCATTAGAAGACGAAGTTAGATTCATAGCTAGAGAACATACTTCAGGGCTGTAGAGACGTCCTGATGGCATTTGCCTCTGATTAGCCAATTATCTAGGTATAGACCGACCTAGATTCCTGCAGAAGACCTGCTGCCACTATGGCTAGGAATTTTGTGAAGACTGCTCTGGAGAGAGGAACGGTAAGGCCTTGTACTGACTGAGTGGGCCCCACTGCAAATCACAGGTACATTCTGTGGGCCAAATGGATGGCAAATGTGGAAGTACACATCCTGCAATTCAAGAACCACACACTAATTTTGAGATTGAAGAAATGGCATAATTAAATCTAGTGTTATCATCCTGAACCTGAGACTGTGTATATATTTGTTTAATTTCAGCTATAGGATAGGATGAAGACCCATCCTTTTCTCTTCAGGATAAAGAAATATTGGGGAGCTGAAACTTCTTTCCCTATTCTCTAGAGATGCTTTCTCTATGGCTCCTATGCAGAGCACTGAAGCCACTTATTTTAGTTGGCTCTCATGAGAAGGGCCCCTGAAGAGGGGCAGGAAATAGTTGAGGTAGACATGGTTAACAACTTTTAGCTCACATGGGTCAGTTATTGCAGATCAAGCCCAGTGTAAAGGTGCAAGGCAACAGCCAAAAATAGGGATTGGTTCTTGAGAGGTTTTGGTATGCTCTCGATGCTCACGTCAAAATGTGCTGCCTAGAAATAGGTGTCAAGGAAGACAATCTCCTCTTCCTGGAGTGTCTGGGGTTCTTCCTCTGTGAATAGTTAGAAGGTCTACTTGGAGAGTAGGAAGATGCCCTGTCTGTCTGCATTTGGTACCTGAAGGGCTTGTGGTTCAAACCTTGTGTATATACACACACACACACACTCATTAGCCATAATGTAGTACTGGAATCCTTGAGGAAATGTAGAGAGTTATCTGTGGGCTCACTGAAGATTTCTGTTCCCTCAAAGGGCAAATCCTCAACGGTGAACTGCACCTCCTTAGGGAGGTCTGAGGCTTGCAACCACTAAGCCCTGTACATGAACACCGCACTGGCCATAGACCTAGTAGCTGCATCCAATGCATCCATGACTGCTTGGAAGAACATCTTCACTAGTAGTTGGTTCCCCAAGACATCCTCTCTCACCTCTTACGGGAAATAAGATATAAAGGGGATACACTGGAACACAATATATTTAGGACCTGATAGTTGGTGATCTGAAGCTGTAGTGACATCAATGAATATGATCCCCCCCCCCCACCAAAACTAGTCCAATTTCTTAGAATCTTTCTTCTTGGAACTACTCTTTGCATGCTTGGATTTTTCATGCATGTCTGAGATTGTGTCTGGTGTGTTATCACCATAAAACATTTTTGAATCCTTTTTGTGGCTCCTGATAAAACCTCAATGCCTGAAAGCAGAGAAGTGAAGAAGCTCGGGTATGCCATAAGGTCTTAGCTAGGTCCAGGATGCAGCTGGTGGATAGAGCAATCTCAGCAGATACAGTCAAATATAAAACGACAGCTTGTGGGCTTTTTTATCTATCACCAACATTTCAGCTGTCCTGCACCATTACTAAGACCAAAACCACAGCTTTGTCTGGAGTAGACAATGATAGGTCCCTGGGAGGGGAAGGTGAATGCTCGAGGGATCTGCTGATAATCCTCTCTCGAGTATTTGTTCTCTCTCCTCATGGTGGTATGACCAGAGATGCAGATGAAGAGCAGGATCTTACCCACTTTCTAGGAAAAAAAGAAAATTTGACTCCTTGAAGCACAGGCCAGAGGTTCCCCAATAAGCCCACGATGGCCATGGCAGCATATTATACTTGTATGGCTGGTTCAACAAAAATTTCCCAGGCCACTGTCATGCCTGTAACATGTGTGTGGACCCTGTGGATACCTCTCCTGACCCTAGAGGAGAAGGCTCCCTACTGGATGTGGGTGAAGGTATCTGCCTAGGTGACTGATAGGGAGTCAATGTAGCTGAAGGGCAATACTGACCTCTGATGACACCTCAGTAGTGGGAGGTCAGGAATATGTTCAACTGGAGACTGAAGGTTTTTGGTGCCAAGGAAGTAGCCTGGGGACAAGGTAGATGCCTCTAGTAAGGAGTCAGCCAGTACACTCAATGATTCTAAGGACTGTGCTGATGTATAGGCTGCCACCAGGATTGATGACTATGTCAGGTGGTATTTCTTCAGCACCAAATTGAAGGCTGAACCTGCATAACTAGCCTTTGTAACAGGAGGAGATATACTGGGTTCTTCCCTGGAGGGCTGATGACCAAGACTCTCTTTGAGGGAGAACAAGGACTGATGCCAGGACTCATGTCTGTCCCTGTGGTTGGTCCTGTCTTATTTTATGGTAGTGGTCTTCAGTGCCAGAATGTGTTAGTAGTGGTGTAAACTCTGACAAGATTTTTCTTGATACCTATTTGTCACTACTAATCTTATGGATGACATGCCAGCTAGCATGGGGCACTGCCAGATGAGGATTTAACAAGTATCGGGTCCATCTTTGAGGTGGAACTTCTCTTCTCCTAGTCAGAAGCTAGCCAGATGGTTTGCTCTAGGAGGCAGAGTTTGCAACAGGCATCCCTGGATTTCAGAGTCTTCATGGAGAAAGAGCTGCACATTTATCTTTTAAATCATGACTCACGCCGAGGCAGAATAAGCAACAATTGTAGCCATCTTTCGGAAGAATTAAGCCACCACAAGATGTACGTGGCTTGAAGTCCCAAGGCTTGGAGTTTGCCATTACTGGGGGAGTGACAAAGCACCAAAAATAAACAAATGGGTGTTAATGTTCAATGACCAGGTTGGAAAGACATATCTGAAAGGATAAGAAGGTTCAAAATCTAACTTGGATAAGTCAAATCTAAGGAACACCAAGTGGTAGCAGTTTACTGTGACTAGTTCTGTCAGACTGCCACAGGTAGTAAGAGGGAACCAAGGGACAGTTGAGGCTACTTTGCAAGATACAGGTATGGCTCAACTGACTCTTTTATTCAAAAGATTCCAATCTCATGTGCATAAGGCCCACCTGCATTGAGAATGGGATCCACGCTGCCATACTCCAAGAAGTAAAAATACCAACTGACCACACAAGTGATCTTAAATATCAGAACTTATGGCTTAAAGTCATTAGCCATTAAAATTTCAGAAAATTCCATCTTTTCATATCAAGTCCTAGTCAATATAGGAGTAAAACTGATTCACAGTTTTATTGCATTTTCGTTCACTGATACCATATCAGGAATTCCCTCTGCATAACTACCTGTCAGTAAATCATGCACCAGCAGCTAAGGGTCAACTGCAGGCTCTACACTATAATGGAGTTTAAAAATAACAGTGGCATCCGATAGCACTTGAAGTATGTGTCCATAGCCAGCCTAACTCTAAAACATATTTTTCACATATTAAATGACAAGCACAAAAATGTAACATTGTCTTGAGAACGTTACTTTTATTTCAGAGTATAGTATTTCAGTCCTTAAGTATGCACAGTGCACTCCATCTAGTGGTTAAGCTACATCCATTTTTTAAGTTTTGTCCTAGCTTTCAGATGTTTATTGCAGGCTATTCACAGCAAGACAGAATTATTAGAACAGTGAGTAACCTATTAGATTATAATATAAAATCTACAGAATAAATGTGACAATTATAAGACAACAATTCAATCACGGTGCTCTACAGAGAGGCCACAGGAACAAGTCTTGAGTGAGTTATCTTAGCCATCAGAATTCCCATGCATAAGTTAACCCCAACATTCTTTTACTGAAAATGGACATCATAAACTGGAAAAGGAAGTCCATTGTTACCCCAGCACAACAACTGACTGGCAATTTTTGCTGACTCCCTCAGATAAACTATCCAAGCATAGTGCTCAGTAAGGGCTGTTAACTAATATTTTAAAGAAGCCACAGAGTAAAACCCTAAAATTGTACCAATACTACTTATATTTCTCCCAAACATCGAGTTTTTTTTTTTGAGTAATTAAGGTTGCTCAAAATAGTTCATCATTTACCTAAAAACCTGAAAATAAACAGAATAGATTCCTGATGTCATTTGTACACACAATATCTCACTCCTACCTAGCCATAAATACCCAATGTTGCATGAAGGTCCAGTCACACCTACTTATCAAATGTAACAGCAGATGTGCAGGTATAATTAAAACCCCAGTGTCCTATTACACTGTGTCTCAACCTTTCCAGACTACTGTACCCCTTTCAAGAGACTGACTTATCTTGCATACCCCAAGTTTCACCTCACTTAAAAACTAGTTGCTTACAAAAATCAGACAAAAATACAAAAGTGTCACAGCACACTATTTGTGAAAAATTGCTTACTTTCTAATTTTTACCATATAGCTATAAAACAAATCAATTGGAATATAAATATTATACTTACATTTCAACGTATAGTATATACAGCACTATAAACAAGTCATTGTCTTTATGAAATTTTAGTTTGCACTGACTTTGCTTTTTATGTAGCCTGTTGCGAGTTGATGTAGCCCCTGGAAGATCTCCGTGTACTCCCAGGGGTACTTATTCCTGGCTGAGAACCAACTGTTCTATTGTGGGAATAATACTGCATGGAATAAATTCTATGAACTGAAAGATATGTGATTGTCTAGAGGAAAAGGCATAGATAAGTCATTATAACAGGTTGGTTTTGTGAGATTCTTATAATCCCTGGAGCAAACCTCAATCTGTTTAAAGTTCATATGTGCGTGTGGAATTTGCAGTGGTCTTATCTAATTACCTAAAAAGGAAGACTACAATGTCTAGTTGATACCAGTGCAAACAACAAGAAATATGAATGAAATCTGTGTTGGTAGTTAGGCTTTTTTCTGTTGCATTTGAAGGAGCAGATGTTACAGAACTGCATAAGCTGGGTGGGGTATTTTTACCTTTTAACCGTTTTCTAAAAGAGATTTTCATGGCTAATATTCTTGGGTTTTTTTTAAAAAAGAGTTTAGGTGTTATATGTTATTGTGAGGTGGACAGGAAAGAGGAAGTTACTCACCTTGTGCAGTAACGAGGGTTCTTCAAAATGTGGGAACCCATGTCACTCCACCCCTGCACCATAGATGGGAGATTTTTGGTAGCAGAGCTCAGTCGAGGAGCCTGTGCACAGCAGTCGTCTCACGGTGCTGTTCATGCCTCATCTAGCGTGTGCACGACCTGACACTTCCTTCTCTACTGCAGAGCTCAATTAGTGAGCTCCAAAGTAGAGGGGAGAAAGGTGGGTAGTGGAGCACCCACAGGGACATACATCTTGAAGAACCCTCATTACTACACAAGGTGAGTAACTTCCTCCTCTTCTAGTAGCATCCCTGTGAGTGCTCCACTTCACGTGACAGTAGAACAGTGCTCCACTGTGGATGGAAGGGGCTTCAGATTTGCATATGTTGTTGCAGAGAACACTGTAAGGCCTAATATAGCATCTGACATAGAACATTGAGTGATGGCAGAGTGTTTTGCAAAGGTATGCTCAGAGGCCCAGGTGGCAGTCTTGCATATGTCTGTCAGAGGGATATTGTTCAGGAAGGCTATAGACATAGCTAAGGAAGGCATGGAGTGAGACTGGATCCCTTGTGGGGGCTCCTTGTTATGCAGTCGATAGCAAAGTTGGATACACATTGAGATCTATTTAGATAGTCTCTGGGTTGATACTGCACATCTTTTGGAGCATTCTGTTGTGGAAATAAACAGTCTTGGAGATTTCCAGAAGGATTTGGTTCTAAGTAAAATGCTATGACTCGCCTGACGTCGAGCATATGTAGGATGGCCTCTTGAGAGTCCCCATGTGGTTCTGGGTAAAACATGGCAAGCTGTATGGGTTGTTTTTTTATGAAAGGACATCCATATTTTAGGCAGCATTTTTGGGTGTGGTTGCAATGTGACCATGTCTTTAGCGAAGATGGTGTAAGGCGGCTTGGCCATCACTGCCCCAACCTCGCTGACTTGTCTGGCTAAAGAGATCGCAACTAAGAACACAACTTTCAGATGTGTGACAGATGAAGTGAGCAGGTCACTAAAGTTTCAAAACGGGCTCTGGTGAGGCATTCAAGTACAAGGTTTAAGTCTCATGGTGGTGTAGGTTGTTGGACTTCCAGGTAAATGATCTGTATACCACTGAGGAAGCGTTCGGTGATCAGGTGTGCAAAGACTGAAGTTCCATCCAACTGACAATGAAAGGCTGCGATAGCTGCTAGGTGTACTTTGATTGAGCTCATAGATAAGCCCGATTCTTTCAGTTCCAGTATGATCAGGAGAGACGCCATGACTGCAGTTAAGTGTTTTTGTTGGCACCATAATCTCTTCCATTTTTGGAGGTAAGTAGTGGAAGTGGTGGATCTCCTACTATTTAATAAAACATTTCACTCTTTTTGAGCAGGCTAATTTGTCGTGTTGGAACCATGCAAGACCCATGCTCGGAGGTGAAGTGTCTCCCAATTTGGTTGGAGAGTCCAGCCTTTGTTCTGTGAGAGGAGATCTGCCCACAAAGGAAGAGTTCATGGAGTGCATACTGCCAAGCGCAGAAGGTAAGGGAACCAAGTCTGTCTGGACCAGGTTGGAACAATCAATATGACATGGGCCCTGTTGGTTCGTATCTTGCAAATGACTCACAGTATTAGAGGTATCAGTGGGAATGCGTACATGAGTGCTGAGTCCCATTTGATGAGGAAGGCACCCCTATTCACTGGGATGCTAGTCCCGCCCTGGAGCAGAGAAGAGGGCACACTTGTAGTTTGTTGCTGACACAAACAAGTCTACAGATGGAAAGCTCCACTTCTAAAATATCGATTGGAGGACACTGTTGTAGATCTCCCATTTGTGTTCCTGGAAGAAATGTCTGCTTATTGTGGCCACCGTTGTGTTCTGGCACCCCATGAGATAAGATGCCGAGATGGTTCAAAAAAAATAAATAAATAAGTAGAGCAGCAGTCCTGCTCCCTTCCAATCTCAAATGCAGAAGATGCTTTACCCCAGAAACCAACACCTTGAGTTTATCCAAAGACGAGAGGCAACGGACAAGAGAAACCTAGGATGCCTAGTATTGTACAGGTTCACGAAGGGAAGCCCAGTCAACTTCCTGGAGAAACTGATGGAACAGCTTCTGCCCAGTGTGGTACTGGAATCCTTCTGATTCCTCATCCTCTGTGACCTCCACCTCCATACAGACAACACAAAGATACAAAAGTACTCGATCTCATGACTGACACTGAAGCCACAGGATTCTCCTAGGCCGTATCTGGATCCATACATACAGACAGACATGCTGGTCCTACTTTCAGCCAAGGAGTGAACGCTGGAGATAGACCACTCTTCTAGTCTTGCCACTACCTCAAAACAGGCAGAGATCAGAGCCTACAAAGCTGGTCTACCCACAAGATCCCTTGAACTCTCTACTTCAATCCTAGGAGAATAAGATATCCAAATACAAGGCCAAAGTGCCAATGAGTTAGCACAAGAGGACAAACCACCAGTCTACCACCATCAACAACTTGGCCCCAAGCCACACATTCCTCCCACACAAAACAAGATGATCATCATAGTTCACAAATTAACTTCATAGGTCAAAAGAACACCAGTGAGTGGTGAAGAAAAATACTGAACCCATTGCCAGCAGCACTATAACTCTTAGGGGGCCATGCTACTGCAGTAAACGAGGCAAAAACAAGCCTACTACTCTGGAACTCTCAGTAGAAGCAGTCAGCAGAGCTATTCGGCACTGTGAACTAGCTAATCACTCAGACTGCATAGTCCAAACAACAGATGCAAGTATCAACAGCTGTGAATAGGACATGATCTTATCAAAAGTATACTAACAACTGAAAACAAAACTCTGAAGAGAAAATTCCACCTCTGACTAGATTGTATTATAAACCCCACAACCTCTGAGTTTTTCCCTCACACATCTTAAAAGCTCAAAAGCCCTGGAGGGGTAGGGAGGAGGAGAATACATCCACAACTTCTGAAGCTAAGCCATACCCCTGATGGCTAGTGAAAGCCAGCCAAAAAACCAATTATGCTCAGTAGTAATGGAAATAATCAATGCCTCCTTCAGAAAAGCGTACCTACCGAGCTCTGAAAAATACAACAGTTTTCGAAATCTTCACGAAGGATTGAGTGAAGCTGAGTACCATCCCAGGAGGAATAACCAAACCCACCACCACTCAACATCCTAAATGCCTTGCAATC
Source organism: Lepidochelys kempii (assembly GCF_965140285.1). Lineage (NCBI taxonomy): Eukaryota > Metazoa > Chordata > Testudines > Cheloniidae > Lepidochelys > Lepidochelys kempii. Next base: position 100,202,932 of record NC_136380.1, read on the forward strand.
AGGATTCAGACAAGAGCAAAGCACAAAGAGCTCAAGTGGCATCGAAAATGTGACCTTACAGCCATTTCTACAGTCATAGCAATGGATCTCAATGCAGCTTTCGATACAACATGGTGTTTGTCATCAGTAGATCTCAAAGCTCTTTAGTGTATTTATCCTCACAACACCCCTGTGAGATATAATCCCCATTTTTACAGATGAGGAACCGAGGCACAGAAAGGCTAAGTGACTTCAAGATCACTGAAAAGTCTATGGTTGAGAACATAATTGAACCTAAGTCTCATGCATTCTAAGCCAGTGCCCTAATCACTGCGTGGACCATCCTTCCTTTCCACAGACACAAGGTATCAATAATATGACATGGGAATACTACATTCATTCCTCCAGTTGAACTTGGTGATGGGTAACTGCTCCTCCTCTCCAAAAGCCCACACTTGCAGGGTTCATTACTATTCCCTCTAATTATTAGTGGCCTGGGGGAATCCCCAACCTCTATTTGATGCATCCGTGATTAATGTCCTTGTTGGGAAGGGGTTTGAGAACATTACCCTTCCTTATACACTGTTGGGTTATAAACCACCATTTAGTCCTGCAAGGACATGAAATGACACCCAGATCTTCCTGTCCATCAGGTGTCTTGCTGGGCAGTAGACTGACTTGAGTAAGAGTTGTAGGACACAAGGAACTATGGCAAGTGGTGTCTTGTATGTGCATACCAACGTATTTTGCAACACTCCAATGCAGGTCCACACCATCATAGCTAGTTTTCTCTCAAGCTGTTGTGATAGCAGGCACATGGTTTCCTCAGGCAGATACACATTCTCCAACCTGAAAACAAAGCTCCTATGAATTCTATCCTCTGATGGGATAAAAGAGTTTTTCCATAGTTAACTAGGAGACCCAGCCAGATAAGCAGAGAGAGCTATCCTAGGCTCATCACCATCTCTTGCTGGGATCTGCCCCGATCAGCCAATCATCCAGGTGAAGGTAAATGTAGATGCGCCATCTTCACAGGTGGACATTTTGTAAAGGCTCTTGATTCTGTAGGAAGTCCAAATGGCAGTATCTTTTACTGGTACTGATTCGGCCCCACCGTAAATCTCAAGTACATCTTGTTGGTTGGGCAGATGACTATGTAGAAACACACATCCTGCACGTTCAGAGCCATGAACCAATGTTGAGCCTGCAGAGATGGAATGACAAAAGCAATTCATGTATTTGCCCAGTCTTCTCAGATCTAAGATAAGATGAAGACCTTCTTCTAAAAGAAGAAATATCTGAAGTAGAAGCCTCTTCTCCTGCACTCCTGAGGTATCTCCTTGCCAAAGCAACAAAACTAATTTTTTTTATAGGCTGCCTTGAGAAAAGTATCTGAAAAGAAATCAGTAGGGGAATAAGGTGAGCAAGTGAATAGGTAACAATATATGATGGTGTCCAACACCTTCCGTCTGATGTGACAGTGGACCAAGGCAGAAAGGCAGCTCCTTAAGGTGATGACAGGCTTTAGATGGGAGCCCCATAACAGCCTGCCACTCATCAAACCTGCTGTCTTTATGAGAGTGCTGAGTGTGCAATGGAGATTAATGATGGGAGTTCTCCTGGTTCTGAAATGACCTACATGGATTATTCCAGCAGAAGTAACTTGAGTTTAGCATCCCTGGATTTGGGGGTCCTTGAGGACAATGCCCAGCACACCAAGTAACTGATATGGCACCCCCAGAGAGAAGATGCATCAGATGTGTCCCTCAGTGAGTCCATCACAATACAAGCAGGGTTTGAGTCCACCATGAGGCACGGCAGTTGGCACAGAGCACCTTGCCTCACTGTACAGAGGTGGTGTACAGGGAATTACTGGAGGTTTTTTCTTTTCATATCAAAATTCAAGAAAGTAGCAAGGTGAAGATGAAATTTTTTCAAAGAATTAGTGAAAAAAAGGAATGACTTTGCAGTTTTAAGAAAGTGCTGAGTCAGACACTCACTGAGTTCCATCTCTTGCCACAGGCAACATGAAGAAATACAGAGGAATGTGACTGCTACACACTTTATGCCCTTACCCAGGAGCATGTTCAGCCCTGACAGACACAGCTACTCAAAAAATCCAATCTCACATGCATGAGGTGCATGCACACCTACAGTCAGATACACATCTACACTGACATGATTCAAAGAAATACGGTTCCACTGTTGATAAAGACAGTATATTGACTAGTTTCAGAGTAGCAGCCGTGTTAGTCTGTATTCGCAAAAAGAAAAGGAGTACTTGTGGCACCTTAGAGACTAACCAATTTATTTGAGCATGAGCTTTCGTGAGTTACAGCTCACTTCATCGGATGCATGCCGTGGAAACTGCAGCAGACATTATATACACACAGAGATCATGAAACAATACCTCCCCCCACCCCACTGTCCTGCTGGTAATAGCTTATCTAAAGTGATCATTAAGTTGGGCCATTTCCAGCACAAATCCAGGCTCTCTCACACACCCCCTTTTTTTTTTTAAACTTTGATTTAAACTTGGAGAGTGGTCAGTTTGGATGAGCTATTGCCAGCAGGAGAGTGAGTTTGTGTATGTGTGTGTGTCCCCAGGGAAAAAAAAAGGGGGGGGGGTGAGAGAGCCTGGATTTGTGCTGGACATGGCCCACCTTGATTACCATGCACATTGTAGGGAGAGTGGTCACTTTGGATGAGCTATTACCAGCAGGAGAATGAGTTTGTGTGTGTGGTTTTTGGAGGGGGGTGAGGGGGTGAGAGAACCTGGATTTGTGCAGGAAATGGCCCACCTTGATTATCATGCACATTGTGAAGAGAGTTGTCACTTTGGATGGGCTATTACCAGCAGGAGAGTGAGTTTGTGTGTGTGGGGGGGTGGAGGGTGAGAAAACCTGGATTTGTGCTGGAAATGGCCCAACTTGATGATCACTTTAGATAAGCTATTACCAGCAGGACAGTGGGGTGGGAGGAGGTATTGTTTCATGATCTCTGTGTGTATATAATGTCTGCTGCAGTTTCTACGGTATGCATCCGATGAAGTGAGCTGTAGCTCACGAAAGCTCATGCTCAAATAAATTGGTTAGTCTCTAAGGTGCCACAAGTACTCCTTTTCATTTTGAGTATATTGACTAGTAACACATGATCTTGCAATGAGACCCTATGAGCTAGCTTCAGAATGGTCCTGTTTCAATAAAATTGCACATATCGCATATATTTAGTTACATACATTTTCAGATTAGTCCAATATTAAGTAAAAACTATTAAAGTTGATGTTGGCACCTTAATGTTGGAAACAACAAATTCCATTAACTTAAAAACATCTCTTGCAAATGATGTTATCTACACTTTCTTGCAGAATGTATTAAACAGCAAAATAAGGCAGAGAGCTTCACATACATAAAAACCAACCTCAACTACTTAATCTGTCATCTAAAAGCCAAAAGGTAGAAACAGATGAGAACTTTAAAGATGGCTCCATCTACAGCTTAATTGCTAAACTGGACATAATCCAAGCAACTGGAAAATAGCTGATACATAAGTAAAACGGATGGGAACAGACCACCTAACTGATAATGTTTGGATTTACCTGTAATCTCCAAAGATTAACAATTTATCTTCAAGAAAATTGACTGAGGACATGTTCTTCAATCTTATGGTCAAAAGTTTGTGTGTAAAAGGCAGAATGCCAATTAAGATGGAGACTAAACTCTTTGGGTGTTATGATGAATGCTGGAATGGAAGCCATAGATAATGTTGGTTTGATGGCAAGACCTTTGAAGTACACACATGGTTTACAAAAGCAACTTTCATACATGTTTGAATGAAATTTAGATAATGCCTATGTAGTGTATTTTGAAAGGCAAACCACTGGATATTTTAACTAGTGCTTTGGTTGATAGCTTGAAATGTCTTTCATGGTGTGCTTTAATATACATTTCTGAGCTTGTATATTCCTATTCTTTGTCTTGAAGAGCAAACTGTCTAACTAGAATTTGCTTTCATTTACTAGTACTAGTTGTAAATTAGAATTGCACCTAGTGGTCCTAATCTGGATTGGGGCTCCTTTCTCTTGGGCCCTCAACCAATACAGAAAAGGAGAATCTCGGTCCTGAAAAGCTTACTGTTTAAAGATACAAACAGAAGAAGGGTAGAGAACATGCATAAATATACAAATTAGCATAGTAAAAGAATTGGCACAGCTTTGTTAGTCATGTGTACTTAGTTTTATTTTTGTTTGGAGTTTTTTTTGTTGTTGCTGTTGTTTTAACCTTTCTTAGTTGGGATTAGAGGAAGGGAGGGAGTACAGAAGTAATAAACATAGGTTGTCACACATCTAGCCATAATTAACAGGGTGGGTTTTGTAGGCATCATAGAGGTTAGCCTTAGGGAAATATCTGAAGAAAGATAAAGCAGTGGCTATTTGGATTTTAATCAGGAAGATTTTCTCATGCATAATGGGCAACATTGCCACATTTAAGGGCAAAGCTGAATAGTGGACATTAAAGGCTGGAAATGCTGGTAGAGCAACAAAGGCAGGGGTCAACATCGTAATAGGTACTAGATTAGCTAAATTATGAAAAGGCCTCAAAAAGGTAAAGACATTAAACTTGTATTTGATGTACACATGAAGGTAGATTCAATGGAAAGACTCAGAGGGGGCTGATGTGGTCTAAGGCCATGTCTACACTAAAAACTTTAGGCAATGCAAACTATATTAGCATACAGCCACTAAACTTAGTATATCACTCAAGCGTGTGCATACCTGGCTGTTTGTGTTGATGCTGCATGTACTCATTAGCAGTGCTTGTCTCAATGCAAAGCACAATACTCCAAAGGGAAGTATCCTATGTGCCACACGCCAACCACTGGCACAGTGCCTTTTGGAAAATTTTTATGACGTGTAATGTGGTACAAAGGAGTTGTGCAGGGCTGGGGAGCTAGGGGTCAAGTTCCCAGCATGCAACTTTCTCCATCCCATAATGTTATCCATACCCCATAATTTACATCCTTTTTTAAATTCCACCAATCTATGTGGCACTTTTCACTGTTCCCCATCTCTAATACAAGCATGGGACCTGCACAGCTCTGCACTATTCTCATGAATGCTGCACATACAGGACACATGATCCTCTGGAGGAAGAACTGAAACAACGGGGGATGTGATTATTTTTTCGAGGACAGGTTGCTAATAAACAAAGCAAAAAACAGTCCAAGATTGTTGGTGGAGTTCACAGAGCAGACACAGACATGCAACACCACTTCTCGGCCCAAGAAATAAGCACTGACTGGCGGGATCAGATCATAACGCAGGTTTAGGATGACAAGCAGTGGCTGCAGAATGGATGCAAAAAGCAACATTCCTGGGTTCTGTGCTGAGCTTGGCCCAGCCCTCCAGCATAGGAACATCAGAACAAGAGCTGCACTGACTGTGGAGAAGTGAGTGGAGATTGCACTATGGAAGCTTGAAACATCAGATTACTACTGGTCAGTGGGAAATCATTTTGGAGTTGTAAAATCCACAGTTGGGGCTGTTATCATGCAAGTGTGTAGAGCCATTAATCGTCTCCGACTATGCAGGATTGAGATTCTTAGCTATGTGCAGGACACAGTGGATGGATTTGCAGCAGGGGGGTCCTTGAACTGCAGTGGGCCGATAGACGGCACATATATCCCTAGTTGGGCACCAGCCCACGCTGCCAGAGTACATCAATAGAAATGGCTAATTTTCTATGGTTACATAAGCGTTAGGGGATCACCACGGAGATTTCACCAATTTCAGCATGGAATGGCCTGGGAAGATGTATGATGCTCACACCTCTAAGAACACTGGACTGTTCAGAAAGCTGCAAGCAGGGACATTCTTTCCCAACCAGTGGATTACCATTGGCAATAATGAAATGCCAGTAGTAATCCTGGGGGACCCAACCCTACCCTACCCCCATGGCTCAAAGCCACACAGCCACCTTGACAGCACCAAGAAAATATTCAACTGCTGACTCAGCAGATGCAAAATGACCACTGAACATACTTTCAGTAGACTGAAGGTGTGTTGACTCTGTTTACTCACAAAATGGGATCTCAGTGAGAAAAATACCCCAATGGTTATAGCTGCCTGTTGCACCCTGCATAATATCTGTGAGGCAAAGGAGGAAAGTTGTCACTGAGGTGGAGGGAGGTAGTAGAGTGGCTGAGTTTGAACAACCAGATAAAAGGACCATCACAAACTCAACATGGAGCCATGCAGTTGCAGGATGCTTTGGAAGAGCACTTTAATGGCCAGACACATTAACGTGCTGGACTGTACTCTGGCCCTGAAGGTTTAGGAGCTATAAGGAACTGTGTAGTGTTTGGTGTATATTTATAATTATTACTGTCTCTTTCACTAAATCTATGAATTATATGGTGCTTGCCGTACAATTACACATATTACTGGTTGTTTTGATGAACCTATGATTTCTATGGTGCTGTATACTTACAAGAACTTGGTGCTTTGAGTATTGCTATGCATTCTGCAGTATGTGTGGTAAATTAATAAAGATGAGTTTATTTTCAAAAAATAAATTTATTGAGTGAAAAAACAGTGCAAACACAATGTGCAAATACAAACTAACAAATTAATGGAACAGAACCTTTAAAATTAGAAAGGCAGCGAACATTTCTTTCTATCTCAGTGCACAAATGCAGTCCATTTTGACTACACATACATTGACCTGTGAGATGAATACTTGGCATATGTGAATGTGTCATTGTCCTTACTGTCCCGCATTATGGAGTGACGGGGTAGGGATGCAACTCATGATGTCACATAGAATGTCAGGGGTGTAGAGAGCTGCCACTATGGAGTTCTCCAGAAACTGCAAAGGGTGGCCAGAGTCCATGATTATTGGACCTGCAAGTCAACTACAGTCTGCAGCATTTGTGTTTGCTGCCCAAGAAGCCCCATTATGCCCTGGTGCATCTCTTTCTCCTTTTCCTGCTGGGATTCCTGGGTCTCTCTCCATTTTCTCCTGTCCTCTCAGTCCCTCTCCATGCTGGCTGCCACATTGGCCAGCCAGGCCCTTTTTTCACAGTCCAATGTAACACTGGCTTGTATGGTGTCGCTGAACCTATCTTCCCTAGACCTCTTCTCTCTCTTCCTCATCAGGGTCAGGTGTTTTGCAATTGAAGAGGGAGCACCCCTCAAGGCCGCAACAGCAGCAGCTACAGATAAAACAGACAAATTTATCATTGGATTTACAGTCACAATGGAAAGGGAAAGATCGGTTGCAAAATTTCCTTCCCTTATTCCAATAAAAATTTGTAATGAGACATGCTTATTGTACACTTCACCTTTGGAGTGCCTCTGCCCAGCACCACTTTCCAGTCCCAGCTACAGTGAGTATGGTCTGATGGGGGTGGGAAGGCAGGAAGAAGAAAGGCATTAAGATTATCGTTTACATAAAACAGAGTTTTGGTCTCTGTTTTCGTGAGTACGAGTATAAGGCAATAGCACTGAATATTGGCACTATTTTCAACTGGCGGTGGCAACTTTAGCTGATCTAACTCCTGAGGGTAACAAAGGCACAGAGAGCACAGCTGCTGCTGGCCTCCGGAAGTTGCTCAGGCCTGTATGCCACAAGCCTGTTTACTGCAATGGTGCCAGCCAAACTCCTGATGGAGTGACATGATAAAGTGTCCTGCCACACAGGAAGAAATAAGGCAGCCATCCCTCAAAGCCTTTGGGAGAGGACTGCACACTATCTTCCTGGAAGTTTCATCAAGAGCTCTCAGAAAGATAGAAGGTACATCTCCATATACATAAACAATATGCTCCATATGGCCCTTTACCATTTAACTCAACAGTAAAATGAAAAGCACATACCAACTCTACTTCCATTTGTTGTACCACCACCTCTTCTCATACAAGTAAAACAGTGAAAAGCCAATACCTGTGTCTTGTCAATTTGGGGGATGGGTGAATCCCATCTTTATAATTAAACATAAGGAAAATGTATGCACATACTCACCGCAAGTTTCTTCCCCTTCATTGGGCTCATCTGTGCTCGGCTGGTGGGACTGGTTAGACTGCAGTAGAGTCTCAAACAGGTCCCAGCATAGCTGGGCTATCCCCCACTGTGTCACCCCCTCCTGCTTGCTGTTTATGGCAGGGGTCGCTGTCTCAGCCTCCTACGAGGTATTTATGGTAGTCTGTAGGATGCTGGCAGGGTCTCATATGTATGACATGTAGTTTGTTGTAAAAGTGGCAGTTCTACAGTTCACCATCAGATAGTTGGTTGGCCTCCCTGGATTTGTGGTACATCTGCTTCAGTTCCTTTGCTTTTATGTGGCACTGGTGCTGATCCTTGTCATACCCCTTTCACCGGTATCCCCCTTACAATCTTCTCACAGATGTCCATTTCTATGTCTGTGCCCCCACAGGCCCAGGAGATTCAATACCTCCTGTCTACACCAGGCAGGAGCATATCTAAGTGTGGAGCCAGGATAGACAGCTGGGCAGTTGCACACAAGAGACAGCTGCTAGGTGTGTTCACTGAGGAGGGCAATCAGAAAAAGGTTTTTAAAAAATACACCAGGTGTTTTCAGTTGGTGTCGCTTCCAATCTCTGACTCCTGAGCAGCAGAGTTCACAACTGTGACCAGAGCAGTCACTGTCAGGCATTGAGACAAAGCTGCCAGAGTATTGTTACAATTGACATAGGTCATGCAGCTTCGCCCTGTATCGACTTCATTCAGGGAGGTGGTTTTACTGTGTTTACCTTAATGGGGCCTTTACAGCAAGAGACAAATTTTAGTGTGTACACATGTACAGCTGACGCAAGGCAATTTATGTCAACCTAAATTTGTAGCCTGGTCTACATTACAATGAGAGGCTGCTTGTGGAGAGGTGGGGGGTGTCACCTGACAGAAGTGGCCCAAATTCCATTTAAGGATTGGATCTTCTTGAACTGGTCTTTCATTGGCTGACAATAAGACAACTGATTAAGAAGAGTAGGATGCAGGAGCTGCTTAAAAAAAAAAACACACACCCCATCAAGTGATCAGTTCCTTTGTTCTACCTCCTCCCAGTCCAGACTGGGAAAACTAGTTCCTATGGGCTGCAGCCAGACTTTTCTTCTAGGAACTGACTCACTTGAATGAAGACTATCAAGCCATCAGCCTTGATGGCACTCCTATTAACCTCTCTGCTGGATATACGGATTTCTGCCACCATCTCCTAGATGTCCCAGCCCACGATGGAGGCTACAGTGGAAAAGTGAAGTGTTACCATACAGGTAACTATCAAAATGACATTTACAAAACAGGAGGAACTTTGCAGATTGATATAGACATACTAATCAATCACAGAAGTTATACTACTATCTACACTAGAAGGGTTTACAGGAGGGGTGGGCAAACTTTTTGGCCCAAGGGCCACATCTGGGTATGGAAATTGTATGACGGGCCATGAATGCTCACTAAATTGAGGGTTGGGGTGCAAGAGGGGATGAGAGCTCCAATTGGGGGTGCAGGCTCTGGGCTGGGGCCAGAAATGAGGAGTTCAGGGTGCAGGAGGGGGCTCCAGGCTGGGGCAGGAGGTTGGGGTACGGGGAGGGGATGAGGGCTCCGGCTGGGGCTGTGGGTGCAGGAGGGTGCTCTGGGCTAGGACCAAGGGGTTCAGAGGGCAGGAGGCGATCAGGGCTGGGGCAGGGGGGAGTCAGGGGTGCAGGCTCCGAGTGGCGCTTACTTCAAGCGGCTGCCAGAAGCAGTGGCATGTCCCCCCTCCGGCTCCTACATAGAGGCGTGGCCAGGCAGCTCTGTGCACTGCCCTGTCCACAGACGCCGCCCCTGCAGCTCCCATTGGCCATGGTTCCCAGCCAATGGGAGCTGCGGGAGCAGCATGCGGAGCCCCTTAGCTGCCCCTACACGTAGGAGCTGGAGGGGGGACATGCCACTGCTTCTAGGAGCCACACAGAGTGGGGCAAGTCCCCGACCCTGCTCCCTGGCTAGAGTGCAGCAGCGGGGCAAACCCCCAACTCTGCTCCCTGACAGGAGCTCGAGAGTTGGATTAAGATGTCTGGAGGGCCAGATGTGTCCCCCGGGCCATAGTTTGCCCACCCCTGGTTTAGATGTACAGCTATACTAGCAAGTCTTTCTTAGTGCAGACCTGGCCTCAGTGTTAGTGGCAAGGAAGGAGACGGGAACTGAGCTAGCGAGTAATGGCTGGAAAGAGTGCATATAATAGTTTACGCTTATAAGACCACATGAACACAAAAGCTGCTGTCTCCAACTACAACAGCTAGAAATTGCAGATACCTGCAATCAGATGTGCTTGAGGCAGTTTAATGTTTATTTACTTTGTTTTGCATTTCAATACAATACATACCCTGTTGGAACTAAGAACATGGTGGGATAGATATATTTTTTTCATTTCTAATAGGTCTTATATTGCTTGCTGTTGGTATTTGACAGTCAACTTAAATTACAGATATTGACACAAAAGGTATTGATAGTCTCCAAAACAGATCTCCAAAACAAAGCCTAAACACTGAAAATTAAAACCCTTTTCTTAAAATCTTTAAGTAAAAAAAGCCTCCCACCCCCAGCAGTTCAGAAGCAGCATTTTCATTCTATGGCAATTATCTCAGGGATACATGTAACAGCTCCATTGTATTTTAGTTCCAGGAAGTGATTATGCTCAATAGAATACAAGGCTTGCATCTGTCCTTCTAAAAGGCCCTAAAGGAGGGAGGCGGAAGCTCAGCTACCCGTGCCTCATTTATGAAACTATTACATACCTTTCAATCAAACTCCAATAATACCTTAATGTGTTGGGCTATCTCCTCCTTAGCACCTGCATGCAGACTTTTGCACCAGGACTCTGATCATGTGGCTTGTCCCATGTGGGCAGACCCCTGCACAAGTCCCATTGCTTTCCTGTTTCTGACTGGAACTTTGAGGGGAATGGAACACTCAAAGCTCCTGTGAGACAGTTGCTGTGAAGGAAAAGTGAAGGAAGGCAGAAACTTGCCTGCCCAACTGAGCTGCAGCAGCCCTACTACTGGCAGGCACTTAACCCACCCGCAAGCCTGCTAAGGAGTACAGCAACAGGCCAGTTCTCCGCGACTCTTTAGTAGACCCACAGCTACAGAAAGCTCTGGCCAGCTTAAATAGCTCACAAGTCAGTGAGTCTGGGGGGGGCGGGGAGGAAAGAGATTCTGGAGGTCTAGCCAGCCAGAGATACCATTAAAATTTAGAACACTGATTGAATAAATATATGCTTTACTCAGACTTTCCCAAACCCCCATGCTCATACTGCTTAACAAAAAACTTTACTCATGAACAATGGGAACCAGGCGTCAATTCACGTTTAACAGGTTAGTGTAGTGAAGTAAATTCATCAAAATAATGAATAACTGGAATTGGGGCACAACAGGGATGAGCAGCAGTGCTACGTGAAAGGAACTTCAGCAGACATACCAGAAGACAAGGGAGGCAAACAAATCTGGGGACTGCCCATCAGACCAGCCACTTCTACAACACACTTCAAGTGACACTTGATATGGACCCCACCAGCACCCCACATACAACTGTGGACACTTTGCTAGAGCCTGAGGCAGATATTGCTGCAGCCCTCAGCAAGAAGGAAGGACGTGATGCAGAGGGGGACACAAACCACAAGGCAAGCTAAGAGCTCTTTAAAACTCTGCTGGTGTCAAGCCAGCTCCTCCAGGCAAGCACAGATGAGCCCACTGGTGAAAAGGAAGGGAGCTCATATAAGAGTGTGTGTTATTCCTTATTTTTTAACTTTTTGTTGCCCAAAACCTCATCTCCCCTTCCTTCCCCTGCCCTTCTTTCCCATTTAATAGTGGTTCCCATGCAATCTGTGCATTTAAGAGAACAAATGCATTGATTTTTGATTGAATTTGTTTTAATACTTTACAAGTAAAGTAAGCAAAGAAGTTAGTATAGCAATCCAAATTATACAGTGTCTTATGCTCCGAGGTAGAGGTGGCATCTAGTTCTCCGTTCCTGTTGGCTTGTTTGGCTAGGCACAGGGCCCATGCAGTGTACTTTGTCTAAATAGCAGTGTCCCTTTTACCCTCGAGAGATCTTGATGAAATTTTCATTAAGATACTTCGCAATCCTCTCCTGAACATTTCTAGCGACGGCAGCCTTGTTTTCTCCCCCTCCCCACACAATAGGAGACTTTCCCATCCCATTGTGCAATGATCTCTGCTGGTACCATTTCCATAAACAGACTAGCAGCATACAGGCCCAGGCAGCTTCAAGACAGAGTACCAGCTGGGTTCCCTCTGCCTGACACCATCAGGAGTGAGATATCGGTCAGATAACCACTTACTGCAAAAATATTGGCAATATTCACCACACTTGCCTAAGCTCATACCCAAGGCCGCCCAACATCTAAACTTCACATGCCACAGACCACCACCACCCCTGCCAGACCATAGTCCCCATGGCTTGAGCTCTGCAGAGTGCTATAATGAGGTGCTCCAAAGCTTAAATGACAACAATTAGCACTTTACAGATATTACAGGAATAATATAAGGAGTTTTGAGACTTATCTTTCCTTTTCTGTTGTGACTGTAAATCTAATGGCGTATCTCTGTTTTAATCAGCAGCCTTTAGTGTGACAGCCTTGAGGTGCCCCTCTACATCTGCCAAATATGTGACTCTGATCAGGTGGAGAAATAAGTAGACCATGAACATGTTCTGAAAAATCTTCCAGTCCTCTTCAGGTACTGGCCATGAACACAGGCTTGGAAGACCAGGTGTCTATGACCATGGAGAAGGACCACAACTGGAGACAGTAGCTGCTTCAGGAGAGGCACAGGGATGAGTGCAGCAGGAAATGCACCAGATCATCTTGGGTTTGTTCATGCCACAAACTCAGATGCTGCAAAGCACTGACCTACATACCTAAAAACCCCAGTCACAATAGCCTTTCCAATCCAGGGAAAATTCCATGGTCACTGCTACCTATGGCCCCACAACAAGTAGCAGTATGGTTTCAACTGTCACCTCTACCACTCAACACCCAAGGAAAACAAGGAGAACCACAGACATGTGAAAACCACAAGATCAGCCACAATGCACTACATGTTTTGTAACATGACTGAAGGGCTGTTATATGTTCTTAAATACATAAAAAGAAATGTTTCTTGCTTACTTGGGTTTTTTAAGTATGGGTTGCCCTATCACAATGCAGCTAAAATGCTTTTAGCTTCAATATTTGCACTTGAACTTTGTTTCCTGTACACAATAAAGTTCTACTTTTGGAAACTCAAGCGTTCATTTATTAATTTACATCAAGCATAACTGTCACATTACAGAATTCAAAATGGGAGTCAGTAATCCACCCATAACAATGAAGTGTTCCCGGTGGATCCATTAGCATTTACATAACCATGGAAAAGTATCACCTTCTGTTCACATACTTACTGGGAAGCTGGGATAGTGCCAGTACAGGGTATGCTTTCTATTGCCCCACCGCCGTTTGGAAACCCCTTGCTGCACATCTATCCACTACTTCCTGCACATTGCCAAGAGAGTCAGTCCTGTGCAGCAGGATACACACAACAGCCTTGCTTACTTGGATGACAATGACCCCCACCATGGACTTCCCAACTCCAAACTGATTGCCCACTGACCAACAGCAATCCAGCATTGCAAGCTTCCAGAGTGTTATCACCACACTTCTCCACACTCAATGCAGCTCTCGTCCTTGTATCCCTATGCTGCAGCAAGTTTGGCACGCAGATCTAGGAATGTGGCTGTCACATTACATAATCTTATCAGAAGCATATTTTCATATGGAATGTGACATAACTGAGATGTACTTTATGCAAGATGGCTCACGTACAATATCATTGGAAAAGTCATGATTTACTGAATGTAATTATCCAGTTTGTATGCCTGTATCATTTCTGTATCTAAAGTTAGGAATATTAACTATGTATCTGTGTTTCAAATGTGTTACTTTGCGTGTCACCCCAACCAGCGCTTCAGGTACAACAATGGAAAAGCCAGACAGGGCTAATGGGCCAATAGCAGAGACAATGGACTGTGAAAGAGCTTAGTCTTCCTGTGGACGCTGGAGACAGCTTATGAGCAATGACTGCCACAGCCATGCAGAGGGGTGGGTCCGAGTCACCTGGTACTGCATACCCCTCCTCCTCCCCCTTTTGGAATGCCAGTGGTTTTCCTCTGGAAGACAAAGGGTTCCTGCCTTACACAAGAGCTATACAAGGCAGGGGAGTATCATCATCACAGTTCTCCTCTGCCTGCCGGCCCAAAGAGATGCTGAAAAACACCTGGAAGAAAGAACTGAATGGGGGGTGGGGGAGGCGGAGAGAAGGATTGAGCCCAAGCTGGAAGAGCATCTAGCTTGTGAGTAATAATACCCGAGGTCTCAAGAGGAAAACCAGTGCAGCTGCCTTTCAAGACCTTCTGTAATCTGCCTGCAACAATATCTAGGGTGAGAAAAACTATTTGTAACCAATTTCTTTAGTGAAACTAGCTTAGTTCGCATGTTTGGTTTCGTTTGCTTAGTAATCTGCTTTGTTCTGTTTGCTACTGCTTTTACCACTTAATTTGCCTTTTGTAGTTAATAAAATTTGGTTTATAATATAACCTAGTGTCTGTAATTTCTAAGTAAGGGGCGAGAAGTTGTGCATACCTCCCTCCACATTGAGGGAGGAGATGAATTTCATAAAACCTTTGGGTTTGTACCCTTTAAAAGGAGTAAGCACCAGAGTGCTGAAACAAGTCCCTTAAGCCAAGTCTTCCCAGATCTGAGCTGCAGCTGGGTGTGGCCCTGTCTGTGAGCTTGGCTGGAAGAGGCTTGTGAGCCTAACCCAGCAAGGCCAGTTAAAGAGGGCCCATGCTGGCAGAACAGGTATACTCAGTGGTATCTTAGCACATCAGGTGGCTTCCTAAGTGGCACAGCCTATCACAGGGGCCTTTTCACATCCAAAAGTTCTGCAACCACAGCTTGTCATCCCAAACCTACATTACAATGCAATCCGACGATCAGTGCTTGTTTTTCAGCCCAAAAGCAGCAAATAATAATGGGGAGCTACCACCTGAATGACAGCAGCAGCCAGATGTATTTATGTGCTACCTATCAGCAACCTGTCATGGTGGTTGAGTAACTCCGCTTCCTCACATATCCAATTATAGTAGTACTCAATGAAGTTCTGCAAATACAAGAGAACTGCACATCTTATATTAGCAACAGTCATGAGAATTGCATGGAGCTCTGTTGGGTCCATACTTCTGCCTGAGAGATGGCAGAGGCTGTAAAGTGGCATATGGGACTGTCAGTTTTAAAAAATGGTGCGCAAATAATGGGATGGAACAAGCATTATGGATGGAGACGGACATTGTGGGAACCAGAACCAAAAATCCTTCAGCAAATTACTGCAAAATGTCCCACATGGCACTACACCGGACAACGGTACAGGGCACATCAGCATACCTACCCATGGCACTCCACGTTTTCCATCAGTGTAACCACTAGTGGCGTGTACGGGCAACTCCAACACAAGTAGCCAAGTATGCACGCACACAAGAGATACAGAAGTTGGTGGATGTATGGTATCGTAACTTATGTCAATCAAGCTCTGTAGTGTAGACACAGCCTGTCATTTGGTTCTTCACTACTATAATAAAGTATTAAGTAACTCAGTTTAGACAATCAGAAGAATTTTTGTATTGTGACCATTATGAAAAGTTGAGTTTAAAACTAAATTAAGAAAATATAAAAGAGGTCTCATTTATTTAGCTTTCGAAAGGTCAACCAGTGACATCCATCTGCAAAAAGTTAAGTTGGAAACTGAGTTAAATGGGCACAAACTAGAAAAGGGCTGTTTTATTGACCAAGTATCTGAAATTTACTGAGGCTATAAGCGTACTATAGTGAAAAATATAGCAATTCCATGTTAGATGTCTTCTTTCACACTCAACCCCGGACCCTCAACTTCATGTTGTTTTAAACATTGACCACATTCTCAGAAGGAGCAAATATATTCCATTTACAAACAATTAAGTCCCCTAATTCAGCACAGAACATTTTATCAGCAGAACGTAAAGGATGTTTCATTAATCCACCACACTTGTGACCAATTAATTTTACAGTGCATTTGAAAGGTAAGGGCGAAAGCTTGAAAAACCTTAATTGCAAGAGGCAGGTGGACGTTTTACCTCCTAATCAAACATGTAAAAGCAATTTCTGAAGAATTTAAGATCCCCATTTTAGTGGAAAACCTTTGAAATCTATTATGAACATTATGCTAATACAGGGATGAAGCATGCTGAAAACAGAAGGACAGAGTAAAAGTTCATTTAATATCAAAATAGTATCACTATTTTTATATTTAATTTGATAAACTATACTTTTGAATTTACCTCCAGCTGCAGAATTTCCAAACTGATACACTAGAATACTGCAGAAAGTAGAAGGCTTTCCTCTAGAATTAGGTCCAGCTAGCCACAAAAGCACCAAGGCCCTAGATCATAAAGCCATCACTAAATTACTATGTAGTATATAAGAAACAACCATACTGGGTCAGACCAATGGTCCATACAGCCCAGTATCCTGTCTCTGACAGTGGCCAGATGCTTCAGAGGGAATGAACAGTACAGATTAATTTTGAGCAGTCCTTCCTTTGTCCAGTCCCAGCTTCTGGCAGACAGAGATTCAGGGACACCCAGAACATGAGTTTGTGTCCCTGTTCGTCTTGGCTAATAGCCCTGATGGACCTATCCTCCACGAACTTATCTAGTTTTTTGAACCAGGTTATACTTTTCGTCTTCACAGCATGCTCTGGCAAGGAGTTCCACAGGTTGATTGTGCCTTCTGTGAAGTATTTCCTTATGTTACTTTTAAAACTACTGCCTATTAATTTCAGTGGGTGAATTCCAGTTCTTGCTTTATGTGAAGAAATAAATAATACTTCCTTATTCACCTTCTTCATAAGATTCACAATTTAATAGACCTCTATCATATCCAACCTTAGTCATCTTTTTTCTAAGCTGGACAGTCCCAGTCTTAAGATCTCCTCAGACAGAAGCTATTCCATAATCTTAATTTTTATTGCCCTTCTCTGCACCTTTTCTAATTCTATGTTTTTTGAGATGGAGCAACCAGAACTGCATGCAGTATTCAAGGTGTGGGAGTACCATGGATTTATATAGTTGCGTTATGATATTTTCCATTTTATTATCTATCCCTTTCCTATTGGTTCCTAACATTGATGACTGCCACTGTATATTGAATAGATGTTTTCAGAAAACTAACGACCACATCATTTTTTGGAGTGGTCAGAACTAATTTAGAACCCATTATTTTGCATATATAGTTAGGATTATTTTTTATAATATGCATTCCTAACCACTTGGCAACACTGAGTTTCATCTACCATTTTGTTACCCAGTTACCCAGCTTTGTGAGATCCATTACTGACTCACTGCAGTCAGCTTTGGACTTAAAATTATCTTGAGTAACTTTGTAATGTCTGCAAACTTCACCACCTCACTGTTCACCCCCTTTTCCAGATCATTTATCAATAGGGCTCCACGTCTATCACGGAAGTCACAGATTCCGTGACTTTCCGCCACCTCTGTGACTTCTGCAGGGGACAGTGTGGTTGACCCGAGGGCCACCCAAGCAGCTGGCACCACAGCCCTGGCCAGAGCAGCTGCTGCACCACGGCCGGCAGCCCCTGGCCACGGTCCGCTTCTATTCGACCCACCACCTATTCAATTTATCAATTTGTTCCAAAACCTCCTCTACTGACATCTTAATCTGGAATAATTAACTCCGATTTCTCATGTAAAAAGAATGTCTCAGGTGGGAGATGGGAAGGGGGCCTTGCCCATATCCTCTGCAGTGAAGACCGATGCAACAAATTCATTTAGTTTCTCTGCAAAAGCCATGTCATCCTTAAGAGCTCCTTCAGCACTTTGATCACCAAGTCACCTCACTGCCTACTGGCAAGCTTCCTGCTTCTGAGGTACTTAAAAAAATATTTGTGTTAGTTTTTGTGTCCTTTGCTAGTTCTTCAAATTCTTTCTTGGCCTGCCTTATTATACTTATACACTTGACTTGCCAGAGTTTGTGCTCCTTTCTGTTTTCCTCTCTAGGATGTCAGTTTTTTTAAAGGATGCCTTTCTGCCTCTAACTGCTTCTTTTACTCCGCTGTTTAGCCATGGTGGCATTTTTTGGTCCTCTTACTGTTGTGTTTTTTTCTAATTTAGGGTATACATTTAGTTTGAGCCTCTATTATGGTGCTTTTAAATAATCTCCATGCAGTTTACAGGCATTTCACCCTTGTAACTGTTCCTTTTAATTTCTATTTAACTAGCTTCCTCATTTTTGTGTAGTACCCCTTTTTGAAGTTAAATGTTACTGTGGTGGGTTTCTTTGGCATTTTTCCCCCTATAAGAATGTTAATGTAATCACATTATAGTCTTTATTACTGAGCAGTTCAACTATGCTCACCTCTTGGACCAGATCCTGTGTTCCATTTAGGATTAAATCAAGAATTGCCTCTCCCCTTGTGGAATCCAGGACAAGATACTCCAAGAAGCAGTCATTTAACATGTCTTAAAAAAAAATTTTTTTCTTCAATCACCACCTGAGGTGACTATACCCAGTCAATAGGAGGATAGTTGAAATCATCCATTACTACTGCATTTTTCTATGTTTGTTTCTCTCTAATCTCCCTGAGCATTTCACAATCACTGTCACCATCCTGGTCAGGTTGTCAGTATTCCTGCTGCTATTTCTATCCATATTCTATGGTATAGTTTGATTTGTTTGAGATTTTTCCTTTATTTCACTCTACGCTTTTCTTAACATATAGAAACATTCCCCCACCAGTGCAACCTACTCAATAATTCGTACACATTTCGAACATTGCAAATGTTTATTTATGACACCTTATATGCAAAGTGAAAAGTTTTACCCACTCATTAAGGATGCACCAGCTTCTAAAAAATCTGGACTCATTCTTCCATGGCTTCTTCCAGGAAATTCCAAATTCACTCCCTTTTTAAGGTTCACATGCAGATTCTCCAAGGGATAATAAGGTTTTGATGCCTAAAGGGCTGTATGCTATTTCACATTATACAGATTAGGCCAATTATATACTTCCTTCAGCAGATAGCTTTAAGTTTCATGCTGCCTTTCTAAATATGCTAGAAAGTTTCAATGGGGAGGAGAGGGCAGAATCCAGATTGGAGTGGATACAATATGGAATTGCAGGAGAGGATCTTGGGACAAAAGTTTCATACCATTAACTCGATGAGCCTGAATGTAAAGAGAAGAAAGCAGATGGAGAGTAGCTGGAAAGCCAGGTGGCAGAGTTAGAAGGACAAAAACTGGGTTGGAGGAGTCAGGCAGAAGGTGGTCAAATGACAGGTAGAGGGATTAAAGGATAGCAGGCAAAAAAAATTGGTGACAGAAAAATGGATCATGGTAGATACAGTCAGTCACTGAAAAAACGCATGAACAGAGCACAATATCCACCAATCTCCTCTCTTCAAAAGTTGAAGGTGGATGTGGAATTCAATGAATGAAAAAATAATGCTGCTTGACAAGGCACATGTCAGAACAAAAGGAGAAAAAGAACTAATTTGTAAATGCAGGAAAGTCCCATGATCACAGGCCTTTCCCCAGAGTTGTTAAACAGCCTGGGTACAAGAATAGAAGAATCAGATGCTCCAATTAATCATAGTGAAGGATTAGCAGGATGGCCTTCACAATGGTAAAGAGGAAGAAAAGAATAAAGAGAAAGGAGTGATTTACAGAAGAATCAAAACAAGAAGAGTGGAAGAGGAAATTTATTCTATAAATTAACCGGGTGGGGAAAAGTCACAAACATACTACGTATGGTAAAGTTTGTTTTCTTTTAATTCAAAAGCTATTACACCAACTCACCATCAAAAAAATTCCTCGTTATACCATCAGTATAGCAATATGCAAAAAGCACTGGCTACAGTCAGACTGAGCTGGTATGACATCATATATTTGCTGACCCTAAAAGTTACTGCAGAATACAAGCTCTTTTTAAAAGTTTTAGTCCTTCTGGTTGCAAAGAAGTCTTCAGAACCTGTACTAACGTAGTGCTATCTTCTCATATATTTAAACTTTCTGAAAAAGTAGCTCCGAGACAGATTAACTTCTTCCATTCATTTCAACACCAACAATTATGACTAACTGTGGTATGTAATCTATCATTTAAATCAGCTTCCGTACCAGATGACTGGAGGATAGCTAATGTGATACCAATTTTTTAAAAAGGCTCCAGCGGCGATCCAGGCAATTATAGGCTGGTAAGCCTAACTTCAGTGCCAGCCAGACTTGTTGAAATTATAGTAAAGAATAGAATTATCAGACACAGATGAACATGATTTGTTGGGGAAGTGTCATCATGGCTTTTGTCAAGGGAAATCATGCCTCACCAATCTACTAGAATTCTTTGAGGGGGGTCAACAAGCATAAGGACAAGGGGGAACCTATGAACACAGTGTACTTAGATTTTCAGAAAGCCGTTGACAAGGTCCCTCACCAAGGGCACTAAAACAAAGTAAGCTGCCATGGGATAAGAGGGATGGATCAGTAACTGGTTAAAAGATAGGAAACAAAGGATAGGAATAAATGGTCAGTTTTCAGAATGGAGAGGTAAATAGTGGTGTTCCCTAAAGGTCTGTACTGGGACCAGTACTATTCAACATATTCACAAATGCTCTGGAAAAAGAGGTAAACAGTTAGGTGGCAAAATTTGCCAAGGATAGTTAAGTCCCAAGAAGACCGCGAAGAGTTACAAAGGGATCTCAAAAACCGGGTGACTAGGCAACAAAACAGCAGATGAAATTCAATGTTGATAAATACAAAGTAATACACATTGGAAAATACAATCCCAAATATACATATAAAATGATGGGATCTAAATTAGCTGTTACCACTAAAGAAAGATCTTGGAGTCACTGTGGCTAGTTCTCTGAAAACATCCACTTAAAGTGCAGTGGCCATCAAAAAAGCTAACAGAACATTTGGAATCATTAAGAAAGGCTAAGATCAGAAGACAGAAAATATCATATCACCTCTATATAAATCCATCTCTATATATGCCAACATCTTGAATACTGTGTGCAAATGTGGACACCTCATCTAAAAAAAAGATATACTGGAATTGGAAAAGGTTCAAAAAAGGGCACAAAAGTTATTAGGGGTATGGAATGGCTTCCATATGAGGAAAGATTAATAAGACTGGGACTTTTCAAGTTGGAAAAGAGATAATTAAGGGGGATATGATAGAGGTCTATAAAATTATGACGGATGTGGCGTAAGTAAATAAGGAAGTGTTATTTACTCCTTCTCATAACAGAGGAAGTAGTGGTCACCAAATGAAATTAATAGGCAACAGGTTTAAAAACAAACAAAAAAGTATTTTTTCACACAATGCACAGTCAACCTGTGCAACTCTGCCAGAAGATGTTGTGAAAGCCAAGACTATAACAGGGTTCAAAAAAGAACTAGATAAATTCATGGAGGATAGGTCCATCAATGGCTATTAGCCATGATGGGCAGGGTCAGTGTCAGAAGCTGGGAGATAGGTGGTGGATCACTCAATGATTACCTGTTCTGTTCATTCCCTCTGGGGCACCTGGCTGGCCACTGTTGGCAGACAGGATACTGGGCTAGATGGATCTTTGGTCTGACCCGTATGGCCGTTCTTATGTTCTTAAGATAAAATTCAACATCAACTATTTTTCTGCTGATCCTTTCAGCACCATCAGCAATGCTGGGATTGTAGGAACGACTATCTCTGCACTATTCAGTCCTTACTGCCCTCGTGTTTACTAGAAAAAGATATTTTTAACGCGTTACCTTATATCTTATTACTCCAAGTAGTCCCATTGGAGTCAGTGGAACTACTCAAAGGCGGAACTGCTAACCAACGATTAAGGGGGTTCAATAGTTTGTTACCCTGGTAGTTACAAAAAATAGGAGGTAATTTGTAGAATGAGTAGATGGGTATTATGATGCTTTTTCAATTGTAGATACAGGAACACTTTACAATGATAGGTAAGCATTACTGTCCCCATTTTAAAGCTGGAGGAAAGGAGAAAGAGAGATTAAGTGACTAAGGCTATGTCTACACCGTGCATCTTACAACGGCATGGCTGTGCAACTGCACCATTTTAAGATGTGATGTGTAACTGCTCTTTATTGCCATGGGGCCACATCTTTGTCACCAGGAGTACTGTCCACACCGGTGCTTTTCATCATTAAAACCTTTGTCGTTAAAGGGGGTGTTTTTTCACACCCCTGAGCAACAAAAAGTTTTAACGACAAAAGTGCCATCGTAGACATGGCCTTAGGGCACGGGTGGGCAAACTTTTTGGCCCTAGGGCCACATCGGCTACAGAAATTGTATGGCAGGCAAGGTAGGGAAAGCTGGGCAAGGCTATGCCTCCCCAAACAGCAAGGAGTGGCCTGGCCCACGCCCCCATTCCAACCCCCCCAGAACTCCCACTCCCATCCAACGCCCCCTGCTCCCACCCGGGCATCCTGCATCCTATCCAAACACCCCTGCTCTCTTCCCCCTGACCATCCCGCCGGGACCCCTGCCCCATCCAATCTCCCCTGTTCCCCACCCCCGGGACCCTTGCCCCATCCAATCTCCCCTGTTCCCCACCCCCTGACCGCCCCCCTGCGGCCCCCCCACCCCCATCCAACCCTCCCTGCTCTCCCCGCCCCACATTACCTGTGGGGTTGTGGAAAGGGGGGCTCAGTCCTTTCCCTGTGCGTTTCCCCTGCTCGTTTCGCTGCTCTTCCTGGCAGTCGGGCAGGGCTCGCTCCCTATCTGGGCTTGGCTGCTGGCCAACATGCTGGAGATGGAGGGGGGCCCTGGTTTGCTCTGCCCCTGACCCTGGCAGCAGGGCCCAGGCCCCTTGACCACCCCCCACCCGCCCCGGAACTCCCCCTGACCGCGCCACCCTGGAAAACCAGGTCTGGCCGCACTCTAGCCATGCCATCCGCCTGGAGCTGCAGCTATGCTGCCCAGGTACTGGGGGAACTGTGACTGCGAAGGAGGCAGGGGAGCAGAAGGGGAGGGGCCAGGGCCTAGCCTCCGCCCTGCTCACCATGCTGCTGGGGAGTTGGGCTGGCTCCTCTGCAAGCCTGTCCTGACCCCACTCCCTGGCAGGAGCTCAGGGGCCAGAGTCCCGAGGGCCATAGTTTGCCCCCCTCTGCCTTAGGGTATGTCTACACTTACAGCACTGTGGTGGTACAGCTACACCAGTGCAGCAATGCCACTGTAGTGTTCAGTGAAGAAACCGGGAGAGCTTCTCCCATCACATAGGTACTCCATCTCCCCCAGAGGCGGTAGTTATGTGGACATGGGAAGCCCTCCTGTTAACAGAGCACTACCTACACTGGGGCTCAAACTGGTGTAACTGCACTGCTCAGGGGTGTGGATTTTCCACACCCCTGATCGATGTAGTTATAGTGACATAAACCTGTAGCGCAGACCAGGACTTCGTGAGGGTTCAGTGACAGAAACACAGCCTAGCTTTGCTCCCTTCCAGTCAGAGTCCACAGAGTAGTTACTGAATCCTCACAAGACCCTGTTTGATTACAACCCCGCCGCGAATACGTCTGGGTTTAATTCCGGGGTTAGGACGATTTCAGAAAAGAGATGAGGAGGAACGACCCAGCATACGCGTTACCGTGGTGAGGAGGGCACGGCAAAGTGCCACCGCACCTCCTTTTGTACCTCTTCTTCAGACACACCCACAGACTTCCACGCCACGCACACGCGCGGTGACTGGATGGAAGTTTGCGGCCGCACCGAGGAGCGCGGCGGCGGCGACTCCCAGCGCTGTGCCGGCGGAGAGCCCCGCCGCGCCCGCGGACTGCGGCCCCCGCCCACGCAGGGAGCCTCCCAGGCTGGCTCTCCGCCACACCGGCACCTCAGCCCGGGCCAGAGCCGCAGGCCAGCAGGAGGCGCGCGCCCCGCCGCGAGCCAAGGGCAAGCCCCGCGCCGCGCCAGCCCGGCGGCTCCCTCCCGCCGCGGGCGTCGGAGCCCTGTCGATGCGGGGAGCTCGGCGGCAGCATCGGGCCCCGGTGCCCGGCGGGGGGGGCTCCCTGGTGGCGGGGGATGCGCCCCAGCCCCCTGTGCGGGGACAGACGGGCGCTGTCCCCACAGGCCCCGCACCCCGCAGCCGCCCAACCGGCCGGGCTCTTACCACGAACACGGAGCCCCGCACCGCCTCGGAGACGCTCTGCCGCAGCTCGGCCGCCGTGCCCGGCTTGCTAAGCGCCCGCGTGAACTTCCGAGTCTCCGGGGGGACCTGCGCCTGCGACATGGCCGCCGCCGCCGCTGCTGCTGCTACCGCCGCCGCCGCCTCGCCTCGCTCCCGGCCCCTCACTCCGCGGCCCCCATGGCCCGGCCGTGGACGGCGAGCCAGTGTCGCAGCTGGCGCCGGCCCGAGCGGCTCTGCCCTCTCAGGTGGCCCCTCCCTCACTCAGCCCATGCTCCCAGCGCGCGCCCCGCTCCCACCCCAAACACTGAGTCACACGAGGGGGGAGGGCCTAGGGTGCAACCGCGGTCGCTGATTGGCGGAGCCGAGACGGCGAAGGGGTGGGGCCACCCATCATGCCCCGCCCACACCTGTTCCCCGGATCCGCGTCGGATTGGTCGCCCCGCGACCTGCCCGGCGGCTGCCCTCGCGCACCCCGCCCCCGCGTCGGTCTCCCCTGGGAGCCGCGGCCAACATCGGGGCGGGGCCGGCGTGAGCCGGAAATTCCCGCTTGGCGCTGAGCGCGTCGTCACGGCCTCCCCTCGCCCAGGGCGGGTCCGCAGCGTCCTGTGCGGGCTGGCGCGGCGCCCGCTGGCGGGGATCGGGGTCGGGGTCGGGGTCGGTGGTGGGGGGCCGGCCCCTGGGCGCGCAGGCTTTGGCGCGCCGGTCCGTGCCCCTTCAGAAACAGCGTTTCACAACCCTCCTCCTCGGCCCCTGTCTCCCGTCGGTGCAGGGCCTGTTCCTGCCCCGAGCTCTGCCTTGTGTCCGGGGCCCTCGCCCAGGCACACAGCAGCTTTGACCTTCCAAATTCCCTGTCCTTGCTCAAAGGGGTGTCACTTATTAGATGAACCCCACAGTTACACGCCGCGTGGTCCTGCTCATTTTATGGTTGAGAATTATTTACATCAGACTATAAGGAGCCATGAAGATGTAGTGATAGAAATCTCTACACCAAAAGAATAAATTGCCCCTCTGTAATTTTCCTACAGGTAGGGAGTCGTACATCCCTCATTTGGGGCCTTGGTCAGATCAGGGAGCCTGCATCTGCACCTTGGCAGGTTGAGAAGTATGCCTAAGCCTGGAGTGGACCTGTCCTTGGTGCAGTTGATAGCATCAGCTATTTTATGTCCACCACTGCAAAGGGAGATGCTACCCACATCCTAGCTGCAGTTGGGTTTACAGGAGATGCCAGCTGCAGCACTGTGTTATCTACAGCCAGCTGCAGTGCCTTGCTTCTTTAATGTTGTTTTGTGAATTGCATTTTGATATTTAAATATGTGCTTTTAATTTTTATCAATGTAAATATTTAACCTAGGAAGATATTTTTAAAAGTTATTCAAAATAGGACTACAGCAATTAAGTTTCATAGCAGATTTGAAAAAAATCAGTCTCTTTTGTTCATTATCTAGCACCAATATTTATACACATACACTGGAAAAAAATAATGAAGTTTAATCAATGTTTTTGCTTTGCCTCTCTGTAAAGCTTGAGTCACACTGATAGAAAGTTTAGCTAAGTAAACTTACATATCTTTATGTTTGCAGGACTGAGGCTTTAGTGCCCAACCCTACAAGCTGGTATAGGTAAAGTCATTTTTTCAGGTGAGTTGTCCCATTGAATTTCCACTGAGGGACTATTCTCATATGACTAGTCCTATTAAACTCAATGGAATTAGTCATGTGAATAAAGTTACTTTTGTGAGTAAGTGCTTAGAGGATCAAAGACTCTTACTAAAGCATCTTTCCCACAAACGGCAAAAACTTTTTACAGAGTTAAATCATTTACACTTCCCACATGAAAAGAACAATTCAGTGGTGTAGCCAAGGGAGACAAAAATATTAATCTGAGATTTGAAAACAAGTCTGTAAAGTCTTTGGGTCACAGAGCATTTTTTTGTACAGCACATAATGCATGCGATCCTTGTTCTTCATTGGGGCCTTTGGGCACCACAAACATACAGCTACTGATTCAGTGTCTCTGAGGCAGAAATATGCAGGAATGCAGCAAAGGTTAAGGGATAAAGACAGTACAAATACACAAACATAATTCATCCTCAAAGTAAAGGATCTTGGCCCAGATCCATAAAGAGACTTGGAGATTGGATATCTAGAAAGTTAGCAGGAAAGCAACGGGATCCCTAAGCCCTTTAGCACCCATCAGCCTTTAACCAGGGGCTGGGAATACTCAGGAAAACCAGGAGTTTAAAAAGCTCACTCCTAAACGACCAGAGGAGCTAACAAACAGGAGCACTAACTGGAGTTTTGTGAGGGAGTTCTCCAGGTGAAGGAGGAGCGATTACATGGCTCTTGGGGTAAGTTCGTTGTCTGTAGTGTGTTTGTGTTGTGCTTGCTGCTTGACTGAAATATGCTGTTTGGTCTGTTTGTTTGGGGACCATGCACTGAGCCTAGCAGTCTCCTAGGCAAGGCGGAAAGCTTCTTAATGAGGCTTTCATCCCTAAGCCCTTTACCCATCAACCCTTAACCAAGGGGCAGGCTACTGCGGGTGGGTTAGGTGCACTTAATGTTCTTTAAACTTCTTTATCCTTAAGGCCAAAAACACCCCGATAAAATTAAAACATCAACAAAGGAACACGCTACAGGAGTGAACAGGGATGTCCAGCAACAGAATGGGGACTATCCAGTTTATTGTACTCAATGCAGCATCTATGATTACCTGCTCCATGGGGCAGGTAGTGTATATGTGCATTTGGTGCAAGGGGCGTGTCCAAAATGCTGCATCCTCACAGAGTTAGAGTTCTAAATTTGGATGGCAGGGAAGCACCTATCTCTTCTTGCAATCCACAGTTGGGAACGCCTCTGCTGGAGTCAGTTTAGGAATCTAATCTGCTTTGTGCAGGAAACACCAGAGAAGGAAGTGATGCAAGTGCCACCAACCTTATAGCTTTCAGTCCACAGGTAAGTACTTTTATGTGGGAGTCCCAGATTTGATTCTCTCTCTTTGCTTGCTGCGGAGACAGGATTTAAAGAGGTGTCTCCCACCTGTTAGGTGACTGTCCTCATGAATGGGCTATACCATAGGTGCTGACTTCCCCTCTGCCTCATAGGTGCTCCACACACACACACCCCCACGCCCTGGCCCCACCCCTGCACCACCCTCACCCTGCCCCAATTCCATCCCCTTCCCCCAAGTCCCTGCCTCTTTACCGCCTCCTCCCCCGAGCATGCCGTGTCCCCACTCCTCCCCCTCCCTCCCTGAAAGTCCTAAGCACCGCCGAACAGCTGTTAGGCGGCGGGCAGGAAGTGCTGGAAGGGGGAGGAGCAGGGACACGGTGCACTTGGGGGAAGAGAAGGCAAGTAGGGGGCGGGAGGAGCTTGGCTGCTGGTGGGTGTGGAGCATCCACTAATTTTTCCCGTGGATGCTCCAGCCCCGCAGCACCCACGGAGTCAGCGCCTGTGGGCTATAGGATACTCTGATGCATGTATGTGTGTGTTGGGGAGCCCTCCACCTCTCCTGTAGAAGCTGTTCGACTTTGGATTAAAAAATTAAATAGTAATTGGGTCAGAGTGAGTGAGAAATATTTTTGTCTTGTGGTTAGGGCATCCATCTGGAAAGCAGGAGACTTAGGGTCCGGTCCCCCTGCTCCAGTGACTCCAATTTAGCAAAAGTGGAACAGCTTCAAATTGAGAGACTGCTATAGCACCACATCAGAATATTGCATAGCTCAGTGGTTTAGGGCACCGTCCTGAAAGGTAGGATTTGACCAGGGTATGTCCCTTCTCCTCATCAGGCAGAGGGGTACATTGAACTTGGATCTCCCACACCCCAGCTGAGCTAAAAGTTATGAGGTTGACAGCCCCATTTTCTCTTTTGGATACATTTTTGAATGGTGTCTGAACCAGTTAGGTGTGTTCAAACCATGTGTACTAGATCAATCCCACATGTGGGATATATGCTTTTCTGCCTATCTTCCCTGGTTTATAAATTGGGCTGGGCTCAGGCGGAAGATAAGCATCTGAATACCTAAAGTGAGGCAGCAGTATGCAAGCCCAAGCGGCTGAAAGTGAGGCACAAAGGGAGCTTTTACTCTGAAAAAGTAGGCACTGAGTGAGTTTAGGCACCTACAGGATTAGGCAGCAGATGAACAGGGATTTTGTGGATCACAGTGGCACCTAAAACTGGGTTTAAGCACCTACAAGTATCTTGGTGGATCTAGTCTTTTCTGTGTTCCTTGGCATCTTGAGATTTATTCATGCCCTGTGTACAAATGCTCGAAGCCTGGGCAACAAACAAGAGAAGTTAGAAATGCTAATTCATTAAAAGAAATTGGCCAACATAGGTATTAGTGAAATATGGTGGGAGGATTCACATAATTGGAATGTTAAAATCACTGGCTACACTGGCTACTTTAGAGTACTTCCCCCACTGCTCCTCGGAGGTTCCTGTTAACTGCTGGAAATGGCCCACCTTGATCATCACTCCAAAAGGTTTTCTCCTCCCCGCTCTCCTGCTGGTAATAGCTCATCTTAAGTGATCACTCTCTTTACAGTGTGTATGATAACACCCATTTTTTCATGTTCTGTGTGTATATAAATCTCCTCTCTGTATTTTCCACTGAATGCATCCGATGAAGTGAGCTGTAGCTCACGAAAGTTTATGCTCAAATAAATTGGTTAGTCTCTAAGGTGCCACTAGTACTCCTTTTCTTTCTTTAGAGTACTTGACAGTTCAGCCCTGTTCCAGCTGACAAATCACAACATGGAGTACCAGTGAGAGTGCAAGGGATCACAACCTAATTATATTTGTTATATGTAAACAGAATAAGGGCCCAACGAGCAGTCTGTATACTTGGTACTTTAATAGGGTCAGTTTCCCAAAGCTGAAAACAGGTATAAACAAAATAGATTTTTATTTAAAAATTTCCTCCCAATGTGAATGATAATGAGGAGTTGTTTAAGAAAAGCTTACCAGGTGACCCCTCTCCTCCAAAATCACAATTCCACAATCAAAAAAGATAACTTTGACAGTTAAAAATCAGTCCTAGTTAAAAAGGGAAGTGAAAGCAAATATGTAAAGCAAATGGGAAAAGGAGGAAATTGATAGCAATCATTATAAATTTAGTTGTCATGAAATACCTTTAGCTTCCCTTATCAATTGTCTGTATCAGTGAAAATTCTAATGAAGATCCCACAAGGATTGGTTCTTGACCCAATGTTATTAAGCATCTTTATCAATGAAGAAAATATAGAATCATTGCTGATAAAAAATTTAAGATGACACAAAAATTGGAGTAGTAAATATAAGAACAAATCAGTTCTACAGAGCAATCTGGAGTTCATAGTAAACTGAGCTCACTTAAACAATGTTTTTTAAGCTCAATGAAATGTCATTCATCTAAAAACAAACAATATAGATCTCATTTATAGCATGGGTCACTGTATTTTGGAAAGCGATGACTCACAAGGACGAGGGATCATGGTGCGATTCTTGAATGTATAAGCAGGGGAATATTGAGTAGAAATAGTGTAGGGTTATTGCTACTATATATGACATTAGTGAGACCATTAATGGAATACAGTGTCCACTTCTGATCTCCATACTTTAGAAATAGTGATGACAAAATGGAAAGGGTTTAAAAAAAGAGCTACAAGAACCATTCAGGGTCTGGAAAACCTGCCTTACAGTGACAGACTGAAGATGATCAACCTATTTAGTTTAACAAAGAAAAGGTTAAGAGGTAACTTGATCATGGTCTATAAACACTTATCGAAGAGAAGATTTCTAATACTAGCAAGCAAAGGCATAACAAGATCAAGTGGCTGAAAGCTGAAGATAGACAAATTCTGACTAGAAATAAGGCACACATTTGTTAATGTGAGGGAAGCTAACACTAACAGTTGGAATAATTTACATAAGGATATAGTAGATTCTCTATCACTTGATGTCTTTCAATGAAGATTGGATATCTTTCTAAAATATGTGCTGTAGCTCAACCAGAAGTGATGGGCTGGATGAAGGAATCACTTACAGTAAAACCAGGGTTACAAACACCTCGGGAATGGAGGTTGTTCCTAACTCTGATATGTTTGTAGCTCTGAACAAAAAGTTATGTTTGTTCTTTCAAAAATTTACAACTGAACGTTGACTTAATACAGCTTTGAAACTTTACTATGCAGATTGCAGAAGAAAAATACTGTTTTCCCTTTATTTTTTTAGTAGTTTATGTTTAGCAGTACTGTATTGCATTTTTTGTTTTGGTTTTTGCCTCTGCTGCTGTCTATCATGTACTTCGGGTTCCAAATGAGGTGTGTGGTTGGCTGGTCAGTTCATAACTCTGGTGTTTGTAACTCTGAGGTTCTACTGTCGTAAAATTGTAAGGTCTGTGTTATGCAGGAAGCCAGACTAGATTATCATAGTAGTCCTTTCTGGCCTTTAAAAAAAAAAATCTATAAATCTACGAAAAAGGAAAAGGCTGTCAAACCAATAGTCACCAAAGCTTAAAAATGGACAGAGATATGGTCAATGCTAGATCAGTGGAAGAGTAAGGAGGCAACCATTAGGGATGCATGAGGTCCATGATACAGTCTGTAGATTTTAAAAATCAATGGGCAATTTTGAATTGGATATTCAAATGAACGGTCATGTTTGAGGGTGGAAGTGATGTGGTGGCACTTCTTTGCATAGGTGAGGTGGTATGGGAATTTATCATGCAACTAGATATGTGCAGACAAACAACTGAAGTCAGTGGGGCTCCACATGGGCACAGGGGTCTGCTTGCAGAAAGCATGTTATGGAGCTCGACGGTAGTCTTGAAAGCAGTGTTTTTTTTTTAAAAATTTTCGCCACCCAGTTGAAGAAAATTATTGATGCCCGCAACCCAACGGAGCTGGGGATGAGGGGTTTGGGAGGGACTCAGGGCCGGGGTGGAGGATTGGGGTGCAGTGGTAAAGGGTGCAGGGTGGGGCCGGGAATGAGGGGTTCAGAGTGTGGGAGGGGGCTTTGGGCTGGGACAGGGGGCTGGGGATGAGGGAGGGGGTCAGGGCTCTGGGCTGGGGGGTGCAGGCTCTGGTGTGGGGCCAGGGATGAGGGATTTGGGGTGCAGGAAAGGGCTCCAGATTTGGGGGGGCTCAGGGCTGGGGCAGGAGACTGGGATGTGGGGTTGGGGCTTGGCCTTACCTCGGGCAGCTTCTGGTCAATGGCGCAGCAGGGGTGCTAAGGCAGGCTTCCATTACTTCCTGGCACCGTGATCCACGCTGCACCGCAAAAGTGGCCAGCAGCAGGTCTGACTTCTAAACAGAGGCACGCAAGCTTCTCACCCACAGGCACTGCCCCCTCCCAGCTGCCATTGGCTGGTTCCTGGCCAATGGGAGTGCGGAACCGTTGCTCAGGACAAGGGCAGTGCACAGAGCCCTATGGCCCCCCCCCCCACCTAGGAGCCGGACCTGCTGCTGGCCGCTTCCAGGGCACAGTGTGGTGTCAAAACATGTAGGGACTAGCATGCCTTAGCCAGGCAGCATCGCTGATAGGACTTTTAACGGCCTGGTCGGTGGTGCTGACCAGCGCTGTTGTGACCCAGTGCCTTACATTCTGCGACCCAGTATTGGGTCGCAACCCACAGTTTGAAAACCACTGCTTTAGAGGGTTCAGAGTAACAGCCGTGTTAGTCTGTATTCGCTATTACCAGCAGGAGAGTGAGTTTGTGTGTGTATGGGGGTGGGGGGGATGTGAGAAAACCTGGATTTGTGCAGGAAATAGCCCAACTTGATTGTCATGCACATTGTGTAAAGAGTTGTCACTTTGGATGGGCTATCACCAGCAGGAGAGTGAATTTGTGTGGGGAGGTGGAGGGTGAGAAAACCTGAATTTGTGCTGGAAATGGCCCACCTGACGATCACTTTAGATAAGCTATTACCAGCAGGACAGTGGGGTGGGAGGAGGTATTGTTTCATATTCTCTGTGTATATATAAAGTCTGCTGCAGTTTCCATGATATGCATCTGATGAAGTGAGCTGTAGCTCACGAAAGCTTATGCTCTAGTAAATTGGTTAGTCTCTAAGGTGCCACAAGTACTCCTTTTCTTTTTGCTTTAGAGGGATGATTCTCGACAAACATATTCTGAACCTGCAATATTTTTGCAGAATTTATAGGCATCAGTTTAACTATGACAAAATCTTACTACAATCACTGCTTCAGAGGCTTGTGTGTGTGTGTGCACGCACCTCAAGGCTGGAGCAAAAATATCTCCATTTAAACAGCTCACTGAGACAGATGTATGATGTACTTTTCATAGTAAAATGTACTATTGCCTTCAATAATGTGCTAGAGTAGGTTCACAGGAGCCCCTTGTTAAAATTCTCCTATCAACAGAAAGATTTCTCTGCCTCTTACTGAGGTGCCTCCTCTCTAGCTACTACTAATCTATCCTTCTCAAAAATACCATTTTTTACAAGAGGCTCTTAAAAATGTTTCTCAGTAGCAATTGTTTTTATATTGGAATGCACCAGAGTTTTATATATCATCATATATATGTTGATAAATTGATTACATAATCACGGATACAGTCTGGGGCACTCTAGTGACAAAAAATTACTCTTCAGAAATATATATGAATTTCCAGCAAAAAATATCCCGACCTATAAGCTCTTCCCATCTCCCTAATTCAAATGGTTGAAGCTGAACAGACACCATGATATATACTATCAATATATTTAGTACATTTATAAATAAATATTTCCACCAAGTAAATGTAATACAAGGTTCTTTGTGGTGGTGTCTCCTTTCTTGATTATATTTGTGTGTGTGAGGCGTTGTTTTATTTGTTTGTTTGATTTTGTTTTTGAAAATAGAGGAGACCAAGATTCCTCAGTCACTTACTCTTAACTTTGTGAGAATTCACAACCCTGGGAAGCATGTTGAGGGGTGGGAGGAATTAATGCAAGTCACTAATTAAAATACTGGCAGCACATCATTGTCTTTCATACACCTTTCATACACACACACACACCCCTCTCTACTTCACAAAATGTCACTGGTTTCAGTGGAACTTTATTTTTTTAAATCTTATATTGTCATTCTGCTAATAGAATTTTAAGGACTGATTAAATACAGTACATGTAATTTGTTAATAATCTTACTACACATCCAGATACAATTCTAAATGTTATTTTTTTAACATAGTTCATAATATTCAGTGCAAGTATGCTAATATTTATATAAACAAAACGCTTCTATAATGATCTAGTTTCCACTGATGCACTGGATCTATACAGCTCCCCCTCCCCCCAAGTGCAGAGGTGTTAACTCTCATGTCCTGATCAAATTCCATCTGGATAATTATAGTCCCTCTATGTAAATAAATTCCAAGTATAATTTAGTGCAATACACTATAGTTCATTTCCTGTCTTTCCACTAGTTCATAAGAGAATTATGGGACTTTTTTAGAATAAGTTTAATTCTAGCATCATGGCTCAAATTCATATTTACTTCCTACCTACATTCCTCCTACAATGTTAGAGTACAAACCCGCTCTCCTATATATAAAAGCAGAGCCATTAACTTCTGTAGGGTTATTCATGTAAGGTGAGCAGGATTTGTCCCATAGACCTTTTCTGGTTTAACTAACAGCATGATTTTAAACTGGTTTAGTTAAACTAGTGCAAACCTTGTATGGATGCTCTTAAATTATTTTAAATCAATTATTTATGAATTTTGTTTCACTCAATTCATTTTAAACCTGCCCCATATAATTGGAGTTAAACAAAATCAGTATAAACTAGGTGTGACACTGCACCCCATATTCTTCATAGTGATATTATAATAGGACTGACATAATCATAATATATTTTATGCAAGATAAGTCATGTGAGGTGTCATTGGAAAGGTTATGATCCTCTGAATATGATTATCTTATTTGTATACATGTATAAATTTTGTATATGAAGTTAGTAATATTGACTATGTATCTGTGTTACAAACGTGTTTATACCTGGGGAACACCCGCTAGATAAGATGCTTTAATTTTGAAAAGCTGGGTGGGGAAGGGCCATTGGAGAAAACAACAGGTATTAGAAGAAGCTTATCTCCCACCTGGGGGCCTTCTTGAGGATGCTGCAGACCGCCTCTGAATAATGGCTATTGTGACACTACAGGGACATGTGACCAGGTCACCTGGTGCTGGACTCCATCTTAGGATATCAGTGTTTTTCTACTGGCTGGCATGGGAACCAAGCTTTGAAACAAAGGGTTCCCGCCCTATGCAAAAGCTATAAAGGCAGGGGAGTGACATCATATGGGTTCTTCACTGACTCCCCCCCAAAAAAGACTTCTGAAAACACCTGAGGAACAAAGACTGAACTGGGGGGGAAGTGCTGGACCCAGGCTACAGGGATTTTTAGCCTGTGACTGGAACACCTTGGGATTCCAAGCTGTAAGCAAGTGCATGTTGCCCCTAAAGAATCTGCAGCCTGCTTGTATCATTACTTAGGGTGAGGATCTGCTATTCATATCCAATCTCTTTAGTATATTAAGCTTAGATTGAATTTTTATTTGCTAGTTAATCTGCTTTGATCTGTTTGCTATCCCTTATAATCAATTAAAATCTATCTTTTGTAGTTAATAAACTTGGTTTTGCTTTGTCTAAAACCAGTGTGTGGGAGTCATAACTCCTGGCAAAAAGCTGTTGTATACTGCTCTCCACATCTGGGGGGGAATTTCATGAGCTTATGCTGTAAAATTTCCTGTGCAGCACAAGCTGGTATAATTTTGTGCTTACACTCCAAAGGGGGTGCATGCCTGAGTAGCGGGGAAGTTCCCTAGCTGGAGCCTTCCCATGCAGTGCTGATCACAGCATCTGCATGTAACTGCAGCTAAGTGTGTCCCAACCTGCATGTCTGCTGGTGAAAGTGTAGGCTTGTCACAGCAATACAGTGTAAAGGGAGCCCAGGCTGTGGGAGGAGGGCTCAGTGGCACCCTGGGGAGAACCCATCACACTAGGTTTAAATTGAATTAAGGGTATCCACACAAAGTTTTCTACCAGTTTAAATTAATCAGATTTTAAACCAATTTAAAGTTCAACTTTATCTCTGATTCATCTGAATGCTGTCAGAGAGCATTCCAGCTAACAAACAGAGGACCCCAAACCCTGAGGAATTTATGAAGAGACTCTAAGAGACTGTCAGACTACTACACCTCAGCTATCACTTGGACTACAAACTCTGACCCAACTGTAATGTATTTTATCTGCTTTAACCTTTTAATAACTCATTTCTGTTTCTTAGCCAATAAATCCTTAATTTTAGTTTACCAAAGGAATTGGCTATAGCATTGTTTTTGGGAAGATCCTGAACACCTGGTGACCTGGGGGTATGACCGATCCCTTGGGATTGGAAAAACCTAATATGTGGTGAATTTTGGTTCTAATAACCTTTCATCATAAAGTCCAGTTTGTCTGGGAGGTAAAGAGAAGCTAGAGAGCATAATGGGACTGTCTGTGACTCCATGGTAAAACTAATATAGTGATCCAGGAGAACACTTTTGTTACTGGCTTGGCGAAATCTAATGATAGAATATACCACCAGTCTAGGTGTCTGCCTGGTTTCTGACAGTCTCACAGGAGTTTGGCACTCTTAGCTGTGAGATACGCCAGGCACCATGACAGATGTGACCCCAGATGATGGAATAAGAATATTTTAATACTTTAATGTCCCACCAATGCAGTGCAGGCAATGTATGACGTAAAGCAAAGATGGGCAGGTCATGTAGTCCGCAGGCACGACAATAGGTGGACAACCCACATCTGTGACTGGCTCCCCAGAGACCACAAGCGATCGCTGGGCAGACCGAAAATGCGCTGGGCTGCTCCCATAACAAAACTCTGGCCAAAAATGGAAAAAACGTGCTCTCAACAAAATAGAGTGGTGTGGCGTCTATTTGCGTTCGTGGAGGGATGGACAAGGACAAGCTGGACAAAGGTGAATCTTCCAGCTACCAGACTTGTCACTGGAAGATATTACTCCTTCCTCCCGGATAGTCACAAACCACTAGCACAATTCTTGTAATACTAATATTTATAGGTTTGGGGTTCCCCCCTTGGAAGTCTTTTCACAAAATAAAAAAACAGTTGTCTAGTATCATCTTGTCAGGACCAAAACAGTTCCAAATGTCTATTTTAGGCACTACCTGGCAGGATCTCTACATGCAGAAGTTTAATACATTTTATATTATCCAATTCACCCTCTTTATTAGGTAGAGTAGGGTTGTCAAGGGATTACAAAAATTAATCATATTGTAAAACAATAGAATACCATCTAAATATTTTTTTATATTTTCTACATTTTAAAATATATTGATTTCAATTACAACGGTGTACAGTGCTCAATTTTTAATTACAACTAGTTGCTGTACAAACTTTTTTCAATTCACCTCATACAAGTACTGTAGTGTAATCCTTTATCATGAAAGTTGAACTTACAAATGTAGAATTATGTACAAAAAAAACTGTATTCAAAACTAAAACAAACAAACAATGTAAAACTTTAAGGCCTACTAGTCCACTCAGTCCTACTTCTTGTTCAGCCAATCACTCAGACAAACAAGTTTGTTTACATTTGCAGGAGATAATGCTGCCCGCTTCTTGTTTACAATGTCATCTGAAAGTGAGAACAGGCGTTGGCATGGCGTTGTTGCCAGCGTTGCAAGATATTGATGTGCCAGATGCACTAAAGATTCATATGTCCCTTCATGCTTCAACCACCATTCCAGAGAACATGCATCCATCCTGATGACAGGTTCTGCTCAATAATGATCCAAAGCAGTACACACCAATGCCTGTTCGCTTTCGTCATTTGAATTAGATGCCACCAGCAGAAGGTTGATTTTTCTTTTTTGGTGGTTTGGGTTCTGTAGTTTCCTCATCTGAGTGTTGCTCTTTTAAGACTTCTACAAGCATGGTCCACACCTTCTCCCTCTCAGATTTTGGAAGGCAGTTCAGATTCTTAAACCTTGGGTTGAGTGGATCAAGTGCTGTAGCTATCTTTAGAAATCTCACATTGGTACCCTCTTTACGTTTCGTGAAATCTCTAGTGAAAGTGTTCTTAAAACAACAACATGTGCTGGGTCATCATCCGAGACTCTGCTATGTATTTCATATTATAGCAGAATGTGAGTAAAACAGAGCAGGAGACGTACAATTCTTCCGCAAGGAGTTCAGTCACAAATTTAATTAACACATTACTTTTTAACAAGTGTCATCAGCATAGAAACATGTCTTCTGGCATGGTGGCTGAAGCATTAAAGGGCATATAAATGTTTAGCATATCTGGCATGTAAATATCTTGCAATGCTGGCTACAAAAGTGCCATGCGAGTGCTTGTTCTCACTTTCAGGTTACATTGCAAATAAGAAGTGGGCAGCATTATCTCCTGTAAATATAAACAAACTTGTTTGTCTTCTTGGTTGGCTGAATAAGAAGTAGGACTGAGTGGACTTGTCGGCTCTAAAGTTTTACATTGTTTTGTTTTTGAGTGCAGTTATGTAACAAAAAAAAACTTCATTTGTAAGCTGCACTTTCATGGTAAAGAGATTGTACTATGGTACTTGTAGGAGATTAATTTTAAAATTATTTTATTACAAATATTTGCACTGTAAAAATGATACTATAAAGTGAGCACTGTACACTTTGTATTCGGTGTTGTAATTTAAATCAATATATTTGAAAATGTAGAAAAACATCCAAAAATAAATTTAAATTGGTATTCTATTGGTTAACAGTGAGATTAAAACTGCAATTAATTGCAATTAATTTTTTTGAATTAATCGCATGAGTTAACTGCGATTAATCGACAGCCCTAATGTAGAGCTTTATTATCCTTATATTATAATTACTCATATTATCTTTATTTGCTTTAACAATCATACCTTCTTTCCCTACCTTTTTCTTTTGTCTGTTACTTTCCCTTTGTATGATTTTGGCCTTTCTCCTCTAAAGACTTAACGTATGTGCTTAACTTTCCATAAGAGAGTAGTCCCACAGACTTGAAGGGATCTACTCATGTGTGTAAAGTTAAGTACACACGTAAGACTTGCTGGTTTGGAATCTTATTTAGGTTCTACATTCCTCAGGAGAGGGAAAGTATTGTTTAAAAAAAATCTCTGTAAAGTGTCCATTCCAATGGGTATGCTGCTGTGTACATTTTATTAATAAAATATTAATTCATGGTTATTAATCCTTGTATCTACTTCCAAAAAGATTGTAGAAAAATCCTCTACTCTTTTACCTTTTTTAATTAAGTTCTTACAAAAAGAGTCGAGACTTTTTGTGCTAAGTCCTTGTTTTTAAATATATGGCCAGATCCTCAGCAGCTCAAAGCAGCTGGAAAGCTGCCCTAAAGATACCAGTGAAGATTCTCCTGATGGGGGAATCTTTGAGTGGTACAGAGATGGTGTACTTGACTTTAAATCACCTGCTGTCCCCACCTCCATGTAAGAGGCAGCACATCCAGTGGCGAGATGGAGTACATGGCACTTTGCCTACTTCCCAGCTGATACACAGGTCTCTATTGGACCACCATAGGTAATGGAATTGAGAGCAGCCTTTAGGATTACAAATCCATCACAGCCTATTTTTTATTATACACTTATAATTTACAGCTACCACCTTCTTTCATCGGAGGTAGCTAACTCTTTGACATGATAACTTCACAAAGTCTCCCCCAGTTTCACAGGCATTTTGTATATAGTTTCAGGGGCTTGGACTAGAAAAAAAGTGACAGTATGTGTGAAAATAAGACAGGACAAATCAGCACGCTACTGAGATGTAATAATCTGGCAATGTTTACACTGTATATGTATCCAGACGATCGTGAATCTCGGTTCCATGGCAGAATACCTGATTCAGCACAGATATTTGCTGGCAAGGAAGAACCAAATTTCTCACATACAGATTCTAGATATGTTTCTCCACAAGAAAGAAGAACATGCTTTGACCGTCATACACTATGTGTTTGTACAATGCCTACCACAAATGGGCTCTGACTTAGTTGAGGACCTGTTACCACAAGTAAATGTTTAATATTAATAAACTTCTACTACTATGTAATGTACTGATACATACTTACTATGATTCCCTCCATTCCACTTCAGCTGGTTGTCATTAGTACTACTTATCTAATTGAGATGGTCATACTCAGAAAAATCTACTGGGTATAAAATAATGTATAAAGTATGCTTTTGATATACCTCTATTGTTCATCCTGGTTGCTAGTTTGCTTTAATTTCTGTTTTAGGTTTTGACTACTGTTTTATCCTCTTGCTATTATTTTCTGGATTCCATATTTAAAAACTATTTTTGAAATGTTTTAAAGGACCACTGTCTACTTTTAATTGACTGTATGCCAGTCCCCCCCAAAAAAAATTCTCCCCAGAAAAAAAAAATTTTTACACTTCTTTTAAAGCATTTGTATGTCTGTAAATTAGCAATGCTTTAACAGCCAACTAGAGCCTAGATCCTGCAAACCTTCCTAACAATAACAGTATTCACACAAGTAACCCCACTGAAATCACTAGAAAACCCACATGAGTAAGAGCTGCAAAAGTGACTCTTGTTTAGGGCCAAATCATGGCCTGGCATAATGCATAGTAGTGCAATTGGGGAAGCATTTTCCCCCTGCCCCCTCATTCATGTTGGGAGAGAATGAAAGTAGGCAGAGCATTGGTTCTGCCACCCCCATGCACCCAGCAAAATAGCTATGCCAGCAGCTGCCACCACTGAGCTGGGTCTATACCTGACTCAGTTGACTCCCTTCCTGAAGCAGTGGAAAGACCTGGGGGGAGACTGACTCCCTGTATCATAAATCTTCCTCCACAGCCGCTTCAGAGAAAGCACAAAAACATACTGCCCTATATACTGGACAGAAGGTAATGTCACAATCTAGTGCTTAGTTATTAAGATTAAATAAATTACTGTTAAAAACTCTAAAGCATATTACAGTGTAGAGTAATTCATTCTACCACATATCTGAATCATGAATGCTGAAAAGAAAACAAGTATTTAATAGATATAAAGGCATCTGTAGAATTATTCAAAGATACACTGCTATAAAAATAGCAGTGGTAAGCAGAGGCAAACACCACTGTCCTTTCAATATAAGTTAGAAATTCATAAAGAGAAAGTTAAAATATACATGACTTTACTGAAGGAATTGAGTAAAAGAGAAGTCCATCATCTTTCTTAAAAAATAAAGGTGAAAATTTCAAAACTAGTAGAAGCCCATACAAAAGCTCTCTGCTTACGTAATGCAATTCAATCTTTCTTAAAAAAATCCATCCCTGTAATCAAAATTATATGAAGGAACCAAAAGCCTTTCAAATCTGGTGTTCTTATAATGAAAAGTTGCCATCACTAGAATAGTCATTTTTTCTGAGCAGTTTATGTCAGATGATAATATTTACACCTGATTTCCAACATTTTACCACTATGTGCTGTATAGCATATTGTGATTAAAAATTAGACACCCCCCCACAAAAAAGTTATCCACACTAGTAGTCCACTAATAAAAACAACTTAGGGTCCAGATCACTAAGTATAGAAAACTTGACAATTTGCTTCCTTAAAAACTTCCTAAAATATCTGAACCAAGGAATAAACACACCATGGAGTATACATACCTACACACATTGCTGTAATTTATGTTAAATAAGGGCAAGGTAAAAGAAATGTGCCTTGAATTTAAAGCAGACAGTGATGAAGTTTGTGATGGTGCAGGAGGAGTTCATTTCCACAGTATCAGAACAGCCCCCAAGAAAGCTCTGTCTACTGCACAGATAAGCTTTATCCTTACTGTATAAAATTCCATTTTGATAGAGAAATGAAGTTGTTGACTACAGTCTTCATCCCAGAGCTTTATTCTTAGGTTCAATCCACAACCAAGCACAGCTACAACTATTTTCCAAACTGACAATTACTTTGAACTCTGGATAATTGTGATGAGGTGTGAATAGCCTCCGGTGATTCACCACTCTGGGCATTTAATAAGTGTCCCTAGATGGGGCAAAAGAGGGAGATTTGGTTGAGGAGTGAACAATTAACAAGGTGGCTCCACTTATCAGCTGAGGACAGCTAAAAGAAAAACAGGAATAGGAAGAGGAAGTGGCCTAGCCTAGCTGTGTAGGCTGAGAGCTGGGGCTTAGAGCTCAGTAGCTGAACAGAATTGGGAATACAGACTGAGAGAGAAAGGTTGGAAGTTGTGTTGGAAAATGAGGGAGAAGGAATAAGGAGTGGCTTCAGATTAGGAAGAAGGGAAAAATAGAAATATCTGAAGAAGAGGGAGCAGACGGGGATGGAAAAAAGAGTAAAGAAAAGGATTGACGTCTTATAACTAACAAACAAAGGCATGCATCTGATGAAGTGGGCTTTAGCCCGTGAAAGCTTATGCTCAAATACATTTCTTAGTCTCTAAGGTGCCACAAGTACTCCTCGTTCTTTTTATTTAAAGGTCTGGTGCTACCTGATAGGGTTAATATAGGATATTAACTCTTCTGGGTTAAGCCATATATCCTGGGCCCTGTGAGATATTATAAGTATCAAAGATTTGGGCATGTCACAGCTGTCTGTAAGGGGGAAATGAGTTGTGGTAAAAGTGGAGAACACTCATGAGAATGGTATGGAAAAAACAAAACTAAAATGCAGCAATTGTGGAGTTAAGTACAGTGCAACATATAAAGGGTATGTGGCAACAGAATGAGGTAGGGAGATACAGACAATTGAAACTATCCATAAGGTATCCTATGTAGAAGCTATCAAAAGATATTCAGTGGAATGTGGAGGAGGAAAATGATAGTGAAGGAGGAGATAGTTATATAACAACATGTAGATCAAGGCAGGAAAGATAAAATAAGGGGAATAGATGAAGATGTACCACTTGTAAGCAAAGAGAAATGTATAGCATTTATGATAGAAGTGATTAATTGCACTTTACACATAGGGAAGAAGACTGAAAATAAAAATTGCACCCAGGCAATATTTTTCTAGACTGTATTCATGCAATTTTAAATGAAGGTAGTAAAGCAGTTTAAACAACATGGTTCTAATATTTTTTGCTGGAACATGCATTGTTTAATAACACATGGTCAGGAATTAAAGAAAACTGTTTTTGAGATGGAAAACAAACCTGTTGTGATAGGTGTACAAGAAACATGGTTAGTGAGAAAGCTTATGTTTAGACTCCCAGGATGTGATGCAATCAGACATGACAGAGAAATAAGAGGAGGGGGAGTGTGTATGTATGTTTATATATACACACACACACACACACACACACAAACTCTTAGTTACGTTAACAGAAATGTACAGAACTTAACTTCTGAGTACAATATTGCTGAGATTCCTGTACAGAATAACAACACCTTTATATGAATCTATAATGTTTATAATCCATGTAAAAATACTAGACAGTCTAGAAGAGTTAGTTAAGGCCCCTGTATTATTTGTGGGGCTGTTAATAGCCATAAAGAATCATGGGGAAGCAGGAAAACTGATTAAAATGGCAAATGCCTGGAACAGTTCATTGCCCATGCAAAACCTGATATTGCTCAATACCGGAACTCCTACTAGGTTTAATGTGGAGGATAGAACCTTTTCATGTTTAGATCTGGGAATTGCAACAAGCAATATAGCAAGTAAATGCAGCTGGGAAATCGATTAATTACTTCCCTATGCTAACTATATATCAAAGCCAATGTAATGTAATATTACAATATTGTAATATTGAAAATATTGATGGAATTCCTACCTGGAGCCTTAGAAAAGCAAATTGGGAACTCTTTCAGAGTAAGTGTGCAGAGTATCTAAGTACCAATAGTATAAGTGATAATCTAGAGCAATTTCATGATTGAAAGGGAGTTGTAGCAGCAACCAACTTAGTAGTTTTATGTAAGATATCAAATTGCCTCAAACTCAAAAATCCAGTTCACTGATTAAATGAAGACCGTAAAGCATCAATTAAAGAATGAAATAATGCATACAAACAAGCAAAATGTATAATGAACAGCAAGGACTTAATTAACTATAAAAGATGTAAAGCAGGGGATCAAAGAATTATTCAAAAAGGCAAAGAAACAGAGTTGGAGAAAGTATTGTGGGAAAATGAACAAAGTTTCTAGATATATAACAAGTTAAAATAATGGAATACAGAAAAAGACGGGCTGTGCAACACATGCAATGTCCACAAAACAGTTTGAGCATCTGCTGTGGCAATGCAAGGAGAATTACACAGAAAAAATATTTATGAATACCTGAGATGCCTCAGGGTGAAAAAATATCGTCTGAAAGGACTGATAAGAATACCGGAAAAGTGGGGTGGCATTAAAAAAGCATTACTTCACTTTTCTAAGGATAGAAGACTGGGTGAGAGATTATACGTTTTTGCTTACGCAAAAAACTGTGGTAGATGGCGGTCACAGACTCATATGCTGAGACTGCTGTGCCATAAAACGACAGGAAAAGAAAGAGAGAGAAAGGGCCAGAGAAGCCCAGGATCTAAGGGAGGTGAGATGTCTCATTTTGTGTCTAGGGATAACATAAGAATCTCAAGCTATGGGGAACTTGTTCAATTATATTTACACTATAAAATAAAGCAGTTGTTGAACTTGTCACGAGTTCTGTGTGAGACCAATCTGATTGCCTTCTATGATGAGATAACTAGCTCTGTGGATATGGGGAAAGTGGTGGATGTGATATATCTTGACTTTAGCCATAATTTTGATACGGTCTCCCACAGTATTCTTGCCAGCAAGTTAAAAAAGTATGGATTAGATGAATGGACTATAAGGTGGATAGAAAGCTGGCTAGATTGCCGGGCTCAACGGGTAGTGATCAATGGCTCAGTGTCTAGTTGGCAGCCGGTATCAAGCAGAGTGCCCTGGGGTCAGTCCTGGGGCCAGTTTTGTTCAACATCTTCATTAATGATCTGGAGGATAGGATGGATTGCACCCTCAGCAAGTTTGCGGATGACACTAAACTTGGGGGGAGAGGTAGATATGCTGGAGGGTAGGGATAGGGTCCAGAGTGACCTAGACAAATTGGAGGATTGGGCCAAAAGAAATCTGATGAGGTTCAACAAGGACAAGTGCAGAGTCCTGCACTTAGGACAGAAGAATCCCATGCACAGCTACAGGCTGGGGACCAACTGACTAAGCTGCAGTTCTGCAGTCAACAGTGTGCCCTTTTTGCCAAGAAGGCTAACGACATATTGGGCTGCATTAGTAGGAGCATTGCCAACAGATCAAGGGAAGTGATTATTTCTCTCTATTCGGCACTGGTGAGGCCACATCCAGAGTATTGCATCCAGTTTTGGGCCCCCCCGCTGCAGAAAGAATGTGGATAAATTGGAGGGAGTC
Source organism: Lepidochelys kempii (assembly GCF_965140285.1). Classification (NCBI taxonomy): domain Eukaryota; kingdom Metazoa; phylum Chordata; order Testudines; family Cheloniidae; genus Lepidochelys; species Lepidochelys kempii. The sequence continues at coordinate 100,247,583 of NC_136380.1, forward strand.
CAGCAGAAGACAGCGAAAATTATTAGGGGTTGTGGCACATGAGTTATGAGGAGAGGCTGAGGTAACTGGGCTTATTTAGTCTGCAGAAGAGAAGAGTGAGGGGGGATTTGATAGCAGCCTGCAACTACCTGAAGGAGGGTTCCAAAGAAGATGGAACTACGCTGTTCTCAGTGGTGGCAGATGACAGAACAAGGAGCAATGGTCTCAAGTTGCATTGGGGGAAGTCTAGGTTGGATATTAGGAAAAGCTATTTCACTAGGAGGGTGGTGAAGCACTGTAATGGGTTACCAAGGGAGGTGGTGGAATCTCCATCCTTAGAGGTTTTTAAGGCCTGGCTTTACAAAGCCCTGGCTGAGATGATTTAGTTGGGGTTGGTCCTGCTTTGAGTAGGGGGTTGGACTAGATGACCTCCTGAGGTCTCTTCCAACCCTAATCTTATATGATTCTATGAACTGTTTGCAGAGAGAAATTCAGAATGAGGGAACCACACCCTCTGACGATAATGTTCCATATTTTAAAGGTGCTGTAGCCAGACAGAGCACCAGATTCTCTCTGATATACTCCAGCTGCTTTGTGCCACTGCAGTGATGCAAAGAAGCTGTAATAAATCAGCCATAAACCTCACATTTATGGCTACACTGTGTACCACTGAATCTGGCACAGGGCTTGATTCTTCACTACTTTGCTCCTTATGTAGTCACTTGCTCCTGGGCAAATTGAGTGTAAAATGCAATCAAATCTAAATGTTATTACTTTTACATCCACTCTGTATTTATCTTCACTGGTGCAGTAGAGAATCAAGCCCGCAGTCCTTAAAGTTCCATTAACCACAGGTCATGTTCAAACAACTGCACAATAGCTCTCTTGCTAGCTCAGCCAACATTCCAATCATGTTATTTTTCTCTCACAAAGTCTTATTAAATCTTAACCTCAGTAATAGCATCTGCTGAGTTTGTGAAATCACCACTGATCTATGTTGGGATACAACACGTCTTGCATTTTTTTTCCTAGCTTTGTTACTTCTTGGTTCTTATTAAAGGATATTTCCATTTCTCTTTCTTTAGACCTTATTTACATATCCAGACTTATTATGTTGTAAGTTTACTTTGCTTGATATTATTTTTTATCTTCTAAATTGTCATAATCTTTTCCAACAGGTTTCTATATCTTAATTCTGATCTAATCCACCCATAAAATTTACTTTTCTTCTCCTCCTTTAGCTGTCTCTTGCTCAAACTACTTCAGCCTTATTTCTTAGAGCAAACACTGCTTTTATTATTCTTATCATAGATGCTTTCCTGCTTACATTCTTCTTCAGATTACTGACCTAAAGAAGTAACCTGCTTATAAAGTCACTTAGCAGCGAAAGGAACACAAAAAATTACATCTTTAACCTGGTTTTAAAAAGGAATGTATCTTTTAATAGACTTAAAGAAGGGAGTCCTAGGGTATGTCTACACTACGGAATAAGGTCGAATTTATAGAAGTCGGTTTTTTAGAAATCGGTTTTATATATTTGAGTGTGTGTGTCCCCACAGAAAATGCTCTAAGTGCATTAAGTGCATTAACTCAGCGGAGTGCTTCCACAGTACCGAGGCTAGAGTCGACTTCCAGAGCGTTGCACTGTGGGTAGCTATCCCACAGTTCCCGCAGTCTCCGCTGCCCATTGGAATTCTGGGTTGAGATCCCAATGCCTGATGGGGCTAAAACATTGTCGCGGGTGGTTCTGGGTACATATCGTCAGGCCCCCGTTCCCTCCCTCCCTCCCTGAAAGCAAGGGCAGACAATCGTTTTGCGCCTTTTTTCCTGAGTTACCTGTGCAGACGCCATACCACGGCAAGCATGGAGCCCGCTCAGGTAACTGTCACCCTATGTCTCCTGGGTGCTGGCAGACGCGGTACGGCATTGCTACACAGTAGCAGCAACCCCTTGCCTTGTGGTAGCAGACGGTACAGTACGACTGGTAGCCGTCATCGTCATGTCCGAGGTGCTCCTGGCCACGTCGGCTGGGAGCGCCTGGGCAGACATGGGCGCAGGGACTAAATTTGGAGTGACTTGACCAGGTCATTCTCTTTAGTCCTGCGGTCAGTCCTATTGAACCGTCTTATGGTGAGTGGGCAGGTGATACGGACTGCTAGCAGTCGTACTGTACCATCTTCTGCCGAGCAGCCATGAGATGTGGATGGCATGCAGTCCTTCTGCACCGTCTGCTGCCAGCCAAAGATGTAAAAAATAGATGGAGTGGATCAAAACAAGAAATAGACCAGATTTGTTTTGTACTCATTTGCTTCCCCCCCTCTCCTGTCTAGGGGACTCATTCTTCTAGATCACACTGCAGTCACTCACAGAGAAGGTGCAGCGAGGTAAATCTAGCCGTGTATCAATCAGAGGCCAGGCTAACCTTCTTGTTCCAATAAGGACAATAACTTAGGTGCACCATTTCTTATTGGAACCCTCCGTGAAGTCCTGCCTGAAATACTCCTTGATGTAAAGCCACCCCCTTTGTTGATTTTAGCTCCCTGAAGCCAACCCTGTAAGCCATGTCGTCAGTCGCCCCTCCCTCTGTCAGAGCAACGGCAGACAATCGTTCCGCGCCTTTTTTCTGTGCGGACGCCATACCAAGGCAAGCATGGAGGCCGCTCAGCTCACTTTGGCAATTAGGAGCACATTAAACACCACACGCATTATCCAGCAGTATATGCAGCACCAGAATCTGGCAAAGCGATACCGGGCGAGGAGGCGACGTCAGCGCGGTCACGTGAGTGATCAGCACATGGACACAGATTTCTCTGAAAGCATGGGCCCTGACAATGCATGCATCATGGTGCTAATGGGGCAGGTTCATGCTGTGGAACGCCGATTCTGGGCTCGGGAAACAAGCACAGACTGGTGGGACCGCATAGTGTTGCAGGTCTGGGACGATTCCCAGTGGCTGTGAAACTTTCGCATGCGTAAGGGCACTTTCATGGAACTTTGTGACTTGCTTTCCCCTGCCCTGAGGCACATGAATACCAAGATGAGAGCAGCCCTCACAGTTGAGAAGCGAGTGGCGATAGCCCTGTGGAAGCTTGCAACGCCAGACAGCTACCAGTCAGTTGGGAATCAATTTGGAGTGGGCAAATCTACTGTGGGGGCTGCTGTGATGCAAGTAGCCCACGCAATCAAAGATCTGCTGATATCAAAGGTAGTGACCCTGGGAAATGTGCAGGTCATAGTGGATGGCTTTGCTGCAATGGGATTCCCTGACTGTGGTGGGGCTATAGACGGAACCCATATCCCTATCTTGGCACCGGAGCATCAAGCCGCCGAGTACATAAACCGCAAGGGGTACTTTTCGATAGTGCTGCAAGCTCTGGTGGATCACAAGGGACGTTTCACCAACATCAACGTGGGATGGCCGGGAAAGGTACATGACGCTCGCATCTTCAGGAACTCTGGTCTGTTTCAAAAGCTGCAGGAAGGGACTTTATTCCCAGACCAGAAAATAACTGTTGGGGATGTTGAAATGCCTATATGTATCCTTGGGGACCCAGCCTACCCCTTAATGCCATGGCTCATGAAGCCGTACACAGGCAGCCTGGACAGTAGTCAGGAGCTGTTCAACTACAGGCTGAGCAAGTGCAGAATGGTGGTAGAATGTGCATTTGGACGTTTAAAGGCGCGCTGGCGCAGTTTACTGACTCGCTTAGACCTCAGCGAAACCAATATTCCCACTGTTATTACTGCTTGCTGTGTGCTCCACAATATCTGTGAGAGTAAGGGGGAGACGTTTATGGCGGGGTGGGAGGTTGAGGCAAATCGCCTGGCTGCTGGTTACGCGCAGCCAGACACCAGGGCGGTTAGAAGAGCACAGGAGGGCGCGGTACACATCAGAGAAGCTTTGAAAACCAGTTTCATGACTGGCCAGGCTACGGTGTGAAAGTTCTGTTTGTTTCTCCTTGATGAAACCTCCCGCCCCTTGGTTCACTCTACTTCCCTATAAGCTAACCACCCATCCCTCCTCCCTTCAATCACCGCTTGCAGAGGCAATAAAGTCATTGTTGCTTCACATTCATGCATTCTTTATTCATCACACAAATAGGGGGATGACTACCAAATTAGCCCAGGAGGGGTGGTGGAGGAGGGAAGGAAAATGCCACACAGCACTTTAAGCACAACACTTTAAAAGTTTACAACTTTAAAATTTATTGAATGACAGCCTTCTTTTTTTTGGGCAATCCTCTGTGGTGGAGTGGCTGGTTGGCCGGAGGCCCCCCCACCGCGTTCTTGGGCGTCTGGGTGTGGAGGCTATGGAACTTGGGGAGGAGGGCGGTTGGTTACAGAGGGGCAGCAGTGGCAGTCTGTGCTCCAGCTGCCTTTGCTGCAGCTCAACCATACACTGGAGCATACTGGTTTGGTCCTGCAGCAGCCTCAGCATTGAATCCTGCCTCCTCTCATCACACTGCCGCCACATTTGAGCTTCAGCCCTGTCTTCAGCCCGCCACTTACTCTCTTCAGCCCGCCACTTACTCTCTTCAGCCCGCCACCTCTCCTCCCGGTCATTTTGTGCTTTCCTGCACTCTGACATTATTTGCCTCCACGCATTCGTCTGTGCTCTGTCAGTGTGGGAGGACAGCATGAGCTCGGAGAACATTTCATCGCGAGTGCGTTTTTTTTTCTTTCTAAGCTTCACTAGCCTCTGGGAAGGAGAAGATCCTGTGATCATTGAAACACATGCAGCTGGTGGAGAAAAAAAAAGGGACAGCGGTATTTAAAAAGACACATTTTATAAAACAGTGGCTACACTCTTTCAGGGTAAACTTTGCTGTTAACATTACATACATAGCACATGTGCTTTCATTACAAGATCGCATTTTGCCTCCTCCCACCGCGTGACTACCCTCTCAACCTTCCCCCCGCCCTGTGGCTAACAGCGGGGAACATTTCTGTTTAGCCACAGGCAAACAGCCCAGCAGGAATGGGCTCCTCTGAGTGTCCCCTGAAGAAAAGCACTCTATTTCAACCAGGTGACCATGAATTATATCTCACTCTCCTGAGGATAACACAGAGAGATAAAGAACGGATGTTGTTTGAATGCCAGCAAACATACACTGCAATGCTTTGTTCTACAATGATTCCCGAGTACGTGTTACTGGCCTGGAGTGGTAAAGTGTCCTACCATGAAGGACGCAATAAGGCTGCCCTCCCCAGAAACCTTTTGCAAAGGCTTTAGGACTACATCTAGGAGAACCGCAAATGCCAGGGCAAAGTAATCCTTTCACATGCTTGCTTTTAAACCATGTATAGTATTTTAAAAGGTACACTCACCAGAGGTCCCTTCTCCGCCTGCTGGGTCCAGGAGGCAGCCTTGGGTGGGTTCGGGGGGTACTGGCTCCAGGTCCAGGGTGAGAAACAGTTCCTGGCTGTCGGGAAAACCGGTTTCTCCGCTTGCTTGCTGTGAGCTATCTACAACCTCCTCCTCATCATCATCTTCTTCGTCCCCAAAACCTGCTTCCATATTGCCTCCATCTCCATTGAAGGAGTCAAACAACACGGCTGGGGTAGTGGTGGCTGAACCCCCTAAAATGGCATGCAGCTCATCATAGAAGCGGCATGTTTGGGGCTCTGACCCAGAGCGGCTGTTTGCCTCTCTGGTTTTCTGGTAGGCTTGCCTCAGCTCCTTCAGTTTCACGTGGCACTGCTTCGGGTCCCTGTTATGGCCTCTGTCCTTCATGCCCTGGGAGATTTTGACAAAGGTTTTGGCATTTCGAAAACTGGAACGGAGTTCTGATAGCACGGATTCCTCTCCCCATACAGCGATCAGATCCCGTAACTCCCGTTCGGTCCATGCTGGAGCTCTTTTGCGATTCTGGGACTCCATCATGGTCACCTGCAGCTTGCCACGCTGGCCAAACAGGAAATGAGATTTAAAAGTTCGCGGTTCTTTTCCTGTCTACCTGGCCAGTGCGTCTGAGTTGAGAGTGCTGTGCAGAGCGGTCATAATGGAGCACTCTGGGATAGCTCCCGGAGGCCAATACCATCGAATTGTGTCCACAGTACCCCAAATTCGAGCCGCCAACGTCGATTTAAGCGCTAATCCACTTGTCAGGGGTGGAGTAAGGAAATCGATTTTAAGAGCCCTTTAAGTCGAAATAAAGGGCTTCATTGTGTGGACGGGTGCAGGTTTACATCGATTTAACGCTGCTAAATTCGACCTAAAGTCCTAGTGTAGACCAGGGCCTACAATCAGTGAGGCATGGTAGAAAATGCAGTGTAAAACTACACTAGAGTACCTATTTAACACCTTGTCTGGTTCTTGTTTAACAATACTTAGGGGCTAGGAAAGAACAAATAAATCACATAAATATCAAGGATCTTAACAGAAAAATAAGCAAAATATTTAAGCTCATCTAATAGTGGCTTTAAACATAAATGGAGCAGCCTCAAGGAAATTCTGACTTCTAGTTAACAGTTCTCCTGCAGTAGTTTGAATCTAATAGTTTCCTGGCAACTCATAAACACGGAAACACATTCAACTTACTGAAAGTCAAGATTTACAAGACAAACATTTCACTTTCCTAAATACTAAAATGAACCTGAAGTCTGGATCTAGTCCAATTTTTCAAGTCTATTGCACTTGGTTTTAAAATCATAGAGCTGCAGCGAACCAAGGTGAATGAGCATAGGATTTATGACTGCAGGCTTTCAAAAAAGCAAATTCATCAAACAGTAACAAAGTATAATTATATAAGTCTGACATAGTTAGGGCCAACCCTTGCATTTTTTGCCAGGACTTTGAAAAATTACTGATTCCTGTTCCATTCTACTCTTGCCTCCAATAAATTAACCAACTCTTCTCCACCGTGCTCACATCCCATTTGCACTAAGAACGAACAACACAATTTCCATTTGTTTAAATAAATAGGACAACCAGGCATCCCGGAAAACCTGAGAATGCACTCTTTTGGGGGCTCGTCCTGGTTTTACATAGAACTGTTTTATTGTCTGTTTTGCAGGCATCACTGGCTTTCAAATGAGAGCTCTTCTAAGGGTATGTGTAGACAGCCCATGGAAGCAAGTGTCACAGCCTAGGTCAACAGAGTTGGGCTGCTAGCGCTCTAAAAATAGCTGTATAGACAGCACTTTGAAGTTGTGTCTTGTGCTGAAGCTGAAGGATGTGGGTGGACTTCAGAGCCTGAACTCCAGACTGAGACACAACTTTGAAGTGCGGATTGCATAGCTATTTTTAGAGCACTAGCATGAGCCCTGCTAGCCTAACTCTGTTGACCTGGGCCGGGAATCTTGCTTCTGCGTGCTGTATAGACCTACCCAAAGTGTCTAAGTCACTTTTGAAAATGGGACTTAACCATTTTCAGTCACATAGGCCTTGCAATGCTGAGCAGAGAAACACCAAGATATCTTTAAAAATCTGGGCTGTACCTCTGTTGACAGAAAGAAGATAGATGATCTTTAGTTCCGATCATAAGCACCAAAATTCAATGTACTGATTTCTACTTAGGGACAAATGCCACATTCCTTGCAATCCTCTTTCCACCAAACTCCTCTTGAGTCCAGTGGGAATTTGGGGTTTATAAATAACACAGAATCATGTCCTCAGTGTTTACTTTATTTTATTTACATAGGTTTCTAGAGAAGAAAATAGTAATATGAGATAATGCTTTCATTTTGTAAAGATGCTGATGTAAATTATTATTCAGTTGATGATTTGATTGACAAAATATATTATTATTATTATATTTCAGTTCAACATGTTAACAATGCAAATTGGGATGAAATAATCCCCATTTCCAATTTTACACATGTCAGAGTTACTGTTAATAATGATATGTCATTAAAATACTGTCATTTTGGAAGAATGTAGGGTCTGGACCTGTAAGGTGCTGAGCACCCACAATTCCAGTTGAAAGCAATGGAAGATAAGGATGCTCAGAATACTCCGGAGAAGCTCAACACCTCACAGGATTAGGCATTTTGGAATAGAATTGTAAGAAACTTAATTCTACATGATTTTAAATTGTTTTGACTTTTTATTTTGGACAGCACACAATGATAGAACATTTTTAGATTAGAATATAGTAATGACTATGAGCTACATTTTTACACAAAGTAATGGATTCTGAGGTTGAAGTTCTTCCCCTTCCCACACAAACCTGTAATCAGACTTTGTATAGGGAACTCCATACTGACTGGAGGGAAGGAATTCTACCTTCAACTATGAGGCAGACCTCATTGTGCTACAACACAGACCATCAGCAATTGCTATGTTAAGCTTATGGTTTGGAAAAGCTGTTGCTTCATCTGTAAAATCAAGTAGAATTGGACCTTGCAAAGGGAATTAAAACCAATAGTAAAAGGTTCTATAGCCATATAAATAAAAAGAAAACAAAGAAAGAAGAAGTGGGACTGCTAAACACTGAGGATGGAGTGGAGGTCAAGGATAATCTAGGCATGGCCCAATATCTAAACAAATACTTTGCCTCAGTTTTTAATAAGACTGAAGAGGATCTTAGGGATAATGATAGCATGACAAATGGGAATGAGGATATGGAGGTAGATATTACCATATCTGAGGTAGAAGAGAAACTCAAACAGCTTAATGGGACTAAATCCGGGGGCCCAGATAATCTTTATCCAAGAACATTAAAGGAATTGGCACATGAAATTGCAAGCCCATTAGCAAGAATTTTTAATGAATCTGTAAATTCAGGGGTTGTACCGTATGATTGGAGAATTGCTAACATAGTCCCTATTTTTAAGAAAGGGAAAAAAAGTGATCTGGGTAACTATAGGCCTGTTAGTTTGACATCTGTAGTATGCCAGGTCTTGGAAAAAATTTTGAAGGAGAAGGTGGTTAAGGACATTGAAGTCAATGGTAAATGGGACAAAATACAACATGGTTTTACAAAAGGTAGATCGTGCCAAACCAACATGATCTCCTTCTTTGAGAAAGTAACAGATTTTTTAGACAAAGGAAATGCAGTGGATCTAATTTACCTAGATTTCAGTAAGGCGTTTGATACCATGCCACATAGGGAATTATTAGTTAAATTGGATAAGATGGGGATCAATAGGAAAATTGAAAGGTGGATAAGGACTTGGTTAAAGGCGAGACTACAACGGGTCCTACTGAAAGGTGAACTGTCAGGCTGGAGGGAAGTTACTAGTGGAGTTCCTCAAGGAACGGTTTTGGGACCAATCTTATTTAATCTTTTTATTACTGACCTCAGCACAAAAAGTGGGAGTGTGCTAATAAAGTTTGCAGATGATACAAAGCTGGGAGGTATTGCCAATTTAGAGAAGGACAGGGATATCCTACAGGAGGATCTGGATGACCTTGTAAACTGGAGTAATAGTAATAGGATGAAATTTAATAGTGAGAAGTGTAAGGTCATGCATTTAGGGATTAATAACAAGAATTTTAGTTATAAGCTGGGGACACATCAATTAGAAATAACGGAGGAGGAGAAGGATCTTGGAGTATTGGTTGATCATAGGATGACTATGAGCCGCCAATGTGATATGGCCGTGAAAAAAGCTAATGCGGTCTTGGGATGCATCAGGAGAGGTGTTTCCAGAAGGGATAAGGAGGTTTTAGTACCGTTATACAAGGCATTTGTGAGACCTCACCTGGAATACTGTGTGCAGTTCTGGTCTCCCATGTTTAAGAAGGATGAATTCAAACTGGAACAGGTACAGAGAAGGGCTACTAGGATGATCCGAGGAATGGAAAACTTGTCTTATGAAAGGAGACTCAAGGAGCTTGGCTTGTTTAGCCTAACTAAAAGAAGGTTGAGGGGAGATATGATTGTTCTCTATAAATATATTAGAGGGATAAATACCGGAGAGGGAGAGGAATTATTTAAGCTCAGTGCCAATGTGGACACAAGAACAAATGGTTATAAACTGGCCACCAGGAAATTTAGACTAGAAATTAGACAAAGGTTTCTAACCATCAGAGGAGTGAAGTTTTGGAATAGCCTTCCAAGGGAAGCAGTGGGGGCAAAAGATCTATCTGGCTTTAAGATTAAACTCGATAAGTTTATGGAGGAGATGGTATGATGGGATAACATGGTTTTGGTAATTAAATATGCATGGTAAATAGGTCCAATGGCCTGTGATGTGATATTAGATGGGGTGGGATCTGAGTTACCCAGGAAAGAATTTTCTGTAATATCTGGCTGAAGAATCCAGAATCCAGAATCCAAGAATCCAACCCTGATATTCTATGATTCTATGATCGCCATATTTGGGGTCAGGAAGGAATTTTCCTCCAGGGCAGACTGGAAGAGGCCCTGGAGGTTTTTCGCCTTTCTCTGTAGCATGGGGCACGGGTCACTTGCTGGAGGATTCTCTGCTCCTTGAAGTCTTTAAACCACGATTTGAGGACTTCAATAGCACAGACATAGGTGAGAGGTTTTTTGCAGGAGTGGTGGGTGAAATTCTGTGGCCTGCGTTGTGCAGGAGGTCAGACTAGATGATCATAATGGTCCCTTCTCACCTAAATATCTATGAATCTATGAATCTGTGTTCTCCCTACACATGAGGTATGGGTCATTGAATCCAGGATTCCCACACTCACCCATCTGCTTTAGATACATCACAATCTTCCTTTCCATGACAGCCTTATTTGGAGCTGGCATGGAATATCCCACTGTGGTGTGCAGGCAATTGGACCTCCCTCTGCATGACTATCCTGCCCATGTCTATCCTCATGCAGCACAACTGTAAGTGGTATGGATTGTCTGGATGGTCTCATTCAAGCTTCTAGGCTGGAGTGAATTTCACCCTAAATAAGCACTAATTAAGGTAGGCAGAGTATACGTTTTAAAACAAATATCAAAGATGAGTCATGGAAAATGCTGCTTGAAATGTAAAACTCATTTGTGATATTTTCCCCAACCCCTCTCTTGTCCTACATCAAGTTCTTCTCTTACCATCCCCAAATGCAGGCTAAGGCAGGACAAAAGTTCAGCATTGGGTTTTTGCAAAATGCATTGGTGGCATCTGTTTATTCAGTATAATGAAAATTAATTTTAAAACACCTGACACTCTTGCTCCTGTGACACAGGAATCCATGATCTACACTCAATACAAAGTTAAAACATAGTGTATATTTATATGTATGCAAAATGAGTTCTCATTCTAGTTTCCAATGGATGGGTGCCCACAGAACAAAAATACTTAAATTCCCTATAACTGGCTCCCTGGAAATTTTAGAAAGATGAAGGACTGCTTGCTCATGGAGACTGAACTATACTCTTTCCACAATACATGTTTTTTCCCCAGCCATTGAGGAAGTATGTTGGTCAGTGCAGTGTGCCTATGCTGTACCCTTTCTGTGGATAAACAGAGGATTTAGATCTGAACTTTTCTTGAGTAGTAATTTCCCTTGGCACTTAAAAATGTATTTAAAAATATGGCAGTGACTTCCACTGTTATGTGCACATTAAATGAAGACAAGGAAACTCAAAAGAACTCTTATATTTTCCCACATAGCATTCAGAAAAATAGTTTCTCTGCAGTTTTTGCTCTTTGGGATACAATATGTATTTTTAGACTAATTCCTCATGCTTTCATTTAGGAAAAAAATGTAATGTGAACTACATATGGTGAGTAATGTGCATTAATAAAATTCCCTGGAATTTTAATAGATTTTGCAGCAGTTCAGTCATATTAGGCTTTCAAGTGTAATACACATATTTAAATTAGAATCACAGTGACATATCAGATTATTTAATATAGCTGAGGCTTTTGGCAGATAATCCATCCAGAAAAGTATCTTAGAATGATAGATCCCAGTTTCTAACAGGTTCTCGTTGTAATCAAATTATTTAAGACTCTGTAGGTTATTTTAAGGGTATTTTTTAAGTAAACTACTTTATACGAATTGGAAAGCATGTAAAAGATACTCAAAATCCCTAAAAAAGTAGATTATTAAAATATATAAAATATTGTACAATATCCCGACACATTTAGCAAATTCAGCATATTTTACTATAAAAGTGTTTTAGGGCCAGATTCTGTCAACCTTACTTACAATGAGTAGTATCCTTATTCCCTGAATAATTCCACTGATATCAATGGGACTCAGTGAGCAATAAAGCCCTAATCTTGCAGACAAGTGTACATGCTTAATTTTAAGCATGAGTAGACAGAGTTCAGTAGGAATATTCTTGTGCTGTAAGTTAAGCATGTGTACAAGGACTAGGGGCTAATAAGGGTGGCAGAATCTGATCCGTAGAAAATGTACATTGGTGTATCAGAAATAGTAGGTTCTAAAATCCTCTATAACTACATGACAAATGGACACAAATATTTTTTTATTTATACATTTATTGTTCTAAATGTTTATAATTTTGTAAAAGGAATCTGGAAGGTAGATCTAACTATAGTGGATGTTGATTCAAAATCTGAGGGAAATCCTGTTAGAAGTACGACTCTAGAAAGTTGTACTAGACTTATACTTAGGTATATACTTTATGTGAACATAAGTTCCTTCAAGCTGACAACCTTTGTCAGCACATTTAAATCTGGTTCTAATGCTCATCTTCTAACGTCGCCACTCCCAACAACCTTCATCATTTTTGGCTGCATCACATTGGATGCCAATAGTATAGTGATGGGTTTCAGAGTAACAGCCATGTTAGTCTGTATTCGCAAAAAGAAAAGGCGTACTTGTGGCACCTTAGAGACTAACAAATTTATTTGAGCATAAGCTTTCGTGAGCTACAGCTCACTTCATCACTAAAGCTTATGCTCAAATAAATCTGTTAGTCTCTAAGGTGCCACAAGTACTCCTTTTCTTTTTGCGAATAGTACAGTGGTTACTTCTTATACATTCAATCACTATTAGAGCTGCTATCATCCTGGCAGCTCAATTACTTACATGGTTTGTCTAACTTATTTCCTTTTCTCAGTTATCATCAAAGATGAACATGCATCTTGACCCTTCCAGATAGGGTTATTGCAGTGTACTACAAAGGAGACTATACTTGAAACATGGCTAGTCAGAAGCATGAATGATATGTCATCTGATAATGGTGTTGGCCATAGGGAGCACATTACACAGTGCTTCAAAGACTTCTCTGGCTTCCTGTTTGCTCTGGTTGCCCTTCAAGGTGTTGAGCGGGATCTTTAAAGCCCTGTTGGTGTGGATCCTAGCTATCTGCAATACCACTTCACTCCCTTTATCCTGACCTGACAGTTGAGATAACCTCACCTGCTTCAGCTGACAGGTGCTTAGATATCATGGTGGTGACTAGTAAAATATTAAAACTAAATAGTTCACCTAGGGACTAGTGGCAGGCCCCTGACTTTGCAATTCACCAGTTGGTCTAACAGTATCCAATGACATGACATAGACTAAGGAAAATAATTGTTTTCATATTAGCTAATATGCTCTAATTAACATGAATTTAAATGTGACTTTACACCTGGTATAGAGAGGCAAGTTGCATTTAAAAATGTTAGCTGGTTGTAGACAACCCTAGGGCAGACCACGACCAGTTAACACATGATGGGAAAAGAACAGATATTTGCACTATAGTAACTATGGTTCTTCAAGCTATATTGCGTATACAGATTCCAATCTTGGCGTGCATTCACCCAGCACCCATGAGATCTAATTGTTTTTGGCCAGCTGTGTCTTAGGGTCAGTGCCTTCACCCTAAGTGTCCTCATGCCTCCCCACCTAGGGGCATAAAAAGTGGAGCAGGCCTAACTGTACTTCAGTTCCTTCACCAATACAGAATCCCATAGGAGTAGGACTCTGCAGTAGTGGGGAAAGAGGGCAAGTTGTGGAATCTGTGTGGACAAGAGATCTCAAGAGATCTCTCAGTTACTTTAGGGTAAGTAATCATTCTTCTTCATATGATTGTCCAAACAGATTCTGCTGTTGGTGACTAAACAAGCAGTTACTTAATTGCTTGGAGGGGGTAATAGGAATCCTCTTTAAATAATCACTGCAGAACAGGCCTAAAAAAAACTGGCATCTAACTTGAAAGCCTCTACTAAGGAATACATGTGTGGATCCAACCCCACATAGCTGCTTTACAGATTTCAGGGACATTCTTCAAACAGGCAGCAGAGGTTGCCTGAGCCCTAGTACAACTAGGTGGATCTAACCTGGCTAACTCATAACATGTCCTCCTACAGCTGGAGATGCATTTGGACAACATCTGTGAGGATACAGGTTGCCTCTTAACTCTAATGGAGAAGGCCACAGATAGTCTGGGCACGTTTCAGAATATTTGTCCTGTCTAAATAAAAAGACATTGTGTATGAAGCATTGCTTCCCCTGGGGTAGAGTGAGATGTAGGAAAGAAAACCAGGACGTGAATGGATTGGTTTAGATGGAACTCTGAGACAAGCTTGGGTAGATACTGGGGATGAAGTCAAAGAGTAACCCTGTCCTTATGAACCACTGTACATGGAGGACCTCTCATGAGGGCCTGAATCTCCCCTGCTCTCCTAGCTAATACAAAGACCATCAGAAAAAGTCTTCTTTGTCAGATGCTATAGAGAGCAGGTTGCTAAGGGTTAAAAGGGGGGGGGACCCCAGGAACCCTGCTAATACTATATATATTAAGGTTCCAAGAAGGAGGAAGTTCCCCACTGAGAACAAAATGCACGTCAAAGTTTAGGGGCAAGTTGCAACTGTTTTCTCTCCTAGTCTCTCCAATGGGCACTCCTTTTCAAGTGACAGGCCTCAGCCTGCACTCTTGCTGAGCATTAGGAACTCTGTGGTTTAGCCACTTTAGACTGGATCATCAGGCTACACCACCCTCTGTTCCCATACTCATGCCCTGTACCCTGGTTACAGGGCAAGTGATGCCTTATATCCTCTTGTAGTCCCTCACAATTGCACTGCTTGGGTAACAGGTTTCATTACCTTCACCTCTCTCTTGGTAGAACACAAAATGCCTATAATAACCAGCCAGGCTGAGGAAACCCTCCACCTGCTTCCTGGTTGCAGGGGTCGGGCAATCTGTCAGTGCCTGGACTTTATTCACAAGGGGGTATAGTTGGCCCTGCCCCACAGTGTACCTGCAGTATGTCACTTGTCTTTGCCCCAGGTGGCATTTGGCTGGGTTTGCCCTAAGTCCTGCCTTCTTAAGGGCTTTGAACAACTACGGTGATGTGACGTAGGTGGTCCTCACAGCTGCTGCTATAGAAGTCATCAATGTAGGCAGCTGCATACTGATCGTGAGGTTGAAGTAGCTGGTCCATTAATCGCTGAAAGGTTGCGGCTGCTTTGCATAGGCCAAAGGGCATTGTCATTAATTGATAGAGGCCAAGGGTGTCAGGAAGGCCATCTTCTCCCAGGAACCCCTTGTCAGAGGGATTTGCCAGTAACCTTTCATTAAGTCCAGTATGGAGATATATCTGTCTTTTCCCAGTCTCTCTAATAGCTCATCTACCTGGGGCATAGGGTAGGCATCAGAGCGGGATATCATGTTGACTGTGATGTCCCAGGTCTTGAAACCAGGTCTGGGAGTCCCCAGACAGCTGTCACATGCAGGCCTCCATCCAATGTCTGCTGAAACCTGATGGGCTGAGAAATTAGTAGGACTATAGCCTCAGCCAAGGCACTATCCATGGGAGTCCTGATTGGAGGATTGTCCAGCTCCAGTGATTGGTCCAACTACACTATTTAAACCAGAAAGAGGCACAGGAAATTTGTCTGAGCAACTAGGTGATTTTCTGTTGTGGCTGCATTGGATCCTGCTTGTGCCTGCCTCCTGCACCTGATTGGAGGATTGCCTGGCTCCACTGATTAGTCCAACTACAGACGCTCCCCGGGTTACGCAAACCTGATTTACGCAAATCCGCACATACAGAAAAAGTTCTGTAAGCTAGAAATAGGAAGGTTTGAGGGTTTTTTGCGTAATGGTCAGAGATACGTTTCTGACTTACGCAAAATTTGAGTTACACAAGGTGTTCCAGAATGGAACGCTTGCATAAGTCGGGGAGCATCTATAGGCTGACTACAAGGCCAGACTACCTACATCCCGGTCCATAACACTGACCTTTCTGAAGTCTATACAGAACTGTGTTGTATGATCAGCTTTTGGCACTAATACAATGGGGTTCCTCCATTCACTGCAGGACTCCTTGATGATCCCTACTGTAGAATAGCAGCATGGAGTTCCTTGCAGACTATAGCCCACATGTTCCTCGGCAGGGGCCAATGATTCATGTGCACCTTCTATCCAGGGGTCATCACAATGTGGTGGTGGACTAGGTGTGTCCTACCTGGGAGGGCCAAGAACATTGCAATGAAGTCCTGCATCAACTGCAACAGTTCGAGCTTGCTGTGCCAGGCTCAGCTCTGGCCCCATTAGCGCAGGTGCTGGGTCCAATGTCTTTTCCCTTCCCAACTTTCATGTGCACAGCACTGAGTAGTCCAGGTGGAGAAGTCTCTGGCAGAACTTGTGGGGCACCAATAGCTCACACCATACCTCTTGGGTTTGTGGGGGGAGGTCCTCTGGTTACCCTCTAGAGTCGCCCATTCCAGAACTTGAAGTGGGGCCACTGATTTGACCATTGGACTTTGCCCTCCTCTCTGTCGGGGATGGTCACCTGCTCCCAGGCCCGTCTCAGAGTCTGGTCTTCTAACTGTTATTGTACAAAGTCCTCATTTTCAGTGAACCAACTGAGGCTGAGGTATTCCTGGGCTAGTATATTGTTGGGTTGGCATCCCTGGCTTGCCTGAGGCACCCTCCTCCAAGCCTTCTGCTTTATTCTGAGCCCTAAGCCCCCTAATTTTTTGGTCAGGGTTGTTCTCAACCAGGGGCCCTTTGTTCCACTGCTGCAGGAGTTCCCCAAACCATTGTCAGTCCTTCCCAGTATAGGGTAGGCCAGAGTGGCTTGCAAAGCTGACCTGGCAAGTCTCTGAGTGGCCTCCCACTTCCAGCTGCACTTTTGTCATTGGGTAGGTTTACATGTCCCTGTGGATATACTTGGAGATAGATCGGGCCCTAGTCGTGTTGGGGGACTCTACCAAGCTGGTCTGTATGATGGTCTGGCTACACCCAGAGTCCAGTAAACCCATCACTCTAGTCCATTGACTTGTACTGACAGGAGCATCTTGGCTAGGCTCAGTTTCCAGGCTCTGGTGCCTGACATCCATGCCCGCTTGTAGCTGCAGTCCATGCACTCCTGCCTAAAACGCCCCTCTTGGCCACACTTGAGGCAATTGCCTTTTGATGTCACTGGTGGCAGACCGGCCTCCAGGGCTCTCAGATGGGACATATCCCCCACTTCAGCGACCTAGGTCTCCCCTCTATTCCACCTTGTTGGTTAGGTCTGCTGCTGTGGACAGTGCTGCCTCCCTGCGATACGGCCAGTTTAGCTGCCCTTGGTCTCCTCTCCTAGCCTCGCCATTGCCCGGGGTCAGCATTTTGGGTCCTTAGGGCCCCTGACCTCAGCCGGACCTTTGACAGCTGCATAATTTTCCATCAAGGTATGATTTCTGCCAGAGTCAAAGGTGCTTTACCCTTCCTTCCCACCAGCTGGGAGAATTTGGGTGAACTGCTCTAACACTACAGCTTCTGCCACCTGTACTCTGGTCTGCTTTTTTTTGGTTCAACCAGCTGCAACACTGTTCCTTCAAGTGTTGGGCCACCACATGGGGCCAGCCTCCGAGAGGGTCTCTCTCTTTAAGGAATCTTTGGCAGAACATCTCACGGTTGATATCCAGGTACTCCAGGATGGTGGCCTTTACCTTGGTGTACTCTAATGCTTCTGAGAGGTCCAGGCCCTGATAGGCTGCTTGTGCCGGGCCTGTCAAATATGGGGCTATAAGGGTGTCCCAATGTTGTGGTGGCCACCTGCTTAAAAGTGACCAGGAAGGCTTCTGGGTTGCCCCTGGGGCCCATTTTCTTAAGCCTGATGGGTAACCCAGTTGGCAGGGTGTCCTGTGAGGGCCCAAACATCCCAGCATTAGATTCCTCTGGCAGCTGCAACAGTGTAGCCACTTGCTGGACCAGGCATTCCTACTGTGCCTGATGTTGGGTCTCCAGCTCCTGAAGTAGCTGTTGCTACTGCTGCAGCAGCTTGGCGGCTGGCTGTTGTTGCTGAGCTATGCTGCTGTAATATCTGGCCCTGTTGTTGCTGAACTAACGGTTGTTGCTGATTCTCCAGCATCCATTTCAGCAGCTTTTCAGTTTCCAATGGTGAGGTCTGGAGGGCCAGGGATGAATGGCAGGCACGGAGCACCCTCCCACAGGACCCTCTTAAGGAAAGCTTGAGAGGCAGGTGGCAAGGCTGCCCTTGCCTCCTGGAGTATACAATGGGGGATGCGAGGAGTGGAGAGCCCCAGGTGCTGGCCAAGCACCAAGGGGTCCACTCAGTCCCTTTGGTTGTAGTACAGGAGGTCTCCGATCCTGGTGGTACCTGCCAAGACCAACCTCTGGTGCACCCAGGGAGACTCTGCCACCTGCACCCCGAGATGGGGATTGTGTAGCAGGTGCTCCACAAGGAGGTTCTCCCCCTTGGCAGGTGCTGTGGATGTGGTCGCTGAGACCAGTTTCCAGGTCCTTAGGAGGTCCTGGTAGAAGACTGTCAGCTCAGAGACATCTTGCAGGAGACCCCTTGGATGGAGGTAGAAGAGCTGCTGGTCATATTGGAGCCCCCAGAGCTGGTGGAGGATGGCATGTGCCAGCGTGCTCCTTGTTGAACTACCTCCACCATAAAGGAGTCTCTGCAGGGCCTGGAAGCAGAAGACATGGACCTGACTGTGGCAGAGATGCATGGCACCTATTTAGTTTGTGCACCCACCCACATCTAAAGGTCCCTCACCCAGCCTAAGGGGATGAGATGATGAACCCAGAGTTCACGTAAGTTTGGGGGACAACAAATGAAAAACAGGAATGTAAGTGAAAGTCACAGGGTCAAAAGCAGAAAGCCAGAGGGGCACACCAACCAGAGAACCCCGGACAGCGCCCACTGCTCCTCAAAGGCATCCAGGGAGCCAGTGGATGCTGCCCAGAAGAACTCTGCCTGGCAACATGACTTCAGGGAGGAACATAAAGAGGCTCCACAGTTGCAGAGCACCTTTTGGTTCAACATCCTTCTCCAGTTTTGATGGACAGCACCTTGGCTATCACCAGGAGGAGGTTGACAAGTAGGACTTGCGATGAGGTCACAGATGAGGTGTGCGAATATAAGGAGATGCAGGGAGAAGTGCAGCCAGAACCTGAGCGGAAAGTTCTGGAGGGGCTGAAAACGGGCTGCAACCTGGCGCACTCAAGGTAGATGTGTGCCAGTGTTGGGGAAGAATCTTTAGTTATGGTTTCTCTGTTGGCCATATTGGTTTTTAACTTATTGTTGGTCTCCATATTGGGAGACCTTCTTCATGCCCGTGCCTGGGGCCTTTGCTAAAAAGTGCGGGAAAAAGGGAAGGTCACCTGACTACAGGGGTGAAAGTAATTTAAAGGACTTACTGGTACGCCGGAGTCCTGAGCAGGGAGCGTGGCCTCAACTGTAAGGGGCGTGGCCTCAACCAGAAGAGACGGGGCCTTTAAATACCTGGGCCCTTTAAATCAAGATTTAAACACCCAGGGACTCCGGCTGTGGCTGGGAGCCCCGGGGCCTTTAAATCACCTGCAGAGCTACCAGCTGCAGAGGTGGCTGGGAGCTCCAGGGCTCAGGGGCAATTTAAAGGGCCCAGGGCTCCAGCCACCACTACCGCAGCTGAGCTCCAGCCCCTTTAAATCACCAACAGAGCCCTGCCGCCGCTACCCCAGTGCTCCGGCAGCAGGGCTCCGACAACACTTTAGAGGGCCTGGGGCTCCCCGCGGTGGCCAGAGCCCTGGGCCCTTTAAATCACCGCTGGAGCCCTTCCGCTGCTACCCCAGGGCTTCGGCAGCGGGGCTTGGGAGGCAATTTAAAGGGCCTGGGGCTCCGGCCGCTGCAGGCAAATAGTGGTGATTCTTACTTGAGTCATCACAGTGACTATCAAAATTAGATGACACAATTTGCAGGCTTACTTGATGTACTTTTCTGACACCATTAAGCCCTGAAGCTTAATTCCTTTTCCTTGCACAAATGTAATCTCTGATCTCTAGCATCAGTAATAAACTCTTTTAATAGCTTCCTGTTCTTAAGGTAGATGGTGGGGATCTGTGGGCTTGGAGCTCTGGTTCTCCATGGACTTCCACAATCCAAGGAATTTAGAGGCTATGCTCTCAGCATCCTCCACAACTCCCCAAGGGAAGCGTGACGGTGTCTATCACCTCTTCTCTGTCCCCTGCAGGACATTATGTTGCTCTTACACCCACCTGGTCAAGGAAAACCTACTCAGACTGGACTGCCAACAAGTCTTTGTTCGCCAGATGCCCAGAAGGGCCAGGAGGAGACACTGACCCACTGGGAGCCAGCAGGCTAAATAAGGCTTGCCTACTTCTCCATAGGGACATCGTGGGGGGAGACTGGGACAGGAGAGCTTCACCTCACCTCAGTACTAGCCCAGAATTCCAGGGCCAGGTCAGGGCCTTCCCTTCAGGCACCACAATGAAGTGCTTGCCTTTGAGTTTTGTTTGCTTGTTTAAAGACACAGACAACCAGATTTTAAGTTTTGATATCTTTAGTTAACTGTTGAGAGACTGACACTGAGATTAGAGCATGGGCCACCTTTTGCCAAGCAGGTAGCCACAACTTGTGGGGTCAGGCAGAGAATGCTTTGCCCCTCAAGGAGTGCTATGGAGCAGCCCCATCTGTGACAACTTGGTACCAGAAGTGGGATCAATTTTTCCCTTTCTGTAAAGAGGAACCATGGAGGAGGCTGTATGACTCCTGTTTCAGCAGCAGCAGGACCAGGCAGTGGCATAGCCACTTTCCCCGGAAGCACAACAGGAGGAGGGCCACGCAGCAGCAGCAAGTTGTGCTCCTCAAGCTACTACTGCAGCAACAGTGGTTCCCGGAGGTGATGTTCAAGCAGATCACTGGTCACATCAACTCCGAAGTGACGCCCTTGGCACCAGGTATAGCTCTTCTCAAATTGGGACTTGCGGGATGATCCTCAGGCATACCTCATTATGTTGAGCAGATGACCCTTGCTGCTCAATTGGAGAAGACTACCTGGGACGCATGACTAGTTCCTTTTCTGTCCAGGGAAGCTCTGATGGCTCACTGGGCCTTAGATTGTGAAGACACAAAGGACTATCCTCAACCAAGTAAGAGTATTACCAGAGACTTATGAAGATCCGATGAAGTTCCGATGAAGTGAGCTGTAGCTCACAAAAGCTTATGCTCAAATAAATTAGTTAGTCTCTAAGGTGCCACAAGTACTCCTTTTCTTTTTGCGAATACAGACTAACACGGCTGTTACTCTGAAACCAGAGACTTACTGGCCCCAGTTCCACACAGACTTTTTTTTGTCATATCGGGCATGACCCCAGGCCATGACCCCTGGCTGTTGCCCACCAACTGAAGGAGTGGGCCATCTGCTGGCTTCAGCCAGTGTCCTGCTCTCTAGCCAAAACTGTAGAGACTGTTGTTCTAACAGTATTAAGAGATTTTGCCAGTCACCATTCAAACGTGGGTATGCTCATACAACCCCAGCACATTCACAGCTGCCATCCATCTCACCGAGGATATTATGTTTGCAGGTTGGCCTGGCTAGCGTGAGCGATGTACGCCTAGTGAAGTCTGGCCTCAACCTCCCACAGAATCTATTTGGGGTACCAGGATGTCTCTGAGAAGTCCTATAATGAGGGGTGACTCCAGATGGCACCCCACCACACCACCGCAAGAGTAGTCAGAGGGGGAGAGTGCGGAGCGGTGCCTGGGAGCTTCCTCTAATCAAATGGTCATTTGTCTCCACTGTGGAAAGCCGGGGGATGTCAGCCACTTGTGACCCCTTGTGGAGTGCAATCTCATGGAGTGTGGCTTCGCAGAGTGCTGGGGCCTCTTTGGCAGAACCGATGAGAACTGTCTCTTGCTGAGCATTTGTAGTTTCAGTTGTCCTCAGAGACCGAACAGTGTTGGGGCTAATGGACTCTGGGTGCTTCCAAAGCCTAGTTTGGGAAATCCTACTAGATCCTGGGGAGAGTTATGGGAGTCTGAACACTCTTCTGTGGCGCAATAATACAGCTAAATTCCCACAGATATTAACAAGTGTTTGGGGGTTGTATTTTTTTTAGCCAGATCTTACAGTTCTTATTAAGTTAAAACACCGAGTGAACTGCAGGATTGAGCCTCATACTGGTGTATTGGAAAAAGGGCGTCTTATAGTTCAAAGGTACAGAGTTTATAAAATCTTGCACCGTGTTCTGATTTCAAATGTGAATTGAAATTCTCAATTTCAAACTCTTCAGCTGCTGTATATGAATGCAGCTTCATTGAAGTCAATGGAACTACACCCATTTACATCAATGGAGGATCTGGCCCATTATCTTTGTGTATAATGTACCACTATGCTAGCATTTCAAATAAGTTATAGACATGGAAATAGTACTTAAATTAAACTATTTAAAGCGAGGTTCCACTCTGAAGAGTAACTATGTAAAAATGGTGTCATCTTATTCAGCAAATCTTCTTGTCATAACTGTTTTATCTAATGACAAAAATAAGTCTTTACTGTTTTTAACTCCTGTTAGCAGTGTTGAGTCTGCAATGCTAAAAGAGTGAGCTGGATTCTATTCCTTCTTGTACATCAACAAAACTATTTGCTAAATTCCAATCTGATGTACCTGTGCCAATTTCCCAAAGCACTGAAGACACTGGTGTTGCAGAAGTGTCATTTAGGGTATAACTGGACATCAGTGGGGATGCCGAGATGTAACCAAGGGCTTAATTTGGCTTGTAGAATCTCTGTTACTGTTGATAACATATGAGAAAAGCTCAAATTGAGATTGTAGTGCAGGTAGTTAGAAAAAAAACCTGCAAACTGAGCACATTTGATCTTGGAAGTAGTAAATCATGGAAGTAGTAAACGTGGAACCTCAGAATGCCATTTTTAGAGTCATTTTGCAGAGGAGAATCATACTTTCAAGGGAAGGAGAGACAGAAACAAGAACTCAGATCTTACACAACCAGCAGCAGTAAAGATATCCTTGGGAGCAGCAGCTGTGGATAAAAGGGCTGGCCTGAATTAACTTTATTGGTAGTGGTGGGTGGCCTGAACTAATTGTACTGAGTGGGAGGAAGGCAGGCTGGCCTGATTTAACTGCACTGAGGAGGAGTGGGATTCACTGTATTGGGGACATTCATGGCAGGGGCTACTTCTCCCCCTGGTATTCCAAGAATCCCAGGTAGTGACTCTGATCAAAGCAATTTGGGCAAGTTGCTGACCAAAGCTGTCCTCAGGTTACAAAGCTTTCAAGTGGGGACCACCAATACACTAAAGAATATTGGTTTTCTTACTGATACCACCCATCCACCAAGAGACTTTGGGGAAGTAATTACTTGAATGCTGTAAGCACATTTTTATTTTTGATTACACCTGTCCCATGTACTGTAATATTCACAAGCACCTACTTATTCAAAGCACTGTCATTCATTAATTAATTTATCCTTACAACACCCTTGTTTGGTACGTAAGTGTTCTTATCCTCTGCTGAAGCAGTGGTGTAATGACTTGCCTATAGCCACACAATGAGTCTTTGGTGGAGCTAGGATTACCACAGCCAACTTCCTCGCTCTCAACTCTGTGCACCTTCCTGAAGAGGGGCTTGCCTTCCAAACATGTAATTATATATATGTCACCTTTTAATTGTTTCACTATCTTTATTTATGAACTTATTCTCTCTCTCTCTCTCTCTCTCTTAACCCAGTGGTACCTTTCATTGCGACATCACCTGTTTGTGCTTTACAAGGGAGCTCAAGGGGGAACTTTTTATCTGCATGTTCATGAAGTCTGCTCAAGAAAAGTGTTAACTAAGCTCTTATGCAACCTAGAAGATGAAATAATGAACAATATTAGTGAAGGTGCGTTTGTACACATGGACAGGGACAATGAAATAACACACATGAGCTGTACATAAATATAGCTATAACTTAGGATATGAATTATTAAGGGAGAGGAAATTATAGTTGTCTGTTTATACTCACCCAGGAGGATAGCTTGCTTAAACAAAACATGCTCTGACATAATTGTAAGAAACTTGGACATTTAATAAATGAAGTACTTTTATATAAAAGGTTAAGAGGAAGTTAGATCTGTACTTGGTTTTTGGAGGCAGACGGCCAGATTCTCAATTGGTGCAGCTCTGATTAACTTAATGAAGATATGCTGACTTAAACCATCTGAGGATCTGACTCTGAATTTTTCCTATAGACATATCATTATGAAGATAATATTTACAGGCTGAGAGAAAATACATGGGTCTAAAGCAAATTTGCTTAACTATCATGAAGGCAGTTAGGAAGCAGAGAAAAGAAATAGTTACCTATGTAACCGAAGTTTGTTTTTCATTTCAGGCATCTAATTTATTTTCTGTCTTCTCTCTTGTAAACTTCTAATAAATACAAATTTTTGGTTTTATCCAACCTGAATTGAATATTGTGTGTCTGGCCTGATTAACTTAATTGCTGATGCTCTTGAAAGGATCTTGTTTCTGTCCTCTCTGGGGATGCTGGGGAAAGGACAAATACTAGCCTGGATATTACTTGTGGACATAGAGAAGGTGGTGGGTCTTTTTTTGCCTAGAACAGTGCCAAAGAAGGACCTGTGGGCACAGCTGGGAGAATAAGAGGGCTAACCTATCTGAAAGTACAGAGCACAATTGCATAACACTGTTTGGATTCATTTCAGCTATCAGCTCACAGCCGGTCTCTCACCTGTCCTAAACTCCACTTAGTTACAACCACAATATTGGCTGGCTGATTCCTAAGGTTAACTACAGTCCCAAGAAGATCAATAAAACACAGAAAGACTGATTTCTTTTCTATTGTCCTGCACCTTATATAGACAATTTGTACCATTGCAAAGTAAGTGTAAAATCATAGGCGTAGTTTGACTGTTATATGGGGGGGAGGGGCAAAGCATGGGCACACCCATGCACACATGTGCACGCTGAAGCAAGTTTCCTTGGCTCGCTGGCTCTTTCCCCTTGCCTGGAGTGGTACCTGGGCTGCCGGTGCTGGCGGGGATGGGATGATTTAATGGGGGAGCGGCTGGTGCTGGCGGCCACTCCAGCACCAACTGCTGCAGCCACTTAGGGGATGCCGCATGAAGGGCTTCTGCTTTCCCTCACCCATTGCCCTGTCCCCGTCTCTTCACCCTGCCCTGTCCCACTGTCTCTTTCTCCAGCCCCCATTGCCCTACCCCGCAGCCACTCACTCAGGAAATAGGTGGGCACAGGGACCCAGGAGGTGGCATCCAGCTGCCAAGGCAGTGACCCGGAGCGCAGGGGAAAAGCTGCTCTGTGCTGGGGTGGGAAAGGAGGCACAGCGTGGGAAGGACAGAGCACCCCTCCCCCCCAGGCAGGCCGAGCAGATCAAGCTCTTCAGGGCAGCTCGGCACACGCAGAAAGGGGGGTGGGGGAGCACGTGACCACGTGTGATACCCCTCCACACACTGTGCCTGAACCCCCCCGCCAAACTACGACTATGTGTAAAATGCTACTAAATCGGAACAGTAGTGTTTTTACTCCCATGTCTGCACTTACTTTGCTGGTCTACGTGACGGCAGCAGGTAAAGGACAGTGGAGTCTGGCTCAACTCAGTATATTGCCAACATCAAGTGCACAAAAATCATGAGTCAGGCTCCCCAGAATAATGAGATGGCTTAAAAATCATGATTTTTTGCATGAACCATTTTGGGGGATCAGGGCTAGATATTTTACTCTTTTTAAAAATGAAAGAGATACTCATGCAATCTCTCAATGCCAGCAGCTGGGGTTTTAAGGAAGACACCAAACATCATGAGTCCTGCAATAAAACTGCAAGAGTTTGCAACACTGCAATACAGCCGAACTACATTTTCACCATTAAGAACGAGGGGGAGTACTTGTGGCACCTTAGAGACTAAAACATTTATTTGTGCATAAACTTTCGTGGGCTAAAACCCACTGCATCTGATGAAGTGGGTTTTAGCCCACGAAAGCTTATGCCCAGATAAATGTGTTAGTCTCTAAGGTGCCACAAGTACTCCTGGTTCTTTTTGCTGATACAGACTAACACAGCCAGCACTCTGAAACCTTTCTCACCATTAAGTCTCTCCAACTGAGGACTGAGGCAGACAGGAAAAGCAGGGAAGGGAAACATGCACTGCTCTGACACTGCCTGTCTGGACCTGTTCTGTGGATGAAGGACTTCTTTCTCTAGAGCTGTTAATCTTTGAGCAATTAATTCTTTAAGTATTTTGGGCCTGATTCTAACTCTCACTAGTGTTAGAGGAGAATCAAGCCTTTTAATTTAACATTACACCAGTAAAAACTGTTAGTTTATCTGAGTCCTCTGAAATCTGACTTTTCATTCTGTAGTGCACAGTCCAACTGGGCTTGATTCCATTAATTTTTCTCTTGCTCACCCAGTACCATAGCCATGCCTGCTTCCTCTTTTAAGTGCATCGCATTCAAGACATGACAATTGTACAACTGCACCCTTCCTATATCTCTTTCCTCATCTCCTCCTATACTCTTCCCAACGTGATTCCCTACATTCCACCAGGTCTTCTCTCATGACTACTCCCTTTGTCTCTTTTCCTATTCTTGACCCTGCCTTCTTTAATTGCATGACTGTATACTTGGAACAAGCACAGCCTCCTACCTAATGTTCACTAAGCATCCTCCCTCTCCTCTTTCAAAAAACTGCTGTGGAACCATCTGTTCCATGAATCATTCTGGCTACAATGACGGCATCCCATCTGTTTGTTCTGCACTATACGAGCTTTGGCTTTTGGACAGTAATGTCCTGTTCCAAAGCTCACAGAAGTCAATGGTAATCTCTCTACTGACTTCAATGGGCTTTGGTTCAGGCCTTGAGATCTTAGGGGTAGCAATGCCATTATTTGTCTGACACTTTTCCGATTTACAGTGTGATGTACTGATAGATCTACAATGCCGCATAAAAATGTCCAACCAGGCAGAAATTAAGCATTTTTATTTCTCAAATAGGTTTACTCCAATGATGACTTACCTTATACCTCAATGCCTCCTCTGCTTAATAACTTAATTCCCTTAACATTTTCCCCAAATTGTATGGACAAATTTGGTCCTTTTCAGGGCACACTCCTTACCTGTCTCCTTTTTGGACTTAAGGTGACAAAAGCTTATCTGCAAATGGGTGAAATAACTATTCTTTGTGTAACATCTGATTGTGGTGTAGTAAACCAGGGCAGTTTGCCTTTTGCCCAACAACTTAAGTCTATATTGCCAGCAAGACACTGATAAAAATGTATCCAGCCTAAAAGGTGAATTTTCTCTGTATATCAAGAAATTAATAGTCTCTTACTAGCCTCTGGTGGATAATTAAATTAATCAATTTCTTACATGAACTTGTCCAAGTCATTCGTTTTTGTAATCGCTATACACACCATTGTGGAAAGACTAACTGCATTTAAATCTTTTAGCAAAACCATAAGGAAATAAATGGAAATATTTTCTCTCTTGTAAATTGTCACATTTAAAATTAATCAAAATATGACATAACCCTCATGGCAAATCCAAAGGGACATAGCATCCTTGCAGATCAAATGCCACCCAGATTGATCACTAGTGAGGACCTTTTCCATCATTGGCCATCTTATTGTGCCACCGAAGCTTTTGTTGACCACTTGATTACCGGCTATGCAGTGACATTCCTTGGTAAACACACTTCATAATTTGTCCATCTTCCATCCTAATATGTCCTTGTCCTTATCAAGAAAGCATCTGAAACCAAACCAGTGCAGATGGTGGAGATTGCTGGGTTTGGCTACAACTAACCTAATTTTTTGTCTTGTCCAACCACTTAATATGGAGCAGCTGATGAAGACTATGACAATAAAAAACTTCAATCTGCCACTCTTCCTCAGACTTCATATTTCACTGCCGTATACAGTAGTGTAGACATGTGTGGCTGTTCCTCCTCCGTAGGTCTCGCAGGGAGGCCACTCCCCCTTGCTCTCTGGCCTCTGGCAAGACCAGGTTTACTGGGGGATTAGCAATCTCAGAGGGCCTGGCTCTCTAAGCAGGGTCAGGCAGCAAGTAATCCAGGGCTCTGGCCTCAGGCAGGACAGAGCAACAAGCTCAGGCCCTCAGGTGAGGCAGAGCACCAAGCAGTCTAAACGCTCAAGCCCTCAGGCAGGGTGAAGCGCCAAACAGTCTGACATCTTAGCTCTGGCAGACGGCAGACAAACACAGGCCTTTTGTCCTAAAGTGGGGAGGCTGCCACCCCAGGCGTGGGGTTGGTAGCAGGGGGTAGGGGGACTCAGGCCCACCCTACTCCACTGAGTCCCAGACCAGGGCCCTAACAGTGGCGGAGTGTTCTGCCACTTCATCAGCGGGGATCCAACCAAAACACGCTGACCTGGATTCAGGCAACAACCCAACCAGACTATAGTCTAGTGTCCCTGGGATACTTCCTACGACCCCTTCATTTGGTACCTCGACTCCATGAGTGTCCTCTGTCTCTCCGGGGTAGATAGCCAACGGCAGTCCCAGCAGCTCCACAGAGCCCTGGTTGGCCAGTGACTCTGGCAACTCCTCAGCCCTACAGGGATCCTCTTCAGGCTCCAGCCCCAGCAGCAAGCGATAGATGACTGTCTCCTCCAGTAGCTCCAGTCCAACTAAGATGCAGGGCCTGCCTTTTATACTTCCTGTCCCACCGCTCTGCTTCCGGTGGGGCGGGCGTGGGTGTCCTGGCTCTGCCCACCAGGGAGCGGGCAGGGGATCCTCCCCTCAGGTTCTGAGGGAGGCTACTCCCCCTTGCTACACCCCTCCCCCCTCAAGTTCAGCGCCCAATCATTGGGACTAGTCAGGTCTCCTTCCACCAAAAGGTTGGAGGACAAGGTGCTGATTGGCAGGGCTGCTGATGGGTGGGAGGCACTGAGAGCAGGGAGGGTGGGGGCTGCTGACATATTACTGTGGCTCTTTGGCAATGTACATTGGTAAATTCTGGCTCCTTCTCAGGCTCAGGTTGGCCACCCCTGGTCTAGAGGTTCAGGCCCTCAAGCAGGGCAGAGCACCAGTCTAGAGGCTCAGGCGGGGGTGGGCGGGGATTCCACCCCGTCAATCTCAGAGGAAGGCCATGCCCCCTTGCTACAGTTGGTATAACTGTGGTTCTTCAGATCTGCAGCTTTGTAGCAACTTTGATGTCACAACATCCCCACAAAGGCTGCTGAAGGGCCCAAAACATGTCAGCAGATGCTGCTATACAAGCATCCAAATCTTTTGAGCAATCTCCAGGACTGTCTATGATGCTTCCCAAGTATTTAAGCAGGTGGCAACTGTTAATGTCCTGTCTGGACATATTAATACGGAGCTGGTCATAATCTGGAGCTGGAGGCTATTTGATGGTAATGGCCAGGGACTTAATTGTACTTGGATTAATAATCAGCCTAACGTATGCTGCACTTCTTGTCTTGCGTCAGCAGCAGCAATTCACCAAACTGAGCCAACAAGACAATGACATGGGAATATTCGAGATCTTGAAGCAGAATGGTGTTCAGCTCAACACCACCGACAGTTGACTGCTCAAGCTTATCCATCAACCAATCAATGAAGATATTGAAGAAAGGTGGTGACATAGTGCGTGCAGCCTTGCCGCTAACTGTGGGGATAGGAAACCATGTTCTGTATTTGCCATTGACTCAAACATGGCTTTCTGTTCCATTATAGAGCGCTTCTGTCAATGACAGTATCTTCCTAGGGATGCCATGTCACCTCATCAGATTCCACAGACTTGCTTGTTGCACTGTATCAAAGGCCAGATGAAAGTCTATAAAAAGTTCTGTGAGCAGCTTATTAAATTCAGTCATCTAATCAATATATGTCTACTACTGCAATGGATACATACATAGAAAGACATATAATATTAACTCTATATTTACAGTTAACTCTGCTACAATATGGATTTACTAGCTGGATTCTCAATATGGATTTACAAGGTGAACAAATGCCACAATATATTGCCAATAAGTACAGATGAGCTTATTGACCTTGCTGCAGCAACTAGAATATTTTCTCCTTCATTTACTTGAAAGCATACTAGTTTAATATATTATAGACATAAAAGAAAACTAGTATGAGCATCAAATGAACTAGGGACGATGTCTATATGCACACACAAAAATGTGAATGCAACCTTAAGGATGCACTGTTGAAATAAAAGTCAGGAAACACAAAAATTAAAGACCAATAACTTTCATTCTGCTACACTGAAAGTTCTGTGTTCTGTTATATATATGCATGGCACTGAGTAATCCATGCTATACAAATTAAATTCTGTGGTAAGACCTCTGACTGATGTGATGCATCAGTGCAAAGGAGTTGTATTGAATTTTATACACTTGTTTGAATACTAATAAAAACCCTCTACATTTATATTTTTTTCTATGCATTTCAGTCTGCTGTCTAACTTCCCATTTGCTTTAGGATTACATGGTAGAGCCTTTCCTGGTGTCTGTGTCCCTTAATTCACTCACCTGTCTACTGCAAATTGGTGGGAAGTCAGCCACAGGTAGGGGCAGGAGGTAGAAGACTCAACAATCATTAGTCAAGAGGATTGAGATAGTCTGCAGGGGGCATATAGACAAATCTTGTGTAAGTTTGTTCCAGGCTGATTATTTTTTACTTTGAAGATTATGCCAGCCTGAAGTTTCAGCAGTCCTGGTCTAGCTGCCTGGGAAACTCCTTCTCATGGCTCAGCTGTTAAACTTGTTTGCCCATGAGTACAGCCACTGAAAACAGCTGAAATTCCCCCTTGTGTTGGGGAGAGAGGCAGCAAGCCCAAAATGGTAGTTTGCTGCATGAAAATCAAGAAAATTACCATCACTCACAATAAATAAATAAACTCTGTGGCTTGGATTATGATGATTGCTGCAGCAACTGGCCCAAGAAAGGGAAATTCTGTGAATGATTTTGTAACCACAGAATTTACAAAGCCATGTATATATTGAAAACAATTAGTAATATATTAAGCTATAGGTTGAACAAGAAAAACAGGAATAGAAAATACTACATATATTCAATATAACGAAATGAATGTCTTAGGATTCTTAACTTTTGTATTTCCTGATTTTTATTTTTTTTAAACTGCGCAACATTCATCATAAAAATGTAGGCTGAAAAGAACTTCAGGAGGTCATCTAGATTACTTACACCATCCCTGGCAGGTGTTTATCTAATCTATTGTTAAAAACCTCTAGAACAGTGGTCACTACCCGGTCGATTGTGATCGACTGGTCGATCCTAGAGGATCTCCCAGTCGATCGTGATCTCCGGTGGTGCAGTGTGGCTGCTGTTAAGGCAGGCTCCCTGCCTATCCCGGCCCCATGCTGCTTCCGGAACTGGCCAGCACAGCCCCGGGGGCGGGAGGCAGGAGTCTCCTTCCGCACATTGCTCCTGCCTGCAAGCATCGCCCCTGCAGCTCCCATTGGCCGGGAGAGCTGCGGGGTCACTGCTTACAGAGAGGGGCAGCGCACTGAGCCATGTGCCTCCCGCCCCCCCAGGGGCTGCAGGGGCATGTTGGCCCCTTCCAGGAGTGGTGTGGGGCCTGCCTTAGCCTCATGCCCACCGCCAACCAGGAGCCACTGGAGGTAAGTGTTGTCAGGTGGGATCCCACACCCCAACCCCCAGCCCTGAGTCCCCTCCTGGAGCCAGCTTTCCATACCCCCTCCTGAACCCCGAATCCCCTCCTGCACCCCGAACCCCATCCTGAGCCCCATCCCAGAGTGAGCACCCCAACGCCCATCCTGCACCCCAACCCCCAGCCCTGAGCCCCCTCTCAGAGCCAGCACCCCATATCCTCTCCTGTACATCCTCCTGCACCCCAACTGTCTGCCCCAGCCCTGAGCCCCCTCCCAGAGCCAGCACCCCAGACTCCCTCCTACACCCCAACCTCCTGTCCCAGCCCTGACCCCCCTCCCAGAGCCAGCACCCTGTGCCCCCTCCTGTACTTAACACTCTGCCCCAGCCTGGAGCCCCCTCCTGCACCCAAACTCCCTCCTAGAGCTTGCACCCCTCACCCCCTCTTGCACCACAACCCCCTGCCCCAGGCTCAGTGCAGTGCCCCCTCCCACACTGCAAACCTCTTGGCCCCACCCAAAGCCCACACCCCCTCCCGAACCCCAACCCCCTACCCCGGCCTGGTGAAAGTGAGTGAGGGTGGGGGAGAGTGAGCGACGGAGAGAGGGGGGATGGAGTGAGCAGGGCGGGGCTTTGGGGAAGGGGTGTGGCCTCGGGGAAGGGGCAGGGTAGATCCTGGGTTGCCTTAAGATTCAAAAAGCAATCTTGGGTGTAAAAAGGTTGGAGACCACTGCTCTAGAGACAGGGATTCCGCAACCTGTCTAGGTACCTGTTCCAGTGCTTAACTATCCTTATAGTTAGAAAGTTTTCCTAATATCTAATCTAAATCTCCCTTGCTGCAGATTAAGCCCATTACTTCTCGTCCTGCCTTCAGTGGACATGGAGAACAGTCTATCACCATCCTCTTTATAACAGCTTTAAACATATTTGAAGACTGATTTCAGGTTACCTCTGAGTCATCTTTTCTCAAGACTAAACATGCCCATTTTTAAAAAAAACTTTTCCTCATAGCTCAGGTTTTCTAAACCTTTTACCACTTTTGTTGCACTACTTTGGACTCCCTCCAATTTGTCTACCACTTTCTTAAGTGTGGCACCCAAAACTAGACACAATACTGTAGCTGAGGCCCCACCAGTGCTGAGTAGATTGGAACAATTGCCTTGTGTGTCTTACAGATGACCTTCCTGTTAATATATTCCACAATTATATTGGCCTTTTTTCACAACTGCATTACAATGTTGGCTCATAGTCAACCCATTATCTGCTACAACCCCCAAATCCTTTCTAGAAGAACTGCTGCCTAGTCATTTACTACGCACATTGTATTTGTGCATTTGATTTGTTTCCCTATGTGTAGTACTTTACACTTGTCTTTATTGATTTTAATCTAGGAGTTTTCAGATCAACTTCCCAATTTATCAAGGCCATTTTGAATTCTATTCATGTTTTCCAACGTGCTTGCAACCCCTCCCAGGGTCATCAGCAAAGGTTATTTAGGTGTACTTTTCACTCCATTATCCAAGTCCAAATATTGAAAATACTGAATAATACTGGACCCAGGATCCCACTAGATACATCCTCCCAGTTTGACAGTGAACTACTCTGAGTATAGTTGTTCACTCAGTTGGGCACCCATCTTCTAGTAATTTCATCTGGACCTCATTTCCCTAGTTTATTTATGAGAATGTCACATAGGAGTGTCAAAAGCTTTACTAAAATCAAGATGTGTTATGTTTAGTGCTTGATGGATGTTTTAGGATTCTTAACTTTTTCATTTCCTGATTTTTTTTTAAACTAAGCAACGTTAATCATGAAAATTTAGAGCTGAAAGGGACCTCAGGAGGTCATCTAGCATATCTATGCCATCCCTATTCTTTATCTAACCTATTCTTTAAAACCTCCAGTGACAGGGATTCCACAACCTCCCTTGGTAACTGTTCCAGTGCCTAACTATCCTTATAGCTAGAAAGTTTTTCCTAATATCTAACCTAAATCTCCCTTGCTGCAGATTATGCCCATTACTTCTCTTAAGCCCCCATCCAGTAGGTCAGTAACCCTGTCAGAGAAGGAAATTAGGTTGGTTTGACATGATTTGTTCTTGACAAATCCATGCTGGCTATTACTTTATCACTGTATTATCCTCCAATATGTTAATGCATTAACATAATTTTTTGCATTTAATTTCCTTAGGTCTTTTAAAATGTTTTAGAGAAAATAGAAATCACATGAATGTTCACTTCCTGGAGACATACGTACCTCTCTTGTAAATGCCATAGGAGTGTCTTTATTAAGCACATACTCCATGAAACGTACCATTTATCCATGAGCTTTTCCAGGGGACTGTCAGATTTAAAAAAATTATATTAAAACAAATTTTTACTTATGGATTCAATCATGTCATGAGATATATGCCTCCAGTGCAATGCTGAATGACCTCAGTGTCCACTGAAGATAATGGAAATGACAACCAGTCAGTGGTCTCGGTAAATTTAATGATCAAATATCCATGTGAGAGTTACAGACAGAAGGAAAAAAAAAAGTTACCTCCCACTGCGTCATCCTTGAAATGACAAGAAAAACCACTTTAAGCTAATAGTAATGGCTGCCTAAGCCGTATAACATTTTGGATCTATTGGAACTATGACTATGTTACAACCCAAAAGTATCATGCTGTTGAGGCACAAAGGGGTAATAATCATACATTTTCTTTGATCAGGAGACCGAACATATAGGTAGGTTTGTCTCTGTGTGCAGACGAGGGGAGAATGAGAACTGTAACCCCGATTTCCAAGAAAGAACTACAGCTGAATAGCTTTATACGACTACTAATAGCTGAAAGCCTGTACTGTCGCAAGGGTGTGACAGTTGGGCCATGTAACCCATGATCTGTGCACTCTCCTTTATACAACCAATGAAATTATCCCATGCAAATTAGCTGTGGATGATTGGTTGAGTTACCTTTGATATCACAATGGTCTAGGACTGTTGGTATGGCATAGATAAATGCCATACTGTAGCTGTTCACTTCGTAGGTGTACTTTCTAAAGTCAAAATGGTTGAGAACTGTGGTGTTTAGATGTTGCTCGTAATTATCAGAATTGGGAGCACTGCCTGTTGGAAGTCTGAAAGGACAGGAAACAGGAATGGGGGGGAGGAGTTGAGAGGCTGGGAGAAAGCTACAGAGGGTGCAGCAGCAGCTTGGTAAAGAGGTTTCCACTTTGAAAATAAAGTCCTGTTGAAGCTTGTTACTACCTTGCCTGGTTGATACAACAAGAACTTAAAAATCAGATGGTAACAGACCACAGTCCCAGAGATAATTGAAAATGGTGATACTCTAAACAAAAAGATTTCTCAACCATGTTTGTAGCTGTTTTCATTGCTTCACACTGACTGTAGAGGCATTCTAGGCTACATAGTGATAATCCTGGAGTCTTCTTATATCGATGAAGGGGGAGAAGAACCACAGATAACTTTCCATGAAAGCACATTCTGTATACAGTTAGCTATTAGAACAAACAAACAAAAAACCTACAGAATACAGGAAGAAGATATCAAAAATCTAGCAAGCATAAATGTAATTTTTAAAACACACCACACACTAAACTGTACAAATTATTTGTATGCCTCAATTTTCTAACAGCTGTCACTGGTAATTTGACACCTGGTACTTTGACACCTATGTTAGATCATGAGAGTACCTAATTTCCTAATAGCTGTCACTGGTAATTTGACACCTATGCTAGATCATGAAGGTACCAATGGGAATAAATTCAGTTTGATAGACTGCTAGTCTCTGATCCCTAATGAGAAGATGGAGTTGTTCTCTTCATACCTAAAAAGTACAGATTAGAAAAGGATGGTATGTCAGTGGTTCTCAACCAGGGGTACACGTACCCATTGGGGTACACAGAGGTCTTTCAGAGGGTACATCAATTCATTTAGATATTTGCCTAGTTTTACAACAGGCTACATAAAAAGCACTAGTGAAGTCAGTACAAACTAAAATTTCATACAATGACTTATTTATATTGCTCTACGTACTACACACTGAAATGTACAGTAAGTACAATATTTACATTCCAATTGATTTGTTCTATAATTATATGGTAAAAATGAGAACATAAGCAAGTTTTCAGTAATAGTGTGCTGTGACACTTCTGTATTTTTGTGTGCCTTTTTGAGTACTGCACTAAGCAAGTAGTTTTTAAGTAAGTTTTGGGGTATGCAAGACAAATCAGACTCCTGAAAGAGATACAGTAGTCTGGGCATCATACAGTGGTCTAATGATTAAAAAATATTGGTCCACTATGGCAATGTACATATTGACAATCTTCTGGATCATTTCGCACACATATTAAGTGAAGAGGAAGATGAGAGTGCTCTTCGTCAGTAGTTGCCTCTAAAAGTACACTGAAATTCCATCAGATCCACAACAAAAGATATTGTACATACAGCTTTATCAAAGTTTTTAACTCTATTGCCACTTGTCTTTCAGAACATATCGCTTTTGGTGGAAATATTGCTCTCCTTGTTCTGTAGAACTGCAGTGGCAGAATGTGGGTATTCCCCAACAAACTTTAAACCAAGCCAGGCGACCAGCTTGGCTTAACAGTGAAATCCTTGCTGATCTTAAACACAAAAAAGAAGCTTACAAGAAGTGGAAGATTGGACAAATGACCAGGGAATAGTATAAAAATATTGCTTGGGCATGCAGGAGTGAAATCAGGAAGGCCAAATCACACCTGGAGTTGCAGCTAGCAAGAGATGTTAAGAGTAACAAGAAGGGTTTCTTCAGCTATGTTAGCAACAAGAAGAAAGTCAAGGAAAGTGTGGGCCCCTTATTGAATGAAGGAGGCAACCTAGTGACAGAGGAAGTGGAAAAAGCTAATGTACTCAATGCTTTTTTTGCCTCTGTCTTCACGAACAAGGTCAGCTCCCAGACTACTGCATTGGGCAGCACAGCATGGGGAGGAGGTGACCAGCCCTCTGTGGAGAAAGAAGTGGTTCGGAACTACTTAGAAAAGCTGGACGAGCACAAGTCCATGGAGCCGGATGCGCTGCATCTGAGAGTGCTAAAGGAGTTGGCGGATGTGATTGCAGAGCCATTGGCCATTATCTTTGAAAACTCATGGCGATCGGGGGAAGTCCCGGACGACTGGAAAAAGGCTAATGTAGTGCCCATCTTTTAAAAAGGGAAGGAGGAGGATCCTGGGAACTAAAGGGCAGTCAGCCTCACCTCAGTCCCTGGAAAAATCATGGAGCAGGTCCTCAAGGAATCAATTCTGAAGCACTTAGAGGAGAGGAAAGTGATCAGGAACAGTCACCAAGGGCGAGTCATACCTGACTAATCTAATTGCCTTCTATGACGAGATAACTGGCTCTGTGGATGAGGGGAAAGCAGTGGACGTGTTGTTCCTTGACTTTAGCAAAGCTTTTGACATGGTCTCCCACAGTATTCTTGCCAGCAAGTTAAAGAAGTATGGGCTGGATGAATGGACTATAAGGTGGATAGAAAGCTGGCTAGATTGTCGGGCTCAACAGGTAGTCATCAATGGCTCCATGTCTAGTTGGCAGCTGGTATCAAGTGGAGTGCCCCAAGGGTCGGTCCTTGGGCCGCTTTTGTTCAATATCTTCATAAATGATCTGGAGGATGGTGTAGATTGCACCCTCAGTAAGTTTGCAGATGACACTACACTGGGAGGAGTGGTAGATACGCTGGAGGGTAGGGAGAGGATACAGAGGGCCGTAGACAAATTAGAGGATTGGGCCAAAAGAAATCTGATGAGGTTCAACAAGGACAAGTGCAGAATCCTGCACTTAGGACGGAAGAATCCCATGCACCGCTACAGACTAGGGACCGAATGGCTTGGCAGCAGTTCTGCGGAAAAGGACCTAGGGGTTACAGTGGATGAGAAGCTGGATATGAGTCAACAGTGTGCCCTTGTTGCCAAGAAGGCCAATGGTATTTTGGGATGTGTAAGTAGGGGCATTGCCAACAGATCGAGGGACGTGATTGTTCCCCTCTATTTGACATTGGTGAGGCCTCATCTGGAGTACTGTGTCCAGTTTTGGGCCCCACACTACAAGAAGGATGTGGAAAAATTGGAAAGAGTCCAGCGGAGGGCAACAAAAATGATTAGGGGACTGGAACACATGACTTATGAGGAGAGGCTGAGGGAACTGGGATTGTTTAGTCTGCAGAAGAGAAGAATGAGGGGGGATTTGATAGCTGCTTTCAACTACCTGAAAGGGGGTTCCAAAGAGGATGGATCTAGACTGTTCTCAGTGCTACCAGATGACAGAACAAGGAGTAATGGTCTCAAGTTGCAGTGGGGGAGGTTTAGGTTGGATATTAGGAAAAACTTTTTCACTAGGAGGGTGGTGAAACACTGGAATGCGTTACCTAGGGAGGTGGTAGAATCTCCTTCCTTAGAAGTTTTTAAGGTCAGGCTTGACAAAGCCCTGGCTGGGATGATTTAGTTGGGGATTGGTCCTGCTTTGAGCAGGGGGTTGGACTAGATGACCTCCTGAGGTCCCTTCCAACCCTGATATTCTATGATTCTATAAGCCCACATACACGTATGCAGAAAATCACACTTCATGACTTAATGTAGATATTAGTGAATGGCCCAAGCGTAGATGCTTTCGAGCTCTACCATGCTATTTGCTATTGGATGGAAGGAGAAATAGGAATAAAATATTAAAACAAACCAAAACATAGACTGTAAACTTTGAGCGATATTTGAATTTTTCATGGTGATATGATGTAAAATGAATTGATACAGAAACAATAATAAGAGCTGAAAAATCTTCCCTTTTGGCAATTTTTTTCACTGAATTGCCTCACTCTAATTACAGGTTTCAGAGTAGCAGCCGTGTTAGTCTGTATTCGCAAAAAGAAAAGGAGTACTTGTGGCACCTTAGAGACTAACCAATTTATTTGAGCATAAGCTTTCGTGAGCTACATCGTGAGGTGCATCCGATGAAGTGAGCTGTAGCTCACGAAAGCTTATGCTCAAATAAATTGGTTAGTCTCTAAGGTGCCACAAGTACTCCAATTACAGCCCTTTTGCAAGAAACTTAAAACACCTGGGAACATGTCCTTTGGCCATAATGTTGTTCCCTATGCTTTGATTCCTAGTATATCAGTTATACATTTGGAGTGTCTATAAAGTATTTTATAACTTTTTAGCCATAATGAAACACTTTTAAAAACAGGTGTTGAACTTAAAAATGATGATAAATTTGTTACTTATGGTGCAAAAAACCAAAATACACATCTCACATTTCAGTCAATTGTCACTTCAAGCTGAACCCACCAATTTTAATTTGATGACAAATCTGTGAAGTGGGAAAGTATCACTCACTTCTGGGGGAGGTGGAGAGAGAGAGAGAGAGAGAGAGAAAGCTCTCCCAGAGCTTGGAAGAACAGACTTCAAGTCTGACGTGTTCTAAGTGCTATTTAAATTCCCATGCAATTCACTACCC
Source organism: Lepidochelys kempii (assembly GCF_965140285.1). Lineage (NCBI taxonomy): Eukaryota > Metazoa > Chordata > Testudines > Cheloniidae > Lepidochelys > Lepidochelys kempii. The sequence continues at coordinate 100,286,744 of NC_136380.1, forward strand.
TTATTATTGACTACAGCCATGAACCCCAAACATAGGAGACAGGCAGGGAAGAGGAAATGAACATTCCCCCACCCCCCTTTTTAAATAAAGTAGCAGAGACTCTATTAAACCACACTGAAGACACAAAATCCAAATCTCTAACGTGACAAACCCCAATGTTTTCCACTGCTCCACACACTAATCACTATGGGCATGTTGACAACTACAAAGTTAAGTCAGCATAATTGAAATCAACATCCAGCTGCTGCTGCAGTAATTACGTCAGTCACGCGTGTCCACACCATGCTCATTGTGTTGGTGGAGTGCATCCTCACTAGCAGCGCTTGCATCAATGCACCGTGGGTAGCTATCTCATAGTGCAGCTCGCCTCAGGGGGTTTTGGGAAGGGTTTGCAATGCCTCATGGGACCAAAACATTGTTGCAGCGGTAAATGGGAACATGGCTTTGACCTCTCATGAAGCAGTTTTCTCCCTCACTCCCTCCACTGATTTCAACGGCAAACAGCCCATACTTTTTCACGCCTTTTTTCAAAAGGCTGGCTTAGCCATGTGTATGCCAAAGCCCAAGAAGCATTGACCCTGCTCAGCTGTGCACTTTTGTTGTGAGCATTACAAACACTTCATGCCTTATCCTGCAGTATTTCCAAAGCTGAGACAGGAGCCGCCACATGGAACATTGCAATGGCCTTCAAGCAGCCCAGCTGCAAGCCATACAACGAAACAATTCCCGGTTGCTGCTGGCAGTCATGCAGCAACTGAACATGGTGAAGTGCCGTTTCTGACCCCGAGAAACAAGCACAGACTGGTGGGATTGCATCGTTATGCAGCTATGGGATGATAAGCAGTGGCTGCAGAACTGTCGAATGCGGAAGACCACTTTCCAGGAACTGTGTGCAGAGCTTTCCCCAGCCCTGAAGCAGAGCAACACTAAAATGGGACCTGCTCTGACAATGGAGAAGCGAGTGACAATCACGTGTGGAAGCTTGCAATGCCAGACTACCATCAGTCAGTGGGGAATCATTTTGGAGTTGGTAAATCCACCACAGAAGCTGTTGTGATCAAAGTGAGGAGTTCCATTAAATGACTTCTGCTAAGAAGGGTAGTGATTCTGGGCAATGTGCAGGACATAGTAGATGGTTTTGCCATGATGGGGTTCCCTAACTGCAGCGGGATGATAGATGACATGCATATCCCTATCTTGGCACAAAACCACTTTGTCAAAGAGTACATAAATTGAAAGGGATACTTTTCAATGGTGTTGCAAGCGCTGGTGGATCACCCCGGGTGCTTCACTGACATGAATGTGGGATGGTTGAGAAAGGTGCATGATGTGTGCACATTTAAGAACACAGGTCTGTTCAGAAAGCTGCAAGCAGGGACTTTCTTTTCCAATTGCAAAATAACCACTGATGACACTGAAATGCCAATAGTGATCCTGGGAGACCCCTTGCATCCATGGCTCATGGAGCTGTATACCAGACACCTGGACAGTAGTAAAGAGTTTCCAACAATAGGCTGAGCAAGTACAGAATGGTGGTGGAATGTGCCTTTGGATGTTTAAAGGGTCACTGGCGCAGTCTGCTTACTAGGTTTGACCTCAGTGAAACCAATATCTGCATTGTTATCAGTGCCTGCTGTGTGCTCCATAATATCTTTGAGGCAAAGGAAGAGAGGTATCCACTGGGGTGGGGCGTGGAGGCGGATAAGTTATCTGCTTATTTTGAGCAGCCAGATACCAAGGCAATAAGAAGAATCTGGTGAGAAGCACTGCGTCTTCGGGAGGCTTTGAAAACCCCTTTCATTAATGACCTGCAGTAATGTGTGCTGCTTATCTGAATTGTGTCTTCCCATAGCATCCCACCATTGCATCAGTTTCCCTGTCCCGCCCCTAACCCCCTTAACTCCCCATGCTAGGAATAAATAAATTCTCAAAACATTAACATTTATTGCACAAACATAAAGAAACTGAAAGATAAATAAAGATAATAAAAAATGTAACCTTGGACAAATGGTGTGATAAAACTGAGAGGGGAGAAACCAAGTTAGCTTGTCTGTAAAAGCACAGTAGTCTTGCTCATCCAAGGTCATCTAATGGCTGCTTTCTGTTCTTAATTTCCTCCCCTGGTGATGAGTGGAAGGGATACTGCACTTCCTCCCCCGCCTCCTGGAACGTTTTGGGAGGGAGATTACAGTGATGTTTGCAGTCATTCTGCAGGGGCTGCAGAGGGAGTCTAGCCTCAAGCTGTTTCTCCCGAAGCTCAGACACCTCAACATGTCTGGTTGCTCCTTCATAATTGGCAGCATCTCATCCTGCATGCCACACTCATGCTCCTAGGCTGCTCTCCATGTCCATGTCCAGTTTTATAGACAGTGAAATCCTCCAAGCTTTTTTGCTCCATGTCCGCTGTCCCAAAGGTGTTTATTATCTCATTGAACATGTCATCACATATTCGGTTTGTCTGTCTTCTAACCTGGGAAAGTCTCTCCGCCAGTGTGTAGGATGAGTTGAAGGCCAAGATTTCCACTGTAAGGCATGCAAAGCACAAGGCAACCACAGTTGCTATTTAAAAATCACTCCCTTTATTCCATTGAAGTGCAAGCCAGAACATAATCAGAATCCCTAGCTATTCAATGAACCAGTTTGCTCTTCCAGCCATGGCCCAGTGGCATGGGCGACAGGACTTGTGCTGCAACTTGTGGCAGCCTGTGTTGAGAGCACAGGTAGACAGGTGGACAATGCTCCCTCCCCTTAGCAACAAGGATGGTGTATGGAGACCAGAGACCAGCGCTGAGGCTCCCAAAGTGCGGTCTTTGTCCAAGGTGGCTCCATGGGGTGTGTGTTGCAGGTGCAGGAGAATGAAGGACCCCTGACTTCCCTTAACACTGCTGGTCGTAGTTGCCCTGGACTTGCAGATTCTTAGGTCAGTGCCGATACCTGCCACTCAAGCTACCACCACATTAGAGAAACCATGGTTGAGGGACCCAGAACACAGCATGGGTGGGGGATCAAATGCTCTATTGTTTGCGGTACAAGCACTTGTAGTGAAAACTACCACTATTTTCCCTAGGTGACCCTATGTGATATCAGTCTCCTGTATCTGGGTACAGACCTGGTCCTTATGCAGCTATGCTGTGTGCTGCAATGATGCCAGCAGAATTAATACTGGAGTAGCATGGGAAATTGTCCTACCATGGTGGAAGAAATAAGGCTACTCTCCCCAGAAACGTTCTGCAAAGTATTGCAGAGTACCTCCATGAAAGTTTCCTGGAGATCTCCATGGAGGATTCCTGGGCCATCCCTGTGCACATGAACAGTCTTTTCCAGGGGACACCCTCTGCATAGCTGGAGTGGCCACTGGTAATCAGATAATCACTGCACCTCACTTTTTCTTCATATTAACAATAAAATATAAGAACATGTAACCCCTAGAGTTTGACTGGAATTTCATACTCACCTGAGTGCCTTCCACAGCATCAGACTCAGCCATGATGCTGTCCTGCAACTGGCTGGACTGCTCCGAGGTTAAAAATAGCTCCTAGCTCTTGGGGAGAATGGATTCCCTGACTCGCCTGTCTCCCATTCTCCTCCTTCAAAACCTCCTTCTTGTTGTTGCCTGAGGTGGTCTGGGACTCCGACTCCGGTGAGGTAGCCATGCCGCGTGGTGGGGGTCACCGCTGAGAACTGCATGCAGCTCATTGTAGAAGTGGCATATCTGTGGTGCAGAACCAGAATGACCGTTCACCACCCTTGCTTTCTGGTATGCCTGCTGAAGTTCTTTGATTCTCATGCAGCACTACTGCGTGTCCTTTTCCCCCATGCCCCAAGTGATCTTCTATTATATGTCAACATTTCTCCAGCTGGCTTGGAGCTTTGCCTGAACAGACTCTTCTTCCCACAGACCAATAAGATCTTCCTGTGAACTCCAGGCTGGAGTGTGTTTGGGGTGTTGAATTGCCATGATGAGCTGGGCTGGCGAGCTCTCCACGCTGATCAACAAGAAATGGAAATTCAAAAGTTCCTGGGGCTTTAACAGGGGAGGGACTGTTTCCTGTACACCTGGCTGCTGTAGAGCGGAGTTGAAAAGGATCACAAGAGCAGTCACAGTGGAGCATTGTGGGACACCTCCTGGAGGCCAATTCAGTTGGCTTAACCAATGCCGCGTCTACACTGCTTCTCTGTCGACCCATCAACATCGAATTAAGTGTTATGGCTCTTGTGGAGGTTATAGGCCTGGAATTTAACTCATCCCCACACTAAACTAGCCTTGACCAGCCTTGGGTGAAACTCAGCGATTTCACCATTGAAATTAAGAAAAAAATGCTCTGTTCCTGCTAAGGCACCCTCACCTCAGGAATGCCCCTAACAAGATATAACACCCAGGGTTGTAAAGTAGAGACACCCAGGCACTGGAAAGTTTTAGGGAGGTTACAGAGGGACCCAACAAATGGTAGAATAGATAAGCTTTGACCAGCAAATTTAGGTTGACCATCTGCACAAATAATAAGGTCATAAATAAGTTCCAATTTGGGCATGAAAGATAAAGTGTAAAAAACTTAGGCAGGAAGGAGGATACATAGGTGCCAGTGTGTAATTGGTTAAATTTTTTGTTATTTAGGGGGACAGAATAATCTGATAGTTTTAGTGCATTTGAAGGAGGTAGCTAGTTTTATCCATATAACATGGGTAAGTGAAAAATAATACTCTTTGGGAACCATCTCCGGACTGCAGTTCAACATCAAGCTGCTAGAATTCTCACTCCTCTGTACGAGCACAATGTGTGGAGCCTGACTGGCTATCAGGTGAAATGTGTCTGTATATTGGGAGTGGTGAGCATAATAGATTTGCTTGACATATATATTCTGTATGTGTTGCTCATAAATAGATGTTTAAAGCACAGTTGTGTAAGGCTCTTTCCCTGGGAAAAGGTCCCGCAGAGTTCTGAGCACTGTGGGCAGGGGTGGGTACTTAAAATTGACCAGGTTTCTTCCTGAGCCTTGTGGGTAAGGGTAGTTGTCTTACACTCTGAGCCCTCAGAAGAGGGTGCCTAAATTAACCTGGTCATGCCTTCAGCCCTTGGTAGGGTACAGGCAGAGTGCCGTAGATTCTGCGGGTAACAAGATGGAGTAATTAAGTCAACGTAACAATTGAGTTATGTCGGCGGAATGGACTTGGTATTGTGGACACATATATTATTAGGTCAACGTAAGGCAGCTTCTGTCGACCTAAGTTTGTAGTGTAGACAAGCCCTATAAAACCACCTTCCTCTTCCACAGCCAGGAATAGTATTCAGCATTCCTGTCACCAATATTCTACTACTGACTAGTAAACAGTTTTTAACAGTGAGTTACACGTATGTGTCAAGTCCTTCTCCAGTGGCTGGTCTACAAAGGACCTAGCAAATACTTCTACACCTCAAAAATAATAAGGATCTAAGCTAAGGATCTGAAGGTCAAAGGCTTCAGATCCTGCTGCTGATCTGTGTGGGAAGATGGTATAGTTGAATATGATTCGTATGGTGAGAAGATCACTTTGAAAAAAAACTCTGAGAAATCTGTGAAACACCAAAATACACATTTCAGTCATTGTCACACATTTTGCTTGTTTAAGCCACTGTTCAGTGTGTGTTGTGTTCCCCTTTGTGCCCAGTACACAGAGGATACATATAAGTCTGTGCTAGCTCTCTGCTTGAGACCCAGATTCTTTAGCACAAGCTAAAATGATTTTTAGCTTTGGAAATCGTAGTTTCAATCCCTGGTGCTGGCCATCACACTTGCAGGTGCCCCACATTGGCATGTTGAGAAATGTACTTTATATTGAGAGATTTGGGGCACACAGGAAGGGGCAGCGCATTGGCAAAGCTGCTGGTGTAAAGCAGGCAAGCTTTAGCTGCTCCTGGCTGTATCCAATTTCTGGAAGTCCATAAGAGACTACAGAGTGTTTCAGGAAGTGAGTGATGTTCCCTCCAACTGAGAGGTTATGTTGTCATTGCTAAACTTGGAGGATTGTTCTTGGTGCTCTTGTTTTAAATGGTGATAAAATGTTATAGACACACTGAGAATTTACTGAGGCAGGCCAACATTTCATTTCATAGTCAGGATCGGCTGTAGTAGTTTCTCTCTCTGATTCCCAGGGAGGCACAGCTCCCTTTCTCCCTGACTCTGAGGAGTTATCCACTGAGCTACCCCAACGCTTTATAAAAAAAAAAAAATTAGGAAATTAACAAACAAAAGCCATGTTTAGTGACAGTAAAGGTTGTAGCAGGGCACACCAACTCTATGCAGAACTTTACAAGCACAAACATAAGAATTTAAGGGGAAGACTTGTGCATACTTTTCTCCTTTCATGTTTCCCACAACACTATCAAAAACACCTGCCAATGCTCCATAAGGCTTTCTTTCATCTCCAACAGATACTTAAAAGCAATATCTACCCCAACTTTATCAAACTTGCACTCTAATGCAAAACCTAAACACTGACCTCCTCCCTGGTAAGGCAAAATAATGCCCCAAATGCCTGGAATGTGTGTCAGTCAGATGTGCTGATCTGTTGAGATAGCTGACATAAACCACATGAGATCACTGTTAGGATTTTGCATTAGAGTTTTAGTTCGAACACCAAGTTGAGAACCTTTGCTTCAGACAATCACAGGAGCAATAATATTTCCATTCAATTTCTGTGAGAGAATGATACCACAACTCAGACATGGAGACAACTATATTTCCTTGCTGGGCTCCACAATTGTCCACAATTGTGGACAAGTGATCCGAATTTTTGTCCTCTGCTTGACTCCCACCCAGTGAACATCCATGTAGAGAGCCTGCCTTTCATCTTTTTCCCTAATTTCCTAAAACTTCTGGCAGCAAGCTCAGTTACCATGGATTTCTGCCCTGTAGTTGTACAATACATCCTTTCTCCGTCACACCTTTTCCAACTGGGAATGAGTGTTTGAAACCATAGTGGGAGATGATCATGCTTTTTGAAGCATTAGCTCTGGCATGGATTTCTTCTCAGAAATCTGCTGTTCTTGGAGGGAATCAGAGGATTCGAGACAGCTGCTCACAGCATTCACCTGCACAAATGTTCCCCCACCTCCACACATGCGCAGAGCTCCAATCATATGGTGTTAGCACAGAGACTTTTATTTTTTTTAATCCTCTGTGATGTACAGCAGGGATAGCTGAACTGGCCCTTAGAGCTTAGATGTTTTAGTATTTACACTTGGTTCAAAAACATTGCATATGTAAGGGAAAAACAAGCTAGAAAATGTTCAGCTAGCCATGTTAGAAGGGTTAACAATATACTTTCTAATTACATTTTTTGGGGATACGGTAATTTAAATGTTTATTCTGAATCTACCAAATTGTTCACACTAGCTAAATATAATACGTAAATGATTAAATTTAAACTGACACATGGGCAGTGACAAACCCCTTTAAGCTTGTACTGAGTGGCTTAGCAGATAAGTACTAGCTTTCCTGTTCTGGGATCAATTCCAAGAGAAGTGTTAAGTCCAATAATTTCAGCCATCTAATTTAATTCCAAAGTGGACAATACTTTACATTTAAATAATGTAGAATATCTGCTTAATTCATATGTGATCATACAACACCACAAAACTCAAGAGAGAAAGATTATCTAGCTAGGCTTTTTAATAGTCTCCCATCACCAGGGTATCTACATGCAAAGTCTAAATTACCACTATGGCTTGGTCTACAATTGAAAATTTTACCTGTATAACTACGTTGGTTAGGGATATATGGGTGTTTTTTTTTATTTTATTTTTTTACTGAAACGGACCAGTATAGTTACTTCCTTTCCCATATGGGAATAGCTATGCTGGTACAAACCAATGAGGAGTCCGGTGGCACCTTAAAGACTAACAGATTTATTTGGGCATAAGCTTTTGTGGGTAAAAAACCCCACTTCTTCAGATGCATGGAGTGAAAATTACAGATGCAGGCATAAATATACTGACACATGAAGAGAAGGGAGTTACCTTACAAGTGGAGAATCAGTGTTAATAAGGCCAGTTCAGTCAGGGTGGATGTGGTCCACTCCCAATAGTTGATGAGGAGGTGTCAATACCAAGAGAGGGAAAATTGCTTTTGTAGTGAGCCAACCACTCCCAGTCCCTATTCAAGCCCACATTAATGATGCTAAGTTTGCAAACGCATTGTAGCTCTGCAGTTTCTCTTTGAAGTCTCTTTTTGAATTTTTTCTGTTGAAGGATGGCTACTTTTAAATCTGTTATTGAATGTCCAGGGAGATTGAAGTGTTCTCCTACTGGCTTTTGTATGTTACCATTCCTGATGTCTGATTTGTGTCCATTTATTCTTTTATGTATGTCCAGTCTCCAGTTTGGCCAATGAAACTGGCAGAGGGGCACTGCTGGCACATGATGGCATATATCACATTAGTAGATGTGTAGGTGAATGAGCCCCTGATGGTTTGGCTCATGTGGTTGTGTCCTCTGATGGTATCCCTAGAGTAGATATGGGGACAGAGTAGGCAACGGGGTTTGTTACAGGGATTGGTTTCTGGGTTAGTGTTTCTGTGGAGTGGTATGTAGTTGCTGGTGAGTATTTGCTTCAGGGTGAGGGGGCTGTCTGTAAGTGAGGACTGGCCTGCTTCCCAAGGTCTGTGAGAGTGAGGGATCATTTTCCAGGATAGGTTGTAGATCGTTGATGTTGTGCTGGAGAGGTTTTAGTTGGGGGCTATACGTCATGGTCGGTGGTGTTCTGTTATTTTCCTTGTTGGGCCTGTCCTGTAGTAGGGAACTTCGGACCAAATTCAGTTGTATCTTAGGGCTTGGCTGTAGACAACGGATCATGTGATGTGTCCTGGATGGAAGCTGGAGGCATGTAGGTAAGTATACCGGTCAGTAGGTTTCCGGTATAGGGAGGTGTTTATGTGTCCATCACTTATTTGCACTATAGTGTCCAGGAAGTGGATCTCTTGTGTGGACTGGTCCAGGCTGAGGTTGATGGTGGGGTGGAAATTGTTGAAATCCAGGAGGAATTCTTCAAGGGCCTCCTTCCCGTGGGTCCATATGACGAAGATGTCATCAATGTAGCGCAAGTAGAGGAGGGACGCTAGGGGACGAGAGATGAGGAAGCTTTGTTCTAAGTCAGCCATAAAAATGTTGGCATTTTGTGGGGCCATGCTGTTACCCATAGCAGTGCCACTGACTTGAAGGTGTAAGTTGTCCCCAGATCTGAAATGGTTGTGAGTGAGGATAAAGTCACAAAGCTCAGCCACCAGGTGTGCCATGGCCTCATCAGCGATACTGTTCCTGACAGCTCTGTAGTCTATCCTCACGTGGAATATTGGTGTAAAGAGCTTCTATATCCATGGTGGCCAGGATGGTGTTTTCAGGAAGATCACCAATGCATTGTAATTTTCTCAGGAAGTCGGTGGTGTCTCGAAGATAGCTAGGTAGCGTAGGATCTGAGGAGAGACTTCAAAACAGACTTCAAAGAGAAACTGCGGAGTTAAAATTCATTTGCAGATTTAACCCCATTAATTTGGGCTTGAATAGGGACTTGGAGTGACTGGCTCACTACAAAAGTAATTTTCCCTCTCTTGGTATTGACACGTCCTCATCAATTATTGGGAGTGGACCACATCCATCCTGACTGAATTGGCCTTATTAACACTGGTTCTCCACTTGTAAGGTAACTCCCTTCTCTTCATGTGTCAGTATATTTATGCCTGCATCTGTAATTTTCACTCCATGCATCTGAAGAAGTGGGGCTTTTTACCCACAAAAGCTTATGCCCAAATAAATCTGTTAGTCTTTAAGGTGCCACTGGACTCCTTATTGTTTTTGTGGATACCGACTAACACGGCTACCCCTCTGATACTTTATACCAATATAACTCTGGCCACACTAGGAGGACTACTAGTGGCACCTTAGAGACTAACCAATTTATTTGAGGTGCCACTAGTACTCCTTTTCTTTTTGCGAATACAGACTAACAAGGCTGCTACTCTGAAACTAGGAGGAATGTGCTGCTTTAACTATATAAGTATAGCCCTCAAAAGATAGTCCTCTTCCAGTTTCAGGTGAAATAATTTAGTATCCACTATATTTCTCTAAGGAAACTTCCACAGAGTTATTTTACACCATATATGTGTGTAGTTTTCTCTTGAGCAAAATGTGCTTCTTATATCTACTGATCTAAAGCCAAAAAAAGGATGGCATAATAATTCAGAAATAAAAGGTTTTTCATACAAGTGTGCTATAACATATTTTAAAGATTCAGTAATATGTTTACAGAATTACACAACAACCTTAAATAATGGCAAATGGGTCAAAAGGCAACTTGTGACACCTGGGGGAGTCTCTAGCTTTTAAGGCGGCAATATTGACCACTGTGGAGGAGTTTGGTATATTATGTGCCAGCACCATTACTAATGCTATTTCACTTTGCTTGTAGATTATAATAAATAAGGCCCCAATCAGCAAATCACTTAAGTACTTGCTTACGTCCATTCCTGTTCAACAAAACACAGGCTTAAATCCTTCAGAGACGTAATTGTATTGATTTCCATCCAACTCCTGAACTGAATGTTAAGAATCATTTGCCACACATCAAAATTGTCTCGTGAAAGAAAAGTTTCTCTCCACATGCCTACCTTGCAGGAGCAACAGTCTAGGGGAACCTTCAAAACTGAGCCTGAAGTCTCTGTTATCAGAACTGTAAGCCCCAAATTGGAGTTTCTCTTGTCTCTCCATACTGCAACTCCTTACAGAGAAATAAAAACAGATGTTTTTATTTAGTGCAGCAATGTAGTATTCTCTACCCCATTCCATACAGGTATTGCGAAGATTTCAGGCTATAATCTCATTTTCATTAAGGCCATTTTACAATATTTTGGCAGCATAAGATGCACAGTCTTTAACTTTTTATAGAGTCTTCCCATGACTGCTTTCAAACTTTAGTTATTTACATCTAGTTCAGTATCTTATAGGAAAATTTAAGAAATGTATCTAATATTATGGTCTAAATTTCTAAATTTGGTAGTATTTGAAAATATATTATCTTGAAACATTTTAAGTTTTTGATTAGTGGGTATTTTGTGCTGTACCAGATGAGATCCATTCTCAGTGCTGTATAGTGACATGCTAATTTAACACACAGGTTTCCATTTTTATTGCACACACAAACCCACACTTTCTTGCTCCCTTTCTACCATCTCCATCAGTCGGATACATATGTGTACATTGATCACAGCATAAGTCTTGTTCTCAGACCTCTAAGGATATATCTACACTCTACACCCATGGCTGACCCAGGCCAGCTGACTCAAGCTCGCAGGGCTCAGGCTAAGGGAATGTTTAATTGCAGTGTAGACTTCCCAGCTCAGGCTGGAGCCCAGGTTTTAGGACTATGCGAGGTGGGAGGGGCTCACAGCTCAGGCTGCAGCTCAAGCCTGGAAGTCTACACTGCAATGAACTGCCGGTTTTTATTTGCAGAGTAGACATATCCTAACTTACTCTCCAGCCTCTGAAAATTGCAATATGGTGGACTGTAACCAGTAGAAAAGTCTGATAGAAGTCTGATACAATAACTTCTTTATGTTAAATAATTACCTAGGGCCATTCTAACACGAGTAGTATTTCCACAACCACTTGGCAACTTCATTCAAACTTGGTGTCATAAAAATATCAGCTTTTTGGTGATACCAAGTCTGAATGAAATTGGTTACAAAAGTCTGCAGTGTTGTAATTGCCTCAGCTTCAAATGAGACAATTACAAATGTTAATTTTAACTGTATTATTTTAATAAGATTCATCTTGAGAATGACAGAATTAAAGAAAATATTTTCTTGTAGAATGTGCATCAAGGATGAAGCATTATAATGGAAAGCCCAAACCCATATATTAATAATCTGGTCCTTTATGGGTGCAGTGAAATAATCTCAAAATTTCAAAAATCTATTTTTTTCTGTATTTTTTCAGGTCTGTGAGACTAATCTGCATAATTCTCAGGCAGACGTAAAGGTTAAGTAATTCTTCATGAACCCTCCTGTTTCATGTACCATGTGCTGGGTAATGACAAGAAAAAGTTCCATGCTTGTAAAAGGAAACTGGCTCTATATTAAGAAAACTATTTGCAGAGATGCTGCAACCACAGCTAATGTTTCAGCCATGTGCATACAGAATGAAGTCCTGGTACCTCCTCCAAACTTTTTTGTTCTGCACCTTGTACTCCTCCTCCCAAGCTCCATGCAGGTTGCTACAATTTTTATATTGCAAATCAGAAGAACTGAAAAAAATAGTTGAAACAGCAATTAATTCAGTTTAGGGCTATATTTAGTCTGCTTTGGGGATCAAAAAGAATCCCCTGTACCAAAGATACTAAGCTGTAAAAATACAATTCTGCTGAAATCAAACAATTTCTTAGATATACTTCTTCTTAGTTCCAGTACATTCAGCAACAAAACAAATAAGGACAACAGCATTTTCCAGTTTATTTAGCAAACAACTTCACCAGATTATTTGTGTCCATTAAGGAAGTAACAGATCTGGCTTGGTGTGTCAGCCTCTATCAACAACAACAAATTTCTACTTATGCCTGTATTATCATCTTTGTCCTCTCATTTTTCAAAGCTAACTATGAAACACTTTTTCTCACTTACTTACCATACTATGAAAAGGCTATCAAGGCTGATAGGCGAAATATTTGACTTATCTGTTGATTACAATGGGAAGCATGAACACCAGAACATAACTCAGTGTGTTTGATGACAGGGAACAGGACTTTTGTACAATTCTACTTTGCTGTCAGCAAACTAAAACAGGGAAGATATCTGGGCATACCGCAAAAAGTCCAGCATTCAAATGTGCATGCACATGTTTGCAATTACAGACAACTATCCACTGTTTATTTATTGAAGTGATAAAGCAAGTAGTTTTATTCAGTATTTTCTATTTATTATAGGCATTTGAATGGGGAACTGATTTTTAAAAATCAAATTTTATATTATGTGGTAAATTACAAAGGGTATTATTGCATCCTTCATTTTTTCGTTTATGAAAAGCCCAAGGATGAAGTTAGCAGGGCGGCACCATGAACAATTTACTTCCTCTTTTGAAGTACCACAAACTAGGCTCTTACCAACCACTGTCTTTTTAAGTTTAAAAGAGGCCTATTCCATATGTAAATATCTTTCCAACTTCAGGCTCTGATCCTGTGAGAACTTAATTTGACTTCAGTAGGGCTAGTCACAGTGCATTAAGTTAAGCACCTGTGTAGCCTGTGCAGGATGGGGCCTTCGTCCGTGCACACTTCTGTTGTCTAATACATTAAGTACAGTTACAGCCAGCTTGCCGGAGCCTCTGAAAGCCGCCGCCCCCCCGCCCAAAGCAAGGGTGCCTACGGCAGGGGCAGCAGCGGGGAACTCGTCCCCCTCGGGGAGTGGCTGGGCGTTGGGTCCGCACAGCGCAGGGGAAGGTCACAGACCCAACGGTTAGTAAGGCGGGGAAGTTGCCCCAGGGCAGGGGCGATTCAGGAGCGTAACCCCAGTGCGCGGGCCGGGGAGCAGGGCGAGATCGGCGGCAGCTGGAGCGACGGCGGCTCCCGCCCTCTCCGCCTCAGGCGGCCTGCGGGGAGGCGGCGGGACCGGAAGAGGGCGCCGGGGATTCACGGACGGCGCGGTTTGGCCCATCCCGGCCGCCTTACAGCTCGTCCCCGGGACCCGCCGAGCCTCCTCGGGCTGGCTCCGACCTTCTGGGGCTTCTCGGGAGACTCCCCGGCGGGCTGGGCCGGTCGCCGGCGTCGCCGCTGCCCCCGCCCTCCTCCTCCTCCCGCCTCCAACCCCGGGACCATGTTCCCCAGCACCGGCTCCAACGGGCTGTGTAAGTATCGGGAGCCCCCGGCCCGAGGGGCGGTTGCTCGGGCAGTGTCCGCGTTCCGGGGGGGGAGGGGAGGCGCCGCGAGCCCCGGCCCCCAGGAGACCCCCCACCCCGCTCCCGGCGCCCCCGGGCAGGCGGGAGCTTCTGGGGCGTCTAGAGAAGGCGCCTCCGCTTGGGGGCCTTTCCGCTCCGCTCTGCGTCTTGTCCCTGCCGTGGGCTCTGGAGCCGGGTTTCGCTCTGTGTGCGCGGTCACCCGTGGTTCCCCTCGCAGCACCAGCATCAGTGGGAACAGCCTCCTCTCTCCTCCCCGCAGAGATGCTGCTTTGAAAGCGGAGCACAGTTTGGTTTAATTGTCCTAATCTAGTTCTCCCTTTCCCCCTCCTTCCTCTTACTGAAGTTAATTGTGTGTTGCCCACCATCTGTATCACAATAACGCCTATGCTAGGAAAACTAGCTCCCATCTAGTATTGACGTGATCTTAAAACACTGGGTGACCCATGGCTTAGCCTGGATCTATATATGCCAGACAAGCTGGTTATAGACTACTTTTGCAGCCACATTTCAGCTTCATGTAAAGGGACTCTCAACTTACAAAAAAAACCCACACTTCTTTCTGCAAATAAAGTAACTTACTGTTGTTCAGAGTTGACAAGGAGCTGACTGAGGAGATATCTGAGCCATTAGCAATTATCTTTGAAAAGTCATGGAAGACAGGAGAGATTCCAGAAGACTGGAAAATATATATAGTGCCCATCTATAAAAAGGGAAATAAGGACAACCCCGGGGGAATTACAGACCAGTCAGCTTAACGTCAGTACCGGGAAAGATAATGGAACAAATAATTAAGTAATCAATTTGCAAACACCTAGAAGATAATAAGGTGATAAATAACAGTGAGCATGGATTTGTCAAGAACAAATCATGTCAAACTAACCTGATAGCTTTCTTTGATAGGGTAACAAGCATTGTGGATAGTGGGGAAGTGGTAGATGTGGTATATCTTGATTTTAGTAAGGCTTTTGATACTGTCTCGCATGACCGTCTCATAAACAAACTAGTAAAATACAACCTAGATGGAGCTACTGTAAGGTGGGTGCATAACTGGTTGGAAAATTGTTCCCAGAGAGTAGTTATCAGTGGTTCACAGTCATGATGGAAGGGCCTAAGGAGTGGGGTCCTGCAGGGATTGATTCTGGGTCTGGTTCTGTTCAATATCTTCATCATGATTTAGATAATGTCATAGTATACTTATAAAGTTTGCAGATGATACCAAGCTGGGAGGGGTTGCAAGTGCTTTGGAGGATAGGATTTAAAATTCAAAATTATCTGGACAAACTGGAGAAATGGTCTGAAGTAAATAAGATGAAATTTAATAAGGGAAAATGCAAAGTACTCCACTTAGGAAGGAACAGTCAGTTGCCACACATACGAAATGGGAAATGACTGCCTAGGAAGGAGTACTGTTGAAAGGGATCTGGGGGTCCTAGTGGATCACAAGCTAAATATGAGTCAACAGTGTAACGCTGTTGCAAAAAAAGCAAACATCGTTCTGGGATGTATTAGCAGGAGTATTGTAAGCAAGCCACAAGAAGTAATTCTTCCACTCTACTCCACGCTGATTAGGCCTCAGCTGAAGTATTTTGTCCAGTTCTGGGCGCCACATTTCAGGAAAGATGTGGACAAATTGAAGAAAGTCCAGAGAAGATCAATAAAAATGATTAAAGGTCTAGAGAACATGACCCGTGATGGAAGATTGAAAAAACTGGGTTTGTTTGGTCTGGAGAAGAGAAGACTGAGAGGGCACATGATAACAGTTTTCAAGTACATAAAAGGTTGTTATAAGGAAGAGGGAGAAAAATTGTTCTTCTTAACCACCCTGACAGTTAGGAAGTTTTTCCTCAGGTCCAACCTAAACCGCCCTTGCTGCAATTTAAGCCCATTGCTTCTTGTTCTGACCTCAGAGGTTAAGCACTGGAATAAATTGCCTAGGGAGGCTGTGGAATCTCCATCACTGGGGATTTTTAAGAGCAGGTTGGACAAATACCTGTCAGGGATGGTCTAGATCAGAGGTGAGCAATCTTTTTGCCTTGAGGGCTACATCAGGTTTGCGAAACTGTATGGAGGGCTGGGTAGGGACAGATGTGCCTCCCCAAACAGCCTGACCCCTGCCCCCTATCCATCCCCTCCCACTTCCCTGTCCCCTGACTGACCCCCCCAGAACCCCTGACCCATCCGACCCCCCCCTGCTCCTTGTCCCCTGATCACCCCCTCCTGGGACCCCCTATCTGCCCCCTGGGACTCCACCCCCTATCCAACCCTCCCTGTCCCCTGACTGCCCCAACCCCCGTCCACACCCCTGCCCCCTGACAGTCCCCCCGCCCCGGGGACTCCCACACCTATCCAACTGTTCCCTGTCCCAACTTCCCCCCGGGACCTTTTGCCCCTTATCCAACGCCCCCCCCCTTACCATCCTGCTCAGAGCAGCAGGAGCTTGTAGCCCTGCCGGAGCCAGCCATGCCACCTGCGCTGCCCGGCAGGAGCGGCAGGCCAGAGCGCTGGTGGCATGGTGGCATCGCTGTGGGGGAGGGGCCGGGGGCTAGCCTCCTCAGCCGGGAGCTCAGGGGCTGGGCAGGCCAGTCCTGCAGGCCATAGTTGGCCACCTCTGGTCTAGATAATACTTAGTCCAGCCTTGAGTGCAGGGGACAGGACTAGATGACCTCTCAAGGTCCCTTCCGGTTCTATGATTCTGTGAAATTAGAGGGGGCAGGTCTCTCAGTTTCAGTGTGCATTTGACTGCACTTTGTACAATTGGTTCCACAGTTTCCTCCTGTGAAATATCAGCTATTTCCGACCTTGCAACTGACTGTACATGGGTTCAGGAGTCCACCAATAAAGAGTCTGTTGCCCTGACTAGGCAAGTTCCCCTCTTGTTTGTGTGGGTCTTTCATGTAATAAGGAATAGAAAAATATTTTTGAAAATAGGAAAATGTTATAAAAACTAGTGTAATTTAGGCATAAATGTAGTCTTTAACTTTTTTAAAGTGACTAGATGTCAAGTTGATGTTAGAGAGACAAGGTGGATGAGGTAATATCTCTTATGGGATCAGCTTCTGTTGGTGAGAGAGACAAGCTTACAAACTTACACAGAGTTTTTCTTGAAAGTCTCTTTCACCAACAGAAGCTGGTCCAAGAAAAGATACTGTCTCACCCACCTTGTCTCTCTTAATATTTTGGCACCAGAATTGCCACAACACCACGTCAAGTTGATGTGTTGTTTTAAACAAGCTCAGAGAAGATGTACGTTACAAAACATTAACTGTGTTTAAAATGACAGTAAAGAGTTCAATTAGCTGACACAATGTGGATTATGACATTACACTCAATGTAGACCAGAGCAAATTATGGTCAGGACTGTGTCATCTAACTGGATTCTTTACAACCCTGTTAAATGATGCACAAGTTTTTTAATGAAGACAAGCCCTTAGTGTGAGCAGATAAGTATTGCAGTTTATTCGAAATACAGAATATCTTGGCTCCTTAAACTGGCACTGCAGGGTGTGGGGGAATT
Organism: Lepidochelys kempii; assembly: GCF_965140285.1. NCBI lineage: Eukaryota > Metazoa > Chordata > Testudines > Cheloniidae > Lepidochelys > Lepidochelys kempii. Next base: position 100,304,173 of record NC_136380.1, read on the forward strand.
TTTCCCCCCGATGATTCTCTTACTGCTTTACTTATTGAAAAAATTGAAGTTGCAAATCACAAATGGAGGGCAGACAAGGAGAGCCTTCACATGTACTTGTGTGTATGCACGTGTGTGTGTATGCACATACACATATGCATACAAAGAAGGTATGTGTGTATATATATGCACACACACATTTTATGTACTTCCTAATCTGAGTTAAATTAAGAGCAGTAGTATGCACATCCGTTTTTCTTAGATGGTGCACGTTAGGCTATTGATTTAGGGCTGGTCTACACTTAAAAATTTTGCTGGCATAGTTGGTTAGGAGTGTGAAAGAAATCGCACTTCTAACTGACATAGCTATGCTAGCAAAAGCCCTAGTATAGATGCAGTTTATACTGTCAAAGAAAAGGTTTTAGTCATTTATTTTATGTAATTTTGAGGGCATAGCAAAACAACTCTTTTGTTGTTATAAGCTGAGTCTCCTCTAGAAATCTTTGCCAGTATAGCTTTCTACAGTAGACAAGGCTTTACAAAAAACTATTCAGTGCTTGTGATTGCTGGTGGTGATGTTCTTGCCTTTGTCACAACAATATAAGGTTAAATTTCTGTTTGAAATCGTCTAAAGCAAAAAATAGTTATCTTTAACCAATACTGCAATGCTGAAGTTTTTAATGCACAGCTATTAGTTATCTGATGAAGTAAAAACATTTTTAAAGAGCACATTAGAAGTGCATCTGCTAGTAAAAACACTCATATGGGTGAATAACTTTAAACCCGATGAATAAAATTCCTTCTGACTTTCAAAAGCTAAGATAATCTTGGACTGAGAATATGTTAGACTCAGAACTAACTTTCTGGGAAAGTAGCAAGTGAATGAAAACAGGGGGTTATAATGAAAAGACATTCTGAACCAAAAATTGAATGTTATGCCTATGACACTATTCACATATTAAAGGCAAATCCACATTACAAATTCTGTCAGTTTAGGAATGTGGTAGTTCCCTAATGTTTTGGAGTTGCCTGTGTAGATGAGACTAAACCATGTATTACTATTTTATCAAATTATGTTATCACCTTTACTTTTTATGGCCATGCATACAATTGAGATTTTTAGAGAAAAAAATTCACATCAGTGACATCTCTAGTGCAGTAAAGGTATAGACACAGTGGTAAAAATGTCAGGAGCTGCTGGAGCCTTCTCTAGTTTAGAGTTATCAATGGTGAGAATTTTTTTTTTTAATTCCAAGTGTACGCATGGCATAAAAAGACTAGGGTTCTAACAGTTTGGTAACATGGCTGTTCTGTTTGGTCTAGATCAGGGATTGGCAACCTTTAGCACGCGGCCCATCAGGAAAATCCTCTGGCGGGCCGGGACGGTTTGTTTACCTGCAGCGACCGCAGGTTCGGCCAATCGCAGCTCCTGTTGACTGCAGTTTGCTGTTCCAGCACATCCCTCTGCCCATGCCGCTTCCCACAGCCCCCATTGACCTGGAACGGCGAATTGTGGCCAGCAGGAGCTGCAATCGGCCAATCCTGCGGACGCTGCAGGTAAACAAACCGTCACAGCCCGCCAGCGGATTTCCCTAATGGGCCATGTGCCAAAGGTTGCCGATTCCTGATCTAGAGAACCTATTATACCAGTTCTTTCCAATCTATTTTCTTGTGTCAATAGGAGTCTAGAAAATGTTCTAAGAACCATACTGTAAGGTTCTGGCCATTCCCCACAAAGGACCCACTGCTACACCCAAAGTCTTTTCCAGGCACTTCATTTCTCAAATGTAGGTAAAACCCCTCACATGAGCCAGCAATGCCCCTCTGCCATGTACGTTGGCCAAACCAGACAGTCTCTACACAAAAGAATAAATGGACACAAATCAGACTTCAAGAATTATAACATTCAAAAACGAGTCGGAGAACCCTTCAGCCTCCCTGGACACTCAATTACAGACCTAAGTCTCAATTATTCAACAAAAAAACTTCAAAAACAGACTCCAATGAGAAACAGCAGAACTGGAATTAATCTGCAAACTCGACACCATTAAATTAGGCTTGAATAAAGTCTGGGAGTGGATGAGTCATTACAGTAACTAAAAACTATTTCCCCATACTAATTTTCCCCCTACTGTTACTCACATCTTCTTGTCAACTGTTTGAAACGGGCCATCCTTATTATCACTACAAAAGTTTTTTTTTCTCCTGCTGATAATAGCCCACCTTAATCGATTGGTCTCGTTAAGAGTTGGTATGGCAACCCCCATTTTTCATGTTGTCTATATATATATATATATGTCTTCCTACTCCTACTGTATTTTCCACTGCATGCTTCTGATGAAGTGGGCTTTAGCCCATAAAAGTTTATGCTCAAATAAATTTGTTAGTCTCTAAGGTGCCACAAGTCCTCCTTTTCTTTCTGCTGATACAGACTAACACGGTGACTGCTCTGAAACCTCACAAACACAGTTCCTCAGCCCCCTTGGGGCTGTAGTTCTTAGGGGATTTTCCCTTTTGCTTCTCTCAATTCCTTCTGCTTTGGGGCCTATTACAGGATTCCCCCATAGTGTGTTAACTGAGAAACATTGCCTCCCAGTGCTCACTCCCTGGAGATCCTGTTCTTCCAACAGGTTCCCAGGCCCCCCCATCTGTGGGGACTTCCAGCTTCTTCTGCTCCTGTTCCCACTACCCAGGCCTCCTGGCTTCTAACCTGTCTCCCTATTTCCAGGGAGCAAGTAGTGAGAGCCCCTTGTCTACTCCCTCTGACCCTTTCCTGACTGACTGTCAGGCATGATTTGCCCAGGTGCCTTCTCTTATAGTCCAACCGGGGCAAGTGGGAGAGTCAGCTGACCAGTCTGAAAGGGGCCAGTGTCATACTCAAATGACACACTCAAATATAGTGTTGGCTCATTCACGTGTTCTTTTAAATCATGTTAGAATCTGTATAAATAATGTATAATGTAATGATTTAATAATTATTTGAAATATGTTTCAAATATATTCCCCCTGTAAATCTAAGTGGTTGCTCTGTGCTACAATTTTTTTATTCATTTCTGCGATAGTGACAGGAAGATAATCAATGACTCTTGCTAGAGGTAATTAGCGCTTATGAATTGATTACTTTAAACTGTTCTCTCATCTACAACATTAGATAACTGAGTGATTCCTTTTAGATTAAAACACTAATGTGCATGTTTCTTGTATTTTAAATCCTTTCTTTTTCCTTAACTAATTTAGAGTAAAACAGAATAAATAACAGGAGACTGCATTTATAAGGCTGTAATTCCATACATGATATCTGTAGACAACATTTAACATGGGTGAAGTAGCTTATGTAAAGCTCTAAAGTGAAAATACATCCCAAGAATCCTCGACCCTCTTATTTTTACATAATATAAAGTTTTTAATCCATGCCTTATTCAGGCTTACTTTTGACCTTTATCTGAATAGTGCCTCTTTTTTTCCCCATCCCTCCCACCCTTGTCCCTCCAAGTTCACATGCTGCAGCCTCTGCATTCTCTAGCAGCAGTGTTTGATAACTAAATATCAGACAAAATTGTGCTGTAAATCATAGGGAGAGCATGAAGGGAATTAGATTTTTAGAAAGTAGCATGCTAAAAAAAGTAATTTTTTTCCCAACATAAGCCCTGGTCATAAAGAATAACGTAATCACAATATCAAACTTTTAATGAAAGGAAAAGAGTTATTACGGAAAACCATCAAATGTGGTGGAATGGAGAAATTAATATCCATTTAAAACAAATGAAGATTACATTCATATGTCTGTCTAAGTTCATTATTTTAAATCTAAATTGAAGACTTGCCCTGTGGATTGTTGATTATCTGTGCTTTAAGGAGGAGGCTTGATCTTTGTATTTATTCCTATCATTTTAAATGTTCATGGGAATGGCACTCATAAATAGTTCTTATTTATATTGAATTTCACATCCCAAAGCCTCTAGGTGCCTAACAAAATGTAATTTAAAAATAATAAAATTCAAATAAAACATAACAAAGTAAATGCTCTATTAAAAGTTAAACTACTAATGGACACTCCAAATATTTATTCAGTCATGAAGAAGAGGAGATAATGATGAGTTTGAATTTGAATTGGCAGTTGCTGCTGGACTGTAAGCTGCCCACATGCTTTTTCCAAGTAAGCTTGGGATGTAGATTCTATAGGTTTTCTTGGTGATATGAAAGGAAAAGCAGTTAAAATTTGGGAGTATCTGTTGCTGAGAGCATTACGAAAGTCTCAGACATTTCTGGTGGGTAAACTGAAGAGCTTGGGATATTCTATCTACTACCCAAGATCCATAAACCTGGAAATCCTGGGTGCCCCATCGTCTCAGGCATTGGCACCCTGACAGCAGGATTGTCTGGCTATGTAGACTCCCTCCCCAGGCCCTACGCTACCAGCACTCCCAGCTACCTTCGAGACACCACTGACTTCCTGAGGAAACTACAATCCATCGGTGATCTTCCTGATAACACCATCCTGGCCACTATGGATGTAGAAGCCCTCTACACCAACATTCCACACAAAGATGGACTACAAGCTGTCAAGAACACTATCCCTGATAATGTCACGGCTAACCTGGTGGCTGAACTTTGTGATTTTGTCCTTACCCATAACTATTTTACATTTGGGGACAATGTATACCTTCAGATCAGTGGCACTGCGATGGGTACCCGCATGGCCCCACAGTATGCCAACATTTTTATGGCTGACTTAGAACAACGCTTCCTCAGCTCTCGTCCCCTAACGCCCCTACTCTACTTGCGCTATATTGATGACATCTTCATCATCTGGACCCATGGAAAAGAAGCCCTTGAGGAATTCCACCATGATTTCAACAATTTCCATCCCACCATCAACCTCAGCCTGGTCCAGTCCACACAAGAGATCCACTTCCTGGACACTACAGTGCTAATAAACGATGGTCACATAAACACCACCCTATACCAGAAACCTGCTGACCGCTATTCCTACCTACATGCCTCCAGCTTTCACCCTGACCACACCACACGATCCATCGTCTACAGCCAAGCTCTACGATACAACCGCATTTGCTCCAGCCCCTCAGACAGAGACAAACACCTACAAGATCTCTATCAAGCATTCTTACAACTACAATACCCACCTGCGGAAGTGAAGAAACAGATTGATAGAGCCAGAAGAGTACCCAGAAGTCACCTACGACAGGACAGGCCTAACAAAGAAAATAACAGAAGGCCACTAGCCGTCACCTTCAGCCCCCAACTAAAACCCCTCCAACGCATTATTAAGGATCTACAACCCAACACTCTCACAAATCTTGGGAGACAGGCCAGTCCTTGCCCACAGACAGTCCCCCAACCTGAAGCAAATACTCACCAGCAACCATGCACCACACAATAGAACCACTAACCCAGGAACCTATCCTTGCAACAAAGCCTGTTGCCAACTGTGTCCACATATCTATTCAGGGGACACCATCACAGGGCCTAATCACATCAGCCACACTATCAGAGGCTCGTTCACCTGCACGTCCACCAATGTGATATATGCCATCATGTGCCAGCAATGCCCCTCTGCCATGTACATTGGTCAAACTGGATAGTCTCTACGTAAAAGAATAAATGGACACAAATCAGATGTCAAGAATTATAACATTCATAAACCAGTCGGAGAACACTTCAATCTCTCTGGTCACGCGATTACAGACATGAAAGTTGCGATATTACAACAAAAAAACTTCAAATCCAGACTCCAGCGAGAAACTGTTGAATTGGAATTAATTTGCAAATTGGATACAATTAACTTAGGTTACCTTGCATAATGACTTAACCACTCCCAGTCTCTATTCAAGCCTATTTCCCTTGGCCCACCTTGATTATCATACACATTGTAAGGAGAGTGGTCACTTTAGATAAGCTATTACCAGCAGGAGAGTGGGGTGGGGGGAGGTATTTTTTCATGCTTTGTGTGTATAAAAGATCTTCTACACTTTCCACAGTATGCATCCGATGAAGTGAGCTGTAGCTTACGAAAGCTTATGCTCAAATAAATTGGTTAGTCTCTAAGGTGCCACAAGTACTCCTTTTCTTTTTGAAGAGCTTGAGTACATTTCCTAAAAGAGATCAGTTGATTCCATCCCTAAGAAGTGTTCAGTTGTTTAATTAATTTACCTTGACTGCCAGGTACTGAGAGGTTGCATTTTCAAATATCTAGACCAGGAGTAGTATAAGGTAAGGAAATGGTGATTGTAGGTCTACCTGAACTTATTTTGTTACTGTATAATGGGGCAGTTTTTGTCACGCTATAGTTAGGTGGAGCCAAGCTTTCTGTGTAAGAGCCATTTTTTCAAGAAATCCATGTGAGTATTGTGATTGTCTTGAAAATGGTTGTGCACCACTGGGGCCTTGGGTAAGGTTAGTGGGTCAAATTTGGGATCATTTGATAAAGGGGTTCCTAAGATCCTAATAGGATCTGTTGCTAAAAGTCTCAGATATTTCTGGTGTTGCCAGATGTTACCATCCTTTGAACCTTTTCCTAAGGGTTCCTACTGGAACATCACCTGCGCTTACCCCCGAGTGAGGCCTGTAGTGCTCTGACATGTATGCTACCAGGCTGCTAAAAATCCCCACAGCAAGAATAGATTGTTGTGCTTTGCTATTTGCACAACACACACCAAGCTGTAGTGTAGTATGCATACTGGCAGGCAGTTATGCAAGTAATAAAATCGTCCTAAACCTAAAGCATCAGATTATTGCTTGGTTTAATATTACTTCATATTTTGTTCAGTAGTACCAGGAAGCTAGTGTGGAACATGTTAGACCCCATGTTTCCCGCAGTGTATGCGAATAGTAAGAAAATGATATGTTCTGTGGTTGGAGACAGAGGGGGATGCCGAGATGAGTTTCTGTGTGTTGGCTGACTTTAGCTCTGTTCCATTTTCCATTGAAAAAATTATTTTAAAAACAAAATGCTGTGCCTCCTTCAGCTCCTTACCAATTTAATCCTGCCACTTGGTAGCCTTGGTTGTAGTCTACATCTTTCTAAAGAAGGAACAAATGGGAGGGGACTGGTTCTAAGCTTAGCAGTATCTTTTTAAAATGGTTAAAAATGATCACCTCTTCAGGAGCCAAATCTGTTGCCTCTGCAGCACTCCCAAGTAGAGCTGGTCAGAAATTTTCCAGTGAAACATAGGATAGTTGGAAAATGCCCATTCGTTATAGTTATGGATACAATTTTCTCATGGAGGTCACAGATTCCATATCTTTAAGAGATGTCCGCGAATTCTTCAGTTTGGCTTCAGCCTCAGGAGGCAGGGCAAGGGGAGGGAGTGCCACCTCCACCCTGGGACTCATCTCAGTGGGCCACCCAGCCTGTGGGTCAGTGTCAATGCGTCTTCGTTACACTATAATACTTTATTGTTAAATTGTTACACATTTTTTGGTCGCCCTGACCATACCCTGATTTTGTACATTTTTACTATGACTGTTCTGTGAATTTTGCCTAATTTTACTGTCACAAAATTGTATCCAGAGTTGTAGTAAAATGTTTTGCCAGATCTGTTACAAATTTGACAAAACTTTCACAAAATCATAGGCAGGTTTCTGTTGGAAACCTGTCAGTGTTCCAGGGTCCACACCTCCAGGTGGGAGCTGGTAGGGTTAAGGGAGCCTGCCAGCTGTGAAATTGACATTTCTGCCAGGTCCACCTCTGCTATTCAGTGTTGAGCAGCCCTGAAATGGTCAAGAATATCAGTTTTACAATTCATTTCAGGAACAGAATATTTCAGTGTTTCTTAAATGAAAAGTTTGGGGATATCTGGTTTTCCAGGACATTTTTGGTAAATTTGCTTTTGTTCCAAAATTGGAATAAAAGCATATTATTAAATACGGAAATTCCCTGTGAACCAAAATTCCCAAATTTCAGACAGCTCTACTTCCAAGCCCTTCTGACCTGGGGAACACAAGAGCAGGATGTAACCTAGATGTCTGACATGATAGTGCACATGTTAACCATTGGGTCACTGTGCTGCTTCCCACATTTACAGTTAATTCACAAACTTTGGCTGAAAAAAACTGTTGCAACTGTGTCACTTCTCACTGTTTGCATTTGCCAACACTATAGTAAATCAGTCATCAAAATATGCTGTAAAGTGGTGACACCAGCAGCACCTGTATTCTTGTAAAAAGAAAAGGAGTACTTGTGGCACCTTAGAAACTAACAAATTTATTTGAGCATAAGCTTTCGTGAGCTACAGCTCACTTCATCAGATGCATGCAGTGGAAAATACAGTGGAGAGATTTTATATACACAGAGAACATGAAACAACGGGTGTTACCATACACACTGTAACGAGAGTGATCAGGTAAGGTGAGCTATTACCAGCAGGAGAGAAAAAAACCTTTTGCCGTGATAATCAAGGTGGGCCATTTCCAGCAGTTGACGAGAATTCCACTTCTGCAGTCTCTCGTTGGAGTCTGTTTTTGAAGTTTTTTTGTTGAAGAATTACGACTTTTAGGTCTGTAATCAAGTGACCAGAGAGATTGAAGTGTTCTCCGGCTGGTTTTTGAATGTTATAATTCTTGATGTCTGATTTGTGTCCATCGATTCTTTTATGTAGAGACTGTCCAGTTTGGCCAATGTACATGGCAGAGGGGCATTGCTGGCACATGATGGCATATATCACATTGGTAGATGTGCAGGTGAACAAGCCTCTGATAGCGTGGCTGATGTGATTAGGCCCTATGATGGTGTCCCCTGAATAGATATGTGGACACAGTTGGCAACGGGCTTTGTTGCAAGGATAGGTTCCTGGGTTAGTGTTTGTGTTGTGTTGTGTTTGGTTGCTGGTGAGTATTTGCTTCAGGTTGGGGGGCTGTCTGTAAGCAAGGACTGGCCTGTCTCCCAAGATCTGTAAGAGTGATGGGTCGTCCTTCAGGGTAGGTTGTAGATCCTTGCTGATGCGCTGGAGAAGTTTTAGTTGGGGGCTGAAGGTGATGGCTAGTGGCTTTCTGTTACTTTCTTTGTTGGCCCTGTCCTGTAGTAGGTAACTTCTGGGTACTCCTCTGGCTCTGTCAGTCTGTTTCTTCACTTCAGCCAGTGGGTATTGTTGTAAGAACGCTTGTAAGTTGTAAGAACGCTTGATAGAGTTCTTGTAGGTGTTTAGTCTCTGTCTGAGGGGTTGGAGCAAATGTGGTTGTATCGTAGAGCTTGGCTGTAGAAATGGATCATGTGGTATGGTCTGGATGAAAGCTGGAGGCATGTAGGTAGGAATAGCGGTCAGTAGGTTTCCGGTATGGGGTGGTGTTTATGTGACAATCGCTTATTAGCACTGTAGTGTCCAGGAAGTGGATCTCTTGTGTGGACTGGTCCAGGCTGAGGTTGATGGTGGGATGGAAATGGTTGAAATCATGGTGGAATTCCTCAAGGGCTTCTTTTCCATGGGTCCAGATGATGAAGATGTTATCAATGTAGCACAAGTAGAATAAGGGCATTAGGGGACAAGAGCTGGACACAAATCAGAGACAAATGGACACAAATCAGACATCAAGAATTATAACATTCAGAAACCAGTCGGAGAACACTTCATTCTCTCTGGTCACTCGATTACAGACCTAAAAGTCTCAATTCTTCAACAAAAAAACTTCAAAAACAGACTCCAATGAGAGACTGCTGAATTGGAATTAATTTGCAAACTGGACACCATTAACTTAGGCTTGAATAAAGACTGGGAGTGGATGTGTCATTACACAAAGTAAAACTATTTCCCCATGTTTATTCCCCCCTCTCCCCACTGTTCCTCACATGTTCTTGTCAACTGCTGGAAATGGCCCATCTTGATTATCACTACAAAAGGTTTTTTTTCCTCTCCTGCTGGTAATAGCTCAATTTACCTGATCACTCTCGTTACAGTGTGTATGGTAACACCCACTGTTTCATGTTCTCTTTGTATATAAAATCTCCCCACTATATTTTTCACTGCATGCATCTGATGAAGTGAGCTGTAGCTCACGAAAGCTTATGCTCAAATAACTTGGTTAGTCTCTAAGGTGCCGCAAGTTCTACTTTTCTTTTTGCAGATACAGACTGACATGGCTGCTACTCTGAAACCTGTATTCTTGTAGTGTGACTATGCAGTATGTCTGAAGCTAAGGAAGTGGGAGCAGGAATCACTTTCTGAACCAGGGTATTTCAGTTGGCCATGTAATATTTTGTGCCAGCGATAGGTTTAGTTTTTGCAGGGTCTGTAGGAATGATGTCTTTTATGTCTTATTCCATCTCTTTAATAATAGTAGGACACTTCTACTGTCTTGAACAAATTCTGGAAAGTCATTAGCCATCTCTGAGTAATTTCAGTTCTGAACCGGATCTTGAAGCCATATTCCTGTCTGACTAGTGGAGTATTTCATTGATCCAGTGTGTCAACAAAGCTCTCTTACTATTTTTATGAAGGGTAAGGCCCTGATGCTTAGGTTAGTGTAAAATTCAGTGGACTTACGCTGATCTGGAGTTTTTCATCCAGACTTCAGTGCTTCACTGCCTATTCCACAGTTTCTTTTGTTTTTGGCAGAAATGTTTTGATTTATGTCCCTGGTTTGTGTGTGTGTGTGTGTGTGTGTAAATTTTACTCAGAAATGAAATACTTTCAGAGTTTTGTTTTAGGGAGACTAGAAAAGTAGATTCATTCCAAGGAAAACTTTCAGTGGTTTCCCTTTCTTCCACAGTCCTAATGAGAACCCCAAGCATATGGTAGCCAATTATACTTGTGCTGCTTGGGGATAGTTAGAATATCATGGAACTTTTAATGAGTAAAGTGTGATAATTTCTCTGTGATTCATTGTAACTGTGTAAACATTTTTCACAGTTTAAATATAAAAATGGGTAAAAATGACTATTAAAGGCAGTGGAAACTAAATTTTTAAAATTGGTTTCCATTATGACATGGAGACTAGTGGAGTTTCCTATACTGAATTGTATGGTGTGCGACTATCTTCTGGAATAGTAACATGGATGTTTTTTGTGTTGCATTTAAATTACAGTTGGGAGTGGAGAGGAGGGGAACGGAAATTTATCTTTCTGCTTGGGGAAAAAAAGTGGGGAAGACGCTCTCTGAAGAGCCCATTCATTTCTGGGAAGCTTATGTTTAATGATCCTACCAAATATTTGGCTGCAGTTTCTCCTTCTTCATCTCAATGTGTAAGCCGTGACTACAATGCTGCTCTGACCTGATGTTTGAAGGAATTGTCATTTGAGTGGGACTGTGGGAGTGCTATTGTGCTTCAAGACCTCTGAGCATCATCTCTGATGTTTGTAATCCCTTCTGGGCAAAAATGAGTTAGACCAAAGGTTATCCTTGCATCCAGGGGTGGCAGGTTTGTATAATTTTTTGTGGTGCCCAGAACAAGTCTTAAGCCTCCCCCCACCCCAACCTTGTAAGCCAATATATATTTTTTAAAATAGTGTAAAAATGGACTGGAAACAGTAAGCGTTTAACAGTTTCCCTTTATTGCATAATATTACTATCGTAAGAAAAATTTATTTAACTAAGAATATCAAATATAAATTAATACTCTTTTGAATACGGAAAGAACCAAGCACTCTTGGATCAATAACCCTCAAAAGAAAATACTTTCTAAAACTAAAACAAATATAGCCCCTTCTTTTGCGATGTTCTTCAGGAAGCAGCAAACACTTTTTGTTGTTGTTTGGTTCCTGAAATGAAGTCATCCAGGAGACTTGCAATGTCCAATTCAGAGGTAGAGTTCTTATGAATGTGCAGAAATGCCAAGTAATTTAGACGTTCTTGTCACATTGTCGTTCGCAAATAATTTTTCAGTCTGCGTAGGCAACTGAATGATTGCCCAATGGTGCAGGTTGTAGTCAGAATTGTGTAGAATATTTTCAGGAGAATTGTAGCTTCTGACAATATGTCACTCAAGCCTTTGTTTTGTTTCAGAAATTGCTTCACTTCGCTCACCGAATTAAGCTGGCAATTTCTCGATCTGCAAATATCACTCAACATTTCTATTGGGACAATGTCCTATTTCGAGCCATTTGCTGCATCAGTTATATGCTTCTCCAATTTTACTGTGAATATAAAGCTTTATGTTGAAAACCTCTGTTCAATGACAGCTTTGCAAGCATCAATGATCCCGACATATATTCGATGAAAGTACTCTTTGGGTCATTGAAGGTGTGAGGGAAGGCTTCCATGGTCGAGCCATCTCAGTGGCTTGCATTTTCTCAGGAGTGTAGGATCATCTAAATAAAGATTTCTTGCCTTCTCTACTGTTGTTTCCCAGAAGTGATTGTATGATTAGTCGGTGCCCATCCCACTCAACACCTCTTGCAACTGGCCAACTTTCTTCATAACACTTGCCAATGACATGTTTGGGCTTTGAATTTTTGCATTAACTTCTTCTACAGGATCCATGGCTTTCACAAGAACTGTTATTGTAAAGTACGTTGATAAGATTGAAGTTGCTTCGAGAATCCATTACATTTTGATCCAAATTCATCGGAAGAGTAACTAAATTCCTTTAGGCAGTTCATCATGGCCTCATAGTTGTGGAGCAGTGATTTAATGCTACTGATCCTTAGTGTCCATCTTGTTGGGCACAATGGTCATAAAGAAGGCTCCCCTTTGCTGTGAAAGCTTCCATACACTTTGGTGACTCCCTGAAGGCATTGATGAGATCTTTCACCTTCAAAAACATATCATGACATTCTTGAATATTATGCAGGGCATCCTGCGTGGCAAGGTGAAGGGAATGTGCAGTACAGTGCACAAATCCAGGTTTTCTCCCCACCTGGATTTGTGCTGGAAATGGCCCAACTTGATTATCATACGCATTGTAAGGAGAGTGATCACTTTAGATAAGCTGTTACCAGCAGGAGAGTGGGGTGGGGGGAGAGAGAACCTTTTGTAGTGGTAAACACCCATTTTTTCATGCTTTGTGTGTATAAAAAGATCTTCTGTACTTTCCACAGTATGCATCCGATGAAGTGAGCTGTAGCTCACGAAAGCTTATGCTCAAATAAATTGGTTAGTCTCTACCGTGCCACAAGTACTCCTTTTCTTTTTGCAACAACTAGGTTCATGAGCGTTTTTTTGAAGATAGTTTGCTGAGGAACATAGCAAAGAACAATTAAAGAGTGCTAGTGTTTTCAAGGAGCAGTTGCAGATGGCGGAGCACAGCTTCTAGGCTTGAGAAATGAGCACTGGCTAATGGGATCACATTGTAATACAGGTTTGGGATGACACATAGTGGCTTCAGAACTTGCAGATGCGAAAGGCCACATTCCTGAATCTGTGTGACAGGTTTGCTCCAGCCCTCCGGTGCAGGGACATCTGAATGAGAGTTGCACTGACTGTGGAGAGGCAAGTGGCAATAGCAGTTTGGAAGCATGCAGTGCCACGTTGCTACCACTCTAATTTTGGAGCTGGAAAATCTACATTGGGTGCTGCTGTCATACAAGCGTGTAGGGCTGCTAATCGTCTCCCGCTATGCAGGACTGTGAGTCTCAGCAGCATGCAGGACATAGTGGACGGATTTGCAGCAGTGGCGTTCCTGAACTGCGGTGGAGCGATAGGTGGCACACACATCCTTATTTTGGCATTAGCCCACCTTGCCACAGAGGGGCTACTCTTCTATGGTTATGCAAGCATTTGTGGATCACTGGGGATGCTTAGCCGATAACAATGTGGGCTGATCAGGGAAGACGCATGCCATTCGCACCTTTAAGAGCACAGGACTGTTGGGAAAGCTGAAAGCAGAGACATTCTTTCCTGACCAGCAGATTATCATTGCCAATACTGAAATGACAATAATGATTCTGAGGCATCAAGCGTTATCACTTGTTCCCCTGGCTCAGGAAGCTGGATACTGGCTACCTCGACAGCCCCAAAGAAAGATTCAGCTACTGGCTCAGCAGGTGCAGAATGACAGTTGAATGTGCTTTTGGTAGGCTGAAGGGACACTGGCAGTGCTTACTGACTAGACTGGATTTCACTGAGAAGAACAGCCCAGTGGATTATAGCTGCCTGTTGTGTCTTGCATAATATCTGAGGCAAAGGGGGAAAAGCTGCCACCAGGCTGGAGGGCCGAGGTTGAGCAGCTGTGTGACTTTGAACAGCCAAGACACAAGTGCTGTTACAAGAGCCCAACATGGAGCTATGTGTTGAGACAGGCTTTGAAAGAGCATTTTAGCAGTCAGCCACAGTAATGTTCTCTGCTGCTTTGATGGATTTGTTTGTCTTGTGTAATCTACAATATGTATTTGTTTCAGAGTAGCAGCCATGTTAGTCTGTATCCGCAAAAAGAACAGGAATACTTGTGGTGCCTTAGAGGCTAAATCTAATAAATTTGTTAGTCTCTAAGGTGCCACAAGTACTCCTGTTCTTAATATGTATTTGTGAGTCTTTGCCTGCTGGTATCTATTCTGTTGGGCCTGGAGCTTTGGGTGTTTCTGTGAATTGTGTGGTGCTTGCTGTACATTTTTAAATATGGCTGAGTGTTTTCATGAAGCTATGAATTTTGTGGGGTTTGGTGTGCATTTAGCTGTTTGCCTTGACAATCACTATGCATTCTGCAATATTTGTTGTGAACTAATAAAGATAATTTGATTATCCCCAAAATAGCACTTGGAGTAGAGAAAAACAGTGTAGAAAATCCATGTGCAAAACCCCCCACATGCAGTGTTATACACATTTTTAGCATAATTTGACTAGAGTGAAAATTTTAAAATTAGAAAGTAAGGGTTTATGTCTGTTTGGCGTATGTGTAGCCACAACAGACTACATTTGTTTTCTCAATCATGGTTCTCTCAGGTCTGTATATGTGAAGTTGTGGTTTTCCTTGCTGTCCCCTGGCGTGGAGTGGTAGGGGTTATGGGGGTGTCCCACGTATGCCCCCAGAACACCTGACCCTGATGAGGAGAAAGAAGAGGACTAGGAATGACATGGTCTGCAAGCCAGTACTGCATCAGACTACGAACCAAGAGCTACAAGGGCCAATATGACCGACAGCTTGGAGAACAACAGAGGACAGGAGAAAGGCAGTGCTAGCAGGACAAGTGGTAGAAAATACAAGAGAACATGAAGGTTCTTCTCAGGCAGCAATTCCAAATGCTGCAGACCCTGGTTTGACGTACAGGATCAAAAGTCCCAAACTCTCCACCAGTTGCAGTCTTTGGAGAACTTCATGTTTGCTGCTCACTACTCCCCACAACATATCATTTGGCATCATAAGTCAAAGATGCCATGCCAGAAGCTGCTGATAAAAACAGACAGTTGTCCCATGGATTTACAGTCACATGGGAGTTTCCTTCCCCTTTATCAGGTTCATCCGCCCTCACGTGACGGGTCTGTTTAGACTTTGGTGGAGACTTGAACAGGCACTGGCTCATGGCATGACTGGGGTTCCCTGCCACATCCTCCTTGCCCCCTTCCTCCTCTTCGTTGCTGTTTGTGGCAGGGGTCTCGTGCTGCTCCTCTGAGGTATCGAGAATCTGTATGGTACTGTTGGGGTCTCCACCAAGTATGGCAAGCAATTGGTTGTAAAAGTGGCAGGTCTTTGGTACAGCACCATATCTATTGTGGTGCTCTCTGGCCTTGTGTTATTCTTCGCAAAGTTCTTTTGCTTGCACACTTACTACTGCTGATCCCTGTCATATTCCTTTGCATGGGAAATGTAGGCAGTCTACTCATAGATGTTTACATTTCTACGGCTGGCCCTTGGTTATGCCTGCACAGCCTCTTCTCCTCACAGGCCCAGGAAATGCAGTATTTCCGATCTACTCCAGGCAGGAGAACATGTGGCTCCTCTCTGTGTGCGTGGCGGCAATATAGTCGGTTGAGTAGGTGCACACTCCATAAATGATCTGCTAGGTGTGCTTGCTGAGGTAGGTGTTCCAAAAACACGCAGGGGGCTTTCAAGGTGTGGGGGTGGCTTCTGGGCTCTATGACTCCAGGGCAATAGAGTTTAAAATTGTGTCCACAGAAGTCAGTCACAGGGAATGGGGCGTTGTGGAGTAGCTGCTGGAAGACTGCTAGAGTCGACACAGGTCATGCTAAGTAGGTCAGTCATAGCTTTACACCGTTCGGGATGGTGGTTTTACTACATTGCTGTAACATGGTGGTTTTACTACATTGCTTACGTTGGCTGAGACAAATTTAAGTGTAGACATGTACAAATAGGTCAATACCAGGCGACTTACATCGACTTAACTTCGTAGTGTAGACAAGGTCTGAGACTGTTGCTCACCAATTTCCTATAAGCAGTCATCGTTAAGGACTGTCACAGGTTGGCTGGCCCCAGTAGATGAAGTAGGTCCAGCTACCCTGTGCCAGGACAGGTACTCGCATTTGGCCAATTAAGAGGGCAGGGCAGTACTGAGGGGCTATAAAAGGTCGGGGCAAGGTCCAGTGAGAGAGTGTCCGGCTGAGAGTCAGTCAGAAGACTAGAGCAGGTCTGTGGGGTAAGCTGCCGAATGCAGAAAACTCTGCAGGCCTTCCCTGATAAGAGGGAGGAATTGACTTGAAGAGTATATGTTTGGGACCTGGGAGAAGGCTGAAGGCAGAACAGCAAGAGCCATTTGCTGGCTGGCATCCCCATGCCAGAGGGCTGGAGAGGGCTGAAGGCAGAAGCAATAGCAGATGGAGATGCAGATGCAGGCTAGCTCTGTAAGCTAGAGAGCTGGAGCCAAGGGTCAGAGAGGGCTGAAAACAGGGGAGCAGCAGAGGCGCTTGCTTGCTGTCAGTCCAGGGCTGGAGAGGTGGACCCAGAGGAACAGTGGTGAGTGAGGGATGCTCCCTTGGCAAGGATGATCTACCAGCAGAGAGGCTGTGGGGTTTCCTGCTGGGAAGATCAGGGTTGCACTCAGGTTGGAAAGGCTATGGTAGCTGTACTGGTGCAAGGACAGGAGAGCGCTAAACTAGAGAGTCGGGGTGTGGTGAGGGACGCTAGGACTGTATGTTGCATGTATTGTTTGGAATATGCTGATGGAAATCTGGACTATGGTTGTGGGACTTTTGTTGTCATATATGTGCATGGGACTTTGTAATAAATGAACCCTACAAGGACAGTCTTTGTACTTGGGCGGACCATTGCAACTTTTCTTGGGACTCTGAAGGAGGGAAACTGAGGTAGGCGTGCTTGTCACGGCATGGTCTGCCACTTGAAGGTGTTCCAGTCAGGCCTGCCCTATGGAAAGGATATTTGGTTATAAACCTACATGTTGCTAAATGGCAGGGCAATATATACTGCCACTGTCCAGCTGGTTCTCTAACATTTTCTGTAAACTTGTAAAATGGTTAATCTAGAAGTGTTTATCTTTCTTAATAGTTTACTTGGACTAGGCAATGATGACATTTTGAGGACTTTACAGAGAGCTGAGGTTACTGTTATTCATGTGACTTTCCCTGTGGGTGACTGTCATATTTACGGGTTAGTTGCTACTGTGGTTTTTTCACTTTGTGACATCTGTAAAAAATAGCTAAATGCTTGTTTCCTTTATGGTAAGGTTGAAAAGTCTGAAGTGAAACCTAAATGCAGAGCATTAGTAAAAATATATATCTACACTTCATGCAGATAATAAACACATTCAAAAGTTACTTTTGTGGCACATTCAAGGGAGTAATCATTTGATGGTAAAATAGTTACTGTGCATTAACTTCATTATAAAAATAGTTTGCCATTATGGAAACTACTTCTCTCTTGAGAGTTTTTAGTTCCTTTTTGCACTACATATTACATTGAACTGTGAAAAGAGTGTTAAAGTTTGCTTTAAACTCACAAAATTATTGAAATTCAAAGACAAATATCAAACCATTACAGGAAAATATAAATCACAATGGGAGACCATCTTTAACTACTGTCTAGCCAGCTATCTATCAGTTGTTACCTAGATTTTTGGTAACATCAACTTTAACGGTAAATTGTTACAGGGTTTTGAGAACTTTCTAATGTTTTTAAATGGATAAAGTAATCTAAGTATTCATTGTTAAAGATTAGCTCACTGGTATCAAAATGATAGGTGGGTGTTTTTGGGTAATGGTTAAGGAATGTCCTCCATTTTGACTAATAGTTGTACATGTTTGATCCTTGCTTTTGAATTTCAGTGACTTTATGGAGTGCATAGCTTACTGTTTCACATTGCAACATATTTTTAAGAATAAGATATTGTTTGTCTCTCCCTGTGACATAAAAACTGTTTCACTATGTTCTTTTGCTTGATGTTTTCTCTCTTTTCCTTCTCTCTTCCCAAATTAAAATGCATGGCAGGAAAAGAGGAACGCTGTCCTTTTTCTGACAGTGGCCACTACAAGATACGTCAGTGGAAACCCCGTAATGAAAAAAGCTAGTATGAAAGATCAGTGTTAGTAAGTTAAGAAGTCATATTTGTAATAGAGTTAATATTGATAGAATAATTTTATATATAAGCTGCCTTTTAAATCTCTGATGCCAAGTGGAGGAGGAGCTGGATCAGGTTTCACCTCCAGCCAACATAAGTAACATGCAACAACACTTAGGGTATGTCTACACTATGGAATAAGGTCGAATTTATAGAAGTCGTTTTTTTAGAAATCGGTTTTATATATTCGAGTGTGTGTGTCCCCACAGAAAATGCTCTAAGTGCATTAAGTGCATTAACTCAGCGGAGTGCTTCCACAGTACCGAGGCTAGAGTCGACTTCCGGAGCGTTGCACTGTGGATAGCTATCCCACAGTTCCCGCAGTCTCCGCTGCCCATTGGAATTCTGGGTTGAGATCCCAATGCCTGATGGGGCTAAAACATTGTCGCGGGTGGTTCTGGGTACATATCGTCAGGCCCCCCTTCCCTCCCTCCCTCCCTCCGTGAAAGCAAGGGCAGACAATCGTTTCGCGCCTTTTTTCCTGAGTTACCTGTGCAGACACCATACCACGGCAAGCATGGAGCCCGCTCAGGTAACCGTCACCCTATGTCTCCTGGGTGCTGGCAGACGCGGTACGGCATTGCTACATAGTAGCAGCAACCCATTGCCTTGTGGCAGCAGACGGTACAGTACTACTGGTAGCCGTCCTCGTCATGTCCAAGGTGCTCCTGGTCAAGTCGGCTGGGAGCGCCTGGGCAGACATGGGCGCAGGGACTAAATTTGGAGTGACTTGACCAGGTCATTCTCTTTAGTCCTGCAGTCAGTCCTGTTGAACCGTCTTATGGTGAGCAGGCAGGCGATACGGATTGCTAGCAGTCCTATTGCATCATTTTCTGCCGGGCAGGCAAGAGATGAGGATGGCTAGCAGTCCTACTGCACCATCTTCTGCTGAGCAGCCATGAGATGTGGATGGCATGCAGTCCTTCTGCACTGTCTGCTGCCAGCCAAAGATGTAAAAGATAGATGGAGTGGATCAAAACAAGAAATAGACCAGATTTGTTTTGTACTCATTTGCCTCCTCCCCAGTCTAGGGGACTCATTCCTCTAGGTCACACTGCAGTCACACACAGAGAAGGTGCAGCGAGGTAAATCTAGCCATGTATCAATCAGAGGCCAAGCTAACCTCCTTGTTCCAATAAGAACAATAACTTAGGTGCGCCATTTCTTATTGGAACCCTCCGTGAAGTCCTGCCTGAAATACTCCTTGATGTAAAGCCACCCCCTTTGTTGATTTTAGCTCCCTGAAGCCAACCCTGTAAGCCGTGTCGTCCATCGCCCCTCCCTCCGTCAGAGCAACGACAGACAATCGTTCTGCGCCTTTTTTCTGTGTGGACGCCATACCAAGGCAAGCATGAAGGCCGCTCAGCTCACTTTGGCAATTAGGAGCACATTAAACACCACACGCATTATCCAGCAGTATATGCAGCACCAGAACCTGGCAAAGCGATACTGGGCGAGGAGGTGATGTCAGCGCAGTCACGTGAGTGATCAGGACATGGACACAGATTTCTCTGAAAGCTTTGCCCCTGCCAATGCATGCATCATGGTGCTAATGGGGCAGGTTCATGCTGTTGAACGCCGATTCTGGGCTCGGGAAACAAGCACAGACTGGTGGGACCGCATAGTGTTGCAGGTCTGGGACGATTCCCAGTGGCTGCGAAACTTTCACATGCGTAAGGGCACTTTCATGGAACTTTGTGACTTGCTTTCCCCTGCCCTGAGGCGCATGAATACCAAGATGAGAGCAGCCCTCACAGTTGAGAAGCGAGTGGCGATAGCCCTGTGGAAGCTTGCAACGCTAGACAGCTACCGGTCAGTTGGGAATCAATTTGGAGTGGGCAAATCTACTGTGGGAGCTACTGTGATGCAAGTAGCCCACGCAATCAAAGATCTGCTGATATCAAGGGTAGTGACCTGGGAAATGTGCAGGTCACAGTGGATGGCTTTGCTGCAATGGAATTCCCTAACTGTGGTGGGGCCATAGACGGAACCCATATCCCTATCTTGGCACTGGAGCACCAAGCTGCCGAGTACATAAACCGCAAGGGGTACTTTTCGATAGTGCTGCAAGCTCTGGTGGATCACAAGGGACGTTTCACCAACATCAACGTGGGATGGCCGGGAAAGGTACATGACGCTCGCATCTTGAGGAACTCTGGTCTGTTTCAAAAGCTGCAGGAAGGGACTTTATTCCCAGACCAGAAAATAACTGTTGGGGATGTTGAAATGCCTATATGTATCCTTGGGGACCTAGCCTACCCCTTAATGCCATGGCTCATGAAGCCGTACACAGGCAGCCTGGACAGTAGTCAGGAGCTGTTCAACTACAGGCTGAGCAAGTGCAGAATGGTGGTAGAATGTGCATTTGGACGTTTAAAGGCGCGCTGGCGCAGTTTACTGACTCGCTTAGACCTCAGCGAAACCAATATTCCCACTGTTATTACTGCTTGCTGTGTGCTCCACAATATCTGTGAGAGTAAGGGGGAGACGTTTATGGCGGGGTGGGAGGTTGAGGCAAATCGCCTGGCTGCTGGTTACGCGCAGCCAGACACCAGGGCGGTTAGAAGAGCACAGGAGGGCGCGGTACGCATCAGAGAAGCTTTGAAAACCAGTTTCATGACTGGCCAGGCTACGGTGTGAAAGTTCTGTTTGTTTCTCCTTGATGAAACCCCCCGCCCCTTGGTTCACTCTACTTCCCTGTAAGCTAACCACCCACCCCTCCTCCCTTCAATCACCGCTTGCAGAGGCAATAAAGTCATTGTTGCTTCACATTCATGCATTCTTTATTCATTCATCACACAAATAGGGGGGTGACTACCAAGGTAGCCCAGGAGGGGTGGTGGAGGAGGGAAGGAAAATGCCACACAGCACTTTAAAAGTTTACAACTTTAAAATTTATTGAATGACAGCCTTCTTTTTTTTGGGCAATCCTCTGTGGTGGAGTGGCTGGTTGGCCGGAGGCCCCCCCACCGCGTTCTTGGGCATCTGGGTGTGGAGGCTATGGAACTTGGGGAGGAGGGCAGTTGGTTACACAGGGGCTGTAGTGGCAGTCTGTGCTCCAGCTGCCTTTGCTGCAGCTCAACCATACACTGGAGCATACTGGTTTGGTCCTCCAGCAGCCTCAGCATTGAATCCTGCCTCCTCTCATCACGCTGCCGCCACATTTGAGCTTCAGCCCTCTCTTCAGCCCGCCACTTACTCTCTTCAGCCCGCCACTTACTCTCTTCAGCCCGCCACCTCTCCTCCCGGTCATTTTGTGCTTTCCTGCACTCTGACATTATTTGCCTCCACACATTCGTCTGTGCTCTGTCAGTGTGGGAGGACAGCATGAGCTCGGAGAACATTTCATTGCGAGTGCGTTTTTTTTTCTTTCTAATCTTCACTAGCCTCTGGGAAGGAGAAGATCCTGTCATCATTGAAACACATGCATCTGGTGGAGAAAAAAAAAGGGACAGCGGTATTTAAAAAGACACATTTTATAAAACAGTGGCTACACTCTTTCAGGGTAAACCTTGCTGTTAACATTACATACATAGCACATGTGCTTTCGTTACAAGGTCGCATTTTGCCTCCCCCCACCGCGTGGCTACCCCCTCAACCATCCCCCCTCCCCGTGGCTAACAGCAGGGAACATTTCTGTTTAGCCACAGGCAAACAGCCCAGCAGGAGTGGGCTCCTCCGAGTGTCCCCTGAAGAAAAGCACTCTATTTCAACCAGGTGACCATGAATGATATCTCACTCTCCTGAGGATAACACAGAGAGAAAGAACGGATGTTGTTTGAACGCCAGCAAACATACACTGCAATGCTTTGTTGTACAATGATTCCCGAGTATGTGTTACTGGCCTGGAGTGGTAAAGTGTCCTACCATGAAGGACACAATAAGGCTGCCCTCCCCAGAAACCTTTTGCAAAGGCTTTGGGAGTACATCCAGGAGAGCCGCGAATGCCAGGGCAAAGTAATCCTTTCACATGCTTGCTTTTAAACCATGTATAGTATTTTAAAAGGTACACTCACCGGAGGTCCCTTCTCCGCCTGCTGGGTCCAGGAGGCAGCCTTGGGTGGGTTCGGGGGGTACTGGCTCCAGGTCCAGGGTGAGAAACAGTTCCTGGCTGTCGGGAAAACCGGTTTCTCCACTTGCTTGCTGTGAGCTATCTACAACCTCCTCCTCATCTTCTTCTTCTTCTTCGTCCCCAAAACCTGCTTCCGTATTGCCTCCATCTCCATTGAAGGAGTCAAACAACACGGCTGGGGTAGTGGTAGCTGAACCCCTTAAAATGGCATGCAGCTCATCATAGAAGTGGCATGTTTGGGGCTCTGACCCAGAGCGGCCATTCGCCTCTCTGGTTTTCTGGTAGGCTTGCCTCAGCTCCTTCAGTTTCACGCGGCACTGCTTCGGGTCCCTGTTATGGCCTCTGTCCTTCATGCCCTGAGAGATTTTGATAAAGGTTTTGGCATTTCGAAAACTGGAATGGAGTTCTGATAGCACGGATTCCTCTCCCCATACAGTGATCAGATCCCGTACCTCCCGTTCGGTCCATGCTGGAGCTCTTTTGCGATTCTGGGACTCCATCATGGTCACCTGTGCTGATGAGCTCTGCATGGTCACCTGCAGCTTGCCACGCTGGCCAAACAGGAAATGAGATTCAAAAGTTCGTGGTTCTTTTTCTGTCTATCTGGCCAGTGCATCTGAGTTGAGAGTGCTGTCCAGAGCGGTCACAATGGAGCACTCTGGGATAGCTCCCGGAGGCCAATACCGTCGAATTGTGTCCACAGTACCCCAAATTCGAGCCAGCAAGGCCGATTTAAGCGCTAATCGACTTGTCAGGGGTGGAGTAAGGAAATCGATTTTAAGAGCCCTTTAAGTCGAAATAAAGGGCTTCATCGTGTGGACAGGTGCAGGTTTACATCGATTTAATGCTGCTAAATTCGACCTAAAGTTCTAGTGTAGACCAGGGCTTAATATCACCAGTTGGCTGACACTCAAAGCTATGAAGTTCATGACTAAAGGATGTAGAAAGAACCATGCTGTTGATAGTAGTCACATATATGCAGTACAGTGGAACAGATTGCATATAATTTGGGGTTCTTCCATTTCTTGAGGTTCATTTTAGAACTATTCTGGATTTATGTGCTTAATGTACATTTTTTTCTCCATATGTGTTACCTGTGCAGAGGAAGGAGATCATCTGTATCAGGGGTTCTCAACCTTTTTCTCTCCGAGGCCCCCCATGACATATTCTAAAAACTCCAGGGCCCGGCGGGGGTGCCCTTGGCGCACAGGCCTTGGGCAGAGGTGTAGTTTGACTTCTGTTTTCGGGGGCTGGGGCCAGCGGGGCTCGAGCCACCTCCACATGGCGGGGTCCAGAGAGGGAGTGCCACCTCCACCCCGTGACTCAACTCAGAAGGCCACCCAGACTGTCTGGGTTGTGGGGAGGTCATGCAACCAAAAATTATAACTCAAAGGAGGGGAGCTTAGCTCAAAAAGTTTGAAAACAGCTTAGGGTGCAGGGAGGAGGTAGCTAGAGGCTGAGTGTGGGCAGAGGGGTAGCTCAGGGTGCAGGGAGGTAGGTAGCTAGAAGCTGTATGCAGGCAGGGGATAGCTCAGGCTGCAGGGTGGGGGGTGGCTAGGGGCTGTGTGCAGGCAGCGGGGTAGCACAGAGTGTAGGGAGAGGGGCATTAGGGGCTGTGTGCTGGGAGGACTCCCCTGTGGTCCCTGTTCCCGGAGGTGTCTGCTAGCCACAGAACTGGGTCTCCCCACCCCAGGGGCTCTTACTGGCTGCCTCTGTGGGAGCAAACGGGGCTGGGAGCTGAGGAGCAGCTTCAACCTGGGGCACCAGCAGAGAGGAGGGAATGCTGTGCTTTGGACCATGCACAGAACCATGCACCAGCCAGAGCAGCAACTGCCCTGCACTGTCTGGCTCCAGCTTCCTGCCTCCGACCGGACCAGGGGGCGGGGAGAGGAGATGTGGGGAGAGGTGTGGAGCTGCCCCTGGACTGCCTTGCACTTGCGCTGCAGTTTGGATGGGAGGTGGGGGAATGCCCTCTATGTCCCTAACTCTGTCCATGGGCTCAGGGCTTCTGCCCCAAAGAGAGCACCCGGGCTCAGGGCTCTGGGATTCAGCCCTGTACCTCCCGGTTTCAGCCTCGCGGGGGCACTGGGGATTGAGGTTTCAGCCCCATGCCTCCCGGCTTGAGCCCCATGGGGGGCACCAGGGATCGGGGCTTCAGCCCTGCATCTCCCAGCTTCAGCCCAATGTGGGGGAGAAAGGCGGGACGCCGGGGATCCGAGCTTCAGCCGTGGGGCCCTGCAGCCCCCTTTTAAAGGGCTTGCAGAACCCCAGGGGGCCATGGACCCCTGGTTGAGGACCACTGGTCTGTACTATCTTCCTCCCCACTCATCACCATACTCTCTTTCCAGATATGCACCTTTCTAGTGTGCAGCAGGTGTTGTAGTTGGGGCATTCTCACAGTGGATCCATCTTGGTGCCTAATAGACATTTTTCAGGCTATAGTGGTATATTCTCCCCCCCCCCCACTATTTAGTAATTTAATAGGGGCCTTGTCATTCCTTCCATTTGAAAGCTTTCGCCCCCACACCTTCTCTGCCTCATTCCCCTTGTCCTGGCTGGGCCTGGCAGTGGGTGAGAGATTCCTCCCATTTACAGCCCCATCTCTCAGGGCAGTGGTTGGGGATCAGAGGAGGA
The DNA here is from genome assembly GCF_965140285.1 of Lepidochelys kempii. Taxonomy (NCBI): domain Eukaryota; kingdom Metazoa; phylum Chordata; order Testudines; family Cheloniidae; genus Lepidochelys; species Lepidochelys kempii. Next base: position 100,329,270 of record NC_136380.1, read on the forward strand.
TGTGCCTCATGTAAAGGGTGAAGGTGGAGGGGAATGGGGCAGCAGTGACCCCCAGCCCTGGGAAGGGCAGAGATCCCACATGTTTGAACCAAGATCTGGGGGATCTTTACCCCCTGTGTGTGAGCTGTGATTTGGCGCTGCCCTTCTATAGAGGTGGTCTGAGCCTTTCTATCTGCCCTTCGTGTGTGAGCCAGGATACTAAAAGCCCAATGGAAGGGGATTGACCATTCCCACTGAGACGAATGGGAGCAATTCAGATGTCTGAGAGTTATTGTTTCAGGCTGTATTCATCTTCATCATGTATTCTCATTTGGCTGAGAATAGCTCACCGAATGTTCACTTCACACCTCCGTGCGCCTCCTGTGCCTCAAATGAATGTGTACAGCCTTGTTCCCGGATACTAGGCCCTGATTTGGAGTAGAGATGATGCTCCACTCTCCTGTTCCTTCCTGCTTCCAGCTGGTACATGCACTCCTCACAGCCCCGTGACCCCTCTAAATTTACATGGGGCGGGTAGGGTCAAGTGGGAGTGTGGAGCTGGTGCGTGTGTGGAGGGTTCTAAGTGGGGTGGGGGTGGTCAGATCAATGGTATGATGAAGTGAATGTTAGAGGAGCCAAGGTAGTGCTGGGGGAGTCTGAGCAGTTGAAGGTAATATGGGAGGGGTCAGAACAGTGGAATCTGGGGTGAGTAGGAGGGGATCTGAGTTGTGCAGTAGGAGTTGGTGAGGTTCGCCTCTGTCCCCCAAAAGTCCCCACATCCACGCCTCTCCATGTCTGTCTCCTGCCCACCAAAAATGTCTCTAGTGACTTCATGCTAGTCCTTGTGCTGCTGTTGCATCCTCCCCACAGCTCTTCAACCTGCACGCCCTGTGCTGTCACCTGCCTCTTCCTTCCAGAGGATGGTTGAGGAGGTAGAACTAGTGTGTGCTGGACATGCAGAGAAATGGGAGACAAGGAGATGATGCAAAGGCATGGAAGAGATGGCCATGCAGCCAGTGCATTCTGTGGGTGGGGTAATCCTTCCTGAGGAGCCAGAGGCAATGGAGAGGGAGAGGTGGGCTGTAGTATGTGGGAAGGTGGTGAGAAACTTTTTTTTTTTTTTTTTTAAACCAAGGAAATTAAATGCCCCAAACCTTCATTAACACGGAGTTAAGGTTGCTTGGTGTTACCTCGTGTCCTTCCAGAATGTGGAGAGGGCTAAGCTTAAACCTCTGAAAACCAAAAAATGAAAAGTTATAGTACACGCCACAATGCATCCTTAATTCTGTCCTAACCACATATTAGCAATGTACTGTCGTAGATGCTACATAACACCCAGAGAATGGAACATGTGAGCACTGCAGGATAAAGTTGAACAACACCTCTTTGTCTGAGCAAAACTTGAGTTTAGGTCAGGCCTAACAAACAGGAGCTGCCTACACTCAAACACTGTGCCCACTCACACAAACCGCCTCAGACTTGCTATATCTTTTCGTCCTTTACTCTTGTGTACCTCTGCACTCGCTCACTCACTCTCTTTCATCCCAGATCATCTTTGCAGACACGGAGTAGTACAGCGTTGCCATTCACTTCTGTCCATGGCTTGTTCTTTCATTAAACCCAGCCTGATTGTGTCCCTGTGTACGATATCCTACAGTGTAATCGGTCAGACTGATCTTGGTTATGTTTGCATTATTTTCTTTGGCATCCTATCACCTGTTTTCAGCAGTCTCTGCACCATCATAATCTTTTAGATTTATAGCCAGTCCTGCACTCTGATTTCACATTCTACTGTCTTTTTAACTTCTTTGTTTGTCTTAAAAATCATTCCATTTTACACCTGCCATGTTTTGAAGAACTCTCATCTGTACTGCCTCCAACCTTCTGTTGTCTTTTTAATTTAATGCAGTTGCTTCCACGACTTCTCTTGGTAGCTTAACCTTTGCATCACCCTTATTTAACCCAGTGGCTATTGCCAGTTTATGGTAGCCAGAATTAAGTTTGTGTCGTGGGGGTACTTTAAGTCTTTTGCTAATTTTCAACAGGTCAGCCACTCTCCGTTCTGGAAGGGCATGAGGCACTACTGGGCAACCTTAACTCTGTGTTACGATGGTTTTGGGTAATTATAGTATCAATTCCCCCTTTTAAAGCATTTATCATGGGATTTTTTTATTAGAATGAAATATTTTACATAATTTGTTTAAACCATGGTACAGTGCAAAAATAAAACACTCTATCTGCTTCAACCAACAACAAAATGTCTGTCCTACTTGTTGTGGATTGTACGTGGTGAGATAGGAAGGCGTTTCATATTGCTTGTTAGGTAGATTACAACAATCCCATTCTATGTATTTGACACACTTGGCATATGGTTTAATAATCCCCAAATTATTAATTTGGGGAGAGATTAGTGAAAGTACAAGTGCAAGTAACCATGGTAGTATTAATTTAATTGGAATATATAGGCCCAAAGAGTCAAAGGTGTTAACAAGATCCGGTCATTATCCAGTGTTAAACAAGGTTTGGTATACAGAAACCTCAACTTGCTTAGTACCACTGCAAACAGAGCATTAGAAATTAAGACTTTATTAAAGATACAGAAAAGAAGGAAAAACAGTTAAAGCATTGGACATATAAAGTATAAATAAGGCTTTCATTTTAACAACATCCCTTGTTCCCTTTCCCTTTAGCTGACAAGAATATTTAGAAGGGAAAAAAACTGGTTTGACAGTCTCTTGGGATGGTATTAAAGATGCTAATAAAGACATCCTTTTGGGGAAAAGAGAAAAAATTAGCAGAGTTGGGCTGGAGCCTTCATTGGCGGTGATGGTGTTAAAGTCTGATCCCATTTCTTAGAAGACAAATCCAAGACAAATGCACACAAAAGGGGAGAAAAAAGAACAGTAGAGAGAAAATGCAGCTTCTGTGTCTGGTGGTGACTCTCACATGATCTTTTCAGCTGCTCAGAAACATGACAAACTCACTCCAGAATCAAGCTATTTAGGGCATTGCTTTTAGCTGCCTCTTCTGACCATAGGCTTTCAGAATATACAGTGTTGGGCAGCTAAGCTAGATTCTTATTAATCAGAAGACAAAAGGAGAGAGATAGGAAAGAAAATAAATTAGGTGGGGAAGGAAAAGGATACATGGAGTATGGGGAAGAGAGAGAAACTTGCACATCCCACATGGTGTTTGGGATAGAGCTGGAGCAGGTAGAAAGGGCGGTATCATTGTGGTTCTTCTTTCTGGCCTGGGTCCAGTCAGAACATATTTCAGGACCAGGATTAAGAAGGGCCAGGGTGGTAACCATGATGGTGAAGCTCACTCCAGTAGCCAAATTTTCTCCCGAAGTCTCTTTCTTTAATGACCCCATAAAGGAATAATGCGTGGAATAGCCCTTCCCCTCATTATGTTGGCCACCATTTAGGCCTAGTTTCTGACAAACCAGTTTTGGTTCATTTATTTTCTATTCCGCGTTTTCCTTGTTTACTAAGTATGATCTTAACACAGTCCTTGAATTATATCTGCAGGCCTGTTTGTTTGGACTAATACAATCTTTCTGTCTCCCTTTCATACCTTTTCCCATCAACATTTGTCATTGTAGGTTATTGTGACATCTTATGAACTTTCATGCTGATTCCAGTGCTATTTCATTCTCCTTTCACTTGTTTTATTAAGTTGCTTTTTAAATCTGAGGTCTCTCACTCTGAGGATTATTTGTTGTTGTTGTTTTTTTTTTTTTTTAAGATAAAGCACCTCTGTCAAAGAGTCTTTTATTAGTTCCAAGTGCCCTGTCGGTTCTATTGACTCTGCTCTTCCAACATTATCAGAAGTTCTTCACATATAACCTACAAGCTGTAAAAGAGGATTTTCAGGTAAATTTTAATTCATTTATGTAGAAGGGGAAGGGATTTCTAAATATTAACTCTGTCCTCCTTGATTCCTCAGTGTATTTCTCCTGTAGTATTCTTCCCCCCCCCCCCCACCCGCCCCCATTGTCTTGGACTCTGGGCTTGTTTACTTGGGAAGTTAGTTCATAGAAAGATAGGGTGTGAATTTAAAACACAATTGTTTAGCCAAACTGCACAAAGGCACTTTAGTGCAGAATAAGTGTGTCCATCTGGCTAGTTAGTTAGCTGCTGTGCTAACTTCCTATGTAGGCAAGTCCTTAAATCACCAATCTGTTACCATCACTACTCCCATTTAGGCCATATCACCACCCATGAGAGATTTTTTTCACTTCTGCTAAAACAAACCGTCAGAATACCTCTCATTTTCTTCTTCTGGGACGCTGATATTATTTCATCATCTGTCTTTCAACAGAGGAGAATGTGAGTCTATAACTTGAGCATAAATTATGGCCATGTCTACACTGCCACTTATGTCGGCAAAACTTGTGTCGCTCAGGGGGATGAAAAAACACCCCCATCCCCCTGAGCAACATAATTCTTGCTGGCATAAGGGGTAGTGTACACAGCACTATGTTGCTAGGAAAGCTTCTCCCGCCAACACAGCTAGTGCTGCTTGTTGAGAGGGTTTTTTTATGTTGACGGGAGAGCTTTCTCCTGTCAGCATAGACTGGCTACACAAGTGATCTTACAGCAGCGCAGCTGCATTGGTACATCTGTGCCACTGTAAGCTTGCTAGTGTAGACATGGCCAAACACATTTAATAGTATATGATCCTTTGATGTGAATAGGAATAATTTTGTTGTGTTCATCGATTTATTTTGTGGTGGAAGTGAGTATTGTAATCATCTAGCCTGATCTGCATAACGCAGGACATAGATTTTCACCCAGAGATTCGTGTATCTAGCCCAATTACTTGAGCTCATTTTTAGAAAGACACAAAATCTCATTGTAAAGACTCCAGATGAGGGAGAATTTGCCATAAGCTTGAGTAGTCTGCTCCATTGGCTAATTACCCTCAGTTAAAAAATTGCAACTTATTTCCAGTTTGAAGTTGGTTGCCTTCAGCTTCCAGGCATTGAATCTTGTAATGCCTTTGTCTGCTTAATTAAAGAGCCTTCTAGTATCAATATTAATCTTCAATACAATATTCTGTATTTAAATAACATTACTGTAAAGTGCTCTTCATTTTTGGAGGCTGCATACCATTGCTCAGCAGAAAAGAGCTAACAAGTGACTCTTACTATCTTCCCCAAATGTATTCGTCTTCAGACCCTAAAAGGTCAACTGAAAAGCTCCCCAAAATGTGCCCTTGACTGGTTCTTCATGCTGCATAAAGACTGTTCTAAAGGACTTTTGTTTGTTTTTGTTTAGTTCCAGTCTTTTCTGCTTGTTTAAGTTAAAAATACTAGGTTGTCACTGTCCTGTTTTTTTTTCTGGAGGTTTTCCAAAGAGCTTTGAGAGACCTGAACAGTAGTATCACATGAGATTATGATTTAGTTATCCCCGCTACTCCTAATCCTACTCTGGGCAGGAGGAGAAGCTGAATAGATTCCTTATGTCATTGCCGTTTTCAGCCTGGTCTGCATTTAAAATTTAGGTTGACATAGCTATAGCAGTCAGGGGTGAGAAAAATCCACATAGCCGTAGCTATACCAACATAACCCTCAGTTTAAATGCAAATGGGTTGATGAAAGAACTTGGGGAAGTAAAATTTCTACAGCAATGGAAACCCCCTTTTCATCACTGTTGGTTAATCTATGCTATGCCACAGATATGCTGCTATAGTCCCTGAAGTATAGACATGGCCTCTGTGTATTCAGTTGTTGGGAGGGAGAGCTTCATCCCAGCAGCTCAGATTACAGCTTCATGTAATATCACTGTTCAGGTCTTCCAAATATCTCATTAAGGTCCTACGTAAAAAGAGGGAAATGAGGACCTGATGTTTCTGATAGTTCAAGTATAGGAATCAAGCAGAATAAAATATTGGAGAAAAAGTTTTTTACATTATAAAGGAACAGTAAGGGCAAACCCGTATTTTGTTTAACTTTTGCTTTGCAGTTCATCCTAAAGGGAGTCCTAAAATCACTTGATTTTCTTTATGCTGCTGAAAAATAGTTAATGGTAGCAGTTCCCTGTTGAAAGGAACCATCTTTTTCTGTTATCAGCACTGCTATATGCAAGTATCTGGGGAAAGCCTGGTATATTAGTATTTGTAAATGTGAACTATTGAAGATGAGTTGATTTGATTTGATTTGAATAGTAAGATAGTTTAAAAAAGAAAATTTTACTTGAAAATGTTCTATTTTTTTAAACAAACTTTCTAATATCTACTAATCATTTCAGAAAAATGATTAAAGAAATATGCGGACCACTGTATTTACTCTGACTGTTGTCACTAAATGTTTCCTCCTCTTTTGTATTATGTTAAACCTAAACACAAATCCTCTGAAGGATGGGAGAGAATTAAATATCTTGGTGCTTTTATATTTTAGATTTGGAGACTTGTATTTGGGAGAACAGTATGTCTTGATCTGAAAGATGCATTCTGCAATAGCTTGCTCATTTATAACTTTAGGATATTTGAAAGACGATATGGCAGCCGAAAATTTTCAGTAAGTGCCACTTCTATCATTTTCAATACCCACAATGATTGCTAAATCCTCTGGTCTCACATTATTGTCAGATATTTATCTTGTTGTTGTCTTTGTGGAGAGATACTTTGTTTCATATTATATAAGCTAACCAATTTTTTTGACTGGCATGTTGGATTTTAAATATTATGTTAAGGTTTATTCTTAATTGAGATTTTATTTCCATTAATCAATTAATGTATTTTTAATTGGTATTTTTACCCATAAATCACAATTGAATAACCACAGAACATTTTTAGCTTTTTTTCATGTTATAACTAATGGCTCAATCGAAGAAAAAAATGTTGGTAGGGTACAGCAAGTTTTATGTGGTCCGTGAAAATGAATTTTATTGAACAATCCACTTCTTTATACTTCTTGAAGATGAGAGAGACTGGTCTGGTAAACCCATGTTGTAAAATTGTCCTGTAATGCTCAAGGAAATAAACTTCGCTTAATTGCGCTATTAAAATAGACTTTTTCAACTTTAAAAATTAGAGCTTCTGCCTCAGAGCTTTATGTCATCCATATGTTTAATCTTATAGAATTAACTAGCTCCAGTTAAATTAATTAATTAATGTTTGGGACTTATCTGTGTTGTTTTTTCCTTTTCAGTCCTTTTTACTGGGCTCCTGGATGCTGTCTGCTTTGTTTGATCTTCTCCTTGTAGAAGCTGTGCAATATGCATTTGGCATCACCATCAGCAGTTTGCCTTCTGGATTGTAAGTAGTTCTTAATGGGCTTGGCTTTGTCTTAGATACTATTTCAAGGGATTACTTAGCACAGATTTGAGTAAAATAACCTACTAATGTAACCCTTCAAATGCAGTATGTCCTTTTTTGTAAAACGTAAATGTTCTTGGCATTAATATTCATTTGTATAACACTATTTTCCAAATATGACCTGCAGTAGAGTTGAAATATTTTTAGTATTACACTTCCACTTCGTGATGACTTTCAATTCCGCGACATTGTCTTTTTCTCTGTCTTGGAGTAACTAAAAGGAGTTACCTTGCAGTGCTGGCATCTTTTAAGCTTTACCCAATACAGTGTTCTTGAATATTTGTTTTTATTTCACACTCTCTTTTAAGTTTTAACTATGCTGCTAAAAGCACAAAACTAATGTTACTGTAACTCACTTTTTAAAATATGCAAAACTGTATGCATTTCATACTGGAAGGTACTTCATTAGTTCACATTTCAAAACTCTTGAGTTTTATAGGACATTATGTATATGTGTATTGCATTTCATATTTGAAGAGTGAAGTGTTTAAAGCTTAAGATTCTTTAGGAGCTCAGTTTCAAATAAGCTGCTTTTGAGATTTGTATAATAAGAACAGAAAACTAGATGGCTAACTCAGTATTTGCATTTAGGTTCACACTTTAGTGTGGTCAACCTCACATAGTTATGGGTTTCCATATGCTGCATGCTCTTTGGTATTAAGAAAAGATTTTATAGTCACTGTTTTCTAATGTCAAATGTAAGGGCTTTCGGTTTCTGATCCTTAGTATATCTGATGAAAAAAACATTGGACATTCTCATAAGCATGTGGAAAGTTATACTGTAGTTAGCCCACTAAAAAAATGTGGTTTTTGTTAGACTTCTAAGGTTAGCTATTATAAGGGTCTTGTAATGTGTCAGTATTCGGAAAGATTAGAGGTGGGACGTACACTATTTGTATGTCTGTATAAATGAAATCCATTATTCGGGAACAAAGTATATACTATCTGTTTAAGCTTTAGGGTATTCCAGACATTAGTGATGTTGTATATTACACTTACAGGAAATAATTAACAATTTGAATAATTTATCTCTTCTACTATTCAATGTACTTTTTATTTATGATTACATAATTTGATTAGTTTTAGGGTGTCAAAATACTGCTACATAAAAGAGATTTTATGTAAACCAAATGTAAATATCAATTAAAGAAACTTTCTCTTCAGTTCATGTTTCTGTTCTCCTGGAAAAAGCTGAACTTGTGAATATAATAGATACTTTGATTTTATATACTATCTAGCATGTAAATATAAAATCTTAATGCATCATGTAGAAGCAGATATGTTAACGAGTGGTCACACTAAAATTCTGCAGAGCTGCATGTGCTTTATTTAAATTGTATATACACTAGCATGGACATTGACTCTTTTACACCTGGAAATATTTACATTTGATTGAGAGGCAGTACATCATGGACAATATATTTATTTGCCTGCTTCCCCCAGACGGTAGATCATAAATATCTTAGTTCTCCTGGATTTACTGTGAAAAATGTAAAACACATTGATGAAACATTCATATTTTAACTCATTGGTATTCCACTTTTCTCACAATTATGCTACCACAGATCTAATGTGTTCCAATATTGCAAACTCCAGAGCATTCTTGAATACAACTAAGTTGAAATGTCAGACTTCAGTGAAAGTCACTTGGCCACATTATAAGCATCTTCTGATTTTTTTTATATCATTTCACTGTTTATATTACTTAGTGACCTTAAACTCCCAGATCGAAAACTCTTCCTGCGCACACTTCGAAGATAGTTGCGATAAAGCATGACACTGATGACTCTAGCCTGAAATTGTTTAGAAACAATGTAGTACAGAATAACATCTAAGCACGTACTGAGATTCATGAGAAAGGTGGTAAAGGCTGCCCACGGATTGTAACTCTGGTCTTCGTCTTGCAGCATCAGGAAGGCAAAACAAATGTGGAAGGGCACAAAGCAGACAAGCACTTGCACAATCAGAGTAATTATAATTTTTATAGATCTTTCTTTAGCTTTGGGTTTCAGTTTGGAAGTCCTGCCGTGGACAAAATGGTAAATAATGATTAGATAGCATCCAATCATGATAAACAGGGGAATCAAGAAAAAAAAAATCAAACGAGAAAAATTTAACATATTGACTTCCTTTAGATGGATGATATCGAGCATCTTCATGCAGGTAGTAAAATTTGAGGCTTTATCTGGATCCGAATATAAAAATAGCAGAGGGGAAGTTGATGCAAGGGTCATTATCCAGATACCAATGCAAGCTAGCAGAGCTTTCCTTGTATTTCTAAGTTCTTTGACGTGTTTGGGCTGGACAATGGCCATATATCTATCAACACTTATAAAAGCAAGCAGCCACAGAGCAATGCTTGGATAAAACACAGTGAAAGCACCAAGAATCCGACAGAATATATCTCCAAATGGCCAAGCTTGCTTTGCATAGTAGGTTATCCGAAAAGGTACAGACAATATAAAAAATAAGTCAAGTAATGCAACATTCATCATATAGACTGTTATAGTTGTTCTTTTCTTGGTGGTGCAGCTGAAGACCCATAGTGCAGTGATGTTCACTAGCAATCCAATTATGAATATAAAACTATAAAAGACAAGTGATGCAATCCTGTACTCTTCTGGGTGCCAGTTTCCTGGCATAATGTTTTGATTCTGATGGTATTCATTCATATTTTTTTCCTCTTAAAACATGATCCCTAAGAACAAATGAAGTAAATAATGAGTAATTAAAATTACAATCAAAATTAGAGTTGGAAATTTGTATCGAAGCAAAACAGGTTGTTCTTATTTCTTGACCACAATTATTTTTTAAAACTCATTTAAAAATAATTGCAGTCAAGAAATAAAAATACATTATTGTAACTCCCAAAACGTGGTAGGCTTACTCTATCAACATAATGTCTACCCCAAAGAGATTACATATAGTATCAAACTTGTAGGGAGTGATGTGTTATTTAATACAGTAAATTAAAGTATAATTATAGATTTAAAAAAAATTAACTAATTAAAAATGTGTCTTGTAAAAGGATTTCCTAAATATAATGAGAAAATTTGAAGTCAGGGATTGCTGAATGTTGTTATGTTTCACTTTTTGTTTGTTTGTGTTACTGTAGCATCTAGCAGTCCCAGCCAGGGACCAGGATCCCACTGTGCTAAGCGCTATACAAACACAGAAGAAAAAGACAGTCCCTGCTCTAATGAGCTTACAGTATCTGAAGTTTGCTGTTTTAAACAGTTGCAAATTAAACAGAACTCTTCTACTTGTCCTTAAATTCTGTAAGTAGCCTTTTCTAAAGAAAATACTCCTCAAAAGTATATTTGTTTTAAAAATTAATTACTAAAATTGAGTAATAAAAAGAACAAATAAACATGAAATTTGGTGTAGTTCCTATACACAAGGAAAAATATCAGTTGTGAATTTTAGCTACAAACTGCATAGTTCCCAATAGAACATATGAAAGGCATGGAAAAAAAGAAAAAGGTAGCTTAATACCTACTTAGATTCTAAGTATAGTATCCATACCCAGGGTTTGAAAAAAATTTGCCAGATACATACTAGTGAGAAGACTACATTTATAACTTTTATTTTAATACAAAAATTCGCAATGGAGAATGAACCATGCAAATTTCACGGCAGTGTCCTTGTGGGAAGCTGCTGGGCAAAGGGTCAGCATTTTTTGTATCAGCCTCTTTGTCATAAGTGTTTGAAAACTGAAGTTTCATGCTGCTACCTCAGCTGCTGAAAGAGAACAAGAAGCTTTCTTTCTTTCTCCACCCTATTTTGGTGCAGTGGTCTACTATGTGACGTCCTTAGCCTCTTGGTGGTTGTCAGTGTGCCTGTGCTACTGTACCCCTCCCCCAGCTTCGTAGTTCCTGAAAGGAAAGAAGAATGTGTTCTAGTGTTCCTGCAGCCTCCTGGCTGCTTTGTGTATGGCAGGGTTCTCTATTACTCAACCCTTGACCCAGCCTCCTGACACTTGGGGGGTGGGTGGGTGGGCTGGGATCACTGCTACTTTATTCCTCCCCCAGTACCCTCTGTGTGTGTGTGTGAGAGAGAGAGAGATCTCCTTACCCCCAATAATTGAATAGTTCCCAGTTCCTGACTGATACTGCTCATGGTTTTCCCAAGCAGCAGAGGAATGCAATTTCCATGAGGTGTCAGTGGACATTTTAGGCTTGTAAGTGACAAAAGCATTTAAAGAGTAATTTAGTTCACTGTTACTCTCTGTATTTTTTTTTTTAATCTTTATCTTTTCACTGTAATGTCTGCCATCTACTTTACTTACTAATACAGAGCTTCCAGATTAGACCCATGGTTTGTTTAGTCCAATATTCTGGCTGAAAATGGCCAGTTACAGATGCTTTTGAGGAGACTACCCCTATATTGAACAATAATGACATGACCTGTCTATATGGGAAATTTCTTCCTAATCCCTATCAGTTAGGGTTAACTTCTGCCTTGAAATGTGTGGTTTTATATCTCTCACTTTTTGTTGTTGTTCTCTATAATGGAACTGTAGTTTATTTCATTATACACACAAATAAATCCTATACTCTTGGTCTCAATGAAATTTTCTCATTCATACAAAATGTTGCTGATTATTTGAGGATGATTTAGTCATTAAAGTGAAAATGTTAGTGTAACGGCAATAAAGTAAAATGGACTATTACATTCGGAATGGAAAAATTATGTAGTGTATTGTGGTGACAAGGAAGGAGGGAGTTTCAGAAATGCCTCTGAAGTGGTCAGCCCAGAGGATGGGTCAAATTAAAAGGAATATTTTTAAAAGATATTGAGGCACATTAGAAGAAGGATGGGACACATCCCAAAAGTAGGATTCTGTTAATGTGCAGCATAGTGATGAAATCTTATCTACCAATCAATCAATTCAATTTTGATAATGTTTTCATAAAGATATTCTTTTCCTAAGAAGTTACCAAAAAAAATAACAAAAATTCTGTTAATAAAATATAAGTATAAATATGAATCAGTATTATGAGAAATATACCAACATGTTTGGGAACTGACTCCCGAAAACACTCCCAGCAACAGTTACATTTTTGTTTTTATTTTAGGCAGTGTGTATCCTCAAACTTTTCATTCCTTCTTTCTCTTTATGCGTTTTAGATTTCTCTCTCTAGTGATTAAGTGCCTGTGATATACTTCTGAGCTCCTACACCAATTTTATAAATATAATGATTGCAGTGTACAATAGTAGTATATGCATAAATCTGCTCATCCATACTCCATGTTGCTTGTGGCTTGTAGCTTACTTGTAGGGTCTAGTTAGTTTATTAGATGTGCCATTCTGAGACATGTAAATGAAGGCACATATTGAAACAACGAAGGATTTTTTAATTGTTGTTGAAGACCTAATTCCCAACCTTATTTGGTTTAAAATGTGTGTCAGGAGTCTGGCATGCAGTCAGGAGTCTGCTACACAGGTAAGAAATACCTACGTATATTGGGGATGGGGGCGGGAAGGTTTGATGTATAAATAAATGCAACTATGACTGAAATCAAGCCTTTGCTGCGTGCATGGATATCCATTAATACCAATGAGAGAGCAGTATATGTAGATCTTCATTGTGTGCATCTGAGCTGAGAATTTTGCCCCCATTACTATATTTAGTGATGGGAATATTTAGCTGTTTAAACTGAATAAGTGGATTTATCAAAAGGTCTTAAAGGAGGTCACTGGTTTCCAAATGATATGATTTAATGATTAGTGGAGGTTTTTAAGGTATTGTGAAAAGACTTTCCTGTTGCTGATCCATACAAGTATTGTCATTCATTTTATATATATATATATTTTAAATTGTGGGTGGTGTGTGAACAACTAGTCAAGATGATAAGCTCACCTGAGTGCTGTTTTTGGGACTTTCAGGACAAAGGCAGAATTGGTTTTTCCTGATTTTGACTGAGAGCTAGTACACTTATATATATAAAATCTATATCTATAAAGAGCTAAACTGCTTTTGGAATGGTTGCTCAGTTTTTTGGGGTTCTTGACGCATACATTTTTTTTTTATTTTTTTTTGGTTACCATCTCTCTGCCTCCATCAAATGTCCACATAAATCTTCTGTAGTTTGGGTGTATTTATGGTAATCAGCAAGGTCCAGTAGGTTTGCCCATTCAGTATATGCAAATCATTTTACTATCTAAACTACTTAGCATCAACATTGATTTTTACCTGTTACTTATGGAAGGGTTCAATTAATTATTAAAATACTGTGACTACATGTGTTGTTAAAAAACAAAATCTGTTTGCTTGAATTTACAGTCATATAATGCAGCTGTTATTTAAAGTCCTTATTAGGAGTGGAATTAAGCTTCCTTTTATTAGTTGTAGAACAATTCATATTTTTAAAGAAGGAAGTCAATCTGAATAATAAGTATTGACATCTAAGTTACTTTTATGCTCAACATGAAAATAATTGATCAAACATTACTTACCTTTATGCACTATAAAGTTACTTCAGTGATGCTTGTTTTGTACTCTCTGATCTGTAGAAGGTTTAGACTTGCTTCTGTCTGTCCAACTTAAACTTACTAAAATAGAAACCCTCCTGCATAGTCAGGAAATGATGACGTAATGAAGCCAGCTCTGGTATTTCTTATTGGTTTATATGTATTTGTATGTAGACCGATCATGTCCTTTAACTTGCCAGGTTTGTCGGCTGACAGAATTCTAACATTTTTTCAGCAGGTATACTTTTATAATATTTCTGTCTTTAAAATCAGTTTCTTTGCAGAGCATACGTAATACAACTAACTCCCTTTGGCTGAAGTGTTTTGGGAATATCAAAAATATTTGGATAATTGATGTTTATTGAATACATTATTTGCATGAGGGAAATAACCAAGTTTTGGTTAAAAGGAAGTTTCTGATAAATAGAGTTTTAAATATTTTGCACAGACCATAATCTCCTCTTGTGGAAATCCCCATTGTACTTGCATTGCCTTGAACTGGTAGTCAGCCTGAAAATGAAAGAAACTCATTACATTTGAAATAGAAAGCTTGAATCTCTTGTATGCATTGTGTATCTATATCTATATTTTCTTGTTGGCAAAGTAATGGTGCTTTAATATTTTTATAGCTTTCTAAAATAATACTAAATATCCATCATCTGAGAGCTTGCCAGAAAAACACTATAAACTGTTCTTACACCTGGGGATCATTTTTTTTTAATAAAAGGCACATGACGGGAAACATCAGTATTTTCAGTATTTCCTTTGACAAGAGAAATGACATCTTTTTTTTTTAATCAAATAAAAAATTTAATGTTATGAGCCCTTTAGTATGTCCCATGTTAATTATACTGCTTTATCAGGGCCAGATAAAATCTGTTTTGAAATTTTTTGTATATTTTTAGATATTTGGCAATTATTGTATGTATTACAGTGACACTCATCATATAGTGAAAAATTCTGTAGTTCTTAATCTTTATTCTAGCAAATCTCTCAATAATGTCAGTAGGAGTTTCTCAGAAGTAAGGATCAAGACAGACCTGCAGGATTTGGGCCTTAGTGAAGTGGAATCAAAGTCCTAATTTGCATCACTGCATTCTATTAGAGACCTAGAGTCCTGTCACTTCTCTATGAAAACGGGTTGTTGGCCTCAGCCTGAATTTAGTGGATAGGTATTTACATCACTCACGTCAGTGTGCATGGTCGTATAGTCAGAGAGTGAGATATCTTTAACTGTTTCATATGGAACTAGTTTAGAGGAACTAAACTTGAGCTACGCATGTGATAATTTCAAAGTCATTCCAAATGAAACAAGCATTAAACTCTAGCCAGTCAACCCCCCTAGACACCTAATACATCCCAGCTTCTCAGGATGCTGCAGCTTTTGTTCAAAAATGATTTTGTGGTGATTGCTTGTAAAATTGTATCTTTTAAGACACTGCTTAATCATAAAATGTTAAACATCTTAAGAAACTAGTGTGTTTTAAGGGTTGCAAGGTGGCAGTTGGTGTTGTAGTTCAACAATGTTAGAACACTGAAGTTCACTTACAGTGGAGTGAATCACCTGTGTGATATCTTCAGACTGAGTAAAAGTTCCCTGAAATGCTTTTTCTTGGTCTCCAGCATTCATTATGTCACGCTGGATCCTATGCAGAACTCATGGAAGAGAGTATCCAGGGTGCCGAGCTCCTCCTTCCCCCCACAAGAATACTTTCTTATTTGAGAAGTAGCATACAGTATACCATATAAACAAATGGAAAATGCAAAACAAGTACAGAATTAATTCTGGCTCTGGACGGAAAACAGCTGTGTGTTTAGTTCGGGATGGGAGGGATGCTGTGCAGTGAGCTCCCTCAGGTTGCTGTTCATGTTAGAGGAAAATGGCTGGCCTTACTCTCTCTCCTGTTGAGCAGGAGATGAAGTTGAAGATGCCATGTAGTTGCCTCATTGGACTACCAGTGAAGGGTGTAGAGATCTTGTTTCAAGTTATCTTCTTCCTCTATGCTACAGTGCCAAGAGAAGGTTAAAGGGATGGACTTTAATTGGCATCTCTTGTGATGGTGACTTTGTTGTAGGGTAGTGACTGACATCTTGGCTCAGGTTGGCTACCTTAGCTATGTCTGGGTGTTTTCTCTAACCTGGCTCCTGTTGACACACACAAGTCTCTAACCTGAATTTAATGGTGCTTTCAACTCGGCTTCCTGGCCCATCCTGGGATAGGAACTGAAATCCAGATGCTGCTGTCATTTGGGCTGGTAACCAGCCCACTTTGTAGTGAGGATGCAGGCAAAACAACTCAAGTGTTGATAGTTCTCCAGTGCCTTCCCTTAATTCCCTGCATGTACTCAGAAGGACAGACGCATTCTCCCATAGTTCTCTGGGAAAAAGTCAGAGTGGCTCAGTGTACTGCAGCACCAGGCACCATGGGATATGCCCCCAGAAACCCTAGTGAGCCCTAGGTGAGTGCAGCACCAGTGAAGACACAGTTACTTTGGTATGGCTTTGTGGTGTGGCTGTTCAGTCCTGGGCTAGGCTAGTGTGGGTACTAAGATCAGGTTGCTAATCTTCCAGGTTAACTCTGCAGTGAAGACATGCCCTAAATGTGGTGATGTGCTAAGAGTGAGAGGGTTGGTGGCTATGTTTTACCCCCCAGAGGTTCTCCTTCTGTTGTGGGAATTACTTGGTTTTGGTTCCTTCTTTTGGTCCACTTTCTTGTCAACAAGAAGAGAAGAAGCGCATATTTTGGCTGCCTACCCCTACTTCTAGCTCCTATTAAAATAAATGCCCAGTATTGTGTGTTTCATGGAATCATAGAAATACAAGGCATCAAGTCCAGCCTCTGCTTTGAGGCTGGACTAGGTATGCCTAAACCTTCCCTGACAGATGTTTGTTCAGCCTGTTCTTAAAAACATCCAATGATGGGGATTCCACAACCTCCCTTGGAAGCCTATTCCAGTACTTATCTATCCTTAGAGTTAGAAAGTTTTCCCTAATATTTAACCTCAATATCCCTTGCTGCAGATTTAATCCTATTCTTTTCTGTTTTACCTTCAGTGGACATGGAGAACAGTTGATCTCAGTCTTCTTTATAACAGCCCTTTACATATTTGAAGACTGTTATCAGGTCCCCACTCAGTCTTGTTTCCCTTGTCATCATGATTGTGAAATTACTGTGAGGGAAGAATATGGTTTTGTTGGGGATCATCTTTATGCGGTCATTCTCACTGGAAGGAAGCAACTCATGGTTAGTTTCTTTCTCTCCCTGTCATACTGCTGTATTCCTAGCATAGTAAAAGGGGAGTAGTTTCATAATGGGTTAGTCACCTGGCCTGTTTGTTGCGCTGTGTGAGCTTCACAGGGGATACAGAGAGTTCTGCATCTGAAGAGAGCAGTTATCTACAGCTTCAGCCTAGTAGGAAACAAGCTATATCTTGCATGTTTTCCTTCTCTCTCAGTTTACCACCATTAGGCTTAATGTGTCCCTCAGAAAGAAAGCGGAGACTCAAACTTCTTATTCAGGCCAGTTCTTCAACTGTGCAGGAAACGCCTGTCTCCAATATCCCAATCTATTAACTATTACCAAGCTTGTTGTTGTGGGTGAGTTCACGTACCTTCATTGGGCACTAACCACAGCCTTTACTTGTTGAAAACTTAACCTGAAATCTGTTTTAAGTAAACACCACTGTAGTTGAGATTAGTTTACTGTTTAACAGTTGATTTTTCTAAATGAATTATAACCCACATGCATGCTCAGATCATCTTGAAATTTGCTGTGCCTCATTAGGGCTTGGGATAGGTGTGGGGTTAGTGGTTAAATTTGGGGTGGTTTGAGCAAGGGCTTCGTAAGATATAGTGCCCCTTATAAAAATCACATGACATCAACCTTTTACAGTTCTTATAGTTTTTTTGCATACAGCTGGGGCTCAAACTGTTGCTCTGATCCACCCCAAACTGATATCACACAGTTGGGGTTCAAGTCTGCTGTTGTCCAGCATCCGCTGCCCTTTTGGGGGAAGCAATATTTCAAAAGTTATTTGGGATGAAAGTTGTCTCTCCAGGGTGGCTCAAGTTTGGACAGTGAACCAGAGAGTGATTTGTGCATACTTTATAGGTGCTTTATAGGACTGCTTATCTGTGGCAAGCAAGAGATGCACATGACAGAGTCACTGAGTAGCTAAGGGCAATATCCTGCAGCCTTTGAACCTGAACCATACTCACCAACTGTGAGTTTGAGTTCTGCTGTTGGCAGATTTCTGAGAATGTCTGCCGTACGTGTTTCTACTGTTTCTGCATTCTGCTTTGGGGGTGGAGAGAGCTGGAAAAGAGCATCAAGTACCCATCCACCCTCACTATGGATATATTAGGCTCCACAAGAGTTTGTAAAAATGCATCTGTAGCTTGGCAGACACCTGAAAGACTGAGACCAGGATTGGCAAAAAATAACGGAATGATTTTATTATCATAAAAAACATGCCTCAAGTTTAAAAATCAGTTTGTTTTCCTATGTATCCTTATAGATAGAGTGACCAGATGTCCCATTTTATAGGGACAGTCCTGTTTTGGGGACTTTTTCTTATATAGGTGCCTATTACCCCCCACTTCCTGTCCCGTTTTTTCACAGTTGCTATCTGGTCACCCTACTTATAGATACAGTAACATTTGCTTATATAATCTTCCAGCTCCTAGTAGATAATCAGTTAGGCTGAACTCTTCTGTTGATCTCCTTTGGAATTGAGCAATAACAACTGTATAACTCTGCAATGCATTGAGTAACAGTTTAACATTTTTCTGGGGTATATAGCACCATCTAATGACTGAAGTATTATCTTCACTAATCATCACAACTTGCATTGCTAGACAAAATACCTTTGCTAGTTCTGTCTCTGATGGATTGTATTATGGTAACCACAAGTCCCTTGGAAAAGTCAATACTCCTGACACATAAAGTGGACTATAACCCTAAACCTTAAATAGCACTAGTTATTCAATTATGTACATGGTATTTGACATACTATTAACAAAATTTTAATTGTATTTTTCATATTTAGATTTTACACTATTTTATATTTGATTTACCAAATCAATTGTAAATTTACATGTGATGAGTCTTTATGAATACATAAAAATTTCTGTAGGCAGGAATATCTTATCCATGTTCTAGAATACCCAGTGATATTTACAGGGTAATATTTGACTTAAAACAAGCCAGTGTGTGCACATTCTGATCCCCGATGCCTTCAGTTCCATCCACTCCCCCCATCCTATATTATCTAATAATAGTCTAAACATCTCTACATGCAAATATATTTTAAGTCTATTTTTTTGTTTTCTATTACAAATAAACTTTGGAAGACACATGATATTTAACGTAAGTCTTTTTGTATACCTGACATTCTTAGAGGCTTAATTGAAGGCATACATTCATTTAAAACTAACCAGTATCTAATATGTATAAATACAGATGGTACCCTACAGATGTAATTTTACAATATTAACGGGAAAATGCATCTCTTTAGAATTAGGTTTTATGTCTTAATATATCATTTAAAACTTTGCCATGAATTTTCTTAGAGTGTGCTCCTGGAATGTAATAGGATTTAATCAACCTTTCAAAAGAATTAAAATCCTGAGACACCTCAGATTTAAAAAAAAAATAGGTGCCATCTAGCTTTATTTCAGGAAACTCATGTAGCAGAAATATATGCCGATAGAATCAAGATGATGTGTTAGGTGTTGAATATCATTCATCATTGAATTCTAAGAGCAGAGGCACATCCATTTTAACTCATAAAAATATGACTTTCAATATATACCGTTTTGGTGTGATCACAAAGGAAGATACGTTCTTGAAGGCTGTTTCAACTCAAAAATCTTAATTCTAAGAAGCATTTACAGTCCAAGTGGAGGTAATTCTGAATTTTTTAAAGACATTGCAGACATTCTTTCCAATTAAAAAGGCAATCCTGTAATACTGGGAGGTGACTGGAGTGCTACACTAGATAGACATCGGACAGATCCAATTACATGAGACCCAGCTTTCAAAGCACAATAGGCCAACCCTCGTTTATTAATGAATGAATTTTTTAAAAAAAATATGTTGAGATAGGGACACCCCAAGGAGGATCACTTTACATTACGTTCTTCTTACTCCAGAATTGACTTTTTCTTGTGTCTTCAGAACTGATTGCAAGATGCCTAGAAGTAGCTATTGATAATAAATTAATTTCAGATCATGCTCCAGTTATACTTACCATAGATGCTGGTTACACATCATTAAAATCTTCTAGGTCAGGGGTTCTCAAACTTCAGTGTGCTGCGACCCCTTTCTGACCACAAAAATTACTAGACAACCCTAGGAGGGAGGACTGAAGCCTGAGCCCACCCACGCCCTTCTGCCCTGCGCACGTGGGATGGGAAGGGGCAATGGCAACCACCGAGCCCCACCGCCCCAGGCGGGGGAGCCAAAGCTGAAGCCCAGGGGCTTCAGCCCCAGGCGGAGGGCCTGTAACTTGAGACCCGCCACCCAAGGCTGAAGCTCTTGGGCTTTGCCTTTGGCCCTGGGCAGTGGGGCTCGGGCTTTGCCTTCGGCTTCAGGCTCCAGCAAGTCTAATGACAGCCCTGGCGACCCCATTAAAACGGGGTCATGACCCACTTTGGGGTCCTGCCCCACAATTTGAGAACCACTGTTCTCGGTGGAAGCTGAGCACTCTGCTACTGAAAGATGCAAAGTTTTTGTTCCGCACTTGATTCAGTCATCTCTAACTTTATACAAGAAAATAAGCACTTATTTACCTCAGATACAATCTTTTGGGAAGCTCTGATAGCTATCATAAGGGGTGAGTGCATAAAGTATGCCTCCCAAAAGAAAAGAGGAACTCATGTTACTAGACTCTCTGGACAAGGAACTAGATGAGTTGCAGAGAATGCACAAGACTGAGCCCAATAATGAAAATCTCCTACATTCTTTAATCAATGCCAAATATAACTATAATGAATACTTATCCAGCCAGGTTGAATTTGACTCAACGGGGTCAAACAAAGGTATTAAGAATGGGGAGATAAAGCAGGTAAACTACTTATCAGAACACTTAAGATGGAACTATCTGCCAGCAATATTTCTTCCTTATTACAAGAAGATGGGAGTGTTGTCCTTGAAACAACAGATAGAATTGTTTAAATTGATTAATTATATCAAGCTTTATATAAAGCAGTCGACCAATTCGATCATTTCATCGAAAACCTACCTTTTCATACCCTATGTTCAGAACAAGTGTAGTTTGTGGATAAAGCTATCACAACACAAGAGATCAAACAGGCTATAAATATACGAATTCCAGCAAAGCTCCTGAGAGTGATGCCTTTCTGGCAGATTTCTACAAAACATTTTGTAATCTGCTATCTTCTATTCTTTCAAAAGTCTTCACTTAAACATTCCAAAAAGGAACCATGTCTTGTGACATAACTACTTTAATTACCTTCATTTTAAAGAATAACAATAGTAAGAATAAAATAACAAAGGTGGTTGCCGCCCCATATCTCTATATAAAACAGATTGCAAAATAACTGTAAAAATGTTAGCGACACGACTGAATACCATCATCACATCATTTATACACACGTCAGGTTGGTTTTATTAAAGGAAGATTGGCTGTTGTTAATATGAGAAAATTTGCTCACTTGATCCAGCAAGCTCAGATATCAGATGTTCCCTCCATAGCAGTGGTTCTCAACCTGTGGCTCCATTTAGCACACAGCTGTGGCCCAAAATTGGTTGCTCCGGTCTGGCAGGGAGCAGGGGGTCGGTGTGGCATGTGGTGCGGGTCTGTCCCTGAGGGGAAGGGGCAGGCTGGCAGCCCAGGACTGGATGGACCACTGTGTGTCTGGTGCAATGGTTCTCAATCTGTGGCCCACGTAACACATTGCGGACCGCATATGTGGCCCGCAATGGTAAATAGGTTGAGAACCGCTGCTCCATAGCCTCATCTCTAGATGCAAAGAGAGCTTCTGATTTTAAAAAAAAAAAATCAGTCAGATCAGGACCAGTATTCCTGAATTGAGTCAATGTATTATACGATTGTCCCCACACTTCATTATCAACTAATGGAATTATTTCTCCCACATTTCATCTAGAAAAAGGGACATGACAGAGCTGTCCGCTTTCGCCCATCTTTTTTAATGTCTCTCTTGAACCACTGACAATGTACATATGCCAGCCCTCAGCCATTGAAAGTGGGACCGTAAACAGGAAAGAATACAAAATCTGTTTATATGCTGGCAACATTTTTGTACCATTGAAGAATTCATCCTCCTCAATCCCATCATTACTGAATGTAGCTGATATTTTTGGAAAGATCTCTTGCAATGCATATATCCAAAAGTTTCAGCATTTTCCATCTCAAATATGCAAGAAAATAACTTATCTAAGTGTTAAAATTTGTCCTAATCTTCCCAAAAGTGTTTCTATAAATATGGACTATACATTAAAATAAATTTCCAAGGATGTAAAGAGGTGGTGTCTCCTCTCTCTGTCCTTTCTGGGGAGAATAAAAATAGCAAAAATGAGTATCTGTCCAAGATTGACTTAAACCATTAGCCTTTTATGTTTCAAGGTCTTTCCCTTGCTCAAATCAATAGGCTTATCATGAAATTTATATGGGATAAAACACAGGCTTGCTTGTCACACAAGACCCTTAAAAAATCCAGGGGAACTGGAGATATGAGGTTGCTAGATTTGTCTATATTGTGTAGCATTCCAAATGTGTCCTATTGTAAGGTGGTTCCCCCTCACTCCCTCCCAGTAACTCTGTATACGCATAGGCCTGGTTTGAGATTGAAAAAGATTAGCTATGCCATTTGGTTCCCTCTCTTTTTTTTTTATGTATCTTAAGAGGCTACCCACATCCTTAAGGAAAAATCCAATCTTTGCATCTACATGGGGCATCCTGCAATGCATTAAGATGATTACTGCATCATGGAAAGAGCAAGGTTACAACATCTTAAGACCGCCCCATCTGACAAGGGCTCAAAGAGGTTGGACCCTTTGGGAAGAAAAATATTCTCCTCTGTGAGCCTGCAATTCTGTATCACTAACTATTAGACTTCATTAGTGAAATACGATTTTAACAATTACTCTAGATTGGCAGACTTTAAGACAAACCTCCCCTTGAAAGACAGACCCCAATTTCAATCCTTCATTCAGGAAGGCTGACTAGCAGCAGAAACATTCCTGCAAGCTGAGGTGGATGCAGTGGACACAGCATCTAGAGAGCTAGCCACTGTTATGGTTCGGAGGTGTGATTCTTGACTTCACTCTTTGAGGTTCCCCAGGGAGGTGCAGAACACCACAGAGGATTTACGATTTGACTCAAACTTGTTCAGTGATAATACTAATGAGTCTCTGCACTCATTGAAGAATTCTAGATCAGTGGTCTCCAAAGTGTGAGGTGTGTCCCCATAGGAGGGCACAGAGGAACATTCAGGGGGGCAGGGAGGGAGTGCCACTCAGCGCTGCTGTGCCCTCACTCCGCTCCAGCCCCAGCCCTGTCCCCAGCTGAGGCTCCGGCCTCGGCCCCCGTCCACAGTCCGGCTCCGGCCCTACTCCCAGGAGCGGCACCTGCACCCAGCTTTTGGCTTGGCTCTGCTCCTGGCCATGGCCCCAGCTGCAGCTTCGGCTCTGGCCTTGGCTCCTGGCCCCTGACTCCGCTCCCGGCCCTGGCGGGAGCATGGATAGATTGCATTATAGGTAAGACAGTTGCAACATAAAAAGTTTGGGGAACACTGCTTTAGATCGATTCTTGGGAATTTACACCACAGCTCCGAAGAGAGAGAGCCACAGGCAGGCATATAGGCCAAGACTGCTCCCTCCACAAACATTCTATTACTGGCATCCAGCTGAGCCTTCATGCAGGCATCATAGAATTTAGAGACCTTGATTTTTGGTCCCCTCTCTTATCACAATCTCCACTGACTGGTCTGTACTTCCGTGGGTTGTCCTTATTTCCTTCTTTATAGATGGTATTTGCCCTTTTCCAATCTTCGGGAATGTCTCCTGTCTTCCATGACTTTTCAAAGATAATTGCTAATGGCTCAGATATCTCCTCAGTCAGCTCCTTGAGTATTCTAGAATGCATTTCATCAGGCCCTGGTGATTTGGAGACATCTAACTTGTCTAAGTAATTTTTGACTTGTTCTTTCCCTGTTTTAGACTCTGATCCTACCTCATTTTCCCTGGCATTCACTATTTTAGATGTCCAATCGCCACTAACCTTCTTGGTGAAAACTGAAACGAAGACGTCATTAAGCACTTCTGCCACTTCCACATTTTCTGTTATTGTCTTTCTCCCCTCATTGAATAACAGGCCTACTCTGTCCTTGGTCTTCCTCTTGCTTCTAACGTATTTGTAGAACGTTTTCTTGTTACCCTTTATGTCCCTAGCTAGTTTGATCTCATTTTGTGCCTTGGCCTTTTTACTTTTGTCCCTACATACTTGTGTTTATTTGTTTATATTCATCCTTTGTAATTTGACCGAGTTTCCACTTTTTCTAGGTTTCAGAGTAGCAGCCGTGAAGTGAAGTGAGCTGTAGCTCACGAAAGCTTATGCTCAAATAAATTGGTTAGTCTCTAAGGTGCCACTAGTACTCCTTTTCTTTTCACTTTTTCTAGGACTCTTTTTTGAGTTTTAGATCATTGAAGATCTCCTGGTTAAGCCTGGGTGGTCTCTGGCAATACTTCCTATCTTTCCTACGTAGTGGGATAATTTGCTCTTGTGTCCTTAATAGTGTCTCTTTGAAAAACTGCCAACAGTGTTCAATTGTTTTTTCCCTTAGACTTGCTTCCCATGTGATTTTACCTATCAACTCCCTGAGTTTGCTAAAGTCTGCCTTCTTGAAATCCATTGTTTTTATTGTGCTGTTCTCCCTCCTACAATTCCTCAGAATCATGAACTCTACCATTTCATGATCACTTTCACCCAAGTTGCCTTACGCTTTCAAATTCTCAACCAGTTCCTCCCTATTTGTAAAAATCAAATCTAGAACAGCCTCTCGCCTAGTAGCTTTCTCCACCTTCTGAAATAAAAAATTGTCTCTAATACATTCCAAGAACTTGTTGGATAATCTGTTTCCTACTTTGTTATTTTTCCAATAGATGTCTGGGTAGTTGAAGTCCCCCATCACCACCAAGTCCTGTGCTTTGGATGATTTTGTTAGTTGTTTAAAAAAAGCCTCATCCACCTCTTCTTCCTGGTTTGGTGGTCTGTAGTAGACCCCTACCATGAGATCACCCTCTTTTTTGTACCCCTTTTATCCTTACTCAGAGACTTTCAACAAGTCTGTCTCTTGTTTCCTCAGAATCTGCAGATACCTCAGTCATCTTAGATTATCCCCTGTCATTGAAGAACTTGGGTCTTTCCTTTAGCTCCTTGGAGTCCATTTCACAGTGATTAGTGCCTTCCTTCTTCCAGTAGATGGACGCTCCATTTTTATTCACTCATCAACAGATTCCTGAAGAGCCTAGTTAGGACCTGTCAGTGGTTAAACCAAACACCTCAGTGGGACCTCAGTCTTGTCCTGTCAATACTCACCACCACTTGAACTTTTGGCCACATGCTCTATGTCCCACCTTTCCATGAAAGTCACATTTTTAGTTGCTATTATTTCAACCAGAAGGGTGAATGGGATGGGAGCACTCATGGCCGATTCACGCTTTACCATTTTTCACAAGGAGAAGGTCTCCCTTCACCCTCATCCTAAATTCATCCCTAAATTAATTTCTGAATTCCATGCCAACCAACCTGTCCACTTAGCCATGTTCTTCCTGAAACCCCATGCTTCTGTTGAAGAGAAAATACTTTATTCTCGGGACCAAACCAATCAGAAAATCATCAAGACTATTTCTTGCTATAGCAGAAGGTCACAAGGACAAGAAATATCTTTTCAGAGAATCTCAGAATGGATTTCTGGTTGCATCATCATGTGTTACCAATGAATGCATATGCCTCCTCCAGAAGGGGTAAGGGCACACTCCACAAGAGCACAAGCTGCTTCCCCAGCATCTCTACAGGAGGTGCCGATACTGGACGTGTTCAGAGTGGCTACCTGGAGTTCTATTCACACATTCACAAAACATTACACACTAGTTCAGGTCTCTGCTGCAGATGCAGTTGTGGGGACTGCAGTTCTTCAAGCACCTTTACTGCTGACATCCTCAGACCTGCCTCTGGTTTGAATACTGGTTGTCAGTCATCCATGTGTGACCTACACATAGGGATAGACATTTTAAGAAATAGAGTTTATTTACCTGTAACTGGAGATTCTCTGAGATGTGTGGTCCATGTCTGTATTCCACTACTTGCCCCCTGCCCACCCTGCTTCAGAGCCTATTGGCTTCATGGTAAGAACAGAATCTGGAGTAGCATCAGCCCACACTGCCTCTTATGCCCTTTGTCTGGAGCGTGAGGAGGGACGATGAAGTGAGCTGTAGCTCACGAAAGCTCATGCTCAAATAAATTGGTTAGTCTCTAAGGTGACACAAGTACTCCTTTTCTTATTGCTTGTTAAGACTCTCCAGACTCGAGCACAGGGCACGCATTCATACCTATGTGTGGAATACAGATAGGGACCACACATCTTGAAGTACCTGTAGTTACAGATAGGTAACCTCCATTTATTCTGAAACAAGAGCGATCAGATGGGGATGTATTCCAGAATGGTTTATTCCACAATATTCTGAAAAATTAATGTAGACATGGCTTAGGATAAAATTAGAATTTGGTGAACATGAGCTACCTAAGCCCAGCCTGCACTTGTCTACTTAGCCTTCTCCAAAAAAATCCCCAAGAACTTCCCATATGTTAACACTTCTTTATCTTTGCCCTGGGGATTCCGGAATACATCCCCATCTGGTCACTCTTGTTTCACAATAAATGGAGGTTACTGTGATGTTGCACTCCATATATTTATGGAAATATGCTTATGTGTGTAAATATAATGTAACTGGAATATGCTTTATGCAAAAGGTCTCTTGTAAGATATCATTACAAAGCTTATGATCTCCTGAGTATGTTTATCCTATTTGTTTGCATGTGTTATTTCTATGTCTGGAGTTAGGATAATAAGATATAAACTTGTATTACTAATGTAAACATGTTAAGTGGAAGCCATTATGTGTGCCTCAGAATCCATGAACTGTGAATGGGGTTTGTTTACCTTCAAGCCTTCCTGTGTAGGTGTCTTCCAGCTACTAGGGTATGAAGAAGGAGGTTTTACAGTGACATGTGATCATGTCACCTGAACTGGAATCCATCTTAAACTTGGTGCTTTTCCATTTAGAAGGAGGGATGGGGATCCAGAGAGACAAACAATTCCTGCCTTGTGCCAAAGCTATAAAAGGGGGTGGAACAGAACAAAGGGGGCTGCAGTCATGAGAAATCCCCTAGTTACCACCTGAGCTGGAACTAACATGAACTGTACTAGGGGAAAGGATTGGGCCCAAACTAGGAAGGAGTCTAGTCTGTGAAAGAAGCTTATTGGAACATCTCTGAGGGTGATATTTACCTGTATTCAGTTTCTTAATGTATTAGGTTTAGACGTGCATGTTTTGTTTTATTTTGCATAGTAACTTATTTTGTTCTCTCTGTTATTACTTGAAACCACTTAAATCCTTAATAAAATCACTTTTGTTTATTAACCCAGAGTAAGTGATTAATACTTGAGGGAGCAAACAGCTGTGCATATCTCTCTACCAGTGTTATAGAGGGTGGACAGTTTATGAGTTTACCCTGTATAAGTTTTATACAGAGTAAAACGGATTTATTTGGAGTTTGGATTCCATTGGGAGCTGGGTGTCTGGGTGCTGGAGACAGGAGTACCTGCTGAGTGGTTTTCAGTTAAAGCCTGCAGCTTTGGGGACGTAGTTCAGACCCGGGGTCTGTGATGCAGCAGGCTTGCATGTCTGGCTCAACAAGACAGGGTTCTGGAGTCCCAAACTGTCAGGGAAAATGGGCTCAGAGGTAGTTTCAGCACATCAGTTGATAGTCCCAAGGGGGTCTCTGTGACCAAACCCGTCATGGTGGTGTAGTCAAACAGGATCTGTGCACAGCTGATTGCTTTGAGACACTGGTGGTGATTTTAAGTGAGTTTTGCGTGTGGTGGCTGGAGAACAGACAGAGTGGTTACTGGTTTGTTATTTTCTGTTTGTTTATTTCGAGTGAGGGAAATAAGCACAAGAAAGCAAGAAAATGACTACCAGTGAGACAGCTACAAAACTAGAGCTGGCCAGACTGAAAGTGGAAGACAAGGCAAAGGACCGTGAGTTTCAAATGTGGCAGGCAGAAATGAGGCTCAAAGAAGCAGCTGTGGCCAGGGAAACCATGGAGGCCCAGAAACAGGCTCAAATTGAAACACAAAAAGCTGCCCTGGAGTTAAGACAGAGAAATGCAGGCCCAAATTGAGACACAGAAGCATGAATTGGCTGTAATGGAGTGGAAGAGACACAACCCTTCAGCATCTGGCTCTACTTCCCCCAAAATCCATAAATGGGAGCGGTTATGTCCACAGTATGATGAATCCAATGATATTGCTGAATATTTCATCACCTTTCAGAGACTGTGCACTCTCCATGCAATTCCTGAAGATCAAAAAATCACCACTTTAGTTGCAAAATTGACTGGGAGAGCTCTGGACATATTCCATAAGATGCCTATTTATGATGCTTCAAACGATGGTAAATTTAAGGAACTGGTTTTGAAACAGTTTCAGATTACACCTGAAACCTACAGGGTTAAATTCAGGAGTTGTAAGAGGGGATCTGGATTGAGTAATGTGCCTTATGTAAATGAAATGAGAGATTTGTTTGGGTAAGGGGAAAAGGCATTACAGGCTTTGAAGAAATGTGTGATTTGGTTACTTAGGAACAGTTCCTGAATATGTGCAGTGATGATGTAAAACAGTATTTGTGGGACAAAAAGGTGATTGCAGTTGGGGAATTAGCTGGGTTTGCAGGCTCTGACGAGCAATCACAAGCTGCAGTTAAACATAAACCACCGGCAGAGGGGTACAAGATGGGTGGAAAGCAGAATCACCGTTTTACCCCGGGAAAAAGGAGGCTAGGCGTTCACCTCCCCATCCCCCATTACTCGGCCCACGTCTCCTGTACAAGCAGAGAAGCCCAGAAAGTGCTGTCGCTGTAAGTCCACTGAGCACCTGAGGAATAAATGTCCTTGGCTGAGTGGGAACAGGCGGCGTAACTCAAGCTGCTGCTTCTCGGAGCATAGGGGTATCCCAGGCTGCTGCCTCTTTCCACACAGGATTTGTAAAGGTTGCTTCTACACAACCAAGCACTGAGCATGTGCACGCTGTTAAGTTTAATGGCAAAGTGCTCCAAGGATGGAGAGACACTGGGGCAGAAATTTCCATGGTCAGGGGGGACCTGATCCAGGAGAAGGATTTGTTACCAGGAAAAATGGCAGAATTGGAATTGGTGGGATGTTACAAAGTCCTTGCACCTTTAGCTATGGTACACATGGAAACTGGTGATTTGCAGGCTAAACTGACTGTTGCAGCAGTAACACACAATTTTGCACTGTTTCTACTGGGGAATGATTTTTTTGACGTGGCAGAATCTGTCCCAGGGTTTGTTAGCAGCAAGAAGGACTCTTGTGCTAAAAGCCCCGGGGGGGAGGCTGAAATCACATGTGCTGCTGGGGGAATAGGAGAGGGTCTCTTTAATTCCTCTTTAAATTCACATAACATGAGAACAAAGATGAAATAAAAGATGAAAAATTAAATTCAGACTATAAGAGCGTTAATATTTCTGTAACAGTGGAGAATGCAGCTTTGGGGGCAGGAATGGTCCTAACCAGTTCCTGTAGCCTCGGGGCTCAAGGCGGGTCTCTAGGGGAAGGGCTGGATAGAGCCATCTCCTGTTCTGTGATCATCTTCCTTGAGGTGATGTTCCACCTTATAACAGGGAGGCCTTCCCAGCTGCTGACTGCCAGGAAGTTGCAGGTCAGCAGGGGACAGGTTCTTCACTGGGGTGCACAGAGATATGTATCCCAGAGATGGAAGACTGGTGACTGCTGCAGTGGGAACAGACCCCAGGGACTCTGTAGCTGGAAGCAAGCCCAACCTGAGTGAAAGGGGAGGGGGGATTTTGGTGGCCAGTGAAGGGTCTGTCATAGCTGGTAGCTGTGAGCCCACAGCTGGATCAGGGTCACCTTCCCTTTTGGAAGGAGTGTCTGCCTAAGAGGGAAGCCCAGAGAGCAAAGTCCAGATGGAAGGTGAGGGGGGACAGGAGGGTCTGCCCACCTTTTGTAGTGAGGCTTTTCCCCAGGAGGAGGATGAAGGATCTGCATCTAAAATGCCAGACCCCTCACCTGTAAATCAGGTTTTTAGGGAAGACTGGGGCTCAGATCTCCTGGAGGGGAGAGTCCACCCAGCTGACTTTTTGGGAACAGAGAGTGGGGTAACCAAGGGAATCTTACCAATCCAAAGCACTCCATTGAAAAATGTTGTTCTTGCTACCCTTGTGAGAGATAACACTGCCTCTTCAAGGCTGGAAGAAGGAAAACTTTGCATTTGGGAAGCTTCACAAAGGGGTGGGGTCCAACAGAAAGAGATTCCAGAGGGAGGGGCTGAGGGCAGGCATGGTTGCATGGTTGCTTTTCTTGCCAAAACCTCAAACACATGCCTGAATTGAGTGCCTTCTACAAAGAGGCAGAAGAATCTGTATCTGAGAACCTACCATGGTATACAAAGAGATTGAAAAATGGAATAGACACTGAACAAGCCAAACTGTGAACAAAGTCTGTCTGTCATAAATTGACTGTTAATCTTGTGTCTTTTGCTACTTCATCTTTGGGTCAAGACAAGGGAGTTAATACTAATGGTAAACCCTTTAAAGATGTGGAACCTACCTCATTTATGGAAAAAACGTTTGTACATGCTAGGGATGGTAACAGACCGTCCCACAAGCATGTTGCTTTTCAGCTTATACCTGTAAACATGCTTAGAGCTTGGCACAGCAGCAGAAGCATAGCAGGCCAACACTGCTGTGTGGAAGGGGAAACTGAGGCACGCTGCCTCATGGCATTGGTGGCTAAATGCCAAGACACCTACACTTTAACCGATATTGCTACCTGAATACTGTTAGCAATACTGCACCCCAACATGTTTTCAGGCACCCAGGGACCAGGAACCCAGAACTTTGCTAGGACACCTAAGAATGACATCGTAGGGTTTAAAGGTACTGGGAGGGTGTGTGACCAGAGACAAACTGGAATTTTACATGTACTGCCTCTGCCATGGACAGTGTCCAAGACTCCGGCAGTAAGTTCAGGAGGAGGGTGTGACATTGCACTCCATATGTTTGGAAATATGCTTATGAGTGTAAATATAATGTAATTGGAATATGCTTTCTGCAAAAGGTCTCTTGTAAGGTATCATTACAAAGCTTATGATCTACTGAGTGTGTTCATCCTATTTGTTTGGATGTATTATTTCTATGTCTGGAGTTAGGAGAATAACATATCAACTCGTATGTCACAGTGATCACTCTCCTTTTAGGTTTATCACATAACATGAGAACAAAGATGAAATAAAAGATTAAAAATTAAATTCAGACTATAAGAGCGTTAATATTTCTATATATTATAGTTAATTTGTGACTTTTTTGTTCCAAAGAAGAGAAAAAACAGCCTGGCTAGATTTTAAATTGAAATGAATGATGTTAGAACCTTTAACAGTATTTGTAATTCTGTAATAATATTGGCAATCAAACCTCACATTTCATGATATAACCTAATTCCCGGTGAGAAACAGAAATTCTGTTCACTCTCTGCAATGTGCAGCACTGCACAACTGTTTAAACTGGCTAGGTGCATAATGGGGGTTTTTCACCTTTCTGAGAGTTTGGAAGTGCCTGCGTCATGCTATGGCAAGTTAAACGGACTAGTCCACTGGTCTGTTATACTGGATAGTGGTCAGTAGATGGCAGCATTTATGTGATCATTACTCTAATCCAGGGGTCAGCAAACTTTCAGAAGTGGTGTGCCAAGTCTTCATTTATTCACTCTTTTTAAGGTTTCATGTGCCAGTAATACATTTTAACGTTTTAGAAGGTCTCTCTCTATAATATATAATTAAACTATTGTTGCATGCAAAGTAAATAAGGTTTTTAAAATGTTTAAGATGCTTCATTTAAAATTTAAATTAAAATACAGATCTTACCAGTTTAGCGTCATCCTTGCCCTTGCTTTTCCTTGCTGAGTTTTCCAATGTCTGGCATATATTTGGATACTTTAAGCTGCACACAGGCTTCTGAGTGATCAGTTGTTAACCAGCTTCGACAGGGACAGAGGACAGATTTCATGTGTGAAAATACCTGTTCACACAGGTATGTGAATCCAAATGCTGAAAGTGTTGCAAACGCAATTTTCTTCAAACAGTTAAATTTCACTGGCAGGGATGTCCAGCAGGTCAGAATAAAGGCCCCATGATCTCTCTCTGTAGCTTTAAGTGCACTCCGCAGATCTCCAATCTTTGATTCCCACAATTCTGAGCTTTTTAACTGAATGAGCTGCATTTCGAAATCTTCAACACCCATCTACTGAAATACAGACAAATCCAAGTTGCTTTCGTTGAACTTTTCAGGTTTAATTAGAAAATAAATCGTTGAGCCAAATCACTGGAAATCTTGAAATCTGTCAGAAAATTCTGATTCCAATTCTTGCATGTATATGCCAATCTCGTTGCATATGTCAGTAGCAATATGTCAGTAGCTCTTATGTGTTGGAAATAGTGGAAAGTCGAAGTTCGAATATCCCGAGAAAAAACTGCTAGTTTTACAACAAATGCCTTCCAGGTTTCATAAAGATCCAGAACCATTTTCCCCGCACCCTGGAGATGGAGGTTGAGTTCGTTTAGGTGAGTGGTGATGTCAGTTAGAAACATGAGCTTACACAGCCATTTGTCATTATCCAGTTCGGGGTAGTTTTGTCCTTTTTCCAACAAAAAGGCCTTGATTGCATCAAAACAAAGCGCACCAAAACAAAGCGCACCAAAACCTTGCCACGGCTTAGCCACTGTGACGGGGCAAGGCCAGATGGCTACAGAAAAGTAGTGGGAGATAGATATATGAACTCCAGGCTAAACAAATCCCTGGTACCAGGATAAGTGAAATGGCAGCTGCTCCAGATCAATTAAGACACCTGGGGCCAATTAAGAACTTTCCAGAAGGCAGGGAGAAGGCTAGGTCAGCTCCCAGACTGCTGCGCTGGGCATCACAAAATGCGGAAGAGATGGCCAGCCCTCTGTGGAGATAGAGGCGGTTAGGGACTATTTAGAAAAGCTGGACGTGCACAAGTCCATGGGGCCGGACGAGTTGCATCCGAGAGTGCTGAAGGAATTGGCGGCTGTGATTGCAGAGCCACTGGCCATTATCTTTGAAAACTCGTGGCGAACCGGGGAAGTCCCGGATGACTGGAAAAAGGCTAATGTAGTGCCAATCTTTAAAAAAGGGAAGAAGGAAGATCCTGGGAACTACAGGCCAGTCAGCCTCACCTCAGTCCCTGGAAAAATCATGGAGCAGGTCCTCAAAGAATCAATCCTGAAGCACTTGCATGAGAGGAAAGTGATCAGGAACAGCCAGCATGGATTCACCAAGGGAAGGTCATGCCTGACTAATCTAATCGCCTTTTATGATGAGATTACTGGTTCTGTGGATGAAGGGAAAGCAGTGGATGTATTGTTTCTTGACTTTAGCAAAGCTTTTGACACGGTCTCCCATAGTATTCTTGTCAGCAAGTTAAGGAAGTATGGGCTGGATGAATGCACTATAAGGTGGGTAGAAAGCTGGCTAAATTGTCGGGCTCAACGGGTAGTGATCAATGGCTCCATGTCTAGTTGGCAGCCGGTATCAAGTGGAGTGCCCCAAGGGTCGGTCCTGGGGCCGGTTTTATTCAATATCTTCATAAATGATCTGGAGGATGGTGTGGATTGCACTCTCAGCAAATTTGCGGATGATACTAAACTGGGAGGAGTGGTAGATACGCTGGAGGGGAGGGATAGGATACAGAAGGACCTAGACCAATTGGAAGATTGGGCCAAAAGGAATCTGATGAGGTTCAATAAGGATAAGTGCAGGGTCCTGCACTTAGGACGGAAGAACCCAATGCACAGCTACAGACTAGGGACCGAATGGCTAGGCAGCAGTTCTGCAGAAAAGGACCTAGGGGTGACAGTGGACGAGAAGCTGGATATGAGTCAGCAGTGTGCCCTTGTTGCCAAGAAGGCCAATGGCATTTTGGGATGTATAAGTAGGGGCATAGCGAGCAGATCGAGGGACGTGATCGTTCCCCTCTATTCGACATTGGTGAGGCCTCATCTGGAGTACTGTGTCCAGTTTTGGGCCCCACACTTCAAGAAGGATGTGGATAAATTGGAGAGAGTCCAGCGAAGGGCAACAAAAATGATTAGGGGTCTGGAACACATGAGTTATGAGGAGAGGCTGAGGGAGCTGGGATTGTTTAGCCTGCAGAAGAGAAGAATGAGGGGGGATTTGATAGCTGCTTTCAACTACCTGAAAGGGGGTTCCAAAGAGGATGGCTCTAGACTGTTCTCAATGGTAGCAGATGACAGAACGAGGAGTAATGGTCTCAAGTTGCAGTGGGGGAGGTTTAGATTGGATATTAGGAAAAACTTTTTCACTAAGAGGGTGGTGAAACACTGGAATGCGTTACCTAGGGAGGTGGTAGAATCTCCTTCCTTAGAGGTTTTTAAGGTCAGGCTTGACAAAGCCCTGGCTGGGATGATTTAACTGGGAATTGGTCCTGCTTTGAGCAGGGGGTTGGACTAGATGACCTTCTGGGGTCCCTTCCAACCCTGATATTCTATGATTCTATGATTCTATGATTCTAGGTATTGGGACACCTGAAGCCAATCAGGGGCTGGCTGAAACTAGTTAAAAGTCTTCGAGTTAGTCAGGTGGGTGTGCATGTCAGGAGCTGTGGGAGGAAGTTGTGCTGTTGGAGAGGCTGAGTAGTACACACCATATCAGGCACAAGGAAGGAGGCCCTGAGGTAAGGGTGAAGTGGAGCTTGAGGAAGTGAGGGCTGCTGTGGGGGAAGTAGCTCAGGCGATTGTATATGTCATGTTTCTAAAAGGTCAGCTACCATAGCTGATACCATTAGGGTCCCTGGGCTGGAGCCCAGAATAGAGGGTGGGCCCAGGCTCCCCCCTCACCCCCCTTTGCCCCCTGATTAATCACTGAGACTGGGAGACAAGAGAGACTGTGCAAGGAAGGATAACTTCTCCTCACCTCCCTTGCTGGCTTATGATGAAAATGGCTCAGTAGACTGTGACCCTTGCCTCTAGAGAGAGAAGGGTTAGGTGGAGGGTCACAGTGAGCCTCTGAGGCTAGCGAAATCTGCCAGGAAACGCAGGACCCACGGAGGCAAGGACAGAATTTTGTCACACCCCCAAATGTTGCTGTAAAGTGGAATGTCATTATAAGAACTGTCCATCTCTTCTAACAGTACTTGAAACTGTCTGTGAGTCAAATCAGATCGAGCAACAAGGACATTTACAATTTGCACCACTGTATTCATCTCATTATTAAGCTCTGATTTAGAAATTTTAGCACACAGGTTTTCTTGATGGATGATACAGTGAAATTTGACTGTTGGGAGGCCAATTTGATCTTCAAGTAACTTTACAAATCCCTTCTGTTTTCCTACCATGGCAGGAGCATCATCTGTTGTCACACAAAATATTTTTCTAATGTCAACTCTCATTCTTCAAAATGGTTTACAAAAGATTCCGCTATATCTTCCCCCTTTGTTGTGCCATGCAGAGGTTTTAGGCAACAAAGTTCCTCTTGGATTTCATTGGAAGCACAATATCTTGCAACAACTGCCAAACGTGGAATGTCGTTTATATCCACGCTCTCATCAACAGGTTTCAGAGTAACAGCCGTGTTAGTCTGTATTTGCAAAAAGAAAAGGAGTACTTGTGGCACCTTAGAGACTAACCAATTTATTAGAGCATAAGCTTTCGTGAGCTACAGCTCACTTCCTCAGATGCATATCGTGGAAACTGCAGCAGACTTTATATATACACAGAGAATATGAAACAATACCTCCTCCCACCCCACTGTCCTGCTGGTAATAGCTTATCTAAAGTGATCATCAGGTGGGCCATTTCCAGCACAAATCCAGGTTTTCTCACCCTCCACCCCCCCACACAAATTCACTCTCCTGCTGGTGATGGCTCTCATCAACGGCAACACTAAACGCTGCTGTGTCTTTGAATATAATTGTCTGCTTTTCGCTAATGTTTTCTGCCATTTCGCTTACGTGTATCTCACTGTTCTGTCAGAGACAGGCAGTTCTTTTATTCTAGATATGCATCTTTATTTGGAAAATCATTGAACAAAACCTCCAAACTGCTGAGAAAAACTTTATATATTCCCCATCTGTAAACAGCTTTCCAATTTTTCAATGCACTGTGCAATCTTGTAACTTCCTTCTGTGGCTTGATTTTTAACTTACACTTAAGCATTTAACAACACTGCTTTGCGTCTCATATCCTGCCACTGCCTTTTTGATCAGTCTTGTCTGCTTAATCAAGAAAGGTTTTCCTCGTGCTTCATTTGAAAATGTCATCGAACACTTGATGTGGGACAAACAACACTTTCACAACAGAAAGCACAAACAGCATGGTCCTTCTTTTGAATAAATCCAAATTTGTCTGTCCAAGAAGGCTGAAATGAATGGACATCTAACTTTGCTTTCTTAGGAGCTGACGTTTTGTCAAATGTACCCCTCAACTTACAGTGGGGGGAAAAATTGCGACAGACGGCACGCATAACGTCAAATGCAATGCGCTGTTCCACGTGATGTGATAGTGATGTAAGCAGCAAATCAGGACTTAAAAATATCCCAGTACAGTGGCACTGGAACAATTTTTAAGGTGGGCTACTAAGCTGTGCCCCCTCTTGCCCCGGTCTGCACCCCTCACTGCCCCAGGCTGGGGCCAGTGGGCCACAGCTGGGGGTGGCTGCAGAGCCCCGGGCCGAGACCAGGAGCAGAGCCCCGGACTGGTGGCCGGGATCCCACTGTGACTGTGCTCCCCATAAGGCTTTATGGAGATATGCTTATGAATGTATATATGACATAACTAGAATATGTTTTATGCTACATATGCCATGTAACACATCTCTGTAAAGGTTATGATCTACTGAAACTATTAATCCTATTTGTATGCATGTGTCATTTTTGTATTCGAAGTTATGAATATTGGCTATGTACTGGCTTGATTTTTAAGTAACCTTTTTAAAGCATTTGGTCAGCTTCTTGAGAAAAGAATGTGCAAATCAAGAAGCGCTTAAAGTACAATGGATCTTGGAATGCTCCAGTCCACATACGAAGTCTTCCTGGAGACATTCAAGATACCATGTGGGCAATGGATTCTGCCTGTAAAAACTGTGAGTTATGCATGGGCATTTGACTTGCCCAGGTGACTCCAGAACTCCATCTTGGAGCTGGACTTTGCATAGGAGAGAGGAGGGGGTTTTCACCCACAAGAGAAAGTCTATTTAAGGCCATGGAAGACCCTTCCGTTTTGTCTTCAGCTGGCTAAGAAGATAGTCTCTCCAACCCCAAGGATACCTGAAAGAAACTGGAACAAAGGACAGTAACTACAGGGGTGTGAGTGCTCGCTGGACCCAGACTAGAAGGAGGCTAGTCTGTAAAAAAGAGCTTACTGGAACTGGTGAGGTTTTTATTTGTATTCAGTTTGATTAGACATAGACTTGCGGGTTTTATTTTATTTTGCTTGGTAATTCACTTTGTTCTGTCTGTTACTACTTGGAACCACTTAAATTCTACTTTCTGCATTTAATAAAACCACTCTTTATTTATTTATTAATTAACCCAGAGTATGGGACATCTGTGCATATCTCTCTATCAGTGTTATAGAGGGCGAACAATTTATGAGTTTACCCTGTATAAGCTTTATACAAGGTAAAACGGATTTATTCAGGGTTTTGACCCCATTGGGAGTTGAGCATCTGAGTGTCAAGGACAGGAATACTTCTGTAAACTGCATTCAGTTAAGCCTACAGCTGTTAGATGACGTGATTCAGGCCTGGTCTGGGTTAGCAGCAGGTTAGCGGGTCTGGCTCAAACTAGGCAGGGCACTGAAGTCCTAAGCTGCCAGGGCAGGAAAGCAGGAGCAGAAGTAGTCTTGACACATCAGATGGCAGCTCCCAGGGGGTTTCTGTGATCCAACCCGTCACACCCACGATGGCAGCAGAGTCCCGGGGACTGGTGGTCGGGACCCAGGGGTGGCAGTGGGCTGAGCAGGGCCGGCGGATGTGACCTCGGGTGGCAGGGGGCCGGCGGTAGGACCCTGGGACCGGTGGCCGGGACCTGGGCAGTGTGAGAGTCACTCAAAATCATCTCATGTGCCACCTTTGGCACACGTGCCATAGATTGCTGACCCCTGCTCTAGCCTTTCACTGAAAGAGAAAATTTTTCACTGAGCTGAATGAAATACCCTTAGACATATGCTGTATGGTATTAAGCATACTTCGTTTTACTAAATTGAGATTGCACATATTAGCTGCAAATCATTAATAATAAAATCAGCTAACTTCCTCTCACCAATGTAATAAATACTCCAGTTTTTTGGTTTTTATTTTAAAATATGGGCTTAGTTTGCTGAAGCATGTACAGGTATTCGCTGCTCAAAAATGTACTGCAGATTCAAGATTGACTGGCAGTGCCTTGTTCCCTTGTAGCATGTGAAATGCACCTATACTTAAACCTCTGAAAACTAGGAAATATAGATTTAAGGTAATGTCTATCACACCACACTTGCACACAACCTTAATTTGCCCCCCTAGAGTTAGCAATTGCCACAGGAACTAAATCAACCCTGACATCTCTCTAAAATAACCTACCAGTTTCTGTATTATGTTCAACAAAATGCTGTAACATTATTCCTCTTCATACACTCCTGCTGACTCTGTGGACTCTCCCTCTGTTAGGTGTACATGTGCTGATCCAGAGATTAGTTGCAGCAAGGTACCAGAGCACACAGTACCATCTGAGGAGAGGTGCAGTTGCTGCTAGAAGGATCTGGGATCCCTTTTTTCTTTGCTGTGCTATGTTGGAGGCTTGAGTAGGTAAACATAATTGCCTCTCTTGGTTCTAAAAATCTAAGGGTATGTCTTCATAGCAAAAGATCTGCGCAGGCTAGCCCACCTGAGCTAGCCTAAATCCAGCTAGCTAGAGAGGGTAACAATAGCAGTGAAGACCAGTGGCATGCAGGCCTCAGGTAGTACCAGCTCGGCACAGGCCCTGGGTGTGTACTCGGCTCGCTAGCCTGCTCTGAAGCCTGCACGTCCTCACTGCTATTGTTACCTGCGCTAGCTGGATTCAAGCTAGCTTGGGTAGGCTAGTCCGTGCACAGTTTTTAACAGAGAAAGTATGAAAGTTTCAAATAGTCTGTAGGGTTACTGGGATGCTAGTATGGCTGTGACAGTGACCTTCCCATGCTCACATGTCACTAAGCATCTCCAGAATTAAATGGAATATAAGAGTGCTTCACCCCTTTCTTACACTCTCGGTACTGCCATTGACATAGAGATGCACCCTCTCTGTCTTCTATGCTGCACTGTTGCTCTTTTCAGAGAAGCCGCCATGTTAGTCTGTATTCACAAAAAGAAAAGGAGGACTTGTGGCACCTTAGAGACCAACCAATTTATTTGAGCATAAGCTTTCGTGAGCTACAGCTCACTTCATCGGATGCATAAAGTGAAAATACAGTGAGGAGATTTATATACACACAGACCATGCAAAAATGGATGTTTACCATACACATTGTAAGGAGAGTGATCACTTAAGATGAGCTATTACCAGCAGGAGAGTGGGATGGGGGGAGAGAAAACCTTTTGAAGTGATAATCAAGGTGGGCCATTTCCAGCACATTTCCAGGAGTTAACAAGAACGTCTGAGGAACAGTGCACCCATAACTATTTTACATTTGGGGACAATGTATACCTTCTAATCAGCGGCACTGCTATGGGTACCCGCATGGCCCCACAGTATGCCAACATTTTTATGGCTGACATAGAACAACGCTTCCTCGACTCTCGTCCCCTAATGCCCCTACTCTGCTTGTGCTATATTGATGACATCTTCATCATCTGGACCCATGGAAAAGAAGCCCTTGAGGAATTCCACCATGATTTCAACAATTTCCATCCCACCATCAACCTCAGCCTGGACCAGTCCACACAAGAGATCCACTTCCTGGACACTACAGTGCTTATAAGCGATGGTCACATAAACACCACCCCATACCGCTATTCCTACCTACATGCCTCCAGCTTTCACCCAGACCACACCACACGATCCATTGTTACAGCCAAGCTCTACGATACAACCGCATTTGCTCCAACCCCTCAGACAGAGACACACACCTACAAGATCTCTATCAAGCATTCTTACAACTACAATACCCACCTGCTGAAGTGAAGAAACAGATTGATAGAGCCAGAAGAGTACCCAGAAATCACCTACTACAGGACAGGCCCAACAAAGAAAATAACAGAATGCCACTAGCCGTCACCTTCAGCCCCCAACTAAAACCTCTCCAACGCATTATCAAGGATCTACAACCTATCCTGAAGGACGACCCATCACTCTCACAAATCTTGGGAGACAGGCCAGTCCTTGCCTTCAGACAGCCCCCCAACCTGAAGCAAATACTCACCAGCAACCATGCACCACACAACAGAACCACTAACCCAGGAACCTATCCTTGCAACAAAGCCTGTTGCCAACTGTGCCCACATATCTATTCAGGGGACACCATCATAGGGCCTAATCAATTCAGCCACACTGTCAGAGACTCGTTCACCTGCACATCTACCAATGTGATATATGCCATCATGTGCCAGCAATGCCCCTCTGCCATGTACATTGGTCAAACTGGACAGTCTCTACATAAAAGAATCAATGGACACAAATCAGATGTCAAGAATTATAACATTCATAAACCAGTCGGAGAACACTTCAGTCTCTCTGGTCACTCGATTTCTGATCTAAAACTGACTATCCTTCAACAAAAAAACTTCGAAAACAGACTCCAACGAGAGACTGCAGAATTGGAATTAATTTGCAAATTGGATACAATTAACTTAGGCTTGAATAGAGCCTGGGAGTGGTTGAGTCATTATACAAAGTAAAACTATTTCCCCTTGTTTATTCCTCCCCCGCCCCCGCGCCCGCAAATGTGCTGGAAATGGCCCACCTTGATTATCACTTCAAAAGGTTTTCTCTCCCCCCCCACCCCATTCTCCTGCTGGTAATAGCTCATCTTAAGTGATCACTCTCCTTACAATGTGTATGGTAAACATCCATTTTTGCATGGTCTGTGTGTATATAAATCTCTTCACTGTATTTTCCACTTCATGCATCCGATGAAGTGAGCTGTAGCTCACGAAAGCTTATGCACAAATAATTTGGTTAGTCTCTAAGGTGCCACAAGTCCTCCTTTTCTTACTGTTGCTCTTGGAAGTTCCAGCATTTTGGTGACCCACATCACTATGCACTACAACAGTGGTTCTAAACCAGTGGTTCTCAGGGGTCCACCAAACATAGGGTGACCAGATGTCCCGATTTTGATAATGATCACATAAATGCTGCCACCTACTGACCACTATTCAGTATAACAGGCTAGTGGAATAGTCTGTTTAATTTGCCATAACACAATGCAGGCACGTGAAAAATCCCCGTTATGCACCTAGCCAGTTTAAACAGTTGTGCAGTGCTGCGCATTGCAGAGAGTGAAGAGAATTTCTGTTTCTCACTGGGAATTAGGTTATATCATGAAATGTGAGGTTTGATTGCCAGTATTATTACAGAATTACAAATACTGTTAAAGGTTCTAACATCATTCATTTCAATTTAAAAGCTAACCAGGCTGTTTTTCTCTCTCTTTTGGCACAAAAAAGTCACAAGTTAACTATGATATATAGAAATATTAACGCTCTTATAGTCTGAATTTAATTTTTAATCTTTAATTTCATAGTCTTTGTTCTCATATTATGTGATAAAACTAAAAGGAAAGTGATCATTGTGACATACTGGGGCACAATCCAGACTAATGGGTAGCTGTGTCACTCCTGCCCTTTACAATGCCTTGCTGCTGTAGCCTCCAACTGGATTGCTCACAAACAGCCTCCAGCATATAAATCACACCCAAAGATGTCTGTGTGTGCTTCAGCCAGCCAGCCACACCTTGGCTCTTACCAGCCTTAGTTATGCTACAGGGTGACCCCAATACACCCCTAGTCCCAGATCTTCATCCAGAAGTGTATGTATTTGTACAACTCAGCCCTCTCCTGGACAGTACAAATATGTTCAGTCCAATGTTCCCTCTAATTTTTTACATCCATGTGTGGAATTAATTTTATGTGCCCCAATATGGCGGTGATGTGTGGTGGGGGTGAAGCTGAGTGGTTCAGCGTGTGGGAGGGGGCTTGGTGTGGGGAGGTGAGGGCTGTGGCTGGGGGTGCAAGCTTTGGGTGGGGCTGGGGATGAGGGGTTCAGGATTTGGGAGGGGGCTCCGGGCTGGTGCAGAGGGGTGTGGGGGTGAGGGCTCTGGCTAGGGGTGCAGGCTGCTCTGGGGCTGCGGTGGGGAGAGAGGGCTTCCCCCCCCATATCCCTTCACACCGTTCTCTCTCGACGCAGCAGCCAGGGCCCGGGGGAGAGCCCCTGGATTAGATAAAATAATAAAACAAGCTTATTAACTACAATGAGAGAGATTTTAAGTGAGTGTAAATAAGAAATCGTTACAAGAAAAATAAAGATTAAATGCAACTAATTAAATGCAACAAGATTAAATGTAGCTAAATTAACAAACTATATTAGATTCAAAGCAAAGTTTTCTCACCAGTCTTACTGACCAAACTCTTTAGGTCAGGATCCCTTCTCCAGAGTCCAACAGCTGCTTCCTTTGTCTTTTTCAGGTACAGAGAATGCAGTGAGCAGAAAGAGGAGGTGTGTGTGTGACTGCCCCTTTTTGTAGTCCTGTCCCCCCTTTGAGAAGCATTTTCAGCTGGGAGCAAGGTGACAGGCAGGCTGTGTGAAAGGAAACTCCCTGATGTTTCTTTACTAAAAAGTAGATTTTTTTTGTCTCCTACCCCCTTTCTTGCCAAAGAATGGCCACTTAGCAGGTAATGGTCCATCAGCATTATTTACACCTGGCTGAGACATAAGTTTGCCCTTTGTCTTTGAGGAACTGGTTTGGCCACTCCCCAAACTTATCTGGAAAACATACTTTTAGTCATGATCTGAGTTTATGTTTATAACTTCACATATAATGTTGCTGTGTGCATTTTGCTATTATATTATTGTTCAGCAACTTATGAGTTTTTAAATATCTCACAAAGTATACCTTGTACAAACATTATTACAATCGTCTGTAAGTTGTGAATGCAGAGGTGTATTCTGTCGCAGTCACTTTTTCACTGTACCTCAGTCAAGTCAACTCTTCCTTGTCAAGCTTAATAATCCTACTTTTTATACACTCATATGGAAGGTCCACTGTACTTGTAACCAGTTATCCAGTCCCTACTGTATCTCTCTCAAGGTGATGCAAACAAAACTGGACACTGGACAGTGACAACCCTTCTTATGACTTTTTTTTCCTTTTGCCAAAAGCTTTGTAATAAATTGGCTCCTTGAAAGAGGAGAAAACATACCTGGCAAGAGAGTCTTTTCACTTTGGGGAATGGTAAGGAAGGCTTCTCTTTTTCACTTGCTGTTGTAGCGGATTTCTAGAAGGCCATATTTTCAGTCCAGCTGCGGGTTAGTTGTAAGGAGACTAGCTTTTCTTGCTGCTAGTAAGCCTGGAGACAGGGATTTTTCCTTCCCTTCCTCTGTGGGGAAGTATAGTAACCTTGTTTGTTCTTCATGCATAGCCAGAGCAGAGGAAGATTGGGAGGTGGAAATCCCCTTGGAATGCAGAAGGAAATCCTCAGTTCACTTTCAAAGGCTTGGGATGAACTTTTCTGAAAAGATGATAGTTTTAGATTTTTTTTTGTTTAAACTTGCCTTAATGTTGATGGTGCCCTCTATCATCTTATGTTTGAGGAAAAATAGCACAATTAAAATAAGTGCCCCATGCTGAAGTCAAGAATTGCATCATGCTGACAAGTTTCTCTTTGGTGTTCACTGATCTGTCTACCTTCTTTGTTTAGAATCTGATATCCTTGGATGAAGCAGGTACATCATTTATTTCATCTCATGGTCCTCACAGGCTGAGCTTTCTAAATGTCTCCTGACTGAATTCCTTACCACTACTCCTTCCCTCTTCCAAATTACACAGTACTGCTAGGTACCTGTTGTTGGGGAAGAACTCCTCAGAGCAGGAGTAACAATAGTCTTCCCATTCAGCTCCTGTGTTTACCATATTTTTGTAAAATAAATGTGGCTGCTTTACAGAATGCGAAGCAGGGAATTGGATGACTTCATAAATAAGTTATTGAATAGCTAACTCTGGAGCACACAAGAGGAGAGACTACTCTTGACTTACCTATGTAATAGACAAAAGTTGGTTCAAGAAGTAACTTTTATTTAACTGCTTAATAACAGTGAGTTCAGTGGAGCTCCAGGTAGGAGTAGTTGTATGACTGGGGCTTTAATGAGCAACTAGCTAAAGACAGGTGACAAAGAACAAAGTTATTAAGTATATGAGAAGCAGCCATCAAGACAGTAGGTCCACTAGACTATTAGGAAATTTGAAACCTGTCCTTCAAGTCTTTAAACTACTGATCAGGAAGGGAATTTGAAGAC
Organism: Lepidochelys kempii; assembly: GCF_965140285.1. Lineage (NCBI taxonomy): Eukaryota > Metazoa > Chordata > Testudines > Cheloniidae > Lepidochelys > Lepidochelys kempii. The sequence goes on from NC_136380.1 coordinate 100,373,910, forward strand.
TCAGTGTATGTGTAAGTAACCAGGCTTTTTAGTGTTTATTTTGTTCATTATTTTTGCTTGATTTGTTTTTATGCTCACAGTTATATCTGTAAAAACAAATGAACACACACTTTTTGAGAAGTCATCACTTTGTTCAAACAACTTCTATTTTGATATTTGACTACAAAGAATTGCTCTGGGATGGACTTTTATGATGAAGACAGTTGCAAAGAAATCACCGAGCTGCTCTGTACCATCCTTATTTTTCTTGTTTGAGGTTGCAGAGGAGCCAAATGATTTTGTTGCAACAATCTCCGGGACTGCAGAGCTGTTAGTTGCTGGCTTTAAAAAAAAGTTTCTGTCACAGATAGAAAAAGAGAAGATATTTTATTTGAAAACACATGATGCTACAAAAAAGCTGTTACTGTTATATTTGCAATGGAAAACTAAGTGTAAAACCAAACCCACAGTGTACAAAAACAACTTTAATAGGAACAAGAATTTGCAGCATTAAATTTGTAAATTATCTTTATGAACAGTAGTTCAGAGTTTTCAATTTCATTTTATGGTAATATGGAATATCTCCTTGGTTATAATGTAGTAAGTAATGAGGACTGGATTGTATTCATCCAAGAGTTACGAATATATTTTAAGAATGAAGTGACTTAGCTATCAAAAATAATGCATAAAATATCATTTATTGTATTGAGGACTCGAGGATAGATAAATACATTATGTTGCAAAAATGCTCTGTGATGATCCTGCAAATTGCAGATCAGTGAGTCTTATATGGGTAAAAAGTACCAAGTTGTATGTAGGATGATAAAGTGATGATACATCATGATAAAGTGCCAGATTGTACAAAACACAACAGTGTATCTGTTTAGTGACACAGTTTACCAAGAAGATATCTTCCTGTTGCTTCGCTTTGTAATAGTGTCTTATTTAATGAAGAGTAGGAATAAATAGTCTGTTATTCAGTTTGGCAAAAGGTTAACAGGTGATTGCACCAATGAACTGTAATAAGATGTTTGCTGTTCAGTATATTTATTAGTGATCTGGAAAAGTGGTGAACGGGAAGGTAGCAGAATTTCACGTTGACAAAATTATTTAGTTGTTGAAAGACTAGAGAAGATTGTGAGGAATTTAAGAAAGTTAAGTAAATGGGCAGAATGATGGATTAAATTTATTGTTAGCAAATGCTAAGTGATATATACTGAAATAAATTATGTGAACTAGGGATGTTGATTAATCGCAGTTAACTCATGTGATTAACTCAAAAAATTAATCGGGATTAATCGCACTGTTAAACAATAAAACACCAATTGAAATTTATTAAATATTTTGGACGTTTTTCTACATTTTCATATATATTGTATTTTGTGTAATTGAAATCAAAGTGTATATTATTTTTGATTATCATTTTTACAGTGCAAATATTTGTAAACAAAAGAAATTGTATTTTTTAATTAACCTCATACAAGTACTGTAGTGTAATCTCTTTGTCATGAAAGTGCAGTTTACAATGTAGATTTTTTTTTTTGTTACATAACTGCACTCAAAGACAAAACAATGTAAAACTTCAGAGCCTACAGGTCCACTCAGTCCTACTTCTTGTTCAGCCAATCGCTAAGACAAACAAGTTTGTTTACATTTACAGGAGATACAATGTCATTATTTACAATGTCACCAGAAAGTAAGAACAGGGATTTGCATGGCACTTCTGTAGCCGGCATTGCAAGGTATTTATGTGCCAGATATGTTAAACATGCATATGCCCCTTCATGCTTCGGCCACCATTCCAGAGGACATGCTTCCATGCTGATGACACTCGTTTAAAAAATAACGTGTTAATTAAATTTGTGACTGAACTCCTTGGGGGAGAATTGTATGTCCCCCGTTCTGTTTTACTCACATTCTGCCATATATTTCATGTTATAGCAGTCTCAGATGATGACCCAGCACATGTTCATTTTAAGAACACTTTCACTGCAGATTTGACAAAACGCAAGGTACCAGTGTGAGAGGTGCAGGAAATACATTTCCGTATTGTAGTTTAAATGAATTATTACTCAAAGTTCTGTGTTAATATGCTTAGTAAGGAATCTATTTGTCAAAAAACATTTCCTGAATCTCTTTTTGTTGTCTATATTGTTACATAGTTGCTGACAGGTATTTTGAAATAACTTACCAAAATAATTGAAACTGGTATGATTATATTGTGTTATTTTGACAAATAAAATATGGGGACTTTTTAATTTTTAGGTGCAGAATTCCCCCAGGAGTAATTTGCTTTTTATTTAGTAGAGTAGAAAGTACCAAGCACTTCGTTATTAGAGATCTACAAAATAAGGACAATCATTCAGAGCAGGGAGAGATTGGGATAGGTGAGAAAGAAGAAATCTGCAGAAGGATGAATGTCTGAAGCCAGTGGGTTTTAGTTCTTTATGGAGGTGAACTATATGCCTTTTTGCACAAGCTTTGCTAAATATGGCCTAAGGTCTTAACCTTTTCTTTTTTTTTTTTTTTATATATAGTAGATATGAGCCCATAAAAGGGTTCCATGTATTTGGACGGTTATAAAGGGTTATAAATCTTGCTACCTACAATAGCTATATCAATGCTTATGCCTTAGGATATAAATGAATCAAGAACTACTTGGGATTAGGAAGAAAATACTCCTAAGGGGAAAATTCCTATATTATGAGGCATCCCTCATCTTCCTTTGAATCATTTAGTACTTACCATTGTTTAAAGCAGGATAGCAGACTAGATGTCATGATCTGGCATGGCAAGTCTCATATTCCTAGCTGTCATGTTCTGTTGTAATGATGCATGACCTCTAGTTTGTGAGGAAATAAAAGTGTTATGGAAAGATGATATACAGCCTTAAGGGAAAACTTTGCATATATGAACTTTTAAAAAAGGAATACTAATTTGAAGAAAAAAATCAAGCTAATGATTATCTTTTCCCACACTTTTTCTGCAAAAATTAGAGTACAAGTTCATCAGCTGAAGGCAAAATATTGTGTATTGGTATATTATTCCAGGTAAACACTGACATCTAAAAATGTTTTAGTTAGTCAAGTTTGTTCTCTCCCCTCATGCTCATTTTTTGGGGAGGTGGAGGAGTGGGGAATGTGTCTCCCTGCTGTTAAAATTTAAACCACGGGATTATCATAGTGGATAAGCAAAGAGATTTACACCAGAAGCAAAATGTAAGTTATTAAACAGGACAATAGATCCGTTTATGACTCTAATTCTTTCAAAAGATTAGGCTGAACTAATTGTTGCCCACGTTAACTCAGGTAGTCACAGCAGATAGTCACAATCATTATTTCAGTTACACACACTATTTTTGTAACTCTAATAGGTTTGTAGTTAGTGGAGCTGTGTGACATTTGGGGGTTTGATTATCATCCGGAGTTAGATACACAAAACCACAAAGTGAAATACTACTAAGATTGCTTGTTTCACCTTTTATTTGGGGTGTCAAAATCATGCATTACTGGATGCATCCGATGAAGTGAGCTGTAGCTCACGAAAGCTTATGCTCAAATAAATATGTTAGTCTCTAAGGTGCCACAAGTCCTCCTTTTCTTTGTATGTTGGGTGCTATCCTCTTCCTTGTTCCAAACAGGCATTGGAATCTGTTTACTTTTTTACTGTTTTCTTGCAACCATTTCTTTTCCAGACAACTTCAGAGGGCCGTCTGCTGCCCTCTGATACCTCCTGAGGCTTTGGGGGTTCACTCTTCTGTTCCCCACACTCTGCAGTGTGCCGGCAACGTCACTTTTTTCCTCTTTTCTCACCTCTCTAAAGCCTTAGAAACGGTCTCCAAAAGAGTATGCTACCTGCCTGAATCCTGCTCCCTCCCCATATTCTTCAATAGTAGAATGCTAAACAAAAAAAGATTACAGTAAACAAGTGGCAAGGGTTCTGTCTGTTCCTCCTGTGCAGTAATATTTTGTAGCCCTCCTCCTCAGTTTGTAATATGGCCTGCTGCTACTCCTCAATATTATTTCCATTTAAAATGCCCTCTGTCTGGCCTCTGTTGCTGCAAAGTGAGTGAAGGTTCAGCCACCAGCAATGGACCAGTAGATGGAGAAACAGACAGTAACTCATACCCAGCACTTCCAAAGGAGAGGGGCTAATCAGGTTAAAGCTTGTAGGGGTGATGTTGTGAAAATAAGCAATAAAATATGTTTCAAGCAAATATGTTTCAAACTGTGGAGGTGCACTTGTTTCCTGTTCTTGTCTACTACTACTGCAAAGTGACATCTTGATCTTTGTGCTGTTCTGAGAAACAATTTCGAAACACAGACCGCATCTCATTGCTGTTGTAACCTTAGCAACTCTTATAAATCACATAAATTATCCAATAAAGACTCCCCTAAACCTAGATAATTCATTTAAAACTGAACATTGATTAACACCTGTTTTTTTCCATAAAGACCTTAGAGGAAAGTCCAAATGAAGATAGAATTTAGCAACCCCAGTTTAAATGAATTACAGTAATGTTTTTACCTGTAACAAAAAATAAGTCATTAACATTTGTAGAATTGCAATTTTGATCATTGGTAACTTGATTATATACTAAATCATGGTTAAGAGTAATTAAAGATGTCATTTATTACATTAATGAAGTGAATCATATAAAATATCTTATTATGCCAATACATACACATGGCTTCATTCTTTTCTCATTTATACTGTTATGAAACTAGAATTACTCCTGATTCTCACCAACGTGAAAGGAGTATCAGGATTTGAGTTTATTGGCATAATCAAGTTTTCACATAGCAACGTGCAATGGAAAATACAGTGGAGAATGTATACGTCTCATAATATTAGTTCTTTTCTGCAGCATTTGATATATTGACCAGAGTATATTGTTTTGCTTTGGAGACATAGCAAAGGTTAATATGATTACTCCTGCACTGGGTGATATCCTTCCTTTCAGGTCACATTGTAATTGTGATGGGCAAAGTCTTGTCTCCAACATACCACTTGGCAGACTCTATTTGATCACTTATCTTGTTCTTTGTCTATAGTGAAGCTGCTAGGAGAGGTCATAGAATCATAGAATATCAGGGTTGGAAGGGACCCCAGAAGGTCATCTAGTCCAACCCCCTGCTCAAAGCAGGACCAATTCCCAGTTAAATCATCCCAGCCAGGGCTTTGTCAAGCCTGACCTTAAAAACCTCTAAGGAAGGAGATTCTACCACCTCCCTAGGTAACGCATTCCAGTGTTTCACCACCCTCTTAGTGAAAAAGTTTTTCCTAATATCCAATCTAAACCTCCCCCACAAGGTCATGAGACATTGTCTCAACAGTCAGCAATATGCACATGACACCAGGCTCTGTTTTACTTGCATTGCTGATAGCAGTGTTACATAACTATTCTCGTGCCCGGCCAAGATTAGCAAGTGGATGAAGGCTGGCTGAAGCTAAACCAAATCAAGACAGAGATGATTTTGATGGAACGAGGGACGCCTTTTGAAGAGCTGGAAAACTGTAGCATCTTATGTTTTTGAAGGAGTCTGCCCTCAGATTACCAAATAGTTTTGTTCTCTAGGAATTCTCTTAGGCTCCTCATTCTTTCTGGACATGCACAGAGTTAAGTTTGCCATCTGTGGCTGGTAATAAGGCTTACACCCCTTGCTTTCTGTTACTGACCTGGCAAGTGATCCATGCCTTTGTAGCTTCTAGACTAGATTACTACAGCTCACTGTATTTAGGAATTAGTACACTACTGTTAAAGCTCTACCTGATCCAAAACACAGCACAGCCCACCTCAGCAGCAGTAGCTGCTAAGAACACATCACTATTGACTCCCCATAGGACATTAGGTACTTTTAAAGATGACAAATGTGATTTTTAAGGCCCTCCAGGCGTTTAACTAAACCACTTAAAAGAGTGATGCCTCTTGCTAAGGAAACACAACTTCCTTCCAGAGTTATGCCCTTCAGAAAAGAAGAAACGACCAACAAATTGTTCTTGTGAGAGTGGGGAAACAGAGCTTTTTTGGCATCTGGCCCAAGACTAAGACCAGAGGAAGTAAGGATGATCACAGACCTTACTGCCTTGATAATGAGTATGAAATTCACTCCTTTAGCTTTGCCTTTCCACAACATCAGCAGGAAGAGGAGAAGCTCTTGCATGCACACACTAAAAAATATTCTTGCAACCTCTTTGGGGGGGAGGAGGAAAAATTCTCATCCACCTCTTGAGCTCTTCCTTATTTCTAGTTCGTTTGGGGGCATATTCAGATGGGTGGGTGGGTGCTAGAATAGAGAACACTGAAAGATTTTTCTCCCAATACATTATATTTCAATTTGATTTCAAGGTCTACAAATTGGGTGCTGCTTCTCATCTAAATCTAGTCTAAATTAGAACTAATTATTATAACCTTCTTTACATAATGCATTAAATTACTATGAGAGAAATCATTAAAACAAACAGTTGTTACTCACAGTAAAATGCCACCAGGAAATTAAGTTTAAAGTAGGTATTTTAATAGACCATGTAATTCAGCTCTAGGTCTTTATTTTACGGAAAGATGGTGTCTCATTAAATATTTGAGAAAATGTATTAAAATAAGGAAAAAAGAGTTAAGGGGCACATTATGTAAGACTTTTCTTAAATAAACTGTTATGTAATTGGCCCAGTGCTGCAGTCCTTACTTACTCAAGGAAAACTAGCATTTTGACATGAAGTTAGTTGTTTAGTTTTAATATATATATATTTAGATTTAAAAATAACAGAATGATAGATGTGAGAACATAGAGAAAAGAGGGGAGTTAATATTTTAATACTAATTTGTGCTTTGATTTTATTTGTTAAAAAAACAGAGAGATACATAAGTGATTGCTTATATGGTGATATACTGTTTGTGTTCATGACATTTTACAGGCAAATATACAGAAATGTCTTGCTCTGAGGGTCTTCCAATCTAAAACTAGACCAAATGCATGCCATAAGTAGAAAGATAGACATTAATAGTATGGAATCTGTAGTGGTAAGGGGGTGTCACATGCCCAACAGGAATAAGATGTTACTAAAACCCATGTTTTCTTTTACAACATTAAACAGTTAAGTGTGATTTTGTGACAAGTTATTGCTGACTTACTACCATGTTAACAGCTACCATTAAACATCTTTTTAACTTTTTAATAAAAAGACAGGAAAAGAAGAAAAAACAGTGGAAGCATTTACAACTTAAACAATGAAGTCTTTCATTGTAACAGTTTTCCTTGTTCCATTTCGCTTCAGCTGTATAGTGTCTTTTATGGTTGGAAATCTCCAGTTGATAGTATTTAGATGGTATTAACTGCACTTTTTTGTGGGGAAATGAGCAAAAAGTTACTTTAGTTGATCCTGAGCTGCTGCTGCTGTGCTGTTCAAGTATGGTCCCGCTTCCTTTAAGGGAAAACACGGTGAACTCACATATAGGGGGAGATAAAGAATAGCAAAAATAGAAAATGTAGCTTCTTTATCTGGTGATGACTTTCAGTTGCAATCTCACTGCTGAGGAAACACAGACACAGCACATGGTCTTATTGCCACTCTGAGATCTGGCAATCTTTTACCAGTGTTGGGCTGTTCAAGGCATTGTTTTTAGCTTGCCTTTCTTGTTCACAGGCTCACAGCAGTGTTGCAAAGTTGTGTTGCCCAGCTAAGGCAGAGTCTTATTAGACAGAAGACAAGAAATAGAAAAAAAGGAGAAATAAGGTGGGAAAGAACATGACACATGAGGAAGGGTATGATGGCAGGAACCAAAGACTGGCATCCTAGCTGTTGTTCAGGAGTCAGCTAATTCTGGGGTGGGGAAGGTGAGGGCAGAGGTGAGCCCTAGGATAGTGGTCATAGGTGCTGGAACTGGGGATGCTGAAGCACCCCCGGGCTTGAACTGGTTTCCATTATATACAGGGTTTACAGTTTGGTTCAATGGCTCTCAGCACCCCCACTAGAAAAATTGTTCTAGCACCTCTGATAGTGATGTCATCTGTTCCCACTATGGCTTGGTCTTGTCAAGGCATGTTTCAGGTTCAGAACGATGAAGGCCGCATGGTGGTGTGGTGCAACCCAGAAGATGGTGTGGGCAGCAGCAACCATGATGGTGAAGCTTGCTCCATCTTCTGCTGTTCTCATATAGTAACCCTCCACATAAAGAGTGTCCAAGAAGAGGTGGTCACTCCTCCCATTAAAATGAACAAATTTAACACATTTCAACTATAAACATTTCTTCCCATTTCTAGAATCTTTTATCTTATTGTTATTGCAACCTGTGATTTTAGCAGGAACCTTGAAGACCCTTGGATAGTTGTGGGAAACAATGCTCTCTTTGTTCTTTAGATTTACTTACACATGCAAAATTTTACAAACTAACAGTGTCTTAACTCTTTTTCACTTGTATTCTCACAAAGTTATCCACAATAAATTTAGATAAGATGTTCATGTTCCGAATACTGTAATCCAACCCTGCCTCCAAAAGGTTCTAAATTACACGTTTATAATTATCCATGAAAAATATAAGTTTTATTTTCCTTCAAAAGTTATTTCCTTTGTTTTATGTCTTTACCCTTGCCCTGTCAGTCCAGTGCACATAACACACCATATTGGTAATGAGTGCTTAAATTGGAGATCAGTCAGATGTTTATCCCTTTTCAGATGTGTTGGTTTTTAGTCACTCTGAGCTATTAGCTTTTTTTAGTTTATTCCTTTCTCAGAGTACTAGTATATAGTGTGAATCAAGCTTTCCTAAAATCCAGGAATGGAAAGTTGCAGGACAATAATGAATGGTGGAAATCTCCTGGAAAACTCATGAAGCCAGGTCAAAGTGATTCAGCTTGGAAAATGCTAATTTTGAGTTTTCTTGCTTTCACATGACCATTTATTTTTTAGTCCAACATCACCTTTGATTTCCAAAATACTGTGAAACAATCTTACTTAATTTGCTGCGCAGGAAGCATAAACAGTATTTACTGAAGGCCCAGTAAACTTGCATTATTGGAATGTTTATTTTCGGTTTATAACTTTCCATTTGAAGGTTTTGAAAGTATAGTCATGTGTGTTTCTCTCATCTCACGTGAGCTTTCTTCATGAGCTGATCTGACGGCACTTGAAACTGATATACTAACTTGACGTTTCAGTATTTTCATTATCCTCCTCTTGTATCCTTTACATGCAAAGAAATAGATGAAAGGATCCATGCAGCAGTTAAAATTCATCAGAAACACAGTGTAATGGAGGGACTTCTGGAACGTTTGCTGTTCATTGCACAAAGGATTATATTGAAGCTTCTTGATCATGTGTTGGATAATAACAATGTGATAAGGAGTAAAACAGATGACAAACACAACAATTACAAAAATGATTGTGTTGATGGCCTTTTTGTTTATCCCTGATTTTTCAGTTAATGGGTTTTCCTTAGCAGTTTGAAAAAGTTTGCAACTAATTTGAGAATAACAAAATAGTATAATTTCAAGAGGAATGATGTACCCTATTAAACAGGCAACAAGAAGTATCCACGGTAGATGTTGAATTTTTTCAAAGTTTGGATATTCCATACATGTAGTCCTTCCTCTCTCCTCATTTGACATGGACTGTATGAGCAATGGAAGTGTTTGGCTAAATACAAGAAACCAGACAAATATACAAATATACTTGGCATGTTTAATTCTTCTGATTTTGTTGTATCGAAAAGGGTGGACTACGGCAAAAAACCTGTCAATACTCAAGCAAGTCATAAAGTTTACACCTGCATATGTGTTGATATAAAATATGAGAGCAGTTAGTCTGCAAAGTGTTTCTCCAAATGGCCAATGAAATCCTAGTGCATAGTATGCTATTCGTGTAGGCAAGGCAGTAGTAAAAAGAATGTCTGAGAGGACAAGATTTATGGAATAGAGGGTAGTAGAGTTGATTTTTTTTCTGTTTTTAAAAATGACAACGAGGGCAAGTCCATTTCCAAGCACACCAAGAATTAAAATAAAGCTGTAAAACACAGGCAGTAAGATCCTTGCTGTATTTTGATGTTCATACAGGTCGCAGGTGGAGTTGTTTGTCTGAGGAGTTGTGAAAGCTATCGTGACAGTGACCATTTTCACAACTGGTGTTTCCGTAGGAAATGCCATAGCTCTACAAAAAAAACAAAAGGGAACATTTTGTAATAAATATAAACCAACTTCTTCCCCCTAGCAGCAGCCAACTGATCTTGCAGCAGGCCAACATTGTAAAACCTGAAACGAAACTTGCTTATGATGAAATCGTTTTTTTTAAGGTGGTTTAAAAAAAGTTCAGCTCTCTTGCTTTGATAAAAGAAAACAAAACCATGCAGAAAGCAAAACTTGGATGAATTGGGGAATTCCTGGGTTTGAATAATATCATTTTCTAGAAAATAAATGTTTGAGGTTAGAGAGAGAACTTTTAAAGAAGCCTGGGGGAGAAAAGCAGCCCTCAGTTTTGTTTAAAAGTAAAATGACACATAATCATGTGAAGTCACCAAAGGTCAGATAACTACAGAAACCTTTAAAAAGTTGTTTCTGTGAATTTCAGGGAGTTTTTATTTGTTTTTTGTTTCTTTTTAATTTGCTAAGAGGTTCTGGCAGTGATATGAAATTTGTGACTTATATTAACATGTAACGAGAACTTAATTTATAGAGACCACGCTTTTACAACGTTAGTATTGCCTATAACAATTGAACTGAAACCTTCCAAACCTTCTTCAGTGGTTCTTGGAACAGACATGTAATCTAGGTATAATATATCATACTTGTTGACTAAATGGCAATACAGAAAATTCAGAATAGCTTTAAATATATTATTAAAAATATGAGAGGAGAGGATTGATCTAGCAGGCCTTTGCGACTCCAAGTCTGCAACTCTTGGGTTTTGGGGCCTGTAAATATAAAAGCTAATGTAATAGAATCATAGAAATTAGATATGGAAAAGACCTATAACATCATTCAGTTCATCTCCTTGTGATTGCAGAATGTGCACTATGATGCTTTTCTAGTGCTTTGTTTAGTCTAATTGTAAATGCCCTAAGTGATGGGGCTTCCACCATTTCTATCTGAGAGATTGTTCCACAAGAATTTTCTCTTGCCATGCAGACTAAATTTTCTTAAGGTTTTGTTGTTCCACTTAACCACACCTAAGTGAACCACACAAAATAATTCCTCTCCCTCCTTGGTACCTGTCATAAATATAAAGGGAAGGGTAAACCCCTTTGAAATCCCTCCTGGCCAGGGGAAAGCTCCTCTCACCTGTAAAGGGTTAAGAAGCTAAAGGTAACCTCGCTGGCACCTGACCAAAATGACCAATGAGGAGACAAGATACTTTCAAAAGCTGGGAGGAGGGAGAGAAACAAAGGGTCTGTGTCTGTCTGTAGTCGTCTTGGCCAGGGACAGAACAGGAATGGAGTCTTAGAACTTTTAGTCAGTAATCTAGCTAGGTATGTGTTAGATTATGATTTCTTTAAATGGCTGAGAAAAGAATTGTGCTGAATAGAATAACTATTTCTGTCTGTGTATCTTTTTTGTAACTTAAGGTTTTGCCTAGAGGGGTTCTCTATGTTTTTGAATCTAATTACCCTGTAAGATATCTACCATCCTGATTTTACAGGGGGGATTTCTTTATTTCTATTTACTTCTATTTTTTATTAAAAGTCTTCTTGTAAAACACTGAATGCTTTTTCATTGTTCTCAGATCCAAGGGTTTGGGTCTGTGGTCACCTATGCAAATTGGTGAGGCTTTTTATCCAACATTTCCCAGGAAAGGGGGGGTGCAAGTGTTGGGAGGATTGTTCATTGTTCTTAAGATCCAAGGGTCTGGGTCTGTAGTCACCTAGGCAAATTGGTGAGGCTTTTTACCAAACCTTGTCCAGGAAGTGGGGTGCAAGGTTTTGGGAAGTATTTTGGGGGGAAGGACGCATCCAAACAGCTCTTCCCCAGTAACCAGTATTAGTTTGGTGGTGGTAGCGGCCAGTCCAAGGATAACGGGGGTAATATTTTGTACCTTGGGGAAGTTTTGACCTAAGCTGGTAAAGATAAGCTTAGGAGGTTTTTCATGCAGGTCCCCACATCTGTACCCTAGAGTTCAGAGTGGGGGAGGAACCGTGACAGTACCACTACCCTTAAAATATGTGTTTTCTTTTGCTATGTTCTTCCTTAGTTGTTGCTTAGTGAAATTATGCATAACATTTTAGCTCAGTTTTTTAAAGCAGATTTCATTGTGTAAACACTAGAAGATTGGTTTACATTTTTGAGGCTGCTAGTGAGATTTAAAAAACAAAACAACTCTAATTTAATGAAGCCACCTTTATGTGAACATGCCTTACTCGTTACTCATGGGTGATCTGATTATTATAACTCATTTCTTTCCTCTCCTTTCCCCCTTTTTGTCAGTCTGTAACCCCCATGTGTCATGCTTGAATTTAGTTTAAAAGTGCTTCAAGAATGGTGCCTGTCTCCATTTCCATGAAAGTGCATAGCACACTTTTCTCAGTGTAATTAATAATAATAATAGAAGGGTTTGCAAGTTAGTCTTTAAGACTACAGTCTCCTTCGCACTTTCTTTGTAGCCAATCAAGGCTGGCTGTTGGGGCCTACGAATGCCTTGGCCACAGGATATAATTGATTTATGCGGGGTAGTGTTGCTGGCGGTGTTAGAACTTTCACGAGCGCCGTTCTGGATGGTTTCCAATAACTGAGACAGCTCTTTTGTTGAGGAGACAGCTCTTTTGTTGAGAAGCCAGTGTGACCTCGTGGGGCTGAATGTTCAAGACTGAGAAACCATTCCCAGAGAGTAGTTATCAGTGATTCACCGTCAAGCTGGAAGGGCATATCGAGTGGGGTCCCACAGGGATTGGTCCTGGGTCCAGTACGGTTCAATATTTTCATTAGTGATGTAGATAATGGCATAGAGAGTACACTTACAAAGTTTGTGAATGATACCAAGCTGGGAGGGGTTGCAAGTGCTTTGGAGGTGTGTGTCCCCTTTGAGGTATTATTCAGTAGACAACATTTAAAAACAATTTCAGACTTCTGTGTCTGAATAAATACATTATATAGAAAATATCAGAACACATTTCTAAAATGTTCCAGATTATTAATTTTACAATGTACAGTTTCCTTCCAGTAAGATGCAGAAGAATTAAAAGATTGATATTCTTCACTCTGACTCTTTGCTTAGAATGCCCTATTTATTTCAAGTTGGTCACAATTCAGTTTACTTATAGTATATACTGGATCATAGTATTAGTCTGGTCACTGAGTCCTGGCTTGATTATCAGCAGTTTATACAGTTCTCCATAAAAAATAAATCTGTAGATGTGTGGATCACATATTTCAGATCTTAAATTAAGCTATAAACATCTCCATATAGTGCCTAATGTCAGGGTAGTTATATTAAGCTAGATCATCTTTGAGAGAGACTCTTCCAGGTAATATATCATCTCTGTAGTTGTACTATTACAGAAGACAGAGAGAAAGAATGGTCAGACAACTGGTACTCATAAATATTACTGGTAAGCAGTGGCAGCTGTTTCTTGAAGATTCATCATAAAATATGTGCCGGATATCAGAGATCAGAATACTTAATTCTGGGTTGGAATTAAAATCTGAAATGGATTTTTATATCTTGGTTAAGACACTTGGCTACAGCTTTTCTGGGGTTTAGTTTGCCCTGTTTGAGCCTAGGGATTACTGAGCTTTTTCAAGTGATAAACTTGAAGTAACAGCTTCTTCATGCTTTCAGTGGAGAGCCTAATTTGAATTTGTGTAAGTAAGCTTCAGTACTTTTGAATAGGAAAACCTGGTGTAAAGTAATGTCCATTATTTAGTGTTCATGAAAGCAAACTTACATTAGTTGTTATGAAAAAGCACTTGCTAAGAATTGCTGTATAATTATATTTCTGACTTTAATTTTATTTGAATTGGTTATGGATCATCCAGAGCATTTTGGCATGGTGTGAGTGGTCATTTAATAATGCATTTATCTTCATGAGGATTGTTCTGATTTCCTTTCCTACTTTTTCTCTCCTCTCTTGATGAAATCTATCTAATCTCCTGGGTGCTTCTAAAAGAATTTAAATACAGGAAACTGGTGTTTCTTATTTCCATCTCTTGTATTTGATCTTTTCTGGCCACACCTTCATCATCCCACTATGGTACCCCTCTTCCACCCGGCTCTCCCTCAAGTGACTAGATGTTACCCACTCCAAAAGAATATATAAAATCCTTAACTTATGATAATCAAGCACATTGTAGTATGGCAACAAACTAAAACATATTCACGGAATAATTGTGTCTTACTTTTTATTCTTGAGGAATTGTGGGATTTGTACTCTTGATGTAATAATCAAAAATGAACAGTCTGGCCTAGAACTAATCTATAAATATTTCTAATATACAGAGTACATACTATACAAATACATATAACTGCAATATAGAAAAAATAGTTTTTTCCTAGTGAAAAATACTGTTTTTTTCCTAAAAGGAGTACTTGTGGCACCTTAGAGACTAACCAATTTATTTGAGCATAAGCTTTCGTGAGCTACAGCTCACTTCATCGGATGCATACTGTGGAAAATACAGATGTTTTTATACACACAAACCATGAAAAAATGGGTGTTTATCACTACAAAAGGTTTTCTCTCCCCCCACCCCACTCTCCTGCTGGTAATAGCTTATCTAAATTGATCACTCTCCTTACAATGTGTGTGATAATCAAGGTGGGCCATTTCCAGCACAAATCCAGGATTTAACAAGAACGTCTGAGGAACGCGGGGGGGGGGGGGGGGTTAGGAAAAAACAAGGGGAAATAGATGACAAATCAGATGTCAAGAATTATAGCATTCATAAACCAGTCAGAGAACACTTCAATCTCTCTGGTCATGCGATTACAGACATGAAAGTTGCGATATTACAACAGAAAAACTTCAAAACCAGACTCCAGCAAGAGACTGCTGCTTTAGAATTCATTTGCAAATTGGATACAATTAACTTAGACTTGAATAGAGACTGGGAGTGGCTAAGTTATTATGCAAGATAACCTATTTCCCCTTGTTTTTTCCTACGCGCCCCACCCCCCACCCCGTTCCTCAGATGTTCTTGTTAAACCCTGGATTTGTGCTGGAAATGGCCCACCTTGATTATCACACACATTGTAAGGAGAGTGATCAATTTAGATAAGCTATTACCAGCAGGAGAGTGGGGTGGGGGGAGAGAAAACCTTTTGTAGTGATAAACACCCATTTTTTCATGGTTTGTGTGTATAAAAACATCTGTATTTTCCACAGTATGCATCCGATGAAGTGAGCTGTAGCTCACGAAAGCTTATGCTCAAATAAATTGGTTAGTCTCTAAGGTGCCACAAGTACTCCTTTTCTTTTTGCAAATACAGACTAACACGGCTGTTACTCTGAAACCTGTTTTTTTCTAAGCAAGAATAGACTTTCATAAATTGTATCTGTAGCCTTTATTAAAATAAAAATTGAAATATAAATGTGACTTCTGCTGCTATGTTACAGTTTAATATTACTTGCATTCTTATGCTGAACTGAAGCTGTTAGTAGTCTGTTATTGCTCAAATATCAGGCTGATGGGCCTGGTATAAAAACACAGATGTACAGAGAGAGAATCTTGGCTGGATTGGTCTTGCCTTTTCTTGGTAACACTGGACTGGCAACCATTAAAGGGAAACTTACTTCCTAGAGGAAGGTGTCAAGAGTATTATTAATTAGTCCAAGAGTGGTCTTTCCCTGTTCCTTGATATCCAGGCTGCCCTGTGTTTGTTTCTTGGCAGTAATCATTATTGCATAGCTCATTATGTGACTAGAGTACATGACTCCTCTCAAACCTGTCACAATCCACTAGGTGGTAGAAAAGGGCAGTAGTGTTCTACGTGTTCTTGCCTGACTAAAAGTGGAGCAGATCACTTCTTCAGTGTTCCAAGCCTCAGCCTAATTAAGCAGCGACTTGACTCCCACATAGGCTGCCCAGATAGCAAGTATGAAAAATTGGGATAGAGTATGGGGGGGGTAATAGGAGCCTATATAAGAAAAAGCCCCAAATATCGGGACTGTCCCTATAAAATTGGGACATCTGGTCACCCTACTCCCACACCTTGGTATGATTGCATTGTGCTCCCACTGAGCCATTGGTTCAATTCAGCATTGTGCGCTGAATTGGTGATTTACCCCAGTGACTTTGTCTGTCATGAATCACGATGTGTCTTTTTAAGCAATCTCCAAAAACTGCTACTGGAATGATTTTATTTAATTATATTGTTAAACCAAATGACCCCCCTCATGTCACCTATGTTGAAATAGTCCTTCCGTCTGGTTAATTTTTTAAGAAAATAATAGAGATGAACTGTGGTTTTACAAACTGTGTTGTACCTTAGAAAGATGTATCAAGAAAACGGTATCATAGAATTTCAGCAAACACTTTGATGCCTTTGGCATATCAATGGTTTGCTTCCTTGCTCTGCATATTAGGCTGATAAATGTGAATAGAACTTTAATTGTTTGTTAGTGTTACACCTGCATGGATTGTCAATTCTCAATTTTTTATCGTGCTTTTCTCGTCAAGTTAATTTAATGTAGAGGTTTGAAAAACATAACTATTAAGTTAGCACTTTAGAACACACTGTCACAATTCCTAGAATACAAAATGGATATTTCATGCTACTGGAAGTCATTCTTTTTCTAGTGTAGTGAAGAAAGTTATAGTGATATGGTTGTTTTGATTTTTAGTTTTGTCTGAATGAGACAATGCATGAGAATGGGTATATGCGGATGCATTGTGGGCTGCAAATAATTTGATTGCATTGATTCATAGATTAATAGATTTTAAGGCCAGAAAGGAACATTTAATAATAGAATTACAGGCCATAGAATTACACCAGTTACCTTTGTATTGATCACAATAACTTGTGTTTGACTGAAGCATATCTTCCAAAAAGCATCCACTCTTGGTTTGAAGATTTCAGGAGATGGAGAATCCACAACTTTGTTTAGTATTTTGTTCCAGTGATTAATCTCCCTTGCTCTTTAAAAATGTGTGCCTTATTTCTAATTTAAATTTGTCTTGATTTAACTTCCAGTCATTGGTCTCCCCTAGATTAAAGAGCCCTTTAGTACCTTACTTTCTCCCCATGAAGATATTTATGCACCATAATCAAGTCACTTTCAGTTTTCTCTTTGATATACTAAACAGATTGAGCTTTTTAATTCTGTGGCTGTAAGGCAGCCCTCAAATCATTTTTGGCTCTTTTCTGCACCCCCTCCAATTTTTCAATATCGTTTTAAAAATATGGACATCAGACTTGGACACAGTATAAAATCACCTCCCTACTTATTCCCTTGTTTAGCCATCTAAGGATTGCATTAACCCTTTTTGCCACATCACCACACTGGGAGATCATGTTGAGTTGCTTGTCCACTATTAGCCCTAAATTCTTTTCAGATTCAGTGCTTTCCAGGATACAGCCCCCTATTCTGTAGGCATGGCCTGCATTCCTTGTTCCTAGGTATATAACCTTACATTTGTCTGTATTAAAATGCATTTTGTTTGATTGGGTCCAGTTTACCAAATTATCCACATCGCTCTATATGAGTGTCATCTGTAAATTTCATCAGCAGTGATTTTGCATTTATTTCCAGATCATTGGTAAAAGTGTTCACTATCATCAGACCTAGAACTGATCACTGTAGAAACTCATTAGAAAACCCACCATTTGATGATATTAAAAAGCTGCGTTTTGAGATCTGTCAGCCAGTTTTTAATCTATTTAATGAGCACTTTATTGATGTTGTACAGTGTGAATATTTTAATTAGAATGCCATGCTGTACTAAGATGCCTTCCATAAGTATACGGCCTGCTCTGCACTTAAAATTTAGATTGACAAAGCTACATCACTCTGGGGTGTGAGCAGATCTAACCCCCAGTATAACCAGCGTTAGGTCAGTGGTAGAGTGCAAGAATTACATGCAGCAACGGAAAAATCACTCCTTTCACTGTAGGAAGCATCTACACTACCACGCCATAGCTATGCTGCTGTAGCATCTGTAATGTAGACATGGCTTAAGTAAATGATATCTGTGCAGTTACCTTCATTCATCCCAGACTGAAATCCAGTTTATTTTACAAACACTATTTTCCATAAAACCATGTTGACTGGCATTAATTATATTAATATCCTTCAATTCTTTATTAATTGAATCTCATATCAGCTTTTCCATTATTTTGCCCATGATTGATGTCAAACTCACCAGCCTATGACCCAGGTCATCCTGTTTGCCCTTTTCAAATATTAGCACTCTTTCATTGAATTAGACAGTTGTTACTAAATGATAATATAATATTTTGTTCTATATTTCTGTTGTAGCACCCAGAGGTCCTGGCCAGGATAAGGTCCCCATTGTGCTATTTCCATATTAAAAAAAAGCCATGACTTCTGCCTTGAGAAGTTTTTGATTCAAAATCCCTGATCCTGCAAGCACTTATGCAAATGATTAACTATACACATGCATGTAGTCCCATTAAATTCAGTGGAACTGTTCATGTGCATAACATTAAATATATGCATAGTATTTGCAGGATTGGGGCCTTAGATTGTATACATTTGTACTGTATACAAGAGATGCAACTATTTCTTCCCCATACTGGCCTAGCTGACTGAATTTTTCTTTTTGTTCTAGAGTAGTAGCACTAACAAATGTATTTGATCATAAGCTTTCGTGACCTTTTCTTTTTGTTCTCTCCTTTTGCTATAATATGGATGAATGAAAAGAATCTATTATCTATCTTCTCACCAGGGTATAGTATGTATAAATGGCTACAACCACATATAAAACATTATCCATAAATTGAAGTGATCTATGCATCGTTTTGTCTTTATAATTTTTATTGTTTGGAGGAGAACAAACATTGTAAGAGTGGAAAGGCAATTGTTATTTACTCTCTATATAAGACTGGTTTATTTACTTTAATATGGCTCACGTGATATTTCTTTAACAAAAAGGTAAGGAATAATAATAATTTATTTTATAATTGGTTAAAAAGAGAATAGAAGGAGGAAGGGGGAGAGTCCAGCCACCAAATTCTCTGCTGGCTTGACTCCAATGATCTGTGGTTTGAGATTTGTCGGGAGACCTTTTTCAGATTGGAGCAAAATTAGACACTGTAGTGATGTGGGATTTTTGTTTGTTTTTTGTTTTAATTAGTGTATTGCTCTTATCCTTATGAAATTTCCTAATTTGCCTGCTTCTTGCAAGGGTGACTTGCAAGAAAAGGTGAGAGAAAAGTTTTGGGATCTGGGGGCATCTTAGCACTATATTGAAGACAGAGAAGAAATAGTATGAAAGGTTTGAGTATATTTATTTAACCTTTGTCAACATGATGGATTTCTTTTCTTCCTTCCTTCCCTGACCTAGGCAGAGGGACTCACTCACACCCCATTTTAGCCTCGGACATCTTTTTTTGATCAGCCATTTTTGCTAATCAAAATATATTAGTTTTAACGAAGTTATGAATGTTAGAAAATTGCATGCTAAATGAGTGCAAGAGAACGTTTTAGGAGAGTGATTGGTGTGCATCAGCAGCTTGGAAAATGTGCGAGGTTTCAAAACAGATTGAGGGGGCTGCAGGAAGGCTTGCCCTAGACCATTCTGCCTCTTTCCAACACTCAGCCTTCTTATGCAGTGTTTTTAATATATCTTATTGATTTCAAATTTCTCAGGGCTGTTAAGCTGTGCCCAAAATACAGTGGTATGTCTATATCCAGTGAAATCTGAACTCTATGACTGAGGAGTGGATGCCTAAGTTGCTGCCTGGGCATGGTAAACAGGTCCATAGCCACGGTGTTTCTGTAGGAAATTTATCATATTTATTTCCTGGGGAGATTTTAACTGTACATTGGATAATGTTTTATGACAGTAGTCTTTTGCATTCTAAAGTAATAGAAACTTCAATTAAATTTGTGTAAACAAAAGGGGAAGAACAGAAGTACTGCTTGTTCAATAAGCTAATGAAGGTGCAGTAGGACGTCTAATGTCTACTGCCTAGTTATTGGTCATGTACCATTCCACTTTTATATTTAGAAATAAAATCCAAATCTTAGCTTATTTTTTTTGTTCTCTAAAATAAAAATTTAAGATTTGTCTGCCCAGCATTCATTTGCCACTCTAGAGTGATAAATGAGTGATGGACAAAAAACATGTTGGAAAGGAAACAAATTTCATTTCAGCTTCCAAAGGTAACTTTTAAACCACTGGTTTCAGAGTAGCAGCCGTGAGCTGTAGCTCACGAAAGCTTATGCTCAAATAAATTTGTTAGTCTCTAAGGTGCCACAAGTATTCTTTTTAAACCACTAGTGCATAAAAGATTTGAATAAGTCTGAAACGTCCTGGCATTGTCAGGAGAGGGGAGAGAAAGCGTGTGTGTGTGTGTGTGTGTGTGTGTGTGTGTGTGTGTGTGTGTGTGTGTGTGTAAGGGAGAGAGAGCACAAGCCCAAATGGTTTCTCATACACACATCCCATTTTGTTGTTGCAGGAAAGATGCCTGTAGTAGTGGGGACAGTGGGCATTAAAGGTATAGGAAAGGAACTTATCTGTTGCATAGTGTAACAGAGGTTCCCAAACTGGTAGATCGTTTGCTGGTCCACAAAGAGCTAGCTGGTTACATGGTGCTAGCACTCCTTGTTTTCATTGATTATATTGGATTAAGACAGCTTTGAAAATATATTAAATACTTCTGTAATATTACTTTTGCATGTAAACAAGTGCTGTAGTTTTCATAGTGATGCTCTGTGATTTGAACAAGGGGAGAAGAGTGTGTGTGGTCTGGCTGAATGGGAGAGGAGGTGTCCACTTAATGAATTTCTCTCTCTGCATGTGGTCTTTGTGGGTTATGAAAAATGTGAGAGTCCTCTGGTGTAACATCTATAGTTGTTAGCATGATTTAGTGCATAGACCAAGCTGATTTTGAGACAACTAAACTCCTTTCACTTACTTGCTTAAAATTTTTAAACTGAATAAGGAAAGAACCAAACAATGTAGCAATGGAAAAACTCTGAACCATTTAAAATAACACTCCTAAAATCAAGTAACATTTCAAATGGCAACTTGTGCTTTAGCACTGAAAGCACTCTCCCTTATAATAAATACATTATTGATGTGTAATCTGTCCTGGTGCAGTCTCTGTTTAATCTGTTTTATTTATTAAAAGCTACATAACTGTAGTGACTGGCTGTTAAAGAACAATTATCGAGAAGCTTACAGTCTCTCTATTCAGAGGGAGCTGATTCAAGTGCTAGCAATATGAACTGTTGGGTTAATGATCCATATAACTACCAAAGCTCACCTTTTCTGATCTTTTTGCTGTCCATGTGCTCAAAGATTTGTGGGTTGTCTTTATTTTGTTAGAAAAGTTAAATGAGAATTAAGAGTTGCTTAATTTGAAAAGCTTTATTTTTTTATGTTCCACTGCAATATAAAACGTTATCAGTCTATTTAAGTAGGGGATATTTTTAAAAATCCAATAGCCAGTAACATTGCATTAACTTCAGCATATAAAGATATTTTGGCGCAAAAAGTTTAAGTAATTGCATTTTGGAAAAAGGAGTAATTATACAGAAAAAGCTTTGAAAGACAATATTATGTCAAAAGATGGAGAAATTCTTACATGCACCCTGGCAAATTATCATTGCTATATTGTTTTTACATGTGAGTAGAGTTGTGATTGAGAAGCAGTTGGGCTGAGAATAGCCTAAAGACTGTTTCATAGCATGGAAATATTTGTGATACTACAAGCTATCTGCTGCCACAGTACAAGTGTGCTTTCAGAAACTCTCAAACTATTAAAGTATCTTACAGGTTCATTGAGTGATTTATGCAGAGAGAGAGAGAGAGATTGACTTAGAAATATGAAGTCTTTGTTTGACACACAGAAATAATTACTGAAAAATATTTTCTTCCACATTAGTCTCTACATTGGTATGGTTTAAATTACATTATTTCGCAAAAACTGTCAATCCTAATGCTGCAGTCAACTTTTGCATTTGTTTTTCAAAAGGCTATATTATAAATCATTTTAATTCAACCTGTTTATCGCTGGACCCAAAGATGAATTAGCACCTGGATTAAAAATAATAACAGATAGTCTCTCTATTGTAACTTGCCTGAATACACTGTCCTAGTGGCATAGAATTTCTCCTGTTGACATTTCTCTCTCCCACCCAGAAAGAATATATCCATTCAGCCACATGAAAAAATTCAGTCCAACACAAGAATACATTAACTTCCTGGAACTGTTTGTTGTTTTTCAATTAAAACAGCAAATTATTTTTCAGTACTTACATATCAGTGGCTTTTTAGATCCTCTGTGCAGCAATTGTATATGGCAGTGTAGTTTAACTATGAACGTTTCCTCTTTGCTTATTGTTTTTAAGAGTGATTACGTGGGACTGTCCTTTTATGGAGTGGTGATATTTTTCCCCCCCTTGTGCTTGAATTATTTTTTCTGTACTCTGAGGTTGATTCGCTACCTGAGTTTTTAAAGGAAGTGAAAAAACCTATCTATTTGAGGTGTCTTTCTGCTTCTTTTTAAATTAATCTATTCAGAAAAGAGTAACTAGAAACAAAAAGCCCCTAGAAGTTATGTATCACTAACTTCCATAGAAGGGACTTTACCAAGATTTTTGCGTAGTTGAATCTTTAACCAACTAAAAATTCCAGAAAGAAAAACTTTTCATGTTACTTTCAAAAGAATGAATGCATCTTAAATTTGTGTGTGGCAAAGAGCTCTGTACTTAAGAATCAGTGCTTATTTAAAAATGTTTTGCAAATTATTCAACTAAATGACATGGTGATAGGTACTATATAAAAATAGTACTCTCAGTGGTACATGTTCATAGTATCAGTGCTTCGATATCATAGCAGATTTTAGAAAGATATTCTTTGAAACTGTCTATAGTAGAGTAGACAAGGTGGGTGAGGAAATAGCCTTTATTGGGCCAACTTCTGTTGGTGAAAAACACAAGCTTTTGAGCTACACAGAGCTCTTCTTAAGGTGTATCTTGAAAACTTTTCTCATCAACAGAAGTTGGTCCAGTAAAAGATATTACTCACCCACCTTGTCTCTCTAATATCCTGGGACTGACATGGCTACAACACTGCATGTAGTAGAGCAGTGGTTTTCAAACTTTTTTTCTGGTGACCCAGTTGAAGAAAGTTGTCGATGCCTGCCACCCAAAGGAGCTGGGGATGAGGGGTTTGGGAGGAGCTCAGGACTGGGGCAGAGGGTTAGGGCATGGGGTTGAGGGCTGTGGGGTGGGGCCAGGAATGAGGGGTTCAGGATGTGGGAGGGGGCTCTGGGCTGGGGCCGGGGGTTGGGGTGCAGAAGGGGGTCAGGGCTCTGGGTGCAGGCTCTGTGGTGGGGCCAGGGATGAGAGGTTTGTGGTGCAGGAAGGGGCTCTGGCTTTTGGGGGGCTCAGGGCTGGGGCAGAAGATTGGGGCATAGGCTTGGGCTTATCTCGGATGGCTCCCGCTCAGTGGCACAGCGGGGGTGCTAAGGCAGGCTTCCTGCCTGTCTTGGCATCGTGGACCACGCTGCACCCCAGAAGCGGCAAGCAGCAGGTCCGGCTCCTAGGTGGAGGTACACAAGTGACTCCACATGGCTCTCGCCTGCAGGAACTCCCCCCCTCCCTCCCCAGCTCCCACTGGCCAGGAGCCAGTGCTCGGGGTAGGGGCAGCGTGTGGAGCCCTGTGGCTCCCTTGTCTAGGAACCAGACTTGCTGCTGGCTGCTTCCGGGGCGCAGCGTGGCGTTGGAACAGGTAGGGACTAACCTGCCTTAGCCGGGCAGCACTGTCGATGGGACTTTTGATGGCCCGGTCGGCGGTGCTGACCAGAGCCGCCGCGACCCAGTGCCTGACATTCTGCGACCCAGTACTGGGTTACGACCTGCAGTTTGATAACCACTGTAGTAAACATTCTAGTCATTCTAGGGACTGTGCCTTCTCATTAAGTTTGCAAATAATAAATAACAGGTATAAGATACACATGTGAAAAGTGCCACAAATTAAATAATTGTAAAAAATTAAAACTGATCCCAAAAAATTGGCTTTATTGGAATGCATTAGGAGGCATGAAAGGAAAGGTGTTTCAGACTTTTAAGGTAAGCTATTGTCAGCTTTGTTTCTGGGTAAACAGTTTTTTTTTTTTTTTTCAAATAGTTAAATCGTCTACTTGCTAACAAAGTTATTGAGATCAATGACAGATGGAAAATCCTGTCACTTGCTTTTACGACGGATCTAGAATTACCTGGGATTTCCCCCAGAAACTCCTACTGATCAGTTCTGCAAAAACTGGTCTGTGTTTAGTGGTCTGGTTTAGTGACCTGTTTTTAAAATCTGAGTGAGTAGGCATAGTTAGGAAGTAGATTACTAAAAGGTCTGATCCTTTAAGATACTGAATGCCTCCTCAGTGATGCTGAGCCCCCTCAGATCCATGGAGCTGAGTAGTTGGTTAGGCCTTTCAGCACCTCATTAGATAAGGCCCTTGTGGTGTATTTCGGTTCCAGCACCAGATTCAGAAGAGCTTTGGAGTAATGTATCTTTTTTTAATTTGTGAGGGTGGGGGAAGGGCAGGGATGGAGGAGTTAAGCTGCATCTTTACATGCTTTACCATAGAATAGAATTCATTTCTATGAGGAATTGAGAGAGAAACTGTTTAAATTACACAAATTACACGTGACTAGACAGAGCAATACCTCCACTCTGTCTGTGCCCAGCAGTAAAAATACTTAGTATGCCACCAGAAATGTATAAATATGGGTGTGATACTTGAGCTGACTGTCTTTTTGTCCTGTGTTTGTACAGCTTCTTAGCACAGTGGGTCCCAGTGCATGATTAATAATAATATAAAAAGAATTGGAATATTAACTATCGTCCTTTTCAAGGTTGCTTTTGCCATTGAAAATGTCACCAGCCCTTTCTCACACCTGATCTGATCCCATCATGCATATCTTTGATAAATTAGATTACTAGAATGCACTTTCTTGGGCCGCACAGAAAGCTTATCCAGGGTCCTCCCAGCTAACATGATGTGACAGTATGGTAATTGTTGTAGTGGAGGGACACTGCTGGAGTTCTTCACTACTTGGTTTCTGTTATTATGCCACTCCTGTCACTGGAGTATCTGACTGCCAGTTCCAGAGTTAGGACATTGAAACAAGAAAGTGAAAGTCAGTCAAATAGGGTTTCATCTCCATTTGTACGTATAAGTATCATAGACCTGGTCAAGCACCCTTTTGTGGCCACTCACTAAGCTGCTGTGAGGAAATTCAACCGCTGGATCCAGTGTGCTTTAAGCCTCTGGAGTCTGAACCAAGTCTGGGCACTCCCCCTGTCTTGGGGACTCTAGGCACACTCTTAGGGTGCAGATTCTCCTGAAAACTGAAACCTTGCAGTCCAGTTGCCTAGCTCCTGTCGCTAGTGCTGACGCATGAGGCTCTCCCTGTGCTCAGACATCCTCTCCCAGAACTCCAGCTATGTGGATGTTCTGAATCCACAGGTTAAGTCTTGAAAGGGGCAGGTGATGGGTGTAATATATCGTGCACAAACCACCATTGCTCTTTAATAGCACGAGAAAAAACACAGATCTATACAAAAATAAACCCTACACATGTTCCCTGTCTCATCTTCCTCACCACTCTAGAGCATTCAGAAGATGGTCCCAATTTAATGAACTTCTGTATTGACAGCCCTGTACCACTACCACTTGGAATTTCTGTCCAACCTGGAGGTATAGACACAACGGAGAAGGCAGCCAGGTCCCAGTTTGCAGTCTGATAAAGACGCATACAGAGAGCTCAGACGGAATTCGTAAGCTGTACAGACAATTCCCAAATCATCATTGTAGGTTGCTTGTTTGTTTGGGTGGTTTTGTATGTAGGAGGATTGCATGTAAGCTAGTGTGTTTATGTTCTTCGGGAATGCAAGATCTAAGAAATATACTTTGTATTTTGAGCAGTTTTGGTACTTCTGTCTATCTACTGACTTATAAAGGCCTCATTATTTTAATATTTGAGCACCTCACAGGTATTAGTGAACTTATCCTCACAGTGCCTCTGTGAGGTAGGCAAGTATCATTATCACCCTTTTGCAGAAAGAACTGAGGCACAGAGCTATGAAGTGATTTGCCAACACAGGGAGTTTGTGGCAGAGACAGAAATAGAACCTAGGTCTCCTGAGTCCTAGTCTAGGGCCATAACTTTAAGGCAATCCTTCCTCCCAAGGTCAGGTCCTCTCCTTTGAGGAAGAGTTATATAGTCAGGGGCCATCTCCCAGGTGATTCCTATCTTGTGTATAGGTGAGCTTCACTCTTCTGGGAACAGTTCCATTAGCCTGAGGATCCCAGTGGGTGAGCTAGTCTTTAGGTTTTCTGGATTCTATTTAGCATTTTCAGAGTAAGGACTGACCCCTTAAGCTTAACCTTGTGCTCTGTGGGTAGCCAGCAGGCAGCGGAGCATTGAGGTGATTTGCTCTTGGTAACTTGTGTTACTTAGGAGGCGTAGTGTTGCATTTTGCATTAACTGCAGTTTTCTCAGGGCTCTTGCTCTCAAGCCCAAATAAATTTAATTGGCATGAATGTTTTAGCTTATGTTTCTGCATGGCACTCTGTAGACAGTACATACTAAAGAAAAATGTGTAGTAGTTAGTAATAGCAGTAGTATAATGGGTTATTCCAAGTGAAATCACTTAAGAGTTATTTCTGCAGACTTTACTCCCACAAAACTTCCATTAACTATAGTGGAGATTTTTGCAGAAGTTCCTCTGCATGATCAGCTCCCTGATCTTTACTTTATTGGTTGTAAAACCAGATCTCTCTCTTCCCAAACTTTGCACTGACGTTTGCTGATTTAAAAGTATTTGATTTTCAACTGTTTAATTTTTTTTTAAATTTTGAGTATTATCCTTTTCTTCAAGAGAAAAGGACAAGTAGGAGTGCCTGACTGATCTTTTCTCTATGAGCCCATAGTTTATACACCTCTGCATTACAGAATATCCTCAGTTTTGTTTCCCTGTGTTCCATACAAAATAGGTCGAGTCACTTTAAACTTTTAGGCTATGAAAACCCTCCTTTCCATTTTTTTAAATATATAACACAAATAACATAACATGTATAACATATTGCTTTTCTCTAAACCTTTGCTATGTTTGTTTTGCAATGAGGGTATCAAAATTGAATGTATTTGTCTAAATGATGCCCATGTAAATGTAGGGTATTGGGTTACAAATGTAGAGCATTGAATGTACTTGTCCAAGTGATGACTGTGTAAATGCACAGCGTTGTAGGTCTGTGGGCTGGATATGTTATCCGTGAGGCATGTTCGAAGTTTATTCTGTTCATATTCATATTCTAAGCTTTCACTTTTTTGAAAATGTAAGTTTCTAACCCTCATGGCTGCAAAGGTAATGTTCCAAATCGGAACAGAACATAAACTCAGTTTGTAGATAGTCTGAAATTTTGGCTCTGAGAAATTGTCACAACCACTCTCCCACCCTCCCCGTAAAATTACCAATTTATCTGATTGTGGTATTGACTCTAAATCCTAATAATTACACCTGAAAGGTCAGCATAGATTTTATAGCTGATCATTTTGTAGATAGAATGGGGAAAGGGCTGAGAATGAATCCACTTGGGGGGGGGGGTTAGGAATTACTGCAGGAAAGGAAATGTAGAGGGAAGAAAGAAGAGAAACAAAGAGAGGAGGGAAAGAAAATGAAGATGGTGAAGGAGGAGAAGGAAAGGCCAAAAACAGCAGTGGCCTTAAAGGAGAGCATGTTTTCCCACTGAGTGATATTGACTGGGATAATACCTTATTGAACAATTACATTAATTCAAAGTTTTAGATTCAGTCCTGTAATTTACAAGGTGTGGGTAGATTGTTATGCCTGTAAGGATTGAAGTGGACACAGGCATCTACTTATGTGTTATAAATTTCAGGATCTAGGGCTTAGTCAGATATAAATACCATATTCAACCTTTGATTCATGTGCTCAACTCCCATTGACATCTTTGGAAGAACAGTTGTAGATCAATGGGAGTGTATAGTCCTAAATGTATGCCCCAGCCATATAACATAATTAAAAGTGCAGAACATGTCCCTTTTTTGCACACAATGAGTTTGATACCCCTGATTCAGAGTGAGTTTAAACTATTTCTGTATTGGTCTGTATCTGTACTGAGCTGTTCACAATGTCAGGATTTTGCTCCTCTGAGAAACTGAAGTTATTCAGAACCCATGTAACGTCCAAATGGGTGTAAGTAGGAGGTATGTATTGAAATTTTATAAACTAAATAAAATAAAGTTTGAGTAAATATCAGAAGTTCCAACAACAGGGAGTCGTCTCCCAGTGAAATGCTGTAACAACTGTGTTTTGAACATTTGAAATGGAACTGGCCAAGGCAGTCAAAAATGTAGGAGCCAATCCATCATTGTTAATGAGATGAGTGAATAAGCCTTTTCAATCTCACATTGCTGTGAAGATCATCCTCTCTATTTAACATAAACATGTATTACTTAAGCAAAAAAACAGACCTTGCAATAGTGTTTGCTAAATGCCGATTGCAGCTAGAGTGAAGAAATATTGAGGTAAAATGACTAGTCAGTTATGGTATTGTGTGCAACTACTTTTGCTGTTGGGGCAAAAGTTTAAAAAAAAAACAACCGAGTTTGCTGTAGATCTTCTAACAGATTGATATTAGCTATTGTGTCTGTTAAAAGGAATTGAACAGTCGAGTGCGGGAGGGTTGATTCTACTCTGTTGCACTGGATTAGGTTGAGGAAACTCCACTGAATTTCAGTGGAATTAATCTGACATAGAACTACTGTTACAGAGAGGAGTTAGAAATGAATAAAACTGGGCGTGATAAAAGTACAGAACATAATGATGGTGTT
This sequence comes from Lepidochelys kempii, assembly GCF_965140285.1. Lineage (NCBI taxonomy): Eukaryota > Metazoa > Chordata > Testudines > Cheloniidae > Lepidochelys > Lepidochelys kempii. The sequence goes on from NC_136380.1 coordinate 100,402,861, forward strand.
AAGAAAGTAAATCAGAAGCTCTAGTATAAAAACATGAGCATGGCAAATGAGATTGAAAACAAGCAAATTTAAAACTGATAAGAGGAAATATTTTACACAATGGAAAATTAGCCAGTGGAACTCAGTGCCTCAAGATATTCAGACCAACATTTTAGTAATATTAAAAAAATAAAGAGACATACGGACAAGGAGAGCATCTCATCTGCAGTTACGTTATTATGATTTTTAAGGGGCATCACCCCAAATTTTTCAGGGCATAAACTAGTTGCTGATTGATTGCTGTCACCAATAATTGATTGTCTGTTTTCATGTTTCTTGCATCATCCTCTCAGTTATCTGGAATCTGGCCATGGTCAGACACAGGATATTGGATTAGATTTGTCACTGGCCTGATCTTGAGATGACATTTTCTGTTCTTTGTTGCAATTTGCAGTGGATATTAACCTTTAAGGAAACTTTCAATGTTTTATTATTTGCGTTAAAATGCAGTAGTGGTCATGGGAAATTCCTTTCTGTAATTTCCCTTCTTAAGTGCAGTCTTAATTGTAAACCGTGTGTGTGTTTTGAGTCATTATTGAGTACAGAAGGAATAAAACCTGAAAAGTACACTACAGTTTTGGCAAACCGTGAAGTTATTTGCTCAAAATACAGGCAATTATAATTTCACAGGTCAGGGAACATTTGGATGTTATATATGATCACTCTTCTGATAATACTACTTTTGCATGCAATTTTATGATGGATGTATGCATGTATACTCCATTACCTTGCTGTGATTATGGATTCCTTAGATAATAAGATGTGAAATTTAAAGAAAAAGTTGGCAAATGGAAAGGTATGTGGGTTTGTTTTTTTTTTTTGGAAAAAGCTGACAGGTACAGAGGAGCACTGGGTTTGGACAGACACTCCTATAGGGGAGGATCTATTAACAGGTATTCTCTATATCCTAGTAAAGAGGAGAGGATAGAAGTTGATAAAGTACATGTAGGAACTGAAGAAAAATAGTCAAATGAAAAAGAATCCCATTCAATTACACCACATGAAAGCAGTCAATTAAAAAGTGACACATTTTATAAATGTTTGCTTACAAATGCTAGAAGTCTAAAATACTAAAATGGGTGAACTTCAGTGCCTGGTATTAAATGAGGATATTGATATAATAGGCATCACAGAAGCTTGGTGTAATGACGACAATCAGTGGGGTACAAAATGTATAGGAATGTCAAAGTAAGTTGTGCTTGTGGGGGAATGGCATAATATGTGAAAGAAAACAGAGTCAAATATAATAAAAATCTTAAATAAATCGAACTGTACCATAGAATCTCTATGGATAGCAATTCCATGCTCTCATAATAAGAATATAGCAGTAAGGATATACTACCGACCAACTGACCAGGATGGTGACAGTGACTGCAAAATGCTCAGGGAGATTAGAGAGGCTTTAAAAATAAAAAACTCAATAATAATAATAATTAATAAAAGGGATTTCAACTATCCACGTATTGACTGGGTACATGTCCCCTTAAAACAGGATGCAGAGATAAAGTTTCTAGACACCATTAATCCTGGAACCCACAAGGGGAAAGGCAATTCTTTATTTAATTCTAAATAGAACACAGGATCTAGTCCAAGAGGTGAATGTAGCTGAACTGCTTTGTAATAGTTACCATAATATGATTAAATTTAACATCCTTGTTGGGGGAAAAATACCAGAGAAGCTCACCATAGCAGCATTTAATTTCAGAAAGGGGAACTGCAGAAAAATGAGGCTAGTTAAATGGAAATTAAAAGGAACAGTCGCAAGAGTGAAATGCCTGCAAGCTGCATGGAAACTTTTTTAAAACACTATATTAGTGGCTTAAATTAAATGTATACCCCAAATTAAAAAAGCATAGGAGACCAAAAAAATGCCACCATAACTAACAGAGTAAAAGAGGTGGTTAGAGGCACAAAGGCATGCTTTAAAAATTGGAAGTCAGATTCTACTAAGAAAAATAGAAAAGAGCATAAACTCTGGCAAGTCAAATGTAAAATATAATTAGGCAAGCCAGAAAAGAATTTGAAGAGCAATGAGCAAAACAGCAAATTTTTTAAGTAGATCAGAAACAGGGAGCTTGCCAAACAATCAGTGGGGCCCCTGAACAATTAAGTTTCTAAAGGAAAGGAAGATGAGGCTATTGCAAAGAAGCTAGATGAACTCTTTGCATCAATCTTCACTGAAGAGGATGTGAGGGAGATTCCCACACCTGAGTCATTCTGTTTAGGTAACAAATCTAAGGAACTGTCCCTGATTGAGGTGTCAGAAGAGGAAGTTTTGGAACAAACTGATAAATTGAATAGTAATACGTCACCAGGAGCAGATGGTATTCACCCAAGAGTTCTGAAGGAACTCAGATATGAAATTGGAGAACTTCTGACTGTGGTATGTAACCTATCACTTAAATCAGTTTCTGTACCAGATGACTGGAGGATAGTAAATGAGATGACAATTTTTAAAAAAGGCTCCAGAGGTGATCCTGGCAATTACAGGCCGGTAAGCCTAATTTTAGTACCAGGCAAATTGGTTGAAACTATAGTAAAGAACAGAATTATTAGACACATAGATGAACACAATTTGTTGTGGAAGAGTCAACACAGCTTTGGTAAGGGAACTCATAGCTTACCAATCTATTAGAATTCTTTGAGGGGGTCAACAAATATGTAGACAAGGGTGATCTAATGGACATGGTGTACTTGGACTTTCGAAGTCTTTTGACAAGGACGCTCACCAAAAGCTCTTAAGCAAAGTAAGTAATCATGGGATAAGACGGAAGGTCCTCTCATTGACCAGTAGCAGGTTGAAAGACTGGAATCAAATGGTAGGAATAAATGGTCAGTTTTCAGAACGTAGAGTGGTAAATAGTGTCCGATAAAGCTTTGTACTGGGACCAGTATTGTTCAACGTATTCATAAATGATCTGGAAAAAGGGGTAAACAGTTAGGTGTCAAAGTCTGCAGATGATACAAAATAATTCAAGATAGTTAAGGGCAAAGCAGACTCAGAAGAATTACAAAGGGATCTCACAAAACTGAATGAGTGAGCAACAAAATGGCAGATGATAAATGAAAAGTAATGCATATTGGAAAACATAATCCCAACAATACATACAAAACGATGGAGTCTAATTTAGGTGTTAACACTCAAGAAATCTTGGAGTTGTGGATAATTCTCTGAAAACTCAGCTCAATCTGGAGTGACAGTCGAAGCTAATAGAATGTTAGGAATGATGAGGAAAGAATAAATAACACAGAAAATAATTCCACTATATAAATCCATGGTATGCCCACACCTTGAATACTGTGTGCTGTTCTGGTTGCCCCATTTCAAAAAAGATATATTAGAGATAGAAAAGAGAAGGGTAACAAAAAATGATTAAGGATATGGAACAGCTTTCATCTGAGGAGAGATTAAAAAGTCTCGGACTATTCAGCTTGGAAAAGAGACGACTAAGGGAGAATATGATAAAGGGCTATAAAATCATGAATGGTGTGGAGAAAATGAATAAGGAAGTGTTATTTACCCCTCCATGAAACCAGGGGTCACCCAATGAAATTAATAGGCATCAGGTTTGAAACAAACCTAAGGAAGTACTTCTTTATACCACACACAGTCAACCTTATGGAACTCATTGCCAGAAGATGCTATGAAGGCCCAAACTATAACTGGGTTCAAAAAAGAAATAGATATGTTCATAGGTCCATCAATGACTATTAGTATGATCAGGGATGTAACCCCATGCTCAGGGTGTCCCTAAGCTTCTGACTGCCAGATGCAGGTACTAGATGACAAGGGGACAGATGGCTTGGTTAATTGCTCTGTTCTGTTCATTCCCTTTGAAGCACCTGACATTGGCCACTGTCAGAAGACAGGATACTAGGCTAGATGGACCATTAGCCTGGCCTAGTATGACCAGTCTTATGTTGTTCTGATTATTCTAAATTACAGCATCTTAGATTTGTTGAACAGCCTCAAGTTTGCAGACTGTCAACTTTATGCATTCATAACTTTAAAATGAGTAAACTGATTTTCTTTCAGGTTGTCTTATTTTGTAGATACTATTGAAACTTAAATCAAGACTGTACTGTAATTTTTAAAATAAGTTTGTATAACACATTCTAGTTTCTATTATGTATTGTGTGATTTGATATATTTTATTATAAGGATTGTGACAAAGCTCTGTCCTTGCTTCCGTGGGTCCCACATTTCCTGGCAGATTTTGCTAGCCTCAGAGGCTCACTGTGACCCTCCACGTAATCCTTCTCTCTCTAGAGACAAGGGTTATAGTCTACTGAGCCATTTTCATCATAAGCCAGTGAGGAAGGTGAGGAGAAGTTATCCTTCCTTGCACAGTCTCTGTTGTTTCCCAGTCTCAGCAATTAATCAGGGGGCAAAGGTAAGGGGGGAGCCCAGGCCCACCCTCTACTCCGGGCTCCAGCCCAGGAACCCTAGTAGTATCAGCTGTGGTAGCTGACCTTTTAGAAACATGACATATACAATCCCCTGGGCTACTTCCCCCACAGCAGCCCTCACTTCCTCAAGCTCCACTTCACCCTTACCTCAGGGCCTCCTTCCTTGTGCCTGATATGGTGTGTACTACTCAGTGTCTCCAACAGCACAGCTTCCTCCCACAGCTCCTGACATGCACACCCACCTGACTAACTGGAAGGCTTTTAACTAGTTTCAGCCAGCCCCTGATTGGCTTTAGGTGTCCCAATCAACCTAACTTTCTCCCTGCCTTCTGGAAAGTTCTTAATTGGCCCCAGGTGTCTTGACCTGGAGCAGCTGCCATTTCACTTATCCTGGTACCAGGGATTTGTTTAGCCTGGAGCTAATATATCTATCTCCCACTACTTTTCCATAGCCATCTGGCCTTGCCCCGTCACAGGATATAAAGAGCAAATAAATTTTACTGCAGGAGTGCAAGGTAGCAGAGTTAACTAAGGCTGACACTCCAGAAACAGTGTTAAAATACAACAAAGAATAATAAAAATCTGTATATTTTAAAAATAAAACTTTACTTAGTTGTATTGAAAGCTAATAAATAAATGAAGTTTCTAGACCTTCTATCCAGAACTGGAAAATGTATTTCCCATACCTTTACATACATAATGTTTCTGCAGAAGTTCTTTTCAGAAGCTTAAGGTAGACACTGATTTATGAAGTATCATTAAAAATCTTATCACGCATGTTAATAAAGATGTGAGGGTGCATAGATTCTGATTTGCAGGATATGTCCATTTGGATTGTTCCTTTTAGTTACTGCCTTACAAAGGTATTTTGTTATTCTTAGGGTGAAGCAGAGAAGTAATTTTTCAAGGGTGCAGGATACGCTTATTCTCAAGTGTGGGTGAAGCTACACAATTTATTTCCATATGATATTTTTGTACTGAAGAAAGACATTTTGGAGAAGGGAACTGTTGCTTCCATTCTTGAGCCTATATTCCTAAATTAGGTATCCAAACTACTCTTTTCTCTGACAATGATAAGACAAAACAATTTTCATGCACTATTGGCAGGGAGTGGTCTTGAGAGAGGGAAGGACTCTTCTTTATTTTTCTCTTCTTTCTTATACCTGATATGCTGCAGGGTACATTGGATCCAATGGAAGTTATGCAATCAGTCATGTAGAATGAGTCTTTATACATATTATACCTTTTAGCCCTGCTTTTGAATTCTTACAACTTAAACAATTCAGATTTCTGTTAGGATGTTGTATATTATGTTTATATGGATATCTTTTCTTTATATGTGAGGGAAAATGTGTAAAACTGATCAATGTATTTTGTTCAGCATCTCTCCTTCAGTTAGAATTTTATGTCATGTATTTTTGTCATATGCATAAAATAGAAGATGTTAAAAATTACCTTATTCTTTTATCCCCCATAACCAAACTAAAGAACTGAAACCTCCAGAGACGATGAAAGGGAGGTCTTTAGCGGGTAGAGCATAAACCAAAGGAAATATTCATAGCCACAATTCTTTGAGCAGCATGAAAATTGTATTTCGACCATATATATTGAATCTTCTGTGTTGGTTGTTCATAGTAGTTTAACTCATAAGTACATTTCCACCATTATTAACCCATTCAGTGAAATGAAAGTGGAGTGAGCATGTCAGCAAATTATTTGGGTCCTGACCATGCTGCTGCTCTGCTTATAGAACTTCCATTGTGTTCCTTGAGAGTTCTCTTTGGGAGGGTCTGTGGAAGTAGGAACTTTGATTATAATTCAGCAAGCCTGTGAGTATTCCTGTCTACGTATTTAACACAGTTGTATTTATTATTTTATTAATGAATTTTAAAAGTATAGACAATGGAATGACTTGTAAAGAACTGCTATTATCTGTGTATCTAAATTCCACAGTTCCAAAGCTTGTTTCCTACAAGATGCACCTTAACTCTAAAAATCCTGAGTTTCTAATTGCTGCTGGTTATTTTAACTACATTTTTTTAAAGTTTCTTTTTACCCTTAAGTTACAGATCTGTATTTTCAACCTTAACTTCAGCATAATGAAGTTTTAGTCAGGTAATTTGTGTAGATTTTCTTTCTATATTTGAAATGTTTACTAAGTTTTGGGAAGTGGGGATCAGGTTATCTTTAAGAGCTTCCACACTCCACAGAGTGCTTGGCAACATGAAGCAGCAAAGCTGGGTAGTCAGGAATATTTCTCCGAGATTTGCCTTTTAGGGTTTACAGACTCTGTAGGCGCTTTGAGTTATGGATAACAGGGGAGCCCTGTAGAATGCACTGTTCTCCTCTCTCTCTCTTGTGCCGTATAACTCTTTACTTGCCACTCACCTGTTTGGAGCAAAAAAGCATCTTTGTCCTGGAGTAAGGTTTTGTTATTTTCCTTCCTGTTGGTGATCTATATAAAACTTCTGCCTGTGCCCCTTGTGGGTGAACTGAGTGAAAATTTTGTGTCTCTTTCCCCCTCCCCACCCTACACATGGGAAGGTGTGTGGTTTCCTTTGCTTCTGCCTCTCCCAGGCTGTGGAAGATGTTCAATTATTTGCTGATGCCTCCATCACTCCATCCCTTATCATTTATCTATTTTGACTGTCTTTTTTTAGGGCAGGACCTTGTCTGTATCTTTGTCTGTAAAGCATGTATTACACTTTGGGTGCTACATGAATAATGGCAATATGAGCAGGATCAGTCCTCAAAATGTATATAATATCTTTACGGAAAAGTGTGTATTTTTCCAAATAAAATGTCCTTGTAGCTAGTTTGACAAATAAGGAAAACAAACAAACAAACAAAAAAGAATGACAGTATAAAAAGCCCAACTAAATGTTGGGGAAAATAACATACAAAAATGTCAATTGCATAATGTATTTAAGAAATTAAGATAAGTATTAAGTTATTTGGAATTAATTTGTTAATTGAGACCTTTTGAAATCATTTCTAATTACTGTCTATGTTATATATATATATTTTTTTCTTTCACAGCTTGGGTCCTGTATTTGCTCTGTTTGTACCATTTTTTTGCTCCATTCCAAGGATGCAAGTGACACAAATATTAGGCCAATTTCCCATCACAAACAAGACATTGGTCTATATACTGGGTTTACAGGTACAGTATGTGCTTCCTTGTTCACCTTTCATTGAAGCAGTTTATAATTTTGCATGCCCTCTAGCTAATTTTGTAATATTTCCACCCATACATTTCATCTTAGGCCCACATTTTAAAAGTATTTAGGTGTTGCTGTGCTCAGCATTGCAAAGCCTAACTGATTTAGGAGCTTAAATCTCATTTTAAAAAGGGGGTTAGGTTTTTAGGAGCCAAAATCCCTTTGACAGTCAATGCAATTTAGGTTCCTAAATGCCTAAATAACTTTTGAAAATGTGTCCACTGCAACTGTATGTGGTGGGTCCTTTGTTCAGTTGGCTAGAAGAAAAGGGTTGTTGCCCTTCGAAGGGCTCCCCTCTGCAATTGGTGGCAGAGATGGAGGAAGGGACCGGTTTACCTGGAGAGATCAGGAAGGTGGCTGGACCAGGTGGGGAGGTGGGCACTGCACTTCCAGGTGACCAGAGAGGGAGGGCTTTGTACTCCAGGGAGTTCCAGAGAAGACTTCTCTGACTGGGATTGGGTTGGCAACACCTACCCTCCTAACCACAAAATCAGAGTGGGCCAATCCCCCGCTTTTTCCTGCCCCCTTAATCCTCATACAAGGGGAGGATAGCCAGGCGGCCCAGGTTGGAAAGGAGGTCTGACAGCAGCCCTCTCAAACACATGGAAATGATTAAAGAAATAATGATGACTTACATACTACAATTTATTGCTGGCTATTCCCAGATATTTTACATAAATAAATTTGCTGCCTAATTGAACTACATCCATTGGCTCCTGTGTTTCTTCCAGCATGGCCCAGACAATGAGATTGTCTCCTAATCAGTTAGGCATTGCAAAACTGAACACATCAACGCCTAAATACCTCAAATAATCTGGGCCCTCAGGCCTTATAAAACCACCTAAAACAAGGAGGACAAATATGTACAGTAGGGATTTCTAAATGCCAGTGACCTACTGTAGTAGGATGAGATGAGCCAGTATGCAAGATTACTGCTATTTCATTAACTTCTATGTCTGTTGTTCCCCACAAAAAGGTGTAAAGTCCAAGTTATGAAATCTCTTATTTTGATTAATCTTTTTTACTTTAACAAAAATACTGATAGCTCAACCACTGTATTGATGTGACATTAACTGAATTTTTCTTATTTCCTTGTTTCCTGCCATGTGAAGCAGGAAAGAATATATATATATATATATAACTTTAATGCAACTTCACAGCAAGATTCTGCGAGTGTTTGACAGCAGCAAGAATCTGGTTGATTAACAATTTTGATAGCTATATTTTATTTTCATACACAGCATTACCATCTGACAAATAAAATTCGTAACTTGTCAATAAGAATCTGACATTAAACTTATGTGGATCATAATATCAAAAGCATAAGGAGGAAAATTAATGAGAAAATATTAGGTATTCGGTAGATGAACATAGTAGCCACAAAAAGTTCTAAAAATGAATGGGTGATTTATGTAACAGGAGACTTGCACATTTATAAGAAACTATGCCTATTTATACACATCCTTGAAGACTCAAAAATATCTCAAACTACCAATGGAAAGTACCAGTAAATGTATAAAACATGGTTAAGTGTGTTTTGGGATGAATAGGCCAGTTTCAGAATACTGACTCATGTCCACTTCTCTAACAACTCTTCCTCACTCCTGTATGTCCTTGAGCACTTGGAGGGTTTTTCTGCATTGTGCTCAAGCACCTCATTCTGCCTTGATCCCTCTGAAACCTTATCTGTTTGTTCTGTGAGAGGTATCCAGAATGAGGCCACTTTCTCCAGAATCTGTCTGCAAAAAGGGTGACTTGAGATGAGATCATAATTCACGAGTGAAGAAAGGGTAAATGAGTGCTCCACACTCTTTGTGTGGCAATAGCACTTGTGAATGCAACAGGGAAAGTTCGAGTGAAGTCAGAGCAGTTGGCAGCAGCAGTGACCTATTTGTTAGGAAGCTAAGGTAAGAAAGCAAAAGCCAGTGATTAAGATAGGAAAGGACTCAGTAAGGAGATGCCTTTTTCATATGGTTTTGATGGAGGCAGAAGAGAGAACTTCCTTTACCAATTTCAGTCTGGTTTTCAGCCCTTTCCTTGCACTGAGACTGACCTTCTCCAGGTGACTAAATATCTATACCTTAATTCAAATAATGGATCCCCTCTCTTATCCTATGCAGTTCTCTTATGGACTCACTCGAACCTAACGCTATGATTTCATATCCACAAACTTCCCACTGGGGTAGAGTAACTTCATTTCTTAAAACTTGACTTCCACTCTGGGCCAACTCCATGACTACACAATTAAGAGTTGCTCCTTTAACTTATGCTGCCTCCTCTATTTGGGACTCCATTCCCAGTCCCTCTGAGCTGCTGAGTCACTTCCTTTGTTTAAATATGTCTTTCAAACTTGTTTTTCTCTGTAGCTTATAAACGGACTTCCTGTAAAGCATTATGTTGAACTTAATAATGCTAAATGAAAATAAAATGCATAGTATTGTGGGAAAAGAACATCTGACAGATCCCGCCTGCTTTTTCCATCTCTTTTAGTTCTGGAGTGTGCCACTGCTATTATGGAACTGAATTTATGCAAAAATGGATGAGTCTGACTGTTTAATTTGAGGAGATAGGTTTCAGAGTAGCAGCCGTGTTAGTCTGTGTCCACAAAAAGAAAAGGAGTACTTGTGGCACCTTAGAGACTAACGGATTTATTTGAGTATAAGCTTTTGTGAGCTACAGCTCACTTCATCAGATGCATTCAGTGGATGCATCTGATGAAGTGAGCTGTAGCTCACGAAAGCTTATGCTCAAATAAATTTGTTAGTCTCTAAGATGCCACAAGTACTCCTTTTCTTTTTGAGGAGATAGACACAAGTCCTACCATAATACTAGGGGATAGTAAATCAGACAACAACATCTGTGTAAATATTAATACCCATATTAAAATCATTACTCTTATATCTTCCAGCTCGTAACCTCTGGTTCCTACATCTGGATTGTAGCCGTAAGTGGACTGGTAAGTATTACTATTTCAAAAATGGGGTGTGATGTTTTTGAGCACTTTGATAAATTTATGTTCCAACCTATCGATGCTCTAAAAATAACCTTGTATCTTATTGTAGAAGTGTGGAGGTTTTTTATTTTTACTAATCATATTCATGCAAATTATCCAGTTTCTGTGCAGCAGCAAATTATGAACAGTAATGGAAATAAATATTCTGGTATTAAATTCAGAAGTACCAGGACACTAGCTAGACTGATTCTAAAGGCAGATTGACAATAGAAGTGTCTTCTTTATAAAGAGTAACCAGACTATCTTGGCTAAAATTTGCAGGTTGGCATCATTTTCTCAGAGTATCATTTTAGTGCAGTGTGTGTAGCTTTAGACACATCATGATTAATATTCACGATACAGTAGAAATGTTAATTCTAATAAAGTATTGTTTATATACTTTATTCACCCACGTATTTTATTATCTGTTTTTAACAGACTGTAGGCTTTCATTTTAGCATTCAGTTCTCTAGCCTTTTCATTGTGATGATGTAATTTCATGCTTTGCCACCCTTATAGAGTGTGTATAAAACAACCGTTTGTCACCATACAGAAGCGGTAAGAAAGGTGTGAAATAACTTTCCCCACTTTAGCTCAGTGAGGTGTGAAGTCTGCCCCTCTGCTGTCCTCTTCACCTTAGTTGTTAACATTGCAACACTTTTAAATGATGATACAGTTTACATTGCAATCAAGATGCTTTTTTATGATCATCCTGTGCTCCCAGAAGTGAGACACTGAGATTCTTCTTTTAAACTTTGTATGTCCTCAAAATTTTGTTAGGCATGACACTGAACTTTCACTGTTAGAATAAATGCTTCAAAATATCATTTAGCTTTTATATCATTTTAAGTCAACACCTGATTTATAGCTATGAAACAAGTCATTAGTACAAATTGATATTTTTCAGTCCATAATACTTATGCGAGACATGCTTTGCCTGTGTCATCAGCTGAAGGACTGATCATAAGATCAGTGTTGTAATTCAGAAAACAAATAAATCTCTTGTATTCCCGATGTCTCTTGCATAACATAACCATCACTCCTCTAAATATAGGCAGTTGCTTCCTTTTTTACTTTATAAAAAAAAAAAAAAAAAAAGAGAGCGAGAGAAAAGTGGTAATTTTGCAGCTCAGAAAACAATTGAGAATAAAATTTTATTACGTTAAATGTAAAGTCTGCATTTACAGTGGTTCATATTTCACATTTAACACTGCAAAAACATTTTATAACATCTGTGTGTATATTTCTGCAAGGTATTGAATATTTTGATTTGGCAAACTATATATTTATGTTTTTGTCACAATTGTACTACTCTTGATTTTGTGTAATTGACTAGTTAATCTGGGCCAGATTTCAGAACTGTGCATGCAGACTTGCACATGCAAAATGTCATGTATTTGAGTATGTATTAATTGCAGCCAGTTAGATGTGTAACTCATCATTTGCACACAGTTACTGCACTTGAGTGCCCACTGTGTTAATTAAAAAGATAAATTAGGCACCCAAATGCCTGAACATAGTGTGATTTTGAAATCTGGCTCTTGTTGAAATTCTGCTCTTATCAAGCATCAAAATGTACTCTGCTTCATTTCTGAATAGTCGTCAAGTTCTCATATATTTTGTTTAGGCCAATAAGTTCTCTTTTACAAGTTAAAGATCAAGTACAAAACCAAATGAGTCCATTCAACTAAATGACGACTAATGATATACCCGTGCAAGTTACCAAGCAAAAGGGATGAGCTGGGTCCCTTCTAAGGGAAATTTCTCACTCGGGGTCAGGTCAGCCCCCACAGACCTACAAGCACAGGTGTACTTCACTCACAGATTTCCCTCTTTCCATGTGGTAGTGCTACCTATGCAATTCTGTTTCTCCCTCTTCTCGCTCTGTCTGGATATTATTTGGTTGGAGCTCTTCATACTTGAGATGGAGCAGGGGGAGGATAGTCCTCTCTGCACCACCATTCCCTGCAAAACTCTTAGGTTTCTGTGCAAAAGAACCAGACTGGAAGTAATACAACTTTGAGTTGTTCCTCCTCCTGTGTCCCTTCTCAGTGGCTACTGAATAGTTTGAGGGGGACCCAGTAGTGACAAAAATACACATATCTACAAATATAGCTATTGATACGGCATGTATAGTTATTGGAAAATTTTGGAAAGTTTGTAGTATGAAGTTGGATTGCTCCCAACATCATTAATAACGGAATCACAGATTTGGTGTAGTATCTCCTTGTGAGTTGGATATACGTTTTATCAGAATCGAAGGGGAAAAAATCCTGTTTCTAGCTTGGCTTCAGGTACATCTTTCTGGATTGTTGAATTTGTATCAGTGTAGAATACACATTAGAGGCTACTTTTTTACTCTACAAGATCAAAATAGGTATTTCTCAGTACCATTGCTTGTAATTACTATTAAAATACAGAATCCTGCTCACATCTCTTGTATACCAGTATGTGCCTGGTCATTTCAGCTATTGAGAGGACAGAATGCTGTGCAAAGAATGTCACTAGCAAGTTTCATGAAAGATCCTCTGCAAACAGTATGATATAGAAAAAAATATTGTAAACACTTATACAGTGCTGACCTAAAAATTAACATATAATGCTAATCTGTCAAGAGACCTCTTTTTAACTTAGTTTCTTGTAATGGGCTTTGTCAGGGGTGTGAAACGTTTGGTGCATCCAAAAAATAAATACTTAGGGTATGTCTTCACTACCAACGTGGCTGTGTAGTTGCAGCACGTAGCTGTGTAGTCACAGAGTTCTCCCAGCACTTTTAAAAAACCACCCTCCATGAGGGGAGTAGCTAGCAGCCACTTTACACTGCCGCTTTACAGCGCTGAAACTTGCATCGCTCCCGGGGGTGTTTTTTCAAACCCCTGAGCGAGAAAGTTTCAGTGCTGTAAAGTGGCAGTGTAGACAAGGCTTTAGATGTTGTGGGAGTAATAATGTTTTCCACACAACTGAAGAAAGCTCCTTTTGAGCCTCCAGGTTTGTGTAAGTTCAAACTGCTTTATATGGATAGACATATTTCTGGTAGCAATTTATATAATCAAAACAGGCAGCTGCAAGCTATACAGGTGATACACCATACACTAACTTTTAACGTTATAACATGGACTTTTGTCTTTGTTATGTTTACTTTCAACCAACAGTCTTCTCAACAGGTTTATCCAATCTCATTGCCCAACCTTGTTAAGCCTGGAAACAAAAAGGTTTCTTGTTTTTTTTTTCATAAACAAGCACAGTTTCTTAAAATGGCCTGTCTACTTGTATGCTGCATTAAACACGCAAAAATCAGCTTCTCTCTAAAGAAGTACATTTCTGATTGGCGGTCAGTTTATATTTCTCATTGTTATACTCTTGCAGGATTGAAATATAAGGGGCATGTCAAGGCTCACTCAATATTAGCTACAGCATAACTGCGTCAAGAGCTAAATTCAGGTTGGTACCAGCAGATGAGATTTCCTAACCATAACGTGGAGTTCCCTCTGTACATATACATAACATTATCATCACATAGTTCCACATATCAAGGTTTCTGCTATCTATGTTGCAAGGGGCTGTATTTAGTAGGAAATTGAGTCTGTTAGAGCCTCTTCCCTTTTTGTGGTGTATGTGTTGAAATGTCTGTCTGTCTGTCTGTCTTTTATACCCAGTGTAACGTGTGCCAATTTTGTAGTAGTTTGCTTTCTAAATAGGCTGTACTACACATATCTCAGTATCTGGGATAGTCTGAGTCTTCTCTAGGCCATAACCAAATTGGGTATTGTCTCAAACTCTGGGGCACTGAGTTTTAAACATTCTTAACTGTAAAAGTACTGAATTTCCTTAAAATTTGACTTGCTTTGTAGATATCATTGAGACTTAAAAACCAAACCTACTCTGAAGTCTGTGTGTACTCTGTTATAATTTACTAAATTGAATGTTCTGATACAACTTTATATTTGTATTGTACTAAATATTGTATGTTTTGACAAAATGATATAAACGTATTTTAAGACATCAGCACAAGGGGACAGATTAAGGTAGAAAGTTCTACCTTAACTCTGCATTTCCTGACTTCTGAATGCTTGATTTCTCAATCTTGACATTGCATTAATAGTATTCTTTGGCATGGACTACAAATAAAAATGATTAAGTATTTAGGGATGGGTGTTGGGTTGGTTTTTCTGTTTATTTAATCTATCTATTTAGTAACCAGTGCGCCAAGGCTTCTTTTTCTAGTGGTGTTCACACTAGTGGTTGGTCTGTCCTTCTTGGAGGAGACTGGGAAGGGTGAGAAGCAAAACATTTAATCAACGCTTTCATGTTTTGAGACTTCCTACTGTGGTAGTAAGAATGAAATTACCAAACTAACTATTTGAAGAGACCTGGGGAATGGTTAGTTCTCAAAATAGTTTGACTGTGATGTGATGTAATGCACTTTCCCTTGCACTGAAGATGAATGCATAAACCTTACTATGGGCTTGTCTACACTTGCAGCGCTGCAGCTGCGCTGCTGTAGTGCTTAGTGAAGACATTACCTGCACCAGGGGAGAGCTTGGGGATCAGGTTCAGTATAACTACATCTCTCAGTGTTGTGAGAAATCCATACCTCTGAGTGACATAGTTATACTGGCATAAGTGTAGACCAAGCCTTAGACTGAAAATTTGTCATGGCTTGAAATTACATCTTGAATAGTACATACCTAAGGCAAATAAGACTTTTTAGCCTGGGAGGGAAGGAGATACTGTTTTTCAACACACTTGTTTTATTAAAATTGAAGTATACTTGCTTGTTTATGCTCTCCATAAGAAGAGGAATTATTTTTCCAAGTGGGGTTCAAACACATTTTTAGTGCTGTCTAGTGACATGACCATACTTACAATGGGCCTTCAACAAATCTAAAACTGCTGCTGAAATGGAGGCCTGGTTATGGTACAAAATGATACCCTAGGTTGTTTGTGCTATTTAATGTGTGTTTAAAATAATGAATCTACCCCCACAAGTAAGTCTTGCCCCAAATCCTTCTCCACCCTGAAATCAAAATATTTCAAAGTTAGTTATATATGGGTATCTTGGTGCAAAATCAGAACACAACTAGCTATGAATTTTCCTGGAGTGCTCTAGGACTTATGCTTAAGATAATTCTACTTGCATTTAGGTAGGTATTCTAGGAAACCTTTTCTTTAGGCTTAGGTCATTTACAGAAGCATCAGCTGAATAACAATAGGCCTAGGTTATCAAAATGTACAGTAAAGTACACATTAAACAAAATTTGATTTGGAATCTGAATTGGCTTTAACGGTGCAGCTCAGGATGAGGGTATGTTCTAGAAACTATTTGTCAAACATTTGCCTTCAGTACTTTAGAGTTACACTGATGTAACAGAAGGCACAATATTGGCACTATTTTCCAAAGTTAAATGGTATTGTATATCGCTGTGGATAGTGCACTGAAAACTGAGGCAGCAGATTTCGTTTATGTATAGTACGGGCATGAAAAGGTGTATATATGTGGAGATTCATATTTAGGGCTCTGACATTCAGATTCATTTTCACACAATTCTTTCATTCTGTTAAAGTTTAAAGTAGGCCAATATTCAACAGTAATGTGCACTAGCCCTTTTTTTTATTTGTGTATATTATTCTGGCTTTTATTCAGGAGAGTAGTTAAGCACATAGGCAATGTTGCCAACTCTTGCAATTTTATCACGAGTCTATGATATTTTATGTAGCTCTTAAAGTCCGAGTTGTTGGGGTTTTTTTAAGTAAGTTTTTAGCCCTTACGCTTGTGGCCAAAAGCTTGAAAATGTGAAGCAATGTGTATCTGAAAGCTTCAGAAATCAGAAAAGAATCCCAAATTTACTATTTTTAAAGAGATCATGATTTTTAGCCAGTCTCATGATTTTTGAATGCTTGAGGTTGGCAATACTGTATATGTTACTTTAAGCATGAGAGTAGTTCTAGTGAAGTCAGAAGATCTACTCTCACTTGTTTAAAGTTATGTACATGCTTATGTATTTTTCTAAATGGGAACGGCTATTTTTAAGCAGTAAAGAGCGATTTATGTGATCTTCATCCTCTGAAGGTATTGCCTCGGAGAGATTTAGAGCAGTGAACTTGTCACTTAGCATTTTGAACACAAACAGAGGAGTGGAAGGGATGGGTGAAACCAATGTATGAAATAATAGAGTGTGAGAGGAGGAAGCAACTCAAAGGTCAGGGAAATGAAAAAATAAATGAGGGGAGTGTTGGGGGAAGTGGAATAACCAAATGGGAAGTACATCAGGGAGAAATGTATAGAATAATAAGTCATGGAAAAAGTTGAGGGAGTCAGGTCTGGGGAAGGAAAGGCATCACACCTTAAAAAACACACACGTTTTGTTACAGTGCCAGCCTCTTGTTGGTTTTTCTGTTTTATACATTATAAACATTTTATATATGAAAGATATCTGTCTACTTGAGAGAGGAAAGTCAACAAAGAGAGTGAGAGTGTTAGAGTTGGAAGTCAGCATTGGAAGACTAAAGGATAAAAGGGAAAATAAGGCAGATGACAACAGATACAGTCTCACGTCCCAAGGAAACACCTTCTAGTCATCAAATATCTGTTGTAATTACATCAAAACAAAAATGAGGAGCCCACAGAAATGTGCATTTAGGAAAACCTGTGTTGAATAGACAACAAGATTTTATGTAAGGAAGGCTTGGCCAAGTGGTATGTGGATAGTGTGCTGTGCTGCCATAGAAGAAATCCAAATTAAACTGCCACTTTTGGTCTCAAATTCAGGTTCCGAATGGATGAATGTGCTGTGGAGGCAGTACATTCAGCTCAGGGATTGCATTAGGTCTTTCAATAGTGACCCCACCAGACACTAAAGGAGTTACATTAATGGTCTCCAGAAGAGAACAAGCTCACGTGTCTGAGAAGTTAGTGGCTGCAATACGGGTGGGGTGAAAGGAAGGGACATGTGTTAGGAACAAAATAAATCCTAGCTGAGATACAGGCCAGTTATTAGATGGAGATGGTAAAATTGTTAATGATAATGCAGAAAAGGCAGGTGCATTCAGTAAATATTTCTGTTCTGTATTTGGGATGTAGCAGGATGAGGTACTCGTACCACATGAGGATGAAGTAATACTTTCCATTCCATTAGACTAGGGAGGATGTTAAACAACGTTTGCAAGGGATATACATTTTTAAATCAGCAGGCTCAAGATAACTTGAAACCAAGGTACTAAAAGAGTTGGCTGAGGGGACCTCTGGCCTGCTGATATTAATTTTTAATAAATCTTTGAATACCAGTAAAATTCCAGAAGATTGGAAAAGTGCTAATGTTGTGCTGATATTCAAAAAGGGCAGAAGGATGATCAAGGTGTAACTATAGGTCAATTATCTTGACATGAATTCCAGGAAAAATAATGGAAAAGATGATACACGATTCATTTGATAAAAATTAAAGGATAGGAATATAATTAATGCTAGTCAGCTGGTCATGTCAAACAAACCTGATTTCATTCTTTGAGATTACAAATTTGATAAAGGCAACTGCATAGATGTAATACACTTTCACTTTTGTCAGGCCTTTGACTTAGTACCACACAACATTCAGCTTAAAATGTTATTGTTATACAATATTAATAAAGCACATGTTAAGTGGATTAAGGACTGGCTAACTGATAGATCTCAGAAAGTAGTTGTCAATGGGGAATCATTAAATCTGAGGGTTTCTTTATGGGGATCCACGGATTGGTATTAGGCTTGATGCTATTCAACATTTTGATCAATAAATATAAAATCACTGCTGATAAATTTAGCGGCTGATACAAATATTGGCAGAGTGGTAAATAATGATGAGACAGGCAGTCACATGGAGTGGTTTGGATTGCTTGGTAATCTCAGCCCATTCAAACAAAATGCCTCTTAATATAGCTAAATGCGAAGTCATACATCTAGGAACAAGGAATGCAGGTCATACTTAGAGAATTGGGGACTATATCCTGGAAAGCAGTGACTCTGAAAAGGATTTAGGGGGTCAGAGTGGAAAAACATGGCATGATGCTGTAGCAAAAAGGGTTAACGCAATACTTGGATCTATAAAAGGGGGAGCAGTGAGTAGTAGGGGGGTGATTTTTACCTCTGTATACAACATTGACGAGACAGATACTGGAATACTGTAACTAGTTCTGGTGTCCACATTTTTAAAAGAATATTAGAACAAAAGAGACACAAAAATGGTCTGAGGGCTGCCATACAATCACAGATTTAAAAAGCTCAATCAGTTTAGTTTATCAAAAAGAAGACTGTGAAGTGACTTGATTATGATGTATAAGTAGGACCTGGTATTTTTTCCTCATGAAGATAAAGGGCTCTTTAACCTAATGGCTGGAGGTTAAATCCAGACAAATTCAGATTAGTAATAAGGCACACATTTTTAACACTGAGTGTGATTAATCACTGGAACAAAATACCAAGCAAAGTGGTAGATTATCTATCTCTTGACGTCTTCAAATCGAGACTGGATGCCTTTTTGAAAGAGATGCTTTAGTCACACACAAGTTACTGTTGTAATTCTGGTCTGTGTTATACAGGAAGTCATAGTACATAATTAAATGTTCCCTTCTGGCCTTAAAATCTTTGAATCTATGTGAACGCGGATCCATTAAACAGAAAAACTCTCCATGAGCAGAACTTCGCACACTGGTCTATCCATTGCTTATTTCCCTTAGTTTTCCTTTTTTAATGGATTTCAGATAAAGCTAGTTAAATTGTAAACATTTCACTTAGTAAAATAACACAGAAATGTGTCTGTCACGTAGAGTGTTGTCTTAGAGCTTCTGTGTTTGTTTTACCAAATGTAAAAAAAACCACATCTGCTTCCCTTTTCTTAAAGGTCTAATGTTTTGGGAGGGCGGGGGCATTAGGAGGTAGCTAACTTTGTGTGTATGCGTGTGGGGGGGTGGATTTAGAAAGAATTTATGTTAAGGACTAGCAGAAAGACATAAAGTTAAGAAATTGTAAAAGATAATAAATAATTAAAGATCCTTTCAGAGTAAGGGCCCCACATCTTCAATGTGCCAAATATTTTGCAACATGGTGAGTGTCCTGTCAGCATGCTGTAGAAGTGGGTTCTAAAATTGTGTTGGAAAATGTTGTAAGTTATGATGTTCAAGCTACCAGAAAAATATCAACCCAGATAAATTTTACTTTGGCAGATCAAAATCCCAAATGTTTTATGTTCCTACTGTTTTTTGTTTTGTTTTAGCAACTGCCAACAAGTACTTTCACAGTGATTTTGCTTTTTAAAGTTTTTAAACTTCTGAATACTTGTTGCTATGTGGGCAATAGCCTTTCAACAATGAGACAACTATTGTTTAAGGTCAGATACATACAGTTTGATCACTGAATGGTCTGTAATTAACATAATTTACTAGTAAATTAGTAGACCTGAACCACTAGAGATTCTCAAAAAGTCAGTAACAAAAATAAAATCTTGTTTTACAAAAAGAAAAGTAACTCAAAATTTCTATACCTATACTTTTTCAAGTCTTGTTTTTAACATGATACAAACCAAGCTCTGCATGTGAATTAGCTGAAGAGGAAGTTCTTTGGAAATATGTGACATTAAAATGTGGGCGTGACATTAAACCAAGCTGCATCACAAGATATATTCACTGTACATAATTCCACTCTTGAAGAGTTTATTGGAAATATGCAAATAATCTCTTCCTCAAAAGATTAGACTTCATGAAAATATTTTAGAATGAAGTGAGTGATGTGTTAAAAGGTACGCACACGTCCAGCTAATAGCTTTATAACTGCAGTAGTAAATCATGAAGGATCTGAAGTGACACTAACGAAAAAATTAACAAATATGGAAGTGGTAGGATGAATTAAAACTGTGTACATTTAAACAGTGTTTTTCACAATTGAATGGATTCGTCCATGCATTTATGCTTTTTGAGACATTTTAATGTCCTGCAGATCAACTATGCAGGCTCACTGTGCTGCAGAGAACTCTTCCTTCAAATTTTATAGTTGCCAGGTAGTATACTTTGGACACAGGAGGAAGGATGACCCAGTTGTGGGGGCACTATCCTGGGACGTAGACTTTCTGTATGACTTTGGGCAAGTCACTTAGCCTCTCTGTGCCTGAGTACCCCATCTGGAAATCGGGGGAGGGAGGAAGATGGGAACTGCCAGGATAAAAACCACCTATTGAAACATCATGAAAATGACACTCAATGGCCAAGCTAGTCACAGGTTATACACACACACACACACACACATATTTTGGACACGGAAGCGGTATATACCACTCTTTTTCCACTAGGTCCCTCACCTACTAGTCTTCTCTCTCACACTGTACTTTTTGTTCTGTAGTTTAGTATAGAGCTTACATTATGGTAATAACCATTTACTATAAAAATTATATAAGTTTATATAAATTTTGTCAGGATAGTTATTTCTAACCCTCTTTAGTGCACTCTAGCCCTTCTGGGACAAAAACATTTAAGGTACTGAAACTCTACATGCTGCCCCTTGGTTGTGTGCTGTTAGTGACTCAGAGCTATGATTGTATCTGAAATTGGCATGGAGATTGTTCTGTTTGTGGTTAAAACACCATTAGTCATACTGCAGGATTTGTCAAGCCTGATATAGATTTTCCTTTAACTGTCATCACTTGCTTTGTTTTTTGTTCTTGTGGCGGATGGTAACGTTGTGCTGTTACCTACTGAGCTCATTTGAGTTATAGCTTGTTTTGAAAATCAATGGTTTTTAAAAAATGGACAGATGAGTGCTCAATAGTTTCTACTAGTTGTTCTGGATAGTAAAGAAAAATGTTGAGCGGGTACTCATATTATGGTGCTGATAGCCAAAGACTAGTTTCTAACTGACAATCGCAAGTTTCTGGTGTAGGTTTAGTTCCCTTATAATAGATTTTTAGTAGAGATGTGGGACATAGTTGAGAGGAAATAAAAAAGCTCCCATTCCCATGCCCAACCTTGGTCTAGGTTTGGAAGCCAATCAAAACCTTTCTTTGAATACGGGGAACTTCATTTCAGTTCAGCCTAGATATGAGTCCACAGTGTAACGCTGCTGCAGAAAAAGCAAACATCATTCTGGGCTGTATTAGCAGGAGTGTTGTAAGCAAGACACAAGAAGTCATTCTTCCACTCTTCTCTGTGCTGATTAAACCTCAACTGGAATATTGTGTCCAGTTCTGGGTGCCACATTTCAGGAAAGATGTGAACAAATTGGAGAAAGTCCAGAGAAGAGCAACAAAAATGATTAAAGGTCTAGAAAACATGATCTGTGAGGGAAGATTGAAAAAATTGGGTTTGTTTAGTCTGGAGTAGAGAAGACTGAGAGGGGACATGACAACACTTTTCAAGTACATAAAAAGTTGTTACAAGGAAGAGGGAGAAAAATTGTTGTTCTTAACCTCTGAGGATAGGACACGAAGCAATGGGCTTAAATTGCAGCAAGGGCAGTTTAGACTGAACATTAGGAAAAACTTCCTGTCAGAGAGTTAAGCACTGGAATAAATTACCTAGTGAGGTTGTGGAATCTCCATCATTTGGGATTTTTAAGAGCTGGTTGGAAAAACACATGTCAGGGATGGTCTAGATAATACTTAGTCCTGCCTTGAGTGCAGGGGACTGGCCTAGATGACCTCTCGTGGTCCCTTCCAGTTCTGTGATTCCTTCGGGAACACAGGATATGGGATTTCTGTGGGTATCCATTGAACAGGGGCTAGATACACTTAGACTGCGTAAGTGGTGATCAGGCTGGTTTTGTTAAGGAGCTAGCAGGTACAGGTAAGACTCCCTCGCTCTGCAGGCAGATGGTAACAAGATGACACACTGCCCTTGGTGCCCTGCGAAGCATTACAGTCATTTCAGCATTTGTGACATCACAAATGTCAGTGTTTGTGACATGCCTTTCTGATCTGTTATGCCACAAGCAATAAACTGTGATAGCGCTGTGTGACATAGACAGAAAGAGACCAGTGATGGCACAAGAGAACTGTAAACATGATCATCACAACAAGGATTTGCAAGGATTATAACCACCCCACATTCATTCAATATTTACTTGCTTGTACACTACTAACCTCTGTATGGAATGTAGAATTTATTGCTGCAAGTAAAGGAAAAAGTACATGTGAATCAACTTTGATCCATTTTTCTGATTACATAAATGTCTATTGTTCATCCTTTGAGAATGAGAATTTCATTGAGAATGCACTAGAAAAAAAGACAAAAGGTGGAGAAAAGGGAGGTGGTATTCTCGGGGGAAGGGTGGTCCTTGAACACTGTACCACAGTTTACAAGGTTTGGACCACCACTCAAATCATACTCACAGCACTTGAGTTCAGATATAAAACATAAGGAAATATATTTAAGAAAAAATAGAGATTCAAATAAAAAGCAGTGAGAGAGATGGGAACAAAAGATTATATGTAAAACAACATACCACAATGCATATTCTAAAGCCTAAATTTAACTAAGAAGTTATCCTCCAGTCTAAATAAGTTTATCTCACCCAAACTTCTCTCCAGTGTCCTCCACCAAGCTTGGGTAGAGATCATTTTTTCATAAAGCAAACTGTGCATTTACTTCCTAGATGAAGAATACCAGGATGTCTCTTTGCTCCTCCAA
This sequence comes from Lepidochelys kempii, assembly GCF_965140285.1. Classification (NCBI taxonomy): domain Eukaryota; kingdom Metazoa; phylum Chordata; order Testudines; family Cheloniidae; genus Lepidochelys; species Lepidochelys kempii. The sequence continues at coordinate 100,426,168 of NC_136380.1, forward strand.
ATATACCAGAACAGACCTTTGATGTTCACCTGAAGATTAACTGTTTATTTCTTCCTGTTGGATTTTTTCTGAAGTCTCCACCATCTCTTCATTAGCATTTATCTTAGAATGCTAGCAGACTCCTTTTGTAGGACACACTGCACAGTGCTCCCCCCTCCCCCCGGAAGATAAGTGTCTCCCATAACCTGCCTAGAAGAATTTGTCTCAAGACAGACTACTTTTGAGTGACCTGTTTTTAACTGTGACCTAGAAAACATAAACTTTTATATACATAATTCTTCACATATTCTCCATACATACATCTCACAATGATTATGATGACCAGTGACTTTCATTAGAGACCTTACATGACATTCTTTTGGTGAACCCTCGGAATCTCTGTACTCCTCTACACCCAAGTTCCCTCTGCCAGTTGGCATCCAGAGGTTCTTGGGTCATGCGGACACTAAGACTCTCTGAAGGAATGTGGCCCCTTCTGTTGAGTCATCTTAGCTGCAGGGGCTAAAGCTCTGTAATGGAATTCAAGGTGGCTATTATGATGATTTATGCTGTGGGTGGCTCCAGTTAGTGCTAAGTGGGATGTAAGCAGCTAGGACAGAGAGGTAGCCTTGGAGAAAACCATAAAAACAGCCATTCTTATAGATGAAACATAGGGTGATGTTTCATGTTGTTTTTGGGGTAGCAATAAAGCAAAATTCCAGAGAGGAGGTAAATGTGGACCCTGTAGGCTGTGCACTTTGTTGAAAGTGGGATAGGGACTTGGCCCATTAACAGGGTATTACAGAAGGAATCTCATAGGAAGAGGAAGTTTCTCATTAGACTCATTAACCTCTCTAGTGCTGCCATTTAAAAAATTAATAGGATTTTGATGAACTTTAAAAAAAATTGTTAGAAAAATTGCTAGATTTAATTATTTTAAAGTAACAGTCTGTGTACTCTGAAAGAGGTAACAATTTAGTTATGTAACCTATGAAATCCCCCCTATTAAAGCTTAAACTTGACTATATCTGTTCTTCTCTATGTGGGGGTGAGGGGCATGGAATTAAGCAGAAATGCCACCCACCTGTCTCAACGGGTTGGGGAACTTGATGGAGTCAGCGGTGAAAGGGAGGGAGAGAGACTCTGGGAGGCACTAGGTAGCTCCTCTTTCTCTCCCCCTTTTGGAGGCTCTGGCACTCGTTGGTCAGCAGGGGGAAGGAGGAATGCTGATTGGCTCACATTCCCCAGCTCCAGGGATTTAACGTGGTGCATAGGGCATGGGGTACTGTTGGGTGTTTTTTAAAGCAAGTGCCCAAAATCTTCACAATACTGTGTTATCAAGGTCCTATCTCCCCACATCCACTTTAGGGCCAGCCAGGATCATTTGCTTTACCAGAGATCAAAAGCTTTAGCTATTTGAATTTTGCCTATAGCAAGTCACTGAGCTGGTATTTGTCTTTACCCCTAAAACAAAGAAATAAGAAATACACTTGAGTCACAAGTAATGCAATCTGCAGACTTTTTAAAATAATAGTTGGTGGTTGTAGTGGAAGTGTAGGTTGAAGAAATCCCACAGTGCTATATCCGTATTCTCTGAGACATGGATTCTCCACTGAAGACTCTGGCTAAATACACCAAATGAAATGTGACTTGAAAAAGTGAAAAAACAACATACCTCTGTCAGCCAGTTAAGACTTTGTGTTATAACAAAAAAAAAATTCATTTTGCTTTTGCTTTCAGATTTCTGGGATGTGCTACAGCAGTAGTGTGCTAAAAGTTCATCAGGTGCTTTGTGTTCCCAGCTGGCTGGCTAAGATATTTTCTTGGACTCTTGAACCAATATTCTCATCTGCAGAACCATCCAACGAGATTCAAGTAGGAATGGGAGCAACAGTGGACATCCAGAGACAGCAGAGAATGGAATTACTGGATCGTCAAATCATGATGTCTCAGTTTGCCCAGATGAGACGGCAAAGACAACAGCAGGTATAGATAAATTATTTGTAAGGTGTATGATTATGCTGAGTAATGGAAATATGGAGGGAAGGGGGTTTTGATTAATCATAATTTGTGGATCTAGTTTAGGAACAAGTATAGTCTTGTTTTTTAAAAAATTCCCTGTTGGAATTATGTAATTACTATTTCATAGACTTCTGTAATGTTAGCGAACATTTATGTAGGTTTTATATTATTAAAGTTCATTACAAGACGTGAAATATTTTCACAAAACAACTTAGGGGTAGGTAGGTGGCATTGCACTGTTTTACCACTAGCAAAATGAGCCTGAGATGTGAAGTGATTTATCAAAGCTCACAGTTGTGAGGTTATGCGGGGACTAGAACCCAGGACTTCAGGTTGCTTGATAGCCATTACCTCTGTGCTGCTACGCAGCAGCCATGTTGGACCTCTGTACATTGTCAATAGATGATCCTGCAGAGATAAAGACCACAGGAAGTAGTACCTCAGGAGGCTGTACTGACCGCTTCTTTCATGGCTCCGGATTGGTCCAGGCACCGTATTTAAGCCCAGAAGGAGTTCCAGGAAATGTCCATGGAAAAAGGTGGACTTCCCTGCCAGCCATAGCAATGGACCAGCCTCTCGGCTCACTCTCAGACTCCTGGCCCTGGCTGTGACCCTTGGCTCTGATTCCTGGTTCCTGACTACAGCTCTGACCTTTGGTGCTGTTCCTGGCCTCTGACCACTACTACTTGGACCAGTAGGCCTGGCTGACAAGGGTGTGTGACAGAGGCACAATTAAAACTCAGCATGTCCTGTTGTTCCAGGCCATGCTAGCAGTCAAAAAAGTTACCATCCTCTTCAGAGAGTTTGAAAATCTGCTCTGTAGTTAGGTGTTTTGCATGGGTAAATAGGAGGGATTACATCACCCGTATTGCACAAGGCTTGTTTCTTTATAAAAGCACAAAAAATTCTCGATCTCTAATTTTCCTATAGACGTCAACCACAGTGCTTTCCTGTTACTGCTTTTAGTGCTTACATTTTATTTGCCTATTAATTAGATTGTTAGTCTCTTTATTTTTCTCAGTTTTGATGGCGTGGACAAGGGCAGATGCTCACCTACTTGTCCATGTAAGACAGTAAAATAAAGCAGCTGGTGCCTCAAATTGCATTTCTCCTAGGCGGCATATATTGGCAGTCTAGTAATAAAGCCAGGTGAACATGTAGGATCCATATGAACCTCTGGTTTCTGTAACTTAACTACAAGCTACATGAGAATGAATAATTGTCTGTGTGAGAGCTGAATTGCATTTTATCCCTCTGAATTTTAGTACATTCAGCTGCTCTGTTATGTGTTGGGTGGTGCTAGTATGGAAAGGAAAGGAGGAGAAAGATCTGGCCTGAATGAACAAGATGCACTAATGTAAAAGGTTAAAACTAGTTGCTTTAAAAGTTTGGTTTGCATTAGGGTTGAAAACACTGATAGACTTCTCTTCTATCTACTACTGAATTTAATTTAGCCTAAAAGAGTCAATAGGATGACATCTGTCTGAAGATGTGGGGAAAACATGAGGGGTTTGGCCCTCCTGGCATTTCTGGGTATCGTTTTCAAGGAAGATAATTTATATGAGAGTGATCTTAGTATTTAAAAAGGAGAATAACAACTGAGCTGAGGGAATACTCTAAATAAAATGCTAGATAAAATCACAGCTTGGGTTGAAAAGGACTCCTGGGTAAGCTAGTCTTTCCCTTTGCAGAAATGTACTGCGGGGTTGTCCAGTACTGTGTGTTAACACTATATGAATTTTACCTAAGGCAATTTAGAACAGCTCTAGTGTCAGTCCCTCATTTACCTTCCTGGTAACATAATTCTATTCTTCATAGTTAGCTTCACTTTAATTTTATTAAATTATCTTGTTGTACAACCCCAACAGTTGCAAACTGTTTTCTCTACCCTGCCAGCAATCACTTGTAACATAGTGTTTATTGTAAAAACTAAACTAGGAACTGTTCAGTGCTCCAAAGTTAGTTGTTGTAAGAGAAACTAAACTGAAAGTGGCTGTTTGGCCACAAACAGGGGTAGCTAAACTTCTGGGAAATAAAAGGACCCAAATAATCAGGAGAATCTTAAAAAAGATTTTAAAAAATTAAAAAGAAATAGTAAATACATTCAAAATAGTAGGTGAAAAAATGTGTCCTTATTGTTTTGTCCTGTCCTTCTCCTAAGAACTGTTTTCTATTGTGGAAGGATGTACTGAATAATCCACCTCGTACCAAAAATAGTTTTTGAAAAAGTTTTTAATAAAACAAAAATAACCATATTTTAATAGCATATCTTAATTTTTCTTTGCCCTACACTTCCACTACAACCACTGTTCCCATTACGAGGTTATTCATGCATTTCAGTCAAATAAGAAGGCAGTTAGCCTTTAGCTTACCACTTCATAATGCACATGACATGTTCACCAATACCCTACTCATATCCTTGAGCAGAGGTGAAAGTAAGCTGGTACGGCCCAGTACAGCGTACCGGTAAGAGCCGGTGTGCCGTACTGGGACCGGCTTTCCCAGAGGGCAATTTAAAGCCCTGGGGTAGCTGTGGCAGGGATTTAAAGGGCCCCGGAGCTTCAGCTGCTGCTACCGCCCCGGCCCTTTAAATCTCCACCTGAGCCCTGCCTCCAAAGCCCTGGGGTAGTGGTGGCAGGGCTCTGGCGGGGATTTAAAGGACCCTGGAGCTCCAGTCCCCACTACCGCCCCGGGCCTTTAAATCCCCACTGCCGCTACCCCAGGGCTCAGGGAGCAGGGCTCAGGTGGGGATTTAAAGGGCCCCGGAGCTCCAGCCGCCACTACACCCCTGGGGCCCTTTAAATCCCCGCCTGAGCCCTGCTGCCCGAGCCCTGGGGTAGCGGCGGTGGGGCTCCAGAGTGGATTTAAAGGGCCGGGGCAGTAGCGGTGGCTGGAGCCCCGGGGCCCTTTAAATCCCCGACGGAGCCCAGCCGCCGCTACCCCAGGGCTCGGGCAGCAGGGCTCAGGCGGGGATTTAAAGGGCTCAGGGCTCCAGCAGCTGCTACCACAGCAGAGCCCCAGGCCCTTTAAAGCTCTGCCGGAGCCCAGAGCCCTGGGGTAGCGGTGGCAGCCAGGAGCCCCCAGGGCTCCTCAGTGATTTAAAGGGTCCGGGGCTCCTCTGCAGCAGCAGCAGCAGCTGGAGCCCTGCGCCCTTTAAATCGCCCCTGAGCCCCGGGGTTCCCACCGCCTCTGCAGCTGGTAGCTCGGGGGTGATTTAAAGGGTCCCGGGCTCCCAGCCGCCACTACCGCAGCTGGAGCCCTGGTCCTTTAAATCAAGATTTAAAGGGCCTGGGGACTTAAGGCTCCGCCTCTTCCGGTTGATGCCACGCCCCCTGCTCAGGACTCCGGCTTACTGGTGAGTCCTCTAACTTACTTTCACCCCTGTCCTTGAGTCCCTTATTGCTATATTAGTGAATGCCCAGCAAAGTCAGCGAAGGGAAGGCGATGGAGTTAATCTATCAAAACTTTAGAAAGGTCTGGTATGCAAAGCTAGTAACCAGTTTTTCTTAACTCATAGAATTTACTGGATGCCAGTCAAATCACCAAAAGCAGGGCTCAGAGATTCCAGTATGTGTTGAAGCAAAAATGAAAAATGGTCCAATTCATGATTGAATACCTGAATGTTTTAAAATTTGTGTTGAACCAAACTACATTCATCTGCAACAAAAAAAGCACACCGGTCCAATATTATTGACGGTTAACATTTGATAGATATGCCTGATCTGCTAAATATATATATAGCAATTTCACTCAATTTAATAAAATCGCTAGAAACAACGTATCTTGGGTGTTGTAATGATTCTTACTGTGTAATATAGTAACATCCTATTTAATAGAAAGATCTGATGGCTATATTCCTATATAATGTCTCTTTGAAAAAAAGCTTGTTGCTGTAATGATTGTTTCTGATATTTACATAGCAGTGATTTATAAACTTGTTAAAACTTCCTAAATAAATAGAAGATTGAGGTCTAACATTGTCCTCAGATTATGTTGTTACTGTTATGCAAACCCATTGCCTTCAATGAGTGTGTAATCTGAAGACAGTAATATTGCACAGGTGTAACTGAGTGTGTAATCTGAAGACTGTGAAGTTGCACAGGTGTAACTGGGTGTGTAATCTGAAGACAGTGGGGTTGCACAGGTGACCTGACAGTTAGAACCTAGATAATGAGTACTTGTGGCACCTTAGAGACTAACCAATTTATTTGAGCATAAGCTTTCGTGAGCTACAGCTCACTTCATCGGATGCATACTGTGGAAAGTATAGAAGATCTTTTTATACACACAAAGCATGAAAAAATTGGTGTTTACCACTACAAAAGGTTTTCTCTCCCCCCACCCCACTCTCCTGCTGGTAATAGCTTATCTAAAATGATCACTCTCCTTACAATGTGTATGATATCATGATCGCTTTTGTAGTGGTAAACACCCATTTTTTCATGCTTTGTGTGTATAAAAAGATCTTCTATACTTTCCACAGTATGCATCTGATGAAGTGAGCTGTAGCTCATGAAAGCTTATGCTCAAATAAATTGGTTAGTCTCTAAGGTGCCACAAGTACTCCTTTTCTTTTTGCGAATACAGACTAACATGGCTGTTACTCTGAAACCTAGATAATAATCTACTGGTGATATACAAACTATAAGAGAATCTGGTTCACTCTTCCTGAGCTGTATTGGCTCTGTAAGGTTGACAGTAGTAGAAGGTAGCAAATACATTTAAAAAAAGAATTAAAGTCAGCAAATATGGCTCTGAATACACACTGGGAGAATGCCAATTTGTGAGGTAGTCTAGAGCAAGCACATTGTTATGCTTCCCCCAAACCAACCCAAGAGGAAGATTGACTTCTGGACTCTCAATCCCCCTCCTGATTTCCCTGTTGCATCAGGAGTGAGTAAACTGTGACAGGTGTGACCTGTTGCAGCATATACACCCTTACATACCAGTATAGCTACATCACCAGGTGCATTGGGGAAGTGGAGTCAAGGTTCCATGCACTTCTTGACCCTACCTGCCCATTCCCACCTATTTGCCGAAGGTGGGGAACATAGGAGTTCTGAGTAGCCAATTTTCCTCTGCATGCAGGAAGGTATGGTGCACCAGCTCAAGGGAGTAAGGAGTTGCCTTATGCTCTTTCCCTTACCCCAGCAAACAGGACAAGCTGTGATCTATCCCTAAGAAGGTACCATTTTTATAATCACTTTTCATAGCAAATCTGTACTTCAGTTCTCTAGAAGAAATACAGAAACTGTTGCAATGAGCCTAGCAAGTTGAGACAATCCAACACAATAAGACTGCAATTTAGGTGGGAGAAGAGGTTCAACTTTAAATCCCAAAATTTAGGAGGAGATTTAAGGGGGAGTTTTAATTCACCTTTCTTCTTTAAGTTTGAATACCTCAAAGAATAATAAGAAAGACTTGACCAAAGCAAAATTAGCAAACAACAGGATAATGCAGTAGTCTGAAGAGTAAGTCCCAAAGGGGCTACAATAAAATAATTCTGAAGAAAAAATAAGAGAAGAGAGAGAGAAACTGAAAAATAGAGTGGAAGAACTGAAAAAAAGAGAACATCACAGTGGAAGAGACTGGAAAAAAAAGTATTCAGCTGCTGGCAAATACGTTTGATTACTCTCTACTACCCCAAAAATTAGGAGTGTAAAAGATTTTCTCAACTCCTTATTCTTTCCTTCTGTGTTGTTCAATGGTTTGTTAAAGCAGGATTTTCTTGGAGCACTTTCTATGAAAACAGTTAGGTTCATTGGCATTTAGTCTTTGAAAAATTTCCATTTCCTTTTCCATTCTCTCTAGCTGTTGTGCCCCAAACCCAGGGTAACATGGAGTGTAGTGGAATAACTCATAGAACTTCTGTACTCTTGGACACACAAACATTTGGAGGAGTAGAATGAATCCACAGTAGGGTTTGAACTTAGATCATCCAGATTGCTACCTGATGTACCTCCTTTTGAATTATGGTATAAATTGTTACTGATAGATTGATACTGGTATCTGCATATAATAGTCTGGAGACTTGAGCTGCATTTCTTTAAAAATTGTAGTTGTTATGGTAGTTAAATGATTGGTCTTGTCTTGGTTGCTGGTTACTATGGCTACTGTGCTTAAACAACTTATGTTTGTTATGTCAATTGCTAGCTATTTCTTTTCTATACAATTACCACAGCATTGTTATGTCAATTGCTATTTCTTTTCTATACAATTACCACAGCATTTTCTGTTTGTTTTTTCACGCTGGCTGTTGGTGAACTTGCTCCATAGATGAAGAATTCTTTAGCTATTAATATAAATTTTATGTTGTGTATATAGTCACACTCTTGAAAATAAATAAAATTTACTAGCCTACAAGTTCTCTTATTGACACATGCTACAGGTGTATCGGAGTGGGGCTCATTGGGACAGTCCTCTCTCCTGGGCAGTCTGGGCCTTGTACTCCCCATCACAGCTCTCCCCCCCACCCCATGTGTTCTTTTCCCTTATCTAAGTGTCTCTTTGTCCTCATCCCCAGTCTTTCTTCTTTGGATCCTTCTTCTCCCCAGCTACTCTGTGGCTCACATTCTCTTTTCCTTTATCTCCTTTCCCTGCGTGTCCTCCTCCTGCCACAAAGTCACTCTGCAGAACCAGCAAGCAGGGGAAGTTCTTTTAGGTCCATTGGCTGGTGCCTTCCGGAGCTTTAGGATTGAAGGGGTGGCTGCTTCTACTTCTCTAACTCTTCAGCCTCTACCCTCCTTATATTCAAGGTAGGGGTCTGGGATTTTAAGGGCCCCTCCTGCGGCTGCTCCGTCTTCTTGCTTTGTTTTCCCTCCCTTTGCCAGGTCTCCTCCACCCTCATATCTTCCATTTTCCAGCCCCTTGAGGTTCCTCTTGCTGGGTACCAGGCTCAAGTGAAAGCATTGGTTGGAAGAGGGGAGGAGCTACCGCATCCGTACATCAGCCTCTGAACAGAGACTGGATATGATTTTCATTTCCCACTGAAAAATGTGCAGGCAGACAGGTGGCTGAGCTACAAATAGCTGGATGAAGAGCTTCTGCCTTGCAACCAGCCACTGGTGACACTGTTTCTGAACACAGAAATAGGCACATAAGATGTAGCAAAGAGGTAGAAAACGGCAAAATGGAGGCCCAAAGCTTGCAGGGAGCAGCTGGAGACTGGTTTTTCAGCACACAGTGCAGCATGTTGAGGTTCAAGCGCAACTTGGTCGAAACCAGGTTTATTATTTCCCCTCCTTAACCCTTTTCTGTCTTCACTTTTTCACATTACTATGGACAAGACCGCCATCCTTCCTGCCATTCAGACCTGCACGCCTTAGCATGTCTTCTGTCTCTCCTTCCAGTACATTCATATGTTAACAGATCTTGTGCTTTCTTCTCTACAAATTTTCTGAAGTCTGATCCCAGCAGCTAATAACTTCTTCACACCTCATTTATAATCCTTCTTGGTTCTTGTAATCTCATCCTCTCTGATACCCATCTTGCTTTAATTCAGTCATTCCAAAAGCCTGATGCAAAGATTGTCTTGCTTGCATGTGATTTCCTCTTCAAATTCTTCTACTGATTCTCACTTTGCCTCCTGTATTAAATTTAAACTTTCTCATTCTCTCCCTGCACAGTAACACTCCATGCCTCATTTAATTGATTTTATCATTCCCTGATGTGCTCTTCACTCACCCAGCCTCTTGGCCTTTTTCATAGAATCATAGAATATCAGGGTTGGAAGGGACCTCAGGAGGTCATCTAGTCCAACCCCCTGCTCAAAGCAGGACCAATCCCCAATTAAATCATCCCAGCCAGGGCTTTGTCAAGCCTGACCTTAAAAATATCTAAGGAAGGAGATTCCACCACCTTCCTAGGTAACGCATTCCAGTGTTTCACCACCCTCCTAGTGAAAAAGTTTTTCCTAATATCCAACCTAAACCTCCCCCACTGCAACTTGAGACCATTACTCCTTGTTCTGTCATCTGGTAGCACTGAGAACAGTCTAGATCCATCCTCTTTGGAACCCCCTTTCAGGTAGTTGAAAGCAGCTATCAAATCCCCCCTCATTCTTCTCTTCCGCAGACTAAACATCCCCAGTTCCCTCAGCCTCTCCTCATAAGTCACGTGTTCCAGAACCCTAATCATTTTTGTTGCCCTCCGCTGGACTCTTTCCAATTTTTCCACATCCTTCTTGTAGTGTGGGGCCCGAAACTGGACGCAGTACTCCAGATGAGGCCTCACCAATGTCGAATAGAGGGGAATGATCATGTCCCTTGATTTGCTGGCAATGCCCCTACTTATACAGCCCAAAATGCCATTGGCCTTCTTGGCAACAAGGGCACGCTGTTGACTCATATCCAGCTTCTCGTCCACTGTAACCCCTAGGTCCTTTTCTGCAGAACTGCTGCCGAGCCATTCGGTCCCTAGTCTGTAGCGGTGCATTGGATTCTTCCGTCCTAAGTGCAGGACTCTGCACTTGTCCTTGTTGAACCTCATCAGATTTTTTTTGGCCCAATCCTCCAATTTGTCCAGGTCCCTCTGTATCCTATCCCTACCCTCCAGTGTATCTACCTCTCCTCCCAGTTTAGTGTCATCTGCAAACTTGCTGAGGGTGCAATCCACACCATCTTCCAGATCATTTATGAAGATATTGACAAAACTGGCCCCAGGACCGACCCTTAGAGCACTCCACTTGATACTGGCTGCCAACTAGACATGGAGCCATTGATCACTACCCGTTGAGCCCGACAATCTAGCCAGCTTTCTATCCACCTTATAGTCCATTCATCCAGCCCATACTTCTTTAACTTGCTGGCAAGAATACTGTGGGAGACAGTGTCAAAAGCTTTACTAAAGTCAAGGAACAATACGTCCACTGCTTTCCCTTCATCCACAGAGCCAGTTCTCTCGTCATAGAAGGCAATTAGATTAGTCAAGCATTACTGGCCCTTGGTGAATCCATGCTGACTGTTCCTGATCACTTTCCTCTCCTTTAAGTGCTTCAGAATTGATTCCTTGAGGACCTGCTCCATGATTTTTCCAGGGACTGAGGTGAGGCTGACTGGCCTGTAGTTCCCAGGATCCTCCTCCTTCCCTTTTTTAAAGATGGGCACTACATTAGCCTTTTTCCAGTCGTCCGGGACTTCCCCTGATCGCCATGAGTTTTCAAAATAATGGCCAATGGCCCTGCAATCATATCTGCCAACTCCTGTAGCACTCTTGGATGCAGCGCATCCAGCCCCATGGACTTGTGCACATCCAGCTTTTCTAAATAGTCCCGAACCACTTCTTTCTCCACGGAAGGCTGGCCACCTCCTCCCCATGCTGTGCTGCCCAGTGCAGCAGTCTGGGAGCTGACCTTGTTTGTGAAGACTGAGGCAAAAAAAGCATCGTGTACATTAGCTTTTTCCACATCCTCTGTCACTAGGTTGCCTCCCTCATTCAGTAAGGGGCCCACACTTTGGTGTCTTTCCCTCAGTAGGAGCGGGAACTGCAAATCTGTCATCCTCAAGAATGAAGCTCATGAGAGCAGGAGACAAGTCTTTCTCAGCTACAGGGCCAAGACTGTGGAACTACCTCCCAGAGGGGAAGAGTGACTGCATTTCTGTCTACTTTCAGAGAGAAATGCAAAACTCACTACTTAGGCCTGCCTTTCCTACAGCAACAATAACTGAAAAGATGATAGTCAAATGCATGCACCAGCTACCACCAGGGGAATCTAGAGCACATGAAGGATTTATTCTATTTTGTGCAAATAAAACACTTGGGTGCCTCCAATCTGAGCGTGAAATAAAATCTTAAATACTGTAGCTCACAACCACCCTGGGTCGGGGGCATGCACTCATTCTTTTAACCCTTTTCATATGCTATCATTGCATTGAGTACTGTAACATATAGGGCTTTAGGAGCAAACTGTAAAGAATTCTAATAACTGTAATTAATATCAATTTGTGTGGCCAGTGGTGCTGCCTCCTTACTTATCCAGCTGGATAAAAATTTATTCTCTGACCTCTCTTTTTAGCAAAAGTTTTTTCCAAAAAGGGGCTTGCTACTCAAAGCTTGCCAAGTATAACAACTCTTTGGATGCTACCGAGATTGGCTTCTTTTGTGCTTGCTTCTAAAATGCACCATTTTAAATAGAAATGTTCCAAAAGTAGATAACTCAGTTTTACTCAGGTATTCTTACCTGTTTGTTCAAATGTGTCCAAGTCCATAGATGTAGTCGAGAAGTATGTCCCCACTTTTCTGATTGCAATTTACTGACATGTTTCCATAAATTTAAAAATTTAGGCTCTTAATTCATTAAAATATTATTCTAAACCTTATTCATGGAAACTGACAAACCCATAAGTATAGAAGCACTAGTGGGTACTACTATAGTACATAGAAAATATTCTAAATTAGTAGCCGGTTGTCACAATTACCAGGATTACTGCACCTCTACCTCTCCTGGTTTCTCTACATATGTCTAGGTTACCAGGTGTCTAGCCATCTACCACATGGGGCTCCTGGTAGGTGTAAGACTCCACTAGACACCCAAAAACCTCTGTGGTCTGGATGGCACAATCTGATCCCTTAACTCACAAACCAGTTCTCTCTCACTGCTTTGGGGAGAGTGTCTTCAAATCTTGCTCAGTCTTTGATATGCTCTTGCAGGACCCAAATAACTTTTTAGCTGTTTATAACCCTTTGATCTGTTAGCTTCCAGCATTGGCTAAACAAGGCTTGCAACTTTGCTGGAGATAGAATGTAGAATCCTCAAATCTAACAGTTTTCCCCGTTGCCTTTCAAGTGTGTTGTGGGATGTTCCTATCTGGGATCCACTGTCTTCCATTCCAGGTGACAGCCCCCATTGAATTAAAGCAATATAGGCATATAATAAACATTACACTAACCCTAATATAGCTATACAGTCTATCTCAATAACTAGGTCACATACAATATTCACAAAATTATTATATAGTAGCTCCTCATATGCCATACCAATCACTTCTTACTTTCAACAAATTGCAGGGCTTTGCCTCACGATGTTTATGGGTGATAATTGGATTTAATTTATGGCTAGGTTTTTATGGTCATTCTTTTGCTAAGTGTTTAAACCTTTCCATCATCAGATTTATTTAGGAATGTGTATTTTCTGCCTTGTACAGTGCTGTGTTTGCTGCTCATTTGTTTTAGTAGATATGTATAGGTTCCCAGCGCTTAATAAGTTAATATCTGGAATTTAGATTCGATAGAATAGTTAAGTTTGCCTTTTCCTTTTTATAGAAATATAGTTAGAGGAATCAAGAACTTCAGCATCAAATCATGCTGTAACTATCTTTCTAAAGCTGTTACCCCAGCAATTATGTTTGCAGTTAATAAGCTTTTTATACAGGATACGGATATTATCTGTATTTTTCTATTTCCTGTAACTTATTTAGTTTGTATTTTTCTGGAAAACGTGTCAGATTTGACATATAAAATTCAGTAATAGCACTGGTTTAAGAAGCACAGTGTAGGCAAGTGTTATGCACGCTTTCCTAGACAGCTCTCTTAATTCTGACCTGCAACCCCCTGGCTATTCTGCTTGTGTGCCTCTCTTGAGAAGAGACTGCCATTCATGTCAGATTTTGCGGTGGCTTTCTGACCAACCAGGATGAGACTGCAAAGTTTATTTCCATCTGTAGCTTAAGACAGAATTTGAATCCAGGTTTCCAGAGCTGAAAGGCTAATGCACTCATTCACTGAATCATTTACTGGCCCTGTATATGCACACAGCAGTTGTACACGTTTATTGCAATGTATTTTGTACTTTGTTTTTACATTTTCATTGGTAGTGTCTTACAAAATGTACTCCTCAAAGCACAATTGTAGAATCTACTTTTTTAGATTCTTCTTGGTCTTTATTTCTGTTAAAAGAACAGGTTTTGTATACAGGAAGTGAGTAGAGGTGAGTTTAAGTATCTAACCACCAACCTTCAACAACATGTAGCATCAGTCAACATCCTGACTGCCTCACGTTTCAGGATTCAGACCAGGGCACAGCCCAGAGACACATCTAGCAGCACTAAAAGATGACCTCCTTATGACCACAGACACAGGTAAAATCTCCCTGTGCATACTGCTGCATCTGTCTGCAGCCTTTGACACGCTAGTCCACAAGATGCTGCTGATGCATCTGGCTGACGTAGCAGAAGTAGATGGCCCAGCACTACAGTTACTCAAATCATTTGTCTCCAGCAGAATTCAGAGAGTGGTGGTCGGCAATTCCTCCTCCTCCTCTTTAAAGGCCCTTACCTGCAGGGTCCCCCAAGGATCCATACTATCACCTCTTCTCTTCAATATACATGAGGCCACCGGGGCAGAGAATGAAATGCTGTGGTCGCAGCTGCCAACAGGATGGGCACTCAACTATGTCTCATTCTCAACTGATGCAACCATTGCCATGGCTACGATGTCAGAATGCATACAGGAAATCAGCTCTTTGGCACAGAAGAGCTGGCTCCGACTGTACCCTGGCAAAACCCAAATGATGCTGGTTGTAAAGAGAAATGCTTTTAAGAGATAGCCAAGATATTGTCTCCCTCATTTGTCAAAGTGGTGCCGTGCCTCAAAGTCCTGTTTGACTGCACACTGAGCTTGGATGACTGGGAAGCAGCAGTTCCCCAAAATGCCTTTTTTCACCTCCAACTTGCTAGGAAAAGTCATCCCTTCTTCCTGGACAAGGACCTGGCCACAGTGGTCCATGCATTTGTCACCGCTGATCTGGATTACTGTAACTCACCATTTGAGTGTGAAGATGATGGACAGACTCCAAAGGTGCTGCAGAATGTGGCTGCCTACCTTCTCCATGGCTTAGGCCACTGTGAGAATATCAGGTCCATGCTCAAATCCCTTCACTGGCTCCCAGCCAATTTAAAGGCCTTGGTCCTAAGTTTCAAAGTAATCAATGGATCAAACCCCAGCTACATCAAAGACCGAATGTCAACCTATGAATCTATGTGACAGTTGCATTCGTCTGGTGCAACACCAATTCATAACCCAGGATGAAGCATGTGAGCACTAGAGACAAAGCATTCTTATTCAAAGGGATATGGCTATGTAATGAACTTCCAGAGGAGATCAGGCAAATTCAGTCTGACCATTTTTAGGAATTACTGCAAAACTTTCCTGTTTCAAAAAGTATTTTAACATAAGAATGACAATCACATCAGTGACACTTCCTTGTACTCTAAACCTCTACAGGCTTAAAGTACAAAAAAATCAAAACCAAGATCCTACCCCAAGCAAAGTTTTGACCCTGAAATGGGAGAAGTGCCAGAGACTCCATGAAGTTCACCAGAAACTTTTTGCTATTGTTATTCATGGAAGGTACTCAGATACCATGGTGGGTGGCAGTATAAAATTTTTAGCTCGAGTTAATGACACTATTTTTACATCTGTCTTAAAACAAAAAATATTAAAACTTTCACTCTATAGCAAAGCCTATAGTCTCTTTTTTTTCCCCACCCGGGATTATTACCCTCTCCTTGAATGAGGTAGTAGTAAAATTCAAAATTTGTATGAAGTTTTATCAGAAAGGAAATATTTGAGACATTACTTTTAGCACATTAGAGGCCTTAATTTAAAAAGAAAAAACTTACATAAAACCAGTGGGACAATCAGAATATCTGGCCCTGCACAAAATATCTCCTATTGTGTAGATTATGAGTACTGGGCAGATTGTGTGTTATTTAAAAAATGAAATGCAAAAGCTGTTTCCTTTTTTCCATCTCTCACTATGTGGTTACGTCTTTAGAAAAGGTGTAGAGGTCAGATATTAGGAGGTGTTTCCTGTTTGTGCAAACAGATGGCAAGTTGGCATTAACTCAGGCACATGCATTGCCTTATCAAAATATCTGAGTGCTTACAGAGCTTTCAAGAAAACTTCTAAAACACATTTTCTTTCTCTATCTAAGTGAATAGGATTGACAGATGTTTAATTGCTATTTAGTTGACAATTAGTAGCTGCCCAAAATATAACTTTTTTTATTTTGCAAACACTGAGTAAAATGCACTTTTGTGCTTTTTTTGTTGTGTGTCTGATCTGAGTAACTAGGTTCATTACTATAAATTACTCTACCTGAGTCTATACAAAAAGGAGTGTATGTCTTTTATGTGCTATGTGCATTGTCTTGTATACCGCAGAAAGATGAGATACCAGGAAAGTGGTTTAACTAGTTCACAACTTGATTAAGTAACATATCTGGGAACTATCCAGCAATGACTTGTCCTGTGCAGATCATCCTTCATTTGTAACCTGTACCACCTTGCGGAGAGATGTTGTGAGCCCCTCATCCCATTAATATGCTCCCAGAACTGTTGCTGGGACCCCACCACTCTCCTGTGACAATCGAGAGGGTTGTCTCCTTGCCGTTCCAGCCATTTGGAGCCCCAAACCCATTCCCCACCTTCTCTAGGAGATGCCTTTTCCTAATCTGCTTCCAATTCCGGTTTATCAGGGAACAGGTCCCCCAATTGAAAGAGTACCTGCACTGGGCACCTGCCAAGTTGTGATAAAATAAATTTCACAACCTGATATATCCACTGGGTCCCTGGGGTGCTGAGAGAAAGGAAAAAACCAACCCACACTGCCCAGGTCAATCTGGCAGTGAGAAAAAAATTCCTTCCCAGCCCCCAAAGGGTAACTAGCACGATGCTCACAGCAAGGCCCCCAAACCCGCCCCTATTCTAATCCCAGTGGGCAGAAGGAGGAGCTTTCATTCCTAGTGAGGAATGGTGCCCTGGGCATGAAGAAGGGTTCATAAGACCTCCCCTTGTTTGTGGAGCCGTTAGACTTTTGCTGCATCTCTCTATCCAACCAATCAGCCAAGGAGCTCCCCTCCTCAAACCTGTGAGGAGGCTGAGTGCCATGAGCAGGGTGTGTGCATTCCTTAAAGTGTCCAAGCGTTTACTTTCCCCTGCTGGCCTAGACAAAACCTCTCCCAGCTACGAGACTGTGGTGGGGAAGGCACTGTCAGCAACTTGATCATTTCTGCCCTAACATTGATTTTTTAATGGTAATGCAACTTAATTGTCTTCTCTGCTGTGGCCTAAGAAGCAAGCTCTTACTTTAAAACAGTTTCTAAATAATGCAGGTCAACCCTAAGAGAGAGGGGGTGGCTCCTGACATGGGGAATAGACCTTCTACAGCTCCTCTCTTCATAGCATCCAATTCTAGGAACCAGTGTTTGAAAGCTGATGGTGACATCCTGCCTACTCACTGTGACAAACTTTCTGCTGCTTTGAGACCCAGATTGGAAAAAAAGCCATCCCACGACTCTTGGAGGAATAGGGTGCACAAGTAGGGAGGTCAAAGGGAAAGTTTCCTTCCTTCCAGTAATTCTTTCATGACTTCCATCCACTGATAAAGTAGAGCACTAAAACCGGAGCTAAGAAAAGAGGCACAAGCTGGTAGTCCCATCTCCCCCGTAGAAAACACGAGCAGCAGCCGCTTTCGAGAACCATGAATGGGGAAAGGCAGGGGGAGATTTCACATACATCTTCCTAGGGACAGTCTTGAGATCACCATTGTCCAAGATACCTGGAGATCTCAAAAAGTTGTTGGGATTGACTCTGGGTGTGAGCGGTGTGGCACGGTTAGAATTGCCTGGTCTGAAACCTCTTACGTTCTCCCTTATTTATCATTAAATTTGAATTTAGTTCACATAATAAACAGCCAATTCACAAGCTCTGCTTGGATGTCACCAGACAGCTTGGAACAGATGTCACTGTCAATGAGAGTGGCGGAGAGGCCAATTGCAAATCTGCAATGAAATATGCTCCTTTTGCATAGAAATTATGTGCTAATAATAGATGACCCTTTAAAAGATGAGATGCTCCATTCAGTCAGGTCAGTCGACCATAGTGCAGATATTCCTCTGAAGTGTACCTGGATATTTGCATATTAAGTATGTTAGGGAACATAAAATACACTGCAATTTAACATTTGCCATAAAACTGTGTATGAATGCAGGGGGAGGGTCTGAAAATGATTTCCTGTAAGGCAAGGCTTGGCAGTAGTCTTTTTTTTTTTCCTCCCCTTTTTGTCTATTTTTAAAAACTGGCATATGTGGGATTACTTGACTTCATGATGATTTTTCCATCCTACCTGCTCTGGGGCTGGATTTAGTTAAATTCTCAGCTTTTTATATCGTGCTAAACCTTAAACACTTTCCAGATTTGCCTGATCGTATTATTGCTGCATTTATGATATTCCCTATAATTAATAAAGAATACTGGGGTAATGGCACCTAGATCCAAAGGCCAGTGAAATGATTTAAAGGCAATTTAAAGCTGTGAAAAATTACTTATCTGATCTGATGTAGGTATTTCTAGGAAATGTGTCACTGTGGTATCTGCTTGAATCTGTTCTTACTACATTATCTGCATCCGTAGTTTAGTAAGATGTCTGTTGCTAAAGTGATGCTCTAAATAGTTAGTACAGAAACTGCTTTTTTAAAGATTGAAAACACTTTGTTTTTGTGTGTTGCGGGTGCCAAAGAGAAGGCTCATTTCTGAGAGATAGGGTGTCCCTTTGCAGTGTCAGTTGACAAATAACATGAACTTATGAAGATTTTGTAGACCAAATAGAATAAATAAGTAATTAACGATGCTATAGGTTCAGTTGGAAAGGCAGCTACACTTATTTCAGTTGTCAGATAGACCAGTACATTTATAAATTAGCACATTTTTTGACTGTCTGAAGCCTTATGATTTCCAATTCATAGAATAAAAATGTCGTAACATAGACAACCTTCTTCAATACATCAATTTTTCTTGGAATACATTGTTAAATACACCAATGTCTTTTTGTCCCTTGATCGTTTAAAGGAAATAAATACAAGCAAAACTGCATTAATGCAACATTCTGGTTAGATTTTAAGTTAATTGCCCCAGCCCAAGGAAGCTTAAAGGAAAAAGCAGAGCTGAAAAAAAAATAACTCTTTTTTTAAGAGGAAGGTCTTCTGAGAAAGAGTTCTAGGCCCAAAATAGAGCAGCTGCAGGAAGGAAGCCCAGATCCCATACAAACTGAAAGGAAGAAGGACTCCTTTCCACAATAGTGAGAGAGAAGAGGGAGGGAGACACGGGGAGTGAGGGTGAACAAGCTGCCTTATAGACACACAAGCATCAGGAAAAAACACATAAAACAGAGAGATTGTAAAGGAACAGATGTTTTTTTTCATGGGCAGTGGTTCTAATATTACCCATAATCTGTCAAAAAAAACTTTGGTGATACATCACTGTTACCTCTGGGCAATTATGTAAATAACACTTGACGTTACTGTATGTATTCGTTATACTGTAAAAAGTAAGCCCCTTACCATTCTTTTTCTGTGGTTTGGTTACATTTACATTTTAAATTAAATTTCTGTTTTTGTAACACACTTTGTACAAAATGCATTTACTTTGGAACAATGCCAAAATGTGAAACATGATATTTAATAGAGTAAATCTAGGCAAGGAGGAGAATCTTTTCAAAGTCATTTCAACTGTATTAGATTCATACAGGCACTTAGATAGTACAGTGATGGCTGTAGAAAACTTTTACATGGCAACTGTATCATAGACATTCTCAGTAGGCCTTATCCTGAGTTTACCTCTGTGATTTTGTTGGTGCCCTGAGAAATCCGCTCATTGCCTCCTCCTTAATCTCCTGCATTTTTTGCCTTTCCCATCTGTCATAAATATAAAGGGAAGGGTAAACCCCTTTGAAATCCCTCCTGGCCAGGGGAAAGCTCTTCTCACCTGTAAAGGGTTAAGAAGCTAAAGGTAACCTCGCTGGCACCTGACCAAAATGACCAATGAGGAGACAAGATACTTTCAAAAGCTGGGAGGAGGGAGAGAAACAAAGGGTCTGTGTGTCTGTCTATATTCTGTCTTGGCTGGGGATAGACCAGGAATGGAGTCTTAGAACTTTTAGTAAGTAATCTAGCTAGGTATGTGTTAGATTATGATTTCTTTAAATGGCTGAGAAAAGAACTGTGCTGAATAGAATAACTATTTCTGTCTGTGTATCTTTTTTGTAACTTAAGGTTTTGCCTAGAGGGGTTCTCTATGTTTTGAATCTAATTATCCTGTAAGGTATCTACCATCCTGATTTTACAGGGGGGATTTCTTTATTTCTATTTACTTCTATTTTTATTAAAAGTCTTCTTGTAAGAAAACTGAATGCTTTTTCATTGTTCTCAGATCCAAGGGTTTGGGTCTGTGGTCACCTATGCAAATTGGTGAGGCTTTTTATCCAACATTTCCCAGGAAAGGGGGGGTGCAAGTGTTGGGAGGATTGTTCATTGTTCTTAAGATCCAAGGGTCTGGGTCTGTAGTCACCTAGGCAAATTGGTGAGGCTTTTTACCAAACCTTGTCCAGGAAGTGGGGTGCAAGGTTTTGGGAAGTATTTTGGGGGGAAAGACGCATCCAAACAGCCCTTCCCCAGTAACCAGTATTAGTTTGGTGGTGGTAGCGGCCAATCCAAGGACAAAGGGTGGAATATTTTGTACCTTGGGGAAGTTTTGACCTAAGCTGGTAAAGATAAGCTTAGGAGGTTTTTCATGCAGGTCCCCACATCTGTACCCTAGAGTTCAGAGTGGGGGAGGAACCTTGACAGAAAACTTTTACATGGCAACTGTATCATAGACATTCTCAGTAGGCTTTATCCTGAGTTTACTTCTGTGATTTTGTTGGTGCCCTGAGAAATCCACTCATTGCCTCCTCCTTAATCTCCTGCATTTTTTGCCTTTCCCATCTGTGATGATCTATGTTTCAGCCACTATCCTTCTGCCCAAGGAGAACTAGACTTCAGAGTTATCGATTCCAACCTTTAATCGGTGAGCAGAGCTGCTGTTAAGTAATACAAAGTGCTCACACATCTTGACGTTATGGGCTTGATCCTGCAGTCAGTGCATGGAACTCCTGTCAGCTACACAGAGCAAGTGAAAGATCAGGTTTTATGTCTGTTGCAACAGAAGCAGTCAAACCTCTGTTTACTTGGGGAACAAGAGACCAGAACTCAGAGTTGCTCTCTTTCATGGTGGTGGGCTGCAGCTCCTTCAACACATATGGAACACTAACATGAGCCTTAAACAGGAAATAAATACAACAGATAGCTCCTATTTGTTAGTATATGTTTCCTTAATGTAGCAGAAACATTTTGATTAATTAGTAAAGCAAGAAAATATACCCTTTTGAGTACTGTAATTATTAAAGACTATGATATTATAGAAGTTGTTGTTTGAAATAAACATTTTATTCAATACAATTGATACAAAACTGTCAGTTTTTTATATCCTTTTTGGGTTAAAGGACTAATAATAATAAATATCTGGTTTCAGGGCAGGGTGATTAACTGGAATCGACTCTTTCCTCCTTTACGTCGTAGACATCATGCAAATTATCAAGATAATCGCCAGTCTGAGCAAGAGGCACCTCCACCTGCTGAGGTTTCTGAGGAACAGGTAAATATTTTTGTATTTTAAAACATAATTTAAATGGATGAGGGGTTGGCTACATGTACCATTTATCATAATCTGTAACATTATACTGTGGTAACCCTCTATACAGTTAATATGTTGGTAGCTCAAACGAGAATACTAAATGACAGTTACAACATAAAGACAGATTGAACTAATGCAATTGCGTTTATGGGATTAGAGCTGCAAATTTATTTTAGAATTTCTGGCTTTGTATATAGCTTTTTTTAAAAAACAACCAGCTAGTTTTACTATTCAAATATGGTAAACAAATGGAGAATGGCAATTGGTTCGCATTATTCATGTTGAATATGGGTGGAGCTATTATTAGGGAAGTTTTGATTCTCCTTCATTGAGCTTGCCCTCTAAAATTTCCACACGCCGTCATGTATACACATCAAGCCACATAACACAAATAAAAATTTTATGCCAGCTGTGAATGGCTACACATGTGCAGTATAAAACTCAGTAAATACAGTTCTGTTTCATTAAAATAAGACAGGAATTGCTATGTTCTTGGAGTGCTTGTTTATGTCCATTCCAATTAGGTGTGCGTGTGTCACGTGCACAGACTTTGGAAACTTTTTCCCTTAGCTGCTCCCATCGGGATGGTGGGAGTCCCCTAGAGTGGCGCCCTTATGGCATTGTATATAGTACCCTGCTGGCCCAACCCCCCTTCAGTTCCTTCTTACCGTCCCTGACGGCGCTGGAACTTTCTCTCTCTCACTTGCGAGTTATCCCTTAGCTAATTTGGTTTTTCTAGTTAGAGTTGTTCTTAGATAGTCATCAAGTTAGTTAGATACAGTTTGTAGTTTTAGGTGTCTGGGAGTTAGTTCCAGCACCAGCCTTGGGCTGCAGGGAATGCCGCAAGCCCAGGATTTAAAAGCTTGCGCCACTTGCCACACGTCTATGCCTAACAGCGACCCCCACGACTCCTGTCTCTGGTGTCTGGGAGTGGTGCATCAGGCTGAGCACTGCAAAATCTGCAAGGCCTTCAAGCCACACACTAAGAGACTTTCATCTTAAGCAGCTGCTCATGGAGGCCGCGCTGCAACCAGTGGGCCCAGACCACCTGGTACCAGGCCCGGGTTCCTTGGTCAGAGGTGTCCTGGCATCGATGCGTGATCTGGCACCGCAAATCACCGGCACCAAGGCATGCCAACCAACCGCTCAACCTCTCCAGCACCGGCTAAGTGTCATAAGGAGGGGGAAAGAGGGCACTCCCCTCAAAGAGCAACCAAAATGCTTAGAGAGGCTCCTGGCATGCAAAAACAGGATGCAGGCCCCCACCAGGAACGGGCACCATCGACTCTGGCACCACAAGCCCCGTTGAATCTGGTGCCCAGCGACTTCAGTGCCAATGAGTGGCTGGAGGAGGTCCTGGAACACCCCTCCATTCCTGATACATTTGAGGCAGCGAAGAACGTCATCGAGCTGTCGGCGCCAAATCCCCTCCCATGCAGGGAGAAGCCTCCAGCACCACCCAGGCAGGTGCCGTCCAGAGGGAAACCAGCAATGGTGTGCCACTCAAGGTCACCGATACAGCACTGCTCACAGCACCGTTCCCGTTCAAGCTCGGCGTAACGCCACTCCCCGGCACCCACGACCCAACGCAACGTTACAGCACTGGAGGCCGACGTACCCACGGCACCCTCGTCAGCGACTAGGCACCGTTCCATGATGCCAGCAGTCGCCCAGCACCGGAGCACAGTGCCAACTACCTCCCCAGCACCACATGAGAGACCTCGGTCCTGGGACACCTTGTACTGTTTGCGGTCCCGATCATCTTGGCACCAGTCCCCAACTCACACCTCATGGCATCCTGTGGCTGCTCAAGGATCGGCACTGCCTTGGTCCTCTCTGTCAGCATCCTCCGGCTCCGAAGCCAACTCCAGTCGCTCTAATTACATCAGGCACCAGACCGTGAGCAGCAGAGAGTCCCACACAGTGTGGCAGCCACAGTGGCCACCTCCAGGACAGTGGCCTTTCTGGACCCCATGGGCCTATCATCAACAACAGGGCACTCTTTCTAGAGCGTCTAGGTCTGGGCACTCTACGCGACGCCACTCTAGGTCACCATATAGGCACACCTTGAGGGTGAGAGAGGCCACACTCTCTAGACCGCCCTCGGATCCCCAAGAGCAGCTGACAGTGACAGGTCCAGTGCTCGCGCTGTTACCAAGACAGGCAACATCTCAGGAGGTGGCAGCCTCGTTGGGCCCTGACGCAGCCCAGGACCATGAGGACTTACAGGAAGGTCAGGACAAGAGCAACCAACAGCAGCTCACGTCCTCCTCTTCCCCAGATGAAGCGGTGGCGGGTACATCAGTTTCAGGACCGCCACTGATCAACCATAGGGCCCACCAAGAGCTTCTCCGCAGGATTGCCCTCAACATGGGCCTCCAGGTGGAGGAAACTGTCGAGCAGGAGGATCCGATGGTGGACATCCTGGCTCCTGGAGGTCCCTCCAGAGTTGCGCTCCCTCTGATAAAGACCATACAGAGCAACTACAATACAATCTGGCAAACCCCGGCCTCCATCACACCAACGGCTAGGGGGGTGGAAAGAAAATACTTCGCCCCATCCAAGGGCTACGAGTTCTTGTTCTGCCACCCTACTCCTACCCCTACTCTGACTTTGCGGCCAGAACCATAGCCTCAGGAGTGGTCATGCGGTGTTCAGCGTGGTTACAGGTGTCTGGCCTCCCCCCAAGATCCAAAACACCCTGCAAGACCTACCCTTGGAGGGCTTGGGCCTCTTTTCGGAGCAAACTGACTCCAGGCTACACAGCCTTAAGGATTCTAGGGCCACACTGAAATCTCTAGGGATGCATACACCAGCAAACCAGAGGAAGCCCTTCAGGCCCCAGCCTCTGCAGCAGAGGCAGTACCAACCTCACCCCAGGCACAACCCATGTCACAGACAGGACAGAAATACTAGGTGTAGGCTGTCAAATAACATGCCTGACCAAGACCAGAATAAACCCCAGCCAGGGAACAAGCAAGGGTTTTGAAGGCACACTCGAGGACAGCCTACCAACCCAGTTCCAGGATCTATTCCCCTGGTTTTTAAACCGGCTATCCCACTTCTACCGTGCATGGTCCTGTATAACATCGGACCGCTCAGTCCTACGCACGATACAGGTGGAATACTCCCTCCAGTTCTCCTCCTTCCCCGTCCCTCTTCAGGGACCTCTCTCACAAGCAACTTACTTATGCAGGAGGTCTGTTCACTCCTCGAGATGGGGCAGTGGAGAAGGTTCCCCATGATCTAAGGGAAAAGGGATTTTACTCCCGTTACTTCCTAATTCCCAAGGCAAAGGGGGGTCTCCGACCCATTCTTGACCTTCACAGACTCAACAAATTTATGGTCAAGCTCCGGTTCCACATGGTCTCCCTAAGCACTATCATCCCGTCACTGGATCCAGGAGATTGGTACGCTGACCTCAACATGAAGGATGCCTATTTCCACATTGCCATCCATCCGGCACACAGATGCTTCCTCCGGTTTGTAATAAACCAAGAGCACTACCTGTTCACGGTGCTCCCGTTCAGTCTGTCCTTAGCCCCCCGCGTGTTCACCAACTGCATGGCGGTGGTGGTGGCCTTCCTGCGAAAAAGGCAAATTTGAGTGTACCTGTACCTCGACAACTGGCTACTGACAGGACGATACACGGACCAGGTACAGTCCCAAGTGACAATTGTCACCTTTCGCAGACTGGGGCTCCTCCTCAACATAAACAAGTGATCACTCATACCTACCCAAAGGATAGCGTTCAGAGGAGCGGTCCTGGATTCAGTACAGGTGAAAGCGAGCCTTCCAGAGCCCAGATTTCAAGCCATAGAGCAAATTGTCAGGACAATGTTACAATACCCCACCACGACTGTCAGGAATTAGCTAATAGCACATATGGCAGCCTGTACATCCATGGTCAAGCATGCCAGACTGAGGTTCAGGCCCATATGGGCATGGCTCGCAGCATGTTACTGCCTGTCCTCAGACCCCCCCGAACCTGATAGTAACAATACCGGGCAGGTCCGAGAGTCCCTGTGTTGGTGGCTGGACTGACCAGTAGTCTGTGCAGAAGTCCCCTTTGCTGTGCCCCCTCCTTCTCTGACGCTAATAACGGACACATCGGATCTGGGCTGGGATGCACACTTAGGGGATCTGAGAACACAGCGTCTGTGGTCGCAAGACGAGATACCCGTCCGTATCAACCTGAAGGAGCTTGGAGCGGTTCGTCTGGCCTGTCAAACCTTTCACACCACTTTGCAAGGTCACAGCGTGAGAGTCCTGACAGACAACACCACTGCCATGTTCTACATAAACAAAAAGGGCGGAGCTCGCTCCTCACCCCTCTGCCATGAGACCCTTCTCCTCTGGGACTTCTGTATATCCCAGTCCATTCAGCTGGAAGCATCCTACCACCCCGGGGTACAGAACAAGCTGGCAGATCACCTCAGCAGCTCCTATGAGGCTCACGAGTGGTCAGTCAGATCAGACATCATACAGTCAGTTTTCCAAATGTGGTGTTATCCCCAAGTAGATCTCTTTGCCACCAAAGACAACAGACAGTGCCCTCAGTTCTGCTCATTTCAAAACCACAGCCTGGGTTCAATTTCTGATGTGTTCTTAATACTGTGGGGCGAGGGGCTGAAGTATGCCTTCCCTACAATCCTGCTGGTCCACCAGGTCCTGCTCAAAATTCTCAGGGAGAGGGTGATGGTAATCATGATTGCCTCGTCTTGGCTGTGGCAGCATTGGTACATGACTCTCCTAGAGCTGTCTGAAGACGCACCGATAGTCCTGCCCCTCTACCCAGATCTGATCACACAGGACCATGGGTGCCTTCTCCACCCGAACCTACAGTCTCTGCACATCATGGCTTGGAAACTCCATGGCTAAATCCCATGGAGAGCCAGTGCTCTCAGCCAGTGAGACAGATTCTCCTTGGTAATAGGAAACCTTCTACCAGGGCAACATATCTGGCAAAGTGGAAAAAGTTCTCCTGCTGGTGTGAACCCAAACGTATTCCACCGCTCCAGGTTTCTATCCCGATTTGTTCTGGACTACCTGCTACACCTCAAGCAACAAGGCTTGTCTCTTTCATGTATCAGAGTGCACCTGGCAGCTATCTCAGCTTTCCATCCAAGGGAATCTGGGCATTCGGTGCTCTCAAATCCCATGGTGGTGCGCTTCCTTAAGGGACTGGAGGGTGTACCCATATTCTCGTCTTCCAGTCCCAACCTGGAATCTGAACCTGGTCCTCTCCAAACTCATGAGCCCATCATTCGAACCCCTGGCCACTTGTTTCCTCCTCTACCTTTCATGGAAGGTAGCGTTCCTGGTGGCCATTACGTCGGAAAGGAGGGTCTCTGAGCTGAGAGCTCTCACCTCTGAACCCCCTTACATGGTGTTTCATAAGGACAAGGTGCAGCTTAGACTCCATCCTAAATTCCTCCCCAAACTAGTCTCCCAATTCCACATGGGACAGGATATTTGTCTGCCAGTGTTCTTTCCAAAGCCCCATACAAGCCCATAGCACCACAGCTTACACGTGCTGGATGTTCGAAGAGCCTTCACATTCTACATAGAGTGCACGAGATCTTTCCACACATCAACCCAATTGTTCGTGGCCATAGCCAGTAGAATGACGGGCCTTCCAATTTCTGTGCAACGCATATCGCCCTGGATCACAGACTGCATTCGCATGTGCTATGAGTTGGCCAAGGTCCCAGCCCCAGCAATCATGGCCCATTTGACCAGAGCGCAAGCGTCTTCGACTGCCTTTCTGGTGCAGGCCCCATCCATGAGATCTGCAAGGCAGCTACCTGGTCTTCAGTGCATACATTCACAGCCCATTATGCCATCAACCAGCAGGCCAGAGATGATGCAGCAGTTGGCAGGGCTGTCCTCCAATCAATTGTTCCATGACTCCTACCCACCTCTGATGGTAAGCCTGGAAGTCACCTAATTGCAATGGACATGAATAAGCACTTGAAGAAGAAAAGATGGTTACTTACCTCTCGTAATTGTTGTTCTTCGAGATGTGTTGTTCATGTTTACTACAATACCCATACCCCTCCCCCTCTGTCTGAGTCAACGGCAAGAAGGAACCGAAGGAGGGTTGGGCCAGTAGGGTACACACTGCCATAAGGGCGCCTCTCTAGGGGGTTCCCCTGCCCTCCTGACAGGAGCTGCTAAGGGAAAAAGTTTCCGACATCTGTGCACACAACGTGCGAACACCTAATTGGAATGGACATCAGTGGAGTAAGGGCAGGGGGTGGGAGCCGGAGTGAGGTTGGGGACTCGGGAGAGTGGGGTGGGAAGAGACAGAGAGAAGGCAAGGCTTTGGGGGAAGGAGCAAGGTAGGAGCAAGGGGCAGAGTGGGGGTGGAGCACTTCCTGGGAAAACTAAAAGTTGGTGCCTATGCCCAGAGGTCTAATGATCGTTTCCCTTTTCCTCTCAGAAAGCTTTTTCCTGGGGTGGGATGTAGTAGAGCAGTGGGTCCTCCAGCAGGGGATCACGAAGACCTGGTAAACCCCATCTAGGGTGACCAGATGCAGGGCTGGCCTTACGATGAGGCGAACTGAGGCAGCCGCCTCAGGTGCCAGACTGTCGGGGGGGGGGGGCGCCACTAGGACCCGGAGTGTAGAAAATTGTGTCTGCTGCTGGTGCATATGTATTCTCTCTGCTCTAGATGCACAGAGATGGTGGAGTGCTGTGCTGGAGGAAGGAGGGCACAAGAGGCGTAACAGGCAGGCAGGAGAAAAGGTGAGAGGGAATAACAGAAAGCGGCAGGAGCTGCAGGTAGAGAGAGAGGAGGAGGAGCCTCTTATGTACCTCTCTAGCATCCCCAGGAGCCTGGACTGATGTACCTCTCTAGCATCCCCAGGAGCCTGGACTGATTAACACTAGCTTCTCTGGGAGTTTCCTGTTTCCTGCTGCTTCCCTGAGCCCTCTTGAGGAGAACAGACAGTCAACTGAATTAGTAGGAGCCAGTTAGGGCCTTAAGACGCTGATATTTTCCCTCACTCAGGCCCTGCTACCAGCCTGCTTATTTGTCCCCTTCAATTGAGCATTGAGAGCCACTATAGCTGGCACAGAACAGCAGTCATGAGTGAAAGAAAAAAATGACCCTCTGGGGCAGCATTCAGACAAAGAAAGAAAGCAAAGGAAGCTTTTCTATCTAAGCAGGAAGGAGCTCTCCTGAGATATATAGACACAAATGTTCACGGTGAGCCTTCCGACCCCAGTGAGGATGTGAGTGGTGAGGAGATGCCTGATCTTCCAGTTAGCCAGAGTGCAGTTGTGCAGCTACTGCACCATCCACATCTCCATCTCCAATGGATGTAACCATGCACATTCCTGAAGAAAAGTGTAGATCAGAGAGAGTGTAGGTGCAAGAAACAGCTGCTGCTGAGTTTAGTTCCGTAAGTCTAGATGATCCAGGACTGTGGACCCACTTGAGCAGTAGCCTGAGGGACTTCCTTGTCCTGCATAGGCTACAGCAAGTGAAAAACTTCATGTTCCCCAAAGACAATGAAAATAGAAGTTTCCATCCAACACATTACTGGCTTGAAATCCCCAATGGTGACAAAGTGAGAGGCCATGGCTTATGTACTCAAAAACTCAGAATGCTGCATACTGTTTTTGTGGCAAACTCTTCCAGTCTAATATTCCAGCCACATTGGGTTCTATAGGAACAAAGGACTGGAAAAATCTGGCTAGAAATCTGGCATGCCATGAGAAGACAGCAAATCACCAGAGAGCATTCCATAGGTGGAAAGAGCCTGAGATGAGACTAAGGTTAAAGGCCACCATAGATGATCAGCATCAAGAGAAGATTACATCAGTCTCTTTACTGGCAAAATGTTCTGAAAAGGCTCATTGCCATTGTGAGAATGCTTGCTACCCAAAACCTAGCACTGCGCAGCACTTCAGATCAGTTGAATATGCTGATGCTATACTCCAGGAGCATCTAAGAAGAGTCGAGACACCACTGACTTCCTGAGGAAACTACAATCCATCGGTGATCTTCCTGATAACACCATCCTGGCCACTACGGATATAGAAGCCCTCTACACCAACATTCCACACAAAGATGGACTACAAGCCGTCAAGAACACTATCCCCGATAATGTCACGGCTAACCTGGTGGCTGAACTTTGTGACTTTGTCCTTACCCATAACTATTTTACATTTGGGGACAATGTATACCTTCAAATCAGCGGCACTGCTATGGGTACCCGAATGGCCCCACAGTATGCCAACATTTTTATGGCTGACTTAGAACAATGCTTCCTCAGCTCTCGTCCCCTAACGCCCTACTCTACTTGCGCTATATTGATGACATCTTCATCATCTGGACCCATGGAAAAGAAGCCTTTGAGGAATTCCACCATGATTTCAACAGTTTCCATCCCACCATCAACCTCAGCCTGGTCCAGTCCACACAAGAGATCTACTTCCTGGACACTACAGTGCTAATAAACGATGGTCACATAAACACCACCCTATACCGGAAACCTGCTGACCGCTATTCCTACCTACATGCCTCCAGCTTTCACCCTGACCACACCACACGATCCATTGTCTACAGCCAAGCTCTGCGATACAACCGCATTTGCTCCAACCCCTCAGACAGAGACAAACATCTACAAGATCTCTATCAAGCATTCTTACAACTACAGTACCCATCTGCGGAAGTGAAGAAACAGATTGATAGAGCCAGAAGAGTTCCCAGAAGTCACCTACTACAGGACAGACTCCAGCGAGAGACTGTTGAATCGGAATTCATTTGCAAATTGGATACAATTAACTTAGGCTTGAATAGAGACTGGGAGTGGCTAAGTCATTATGCAAGGTAACCTATTTCCCCTTGTTTTTTCCTATCTACCCCACCACCCCCATTCCTCAGACGTTCTTGTTAAACCCTGGATTTGTGCTGGAAATGGCCCACCTGGATTATCATACACATTGTAAGGAGAGTGATCACTTTAGATAAGCTATTACCAACAGGAAAGTGGGTTTGTGTGTGTGGAAAAAAAAAATGGGGGGGGACCTGGATTTGTGCTGGAAATGGTCCACCTTGATAGTTGTTGGGGACACTGGGGCAAGGCCACTAGGTAACTCGAGGGGATGGAAGACAACGAGTGTCGATGAAGCATATATATGTTGCAGAGTCAGACTGCCTGAAACTAAACAAGGCCAAACAGGGCAGATATGGAAGGAAAATGCTGAATAAAGCAGTTTTATGTATGGTTTAACAAATGATACAGAGAACAAGGGAACTAGCTGGGAACTGGATTGGCTGGCTATATGGATACTTAGGGCCGCTTGCTATTGGATAAGTATGCTGGAAAAAAGGATGTATAAAAGCCTGTGTAATTTCCTGCTCTGTGTGCAGGATTTGAGATCTTATTCTCCCTGTACCCTTTTGCAGCTGCAAATAAACTTTTCTGCTTCTCCACCCCGTTGTGATTATTGGGTGTAGCACACCGGGTAGCGAACCAACTCCAGCTGTTGCTTAGCCTCTCGGCACTGGGTGCCGGCAACATTATCATACACACTGTAAGGAGAGTGATCACTTTAGATAAGCTATTACCAACAGGAGAGTGGGTTTGTGTGTGTGGGAAAAAAAAGGGGGGGGGGGAAGAAAACCTGGATTTGTGCTGGAAATGGCCCAACTTGATTATCATACACATTGTAAGGAGAGTGCTCACTTTAGATAAGCTATTACCAGCAGGAGAGTGGGGTGGGGGGAGAGAAAACCTTTTGTAGTGGTAAACACCCATTTTTTCATGGTTTGTATGTATAAGAACATCTTCTGTATTTTCCACAGTATGCATCCGATGAAGTGAGCTGTAGCTCACGAAAGCTTATGCTCAAATAAATTGGTTAGTCTCTAAGGTGCCACAAGTACTCCTTTTCTTTTTGCGAATACAGACTAACATGGCTGTTACTCTGAAACCACCAAAGAAATGTACACACACCACTACCCTGGAAAAACAATTCAAAATGAGATCATACAGTTACTGGCAACAAAAGTCAAACAGAAGATTGTGGCAGATCTGAAGTCAGCAAGATATTACTCTGTTATTCTGGATTGCACTCCTGACATCAGCCATATGGAACAAATGATTTTAATGGTGCGTTTTGTAACAACAACAGAACCTAGTGAAAATGTCCCTGCAGTGGTGACTGTCAGAGAGCATTTTTGAGAATTTATTGACATTGATGATACTACAGGAGCTGGTATGACAAATGTGCTTCTTAAAAAGCTGGAAGATACGGGAATTGCGATAGCTGACATAAGAGGTCAGGTCTACGATGATGGTGCCAACATGAGAGGAAAGAACAGAGGAGTGCAGACACGGATCAGAGAGTTAAACCCTTGAGCTTTTTTTGTCCCATACAGTTCTCATTCATTGAACTTGATGGTCAGTGATGCAGCATCAGCTTCTAGTGAGGCTGTTGAATTTTTTAATGTAATTCAAAGCATCTGTGTGTTTTTCTCTGCATCAACTCATCGATGGCAAACTTTGAAGCAACATCTGGGAACATCCTCTCTGACACTGAAACCGCTGAGGGCCACAAAATGGGAAAGTCGAGTGGAGGCGATAAAGCCTATCAAACACCAAATTGGGAAGATAGATGATGCCATAGTTGCCATTATGAAGGATAATGCTATGACAGGAACTGTTTGTGGGAGAACAGTGGCAGAGGGAAATGGAATCACCAGAAACATACATAACTTCAAAATTCTGTGTGGCTTAGTGTTGTGGCATGACATGCTGTTTGAAATAAATGTTGTAAGCAAGAGACTCCATGGTGTTGACCTTGATATATCTGGAGCAATGGAACAACTGTACAAAGCAAAGTCATACCTACAGTCTTACTAGTGAGATGAGGGATTTCCAAATGTTCTGAAGAGTGCACAGAGGTTGGCAGAGGAACTTCACACTGAAGCTATTTTCCCACCCATTCAAGAATACAAGAGTCACCAAAGAAGAAGACATTTTGGTTACGAGGCATGGGATAATTCCATAAGAGACCCCAAACAACAATTCAAAGTTGAATTCTTTAACCAGGTGCTAGCTAGTGCAATACAGTCAGTTGAAGAACGTTTCGTGCAGCTCAAGGAACACAGCAGTATATTTGGGATGTTGTATAATATTCCAAAACTCCTCACTATACCTGAAAAAGACTTACACCAGCAATGCATGGACTAGAGACAGTGTTGACACATGATGACATGCACAATATTGATGCAAGTGGTTTAGGGGATGAACTGAAAGCCCTTTCAAGATACATGTAGGCGAGATCAACTCCAAAGGTTGTTCTGGAATATATGTGCACAAATAAGATGACCGCCCTCTTTCCAAATGCTTTTGTTGCTCTGCACATACTTCTAACACTTCCTGTAACAGTTGCCAGTGGAGAAAACTTCAGCTTGGAGAAGCTGCTAATAAAAACACATCTACGCTCCACAATGACACAGGAGAGGTTGGTCGGCCTTGCAACCATCTCAATAGAGCATGACCTTCAGGAAGCAGTTCAAATCTTTGCAACCAAGAAGGCACAGAAAGCACCACTTCGATTATTCAAACAGATAAAAATGCCAGTGTTTACTGTGCAGACAAGAAAAGTTACATTTGCTGTTCAGGCTTTTAAAAGTTAAGTGTTACTTAACATTTTTGAACAAGGCATTTTAAATTGCTAGTTCTCCTTTATTGGGGTAGGTAGCAGAGCAGTACCAGGAGAGGAGTAGAACAGGAAGAAGTCAGAATTGGGACCTTTCAAAGTTTTGGCCCACGCGAGGGGGCATGGGGGCATCATTTGAGCTCCCCGCCTCAGGTGCCAAAATGTTGTGGGCTGGCCCTGTCCAGACGTCCTGATATCCCGTCCTGATCGATATTACAGGTTTTTTCTTATATAGGCAACCTGGGAGGAAAATAAGTATTCTAATTTTTCACACTTGCTATTTGGTCATCATTCCCCACACAGGGACTTTTAGATGCTGCTGGTTATGAAATCTAGTTTGATGTGAGACTATTGTTGCAAAGATGTCAAAAGTAGCATAATTCATTCTTCCCATAAAGATGAGACATAAATGTTGCATTTAAAAGGGACACTCACACAAAAATTATCAGTGACCTATTTGACAACCTGACAATTTATTAGTTTTCAAAACCTTTAGTAATATATGCATAGATTAAATCAGAGAAAAATATTTTTGAAATCCAGGATAAATGTTACAATACTGAAAGTACTGCCAAAAAAACAAAATGCAGCTTTCTTGCCAACATCCAGTCAAAATTATGTTCAGAATATGCACAGTCTGCATTTCCAGATACAAATGCTAGGTTCACTCTATTTACACTATTTAACGTTTTTATCAGTGACCTGGAAGAAAACATAAAATCACCACTGATAAAGTTTTCAGACAGCATAAAGGTTCGGGAAGTGATAAATAATGAAGAGGACAGGTCTGGATAACTTGGTAAACTGGGCGCAAGCAAATAATTTGCATTTTAATATGGCTAAATGTAAAAAATACACATCTAGGAACAAAGAATGTAGGCCATACTACCATGATGGTGGGTCTTTATTCTGGGAAGCAGTAACTCTGAAAAAATTGGGGAGTCGTGGTGGATAAGCAGCTGAACATGAGCTCCCAGTGCAACGTTGTGGCCAGAGGGCTTAATGTGATTGTTGGATGCATAAGCAGAGGAATCTCAAGTAGGAGGAAATAGGTTATTTTACCTCTGTATTTGGCACTGTGGTGACTGCTGTTGAAATAAAGTGTGCAGTTCTTGTGCCCACAATTCAAGAAGGAGGTTGATAAATTGGAGGGATTCAGAGAAGAGCCATAAGAATGGTTAAAGGATTAGTTGGTGATAGATAGATAGATTCTAGGAGCTCCATCTATTTAATTTAACAAAGAGAAAGTTAAGCAGTGACTGGATACAAATATTTGATAAAGACCTCTTCAGTCCAACAGAACTGTATAACAAACTCCAATGGCTGGAAGTTGAAGACAAATTCAGACTAGAAATAGGACATAAATATTTAAAATGAGGGTAATTAACGATTGGAAAAACTTACCAAGGGTCATGATGGATTCTTTATCACTGGCAATTTTAAAATCAAGATTGGATTTTTTTTGTTAAGACATGCTCTAGTTAAAAAGGAATTATTTTGGGGAAGTTCTGTGGCCTGTGTTACACATGCGGTCAGACTAGGGACCACAATGTCCCTTGGAAATCTATTAGTCTTGTGATGCAGGAAAATGCATATTTGCTGCTGTGCCCTAGAGGGAACAGGCAGTTGCACTGATACCTACCCATCTCTCAATGTTTCCTTTTGGGGAAGGGCAGTTTTAATCTTCAATGCAGGCTCCATAGGGACCTGCCAGTGGAGGAGGAATCAAAGTATCTCCCAGCCTGCTCGTGGCTTCCCACTTCTGGGGCTATGCTGTCTGGTTTCAGGCCTTATCCCCCAGTAAGAGCGTAATAGTGAGTGCTTCTGCTGCCATGACCATTTGGTGAATTTTGCCAGAAATTTTAGTTTACTGTCAGCTGTGATTGGAATAAAAATAAAACTATTTCAAAAGAAATCAGTCAGATTTTCACTTATAACTAAACCCAATAAAAAAATGTAGATTTTACAGTTCCTCCAGCTTGAAACTGGTATGATTTATCCATCTAGGTATTGAATCTATCACACTGTGTTATAACATAAAACAAAACTGGATTTAAATGCAGTGCTGTTTGAGTCAGCATGTATAAAAGAAAGTTGGCATGCAAAAAGTTAGCCATCAAAATTATATTGTAGCACGTGAAAGATGCTTCTCAAGTACCTACTCACCACTGGAATTACTGTTTTATTGCAAACTGTATTTTATCAACTGCAGTAATGTTTTTTGGCTCATCCAACCACGCCATATCAGATAAGTGTTTGATATTTAAAAAAAAAAAGACCTGTCATTGCACAGACTGTTCAGTAATAAACCGTACGGTTTTGCTGCTATATGATAACTTTAAAAGGAAAAATGAATAAAACTGTGATTAAAGGTGTTCTTTTTTATTTCTCTTACAGGTTGCACGACTTATGGAAATGGGATTTTCCAGGGTAGATGCTTTGGAAGCTCTGAGAGCTTCAAATAATGACCTTAATGTAGCTACCAACTTCCTACTGCAGCACTGATGATCGCTTCTGATAAAAAAAACTTTAGTTGATATGTTTATCTACCAGCAGAAAGAGGATCAAAGCCACCTGCTGGATAGACTCATAAAGAGCAAAAGCCAAGAAGAAATGTCTACTATACGCAATATTTCAAAGTAGTGTTAACGGATGACACTGACTGTTCCTAAACCCCCAAATAAAGTGGTGGTTACTGTTCTGGTTATTCTTTAAAAGTAACTTGTATCTCTATATGTTACATGATATCATCAAAATTTATTTTAAAAAATTTGGTGTCTTTCTCTTTTAAATCAGTATTAGAGATAGTATCATTATTAATAACTAGGAAATACAGAAGCAACTCAAACTGCTGCAAACAGCTAAATTTACCTATCAGGAAAAATTACAATTACAAATTTTTCAATTTCTTTGCTCTAAAACTGTAACTCTTATTTAATATTTTACAGTATTTTGATTTTTGATCACAGTAATGAGAAAATGTTCAGATGTGGTGGGTAATGTTATTTCCATAAAGAATTATGGGACTAACATGTCATTCATCAAGAAGTTTTATTAATGTTTGTAATATTTTCTCTCTTTCTCTCAAAATCCTTTTTAAATAAAAGTTGTCATTCAATACCATAATTCATGTAGGATACCAGAACTGTTATGTGCGTATTGCAGGTTACATTAAGTGACCGGTATAAATTTAAACTATACAAATTGTGTAGATGACTATACAGATCAGACAGCATGAAAATACTTGAATGGAAGTGGTAAAAGGGAATTAGCTGATTACAATAAAATCAGGCCTGACATCATTCATTTGATTTGGGCAGATTTCCATGGTAACATGATGGATGTGTTTAGTTTAGTGATGCTGTGTGTTTGTTTGGTTTTTTGAGCAGCCTATACATTTCTTTAAAAAAAAAATACAAACCAGGCAGAGAAAAAGACCATTCTTCTGGTTCTGTCTGGTCTTAGTTTTCCACTGTTATAGATGCAGACCACCCTCGGTGTACTGTTAGAGGCTGCACTTACTGTCAGTCACTGACTGGAAGCCTAGCCTTTGGAAGGATTGACTCAAGCCAACAGGAGTCTAATGGCAGGGGTGCAAGAAATGGGTTTTAGAGTTTAAAGTGATAAATATACATATGTCACCTCTTTTTCAGAAGTGCTGTGCCTCCCCAGCTTGGGAGTCACTGGGTACTCAGCACCTCTGCAAATCAAGCCAGTTATTATGGAGGTGCCAGTTCTAGCTCCATAATTAAAGTTAAGTTGAGTTTTGCACTTAAATGTATAATATATACATGTGTAACATGTATTTTATATATGTGTATACTATATGTATTATACATATATGATTGAGAACAGCACTGAAGATGTCGTGGAGAATGAAGTGGGAGGAGTAAGAAGTTGGAAGGGAAGAAGAGAACAGAGGGGGCAGAGAAAGAGGAGGGGGAATTATATTTTAGAAATCAAAATGAGGGGATAATTGGGGTTTCTGAAAATGGCAGCTTTACAGTATTCTGCAAAATGAACAGAAAATAACATCAGATTTTGTTCACATTTAGGTACATAATGTACTTACAATACAGATTATTGTGCTCATGTCTTAATTTCCATTGGACTGATTAAGAGATTTGAAATGAGAGACCATTATTTTATCTTGTGAATGTTGTAACGTGAGGTATTTGCATGCAGCTACAGTCTTTTTGTATACTCTTCCTGCGTTTTTAAGTGAAAGATTATTTTGTTCACATAAAGATGACTGACATTTTTCCTGCATGGGTTAAGGAGATGTCTGGAGTCTGCTAAGTCTGAAAACTGCCTGGATCATAAAGAGAAGCCCCGGAACCTTAAAAAGAATCTGTTCAAAAACAGTATGCTGATTTGCAGCTCACTTAAAACTTTTGGAGTATACGTCTAAGAGGTCATACTTTTTTATTTTAAAACACGTCTAAAGTATCCCCATCATTATCAGAATAATTGTAAAATAGGTGGCCATAAATGGTGATAAATAATTGCAGATAGAATCAGTTACCCATGGACAGAATTATTTATTTATATCTTACCCAGTGTAAAAGTAAAAAATTAAATATAACAGAGACCCTTCCAGATACTGTCCTACTATAGAAACAAGGGCCAATAGAGCTGCATCCAGATTCTATACAGATTTTACACTCAGAATTTGCAAGTATGTAATTAGAGTGCAGTTTAGGACATTACTAGAGTATTTGCAGATTAATATTCTGTATGTCTAAATATTTTATTTTTGTTTTATATTGCAGTAGTATCCTGGTGTCCCAATTCAGACCTAGGTCAATTGTGGTAGGCACTCTATGAATGTACAAACATAGTGGGTGAAATCCTAGCCTTGCTGAAGTCAACGGCAAAACTCCCATTTGACTTCAAAGGGGCCAGGATTTCACCCAGGGCCCCTGTCTTAAAATGCTTGCAGTCTTCTATAGTCTTCATACAAAAACTTTTTTTTCTTTTTGATCCCAGACTCTACTGAAGAAATTTTCAAGGTGATTCATTCAGCAAAGTGGGACTTGTAGAAATTAGAGCTGGAAAAGGTCTGTTGGGTCACCTGCTGTAGACCATCTCCATTTATGTGCAAGATAGTTCCTTAGAGCATATTTACTAGTGCTTTGTCCAGTCTAATTTTAAAAGTCTGAAATGATATGGTTTCCATGTTGAGTGCACTCCAGACATTTTTTGAAGAGGCAAAAGAAAGAGTCTGCCCTTTCCCTTTAGCAGAAAACAAATTGATTTTCTGTAGGAAAAGGCTGCAAGGACGAAATCCAGGCCCTGTTGAAGTCAGTGGCAAAATTGTCATTGACTTTATTAAAACCATAGTCTCACCTGGAGGGTACGTCTACACTGCAGCTGGGAGCCTCCCAGTATAGCTAGGCAGACTTGCACTAGATTCACTTGAGCAAGCTCGCTAAAAATACCAGGGTGGACATGGCTCTAGCCACCCGAGCTCAGACCTAGTGTGTCGGGTGGGCAAGGAACCTGAGTGCCGCCCAAGCCTCAATGTCCATGCTGCTGCTGTTAGTGCACCAACTCGAGTCCCGCTAGCACAAGTCCACCTGGGCTGGAAGGCTTTCTCCCAGCTGCAGTATAGACAGACAGCCTCAGAGTCTCAAGTAGTGGTCACTATTACAGATTTCACTAAGGCTAAGAACATTCTTTAATGATGAAGCTTCTGTTGATCAGAATAATTTATCAGAGTGAGATCTTTACCTGTTGTATGGTATTTGGGAAATACACATAGCTTTCCATGGGATGACTGCAGAACTCTACAGTGGGAACAGCAGGTTCCCAGGGTCTTTCCTTTGTTTTAAGGTGCAATATGATGGAGCTCTCTCCAGAAAACATTGTACTTGTCAGAAATGTCCTCCTCTCACAGTATAGGGGACAGAGATTACTACCTCTCAAATGATTACATTTACAGTAACATTTAGCTTCTTATATACATAGCTGTGGTATGTAGTGCCTATTGATGCCTTAAGAAACTAATTATTTAAGCAAAAGATTATGTGCAGATATTTTTGTACAAAACCAAGCAAAATACATTCTAGGAGTCCGAGACACTTGGCAAAATACTCAGCCATCTTACATATGTGGTTATGATGCTGTATATAACTCTGGAACGTTTTATTGTGGCTATAATATGGGTTTGTTAAAAGAAAATTAAAAAGATGCATTCCAGGAATCCTCTCTCTTTTACTGTATGTGTGCATTTATTGTACTTGTGTTTAACTATATATCAGAGGTGCCCAAACTTTACAGCACTAGGAACCACGCTTGATACTTTGCAATCTAGTTTGTCTATGAACATGCACAATATTTTTTTGTATTTGTACCGACCTTGATAAATGAATAGAAATCAATTGTCAATTCACTAGAGAGAAAAACCTGGCATTGATTAGCTTGATTTTACCATATAATTTCAGGGAGAGATGGCCATTGTGTAAGGGGACACTAAAACTCAGTGGGGGTGTTTTGGTTGGCTAGCTCCCAGTACCAAAGGAAAGGGGAAGGGATCAATGGGAAATCAGGAGCCTGAGACTGACAGTCCCCAGGAACAATGGGGAGAGGCCGATGCTCCAGGTCAGCCTGATTGACAGGGCAGACAGGCTAATGAGGGAGTCAGGAGGCCAGGGGGGGTCCTGTCCTCTGTGTGAGCTGGAATTGCCTGGGTGAGACAGAGTGGGGCCGAGCTAACAAGAGAGCAGGGGTCCAAGCTGAGCTGGGGAGCAGAGCTGTGCCAGCCAGAGGGGCCAGAAAAGCAGCCCAGGAAGCAGGTCAGTGCTGGAAGCAGTGTCACAGAGCACTCCTGTGCTGGGAGCAGAGCTGTAGCAACCAGAGCCAGAGGGGCCAGAGAAGCAGCCCAGGTTGCTGGAGGCAGAGCAGCAGCAGCAGCTGTGCTGAGGCAGAGTGGAGGTGGGGCTGGAGCAGTCCAGAGCTGGGTACGGTGAGCAGCTGGGGACAGCGAGGGGGCAGCAGGCCAACGCAGGGAGACACCCCCAGCCAAGACGCCTTGCAGGCCAGACTTGGAGGGGGATCGAAACACCGACGGAGCGTGGGCGACTCTGGGAAGAAGGGCCCTGCCTCCTAGTGCCTGAGGGTGTGTGGGCACCACCAGAGCAAGTGTCTGACCCACAGCATCCTGGCAGCACAGCGAGGGCCTGAGACTTGTAAGGAACAGACTGAACTTCCCTTACATTCCAGAGACACTGGTTGTGATGTTCCCTTGCCACAGAGTGGGTTCTGTGTTTTCCTTTAACCTTTCCCATTTTTTCCTTTTTTTTTTTAAATTGATTGCTGTGTAATAAATTGTATTTGCTTTGAACTGTATGTAACGATCAGTGGATCAGGGGAGCATCCAGTGTGGAGAGAGCACCCCAGAATGGGGACACCCTCTTCCCTGTCCTAAGTGACCAAAACGAGGTTGGGGGTCAAGCCCCCCAGGAATCCTGGGCCCAGCCTTGTTGGGGTTACGAGGACTCCACCACACAGCAGAGTGGAAGGGGAGCCCTTGAGGTCAGGCAGGCCTTTGGGTAAAGGAAGTGGGAGCCAAGGACTCAGATCCTTTCGCTAGCCCACTTCACTGGGGTAGTGTATAAGCCATGAAAGTTCCCCACAATAGCGGGACCATTCCCCCGCTTACACTTGGACTAATATTTTTTTAGAGCTGATCAAGAATTTTTCAACAAAATATTTTTCCATTAAAGTTAGATTTGTCAAAACCAAAACTTTTTGCAGGGAAGAGTCAATTTAACACATTTCTCATTTAAAAATTTGTTTGTAAAGGAAAGTTTCAAAAGTGTCAAAATGCCCTGTTTCAAAATTTTCCAAATGAGAAGTTCAATTTTTTGTTCAAGGTCACATTTTGATTTGAAATTTAAGTGATTTGTATTAAAAAATTTAAAAAATATGAAAAGGTCAAAATTGAAACATTACATTTCAAATTGGTAGAAATTAAACATTTTGTTGGCCCCAAATTTATTTGTTCTAGTTTCTGAGCATTTTCAAGATGTTGACTTTTTCTCATTCCAATTGGGACAAAAAGCTTTTAAATCTAAAAATTTTTGCACAATGAGAAAACAATTTCCCCTCAAGCTCTTTATTTTATACATCCTCAATTATCTGGTAGTAGTATATTAGTGTTTATTGTATACATTAGCACTTCAAGTTTACTTTTTGTAAGGATTAAATTTTAAAATGTATTTTAGCTTTAGAAAATGGATTTCTACTGTTGGTCTAAAGCAGGGGTCTCAAACTGAATTTACCTTAGGGTCACTGCCAGTCCTCAAATCCTCCCAGTGGGGCAATAATGTCACTTATACCAGCCAGAACCCGCCCCCCAAAACTCTGCCCCTCCCAAAACTCCGCCCGCCACCTGCCTAAGGCTCTGGGAGGGAGTTTGGATGTGGGAGGAGGTCTGGGGTAGGGGATTGGGGTGCAGGCTCTGGGAGGGAGTTTGGGTGGGGGAGGGGGTCTGGGGTGCAGACTCTGGGAGGAAGTTTGGCTCTGGGACGGGGGACGGCGTGCTGCGCTTACCTGAGGCTCCAAGTCAGGGCAGGCCAGGGGGCCTCTGCGTGCTGCTGCCCCCAGGCACCGTCCCTGTAGCTTCCCATTGACCGCAGGGGCGCTTGAGGCGGGAGCAGTGCGTGGAGGCACAGTCCCATCCCACCCCGGGGCCGCAGGGAGGGGCCAGCAGCCACTGGAGCAAGCAGGCAGATGCCACTCAACTCCCCTGCGCTGCTGGGGCCCCTGGGGGGGCGCCCGGGAGTGGCATAGGGTGAACAGATGTCCCAATTTTATAGGGGACAGTCCTGATTTTTGGGTCTTTTTCTTATGTAGGCTCCTATTACCCCCCACCCCCATCCCGATTTTTCACATTTGCTGTCTGCTCACCCTAGGGCGGCAGGTGGGGCCAAGGGAGAGATCCGTCCCCAAAGCTGCTGGAGTCCCACGGGCCACACTGGGGAGGTTCATGGCCCGCGGTCTGGGAGTTTGAGACCCCTGGTCTAAAGAGTTGCAGCCAAATAATTCTCATTTTGAAAACTGCTTTGATTATGGTTGCAAAATCAAACAGCTAAACACTCTCAAAGTACAGCCCCTTATTCAAAGATGAGCTGTTAAATTACAGAAGTTCAAAGGTTTCAGAGTAACAGCCGTGTTAGTATTCGCAGCTAAATCTTGTTTGTCTGATCTAATGAAAATTGGTGAAACACTGTGGCTAGTTCAGTGTTCAAGAGGAGCCCTCTCTTGGTTGACAGAGGAATGATTCAGTTTCACTCCATTCCTTTGTATATGGGATGGTGAAAAGACAGTGAGCACTGAAATCACAACTTACACTGTTCCACAATAAAACAAAATAGCAAAAAGAAAGTAAAAAACAAATCTTAGGTTTTCTACAGTGTTGTTACCCCTACCAGCGTGGGTACTTTTATGGCACTCTCTCCCAGACTGAAGGGAGAGAGGCCTGTTACATAGATGACCCAAGGCCACTCCCCCATGCCCAGCAAGCCAGTGTTCTTCCTGCAGAAGTGTGGGAGACTTCTCAGTTCATATGCCATCAGAGGGAACTACAGTACTACCTTTGTTTTCCATCAAAGTTAGATTTGATTTACCTTTGGGATCAAATTTCCTATAGAAAGGACACAGAAGACCTACTCTTTTGTCCCTTGCTGTTTTTGAAGATTTGTTTGGAGTGTAGGGGTGATAAGCTGCCACCTTTGCCACTTGCATATGCACCTCAGAAAAACTGGAAATATTTCCTTCAGTCGCCCCCACTCACCTGCCCAGAGTAGTAGTATAGGGGCTTATTACTTGGGGACAAGGAACATACATTGTGTGTAAATTTGTTTTTGGATGGCAGCATTTTATTGTCATCTCACAAGAAATGTGGTCTCTAAATCAGCAGTTCTCCAACTGTGGGTCAGGACCCCAAAGAGGGTCATGACCCTGTCTCCAGAGGTCTCCAGGGCTGGCTTTAGACTGGCTGGGATCCAAGACCAAAGCCGAAGCCTGAGCCCCACCACCTGGGGCTCCAGCTTAGGCTTCAGGTTATAGGCACCCTTTGGCTTTGGCCCCCACCCTGGGCAGCGGGGCTTGGGTGGGCTCAGGCTTTGGTCCCCCCTTGTGGTGTCGTGTAGTAATTTTTGTTGTCAGAAGGGAGTCCTGTTGCAATGAAATTTGAGAACCCCTGCTCTAAATTAAACATTTTTAATTCAAAACATCTGAAATGGTGGGATAAATGTGTGTTGTACAGAAGTTATTTTTCCAGAGGATAATGTTATCTCATCCCCAGACCTCCCTGTTCAAGCTGTGCTCTCAGCTATTAGCTTAATAGCATGAACCATCACCTCCAAGACTCAAACTGGGAAGGGGGCAGGGTTGAAAGGTGGTCGTACTTCTCTAAGTTCCACCCATGCAAGCTGCCAGAGTGAGGAATGGTTCAGATGTTGTACAGATGTTCAGATATGATTGTGCATGCTGTCAGCGCTCCACTGGGTTCCAGGGTGGGCTTGGCTCCCCCTTGGTGAGTCTTGCTAAGTCACTTGGGCTTTGACTGCAGGGAAGTTGGTATTATCTCCAAAATGTCACCCACTCATGGTGCCAATAAGATATTCTGGTGCAGATCTATGATCCTCTCCTTCCTTACTTCCTTTTATGAGCAATAAAATCATTCAAATGCCCAGAGACAATGATTTAAATGTCAGCATTATTAACTCACACCTCCCGGTGCAGTTCTCATCACTGAACTATTTTTTCAGACTCGGGAAGATATTGTTTCATTAGTTACACTTGGTTCACATTTTCAAGGTTTTCATTGCAATCATAACAGCTAGAGATTTACTATTAAAACTGTTATATATTATTATTATTACACTGCTGAGATTCTGAAGCACAAAATTGCAGCATGGGAGAGGAGTCAATATGCTACACCACTGCGTAACGGCCCAGTTGAACCCTACCTGTTGCCATTAACTAGTCACCTTTGCTTCCTCACCTAAACAGGATAACTCTCAGGTGTATTGTATAAAAATCAACTGCCTGTCTGTCAGTCACTAGTGAAACATCCCAGCTCTAAATTAATTTGATCAGATGACAAAAAAGATACTCTCTTTCTTCAGCCTTCTGCCTAAATAGCTATAACAC
This sequence comes from Lepidochelys kempii, assembly GCF_965140285.1. Taxonomy (NCBI): domain Eukaryota; kingdom Metazoa; phylum Chordata; order Testudines; family Cheloniidae; genus Lepidochelys; species Lepidochelys kempii. The sequence goes on from NC_136380.1 coordinate 100,470,520, forward strand.
CCTCTTGGAGGCCCTGTGGTACTACAAAGTACTTCTTGCCATTGTAATTTCTCCTTAGGTAGCCCTCACTTTTATATTTCCCTCCATGACCACAAAGATTTTGGAGGGTCCCAACTTCTTTTTCCTCTTTTAAAAAACTCCTTTTGCTTCATCTGCTAGTCTACCATGCATGAGTTCGTTAAGTCATCTTTCATTTTAACTGTATCAAAGCAGTACAAATCATGTAACGCTGAAATGCCTCTTCGAGCATGAATTCCTCCAATGCATTTGACTCCTCCTCATTTTCAATTTCATCCTATGAATACTGAGAGTCTGGTCAAAAACAGCACAAATGCTACATCTCCCTGCCTTAAAGTCTGTTCTGGATTGGTGTCTAAAAAGGCCAGTGAGAAAGCCAAACTGGATCTGCCTCCAAGCAACTTACTAGTTGACAGCTTCTTACCGGCTTTGCTGTCATGGTTGCATCAAGTGCAGGAAAAAGATCAGGAAACAGTTAGATTTATATTGTGTTTGAAGTTGTTGGTGCATAAGAGTCATGCACGTGGACTCTCTCTGCACAAATTTGCTAAAGGAAATATCAATTTGCACAATGTGTGCATATAAAATATATACAATTATATACGTCTATACAGACACCCAAAAGTCTATGCTCTAACCTAATTTGAAAAACTACAATTTTTTCCTTCTTTCTGTTAAAACACAATTTAGTATTACAACAGGTTAGATCCTAACAAGTTAGTTTAGAAATATCCAACTGCAACTGCAATATGACTTTATAACTTACAATTGTAAATTAATCTTAATATGAAAGTCATCAAATATCATTAATAATTGTTAATACTTTTTGAATACAGACTAGTAAATTTTAAAATTAAAGGGATACTGTCAACTTTAAAAATCACATTTTGTAGGGAGATTTTCAATAGGGGAATATTTATAACCTCAAAAAAGGGAAAGTGGTTGTAAAATCACAAATTTAGCAGGTGGAAGGTCTAATATCTGAATCTACTTTTTCTCTCTTTTTTTTTTTTTATTTCATTGACTAGATTTCATGTTGATGGCATGCCTTTTAAAACTCTTACTTTTTTTGGTCATATTCTTGTCTGGATAAGAATTAAAGTTGATATAATTGGGATATTTTCTGGATGTGAGACCTGGGTTCTTTACAAGTAAATTTTGCAGTCTGCTCCATGAAAATCATGTTTAAGATATTTTGAATTCATACTGAGTAGCAATCATGCTTTTGGTAAGAACCTATTTTTCTGTCAGATTGCTATGATTAACTGTAAATTAGCAATTTTAAAAATGTTAAAAGAAAATGTACTCTGCATTCTCCAGTTAAAGAATTCTACTGTACTGTGCTGTGACTTAAAAGATTCACGCATGACCACTAGGTGGCAATACTGTTTTAGGGCTTAGTTCTGGAGGCATTGAAACATACAAATAATAGTTGTACTTCTATTTCAGGTTCACTACCTAGAAGAAACAAAGATTTTAAAGGTAAACTGATATCTATATTAGGTTTTAATTAGCTCTTTCAGCATTCCACTCCCCATTCACCTTTATACATTGCTTCAGACCTTTGCAAAGCATACAAGCTTACAAGAAATGGAAGATTGTACAAATGACCAGGGAAGAGTATAAAAATATTGCTTGGGCATGCAGGAGTGAAATCAGGAAGGCCAAATCACACCTGGAGTTGCAGCTAGCAAGAGATGTCAAGAGTAACAAGAAGGGTTTCTTCAAGTATGTTAGCAACAAGAAGAAAGTCAAGGAAAGTGTGGGCCCCTTACTGAATGAGGGAGGCAACCTAGTGACAGAGGATGTGGAAAAAGCTAATGTACTCAATGCTTTTTTTGCCTCTGTCTTCACGAACAAGGTCAGCTCCCAGAATGCTGCACTGGGCAGCACAGCATGGGGAAGAGGTGACCAGCCCTCAGTGGAGAAAGAAGTGGTTCGGGACTATGTAGAAAAGCTGGATGTGCACAAGTCCATGGGGCCGGATGCGCTGCATCCGAGAGTGCTAAAGGAGTTGGCGGATGTGATTGCAGAGCCATTGGCAATTATCTTTGAAAACTCATGGCAATCAGGGGAGGTCCCGGACGACTTGAAAAAGGCTAATGTAGTGCCCATCTTTAAAAAAGGAAAGGAGGAGGATCCTGGGAACTACAGGCCAGTCAGCCTCACCTCAGTCCCTGGAAAAATCATGGAGTAGGTCCTCAAGGAATCAATTCTGAAGCACTTAAAGGAGAGGAAAGTGATCAGGAACAGTCAGCATGGATTCACCAAGGGCAAGTCATGCCTGACTAATCTAATTGCCTTTTATGACGAGATACCTGGCTCTGTGGATGAGGGGAAAGCAGTGGACGTGTTGTTCCTTGACTTTAGCACAGCTTTAGACACGGTCTCCCACAGTATTCTTGCCAGTAAGTTAAAGAAGTATAGGCTGGATGAATGGACGATAAAGTGGATAGAAAGCTGGCTAGATTGTCGGGCTCAACGGGTAGTGATCAGTGTCTCCATGTCTAGTTGGCAGCTGGTATCAAGTGGAGTGCCCCAAGGGTCGGTCCTGGGGCCAGTTTTGTTCAATATCTTCATAAATGATCTGGAGGATGGTGTGGATTGCACCCTCAGCAAGTTTGCAGATGACACTAAACTGGGGGGAGAGGCAGATATGCTGGAGGGTAGGGATAGGATACAGAGGGCCCTAGACAAATTGGAGGATTGGACCAAAAGAAATCTGATGAGGTTCAACAAGGACAAGTGCAGAGTCCTGCACTTAGGACAGAAGACTCCCATGCACCGCTACAGACTAGGGACCGAATGGCTCGGCAGCAGTTCTGCAGAAAAGGATCTAGGGGTTACAGTGGATGAGAAGCTGGATATGAGTCAACAGTGTGCCCTTGTTTCCAAGAAGGCTAACTGCATTTTGGGGTGTATAAGTGGGGGCATTGCCAGCAGATCAAGGGACGTGATCGTTCCCATCTATTGGACATAGGTGAGGCCTCATCTGGAGTACTGTGTCCAGTTTTGGGCCCCACACTACAAGAAGGATGTGGAAAAATTGGAAAACATCCAGCGGAGGGCAACAAAAATGATTAGGGGACTGGAACACACGACTTATGAGGAGAGGCTGAGGGAACTGGGATTGTTTAGTCTGCGGAAGAGAAGAATGAGGGGGGATTTGATAGCTGCTTTCAACTACCTGAAAGGGGGTTCCAAAGAGGATGGATCTAGACTGTTCTCAGTTGTACCAGATGACAGAACAAGGAGTAATGGTCTCAAGTTGCAGTGGGGGAGGTTTAGGTTGGATATTAGGAAAAACTTTTTCACTAGGAGGGTGGTGAAACACTGGAATGCGTTACCTAGGGAGGTGGTAGAATCTCCTTCCTTAGAAGTTTTTAAGGTCAGGCTTGACAAAGCCCTGGCTGGGATGATTTAGTTGGGGATTGGTCCTGCTTTGAGCAGGGGGTTGGACTAGATGACCTCCTGAGGTCCCTTCCAACCCTGATATTCTATAATTCTATGATTCTATGAAATAAGATAATAAAATGCTCCATTCATACTGATTTTGCAAAAGGATGCTTACAGAGAAGAAATTTCTCTCTAGCTCCATCAAACCACAGCATAGGAATGTAAAAAATGATTGGTGGAGGGTTAGACTGGCAGCTTATAAAGTCACATAGTGAGTAAGGTGGCTGGGCACAGGTATTTAGACTTTATAAGTATGGTATGTATCTTGTTTTAAAACAGCTCAATTTTTTTCCCTGCAAGTGTGGGGTTTTTATATATGTATGCTATACATATAACCCTGTGGTTTACAAATTCCGAACATTGTTCTTCAGATGTTATCTCTGTGCTGCTTTAGAATGAGTGCTTTTGTATGCGTCCCTGTGCAGGTATCCTGTATCTAATCTCAGAATCTCAATGGTAATTTAAGGTATGTTTGCACTGAAAAATGTCAGGCTCAGAGCAAAAGCAGAAGAGATTCAGTTACATATAGTGGCTGATAAGAATAAGGATTAAATCAATTCTTAGTAAATATACTTACCCTACAAACTGAATAGCAGGAAATAGATTTCCACAGAATAACTGTTGTGCTAATGTGTTAACTGATCACACATTTTATGAGTGAATTATGACATATGAGGCAGATGAATGAAATACAGAAAAAGTTTATTGTGCCTAAAATTTTGTATCCTCTTTACTATGTTGTTTTAAATTAATTTGCAACAGGATCATTTTTAATTTAAAAAAAACCCAAAAACACGTGGGCTGAAGCAGACCAATTGAAATGCAAAGGTTTTGTACAGGTTTATGTTGAGGCTCTATTATAGACAAGAGATCCCTCTTACCCACCAAAACATGTTCCAAACAGCCATTTGGGGTGTCTGAATCTCTTCCTGGACTACCTGAAGTCCACAGTAGGATCTAGCACCATGCACTACACGGAGTTTTTGTTCTCTTTCTCCATAAAGATCAGCTGCAAGGGAGCAAAACACACAACTTTCACAGTAAGGGCCATGGGACTCATTCCTACAAGATATATGGAGGAGCAATTTATGTGGACACACACACACAGGCACACAACATACCAATTCGTTCACAAAATCCATACACTAATCAATATCTCTCTTCTAAGAAGTGGAAGGGAAAGAGAGAGAGAGATGGTGATTTCTCATTTATGCATTTCAGTAGCTGGGAGGAGCTTAGTTGCCATGCAGCTGGAGACCGGATAAGTACCTCATTAGATATTTTCTGCTTTCCTGGGTGAAAACTATAATTTCTGGACATGACTAGAATGCAAAAAGTTTAATATATAAGTGTCAAAATGTAAACCTCCCAGTCTTTTACTTAACTGACGCTGAACTGCTCTGTTCACATTAATAACTATTGTGTGATATAAGAAATTGATCCCTCCTCACTCAGGGAGGCATTTAACATATTTATTAGTTCATTATTATAGAGGCATTTACTGTGGCTCCTTAGTTAGGGTTGTGTCCTGAGATGGGCTTAATATGGGTCATAATTTTAAATGCCTGTTTTTCTTTACATGGAGGTAGCCCTTCAGTGTGAAATTTCACCTAGTGTTAGCGTTTATGCCCTTTTGATTTTGCAAGTATTGTTTTTCTGATTTCTTTTCATAAACTTTTAATAAGATCTGTTTGAATTTGGTCTGCTGTTGAAATTTGTCCATGTTAGGTTGATCCTTTCCCCCCCACTTTTTTATCCACTGATATATTCTAAAAAACTTTGCCTCTCTGAACACAAATGGACATACAAAAGAACCTTGAGTAGATCTGGTACACTTAATAGTCTTTGAGTAGAAATTATTAGAAATTAAATGCCTTTTTTTGCTGTTATTCAACCACTGAAAACTTATGCACCATGAATACCCAGTGCATAACATAGATTCATAGATTCATAGATATTTAGGTCAGAAGGGACCATTATGATCATCTAGTCTGACCTCCTGCACAATGCAGGCCACAGAACTTCACCCACCACTCCTAAAAAAGACCTCACACCTATATCTGTGCTATTGAAGTCCTCAAATTGTAGTTTGAAGACCTCAAGGAGCAGAGAATCCTCCAGCAAGTGACCCATGCCCCATGCTACAGAGGAAGGCGAAAAACCTCCAGGGCCTTCCAATCTGCCCTGGAGGAAAATTCCTTCCCGACCCCAAATATGGCGATCAGCTAAACCCTGAGCATATGGGCAAGATTCATCAGCCAGATACTACAGAAAATTCTTTCCCGGGTAACTTGGATCTCACCCCATCTAAAAACCCATCACAGGCCATTGGGCCTATTTACCATGAATATTTAATTACCAAAACCATGTTATCCCATCATACCATCTCCTCCATAAACTTATCGAGTTTAATCTTAAAGCAAGATAGATCTTTTGCCCCCACCACTTCCCTCGGAAGGCTATTCCAAAACTTCACTCCTCTGATGGTTAGAAACCTTCGTCTAATTTCTAATCTAAATTTCCTAGTGGCCAGTTTATATCCATTTGTTCTTGTGTCCACATTGGTACTGAGTTTAAATAATGCCTCTCCCTCTCTGGTATTTATCCCTCTGATATATTTATAGAGAGCAATCATATCTCCCCTCAACCTTCTTTTAGTTAGGCTAAACAAGCCAAGCTCCCTGAGTCTCCTTTCATAAGACAAGTTTTCCATTCCTCGGATCATCCTAGTAGCCCTTCTCTGTACCTGTTCCAGTTTGAATTCATCCTTCTTAAACATGGGAGACCAGAACTGCACACAGTATTCCAGGTGAGGTCTCACCAGTGCCTTATATAACGGTACTAAAACCTCCTTATCCCTACTGGAAATACCTCTCCTGATGCATCCCAAGACGACATTAGCTTTTTTCACAGCCATATCACATTGGCAGCTCATAGTCAACCTATGATCAACCAATACTCCAAGGTCCTTTTCCTCCTCCGTTACTTCTAGTTGATGCGTCCCTAGCTTATAACTAAAATTCTTGTTATTAATCCCTAAATGCATGACCTTACACTTCTCACTATTAAATTTCATCCTATTCCTATTACTCCAGTTTACAAGGTCATCCAGATCCTCCTGTAGGGTATCCCTGTCCTTCTCTAAATTAGCAATACCTCCCAGCTTTGTATCATCTGCAAACTTTATTAGCACACTCCCACTTTTTGTGCCCAGGTCAGTAATAAAAAGATTAAATAAGATTGGTCCCAAAACTGATCCTTGAGGAACTCCACTGGTAACCTCCCTCCAACTTGACAGTTCACCTTTCAGTAGGACCCGTTGTAGTCTCCCCTTTAACCAATTCCCTATCCACCTTTCAATTTTCCTATTGATGCCCATCTTATCCAATTTAACTAATAATTCCCCATGTGGCACAGTATCAAACGCCTTACTAAAATCTAAATAAATTAGATCCACTGCGTTTCCTTTATCTAAAAAATCTGTTACTCTCTCAAAGAAGGAAATCAAGTTGGTTTGGCACGATCTACCTTTTGTAAAACCATGTTGTATTTTGTCCCATTTACCATTGACTTCAATGTCCTTAACTACCTTCTCCTTCAAAATTTTTTCCAAGACCTTGCATACTACAGATGTCAAACTAACAGGCCTATAATTACTTGGATCACTTTTTTTCCCTTTCTTAAAAATAGGAACTATGTTAGCAATTCTCCAATCATATGGTACAACCCCTGAATTTACAGATTCATTAAAAATTCTTGCTAATGGGCTTGCAATTTCTTGTGCCAATTCTTTTAATATTCTTGGATGAAGATTATCTGGGCCCCCCGATTTAGCCCCATTAAGCTGTTTGAGTTTCGCTTCTACCTCAGATATGGTGATGTCTACCTCCATATCCTCATTCCCATTTATCATGCTACCATTATCCCTAAGATCCTCTTTAGTCTTATTAAAGACTGAGGCAAAGTATTTGTTTAGATATTGGGCCATGCCTAGATTATCCTTGACCTCCACTCCATCCTCAGTTTTTAGCGGTCCCACTTCTTCTTTTTGTTTTCTTCCTATTTATATGACTATAGAACCTTTTACTATTGGTTTTAATTCCCTTTGCAAGGTCCAACTCTACTTGACTTTTAGCCTGTCTCACTTTATCCCTACATATTCTGACCTCAATAAGGTAGCTTTCCTTACTGATCCCTCCCTTCTTCCACTCCCTATATGCTTTCTGCTTTTTCTTAATTACCTCTCTAAGATGCTTGCTCATCCAGCTTGGTCTACAACTCCTGCCTATGAATTTTTTCCCCTTTCTTGGGATGCAGGCTTCCGATAGCTTCTGCAGCTTTAATTTAAAATAATCCCAGGCCTCCTCTACCTTTAAACCCATAAATTCTTCAGTCCAATCCACTTCCCTAACTAATTTCCTTAATTTTTGAAAGTCAGCCCTTTTGAAATCAAAAACCCTAGTTGCAGATTTATTTTTGTTAATCCTTCCATTCAGTTTGAACTGAATTAGCTCATGATCACTTGAGCCAAGATTATCCCCTACAACCATTTCCTCTATGAGATCCTCATTACTCGCCAAGACCAAATCTAAAATGGCATCCCCTCTAGTCGGTTCAGCAACTACTTGTTGAAGGAATCCATCAGCTATCGCATCTAGGAAAATCTGAGCCCTATTATTATTACTAGCACTCATCCTCCAGTCTATATCTGGGAAGTTAAAGTCTCCCATGATCACACAGTTTCCATTAGTATTTACTTTATTAAAAACATTAAAAAGGGCTCTATCCATATCCAAATTAGATCCCGGCGGTCTATAGCACACCCCAAGCACTGTCCCAGGGGAGGCTCTAATAGCTTTCTTCCCCAATTTAATTGTTGCCCAGACAGACTCAGTCATATCCATTTCATCGCTTCTTATTTCTTTACATTCTATCTCATCATTGATATACAGTGCTACTCCACCACCTTTACCTTTATTTCGGTCTTTCCTAAACAGCACATACCCTTCAATACCTGTAGCCCAGTCATGACGACTATTCCACCAGGTCTCTGTTATACCTATAATATCTGGTTTCACTTCCTGCACCAGTAACTCTAGTTCCTCCATTTTGTTACCTAGGCTCCTTGCATTAGTGTACAAACATCTTAATTTTTGCTGTTTGGCCTCACTCACATTCTGTACCCTATTAGGCACGGTTATTTTACTACCAGTATAACCTATTAGACTTGTATCTACACTGCCCTTCCTCCTACCTACAGCTGTATCCACTCTTACTTCATTTTCTTTCCACTCTATGCTAAATTCTGGCGTGGAGATTACCTGGACATCTCCCAACCATCTCCCCCAAATTCCTAGTTTAAAGCTCTCTTAATCAGTTGTGCCAGCCTCCATCCTAGAAGTCTATTTCCTTCCCTACTCAGATGAAGTCCATCCCGAGAGAACTGTCCTCTATCCATGAATGCCTCCCAATGGCCATACATCCCAAAGCCCTCCTTATAGCACCACTGCCTAAGCCATCTATTGATAGTCATAATCTTGTCACACCTTTGTTGCCCTTCTCTAGGAACAGGCAGAATCCCACTAAAGATCACCTGAGCCTCAATTTCCTTAAGCGTCCTCCCCAGCCTAACATAGTCTCCCTTAATACTTTCCAGTGAGAATCTAGCCGTATCATTTGTTCCCACATGAAGGATAATTAGGGGATTCTTTCCCGCTCCCTTTAGAATCCTTTTTAACCTCAGGTCTACATCCCGTATCTTAGCACCTGGAAGACAGCACACCCTCCTATTTTCTGGATCAGCTCTGGTTACAGGCCTATCTATTCTTCTCAATAAAGAGTCCCCAATCACATAGACCTGCCTTTTCCTAGTGACGGTGCTATTCTCCAGTCTATCCCCTGTTCCCTCTGGCTGCAAGTTTTTTCCATTCCCATTCTCCCTTGTAATCCTTTTTAACCCATCCTGTATCCTCCTGGGGCTCATATTTGGTGTAATCTCCATTAACTCTTCCCCTTTTCCTATAGGACTAACCGCTCTTCTCTTCTTCCTTGCCCTGTCACCTTCAGTGACTACCTGCTGAGCCCCTTCTTCATTTTCCAACTCTGCAAACCTATTCTGAAGCTCTATTTCTCCTTCACTAGCCCGTCTTTTCCTCTGCCTAGTTCTTTTAGTCACATGCTTCCACTGACCACTTTCCTCACCCAGTCTCCCCTCAGAATTCCCTAGTCCTGCTTCCATCTGCAAGTCTGAGCTTTTCCCTTCAGATACCTCATGTCTTTGCTCCATAATCTGCTCAAACCCCTTCCTAAACTCTACCAGACTTTCCACCTGCATCTCCAAACCTCTGATCTTTTCCTCCATCAGCTCTATCAGACGGCATTTCATGCAGACAAAACTCTTACCAGGTGCCCCCTCCAGGATCATGTACATACCACAGCTTCCACATCCAGTCATCTTCATTGTGTCATCTGCTACATGGGTCACTCCCACTGCCACCTCTGAATCTGTCATAGCCTTCCCACCTAAATCCTGTTAATCTGGGAAACACAAACACAAACCACACCAAAACACCACCACCCACAGCAAAACCAAACCCCACACAAGCACCACAAGACAAACTCCCCTTTCAAACTCCCACTCAAACTCCCCTGTTTACAGCTCTGTTTGCTAGCTCCTGTGCTGCTGCAGCTGTCTGTGCTGCTGCCTGACTGGCTGCTGCCTTTATAGGACCCCTAGTCAGTGAAGCCCCGCCCCCTAATCAGGGCTCAACTTCTCTCCCAGCACAAAGCCCCTACAAGCCTCTACACATACAAATACTACCAATACAAAGCCAAACAAACACAAATACCTTCTCCTCCAACAGAACTCCCACTCAAACTCCCCTGTTTACAGCTCTGTTTGCTAGCTCCTGTGCTGCTGCAGCTGTCTGTGCTGCTGCCTGACTGGCTGCTGCCTTTATAGGACCCCTAGTCAGTGAAGCCCCGCCCCCTAATCAGGGCTCAACTTCTCTCCCAGCACAAAGCCCCTACAAGCCTCTACACATACAAATACTACCAATACAAAGCCAAACAAACACAAATACCTTCTCCTCCAACAGAACTCCCACTCAAACTCCCCTGTTTACAGCTCTGTTTGCTAGCTCCTGTGCTGCTGCAGCTGTCTGTGCTGCTGCCTGACTGGCTGCTGCCTTTATAGGACCCCTAGTCAGTGAAGCCCCGCCCCCTAATCAGGGCTCAACTTCTCTCCCAGCACAAAGCCCCTACAAGCCTCTACACATACAAATACTACCAATACAAAGCCAAACAAACACAAATACCTTCTCCTCCAACAGAACTCCCACTCAAACTCCCCTGTTTACAGCTCTGTTTGCTAGCTCCTGTGCTGCTGCAGCTGTCTGTGCTGCTGCCTGACTGGCTGCTGCCTTTATAGGACCCCTAGTCAGTGAAGCCCCGCCCCCTAATCAGGGCTCAACTTCTCTCCCAGCACAAAGCCCCTACAAGCCTCTACACATACAAATACTACCAATACAAAGCCAAACAAACACAAATACCTTCTCCTCCAACAGAACTCCCACTCAAACTCCCCTGTTTACAGCTCTGTTTGCTAGCTCCTGTGCTGCTGCAGCTGTCTGTGCTGCTGCCTGACTGGCTGCTGCCTTTATAGGACCCCTAGTCAGTGAAGCCCCGCCCCCTAATCAGGGCTCAACTTCTCTCCCAGCACAAAGCCCCTACAAGCCTCTACACATACAAATACTACCAATACAAAGCCAAACAAACACAAATACCTTCTCCTCCAACAGAACTCCCACTCAAACTCCCCTGTTTACAGCTCTGTTTGCTAGCTCCTGTGCTGCTGCAGCTGTCTGTGCTGCTGCCTGACTGGCTGCTGCCTTTATAGGACCCCTAGTCAGTGAAGCCCCGCCCCCTAATCAGGGCTCAACTTCTCTCCCAGCACAAAGCCCCTACAAGCCTCTACACATACAAATACTACCAATACAAAGCCAAACAAACACAAATACCTTCTCCTCCAACAGAACTCCCACTCAAACTCCCCTGTTTACAGCTCTGTTTGCTAGCTCCTGTGCTGCTGCAGCTGTCTGTGCTGCTGCCTGACTGGCTGCTGCCTTTATAGGACCCCTAGTCAGTGAAGCCCCGCCCCCTAATCAGGGCTCAACTTCTCTCCCAGCACAAAGCCCCTACAAGCCTCTACACATACAAATACTACCAATACAAAGCCAAACAAACACAAATACCTTCTCCTCCAACAGAACTCCCACTCAAACTCCCCTGTTTACAGCTCTGTTTGCTAGCTCCTGTGCTGCTGCAGCTGTCTGTGCTGCTGCCTGACTGGCTGCTGCCTTTATAGGACCCCTAGTCAGTGAAGCCCCGCCCCCTAATCAGGGCTCAACTTCTCTCCCAGCACAAAGCCCCTACAAGCCTCTACACATACAAATACTACCAATACAAAGCCAAACAAACACAAATACCTTCTCCTCCAACAGAACTCCCACTCAAACTCCCCTGTTTACAGCTCTGTTTGCTAGCTCCTGTGCTGCTGCAGCTGTCTGTGCTGCTGCCTGACTGGCTGCTGCCTTTATAGGACCCCTAGTCAGTGAAGCCCCGCCCCCTAATCAGGGCTCAACTTCTCTCCCAGCACAAAGCCCCTACAAGCCTCTACACATACAAATACTACCAATACAAAGCCAAACAAACACAAATACCTTCTCCTCCAACAGAACTCCCACTCAAACTCCCCTGTTTACAGCTCTGTTTGCTAGCTCCTGTGCTGCTGCAGCTGTCTGTGCTGCTGCCTGACTGGCTGCTGCCTTTATAGGACCCCTAGTCAGTGAAGCCCCGCCCCCTAATCAGGGCTCAACTTCTCTCCCAGCACAAAGCCCCTACAAGCCTCTACACATACAAATACTACCAATACAAAGCCAAACAAACACAAATACCTTCTCCTCCAACAGAACTCCCACTCAAACTCCCCTGTTTACAGCTCTGTTTGCTAGCTCCTGTGCTGCTGCAGCTGTCTGTGCTGCTGCCTGACTGGCTGCTGCCTTTATAGGACCCCTAGTCAGTGAAGCCCCGCCCCCTAATCAGGGCTCAACTTCTCTCCCAGCACAAAGCCCCTACAAGCCTCTACACATACAAATACTACCAATACAAAGCCAAACAAACACAAATACCTTCTCCTCCAACAGAACTCCCACTCAAACTCCCCTGTTTACAGCTCTGTTTGCTAGCTCCTGTGCTGCTGCATCATAAAAGCTGCATTCTTCTGTCGAATTTTATTCTACAACAAGAAGTTTTATGTTCAGCTTCTGACAAAGGAGATTTTAGTTGTTAAAGAAGTGCAGCTGCTGATGGATAATGTCTTTTTTTCCATCAGCTCACACACTTTTCCTCCTAGGCAGGGGATGGGAGAAAGGACAAACCACAAGTAACAGATGTTAGCTACATTGATTATGTCATTTCTGAAGGTGTTCAGATACCACAATGATGAGAGCAATAAAAGAACTTGAGTCAGATAAAATAGAATAGAGAAGAGCAACAAAAATGATCAAAGGTTTAAAAAACCTGGCCTACGAGGAAAGGTTAAAAAAAACCTGGTTTTGTTTAGTCTTGAGAAAAGAAGACTGAGTGGGAACCCAGTAATAGTCTTCAAATATGTAAATGCTCGTATAAAGAGAACAGTTAACGATTGTTGTCCATGTCTTCTGAGGGTAGGATAAGAAGTAATGGTCTTGATTGGCAGCAAGAGAGATTTAGGTTTAGGAACACTGTCTAAGTATAAGGGTAGTTAAGCTCTGAAATAGGCTTCCAAGGGAGGTTTTTAAGAATAGGCTGGATAAACACCTGCCAGGGGTGTTCTAGATTTACTTGGTCCTGCCTCAGCCCAGGAGGCTGGACTTGATGGCTTCTCAAGGTCCTTTCCAGCCCTACGTTTCTATGATGCTATACTTCTGTGGCACAGCTTCAGAACCAACCTCCAGGGCACCAGGGTCCTTTGTCGAGTCCCTCACAAGGCATTTGTAGACACCATAGGAAGTTAATACCTCAAGTGATAACAGCTTTTCATCATGTCCTCTACCAAACTACCCTATTCCAAGATACAAAAGATCTACAACTATTAGTGCTGGAAGGGCGTAGTTTGGTAAACGGAAGTGTGCAGGATGCATGCAGAATTGAGAGACCTGGGTTAAGGTTGTGCTGCATGCTTTTTGGTGTATGGTCGTTGCGGTAATGGTAAGAAGTATTGTGTGTCTGTGGGTGGAGTAGAGGATATGTACAGTTGAATGGCGTAACATTTCTTGGGTTTGTGGGTTTGTGCCAGGTATGTTATGCATGTAGCCACCTTGACTGCTTCTCAGCAAAGTGTTTTTGTACTTTAGTTATTTATTAGTTATTTGTTGAGAGCAGACCAGGATGGCAGTGCTGCGTTACACTTTTACAAATGAAAAAGGAAGACACAGCATGAATCCCAAAGCTCGTACCATCTAAACAGAGCTGGCTCTTGAATGGAATGATTTATGGAACTGATCCAAAGCCAATCTTTCCATAGATTTCAGTGAGCTTTGAATCAAGCCCTAGGATTAAATTGTGATTACTATGGGATAATCTTTATATTTACAATATGACAGGACAATTCATTGTGTTATCACACCATTATGTTACTTATTGTGGCCAATGTAATACCTTGAACACTTGACATGTAGTATATGTAGTATTCCTATCCCTTTCCTTTTGTCTGTTTGAATCTGAGCTCTTTGGGGCAGAAATAAATCATAAATTGGTATTCTGATGTTATTGACATAAACTGTGACTGTATAGATCATTGTTGCAACCACTGTTATTTATTTGCAGCAAATATTGTACAAAGGTTGTCATGTGAGGTGTCTATGGAAAGGTTATGATTTGCTGGTTATGATTATGTTATCTGTATGTGTGTATCATTTTTGTAGTTGAAGTTATTAATATTGGCTATGTACTTGTATCTCAATGTGTTTTGTGTTTTAAGTAGCCTCGGTGAAGCATTTGGTCAGCTTCTTCAGAAAGGAATATTCTCAGTAAGTGCCCAATCAAGAAATGCTTAACTGACAGTGAACTTTGAGAGATACTAATCCACATCTGAGCTTTCCTGGGAACGTTCAAACTAACATGTAAACAATGGTGTCGGCGTGTAAAGAACTGAGTCATGCATGGACATGTGACTTGCCCATGTGACTCAAAACTCCATCTTGTAGCTGTGATTCTGCAGAGGAAACAAAGGGGTTTCTGCCCACAAGAGAGAGAATATAAAAGGCCAGGGAAACCCCTCAATTTTGTCTCCACCTGGCTCAAAAGATAGCCTCTCCACCCCAAAGAGATGCCTGAAAGAAACTGGAACAAAGGACAGTAACTACAGGGGTGTGAGTGATTGCTGGACCCAGACTAGGAAAGAGTCTAGTCTGTGTGAGAAGCTTATTGGAACATCTCTGAGGGTGAGATTTACCTGCATTTAGTTTCCAACTGTATTAGGCTTAGACTTGCGTGTTTTTGTTTTATTTTGCTTGGTAATTTACTTTGTTCTGTCTGTTATTACTAGGAACCACTTAAATCCTACTTTTTTATATTTAATAAAATCTTTTTTTTTTGTCGAGTCCCCCGCAAGGCATTTGTAGACACCACAGGAAATTAATACACACCTCTAGTGATGACAGCTTTTCATCATGTCTTCTACCAAACTACCCTATTCCAAGATACAAAAGATCTACAACTATTAGTGCTGGAAGGGTGTAGTTTGGTAAACGGAAGTGTGCAGGAGGCATGCAGAATTGAGAGATCTGGGTTAAGGTTGTGCTGCATGCTCTTTGGTGTATGTCTCAAGAATAACTTGAGACAATGAAACTGCTTTTGACCATTTTGAATGGGACAGAAATAGGGACCTGTTTTTTTTCTGAAAACCTTTAAATTGTGTTAAAATATTCCACACTTGACAATCCAACATATGCTTAGCCCCTAATATTCAAAATAAATTTACAATCTTAAATTTGAAAGTAGAATGAAAACATTTAGCTCCCCTCATGTCCAAATTTCTTTTTTTAGCAGCTCATCACTGCTAATTATTAGATTACATTCACTTGTTACAGGAATTGTTGTGGCCAGTTGCAGTTCTGTTTTGTCTTTTTCCACAGTACAGACATATCAAGCCACTAGGTAATCTGAGAAATTTTGCTTATTAATTAACCCAGAGCAAGTATTAATACCTGGGGGAGCAAACAGCTGTGAATATCTCTCTATCAGTGTTATAGAGGGCGAACAATTTATGAGTTTACCCTGTATGAACTTTATACAGAGTAACACTGATTTATTTGGGGTTTGGACCCCATTGGGAACTGGGTATCTGGGTGCTGGAGACAGGAGCGCTTCTTAAACTGTTTTCAGTTAAACCTGCAGCTTGTTGGGAGACGTAGTTCAGACCTCGGTCTGTGTTTGCAGCAGGCTAGCGTGTCTGGCTCAACAAGACAGGGTACTGAAGTCACAAGCTGCGAGGGAAAACAGGCTCAAAGGTAGTCCCAGCACATCAGGTGGCAGTCCCAAGGGGGTTTCTGTGATCCAACCCGTCACAGGTGTGTTGTAATCTCAAATGTTTGCTCCAAAACAGGACATTCAGCTGTAACAAAACTCCAATGACTCCATCAGCAAGGTACAAAACACGGAGGAAAGTGCTGTCCTTACCTCACTGATTTTATGAGCTGAGGCTCAGTCTTGCAAGGTGCTGTTAGCTTCACTTCCCGTTGACTTCAGTGAGAATAGAGAGTGCCCCTTGCACAGGGTAATCATCACCTCGGTTTGGTTTGGTTTGTCATTTAGATCATGATCCTCTCAGGTGCTGATTGCAATTAAAAAAAATAAGTGTGTAACAGTGCTTCTAATTTAAGGGGATTAAATTTAGTAGGTTTGGTGGAAGAAGTGCATTTTAAGGAGGGTTTTTGTGCAAGAGCTTTATTACATGCAAAAATAAAGTTTACAATTCACAAGACAAAGTTTTTATTTGAAGAAGAAAATGCAATGAAGAACAGAACCAGTCTGAAAGACAAGGCTTCTTCTGGGGAAAAAAAATATTATCCTAGTCATCACAAAGAATCATGGGGCAAAAGTCTTGTTTGACAAAGGAAAGTGTGTGTGAGGTTTTCCAAGAATTTTTAAAAGACTCTTTATTCCCTCAGCCTTCTTATAGTGTGTGTATGAGAGAAAATGGGTGCATTGGTTTGTGCTCTCTGTTGTACCCAACTATTTGAATGGATTTCCAAAGTAATTTAGTCACCAGATCTTATACCGAATCTGAAATTTCTAATGTAAAGTCTTGAAAAGCAGCTAGACATATACATTTTTAAAATATTGATGTTTGATAAAAATTGTAATGTTACTCTTCACCTCCTCAGGAGAATGGTCATAAACTAACTCTATGGAGGAACTTCAAAGATCTCAATCACCCTCCTCCTTAAAAAGGTTAAAGATGGGCAATGTGCAAAGCATAAACTACTATCTATCCTCCTCTGTTCAGATTCTGAGATTGGGCCAAAATCTTTCTAGGGGGCTTATCCTCATAATGGGCATTTTAACCGGATTAGTTTAGACTTGGAAAAAAGACTGAGTGGAGACCTGATAACAGTCTTCAGATATGTTAAAAGGCTGTCATAAAGAGCACAGTGATCAATTGTCCTCCATGTTCACTGAAGGTTGGACAAGAAGTAATCTGTTTAATCTGCAGTGAGGGAGATTGAGGTTAGACATTAGGAAAAACTTTCAACTATAAGGATAGTTAAGCACTGGAATAGATTACCTAGGGAGGTTGTGGAATCTCCATCATTGAAGTTTTTTAAGAACAGGTTAGACAAACTACCGTCAGGGATGGTCTTAGTATACTTAGTCCTGCCTCAGTGTGGGCTAGCCTCACTAAGTCCCTTCCAGACCGTCATTTTTCTTCTTCTTCTGTTAATGATTATATACGTCTAGAACCATACGTAACCCACAAACTCTTTGTCTCTATTTCTTTGTCATGACTCTCATTTGCAAAGACATTTATAGCTTAAAATACCTTCCAACAAAATTAGCTGGCCAGTTTTACACCAAACAAAATGGAAAGTTATTCTGTAAGGTGAGCTCCTATCTTTGATGAATTCGTGACTCCAAATAATTTATAAAATCCACATTCTTCAGAATATTGCACTATGTTACCTCCTATTACATATGGTTTGTCTAAAATAACTTGAGACAACGAAACTGCTTTTGACCATTTTGAATGGGGCAGAAATAGGGACCTGTTTTTTTCTGAAAACCTTTAAATTGTGTTAAAATATTCCACACTTGACAATCCAATGTATGCTTAGCCCCTAATATTCAAAATAAATTTACAATCTTAAATTTGAAAGTAGAATGAAAACATTTAGCTCCCCTCATGTCCAAACTTCTTTTTTTAGCAGCTCCTCACTGCTAATTATTAGATTACATTCACTTGTTACAGGAATTGTTGTGGCCAGTTGCAGTTCTGTTTTGTCTTTTTCCACAGTAAAGACATATCAAGCCACAAGATAATCTGAGAAATTTTGAGTCAGTTTCAGTTTTAAAATATACTGTAGATACTCTGGGATTATACAGATGAGGTCAGACTTTTGAAAGAGGGACATTCCTGCTACTGATTTCAGCCATCTCCCAGAGTCCAGTAGATGCTAATAAGTACAATTTCAATCACAAGACAGGAAAATGGAAGACTGGCTTCATGTCAAATAGCTATAGAACACTGGTGCGATTAGTTGTTTCATAGTGCTGCTTCATCACTTTAATTGAACTGGATTAATACCTGAATATTTACTATTTCAGAGTATCTTTCCAGATTTAACAAACATACAGACTTTTTACCATTTTCAAGAAGCTGTGCTCTGTATAAAGCACAGTTTTGTGCATGCCATTTCCAAAGGACTATGAATATGTTTTAATTGTTTATTTTAACGACTATTGAGAAGATGAGGATCTCACTCTGTCCATTTGTTTGTACAGTTTGTACACCTACTGAATTCCAAGCCATAAACTTCTATAAGAAATACATGTTCAAATTGTAATGAATTTCTAATACCATGCTGTTATAACAAGTTTCAGAAATCATAAAATGGTGACTGCTCAGACTTCTGATATTGTGTGTGTGTGTGTGTGTGTGTGTAAAAATATATATCTTGGTCTAAGACCTTGTCGATACCCAACTCTTTTCTTAAGATTTCGACCCTTCTCCTGCCACAGGGTCAGCTCCATTGAATGGTGAGAGTATAAGTGTGGAAGAGGTGCTGGTGGTTTTACTACCATGCCATCTTGTTCTGGCGAGTGTTAGATGATACAGTGGCAAAGACACCAGCAACTTGTCTGTACTTATGCTCCCACCTTTGCTGCCACCTATGGAATTTCTCCAGTGCAACAATGGGTAATTTTAAGATAAGAACTCTGAGTAGACATGGACAAATTGAAAATGTTATAGCTAAGCTGAGGATGAGCAAACTCCTTGGTTGTGGCTGTTGCTGTTGCTTTCTGAATATGACTTTCCAGTGGAGGAGGATGGAACAGAGCCACTGGTTCTAAATAGTCTTAGGAGTCTTCTCTTATACCCTCTAAATGCAAAGAAGTAAATTATTGGATCAATGCAACAGTTCATGTTCATAAAAGCCACTGTGATTTGAAGAGACATCTTGAAGGCTTTCTGTGCTGAGCAAGATGGCTGATGTAGTATCTTTCTGATCATGAACTGAATGATATTTAAATGGTAAGGACTAAAGCAGATCACAACTGCAAGGAGCACAACCAGTATGATTGTGAAAGCCTTTCTGTGGTGCCCATTCTTATCTGTCAGGGGGTTTTCTTTGGCTGCTCTGCACAGTTTTAGGTTGATCTGCACATAACAAACTAATATAATCCCCACTGGTAGGCAGAATCCAATCATGCAAGCCCCCAGAAGGATAAATGGCAACTTAGGAATTTCTTCAAAGTTGAAATATTCCATGCAGGTCAGCTTATCTCCTATCTTCTTGGTCATGGGCCTGAAGAGTAATGATATTGTCTGCAGGAACACAATGAACCATATCAGCATGCAGATATACTTCACTCTGCTCACTTTCCTAAATCTGCCAAGCCGCCGGGTGTGGACCACGGCGATGTAGCGGTCGACACTCACACATGTCATAAAGTAGATGCCCACATACGTGTTCATGTAAAAGATGAATGCCGTCACCCTGCAGAACCAGTCTCCAAAAGGCCAGTTGAATTCTAAGATGTAATAAGCAATTCTTCCAGGCAGAGCAAGCGTGAAAAGGGCATCTGACACAGCAAGGTTGATTAAGTAGAGATCAGTTGAGTTGATTTTCTTCCCTCGGTGGAAGGTGACATAAAGGGCAAGGACATTTCCACAAGAGCCAAAGACCAGCAGGACAGTGTAAAAGAATGAAAAAATTACTTTCGCTGCAAAGTGGTGGTTATACACGTCGCAGCTGCTTTCATTGCTGTAAGTGAAGACCGTTAGCTGAGATGCAACAGTAGCAGCAGTGGTAGCCATTCTGTGGACTTCTCCTTGGCAGAAGAAAAGACATGACATTAGCAGCTTACTAATAATGTGCACTATCTGTTTTGACAGATAACAAAACTACTTAGGCTTTGTACTTTAGTAGACTCTCATACTTTAGTAGACTCTCATACAAAAGAAGTGAGAGTTCTCATTTGAACAGCGAATTTCCACACTCTGAGTATGTTCTGAGCCAAGATGAGCAGGTTTAGTCATTTGGGAAACTCAGTTCCTAGTGATCTTAGTGTAACATTCTGAACAAAGACTGTGACTTATTTTTTTCTTCAGAACCCTTTAGCTTGGAAACTAATAGCAGGGGGTGTTTTGTCACAGTGTGTCAGAAGTTGTTGCTGCCTGTTAAACATGTCTGGTGGATGGGACATGGTATCATTATAGAGAGGGAGATGTGGAATTTCAAATAGAAAATTACATGATAGAGGAGGGGAAATTTAGAAGGGGAAGGTCAATAAAATATAACTTTCTTTTGTTTTGACAGCCTGTGCCAGAAAAGGGAGCAAGGAGAAAAGTATCCATTTGAAGAACCATATCTCTGTATTTATTTGTGGCTGTTCAAAAACCTTTTACAATTACAAACTGTAATAGCTATAGATTATATCAACACTTTTCCTCAGGTGAGTGTATATGGCCAAATCCTGAATTCTCCACTCAGTTTGAATGTGGTCCTTACTCACCCAAGCACCCCAAGACAATAACGTTGTTCTGTCTTTAGTAAAGTCCCTGATTTCCCATTTGCTGCGCTAATACACCAGGGCTCCAGGTTGGCTTGGGAGTCAGTAGCTCCTACCTATACTTTTAGGCGTCAAATAAAACTAGTTGGTATCATTTTTCCAACACATAAAGGTAAGGAGACAAATTCAAATGTTGGTTACACCCAGTCTCCTTTATTTGCACTCAAAAGTAAGGCTGTTTACTTGCACACATTATAAAATGAACCTTTCACTCCCTCTTCTTTGCTGTTGTTTCCTGTCACAATAGATACAGCTGAAATAGGATGGGTCCTTACCTGCCTTTTAACCAGCACACTGAGAAAGTTGCCTTCTAACTGTTTATTGTGAGGGTCTCTGAAATGGGAAGTCATGTCTCCAAACTGCTATTATTCTTTGCGTATTGCTGCTAAAACATAATTACTGTAATTGCCATACTGCAGGGATATGTATTTTTTTGGTCCTTAACAATTGATTGGGTCCCAAGCCCACTGGAAAGATCTACATCGCAAACTAGTCATTGAACAAATTATCTTATATTGCATGTGCTTTCGCCTTGTGTTCTCAGTAGGCAGAGAGGGGATTGAACTGAAAACCTACAGCTAACCCCTCCCTCCCCCTCCCCCCCCGAATTTTGGGCCAGCAGGTGTTCAGAATCTGAACCCAGATTTTTCACAACTCTTTTATCTTAGTAGTGTGCTAGCTCAAAACTCCAGATCTGTGCACCCCAAACTCTGAAGGTTGTAAATCCATATCCCAGTTTTGTAAGTTCCGCCCATCTCTAATTTTATGGGAGCAAATGTGAGGCATTAATATTGTTTTGTTTACTGTTGTTACTGCAACAGGAGGCAGCATGATCAAGTGTATTGGGCACAGGATGGGGAGTCTTGCTACCTGAGTTCTTTTCTTGGCTCTTCCACTGACCTGTTCCCAGATCTTAGGGAAGTGGGTCACTTCGCCACTCTACACGTCTGTATCTCCTCCCAGCATTGGTTTGGCCCATCTGTTATCATGACCACAGTGTCTTTGGGCCAGAGACTGTCTCTCACTACATGTCTGTGCAATATCTAGCACAATGGATCTCAGTTGGAACTCTAAGTACTATACAAATAAATACGAAAAATAAATCATCTTTCTGAGTGCCTCCGTGGGTGCTAGAAGGGTTGTTTCTTTGGTTCCTTCTCTTTAGCGCTGTTTCCTTATCTTTCTCCTTTTCAACAGGGAACTCTTAGGCACCGCTATTTTGTTTGTATTTACCCTTCATTTTATTCTCTCTCTCCTGCCTTTTTATATATTTAAATGTTGTCTCCTCAGTACTTATCTGGCATGTTACATAATATTAATGCTCATAGCACCCGTCCAAGGTAGGTAAGTATTATTTCCAGTTTCCACATGGGGAAACTGAGGTACACAAACTTGCCCAATGCCAAACAAGAAGTCTATGTCAGAGAAATGCATCTTTAAACTTGAATTCCACCCTTCGCCTCCCTCACTGTGCCAAAGCACAACGGCTTTACAATAGCACGTGTCTTTAGAAACCGTGTCTTGTCACAGAGGGTCTGTGCAGCAAAACATGAGCTCAGTGTGGTAGACGATACACAGAATGTGACCATTTCCTGACTTTGGTGGGATTAAATTAGATCCTTTTATCATGTCACACTTGTGGTTTGGTTTTCTGGTCTTATCACTTGCTAATGGTGCCGCACGGGGCTACTGGGGAGCACCTCTGCAGCCAGGATGCCTGCTACTGCCACTGGCGTAGTGCATCCTTCCTCTGCCCCCCTGCTCCTAGCCTGACTCCACACGTAGATGCCTCAATTCAATCAATAGTGAGTAGGTGTGTACGTAACAGTGGCTAGGCATAGCAAAGGTAGGCGCGGTGCAAGCTAACCACACTGCTCTGCCCAAGCAACAGCCTCTCCAGAGCAGAGCTGGTGAATCGTACTGAAGGCTATCGAACTCGATGGTTGTGAGGTGTGGACAAATGTTCAGACCATCCTGAGTTGGAGCCCCGTACAGGCCTCCAAAGCCGACTAAAAATTCCCTGAAACATTTTGAAAACACGGCAGATCAGAGCTGACACTTTCCTGGTTACCTGGGAGGAGCAGTGTTGTACAGTAATTCACTTGCATTGTGGAATAGCACTCAAACTTCTTTCAATCCACATGAAGAAAAAGTCACTCGGAAAAGACAGAGCATGCATGCACACACACACACCTCCAAGCAAAGATCAAACTGGGAGAAATGCTCTAGCAAAATCCCATGTATTCTAGCCTGTCCAAATGGAGCAGATTAAACTTTCCAGCAGTGTTACATAAATCATTTTGTAGGTAAATTTACCTCTTAATCGCAATGGTTACAGTACAGCCTAGTAGAAAACTTGTTTAAAGACATTCATTCTGCCGAAAATAGACACTGTACTGTCTTATTAAAACTAGATCTCTGTCTGTTCCCAAAAAAGCTAAAATACAATTAGTTAATTAGAGATGCTTTTCAGATAAGGTCCTATTTAAACAACCACTTAGTCATTTTTTTCCTTGCACTGCCAAATTCAGTCTCTGAAAGCACAACACCTGTAAGAAAATAAGACAAGGAGAGCTGGCTTACCAGGGGCTGATGAGGTGGTGGCCAAGAGGTGGTGGTGGCTGTTGAGAAGCTCTTGTCTCAGCTCTTTCTCCTGTGCTATATTAGTGGTACATTTATTAAATGTAATATTCTTCTAATAGTCCCTGAAAAAATCCCCTTCTAGTGCTTCAGTAAAAACCCTTCTGTGCCCTTGCAGCAAGCAGGAACAGAGAGAGAAGACCAAAAACGAAGACTGCTCTGCCTTTCCTAATCTAGTCAGCATCATATGGGTGGTGACTGAATGAGATCCATGTATCACTTGTCAGCCGTGAGATACCTGCTTCCTCCAGCAAAAAGTAGCTTCGTCTGTGTACTCCCCTTCCGCTTCATGCTGTGCAGAGGGCTGCGCCTGACGAGGCAAGGTGGTGCTCTTTCATCTGGCTTCTCTTTGTAGCACAATAACATTTATGCAGTTCTTTGTTTGCAATTTGAGAAAGGAATGAAAAAACCCAGCAAATTCCCCAAGCTGAATATTTTGAAGATCTCACCATTCCCCCCCACTCCCACCTCCTTTTTCATATATTACAAGAAATAGATTTCGTTCTTGCTCACTAGTTAAGGAAGTGATTTATACCAGAACACTAAACCACAAGTATGTATTGTTTAGGGTGACCAGACAGCAAATGTGAAAAATCGGGACAAGGGGTGGGGGGTAATAGGAGCCTATATAAGAAAAAGACACAAAGATCGGGACTGTCCCTATAAAATCGGGACATCTGGTCACCCTAGTGTTGTTAAAGGCTTTAAACTCACCAAAGTGAGAAAAGACTAAAATACTACATGTTATCTATAACACTGCTTGGGTTTTGCTTGCATGTGTGCTGTGTAAGACAATGGTTGGAGACGTGCTGTATTTAGAAGATCAATGAAGTGAATTAAAGGTGTAACTTGTGCCTTTATGCTGAATTTTCTGATAGTTGTGTTCTTAAATCACACCCTTAAATGTGATTGCCCCTAGAATTCCCTGATTCCCCTGACACTGCTGTGAGATGCCATTAGGACTGTGAGTCAGTAGAAAACTCGAGTGTTACACCAATGGAAAACCTGTGTGAAGAGAGAATCGGGATCAGTAGCTCTGGTTTAATCTGAAAAAATGGAAGAAGCACACACATGTGCATGTCCTTCAGATGCAATTGGGTTTGAGGTTCTTTTAAGGGATTCAAGTATGTTAGTAATTTTCCTGACTATTCGTTCACAGCACAAGACCACTACAGGGTCCATTCTTTGTACTAATAAAAGTGTGCAGTCTGTATTAACTTACTACACAGTGTGACAGGCATTTAGCTGCAAATGGTGTAGCGTTCTTGACGTGAATAACTTTTGGGGAAATAACTGTGCTTGCCCTGTAGTGGCCTTTAAAATCTGAACATCTTAGCCATTTTTTATTTTGAAAATACCAAAGGATGTCAACATCGTTCTTTGAGTGCTTGCTCATGTCCATTCCAGTGTGCGCATGTTAGAAAGTTTTCCCTCATTGGTAGCCGTTGGGTTGGTTTTGATGCCCTGTGAAGTCGCGCCCTCATAGCACTGGTATATTGGGCCCTGCAGACCCACCTCCCCCTCAGTTCCTTTTTACTGTCCATGATAGTTGCTGGAACTTCAGCTTGTCCTTGTGTTCACGCAAGTATTTCTTTAAGTGGACTTTAGTTTTCTCTACCTGTATATAGTTAATTATAGTGGTTGGAATTTAGAATTTAGTTTGTTTAGTAGATTGGAACCCTGCTTACTGGGGTTCCCACTTACCCAGCATCAGGGTACGCCTTGGTCCTTGGAGTTTAAACTGTGTGCGGCTTGCCACAAGCCCAGGCCCGTTAGTGAGCCCCATTCTAGCTGCCTTTGAGTCCCATTGACCGGCATGCTGCAGGATCTGTAAGGAGTTCAAGCCCCATACCAAGGACAGGGATCAAAGACTCAAATTCCTTCTTACGGAGGCAGCTCTCCATCCCCCCTCAGAGCCGAGCCATGCTGACTCAGCACTGAGCGCCTCCACCTTGGTGAGAAGCTCTCTGGTTTCTCTGAGGGATGCACAGACAGTGCAGCTCTGCCAATCCGGCACCGAGGAAGGACTCTTCTTCCACGTCCTGGGACTCTCAGCATCATCAGGCATTTCCGGTGCAGAGGAGGTCCACACTGCAACGAGACTCTCAGCCTGCTCCCAATCATCGGTGCAGAGGAGGAAGCAGCAGAAGATGGACCGGGGGTGCTCACCAATTCCAAGGTCTGCTGCTCACAGGGAAGTCAGCTGAGTGCAAGCCATGCCAGGCCACTCAGACTCAACAGCTGCCAGCATAGTACCGTTGACTCCAGCCCCAGGAAGAGACCGAGCCATCGGGATACAGCCCTGGCACTACCATCTATGCCAAAGGCAATCAAGGCAGCAAGGGAACTACTATTACACCCGGTACTGCCATCCCCCAGGCATGAACTGGCACCAGAGGCAAGATCTCCTGGGGCACCGAGGCCTCAGGTGCCGTCGACAGGGAAACCAGCAATGATGGCAGAGAGCGGGTTGCCTCCCCCTGCTCTCTGGCACCGGCCAGTACTGGTCCACCATAGTCGCCAATAAATGACTCCTCTCAGTCAGACTCCGAGGTGGAGTCTTATATTTCCCACAGGAGCCAGCATTGATCTGACCGCCATTATCTGATGGCTGACATGAGCCAAGGGATCCCGCCAATGGCCTGGCCAGCACAGTGGCAAATGCTGGTGCAATGTGGCCCTTCTTGAACCCCTAAGTATTTCAACCAGCTGAGGGATCACATGGAGGAAATTGTACTCTATTGTTTTGGCACGTCGACCTCCCTTCACCACCATCCTTGGTGCAAAAACCTCAAGTCGGTACCAGGCCCAGCAAGGAACCCCAGGACCCGGTACCGCAGGATCCTTCCAGGACCAAGGAAGAACAAGGCCCTGTACCCATGCAGGCATCTTCATCTTCCTCACCTGACGAGACGGTAGCAGGGACTTGATTGAGCCCTCTCAGGATGATTACAGGGCTCACCAGGAGCTCCTCAGAATAGTTGCTCAAAGCCTGGGGGTCCAGGCAGAGAATATCTCTGAATCCTCCCTGCCTTGATGGACATCATGGCCTCTTGCAGTCTGTCAGGAGTGGCATTGTCCCTGAATGATGCCATTCTAGAACTTATTGAGGCCCTCTGGAAGACTCCAGCCTTGCTGCAACCCACAGCAAAGAGGATGGAGAAAACGTACTTTGCCTCTACAAAAGGGTTCGAATTTTTATATATCTGTTCTCCATTGGGGTTGCTAGTGGTATCAGCGGCCAACAAACAGGAGAGACGAGGGCAGCAAGGACCTTCCCCCACAGGCCGAAGATGCTAAAAAATTGGATCTCTTTGACAGGAATGTATACTCTACCGGGAGGGCTCCAACTACAGATTGCCAACCAACAGGTGCTCCTGAGCTGCTACTGCTTCAGCTTTTGGGGCGTGATGTCCAAGTTCAAAGAGTTGTTACCACAGGAGTCCAGAGTCAAATTCTCTGCTCTAGTAGAGGAAGGGAGAGCGGTGACAAAAGCATCCCTTCAAGCAGCCTTGGACATAGCGGATTCTGCTGCTCAAACCGTGACTTCCGCTGTGGTCATGAGAAGAAGCTCATGGCTGCAGGCCTCGGGCCTCCCCTATGAGGTCCAGCAAACTGCCCAGGACCTCCCTTTCAAGGGCACATCACTCTTTTCAGAGCAAACAGATTCAAAGCTCTAGAACTACCCTAAAATCCCTAGGGTTGCACACACCGGCTCCTATAAGGAAGCATTTTAAGCCCCAACCATTGCCCCATTTCTACCAGCCTCAGTCAAAGCAAGACTACAATAAGAGGCAGGGCAGGAGTTATAAGGAGGCCTCCTCCCCAGTTCTCATAGGCCCATGGGTCTGACCCTGCCAGACAATCATTGGGGTCTAAACAAAACTTTTGTGGGTATGCTCGAGGACAGCATACCAGGACAGTGTCTGAATCCACCTTCCCCAATTTTTGTGGACCAGTTATCACACTTCTGTTGGGTGTGGGCCCATATCACCTCAGACTGCTGGGTGCTATGCACGATAGGACTGGGATACACCCTGCCGTTCAGTTGTTCTCCTCCTTCCCACCCTCTCTCCCCGTCCCTCTTCAGGAACCCTTCTCACAAGCAA
Source organism: Lepidochelys kempii (assembly GCF_965140285.1). NCBI lineage: Eukaryota > Metazoa > Chordata > Testudines > Cheloniidae > Lepidochelys > Lepidochelys kempii. The sequence goes on from NC_136380.1 coordinate 100,498,077, forward strand.
CTTCTAATCCAGGAGGTGCAAACACTCCTGCAAATGGGAGTGGTAGAGAAAGTTCCTCTGGAGCTAAGAGGGCAGAGGATTCTACTCCCACTATTTGCTAATTCCGAAGGCCCGTGGTGGTCTCGGATCCATCCTGGACCTGCAAAACCTCAACAGATTCATGAAGAATCTGATTTTCTACATGGTCTGCTGGACCTCCATTATCCTTTCCCTGGACCCAGGGGACTGGTATGCTACCCTCAACTTGAAGGAGGCTTACTTTCATAACTCGGTCTTCCAAGGTCACTGGAAATTCCTCCAATTCGTTGTGAACCAGGTACACTACCAGTTTATCCAACTTCCATTCGGCCTGCAGTTGTTGCAGCCATCTTTAGGAAGCAAAAGGTTCAGGTTTATCCTTATCTCAATGACTGGCTGATCAAGACCCACAGGTGCTGACTTTTCATTGTGCTGGGAGGTAATCGTCCGACGGCTCTGCCCCAAGCCCCACCCCCACTCCACCCCTTCCCTCAGTGCCGCACCCCCACCATACCCGTCCTGCCTCTTCCCGCCCCATTGTGCCCCCTCGCCCGAGCACACCACATTCTTGCTCCAGCCCCTCCCTCCCCAGCCTCCTGCATGCCACGAAACAGCTGATTGCGATGGGTGGGAGGCGCTAGAAGGGAGGGGGAGTCACTGATCGGTTGGGCCCACTGGTGGGCAGGAGGTACTGGGGGGAGGGGAAGATGCTGATAGGGGGCCTGCCGGTGGGTGCTCAGCACCTAAGTTCCCTGTAAGCTGGGCAGCCATGAAGCAGCCTATTTAGCGCCAAGCAGGCTCTCAGGGAACCTGCCATGGACCCCAACCTGATGCAGGAAGGGCATCCCTCCCCTGACCCCAGCACAGCCTGTGGTCCAGACCTGCCGCGGCCAGGGCAGTGCAGCCAGATCAGCAGGATCAGCCCCAGTCGTGGCCAGATTGGCAGTCGGGGCAGCGTGTCCTGGCTTGACCCTGGAGGAGCCCGGCCTGGCCCCAGGTGTGGTCGGGGCAGCCCTCCCCCAGCCCAGACCTGCTGGGACTGAGGGAGGGGTGCCTATCCTGCAGCCCCAGATCTCTCACGGCGGGGAGAGGTGCTCCTACCTCCCCCAGTGCAGGTGCGGCACCCCAACCCTCTGCCCCACCCCTGAACCCCTCATCCCCGGCCCCACCGCGGAGTCCACACCCCCAGCCGGAGCCCTCACACTCCTGCACCCCAACCCTCTCCCCAGCCCTGAGCCCTCTCCCACACTCCGAACCCTTCGGCCCCATCCCCACCACATTAATTTTTTTATGTGCACCAATATAAAGATGATGTGTCACACACCACCTTCATATTGGTGCACATAAAATTAATTCTACACATGGGTGGGAAAAATTAGAGGGAACACTGCTCAGCACCCACCATTTTTTCCCCATGGGTGCTCCAGCCCCAGAGCACCCATGGAGTTGGTGTCTATGGTCAGACCAAGACCCAAGTGGAGGCATACGTAAGTTTAATACTGTCAACCTTCAAGAAGCTAGGCCTGTTGATAAACATGTAGAAATCGATACTCTCACCAGTTCAAATAATTGAATTTGTAGAGGAGGTCCTCAACTTGGTCCAGGCCCGAGCCTTCTTTCTGGATACCCAGTTCCGGGCCTGAGGCATGTTCATAGAGAGTCTCAGAAACCACCCCACCACCACGGCTGGAAACCACCTAAAACTCCTAGGGCACATGTCCTTGTGCACTTACATGGTGCAGCATGCAAGATTATGACTCAGACCTCTCCAGACTTGGCTAGCATCAGTGTATCAGCCGGACTGGGATCGCTTGGACATGGTTGTCACATTTCCCCCTTCAGTGATCACCACACTCCTTTGTGGTGTGGTGTACTGAGGACAGTAGGTGCAAGTATCCCATTCTCAAGATCACATCCATCAATATCTCTAGTCACCGACACATCTGCTCTGGGTTGGGGGTGCTCATCTAGGGGTACTCAAAACCCAGGGCCTCTCATCCCAGGCAGAGCTCTAGCTACACATCAATGTGAGGAAACTCAGAGCAGTGTGCCTTGCCTGCCAAGAGTTCCAGCCCCGCCCTGGAAGGCAAGTGCGTGTCGGCGCTTACTGACAACATGGCAGCGATATTCTATATAAACAGACAGGGTGGACTGTGCTCCTCTCACCCATGCCATGAAGCCCTTCACCAGTGGGAATTCTGCATAACCCACTCAATCTACTTTGAAGCCTCCGATTTTCTGGGGGCACAGAATGAATTAGCGGATCGTCTCAGCAGATCCTTCTCCAATCACAAGTGGTCCATTTGCCCAGACATCGTGAAGGATGTTTTACAGAGGTGGGGAGCTCCACAGATAGATTTGTTCGTGACGAGGCACAACAGGAAATATCTGCAGTTCTGCTCCTTCCTGAATCACAGCCCAGGCTTGCTCAGAGATTCATCTCTTCTCTCTTGGAAGGACCATCTCTTTTATGCTTTCCCTCCCATTCCGCTTTTACACAAGGTCCTGCTGAAGGTCAGAAGGAACGAGCCTGATCATGATAGTCCTGGCCTGACCAGGTCAGCATTGGTTCACCACCCTTCTGGATCTCTCGGTGGAAACACCAATCAGCCTACCTCCATTTCCAGATCTGATCTCCCAGGACCACGGCTGCCTACGTCACCTGAACCTCCTCTGTCATGAGTCCCTTTATCTCATAGCCTGGACGGTCCATGGTTTGAAGGATCCCTTTTAGTGAGCAGCAAGGGCTGTCGGTGTTCAATCTATAGTCGTTTCCTCACAGGCTGGGACAGGCTGTATCCCCAAGTACAACAACCAATCCCTATTATCCAGGCTCATGGGTCCCCCATTCAAACCTTTGGCAATGTGCTCTCTCCTCGACTTGTCTGGATGGTGCCTTTCTGGTGGCCATTACTTTGGTTAGAAGGGTCTCGGAGGTTAAGGCCCTTACTTCAGAACCTCCTTGCATGGTATTCTTCAAGGACAAGGTCCAGCTGCGTCCTCACCCAGCCTTCCTTCTGAAGGTGGTTTCACAATTCCATTGTAACCAGGACATTTTTATGCCAGTCTTCTATCTGAAACCAATGCCTATAGCCAAGAACAGAGACTTCACTCACTAGATGTCAAATGAGTTCTTGACTTCTACGTAGAAAGGACTAAATCATCTTGGAAAACTACTCAGCTCTTTGTGGCAGACAGGATAAGAGGTCTTCCAATCTCATCCCAGAGAACCTCATTGTGGATCATTTCTTGTATCTGCACATGCTACGACCTAACAAAGGTCCCTGCCCCAACCCTAATGGGACATTCCACAAGGCCACAAGCATCTGCAGCTGCATTCCTGGCACAGGTCCCAATCCAGGGCATCTGTAGAGTGGCTACATGGTCGTCAGTCCACACGTTTGCATTGCACTATGCCATCGCTCAGCAGGCCAGAGATGAGGCTGGATTTGGCAGAGCAGTGCTACAGTCTGCTCATTAATGAACTCCAAACTCTACTCCTAGATCTGCTTGAGAGCCACCTACATTTGCATGGACAGGAGCAAGCACTCGAAGAAATAAAAACAGTTAATAACCTTCCATTAAAGTTGTTCTTCGAGATGTGTAGCTCATGTCCATTCCAACCCCACCCCCTCCCCCACTGGAGTTAGCCAGCAAAAAGGAACTGAGGGGGAGGCGGTTCGGCAGGGCCCGATATACCGGTGCTATGAGGGCATGACTCCAGGGGGCACCAGAGCCAACCCGTCAGATGACACTGAGGGAAAACTTTCCGGCAGCAGTACATATGGCAGGCGCACACCTACATGGGAATGGAAATGAGCAACACATTTCGAAGAACAACAGTTATGGAAAGTTAATAACAGTTTTTTACAGGCTATTCAACTACAATATTTAACTTAAAAAGGAAGACAGTTTTGAGTAAACTCTCAGCTGATATAAACTCACAAAGCTCCCTGGAGGATCTGGCTCTTTTGAGTACATGTCTGGGGATTGAATAATGAAAATGTGTTAAAACCCAGTCAAAATATTTTTGGAAAATGTAATAAACATAAATGAATGGCTGAGAATTTTTGCATGCCAAGTTTCACCCTGGAGAATATTTTTAGCAAATTGCAAACTCCTGAAAGAGGACTTGTAATGGAAATACCGACAAACTGTTGAGTATTAGGGGATCATAACATCTCTTTTCAGTATTACGGTGAAATGTATACCCATGCAAATAGTCAGCACAAGACTTGTGTACTACCTAAGTCCCATATAAGTCTTCAAAATAGGGTTTCAGTGGGATTTATCTGCTAAGTAAGCCTTGACACTAGGCTACTTTCTTCAGTTATTCTAGTCCAATTGCGGTTACTCCTAATTATAGTGAAGCTAATTAGTGCTTCAGTTTCCCCATCTGTAAACTGGGGATAATAATCCTGACCCCTTTGCAAAGCGCTTTGAAAACTACTGATGAAAAGTGCTAGATACACGCCGAGTGTTATTAATTTTATTATTTTAGGAAGTGTGTGTCATCAACAGACCAAAGCAACCAGTACGTTCAGAATGACAGGCAGCAAAATATGTTAGAGAAAAGAGAAAGAAGCAGCTAAAAGAGGCCGTGCAAATGGAGAGGAAACTTCACACAGCACTAAGTGGGCACTGCACTGTCCTGTTCACACAGAATAAATCACTGTGATGACTGGTAATTCTTCAGAAATAGGACATGCTTTTGTGTTCCAAGAGAAAATTGACTTTGATTTGACAATTCTATTCTGCATAGGAGCAGAACGTTTGCATGTATGAGTGACAGCATGGTCTACTGGCTAATACATTAGACAGGAAGTCAGGAGTCTTGGGAGGTATTCCTGGGTGTTCTACTGAACTGCTATTTGAGCTTGAGTAAATCACTGCACCTTTGGCTATTTTCCTTCCCACACTTAGTCTGACTTGCCTATTTAGATTGTAAGCTTTCTGAGGCAGGAACTGTGTCTGTGTTCTTTTGTACAGGACCTAGCACAACAGGGCCTGGATCTCTAGGCGCTGCCATAATACAAAAAAATCAAAATAATTTGGAGCAGGGCTTGTTGCTTTACTAATCATTGTCTCATTGCGCCCAGGGTTGTGGCTAATTTATCTGTGTAGTGAAAATTAAAATAATGAGGGGTTGGAGGGGCTGCTGCACATTGTATAAGGTGCGTGGAAGCTGAGGTGTGAGCTCTGAGGGCACTTCAAGAATGCTATCTTTAGGAACTGCATATCCTTTAAGGGGCAAGGGAGAGGATTTCTGTACCATTTATAAAAAGAAAAGGAGTACTTGTGGCACCTTAGAGACTAACCAATTTATCTGAGCATGAGCTTTCATGAGCTACAGCTCACTTCATCGGATATAGCTCACGAAAGCTCATGCTCAAATAAATTGGTTAGTCTCTAAGGTGCCACAAGTACTCCTTTTCTTTTTGCGAATACAGACTAACACGGCTGTTACTCTGAAAAATGTACCATTTATAAGGCAGGCTGAAGGGAGACATCTTAGGAACCTGAGGCACCTTAGGACCTTTCCAACTGAGGAGAGCACTTTCCACAGTTGTATACCTGTGAAAGTTTGCAGGAGAAGAAATCTCCCCCTTGGCTATGCTAAGGTGCATGCGAGCCGGGCATTCGTGTGATGGCTAGCGAAATACTGCGATTCTAGAATTCTTGACAGGTCAGCAGAACTTTTGAAATTCAAACGAGTAAAACGCCTTCTCTTTATGTTTGTCTTATTTCTGTCCTTTGTCTTTAAAATCCTCCCTGCAAAGTAGGAAATTCTAGACAAAAAATTACATGGAGAGAACATTACGATTGCATGGTAAATACTCGAGTCAAGAAATGTCAAAGTGAAGATTACAAATGCAACCTTCATTCTGCCCCTTTGTGCACATACAGCATGATACAGTTGTTAATTATATGCTCCACATTGCGTTTCTGAAATGCAATATGTCATTTTATGTACAAACTTAGATGCCTATATGTAACATCTTTTACTACCAAGTACTAATCTGTCTATGCCAGGATCCATGAGTCATTTATATAAAAACTGAACAGTTAATGGTATTCGACACAAATTAATACAATGCAGGTTATCTGTTACCACTCAGAGTAATATCGAAAATTTGCTGCAGTGTATATTGCATCTACTTTATCTTCCTAACTAAGATGTTTTTGTAGTTAAATGCCTCATCATGGTATTGAATCTAAGAAAGAGTCTGCTGGTGGTTGATTAACTGCTGACTAAATTCTGAAAAACCCGTATCTTAGTGAGAAGGAAACTTATCATATACAAATTCTGTCAATAAATATATTATTGTTTTTATTTGTACAGTGCTGTAATGTGTGAGAGACACTTTACACGGCAATGACAATACTGTAAGAATAGAAGGATAAACAATTACAATGATGTTGTATAATAAATTATCTATTAGATTATATTTCAGAAGAAATCTGTGATATTATAACTAAAGTCTATTTTATACCGTACACACCCACCAGGAAACAGAGCTATGGGTGCACTTGAAACCATAACTTTGGCACTTACTGATTATCAGGTGATTAATTGTGCAGCGTTAATGTTTTGTTCACATAATGTGTTTTCAAAAGGTTGAAATTCTGGCGCCACTGAAGTCAGTGTGGGTTTTGCCATTGACTTTGATACAGCCAGGGTTTCACTCACATTTCACAGCATAAATTGTGCTTTCCTTACTCAGGCAGTTAACGTTGATGGAGTAAAGAGAAGGTTTGGTTCCATAAGTCAATGGGAGACAAGGAGTCTCAGCAGCTTACAAAAGTTGCTCAGTACCTTGCAAGATTGAACTTTGAGTAATGACAGCATGATTTCTCTTGCTCTCTGTAGAATATATAACTTTCATTTTGTGATACTGTGCAGTGGTAATTCGTAGTAGGAACTTTCTTGACATATGACATATGACATTAACCTTCCTGTTATAATTCAGTTATTCTGTGCACAACTAATATAAGAAAATATGTTTTTATAAAAGATTGCTATAAACCTGTGACGAGGAAGACCTGCTGACATTGTAACAATATTGATGTTAAACAAAAGCTCGTAAAGTTAGACATTTTAAAATTAGCAGGTCCAGATAACTTGCATCCAAGAGTTTTAAAAGAGCTGATTGAGGAGATTACTGGACCATTAATGTTGATTTTCAATAAGTCTTGGTACACTGGGGAAGTTCCAGAAGACTGAGAAAAGCTATTGTTGTGCCAATTTTAAAAAAGGGTAAACAGGATGATCTGGGTAATTATAGGCCTTTCAGTCTGACATAAATCCTGGGCAAAATAGTGGAGTGACTGATACAACACTCAATTAATAAAGAAGTAGAGGAGGGTAATGAAATTAATGCAAATCAACATGGGTATATTGAAAATAGATCATGTAAAACTAACTAGATATCTTTTTTTTATTTATGAGAATACAACTTTGATTGATAAAAGTAATAGTGTTGAAGTAATATATTTAGACTTCTGTAAAGTGTTTGAGAAGGTGCCACGCAACATTTTGATTACAAAACTAGAATGATATAAAATTAACATGGCACACACTAAATGGATTAAAAACTGGCTAAATGTAACTAAATGTAATGGGAACCATCATTGAGTGGGTGTGTTTCCAGTGGGGTCCTGTAGGGATTGGTTTTTGGTCTACGTTATTTAACATTTTTATCAATGAGCTGGAAGAAAACATAAAATCATCACTGGCAAATTTTCAGTTGATACAAAAGTTCGTAAATAATGAAGAGCACAGGTCACTGACTCAGAGTGATCTGGATCATTTGGTAAATGGCGCAAGCAAGCAATATGATTTTTAATAGGGCTAAATGTAAATGTATACATCTAGGAATAAAGAATGTAGGCCATTCTTACAGGATGGAGGACTCTACCCTGGAAAGCAGTGACTCTGAAAAAGATTTGTGGGTCGTGGTGGATAATCAGCTGAACATGAGCTCCCAACAAAGTGATATGGTGAAAAGAGCTAATGAGAGACCCTGGGATGCATAAACAGGGGAATCTTGAGTAGAAGTAGAGTGGTTATTTTACCTCTGTATTTGGCACTGCTGGAATACTGTTCTGGTATCCACAACTGAAGAAGGAGATTGATAAATTTTAGAGGGTTCAGAGAAGAGCTATGAGAATGATTAAAGGATTAGAAAACATGCCTTACATTGATAGATTCAAAGAGCTCAATCTATTTAGCATAATAAAAAAAAGAATAAGGGGTGACTTGATTACAGTCTATAAATTTCTGCATGGGAACAAATATTTAATAATGGGCTCTTCAATCTAGTGCAAAGATGTAACATGATTCAATGGTCAGAAGTTGAAGCTAGATAAATTCAGACTGAAAATGAGGGTAAATTTTTGACAGTGAATGCAAATGGCCATTGGAACAATTTACCAAGAGTTGTAATGGATTCTCCATCACTGACCATTTTTAAATTAATATTGGATATTTTTCTAATAGCTATGCTCTAGGAATTATTTTGGGGAAGGTCTATGGTTTGTGTTCTGTGGCTGGAGGTCAGACTAGATGATCACAATGGTCCCTTCTAGCCTTGGAATCTATGAATCTTTGATCTATGCTGCTAGTGGTATTGTTTAGTCCCACAGTCACTGATTACTGAAAATGCCCCTTTGTGCTTGCTGAACACCACTGTGAACATTATGCTCTGTAGTACCTCTCTTATGGAGCGGTGTGCCTAGATCAGAAATCAGATGAAGATAAGATAGCAGAGATGAAATTGTGGTTTTAGCCTGTGTTTATGAAATGCTTTCCTTTCAACAGGTGCAGGAGCAAAACAAGTTATCCATGTTTCAGATGGTATGGGAGGCACCTTTGTCAAGGGCAAGGAAGGCCCTAAGGCTCATGTGTTTGGGAACACTCAACCTAGAAAGTAGAATAACGAACTAAATGATGAGCAGAAGGAACTGTTCACGAGCACGTACACATACAATGTTGCCAGGCACTGAAGTAAAAGAGGAATTGCAAAAAAAAAAAAAGTTTTCTGCTTTATTAAAAAAATAAAGCAAGTCAAAGGAAGTGGCTGCTTCTTTTGAACAAAACATGGTCCTATGTGCCGATCAACAGGTACTTTGTTATAATAGTGAAAGTAAGCTCCACCTATTTGTGGCAGCCTCGCCAAAGTTCATAAAGTAAGGAGCATGTCTCATCATGAATAAACTTTGAGATATATTACAAAAGGGCCAAATTCGGAGCTGGTGTAAAAAGGGTCAGTAACACTGTCTGACTTTTGGAACAGCTATTTGCACATCTGATCCTCCTGCTTGTGGTGGGTCACTCACTGAAAAGTGATGCCATTTATTATACTGTGAGAAGTCCTATGAAGGACACTGTAAGTCAGTTTTCAACCAATTCAATACCAATTTATCATTAAAAGAACTTTAGTGGAGATGATGGGATATGGCTCAAGATGATGGCCATGTACTCGGGTATTATACAATGGTCTGACTGTTAGTGATCTGAACCTTTTGCCTCCAACTAGTTTTATCCATGTTCCAATTACTCTGATCTGATTTTTTAGCCCTTCTCTGAACTTGCGTAAGACAGTTACATTCTGCTACCTACGTTTTTTGTTGTTTCAATTTAGTGTGTGGTGTATTGAACACTGTGTTAGAAGTATAAGCTATATAACTTTAATTTGTAGGAGTCCTGTTTGCAGACTATGGAATTCTGGGAAAGCCATGTGATCTGTATCTGTCTGGGGCATGGGCAGGCTGGAAAGAGCCAGCCTGGAGCAAGGTGAATTGCGTTGTGCCCATCTACTTTAGGCAGCAGCCAGCTACGTCTGTCTCTCTGTTGTGGTTGTTGTGGGTTAGGGTCCAGGATTCTAAGAAATAAAGTAATGCTATGTTGCAACCTTCCAGAAGAGTACTTTGTTCTATTTTCTCTGTGTGTATGCTGTGAACATAACATAATGCAATATTAACTGTTGCTATTGTTCATCGCCTGTGGCTGTGCTTTATTGGTGGATGAAGAGAGTTTGTATAATCAGCTAGAAAAATATATAAAGTGCTTTGAGCTCCATGTGTACTGAAGACTATATGTAAACATAAGATTAGCTTTATTGTACAAGTGGTTCCAGGCTGTAACTGTTAATATCAGAGTTGGTCCAAGGTACCATGTTGAGAAACAGATAAAGACTTCCCCTACATTTGGATGTGTTTTGACCCAGAATTTTGATTCAGACGACAGTGAATTAGTTCAGACCATTGTAGTGGGCAATCATGAAGTTCAAACAGGATTCCCCAAAACTCAGCGGTATTTTGGATCTGGGGGAATTGGCTCATACTTATCTCTAGCTAACTTGTCAAATACTATGGTAATACTGTGTACAAGAGACAGCTGGAAGTATGTACAAGATATTTTCCATCTTGGGGCATGGCTACACTTGCAGACTGCAGCAGGGAAAGCGCTCCCATGTGTTCACACTGTCAGCTGCAAGCACAGTGGCATGGCCACATTTGCAACACTTGCAGTGGCATTGGGAGCGGTGCATTATGGGCAGCTATCTCACAGAGCACCTCTTCCCATTCTGATGCTGTGGCTTGTGGGATGGGGGTGTGGGGCATTCTGGGTCCTGTCTCAATGCCCCGTGATGCATCGCTTGGCATCCCAGCAATCCCTGTGCTTCCGTCCATATTTGGCGCCATCTTTCAACATTTTTTGTATTGCGCACTCTGTCTTCCCTTTCGGTCTGCAGGAATAGAGACTGAACTTGTGAGGAATATGCTGATGGGTCTCTCCAGCATGTCACAAATTGCAGTCAAGTTACTCCTTAAGCTACAAAGTGACAGTGACGAGTCTGACGATGATGTCAACTCGCGTAACTCATATGACACGAGATTGCTTGTGGTATTCACGGACATGCTCACCACCGTGGAACACCACTTTTGGGCTCGGGAAACAAGCAGTGAGTGGTGGGATCACATCGTCATGCAAGTCTGGGATGAGGAGCAGTGGCTGCAGAACTTTCGAATGAGGAAAGCCACTTTCATGGGACTGTGTGCTGAGCTTGCCCCCACCCTGTGGCATAAGGACATGAGATTGAGAGCTGCCCTGCCAGTGGAGAAGCAATGGTGGCTATTGCAATCTGAAAACTGGCAACTCCAGACAGCTACCAATTGGTCGCTAACCAGTTTGGACCATTGGAATCGCGTTGATGTAAGTTTGCAGGGCCATTAATCGCATCCTGCTCAGAAGAACCGTGACTCTGGGCAACATGAGTGACATTGTGGCTGGCTTTGCAGAAATGGGTTTCGCTAACTGCAGAGGGGCGATAGACGGGACGCATATTCCAATTCTGGCACCAGACCACCGAGCCTCCGAGTACATAAATCGGAAGGGGTATTTCTCTGTGGTTCTCCAGGTGCTTTTGAATCACTGTTAGCATTTCATGGACATTAATGGAGGCTGGTCCAGAAAGGTGCATGACGCACGCATCTTTCGGAACACAGGCCTGTTCAGGAAGCTGCAAGCCGGGACTTCCTTCCCAGACCAGAAGATCACCAAAGGGGAAGTCAAAATGCCCATTGTGATCCTTGGAGACCCCACTTACCCTTTAATGCCATGGCTCATGAAACCCTACACAGGGAGCCTTGACAGCGGCAAAGAGCAGTTCAACAACAGGCTGGGTCGGTGCAGAATGACTCTTGAGTGTGCTTTTGGCCATTTAAAGGGCCACTGGTGCTGTCTGTATGGGAAACTATACATGGCCGATGACAACATCCCCACGGTTATCGCCGTGTGCTGTACCCTCCATAACATTTGTGAAGGGAAGGTTGAAAGCTTCACTCAGGCATGGACCATGGAGGTTCAACACCTGGAGGCTGAATTTGAACAGCCAGAAACCAGGACTACTAGAGGGGCCCAGAGCAGGGCTGCAAGGATTAGGGATGCCTTGAGGGAGCAATTTGATGCTGAAAGCCATAATGTTTGGTGCCCTGCATGGGAGTGAAGTGCAGTGGTTCCAATGCTAGTAGGCATTTGTGTTTGCTACATATGATGCACTGACTTGCAGTCTTGTTGCTTTCCTGGGCTACAGTATCTTTTACTTAGTGCAATAAAGTATGTTTTCAAAGCCAAAAAATTCATTTATTGAAAAGAAACACAACTGCTTGGAAAATAGAAAGGGCATGACACATCTGTGCTGTGTGGGAGGAGGAAGGGGGCGGGGTGGGGAACGGGACAATCACAGATTTGCATATGTCCTGTTATCATACTCAGCCTTCCTGTCTGGAGTGCCGTGCAATGAGTGCTGCACTTCAGGCTGGCTATACTGCATGGTGACGGGGGTGGAGTGCAGTGGGTAAGGGTTGTAGTTTGCAGGGCTGGGTGGTGAAGCTACAGGTGTTGGAGGCAGCTGGTGGTGATAAGAACCCGGATGTGGGGGAAAGTGGGTTGGCGGTGACATGGGGGCACAAGGGAAAGAGTTTTGGGACAAGGGCTGTGGGAGTGGGGAGCGGGGGCGGATGTGCTCTGTCTGCAGTGCTACGAATGCTTGGCACTCCATAATGCTTAGGAGCCGCCCTGTGCTTTGGTGCCGGCGATCCACATTCTGCTGGCAGAGCCTCCTTTTGGTCTCCCGCCACTCCTTTTTTTTTATTTTCAGTAAGGGAGTGCTGCATGGCTGCGTGACTTCTTGCAGCAGGTCCTCTTTGGTTTTTCGCGGACGCTTCCTGATTCTTTGGAATCTTTCAGCCATTGATAACAAGGACTGCTGGGATCTCAAGGTTGCACCTATAAAGCCAAAATGCAACACTTAACAGAAGCAGCATTGTTCAAATCAGACAGAGCAATGATTCCCCCGTACTTAAAGGCAAGTACAATATACACAATAGCAGAAATTGCCCATCCCAAAGCGAGTGCACATAACCCACAGGAGCAAGGGGGACTGATTGTTTCATGGCTGTACTGTCCTCTGGGTTTCTGTGCCTTGGGGAGAGCTAACAGCTACAGGGGGCCCCTATGCTGAACACTGTCCCCACATTTTCCACAGGAGTTTGTCCTGGAAGATATCTCGCTGCTCAGAGTGACCTGGGAAGCAAGGGAGGGTCTTCTACTACAATGCAGCTTCCACCCTGGCCCTTATGCCGCTGTCTGTGTGCAGCAATGGTCTCCCCGCCCCTCACGGCACAGTGGTGTGGACAGTTAGCCTGGGACAAGGAGCACAGTAGCTCTCCCAAGGAACTGCGCAAGGGCATTGCCCCGCTTCTGCATGAGACCTTTGAAGAGATCACTGAGGCCCAGTACCACAATGTGAGAGAGCACATCAATGCCCTATTCTGCATCTAGGCATGCATGCAGCCCTAACCCTTCTTTCTGCAACTCTCCTTGCCCCAAGAGCCCACACCAAACAACTACCTTCCCAAAATGAAAGCCACTTGCTGGGCACCTCCTCTGCTGTTTGTTCTTCCCCAAGCACCGTCTGCTGCGACTGGCTACCTTCCTCCTGGCATGAAAATAGCTCCTGGCTGCATGCATCTAGGGATGCCGGGCTGTCCCCCTCCTCCTCAGCACCTTCGCTCCCGCTTTCCTCCTCCTGCCTTGTTGAACTCTTTGCTGCTACGGCCTCTGAAGTGTCCATGGTGGTAGTCAGAGTGGAGGTGGGGTCATCCCCAAGTATCGCATCCAGTTCTTTGTAGAAACGGCAGCTCGCGGAGGCAGCACCGGAGCAGTGGTTTGCCTTGCGGGCTTTGCGGTGGGCATTCCGCAGCTCCTTCACTTTAACCCTTCATGGCAGTGTGTCCCGGTCATGGCCCCTTTCCATCATGGCCCTTGATATCTGCCCATAGGTATTGTAATTCCTATGGCTGGAGCGCAGCTGGGACTGGACAGCTTCCTCCCCCAAACACTGATGAGGTCCAGCACCTCGCCATTGCTCCATACTGGGGATCGCCTGGTGCGTGGAGGCATGGTCACCTGGAAAGATTCGCTGAGAGCACTCCACGCCTTGCTGAGCAAACAGGAAGGGGATTTTCAAAATTCCCAGAGAATTTAAAGGGCGGGTCTGATGGTTGGTCACCTGAGGGCAGGGCAGTAGAGTTCAAAGTGATGACCAGAATGACTAGAACAGGTTGTGGGATGCTTCTGGAGGCTGATCAGAGGACACTAACAGACCAGGGTGTCCACACTGGCACTGCAGCGCTCCAGACGGGGCACAGCAAGCGTTATGCTTCTTGTGGAGGTGGAGTACCAGGAGTGCTCCAGCTGCCGAGTCCAGGCGCTCTACGTGACTTGCCAGTGTAGACACCTCAGGAGTTAGGGTGCTCGGGGCTGACTTAATATGCTCTAACTTGCAAGTGTAGCTAAACCCTTAGCCTCGTCTCTTCTTTCTCTTCCTCTTTCACTTTTTTACTTCTAACAAAAAACTTTTGTAGTAAATCTGGAGACTGGCCAAAATCAGAATCTCAAATCCAAATATTTTAAATTTCAAAGGGAAAGGACAAGGGTTTATCAGATTTGAAATTCTGGATCTGTGACAAAACCAAAACTCGAAGGCAGCTGTTTTTCAGATCTAGTTGGGACATTGCAGAAATAGTGGGAGGACAGTATCTGAGAGATTTTGGCTCAAGATAGTGGAAATTTCCCAAGAACAGCAGCTCTCATTGCCATTTGCTGACAAAAATCCCACTCGAACAGCTCCTGGGATTTTGGCACCATTGAAACCTAATCTGGATCCAAATCCAAACATCGCAGCCTTAGACCATCTAGGAATAAAACATCTAAAATAAAGTTTTAAAAGTTGTTTCTATCCATCCTTTCTTTGTGTTTGCAGCAAAACTCTGAAAATTCTGATCAAAACCACAAGATTCACCACCCTGCACTTTAAGCAGGGAGGGTTTTGTCTGGCTGGCTGGGAGAAGAAGGCAACAGTTTTCTGGTTTACAGGGGGAGGGGAGAGGTAAAACTCCTGGAAGAGCAGTCGGTGTGGTGGATGACTCACCACCTAGGAATGACAGGTTTCAGAGTAACAGCCCTGTTGGTCTGTATTCGCAAAAAGAAAAGGAGTACTTGTGGCACCTTAGAGACTAACCAATTTATTTGGATGCATCCGATGAAGTGAGCTGTAGCTCACGAAAGCTCATGCTCAAATAAATTGGTTAGTCTCTAAGGTGCCACAAGTCCTCCTTTTCTTTTTTCACCTAGGAATGAGGGGTTTAAAAGGTCAGTCTGTGCCTGGCCCCTCTCCTCATCCCTCGGAGTGGGCTGGGCCGCAGGCACCCAGGCTCCCTGCCTGGCTTGCTGCAGGGCCACGGGGAAGCCGATATGTGAAGTAGCCTGGCTCCAGAAAAGCAGCAACCAGGCTTGTGAAGCAGCCTGGCTCCTGCAGGGGCACGGAGAAGGGTGAGCTCGGGAAAACAGGGGGCTGTTACCCCCCCCGGCCCCAGAGACAGGGAAGGGCAGGCAGAGGCAAATTACACAGAAAGGGGACAGTGGAAAGAAGGGGAACTAGCACCCCCCTGCCCCAGGTACTTCCACCCGCGGGCAGGCTGGAAGCTGTGATCTCGGGGAGGGTGAATTTGGCAGCGATGCTAGTCAGCGTCTGATCCAGCCAAGGTGCTGGGGGGGAGTGAGGCAAGGGAATGTCACTGTTACATGTACCAGCCACGCTGCAAGTGGCTGTATGAGGGGTTGCCGTTCTCTCGGGCTCAGGGGTTGCCGCTCAGGTGCCTGCACCTTTCCTGGAAAGGGGACCAGCAAGGGCAGCGCAGGGCAGTCCCAGTGGAGCCCAAGGGCTGGAAGGGGACCCAAGGCAGACTGTATTGCAGCAGGAGCAAAGGGGGGCTCGCAAGTCCGGAGGCCGCTACTGCCCGGGGCGGTGGGCTTAATAACCCAAGGCATGATGCAGGGCAGCCTCATGGACTGAGGGAGGCAAATGACCGAGGGGAAGGGGGGGCAGGCTGTGTGCGAGCTGCGCAGCAAATGGTCAGTGAAGTTGTTTCTGAGGTTTTCTCCTCAGCATTACAGCGCTTCCAAAGGGCACAAGGTCACCTAGAACCAGGATGTTCTCTTCCACCGAACGCAGGGGATGGCGGTAATGCCGATCCCAGAAGTGAGTTTGATCTGACCCACACAGAGATTGGGGGCATGGGTGGCACAGGTGGTATCCGGCCTTCCAGCCTGGCAAGGGGTGGCAGTTGCAGGGGCCACTGCCAGGTGCAGGGACTGTGCTCAACCAGTCACTCAGTGACTTCACCTGAGAGGGACAGGAGTCAGCTTATTGGGGTAGTAAATACCCGGGGCCCAGGAGTGGGAGGTCCAGAAGCCTGGGCAGACCCACCTAGGGGTGGCACCTTCAGTGGGGGCACAGATGGTATTACACAGCTGCTGCAAGCTTCTTTGAATTTATTACAGCAGCTTCAGGCAGCTAGGTGTGCGGGGTCTGCACAGGGTCACAGGGCAGGCCCAGCCTGCGCTCAAGTTTGGGCAGCAGGACAGGGACAGGCCTGTGGCAAGGGTAGCTAAGTCCGTATTGGAAATGAAGCCCCTGGGTGCATGGGGACTCATTGGCCACCAGGGCATGTAACCTCATGGGACAGAGTAGAGACTCCTGGGGGGCCGATGGGGGAGCAGAGCTCTGTGGAACTCCCTCCGTGCAGTCCTAGTACGGTTATGCCAGGGTGGCTAATATATCCATGAATATATCCATGTATTCGCCTCTCAGGATTTTATATTTAGTTGTATTGAGTTCACCTACTCCTGAGAGGCGAATCCTGAGAGGCGAATACATGGATATATTATCCCGAGTGCACAGGGAGGTGTTAATAGACAGTAAACATGGGCAAGGCAAGCAAAATAGCAAACTGCCCAAGAGGCCAAGGGTGCCTAGAACATGAGAAAATTGGGAGCCTGCCTTCCTCATCTATGTGGTGTTATAGTACAGGCCTCCCCACAGAGGAGCCCTGCTTTGGTTAAGTATATGGATATAATTAGGGGGCCACACAATATGTTTGGGAGCATGTCCTGGTTTAATTATAATTAGCAGTTTTATTAAGGGCAGCAACACAAACTGGGTTAAGGTGGCATCACACGCTGTGGTTGCAATGCATGAACACCAAGGGCGCCAGGGGTTTGTTCATACCGCAACAAGCTCAGGAGGGGCCCCAGGCACGTAATGGCATTTGCTGGGCATTTAATGATGGTGGTTGTTTTCGCAACCCCTGTAGATACAGGCATGTTTGCAAGACGACGCCTGCCGGCAATTCTGTTTCGACAAGCCTACACCCATGGGCTGTTCAGTCTCCTGGGCAGCTTTTCAGTAATTCTGTATAATGTTGCACTGGGCAGTGGTGCGGTCAGCGGGACTAAACCAAGGAGTGCATTATTTGGATAATTTTTTTTTTTTGTTCACCTGGGACACCCTGAACTTTGCTTGCAGGGTTGTTGCCCAGTTTTGTGCCCAGCGGGCAGCAGCAATGGCCGGCATAGCCAGGTCACGCCATTGCATACCAGTCACTAGACGTCTGAAGGAACACGTGAGGGGGTGGAAAAGTTTCTGAGTCAATTTAAAGGGGTATCATTGTGGAGGTGGCAATGGTTATTACAAAGGGCATTAAAAATACACTCATGTGGCAGGGAGTGCAGGTTTTGGGGTGTTTTATCAAGGCAAATGGTGTGCACAAAATGGCCCACCACCTGGACACAAAAAGAGATTGTGCATGACATGACCTCCTTGGAATTTTTTCCCATTTTAGTTGCAGTGGTCATTTGGGGATCAGAGCTGGATAATATAAGGGTGCACTTCTGGTGCAACAACGTGGCAGTGGTTCAGGTTATCAGTCGCCAAACTTCCAGATTGCACAGGGTTCTGAAGTTGGTAAGGGCGTTCTACAATGTTTAACCTTCAACATCTGTTTTTCTTCCAAGCACATGCCAGGCATGGATAATGGCATAGCAGACGCCTTATCTCATTTCCAGTTTGACAGATTTTGTGAGCTTGCAACAGGGGGCTAGCAGTGAACCCGAGCACATGCCTTGGGCTCTCTGGAACCTTGGAATGTGATGTGGTAGGCGGAATGGAGATTTTCAGCTCCAGCTTACAAGTTGTTTATTTCATTTTCTTTTAAGGAGTCTTGTCAGCTCAAGGATCTTGAGAGTGAGTCGCCTATGCAGCCCTCCATGGAGGGAGGTTATTCCAGTACCGGGTCAAGGACAATGCAGCTGCTGGTGCCCCTCAATGATCACACATGAGACAATGGGTTCTTTCTCCCCAGTAGGGCTGCTAGGCAAAAGACCATTTAGAGATGTCTGGGAACCCGGCTGGGTGTGCGGAGAAGGCTGCCAAGCTAATGGCTGGCACCTCCTTGTGCGGATGTTCAGTGCAGGTACTCCTTATTAAGGCAGAAAAGAACGGAAAAATGGCTTGGAAAAGGAATTAAGGAGAGGTGCTTGGTGACTGAGCAAGCTGGGGGCAGTTGTGGACTCCTGTGATTGGTACAGCAGAGCCAACCTCCCCATCATTATAGTCCACCTTAACCCCGCCTACAATGGGGGTGGTTGGTAAAGTCCCTGCAAGAAAATTGCTGGAGGGACCTGGATGAAAAGGGTGTGGGGGGAGCTGGTGAAAGTCATGGCAAGGAAATTGCTGGAGGGACTCAGATAAATGGTGAGGAGTTGTGGAAGGCCCCCCTCCCCCACAATTGGCTGGAATTGGTAAGGTCCCGGCTGTGACTCTGCTGGAGGGACATAAATTTTACACCTGCACTGTACGCATTTTATCTGCCGGGTTAGTCCCAGACATCTGTCTAATAATAAAGTTGCGGCCTGATTAAACCCATATCTAATGTCTCCTGCTGCAGTGCAACTCAAACAGTTTTACAATGTGGCCCTTAGCCTCTCTCACCTTTAGTACAGCTGTGTGGGCTGCAGAGAATACAGGTCTGTGTTCTACCTGAGCATTAGCAGATAGGCATTATTGCATACTGGGACTTGTGATCTCCTTGCCTTTGTATTAGATAAAGGTGGCTGCAGTTGGCTCCATGTTATGCAAATTAGTGGCAGCCCTTAGTTAAGTAAAGTTTGGGCACCCCAGTTGTAGAAATACCAAAGACATTCATGTTATGAAATAACTTCTTCCTGTGAGCATGAAAGTTAGTCATTCCTGCACTGCAATAACACTTAGACACTCAGTTTTGATTCTATAGAAATAAGATGAAAGTTTCTCATTATCTGATTCCTGTGGTTTAAAAAATAGTTGAACCCACCTTACAAAGACAGTTAAATGCTTATTAACGGTGGAGGATTGAAGCCCTGCCTATACTAGGGGATTTTTTTTTCCACCAGTGCTGTGTGCCCCGTATGTGTCCATCCAGAAAACTACTTTAAAAGCAATCCCAGGATGCAAAGGCAAGAATTCAAAATGCCAGTATTACGGTCATCCCTGTGAGATTAGGTGGGATTATACCCATTTTACATCTGAGGAACAGAAGCACAGAAAGATGAAGATCAACACTGCAAATGTGTCCACTAATTTTGATTGCCCAGTTTGAGACCCCTAGAGTAGGATATTCCAGAGTACTTAGCATTTTTATAGCACTTTATATGTATAACTCCAATTGATTTCAGTTGCAATTGTGAGTGCTCAGCAGGGCTGGATTAACCCATCATGGGCAAACATAATGTTTGGGCCCCTACCTTCTCACGAATAACAATAAACAGTCATAAAGTAACTCTCTGCGCCGGGACTGGCCTTGGTGTGAATCCGACACAACTGGCTGCTCTTCCTTCAGCTGTTCAGGGCGCTGCTCTCCATGACAGAGAGGCAGCTGGGCCAAACCTGAGTAGTGATGCTGCGATGCTGTGTACCAGGTTGTTATGCCATGCACTCAGATTTGGGGAATGTGCTCCAGTGGTTATAGACCGTTCTGCCCCTGTGGCCCCTATCTGTTCCATTCTTCTCTTATCTATCTGACCCATCCCAGCTCCTGACCCCTCTCCCTATGCTTCTGTCCCTACTTTGCTTTTGTGTGTCCCTAGTCTACCTACTACCTCCTTCCCTGCTCAGTTCCTCTCCAACCATCCATTTCCGAGCACCAGACTCCCTCTCCTCTTCTCTTCTCCTTTCCAAATTCCCATCCCCTGGCTCCTGCCCCCTCCCCTTCTCGCTACTCTTGTCCAGCCCCCTCCCTCCACTGGCTCTTTCACCCCTCTGACCCTTGCTCGCTGGCTGCTACCCTCCCACTGGTTCCTGCCCACCCTGCCCCATTCCCCACATCATTTCTGCCCCACCCTCATTTCTCATGTGTCTGCGTTTCAACCAGGCTGTTTTCTCCATTGCCTCCATGCTGCCTGAGCAGCAGCAGGAGAAGCACAAGAGAGACATTGTTCTTGCTCTCAGTTCCTGTGCCTGGCATCAAACCACTGCCCCCTCCTGCCCCTGCAATCACGCTGAAAGTCCTGCTCAACCTCTGAAGCTCTAGGATGGAGCTTGACTTTACAGGTGGAATCTTTGGGGAGTTAAACTGCCAAACTTTAACAAACTGTACCAAGCAATTTTTGTGAGCCTTATTACTTGGCCATGTTTGTGTTCACAGCAGGGGTACCCCTGCCAAACGTCAAGTCCCCGCATCAAAGCATAGAAGTGCAATATTTTCTCAAAAAATGGTTGGACAGATTTTTTTAACCTGGATAAAACATTGTATTTCCCCCTAATCTTGGTCTCAGAAGTGGCTAAATAATTTTAGTGAAACTTTTCAAAAACATTCACCCTTAGGCATACACCCAGCACAGAAAATTTCAGCACATGCAGTCGAAGTCTGGCAAAGTTAGACACAACTGAAAACAGGTTCTTCTAATGGAAAGTGTTGTGCAACCTTAACAATAGGTGGTTCTATTAGTGTCACCTATAATGCTCACCAGAGTAAAATGGGGCATTCACAAACATGACTTACATGGAGCAAGCCCCATTTTGGCCAGGAGCAATGGATCTACAGTAG
The DNA here is from genome assembly GCF_965140285.1 of Lepidochelys kempii. NCBI lineage: Eukaryota > Metazoa > Chordata > Testudines > Cheloniidae > Lepidochelys > Lepidochelys kempii. The sequence goes on from NC_136380.1 coordinate 100,519,086, forward strand.
GGATTTACACTGCTATATCTACATGGGGACAAATTTCCCTAGTCTAGACAAGCACTAAGCATATGTTGGAAATGGAACAGAATCCACCATTTTAAAAGTGAACTGAAGCAAACTGAAAATCCAGTTAGACACAAAGTTTTCTAGGTACCAAAAGGATTTTGCATGGGAAAACTGGAATTAAAGTATTTTTCTGTGCTAAATGGCTAAGAAACTACAGCTCAGAAATCTCTCACTTGTCATTTTTGCTTTGCAGTTCATACCAAAAAAAATTACTTCAAGAAAGCAAAGAAACTACTTGGCAGTTCTGCAGTCTGACTTTTCTGGGAATGTTAGTTTTATTTTGTTTAATATTTTTTCCAGTAAACTCTAAATAGGTTGGTATTCCTTTGTGTCTTGGAAAAGTTATTCTTATCTCTCCTTTTTCCTATTCACTACTGCAGTGAGCGAGGGAGATCAAAATGTTTAGCATTCCTGATGGTACCAAAGCCTTAATTAGTTGTTGTCTCTTCTTCATGGTCCCTTGTTCTTCCACATCCCCCACTCCTCTCTGAGCCAGTCCTGTCCTTTTACTTCTGGCAGATCCTTTGTTCTGGTGTTTCCTCCTACCTCTTGCTTTAGGTCCCAGTGGTCTGCACCTTCCTCCAGCTTCCTCCTTTTACCCTAGCATCATGCGCCACTGAACTCTCCCCACAACCTCCCATGCTTTGCAGCTCCCTCTGAGTCCTCCTCTTTCCCCACTGCCAAAAAGCAATCACATTTGACCCTTTCTCCAGGTTGCCTGTTCCCCATCCAACTCTCCCCACCTTCCCACTTGAATTTCACTTCCCATCCCATCCACCCCTTCCTCTCTGTTTCCCAGCTGCCACCTCATCTCACTCTCTTTCCACTTTTGTTCCACATAATCTCTCTCTTGTCCTCCAAGTTGTTGCTGGAGTCTAGCTCCTTGTTCCATTGCAATCAGCAACCCTCCTGCTCCCCACCAGCTGCTATTTCAAGCACATGCAGCACACAGACATATACACTCCTGACTTATCAACCCCCTTCCTGCACTGACCTAAATACACTTTCTCTGAGCTTTGAACGAATTACCTATAGCTATAAATTTCAGGCTTTTAAACATCAACTGGTTCCTTAAGGTCATCGTCATTACTCCCCCCCGTAAATGTTTATGTACTGTAGCCATCTTCTCTATCTTCTGGTAGCTAACACCAGGGTCTTGTCAACGTGAAACACATTGCATCAATTTAAGTAAATTCATTTCAACTTAATCTAGTTAAACCAGTGCAACTGGTTTGACCCTGGCTTATAATCGATGTACTTTAATTCCATATTTTACCAACACGAGATAAACCAGCTTAAGTAAGAGTTAAATGATTTCAGAGCACCTTCATAGGAAGCTTGTGCCTAAAATCAGTTTAATTAAACTGGTGCAACTTTCTTGTATATACAAGGCCAAGGACTGGGATATGATTTACTGAATACAAACCATTAAAAAGTGATGCTTTAAATTACTGTATTGTACTGTCTAAGCAAACATGATAACAAACTATGCCTTTTAGGGCTCATTCATAAAGATGGCTTCAGTGGGATTTTAAGTAATCTTAAATATCCAGGGATGTTATGGGAATTTGGCTAAATATTGTGTTAAGACATGTCTTTACTCCCCCACTCTTATGTTCTGGGGCCTGGAGTGTTTTTTGGTCTCCCTCCTGATACTCCCAGAGCTTTAGCAGCCAAATTATGGGTGTTTCCGCCTAGGTTCCATGGGGGAAAGTAGTTTCCTGAGCTTGTCGTCACTTCTAGTGCACTCATATAGGGTGGCCAAATCTTAGCCCCATATTATTATTGTTGTGGGTTGGGTTAAACCTTGTTATTGTGGGGTGGGCTAAACCAGACCTGTTACTGAGGCTGACTGTAAAGAAGTGACTGAAATAATGTGACTGAAAGTGTAGACAGAAGCAAGACAGACTGAGATAGATACAGATGCAATGTGGACAAGCATGGTATGTGAAGTGAGAGAAGCCTGGTGAAGGGGCTTCTGAATCTGGTGCTGGCTAAAGAGGCTTGGGGCTGTAAGCAAAGTAACTCTCTCTCGTCGTTCTGGTTCCTCCTGTGTTTAAGGAAGCTGGACTTTGTACATTCTTTGTCAATAAACAGGACTGCACCAAAAGGGAACTGTCATATTACTGTAATCCCAAGCAAAGAAATTTCTGAATGCCCTATCAAAACTATAGAAGAAAATTGTAAGAGCCCCTGCATTGACATTTTCCGAGCATGTGACAGTTGAGAGAGATGGTTCTAAAGAAGAATGCAAAATTCAGCTTTTCTTGGTTGCATGAGCCTATATTCAGAGAAGTGGAGCTGCACTCAGAAATCAAAACCACACAATATAATAAAACAAGGAACCCACATCCCATTCAGCAACAATGAAAAGCTGCAAACCTGACGCTGCAGTGGCTATGCAAGCTGAACATCCATTGACTTCAGTGGGAGCTATCAGCACGGAGCAGTTGCAGAGTCAGTGTTAGAGAGCTTATTCCTTCACTCTCCCACTTCCCGGGTCCTTCTCGCATGAACAGAGAGCAACAATACCCGAAGTCCAAAGGTGCAAACAATTAGATGTTTATTGGGGTGAACTTCCAGCAAGCTTAAATCCAAGTTCCTTTTTCCTTATTTTCAAATCCCAACTTACTTCCTGTTTGCCTCTAATTTATATAGTAATATTCTTAGCTATATCTTAACCAATCATTCTACTGAAATTTACCTAACGAATCCTAACATACTGTAACATGATTAGCTAACCAATTATATCCCACCACCTTAATTAGTTTACACCCAGCAAAATTAATTATACAGCAGACAGAAACAATCACAGAACCAGACAGAGACCATGCAAATAAACAATAGCAAAGTGGGAACTATAATGACAAAACAATACAGAAGTGAGGATTTCACAACTACATCTATAAAGACATAAGGGTTTCCCAGCTGTGTCTATTGATAAGTGAGTTCTTACCAGACAGAAAACTATCAAACTAAATTTCCTTTTACATCTTCTAGGCTCTTCCCTTTCTCTGGAGATGATAGATCGGATCACCTTGCTAACAGCCCCATATTGACTAGTTTGGAATGTGAGGATATGACCGTTCACTTCCCAGCTGCTTAGCCAAAGGCATTGGCCTAAGAACAGGGCCTCAGACTGTCACAGTGAGAGAAGGCCCTTACACAGATTCTTTCTTGTATACCTCTATTACTAGCTAAATGATAAACATATACCTACATTCTTAAAGTATAGGCCTTTACAGGCAGGCCTGAATATCTATATCAGGGGTTGGCAACCTTTCAGCAGTGGTGGGCCGAGTCTTCATTTATTCACTTTAAGGTTTCACGTGCCAGTAATACATTTTAATGTTTTCTGGAAGGTCTCTCTCTCTAAGTCTATATATTATATAACTAAACTATTGTTGTATGTAAAGTAAAGAAGATTTTCAAAATGTTTAAGAAGCTTCCTTTAAAATTAAATTTAAATGCTGATCTTACGCTGCTGGCCTGCTCAGCCCGCTGCCAGCCTGGGGTTCCGTTCACCTAGGCTGGCAGCAGGCTAAGCGGGGCTGGCGGCTGGGACCCCAGACTGGCAGTGGGCTGAGCGGCTCAGCCTGCTGCCGCTCAGCCTGCTGCCGCTCTGGGGTTCAGTCCGCCGGCTCCTGCCAGCCAGGGTCCCAGCTGCTGGCCCTGTTCAGCCCGCTGCCAGTCTGGGATCCCGGCCCTGCCCACATAGAGTGGGTACCTGCCTTCTCCCTGGTTCTAGCCCATTCTCTTCCTCTCTCTCTGCACTGAGCTGAGGGTGGGAGTGCACTGAGCACAGGGCTGGGGGTGAAGGAGCAGGCTGGGGGTTGGGGTGCAGGGTCTGGCCAGGAGCTAGAATGAGGGAGGGGGCTCAGGGTTGGGGCAGGAGGTTTGGATGCGGAGTGCTTACCTGGGCAGCTCCCATTTGGTGTGAGGGGTGCAGGTGAGAATGGGGGGGGGTGCAGGAGCTCCTGTTTGGTGCTCAGGGTGGGAGTGGGAATGTGGGGGGTGCAAGAGTCAGGACATGGGGTTTGAGGGGGCTGGGTATGTTTGGGGGGGTGCAGGAGTCAGGGCATGGGGTGTCAGAGGGTTGGGTATGTGTGGGGGGTACTGGGGTTGAAGGGGGTGCAGGGGTCAGGGCAGGAGGCTGGGGTGTGTGGGGGGTGCCGGGGTCAGGGCAGAGGGCTGGATGTGGGCTGGGGTCGTTCGGGTGCTCCCAGCCCCCTGCCCAGAGCGGCTCACAGCAGGGGGCTGGAGGGGATATGCCCTGATTCCACCCGCCCTTCCCCAAGGCCCCGTCCCCACCTCTTCTCTGCCTCCTCCCCGGAGCAGCGAGTGCGCTGCGGCTCCGCTTTTCCCCCTCCCTCGCAAGGGCCATCAGCTGATCAGCGGCAGGGAGGGAGAGGAGGAGGGGCATGAACCCAGCACGCTGGGGGAAGAGGCGGGGGAGGGGAGAGCTTGCCTGCCCTGCAGCAGCAGCCGGCAGGACCAAGTTTCTTCACCCTGCTGGAGGGGTGGGGTGGGGAGGAGGCGGAGAAGAGCGGGCCAGGGCAGTCAGGATTTTTAGTGGCGCACTGCTGCCTGCCAGGGTCCCGGCCTGGGTTCAGCAGCGGGCTCAGTGGGGCCAGCGGCTGGGACCCAGCAGGCAGAAGCCTGCCATTAAAAATCAGTTTGCGTGCCATCTTTGGCTCACGTGCCATAGGTTGCCGACCCCTGATCTATATCCTAACACTCCACCCCTTTTTTTTTTCTTTTGGGATCCTCCTGCCCAGGTATCCCTGGAAAAGCATAGGACATAGGGCGACACACTTCCTGATAGGGCCAGGCATCAAGGTGGAAGGTGTTGATGCTCCATCTGTCCCACTGCCCCTTGTGTAGTACCGTGCTCTGCACCTTCTCTCACACGGGCATACTACACCTATTCCAATTCGTGTTCCAGACTTCCCATTATAGTGGGCCTGAGAAGGTTGGGTCCAGGTTGTCTAGTACACTCCGGGGGGTGTTATAGGTTATAATTAGTGGCTGTTTTCTAGGGGGTTGTGCCCCCTTGATCGTTTCCATATGCAACGTAACACAAATATAGTTAACAATGCACCAGCTGCTATGATAATCCACAGCAACACCTAGAGTCCTGACCACTGCAGTATGGTCCAACATCCTGGCCACCACCAAAAACACTGCTTCTCCTCCTTTGATAAGATTAAAATTTTGTCAGCGCCATCCTGTAGTGTTTTATTGTAAGTGTGTCCAACTGTTGGCGCTTGCAGCAAGTTGCTCTTGTAATCTTTTTGTACTTTTGTCCATATTGTGTGTCCATTGAATATCCACAGTGAAATTTGGTATTGTCCAAACCAATTCAACTACTTGGTATGGCATGGGGTAGTAGGTGCTGGTTTGATTGTTTACAACGATTAAGTCCACTGATCCATTGGTGCACCATAGTCCAGGTGGCAGTGTATAGAAGTTCATAATTTGGTCATACACTGGAAGGATTTTGCCTTCTAGTGTTATATTGCAGGATTGCATGCATTCCCAAGAGAATACACCATACCCCATATGCATTACCCCTAAATGCCACCCCTTTGCAATAGGCAATTGATCCTGCTCCTCCATAGTCTTAGGAGAGGGGCACATCCATATTCCTCCTCTGGATATACAACTGCTTAATGTGATGACAGTCCAATTTACCCCATTCCACCCCTCCCCCACCTATTTGCTTGAGGCTCCCAATGTGCTCCCTGTTCCTTAGTTACTCCCATAGGGTTCAAGGGAACCACCTTATTTGCATTTCCTTCCCATGGTATCATAGTAACAATTACACAAGAACTGTCCCCACAGGTCGGGATGTTATTTTCCAGGTAGGTGGGTATGTTTTTGCAATTGTGGATAAATATGAGCTAGCCTCCCGATTTAATACTGAAGGCCATTGTTCTGACCAAGCATCTCTCATAATATCCATTAACATTAACTGAGCATTTTGAATACCTACGCACACTTCTCCCCATGTTAGTCTTCTGAAGCCATCCCCAACCCATGTCACCAGGTCCCCTGCCCAATGAGTTAATTGCAAGTTTACCTCTACTGCTGTCCTCCATCCTGTGGCAACTGCCGATACTTGCTGTGCCATTAATTCATTAATTTGTTGTTGAAATTTCACATTTTGGCTTACTAATTGTTTGGTTACCCACTCGTCCGCCAGATTCCATGTACCCAGCATAGGGTTCCTCACTGCCCACAATCCCCTTTTCTGACAACGATTCCAGGTGTGTCCCCTTACCCACCCATTGAATTGTTGTTTCAATCCTTTTATGTACCTACTACAATTAGGGTGAATTTGGTCCACCCACCGTTCCTTGGGGCGTACCACCCATGTAATAGAGTGAAAGGACACGTTAAAAAGTGCTGGCTGCACCTGCTCCCACCATGGCTCCCAGACATTTGCTCGTCGGGGAATATTCTCGGCTCCAGGCTGTGGCCACTTTAAATTTGGATTCTTCCAACTTGGCATCCATATCACCTGTAGGGTTACATTCTGTAAAATGGTTAACTCATCATACACCCAGCGTCCCAAAGGGGATTTTACGCCTAATGTAATATGTACATAACAATCACACCTTCAGGGATTAACTTCCATGGAAGTACCATTGTGGTTACATATGGTAACATCACACCCTAAATGTGGGCCCTATTTTCCCAAGAGGGTTCATTTGCTCCAGGAGACCAGAGGATTATATTCTTTGGACCCTCTGTAACAAACCACATAGCTGGGTAACTGTGTTTTCCACTATCGTTAATCATGGCAGCACCTAGGGAGTACCATGCAATATTTTCTGATAAATTTGATATTCTCCACCTGGTTGGGATTCCCCTATCTAATCCATAAACCGGCACTGCCAAATTCCTGTTGAAGTATTAGTGGTACATCTTTCTATGGGGAGATTCTCATAGTCTTCATTAGCTTTATTACCACAGGTTGCATATGTAGCTGTCCATATGTTTCCTCCTTTTGACACTTCACATCGTGGAATCTGAATAGAATTTGTAAATGTGACAATTGTGATTAGCACTAGCAATTGTTCCATCCAGGGCCAGGGAATTTTCATCCTTTTCTCCTTTTTGAATTAACCTGTAATACACACATAACAAAATTTACACGTCCCCTTTCCCCATCCCCTGTTTGTACCTTTTTATTTGCATGCAGTGAACCCACTCCCGTCCTCCATTCTCTGTACCCAGTAATAGCAGACTGGGCCCTAATTGGTCAAGGACAAGATAGGGGCCCTTCCATTTAGGAGCTGGGAATGGATGGTGTTGACCTGGAATCTTGTACATCACTAGATCTCCCACCTTGGGTAGATCACGCTCCCCAGGCAGGTGATACCATGCTTTGACTCTTGCTGCTCCTTGCTCGTCTCGCCAGGCCACTGCCTGCTGTACTTGTTTTACGTGTTTGATGAGAGTTAAAATCCATTCTTGTGTTAAGCCGTGTGTAGTGACTTCCCCAGGTAGTGGGGTAAGTAGATTTTCCCACCGTTCCATGGGCTTTCCCATGAGAGCTTCATATGGAGAAAATCCTGTGCCCTTTGATTCTCGGGCCCTTATTCTCATTAAGACAAAGGGCAGTAACTGTGACCAGTTTTTTCCTCCCATTTCCACTCCCTTTCTTAGCTCACTTTTAATGGTGCGGTTCATGCGTTCCACCTACCTCACAGCCTGGGGGTGATCAGCAATAGGGAACAACTGTGTGATTCCAGTGAGGGCTGATAGCTCCCCTAACAGATCTGACTGAAAAGCAGCTCCTTGGTCTGAGTCAATCACCTTTGGGACCCCCCAGCGAGTGAATACCTCATTTACCAGTATTGCAGCAGTTACCCGGGCAGTTTGATACTTTGTGGGGAAAGCTTCCACCCACCGGCTGAAAGCAACCACTACCACCAACATGAATCAGTTTTTCCTGTGATCTGGTGGTAGGGGTCCTGTGTAGTCAATTTGATTCTTTCCCATGGTCCCCTTGGGGCTTGTCTCATTAATTCTCCCCTTAGCACCTTGTGAGGTGGGCTGTGCCTGGCACAGTCCAAACAACGTTCCAGATGTGATTTTAAATTAGCTGCCATTCCTGGCCACCAGCACAACCTTTTTAAAGTTCCCAGTGCCTCCTCAAACCCGGGGTGTCCCCCTGCCAAGCTCCCATGCACCCAACTTAAGAAAGCTGTCTGGCTTCCCTGAGGGCACAGCATTACTGGTCCCTCAGTTGTTAAGCCACAGCAAATCCCTTCCATTAGTTCCACCTTTGGCACATGCCTGTCCCCAAGTTTCATGATGCCTTCCAGTCCTGGGTCAGATTCTTGCAACTCTCTAATTCGCCTTCCCCGATCTGTATCCACCCCGCTTCTTGTTAACACTGCTACAGGCACTCTCTCTTCTGGATCCCAGGGCCATGGGGGTGCCTCTGTCGCAGCCCGCTTGGCCTCTACATCGGCCAGATTATTCCCTTTGCTGAGGGGTCCTGTTTTCTTGTGTGCCTTCACCTTTACCACATTGATCCGTGTAAAACAGAGACTGAGCTCCTCCACTTGCTTCCACCAGGTAGCATTGATTGTGGAGCCGTCTGTTGTCCTGAAATGATTATCTGTCAACCATCTTAGCTGGGGATTGGTCCTGCTTTGAGCAGGGGGTTGGACAAAGCCTTGGAAACAAGCAGGGAGAACTGGTGGTCCTGGTGAAGGCAAGGAATTATGACGTGACTGGAATAACAGAGACTTGGTGGGATAACTCACATGACTGGAGTACTGTCATGGATGGTTATAAACTGTTCAGGAAGGACAGGCAGGGCAGAAAAGGTGGGGGAGTAGCACTGTATGTAAGGGAGCAGTATGACTGCTCAGAGCTCCGGTACGAAACTGCAGAAAAACCTGAGTGTCTCTGGATTAAGTTTAGAAGTGTGAGCAACAAGAGTGATGTAGTGGTGGGAGTCTGCTATAGACCACCGGACCAGGGGGATGAGGTGGATGAGGCTTTCTTCCAGCAACTCGCAGAAGCTACCAGATCGCACGCCCTGGTTCTCATGGGAGACTTTAATTTTTCTGATATCTGCTGGGAGAGCAATACAGCGGCACACAGACAATCCAGGAAGTTTTTGGAAAATGTAGGGGACAATTTCCTGGTGCAAGTGCTAGAGGAGCCAACTAGGGGGGGAGCTTTTCTTGACCTGCTGCTCACAAACGGGGAAGAATTAGTGGGGAAAGCAAAAGTGGATGGGAATCTGGGAGGCAGTGACCATGAGTTGGTTGAGTTCAGGATCCTGACACAGGGAAGAAAGGTAAGCAGCAGGATACGGACCCTGGACTTCAGGAAAGCAGACTTCGACTCCCTCAGGGAACGGATGGGTAGGATCCCCTGGGGGACTAACGTGAAGGGGAAAGGAGTCCAGGAGAGCTGGCTGTATTTCAAGGAATCCCTGTTGAGGTTACAGGGACAAACCATCCCGATGTGTCAAAGAATAGTAAATATGGCAGGCAACCAGCTTGGCTTAACGGTGAAATCCTAGCGGATCTTAAACATAAAAAAGAAGCTTACAAGAAGTGGAAGGTTGGACATATGACCAGGGAAGAGTATAAAAATATTGCTCGGGCTTGTAGGAATGAAATCAGGAGGGCCAAATTGCACCTGGAGCTGCAGCTAGCAAAAGATGTCAAGAGTAACAAGAAGGGTTTCTTCAGGTATGTTGGCAACAAGAAGAAAGCCAAGGAAAGTGTGGGCCCCTTAATGAATGAGGGAGGCAACCTAGTGACAGAGGATGTGGAAAAAGCTAATGTACTCAATGCTTTTTTTGCCTCTGTCTTCACTAACAAGGTCAGCTCCCAGACTGCTGCACTGGGCATCACAGCATGGGGAGTAGATGGCCAGCCCTCTGTGGAGAAAGAGGTGGTTAGGGACTATTTAGAAAAGCTGGACGTGCACAAGTCCATGGGGCCGGACGAGTTGCATCTGAGAGTGCTAAAGGAATTGGTGGCTGTGATTGCAGAGCCATTGGCCATTATCTTTGAAAACTCGTGGCGAACGGGGGAAGTCCCAGATGACTGGAAAAAGGCTAATGTAGTGCCAATCTTTAAAAAAGGGAAGAAGGAGGATCCTGGGAACTACAGGCCAGTCAGCCTCATCTCAGTCCCCGGAAAAATCATGGAGCAGGTCCTCAAGGAATCAATCCTGAAGCACTTACATGAGAGGAAAGTGATCAGGAACAGTCAGCATGGATTCACCAAGGGAAGGTCATGCCTGACTAATCTAATCGCCTTCTATGATGAGATTACTGGTTCTGTGGATGAAGGGAAAGCAGTGGATGTATTGTTTCTTGACTTTAGCAAAGCTTTTGACACGGTCTCCCACAGTATTCTTGTCAGCAAGTTAAAGAAGTATGGGCTGTATGAATGCATTATAAGGTGGGTTGAAAGTTGGCTAGATTGTCGGGCTCAGCGGGTAGTGATCAATGGCTCCATGTCTAGTTGGCAGCCGGTGTCAAGTGGAGTGCCCCAGTGGTCAGTCCTGGGGCCAGTTTTGTTCAATATCTCCATAAATGATCTGGACAATGGTGTGGATTGCACTCTCAGCAAATTTGTGGATGATCGTAAACTAGGAGGAGTGGTAGATACGCTGGAGGGCAGGGATAGGATACAGAGGGACGTAGACAAATTGGAGGATTGGGCCAAAAGAAATCTGGTGAGGTTCAATAAGGATAAGTGCAGGGTCCTGCACTTAGGACGGAAGAACCCAATGCACCGCTACAGACTAGGAACTGAATGGCTAGGCAGCAGTTCTGCGGAAAAGGACCTAGGGGTGACAGTGGACGAGAAGCTGGATATGAGTCAGCAGTGTGCCCTTGTTGCCAAGAAAGCCAATGGCATTTTGGGATGTATAAGTAGGGGCATAGCGAGCAGATCGAGGGACGTGATCGTCCCCCTCTCTTCGACATTGGTGAGGCCTCATCTGGAGTACTGTGTCCAGTTTTGGGCCCCACACTACAAGAAGGATGTGGATAAATTGGAGAGAGTCCAGCGAAGGGCAACAAAAATTATTAGGGGTCTGGAACACATGAGTTATGAGGAGAGGCTGAGGGAACTGGGATTGTTTAGTCTGCAGAAGAGAAAAATGAGAGGGGATTTGATAGCTGCTTTCAACTACCTGAGAGGTGGTTCCAGAGAGGATGGTTCTAGATTATTCTCAGTGGTAGAAGAGGACAGGACAAGGAGTAATGGTCTCAAGTTGCAGTGGGGGAGGTTTAGGTTGGATATTAGGAAAAACTTTTTCACTAGGAGGGTGGTGAAACACTGGAATGCGTTACTAGGGAGGTGGTGGAATCTCCTTCCTTAGAAGTCTTTAAGGTCAGGCTTGACAAAGCCCTGGCTGGGATGATTTAGTTGGGGATTGGTCCTGCTTTGAACAGGGGGTTGGACTAGATGACCTCCTGAGGTCCCTTCCAACCCTGATATTCTATGATTCTATGATCTCAGCATTAATGTGGCACCACGAAATACATAATCTGAATCTACCACTACCCAACATTCTGGCTCAAATTTGGGATCCACTTCATTTAAAGCTGTTAGCAAGGCTGCCAGTTCTGCTTCCTGAGCTGACCTTGCTTCTAGTGAGAAATCAATGGTGCTGACTGTCTCATTTTCTCTGATTCCCACAACAGCTTAGCCTGCAGTTTTCTGTCCCCCTTGATACCTACAACTTCCATCCAAAAACCATACCAGTGTCCCCTCCTTTACCTGATTGGGGTTAGCCGCTCGAAACACCTGATTTTGGGTTTTACCTGGGCTGGCTTCACATTGGTGTGGGGTGCCAGCCAGATGTAATCCAGCTACCCAGACTATGGGTTCCTTTAACACTTCTGCTTTAATGTTTTCTGCCTGTAGAGCCAGCAACCATTTGGCAATATGCTGCCCACTCACTTATCCCTGTAAGATAGCAGGCTCAATGTTTAAAACACTCAGTGTTGTGTTCGTCCCAGGTAGGGTGACCGTACATCCCATTTTAGCTGGGATGGTCCCTTTCTTTTAAGCCCGTCCCAACTTTTTTTTTTCTTTTTTCAAAAGTGGGCGTTTGTCCCCTTTGCTCTGGCTGACTTGATCAGTTGGTGAGAGCAAACAAGACAAATGCCCACTTTTGTCAAAAAAAAGCGGGGCGCGGTGTGGAGGAACGTGCGGGGATGGGGGTGAGTGGAGATGCTAGCCTCGGGCAGGGACGGGGACGGGGACGGGGGCGGGGCAGGAACAGGACTTGGTGGGGAAGCAGCGTTTCAGCATGCAGGGGGCCGGCAGGGTTCCAGCGACTGGCAACAGCCTAACGGGGGAGAGGGGACACTCAGGCAAGCAGCTGGGGGTGTCCCGTTTTCCCTTTGGGAAATATGGTCACCTCAGTCCAAGGACATTAGAGAGACAAGGTGAGGGAGGTAATATCTATTATTGGACCAAATTATGTTGGTGAAAGAGGCAAGCTTTCAAACATAGAAACAGAAGTTGGTCCAATAAAATATATCAGTCCCCAGGCCCACCAACCTTGTCGCTCTAAAAAACTCAGCGCAGAATACTGACTTGTTCTGGCAAGTCTATACTTACATGAGTACTCCTTATTATGTGAGAATTGCAAATGACTTCAATGACATTACTCACATGGGTAAAGAATATTGACATCAACCTGCCTAAGTACCTATATGGCATTCATCAGCATCATATCTGTGACGGGTTCAGTCACAGAGACCCCTTTGGCACTGTCACCTGACGTGCTGAGACTACCTCTAAGCCCATTTTCCTTGCCAGCTTGGGACTCCAGAACCCTGCCTTGTTGAGCAAGACACGCTAGCCTGCTGCAACACAGACCCAGGTCTGGGCCACGCCCCCAAAGCTGCAGACTTTTAACTAAAAACTGCTCAGCAGGTTACTTGACTCCAGCACCCAGACACTCAGCCCCCAATGGGATCCAAACCCCAAATAAATCTGTTTTCCTCTGTATAAAGCTTATATGGGGTAAACTCATAAATTTTCCACCCTCTATAACACTGATAGAGAGATATGCACAGTATTAATCATTTACTCTGGGTTTACTAATAAACAAAAGTGATTTTATTAAGTATAAAAAGTAGGATTTAAGTGGTTTCAAATAATAATAGAGAGAACAAAGAACTGGTCCTATTGAGCGATTTAGAAACTTTTTTGAAGAGATGTTTTTCTATGTATTTGTTATTCAACAGATATCACGGTCCGTTAAACTCTCCTATTAGCCCCATGTCCTGTGGTTTAGAGCACCATGGAAATTAGTTCAGGATTTTTGTGTTCTTGCTGTCTGCCAGCATTCATATTCTGTAGCAGATGTCCATGGTTGCTTGGCTACTATAGTGATGCATGACTAAGAAATATTAAATCAGATGCTTGTTTGCGTTTTATTTTTCACTCGTAGTTTATTCAAAGAATTTCACCACCAGACTCTCCAATATCAGAATTTAGCTTGCTGACATTGTAAATACTCTTGACATACAGACCCACCCCTTCACATCTAGTTCTGTTTCTATCTTTCTTGTATTTTCTCTATAAAAACAATTCCTTACTACAATCATATTTAATGGGATGTAACACTTCTGCATCTGGTCTAGTAACTTACATTGTTGATCAACCTCAAATGCATTTCAATAATTAATATTTGACTAGTAACTCTCATATTATATTTAGAAACCTTTATTAAAAGTGTGTATTATTACTGTCCACACTTGTTATCACCATTTAAAAAAAGATGTACTCACTCTGGAGTATCCAGATGTCCTTATTAGTCAGTGTTGGAATGAGTCATCTATTATCTCATAGAAAACGGGCATACAAAAAGACAAGCAGCAACGGGTAATGCTTTCACAGGTTGAGGTAAACGCAAAAGCCCCAGAAATTTCCCATCTCTCCAGTGCACTAGTCATCTGACTACTTGAACTGACCTTAAAAAATCATTTATTTAATCAGTTTCACTAGAGATGACCCAATTGTCATGATCTTATTAGATTTAAAAGAAACCATTCAACTGAGTTAACTGTAACTATAGATTCATTATCCTCAACAGATCTGACTTAAATACCAACTGCAAGTCAGTAAAAATAGCGTTTACTAGAATGGAGACAACTGTAGATTTCAATGGTTTAATAGCTAGTTTTGCTGCTATATGGAGGTGTTAGATAAAGATGCTTATTATATCCCCTTCTTTGACTTTGCGGCTGAATATTTGCAATCAGAATAAGGCCTACCTGAAACTCTTATTTTATTTTCTCCTCTTCTCTGCCCACCCTGCTGATATAACCTATAAGCTTGTCCTGGGACAGCCAGAGCGTACCTAGAGCCCCATTGCCTAGGCTCTATACAGAAATCCAGAGGCACAAAGAAGTTAAGTGACTTGTCAAAAGTCAAACAGCCGGTTAATTGCGGAGCCAGAAATAGAAACCAGGCAACAAGACTCCCAATCCACTAAATCCCTTTCTGCTTTCTTTTCCAGTACTATCAGTTTGATATCAGCCTCTCTGTGGTGCTGTATATCCTGCATATGAAGGGAGATGGACCCAGGGATCTAGCAGCGCTTTCTCATCTCCAACTCTAACTTAGCACATGGTAAAATGTAAGATTAGATTAGTCTAAACATGCATGTAGGCTGTTTGTTTTTTAAATCATTTTCTCTAAGGCTCTGTTCCCTTTACTAATAAACATACTTGTTGTTAGAAGGCTGTTCATCACTATATAGCTCTGGTCACAGGCTTCTGAAGGGAAGAAATATGGGTGTCAAGTTGGCTCTGCACAGTACCAAGTGGTTGGTATAGAGGGGGTATTGTACCCAGACCCTGGTCTGAGAGAGGGAGAATAGAAAAAACCCACCCCAAGACAGAGAACACCTAACCCCTGAGCACGTGCACTCAAGAGAGATCAGAAAGGGGACAGAAATGTGAGTAGCCTGTAACCATGACAAATATTAAAACAGTCACTGCCATCAGGCATTTAAAATGTAGAGATCTCATTCTTCTGTCACACTCGTTTTATAGGAGTATGTGGTAGTGGGGATTGTGCCTTTCAGGGCTTAGTTTCCCAGCCAGAGTCACGGCAGAGTGCTATGAAGCTTGTGGTGTTGTTACGCACAGCTGGTTGAAACCGTACACAGAATAAACCAGCTATCTTGCAAGCTCCTTAAGCAATGCACCAAGTGATCACTGAATATCACACAGTATCACCTCCAGGGATTGCAATAGAGTTATTCCTGATTTACACCGTCTCACCATATAGTAAGAGGCACATTAGCTTATAAGGGGAAAGCCATATTTCCTCCCTCTTGCCACCAATTTTGCCAACCTCAAAAGATCAATAATGAGATCCCCTCAAAATCATGAGAATTTTGTTTACAAAAATATTATGTTGTGGTTTTTAGTCTGGTTTTTTTTTTTTTTTTTACTTTTGTACTCCCCCTGCCCATCCCAGTATGTATGTGTGACAGTTAGGGCTTGGGTACATGGGGATAAAGCCTGGACTAGCTAATGCAGAATAGCTATTCCATACTAGCTCTCCATGAGGACACTTATTCTGCACTAACTAGCTCTGCCCCTTCTGGCCGAGGCCCTGCCCTTCCACCCCGCCACCGCAGCCCAGAGCCCCCCACTGCAGCTGCCAGCCTCTGCCCCAGGCTAGCGACCCCAGCCCCAGAGCGGCCTCAGTCTTGGAGTGCTGGGAAGGCGGGTGGCATGGCTGCCGCCCAAGAGTGCCAGGCAGGGGGGTGGGTGGTACGCACAGCCCCAGTGCCAGCCTGAGCCGGGGCCACTGCACAGTGGACCTAGGAAGAGAGGGCCAGAGTGGGAAGCAGGAGGCGATCTGGGGGCAGAATGTGGGCAGGGGCCACGCCTGGCTGCTTCGGAAGGCACAGCTTGCCTTGATAGCCGCCGCCCATGCCTTTGTGTAGATTAGGTTAATCCATTTTGGCAGTGGATTATACTAAACCGCACATGGGCACTCTTAGTGAGGAATAAGAGCATCCAAACAGGGAGCTAGCACACAATAGCTATTGTACTTTAAATTCCCAGCCTAGCTATTTTGTTTTACCTTCCCCAGGAACTTCCTGTGTACACAAGCCCTTAGAGCTGAGGAACACATCACACATGGAGCTGCACAAAACTTCACTCCTCCCAAACGTCAATGGCTACTGGTACTCCTGTCCCTCCAAAAAAAACAGTTAGTGTCCCCCTACTTTCTGTGGGCTCCGCTTCTGTCCCTGAGCCCGCTGGTCTCCTGCAAGAAGCCCTTGGTCAGTCAGCTGGGAAAGTCAGTGTCGGGGATTCCCTCAGCACCATGGGTTACCCCTGGAGGGAATCCCCACCCTGCTAAGACTGGGCTTTCCTGGCTCTGTCTTTAGCAGGCTGCGGTCTAGAGCTCAGCTGGGTCAGAGTGGGGGCTGGTTGTGCTGGCCCAGCAAGTGCAGAAGGGCCCCTCCCCAGTAACAAAGCTACTACAGTAGTACCTCAGAGTTACGAACACCTCAGGAATGGACGCTGAACAAAACATTATGGGTGTTCTTTCAAAAGTTTACAACTCAACAGTGACTTCATACAGCTTTGAAACTTCACTATGCAGAAGAAAAATGTTTCTTTTAACCAGCTTGATTTAAATGAAAGAAGCACAGAAACAGTTTCCTTGCTTTGTCAAATCTTTATTTTTAAACGTTCCCTTCATTTTTTAGTAGTTTGTTTAACGCAGTACTATGCTGTACACTATTTGCTTTTTGGTTCTGGTTTTGTGTCTGTGCTGCCTGACTGCGCAATTCCAGTTCCAAACGAGGGGTGTGGTTGACCCGTCAGCTTGCAACTCTGGTGTTTGTAACTCTGAGGTTCTACTGTATATCAGATTGGGGGGTCAGTGGTTCTCCTTGATGCAGAGCCATAACTAGGCATTTTGGTTGCCTGGGGTGAGCAAACATATTTGCACCCCCTACTCAAGGTGATGTGTGGGGCAGGGGCACAAGTGCCCCCTGGATTTTTTGGTTTTACTTCCCCCAAGCCAGATAGGCTGGGTGGCCCACTGAGGTGAACCAGGGGGTGATGGTAGTGCTCCCTCCCCAAGCCCTGCCAAGCAGGGCTGCCTGGCCCCACCAAGCACCGGCACCCTGCCATGCGAGGCTGGTCTGACCAACCCCCACCACACTGCTTGTCCCACCCTGGTTAAAGCCCTACAGGTGTCTCCCCACGGAAAGATGGGCATAGGCACTCCCAGAAGCGTACAGAGAGGAGGGGAGCATGTCAGTACCAACAGGCCCCCTCCAAGAAGGCTCCAGTGGATGGCAGGAGCAGTTTGGGGGTGAGGCAGGGGGGAGCTAGTGGGAATGGGGTGAGACAGATGTTGTCATAAATATAAAGGGAAGGGTAAACATCTTTAAATCCCTCCTGGCCAGAGAAAAAACCCTTTCACCTGTAAAGGGTTAAGAATCTAGGATAACCTCGCTGGCACCTGACCAAAATGACCAATGGGGAGACAAGATACTTTCAAAGCTGGAGGGGGGAGAAACAAAGGCTCTCTCTATCTGTGTGAGGCTTTTGCCGGGAACAGAAAAGGAATGGAGTCTTAGAACTTAGTAAGTAATCTAGCTAGATATGTGTTAGATTCTGTTTTGTTTAAATGGCTGATAAAATAAGCTGTGCTGAATGGAATGTATATTCCTGTTTTTGTGGCTTTTTGTAACTTAAGGTTTTGCCTAGAGGGATTCTCTATGTTTTGAATCTGATTACCCTGTAAGGTATTTACCATCCTGATTTTACAGAGGTGATTCTTTTACTTCAATTAAAATTCTTCTTTTAAGAACCTGATTGCTTTTTCATTGTTCTTAAGATCCAAGGGTTTGGGTCTGTGTTCACCTATGCAAATTGGTGAGGATTTTTATCAAGCCTTCCCCAGGAAAGGGGGTGTAGGGTTTGGGAGGATTTTGGGGGGAAAGACATTTCCAAGCGGGCTCTTTCCCTGTTATATATTTGTTAGATGCTTGGTGGTGGCAGCAATAAAGTCCAAGGGCAAAAGGTAAAATAGTTTGTACCTTGGGGAAGTTTTAACCTAAGCTGCTAAAAATAAGCTTAGGAGGTTTTTCATGCAGGTCCCCACATCTGTATCCTAGAGATCAGAGTGGGGATGGAACCTTGAAAGATGCTCTGAGGGTTTAGAGGAACAAGTGGCTGCAGGAGGTGGGGAGGGCTCAGGGCAGCCAGTACCTTCCTGGAACCCAGAGTGGGGAGGGAAGGATCTGGGTAGTAGGGACCTGTCAGACCTGGTGGGGAGTGGTAAGGGTGGAGAGCAGAAACTGAAAATCGGGAGCCGGTATGGCTTGTGTGGAGGGAGGAGAAGGTAGCAGGTATCTGTCAGGGCTGGAAGTTGCATGCAGGGAGGTCTTAGAACTGTGGGAGAGATGGGATGGAATTTAGGGGCCAGGTTTCGGGCATCTTCCTGGGCTGGGTCAGTGAGATGGAAGGGAGAGGAGAGAAGCAGAAGTGCTTGGGAGCTGGAGGGAAAAGACCATGTAGCCAGTACCAGCTGGGGCTGTAGTGCAGCAAGAGGACTAGGGGGAGAAGGAGCTCAAGGGAGCCATGAGTAGGGTGAGCTGGGGGCAGGGAAGCAGCTACTCACTGGGAGCAGGGAGGAGGAGGAGAGCAGATGGCTTCTGTAAACAGGCAGAGGGGAATCAGGTGGTTGCTGGAAGTGGGTGAGAGGAGCATGCAGCTACCTCCTCCCAAATCATGTGAGTGCAGGTGCTCTTCCTATCATCAAGAGAGCTCTTGCAGTAGGGGGCAAAATCACGTGCTTTTCAAGAGATGGCAATACTGTGCCATCCTTGTGGCATCTGGCTTTCTTGTGTATATTGCACCTGAGTACCCACTAGACAATGAAAAGTTGGCTCCTTCGTCGACTTTTACGACTTTGTGCTGATTGTGTGATAACTAACAGCTTCAAGCCCTGATCCAGCGAAAAGCTTACTCACCTGCTTTACTCTGAGCATGTGAGTGGTCGCATTAAAGTCA
Organism: Lepidochelys kempii; assembly: GCF_965140285.1. Classification (NCBI taxonomy): domain Eukaryota; kingdom Metazoa; phylum Chordata; order Testudines; family Cheloniidae; genus Lepidochelys; species Lepidochelys kempii. The sequence goes on from NC_136380.1 coordinate 100,538,215, forward strand.
ATGGGACTACTGACAGGCCCAAACTTACGCATATGCTTAAGCAGTTTTCTGAAACAAATCCATGTTTCTTATGACCGTTACTTTTGCTCGACTTGTTTATGTTTGGGTGTTATGACAAGCTGCTGTCAACATTCCTTTTTGCAGATTCATGTTGACAGTGGGGAGAGGAAGTGGTTGCTTTGATCTGTCAATGATCCTCTGCAGGGCAATTATATAATTTTGTAGCGCAGCAGCACAAGACCGGCACTTTATAAATGTAGGGGGAGGGGAAGCCAATGGACCAAAATTAAATGAGCCAAACCAATTTTGTGGAAAAGAAGTATCCCATGTTAGGTGAGGATTTGAACCAGGTGTAAATGATCCTGGTGGCTTTTTACTGGGTACTGTTACACGCCTCCAGTGCAAAACCTAGCCATCAGAGAGCTCTGTAATCTCTCTCCAGCATGAGAAAGGGACATACTACCAGAGGTGAGAGGGGACCCCACTCAGGAGGGAGCTCGAGGCTGCTGGTACTATCTGTAGTACTGGGACAGGTGGTCTATGCCCCCCATAACTAAAGGCCCTGCCCCCTCAGCTGGGGGGAAAAAACCACAAAGCCCAGATTACACTTAAGTTCTTGGGACAACACCTGAAAAAACAGGGGCTGGAGTGAGGTCAGGGGTTAAAAATGAGGAAGCCAGAGGAGGGCACCAAGCAGAGAACCCTAGACAGCGCCCACTGTTCCTCAAAGCCATCTAAGGAGTCGGTGGATAACACCCAGAAGAACACTGCCTGGAGATGTGACTGAACCAGGGACTGGGGATAGACCCCATAGTCGCAGAACACCCCACCCCCCATCCAGCTTCCTCCTCTTGGTATGATGCTGGCCCCTCTTGGCCAGAGCCAGGAGGAGGTTGATGAGGAGGTCCCCGGACTTTGTGGGGCCATGACTGGGGTGCTCTAGGATCAGGAGGTATGGGGAAAAGCACAGACAGATGCTCGTTGAGAGGTTCTGGGGGAGCTGGAAGAGTGGATGCAACTTGACCCCCCCTATGTAGAAGTGTGCCAGGGTTTCCTTGCTGCAAAAGGGTCAGGTGTCGGGGGAGTTCATGAACCGTGCCAGGTACACGCCTGTGCTCACGGCTGCATGGAGGAGCTGCCACCTAATATCCCCTGTGGGCTGTGGAACCAGAGAGGAATGCTGGCTGACCTACTGGGGGTCCTTGCCCTCCTCAGATGGCAGCAGGTCCCACCACTTGGTGTCAGCACAGGACATGAGGGTGAGGAAATGGCTGGTATGCAGAACAAGAACGTACAGATGTTGTCTGGGCATGGTTCAGAGGCGGAACCACTGAATGTCAAGCAGCCAGCTCACGTGGTGTGTCAGGGGCAGCCAGGGAGGTTTGTGAGGCAGGGGCCTGATGAGGAGCCCCAGAGGGCCAGGGTTAGGGGTGGGCAGGGAGCACCCTCCCACAGGTCCTGCTTGAGGAAAGCAAGAGAAGCAGGCAGCAGGGCTGCCCTCACCTTTGAAGCACATAACAGGGGTAGGCTGCTGGTGAGCAGGAGCAACAGGCCAGAGATAGCAGCCTGGGAGTTGACTGGAGGGGAAAAGGCTGAGCAGTTTAGGAGCGTGGACTGAAGAGCCAAGAGATGGGAAGCAGCCTGTTGCTTGCAAGGGAGCCATTGGCAGCCATGGCTGACGGAGTGTCAGGAGTAGCCTGCAAACAGGGGGGCTGAATGAGACTACAGGTGCCAGACATGGGAACTTGACTCCGGCTGGGGATCTGCAGGGCAGTGCATAATTGCCTGTGGGAGAGGGGTGGCTTGAAATGCGTATCACGGGCGCTAGGCCTGAGGACCTCTGTCTTCATACTCCCGTCCTGAACTGGCCCTACGGGCTGAGTTAGGAACTGTCGGTTCATCATTTAAAGTCATCTTGCCTTGGGTAATTGCAATGTTTCTTTCTGGCAGGGCTAGTAAAGCAATCCTTGTTATTCCGCTGCAAGGAGTGTTTAGGGGAGTCCACCAAAGGCTACAGCCTGCAAGGCCTAGTGCTTGAAGCACCTACACCGCTTGCCTCTGAGCGTGTGGTGCATCCAGAGTGGTACCAGCCAGCGACGGGACTGGTGTAGCACAGCACTCTCAGCGCTGCTCTCCCGTGGGGTCATTTACACAGGCTTGAGACCATCCACCCCCACCCACCCACAGAGGCTTTATAGTGTAGTATTAACAATCTTAACTGTTGTGGTACGTCCAGTGCTGCTATAAAAATCTGTGGCAATCACAGGTGCAGGAACTAGGGGTGCTGCCATACCCCCTGGCTTGAAGTGGTTTCCATCATATACAGGGTTTACAGTTTGGTTCAATGGCTCTCAGCACCCCCACTATTAAAACTGTTCCAGCAGCACTGGTTGCAACTGATATAGACAACAAACAAGTATTAATTAAACACCAGATGTTACTTTTAAATTCACATTTAAATATGTAAAATTCCTAACAGTAGATGACACGCTTATTATACATGTTTTTGAAAAAAATTAATTTTCCATAAACATGTATTCAAAGGAATCTGACCCTTGCACTCTTCTGTTTGCATATGTCTGAATGTTGTTAACCTCCAGCTACTGGAAGTGTAATGTTTGAGTCGTGTGTAAACCATCCAGGGGCCTGATTTCGCCTGCCACGGAATACCAGTAACTTCCATTACTGTACTTCTATCCTGAGCCAGGAGACTAGAGACCCAGATCTTGGTCAACTGGTTCCCCCATGACATGTTTTCTTTACTGTAGCAGATAACAAAAACATTCACTTCTCATCTGTATTTTATCATTATCTTACACTGTTTTGTGTCTATAAATACAACAAATTGTTCAGTAAGCTGTGTGACCATTTCAGCATAATATTTCGTGCCTCAACTTTTGGGCAGCAAAAGTAAAAATAAAGCTCTTCCCTAATGCCACCAGAGCTCAGCATTTAAACAAATGATTGTGAGTGAAATTATGCAATTGGTTCCACCCTTTTTACAGGACTAAGGCTACAGAAATACAAAGAAAAAAATCTATAACAGCAGGAAATAAATAAAATCTGTAAAATATAGAATCTCTTCTCTGTTTAAGTGCAGGACTTTTAACAAGTAGGGGCATATCCCCAATCTTTACAAATACTTACTCTGTGACTGGGCTGTTTAAATAAACATGGGGAGTAAGTTATTACTCAGTATGGTTAAGGGAGGCAGAACTGAGCCTTTATATTGCAAATTATTTGAGACCAGGGGCCTTATCTCCTCATTGTTCTTTACAGAGCCTGGTATGATTGGTGCTCAACAATTAACAGTCATTAATAGAGCTGCACAAACAAACAAAACCTAATTCTACTCCCCTGGTTGGAGATTTTGTTACAGATTCAAAACACAAACCAGATTCTCTGAACTTCTCAAGCCCGGGCCAATTTAAGAATGAAGCTAGGCCATTTTGTGGTTTGTGGAGGAAAGCCAAAAAACTCCTCTTCTTCTGCCACAGCCCCTAGCATCATCAGCTTTTCAAAATGGCTGAGCACTATGGAGTTACCAGCGCAAAATTGCTCCGTGTTCATCAGTTCTAATTGACAACAATGGGCACTGAGCACTTACGGAAATCTGGCCACTTCACTCAAGCACCCTGCCCCTTGCTATACAAGGAGTGAGTTAAAATAAATGAAAGCAATACAATCATTAAGATATGCACCTGCTTAAAGAGGGTAAGTGTGTGATCATGTTGTTAGTTTTGTTTTACCTTATCACTTCTCCCCCTTACTTTTGTTTGTTTATTACTCTCATTTGTGCCTAAAATTTAGGTTGTAATCTCTTTGGGTCAGGGACCTGACATTTCCTTATTCTGTAAAATGCCTCACCTTTTTTGGGTAGTGTACAAATAAAAAAAAAAAAAATTAAGTGACCGTGATAGTTTCAGGTAAGTTTCTACTTTGAATTTCAGGGTTAGGTCAAATGAACTCAAAACAAAACTGAGAAAAAAGTGTGGACTTGCCCCTCTGAACTTAAACCTCGGACTTTCATACAGCTCTGCTAATTACTAGAACAAAATTATTCTAATACGTAAAGGGTGAGGGCCAAATCCTGCTGTCAGTGTAAATCTGGAGTAACTCCATTAACTTCAGTGGTAGAACTGAGATCAGAATTTGTTTTCAGGGGACTTACTCCACATTTTACTGCAGTGGAAATGTAAACAAAATTTGATCTTCACGCTTAAACCACATACTCATTTTCTATATATATTCATTCTCTTTCTCTCTCTCCCCTTAAGCTGTAATAGTGCAGGAGCTGGTTTTCTGCTTGGTAATATCGAGCGGTCTCTTTCTCACACAAGAACTTCTTTATGAAAGTGTAGAATTAAAGATCGCCTTAAAGAAATATCTGGGAGGCTGGGGAGTGCTTGAAGAGCAATGGGAGCAGAAAAGGGTGGACTGGTTTGGGCAGTGTCAGAGAGAGCTGAGGGTATAACCAAGACTTCTGAGAAACCAGGGAGCACTCCAGAAAGCCAAAGAACAAGGAGGGTTGGGGACAAATGAGCAAGAACTAGTCCATATGATATGAACAGTGGGAAGCTGGCAGTGAACTGACTAAATCAGCGTGCAGTTAAGGAGTTCTCTACCTGTAAGAAGTCTCTCAGGAGGGTCCTTTCCTAATCCTGCATACAAAATGGCTTCAGAAACTTGGCTGGGTTCTATAAGTAAATGCTAATATCTGCAGTGCTGGTAAGCAAGACCCTAGGTTTGGGATGCATAAATCATTTTCCCTGTTATGTGGCCCATTAAGAAGTTGCACTGCTTGCATCACATTGGAGCATTTAAAGGGTACGAGTTTTTTAATTTAGCAAATATTTGTTTATCCAGAAAAGCTTAATTCAGATGCAGCGTTCGGTTGTCATTGATATCTTTGTTTTTCACCTAGTTTCTCAGCTGAGTTGACTCAATCAGAGTAGGATAAATTCAACTGTCTGGCCAAGGTCATACAGTTCCCACACTGGCGGAGTGTGTCAACCTGGATTAGAAGAGCCCAGTGTATGGCAGTCCTCACTCCCTTGGCACTAACTGTTGGACTGAAATTCACTGCTCAGCAGATTGGTCTAACAAATCTTTCTTAAGGCATAATGCTCAGCAAGTAGTGATCAGTTACTCAGAAGTAAGATGCTTATCAGGATGGTCACCACATAGTCGCCTCCAGCAGCGGACAACACACTGCTTCAGCTTCCCTTAGTTTGTGCTGAGCTATTTATAACTTTGTTATCTTTTCTCATTCATGTAGATTAGTTTCTCATTTTCATATCCCTTCTCCACCTGTCGATAGGTAAGTTTTGTGCTCGTTCAAAACAAGTTTAGCTTTATGATTACTTGATCTTTTTGTTTTCCCCACAAACATGATTACTCTGCAATTTCTTACATATGCACAGTTGTTTCTACTTAAGCTTAAGCAGATAAACGTTATCAGAACAGACACTTAAAATCACAGCTGGCTTTTATCCTACGCCTTGGATCCAAACTCTAACTACGAAACAACACAGCATCCCCTGGACTCTGCAAACGCTTTCAGCATTAATTTGCAAAAGTATTTGCACATGTGTTCTTGAGCCTTGCCTTCTGGACACATTGTATCAAACAAACAATCACTTGCACAAGTGGTCTGGGAAACCAAAAAGTGGGTTGTGAATATCTCTGAAATGAATTCATGGTTTTTATTCATATTTTACTTTTTTGTAGTATTTGCCCAGATATTATCTTGGTGGTTATTGTGGGAAGGTTTTATTTGCTACTTCTGGGGCAAACAAAAAGCTGCTGATGCACTTTCTATTAAGTATTATTAGAGGTTTTCAGTGTTGCAAAGATGAAAGCAGTAGCGTAGGCTGTAAGTTGAAAGAAATGTAGTCCTATTGACAAGCCAGATGCTTTCAGTATGTCAGCATGTTACATGAATACTCATCCATTTTCAGAATTCATGTGATCTTAAAAATAAAAGTTTACAGTTACAATAAATAGTACCTTTCATTCTAGGCACTCGACATTTTGCAATCATCATGAAATACTAATTATGTCCATTTGACAGATGGGAGATTTAATGCATGGAGAGATTAAAGCCTAGAATCTTCCCTTCTCAATATTTTATTCAGCAATTAGGTCCCAATTCAGAAGTCCATCTGTATTCATCCAAGCATTTAAATATGTGCTTAAATGCTTTGCTGAATTGGGGCTTTAGTCCTGTTGGTTTCAATGGGACTGCTCATGGTATGGGTGCTACCTAAAGTGAATAATGGTAGCAGAATCTGGCTGTAAGCGACTTGGTTAAGGTCACACAGATTCAGTGTCAGAAGTGTGAATAGAACCCAGAAGTCTTGAACTCCAGCCACCTGTTGTGAGCAGCAGACCACATTTTATCCCCCCTTCCATGCTTAAAAGTAAGTTTCCTGCAGAGACTCAATAAGCAAACCTTGATAATAAACACTGTGTTTGATAGGAATAAACAACTTAGTGCAGCTTTATTGCACCGTATGTCAATTCAAAAAGATCTGTTTTTAATCTCCTTCTAAAGACATGTGACTAAGTAGATGAAAAGCAGGCTAGAAGAACTAGGAATGAAAAACCGAGCACAACTGGGGGACCTACTCCAGTATGGTAAAGGTAGGTATTTATTAGAGACTGTAAACACTTGAAAATAAACAAGAGGACAGAACAACGTGTGGAAAATGTATTTCACATAGAAATAGTATGAGAGGATGAATTGTTACTGACATAAGATTTCTTCTTGCACAAAATAGATACATCAGGTCTCTTTCACACACTGGCTGAAGTACAACAAGGCATGATTTGGGGGAGTATTTTACAGCAAGTGTTCATGTAGAGCCAGGTTCTGCATTCTTCTCACTTTCAGCTTTGTTTCACTCCTGGCCATAACATTGACAAGCAGTGTGGCAAGATTAAAGAAAGGGGAGGTGAGAGCGAATGTTTGTATGTTTTCTACCTTTCAAGACTTTAAAGTGAAACTTGGAAACCTTTAGTCTAGGTGTAATGCGAAATATTTTCAAAAAACCTTGAAATTACAAACTGGTCAAAGCAAATGTATGTAATAAAAATGCAAGAAATACCATCATCATATAGAAAGAGCAATGTGCTGGGAACATGTCACCAATGAGGTGAGGCAGTTGGCAGGAGAATTTCCTGCCTTGCATGACCCATGCTAAGAGAAACAAACAATTCACGGTAAGCCATTGTTCGCAACCTTTGGAATGACGACCCCAGTGCAGGTCAAAAGACTATTTTTTAGGGATCACCAACATCTCTATAAAATCTAAACTTCCATTTATTACACACAGAAAGAAAGAAGCATTCCACCCCTTTGGCTTGCAGAGATACCTTTCCAAATGAAAAGCGCTTCAGTAATTAGAGTTATTGAATCTATTGTACTAGGGAATGTGCAGTTAATGACATTTTCAATAGGACTGTATGAATGTAAATTCCTCCTTTGGCAATCTATGTCAAAATGCACTTTTAAAAATTGACCATTTTAAATGTATTTATATTTTAATTTTTTTGACTAAACAGTGCAAAAGATTCTAGGATAGAGACATCCAAGGATCTGGCATATTGGGTTGCAGAAGAAAATATAGGGTGGTTTGGGATCACAAAAGAAAAAAGTGAGTTGTCTGGGGGTTGTGGGTAGGAGAAAAACATAAAGAAACCATGAATTAGAGAAACCTTATTAGTAAAACCTGATTCTTTGGTCACCAAATTAAAAAAGGTTTCAGAGTAACAGCCGTGTTAGTCTGTATTCGCAAAAAGAAAAGGAGTACACAAGTACATCGGATGAAGTGAGCTGTAGCTCATGAAAGCTTATGCTCAAATAAATTGGTTAGTCTCTAAGGTGCCACAAGTACTCCTTTTCTTTTTGCAAATTAAAAAAGAACATTGATAAATTTGCTTTTATTTCATGGGTTTGCTCTCATTTATGTCAATGGAAGTTTTGCCATTGACTTCAATGGGAACAGAATCAGGCCCTCTGTCTTCTCCAGACCTGGCTGGTTTATGTTTTCTCTGGAAATATAACTTTTTAAGATGCACTTTTCTCATAAAATGTTAAAAAGTAGAGCAAGTAATTACATGAGGCTATATTCGAAGCTCCAGAGAAGTAATACAAAGGCTGCTTGGCTGGAGACAACTCTTACTATGACATTTTTACTAGTACCATATGCAGCACGACTTTACCTACTTGTTTCATTTAGGGAGCTTGCTTTTTTTTTTTTAAAGGAACATTTAATATATACCTAAAAGATACAGCTTCAGAGAGTGAGAACCAGCCTTGTGGCCCATGTGGTCATTGACTCGTAGAAGTTAGAGATGGAAAAGAGCTGTTAGTTCACAGCCTATCCCTTGCAAATACAGGATTGCTGCAGTTTTTCATGCTTTGTTCAGTGGTTAGTGCTGCTTAGTGTCATGTGAGAAAGACATTAAATCAGATTTCCTGTGTAATTCTGAGCAATTCCTATAGCCCAACATGGAGTGATTTTGAAGAGGTCAAAAAGACTCACCCAGCGAACTTTGGCCAAGGGAAATTGGGGGTGAATTTGCTGAGCCCACAAGGGCAAAAGCTGAGGAGAGAGGTTTTTTCTGACAAAAGTGAAGCTCCGATCCACATGAAGAGAAATTCTATCACCTGAGAAGATATAAATACATATTTGGCACCATCTAGAGATTAAACTAACAAATGCTTCACATAAAGATCAAGCCCAGTAATTATAACATATGTGTTTGCCTTCCCATTGTCTTTCACAGTGTTTGTAAGCATTGCATGTAATTGATTGAGCATCTAAGTTACATAGAACCACAAGTGACCCCCAATTATCTGTATTTGAGTAGACCCAAATAAAGCTGAATATTCTTTTATTTGTGTCTGCATTTTTCATAAGCTTACTGATGGTTTGATGGGCAAATTACAAAGTTAAAATAACCCTAGATATGGACTGTCTATGGAATTTTTACTCCAGGAATTTAAATATTGTGGTAAGACTAGATCTTGTATTATTTCAGTTCCATAACTGACCACTTGAAGCATTAAAAGTCTATGAAACAATGTGAATACAAATATCTGAAATAAAACCCCTAGATTTCATGCCTGCTCCTAGGGGAAATGCTACTGCCATAAGGACCACATTTTTCAAAACAATCTCTAAATTTGTGTACTCGATTTTCTGTACTAAAACATCCATACTGCTGGACCTCACTGTAACTTTTAAAACCACTGATTCTCCCCAAAACCTCCTGTGCTGCCACCAAGAAGCTTCAGTGGTGAACAGAAACACCCTGAAATAGATTAGATCTTTCCTCTAGGTATCTGAATATGTATACTTGGGAGAGTTAATGGCATAGTGAAACCCTGTGTTCTCTTGCTTCTTTGATTCATGTTAGAAGCTCAGCTTAACTGAAACACACAGTTTTATGTGCTCATTTCCTTTATAGTTTAACTCTTACTGTATGTTGCTCATTGATGTCGAGGGTGTACATGTTACAATAGGCTGATTTTTTTTTCATTGTACAGGTTACATAAGTTTAACAATTACAAATTACTTGCACGCTTTAGGTTTTAAACCTTTTTTATAATGAGTTTGGAGGGTACTTTACATAAAAATAGTGACTTTATCTGGAAAGCTCTTTCCATGTTTATTAGAAATGTGGTTGACTTTACCCAGAGGGAAAAAACCAAGGAAACATTCAGCCTTAAAGTCTAGGGAAGTAGTTGCTCATGCAGTCAAAGTCCATAAATTTTAACTACATATAATTTATAAATTGAAAACATAGTACACACCAGATTTTTAAAGATTATTCTTCACAATTGGGAACTCAGCATAGGTGCTCGGATATGTTCTCACTTGGTTTTTCTATCGGCATAAATTGGGTCTTCATAACTTGCTCATGCTCATTCCATGCTCTTGGCTAGATGAAAAAAGAAAAAGAACTGTTTTTAAAAACTTTAAAATCTTTGAGTCTGATGTTTCTTAGTTATTAAACCAAACAAGATTTGTTTTTAATCTAGAATTTTGATCTAGAATTTCTAATGGTGAGAAACTTGTCCTTTCTGGAAACATCTGTTCTGGGATTAAATGCTGAGCTTCTTTCTCTGCAGCAGTATTAAGAGCAAAAAGAAAAGGAGTACTTGTGGCACCTTAGAGACTAACCAATTTATTAGAGCATAAGCTTTCGTGAGCTACAGCTCACTTCCTCAGATGCATATCGTGGAAACTGCAGCAGGCTTTATATATACACAGAGAATATGAAACAATACCTACTCCCACCCCACTGTCCTGCTGGTAATAGCTTATCTAAAGTGATCATCAGGTGGGCCATTTCCAGCACAAATCCAGGTTTTCTCACTCTCCACCCCCCCACACAAATTCACTCTCCTGCTGGTGATAGCCCATCCAAAGTGACAACTCTTTACACAATGTGCATGACAATCAAGTTGGGCTATTTCCTGCACAAATCCAGGTTTTCTCACATCCCCCCCACCCCCATACACACACAAATTCACTCTCCTGCTGGTAATAGCTCATCCAAACTGACCACTCTTCAAGTTTAAATCCAAGTTAAACCAGAACATCTGGGGGCGGGGGTAGGAAAAAACAAGAGGAAACAGGCTACCTTGCATAATGACTTAGCCACTCCCAGTCTCTATTTAAGCCTAAATTAATAGTATCCAATTTGCAAATGAATTCCAATTCAGCAGTTTCTCGCTGGAGTCTGGATTTGAAGTTTTTTTGTTTTAAGATAGCGACCTTCATGTCTGTGATTGCGTGACCAGAGAGATTGAAGTGTTCTCCGACTGGTTTATGAATGTTATAATTCTTGACATCTGATTTGTGTCCATTTATTCTTTTACGTAGAGACTGTCCAGTTTGACCAATGTATATGGCAGAGGGGCATTGCTGGCACATGATGGCATATATCACATTGGTGGATGTGCAGGTGAACGAGCCTCTGATAGTGTGGCTGATGTTATTAGGCCCTGTGATGGTGTCCCCTGAATAGATATGTGGGCACAATTGGCAACGGGCTTTGTTGCAAGGATAAGTTCCTGGGTTAGTGGTTCTGTTGTGTGGTATGTGGTTGTTGGTGAGTATTTGCTTCAGGTTGCGGGGCTGTCTGTAGGCAAGGACTGGCCTGTCTCCCAAGATTTGTGAGAGTGTTGGGTCATCCTTTAGGATAGGTTGTAGATCCTTAATAATGCGTTGGAGGGGTTTTAGTTGGGGGCTGAAGGTGACGGCTAGCGGCGTTCTGTTATTTTCTTTGTTAGGCCTGTCCTGTAGTAGGTAACTTCTGGGAACTCTTCTGGCTCTATCAATCTGTTTCTTTACTTCTGCAGGTGGGTATTGTAGTTGTAAGAAAGCTTGACAGAGATCTTGTAGGTGTTTGTCTCTGTCTGAGGGGTTGGAGCAAATGCGGTTGTATCGCAGAGCTTGGCTGTAGACGATGGATCGTGTGGTGTGGTCAGGGTGAAAGCTGGAGGCATGCAGGTAGGAATAGCGGTCAGTAGGTTTCCGGTATAGGGTGGTGTTTATGTGACCATTGTTTATTAGCACTGTAGTGTCCAGGAAGTGGATCTCTTGTGTGGACTGGACCAGGCTGAGGTTGGTGGTGGGATGGAAATTGTTGAAATCATGGTGAAATTCCTCAAGGGCTTTTTTTCCATGGGTCCAGATGATGAAGATGTCATCAATATAGCGCAAGTAGAGTAGGGGCTTTAGGGGACGAGAGCTGAGGAAGCGTTGTTCTAAATCAGCCATAAAAATGTTGGCATACTGTGGGGCCATGCGGGTACCCATATTACCAGCAGGAGAGTGAATTTGTGTGTGTATGGGGGTGGGGGGGATGTGAGAGAACCTGGATTTGTGCAGGAAATAACTCAACTTGATTGTCATGCACATTGTGTAAAGAGTTGTCACTTTGGATGGGCTATCACCAGCAGGAGAGTGAATTTGTGTGGGGGGGTGGAGAGTGAGAAAACCTGGATTTGTGCTGGAAATGGCCCACCTGATGATCACTTTAGATAAGCTATTACCAGCAGGACAGTGGGGTGGGAGTAGGTATTGTTTCATATTCTCTGTGTATATATAAAGCCTGCTGCAGTTTCCACGATATGCATCTGAGGAAGTGAGCTGTAGCTCACGAAAGCTTATGCTCTAATAAATTGGTTAGTCTCTAAGGTGCCACAAGTACTCCTTTTCTTTTTGCGAATACAGACTAACACGGCTGTTACTCTGAAACCAGTATTAAGAGCCTGATTCTAATCTCACACAATATCAACTCAGGACCAGCGGTTTAGAATCTATCCGAGCTCAGGGGAGGGTGGGAGGAGAGAAAGCTGCCCTCTTTCCCCTTCGACTCCAAACCCCCCAGCTGCTGATCCAGTCCTCATGAGCAACTTTGTTAGGCTAAGAGTTGTACAAGTTTATGAGCTACAATGTTCCCAAGGACAACTCCTACAGCTAGGATAGCTGGAGCTCAAGGATGCTCTGTCTGTGGGACAGCTAGGAGGGGTAACACAGGAGCTGCTAGTCTTATACCACCCAGGGATTCCCCTATGGATGCTACGGCTGCCTTATGCCAATACCTTAATGGAGCCCATTGACTTCTGCAGAGTTACTACTGATTTACACTGGTATGAGATCAGGGTAATGAATCTGACACCTGAATATTATTTTTCAGAGCTGTTTAAAATGGGAATAAGTTTGCACTAAAATAAAGCATCAAGACTGCAAAACAAACACTTGTAATGATGCCTTTGATATTTTACCACTGAGTTTTCAAGTGTCTATGGACCAATCCTCCTGGCTTCTTTTAAAATAAGGACTCATTCCTGAAGTCCTTATTCATGTGAGTCATACAAATAGCTCCTCTGACTTCAGTAGGAGGGATTTCCAAGAACAGGCCCTAAATTAACTCTATAAGTTTCAAGGTCCCCCCCCCCACAGTTATTTTTTTAATTACATCATTTTTTAATGTAAAAATTGTTAAGTGGCACGCTAGCTGGTTCAGATGCCATACATCACTAACAAATCCCTTTCAGATCTGAGAAGCAGCACATTCTAAGGAATTGAGCTCAGATCTAGAGCCAGATATGCCCAAATCCTGGCTTTCTCACTGTTTGCTGTGTGGCCTTAGGCAAGTATAAACAAAGACACTAATGCCTGCTGGCCTATGGGGAGTTGTGAAGTTTTGTTAATGTGTGTAAAGAGCTATCCTGTATTACTTGTATTTATTAAGTAACTGGTTTAAACATGGCCCAGACTGTTGGTGTCTGAGGTTGTGTCCACACTACAGGTGCTATAGTGGTTTAGCTACGGTGTTGTCATTATGCTGCTGTAAACTGACAGCATAGTTGTAGCCTACAGTGCTGAAAGGGTTTTTTTTACCTCAAGTGACGATAGCTAGGTCAACAGAAGCATTCCACACCAGAGGTTAGGTCAACATAGCTACAGTACTCGGGAATGTCACACACACTGCTGAGCACCATAGCTATGTCGACCTACGTTTTAAGTGTAAACCAGACTTGAGGTTAGGTCTACACTATGGAGCTGATGCTGTAGCTATTCTAGCATAACCCCATGGTGTAGATGCCACCTACACTGACAGAAGGGGTTTTCCCGTCGGTGTAGGCATATCATCTACCCAAACAACACAAGTTAAGTCTGCGAGAACATTATTCCATCAACATAGCTATGCCAACCTAACCCCCAGCATAGACACATCTATGTCGGACCGGGATATGGATTTTTCACACCCCGACCAACAAAGAGGGGCCTGAAAGTCACTATTATTTACTGGCAGTGTGGCACTCTCTGAGAAATGAGTTTGGAGTCTAGGGCTTGGTCTACACTTAAAAATTTAGGTCAACATAGCTACAGCAGTCAGGGTGTGAAAAATCCACTACTGTAGCTATGCCGACCTAACTCTAAGTGTAGACGTAGTTTCCATCAAACTAGCTGCTGCCACTTAGGGAGGTGGTATTTCTACACCAACAGAAAAACCACTTCTACCACTGTGTTCTGTATTTATGCTATGGTGTTATGCCAGCATAGCTATGATGCTGTAACTATGACCTTATAATCCCCGTAGTGTAGACATGGCCTATTTCTTTGAGTTTGTCCATAAGGTGCAAAATGGTAGCTTTAATTGACAATGCAGATGAGAAACCTAGTTGAATGCCCATGGAAATCAACCCAAGCTCCTCTTTCAGCTCCTCTTGCATATGTGCATATCTACACTTGGAGCTGGGAATCTCCCAGCTCCAGGAGACAGATTGAGCTAGCTCTCATCTTGCTAGTGTGCTAAAAATAAAGTTAGCCATGAGAACACAAGTGGTGGGATGGGTTAGCCGCTCTGAGTACCTAACCATCCAAGACCCCAGGCATGTACTTGGGGTGGCTAGCCTCTCATGCTGCTGTGGCTACACTCTACTTTTAGTATTCAGAATTGTCAGTCCATCACCTTTCATCAGCAGTAATTATACTTCACAGTTTTTTTAAATACCAGAAAAAAATGGAGCAAAAATACAAGAATGATTTTCACCTACAAAGTTACACCCGGAACAGGCTGTCTAGCCTGAGAAATGTTGCTAACTTGCAAAAATTCTGGAACAGAAAGCCTTCAATTTGTTCTTTCCTTATCTCATTGTACTGTATGACATTTCTTTTCATGTGACAGTAAAACTGGCAAATACGGTTTTCTCTTTCTGGTCTGTTCAGGGTAACTTTTACAGATCTAAACCTTATATGAGAGAGTTTTTAAACCACAAGATTATCCTTTAACACATCTTGAGATTTGCCTGGCTAGTAGGATACAAACAAATTAAAGGATCATGTGAGATACTTTTAAACTACAGCCTCTATTTTCTGCTTCTTCTACCCATCATCATGCATTATATGTAAGCAGAAGCCCCAGATTTACTTTGTTTTTCAAAATCAGAGTTATCTCCATTATAAGAGCCATTATCATGTTGCAATATCCCCTCACCACAACGTTCCCAAAGGTTTTCCATAGGGTTTGCAGCATTTTGTGGTGCGTGCCTCCCTTCCCTGTCTTATTTAAATACCCCACACTCATTCCCCCTCACCCAATTACCCTCCCCCCAACCAATTCTCTCCAAACGGTCAAATTCTGTTTGTTTATAACCTGCACAATCTGATTTTGTGGGGTTACACCTGGTGTAAATCAGCACACAATTTAGTCCTATATATTAAAAGCCTGCAAAGGTTTCCAAGATCACTTTAGTTTGCAATGAATTTCTTTAGTTAAAATGAATAATAATTGCTTTAGTTTTCTAATTACTATTTTATATAAAATCATGACATTCAAATTCTATGGGCTGTTTGGATTAAGAATGAGATCAATCCTACCACATTAATGTTTGGGACAAATTGGCACAAGATTTCTCAAGCCTGTAAAGTAATGGCTGGAACAATGTCTCAGACCAGGTCTTACACACAAAAACCCAAAAATCTGCTTCTGGTGTATTTCTGCCTCCAATTGTCTAACTGGTGCTAATACAGTACTTTGGTGGGGTCAATGTTCACACCCAGCAAAGAGGTTTAGTGGTTTGCAAGAGGGCACACTAACCTGATCTAAACCATTTTCAATAGCATTGTTGGAACAGAATAACCATCAACTGTAAAAGCCAGAGAGTACATCCATTTTAAGAGTACAGTACCTCTTTAATTTAACAATTTGTTTTGTTGCTTAGAGATCTAACTTGTAGATTATTAATACTATCATTAAAGACAGAGAGATCCTCATTATTGATACAGTTTTCTGTTATTCTGCTTGGTTTCCTCACTTGTTTGGGTGAACAAAGAACTTAGTGCAAAGTTTTTCAAACCTTTTCCTTAGTGTAGGCCTGTGATGTTGTATGATTAAAATATGACCACGTAGATTATTGTTGCTACCACTGTTATATAATCACAACAAATCTTATACAAACTGTGCCATGTAAGGTGTCAATGGAAAAGTTATGATTGCTTAATGTGATTCTATTTGTATGCATGTGTCATTTTATATCTAAAATTATGAATATTGACTGTATATCTTTATTTCAACAGTGTTCACTCCTGTGGTCACACCCACAAGGCAGCTTACTTCTCGTCTGGCCAGCACATTGTGAAGGGACTATTCAAGTTCATTGGCCCATCAAAGAACACTTAACTGACAGTGGATCATAGAAGAGGTGCATCCCTACCTGATGGACCTTCTTGTGGACATTCTAGCTAGAATATGGGTTATGGCCTCTGCTGTGACTCATCGAAGCATGCAAAGGCATGTGACTAGATCATGTGACCCAAAACTCCATGTTGTACCTGTACTTTTCCACAAACTGGGCTAAGAACTTTCTTTGGAACAATGAGTTTCCCTCCACATGGTAGAAGCTATAAAAGGACCTGGAAGCATCTCCATTTTGCCTCTTTCCTGCTCTAATCTCTGGACCAATGTTCCCTCTAATTTTTGACAGGCCGTGTGTGCAAAAAATTTCTTCTGTGCAAATTTTTGAAGCAAAGTTCAAATTTGTGCACCATCAGGCAAATGTGCCCAAGCAAGTAAAATGCTTATAAATTTAAAAATTTTAAATTTGCAATTAGTGTCAATTTATATGGGTTTTCAGATAGAGACATCATAAGTAAAAAAAGAAAAACAAGAGTTTGTGTTTTAAATTTAAAATTTTCCGAAAAAATATCAATAAATGATTATCAGACAAGAATAAGGTATGTAATTACAAATGCATTTTAATTTCCATATTGGTCGAAATGTCAAAGGCTGCTAAACTAACCTTACTGTTTTTCCCTGCAATCTTTTTAATTTGCCCATTCAATATAAACTCTGTCCAGATCTGTCAGTCCTCCATCCAGCTGGTAACTCTTAATACACATGAGCATGACCAAATGATCTACTTGTAAACAATTCCGTAGTTTATTTTTTAGAGTGTTCATTAAGCTAAAGCCACGCTCACAGTCTGCACTTGATGCTAGGAATGTTCCTCCAATATCCATCAACTTTGCAAGAGCCTGAAACTGTTTGTTCTGGTGAGCAAATGTCACCATATCCGGGAAACTTAAAACAAATTGGCTTTTGATTCTTTCAGCTACTGCAAACTTGAAGTCATTGTACTGACTGACTATAACAATCTCTTCAGCAAGAAAGTCTTTGTATTTTGAACATAGGGATGAGACCTAATGAATTCCAAAATTGAAGTCACACTTAACTATTGCTGCACAATCAAAAGCTGACCACTCCTGGACTTCATCCTCTGGAAACCTTCCTGCCAAATGTGCACACAAGATGTTTATGAAAGTTATTATGGAACTGGTATCAATTTCATTATTTTCTTGAGAGCTCATACCTAAGAGAGCCTTAACTTTGTCACTCCATAAGACTGAATCTCCAAGGTACTGTCTTCTGATCTTGCTCAGTTTACCTCGGGCAAGGTGAAATGCTTCAAGAGGTGTAAGGCTCTGTTTCCGGAGCAGCGTGGCTACTGAAGCCAGCTCCCACAAAACATCATTCAAAACTTCTAATGTTATTTGGTATTCCATGGTATTCAGCTTTTTGTGGCAGTATTTAGAAACTGGATCAGTATCTTTGTCTTGCTCAAAATATTCCAGAAGACGATTATAGTTGCGAATAATTGCTCGAAGTGCAAAGTGCCTAGATAACCAGCGCACTTCATTGAGTGGCCTGAAAGCCACTGACTCACATTCAGAAGCATCCACTATTTCCTGAAATTTGCATTTTCTCCTGGATGACTGACAGAACACTGTGTAGACAGTTCTCATTAAGGTTTCGATGTCTCTTATCAGCTTGACCTCTTTCCATGCATCGGAAATTTTCAAGTCTTCCTGGTGTGCAATGCAATGTTGCTGGACTAAGTGTGGAATATCACGTTTCAGCTGAGCTGCCACGCCATTGAGTTTGCCCCACAGAGGCATCATCAGATGTGAACATCACCATTTTCATTAGATCAAGTTGGTCTTTTTTATAAAACTCTTTGATTGCAGACACTATTGAAACAGCATCACATTCTTGCAATCATAATAGTCCACCAAAAGAAGTTTTATAGTTTGCAGAATTTATGGATCTATATTTAAAGTAGAGTATCCAGTAACTGTTAATAGATATATCAGTGCTTTCATCATCAGCTAGAGTATGAAACATTGCCAATGCTATTTCATGCATGAGGTCATTTTGAACAATGCAGTTGATAATTTCAAGAAATTCAAAAGCATAATTTTTACTTCTCCAGCTCGCTGGAGTATGCGCACATACTTTTCCATATGGTCTTTACTATCCTGAACAGAAAGCACTGAGCTGTTCATTTTAATAGCCAATAACACACTGTCAATAAGTGCCTTAATTTCTTCTGGGTTTGAGCGCTTGCGTTCAAGATTAATTTGCCTCCTCTTCTTTTCAGCTGGACTTTCAAGAATCATGCTAAGCAATCCGCTCCGTAACGTAAGATTTTTGTTTCTAAGTCTTGTTACACCATCTATATGAGACTTTCTTGAAAGATGACGCTTTAAGAAATCCAACTTCCATACATCGTTCTACTTTCTTCCTGTTGAAAATTCTTTCCCGAAATTCTGGCATCTCAACAATATACACAAACCACTCCGTTGTCCTCATCATATGTGAATATTTCACGAAGTTTAACAAGCATTACACTATGTGACTTTGGTGTAACCGTCTCTATAGTCTCATCCAGCCTTCCAGATTTAAATGAAGTCACTTGGGGGGAGGAACAGAGCCACACAGCTCCCCTGCCTTATACCCCCTGAACCCACTATACCCAGAGCCCCCCCAACCCTCCCCCCACATTTTCACCACAAATGCACAGTGCTGTGCACACCACCACCCCTGTCCAGTGCCCCCTGCCCACAGCCCCACCACAGCTGCCCAGCACCCCACACAGAACCCCCCGACTTGCTAGTTTCCCAATACACACAGATTTCTCCTCCCTCCCTCCCTCCTTCCCAGTGCCCTTCCCCACAGCCCCACCACCACAACTACACAATGCCCCACACAGACCCCCACTGCCCAGTACCCTGACCCACACAGATCTGCCCCACTGACCAGCACCCCAAAACACACAAACCTCTCCCACTGCCCGGCGCCCTCCACACCCTCACAGCCCAGCATCCCACCACAGACTTCCCAGACACTCACTCCATCTCGCCCTGCCCCCTTCCCTGGCCGCACTCACCAGCCCTGCTGGGAGGTCTCTGGCTTCTAGGGTCAGAGCGGCGAGGGTGGGGGTGTGTGTCTCCAGACTCTCCATGTGCTGCGCCCGCCACAAGTGAGAGCTCTGTGGTTCCCATTGGCAGGGAAAAGCGCCAATGAGACCCTAAGAGCCAGCAGGTTCCTCTGTCTCCTAGGGTCAGGTTGGGTTGAGCGGGGGAGGGGGGGCTGAGAGCTCTCTGCCTGCCGCTGGTGCCTGCAAGCCCCTCCCCTGCAGCTCTGATTGGGCAGGAGGGAGCCGGTGCAGCACACTGAGACCCGCTCCGTCTCTGTGCCTAGCGGCCACCCGCACTATAAGCTTCTGCCAGCAGGCGGGCGGGTGCACCGCCGGGAGCTGCCCCAGGAAGCGCCACCATGCCGGCCTTGGGACTTTGGCGGTGATGGTGAGCGGTCCCTGATATCAGGCAAAGGGCGTCCCGACTGATGCGCAGTCAGGACGCAGGACAAATGTGCGAGCGGTGTTTCGCTGTGTGCGTGGGGTTTAGGATCTGTGTGCGCACACACACGTGCACAGCTTAGAGGGAACAGTGCTCTGGACTATGGATTTATACTATTGGGAGCATTCTAACCAAGGGACTGAGGACCTTCCAATCATTGGGAGAAACCAGAGACTTAACTTAAGCCAGCAGTTTATGCCATCACTGCTTTAAACCTGATCCAAGAACTCTTCAATTATTGTATGTATTTGACCCGTTTAACCAATTTTGACTCTCACCCCTTTCTTACTTTTTATAAATAAATCTTTAGATATTAGATACTAAAAGACTGGCAACAGTGTGATTATTGGCTAAGATCTGAGTTATATGGGTATGTGGCTGATCCTTTGTGATCAGAAAAATCCTTTGTTTGACTAAATTGGTTTTAAATAACCACTCATCATTGAGTTTAGTGTCTGTGTGTTGGATCTAGGACTGGAATACCTAAGGAGGCTGCATTTCTGACTTCTTGTTCGCCAGTGTGGTGAGACAGAAGTTTATTTTTGTTGCTGGTTTGGTATATCTTATGGAAGAATAACCACCAGTTTTGGGATGTGTCTTCCCTATTTCTCAGCAGCTAGTCCTGAATTTGGTATTCTCAGTTGTGACCCACTGAGGCCACATCCACATTTAATTGTCTTGCTTCCTTCCCAAACTCCCATTCACAGTCACACAATTGTTATTGTTTCACATAAACATTAGGCAAATATTGCTATATTTATTGTTAACTATGATAAGTGTTTTGCCCTTTTGGGGAAAAAAATCACACTATCTCCTTTTTGCTCTTCGTTTCATCTTCCCTTGCCCATATGTTCTGTTTCTCTCTCCTCATCTGTCCCTTCCACATGCTTGTCTGTTTCCTGGTCTCTTTCTCCACATTATTCCTGCCCATAATTCCCTACCACGTTCCTCTGGTTTTCTCCCCATGCACACGTTGTTCAGCCCCTCAGCTGCCTAGTTCCCTACTACCCACTTCCCTTGACATTGCTCTCTCACTGGTGGCTTTGGTTTCATTGTCAACTCCTACTTCCTCTGGTGTAGATGGCTCCTGATAGTAGCAGGCAGCTCTAGTCTCACTTCTAGTCCTATAGGGTATGTCTTCATTGCAGAGTGTACTTGGGTCTGGGTGCCCAGACATTGGCACCCAGGCTTTCCAGGCCCATCTGTAGAGCCACACATGACTCATTACTCCATAGTGGTGTCCACACTGGTGCTGCAGTTACCTAGGTTTGGTGCTAGGATTTCTGGAGGCATATCCTAGAGTTCTTAACATCACTTACCTGAGCCGTCCTAAGAATTATTTCATAGTGTGTTGTGGAAGAACTTGTCTGTCCTTCCAAGTACCCGTGCAGGAGCGTTCCTAGTTCACAAACATATTCAACTGAGATGCTTCCAGCTCTGCATGTTCCTCACTTCTGTCAATTCCAGCCAGTGTCAAGGCATTGATCCAGCACAGGTTGGTGAGCTGTTCCTCCTTTGGGCTGCACTGTTATCATGGCTAACTTGGAAGATAATTTCCTGACATTCTGAGTGCATGTATCTGCACATGGCAAACTCACCATTTTCCTTGAGGACCTGATTAACCTCTTGAGCTTTTGGTGGTCAGGACTGTGACCCAGATAATAATAGATGTTTAAGACTCACTACCTAGCAAATAAAATCCTCAGCACACAACACATAAGAGTCCTACCAACTTACCCATTTTTGTCAGGTAAGAGCTTTAAGATACTATTTCAAATGTTTAAAAGAAGAATAGCATTTATCTGTTAGATTTTGCTAAACAGAAATCTTCTATACCCAGTTCCTTTAGTGGCTCAAGCCCTAACTTCAGTACAGGCAGTTTTCTCTTAATGTATAAAATTTCAGACAGACCCCAGAGACAGTTAATATACTGAAGCAATAATTCTTTACAAACATTATGAATGGAATTCTCAAAAGTGTTCAGCTTGACCTAACTCTCCCATTTAATTCAATTTACCATTGACATGGCATACATTGAATTCAATGGAAGCAGAGTTAGGCCAACACTGAGTGTGTTTGAAAATTCCACCCTATATCACTCTGATTTCAGGAAGACAAATTTGGTCTTACAATTTGCATTGTACTTAGTAATGCACTGCACGACGATCAATATATGAAAATACCTATAAGATAGTGATGGGCTAAATCCAGTTATTAAAGCCAGTTATTTATCCATTCTGTTCCTCTAACTTTGAAATTTTGAAGGTTTAGATAAAATGGAACCCACATTTAAACCATCCTTGTTGTTGATTTTGATAACTAAAAGTAAACCAATCAAATTTTGCAAAATGAACACCACCCCAATTTTGATTATCTCTGTTCCTTCAGTAGGGACACATAGGTGTAACTTGCCCTTCAGCTGGCATCCAATAGACAATTACTTAAGTAATTGGAGTCAAATATGCAGATGTATCTAATTTGGGGGGTTTTCATTTCTGGATGCCAAACTCTGGGTGACTATCACTGAAGTCAATGGGAACTGTGGATCCTTGACATCTCGGAAAATCACACACATTTTCACAAGTTTGGCACCAAAAAACTGAGGACTTCAAAATTAGTGAATGCTTCTGAAAATGTTGGCTGTAGAAAAATAGTAAAAAGGAATTTCTTATCTGGTAATTCCATCAGAGGCAAAGACATTGTTGTCCCTACTTGGCCGAAAGTGGAGGAAACTGTACTCCCTCTTCTAATTATGATCATGTCTTCATATCTTAATTTTAACATAAAATGCATTTTGGTAGTCCACTGAAACTTAATTCTAGGTGTACAATTCCACCAACGAAAGGGAGATATATGTTTTGGATTAGACATATAACAGGTACTGTATGGGCACTGGATGAGCAACCTTACTGTTTACTGTCCTAACAATGTGCCTCAACAGTAATTTTGTGGCCAACCCCTAGAGTTTATAGGTCAGTTTCCAGGTCACTTTAAAGTGGTGTATTGAAATCTGTATTAAAATTATAAACTATCACTTTAAATGCTCAGGCAGTTTTCCTGGTCTTGCTTGCAGGCTAGGGCACTCTGTAGTGAAACATTTAATCTGGGCATAGCAGAGTGAGTCTGCAGACAGGCAGTTTAGAGCAAGGTGGGGTGAGTTGTGTGTTTTAGGGCGTAGCCTGCTTTATCTGTCTCTGTTTTGGGATTCTTATGCATTATCATTCTGAACTCTAAGAAACAAAGTAGTATTACATTACAACCTTCCAGAAAGAGTATTTTATGAGGTTTTTTTAAATCTAACTTCCCTGTTTGTATGCCATGAAACATAACAATTAGCCTCTTAGATAACAAAAGTGTCCACAAATGCTAATTATGAAAGTGGGTTTTTGGACACTTGTACACTGGGAAATGAACTGAGACTATTACATTCATTTCACATAGACTACTAAAGAGTTAACAAATGGCAATTAATTTTGGATTGTTTTAGTGCCTGGACAAAACAAAGCTTTCCCCTTGTCTCAGCCAAAAAAATACTCCACTTTCCCCTGTAAAAAATGGTTTTTTTATTTCAGTCTCATACTGCTGCTATTAATGCTAATTAAAATATAATTATAATATAATTGACATGCCCTGAGGTAAACTATCTCCAGGGTATGGGAAGAGTCAAGCAGAACAAGCAACATTACAGCCATCTTCCCTCCTTCTTGTTCTATGGTGGCAATGGCAGGTTTAAAATCCCCCCGAGACTCCACAGAAACCCTTCAAGTAGAAGCTGCTTAGATGATGCATTAATTCAGCCCTGGGGTGAATTTAGCCCTAAATATACAGCAATGGCAGTGTAATCTATTTATCACCTTTTTCATCTTCTTGGATGTAATTTAGCATCAGACTTCACCCAACACAGCAGCACCTAGTTTGATTTGTCGGTTTTATTTAGATAGTCATTTCTCTTTTCTTCTCTTCTACATTTGGCATGTCAGATGGTCAGATGTATTACAGAATTCCAGAGGTGCATGAAGTAATATAACATAGGAAATATCCCTCGGCTTTTGTCTACTCGCATCCAAAACTAAATATAAGTAACGAGGTTAAATATTCATTTGAAGTCAGTCATAAACTTACAGAGATTCTGAATCATCCAACTGAACAAGGATTCATAAACCAATGGTGAATGCCATAAAACTACGCTAAGAAAAGTGACATTACCAGTTTGGTATATGTATGCTGCCTGACTCATCCAACTGGGCACAACTAATATTTACCTATTGAGTGAATGCAAAGTGCTTCTATTCAAAAGGACATGCTTCCCCTAAGTGGGTTTGAATACTATAGCAATGACAACAGTACACTTAAAAGCAAAAAAAGACATTTAGCCTTTCAGCTGCCACGATTTTATTTTGTAATATTGCTTTCCACTGCTTGGGGATTCTCTTTTGAGCCTTTGAAACCTTATCCTGTGAGGGTGCTGTGCAACCTCAACTCCAAATGAAATTCTCATAGACTACATGGGAAACTGGAGTTTCATGTTTGTGGAATGTATGAATTGTTGCTCTAATTTTCAATGTTAAAATTTTCCTGCAAAATAAATGCAACATATTTTTGCACTCTGACAGTGTTAAATTCCAGTCCTCCATTAAGGTATAATATTGTATCAGAGACTGATGCCTGGCATCAGTTAGAGCAATATGTAAGGAGAAGGAATACTTACCCTCCATCAAAACCAGCAGAGAGGATGTGGAGTTGCAAAGTGGAGGCTGCAATAGCCTAACACTTGTCCCTTTGATTGTTATCTGTGTGGGTCAAGGACAATAGAATCTGTGTAGCAGCAGATTCTCTGGCACTGCTGCTATCTGCCCTTTGCGTGCTGATATGCAGAAAGCCACCACACTGCTGAGCTCTCCACAAGTTCTATATGCAGCAGAACTACATCAGTTCCACTGCCAAGAGAACTTCAGTGAAACTGGGAAAAGATGTCTCTAAGTGCCTGATTTTGATCAACATTAATGTGCCCTCATTGTGCCATCATTAATGTACCTTTACAGAAAGGCCAGTGGGTCCAGTGAATGGGATGATTTGTAATTAGAATACATCCAGTTTACTTCTGCTGTTTGCCAACAGTATTGTATTTCCAGAAATTTTCACCACAAGCCACCTAATTCTATAGTTACCAAATGCCACCATGCAATAAGCTGTGAGGGTTTGATTCCACAGCCTATTGGCAACTATCCTCATGGACTCTTCTGAGCAGCTGTTGGACATGCCATGAGGAGTGTGTGCCCATAACATCATTTTCTGACCTCAGGCATTCAACTGCCATAATCTGAACTGATCAATGTTCAGGGGTCTCAATCTGATTTTTGTCATGAGTTCATTTCTCATTTAACTGCAAAACTCCTGAATAGACCCAGGAGTAATTTGTCTACACTGAAAAATTACATTATATTAGAATACAGACTTGAGCAGTCATAGTAACTAACATGAAATTAAACACTCAGGGTAGACAGGGACTGTCATGTTTAACATCATGTCACCAGGTCATGTGGTTGACCCTAGAGCTCATGACTGAGAACTACATTCTCTCTAACATTGTGTCAGTTACCACTACTCCTCAAGATTGCATGCTAACATGATATAATTTTCCAATGTAGACAAACCCTATGTGCGAGGAGAGCCTGGCTTTGTATTCCTTTCTCTACCAAACTTGTACAGTATTGTCAGCTCTTGTGATTTTATCAAGAGCCTTGCAATATTTGTTGTTTTTCTGTAAGTCCCAGATCTTGGAATCATAAGTATCTCAGCTTCCATTTAAAAGAAAGTTTCTGGCCCTCCTGGTTGCAGAGAAAAGCTGAAAACCATGAACCATGGGTATTCTGAAGGCTCAAAAACAAGAAGGCAAATAAAAAGAACCCAATATTTATTGTTTTTAAAATATCATAGGTATGGAACCAATCTGATGATTTTCTGAGGTTTTGACTCATAACGATTTTGGAATGCTTGGGGCTGGTAGTACTGTTTACTTTTCAAAGGTTACAAGTTCACATTAATTGAATCTCTTATATTCTTCTGCTCTCCTCATTTTCTTTCTGTTGGAGTTTAGGGATTATCATTCTCTTTCCATCCTGTGTATGGTATAGTCATATATAGATATGTGGTACCTTTGCAGTATTTGCTGAGAATAAGAGGGATGGTTGGAGTACTCTCTGCCAAAGTTAAATCAGCTGGGAGCGGTTTTATTTTATGCCAACTGTTAAGACACTTTTCTACCATCATGCACTACCTCTAATTACTCCATTTTCATTCCCACCACTTACACGCTACCTGTTATATGGGCGTATCCCGCTCTTATCCCAGTTATGTCAGTTCTGACTCCTGTTTTTATACCTTGGCCCCTCCTACATGAACATATGCCAGAAGGTGCACTCAACTGCACTAGCTCTCAATGTGGCCCTATGTTTGTATGATAAGAAGTTCCAGGGACTTTACACCTAACCTAATCTTACCACCACCTAATTAAGAGCCTGTTCCAAAGCCTAGTGAAGTCAATAGGAGTCTTGCTGTTGACTTCATGGGCTTTGGATATATCCCTAAATCAAGTATATATGTTAGTGTACATATTCCTGCAGGTGCAAACTGATGAAGCCCTAAAATCCATCTAACCTGACAACTCAAAATACAACCAGACAACTGTAGATTTTTACACAGATGTTTGACTCCTGAAATAATAACCAAAGGGGATAAACCTGTTATGGGCCCTTCTGAAACAGCTGCGATGAAGGGGTATTTAGAAGATGACCTAATGCATAAAATTGGGTAATCCCCATCTGTGGTAGATAGGGATTCTCAACTATTTAAAGGAAAAACAAGAACTGAATATGAAGATAAACCCAATGCTCTGTCTAGAAGATCTCAAAAACCTCTCAAGCTTGCAAGATACTGTAGCCAGATACTCTGCAGTATGTTAAGTCAGTTGTTCAATGAGCTGCTAATGGAACAGAAGGTTTGGCTGTGCTCCTTTTTTAGGGAATGGTGAATTTGCTTGATAGAATACATAAGTTTGGCAGGAATTCTCTTCTAAAACCATCAGGACAGTCAAAGATTTCAAGCTATTATGCAGCAAAATGGTAGCACAGCCCATGAACTAAATGGAAGACATGAGGAAACGTTATAGTTTGTGTAAGCAGTGTCAGGATGAGCTCCACCCTGACACCTGGTGGTGAGGTGTGGCAAGTTGTGGAAAAGAACTTCAGGGGCCGATCTCATTTGCATAGGCACACCCACCACGCCTAGAATGAGACCATAGCGGCCCAAATGGTCACTTTGGCTGCTGTGGGATCCCCAATGTCTCTGTTATTGGGGCAGGAAGAATAAATTGTTATTACCCTGATTATGGGAACTGTGCTTGGAACTGTACGTGGCCTTTTGTTATGATGGAGGGATTCACCATCAACTAAGTAGCACTCGCTAGGCAAGGGTCATGGGTTCCAAAACTGTGTGAATGGAGAGAGGCTGGGGACAAGTAGTAATACTTGGTGGCATGGGCCCCTTGGTGAGGGCCTTACATGCTAATTGCACTTTCTTCTCTCTCCACTGTGGAATATCAGAGCTAATTTTGATTTCATTAGAAGTCTAGTTATAGGCTGCTGAGCTCACTTTGGGCTGACAGTGCACCAGCACTGGGGCTCCCCTACTACAAGCTGAATTCACCTAAGAGCTGAAATCACTGAGTGTTGTGTTAAGTAGTGGGGGAGCCTGAAGATATATTGTGGAGCAGTTCGACGCGGAGCAGTGTGTGGATGGCAGGAGCTGCTTGTGGGCCATGGAGCTGAGCGAAGAAGTTCGTGGGGCGGCTGGCGGAGCGGAGTGCAGCTGAGCGAAGGAGTTTGTGGGGCGGCTGGCGGAGCGGAGCGCTGCTATGGAGCTATGGGGCGGTCAGCTTCAGATCATGTAAGGTGCCTCTTACCCCCGTCCCATTTCCACCCAGGTTGAGAGGTAAAGCTCTGCAGATAAACTTTCGAACTCTGGGGCTGCCCTGACCAGGGACAGAGACTTTGGGGGCATTGGACTTTTGGGACTTTGGGTGATTTGGGGTTGCTGGACTCAAGAACCAAAGGGAAAAGGGCATGCCCCAATTTGCCTGGGGTGGGTTTGTTTTTTTTTGCTCATGGGTTGTGTTATGAATCCTGTTGGTGGTGTTTCCCCAACATAATGCCACATTGTTTCTCTCTGTTATTAAAAGGCTTTTGCTACACTCAGACTATGTGCTTGCGAGAGGGGAAGTATTGCCTCTTGGAGGCGCCCAGCGGGGGTGGTATATATTTGTCCCAGGTCACTGGGTGGGGGCTCGAGCCGGTTTGCATTGTGTTATTGCAATGGAACCCCTAGATACTGAACCCGGCCCTTGTTGCTGCCAACTCTGACGGGCAGAAGGGTTACATTTGTAAAAGTACTTTGACTCTGAGCTTTATTTTGCATTGTTTTCTTTATTGTTCTCCATATACTTATATAAACTTCATTCTTAGAGACTGAACCTGTAGTGTTTGTACTGCAGCTAGACAGCTGACATCTTTTGTAAGCAGCAAATAAAATCAGTAGGTCATAAAAAAAAAATCTTATGACTTGCCCATTACTAATGGGGTACAACTTCTAATATTGTTGAGGTTTTTTAGTTCTTTATATGTCCTTTATTGCCATATTAACTAGATTAAAATTTGTTTCCCCATGGAGAGACTGGAGATAAGCCCAGTGATTCCCAAGGTAGGTATAAACCAATAAATCAGGAGGTAATTGAAATGGCTTACAAAAAAGGAATAGTAAAAGTCAATCAGAAGAGTTTATAATAATAAAAAGGTAAATATTAAAACATTTTCAATTAGCTGAATTCTTCAGGTTTTTTTGGCCACTGTATGTTCTTGTTTTATGTATTTTATTACAAGGTTCTCTCATGAATAAATCTCAGGTCGTTCTTTTGCATTAGTTTCTGCTGATTTCTTCCATTTTGGAACAGTAACATTTTCTGTGTTTTTATTTCATGTTGTTTTGTATAACCTTAAAGTCTCTCCTGATAAAGCCTGTGAGGCTTGTTCTGTTTGTTCTATAAAAACTCCTACAGACTTAGGACTACATCATAACCTCTGCTGTGAAACCCACAACTGGGGACTCTGAGGGAAAAATCATCAAGAGGATTCTCTGTGCAGTTCCTCACTAATTGTTCCATGCAGGAAGACCGGTTTGACCCTTAACAGAACAAGCTGTAGACAGAGCCACCCAGGCAACCTGCGGATTCTGAAGACCATGGTCATCTATTGGAGTTGCAATATTAGGGATTCCCATGGTGTGGCTTCCCAGGGGAGAGTGGCTGTATTGAAAAATATAATATAACCCATGAATTCTGCCTCAATTTCACAGAACCAGAGGAGGTGAGTTATGATGTTCAGCATAACGTTCATGGAAAACATGACACCTTTTTACTGGGTCTCCAAATCCTGACCCTTCTTTCACAGCAGAAATTTACAGGTTCTTCTTGGGTCAGGGCCTTTTGTGGTTGTAGAGGAAGGGGTAGGATTTGGCCCTACTTAAATCACAAAACACACCACAGTAGCCATTAATAGGCACACCTGTTGGCAGTGTCAGTGGAGAGGCCAAGGACTAAATGGGCATAGAGTTTGAAATATCCTTTCATACAGAGAAATAGCAAGATTCATTAGTGGGATAATGTGTGGAGGCTTCCATGGCTGTTGTTGGTAAATTTATTTGATTGGAAAAAGAAGTCTTTAATCACCAGGGTTGTCAAGCCAGTTCCTTTCAAAAGCACTAAATTCACATAAAGAAAGCTTCTGTGAAAATATCATACAAGTATGATTTTTCCTGTACATTTTTCTTGGAATATTTTTCTGTAGGTGCTCATAAGACTTATGTATGACACTGTGTCATAGCATCTCAGGCTTTAGGATCTTCTGTAGTGGCACAAAGTTATCCTTCTGTTTACATCACATTGCAGCCATTTCACCAAGATAACAGGCTGATTAGCTTTATGAAGTAGGAGAAAGAGCTCAAGGAAGGGAACAGAAGAGGTTCTGAGCGTAAACCAGCCAGAAAAAAAATTTGGGCAATGGCCTGCGTTGCCCCGTTTGTACATATGGCTCTCCCTTAGAGTGGTTACTTTTTTTATTTCTAAAGCTACAAAATATAAGGAAAGCCCAGAAAATAGATGAGTTTTCAATAAGAATCTTTCTGGATGTACTGTGTGGGAACCACACCCATTCAGAAAGCCACATTATATTGAACAGGAAGTCAATAAAATCCTCTCTCCTCCTTTACAGCTTCCTGTTAAGTGATCTTTATCAAAATACTGCAATCATTTTGTGAAATTGTAAACTTTATTCCTCGCAGTAATATCCTTGGGATTCCAGGTCTTTGACCAGATAATGTATAATACAGAAACTATTCTTTTACGATAAAGTAATAGACAGCAACTAGAAATGAGTCGTCCTGGTTGCTCTGAATATGAAGTATTAAATAGACATCCACTGCTAGACTGGGTATTTAACTACCTAGCCTACTATTGGCTTAGTTTAATTTGTGACCATCATAAATGGCTCTTGACTGGTATTCAGTTTCTAAACAACCCTAACTGTTGTCCTTAGCAAAAACCTTAGAGGGGAGAAATCAGAGAGAGAGAATAATTATTAAGCAGAGGCAGCCTTGTCTGGTTAGAAGTCAGGAAACCTGGATTCTACTCCCAACTCGGCAACTAGTTTGCCATGTGACCTTCAGCAGATGCTGTACATCTGTCTTCGAAAGGCAAAGCAGCTGAAGCATATAGGTGAATTTTGAATGTAAAGAGCTCCATTCACTACAAGTGTACCTTCTTGTGGTGAGGTCTGGGAATTAACTTTCATCCCATATGGTACCCCCTCTTGTTGGTTGCTCATGCTGTGGTCCCTCTCTCTCTTGATGACTCAGCTGTCCAGCCAGGTCACTGATACTCGGGATGAGGGAACTGTATAAAGTTCCACCAGAGAAGCTGTCCAGATGCCACCTCAGACAATCTTGCAGTCTGCCTCTAGCGCTTGTGCCACTTCCCAGTGGCTGGTAGGGAAACCCAGGCCCACTCACAATTCTGGGTTCCAGCCCAGGGGCCCTATGACTAGCAATCTAGCTCAGCTCATTCTCTGTTGTTGTTTCCCTGGACTCCTTCCTACCCAACCTCTCTACCTCTCCATTTAGCCCTGGAGCTTCCTTTGCTCCCCATGCCTATTTTAGCCCCTCTCAGTCTCTTGCCAGACTCCTTAATATAGGGCCGGATCCCAGGGCTTACTCTTCCCCTGAACTTCCTCCTTGTCCCTCACCACCTCCCTTTCTCTCTAGAGAGTGATTGCAGACCCCTTCTCTGTAGCTTCCTCTTTTTTCTTTTTTTCGCACAACAGCCTCATCATACGAGGCTACGACCAGCACTTTCTTCATTCATTTTAGCCAAGATGATGATTTATTATTATTATTATTTTTTTAATATCCTTTCACTTTGTCTAGTATCCTGAAGGAAATTAGCAAGGATCTTTTTGCACTATTCCATTTCCTGACATTCTCACAAGTCCTTTTAGGGAAAAATCTTTGATTCCAAGCCAACTCAATTTTTCAAAAATAAACTTTCTTTTCCATAGCATATTGCCCACAACGCCATGGAACATGATCAATTCTTTGTTGGAGGACAAATGGAGGAGTTAAGAAGACTGCTAGCTCAGCAGCAGCACAGCTCTGCTGAAACCTAGAGGGTACTAGCAGAAAGGCAACAAGAGGCTCAGCTGACTTCCCAACAACAGCAGGAGGTTCTTCCGCTGCAGCAGCAACAGCTCCAGAAACACCCACCTCAGGCCTGGCAGGGAGCCCAGCAACCACTACAGCACCCAACTAAACATGACCGTCATAGACATCAAAAGGGAAGGGTGGGACGGTCCCGCCAAGGGGTTGCAGCTTGCTGGTGAGGCTGGAACTGCAACTGTGGCTTGCCAGGCTAGAGGAACAGCAGCAGTGCCTGTTACAGATCCTGCAGGAAAGAAGCAGCAGCAATGATTACAGGTAATGAATAGATAAGTGAGTTTCAGTGGGCTGAAGGACTGAGGCCCAGCCAAAGAGATGTTATGATTGTGGACAGATGGGACACTTAAGTAGGGCTTGCCTCCTGGGTGAACCAGGGGGAAAAAAGAGAGTTGCTGGGGCAAACTACAGGAAGAGCCGCAGAAACTCCTCCAGGGCCGAAGAGGTAGGAGGCCCAGTTGATGATATGCTATGCTTGTGGGCAATTTGGACATATTAGAAGGACCTGTCCTTATGTAAACCATGATAAGAGTGACACATGGCACGAGAGGTATTACATAGGCCCTGAGGGATACTCTCCCTATTGTCAAAGCAACAGCAGCACTGTTGTTTTTTTCTTGTGGCGTGACAGGGCATTTAAAACAATATTGCCCACTTAGAGAAATCAGTGGCAACAAGAGGGAGACCACAGGATCAGGCAAACCTAGGATAGACAAAGGAGGGACAGTGGAGATGTGCAGGGCCAAAGAGCATGACTGCATGTTGGGATGGTCAAGGGCCTGCTTTTGCCCATAGTTCTGGGGAGAGACTGAGTGAGTTTCTCAGCCCTCATGCAGGAGGGACTAGGACAGCAGCCCAGGACCAATTGGGAAGGATGTAAGGATGCCAGAGTAAGGATGGAAAAGGGGGACCAAGAGGGAGAATATGATTTTCCCCAAGGCTTGAGGGACCAGCTTAGGAAATGCCAACAGGAGTTGGACAATGTAAGAACCTCACTGCGGAAAATCATCAGCCAACTTGTCTAGGTGGAACAAGAATTGGCCAAGGTCCAGAGAGGGAAAACTCAGCAGGGACCCAGACAGAACCCCAGGCTACTGTGGGAACCCAAGTTGGACTAGCCATTGAACAAGCTAGCAGACAAGACCTCTCCAATAGAGAGAGGCCCAAGAAGGGGGCTGAGGCAGGCAACAGGACCCCAGGATGGGGAAAGAGGTAGTGCAGGCTTATTTTTATGGCCCCCCTCCTAGGGGTTGACGAGCAGACAGAGTCACTGGAGTTAGCAGAAAGTGAATTGAAGTTACAGAAAGGATAGTTGGCCACAGATTTCTAGTTCACTGAGCAGGAAAAACAATGCTTACTCCTCATAGTTCATGAACTAGAGACTGAAGTAGAGGCTCTGTATGCAGGGGCGGACAAACCTAGGCATGCAGAGACCTCAAAGTCCAGGAGACTGAGATGAGGTGAAGAGATTGTTAAAAGCTCTCCAGGCAAGAGAGGCCTGAGCGAGAAGACCCTGGTCAAACCAGGACAGAAACTCGAAAAGGTCTCCAGGCAAGAGGGGCCTAGGAGAGAGACCTTGACTAACCAGGATAGAGTCTGAATAGCTCACCAGGCAGAGGGGCCTGGGAGAGAAGACCCTAACTAAGAAGGGCAAAAGACTTGATAAAAGGAGATATAATCCTCAACAGAACCCTGTAGTGTGGCATTAGCCCTGCTCCTGAAAAAGGTAGGCTGATTGGCAAAGTGGGTATGGTTGCAGCTGTGGCCAATCAGGCCACAGGGGGCCCTGGTAAAAGGGCTGCGGGTGGAGCTGGGTCAAGCCTCTCTCTATCCTTGGAGGAAGGAGGACTTGGCTGCCTGGGAGCTCAGGGTACAGGGAACAGAGTAGTGCTGGGGAAAGGCAAGAGGAGCTGGGGAGCTCCAGCCTGGTAAACCCCCAGGCTGCAGGACTTGAGAGAGGCCAAAGCAGGTACTGGGGTTGCAGAGGTGCAGCCTGGGGTGAGGCAGAGGCAGCTGGTCCAAACCCCCCTTGCCAATGATGAGTAGCCATTACATTGCAGTCCCCCCCAGGGGAATGGGGGGGCTAGATGACTGGCAGTAGCCACTGAGGCAAGGTGGGTGTAGAGGGTTGGGGGTTCCCTTGGAGGGGAAACCCAGAGAAAAGGGATACTGCTGGGGGCAGAACCCTGAGGTAAAGGGGCACCGGGGTCTGGGAGGGACATGGGGCCTTAGGCAGGCGAGACACTGGCCAGCAGAGGGTGCTCTGAGGCTGGAAAAGGGCTAAGTCCCAGATGACCATCAGGAGGTGCTGCACCAGTGAGTTGCGCTTCGCTGCAAACCCCCACCCCCAATCCTTTCTGCAATTTAGTTGGGGGGTGTTTGAGTGACCACAGCATCTGCTTCTTTACTGCTTGTCACTAGCATGGCATTGTAAGACACAGCTCAGGGAGGAGTGTTAAAGGGGCACAGGAGTCCCACAGTTCCATGCTGTACCCCAGGGATCCATCACAATCACCTGGATTCTAATGGCTGTAGCAAGAGATACCACTGCATAATGTGTGGGCTAAGATCCTTCATTGAGTTCAGCCAGGAGAGAGGTGCATGGTCAGTTATTAGGCAGAAGAGCTGCCCACACAAGTAATATTTTAGGTTAGAATCATAGAATATCAGGGTTGGAAGGGATCTCAGGAGGTCATCTAGTCCAACCCCCCGCTCAAAGCAGGACCAATCCCCAACTAAATCATCCCAGACAGGGCTTTGTCAAGCCTGACCTTAAAAATTCCTGAGGAAGGAGATTCCACCACCTCCCTAGGTAACGCATTCCAGTGTTTCACCACCCTCTTAGTGAAGAAGTTTTTCCTAATATCCAACCTAAACCTCCCCCACTGCAACTTGAGACCATTACTCCTTGTTCTGTCATCAGCTATCACTGAGAACAGTCTAGATCCATCCTCTTTGGAACCGCCTTTCAGGTAGTTGAAAGCAGCTATCAAATCCCCCCTCATTCTTCTCTTCGGCAGACTAAACAATCCCAGTTCCCTCAGCCTCTCCTCATAAGTCATGTGTTCCAGTCCCCTAATTATTTTTGTTGCCCTCCGCTGGACTCTTTTCCACATCCTTCTTGTAGTGTGGGGCCCAAAACTGTACACAGTACTCCAGATGAGGCCTCACCAATGTCCAATAGAGGGGAACGATCACGTCCCCCGATCTGCTGGCAATGCCCCTATGTATACATCCCAAAATGCCATTGGCCTTCTTGGCAACAAGGGCACACTGTTGACTCATCCAGCTTCTCGTCCACTGTAACCTCTAGGTCCTTTTCTGCAGAACTGCTGCCGAGCCATTCGGTCCCTAGTCTGTAGCGGTGCATGGGATTCTTCCGTCCTAAGTGCAGGACAGCCCATTTTACTGCCAGGGCCTCCTTCTCAATGACCAAGTAGGCTACCTCCTGTGGGAACAACTTCCTGCTAAGATGGAGAGCAGCATATTCTTCACTGAATTCCTGAGATAACACTGCCCTGAGTCTGACATCAGAGGCATCTGTTTGGAGAATAAAGGACTTCAAGAAGTCTGGCTAGGATAGAACTGGTTCCTGGGTCAACTGGTCTTGAAGTGTCCTAAATGCCTCATCACAGCTATTGGTCCACCAGACACTTTTGGGGCCATCAAAGGGGCAGTGATGGTGGTAAAGTTTGGGATGAATAACCGATAGTACCCCACTAATTCTCAAAACTGCCAGTCTTGCCTCTTGGTGGAAGGGATGGGGCAGCCCACCAGGGCATGGACTTTGTCCACCAAAGGTTATAGCTGTCCCCATCCCCGAGCATGCCCTACACAGATGATGTGATGTTATCTGGTTAAAATATGACCATATAGATCATTGTTGCAACCACTATTATATATTTGCAGCAAATCTTGTACAAAGGTTGTCAAGTGAGGGGTCTATGAAAAGGTTATGATTTGCTGGTTATGGTTATTCTATGTGTAAGTAGAGTCAGAATGAGCTCTACCCTGACAGCTGGTGGTGAGCTGGGAACCTACTTCAGGGCTGATCTCGTTTGCATGGGCACACCTACCCTGCCTAACATGATGAACTGCCTGTCCAAATGGTCACTTTGGCTGCTGTGGAATTCCCAATCTCTTTGTTATTGGGACAGGAGTAATAAAGGGTTGTTATGTGAATCAAGGACAGTAGAACTGTACTTTAGCATTTTATGATGGAGGGACTCTCCCTCAACTAAGCAGCACTCGCTAGGCAAGGGACATGGGTTCCAAATCCCAGTGACTTGAGAGAGGCTGGGGACAGGTAGGAGGGGTGTGTGTGCGTGTGCGCACGCACGCACACCTAGTAGTGTGGACCTGCTTTTGAGGGCCCTAAACACTACTTTGACCTCTTCACTGTGTAATAGAGCTAATTTTGGCTCTATTAGGAGTCTTGTTACATGCTGCAGAGCTGAAATCACTGATACCTTGGTCTAAGCATTAGTACCTACCAGCACTGAGGCTCCCCTACTACCAGCTTAAAATCATTGAGAGCTGTGTTAAGGGGGGCCATGAAGACAAGTTGGTGAGAGGACAGCAGGGCAGCTGGCGGGGTGGAGCAGAAAGCACGGTGGCTGGCAGAGAGGTGCAGCTGATAGTGAAGACTGCAGCAGAACCTGGAGAGGCGTGGCACTTGGACATTGACCCAAGCAGCAGAGCATATAAGATGCCTCCCTCACATACCTCCCTCCGCTTCCACCCAGGCTGGGAGGTAAACTCTGCAAATGAACTTCTGAACTCTGGGGGGCTGCACTGACCAAGGACAGAAATTGGGGTGGGGGGGTGACTTTTGGGTTGCTGGACTTAAGACCTTGAGGGGAAAAGGACACTGCCAAACTTACTTGGGGGTGGGTCTTTTGCTCATGCTTGGTGTTATGAATCCTGTTTCTGGTGTTTCCCCAACATAATTCCGCATTGTTTCCCTCCTTTATTAAAAGACTTTTGCTACACTCAGACTCTGCTCTTGCAAGAGGGGAAATATTGCCTCTTAGAGGTGCCCAGGAGGATGGTTTGTAATTGTCCCAGGTCACTGGGTGGGGACTTGAGCCGGTTTTGCATTGCGTTATGGAAACGGAACCCCTAGATACTGAACCCAGCCCTTGTTGCTGCCAACTCTGACGGGCAGAAGGGTTACATATGCATGTATCATTTTTATATTTGAAGTTATAAGTATTGGCTCTATAACTGGATTTCAAATGTTTGCTTCTGGGGTAATGCCCACAAGGTAGCTAGCCAGTACATCTTGGAGGGACTATTCAAATTGAGTGGCCCATCGAAAGAACATTTAAGTGACAATGGACCATGGGAGATGTCTATCTACACTTAATAGAATTTCCTGCTGTGACTAGGCAAAATGCATGGACATGGGACTTGCCAATGTGACTCCAAACTCCACTGTGTTTCTGTAATTTTCCACAGTAAGAACAATGGGAAGCCCTCCACATGGCAAAAGCTATAAAAGGCCCTGGAAACACCTCCATTTTGTCTTCAATCCTGCTTCTTACCTCTGGAGGAACTTTGCTACAAACTGAAGTTCTGAATAAAGGACTGAATGACCCATCCAAGTTGTGGAAATATTCCAAAGACTTGACTTAAGACAGCAGTTTATTCTATCATTGCTACAAGCCTGAACCAAGAACTTTGCAATTACTGTATATAATTCTTTTAACTAATTTTAACTGACTTTTCTCTTTATAAATAAACATTTTAGATACTAAAGAATTGGCATCAGCATGATTTTTGGGTAAGATCAAAGTTATATATTGACCTGGGTTTGTGGCTGGTCCTTTGGGATTGGAAGAACCTATTTGATCAGACTGGTTCTAAACAACCACTCATCTCTAAATCCAGTGTTTTTTGGTGGTGACATAAGAACTGGAATGCCAAAGGAAACTGCTTTTATGACTTGTTAGCCAGTGTGGTGAAACAGGAGTTCACTTGTGTTGCTGAGAGCCATCGTCTATGGGGGATTAGCCACCAGTCTTGGGGTGTGTCTGCCCTATTTCTCAGCAGTTTGTCCTGAATTTGGCATCCTGAGTTGTGACCCACTGAGGCACGGTTACAGATGACTTCTTGGGTGGCCAGTCAACACTTGCTTGAGTTGTCCATCAAACCTGCCTCTCTGAAAACCTGCAACATTGCAGCCATGTGCTTCATATATTTTTTGGTCCAGCTCTTGCTGTAGATGATATCATTGTAGGTGGCTGTGTATATGCCATGTGGCCACAGCACTCAGTCCATCTGATGCTGGAAAGTGGTGGAAGCTCCATAAAGTCTAAAGGGCATGGTTTCAAACTGGTATAACCCCCACAGTGGGGGGAAGGCAGTTTTTTCTTTAGATTTAGGTGTCAAGGGGATTTGCCGGTATCTCCATCAAATCGAGGGTGGATATATACTTAGCAGCCCACAGTTTTTTCCAGTAGTTGGTCAAATGGCATTCATTTTCCAGAAGTCAATATAGAACAGTATTAATGC
The DNA here is from genome assembly GCF_965140285.1 of Lepidochelys kempii. NCBI lineage: Eukaryota > Metazoa > Chordata > Testudines > Cheloniidae > Lepidochelys > Lepidochelys kempii. Next base: position 100,576,275 of record NC_136380.1, read on the forward strand.
ATCTGTGGATGTGCAGAATTCATTTGCTTCTCTTATGAACAACCCATGTATTCTCTCTCAATGCCTCCGGAGTATATTATATCCTGGTATATTGAACACAGTTTACTTATCCCACACCTCTTGCACACACTACATCAGGCTTTATCTCCATTTCAAAGATGGCTTTCTTAAATTTCTTGTCCATGCATTATTAAACTTATATGCATTCCAGTAAAGGATCATTAAGACCATGTTATTTAAGATGTATTATAGCTTTCATTTAAAATGGTGTGAATGTGGTCTATCTTCAGATATATTTCTGCTGCTTTTGCTACAATTTTAATCATTTCATTTTTCCCCATCTGTAAGGTGCAGTTACTTTTGTAATGACCACTATGAGTTTCTCTTCAAGTAACACAGCATTTCCCATTCTACTCAGTCTCCTTCGTGACCAGAAATGTTTTCTGCTGGCCAGAACATCATTTCTCTTATTGCGTATTTTTTTCTTCTATTTTCTGCAGTGGATATCTTACGGTAGCCTCCACATAGGATACCTTTTTGAATGCTATTTTTTTAAATTTCTGTAGCTTCTGCTATTGCACATTCTTTATAAGCTGCACTGTGCTTTCCCCCCGCAATTGCTACATTTAGGTTCTGTTCCTTCTCTGCACAGTTCTCATAAAAATGATTTATTTTCCCCCCCTCCACAGTTACTGCCCCCACTGTTCCCTTACAAATGACTGCTGCATGTCCAAACCTTTGACAATTATAGCACTTCACAGGAGGAGAATATATGGTTTCTACCAGAAAGACTAGTACCTCATTTGGACCCTATCCAGCAGTGTCCCACCTTTAAGTATTATCATACAGCCATAGATGTCTGGTTTTCTCCTCTCTCCTACTAAGTAGAGGGTTTAACAAACAATACTTTATCTTCCCTTGTATTCTTTTTTGATCTCCTCCTCAGACAATCCTAGTAGCACTCCCTACATAGCCCTTCTTGCTTCTGTCTGGAATTTAGGCAGTTGACAAGCAAGTTTCTTTTTCCCGAAAAGATACAAAAAGTTAAAAGAATGCAGGATGAAGATCTAGTGATTGAATGTACACATAAGGAGCAAGCTGGAAAAAAACTTGATAAAATTGTATGTCCCCAACACTGCTTTAATCCGGTCTGTCATTTTCAGGGGGTTAACATCTCCTATTTTCACATCTTTTGTCACTGATTTGACAACTTATAAAATGTTGACTTATCTTTTTTTATTATTTTCAATGTATTCCCTCAAATCATCACATATCAAGTCTTCCCCTTCCCCCCCATCCAATCTGAGATCATGCCTCAGTCCCTGCTTCTTCTCTTTCATTGTCCAAGGCAACTTTCTCTTTCCCCCCACTATGTCAACTGGCAGTTTGCATTCAGTCTTGTTTCAACTGGGGGCAGTTGCAGCCAGCCCAGCCGCCAACAGCTACGTCTCTGACCAGCCACCCCACTGGCTTCCAGCTCAGTCAGGTCAATTCAGCCTCCGCTCCAACTCAGCTGGTCCTCTCAGCCCAAACAACCCAAGTGCCAGTCAGTATTCTTTTCAGCCAGCCTCAGACCAGTTTAGCTCCTACTGCTCTCACTTCCTAGTTTTTATAATCTGTGTCAAGCTGTCTAGAGTGGCTCAGGAGTATGAGTACCAACCTCAGGACAGACTGTTTAAAAAATCATGGCACACCTCAAATTGATTGTGCATTCTATACTTAGATTTTACCAACCAAGAATCAAGTGTGAATTCTTCAGGCACTACAACAGCCTTAACATGAAGTCAGACAGTCCCTGTGGGTAAGCTTGCCTTTGTGATAGATGGTCCCTTATCCCAAAAATCACAATATTCAAGTCACTCCCCCTACCAAAGGACCAGTCATTTACTCAATCAGTTGCACCTTAGATCTAACACCAAAGATGATGCTTGTAGCCAATTGGATAATAAATTAGTTAAGAAATTACCTGCTATAACCTAGTAAATAGCTTAACATACACACACAAATGAGTTACAGCCTTAGGTTTCAAAAGGTGATAGTAGCTCCTGGGCCCTGCAAGCTGTGTGGGTCCTTTAGGGCTAGCATAGGTTACACAGCTGGGGCTCCTTTGCTTATACTTAGAAATCTTTACCACTCAGACTCCAAGCAACATAAAGAGATACAGTTCCTTCTTGTCAAGGATTTTTATTCCCTTTCCTCAGAGGTCAAGCTGATGGCATCAACCTGTACATCTCCCCTTCCTGGGCATAGGGGAAGCAATCAAGAAAATCTTTTGTCCTCTGATGCACCACAATGTCTTGTGGTGTCTATGGGCCTCCTTTTGTTGGGCAGATGACACCATATGGAAAACCATATTTCACTCTTGGTAATGCTTCTCTCCTGGCTGTAGAGCTTTACAGTTTCAGAGAAAACACTTATATCTCTATTCCCATGGGAAGAAGTAGTATTTAAGTGAGATTAATGCATGCAGCAATTTACAAGCATTTCATAAAGTCTAAATGCATTTTTTATAAATCCAGTACCTATTTTAACAATACTAACACAAAGGTGAACCAGACTGGTTTCCAGCTATACCTTTGTCACTATTCAGTGAGCTGGCCTGAGCTGGTACCTAATCTGCCAGTGTCACAATTCTATCCTAGCTCTTGGGATTCTTCTAATATTGGGCATCATCAATTCCTGGCTCCTCTCCAGGTGCAGCATGTAAGGTTAGTTGCCCCTTTTGCACCCCGTAACACTATGGCAATATGTTAGGTAGTGTCCTGCAAAATCTTTGGAAGATCTGATTTATGTATGATTGTAGGCCAGGGATTGTGTGTAATTCCTACAGGGAGAGTGCCCACAGCTCCTCCAGGAAGTAAGAAGTGGGGAGCGATCAGGCAAATTCTTTCGGGCTGTAACACCTTCAGAGAGGTACCACCACTTGCAGAAACTCTGCTTCAAACTAGATTCCCCAGAGACCCACAAAGAAAGGACTTTTAGATTAAAAAAAAACCACCCTGACTTTAAACTGACTCAGGGTCTTCTTTCTAACCCAGCAAATGCACAGGACCTTTTGCCCATGGGGGCAATCCTTATGGAAGGCTTAGAAGGACTGACCCCTGGCAGAGCTCAAGGTTGGAGCTGGGGTGATCTCAGACAAAATTACTCTTCAGAAGACAACAGGTTTCCTGATTTGAAATCCCAAACGGGCCTGGGATGACGAATATTAAAACGGGCTCCGTGGAAGTGCCCCCCCTTTATTTATGCTAAACTGGCTTTAGGGACCGGCTGCCCCATGACATCCCAGTATTAGGGGCTTTCTTATGTATGCAACTGTACCCCTGCAACCGTACCCCTGCCCCTGAAAAGCGTCCGGGTCGGTCACGCTTGCTTTCTGGTCACCCCCTCTTGTTAACTGGCACTGGGCGTGACGCAGAGACCGGGAACGACAAACAGTTCAGTTCCCTCCTCCTTCTCCCCCCCACCCCGGGGAGACACCGGCACGCCCAGGCAGCCGCTCCGCTCCCGCGCGTCATAACGGACAAGCCGAGCAGGGTGACAAGCGAGCACCAGTAAACGTCAGCGGCCGCCCGGCTGCCCCGCCCCCCCAGGGTGTGAGCGGCGCGCGGGATGAGCCTGTTACTATAGTAACTGGCCGGGGACTGGGTGTGACCCGGAAGTAGTCTCTCAGCCCCCTCCCCCTCCGAGGGAGGGGCGGGGAGGTCAGCGCAGGGTGACGTGTCTGAGCCGGAAAACCGGAAGTCGCGGCTGCTGCGGGAACTGAGCCGTGATGCCGCTGCGAGGCCCACTACAGGCCGCCCGGCGCCCCCGCCCCGCCCGGCCACCGCCGCTGCGTGTCCCCGGGGCCATGGGTCTCCCGCGGCGGCGGCTGCTGCTGCTGCCTGTGGCGCTGCTGGCGGTGTGCGCGCCCCGCGGCGGAGCCTTCTACCTGCCGGGCCTGGCGCCCGTCAACTTCTGCGAGGAGGGCAAGGCGACTGCCGAGTGCAAGGTGAGCGGCGGGGCCGGTGGGAAGCCCGGGCCGGCCTCGTCTGCGCCCCGCGGTAGGGCTGAACGTGGTTCGCCGGCTGTGGGGCTGGGGCTGGCGCTGGGGATCGGGGATCGCTTCCCTGGCCTTGCCTCCTGCTAAGCGGGGCGAGGCGAGGCTCCCGCAGGAAACCTGCCTGGCCCCCGCCAGTGTTTGGGGTGGGGCTAGGGTTGCCAATCCTCCAGGATTGTCCAGGAGCCTCCAGGATTAAAGATTAATCTTTAATTAAAGATTGTCATGTGATGAAACCTCCAGGAATATGGACAACCAGAATTGGTAACCCTAGGTCTGGCTGAGGTGGCCCCTTGCTAGGTACTACTTCTCCTTAAGAAGAAAAGGAGGACTTGTGGCACCTTAGAGACTAACCAATTTGTTTGAGCATGAGCTTTCGTGAGCTACAGCTCACTTCATCAATGAAGTGAGCTGTAGCTCACGAAAGCTCATGCTCAGATATATTGGTTAGTCTCTAAGGTGCCACAAGTCCTCCTTTTCTTTTTGTGAATACAGACTAACACGGCTGGTACTCTGAAACTTCTCCTTGAGGAGGGTCTTAATGAAGTGTCAGGCTGGTGACCGCCTATGTGCTGGGGGGCTCCTGCCAGGGCCCTTGGGTGCCTCTGTGTCAGCCACATATAGGGTGGCATCTAATTTAGAGCTAGACTCCTTGATAATTGCCCCTTCTTGGTAAGGGTTAATTATTACTTGCAGTTAAACTAAACAGTACAGCCTTTGAGATCTCCCCTCATTTCACTGCAGTGCTAGTGGAATTGGTGGTGCACTGTGAGCTCTCTGGATGATTGATCCTGGCGACCTAATGCTTCCTGCTGTCACAGCTCTGCTGGGGTGTGAGATTTTCCCCCCAGAAGTTCCTGTGATCCATGTCTTTTGTAGATTTTTTTTCTCTCCTTAACATGCTGTCTCTACTTCATTAGTATTTCTTCAACAGTAATGTTGTGCTAGGTGTGCTGCAAGACTGCTTTTAGGGTTGCCAATCCTCCAGGATTGTCCTGGAGGTTGCAGGACTACATCCAACCAAAACAGGCAACCCTACTACCTAACCAGCTTACAATCAGGTGTAATGGGAGACAGCATTTTTACTGGCATAGATTAATGTTTGGGCTTTGCAGTATTTGTGAAATAATAAGCAGACATACAATGCAGAAGATGTGGCTGTCCCTTGATCACTTTGATTGCATGGAATGAGCTGCAGAATTTTTTTTTTTTAATGAAGCCATTTTATAGCTGCTAGGAGTTCAGGCAAGGATGATTATGATGGGGGGAATATGTGAACAGCTTATTTTTCCTGTTTAGCTGCATGAATGTCAATGTTGTATTTAATATGTATATACACACACACACACACACACAAAAATCTTTCATATATATATATATATATATATATATATATATATATATATATATATATATATAATCTGTCAAATATCAACACCACAGTGGGGCTGTGATGGAAATGGTGGTACTATGATAAGAGTGAACAGATGGACTACTACTTCAGTGTATTATTCAGGAATATATTTTCAGTTCTGCCTGGTAGTTACTAATTTATAAGGGAATTGTGAAACTTTCTTTTTTTTTTTTAACCATTTTGTTTTTCTTGATTTGTTTTCTCCAGCTGTCCTACAGACTTGCAACAAAAATTAATAGCATTCTGTATTATCCATTGAATTCTTTTATGCATTCCCTTCTAAACTAAATCTTAACAGAAGTTAATAAGTTAGTGACTTTTTTTTTAAACTGGAACTTTCTAAAATACATATACCTGCTTTGTCTCTTGAGTTCTAACTTCAAACTAACTTCTATTATCAGTGATCCTCTTTTTGTAAAATTTTTGTTTAACCTGTGTCCAATTGTAGGGAAAAGATTTATCTTTATTACAAGTTTATGGTGATATCATGAGTTGAAATTACACTGGTCTGTGTTTTGAGACTAGAATAAGCAGACTGAGGAACCAGTATAGGCCTAACATAGTTTTAAGGTCTTGTGTCTTACAAAGTCTCAGGGTTGGAAACTATTGTTACTTACTTGCTCGGGTCTCTGCTTTCTTATAGTATAAAGCACTAGACCATGGCCCTGTAAGGAAGCAGGCCTGTTATTTACAACTGCAATTCTGATTAGCATCTTTTACATCAAAAAAATGTACATTTATTTGATCCAGTAGCTGCTGAGTCAGTGGATCAGGGAACAAACACATCCCTAGTTGAAGTAACTTTGACGTACCAAAATAGAATATAAAATTAAATTCATATGGACTGAGTAATTATCACAGAGGTGTAGTAATTTTATATTGTTGATATGCTGTAAAATACAAGCCATTAATAACCAGTTCATAAGGTCTAACAGGTACTTCAGTATTTATCTTTTGTAGCATATCTTAGTTGTCAAAATATGGTAGGTCCTCTAAATATGTTGCAAAGCAGGACTGTGCCTTGAAGAGTTTACCATCTAAGACCCCAAGCTTCTAAATAACTCTCTAGGCAGACCCCTTTATCATAATGTGGACATACCCAGACACCCCTGCCGAGCCTCACCCAGTACATCCTGAACCCCCTTAGCCCTCCTTACCTGAACCCCTACCCCACTGAACCTCAGCCCTGCCTCTGGACCCACCCTGCACCCAGGCGCCCTGCCTCCGGACCCCCATCCCTGCACCCAGACCACCCCCCGTTGAGCTCCCTGCACTCAAACCACCACCCGTTGCCCCATCCTGAGCTTGTACACCCAGACCCCCACGCCACTGCCCCCAGCTAGCTGCTTCCAGATCTCCACCCCACCAAGCTCCACACCCAGACCCCTCCGCTGAGCCCCAGCTACTTTCACCTGGAAGCCCCTGCTGATCCCAGTGCCCCTGCACCTGGAACCCCACAATGAGCCTCTGTGCATCCGGATCCCTCCACACCAAGCCCCCAACTGAGCTGCCTGCACTTGGATTGTCCCACACAGAATCTTCTCACCCCACATCTGAATCCCCCTACACTTGGATCCTGCCTACCCCACACCTGGCGCAGAGGGGCAGGGCCCCAGGGTGTTTCTGGGGCAGGCCCAGGCCTTGTGCTATGTCAAAGTCAGGTGCATCCTCGCAGCTGAGTCGGTGTCCGGGGGTGGAGGGGCTGCAGGGTGATCTCCCACCTTCATGCAGCCAGTGGCCTGTGCTAACCACTGCCATGCTGGAGCCTCTGCATTTATTTATTGACAAATAAAACTTTCAGAATTTTAAAATATTCGCAGAACTTTTAATTTTTTGGCGCAGAATGCCTTCAAAGTAATTCTCCAGATATGGTGCATTTGCAACACTATACTTGAAATTGCTAATAATTGTACCCTACAGTAACATTATAATATTCTTTCATTTAGTTTTATATCTGTTTACCACACACTGCCCATTTGTTTATTCCTTTCATTCCATATTACATAAAAAAACCCCTACCCTGAAAGCATGTTAAGGTTGCAAAGTCAGGTACTCAGCAACTAGCAAGTGCCAGAATTAAGGCTGTTTCCAACTTCCATTCAGCTCCCTCTATGTTTGCTTTCTGATGCAGTCTATAGTTACAGAATTGTTGCTATTTTTCCCCCCACAGGATTCCTGCTTCATTTAGTGAATGGGCAGCTATTCAATATTTCTTTAGTCTCCTCATTCAGTGCATGGTTCTAAGCCTAGTTTAATGCAAACCCTGTACTGAATACAGAACTATGAATTTCCTCTAGGATGTTTCTCAGGTGCTGTTACCCACTGTGCTTCACAAACATTAGTACGTTTATCTTTCCTGTGAGATTCGATTGGCGTATTCCCGTTTTACAGGTGGGTACTGAGGCTCAGCGAAATTAAGGTCAATATTGTCAAAAGTGTCTACTAATTTTGGGTGCCCCCGGTGAGACACCTTGGGGCATGGTTTTTCAGAGTACTTAACATTTTTATAGCACTGCGTGTGTTTAGGCATAGCTACGATTGACTTCAGTTGCAGTTATGAGTGCTCAGCACTTGTGGGTATATCAAGGTGGGTATGCAGAAAATGAAGACCATGGAGTTAGTGGCCAGCTGTGAACATTTTGGTTTGTGAGTGTCCCAACATCACATAGGAACTCTGCTTGTTGCAGGAATAGAATCCAGTTCCCCAAAGTGGCATTCAGCTTCCTTAACCAGGAGGCCATCCTTTCACTTACTGTATTCCCCTGTCTCATTCACTACACATCTTCCACCTTCTGCAACAAATGGGGCTGATGTCCTACAAACAGCCTAATTCACTATCCAGCTATTCATTTCCAGAGTGTCATCTAATCTGTACGCTGAATGAGGCAGGGATACAGGCCGGATGGGTATGTGGTTATGTAATAAGACTGTATCATTCATACAAGGGAGTGGAATTAAGGGTGCACAGGCAACCTTAATTTTGGCACTTCCTACCTTTTTTGAGTTCTTGACTTTGCAACCTCAACGTTCTTTTAACATAGTCTGTCTACGTTGCCCCTCAGTTCAGACTACAGGGTGTGAATAGCAGTGTGCACCTAAGTGCTGCGCTATAACTCTCCCATGCGGACGCTGCGAGTGCAAACGTAAGGTGCCTTGTTCACGCTAATGTAGTTGTGTTTGAAGAGGCGAAGTTCACATGAGGGGTTTACATCTCAGCACTTCGGTATGTGCCCTGTAATCTGAACTGCAGAACAGTGTAGACATACCCATCGTTTCTTGTTTTTGTGAATTTCTGAATTCAAAACAAAACTGAAAAACAGAAATTCTGTCTTGTGAATACCCAGCTTGGGTCATCAGCAGGTTTCAGGTGTTCAGATCCACAGCATAGATCCCTAACTGGTACCATTAGTAGGCTGCTATCATCTATGTGGATGAGCACTAGAGAGGAGATGTGACACACTTTGCCTGTGAACGTCACAGCTATTTGCTGACCGCAAAGAAATATTGAGACTCTCTCCTGGGTTCAATTCCAGATTCTGTATGGGGGAGTGTGCTCTAGTAGCCACCCACCTTTCTGCTTCTACCCTGTCTCCCCTCTTAACTATTTATCTCTCCAGCTTCTGCCCATGCTTTCCCTCTATCTTGCTTCCCAGGCTTAAATTCTTGCCGCTTTGCATTCCAGTGTGGTTGCTTTCTCCTCATCTTCAATGCCTGGGTGCCAGCTGGGAGAGCATTCAGAATATAGGGCAGAGCAGGGGCGGGCAAACTATGGCCTGTGGGCCGGATGCAGCCCACCAGCCGTTTTATTCTGGCCCTCGAGTGCCTGCTGGGGAGTGGGGTCTGGGGCTTACCCCACTCCGATTCTTGGGTTGGGGGCTGCTCAGCATGTGATGTAGGGGCAGCCAGGGGGCTCTGTTCCGCATGCTGCCCCGCCCCAAGTGCCGCCCCTGCATCTCCCATTGACTGGGAACCGCAGCCAATGGGAGCTGCAGGGATGCCTGTGGATGGGGCGGCTTGCAGGCAGAGCTGCCTGGCTGCATCTTCACGTAGGACCCGAAGGGGGGACATATCGCTGCTTCCAGGAGCCAATTGAGGTAAGCGCTGCCTGGAGCCCTGCCCCACCCCCAACCCTCTGCCCCAGCCTGATTCCCCTCCGACCCCCTTGGTCCCAGCCTGGAATGCCCTCCTTCACCCCAAACCCCTCATCCTCAGCTGGAGCCCTCACGTGCTCTCCCCTCCCCCTACCCCTCCCCCCGCTGCAGCCTGGAGCCCCCTCTTGCACCCTGAACTCCTCATTTCTGGACCCATCCCAGAGCCCATACCCCCAGCCAGAGCCCTCACCCCCTCCCGCACCCCAACCCCAATTTTGTGAACATTCATGGCCTGCCATGTAATTTCTATACCCAGATGTGGCCATCAAGCCAAAAAATTTGCCCAACCCTGGGGTAGAGTCTCTTTGGCACATGTGAAGTCTGCTTAGTGTGTAGGAGCTGTGAGGGGATGGAGCATGGTCAGTACAGATGGAATCTTCAGAGAATTTAGCTGCCATGTTCTAACAAACCTTTACTGTGTGTGAGATCTGTGATTCTCACACCCCATCCTCCAGGGGCGTCTAGCTTGGCCAAACTTGGGGGAGTGTTCATGGGAATGGCAAAAAGTGCAACCCTCCTAATAAATTTGATATTCCTGCTGCAAAGCAGCTTTTCAGTGAAACTTTTGTAAGAATTTCTTTAACGTGGGCAAAACAATGTACTTTTTCTGTGCCACATTCTTTGAAATGTCTGGTGCTAAATTGAAACTTTAAACAAGCAGGAAAAACAAAGCCCCAGTCTCTGCCTCTTGCAGGCTCCTGGAATGGAAAATTTTAGCTCAAGTAGTTAGTTTGGCAAAGTTTTATACAGTAACTCCTCACTTAACATTGTAGTTATGTTCCGGAAAAATGCAGCTTTAAGCGAAACAATGTTAAGCGAATCTAATTTCCCATAAGAATGAATGTAAATGGAGGGGGGGGGGGGTTAGGTTTCAGGGAAAATTTTTTTTGCCATACAGTACTATAGTTGGGAGATGCCCCCCGCCTTACCCCACACAGGCACAGCCCACTGGCACTGGAGGACAGTGAGGCAGGCAAGGAGGCTGAAGGTGCTGTAAGCTAGGAGAACCATGTTGCGCAGCAGCAGCTTCCCCTACTCTGCAAGCACCAGGGGTGGAGGGCTTAACCCTCGGCCTACCACTCCACCCTTTCCCCCAAGCCCGCACCCTTAACCCGCCGCCTCTTCTTCCCCTTCTTTACTTTGCATGCTGCTTCCTCGCTCCTGCCCCCTCCTTCCCCCTGCCAGCTGGCTTGTGGCGTTCAGGGGGCAGGAGGAAGGGAGGGAGGAGCGAGGACTTGGCACGCAGCCTCCCCCTTCCCTCCCCAGTCTCTTGCCCGCGGCAGTCAGCTGGTTTGTGGGGTTCAAGAGGGAGGGGGAGCCTGCGTGCTGAGTCCTCGTTCCTCCCCCTCCCTCCTGAACGCCGCAAGCCAGCTGATTGCCAGAGGAGGGGGGTAAGGTGCTAATCCTCGGGGTCTGCCGGCGGGCGGGAGGCGCTGTGTGGGGGGGCTTAGGGGAGTTGATGTGGGGGCTGTCAGCTGTGGACAAAGCAGGCAGCCAGATGACATTATAGGAAAACATTGCACAACTTGAAATGGAGCATGTTCTGTAATTGAGCAGGGACATAAGATCGAAACAACGTTAAGCGAGAGGACGTTAAATGTGGAGTTACTGTAAGTACCTGAAAACAGGGTCTTATAATGGAAAGTATTGGGCAGCCTTAGCTATGGGCAGTGCTTCCAGGTCAGTCTGTAATCATGCATGTTCTTTTAAGGCTTTATTCAGCAAAAGTTGTCTTTATGTTTGCAAATTTTGCTTCTTCCTGTATTTTGAATGTAATTTGTTAGTGAGATAGTAATAGTTTAACTAAGCAGTTAAATCAACATGTATTTGTCATTCTAATTCAGAAATACCACTCCTGAGCATGATTTTCTGCTCCCTTGAACTTTGGGTAGTCACAGCTGTGCAGAGTGGATATGAAATGCTATCTTTCTGTGATATTGGAGAGCTTTACATTCACTTTGGGCAGGTGTAATTAAATACAAAGTGCAAGGCAGCTTTTTTTTGTAACTTTGATAGTGGTCATTAAACTTAACCCCAAGTCATACCTAGTGATATAATTTTAGTGTAATTTTGCTAATTGTGTCTTAACTTTTTCAGTCTGTGATAGAGCTGTTTGTGAACAGACTTGACTCTGTGGAATCTGTTCTTCCCTATGAATATACTGCGTAAGTGTACTAAACTTTGTTTTATGTGTAACTTCATTTGCCAACTCTTGCAAAAGGCAGTCTCTGAATGGTTTTCTTAAAACATTGTGAACAGAGATCCAATTTCTAGCATTTCTCCAGTGCATAGAAACCATTTATTCTGTTGAACAGGTTCCATTTGTGAGTATTTTGTAACCTAAACTATATTTGTGAATACCGTTAGTTAGAAAAGAATTTTTTACTTTCTAGTGCTAGTAGTAGTCATTCTGTAGGTCAAAGCACTGCTGCTGTCTTGATTAGCCTGCAGCCAGATGAATTAAAATTGTAATAACAAATGATATGGGATGGGGGATAGCAACAATTATTTTAACGAAGTATTAACTTTAAACATTTCCGTGCTATGTATCTTAGTAGTACAGGATGGAAAATGTGTGCAAACTGTGTTAATGCCATCACTTCAAAGAATGCTGCAGTGATTATTATCGAAGGGGGTTAAGTGTTAGTTAGTTTTTGCATTTTAATGGGTGCAAGTATGGTGCATTGTGATTCAGCCATGGCAATTCTGGGAATTTCCCAGTTAAATCCAGGGGTCAATAAAAGCATAATAACCTTGATTTTAATTGGTTCCCATGTGCCAAAGGGGTCCTCCGTATATATATTTTCAAGTAGCAGTCCAGTGTTGTCCTTTTCTTAAAGCAGTTATAGATTTCTAAATGTGTAGATTTAATAAATTCCTGGCTAAAATCCTAATGTGTACACTGATCTTCCAATGCATTTAAGTAAGTGTATTATTAAAGTATCTGTGTTTAATTTAAACTGAATTCTGAAATATTTGAAAGAGGCATTTTTAAAATAGCAGGTGTTGATTTTACACCTAGAGTCGCTCAGATTTTGGTAAGAAATCACTGAACTCTGACCAAAACCAAAAAAAAAAAACTGCAGGTGTTTGTCTTAGATTTGGCTGGATGGGAAGATTAGGCTTTGTTTGTACTATGTTTACATTTCAATCCTTGCTACAGCTTGCATATTCTCTAATTTAGGTTCGATTTTTGCCAAGCAGCAGATGAGAAACGTCCATCTGAAAATCTTGGTCAAGTATTGTTTGGAGAGAGAATAGAACCATCACCATATAAGGTTTGTGCTCGGCTAAAGGGTTTTCTGCAATAGAAAACAGAAAATTTGAAAGTCAATAAATTAAACAATTGTTCCTGATTTTAAGATACGTAATAGAAATTTGTAAACATAATATAGAATTAAAATACATGCTTCTCTTTCTGAATGTTTTTTTAAATAACATCATGTGACAGAAGGTATAATGTGTCTAACGGTGTAGATAAAATTGAATATGCGGGGATCTCTGTTACACAATTCTGTAGCTGTGGTATTCATTTCTTGTGTTCCTGAATCTATATAATTAATTTTTTCTAGCCCTTATGGTTGTAGAGAGAATCTTGAAAACTTGAATCAAGTGTCAACTGAAGCGATGTTGTCTTCCTATATTTTCAGAGAGCCTGAAACAATAGCTTTGATGGATGTGAACAGTTCTGTTAATCTCTGGCAGGGTCTTGTGGATGCCACTTTTGTTGAGCTGCAGAATTTGGCAAATTCCTGAGACCCCGAGTGCAGGCTTTTTTTTTTTTTTAATTTGTCATTTTGTTGAAATGTCTCCTTTTCCTGCTGGGTCCTGCCTGTATCTTACTCTTGCTCTCCAGCTTTTCTCAAAAAGCAGGAGTCCTGCTTGAAGCTGTAGAGTGGATAAACTATCAGTGTAGGTTCTGACCTACCTGCTCAACATTGCCACTGCTCAGATCCATGGAACATTTAAATAAAAAGTCTAAAATCATTGATGAAAACAGTCAATTAATCTTACATCAATTTATATATTTCAGTATTGAGGGTGTGTGTCTGTGTCTGCGAGGAAGGTAGAAATAAAATATATTATTACAAGGAAGTCCAGGGATTCTTGCTGTAGAGTACACAGAACCTGATTATATTATATTTTTAAAATAATACGGGATAATAAACATAGACATATAAAATACCAGGGTGTTAGGGTTGTCTGCTTGTGGGTTAACCACATAATTATAATTTAAGTTTTTATGGGATATATTTTGTTTAGTTTAATTTTAGTATAGAACAATACAGATTCTGTTGAAAGACTATTCAACTCAAATCCTGTCTCATTTTCTTAGTTTACATTTAAGAAGGAAGAGAAATGTAAATCTGTTTGCACAAAAGTGTATGACACAAAAAAATCAGAGGACAAGCAAAAATTGGACTTTCTGAAAAAAAGCATGTTGTTGAACTATCAGCATCATTGGTAAGTTAACTTTTTTTAAGATTTAAGAGCAAATTGGTTTATTTAGTATATTTGTATTAACTATTGTAAAATGGTGGTGCAAATTCAGCACTTCATGTTAACTGATGGAAATGGGAATTCTTCTGGTCTGTTCTCGTGCAGGGTTGGGGTGAGGAATTAATGTCATGTTACTTCTACATGGTACTTCCTCTGCTTTTATTGAAACATGCCACTCATAAATAGAATAGCTTAGCTGTAAAGCTTATGGTTCTCACATTACTTACTGTCTGAAGTCTTCATGCTAAAACAGCATGATTGTTAGATATGATTGTTGGTTTAAACCTGCAGCACTGTATGCTACTCTATGTAGAGGTCATGTTCCCTTTTTCTTGAGGGAAAACCTTGATTAAAGGACCTCCACGCTCTTTCTATGGCTCCCCTTTTGTCCTGGTTGGGAATACTTGCGCTGGAATCCATGTGTTCTGGAAGGAGTGGGTTTTGTTGAGGGGATGAACAGGCGGAAAATGTAATTTGTAAACTTTAATGCAGAGGTTCTCAAACCAGTGGTCCGTGAGCTCCATTCAGGTGGTCCGCGGATAGTTCCCTCTAAGGTGAGCTCCTGGGCTGCTGCACACAAGACAATGAAGGGCCACCACCTAATTAGTGGAGGCATGCACATGTAAAGTGAGGTGGTGGCCTCGGGGGGGGGGGGGGGGAATAGGGGGCAAGTGGGAGGGGGGTAGTGGGGTGAGAAGAGGGGGAGGGGGGAATTTGGGGTACACAGGGCTGTGGCGGCCAGAGAAAGAGGTGACTTTCCCCAGCTCCAGAGTTGCGGCTGCTGGGGACGGCCCTCCTTCCCAGCCTCAGCTCTGTGGCTGCTGTTGTGGGGGAGAGACCCTCTTTCCCAGCCCCAGCTCTGGGGCTGCTGCGGTGGTGGAGAGAGGCCACAGCCATCGCATTAGAAAGGTAAGACTACTGATATTAAAATACGAGTTTTGTGCTTTTATTTGTAGAACAAAAAATGTTTATTAATCGTTTCTTTTATATAGCACTTTCCATCCAAAGCGCTTTACAGTAGTTAACTAATGGTACAAACAACATTTGGAAAGATCATTAAGTGGTCTGCTGAGACCCTCAGCAATTTTCGAGTGGTCCATGGAAGAGAAGTTTGAGAACCACTGCTTTAATAACAGGAAACGTACAGCCAGTAAAAGTTAAGTGACAGATGGTCAATGAAAATTACAGATTTATCTTTATATTCTATAGTTTGGAGGAAGAAGGAGGATCTCTGACTTGGGACAATCACATAGTCTATGTAGCCAGTTGTTTCACCCTTCAATTCCCTCTGTTTATCTATTTTTCTCTTTGTGTGTATTTCCACAGGATCTTAAATGATAGGCCCATGACCTGAATGAAGGCCTCTTGGTGCAACTGTAATAATAATAAAAAAACCCTATGCATTGCAGCTATCAAAACACTTTTAAAAATTTATTTATTTTTACAGTGAATAGGAAAGAGTATGCTATAAAAGTAGTGCATGAACCTAATAATTAAGGCTACGATTTAGTTACAGAGGTTGCGGAAGTCACAGAATCCATGACTTCCAGTGACCTCTGTGACTTCAATGGTTGGGAGGTGCAGGGTCCCCTGCAGGGGCAGGAGCTGTGGCTGCCGAGTTGTGGGGGCTGCCAGAGGTGGTGGGGGAACCCCTGCGCAGCTGCCCCACTTCAGGCGGTGTGGGGATCTGCGGATCCCCATTTTGTCCCAAATATTTTTAGTAAAAATCACAGACAGGTCACAAGCAAAAAAGAAAAATTCACAAAAACCATGACCTTTGTTTTTTGCCTGTGACCTATTTTACTAAAAATATCCGACACAAAATCTTAGCCTTGCTAATGATTACATATTGCTTACCTGGGTTCAACAGTGCCTGCCAGACTCAGAGGTCCTTGTCTTGAGGAACTTACATGGACATATTAACAAAAGGGCAGATAGTGTTAAGAGTAAATGTTACAGGTGTGATAGTAAGCATGTTTCTTGTTCCTTTACTATTGTATTTTTTAATTATTATTTTTAGAAGGCTGAATCCAACTCTTAATGAAGTGAACAAGAGTTTTTCAGCTGTGTTCGTGGGAACTGGGTAGGGCCAGTGGGGTGGAATAGGACTTACAGAAGTTAGCTTTTAGGCAATATTTGAAAAAAGGAGTAGGTCAGAACATGGTGGACCAAGTCAAGGATGGGGTGCCACATGCTAGTGCAAATGAACTAGGAAGCATACATAAACTGTGAAAGACAAATTAATTTTATGAAGACTGAAGTTTTACATTTGTAAAGTAAGAGTACCAAGTAAAATTTGAGAGGGGGTTTAATGTGACTTGGTCCTTCTAAATCTGAGTGTAAACTAAGTTACTAATTTGGTGTATGTTTAATAATATTTGCAGTCTGGATCTTGCTTTCAAAACTTTGTAGGACTGAATTATGTTGGTCTGGCACAATCAAAGATGCAGCCTGAAAAAGTGTGCGTCTTCTGTGTCTAAATGAAAGAATTAATTTTCTGGGGCTGTCATTCTAGCACTTTCTAAAACATTAAATTCACTTGTTGCTAAAACATTTTCAAGTGTTGTCATTTGAGCCATAAGAATGATGAGCTACTAAGTGTAATTGCAGACTTTCCTTTTTGCAACTTCAGAGTTAGTTAGTATAATTAACTACTCATTGTTCATGGAATCTGAAGTAGGATTGTTTAATAAACTATTTTTCCAATTTGAATGCAATGGAGTGCTTCCCCCCTCAAATTAAATATTTGAGTAAATTAACCTGTATTTTTCAACTGTAGTGCTGATATCACCAGTACGTTTGATGGTACAAATAATTTGATAGAATTTTTTTAGCCCAAACAAGATGCAGCTCCACGGTTCAGTAAAATTTTTTGTTTATAACACTATCCTCTCTCTCTTTTTTTTTAAATTGTCAGGTTAGTCTATTTATTGCCTGTTACTAGTTAGTCTGCGGGCCTAGTTCAGCCCTCTGTCACTGTCTTAGAATTGCAGGGAAATTCACCTGGATATCTCTCATGGTAGTGCAAGGTGCCCACAACTACAACTCCACAAAAATGGCTAGTGCAGCTTCAAATGGTGGTGGCACCAGCAATGAACAAGGCATGACCAGGGCATACAACTGATGTGGAAGCTGCACAGGAAATAAACTGGATTAGCATCAGCACTGTTACCTTTATCAAACAAACCTGTAATCTCGTCAGAGAGAGACATTTAAGTTAGTTTGATAGGATCTATTTTCCAGGTTGATTTGCATGAATATTAATAGAGTCCCATTTCAGCCAGGCCATTTTTTTTGCACAGGACTGTTGTCAGGCTGACAGGACTATAATTATCTGGGTCACTATGTTTACCTTTTAAAAATATTGGCACAACATTAGCTGTCTTCTGGAACTTCTCCTGTGTTCCAAGAGTTATTGAAAATCAGTGTTAACAGTCCAGCAAGCACCTCAGCTAGCTCTTCTAAAAACTCTTAGATGCAAGTTATTTGGACCTTCTAATTTAAGTATCTAAGTTTAGTAACTGCTGTTTAACACTCTCCTGAGCTACTGTTGGAATGAAAAAGGATATCATATTATATGACTACATCATCTGTCTTTTCCAAATACAGAGCAGAAATATTTATTGAACCCTTTTTTGCTTTTCCTGCATTACCAACAATTTGGATATCCATTTAATAATGGACCAGTAGCACTGTTGAGTCGTCTTGTTTTTCATACACTTAAGCAACCTGCTTATTGTCATTACCTCTCCTGGTCATAGGTTTCTCCTTGTGTCCTTATGTTTCCCTTATCAATTCTCTACTTAAGCTCCTTCTGAACTCTTGGATGTATACCGTCTGGGCCTACTGGTGTAGTGTTTTTTTTGTTTGCTTGTTTTTTGTTTTTTGAAATTTGTTTCAGTATTGCTACTTCTGATGCATCAATCTTTGATGGTACTTCATCTTTATTACCAGAAGAAAGTTAGACTACATCATCTGCAGGAAAAACTGTTGTTTCACTTATCTTAGCCCTATCAAGTGAGGGGAAGAACAAACTAAAGCATAATCTGATTTCTAGCATTGAGGGTTGTGAAGATAACCTAACCTGCCAAATGTGAACAAAGTGTAGGAAGATGCAATGTTGTCTTCTGAGGTCTGTAAATAGATCACTTTTAATCATTTGCCACGGATATCTGCCCAGCAGCAACAACATGGTGAAATGAATAGGATTCTGGTCAGTTTCACAGCTGCTCTTCAGAGCCCTGTGGGAATCTGGAAACTGTAAACAATCCTGACAAGTACATGTTGTTGCTGTAGACATTAAAAGTTTACTTGCGGGGAAATAGGACCACCCTAAAAGCACTCCTCTTCCCAGTATCTGGGGCAGAAGAGGGGAAAGCACCTTGTTGCTCTACAACATTGGTGGGTATCCCACCCTTCTTCTGGCCAGAAACTGATAGGAGGAGATAAGGTTTTTCTGGTTTTGGTTTTCCCCGGTCCTGGCTTCCTACCTACTTACTGTTGGAGGTTATTCTCCAAGCTGCTAATGGTCTTTGGGGGGGAGAGAGATGCTGGCTAGTAAGAGTCCTCTTTTGCTTCTGCTCTGTGTCAACATCAACATGGAGCTGCGGGCTAGAGACTTTCCTTTGTACCTGAGATCAGAGAGAGCAGGCTGGGAAGAAGAACCTGCTTGGTCTGCTCTTAGGAATGGAGGACTGTGTAGCAGTGAAGAGGAACCTTCTAAGTGATAGAGGGAGAGAATTAAATTGATTTATTGAGGTGTGGTTTTGGGGAGGGCATGGTGATGCAGGAAATTTTCTCTAGGACTTTTAGATTTAGTCCTTGGGTGAGTAGGTGTTGGTGACCCTTTCTTTTTTTCCTCCCTCATACCCTGATTACCTGACTTCTCAGGTTGGAGCAGCCAGTTTCTGGTGCCTTGGGAGCAGCAAATTGAATCTCTTGATAGCAGTCCATGGGTGAATTAAACCTTAAGTACTTTTTTTTTACCCAAAATGGTTTAATGTCAGTGTAATGCAAAGAAAATATATGGAAGATACTAAAGCAAATACCTATCGTATTGGCTTTACCAGGGCTTCCTGGAGAATTGGTCCATGAAATCTCTCTTCCATAACTTTTGTTTTACTGGGTATCTTGGGACACTGTGTTTGTTAGCATTTCTGGCCCACTAACAATAAGACACTTAATGGTAAAGGTGATTCAATAACTCAGTGCATTTGTACCAATATGTAGCATTAAGACACAACAGGACGTTTTATTTGTCCAGTGATGCAAATAAAGTGACTGCAGTCTTGTGTCTTCAGCCACTTAAGACATATTAATGGACCAGTAAAACGTACCCTGGAGTGTTTTAATGGTGTTCTAATTACAGCTATTGGATTTTTTAAAATTCTTTTAAATGATTTCTTTTTGGACTTATCCTTCCACAATGGAAAAAACTTCATAGTGGAAAGAGGGGTGGTGGTAGACAACTTCTTTTTTTTTAAAATGTATATTTTTGTTGTTGACATTTTTCGTTTCCATTTATGTTAGCTCTCCTGCCATATCCTGCTGTCTTGTCTTCTCCTCCTGCAGCTCCTCACAGGGGGCTGGGCTGCTTTCAAGATTTATCTATTAAGCCTAAATTGGAAACTTACTGTGCTCTTGATTTTTAGCCTTTTTAACAATAAAACAATCTTGTGAAGAGCTGCTGGAGGGAGGTGTGAAAGCAGCTGCTTTTCACCTAACTATAGTAGCTCTCAACTTTTTACCCCATGTAAACTCACTAGTTAAAATAGTTCATACCATCAGGGAAGCACAGTTGAGCATGGTGGTCAGGAATGCACTTCAGTAAGGAAAAACACTGCCTACTCTGAGCTGCCATACTTTTTTCCATTTAACTTTACTAGGACTTCCTCATTTGTGGCAGTTTTTTACTAGAAAAGCTGATGCTGAAGTGGGAATTCATCTGAAACACTCAATTCAGCTTTCTTTAGAAAGTAAAAGTTGAAATGTGCCAAGGAAGCCCTATTGTGGACAGTGAGGAGGGGGAAAAGATCCGTGGGGAACAGAGTGACGGTTGTGCATCGTGTACTGTGGTAGTGATAATGGCAAGGTTTGTGTCTGAGGGTATGTCTACACTACGGAATAAGGTCGAATTTATAGAAGTCGTTTTTTTAGAAATCGGTTTTATATATTCGAGTGTGTGTGTCCCCACAGAAAATGCTCCAAGTGCATTAACTCGGCGGAGTGCTTCCACAGTACCGAGGCTAGAATCGACTTCCGGAGCATTGCACTGTGGATAGCTATCCCACAGTTCCCGCAGTCTCCGCTGCCCATTGGAATTCTGGGTTGAGATCCCAATGCCTGATGGGGCTAAAACATTGTCGTGGGTGGTTCTGGATACATATCGTCAGGCCCCCGTTCCCTCCCTCCCTCCCTCCCTCCGTGAAAGCAAGGGCAGACAATCGTTTTGCGCCTTTTTTCCTGAGTTAGCTGTGCAGACGCCATACCACGGCAAGCATGGAGCCCGCTCAGGTAACCGTCACCCTATGTCTCCTGGGTGCTGGCAGACGTGGTATGGCATTGCTACACAGTAGCAGCAACCCGTTGCCTTCTGGCAGCAGACGGTGCAGTACGACTGGTAACCGTTCTCGTCGTGTCCGAGGTGCTCCTGGCCACGTCGGCTCGGAGCGCCTGGACAGACATGGGCACAGGGACTAAATTTGGAGTGACTTGACCAGGTCATTCTCTTTAGTCCTGCAGTCAGTCCTATTGAACCGTCTTATGGTGAGCAGGCAGGCAATACGGATTGCTAGCAGTCGTACTGTACCATCTTCTGCCAGGCAGGCAAGAGATGAGGATGGCTAGCAGTCGTACTGTGCCATCTTCTGCCGAGCAGCCATGAGATGTGGATGGCATGCAGTCCTTCTGCACCGTCTGCTGCCAGCTAAAGATGTAAAAGATAGATGGAGTGGATTAAAACAAGAAATAGACCAGATATGTTTTGTATTCATTTGCTTGCCCCCCTCCCCCGTCTAGGGGACTCATTCCTCTAGGTCACACTGCAGTCACTCACAAGAGAAGGTGCAGCGAGGTAAATCTAGCCATGTATTAGAGGCCAGGCTAACCTCCTTGTTCCAATAAGAACAATAACTTAGGTGCACCATTTCTTATTGGAACCCTCCGTGAAGTCCTGCCTGAAATACTCCTTGATGTAAAGCCACCCCCTTTGTTGATTTTAGCTCCCTGAAGCCAACCCTGTAAGCCGTGTCCTCAGTCGCCCCTCCCTGCGTCAGAGCAATGGCAAACAATCGTGCATCTGAGTTGAGAGCGCTGTCCAGAGCGGTCACAATGGAGCACTCTGGGATAGCTCCCGGAGGCCAATACCGTCGAATTGTGTCCACAGCACCCCAAATTCGAGCCGGCAAGGCCGATTTAAGCGCTAATCCACTTGTCAGGGGTGGAGTAAGGAAATCGATTTTAAGAGCCCTTTAAGTCGAAATAAAGGGCTTCATCGTGTGGATGGGTGCAGGTTTACATTGATTTAATGCTGCTAAATTCGACCTAAAGTCCTAGTGTAGACCAGGGCTGAGTGGAGAAGAAGGTATGTAGTGTAAGGTGACTTCATTCTTCTTGTGTGTGGGGGAGTGGGTCGTCAGGTGTGTAACTGCTTGACTGCAAAGTTCTTTCGTGTACTACCTTCCGAGTGTGTGTTAATGAGTAAGCACAATTGAGGAGGTCTGGCAAGGTAGAAGTGAAGCTGCTGCTGCTACTTTTGCCCGTAGAAGCCTTCTTTGTGAGATGAAATCTGACCGAAAAATACAGACTTCATTGGAGGAGGTTTTTATCAGATGGAGATGACTTATGTGCATGCAGGAGGCTTCAGGCTTAACTGATATGTTATACACCAACTGTTACGATGAATACTAGCTAAAACTAACACAATTATTTTCCCAGAAACTTACATATTGCACCCGGTCTACTCAGGATACACCTGTCTACCACATTTTGTGAAGAAAGGCAATTAATGTCCTTGGCAATATAGCCTAATTTCATGAAAGTCCAATTTCAAGTGACACATTAATTTTTACAAAGAGAAATAAACTAAATTACACAGAAAAACTAATGCTGTGTGAAATTTCACAGCAGTAGGCTTTCAACTTCTAGAGAAACTGAAAGTTCCCTCTTTTTAGGATCTGCTTTACCTGTACAGCTGTCACCAGGCACCTCCATTATCTGGAAATTGAGTTAACTGTCCTTGGTGCAATCCCAGCAGTTAAAGTCTTAAAGGAATGTTATTGCTACTTTCACACTTGTATAATTGCCAGGAGGAACACACAATAGTCATGTTGTTCTTTTTTGTAAAGAATACGAATCCTTCAGAATTCTAGGAATTTAAAGTAGTGTTGAAGATGCAATCTGTGTTCAGTGACTCCCCCTCCCACCCCCCCAAAATGCAAATAATTACTGCAGGTTAAATAGATCTAGGACTTTTATTTTTATGTTACTATGAGCTCTGTCTCTAATTCTATTAGTGTTTTGTTTATAGGATTGTGGACAACATGCCTGTAACTTGGTGCTATGATGTTGACAACAACCAGAAGTTTTGCAATCCTGGATTTCCTATTGGCTGTTTTACTACAGAAAAAGGTCATCCAAAGGATGCCTGTGTCATTAATGTAAGTTTAAAGTATTTTTTACTAATGTGTCAATTTCTGTATTGAGTGATTATCTATATGCACGTTCCATTAATGGTGAATGTGCATCCCACATGCTCGTTTTCTGAATCCTTTGGTCAACAGGGTCCATATGGTATGTATCCACCCTCAGAGTCCTTGTGCTCTGTACAGAGGACATAAAAGGACAGAGCAGCTCAACTGCTGCTCAGTTTTTATCACTGCCTCTTGGCTTTGAGAGAGAGAGAGAGGCTTGCTGTCTGTGCTTTCACTGCTAGCAATCTCTTGTTCTTACCACTTCTTTTAACTAGTTGACATTTCCTTTAAATTTTCAAACTGTTCTGATTTGCCCAAATTAGACTTCAGGCTCCAGGGTGGCCTCTACTTTTGTCCTCCAGATTTAAATATTGACCCTTGTGTGAGGAAGCTGTGCCTGTGAATGATCACTTCGAATGACAAGACTGCCTGGGGGAGTCTCACATTTTGGAAAAATGTGACCTCTGCAAGTCTCTCACTTCCAGAACCCAAAAAGACAGTGACTGCAGTTATTCCTCATGAACCAGTCCATGAAATCAGCATCTGACCCAGCTTCTCTGGGTCCCCCTGAACATGGCCCCAAAAGGTGCAAGCACTGGTTCAGTGACTCATAGAGCCTCCTCTTCAATCCTGGCACTGAGATGGACCAAACCCATCAAGAGACCATCATCTGAGAAGGTACAGGGAGTGAGGAATTGCAGTGGTAGATCATCTACCACTAAAAATCTCACCTCCAGCACCACTTTTCCTCTGAGATTTCACAGCCCTATGTAGTTCCTGCCACAGCTCACTACCTCACTTCTGTGCCTCCTCAGTCAGGAACTCGACACCTTCAACTTCCTGCTCTGCAGCCTCTGGTATCACAGGCCGTGGCACTGTCCTCCAGTCTGGTGCTTGAATTGTCACCATTGCTTACTGAGGTTTTGGCACTGTTTTTGCTATCCATTTCACAACGCCAGCTGGGACCGATGACATTCAGGGCACTGATCGACTTAATGGTTTTGCAGGAGCTGGTATCGCCTTTGATAGTCACCTCCATTTCCCTAGCTATAGTGGAACTTTCCTTTAGCATGCATCATATACTTCTGTAACCTTGCTGGTTCCACCGACATCTAATACACCACCTAATGCAAAGTCTAATGCTCCTTTAATTCAGCCTCATCATTAGCATGAAATAGTAGCGGGGATTCAGAGCACCAACATACATACTCCCCAGAACATTTGCACCACCTGCTTCAACCTCATAAGGAGACTGAGCCTCATTCTAAAACAGTTATTGGGATGTTTGCCAGACAGGACACACGCTTCGCTGACTTTATGGCCCTCGGGACCATATTTATCCATACAGATGTGGCCATAATGTGGACCATGGTCCACTCAAAGTAGAGTCAACTACCAGGATAAATCTCACCATCTTAAAGTGCCTTTCCTGATGGCCTCAGCTACCCAGGCTGTCCCCAAACCTCCACAATAGCACAAGGATAAACCAGAAGATGTTTCACCTCTGTGGAGACTTTCTTGGGCCTGTGGCACTCTCATCATCCTCACCTGAGGAGGTAGTTATCCTACTGTCCCCTAGGTGGACAACTTTAGAGGTTTCCAAGAGCTCCTCAAAGAATTGTACAGGCCCTGCAGGTTCGAATGGAAGCGGTCCAGGTGTAGACCCACCAATTTGTGGATCTCTTACAATTCACCTCACCAACTACCAGGCCTTAATGGCCAGTTATGACTTTCAGATCGACAAAAACTCATCTTTCACCAACAGTCTTCCACCTTTTATCTCCAAGGACTGATTAATGGCCTAAACTGGCCTCCAGCCTGCACTGGATGTGGCAGACTGTTTATATTTTGATGGTCACAAGGCGATCTCTGTGGCTACAGAGGTCAGGCTTCCTTCAAAATACATTTGATGGTAGAGGGCGTGCCCTTTGAGGGGTGGTAATTATAGTTCAAAAATGGATGAGACCCATTGCACACTGACGGACTCCAGAGCAACTGTCCAATACCTTGGGATCTACATGATAAATCCTAAAAGGAAATGTATCAGTAGTCATATGACCTACATAGGTCAGATCCATCGCTGTTTCTTTGTGAAAGCCCTGCTGAGCTTCAGGGAAAAAAGAGGCAACACTTCCACAGATGGACACAGTCCACTGCTGTTGCTCACTCTTCTCAATTTTCATCAGTCTAGTAGCACTCTTCTAATGGGACCCTGAGGCAGTTCAGACCGTCTCCTGTGACGCCATACCTAACAATCTGTTCCATTTGGGAACTGACGAGCCTCCATCACCATGGGTCAGTTGGTCATAAACATAATAACTTCAGGATATTGCATCCAGTTTCACACAGTGCCTGCAACCAACTGCCTTTTCCCCTCCTCTTCTGGGATCCTTCTCATGAGAATCAACTATGGCAAGCGATCCTTGTTTCTTTTTCTCCAAGCAATAGAGAGTCCCTCCTCTGTATCATAGTAACAGGTTTTAAAGCAAGTACAGTAGAACTCCATTTGTCTGACTTTCCCTTAACCAGCTCTCCACATTTACCGAACAGCTGGGACTCCAGGGCCAGAAGCAGACGATCTTTCCTGTGGCTGCTAGATAGCGCTGCAGCATCGCATTTTCCCATTCTCCAGTTTATATGGAGGTTTGATTATCTGATCTGGCCCTGGCCCTGGTCCTGATCCTAATTAGACTGGAAAATGGGGCTTTACTGTACTTCCATATTCCTAAAAAGAAATGAGGCTGGTGATCCATCCTGAAACTGAGGAAACGTTCATATGCCGTTGAAGTTCAGGATGGTGTGACAAAGTTCCTGCTCTACCTTTGGTGGGTCTTGTGCTTATTGATGGATTTGCTCGCCTTGGAGCTTCACGGCAGCCATCAGCTTGGCCATTTTTCTGAACCCACAGTCCAGGTTGACTCCTCCTGTGTCTGACCAGGAGTTGGGAGGATTTGGGGGGAACCCGGGCCCCCCTCTACTCCAGGTTCCAGCCCAGGGCCCTGTGGAATGCAGCTGTCTAGAGTGCCTCCTGGAACAGCTGTGTGACAGCTACAACTCCCTGGGCTATTTCCCCATGGCCTCCTCCCAACACCTTCTTTATCCTCACCATAGGACCTTCCTCCTGGTGTCTGATAATGCTTCTACACCTCAGTTCTCCAACAGTCCGCGTTCTCACTCTCAGCTCCTAGTGCCTCTTGCTCCCAGCTCCTCGCATGCACACCACAAACTGAAGTGAGCTCCTTTTTAAAACCCAGGTGCCCTGATTAGCCTACCTTAATTGATTCTAGCACCTTCTTGATTGGCTGCAGGTGTTCTAATCAGCCTATCTTAATTGTCTTCAGAAGGTTCCTGATTGTTCTGGAACCTTCCCTGTTACCTTACCCAGGGAAAAGGGACCTACTTAGCCTGGGGCTAATATATCTGCCTTCTATTACTCTCCTATAAGCCCTCTGGCCCGACCCTGTCACAGTGGTCACCCTCACCTTAATTCCCTTTCTAAATTCAAGGTACTGGATTGCATCTCTCGCCCTGAAGATGCATACTTCAACATATATTGATGATCCCATCCTGCAGGAAGTACCTTAGGCTCATGGTAGGCCTGACCATTACCCTGAAGAGTAGAGCCCAATACACTACTGAGGATATTCATTAACATGCATGTAGTAGTGGTAGAACTCTTAAGGAAATCTTGGTGTGTACCCTGGAATGGAAAGTTAACTGGTACAGAGGAAATATTGTCCGCTCTCAAAATCTGTTCATCACATGCTTGATCTGCTCCCTAAGCCTGAAAGTCACTAGGCAGAAATCCAACTTGACTTCTGTCCATAGACTCAAATTGATTGGAATGGTTCTGCACTCCACCAAGTCTGTGGCTTATCTTCTCTAGGATAGTTTTGAGAGTTCTATAGCTCTTATTATGCAGTTGGAGTCAAGTCTAAGCATCACGGTAAGGACTTTTCTTGCTCTGCAAGGATGTGAGGCTTCATGCACCTTTATCATGCCTTGTGCCAGACTACACCTTCAGTGCATACAAGACTGGCTAAGGCTGGTGTACACCCTGATTTAAGCATCATGTGGACGTGCCCTTCTGGATGCCTCCATTAGTACTGTTACCTCTGAAATGGTGGAAGGACTCTTCAGACATCTAAAGCGATGTGCAAAAGGAACTCCTGCTGTCTAAAACTGTAGTGACAGATGTGTTGTTCTTGGGGTGGGGAGCTCACATGCAAGATCTTCAGGTGAAAAGCCTTTAGACAACATGAGAAGTATGGATGCATATCAATCTCCCAGAATGCAGAGCTGTGTGCAAAGCTTACGAGTCCTTACTGCATTGCCTCAAGGAACAGATGATCCAAATCAGCAATACAATTGCCATGTTCTATATCAACAAACAACGTGGGGTAGAAGTCTTCTCCCTTATGCCAGAGGAGGCATGAGCCTAGGTCTCTCTCAGATAACATTTTAATCTTGTGGACAAAGGCCTGGTGCATGCCTATGCTGTGGTTCCATTGCTGCCCAGGGTGCTCTCCAAGATCAGGAAGGACTTGGACAAGATGATTTTGGTTGAAATTTAGAGGCAAATCTTAATTTTTTTTTTCCCCTCTCCAGAGGAGAAAATGCTAGTAATCTTTCTCTTCACCATTCTTTCTTCCTTCTGAATCTGTGTTAGGGAACCACTTGCAGTCTCCCATAAAAGAAACATGTTTGTAATTTCACTTAAAGGACACCGTCAACTTAAATTGCACTTGTCTAAGCGTTGTTTAGGGCAATCTAAAGAGAACTCTTAAGACTACTGTAATTGAATTATAGAAAAGAGCTCTCAATTTGTTTGTATTTTATTTTATAGTGCATTCTACTGTTTTCTCAGTATAGTTAGCCCCTTTTTTGGTATATGGGGGTCTTTTTTAAAAAAGGGGGGGAGAGACATTAGATTTGGAAAATGTGACTGCAAAAATTAGTACCTGGTATGACTTCTAACTCTCTGTAACTGACTAATTTTCAAGTTGATGTGTGTCCCTTCAGCAGTAATAGTCACTGGGGTTACATTCAATATTTTTTTGAGTGCTGGCTGCGATGCATCCTTTGGCATCAGTGGATTTGCATATCTGAGCATGTTCCTGTCAACAGATGACAGTTAACTACATCCTCTATTTTGGAAAAATGTTTTGGGGCTTCTAGTGTTTATTCCACCACATTTGTGCTCTCACAAACTGACCATTTTGGGGTGCAGTTTTTCAGACTGTTGAGAGATTGTCACTGCCTGCCCTGTAACACTGGGTGCTTTAAATGCTCTGCTGCTGTTGCTGACAGCCCAGACACCAACAGCCAGCAGACAAGCATGTGGTTTCCCGAGCGTGTCTGTGCTATTCAGCCCTTGCTCTGCACTCTGACCCCAACAGCCTACCTACAACACAGTAACCCCACGCTAGTCTACTCCAGACTTGGTTACTATTTACAGGGTGACCCAACTCTCTTAGTTCTGAATTTTCCCAAAACCGTCTGCTCTGAAGTGTCCAGGCCTCTCCTGGAACACTCAGATGTAATAAGTTTCATTAGAGTACATTGGGATGTTCAGACCAGCTGAAACTCACAGCTACGTATCAGGGTGTTCCTTGCCATTGGGCACTGGAGTACTCGTAGGGTCTCTTACACTTCCATGGAACTGTAAAGACTCTCTGCTGCCTCCCATCCATCAGTTTAGTGATGTCATACTTAACTAAATATTGAGAGACTTTCAATGTCTGATAAATGACTCCTCTCTATAGCTGGGTATCAGCAAGTCCAAAAGAGAATTTTAAAGACCATCAGTTTCAGCTTTTGCTTCAGTATAATCAATTTATTACATTTTTATTTCACTTCAGTATTAAAGAAATTGTTATGAATAAGGCTTTCTACTTCATAGCCAGCCCACTTCTTGAATGAAATAAAAATATTATTCTTTAAAGCTGCCATAGTGCCTGGATTTTAAAATTCTGCAGTGTAGACCTCTCCTAAGCCCCGGTAACTGGTCTCTGAATGAGTCTGGCCTGACACTGTCTCTCAAAGGGTGAAAAATCTCTGAAAGCTAGGGGAGTCCCAGTCTCTTGCCTGGAGAGTGGAGATCCAAGAGTAGGAATCCAGTCAGAGAAGCAGAACTACAGGAGGATATAAGTATCCCTTTCTGACTTGCGTTCTTTTCCAATAGCACACAAATAGCTATGATATCACCACAGTGGTATTATTGGGTCAGTCAAACAGGAGAAATGGGATGCCTGGATAATAGAGTTAAAACACAAATGTTTTCAAAATATGAGTACTACAGAGAAAATAGAGCTGTTTAAATTTGTATGTATTAACACACCACTTCTTGATGATCTTTGAAATTGACAACTATGAACAGCAGTAAAACCTGATATTAACTAAATAAGTTTTTGATCCTGTTGAAACACCACTAGCAGTTGGAGGCAGCTGTATACTGTCATATGAGCTCTGAGAGCAAACAGCTCTTTGAAAGAGACATTTTGAAACCAACTGAAAATGGTCCATTCAAGGTTTCTCTCTAACAGTTGAACCAGGCATGGCATTCAGTCCTGTCATAATCTGTGGGAGGGATGCGCAACTGATGTTGATTTGAGGTGGTGTTTGTGAAGCATTTGTTTAAAAATATTTTGGTTGTGGGTTCTCAATTGCTGTCACAGGAGTTTATTTAGTTTCTTTGTTCCTGTATATAACCTCTTTGTAAAATTGGTCCACTTGGAAGTCCCCAATAGTCCAATATTTTTCTTCAGTTAAGATTCATTTGGGAATGGTGATCTGGATACTTCGTGTAAAGCTCACGTACTCTTGAAGTGCTCTGTGCAGTTCTTTAAGCTTTACTTCAGTACCTCCATTAAAAAGATAACACAGGAAAAAGTGCTTGCTTATGTATTCCCACAACCCTCAATATATCTTGTAAGAGAATTTGGGGACTTTTAACTTTGGCAGTATATCCCTTTAAAAAATAGTGAATACAATTCTGTATGAAATTCAGTTTTGAGCTTCTGTTTTTTAAATTGTAGAATAGTCATATATCTTTTGTTTCTTGTATTTTGGTCCACAGGCAGAGTTTCGTGAAGAAGATACCTTTTACATATTTAACCATGTAGATATTAAGATATTCTACCATGTTGTAGAAAAGGAGGGGGTAGGAGCAAGACTAGTAGCTGCTAAACTTGAACCGAAAAGGTGAGTGCATTTAAAATGGATTTTAAAAATTACTTGTTAAACAAATGATTTAGGGCTTATAACAAGAACTAAGTCAGTGCTCTAGTCCAGTTTGTGTTTAAAACTGGGCTTGTTAAACTTTGAAATCCATAGCAAATCCTGAGTATCAACCACAGGAAACTTATTCCACATCGTGGACCTGTTATAGGTGCAGGACGTGTGTGTGTGTGTGTGTGTGTATATAATATATATATATAT
The DNA here is from genome assembly GCF_965140285.1 of Lepidochelys kempii. Classification (NCBI taxonomy): domain Eukaryota; kingdom Metazoa; phylum Chordata; order Testudines; family Cheloniidae; genus Lepidochelys; species Lepidochelys kempii. The sequence goes on from NC_136380.1 coordinate 100,606,509, forward strand.
ATATATCGTTCAAATTGGCTTTCCTGGTAACCAAGGTGACCTGACCTAATGTGTTTTAACTGATTTAGTGTCATTCTACTGACAAGGAACCTTAATCTGCTATTTCTGTCTCCAGTGTATTGAAGATATCTGATGGTAGTGGTATACTCCCAGTGTGGGATTCTCCATCTGCCAGTTGGGGGGGTGGGGGGAGGAACAAGGTTGCATTTTATTGTATGATTGAACACATTACCCCTGCCCTGGATGCTGGTGAATCAGTATAGTTCAACTTTTGACGTCATAAGTGTTAGATATTCTAATATAGTGGTGCCTCCTCTAAACTAGTTTAAATTTCCTGTTTTCTATGAACAGCAGTATGAAGAAGCATGTATTTCAATTCTGTGACCCTCTGACAACTTAGTGTTCTCTTCTCCTTCTTCCCGTGGTGTATTTTTGTTGCTTTCCTTTTCCCTGTTAATATAATGGAGCTTGCTGCCTTGTAGGTCAAATCCTAAAAAATTTTTTTTTTGTTTTTGTTTTTTGTTCTGGGCCACCTAGCTGTTTTGACAGCAAAGTTAGGAAGTCCTATCTTGTACAACATAACTAAGTGACCTTTCCTTTCTATTTTCTATTCAGAAAAATAAAATGTTTTGTAAACCTTACTCTTTCACAGAGTGTAGGTTAAAGAAATGATAGCTTGTAGTCTTAAAACTTTTGAATCAATTTAACAAAACAGTTTTTAGGTAGTAAAAAGTACCACACTTGTGTATGTATGTACTTGCTCCTTGCATCTTCTGTAACTTACTTTTTTTTAATTTGGTTTAAAATCTGATTCAAAAGAAGAATCCTAAATGAGGTTGATAATTGAATGTCTTTAAAAATACAAAATATGTAACGTTAAATGAATGTTCTTGTAAGACTGTTGCTAATTAGATTAAATTTATAAGAAGTATAAATATCTGTGTATATTTTTCTTCCCACAGCTTCAAACATACACATATAGATAACCCTGACTGCTCAGGACCACCTATGGGTATAAGTAACAAGGCTAATGGGGAGATCAAAATTGCTTACACATACTCAGTTAGCTTTCAGGTGAGTGTTTGTTTTCTGTTTTGGAGACCTCACTCAGATTGCTTACAATGATATTTTAGGAGCTCTAAAAGATGAGTGTCTAAAATTACTGCAAAATATTATCAGGCTCTTTTTAATAGCATGGTTCAAAAATAAAACTCCTTTCAGATTAGGATCTTGTGATCTTTCATTGAGATTTTCGTAGCTGACATGGGGATTTAGCTACCCAACTCCCATTAATTTAAATGGGGATTGAGAACTAAAAGTGTGGCAGATATGTCAGGGCTGATGGTTCTCTTCTCCAGCTAGCTCTTAGGGCAGGTCTATACTACGGGGTTAAGTCGACCTAAGTTACGCAACTCCAGTGACATGAATAATGTAGCTGAAGTCGACGTAGCTTCGGTCAACTTACTGCAGTGTCTATGCTGCGCTGGGTTGACGGGAGAGCGATCGGCGGTCGATTTTTAGCAGTTCTTCACTAGACCCGCTGAATTGACCCCCGGTGGATCGATCGCCGCAGCGTTGATTCACGGTAAGTGTAGACAAGCCCTTAGTTTTCTTTCCTCCCATGCCTTTTCTCACGTGTATAACTACAAAGAATCAGGCAACTATTTTGTGTTACCTCTGCTCTCCTTTTGAGAGCGCAAGTCCAGCCACAGGAATGTCCTTAATGGGGGCAGGGTGATGGCACAAGACATGGCTTTTGATGTAACCTATTGAAGGAAGATTCCTCAAAGTATTGGAATGTAAAGGATTTCTAAGGTCCCTCTCACTGTGGTGTGTAAGAGCTAATAAAATAGAGAGGGGTTGCTGGGAAGACTGGAGATCATCCTTATCTTCACATATTAATCACCTTAAGTAGGCACTTGTCAAGTTTCATTTTTCTAGCCTTAAATTCCTCTGTTTGGACTCTTCCCAAATGCATACACCTTTATGTATTCAAATGAGCAACTATCACTGTCATGCTGTGGATATCTATTTTAGAATCTTGGAAAAAATAAGAGGAAAATTTTAATTTTTGTATTTTCCGCTATTAATTTTTTAAAAACTAGCTATACCAAATTTATTCTAAGAGCAGCATAATACCTTGGTATATTACACCATTGCCTGATTGAACAAATGTGCTTGAATAAATTCCTTTAAAATTTACACAGCTTGTTGCAGGGTTTAGTTCCAATATAGTAAAATGAAGCTGTATATGAAAGTGAGTCCTTATTCTTTAAAATTTAGTTAAAACATGTGTTCTGTACCCATTACACACACCATTTTCCACGAACTTCATGGAGATACATATATAATTAATATATATTAATAGTCTAATAATAATGTAGAAATACATGCTCTGTTAAATGGCCACGTTGGAAATAAAACCCACAAGAACTCTGAAGATGAGGATGAACACTTGGCTTGTAAGAGTACAATATAAACAAAAGTATTGGATCACTCTCACCATATATGTAAACATTCTGATGTTCAGTTGGTACAGACTGTAAATGGACATTCAGACTGAACTTGAAGTAAATTTTATGCTTATTGAAAAAAGCTGAAAAACATATTTTTTCCTCTGTTCCTAAGGGTTTTAAACATTTGGCCAGGAATGCTTGATCAGAGCTAAAATTTAACATATAAAATTGTCAATGAGGCATTCTCAGACTTTTGCTGTTAGTATGGCTTCCCTTTTTTTTGTGTGGTTTTTTTTTAAACAAAGGGGTTTTTGTAGTGTCAAGAGGCACATGTTTTGAACTCATTACAAATGGATAGTTTTAAGTTTTGTAGGATTAGTCCATAATACTGTTTCTAAAATGTTCAGTTCATTGTTGAAAAGCTAACTGAGATGCTAATTACTTTTGAAATTTGTAAGTGAGACAGGTAGATGTATCTGGTGTATTTTTAAATACATACCATGGATTAAATAAGATTGGTCCCAAGACCGATCCCTGAGGAACACCACTACTAACCCGCTTCCAGCCTGACAGTTCACCTTTCAGTATGACCAGTTACAGTATAACCAGTTCCTTATCCACTTTTCAGTTCTCCTATTAATCCCCATCTTATCCAGTTAAACTAAAATTTCCCATGTGGAACTGTATCAAATGCCTTACTGAAATCCAGGTAGATTAGATCTACTGCATTTCCTTTGTCTAAAAAAAAAAAATGTTATCTTCTCATAGTAGGAGATCAGGTTGGTCTGGCATGATCTATCTTTTGTAAAACCATGTTGTACTTTATTCCAGTTACCATTCATTTCTGTGTCCTGTGATAGGGTCAGGCCAGATGGCTACAGAAGGCAGATACATTAGTCCCAGATTAAGTAGATCCCTGTTCCCAGGATAAGGTAACAGGGGCAGTTCCAGAACAAGGAGGAACTTGCTGGAACCAGTGAAGGCAGGCAGGCTAATTAGGACATCTGGAGCTAATTAAGAAGAAGCTGCTAGAATTGATTAGGACCGGCTGGCTAATCAGGGCACCTGGGTTTAAAAAGGACCTCCCTTCAGTTAGGGAGAGGCACGTAAGGAGCTGGGAGTCAGAGGATGTGCTGCTGGAGGGCTGAGGAGTACAAGCGTTATCAGACACCAGGAGGAAGGTCCTGTGGTGAGGATAAAAAAGGTGTTGGGAGGAGGAAGGGAAGTAGCTTAGGGAGTTAAAGCTGTTACGTAACTGTTACAAGAGGCACTCTAGACAGCTACAATCCACAGGGCCCTAGGCTGGAACCGGGAATACAGGGCAGGCCCAGGTTCCCCCCAAACCTCCCAGACACAAGAGGAGTTGACCTGGACTTTGGGTTCCACCAGAGGGGAAGGTCTCTGGGCTGTTCCCTGACCCACATGGTGGATCAGCAGAGACTGTGGGGGTTGTTCGTCTCCTTTTCCCCATGCTGGCCAGTGATGAGGTTGTCTGAGCGAACGGCAGATTTAGCCACAAAAGCAGCCAAACTGAGGGCTGCTGTGAATCTCTGAGGTGAGCAAATTCACCAGTAAGCACAGGACCCACCAAGATAGAGGAGGAACTTTGTCACAATCCTTAACAACTTTTTCTTTCAAAATTTGTTCGAAGACTTTGCATGCAATTGAGGTCAAACTAACTGCCCTGTAGTTTCCTGGGTCACTTTTTTCCCTTTCTTAAAAATAGGAACTATATTAGCAATTCTCCATTCATAGGGTATGACCCCCAAGTGTATAGATTCATTAAAAGTCCTTCCTAGGGTTTGCAATTTCATGTGCCAGTTCCTTTAATATTATTAATGGAGATTATCCAAGCCCCCTGAGTTAGTCCCATTAAGATGTTTGAGCTTGACTTCCACCTCAGATGTGATGATTTCTATATCCATATCCTCATTCCCATTAGCCACTCTGTCACTACCTTCAAGATCTTAATTAATCTTACTGAAAACTGAGGCAAAGTATTTGTTTACGTGTTAGGCCATGCCCAGATTATCTTTAATCTCTACCCTGTCTTCAGTGGTTAGCAGTTCCACTTCTTGTTTTCTTTTTATTTATATGCTATGGAACCTTTTACTATTGGTTTTAATTGCCTTTGCAAGGTCCAACTCTGCTTGGCGTTTGATCATCATAATCTTGCCTTCATTCTTCCTCTCTAGGAACAGGCAGAATCCCACTGAAATCACTTGAGCCTCCATTTCCTTAAGTGTTTTCCACAGCTTCCCTTGATACGTTCCAGAGAGAATTTAGCTGTATCATTTGTTCCCACAATGAAGGATAATCAGTGGATTCTTTCCTGCTCCCATTAGGATCCTCTTCAGCCTCAGGTCCACATCCTGTATCTTAGCCCTGGTCTACACTAGGACTTTAGGTCGAATTTAGCAGCCTTAAATCGATGTAAACCTGCACCTGTCCACACAATGAAGCCCTTTATTTAGACTTAAAGGGCTCTTAAAATCGATTTCCTTACTCCACCCCTCACAAGTGGATTAGCGCTTAAATCGACGTTGCCGGCTCGAATTTGGGGTACTGTGGACAAAATTCGATGGTATTGGCCTCCAGGAGCTATCCCAGAGTGCTCCATTGTGACCGCTCTGGACAGCACTCTCAACTCAGATGCACTGGCCAGGTAGACAGGAAAAGAACCACGAACTTTTGAATCTCATTTCCTGTTTGGCCAGCGTGGCAAGCTGCAGGTGACCATGCAGAGCTCATCAGCACAGGTGACCATGATGGAGTCCCAGAATTGCAAAAGAGCTCCAGCATGGACCGAACGGGAGGTACAGGATCTGATCGCTGTTTGGGGAGAGGAATCCGTGCTATCAGAACTCCGTTACAGTTTTCGAAATGCCAAAACCTTTGTGAAAATCTCCCAGGGCATGAAGGACAGAGGCCATAACAGGGACCCGAAGCAGTGCCGCGTGAAACTGAAGGAGCTGAGGCAAGCCTACCAGAAAACCAGAGAGGCGAACAGCCGCTCTGGGTCAGAGCCCCAAACATGCCGCTTCTATGATGAGCTGCATGCCATTTTAGGGGGTTCAGCCACCACTACCCCAGCCGTGTTGTTTGACTCCTTCAATGGAGATGGAGGCAATACGGAAGCAGGTTTTGGGGACGAAGAAGATGATGAGGAGGAGGAGGTTGTAGACAGCTCACAGCAAGCAAGCGGAGAAACCGGTTTTCCCGACAGCCAGGAACTGTTTCTCACCCTAGACCTGGAGCCAGTACCCCCCGAACCCACCCAAGGCTGCCTCCTGGACCCAGCAGGCGGAGAAGGGACCTCTGGTGAGTGTACCTTTTAAAATACTATACATGGTTTAAAAGCAAGCATGTGAAAGGATTACTTTGCCCTGGCATTTGCGGTTCTCCTAGATGTAGTCCTAAAGCCTTTGCAAAAGGTTTCTGGGGAGGGCAGCCTTATTGGTTGAAATAGAGTGCTTTTCTTCAGGGGACACTCAGAGGAGCCCATTCCTGCTGGGCTGTTTGCCTGTGGCTAAACAGAAATGTTCCCTGCTGTTAGCCACAGGGAGGGGGGAAGGTTGAGGGGGTAGTCACGCGGTGGGAGGAGGCAAAATGCGACCTTGTAACGAAAGCACATGTGCTATGTATGTAATGTTAACAGCAAGGTTTACCCTGAAAGAGTGTAGCGACTGTTGTATAAAATGTGTCTTTTTAAATACCGCTGTCCCTTTTTTTTTCTCCACCAGCTGCATGTGTTTCAATGATCACAGGATCTTCTCCTTCCCAGAGGCTAGTGAAGCTTAGAAAGAAAAAAAAACGCACTCGCGATGAAATGTTCTCCGAGCTCATGCTGTCCTCCCACACTGACAGAGCACAGACGAATGCGTGGAGGCAAATAATGTCAGAGTGCAGGAAAGCACAAAATGACTGGGAGGAGAGGTGGCGGGCTGAAGAGAGTAAGTGGCGGGCTGAAGACAGGGCTGAAGCTCAAATGTGGCGGCAGCGTGATGAGAGGAGGCAGGACTCAATGCTGAGGCTGCTGCAGGACCAAACCGGTATGCTCCAGTGTATGGTTGAGCTGCAGCAAAGGCAGCTGGAGCACAGACTGCCACTGCTGCCCCTCTGTAACCAACCGCCCTCCTCCCCAAGTTCCATAGCCTCCACACCCAGATGCCCAAGAACGCGGTGGGGGGGGGCCTTTTTTGGGATTGCCCAAAAAAAAGAAGGCTGTCATTAAATAAATTTTAAAGTTGTAAACTTTTAAAGTGCTGTGTGGCATTTTCCTTCCCTCCTCCACCACCCCTCCTGGGCTACCTTGGTAGTCATCCCCCTATTTGTGTGATGAATGAATAAAGAATGCATGAATGTGAAGCAACAATGACTTTATTGCCTCTGCAAGTGGTGATTGAAGGGAGGAGGGGCGGGTGGTTAGCTTACAGGGAAGTAGAGTGAACCAAGGGGCGGGGGGTTTCATCAAGGAGAAACAAACAGAACTTTCGCACCGTAGCCTGGCCAGTCATGAAACTGGTTTTCAAAGCTTCTCTGATGCGTACCACGCCCTCCTGTGCTGTTCTAACCGCCCTGGTGTCTGGCTGCGCGTAACCAGCAGCCAGGCGATTTGCCTCAACCTCCCACCCCGCCATAAACGTCTCCCCCTTACTCTCACAGATATTGTGGAGCACACAGCAAGCAGTAATAACAGTGGGAATATTGGTTTCACTGAGGTCTAAGCGAGTCAGTAAACTGCGCCAGCGCGCCTTTAAACGTCCAAATGCACATTCTACCACCATTCTGCACTTGCTCAGCCTGTAGTTGAACAGTTCCTGACTACTGTCCAGGCTGCCTGTGTACGGCTTCATGAGCCATGGCATTAAGGGGTAGGCTGGGTCCCCAAGGATACATATAGGCATTTCAACATCCCCAACAGTTATTTTCTGGTCTGGGAATAAAGTCCCTTCCTGCAGCTTTTGAAACAGACCAGAGTTCCTGAAGATGCGAGCATCATGCACCTTTCCCAGCCATCCCACGTTGATGTTGGTGAAACGTCCCTTGTGATCCACCAGAGCTTGCAGCACTATTGAAAAGTACCCCTTGCGGTTTATGTACTCGGCGGCTTGGTGCTCCGGTGCCAAGATAGGGATATGGGTTCCGTCTATAGCCCCACCACAGTTAGGGAATCCCATTGCAGCAAAGCCATCCACTATGACCTGCACATTTCCCAGGGTCACTACCCTTGATATCAGCAGATCTTTGATTGCGTGGGCTACTTGCATCACAGCAGCCCCCACAGTAGATTTGCCCACTCCAAATTGATTCCCAGCTGACGGGTAGCTGTCGGGCGTTGCAAGCTTCCACAGGGCTATCGCCACTCGCTTCTCAACTGTGAGGGCTGCTCTCATCTTGGTATTCATGCGCTTCAGGGCAGGGGAAAGCAAGTCACAAAGTTCCATGAAAGTGCCCTTACGCATGCGAAAGTTTCGCAGCCACTGGGAATCGTCCCAGACCTGCAACAGTATGCGGTCCCACCAGTCTGTGCTTGTTTCCCGAGCCCAGAATCGGCGTTCCACAGCATGAACCTGCCCCATTAGCACCATGATGCATGCATTGGCAGGGCCCATGCTTTCAGAGAAATCTGTGTCCATGTCCTGATCACTCACGTGACCGCGCTGACGTCGCCTCCTCGCCCAGTATCGCTTTGCCAGGTTCTGGTGCTGCATATACTGCTGGATAATGCGTGTTGTGTTTAATGTGCTCCTAATTGCCAAAGTGAGCTGAGCGGCCTCCATGCTTGCCTTGGTATGGCGTCCGCACAGAAAAAAGGCGCGGAACGATTGTCTGCTGTTGCTCTGACGGAGGGAGGGGCGACTGACGACACGGCTTACAGGGTTGGCTTCAGGGAGCTAAAATCAACAAAGGGGGTGCCTGTACATCAAGGAGTATTTCAGGCAGGACTTCACGGAGGGTTCCAATAAGAAATGGTGCACCTCAGTTATTGTCCTTATTGGAACAAGAAGGTTAGCCTGGCCTCTGATTGATACATGGCTAGATTTACCTCGCTGCACCTTCTCTGTGAGTGACTGCAGTGTGATCTAGAAGAATGAGTCCCCTAGACAGGGGGGGGGGGGGAAGCAAATGAGTACAAAACAAATCTGGTCTATTTCTTCTTTTGATCCACTTCATCTGTCTTTTACATCTTTGGCTGGCAGCAGACGGTGCAGAAGGACTGCATGCCATCCACATCTCATGGCTGCTCGGCAGAAGATGGTACAGTACGACTGCTAGCAGTCCGTATCGCCTGTCCGCTCACCATAAGACGGTTCAATAGGACTGACTGCAGGACTAAAGAGAATGACCTGGTCAAGTCGCTCCAAATTTAGTCCCTGCGCCCATGTCTGCCCAGGCGCTCCTGATCGACCTCTCAGAGGCGACCAGGAGCACCTCGGACATGACGATGACGGCTACCAGTCGTACTGTACCGTCTGCTGCCACAAGGCAAGGTGTTGCTGCTACTGTGTAGCAATGCCGTACCGCGTCTGCCAGCACCCAGGAGACATAGGGTGACGGTTACCTGAGCGGGCTCCATGCTTGCAGTGGTATGGCGTCTGCACAGGTAACTCAGGGAAAAAAGGCGCGAAATGATTGTCTGCCCTTGCTTTCAGGGAGGGAGGGAGGGAATGGGGGCCTGACGATATGTACCCAGAACCACCCGTGACAATGTTTTAGCCCCATCAGGCATTGGGATCTCAACCCAGAATTCCAATGGGCAGGGGAGACTGCGGGAACTGTGGGATAGCTACCCACAGTGCAACGCTCCGGAAGTCGACTCTAGCCTCGGTACTGTGGAAGCGCTCTGCCGAGTTAATGTACTTAATGCACTTAGAGCATTTTCTGTGGGGACACACACACTCGAATATATAAAACCGATTTCTAAAAAACCGACTTCTATAAATTCGACCTTATTCCGTAGTGTAGACATACCCTTAGCTCCTAGCAGATAGCACACCCTTCTGTTCTCCGGATCAGCTCTGGTGACAGGCCTGTCTGTTCTTAGGGAGTCTGCAATCACGTAGACCTGCCTTTTCCTGGTGATGGTGTGATTCTCCGGCCTTCCTCCTGTTCTTTCTGGCTGCAAGTTCTCTTGTCTTTTATTCTTCCCTTGCAATCTTCTGCGAGTCTTCCTGTATCATGCTAGGGCCCTGAACTCTGGGTATCTCCATTGGCTCTTCTTATAGAAATAGCTACTTGTGACGGTTTCCACCCAGCTCCAGGGTGCCACCTGGGGCTGCGGTACCATTGAGCTCGCTTGACCCACCAGCCTGGGCTCCCTTTCACCCTGTAATGCTGTGGCAAGCTGCAGACACGCTCCTGGTCTCGCCTTTCACCAGCATACAGGTAGGGAGACACCCAGCTGCAGAAACACAGAGACTGAAATCAGCTCTACATGGGAAGGCTCAGCTAAGGATTTGCCTAGTACTCAAGTGCACACACCCCTCTAGAGAATAAACCCAAAATTATACCGTCTTGCACTGCACAGAGAACTTTACAGTGCAAGCTCATGAAATTCACCACCTCCCAAAGCGTGGAGGGGAATATACACAGCTTTCTGCCCTAAGTTAGAATTTCCACACCCTAGTTTAACACCAAACAAAAGCAAGTTTATTAACGACAAAAGAGAGATTTTTAAGTGATTATAAGGGATAGCAAACCAATCAAAGATTACACAGCAAATAAAACAAAACAATCTAAAATTAATATACTAAAGAAATTGGTAACAAGTAGCAAATTCACACCCTAAATGATGTTTTAGGCAGATTGCAGAGACTTGCTTGCAGCTTAAAACTCCAGATATTCCTTTCACAGACCAGACACCTTATAGCCTGGGCTCAGCTCTTTCCCCTCCCACCCCCAGCTCAATCTCTTTGTTCCTCAGATGTTTCCAGAAACCTTGTCTCTTGGGGAGGGAGGTAGTGATGAATGAACCACGATGATGTCACTCCCCTGCCTTAAATAGTTCTTCCATATAGCAGGTATCCTTTGTTTCCCAGTTTGATCCTCACCATTGGTCAGTGGAAAAATACTAGTATTATCATGGAGTCCAGGACCAGGTGACTTGGTCACATGACCCTGCATCCATAAGTCAGAGACTGTTTATAGCATCCCCAGGAAGACTTCTCAGTGGGTGATTAGTATCTTCAAAGGCCTATTGTTTTCACGAATGGCTCTTCCTAGTGAGACATCTAGACTGATTGCGTTCTGCCTAGTGGGCTTTCCCCAGTTGTAAACAAATTTGCAATAGATGCCTAGACAATATTACTAACTTCGGATACCAAAATGATATGTGCATACAAATAGGATAATCATATTCAGTAAATCATAACCTTTCCAGTGATATATCAGATGCCTTATTTAGTATAAAATACATCATAATTATGCCATAATCATAACAATATCTTTATACAAATATGGGGACATAATACCACATCACTTCTCTTCTTTGTCCTCCCACCTTCTGTTACTGCCTGCTGTGCCCCTTCTTCATTCTCCAACTCAGTAAACCTGTTCCTGAGCTCTGTTTCTCCTTCACTTTGCTTGGTTCTCATAGTTACATGCTTTCACTAGCAACTTTCCTTACCCAGCAGTCTCCCCTCAGAGTTCTTCAGTCCAGCTTGCATCTGCAAGTCTTGACTTTTTTTTTTCTCTTCAGCCTTCTCCCTCACCTGCTCGAATCCCCTTCAAAACTCAATCACCGGCATCTCTAAAACTCAGGTCTTCTCTTCCATCAGCTCTGTCAGGTGGCACTTCATACAAACAAAGCTTTTTTCAGGTACCTGCTCCAGGATCATGTTCATCCCGCAGCTTCCACGTCTGGTCATCTTCATTTTCTCTTCCATTGCTTGGGTCACTACCACTGCTGCCTCTGTGTCTGTCCTAGCCTTCCCACTTAATGCCCTCTCAAGGGGGAAACAAAGGAAAAAAACCAAACAAAACCCAAGCAACAAAACCTTGAATAGAAAAACAGGTGACTTTGTACTCGGAGCTATAAATTGAAGGTTGTATTGGTTATGGCTTGTTAGATAATTTATATAGCAACCTATGTTTTATATAGTTCTTTTCAAAAAGTGAAACTCTTTGATCCCCTGCGGACCTTATGGTGCTAAACATTCAATCAAAATGTTCAGATGAAGTTTATTAGGAAACACATTTGTTTTCTGTGTACAAACTTACATAATGTTTCATTTTCAGGAAGAAGAAAAGATAAAATGGGCATCCAGATGGGATTACATTTTGGAATCTATGCCACACACCCATATTCAATGGTTTAGGTGAGTAGAAAGTTTTAGCCTTCAAATGCTATATACTGGACCGTTTTTTAGGAGCACTAGATGTTGGGTTTTGACAGAGGATTTTTTTTTCTTTTATGTAGCATCATGAATTCCCTGGTGATTGTCCTTTTCCTATCTGGGATGGTAGCTATGATCATGTTAAGGACACTGCATAAAGACATTGCAAGATATAATCAAATGGATTCCACTGTAAGTCTGGCCTTTCTAAAAATCACTATTCTATGGTGGGGGTAGGATGTAAATTTTTAGAGCTTGACTTTCTTCTATTGAGTGTGTAACTGCTGTGTTAATACCTGTCATTCTTGAATTCATGTGTTAGCTAGTGTTCTTCTAGGATTCTTATGTGTGTATAAGACTTTAAATAACATAGGCTCAGTCTTGAGGAATCATTTGCTGTTATAGCATTTGAGATTGGGGTTGGAACTTCCACTGCTCCAAGATACAATCTTGTAGATGAGAGTTAGGCCCTTCTCTGAGAGACTGCAGCTTGTTTGAGTCATGTTGCCTTCCTTGTAAATCTTATTTCTTCTTCTAGTGCTATTCCCTATGTATATTTCACACATGGGTATGCCTGCATGACATGTGCTGAGTCTGGAAGTTTTTCCAAGTAGTATCTGTTGACCCACACATGCACAGTATCTTTCCTCATGTTTCCAACCGAAAGTATAAGGGACCATGGTGACACCAATCCAGTTACTTCTTACTGCCATGTGACCTGAGTTGGAACCCTGTCCTCATTCACTCTTCTTATCTGTATCCCCTATACAGTGGTGTCAGCAGTGCACCTTTAAGTATGAGCCATGGAGCAGAGCCATCAGCACTGAAGCCCTAGGACTCGGGTTACAGGGCACCCCATGAGAGCAAGGGAGACCCTTGTAGGCATAAGGGCAGATCCCTACAGTGCCAGATTGGGTGAGATGTCGCATATGGATTCCACAGAACTGGTGTCAAAGGTCCCCCGGCTGGAGAGTAAGGCAAAGGAGAAAAGGGATCTCATGATACCAGGGCACAAACAGGTTAATTCCATCCACTAACATGGGCCTGGATGTACCATCAGTACTACCTCAAATATATGGAGACTGGTCAGCTTCAATGGTCACACCGTGTCCCTCCAGTGTCTTGATGGGAACCCTGCAGACTGTGGCCATATGGAGACTTTTCTGGCATCAGAAGAGGTCTTCCTCCCTTTCCCGCAGTCTCCGCTTCTGTAGGGCCCAGTGGTTCTCAGGAAGGTTCCTACCCTGAAAGATGAACCACTGTTGCAGGAGAGGCCCCTTGCCTATCCATCGGGCACGGGCCTCTTGGTACTGACAGTACCACTGTTTCCAAAGACATAATCATCATACTCAGAGGAGTCAGAGGAAATAGCCCCACTGATGTCTACGGTACAGTACAGGGTTGCTGCAGCTGTCTGTCTGGGCTCCCATCTGCCTGGCTGTGACACCACCCCCTCCCCCGTAGTGATGCCTGGTATTGCTTCCTGTGGGGACCACTGTATCCAATGGATCCCTCTTTTGGACATACTGGGCCCCTGGGACCATTATAGCAGGTGCCTGGCATCATTGCAAGAGTCCTACTGCACTTCCTCTTCTTGCCAGCCAGTTCCATTGGTGTACGAGGAGGAAGCTGTTGAGCTGGTAATGCTGGTTCCAGCTGGAGCTGCCTCATCACTGGATAATGCTGTCATTCTCTTGCCATCCCGCCAGCCAAACGAGCACTGGCGCTATCAAGATCTACTCCAGTGGGTGGCTGGTTACCTGCAAATTTCATTGGAGAAGGTACGGGACCCTCAACACCATCTCCAGGACATCTTACAGCCACAGGGATCATACAGGGTGGCCCTTCCCATAAATGAGGCCATACTGGAACTGACCAGAGCAGTTTGGCACACACCCGCATTGTATGTCCCAACCCTGAAGCAAGACGAGGGACTCTATATTTTGTGCTGGCCAAAGGGTCCAGTTTCATCTTCACTCACCCTGTCCCTAATACACTGGTGGTGCAAGCAGCTGTAGAGAGGGCTCAGCAATACCCACAGAAGTTCCAACCAGATAAAGGGTTGGAGAGGCTGGATCTCCTGGACAGGAAGGTCTTCTCCTCCACAGGCCTTTATATAGCAAACTACCAGGTATTTAACTTTAATACCTACACCTGGCTGGTGGAGTTTCAGACAAACTTCCTGGGGAAGATCAGGTCCAGTTCCAGTTCCAGTCCTTGGTGGACGAGAGGAGGCTGGTGGCAAAGGTGGCTCTCCAGGTTGCAGTGGATACTGCGGTGATACTGTATCCCAGTCGTTGGCCACAAAGCTAGTCCTGCTCAGAGATTCTTGGTTCCTCTCTTGGGAAACCCAATGACTGGTCCAAACTACTATTCAGGACCTCTCTTTCAACAAGGCCAATCTGGTCAGTGACCGAATGGATCAGTCTCTGAATTCCCTAAGGACTCGAGATCCACCCTGTGGTTCTTGGGGATCTACACTCCAGCCCAGGGCCGTCCTCAGGATTTATGAGGCCCTATGCAGTATTAAACTGGTATCCCTATGCCCGATGGCAGCCCAGCCTCGCATGTGTGTGTTAGATAAGGGTGGTCTTTTGAAGGATTTATTTAAAAAAATCCTTGCACAGATTTTTAGATGCACAATCTGAGTATTGATCTTTAGCCTTAAATGCTTGGATCTTCAGACAGTTTTTTAGAGATGTACTTTTATAATCTTCAGTAACCTACTGATGACATATTTTTAAAGCAAATTTTAAACTAAGGTCCTGTAGACTAGCATGTTCTGAGTAAATATTACAATAATGCACAACTATTTTTGTCAGTAAAGTCAGAAACTGACAGTATATACTTGGGGGTTAGCAAATGACTGTTAAATGGTTTCATTACCACTTGAATGGCTCTTCAACAGTTTGTGTTGTGCTAATAGGTCTGGTAGGCTGGAAGGCTTTTTCACTTTTAAGTTCTAAATCCCCTCAGAGGAAGGCTCACCAGACTGCAGCAGCCAGCTGTGGTGGGAGCCTGCAGGAAGGGTCAGAACAGGGATAGGAAGAGGCAAGAGGGTGGACACTAAGACCCAAGGGTGCCCCAAATTTTTGGGTGCCCTACACAGTCGTGTATGCGTAAGGATGGCCCTGCTCTGGCCCCCCCAGAGAAAACAACATAAAAAACCAGCTGTTCAGACCGTGGTCATCTTCCTCCTTATCCCTCCTACTACCAAAGTCCACTGGAACCTCCTTGCAGGTGACCAGGATCCCAGAGAGCCTGTTTCCCAGCTCCAACCGCAACCATATCTTCCATGCACTCACAGCCACTGGCCGAAAGCCACTTTTCACATATAGTCAGAGACCCAGGCACCATCACCAATGCCATCTACTTTGCCACACATTATCTTTGGCGACCGCTTCACCACCTTTGCTCACAGTTGGAGCAGGATCACCATGGACAGTTGGATTCTGGAGATTATCTATCACAGATGCTCCATAGAGTTCCTTTCCTCCTCACAATCCTTCCTCCCTTCCCCAGGAACCCTTCCAACCCATTGATTCTTCAACAGAAGCAGACTCCCTACTCCTCGGAGGTGTGATAGACTCCTGCCTCAATAACAGGGAGGAGGGTTCTACTCCCCATATTTCCTCATCTTAGGGGAGAGGCCTATCTTGGACCTTTGACAGCTCAATATTTTCATCAGGAAGCTGAAATTCAGGATAATTTACAGTGGCATCCATATTCCCCTTCCTTCAGAAGGGAGTGTGGTATGCATCTTTCATGTCTAGAACTGCAAATTTTCCATGTAGACATTCAGCCATCACGAGGAAGTTCCTATGGTTCAGAATTGGACAGCAGCACTACCAGTTTCGTGTCCTCCCCTTTGGTATTGCAACAGCACTAAGGACTGTCATAAATCTGTTTGTGGTAATAGTGACCCAGATGCGATGTAAGGGACATACAGTGTTCCCATACTGGATGACTGGCTTCTGGTAGGACAATCCCAACAAGAAGTTGTCTTCACAATAGTCTCTTCAGTGCCTCCTTTGGCTACTTAGGTGTTTGCATAAATGAAGAAAAGTCCATTTTGTTGTCCATACAGACAACTACATTTCATGGGAGTAAGGCTTGACTCTGTGGACAGATTTTATACTATGGGCATCCTGATCGCTTTCATTACCTGTAAGCCCCGCACTGTGGTGTGTCAATTCCTTTCCCTCTGGGGCCATATGGCCGCATGCACCTATGTGTCACCTTTCTCCAAGCTTCAGCTGCGATGCCTACAGTTCAGGCTCCATTTGACTTACGGGCCAACCAGTGACTTCGATTCCAGAATCACCATTCTCTTAAGAATTCTCACTTCTCTTGCTTGGTAGTCCAACTTGACCCAGGTCATGGTGAGGACCCCATTCAGCCCTTCCATACCGAGGGCCACTTCAGTGACAGATGCCCCCCTTACAGTATGTGGTGCCCACTTGGACCGCCACAGAGCCCAAGATACATGGATCACACGGGAAGCCAGGCTGCACATAAATGTCCTGGAGCTCAGAGCAGTCCACCTAGCCCTCAAGGCTTTCCTTCCTTCTCGTATGTTCCCTCCACGTGCAAATCCTATTGGACACTATCACTATGGTGGTGTGTGTGTGTGTGTGTGTGTGTGTATATATATATATATATATATAAACAAGGTAGAGCGATATTTCATCCTCTCTGCTTGAAGTCTGTCAGATTGTGGAACTGGTGTGTTAGAAATCTGGTTACCATACAGCCCTCATACCTCCCAGGTACTCAGAACAGACTGTGCAGAAGTCTGCATAGACAACAAATGGGAAATACACAACACAACATCTTTGTGCAGTGGTGTACTGTCCTATGAGATCTTTGTGTCCCAGACAGTTTCCCATGTGCTGCTCCAGGGGGCCATAGGCAGCGACTTCCAGGGCATATTATCCTGCTTCCCTGGATGGCCAAGCTCTGTTATGCCTTTCCCCCCCATTCCCCTCATACCTCTAATTCTCAGGAAGATTTGCCAAGACAGAGCCTCCATCATCCTTCTAGCACCCTGTTGGCCCTGACAGTGTTGGTTCTCTGATCTCCTATGGCTGTCTGCATGCCTACCCATCAGCATCCGCCCATTCCCCAATTTTCTAACACAAGACCACAGGAGGCTCAGGCAGGCCAACCTGACCTCACTCTGCCTCATGGTCTGGTATTTGGATGGGTGTTGGACATAGAAAACTTCTGCTCTGTCTAGGTCCAGGAGATCCTTAACCAAAGCAGGAAGGAGTCAACTGGAACACGGTACCAGGCTAAATGGTGCCACTTCTCAGCTTGGGTGCACTGCCACCATCATTCCCTTGCCATGGTTCCAATTATTCTCTAATATCTTCTTGCCTTAAAAACATTGGGTTTAGCCCTGAGCTCTCTTTGTGTACCCCCAGCAGCACCTTCCCCTGGCAGAGGAACACTCATTTTTATGCACCCAGTAACAGTTTGCTTTATAAAGGGCTTGATCAGGACCTTCCCAACAGTCATAAAACCCATGCCCCACTGGGATCTTCACCTCGTCATGTCAACTTTCACAGACCCGCCCTTTGAACCTATGGCACCATGTGCCATGACCTACCTCTGTGGTGTTCTTAGTAGATATCACTTTGTCCAGAAGGGTCAGTGAGTTTGCAGCCATGATGGCAGGCCCTCCTTACACAGTATTCCACAAGGAGAAGGTCTCCCTCCAGCTACCTCCCAAATTCCTCCCCAAAATTAGCTGATATGGAACTCAGACAATCAATTCACTTGCCTGTATTTTTTCCAAAACCTCATGCCTCTCCTGGGTACAAGAAATTGCACTCCCTTGACATCAGACATGCCCTGGCGTTCTACCTGTAGCAAACCAAACCCATTAGAAAGTCTCCAAGAGTCTTTGTCACCATAGCTGAAAGATCGAGGGGCCAAGCCATATTCTCATAGAGAATTGCTAAGTGGGTCTCAGGATGCATTCTAGAATGCTATAAGAGAGCAAACCTTCGCCCTCCTGGGAGTGTTACAGTTCATTCCATGCAAGCACAAGCAGCCTCCATGGTATCCTTATTTGACGTCCCGCTTCAAAACATTTGTAAAGCTGCAACTTGGCAATCTGTGTATACACTTTCGGCACATTACACTGTGACTCAAGTGAGAGCTGTGAATGCAACAGTAGGAATGGCTGTATTACAAATAGCTCTGCTGCCAGCCTCCGCACCTAACTCCACACTGATCACTGCTTGCAAGTCACCCATGTGTGGAATACACATAGGAACTAGCACTTGAAGAGGCGGTTACTTACTGTAACTGGAGGCTCTTTAAGATGTGTGGTCCCTGTCTGTATTCCACTACCCACCATACTTTCCATCTGCTTTGGTTACAATGCTCTAAGAAGAGGAATTGGAGTGGTGTCAACTTGCACGGCCTCTTATTCCCTTTGTTGGGAACACAAGGGAAGATAATGTGCATGGGCGGGTCAACGGCCGCTTCTTGAAAAAACTTTCGGATTCATGCGCATAATCCCCATGTGTGCCCACCCAGATAAGAACTACACCTGTTGCAGGACCTTCAGTTACAATAAGTAACCTCCTCTTTTATGTAGGTGTCAGAGGACTCTTACCTTTGGACTCTTCCCTTTTGAATTATTCGTTTTTCTTTTCATGTTGCTGTGCACAACTTTTTTAACCAAATAGCATATTTCCAGTCCAAATAATTCAATAACTCTATGGAAAACCATTAATTGGTAAAAACATTACTATAAAGAGTGTATATACTACCAAAAAAGTACAGAAATTAAATTTATTTTGAGATGCTTATATTTAAGATTAATTTACATAATTTGCTCTTGTTTTTAGGAATTTGCCTATTAAAAATTTTAGATTAATTTTTAATCAAGGAGACATTTTCTCAACTTTGAAAGAAAATATAAGATGCAACTCTTAAGCTAGACGACAGCGATATTTAAAACTTTTAATTCTCCAGTCATCAAGGGCCAGAGTCTAATATTAAATATGACACTAGTCATGATGGCACTTTAGCAGATTGAAATCTAAATGATATACCAGTTTGCTGCCTTGGCTATGTAATTTTTTTAACAGACTAATAACCTTTTTGTGATTTCAGATACGATAGCCAGCTCACTGAACTCATTTCAGTTGAGATGGATCAACCTCGACTCCATTAATGAGGGTGGAAGAACAAAATAACTGAACTATTTTAAAAAGAAAAGAGAGGTCCTAGGAAAATAGACTTCAGTAAAGCATAAATATTTAGAAAATCTTGCCCTGTTGTGTCCTTGTCTGTTTTTGCTGTAGCTGAAGTTTCTTGGTTTTACATGCTTTTGCCAGATCCCTAACATTTTTTTTTCCAATATTGCTGCTGAAAATCTGGCTCAAAGACATTCCACTGTTGTAAATTATGTAAAATGTTGTCTCTTTTTGGGGTTTAACACACTTGAAGTTTATTTGCAGAATTGCTGCCTCTTATTACAATATTGCAATTCTAGGGGAACTGCATTTCAAAGCCTCTCATGATTTGGACCAAACTTGTAAAATTTGCCTTTTTCAAAATGGCTGCTCATTTCCATTACTTATAAGGGCTGGCGTAGCAATGGGTCTTCAGTCACAATGAACATCACTTGCACGTTGCAGAAAGGATACTTGTGGTAACGATGACTGCTGTCTATTATTTCCAATGGAACTGAAGCTAGACTGCCTTCAGCAAAGATGGCTGCTTTTCTGCTCTATTTTGGAACTTGGTATTGGGGAATGTAGAGGAAGACAGTGTAAAGATTGTAGGTAGGGGAAGGAAGTGGCAAGAATGGGGGCAAGTGAATGCAGAGTGAAGAATAAAAGCTGTGTGCTGAAGCCTGCAGGGAGAATGTGAATGGGGATGGAGACTAGGGTCCTAATCCTGCAGTTTGGCTACAATAAGTCTGTTCATGTGAATGCAGCTGTGAGATTGGGGCCTCAGTGGGGCAGGAAGGAAACACAATATTGATGTGTGCGGTTGGAGATAGGGTAGAATGTCATCTGTCCCCAACCCAGTGGTAAGAAAAGTTTCCTCCCAGGTAACTAAGGGGAAGGAGTGCATTTTTTAAGGTTGAATTTTGAACCTGAAATGATGCATACAATTTAGTTAGGGGTGAATGACTTCCCCCTAAATAGTCAAATCAAAGGGCAGATGGAAAAACTATATAATCTTTTTTTAATCTTTCTCTTTTAGGTTGCACGTGACTTTTTGAAGGGGGTCTGACCTATGACTTTTTTCACACTGTATTTGTTTTTTGTGTTAGCACTAACTAGTACAAATTTACTATGTATTAATAGCTTATGTTTCTTAGGTATCAAATACAATTTAGACAATTAAATATTTTTTTAACCAAATAGCATTTTTGAAAGGGGATTTAATGCATTAAACTGGCTATATTTCCTTTTCAGGAAGATGCCCAGGAGGAATTTGGCTGGAAACTGGTTCATGGAGACATATTCCGGCCCCCAAGAAAAGGAATGCTACTCTCTGTTTTTCTAGGCTCTGGGACACAGATCTTAATTATGACTTTCGTTACTCTGTGTAAGTGGTGGGGAGTGGGGGGAAGAGTAAATTCCCCCCCCCCCAAAAAAATAAACCCTTAACTTCTAATTGCATAAAACTAATTAAGTGGAGATGAAAGAAACATTTCTAGATAACATTTAAAAAACTGGAATTGGAAAACCATCTGTATTTCCTGGTTGGTGTATACAGTCAATATGGACGCTAAGCTGTATAAAGTTACAGGAGATAAATTATACATTAGCTGTAGAAAACTCAGATATAATTTTAAGAACCTTCTAAAATTGTGCATCTGTGCTTGTAGTTTTTGCTTGCCTGGGATTTTTGTCACCTGCTAACCGAGGAGCATTGATGACCTGTGCTGTGGTCTTGTGGGTGCTGCTTGGAACTCCAGCAGGTTACGTTGCTGCAAGATTCTACAAATGTAAGTAAAAGTTACTTAAGGTGACAGGTCTTAAGTTCATTAGTTTAAATTATCATCACAGTAGTGGCTCTCCCCACCCCATATTGTTCGGTATCTCTTTCCCCTCAGGACAAAACAAAAAACGGAACATGAACATGGTTAGATTGTTCAGTGTTCTGAGAGTAAGCTGCTTAAAAATATTCTCAAAGCAGGTATCCTGTGAGTCTTTTCATAATGTGAATTAATTTCACTTCTATACATTTACAGGAAGGAACACATTACATTTCTGTTAATACTCAGGTAGTGATTTCTGACAGTTTTATAATTTCATTATTTTCCATCATTACAAAATTACTGTAGTTGCTTTAATTTTTTGGGGGGAGGTGGTGATATGCATTTGAAAATAGAGTTTAGCTTATTCCCCTTTTCAGTTAATACCTGCCTTCTTCATCAGGGTGTGGCTTTAGTCAGGGAAATAAATGTCATAGGGTCTTTGCTGATTCTGGAGGTCCTCCCTCTGGTATTTTGGTGCCTTATGGTGGTGAGCTGGCCCTGTATCTCTCAACTGTCCTTGACTGGCCCATTCAAGTGCTGAAGGAAAGTAAATTAGTTCTTCCTCTGCCTCAGGGGAGACTTGCTGCAGGGCCAAGAATGCCATTCAGTCCAAAGCTTTTCCTTACCTGCTTTATTTAGTTTAAGATACGACCTGCTTATGGCTGATTGGTGCTGAGTCTCTCCAGGCATGCTTTGGCTATTACTTCTGGTTTTAGGAAGGAATTTTCCCCCTGTTGCAGACTGGCCTTGGACTTCTGGGGCCTTTCATCTTCCCCAAACTGTTTTGGAGTTTGTACTGTGGAAATAGGGTTTCTCTTGTCTCATTTTGTTAGTTTGTAGGGTGGGTGTTCACTAGTGGCGGTGGTAAAATAATCATTTGCTAAACCCATTTCTGACTACAGGCTTGCAAGTTGGTTTGAAAGGGACTTGCAGAGTTGATTAGACTGTGGGGCTGATGCTTCATAGTTGAGAACAAATTGAGGGATCTTTTGTCCAAGTCCTGATTCCCCCTTCAAGAGAAGTGATTTGAGGGGTTATGGCATCAAACCTAATACCATGTCATTGGGGATGGAGACCGCTAATGGTAGTATCTCCTAATGGGTTTACTGGTGATGAGAATAACTTGTCAGCCACTGTTTGGATACTGTACTGGACTAGCAAACTGTTAGGTGACTATTTGTTAATTCCAATTTATTCTGTCTGCGATTCTCATCAAATGATTCAATCAGCCATGTATCATATGAACTAAAAACTGTACATTTTTATTACAGTATTTGTGTGTGCATATATATTAGTGTAAATATGCAGAAATGTAGAGCTATATACAGTTTAAAAATATGAACTAGACATTGTTTAAATTAATTTAATTAGAAGACTTGAGCCCAAGCTGAGACTAGTTAGTGTTAATAGACACTACCAGTTCCTACCAAGATACTAAATAAGGATGGAAACTTAATTAGGACAATCTAATTGTAATAGTACCTGACTCGTGAAATAAAAAAACATTTATGATGATGATGATGACGACAAAGCTCAGATGAAATTGCCATCTTCGCTGAATTCAAACAAGAAGTTTGGCGCGTATAACTATAATTCTTATAAATTTGGCACACCTTTAAGTCCGTCTAAACCAAGCTGATTTAGTATTTGGATATCACTCTTTTCTTATTATTTCTAGGATTCATAAGGAGCACTAATGTTGGCTCTTTAATCATTATTGGTAAACTCTCTATCCAAAATTTTAAACTCATCGTTTTTTAAAAGATTCCTATCTATGTTTTGTTTGCATCAGTATGGTTGCAAATATGTAAAAATACCTTGAATCTGAATTTATATTGCTAGTTTATTTTAATCAAACTTTCATCTGAATGTTAAATAAGCTAGTGTAAACCTTGGGTGATCAAAAAGTTTAATTCTCTAAGATGACTTGAGTATACTGCAAATCAAGCTCCCTTTTTAACATAGTAAATACACTATGGATGACTAAGCACCTAATTCTGCTTACCTTACTTATGTGAGCGTTTCTACTTCACATCGAGTTTGGCATTTAGCTTTGTAGGGCGGAGGGGAAAAAATGTGTATATATAATATAATAAATTTGACCCCTACTTTATTTTCATTTTCAAGATGTAGTCTTAAATATTTCTTTTGATAGGAAGGTCTGTAATTGAGGAGCAAAGCAATAAAGCAAAATCAGTTTTCCATAACTAAATATTTTTAGTTTAATGCTTTAATCTTAATTTAGTAGAGTTGAAATAATGATCTGCTGGCCTGCTTAAGTATAACTGTTAAATAATGTACTATTAAAATAAACTGTAATCTGTGCACTTAATGCATATTTTGATAGTTATCAAATATTTTAATACAGCTTTTGGTGGTGAGAAATGGAAAACAAATGTCCTGCTGACATCATTCCTTTGTCCTGGGTAAGTTAAATCTCTAAATGACTATTCATACTTGAATTAAATTTCTGACATAACTAATTTTTAAAGCTTCAGTTATACCTATAAACCTACTACATCTTCTTTTCATGGCAGAAGATGCCACGTGAACAGCAAGGTGCATTTGACAAAGACAAATGTGCTAATTGCGCACACTATCTTTTTCTGTACATTTTGTTTTCTCTCACCATGTGAAAAGGTTGATTATGTAGTAGTAGCATGACAGTAGTAAGTTTTTGAACAGGCACACTTTTTTTCATGTATTTGTTTTTACTCTAGGCTGTTTCTCAGACCACACTGTAGTTGGTCTTATATGGTGTCATATATTGTACAACCCTTGTGTAAATTTTTTCTACTTAATCACAGCAAGCAGTCTTCCCTGAAGTGCAATTACGACAGGCATATATTTGAAACTGGTTAGTTGGAACGTCAGCTCCTGCTGGAGTTGAATCCCACTAGGCTACGGAAGAAAGACTAGCTTGATCTCTTCATTTGATATTTTCTGTGTCAATTGATTTTAATGTATATTAACACTAAGATATTAATACAGTAATATGGTTTCAGTAATGTTAATACAAATATTATTGAGCACTTCTGTTTCTTTTTTAAGCATGTTGTATATTTTTCAGAATTGTGTTTGCGGATTTCTTTATCATGAACCTCATTCTTTGGGGAGAAGGATCTTCAGCAGCTATTCCCTTTGGAACTTTGGTTGCTATTTTGGCACTTTGGTTTTGCATATCTGTGCCATTGACATTTATTGGTGCCTACTTTGGTTTTAAGAAAAATGTAAGTGATTATGTGGGTGTAAACTGCATGTATTGTGGCTGTTGAGGTAACAGGATCCAAAAGTTCCATCGGGATATAAAACATGATCTACCTCCAGCCCTGTTCAGTTTCTTTAGCATGATCTTGAGATTCCACTGACAATTTCTCAAGTCCCTTTAGACATTTGATAATGAATAGGTCTCTCTTAGTTTCATGTTTAGTGTTAATTACTCTGTTCAGTGCATTTGACTCCCGAGGCTTCTTTAGATTTAAGCAGTGATTTGGGGCATTCTGGGTGTTGATGGACCTCTCTATAATTCCTAGTGAGTTTTGTTGATTGAATCAGATATGAGGGTAACCACTTACTGGATTTCCTTAATTATTCCTTCCTT
Source organism: Lepidochelys kempii (assembly GCF_965140285.1). Classification (NCBI taxonomy): domain Eukaryota; kingdom Metazoa; phylum Chordata; order Testudines; family Cheloniidae; genus Lepidochelys; species Lepidochelys kempii. The sequence continues at coordinate 100,630,920 of NC_136380.1, forward strand.
GCCTTCCTCAGATTCTGAAATGGAATTAAGAACCATGGGAAGAAAGCATGAGGCCTGTGATGGAATCTTTTTGTATTCCACTTCCCTAAGTGAGACACTATGGAAGGCCATTTCTCATGTGGCAAAGATAGATATCTTAAAAAGGAAGACTTCATGGGCTATAGAGCATAATCATTTGTGTTGCCTTTATTTTTATGTGGATTTATGCAAAAATAAAAAAGAACTCCTATCCAAAACTGTTGGTGCCCTTGATGAGTTAGTTACAAGAACAAAAATTAAACTAAATACCACTCAACCACCCTGCAAAACTGTCCTCACCCTATGCAGACCTAATTCCTACAGGCCTTATTCTCAGCAGCTCCTACTACCAAAGTCTCCTTGCAGCATGCCCTGAAAGTTGACCGAACAGGGCTATTTTAGATTGGGAAGAGCAGTTTATTCCAGAGCTGAGAGTTCCTCTCTCAAATCAAGCGGGTTCTCTTTCAGTGCCTGAGCTGATAAAAACTGTGGCAGTATGAGACTAGGAGAGTAGCAAGTTGCTACATCTTCATTAACAGTAATCTTTCAAGAAGTCTATTACCTATTTTTTTAGGGCTGTCAATCGCAATTAACTCACTTGATTAACTCAAAATTAATCACAAAAAATTAATTGCAATTAATCACTGTTAAACAGTAGAATAATGCCTATATGTAGAATACCAGTAGAATACCAGTTGAAATTTATTAAATATTTTTGGATGTTTTCTACATTTTCAAATATGTCTGTTTCAGTTACAACACAGAATACAAAGTATACAGTGCTCACTTTAAATTTTTTATTACAAATATTTGCACTATAAAAATATTTCTTTTGGCTTTTTATAGTGCAAATATTTGTAATAAATATAAAGTGAGCACTGTACACTTTCTATTCTGTGTTGTAAATAAAATCAATATGTTGGAAAATGTAGACAACATCCAAAAATATTTAAATAAATGGTATTCTGTTGTTTAACAGCATGATTAATAGCTATTAATTTTTTAATCGCTTGACAACCCTATTGTTTTCATTTGCTCTGAGGCTGTTGGGCTGCTAGAAACAATGACCGCATGGTACTAAGCAGCCACCAGTTTGTTAAATACAAATTTATGTAGATTTTTTTTCTACTGCTAGTGTCAAATGTATTTAATTATTACCTATTTAGGAATCTATCTTTCTTTTCTTTAAAGGCTATTGAACACCCAGTTCGTACCAATCAGATTCCTCGTCAGATTCCTGAACAATCATTCTACACAAAACCATTACCTGGCATTGTCATGGGAGGGATTCTGCCCTTTGGGTGCATCTTCATACAACTCTTCTTCATTCTAAATAGTATTTGGTAAGTTAACTTATTTGAACTCCCACAACATATAAGCTGTAATTTTTCTCTTTGAACCTTTTCTTCTCTAGAGAGCTTGACCCTGCCCGTAGTGTTTTCTAAAGTATTGATCATTTCACAAGAAATGAAAATGTTCGTCATTTAATATTCTGCTACTCAGAAAGCACTCCATGCTTTTATTTTTGCCCATGTGTGTAGAGAAATAACTCATTCTTACCAGCATGCAGCTGACCTGCACTAAGTTTTATGCACTACACCTTTGACTTCATAAAAGTGCCTCTGAAACTGACATTATGGTAGATATTTGAAAGAAGTGAACAGTATATTACATTGGATTTATTAATTTAGCCTTTATAGAACAGTATTCTTGCTTCAGGAAAACAGATTTTTTCCTTTTCCCAAATCTTCATATAGGCATTAGGAAGTAATTCCTTTAACCATTCAAAATAACCCACTAAATACTCGTCCAGCATCAGTGAATTCAGATGTGTACTCTGAGTATGCTAACGAACTGCTCTACTATGAAAAATCTGCCATCCTTCTGGCACAATCTAGTTATCCAATCTCTCTAAGCTGTTTCTAAAGTATTGACACTTTTTTACCACTCTGCCACTTTCTGACTGAAATGTTGAGTAAAATCCTCGCTCTACTGAAGTCAGGGGGAGCTTTGCCATTCAGTGGACTTCAGTGGAGCTAGGATTTCGCTGGTGATGTGTTCGGTCGTCCTAAACCTCCAAATCTGAGAGAAATTTTAGGTTTTGAGCTTCTTTGCTTGCCATTTTAGAGTAGAGCTGCTGAATCATGCATTCCTGTTTGAAAAGCAAAGGACAAGTTAACTTCCATTTGTGTCTGCACCAATAACACTCTACCCTTGTGAGAAGGAGAAAATGTTGTTTAAGCTTCAGACTATACTAAAAATGAACATCTTGTGCTAGTGCTGCTTTTTCATATTGAGAAATTTATTTTGGAGGAAAGTGGCATTTTATCTTATTTTAATCCTCTGGTTTGATTGTAGGTCCCATCAGATGTATTATATGTTTGGCTTCCTATTTCTTGTGTTCATTATTTTGGTCATTACATGTTCTGAGGCCACTATACTGCTTTGCTATTTCCATCTGTGTGCGGAGGTAAGAAATATTCTTCAGTATTCACACTTTATACAATATCCAGGACATTTTCACAAAATCCAACTTCTATATCTGGAAATATTATCATTCCAGAATTTATCCAGAACTACTAGGATAACTAAGATCTTATTAAGACGAACTTTAAAATGTCATTGCTCCTTTCTGATAAGGGTTCTCATTACAAATATTATTTTGAATGCGTTCGTACCCAAATTCAGTACCAGTAAGATATAGCTCATCTTCAGTTATCCATCTCACTATTTTCAGTAGAAGTCAGTTGATTAGACAGACGCTTTTGCTTTGTCAAAAGTATTTTCTTTTTGATGCATGTGCTTCACCTACACAAGTTCATATTTGCATGTACCCTTAAAAATGTGGCTCTTGTTACTTGGGCTTGTAGATTTTTGCCTTTGTGGTGTAGATCTTTGACTTTCTGATTCATGGTATGAACTGTGATTAAGTGATCCAAAGTAATAAAATTTTATCTTTAGCTGTTTAATGTTAAATACCCAATAGGAAAAGTTCACTTGTAATTTTGCATCTAGTAATTAGCCAAGTTCAGGTTTCAGGAAATATTACTTAAGTTTTTCTTTTCTTCTAGGATTATCACTGGCAGTGGCGTTCATTCCTTACCAGTGGTTTTACTGCAGTTTATTTTCTGATATATGCAATACACTATTTCTTTTCTAAACTGCAAATCACAGGAACAGCAAGCACCATTTTGTACTTTGGTTACACCATGATAATGGTTTTGATCTTCTTTCTTTTCACGGGTAAGTGTATTGAATCGTTGGTTCTTGATATTGCTAGCTCTAATTTTAGTTGCATCTGCAGTGGAACGCTAAAAATATCATAAATAGAAATATCTGAATCTTTCTGTGAAACCATAACTGAACGTTAAATCCTTGATTTCAGGTCAGCTATTATGCTAATGTATTTTGCTATAAACTCTGTGTTGGAAATCTTAGCCTCTGACTTCAAAGGATTAAAATAGTATCTGAAGACTCATAGGTTAGTTGTACCTAGTACAATACACTAACAAATTATTTGTATTTACCTAATATTGCTATTGGTAACTCCTGCTGTTGAAACTAGGCTGCATTTAAGCACGTGCCTGAAATTGTCTTCCAAACATTTAAGGTTAGCTATAGTTGCGCAAATTGTTTAATGTGATATTACATCCCACTCACAGAATGATACATACATATTTAACAGAGTTTAAACTGAAGGACATAAGCTGGAAGCTATGAAAGGGTCCATGATCACATGAGTTCTAAAACATGCTTTTATGCAGAGGATAATTGAGACATGGAACTACCAAATGTAGTCAAAAATTGAGAGTGTAGGCTTAAATTGCAGCAAGGGTGGTTTAGGTTGGACATTAGAAGAAACTTCCTAACTGTCAGGTTAGTTAAGCACTGGAATAAATTGTCTACGGATGTTGTGGAATCTCTGTCATTGGAGATTTTTAAGAACGGGTGAGGCAAACACCTGTCAGAGATGATCTAGATAATACTTAGTCCTGCCTTGAGTGCAGGGGAGTGGACTAGAAGACCTCTTGAGGTCCCTTCCAGTCCTATGATTCTATGATATAAGCATATTTTAAAATGTTAAACAGGGAGGGGGTGCGTTGCAAGGTATAAATGTTATATGGGTCAACAGGTGGTCCTAGATTGAGCTGCAGAGCAGAATTTTAATCCAGAAATATTACTGGACTACAGGTGATGATGGTATGTTCTAGAAATAAAGATGGTAATATGGTGTAGTGGGTTTTGGTTTTTGAAGTGTGATGTTCTTGCAAAATTTGAAGCTTAAAGTATTGAATATCCTGCAGATAGTTCTGTTGCCTGAGTGTTATCTTGTTTCTTGGAGATGTGGGCTTTTCAGAGCAGTGTTACGATGAAGTCATATTAATAACTCCCTTGTAAGACTACTTCCATTATAAGCTTTACAAAATTGACCTTTTTACCTATTAGGCTTCAGTAAGAACTGAAAACAAGGGTTTAGGTGTCTTTTACAAAGATGGAGTTTAATCTTTGTGTTAACTTCCATGAGGTCTGATGCTCATTTACATACACCGATGGGAGAAGCTCTTCCGTTGTTGTAGGTAAAAAGAAAAGGAGTACTTGTGGCACCTTAAAGACTAATCAATTTATTTGAGCATAAGCTTTCATGAGCTACAGCTCACTTCATCGGATGCATACTGTGGAAAATGCAGAAGATGTTTTTATACACACTAACCATGAAAAAATGGGTGTTTATCACTACAAAAGGTTTTCTCTCCCCCCCACCCTACTCTCATACTGGTAATAGCTTATCTAAAGTGATCACTCTCCTTACAATGTGTATGATAATCAAGGTGGGCCATTTCTAGCACAAACCCAGGGTTTAACAAGAACGTCTGAGGGACAGTGCGGGGGGGAGGAATAAACATGGGGAAATAGGTTATTTTTTATGATGACTCAAACATTCCCGGTCTCTATTCAAGCCTAAGTTAATTGTATCCAATTTGCAAATTAATTCCAATTCAGCAGTCTCTCGTTGGAGTCTGTTTTTGAAGTTTTTTTGTTGAAGGATAGTCACTTTGAGATCAGAAATCGAGTGACGGGAGAGATTGAAGTGTTCTCCGACTGGTTTTTGAATGTTATAATTCTTGACATCTGATTTGTATCCATTGATTCTTTTACGTAGAGACTGTCCAGTTTGCCCAATGTACATGGCAAAGGGGCATTGCTGGCACATGATGGCATATATCACATTGGTGGATGTGCAGGTGAGCGAGGCTTTGATAGTGTGGCTGATGTCATTAGGCCCTGTGATGGTATCCCCTGAATAGATATGTGGGCACAGTTGGCAACGGGCTTTGTTGCAAGGATAGGTTCCTGGGTTAGTGGTTCTATTGTGTGGTGTGTGGTTGCTGGTGAGTATTTGCTTCAGGTTGGGGGGCTGTCTGTAGGCAAGGACTGGCCTGTCTCCCAAGATTTGTGAGAGTGTTGGGTCATCCTTCAGGATAGATTGTACATCCTCGATAATGCGTTGGAGGGGTTTTAATTGGGGGCTGAAGGTGACAGCTAGTGGTGTTCTGTTATTTTCTTTGTTGGGCCTATCCTGTAGTAGGTGACTTCTGGGAACTCTTCTGGCTCTATCAGTCCGTTTCTTCACTTCTGCAGGTGGGTACTGTAGTTGTAAGAATGCTTGATAGAGATCTTGTAGGTGTTTGTCTCTGTCTGAGGGGTTTGATTATCATACACATTGTAAGGAGAATGATCACTTTAGATAAGCTATTACCAGCAGGAGAGTAGGGTGGGGGGAGAGAAAACCTTTTGTAGTGATAAACACCCATTTTTTCATGGTTTGTGTGTATAAAAACATCTTCTGTATTTTCCAGAGTATGCATCCGATGAAGTGAGCTGTAGCTCACGAAAGCTTATGCTCAAATAAATTGGTTAGTCTCTAAGGTGCCACAAGTACTCCTTTTCTTTTTGCAAATACAGACTAACACGGCTGGTACTCTGAAATTGTTGTAGGTAGTGTCTTCACGAAGTGGTACAGCAGTGTAAGTGTAGACGTACCCTAAAAAAGATTTGAAATGTGGAGGGCTTTCCAAGCTTATAAGCACCAGAAGTTGTGTTGGAGGGAGAGGCTTAATACTTCCCTGTGGCCTGTGATATGGATCTGCTTTTGGCGGATACAAGTTTACAGGCCCAAGGGCTTCAGAGAAATTAAACTCCCCACCATCAAAATTTTTAACTAAAGTTGTGAGCAAAGTCATTTCAGCTGTATTTGACTTAAATGAGCATGGCTGGTGGGGGGAAATCTTTTTTGCATTTTAAAAAGAAAACTAGGGAAAACAAGAACCTAAGTTTCAGAATATTGTCCTTTTAAAATCGTAACAATATTAGTTACAAAAAAAAATTAAAAACCTTCATCTATTAACTGCACATTTTCTGCATTTGTAACCTGCTATTCCCTGCCACCTGGAAGTTAAATACCTTCACCTAATCAATATGTATTTCTGTAAATCACAATTTACTACTTCAGTATTCATATTCTATATACTAATAGGTTAATCACTCCCAACATACAAGCTACAAGTTCTGCTCTCCTTTATTCTGCCATCCTGCTTCTAGACCATGCATGAGGGGTAGAGACAGTCAGCATCTCAGACTGAGATAGAGAACTCTAAGCTTGGTTATATTAGAAAAATTGCATTGCTCTAACTAGATGTAATTACATTGATTTAAACTCCTAATATAGATGCATTTACACCTGCTTAAGCCTTCCTTAGATACACTGATTTTTAAATTAACTCTTTTTTTAGTACAAACCAGACCTCTGTCTGTCTTAATGATATTGTAATATTGGCCAGAAACCAAAGGATATGAGCTTCTCTGATGGTCTAGAGAAGTCTTTTAACCAGTCCATTCTAGTCATGCTGTTTGTAGACCCCAGAATACGGCATACAGTCAGGTAGGGACTTTACTTCAGCTCTCTTCTCCATGGAGGGAAGAGGATTTAGTGTAGTAGGCCCAGCATAACAGCCTCTTTGCACCTCAGGCAACATGCATCTGCCAGATTCCACTTGCCCTCCTTCCCTCAGGTCAGTTAACATGTCATAAAATGTAATCTGAGGGCATTAAAATATATCCAGTGCATCTCCTGTTCCCTTGCCCACTCAGCCTGGGTCATGAATGTTGCACCAGCAGCTGACTATCAGCAATCGGCTGTGCAGTGTCTGATGACAATTATGGGCTCAGGACAGAAGATACAAGTATCTTACCCTTTATCTGCCATGACACTGTCGCCACTAGCCCTTCGTACCTGATACTGGGCTCAAGGGTATGTGAGTTATATTAGACAACTAAAATATACTTCTGAAGTTCATGTGCTTAGTTTTATGTGGTACTTGGTCAGTGTCTCTAACTTGAAGTTCAGTGAGGATACAGGCAGAGTTAAAATTGGTATTGAAACTTTAACTGAACATTTCCTGTTTATAGTGTTTAGATTTTCTGAAACTATATAATCCTTGAATGTTGTAAAAGGACATCAAACAACTCAACCATATTTCTAAATTCACTCTTTGGTCTCAGAATAACATCCATACTATAACAGATTTCAGTTTGCTGTTTCTTCCAATAATTAGACGCACTTTAAAGTCTATGGAGTTACTGAAATATTTTAGGGATAAGTGTTTATATAAAGAGGGAGAGTTAAGGGATATGTTCCTCTCAGAACTCTTAAATGAAACAGCTCTTTACCAAAATCTGCTCCTAAAGGCAAGTAGCTTCCTGTGCCAAGATGATATAGAAGCTAAAAAGAAAAAATTGTAATTGTTGTATCAAAACTGTTCTGCTACTGCTTACTCATCCGTTAAAAATTGTCACTATCAGGAAGGGTTTTGACGGTGCCCTGCTGCTATGTCAGTGTAACACATGCTTCAGGCACTTGCTTCCATGCTGCATTCCAGGTCACTGATCAAACTCAGTAGGCAGGATACTGGGAGCCACATGACAAATCTTTGTGATTCACAGCTGGGCCCACAACTACGTATCATAGTAAATGAGTCAGTTAAACATCACTAGTTTAGCAAGCGTGAAAAAAATTACCATGATATCATTCATGATTCTTCACAGGATTTTACAGCATATGAGTTATTTGCTGAATTTCGATAATGTTCCTTATCAAAACATGTTGTCTTAAATAATTAGTTATTGGCCCTTACACAAGTTAAAGCTACAATAATACTAGGTATACTAAGGCAAAATCAGCTATCTGCATGGCTTTTGTGCTGGCCTAATTTTTCTGGGAAACAAAGGTTCTCATAACAGATGCTATGAAAGCCATCTATATGAACCATTTTTCTGATTTTTAGCTGTAGTTTGAAGGAATAATGTTAACGTGGTCAGTGTAGCTTCATCAGCATAGCTTTTGTGCCCATCAGTATATTTTTGGTATATCTCTCACACCTCACCAGAAAAGGATGGACAGAACTATTCTCAATTTCAAATGAAAGAGCTGTCTCCAAGAAATCAAGGAAGCAATCTTTGTCTTTAAACTTCAGTTCAATTGTGTCTTGATAATTAAACCTCTTTGACTGTATGATTAAACTATCTTTAAAAATATATATTTGTTAAAGCATGTGGCATGAAAATATTTCTACCATCGCAACTTTGGCAAAGACTGAAATTATATAAACTTGTAACTTGCTTAAACAGGACTATACCTGTGACTTTTGGGTGCCTTTTTAGTCTTCAGTGTCTCTGAACATTTTTAACATTATAACCTTAACAGAACAGCAGTTAAACTTAAATTCTGAACTACAGTGTTGAAAAATCCAAGCCACGTTTTTGAACTACAGATGTTAAACAATGAGCTATGAAATCCTTAAGTGCACTCAGGAAGTAGGGTGTCAATTAAGAGTTTTGTAAATAATCCTTATTTATATTAGATCAGTAGTGTAAAAATCCACCCTGCTTGATGTTCGTGTCCTGTATAGCATACTTAAATTCTGCAGAATCTAAGCTGCTTCTTCAAGTGGAGTGCCCAGAGGGATACTACTTCAGGCACACATGCACTCTGTGTCTTGACTGGAGATTTTTGGTAGCAGTACCCGTTCGGACCATGCATTTTTCCTACGCTTCCTCGTACCCCCTACAGAGGTGCTATAGGGCTCTTTGGGTGAACCACCCTCAATTTCTTTTCAACAGCCTTCAGCCAGACAAGGAATTTCATGTGTGCCTGTTTTCTCTTTAGAGTTAAAATAGTATATAGGGTTAGTTCTTTTGTACTTTATAGTTGTTGGAATGGAACAGTTCCTGTTTTCTCCCCCCTTCCCCACCACCCCCCCCCCCCCGCATATTTAGGGGTCTAAATTTGTTTCTTGGATCTGGGATGCCAGGCTCCCTGGGTGTTAAAAGGTGTCTCCAATGTCAAGAAGCAGTTCCCATCAGCAATGGGCATTCTTCACAGATATGTTGCTTGGGAGACTCACATATTCCCAACAAGTGCAAGATTTGCACTTCGTTTAAGGGAAGATCCCCTAAAAACAGAGGAATTAAGTATGCACTATTGATGACGGAGGAAGCCTTGTGACCAGCTTTGGGTCTGGGTACAGAGAACCCCCTGTCCAAGTGACCCTCTTCTTCTGTTAGTGCCCCTTCTACAATGAGATCACAGTCACAGAGAGCTTCCAAGGTGAAAGCAGTGTCAAGATCCCCAATGCTCTCCATGGGTGAAGTACCTATAACGCTGCCAGTGGTACTTAGAGCTTCCCACTCAAAGATGGAGGGGGATAAGAGGGCCAGAGCAGAGTTCCTCAAAGAAGATTCAGTACAGGAGACCTCAGGCCCGAAGAGGACTGCTATTGAGTCTCCGAATACTTTGGGTATCATGAAACAATCTAAGACTTCATCTGAGTCCCATATCTTGGTGGTAAAGGTAACGAAGACCACTACTGCCAGCATCAAAGGAGCGGCCTCATTGGAGTTTGTGGTACCCTTGGTACTGGCACCACTGCCTCAAACAGCAGCATCAGGAGCAACCTTGAGGCCCATGCCAAGTTTTGTTGTGCTCCCAGTACTGCAGGAGGTCCAGAATCTTAAAGACCTCATGATACTGAAGGAGCCTCCTTGCAACCTCCAGACACCTCTCCATACCAAGATCTGCTGGATCACTGACTACTCATGTTGTAGTGAGATCCACCACTTCTCCAGCTCTTACCATTCAGGAAGATGGGTTGTCATCTTCTGTACAATACCTAAAGGAGTATTTGGACTCAGAGCTTTCAGTTCAAGGCTCTCCAGTTTACTCCAAGGAGACATGCATTTCCTCTGCAAATGCAAGAAAGGCAAGATTACAAGACCTCTGCCTCTTAAAAATTGGGATGACCAACAATTGCTACCTCTCTCCCAATGCTTATGGTCCTCTTCCTTTGCCTTATTGTGATCCATGGGCAGTGTATTGCCAGCTGTTTTGAGGGTACCCAGTGGAATTTCATAAAGAACATAAGACCTTGTTCCCTGGTACCATCCATTCCTCCTCTCCGCTCTGAATTGGCAGCGGCAAGGAGGAGGCAGTAATGCCGCCGCCACCACCACCATTGTTAGCTGATGACTTTTGGCAGTTCCAGGACCTGATGAGGCAAGTCGCGGACACACTTCAAATTCCTCTGGAAGAAGTCCAGGATTCCTACCACAAATCCCTTGACGTATTCATAGAATCATAGGACTGGAAGGGATCTTGAGAGGTCTTCTAGTCTAGTCCTCTGCACTCAAGGCCAGACTAAATATTATCTAGATCATCCCTGACAGGTATTTGTCTAATCTGTTCTTTATATTGCATACCTCCATTTCAGCATGGGTGGTATTGCTGATTAAAGATGTTCTTCTTGAGCTAGCTAAGACCAGCTGGCAAACTCCAACAGCAATCCGTACATGAAAGCATGCTGATTAAAAAAACAAAACAACAAAAAAAACCCTACGTTCTGGCCAGGGATTCGAAAACTTTGTTTTCACATCCGGCACCAAATTCTCTGGTTGTGGACACAGTTAATGAAAGGGGGAGCGAGCATATTAAGAAAGCTACCCCACATAATAAGGACCAGAAGTGTCTGGGATCTTTTCAGTCATAAAAACTAGTCTTCATGGATATTACGTTTCAGGATAGCTAATCACCTGGTGCTGGTATCAAAACCTGAACTATGAGAACTTTAATGCTTTTATTGATCCTTTATCCCAGAAATATCAGTTTAGTGCCATAATAAAGGAGGGTCAGCTCTTGATGAAGACTTCTTTGCAGGCTTCACGTAATGTCGCCAATGTTGCAATAAAACAGAAGTTAGCAAGTCTTGGCCAGTGCAAAGATTCTGTCCTGCTCAATTTTCCACCTTCTATAGGCCATCTGAACTACTGGCTAATAAGTCAAATATTTTTAAAAAGAAACCAATGACTACCTCAGCTGCGTCATCCCAGCCATCAACATCTTCCAAATGCCAGTTCAAGTCATGTCCTTGGAGCACCCATAGGGGGACACATCTTGAAGAACCACAGTTACTGTACAGGGTGAGTAACCTTTTTTTTTTAGTGGTTTGGTCGAGAGTCTAAACCACCTGATAGTCAGGGTTTCTCAGTTGCACTATACTACCCCTCTTCCTCAATTTGTACACCGCCTCTCTCTATTCCAATAGGCATGGGAGGCTATAACATTGGACAAATGGTATTGGAGGCCATTACTTCTGGTTATGTGATACAGTTTACCTCTCTCCTGCCCACCCCACCCCTTCCTTGTCCCACTTCAGGGAGCACCATCATGATCAATTCCTGAGACAAGAGATCACATCACTCTTAAGTCTAGGTGCCATAGAACTAGTTTCACTTCAACACAGAGGAAAAGTGTTTTATTCATGGTATTTTCTGATACCCAAGGAAAAGGGAGTAGGAGGCCAATTCTAGATCTCTGACAGCTGAACAGCACGTCAGATATCTGAAATTCCAGGTGGCATTCCTAGCAGGTGTCATTTCCCTCCCTGGAGTCCAGGGACTGATTTGCAATTCTTGACCTCAGAGGTGCTGCTTCCATGTAGCAATTCATCGCGCTCTCAAAGATTTTTTTCACATTTGATCACAATCAAGACCAGTATTGGGTTCTACCTTTTGGCCTTTCTTCCACCCCAAGGATTTACTCAAAAATCATAGCAGTTGTAACTACCCATCTCTGTCATCTAGAAATAAATCTTTCCATATTTCAGTGACTGACTCCTCAAGGATCGAGTCTTATTGGGAGGTGCTGTCAGCAGTTCAGACAACTTATTCCATAGTATAGTCCTACAAATAAATATCAAGAAATTGGCTTTGACCCCTACACAGTGAATAATTTTTATAGGAGTTTTTTCTGGATGCAATGACTGGCAGGGCTTATCTCCCTCCTGTCAGGTTCCTCGCTCTAAAGAACCTTATCCAGAGAATGCACCTCAGTCCTCAAATTCCAGCAAGGATGTATCTGCAGCTTCTGGGACATAGGGTAGCTTGTGTTTTTTGTAACACAAAATGTCAAGTTACATATTTGATATCAACAATTTACATACCCAACACAGTCTGAATAAGCGGGTGTCTGTATCCAGCCGGGTCTGACAGTCACTCACATGGTAGAAGGTTTTGAAGGAATCCCATTAATTAAGAATCCTCCTAAGATCATAACATTGAATACTTCCCTCTTGAGATGGGGAGCACAACTAGGTCCTCATGCAGCCTGGTGCAAATGGGAATACTTGCATATCAGTCTGCTGGAGTTAAAAGTTACCAGAAATGCTTGTCTCCACATTCTTCCCCTAATCAAAAACAAGTCGATCAAGATCATGATAGACAACATACCTTGTATATATTATATCAGTGGTCAGGGAGGAGCCCATTCCCCCTCACTCTGCATCAGTGATAGAGCTCTGGAATTAGTGCATCGGTCATTTTGGCTTCTTACCTCCTGGGTGTAAAACACCATGGCAGACATTTTTCGCTAAATTACAAATGGGAGTTGGACTCTTGAACCCACGCAAAAATTTTTTTGCTTGGGGATTTTCTGAGGTCTGTCCTTTCACCACTGCAACCAGGAAGATGTGCACAAAATCTTCATCCAGAGGAGGACTCGATCCCCAATCTCTAGGAGATGCCTTTTTCATTACGTGGACAAAGGGTCTTTTTATGTATATCCACCAACTCCATTGCTTTCAAAGGTTTTAAACAATATCAAGCAAGACCAAGCCAGGGTCATTTTGACTGCACCAACTTGGCCAAGACAAGTTTGGTTTCCTTACATCATCAGACTCACTTCTCTCCCTCTGTCGCAGCTCCCAGTCAGTTTTCAACTGTTGTCTCAGAATGTGGATTTAACACTTCACCCCAATCTGAATGTTCTGCAACTCCAATCATGGCTCCTCAGTGGTTCTTGGGACTAGAAGCATCCTGTTCATTTGGGAGTAAAACATGTGGTGTTAAATATCAGGAATTTACAAGACACACCATCAGAAAGGGAAAAGACTTCATCTTTGATGTCATCACCATAATCTTTCACCTGTCCAGTTATCTCTTTCCATAACCTTGGATTACCTGTTGGAATTGAAAACATCCAGTCTCTCTCTGAGTTCCATCAAGTTTCATTCAGTGTCAATAACAGCTTTCTACTTGCCAGTACACAGTTTCTCCATTTTCGCACATCTGAGCATGATGAGTTTCCTGAATGGTCTTACGAAACTTCTTCCGCAATTTAGAGCTCCTATTCCACTTAGGGTCTCAACCTTATTTTTAACAGTCTCCTGAGAAAGCCTTTTGAGCCACTAGCTGTGTGTTGTCTGTTACATTTTTCTATGAAGATGGTCTTCTTGGTGGCTTTCACTTCTGCACAAAGGGTTGGGGAGATTGGGGCTCTGATGGCATGCTCTGTATTCACTGTGTGCTCCAAGGAGAATGTATCATTATAATCCTATCCAAAAATTTTACCTAAAGTTTCTTCTGAGTTTCATGTTAACCAGACTATTTACCTTCCAGTTTTCTTTTCTTAGCTGCATCAGTCTACAGAAGAAGAGACCTTCCATAAACTAAATGTTAAGAGGGCATTGGCCTTTTACTTGGACAGAGCCAGAGCATTCATGAAGTCCCCTAGACTTTGTCCCTATTTTGGATAGGTCTAGGGCAGGAGTGGGCAAACTTTTTGGCCTAAGGGCCACGTCTTGGAATAGAAGTTGTATGGTGGGCTATGAATACTCTCAAAAATGGGGTTGGGGGGGGGGTGAGGGCTCTGGTTGGGGGTGTGGGATCCAGGGTAGGGCCAGAAATGAGGAGTTCAGGGTGCAGGAGGGGGCTCCGTGCTGAGGTGGGATGCAGGGCAGGAGGCTGGTGATGAGGAGTTTGGGATGTAGGAGGGTGCTCCGGGCTGGGACTGAGGGGTTTGGAGAGCGAGCAGGGCTGGGGTTAGGGGGTTGGGGTGCAGGCTCTGGCTGGGGTTGCGGGCTCTGGGGATGAGGAGTTTGGAGTGTAGGAGGGTGCTCCGGGCTGGGACCAAGGGGTTTGGAGGGCGGGAGGGTGATCAGAGTTGTGGCAGGGGGTTGAGGCATGGGGGGTGAGGACTCCGTCTGGGGGTGCAGGCTGGGGATGAGAGGTTTGGGGTGCAGGAGGGTCCTCTGGCCTGGCATCAAAGGGTTTGGAGGGCGGGAGGGGATTAGGGCTGGGGCAGAGGGTTGGGGCATGAGGAGAGGCTCAGGGGTGCAGGCTGTGGGTGGCACTTACCTTAAGGGGCTCCCAGCAGCAGCACTATGTCCCTTCTCCAGCTCCTACAGAGGCATGGCCAGGCAGTTCTGTGCGCTGTCCGGTCCGCAGGCACTGCCCCTGCAGCTCCCATTGGCCGCAGTTCCCAGGAGAATGGGGGCGATGCTTGGCACAGGGGCAGCATGCAGAGCGGAGCCCCCTGGCTGTCCATATGTGTAGGAGCCGGAGGGGGGCCATGCCGCTGCTTCCGGGAGCCACGTGGAGCAGCCCCCGACCCTGCTCCCCGGCTGGAGTGGGACAAGCCCCAGACCCTGCTCCCCAGCGGGAGCTCGAGGGCTGGATTAAAACAAGCTGGCAGGCCGGATTCGGCCTATGGGCCATAGTTTGCCCACCCCAGTCTAGGGGATCATGAAAAGACACTCTCTCTATCGATCTGTGTATATATTACCTGTTACGGTTTGGCTTATGCTCAGCCTCCCATGTGAGTGACTGCACATTCTATCTACTAGATCAGTCCACATCTGTAGCCCTACTCAGGGATGTTCCAGTTGCTGAGATCTGCAAAGCTGCAATGTGGATTTCAGTGCATACTTTCTCCAGGCATTGATTATGCTTTGGTTCACTCTGCTAGATTGGAGGCTGCAAGAAGGCAATACCATTCTCTCTTCAGTGCTGGACTCTGTTCCAAACCTCCCACCTCCTTAAGGGGGTCACTGTTGGGGAGTCACCTGAAGTGGAGCACCCACAGGGACGCTAATCAGAGAAGGAGAGGTTACTCTGTTACCCACACAATTTAGGGTTCTCTCACACACCCCTTTGGGTACTCAGGAAATAAGGGAAGCAACTCTATCCTTCCGTGGGCCAACACCCATTCCCAGTGGACTCAGGGCTGTAAAGGTCTGTAGGGCCTTTTACCAGTGAAAGAGCCTTACACAGTAATATCCTTAACCTCTATTAACAGTTACCAAAACAGAATACGCATGCTAAGCATACAATGCTCACCACTCCCAGTAAGGCAGATGAACTTTTCTTGATGGCCGGTCAAGATTAGGTCATTCGGAGCTCCAGCTTCTGCACGGTATTATCAGCAGGGTGTTGAGGTCTGGCAGCTCTGATCCTGGGCTGTGTCCTGGTGTTAGGGTCCAAAGAACTTCCCTTTGAACCCCAGTTCATATAGTTAAAATTTGGGTCCTGCTTAGTTTTCCCTAACTAATCATTTTAAACTAAAGTGCTACAATACTGTTTTTCACCAATCCTAGCCGATTACAAAACTATAATCAGGCCCCACCACCTTCATTGATTTAAACTTTGAAAATTTAAATATGCAACAGACAAACAATAAAGAATCAGACAGAGACCACACAGATAGAGAAGTAGGGACCATAAAGGCAAAACAATATAGATTTCACAATCACAACTGTTAAGTGGTTTCTTGCAAGACAGAATATTAGCAAAGTTTTCTTTAAACATATTAGGATCTGTTGCTTTATCTGGTGATGGTAGATTCTGTTAGAACAGGCTCACCTTCTTAACAGCCTGATAGGACATTGCTTTGGTGCAATAGATGGAATGTGAGGATGTGACTCTGCAACTTAGTACATGGTTGCTGTTTCTCACTCTGGCTGCTGCTTTTACTGCAGAAAGAGGCCTCAGACCTTACAACTCACCTTGTGTAGTAACAAGTTCTTTGAGATGTGTCCCTCTGTAGGTGCTCTGCTACCTGCCCTCCTTCCCCTCTGCTTAGGAGTTTCCTACTATGGTAGGGAAGAAACTGAGGCCGATTCGCCCAGGCAGCCCTATGAAGCCAGAGTGTGGGGCACAAGGATGTGTGGGCTGAACGACCAATGCTACCAAAAATCGGTGATCAAAGGCTTGGGTGCATGTGCACTTGAAGTGGAGCACCCATAGGGGGACACCTTTCAAACTCCATTTATTGCACAAAGTGAATAACCTCTCCTTTCATTTAAAAAAAAATCTTTCTACCGCTTGATTGCCGAATTTGGAAAGGGTTTTTAATGTGTATGTAAATCAGTGCAGTACTATCTTCCTAAGTTTACCCACAGTAATTGAGGTGTCAACTGAACAGTGTAATGACACTATTAATGTCATACATAGCTGATCACTTGAGCAGATGCAGTTGGGAAAGGTGTGGTTGTGAACCTGATAGGGAAATGCTTAAAGGAGGGAAATGAAAGACTTGGGGTGGAGATGGCAGGGGGAGAGAAAAGAGAAACAAAGAACAGAAATAGCTCTGGTCTTAAAGGTGAGTGATTTCTTCCACTGAGTGATGCTGAATGTAATGAAGCATTAATAAAAATTTGATTAAAGTTCAGTTACTATATAAATACCGTATTCTATCTTTATGTAAACTTTCCATTGACACTAGGTGATCAGCTGTGGAGGGTAATATGTAGTCCTAAACTTATATCCTGGTGTACAGAAAAATGTAATTTGGTCCTACACACAGAGTGAGTTTCTAATTTCTGTGTTAGACCCTATACTAGTTGTGCTAATGTGTAACTCTTTGTTTTGAGAGAAGAATTCTGTCTACGTGTACATTTCCATATTTGTGAATCTTTTTGAAAAAAAATTTATTTATTTTTTGTAGGGACAATTGGATTCTTTGCATGCTTTTGGTTTGTGACCAAAATTTACAGCGTGGTGAAAGTTGACTGACTAAAGAAAACCCCAGTGTGTGAAACTTGGCACAGAAGAGATTTAATCTTCATTAACATAATTTAAAGACCTGTTCTTGGTGGTGAACTTAAGCTTTATCAGAAGTTATGACATCTTGTTCCTTGGGAATGATACTGAATATACACCCTCCTCAAAACACTTTTTGTATTGTGATTTAACAATCTGTTTTCATTCAAATCTTCTTAATGAAGACCAGAGTTAAATATTGTAAGCATTTGTAAATATAACTATACTGAAATAGAAACATTAAATTTTAATGGCAGAATAGAAGTGGCTGTATTACACAATTTGATACTGCTGAATAAAGTACAATTGTAAATAGGATTTTCTAGGCTTGGTAGGAGGGATGAATTATTTTTCTTTTGAAGGAAATGAGAACTTTTTATCATGCTAACTTTAAAGGATGTCTCCAAGGTGGGTTGCTGTTTTGGATGTGGTTTTTATTTCGTACTAGTGATATGTCCATAAATATTCCAATTTCTGTGACTTCATTGGTTTCAGTGTTGTTGGCCTTTTAAACTATGTGCCTCTGAGTCTTTGAATTTATAAATTCATAATCTTGTTGTAAAAATGTCTTCAGTGGGTCATTACATATTAGACGTTTATGAAGTTATGTAAATACAAATATATTGACAAGGGAGGTTTTAAAATTATGTGGAGTCTTTTATTGCGTTTTACTGTATTTGGTTAATGTATATTGACACTCCTTTTGATCTGGGAAAAAATCAGTTTTGTCCTAAATGACTAATGCTTAAAATGTGATAGTGGTGCATGAGAATGAAATTAGACATTACACGTATGCACTGCAGGATTAATCAAGCCCTTAACCAAGCTACTTTTTCTGAGACTAAATCATATGTGGAGAAGATCTTAATATATGTGCAGCATTCACTGCTGATCTTTTTTTAACTGATCTTAATGATGCATATTCCATAAAGCAACTGTGGCTAGATCTATTTAAGCAAAAAAAAAGAACCACTGTTTTTGCCTCATGTTCAGAGAAACTATCAGTTCCAGGTGACTAACTGACTAGAATTAATTATTCCACAGTACCTGTGAACAAAATTGAAATGTTACCTTGTTCAATAATTTAGATTCATAACTGTTCATCTGTCAACAAGGGCAGCATGTTTCCCACAGTCTGATAAAATTTTATTAAACTGCATGTACTAGTTGTCAGTCATAAATTAAATTTCTTTTGTCTGATTTTTCTAATGGTATGCTTTTCTAAAAGACCTTAATCTAATGATGCTCGAATACTGAATCAATAAAAATATTGTTGGTTAAGGTAACTTGTCATTATTAAGATCTCCAAGCTATGTAAAGTACTTACTTACATCTCCATGCATCTGAAGAAGTGAGATTTTTACCCACGAAAGCTTATGCTCAAATAAATCTGTTAGTTTTTAAGGTGCCACCAGATTCCTTGTTACTTAAGATAAAGCAGTTTTCCAAGTTTTATGTTCAAAAACAGAAAAACACAAGTTTGGATAACTTTTGT
Organism: Lepidochelys kempii; assembly: GCF_965140285.1. Classification (NCBI taxonomy): domain Eukaryota; kingdom Metazoa; phylum Chordata; order Testudines; family Cheloniidae; genus Lepidochelys; species Lepidochelys kempii. Next base: position 100,649,857 of record NC_136380.1, read on the forward strand.
ATTCTTGGTTTATCTGGTTAGAGCTTAATTCTGAACTCTTAACTATTCAGACCCCCCAAAATCTTCATTTATGAAACTGGATATATTTGCAAAGTGACAAGTGTGCATACCTATCACATCTACAAAACTCAAACATTTTGATTCAGTGAAATTGGACTCTGCCCACAACAATAATCAGTATTTACTTAAAAGTATAAATACTTGGCTTGTCACAACATAATCCTAACTCTGATCCCTGGATTGTTTATGTATTTTGTTACTTTGATTTAGGTATATTTTAAATGGATAATTTAAAAGCATTAATGGAAAGATTTTTTTCTAAAATATTTAAAAGTAGAGCCCATCAGAAATTTGCCAGTGAAACCAGTTTTCCATCAAAAATACCAGTTCATCAAAAGTAGTATGCTTCTGTGGAACCCAGGTCAGTTTCACCGTGCTGTGTGCACCATACAGGGGCAAATCTGTCAAATCATGTCAATTTCAGTCTGGACTAATTTACACTACGGTGCTACATCAGCGCAGCTATGCTGCTGTAGTGTGTCTGCTGAAGACACGCTATGCCTGTGGCAGAGCGTCTCCCACCAACATAGTGCAATGCAGACACCATTTTAAGTTGATGTGACTTTTATGTCACTTGGGGGATGGCTTTTTCACACTCCTGTTGACTTAAGTGGTAGTGTAGATGAGCCCTGAGTAGCTGCAGGGGATCCTACAGAGCATACCTTACTTTGGAAACAATGCCATGTTTGGTTGTTTTTTAAAATGAAAATCTCATGGAATTTTGAGTTCAGGGGAAATATCAGAAATATTGTTTGGTCTGAATTAAAACAAAACAAACTGAAATGTTAAAATTTGCTACAAAATGGAAACTCCCAAGTTTTGATCAGTACTGCTTATGATTGGTTTTTCTTGAGAATTTCAGTTTAATGGAAGTGTGATGTTACAGTGAAGTAATCTTGACAGTATGTATGCAGACACTGTATTTGCGGCTGATCACTATAATTTTTTTCAGAATAGTATAGTTTCCAAATAACCTCTTAAACCTTTTACTACTCCTGCTCTTAAAAGTCCATTGTATGACCTAATGCCTCTGTGTGTTTGATGCTACAATCAATGCCTTACAATGTGCAATATGTGTTTTAAAATGGAGACTGCCTGTAAAATCAGTTTCAGACTTTGAAAACTTGATTTCAGTGGACTAATAAGTCCCTCCCAAAAAAAGTTAAATGCATCACAAGTTTCAAAAAAAGCCATTTTAGAGCTGTATAACCTCAAGACTTAACTTATTCCAAAGTTCAAAACAAATTCTACATCTCAATGTGATTTTTAAGTCTAAATAACTGAAAGCCGACGCTATGTTTTGGAGTTACAGGGCATCAAAATCGCTCTACTCTAGTGAATATACCATGTCTCCCTAATAACATACTTGGAAGAACTGGGACTAGAACCCTTGTCCACTGCTCCAAAATATTTGGTTCTGCATGTGAGACAACGGGAGATTAGTTCACGGTTATGGAAGTGTCTCTGTTGGGGTAGCTGATCACAGGTTAGAAAAAACAATGTGCTCATACACCTGTACCTACTGAAGTAAACAGCAAAAAAACCTTACTCTTTATGGCACTTGGAGTAGCATTCGTGCCGTAACTGCCATTGAAATTAGGGGGAACAGTATGTGGTCCTCACTTATCTACAACAACAAAAATTCAAATTTGCTTAATGTCAGGCTGTTTTGAAATGTAGCCAATGCATGGGTTCCCGGGCAACTTAACTGAATGGAAAGGTTGAAGGAGTAGGAACAAGCTAGTGAGCTATCACAAAACAAAGCAATGTTGGACAAAACTCAGTTTCAAATCTTTGTCAAATTGTAGTGAGGTGCACAAACTGATTCTGTGAAGCTTGAAGGAAATACAAAATTCTCCTTTGAACTCTGAAAGCAATCTTCAAGCCAAACCCATTTTACAAGCCGGTATAGGGATGGTTAAAATAGAGTTCCATAATGGAAACTTGTTCTGCTCTGAATTAGAGAGAGGCTACTTCTATATCGAGGTAGTTTCTCTGTACAGTTTTCAGGTGTATGTTTTGCTTGGTATTTTGATACTATATGTCCAGCTACATATAAGCAGCCACAGGTATCTTAATCTGCAACCCACCATCTCCCACAGTTCTGAACATCTGGGCTGCTTTCCTTTCTGTGCAGCTTTACAGAGAGAGATCAGTTGTTTGGATCTGCGTGTTCTGGCCACCCCCACTCTGCTCCTACTTATCTCCAGATTCCCAGCCTGCATGACAGCAAACAGTGGTGGGATCCACAGAAAGAGTCCTTACCCTGCCATGTGAACTGTTTCAGCCCAGCTTTTGGGCAGGTATGAGCAGACTTCTCCCTCTCCAATGTTTCTCCTCCCTTGGTCAGTTAACCCCTCAGGTGTATAACCCTCCCTCTGACTCCACTTCAGCATCTCCCTGTGGGCCCCTCTGTTCCTTGCAGACATAGAGCAGCCAAGAAGGCACAGGATTAAATCCTCCCTATGTGGAAGGCAGCCTCCTAGGCTTTCCAGAGGGTGAGTTGTGCCCAGCCTGCACCCACCTTCCTTACCTGATTCTGGTATGGTACGGTAGCTGTGAGAGAGACAGGCAGCTGGGGTCCCCACCCCACCAAAGCAGCTGTCACTCCAACGGGGGGGAAATGGGTTAGGAACCCCAGTACTCTACTCGTTTCTGCCCTTTCTACTACTGAGGTATGTGGACCAGAAAATAAGATGAGACCAGGCAACAGTAATTCTTATAATTCCTCAGTGGCCAAGGAGACCGTGGATCTTGGACCTGTTGGAGCAGAAACTGGAATTCCCCGCTCCAGCTTCCATGGCGACTGGACATCCTCTCTCAAGGTCCTCTTCTTAATCCAGCTGCAAAATGGCTTCAACTAACGTGTATTATTCATTCACACTATACCCTTTGGATGCTTGCAGAAAAGGGTGTAAAAGAGGTATTGCTACACAGATACCTCTCCCCTGGTAAATCTCACTTAAACACTACCCTTCCCTACAATCCATCTCCCATTTCCTTTCTTTTCTTTCAACATTCTGCTGTCTTCCTTATACCATACCCTGTGTGACTGTCTATTCCCTGCTTGTCGTCTGCTTACCACCACCTCCGGAATTCATTGTCACCATCATCACCTCACTTGGTCTCTTATACAAGGCTTTTATGGGGAGTTCACAAGAAACGTTTCCTGTGGACAGATTGTTCTATAGTTGTCCACTATAGGCTTCCTTTCATTTTTATCAGAAGCACTGGGAACTAACCCCTGTTGCAGAGAGAATGTGGTAGTCTCAAATCATGTGGAAGTCAGACATGCCACAAAATACTAGAATACTATAAATTAAACTTGTAGGGTTGAATTTCAGTTCATCCTTCCAGCCCTACGGTATTCCAGCACTTGTTAAAAATGTGCAGCTTAGATTCTGTCTTATCCTTAACCAAGTGCTCTTGCATCACCTGTGGGCAAAAGCGCTTACAAGTTAGTATAAACCATCGGAGCAGAGTTAACTGTTTCCTAACTTACCAGAACTTTCTGTTAATGTAGATTTTTACCTTCAACATATTTACTTTATACACTGAATTACTACTTACTATAGACACTAAATTTCTGAAAATATTTTTAACCAAAAATCTCTAACTACCAAAGCTAGCAACTAATTTTTAACATCATGGCTGAACTATCACTTGTGCTGGGTCTGGGGATACAGCTACACAAGAGCCCGTTTGTATGAAATATAACTTTCACTCTTACGGTGTAGCTTTAGTACAGATTAAGTGTTCTGCTAACCTGGTCTACGTGCCATTGTCCATGTTTTCAGTTCACAAATGAAAGGGTGGGTTCAGAAGTGGACCTGCACGGAGTTCTGAAGTGTTTGCAGCCCTGGCTGGGTGACTGGCTGAATGCAGCACATTCACTGCTGCCGGGCTTCTGGCTCTTAGAAGTGTCAAGGCCTCACTCTGTAATAGGAAATCAGTTACCTGAGATTTACTACAAGTTTGCTGCTTTTTTTTTTTTTTTTTTACCTCAAGAAAGAAGGGCCCATAAGTTTACTCTGAATTTTCTACTTGCAGGGTATTTTTAGGCAGTCCTGTTATCTTTTTCATTATTAAATTAATTGAAATATTACTTGTGATGCTTTTCTATTTTTATTTCTCTCTGCAGTCTGTCCTATCATATTTATTGTGATTTGTCAAAAACCACCTGTTTAAATTCTGGGCACTTACATAGTGTCTATAAGAATATGTAAGTCACCATAAATGTGATTGTCAGGGTGGAGTGAGGAAGTGACCTTCGTGAGTTCCCACTTTCCCCTTCCTTAATTACCAGTGTGTGTGTTTGTGTTTGCTTCTTGACTGAAGTATGTAGTGCAGTCTGTCTGTATGGGGGACCATGTGCTGAGCCTAGCAGTCTGCTCCGCAAGACTGAGAGTGTCTTAATGAGGCTTTGATCCCTAAGCCCTTTAGCACCCTTAACCACGGGGTGGGGCTACTAAGGGAGAACAGGGGTTTAAAAATGTTATATGTGGACTTCAGAAGTTTAAAGTATCATGAAAAGTATGATACAGTGTGGGTATGCCACAGTTACTCCTCTAAGGCTTCTTCAAATGTCTCTTTCATTTATCCTTATGTTACATCAAAGCAAGTATTTTACAGAGTGTAATGATTTGAAGCTAGCAGTGGCTGTACTCAAAATGCTAGCAGCGTAGGACTAAATTAAAAGGGTTTAAAAATGAAGAAAAGTTAAAAACTAAGTTTTACAAGCTTTTAGTTTAGGATTAAGTAAAAACAGGAGTATTTCTTGAAAATCCATCTTAGAAAGCTGTGTGGGGATAAGTACTAGTCAAAGTTCACAAGCTTTATTCCAAAATTTTCGTTCAAGTTTCAGAGACCTGATTGAGTCTTCGAATACAACATCCTTCAGAGCTTAACTTCAAGACTTTCAAATAGCTTTCCACAATCCCTACAGACCTACAACTTAAGTTTAAAAATATTAATGCTTCCATTTTTAAAACCACTATCTGGCAGCTGAGTTTGCTGTAGAAGTGGTCATAATTTGCAGGCAGAACAAACATTTCAGAATGTAACTCATCTCTGTATTTGGAGTATTGCTTCACAGACACATGGTGTCACAACTTCTACAAGTTGTGCCCATCTGCATCATGATTTCATAAGCTTCTTTAACAGGGCCTCCAGGATGGCAGGGAAGGCGCAGTTTGCCCCGGGTCCCCCATTTGCGAGGGCGCCTTAAATTGAGTGGCATTGTGACCTGGAATGCAGGGTTGCAGCATTACTCAGGTTTGGCCTGGCCATCCCTGCATCCTAGTGGGAGGGGCAGCTGGGCTAAATTTGAGTGAGTGGTGGTGTGACCTGGCATGTGGGGTGATAATGCCTGGCACACTCACGAGACAGGAGTCACTGCTGCGGGGGTTAATGCGGGTGGGTTGTCTTTCCAACCCCTCTCCCCCTTCTCAGCCTCCCCTCAGTAGTAATATTTTTTGAAAGGGTAGAGACCTCAGTTTCCCATTTTGTGTCGGGCCCTCAAAAGCATCTGTGCAGCCCTGTTCTTTAGAAATCACATCATCAGATGTACAGGCGTTAAAAAGATGTGGGAAGTAGATCTTCAAACTTGCATACGTCAGGACCTAATGAGATGAGGTATCGTCCAACAGGAGAGAAATTTCTAATATTTTAGCTTTCACAGACTTAATTTTATTTACTTTACATAAAACTATCTAGACCGCAGTTAGCCTTTCCAGTATAAAAGTATGTCATGTGTGTAATGGGAAAGTGAACCAGGGTGGACAATGGTTTTCAACAGTAAGTGCGCATGGAACGGGAGTTGAAAACAGCTTAAGTGTTAGTGTAAGACAGAATACAACTGATTTCAATGTCATTTATAGCATGGCTGAACTTTGGTTCTGACAAGTTCCTTCTTGAAAAAAATGACTTGATTATATCAAATCTCTATCAAGCATTCTAAAATGTTATTGCAAATGACTGTGTTCTCTTCACACTAGCACTTAAACTGTTTTTATTAATGGTTGAGCAAGAGTTCAATTTCCAGATAGAGACAGGGCTTTAGAAACAATTATCGGTGGCAGTCTTGTAAACAAAACCAAGTGACACATCTATACCTTTTATATGAATGTCGTTCCCCGCCCCCCACCCTCTTCCATCTCATAAACAGCTTCTGGCTGCAGATTTGGTCCTTCATAGAAGAGATTTTGAAGATCCCAGCTGACATGTACAGCAGCCTGGTAATCCTCTAATAATCTGTTCTCTGAACTAGTCTGGAGATGTCACTGAAAAGGCTTGTTGACAACCTTCTGTCTATAGCATTAAAGATAATTCTGGCAAAACTGTGACTATCTTAGTCAGCTGGACTTTAACACATGGCTGACATGTCGTGGTGACAAATTCAAAAAGACCGTTGACAGAAAAAAAATTGCATGGAAAAATACTTCTGTTTTCCAGTTCGCTCTGGGTTAAATTGACTAAATCAGGTTACTGAATAAAACTTTGTAACCTCTTTTTAATCTGTTTCCAAATTTTTTTGTGTTTTTTAAAACAATGTCTTATTGTAAAGAGTTATATACACACAATTGTACTTTCCATACCGACTGCTATGCTCTATGCTATTTTCGTATATGTGTTGAAATATTATTTCTTGCATAAGTGTATATTCATAAATACTGTAAGAAATAATACAGATTTAATCAGTTTAACTTTTCGCAGACACAGTTATAGGCTTTGATTTGACAGGAAACGAAATGGAAATGCAATGATCAAATACATTAGTAAGTGTCTTATAAGTTGTTATATCAGTTTCAAGCAGTCCTTGCTAGAATAGTTAAAATGTTTTTTGTATTGTAAAATGAATACTAAGCCCAACTACACTGTTTTGTTACATATGGAACATAATCTGATCCTGAAAAGCTGCTTAATCCACTATTTTAATAATAGTAGATTAAGAGATCTATACTCCACAGTGACACAATATATTGAGTTAAAGATCTGCAGAGGAACATTTATATGATCCATTGTAATAGCAAAAGGAAACATAATGTTGCAGTGTCAACAGTCTGAAGATTGCCTGCACTGTTTCAATGCATGCGACAATGAATCAAACCTTAATGAGCACCCTTAAATTTAAAAGCATTGTAAAATTTACTGAAAGAGAGGTATCTGGAATAAAAGGGGAGGGTACATAAATACAAATTAACATTTCAACAAAATGTAATGTTAAAGACCTAGAATGAATTATGTTTAAAGGTGTTAAAATAATGTTTGTGACACAAGCTAAAAAAGCCAAAGTATTCCAAATTAAGACCCCCTCACCCAAAATGGTATTTGCAGTTTTGCAAGCTAACATTATTATAAAAAGACCCTCAGACTTCAGAACATGGGAGTCTCAAGCTTTTTCCCTGCAACTCCCTCTCCCTCCAACCAACCCTCTCTTGTCCTCCTCAACTACTAAGCACCCACGTTTTTTATCTTGTGGCCCCAATTCTCACTGTCACAGTTGCCACAAGTACTCCAAATAGTTTAAAAAGTAATCAGTATGGATTGTATAAATCAAGATGGATTGCTTCAACGAGGTTTTAATCTGTTTAGCAGAAAATAAATTTTAAAAAATCAGCGGAATACAGGATGACTTCACTGACACAGAAAATTCTAAACCAAACCAAGAAACATCAATTTCTCTGACTGCCATAAAGCAGATCTCTGCTCTTCTTGGCTGGTGAGAGACCAACCAGACCCACCACTAACAATCAATCAACATTTCTTTTATGTGAACCTGCCAGTGTCAGGTCCTGAAAATAGCTAGCCAACCCTGAAAACAATTCTTGATGCAGGAAATCTCTACAACTACTGCCCAGTCCCAAACCCTCTCTCGTTAGGTAGATGACTTAGAAAGTAGTGACAAAGGATCTAAAGCAACAAATAACATATTCTGACATATTGTGTCATTTGCTATTAAAAACTGGATCATGGTACAGGGACATCCAGAGTAGCATTAATGGACAACTTCCTCATGGAAACAGGTAGTGTTCAAATCTCAGTGATCATAACAGGACTGACTGCAGCTTTCAACATAAATGAAATTCCTGGGGTCAGAAGAAAAGTACTGTCATATATTACAAATTGGCTAAGAGACAATTGTATTCCTATTTTTATTTAATTTCTTTAAATGTATGTGAAAGTACAAAAGGGAGCCATCCCAGGTTCTAGGTGCCCCTGCTATAAATAATAAAAACAAAGTATTAAATTAAATGGGGAACAGAACACAAATTCCCATTCCCACATTTATCTAGCCCCATTAAAACCAATCCAACCATGCAGATAGATGCACCTTACAGCATTCCATGAAGGTAAGCAAAACAGGGCTATTTTGGGCCCATGGGAGATGGGTGTGTGGGGGGAGTTTGTTCCTGAATTGACAAGCCCTTATCGAGAATGAATACTCCACTGCCAGCCCCCTTTCCCTTAAATCAAAGGGATCCAGGTCAAGCACATCCACTGATTACAACTACAGCAGAATGGCACGAGTAGGAAACTCACTCAAATAGGTTCTGAGCCATTTAGCATTTAAACTAAAACCTTAAATTCAGTCTGGAAACTGATAGGCAGCCAGTACAAATCATGGAGCAGACCTGTGACTTTCTGCCACTGAGCATTGCTTGATAGGCAAAGAAGTAGACCTGAATGATAAATTTTCAACATGGCAAAAGGTTAACACTGGGGTGTCCCAGGGACCTGTATTAGGGAATGTGCTATTTATTATATTCATCTGTGATATGTGAAAGGGTTGGACAAGGACAGTTCAAAATTGCAGGTGACATATTATTTAGAATAATCAAGATCAGAGCTAAATGAGGTGGATGGACACCACAATTCATTTTATTTGTTTTCTTTAAACGTTTAATATATGATGGGTGTCTCCTCAGTGCCCTGGGTGCCTACCCTATACATTACAAACCACAACATAAACATAAATGAAGGGCTGCCCAAATATATAGATAGCCACATTAGCACCCTCCTCAACAGCCTTAAAGCAAAGGAAAAGATGGGTTTTGTAGCATGCCTGGATTTTGTAGCTGTATCCCCACACTTGTGCTGGGTGTGGGGATACAGCTACACAAGAACAAAAATATCTTTAATTTAATATTTAATTTAATTTAATAATTTAATATCCGGTGTCAAGTGGAGTGCCCCAGGGGTCGGTTCTGGGACCGGTTTTGTTCAATATCTTCATAAATGATCTGGAGGATGGTGCGGATTGCACTCTCAGCAAATTTGCGGATGATACTAAACTGGGAGGAGTGGTAGATACGCTGGAGGGCAGGGATAGGATACAGAGGGACCTAGACAAATTGGAGGATTGGGCCAAAAGAAATCTGATGAGGTTCAATAAGGATAAGTGCAGGGTCCTGCACTTAGGACGGAAGAACCCAATGCACAGCTACAGACTAGGGACCGAATGGCTAGGCAGCAGTTCTGCGGAAAAGGACCTAGGGGTGACAGTGGACGAGAAGCTGGATATGAGTCAGCAGTGTACCCTCGTTGCCAAGAAGGCCAATGACATTTTGGGATGTATAAGTAGGGACATAGCGAGCAGATTGAGGGACGTGATCGTTCCCCTCTATTCAACATTGGTGAGGCCTCATCTGGAGTACTGTGTCCAGTTTTGGGCCCCACACTACAAGAAGGATGTGGATAAATTGGAGAGAGTCCAGCAAAGGGCAACAAAAATGATTAGGGGTCTGGAACACATGACTTATGAGGAGAGGCTGAGGGAACTGGGATTGTTTAGTCTGCAGAAGAGAAGAATGAGAGGGGATTTGATAGCTGCTTTCAACTACCTGAGAGGTGGTTCCAGAGAGGATGGTTCTAGACTATTCTCAGTGGTAGAAGAGGACAGGACAAGGAGTAATGGTCTCAAGTTGCAGTGGGGGAGGTTTAGGTTGGATATTAGGAAAAACTTCTTCACTAGGAGGGTGGTGAAACACTGGAATGCGTTACCTAGGGAGATGGTAGAATCTCCTTCCTTAGAAGTTTTTAAGGTCAGGCTTGACAAAGCCCTGGCTGAGATGATTTAATTGGGGATTGGTCCTGCTTTGAGCAGGGGGTTGGACTAGATGACCTCCTGAGGTCCCTTCCAACCCTGATACTCTATGACTCTATGATTCTATCTGGGCGCTGACAGACTAAGGTGGGGGAGTGCATTCCAAAATCAACCCCTGAAGAACAGTTTACACTACTCATCTGTATTGCTGGGTGTTAAATGAAGAGTTCGCACTCATGAAAAAGATCTGTGCCTCACAGTGTAAAATTCAATGAAAACATCTGCACAGTGTACAGTAGAAGTCCAAAAGCAAACAAAATGTGAGTATGTATAAAGAATGAGGTAGAAAATAATACAGAAAATATTAGGATGCCACTAGCTAAATCAGAGGTATACTCTCGTCTGGAATACTGTAGTCAGTTCTGGTCATCAGACCTCAAAACAATATAACAGAAGTAGAAGTGGCCCAGGGATGGCTGATAAAAATAATTAGAGGCATGGTAACATTTCTGTATGCGGAGAAATCAAAAAGATTGAGATTATTTAGTTTAGAGAGGAGGTGAATAAAAGGAAACATGATATAAAATAATGAATAGTCTATAAAAAGATAAGTTTACCCCTATTTAACCCTTCTCATAACACAAAAACCAGTTTAATAAAAAAACCATTTCAATTATATTGAAAGGCAACATTTAAAATTCATAAAAGGAAATATTTTTATACAACATAAAATTAACCTGTGGGACACATGGCCATTGGACATTACTGAAGCCAAGAACTTATTAGGATATTTTTAAAAAAGGATTATTCATGTAAGGGTGGGATTTTCAAAAGTGCCCTGAAGTCAATTCACTGAAGTCAATTGGAGCAGTTAGGCCAATGCTAAGCACTTTTGAAAACCTCACCTTTATATAGATAATGAAAACACCCACAATTACATCATTATAACTATAACGAGGGAATAGAAATCGTCCAGATCCAGGACATAAGCCTGACTTGTAGCTGTTTGCTACAGGGTTTCTTGCACCTTCCTCTGAACCAGCTGGTGTTACTAGGGTCCTACATTATTTTATTCAATGTTTTATGTGTAAAATATGTACTGTATAACCTGTCATTGTAAAAAGGGACACTGTTTAGGTGAAAAGAGCATTGTCATAGGCAAGTGTGGTGAAGTTGTAAATGCATCCCCCCGTTCCCCTCTTATTCCATTATTTCTTACGGGGAAAAAATTCCCCAGGATATGTTGTTTTGGTATCCATTGTCCTTTTCAAGAACACAACCCCAGTGTATACAGGGGAACCCCTGTAAGAGGTAACAGAATTATTATTTGTCTTACAATAGTAATGAGAGACCACTCAAGCAAACTCAGAGTGACACTGTGCTAAGCCCTGTACAAACACATGGTAATAGATAGTGCTTGCCCTAAAGAACCTACAATCTAAATAGACAAGACAGGCAAAGAAAGCATGATTATTCTCTCTTTACAGGTAGGCAACTCTAGCTAGAAGGAGCAGAAGAAACCAAAGCCCCAGGAACTGCTGTACGAGAGTGAGGGGGCAAAATGGGGGCCAGTCAGAGCCATCTTTTCACTCAACTCCCCATGGAGTAGGGAGACCACTTGTCCAGCTTGGAACAGGATAGAGCTCTTTTTGGCCCCCGTCTGGTACAAGGAGAAGTGAGAAAAATTGTTCTCCTTAACCTCTGAGATTAGGACAAGAAGAAATGGGTTTAAATTGCAGCAAGGGCAGTTAAGGTTGAACATTAGGAGAAACTTCCTGTCAGGTTAGTTAAGCACTGAAATAAATTGCCTAGGGAGGTTGTGGAATCTCCATCATTGGAGATTTTTAAGAGAAGGTTAGAAAAACTCCTGTCAGGGATGGTCTAGATGATAATTAGTCCTGTCTTGAGTGCAGGGGACTGGACTAGATGACCTCTCAAGGTCTCTTCCGGTCCTACAGTTCTACGATTCTTTGTCTGTAGTTCATGATTCTCCGCCACACAAGTACTTATACTGCTGCCCAGGCAGAGTGGAGAGCCGCAGTTGCTGGCCAGGTGCCCAGCTCCGAAGGCAGTGCCATATCAGCAGCAGTGCAGAAATAAGGTTGGGGTGGTAATTTGAAATATGATATTTGTCAATATCACTTTTCACAGCAGACTTAGCACCCCATTGCTACCTTTACTTCTGCACTGCTGCTGTCTCCCTGAGGCTGACAGCTGGAGCCCTGATGCTGCCTCCAGGTGAGGGCTTGAGGTGGGGGCGGGGGAGAGGATGGCCCAGCTCAGGCTGCCTCCTGGTGAGAGACTGAGATGCAGGGAGGGAAGGAGAGCCCAAGCCTGGACAGTGGGGTTGGACTGCCAGCCCCTGGTGGCAGGGCTCCGGGGTGTGCGCGGCCCTTCTGCATGAGCCCAGCTGCCCGGGACTGACAACTGGAGCTCTTTAAAAAAAAAAAAAGCACACAGCTCACACCTCCCTTGACACATTCCCACTCCTCCCCTGGGAGGCCCGCCCCGCTGGTTTAGATCAGTTGTCTGGAGAGAAGAGTAAGTTGTGCATATTCTAGGGAGTGGGGGAGAGAGTGCCTCACTGCCTGTTCCTTCTTCTTCTACCATCATTTAGTTTTTATTAGAAGTTCCCAGCAGTGTTATGAAGTCACATTTGTCTAAAACTGCAGGGATATTCCAGTCCAGTAAGATGGTGGTAGAGGGGGCGCCTTTTCCTACAAGTGGAGAAGAATGCATTCTGCTATTGCAGGCACCAAGTTGCAGGGGCTTGAGGCTCAGGGAGATGGCAGTAGTGGTAAGAGAGGGTTCCTTGTTTTATAAAATGACTGATAATATGCATCCTTCAGAAGGCTTCATTTTAATTTTCCTCCTGTTTTCTACAAGCAACCTAATTTAAGCTGATCATGCTGTATTCCTTTGCAGTTAATCACTCATGGGGCTCTGGCTTGGGGCAGAGGATGGGAGGAAAAGATCATTACAATAAAAGACATGTATTGTTAGCAGCCAGAATCTGTAAAAAAAGAATAAGAATGCAGCTTAATTTTCATAATCATTGCTGACCTAGAACTGAAAAGTATGGGAAAATATTAGCATTTGTAAACTGAGCAAATCATGTAAGTCAGTCAATGAACTTGAAATCTTCCATGTGAAGAGGTCATTCTTAAAAGGGCCCAATCCTGCAAGGTGCTGAGCACCCTCAACCCCCACTGAAGTCAATGGGAGTTGAATGTGCTCAGAAGTTCATGGAAACACTCTGCCCCTTACAGGATCAGGCCCAAAGTTACATTTTCACCAGAGGAAACTTTAATGCCATTGGCCATCAAAAGTGATTTCCCATCTCAGGGAGACACACAAATATTTCCAGGATTGATGTAGACAGATATCTATTTCCCAATTTCACACAATAAACCAAGGACAGCATCCACTTGTATCCAGAAAATCAAAATCAAAATCATCATTCTTTGACTGCTAAGAAATCAAAGTAAATGAACATCAAGAGGTCACCGATAGAAGTAGCCTGAAGTCATCCTAAGGCAGCAAGAGGTCATTTCTTTTTATATTCAAAGCATGGATTCCTATAAAAAACAATTTACTTTTACCTCCAATGGTCATTAACAGTTCTGTATTATCTCAATAGTTTTCGGTCAGTCCCCATAACCCTTCTTTACAGTTGTACAAATACCTTATTCCTAGTGATATAGCATTAATATAATGTTATGAGACCTGAGAAGTGCAAAACTGCTCTCTATCCTTTATTTTGCATTATTGCTCGCACTGTTTCAGCTGAACTAGTGTTATCAACATTAGGAGCTCAGGTCTACATTAGTGACGTTTGCCAATAATGGCGGTTAAGGGAATGATTTTGTTCATGACATTGCTATACTGGCAAGGGAGTGGAATCCCCGTCATTGGCGGGTTTTAAGAACAGGTTGATCAAACACCTGTTAGGGATGGACTACGTATACTTGGACCTGCCCCAGCAAGGTGGGCTCGACTAAATGGCCTCTCAAGATCCCTTCAGTCCTGTATTTCTATGGCCACGTCTACACTACCCACCTGATCCGCAGGTAGTGATCGATCTATCGGGGATCGCTTTATCGTGACTAATGTAGACGCAATAAATTGATCCCCGATCTCTCTGCTGTCGACTCTGGAACTCCACCAGGGCGAGAGGCAGAAGCGGAGCCAACGGGGGAGCGGCGGCCGTCGATCCCGCGCCACGAGGATGCGAAGTAAGTGATTCTAAGTCAATCTAAGATACGTCAACCTCAGCTACGCTATTCTCATAGCTGAAGTTGCGTATCTTAGCTCGATCCCCCCCACCAGTGTAGACCAGGCCTATGACTCTAAGCCTTAGCCTGGATGCAGCTAAACTGGCATAAATCTGCCAGTATAGCTTATTTTAATCAGGAACAGGTATAAGCTATCCTGGCAAAAACATTTTTGCCTGTGTAAACTGCGCCTATACTAGTGGAGTTTGCCAGTATAACTAGTAAACCTTTTCTGGTGTAAACTAGGTTTGCCTGCAGACACCTTTTTCATCACCATTATGATTAGCTGTACTGCAGTAGAACCTACAGGCTCCAGCTGAGATCAGGGGAGAAGTTAGGCCCAGCTCAGACCCAAGCCCAGCCGACCCAACCAAGTCATTTTCTGACCCGACCAAACCCTTCCCCTTGAACCTGAGTCAGTGCCCCTGCTGCCTCCTGCCCATTGTGTCAGTACAGTGGTGGATTCATGACCTGCTCGTGCTGTCTGCCATCCCCTGCTGCACTGTATATGAGCTGCAGAGTGAAGGGCACTGCAACGTCTCAGCACATTCACTCTGCAGCACACACAGCGCAATGAGCTGGTGGCAGCTGGGATGAGTGGGTCACACAGCCGCCACTGTGCTGACCCCATAAGCAGGAAAGCCGAGCTGAAAGGGGCCAATTGCTTTCCCATGCAACCTGGACCTGACACTTGTAGTCAGGTCCTATCGGGTTTGGGTTGGGTTGCAGGGCTCTAGATCATGGCCCCTTTATTCTAGCCTCTGTACATACATTTAAGGGCAGATTTTTTCACCCTTATTCATGCCCTCCTCCACAAATGGCCCCAAGAAGACTGCTTGTGGAGCCATGTGCTACTAAATGTTAGTAACAGAATCTGGCCCACAGTTAAAAGAATCCCTGCCCCAAAGAACTTCCGATTTAAATAGTCAAGACAAGCCAAAGATGGGGAGAAAGGACATAGTATTATCCCCATTTTGCAGTTGGGAAACTGTGGCTTGGTCTACACTAGAGTTAGGTTGACATAAGGCAGCTTACGTCGACCTAATTATGTCAGTGTACACACTACAGCCTTGCTCCCGCCAATGTAAGTGCCCTACTACGTCGACATAATAAATCCACCTCCAGAGAGGCACAGGGCTTATGTTGGTGTAGTTAAGGCAACAGTGTCCGTGTAGACTGTGTACACTGCATTACTTACATGAGCTGTTGGCTGTCATTCTTTTCTATTTCAGGACTCTATGCATGGAGCCATGAACTTGACAAGAGAGCTGTCCCCAGGGCAGGTGGGGGACTCCAGTTAGAGCCTAGTTGACCCTGGGTTCCCTGCTCCAGCTGGGCTGGGCCCAACCCGTTCCGAGCCTGGCTGCTCCCTGGCTTCCAGCCCAGCTGCTGCCTGGAAGTCCAAGCCTGACCCAGAATGGGGCTTCCTTGGCTCCCTGCTGACAACAGGGCTGCTGCCTGGAGGCTCCCCGTGGGGAGTCCTGGTGCTGCACAGATGCTCCTTGCCACCAGGAGCCCTGCTGCACCCCAGGCTCTTGGCTCCATGCCTGGAGTTTGGGTGGCTGAGGGGAGCTGAGAGCCTTGGGGCAGCCAACAGGCTCCCAGTGGGGATCCCAGGCCACAGCCTGGCTGGGAGCAGGGAGCTGGGCAAGCACAGCCCGGTTCAGAGCTGGGAGTGAGCTCAGCGACTGCACTGAGGTTCCCAGGAGCTGCCCGGACCATGGATGCAGACCTTGCAGCTGGGAGCAGAGAGCTGGGGGAGGTCAGCCGAAGTCCCAGTAGTGGGGAGCCAAGAGCTGGGGAGCAGTCGGGCTCTGGGCAGGCTCTCAGCTCCCCGCACTGCCCCTCTAAGTCGGCGGAAGCATTCCTCGTGAGGACATGCACCCTCGACAGAAAGAGAGTAGCGTGGACATGAATCACTGCAGTAATTAGTGTGGTGTTGTAAGTCGACCTGAGTTGGAAAGATTAAGTGACCTCCCCATGTCATCCAGCCCCAGGTCTGATTCACATGCTGCAGAAAACCAGTAGCCAACTACAATAGGGCTCCTAATAGTGGTTTAGACAAAGCCTTTGTTTCTCTGCTAATTACATGTTGTCACTGCAGGCGTGGCTGCAGCAGGAAGCAGCACTGCTTTGAGGGGGGTATTGTTGAAGCAGCACAAGTCCTGGGAGGGTATAGCTGTACCCACCACCATGCTTGCTATTGCCATGAAGGCTGGGAATAAACCCTGGCTCATAAGGGCATGTCACCCCCTGGAGCTGTGTCCACACGTTGAGGCGGGGTCAGGGGACCCACTGGGAGTGGCTCAAACACCTCTATAAGCTCCGGATGAGGGGCCAAGCCAGTGACACGGTACCAAGGTGTGAGTGGACCAGGCCTAGCAGCACCTGCTTTGTGGCCGCAACCTCAAGGGCACCAAGGGACCCACCATCAGCCCCACAGCGCTGCCCCTTCCCGCTGCGTGTTTCCCCACAAACTGAAACTGTGGGGCGGCTAGAAAACGACTGATTTAACAACACTAGTAACTAGTTGACACTGGGGGGACGGGGGAGTTCGGGGGATGGGGGGTAGGGAAATCACGAGGGGCCTAGAAGACCACGGCCAGGGGGCCCAGTTCAGGCGTGGGGCTCGCTGCCCCGCTCCTCAGGGGAGGCGGCTGCGGCAGGAGGGAGAGCCAAGGCGCTTCCGGCAGGCGACGGTGGGGGGAGGGGGGGCAGCAGGGAGCGGAGCAGGCCCGGCCCGCCGGCCGCGCAGAGCACAGCGGGACCCGAGGCGCGCCCCTGGGCCGGCCAGGGGCAAGGAGCCCTGGGGGGCGGGGCCCGGCCGGGGGGATCTGTCGCGTTCGCGGCCCAGGGTCCTGTGTCCCAACCCAGAAAGGCAAAGAGCCCCCAGAAGCCACTCGGGCCCACGTGTCGGGCAGAAGCGGGGCCCACGTGACGACACCGCCCCCTCCTACGAGCCAATCAGCGCGCGCGGGCGTTTGCGCTGTTTCGTTCGGAGCTCAACTTTTGGGCCAATCGGCGGCGGGGGCGGGGCTAAGACGACGATGGCGGCAGCGGCAGGGGCGCTGCGGCTCTTGCTGGCTGGGCAGGGTCTGAGGAGGCGGAGACTGTGAGTGACGCTACTGAGCCGTGGGGGAGGGGGCGCTGCGCTCACCCCACGGCCCCCACAAGCCCCGCCCCGCGAGAGCGAGACCCCAAGGCGTGGGCGCGGGCGCCGCCGTGCTGCGCTTAACAACCCCCCACCCGCCCCTCCCTAACGGCTCCGGAGTGACAGAGCCACACAGGCTCCGCAGCGCCTGTCATCGGCTCCCCCAGGGCCCCCGCCCCTCCCCTCCCCCCTAGTGCCTCCGCCTAGCCCCCCCACAGCCCCTCCCCTCACCCCTAGTGCCTCCGCCTAGCCCCGGCCCCCTACAGCCCCCCACTCACCCCTAGTGCCTCCGCCTAGCCCCGGCCCCCTACAGCCCCCCACTCACCCCTAGTGCCTCCGCCTAGTCCCCCTACAGCCCCCCACTCACCCTAGTGCCTCCGCCTAGCCCTGCCCCCCCACAGCCCCCCACTCACCCCTAGTGCCTCCGCCTAGCCCCGGCCCCCTACAGCCCCCCCACTCAACCTTAATGCCTCCGCCTAGCCCCGGCCCCCCACAGCCCCCCACTCACCCCTAGTGCCTCCGCCTAGTCCCCCTACAGCCCCCCACTCACCCCTAGTGCCTCCGCCTAGCCCTGGCCCCCTACAGCCCCCCACTCACCCCTAGTGCCTCCGCCTAGTCCCCCTACAGCCCCCCACTCACCCTAGTGCCTCCGCCTAGCCCTGCCCCCCCCACAGCCCCCCACTCACCCCTAGTGCCTCCGCCTAGCCCCGGCCCCCTACAGCCCCCCCACTCAACCTTAATGCCTCCGCCTAGCCCCGGCCCCCCACAGCCCCCCACTCACCCCTAGTGCCTCTGCCTAGCCCTGGCCCCCTACAGCCCCCCACTCACCCCTAGTGCCTCCGCCTAGTCCCCCTACAGCCCCCCACTCACCCCTAGTGCCTCCGCCTAGCCCTGCCCCCCCACAGCCCCTCCACTCACCCCTAGTGCCTCTGCCTAGTCCCCCCACAGCCCCCCACTCACCCCTAGTGCCTCCGCCTAGCCCCGGCCCCCTACAGCCCCCCACTCAACCTTAATGCCTCCGCCTAGCCCCGGCCCCCTACAGCCCCCCACTCAACCTTAATGCCTCCGCCTAGCCCCGGCCCCCTACAGCCCCCCACTCACCCCTAGTGCCTCCGCCTAGCCCTGCCCCCCCACAGCCCCTCCACTCACCCCTAGTGCCTCCGCCTAGTCCCCCTACAGCCCCCCACTCACCCCTAGTGCCTCCGCCTAGCCCCGGCCCCCCACAGCCCCCCACTCACCCCTAGTGCCTCCGCCTAGCCCTGGCCCCCTACAGCCCCCCACTCACCCCTAGTGCCTCCGCCTAGTCCCCCTACAGCCCCCCACTCACCCCTAGTGCCTCCGCCTAGCCCTGCCCCCCCACAGCCCCTCCACTCACCCCTAGTGCCTCTGCCTAGTCCCCCCACAGCCCCCCACTCACCCCTAGTGCCTCCGCCTAGCCCCGGCCCCCTACAGCCCCCCACTCAACCTTAATGCCTCTGCCTAGCCCCGGCCCCCTACAGCCCCCCCACTCAACCTTAATGCCTCCGCCTAGCCCCGGCCCCCTACAGCCCCCCACTCACCCCTAGTGCCTCCGCCTAGCCCTGCCCCCCCACAGCCCCTCCACTCACCCCTAGTGCCTCCGCCTAGTCCCCCTACAGCCCCCCACTCACCCCTAGTGCCTCCGCCTAGCCCCGGCCCCCTACAGCCCCCCACTCACCCTTAATGCCTCCGCCTAGCCCTGGCCCCCTACAGCCCCCCACTCACCCCTCGTGCCTCCGCCTAGCCCCGGCCCCCTACAGCCCCTCCACTCACCCCTAGTGCCTCCGCCTAGCCCTGCCCCACTACAGCCCCTCCACTCACCCCTAGTGCCTCCGCCTAGCCTTGGCCCCCTACAGCCCCCCACTCACCCCTAGTGCCTCCGCCTAGCCCCGGCCCCCTACAGCCCCCCACTCAACCTTAATGCCTCCGCCTAGCCCCGGCCCCCTACAGCCCCCTGCTCACCCTTAATGCCTCCGCCTAGCCCCGGCCCCCTACAGCCCCCCACTCACCCCTAGTGCCTCCGCCTAGCCCCGGCCCCCTACAGCCCCCCACTCACCCCTAGTGCCTCCGCCTAGCCGCGGCCCCCTACAGCCCCCCCACTCACCCCTAGTGCCTCCGCCTAGTCCCCCTACAGCCCCCCACTCACCCCTAGTGCCTCCGCCTAGCCCTGCCCCACTACAGCCCCTCCACTCACCCCTAGTGCCTCCGCCTAGCCCTGGCCCCCTACAGCCCCCCACTCACCCCTAGTGCCTCCGCCTAGCCCCGGCCCCCTACAGCCCCCCACTCAACCTTAATGCCTCCGCCTAGCCCCGGCCCCCTACAGCCCCCTGCTCACCCTTAATGCCTCCGCCTAGCCCCGGCCCCCTACAGCCCCCACTCACCCCTAGTGCCTCCGCCTAGCCCCGGCCCCCCCACAGCCCCTCCACTCACCCCTAGTGCCTCCGCCTAGCCCCCCCCACAGCCCCCCGCTCACCCTTAATGCCTCCGCCTAGCCCCCCCACAGCCCCCCACTCACCCCTAGTGCCTCTGCCTAGCCTCCCCCCCACAGCCCCCCACTCACCCCTAGTGCCTCCGCCTAGCCCTGGCCCCCTACAGCCCCCACTCACCCCAGTGCCTCTGCCTAGCCCCGGCCCCCTACAGCCCCTCCACTCACCCCTAGTGCCTTCGCCTAGCCCCGGCCCCCCACAGCCCCCCACTCACCCCTAGTGCCTCCGCCTAGCCCCCCCCGGCCCCCCTACAGCCCCCCACTCAACCTTAATGCCTCCGCCTAGCCCCGGCCCCCTACAGCCCCCCACTCACCCTTAATGCCTCTGCCTAGCCCTGCCCCACTACAGCCCCCCACTCACCCCTAGTGCCCTCCGCCTAGCCCCGGCCCCCTCCAGCCCCTCCACTCAGCCCTAGTGCCTCCGCCTAGCCTCCCCCCCCACAGCCCCCCACTCACCCTAGTGCCTCCGCCTAGCCCCGGCCCCCCACAGCCCTCCACTCACCCCCTAGTGCCTCCGCCTAGCCCTGGCCCCCTACAGCCCCCCACTGACCTTTAATGCCTCTGCCTAGCCCTGCCCCACTACAGCCCCCCACTCACCCCTAGTGCCTCTGCCTAGCCCCGGCCCCCTACAGTCCCTCCACTCACCCCTACTGCCTCCGCCCAGCCCCGCCCCCTACAGCCCCCCACTGACCCCGAGTGCCTCTGCATAGCCCCATCCCCAGAGCCCCCTGCCCCCAACCTCTCCTTCCCCCACACTCACCCCTAGTGCCCCACATAGCTCCGCCCACTTTGCCCCCACCCAGCCCCGCACTCACGTCCAAAGCCCCCTCTGCCTCCACACAGACCCCCTGACTTCCCCTCACAGCCCCCACTGCGTCCCAACCCTCCACACAGCCCTCCAGAGCCCCCTGACCACCTTTGCCTACATACAGCCCCCACTCACTCCCTAAGGCCCCCAGTTCCCGCTCCCTGACTGACCTGACCCCTCCTGCTGCAGGAACACATGTGAGGACTCTCCTTTCCGCCATTCAGAGCTGCCCTCTCATTCAGGTGACAGTCAGTGACGCCCCCCACCTTCAAATTTAGTGTCCCTCCAGGCTCACTTGCAATAGCCCCCACACAGCTTCCTTCTGGCTGCAGCACCTGTGAGGGCGAGGAGCGTGGCTGCTCTGATGTGCTGTGACTGAGATTTGTCAGTTGGTCTGTTTGCAACTTGTAAGTTTGAAAATCCCAGCAGCAAAACTGGTCTATGCAACTAAAAAGAAAACATGTTTACTAGCTAACCAGGTTTATTTCTCAGTAAGCTGATGGTTGTCACTGAGGCAATTGCTCCGGGCCCTGCGCTTTGCGCGGCCCCATGCTTCAGGGGGACGTGGGGTCCAGGGCAGCCTGAAAGGTTAGTGGGGGGCCTGGTGTCAGCAGCAGCAAGAGACCTGGCCCCCAGCCCGCCCCACTGGCTCTCAGCGTCGCTCAGGGGAGGAGGTGGAGGCCGGAAAGAGGGATGAATGGGGGCGGATCGGGGGTGGGCTGAAGCTGGGTCACTTGCTCCTGCCGGCGCCAGGCCCCCCACTAACCTCCCAGGCTGCCCTGGACTGTAAGATGGACTGGGGTAACTGCCCCCACACTTTGGGGGTCCCACGCTTCAGGGGGATGCAGGGTCCAGAACAGTCTGTGGGTTTAGTGGGGGGCATGGTGCCATCAGCAGCGAGTGACCCATCCCCATCCTGCCCCTGCTCCCATTCCACCCCTTCCCCCAAGCCCCCACCCTGCCTCTTTCTGGCTTCCTGTTTCTTTCTGGCTTCTTCCCCCTCCCCGTGTGATGCCAGGAGCCAGTGGGGTGGGCTGGGGCTGGGTTGTTTGCTGCTGCCAGTGCCAGGCCCCCTGCTTATCCCCTAGGCCGCCCTGGACCCTGCATCCCCCTGAAGTGTGGGGCCCATCCAAAGCGCAGTAAGGCCAAATATTAGTGGAGCCAGGCCCACATTCCCTAAATATTAGTGGGGCGCGGGCACCATGGGCCCATATAACTCGCTGCCTATGCCGAGTGGTGGGATTGGATTGTGGGGTGGGATGGCAAGTAGTAGCTTCAGAACTTTAGAACTCACCTCCTGCCCCGAAGCGCAATGACACGAAAATGAGAGCTGCTGTAATGGTGGAAAAGTGTGTGGCAATCACTTTGTGAAGCCTGGTAATTCCAGACTGCTACTGGTCAGTCACAAATCAATTTGGAGTTGGAAAGTCCATTTTGGGGTTGCGGTGATGTAAGTGTGTAAGGCCATTAATTTCTTCCTGCTGTGAAGGACTATGACTCAGTCTCTGAGCAATTTGCAGGTAATAATAGATGTCTTCGCGACAATGGGATTCCCTAACTGCAGTGGGGTGATAGATGGCACGCGTATCCCAATTTTGGCCCCAATCTTGCAACGGAGTACATCAACAGATAGGGCTACTTCTCTATGGTATTGCAGGCACTGGTGGATCACTGGGGTCGTTTCACTGACATCAGTGCAGGATGGCCAGGGAAGGTGCATGATGCAGGCATCTTCAGGAACACGGTCCTGTATAGAAAGCTGCATACAGGAATTTTCTTTCCAGATCAGAAGGGCATAGGCACTGACTCTTAGAGTGCTTTGGGCTGGAGCAGCCACAGGAAAAAAATAGTGGATGCTGAGCACCCATCAGCAGCCCCACCAATCGGCTCCTCCCCTCCCCCCACAGCGCTTCCCATCCACTAGCAAGCCCCGTCGATCAGCTCCTCCCCCTCCTTCCCAGCGCCTCCCCCTCCTTCCCAGCGCCTCCTGCCTGCCGTGATCAGCTGTTCAGCAGTGTACAGGAGGTGCTGAGGGAGAGGGGAGGGGGTGTAACAAGGCAGGAAGAGGTCAGGGGGGTGGAGCTTGGGGGAAGGGGTGGAGTGGGGGCTGGGCCTGGGACGGAGCGGGGGTCGAGCACCGCCCAGGAACTCACAAAGTCAGTGCCTGTGCGAAAGGGGATGTGGAAATACACATAGTGTTCCTGGGAGACTCAGCCTACCCCTTACAACTGTGACTCATGAAGCCATACAGTAGAAATCTTGCGAGCAGCAAGGAGCGCTTCAACACTGTAGAATGACTGTAGAATGTGTGTTTGGTAAAGGTTTGCTGGTGCTGCCTTTTTGGTAGGTTAGACCTCACTGAGGAAAATATTCTCATCACAGTCACCGACTTTGTGAGTTCCTGAAGCTGCTCAATCCCCATCCCAGGCCCTGCCCACACTCCACCCCTTCCCCCAAGCACCACCCCTGCCCTGCTCCCACCCCGCTTCTTCCCATTTTGTTCTGCCCCCTCCCCTGAGCACGCCCCGCTCCTCCTTCCCCCACCAGTGTCTCCTGTATGCTGCTGAACAGCTGATCATGGCAGGCAGGAGGTGCTGGGAGGGAGGGGGAGGAGCTGATTGGTGGGGCCAGCCAGTGAGTGGGTGGCGCTGCTCCAACCATGGAGCACCCACAGAGTCAGTGCCTATGATTCTCATGGTCACAGCAGCCTGCTGTGCTCTGCATAACATTTGTGAAGCCAAGGTGGAAAACTTTCCCTGGGGTGGAGCATTGAGGTGGATTGCCTGGTGGCTGATTTTGATCAGCTAGACACCAGGGCTATTAGAGGGGCAGGCCTTAGGGGCGTGTGAGAAGGGGGCACCACCCAGGGCACCATGCTCAGGACGGTGCCACTGTGTGCCTCCAGGGTAGGGGGTGCCCCCCATCTCACAGTCTTGCTCCACTGCTGCTCCCTCCTCCCCCTCCATGGAGTTGCCCCTGGCCAACCTGCTCTGGACCGGGAGCCTCCTCCTGTCTGCCATGTAGAGTAGGGGCATGGGGCTAATGCAGGGTGTTCCCATCCCTTTGCCTGTGTACCCGGTAGCTGCTGAACTGCGCTTAGAGAACAGGGGGATCCTCTCTTCTGTTGCTGCTGGCTCAGGAATGAGTCCTGCAATGTGTTCAGGCTCCTGCATGCTCTGATTAAAGAGACAGCACTCCCCAACATGCACTCAGTCGCAAACCAAAATCTGAAATGGCATCCCTGGTGAGCCAGGAGTGCCCAGAGGGCTGGGGGATGGCTATGGGCTCTGGCAAGATGCAGCTCCCATGTGACAGCACGGAGCCCACCTTGAGCTGCAGGCCAAGTGCCAGGCACAACAAGCTGCAGCAGCACAGAAGTAAGTAAGTAACATCCAAAAATATTTAAATTCTGTTATTGTTTAATGGTGTGATTAAAACGGCAATTCATCGTGATTCTTTTTTTAATCTCGTTTGACAGCCCTATATATCAGTATTAAACCCATTACAATTTTAGTTTTTATTTGTAGAACCCTAAATTACTTTACAACTCTACTGCCTTTATGTAACCACAATTTGAATATGTAACTAAAAATGTGTAATGTGGAATGCATTAATGAAACAATTTTTAAAATAGATAATGCCTTAAACTGGGACTAACAAGTTTTTCCCAGGGTCATAAAAACCTTTATAAATACCATGCTATCCCTGTCCTAAATCACTACCAATCTGCAATGGATCAAAGAGGGGACCTAGAAGTGAAAGGTCCTGTATCCCATCCCCTGGGCCATCCAGTCCCAGGGTTTTGGGACCAGGCTGAAAACAGACCTTTAATTTATGCCTTGCCTTTATGGAGCAGGGCTGAACAGATTAATCAGATATTTGAATGGATTTGAGGGATGGTTAGCCTTCTCAAAAGCCTTCTAAATGAGCTGTAGACATATTTTCTCAAACACCTAACAGAAAAGGCCCTCACATAGTAGGATAGTTAATTTTAATATTTTTTACAGACCTTGCTTTAGCAAACCTTGGAACAGCACTTATGGAAGGCAAGCAGAGTTTTAGCACCAGAGTGGGATAGGTAGTCAAGGGTCAATTGACTTTAATAATTAAAATTAAAAATACTTGCAGTTCTGTCTGACAGCATAATGCAGTAAATATTTTAAAGTTTATTAATGAAAGAGTGTGCAATACAAAAGTAATTGAAACCTAGAAGGTTATATGAATGCACAACAGGGACTCTGGTGCTATTATGGTAACTACAAGAGCAAAACTAGAGTGGTTTGTGCTGCACAAGAGAGAAATGCTATGAACTGACACAGCCAAAATTAATCCCTTGTAGTTTAAGTAGCATTGTCCTAAAGAAAACCCAGGAGGACGCTTTCTATACTGATCCAGTAACCGTGACTTTTTCAACTTCTACTCCCTGTTTCAGAGAGGGCAATAAAACACTTTTAGTGTGCAGAACTTTAAATGCCAAGACTTCGAACAGCCAAACATGAAGGGTTTGAGTATTTATACTGTACAATGAAGGGGTCAAAAGTCCACTTGGAGGCTGTAAGTTTATAAGCATGAACCAATTGATGAAAGAAGTCTATAATATTTGTAGGCCAATAGCAATACTACCATGGGCAGGCCAGGAGTTGCTCTTGCCTTTATCAGCCTCTTCCTACCCCTGCATCTGGGCAATGAGGCTCCCTCACTTGACTCCCTCAGCCAGGAGACCAGTGACCAGACTTATTCAGTCCCTAAACCAGCACTAAAGTTTTGTTTAAGCTAGCAGCAGTAATGCTAATAAATAACATACAAGTCCCTGAAAGGGACACAACAGCAGCTCTGGGAGTTTCTTATTTACTCCATCACTACTTTCCTGTCTCTGTTTACACTAGGGCTTTAACATAATGTTCTTTTGGAAAGGAATCCTCCTTCCTATCTATATTGTGCCCTGTACTTTTTTCATTCTTGCCTCAGCTGATTGCTGGGTGCTTCCTTTCAGCAAGGTGCATATAAATGGTCAGTCTCTCCTAGCCAGCAGTGACTCCCTCCAGCATCCTCTCTCTAGAGCTGCCTGTTTCTAGGGCAAGACTATTCACTGCTAGATGAACTGCATGGCATAGCAACTGCTGGGAATGGCAGAAAAATTGAATTGAGCCTTGCATGGAGAGGGCTTAATCCAAGGGGAGTCAAGAGCTAGAAGGAAAGACCCTTTTAGTGGGGCTAGAGGTGAAGAGGTCTTCTAAGCCATTGTTGCTGAGATGAGCATAGGTAGAGTTAATGGACCTGATTCAGCTTGCTAGATGCCCCTCCTATTGCTGAGATGAAAGGGTGGTTTTGCTAAACTTGAGAGACAAATGTTGAGCCCAGACTGCTCCCCAAGGTCTGAATCAGTACAGTTGACTGATGTGGAGGAGCAAAAAGTCCTTGCTGTGCAATAAGTTAGCCAAATGGGAGTGAGAAGAGAAAACAGAGGGACAACTTAAAAAGTGTACAGTCCATGCACGTGTTCACTGAATTTAATTCCATGTTTCCTGGTCTTTGTTTAATGGGAGTCTGTGTAGTTGTGGAAATAATGATAGCAGGTGCTTTATGGGCTTTCTGCATAATGGCTGTCTAGAATTTTTTCAGGAAGTGGCAGTAAGGCTAGGTGCTCCTGGTGATGAATAAGGGGTAAATGCTGAATTGGATGGTCGGGTTAGCAGGTTATAGAGAGTAATTTCTTCTACAGACACGGGTTCTTCTGATCTGGTGGCATTCTTTTCAGCTGTCACAGAAACTGTTCTTTGTGTTACTGTGACATCAATGCATCACTAAGAATCTGCTTTTTAGAGATGCCATCAGAATACTAAGGAATGAGGGTATCTTTATGTACATAGGAGGAGACCCTGTGTTCAGACCTGCAAAACTATTTTTACCTGTTTTCTCTTGTTCATAATGTTTCAAAGCTTTCATCTTTTGGACTGGAATTTTCTATAATTGGTATCTTCCCAAAGATGATTTTTTTTTGAAAGTTTGAACAAAATCCTTCTAAATATTTTTTTGAATTTGGCTAAGGTAAACTATGTACTATTCCTGTTTTTAAAAACTTTACCACCACCTTTTTAGACAGGGTTATAGTGAAAACAGCTGGCGTTTGAAGCTTGGCATGGACGTAGTCCTTGTTGAGGGCTAGTGCATTTGCTTGGTTTGAAGAAAAAATTTAGTTTAACCCTTTGAAATTGTGTACTAAGCACATCCCACAGGAAATCTCCTTTACCCTCTATATTGCACCTTTAAACATAGATGAACTGCATTTGACTGCTCAGCTGTTTGAGAGCCCATTAACTTTAAGGATGTGTGTAAGTGTTTTCAGGATTATGGCATAAACCTGTTTTATATCAAGTGCACAGAGTCAGATCAGTTTCTCTATCAATAAAATGCATGTAACAGCATCTGAAGTGTTGTGAGGCTTAATAAGTGTTTAAAAGTGGTATAGGAGTGTAAGCTATTACTTTTGTTAATAATTCCGTTTCAGACCAAGTATACTTGGTCTAATACTTTTACACTTGGGTTAAGACTAATTTATAGCATTGAGGGTTTACTCATTTTTTAGCTCCTACTTATGCTCAAATAAATTGGTTAGTCTCTAAGGTGCCACAAGTACTCCTTTTCCTTTTCTTTTTGCGAATACAGACTAACATGGCTGTTACTCTGAAACCTGTTCTGTATCTCAGTGGTTCTCAACCTTTCCAGATTACTGTACCCCTTTTAGGAGTCTGATTTGTCCTGTGTGCCCCAAGTTTCACCTCAGGTAAAAACTACTTGCTTACAACATCAGACATAAAAATACAAGTGTCACAGCACACTATTACTGAAAATTGCTTACTTCCTCATTTTGTCTGTATGAAATTTTAGTTTGTACTGACTTTGCTAGTGCATTTTATATAGCCTGTTGAAAAAGGAGTAAAATATCTAGATCAGTTGATGTACCCCCTAGAAGACCTCTGCATACCCCCAGGGGTATGCATACTCCTGGTTGAGAGCCACTGCTCTATCTCCACGGCAGGAAAGTGCTGCATCTTTACTGTTTGTCAAGAAATGCAGGTTTGTGGCTACTTGGAAACTATTTCCCCATGTTTATTTCCACTCCCCACTGTTCCTCAGACGTTCTTGTCAACTGCTGGAAATGGCCCACCTTGCTTATCACTACAAAAGGTTTCTTCCCCCCCCCCCCCCGCTAGTAATAGCTCACTACAAAAGGTTTTCGTCCTCCCCCCCCCCCCCCTTGCTGGTAATAATCACCTTAAGTGATCACTCTCGTTAACAGTGTGTATAGTAACACCCATTGTTTCATGTTCTCTATGTATATAAATCTCCCCACTGTATATTCCAGGGAATGCATCCAATGAAGTGAGCTGTAGCTCACGAAAGCTTATGCTCAAGTAAATTTGTTAGTCTCTAAGGTGCCACAAGTCCTCCTTTTCTTTTTGCGAATACAGACTAACACGGCTGCTACTCTGAAACCTTGGAAAGCTAGTATCAATGTTGTTTTTCTTAGACTGGACACTGGAGGGTGCTAACGCAATGGGAGCTGAAATTATCCTAGGAAATTAAAAGGTTCTCCCTGTATAGTTTGGTACTTTGTTGCAACATTTATGTGAGCATGTATAAAGTAATTCCTCACTGGCAGCAAATTTTGTTGATACGTATTGTTTTTACAATCTTAACTGAAAGCATCAGTGAAGTGTTAAGAGTATCTGTGCAGATGAGGTATCCCTTTCCTAACCCTTTAGTGAAAATAACTAGTTCTGGGTTTTTCAGATTTTTAAAATGTTCTGTTCAGGATTCGGGGATGAATTGTGTTTGCAAGTGTGACTTTGTAATGGCAAAAACATTTTAAACTGGCAAAACAGAGAATATTCACTTTTACCATGTTATTTTGATCCATTTAAATTAATTTTATCACAAACTGGAGATGGTAAAAGCCACATAATGGTTCATTTTGGGGAAAATATTTTTAAACAGCTGTAAATACCGGTAATGGTCCTGATCCTTTTACTGTATTTTTATGCTTGGATCTTTGTGCCTCTGTGGAGCCAACTGAAGTCAAGACACAAAGGGCCTGCCCAGTTGGATCCAGTCACAGGACCGGCGCAAGTATTAATAATGAAGATGGACAGAATTATGGTAACCATATTTCCCTATGCTGAATATGGGACACCTGGTAAAATTACTCGTATTCAAGCAAATTCAATGTCAATCACTCAGAACTATACAGTACAAATATTCAAATTAACATCAAGTTGACTGAGCCCCTGTTAAAAAGAAATGTTGCATAGTTGGATTTTTTTATTTACCTTCTTATCTTAAAGGCTTTATGGTGCACATGGGGAGAGGTGCACACGCACGCACACTCCCATACACCCCTCTCACTTGTGGGGGGTGCGGTGCGGGCGGTGACCAACTGACCCTCCTGTCCCTGCCCGGCGCTCTCCGCCCTCCATGCCTGGCTGGGCCCCCAGGATGATCCCGCCTCTTCTGGTACCTGGCATCATGTCTTCCCCAGGCAATACGTGGGGGGACATGCAGGGTCACATGCCATCTCTCCCCAGATTTCTGCCAGGGTTCACACCAGAATGTGGCCAGCAGCAGCCCTTCGGCACTGTGTGGGAGGGAAGGGATGGGAGCTGCTTCCAGCTGCAGGGGAAAGGGTGGGGGGAAGGGATGACTTGGCCTGTGTCTTTGCAGAGCTCATCTCTTCCCCTCACCCCCCCCCCCCCGCTCCCCGTCGCAGGAAGCAGATTGTCCCTTCCTGCCTGCACAGTGTTGAAAGGCAGCTGACATCTCCAAGCCACCGGCATAATCCAGCTGCCTCCTGTTCCCCAGCTACAGCATGGGCAGGAAGGAGTTAAGCCCTAAAAATGCATTGTGCACCAGGGAACCTGACTGCAGAGGCTTCAGCGAACCTGGCCAGAGAGGTGGCTCAGCAGGGGAGCGTGCCTAGGGGATAGAGCAGCCCCATGCTCCCTGGCGGTAGGACCCAGGGAGGGAGGGGCAGGTGAAGAAGGTGCTAAGGTTCTCCCTGGGAGGCTGCTGTGGAGTCTGCAGGTTTGGGCAGGAACAGGCTGGAAATTGCTTCCCCCCCGCCACTCCAGAGGTTAGCTGAGGGTGGAGAGGCTTCCCCATGCCTGTGCAGGGTGTGGGCACATGCAGGTCTTGGCTCCTCCTGGCCAGCGTCCCAGGCCGGAGGGTCTTGGGTTTTCCTGAGGCGTTGGCCCAGCCACAGGCGGGGAGATGGGGAGGAAGGAAGGAGCCTGCCAGCTAGGCTCCAATGAGGGACTGGTTCTCCCCACAGTGCTGGGAGTGAGATGCATCCTGCCAGGGAGAAGGGAGTATGGAGGAGCAGTGGGGCTGGGCGGTGGAGGGGCAAAGAAGGGAGAGGACAGCAAGGGGGGAGCATGTAAAGGGCAGATGAGTGGGCAGCAGAGGTGACACATAACCAGCTGCCGCCTGCCCATACTCACCAGCTACTGCAGCTCGCAGTGTGCAGCCAGTGCTGGTGTAGCGGCACAAACTGCTCCATGGCAGAATTTCAGGATAGCAAAGGATAGCAAATTGTATTGGGTAAGCAAAGAAGGACATCCTTACATGGTGGTAACTGCTACTGGTGGGAAAATGCTGGTTGCAGTTTGTGCCACTTCACCGGCCGGAAACAGGACAGAGGGCAGGACCTCCGAGAGCTAGCACACAGCGGGGGCTGTGCTGATGGACCAGCACGAGGAGTGGCCGGCCCCACGTGCTGCAGCTTTCCCCTACCACCAGCCTTGCACACCCACCCCCATTGTTGGCCACTGGACTCCCCGCACCCCCCACTCACCACTAGTGGGCAGGTGGCTGGTGAGCAGGGATCTGGCAGCAGCAGGACCTGCCAGTACTGATTGGGGGCGGGAGGAACAGAAAATATGGGACACTTTGCCTGTTATTAAGAAAAAGTCGGGACACCTGCTGGAGGGCTTAAATATGGGGCTGTCCCTTTAAAAATGGAACATCTGGTTACCCTACCCAGAATGTGTCTAGATTAAGTAGAATTTTGTACAAATGCATTTTCCCTAAGCAATGGTTCCCAACCTCTTTTTTTCTTGGGGTGTGTGGGTGTAGTTATGGGGTTGGCATAAGAACATAAAAACAGCCATACTGAGTCAGACCAATGGTCCATCTAGCCCGGTATCCTGTCTTCTGACAGTGGCCAACACCAGGTGCTTCACAGGGAATTAACAGAACAGGTAATCGTCAAGTGATCCATTCCCTGTCACCCATTCCCAGCTTCTGGCAACTGGGTAACTACTTCTCCCCTTCCCAAACATGTCTTCCTGCTGTGTCCTGCATTGTGATGCCAAACAGTTTTTCAGTTCAGTTTGTGTAGATTGCGCCCTCTTTTATCCTGAGAGACTTTGCACTATTACGTGCAACCCTGTTAAACTCAAATATTATAATTGCCTATTGTATGGTGGATGAATGGGCCCTATAGCAAATATACAGGATCATATTGAGTTTGATCCTACAGGTTGCTGAGTGTCTTATGCAAGTACAAAGTACCCTCTATTCTAGTGACTTCAGTGGAGAAGGAGGGCCCTAAATTCTTCACAGGAAGTGCTAAGCACTGCAGCTTCTGGGATTGAGCCTCAAGCCTATGTTCTTTGCACTGGTTGTTTGTAAAGTGGTGAACTGATTTTAAGTCCACTCTGTCGGTTCTTAAATCCCTTATCATAGAATCATAGAATATCAGGGTTGGAAGGGACCCCAGATGGTCATCTAGTCCAACCCCCTGCTCAAAGCAGGACCAATTCCCAGTTAAATCATCCCAGCCAGGGCTTTTTTCAAGCCTGATGGGAAGCACTGGGCAATATTTGAGAAGTTCCCTGTAAGCTGCATCCTGGCAGGCAAATGTGCCCTGACATTTGCAACTTTTTAGGAGTTCCACTTTTGATCAGAGGGTAATTGAGTTTCAGTGTCTGCTCCTCAGCTTATCCCTCCCTACTTGTAAGTAAAACGTATGAACACTTTCTTTTTTCTGAGGGGTTTTTAGTTTTAACCTCCCTCGGTCCCTGTGCAGGACACCTCTCACTCACCCCTTTCTGAATTAAGCCACCTTGGTTGGCATGTTAAAATGTTTTATTTAGCATTCTTGTGTTTGTTTGAACAGGACCCCAAGCATCTCGGTGGGATGGCAGCAATTAGTAAATATTATTAGAGAAAAGAATACTCTTCCCTCTTCTACCTCACATGGATGTGAAGCCTAAGAAGTTTGCAGAATGTCCACACACAAATAGCGGTGGAAATTGACTTGCTATTATTGACCCCAATATGTGCTAAACTTGAACTGAAGTCCCCTGTTAATTTTCCCCTCTTTTCCTTAAACGCTGCGGTATTATCTCACAGTTCTCCTGTAACCCCTTTCGCCTCCGACTGTAGCTAACATAAGTTTGAATTACCTGTTATCATGGGATAGACAAGACTCTAGTGATCTCTGTCTTCCCTTGTTTGTCCCTACAGGACTGGATCAATGTACTACCATGGACTGAGTAGCTGAACTTCCTTGCCTTTATTCTATTATTTTAATTAAACACGGTTAGCATCAGGAGCTCTGCAGTGATGAAAGGGAAATGATGAAACTTTGAAGAATTTGGGATATAGAGTTGATCTCTAAATTTTAATGTACTTTTTGCATTAAAGTAGTTAATAGCTACATTTTATATTGAGCTTTCAGGTGACCTAATTTCCCTTAGTACTGTACATTTAGCTTTACACATCTGCACCTAATTTGTAAAAAGGACTTAATGAGAAACTTCAAACAGTTTAAATGTCAATTACAAAGAAAGCGAGGTTTTAAAGTTCCAGTAATCTGTCCATATTGGTCATCAAAACATGATCCCAGGTGGATGTAATTCAAGACAGACGGCATTCCAGAGGCACAATTACAAAGAGCTTATATATTTTCAACACTAACAAGCTGTCATGCTATGTTGTAGCTACACTTGCAGTACTGTATGACTACAATTACTGTTTTATCTGGTGTGGACTTGATATTAAGAGTTTTAATTCACCACTCCTTAAACCAGCGGTGTCCAATAGAAATTTGATGCTAGCCACACTGCTAGCCACACTTGTGGTTTTGAATTTTTCTTATTAGCCACATTATAAAAAAGCCACATGCATTAGCCACAATTCAATAGCCTATTAGCCACATGTAGCTAGTGGCGAACATATTGGACACCACTGCCTTAAACCGTCAGTGGGTGTTTTAAGGTGCACGGGGCAGGGAGGAGAGGAATATTTTGTAGAATTAATTTAGATTGATTGGTCCTGTTGTTATCCTAAAAGCTGTTATACACAAAAAAGGGAAGAAAAATGGAGCATGTATTGGAAATTTTGTTTTATAAACTAGCTCATCACAGAATTCTTTTTATTTCCTTTTATTTCCAAATTATTGTATTTGTATTGATTCCTAGGAAATAGCTATGAAGAATTGCTAAAAGTCCACAACATTCAAGATGTTTTCAGATTACTTTTCTAACTGAGAACCTATGAAATAAAGCTCCATTTATTTGGAAAAATAAAGCTCCATTTATCTGGAAAATTAAAGCTAAAGGGATTGATTATTATCACTTGCACTGGTAAATCAGAAGTAACTCCTACTGAGGTAAATCTGGAGTCACATGCCCAATGTGTAAAGTCAGTTTTGAATTATATGTAAGGTTGAGGTTGGACCCAAGTTTTAGGGCAGAGCTAATCATACTGAACAGAAAATAAATGAAGGATTTATTTTTGATTGAAATCATTAGCTGTGTGCTATATTCTTAGACATTTAAAAGTTATCAAATTAAATATATTTAGCAGTTTAGACAAATTAATTTTGTGGCCCTTAGTACTGTCCAATAAAACATGACTGCCTATATAATTTTCATTTGCATTGTTTTTTGTTTTTGTTAGCATTGGAACAAGGAAACAAAAGTGTTTAAACCGCTAATTAGAATTTTATTTATATATGACAGGTTTCAGAGTTACAGCCGTGTTAGTCTGTATTCGCAAAAAGAAAAGGAGTACTTGTGGCACCTTAGAGACTGACCAATTTATTTGAGCATAAGCTTTCGTGAGCTACAGCTCACTTCAGCTCACGAAAGCTTATGCTCAAATAAATTGATTAGTCTCTAAGGTGCCACAAGTACTCCTTTTTTTTTTTTTAATTTATATGATTCTCTTTAAGGTTTTATAGAGTATTAGTGGTCAAAATTTAAGATGTCTTCCTGCATTCAGACTTTTTTTTTTGTTACATTAAACATACAAACACACATACAGCAGAACCTGTGAAGGGGCATGTGCATTGAAGAACACACATTTTATGCTAATTCAGCTACCTCTCAAGTAAGAATGTAGAGGAATGGAGAAGGGCTAAGATGCTTGTTGCTTGAAATGTCTGATTTAAGTGGTGAGCTTTTTGCCCATTACTTTTAAAAAAAAAATCAAAGTATGTTGTACAATGTTCTCAAAACATCTTAATCTGTTTTCCTGCTTGGAAAAATGCAAGTGCTCTGTTGACGCACAAAGCCCTCCAAGAAACAAGTTGGCCTTCAGAGCCACACTTGAAATAAAACACCAATTTTACTAGTTTTCCCATTTTATGTAGTGGCATTTGAATGGCCTCTAGTAATTGGTTTGTTGTTTTTTTTAGCAAAAAACCAAAGCTCATTTGCACTATATTTGGCATGTCATGAATCATTAAATCTTTATATAAATTCAGAAGTAATTTGTAGCATACAAAATCCTCTGATATATATTTCTCCCTCATCTGGGCTGCTGGGTTGTGATCAGTTTTCAAAGCATAGCATGTCAGTTCCAATAGACTGTGAACAAATACTTGTTAGTTCAGAAATTGTGTATAATTCTGTGGGTGTAGAAAAATTCTTTTCTTATTGTGGACATTGTTCAATATATCCAGCAGTGATGAGCAGGTAAGTGTGTGAAAGCAGAAGGAAGGAATGCATCACTTAGTTAAGCTTTTTATTTTGTGCAAATTAGTTTTACAGCTATATTTTCTACCTATATTTGATACTAGTAAGTCTTAATCCCTGGTATTTTTCTCCTAGAGGAATTCTCCCTCTGACCCACTCCCAGTCTTTGTATGGGTAACATACTGTGGTCAGGTTTCAGAGTAGCAGCCATGTTAGTCTGTATCCGCAAAAAGAAAAGGAGTACTTGTGGCACCTTGGAGATTAACCAATTTATCTGAGCATAAGCTTTCGTGAACTACAGCTCACTTCATCGGATGCATTCAGTGGAAAATACAGTGAGGAGATTTATATACACACAGAACATGAAAAAATGGGTGTTATCATACACACTGTAGCTCATGAAAGCTTATGCTCAAATAAATTGGTTAGTCTCTAAGGTGCCACAAGTACTCCTTTTCTTTATACTGTGGTCATATGTTTGAATCAAGCTTCACTTTAAGACTTAAACTAGTCATTAAAGACTGAGTGGGAAAGTTCCTTGCACCTGGGAAATTAGGAGAGCAGAAGCAAGAGACATGTCCGCATCCTTTCCCTGGTGGTTCTTCACCTGTGAATTTGAACTGTGGTGGTAATAAAAGTTTTCTGGACCTCATTTTATGTGAGACCATTAAGCAACATGAGAATTTGAGACTAGCTACCCTTCATATTTCAGGACACTGAAAGGTGCCATTTATAAGTTGAAAGTGCCTGCAGGAAGGCAAAACAGGCTTGTAAATTTAAACTCTAGACTCCAGACGGTAACAGGTTTGTAGTGTGGGCTACATACTTAGATTATCAAAATTGCAAATGTGCTTTATGGTGGTTTTTTTTTTTAAATTGAAAAACATCTGCCTATAAAAAGCTATATCCGCTTTTTATACTTCTCACTGGTGGTGTTGCTATCTCTTATGTCATAGAAAACACATGATTGTGAATGGCCCTGCTACAAACCCTAAATTGCTGTTACAGCACCAGCTGCCAGAGCTTAAGGCCTGTTATCATTCTCATTATAACCTACTATTTTGCTGAGCTACTAATTTAGCTATTCAGATTTGTTTCTGAAAGATGGGGAGGAAGTTGATCTGTTTAGGAATATTTTGCAATCTTGAAGCTGCTTATATGGAGGGGGCCTTTTTGTATATTTATATAAAAATATATTTATATTAAATATTTCAACCTTTTTTATTGTTTGAAAATTAACAGTATATGTATAACATTTTCAATGATTTAAGTATGATTTCTGTATTAGTATTGACAATGGTCTGCAGTAGAGCAACATACTACGAAGTTACATGTCTATCCATGCAATAGACTCTAATGATTCTAAAGTAGTGAGCACAGTCTACTGAATAAAGAATATTCTGAGTTTTTGTAAGTGAATTTAGAGACCATGAAAGGTGCTAGAATGGCAGCCAAGGGAAACTGAAGTTCACTGTTTGTTTACAGAACAGGTATAGCTTTCCCCACCGAGCTCAACCATTATACTTCAACCCAGACCTCGTGGGTGCTATCACCTCTAGAATATGATGGAAACTTGTTCTTGCCCTGTGCTAAGCCCCTCTCTGGGACTGTCAGTTTTGATGGTGATTTTTGTGATTTGATCCACTGAGCCCAAAATTTCAAAATGCCTAAAATTAGACACTTGAATCTATATTTATTCACTTAAATAAGTGGGCCATTTTTCAAAAGTGATGGGAATTCAGAGTTCCCATTAATTGTAATTGACTACTCTCAGCTTCCATTGACTGGATTGAGATTACTCATGGGAGTAAAGTTACTCAAATGCATGTTTATAGACTCAGTCCCGAAATTTTATGGACAACAGGAGGCCTGCACAGGAGTAACTGGGAGTAGAATTTGGCATTTATAATCTTTATTCTATTTTCTAAGTGCAAGGGGTTAATTAAATACTTAGATGAGTCTGCCTGATTTAAAATAAGGGTGATTATGAATACTTTTGTCAGCAGTTACTGATGGGGGTATTTCTAAAATAATATAATTCAATGTGTAAACCAGTGTCTAAGGATATAATTCTTCTAGAGGGTCTCAATATTAAAAACAATAATGATTCAGAAATTATTTTCTCACTTGGCTCTGTCTTCCTGGAATTTTTCTGTTGTTACATAGGTTGATCCACTTGGTCCCCAATCCTGCATTGAGCTGGATGTTTGCAGAGCTGATTGCAGGATTCAGACCTTGATATCTACTTTTAAAAGTCAGTTGTGCGACTGTTTGTTAGAGCCAGCTGCTTTGATGCTGTAGATACGTTGCTAGTTGACAAGATTGAAATTATTTTTCTTTATGGTCAGACTGTGTTACCCTTACTCATATTGGGTAGTACCTTACTCTTTACAAGTTGACTCATTGACTTATGTGGACTACTCAGTGTTTCATATTAATATCACAAGCTGCCTCTCAGTGTGTTGGCTTTTCAGTATTTTGTAGCGACATGTATATGGTAGCTGTCTTGCAGAGACATACAAAAATAAACTATATTTTCCTTGTAAAATAAGTACAATTTCTAGATGGCATTTAATAAATAATTTAAAATTTCTTTACTTTTGTCTTTTTTTTAACTTTAAACCTAAAATCCGTAATGATATTTCATCGTAGTCTCTTTGTGTTAATTTATCTAGCCTTTAAATACAAACTTATGTGTTTAGGATTTGTGCATTAAATATTGGGTGGTGGGTTGTTTTTTTTTTTTGTTAAATCTGCAACTTATTACTCAAAGCATTTAAAATTGTTGGGTCAGTGCAAAATATTGACTTCAGCATATTGAAAGCATAAAAACTCTTTTTTGTTGGTAACTACTCTTTGGAGAAGTTGATAGATGTGAAAAACATTTAGCAGTGTTTTTTTTCCCCTTCCCATGAAACTAAGCTACTGAGGAAATCTTCCTACTGCTGTATGCTGCAATATGTCAGAAACACCGTTACGTTATAGATGCATCATCATCTAAAAGGAAAAATTGAGTGTGGGTTTGAAGTCGACAAGTGATGAAAGTAGCCCTGAGGTTGTCAATTAGAAAGCCAAGGCCTGGAACTGATAAGTTAATGGGCATTCCCCCTCCCCACCTCTGTTCCACCTCCTCTGCACCCCCCCCTCCTTTTTTTTTCCAAGTCTGCAAGATCTTTATGCTCAGGATATAAAAAAAGTCATGTTGGTCTATGTCCCAAAAATATATCCTCCTAATAGTATTCACTTAAATACCTGTTGCCTTTGTTTGGCTTATTACAAGTTCCTTCATATAAGTAGATGAGCAGTGAGAAATGGAAACATGGCAAATAGAAAATTATCCCTCTCTCTAGTTGTGTTCTATGCTGAGTTTTTTTTTTCTTTTTAACATTAACAGACCACTCCAGGGACCATGTGATAATGTTCAACAGTGTTGCAGGATTTGTTTTCTAGCATGTATTTGCTTGCAGGTTTTAAGATGTGGAATTTAATTTTTGAGTCTGAAAATGATGTCTTCCTCTGGAAAGGTGAAATGGCAGCATATTGTTTTCTTCTTGAAGTGGCTATTAGTTCTCCAAACATGTTTTTTAGTATTAAAAAAGTTTAAATTAGTTGATTTTATCAGTTTATGCAGATTTTAATGTTTTTAGGTTAAGGAAGAGAACAAGAATAAACAAATGAAATCAGTTTTAAAGTGCTAACAGATGCAGACTGCAGCTGAGACTTGCAATCTGCTGTGAAGAAGAACTTTTAGTCCATTTTTATTTTTTTAAATTAACATTTGTGTAACTTTTTAGCATTTGTAAAAGGTTTCATATTGACAGCCCCAAAGTCTGGAGTCCTCTATCCATAGCACAACTACCACAAGGGCAGTATCAATACAGATTTTCCACATAACCCTGCCTCACACCAGAACAGAGAGAGTAATTCTAAGCGTGAGAAGGTAGTTCAGTCTCCATACATGTTCAGTCCTTGATCTCCTCTATTTAGACTACCAACAGCTATGATATTTCTTAGTAATCGCTGCACACCTGTTGAAGGGCAATGATTTGCAGTCACTACTCACCTGTGGCCATCAAGTGCAATGGCGAGTTCTTTTTAAGAACTGATGGCATGATATGACCTCCAGGTCTGAATTTGGGCTGGTGACATGGAGCTATAATCAATAGCTTGAGCTGCTGCCTTTCCTCTCCTCTCCTCTTCCACCCCTGATTTTTAAGAAAAATAAAATACAGCTTAATTGAAATAATTCACACCAAAAATTGAGCTGAAAGATATGCTACTGTGTAATGGATTTCACTTAGAACTATTCACCTGATAGATTTATTAATTTTCCCTAACATGGTGAGCAGTAGCTCTTGTCCAATATTTTCTCAGAAGTTTAGACAGGTTGGAGACTTAAACCTTAAATAATCTTCTGTTCTTCCCACACCCTATTTTAACTTGTTTCCTGAAATGGTAGTGTCTTATAGTTTTATCCATAATAATGAAAATACACCATTGATGGAATAGTGTATCCTGTTGCACAAAATGGCTGAAATGCTGACCTGTTATAAGGAAAATGATGTCAAGGAGGTGTAATGATGATGCTCTTGGGCTAGTCTGTAATTCTTTTTCTACTCGGATTTCACCTCTTCCAAAATAGCCTAATCCCTGTATGTTCTTTGGAGTGGAACCTTTACCTCAATTGAAATCTTACATTTATGGGAAGAAGAAACTCTGCTTTCTGTGCATCCCTACTACTACTACTGACAGTCTGTGAATCCACTGAATTTATTTCCTGAATGTCTTTGTGTAAAGCCAACAGACCCTGGTAGTCGGTGGGTGGGATTGAATTTGGGACCTCCGGAGCGTAGTGTATGAGTTTCTACTACATGAGTTAAAAAGCCACGTGCTTCTGAGCTAAGGCTGTAGAGCAGACTCATTAATCTCTAAGTGGTCTTGGTGCCACTAAAGGGGACAGAGCACCACACCCAGGAGGTGTGTGGGTTACACTTGCACAAGTATATCATGTCAAATCAACAAAGTACATATTTCAGGAAAATGGTTATATCTTTCCAAACTTCTTTCTTAATTTCTTTTTTACATACTTTTTACATCTGTACATCTACCAGTCTAGCAGCACTGTTGAGCATTATGCCAGATGGATGCAGTTTAGCTAAACCACTTTAGTGTTTACAGTCACTTTCACTGTAAAAGGTAGACTTATGCAAGAAATCCCCAAACTGTTTGTCAGTTTGAGCAGCAGCATGTTGCTGTCTTCTCTTGTCTTTGTTAAACAACTTTTCTTCACTGTTAGTAATCTTGCTTGTGTCAGCATAAAGTCTGTAGCTCTGTCCCAGCCAGAGAGTGGTTTATGGAACTGATACTTTTGGCAATTTTTAAGTACACCTCCCTCCCTCCTCCTTGTGAATGGAGCCTTGCCATTTTTGCCATCTATTCACCCAGTGTATGGTGGTTCAGGAGAAGTGATCTGTACCACTTATTTTGCACCACACAAAATTGCACTTAGATGACCAAAGCATAGGAGACTATGTCCAAGAACTGATCTGGGTAGACTGCCAAATGAAGGTGGTATGGAGCCCCACAGAGAGATCAATGACATTTTTCCGCCTTCCCACAATTCCACTCACTTTGTAGTACAAGACTTCTGAATTGAGGGAAGCTTCTCACCTCCCAACAAGGCTAAGTCTAAAGCAGGTTCTTCTTATAAAGTCTGCCACACATGTAAATCTAGTCAGCACTTGTATCTTTCCCATTCTAAACAAATAACAGCAAGAGGTCAATCTATATTTAAATTAAATGTTTTTTCTCCCTACTATCTGCCTTGCCTCTCATGGCTAAGATAACAGTGACAGCCCCTCTGTCTTTTCTAGAAGTTGTCATGTCCTCTAGCTTGGATCTTTAATATTTTTTGTTGCTTCCCTCTTTAAAAAAACTGAACTAAGAGAAAACAAGCAATAGAAAACTATAAACAAGTATAGGTTATTCTCTAAAAGATTGTGAGCTCTCATAATTGTGTGGCTCTTCAGATGAGGAGTCTGAAAATAAGGGGAGCAGCTTGTTCAGCTTTGATGACTTGGAATATTTTAGTTGTAAAAGATTCATATGCAATAGAAATCAAGAAAATAAAAGAAAAATCTCTGACCTGTTTCAAAGACTCACTGAAAGTGAAGTGTGGCAAAGAGGTCTAGGTATTCCCAGGTCTTGAGTCCTTAAAAGAAATACAGTAGTGGACTTAGGCTTTACACCGATAAGAAAGGTCTGTTAAATTAATTATACAGGACTCACTAAAGTCAACACAGTCCCTAAAACACATTATCTCAGCCTTAACTAAAGGACTGTCATCCTGCTGGAAAAAGCAGCTGTGCTTTTCCTACAGGAAAAAAACAATCTGAATGTGTCAGGAAAAGGAAGCATTCCTTGGGACAGCCATAGTCTATTTGTCAATCTCCGTGGCTGTCCTATTCAGGCAAAGCATCTACTAGTATTAAAAAAAATGGTAAGCTCAGAGAATTGAAACAATAAAGACATTTAGCATTAGCAGTAACATCCTGTAATTACATATATGTGTACATACATGAGTTACTGAATGATAGTGTTGAATTAAATGCTATATAAAATAAAATTCTGTATTCTTCCCAGCTGTGTTCTAACAGTTGGAGTTTAGATGCAAATACAATTTCCGTGAGACGTGATCTAGTCACCTCTCAGTTGAATTGTACTCTTCAGAGAAACCCTAAAAAAGGAATAAAAGAAGCAACTGACTTAACCAAACTATAGCTGCTCTTAGACAAAACAGAGACAATTTCAAACCAAATTTAGATTAGTAAGTATGCTCATATCAAGAGCTGGTAAAGGAACCAGTAAAAAATGTTATGAAGATTCTTTACCAGTTGTCTTGAATTTTTCAAACTTTAATCACAAAAGTTCAAAAACATAGCAGTGGGGAAAAATCTGAAATAAAAAACCTGACAAAAAGTCTATCCAGAATCAAAATTCGCAAATTTTTTTGCATCTCTATTCACACTAATATGCACATTGCAAGACCAGGTCACTAGGAAAATAAAATAAAATATTATCATGGGCCAATCCGCAGTCAAGGAGCTTATGTCTCTGACAAGCGACAATAAGGCTTCTATGGGTGAAAAACATACCTATCTCAGTCACATGTGTGCAGTGCAAACTTGACAAAAGGGTCCACAGATTCAGCCAAGAATCCTGGAACCAAGCCAATGAGAAATCGAATTCTCTCTCCTGTCCATAAATATTCAGCATATGGGACAGCACACAGTAAATTTAGTTCCCTCTTCCAGCAGATAAGAAATTCCAGAAAAGTTGCTCCAAGTACTGAGAACGTAAGGTACAGAGGATGCACTCCCCTATCATCTCACTACTGAGAAATCGACTTCCATGATTGGCTGATGATGCCAGCCTCCATCACTCACTTGTTAAATTTTCAGGTGCTTTCGTGCTTTCTCCCATGCTGCCCCTCATGCTTTGCAGGAACTTCTTGTAAACGTCATCAAAACTAAAACATTATTCTCTTTCAAATCACCCATTAAAACTCTCTTTGCCATCATGCCTACAAAAAACTTGGCAACAGTTAGTCTACTGATGTGCTGAGGCCACTACTTATCATGCTGAGCAGTACTGTCGCATTGTTTCTTTGTACTCCCCTGTCTGTATCTATCTGTCTCTTGTCTTAGACTTTGATCATAATGTTTTTGTAATCTTTTTCTTCTGTGTTTGTACAGCACCTAGAACAACATAAGGACCCTAGACATTGCAGTAATATTACTAATATATAATTTTCAGAGACATGCATTGGGGCATGGGAATATGCCTCCTTCGCTCTTTCATCAAGGCCCTGATCTAGTGCCCATTGACATCAGTGGGAATCTTCCATTGACTTCAATGGGTTTTGTATAAGTTCCTTAGCCAAGATAGCCTGAGTGTTGAGCAAGACCAAGGCAAATTAATTCTCTCCATATTACACCAGCCATGCAGATGATAGTTCATTTAATTGAACCCTCATCCACAGAGCCAGTTATCTCATCATAGAAGGCAATTAGATTAGTCAGGCATGACTTGCCCTTGGTGAATCCATGCTGACTGTTCCTGATCACTTTCCTCTCCTCTAAGGGTATGTCTACACTATGAAATTAGGTCAATATAATAGAAGTCGATTTTTAGAAATTGATTTTATACAGTCGATTGCCTATGTCCACACTGAGCTCATAAAGTCGGCGGAATGCGTCCTCACTACCGTGGCTAGCATCGACTTACAGAGTGGTGCACTGTGGGTAGCTATCCCACAGTTCCTGCAGTCTCCGCCGCCCATTGGAATCCTGGGTTAAGCTCCCAATGCTTGATGGGGCAAAAACATTGTCGCGGGTGGTTTTGGGAACATGTCGTCAGTCACCCCTCCCTCCATGAAAGCAACGTCAGACAATCGTTTCGTGCCTTTTTTCTGTGCGGACGCCATACTGCTTTCAGCAGACGGTGCAGTAGGACTGCTAACCGTCGTCATCCACCGCTTCCGCTGCAACTCTGCTGCGATTGTCTCAATAGCGAATTTCTCCA
Organism: Lepidochelys kempii; assembly: GCF_965140285.1. NCBI lineage: Eukaryota > Metazoa > Chordata > Testudines > Cheloniidae > Lepidochelys > Lepidochelys kempii. The sequence continues at coordinate 100,693,263 of NC_136380.1, forward strand.
TGTTGTCTGTCATGGGCTCCCGGGTACATGTGTTCTTCCTCGGGAAATGTGCGCGGTGCTAACCGTCATCATCCACCACTTCCACTGCAACTCTGCTCTCCTGCTCTCATGAATCCACCTCGCAGGTCCTCTCATCGTTCTCTATAAATATCTGTTCTCGTGGCACCCATTGTCAGCCACCGCTTCCGCTGCAACTCTGCTCTCCTACAGACGCCATACCATGGCAAGCATGGAGCCTGCTCAGATCACTGCGGCAGTTATGAGCATTGTAAACACCTCGCGCATTATCCTTCAGTATGTGCAGAACCAGAACCTGCAAAAGCAGGCGAGGAGGCGACGGCAGCATGGTGACCAGAGTGATGAGGACATAGACACAGACTTCTCTCAAAGTACGGGCCCCAGCAATTTGGATATCCTGGTGGCAATGGGGCAGACTCATGCTGTGGAACGCCAATTCTGGGCCCAGGAAACAAGCACGGACTGGTGGCATTGCACACTGTTGCAGGTCTGGGATGATTCCCAGTGGCTGCAAAACTTTTGCATGCATAAGGTTATTTTCCTGGAACTCTGTGAGTTGCTTTTCCCTGCCTTGAAGCATAGGAATACCAAGATGAGAACTGCCCTGACAGTTGAGAAGCAAGTGCTGATAGCCCTGTGGAAGCTTGCAATGCCAGACACCTATCGGTCAGTCGGGAATCAATTTGGAGTGGGCAGATCTACTGTGCGGGCTGCTGCGATTCAAGTAGCCAATGCAATCACTGAGCTGCTGCTGTCAAGGGTAGTGACTCTGGGAAATGTGCAGGTCATAATGGATGGCTTTGCTGCAATGGGATTCCCTAACTGTGGAATCCCATTGCAGCAAATGAAACGCATATCCCTATCTTGGGACCAGACCACCTTGGCAGCCAGTATGTAAACCACAAGGGGTACTTTTCAATGGTGCTGCAAGCACTGGTGGATCACAAGGGATGTTTCACCTACATCAACGTGGGATGGCCAGGAAAGGTACATGACGCTCGCATCTTCAGGAGCTCTGGTCTGTTTGAACAGCTGCAGGAAGGAACTTACTTCCCAGACCAGAAAATAACTGTTGGGGATGTTGAAATGCCTATAGTTATCCTTGGGGACCCAGCCTACTCCTTAATGCCATGGCTCATGAAGCCATACACAGGCACCCTGGACATTAGTAAGGAGCAGTTCAACTATAGGCTCAGCAAGTGCAGAATGGTGGTAGAATGTTCATTTGGACGTTTAAAAGCGTGCTGGCGCAGTTTACTGACTCAGTTAGACCTCAGCGAAACCAGTATTCCCATTGTTATTGCTGCTTGCTGTGTGCTCCACAATATCTGTGAGAGTGAGGGAGAGATGTTTATGGTGGGGTGGGAGGTTGAAGCAAATCGCCTGGCCACTGATTACGCGCAGCCAGACACCAGAGTGATTAGAAGAGCACAGTAGGGCCTGCTGCGCATCAGAGAAGCTTTGAAAACCAGTTTCATGACTGGCCAGGCTACAGTGTGACAGTTCTGTTTGTTTCTCCTTGATGAAAACCCGCCCCCTTGGTTCACTCTACTTCCCTGTAAGCAATGTTCCCTCTAATTTTTAAGAGGCTGTGTGTGCAAAAAATTTCTTCTGTGTCGCTTCTAAAGCGCAAAAAAAAAAAAAAAAAAAAAGCTGCCACCGAAGCCAAAGTGTGCACGGTGTTTTGCTGTGTGCGTGAGGTTTAAGATCTGTGTGCGTGTGCACAGCTTAGAGGGAACAGTGCCTGTAAGCCAACCACCCTCCCCCCTTTGATCACCGCTTGCAGGGGCAATAAAGTCATTGTTGTTTCAAAATCATGCATTCTTTATTAATTCATCATACAAACAGGGGGATAACTACCAAGGTAGCTCGGGAGGGGTGGGGGAGCAGGGAAGCACCGGGTCAGGTGGTGGATGAGGGGAGGAGGGAGGGACAAAGCCACACTGCACTTCAAAACTTATTGAATGCCAGCCTTCTGTTGCTTGGGCAGTCCTCTAGGGTGGAGTGGTTGAGTGCCCAGAGCCCCCCGCCCCACATTCTTGGGCATCAGGGTGAGGGGGCTATGGAATTTTGGGAGGAGCATGGGCAGCGGTCTGTGCTCCTGCTGCCTTTCCTGCAGCTCCACCAGCCGCCAGAGCATATCAGTTTGATCCCCCAGTAGCCTCAGCATTGCATCCTGCCTCCTCTCATCACGCTGCCGCCACCTCTCCTCTTGCTGCCGCAGCCTCTCATCTTGCTTGTCCCTCCTGTCCTCATGTTCATTTTGTGCTTTCCTGGACTCTGCCATTGTTTGCCTCCACGCATTCTGCTGAGCTCTTTCAGTGCAGGAGGACTGCATGAGCTCAGAGAACATTTCATCGTGAGTGCGGTGTTTTGTTTTTGTTTTTTGTTTTTCTTTTTGCTTTTTAACTGCGCTAGCCTCTGGGACAGATGATAAGGGGAGCATTGAAACATTTGCAGCTGCAGGAGGGGAAAAAAGGGAGAGTAGTATTTAAAGAGACACGAGAACAATGGGTAGATTCTTTCACGGTGAACCAAGCTGTTAACATTACATAGCACGTGCTTTTGGTACAAGGTTGCATTTTGCCTCTTATATTGAGGGCCTGCCAGTTTGGTGTGAGAGATCACACACACACAGGGCCGGGCAACAGAATTCGGCTTGCAGGCAGCCATGGTAAGCCACAGTCTTTCGGCTTCTTCAACCTTCATAACATGTGGGAATGGTTTCAAACAGCAGCACCCTTCTTTCCCATACCAAGCACCCATTGGGTTGGCCATTTAAAAAGAGAGGCTGCAGTTTTCGGTTTAACGTGCAGCACAAACCCAACTAACCCTCCCCCGCCCCCAATTCTCTGGGATGATCGCTTCACACCTCCTCCCACTGTGTGACTATTATCAGGGAGGATCCCTGTCAGCCAAATGCGAACAGCTCAGTGTGAACGCCCCGTCCCCAACCACGTGGCTAAAAGCGGGGATGATTTCTTTTCAGCCACAGACAAACAGCCCAGCAGGAACGTCCACCTCTGAGTGTCCCCTTAATAATGTCCCTGGAGGATTTCCGCTCCATCCCCAGACACTTTAACAGACTTTTCCAGTAGCTGTACTGGCCACAAATGCATCCCAAGTCTTCAGGGCAAATGAATCATTAAGCATGTTTGCTTTTAAATCATGTATTATATTTACAAAGGTACACTCACCAGAGGTGCCTTCTCCATCTTCATGGCCCGGGAGCCTGCCTTGGGAGGGTATTGGCTCCAGGGTGATAAACAGTTCCTGGCTGTCGAGGAGAACAGTTTCTCCGCTTGCCTGTTGTGAGCTATCCTCCACCTCCTCTTCCTCATTCCCAAAATCCTCATCCCTGTTGTGTGAGACTCCCCCCTTGCAGGTGTCCACAGACAGGGGTGGGTTAGTGGTCGGGGCACCCCCTAGAACTGCATGCAGCTCATCATAGAAGCGGCATTTCTGGGGCTCTGACCCAGAGCAGCCATTTGCCTCTTTAGTTTTTTGGTAGGCTTGCCTGAGCTCCTTAATTTTCACGCGGCACTGCTGCAGGTCCCTGTTATAGCCTCTGTCCATCATGCCCTTGGAGATTTTTTCAACTATTTTGGCATTTCGTCTTTTGGAACAGAGTTCTGATAGCATGGATTCGTCTCCTCATACAGTGATCAGATCCAGTACCTCTCGTTCGGTCCATGCTGGAGCTCTTTTGCGATTCTGGGACTGCATGGTCAACTCTGCTGATGAGCTCGCCATGTTGGCCAAACAGGAAATGAAATTCAAAAGTTCCCGGTGCTTTTCCTGTGTACCTGGCTAGTGCATCTGAGTTGAAAATGCTGTCCAGAGCGGTCACAATGGAGCACTCTGGGATAGCTCCCAGAGGCCAATACCGTCGAATTACGTCCACACTACCCCAAATTCGACCTGGCAATGTCGATTTTGGTGCTAATCCCCTCGTTGGGGAGGAATACAGAAATCGATTTTAAGAGCCTTTAAGTCAACAAAAATGGCTTTGTCATGTGGATGGGTGCAGGGTTAAATCGATCTAACCCTGCTAATTTCGACCTAACTCATAGTGTAGACCAGGGCTAAATGCTTCAGAATTGATTCCTTGAGGACCAGCTCCATGATTTTTCCAGGGACTGAGGTGGCCTGTAATTCCCCAGATCTCCTCCTTCCCTTTTTTAAAGATGAGCACTACATGAGCCTTTTTTCAGTCTTCCGGGACCTCCCCCGATCGCCATGAGTTTTCAAAGATAATGGCCAATGGCTCTGCAATCGCATCCGCCAACTCCCTGATGCAGCACATCCGACCCCATGGACTTGTGCTTGTCCAGCTTTTCTAAACAGTCCTGAACCACTTCTTTCTCCACAGAGGGCTGGTCATCTCCTCCCCATGCTGTGCTGCCCAGTGCAATGTTCTGGAAACTGACTTTGTTCGTGAAGACAGAGGCAAAAAAGCATTGAGTACATTAGCTTTTTCCACATCCTCTGTCACTAGGTTGCCTGCCTCATTCAGTAAGGGGCCTGCACTTTCCTTGACTTTCTTCCTGTTGCTAACATACCTGAAGAAATGCTTCTTGTTACTCTTGACATCTCTTGCTAGCTGCAACTCCAAGTGTGATTTGGCCTTCCTGATTTCACTGCTGCATGCCTGAGCAATATTTTTATACTCCTCCCTGGTCATTTGTCCAATCTTCCACTTCTTGTAAGCTTCTTTTTTGTGTTTAAGATCAGCAAGGATTTCACTGTTAAGCCAAACTGGTCGCCTGCCATATTTACTATTCTTTCTACACATCGGGATGGTTTGTTCCTGTAACCTCAATAAGGATTCTTTAGACTCTGGTTATAAGACTCTGGCTGCTGTTAATGTTATTATCCAATTACATAAATGCTTATTGAGACAGTAATCCCTACTATATAGAATTGACTACATAACTAGATATGTAGACTGTTTTTATAAGCATATGGAGTAATATATAGTGCATGCATATTAGTTATCACTTTGTAAAGTAAAATATTATGGCACATTCCTCCCCACCCCCATCACTGCCTGAGGATTCTTTCTTTCTCTGCTAAAATGCTGAGAATCTTGTATTTTTGGAGCCCCATGTCAATCACACTTTTTCCTGCTGTAGACTGAAGAGGACATCCTTCATAGGCCATCAATTCTGCTTCTTAATTGGCCGGAAGGTTAGCTATTGAATGAGGCAAAGGGTGCATAATGAGTGGAAAAGCTAAAACAACCTTTCTTATATATAAAATGTAATTATAGGGGAAAATACCCCAACAAACAAACAAATTTGGAATTAACATAATTTGTTCTGTGCCACCCAGGCAGCCCCACAGCCTTTTTCTGTGTGTTCCTCCAATCTCCTTGCCTATTATTTCCCTTGACTTGCAGCGGATCAGTTTACTTTGTAAGCTCTTCAGAGCAGTGCTTGTGTCTTACTTTTTAGGTAAAGTACAATGCACACCTATGATGGTATATACAAATATTAAATAATGACAACATAGTATGAACATTGTTGCATAAGGGTACCCTCAGGTTGTCTTTGTGCTCTGCATATTCAGTTAAATGTATTCATTTTTCCTAGTCTTACACAACTTCTACATTAAACACCGTATATGGCTGGAATCTGTGGTCTTTAGATGTATTAATTCTGTCCAGCCCTGCTGAAGTAGAAATCCAGACTGTCTTCCTCCTCCTCATGCGTGTATGCCTAATAAAATTAGCTTAGTTTATTTCCAGGATGACTGAGACCATTTTGTTCCCTGTGATGTGTCAAAGCTCTCAGGGTAAGAAACTTATTCTGAATAAACCACAAGAAGTACTTTAAAATAAAGATTTTTTTTTTTAAATTGAGCTAGTGCTTGTAAAAGGTGCCAGATTTTAATTACAGTTGGCATTTCTGAGCATACTGCTGGCAATGGTGAACATCTTGCTGAAAAAAGGCATACATTTTGACACTGGCAATATGGGAGTCCATTGTAAGAGACAGTAAACCTAGTTCCATTCTGCTTTAATAAACTAGCTAAAGGGTAGAACATGAATGGTTAATATTTAAGTAAAATGTTCAGTGTTAAATGTAAAGTTGTACTAATTTCAGATCAAATTGTATAGCGATTCAGATTGTTAGAGAGCAGCATATGTAATAGCTTCTATCAAACAGTCTTTAAATAAGCATGCTTAAAGTGGGAAAATAGGATGCTTCATTACAAGAAATGAGGTTGGCATCTACCAGGTTTTCCATTAAGTTCCAGGTCACAGACAAATAAAGAAAGTATGTTAGGAAAAAAACCCTTTTTAAAAATAATTAGGGAGATGTCTGTTTTGTTCACCAGATGGAAAATCAGTGGTTGTGGGTGGTCTGTGCTGGATGGGGCATCTCACAATTGGCAGAACTATGCATTTAACTTTTAAAGTCCTGGGACAAAATGTGAAAGTAATTGACTGTTCAAAATGCTCCCTCTCTGGATACATATCAGTCCTTTTAAAACCAAGATTGGTGAGTTTTTGTCATTTCTTACAAAAACGCTCAGGCTATTGAATCCAGGCCTAGTTGTTATTTTTGGTAGCTATTTATTAGGGACGTTTTATTGTGATTATACATGCATGCTCGTGTACTTGAATGCACACAGTAGCCCTACCAAGAGCTTTAGAATTCTTCATCAACATGTTCTGCTCATGCTTTTCATAATACTGTCAATGTTTGCAGTGTCCAGGGCATTTTGTAAACTGTTGGTTAACATGCTTTTGTTTTCTGAGCTCATTTCTTTTTAAAATCCAAACCAAAAGATGTACCATATGCTAACACTCCACTGCTTCAGAAGTCTAAATTGCCTCCCTTTATTTGGAAGCAATTTTTAAAAAAAATTTAAGAATAATCTCCAAGTAATATACAAGAATATTAAGGAATAGGACACTTCTTGTTAAACCAGTTCACTTCTGTTTTAATTTAAAAACAAATTCAAACGAATACAGTATATGTAATATGAGGATGTAAATATATTTTAAGCCCTTTTCTTTGGCCATCTGTAACTTTGATAGCTGATCATGAACAAGACATCTCATCATCGCTACTTCCTAGCTACCACATTAATTTGAAAAAACAGATATAATTTCAACATTTGGAGTAAGCGTTAGAATCGCTTTTTGCTGATTTAGATCAAGAGTAACATAATTTATTATCTGAATTGTGTGAAGATTTTTTTGTGTTGAGATCACCACTTAACAAGTTTTAACACCATCCATTTGTGTGAGAACAAGCAACTGCTTTATTGGTTGGCTTACTTTATGGACAAGTTATTTGTAGTTATCTGTGTAATTGGATATAGAGGTGTGTGTGTGTGAGAAAACTGATCCTCTCATTACTTACAGTGAAAGGGAGGATAAATTCCTTTGCCTTGCACAAGTATTTATGAAAGTAAAGGGGACACTCCACTTGGTACACTCTATAGAATGTATATATAAAATGTATTTTACTATGCATGCAATGCTCTTTGTATTTTTCCCTGTAAATTATTACGCTTGTTCACTTTTCTCAAAGCTGCCTCCTAGAAAACACACACAGCCTTATAACAGTAGCCTTGAGAACCATGAATTGCATGCACTGTAAAGCGGTGTTTTCATGGCAGGGATAACTGTGGTATGGATTAATGTTGCTACCAACCCAGAAGGAGAGAGAGTTGAATGTAGTTAAGGATACATACGTATTGCATTTACTCTTTTTACTCTAATACTTACTTACTGCATTTAAGGATAAACTTAATCTAGGTGTTTTGGGAGAATTACACTGAATCTTAGGGTTAATCTTAGTGTTTCTCCTGACTCCTTTGAGGGGGAGTTTTCAGAATGAGTAGTATATTAGTTTTTACTTTAATTTTTTCAAATTGTATTCCTTGATTCTAAAAAGATTAATTGTAAAACAATTTTAAAAAATGTAGTGTGCGTGAGGTACAAACCTCAAATGAGTTTAAGAAATCCAAACTGAAACACAAATTGGTTCTTCCTAGGCAGCAAACATGTTTGGCTGTTGATATGCTGTAATTTTCTGCTTTCCTTAGTAAAAACAGCAATTACTTATTTGTTCCATATTCCCCACCCCCCACCCCCGAAAGCACAGATGCTACTCAGTCTGTCCATTTTCTGGGCACTGCATTTTTTTTAACATAATTTATCTCAAGTTTTCCACTTGCCTACTGTACTATTAATAGCATCTATTTTCAGGCTCATGCCAGTACTACTAGCACAAGACAATGGTGTGTTGGAACTAACCATGACTGTGAAAATATTGTTTATCACCCTCTACATTGTAGTGTACAAATGTTTGCTTCCAGGTGCAGTTTTGTGAAGGCGTGAGCTAATCTTAGAAATCAGTACAAGAATTGAAAAACCTACATGGTCACAGTAGTTAAGATAGTAACCTAGCTGAACTAACGGCTTGTTGTCTTTTCTTTAACATCATGTTTGTTGTAAACACTTTTTTGTAGACTCGTTGTGGTTTTTGTACATTTTATCTGTTAGTAAAATGTACATATTTCAAAGCAAAAATTTCAGGTGAAGTCCTGGTGCTATTAAAGCCAATGGCAAGCTCCCATTTTACCCTTTGTTTCAAAATCAGTTAAGGTTGTTAAGTGACAAAGATGTAGTTATCTATCGCATAATTTACAAAACTAAGTACATAAAACCAAATAGATAGTTCAGAACATCATAAATCGTTTGCTGCCCACATAATAAACACATTATTTCATATCAAATACAAAGAAATGCATAGTTTATTACAACACAACCACCTTAACTCTCTGACCTATGGATTTTTTGTTTGCAATCTTGAATTCAGTATCTAAACATTTTCTTTTAAGGACTACTGTTAACTGAGAAGTATGTTCATTAATTGGCATTAGAATTTTTGTTAAGGTGCTTAATTGCCATTTTTAGTTTAATATTGTAGATGTAGTTTAATAGAAAAGTAAAAGGGCCTGTTAGGCAGGCAGAACTGCAGGGTCTCAATGTGTGGATGAGATGATGGTGTAGGGAGGAGGGGTTAGATTTATTAGAAACTGGGGAAACTTTTGGGAAAGGGGGAGCCTATACAGGAAGGATGGGCTCCACCTAAACCAAAATGGAACCAGATTGCTAGCACTTAAAATTAAAAAGGTCCTAGAGCAGTTTTTAAACTAAGGGCTGGGGGAAAGCCAACAGGTGTGGAGAAGCACGTGGTTCGGACAGAGGCATCCCTTAGGGACGATCTATTAATGGAGATTCTCTATGTCCGAGTAAAGAGGAAAGACTGGATGATGATAAAATACGTGTAGAATCTGATGAGAAACAGTCTAGTGAAAAAGAGTACCATTTAATTACATCATGTAATGGCACACAGCTAAAAAGTGACAGGTTTTTAAAGTGCTTATATACCAATGCTAGAAATGTAAATAATAAGATGGGTGAACTAGAGTGCCTCATATTAAATGAGGATATTGATATAATAAGAATATAGCAGTAGGAATATATTACCGAGCACCTGACCAGGATGGTGATAGTGACTGAAATGCTCAGGGAGATCAGAGAGGCTATTAAAATTAAAAAGTCAATAATAATAATAGGGGATTTCAACTATCCCTATATTGGCTGGGTACATGTCACCTCAGGATGAGATGCAGAGATAAAATTTCTTGACACCTTAAATGACTGCTTCTTGGAGCAGCTAGTCCTGGAACCCACAAGAGGAGAGACAATTCTTGATTTAAGTCCTAAGTGCAGCACAGGATCTGGTCCAAGAGGTGAATATAGCTGGACCAGTTGGTAATAGTGACCATAATATAATTAAATTTAACATCTCTGTGGTGGAGAAAATACCACAGCAGCCCAGCACTATAGCATTTAATTTCAGAAAAGGACTACACAAAAATTAGGAAGTTAGTTAAACAGAAATTAAAAGGTACTGTGCCAAAAGTGAAATCCCTGCAAGCTGCATGGAAACTTTTTAAAGACACTGTAATAGAGGCTCAACTTAAATGTATACCCCAAATTAAAAAACACAGGAAGAGAACTAAAAAAGTGCCACTGTGGCTAAACAACAAAGTGAAAGAAGCAGTGAGAGGCAAAAAGACATCCTTTAAAAAGTGGAAGTTAAATCCTAGTGAGGAAAATAAAAAGGAGCATAAACTCTGGCAAATGAAGTGTAAAATATAATTAGGATGGACAAAAAAGAATTTGAAGAACAGTTAGCCAAAGACTGAAAAAGCAATAGCAAAAAAAATGTTAAGTAGATGAGAAGCACGAAGCCTGCTAAACAACCAGTGGGACCACTGGACGATTGAGATGGTAAAGGAGCACTCAAGGACAATAAGGCCATTGTGGAGAAACTAAATTAATTCTTTGCATCGGTCTCCACAGCCATAACTGCCGACTTCCCCTCTTTCACGTGGGTGTCCGACCCCTGCCCCAGGCCCCTCTCCCATTCCACCCCTTCCATGAGGCCCCGCCCCTTCCCTGCCTCAATTCTGCCCCCTCCCTGCCAATATTCCAATTCCTTCCCCAAATCCCCACCTCTTCCCTGACTCCTCCCCTGAGCACGCCACGTTCCCGCTCCTCCCCCACTTCCTGGAGTGTGCTAACGCTGCCAAACAGCTGTTTGGTGGCAGCCAGGCGGGAAATGTTGGGAGATAGGCGGAGGAGTAGGGACGCGGCACACTCCGGGGCGGGAGGGGAGGAGGAGGTGGGGCGGGGCAGGTGGGAGGAGGGGAGCTTGGCTGCTGGTGGGTGCAGAGCATCCACTTATTTTTCCCCCTGGGTGCTCCAGCCCCAGAGTACCCACGGAGTTGGCACCTATGTTCACAGCTGAGGATGTGAGGGAACTTCCTAAACCTGAGCCATTCTTTTTAGGTGACAAATCTGAGGAACTGTTGCAGATTGAGGTGTCATTAGAGGAGGTTTTGGAACAAATTGATAAACAGTAATAAGTAATTAAACAGTAATAAGTCACCAGGACCAGATGGTATTCACCCAAGAGTTCTGAAGGAACTTAAATGTGAAATTGCAGAACTACTAACTGTAGTCTGTAACCTGTCATTTATATTAGCTTCTGTACCAAATGACTGAAGGATAGCTAATATGATGCCAATTTTTAAAAGGGGCTCCAGAGGTGATCCTGTCAATTGCAGACACCGGTAAGCCTGACTTCAGTACCAGGCAAACTGGTTGAAACTATAGTAAAGAACAAAATTGTCAGATACATATATGAACATAATTTGTTGGGGAATAGTCAACATGGTTTTTGTAAAGGGAAATAATGCCTCACCAATCTACTAGAATTCTTTGAGGGGGTCAACAAGCATGTGGACAAGAAAAATCCAGTGGATATAGTGTACTTAGATTTTCAGAAAGCCTTTGACAAGGTCCCTCACCAAAGGCTCTTAAGCATAGTAAGCTATTATAGGATAAGAGAGAAGGTCCTCTTATGGATCAGTAACTGGTTAAAAGGTAGGAAACAAAGGGTAGGAATAAATCATCAGTTTTCAGAATGGAGAGTGATGAATAGTTGTGTCCCTGAGGGGTAAGTACTGGGACCAGTCCTATTCAACATATTCATAAATGATCTGGAAAAAAGGGCAAACAGTGAGGTGGCAACATTTGCAGATGATACAAAACTACTCATCGATTAGAAGTAATGGAGGAGGAGAAGGACCTTGGAATATTGGTTGACCACAGGATGACTATGAGCCGCCAATGTGATATGGCCATGAAAAAAGCTAATGCAGTCTTGGGATGCATCAGGCGAGGTATTTCCAGTAGAGATAAGGAGGTGTTAGTACTGTTATACAAGGCACTGGTGAGACCTCACCTGGAATATTGTGTGCATTTCTGGTCTCCCATGTTTAAGAAGGATGAATTCAAACTGGAACAGGTACAGAGAAGGGCTACTAGGATGATCCGAGGAATGGAAAACCTGTTTTATGCAAGGAGACTCAAGGAGCTTGGCTTGTTTAGCCTAACCAAAAGAAGGTTGAGGGGAGATATGATTGCTCTCTAGAAATATATCATAAAATAAATACCGGAGAGGGAGAGGAATTATTTAAGCTCAGTACCAATGTGGACACAAGAACAAAAGGATATACACTGGCCATCGGGAAGTTTAGACTTGAAATTAGACAAAGGTTTCTAACCATCAAAGGAGTGAAGTTCTGGAATAGCCTTCCAAGGGAAGCAGTGGGGGCAAAAGACCTATCTGGCTTCAAGATTAAACTTGGTAAGTTTATGGAGGAGATGGTACAATGGCATAACATGATTTTGGCAATTAATTGATCTTTAACTATTAATGGTAAATAATCCCAATGGCCTGTTAGATGTTAGATGGGGTGGGATCTCAGTTACTGCAGAGAATTCTTTTCTGGGTATCTGGCTGGTGAATCTTGCCCACATGCTCAAGGTTCAGCTGATTGCCATATTTGGCAATCAAAACACAAGGAAGTATTTTTTCACACAACGCACAGTCAACCTGTGGAACTCCTTGCCAGAGGATGTTGTGAAGGCCAAGATTATAACAGGGTTCAAAAAAGAACTAGATAAGTTCATGGAGCATAGATCCATTAATGGCTATTAGCCAGGATGGGCAGAGAGGTGTCCCTAGTCTCTGTTTGCCAGAAGCTAGGAACATCACTTGATGATTACCTGTTCTGTTCGTTCCCTCTGGGGCACCTGGCATTGGCCACTGTCAGAATACATGATTCTGGGCTAGATGGACTTTTGATCTGACCCAGTGTGGCCAGTCTCATGTTCTTATGTTGTTATATAACACTGATTTATGGTAAAATCATGAATATATGTGTGTGTGGACTTTCATTTGAGGTTTCCTTATGACCATCTAGTCTTAGTTAATAACTATCTACTTCCTTGCTCTGAAGTCAGTGGGATATTTTTTTACTGAGCTAGGGCTACAAGATTGGTTCTTAAATTAGTACTGGAGATAACCTCTATGTAGAAAATTTTCAACACAAATCTTTCTGTGTAGACAGATTTACATGCAGAAACAGGTATTAAAATATAATCTTTATGCTTCTGCACAACTTAAAAACTCTTCAGGAGGGAGTATTATTTTTTCTGCAAAGCTTGTAAATGCAAGCCAATAACTATGTTCAAGGATCTTACGTGTACCTCTGGCGAAACTAGCAGAATTTATAATTTCTCATATGCAATAGCTCTGGATTTTTCCATATTTTTCCTTTATCTTGGTGGAATGAGAAGATACATTTAAAATAAAAAAATCTTAGGTTATGAATGTAGATGTTCAAAAGCCAGGAAATGAAAAATGTCAAGTTCTCTAGTAACTTTAACTCAGCTATGTTCCACGGATGTTGTGTTGTGGTGTTTGGTTTTCAACAACTGTTTATTTAGGAAGTTTTAAGAAGTTTGGAAATTATTACTATGTACTTTTTATTTAGAGTATGTGGGTGCTGGAGTATTTCAAAGAAAAGTTTCAAGAATTTTTTAACATGCGTAAAACACTGTATTTTTCCCTAGCAGAAATTCAGTTTGAGGCAGACATCTGCCATGGGAAATTTCAATCCAAATGGTTAAAAGTCTGGCAAAGATATAAGCAACTGTAAAAATGAAGTTTTAATAATAGGCAGTGCTACCAGTCTTGTGTAAGTGTATGTCTCTCTCTCTCTCTCTCTCTCATATATATATGACAGTCTGATTATGTAGATTCCAAGGCCAGAAGGCACCATTATGCTCATCTAGTCTGATCTCCTATATAACACAGGCTATAGAACTTCTACAAAATAATTCCTAGAGCATATCTTTTAGAAAAACATGCAATCTCTATTCTCAAGGGAGAATCCACCATGACCCTTGGTAAGTAGTCCGAATGGTTAATTACCCTCACTGTTGTAAATTTACATCTTATTTCCAATCTGAATTTGTCTAGCTTCAACTTCCAGCCATTGGATCTTGTTACACCTTTCTCTACTAGACTGAAGAGCCCATTATCAACTCTTTGTTCCCCGCGTAGGTTCTTATAGACTGTAATCAATTCACCCTTAACCTTCTCTTTGTTAATCTAAATAGACTCAAGGAGCTCATGCACTATACGATTTATGGATTTCCTTGTCCTCCATTCTCGTAGCTTTTCTCTGAACCCTCTCCAATTTATCAATGTCCTTCATAAATTGTGGATACCAGAACTGGCCACAGTATTCCAGCAGTGGTCACACCAATGCCAAATACAGACATAAAATAACCTCTCTACTTCTGAGTTTCCCCTTTCTGTGCATCCAAGGATCGCATTCGCTCTTTTGGATGTTGCACTGCGAGTTCATGTTCAGCTGATTATCCACCCTCACCTAAAAATCTTTTCCAGAGTCACCGCTTCCCAGGGTAGAGTCCACCATCCTGTAAGCATGCCCTATGTTCTTTGTTCCTAGATGTATACATTTATATTTAGCTGTATTAAAATGCATATTGTTTGCACCTACCTTACCAAGTGATACAGATCGCTCTGTATCAGTCATCTGTCATTTTTATTATTTACCACTCACCCAATTTTTTTGGATCATCTGTAAATTTTGTCACTGATGATTTTATTTTTTCTTCCAGGTTATTGATAAAAAGGTTAAATAGCATAGGGCCAAGAATCAGTCCCTGCAGGATCCCTCTAGAAACACACCCATTCAATGATGATTCCTTGTTTACATTTTGAGACCTATCATTTTGCCAGCTTTTAATCCATTTAACATGTGACATGTTAACTTTCTTGTTTTTTTTAATTAAAATGTACCAAGTCAAATGCCTAACAGAAGTCTCACTGTATTGTGTCAACACTACCAATCAAACCGGTAACCTTATAAAAAAATTAATTATATTGACAGGATCTATTTTCCATAAAGCCATGTGGATTGGCATTAATTATATTACTCTCCTTTAATTCTTTATTAATTGAGTCCCATATCAGCCATTCCATTATCTTGCCTGGAAACTATGTCGGACTGACAGGCCTATAATTATCCAGATCATCCCATTTACCCTTTTTAAATACTGCAACAAACTTAGCTTTCTTCCAGTCTTCTAGAGCTGCCCCAGTGTTCCAAGACTTATTGAAAATTAACATTATGAGAGAAAGAGAATTAGCAGACTGATGTAACATTATTTGGAATGCTAATGGTAGATTGAAATTGGGTCAGACTTTCACAGGCTCCTTACAGAACAAATTTTAGAGGCTGTTGAGGAAAAAAAATTCTCATTAAATTTTGTCTAGAATGAGTATGTTAGCATACGACTCAGAAACAGCCTGTAAGCTATACCAGCACTTCTCTTAACCATCATCTTTTTGCCCTCCTCTATTGGTGGCAGTGTAGTGGCACTAAAATTCACAAGTGTAGCTGCCTGTGACTGGTTTAACAACCCCAACTTAGATAGCTGCTTCCCCACCAACCTGTAAGGGACTGTATGTGGTCTGGCCTAGCAGTCACAGCTGGGCTGGAGTCTACACATCAAGGTCAGTAATCAGTCAGCAGGTGTCAGAGGAATCGCTAGAGCTGAGCTCAATAAGAAAGAGTCAGGGTCAAAGTCAGGCTGGGGTTGGAGACTGGAGATCAGAGGTAGTACCAGGCTGGAATCAGGAGGCAAGAATCAGGGTTACAGTCCGGCTGGAGTCAGAGACAGGAGATCAGAGGTAGTACAAGTCTAGATACAGGAGACGAGTAAAGGAGTCAGGCAGGGATTGGAGGTTGGAGATCAGGAGATGAGGTGAGGTCTGGACTCACGCAGGGCTGGATTACCCAATAGGCAGACTAAGCACGTGCTTAGGGAACCAGCAAAGCAGGGGGCACCAAAAAAATGAGATTTTTTTTTGAAAAAATTTGATATTTGATATTTCAAAAAAAGCATCGAAGTAGTCATCATGGGAAAAATCAGAACTTTGTTAGACTTCCTTACGCTCCACTACACTCTTCCCCTGTTTTTCTGTTGTCTTTTTATTACTTATCCTCACCTAAACCAGGGGGGCATCCTACTAACGTAGATCGAAATAATGGGAGGAAATCAGATCCTGTCATGTATTGCAATAAATTTGTTTTATTGATATATTCTTCTGAGTTATACATACTTGATTAGTTTTTTTCTTTCTTTTATTTATATATATATATACATAAAAATAAAGTACGTTGTGTCATTTGTTTTTTTTTAAGTTCAGATAACTGAGATATGGGGCAGGATGAAATGTAACCAACTGAGTGGAGCACAGAAATGTAAACTGGTGGAAGAAAAGAAACAAAAAACTAGTGAAGTTTTCCAAAATCTTCCAAAGCTGACATCATTTTTCAAAGCGAATCCATCAGAAACATCATCTTCTCTCAGTAGCACAGACATCATTTCAAAACCTGTAGGTGTTTCAGAGACTGACTCTTCTTCTGTTGATGAAACAAACACCATTCCACAACATGTGGATGTGTCAGAGACTGTAACTGATCATCCTGCTCCTGGTGGTAAAACAGACATTGTTCTAGAAGGTGTGGATGTGTCAGAGACTGAACCTGCTCATGCTGTAAATAATAGGAGAAAAGATCCTGGTATGTGGGTTGATTTCAGTACTGATGATGTAGCTTACTGGATAGGTCGTGGACCAAATGACTGTCAACACCACACTGGGCCATTTGAGAAATCACGTCGGATTTTTACCAATGGCAAACAAACAAGATATTGTCCACAAAAAATATTTTTCATCATGAAAGCGAACAGTGAGAAATACACTCAAGAATGGCTACTGTATTCACCATCAGCAGGGTCTGTGTACTGTTTTGTTTGAAAACTTTTTGCATATAAACCTTCAACATCCCAGTTTGCTGCAGATGGATTTAGTGACTGGCGGAATACTGTTTTAATTGAACGACAAGAAAATAGCACTACTCACAGAGACTCAATGTTGACATATTTAAATCAAAGACAGGGCTTTGGATTGACACAAAAATTGGAAGGACAAATTAGAGGGGAGTGTGAATATTGGCAACATGTCTTGCAGCGTGTTATAACTGTTATTCAAACATTAGCTGAACATGGTCTGGTTTCCGGGAATCAAATGATACATTTGGATCATTGCAGAATGGAAATTTCTTGAGATTGTGGGAGCTTGTGGCTCAGTTTGACCCATTTTTAGCAGGCCATATCTCAAAATATGGGAGTGCTGGCAAAGGTAACCCATCATACTTATCCAAGACAATATGTGATGAACTCATTCGTCTAATGAGTGACAAAGTTCATTTCAGCTATTGTGGATGAAATAAGTACTGCTGGATACTTCAGTTTATCTGTTGACTCTACATCTGATCTTTCACATATTGATCAATTGAGTATTGTACTAAGATATGTGTCTCCCACAGATGGAAAACCAGTTGAACGATTTATAACATTCCTCAATTTGAAAAGCCACACTGGTGAAGAAATGGCAAATCAAGTACTGCATTATTTGTGCCAAGTTTGCAAAATAGATTTCTCAAAGTGCAGAGGTCAATCTTACGACAACGCTGCCAACATGTCGGGGTGTTATCAAGGAATGCAGAAGAAGCTTTTAGAACAGAACAAATATGCTATATTCATACCATGTGCTGCACACTCTCTCAGTCTTGCTGGCCGCAATGCTGTTGATTGTTGTCCAGTGGCAGTAAGTTTTTTCTCAACAGTCCAGTTACTTTACGTTTTACTCTGCCTCAGCACACTGATGGGCAGTTCTTAAAACATATTTTGGCAATGATCATGTGTTGAAATCTCTCTCTAATACTCTTTGGGAAGCATGCAGTGGCAACAAGTGCAATTCTGGAGACCTACTCAAAGATTGTGGATGCATTAGAATGTATAGCTGAAGACCAATCACAAAAGGGAGAAACTATACGAGAGGCAGAAAACATTGCAAACAAGATGCAAGAACTAGAGTTTGTATTCATGTTGACCATGTGGAATGAAATTTTACAACACTTTTACCACACAAGTCAAGCTCTCCAAGAAAAAGAATTGGATTTGAAAATATGTGCAGACCTCTGTCAATCATTAGCAGACCACTTACACGCTTTGAGGAATGATTTTGAAAGATTTGAAGACCTATCAAAAGATATCTTGCCTGATACTAACTACAAAGAAGCCCAGTCCCGCAAGCAACTCAGAAAGAAACAAGCAAATGATAGCAGTGCAACAGAAACAGCATTGAATCCTAGAGACAAATTTTGCGTATCTATTTACTACGCTATAATTGATACACTTGAAGCTCACATGAAGAAGAGAGGTGAAATGTACAAAGAAGTATCACGTAGATTTTCTTTTCTAAATGATATGGACTTATCTGAGTAACAATATTCCCCAGGTTCCCAAAAGCTAGTTGACTCATACCCTGTTGAGTTGAACATGAATCTCTTTGGAGAAGTACAGCAGTTCCGCTGTTATATGCGCTCAAAGTTTAATGAAACAGGAAAAATAAAATTCAGTCACATTGATCTTCATGACACAGTATTGAAAGACGGAATACAATGTGTATTTCCAAATGTAGAGATCGCACTATGTATTTTCCAACGTTGATGATTACTAACTGCTCCACAGAACACTCTTTTTCTCAGCTGAAAAGAATAAAAAACCCTCAGAGAACAACAGTGTGTTAGGACAGACTTTGATTCACTTTCCCTATTGTGTATGGAAGCAGACATGCTTCATCAAGTCAGCTTCGATGAACTTATCCAGAATTTTGCAATCAGATTTTGCAATCAGAAAATCTAGAAAGAAGCTATTTTAATTTCAGCATACATGTAAGTTTTTGTGTCATTTAAAAAAAAAAATTTTATTTTATGGTATAGTATTGTTTTTATTTTGAATTACATATGGGGGGACACCATAATCTTTTCAGTGCTTAGGGCCTCTAAAGGTCTTAATCCGGCCCTGGGCTCACGGTAGACCCAAAGTCTCTGTCGTTGCCCAGACAACTTCCTGGGGCACCCTCCAAGGTAAAATAGGGTGGTTAGCCAAACAGAGGGCCGCAGGGTACTGTCACTGTGGCAGTCTTGGGCAGGCCTTCCTGTGGCGCCTATTCTCCACAATGCTTCCTTGCTGTGGCTCTGCATGGCCTTCTGGTGGCACTGTGGGAACATCAGCCATCCCAGGCTCTGCAGACAGGGATTCTAGTCCTTGCATCCTTCCATAGCCATCAGAAGAGGAGCAACTCCCAACTTGGAGTTGCCACTGTGGGGGAATTGCAGGAGCTTTTGATACCAGAATCTGGGCTCCGGAGGAGCAGGTCTGAGGAGCTCCTGCTGATGCATCAGCTGGTTAGGAGTACCTGCTGCATGCCTGCAGCTGGGAGGAGTGGCAGTTGCCACAAAAGGGAAGCTCATGTCAGCACAAATCAGTGGAAGACCCTAGACCACAGCAAGGGACTCTAGCAAACCCCAGTTATAGACCTAAGTGAAGGACTCTAGACTGCGATCTTAGCACACCCCAGTGCATTGGAAAAGTAAAACGGCAAAACTCCAAATTTCCAATAAGTTATTGGAGTGTCCTGGGGACAGATTTTTATTTCATAAAGTGGAGGAAGTAAACAAGGGGAAAGCCATTTTAGACTTGCTTCTGACCAAACAGGAGGGAATTGGTTGTGAATCCGAAGTTGGAAGGCAATTTTGGTGAACGTGATCAAGCAATGATAAGATTTCGTGATGCTAAGGAAAAGAAGGAATGGGAGAAGCAGAATAATGACATGGTCTTCAAAAAAGCAGACTTTAACAGACTCCGAGAACTGGTAGGCAAGGTCCCCTGGGAAGAAAATCTAAGGGAAAATGAGTTCATTACAGCTGACAGTTTCTCAGGCACAATATTAAAGGTACAACTGCAAACTGTCCTTATATGAAGGAAATATAGGAAGAATAATGAGAGGCCAATGTGGCTCTAGTAGGAGCTCTTTAATTACCTGAAAATCAAAAAGGAATCCTATAAAAAGTGGAAATATGGAAGAATTGCTAAGGAGTTGTACAAAAGAATAGCCTAAGCATATAGGGACAAAATCAGAAAGGCTAAGGCACAAAATGAATTACACCTATCAAGAGACATAAAAGGCAATTGGAAGAGGTTCTATAGATATATTACAAGCAAGAGAAAGCCAAAGGAAAGTGTAGGACCTCTACTTAGTGGGCAAGGAGAAGTAATTATGGTCGACATCAAGAAGGCTGAGGTGGTTAATGCCTATTTTCTTCAGTTTTCACTAAAAAAGTTAATGGTGACCAGATACTTCATACATTTAATCTTAGTAATAAGGGGAAAGGAAAGGCGTGCAAGCTAAAATAGGGAAAGAACAGGCTAAAGAATATTTAGATAAGTTACGTGTATTCAAGATGGCATAGCCAGATGAAATTAATCCTAAAATATTTACAGACTGGAGAAGGCAAACATAGTAACTATTTTTTTAAAAGAAGTCTTTTACTTGTATCTGGGGTGTCTCAATGGGATCCCACACAGGATTCTGGAGAGTACAGGGATCCTGCACTGCAGTCTAGAAGTATCACTTCAGGGCTTAGGGTCCTGCATGGAAAAAACAGAAACATAGACATGTAGGGCTGGAAGGGACATTGAGAGATCATGTCCAGCCTCTTGCGCTGAAGCAGAAACAAGTAAACCTATTCCACCCTGTTATTAAAAACCTCAGATGATGGGGATTCCACAACCTCCCTTGGAAACCTATTCCAGTGCTTCACTATTCTTGTAGTTAGAAAGTTTTTCCTAATGTCTAACCTCAATCTCCCTTGCTGCAAATTAAGGCCATTACTCCTTGGCCTTCCTTCAGTGGACATGGAGAGCAATTGATCACAGTTCTTTTTATATCAGCCCTTAACATATTTGAAGACTGTTATTGGGTCCCCACTCTGTCTTCTTTTCTCAAGACTAAACATGCCCAGTTTTTTTAACCTTATCTCTTGGGTCACGTTTTCTAAACCTTTTATAATTTTTGTTGCTCTCCTCTGGACTCTCCAGTTTGTCCACATCTTTCTTAAAGTGTAGTGTCCAGAACTGGACACAGTACTCCAGCTGAAGCCTCATTGGTGCTAAGCAGAGCAGGACAGTTACCTCCCATATCTTACAAATGACACGTCCGTTAATACAACCCAGAATATTAGCCTTTTTCTCAACTGCATCACATAGTTGAGTCATATTCCATTTTTGATCCACTATAACCTCCAAATCCTTTTCAGCACTACTACTACTACCTAGCCAGTTATTCACCATTTTGTGTGTTTGATTTTTTCTTTCCTAAGTGTTGTACTTTGAACTTATCTTTATTGAATTTCATCTTTGTGGTTTCAGACCAATTCTTCAATTTGTCAAGGTCATTTTGAATTCTAATCCTGGACTTCAAAAGTGCTTGCAATATCTCCAACTTGGTGTCCTTTGTAAATTTTATAAGCATACTCTCCAGTCCATTATCCAAGACAGAAAATATTGAACAGTACTACACCCAGGACTGATCTGCTATCTACACACTTCCATCTACACACTATCTACACACTTCCAGTTTGACAGTGAAACATTGATAACTACTCTTTGAGTAGCTGAGTCTTTCAACCAGTTGTGCACTCACGTTATACAAATTTCATCTAGATCACGTTTCCTTAGTTTGCTTACAAGAATGTCATGTGCAACTGTGTCAAAAGCCTTACTAAAATCCAAGATATATCACGTCTACTGCTTCCTACCTATCCATTAGGCCAGTAACCCTATAAAAGAAGGAAATTAGATTGATTTGGCATGATTTGTTTTTTGACAAATCCATGCTGGCTATTCCTTATAACCCTGTTATCTCCTAGGTGCTTTTTAGTGAAGACTGAGGAAAATAGGTGTTGAACACCTCCGCCTTCTTGATGTCGACAGTTATTATTTCTTGCCCACTAAGTAGAGGACCTACACTTTTCTTTGTCTATCTCTTGCTTGTAATGTATTTGTAGAATCTCTTCCTATTGCCTTTTATGTCCCTCGATAGGTGTAACTCATTTGTGCCTTAGCCTTTCTGATTTTGTCCCTACATTCTTGTGTTATTCTTTTGTACTCCTCCTTAGCAATTCTTCCATGCTTCCATTTTTTGAAGGATTCCTTTTTGATTTTCAGGTCATTAAAGAGCTCTTACTGGAACCCTATTGGCCTCTTACTATTCTTCCTGTCTTTCCTTCTGTCACCATGCCTCAGTGGGTCACAACTGAGAATACCAAATTCAGGACACATGCCAAGAATTAGAATAACTATCAGTTTGGGGTGAGTCTGCCTTTCATTAGATTATACGAAGCAAGTAACAAAAGTATACTTCTATATCACTGCACTGGTTAACAAGAAGTCAAAAATGCAGTCGTCTTAGGCATTCCAGCCCTGGTTTCACCACCCAGACACTGGACTGTGATGAGCAGTTACTGAAAACCAATTTAATCAAATATAGGGTTCTTCTAATCCCAAGAGATCAGCCACTTAGCCAGGTCAATATACAGCTCAGATCTTACCCAGTAATCATGCTGAAATAGATAAAAACTAAAAGTTTAATAAAGAAAAGAAGAAGAGACACAAATAATTGCAAAGTCCTTACATCAGGTTTATAGCAGTGATGGAATAGACTGCTGGCTTGTAAAGAATCTCTGACTTCCAAAAGATTGGAAGGTCCTCGGTCCATAGTTCAAAATGCTTCTTTTTCGTTGTAAATCCACAGTCCAGAGACTCAAGGCAAGAAAGAGGAAAAATGGAGATATCTCAGGGGTCTTTTATAGCCTTTGTCATGTGCCTGGAAATTTACTGTCTCAAACAAAGCTCGCAGCCAGTGTTCCCTCTAATTTTTGACAGGCCGTGTGCATAAAAAATTTCTTCTGTGCAAATTGTTCTGCTTCTGTGCAAATTTTTGTGTGTGCGGTGTTTCGCCGTGTGCGTGGGGTTTAGGATCTGTGTGCACGCACACACATGCACAGCTTAGAGGGAATAGTGCTCACAGCCCAGGTACACGGAAAATTGCTGGCTCAAGATGGAGTCCAGGGTCACATGAGCATATCACATGTCTTGATGTCTCACAGGGAGTAGCTATTGCCAATATTCTTACTGAGGCATCCACAGGAAAAGGTACCTGGGAAGAATGAGTTTCTTCTATCAATACATAGCTGTCTGGCCTTAATGTAAATTTTACCCAGTGGTTGTTACCCGGGAATTAGGGCTGTCAAGCAATTAAAAAAAATAATCGCGTGACTAATAGCACTGTTAAACAATAATAGAATAACATTTATTTAAATATTTTTGTATGTTTTCTACGTTTTCAAATATATTGATTTCAATTACAACAGAATACAGTTACAGAATACAAAGTGTACAGTGCTCACTTTACATTTATTTTGTATTATAAATATTTGCACTCTAAAAAACAAAATAAATAGTATTTTTCAATTCACCTAATACAAGTACTGTAGTGCAATCTCTTTATCATGAAAGTTGAACTTACAAATATAGAATTATGTACAAAAAATAACTGCATTCAGCTTGGAAGCAGGTGGCTCCTCCTCCACCTTTGGGGGTCTGCTCCTCAACTCCTGTAGCCTGTACAGCATGCTGGTTCTTCACGTTGGTGGACGAGGGACCTGGGTGGGGGATGGAGCACTTTTCACTGGCCAAGCTGGCCAGCAACCAGTCTCCTCCCCACAGAGCAGCCAGTTCTCCTTCCTCCTCTGGTGCCGCTGTAGCCATCTGTAATTGGCTAGCATTCTTTGTCTCCATGTGCATCCTGTGAATTAAACCATCATGTTCCTGATGGTATGTAGATAAGCCACCTCCTTCGGAGCTCTCTCTTATGTGCTTTCTGAGGGACTCCAGCAAAACCACCTCTCACACTGGGTGGTTCCCCTTGCCTAAATTTCTTCATCAGGCACATGCAGGCTGCATTCACAGCAAGTCAAGACCAGGACCCGGGTAGAAGCCTCCAGGGTTAGGATGCCTGTGTGGCCTGGGCCCCCACAGGTGCAGGCAGAGGAAGAGTCAGCAATGGTGTTGGCAATGTGCTATTTTCCTCCCGTTGCAGGTTTTTTCCTTGTAGAGTACCTGAAAGTTAAGGAGGGGATGGGGGAACCCTATCTCTGTGCCTTCTTCTGCTGGTGAACTCAGCTGGCTAACTCCATTAGTCTCTCAGCTGCCTCTGTCTCACCAGCTATATGTCGCAATTAAATATGGGAGATAGGATCAATTTGTCTGTAGTAAAAATCTACAAACAGAATTGACTGTTAGGCCAGGCCTCTTGCATTTGGGTGTGACCCTGTTGTAATAAGTAGGATTGCATGATGGGTTTGCCTGTAGACAGTGGTGGTGGAGCTGGGCTCAGTGGCCCAGGGAGTCCCTTGTAGTCCTATGTCTTTATCTCCCTAAATCTCATGTTCCAGCACTTTAGGCAGTCACTTGTAGGGGTCAGGAAGGAAACATTTTCCTCCTGATGTATTTGTGGGGGGGGAGTTGTATCTCCTTCCTCTGAAGCATCAAAGATGGCCACAGGTTGAGATGGGACATCAGGCAGAGTTGACTGGTGCTCTGAGACGGTACAGAGAATTCACTTTTTTCTCATGCTTGGCTGGCTGGTTCTTGCTCATTGCCATTTTTGGGATCTGTAAGGAATTTTATCCCAGGTCAGATTGACAGTGACCCTGGCATGTTTTCACCTTCCTATGCAGCATGAGGCATGGCTCATTTGCTAGGATCATTTGAGCATCTCACTAATCGGTTCCCTGCCACTGCCTCAGGAACTGGAGCACCTTGGCCCCTTCTTTTCAATGTCTGTGGCACACAATAGTTTTGTCTCCTGTGGGCTGTAATACTTTAGTCTAAGCCAGATCACGGGGCTCAATAGAGGTAATTGGGTGTGGTTTAGTGGCCTGTGATGTTCAGGAGCTCAGACTAGATGATCACGTGGTCTCTTCTGGCATTAAACTCTATGACTCTATTGAGTTTACTTTGGAGAACCATGCCCCTTAATGACCTCTGCTGTTGGTTGTTCTAGCTACAGGACCTCTTCATTGTGTACAGAGTTGTTCTGATGCTACTTTCAAACAGAGAAGGCCTTTAATCTTTGTCAGGATGGAGATACTGCAAATAGCAAGCTAAACAAATAGTGAGATTTAATTATAATATCAAATAGACTGAGATAGAGTCCAGTTTCCTGGCTAGCAAGGGAGAATTAAGAATGTAGGTGTCATTCAAAGAAATTGAAATCCATTCAGTTCACTGCCTGTATAGTCAAGAGAGAGGGTATTAAAAAGGTAGTAGTCTGAACTTAACTGGTTGAGTTACATAAAACTGGTTCAGAGGCTGGGCTGTATGTGAGGGGGAACAAAATTGTGAGAGAGGATGCTTGGAGCCTTCTCTTCACTTTTGTCTCTGTGGCGTTGATAGACGCAATCTGGTCCTTGCATTCCGTGGACTGCATGGACGTCACAAGCTGTACTAGTCTATGTAACATGGGCAGGATATGGAGGAGAAATGGCCTGCCTGTCTCTCCTCCACCTCCTCACTGGCCAGTGAAGCAGATCCGGTGCAAGGCAGAGTGTATTCCACGTGTCTGAAGTGTGGCACAGCCTAGAACTCTAGAAGCCATTGTGCCTGAGCTGAGCACAATGCATCTGGATGCTCCCAATAGGGAAGTATGCCTCTGCACCACCTGTAACACGGGTGTCTGCTTTTTAAGACACAATATAACCACCTGTCATAATGGCACAGACAGAAGAAGACAGATTCTCAGAGGGTGCCCTTAGGAATACCAAAATGTGATGAGGAAATATGAAATTGGAAGAGGTCAAATAGAGGAAAATATTTCTGGGTGGATCATTTGGGGTGGGTGGGGTGTAGGAAGAGGCCTCCAAAGTGTGCGTGTTTCTCCTATTTAATCTTTGAAAATGGGCTGCCAGTATTTCCCTTTTAAAATTGCAAATATTCTAATTCAGAGAGAGAGTTATGGGTTTTCAAAAAATTGAGTAAAAGACTGTCCTTGGCCATATTAATAATGAGTTGCAAGACTGTTTTACTTTGTTTTGGGAAAAAGTGAGGAAAATCAAAACAGACTCAATAGGTGAGATCCTCAGCTAGTGTAAATTCACTGAAGCAAATAAAGCTACTCTATTTGACATCAGCTGAGGATCTGCCCCAATGTTTTTTCTGTCTATCTTGCAGAAAGAAGTTTGTGATAACCTTTCCTAGAGTGAAAATGACTTCTGAGCACATGAGGAATCTCAGCCAACTGGGAAACCAGAAGTAATAACATGACTTAAACCATGTGATGAATTCCAAGAAATCAGGGACAGAGCTCTAATGCACAGCAAAAATTTGCACTAAAATTCTGGAAGCACAATGTTAACAGAAGCTCCACAGATTGTAAAAGGCACAAATTTGTGAAATATCCATTGTAAAACTGAAAATAGTCCACAGTTCTAATATTCATTCTTTATTGTTGATCCATATGCATTTCCTATTCATTAATCAAAACTGACAGTTATTTGTGTGGTTTTTAAAAAATTCTTTAAAGCAGAATAAATGGTGCATAAAAAGCATAAATGATGTCATTGTTAGCTGGCCACTAGATGGCAATCATACCTTACTGTTAAAACAAGGTCTAATATGTAGATGTAATACTGTTGGAAATTTTCACATGGTTCTAGCGAAAGCTTTGGTGCTTTTGATCACTAATGATAACTCTGCACTGATATTTATATTTAGTGACCTTGAGGAAACTAAATGCAAAATAACAAAATACCTTCAAATCCTCTCATTTAGTTGATATAGCATACTTTACCATTAGCCAAAATAAATATTTACATGGCAATTTATGCATTTGTAAAGTAATTGATGGGGCAAATGGGCACTTTTCTTCTATTCTGACATTAGCATGTTGACAATAAAAGAAAAGGGGTGGGGCTGAAAGACAAAAAGCCTTCCCCCCCACCTTTAAATGTATTTGTGTGCTGAATAACACTGCTTTACCAAAGTGTATGTAATACTTGGCTCTTTTTTCACAATCAGCAGAGCCGGTCAAGAGCCCAAACTGTACTTACCAGCTGTCTTTTAGCTGAGCATAATCATCCCTAATATCCAGACATAATCCTACAATGTACGTTTTGTAAGTAACTACAATTACAAAACAAAAAAGCATCTCTTTAAATAAATATATAGGTTCTGGTTGGTTTATGTTAGTTTTACAACTAAAACAGCCCTATTTTTTTTTTTGCAAGAGATCAGTATTATTGTACAAACAATAACTGGTATAGATGCTGTATTGTTTAAAATTCTTTATTAAATGTAAATAAATTGTCCATAATTAGATCATGTAACTAGTAGCAGTTAACATTCATATTTTTATCAAGTTATTGCATTTTTTTTATCACCAGCAATGCAGAAATGGATACAGAGAATGTCTGAGAAAATACACTGGTTGAGGGAGCAAGGGAGAGCATATCAAAATACAGCCTGGAAACAGTGGGCCAAATTCTCTGTTGGAATAAAGTGATGCAACTCCATTTACCTCAAAGAAGCTTTGCCAGTAGAAAATTTAGCCCAATAATTTGGTATGGGATCATAGCTGACATATCTTTCTTTCACAAGAGCTGCATGAGATGAAAGGAAATGTATATTTTTATGTAATTTAGTGTTATGTTGTACCAAGAATAAGTGAGAGGGTCTCTGTTTCAACCATGCTCCATGAAGATTAATCTGATTGTTGTCTGATGCAGTTCTACTTTTGCTTCTTGGTGAGCTGTTCAGAGCATACATGCAAAAGTGATTCATCTCTGCACTTCTTAGCTGAGATAACAACATTGCAAACCCTACTGTTAAGGTTAACCTGTGCACTGCATAAGGACAGCAGATGGAAATTCTGGTTTGCAGCCACTGCAAAAAAATAAAAACATGTTCCAAAGGGAAAAGGATCTTGTATTTCTGTGTTTGAACCTTTGATCTTCATTCACATCTGAAGGAAAGAGTAGACCTTTTGCTGAAGACACATGGCTTTGCATCTGTGAAAACACAGCTGTATATAACAAAACAAAACTGGTGAAAAATACAATGGTTTTGCTGTGTCAGTTTGGTTGCTAATGTTCAAATTCTTTACAAATATTGTCTTTTGATGGATCTTTCAGAAACTCTCTCTGACTTTACGCCATAGTTTACTGAAGTTTTATTCTGCAGAGTTTGAAGTTCATAGGAATGATTGAGATATCTGCTCTACAGCCTTTTTTAAAAGTGAGTTTTATAAAATAGTTTGGCACTTGGTCAAGAATAGTATTTTCCTAACCATGTCCTGAATAAGTTAAATGAAGAGTATGAAAACCTATGGCAGAAACTCAAATTGACAAAGTAGTCCTAAGAAAGCGAGCCTTGACTCAAGAAGAAATACCTTAAGCAGCAGCATTATTATTGTAGTTGTGAATGTATTATAATTGTTGTTTTTCCTGAAGTATCTCAAAGCACTTTCCATTCGTAGAAGTATATTCTTCAGTGCTTTTATTCAAATCTCATTACATATGAGCACTGCAGCAGAACGGCTGGTAGGCATGTTTCTGTTGTCCCCTGTCTTCTCTAGCACATGCAGTGAAATGTGACCACATTAGCCTCACCTTCAAACAAACTCTACTGGATGCATATTCATTTCATAATCCAGTTCAAAATTGTCCCTCTCTCATGAGTTTATCATGAGTCTCACAATTTTTTTTTCTTAAAACCCGAGTAACTAGAATCAGGTTATTACATGAGAATCTCAACTTCGATTTTAAAAAAGAAAGAAACTAGTCCTCATGGCTGAAGAGAAAAGCTTGAAAACATGAATTCCAAATGCTCAAAGATCAGAAGACAAATAAAAAGAACCCCAGCATTGTTATTTTTATAATCTCATGATTTTAACCCAATTTCATAATTGGGGGGGGGGGCCCAACTCATGATGTTTGATCTTTTGAGGTTGGTAATATTGCTTCTTGTTCTTAAAACTCTTCCTGGGGTTACAACAACCTAATTCGGGAATCATAGGCCAGATTCTTGAAGGTATTTAGGTGCCTATAGGTGCAGATAGGCACTTCATGAGGCTGTCAAAAGCACCTAAGTAGGTTAGGATTGTTTTCAGTGGGACTTAAGTGAGGAACCTGCTTAGACTCTGAAAATCTCACTAGGTGCCTATCTGCATCTTTAGACATCTAAAAACCTTCGAAAATCTGGCCTCCTGTCTCGAGTCTCCTCCATACTTTCTCAGTTCATCTAACATTTGTCTCTTTTTTGTCTCTCCATACAGTCTGGCTATTATTGGTGCAGGAACCTTTTCCTTTGCAGCTCTTACTGTCAGGAACATCCTTCTAGTGTCCCTCTGCCAAACTGACTCATCTGTTTTCAAATCTTACCTGAACAGCTATGTCCCCTTGTCCATATCTGTTATTTTCTCTCTCCTGATGTTACTTAATTCTTTAATTGTATTGTAAGGCATTTTGGAATACAGGTTGTCTAAAAATACACAATATAAAATAAGCATGCTTGTGACCGTGAGTTGCATTATCATCATCTATCTCTAGGATGAATATAAGGGATGAGGAATTCATTCCTTTATTGTTTCCTCTCTCTGCCTTGTGTTTTGTACTGGAAGGGTATACTGTTTATTGTCTCCACAAACAATGAAATTATCCCCAATAATGTCACGGCAAACCTGGTGGCTGAACTTTGTGACTTTGTCCTCACCCATAACTATTTCACATTTGGGGACAATGTGTACCTTCAAATCAGCGGCACTGCTATGGGTATCTGCATGGCCCCACAGTATGCCAACATTTTTATGGCTGACTTAGAACAACGCTTCCTCGACTCTCGTCCCCTAATGCCCCTACTCTACTTGCGCTACATTGATGACATCTTCATCATCTGCACCCATGGAAAAGAAGCCCTTGAGGAATTCCACCATGATTTCAACAATTTCCATCCCACCATCAACCTCAGCGTGGACCAGTCCACACAAGAGATCCACTTCCTGGACACTGTGGTGCTAATAAGCGATGGTCACATAAACACCACCCTATACCGGAAACCTACTGACCGCTATTCCTACCTACATGCTTCCAGCTTTCATCCAGACCACATCACAAGATCCATTGTCTACAGCCAAGCTCTACGATACAACCGCAGTTGCTCCAACCCCTCAGACAGAGACAAACACCTACAAGATCTCTATCAAGCATTCTTACAACTACAATACCTACGTGCTGAAGTGGAGAAACAGATTGACAGAGCCAGAAGAGTACCCAGAAGTCACCTACTACAGGACAGGGCCAACAAAGCAAATAACAGAACACCACTAGCCATCACCTTCAGCCCCCAACTAAAACCTCTCCAACGCATCATCAAGGATCTACAACCTATCCTGAAGGACGACCCATCACTCTTACAGATCTTGGGAGACAGGCCAGTCCTTGCCTACAGACAGCCCCCCAACCTGAAGCAAATACTCACCAGCAACCACAAACCTCACAACAGAACCACTAACCCAGGAACCTATCCTTGCAACAAAGCCAGTTGCCAACTGTGTCCACATATCTATTCAGGGGACACCATCATAGGGCCTAATCACATCAGCCACACTATCAGAGGTTCGTTCACCTGCACATCTACCAATGTGATATATGCCATCATGTGCCAGCAATGCCCCTCTGCCATGTACATTGGCCAAACTGGACAGTCTCTACGTAAAAGAATCAGTGGACACAAATCAGACGTCAAGAATTATAACATTCAAAAACCAGTGGGAGAACACTTTAATCTCTTTCGTCACTCGATTACAGACCTAAAAGTTGCAATTCTTCAACAAAAAAACTTCAAAAAAAAGACTCCAAAGAGAGACTGCTGAATTGGAATTAATTTGCAAACTGGATACAATTAACTTAGGCTTGAATCGAGACTGGGAGTGGATGGGTCATTACACAAAGTAAAACTATTTCCCCTTGTTCATTTCGCCCCCCCCCCCCCCGCCACTGTTCCTCAGACGTTCTTGTCAACTCCTGGAAATGGCCCACCTTGATCATCACTACCAATGGTTTCCACCATCCCCCCCCGCCGCCCTGCTGCTGGTAATAGCTCACCTTACCTGATCACTCTCGTTACAGTGGTATGGTAACACCCATTGTTTCGTGTTCCCTGTGTATATAAATCTCCCCACTCTATTTTCCACTGAATGTATCCGATGAAGTGAGGCGTAGCTCACGAAAGCTTATGCTCAAATAAATTTGTTAGTCTCTAAGGTGCCACAAGTCCTCCTTTTCTTTTGCGAATACAGACTAACATGGCTGCTACTGTGAAACCAATGAAAGAAAGGTTTGCAAAAAGAAAGTATGGCTGTTTTTGTATTTAAAGCACATGGCATGCAGTCAGGAGATTAACATTTTATTCCTCACTCTGCCATAGACTTTCTGTGAGATCTTGCGTGAGTCACCAACTTCTCTGTGCATCCTGCATCTGTAAAATGGGGCTATTTCCCTACTTTTCAGGGGTGCTAAGGATAAATTAATTAATGTTTGCATAGTGCTTTGAAATTTTCAGATGGAAGATGATCGATTACTGCAGAATGTTATCCTGTGACTGAATAGATGCACCCCAGAATTACATAATGCATACACGCCACAGGGTGGGGAATGCTAATTGAGAAAGCAAGAAGACTGCCCACTGTAATTTTTTGTCATAGATATTTTCCTTTTCTTCAGAGGGAACAAATTGGAAAGGGAGCTGATGGTGTGCACACGGCTCCCTCACCATGCATTGCCTCCTAGTTTTCCTCAATAGTAATAACAACAGCTTCATTAGCAAGCTGACAAAAAGAATAATAGGATTTTAAAATAATAATAATAATTAATTAATTAATAATACTGACAACAGTGAGACAACAACTCAGTCTCTGTCTCTGCACCAAGCAGAAAGTTTCCTCTTTGAAGTGATTGCTTCCCTCCTCATTTCAGGAGGGAAGGGGAAAAAAAACAATTGTAAAGATC
Organism: Lepidochelys kempii; assembly: GCF_965140285.1. NCBI lineage: Eukaryota > Metazoa > Chordata > Testudines > Cheloniidae > Lepidochelys > Lepidochelys kempii. Next base: position 100,725,297 of record NC_136380.1, read on the forward strand.
TAAAGCAACTGAGGAATGCTAAGCTGATGTCTTTCCTCTCTCTTGCTTTCCCCTCCCCCTAGGAACAGTGAGTTTGCCCTGCTGTTTAGAGGAGCTTACTGTAACATGGTAATCTTGCTTTGTGGCCAGTGGGTGGTGATATAGATAGAAAAACAAGTAAAGGGGGAAGAAATAAGGGGTGCTGGGGTGAATATCAGGATGGGGACAATATCCTCTGTAAAGGCACAGCTGATGATTTTTAAAGAAACAAAAAACACAGCTGCATTTTGTTCCTGGAACAGTGGGTGTCACCACAGCCTCTGTTTTTAACGCCTTGAATCTATAATAGTAGAGTTGTAAGTCTATTAATTTTTCAGGTAAAATGAATCAAGATTTCCTTTTGATGTGGCAACTGCTTAATTTTATATTCAGGGAGAAAAATTCTATCCTGCCCTCTGCCCCCCCTTCCATAGTTTAAAAAGAAATATTTCTGATATAGATACCTAAACAACTTGCATATGGTGAGTCCCTTTAAAAACTAGACTCAGTTTAAGTTTTTAAACATTGTGATAATCCCGTTTTAGTTATATGAAAAATCACAAATGGTAAAAGCAAAGTATACATCTTTTTAAATGCAGCCACTCTGGAAGTGTGTGTGTATTATCTCTAATAGAGGTAACAAATATTTCCATTCAACTATATATTTCTTCTGAATGACATCATCTCATAACATTAACTGGCTTTGACCATCAATTGAGGAGGCTATAAATGACTGTTCAGTCTTTTTTTCTATATATACTTTTGCCTATATCATTTTCCTTTAAGGTATATTGAACATATTGATTTATACAATCTCTTGCTAGTTCAGGAATATTTAACTGTTAGAATCAAGATATTTCCTCTTCTGTTTTTTTAAAAAAAATATTTATTCTTAACATCTTCCAAAATTATGGGATGGTCATGTTCCCATAGTGCCACTTTGCAGTGTATTCACAACAATTTGCAACTTTTGAAAGCAATTCAGAGTTTCTTCTGAACTTATTGAAATGCATAGATATGTTAAGCAGGAAAAAAAGTGTCTTCTGTTTCACTGCATATGCTAAAAGCACAGCTTGACTTTTCCCCCAGCATTTGTTAGTCACATCCTGTTGTCCATTGTTTTGTTGTTTGTTGGTGGTAGTGAATGCAATGTATTTAATGTTAAAGTGCCAGTGTTTCTATTTCTTATGATATCACAGAAATCACATAAGGCTTCTTAAAAATTACAGTATAAAATTGATTTTCATAATGAATACGAATTGCAAAAGTGAGTGCATAGAAGAAATCTGTAGGATTATACCAGCTAAGTAATCTTTGAAAATGCGTCTGAGCGCTTTGCAATTGAATGCATAGAAATTTACTGTATTTCACATAATAGGTTACATGTACAGTACTTTTTTTCCTTTTTGTAAGCATTAAAAGAGTGACCACTGGCCACTATAGATGAATTATTTATTTTAAAAACATGATCTGAAGACCACAGGAAAGCTATTTATAACAGACCTATTTCCAGCACTGGAAAGGAGGAGGTGGTTACATTATTTTCAGATTATGAGCTTCTTAGGGAAACAGAAACAAATAGACTCCTTTAGAAAAAGGTGAACTGAATATATTGAGAAACTGTACTGGCTATCGTGGCATTAGTGTTCAAAAATCATTTTATTAAAAAGGATTCAGAGAACAAATTTATGATGTTGTTATGGCAACTGAAATACTTAGCTGAAATGTGCGTATCTAGAACATAAGATTGTAAAAAGCCAGTAAAACAAGAACCATATTGTATTTGGGAATACAGATTGAACAGTGGTATCCAAATATGATTCCTCTACTGCAGCAATCGCTATTTTTGCATGTCTTATCATGGTGATGCTCTAATGAAACTGGCTATAAGGAATTACAATGTTAACTACCATTAAATGTAGTTTAGGGTTTGGGTTCTTTTTTTGTTTTTTTTGTTTTTTTTGCCATTTGATCTGTTGGAGGGTGATGTTTCATTAGATATTGTATTTGCTTTTTTATAACACACAGCTTAATGTTATATTGCTATATTCTCACATGTTAATGGTCCCTTTTGTCTGTTATATATCTCCTCCTTGCCTCCCTCAGGAATATCAGAACTGGTAGGAGTGAAAATAGCAGAACATTCCCCTTAAACCTTTAAACTATTAAATTTTCACCCTCTTTTGAGAATATGATTACATTTTATTTTTGGTTATGAAGCCATAAAATGCACACTACATTTTCAGTCTCAAGTCTTTTAAAAACAGTGGCAGAAATATTTGTGACCAACATTTGTTGAATTCTACTGTAACATGCTTAAGAAACAAAAAGTCTTATACAACATCTGAAATGCATGAATTTGCCAAGTGTCAAATTTCAGTGGATTTGTAGGTTGTTGGTTTTGTTATTTTGTTCTTTGTTTTGCAACTTCTTAAAAAAAATTACATTAAAAAAAAGAGATGGGTGTTACATTAAACAATTTTATAGATGTTGTTAATCCACTATGAAAAAAGACAAATGAAACTGCACTACTTGAAATCTCAAAAGTTTGCTATCACTTATTTATAAATTGTGCAATCCTTATTCAGTGGGAGTTATTTCTGAGTAAGTAGAGACCCTCTATTTGCAAAAATTAAATTTTTTTCTTGTTTAAAATATTTTCTGTAGTTGTGCATTGATAATTGTGCTTTAGATTTTCCCTGCAATTGCTCTGTTATTAAAATATTCTTGACATGAAAAACTGGGGGAGGAAGGGAAATCAAGGTTTTTAAGTAATTTTAGTTTTTATTTGTTTAAAAAAACACCTCCCACCTGAGAATCTGGTCTTAATTACCATTACAAATTTAAAAAATTCTGAAAAATTAAATCTTATTTCCCTAATATTTTGAGCCTAATTTTTAGTATTCTAATGCATAAAATTACATGACATTATTTAATTGGACATGAGAGTGTGATAAAAGAATTTCCGTTATGTGATGGATTAATTGTTTTCCTAATACTTTAAAGGCTGAGATCCAAACATTTTTCCATTCTATTGCAAAATTAACTGCAATAAATCTGTCAGACCCAATTATTCATTTAAAACATTCCACACTGATTAAATCTGCACATTTGTTTGTGTGTGTGCATGGGTGGGGGTGGGGGGGAAGAGAGAGGTGTGTATGTAAGGGGAATTCCAGTTTTATTTTGTTTCCTTTTAAAAAATTATAGTAGTTGCAAACAAATTTGGTCTGGAAAAATATGTTTAGCTAAATATTCTAACATGATAAACGAGATATGTTTAGACTCATGCATCTAAATCTCATGGATATTTTTTCATGTTTTAAGATTTAAGGAAAGGAAAGTTATAATATTTTGATGTGAGATGCTACCTGAATAGATCATATTTTACTTCTGGTGGGTCTTTCAATAGTTTGTTGATGTTTTTAAGGTCTCTAAACAAAGTCAGATGTGTTAACAGTCTTATTAACAATGTTAAAATGGAATTAACAGCTTGTGGATACTTCTAGAGCACAATAGCATGTCAGGCTACTCTGTCCCCTTATAAATTGTACCCTGCTGGCTTTTCTTTGTTTCATGTCCAATCAGCAAACTAAAGTTTTGTTGAGACAGAAGGCAGTTCAAGTGTTTCTGCTCCATCTGAGGGGAGGAGCTAATGTGGAATTTATCATTAGACCAATCCAGGCACAGCTAGATAGAAGAATGATCCTCAAATTTGGAAGAAGGGCTTTCTTGACCTGCTTGGCTCTCTGACCTCTGGCTTGCCATTTTGTCAGTTTAAAAGGCTTTTCCTATGTTGTAGCTTACTTTTATGGTCCTTTCAGTGGAACAACAAAAGCTTTTGTTTATTTAAGATGTACTTTAGTTTAGATTTCTGTTTATCTTTGTGACTTTTGTAATTCTGCTGTTTTGTAAAGATTTATCACTGAAATAGTATTGAATCTGACTTTATGTAGATAACTTTGATTAGAATTTTACAATTCATTTTAGACCACTTAGAAATATTTCTGAATTTAATTGCTTTTAATTTTTAAAAATAAGAAAATTGTCAGCTATTGTTAGACTTGAGTTTACCATATTTAGATCTGGTGCTAGGGAAAAGACTTCTATTTTATTTTTGACTCTCTTGGATTTACTTCATGCAGTCCTTGCTGAACTCCTCAGAAATGCCATCTGTCAAAGAATGGCTGTTTATGTCTAAAACTAACTGTTCAATTAAATCTTAATTTTTGTTTGGTATGACTAGAGTAACCATGGATTAATTCTCTTAGGAAATTTATTTTAAGTGGAGTGGTTGTAACAAGTGAGGAAACTATTAAACATCTTGTATTAGCTATGATAATTATACTTTGCACTTCTATACCAGCTTCCATTCAATGATTTCAAAACCCTTTACAATTCCTAACTGAGCCAAATAACACTCTGTGAGATAGAGAAGTATTATTATGCCCATTCGGTAGATAAGAAAACTGTCAGGCACAGAGATGTTGTAACTTGCCCACGGTCATACTGCAAGTCAGTGGCAGAGCTAGAATATACCACCAGAGTCCTGACACTCCATCTTATTCTCTAACCACGTAATCATATTTATTAGTGTAATACATTATTTAACTGGATAGCAAATGTTGAAAATATTTATAAATGTGTTCAGTAACTGCATCACATTAAGGAACTTTGTTGCTTTTTCTAGATAAAGTGCTGTGAATATTTTGCAAAATAAAACGTTCTTTCAAGAATGTTTAAAATTCTTGCCTGGCAAATGATACTTTTAACCTTCGTGTTTGTGTGTGTGTGTTTGTTTAAATTAAAGAAATATGACCATTCAACTGGATGTGCTGTTGATACATTATATAGAAGTAGCATTAATGCATAAAAACTTTTCCAAATATAAGCATATATAAAAATAAAACCATTATTGCTGTCAAATTCTAGAGGTAAGATTCGCATTAAGACTAGCCATTATTAAAATGATCTTATTAATCTACACAAAAGAGGTATGAGGTATTAACTAATTATTAGGAAAAAAAATACTGTCTTTAAGTAAGATTAAACAACTCTCTTCTACCTTGAGAGCTGCAAATATGTGCATTCATTGATTCTTCAATGTCTAACTTTTGCATGTAGAACTACAGTGTCTCATTTATTTATAAATAGCTTTGTGTTATGTACACATAGTTGTAATAATGTTTTTCAGTCATTGTCTTTGAAAGCTGGCTGTCCTGTAGGGTTATTTTCTGTGGCTATTGCACCACAGCAATAATGGCATGTAATGGCTTCCCACCTGCAGAATTCCCTGTGGACTAAAAACTTGCTAACAAACCTTAGCTTTTCATCATCCTGTGGCAGACACATTACCCATCTACAGAGTTTATTGTCATCATTTCAGCATGTCAATTGGATGGATGGATAGTTATGTGAAATTAGAGACATGCCAAATACTGTATGTCATGATACACAAAAAACTGTTAGAAATGGATGATGTGAGAGGGATTGCATTTGTCAGGACACTAAAAAGATTAAGAAATAGCATACTGCCCCCACCTCCATTGAGAAATACATCAGCATTTCATGTGGAGAACAGTAGGCTCTGACTGTGATTTCTGTTTTGGCTGGTGATGATCATTATGACTTACAATATTTCAGAACATCAGGACAAATTCAGGCCTTATTTGTTTTTGTTTTTGACACAGATACATGAACATTAATACTCTAAAAGCAGCAGTATCTGAGAGTGAATTTTGATAGTCTGTGTGCTGACCAGCCTCTCTACCCAGAACAACTGCTTTGTCTGCGAAGGATCAGTGTAGCGTGAACTCTGTGGGTTTTGAAGTAACTTAAAACAGTTGTGCCCTGCTGAACTGCCCCTTTCCTTTTGTTCACATATGCAGATGAAGCTCTCTGACTTTGGACCATCATGTTCTCATGTGTCTCCTTTAACCATCAGGAAGAGAAGAGCCAGCCAAATGTTATTTATTTGTTTTTGTTTTAGGTAGAGGGATGTTTTACTTCTAATTTAAGAACCTTTTAAATATCATAAACTCCACTGTGCTTTGCAGTTTAATTGTGTTTTGTACTGTCAGCCTGAAAAGTGTCATGACCAGATATCATTGTGTGCACACTTATCTCCTCTACTGATCTAAATATAATTTCGACTCTTCTTTTTTCCACATACCCTCTCCATTTTGCAAGGCATAACAAGTGACACAAATAGGTAACTTTACTGTTGTATCAAACAGTTGGTTTCATGCCGTTCCTGTGTCCCCATACAGCCAGGCTATGTCCAGCAAGATGGTTTCATCTGCATTATATGTAGGGTTAAATACATTTACTTCTGTTTGTTTATTTTTATTTCATCTTCCGAAATAGTTATGCACAAGCTTTTAAATGTTTTTCATAACTATGCTACATGTCTTTGTCTATGTGGTAGAAGATAAGATTTTAAATCAAAAGAGTTTTTTTGTAAAATACAAACTAATGAAAGAAGCCTGTACACGATGTCCATGCATTTAGGGATCATCCTGACAGGTGCTGAACATCCTCAATTTCCACTGAAGTTCGAATTGTTGAGCATGTTCAGCCCCTAATATGACCAGGTTCTTAAAGAGATGTCTAATTAATAAGATTAAGTACAACTTGTTATTCCTTCAACTCATCAATACTATAACACTCAGGTTATTTTATATCAGTTTTATACAAGGAAAATGCAATATTTAATTCATATGTAACTATCCCTTAATAATGCAGGTGCTGGATTAAGAAGTGCTGGATTTTAGGTTATTTACAGGAATATTTCAATATTATGTAATGGACATATAAAACATAATAGAATATCCAGGTCATTTAACCTACTACAATGTAAAATGTGAATGTTATATACATATTTGTATTTTACAAAATGAAGTGGTATAATAGCTGGAGAATACTCTGAAATGGAACTAAAATGTCTCCTTCAGTTTAAGACTATAAAAGATGACAGACTAAGTAATTGAACAGGAGTACTTGTGGCACCTTAGAGACTAACAAATTTATTAGAGCATAAGCTTTCGTGAGCTACAGCTCACTTCATCAGATCCATAGAATGGAAATATAGTAAGATTATATATATATAATATATATGCACACACACACATACACATATAAGTTGGAAGTTACCATACAAACTGAGAGAGGCTAATTCGTTAAGATGAGCTATTATCAGCAGGAGAAAAAAACTTTTGTAGTGATAATCAAGATGGCCCATTTAGACAGTTGACAAGGTCAGCTACTCTGAAACCAGACTAAGTAACTGTGTGCAATACTATTATGTATGATAAAAATGTGCATTGCGTGTTTGGTATGAATCTTCTGGTACTGAGAGGTGCATTGTTTCTGCTTATCTCTAATACACTTCTGCAGAGTGAATAGTTGATAACTAGATCTCAAGTCCTTTTTTAAAATTTTTTTTTTTACTAATAAAGGGACAGTTGTAGTGAGAACCAGTAATGGGATTTAAACTTGTTAAGAGAATGTCTTGTGTTCATGAAAACTCTGTATTACAATAATACTTTGCATTTTTATTTTACTTTCCAGTGGAGGTCTCAAAGGATTTTACAAACATTAAGAGCTAACTTTTGCCACCCTTACTTACATTAAACAAAACCTCAGTCTGCAAGCGGTCCCATTGATTTAAGTGGGAATACTTACACAGACATTACTATTTGGTGTGAGCGAAGGTGGCAAAAAAATACAAGTTAGGGCTCTGTCCTGCTCCCATTGCAACCAATGGAAATTTTTTAATTGATTCAAAAAATTCAGTATTGGGTCATTGAGCCTGATCATTTGAGCAGTTGAGAAACTGCTGCAAGGGGACTCAATGGCAGTTTAATGTGCTTGAACCATTATAATTATACAGGGTTACCATTGCTATTAGTTATTTACTGAAAAAAGAATTAAGAGGGTACTGAATTTCTTTTTTCCTTTTCCTTTCAGTTTCTTTTTAAGTTTTAAGAGTACAGAAGCCTATATTAAAGTTTACACTCTTGGTGAAGCATAGCATGGCCTATATAATTTAGCATCTGATAATGTTATATACAAAACTGTGAATAATATCATTAAATAATGTATTAATTTCTTGGTGAACACAAATAACCCCCATTAATATTTGTAAAAGTTGCATGAGTGTATTGCAAGAAAACAAATCCCACAAGTTAAACCACAAAAGTTAAGAAATCGAAATGTACATTAGTACTTTAAAAACAAAACAGAACTGAATTATAAGAGCACATTAAATCCAAAAGAATACTAGGCCGTGATACCTTAAAAGGCTTACACGCATGCTTAACTTTACACACAATGAGGAGTCCCACTGAAGGTAAAGTTAAGCATGAGAGTAAGCACTACTTTCTGGAATGCCTTTATTTACTCTGTTTTAGCTAGCCATATTACGGAGCTATTGCAATGGATACATATGCAAACTAGAAAATGCTATCTAAAAGAATACTGTGCATTCACATTAGGCACTTTGAATGTTAAACTAAAAATAATAATAATAACAAGAAACCCTAACATGCATTTTGGACCAATACCAAATTTAATTTTAAAAAATTACCAGTTGGCTTTGAATTTTGGGAAATTGGGAAAACCTCTTAAATAAGAAAGCGGGTTTATTTATTTATTTTTGCAGTCCTGTAACAGAAAAATGGCCAAACTGTTGGACTAATTCATTTTAGATAAAACAGATGGGATTCTCGGATCATGCACCGTTAAGCCTTTCTTTGGAATTGGCGCCACTGTGACCAGAGAGCCCAGATGGCGCTTAAATCTGTCATTTTTTAACAACCCTACGTTTTTGATTTTATACCCAAACACACTGAGCTATTTGTGATTAATTACTGTCCAGATATGCTTGTGCTACAGTAACTTACTTAGATACGCTTAAAATAATTTTATTTAGAGAAGCTAGCTAAAAAAAGGCTAAGCAGGTGAAGAAGGACTCTCTGGAAGATATCTCAGCTAGAGGTGGAGTGTCAGAAACTTGGATCTTCAAATACTTACACTGCATTCTAGAACAATGGTGGGCTTTGCTAATGGTTTCTATAAATAAAACAGAATTTTTTTAGGAGGTGCATTTTGGTGCATGATAATATTTTGAAGCTTATGATGGAGGCTTTTGCCTACTGCCTTACAAGTTTAAATTTCACCAAGTCTTCCACTTGTAGAGATTAGATCACAGCAGAGAGACAAACTGGTTATTTGACAGATATCAATGTTGCCTTTGAAGAATTTTTCTCTGTTTTATGTCTGGACAATAGTGATGTGTTTGACATGGTAGTGGACAATTAATTAGAGGTAGCGGAGCTGTCAGTCAGAGAGCCAGCTCTTACTTGATGAGCCTATTCCCGTGTGGTCTGGAAGGAGACCATTAAAACGTCATAAATCCTTGGGAAAAGACACGGGTTCCTACTCATTCTTTAATTTTAAATTAATCATGCTTCTTATTTCATTGGAAGCTTTTAATTGTTTTATTCTGGAATTTGACCTCTACATGAATTGGCACACTCATAGTGGACTGATTTCTATCCCTGTCATTGTGGGGGAAAAAGAGGAAGGAAGTGATGGCCCATGTTTTCTTTGGCTTTAATGTAGATATCAAAATATGTGGTCAGTAGGCTTGAAATGCTGCTGCCCATATTAGCTAGACTAGTTCAGGTTAATTAGAAACAAATACTGTGAAGAGAATCACCTGAGGGGATATTATTTCTTTTCCTAAGTTAAACAAAGTTTGATGCAGCTTTGGAATAATTGAATATAGAGAAAGTGTTTGACCAGATGAGTTGGAGCTTTCTCTTTTGAACCTGAAATCACTCTAGAATTTCAGGGCTCTCCTGTGCGTTGTGAAGAAATTGTACTGCACTTGTAACATGAGAATGGTAACGCCAATGGGTATATTTCTAATTCCTTTCCACGGTTAAGGGCACTCAGTAGTGTGATCTATATCACCCATGCTTTACACATTCATAATCCAGCTGTTAGCCCCACAAACAAAAACAGCCAGTAATGTTAAAGATATCACTGTATCCAAGCTCACTCAAAGGATATTGCTTTTTGCAGATGATATACTATTGTTCCTAACTGAGGCTGAAATAACCTTACCTCATATGAGGCAGGAAGCCTAAGAATCTCTGGTGACACAGTAAATTTGAATCAATCTGTGGTACTTTCTTTTTCATATAAAGTCTCTAAGGAGGTGTTTGTCAATGAAGGTTTAAATTGTCTCTGAGGAAAATTAAACATTTTGGTACCTGCTGACTGCAGAGAATCTATTTTGAGTTAACATTCAATCAATGAAGCAATGCTGGGTACTTATTTGAATAGAGAAGTAGATCTCCCTTTGGTTCTGTAAGGTTGCATTGGCACAGTTTAAATGAATATGTTCTTCAAAATTGTTATATCTCTTCCAGATGGTTCTGGGATGGGTTCCACTGGTGATGTACACTCACATGAATAGCTTGGTGACATGGTTTATTTGGAGTAAAAACAGTCAGGTTGGCCAAGGCGATTTGGAATTACCTGAGAAATGAGGTTTGGCATTCCTTAATTTTTAGTTGAATTTTATGGCTCCTTGGAATACTTTAAGGATTCTACCTAGGTTTGAATGGAAAGTTCCCACTAAATTTACACCCCTTACCTTTATTTCCTTTTGGGGCCAATTGTAGGCATTTAACAAAATCCACTATTTTATTTTTTTCATGTAATCTGTATGGAACAGGATAGGGAAGTTAGGTGCTGATAGGCAAACAGTCAACAGAAACTGATAGGGAAAACCTCTTTTAAAATGGAAACTTACTGCTTTCATGACACAAACAAAATGTCAAGAGTGGGACAGTCAAACTCTATTGGCAGGGGGGACGGGGACACAGGGACGGGGACACGACATTCTGGAATTGTAAGACTAGTTCAGATTTTATGTTTCCATGCATCACATTTTCCATTGTTTAACATGAGTGAAAATCTTGCAGAAATCTCCAGTCATCACATACCATGGAATGGTGCATTGATATATTTTTTTCATTTCTTTAATAACCAAATTAATCTGAGTATATTGTTGCCTGTAGCAGTTTACGACTTCACTGAACCAAGCTTTTATGTAGGGACAGAGCACAAGATCCAGAGATGGGTAAGGCTCTGGTAAAACAGAATTGCTACTGGGGGGGTCATTGACAGGGGCTCTGAGTACTCCGAGTGATATATTTAGCACCATTTCAACTGTCCAGAATGAAACTTAAACCCATAATGATGATCTGTGCTAATATTTCTGGCACTGGGAATCTTCTAGGGCTTCTGATATGGCATCACTATAATTATAACAGCCATTTTGGTATAAAGTTTACCATATTGCACATCTCCAATGTAAAATTCCTAATGATCAGGTTGTTTGGATTCGGTTGGAGAATGGTGGGGGGTGGGAGGTGTGGATGTGTGTGTGTGTGAGAGAGAGAGAGATATCACTCCATAAATATTTGCTGGAGAAGTAGTAGCAGCCAGGAGATATGTTCAGTGAGATGGAAATCTTCAGGGCCTCCTTAATTGTTGCAAATGGAAGAATGTTGAGAATGAATACTTTAGATCTAACTTAAAAGACAAAAATCCCCACTCTGAAACATGAGACACATCAAAAGTTAATGTGAAGTAATTGTTTTCTGGACTTATGTGGTCCAGTGTAGTCTTAGAAGCAGTGATGAGTTAAAAGTTAGGTTAAATTTAACCTCACCTAAGCTCTAACTTTCCTTCCTAATTGTTATGCAACCTATGAGGTCTTACTTACAGCAATTATATTAACTTGTGTCAATAGGTTAACATTTGTTTTTGTTTTATGATTTAATGATAAGTTGGGAGAACATTGAATGGTTTCTGGTTTTTTAGGAGAATAGATTTATTGGCTTTCAGGAAAAAGGAGTCTGGCTATTGTCTGCTTCATCACTCTGTGAAACTGATGTTTGTATCTAGTACATTATAATGCTGGACAAAATGAAAATTGTATATTTATGAATATTTTTCCTTTTCCCAGTTTATACTATAATATGTACTACAAAGAAAGTGTACATAAAATATCAAACTTCAGTATCATGTTGCCGTGTGGAGATAATTTTTATGTTCAAGTTATAAACCTGAAATAGGAGTTCATCGTGAAAGAAATAATAGGCCCTTATCCTTAGTGCCACTGGCAGGCCTCTCTGTAATAAACAAACAGGGGGTACTTCATCTGTTTTAGGCTGTTGGAGTCCTGGTTAGAAATGGCAATTGGATGCTTTTTCCTCCTAATGAATAATTCTGTTTGGTAACAGCTCAATTGGCATTTAATGATAAAGTCTCACAAGATGATGCTTAAATGAGTCAGAATGATACTGTTGTGGTTTATCACTTCATTCTGAACCTTAGAAGGCTCTCTGTTATTTCACTTTCTCTCTCATTCAAGGCTACCTAATTACATGAAACACCATTAAAATCACTTTAGCAACAACAAGAATCTGTATCTTCTAGATTCCCCTTAAACTTAATTCATAATCACAGCTTCTTAGACAATGGGGCCACAGTTTTACATCTCATTTGTTAACTACAAATACTGTACACCATATTAAAATTTGCATTTAGAAAACCAACACTTTTTTTTTTGACTTTGCCATATACAGTGAAGCTTCTTAAGGTCCATTTGAAAGTTTCCGTGGAAGTCCTATCACTGCTGACTAGAGTCGGCAAATTGTACTACTATCTCTTGAATTTTCAACATACTTTAGGACAGTTTTACCTGTGAGCAAACTAGTGTGTTCAGCTAGACAGTTAACACTAGAGTGCTATCTCTTTGTTTTTTAGCATACTTTTTTCTGGGGCTCTCAGCAATTAAATACCCTCCGCTGGCCTGGGCCAGTTGACTCGGACTGCAGGGCTGTAAAATTGTTGCATAGATGTTCAAGCTCGGGCTGGAGTCTGGGCTCTGGAACCCTGCAAGGGGGAGAAGGGTCCCAGACCCTGGGCTCCACCCTGAGCCGGATCATCTACACAGCAATTTTCATCCCTGTGAGTCCAAGTCAGCTGACCCGGGCCTGCTATGGTGTGCTGTGGGTCTTTTATTCCAGTGTAGTTGTACCATCTGTGTACAATTCCTCTTAAACCTTCTCTTCAAGTGAAGAGGACCCATCTCCTATTTTGAGCCTTTTAAGACTTCAAACACTCAAGAGGTTAGCCTCTTAATCAGCTTTACTGCTGGCAAAAGCCAGGTATTTGATATGACTGAACTTTACCAATGCATTGAATAAGTAACAGTTCAACCATTTTAAGTAGCCAAAAAACCAAACATAAAATAACAACAAAAAGCCTTTACCTTTAAATTTATATTGATTTGTTTCTTCCTCATTTCCTCCAACCAGGGTGGACTTTTTGAGTAATACAGGCTACATTCCCAGTTTTCATTGATCAAGCCCTGCATCACCCAAGTCCATTGTTTAAATTTTCCTAGGCAAAATCCCAAAATGAATTCCCCTATTTCTCACAGCTAACTTAATTGTAGAGATAAAATGCCAGTGTTGGATGAGGAAGAAGGGACAAACATTGTTATAGCTCTTCCTTCTATGGTTCCTCTGGGAATAGTTCTTAATAACACCCCAAATGTTTGGCTCTTCAAGATGTTCTAATCAGAAGAAAAAAATAATCTTATCTTGAGGGAGTATTTTTTTAACCTCTTCATAATGAATTCCCAAGTGCTTTTTGGCTATAGATATTAAAGCTTGTATGTTTGCAATTTCTCTGGCAAACTGCCTTAACTAGAGAGGATATAGTGTTTTCTTGGTACTTTGCCCAAAGTAATTTTGCGAAAGACTGTGACTGTATTTAGTACATCTCATTCACTTGAGACAAGTCATTGTAATTACATTTGATCACAATCAGTTTAAGGTTGTTTTATCATGTTTTCATGGTGCATATCTACTCAAACATCATAGCAAAACTTAATGGCTACTGTTTTACTTCTATATAAAATATTTTATGGCCTTTTTGTGCAGTAGACATCAGGTTTCAATCATCATTGCCCAGTAGAGAGAGAAAAAAGTTGGATGAACTATCAAAAAACTTTAACTACATAAAATTTTATTTCAGGTCAACTTCTCATAAAAGATATTAAATGTATTTTTGTGGTTTATTCTGCATGTTAACAATTTTAGAAGGGCAACAGTATTTTGGGGAAACTGTATGAAACAGAGAAGTTAATTCACATAAGATGTTTTGGGTTAGTTTTCCATTGTAAATGTACATAATAACATCTTGAATTGCACCTGGATAGCACCATGTCCACATTCTCAGAACTCTTTTAAAACCTTAGAATTGCATTTACAAAATTGAATGTCTGACGTACAATAGTTGACTTTTAAACATTACATGTTGTGATGAGACATCAAATACACAAACACAGGACAATTCGTGTTCCTTACATAATATATTTTGGTGTCTAAGCACTGCTGAAGTTCTCAGCTGAAAAGTTTAATTAAAGGGGAAACTTTGACATGCTGCTGAGAAGATTAATTCACATTAAAAAGGTGAGAGAAAAGAAAATTTAGTTCTAATCTAATTAACACCAATTAAAAGTTGTAAAAGAATTTGCACCAGTAAATTGTTAATTATGCATCAATTTGCCTTTTCTGTGGACCATCCCCTCCCCCCGCCCTCCCCTCACACACACACACAGGAAAAATAAAAAGAAAATCATGTTGCATTTTGGTTTAGGATATGTATAATGTGATGATGATGCCACTATAATTTTTCATATGACATGAGCAAGATGGTAACACTTACTCAGTGTCTTTACAGTGTTTTGGTTTGTGCTTGGATTTTAGCAGAATAAAACTTCAGTTTAGTTTTGTTGTAGTTTGAGGACAAGTACAAGTGATAGAACTGTAAATAGAAATTTAAGGTTTTACAGAAAACTGTTGAGCATATATGCCTCATGTTTCCTACTAACAATATATATATCACAGATTATTTTATCTGTTGAATTTTTCTGATATGGTATTCAGAAGAGAATCTTGCAGATTTTACAGGAACCCCACAAAAGTATCTCTGGTACCGATAGACTTCTTTTTAAGGTATTATGCATTTCCTCAGATGAGTGAGCTGAGAAGCTGTGTTGTGGATTGTAATGCAAAGGTCTGTATATCTGTAAACTACACATTGTACGATTTCAGAGTAGCAGCCATGTTAGTCTGTATTTGCAAAAAGAAAAGGAGTACTTGTGGCACCTTAGAGGCTAACCAATTTATTTGAGCATAAGCTTCCGTGAGCTACAGCTGCTGTAGCTCACGGAAGCTTATGCTCAAATAAATTGGTTAGCCTCTAAGGTGCCACAAGTACTCCTTCTCATTGTACGATTTGCATGCTGGCAGTAACATTGCACAGTGTGCAGGTACACGCCACTTTATAAACTGGGGTCCTTGCATCCTGCGAAAAGCCACTGTTTTTGCTGCTTGGAAAGTGATTGTTCTAAAGTTAAACTTTTTAAGGCCTTTAACTCTGCTGTTGAAGATTTAGAATGTAAATGAACTATTAAGATTTCAAACTGCAGAATTTTGAGTCCTATTTAGAAAAAGTGCTGGGGAGGTCCAACAGTTGGACTCTCATAAGCATTTTATTTTGTATTAATAGTTTAGTGAGATTGTGCATGAGATTATATGGTAATAAATAACATTTTAGTCCTCGTGCATCAGCTCTGTGTAGACATTTTAACAATAGGAAGTCTCAATGTTCATTTTTCACTGCTTTAGCTGATAACAAAATGGTTATAATACAGTATTTTACTCTCTGCTGTGTTAGTGGGTAACGCCCACTAACTGAAACTGATTTGCCAGTGGAAGATACGGCAGCACCCGTAACAACAACAAATGGGCAACTAGTCCATTATCTTCGTATCTACTTTTCCCCTTGACTAACTAAAGAAAATGTAACACAGATTTTTGCACCATCACTGCCTTTACACTTTCCCTATTGCATACCTGGGAAGTATATCCTGGGGACTGAGACTGCACTTCAAACCTTATTAGGTTAAGTAAAAGCTTGGATTTGCTGAGGTTGATGGCAATGTTAGGATTCCAAAACTTATTTGCTACAGGGGAGGTGCAGGCCATGCCTTTGCGGTAAGAGAATAACTTGCATCTTTGTTGGCATGGAGGAAATATGAACTTGGGTTTGGGTTAACGGGAGAGATGGCCATGAAGGAGAATTCAGGTGTTATTGTTCATAGACAGAAATGTAGGTCTTAGAGTTACAAAATTAAGATAACTAAAAATGACTAAATCATACAAATAAATTACATTTAATATAGAATTTGTAAGTCAAATTGTACATATTGGGAGGAAAAAAGAGAGATCATGCTGAAGGAACAGAAATATTAATATTACCCTGTTTTGTTTTGTTTTTGGTATCAAACATTACAATTAGGTTATAAAACAATTTTTGTCATAATATCCTGTTTTCACTTGGTCATAACCCTACATAAATTAGATAGTACTATAACTATTGGAAACTGTTATTCTTCCATATGCCCATTCCTTCACTCTATGCCATGCCATGCAATTCTGTATTCTTATAATTTCTTTTTACAAAGTATTACAAAGGTATTTTACAAAGAAAACAAACCAGGAGCTAGATTATTAAGAGTGTATTACCGATTTGGCCAATCATTTTATAAAGTCTGATAAAAGCTTTTAAACATAATCTTAGATCTTTGGAGAATACTTTAGTTTTTAATATGTCTGTGACCTTCTTAAGGGGACTGAACAATTACTTAGAAGTGTCAAAGTGGTGCCTGGAGTTTTAGCTGTGTGATTCCCATTAAAGTCAGTAGGAGCCAGGTAGCTAAAACTCAACACAACTCTAAAAGCATACTCCTTGTGTAGTTCTAAGTAGTAAGGCAATTCTCTGAACATGGCCGTGGTATTTCTAGCATTTGCTGGCGTTGTATATCTCTCCAGGGTTTGTATTTTATACTGAAGTTTCACTATTCTGTGAAGATTAAAAAATATACACTTATGTTTAGACTAGTCTAAAGGTACAGTTGTATTGAAAAGGCAATTTTTAATATATTTCTGTAATAAAATGTAATATTGCAAAAACTATTTTACACTAATTTGTAGCTGCAAATTCATTCAGAGGAGGTCTTATCACCAGTCCTTTTGGGGGACAAGGTAGGTATGGTGACATCTTTTATTGGACCAACTTTGGTTGGTCAGAGAGACAAGGGACTGACAGGGCTACAACTACTCTGGTCCTATAGTCTTTACAGGTGCCAGAAAATACTTTCCATACTATCACTAATGGTGCCAATCTCAACCCTCCTTTGGTAGCAACATTGGAAGACCACAAGGTCCAATCTAAGAGTAAGGCTGAAGTAATTCTTCTTACACTGTGTTGATTCTGTTTCTGACAAATGGGTCCTAGAGGTAATCCAGAAGGGCATCCTAATCAAGTTTACAGATTTTTTTTCCTCTTTTTTTCCCAAACAAATTCTTTGATTTTGAGGTGCCTGTAAATTTGACAAATTCATCTTCAGAACAAAAGCAATGAGGAGTCCTTGTGGCACCTTATAGACTAACAAATTTATTTGTGCATAAGCTTTTGTGGGATATAACCCACTTCATCAGATGCATGGAATGGAAAATGCAGTAAGCAGGTAGAAACATACAGCACATGAAAAGATGAAAGTATATGTGCTGTATATTTATACCTGCTTACTGTATTTTCCACTCCATGCACCTGATGAAGTGGGTTATATCCCACAAAAGCTTATGCACAGATAAATTTGTTAGTCTCTAAGGTGCCATAGGGACTCCTTGCTGTTCTTACTGATACAGACTAACAACGGCTACCCCTCTGAAACCTATCTTCAGAACAGACATCATGGCTTTGAGTCTTGTGCTTCCCTAAGCAAAGAAGGAACAGGTTTTGTTTAAGGTTTTTGGCATCTCCAAGAAGACAAGAAGTTTCCATTTGTTAAAAGAAAAGGAGTACTTGTGGCACCTTAGAGACTAACCAATTTATTTGAGCATAAGTTTTCGTGATCTACAGCTCACTTCATCGGGTGCATAAAAGTGGAAAATGCAGTATCCTCACTCTCTTAAGTCCTCAGTCTCTAAGGTGCCACAAGTACTCCTTTTCTTTTTGCGAATACAGACTAACATGGCTGCTACTCTGAAACCTTTCCATTTGTTGTTACTCCACCTATCTCTCTGGAAGATCAGATTTTTAGATGGAAACCGCCCTCTATGTTGAGGAGGTGTCCCTTGAGTACTCTGTACTGGATTCAGAGTAACAGCCGTGTTAGTCTGTATTCGCAAAAAGAAAAGGAGTACTTGTGGCACCTTAGAGACTAACCAATTTATTTGAGCATGAGCTTTCGTGAGCTACAGCTCAAGCTTATGCTCAAATAAATTGGTTAGTCTCTAAGGTGCCACAAGTACTCCTTTTCTCTGTACTGGATAGATCTCAGCACATCCTAACCAGATCTTATCACACTGATAATTCTTCCAATGTGCAATAGCAGGCCTTCACTTTCAGTTTGTGACAATGGCTTTTGGGTTATCATCAGCATCCAAGGTATCTCTAAATAGGGAGCAGAGATTTCTAATATGTCCCTCACCAAAGGAAATAGTTCTGTATAGCATACAAACTATATACCTTCTCCATAAATCAGTGCTTTTGCTTTCACCTGGACAATCTATCCTATATCTGTCCCACTTCTAGCAAAGGTAGACCTGAAAATCAGAGGCCTTGGTCATCTTCATTGTCCCCATTTTGTCCTCTTCTGGACTCCCAGGCCTTGGTACTCTTATCCAGTAAGAATGCCTGTGAAAAACTTATGGGAACTCCCTTTTACAGAGGATTCTCCACTGGGTTCTCTATGCATTCGGACCTGCCAAACTTACACTTGATTGATGGCCTGGAATTGAAAAGGCAAGCTTGCTTGCTTATTGAAAATGAAAAGCTTTTTCTCTGAGATCCTATAAAAGAACTTGGAACGTTTAATTTATATGATATGCTGGGGAAGAGAGAAATTTCATGTAATCTTCAGTCAGAAATGTTTCTAGAACACTGTCATTTAAAGTTGCTTGTTACAGTATTGCATGCATATTTTGCAATGCATACTTGGTTCATCATACAAAACTGAAGTACATTTCAAGTGAACAAGAGAGTACATTTTCAGTGAACTAAACAAAGACATTTCAAGAAGCAAGAGAAAGGATATTGGCACACAACAAAGAAATTGGTTTATCTCCAGTGTACCAACAGACATAATTCAAATATTGATCTGATAAAAGAATAAATCAGAGTGGGTGTCTGTATCAAGCTTTATAGCATTCAAGAGTTTCATCATCAGCATGTTTTCACAGTGATGAGGAAAAAAACATTTTAGAATGGAATGTGGATAGAAAACTAACCAATATTAAACTATGTACAGAGAGGTGACCAGAGTCTATGGGAATAGTCTGTACTAGATGCCCAAAATGTGGTCTTAGTGACAACTTATCAGGAGCCCAAGTGTCCCCACTCAATTTTCATAAAAATGAGCAGATTGCAGCAATTCAGCTTTAATGTGGGTGGGTGGCTCCCAGAGACTACAGGTGTCAGCATGTAAGAATGCTCCATCTTGATCCAAACTGCTGCATCCTGTCGTCTGTTGCAGAGATCACACCTCCATATTAACGGTGCATCTTTTAGAACTCTAAACCACATTTAGCATTCACATCATTGACTACATCAGTTTATAATTTATATGAATTAGATTCCTTGAGTTTCCTTGTTTCACTCCCACAGTCCTGTGTTGAAAGGTCACACCTTTTAAAACAGGCCTTTATGGAACTACTGACCTAAATCACATGATACAGCCTTACGGTCAAGTTCCTCCTGGAATATCCAATCTGCCTGTCCCATGCACATTAGTATTGCCCTGTTGGAAAATGTATGATGATCTTAATTACAGTGTGACAGTAGAGAATGCCTTTTGTGACATAGAATCATAGAATCTCTGGGTTGGAAGGGACTTTAGGAGGTCATCTAATCCAACCCCCTGCTCAAAGCAGGACCAATCCCCAACTAAATCATCCCAGACAGGGCTTTGTCAAGCCTGACCTAAAAAACATCAAAGGAAGGAGATTCCACCACCTCCCTAGGTAACGCATTCCAGTGTTTCACCACTCTCCTAGTGAAAAAGTTTTTCCTAATATCCAACCTAAACCTCCCCCACTGCAACTTGAGACCATTACTCCTTGTTCTGTCATCTGCTACCACTGAGAACAGTCTAGATCCATCCTCTTTGGAACCTCTTTTCAGGTAGTTGAAAGCAGCTATCAAATCCCCCCTCATTCTTCTCTTCCCCAGACTAAATAATCCCAGTTCCCTCAGCCTCTCCTCATAAATCATGTGTTCCAGTCCCCTAATCATTTTTGTTGCCTTCCGCTGGACGCTTTCCAATTTTTCCACATCCTTCTTGTAGAGTGGGGCCAAAACTGGACACAGTCCTCCAGATGAAGCCTCACCAATGTCCAATAGAGGGGAATGATCACGTCCCTCGATCTGCTGGCAATGCCCCTACTTATACAGCCCAAAATGCCATTAGCCTTCTTGGCAACAAGGGCACACTGTTGACTCATATCCAGCTTCTCATCCACTGTAACCCGTAGGTCCTTTTGTGCAGAACTGCTGCCTAGCCATTCGGTCCCTAGTCTGTAGCGGTGCATGGGATTCTTCCGTCCTAAGTGCAGGACTCTGCACTTGTCCTTGTTGAACCGCATCAGATTTCTTTTGGCTCAATCCTCTAATTTGTCTAGGTCCCTCTGTATCCTATCCCTACCCTCCGGCATGTCTACCACTCCTCCCAGTTTAGTGTCATCTGCAAACTTGCTGAGGGTGCAGTCCATGCCATCTTCCAGATCATTAATGAAGATATTGAACAAAACCCGCTTCAGGACCGACCCTTGGGGCACTCCGCTTGATATGGCTGCCAACTAGACATGGAGCCATTGTTCACTGCCCGTTGAGCCTGACGATCTAGCCATAGTTAATCAGTGGTGGTGTGTGTGTAATTGTTGGCATCATAGTAAAAATATGTATCTAGTTACAGAAAAGACCATTAGGAAAATTCTCATCCTTTCTTTACAGTAAGTAGCAGGCTGCTTGTGAGCAGTAGAAGAAATAAGAGAATCGTGACATTGCTTTTAATAGACTTTTTAAATTTAAAGACATAATGAATTATGTTTATGTTTCTTTAATTGAGAAATATTTGAAGTATATGGAGACTTAATCAAATCTTCATTATGTACCTGGTCAGGGACCAGGCTAAATGGTTATAGGTTTCTTTAAGCAGTTTGCAGGGGGGCAGGGAACCAACTCATTGATGACTTGTTAAGTTGTGTGAGAATATGTATTGAATGCATATCTCTCTTGTGGGTATCTAGGTATCAGATACTTGCTTTACTGTGTGAGGTTTAAAGCTTTTCTTCTAATTTCTAATGAACTTTACCACCAGACTACTTGATCATGACTAAGCCTATGAACAATGCAAATGGAATTGCCCCCTGATGGTGAGGAATGGGGCCCAGATGGCCCTTAAAAGGTGATAATTAGGAAATATAGCATATCTGAGTAGCTAGAAAGAGGGAAATTTGTTAAAGACAGTCAATCTGTTTGAAGTAATGGTCTTTCCCTTAATTGTATAGATTTTCATTTTGGATTGCTTTAAAGTAAATTTTCCCAGAAAATGTTTTTTTTTGTGACTGAAAACTAGAAACCACTGATTTTATGACTTTTTGTTTCAAATTATTTTGGAAATTATTTCTTTTTATATTGTTTTCTAAAATGAGTATCAGACTTGCTGTGTGTGTGATGGCAATGTTTTAGGTCATATTTGCTCTTATGTTGTAAAATTGTAATGAAAGTGGGAAATACTGTGGAGGGTAGGCGTGTGTTGTGCAATATATATTTTATCCAGTTTTTGAAACACAAATATAAATAATAAAATATTGCAGTTTAGGACTTTGTGTGGAAAGATTGGACAATGTTGTTGGTTTCATTGCCTTTCTGGGTTTACAATGCCCAGATTTATGTTTCTTTGTTTAACTTCTTGATTATGAAAATGCTACATGCCAGAAATATTCTTGTGTTTTAAGAAAAGTTTCCTATGTTAGCTGCAAATTGTATGAAACAATGTAAGTTTTAAATTATAGCTCAAGTGCTAATGACAACTATAATAAAGGTATTTAATGGTTTCTGTTATAGCTCCCCTTTTAAAGTTGCCTTATGAAATTATATTCTACATTCTGACTATATTTGTCCTGTTTAGTGCAAGAATAATGCCACTAAGATGGGACGTAGCATTCAGACTGTTGCCTTCTAGGTGGAGATTGAGGGGAAGAGGGAGGGGAACCACTTATTAAATCACTGCCACTTCAATAATTTAATGAATGAAAAACTGATTGCTTTGATTAGTACAGCTATGAATTTCACAGAAGGAAACTATAAAGACTATTACTTCATTTTGAACACTGAATTCAAGCTTGAATTGAAGTGGGAAATTATCATTCAAAAAATTTCAGCAATAAAATTTCACAGAATTATTTTGTTTTGCTGAAATTTACATAATTCATATTGTTAGAAATGCTCTTTGAAACAGAGGAAAGTTATGCCTTGGATTCGCTATTCTTGGAGTCTAGCTGACAAAATGTTTGGAAAGGCTCTTAACCAGAGAATTTCTTCCATAGCGCCTCTTTTGAAACACTTCATTTTAATCTAGATTCTGGCATCCATGAAAGTGGTATATAAGAGGGTCCACGTTCCACTCCATGATCCCGATTCTGTCTATGAGGAGTCCCATTGAAATCTCCCCAGTAGAGGGACCCATAGCAATGGATTGTATTATGTGGTTGGGGCCCATAAGCGCTTTGATCCTCATGAGTTACGTTAAGCAGTAAATTATGCTGTCCTCTATTTCTATATGGTTCAGATTTTGACACTTTCAGTTTGCAGATTGGAATTGTGATAAGTAGAAACTAACATCAAATTTTTAAATCTATGCACATCAATATCCTGATGAGTGATAAAGTGGGGAGTTATAGGGCTCTCTTTTCATAATGAACACTTTTCCTGGGAGGAAAAGGCGAAACAGAGTACAAGGGAATAAGGGTAAAGAAAGATTACTCTGTGCTACAGTCTTTCTGTTACTAGTAAAAACAGGTAGTAAAGAAGTGCCAAGGGAAGAGAGAACATTAAGAGATGAACTGAAAGAAAATTTCTCCAAGTCGTCCTATGTTTTAATTTTGTAAATGTGTATGGGATACTGTGACATATTCAAAATCCGTGCAATCATATATGTTTGTTTTAATTATCACTTTTAATTTGCATCGGTGTTAATTCACTCAATAAGCATCCCTCCAATACTTTGGGTGCCCTTTTAACACTTACAGTTCCCCATATCATCACTCTTTAAGATGGTGGCTATAAAATTATTTTGAAATGTACTGTTTAAAAAGTAATCTTGATTGACTGTTTACTGTAAATATGTTCATGCTGAACTCCGTTAAACATGTCCGTGTGTTAGTCTTTAATTCTCAGCTTTTTTTGCAGTTGTAGACCCCAGTTCAGAAAAGCATTGAAGCACATGCTTAAGTGCTTTCCTGAATTTGGACCTGAAGTGTGAGAACAAAGGTTGGGAAAAATATTCTACACATTTTCAGAAGATACAAAACACATTAGAAATTAGATTTAAAAAATTATATATAAATTTAATGAAGTTGAATTGTTCTAGCATAGTGTCATTTAAATCAAGTCAATAGAGATTTAGGAAATGTGTGTACTTACTATTAAGTGGAAACAAAAGGGTCAGAACCTAAATATGGTCTAGAGATTTTTCAAGCCTTCTTCATAAGGAGTAATACCCTACTCCACTGAAGACAGCGGGGTTGCCTGAGGAGCAAGGCCCCCTTCCTAGAACTGGCTCAAAACAGACAGACCCTTGCATCCTGCGCAAAGCCATTTGCAAGATCAGTACTAAATATAGAAGGATCTGGACATATGTGGAAAGTAGTTGCAAAACACCTAAATAATTCCTTTTGGTCTGCATATATTTTATATTTTATTGTGCGAGGTGTTGGAATAGCAATTGTGATAGACCCAGGCCAGTTGACTACAACAAAGTAGTCATATTGGGATCCAGGAAGTGGGCAGGCTACAACAAAGTAGTAGAAGGCAGATATACTGGCCACTGGATTAGCAGTTTTCTGTTCCCTGACTGACCAGAGCTGGGGCTGCTCCAGGCTAATGAGAACACCTGACTTCAATTAACCTGCAAAGAGTCAGGTGAGGCCATTAAGGTAATGTGAACACCTGACTCTAATTAAGGCCCTTCTGATACTATAAAAGGGCTCATTCCAGTCTGGCTGAGGAGAGCCAGAGGAGAGGAAGTGTGGCTGAAGGGCTGGTTAATGAACACACACTCAAGCCATAGATAAGGGTGAAGAAGAGAGAAGCGGGAGAGCTGTGGGGAAGTGGCCCAGGGAAATGTAGCAACTCTGGCAGGAAAAGGTCAGCTGCCAACAGCTGCTACCATTAGGGTTCCTAGGCCAGAACCCAGGGTAGAGGGCGGGCCTGGGTTCCCTCCAGCCTGCCACTACAGAAATACCTCTTGGGAGGTGAAGACAGGCCCCTGTCAGGACAGGAGGCGAAACTGTTTTGAAATAAGCCCATAGGGACAACAGAGACTGTGGGAGTTCTCTCGCCAACCTCCTTGCTGGCTTATGATGAAAAGAGCTCAGTAGACTGGCCCTAGAGAGAGAAGGGCTACATGGCGGGTCACAGTGAGCCACTGAGGCTAGCATAAACTGCCAAGAAGCACAGGACTCACGGGGACAAGGTCGGAGCTCTGCCACACAATATATATTTTAAAAAACAAACCGGCTGCATTTAGTCTGCAGTCCCGTACCTACAAACACTTATGTATATGCCTAACTTTTCCCACAGAAATCAATGGGACTGCCCTTGTGGGTGACATTACATGCATGTGTATGTGTTTGCAGCACTAGGGCCAAAATTGATGTGTAGTTAATGACTGTGTAGAGCATCCATGGGGCTCAGGAGCTCTCTCAATTTGATAAAATAGTGTGAATGTCTTTCAGAAATTCTTATATTTACTTTCTTTGTACGCATGTGCTTTCTACTTCAGAAGATTTTACCCACTTTCTTGCCTTAAAGGAAGGCTTTCTTTCATCTTGTCACTTGGCTAACTCTCGGAAGTCTCTTGAGTGCCATATTCCTTTTTGTTCTAGCCACTGTAAGTCAAATAAGCAAGTCTTGTCTGCTGGTTACAATTGAGCTACTTCCTATATTTTCTGTTGTGTAAGGATTTTGAGTTCCTTTCTGTTTTATGCAGAATGTTTTGGTTTATTTCATTCCTCCTTAGCAGTTGATTAAAAAAACCTCTTTGATGTCATTAATTTTGTTTAGGTTATTAAGAGGTGGGGTTTTTAGTTTCTCTGTTCCTACCAAAAACCACCCAGAACATTCCATCCTTTATGATTTTACAAGTAATTTAAGAATCAGTTTAATTTTGCACAGCTTGAAGGACTTGGATGATGACTTCATTATGGATTGATGGAATTATTAGTGTGTCAGTTCTATTTATTATAATGATTTGGGGATAGTTAAAGTACCTAAGAGCTGAACACTGCATTGTGCTGCTATTTATATGGTGCTTTTTATACTCCGTCTGTCTGAAACCAGAAGCACAAAGCGTTTCCAAATAATTGATATAAACCTTGTAAAATTGTGGAGTTTATAGTGATTTCTTCAGCACAGATATTTTTGTTTTAACTGGGTGGATGCTACTCAAAAACAAGCTCACAATGTTTCTTATATTTTCCTTCTGTGCTTCTTCAGAGAAAAAGCTGTTTCTGGAGGAGAAGAAAACTAAAAATCCTTTTCTTTTACTGAGACAAAGGTGGTATTGTAACTTTGTAAGTGGGCTGACATCTCAGGATATGTCTACATAGTAACTAAACACCCTTGGCAGGCCCATGCTAGCTGACTCAGGCTGGGGCTGCATGGCTGTTTCATTGCTGTGTAGACTTCTGGGCTAGGGCTGGCGCCCAGGCTCTTAAGACCTTGTGAGGTGGGAGGGTCCCAGAGCTCAGGCTCCAGCCCAAGCTGAGAAATCTACACAGCAATGAAACAACCCCATGAGCTCAAGTCAGCTGGCACGGGCCACCGTGGGTTTTTCTTTGCTGTGTAGACATACCCTCAGGTGGGCAGACTAACTTGGGATAGGGTGACCAGATGTCCCGATTTTGGGGTCTTATATAGGCTCCTATTCTCCCCCATCCCGATTTTTCACATTTGCTGTCTGGTCACCCTAACTTGGCACCTAATAATAATGGTGCATGACTCCCTTATAAGTACCTTATATTGATAGATTACCCTTCTCTATATTGATAGAGTACCCTTATATTGATAGATTAGACAAGTGCACCCCTTCAGGTTTCGCTACTTTCATCTCTCTTCATGTGTACACCCAGTGGTTCTTGCACTCTTAGACTGGGTCCCAGGATGGCAGCCCCCCTGTTTCCAACCATGTTAACATGACAGGCCCAACTGCAGTTGGTACCTGCAAGGTCCCCCTCTTCAGGGGCCTGTGACTAGTGGCTGATTAAAGCGACTCAAAATAACTCCTTCTGAACAGACTTTATTGTCCGTTCGCCCAAAGGTACGTGGCAAACAGGGAGGAGGGTTAAACTCATGACAAGCCAGAACATCTGAGACTTGCCTGCTCCTTATCACTTCTCTCAAAGCTTAGGGGAGCCCAGCTGTCTCAAGCACCTCCTGTGAAGCCCCTACCTTAGTTCTCCAGCACTGATGCATGCTCTCCCTATTTCAGTGATTTTCCCCAAGAGCTGATACCCACTCCCTCCTTTTTCTTTAGGCAGTTGTTGTTTTTACAGCTTAGTGTTCTTTTGATCTGAGTCTCAAATTTGGAAAAATAGGCCTGTCAGCGTGGCTGGCAACAGGTGGGTAGGGATTTCCCAATGACTAGCTCACCCCTTGTTTCTCTTAAGGACCCATGGAATGCTCCCTGGAGATAATTTGTTGCTGTTTTGTTTCCTGCTGACTTGTGCTCCCTAGGAGCCTCCGTTGATTTAACTCTGTGAAGTCATCTTGAATAATATCACACAGGTAAACTGAGGCACACATACTGTTCATACAAAATAATGCAGATATCTTCTTCGTTCTCCACAAATGCACCGGTTGGGGAAGATTAAATAGCATGTTGCCTTGTTTCTCCTTTGTCTCCTCCTCAAGGAAAATTACAAATCCATTTCCTTCGTGACACACACGTGAAGGCCGCTTCTCTGGGGTGTGAGAGTTCTAACAATAGAAGTCCCCATCCAGGGCCTCTGATATGGCAGTATATTCTAGGGAACAGATGTAACTTGGACAATTTGCCTTACAGGGTCTAAAGGGGAGTAAGAACCTTTGTTACACCACGTGAGAATTATCCAGGCCTTGGATGGAGCCTTGATTTTCCCCCTCTACATCCCCAGTGTACCAACCAGTACAGCTGACCTGACACGAGATGTTGTAATTTACTTCTGGTTTAAGCCAGCAGCAATTTTTGACACTGCCCATCCCATCCTCCCTAACTCTTCCCACAGCAAGGAGAAAGCAGGGAGGGTACTGTGCCTTGGTTGGATGCTTCAAGTCCCAGTGTCTCCAGGTGGGAAAGATTATTTACCAGCCCTTGCTCAGGGCAGTGCTTAAAGCTAGAAGCTCAAGTGTTTTTATGTGCTTTTATGTTCTGTTACATATTCAGTATTGCCAACCCCATGCATTTAAAAAAATGGATTTTAAAAATTATAATTCACTTTGCATTTTTTATTCGCTTCTGTTTTTTTAACCTTTGGACTTCACATTTTCAAGCTTTTTTTCTGAAACCATGAGGGCTTGAAACTTTTACTTTTTTCAAAAAATTGAAAATTATCACATATGCACATGTCTCCAGGAGCTGAGGCTTTAGAAAAACATCAAAAATTGAAGACTGTAATTTTGATGTACTTAAAGGCCAAAGGCAGTATATTAAAATTTCACAAGGCAGAGAGGTGTAAGTGCCCATGCTGTTGTGGCTGCTTGGGACAGTGTCTTACATTTATTTTTATAGGGGAGCTGTTTCTCTGCCCAAATGTATGCCTGCAGTAGTGGATGTCCTTTGTCACCCTCCTGGCATTCCACAAAGTCCATACAGTATATTCTTTCCTGGATGTATGCAAATGAATACTATTAATGGAAATGTATCCAGGAAAGAACAGACCACTCTGCTTAAGTGCCATGCCTTGCATGTGACTGAGGTTTTGGATCCTCAGCCCTTGTTATGTTCCACAAAAATATAAATGACCATACTTTTGACTTGCGCTGAAGGTTTAAAGCAGATTATTTTCAGAACCATTGAAACACGAAGCAGCAGATTTCTGATTATAGTCCTAGTCTGCAGTGGACATAGTGCAGTAATGATTTCTAACATCTATTTTAGTTTGGATTTAGAGAGAGAGCCAACCTACACTGAAATGTATTACCATGCTCTGACTTGTGAGCATTGTGTAGGAGGTTTAAGACAGATTATTTTAAGAACTCTACAAGCCTGAAACAGCATTTCTGTGATTATAGCTTTTTTTTTTTTAAATCCTTTACACATAGAGCAGTAGTGAATACTAACATCTCTTTTAGTTTGAGTTTAGAGAGAGAGAGAGCCAACCTACACTGAATTGGCCTCTTTTGATGCTACAGTATTGACTGAGGGGAGGGACAGATGGGACAAAAGTCTTAATTGCCCAAATTTACAATAGATTCCCAGGAGTAGCCATCACAAAAGAAACGTTAATGCAGTAAAAGGCAAATGGAAGGAAGCTAAGCCCAGTTTATGGACCATTCAAAACCTGTATCAATTTATTTTAAACTTCTTCTTGCAAATTGTGAACACCTCACTTGTCATAGTAGGATTTATTTGTTTTAACATTAGTCATCACTCTGCATGTCTTACTGTACTTACACGATTTGTGAAATAAACTGGAAAATGTAACCAAGCATTCGGGACAAAATGTTTCCTATGGCCTTGGATGAACATTCTTGAAGTTATCTGATGAAAATGATCAATTTCTCATGCATGTTCATTACAGCTGCAACTGGAACATTAATTTTTCTCATGATAGGAGTTGGGGGATATCTGCAAATACAACAGATGGCTGTAGTGTTTCCATGCTTCAGCCATGAAGTGAGGGGCAAAATATCACCCACCGTCTATCCAGTAACAGCTCTGATAAAATGTCAGTAATCACATTCATGATTGCCCCTTTTCTTTTCTATTTCCATGTACACTTACTTGTATCTCTGTTATATTCCTATTTTAAAATCCATCTCTCATGTTTGATATTGTAGTTAGTTAGGAGCGCACACTAAAGTGAAATTACTTTGCAAGAAATGTGTCCCTGTTCCATGCTGTGAGATCTCTTCCTAGTTGAACACACTTTAAGAATTCATATATTCCATATATGCACTGAACATCATTACCTTTTATGATAAAGGGTATAATTGGGAATTGCCATTTCAGCTCTTAAACTTGTATTTTTATTATTATATTTATTATCTATTTTATTATTTGTATTGCAGCAGCATCTGGCCAGTTATGGGCCAGGAGCCCACTGAGCTTTGTGTTGTACAAACAGAACAAAAAGACGGTTTGACCCTCAAAGAGCTTACAGTCTAAGGGCTTGTCTACATTACCCACTGGATCGACGGGCAGCAATCGATCCAGCGGGGGTCGATTTATTGCGTTTAGTCTAGACACGATAAATCGAGCGCTCTCCCGTCTACTCCGGTACTCCACCAAGGCGAGAGGCGCAGGTGGAGTCGATGGGGGAACATCTGCTGTTGACTCACCACAGTGAAGACACCGCGGTGAGTAGATCTAAGTACGTCGGCTTCAGCTCTGTTATTCACGTATCTGAAGTTGCGTAACTTAGATTGATCCCTCCTCCCCCTGTGTAGACCAGGCCTAAGTAATTAGTACTTAATTCTTTTGTTTAACTTTTACTTGGGGTGGTTGCTTCTCAAACTGATCAGATGCTTTTGCTATATAATTGGTGGATACTTAGGATGACACTTTGCTGAGAAGTGAGTAATACTGCCTTTTAAGATTTAAGCAAGTAGGAAATTGTTGTCTATTTAGAGTAAATTTTCTTCTCCTCTTTTTGACCCTTGTAATCAAAATTGATAATGGCAACTTTGTAAGGGTCACATCCTGAGCTGAAGCCAATGAGGGTTGAAAGGGTATAGTGCCTTGTAGGATCAGGCCTGAAGGTTCCAGAACTGAAAACTTTTACACACATGCACAACTTTTGCACCAATGAGACTATTCACATGAGTAAAGTTCTGCACATGCACAAGTGTTTGCAGGATCAGGCCCTTAATCAATAAGCCATGATAGACAAAAGTTAGATGTGTACACATTGGTCATGAATTTAAAATCAACCAGTTCCTAGCAGTGTAACTTAATAAACCTCACCATCACCTTGACTTAAAGAAAAAGGGGAAAAAAAGCTACTCCAGTACTTGTCTTAATGTGCACAGCTGTAGGGTCCCACTGTGTGAGGTGCTGAGCGCTGCCTGCCAGGTGTTGAGGGCTCTCTGTGCCTGGCAGGAGGCATTCAACACCTTGGAGGCATAGACCTTTAATGTGGTAGATATTGTTTGAATTATATATTTAAATGTTGCTTGATACCCTCTGTTTTATTATACTATATAATAAAAGTAAGTACATTGTTTTTCATAAATAATCATAGAAGTTAGGAATGGCAAAGACCAGTGCAGGATTTTTTTCTTACAGTATATCTATGAGGACTTTGTCAGGTGTAAAAGTGCCAAGTAATAAGTTTTCCAGCACTTCCTCTGGGAGACTGTGCCAAGGACTATTAGACATTTCCTCCCCTCCCCCCGTTCTGATATTCAACTTATATTTTCCATTGCTCATTTTTATCACATTACTACTAGTTAGAGATGATTGAAAA
Organism: Lepidochelys kempii; assembly: GCF_965140285.1. Classification (NCBI taxonomy): domain Eukaryota; kingdom Metazoa; phylum Chordata; order Testudines; family Cheloniidae; genus Lepidochelys; species Lepidochelys kempii. The sequence goes on from NC_136380.1 coordinate 100,756,427, forward strand.
AAATCCCAATTTTATTTTCAAATTTGAAATCATTCAGGAGGTTTTCAAAAGGAACTTTTTTTGTTCAATTTTTTTGTCTTATTTTAATTGAAAATGTTTGGTTCTTTTCTCCACTTTTTTTTTTTATTATTCAGTTTTGCCACTGAAAAGGGAGAGTGGAAAAAAGTTCTAACATTTTCACTTTCCAGTTTTGTAATAAATAAATGGAAAATTTGGAAAAAATATTTTTGTTGTGAAAATTCCTGATTTAGAAAAGTCCATTTTCAACCCAATTTTTTTTTCCAGAAAAATTCAACCAGCTCTACTAGTAGTTATATTGCAAATAATCCCTCTCCTGGCTCAACTGCTATACACTGTTGTTGTATTCAGTGGCTTTTTCCATCTATATTCTGTTCCAGGCTGATATCTAATTGGCTTCCCATTTATCCTTATCCTTCTTCAGTATTACTGGTTTCCAAGGAACTTTTTTTTACTGACTCTGAGTTCCACTTCTCTTTCTTCATCTGCACTAGCCTGCATTTATTTTGTTGTTTCTTGTCCATATTTCTATCCTCCAGATCTCTCTCTATTATTTTTCTGCCCTTATTGGTTTATGCATCAGACAGCTGTCTGTCTCAATGTAGATTTTACTAGCATGCCTGTCACTGTGGTATCACAGCATCTTCATATCTGCTTGGGTGAACTGAGAGGAAGGGTAGAAAGAGTTTTGGGAGCCTCCCCTCAATTACCTAACACACCTGTGCTGCAGCAGCAGAAAAATCCCACCTTCTACTAAGAAGTAAGCTCAGATACTAAACAAGCCACCACTCAATAGGCTGCCCCAAGGGATATGATCAGACTCCTAGCAAGGTAGCGCCTCTGAAGTAGTGTGAAGCCTGCTCTAGCCAGTAGCGCACCCCACTCCTCTTTTAAAGGAGTTTCTTCCATGTGTTCCAGCCATGAGCCATCTTTCCCTGTGCCAGATGGATGGCTCCAGTAATCAATGTGTAGCTGGCAGTGCTTCACTCTCTTCTCTGTCCTCCTCCAGCACAGCTCCAGTAGACAAAGCAGGGTTTAGTCTGTAATTATAAAGGACTGTTATCACCTCTTCCAGATCATTAACCTGTTCTGTGCTGACTGCTTATACCTATACTTAAATAGCATTTGTCAAAGGAACATATCCATGTGCCTGTGGTAGCACTCTGAGTGTTATAGGCATCATGCACTAAAGTGTGGTGTTATGCAGCAGAGGAGTAGTTAACAAAGATATTAAAACCCATTTCCTCCTCCCATTTTGGTTGTTAGCCCTTTCTCCAGATTAAAAGTTTTGTATAGAAATTTCAGTTCTCGTGAACCAAATTATATTTTTAAAAATAGCTGTTAAATGCTGTACAGTGTCTAGTTTCAGTGCCTTGAAGTGGTGTCACTTATTGGTCCTCTGCTAGATAACAATTCAAGGTCTGTACATTTAGTTATGAAAAGTCAAAAGTTAAATGATTTGGGAATAAAATGTCATTTGATGTGACAGCAATGAACCCTTCTGATGTTTGCATTACTCCTGGGATTTTCTTTTCACTTACAGGTTTAGTGTAAAGTCATAATTTTATTAACTGACGAGGAAAAAAACATTATTTGCTGACATTTTTATCCTAGTTGCTAAATTTATTGTGTGTTGCTTTGTAAATAATTTAAATAGTGAGATTGAGAAGGCAATGAAAATAAAAATTGAACTTGTTTTTCTTTTGTAGGTGTTTAAAACATTGTTTGAATAGTTGAGATTAATTGTTGCTTGCAGCTAAACAGATGATAAATTTTAAAATTATATTATTACAGTGTGTCAGCATAAAAGCTGTGTCCCCCAAGCGTGTCACCTTTTTGTGTTTCTGTTGACAAGGTTCACATTTTATAGCACACCATCAGAAAGTGTTGACACATATTTAGATCACTGATTAAATGTTTTAAAAACGTGCCACTCAGAAACTAACCCTGATGATCTTCGAAACAGGCATTTTGAGAGTTTGAATGCATTTTCCTTCATCATGCAGGCTCTAGGAACAGTAATATTAATTAACAATGCTTTTTTTGTTGTTTTTGAATATTGCTATTTTAAGTACAGAACTATGGATAAAATATGCCCTCAGTTACATACATACTTCTGTTTTCTAACAAAAGGAAGTTGCTAGATTATTTGTAAACACCCTTACTAAGCTAGCTAGTGAAACTGAAATGTAAGAAAACTGATTAGTTTTTTTGGTATTTTGACTCCATCATGTTTGAACCATGGGAATGTGTCACAATGAATAATAAATTACTTCACTGTTACATCATTTATTTTGTCTAAAAGATAGCGCTATGTATTAAAATTTCACTGTTGGGCTTTAGGTCCAACTCCTGCAATCCATTCTCCTAAATCCGAAACCTGCACCTGTTTAGAGCCTCTCTGAAATCAATGAAGTCAGTGAGGCTCCATACAGGGACAGGAATCTGACTATGTGGATCAGGGCTTTAGGGCTCGATCTTGCTGAGCACTTCCGATAAGTACCAAGCAGCCTCAGTTCCCACTGACTTTGGACTTGTCTGCATGGTGAGATAATGCATGCAAACCAGGGTGTGAATCTATAGTACCTCCTGTGTGGTCACTTTAGACTTTAGTTCTAGAAATGACTCTGGTAATTTGTCTGGGCTTTTTTATATCTGAGAGTAAGTTTCTGTATTTTAACCAGATCTATACTTGCTTCCAAGAGAAGGTGAAGAAGAGAGAGAATCTTCATCAAGTTTGCCCTGACCTAAAAAGCATAATCCTGCAGAAGTTATGAATGGCTGTTTGGCTAAATTCAGTAGCTGAAAGGCCTGTATTTGAGTTATCTCCAGCTGTGACAATGACTTTTTTTTAAAGCGTTCCAGGGATCACACTGAACTTTTAGCTACCAGTGTTTCTTTCTCCCCCCAAAAGGAAAAAAAGTTAAAGGGCCTGCTCTTGCTTTCACTGAAGTCAGTGGAAGTTTGTATCTTTTCAAATGTCAGGCTTTTATTTTGTAGGCTCTTTTTGGACTGCTACAAACACATTTCCTGTTTTTATGAAATTTTACGGTAACATTGAGTTGTTGGCTTTTACAAGACAGCACACACAAATTCTGGGGAGAGGGGTTCTTAGTGGAAAAATGTTTGCAAATGATAGAAGCAGCATGGGATTTAGCTTCAAATGAAAACTACACAATGCCTATACTCAGTAGAAAGAAAAGGAGTACTTGTGGCACCTTAGAGACTAACCAATTTATCTGAGCATAAGCTTTCGTGAGCTACAGCTCACGAAAGCTTATGCTCTAATAAATTGGTTAGTCTCTAAGGTGCCACAAGTACTCCTTTTCTTTTTGCGAATACAGACTAACACGGCTGTTACTCTGAAACCTATACTCAGTAGAATTACCCATGTTCCTAACTTTTTAGTTTTATAATTTAAATACATTATTTATAGAACAAACTTTTCATCTTCAGTGGTAAGGAAATATTTATTCTGAAAGCCTGGGTGTTCTGGCATTTCAGTAATGCAACAGCAAATTTCTAATCTGTTTCCATAACTGTATCCTCCATTTGTTTTCTCAGTATCATTGGACTAGATTCTGTAAATGACCCTCTCTCTTCAGGTTTCAGAGGAACAGCCGTGTTAGTCTGTATTCGCAAAAAGAAAAGGAGTACTTGTGGCACCTTAGAGACTAACCAATTTATTTGAGCATGAGCTTTCGTGAGCTACAGCTCACTTCATCTCTCTCTTCAGCTGCTCTTCCAGTACCTCTCTGCTGGCTTCTCCTCCCATTTCCTCCTCTCTGTAAACATCCCTCAGGGCTCTGTCCTTTGTTCGCTTCTCTTATTCCTTTTCATTCTGTTTTGCATCACCTCATTCACTTCTATGTGAACCATCTCTATGCTGAGGACTTACAATTCTAACTCCACACTTCTCCCTGTGTGCTGTCCTACATAACTGACTCTCTTGACATATTCTTCAGCTCAAGCTTACCATGGCCAAAAGTGAGATTTTTTTCTTATTCTTCTCAGACTTTCTCAGCTCTGTGGAAAACACCACCATCCTCCCTGCCATTGGATCATCTTTGACTCTTGTCTTTGCACAGTCAGGTGGCTACCAAGTTTGCAGCTTCTTCCTCCACAACATTTGGAGAGTCTGATACATTGTTTTCTATCCCAATGACTAAAATGACTGTCCACGCCCTGTTGATGATATATATTCCACAGAGCAAAGTATGCTAGTTATCATATGAACAAATAAAGCGACATGGTCCCTGTGCTGAAAAATTTACAATATACATCTCAATAAGACAGGCAATATGGAGAATGGGAAAAGGGGAGCAAGAGTTCCAGCGAAGAGATTGTTTTAGAAAACAATAGTGTATTAAAGAACGAAAGTGATGAAATGGTGTGAGCGAGTAAAAGAGGGGAAAGAATCAGAGAAGGAGGACACGGGGAGGGGAAGAGGCGGAATGAGGTTGGTGAGGGAATGAGGATGAAAGTAAGGAAGGGAGAGGAGGGTGAGGTAGATAGAGGACTAACAATGTTGCCTTCAGTATAGAACAAAATGAACAATTTAAACATATGATTCAAGCACTTCACTCTTGATATACTCCTCCAGGCAGTTTTATATCCATTATTTTTTTCTCTCTCTCTTCACTTGTTGTATCTAATAAAGGAAGAACTAAAAGAATCAACACTGACATTGATGCAAGATACTTGTTGAAGACAGGAAATGTCCCATTAATAGCTCCAAGACAGGAATAATGTGTTCCTGCTTCCTGCTATTGATCCTATGTCCATAAAGAAAACTGCGGAATATTGTTTCCAGACCGCTGAGGATGCCATCTAACAGTGCAGAGAACAGTATAACAAGGGAGGTCTTTGCCATCTGCTCAGACAGTGAAAAAGATGAGAGCATGTCTCAGGTGCAATCATCCTGAACTTTTTATGAATGGATGTTCAGTACACTGTTTCAACTGAGAAAGAGGTAACAGCTAACAGTCATAAAGTATATTGTGAAAATACAAAACCTCTTCGGCAGCTATGAGACAGGGAAACTTCCCCTGTAGGCTAGAAAGCCTGGGGCTAACCAACCCTGATTACGGAATCAGAAAAGGAGTACTTGTGACACCTTAGAGACTAACCAATTTATTTGAGCATAAGCTTTCGTGAGCTACAGCTCACTTCATCGGATGCATCTGATGAAGTGAGCTGTAGCTCACGAAAGCTTATGCTCAAATAAATTGGTTAGTCTCTAAGGTGCCACAAGTACTCCTTTTCTTTTTGCGAATACAGACTAACACGGCTGCTACTCTGAAACCTGTGATTACGGAATGTGCCCCACCTGAGGGGCATCAGGCAATTACCTATAATGTGGAGAAGGTGGCTGCCGTGAAAGGGGGAAGCCTAGGGAGCTGCAGCCCTGCTGGTGAGCACTGCAGGGAGGGGGAAAAAGCCTCTTGCAGGACGGTGACACCAAGAAGCTTGGAGGATAAAGCCCAGTGAACAGGAGGCTCCTGGGAGGCAGGAAACCCTGACTTAGATGGGACTGGATGTCAGAGTCCCAGTGAGGGAAAGCTGTGAGGTCTGGCTGGAAGATCAGAAGTAGAGCCCTGGGGATGAGAGAAAATGCCAGAGCTAACTGGACTTTTTCTTTGTGTTATAGAATCATAGAAATATAGGATTGGAAGGGACCTTGAGAAGTCATGAAGTCCAGCCCCCTGTGCCAAAGCAGGACCTTGTAAATCTAGACTATCTCTGACAAGTGTTTGTCCAACCTGTTCTTAATTTTTTTTTTTTTTAAGTTCTTGGAAGGGAGATAAACCCTCAGGCCTTTAATCACCTCTATTCAGGGCTCTAGGTTTTTTGCTGCGCCAAGCAAAAAATTTGCCATCCCAAGCTCCGAGAGCACAACTGCTCAAGAAAAAAAAAAAAAAGGATGGCCAGAATGCCACCCCTGGAATTGTGCGGCCCCTACCACGTGCTTGCTTTGCTGTTGCCTAGAGCCGGACCTGCCTCTACTTAAAGGTGTTAAGACTAATCTTCTCCTGTGGGCAGTTATTCTGCAATTGCAAACTATGGGGATTTCTTGCACCTTTCTTGAAAGCATCTGGTACTGAGCATTTTTAGAGACTGGACTCCAGACTAAATGGACCAATGGTCTAGTCTGTTCTGGCAACTGTACTAAGACTGGACAATTGAATTCAGAATGTGGATTTTTAGAAGACCTATAATCTTGTGATCCAGCTCAGCACTAGTTGAGTGTATTTTTACTCACATTTGATTTGGTTGAAACTTTACAACAGGCTAGGTCCTCAAGACTGAAAATGCCCATTTTTAAAAATCTTTCCTCATAGGTCAGGTTTTCTAAAACTTTTATCATTTTTGCTGCTGTTCTCTGGACACTCTTCAATTGTCCCTATATTTCCTGAAATGTGGTGCCCAAAATTGGACACAGTACCCCAGTGGAGGCATCACCACTGCTGAGCAGAGCAGGACAATTACCATCTGGGTCTTAACATACAACACTCCTCTTAACACAGCCCAGAATGCTATTTTCTCAACTGCATCACATTGTTGACTCCCATTCAATTTGGGATCCACTGTGATCTGCCACCTGGCCACTTATTTCCCATTTGTAACTGTGCATTTGATTTTTCTTTCCTAAGTGAAGTACTTTGCACTTGTCTTTATTGAATTTCATCTTGCTGAATTCAGACCAATTCTCCTATTTGTCAGGGTCATTTTGAATTTTAATCCTGGCCTCCAAAGTGGTTGCAACCCTTCCAGATTGGTGTCATCTGCAAATTTTATAAGCATACTCTCCACTTTATTATCTAAGTCATTAATGAAAATTTTGAATAGAACCAGATCCTAGACTGTTCCCCTTTGGGACCTCACTAGACATACCCTCCCAGTTTGACAGCGAATCATTGATAACTACTCTTTGAGTATGGGCTTTTAATCAGCTGTGCACCCACCTTATAGTAAATTCATCAGGATCACATTGCTCCAGTTTGCTTTTGAGGATGTCAGGTGGAATTGTGCCAGAAGCCCTACTAAAATCAAAATATATCACGTCTACTTCTTTTCACCTATTTGCTAGCCAGTAACCTTGTCAAAGAAATCTATTATATGTATGCTTGAGGAATAAGTATGTTTTAAGAAGGGAATCACATACTTTTGTGCTTTCTGTTTAATTTCATAAAAATGTGGGAGTGTTATGTTAGTGGTTTTTCTTGAGCTGGGGAAAATCTTCAGCCCCCTGTCTTGTAGAGATACTTCAGTGTGTTTTCCCTACACAAAGAGCAATCGAGTACTTTAAATATGATTACATTTATTTTTTGATAGATTATTTAAACTAAACAAAAAAGAGCGAACAAATATAACATCTCCAAGAGACCGCATAATGTGTAAGAGACTTGCTTTGCAACAGAAGCCATTTTTACCCAACTTAAAAGGTGTGTTCTACAGAAAAGCTAGGCAGCCCACCTTACTCCTAAAGATGCAATGCAGAGGAATCAGTCTTATGACTACAAACACCATGCTGTTAAACTTGTTTTCCTTTTCTTTGAGGGCCCCCTGTGCATAATTTTGGAAGGCCTAATGAGCCCTCTTTTTTCCTGTTTTAATGCTGCTTTGAAGCCTTATTTTGTCTCTCTCACACACACACAGTCCTTCTAGTTGATGAAGAATGGAATGGCCTCCCTTCAGAACTCATCAGTGCCCCTTCTTCACTCTCCAGATGGGTTAAGTGTTGGATAAGCATCACAAGTTGATTCCTTTTCCCTCATCCCTACCCCATGGGGGGCTGAGTGGCCTGCCTTTGCAACACGCCTATTTTTCTTTTTCTAAGAGTCTTTGCCGCAGTTGCTGGCTCAGTTGGCTGACTTTAAATGTAGGAAGGTATAACAAGTAGACAATTACGGCAAACATTTCAGGTTTAAAAAAAACAAATAATCTGTACAGTATATGGAGTTTAATTATAAAGAATCTTGTTTAAAAATTATTTACACTCATGCATCAAGCACAAAAGGCAACCTGCCTTTTGCTTTAGTGCTAAACACCGGCAGCACAACCAGCAGTGGCTGCAATAGTATCCTGTTGAAGAGGGCATTGGGTGCAAGCAAAATTTACGTTTCTCTGAGAACATACCGGTAGAGAGTTCACAGTGATAAAATGAAGAGAGCATAGGACTTCTTTAATGGGTAAAGAAGTGGGAGGATAATGGAGTCATTTAACTGCCCCGCATTACTTGATGTATGAAGGTGGATTCATGAGTAGTTCCCATAACGTTTTGCTGGTGGTTTAGTACACAGCATCATTACCAAGAGAAAAGACTAAAGAACTGCAGAGGACAGGACACTGGGCTCGTTTTTTTCCTTCTGTTTTTAAGAAAAGCTTGTCTTTGATGAGGTATAGCTGCAGGGTATCGTTTTACATTTTATGTCAGCTACCTTTTGTCAGAGACTCATTATTGATGCTGTACTCTGTTTTAATTCACACTTCTCTGCTAATCAATTACAGCGTTTATCCATTAATCAGGTATTCTGACAGGGTCAATAACTACTTTTCAGTTTTGTGGGCTGATGCATGTTATCAAGCAAATAGCAACAGTCAGTAGATTAGTTTGAAACAGTATTATTTTCACAGGCTGTTGGACATCCAGAGGGGTAAACATCTAATGCGGCTTTTGGCGATTATCCTGTTGTTGGACTCCCTATCGAAAACCTAAACTGCAGAACTCAACTTCACTGGGGCATGGGTGTGCATGCATATCTTCCTTTCTATTCGTCTGTCTAATCTGGATCTGTGTGCGTATATATCTTATATAATGTGCCCACTCAACTATATAATTTATAACCGATTCAGATGTGGTAAATTATCACAGGAATTAAAGGTTTTCATTTTAGCAAGTGGTGTAGATAACAGAGGGGGCAACATTTAATTGGACAGTTACAGTTTTGGTAGTTAAGTTACCATCTATAAGATGGTAACAGGTTTCAATTATCTTTTTTATGACAGATGTACCAACATTTAATTGTTTCTCATCAAGTGTGGAAAGAAAAGACACTTCTGTAGATTTTTCAATTCTTCTACGTGTCACTTAGCTGTCTGCACCATTGTTTGAGCTCCTTTCTCTCATCCTTTTTGCAGCAATGAGTTGTGTCATTCCCTCATGATCAGCACTTTTGTTGTCTTTGTTTTTTGCTGTACCTCAGAAGTCCATCTTTTCTTTCATCTCCTTTCTATTCATGCATGAGGGAACAGTTGTGCTCTGTTGTGGGGATGTTCCGCTGGATTTCAAACAGTAGGGTTTCTTTTTATTCTGTTCTAAGTAGTACAATAGGGCTGAATGTCTGTTGCAGAATGCACACACTAATATGCCAGGTTATTTGGTTTCTAAGAAGTCAATAAAAATGCTACATTTAGGCTCAGTACTTGGCTTGCTTTTTTGCTGTTTGCCTTTCAGTCTTCAGTTATAAATCTGTTTGTTTGCTTCTGATTATAAAATATAATCCTCCATATTAAATCCAAGCGTGGAATCAACAAACACTTACGAAAAAATGTTACTGGCGTTTGAGTTTTTCACATTAGCAGATTTGGCATCCCTGATAGGGAAGTGAAAACTGCCGCCAGATCTAATTAATGAGGACTATAACGGGGGGGGGGGGGGGAATGTGATCATGAGTTGGTCTTGGCAAAACTTTCCTGTTTTTGGAGACTTAACAAGTCTTTGCATTTAGAAAAGGTAGCTTTAATGAATTTAGTTGTTCAGGATTGTTTTTTTTCCCTTATATCTGTACTTGATTTATAAATTCTCAAAAGCCATCTCAACAGCAAAAGGCTAAAGATGTAAAAAGCTAGATATATCTTGAGACACTTTGTTCTCATATTCAGGAACAGTCTTCAAAATCCTTCTTAATGAGGTCATAAAAGAAAAAAAATGGAACAAGTGGTACTTGTGTACCTCTCTAGGATGTGTCATCGAGGTCACTTGCCACTAGGTTATCCTATTTAAAAAGGGATTGGGATAGTTCAATCAAGCATTGCATTAAGAGAGAGACTTTGATTAATTCCTTCTCTTCTGTATTGTGCTATGGATAATTTCAGTAAATTTGTGGTACTTTCTTCTTAGTCAGTGTTGAGGCTTAAAGTTCTTGATGCATCATGCTGAGTATTAGCATTTATTGGTCCTATTTGGCTCTACTAAAGAGGAGAGTAGGCTGCAGACAGCCCTCTAATCTTTGACAAGTGAGGCCATTCTTTCAACATTACTGTTATCTCTGGTCATAGAGAGAAAGTGTTCTGTTACAGGTTTGCTGCAGGACCAAATATTGCATGTAAAGGAAGGGGAAAAATAAACAGTAAGTAGGCTAATGATTTATTGCAGATTTTTTTTTTTTAAAATTAGAGACTGCTTTTATTTAGAAAGTCATAGTCTAAACTTTTTTGGTTTCTTGCACACTAGGACAAAAGTAAGGAAATGCAATGTTAAGCTGCAACCTTAACTTTTGCCGATTGTGGGAGAATCAAAGTAGAGCAGAGCAACGTAAGATTCCTAATTATTATGATTTTATTATGATTCTCTGTGACCTTAATTTATTTAAAATGTAGTGAATTTTGGTTTTTAATTTCCTTGTTTGCTTTAATTCTCTTTTTTTAAAAGTAAAAATATCTTTTGCAACAATGTCTAAAACATGTATCTGAGAGAGCGGGAGAGTTTCTTAGCTAAACATGTGCTTTTTAGGCTTGTTAGAAGTCTTTTTAATGTTACATTTTTCATAATCTAAATATGAATATTTATTTTAAACATTTTAAAAATTATATATTTACTTTACTTTGCTCTCTTTCAAAATGCTCATTTTGAAAATGTGTGGTAGTTACTCTGGAGAGCCAAGGCCTATTGGGTATACACGTATTTAAGCGCTCTTTAAAAAGTGGATTTTTGACCTGATAGACCATAACGGCTCCCAGGGAGCCACTATGGTCATTGTGTAAATCCTTCTTAGTTTTCAGTTTACTCACTTGATATACCGTAACGACTCTTAGGGCCGTTATGGTCTATTGTGTTTAATCCAATTGCTGCACATGCGCACAAAGCCTTTGTGCCTAAAAATCCTCAGGAAGTTTTGTTGGGAGAGTAGTATCCATGCACAGGATTTCTTCCTTTCTAACTGCAAAAAGTGCTGGCTTTTCCTCATTTGCTTATGACAATAGCCAAAAGCACTAGCACACATTACAGACAAATGGACAGCCAAGTATTAGATTTTAAAATGAGCTCCTTTGAAGTTATAGACATTCAAAAAATCATCTGAAATCCCAATATTAAATAAACATATTAATAACTTAAAAAGAGACATGCTGATTTTTTTTTAATTTTACACCTAATATGTAGTATGTCTAGCTTCTGCCCAGAGGGATTTTTTTGACAACTGAGTTATTGACCCTTGAAAACAGGGAGTTGTAAGTGAAAGGCTGATGCAGTCGTAACTATAGCAACACTGTCAGTGTTGCTGTAATTGTTAATTATTGTAAATAGAAAAATTAAGGAGCCTTTCTTTTTAAAAAAAAACACACTTTTATTGCAAAGTGATGATATCACCATACAAATATAGTATATTTCATTCTCTGAGTGGTGTTAATATATGTTAATGAAAATACTTGGAAGAGTACTGAAGAGGGAAAGCACACAAAACATTAAATATCACTTGATACTTTGAATATAGTAGCTCAGTTCAAAATGCACATTAGAACCTATTAAAACCTACTAGACAGTATAAACAATTTCTTTGTACTGTCTAGGTCAGACTGAAAGTTATGTTTACATATCTCATGTAATTTTCATTTTAGGTGTGGTGCATTGAAAGAGTAATATTCCTGCTAGAGAAGGTCCTTCCATTTATATGGAATTGGAGTTAATTCTTTAGTGCATGGAGGGGAATGGTTTAATTTATAAATGGCTTTGCTTTGACCATAGATACGGGGTTTTGTTGTTTGTTTCCTGTGTCTTTCGCACAGCTATATTTCTGTGAAAGGCTGATTGGTGCTTAGATTCCATGACAATGAGCACCTTAGACATTCAGACGGCCTCTGAACTGTGACAGTGTCCATAACACCTTCCAGAAGCTCTGGAAAACTAGCCTACGTTAAGCATTGCTTCAATTGAGGGACCCCTGGGAATCGAGGGCCCCTTGGGATGTCAGGATCCTCAGCACATCCAGGGCCATCTTTTTGTATAGCAACGTTTATTGTCTGTGATATCATTTTGGTTGCTGTTCACAACTTTCTTTACAAGCTTGACCAGTAGTGAAAGAACTGAAAGAACATCAATTGAAAGAACTTCAAAAGTAGAATGATCCCAGAAAATGTAGCTATTTCTATTTGTGGATAATTCTTAGCTCATTTGGGAATGTGATCAAGGTATTAGCCCTCTCATCCACAAAGGATATTTTCAGGATTTTCTGTGGCTAGGATAAAATGAGAGAAAAAGGACTTTGTTACCATCACATGGGATGTCTTTTGTGCTCAGGTTGCTTACAGGATCCTGTCTTGATCTTAAGAGTCTGGATACTTTTTTGATCCAGTTTTGCTCCTTTTAATCCATTTTCCAACAGGAATTGTAAATGCCTGTTATATATAAATTAGGTCCTCCTTAATATTTAATGTGAGCATAGTAGGTATTCAATATAGCCATAAATGACAGTAGTTCTCTTATCCTTTGGAATGCCTAAAACATGGATATTTTTGTATCTAATCTAGCTTTCTGTTTCAACTCAACGGTCAGTTGCTAAGCTTTCCTTGGCCAGTTTTTTAGATAATAGTTTTGTTTTACTTTTTTCTCTGGTCTCCACCCACCCAGAGTTTTGACAAAATGGCTCTCTTGGGTTTTCTAGCTAAAATTTCCTTTATTCATTTCCTATAGTTGAATACTTATGCCATCATAATTTTAAGCATTCCATGGGCATAATTGCCAGCTACTACAGAGGAGTTCAGAATCAGTGGTTCTGCATCACAAGGGGGTATCACAAAGTTGGTACCTTTTTAGCAAAGGACTGAACAAACAGATACTTTTATTTTTTTAGCTTTATTCCCACCCCCGCTGACACACTGATGTTGATGTCAAAAGGAAAGATTGTTACCAGCAAATAACTATGTGGGGCAACTGGGTATTTAGAGCAAAGCTCTAGGATTTCACAAAAACATTCTCTTGGATCAGCATCCAAGCTCCCACTTCAGTTCATGTGTTGAACTTTCATTCATTTCCTGGGGTTTACTCCTCCTCCTCCTCCTCCTTCTCCTTCTCCCCAGTCATTGCCTGTGAACTCACTCACATTGGGCCCTAATTCAGCAAGGTACTTCAGCGTATTACTTCACTGGGACTACATACGCTTAATATTATGTATGTGCTTAAGTATCCCTTGTCCTTGCCTTCACTCTGAAACTCTCCCTTCTTTCTAACTCCTTTCCCGGCGTGTATAAAAATACTTTTGGTTTCTCCCATCCTTAAAGTACCTATCCATGACCTTTCCTGTTTCTTCAACTATTAGTCTATTTCCTTCTTTTTATCTTTTAACTCATTTAGCTGGATGCTTATTACTATTGCCTTTCCTTCTTCTCTTCTAACAGTCCTTGTTTCCACCCTTTGTGCTTCACTGAATCTAGTTTCCACCCTTTGTGCTTCACTGAATCATCTCTGACCAAAATCTCTATTGACTTCATTAGGCTTTGGGACCTTTACACCATCTTCACCCTTCTTGACTTTCCCCTGCCTTTGGCACTGTTGAGCCTTCCTTCCCCCTTGTAATGAAGACCTGCTCCTTTCTCCTGCACAATATCTCTAAATTTCAACCTTTCCTCTCCATCCTAACCATTACATCACTGGTTTATGCCTTTGTCATCTCCTGCTTGACTACTGACAGCCTCCTTTTCTGGGGTCTTTTGGGTACTAGCTTTGCTCCTTCCAGTATATCCAAAAGGTTGCTGCCACAATCATGTGTTTTGCTTCTCCCTTTGAATCACTTCCATGGCTCCCCATTGTGCTGCGCATCAAATTCAGACTTCTTGTCCTTACTCTCTAGGTCCTACATCTTGCACACCAAACCCCACAGACTTGGTTTCCTTGAAGGTTGCTTCTGTCCTCTGTGTTCTATCAGTGATGCCAGCATCAATACTCTCCATGTCCTCCTCTTACAAATGTCTTTGTGCTTTCTTCCACATTGCCCATTCAACTTGAATGGTCCTTGCCTCATTCAAAGCACTCCTGACTACCCCATGCTGCAGCAGCATCTACAAAGTATACTAAGTGTTCCCAGTGTAATAAAAGTGGGTTGAATTGCCAAGATATAGGTATACCCCTCCACATCCTGGTATCCTCACTTTTCACTTGTTTCCATCACTTACATTGTAAGTTGTTCGAGTTAGGAGACTGACTTCTATATGGTTTGTTCGAGGCATGTAGCACACCTGTGGATTCTAGAAAATAATAAAATATCATATTTTAAGAATAATAAATGAGTCTAATATTTCCCTTTTAAAATGTACCCAGTGATTTTTTTTCTAATTGTTAGAATACCTTCCTGAGGCAGGAGTAAATGTTACTATTAATGTTTAAAATCAGCCTTGTGTAAGGCTGTCTAAAGACATGAATGAGTCATGTGAAAGCCACTCCTATCATGGAGAAAACATCTTGCGTTATAACTGTTTTATCATAAGAGCAACCCACAACAGGAGCAGAAAGTAGGGCATCATAGCTTAAAGGGAACTTCTGCCCTTAAAGGAGAAGGGGGGAGAAGGACTTCTTCAGGCCAAATTGTGCCAACGTCCTTTAGAGCGGTAACTCCGCCCTCGCTCCCCCAGGATTCAGAACCCAAGTTCCAGCCCAAGCTGCACCATCTACACAGCTATTTTTAGTGTGTTAGAATGAGGCCTGCCCTTGTTGATGGGTGACTGACCAACACTAGCCCTTCAGTCCATAATCCCCACCTCAACAGCATAGGCACATTTCATCATATTGCGAATGAAGAAATCAATGCACCTACCTCAAGGAAGTTTTCTACTTACATTTGTTGTGGTTTACTCCTTGTCTGGCCTGTACTTAAGTATTATACTGGATTGAGTACTATGGTTTTGGGGCCAAAATTTGGGTGTTTACTTTTTACATGTGTCTGATTTAAATGTGTAAGTCTGGGTTGCGCACATGCATATCACAATAGAACTTTCTACCATAAGGGTAAAACTCATCTGCTCAAGTTTCTCTGGGGCTGGTCTAAGACGGCATTAACAACTCCTGCAGGAACTAAGAACCATTACAAACCCCACCTCCTTCTGCTCCAAGTGCAAGGCGCACTTCTTCAACCTGCCTTCTCTAATATAAACACAGAGCAACATGTGTATGTATAAAATCACCCTACCAAAACAAAAAACTCCATTGGACACACAATTCTCCCCTTGGAGAGACGATCGGAGAGTAAGAGTGAGAATAAACCACATGTGACAGATGATAGTCACATTGCTTAATGCATTACTGGAAAGTGGTCAGATACTATGGTGATGAAGGTGTATAAGAACCTGAACAGAATAGAATAGAACCCCCTAAGGTTGCTTACACACTTTGTGGACTTGTGTCTTCAAAGAAGGTGAATGCAAAAGTGCATGCTCACATATCATGGAAAATTTGAGCTTTCATCAAAATAAAAAAGCCTCCTGTCTGTGCACCTTTTATTTCCTACCAGATTACCCAGCCAAGAACCATAGGGAATACATTAAATATCAGTTAAATAATTGGTGGTCTTGGGCTTGATCAGTACTATGTAAACTGTACAGGAGTGCACAATGTGCTCCCTGAAGCACAACAGAATGTGTGGTTTTGGCTTAGTAAACTAGAGGGAAGACTTTCATTGTGCACTTTAGGGAACAAAGGGAATTGTTATAACCTGTTGTTGCCATCACCTGTTACTGTGTCAGTCTATTTCCTACTCTCCCAAATGTACAGATTTCTTGTTGGAGAGGGAGCCAGTTGGCTAGGGCTTTTTTGAAACTGGTCTGTGGCTTAACAAGTATCATTTTAGCAAAATTGCAAGCCTGCCTGTTTTCTTTGGGTATTTCTGAATTTATGACCATGTAGATACAGGCCAGACAAATCTTGCCTGTACAGGGATTATGTCTCAATGCTTTTAGAAATGTTGTTTCAGTATCTCTGTAACTCTGAAGAGTGCTCATGTCCTTTGGGGCAGTGCTTCTCAACCAGGGGTACTCATACTCTTTGGGGTATGCAGAGGTCTTCCAGGAGGTACTTAACTCATCTAGATATTTGCCTAGTTTTAAAACAGGCTACATAAAAGGCACCAACAAAGTCAGTACAAATTAAACTTTCATACAGATGATGACTTGTTTATACTGCTCTATATACTATACACTGAAATGTAAGTACAATATTTATATTCCAATTGATTTTTTTACAATATGGTAAAAATGAGAAGGCAAGCAACTTTTCAGTAATAGTGTGCTTTGACACTTTTGTATTTTTATGTCTGATGTTGTAAGCAAGTAGTTTTTAAGTGAGATGAAACTTGGGGATACACAAGACAAATCAGACTCCTGAAAGGGGTACAGTAGTCTGGAAAGGTTGAGACCCACTGCTTTGGGGTGTCTACATTAAGGACTAGTGTGTAATTTTTAAGGAGTGGTGCATAGCCCCAGGAACAGACCAGAGAACAAGTTCTAACACAGAATGACAGTTCTCTCTTTGCTTCCCTCTTGCTCTGTTGGGGGGACTGAGGAGTAAATTACTTCACCCTTTTGTGGAAGCCTGTGTACAGCTCCCTTGGCACCTAACCAGCTACTTTGGTTGGCAAATAGGGTAGCAGAGCCAGGGGTTCCTCCCACTCTCCACTCCTTTCCCCGCTTCCCACCTGTAGAGGGAGTGTTCTGAACAAATAACCCCTATTGCCCACCCAGGGCCAAAACTGGAATCTGAGCAAGGCCAAAGAGAGGGAGTAAGGCGTCTTTTCTCTCCTTTACTATCCTGCATGGCCAAATGAGGGCTGAAACAATCTAGCTCCGAGTCTAAGACGAACCTCAAAGGCTCCAGTTGCATGAAATAACAGGTAGCTTTACATTTCCTTATGAGGGTTCAGTGAAGACACACAGCAATAACATTTGTGACAGAACTGTGTTGGCTAATCCACACTTAGGACCAGACCTCTGCTGCAATAAGCCAGTGCAGCTACACAGATACTTGGAAGACACTTGGGGTGGATGCAAGATGTGCCAACATTACAAACTGAAGTCATTCCAATCAGTAATGGGTGTTGCCACACCCTTCTGTCTAGTGTACATAAGGCCTCAATAAGACTTGCTATATTATGGAAACTTTCCAGGCTAATGACACTATTTGAGGCCAGGAAGGAGCAGGTTTACATTGCAAAGTATGGGGAATTCTGGAGACTTGTAAACTTGTTGTAAAGGCAAGTTCTATCATTTATTTGATTTTGTTGGGGTTAATATAAGAGTAGTGTAATATTTACAGGTATAGGTTCTGTTAGTATGTATCTAATTTGTATGCTTTGAAATGCTGAGTTGCTCTTCCTGTATCTCAAGCTGTCAAGAAAGTGCTTTCCAGCTTCACTGTTATTTATTTCTATTATATGTAAGAGACTTTTAAATATAGTGATTCACTCTTTGCATCTAGACATAGTCGTGTATGTTATGTTACGTTTTCCCCTTTAATGGAAAGAAGAAAAGAATTTTCACAACTGAAAAAGCATTTTGCAGAGAGAGGTGTACATGCCACAATTTTATTTTCCAGCAAAGCTAATATTAATCACTGACAACAAAGCTTATTGAGATTATCTAAAATATTATTGGAAGAGATCAGAACTGAAAACCTCATGACAGTTACTATCAGCAAGGAATCAGATGATGGACAATGGATAATGTGAGACTAAGACAGAATGATATTTGAAAGCACCCAAATGACACATAGATTGACTCAGTTTCAAACTCCAGACTTAATATGAACATTTGAATTTGGTCCACAACTTGTTTTCATGCTGAAATGACTGTTTATGATCCCCTTCCTTTTGTCCTTTATTGCATGCTACTGGTGTGCTATGTATCAATATTAAAAGTTTTTTTGATAGTACTATTTCACTCATAATAAAGCATGGATATTATTATTTATTTGTATAATGATAAATCAGGGTCTATTGTTCTGTACAGATAAATGGATATCCTCTTCACACCACTCAAGTTAAAATATATAAAGATTGAAGGGCGATAAAAAGTTGTAGAAATTGTGTTGACAGGTGAGATTTTATGCACATATGGCGGGCATGTCCAGTCATTAGAAAATGTTGAGATGCAATCCATAATCAGATATGGCAAATTGGTAGATATTTATTATTGAATGATCCTTTGGTAATTCTCCTGGGTCTTCCTAGAGGAAACGGTAACACAAAAGGAAACGAATTAATCTTTCATCTGCTAGTAGCTGCTCAGTTACGGATAGCCTCTCCCTGGAAAATGAAAAATAATCCAACTCCAGAGAATGATTCAAAAAAAATATGGGAGGTGGTTGTTATGGAAAAATTCACACACCAATTATGTACCCACCAAAATAGACAAAGAACAAATGCATATTTAGCTATTTCATTACCTTTTATTAATACTCAGAGGAAGCACATTCACCTGCAAAAAAAACCCCACACACCTGTCCAGTTTTTTAAATATTAACTTTTGATAGACATGCCTTGTCTGTTAAATGTTTAATCAGAGATTTCACTCAATGTAATAAAATCACTAGAAGCAACATGTCATAGGTGTTGTAATGATGCTTACTCTGTAATATGGTAACACCCTAATAGAGAGATCTGATCAGAGGTGAAAGTAAGCCAGTTCGGTACGGCATACCGGCAAGAGCCAGTACGCCATGCCGGACCGGACTGGCTTCCCCAGGCTGGCGCTTTAAAGGGCCTTGGGGCTCCAACCAGGGGCTCCGGCAGCAGGGCTCGGGGGCACTTTAAAGGGCCCAGGGCTCCCTGCAGCAGCCGGAACCCCTGGCCCTTTAAAGTGCCGCCGGAGCCCCTGGGGTAGCGGCGGCAGGGCTCCAGCAGTGATTTAAAAGCCCAAAGCTCCGCTGTGGTAGTGGTGGCTGGGGCCCTTTAAATTGCCCCTGAGCCCCGGGTCTCCCAGGCGGCTCTGCAGCTGGGAGCTCTCGGGGTTATTTAAAGGCCCCGCAGCTGGAGTCCTGTGGCCTTTAAATCATGATTTAAAGGGCCCGGCCCCGCCTTTTCTGGTCGAGGCTACGCCCCCCCCTGCTCAGGACTCTGGATACTGGTAAGTCCTTTAAGTTACTTTCACCCCTGGATCTGATGACTATTACTGTAGAATGTCACTTTAAACACATCAGTGTTAAAACGATTATTGTTTTATTTCTGATATTTACATGGCAGAAATCTGTAAACCTGTTAGTACTTCCTAAAATAAATGAATAAGTTGTTAAAAACAAAAATGGGTCCCTGTGGCAAATTGCCGGCGCTACTATGATGGTCTCACACTTTCTCTTCTTGGGTGGGGGTTCAGGGCACCGTTTCTTGCCCCTGAACTGGGGTATTAACTGCCCCACTAGTGTCCTAGAGGAGGGGAGTGGAGAGGGAGGGACCTGGGCCCGCCCTGTACTTCAGGTCCCAGCCCCGGGATAGCGGTAAGCCACTAGAAGTAGCAGTTCCTTCCCCTCGGCTACTTTCCTCTCCTGCCCGTCAGCTTGTGGGGCTTCCTATCCTCCCTCTGCACAAACCAGGTGTCCCTTTACCTAGGGTCTTGGTCTTCTTAGCCCACCACAGCGCTTCTCCAAACTCTCTTCTGCTTCCCTCCAAACTGCTCTCTGCTCTAACACCAATCTACTCTGCTTCAACTTCTCCTCTTGTCTGATTGAAGCAGGGGGGTTTTATCATGTGACTGGCTTCAGGTTCTTTAATTGGCTTCAGGTGCTTTAATTAATTTTTAGCAAACTTTCTTCCCTGTACAGGGAATAAGGCTCCCTTCTAACACTTTCCTCCTGCCCTCTGGCCATGCTGTACCACAGTACCCAAACCAAAAAGTAGACAGCTCAAAGCACAGGACACTTTTCTCCTTAATAAAGTTGGGGGATAGACACTACAGTATATAATTGTTTACTTTGCCCGGTAAATGTTTATCTGAACATATGATCATGGCAGAGGTGGGCTTTAAGGAGGTGGGACTTGAAGGAGAATAATGTGGTGGCTTTATAGATTTCCACAGGGAGATTTTTGCCATGTTTAGGAAGCAATATGGGAGAAAGTGCAAAGAGCCTAGATATTGTTAGTTTTATACTGCTGCCCATCACCATAGTATCTGAGCACAATGGTGGTGCTAGGTGTACATAGACTATACAGTTGCTTTGGGCCCCAAACAGCTCAAGTGGGCCTTATTTAGTATTACTCCCGAAAATACTGTTCATTTTATTTAACATGGACTTTTAAACAAATGTATTAGTTTGTATTGTTTTGGTGTATAAATATAATTAGTATTTTTAGGACCGGGTAAGGGGCCCTGCAAAATATTCGTGCGTAGGGGTCCCAGTGGATTAGCACCACTTCTGTCTAAGCACAGAGCAATAGGCACTCAAAGTTGGTATATTTAAATAACAAGAAAAATTGTTAAGTGGGCATAAACCTGATCCTGTTTCTCCTTCTTGTTGTTTGTTATAGAACACAGAGCACCTACTTACCAATTATTTGCAAAATAACAATATTTAGTTAGTTATGTGTAGCCACAAACTGAAGAAAACAAGAAGATTAAACATCTCTTTTTAATTGTATTTGAGTAAGCATCAATCACAAAGTCTTTTCTTGCATAAAGTATGTGCTTTTGTGATCTACTGCCCTTTTCCCTTTGTTTCCCACACCTTCAGCCAAGTCCAAAAATATGAAACGCATTAAAGGGGTAAGAGGCTGATTTCAAAAAAATATTTTTAAGAAAGAGGAGGATTTTGAATGTTTTGTTGTGATATATTGATATAATAATCTGCATATTATTGATATAATAATCTGCAATAAACTGGGGCCGGTTGGGAGGAGCACAACTCTGGCTCCTAGAATATACACAAGTTTCAGTTTGGCTTTATAGTGTTGTGCAGTAACCAAAAGAATGTATACTATAGCTGCGATAACCACATAATGTAATGTCACCTGTAAAATACAGATAAGAAACTCCCCCTGTGTCTATATCATGAGCATTTGCACTTTGCACTGTGTAGTTCCAGTCGAATGGGTCTTAGTAAACCAGTAGGTTTTTTTCCCCCCATTTTTTAATAATGTCTTGCTTTGCCAAATCTTATTTTTGTCCTTATTGTTCTTTCCATGTTGTTTTTAAATCAAATCTTTGTGAATCAAATCTTGAGGTTGGTAATAATTAAATGGGCTGAGGGTGCTGGCTCTGGGGTGGGGCCGGGGATGAGGGTTTGAGGGGCAGGACAGGGCTCCAGGCTGCGGGGTGGGGTTGAGGGGTTCAGAGTGCAGGAGGGGGGCTGTGGGTTGAGGCAAGGGATTGGGGTGCAAGAGGGTGTGAGGGCTCTTGGATGGGGCTGGGGATGAGGGGGTAAGGGTATGAGAGGGAACTCTGGGCTGGGGTAGGGGGTTCAGGTGCAGAGGGGTTGAAGCTCTGGGGTGCGGGGGGGCTGTGGGTTGGGGCTCGGGGTTGGGGTATGGGTTTATCTCAGGCAGGTCCCAGTCAGCAGTGCAGCAGGGCTAAGGCAGGCTACCTGCTTGTCCTGGGGCACCGTGCTCTGCCCTGGAAGCGGCCAGCAGGTCAGCCTCCTAGGCTGGGGGTGGGGGGTGCAGGAGGCTCTATGGCACGCGGTGGTCTCGCCCACAGGCACCGCTCCCACCCCCAGCTCCCATTCGTTGGCAAAGAGCAGAGCTGGTGCTCAGGGCAGGGGCAGCGCGCAGAGCCCCGTGGCCCCCCTGCCTAGGAGCCAGACCTGCTGGCCACTTCTGGGGTACAGCACAGTTCCCTAGCCCAGGACAGGTAGGGACTAGCCTGCCTTGGCTCCGCAGCACCCCTGACTGAACTTTCAAAAACCTGCTTGGCGGTGCTGACCAGAGTCCCCAGGGTTCCTTTTCGACCTGGTGTTCCGGTCGAAAACCAGTCACCTGGTCACCCTAGATTGAAGTTAAGGGAGAATTTTTTTTATTGCTTATCAAGATGCCTTTGGGACATTTTAAGAAAATGTTACACTGGACTTGAACATTATACTAAAAATAAGAGTGATATTTCTTTAATTAAAACAGTATGGATATTGCTTAATGAATGCTTTCTTATCTGAGTGCGTAGGCATTAAGGATTCAGGTTGTTGCATTTTATTAACTTGTGGGGATAGTTAAAGAGCTGGTTAAAACAGTGAGTCCATATCAGGCTGCTATAAAATACTTATGCAGACATCTCATTGCTCTTATAAATCTGACGAGTTAAAAAATAAATACCAAGGCTTGTTTTGTGCCATTCTGAGCAATATTTCCATATAATTCTCTGCATTCAACCAGTTGCTGAAATAAGTGAAGCGCTGGTTCAAGCAAAGTGTTATTTGCAGGCCATTTTTCGTTCCAAACTTTTTATCCAGCCAAATATTTTTAATGTTTCTGTCATCTTGAATGCAGACAGAGGTTATATATCACTTTGTGTAGATAGACTCATGTTGAATCAATCCGAATACTGCATTATCATTCTTTCAATCTATCAGGTTCAAACACTCATTACATTACATTTCAGAGTTATAAATGTATAAGCTATACTTCAGAAATTCAATATTTACTAATAACTTCTTTTCAAATATTCTTCAATATCTAATGATTTAGAATGTAAACTATCTTAAATGTGTTTAATGGAGTCTACAATAGTTCCGCAGCCTAAAACTCTTAACTAAGTAGAGTCAGGGTTCTGCTTTTCAGCTTATCAGAAAATATCATGCAATATTTTTTCTCCACTTAGTGCTAAGTGTTTTTATTTCCTGTGAAAGACATTTTCCAACTACATTGCATGAGCATGCTTCTAACACTCAATTTTGCACCAGTCCGTGTATTTCACATCTATAATGACAGGTTTCAGAGTAGCAGCCGTGTTAGTCTGTATTCGCAAACAGAAAAGGAGGACTTGTGGCACCTTAGAGACTAACCAATTTATTTGAGCATAAGCTTTCGTGAGCTACAGCTCACTTCATGCTCAAATAAATTGGTTAGTCTCTAAGGTGCCACAAGTCCTCCTTTTCTTTTCACATCTATAATGTATACAGAACTTGGGGAAAAAAAGGCAGGTTGGCCTGGATACATTCCAAAACAGTTAGAAATTGAACTGTTTCAGAATTCAAAATGAGCCACAATTCTGCAGACATTGAAGCACATGCTTAACTTTAAGCATGTGAGTAGTCCCATTGAAATCAACACATATACTTAAGTGTTTACAGGATTGGGGCATAAATCCAGATAAAAGACTGTATTGTTTTTGCTTTTCTTGGTGCAAAAATAAGTAGGCTTTATTCATCCACATAACTAACCCATATGTCTAAGTAAGTATACAAGAATTATAGGGCCAAATCATGCCTTGACTAACAGTAGGATGATCGGTTGCTTATGCTCAAATAAATTGGTTAGTCTCTAAGTTGCCACAAGTACTCCTTTTTCTTTTTAGTAGAATGACCAAAGTTGCAAGCCAAGGCAGAATGTGCCCTCCTATATATGAGTCTCAAGAGTATACAAGATTCCTCAAAATAGTTAACAAATTTGTTCCTTCTTATGCCTTCCACAATACTGGAGCCTTTGTATACATTTTGGCTTTTAGTCGTGTTTTTGTTTCATTTAATAATTTATTTTTTCTGAAGATTCTCAACTTATTCAAAATAAATCTGTTTTGACCATAACTTGCAACATAAATTAAAGTTGCTATGTTTTAAGGTCTGCAACATTTTCCTTTTGTCTTGTACCATGTGTGTATGAATAACTAACCTGCATACATTTGCGGGGGGAAATAGTCACTTTCTGCCAGCATTGTGGTTTAGCAAGCTGGAATGGCACTTTATAGGTTCTGCTGAATGTGTTGCGGGTTCTGTTTGTTTGTTTTTTTAATTCGTAAGTAGGTCCCTCCTAAACTCTATTGGAGGCTTTGGCTGCTTGAGACCCAGATTGTAATCACAGTAATTAGCACTGAATTTTCAAATCTTGATATTGACCTTGCCAATGTGTACACAGCTGGATCAATGGCAGGAATTGAAAGAGCTCTGTAACGTGTTATGGGGACTAGCTTTGATTAAACAGAGAAGTACAGTGTAGAAAAGAGAGGGAAAGTATAAATATATATACTCGTAGGTGTAAAAATATTGTTAACAGAATTTTTAAAGAGAAGTATCAGAAAACTGACCAGAGTAGAGAATTTAAATCCTTTTTTCACAATGAACTAATTGGGGGTTTTTTTGATAGCAGATACACAAAGGAAATACCTCCTCAAAACTCACTACTTCTGCTGAGTCAACAAACATGAACCATTTTCAGGGGAAATGCAACCATTTATATCTCTGCATTTATTATAGATCAACATTCTATAAAGATAGAACTTTATAGTGGATCTTTCCGTGCATTCTGTGATTGTTCTGCCTTCTAAGATTCCAGGGTTCTTGGGGTAGGAAGTCATGTTGTTGTCTTTGTGTTGTAGGGCTTTAAGCACAATGTTGGTGTACAATAAATAACAACAATAGAATATATTCAAAATAATTCTTCTTTTATTGCTAAAAGTTTTTATATATTATTTTTTGAGGTAACTTGCATATAATCCTTTGATTGGTGGCTGTTGTCTTTAACTTTAAATAACAAAAAACATTTTTAATTAAAAATGTTGTACCCTGTCACAAACTACTGAGATCAAACTGTATTATATCATGCAGCAATTTCTTCCAAGAAAATACTCTCTAATGTTTCCTTATAATGGTATACGTAAAATTACATGTAGAGTGACATTAATAAAATATGGAGAGAGGCAGACATATTGTATAAACAAACACTTTTAAAAGTTTAATTTTATATTGTATATGATGAGAAATGAAGCTCAAATATTCCAGTCAAGTAAGTAAATGATTATTCTAATTGCACCTTCCATTATTTAATACGTCTCCGTGTGAATGTCAGGCTGTGACAGACAAATGCAGAGCTTTTGCATTGCAGTTCAGTGATTCTGGTTTCATTAAGCAGCAGTTAGCATCCCAAGGAGCCTAAAACTTCAGTAATGCTAAAGGTGAAAGGAATGAACAGTTCGACTCAGTGATATTTTATTGGCATGGCAAGTTATTCAAAGATTGGCATAGTTATAAAGAGAGCGAATGCTCAGGTATACATCAGAAGTGTGATTTTTTTTTTTAATTACCAGTAATTTATTTAGCAGTTTTAAACTGATAAGGGGGGGAAACTGGTCTTCAGTCCAAACTACTGAAGTATGGTGGAGCCCTGAATGTTCATGAACAACAGGGTCAATGTAGTTGAAAGAACATGATGGGGTAAATAAAAGGTCATTTTTTAGGTTTGGGGCTGGTGGGAGGAGTAGGTTTGGTTAACTATTTAACCTATGATACCCTTTTATCATTTTATGGTTCAGGGGTCTATTATTTTAAGCCTTTGTCAGTCAGCTTCTGGTTTGTGCTCAATCTTTTTTTTTCTTTCTCGGTAAGGTTCTGTTTTCTGTTTTACGTGATTTATGTTGGATTTATTGTGAGATAGAAAAAAGTTATAAGTAGCAACTAAAATCAAAATTCTGCACTAAAGTGACTTGCACTTAGCATTTGATTTTTATTAATTGTCCAATTTAAACACTAACCTGCCTTGTTTTCACACATTTCTACATGACAACTTTTTTTAACAGCAAGATTTTCCTTTCCTATTTTATTTACCTCTCTGGTTTTTTATATATACTGTGGTGTGCACTATCAGTTCTAGCAACTGCTTGCAGAAGGTTACTTGAAAGTCCCCTTTTCATTTCTCCTCATTACAGTTTTTTCAATGGGTAACTGCTCTACAGGGTGACTCCGTCCAAACCGTTTTTTTGAGATCCAGAGGTGCTTGCTATGAGGGTTAAATTTCTAAATTCACTAGGTAGCTGGGAGCTGGTTTTTCAGCCCACGGTGGTGTCCCCATCACTGTGCACACATCTCCTGTATAGGTTTCAGAGTAGCAGCCGTGTTAGTCTCTATCCCCAAAAAGAAAAGGAGTACTTGTGGCACCTGAGAGACTAACAAATTTATTTGAATATAAGCTTTCATGAGCTAAAGCTCAATTCAAAGTGAGCTGTAGCTCACGAAAGCTTATGCTCAAATAAATTTGTTAGTCTCTAAGGTGCCACAAGTACTCCTTTTATTTTTATCTCGTGTATAGTTATTGGTTTGGTAGAAATGTTTAACGTTTATAGTTTAAACATCTTAAAGCTTAAGGATCAGCTGGGTCTGATTCTGATCTTGCTTACCATGGTTTTACAACTGTATAACTCCAACTACTTAAGTGGAATTAATTTTAATTTACATCAGGCCTATTGATGTGTTAGAATCAAATCATGTATGTTTCAAAATATTTTTTTTCTTATAAGGAAAGATTACTTTTCCAAAGTTTTGAAACTGCAAAATCTAGTCTCTCTTAATTTTTCATAGCAAGTAGCTATTGGCTTACATTTTGAGGGAGGAAAAAGTGTATTCTTTATTTAAAAAAAAAACAGCAAGGAAATGCCCTTATCTGTTTAAGAACAAAGGAAGAAATCAAAATGTAAAGCTGTGTGTTTCATATGTTGATAGCCCTTAGTTTTGATTTAAGCATAATTGGATCTCTATTAGTGGCATTTGTTAAGTAAAATACCTTAGGAAAGTTCTGAATGTATTTGGAAGTAAATATCACACATGTTGCCTTTTTAACTTAATAACTTTTTAAAAAAACTTACTCTGAATTTCCTTACATTAGGACAAATGTGGATTTTCAGAGGTCCTATATTCTGATTTTATAGCTTGTAAAGTGATCTTCTGTTTCCCATTAAAGAGAGCTTTTTTTTTTCTTTTGCATGTTCACTTTTAACAATTGCAGGAAATTTGTTTTTCTTTAAAACTTTACTCCTTTTCTTTCTCCTTTCCTTTTCTCTCTTCTTGATATTTTTATTTTCCTTTTATATGGAGAGTTGTAGATTTTGTCACTTCAAACGTTAACTGTTCCTCTTTTCTTTTGCTTTACAATACACACTAGGAGAGATTTATTTTTTGCATATTCCTCCCCTTCCTCTGTGAGATATTGTAGTGGACCAAATTTAAAACACTACAGTATTTAGAATCCCTGCAGTGCTATTTTAAGTATTTGGACCTGGAAAGTGCCCCAAGCAATAACTACCTGAATTGCTTTTAATTACACAATATAGCTGCATCATTTTACTTCAGATTCTTTTTGATTGATGCTGTAAGGCAATTGTAACCATGGATGATGGGATTAAGTGCCTCTTGAAGTGACTTTAGCTTCTTGTGGGAACAAAGGGAAAGAAGAGAACACTTAGCCCCTTTTTGAGCAAGCAACCTTTTTTCACTTGCTATATAAAGAAATACAATTAACAAACATTATCCCCAGAGGTAAATTGAAATGTACATGCAGACAAGAACGGCTCTTGACTGCAATTAGACATATATGATCTGAGGTATTCTGGCCATTCATTAGTGCTAATTGTTTGAGAAACAAGCCTGCAGAACAAATGATTAAAATGTTAGTACCATAACTGGGATTATTAGCATGTGTGATAAAATTCATGCTCTGCAGCTGTACCAATAAAACTCTTTGAAAAGTAGTTTTGATTAGACAAATACTTAGCTTGGCTCAGTTGTGAGCTGTTAGTGTTTGCACAAGGCACAACCGGTGTTTATAACAAACAATTTATATCTTCTTTTCCTAATTAGAAGGAATTACTATGCAAATTGCGGTGTTTTGTAATTTCATATCACTTTCCTTTGTTTGTGCCTTTGGTAGATTATTTGCCAGCTAGTTCCTGTTAATTAAACAAAGCAAAAATAGTAATAGAATATTTATTTGTGGGGAAGGGGTTCACATTTATTTTTATTCTGTATTTTTTTAAAAACAGAAAGGGGGAAAATGTAAGTGTTTGCTTCTTAGACTGCCTAGATTATACCAGGTTTTTTTATCATGGGTCTCAGAACCTCTCTTAATTTGACCATCATGAATATATAGGATTGCATATAGCCAATAGAAAAGGAGTACTTTTTGCGAATACAGACTAACACGGCTGTTACTCTGAAACCTGTCATATAGCCAATGATCATGTGTCTAGGGGTTCAGAAACATGCATTGAGATTGCTGAATGTGACTCCTTTTTTGTGAATTATCTCATCCAGACCTGTAGATATGCTCTTCCGAAACAGTATCCCAAACTTAGACCATCATTGGTGCCCCGTCTTACAGAACTAGAGGTTTGCCATTTCAATCTGTCATTTGTTAGACACGTTATAGCATAGCAGCCCTTCTGGAATTACTTTGGTCTAGAATAATAAACATGGGAAAGAACTGGAAACAGAGTACAGCCATGATCCTAAAAAGACTTATGCACATGCTTAACTTTATGTACTGTGAGTAGTGCCGTTGACTTTAATGAGACTACACACCATGCATAAAGTTAACTATGTACGGAAGCTTGTGTGTGATCAGCACCTGGAAACATACTACAGTATGTTTCCGGGAGATTTTATATCCTCTTTTAAACTCACTAATTTCAGTAGAAAGAAAAGGAGTACTAGTGGCACCTTAGAGACTAACAAATGTATTTGAGCATAAGCTTTTGTGAGCTACAGATGCCACAAGTACTCCTTTTCTTTTTGCGAATTCAGACTAACACGGCTGCTACTCTGAAACTAATTTCAGTGACGTTATACAGTGCAGCATCTTTCAATAAACAGAAAAGATTTGTTTCCCTTGTTCAGAAGAATGAAATATTTTTGTTGAGGTGAAATTATGTAGAGTGAATATGGGTGCTTTTCACTTGGCCATTTTTTTTTATTTAATATTTGGAAAAGAGATATGTATAGTGCTACAAATCTTAAGAAAACCTAGATACAATTCCAAGACCTCATTGAATACCAACATGCTGCAAAACTATACGATATGAATGAATACAGCATGCAGCAAAACAATTAAATGGCTAATACCTAATATTCTATTACTCATTTTTATATACTTAAAAGAAATAGCAGTTCGTTAGCCAACCTCCTCTTGGAGTATGTTCATTTGTTTGGTTTAAGCTCAGTCACACATAGTTTTACATAATTAAGAAAATATCTACCCATTCAAAGAGACACATGTGAAGCAATTTTCTTGGTGCTAACAATAGGACTCAGATTTTATTATGATAAATATTATTATTATTCACAGTTAAAGAGATTTATGTTAATTCAAAACACCAACAAAAATGGAGATAAGTGAGACTATGTTAATAGAACACCAAAATGTTAATATATGTAATGTTCTGGGTCTAACTCTTGCCATTGTCTCTTTTAAAGAAATCCATAGGTAGATCCCCTAATGAAGGGTGTCCTGTTATTCCTCAAAATTTCACCATCTTTTTAGGTAGCATAAAATGAATCTGTGATTACGCAGAAGAGGAATTTACTGGAGAGGAAAAATCCCAAACCTATGCACTGTACATCAGAAAGAATAGTGTGAAAATGCTTATTGTAGTCATGCCTAAATATATTTGTAACAAGCTCTTATTTTACATTTTGGCCATGTTATCTTTTTAAAAGAAAATAGGAAAAAGAATCTGTAATTATGCTTGTCAAGTGAGACCATTTTCCTGCAACAGCTTTTAAAAGAAAAAATGGATGATTTTGTTTTAGATTTACTAAGCCTAAACAACTTGACAAATTGACCGTATATCTGTAATAGTAAGAGTTCTAAGAAACACATACAGAGCCAATGGGGTTCCAAGGTTGAGGAGTTTAAGGGAAATTTCCAGTGGTCCCTGGTTAATATTATTCTTAGTCTTAAACCTATGAGCTGATGATATTTTAATGGATCAACTTCACTGCTTCTTTAGATTCAGATATTCCTTTAGTGGAGTCACACTGCTGAACTGTCTAAATGAAAGTTTACACTCGTAAGTGGTGACAGCTGACTCATGATTTCTAAATCTGGACTGAAGGTCATGACAGTTTTTCCTTTCAGAAGCTATATCATTGTGTGTTGGATTCAGAGAATCAATGCTGAATAACAGACAGTGTCTGCAGATGTAAAGGGAAGCTGGTTGGTCCTGTAGCTTTCAGTTTAATTACAGCTAGCAAGAAGTCTTATGTAACATGTTTTACAGGTGATACATCTCATCTTGGCGTGCTCTGGGATTATGGTTTTATTCACATCTATCAAATTACTCTAGGTTAGACAATTAGTAATAGACAGTCATCAAGGATGCTTCAGAGGCTACTTGTCTGTACTATTAGAGTTAGCTATTAAGAAACCGAGTTCTGGTAATAGATCACCTTAAGTGATCACTCTCGTTACAGTGTGTATGGTAACACCCATTGTTTCATGTTCTATGTATATAAATCTCCCCACTGTATTTTCCACTGAATGCATCTGATGAAGTGAGCTGTAGCGCACAAAAGCTTAAACTCAAATAAATTTGATAGTCTCTAAGGTGCCACAAGTCCTCCTTTTCTTTTTGTGAATACAGACTAATACGGCTGCTACTCTGAAACTTGACTTCTTTGTGTCTTTGAGAGCTACAGGTGGAAGCCATCAGAGAAAGAGAATAGAAACTAATTGCTTTGTTTCCTCATATATGTTTAGTGAAGGACTGCAGACTTCTTCACTGACCTCTGTGTCACACTGAAAAAGACTCTCTCCAATCTTCATTTAAAAGAAACGTCTCCTCCTCCTCCCCCCTCCCGAATATAGTGCACAAAAGTGGAATTAAATTAAATTAACTACCCCCAGCCACGCTAGTTGTCACAATTTCCATTATCATTAGCACTTCACCATAAGACAAGGAACATTAGCCGTTAAACAAAAAAATTGGCAGAGGGGTATGAATCTCAGTAGTACGTCGTGTAGGTCCCGAGTATCAAGATCCCCACTGCATGTGTCTTGAAGCAGTTACAGTCATAGATGAAGAAGATTTATTAATAAGGATAGCACTGGCACTTCTAATAAATAATGCATAATTTTTATTTATCAGCAAAACTGCCCTGTTGATTAGGCCCCATTTAGTATTACCAGTCAATAGAACAGCAGCAGTTTCTTCCATGCTACCAAAGCGGGTCCACCAAGGACACTTACATAACTGGCAAGGGAGGTCATAGTATAGTTGTAATTTTCAGGTTGGTCCATAGAGTTAAAACCCCAGCAGATCTTTCTTAGCACTTTTTTTTATTAAATCTATTTTTAATTTTGAATATAACAACCTTGAGGTGAAGAAATCAGTTCTTGACAGGGACTTAATTGTTCATTGGAAGTATTGCATCTCCCTGCCATTGTCGTACTTGAAATTGATTGTATTCATTTTCAAGCATTTGGAAGGTTTGGTCATATATAATTTGAAGCAAACTGTTTCGGCACATTAGTGCTTTGGTGTGATCAGAAAGTAACAATATGGAAGATATTAGGTTAATGGACATATAAAAGTATATGTATCAATGACATTCATGTGTAGATTATGTATTCTGCATTAAATGTGGATGACTTCACGTTATTCTTACATGCTGTATATGTGTATGATAATTCATACTTGTGTGATGTGGCAGAAATGGCATGAAGTTAATTATGGAGGTCATCCCAAAGGAATGCCATTAAAACCTTTATTCCACATTATGTCATGTGTTCTGTACAGGCCACATATTTTACATGAAGAAAAGGAGTACTTGTGGCACCTTAGAGACTGACAGCTCATGAAAGCTTATGCTCAAATAAATTTGTTAGTCTCTAAAGTACTCCTTTTCTTTTTGCGAATACAGACTAACATGGCTGCTACTCTGAAACCTGTCATATTTTACATGGTTTCTCAAACTTTTTCAAAGCATGGATCACATCTTGCTAGAGGTCTAATATGTCTCCTGGAGGACTCCCTCTCATTCATCTTTCCTTCGCTTCACAATTACCTAACATCATTGTGGAAACTACAGCAATTGCTTACACAGAGGAGTAATACTTTTTATTCTGTCCTATTCAGGTTCTTATGCCATGCCCATCACTATGGTATCTGAGAATCATCTATTAGGTGACATGATTAGCAACTGTCACCTGTGGTTCTCTCTCTCTTTGTCTCACTCTATTTGAATTTTTCTTTTATTTCATAAATTCGTAGATTCCAAGGCCAGAAGTGGCCATTGTGATCATATACTCTACCTCCAGTATAACACAGGCCATAGAACTTCCCCAAAGTAATTCCAAGAGAATATATTTTAGAAAAACATCCAATCTTGATTTTTAAATTGTCAGTAATGGAGAATCCACCATGATCCTTTGTAACAGTTCCAGTGGTTAATTACTCTCACTATTTTTTCATCAGATACAGAACAGAAATATTGATTGATGTATGTATGGAATGCCATGCAGGAAAACATTTAATATATTTTAACTGTATTCAAATACAGCTTAACAGCTAGAAACAGGCAATGACTGGTGACATTTTTTCAGTGAGTCCTAGTAAGCATGAAGTTCCCCCTCCCCAAAATCTTATAACCAAAGCAAGACTAGAGAACTAATCTTCTTGCCTCATTATTCATAGTTTTTTCTTTAAAAGAAAGAGCGAAGTTCTTACTCACCGCCATTATAAATTATTTCATCTTAATAAAGCCATCATTTATAGAAGGCCAACAACACAAACCCAAATATTTTTTTCCTCAAGCTTGCAAATGCAAATCCCATTGTAGGTATAAGAAAGTCAGCCGCCTGCCTGCCTGGCCACATGGGTAAAATGGAGCACGATTGAGGTGTTCAATCTAATGAGAAAGATCCCAGCTCCAGAGATTTCCTCCTTCTAATAAAAACAGGCACATTTTATACAAGCAGTATATACACCCTTTCAAAAAAATAAAATCTGTTTTGAAGCAGTGTTTAGACAAATACATGCACTAGCTCTTTGATAGAGAGAACTGGAATGTTTGTTCTGATGAGTGAAGCCCTGTTTACATAGCGTTGATACCATGTTTAAACACTGTTTTTGTTAGCGTTGTTTTCCTGACCAGTATGGACATGTTTGGGGCTTTTTTGTCTGAGACAATTTTATTAAACTATGTTCTAGAACAATCACTCATCTAGTCATGTTTTGGCTAATATAGTTGCAAGAAACACAAAACTCGGGTCCACGATGGTCAGGAATTCTTGTTACACTACTTGCAGAGTGGCCAGCGGCTATTTATATTACATAATATATACTTTTTTGCTTTCAGTCTCTCTAAAATTTATGTTTAAAGAGAGAGTTGTGTGCTTATAGTTTAAGGTTTTTTTTATTATAGGTGACTGGCAGCATGTCCAGTCATTAAGGTTGTCTAAAACTTTCCAGCATAAATCCCAGTTTTCACCAAACTGTAACTGTTGAGGCTGATTTTGTTTTTCCCATGCAGATGTCCTCCTCAGGTTAATTAATTTGGAAAGTTTTAGCTAAAATGGTTCAGCTATTTCCGAGAACAATGTTAAGGGGAAAATGTGTTTTGCCCATGTTAAAAAATGTGTGACTATCACTTTTTCACATTGCCACCCTTTCTTTTGTGGTGCTGCTGACACAGCACTACCTTCAGAGCTCGGCACCCAGCCAGCAGCCACTGCTCTCCGCTCAGCTGGATGGTAGTATATGTATTTGCGGGGGTGGGTGTAAACCAGGGGTCTCAAACACATGGCCCGCGGGCCACATGCGGCCCGCAGGGTTATTTCCTGCAGCCCACCAAGCTCCCTGTGCCCCCCCACATGCACTCCCGGAGTTATTTTCTGCTGTCCGCCAAGCTCCCCTCCCGCCAGCGCACCACGTCCCTGCTCCTCTGCCTACCTCCAGGCGCTTAGCACTTTCCAAGAGGGAAGTGGGAGGAGTGGGGAGCCGTGTCCTCAGGGGAGGAGGCGGAGAAGAGGCAGGGATTTGGGGAAGGAGTTGGAATAGGGGCAGGGAGGGGGCGGGGTTGGGGTGGGAAGAGGCAGGGAAGGGGTGGGGCCTCATGGAAGCAGTGGGGGTGGGGCCAGGGCAGAGGGTGTCAGTGATGCGGCCCTCGGGCCAATGTACTAGTCCTCATATGGCCCTCCTGGTGATTTGAGTTTGAGATCCCTGGCGTAAATGATTACAGACACAAAGAAGTGGGGCCCGATCAAAGAAGCTTGAGAACCATCATGCTAGTGTCATAGATGTTCCTTGTGGTGTCCCCGTGAAAATCCACTCAAGTTTGCCAAGTCTTAAGCCTTTGAAAATTGCAGCTTGCACACACTCAGTAGATGTTTGTTGGAGGCTAGCAGCGTTGTACTCTGAAGATTCCATCTGCAGTGTGTGACCATGCTCCCACAGATCTTATGTGCTAACTGGACTGAGCATGCTCCATCCTGAGCTGCAGTGGCTGAGCAGGGCTTTTCCTGCATTTCCATCAGGGACCACAACTGGGAGTAGAGAGACTGTCTCCATTATTTATTGATTTGATTTGATTACCGTTGTGCTCTCACTGCTCCCACTGCTGGCACCCAGGCAATATGGAGGAGAAGGAGGAATCAGCCTGATTTGTTGGAATAGGGGCAGACTCAAGGGTGCATTCTGTGGGGCATAGGGATGTGGAGAACCGGGACAGACTAAGAGTGGGAAGCAGAGGGAGATGGGAATAGAAGAAGACAGTCTGGGTCCGGACTCACTAAAGGATGGAGCAAAGCTGGCAGGCTGGAGTAACCTTAACTCTGGCATTTCCTAACTTTTGAGTGTTGGACTTGGCAGCCTTAATGTTCTTTCAACGTAGTTTTTTTTTTTAATCTATTTCATTGAAAGATAGATTTCTTGTGACATAGATTCTGGTTTCAATAGTTGAGAGGTTCCTCAGTAGGAATGTCCTCTTTTAAAAAAAATAAACAAAAAAACCCAAACCCCACATTAAAATATTTTTAAAAATTATAATCAGGAATGTAACTTCAATTCCCTTTTTTACAGGACAAGCTCCTCACTGTCAGCTGGTGTTCCTAAACTTGGTTATCACTCCAAGTCTTCTCACAAGTATGTACCTAGGAGAGCTGTGCTATATGTACCTGCAGACGATGAAAGGAAGATACAAAAAATTGCATCTCTAAATGTAGATTGTGCTGTATTGGACTGTGAAGATGGTGTGGCTCTGAACAGAAAGGTAATTAATAAATTATTTGTTGTGTGCCATGCAGTCAATGCTGTACAGAACACATACAGGAAGACACCATCCCGGCTCTGGGGACTTCACGTGCTGGAGACAGACAGTGGTTAAGACACACAAAGCACTTAATGACCATGAGAGAGATTCCTCAGACAGTAGTGACGTTTGCATTTATTAGGTGGCAAGCTAACATTGATGAGCTTTATGCAGGCTTTGAGAAAACCTGCTTGCTTACAGGGCAAGTGGGAATTTTTGGACAAGCATGTGAGCAGCAGCTGCTGAAGATATAAGGAGCTAGGAATAAGTCCTGGACATGGAAAAGTGGAAGATATGAGGTTTTCTGTAGAAAAGGAGGAAGCAGGACAGAAGGAAAGGAGCAAAAAGCAAGGAGGCAGGTCAGAACCACTAACTATTTTGTTGAGGTAAAGGTTTTACAGATTGTGAGGAGCACATATAGCAAATATGTTATGGGCTTGAGGTTAGACGGTATTACTTCTTGGGCTTGGGTAAATTTTTCAAGCCTTGGCTCCATGGAAGAGGTGTAGTTTGAGGGAGGTATTTGAAAGAGGAAGAAGGTAGATGGTTGGTGCACCAGCGCCCGGAGGACATTCTAGACATATGAAGGCATCAAGATGAGTGTTGGAGAAGGATACAAAGGAAGTAGTAATGTGATTACCGAAGTTCACTTTATGTCAGTGTGTGGTAGTGTTTTAAGAGTTCCTCCTTGAAAGCAAAGGTTGAATTTTAATATTATTTATGTCTCAGTGTGTCTGTAAGAGCTGACATAAATTCGCATACATTTTTGTCGGCAACTTTTGTAAGGATCTCAATTTTGTCATTTCCCTTTTAAAAAAAAAATCTTCCGTACCTTGAACAAAGTACATCATTAACTGCCTCAAAATGAGGCGTATGTTAGGACTGGAACATTTAACTCCAACAGTACTATCTTCATATTCCTCGGTTCCCTACATCATTTTCACACATTCCACATTACAGCATGTCTCCATTTAGAGTTTCTGATTCTGGGCATGTTGTCTTGGAGCAGGGAGAACAGTCTTGATTTCTCATATGATTTCAGAACCTCTGTCCTGCAAGTTCATCCTTTCCAACCAAGACTCAGAATAACTCTTATATATTCTACTTAACCTTTAAGATGTTACAGGTCTCTCAGAAACCCTTGAGCATAATGGCTTTCTCGTGTTGTTAGAAGTCTAGTACTGAAACTTGAAATTAGTATTGCTAAGTGCGCCAGTGCATCAATATACAGTACTTGAGAGATTCTTGCCAACCAGTGGAATTGCATATAAAAGACTCACCTGGGAGAGATTATGAATCAATCTTTAGTAGCAGACTTAGATTGTTTATTTCATATTTGGGAGACATCAAAATAGACATAATCATGTTAAACGATCAGTTTTATGTGCACTTTGACTATGAAATTCTGGCCCCATTGAAATCAGTGGGATTATTGCCATTAACTTTTTTGGAGGCCAAGATTTCACACTTAACCTTTATCAGTTATGTAGAATTGATGGAAAATTCTGTAAGAAAAATTTAACAGCACAGATGATTTTGTAGCAAAATATAGTTCAAGGGAATCTGAAGATTTGGGTTCTCTGTCCAGCTTTGCCACAGACATCCTGTATGACCTTGACCCTCAGTGTCCCTAGTTGTGAAACTGGGAGTATAATACTTTCTTGTTATTTTCATTAATGTTTGTGAAGCATTTTGAGATCTTTGGATGAAAGATAGTATAGAGTATGCATTGTCAGTATAATATTCAGTGGCATACTGAAAACTGAACCTTTATGGGTAGCATAAAATCAATTGAAAAACAGAGCTCAATTTTATATTGAATTTACTATTGAAATAAATAATACAAAAATTCGTGTACTGATTTTATTATTTATTCTCATACTTAATACAATAAAAAACCTCCGTGTTTGAATTTTATTGCAGCTGAATATCAGTGTTTTGCAGAAAGCAAGGAGCTTAGAGCTTAGCTTTAGTAGTTGGGTGCTGTTTGCTACATACTGCTTAGGCCAAGCTTATATGAGCTTGACCCTCATCTTGTCAAAGCAATTTTACAATATATGTGGTGTGTCATGGAGTCGCAGTCTGCCTGGAGTGAATCCGTTAGTGTGCTGGGGCCCAAGGACCCACACGGTTCCACACAGCAGGCCTCTGGCCTTCAAGACTCCAAAACTGAGCCAGTTTTGTGTACCCTGTGTTCCCTGTCTCTCTCTATGGCTCCCTGCAGCAAATTCAGCCATGCTAAACTCCTGCAGGAGGTTTGCACTGTGCCCCTCAGCGTGCTCTCAGTGAGCATTCACAGTGACACAGGCTGCCTTTCTAAAACAAGGTACCATTTATTAGTCACCTGGCGTACAGAATCTTACAGTCCTTAGGTTAACACAGAGATGCAGAAGTTAAGCTGAAGTCTACCCTGGTCAAACCAGTGCCCTGATGGGCTAGCCTGGTGGGCTAGCCAAGCTGTGTTGGGCTCCATCTCTGGTGCTCGCGCGCGCGTGCTCGCTCTCTCTCTCTCTCTCTCCCCCCCCCCCCCGGTCCAGGTTCCTAAGTCCCTCCAAAAAACCCCTCCCAGTTGCCTGATACCTTGTTCTGGCATTTTCTAACTTTTGAGTGTTTGACGTTGTAACCTATATAAAGTTATTTTAAAGTAGGTTTTTTTGTACATAATTAACAAACATATTAAACAGTATCAGCCCTGGTATAGAACCTCATATCATGCAATTGCTAAAGTTTTGTCATTATTAAAAATGACCATTCATTCTTAATGTTTCTTTCTGTCTCTTAGCCAAATTCTGCTCCATGACACTACAGTGCTTCTTATTTCTGGTTATTTATTTACTAAAGAAACTAACTACTTGTAAAGATCTTTGTCAAAGCCTTTGAAAATTCAGATAAAAGTATGTCAACCAGTTCTTCTTTACCTTAGTGTTTTATAATTATTATTTAAACCAATTTCCCAGGTATACAAGTCTTACTGCCCAATAATGCCCCAGCTCAATCCCTATGCACTTTTTTAAATATAAGTGCAACATTTGCTACTCTCCAATCCATCAGTATATTGGCTGATTTTAATGACGTTGTGGATTTTTGTTAGCTGCTCAGCTACCTCATTCTCAAGTTCCTTCAGAACTCTTGAGGCCAACTAGGCCTAGTGACTTGTTGCTTTTCTATTTATCAATATGTTCCCCAATCTCTGGCAGTACCTTATCTGAATATTTTAACCTCTACTGCAGTTGGTTATTCTGCTTCCTGAGTCTGGGGCTCTCTCTATACTACTTTGGTAAGTCGACCTAAGCTACGCAACTGCAGCTACGTAGGGTATGTCTAATTAGGTCGATTTTATAGAAGTCGATTTTTAGAAATGGATTTTATACAGTTGATTGTGTATGTCCACACTAAGCACATTAAGTTGGCAGAGTGCGTCCTGACTACAGTGGCTAGTGTCGACTTACAGAGCGGTGCACTGTCGGTAGCTATCCCACAGTTCCCGCAATCTCTGCCGCCCATTGGAATTCTGGGTTAAGCTCCCAGTGTCTGATGGGGCAAAAACATTGTCGTGGGTGGTTTTGGGTACATGTTGTCAGTCGCCCTTCCCCTCGTGAAAGCAATGGCAGACAATTGC
The DNA here is from genome assembly GCF_965140285.1 of Lepidochelys kempii. NCBI lineage: Eukaryota > Metazoa > Chordata > Testudines > Cheloniidae > Lepidochelys > Lepidochelys kempii. Next base: position 100,795,468 of record NC_136380.1, read on the forward strand.
TTTGCGCCTTTTTTCCGTGCAGACGCCATACCACGGCAATCATGGAGCCCACTCAGGTCAGCTCACCATCACTGCTGCTGTTGTGTCCTGGGTGCTGCTGTCAGCAGATGGTGCAGTACGACTGCTAACCGTCATCATCCACTGCTTCCGCTGCAACTCTGTTATCCTGGTGCCATGAATCCACCTAGCAGGTCCTCTTGTCGTTCTGTATAAATATCTATTCTCATAGCATCCGTCGTCATCCACCGCTTCCGCTGCAACTCTGCTCTCCTGCAGATACCATACCACAGCAAGCATGGAGCCCGCTGCTGTTGTGAGCATTGTGGACACCTTGCCCATTATCCTGGAGTATATGCAGAACCGGGCTAAGAGACGCCAGCACAAGGATGATTTTGATGAGGACATGGACACAGACTTCATGTGGCTTGGGCTGTGACAATTGGGACATTATCGTGGCAGTGGGGCTGGTTGATACAGTGGAATGCCGATTCTGGGCCCGGCAAACAAGCACAGACTGGTGGGACTGCATAGTGTTGCAGGTATGAGATGATTCCCAGTGGCTGCAAAACTTTTGCATACATAAGGCTACTTTCCTGGAACTCTGTGAGTTGCTTTTCCGTGCCCTGAAGCATAGGAATACCAAGATGAGAGCTGCCCTGACAGATGGGAAGCGAGTGGCGATAGCTCTGTGCGAGTGGCGATAGCTCTGTCTGCATCTACCGGTCAGTCGGAAATCAATTTGGAGTGGGCAAATCTGCTGTGGGTGCTGCTTTGATCCGAGTAGCCAATGCAATCATTGACGTTCTGGTAGTGACTCTGGAAAATGTACAGGTCATAGTAGATGGCTTTGCTGCAATGGGATTCCCTAACTGTGGAATCCCATTGCAGCAAATGGAACGCATATCCCTATCTTGGGAGCGGACCACCTTGTTAGCCAGTACGTTAACTGCAAGGGGTACTTCTCAATGGTGCTGCAAGCACCAGTGGATCACAAGGGACGTTTCACCGACATCAACGTGGGATGGCTGGGAAAGGTGCATGACACTCACATCTTTAGGAACTCCGGGCTGTTCGAGCAGCTGTAAGAAGGGACTTACTTCCCAGACCAGAAAATTACCGTTGGGGATGTTGAAATGCCAATAGTTATCCTTGGGGACCCAGCCTACCCCTTGCTCCCATGACTCATGAAGCCGTACACAGGCAGCCTGGACAGTAGTAAGGAGCAGTTCAACTATAGGCTGAGCAAGTGCAGAATGGTGGTAGAATGTGCCTTTGGATGTTTAAAAGCTCGCTGGTGCTGTTTGCTAACTAGGTCAGACCTCAGCGCAACCAGCATTCCCACTGTTATTGTTGCTTGCTGTGTGCTCCAAAATATCTGTGAGAATAAGGGGGAGATGTTTATGGTGGGGTGGGAGGTTGAAGCAAATCACCTGGCTTCCAATTTTGAGCAGCCAGACACCAGGGTGATTAGAAGAGCACAGCAAGGCGCAATGTGCATCAGAGAGGCTTTGAAAACTAGTTGCATGACTGGCCAGGCTTCGGTGTGACAGTTGTGTGTATTTCTCCTTGATGCAAACCCGCCCCCTTTGTTGATTCCCTGTAAGCCAATCGCCCTCGCCGCTTTGAAATAAAGTAACTATTGTTTTGAAACCATGCATTCTTTCTTTCTTAATTTAAAAAAAAGGGGGGTGGGGAGATAACTGACAAGATAGCCCGGGTGGGGTGGGGTAGGCTGGGGTGGAGGAGAAGAGAAGGACAAGGCCACATTGCATATTGTAGCCACACTACAAATCAAACCGTTTGAATGACCGCATTCTGTTGCTTGGGCCATCCTCTGGAGTGGAGTGGCTGGGTGCCTGGAGCCTCCAGTTTTTTCACATCCTTCGTCTAGTTTTGGGCCCCACACTACAAGAAGGATGTGAAAAAATTGGAAAGCATGCAGCAGAGGGCAACAAAAATGACTGGTGGACTGGAACACATGACTTACGAGGAGAGGCTGAGGGAACTGGGATTGTTTAGTCTGCGGAAGAGAAGAATGAGGGGGGATTTGATAGCTGCTTTCAATTACCTGAAAGGGGGTTCCAAAGAGGATGGATCTAGACTGTTCTCAGTGGTAGCTGATGACAGAACAAGGAGTAATGGTCTCAAGTTGCAGTGGGGGAGGTTTAGGTTGGATATTAGGAAAAACTTTTTCACTAGGAGGGTGGTGAAGCACTGGAATGGGTTACTAGGGGGGTGGTGAAATCTCCTTCCTTTGAGGTTTTTAAGGTCAGGCTTGACAAAGTTTTGGCTGGGATGATTTAGTTGGGGATTGGTCCTGCTTTGAGCAGGGGTTGGACTCGATGCCCTCCTGAGGTCCCTTCCAACCCTGATATTCTATGATTTCCGACCACCCTCCCACTTGTTCTTGGGCATCTGAGTGAGGAGGATATGGAACTTGGGGAGGAGATCAGCCGGTTGTACAAGGGATGCAGTGGGGGTCTGTGCTCTTGTTGGTTTTCCTGCAGCTGCACCAGATGCTTCATCATGTCCGTTTGCTCCCCCATTAGCCTTAGCATTGCCTCCTGCCTCTGCTCTTTGTGTTCCTACCTCTGCTCTTTGCGCTCACTTAATGCTTTCCTAGCCTCTAACACTGATGGCCTCCATGCATTCAGCTTTGCCCTATCAGTGCGGGAGGACTGCATGAGCTTGGAAAACATGTCACCGCAAGTGTGGTTTTTTTCGCCTTCTAATCTGCGATAACCTCAGGGACGGAGATGATAGGGGGAGCCTAGAAACATTTGCACCTGGGGGGAGATAAAAAGGGAGAGTAACATTTAAGATGATAAAAAGAAAAGGAGTACTTGTGGCACCTTAGAGACTAACCAATTTATTTGAGCATAAGCTTTCGTGAGCTACAGCTCACTTCATCGGATGCATACTGTGGGAAGTGTAGAAGATCTTTTTATACACATAAAGCATGAAAAAATACCTCCCCCCACCCCACTATCCTCCTGGTAATAGCTTATCCAAAGTGATCGCTCTCCTTACAATGACAGGTTTCAGAGTAACAGCCGTGTTAGTCTGTATTCGCAAAAAGAAAAGGAGTACTTGTGGCACCTTAGAGGCTAACCAATTTATTTGAGCATAAGCTTTCGTGTGCCACAAGTACTCCTTTTCTTTCTCCTTACAATGTGTATCATAATCAAGTTGGGCCATTTCCAGCACAAATCCAGGTTTTCTCACCCCCCCACACCCCCACACAAACCCACTCTCCTGCTGGTAATAGCTTATCTAAAGTGACCACTCTCCTTACAATGTGTATGATAATCAAGGTGGGCCATTTCCAGCACAAATCCAGGGTTTAACAAGAACGTCTGAGGGGGGAGGGTGGGGGTAGGAAAAAACAAGGGGAAATAGGTTACCTTGCATAATGACTTAGCCACTCCCAGTCTCTATTCAAGCCTAAGTTAATTGTATCCAATTTGCAAATGAATTCCAATTCAACAGTTTCTCGCTGGAGTCTGGATTTGAAGTTTTTCTGTTGTAATATCGCAACTTTCATGTCTGTAATTGCGTGACCAGAGAGATTGAAGTGTTCTCTGACTGGTTTATGAATGTTATAATTCTTGACATCTGATTTGTGTCCATTTATTCTTAAGATGATACATTTCTGAGAACAAAAGGGAGAATCTTTCACAGTGAATCAAGCAATTCACAGCAGGCAGCACATGTGCTTTAGGTACAAGGTCGCATTTTGCCTTTTATGTTGAGCGCCTGCCTCTATAGTGACACATCACACGTGGCTGGGCAATGGAATTCGGTTTCCATGCAGCCACGGTAAGGCAAAGGGTAGGTGGGATTGGCTTCTTACACATAACATGTGGGAATGGTTTCAAACTGCAGTGCCATCCTTTCCCATAGCAAGCAATGCTGGTTGGGTTTCACATTTAAAAGAAGGGGCTGCAGTTTTCGGGTGGATGTGCAGCACGCACCTCCCCCCACCCCACCACATGGCTATTCTCTGGGATGATCCCTTTTAGCCAAGTGCAAACAGCCCAGCATGAACGGCGTCCTTTTACTGTTCCCTTACAAAAATTCCCCTATTTCAACCAAGTGACCATGAATGATATCATTCTCCTGAGGCTAGCACAGAAAGATGTAGACCAAATGTTGCTTGAATGCGACCAAAACCCAGGAACATTCGCTGCCATGCTTTCTGCTGCAATGATTCCAGAATACTTTCAGAGTACCTCCAGGAAATCTTCAAGGAGATGTCCCTGGAGGATTCCCGCTCCATCCCCAGACATGTGAACAGACTTTTCCAGTAGCTGTACTGTCCGCGAATGTATCCCAATTCCGCAGGGCAAATCAAACAAACACTGTTGCTTTTAAACCTTGTACTGTAGTTACAAATGTGCACTCACTGGAGGTGTCTTCTCCAGCTTCAGGGTTGGGGATCCCGCCTTTGGAGGGCATTGGCTCCAGGGTGATGAAAAGGTCGTGGCTGCTGGGGAGAATGGATTCACCGCTTGCCTGCTGCACATCCTCCTCCCTATTGTGTGAGAATCCTCCCTTGCAGGTGTCCACGGACAGTGGTGGGGTAGTGGAAGGGTCCTCTCCTAGAATGGCATGCAGCTGATCATAGAAGTGGCATGTATGGGGCTCTGACCTGGGGTGACTGTTTGCCTCCTTTGTCTTTTGGGAGGCTTGCCTCAGCTCCTTAACTTCCATGCGGCACTGCTGTGTCCCCCTGTTGTAGCCTCTCTCCAATATACCCTGTGATATTTTGGCAAATATATTTGCATTTCTTCTTTTGATCAGAGTTCTGCCTGCACAGATGCTTCTCCCCATACAGCAATCGGATCCAGTGTCTCCCTTTCAGTCCATGCTGGAGGTCGTTTGCGATTCTGGGGGGACTGCATGGTCACCTGTACTGCTGAGTTTGCCATGCTGACCAACAGGAAATGAAATTCAAAAGTTCCCGGGGCTTTTCCTGTGTACCTGGCTAGTGCATTGGAGTTCAAAGCGCTGTCCAGAGCAGTCACAATGGAGCACTCTGGGATAGCTCCCGGAGGCCAATACCATCTATTTGTGTCCACACTACCCCAAATTCGACCTAGCAAGGTCAATTTTAGCGCTACTACCCTCGCTGGGGAGAAGTACAGAACTCGATTTTAAGAGCCCTTTAAGTCGACAGAACGGGGTTGGTTGTGTGGGCGCTTTCATTTTTAAATCGACCTAGCGCGGCTAAATTCAACCTAACCCCGTAGTGTAGACCAGGCCATAAATAACGTAGCTGGAGCCGACGTAGCTTAGGTCGACTTACCGTGGGGTCCACGCTGCTTTGGGTCAACAGGGGATACTCTCCCGTCAACTGACCTTACTCTTCTCATTCGGGGTAGAGTAACGGGGTCGACTGGAAAGCGATTTGCAGTGAATTTGGCGGGTCTTCACTAGACCCGTCAAATCAACACTTGCGCATTGATCTCCGGAGCGTCAATCCATGGGGTAGTGTAGGCATAGCCTGAGTCTATTCTCCTACAATGGTATAAACATAAACTTTGAATTGGTTGAGTTTGTAAACAATTTATTGTGTGCGAATAGTATGACTAAATATTGTAGGATTCATCTCTGGAAGTCTCAGCTACCAACAGGACATTGCAGAGAACACTAAACAAAGAACAGGCACAGATGGTGAACTGTAGTTGCTATTACTGTCTGTCTGCTGAAGTTAGACATTTTTAAATTAGGAGGTTCAGATAGCTCATATCCAAGAGTTTTAAAAAAGCTGGCTGAGGAGCTCACTAGACTGTTAATGTTGATTTTCAACAAGACTTGGAACACTGGGGAAGTTCCAGAAGATGGTAAGAAAGCTAACGTTGTGCCAATGTTTAAAAAGGTATATGGAATGATCCAGGTAATTATAGTTAGGGCCCTACCAAATTCATGGCCATGAAAAATGTGTCATGGACCGTGGTCTCCCCTTCCCCACTGTGAAATTTGGTCTTTGGTGTGCTTTTACCTTATACTATACAGATTCCACAGGGGAGACCAGCATTTCTCAAACTGGGGATCCCAACCCAAAAGGGAGTTGCAGGGGGGTCACAAGGTTATTTTAGAGGGGTCGCAATATTGCCACCCTTACTTCTGCACTGTCTTCAGAGCTGGGCAGCCGGAGAGCAGCAGCTGTTGGCCAGGCACCCAGCTCTGCAAGCAGCAGCGTAGAAGTAAGAGTGGCAATACCACACTATGCCATCCTTACTTCTGCACTGCTGCTGGTGGCGGCTCTGCCTTCAGAGCTGGGATCCCGGCCAGCAGCCGCTGCTCTCCAGCCGCCCAGCTCTGAAGGCAGCACTACCACCACCAGCAGCGCAGAAGTAAGAGTTACATTATCACAACCCCCACTATAATAACCTTGTGACACCCCCGCACCAACTCCTTTTTGGATCAACACCCCTACAATTAAAACACCAGGAAATTTCAGATTTGAGTAGCTGAAATCATGAAATTTATTATTTTTAAAATCCTATGACCATAAAATTGACCAAAATGGACTGTGAATTTGGTAGGGCCCTAATTATAGTCCTGCCATTTTGACATAAATCCTGGGCAAGATAATGGAGCGGCTGATATGAGACTCAATTAATAAAGAATTAAAGGAGGGTTATACAGTATAATTAATGTGAATCAACATGGTTCTATGGAAAATAGATCTTATCAAACTAACCTGATAAGTTTTAAAATCAGACTGTAAAGTTGGTTATGAAGGTAATAAGGTTGATTTAATATACTTAGATTTTGGTAAGGTGTTTGACTTGGTACCGCAGGACAGTTGATTTAACAAAAAACTAGAACAATCTCAAATCAACATAGCACATATTAAATGGATTAAATTGGCTAACTAGTAGGTCTCAAAATGTTGTTTACAGTATTGCTGTAGCCATGTTGGTCCCAGGATATGAGAGAGATGTGGTGGGTGAGATAATATCTTTCACTTGACCAACGTGGTTGGTGAAAAAGATAAGCTTTCAAGCTTCACAGAGCTATTCTTCAGGTCTGGGAAAGGTAATCAGAGTGTCACAGCTAAATACAAGGTGAAACAGATTGTTAAACATAAGGAGTTAACACGTTGCAAGAAACCATTCAAAATGAAGTGTGCAATTAACACCTCCACAGTCATAGGGCAAAAGAGAGTTTGCCTGCATCGATACTTAGAACGCTACAACAGCATATCTGGGGCACACTTCTCCCATCTCTGTAGTTAATCCTCCTCCCTGAGAGGTGGTAGCTAGGTCAACGGAAGAATTTTACACCAGAGGTTAGTGCTGTCTACACCAGAGATTAGGTCTCTTTAACTTCATCACTCAGGGGTATGGATATTTCACACTCCTGAACGACATAGCTGGGTCGACTTAACTTTTTAGTGTAGACCTGACCTTAGTGGGTTATAGATTGTTGTAATGAGACATAAAACCAGTGCGTCTGTTGAGTCCATGATTTTTGGAGTCTAGTAGAGTTATGAATTTAAGCTCCCGGGCTCATCTTTTGAAGGTGTTGTAAAGGTTTCCTTTAGGGATGAGGACTGAAAGGTCAGATATGGAGTGATCATTTTGTGAAAAGTATTTGCCCATTGGTGAAATGGTGATTTTGTCTTTTATCATTTTTATGTGAGAGTTCATGCAAAAGTGTAGTGATTGTCTAATTTCACCCACATAGGTGGTGTTGGGGCATTTGATATACTGGATGAGGTACACTATATGTTGTGCTAGGCATGTGTAGAACTTATGGATATTGAATGGTGTGTTGTGGGTTGTATAGATCATTGTACCAGTGGACATATGGCTGCAGGTTTTGCATCTGTTGTTCTGGTGGGGTCTGGTACTGCTTTGAGTTGGTGTGTCCTGGTCTGTGGGGAGCTTGTTTCTGATGATGATCTTGGCAAAGTTGTCGGGGGTGTTTGAAGGCCAGAACAAGGGGTTTGGGAAAGATTTCTTTCAGGATGTGTTCCTCATCAAGTATGGATTGTAATTGTTTGATGATGCCCCATATGGGATCAAGTATCAGATGATAGGTGATTTCTAGGTGTGTGCAGTAGGTTGTGCTTTTTTTTTCTGTACTGAAGCAGGTTCTCTTGGAGAAAAGTAGCTTGCTTTGAACAACTGGCAGAAAATCTATACAAGGGAAAACTTCCATATTTGGTTTTGGTAGAGAAGCTATAATTTTTGTACGTCTCCAGAGTCATACATCTAATTGAGTCAACACCAGAACTTATGCTTTTATCTTGTTTTGTTGTTTTTTAAAACAAATGTCACATTTAACTGCAGCCCAACAGACACTGCCTTGAAGGGGCTTTTCATTTTGAACCAACCAGTTACTCACTTATTGTACCAGATATACCCCATATATGTGTAGTACTGTACTGGAACATTCAAAAATATAGTGGGATCTTGCCTGATGAAGTCAACGTTCTCTGACATGGTTGTCTTTATTCTGTTGCACACATAATTTTTCTATGTTTGCAATTGATTACATACTGAAAGATTCTTCCTCCAATTGTAGAGAGGAAATTAAGATCTCAGTCCAATACTTTCCATTCCATCCCAGGAAAAAGACAGAGACCTCACTGTTATTTCCCTTGGGGATTCAGGCTGCCACTCTTATTTGACTGTTTTCTATACTATTGTATTTCTTCTTCAATAGGATGCTATCTTTAGTATATCAATTCTTTAGAGCAGCAGAGAAGTTGTGCCTTCAGGTCAGCATAAAGAGAACCTGATTAGAGACCTTACTTTGGTACTAATGCTTTGCTGGCACTTCTTTTTGTGCTCTTGAGGAAAATCTCAGAACATTTTGTCACCTTCAAACCATTTTTACTACTGGCCCGGTATTCATCTAGGTCAGTGGGTCTTTTGCAGGCCTTGTTGTACAGAGAATATTATTTAGTCACATTATTTAGTATTCCATTGGGACAATGTATCTATCAAAGTGGTACGACGCTTTCTGTCAAAGGTTATCTTTGAGGTTCATCTCAGTCAAGATTAGAGTTTGTTGAAACTTGGAATTTTGGTTCTATTGGAAATTCCAAAATTTCCAAATTTGCTTTCATTCTAAATTGGAACAATATCAAAAAATGTTGACATTTCTTATTAAACAAATTTTTGAAGTTCGTTTGTTTCAAGTCAATCAAAATGTTCCATTTCAATAATATCAAAATGTTTTCCCTATATAATCTTTTAAAAGTTTATAATTATTTTATAATTTGTAAAATACCATACATTTTTGGAAAATAATTTCAGAATGAAAAATTGAAACATTCCATTCCAAAAATGTCAAAATAAAAAAACAGATCAAATGAAGCACTTTCATAATGTTGAAAATTTCTAAACAAAACTTTGTTGAAATCTGTTTATTCCCACGGAAATTTTCAATTTTGACAAAATGAGTTTTTCCAATATAGAAACGTTTTTTCAGAAAATTTTCAACTAGCCCTGGTCAAGATGTGGTTCTTTTGGGTGAAACCCTGGTCCCATTAAAGTCTATGGCAAAACTTCCATTAACTTCAGTGTGGCCAGGATTTTACACACACATGCACGCATGTGCTCTGGCTCACTCACTCTCTCTCCCCTGCTCCCAGAAATAATAAAACAAAGGTTAACCATCTATCTTTTTGTCAAGAGGGCTCTTCAGATATATCGCCAAAATACTGGCCAGAGTGTGAAGGCTGGGGGGGGAGGCAAATCCACAGCTCCGCCCTTATAAAGTCCAGCAAATCAAATTGATTACAAGAGTGGTGAATGAAAAATGTACCTAGCTGTGGGGACATTGTACTCGACTAATGACTGACCTTGTAGACAGAGGGAATGAATGGCTCTTGGCCATGGCTGAGAGCCAGCTATGGAGTGTTTTCCTCTCACCTTTTTTAGACACTGCAGATTGGATGGAGTAGTATCTTTAGTTATGGCACCTGAGACTGCTAGGAAAATGCAACTAGTTGCCAGCACAGTAGAAGTACATAATTAAACTGGAAAATTTTCACCTGCTCAAAGGATGAAGCCATAGCCCATTGTCTGGGATGGCGTACAAGTATACTGAGAAACTAAGGGTATGTCTGCACCCGTGCCTGGCTTGTCAGCTGACTCGGACTCACGGATCTTTGGCTCTGGGGCTGTAAAACTCTGGTGAGCTCTGGCTGGAACCTGAGCTCTGGAACCCTCCCCATTTGTGAAGTGTCTGAGTTTAGGCTTCAGCCTGAGCCCAAACATCTACACCACGATTTTAGAGGCCCATAGCACAGGCCCTGTGAGCCCAAGTCAGCTGAGCTAGCCACGGGTATTTAATTGTAGTGTAAGCATACCCTAAATAATCAGGTAGGTACCCTACAAAATAGTGTTTTAAGGTAAGATGTTTGTGGAAGGTTCAATTTACCCGGTTTATCATTGGGCAAGTCCACAGCCTAACTTTCCCTTTCTTGGACTCCCAAATAATGGTACACAGACTCAAGTCATTTATATGTTTCCCTGACTTGGGATTCTGGTTTATTAAGCTGACAACTCAATGTCAATTCAAATCAAGCTCATCTTTTCCAGACTCATCAGAGATTGTTCAGCTACTTGCTAGGCTCCTTTCCAAACTTCAGGTCCTGCTGCCTGACTTTTCCTAATGTTTCTTCCTCTTATGGCTTCCGACACGTCCATCATAGCAGATGACAGTCTTTCTTTGATGATACCGTTCCATTAGCCCCTTGCTGCACTCAGTCGTTCTTGCCTATCTGGCTCATAGGCAGAGCCCCTCCCTGGTTCTCTCTGGGTACATCTACATTTTGAGCTGGGGGCGTGATCCCCAGGTTCAGGAGACATATTCGTGCTAGCTCTGATCAAGCTAACATGCTAAAACTAGAGTGTAAATATAGCAGTATGACCAGAAAGGGGAGCTAGCAGCTCCATATACTTACCAGACTGAGACCATAGCATGTATTTGGGATGGCTAGCCCTTCCTGCTGCTTGCACTGCCATGGCTATCCTTTATTTTTAGCAGCTAGCAAGAGCATGTCATTTCAAGCTGAGATTTACACCCCCGGCTCGAAGTGTAGACATACCCTCTGACCCTGGGTCCCCAGCAGGAGGTCTCTCCTCCTCTGACTGTGGAGGCATTGACTGGGCTACTGTCATGTAATTCTTGGTCACCTGACCCAGCTGCCAGCCCAAACCTCGAAACAGGGTGCTGGGTCATGCAGGTGTGCCCCAGGATCAGTGCCCTGTTACAATGCTGAACACGGTTAAATAAAGGCTTTCCCCTTAATATCTTTTTGGTGAGACGTAAAATTGAGCCCCTGACTACTTCATAGTTGCCAGGGCACCTTCTGAAATAATATAGGTGCTAATCCTAATTGCGTTACTAAATTCCAGCTCAGGTAGGTAAATTTGGCCTGGCCAAAATCAAGCATTATTTTGCACTTCCTCTCCTGAAAGCTGTTACGTAGGAAGTTGTATTGCTGCTGTTTTTCATTTCACAGGTGAAAAAGCAATCCCTACGAGCTGGCAGGCATTTGGGGAAGCGCTTCGGGTTCCTGTTAATAAATTGTATTGTTCTCTCTGTCTAACCAGAGACCATTTAACCAGTAAAATGGACTAGCATTCAGAGTTACACTTCAAAAACAACCTGGGGCTGGATTGAGCCTCAAGGCTGCTCCTTGAGCAAGGAGCCATGCATGACTATGCTGCCCCAAAAAGAGTCCCAGTCCCTTCTTGTTCTGGGCAAGTATTAGGTTATTTTACTTATTACAGTTACTGCTTCACCTTGCACCTGGGCATCTATGCTGGCTAGAGTGTGAAGGCTGGGGGAAGGCAAATCCTTTGCACAAGGGAGGGGAGTCATTGCTGTGCTGTGTCCTGAAAAAGAATCAATTCGTTCTTTTGAATTGTCTGTTTAAAAAAATAGGATTAAAACCCCCACATTTCTCTAACTGTTCCATTATGAATAGCACATACAGAAGAAATGACTCTGGGTTTATTACAGTTAAGAGCAGATCATCCACATACATGCTGATTTGACAGTGATTTCACTCCACGGGAATGCCTTCTACATCACTCTCATGATCTGATCATGGGGTCAGAACAAACAGCATACTGGAAAGAGAGCAACCTTGTGTTGCACTTTTGCCTAATTTGAGGCCCTCTGCATTTTTCATTTCTTATCACTGATGAAAAGAGCCTCTTGTATGTAGAGTAGTACTATGACTAAATGTGGTATAGGAGATGAATTCATAAAATGGGTCAATGTGGCATATAAAAAAATCCCAGACTAGTTTATTAAAGGCTTTTGCAGCATCATAGAAAAAACTGCAGTGGATTTCCATAAATCTCTGGCTACTTCAATTACAATCAACAGTTTTTCTGTTTTATGTATGATACTCTGTTTTTAATAAAGCTGGCTTAGTCAGTATTTATCAAGGTAGCAGGTATTTCTCTAGGCTCATAGTGAGAATTTTAGCTAGAGCTTTACAGTCACAGTTATGAGAGACATTGATAACTAGCGTGTTTTACAAGGTCTTTGCTTTATTTATAATAAATTAGTGCAGTAGCTAATTGCATTTCTCCTACAGGGAAAAAGCTTGCTGACAAGTGTATAAGCGAATGATTAAATCTACACAGGCGCATAGTGGGTTACATCTCTTCAAAAGATGTGCAAAATTAGAATGGGAATGCTGCTTTCCCAGGTGTCTTGCCATTATTAAAAGACTCAATAGCCTGGGAAATTTCTTCAATAGGAATTGGGGAGTCCAAGAGTCCCTCTAGTTTAGTGTAGGGAGGCTGAACTGTACAGGAAAACTCTGCCAGATCAGAAAGATCTTTGAAGGGTTCCGATGAATATAGATTTTTTTTATTAAAGTTGTAAAGTGTTTTCATTCCCCTATTCATCCCTCCACAGTTCTAGAATATTCACCACTCCTGAACAGTAATAGTGGCAATCAAAGTTTTTTGTTCATATTGTTTTACAGTACAAGCAATCATCTCCTTCATCTGATGATTCTCCTTATCTGTAGGAAGGTCACAATATTCAGCAGTTTTCTTCTTTATTGAGCTCAATAAAACTGGTCTTTTAGCACAGAGACTTTGAATTGCCAGTTATTGCTTTTCCTGCAATTCAGATGTATCCAGTTAAGTTTGACTTGGACATATTCTGATGTAACTCACTGACAGAATAGTGTCTAGAAATGTAGGGAAAAATATCTTGGGTCAAAATTAACAAAAATTTTATGCTGGAATGTATTAATGGACCTGGGGAATAATTTTGTTTTTAGCTTAGCTAATGTTTGTACAGCATTTTAAATATTCCAAGTACTAGCTAAGTCCGTGATCTGGCAATTTACTGTGTAAGGGTGCAGTGGTGCGCCCAGACACAGTGCATTGCAGGGCTAAAGCATGAGTTTTGTTTTGTGTACAAGTGAATATTTTAAAAAAATTTTATTAACTTTCTTAACACAAAGGACCTGATTTTCAGAGGGGCCGAGCACCCAGAATTCTCAAAATGAAGTCAAGAGGAATCGTGTCTATGCAACACTTCTGAAAATCAGGCCCAAGCAATATACATAGTACACACCTACCATTAAAAACAATAGCCATACTACAGTGAGGCAAATACACTGAAGTACAGTGTCAAAACTATAATGAACAATGTAATGTATTTACAGGTTAAGTCCTGGATCCAGCAATTGGATCAGTACAGGCGAACCCTTGTGCCCACATAGATCCAATTGCAGAATCCAATATCGGATTAATATTCAGTGTAACTGGAGAGTGGAGATTTTATGCCTCTGGGTTGCAAAGAAGAAAATTTTCAAAATTTTGGTCCGTTATTGGTCTCAATCCTGTTTTGGCCATTTGTGGTGCTCAGGCAGCTGAAAGCAGCCTGAAAGATGTCCTAAAGGGAGAGCAGGGGCTTTCCCCAATGTATGGGCATATTGGGTAGCATAAAGACAGCATAGCTAGCTGCTGTTGTTACTTATTATTTATATTGCAGTAGCATCTAGGAGCCCTAGTCATGGAATGGGACCCCATTGTGCTAAGTGCTGTGCAAACACAGAACAAAAAACGATCCGTGCCCCAAATAGTTTACAATCTACATTCTTACTATTCCCCACTTCATAGGGGGCATATAGAGGTGTGCCAGGCATGAAATGTCAGGGCTAGAGTACACAGCACTCTGACCAGTTCGTGGCCACTGTAATGGGACCACTGAAGAACATGAAACTGCTCTTTTGGCTGTTTCAGCCCCTGGTGGCTCCAGGATCAGGGAGGGTAGAAAGGTGACTTAGAACCACTTTCCCTCCCCTCCCCTGAGCCTCAATGAGGCTGAGCTCAGCATAGCTGAAGATTAGGCCCGCTGAGTATGTTTAAGACTTGCTGGATAGTTTTGATTTATTTAATCCAGATGTTTGAATATTAAATAATTTAGAAGAAGTTACATTACATACTTTTCATAGAAAGTGGATGGGAGTAACATTATTAGTAGCAAGAACATGTACAGTGGGATACTGGATGAGAAATCTGTGCCTTTGATGTCAGAATGGATAAAAGTGGATACAAGGGTGAAACAACACCACTGTATACTGGGACTATGGAGCAGAGGGGCTATGGTTTGAGGGGCTAGGGTTCATATAGTCATAGAAATGTAGAGCTGGAAAGGACCTCAAAAGTTCCCCCAATGCTGAGGCAAGATTAAGTGTAACAGACCATCCCTGACAGCCGTTTGTCTAACATGTTCTTAAAAACCTCCAGTGGTGGGGATGCCACAGCCTCCCAAGGCAACCTATTCCAGTGCTTACACATCCTTATAGTTAGAAAACTTTTCCTAATATCTAACTGAATCTCCCTTGCACAGACTAAACCAATTATTTCTTGTCCTACCCTTAGTGGACATGGAGAACAATTGATCGCTGTCCTCTTTATTACAGCCCTTTTACATACTTCAGAACTGTTATTGTGTCCCCCCTCCACCTTCCGTTCTCTAGACTAAACATGCTCTGTGCTTTCAAACTTTCCTCAGAGCTCATGTTTTCTAAACTTATCATTTTTGTTATTTGATGCTGTGGTAGTTGGCAAGGGGAGACAAGGTTATAATACATTTCAAGGAAATGGTGTGAACCAGGAACAAGACATTTAATTTCTGTTCCTTTGGTTTCACGTTCTTCCAGTGGTGTCAGGATTCTCAGCCTGCAATTCATGATGATTAACATTTAGTTGGTGGGAAATAAATCATCAGCCACCTGTGATTTAATAAAAGATGAGGCCCTCAGCTTTGTATGTATTACAGAAATCTGGTTGGATGCTGCGGCTGTGCTATGTTTGGCACAGTTCTCACTGGGTGGGTATTTGGTACCTCATGAACCAAGGGGGGGCCAGTGGAAAGGAAGTGTGGACATGCTGATTTCATCCAGCCTAAAATGTAAGAAGTCTCCCTCTCCAACACTGGATCTGATAATGTGTCCATAAAGAGAAAGTAAGATGGGACTGTTTTCATGATACCACTTGCCCCTGCTGCATTTCCACGTCCCTTCATGAGCTGACTAAATTCTTCATTACCGTGGTATTGGAAACACAGAGGTTGATATCAGTGATTTTAAGTTGCATGTAGATGATGAATCTTCTGAATCAGCTTAGGATCTCCTGACTACTACTTGGGCCTATCCTAGGTAGTTAATGGCGCAAGTCATACAGCCAGCTACTATTTAGACTTGGTTTTAGGTTACGATTGGAAGTTAGGCAACTGGATCTTAAATCTATGTCATGGACTGGTCATTACCTTCTTCACTTTGAGGTTGGAACTCCTCTCCTGTTGGGGTGTGGGACCTGTTTTGATCGTCCACCCTAGGAGATTAATGGAACCAGTGTCAGGGATCAGGGCTTGCAGCAGTGTCAATCTCCTGGCAACCCAACCAGCACAGCTGGCCTGCAGGAGGCTACCTGATTGACTGCACCACCTTACTGGTCGGGAAGGGCAGGTTGGCTGGCTTTTAAACCCAGCAGAAGCTCCGTGGCCACTCAAATACATTCACACCTACAGCTGAAATCCTTCCTGTGTCTGATGCTCCTCACTTTGCTCCTGTCTTGCTCTAGCTGTGCTCCTAGGCTTGTTCCTGCCTTGTTCCCCCTACCTTGCTCCTCCTCAGTCCCTGCTACCTCACCTTGCTCCTGATTCTGGCTTCTTCACCCTGATTCTAGTTCTTGACTCCAGGTCTGACCCTTGGCATGTCTACTGGTTCCTGATTCTGGCTCTGACCTAGGCTTGCCTATTAGTTTGTAGTTCCAGCTCTGACTCCTGGCATGGTTACTGGTTCCTGACTCCAGCCCCGACTCATGGTTTGGATCCACTACCCAGCTCCTGCTCTGCCCACTAGCCATGACAGTCCACAGCCTAGTCTCTAACAACCAAAGAGTTCTGAATTAAACTCCATGATTCAACACAACAAACCATTCCCAAGATAGAGAATAGAACCCCTCAAAAAACAGCTTTTTATTTCCATCTCCAACTGAGCGCTCACCATGATCTCTTCAATTCCGAGTGAAGTAACGTATCTCTTTTCAGCAGAAGACAACATCGGTTACTCACTACTGTTTAAAGCCCTAGTTCTTACATAAGCTAACAGAATGTTTTTCCCATCTGAATCATGAAAAGACCTTACATTAAACAATTTATATAGAAAAACAGACATTTGTGTTGAACAGACTGAATCTGAGGTACCCAAAATAATTGTGAAGCCATGTCTGGTTTACTACAACTAGCGCATGCCTAGAACTATGCATGTATTGCACATTAAAATCCCAGTTCAGATTGAACTTCACAGAATTGCATGTGTCTATCTGGTCTGTGCCTTAGAACAAAAAGACACACCAAATGGTGTCCAAAATGTTAGGGAAGTGCAAGCAGAGTAGCAGTGTGGCTTCCGCACTTAGCGTTAGAATCACACAGCTGCCTAGAACTGAGCTGTAATACTAGTGCTGGTTCTGGAAACACAGATAAGTAACTAGTGTGCTCCAATGTCAGCCACTGCTATAAAATCACATTTCATGCTAACCAAAGAATTGTTTTACAAGACAACCTAAAACGTACAGGTTTCTTTCCTGCTTTAAACTACTTTCATAAGTTAAAAACTGAATAAATGAAACATTTTCAATCTACCACATTTTGACACCACTTTCAACACATTAATGTGCACAGTTATTTGCCCACATACATGTTGGCACATGTTCAGGATATTTCTGTTCCCATATACAAGTGCATGAATTTTCAAAATCCAACATGTTACAATGATAGGTTTTCATATTACTGGAACCCTGTACTCCAAGGCTGCCAGCATTTTCTTTCGGCTACCAATACTACACAGGAAAATTACAGCCTAACTGTCTTCCTGTTTATTGATAAACAAAGTGGCCAGCCTAGTGGTGGAGTCTTATTAGCACTTTGCACCCTTTGTGAAAGGATAAACAGAACCCCACTGTTTTGTGTATTTGATTGCAATTTGCATCTTTAAAGAGGCTTGACTGCTCCAGGATTCATGTTGAACTTCTGAATGGATGGATATACTTTGATATGTTATATTATCATATAAGCCTATTACATCGTGGGTTTTTTTTACTGCTTTTTTTTAGTGTTTTTCTGTTCCCATCTCCAGAACAATCTACATTACTATCAAGTATCTGTCCAAAATGAAAAAAAATGTAACCTATACTTGTTTTCCCTCCATTTCCGATCACTGTAACACCAGAATACCACGAGTCCTGCTAATGTTGCTTCTAGACTATTTCCCACTTGGAAGCAACGTAGGCATGATGACTATGACTTCACATGTTAGGACCATTGTTTAAAAAAAGGGGGGTGGAGGGGAAGCTTGCCTCATTCTCTCCCCATATGTCTTTAAGTGTGGTATTAGGTTGCCTCAAAACACCCATATTGGGGCACATACATACCAAAACTAAGAAAGCTCGCATATATTGTATTCCAAGGATTCCAAATATGATCATACATAAAGAGAGTGATGTTCTGCAGGTGTGCATTTTCTTTTAGCTGAACGTGGTTAGATTAAATTTTAAACTTTGGTAACAACCAGACGGAGTCAATATTTTACTAGTTAACTGTAAGATGACTTTAGCAATTATTTTTAAATACAAGAAATGTAGGTCATTTTAATTGTATTTCCATTGTCAAAGGGAGAACTAATACATGTAAACACGGATTAATCTATTTAAATAAACTTTCCACATAATCCTTACAATATGTAAGCAACATTTGTTATGCCTTAGCGATAGCATATGATTGGACTCATGAGACCCCATTTATCTTGCAGAACAGTTTCCTTTATAACTTCAAAGGGAATTTTATATATTTATAGTGGTAGCAGGGTGTTAAGTGTAGCTAGACAGAAATTGTACCTCAGCTATTTGATTAATGCCAATAGAGATTAAATTAGATTTTATAGCTGTTAGTAGAAGTCTGTTTTGTAGCTAACAAGTGGGATTTTTAAATCCTGGAAAGCATAATCCTATTATAAAACTGGCAGCTGAATTAACATTATCTAGGAAGCAAGTCTTCATGGATTAACGTTTTTGACGTTAACAAAGAAAAACTAATGCTACATGGATATTAGATGCTTTTCCCAAAAGTAGGAAAAAAGGGGAATGTGAATATAGGACAAAATGGCACAAATACTACAGCTAAGAAGCACCTAGGAAAAATGGGGAAGGGAAATGGAATCAAGAAATGAAATCTGGAATTGGCATTGTGCTTCCTGTAATATGAAGCCAATGCACTGGATCTGAAAAGGCTCTGCAACATTCACTTCATATGTTAACCTTGTGCATAATTTTGTATGTGCCTTGTGTTAATTCAGAACTTTCTATGTTACTAAGAGGTGAGACCTTATCCTGTGAGGTTCTCAGACACCTCAATTCTTACTAGAAGTAAGGAGAGTTGAGGGATCTCAGCATCCCACAGTAGAACTCATCACTTCAAAGGAACCAGCCTATAGATACCAGACCCTTAGATACCTTGATTATGCTTCCAGGATTGGTTTGGAGAATAGTTGTAAAACAACCTATATAGGTCAGTTGTAGCCCTCTTGAGACAATCAAGGGTTCACTTCAATTTAAAATTTTGGAATACCTTATTCCATATATTAATAAATTGGGAGACATTGGCTAGAGATGAACTACTAGGATAACTAGCATCCATGTGTGTCGACTAAAAGCCTTCATCACAGAGAGTCTTATTTAAAGTTACAAAGAACAAAACATTTTCGGTAGCATTTATTAATATATTTACAGTATGAGTTGTTATCCACAAATACAGCAGAAATCTTGACAATGAAAGTGATATTTTAAAATAACTTTTTAAGAGGAATGCAACTGCTAAATATGCCACAATTACAAATAATTTCAGAATAAGTGAATAAGTTCTTTAGTAATATTGTATCCAATGTCCAATATGATTCTCATTGTAACAATCTCTTTTGTCTGCCATCTTTTCTTGCAAAACTCTTCACTTTTTCCAAAAAGCAAGTCTCAGTTATGATGCTGGACTATGTTTAATTCCTAATGATGGGACAAAACTGGAACACTTAATTCAAAGCATTTCCTCCCAGTGTCTGTTCAGATAAAGTGGAGCTTGAATCTGAGTCACTGCTAGAGGCGAGTTTCATTATCCAAAACTAAAACCTAACCATGGTTTTGCAAACCAAAACATAACCTTGCTGGTCCATATCCGTTCATTGCTAATCATACCAACCATATTACCAATTCTATCTGTTCAATATTCACTAATGCTGGATACACAATATATTGTGAGTATGGGAGTGACTAATGCTTGTGTTTAAGCCTTTGAGGATCCCAGTATGAACTGTGTGTTTCCAGAAGCTTCAGCCTATTTAAATTTTGTGCAGTTGAAATGCTGTCTTCTCTCCTGACAAACACAACACACGAGTACTCACTATACTAACCATTACAATATACGCTTGAAAAACTTTCTGCTTAGATTAAATTTTCAGAGGGCCTCCATTTTGTGCATGCAAAACGTTTCTGTGTGCATGTGTACATCAAGAATTTACATGTGTAAATCAATCATTGAAGTAATTGGGGCAACTTGCTTTTTTAAAATTAAACACGTGTTTAAGTGTTTTGCTGGACTGAGGCCCAAATACTTAGTTTCACACTTATCTAACAGGTCAGTGTACAAGGCTTTTATGTACCCAGAATGCAGGCCTGGTTTCAAAATTAGTCCTATTTGTCTAGTTCAGGCTTTATCACAAGAAGGACATGTTAACATATAAACTACAGAAATAGTATAAATTTAGTAAATTGCCTAGTCTCAAACTCTTCTCTTGGTATTTGAGGGTTTTAGTCCAAGAGGATGAAATCTTTACTCCACTGAAGTCAGTGGCAAAACTCCCATTGACTTCATTTGGGCCAGGATTTCATGCATAGTACATGTTGTGCACATCTACCGCAACAATAATGACCTCTTACTAGAGGCAGTGGTATTTACTGGCCGCTATAATGGTTCTGTCTAAAAAGCTGTGCTCCAACTCATCTTCTAAATGTTTTTCTCTTCTATACATTTTGAGGATTATTGCCACCTGTAAGGATGCTATTAACAAACAGTGCTTTAAAATGTGCTAATATCACCTAATTATTGTCCTAGTTCTATGAAGTGGGGAATACCTCCTGAGAAGTGAGTGTGGAGGGTATTCATCCCCGGCAGGATTAGTCCCTTCATTAGGAAAGTTGCATATTTCATGTCTCTGGCAATGCATGGAAACAGGCTTCATAAAGCTTTCCTTGTCCTTTAAATTATTAAGGTAACTACCAGCCCCTTTAGCAGTTCAGAGTTTGTTTCTAATTGTGCTTTGTGTGTTGGCCTCTAAGCCTGGATTGTTTTAAAATATGTAACTGCATCTTCAGCTGGTGTAAATTGGTTTAGCTCCATTGATTTCATCTGACGGTATGGCCCAGAGTATCTAAAGCAATTCTCAATTTAGAATAAAAAGAATTCCTTGCCTGTGATAGAGTGGTTTCTGAGATCAGTGGCTGCTGCCTGATTTTGAAAGTAAAAAATTTCTCTTAATGAGACCTGGGAAGCGAAAGATGCTTGTCTTGTTGAGGTACTTCTTCAGGGCCAGACTATAGCAACAATAAAACAGTTTCAGACCAATGATGGTTGAGAACTGGGCTCCATTTTTATCCCAAACTGACTTATAACTCTATCACTGTTGATGCAGAATGTCCCTCACCAGTGAGGACCTGGTAAGAGACAGAGATACAAGACCGCTGCTTCTGAGGACAGGTCAGAGGTTCATTACTTGAGGTTTCTGGCAGAGGGTGTTACCTTCATGCATATTTTTTTTAACCACTCCTGTTCAAGGAAACAGGATTCATTAACATCTTGTAAATATGCAAATTACTCTTAGGAAACACCTCACTCCCCATCATCAATTGCCAAAAAGGAAACTGACATGCAAGACCCCGAATTCTGCAACCATACAGCAAAGGGGCAACAACAATATATATTGAAGACCAGTTATTGCTATATATATTTTTTTCCAATGAGAAACTGCTGAGCTTGAATTAATATGCAAACTAGATACCATTAACTTGGGTTTGAATAGAGACTGGGAGTGGCTGGGTCATTACCATTGAATCTATTTCCCCATGTTAAGTATCCTCACACCTTCTTGTCAACTGTCTAAATGGGCCATCTTGATTATCACTACAAAAGTTTTTTTTCTCCTGCTGATAATAGCTCATCTTAATTAATTAGCCTCTTACAGTTTGTATGGCAACTTCCACCTCCTGTGTGTGTGTGTATGTATGTATGTGTGTATGTGTATATATATATATATATATATATATATATATATATACACACAAAATCTTCTTACTATATGTTCCATTCTAGGCATCCGATGAAGTGGGCTGTAGCCCACGAAAGCTTATGTTCTAATAAATTTGTTAGTCTCTAAGGTGCCACAAGTACTCCTGTTCTTTTTGCGGATACAGACTAACATGGCTGCTACTCTGAAACCTGCTATATAACTTGATTATCTGCAAGTAAGTGAAGTAGAGCATTTGTGGAGTTATTTTGTTTTTACTCTGGTAATGTTTGGCCTCTGAACAGATCAAATGAGTCGTGACGTGGGAGTGGTGAAAGTGAAACATCGATTGTGAAATCATTAATCACATATTTGTCTTCCACTCAGTTCACTTCCAAAAAACAACTTTAAATTGATGGAATTTCTGGAATTAATTTGGGTTAGAGATCAAAGGACCTGATTCTCATTTCACTAAGGCCCCTTTACACACTCTGGCAGTGTAAAGGGATCTTAAATGGGAGTAAATTACCAATCTAATCTAGGGGCCAGCTCCTCAAAAGGCATAAACCAGCCTAGCTCCATTGAAGTCAATGGGTTATCTGGGATGGTGCCATGGAAATGTAGGTTTCTCTTTGCTTAATGTTATGCAGCCTGAATTGCCACTACTTTTTTAAAAAAAGAAAACTTCCTTTTTTCATCTTGATAATTTACTCTATATTTCTTGCTTGTGTAACTCAAGGGGGGAAATCATATGTTTTATTTACAGCTAATACAGTTGTTTATCCACAATGTTGTCTTTTCTTTTTCACCATTTCCCCCTCATTTATTTTTTATAATAGTCTTATCCCATCCTATTTAGCATGCTTGCCTCATCCCTCTTCACTTCACACTGCTGTCTTCAGCAGTATGCAATCAGCAATGGTTATCTGACAAGAGACATACAATCTCTTTGCAGTTATTTTGTTGAGTACAGTATTAGTCCTACAACATTTGCTGTGCTTTCCTTTCATATGAAATGGAGCCATTGTTGCCTGTGCTTCCCCAGGGGTGCTACTCTCACCCTAATGTTCGGTGTTCTTCCTTCTGCTGGGAGAGTGTGGCTATGGCCTAGCTATTCGCCTTGCAAAGCACAGTTCAACTTCTCTGACTGTTGGCCTAAGACTCGTGCTGCCTTTGATAATAAATAACGCGTGTCCACTTATATTGTTAATAAATTTAAGGGGAGATTTTCAGAGACACATTTGGGGAGTTAGGCACTTAGGTTCCATTGGCTTTCAATAGGAGTTGGGTGCCTAACTTCCCTTTGTGCCTTTGAAGATCTCCCCCTAAAATTAGCTATGTTAATTGTTGTTACATAATCCAAAATGCTGGTTATCTATAGATATAGATATTGAAAGCCTTAATCTACAATATTAGGTAAAGAAAAGCTTCCTATAGTTCATTTACTTTTGAGCCAGAAATTAGAAATGCAGAGTACTGGATTATTTCCTTAATTGCATTGACCTATATATGGGGGTCTCTAATCACAATATTCTTCTGGTCCAGCTATATAAGGTTTAGGAGAAGGGGCAGCTCTAAACAATTAAGAACTGTAGGCGGGCTAAATAGGGGCTCTTGGCTACCCTGCTGCTATCGTTGTTGATTAGCTTTTTTCAGTAATTATGTATTTCCATCAGGGATGCAATGGTTATCACTACTGCTAATGAGATTAGTCCCATTTCATACAAGTGCAATGTTCTGCTGGTTCCCTTTTGGCACTTTACATGTTTTCTTTCACTCATACTCGCCACGCTTACCAAGATTGTTCACCATAGTCTCTTCTCTGGAGTCATCGAACTGCACAAACTGATTCTTCATCATTCCTGTAGCCATGAACCAATATGAATAGGGTGACCAGATAGCAAGTGTGAAAAATCAGGACAGGGGTGGGGGAGGGCAGGGTAATAGGCACCTATATAAGACAAAGCCCCAAATATTGGGACAGTCCCTATAAAATCAGGATATCTGGTCACCCTAAATACAAATATCACAGCCTATAATATGTTGCTTTCTTAGCAGCAGCAACAGTTGTGGAGTAGTTCAATTCTTCTTGTGCTTCAAAGCAGACACAGCTCATCATTGCTAGAAGAAAGTTTTTCCATGTGCCACTAAACTGTGCCACAGTAAGCTATCGGAGAAGCTTATAGAAAGGAAACACACATGCTCTACTTGTGTGAGCAATCTCTGTAACCTAAATAGCAAGAGTTATTTATCCCTGGCTTCACATCCCATTTCCTACAGAAAGAAAGCTTGATAAGACATCCTTTCATTCTAATATTGAAAAACTTGTAGTTTTGTGCTGGGATTCTCCAAATGCAGAGCACTGTTCTCCCGAGCAACGTTAAAAGTTGTGTTGCCATCCAAACGATAAGGTAGAAAAGTGGATGATGTTGTGGTGTCTTATTTGTACAAAGAAATTCTCCCTTCTCCTGGCGGGATGTAATCACCCTAGAAATTCTTTTAATAAGAAGGGAGATGAGTCGCCAAATAGGGCAAATGTATCATGAACTTTCTTGAAGGAGAGACCAAATATCAATGCATGTTGTTAGAGTATAACAGAGAGGAAAGTTATGGGGTGAAACATTGCACAGAAAGAAGCTGCAGATTCCAGGCATTCCTTTTGACCGAGCATGTGAAGTTAAAAAACAGACAGGACTGTACATCCCCTTTGAGACAACTTTACAGGTCATAGATATGGCCTAAACAAAAGTAGTTTTCCAAGCTACTCCTTTTATTCTTCTAACCCTCATGTCAGAGCTCCAGCAGAGTCCTGTAAGCAGTGCAGAGAGCCATTCTGACAATGAAAGAAAAGGAGTACTTGTGGCACCTTAGAGACTAACAAATTTATTTGAGCATAAGCTTTCATGAGCTACAGCTCACTTCATCGGATGCATTCAGTGGAAAAACTGAATTCCACTGAATGCATCCGATGAAGTGAGCTGTAGTTCACGAAAGCTTATGCTCAAATAAATTTGTTAGTCTCTAAGGTGCCACGAGTCCTCCTTTTCTTTTTGCGAATACAGACTAACACGGCTGCTACTCTGAAACCTGTCATTCTGACAATGGTTCACCCTCCTTCCTCTAGAGACAGATTACTCAAATTCCAGGCTGTAGATCACAGTAAACGTATCTGAAAGGTATTCTTTGTAGAATTCCCTGCCTCCCTTATCTGTCCTTGAATAGTTATTTCTTTCCTTCCAGAGTGCACCAGGAAATGGGCAACTCTGTAGCTTACCACTTACTCAAAATCCATTAATAAAGTCTCCTTAATGTAGAGATTCCAGAGAGTGTATTCAGTGTATTATATGGTGCTAAAACAGGCAGGTGGCTTTCACCTATACTGAAAATCATGTGGCTGAATGAACCGGTCTGTTGCCAAGAACTATAAATGCAAGTTCTGTACTCTGTTTCACTGCAGCCCTGGAGCACAGAGACTTCCTTGACTTCATGCAACTCAAGGGCCACACAACAAGTCCCTTCTACTCTTTCTCCTATCCCACTAGAATCAGTTTAAGGGTCCCAAAGACAGACTAACGAGAATCCCCAATAATGGAAATGATCAGAGTGGTCAAAGGTAAGGGATCTCCTCAAGAAACCAGAATGCAATTCCAGCTTACTAGACATGAAGCTGGTGAGAAAAGCTTTATCATCCTTCAGGAAAAGGGTTCTCAACCAGGTAGTACTCCTAAAACTGCATAATGCCTTGGTGTTAGCATACACTCCCAATTTCTTGGGGGAAAGAGACTAAAATCACTTCCCTTCTTCAAAAATCAATATCCCTGCTAACTTGGGCAGAAAATTATTTGACAGATCTGGACTCCTGCCATCAGGCCAGAAAGATAAATCTGGGAGCTCATCACTTGGTGGAAATTTGGGTTGAGGGATCGCTATCAAGAGATTTCATTAGAGAGACAAGGTGGGTGAGGTAATACCTTATATTAGGTCAACTTGTGTTGGTGAGAGAGACTCTTTTGAGCTTACACAGAGCTCCTCTTCAGCTCTGTGTAAGATCAAAAACTTCTCTCACACCAACAGAAGTTGGTCCAATAAAAGTATTACCTCACCCACCTTGTCAATGTAATCTCCTGGGACCAGCTTGGCTACAACAATACTTCATACAAGAGATTTCACAGAACAGGAGGGCCCATGTGTCCTGCAACAAGTACAGAGAAAAAGGAGCTGCTACTTAAAGAATACTTCTCCTCGAGGAAACTGTTTTCTTCTGACATTTCAGTTTATCCTTTCTCATCTATGTCTCTATTTTCAAAGTGCTGACGAGAGACAGGCTGGTTTAATTCTGTTCACTCTCTTCAGGCTTTGAAGAGCCTGGATCTTGGAACTGAAACACCAGCAGCAAAGTTAAATCAATGAGATTTACATTGCAGCGCAATAAACCATGCAACTCTTCCTTGAGAAGTCAAAATTTCTGTTCCTGGCAAGCTACTTCCTAAAGGAAGGTTTTACTGTCTATCTTAATCCAGTCTAATCTCCCCAATCCAATGTTATGTTCGTTTCTACTCTAGTCCAAGAGAATAGCAACATTAAAAACATTACTAAATTTGGAATATTTTTCCAATGTTGTATGAGGTCAGTAATCTCAGACCATGTAAATGCTCTGTATGGGACACCCTGAAATTTCAATAGAAAGGGTTTAATATGGGATATATATAATACTACAGGGAAAGGAGCTCAGCAATTCCTCTATATCTGATCTATCTGGACTCATCCTCAAAGGAAACCTGTGCAACACCTTCAAAAGATGAGCCTGGTTGTTTACATTCATAACTTTGCTAGACACTTAAAAATCATGGTCTTAATGAAGTCACTGGATTTATGACTTATTACAACAATCTGTAACCCACTAACAACTTCCCTTTTTGTCCTACGACTACAGGAGTGTTAATGGGGCCACTTCACCTTGAATGGTCCCTTAGAATATATGCTAACCACTTACGTTAAACAATCTGTTCAACCCTGCATTTAGCTGTGACACTCTTTACCTTACCTGGACCTGAAGAACAGCTTGGTGTAGCTTGAAAGCTACAGAAGTTGGTCCAATAAAAGATATTACCTCATCTACCTTGTCTCTCCACTACCTTGGGACCGACACGGCTACAGTAACACTGGATACATCTCTAGAACCCTGTTACTTCATAGAAGGCAGTATAACTACAAAAATTCATTTCTTACTTTCTTGGAAAGTGGACAATGGGAGAACATATTTAGCTAGAAACCATATTACCAGTTAAGAAATTAATTCTTTCAGATCTCAGTGTAATTCAGTGATATCGAAACACAGCTGTATGGCAAAAGTGCCAATATTGGCACAAAATGCATCTGAGAAAATTTCCTATTGTGCCAAGACTGTGATATTGCATTCTGCTGGAAATCTATTTGGCTCAGTTTCATGCGTACCTAGCAGATTTAGCAGATTGTGAAAATGAATGTTTCCCATTCTCATGGCTGATTTTTGCACGCATCTGTTCACTCATCTAAATCTTAGTTACATGCTGCTATAAGAATGAAAGGCTGTAATTTTTTTCTTTGGAAATTGGGAGTGTATCATGCACCACAATTTCTGCTTAAAAGTCCTGCACAGAAATTATGAAACACTTGTCTTACTATTGTTTTAGAAAAATCAAAGTAATAGGGGCATATTTTCCCCTTGTTCTGCATACATATCCACTCTTGATTTTAATAGGAGTTTTGCACGTGGATCGAGGAGCGAGTATGCTCCCTAGAATGTAAAATAACTTTTGCCATGTACTGTAAACATAAATATTTAAACATGATATTTGTATGTGACATTAATAATCCCTTACAGATTGTCACAAATCCTCTATTTTAATTATGGTACTAGCATCAATTGTCGAGCTACTATAAGTGTACAATTAGTTTGTCTGAACGTGTACATGTGTGAATGTTGTATCATTTTTATATTACAGAAATGATGTAGGTAGGCATATATATGCTGAACATTTCTTTTTTGTTTATTAAAAACAGCCCTCGGCTGGCAACTAGCAATATAATGGATTTAAACAGGGCCATGACACTAAAACTAGTTTATGTATGTGACACTCCAAAAGCATCAATAGCACTAGAAAATTTAAAAAACTTTACATTTATGACATCATAGCTTTTTTCTGACATAATTTCACCATGAAAATTTACAATTCTGTGGCAACTTTTTAAAAATACTAATGTTTTCTACAGCATCTTCCATCTAAAGATATCTAAACATTTTGCAAACATTCATGTATCGAACCTCAACTATATAATCTCTATTTTACAAAGAAGGAACCTGAGGCAGAGAGAACTTAAGTGTCTTAACAACCATCTCACAGAAAAACTGTGGCAAAGTTAAGAATAAGACCGAGCTGACCCACAAAACCATCCTTCCAACCCTTGTAATGCTTTGCAATAACTACCTTATGTAGCTGCTCTCCCCAAATTATTAGTGCTGTGTATGTTTTTATTCCCTTCTCTGTTGTTAAGATTTGTTGCTTTATCTGAGCCCCATCTTCGTGGCACCATAATTATTTAAAATGCCCCATCTAACAGGAAAAGACGGTAAGGCAAAGGGAGAAATGGCATCAGTAGTAACATTGTGCCCCTGGGACACTTACTGTTTGTGCATCCAAAGCATCAATTAAGCCTATGGCTTTTATATTATTCATCATCATCTCTTATTCTGTGAGGTAATATTTATGGTTCTTCCAGAGGTGAAAATAAGCCGGTACCAGGGTGGATTGGCTTCCCCAGTCGCAATTTAAAGCTCCCTGCAGCTCCCAGTAGCAGTTGGAGCCCCCAGCCCTTTAAATTGCTGCCAGAGCCCTGCTGCCGGAGCCCTGGGGTAGAGGCGGGGCTGGGGCGGCGATTTAAAGGGCCCAGGGTGGTGGCGGTGGCCAAGCACTGGGCCCTTTAAATCATCCCTGGAGCTCCACTGCCGCTTCCCCGGGCCTCCAGCAGGCTCCGGGAACGATTTAAAGGGCCCAGGGTGGTAGTGGCAGCCGGAGCCCTGGGGAAGCGGTGGCGGGGCTCCGGGGACGATTTAAAGGGGCCAGGGCTCCAGCCGCTACTGGGAGCCGCAGGCCCTTTAAACCGCTGCCGGAGTCCCCGGCTGGCGCTGTTACCCCGGGGAGGGGGAAGGAGGCACTTGCCGGTACAGGGTGGGTCGGGGCTGGCTCTGAACCCAGCCCCGCCCCTTCCTTCCGAGACCCCACCCCTTCTGGGGGCCAGAGCTGGCCCCAGCCCAGCCCCGTACCAATAAGTCCCTAGACTTACTTTCACCCCTGGCTTCTTCACTTCACTTCTCTAAGTCAACCTCTGTGCTGACTGGTGTCACAAACCGAATAGTGGCCCAGAAGGAATAAAGATAAAAGGTGAGTTGTTGGTCATCCTGTGAAAGGTCCAATGAAGTAGATTCCAATTATTACTTATTTATTCAGGGTTAAATGGTTACACTTCATGAGGGCCAGGAGCAGGGGGCAATGCAGAGCCACACCAATCCAACAGATGTTCAGTGATATACAATTTAATTTACTCCTGGGGGAATTCTGCGCCACTATGCAATGCAGAATTTTGCAGAAATTAGTGTTGTGCTTGCAGAATTTCATTTTTTCCCCACAGAAGTGGGCATTAGAGATGTTGGCCACTACTAGGGGTCGCTGGACGTGGCAGAGCCCAGCTCACAAATAGAAGACAAGGCCCTGGGGGAGGGGGAGGGAACTTGAGGGTTCCCAGCAGCTGCAGTTCCTAGCATGCCCTGAAGGAAGGAGATGGCAGCACGCAGGAAACTCCATGCAAGCCCGGTACCCAGCATCAGGCTGTTTCTCCCTCTGTATCCCTGGGACCTAGGAGGGTAGGGACTGTGACTGTCTAGGTTGGGGGAGCGCAGTTGGGCTCTGGGGTAGAGGCTGCGTGAGTGTCTAGGCCGGGGGATGGGGGGCAGCTAACCTCTGGGCAGGTAGAGATGGGGCTGTGAGTGTCTGGGCTCGGGGGGGGTGCACTGGGGCTCTGGCGGGAGGGGTGTGAGTGTCTGGACTGGGGAGGCCACGGCTGGGCTCTGGGAGTAGGGGTAGGGGCTGTGAGTGTCTGGGCCGGAGGGGCCCCATGGCTGGACTTTAGGGGAAAGAAGGTGTTAGTGTCTGGACCCCAGCTGGGCTCAGGGGTGGGAGAGAGGCAGAGAAACAGGAACTGGGTTGTTGTAGGTGTTTCTTTAACTCCTGAGGGAATTTTTGTGTGTGTCTGTATTGTTACAGACATACTTGCTGACAGGTATTTTGAAATAAATTATCAAAATAATTGAAACTGGCGTGATTATGTAGTGTTGTTTTGACGAATAAAATTTGCAGAATTTTAAAATATTGGGCACAGAATTTTTAATATTTTGGTGCAGAATTCCCCCAGGAGTAGAAATGTCTCCAGCTGCAAAAGACAAGTATGATAGCTGCACCATACTGGGACTGGGTTCAGTACATGCTCTCGCAGACACACATGCAAAGCTAGCTCCACTGGCTTGGTGAAGGAAGATGTGAGAC
Organism: Lepidochelys kempii; assembly: GCF_965140285.1. Classification (NCBI taxonomy): domain Eukaryota; kingdom Metazoa; phylum Chordata; order Testudines; family Cheloniidae; genus Lepidochelys; species Lepidochelys kempii. Next base: position 100,825,888 of record NC_136380.1, read on the forward strand.
ATGGTGCTTCTCTCACTTTCTGGAGACTCTAGTGAGACACCAGAGAGGCACTGGGCCAGATTTGAGCAGTTGTGCTTAGAGGAACATGAGGTTATTGTAACTGATCGCTGCATAGTGGCATTCAGGATCTCTGCACAGCTCTGGTGTTATGGTATTCAGAATCTAAGTCTGCATTGACACATTATCTGTTACAGACACACCTAGGCTAAATCCTGCCCTGTTGCGTGGGTGTTCTGGCAAGGAGAAGACTGCAAAGAGTGTATTTCTTCTCACCCACCCCCCTGTGCCCCCATATAACAACACACCAGGATACCTACAATACTTTGTGCTCAAACGTGCCCTATGAGTGGCCCTGACTAATGTGCCATGTCTGCTAGCGTGTACGTTCAAGACCTCAGTCATCTAGCATGTGCTAGCTGGGCTTGTATCCTGTCATATTTGTATAGCCTCCACCTGCACTGACAGCATGACTCTCATAACCATTACACGTCTGGTATTGCTTAGTTCCCCCACCATCTCCCCCATACACCCACATCCATGGCTCCAGCAAGTGAGGGCACAGAAATTCAAACAAAAATTCTGTGTAAGGTCCACTCATCTCCAAGTTGATCAGGACTATCTGAATAGCCAGTAGAGGAAATGTATTAATATATATTTATTTGGAGTTCCTTTATATCTTGTCTACAGAAATGAACAATAAATAATTATATTTTTATGAGTGGACTTCATATCTGGAACTAGCAGAACATTGAACAAAACTGCTCTGGCACTGATTTACAGCTGCACAGAGTTGGGTGAGAAGAACCTGTTGTTTTTATCAAACTTGTTCCATTTCTTATTTTAAAATTTGGGTTTCCAAATGTCGCTGGCCTTGGAATCAGTCAGCCCATGCTCTCCCTGTTAGCTATGTTTCTTTCCGTGGTAGGGATCTTGTCGTCTTACTGCAGGAGAGTTCAAATGCTCATTTGGGTGATAGCTGGCAATATATAGTGGCCTTTAGGAGTCTACCAAAGGCAGTAGGTGGGATTTTCAGGGAACTTAGCCACTCCTGCACTGCTTTGTAAATCTCAACCAGTGTGTCTTTACCTCTGAGTATGAAGCACCTAACAATACATTGCTCCTGAGCAGCTTCCTCTGGTCAATGCAGAGTAGCATTGATAGAACCAGTTCTTGTTTGAGGGTCCCAACCTCCCATGCTAGAAGGAAAAAATGGATAACATACAATCAAAATTGTGGGCATCCTATTTGCCATAGTGCATGCTAATAAAACAGGTGATTTTTAACCCTTTACAGGCTGGAACTAATCATTCTAACTCCTGCAGTACTGATTTAAAATTGACATTCTATTGAAACCAAAGGAACGTTAGAATGTAGGAAATATCGCTATTAAAATATAGCATTCTTGCAACTCCTTGGATTCCTGCATCAAATCATGCTACCTGAGTGTTTTCTGTATAGCAACTGCAAATGCCTCCAGTCAGGATAATCAATTGTAGCGAGGGCAGTTTCTGGGTCATATTTTTTACAAATGCATATTTGAACATTTAAGCCATGATGCGCTTCAATTTCAACTAATTTGTTTCTATTTTAATTGTTGGTGGAATTGCACATACTTTGTTTTAGCAGAATTTTTTTAAATGTTCACATTGATATCACACTTTTGTGAAAGTCTGTGAATTCTGCTTAAATTTTCTGTTTAGTATGAAAGTTTTGCTAAATTGGAATGTTAGAGCATTCTTTGGTTATGCTGTTATTTGTATACTGGATGTGTCGGAATACTATCTTGTTTATGTGTTCCTTTCTTTACTGCTTTTTTTCCTAGGCAGAGAGAACTACAAAGTAATTAGAAATGATAATTTTCTTTTGGCAAGTAAAAACTGTTAATAGTTGGAAAGTTATGTTTTCAGCATTGATTGCTAATAAAGCACACCTCTTTCTGCCAAAATCATACAATCCAATTATCAACATTTCCCCAGTCTCTTTCTGTCTCTGCATGAGCCTTTCTCAGAGAACTGGATTCACTTCTGGCTGTTGTTTTGTTCGTGCGCTCTGTCAAAAAATATTTTCTGCATCTCTAATTTCATCAAGATATGCTTGACTGGGATCATCAAAATCACTAAGTAGAAGTGTTTTAATTCAAAGTTCACCAGGCTGTTCAGTTGAATAACTGAAAAGTCAGCTAGGAATTATGTCCCAGTGGCTAGTTAAAATTTTGAATTACTCTTTACATAGGAGACTGCTATAAACGGAGGGTTCTCGTAAAATTGCCAATTCTTAAATTTAGTGGTTAACACCTACTAAATAATTTATTCATATCTGTAAGTCCATAAATGTCACATAGACTTATAGAATAGGCCGTATCCCATTTACAATTATTCATATTAGAGAAGACCCAGAGATATGTCCAGATTCTGTTGTTGTTCCTGTTTTGGGAGACATGTGGCATACTTTGAGAAATCCTGGTTTAAGTATAATGATAATAAAGGTCTCTTTTTATTGCATTGATAGTAGTAACAATACATTATCAGATGAGAGCTCCTATTTGTTTACAATCTCATCTATCAAATTTCTAAGGTGCATATCACCCTAGTATACAATCCGTGGTATCATGGCCAACACCAATTTAGTGGTCTGAGAGATAAATGTGGATAGACCAGACTATGGATTTAGAGAGCAAAGGAATGAATGAAAAGGAAAGAGAAAAGTGTTAAGGAAAGGAGTGAGGATGTCCATGTACCTCTCAAATGTACCTCATTTTTGGGAACATCATTCATTTCAGTCCCAAAGCTACGTCGCTTCCATCCAAGTTTGATTTCCCTTTACTTTTATTGTTGAAAACTGTTTACATCAGATATAAAGAATCATGAAACTGAGGAAGTGAGCTGTAGCTCACGAAAGCTTATGCTCTAATAAATTGGTTAGTCTCTAAGGTGCCACAAGTACTCCTTTTCTTTTTGAGGTTATAGAAAGAGTTATTTACACAAAATAAACACTAAATTACACTAAAGGAAGGTATCCCCCAGGATTTTCAGTTTCCTGCATAAATAATTAGTTTGTGTCCTTCACTTTGGGTCTTTGTCACACACACTGTCCCACATTTGGGCCTTGGCAGGTTGAGGGGTACAGAGGCCTAGAATAAAATGTAAATTAAATTAAGATCCTGTGCTTTTAAAACACATTGAAGTCTCAGTGGGCTTGCAGACATGGCCTCATGTGATCAAGGATTATTGGTAGACTGCTACAGTCTGTAGTAGACCTTTAGCTGACTGGCTAAGGCAAGGTCTACACTACAAACTTATATTGGTATAACTGTCACTCAGGGATGTAAAAAATCCACAGGAGAGCTTCTCTGATGGGCATAGCTATCTTCTCTTGTAGAGATGGATTAACTACACCCAGGAGAGCTCTTCCGTCAGTGGAGTAGTGTCTTCACTAAACCACTATCGTGGATTTTTAAGTGTAGACCTGCCCTAAATTTGTACAGTTGCAGCAAGTATTAACCTTTATGAGTAAAAGTGCTTTCTACATGTAATTCATTTCGTTGCTCATAGTGTTCTTCCAGGTTAAAATTTAGCAGGGAAGCTGCGTATGAAAAATTGACAAAAAATTGAACTTTTATTAGGGGGGAAGATGTGAAGGACTCAAAGTAATCATTAAGATTCATTAATGTCAGTGCTGGTGCGGAGTTGTGCTAGTGGCAGAATGCGGGCCAATGAGCCAAATTCATCCTTGGTGTAACTCCAGTGGTTTTCAGTATGGTTACACCAGGGATGAATTTGGCTAAACATGTGTAGCCAGGGAATTGGGATTAGTGGATGATTGTTTTGAATGTTTGTGATGAGCTGTTCATTATATTGGTTTCCCTTGGCTGCTGATATAAAAAAATTGACAGATGAAATGTGAGATACAAAATTCTGCTCTCACATGCTTGGATCCATTTTATTTTGTACTACATGTTACACAGTTGGAAATAGGCTAGAATCTTATTTACTGCTTCAGTAGCATAAACACAGAATACAAAACCTTTTGGTGTAATTAATGTTATAACATCAGGTCCATGATGAGGTCATTTCCATCAAAGACCAAAAAAGCTAGTCAGAGGAGAGGTTAAAAGTGGGCAGTCTAAATCTTCAAAATTGGACCATCTGAACCAACGGGTTAGTAATAATACATAGAGTCTTCCAACATTAGTTCTTGGGTTCAGATTCATCCCTGGTTGGTGTGATCAAAGGTTTTAACTATCTGATAGCAGCTTTGATGCACTACGTCCAGTGAGTTTGTTGTTCTCAGTCCAGTTCACAAGGAGTAATGCTGCTGAGCATAAAAAATAGCAACACAATTAATGCTTGTTGGTAGTCTTTTTTGCGGTCTAAGCAGAGTGCCAAAGGTTGATTGGGGTAGTAGCTGGCATGGTCAAAATGCAGATAGGCCTTCCAGTATAGATGGAACTGACGTCTGTTAAACCGTGTTCTTGAAATGTGCTACAGGTTTGGACTTTTCAGGATTATAGCACAGATCAGTCCTGTGTGCTATAAGACCAAATTATTGTTTTAATAATGTCAATATTAATGTTTTGTAACTAAGCCTCAAAACACAGAAGACTTTTATGATGTAGATGAGATCTTAGTCACAATGGCTGCCACTCTGGCCTGTTCACCAACCCCTTCTTCCCCACCCCGGCAAAAATAAACAAACAAAAAATAACAAAACAAACAAACAAACAAAAAGCCACACCCAGAAAACAGCACCATGAACCTAAAACCTGGATGCTATTTTTAAACAAATCTAAAATTCGAGCTTTGTTGAATTAGCAAAGCTGAGGCTGCAAGTTTGTTTAGTGCATGCTCTGATAAGGTGTCAGCTTTAACGAAGTCCTAATTAGAAAAACAAAGATTTTTCACAACAAAATTTGAAAAGAAAAATTGTCCTTTGAATGATTAAAAATGTCAAAATTCTTAATTTTTCTAACAGCTCCAGTCCAAAAGTCGATAGTGTGGGTTAGGTGTCCTTTTTATTTACAGTGACCGTAATGAAGATAGCCTAATGGTTTGTATTCCAAGTTTGTATTTGTGCTACATAAGCTGACTATTATTATTCTTTATTACAATTCCAAATCCTGGTGCTTGTTTTTCAGACAGGAGGCGTTGAGAGAGAGTAGTGAGGGTAGTCTGAGCTAGGTCTTTCAGGGTATGTCTACACTGCATGGGCCTGGCTCTGCTGACCCAGGCTTGCAGGGCTCAGGCTGAACAGCTAAAAATTGCTGTGTAGCTGTTCAGGCTCGGGCTGGAGTCCAAGCTCTGAAACACCCTGAGGGGGGTGGGTCTCCAAGCCTGGGCTCAACCTGAGACCGAACAGCTACACTGCAAACTTTATCCCCACGCCCTGCAAGCCCCAGTCAGTTGCCCCAGGCTCCGAGACTCAGTGCCGTGGGGTTTTTATTGCAGTGTAGACATAACCTTAGAGCAGAGAGTGTCCTGTCCTCAGCAATAACCACTCCAGCCAACTGATGGGCTCCAGAGGGAGTCCTAGACAGTCCTTTATGGACAGAAGTTGGCAATAACACAGGGCCTTAAGGATTGGATTTATCAAGTTGGAAAGAATTCCCCTCCTGTGACTCAAGACCTTGGCTGGAAAGACAATGGCCTTGCACAAGAATTGGATGGAACTCCCTTAAGAGCCTGTCAGTCCCTTTCATTAATCAGCAAGTGGGGTTGCTGCTGAATGACACAAGGCGCTGCTTTCCCGCAAGGGCTGAGTGTGCTGCTTCCTCAGGGTGCTCTCATTCCGGGCCAGCCAGAGGAACAAGAGGCTGGAATTGGAACTAAAACTCTGGTTTTCTGCATGACTGGGCAGAGAGTACTAACATTAGAGTCTTTTTATAAATATTATATATTTGGTTTTCCCAGCATTAGAGGTTTTGTTCTTACTCTCCATCCCTCTCCCTTCTTTCTTTGCCAGAGGCATTGGGTATACAAGGAATTCTCTTCTACATGAGCAGAAGCCTGGATGTGGGTTTTGAGGTTTGTCCATCTCATTACAGTGAATGCATCACCTGCATGACTCAGCCGTTCTCTGGCTGCCTGGGGAGCGAGACCTACAAGGGCAGCCCTAATGAGAATCCTTTCTCATTATGGTGCCTACATAGTGTTGCTGCTGTGAGGGAAGGCAAGCTAGTCAACAGCAGGTTTTTAAAGCTGTGTATAGAAACGTTGTCACTTTTTAACCAAACTTTTTATCATAAGGTTCTATAGGCAGTATAAATTCAATTACATGAATAATAAAAAACGTTGCCAGAAAGATAAATATGAATTTTCTCTGCCTATGCAGTATTTTGAAAAATATAAAAATGCAGCAAGTAATTGTATACAGTAACAAAAATTGGTTTATACAACCAGTAGAAAGACACATGTAATACTTGTAATAAAAAGAACACTTTATATTTTGTCTAGTGGTACCTATTTTCTTGTGTTCCAGGAAAGATACTGAAACTAAGTAATATTCACTAAGTCCTACTTTGTCATGAGTCTGTTTTTCCATAGTTATAGTGTCCCACACTGTTTTTAAACAAGGGTCCATTTTCTGGGCGTTTTTTTCATTCCCATCATTCTTTAATAATAGGGGTAAAATAGGTCTTGGATATTTTACTAAGTAAATCTCTTTCATGAGCAATCCTAACAGTACCACCATGAGCTGCATCAGGAGTTTTATCCTTGTAAATATGTTTTAGATTTAATATCATTCAGAATTCTTTTACTCCTGGGGCAATAACGCCATATGTTCAAGTGTATGTCTTACTTACCACACTCGCTCACCCTGCATTACAGGAGTGGAGTAAATATGCTTTGAGGAAGATGGGGTAAGATAACTAGTGAACAAAAGTTTATTGTGATTTATTTTTTGTATAGTATATAAAGGAAAATGGCAGCTGCATGCCAAATTGAGGCCCAATGGTCAAAGGAGACCTCCTTTCCCAAAAACGTCTCTCATGTCACATAGTTGCATTTATCTTCCATATCCAGAATGGTGGGTTCCAGGTAAAGCCCTTTAGTGTTTATTTCCTGAGTATTTATCCTTTCTATGGGCCCCATTCTTCCATCTTTTGTGTGCAAGTTGTTCCAGTGAAACCTAGGGGACAACTCAGAGAATATGATATTATTCAATGTGAGAAAGAGTGGGAGGTATTAGAGAGAGGTCTTTGGAGTCATAATGAATCAGTAATATTAGCAGCATAATATCCTATCAATATAGAGGGGTTTCGGCATGTTTAAACAGTGTACCCAAGGCCTCTGTATTTAAAATCTTTCCATCTTTAAAAATGTGACCTATCCTTTTCTCAGAGTTTAAAGATGAGGGTTGCATTTCCTGGGGAATCTTTGGATTGTTTCTAATGAGCATCAATGATTTTCATCTCATAAATTACATATGAGCATCACACTTGGGTGTGGGCTAATCTGCAGCACACTTTGCTGTTGGGGGGGGGGAATCAAAGATTGTAGTGGAAGCCAAAGTCAGTTTGTTCTATACAACCGCAGGCCGTGGGGTGGATCTCCTGAAACTCATACCACAAGAGAGAGCAGTTGTGCTGCCCTGTACTGTTTAATGATATTAGGAGATGCAATTCTTCTGCTTGATACGGGTCTATACGGAATGTGCCTGTTAAAACAGCAAAGTTCTGTTCTCTGATAAAATGAATAACAGAGCATTGTAAAAGCTCTCTGTGGTCTTTTTGGGATCTCTATTGGGAGAGTTGGAAAAAAGAAACCAATTTTAAGTACAAGATTTACCTTTCCTTGTGTGATTTTACATTGTTGTCTCATATTTGGTTTCAAAGTCCTCTTTAGTGCACTTCAGCAGAGGGACCCAATTAGCCCCATAGAAGTTGTTCCAGTAAAAGACTGTTTTTATTTATTTATTTTTAAATGGGTCCACACACAACTCTAGATACTCACTTTTTTTTTTTAAACATTTAATAAAACATACCGATTTGGACCAGTGTCCTGTTATCAGGTGCTTGAAGCCTGCATGAAGTTTAATGTAATTACTGCTGAGTCATGGATACCATGATCCTATCAGCAAGTAAACACACCTGAATAACATGAACCTGATCGCCTATCCTGTGAGAAAATCCGCAGTACAGGCCTAAATGGGAGGAAAACTTCTGGTTCTCCTGGAGATATTTTTCTCCCATTATTCTGTTAGGAAACTCCCTCCATGAAAGAGAGCACAAGACTTAGCCCCCAAACCCTTTGGATCCTCCAGGATCTGCATAGATCCTAGGAGGCTATGGGACACTAGGCCAAAGAGGCCTCTGGCTTTTTGCTGGATCTGGATCTCTGGTGACCCCCTTTCTATCCTGGTGGTGCAGCTCCACCAAAGTCATGCTGACAGATTCTGCAGCCAGTTGCTATCCCTGAGATCACCCTATAAGGGAGAGAACAGGCAATGGGGATGGAAATATAATGTGACCTGGGGCAACATTTCTTCCCCACTCTCCTGAGCTCTACAAGGCTAGTCTGAGGATTATGTTACCTCCACACAGATCCTTCTCATCCTGCCCTGATCTGGCTCCTGTCGCCTCTCCTTCCCCCCAGATTGCTGAACTCATGGAGTTCTCTCAGCAGGGAGGGTGCAAGGGAAATAAAGAATGCCTCCACAGAGGTGACCAATTCCTTCACCCCTAACCCCCACTTTACTCTCCATAGCTGGAGGCTCCATAAGCATCTCTCAGAGGGTACAATTTGACTCTCTGTTCTTGTTTCTGATGGGAGGACAAAGCAGTATGACCATATTTTAGAGGGTTCCCTCCAAGACCCTCTCTCTGAATGACAGATGTCCCTGCTAGAGCAGGGCTAGTCAAGCTTATGTTTGGTGTATGAAAAATGTTACCTAAATGATTGGATTTTTTTCTCAAATACTCTCAATTTAAAAAACACCAAAACATTCAATAGTATTTTTTTTTACATATGTCTGTGTAGTTACAATAGAATGAAAGGGAAATGGGTCTTCCTCTCCCCCCGCCCCCGAAGAGTAAAATTTATACACTTTAATAACAAGATGTTCTCAGTAGGGAGCAGGAGTCTATCATTGGCTCTTACTGCAGGCAACACGAAATGAAAATCTGAAAGGAAAAACTACAGCACAGAGAGGAAGAACTGACTTTGAGATGCAGAGGGAGAATACAAGTATTTAGACCGTATCTGTAGCTATAAAGCCAGTAATAAAAGGCTCTCTCCTTTATATTTTCCTTTTTTATTTCATTTTTTTTTTTACAGTGGAATACAATACAAACATTACAACCTGGCTGACTCCTGCAGAGATGCCAGGCACTAGCATGGTGTCCAAAAAATTAGCTTTATACATATGCTGAATTAAAGATTGGCAGCAGTAGCAGCAGCACAAATCCCATATTGACAGCAGTTTTCAAGTCCCGTATTGGCAGTCTTCTCAACATGAAAGAAGAGAGGAAATACAAAGGGCAAAAAGCCCAAGAGACTCTATCGAATAGCAGCAAGTGCAGCTTACAAAATATATGTATGAAAAATCCCCAAACTACTTAAAATAAGAGGGTAAATTTTTATCTGCAGCTAGCCCAATTTAGGTAAAGAGTTCAAAGGGTCCATTCCCTATTTCTGGAGAAAAGCCCTTTTCTCAATTGCTCTTAGTGATCCAAATTTAGCTCTGGTATTAGTGGTTGTAAGTACACTGTCTTGAGTGAGATTGCACACACTTATGCACCAGGAATGAAGCGGACCCAGAGGGCCAGATTATCCTTTCAGTTACATCAGTGTAAATCATGAGTAACTCTATTGAAGTCATTGGGGTTACACCATTGTAACACTGATGTAAGTATAACAGCATCAGGCCACATTGATTCAATTACTCCTTTTAATAAAATGTATATTGGTCTGGTTGTCCATGGAAAGCCTTTTTTTGTATTGAGGTGACTTGGGCCCATTACACACTAATCTAAAATTCTATTTTTTTGTTTTGTTTTTCCAAGTTATTTCCAGTTATTTTTGAAGAAAGTTTTGGAGCAGGCAACAGTTTTGTTTATATACACGTATGTATGGCAACAATTTCTCCTGCATATGTACATTCTGGACTAATACTTAGCTCCTTTCACCAGTCTGCCTAGGTTATTAATTCTAAACAGCATTGCTCCAGTTTACTTCCTGAGAAGTTATTGAAGTTTGCAATTTATCATTACTGGCATATATTTTTGCCTAGATTCAGCTGCTGCCTACACTTTAGTAATCATGTGTTCAATATGAAAACAGGTGTTGCCCCTTTTTGCCCAAAGAAAGGTGTCAATATTCAGAGCCTTGTTGGGCTGTTTCCATTAGGAGGAAAAATTGATGATAATTAGGTATTTCTTTGATGCAAGCTGTGATGGGGTCCACTCACTGCAAGCAGCGCCTCCTGCTGGCCCTCACAGGGATTAACTCTGCCTCAGTCCAGGAACCACAGCATTCTTTTCATGACTCAGCCCTCTGGTCGGGTCACCATCTCTATTTCCCCCTTCAAGGGTTCATCAAAGTCTAATATTTAAGCCACTTCCTCAATGGCAAATGCGGGAGCGGGGACCTGGACCTGCCCATTATTCTGGGTCCTGACTCAGAGACCCTGTAGATAACCACCTCCTGATGCATCTCTTTAACATCCCTCAATTCCCTTGCTTCAGTTCCTTAAGCCACTTTTCCACACCCCAGCATCTTCTTCACCCTTACCTCAAGGCTTTCAGCCGGTAAGTCCCAGCAGCCAGCCAGGAGCTCCCTCTTGCTCCCCCAGTCCCTGCCAGCAACTGCTCTGTGCAAGGTGCTACTCTTCCTGCAGCCTACTAGGAATGCAATCCTCGCTCCTTGGGCTCCCTGCAGCAACTGACCCTGCTCTGCCCTGCAGCTCCTTTCGTTCTAGCCCACTAGGTCCTGACTGGCTGCTCCGTGCAGCCTCCCTCCAATTGGCTGCTACCTGTGCAGCCTCCCTAGTCTGCTAGGAGGACTCACCTTCCCTTCTCCTTTCTGGGTTGGGGTGTGGCAGGCCCCCTAGGCCTCCATTACCCCTTCCTCTTGGGTTTGGGTTAAACACTCCATCACACAAGCCTTCAGAGATTGAACACAAAGTCCTGCTTCCCTGAACACACAATAGGATGCAGTTTACTTGCTCACAGTTCCTGGCCTGCTTTTTGAGCCAGCACCCTGCCCAGAAGAAGCTCTCTTTCTTGGTTTCCTCTCAGGGCCATGCTACCAGTGCTTCTCGGCTTTCTAGTGGCTTTTCAGGCTCCTTTCTGCTGACTTTCTGGCAATCAGTCCCAGGGAAATGCCACTTATTTTCTTAGTAAGTTCTTGCTCAGGCCTTCCATGTGATCAGTGCTTTGGATGGTGGCTTCTGTTTGTTATTGGACACCATAAAGGAGCTTAATTTCTTCTTCCATGTCCTCGCCCCTTCACCAACTTCAATGAAATCTGCCTGCCCATAGATCAGCACTCTCCATCATGACAGTGGGTATTCTAGCATAGATACCTGAGTTTGAACAAAGACATGGTGGCGGTGGGGGAAAGGGATGGGAGCAGACTTCAAACTAGTCACTTCAGACTTGGCCCTAATACAGGGCTGTATCAACGGGTGATTCACAAGATGCCACAATGCAGGAATACAGAGGGTGAGCATGTGTCACGGTTCCTCCCCCACTCTGAACTCTAGGGTACAGATGTGGGGACCTGCATGAAAAACCTCCTAAGCTTATCTTTACCAGCTTAGGTCAAAACTTCCCCAAGGTACAAAATATTACCCCCCGTTATCCTTGGACTGGCCGCTACCACCACCAAACTAATACTGGTTACTGGGGAAGAGCTGTTTGGACGCGTCCTTCCCCCCAAAATACTTCCCAAAACCTTGCACCCCACTTCCTGGACAAGGTTTGGTAAAAAGCCTCACCAATTTGCCTAGGTGACTACAGACCCAGACCCTTGGATCTTAAGAACAATGAACAATCCTCCCAACACTTGCACCCCCCCTTTCCTGGGAAATGTTGGATAAAAAGCCTCACCAATTTGCATAGGTGACCACAGACCCAAACCCTTGGATCTGAGAACAATGAAAAAGCATTCAGTGTTTTACAAGAAGACTTTTAATAAAAAATAGAAGTAAATAGAAATAAAGAAATCCCCCCTGTAAAATCAGGATGGTAGATATCTTACAGGGTAATTAGATTCAAAAACATAGAGAACTCCTCTAGGCAAAACCTTAAGTTACAAAAAAGATACACAGACAGAAATAGTTATTCTATTCAGCACAATTCTTTTCTCAGCCATTTAAAGAAATCATAATCTAACACATACCTAGCTAGATTATTTACTAAAAGTTCTAAGACTCCATTCCTGTTCTGTCCCCGGCCAAGACGACTACAGACAGACACAGACCCTTTGTTTCTCTCCCTCCTCCCAGCTTTTGAAAGTATCTTGTCTCCTCATTGGTCATTTTGGTCAGGTGCCAGCGAGGTTACCTTTAGCTTCTTAACCCTTTACAGGTGAGAGGAGCTTTCCCCTGGCCAGGAGGGATTTCAAAGGGGTTTACCCTTCCCTTTATATTTATGACACGCCCCCCAAATCTCAGCTAGGGTGAAACACTGGCTGGGATTTCTTCCTGGAGCTCTAGGAAAACAGAGTTAATAAGACACATGCATCTCTAAATATACTACCAAGTACATAAAGACTAACAATATTTTCCACATCTCAAGGACGATTTTAACCAGTTGATTCTGGGAAACTTTCACGGGAGAGTGCATCAGCCACTTTGTTAGAAGCTCCTGAGATGTGTTGGATGTCGAAATCAAAATCTTGGAGAGCTAAACTCCACCGAAGAAGTTTTTTGTTAGTTTCTTTGACGGTGTGAAGCCACTTTAGTGCAGCATGGTCGGTTTGCAGGTGGAAACGCCGTCCCCAAACATATGGGCGTAGCTTTTCCAGAGCGTAGACAATGGCATAACATTCTTTTTCAGTGACTGACCAGTTGCTTTCCCTCTCAGACAGTTTTTTGCTGAGAAACACTACAGGGTGGAATTCTTGATCAGGTCCTTTCTGCATTAAAACTGCTCCCACACCACGCTCGGATGCATCTGTGGTTACTAGGAACGGTTTGTCAAAGTCTGGGGCCCTTAGTACAGGGTCAGACATGAGTGTCGCTTTAAGCTTGTTAAAGGCCTTCTGACACTTTCCGGTCCACTGAACAGCATTTGGCTGTTTCTTTTTGGTTAGGTCTGTCAGTGGGGCAGCGATTTGGCTGTAGTGCGGTACAAATCGTCTGTAATAACCGGCCAAGCCTAAGAAGGATTGAACCTGTTTCTTTGACTTTGGGACAGGCCACTTTTGGATAGCATCCACTTTGGCCTGTAGGGGGCTGATAGTTCCTTGACCCACCTGGTGTCCAAGGTAAGTCACTCTGTTTAGGCCTATTTGACACTTCTTAGCCTTAACAGTTAGTCCTGCCTCCCTTATGCGCTCAAGGACTTTTTGTAGATGTTCCAGGTGGTCTGCCCAGGAATCCGAAAATATGGCCACATCGTCAAGGTAGGCGACTGCATATTCTCCTAATCCCGCTAGGAGACCATCTACAAGTCTTTGGAAAGTGGCGGGTGCATTTTGCAGCCCGAAAGGGAGTACATTAAATTCATACAGCCCGAGATGTGTGATGAAGGCTGACCTTTCCTTGGCAGATTCATCTAGTGGTACCTGCCAGTACCCCTTGGTTAAGTCCAAGGTAGAGATGAACTGGGCCCGTCCCAGTTTCTCTAATAGTTCATCAGTGCGTGGCATTGGATAGTTGTCTGGGCGAGTTACAGCATTTAGCTTACGGTAGTCCACGCAAAAACGTATTTCCCCATCTGGTTTGGGAACTAGAACCACTGGAGATGCCCATGCACTTTCAGAGGGGCGGATTACACCCATCTGTAACATATCCTGGATCTCCCGTTCTATAGCAGTTTTAGCTTGAGGAGACACCCGGTAAGGGTGGACCCTAATTGGGTGAGCATTACCTGTGTCAATGGAGTGGTATGCCCGTTCAGTCAGTCCTGGGGTGGCTGAGAACGTTGGCGCGTAGCTAGTGCACAGCTCCTGGATCTGCTGTCGCTGCATACGCCCAAGGGTCATGGAGAGGTTCACCTCTTCCACACCACCAGCACATTTCCCTTCGTAATAGACACCTTCAGGCCACTCAGCGTCGTCTCCTCCCTGGGCTGTAAACTGACAAACCTTTAATTCTCTGGAATAAAAGGGCTTTAGAGAATTAATATGATACACCTTAGGCTTTCGGTTGGAGGTGGGGAATGCTATGAGATAATTAACAGCTCCCAGGCGCTCCTGGACCACGAATGGCCCTTCCCACGATGCTTCCATTTTATGGGCCTGGAGCGCCTTTAAGACCATGACCTGGTCTCCTACTTTGAAGGAACGCTCTCTGGCATGTTTATCATACCAGGCTTTTTGCTCTTTTTGAGCATCCTGTAAGTTTTCTCTAGCAAGGGCTAAAGAGGTTCGGAGGGTGTTTTGTAGGTTGGTTACAAAGTCCAGAATGTTAGTTCCTGGAGAAGGTGTAAATCCCTCCCATTGCTGCTTCACCAACTGCAATGGCCCCTTAACCTCACGGCCATATACAAGTTCAAATGGGGAAAACCCTAAACTGGGATGTGGTACAGCTCTGTAGGCAAAGAGCAACTGCTGCAATACTAGGTCCCAATCATTGGAGTGCTCATTTACAAATTTACGTATCATGGCCCCCAAAGTTCCATTAAACTTCTCCACCATGCCATTTGTTTGATGATGGTAAGGAGTGGCAACCAAGTGATTTACCCCATGAGCTTCCCAAAGGTTTTTCATAGTTCCTGCCAGGAAATTAGTCCCTGCAACTGTGAGGATGTCGGAGGGCCAACCTACCCTGGCAAAAATGTCTGCTAGTGCCTGACACACACTTTTAGCCCTGGTGTTGCTTAGAGCTACTGCTTCCGGCCATCGGGTGGCAAAATCCATGAAAGTCAGTATGTACTGCTTTCCTCTGGGTGTCTTTTTCGGAAAAGGACCCAGAATATCCACAGCTACTCGCTGAAATGGAACTTCAATGATGGGGAGTGGCTGGAGAGGGGCTTTGACCTGGTCTTGGGGTTTTCCCACTCTTTGGCACACCTCACAATACTGGACATAGGTAGAAACATCCTTGCCCATTCCCTCCCAGTGGAATGACCCCCCCAAACGGTCTTTGGTCCTGTTCACCCCAGCATGGCCACTAGGGTGATCATGGGCTAAGCTCAAGAGCTTGGCCCGGTATTTAGTTGGAACTACCAACTGTCTCTGAGGATGCCAGTCTTCCTGGTGTCCCCCAGAAAGAGTTTCCTTGTATAAAAGTCCTCTTTCTACAACAAACCTGGATCGATTAGAAGAGCTGAGAGGCGGTGGGTTGCTCCGTGCCGCCGTCCACGCTCTCTGGAGGCTTTCATCTGCTTCCTGTTCGGTCTGGAACTGTTCCCTTGATGCTGGAGACATCAGTTCCTCATTGGATTGGGGACATAGGCTTGGTCCCTCTGGAAGCGATATAGGGGATGGAGCTGTTTCTGTTGACTGTGAACCGCTCTCCGCTGGTGCACTATGTTGGGATTCAGGCTCCGGCTGAGCCTCTTGTGTAGGGTTATCGGCTGCTGCCAGTTCAGGTTCGGTGGGGCCCTCTGGTGTTGAGGTTGCAAGTACTGGATTCAGTGCTGGCACAGGGTCTGGTGTTGGTTGTTTGGCTGGTTCCGGTTCTGGGACTGGTTCCGTCTGGGTCTCTGGGACTGGATCCACTACTGCTGTTGCAGACATTGGCCTGGGGTCCGGGTCCATCACCTCTGACCGGGCCCTGATAGAAGTTTCCGGAACAGAGCTAGGCCTCACGGCTTGTTTAGCCTGGCTGCGGGTGACCGTTCCCACCCTCTTGGCCTGCTTCACGTGATTGGCCAAGTCTTCCCCCAACAGCATGGGGATGGGATAATCATCATAGACTGCAAAAGTCCACATTCCTGACCAGCCCTTGTACTGGACAGGCAACTTGGCTGTAGGCAAATTGAAAGAGTTGGACTTGAAGGGTTGAATCGTCACTTGGATCTCTGGGTTGATTAAATTGGGGTCCACTAAGGAAGCATGGATAGCTGACACTTGTGCTCCGGTGTCCCTCCATGCGGTGACCTTCTTCCCGCCCACACTCACAGTTTCCCTCCGCTCCAAGGGTATCTGGGAGGTATCTGGGCCTGTGGACCTCTGGTGTGATTCCGGTGCAATGAACTGTAATCTGTTGGGGTTCTTGGGGCAGTTGGCCTTTACATGCCCCAGCTCGTTACATTTAAAACATCGTCCAGCTGACGGGTCACTGGGGCGAGGTGGGTTGCTGGAGAACGGGGTGGTGGGACGATAAGGGGTCTGGAGGGTTCTTTGGGAGGTAGGTGGGGCTTTGGGCGGCCCCCGGTAATAGGGTGTGGTCTGGGGTGGTCCCTTCTGGTCTCCGCTCCAACTGCGACCAGTTTTCTTCTTCTCTGCCACCTCCACCCATCTGGCTCCAATCTCTCCTGCCTCGATTACAGTTTTGGGTTTCCCATCTAGGATGTATCTTTCTATTTCCTCAGGAACACCCTCTAAGAATTGTTCCATTTGCATTAGGAAGGGCAAATTTACTGGAGATTCAACACTTGCTCCTGATATCCAGGCATCCCAATGTTTCACAATGTGGTAGGCATGTCGGGTAAATGACATGTCTGGTTTCCACCTTAGGGCTCGGAACCTCCGACGAGACTGCTCGGGTGTTATCCCCATTCTGACTCTCGCCTTGGATTTAAACAGTTCATACTTGTTCATATGTTCTTTAGGCATTTCAGCTGCCACCTCAGCTAAGGGTCCACTGAGCTGCGGCCTCAGCTCTACCATGTATTGGTCAGTAGAGATGTTGTACCCAAGGCAGGCCCTTTCGAAGTTTTCTAAGAAGGCCTCAGTATCATCACCTGCCTTGTAGGTGGGGAACTTTCTGGGATGGGAAGTGGTACCTGGAGAAGGATTGCTAGGGTTTGTTGGTATATTCTGCTGGGCCTTTATCCTCTCCATCTCCTCCACATGCTTCCTTGCCTCCATTTCCCTCTTGTGGGCAGCCTCCTGTACCTCCTTCTCCAGCCGCATGAGTTCTATCTGTCTTTCATGTTCCCTTTGTTTTTCCTCAGCCTGAAATTTGGCTAATTCCAGCTGTAGTCGAGCCGAGGATTTGGCCATTCTAACCTCTCTGTTTTTAACTAACTTTACACCCGAGGTTTAGAAATAAACAAACAAAACTTGGCTGTAAAATTTTGCTGTGCTGGAATAGAATACCTATTCTCTGATAGTGATTGTCAGCCTACAGAAAAAGACAATTCCCTTGTCTCTGCTCTGGGCCCAAATTAAAGCAAAAAACCTCCAACTACGTGGAAACCTGCTTACCCAGCCCAAAGAAAAAAAAATTTCTTTTCAAACCTGTGCTCCTTGTAAAACAAAAAAAAATCAAAATCCTAAAAAAAACCCTGCCACTTTTGTCTCCAGGCAAATGGGTAGAGCACACACCCCCTATTTACTTTTAGGAAGAAAAGAAAAAAAAAACCTCTGGGTTGGAAGACTGTGAATTTCCCTGCAGGAGTTAAGTACCCTGCCTCCAGGCAAAGAAAACCTGCAATTCAAAAGATAATCCCCTTTTGTCTCTGCTTGGCCACAAAGCAGAGAGAAACCAAGCTGCTTTCAGTTTCAAAGCTGCTTTCTGGACTTCCTAAAAATTCCTTTTTAAAATCTGTATTTCTAGTTCAAAAAATCTCAACTGGATCTCAAAATGATTTCAGGTTAATCCCACCACTGTGCCACCATGTCACGGTTCCTCCCCCACTCTGAACTCTAGGGTACAGATGTGGGGACCTGCATGAAAAACCTCCTAAACTTATCTTTACCAGCTTAGGTCAAAACTTCCCCAAGGTACAAAATATTACCCCCCGTTATCCTTGGACTGGCCGCTACCACCACCAAACTAATACTGGTTACTGGGGAAGAGCTGTTTGGACGCGTCCTTCCCCCCAAAATACTTCCCAAAACCTTGCACCCCACTTCCTGGACAAGGTTTGGTAAAAAGCCTCACCAATTTGCCTAGGTGACTACAGACCCAGACCCTTGGATCTTAAGAACAATGAACAATCCTCCCAACACTTGCACCCCCCCTTTCCTGGGAAATGTTGGATAAAAAGCCTCACCAATTTGCATAGGTGACCACAGACCCAAACCCTTGGATCTGAGAACAATGAAAAAGCATTCAGTGTTTTACAAGAAGACTTTTAATAAAAAATAGAAGTAAATAGAAATAAAGAAATCCCCCCTGTAAAATCAGGATGGTAGATATCTTACAGGGTAATTAGATTCAAAAACATAGAGAACTCCTCTAGGCAAAACCTTAAGTTACAAAAAAGATACACAGACAGAAATAGTTATTCTATTCAGCACAATTCTTTTCTCAGCCATTTAAAGAAATCATAATCTAACACATACCTAGCTAGATTACTTACTAAAAGTTCTAAGACTCCATTCCTGTTCTGTCCCCGGCCAAGACGACTACAGACAGACACAGACCCTTTGTTTCTCTCCCTCCTCCCAGCTTTTGAAAGTATCTTGTCTCCTCATTGGTCATTTTGGTCAGGTGCCAGCGAGGTTACCTTTAGCTTCTTAACCCTTTACAGGTGAGAGGAGCTTTCCCCTGGCCAGGAGGGATTTCAAAGGGGTTTACCCTTCCCTTTATATTTATGACAGCATGTTTGAACAACTGGCCTTTTCCTGTTCATAAAGTGTCTTTTGTTTTTGCAGGCATGAGTTCCTCATGCATCATCCTGTTATCACACTCCCTACTCGCTTGCTCACACTAAATTTGGAACTTCACCTCCACAAGCCTCCTCCTGTTTTCCCTCTTTCACCAGCACTGACAGCATTTTCTTCAGTCTCAAGAGCTCTCTCAAACTTCTCTTCAGTAACTTTGATTTAGGCTATCTTTGCAGAATTTTTCAGACTCTCACATCTCTCTCTTCAGCACACAAAAAAAGAAAAAGTGAGTTACTTGAGACTGGCTAATTCCTTATCTGGGAAAGATTTCCCTTTTGCTCCATGTATTGTTTTATATGGCTATGAACACCTGTTACATTAAGTCAAAGAATTTGACAGAAATAATCTCCTCAACCTACTGCGGCTACAAAAGATACATCAAGAGCACAGGGATTTTCTGGTTGGTGTCGTTTTCTTGTTTTTTTATTTCATGTTGCCAGCTTTCACAAAATGTTCATGACTCCCATGATTCTGGAGCATTTTTACTGCCTTCTTATGAGAAGTGCCTAGCAGCTCAGGGTTTCAGGCTGTGCAGGAACTGAGGCTGCAGTTTTGGCTTCAGTTACTAGATACCTGCGGTGGCAGACTGAATTGTAAATTTTTGGCGGCCTCTCAGCCTGCCACCACCAAAACTGCTGCAGAGCTTGCTTCCTTTCTGTTTGGAGTCTACTCTCCTGTTCGCCCAGCCTCTAAAGAGCAGGGAAGCAGCAGCCCATGGAGCAGGCAGGTGGAGCAGGCAGGAGCTGGCCTAGGGCAGGCAGGCAGAGTCAGGTTTAACCACCCTCTTCATTTCCTGGTTAGTGCTGCACTTGGAAGGAGCATAGGTGACTCGGAAAATGGACGAAAGAAGAGTCTCCATGGCCCATTGCCCCTTACTAACTGAACTCTCCCTGCTCCTCCATTGCTGCTGGGATCCAGAGAGCCAGGACAGTGGGCCAAGGGAGCTGGATAGAGGGCAGGAACAGTACAGTGGGGCCAGAGATGGATAGGGACAATATGGCAAAGCAGGCACAAAGACAAGCATGGTCAAGGTGGAGGGAGCTAAGCAGGGATAGTGTCTGGGACACTGTGGGAGAATAGGGGAAGGAGTTGGTGAACAGGAAGTGTTGTTGGGGAAATATCTAACGTCCTTTCTATGAGTCAAAGGTTAAAGGCAGGAGAGAAGTGGGTTACAAATACACATGCCTTCTGAGAGCTCAAAAATCAGAAAACACATCAAAATAAATAGGATTTAAAAAAAGAAACCTCATGATTTTTAATGTAATTTCATGATTTTTTTTACTGTCTGTCTCTTGATTTTTGAATTTTTGTGGTTAGCAATACTATTTCTTTAAAGTGTAGCTATTTTCAAGCATAACTGCACTTTAAAATTTTGTGAGCACCTATCAGATAAAAGACTAATGTAAAAGATCAGTAGTAAAATCCCTTACTCAGATAGCAGTCCCAAGAGTTGTTCTTCAAGCTTTGCAGACGATGAGCTGCATAAATCTAAATTCCATTTAGCATTGTGTAGCACTACAAATCCTCTTTCTTCTGAAGCTGATAAATTAGTGCTATGTTACTCATTAACCACAGTGCCATAGAGTGAGTAAGGGAAGAGAGTGGCCTGAAGTAGAGCTCTGTATAAGCTCAAAAGCTTATCTCTCTCACCAACATAAGTTGGTCCGATAAAATATATTACTTCAACCACCTTGTCTCTCAACTACACAACAAGACATTATTTCAACATTATGGAAAAACAGGGTCATTAGAATCTGCCCTGATCTGCCTCAGACTTTCTCGCTCTCAATACCAGAACATGGAGAAGTAGATGAATAGATGCTATGTCACCTCTTTCCTTTAGGGTGTGAGGATTATGTTGGATGCACCTGAGTCCCTTCTATTTGCCCTAATGGTATAGAGTTCCTCATTCCAGTACTTGTTCTGAAGATTCTTTAGCACATGTCGGGTAGTGAAAGTAAATTATATTTCTCTGGATTTTTCACAGCTCTGTTTTTGTTCGGTTTTTAAACCTTTGACCCCAAAAGGATATTAAAATATCTCACTAAGAAAAGGAGTTCTTGTGGCACCTTAGAGACTAGCAAATTTATTTGAGCATAAGCTTTCGTGAGCTACATATATATATATTTGAGCATAAGCTCACGAAAGCTTATGCTCAAATAAATTTGTTAGTCTCTAAGGTGCCACAAGTACTCCTTTTCTTTTGCGGATACAGACTAACACAGCTGCTACTCTGAAAAATATCTCACTGTGTTCCAAACCTGAATCTTGATTGTATCACAAGATAAATTCTTTCTTGACACTTCAGAGATGACCACTTATTAGGTCAGCCAGTCCATCTCCCTGCCAGTACAGGACTGTACATTATACACATTATTTTATCCAGTTTAGTTTTAAATGCACCATGCAATCAGCTTCAACCATTTCTCTTAGCAGACTATTGTACAGACCAATCAGTCTTACTTTTAGGATTTTTTTTCCTGCTATTCATCCAAAATGTTCACATTCTTGAATGTATCCCATTATATTACTTATACCCTCTTTCTACTATGCCAAATAATTCCTCCCCCTTAGTGTTTGTTCAGATATTAGTACATCTTTATCATGACTTCTGAGTCATAGTTTAGCCAAGATATACATATTTAACTCTTTTAATCTTTCCTCTTTACATCTATCCTTCCAACTCATCTTTCTTGCTCTTTTATGAACTCCTTCTAATCTATCAATCTCTTTCTGTTAATGAGGTGCCTAGAATTCGGGAGAGGGGGAAATTACTGCAGGTGCTATTGCACCAAAACTGTATAGAGAAAGGGAGATGTTTACCTCTCCATTATGTGTCATGATGCCTCCTCACTGGGTTTTTTTGCTACCATGTCACATTGTAAATTCTTATCTAATTTGACACCCGTGTCAGCCCTAAGTCCTTTTTTGCATTATTGCTTTGCTGGCTTATCTTCCTCATTGGTTATCTGTGGTTTTGGATTTTGTTTCTAATCTCTGAGTTCCTTTGTATTATTTCTCATTCTTTACTGGTATTTACAGTTCCATCATATTTTAATGTAATTTGTGAGTTTCAGTAACATGCTGTTTACTTCCTCTTCCAGATCAATTAGTGAAGATGTAAATAAGAACAAACATAGATGCCTACTGGAACACAATAGGCACTTCTCTCACTATTTTGCCGTTTATAAGTGTTTTGTCATTTATTTTTGTTTATGGTCCACGTGACAGTTTTGCTATCCAAGACAACTTCAAGTCCTGTTTTCCCCTTCAAAATTAATTTTAATTAAAACAGAGATCTGGAATCAAATAAACAAGGAAGTCTTGAAGGCTTAAAATTTCTTACAGCGTGCAATTGCTAAAATTGTCATTCCAACCACATACCCATTTTTCTATCCTAATTCCATTTTGCAATAGCTTGATATTGTAAGAATATATGATTACTATTCTATAAATTGGGAGTGCTGATTGTCAACTCCAGTGTCCTGTCAATCTTTTCATCTCAGATCAGTGCCTGAGGGCTTGGGAGTGGAAGGGGTTCACACTGCAGATACCAAGTCTGATTCTGTAACCTTTTTACTCAGTAGATCTGGTCCTTCTGTGTATTCAAAAGCAGATCTGTTCTCCAGAATGACAAAAATAATTTTTATTACTTTTTACTCCTGTTAGCCCTGCAGTACGAGTTCACCTCTGAGTGAGAGAGAGAGCTGGATTCTGTTACGGCTCATCCATCATCAATCGAATTTTTAACTAATTTTCAGTAATATGGCCAAATTCTGCTTCTGGTTACACCTGCTGCACAATCCGATGAGGTGAGCTGTAGCTCACGAAAGCTTATGCTCAAATAAATTTGTTACTTTCTAAGGTGCCACAAGTACTCCTTTTTTTTTTTTTAACAACCCTATAAGAGATCATGGATTTGCCCATGCATAACCAACGTCAGAATTTGAAGAGAATTTGAACTTGGTCTGTGGTATCTATATTACTGGTGATGCCAGTAATTCAAACCAGAAAGAACATAGCTTGTGTTTGCTGGAATCCCAGGTTTGCAGTGCTGGCAGTTAGAAGAAAATTTTCTTTCTTGTAAATGGAGAAAATTTGATCTGGAAGTCATTGAATAACAATAATCATGAAGCCTCACAGTGCAGTCTGTACAGAGTGTCTCTTCAGAGTAATGACAGGTTTCAGAGTAGCAGCCGTGTTAGTCTGTATTCGCAAAAAGAAAAGGAGTACTTGTGGCACCTTAGTTAGAAATTTGTTCGTCTCTAAGGTGCCACAAGTACTCCTTTTCTTTTTTCAGAGTAAGTTTATTCAGGAATTTTATTGATTTTGTTTGTTTTGACTTATTTAAAATGCATCCATTCAGAGCTTTGGAAGTATTTAAAATAAGTTTAAATAAATAAATAGTTCTTAATCAGTAAGCAGTAGAGCATGAAATATCCTTCGTATGTTCAGCTCATCAAAAATATTAGTCTAACATGATATTCAGCTTTATTCTGAAGATCCACTATTGTTAGCATAATTTTCTTATGATGATAAATGTTGAGATTCTCCACAGTAAGAAAGGATTTTGGATTCTGTATGTGGTGGGAGCTACTAGCTAGGAAGATACTTGGTGCACAAGACATTTTACTACCGTGATGCGGTGGAGAACATTTTGGCCACAAATATTGGGGCATACTCTTATTTGTTCAATAAGTGCCATGGGGTCTTTGAAACCATGCTGTGGAAATGGAACTTCACCACTAGGGTTTGTTCAAATGATTACATATACAGAAGAGTCCATGGAACACAATATATCTTCCTTGGAAGAAGGAAGGGCTGAATCAAGTCTGCTAGGATTAGAACCTGTAGATGCAGAATCTCTAGGTAATCAGGTAAATAGAAGTCTCAAGTAAGGTTTGTCTAAACGGCACCACATTCCAGACTATCCAGGGAGGTGGGAAACTGTAGTGTGGTCTAACATATTGTGCTCTAACAGCTCCATGTAAACCCTTGCTGGTGAAAACTAAAAGATATCTGGTTCATGTTGATGTAGTCCCGTTTCAAACAGGACTATGTTAACATGAAGTAACTACCTTTTAATTTGCACCATCAGGTTCTACATGGGGCAGTTAGAGTGCAATACATTAGAGCACTCTACGATTCACGCCCCCATAGCAGCACCATGTAGACAAGTCACAAGATACTTAGTTGACAGAAATTGCCTGTCTCTAATGCAAAGGCTCCATTGCTAAGGGCTGCAGTTGTTCAGTCCTTCTGAAAATCAAACCACTTTTATTTAGGTGCCTAAACATGGATTTAGGAGCCTCAATTTAAGCAACAAGGCTTGAAAATGTTGTCCATAATTACTTCCTAACTGGATATATTTTTCTTCCTTATTTTCTCATTAAAGACAGATTTTGAAAGACATTTCAGTAGCTCAGCTATTTTCAACTCATTGCTGAATTTGCTTCTTAATAGTAGGCATAGACGTATTACCATGAAATCTGAACATGACATTAGCCAATATCGTGAGTAAAATAATTAACACATCATGCAAATTAGAGCTAATTTGTGTATGCTTATTAGTTAAGATAAATATCACAATTCAGCTGAAAATAAGTATTACATCATTCTAGATCATTATATCTATAAGCCTCATTCTCCACTGTCTTGCACCTTGTATAGTAATTTACACCTGTGCACAGTGAGTGCAAAGTGGGTGTGAAATGCTGTCAAATCAGAATAGTAGAATTTAAACCGACTTTGCGCAAGTGTAAATGAGAAATAAGGTGCAAGGCAGTGGTGATTCAGTGGATATATTTTTACACTACAATTTTAACTGCAGAATCTGATCCTCAGAATTCTGGCACATATTGCACAGACCTTTATATCTTCTTCATCTAAAAGTGATATTCATTTTTATATATTTTAAAACACATAGCTAAAAAAAAACTATAGTCCTGCACGTATCATGTAAACCTGGGTTGCACATGAATAGAGAAGAGGAATTTATACTGCACTATCCAGCTACGTGCTATATTGGACTGAGAACATTTCTATGAAAGTTAAATATGACCCACCAAGTATAACAGAATCTAAATTTAGAAGGAAAAACAAAAGAAAAGTAAAAGATATAAGGAAAGGAGGTGATACTGAGGGTCATTACTTTATTATGACCCTCATATCTAGGTTTGAGAGCCCAAGGTCCAGTCCAAGTCGCAATGTCTCAAGCTAGTGTGAGCCCCACTACCACAAGTCTATTAGTCCAGGCTAGAAGGCTCACTCCCAGATGCAGTGCAGATATACAGAACTAAAATCCCATGCTGTCATACTTTATTAGTTGAGTTTAGTCTCCAATAAGTCACTCTTTCTTATGGGCCAGTTGAATTTTCTGTTGTTTTTTTTTAATTTATTTTTTGCTTAAATATTTTCCAACTCTGACAGAATGACATTTTAAAAATGAGCCCCTTTTAAATTTCCCCTCAAATTATAATGTTTTTCAGACTCCTCTAGTTAAAGAATCACAACCCCTAAAAGCACCCATGCACATTCATTCCCATAACATCTCACACTTAGGCCCCTCTTAAAATGTATACATAAGAACTGTTACTTTCCCTTTCTACATGGAAAAGCTGAGCTAACTGACAGGTTCGGCTAGCTGCTTCTACCCTTCAGTGCTGCTAGACTGGCTCCCTGGGAAACAGCCTGGGCACTAAGGAGTACGGGGGCAGGGAACTGGAGGATTGTTGAGGACAAAGGGGTCTTTGAGACCGTATGGAGGGCCTGGGGGGAGCACGCAGGGATCAGGAGGAAGGAAAAGCAAAGTTCAGTGCTGCTGCCTTGGCTCCTTGGGGCACCATGCAGCAGCCCTGTTGAGAGCCAAGAGAAGTGAGGGCCGTGTATCAAGGGAAGCCTGGGTTTTCAGGACTCACGTAGGGTGAGTGGAGCGTTGGAGAGGCAGGGCCATTGAATGGGGGTGTAGAGGGGATCTGAGGAAATAGTTGCATGCTGGGGTGAGAGGTCTGGTGTGGAAGACCCCAGAGCTCCTTCTTGAGCCTTCAGTGGGGAACAGTCCTCGCCCTCTGCACCCAGCATCAGCACTTGAAGCACTTCTTCAGCACTGATGCCTTGAATCCCTCTTGCACTGAGACAGCAGTATCAGCGGAGCTGAGTTTTTGGGTACAGAGCCATAGGATCATCAAAGTCTCCTTATGATGCTATAACCCCAGGTGTGTCAGAAAGTGGAGGCTGAAGGAGCCCATCAATTGCTGGTGGCTTGACACATTGGGACAGAGCCCACTTGCCACTCCCACTACACAATCCTGATGATATCAACCCAGATCTCACCCGCACACATCCCTGCTCACTCCCCTGCTCCTGGAGTTTAACCAGCCCGGTTGGAGTTTAACACTGTGTGGGGGAGGTGGATGAGAAGGGATGGGGTGCAGCAAAGGAGAGAGAGCGGGAATGTAGGAGGGCAGCTGCATCCATCCATGCCCCTCATTAATGTCCCTCTCCCACCCTGGTCCATGGAGATCTTCACTTTCTCCACTTTTAGTCCTGGTATGACAGACCTGCTCAGATAAAGTAGTCTGTGCACTCCACCAGGAGGGGCATGAACAGTGTATTCATAGATATGCTCCTCTCTTGACTTGACCCTTATCCCCAAGGAAACCTGACATGCTGGCAGATAGGGAGCCCTCATACAGCTATACGCCATTGCATACGGGGTGCTGGCCACCTGCATTGGTTTCCCAAAGTCAGCCCCCCACTCTATGCAGTAGAACCACACTCCATGCCCCTGGAGTAGGGGGAAAGGTTTCCTCTTGAAACAGAGACTGCCACTGGACACTTTCCAACCAGAGTGCTATAAGCT
Organism: Lepidochelys kempii; assembly: GCF_965140285.1. Classification (NCBI taxonomy): domain Eukaryota; kingdom Metazoa; phylum Chordata; order Testudines; family Cheloniidae; genus Lepidochelys; species Lepidochelys kempii. Next base: position 100,852,636 of record NC_136380.1, read on the forward strand.
GCTGGTTATGGTAAGTTCACATTCTCTTTTTGGGGACGGGATGTTTTACTTTTTTACAGTAGACAATGAGGTGAGGTTTGACCAGAAGAAAATACTAGCCATAGTTTGTTTACGTGGGAGGTCAATGGTATGTCTGTATGTGGGTTTTTATGTACATACATAATTTTTACTGAGGGTGAATATGGACTGAGGAAGAAGTATACAAGCTGGGTCTTCATTCTGGCTATGACTGGCACTTCATTTTGCCTCATTGTTTCCTGGTAGTTACCACGGTTTGTCAGACATTTTTGCTGTAGGATGATGAGGGAGAAGAAAACTCTGGCAAACACAATCACTAGCATATAATTTTCCTGTATGAAGAAGGGATAACAATGGAGTGTTGTGAAATAAGTTGGCTCTTTACATAACATTTAAATATTAATACATTAAATATTTAACATCAGTGTTAGTATCTCATTTGCAGTAATTATATTTTGCTCTCCTTTTATGGCTGCTGCTACATCTTCAACTCCAGAAAATACCAACAAACTTTGTAAATATACCCTCCTCCCCAGTGTGCGCACACACACACACAGCCACTAGAAACAACATCATACACTCTAGTGGTAGATGTGAGTAGATTTTTCCCATGGAAGTCTGCCTTGCCTTGCAGTGACTCCATTATTTAGTAAGTCACACAATACCATGATTGCTGTTGTTTTTCAAACCCGTTTATACTTTTTTTGGTGACAAACATAATTGCAGAAATGAGAAATCAGACTGCAAACGGTCCAAATTTAAATATAATCACCCCCACACTAGACCATAAGAGTGGCAGATGGACAAAGGAAGAAAGTGTACATAGTCATATTTTCTCCCATTATAATATAGACCCTTCAAACTTCAGCCAGGAACTTACCATCTGCAAATTTGAGTCTTTCCATTTCTACTGAGGCACTGATTCAAAATTCATGATTTTTTAAGTTTGAGTTCAAGTATTAAATTGATTGTTTTATATTTTAAAGGCACTGTATCTCATGCTACTCCTTACACCCAGGGAAAACGACTTGAAAAACTCCATACAACTGCTAGTTATCTTCCTTCACATCTCTCTTTAAGACTCACTTCTGCTGTGATACCTACAGAACCTGCCAGCTGATCACAGCTAGGCGGGGGTAAGCTAATATTACTGCTACTTACTTGCTTATGATACCTATGGATTGTGCACACAACTAGTCTTTCTAAAACATTCTCTTCTACTTGTTCCCTCCACTTGTTTCTGTCACTCTTTAGGGAAGGACTGTCTGTCTTTTATTATATATGTCTATACAGTGCTTAGAGCCTCTATAGGACCGGTGCTACTATAATACAAATAATAACAGTGATAGCAAGTTAGTCCTAATTTTGTTCTTGTGATTAAATTAAGAATTTCTGTGCTGCTCCAGTGTGTAATTTATTTCTAAGGGCCAGATCCTCAGTTCATGTAAATTGCTGTAGCTCCGTTGTATGCTGATTTATGTCAGCTGGCCCTTAATCTTTCAATATTTCCCACTTAGAATATAATCACAAAACAAAAGCCGTGTTCGTTAAATAACCTATTCTGAAAGGCTGCATTTCACATGGTCCTTTACCACCATTGTGTCTAGGAACTCTGACCCTAAATTTTAAATTTAATAACCAGCCTATTAGTAACCTAAACCTTACCTTAGCGTGGAGCACCTTCATGAGTGCAGGCTTATCTTTGACCTGGGATGTAGTTCAATCTGGCAAATCTTTTTCAAGGCACATAAGTGCTGCAGCACTAAGTATGTTTGTCAGATTTCTACTGAATCAGGATTGGTCGCTGCAGGGGATAAGATAGAAAAAGAGATGCTTCTTTTGTGTGTTGTAAACATAAGCTCCATAAACAAAATAAAGCAATAAGCGTAGTAATTATTTAAAAATATTTTACAATATTTCTGCTCAGTACAGCTATGAAAAGTCTAAAAGAAGCAAAATAAAAACAATTTTCAGTGAAGAAATTGAAGTTCAGAAGTCACCAATAATGGTAAAAAGATCCTAGAAGCCAGTTTAATACCTTGCTCTTCTGTTAAGGAATACTTTCTGCACTAGACTAGTGGAATAGTAGGACTTTTACCTGGCTCTTGTATATGGCATACAGATTTCACTTGGAAGCGTAATTTTTACAAACTGTTTAGTGTTCATGTGTCACTACCACTGTTGTGCCAGATTGCACCTGGCATCGATATAAACAAAGCTTTGGCAAGAATTCTTTCCTTTGGGATGGAGACATCTGATATTCAAGCTAAAAACATGTCAGTGTTTCAAGACACTCCAAATAGCCTGATTTACCAGTATAGTAAATTAACCCGCCTGGTGGAGTGTTAAATGCTTTATTAACGTCAACTGGAGGCGAGGGGGGAAATGGCAAAAACAAACAAAAACACTTCAATAACTTGTTTGTCTAGTATTGGTGAAAGAAATATAGCTAAAGCATGTGAAGATTATGAGATGCTTGGGAGTCAAGAAGGCAGAAGAGAAAAATGGAAACAAGACATTTCTAATACTTTGTTTGCATTCTTTCCATAGAATATACGGTGCCAGAGACCAAAAAGTAGAACTGGCAGGTACTGAATAAAACAAGTTCTATATAAAATGGAAAGGAATCCCCTCAACAAAAATATCTGCCTGAAAGTTAAATTGGGTTAACTAACAAGCCCTGAAAATACTCAACACATCATTGTCTTTAAGAGGAAGGTTCACTAAAACCACTTAAATTCAAGTGGATTTCCTTTGATGGTGAAAGCCATCTCTAGATAAAGAAAATCTAGACAAAAAGGCGATAAACTACTCATATAACCTCCCGAGGCAAAATAGCTGAGCTGAGTATTTGACACACAGAATTCATAGATGGTAAGCTTTTTGAGGCAGGGTCTATCATTCATTATAGATTTAAACAGCACCTAGAAAGTAGGGCTCAAACGTTGTGGCTGTTTGGTGCTGTTGCCATTGTTGTTTAACATTTATATAACTATCACTAGAATAGGCACTTACAAACAAACTGGAGTGGAACAGGAGTGTGTATATGCTGTCTGAGAAAATACAGCATTTGTTCCTTGGAAAAAATTGCTCTTTGTGAATAAATGGACTAAAGCTGTGCCATTTTATTAATATACATTTATGTTCAAATCCTATTCTACAGTTTACTGTAAATAAAATAGACTACCATAATTTATTATTATTTCTGACCACTTGGAAATTGTTACAAAGCTTGTGTTTGAGTGGATGATAATTATTTTTTAGTTGGAAAGGTTGACTGATTTTTATTTGAACGGAGATGGAGGACTTAGCTTATATTCAGACAGAAATTACAGCTGGTCAATGGGAAATGAAAGCTGGCCAAGAAACTGCCAACACAGAATTGAAAGCTGTGAAACCTGGTCAAGAAGATATAAAGCCAAATAAGCAACATATGAAAGATGATCTTAAAGCATAGATCAAATCACTCAGATGGAAATGAGAATTATATTAAAAGAGGCTAGCTGAAGATCATGAAGAGACAAACAAGCAGTGAAATAAGAAAAAGAAGTTGACTGCAGTGACCAAGACCACTAATTTGAAAATAATAGACCTTAACATTTCCAAGAAATAAAAAAGAAAGAAATCTTTGACCATCCTGAAATTTTCTAACAGAGAACTATCCAAGAGGTCCTTCAGATATTCTATTCAAAGTGATTTGCCAGGTTCTTAGGTTATCAGAACGCTTTGGAAGTTAACAATTTGAACGAGGGATGGGAAAAGAAAGAGACTTTGCAAAAGGCACACATTTTACAAGGCTTTTCTATGCTGTAACACAGTGTCCTTGGATGTGAGAGCATTCTGCAGGGCTCAGAGAGGGGAGACCAGACTGTCCCGTCTCAAGTGCTGCAGAAACTTACTGCCTTTGAGGGGAGGTCTTCCTCCAAAGTTTGAGCCTAATGTAACATTGCATGCCAAATTAATGGGTGGGGGGTGGAAGAGGGTGAGGAGTTATCTGGTAACAAGTGGACTAGGTCTGATACTGTTGCAGATTTTATCCACAGAAAAAAAACTGAGTTCTCCAGACTTAGTGCAAGCCCTTGATAAAATGGTCTGAGGGCCAGTCATCAGGTTCAGTTGGTCAGAGTCCAGCTAAGAGCAAGGAGGAGGAGGAAAGAAGTTCACCTGAGCTATCAGAGAACCTGTACAGATTGATGTAGCTGACAGCATAACTACATACCAGAGCATCTACCTGGGATGGACTAGCAATGGGCCGATATATTGGTGCCCAACTGGAGGAGGACTACAAATTAAAATTGACAAATGGAGGCAGAGGAACTTTGTGAGACTGTGCAGCTTACTACAGAACTAGAATTATACAGCAGGACAGAGGTAAAAACAACCACTTCTGAGGAAAGTGGAAGGAAAATCTCCTGAATCTTATTAGTATAATTCTGAATCTAATACTCGTGATGAGAAAAGGGACTCTAATTAGATGCAGGAAATATCTGAGAAGTTTGGAAAAAATGTCACATGCAGTTTGCAAAATAAAATACAATATCAGTTCTGCAATAAAGGGCAATCCTGTCAAATGCTAGTACAGCAATACTGGTTGTCATAAAAGGAAAGCATGCTGATGCATTTAAGGAAAATCAGGACAGATCTTACAGGTGTCTATTGGCAACCCTTCCCCAAGTTCAAGGAACAAGTTAAAATCAAGTCAGAGGGGCAGATCTTTAGTTAGCTGGTATGGCTAGTCCTATAATTTTTGTTTAAATCTAGGTGATTAAACAACAATAAAGGGAGTTTGAAACTGAAAATATGAATTATGCCAGACTTGTGAACACTGACTTGAATTTAAGAACTGGTCTGCAGTTTTTGTACCTGTTTTACCTAAATTGGTTTAAAACCAATATAATTAAATTGAAGCAACCCTATAGAGTGTAAAAAGTTCTTTATATAAAGGTGCTCATATAAATTTACAAGAATAAACTATATTGCTATAAGCAACTCCTAACAGTATAACTGTAACCACACTAGGGGATTGTACTGATTTAACTATTCTGGCTTCTAAACCAATATATTTAAATACATACAAAACTTCTATATAGATGAGTCCTAAGATTTATTAGCACAGATTTGCTACAAATGTTAGAATCCAAAATTGATTGGTGACATTAGTCTCTTATTGACACTGATTTGCAAAGAAGCACCAGCCCATAAATGGAGGAAAATATAGCTTAAAAGCTGAACCTGTGAAATTTGAGTCTGAGGTGTGAGGGACTGATACAATAAATGAAATTAATATATTTTGGGATTTCAATGTATCTAACACCGCCAGTATAAGGTTCTGCAAATGCCAGTAAAAGGTTCTGCAAATTCAGTCCCGGGAAATTCCCATGAAAGGAGTGATACAGATGATACAAAAATTGTATAAGTAACTAATCAGCAGTTTAGCTAGTTGTCCTACTCCTGGGGCCAAAAGCATCTTCTAAGTACTGTGTATGCTTAAGTAACTTTCCAGCAAAGGAAAAATAGTAGCTGGGGAGGCCTGTTTTGAAACACAGACTCCTAGTGATTAGTGATTCTAGCTGCTAAAGTTGAAACAAGCAAGAATTCTAATGATGGTAACAACTGTAAGAGAATCTGAAGTGACTCTAATGGGTTCACTCTGGTGAAACCAGAAGCTGGGCTTTCTTAGTAGTAAGATCATACTTCTGGAATTCACTCTCATCTACATTTAACTCTGAACCTGGCTGCTTTTACAAACATATTCAAAACACACATTTTTGCATTAAATCTGAAATCTCAGGTACTTAAATGACTGGCCAGGTATCTCATTCTACTGTGACTTACAACTGTGGGATGTAAATTGAGAACAATAGTTTATCTACTTCATTTACTAGGACAGGTACATAAACCTATCTTTAAGCCATGTAAAGTATGTCCAGATGCTATAGTAACTAATGCCCTGTAAAACAATGTAATAATTTAAAAAATAGATTCCATCAAAAGGAAATTCACAGTTAAGATAATTCCTGAGGAAAAAAGGGATGAAGTAAAGCTCAAAGAATTTACTGGATTTATTCCAGTGCAGAGAGGAATATTTAAATGAGGACCAGCAGAAAGTTTTGAAAAACTGTCAGATAAACAATCAAAATTTGTTACCTCCTAGTCCATAAGATGTATGTAATTCTGCCCTGCTAATATACAACACACAAAATTGGCACTGGGGAGAGTTGTCCTATCAAGCAGTCACCTCATCAGCTGCCAGTCTCTTATAGGAGAAGGCTTTCAATCGGTTCTTAGGCTTTGCTTATAGTTCTAGGCAGGGAAAGAGATTGCATCATCAGATTTTGTTTGGCGTATAGAAAACCAAATGAAATTGTAATGAGAGATTCTTACCCTTTGCCATGAATGGTGAACGATAGGATTAATTTTGTTTTACACACTAGAGGCTCAGATTGTCACTGCTTGTTTAGGGAGATGCAGTTTGCTGCACCCCCGAGATGTTCATGACAGTGAAGGGTGGATGGCACTGGCCCTGTAGTCCCTCCATTCAGAGGTTCTGTGAGGGGAGAGCAATTTTAAGTTGTCAGTGGAAGTCTGTAGGAGCCCTGTCAGCAGAGGCTGCCCAGAGGATGTGCTAAACCTAATGTTTCGGATGCACTGGCTCATAGCAAATGGAACTTGTGGATTCCTTGCATCACCACAACCCCTCTCCAAGTGGATTTTCCACCATATGGAGCCCTGGATTACTGAGGTAGAATCCAGCTCAGTCTGAATCTGGCCCTGAATCTTCATTAAAGTAACTATTAACAGAGAAGTAGATCCATCAGGCAGAGAGAGGTCTTCTTTTGAAGTAAGAGAAAGGCTAAGCAGTTTAAAGTAATGCTCTCTAGATCAGTTTCCCACACTATGGTCAGTGGAGAGCTGGCTGGTCACATGGTACTGGCTTCTACTTATTTCAAGATTCTAAACTGAATTAAGACAACTAAAATTATGTTAAATACTTTCCTAATATTACTCTTCCATGTAAGCAATTACTGTAGTTGTCACAAGGATGTTATGAGACTGTGAAAGGAAATTCAGGTGAATTATGTGATCACAAAAAGGAGAGCGAGTGGTCCATGAGAAAATCTCTGTATTAAAATGTTGGCCATACAATGAAAATCCTGTTCTAGATTGTACAACATTCCTTCTGCTTTTGAACAGTACTCTTGCAGGGAGTACTGCATAGTAAGCCTCTGTCAGCCTATTATATCCAAAAGACCTGTTGGTGTTTGCTAAATTCTTTGAACAAGACTCACACATTTACAGATTGACAGTGATAAACTTACAAATGTGAATTTGAAATTAAACCAAGAAAATAGGAACAGTTTGAGACAGATGTGATTTCCCTTGGCCACTTATCAGGAAGAAAAATATGTCCTCTGATTAAAAATAACAATAGAGGCAATTCAGAGCTGACTGCCTCCCTAAACACTCAGATGTAAGGAGTTTTATAGGGCTCTGCTCCTGTTATTAATTGTCATTACACAGTTTGCCAATATAGAAAAACCATTGCATAAATTAATAGAGTAAGGAAAACTGGTTGGTTGTTCACAGAAGTGTGAATCAGCATTTGTAGAGTTCAGAAAAGCACATGTGACTGGTCCAAGTGTTGGCTTCACTTTGTTTCAAAACACCTTACTTGATAGAGACAGATTTAAGTATTTATACATTAGTGGTAGTTTTGTTTCAAGAAAGAGAAGGAATGGGAAAAGTAGTGGGTTAATACAGCCAGGCTTAATACAGCTGCAGAGAGAAATGTTTGTGCCACCTGGAATAGTTTTTTGGCAACTATTAAAGCTATTGACCATTTTCGTGTATGAGAGGAAATTGTAATCAGAGAACATGCATCTATACAATGGTTTCTTTACATTCAAGAATTTTAAAGATAGTAAACTAAACAGTTATGGAAATTACATAAGGATGGTGGACAAATCAAACACAGGCGGAAGCATGCTGACATTTTGTCTAAAGCTAGGTGTTGTGTGGAATATTTCAGCTAGTGCTTTTGGCAAGAAAGCATTATATTGGACCAGGGCTGAGCCCAGTTTTTACCAGATATTATGTCCACCATGTGTGACACACAGATCAAGAGCAAAATAATAGCTCAAAGGCAAGATACTAGGTATCCACAATCTCTCCTGAAATACCCCAAACTGAACTGTCAGCTAGAGAGTTAGGAACCTACAAGAAGTAGATTTTCCCAACCCCAAGCAAACGTCTCTGAAATCATCCCCTGCAGGGTATGATCTGTTCTTGGGATTTCAAGAGGATAGCATCCCATCCTGATTCTCTCTCACCCTTGCACAAGGGGATACTGTGGCCCTAGGGCGGTAGTAATCACTGCAGCCCCAGCAGAGAGAGAGAGAACAGGTCTGGGATGAATGATGGACTGTTTGGGCATTCAGGATGCCCATCACTTGGGTTTCCCCACCACTGATCAGCTCCATGGCTCCAGCCTGCAGAATGGGTGCAGGTTCCCTCCTCCCGTCGCTTCTGCAGCAGGCCGACTCTTCCTCAGCATCGGTTAGTCTGGTCGACAGAGGGTTCTGCAGCACTTGTTAGCGCTGATGGGCTGGCTATTGCTGAATAAACAGGGATAAGGACTTTGACCGTCTGTGTTCTCTGCTTACGGTTTGAGGAGAATCACGGAAGCATCTACCTTTTTTTGTAACAGATGCGTCGTATAATTCTAGTTTCCCAGTTGCTGTATTTCCCCTTCCATCTAGTATTTTATTGGCCTTTAATTATTTCCTTCACACTGTGTTTTCCTCATTTGCCTATATTTATTATTTCTTTTTGGTTTTGAACATTTTATTAAAATAATGGAAGAGATGACTAAATGGCTGTTTAGAACATAATCCTTCCCTGGTCTTTGAGACAGTTGATCTGTCCTTCACTTAAAATAATTGCATCAACAACCAGCTCATGGAGCAAGTCACTTTTCTCTTGCTAACATTTAATTTAGCTAGAGTGCCAAGTACTCTGATATATTTATTAACAGTGTCAACAACAAAAAATGCATTTTTAATTCACAGTAACTGATTTTAAAAAGCCTAGTTGTAAACATTTTCATTTTTAACTTGTTATATATTATACCAAGGCAATATTTTTTAAATAAAAATAATTCATGAGGACATATGGTTGAGTTCCTGTGTCACTGTAAATAAACATGTTGCCATGTTTCATTATTGATTACATCAGAGAGAATTTTTTGTTGCATCATTCCATCATGCAGCAGCTCATTCATACTGTCCAGGAAGACTAATTAACACTAATGCTTGTAAAGAATTTTCATTTGTGATGCTAATCTGTCACACAGTGAAAAGCATCCTCAGAAAGCTGGAAAAAAAGTAAAGAGAGTACATCTTGCAGCCACCTGAAATTAGTGTTAGTTTGATTTGTTTTAATTGAAAGGTTGTTTACATCTCTTTCATAAGTGTTTATAAAAGTTGGCATATAGAATCTAGTCCATGAACGAGGAGGCTATTCTAGCTTATTGGACCTATCGTACATAGAAGTTTATTACAAAACTGGTCAATACTGTTGGTACACACAGTCTAAATGCATAAACCAAAATATATACAATGTGCACACACACAAAAAGTGCTATATGAGAGCAAAGTATTGTTATTATTACACATAAAGAGAGATTTAGGCTACGTCTTAAGACTACTGGCATGTTTGTATACACCTCATCATAGTGATCTCTAGTTAAAAGGCCACATTGCTTTGATTATATGAAATATATAAAAGTCTGAAAAACTATTTTACACACAATTTGTAAAAATATTTAAATCACTTGCAGTAGTTCTCTCATCAGCAGCTATCCTGGCTCTGCAGAGTTTCAGCAAACTTACATAGTCCAGCATCCATGAAGCTTAATCAGGATTCATAAGCCCTGGGTTCTGGGCTGCTGGCCTTGCGGAATTTAGATTCTAATTTTCTGGTTCCCTCACTTTTGTGGAGGCTCAAGCCAAGCCACCTCCTGACAGTCATATATGGAAGTTGTCCAACTCTGATGATGTCAGGTGGATTCCACTGGGTATCTTCAGGGAGTCCACTCATGTACACACTGGGGGGGAGGCTCAGTGAGGCTAAATGGCAGCAAGCAGCTGCCAATCAGCCATAGAGAGCTTTAAAATATATTGTCCTTTTAAAAAAAGAAAAAAGTATGAAAAATGCTGTTCAAGAGCGTATTGTTGGATCATTAGAAAGAAAAACCATTTAACAAAATGCTGTGTGCCTAAGGGCTTTAAATTTCCTAGCAAAGCACAGTTAACTTTACAAGTTAGTCCATAATGCTGGTTATTTCAATAATTTGCTTCAGTTTTCAAGTTGATAGACCACAGAGAGCATATAAAGACACTTAGCAGAGCAGAGAGAAAGACAGTCAGATACTATAGATGCATACAGTAAGAAGAATCACTGTGTTCTGAAGAATATCGCGATCAGAAAAGCGAAAGGGACAGTGTAAAAGAGGAAGGGCTTGAAAAAACAAATGATTAGAAAAAAGGCTTTTAAGGCTTCAGGGAAGAGGATCTAAGAGAGAAGGCAGAGTATTGTATTATCAGTAATTATCTAAATATTTATTTGCCTAAACTGCAAAGGAAGATTAGAAATGCATAGATTCATAGATTCCAAGGCCAGAAGGGACCATTGTGATCATCTAATCTGACCTCCTGTGTAAAACATACAGTAGAGGTCCTTTCTCCTCTTACAAGCCTGGCAATGCAAATCTATTCTTTCAGAGGTTGTTCAAATCTTGGACTGGTGCAAAATAGAAAATAGGTATTATGAACTATGTCTACTGTTTTCAGAAACATTCAGCAGATAAACAAATTGTTCTGCATTGATGTTTTTCTTTGCTTCCTTGAAAATGAATATGATTTTCTGTTCTACTCCATTCTCTGCTGTAAACCTGAAACCAAGAGGCCTAATGTTTCATTTTATACAACTATCACCTCTGTCAAGGAGTCATGGCTTGTAAAGAAATTCAAATTTTCCATTTACATAAACTAATTTTGCCAGAGTAACATTCATTATTATGAATATTCAAGGACAGTTCGGCGAGTCAAATCTGGAGAAAGACAAAATCCAGATTTGTGCGGCATGCACTAATGAAAGTAACAAAAGATTCCGCAATGTCAAGTTGTATGAACAAACCACTACAGGGAAGTAAGGTTAAATCATAATTGCATGTTTTTAACCATGTCAATAGTGTCACAAAACATAACTCTAACTGTGACTATAGTGTTTAATTTTTCTGTTGCTGTGTGAAACATACGAAGTTATTATGACTGTCGTGAGGACGACACATTCTGGTCTGCCATTGTAGCAGATCAGATTTTTGCATTTCAGTATGAAGCGTTACAACGAAGAGATGGTAACAGAATAATGTCTCAGACATCAGTTTTAACATATTTTCATGTATTTCTTTGACTTTAACCTCTTCTTCATTTTATTTTATATTTATATACATATTCTATCTTTACATTAAGGGCTGGAGGTCTTGAGAAAAACTGACGAGGGTGTCCAGGAAGATGAAGTGAAATAGAGATACAACTCACAAACAACAAGACATATTTATATGGATACATGTCTTTTCCCCCAACCTCCCAAGATGATGCAACTCTAACAATTATAATAATGGAAAATTTGCTTGCAGAATACATTATCAAATTCAAAAGAATATAGAAAATATAACTCTTCACCTTGTTGTCCTAATACCAAAATTTCCATAATCCAAATATCTTTGTTTCATTATTTCTTTATTAATGTTGTGTCCAGGGTTTGGGGTGGTTTTTTTTTTTTGTTTTTAGTTCCATGACATTTCTCCCATTTCAAAGCTGAAATTTCTATACGTTGACATATAACTTAAAATACATAAAATAAAAAAGGGTACTAATTCAGATGTTCTGAAACTGTGATAATGCTATTATATAAGTCGTTTTATTTAGGTGTGTTTATACTTTATAGTTTTATAAATAAGCCCAAGGGGCTCCTTCTTAGTTGTCACATTCTTCCTTGAATCTCGTATTCTGTCTGTCTTATCCTATCCGACAGTAGAATTGATGCCGCACTAATCCCTGGAAGTTTGGAACTAATGAACTAACTGCTGAGCTGCCGCCACGGAGCTTGGTCCCAAACTATACTGTACTTCACACTCGATTTATTCTCCAGATGGCGAGACTGTGCAGCCCTGCCGCGAGGGACCACCTCTTCCACTGGAGTGTAAAAGTGGACGGATGTTGTTTTCTTTGCAGATTTGATAATTCAGAGCTAGAAACTTGTGAAGATGATTAGTTATTAGCTTTAATGGGTGCCAATTGAACCAACTGCACGCATATTCCCTTCTTTAATTTCAATGTCTCTGTGTCTTGGTGATGGTTGATTTATCTGCAGTACTACATCACTGAAACCTTTATCTTCCCAATTTGGTAGCAATACACGGCAACAAAAATCAAACTGCCCTATGGAGAGTCAAATATTAGAACAAATATAATAATGTGCTTATTAGCCACTGTCTCTACATTTAAATATGCACAGAATGGATTATCAAATGAAAGTCATAACTCTGATATACTCTAGTAATATCATTGTTTACAAGAAGGAGTGTCAGTCATCTTTCTGTCTCTCTCTGGTTTATAAAACACCCAATCAGTGTGGAATCCAGATACTAATTGGGCTACAATAATCTCAGACTACCTTGGGAGGGAATAATCTATTAAATGATCAGGTTTTCTCCTTTTTTATGCATTCATTCATTGAAGAGAATTATCTTATGGTATAGCGCTGACATAAAGAACAGAGCAAATTTATTTATCTAGTCTGACCATTTGTAGTAGGGGATTGGTGAAGTCTTTGGAAGCAGATTTATTGTTGCATCAAGGGCCTATGTATAACCTGTATGTATGTATATTATTGCATCAAGTACAAAAGTTTTTCTCTATTATTAAAAATTGAGAGTAGTTTAACTAAAAGGTTGAGCTTTTGCATATATTATGTTACAATATTAGAGACTATTTTAATGCATAATGATGCAGTAAAAACTCTTCCCTTTTTCATCCATATGTTTTATGCTCTTTTTTTTCTTCTTTTTCCCCCCCTATTTACCCATGAAACATTTTGTAGTAATCCTGTCTATGGGCCTAATCCTACACTACTGAAGTCAGTGGGAGCTTTTCCATTGTTTTAAGTAGGGATAGGGTATCCTGTTCGGGACTGGCTGTAATACCTGGAATCTTCTGGGTAGCTGGTACCTATCAGTCTGGTCCATAATTAAAATGTACATGATTGAATCATGATTTGGAGACCATGAAGGCCAGATGTATTTCATCAAGGGAGAGAATCTTCTTCATTGCTGGGGAATCTCTGTCTCTGAAGCAGACAGTACTAAAATGTAATGGTTCTAAGAAAGTGAATCTGTTCTCAACCCAACAGATGGCACGCCTGTGTTAGCAAAACTGTAACATATTTCTCTATTACAATATGAAAAAATAACATCCTTGTTGGTTGGTATAAATTCAGTGATGTTATTGGTTATTTTGGGATATGTACCAAAGGGCTGCACACTTAGTTTATGTAAATTACGAAAAGCAACAGCCTGTTAATAAGTGTTTTGTGTGGAAATATACCTAGAAGGACATGATCTGTCTTTTTATGGGATGGGCGTTTACAGCCTGAGCGGAAAAACAACTAACAAGAATGCCTACTGCTCATTATTGTAATTTGGAAAAAAATAATAATCAGATTGTATAGTTTTCCTGTAATATGCCCTCATTTAAAATTGGATGCTTCTTTAGTGGACAGTTTTGGAAGATCTTTATTTTGCAAAGTGGATCATTATGTACTGAAACTGTGACAATCTTATCTGACATTAGTCAAGAGCATAAATTGGTTTGGAGAATGTGTTTTTAAACTATCACTCTGCACCAAATCCCAAAACTTTCAGACCAGCTAAGAAACCAACTCTTGCTGCTCTGACAGTGAGAATTTAGTGGGATTTGTATTAGCCAGTGATGACATCACATAACGCAATTTGAAGAAGACAAACAATTATAGGTGTCTTTTGGAGCTCTCTTTCAGCTGAATATGTTTTAATAAACTGTGTGTACCTGTGCATTAATTTCATAATGGCAGCGGCTAGAATTAATTCACAATAGCAGTAACATTTCTGATTGTATTTATATTTTAATGAAATGACCTCTGAATGTAATCTTGTATCATAGCATAGGGGTGTCTCGGTCTGTATATATTGTCCTTTTCTGTCCTGCTGATGATGGGCATATGTTAAAATCTTTGGAGAAATGTGGATGATAGTACCAAGCTGAAAGCTGTTTGATTCAAGTTTCATTAACCTTCAACTTCATTATTCTTTCACTTTAACTGGTGAGAGTAATCACTTGCTTCTGTCTAAACTTATCCTAATTATTGGCAGTCCAAGCCTTGTAAATCAGTACACTGCAGTGCTGTCTTAAACTGGTTTTGAAGACCTATTCTGATCTGACCTGACAACTGGAAGCTACTGTTTCCTCACACTCTTTAACTCGGACCACATTTTGAAATTTCTTCTGCCTCTACTCACAGGCAGAGATTTGTATCCGTCTGGTTTAAATCTACTGTCATGTGTTGTCTCGCTGATTGGTATTAGTCTCGTTATTAACTTTGATGATTTTTTTCTGAGTTTGCCTGTTTTCTAGATAAGTATTTCTGCTCAAATGGCTGTATATTGTTAAAACTGTTTTTTTTAAACAATCATGAGTCAGAAGCTTTAAAGTTTTATTAGTACCATAAAAACTCTTCACAAATGAAACTACTTTTGATAAGTGTTCATTTTGACAATGAGAATTTGTTAAGGGCTGTTGGCAAGTTGAAAGAATTTGTTTTTGAAACTGAAATTGGCAGGAAGTAGTGAGCTCAAGTGCTTTCTTTTTTTTCTCCTTCCCTTTTTTCTTGACGCCAATAGAAGTGTTTCATTTCAGCAAAGGATTTAAGCATTCTGAATGCAAATCAAGTATTCAACAGATTTATAAACTTTCCTTCCTTCACCATTTTGTGAGCAGTGTGTCAATTAGAAAATGTGTGTTTGGAATTTTTATTTTTGCTGATAATATGGAGTATTTTCTTATTATCAGTCACAGTTTCCAGAAAAATCTGCATATTATTTTGGGTTACATGGTATTATTTTCATGTCTGAGCTGTCTATTCAATTGCAAGCATTAATACAGTTTAATGGATAAAAAGGGTGATTATACAGCAAGACAAAAGAAATATACATATAAGTCCTTATATACTCATAACCATGATTTTATTATGATCCATAAGAAGAATACAGGTGTTAATTGGAAATATTATTATTTTATGCAATTCTCGTATTCCATTTTTGGCTATGTGGAAAGTATGGGTGTAAAAAGATGCCAGTTTAAGGATCTATGTTCGTTAGACACGTTGCAATACCTTTAAACATGAATGTGATATTTTCTTCAAGTACTGTAGTAGTCCTATTATTAATCAGATCTGAAAATTGGATATTTACTGTTAGTTGTAAAGAAAGTGCTAAAACTAAAATTCTGAGGTACTGGCTATGAAAGGTTTAACAAAAGGCAAACAGTAATGGATATTGTGGAAAAAATAGATTTTTATATTGTTGGTTCTATTTTTTTCATCAGTTTGACATGTTTTCTGTTCGGCGGGTTTTTCTGTCAATAGAAAATAAGCTTAATTTTTTTAAACATTTATATTCTAGGCAGAAGCAAGGCTGACAGTTGTGAAAACACTCAAAGAGGTTGAGTTTGGCCAGACTGAAAAGTGTGTTAGGATCAATTCAGTGTCCAGTGGTCTTGCAGAACAAGATCTTGAGGTCCTTTTGAAGTCCAGTGTTCTTCCTTCAAGCCTGATGCTGCCAAAAGTTAAAAATGCTGAGGAAATAAGATGGGTGAGTAGTTACCAAATTGTCATAATCTTAGCTTTTGATTGAAGACCTTGGGCCAATTTAGGAGGAACCATTGGGACCAATGAGCTAGCATTCTGAAGAATGTTGCTGTTATCATGGGACAGTGTTGGTGTCTGGCTAAGAAAACGGTGTAACATTTCCATTAAAATGTGCATAGGCTGGAGTTGCACACCGAGCATACATAGCAACGTTAGTTTTTAAGGAAAACTAGTTTTCTTAGTACTTCAATCAATAAAAAAATCAATATCGATGTTACAGTATATTATCAAAACACAGAAGAAAATGTATAATAATTTAACTTTTTCCATTGTACCAAACTCTGAACCTTCACTGATACCTTAAAAGATTGTCTATGCCAATATGTTTTATGTACATGCCTGGAAAGTTATAGATGGAGAAAACATATTAGCAACATATGAAAAAATGGAGTGGGGGAGGAAAAGGTCACTTCTTTGGGGCAACTAGAGGAACAAACAGGAAGCTTTTAACTAGTGTTTTTAATTACCACAGATATTATTTCCTGAACAGTTCTCTATTTCTTCCTTTTTAATTGCTGACAGGTGTGTTTGTGTTTCATGAATGACTTTTCAGCCAATAAAAACCTGAAATGTAAATGGCTGGCATGTCAAATTACTTAAGAAAACTTTGAAATAGGTCTAATTATGCTATAATTGTTTTAATTGTTAAGAAGAGGTGCATTTTATTTAGAGATATCATTATTTCTGCAAAACATCACTAAAGGAATAACGTTTCATTATGCAGTTCTGTACTTTTGAAAACCACAAGTGTACGGAATATCTAAAATGTATGTGAGCTGTGATGAAAGATGTATTGGTACCTAGTTTAATCTCAGCATCTAACTTTGATCAAGCCTTTAACATAGTATATGTAAATACAACTAAACAAATATGTTAGCTATATTACAGTACTTGTCCATTTGTAATAGTGTACCGTCAGTCTCCCCTGTTTCCAGTGGAGGTTATGTCCCCTTACACCACCATTTAGTTAAAGTAACTAGAGAATACCTCTCAGGATTTACAACCATGTAAGTGTTAGACATAGCTTGTCATTTATGAATATTCATGCTTCCAAAATGGCAGGGCTCTCACTAGCACCTAATATGTTTTACATTGGTATGAAATCTGAAGACTTTGTCCCTCCCATCCCCCAACTTTTCAAATGGCTAATTTTCATACCTAATATCATCCTGTTCGAAAATAAAATAGCACTAGCTTACATCTTACTGTCTGTACTTTGTTCTGTTGCATTTTGATAAATCTTTGAACACAGAGGATTTGTTGGATTTAATAACACAATTTAATATAATGTTTAATTTTTTTAAATAACAGAAGCCTTTCACTGTTTATTTTTCTGCTCATTCTTTTTACATGAAACATAAAACCTGGAGGCTGGTGCACAACTAAAAGATGGGCTTACTTGTTTTCTTTTGTGTGAGAATCTCTTGCTTTCCTTTTGTCCCTAGTATGGGTACTTGTTTGACTGGCATGGCTTATTGGACTATAACAAGCGTAACTCTCCCTCCTTTGTCATGGGACAATTCTCCCACAAATCCTGAACAGTGTGCATTCTTCCCAACACACTATTGGGTGTGCACTGGAATTGAAAGAATTGCTGAGGCCTGCTACTTCATCCCCTCCCCAATCTTTGTTTCCCCCCACTCTCTCCTTTTTTCCCCTCCCACCCTCCCTGAAATGAACACTTTACCAGGCCGGAAACATTTAATCGTCTCCTTTTGAAAAAATTAATTGAAACTTCTCCACTAGTTACCTTTTGTATTGGTGCTTATAACAAATTATAAAAAGAAAGAGGAAGGGGACAGTATTTAATTAAAAATTCTCTCTCTTTTTTTTTAATCTTCAAAACAAAAGATATTAAAATGGAGCGGGTTTTTTTTTAAAGAAACCTAACAAGGTGACTATTAAAATGTTTTAAATCTAAAAAGAGTTCTTCCATTTAAACCTTCAGCTAAGTTATAAAACCCTAGCATCCATTAATATTTTTTTATTTAAAAAAATCAAAATCATATAGAGATCTTCAGAACTAAAGCTGAAATGATTTTAATACACTGCTGCCAGTGTTCATGCTCTGACCTGTATGAAGTTTACTATTTTCTGTTGCTCTACCTAAGACACTGTACACGTATGCATTTGAATTGCAGTGATTTTCTTAATGCTATATATTTTAGCTGACTTCTTTTCTCTGGGGAAAAGTTACAGAAAAGATGATGATGATGCACAGAAAAAAGTGGGGATGGCAGAATTGTTCATCGTGAAAAGCTGTGATTTATTTTGGCTTAATTGTAAAGTTACTGCAAATTGCTCGAAAGCTTTTTAAAGATCTCAGTGATTAGATTTTCCTTTCTTTTGGGGAGGGGTGAAGCGGGGGGGGGGGGAGCTAAAAGGGGAAATAACACCTCTAATCCAGCTTCTGGTAAATAGGCTGCCAGCTTTTAAAATGAGTTTCCTTTCTATTAGTCAGAATATTATGCTAAGCCTTAAGCATTAGTTTTTTATGTTGCCATAGCAGCCTTATTCCTGCAGGGTTGTGACCTGTGATGATTACAGTACAAAGCTTATAGGGTCTTGAAACCCCCTTTGAAGATGAAAAGTCTTTGATGGTTTATATTTATGCAAATCTCTTAGATATGATTTACCCAACTGAGACTGAATGGAGAGATGATTAAAATTCCCTTTTCCTTTGATATCCATTAATGGTTGCATATTCCTTAAATTTAAAATGGATGTATGTGTTATTTTTGTCTTTATTTACTAAAATATCTTCTACCATACCTGTGATATGTTTATCTCCTCACAAATTACTAGATCTAGAGAGACATAATAGATTTACAATATACGGGGTTTTTTTTCTTTTGAAAGGAGAAAAATCTGTGCAAGAGCTTTTGTATGTTTCCAGATGATAGATTTTGGAATTTGGGCTACCCCACTGACAGCTCAGAGCTAGCTGTGAACTGGTCTCATGGAAAAAATTGGAAAGCTTTGGTCTTCAAAGAATTAAACTTCCTTTTTAAGGCCTTCCTAGGTAAGCTAAAAATTATGAAGAAAAGCCTACTGAACAAAGGGTAACAGTGCCGTAATGAATAATACGGATGCCACTTAGAAATCTGCAGAACAGTTACAGTGATGTTAGTATTAGACATGAAACAAAACAGGACATCAGGTATATCAATACTTCATTGTTTTTAAGGGCCTACTGATTTGCATCTAGCTACATTAGAGTGATAGGTGTTAAGCAATTTTACAATTAAACCTTTAAACTTCAAAATATATGATAATGTTGCAATTCAGAATTGAAGGCCTCATAACAGGCCTGGTTAAAAGCCTGAAGGTTTTTTATTACAGTTCTGGTTTTGTTTGTTTTGTCATTGCAGCCAGGTGAAAGATCTGAAAAGGTGCGCGTACATGTGGATATTTGTAAATGAATTTTTCTCTGGTCACTTATAATATTGTTCTGGTTTTAGTTTTCAGACAAATTTTTACATCACTTAAAAGGCCGAACACTTGTAGAACCAATGAATTTAATCCCTTTTGTGGAGACTGCAATGGGGTTGCTCAATTTTGAGGTAAGGAACCTTGATGTGGTGAAGAGTTCATATTTTATCCTATCAGCAACCTAGGTATATGCTAAATAGTTTATGTCCTTTAAATAAGAAATTTATCTAAATAGGAGAGGTGAAAATAAATAAAGGAATTACAGTCCCGTAAAAAGTTAGTATTTTTATTTCTCATGTTATTATGTAAAGGCCTTGACAAAATCCAAAATATGTCCATGATATGCCAGTTCCAGATAACACATACAGACCATGTAATAAAACCCTATGGAGTAATTTTTATCTTATTTTTACATTTAATTGGTTTTAAAATATGAGATATGCTTTGAAATGATCTGGAGAGCTCAAATTGTTGTTGTAAAATTGACTATTTAGTAACTATCATAGTTGACTTTGTATAAGCCTGTATTTATAAATAATCTTTTCATCATTTCAGTGGTAGTATCATGGTGTTTTTATAATGGATTCTC
The DNA here is from genome assembly GCF_965140285.1 of Lepidochelys kempii. Lineage (NCBI taxonomy): Eukaryota > Metazoa > Chordata > Testudines > Cheloniidae > Lepidochelys > Lepidochelys kempii. Next base: position 100,872,698 of record NC_136380.1, read on the forward strand.
TTCATAAAATACTTCCAAATTTCGTATTATAGCTCTGAGAACAAATAATCGTTTTTCATATTTGTGTTCATAGGGGTGTGTTCTGCGCTTGGAAGTGTCGCTGAAGCTCTAAGCTACCCAATGCCTGAACCCCTGATTTTTTTTATTCTCAGGTTCCCTTAAGCTCAAAATGTATTTTTTCCTCTGCCTTGTATAAAGATTGTTTCTTTATAAAGCTTCCTAAATATTCTTTACACATTGACTGACCTGATGCTCACGAAATACAAATGGGCCCCAGTCTCAGTATCCAGCCTGTGTTTCTACAGGGGACAGATACCAATGATCATGAAATGGAAAATCAAATGCACTAACTGGAAATGCAATATTATTCTCCTAAAGCTTCAGAGAAAAGTGTCCGAGTAATTCAGGACTTGTACATTTGAGGTGTTTCAAGAACTGTTGAGAGGCCTCATTGTCTATATGTGTATATAAAGCAAAAACATTTATTCTTACTGCGGATCTTAAATATATCTTGGAACATAATTTACAACTTTACTAGATGCACACATTCATGTTCAGTGTCAGTACCCAGAGAGAGATCTGATTTTAAATTTTAAAAATTTTTAGAATTTTTTCACTGTGATATTTTGTAGAAGAATTCTTAATAAATACTGTAGTTCTTGGTGTTGACAGGAGAGTTGCTGCTTAAAGTATACTGTATAATCATAATAATTTCTTATCCCACCAGCTCTCCCATATGGATGCCCAGTAGTACAAGTTGTAATTACATCTGTCTCTCTAGGCATACCGTATGTTTCAAGACTAATAATATCAAAATCTTCTTATATAAAATAGTAATAATGTTGGCATGCATTTCTTTATATATAATACCTTTAAGTGCTGCTTGTTTTTACATTAATATACCTCTGCACTACTTGTTGCACTTTTGACTTTCTGTACCTATCTTTTAGTTGTATTTGACCATATTAAAGATTTTAAATTCTCCAGTAAGGAATTCTTCCAGTAAGGAATTCACGACATGTTGAAACATCCAACTATTATTTATTTAATAAAAGATATTCTGGTCTTTGTTTCTGATGCAAAATCATTACATGCCAAAGCATAAACTACTGAGGTAAAGTGCATGTGCTTATTTTGGACAGTATTTAATAAGTACTTGGTTTACTGTAATTACATGTATTTCTAAAGTGCCAAGCACAGTGGTATCCATGGCATTATGGTAAGCTCATTCATATTTAACGGGGGAAAAAAGAGTAGGAAATCCAGTATTGCATGCTGTAGCTGCAGTGTATATATTCATATGCACACATATTGTTTTAGATTCTGCTATGGGTCATTTTAAGACATTCTGTGCAGTACAATAGTGACAGTACTTTGTTTAGTAGGAGCAATTTTAGCTGAAAGAGTTCCAGATTTTGACAATAAGATGAGTTTGTGTAACATGTCTCTGTTATCCCTGCATTCCAAATTCATGTTGTGTTCTTATTTGAAGGCAGTCTGTGAAGAAACATTAAGCATAGGATCCCAAGTTGGCCTTCATTTGGATGCAGTAGTCTTTGGAGGAGAGGATTTTCGAGCCAGCATAGGTTCTGACCTGTTTGTTTATTATAAATGTTACTGTATGACATCTGTAGTTGAGAATACTGATGGTATTTTATCCACTTGTTTTGACTGCAATAACTAAAGAACTCTAAACGTATGATTCTGCACTTACTTATATTGGTACATTTCCCCATCTTTCTGCATAATTTTTATTAATGTAAATTATGTCATTGGTATTTTGCAATTCAGAGCTTGATAAAATGATGACTTACAAAACACTGGCTTTTCCCTATTCTTCTTGTCACACTGTAGCTAAAATAAAAAATAAACCTGTTGAATCACTACACTTATTTTAAACTGTAATACTCATATGACCAACTATCTGTATATTCTCTTAAGAACCATATTTCAAGTTAAATTTTCATATGTCTGTTTTTAACGTTATTTACAATGAAATGTATTTTGATATCATTCACAATACTTCCTTGTTAAGTTTTGCTTTAATAAATTTATTATAAACATTTCCTAGGTCAAAACAGTCATATCTCCTCGTAGACCTGTGTTACACTGATAATGCCATTCCTCCAAAACCAGAAATATTTCAAAATCCCTTTTGTAAATTATTTGCTTAACAGAGACATTATCTGCTAAAAGCCTCTTTTTAATCTGATTCAGCTATAAACTCCTTAAAGGCAACAAGTACAGTTCAGAAGTATCAGTTTCTTAATGAAGTATATACATATTCTAATGTAACAATTAACAAGAAGTTATTCTATACAAATTGATAATCCATATCTGGACAGTCATCCTAAGGAAAAGAGAACAGATTATTATTTTTTCACACCAGGATTCATGTGAGAATGTTTTTATCTGATAGACTGTGGACTCGTGAATTCTTGTGAATGCTTTTGGCCCCTCTCAAAAGTCATCTGCCATAATTTTTCAAATTTTCCAATCCAAAGCTTAAACATTTGGCTTAGGACATCGGTTGTGACAAGAATCGCAACCAAGGAAAGTGCAATTCTGTTCCTAGTGTGATGTTTTTAACCATTTCCTTGTACACAGTATATCCATCTGTGTAATGTTTTTCTTGGTGTAATGCTTTTCAGTGCCATTGCAATAAGTAATAGAAGCAAATGATTACTGAAGGTGGATTCCTGCAGCCCTTCCTCAGCCAACATTCCCATTGACTTCAATCTCAGGATCTATTATTTGAACCAAATCATACCCTAAATTTCAGAAACTAAGACACGAAGAAAATATTTTTTCTGGATGAGCTTAATGTTTTCCCAACTAAACTATTTAAATTATCTCTTTACAACATTTGGTCAGTTAACCTTTGTATCCCTCAATTATTTTCTTTTTTTTTTTAATGATGTAAACAAGAACACAAAGAAATTTTGTTTTATGTTAAAAAAGTTTCAAATGAGAAGATTTTAAAAACAAAGTTAACTTCTTTCTATTCATTGTTTTCTTAGGTGCTACAAGTAGTAAAGAAACTCATGATATTCTATACGCCAGGCAAAAAATTATTGTCACAGCAAAGGCTTTTGGCCTACAAGCTATAGACCTTGTGTACATTGATTTCCAAGATGAAGATGGGCTCCGTAGGCAGTCAAGAGAGGGTGCCCTAATGGGATTCACTGGTATGGTTATGTGACAATGTCTACAAAAATTATGCATTTTCCTTACAAAATATAGGCACATTTTATATCACTTAGACTGCAAACTAGTTTGTGTTCACAGAGCAATTGTTGATCAGTCAGTGCTGTCAAATGCATCCCCAATTACTTATGCTTTTAAAATTGCAGATAAAAAATTCAGACTGCAAAATCAGAGGCTGCTTTTCCAAAATCACATCAAGTATATCACTATTTTTGTAAGGGAAGCCTGGGTATAAGATGTATAGTATGTGATTCTTCCTGACAGACAGTTCAAGTGAGATGTGATATTGTGCTTTGTGATGAACGGTTTATTTTTTTATTACTTTTTTGTATTTTTAAACAATTGCTAATATTTTTAAATGTATTTATTTATTTATTGATATGGTGAAAAAGTGGATAACCCTCCTTTTCCCAGATATGCTAATTCATATGTGAAAGTTATTGTCATGTTGTTTTCTTTGATTTGATTTTCCATATTCTGGCTCCCCTCCCAGTAAGTGTTTGTGCACCTGGTGACACCTACAGGTACTGGCAGACGGCAAGACCAACAGGCTCCTTGCAACAGAGTCCTGTGACACTGATGGTTATCCAGTAATTGGTATACCACATTACTGACTATTACCAGTGAGACATCGCAGCAACCAAAAGATGGTGCTTTTGCAATAGAAATGTACCATTTGCTATACATTCTAGAATTCTAGAAATTAGTACTAACACTTTAAATGATTTCTCTCAAAAATTATAATTCAAGTTAGAGTCAAGACAGTTGTATATGTGTTAGCTATTCATTATTGAAAGAATATATCCTGAGGTAGTGATATAACAAGAGACGACACTTTTCAAAGTAAAAGTAATGGCATATGGTACTTCAAATTACTTTCATTATCTGAACAAAAATATCAAATGAAAATTAAAGTTAGTCTAAACGTTTCACACTTTGATGTTAAAAACAACATAGAATGACTGAAGAAAAGCTTTGTGTAAACTCAAAAGTTTGTCTCTTTCACCAGCAGAAGTTGGTTCCAATAAAAAATATTACCTCCCCCACCCTGTCTTTCATTTAATTAATAGTAATTCTAGACTCTCTTCAGGACAGATTCTGCCCTATTCCCTGTTGAACCTGGTACAGTACTTGCAAAATCTGAATCTAGATTCAGAGACAAAATTGTAACTGTACCAGAGCTATGGAATATTATTTATGTCCCTGTGGACTTTCAGGGCCCAATGCTATTTCTGCTCAAGTCAAAAGGAATATGACAGGGCTCTTTGACTTCACCACCTGCTGAAGGCTAAGACACACAGGCCAATATTTTCTAATTTAGGCACCTAAATAAAATAACCTCTTTTTTAAAGGTCTTGAGCATCTGCAGCTCTTGTTGAAGTCCGTTGGTGTTGCAGGTGCTAAGCATCTTTGAAAATTAGGCCATTTTATTTAGAGTATAAATTAGAAAAATGTGGCCATCACTAACGTTGATGACATTTGGGTCCAACTGATTGTATATAGGAAGTCATCTGACATCAGTATGGTGGGGTTTTGGAGAGGTAAGAGTGGAATTGGCAGTACCTAGCTGCAAATCATTTAAAAATACAAAAATGTGACTGAAGTTGTTAGACTCAGATATGGCATAAGTAGAAAGGCTACATCTGACAATTCAGGGTGTCAAGGGCAGTTCATTCCTAACTCAGCCGTGGAGGGTCTTTGGACTTTCTATATTAGATTTAAAGATTTGCAGAAGGGGTGAGCTCATTAACATGAACTCGCAGCTTTTGCCTTTTCCCTGTGCCTCTCCGTGGCTAGAATCAGGAAATCTCAAAAAATAGAATGTCCCAGCATATAATCTGATAAATAGTCCAATCAGATGTGAAGTCATAGTCCATGATCTTCCACTGGGCAGAAGGCTGTGGATCATTTTTGCTTAATGACCCCCTTATTTCATAAAGCTGTCTAGTAGTGTGGTAATAAAATCTTGATGTTATTACGTTAATAGAAGTTCTGAATACTTATCTTGTATTTTAAAGTTTTTTGGGTCAAATCCTGCTAGTTTTACTCACAACTAATGCCACTGAAGACAACAGATGTGACTAAAATGAGCTAAATCTTTTACACAGCTAAAGTAATGATTAATCAATTAATTGGCAAGATACACAGAAAATAGATACAGTACTTATTTGGGACTTATCGGGCCAAATTCGCTGTCTTCCTAAACTGATGCAACTCCAGAATACTCAACAAAGTTGTATATATTTACATAGGCCTGCAGTGAATTGTAACCCTTAATGTAAAGTAATCAAAATATGTTTATTGAAGTTTAAATAGTGTGCACATCTCAGATATATAATTACTCAATATAAAATGGTTTTTCTATTTATTTAAATGCTTATCGGACCATCACCACCATAGTATCTACGTTTTCTTCTCATTTTCTTTTAAATTAGACATTGTAAGCAGCCTATTGTTTCTGCAATAAATGTGCATGTATGTACTGAATGTTTTCAATCATCATTTAGCCAGTGTAGATTATTTTAAAATAGGTTTACTTTTACAGCAGCATATGTTTTACAGTACCATAAAATACGGGCTTTAAATCAATGCATTGTCTATATAAATGGTCATCAGCTTTCGGAAAGTTTGTATCCAAAAATAAGTAAACCTGGGAATAAAGCTTTAACAGCTGACTTAGTCATTATAGCTACTGCAGTGCTACATGCTGAGAAGCTAGATATAAATATGAAACACTATAGGTTTTCCTCTCTCTTTTTGCAGTCTTTTGTAGAAGACAAAAATGACACCATCATATAGTTACCTAAAGACTTGACAGGTATTGATTTAAAGCACAATATATCAAGTGGTACTGTAAAAAGGATTTCATGGTCATAAATTTTAATGTCTTCCAATTTTGCACCCTCTCAGTAACTCGTCAATAACAACAGTTCAGTTTAAAATATTTGCTTCATTCCTGCATGGCATTAAAGTCTATTATACAGTTGTTTGGATACATAAGATGTGACAAAAGGCAACTCAGGCCACAAAACAAATGCTACATTATATTTTCTATAATCTGTTCTCCAATGGGAATGCTAAACAAATTGCAGATTTTCACTATAAATACATTTTTAAAAATTAATTTTAATACAGAAATGCAGTTGCCTTTTAAAAAATAATGTATATTGAGCTTTTGATTTTTTTAATTGTAATTTAAGTCTTTGTTATAATTTTACATACATAATTTTCAGGAAAGATATTTTCATTAAGCTTTGTAGGCATCACTATGAATTATGTACACAATCTTCAATTTCAGAATTACCAGTTTAACTATTAAAAATAAAGCAAATTAAAACCAAGAATAATAGTAATTTACTCACTTATTGCTATCTTTTGATTTCATTAAAAATTCTCTTTAAATACAATTAATATTAAATATATTAGCAAAAGAAATTTTCTGTTCATTTAATTTCTTTCTAACAAAATAGTCCTTAAAGTATTTAAAGTTTTAAACTACAATTTTAAATTATTTTTTTCTGTAGTGGATTGGAGTATCAGAACCTGAATATGTGGATGCCCTGAGGATTGTAAATAAAGGATTGTGTAACAGGAAATAAAATAAAATTGAGCTTCTATGGCAAATTCTTCTAACAAATGTGATAATTCTGAACAATTCTTAGTTGTTTATAAAATACGTCTTCAGCTAAATTGGTTCACAAATGTATTTTTATGTACAACTAAATTTTATATTATATTGCTGATGATTGCAAATATTTTTTTCGAATTGTTAAATCATTTAAAAATGAATGCTTAATTTCCATAGTAATACATATGAATTATTACATTAAATAATTTATTTATATACAATGTATCCAACTTTTAGTTTAAATAGGAATTTTAAAAAATAGCTTTTCTACCTGGAAAAACACAGTTAGGAACCAAAACCACAAACTTTTACTTACATGTGCCCTGATCCTTCACTGAGATCCACTAGCATGGACCTCTGCACTCATCCAGAGTCCCATTGGATCAGTTGGATACCAGATGGTGCGGGGGATCCTGACACAGGTTTAGGGCCCTGAATAGTATTTATGGACACAGGTAGTCTGACTGAGCAGCCCTTACTCACGTGAGAGATTCCAATCTTGAGTGGTTCTGTGCATGTGAGTAACATGGGACCACTTCTGTGAGGAAGGACTATTCATTTGACTAAGGGTTTGCAGGATCAGTCCCCGAATTGGTAACTATACTTATTTGATGTAAAAGAAAATTAAAGTCTCCACCATGAACATTTAAGTAAACAGGGATATTACAGTATAATTGCTTTATAATGAACATTTTAAAATAATTTGAATAAAAACCATGCAAAATCACACCACCATGTGAAAATTCCTTTTGAAAAAATTAAGAATGTAAAATGCTATTTTAAAAAATGTAAAACAAATAATATAGACATTGTTTAATGTAAGCATATACAGTATGAATTAAAACTTAATACTTGACTCAGCAAGCAAATATGAAAATCTATACTAAAATTAACAGGGAAAATATGATTTCTTTTTATTATATTTTTATATATATTTATGCAAGAAAGGATAAAAAGATGTCCATCTAAGCCTCTAGGTACTTTTAAGTTCACTAATATAACAAATAACAAAAAGAAAAGTGTTATGCACCAGCAGTAACTAACTAATCATTAAGGCGGGGGAAGAATTTTGAATATTTTTTAGTTGCTAAACAAATTATGGGAATGTAGGGACTAATCCTTTTGTAGAATTAAAAAAGCTATCAATGAAATATAGCTTGTTTTGTTGTTTAAATATCATTTTCAGGTTGTTTAATTTTTCAATAAAACAGTAATTGTCAGTTTCTGATGCTATTATTTATACAGCTAGAATGTAAAGATATATATTATACTTAAATTGTTATTGACAAGATTTGTCTAACACTTACACCTGTAATGACAAAAGGAAGATGTATGGATTGAAATGGAAGGAAAGAATTGTATTTTTTGAATGGTAACAAATACAGCTTCTGTTTTAGTTCTATTTGTTCATATAGTATCTAGCAAAAGATTGTTATTCAGTTTAATAATACAAGAAATCTAGTCAAATAATTAGTTATTTAACATAAAGTCTATGAGGCGTTTAACAGCCTCAAGTGGTTGGAACATTTTGTTGAACATCTGTTTGTTGATGCATGATTCTAGTGTTATTAATCTTCTTTGTAGGTAAGCAGGTGATTCACCCTAACCAAATTGCTGTTGTCCAGGAACAGTTCTCTCCAAGCCCTGAAAAAATAAAGTGGGCACAAGAACTGATTTCTGCTTTTGAAGACCATCAGCGATTAGGAAAGGTAAATATTTTATTAATACCACATATAGAATACCAGTTAGAGTAATATTCAAATTTGAGGAAAAATTGAAGCATGTAGTGGGGAGTGTTTGTTTTTACAATAAAAAGTATATAGTAACTTATGATTTTATTAGCAAAATGTATGTCAGGGCAGCATAAAGCTAGAAAATTCACAATAAATATGGAACTTCTCAAATACATTTACAAATACACTTTCTTTATTTTCCTGCCTGTCTTAACTTTTATCCTTTAAATAAAATTATTTGCTGCTTAGAAAATTAAAAATACTCTTAAATTATTTCACAAAAATCATGATGATATTGTCATATGAAAATAATTTGCAATCAAAGGACAGGTAGCATGGAAGAAAAAAATACATCCTGCTTGCTTTGGTATTACTTGTGGGAAGAAATTAATAGATTTGAAATTCTTTATTTTTAAAAAATATCTGATACAATGTATTTAGTTATGGGGGTCCAATTCTGCAATTGCTTACATGTGTGAATAAAGTTACTTATGTGCATAACTGTTTGCCAAATGTGGCTCTTAATAATTAAAAGTGGGAATGTTTTCCATGTATTTGTACCAATTTCTGGACCTGAGATTTGGATAGAGTGGAAAGCAAATTAACACTAGAATATGATTGTTCCTAATTTAGTGCATCATTGAGTCTCACGTTTCCTGCTCTGTGGGTTTCTGCTATGTAAATATTGCGGTGGTGATGCACAATCTGTCTCCACTTTGTGCCAGTAATACTTAAATTAGGGGTCGCCTGAAGGAAGATTTTATGCTAGTTGCAGCATTGTCAGTTAATTATCTTAAAGGTTATTTGCTATAATCCAGTTTGCCTCTTTTTGAAAGAAAAAAGTTGCAGCTAAGTATGTTTATCTTAGTTACAGCCAAACCTGATCATGTTAAAAAGCCTGGGGAGTTTTGATGTTCCCAACATTTAGTTGCACACAAACTGAAATGCCTGAAGTGTGTTTGTACAAAATGTAAGTGAAAAATAATCATAATTATAAGTAAAAAAATCTTCTGTAGTAAAGCTGAGGACGCAAGACTATGTACAGATCTGTACTTTTTACTGGTAGTGTATAAATATTCCCAATAAATTCCTTTACTTTATGATGTGTGGATATACATTGGAAGTTAGATCTTCCCCGTTTGCACACATTTCTAATGCAGGAAAGATTGCATATTAGACATTCTAGAAAGATCAGAGCAGATTTGTGATTCATTTATACCTACATTTCAGAATAAGGCTATTAGAATAATAATTTATTATTATAATACAGTTACTGGTCTGCCCTTCACTGTCTACGGTATCTACTAACATGTCCATCACTATGATATTTGGGTGCCAGCCTGGATAATTGTTTCAGGTCACCATCATATGTTATCTTCCTGTGTCTCTTTGTTCTGTTCCCCTTATGTCTATGCTTAATGTAAGTAACAGAGAGAGAACATGCATGCATGATTTTTCACATTTTTCTGATTCATACACGCTACATATCTTACAAATGCATTTTGCTGGGTATACACAATGCCAGTGGTGGGTTTTTTCAGGGAAATAAGCAGATACATAATAAACATTCAAAGGACAGACTCAATAGAATATTTGTTTATGTTTATACCTTGTACCTCATGAGCCCATATAAATTTAATTTCAAAACCCTGTCAAAAGAGTACACCTGTAAGTTGTATAACTGGTGAGGGATATATGGTAATTTACAGTATTCGTAGCATAAAATTACAAAAACCTTACAGATATGGCATTTAAAGATCCTGCATTATGGAAGCATTACTTTTCTAATTTGTTTTAAACGTGTTATTTTAATGGCACTTTGTCCCCAGAATGCTGGTTTCTTGATTAGATCAGCACTTTATGAAAGTTTTATTGTAACAAGTGCTTTCTAGTTAGATTAGAAGCTTCTATAACTCTTTGGCAAATAAAGATTTGCTGCTTTACTAACCAGTTTCCACATTTCTACATGTTTTGTGAATAAAGATCTATCCAAAAAACAGACAAACAAACCCACCACCCCTGGATAAGCAAGTTATTTTGTGACTTGGCTGGAATTCTTAACATTTATATACTACTACTTTTTCATAAAAAAAAAATTAGTAAATAGATTTCTGTGTGCAATGTTTCCTGCAAAGTTCTTCACTGAGTTTCTATGGCTGTATTATAAATGTGTAGCCAAGAAAAGCCTGAACGATCTGATTACTTAATTTTTTCAAAGCAAAGGTGTCTCACAGGAGGGATCTCACGCTGTGTGTCCTAGAGAGATGTTAAAATTACAATAATAACTCTTCCCATCCCATCTAATAAGAAATATTCCATATATTGCTTTTAGAAATCCTAATATGCAGATAGTGAAACACCACTCCTGCTTTTCTTTTTATTTTATTAAATTAGAACTTGCATGTCAGTAGGTCCAAAAATATAGCTTTGGTTCATACTGTTCAGTCTTGCATGTTTTTTGTTATGTTATTAATCAAAATTGAAAGCCTGGAAAAAATAAATGCAAGGGATTTGAGTGGCTAGGTTGCTCACAGATAAATTATTGGTCTTCAACCTCTAGGATCACAGTTTGTTGTTAATTGGTTTCAAAGTTTGATGCCCTTAGTCAACAATAGTTTGCATTAAAATACAATAATCAGCTCTCATAATTTATCACAGTTTGACAGATACAACAGTCATAGTAATCTTTGTTTGAGAAAAGGCTGAAATCAGACTACTATATCTTGGAGACTAAAATGGTTTGACATAGTGGTCCCTGCATTTGAGAACAGAGGTTAGTAAGAATTAGGATCACAGGTGGACTCTAGGGTATTTTAGACACTCCTATAGTCCCTAGGGAGAAAAAAAGATTCTGCTTCCCAAATTATTTGGAATAACATTATGGGCATGGTCCTGTTTGCACTGAAGCCAACGACAAAACTTTCATTAACTTTTTAATAGTAGCAGGATTGGGGCCTATGCATTGGTAATGAAAAAAGGGAATGACTAACACAATATATACACCACTGATCCAAAAACTGGACCTCCACCTGGTGTGTCATTTGTGTTTGTACTTTATTGTTTGTGTCTGATTTGGACATTGTTGAACTAAATCACCATTCTTTGTAAAGGGCTTTGAGATCTGCAGATGAAAAGTGCTGTATGAAAACAAAGTATTACTATAATACAGCTTCAGTAATTTTTCAAAGAGAAGTGCATTGTACAATTGCTGTAACGTATGATTCTTGGGACTAAATTCAGGTACAACCCCATGAAAATCTAAAAGTGGCATAAAATAGATCTTGATCATAGACTGGGTTCAAGAAGCAAGATAGTGTATCTTGCACTTATGTGGCATTTAGTAGGCCAGATTTTGCTCTCACTCTGGTTTAAATCTGGAGTAGCTCCACTGCAGTAAATGGAGATAATAAAGTGATACAAATCTAAATTAAATGAGGACAGAAATTGGTCCACATGGCTTACAAAATGAATAACTTACACTCCAAAAAAGCAAGCTGAAGGTAGCAGGAAAAGCTATTAATAGGGTATAAGAAAAAACAGCTCTCCTTTTAATGTAACTACATTACACTTTACCGTGTACCCTCATTTTCTCAGCCAAAATGCAACTTACTCCACCATTACATGACTGATAAATTTGACCCAAAAGTACTTTAAAAACCAAAGTATCTTTTTGTTGTTTATATATAATACAAATAGTAAATTAGTTTTAAAATATATTCAGATTGAGTATTCTTGTGCAATCTGAGTTTAAAGTATTATATTAGGTACAATATCATTTCTGTAAGGGTCTTTACCAGTCGCCTGAGTTGGGTTTTTAAATCTGATATCAAGCAAAAATGACAAATGGAGTGCAAAAAGATAAAATAAAAGTGTAATTAAGTTTTTACATAAATAATAAGTTGTAAATATTTTAAAGGAACCTGATTGGTCAACAGAAAAGAAAGAGCTAAATATTGCCTCAAAAATCACATGTAAATTAAGCAAAATTTAAAGTTAGGATTAGTAATTCACAGTTCAAAACTGTAACTTTGGTTGAGTCCTTTAGGCTCCACCGGGCTAAGCTGAAAGAATGATATATATGGTGCTATGTATGGATAATATTCTTAGCAGGCCTTTGGCATCTGAATGATATGTGAACTCAAGTGATTTGGCAAACTATGTAGTAGCTTTTGTGGTCCTTCCTGGAATCCTTTTATTTACACAGTATCTGGTCTGCAAGGGAATTGCTCACAAAGGCCCTGTCATAACAGTCTTTGTTTAGAAAAGTCTGAACCCAGGCTACTGTATCTTAGAAACAATCTTCATGCTAGGACTTGTAATTGGGAGTGCCCCAACTCCCCTTGAGGTCAGTTAGTGTCTTTCCCCTTATTGCAGTGGGAGTGGGATCCAGCCCTCAGTAAGGATTCTGTCTGTCTGTAGCATCTGGCTCCCACTGCCTTCCCAAGGGGCTGTTGTTCTGGGAGAGGGCTCCTTAGCACCTGTGCCAATGTGTGTGTGTAGTCAGGAAACACTGCCCCCAAGCTCTTCCTTCATTCTGGGCTTGTCTATACTTACGACGCTGCAGCAGGGCAGCTCTAGCGCTTCAGTGAGACACTACCTGAGCCGACGGGAGGGATTCTCCCGCTGGCTTAGGTACTCCACCTCCCCTAGAGTTGGTAGCGAGGTCTCCAGTCAACGCAGCACGGTCTACACCGGGGGTCAGGTCGGTTTAACTGCGTTGCTCAGGGGTGTGGATTTTTCACATAAAATATAGTCAATATTATTAACAAAAGTAGCTGTTATTCAGAAGAGAGATCAAAGAAGTGTGCTATAGCATAACTGGTGGATTTCCTCCCATAGAAAAGACTATTTGGGGGAAAATTGTGAACTTTTGTTATGCAGCGGTAAGGGGCACATTAGCTTGTTATTCCTGCATATGCTGACTCCACACTGGTATGACCAATCCTGTGCACAGTTAGGGTAGGTGTGAGGCAGAAAGGTCTGAACTGCAAAGCAGGCGAAGAGCCTGCAGAAGCTCATGAGAGCTCTGGGAGCTCGTACAAATGATTTGCTTGCCCCTTCTGTCCCCAAGCAGGCCCTCTGTGGATCTTGATCCTTTTCCCTCCTGTCACTGAAGCCCTGGGGCTAAAGCACAGGGAGGCTAATACAAGCTGCAGCCTGGGCCCAAATGTCAACACTGCAGTTAAACAGCCCCTTAGCCTGAATCAGCTGGCATGGGTCAGTCACGGGTTTTTAATTGCACCGTAGATGTACCCAAAGAGTCCAACATCAGTTTAAAGGATACTTTGGATAAGAAAAGGAGGTCTGTCTCTACAAATATTCTATTTGAGTGCCTCACTGTTTCTAGCATCTGTGTATTCTGTATATCTTGTGCATCCAGGTTAGTTATTTGATAGCTGCCAGTTCCTGCCTTCCCAGAAAGGAGTTAAGAAAAAAACCTACCCAAGAATCCTGGATAGATTTGGATTGGGGGGTTCATTGTAAATACTCTGCTGGGAAGAGAGGAACAGGAAACTTCATCTTTTTGTAAACTGAAAGATATTGACCAGGACCATCTCAAGCTTTCCCAAACTCCCTCAGCTAGTCTTTAGTGACTTACTAAGCTGTAGAGAGTCATCAGTGAAAAGGGGCAAGGGCCTTGTCCCAGCTCATTATGATAACTTTTCCCTTTGAAAAGGGGTTTTTAGAAGAAAACCTGATTCAAGGGTACCTGGCCTGTCGGGCAACTTCAGTGTTGACTTCTCTGAAAATAATCCTAAAACCTTTTCTGCAGGAAAAATCACCTGTTTGTAGTCAGGAGGTTCCCTGACAAGCATAAGCATAGTTCCAGTTTTTGGAAAAAGGAGTGCTCGTTTCTTTCGTTTCTGTACCTGGAAGTAAACCCAAGCCATTCTCCTGAGCCCCTCAGCAGAGGAGCAAAGGTTTCAGGCAGTCAACTTTTTCCCTCCATGGACTTTGCCGAAGGATTTTTTCTTAATCCCAGTGGGAAGTTATCTTTTTGAATTCCTGGGTCTTTTTCCATAGTTTCCTGTGGGTGTCCTCTTAATATCCTCCTGCTTCTTCCCCTTCCCAGAACAGTGGTCTTCCCTTCCTTTCTCTGTAAACTGGGTAACAGTTTGTGGGGTTGGGAACAGTGTTCCCAGGCCCAGGCAAACAGACTTTGATGGATTTATTCCACATTCTTTGTGGCCTCAGAGAAGGAGATATCAGACCTTTTTCTTTTTCTTTTAGGATTTGGAAGTGAGTGAACAATTTCATAAAACCTTAGAGGATTAAAATGGAATCTTTCAACTAGCAATGGATCAGGAATATCCTAGACTTGACTATGCCTGCTTACACATCACCTACTTTCCTTCCCGTCAGAAGTACACAAGGTTTGCATTGGCTAGCTGATATTTCCAGTTCAGCACTTCTCCATTTAGTCTGCCTGAGCGTGTTCACAGTCAGCCCTCCATTGAAAGGATCTTACATAATTACTTATTTCGACAACAGGTTTACTCTCTCACGGTCTCTGGACTGGGTTACCCAAGCAGTATGGGAGCTTTGTTCAACTTACAGGGTCTCATAATGAATGATGGGGGAAGACGATAAATGCTCCAAATCCTGGACTAACTACATGTTTCCTCAGATGTGACCCTGTCAGGGTGAGGAGCTAACACACAGGCCCAAAGAGAGAGAGAAATTAACCTTCTTAGTGTTCAGAAGGCTAATCCGAGGGAAGCACATCTTTTATAAAGTCCATCTGCTCAGCAGTATTTGTGTACCTAGACCATGAAAAATATAATGCTGCTAGGGAAATCTGTTCCTTTAATTTTATTCATCTGAGTAGAGATGATGTGTAGAGAGAAGAGATCATCATCCTCTTACTTGGGCCATATTGGGTCCAGGTCACCTTAACTATACAGCAGACTGGCTAAAACAATAAAAGAGTATTCTAGAAGAATTGTCCTAAAGGCAGAAGCCTTTCAGCAAGAATTGGGGAGTCCCCATCATATACCCATTTGCAACAAAATGTAGTACCAGGTGTTCCCCTTTAGGAAGCATTTCATGGAACTTTCACCTGGCTTGCAATTTTATCTTCTTCCACTAATTGGAGTGTCCTAAAGAAAACTGAAGGTCACAAAACTGCTTTCATCCTAGTTACCCTGAACTGGCCAAAGTGATCTTGGTGTGCAGAGTTCATATAAGACTCCTTCTATACTTAAGCCAAGACCTTATTCAGCAGGACCCAGTAACACCCCATACCTGGGTCCCACTTGACCTGGTTCATAGTAGGGTATTCCTGAAGTCCTGAACTTCTCTGACATGGTGGCCCAGACTATGCTGTACACACACACAAAGAATAATTATTTTGCTTCCTGTTGGGTGTGGACAGTTTTTTTTCCATGTGGTACAGGGCAATTTTTTTCCCAACTAGACAGGCCAGAAGCCATGTTTAGTTTTTCTACAGGTTTTTGTCAAAGGCCTATCCCCTAGCTCCATTGTGATTGAAGCCTTTGCACGAAGTACCTTACAGAAGAGACAAAGAGGACATCAAACCTAGGGGCCATTAGCCAGAGCTCATCTGCTGATTAATGATCTAGACAGTAGATAGTGGAAAAGACAGTTTTTCAGGAAGCTGGTTCCCAAAACACAATTTAGGACTTTGATGATCAATAGAAACAACTTGAATTTCATTTGTAACCAGAGAGAAAACCAGTACAATAATTGGAGTTGATGTGTTATATGCTTGCTACAGCTTAGGAAAGCAGATCTCCATGTTCTGTACCTGCCGTAGCTTGAGAGTGGTTTTCAGTAGCATCCCTCATATCAAGAGCATTACAGTAATCCAGATGGGTGGTCACAAAGGCATGGATAATCATGAAAAGACCAAATGCAGATGAAAAAAGAACTTCTGGCCACCTAAGCCATATGCTCTCAGAGATCAGGGAGTATCCCTAAATTGCAAATCTTGTTAACAAAGCATGAGCAAACCCCTTCAGTAATGGGGCCAGTCACTATCCCACATACCTCCAAACAATTAGGACTCTATGTTATCTGGATTGGCATTAGTCCCAAATCACATTCCTCCAAGCCTCAATCTCTTGTCTCAATTAGGTAAAAGGAAATAAAATACCACACTATCTGGGTTAAGTGAAAGACACACACAGCTGCAAGATGTCTGCATACTGATAGTCTTGGAATCATAGAAGATTAAGGTTGGAAGAGACCTCAGGAGTCCTCTAGTCCAGCCCCCTACTCAAAGCAGGACCAGCCCCAACTAAATCATCTTGCCCAAACTGTTTAATTATCTTATCCAAGGGTACATGTAGAACAAGAGAATTGAAAGAATAAACCCCTTTAGAACACCACATACTGTATGAGAGGTCTCAGTGTGCATGAGCAATTGTGCAACACCACCTTCTGGTATCTTTCTGTGGGAAAAAATGGAATGGAACCGCTCACATGCAATCCTGTCCATCCCTGCCATAGTCCAGTCAACAAAACATTGCTGGCATATTTAAAGGAGTCAGCATGGATACCGTCACTGAGGAAGGCCACCAAGTCCATTGTAGGGTCTCTGTATCATACCTCAGTTGTTTGAGAGAGATCAAGGAAGCGTGAAGACTCTGGATTATATGAGAACTGTCCTGCACTACCTTCTCAATAACCTTGTAAAAACAGCAGTTTAGAGGCCAGGAATAATTAACAAGATCAGAGTTCAAGGTAGGATTTCTTGAGCAGAGGTCTAATGAAGACTTATTTGATGGAAGGTGACATTTTACCATCCTTCTTAAGGTAAGCATTGATTACCAGACCCAGTATCTGCCTGACTGGTTTTATTTTCCATGAGGGAAATAGGTCCAACTCACAGTTAGTTTCCAAAGTTGCTCTAGGACCTCAAGAAGCAAAATTGATTGAAACTGAACCACAGAGGATTTTTGTCCCCTCCAGGTACAGATTTGCTCTCAACAGAATGGCAATCCAATCTGAGTCCAGTCAAACTAACCTGCAAAAAAGGATAGAGTATTTCTGACAGTAAGAAATTTTTTATGATGTTTCCGTAAGGTGGAAATCTGAATTTACCAAGCTATTTACCAAACCAAAGTATTTCATAAGGTAAAACTTCTTAGATGCTATTGTGGTAGAGAAGAAAACTTTCACTTCCCCAATAGCATAAGACTAAAGTCTTCTATCAGGAAATCTTTTAGTCTTGGACCACAATGGACCAACACTGGATCTCTTTATGCTGCTCCATATATTTCGTTTGTCACAAGTTAAGAAAATCTTTGAGGAAGACATATTGGGACAGAATATCCAGAAGCCACTGTACCAGCGTTCAAGAACCACAGACGGTCATAGTGTCCTACCATTTGCACATTATTCTTTTTCAGAAACCAATGATATCAGCTCAGGTCTATGTCTCCATGAATGGCATAATGAAATGGGTCCTCTGTCCTAATAAGAACAAACATAAACCCAAACTGATGTGTTGTAAAGTTGAGTCCTGAATATCTTTGATGGCAACTCCACTGGATCTTGACGCTTTATTCCATTAGGTTTTCCTAAAATGTCATTTAAATTGTCCCCCTGCTGCAAAAATTTTGTTCCTTTTTGTTTTGACAGCGAGTAGTGAGAATAATTGCTCTCTGTCCTCTTTATAATATCCCTCTGCCTATTCGTAGTCTGTCACTGTATTATTTTAGACTCACCATGCTCAATTCTTTTTTTCACAGTCGTTATTTTCCAAACCTTATCATTTTTGTTGGTCTCCTCTGAGAACTTGCGACAATTAGTCTCTCTTTTTAAAAATTCCTTTCCAGCTTTGTTTCCTCTTGGTACCTGCTGAGTGTACCCTGCACTCCATCCTCCTAGTCACTTTGGGCTAGTGTTGAATACAAAGTAGATCTACTAGGATCCCATTCGCCACTACACACTTGACACACAAATTACTGTTGTTTTTTAAAACATTTTATCTATTTGAGAGAATCTGAAATTTCATTATAAATTCATTGGGCCCAAATGTAGGCCCAGTTTACAGAATGGGATGGGGCACATAAGCTCCAACAGGCTCTGTAGTGCAGGCTATTCCCATTGCAGTCTAGGAACACTGAACTGAGGTATAAGGATGTGAGGAGGGGAATATACCTGCTTTGCAGGCATGAGTTGTGGAGCTTCTCAGGAGACAGGGACGCCAACTAAATAATCTCCCTGTTCCCATCCACGCAGCCCTGTATGTATCAATAACCTCATCCATCCCCCCTGCAGCTGGAGCTGCAGAGGACTTAACAATTACGTCAACCTCTGTGCAGCTCCGGTAGGCAGGGAGAGAGGGGAGTAACCAAGTCGCCCCCCTTCTCTCTCTGTCTGAGTTGTTATAGACCTGTCAGCAAGGGAAAGATCTTTGAGACATGGAGGGCCACGCAGTCTTTCCCCAGCTGTTAGTCTGTTAGGGACAAACTGCCTCCACTCCCTGTGAGTGGGACATCAAGGAAGAGCTGCCTATACTCTGCTCCCTGATACTTCCCAGTGCCTGAATGCCACATGTGGCACTCAGGCTGAGCAGAGTCAGAGACTCTGCCTTTGGGAAGGGGAACACATGCTACCCCTCCCCCAAGATCTGCTTTCACAGCTGGTCAACCCAGGCAGGATGAGGAGCTCCTGCAGCTTTGACTTGGTAGAAGCTGCTGGGTGCAGACTGGGTCCCACTCTTTGTAATACCACACCTTTAGGACATTCAGAATGTTGTTACTCTAATGAGAGGTTTTGGTAATGAAAATGAAATGTATACGGTATTGTTTGAAATGGACACAGTGAAGGAAAGTCCAAAAAGGTCATATGACCCTACCTAAAATTTGTAGCCAACCACATTTCTCCTACATCTGGCCATAAGACTTTTGGGTAATCCTGTAAAATACACCCATGTTTAAATACTCTGGAAAGAAATAGGATATTTGTTTATGATGTGCTTTCATAGGGCCATCATTTCACAATCATTCATGATCTGACCTTGGCAGAATGAGCATGACCCTACTTCTCTGTTTTGTCTTGGTTTTTTTCTTTTTCTTTTCCTTCCCCCTATTCCAGTGTAAAATGTATGGGAAATATTCTGGGGACTAATTTACTGAAGCTTTAGGCACTCTCTGCTTTCCACGGGTGTTATTAAATATCACTTCTGCTTAAAGAATCACATCAACTCTCCAAAAGTGAGATTTGGATCATCAGGAAATCCTGGGTTGACTCCCAGATTATAGAGCAGGGAGAGCTGAGGAAAAGGGGACAAAGGCATGGGAGTGAGCCAAGGAAGTGAGCCATTTTGCTGAGAGCCCAATCCAAGATGTTCAGTGTCCTAAAATACCATGGAAGTCAATGAGAATTGAGGGTGCCCAGCACTTTGCATCTGACTCTCAGCACCTTAAAGGGTCAGGCCTTAAATCAGCCTAGCTAAAGTGCCTGAATGGGGAGTCAGTGATGTTCTGTGACTGGCAGAAAAGTAGCACAACACCAGCCAGTTCTGACCCAGACACCAGTTCTGATGCTGCAAGCAGGAATAGTCTGTGTTGCCTTCCCAGCTTGCCAGTGGGGAAAATCCCGTGTCAGACCTGCCAGCATTGTTGCTTCCCTAGCTCCACACCCAAAAGGCTTCAGAGCTGACAAAACTATGTTTCACAGCACTTCTCTACACTGCATACAGACTCTCCTAAGTGGGCCCAGAAGAGTGGTGATGTGAGCAAGTCTAGTACATGGAATCGGCAAATGGAAAGTGTTGGACCAGGCATGTGTTGGGTGTTGTGCCAAAACAGCACCACCTGTGATGGGACGTTTTCTGATAGATAAAATGGAAGTGTAACATCACCACTTTTGACCTATGCATCAGTAAGAACATGGCAGTTAATTTCAGAGAAGGAAGGTGAAAATGTTAGTGAATTTCCAGTGGAAAAATGTATAAGACAAAGGAAATTTATAAACAGGGACTAAGGGAGAACAATAAAAACTATGAAGCTTGCACAAGTATGGAAGCAGAAAAGCTGCCACGCTTGTGAAAGCAACCAGAAAATGTCTGTTAGCTGCTTAGAAATAGGAAAAAAGAGAAAGAGAATGATTTACCTCCTGAAAGAAAACAATAGACTTTCTCTACACACTGGAACTGAAATTGTATCACGTTTGCCTTACATGCAGTTGGGCTCACTTTTTTAGGTCCTAGTTTCTGTGATCTTATGGCGAGTCCAAGGTCCCTGTTGTGATGTGTGCAGGAATTCTGAACACATGTAGGGTGAGATTATGACTTGTCCCTTGCCTGGGTGATCAGTAGGAGGAAGGAGCCAGGAGTCTCTTCATCCTTCTCCCTCTTCTCACACAGCCCGTGTAAAGTCTACCAACGGTTGCAATCATTGCATTCAGGGCAATGTTAAAACATACAGTCTGGCCCTTGCATTGTAATCCTTTCAGGCTAGGGACCTTGACTTATCCATCTATACATCACCATGCTCACCAGGAATGATATAGCAGTAGTAAGCCTGCCCAGCATGGCTGTAGTTCTGTCCCTGACAAAGTGCAAGCGATGTACAGATATGCGTTTTGTAAGCATGCACCTGAAGGCCTTGTTCTCCTCTCTGCTCAGTTTTACTAGTGTAACTCCATTATCTTCACAGGTGTGAGAGGAGAATTAGGCCCTGAATTTTTAAGACTATGTGCACTGAATATGAAACAAACACATGAAATCGCCAGAGGATGTCACCATATGGCTTGAGTTCCTTGTGCCTAGAACTGGTGTCTCATCTGTATGAATTGTTTAAACAAAACTATAGTATATATTGTAAACTAATAGTTCTTGGGCTCCCAGTGACACACCCACTCTTCAAAAAGCCTGTGGCTGTAACCCATCACACAACTGTAACTGCTACTGTAGTCCCCCACTCCGTCCTTCTAAGATGCTATGGCTTCCACCCTATGGTTGCCCCCACACCTCACCAACTGAAGATTTGCTCCCTAATTTTAGAAGATCCTGTTACTTGTCCCAGCAATTCTTTGATCTTATTGCTGCTGACATCAAGTATCCCATGCCCAGATGCATCCATAATTTGAGTGTAGAGGTAGCTCAGCAGAAATATTGCTGAGCCCTGCAATAGGATACATCATGCATTGGGCAAGAAGGAAGAATCCTATTGCAGGGTTGTGGAAATGAGGGAATGTGACGATAGCAAGCATAGGGTTTCAGGAAAGGAGAGGGCAAAGGCTCATGGAAAGAGCGAGACTAAGGGACTAGGGCATGCTATCGGAGGGATGCAGAGAAAGAGAGGACTCCAAAGGCTATTGAAGGGGGGAAAAAGGAGAAATGCTCAAATTCCAAGAGACAGCTCCACTGAATCTCCAAACCTTAAAGGTTTCCCCAGCACTATCACCAAGTGACCTTTTGGAATCTATTTATGCTAAAAATTATAAACTTATCTCACTCAGATACTGGGGAAAGACTGAATGGCTTATTCTGGCTCTGTGGAGGGTGTGGAATGTATCGTAGAACACGAACAATCTGAAGCCCCACTTGTCACCAGTGATTTAAGGATATTTCAATTCTTGCTAAAATGTTGATTAAGAATTGTATTCTGATAGAGCATTTTAACTACTAGAAAACTAAGTACAGACTAGAAATGCAAGCTTATTAGGAATATTTGCCAGTAAGAAGATTCAGATCTGGGACTAAATGAATCCGTAGTGTAACTTCAACTAAGTCAATGGTGTTTAAGATAAAGACAAGATTTTTTTATAATGTGAAGGAAAATAAAAGGTTGGGTTTTTTTTAAAGGCAAATTCCATCTAATGGAATTAGAAAGGCTAATGTAGGGTAATACCATAATTACTGGTATTGCCGGTCTGCAGAAAACTGGAGGTGGAAAGAGCTATGGTGAATAGAATATATTCAAACTGGTTGCTTTTTCTGGATTTTAGCTCACTATTGCAAATTAGTAGGATGAAATTAAACCTCAGAGTGAATAAACAAAGAAATCAGCTTGCCTCTGCTCCCGCTTCATGTAGGAAAAACAGACATTTCCCTCTGGATGTATGTGTAGAATTCTGATAGATATATATCAGTTACCTATGCACATAGAGAGGACTGCACACTGTCATGTTTTCATGTGCCTCTGTGCTGTTTTCTTGTTTTCCCTCTTTAAATCTCTAACTTATTATTTTAGTGATAACAGGGCAAGCGTGCTGTTTACTAAATTCGTCCATTCTAAAAGAACACATAATATAAGTCCAGTTATCACTGTTATGCTACATGTGAATTAATCTTTGGAACACTGACTTTTTTCCAAACTATTATTAAACTGACCCCTTATAGCCAAATAGATACAGTTGTAACATAAGCTTTCATTTAACAAAAATATATTTTGCATAAATTAGTACCCCAACCACTCCATAGCATTATGCTGAACCAGTAGTTAAATAATAAACTATAAATCTTAAAATGTTTGCTTCATTTCTAATTCTTGCTTTCAACAGTTGACAAACTTAAGTTATGGTTATCTAAGTATGTTCTTTTAAAAATAGCTAATAATGAAGCTGTAAGTGACTGCAATGTTGTTAATAGATTGTTTATTATTTACACAGGGCCTACAGAGCTCTAGGCAATTTGTAAAGACATTTTTGAAGCATTTTTCATCTGAATTTCTGCTTGATTTGAATGATGATGTCATATCATCAGCCTATTATTCACCAAATCCTGCTAAAATTCCAGGATAATGTACAGGATATTAAACCCTGAATAGAATAGACTAGAATAATTGGACTAATAGTTCAGAAATTGGTTGTGTTGACTTATAGAAGGATGATATACTATATAAGTGACTGTGTCCAAGGATGAAATTTTGCTTTGTTATGCCCTAATTTGATGAGATATTTAATTTAATTTAATACTGCTTGAATGAGTTAAAGGTATGAGGCTGGGATCCACTGGAACAATGCATTTCCATAATCATTTTTGGAAAATGTTAGATGTTATCATTTGACTTACTGGATTTCTCAATTTCATTATCCCTCTGTATCTTGTAACTAGAAAATAATATGCAGTAGTTTGTTTCACTCTCAACTCCTCTGGCTGCCCCCAAACACAACCAAACAGAAATGTCTTTCCTCACTCTATCCCCTCCCTGGTGTGGCTCTCATTAGTCAAAATCTAAAATGAGTTCATGGTCCTGTATTAATTTCAGTGGAGCTCCAAGTGCATGCAGCAGCAACATTCACACACCGCCCACTACACAACGCAAGACCAGAGCCTTTACATGTGAGATCTTCTGGGAAGGGGCTACATCCTTTAATTTGTTGTGTTAACACTAAGTGTAACATGAGCTAAGTACCGATAAAAATGAAAAGTTACTCAAAAATCTGTTCTGACTCTGGGAGAATCACTGTTCAGACACTCTTGGTCAATCCTGTGCAGACCATAGTCTGGTAAATTCTCCAGTAGTACACAATAGGCAAATACAGCATGCTCTACATTGTTAGAAATCCATTCTCTGAACATGGACATAATCTGCTAGGCCTATGGAAAGGAGGAAAAGGAGAAAGGAACAATGCCAGCAGCTCTGGAAAGGCAACACAAGGCCCTGAAAACTAACCGTCTTTACCTATGGCGCTCTAACTGGAAGAGATCCCCCCCCCCCCCAAAAAAAAAGTCTAGGGGCCAAGACCTCTGTTTCAGTTCCCCCAAAGGGTAATAATGCCTCCCCCATGCTTGTAACCAGCTCTGAGTTCTAGGTATGGGGAAATGTGAGACCTGAGCACAGGATTGTTACATTGCACTTTGTGAAATGAAAAGTGAAGGGGGCTCAGTGTTGGTATCACTATTTGCCAGAGCCAGGGAAAGAATTATTGGTATGGTGCTATAATGAGTGAGAAATTCTCCAATCTCAAGCCTTGCTGAACGTAAACTAAGGCTCTTAGCTGCTGCAGCTCACTTTTGTGTGATGAGTGAGGACGGTCTGATCTCTTCTGTAAAAGGGGCCCAATTCCGTGCTGCTAGCTTGTCGTCTTGTACCAAGCTTCCGCTTCTGTGAGAGCTGGTAAGGGCTATTTTCCCATGTCAATCCATATTGTCTGTGCTAACTGGCAGCATGCCCTGAAATACACCTGTCCCACTATGTGGCTCTTTTCTGCTCTCTGCCTGTTTTTCAGATTGGGAGTTAAATACATACTCTCTTTCCCCCACAGTGTGATCAAGTGTGTTTTTTTTCCTCCTCCTTTTCACATTGAACTCCCTCTCGCCCGCCTCCCCCCCCCCCCCTTTAGCTTGGCTCTTTCTGAAGGCTATACAAGAAGAATCAGTTCCTTGTTTTACAGATGGATGTTAAAAAAAAAAAAACCAAGCAAAATAACCTATCATTTTAAAGGTTCTTTCATGAAGTTTGTATTTTCTGTTTTCCAGGGAACCTTTACTTTCCAGGGGAGTATGATAGACATGCCATTACTGAAGCAGGCACAGAACATTGTTACGCTTGCCACAGCCATCAGGAAAAAATGATCTATTAAATGAAGCTCTCACCATGTGGGCAGAGAAGCCGTTTTAAAGAACGACTATAGTAGTTCGGGAAAATGTAAATACATCAGAGTTAAGCAGAACTCCATTTACATTTCCGCAGATCTGACGTCATTTGTCTTGCCAGACTTGCTAATTGCCACGACTGTGTACGATCTCAATTAGTGCTCGCGCCCGTGCAGCCCAACGTGCTTGTCCTGCTGGATCCTGGAGTGAAGTCACCGTGCTGGGTGTGACATCACAGTAATGACTACAAGACAGGATTATGACTTCACTGGCGGACAGCAGCGACAGCTGGGCTGTGAGGAAAACAAGCTCTTCTAAAATAACAAAGGAAACAAAAATCAGGTCAAATGCTTCTGTTTTGCTGTGCCTTTCGCCGCCCCCATGGTATTTGCGGCAAAGTAGAAGTCTTCTTCCGAAGGGCAAACCCGTGCATAATTATTAAATAGTGGAAACTGTAGTTATGAAAATCATTTAATCCCTGTGTGGGCTCCCCCCCCCCGCTATAAATGTACAACAATCATTAAAAAGTGAATATAGCGTATTGCGAGACTCTTGATTTCTTTTTTTAAGTGTTTGCTATTCAGCCCATTTCCTCCTGGAGACGTAAAGACCGGGACGGGTTGGGCGGCAATAAACTTGTCGAGTTTTCGAAGACACAATGCGGCAGAACTTGTGCATATGGTCTCGAGTCAGATTTGCATCACATTAGAGATACTGCTGCAGGTCATATGGGCCGCGTGGTTAACGGGCTTAGCAAAGCTGTTTTGAAGAGGTTAACCCAGCTTGTAGTAAGGGTAAATAAACATAACAACCAGCCATTGTTCTCTATTCAGCATGTACTCTTATATCGACGGCGAAAGGGTATTGAAGCTGCAGAGGATCAACTTGTGGTTGCCAGAGGACTCCAATGAAGTTTGAAACACCAACAATCAGAGATTTTGTTTCTGTTCCTCATTAAATCATGAGCTTTTGTGTTCGGACTATGAACGACTGGTCTTTAAGAAATTACCAGAATGGGAAGTTTTAAACTATGCACCACCCTTTTCATGACCTACCCAGCAGCAACGCTGCTGCACTTAGACAAACACCGCGGGGAAGGCTGTTCTGTTTATTTAAATGTGTAAATAGAAAACAGTTGTTTTTAGTTTCATTTTTCATCGCCTCCATCGCCCGTTTACTGCTGGCGCGGGCGGGCACCGTTGCTTTTTCCTCCCCTACGCTCGGGCTTTTCCCTTCCCTCCGACAGCTTTTCCCCGCTTCGCGGTAAACATGTTTTTAAATGTGCTGCTTGGTGTTTAAGCAGCTGGCTCGGGCGGTGCAAGCGCGCCAGGGCAAAGCCCAGCCGGGGAGCGGCTCTGATCGCTTCAGCCCCCAGCCAGGGCGCGGGCGCGGGCGCCAGAGCCGCTGGCTGGAACGGGCCGGGCAGGAGCAGCCCCCGGGCCTCGGCCGCTCCGACGGAAATGCCAGAACCGGCCCGGTCCGCTCCCGGCCAGCGGGGCTGGGGCGCTGCAGCCCGGAAGCAGGAGCAGGCCCGGTGCAGCGCCCGGCTGGGGCACCAACCTGCCCCGCGCTGGGGACGCGCCGCTTAGAGGAACGCAGCCCAGCTGCTCCCGCCTGCGAGCCCTGCCGGCACCAGGGAGCCCAAAGCCCGCCCAGAGCCGGCTCAGCCCCCGGCCGCTGCGCTGCGATCCTTGGCCAGGGCCGGGGGGAGACATAACCCGCTGCCGCCAGAGCGCCTCGCCCGCTGCCCCGGGCCCTGAGCGCTGCGGGCCCGGCCCGGGAGCTGAGTCCTGGCCCGCCGGCGGAGCGCTGCTTACACCGGGGCCCCGCTCGCTCGTTCCCAGGCCAGCCGGGGAGCTCCGCGGTCTGCCCCGGGCCCGCCCCTGGCTCCAACTAAAACCCTCCTGGCGGCCGGGCCAGTTCTCCAGGGCTGGGCCATAACGGACTAAACCCGCCTGGTCACGCCGGAGGAAGAAGCCCCAGGGCCCGAGCCGGGCTGTGCTGGGGGTACCGGCGCTCCCCGACCCCCACCCCCGCGGGGCTGACTCGGGCCAGAGGAGCCCGGCGGAGACACGGGCAGTGGCTGGGAGGCTGCCCCGGTGCGCGCGGAAAGGGGCTGCAGGGACCGGGGCTGCTGTTCCCCAGGCAGCCGCCCCCGGGGACACAGGCAGGGAGGGATCGAGCCAGACCTGGTTAGGGAGGGAGGCGAGGAAACCACAGCGAGCTCCCTGCCCCTGGCACTAACAGAGCGAGTGGGGCAGGCTGGAGGGAAAGAGCCCTGCCCTGGGCAGAAACCTGCCAGGGACACACACCGCCCCTGGCTGGGAGGGTGACTGAGCCTGTCCCGGGGTTGGGAGAGCTTCGGGGAGCTGCTGAGGGTACAGGAGAAACTGCAGGACTCGAGGAGATGCTGCGAGAAAGCTGGAGCCGAGCCGGTCCTGGCTGCAGGGCAGCGGGAGCTGCCTGGGGTGACAGAGCCAGTCCAGAGGCTTGGGGAGCTGCGGGCGGCGAGCTGGCTGGGGATGGTAACGACTGTCTCGCGGATGGCAAAGATGCAGGGCCTGGCCGCTGGCTGGGAGGCGATAGAGCCCGGCCAGGGGAGCTGCAAGCCAGGGAGGGGGAGGGGGCGATAGAGCCCGGCCAGGGGAGCGGGAGCTGCAAGCCAGGGAGGGGAAGGGGGGATGGGGCGATAGAGCCCGGCCAGGGGAGCGGGAGCTGCAAGCCAGGGAGGGGAAGGGGGGAGGGGGCGATAGAGCCCGGCCAGGGGAGCGGGAGCTGCAAGCCAGGGAGGGGGAGGGGGGAGGGGGCGATAGAGCCCGGCCAGGGGAGCGGGAGCTGCAAGCCAGGGAGGGGGAGGGGGGAGGGGGCGATAGAGCCCGGCCAGGGGAGCGGGAGCTGCAAGCCAGGGAGGGGGAGGGGGCGATAGAGCCCGGCCAGGGGAGCGGGAGCTGCAAGCCAGGGAGGGGGAGGGGGGATGGGGCGATAGAGCCCGGCCAGGGGAGCGGGAGCTGCAAGCCAGGGAGGGGGAGGGGGGATGGGGCGATAGAGCCCGGCCAGGGGAGCGGGAGCTGCAAGCCAGGGAGGGGGAGGGGACTGGGGCGATAGAGCCCGGCCAGGGGAGCGGGAGCTGCAAGCCGGGGAGGGGGAGGGGGAGGGGGAGGGGGCGATAGAGCCCGGCCAGGGGAGCGGGAGCTGCAAGCCAGGGAGGGGGAGGGGCTGGGGCGATAGAGCCCGGCCAGGGGAGCGGGAGCTGCAAGCCAGGGAGGGGGAGGGGCTGGGGCGATAGAGCCCGGCCAGGGGAGCGGGAGCTGCAAGCCAGGGAGGGGGAGGGGCTGGGGCGATAGAGCCCGGCCAGGGGAGCGGGAGCTGCAAGCCAGGGCGGTGGCTGCTCCCTCTCCTGTCTCCCAGCCCCTGGCTCTGCCACTCGCCGCTCCACGCAGATTCGCCCTTTTCCGGCTAAATCCGCTAAACCCCCTAACCTGGTGCTCCCCGCCCCAGCGCCGGGAGCTGCCCGAGGCTGCCCGGCCGCTCCGCAATGGCTCCAGCCCCGGGGCGCCCAGGGCCGGCGGCGCTGCGCGGGGGCTGGGCAGAGCCGCAGGGGGCCCGGAGCCCGAGCAGAGCCCCGCCCGCCCCAGGCTCTAGCGCCCCCTGCGGGGAGGGGCGGCGCCGGGCAGGGAGGGCGGCGCTGGCTTGGGCTGAAGAGCTGGCGGGACTTCAGCCCCTACTTGGTGCGGGCTGATCTATTGCCGCGCCAGGCGCTGGAGGCTAATCTGATTAATTAAAGACTACCTGCTTCCAGTCCGCGGAGCAGCCCCCTTTGCCCGGCCCCCTCCGTTATTAATTCGTGGATGGCTATATTATGGGTAATACTATTAAAACATTATCCGAACTAATGAGAAACAATTACTTAGGAAATGAGCGGGGACAAGATTGAGCGGCGGACGTCGGCGGTTATCCCCGCAGATTGCTTCAATAAATCAGCCGGCGCAATGCGCGGCGGGCTGCAAAGCCCTGGCCCGGGGAAATGAACAAGAGCGAGTTTTTAGCTCTTTGCATAATTTTTTCATTAATCTCAATAGGAGCCGTGCGGCGCAGATTGTTTTATTCCCCTAACGCCTCGCCTGCGGGGGGGGGCTCAAACTAATGTCTTCATTGTTTTCCTGGAGGCTTCGTGACAGCCTGGGCCCGCCCCCGTCGGTTGCGGGGAGGCTCCTCTCAAGGCACCCGGGCACTGGGCGAGGCGGCTGGGAAGCCCGGCTGGCGCTGCCCTTCGGTGGGCTGGAGTGAGGCAGGTCGGGGCGCCTGGAAACGCCCCCTCCCGCCGCCCCCAAGCCCGGCCGATGCAGCGCGCTTCCAAGTGCCCCCCCCCGACTCCTTCGCAAAACCCATCGGCCCGGCCGCGGATGTTCAGCCCCCGACTACTTGCGCTGCGGCGGGTCGTTTTAGTCACTTCCTCTCATGCCACCTTTCCGGAGAAGTAACCTATGCAAATCTTTGCCTTTCTTTCTGCGGGGGGATGCAGCCTGGTTGCCGCTGAGGGTCTGCTGATTTTATTCCCTCCCCCAGGAAAATCCGGCTCCCACTTCGGTGTTTCAGGGGTTTTCTCGTTATCGAAAATCCGCTCTGCTTTTTCTCCTTTGACTTGAAGTGCTCTAAGGAAGCTTTAAGTGTTTGCCGTTTCCCTTCCTTCCTTTCTGCCTTGTGCTCGGAAGGCCATTGACGACACAAACCCCAGGATAAGCCTAGCCGCGGGATTTTGTGCATATTAATGACAGCGAAGGGCACCTCATGGCTTTGTAATTGCAGAGCGCTTGGGCTCCGGCCTGGGAACTGCAGCCCTGCCCCAGCAAACCCCCGGGAGGTTTCCCCGTTGGAATTAGGGGGAAAGTGAAAAAGTAATTACCCGAGCACCACACTGAACTGCGAAAGCCCCTTTCTTCCTCCCTCCCTCCCTTCCTTTCTTTCAGCGCTCCGATTTAAAGGGGGGAACGGACAACCCGGAAAATAAATTACTGTCCAATCAGTAGGTTAGCTCCTGAATGCTACCGCGCATTTTCCTTTTCTACCTTTTAGCAATTAGCGGGGCGTTTGCCCCTGAGCCCACCCTCCAAAGGCTGGGGAAAGCAGCCTGCGAGGTTTTTTCAAAGCAAACCCGCCGCTTCTCCCAAGCTACCGGGTGACATTTGCAGGGAATTTTTTTTTTTTTTGGACCGCTTCTAGCAAAAGGAGCGCTTGGGTTCCTCCCCCATCGTACCCCGCAAGGGGCCGCCTGGCAGTAACCCCAAATCCCGACTCTCATTAACGATGCCTCCCCCGCGTGTTGGCCGGGTTCGCTTTCCCCTGCCCAGATTTCCACGCCTGGGATTCGGATTTTGCGCACCGGCGTTTCGAACCCGTCCCTCCGAAACGGGGCCCAGTTTCACTCCCACGCGTCGGTGTTTGGTCTTTGAATGCCGCTCTACGCGGGGCTCACTCAGGAAAGTCCCTCGATCGGAGCAACAAACCCAAGCGCCTTTGGATCTTCACTTTCTCCCGGGCCCTCGCAATGGGAACTCCATGGGCCGGGCTGAAACGGGGCTTTGGAAACTTTGACAAGCCGAGCAAAGGGGATATCTGCTCCTGGGGCGCTCACAGCCTGGGCAGGCACCTTTCCTTGTGCCCTGGCCCATCCGATCACTGCACAGCTCGGGTTTTCTCCCGCACCCCGCCGCCGCTGGGATGATTCAGAGCCTGTCAAAGATTCGGTCGAATATTTTAGGGGCAGGGCGAAAACAGCTGTTCGGAGCCTGGAGAAACGGATCCGGTTTGGTTCTTTGTTCCCCCGCCCCCCAGGAACACATGGGCCTTATGTACTCTTAAGGAGTGATGGAGACAAACCGGAAAGCAAACGAATCAAGTTGCCCATGGCGGGGTCTGGCCTGTGGGCCGGGGCCAGGGACTGGTTGAGGAATTGCCAGCCAGGGAAGCCAGCCTGGACTTTGTGAAGTCAGACAGGTGGGGCTGGAGCCAGCAAAGGGGTAATTCCAGATCCAGGCACTGCACTGAAAGGGGACAGGGAGAGCTAGCTGCTTTTGTAAGGGACGGAAGGAAACAGTAGCCCCCAGATGTGACTTAGGGGGAGGTTGGTTGGGTTAGAGGAGCCTGGTTTTTAATCGAGCTTCCTCCCCAGTAGGCAAAGACCAGAGGCCTGTTTGCTGGTCAAGGTGTGTTGCTTTTGTCTGGGGCAGGTGAGCAGTAGGAGGCTGAATAATTTTTTTGTGACAATCAGAACAAGCCCCCCCCTCCCCCCGCCAAGAATTCAAAGACTGGTAACTACACACCCTGGTCGGCTGGCGAGCACCTGAGCTTGCCTGCTCACTAAGGACTGGTGCCAACCTGCGAAAAGCAGAAGGCCTTAGGGCAAGAGGGCAGGTGGGGTTGGCACTGCCTTGACTCCCCTTCTCCTGGGCCAGGATGAACAGCAAGACCCTTCCTGGGCAAAGTCTAGGGCAGTGAGTCTCAACCTCTGGGGGCTCAGGGCCCATTTGTCAAACCCTGATGGCCTGTTGCAAATCAGGAAATAGCTTGAGTGCAAAAACCATCTGGCTTACTAACTATTTCTCACCCACACTTTCTAATCACCACATGAAGGTGATAAGTACTAAATAAATACACCCTGTGTACCACAGCAGCAGATCCCAGGGCTCCTGTCCCCATTCAAGGTGTTGTAATCTGCAGGGCTGCTGAGGTTTGGCCTGGCCTGGCCACCTGGCACATGGGACTCACAGCCCCACTCACTCAAATTTGGCATGCCCAGCCCCCAGCATCATTACAGAGGGGCAGTTGGGCCAGACCCAAGCAGCATTGCAACCCTGTGCTCAAGGTCACAAGGCCTGGAGCTGAGCCCAGCCAGCCCCTCAGGAGCTGCCTTTATGGTGTGAGTGCAGGGCGGGCTCTGAAAGGTCCCACTAGGCCTCCAACCCACCCTCAGGGACTGGACCCAACCTCCCCGGGTCTCCCATGCAACCCTTTGACACATTTTGGGGACCCAATTCTGGGTCATGCCCAATGGGTTGAGAAGCCCAGGACTCCAGGCTCTGCAACAGAACTGTCCTGCAGACAAATTCATCCCCACGGATGTGAAGATGCCAGCTTTAGAAAAAGACTGCCTCCAGAGGGGAAAGGGCTGAGTTACTGGAGTCTGGGACCAATGGGTCTCTGCCAGCTAGAGAATCTGGCAAATCTGTTTCACGAGCCCAGGAGTTCGTGGGAGGGCTCTTTAGGCCACCCCGCTCCCACGCAGGTTTGGTACCGACAGCACACTTCTGTGCCTGACCACTCTAGGGGCAGGAGACGAGCTGGGGCGTGGGGCAGCTGTACCGTTTTAAACAGAGATGTTCAGGTTGCTGCTGGCTTTCTAGTGTGCCAGCCTGTGTGTGTGTCTGTCCGTCTGTCTGACTGTAATGGTGGCAGATCAAAGGCTGCCCCGTGTCCCGCGGAGCCCAGGACAATCCCACCCCTTTGTCTGCTGTTGCTAGGAGCCCAGGAAACTAAGAGAAAGTGTAAGGAGCACGTTAATCAGACGCGTTACAGTACAACAATAACGTCTCTCTCTGACAGCCAGCCCAGAACCCCCAAACGCCCCGTCAGGCACTGGGGCCAGCAGCACCTGCACTGGAGAGGCCAACCTGTGCACAGCAATGTGATGTGCTCAGGGCTCTCACAGTCACGCCTCTCCTCTCCCCAAAGGTCAGCACCCTGTTCCCATTCCCCACAGCAGATGCCATGCGACAGCCTGAAAGTGCCAGGCTCTCTTCCACAGATCAGCCCAGCCACTTAGCATCGCCTCTGCATTCAGCCTGTGGGGCCTTTCCCTGGGTGAAAGGGAAGAGCTGGAAGGTTCCCCCTTAGCCTCAGTGTCAGAAGAGGGTGTAACACAGCATTTGAGTGAACTTTCTGGAGGTAGCAGCAATTTCAGAGGCTGTGGAGGGGAGAGAGCCAGGGCTGAAATGCCCCTCGGGTTTGTCATGTTCCGAAGCCAAAGGAATTCTGCTAGTATTGAAAATAATGCAAAGTTTTACTCACACGAGTGACCTTCATAATGCAAAATGCTCTGTGATAGTCTCATGGGGCCCCACCTGGGTGCGGGACCTCTAGGCATGCCTGGAATACAGCACTGCTGCTGCCAATAGTAAGATTGTTAGCTCAAGGGCTAGTCAGCAGCTCCCAAAGTCAAGCTTGCCTGCAGGTCACATATAGCTACAATACCTGGGTAACACCTTCCACTGAACTAGGCTACATTTATTAAGTGTGGTAAATTAACACTGCCAACCAGAACAGCCTTGATGGTTGGCATGCTTGTTTTGTGTGCTTTAGTTTGGGAGAATTTTGGCCCAAGGCCTGTGCCCTCTTTTATGTTTGTGCAGCACCTAGCACACTATAGGCTACCATCAGCAACAAACAACAATAATTGTATACTTGTGCTCATGATATTTAAGGCCACAGATCAGATTCATGCAATGGTGGGGATGCAAAAGTCTGCTTACATCCTTGAAAATATGTCCCACTGGTTCTATTCTGATGACCAAGTTTTGTCACAAAGAATGCCATGACTTAGAGCTTTGATACATGCAACTTCATACGGAAATAGTCCCTGAGGAAGAGGTAACCCTCTGCTTAGTTGAGGAGGAGAGGCAGGGGTTGGGGAAAGACATTTTTAAAAAGTTATATGTGGTTGTAAAATCACTTCCCAGCATACTCAAAAACTCTTTTTTAGCAGATTTATGAAATCCCACCCCTTTTGTGACATCATTGGAGGGAAGGGAGCGAGAAGAATTCTCTCTGCCCACCCTGGGAGCCTGAGAGCTGCTGAAGGGAGAGTTTGCACAACAGAGATCTAGCCAGTGGTTCTCAGCCAGGGGTATGCGTTCCCCTGCAGGTACACAGAGGTCTTCCAGAGGGTACATCAACTGACCTACATCAGTGTTTCTCAGCCTGGGGGGGGTTGCAAGCCCGAAGGGGGTATGGGATGGGTTGAGGGGGGTTGCAAGTGCAGGGGTGGCTAGCAGAACAATTGCCTTGGACCCCCACGCCACAGGGGGCCCTGCAAAGCTAAGTTACATGCTTCAGCCCTGGACGGTGGGACTCGGGCTTCAGACTCCTGAAAGGGGTACACTAGCCTGTAGAAATAACATGCCCATGTTCCAGCACTTGTGAGCTATATTAGAACTAACACCAGTGTGTCCCTAGTGTAATTCAGATCAGGTATTTGCAGCCTCACGTCACCAAACATGGCTCTGACACCGTTTAAAAGTTAGCATCGTTAGCCGTGGGCAAATTCATTTAGTGCTTTACTGTCTTTCTTGGGGAAAATACCCTGAATGAAATGTAAAACCTATTCATGTCCTACTGAGGTATTACAATGCCAATTAAAAGGCAAGAAATCTGAATGTTGAGATTGACGTGCATTCACATCCACATTGACGTGCATTCACTTCATGTTGCATGAAGAGAAGATAGTTTGCTTGGTTTTACTTTGTTTTGT
Source organism: Lepidochelys kempii (assembly GCF_965140285.1). Lineage (NCBI taxonomy): Eukaryota > Metazoa > Chordata > Testudines > Cheloniidae > Lepidochelys > Lepidochelys kempii. Next base: position 100,907,308 of record NC_136380.1, read on the forward strand.
ATTTAATAGATACCAAATGTGCACAGAGCCCCAGAGCAATGGCAGAAGACACAGTAACGACTGTAATAAACACATATATGTCCCCTACACTATGTACTTAGCAGATGGTTACAGCTTCTGGCCTCTTATGGGTTTTAACAATGTGTGTAAGTCAGAGTGGGAACATGAGGGATATGGGTATATAAGGAAGCATATGCGGGGGGCAGGGGGAGGTATGACTGTATTGAAGGGGTGCAGGGGTGCTGGAATAATTTGCACAGTGGGGGTGCTGAGAGCCATTGAACCAAACCATAAACCCTGTATATAATGGAAACCACGTCAAGCCAGGCAGTGCGGGGGCACATCCTGCACCCGAGTTCCATCACCTATGATGGGGTGTGCAGGTTTATGGGCGTATGCAGAGAGAGGTAATCTTTCTGCAGGAAGCTCCATTTGCTGGAGATGTACAGACCAGTCCGCCCTGTCTCTGCATGTGTGTGTGTGCACACGCTTGTTTTTGTTAGTGTAACACTTCATTTGAGGGGGGAGAGGCACATAAGCTTCTTTTGATTGCCTCCTTGGCTATAAATTACCCCACATTGGGGTAGATTTGCCCTTGGAAGTAAGCACAATTGAGAGCAGGGCTGAGGGGACGGGGGAGGGGGGCCCCAGGGCCCTCTCCCTGTGTATTAAAACTGAGCAGGAGGCCTCTGCTGTGCCTCAAGAGGTGATGAGCACAGACAACAACAACTCCACGATAGGGATTGTTACATTGCACTGACTGTTTTTGCAGCTGCACTTTAGGCATCTCGCCTAACCCCCAACAAATACATTATTTCATGTAAGAATGTTGTTTGAAAAATACACCAACACTGGCTCTCCTTGCACAACGAGTCTGCTGGCAGCAGCCCAGAAATCATTTCAGGCCCTTTTAGCATTAATTTATTCATTTACACTTACAAGTTTGTGGCTCTCAATAACCGTATGTGCAGCGTCATAAATTGCGTCTCACTGGGAGGACGCTGCAGGCCATGTTTTGTTTCAGTTAGCACAGCTGGGAAGATGGGTCCAAAACACACAGGATGCATTTCAGCCCAGTCCTAGTTTCTTTGCATCCCACAAATTCCCAGTGAAGTTTCAGGAGGAGCCAACAGAGCTAAGTGGGCACTAGTTTCCCACTTGTCCAGCAAACTAGCTAAGCTTTTCTCCTTTGGGTGCTTGCAGTTCAGTCCAAGCACAAAAGTGACTTCCTGGAACCAGCTGATCCCTTCCCATGAGAAGGGGAATTCACTCTGGAACTGTTGCCAGTGACTAAGTGTGTGGAGCAATGGTGCAATCACTGGGATGGATGAGGAGTGGACCATGTGTCCCTGAAAACCAAGGATGCCCCTGCGGCCAGAGCTGATTCCTATTGGCTTTCCACAAAACATTGTTTTGTCATGATTCTGGTGAACACGGCAGTGTGGTAAGTTGAAGAAAACTGGCCTCAGGCTGGCTGAATGCATTGCACATCCACTCCCTGCCAAACCTGTCACATGTTGCTGGTCAGCCGTCCCACATCTATGAGGTCTCCCAGCGAGCACCTCTCTGGGACCTGATTTCCCCCCACACAGAATGAGCTCAGTGTAGCGTTAGAGACTCTCTGGGCTGTGCTGCAATTGGTGAGTTTCTCGCCCTCTCAGCTGCCCAGCTGGCTGTAGCAAGGCACAGACCAAAGGACTAAGAATGTGACAGAGAGAGAAACAATAAGTGTGGCAGTGAGGGGAAGCTCTACCCTGGAGGGTGAGACAGGATTGAAGGATGGAGAGGGAAGGACCAAAGGAGCAGAGAAGCAAGTAAAGAAAAGGGAGAAAACAGAAGCCAAACATGTAGAAAATGTAAGGCAGATAAACAGCTTTCTCTTCCCCTCGACCCCCGCTGGTACAATTCTCCTGTGCTTGCCTGTCTAGCCCTCACCGAAATATCCATCAGAGTGTCTCGTTTCTCACCTTGAAAATACGGTCACACTATGAGACAGTCACGGGCCTCCCCCACCCCCAGCATTTTATTATCCAATCACTGAGGGCTTGTGCATTTTCATATCCGGTCTCCCCACATCCCCCACATCTTTTCTTACGTGGTCACACACCTGCCTGGGGTGGGGGTTGGGGGGAGGCGCGTGTGTGGCCTTTTAAAACACGCCCATGTTCCCAATAGTTCAGGACAGCCTTGTGGCTAGCCTGCCTGCTGCAGGACTCACCACCCCACTGCTAAGGTGTCGTGCGGCCAGGGACTCCTCCATGATGGCTCACTACCCGCCCATCAGAGGGGGAGAAGAGCCAAGCCGCAATTAATGCTGAAATTGTGAGTATTCCACACCATGGGCAATTCTTTAAGGGGACGTCATGTAGGACGACTGGCCTGTGACTCAACCCCTTGTCCTGATGTGCTCACTCAAAAATCCAGCCAATCCCAACCAGGTCATGCGTCCACTGAGAGGCATTCACAGGCCAGTGTGAAGAAGTGTGCACAGCACCTGTCTGGGCTTACCAAAGGATATGGCTGGTATTTATTCAAGCTTCACCCTCTATGACCACAAAGCAGCTGATCTGTAGCATAGAAATTAATAATGGTGCAAGAAATAGCTGCCCCCTTGCCCATCATCACAATCCTTTCCACACACAGAGCTCCCACAGACACCAGTTACAGAGGTAAAAGGCCAACAGACTTTCATCTCACTCTAATAACAACACTCCCCTGCTACAGCAATTTTCATCTGAGATTCTCAGAGGCCTTCACAAACATTAGTAAATCAATCCTCAAGCCTCTCTGTGGAGCAGGGCTCATCCTTTCCATTGTACAGATGGGAAAGCACGGAAAGGTTAAGAAACTTGCCAAGGTCCCTCAGGAAGTCTGTGGGAGACCTGGGAATAGAGCCCAAAAGCCTGACCTTCAGCCCCCCCCTGCACTAACCACTAGAGTAAACTGTCTCCTCTATTCTCTCACAGAATCTCTTTCGATGATGTAAATTTAGTGATTCCTGCATGGGACCAGATTTCAGAGATTGCTGACTTGTGCACAGCCACATAACTAGGTTTATAGCTGGAGGCTCTTTCCCTTAGTCATTCCCTTTTTGCTGCTGTGGCTCTGGAACTAGGCTTTTTCCTGACAAAAATACCTAATATGGGACGGTTACTAACACAAGTGGAATTTGTCCTTGTGCAGAAGAATGGGCTTCAACTTCTGTTATTCAGAGTAACAGCCGTGTTAGTCTGTATTTGCAAAAAGAAAAGGAGTACTTGTGGCACCTTAGAGACTAACCAATTTATTTGAGCATAAGCTTTCATGAGCTACAGCTCACTTCATCGGATGCATACTGTGAAAAGTGTAGAAGATCTTTTTATATACACACAAAGCATGAAAAAATACCTCCTCCCACCCCACTCTCCTGCTGGTAATAGCTTATCTAAAGTGATCACTCTCCTTACAATGTGTATGATAATCAAGCTGGGCCATTTCCAGCACAAATCCAGGTTTTCACACACACACACAAACCCACTCTCCTGCTGGTAATAGCTTATCTAAAGTGACCACTCTCCTTACAATGTGTATGATAATCAAGGTGGGCCATTTCCAGCACAAATCCGGGGTTTAACAAGAACTAAGGAGGCAAGGGGGTAGGAAAAAACAAGGGGAAATAGGTTACCTTGCATAATGACTTAGCCACTCCCAGTCTCTATTCAAGCCTAAGTTAATTATATCCAATTTGCAAATGAATTCCAATTCAACAGTTTCTCGCTGGAGTCTAGATTTGAAGTTTTTTTGTTGTAATATAGCAACTTTCATGTCTGTAATCGTGTGACCAGGGAGATTGAAGTGTTCTCCGACTGGTTTATGAATGTTATAATTCTTGACATCTGATTTGTGTCCATTTATTCTTTTACATAGAGACTGTCCAGTTTGGCCAATGTACATGGCAGAGGGGCATTGCTGGCACATGATGGCATATATCACATTGTTGGATGTGCAGGTGAACGAGCCTCTGATAGTGTGGCTGATGTGATTAGGCCCTGTGATGGTGTCCCCTGAATAGATATGTGGGCACAGTTGGCAACGGACTCTGTTGCAAGGATAGGTTCCTGGGTTAGTGGTTCTGTTGTGTGGTATGTGGTTGGTGCTGAGTATTTGCTTCAGGTTGGGGGGCTGTCTGTAGGCAAGGACTGGCCTGTCTCCCAAGATTTGTGAGAGTGTTGGGTCATCCTTCAGGATAGGTTGTAGATCCCTAATAATGCGTTGGAGGGGTTTTAGTTGGGGGCTGAAGGTGACGGCTAGTGGCGTTCTGTTATTTTCTTTGTTAGGCCTGTCCTGTAGTAGGTAACTTCTGGGAACTCTTCTGGCTCTATCAATCTGTTTCTTCACTTCCGCAGGTGGGTATTGTAGTTGTAAGAATGCTTGATAGAGATCTTGTAGGTGTTTGTCTCTGTCTGAGGGGTTGTATCGCAGAGCTTGGCTGTAGACGATGGATCGTGTGGTGTGGTCAGGGTGAAAGCTGGAGGCATGTAGGTAGGAATAGCGGTCAGTAGGTTTCCGGTATAGGGTGGTGTTTATGTGACCATCATTTATTAGCACTGTAGTGTCCAGTAACTTCTGTTATTGGTACAGTGACAAATTACTCTGCAGCTGACTGTTAGCCTCCATTCACTAGGCAGTCAGCTGTATCTCTTGCGTTACTGACATTAGTCAGTGCAGATTTAGACTTTGTCTTATGTTAAAGTAGAGACCCTATTCCACACTGTTTGAACATCAGTGACTCAGCGATAAATCCAATAGCACCAGCCACAGTGACCTGACCTCTTCCTGTCACTGCAGTTAAGGCTCTGCCAATGTTTATAGTCCATAAGGCTCTTGTAGATTATATCTCAATAACAAACCCACTACAGGCTGAAACTTCTTTTACAAGGAGCAAACATTTCTTTCTTCACTAAGACACAGGCAGGAATACTCTTCCAAAAACATTAAATCACTAACCTTTCGGCCACTTTCTGTCTAACGTTGTGTTTATTTGATGAGGCCAAGTCGAGCCATTAATTGTTGGTAGTATCTTAGGTGATTTATGTCATGTTTTTATCTACGGTAATCTATTAAAGTGGCATAAAATGTTGAGTCAATAGAATTACAAAGTGCTTTGGGGGCATTGCTGGATGTGAAAGGTGTTATCCAAATTGAAATGCGTTCTGTTCAGAGCAGTGGCTGGGGTGGCCAGGTGGCAAGAAGCACTTTTCACCATGGAAAAACTGTGAATTGTATTTGGAATTAAGTTTTTTGATTAAAATCTGCATTGCTGAGACACCTGCTGGTGGCCACCATTTTTCTGAAAAGTGACATCGTCTCTGGCACTGATACTATGAGAACTCACTATCACAGACTAGCACACAATTTCCTAGTGCTATTTAGAAATCAGATTTTTTATAATGAGCATTAAGGGCCATCCCCTACATTCTCTGCATACTTACATGGCAGACAGAGTACAGCGTTTTTCAAGGAACACACACTTGGGTCCTTGCATGTTTTAATGAGTAAAGTTATCTTCTTCGTATAAGGAAGGAAACAGTTTTTAAAACTGACATTAAGACTCACTATTGCTGATGTCACAACTTATGTCATTTTTCAGCAAGCTGTTAGGTACCATTAGGAGACTCCGTGATCCCAATCTGAGTTCACAGCTGGTGGACCAATCACCCAAAACTCGCACTGAAGTCAACTCTGTGCTGCGTGGCTCCAGGACCTGGCTGTCTGTTTGCAAATTATATAAAAGATTCTCCCTACATGAACTTTCAGCCAATGCACTGAGGGGAATGAGTACAGCTTAATATATATACCGCTTGAAGGGCTGATGGTGGTTAGTGGATCTTCTTTATAAACCTATTTCTATTGCCTCCTAGCCTTTAGAACCGATTATTCTTAATCCAATCCTACGGTCATTTCACACACAGAACTCCCATTGAAGGCAGTGAAGTCCCATTGAAGTTAGAGAGTTTTGCATAAAAAAGGAATGCAAGATGGGCCCAGTCCCTTCATCTTTTAAAATTAGATTTTTTTTTGTTTATGTTCATTTAACACAAAACCAGCTTTGCTTTTATAACTATACATAAAGAGATTCCTCCATAGCACAGGCTGATCGTTTTTCATCTTTTGAGAAATAAAATCACAAAAACATATTAATAAGTGTTTAATCAGTAAAACAAATCAGCTCTTTGGAGGCACTGGCCTGTCTGTTTGGTAAACAATATTCTTAAGAACTGCCTCACTGCATATTAACTCATTAGTGTGGAATAATCCATCATATTCTTCCTGGGTACACCCAGGAGATAGGACCATCTAGGCTCGGGGAGAAATAATATGCATTACATGACCTGAGGTTGTGCGCCACACCAAGAGAAGGGATGAAATTCAGAGTGAAAGGTGACAGTCGCATCGTGTGCTTCCCCCCCACCACCACAACGGTGTGAGCCAAAGGTGGAGCGTTAAGCCTCTGCTTTGGATTTCCTGACTTTTCTCAGCGTCTGTCACTACAGTAAGGGTACAATTGCACAGTGGCAGAGATATGGATTAGACGACAGAACAGGTCTCTGCCATCTCTAAGCTCTCTGATTAATATGATTCAAAGATGACTATTTATTTACTTACGGAGATGGGTCTAGCGGTCTCTGATGGAAATGGTGCTGCAGCAATGGATTGGCTTCTCCTCTCGAGTAAATCCTTGCCTTAGTTACTACGACAGTCACACTCTAGTAGCTGAACAAGAAACATTTTCACGATTACAGGATTAGAATTACTGGGCCTTCTCCCAGACGACATGATGGTGACATAACATAGCATTTCCTTCTGGTAAAGTGGCATTGGCACCTTTGAAAACTACTGTGACCTCAGGCATCTGTACATCAAAGGCCATTTCCACAACCTGAGCTTCATTAGCTTTCACAGTTGAAGTTACAGGAACAGTACTTCCTCAGCCGCTAATGGAAAACACGCTGCTCCATTTGCTGCTGAAGTGTTAAAAGTCCCTCTTAACATCAGTTACAGTGCTGGGGCTTCATTGGTATCCGAGTAAAATAAAATGACTTGTGGAGTGGGAGCTGAGTTCAAGCCAATGTACTCCTTACTCCAGCAAACCTCATTAGCGTTAATGGGAGTTCCACGTGAGTAAGGATGACAACACAGGGCCCTTTGGGTCATTCCCTAAGAACCCATTGCTTGACAGGACCAGGCCCTTAGTCGAGGACTGTGCTTGCAGCTCCTGAGGACTGAAGGGAAGATTTCATGCTTCTGTAACAATGGCTTAAGCAAAGGGACTGGGTTGTCTGACGGGAGCTCTGGGTCCAATGGTCTCACTGCAGTAGGAGACATGGAAGGCCACACCGGATCCTGAAGAGAGAGAGGCTGATCAGAGAGGAGGGATGCTCTTGTGTTTAGGGTATTAGGCAGGAGAACAGGAGATTTAGGTTCAATTCCTGGCTCTACGACAGCCTTTGTGTGTGATTTTAGGTGAGCCACGTAATGTCTTTGTGCCTCATCTCCCCCTCTGTAAATATGTGATGAAAATACTTCCTTTCTCTGCCTTCTCTATGTAGCGTGTAAGCTCTTTGGGTCAGGGTCTTTTTGCCTTACAGAGGGATTTAGAAAGGCATGTTTATTTCTCATGACGCTGCTACTGGAATTTTGTAAATTAAGGTAATCGGGTTCCAAAGAAATCCTAAATTAAGACCCTCCTTATAGTCTATATTTTTCAAGGACTCCTGACTCTTTCTGCTCTTTTCCTTCACCACACTCATGAGTCAATAGCACACGGCTCACATGATGCAACAGTAGTCTGACATGACAATTTAAAAGCATATCAAAAGTGAATGTTGTTGCTTCAACATTTTCTATTCTTAACCTGAGCACTTTCGTTTGCAATCTCTTAAAATATATAACATTGGTCAGTAACAATAGCGCTTCTCACTTACTCAAGTGTGTGTGTGTGTGTGTGTGTGAGAGAGAGAGAGAGAGAGAGAGATGAAGTCAGAGTAACAGAGCACTGGAAAGTGAATCACCCTAGTGTTTGGTTGTTTTTGTTAATGTGGGAGTACTGTTCTTTAGAGTTAGTACACACAAAAGTGTGTTAAAGAGTGTGACAGATTGCATTTTGTCACTTGATTTGGACTACAGTCCCAATGCTCAGCGCGCTGCAGGATCAAGTCCGTAGGGCTAGCTCCAAAGCCCATTGAAGTTAAGGTGAGCTTTACATTTGCAAGGGAGACAATGTACTTGATGTCTAAAAAACTTGGAAATACTAAATCGCCTCTCTCAAATAATTAAAAGAATACTTTGTCTGTGTTGCCAGCCAGGTTTGACTGAAATGAAGGGAGGTGATCCCAAGAATACTTATACTTGGCTCATGCTCCGTGCCAAACCTGTCAAACTCCAAGAGCTGCTGGGGTTTACGGACTTCCCTCAGCTACCCCAAGCAAAACCACATTTCCATAAAGAAACCTTTTCAGTAAAACCGTCTGCCAGGAGCCTTAAGCCAACAAATTAGTTATTTTAAACATATTTCCATTTTTAATTTAGGGCTGCCCCCTACCCGCCATCGTGGTGCTCCCTAGGAGTGATGTATTATCAAAGACAAGCTTCTACAGAGATCTCCCACTGAAATACTTGACAGCAGGCTAAAACCTTCACTCCTTACTCAGACCCAACTCCTGCTGAGTCAAGGAGAGCTTGGTCTGCATAAGGACAGCTGGAGTGGCCCAAAGTTTCCAAGCTGGTTTCAGAATTGGAAAAGGTTCAGAAAAGGGCAACACAAATGATTAGGGGTATGGAATGGCTTTTCTGGGACTTTTCAGCTTGGAAAAGAGATGGTTAAGGGGGGATATAATAGAGGTCTATTAAAATCATGACTGGTGTGGAGTAAATAAATAAGGAAGTGTTATTACTCCTTCTCATAACACAAGAACTAGGGGTCACCAAATGAAATTAATAGATAGCAGGTTTAAAACAAACCAAAGGAAGTATTTCTTCACACAACGGACAGTCAGCCTGCGGAACTCTTTGCCAGAGGATGTTGTGAAGGCCAAGACTATAACAGGGTTCAAAAAAGAACTAGATAAATTCATGGAGGATAGGTCCATCAGTGGCTATTAGCCAGGATGGGCAGGGACTGTGTCCATAGCCTCTGTTTGCCAGAAGTTGGGAATGGACAATAGGGGATGGATCACTTGATGATTACCTGTTCTGTTCATTCCCTCTGGGGCACCTGGCACTGGCCATTGTTGAAAGACAGGATTCTGAGTTAGATGGACCTTTGGTCTGACCCAGTATGGCCGTTCTTATGTTCTTGTGATTGAAGCCACAATGCAACCAGAGCAGAGCATGGGCCATCCATCTTTGTTTCACAGAATCTTCCCTGTCACTCTGCTCCTCAAGGACACTTGCTGTCCTGCCATGTGGCCCCTGCTACACTCAGGTCACCACAGGTTTCAATGCTACCACTCCTGCCATGGCTACATGGTGCCAGATCACGCTACCCCAAAACCAGCTGAATAATTTCTGCTAATACAGTGGCAGAGATTAAGAGGAAGCTGTGGGCCCTATTCAGTAGCTGTAATAAAGGATGGGCTCACAGCTACCCAGGTGATCCCTTCTAGCTGTTACCTTTACCCCTTCATTCTCACATCTCTAAGAAGAGGCAGTAAGCATGAGATTAGGGACAGGGCCCAGAAACCCTGCTGGTCTTACATGGGTAAGAAGTATGAGAATCACTGGGTCAGTGGGCTTGCTCTTCCTTCAGTCTCCCGCCTTCTCCTCCCACCGGGAGTTTCTTCCTGCTCATCCTGTCCCCATGAGCCTCACACTGCTCTCCATCCTTCTATTAAAACAGCTCATTTTAGTGCTGCCATTCCCAGCCCTGGCTTTCATGCCTGACCAACCCCCTACCCACCACCCCTCAGCCTCTGAATTCATCTGCTCCCATCACAGACCAACATGTGGCTGATGAAAAACAATCCTGCAGCTGATAAAAGTCTCCAGTCAGCCACACCATGGATCCCTACATTTCTTGAGGCCAGTGCCTAGCCAGCCAGTTGATGACACTAACACCATTATTATACCTATACCCAAGCTGGGGTGGGATGCTAGAGGGGTAGGAGCCATTTTTGCCTCCCTCACTTTCAAAGGCTTCTAGGAATTCCTGCTTTTGAGGGTAATGTCGTTGATTTTACATTATTCAATTGCAGGGCCAAGTTCTGCCCTGACTCACAAACCTGGCCATGGACCCGTCAACCACTTTTCAGCTTCATTTTGTGCCTGTCCCCACTGGTGAGTGCCTTTGGCAATCATCGCACTGAATTAACATAGCAGTGGGTAGAACTGCATCACGTTAGAGGATGCGTCACCATAATCCTTTCAGATGAATTCTGTGAAGACCATAATCAGTCCTTACGTGTTCACGGTGATGGGACCCTAGAAACGCTTAGATAAATAGTTGATTACTTTTTAAAATCTAGAAAACAGGTGGCAACCTCAGGGTACAATTTATTCAGTATAGATGTGACATGCTTGGCAATTGGTAAGCCCCAGAATTGTCAATAACGCCAGAAATAAATCAAAATGATTTTCTACTTAAAATATTGGAATGACTAATATAGCTGAAGAAAAATTCTGCTGTGGTTACAGTAAGTGATAATCTCATCAAGATAAAAGCAGAGCTTTAAAAAAGACCTATAATGAAATACAGATTTGAAACCTAAAACCTACTGTAAACTGAAATCCTGTTATATTGTATGTCCATTTTAATTCAGATTGAATAAACGTATCATCAAATTGGTAACCCAAAGCATATTTAGGGCCTGATCTTGCAAAGATTTATGCACATGAGCCCATGTAGCTCCTTGCTGGGTCTTCAACGTCCTTGGAAATAGGATAGAATACTGTAGCAGAGGGACTAGTGCTTATTGTACTGGGGGCGGGGGGGAGAATGACTAGTAAATTACCTTGGTTGAATACTAAATCTGACTTTCTCTCTGCTGGAGTGTGGAGTCTAGGAAGCAAAGCTGAAGAAATGGAAAAAATTGGCTGTGCTATCATGGAATGTAGGCCTCAAAAACAGACCTCTTACCAGAGACAAATGAAAGTATCATAAAAGAAAACAAACAGCTAGAAAATAAACAGCTACCAGCAAGGTACAGGACCAGAACTCAGTGGGCTGGGATTTCCCAGAAGGGAAAAGGACTGAAAGTACAGCATTAAAAAAATGGCTCCAAAAGCATTCGGCCATATTTAGGAGTGTCATAAATGGTGAAAACCATGAGGAGTCCTTGTGGCACCTTAGAGACTAACAAATTTATTTGGGCATAAACTTTTGTGGACTAAAACCCACTTCATCAGATGCATAAATGGTGGAGTGTCTCATAGATCAGAAAAAGAGTGTGATTCACTTGCTTGCTGATAGTGTGTGTATAGCAGAGCAGGGATATAACAGAGAAAACAACCAACTGGGGTGTGTAAAATAAACTCAGCAGGCCTGTTGTATTTACCTGACACCTTCTTGTTTCTTCTTGTTAGCTGCTTTTCCTGCTACACCTCCATCACTTTCACCCCATCACACAAACATACACTCACCAAATGCCCTTTGGAGCCCCTACAAAAAGGGCATTCATCTCAAGGGAGAACGACAAGTATTTTCATTACCTGCCTTCCTTCAAGGTTTCTGTTCTGGAGAGGCAGCTTCAAAGTTCTCCAGAAACTGCCTGAGAGCTCTGCTAGCAGAAAAGCCTGAAAGTATGTTCTGAATCAGCACATTCCCTGACTAGCCTAACAGCAGCCCTTGTGTGGCAAGAATTTGAGTCTTTGAATATTTATTACTGGTGGCGATGAAGAAGCCAGAAAGAACGTAGTTTGACTTTCAGAGTCTAGGCTGAGTCTGCAGCTCTTGTAGTTAGAAAAACTCTTCAGTGTAACCTGACTGAGCTTGTATTGTGCGGCATCCCTGAGACACAAGAAAATGGAACTCCATGCTGACATGCTTCATGAGTCATGTTTAAGAGTAGGGCCTATCTTAAAGGCACATGAGAAAATGGTAGAAGCAAAATAAATACATACATAAAATTGAAAAATTACATCCTTTAAGATAAATGGGGAAATGTCCTCAAGATTCTACCTACTAGAAAAAAATATCCAGGGGTTTATCTCAGTTTAAGAAGAAGCAGCCCCCAGTTTTGTCTGACACACCAAAAACAATGTGCAAGCTCCCCTGCTTGTGGCTGGCTATGGAGCACTAGTCCCAGAGCTGTGCATTTTGATGTTAACAGAATTGATTATCACGGTGCAGGAATAGTTGGTATAAACACAAGGCAGCCATTTAGGCTTCTGCTCCATTGGAAAAAGGAAAGAAATGTTTACCAAATGGATATAGAAAACATTGGCAGGGAGAGAACTTTAATTTCCAAGCTTCAATGAGAGCATCACAAACACTGAAGATTAAAAATAATTTTCACATGGACTCTCCCCTCATGGCCCTTGATTTAGTGTGGGGATTCCCACACATTGTACTCTGGGAACTAATTTCCATGCAAGAGGCAAAATGCAAGCCCAGAACCAACTTCTTACTCTGTGAATGGAAAAAGGCAGATACATAAATGTGTGCCTGTCATCGGAAGGATTAGAAAAGGATCTGTCAGAGCCTTTCAGGCAGAAGATGATCCACACTCCATTGGATGTGCCAATCACCAGGGCCCAGGTCTGAGGCTGGTATGCTGGGTTTAGCACACGTGTCAGAATTCAGCCTTTTTACAGTTTATCCAAAAGAGCAATCCTTATTGAGGAAGAGAAAGACCAAGGGAGAGATCCCATTGGCTAGCCTAAAGCCTTTCCCTGAAGGCTATAGTAGAGTCCCCGAGGAAAAGACAGAGACGGAGACAGCCGGGGCAGGGTACAGACTGCAGAGTTGGTTCCCTGCAGACTGCATCACTAAAACGGAGACCAGAGCACTTTCCTCTGGTTGAGATCTCCTCTCAGTCCAAGAGCCAGGAATGAGGCCAGGAGTTCTGATGATTTACCACCTTCCACAAAACCCCGTGGTGGCAGAATGGTAGCATTGATGTCGCCAGCTGAGACTAATGGAAAACTGCAGATGCTAGTTTGGGTGCTTTTTTAAAAAAATCTTTCCTTCTTTTTGTTTTCTTTTCTCAGTTTTTCATGACGGAATGGTTTGGGGCCGCCTTATTCCCTGCTGGTCAGAGAAGGCTGCCGAGGCAGGTTGTTTTAAGAGCTTAAAACACACACACGCAATGTTGCAGGGTAAATATGGGGAAAGTGGGAGAGGGGGTGATTGGGTGAAACTCAAAATGATGGAGCTTGTTCAAAATGCTTGTCTCCAGGCATTAGGCAGTGTAGTTATGCCAAGACTCAATTTAGTCCAGACCTCTGTAAAGGGCCAGAGCTTCAGGATTCTTCCAAAGGGGATATTGTCCCCTGAACCTGTATCTATGAGTTTATCAAGTAGTTTTCATGGAATTGGAAATAAAAACACACTTTTAAACATATAAAATCAAATCCTCAGTGGGCTCCATGCTTCCTCCTTGCACTAAACCAAGGATCAGACCATACTATGAGGCCAGTGAATCAGGGCACCCAGCACTCAACAAGATTCCAGTCTGAGGTGTAGATGGAACAGTAACCATGATCCATATAGGAGATAACACCTTGGCCATCTCTTTGGACACAGTTGATCCACCACTACACATTGTAGCCATGTCCGGGCTGTATTTATAGTACAAATGTGCCCTACCAGCCACAGTTCCCATTGCCCATGCTACAGTGGCAGTGTGACAGCTTGATTTGATGTGCTATATTTGGGAAATTTCCCTTCTAGCATCTGGCAAAAAATCGTTACCAGATGCTGAAAATGTGGCCTCCGACACATACACCTTGAGCCCAAGTACCAGAAAAAAAGTCATGTTTTGACACCCACCTCTACTCAAGGGCTGGTGGAGCCAGGATGACAAGTCTGTAGCTACAGGGGATTCCAGATCAGAGGGGGAAGGTTGTCTCCCCCTTTGCAATTAGCCTAATTTTTGTTGAAGCTACAGGTGGCCCAGCGACCGTACCAGCAGCGCCTTGCCCCCTGTAAGCTTGGTGATCCCATCTAGCTTTAAAAACAGTTTGACCACATTGTAGGGAATCAGAAGGGGATCAATAAGCCCTGTGCTACCCACTAGATCACATGGAGTAGACACAGATCCTTTGGGGAGCCCACTTGCCACCTCGAGGTGCTGCAAAAGTGTTAATGGAAGTAGCTATATATAGCCCAGTACATGCTCAGGCTTTAAGCAAGGAATGGCCAATTCTTATGGGCCATTTAACTATATCTGTAACACAGAGGTGATATTGGCTTACTGCCACAATTACACATAGTCAAAACTCCACTACACGGCTATCACTATCTGTCCTCCATTTGCCACAACTAGTGATATAAAGACCCAATATTTATAGATTGCTTCTGAACGGAACCATCTGAAAAGGGAGTCCATATTTGCTACAGCTCACTCTTTTAGTGTAAATATTATAATTTATATTACAGTAGGGCCTAGGAGTCCTTACTGAGATGGGGGCACTTTGCAGACAGAGTAAGAGAGAGTCCTGCCCCAAAGAGCTTACCATCTAACTAGACAAGACAGACAAAGACCCGGAGAGGAAACAGACTTGCCCCAGGTCATAGAGCAGGCCAGTGGGAGAGCTGGGAATAAAACCCAGGCCGCCTGAGTCCCAATCTATTGCCCTGATTCTGGCCTCCACTGCCTCTCTGATAGAACCTTGCTCACGCATCTTCATGGCCATCAGCTCAGCTATAACTGTTTTGGGGGCAGCATTCTTCTGCGTGGTGTTTTACAGTGGAGGAGCGGTGAGTCCTGGGAGTTGTGCTTGAGTAATATCACTGGTTTTCTTAGGCTGGCATTCAGTAATGACACACCACACTGTTTTATCAGAGGTGTTGTTTGGCTGGACAGTTCCCCAGTGACACGCTCACAGCAGCAGCAGCCTGGTAGAGTTATCATCTCTCTCAGGTCTGATAGCTATTACAGACACATGGAAGTGGTAGCCAGATTAGTGCATATAGCCCACTTTCTCTTTGGATTTAACGTCCTTTATTGTGTTTGAATCTCAAGTCTTTGTGCTTTGTGTTTCAGACTAAAAATCAAAAGTATTTCTCTCCTGTTTGCTCCCTAACAGTTCTTCAATATATTAGCGTTTTAAAAAACTCTCCAAGGACAAAAATGCACTTTCAAGTGCTGTTTAGGCGTTTACCATTTTTCCCTTCTCTTCATCCCTAGGTCTGCTGGATGCTTTTTGAAAGGTGTGGGGGGAAAGCACCTAAAAGTGCTGCTTTTGTATTCAGTTTACATTGCTTCTTATACAGACACCTGCCTGGAATGAGACAGGTGCACATCCCATGATGTCGTGATGCAGCATCCCTAGCACGATTATTTCTTTCTATTTCAACAGCTGCACTAGCTCTGGAACTTTCAAAAGTATCAATTTTCTGTCAGATTTAGACTTTTTATAAAAAACATTTTGAGGCTAATGGGGAGACTCCAAAGTGAGCCCACCAGGCAAATAGCAGTAAGCTCACAAGCATAAAGACATCTGTTTGCCAGGAGGCCAAGAGGTTTACTGCAGCTCTTAAAAAAATTTAAAAAGCTATTTTGTGCTTGAAATTAAAGAAAACAAAGGATGCCTCCGACATGGCTATACATGAGATTCTGGAATATTACATTCTTGTATAAAATGTATGCCAGCCAAACTGTAATAGCAGCAAAATACCTAGGACTACAATGTTGCAAACTGGCTGCAATAATATGTGCATACATACATAGCTGCCTTTACTCTTCTACCAGCTTTAAAAATATTCAGTAACCTACGGAGGCCCTGTGAGGGAAAGAGGTAGTTCATATTATATCCATTTTACAGATGTAGCAAGTGAGGTTGGAGTGCTTTGCCAAAAAGGGAATCAGTGTTAGAGCTGGGATTAGAATTGGGGGGGGGAGCTCTCAATTCAATGCACAGATCATTAGATTCCCCCTTTCTGAATACATATTTGATAGAAGATTTTTATTTCCCTGATGTGGGCAGGAGAGAGGGGGAAATGGTCCAGCTTCTGATTAAGCGAATTATTTCCTTAGGAAAGGGCTCATTAAACATCCTTCCAATGCTGTGTTGTTCTGTTGAGGGCACTGTTAGGATTAGCTGGGTTTAAAATTCCCACTGTTGACTGAAATCTAATGTTCCAAAGTGGCCTTACATAAGACATGCATTTCCAAGCAGGGAATAACATAGATAGTAAATAATCATCAGTAACATAAAGGATCAGATAGAAAATGTGGACACAGAGCCTGATAAATGATCACATTCTGTTCTGGGGGGCACTCCCATAAATCCATGTGCCTGCAGGGGTTAGGTTTTAAAACTCCTTTCAAATGTTGCTCTTATATTGGACTTTCTCACCTTCCTCTCTATTTCTAGCCCCCCAGCTCCAGCATGGAGAAACCAATCTAGCTTCCATTGAAGTCTAAGTCAGAACTCCCTTTGACTTCAGTGGGAGAAAGAATGGGTTCTGGCATCTCAACCCATTGCCCTCTGTCCCTGCCCTCCCAAAGACAGAGGCAGTCTCCCTAGGAAGTGGGCACGAAATCCAGACTATGAAGAATATGGAGGAGAGGGGAAATGTTATCTTCCCTCCCTCTTCCCTGCCCACAAGCTCTCACTGCAAGTTATTTTTCCACTTTTGAGATCAGCCAGCAATTCTCCTGAGTGGAAAATAAGTGTTGTAAGGGGAGATAAGGCTGACAATCCTGTCCACAACTGCCTCTTTCCCCATATCTCCAGAGCTGACTATGCCACTTCTTCAGCACTCCCTCCAAGGTTGCAGAATGAGAAAGAGTGTCCCCTGGTTGGCACAATGGTACCTCCCAAGCATCGTGCCAGCTGGATTGCCCCTTTAAGAGGTAATGTCAGATAGTGATTGAAGTGGTGATTGAAGTGATTGAAGATGGATGTTACTTTGTGCTGCCTTTTCATCTCAGGTCTGGAAGATTTCTGAGAACATGACAGAAATATGAGATTGTAATTTGGCAATACAGACCTCTCCCTCAAATGTAGGAGGGCCATTTATAATGGCTGTACTGTAAAACATGTGGATTATGTAATCCTTGTATTCCAGACAGCCTGACAGCAGTCGAATTTGTTTCCGCTTTAATAGTGTTCTGTGAATATTGTAGTTTTAGACCCATACTGGTAAGGTGAGATCTCCTCCTGTCACCTGGCTTGTTGATTTAACACTGCCTCGGTTTCTAACACCTGCTGGTGAGACAGCATAGCTTGGCAAAGTAATCCTCAGGAGTCAATGTCTGAATCTATATAGAGTGCATCCCTAATCATTAATGAAGGGCACACCCTTGCTGGTCATTTAAAACATAGTATTAGCCAAAAAAGAATTGATGTGTTGGTTTAAGTTTTGCATTAGAGCTTCAAAGTCTTCAAAACTCTTGAAGAACAAAAGAATGATTATGCAGCACACTACAAAAGTGTGTGTGTGTGTGTGTGTGTGCTTTGTGCAGACATATATTTAAAACGACCAGTGAGGGTTATATATATTTGTATAGGTTTCTCCTCGCTGCATTATATTGTGGAGTTTCTCACTTTCCACACGAATTCTTGCTCCACTGTATCGAACAAATTGCTTATGAAAGGGTATGTTCCTGTTTGAATCCTATGTTCTCATCAAGCATTTATCTACTTGTCATCTCTTCCCAGCTTTATACAGTTACACTTTTCACTACCCAGACGCCTTGATTAGTGTGTTATAGTTTGTTATATCAGTCAACAAAAATATCTTCCCGTGATTTTTGTTTCCTTGCCGGAGTCTGGGTTATTCAGGATTACAAAACAAAGGATTATTTTCTAAATTCCTCTGCGTGCAGACTTTAGACAAATCCTCACAAGGCAAACGTGGAAAGCCAACCCAGTGCGTGGACTGGTAAACGGATGAGTCTCTTGCCCCTGCAGCAATCACAGATGTTCAGGCGCTATTTAGCCAAGACTTGGCTTAGCCCCGTTTCTAAAGCTGCCAACTTGATAAACACCCTGGGTTCCTGGAATAATTGGCCTGAGGCACCCACCGCAAATCCACCCCAAACCAGGCATCCCAACCAGTAAAGAGTCTGCGCGTTTGGACTGTATTGATCCGCTTTGGGTTCCCGTGTAAGAAACTGACAACAACGTGCCTTGGGCCCGCCTTTCCCCGGTTGTTCCTCTTTCTTGGGGAGTCCCGGCCTGGGCACCGGGACTGCGGCACACAGCAGACAATAACGCTGTTCTTCGCAAGCCGGGTGCGCGCAGGGCCAGGGATCCTGAGCGGAAGGGAAGGGTCCCCAGCGCATCCTCTCGCCTCGGGCAGCACCGGCCGGGTCGCCGGGAAAGGTGGCAGCCCGATTTAGGCATGGGAGCAGAGCAGGAAGGACTATACATTAATGAATACGCTCCGGCCCTCCTGGCCTGCGCAAAACCTTTGGGCCCAAGGCAGCTGCCCCTAGCCAGGCAATGGGAGTAAGGAGGGCAAGGCTTGGCCCTTGGTTTTCGGAAGCGCTGGGACCAATGTCCCCCCAAACAGCGGCGCGACTGGCTCTCTTGCGGCGCTGGAAAGTTTGCTTTTGCGGCCCCCCTGCCTGGGGGCGGTTCTTGAGCCAGGAGCCCCCTTTGCTCGGCGCCTGGGCCGCCTGGGGTGGGATCCGTGCCTGGACCTTCCCTAGCGCGGCCAGGGCCAGGGAAAGGAGCAGCCGGGCCCAGCTGGTCGTGCCCGTGCCGGCTCAGGTGAGGGGCGGGAGGAAGAGAGCAATTGTCTCCTCCCAGCCGTGTTTTCTCGCTTTCTTTCGCTCTTTCTTTCGTTCTCCAGGCGCTGGCCTGTGCCTGGAGCAGACGTTCAAAGCCAGTTTCTTTTTTATTTCGAACCCAGCTCACAGCCAGGCAAGTGCGTTGCAAAACACGTGCTTCTTCGGCACCTGGGTGAGAGGGGTGCCCTGCCCCACGAGTGACTTGGTTTATTCAAGAGGGGAGTAAAAACAAAGCCAGCTGTGCAGAACCAGCCAAACCAACTACAGGTCTATCTGCCCTGAAATAGCCATTCCCCGCCCCCAAGGACTCTTTCTGCTGAGGTCTGCTTCAGGGACTCCCCAGCCACAGGGGCCGCCGATGGGGATATTGAATGCCCGCCTTTACTCAGTGTGGATGCACCCTGGAGGAAAATCGCCACCATTTTACTTCTCCAATGAACATGAGCCTGAAGATATTTGTATCATGGGCGACGATTCTGCTAATCATAAATATGGGGGGGGAGTTAAGTTGTGATCACACAAATAGATACTTTGGGGAAGAATATTAAACAAAACTGTAGCAAAGGCGGGAGGAGGGGGGAATCTCTTGTTTCTACTGTGGCTTAAGGGGAGAAATGAAACACCGTTTAAACAAGTTCCATAGTTAAGAAAAGCTGCTAAATCCTTACATCTCCAACTGATTAAGGTCTCCAAGTACCTTGGGCATATGCTCCAATATTTGGTTATCCCTCAGGAACTTGACTGGGTCTTCGCTTTCATTTTTTAAAAATACCTTCTTCGGGTTTGTGTGTGTGTGTGTGTGACGTTAATAGTGTTCTGCTTAAGATCATAATAATGTTGGGTTCCATCAATGAATCCCTAAAACTTCACCTGTGAGCCCCCTCTGCCAGGCTTGTATCCATGGGAACGTGGTTCATTGTCAAGTACACGGAATTTAAGTGTCAAATAATACAGGGACACGACTAACAATCAATGAAGGTTAGGTTCAGTTGTAGAACCGATAATTGGTTACATTTCTCCAACCTCTGCAGGATATAACAAACGGCAAACGCACCTGGCATATGAACATTGCCAACTAGAGAACAGAAATGTAAGTGCTGACAAAGTAAATGGAAAAAGCAGGGCTCAGTAATATCCTTGTGCAGCTTGTTCTGTGCTCTGACTGGGGAGATGGAGTCGCATAAAATAGTCAAAGATCCCCAGTGAACGGATGATGGACAGTTTAGAGAGAGACTTTTCCTGTGGCATGGAAGAGGAAACAAAATTCAAGGGCTGTCCCTGGAAATTAGCCTCTGTTGGCAGTGCTGTTTAAAACACCGGCTGGGGCTCTTTCCTGGCGAAACACCAGAAAACTTTAACTCAGAAGAGTTGGTTTAGTTTAATACTCCCTGAATCCCGTTAAAAAAAATCCCTCTTGAGAGGCAGGAATTATTTGGTTTTAAAGACTCTACTCTTGAGCCCGTCCATAATTCTCGGGGTTTTGCCCATGATTTGAAAGAAGTTTTATGTCGCCTCCAAGACTCTCTGCCTTTCGGGGGGAGTCAAAATATTCCTTAATTAGCTGTTGTCTCTTAACAGAAAGCCAAGGCGGCTTTTATTTCATTTTACTTTGCCATTTTAATTTACTCCCTTTCGCGTTTAAGAACTGGGCAGGAGACTGCTCGACAGCTGCCCTCAAACCCCGCATCTCTCCTTACTCGTAACGCAACTTTCCAACCTGCTCTCCCGGCTCAGGGAGCGGAAGGGAACAGGAGAAGCGCGGAGGGCGAGTCTTCGAGCCACCCAATGTGTCCGGGAGCTGCCTGAAAACTCCCTTTTAAAAAAACCCGCGTGGCGTGGGAGCCAACCTTCCTTGTGCCTTACTAAAGGTGGAAGCCAAAGGTGGTGAAACGGCCAGTAAATACATATGAACTCCATGTAACCCATTTGCTCCCTCTAGTAATAGCGCTAACTTCACAGACTTCGGAATAGTTTGCTCGCAAGCGAGCAGACTCACGCGTTAATTCAGCAGAGAGGTGGGGTAGACGGTGAGAAAACCACCAGAATAAGCAGAAATGACACCACCCCCCAAAAAAATAGACGTTCATCTTTAGCATTGCGTGAAATCCTTTGCATGTTTCATAACATCTTTATAACAGCACCTGGGGAGGTACCAGGGGGAAAACCCGCTCGCGGGAGCTGCAGCTTTGATGTACCAGAACCCTGGCACTTTTGCTCCCAGAGATTCCCCACCTGGTTTAGAGACAACGTTAAAAACTAATTTGTTAGTAAAGGGTCGCTGAGTTGTGTTCAAGCCTTTGGAACCCGGAGCACAGTTTGTTTACACCGGGCGCGAAAGCAATATGAAAACAGGGCTCCGCCAGGCGTGCTGGGGAGGTAGGGGTGCGCGCACGCCCTTCTGGCGAACGCACCTACCATAAAATCCAATATTGACTGTAAAACAAACCAGGGCTTTGAAAGTGCTCGCGCCCGACGTTTTCATAAAACCCTCCCGGCACGTGCACAACCTGCTTTGGATAACTGCATTAGCGTGTGAACGGTTCCGCCGCGACGCTTTAGACATTATTTAGGATTAGGGACAGGAAAGCGTACGCACAGCCTAGGGTGTGTGTGCATGTGGCCAGCGAATTAAGGAAGGGTTAGTTGCTGCGTTGCTTTGGTTTTTGTCCTAGTCCTGAGACAGTCTAGCTCGTTTCACTTACGAAATTTGATACACCGAATTCCTGGCTTGTAGCCAAACGTCGTTTCTGGCGCTGGGCTATATAACATTTTACCTGCTTTCTCTATAAAATCAGACCAGCATAAACTCTATTAACGCCACAAAATTCTTTGGAAACACTGACGCTGAACTGATCTATACCGTTGTTCACACGTAAAAATAATGCCCGAAGGACCAAGGAAGAGGAATAGTTTCAAGTTTTTGCAACTTCCACAATTAGAAAGATGTGTGTGAAAACTCGCAGCATTTGGAAAGGTCAACTCCATGGACTTGCCTAGCCCAGCAATGTAATACTTTGCAACAGGACGCCAAAAGCTGAAGCAAAAAGTGTCTGGTAGCAGATCCTAAAGGATCATTCTGGCCAGGCCTCCTTGGTTGTTATACCTCACCTTTGTGATTTAGACAAAAATAGCCCTTTCTTGCCAGTCTGAAAGGTTTAGTTTCTGCAAATGCCTTTTCAATGAAAGTCGCCTTGCACATTTGAATGAAACTGTTGGAGAAACCTTTGCCAAATATTCAGTAACTATTTTATCTTCTAAAAGACTTGGTCTGATTTATGCTTCGGTAATAGGTTTGGCGTTTAAACAGAGCACACTAAAATGCGTTTTAATTGTAAGCTGTATGTTTTCGTCTTTCAAGAGCTCTCGAGCAAAATGAACTTTATTTCACTGAACATGATGCCCTCCCTGGCTGCAGTCGTGTGCGCTCCTTGTTAATACCGCATGTTACCATATTCTCCTTACAAAAAGAATGGTTCGGCATTGCAATCCTTGCGATCTTGACAAAGTAACTTCGGTTTGTATAGTAGATTTGAGAATTATATTGTTTGGATTTGTAACCAAGGGTTTTCGACAAAAGGTGTCAGGCGAGGCTTGTCCCTTCTTCGTTCACCATTTATTAAAATAAAACAATATGTAATTATTAGTCTCCTCTGAATTTTTAATAGATTAGAACACGTATGCAAAGTGAATAATGAAAGTCATATTTTGGCTACTCTCAATCCACCATGATTTTTTCCCCAAAAACTGATCATTTCCCTCAAAAATGATGTGAAACTACTAAAATACTGGCATATACACAGCTCCCAAACAGCATTTACCATTTTTATGTGTACAGTATTTTCTGTTTTATGTTATAAATAGCCGTGTAACGATATTCCAGATATTCCAGCATCTCAATGTATGTCTTTTGGTTTGCATTTGGGGAAATAATGTAAAATATCCCCCCCCCCATTTGAAATATTTTCTGAATATGTGCAGTCATATAACTTTATATTTATATTTATTTTTAACATGACTATTGTATTTTTACTTTAAGTATTTTCTTTCCTAATAAATAATGATGTAACCGTACTTGATCGAATGCTGCTTTTCTTATTCAGATCCTTTAACTGGAGCGATAGTTTGAGGAAGGCGAGTAGGAATTGGGTTTTATACACAGAAGAGCACAGATTTTGTTACTGTGCACGGAGGTGATCACAAAGTTCCTCAAGACAGGCGGAACTCTGAAACGGAGTTTGATTAGGACCAGACTCTGGGGCTTTTACTCTGCAACCCTGAAAAAGAGGTGTTCGGGCTGCATATTTATAAAGCGGTTAGATACACAGCTGTCATGTATGAAATACAACCGAAGAAATGTCTGGACAGCCAACTCATAGTCAGACTAGGCTTTAAAAGCAATTAGGTCAGAAAGTAAAGATAATGAACATTACATCACACCTCAGTGATAAAAGGAAATCGTCCCCTGTTCACTGCAATGTTTTAAGAAGGTCAAAGTCTCATTAACCCTGTCGATTTTAAGTAGCTAAGGGCTGAGCTCCTCAGCCTGGGGGAAAAAAAGCACTTGTATGGGTAAAGATTAATCGTTTCAACATGGGCAACACCTGAAGAATAGTGTGGCTAATAGCAGGGTGAGGCTATATACACACCTATACGCTCTGTCCGCCCCGGCTTTGAAATGTTTTGTATCTGATTTTTCATAAATTAATATTTCTCGTTACGGGTGCACCTGATTTTGAGTCGGGAGTCTTCTGATTGACTACGGTTTTCAGTAACACGCCTTTTCAGGTTAGTGCGAGGGTGGGTGGGTTATTTTATGAGTTGGTCAATGGTCTATTTCGAGCGTGCAGAGATCGAGCGAAATATGCAGCATTACGATAGATCAATACGGCTTTTCCTGGCCGGGGACACGTTTGTGGTCCCTGAGTTACCGCTGTTTGTTCTGACCCCGCCTCCCTCCACATACACCACCAAGGACCTCCTCGCTATTACGCTAAACCTGCCTCTGAGCGTTTCTCCTTGCAGGAGCGCACGGGAAAGATGCGCTCCCGGGGCTGGGGAAGGGGCGATGTTATTGCGTGTAGCGCGGTGTGGCGGGTTCTAGATATGTTTTTCTTTACAATCTGCTAAAAAGGGAAATGTTAAAATGCACGGGGCTGGGGGGGGGGGGGTTCCGTGCTGAACGCAGCTCCTTCCTCGCCAGCCGTGTCTGCCAGGCTGGCCGAGCTGAGCGATCGTGTCACCAGGCTTTGAGAAGGCGTGTGAATTCTCCGGGTTACCAGCCGCGCTGGAGGGAAAGGCAGCTCTCCTAAGTGCTCTGCGCGCACGCACACACACACACACACACACACACAGAGGCACGGCTAGACAAACCGACAGACACATGCGCACAGCGATGGCAACGACAGACAAGCACAGGCTTAGAGAAAAAGTCCCAGTGGGTGCCAAAAACAGGCGTCCAGCCAGCCAGATGCCTGCAAAGCCACCCAGCTCACATATGTAAAAACACACGCCCAGAGCCAGCCACCGAGTCAGTGTCTGGCCCGCACACACACACAGACACACACAGAGACACACGATGAAGTGAGCTGTAGCTCAGGAAAGCTCATGCTCAAATAAATGGGTTAGTCTCTAAGGTGCCACAAGTACTCCTTTTCTTTTTACGAATACAGACTAACACGGCTGTTACTCTGAAACACACACACTTACATGCCCTTGCATGCAAACGTCTATGCAAAGAAATCCAACGCCCCCCGCCCAACACACGTACCCCCCACCCCACACAGACGGCTCAGCCACACATGGGCAGTGACTACAGCCTGCCTCTAACCCCCCCAGTCCTGTCACCAGCACTCCGCTCCTTGCAGCAGCCCGCAGCAACCCCTTCCTTTTCCCTCCTGTTCCGGAGCAGTTTGAAGTTGAACTTTGATTCACTCGGAAAGTTTCTCCTTTCCGGAGAGGCAGGCGCGTCCCGCTGAACGCCTGGAAAGCTGGGGGGGTCCCTAGGGTACATCAGAAACAGAATCGCCGCCTGGAGAGCCTCTTGAGACCTTGTGCCATTCCTGGGGGGAGGGGGGTTAGCTCTTCCCCACGAGCGAAACCAGAACACCCGAGGGAACTAGCTTACACCCAGAGAATATCTGCTACTTACAGGGGAAAGAGCACACACCCGCCCGCCCCCCCCCCCCACACGCACTGCCGAGAAAGCACCATTTTGCCTCTCGCACACCGGGCTCTCTCTCTCCTCTGTTGCTCTCGCTTCTGACACACACTCTCTCCCTGGCTCTGGCTTGCAGCCGCGATGCTTATTCCATGCTCCTCGGGGCCCCTCGCTGCTCCCTTTCGTCCTGAGTCTGGATGACCCATTGCCCTCGCCCCTCTTCGCTTTGTCCCCCCCCCCGCTTTTCCCTTTCCCCTCCATTTTCCTCTCGCCACCTCTCTGTCCTCTCCCATTGCTCTTCCCGTCCCCTTACTCCTGTCCCCCCCTTCCTCTGCTCCAGGCGCTCCCTGCCCCACGCCTTGGGCTGCCTAGCTGGGTGGGGTGGGGTGGGGACGGGTGGGGGTTGGAATAGCCTCCTCGCCCGCGCCTTGCTTGTTGTCCTTTCCCCCCGGAACGCTGGATGAAGACGTGGGGCTCACACACTCTTAGTGTGACGGCCGAGCAATACCACGAGTCCACACACCCAGCCAACAAAAGTGCTTGTAGTACGTGGCCAACCCCGCTGGGAACCGGGGCTGCGGTCTGCTGCAAAAATCAAGCTCTTCGGTGCTAATTACCAATAAACGATGATGTGCTCACTAAGTAATTGATTTAATGAAGTTCCTATGAAACTATTAAAACCGGGTAGAGGTCAGGCTGGGGACGCCCCAGAGCGCCCATTGTGGGATGTTTAACTCCAGCAATCTCCTCGGAAAGACATCGGGGCTAATAGGTGAAGTCACAGCTGTTCCAGGCTGACTTCTGGAGCATCAGGACCCGCTCCCCGAACATCCCAAGCAGCCGGCCCCAGCCCCCTTGCAGGAAGCGCGGGCAGTAACACCGGAGCACCGGCTGAGCTCTTCCACTGCGGCCCGTGGCCCGCTTCGGCTGCGAGGTCCCTCCCCAAGCCCCCCAGCGCATCCCGCCCAGTCCCCCCAGTTCAGGCAGGCAGTGCTGACGGGTACTCACTCACACCTCCAGCCTGGCTGGCTCGCAACTGGGCGCCTTCCACAGAGATCCCGAGTCTCGTTCGAGAGGGGGGAGCTGAGCACTGAACTTGTCTCAACTACTACAAGTCGACTGTAATTTCCCCCACTTCTTCAAGAAACTTAAGCTAGTATGCCAGGTAGGGTGCTTGGAAGATTTTGGCAAGGTGCCTGGAATGGGAATGTGTGCCCGTTTTTCCTTGAAGGGCTTTCTTTTTGGAAGGCCACTAGGAGCTCTTAAAGGAGTGAACGGCCAGTTGTGTGAAAGTAGGAGAGGGAGGGAAACAGAAATTAAAAAAACAAAACAAACAAAACAAAAAAACCCAGCGATTTCATTTGAAGACCCATGTTTGGCTTTTCCTTCCTGCTACTCTGGCGGGACAGAAGGGGCTTGGCAGATTAGCACTGTTTGCCTCCCCCCCTCCCTTTTTTTAAACACCAAGTTTACAAAAAGTTAGTTTTGAAGTGGAGCCCTCGCCGATGTTTGTGATCCTAGTTGCATTTTTTTATTTTCTTCTAAAGCTGCCCCAGCTCTCCCACTCTGCGCGGCACAAAGACCCTCTAGTGCCCCTTTCTCTTAACAATCAATATCTATCTCCTTTGTGGGTGTGAAAACCAGAGTTAGAGAGGAAGAAAGAAATGTCCTTGAGTTCTAACATCGTCTGTTTGTATTTGTTTAGCACGCAGGCGATGCCTCAGAAAGGGAGGACTGATTGGCATGTCCCTTTCATCCTCGTCTAGTGCTTCCTCCAACAAGGGATATAACCCTGCACTTTGCCCTTTTTTGCTGGACACTTTATATTCTATAGGACTGTGGGATGCTGCTGTGTCTGTCGCCCTATATTTGCAGTCTACTCTGTATCTCTCCCATCTACCTCTGTATTCAGATTTAGGTTGGATATTTATAGAGTAAGCCTCACTTTTGTGTGAGAGCATACTAGTTTACACTAAACTGGCAGTTCGTTTTGTTCAGGTTTTTAGAGGGTGCCTCACGGAAACAATACTTTCTTATATTTGATGATGACTCCCCTGTTCCTCCAAACTCTCTGGAGCGCTGGTTGCGCGATTGCTTCTTATGTAAAACAAGACGGGTCGCGGTCCGGGGGGCGGGGAATAACGCGTTTTCTCCTGGTCCACAACAACTTATTCCAAACACTGCCCAGATCGTTTTGAGTTGGTGACACCCCAAGCCTACAGCTTTCACTCTGAAAATCATCTCCAGCCTCTTCTGTTTCCCTGCACAACAGACGAGCTGATTCTCTGACTGCCCATGGTCGCATAGGGGTGGACTGTTTGGGACACCGAATCCTTTAGCACATTCTTTCAGATTTGTTTCCATTATCTGGGGAGGGACATTTCTGACGATTAATTTGAAACAAATTAAGCCCGCATGTCTCTTGTTTGCCAAACAGGCTCTTGAAAATGTGCAAACACAGCCATTCACTTCGGCTTTCTGCGCCCACTACGCCATTTGCTGCTGTTTGACTTCAGCTCAGGACCTAACACCATCCAATCTTCCCCCTCGCTCACTCTCCCCCCACCCCACTCCCGCCCTAATATTCCTATAATACCCGTTGATTACTATATCCAGGCTCTCTTCAATGTACGACGCGGGTTTCTCTTCAGCTTCACAATCAGAAGTGACACACGCACCGCGAAACCGACGTGTGAGGAGAGCTCTGGGTGCAGAGGGCTAGTGACAGGAATTCTGCAAGGAGACAAAGCTGGAGTCTAGTGGAATCAGGCGCAGCCTTAATTAACACCATCTTAAATAGTCCAACAGGCACCGACGACAAAGTTGAAGAAAGACTTTAAGGCTGAGTGCCCGTCGACAAGCTCTTTTTTTCCCCTCCTGCCATTCAATATTTAATGCACTGTGCTCGTAAGGCTACCACTGGTGCTCCTTTCTCAGCGAGTACATTATTTTTTCACGGTGCCCATAGCCAGGGAAAGCCCTTTAGGCAAAGAAAATCAAAATGTTTGTTGTTTTGGATGACTTATAACTCTTGTTTAACACAAGCACTTGCAAGGAAGGATAACAGGCGCAGCCTCCAAAGCAAACAACGGCATCCTTGTGACAGAGCCCAGCACAAAAAGCACATTGTGCGAGGGACCATTCCTTTTCTCTGGGGCTAGATGGGTGCCTGTAGGAGAGGGAACGCCACGGTGCCATTTTACTTTTGAACTATTGTTTCTGAGTTATGCCATGTGGTCAAAAGGAGCGAAGGGGAGGCTGTTGCCAAGCTCCTAAGACAAACGAGTTGCCTTTCATTGAACTACCCCGGCGCTCCTCTACAACGAGGTTTAAATGTCACCTCCATGTTTTTAATGGACACAGGGCTTCAGGGGCCACCCTTCAAAGCGCCTTCATAATAAACGACCCTTATTAAATATGGCTCTGCCTGGGAAAATCACTGGGCAGAAAAAGAGGGTCGGGGTGGGGAGTACAGAGAGCGCCTTGCGAGAGACCTGATGGAGTTCTCCCTGCTGGACTCCGGGTTGGGATGGAGAGAAAGCTGGGTCCCGTTTTCTGTGTGTGTGTGTGTGTTTGGTTGAGGGAGGGGTCTGGTGTGTATGGAGGGAAGGGGGGTGTGCGCGCCGGGGGGGGGGCGAATTGTAACACAACCTCCTTCTCCTCCCCTCATTCCCAACCCCCCCCCCAAAAAAGAAGCTGAGTGAAAGGTTGGGGTGTTTTCCTCCTGACTTCTTTTTGTCCTTAGGAGAGTGGCGTCTGCAAGTCTGAGCTGGGAAGTTACTGATTTGCAGGCTGCATGTTAAGGCAGCCCCATGTAAGTAATTTCTACGGGCATCCCAGCAAAGGAGAACAAATCGTTGACAAAGGCGAGCCCTTTCAATTCAGCAGCGTCGTTAGGGCAACCAAAAAGTATTCCTCCTATAATAAGTTCCACTTCAAAGGATTTCTCATTCAACGGTGACTGCTTCGCACTTTTATTAAGTCCGGGCTTTTTCACTCGGAGGAATCATCTGTTTGGTTATTTTTCATCGTGTTTATTTTTCACCATTCACACAGTACTTGTATTAAATAAACAAAGAACAATCGCTCTGCAAATAAAAGTGCTTAGGTGGGGGGGGGGGAGAAGAGGAGCTAGGGACGGCGCTTTCTTTCCATTTGTTTGTTTGTTTGTTTATTTAAACCGGCCACGATTGTGAAGGGCCTCAAAAAGAGTAGGAGGGAAGCCAAAAAAATATGAGAGGTTCTGATCAAGTGAAAATTGACTGAACTAACACGGCATGAAACGAAAGGTCAATGCAACTGTATCTTAATAGAGTGTCTCGAATCGAGGTGGACTGTTTTCAATGCAGCCTGCTTTTGCTGTGCTCATTGCCATAGCAATCCTAACGCTCCATGTTGATGTACCATAAAAGCAGTAGTTTGAATTTCAAAGAACCTGCCTTTGAACTTCTCCCTGCCTGATTAGGCGCTTGCGCTGTGAGTGTGTTTGTGTGTGTGTCCATGTCAGTATACGGGGGTGGGGGGTGTAAGGGGCTCAGATTCTCCGGTAATGGGGTCGGGGGCATATAAGTAGCGAGGTGGGCAGATAGGAAGAGGTGGGTTTGGAATTAGTGTGGAAACGACAGGACGACCGTGTGCCTGAGTAGGATTGTAGCACTTTGTGTGTGTTGACGTGTGTGTGTTTCCTGGAATACTTTCCAGCCTTCTTTGGAGGGAGTACCTGAAGCATTTTCCTTGAGGCAACAGCAGGCCATGTTTCCAAGTGTATTGACAGCGTCTTGTCTTAACAGTCCTGCCTACACAATGTGTAAAGGAAGCGCTGGCTATTTCTCCCCTGAAACCAAAGCCATATTCTTCCACCAAACTGGACGTGGATGTGGCGAGAGTGCCGCACATGTAGACATGCGCGTGAGTTTGTAACAGCTATACCTCATTGCCAATGCCGCTACTATGTTGTACGTGATTATCAAAGGCACCCGCCCCCATAACGTCTTAACACGTAATTTCCCACACTCAAGAATTTTCGAACTTTGTTAAAGTTTGGTGTCACTGCTTTACCTCTCAAAGAACTGAACAACCGCTGCAAATAATAATGTGTGGTGAAATGTCTCACAGATCTGAATACAAAGGTAGATGATTTAAACAGTGTTTGTTAGGAACACGTTTTGCCTAGAAAAGATGAAGTCTTTGATGATGGCCAACTTAGTGTCAATAAGTGGCTTTCTTTGAGACATATTCAGATGGGAACGTCTTGCTTGCCAATTGCCATAGAAATCTTAACACACCATGAAGATTGTCCAAGCGCCAAGCCTTCCGTTCTGGGCTAAATTACTTTGAAGTGGCGCAGGACGTGCACTGGTCAATTTTAACTCTATACACTGGACAGAGAACACTAGGAGTGGGAGATTGTGCGTTTTAAAGCAGAAAATAAGAAGGGGAAACTTGTTTTATACTCTCTATACAAGATTCTGCTCATTGTCAGATATCTTTTATCTTTTATATTTCCCATGAATGATTCATGTCTTGGTGGCTTTGTGTTGCCCTCCTTTTCACAAGAAACTTCATTAGAGAGCTATAAGTTTTCCCATTGATTGGAGCTCTCATTTATGAGTGTTTTTCTGCTTCGTATGTTGGTTATTGTCATTCTGCTTGAAACAACTCTTTGCAACCTGTTTCACCTTTACCACATTTAACAAAACTGACTTTAAAAAAACACTATAACCTTTTGGTGAAACTGTTATTGACATTTTAACCAGTCATGTTCAAGTATTGGGACATCACATTCAAAATTCCTGAGCTAGCTTTAAAAAAAATAAAAACAGAGAAAAAAATCTCCAAGAATATTTACGTACAGATAGAATAGTTTTATCAAGGTTTTTTCCTACAGTAGCTTTCACTCAGTTTTCATTTTCTGCACAGAAACTCATTGAAATACAGCGATATATTTTATACAGCTTGCTAGAAGTTTCTTTGACCTAATCCAATAGCATTATATAATATATAAATATATTTAATATAATGTCATGAGAATATTTATATAGTCCAGAATAATTTGCTGTAGCACCATTTTTATGCCAGGCTAGCTAATAATTAAACCATTCGATACTCTGCATGCATTATTTGTCATGAGTGTCAGAAAGGCCCAGCAAGCTATAACAAAATAAATATTAGTATTTTAACTGCTTGGAATAGTCAATTTTGATTAGCTGTCACTGCAGAAGCGAGATGTAACATAGTATATAGTGCATATAATCTATCTATCATTCTAGCTATCTATCTATATATCCTGTCTCTGCACGTAAAGATATTCGTAGGATGTGTCATTGTTTCATTATTAGAAGCCAAATCCTGCAATTCTTCTCCCTTTATTCAAGCGATTAGCCCGGTTGGCTTAAGTGGGAAACTACTCAGGAGAGTAAATATAGCAGAAATTGACCATGAAAAATGGATATATATAGTTAGAACCTCCCTGTTTATACACATATTTGTTGACTGAAATTCGACTCTAAATAACAAAAAGAAACATTCTTTACTTGTGTTTTTGTTGAATATAATCACAGTATCTCACAAGACCAAGAAAAATATCCTAACCATTTATATTATTGTTCTTCACTGGCGTGCTATGACCTTAAGTACAAAAGTATCTACCTATCTGTCTACACACTGTATGTGTGTGTTTGCTCTCTAGTTATCTCTCATCTATCAGTAAAGCACGTGCAATACATAGAAAGAATATTTTTATTTATTTGCTTGATGATCATTCTTGATTTCTTATGGTCGGGTTTACAGAGATGGAAGGGCGTTTTTATTTAGGAGGCATCATGTGTCATAAAATGAACGGGCAAGTGTGTGACCTTATGTGTGGCATAGTACATAAAAATAGTTGTTTATCCCTCAGTTTCATATTTTAAAACCCCTGTAATGTAGTAATGTATAGTGCAATCTATTGTTGAAAATTTGTATAAATTAAACAATTCGTTATAAATCAGTAAGAAAATTATTTCTAACAAGATTATATTACATAAATTATCCTTAAAAAGTCCATACCTTACTTTATCATTTTCTATTTATTTGAACGGGCTTTGAACGTGAAAAAAGCAAATAAAATAAACTTTAAAAATTATTTTCTATTCAAGTTTTCTTGTTGCTTTTTAAGGAATGTCTGTATCTTTAAATTCACCATAACAATATGAAGACAACGTTTAAAGGCTTCCAGATTGACAGCACCATGCACTGTACTAATAATATAATATCTCTATAAACTATATATATCATCACCAACACACTGCACAGAAGACATGCAGGAAGAGCTTGTTTTCACATTACATTGTTCATTCAAGTAAGCTGAAAAATATAATGATTTTTTTAAACAAACCACGGAATCATAAACAACAATCTATCACCAAAATTAATAATATAATTCTTTGGTGTGTTCTGTACTCTTCCAGAAAAGGATGATGTCCGAAAATAAATTAATTCAACTGTACAAAATAATAGCAGTCAGATACAAGTTATTAACAATGACAAGACTACATCAACCAGTCACAGCACACAAAACAAATTTCTACAAACCCTGTGGGAGGGGAGGCTACCTGTTTATGTATTCAGGGTCTCTGAGGATAAATTAGTGCTCTTTAGTTTATTTGTATGATGTTTATGATGGACTAACATTTTGCATGGGAAATGTGTCGTACCAACCGCAAATAAATTGACTAAGAGTTATCGTCATAGTTCCCTGACCTTTTTCTTTAATAGCTTGACAGCTATGCCAAAGGTCATGCACTCATCAGTTTTGTTTTTTGTTGTTGGTTTTTTGTTTTGTTTTTTTTGCTCCAACTACAAACCTTTTAGATTTTAATATTTGTGACAATTGTTTTCCTCTTTTAATGTAACTGACCACGACACATGGTCATTTGAGGATTGCATGGGAGGGGGCAGAATGAATACAATCATGGTTTTAGATGTTGAAAAAAATAAAGCGTTTTCAAATGAGTATCCACAATGGTATAAAAGGAGATTGATCGGTCTAAAATATCTGCTTTCACAACAGTGTCACAGCTTCTCATACTTGAAGATTTTGAAGTAATAATGGCTCTGATGTCCAAAGCTCTTTTGACCTAACAACAAACTCTACTACACACATGGTCTGACATAGCAAGATGCAGGATCTTCTCTTTTAAACAAACTTTGCTAAAGGGGACTGAATTCACTTTTGAATTTTGTGTGCTATATTTAAAAAAAATCACACTATCACAGTTGTCAGATAGCAGCGGTTTTCTTTTATTCTCCATTTTAGTCTCAAGACTCATAACGGTACAAAATTGTGGAGAAATGTTAAGAGAAATGCTGCATCTTTTTTTTAAAAAAAAAAACACCATTTTCACATCGTATACAGCTAAGGGATAAGGAAACAAGCCTAGGTATAAAATATCAGATTTGGGTGAAACCTAAGGACTCAGAATAAAAAGCAAAAATTACAAAAGATCTGAACTGAAAGCGGGGGAAAAACACATTTTTTAATATGTAACCAGTCCACGATTTGTTGGAAATTCAGCAGGCAGTGGTGGTTTACAATTAAGAGGCCATTGCGGAATTGGGGCCTACTCAAGCTGTTAAGAAGCCCCCAGAATGATATCTAAAGTATTTAAGAGCCACTCCAGGAAATGGAGAGGCCCTGTCAGCTTGCAGGCTACATAATGAACACTCTTCCTCTCTCTCTTTTTGGAACTATTGCGTTGGCATTGGCAGTGTATAATCTTGATGAACTGATCTGTCCATTGAGTTCCCTTGGCATCTTCCCCATACCTGCAAACATGCAACTTGGTTCACTGAGATAGTCCAGCTTGGTATTTTCATTTATTATTTTTTATAAAAAGGTCCAAGTGTCTTAATTAAATTAGTTAAGTGTACAAACACCATAGGGTTTTATATACTGAATAAATAGTGGTGATTCAACATGATGGCAATTCTATGCCATCCATTTATTTCAAGCTTTGTGTCATTACAGTTCAGGAGAATGGTCCAAGTACTCCCAAGTTAGAAACTTCTTCTTGTTGTTTTTCTTCTAATGGATAGTTCTGGTATCAGAGTTTCTATAAGCCTCTTCATCTTCAGATCCAGACGATGTTACATTGCTGGAAGGTGTATGAAGGTTATTAGAAGCCCCACTGGCCTGACAGACGTACCACTCATTGAGGTTGGTGACCTGAGGGGAAAGATTGGCAGAGCGGCCCCTGGCTGAGTCCTGGGCAGGGGACAGGGGAGCACCTAGGGGGGTTCCTGCAGACTGATAACCGTGAGATCCAGGGGTAGGAGAAAGTGGTGGAGACTTGCAGTGTATCTTCATGTGTTTTCTTAAAGAGCTGGGATGCGTGTAAGATTTATCACAGCCTCTGACTTTGCAGTAATATGGCTTATCACTCGTGTGGACGTGGGAGTGTTTCTTTCTGTCACTGCTATTGGCAAACTTCCTGTCGCAGCCATCAAATTCGCATTTAAAAGGCTTCTCTCCTACAATTGAAAACATTCATAATTATCTTCTGGGGGAGAAATCCCAAATCTTGGTCATTTAAATTTCAGGTCAGAGCTATGGTTAGTTTAAAAACAAACAACAACAGCACTAAGTGGAACATTTCACAGCTCTTATAAAACACGGTCCCCATGGAAAAATTCACTGCAAATCGTTTCTGTGCTTGTCATGAGGAGACTCGTGATATGTCTGGGAAATAAGGTTATACCTGCCGGACAGTTCAAGCTGCACTGGTGTCAAATGAATAATATTTTGTAAACGGTGAAATGTTAACTGTGATTTTCAAAAAGCCTCAGACAGCACCATAAAGTGTCTACTTTTTTCATGCACAAAATTCTCTTGCAAATGAAAAATTCAAATGATGCATACAACAAACAAAACTACCCCCATCAATACATTTATCATCTAGGAGTGGCTTTGTCTATAGACTGGCACATCTTGTCCTAATCCTTTCACAATGCTTTATAGTATGTGGAGAATCTTTCCTGTTTGGAAATACAAATAACACCTGTTTAAGCACATAACCATAACGTCGGATTTTTGCAGACCATACTTTAAATGTAGACCAATATCTATCAACCTTTATTCACAACCTGCACGTCAGTGAGAATAATATACTGTAATAGCAATAGACAGTAATAATGACAACCGTGGACTGCTATTACAGTATCTATTTACCTGAGGCTAATTTGTGTCTAAAAATCTATAGCAAATCTATTTTAATAGCTTTACGCATTGCTTAACAGTTAAAGTGGTTGTGAAAATCTGCCTCAGGCCTTTTTGTCTGGCATACCTTTAAGTTCCACCGGGTCCTGTAATACAATACTTTGGTTCATGTGTATTTTGTTACATATAGCTGTGCTCCAGATAAACTCTTTCCCATAGTTCTTGAATCAGGGATGTGTAAATGCCTATTATTGAGATAACAGGGAAAAATGTGCCATATCATTTTATTACAAATGGAATATAATTTAGAAGAGTAACTTTTTTTCTCCGTCATATTACAGGTGAATCTGATATCTCTAAAATGCATAACACCATTACTGCAAACATTTAGTTAAAACGCTGAAGTTTTATGCCATATTATTTCTAATGCATACTTTCATATGTATTTTGTTACACATTTTCAAAAATAACAATGTACTCTAGCCCCCGCAATGGAAGCACTTCGAGTTTTATTGGAGAAAACCTTGTTAGTCAGTACTTTGTGTATAATTATAGAATCTTACAATAAAATATGAATTGAAAACAAGCACACTTTTGATAGTCTTTTTGTTTTGTTTTGTTTTGTTTTTTTGCTAATGCTATGCAAACATTTCTTTCTATATTCTAATTCCAAATCAAGTTATTCAGTTTGAAATCGTTCCGATACATTTGTGCTTAGTCACAATTATCAGCAAATATCTAGCTCCACACAAAACAAACAGTACTATCTCTCTCCTACCCCAGAAATTATGTTGATTAAGAAAACCACGCTGGTACTTTTTAAATGCAGTCTTCGTCTACACATAAGCGCTCACACTTCCCACTGAAAAGGATCTCACAACATAGATGAAGTCACTTTATCTGTTCATTTTATCTGAAAAATAGCGAATCTATTGGAAAATTTCGCTACATCTGTATTGTTTTACAAAACTATTAGGGTTACATAGCCGACTGTAATGTGCATTCCGGAAATTCTTAAGAAAAGCTATTTGACAGATAAACTGATTTGTACTATTTGCATCAGACACAGAAATAGTTATTAAAAATTGGTTCCATCGGTGTTTCAAAAAAAGAAAATGGTTCTTTCAAGGACACCTAGATTGCCGTGATCAAATATATTTGGTGCTCTGACGGAGACTTTACGTCAGAGTTTAACCATTTGCAGATTGCTCCAGTTTAACACTGCTAGCTGAAAAGGATTTGAAGATACACAAGTGCATCTTTGCAAAGTTCTTTCTGTGCAAAAAACACAGTTGTGAAAACATTTGTTTATTTTTTTGCCAAAGAGTGATAATGCTAAAC
This sequence comes from Lepidochelys kempii, assembly GCF_965140285.1. Lineage (NCBI taxonomy): Eukaryota > Metazoa > Chordata > Testudines > Cheloniidae > Lepidochelys > Lepidochelys kempii. The sequence goes on from NC_136380.1 coordinate 100,943,882, forward strand.
ACTTTCCTGTTGAGGGGCCACCGTTTTTTTAATCCATATGTTCCATTAACATGATGAAGCAAACATCTTCGGGGATCAATAAAATATTTTGTTTGAGATAATGGATTAGTTACGCTTTACAGTGTTAAGCTATTAGACCGAAATAGTTTGGGATCATATTGTCCAGTGCAGCTTAAGAAGGGCGGGGGGGGGGAAACCAAATTATAGACATATTTCTCCTGTCTGGGGGCCTATAAGAAAAGCACAAAATCCACTAATAATGAAACATAAAAATACTGTGGTTATTTTAAACAATGACACTAAGAATGAATAATTTGTAAATCCTTAGAGCACTTTACATTGCTGAATTAGAGCTAAGTGGTAAAACACAAGGCTACGGTAATTATCTGATCTTTTCATTTGACTTTCAGATTTAGGTCTTTAAAACAGGTCAATATATCTTCTGTGCAGACATGTGTGTGCACGTTATGAGATGCTTCTGCCAAAGAGCGGCCTGGCCCGAGTGCCCTGAAAACCACCCCTTCCTCCTTCCCTGGGCCGGGCGTCAGCATGCTGGAGGGAAGATTTTCTTTCTCTGCTGCAGCCCAGAAGGGGCAGTTTGTCTGTTGCATCCTCCTTCTTCCGTTCCCGAAGGCTGCTGGTCTGCAATGGCCTCCCCGGTGGCTTCTGTGTATGTGTGTCAGTGTGTCTCTGATATCAGTATGTGTGTCAGTCTCTCTCTCTCTCTCTGTGCCACTGTTCGGTGCGAGCCAGTATCTGAGCTGCTCGCACGCGCTCTCTGTCTCCACGTCTCTGGGTGTGGGGCTCGGTATCTGTTTGTATCTCTGTGTGTGCTTTTAGGGTATATTTATTTATATCGATCTCTCCCTCTGTCTCTCTCCCAGTGTGCGTGTATGTGTATATTTATTTATATCGATCTCTGTGTGTCTTTGTATCTGTGTATATTTATGCACAGTTACGTGCCACTCGGTATCTATAGAGACCAGTCTCTCTGTGTATCTTTGTATTTACTCTGCACGCGTGTGTGAGAGCTGCTACACCGCACCGTGTGCATCTCTGCGGACTGGAGTGCACAGAGATCAGTGATCGTGCGTGTTTCCCACTCTGCGGCTCCCTCCCTAAGTTTCTACAGCTGCATTTGGATGTCTCTCTGCTCTGCATTGGGGGCCACTATCCAGAGAAGCTGCAAGAGCCAAGGCCCAGCCGCCTCTATCTTCAAGCCATGGCCCGCTCCCCCATCCGCTGCGGACCGTCGGACAAGACAGAGAAGGGGCCTCATCCTTGGGCTCAACAGTTAGGGAGAGCGGACACCGAAAATCGCCCCTTGCTTTGTAAACAGGACGCCAGAGTGGGAATTAAACCCAGCGGAACCCAGCAGTTAACCGGTCCCGGTAGCAGCGAAGGGGTTCAAGTCCCCAAACTCGATGTTTCCAGCGGCGTTGTATTTTGTGCACTGTCGACCGTTACTCTCGGGGCTCCCACCCGGGGGAAGTTGAGAGCAGCCGTAGGAAAGGGAATGCGCTTCCCGAGTCATAAATCTGAGCGCCCTTTTAATTGCAAAAGGGGAAACGTGCTCTGTGGGCCGCCCTTTGTTGTTGTTTAGGGTTTCTTTTTACAAAGATAAATGAATAAGCCTGCTCCGCTCTCTCTCCCTGCCTCCCCAACCGCACTCCAACCTTCTGCTCACTGCACTGGAAATATGAGAAGGCTCCCGAGCTGCAAATCATATTTTTAGAATTTGGCACCATTCTCTTTTAACATGCAGGGGCCATCCCCACCGGCTTGCACTGTGACAGGGACAAGGAGCTAGTGGGGTGCTGTAAGTGTCGGGTTTAAGTTTTGTTTTCCAAATCATCGCGACAGATGGATACAGATACATTACAAAAACATGGTAGGGAAACAAGGATTCTCGGAAATGCCTCCAGCATTTCACTCGGGCCGCAATGCCATTAACAAAAAGCTGTCAGCCTGCCTGCAGGAGCAATCCTTCCTGGCTCGGAACTGAACTGCCAGGGCAGGGAGGGCTAGCTGTCCTCATCTCTCTGCGCATACATCTGGGCTTCTGCCTGACATATTCTGTAGATAAAATCTATAATCCTTTCAGCCATGGGCCATTTGGCTTTACATTGAAACAACACGTTGCACGTTGTCCGCTTTTCTCTTTGCAGCAACACACAATAAATCAAGAAAGCAATTATGTAAACTCCATTTCCTTAACTATCCTCCAAGGAATAATATTTGTCTACAACTATCAATCCCAACTTCGTTCATTTTCCTCGGAGGTTTGTTTTTTTTTTAACCTAAACCAAAATGTCTATATGTAAACCAACACAAGTCCCATAAACAAAACCCTAGTGAGGGACCCAGTCTGACTGGGCATTTCCTTACAAGTGAAGGCTGTCCGTTTCTCCATGTTTAGCTTAGGCGTCTTCTTAAAATCACAACTTGCGCTGTGAAGAAATGAAGGCTGCTTTGAAGTTTCCTCCTCAAAACTACAATAAGAAACTTCCTTACACACACACACACACACACACAAAACTAAACTGCACCAAATGTTACTCATCTTGGAACCTTCAAACGATCAGCATTTAACCAGTGAAACTCCCTATAGTCAAGTCTTTTTCACCGCTCCTAGCAAACACGTTGGCTTAATTTAAAGAGGAACTGCGCTCCCCCTGAACCCCCAGCCCCCACTTCAAATGAAACTCTGTCTGGGACAACCCACCCATGTGTCCTTCGGTTGAAACCCTGCCTGGGACAAGCCCCCCTCCTCCCTCCAGAAGCGCAGAAGCGGAAACACCCCCCCGGTATTTTCGGGTGGGGTGGGGTTTGGTCTGCAGTGGGAGACCCCCTCTCCCCATATTCCACGCGGGGCCTGGCTAGACTGGCCTTGGTCTTCACCTCCTCCTTCCGGGCCTGCTGTTTCCCAGGCCCTGCCTAATTTCCTAGCTGTAGGTGTTTATCGGCTTAAACCTTTTGCTGCGTGTCTAGGGTTTGGCTGTGCGGTTGTGTGTGTGTGCGCGAGAGAGACAGTGTGTGTGTGTGTCTCTGTGTGTGTGTGTGTGTGAACGTGCCCTGGGTGCTCCTGAATTACTTATTCATGAAAAAAGTCACATGTTTGAATGGCCCTGTGATGAGAGGAGGAAAAGAAAACAACCCCACCGAAGGAGCGGGGGAAATACCCACCTGTATGAGTGCGCTTGTGAATCTTGAGGTTCTCGGAGCGGGCGAAGACCTTGCCGCAGCCCGGGAAGGGGCAGGGGAAGGGCTTCTCCCCGGTGTGCACGCGGATGTGGTTGATCAGTTTGTACTTGGCCTTGAAAGGTTTCCCTTCCCGGGGACACTCCTCCCAGTAGCACACGTGGCTGCTCTGCTCCGGCCCGCCGACGTGCTCCACGGTGACATGGTTCACCAGCTCGTGCATGGTGCTGAAAGTTTTCGAGCAGGGCTTCCCGGCGGCGCTGGGCGGCGGCGGCGGCGGCGGCGGCGGCGGCTCCTGCTCCAGCCACTTGCAGATGAGCTCCTGCTTGATGGGCTGCCGCATGTACCGGAGGAAGGCCGCCGCCGCCGCCCCCGGGTGGTGGTGGTGGGGGGCCGGGTGGTGGCCGTGGCTGGCCGCCGCCAGGCTGACGTTCAAGCCCAGGGAGCCGTAGCCGTGCAGCGAGGAGGCGGCCCCGTAGGGCTCGGCCCGGCCGTACAGCTCCGCGGCCGCCAGCCCCAGGCGCATCTGGCCGTTCAGCGGGTGGTGCCCGCCGGGGGCCGGCTGCTCGTGCAGCGCCGGGAAGACCGGGTGGGCCGCGGCCCCGTCCGACGGGCCGTAGGTGCCGGCGGCGGAGATGAACACGCCGTGGTGGGGGTGCGGGTGGGGGGAGCTGGCCGCGGGGTGCGGCTCCCCCAGCGCCCCGTGCATGGCCGCGCCGGGCAGCTCCCTCCGCAGGATGAAGTCCCTGGCGCTGCTGGTGCCGGCGCTGCTGGCGGCGTAGCCCGGGTGGGGAGCCGGGGGAGCCGCGCCGGCCGGGTAGCTGCTGACCGCGGCGGCGGCGGCGGCGGCGGCGCTCTGGGCCGCCGGCGAGGCAAAGGCGGCCGCTGTCTGCGCCTCGGGATGCGCCGCGAGAGGCTGCGCGGGGCTGAGTTTGAGGACGCTCGCTTGGGCCATGTGCTCGGGTCCGAATGGCGTGAGGGCCACGCCGGGGTCACTCCCCATCTCCCCAGGGTGGAGGTGAGCGGCGGGGTGGGAGTGGACGTGGTGGCTCCCCAGCCCCGGGAAGCCTGTCATGGTCTGATGAGGATGGGGCTGAGCCGCTGCCAAATCCGCTAATCTCAGTGTCGGGTTCCTCTTGCTCAAAGGGGGCTCCATAACTACACAATCCAGCCCATCTACACTCACTGTTGTTATTTTTTTCCCTCTGCCCGCCTTCAAAAACATGTATATATTAAGCGGCTCTTTAACTTCTTTTGTCTCCGCTCCTAACTCCGCTTATTCCTTTCCCCACTCTGTCCTCCAGCGATTGGCAGAGCGCTCACCACATTTGAGCGGCACAGCGGGAACTAGAGTTTGGAAATGGCGCTGGTGGGATTGGAGGGAGCCGAGTGATTGGCAGAGGCCAGGGCAGCGCGATTGGCTCCCTTTCAGGCCGGCCGCTCAGCGGGAACCCGCCCTCACGCGCTCTCCCCCTCCGGTGGCTTTCCCAAAGTTGGGCGGGCCGAAAGTTCGCGCTGAACCTGTGAGTGCCAGCCGGCGTGCCAAAGCCAAGCGTCTCACGCCGGCTGCTCGCCTTGTAGAAATAAGGCCCTGGGATCAAACACGCTCTCACACACACTTGCTCAATCACGGGACACTGGGCTTCCCAGCCATTCTGGGAAAGAGATTTTACAACTTACACACACACACACACACCCCCTTACGGCTCATTCGGCTCCCTCAGCAATGTGCTTCTGTGTTTATTTTCAGGCTGCAGGCGTTTGTACTCGTGGGTTCTTCTGTTCAGCACAACGCTGCCAATTGGAACGGCGATTCGGGCAACTGTTTAAAGAAGCCAAGCCATTCGTTGAATAGGAGATTGTTAAATTCCGGGGAAATAATGTCTTGGTGCAGCACTGGAAGACAAAACCTCCACTCTAAGTACCGATTACAGAATAAAGCACAGTATTTAAGACATTAACTGCAGAAGCGGCACATATTAAAACTGTAATTTCTTTCAATAAAAATAAAATAAAAGGCATCTTGCACATGGTAGAAGCGAGTTTCGGAAGGGTCTGCTCAACGTGTATTCTCGAGCTTTATACAGAGATATAGAACACTTACTATTCACCATCAGGCAACATAACTGCGCGGTACATCTCTCAGATAACGTGGCTGGAAAGATACAAGCGGATCTGAGACTCTTTTCACTTACACATGGCTCTGCAGAGAAACCACAATCAGCATATTGTCTAGAAAACGCTAGATCGGTCCCTTCATGTCTCACCATTTCAGTAAAACTCCCAAATACATGAAGAGTCGATGAAAAAACAGCCGATAAAGTCAACAGATAATAAAATAATGATATGTCTTAGTTTTTCCTCTAGGGCGTTAAAAGTTTGATAGAATGGATAAATTACATGATGCTTGTTCTTAAAATTTAAAAGCCTCAGACCTTCTGAACGTTGTGCTGTATACAATCTGTGAAACCTTCCAAAGGGAAGCTATTAACTGGTTGTTCTTATCGATTTTTATAAACAGGTGCACAACAGTCGAAGAAGATATTGAAAGTTTCCTTTAGGTTGAAACGTTGTGGTTGTGTTAATCAGATGGCTTTTTTACGTAATTTGGCCGAGATTTTAAACATTTTTATAGTGGTCCTGGAAAGTGAAGCGAAGTTGAGACATATTCGCTGCTAGGCTATCTGTTAACTTTTTCTTAATAAATTATAAAGTGAAAAGACTATCCTTTGAACACGAAAGGTTGATGTCCCTATTTTGGTGTGCTACAAGGAAAGCTGTGCTGAATTCTTCTGCAAACCAAATAAAATTAAGAAGTTACTGTCTTCTAAAGCAGAGAGATATAAAATAGCAAGAACTAGTGTGACTGTGATACTCGGTGCTAAACTTGGCGTACATTCTGTACTCAGTGTAATTTGCTTTCTTTAGTGACCTGTACCTGCGGAAGCTAAGCGCAATGAAGCGGTCATTAGATACAGAAATCAAATAAACGAAAACATTGCACGTTACCTTCAGTTTTCTGTACATGTACAAGTAAGAAACTCTCCTTTTTAACGTTATGAGAGAAAACTTTGAACTGGGGGTCACATGAGAACTGTCATCTTAGTTCAGAGTATCCCTATCTAACCAGTGCTACTGACAAAAGTGTTCTCGATGAGGTAATCATTCGGGTTATGTTGCTTGTCTATTTTTCGCACATGTTTAAGAAAAGCCTGTGGTGATTCTGCGATTCCTGCTTGAGGGTGGGCAAGGGGAGCGCAATTTGGACCATAATCACTTCAGAAACACAAGGGTTCACTTTACATTTCACTACATCAGACTGGCGCTTGCACTGTATTGCAGCTTTGTTTCACTCAGGAATACCTGCAAAAAGCGTTTGTAACCTGCCCCAAAAACGAGCTTCAGCACTTGCCTGAAGATCTTTCGGAATTTTAGTCAGGTTAGAAGAAAAGAACAAAAATAAACAACCCCTCGCTTTTAAAATGGGCTACTTGGTGTTTTTACTATGCAGTAAAACCTTTTCTCTTCAAAATAGCTTTTCACAAAAATTCTAAGCACTTTGTTTTATTGAATTACTGAGATTTAATGGTTTAATGGGCGAATGCATGGAGGAGAAGCTGCAAACGTGAATAATGGTATCGCAACTATGCGGTATCTTGTACACGCCTCCTTGTACAACTCTTGTTAAACACAGCATGATATGTATCTGTCATCGATTTAATATGTCTTAATTCAAATATATCTCCCTGATCAATTTCATTTTACGGGGACTGTAAAATAAAGAAAATATTTTATGGTTAAACAATCGTCAGAAAAACGCCGATAGACAAGAAAGACGTTTAAATGATCACATGAAAATTCTCTGAGTCAATCTCTGAGTAAACATAAACCATGGAAGATGTAGGCGACTGCTCAGGTACTTTGATTTTGGACGCAGGAACTGAAAAAAATAAAAATAATTAATTACCATCCAGGACGACGCACATGATTTCATACGAGGCCTAAATTGTCCTCAAGATACATATTGTGCTATATTTATCTATATGTGTGTGAGTACACAGAAAATCACGAAGACACAGCATGTTGGTGGGTATACACATATCCATACACACGCACAGCTCCATCTCCAGAGAGTTTTAGAAACCCAAAAGGCCCTTTAAACTCTGGTGAACAGGTGAATCACTAGTCCAGTACAAATATTACAAATAAACGTTCAGATGGCAATTTATAAAAGTCATAATGAACTCTATTAGGCCTTGAAGCATTTTTAAAGACTCCACTTCAAAACATATCACTACCTTGGCTTTTTTAATGTTTCCTTTAATTTTTTTGTTTATCGTTGCATTATGTAAATATATGCTAATGAGCACGAGCACCGTTTATAAACGATCGCCTTTAGCGCACATCTTATTGATATTTAGGGAAAAGAGAGCAATATTTTATAACATATAAACCTTCTGGGGAACACTTAACATTAAAGCTTTTCTCAACAAGTCCTTAAAACCTGTTAGTAGACCAAAACCAAAGTAGATTACCCCTTCCTCCTCCCCCCCAAATTGGATTACTTTTTAGCAAAACAGTCAACAAGATACCCCAAAACTTTCCTCAGCGCCAGATTTGCTTAAACCGCTGCAAGTTTTATACACATGCGGTGGTGTGTCTGTCAGGGCGGCCCCACGTTCCTATAAGGTGCTCCCCCGCTCCATTACCTCGCGCCTTGTAAGGCTGTATTCACAGAGACGCCAGCATAACGCTTGATTGCACGCCCTTAGTTATTGAACAGATACAAGTTTCTTTCCGATGGATGTAGGTAATTAATAAACGATAAAGGAAGTGAACAGGACGGCTTCCTGGCAGCTTTGCTTTGTTTGTAGTTTTGTTCTTGATCTAAGGGAAAAGACGTTCAGAATGGAAAATCCACGTTTATTGCAACGCAAATCCCCCGATCGTCAGTCAGGCGTGCTTTATGCCAGGTTTATTTTCTGACAGGCAAGATATTGAAAATGCGACAGAATGTATCTGCGAGGGGAGACTAAGATTGGAAATGGTTTCAAGTATTAATTCCATGGTAGATTCTTCACACTAATAATGGTGGAGTCCTCAGAGTTCAAGGCTGATGCACCAATGGTTTCAAAACTCTTATCAGAAAACGTGTGTGTGCAGAAAGAGTCACAGCCCCATTATGGGTGAAGTATATGGGTAATCATTATTTGAGACCAACAGAACAAGTGGAAAGAACCCTGACAAGCACATATGTGGCAATAAACGGAAAGTATTTGTTGACATGAAGATTATCCATGCGCTCACACATGCCTTGTTTCACACCCCATCACTTCCCCGAAATTCAGATAGCAGACTAAAAGAAGCCAAGGTATGATTTGTTTGTACATTATACCTACGATTACACATTTATACATGACAGGCCCTTCTGCTTCTTTCAGAACAGGATTCCCTTTACACACGCCTTTTTATTATTAAATGTTGTATTGGTTGGTATTGCAAGGTCGTGAAAATGCGATCAAACTGATTGCTCGCTGGTGCTACAGAATGGATGTATATGTGGAATGCACAGTACAGTCAGTCATTGAAAGGACTCTGTTAGCAATGATTTCTGGAAGTACGACTTCTTTGGTTACCACAAAAGAGTGAGGAACATGGAGGATTTACTTTTGGTCACACTGCCGTGCGAGGGTTTAAAATTAAACGTCATATGTTCTTGCAATAAATACATGGTAGTGAAATGACCTAAAGGTAAAAAAGCAGCAGACTTTGGGATTCTAGATTTTTCCCCCTGCTGCAGTGCTCAACTGGATATAGTTTACACATGCTGTGTCTCTTTTAAACTTCAGCTGTTAACAATAAACGCCAACTTTCCATAGCCTCTTTTTCATATATCCAACTGAAGGTAGAAGTCATCATTATGGTACAATACAAATTGAGTGTATTTAATTGACTAGTATCCACTTAGTCCTAAATGCTTTTGTGATAAAGGATTGATGATATTCTTTGAAAAATCGAGAGAATTTATAATATAAACATATTGTGAATGAACTACAATGATATTTTTAAAATAAATTTTTATATGGCAACAAAACTTGAAAAGCAATCATTTTCAATACACTACCAGTTAGTAAAAGCATGTAATAGTTCTAATAGTCTGATTTATTCCCTAAGACTTTTTTTTAAAATAGTAAATCGTGTTTTACATGGCACAGTGTCTATTAAATTTAGTCAAAAATTTGGCGTATTTTTCTCTATATCTGAACGTCAACGTTTGAAGAAGCTGTTGAGATAAATCAAATGGTGACATTTTGACGGCTTTACTTGTATAAGCAATATGGTTACCATATGGCATTGTTATTTATGAATGACAGCATAAATTGTATTACAAAGTCTATCGCAATAACAGTGCAGTTTATTGGAAAGCTGCTCTGCTGTCACTAGCATTTATAAGGCAACCTCCATGTGAAAAAGGTATGTCAGTCAAATTACACATTCATGTTTAACGTCTTGCTTTTAGTGTTTTTGGTGTTTTTATTTTTACTGTTACAAAAATACTCCTAGTCTGGTCGGGAATTCAGAGTGTCTCCTGTGACAAAATAAATCTTCAGTGTGATTCAGTAGCACAATAACAACTGTAAAAATATTGTCCAAGTATTCGCTGTTCCTTGGCCGATTCTTCATTCCTAAAAAAAAATCCACTGTACTCTGCATCACTAAATCACTGGCAAATTCATTTTTATATAGGAACTTTTTTATAAGTACAACTGAGAGAACAATAAATTTTAATGGTATGAAAGAAAGGTGCTCCTTTGTAGGTTCCCTGTACGTTGTAGTGGGTTTTAAGAAATGGCATTTAAAAGTTACAACTTTGGCTGAGATTTTCATTATTTCCCTTTTCTTTTACATTACACTTCTATTAAACTCTGACAAAGAACTTTTGTTCCAAAGTGTGTTTTACAGAGGGAGGCTACAACACAACACATGTGGTCTTCACGGGTCATAGGTCGAACGGCCTAGAAGTGGCTAAGATCGGCAAAATCAAAGGTAACCTGCAACTTAATATCCTGTTGATGATCTTGTTGAATTTATGAGTGTCTGTGATACAGACAACGGTGCAAGTGATTCTGTTAAATTGCTCTGTTCTTTTCAGGTTAAACAGAGCATCATTCCCCTCTCTACACTCCTTCTCTTCCCTCCATACGGAAACAAAACTTGGATTTTATACTGAATTTTGCTCATTTTATCTCTATTTTAAATCACTAATTCCATTTTTCTTAACCCTAGTATATATGCATTTAAATAGACGGTACATGCACGCCTTTAAATTGATCTTCACACAACCACACATTCGATGCACATGTCCAGATCAACTTTTATAATACAACTTTTATAATACAACTACTTCCCAGCATAGACAGCAATCTAGTGTGTGTGTGTGTGGGGGGGAAATCTAGCGGAGTTTAAGTTCTAATACTCAACTGTCCTCTTTAACCTTGGTACCTAGGAAGAGAAGATTATAAAAGACGAAGACAATACACAAAGTTAGGAAAAATCCCTTGCTCTCACACCCTATCTGCATAAGCAATCGGTAATAGTAAGAGCAGTGCAGTTTTAAAGAGAAATACGTAAAACTTACAAAGAGGGAAACGTGAAGCGGCTGTTTGTTCTGCGGGTCTGACACCATTGCTCTGCGGGCACCTCCGCAAACCTGTTGAAAAACTTATTTAACTGAAACAGTTTAGAAGGGAGTTTGACTGGCCGCTGTCTTCCCCCTAAGAATGAGCGTAAGTCTGCATTTCTGGCAATGGCCCTGAAAGCGATTGCAGGGGTTTTTCCCTCTCTCTCTCTCTCTTTCTCTTTTTCCCTTTTCACCCTATGACATGGGGGAAAGGGGTTTTGCGGTTCGTAGAGAAATAAAGCACTTCTCAGAGGGGACGGCGACATGACTTTGAACTTGGATCAGCTCCTGTGTTTCCTGCAGAGACTGTAGAACTGGAGCCCTGAAAGAATAGCAAAGAGAGTCCAGCCTGCGGGGTCTCCGGCTGGAATTAACGAATTCTCCCCAAACTGTCCCAATGCAGCCGTCTGAAGCCGCAGAGTCAGCATACAGCAGCAGGGTGATCTGGGAATGGGAAAGAAAGAAAGAAAGAAAGAAAGAAAGAAAGAAAGAAAGAAAGAAAGAAAGAAAGAAAGAAAGAAAGAAAGAAAGAAAGAAAAGTAGGCATTTGGATATGTTAACGTTATTTTTCTATGCAACATGTTTAACACAATATTTTTTCTTGGACATTTTTGGGGGCTCTTCCTTTCTGAGATGCAGAATCTTCCTTTAAACTCTTCTGCTGAAAAGTGGTCTAAATAAGTAAGCATATGTGGCTATCAGTGTTTATGATTATTTGGTTTTCCGGAGGCAGACACTGTAGATGACTACGACCTCCAAGTTGTGCTCTATCTCCCTTGCTCTGATTCAGGGGGCAACCCTCAAATCCTCGTTTCTGAAATGTTGTCGAGAAAGGACAATATAATCTGTTCGCTGTCTGGCCATATAGGCTGTAGGGTCATCACAAGGACAGCAAATGCACGAATTCTGCAGTCTGGAAAGAGAATTTCGGGGAGCAGCACTCCCACGTAAGACGACATGACCAAGGGACGGCTTGGAAGAAGGGCTGGCGGTTTTAGCTAACAGAGGGGTATGTCTAGATTCATTTGGAGTTTGTGGGTTTTAACGATCATTTTAGATTAGAAGGAATTCCTGTTATTCATAAAGGAAACCCTCTCGTTTTACGAAGAGTAATAAACCCAGCGATATTTTTATGTTTCAGTTTGTTCCAAGGCAGGCTTTTAATTGTTTTTAACCATTTAGTGGAGGGGGGAGGATCCTAATCTAAGCAAATCAGGGGAGAAAAGCTATTTGCAACGTTCTGATTTCACATATCTTTAGACACTGTAATATCATCTATCTAATCTAATATCTATCTATCAACAGAGCATTATAAACCCCCCCCCCGCAAAGTCCACTTGTGTTTGGTGCAGTTCACAATAACGTGAGGAGTGACAGGAATGTCGCTGGTAAGAGTATTTATTCCGCCTCTTTAAAAAAAAAACCCACTACATTTTGGGTTGATTCTCTCTTGTGAGCACAGAGATGATTAGAATGAAAACGTCAGGTTGAGTGTAGAAAGGTCAGTATTACAAATATATTTTTAAAAGGGCCTGGTTTATTGGATACTGGCCCCAACATGATTATTTTCCAGCCACTGCAAAACAAACCCATCCAGGGGCCAGACATGGAGGGGGAGGGGAAGCGGACTTGTTTGTTGTGTCTAGTAATTTTTATTATTATTAATTAATTATTATTCCTGCCCTCTAATCATAGGGTTTTCAAACCACAGCAGCAAGTTTTGTTGTTCCGGTTATTGTTAGAAATTAGAAAGGAACCATCAAACCCTATCGCCCCTGCTCTTCAATGCACATGCATAGGCAGTCTGATCCCTCTGCTCTAGACAAGTGGTTTAAAACACCAAAGAGCTTTTTTCTCTCCCCTCCCCCAGCCCCGCCGACGAAATTGCACCGATATCAATAGTGTGTTTGACTTTTCTGTGTCCCTTTCGATGATTTGGCGGATTTGCTTTTGCAGCAGAGGAGAGAAAGGGGGAGGGGGGCGGCAGTATTGGCAGGTCGGTCCCTCGTGTTCATGTTTTAAGCGCCTTGTTTTGCTCGTTTGTTTCCCCCTAGAAGGAAGACCGGAACGGGCAGCGGCAGGCTGGCTCCGGCGGCTCCCCTGCCTCTTCCCCCGATCCCTTCCCCCCCCTCCCCAGCAAAAAGAAACATCGAAAAAAGGGTTTCAGTACAACCCCCGTTTCCAGCCTCGCTTGCACTTGGTGGCTGGAGCTGCGGCAGCCCCGCTCTGCCTCTCCCTGTGGCCGAGCTCCGGGGTGGGGTTGTGCTGGGGGTGGGGAGGGATAGAGCCCGGCGCTGCTGCTGCTGCTGCTGCTGCTGCTTGCTGCTGCCGCCGCCGCCCAGCCTCAGTGCTGGAGGGGGAGGCGGGAAGGGCCCGGGGAAGCGCGAGCCGCTATTAGCCGCTCTTAGGGGGACGCCAGGATGGATGAGGCCAGTTTGACCAATGAGCGGGCGCCTGGCGAATGACCGGGCTGCTGTTAAAGGGGGCGTTTGAAGAGGAGCTGCCAGTCCAGCCAGAGAGTGAGAGAGAGAGGCTGGGAGAAGGGGGGGGGGGAATAAAAGCAGCAGCCGCAGCGCCCACCGAAATAAACAGAGGCGGAGAGACACGGGAGGAAAATAAAACCCCGCACTGAGGGAGCAGCCAGGCGCAGGAGGCGAAGGGGTCACTGCCCCCAGCCAGCTCCAGAGAGGCTGGAGCATCTGCAGGGGCTGCGTGTCCTGCTGCCGAGCCCCCCACCCCCGCTCGGCTCGGAGACCCGGAGAGGGAGATCACTTTTTTTTTTTATTGTTGTTGTTATTGTTTTTAATCCGCACCTCCCCCCGCCTTCCTCCTCCTCCTCCTCTCCCCCCATTCCCCCCCTCCCCCCAGCTCAGACCCAACTTAAAGAAAGAGAGGAGGCTACAGAGCGAGGTCAGAGACGCGTCCGATTCCTTCATCTGTGGGAATTCGTTCCTGCGAGTTTACTACGTGAGCCACATCTCATGCCAAGCCGAGAAGAAGAGGAATAAAAAAAAAAAGGGGGGGGGGAGGGGACACCCCAGGGGAAAGCCAGCGAGGTGTGGGGGAGCAGGGAGGCATAAAAGGGGCCAGCTCTTCTGGGGGTGCGGGGCTCAGGGCGGAGGTTGGCGGCAGTGACATTTCCTTGGCAGGGTGTGAGTGTGTGTGTGTGTGTGTGTTGCAGGGAAAGGCAACGCGATTGCCCCCCCTCCTTCCTTCCCTCCCTTCCCCCCCCCAGCTCCCCCTCCTCTGCCCTGCCCGCCCGCCCCCGCCTCAGCTCCTTTAATACACTTTGGTTCTCCGCCTGGCTGTGGACACTTCTCTCTGTGGCTCGCTCGCTCGGCGGCTGCTGCTGCTGCGGCTCGGTGCAGCCGGGGGGAAGCCGGGTGCCTGGATCCTCCTGCTGCTGCCGGGTGGTGCCCGGGAAGGAAGAGGCGCAGCCGCGGGGGAGGAAGCGGAGCGGAGCGGAGCGGCAGGACCATGCTGCTGGACGCCGGACCCCAGTTCCCTGCCATTGGAGTGGGCACTTTCGCTCGGCACCATCACTCGGCCGCCGCCGAGATGCAGGACCGGGAGCTGAGCCTGGCGGCGCAGAACACCTTTGTGGACTCGGCAGCCCACATGGGGGCTTTTAAACTCAACCCCGGGGCCCACGATCTGTCCCCCGGCCAGAGCTCGGCTTTCACCTCGCAGGCTCCCGGCTACCCGGCGGCAGCGTTGGGTCCCCATGCCGCCCACGTCAGCTCCTATTCCGGGGCGCCTTTCAACTCCACCCGGGACTTCTTGTTTCGCAGCCGGGGCTTTGGGGACTCGTCTCCGGCCGGCGGCCAGCACGGGATCTTTGGCCCTGCGGCCGGGACCCTCCATCACCCGCACACGGACGCTCAGAGCCACATCCTCTTCCCCGCCATTCACGACCAGCACGGCCCCCACGCCTCCCAAAATGTCCTGAACGGGCAGATGCGCCTCGGTTTGCCCGGGGAGGTCTTCGCCCGATCGGATCAATACCGCCAGGTCTCTAGCCCCAGGACTGATCCCTATTCGGCGGCTCAGCTGCACAACCAGTATGGCCCCATGAATATGAATATGGGCATGAACATGGCAGCCCACCACCATCACCACCCAGGTGCCTTTTTTCGATACATGAGACAACAGTGCATCAAGCAAGAGCTGATCTGCAAGTGGATCGACCCCGAGCAGCTGAGCAACCCCAAAAAGAGCTGCAATAAAACTTTTAGCACCATGCACGAGCTGGTCACCCACGTCTCGGTGGAGCACGTTGGGGGACCCGAGCAGAGCAACCATATCTGTTATTGGGAGGAGTGTCCCCGGGAAGGCAAACCTTTCAAAGCCAAATACAAACTGGTCAATCATATCCGAGTGCACACGGGAGAGAAGCCGTTCCCCTGTCCTTTTCCTGGCTGTGGGAAAGTTTTCGCCAGATCAGAAAACCTAAAAATCCACAAAAGGACACACACAGGTAATTATGTTTGGTTTCGAAGATTTAAAAATGGCTTATTTGTTTAAAAAAATGCACTTAAAGATGCTCCCGTGTGTAAAGACTTCCATTTTCAGCGTGCTGCAGCGTTTCACGGGGTGTTTTCTCCGGCTCTTTCAGTTTGAAAGGATTTTTTTTAACTAATTGCTTTATTTCTGTGGTCATTTATTAATGTGGAAACATGTCAAGACTTGACTGCACTCTTTCCCTTTCAAAGTAAAATACAGGCGAGATATATTCATTAATACTATTAAAATATGGATTGACATAATTATCTATATGTAAGTAATGTACATATTTATATATGACTTCGGTGTATGTGCGTGCATAGGTATTTAAAACATAAAAAATCTCGTAGTAAGTGGCGAAATGTCCCTTTCTGGGAATGCTTTTCATTACATTTAAATGGTGTGAGTGAGGGCAATAAAATTTTCTAATTTTGAAAGTGTTTTTAAAGTCTCACGTGAGGTTGTTTAAGCTGGTGTTGCAATAGTTTATTAAATTATGTAATAGGTAGCAGAGGATTTGAGGTTCAGAAACTTACACAAAAATCAGGTCAGATATGAGAGAAGGACACAACACTTCCTGGTTGTAAACTGCGTGAGTTGAACAGTCACAAAACAAACGCATCATCCTGCTTCATAGATTATTCATTTACTATTACTCCAGGTTTCGAATTGTGCCAGAGTATTTCAGAAAAGACAGCCAAATATTTTAGCATCTTCGACTATAAATATTTACTTGAGTACGGGTAAGATCTATAGGCCAATTGTTTTCTTAAGTGTTAAGAATGAAGCTAGGTGCGAGACGAGCTTTAACAAGGTTTAAAATTTGAGAAATGTATTTGCATGAAATGCCCGCACTTAAGTCATTGTGTCTGAGCGGATGTCTTTAAGAAACAATTTAGGTGCTAATGGCATTTAATATTAAATGGTTCCCCCTCCAAATGGGTGGATGTTTGAGTTCTCACCTCCAAATTACTCTGAGCATTTGGAATTCTGGCAACAGGGTGAAGAAATTGTATGAAACTTAACTGGAGTATTTTACAGACATTTAGTTTCCCCCAGCGGATATGTGTTTACTTCTAAGATCCATACATGAAATAAAATGTGTCAAGCCTTAACTCTTTTGTTAATGGTTTATAGTTTAGCAGGATATTGGATTTTATATGAAGGTGCAAACGTCTAGATTTTTTTAAAATATGCTTTCGAGCCGATTGTGGGATAGCACCAGTTGAAACCAAACCAAATCCGTAAATTCACTGGAGCCATATCCTTTCACCAGTTTTGACGGAGAACTCCCTTCTGGTTTCACTGGGGTGTCCTGCTTAAAAAGCCATGGCGAGATATGGCTCCAATATTTTTGTATTTTATGATAAAATATCTTGTTAGTAACGAAGTGGTTAGTTCATAGCTGCACATCAAGGCGTCATCAGAAAACAATCCACACAGTGACATCAATCATTTGTTAACCATTTTAGTGAATTTGACATTGGTACAAAGCATTAGAAATTTTAAAGAGGGGGAAAAAATCTTCCTATGTACCCCTATTTCAAGGCAGGCATTTGTGGGTTATTGTGCAATAAGCAGGGGAGAAGTCCAAGTTGATTGTTTACTATAACCAATTCCTCATTGTTTATCTTCCAGGAGAAAAGCCTTTCCAGTGTGAATTTGAAGGCTGTGACAGACGTTTTGCCAACAGCAGCGATAGGAAGAAGCACATGCATGTCCACACTTCAGATAAGCCCTATCTGTGCAAAATGTGCGACAAATCCTACACCCACCCCAGCTCTCTGCGGAAGCACATGAAGGTATAACACATTGCCGTGTTGCCAGCTGACATCCTCTGAGGGGGTCGGTCTGGGAGAAGGGTTTAGCTCGCGTTTTCTTTATTGGGAAGGAAAATAAAAACAGGAGCCTCCTCACCACCAGGTTGTAAAGCCCGGGAGCCTTTGCTTGGCACAGGAGGCCGGATCTGGGTGCCTGGGAGTGCGCTGGCCCCGCGAGGGAGGTGTGAGCTCTGGCTGGGAGTGCCTTGCGCACAGGGACACTTACTCCACCCTGTCTTGTTGCATTTGCTTTCCAGGTCCATGAATCTTCCCCTCAAGGCTCCGAATCGTCCCCGGCTGCCAGCTCGGGCTATGAGTCCTCCACCCCCCCGGGCCTGGTGTCCCCCAGCGCCGAGACTCAGAGCACCACCAACCTGTCCCCGGCGGCGGCGGCTGCAGCGGCGGCGGCCGCGGTGTCTGCGGTGCACAGAGGCAGCGGCGGTGGGGGAGGCAGCGGCAGTGGAGCCGGCGGGGGTGGAGGAGCCAGCGGGAGCCACAGCGGCCTCTCCTCCAACTTCAACGAATGGTACGTGTAGGGCCCTGCCGGACTGCTGAGCGAGGCCCCCGCGCCTGCCCTCCCCGCCGCGGAGGAGGGAGAAGCAGACACACACCGGGAAGGTGCTGGATCCTGTTTGGTTTGGGTTTAATTCTTAGCCAGCGAAAGGATTAACAACTCAAACGGCTCTAGAGCCCAGGAGAGCAAATCCCCGCCAGAGCCTCCAAAACAAAAAAAAATCTGCCACAGCTAAACTCTTCTTGTCCGTCCCGTCCCGTTCCCTCGCCCCCGCCCCTTCCCTCTGCCCCAGCACCGTCCAGCCCGACCAGCTGTGTCTATAGAGGACTCCTCCTTCCTCCTTCAAGGTGGTAAACGAAGTTTTATTCGATTCTTGGTGTATAGAAGTTCGTCCCATTTGTAAACTACGGATTGATTCTCTCCCACCCCCACCCCCAAAAAGTGATGGACTTTTTTCGTTTCTTTTCTCTTTTTAGTTCATCCATTTAAAAAAAAAGTAACGTGGAAGAAAATGGTTTCTTTTGTAATTGTGATAATGGATATTGTGTTCTTTTTAAAGAGGCAATTTGATTGTAAACTTAATTCAACTATAGACTGGGGGGAAAACTGTGCCAAAGTCTCCATTCTGTTACACACACACACACACACACACACACACACACACACACCAACAACAACGCTTGTGAATGTATTTTTCTGTTAGCTGGGTTTACATGTGATGTTTTAGTGCTTTTGCAAGTTCAATTTGTTAGTTCCTGTTTGGAAGATTGTGAGGAAAAATAAACGTCGTGCTGTTAGCTTTTCCCTAATAACACCCTTCCTTCTGTAAATACCTGTTACCATATTTATCCATTTGTAATTAAATTATGGTATTAACTTGCTACAGAGGAAACAGTATTTATAAAGAATGTTTCTTAACTATAAATATGTACAATTGTGAGCATAAACTGTTTCAGATTTTTTATTTGAAGGTTTAAGTGGTTTCATCATTTCTTGTGATATGTTTTGAGAGTAATGCATACAGAAATATAATAAAATGTGTTGAAACTGCATGTACTGGTTCTTTTTACGTCCAAAGGCTTTCTTTAACTGTGTAGGTTGCACCTAAAGAATGAAAATCAATGTGGCTAGAATATGCAAAACAGTTCTTTAAAAACTAGCAAAATCACCTTAGGGTAAATTTTTTGAAATCATAAAATTTCTTCAGTTATGATAGCGTTAATTATCCCCCAAAAGATCCCTTTAAAAAACAAACAAACCCCCACATTATGTGCCAGTAAAACAATAACATTTTGGAAAGCCCTGTGGTGACAATAAGAGTGAGCTTTTCAAGTATTCTACAATATATACCCTTGGGTATATATTTACATTGAATATAAGATACCTCCAGCTTTCCTCAGGAAAGTACACATTTGTCATCTGTTTTACTCAATATTATATTTATGTTCTACATTATTTGTTTTTGTAGAAGGTACCAAAAATAGTGCATACTGGAATGCTGGTGGATTAGACATTCCCAAACGTAGATCTAAAGTTGTTCCTTTGGTCATGACATTTGAAATATACGTTTATTCTTTAAATCCTTAAAATATTTTTTACAGCTTATATACACCACTGAAGAAGTGAAAGAGACAGCATAAGGTAGCTTCATTTTCTCTTAAAGAAAATTTGTAAATAAAGTTTTAAAAGCCCATATACTGACTTTAGTTAAAATGTATTAAATGAGTAATCAACACAAACAAATCTACAAATATTAGTAGTGGGGTTTGCAAGGAAAAAGAATAAATCTTGATCTTACTTAACTCTTGCTTACCGCTGGATTTTAGTAAGAGGCTGAAAGGGTGTGGACCAGCATCCGGGCTTTCTTAATGAATTAGACATCAAATAAAATAGGGGATTTTCCCCTTTAATAGGCAGGAAGCGGCTTTCTAGGAATACCGAAATAATCTAGACACCCAAGGCGTGTGTGGCACAGCTTGGGAATCTTGGAAAGCTTGGACTTTGCCAAACCGATTTCTAGCCACCTAAAATATTGAAAACAGGCAGATCGAAGAGCCAACTCCTTGGAACAGGACTCTTAGCGCTACACTGTTTTCAGCAAAAACATGTACAGATAGGTTTGCCTCTCAAACGCAGCCAACCACATCAGCTTTCTTTTCTTCCAGTTATTGTTTTGTTCTCCGAGTTTAAATGACAATAGAAGTGTCCCACGATGGCTGGGGAGCTCTGTGTTTGTGGGATCCTGTTCTCTTTTTGAATGGGACTGACACACGGCTGGGAATGAACGATACATGCTCAGCAGCAGAAGACTAAATCACATGGGGGGTGGGGAGAAAGGGAAGAACTCGGGACAATCTCCCCCCAAATGCTGCTCCAGGAGCAAAGTTTTGGTACGATTCAGAGACTGCCCTTTCTATGCTGAGCTCTTCTGCGGGTTGGAGTCTGGCGTTCATTCATGTTGCATAATGTAAGACCCTGAAGTAATCAAACAGCTATTAAAATCTAATTTATGTTCTGTAATAATATTACGCAAAATTATTAAAGCCTTTGGCATACGCCGCCGATCCCTTGGAGAGACCACTGGAAAAGGCAGCTTGAGTAAAGTTCCTTTCCTGTTGAAAAATGTAACCTCATAAAATAGGGCTTGTTTCAGAGCAAAATGTGTTCGAAGTGTAGTTGAAATTCGGGTTATTTTTGGTAACCATCCTCCCCATCGCGACCCTATTGCTACCCTGTTTCCGAGGGGGTTAAAGTTAGCGCGGGGGACCCCAGGAATTAACGCCCAGCTCCGGAGACGCATTCCCCTTTAAGAGCAATCGCCCGGCTGTGGTTTAGCTTGGTTGTCTCCAGTGCACAGGAGGCAGGTCCCCGGCCCCGGCGGGAGGGAAAGCAAGCCTGTGGAGGAAGAGGCATCCTCAGGCGCCTCGGAGTTAGCCGAAGCGGCCGGCCTGCGTTAGCCCAGCCCGGCTGAAGGGAGCGGCCTCGGGGCTCTGGCTGGCTCGCCCGCTGGTTCCCCGCTCCGTGGCTGGCCAGAGCGCGCAGGAGCTGCCGGTGGCCGCTCCGCGCTCCGCTCCGCTCCCGTCCGCCCGAGCGTCGGGAGAAGTTTGTACTTCGCTTGCTGTCGACTGTGGTTTCCCTTCCCCGGCCCTGGAACCGGAGCCTCCGCCGCCCCCGCCCCCCAGCTGGAGTTGTGTTTTCATTCCTTGGAGCCTAATCTCTGTTTTGGCGTGAGATCCCCGCCGTAGGACCCACTCGCTATATTTTACAATAACCGCCCCAAAGCCTCATCACCACCAGAACCGCAGCGGGGCTGGGCTCTCTCCCGGCCATTATTTAGCCGCAGCAGATACAGAAAAGTGAAACAAGTCCCCGCCGCCTGGCTAACAAAGCGGCCTTTTCACGATGGGCCCTGGGGAAGGGAGGGCAACAACCGTGATCATGAGAATGGCTTCCCCCCCCCCTCGCCAGACTGGCCATGAACTTGAACTTGAATTTGACTTGGCTCGCCCGCTGCCTGAAGTAAAGCAATCGCCTCCCCGCTCCAGGCTGCCCGGCTTTCCCAGGACCCAGGCAGGGCCTCTGTTGTTAGTAATAGTTCATAATACATTTAAACCGTCTTTCCTTTCTGAGCCCAGTGATTCCTATGGCGATTGCCAGCCTAGCAGGGCTCCCAGCGGACTTTGTATACAGCCACACACGGCTCGACAGCACAAACACACACGCATGCATCCGTGGGGCTGACGGGTTCTCCGGGGACGGGAAGCAATGGGCAGTACACAGCCGTCTGGGCCGGGCAGATGCAGCTCTGCGAGCAAGACCTCCGTCTCTACCGCGGCAGCTCTTTCTCTTCGTCCGTCTCCTCTCTCCCACCTTTCTTCCCTCCCCCCTTCTCTCACTTTTCCCTTTGTCTCTCAGGTTGAGCCTGGTGTTTCCAAACCTGGAGTGTCTTGCTCGCTGCACTTTGGCACACTCAGAAAGGGAAACCAAGGACAAACCGGAGGCAAGGCCCTACTGCATCCGCACCCCTCCTCCCACCCGCACCCGCACACCAAGGACTTGGAGAGAGAGAGCTCTGTTCCCCAGCGGACAAACTGAAGGCCAAGACAGCACTGAGGTCTGCAGAAGACCAGAAGAGCCTCAGTGGCCTCTCTGTCTCGCACACACCTAGTGCCAGTGAAATAACAAAAAGGGGGCAGGATTTCACAGCTAAAACGGCAGCATTCACTTTGAAAAGCACAATATATCAAAAAGGATGCACAGATTACATGTATTTACTGCAAAATTGCAGCTTCTTTTGCAATGAGACAGCTGTAGATTACACTGAAAATCAATATCAGACAGTACTGTTCTTTTTATCACTTCTCCTAATTTTGGATTTTGACCCTTTCTTCATATGCCCTGTGGAGTACATTTAACGATTTTACTTTTAGCTGGTTTCCTAAAACTTTGTTCCCAAAGATGCAAACTCAGATTTAATTTATAAAAGAGTTTAGATGGTTTCTCCTGATTTCTCCCTGCCTATATGCAATATAGATTGTATCGCCTAATTTGCTAAAATATCCTATCTATACCTGTACCTTTATTTGACACGACTGTAACAAATCAAACATTTTTAAACTATTTAAGCTTCCCTAGGGGAAAAAACTCCATGTGCCAGGGAGGCTAGCATTAAAGTTATATATTTAATACGGTGTGAGTCATTTTATGATTTAATACCCAGAACAGGCTCCCTTCTGCCCAGCAAAATAAAAATACAACATAAAATACAAGCTAAAGGTCAGCTTGCCTGGGATCAGCCCCGCAGAGGATTCATATGGAGAGTCTCCAAGATTGTTCAGTTTCATTCTGTCTAGACTCCACTAAGCCTATAGCAGCCTTTTAAGTTTCTCCTTTGTTTTCAGAAACTCACACACTCTTTTTTCTACCAAATATGAAGACAGCAAGCGACACAAAACTGCTACCCAACTGCATGTGCACACTGGACATGCTAATTGGTACAGCGAGGTACGTATATTTTTCATCTACAACTTTTGGGGTTTTGGGGCTGGCTTCCCCCCCTCCGGCCCCCCGAAACACATGAACTGGAGGGCTTCTCATTTTACACGCCGAGACCCCGGTATTGTAGTGCAAACGTAAGTGGCAACGATTAAAACCCACTCTAGGGCACCAGGACTCCCTCGCTCCGAAAGCGCAATTTAACTCAAGTTCGGTGGGTTTTTACTTCCTTCATTCTGAAGCCCGCCCCCGAACACGCTGAAAGATTTCACTGCACAAAATGTCCGTGTTTAGTGCCAGGGGTTTCATGTCTTTATTTAATCATACTTCAAAGTAATTGCTGCTATACTGTTGTCCTAAGGAGAGGAAGCATAACACAAAACGCACCGGCGATCTAACTTCCTACCAGGGAGTTGCACCGGGCAGTAAACAATAACAGGTTATTCCAAATACCTACCATCCCCTCACATTTTAACATGTTTCAAATAGCTTTTTAATGACGCCCTCGGTGGGAATGTTTATGGCCGTGCTATACATTTCCTAGCTGCAAGAAGTTGTTAGTTTACCATTTTTAGAACAACCCTCCTCATTCTTGGTGCAACCCCAGGTGTGGGAGCCATCTGTTGCTTCCTATATGGGAAAACAATTTCTTAATTAACAAGACACTTCACCTTTTTTGCCACGATCCACACAGACAGAGGGTTGAGTTTTGATGCAAATGTCACCTCTTTAAAATATGGTATACCTGTTAACGATCGCGTTTTCATGGGCGTATGTGTAGGCTGAGGCTAGGAGCAATTTGTAGTTTTATATTTAGAGACCATTTTCTAGAGATGACAAATATGTGGGGAACACAGGTTCTGTGTGAAACATGGAAAATACACCTGGAGGGTCAGATTGCAACGGTCAATATTTTCTGCCCAAATCTCTTTCCAGCGGTTTCCAAGATGCAGCAGTTTGATCGCTACTGTCTAGCTCCCCGCCTCTCCCTTTGATTATTGGGGTACTGATATCGGGCAGCCAGCGAAGGTGCTAGGTTCTGGACCGTGAGGAAACGCTTGTTGCTCTGGTCAGGAATATAATGTGGGTGGTTACTGTGAGGGCTCCTCCTTGCACCAGTTACAATTACCAGATACAGATATGGACGGTATAGTTCACACACAAGGGACCCACTTCAACATAGCAACTTCATCAGAACTGGGCTGGTGAATAACCATTTCTGTGAGAGTCTCTGCGGAGTTATCTTTGGATGTTAGTGGAGGTCTGGCAGAAGAGCGATTGTTTTGTTTTGTTTTGTTTGGATCTTGATTTAAGCCAGTTGCTTGTGGCGGAGAAAAGAGCAGTGTCCATTCCAACTTTTAAAGTAACAATTCCGCAGTGTGTGTAAACAGCCCTTCCTCGCTTTCTAGTCCTAGTCGCAGGTTGTAGATTAAATAACTGTTTTAATGAGAGCGCTGGCTATTGCTGCATTAGGTGATGCTAGTTATGAAGATGATCTGACCTGTTTTGATGAAGATGATCTGACCTGTAGGGAGAGAGTGAAAGGTCAGCTGCATGCAGTGACCAGATTTCTGCTCATTCCTGGCACATGCTGCTACGATATTGATCCATGGAGAAAGATAAACATAAAAGCCAGATCCTATGTCATGAATACTAATGAATGTTGGTTCCAGATTTTAATTGGTGTTGACTTCTTTTTTTTTCCCCACGGTAAACATTTATTGCAGACCTCCGTGAAGCAAATCTTCGCTGGTTTTCCTTTTTCCCTGTATCTCTCTCTCTTGTTGCAAATCTTCGCAGCAATTTACTTTCCCGAACAGCGAATGTATAATCCCAGAGACGCCATTGCCTGCACTCATTTCCATATCACAGTTCACAGGGAGAGATATTACTGAATTCATTAAAACTTGAAATGCAGAAACGTTCTTATAAAATGCACTATTTCGACCAGGACCCATATTTCGACCTTCCGGTTATTTATTCAATATATTTCCTTCTGTCATTAGCAGTGAACTTGTTCTTCTTTATTAGTATAAATAGGCGAGTGATTTCTGGTTAGAGACATCCTAGTTCCTGAAATGTTATGAGGCTAGTCATCCCTATACTAGTCAATTAGCGCATAAATATTACAATTATCCCGGAGAAGCGCTCCTTTTAAATTAAACTTTCCTCTCTCGTTTTACCTGTTCTCTGTGTGTAAAATGGATATGGCAACACACGGAAGGGAGTTCAGAAATGTTGCCAGCAATACCTCTCTTACGAATTTACTTGTTAAAAATCACTTTATCTGCAAACTAGTATCCGAATGGTTTTGTCTTATGAAATTGGAGGACTTGTGGCACGGTAGAGACTAACCAATTTATTTGAGAATAAGCTTTCCTGAGCTACAGCTCACTTCATCGGATGTAATTGACTCATTTAGCTGGGAACCAGGTGAAGCTGTGTGTGCAATACCGATAGTAACACATCCGCTTCATACGGCTGTTAACAGATCCAGACGAGCTGTGTACAAGGGGCACAATCCGCTGTACTAAAACAATTACCTTTGCTGACATTTTTGAAAAAGTTAAATTGATAGGTCACATGGTTACAAATCATTTACAAGCAAGGAACTCCTCGAAAGATTTTTTCCCCTCCCTTACACTTTTCAGGGTTTTTTTTTTTTAAATCCCGGGAGTGATTTATTATGTAAGTAATTTTAGGGGAT
Source organism: Lepidochelys kempii (assembly GCF_965140285.1). Classification (NCBI taxonomy): domain Eukaryota; kingdom Metazoa; phylum Chordata; order Testudines; family Cheloniidae; genus Lepidochelys; species Lepidochelys kempii. The sequence goes on from NC_136380.1 coordinate 100,969,303, forward strand.
ACAGTTTACAGCCTGAATTATTAGACTGAACACCTCTGGCTGACACCACAGTGCATTTTTTTCCTGCCTGCAGCTGTGAGTCACAACCCCATTTTCATACCAAACCTCTGCACATTCCTTTACAATGTAGACTTCCTTCTTGCGAAGATCAAACATGCTTCAGCCAATGTGTTTATTTTAAAATACAGGAAAATTAAAACTAAACATGGGCTTACAAGAAAAACAAATGCATCATTTCTTTCCCTGTCCTCTTCCCCCCACCGCCCACCCCCCCAAAAAAAATTAACCATGGAGCTGAATAGGCCTCTGAAATAAAACATTATTACAGCAGAGCCAACACAACTGATTTCAAGCGAAATGCTGAAAGAGGAATGGATCCCTTTGTTTTGTATTGCGGGTATGTTTTTAATTACATGTGGAAATGTGAGGGGGAAATGCTGTAACCCTAATCTCCCCCTAGCACACTTTCCCTGGTTATTTAACTTCAATACAAGCCCAAATCAGACATACTTAGCAGAATAATCTTAGTATTCTGCTGAATGGTTTGCAAACGGGACTCTGGATTTGGATAGCTGCTCAGGGCCTGGTCCACTGAAAGGCCTCACAGAATCGGGCCCTGTACAGAGGAGATTTCACAACTGCCTATTATTTCAGAGTTGTTGTCTCTTGTTTGTTTGCTAATGAAGGTGACAAGTTCCAACTGCCGGCCCTACTTCTAAACCACTTCAAAGCCTTCAGCATGGTGGTGATTTAAAAACCGCCTTGCAGCTTAGCTGCTCTTACGCTTAGCAATCTTCCTCCATATTTAACATCTACTTTAGGTATAGATGGGGATGGATTTTAGCTGTCTGCTTTTAAGGCAATTTACTCCCCACCTCTCAAAACGCCTTCATGGAAACTGCTAAACTTCTTTTTCTCTCTTCAATACAAACTTGATTCTAGCTCCTCTGTCCTCCTGCCTTTTGCCCTGAGATGGATTTCGGCTCGTCTTTTCTCCATTCATCCATGCGTTCTTCATTCATCTCTTTACACACACAGTCAAAGAATGAAATTTCAATACCAGGGAATAGGACAGCTCTTTCACTTAGTAGCTAATCTTTATTGTCCATACGTCCAAAAAAGACGATTCCCTGGAAAACAGATCAAAAACTTTGGGAAACTGATCAAAAACTTACTGGAACTTTGAGTAATTGAATTAAAGCTAATAATCGCAGTGCGGTGTTTCTGCAGGTGAAAGGCTGGAAAGGTTTATGACCTTGTTTAACTGGAACAACTCCAGCTTCCCTAAATTATTCACCAGGACACACGGATCACTTTTCGAGAAAACGAATCATCTCTTGGATCCCTTGTGATTGCAGGGTAACATCTGGTTAAAATTTAACGCATAAAGTATATATAATTGGTTAATAATTCAATGCTTTTGTATATAAATATATTACCAGCACAATCGTAAAGACACTGAATTAAGCTGCAAAAAGAAAAGGAGGACTTGTGGCACCTTGGAGACTAACAAATTTATTTGAGCATAAGCTTTCGTGAGCTACAGCTCACTTCATCGAAAAGCTTATGCTCAAATAAATTGGTTAGTCTCTAAGGTGCCACAAGTCCTCCTTTTCTTTTTGCGGATACAGACTAACAGGGCTGCTACTCTGAAACCTGAATTAAGCTGCTCACTCAATTTTTAGTATTGTAAAGATGAGCAAAGTGACTAATTAGATGAGTGTACAGGTGACTTGTTTTTCTCCCTTAGAGCTGGACATGATGGTGTGAGCTGGTTGTTTGCCAAGTGTTTGACTTTTATTCAAAGTCTGAAAACCTGAACTTCAGCCTTTTTAGGAGGAGTGGGGGAGAGAAGGACTCAGTCCGTCGTATTGTCCGTTTTAGACTGCTAAAAGTCAGCAAAGACAACAAAGAAATCTTTAGGCAGCCAGTTTCGTGTTTTGAAACTGTCTATTCCTGGGGCGGATTTACTGAATATCTGGATGTACTTGGTAATGTGATTTTGTTTCTTCAGTTTCACCTGGACAGTATAGGAGGCTTTGGATTCCATCCCGCTCTCAGATCCCATTGACCGATCTGGCAGGATCGGGCCGCTTTTGACTTACCTTATTACTATTTGTAAGTACTTTTGACGCGCATTTCTGTATTTGAATGAAGTAGGGTAAGAAGAGGTGAATTGTGCAGTATACACTACACATCACGGAGAGGGCACTTGTTTTACACGGGACAGCACGGCTTCTCCATCAGACTGTGAGTCTTTATCTTTACTGCACCAGAAATCCACCATATATGTGCATACCTTTTGAATGATCCTTTGGAAAAGATTTGTGATCTGCTGATACATTGTCAGGAAGAAAAGCTCCACAACTGTGAATCTCTCTCTCGAGCTAGACATTTACTACATATCAAAAGTGATTAGCTGACAAATTGATCTTGATCTTTGAAGATTCTCCAGCTGACTAGGCGGTTGGAAGTTTCAAATTGTGGATTTGGCTCGTTCCTTTGAACAGAACTCCTGCGCTATTTCTCTTGGCACTGAGTTCTTGATAGACATTTTCTATAATTTCTTGTATCACTTCAGCACTTAAACCGATCACTGAAACGTTTGCAGGCGAGAATGAGCGTCAAAACGTGCTGCAGTTGGCTTGGTTTGTCTGCCCCAAAGGGGATGTCGCACTTTGAGAGCTGATGCTTTGGGATGGGAGGCAGAAAACACCGCGACAAATTAGCCTTTATATGGGCAGCTAAAATTTCTCCCAGGTTCGTGGTCCCACGGTTGTTCGTACAGTGTATGCCATAATTTATTTAGTAACAATTTTAAAGTGGCTCTTGACTTGTGTTTTTGGTTTGGATTCTTTAACCAGTTGAGGCAGGTGCAATGTAACAAGACTAACCGAACCGAAGCAAGAATTTACCAAGAAAATCAATTTATTAAGCGTTTGCCTTTGCAAAAACGCTGTATTCAAGGCAACAATAATTATTTGGCTCTGATCTTCGCGTTTCATTTGGTTCCTTAACCCCCGTTATACTTCGAAGAACTAAAAATCAGCCCCTTTATAGGTAAATTTCAGAGGAACAGCCGTGTTAGTCTGTATTCGCAAAAAGAAAAGGAGTACTTGTGGCACCTTAGAGACTAACCAATTTATTTGAGCATGAGCTTTCGTGAGCTACAGCTCAGTGGGGTGGGAGGAGGTATTGTTTCATGATTTCTGTGTGTATATAAAGTCTGCTGCAGTTTCCACGGTAAACATCTGATGAAGTGAGCTGTAGCTCACGAAAGCTCATGCTCAAATAAATTGGTTAGTCTCTAAGGTGCCACAAGTACTCCTTTTCTTTATAGGTAAATCATCAGTTATACTCTGAGTAGTATTTGGTTTCACAATAGTTTTAGGAAAGAACAAACAAATACTGAAAATATGTATTGGATAGATTCAAAACACAGCCGGGAGATCATTAGCTTTCCCTTACATCTTCCTGTCATAATTACCCAACTTCGCTATTGTTTTTGGTTTAACGTAATACACGCATATCAAATCCCTTGAATTCCCCATTGTGCTTCTGCAGAATGGTTCCTAATTAAATGTGCTATTTTGTGTTTCCCATCTGCAAACAAAAATACCTACTCTGCTGGATTTTTAAGTCCCGTGTATCACTCTCTAACCAGAGCGTGTTCTGCTGTCCAGCCCTTGATGATCTAGTTGAATGTCTGGACATTGTGCCAAGGAGCGTATTTGAAGCAGATAAGTACGTATAATACAAATGCGTTTTGTTAGACCTGATGGATGCTATTTTTCCTTTAATAGGTTTGTAGCAAACTAACACAATGACACAATGTATTCCTTTTCAAGGTGCATTGTTAATCAGGTCTATTAAGAGTGCGTTGAGCTATTTCTCGCTCCTATTGAACAGTCTGTTGCTCAAACACAACAGCCAACAAGCGCCAGCTGCCTCAACAAAAGTAGAAACCTAACCCCTTTATGGAATGTTTTAACAGAAAGGGGTAGCTGTGTTTAATTAAAAACATTGATGTTTCACTGAAACAATGGAAACTCAAGTTCAAGTGGTGCTCTATTGATTTAAGATGATTTTACTAGCTATGGGTATAATTCCTTCTTTCTGCTTTCACTCGTGCTAAAGGGACCCTTCTTTCGGCATTATTTGGGTGAATGGTAAAAGACAGAGATGGCGATTGCCTTAGAAACCTGATTAACGCCACTTTGCTCCAGGAGAAGGTGTTTAATTTCTGAGCGCACCCCATATTTTTTGTCAGTTTATTCACCGTAGGGAAGCTTTGAAAGTCGCTCCTCTCAGCAGGTTAAAAAGTGAAATATGCGTCCTGGCATTTAAATGTCTGTTATTGTGGCAAGGGTAGTTGTTGGGAGCTGCACGACCGGAATACTAACGGTTTGCAGCGAGTGGTGGGAAGTTCCTTTGTGTGTGTGTCCACACGTCTCACTTCGGCAACAACTGGATCACTCTGCTGGGCTTTCAGCCCTGGGGCTTGTCTGGGAAAGCCACTCTCCGAAGGGATACTTCCGCTCTGGGGCTTTTCAGGCTTTCATCGTACACTGAAGAAAGGAAGTCGCTCGCTCTTGTCCCGGGAAAATAGAATTTAGCCCCGTACATGTCTGGCCACGTGGAATAAAATAAATGTTACCGCAAATAAATGTGTCTAAGCCTGCTGCTCCTTAGCGCACTGGCATGTGTTGCTTTATATTTCCGCACCCAGGGCATGCACTCAAATCCGTAACCCGCCCACGAGCCCACCACTAGGGTGGTATAAATCACAGCCTTGAGCCCCTCCACAGTGTAGGGAGCACATGCTTCTCCTGCGGGTTCGGGGTCTGGTTTCTTTTCGAGTCATCGGAATCATAAGAAATCCACGCCCCGGCTTTCCCATCGGGTTTAAAGGGAAGGCAGCGCACTCCCCACCCCGGACAAGGCGTGGCTGTGAAAGGACACAAAGCACGCGCCCCCGCGGCTGGCTTGAAGGAAACCCCAAGGATACACCCGCACACACCGTCGCGCCTTGCGGTGCATCAGCCGCTCTCCGAAGCAAACCCGTGTCAGGAGCTAGGGAGTTAAACATTCAACTCTAACCTGAAGTCTCTAATCTGCCAGCTGCATCCAAACCCGCTCGGAGACAGACGGGCCGGGGAGAGGATTCTCCTGTGCCGGGGGCGGGCGGGGAGGGAGAATCCTGTCCTCGCTTTTACTCCGGATTGCAGTGAGTGGGTACATTGCCCACTGGATCAGGCGCCTTTCAAACAGGTGCTTTTTACACGGTGCTGGAAACTAGCGGTCCCCCTCGCTGGCAGAGTGAGCGAGGAGCGCTCCTGACGGAGAGGCCTGGGGAGCCCGAGAGGACTCCCTTCCCCTTCTCCTGCCCCTCACCAGGCTGTTGTCCAGGCTCCTTGGCACAACCCCTTAGGACGTGTGGACTCTATTTCTTTCAAGAAAAAGTAAACAGGTTGGGGTGTCTCTTCCCTGTTTTCATAGGCAACTCAAAATAAGTTATGTCAGCCCCTCCTGCTCTTTCCACTCCAGCCTACAGGATCCTGGTTTCCAATGTAGCCACTTTTAGAAACGGAGATCTCTGGAACTTATGTTTTGTGGGGGAAGAATGGAACACAGAGTGTCTTATAATGCACGAGGAATCCCAGGGTCTTTTCCTTACTGCTGGATCCCATGGGTAATCACACCTTGAGGATGAAAGCTATTGGGGTCTAGCTGAAAAGAAACCTGGCAGATCATACATGGAATCATAGGTGATCAGTGGTTTATTTATCAGGAGATGAGAGAGAGTACTTCTTCCCAGGCTCACCACCAAGCAATCTGCCTAATGACTAAATTTTGGTGGAGTATTTTTCTCTTTTCCTCATTGTATATTGTCTGTGGTTTACATTATTTAGTAATTCTATTAGGAAATGGCTACTTCCCTCCACAGCTTCCTGTGTGGCCTTCCACAGCCACTCTAGTCCTTTCACAAATGAATCCAGGGTAGACTGCGACAACATTACTCAGGACCCTAGCATTTGAGTAATCCCCCAGAAGAAAATGGAACTGCTTGTGGGGTGACATACCATTTAGGGTGACTAAAGGGATCACAGTGAGTCTGGCCCCATTTTATTAATTAAAAGCAAAACTGTAGGTAGAGGGAAAGTCTGTTTTCTCTGCACTGAGTCTGGGAACCACACCTGTATATCTAGGAGAGCTTTACAAATACAGAATCTTGGTTCAAATGCACAGCTGTATACTTAGTTAGGTTATTTCAGATCCTGTCCACAGCTACAAAGGTGTATTATTCAAGTGTTTAAGAAAATTTGTTATCTGTAAAGAATATTACAAAATATGGGGCAGCATTGGCTCCTTCAGCATATTATTATTTTTTAAAATTTATTTAGGACCAAATAACCAATATTTTCAAAGAATGAAGAGCTTCTTTTAAGTGTTTAAATGTGTTAATGTCTTCTAAATAAGTCAAAGTGAGAGAAAATAGTGTCAGTTTTTGTAAATTATTATAATTTGCTGTTTGCATTATGGTAGCATCTAGGGGTTCCAATCAGGGATCAGAGCCCCATTGAGTAACTAACCATTGGAACAGTTTATCAAGAGTTGTGGTGGATTCTCCATCATGGACAATTTTTAATTCAGGATTGACATTTTCCTAAAAGCTATGCTGTAGGAATTATTCTGGGGAAGTTCTGTGCTATACAGGAGGTCAAGACTAGATGATTACACTGGTCCCTTCTGGCCTTCAAATCTGTGAATTATACAAGGCACTGTATACACACATAACAAAAGGAACCCCTGCCCTGAAAAGCTTACAATCTAGATAACTGGTATGTGACAAACGTCCTATTAAGATATTACTAATATTTTGCAGTTGAGCTAGAACATTATAACAGGGTGACTTTCCTTTTAAGGTCTAGAGGCCTAGGGCCAACCAAGCCTAGTTACTAAGTAGGTGCACCTGAGCAGAGGTCAGCTGATTCCTCTATAAGAGCAGCAGAAAACTGGAGTGGGAGAGTGGGGGGAGGAAACAGCATCAGCTCACCCCAGAAGGAGGACTGGGGACTCCTTATCTAAGAGAGACATTTACTGGACTTGGGGCCTGGAGGGCCAATGAGTGTCAGAACTAAATAAACTGGGCTCCAAGAAGGTGTTTTAATTACCTTTCGGACTGTGATCTGGAGTTTTGAGAAGTTCAAGAAGGAAAATCGAGGCAGGGTGGTGCAGAGTGACCTCCAGCCACAAAGGGGCTCATAGGAGGTGGCTGACTCTGGTACAAGCAGAAAAATAGTTCTCTTGAGATTCCTCTGGGAAGAGAAGAAAAATACTCTTGAATGTTCTGTCCATCCATGCATGATACATAAATATGCTATATATGTAGAGAAATTTAGATGCAAATAATATCTGATTTATAGGTTCTGTAGGAACAATGTATATACACATTACATATAAAAAATATGCTGAAAGAACATTAAGGGGCAGGTCAAGTACCCAAAAGTTAGGAATGCCAGAATTAAGGTTGTGCCATGCAAACTTAATTTGATCCCCTTATGCACAGACATTATACTAGTCTTGTCCTATATCCACATGAGAAGTCTGTGGCACAGCTAAGTTTAGAACCCTGCTCTCCTGGATCCCCATCCTGTGTCTTAAGTACAAAAGAATAGCCTTTCTGTCTTTGGAAACCTCTGCCTCATTCTGAGTCTCCTGAGCACTGAATGGGGATAGGACTCTGAGAAACAAAGAGAATAGTTTAATTACAAATAGTGTAATGAAAGACTACATCACTGTATTTGATCTCCTAGGTAAAAAAATAAACAGCAAAATGAGAAATTCCATCATGTGGCACCATACTGGCTTCCCACATTGCTACACCAACTGAGCTAATGGGGTAACTGGTAGCAGTAGTAGACTGTTATTGTCAAAGTAGACCAGCCACCAGAGGGAAGCAACTGAGGGAGAAGTCACTATTTTACAGTCATTTTCCTCCACATCCTCTAGGATATCTAAGAAGGGTTGATGTTGTTCAATGGCTACAAGAAAAGGCAAGGAACTTGAAGGATCCAAATCCAGGGGGAGCCACTCCAACACTGCTGTAGTTACTCCAAGTGCAGATATTGGGCTAAAGAATCAGGTCCCATCAATAGTCAGTAAACAACTACTGACTGCATCTTCTTCTGATAAATACATTTCAAATATTGTCTGTGAAACAACCGTGTGTGTTAATTCATGTCCAAGTTCCGTGGTGATCGTTTAAAAGAAGGTACACCTGAGGAGCCAAAGTTTACTTGCCTTGCTCACACAGGCAGTTCCATTGACGCCTTGTGTGAGGAAGGCAAGAAGGATTTGACCCCGGGATAACTTATACTAGCAGTTATTTTTTCGGAATGTGCACATTCTGAACCCATTTCACCCTCACATCCCCCCAGACACACCACAGTGTCTTCCTGCTCCTCCTCACCTCTGAGATTACCTGATGCACCCCATCTTGCCCACAGCAGAGGCTCTCTAATGTGTTCCTATTTATTCCCCCTCCTGGGACATGCGAAAACCCCCACTGAAGTCAATGGAAAGACTCCCATTGACTTCAATAGAGCTGGATCCAGCTGCAATGAGACCTCTTGTCCACCCTGTCTGTTTGTAGAGGAAGTGCTCATCCCCCCCGTGTAAAATGGATCTTTTGGGTTTTTTAAACAATTGAGAGCAATAGACTTGCATTGTCCTGAAAAGGTGGGAAACAAACAAATAATGCTATCTTTGTTTGTGGGGGTTGAGTATTGTTCAGAAGCCCTTATGCTTTCATTTTCTTTAATTTGTGTTTACATGGATTACATTTTCGAGGCACTGGAAGAACACCTACACAGGAAGCGATCCTTAGCATAGCACAAACATCTCCTCTGAGAGCTTAACAAAGGCTCTGTTGTACAGAGCTATAGTAACAGAAACAGTCTTGCCAGAAGAATTAATGTCCAGCACACCAAACCATATGCATATTGAAGTATGTATTTAAATTGATACCCGTTGAAGAAATAAGCATGTTTAAGGAATAATCCTTTACTGCACACAAGTTACAATGAAGTGTAATGTTAACCTAGTATTGGAACTGCTATGTGAAATGACTTTTTCTGAGTGCTACACCAATCATTTCCTTCCAATGAAGTTCTGTTACATATTATAGACAAAGGGAGTTTTGCGACTGAATGATCACACCCTAAAAATTATAAAAATTGTAAAATATTTTGTTTGTGTTCAGTGGATTTGTATATTCAATGTGTTGTTACTGTCCCAAAAAGCCTCAAGAAAGTCTCAGTTAGACTAGGCAGTGGCAATGCTCTGCTGTAATGCGTATTCTGATAGCTGTCTCTTTTCTGCAGTTGTTAAAATAGATTTATGGTGCAATGGAGGGGAATTTGTTTGAACCATAAACCACTCAACATATTAAGTATCAGTCTCTATCAGTTATTGTTTGCAGTTATTACTGTATACAGTCATAAGAGGTTGCCCCTCTATTTAGACCACTTTAAGGTATTATCAACCACATGAAATACAAGTGTTCAGTTTGTGCTATTAAAGAAATAGTTTATTACACCTAAGTTGTGATTACATCAAAGTTAATTCATTTACTTTTTCTCTACAGTTTGTATCTCCGTGAGAGAATGAAGAAGCAAAGATTCTAGTAGCCACATACATTATGGACCTGATCCAAAGCTCACTGAAGTCAATGGGAATCTTACAGCTTACTTGTATACAGAGGTACCCGTGATCTTATCAGGAGGCAACAGAAACCAAGTAGGTATTTTTATCCTTAAATATATTCCATTGCTATCCTTAATTAATCCTTACATATATTTCCTATTCCATTAGTAGGGTTTAAGCATATCTTAAGTGATGCAGAGACCTTGGGTGGCCCCTCTTACAGAGGAATATATTTTACCCACTGTGCCTAGATATTTTGCCAAGTAACTCTTGGGTAGGTGCATCAGAAATATTTAGATAGACAATACAATCCTATGTGATATCAGACTTAGTTGCTGAAATGATTTGCAGTAAAGAGACTGAAAATAAGGAATGAGCAGCAGGAAGAGATGAACTTCTAAGGGTGTGGCCACACTGTGAAGTTGTCGACAAAACTTTTGTCTTTCACGGTACTTAAAAAAGCCCTCCCATGAAAGACAAAAGTTTTGCCGGCGCAAGTGGCAGTGTGAACGTGGCTTTGTCGGCAGGAGCGCTCTCCTGCCGACAAAGCTAACGCCACTCGCGGGGCTGGAAGTATTTTGTTGGCAAAAGTGCCAACAAAGAGTGTTTACACATGCTGACTTTTAGCAACAAGGCTGTGTCAAGTAAAAAAAGAGCTTCTTTTCAAGAATGAGAGAAGACAAATACAGAAAATATTTGATACTTCAGCAGAAATGTTTTGTCAGAGAATGGTTTCCATGATATGTCAACAGCCCTTTAAGCATACAGCATTTAAGAATATTTACTTTTCTAGTTGTTATTCAGAAGTGTTTTGACATATGTTTCATTCGATCCATCCTGATTCTTTGCCATTTTCTGCCTGTAGGCATCTCACATTACTGCATTTCTACATCCTCTACAATCAGTCTCTTCATTTATTAGTGTTGTCTCTTGAGCAGATTGGGCAAAAGGAACACTGAGCTATGTGATTTGACCAGCAGACTAGACCATCTAGTGTAAGGGCCCAGTCCTGTCCCCCTTGAACTCAATGGCAAAAGTCTGATGGGAGCAGGATCAGACTTTCTGTAGAAGATGTCAGGGTCAGGAGAGTATATAAATAATCCAAAATATTGGATCATCATTTATTTTTCCAGATTTTAAATCCAGATTTTAAAAACAATGCAGAAATATGCAGACTGGAATTCTACATATAGTTATGAGGTAACATCTCCTCCACAAAATGATGTTTTAATATGCTGCCTCTCTGTGCTTGACTGTGACTGGCTGTGACAGTGACTTAAAATTTTATCAGTGAAGTAGATGAATAAGGATATCAGAAACTTTTTTTCTGGATCTGTCCTTACAAAATATAAATGTTAGGTTAAAATTATTAAGCTTGATTATAATCTGTGTAAACCTATTTAAAAGACCGAATTTTAAAAAAATCAGTTAGGACCTGATTTTTAGATTGTTCCCTAGGAAAAATTCTATTTGAGACAAATCCTGGTTCCAGTTAAGTTATTAGGAAAGCTTCTGTTGATTTAAATAGAACCAGAATTTGGCCAACTGATTTTAAAGAGAGTTTTCTGCATATAATCATAAAAGGATATTACTCCTAGTCAACTATACAGTCTCAAGCCATTTCCAAGTGAGCAGGTGTCCCCATCTCTCACTCACTCATGCGCCCCCCCCCCCAAAAAAAATAACCCACCAGGAATATCACTATTTTATAGGCTTGTGGGCAATCTCAGTGAGGAAGTCCATGACTGACTAGGCATGGAAATTGAACTACCTTCTCTCCCCTACCAGTGGTTCCTCCAGGCCAGGATTAAAGAAAATAGGTGGAGCAGGATGAGGAAGGACTGTCCATCTAGCAGCTTTCATGAACACTAAAGGCAGATGCACAAAATTGCAAGTAAAGAAAAACGTATTTCTACATTCTGCAGAGAGACGATACGACTGCATGCTCCTTGCAACATCATCATATGCCCATTTAGAAAAAAATACAATGCTGATGCTTATAAAATTATAAAATTTAGAAATATGTCCAAAACATTCACTTTTTCAGCATGTAAATAAAATCATTTGTCAAAGTATTTTTTTTTATATTGAAGCTGGAACCATTTGGAATACAGCATTTGAGCTCTTAGCTTTTATTTTTTAAAATACTAAGTAGGGATATTTACTCCACTTTCACAAAGACTGGATTACAATTTCCCATGATCAAAATTGATGAAACTCCATAATCGTTATGGGACTCTAACTACCACTATGGAACTTGAGAAATAAAGTCCAACATGAGACACGGTGGATAGATGTTTGTACTACACCTTCTAACCAACATTTAAGATGGAGTCAATTTTCAGACTCCTACACAAGCAGTTATGGGTGGTATATAAGATATTTTCAAGCTGATGGCCACAGGGGCGGGAGCAGAGGCACAGGTGGAGTGTAGCTCTGGGCTCCAGTGGAGGAAGGATGGGTTCCCAGGTAGAAGAAGGGGTGGGCCGGGCCAGGGACTAACCTCCCTGAACCTGCGGTTCACCCGCCACCCATGCCAGGGACACAAGGCCATACTCTGAGTGCCACTAAACCTTCAATGGGGCTGAGAGTGGACTACAGGGGATGGATCAATCAAAATTAGCCTGTTCTATTCATTCCCACTAAAGCATCTGGCACTGGTCACTGTCAGGGACAGAATACTAGCTAGATGGACCACTGTCTGACCCTGTATGCCCATTCTTAAGTTCTTACTTTATGGTCTTATAGTATGGACTTTACATTAGTGCCAAATCCTCAGATGGTGTAAACTGGCATAGCTCTAGGAGCTGAGGCTGTTCTAAGTAGCCCTGTGGGTTGAATCAACCTCTGAAAACGCTGAAGAACAGAGGAATGCAAGTGTAGCATTCAAGCGCCTTTGCCCAACCCCCATAGGTCCACAGGTTGGCTGGACAGACCCAAGGATCAGGGCCGTTATGTCTCAGCTGTGGCAACTGTCTCTGTAGAGTGAGTCCTTTGCTAGTATTATTACTAGCACCAGTATTATCATTAGCGGTAGCGTTATTACAGTTTTATTAGTAGCTTTGCATTTGTATTACCTTGGGGGTTTCTTTTCTTTAACGCTCTCTCAAGATATACAGAGTCCGGTCTGCACAGTACTTGGATGGGAATCTCTAAAGAAAACCCAGTTGTCAGAGGCACTCTTCTCTTTGGGTCACCAGTAAAATAATATCCCAGCATGGTTAAAATAAGATAGCGAGCGGCTGTTTTAGGTGAGAAGTGATCGTTATAGTTCCATAGAGCTTTCCACACTGTTAGATTGTAACCCTAGAATACTGGGTTGTTATTTCTACCTACCTAAACTTTTCCTTACTTTTCAATTGGATAGCCTTTTCTAATTTTCCCTCCTAAAAATCTGTTGTGTGATGTTACAGAACAGCTGTTGTATTCTACCTTATCAGTAGATGAGTGTTCACTCCATATCCAGGCCTGCATCATCCCCTAGGGATCTGCAGGCAGAAAGGATATTCCTGGTATGAATTCTCCCTGCCTGAAAAGAAGCATCCCCCACTCCCTTGATCCTTATGGAAACCACTGTGCTGTCGCTCCTCACCTAATGGGTTCTCTGTGGTAAGCCTTAGGAGGAGGAGAAGGGGACTGGCCATACTGTATTACCATTCTGTGTTGTCTTATAGGACTTCCTCATGGATATCCAGCAGAATGTTTGTACTGTTGGAAGCTGTATTAGTTCCCATGGGGCCTTCTCTATGGCTGCTTATGAGCAGTCACCATAGGGATACCAAGCCAATAATAGCAGACCCTTGAGGGACTAGAGAAACAGCATGGATACTCCAATTTCTTCTGAAGGGAGGAGTAATTCCTCAGGAAATCCCAGGAGTCATGGGGTTAGGACAACTCCCTCACTTAATCCCAAAAATCTTGCTTGTTTTATGATCTACTAGAATGTTGCCACCCCCCAAAGACCACAGACATTCTATTCACCAGTTCCCGGCATTTGTGCTCATGCATCTTTGAAAAGGTTTGTTTACGGTAAAAATTGTCAAATTACAAAAATTCTGAAGTTCTTTGTATACTACTTTCCTTTGCAGGAGAATATGGAACCAGTCACTGATGTATACATGTATACATTTTATATATGTGAGTAGACTGTGCATTGTGTGAAGAAGGTATAGACAGAGTTGAGGAAGAGACAGGTGCATCTGCTCCTGCCTCTTCTGCCCTTTCTCACTGGTAACTCAGTTATTCTGGGGGGAAATGTCTTGGAATTGCATCATGCCCCCTAAAATGCAGTTTCATTACTATTAAAGATATGGAGAAAGGGTTAGATCATACAAAGAAGAATTTAACATTTGCAACTATGGAAATTAATGTTAATGTATGTCAGAGTGCTGTGCGCATGGAGTGCGAAAGTATGCATCTATACTGAAAAGCTGCACTTAAAAGCAGCCCCCAAGTGCTCTCCTGTCAACTTCTGTACTCCAGCACTGCGAGATGCGCAGGCAGAGTCGATGGGGGAGCGGCAGCAGTCAACTGACCGCGGTGAAGACACCACGGTAAGTCGATCTAAGTATATCGACTTCAGCTACGTGATTCACGTAGCTGAAGTATAGCTGAAGTTGTGTAACTTAGATCAACCCCCCCCACCCCCCCCGTGTAGACCAGGGCTAAGAGAGAAACCTCTTCCTGCATTTACTGACTTTTGTGGCCACTTAAGGCTCTCTTAGAGAATGGGGGAGAAGTTTGCAGTGCCAGGCTCTTCTGGAAGGAGAAAAAGAGTGATTATTCACACTAGAGTAACAACTGGGTAAAGATGGCTAGTGCTAGCATAACTATAGCATGATTTTAGTCTGGTGCAAGGCCAAGGGTGAAAAGGGACTTTTCCTCTGAAAACTGTGTGTATAAAGCTAGGCTACACTCCATGCTGGGAGAATATTATGGTTTCACTAGTATGGTTCTCAGACAAAACATGTGTCCATATTGATCAGAGCCCTCCTGTACTACAATTATGCCAGCAGCAACTTTTTTTAGACAAGAACAGAAGAACGGCCACACTGGGTCAGGCCAAGGGTCCACCCAGCCCAGCGTCCTGTCCTCCGACTGTGGCCAGTGCCAGGTGCCCCAGAGGGAATGAACAGAACAGGGAATCGTCAAGTGATCCATCCCCTGTCACCCATTCCCAGCTTCTGGCAAACAGAGGCTAGGAACGCCATCCCTGCCTGGCCTGGCTAATAGACAGTGATGGACCTACCCTCCATGAATTTATCGAGTTCTTTTTTGAGCCCTGTTATAGTCTTGGCCGTCACAACATCTTCTGACAAGGAGTTCCACAGGTTAACTGAGCGTTGTGTGAAAAAATACTTCCTTTTGTTTGTTTTACACCTGCTGCCTATTCATTTCATTGGGTGACTCCTAGTTCTTGTGTTATGAGAAGGTGTAAATAACACTTCTTTATTTACTTTCTCCACACCAGTCATGATTTTATAGACCTCTATCATATTCCCCCTTAGTCGTCTTTTTTCCAAGCTGAAAAGTCCCAGTCTTATTAATTTCTCCTCATACGGCAGATGCTCCACAGCCCTAATGATTTTTGTTGCCCTTTTCTGAACCTTTTCCAATTCCAATATATTTGTTTGAGATGGGGTGACCACATCTGTATGCAGTATTCAAGATGTGGGCATACCATGGATTTATATAGTGGCAACAGGATATTTTCTATCTTATTATCTAGCCCTTTCTTAATGATTCCCAACATTCTGTTTGCTTTTTTGACTGCTGCTGCACATTGAGTGGATGTTTTCAGAGAACTATCCACGACTCCAAGATCTCTTTCTTGAGTGGTAACGCTAATTTAAACCCCATCATTTTATACGTATAGTTGGGATTATGTTTTCCAGTGTGCAATACTTTGCATTTATCAACACTGAATTTCATCTGCCATTTTGTTGCCCAGTCACACAGTTCTGAGAGATCCTTTTGTAGCTCTTTGCAGTCTGTCTGGGACTGAACTATCTTGAGTAGTTTTGTATAATCTGTTTACTCCTTTTTCCAGATCATTTATGAATATGTTGAATAGGACTGGGCCCAGTACGGACCCCTGGGGAACACCACTATTTACATCTCTCCATTCTGAAAACTGACCATTTATTCCTACCCTTTGTTTCCTATCTTTTAACCAGTTACCAATCCATGAGATGACCTTCCCTCTTATCCCATGACTGCTTACTTTGCTTTATAGCCTTTGGTGAGGAATCTTGTTGAAGGCTTTCTGAAAATCTAAATACACTACATCCACTGGATTGGCCCTGTTCACATGCTTGTTGATCTCATCAAATAATTCTAGTAGATTGGTGAGGCATGATTTCCCTTTACAAAAACCAAGCTGACGCTTCCCCAACAAATTATGTTCATCTATGTATCTGACAATTTTGTTCTTTATAGTTTCAACCAGTTTGCCTGGTACTGAAGTTAGGTTTACCAGTCTGTAATTTCCCGGGTCACATCTGGAGCCCTTTTTAAAAATTGGCGTCACATTAGCTATCCTCCAGTCATTTGGTACAGAAGCTGATTTAAATGATAGGTTACAGACTATGGTTAGTAGTCCTGCAATTTCACTTTTGAGTTCCTTCAGAACTCTTGGGTGAATACCATCTGGTCCTGGTGACTTATTACTGTTTAGTTTATCAATTTGTTCCAAAACCTCCTCTAATGACACCTCAATCTGGGATAGTTCCTCAGATTTGTCACCTAAAAAGAATGGCTCAGGTTTGGGAATCTCCCTCACATCCTCAACTGTGAAGACCGATGCAAAGAATTCATTTAGTTTCTCCGCAATGGCCTTATCGTCCTTGAGTGCTCCTTTAGCATCTCAATCGCCCAGTAGCCCCACTGGTTGTTTAGCAGGCTTCCTGATTCTGATGTACTTAAAATTTTTTTTGTTATTACTTTTTGAGTCTTTGGCTAGCTGTTCTTCAAATTATTTTTTGGCCTTCCTAACTATATTTTGACACTTCATTTGCCTGAGTTTATGCTCCTTTCTATTTCCACACTAGCATTGAACTTCCACTTTTTAAAAGATGCCTTTTGCCTCTCACTGCTTCTTTTACTTTGTTGTTCAGCCATGGTGGCTCTTTTTTGGTTCTCTTACTATGTTTTTTAATTTGGGGTATACATTTAAGTTGAACCTTTATTATGGTGTCTTTACAAAAGTTTCCATGCAGCTTTCAGGGATTTTATTTTTGGCGCTGTACCTTTTAATTTCTGTTTAACTAACCTCTTCATTTTTGCGTAGTTCCCCTTTCTGAAATTAAATGCTACAGTGTTGGGCTGCTGTGGTGTTTTCCCCCCTCAGGGATGTTAAATTTAATTATATTATGGTCACTATTACCAAGCAGTCCAGCTATATTCACCTCTTGGACCAGATCCTGTGCTCCACTTAGGACGAAATCAAGAATTGCCTCTCCTCTTGTGGGTTCCAGGACTAGCTGCTCCAAGAAGCAATCATTTATCTCTGCATCCCATCCTGAGATGATATGTACCCAGTAAATATGGGGATAGTTGAAATCCCCCATTATTATTGAGCTTTTTATTTTAATATCCTCTCTAATCTCCCTGAGCATTTCACAGTCACTATCACCGTCCTGGTCATGTGGTCAGTAATATAACTGTACTGCTATATTCTTATTCGAGCATGGAATAACTATCCATAGAGATTCTATGGTACAGTTTGGTTCATTTAAAATTTTTACTTCATTTGATTCTATGCTTTCTTTCATATATAGTGCCACTCCCCCACCAGCAGGACCTGTTCTGTCCTTCCGATATATTTTGTACCCTGGTATTACTGCATCCCATTCATTAGCCTCATTCCACCAAGTTTCGGTGATGCCTATTATATTGATATCATCATTTAATATGAGGCACTCTAGTTCACCCATCTTATTATTTAGACTTCTAGCACTGGTATATAAGCACTTCAAAAGCTTGTCACTTTGTAGCTGTCTCCCATTGCATGATGTAATTGAATGAGACTTTTTTTCATTTGACTGTTTCTCATCAGATCCTACCTGTATTTTATCATCTTCCATCCTCTCCTCCTTACTAGTGACATAGACAATCTCCATTAATAGATCCTCCCCTAATCCCCTCCTCCGCACCTGTTGGCTTTCCCTCAGCCCTTAGTTTAAAAACTGCTCTATGACCTTTTTAATTTTAAGTGACAGCAATCTGGTTCCATTTTGGCTTAGGTGGAGCCCATCCTTCCTGTATAGGCTCCCTATAACAAGGTTGTTGCTATCATGGTTTGAGATATAGACTAGACTGGACCAGACTGTAGACATGTACATCTCTCCCCTCAGTCCCAAAAAGAAGGTACAGCAAATATGGAGCTCTTGAAGGACTGTATCTTTGAGGATTAGTTTTTCCCTTTCCATGTACTTCTACCTGGGAGTATCCAGCCCTACATACATAACAGCATGTGACATGTCAAGCAAGGAAAGTTAACTATATCAATTTTATGTAATACATCCTGAATTGTAATTTGCACTCTGCTACAGACTCTCTGCCTGACCTTGTTACAGTCATTTAACTGCTCTGTGTCTAATTTTCCTCATCTGTAAGTAAAACCAAGATACTATTACTTACTCTTTTACATCAGATGGGCTTTGTAAGGATTGATTAAAGTATATACATCACCATCACAATGTTAAGGGCTATGTTTAATTAATAATTTCATTTATTATCTATGTCATAATTTATATGATGGCAGGGGGTGACAAGACGAAAACTGTAAATTAATCCATAACTCAGTAGTGGTACAATGGCAGAGTACAGTGATGTACTTATATGTCAAACATTAGAAATACATATTGTTTTAAGCTCTTCACAAAGTGATTATGTTGTATTGTTATAAGCTGTAGTTGCTTCAGTGAATCTGATTTTTTGTGTCAGTCTCTTGTCATTATTTTGTAATTTATAAGCAAGTCTCAGAATAGGTATAAAGCATGCTTTAATGGAGTAGTTCAGTAGTATAAAACAATAGTACCTCTGTCTCCATATATTTTCCACTGTGTTCAGTCTCTTCCCTGAGGTGTTGGACTTCAGACATGTTTTATTAACATTCTACAGTTGTACCCTTCTGACTAACCAGCCATTAGCTGGCTCACTGATCCTTAACTGCAGATCACTCTCTCTTATATAGGCTGCATTTCCCTTAGGTTCCAAAATAATTAGTCTCACGGCTATGGATGTGATTTCCGTTTAAAGGAATGTAGAAGCAGCACCTCAGTCACTGCTGGTGAGTATCCTTATTCATGTTATGTGCCTTTTGTGGTTAGTATTTACAGAATACTATATTCTAATTCTACTTAACAATAAGACTAACACCAGAGAGGGTTACATTTGCCTTCCAGCACAATTTTCAGCACAGTGAGCAAGGAGTTACACATACAGAGCTCCCATAGCAACATGTTATTGTTAACTGAAGTTGTGTGCATAGCTCCATGTACTAAAAATTCGCTAAAGACCAACTCAGCCGTCAGATTGGACACCGGTGAAGTATCTGAGGGCAGAATACTCCTGTAACCACATAAGAGTATTCTATGGTAATGGAATAGCCCCAGCACTGCAATATTACTATTGTAAGTTGTAGTGTTTTGAACCATTACTAAAGAATAATGTGCGCCTTTTTTTGTAAGGAGCGAACCTAAAGTCTTCATTATTACAGAACATTTGAGTATCACTTCTCAAATAGTAGTGTATTGAAAGCCTATCAATCTTCAGGTCTTTAATGTCAAAATGAAATTTTGAATCCACTACAACATCCCCCATTGAATGTATTGCTACCAGAAAAAAAGCAGTACCTTTATTTCAGAATACGGGTGGAGAGGGGGGAATGTAATCAGATACTGATGTCTCCTTTCAGTCAGCATCTACATGAATTCATCTTAAATGTCAATATTAAAGGGAAAGAAGTGAGATCCATTAAAAAAATCCTGACATTGATGGAATAGCAAAATCAGTAGGTGTATTATTTACATAACCCACCTTCTTCTGGGATCAAAAGAAAAAACTGAAAGAGAGTAAAAATACCTGATAGCTGAAGAGTTTCATTTAATATAGTCACTTTAACAAAGATTCAAGTACGTCCAGTGGTCCTAAGTAAATTAATTAAATGTTTAGCTATTATCATCTTTTACATTTTATCCAGTGGTTTTCATCATACTGGACACATCAAAAGTAGTCATCTACCAACAGTCAGAGACTATCTAATTATTATACAATAAAAAGGATCAACTGTCCCAATAGAGGCTACTTATTGTGTCTCTTATTCCCTGGCCTACCAGGGTCCACAATTTTTGAAGAGAAAAAAGGCAACATATTTTAACAGAAGTAAATAGGCATCGTGTATGATTGAGGCACTAAAGAAGCATTACGGATATGGCCCAGATCCTCAAAGGTAGTAGGCCGCTACCATTGAAAATTAGGCTCCTCAATACCTTTGACGATCTGGGCCATATATGTAAAACAAGAAAACTGCAACCAGTTTAAGGATCTGATCCTGCAACATGTTGAGTCCCTCTTGAGAAGTGCTGAGTGTCTTCAACTCCTACTGAGTTCAGTAGAGGAGGGGGTGCTTTGTTTAAGAAAGCTACCCAGTGCTCACTGTCCCCTCTTACTGCCTTTAGAGGCACTCATCATCCTAAAAGGAGGAGAGAGGAGGCATGGAGAGCCCCATGGAGTGGTGCAACTCTGCCCCAGAGTTGTAATTGTAAATTACACAATCTGACCTAGTAGTATGCCTAACATTTAGGGCCTAATTTGATAGAAATAACTTGCTTTTTTCACATGTAATGTTTCATGCACAGTTAACTGTAGGTGCAAATTATAAGATTTAGATGTCTGCTTTACTTGCAGATGCAGCCACCTGTTTAGATGTGTCAATACTAGCATTTGCACCTTCAAAATGGTAGGCTGACTGATGCCCCTTTAAAAATCAGATTTTTCAATTGCAGTACATATTACTTTGCTAAGGATATGTGAACCTGTAAATCTTGATTAGATCGATAAATACAAAGCAGTTTTAGTTAGGAAATAATAAATTAGAAATTATTATCTCATTTTGGAGGATAAAAGCAATCTCCTCTTTGTGTCTCTCTTTCTTTCTGTGCATATGTATGTGCCAGGTCTGACATACTAACTTGTTACAAATGTGACTGTTTTTTCTTTTCCTTAATGTGAATCACATATAGTAAGAGTCTTTTTATCTCTCTGGGTGGGAAACACTGGGACAATTTGCATATTTACTTTTTTTTATTAAACTGCATCTTCCTTGATAACTCATTTTAAAATGCCCATTTAAAACATTGGCTTTGATCTGGTTTCCTGGTAATTAAATTGCTTGCCTTTAAACTTCCATCATTTAAAATAATCCTTATTAAGACAATTTTCCCAAACTTCAAATATTGGTTTTCAATTCTAGTGTGAAGGGAATGAATAATGGTTCTGGATATATTTACTTAAACACAGGCTGGTTATACCAAACTAGGAAGTTGATTTCTTTGCCTCTTGTATTAACTAAGGGCATGATCCAACAAATTCTTACCTTGTCAAAGGCCTTAGTCACACTGTAGTCCCATTTGTTTCACTGGAACAACTTACATTGATAAAATCTACTCAAATGAGTAAGGATTTCTAGGATTGGATCCTAAGACATGCTACTATTCTTCTAGGCAGAATGAAATAAGCAGTCCCATGCTGGTCTTTTAGAAAATGTTCATTGTGAAATAACTTCAGTTCTCAAATACAATATAAGTAAAGATTTATAATTATATCTGTGTAGATAAAATATAAATAATCACCACATATTCATCTAATACAATAACCTATACATCCTGTTGCCTGACTGAACTGCTTCTGATTTGAACTTCACCAGGTCTGTGAGGTTCTGATCAGATGTTCCAGCTGTGTGTATCTACACTCATAAGAGAATAAAATACATACATAGTAAGTAATTAAATAAAATCTATAAATCTTTGTTTTAATCTGATATAAATATAATTACATATTTCATTATATTTTAAAATATCAATCTCTTCCTTCTCTAATTACACATTTGAATATATGGTAATTATTTTGATTGTGAGGTGGTTAAAAATCTGTGCCATACAATATTAAAAAGAGATTAAAAGGCCTTTTGTTCATATGGAAATACCAAAAACAACATTTTGTTTAAGTGGGATTTTATATTTCTCTAGTCAAGTGATGACAGGGCTTTTGTAAAGAAAACCTTTCATCTTAAACATTCAGTACTCCATCACAACATAATTACCCTAATTTGTATTCCACTGTAGAAACAGGCTTTTTCAGTTTAAACAAATTAAGCAACAATCACTAAGCATACATGGCCAGCATTTTTTCAGCTAACCTGTTATCTACTCTAGCTACAGCTTTATCTTTATAAACTAGAAATCGTGTTTTGTTTTCCTGATTTTTCTGAGGATTATGTTAGTCAGATTGTCTAAAGAGGCATTGTGGCTCACTGGTTAGGGCAGTGGATTGGAAATCAAGAGGTTATGCCCCACTCTTTCCTTACTCTTATAATCTTGAGCAAGGCACTTTGGGCCAAATCCTTCCCTCATTTAGGCTCCAGTTCAGGAAAACACTTATGCACATTCTTGACTTTAAGTGCATGAGTAATCCCATCCCTCTTCAGCAAAGCACTCAAGCACAGGTTTAAGAGCATTGCTGAATCAAGGTTGTTCATTCCATTGACGTCAGCAGATGATGTATGACCTGAAGTGTGACAATTTATATCTCTTACAAATTGGGATAGTGATATTCTCTCTCTATGTAACTATGGATGTTTTTGCTGTCTATATAAACGTGTCAGGGCATGAACCAACCTCTAACTGTGATGACGGTCTGAAGAAACTTCCCCTATGGGCAGTTTATTTCAAAATGATCTACTACAGAGTTTCTTGTGCCTTCCTCTGAAGCATCTGGCACTAGCCACTGTCAGAGACAGGGTACTGAACTAGATGGGCCACAGGTATGACTATTCCTGTGAAATCAGTAGAGTCAAACTGGTTTAAAATAGGTATAACATCAAAATCAGACCCATTACATTCAGGCCCCAATTCAGCTACACACTTTAAAGTGTAAAGCACATGCTTAAGTGCTTTGCTGAATGGGGCCTCAAAGAAAAAGTAAGAGAGAGAAGTGAGGAGTCTTTGGGTATGTCTACTCTGCAATAAAAAATCGGTAACACTGAGTCTTAGAGCCCAGTCAATTGATTCAGACTTGCAGAGCTCGAGTTTCCAGGGGGGTGCATCTTGGAGCCCAGATTGCAGCCCCAGCCCAAACATTTACTCTGCAATTTTTAGTCCTGCACCCTGAGCCCCGCAAGCTCGAGTCAGCTGACCCAGCTCAGCCACAGCCATGCTGCAGGTCTTTTATTGCAGTGTAGGTGTCTAAGGGACAAGTTCAGACCTTGTGCAAGCAGTTGCAACTGCACATGTAGTTCACAGAGTTCTCACTTACATGAGGTCTGAATATGGTCCTAGATCTTTTATATAACAGAAAAAAGAGTGGTACTGATTTAGAGACATCAGCACTGAACTATACAGAATGATGATTCATAGCATGATGTGGAGGGAGGGGGAAGTGGGAAAAGAAGGAATTTAATATGAATAGCTCAAGGAGAAGCAAATTTAATGAGAAAGAGCTTAGTATTTGTCAAGGTTCCTTCCCCACTCAGAACTCTAGCGTACAGATGTGGGGACCAGCATGAAAGACCCCCTAAGCTTATTCTTATCGGCTTAGGTTAAAAACTTCCCCAAGGTACAAACTTTGCCTTGTCCTTGAACCGTACACTGCCACCACCAAGTGTCTTACACAAAGACCAGGGAAAGAGCCCACTTGGAGACATCTTCCCCCAAAATATCCCCCCAAGCCCTACACCCCCTTTCCTGGGGAAGGCTTGATAAGAATCCTCCACAATTTGTACAGGTGAACACAGACCCAAACCCTTGGATCTTAAGAACAATGAAAAATCAATCAGGTTCTTAAAAGAAGAATTTTAATTAAAGAAAAGATAAAAGAATCACCTCTGTAAAATCAGGATGGTAAATTACAGGGTAATCAGATTCAAAACATAGAGAATCCCTCTAGGCAAAACCTTAAGTTACAAAAAGACACAAAAACAGGAATATACATTCCATCCAGCACAGCTTATTTTACCAGCCATTAAACAAAAGGGAATCTAATGCATTTTTAGCTAGATTACTTACTAACTAACAGTTGTAAGGCTGCATTCCTGATCTGTTCCCGGCAAAAGCATCACACAGACAGATGAACACTTTGTTTCCCCCCTCCAGCTTTGAAAGTATCTTGTCTCCTCATTGGTCATTTTGGTCAGGTGCCAGCGAGGTTATCTTAGCTTCTTAACCCTTTACAGGTGAAAGAGTTTTGCCTCTGGCCAGGAGGGATTTTATAGCACTGTATACAGAAAGGTGGTTACCCTTCCCTTTATATTTATGACAGTATTATATTTCAGTGATGTGAGATTCCAATGATAGGTGACTATAGCATTTAGAGCCAAATTCAGAACTGATACAAATGGATGGTGTAAGTTATTCATTTAGGGCCAGATTCATCACTGTGTTCCAGCTGCTTTGCACCTTTGATGTAATGCAAAATACCCATAAAGCTGGTTTATCCAGCAAATAAACTGAATTTACAACTACTTAGCATTGCTTAAGCAGTGTGGAACACCAAAGGGCAATGATAAATCTAGTCTCCAAGGGACATTGGTTGAAAGTGAGTGTAAGCAGGCTTAAATGGTGAAATAGCATAACTTGTGTGGGTGTGCAAAAAACACTCAAACAAAACAATATAATTTATACTGATTTGCTATATTTATTGAGACAAAATTCAGCCTTAGCATAAAAGGTACAACTGAATTTGGCCCTGATACTGTTAGTTTGCATTATTTTTCACCTCCCTCTTGGTTCTTAATCTTTGTGAGACAAACATGGCATGGCATATAAGTTACATTAATTTTGCATATGCATTGAATCCAGGTTAGTGCAAGTTACACTACGGTGTCACTTTACACGTTTTTGACCAATATACATTTAACGTGTAAGATATATGTCACTCTGAATTTGGTTCAGAAAATTCCAGGAATTGCCCCTGCTTACTAGGCTGCATTTAGATGAATTTGGTCCTACATATCTTTGATGCTGTTCCAGATCTCTCGTAAATAACTTAATAGATAGATGTATTGGCTGACTGGAAGATTGAATCTGTCTCTCATAGACCATTGAATAGAATGCTAATAGAAGGGAACATGGATTACAGAGTATGTAACACATACTTAAAGTTTCTTCTAGCTTTGAGTCATTTAGGCACAGACTTTTCTGTTAAGGTTTTTACATCCTATAAATCTCATATTCTATTTTCTTTGTTAGATAAGGTACAGACATGAAGATTACAATTACACTATGAATTTTCCTTTCCTGAGTTGTAACTTAAAATTAAATCATTCTACAGCAGTTTAAATTTTTCTGGATACATTCAGGGTTATGTTCGAAGACAAAAGCTCACCAATTCTCTGATTAGGAAGAAGCAAGTCGATTTATAATATCTAAAATTTAGGAGTTTTTTTGCAACCCATGGGCATATTGAGAAAATGATATGGGTCCCAGTCTGGCAGACACTTTTGAACATGCAGAACTTTATGAATGTGAATAGCCCCAATAACTGATTCTGTTCTCATGAGTAGAGTTACACATGTTCTAAAGTGTTTGCAGGATTAGGGCCTAGATTTTACAATTTTAAAAAACTATTTATTTAGGAAGTTTTAACAGGTTTATAAATCCATCACATGTAAATATCAAAAACAAAACAATAATCATTACTACAATAAGCTTTGGTTTAAAGAGACATTCTACAGTAATATAGTAATCAGATCTCTTTATTTTACAAGGTGTTACCATATTAGAGTGAGCATCATTACAACATCTGGGACATATTGTTTCCAGTGATTTTATGAACTTGAGTGAAATCTGCTATTACACATATTTAATAGACCAGGCATGTCTATGAAATGTTATTTTTTAGGTTTTATAAACAAATTTGATATCCTTGACTTTGAATGGTACTTTTTAAAATTCATGCCTTTAACAAGTGGGAAGTTTTTACAAGAGTTGACCCCCTATAGTTCTTGTAAATTTGGCAACAATAACTGTATAATTTTAATCAATTATGTATTTTTTCTTTTTTATTTATGTACAATTAGTCTTTTTTAGAAAGACTATGCATGTAGCTTATGATATAAAATTTTATAAATAAAAAAATACAAAAAAAATATAGGCAGAAAGCCGAAGTTAAATCACTCTAAAAAGCAGAAAGGCTTGAAATACAGATAGAACTGACTGGGATTCTTCTACACTTTCTCTCTTGTCCCTTCCATAAGTAAAGTGTTCCTGCCCTTGCTGCAGAAGAAAAAGGACTTGCACTAGTCAGTTTCCTACTGCATCAAGTTCTTTATACACCCAGCTGACTGCAAAGTTTCTCTTTGCAGCCATGCCTCTGTGTAATCCTAGTCAGTTTCCCTTTGCAACTGTGGGGTGCCTCCTTTGATGTGGCACTGTAGGAGGTTGCCTATGCTTAAAGGAGGGCCTGCAAACAGAACCCCTTCTGTGGAGCAAAAGAAAACACCAGTGTGATGTCACGTGACTCTTTTTTTAATATATACTGAGGAGGAACTCACATCCATGTCTCAGAATTTTGTTATATAGTTTAATGACATTATACAGTGGTTTAGATTAGATAGAAATAGATATCTCATTTAAACCCTGAAGTGAGGGACATTTACTCTAGACCTCTCTTCTGCGGCTGGTCTAATTCAGTGACTTTCGGACTTTCCAGGGAAAGTGGGCGGAAGAAATTGGAGTGGTTGTTTGCAGGGTATTTTTAGTGGAATCTTTATTGTTAAATGGATTTATCTGTGACACTGATGGATTAAATATATTATGACATGCTTTTAGACAATAAAGGTTTTTTGCGATTAGATTATTTACATCTGTATGGCTTGAGTAAGCATTTTTAATAATATAAATATGAAACATGAAATAGCAACAATGAAATGTCAGTTTTATTCTAACAGCTCTATTTATATGAGGAAGAGGCACATAACTCATCTTTGTCTTTTAGTAAGCAGCAGGGATAAAACTAGTATTCTACTGTCCACCATTCTGCGTCTTCTCTGTCTGTGCAATTTCAGTAAATTTATTGCCATGAGAAGTTAGAAAAGAGATGACAAAATTAATAAATCTAGGCCAAAGTTTTTAACATCCTGGGTAGGTACAAACAGGTGTTTGAGCATCCATTTAGAGGCACAAACTGGAGTTAAAAGTCCTGGAGGGAATTTACAAAGGTTGTGTCTGGTTGAACCCAAATATATCTGAGCACTCCAAAGGCCTGGGACAAGGGCATGGTCTGGACTGAGTGTCCAAAAAGAAGTTCCAGAAGGGCTCAGATGCACTCAGCAGCTGCTGTTGGTGCTCATATCTTAATTGTCAGAGGAAGCACAGGTTAGATATTCAAGCAGCACCCCCTCATTGGTTATTCTCGAGTCTCTGCACTCTGAAAAAAGATAGCATGAAGGCAGGATTTGATTCTATGTACATTTGAGAGAAACAGAGAATTTACTATAAATTTATAGGATTAGTACATAGGAATTAGTATTATGTACCAGATCAATCCATCGGTCCATCTAGCCTAGTAGCCTGTGTCCAACCGTGGCAGATGTCAGAGAAAAGTGAAAGTATGCAATGATCTGACTATAAAGGAAGTTTTTTCCTTAACCCTCTCAAAGAGAGGTTGGTTTGTGTCTAGAAGCATGAGGGTTTAATCTGTTCTAAGCTTTTTAGACCCATTAAATATAACTATGTATCTATCTATATTTTCTGAATAAATGTCCATTTTTGTGCTGTTCTAGGCTAAACATTATCTTGTGGCAATAAGTTCCACTGATTAATTTCATAATGCACACAAAAGTATTTTCTTTTCTCTGTTTTAAATTAGTTGCCTTTCACATTTACTGAATATGCCCTTTTTTTTTATTAGGGGAAAGAGTAAATACATGCAGCCCAGTTATCCTCTCTACTCTTTACCATTACTGCACTTATTTTTATACCACTAATTAATGAATCAGTATTACTTCCATTCTATTTTGGAAATTCCCATTCTGTCTGAGTGCACAAATGTGGGGACCCAGGCCTTTTACAGAGCCCCCCACCTGAGGCCCTTTGGAAATGTTTCCCATAGTGATTCCAGTGATAATGGAATCATAGAACCATAGGGTTAGAAGGGACTGCAAGGGTCATCTAGTCTAACCCCCTCCCAAGATGCAGGATTTGTTGTGTCTTAGCCAGTGATACTAAGACTCAGGTTCACAAGTGTCCCCTGAGGCTCTTTGCAGCACATATTAAAACACCGTGTGATCTAATTATTAACCAACCGGGATGATTTTACCTTGTTATTAACTAATTGTAGTTGATAAAATAATACTCATTTTGCTCTCAGAATAATATATATCAGCATAACAAGCAAATATTTCCCATCATACTGTTTAAATAAGAATATATAATACTATTGTAAATGAAACAATGAATTTACACTACTGTGGCTCTTTTGGGTGATATTGATCGCTAATTTGGCTCTTGAATCACTTAGGTGTGAGTTGTTTCAGAGTAGCAGCCATGTTAGTCTGTATTCGCAAAAAGAAGAGGAGGACTTGTGGCACCTTAGAGACTAACCAATTTATTTGAGCATAAGCTTTCGTGAGCTAGAGCTCACTTCATCGGATGCATGAGTATCACTGGTCTAAACCACCCAAAACTGGTGGCTATCCAATCCAGCCTCTTTTTGAAAACTTCTAGTGAAGGTGCTTACAAGGCCTCCCTAGGCAGTCTGTTCCATTGTTCTACTGTTCTTACAGTTAGGAAGTTTTTTCCTGAGATTTAATCTAAAGGTGCTGTGCTGCAGTTTGTGGCAGAAGAGAACAACTTTTTTCCATCTTTTTATGGCAGCCTTTGAAGTATTTGAAGACCACTATCATATACCCCCTTAATCTCCTCTTTTACAAACTAAACATGCCCAGTTCCTTCAGCCTTTGCTCACAGGGCTTGCATTCCATCCCTTTGATCATCTTTGTCGCTGGCCTCTGGATCCTTTCCAGTTTCTCTACAGCCTTTCTATCCGTTGGTGACCAAAACTGGACACAGTTCTGCGGGCTGAGGCCTAACCAGTGCTGAGTAGGGTGGTACTATCACCTCCCAGAGGGGGGTGGATGAAGGGTTTTATACTATTAATTTACTTAGGCTAGAAAACTCTCTAACTAGCAGCCAGACTAGTGACACTCAAGCAGCGCTGGATGTACAAAATGTACCTTACTGGCTGCGGTGGACACCGTGTGGATTGGGAGGGGGCACAGCACCCAGGGCTAATACGCGTGACCAGTCCCGAGGTGCCGCGGGGGAAGAGAAGCCAGCAGCTCCTAGGCAGCGTTCACAGTGGGTCGGAGGGGCAGGATGCTTTCCCGGGCTCGCATTGCCCGACGCCCTCACAGCCGGGCGGTCCCAGGCAGTGCACTCGCCAACACCACTCCCAAGCCCGCCCGGGCTGGCTCGGGGCTCCCCGCGCTGGGGACGCGGCTGCAAGAGCCGCCGGCGGAGCCTGGCCTCGGTGCCCAGGCGACGGACCGCGAGCCCCGGGGAAGAAAGCGCAGCCCCGCCCCGGCGCGCGGCCAAGTCACGCTCGCGGCGCCTGTGGCCGGAGCGCCGGGTCCAGCGGGGTGGCAGTGACCTGTGGGCGGGGCAGCTCTGGGCTGCCGGGAGCGCGCAGCCGCCCCGCGCTCTCGGGGAATCCCCGCGTACCCGGCTCCTCCGAGGCACGAGGATGACGGGCGCGAGGCGGGGGAGGAGCGGCGCGCGCTCTCCCTGACTCTTTCCCACAGCCTGAGTGCCGGCCTGGCGCGGGGGCGGAGCGAGGGAAGACGGCGCTCCTGATTGGCTGAGCGCGGACCGCTGACCCCCCCCACCCCCCCGCAGTCGCCGAGGTGAAAGGGCAACCAGGGCTCCGGCTAGCGGCGGCGATGGCGGCGTCCTTGCGCCAAATGGTGGTGGGCGCCTGGCGGCGGCCGGACCGACACCTGCTCGCGCTGCAGGTGAGCGGGGAGCCGGGTCCCAGCGCCCTTCCGGCGCCTCTCGGAGCCGTCCGCGCGGGATGTGCTGGGGCGGTGAGCCGAGCTCTGCGCCCCAGCGGGCGGCGGCGGCGGCGGCGGGAGCCCGGGGGAGCAGCGCTGAGCGAGCCCGTCGCCGCCCTTGCCTGGGGCCGGTGAGAGACCAGCGTAGAGAACTTGGTACCTGTCCAATGGAGCGTGAAGCGCCGCAGAAGCCTATGAGCTTCCAAGGGCAGGCACCTTCCAACGACGGTGAACGTTTATTTATAAGAAAAAAAAATCAAGTTAATAGTTTACATTTAATGAGAACTTTCATTGAAGTGCATAGTGTGGATTCTTACAAAGATCTCCTACTTTAAGATACAGATTCATGATATTAGGCATATAACTAGTGAGGCATATAAGGAGAAACTAGACTGTCACTGACATTTTAAAAATAGGATCCTAAGCAAAAGAGGAGGACTTTGGAGACTTTAGTTTCTTGCTCTAGATGTTGACATATAGTATAACTGATAGTATTAGGTCAATAAGGATAATGGAGGGTAACCTGTACTTGAAGGTGAAATGCATTATGGATTGGCAGTAGCTTGCCATAATTAAGATTGATGATTATAAGCTACAAAGTCCATTTACAAATCCAGTTTTCAAACACTACTTCCAAAAATCTGTGTCTTTTTTTTTTTTTCTTCCCCTGCCCTCAATCTTGGTGTATTTTATTCCCCCTCCCCCATCTGTATTTCCAAAGTGGCTTGATCTTAGAGATTCCAAATTTTCATTGTATAACTCCACAGCAATGATTCTCCACCACCCCCTTTTAGAAATTATTTTGCAGTTATTGTATTCTTCCTGATAATTTCGGGGATAGTATATTGGCATAGCTACATAAAAATCAGTTTAGATGCTACTCAGTTAATAACTGGAACAAGACTCTTTGCTCAGAAGATTATACAAACATTAACATCTTTGCAGTACCCCAGTTAGATATGAAAATGGCAGACAGCTTACGCTAAACTTTTAAAGAAGCATAACTTTTGTCCCTCTTATGTAGATACAAAT
The DNA here is from genome assembly GCF_965140285.1 of Lepidochelys kempii. Classification (NCBI taxonomy): domain Eukaryota; kingdom Metazoa; phylum Chordata; order Testudines; family Cheloniidae; genus Lepidochelys; species Lepidochelys kempii. The sequence continues at coordinate 101,000,312 of NC_136380.1, forward strand.
TAAAACGTTGTTAGAATTCTCTGGCTTCATCTTTGAACTTAATTATCTGCATGTCTTGTGGGAAGGTGAGTTGGTCTAAAATCTTGTGTTGCACTTTGGATAAATACTTAAGCCATTGGCCCAGAGAGAGAGAGTGACTCTGTAGCCTGATGGTTAGGGCACCCACTGGGTGCGACTATGGTCCAACTCCCCTGGTCCAGTAACATTTTTTTTTTAAAATCCTCAGTGGAACAGCTTTAACAGGAGAGATTGAGGAAGCCCCACATCAGAATGTCCCATAGATCAGTGCTTAGTGCACTCTGAGAGATGGGAGACCAAATCCTCTTCTTCCCTCCCCCTTCTCCCTTGGCAGATGGGGAGAATTTAACTTGCATCTTCCATATCCCAGGTGAGTGCTCTAACCACTGGGCTAAGTTATAACATGGGCACTGCCGCCTCCTCCTCCAGCTGGGTTTTTGAATGGGACCTGATCTGGTAGGTGGCCTCTGGGCCCTATATGTGTGATAGGCATGCTACATCTATTTTTCCCCAGTTTGTGGATTGATCTGGGGTTTGGGGGGAGATTGCAGTGCACATGCCCAGAGGGAGCTCTTGAGGCGCCACTGAGTTTAGGTGCCTACAGCCAAGCAGGAGTTTTGTGGATTGCAGTGGTGCCTAAGGCCATATTTGTGCTAGAAACCTTGGTTGATACAAGTTATGCAGTAGAGCTTCTGCAGTTAGTATATTGCTCGTGCATTCTTGGTTCATTGAATTGGTGCTGTGAGACTCACCAGGAGTGCCTGTGTTGATGCACCATGGGTAGGTATTCCAGTGTGCAACTTGCCATTGTCTGGCACATAGTCTCTTGAGAAATTTTGGCATGCATGGTGGGACAGAAGCGAGTTGTGTGGGAGTGATTGGGAGCAAGGAGTCAAGTTCCTATTATGCAACTTCATCTATTTCATAATTTTCATGCCTCTTTAAAAAAAATCCTGTGAAACTGCACAGCATTTCTTGCTGTCAGTCCTCTCTAAAAGAACTATGGAGCTCACACAGCTCTGCTCTGTTGTCATGAGTATTGCAAACACAGGACAGACAATCCTCCAGTATTTGTAGAGCCATAGAAAGTAATGTCCTTTGCTGCTAAGGTTTTGTTTCATAGAGGATAGATTGCTGAGGGACACAGTGAAAACCAATTCAAGGTTGTTGATGGCATTGTAGATCAGCTGCAGGTGGAGAAGAGCTGCTTCTGAGCCTGAGAAACAAGCATTAACTGGTGGGATTGCATTGTAAAGCAGGCTTGGGATGATGAGCATTGGCTGCAGAACTTTCAGACACAAAATGCCATGTCCCTGTGCTTGGGACTGTGCCAAGCTTGCTGCTGCCCTCCAGCTCCAGGACACCAGACTGAGAGCTGCACTGGCAGTGGAGAAGTGAGTGGCAATCTCTCTGTGGAAGTTAGAAATCCAGGGTTGCAATCAATCAGTGGGAAATCATTTTGGATTTGGAAAATCCACAGTGGGGACCCTTGTCATGCAAGTGTGTAGGGAGGGCTATTAATCGTTTCCTGCGCCTGCTATACAAGAGTGTCTGTTTTGGTAGTGTGCAGGAGATGGTGGATGGATTTGCTGAAGTGGGATTCCTGAACTGAGATGGGGTGATAGAAGGTGCACCCATCCCTATTTTAGCACCAGCCTACCTTGCACAGAGTGCATCAACAGAAAGGGCTACTCTTCTATGGATATGCAAGTGCTGATGGATCACTGGGGATGCTTTGCCAGTGATCAGTGCTGGTTGGTCAGGGAAGGTGCATGATGCTCTCATCTTTAAGAATGCAGGACTGTTCAGAAAGCTGCAAACAGGGATGTTCTTTCCTGGCCAGCGGATTTGGCATTTCAGTATTGTCAGTGCTACAGTGATCATGGGGGATCTGGCTTACCCCTTGCTTCCCTGGTTCATGATGCTGCACACTGGCCACCTCAGTAGCATCAAGGAAAAGATTCAACTGCTAGCTCAACAGGTGCAGAATAACCACTGAATGTGGTTTTGGTAGATTGAACTCTCCCTGTACAGTAACATTTTGGCTCTTAAAATAATAAATCATAAAATAAAATTTTGGCTCTTATTCCCAGGGGTATGAGTGTAGGGCAGTGGCCTGGAGCACTGGCACTGTTTTTTCCACAGGTGGTGGTGGTGGTGGTTTTAGCTGATATCTTGCTCTTAAGGGTAACAAAGATGTAGAAAACACAGCTGCTGCTGGCATCCTGAAGCCACCTGGCCCTATATGCTGCTGGCTTGTTTACTTCAAAGGTGGCATCCCAAGTCATTGTGGACTGGCACATTACTTTTGAGGAAGAAATAAGGTTACCATCCCTAGAAACCTTTGGCAGAGGATTGCAGTGTAGCGCTCTGAAAGTTTTATCAAGATCTCTCAAGGGATGTCCTTGTGTACATAAGCAAATGTTATGTGAGAAAGCAAATACCAACTCTGCCTCTGTTGTACTGCTACCTGTTCTAGTATGAGTATGTTAATGAAGTCAGTACTCGTGCCCTGCTATGTAGGGGTTTGGCGTCATCTGTACACTTAAACACTGTAACATGCAGGGTGGATTTGATTTAAATCACTAGTCAGGAAGACTTGGTTTAATCATGGATTTTTATATAAAAGTGCATACTTATTGGTTGGTATAACCTTAATACATATTCTTCACAACTCAGAGGTACATTCCTTTTTTAAAAGGTACACACTGTACATTTTTAAAGTGATTTATTTTGAAAACTTTTCAGATTAGTTTTACAGCTATATTAGAAAATGAATGATCGGTTATATTCATTTACCAAAGGTAATTGAAGCAGATATTTATGAAGTCATTGGGAGGTGAACTATCTCCAGTTCAACAGGTTAATCATTAATATTTGGAGGATTTTGTTGCCATTAACAAAACAAAGGTATGAATTTTAGGGTTCAGTTAAATGTTCAAGTTTTTTAAAATAGATTTGTTTTTGTTAAAATTGTTAACTAAAATAGTTAAATGAAATATTAAAAAAAAATTTAAATCAACTAGGTCAGACAGGTCAATATGATAAATTTAAAATATTGGCTTCTGCAGTTAACTCGGTTGACTTCACCTTAATTTTCCTGTTTGTTCATAATCTGGAAAAGAAAAACAAGCTTTCCTGCTTTTTCAGGTCCCAAACGATTTCTCAATTTGGAATGAATTAGTCCAAAGGAAGAAAATATTCTTTCTACACTGGCAGAAGAAGCTACTGCTGTTAAAAGTGAGATTATCACTTCAACAGTCTCTGAATCCAAGTGCTTAAGTGACTTCCACCAGTTCACTTATGTGACTTTCTTTAAAACAGCAGCAGCAGACATATTTCTTGAATGGTTCACCCTTAGCTCTAAAGTTTCTTATAGTTGGCATTATGGAGGGATGATTGCTGGATGTCCATGTCATAGCCAATTCCTCTTCTTCAGCAGTTAAGGTTTCATCCTGGTACCAAGTATTGAGAGTATTTGCAAGAAAATGAGCTAGAGATAGTGCTTGTCCCAGTTGTGGGTTTTTTTTTTTTTTTTATGCTTGTAATTTAACTCTGTAAGATTGGGTCCCTAATCCATGAACTCATTTACAAAACTTTTCTTAAACATTACATGAATATATTGTCTCATGCTATAGAATTAGAATTTATAATCACTATTCCACGATGTGAGAGGTTTTTTCCTCAAAGCATTTTATTAAAAAATCTGATTTAAATAAAAAATATCCAATTTTTTTTTTTAAAACTGATTTTTATCCACCCTGGTAACAAGAAATGGATTCACAAACTTTTCCTGCGGTTTCTTCCCCTGCATTGGGCTTGGCTGCCGGAACTGACCAAACTGTGGTGGAGTCTGGAATGGATCCTGGCTCCTGGTGTAGCTGGACCTCCCTGATTGTATGTCCCCTGTCTCCCATCTTCCTTCTCCTTGCTGTACACAGAAGGAGTCTTCATCCTAGGCTCTTCAGAGGAACCCATGGTGCTCTGCAGTGTGTTGGTGGGGTTTCCGCCAAGCGTGCCATGCACATTGTATTAAAAGCAACAGATCTGGGGCTCAGCACCAGATCGACTGTTGGGCCTGACTGGCCTTCTGGTATGCCTGCTGCAGTTCCTTTGCTTTCACGCAGCACTGCTGCTGATCCCTGTTGTACCCCTTTGCCTGCATCCTCTGTGCAATCTGTCTGTCAATGTCCATATTTCCAGAACTGCTCTGTAGCTGTGCTTGCACAGACTATTCTTCCCACAGGCCCAAGAAATCCAGTGCCTCCTGTCTACTCCAGGCATGTGCACGTCTGGAACATGTAGCCAGCATGGTCTATTGGTCAGTTGTGTGCTCATCAAACTGGGGAATCAGGAAAAGGCATTTTAAAAATGTGGGCTTCGTAAAAGGTGGGTGTGGCTCCGGTCTCTGTGACTCCTGGGCAGTTGTGGCCAGTGCCCAGCATTATGGGACAGCTGCTGGAGAACTAGTAGGATCAACCTAGGTCACGGTGTCTGTACTTGCATTGCGTCAATCGTGATAGGCCGACCTCCCTGAACAACGTTGAGCAATGGTAGGAGTCCTGCGGAAATGTTGAGCGTAGACACAGGCATAATGAGGCTGATGCAAGGTGACTCACATAGACCTAACTTTGTAGTGTAGTGTAGACCAAGCCTCTATCTTTGTGGCTCTGGGCCAAGGCCCTGTTAAATGCATTGTAAAATGTCATCTTGTTGAAGTGTTTCCAACTTGTTTTATAGATACCTCGGATAGCACAGAGTTGTCAAACTCTGGTCCTATCAATACAGGCTCAACCAACTACCTTTTTTTTTTGTTTTGTTTTTAAAAAACAAACAAACAAAAAAAAACAAAAAAAATCATGGTTTCATTTCCAGTTGAAGCAAATTTGACTTAAACCTTTGAGTGGGTTGTTAAAAACACAACTAACTGCAACACACTGAGTTAGATTACAACTCTGTGTACTTAGGCACTTAGTCTGGCAAACTATACAGAATTTGAGTTTTATTCTCTAAGTATTTTCAATACAGGAAAAAGAGGAAGATTGTTGTGATTTAGTTAATGTAGAAACTTTGTATATGGATTAGGTTTCAGAGTAACAGCCGTGTTAGTCTGTATTCGCAAAAAGAAAAGGAGGACTTGTGGCACCTTAGAGACTAACCAATTTATTAGAGCATAAGCTTTCGTGAGCTACAGCTCACTTCCTCAGATGCATATCATGGAAACTGCAGCAGGCTTTATATATACACAGAGAATATGAAACAATACCTACTCCCACCCCACTGTCCTGCTGGTAATAGCTTATCTAAAGTGATCATCAGGTGGGCCATTTCCAGCACAAATCCAGGTTTTCTCACCCTCCACCCCCACCACACAAATTCACTCTCCTGCTGGTGATAGCCCATCCAAAGTGACAACTCTTTACACAGTGTGCATGACAATCAAGTTGGGCTATTTCCTGCACAAATCCAGGTTTTCTCACATCCCCCCCACCCCCATACACACACAAACTCACTCTCCTGCTGGTAATAGCTCATCCAAACTGACCACTCTTCAAGTTTAAATCCAAGTTAAACCAGAACATCTGGGGGGGGGTAGGAAAAAACAAGAGGAAACAGGCTACCTTGCATAATGACTTAGCCACTCCCAGTCTCTATTTAAGCCTAAATTAATAGTATCCAATTTGCAAATGAATTCCAATTCAGCAGTTTCTCGCTGGAGTCTGGATTTGAAGTTTTTTTGTTTTAAGATAGCGACCTTCATGTCTGTGATTGCGTGACCAGAGAGATTGAAGTGTTCTCCGACTGGTTTATGAATGTTATAATTCTTGACATCTGATTTGTGTCCATTTATTCTTTTACGTAGAGACTGTCCAGTTTGACCAATGTATATGGCAGAGGGGCATTGCTGGCACATGATGGCATATATCACATTGGTGGATGTGCAGGTGAACGAGCCTCTGATAGTGTGGCTGATGTTATTAGGCCCTGTGATGATGTCCCCTGAATAGATATGTGGGCACAATTGGCAACGGGCTTTGTTGCAAGGATAAGTTCCTGGGTTAGTGGTTCTGTTGTGTGGTATGTGGTTGTTGGTGAGTATTTGCTTCAGGTTGGGGGGCTGTCTGTAGGCAAGGACTGGCCTGTCTCCCAAGATTTGTGAGAGTGTTGGGTCATCCTTTAGGATAGGTTGTAGATCCTTAATAATGCGTTGGAGGGGTTTTAGTTGGGGGCTGAAGGTGACGGCTAGCGGTGTTCTGTTATTTTCTTTGTTAGGCCTGTCCTGTAGTAGGTAACTTCTGGGAACTCTTCTGGCTCTATCAATCTGTTTCTTTACTTCTGCAGGTGGGTATTGTAGTTGTAAGAAAGCTTGACAGAGATCTTGTAGGTGTTTGTCTCTGTCTGAGGGGAGAAAACCTGAGGGGAGAAAACCTGGATTTGTGCTGGAAATGGCCCACCTGATGATCACTTTAGATAAGCTATTACCAGCAGGACAGTGGGGTGGGAGTAGGTATTGTTTCATATTCTCTGTGTATATATAAAGCCTGCTGCAGTTTCCACGATATGCATCTGAGGAAGTGAGCTGTAGCTCACGAAAGCTTATGCTCTAATAAATTGGTTAGTCTCTAAGGTGCCACAAGTACTCCTTTTCTTTATATGGATTAGGTTATTTTCGTAAAACTAAGATGAAGTTCCTGTCAATTTATATTTAAAACAGTTGAATAAGGTTTCTCTAACTGCATGACAGGTTTCCTCTTCTGATGTTAAAAGGTGTTTTTAATAAATCCCAAGGCCTTAAATCCATCTTAATTACCACTGTCTGTAACTTTTCTATTTCTTCCCTTCTGACTTGCTGCTTTAGCACAAAAATCTTCTGGCTTCTCCTGTGCCTTCAGAGTTAAATGGCTTTGTATTGCGGTCTTTAGAAGACAGTTCGGTAGCCTCTTTCTAAATTAGCTGTACACACTTGGTTCAGCCACTATGAGCCCTCAAGCTTTTTTTCCAGTGAATTATATTAACTTGCAAAGATTTTGTTGAATGTGTGATTGAGCTCTTGTGGGTTTCCCTACCCTTCTGTAGTAGTGTATGAAAAGGAGGTGGTGTCTTTCTGTTGGGAGGTGGTGGTGGTGGTGATGGAAGGAGGGGGTGGGTGTGTGTGTGTGTGTGTGTGTGTGTGTGTGTATATATATATATATATATATATATATATATATATATATATATATATATATATATGTATGTCCCCTTCTCCCTCCCCTGCCCCCCCCTCAGTCCATCCAAAATGTGGTGTCCATTTTTTTATTTCACATGCAGAAGTAGGAATATATAGCCCACTCCTGCACCCATTTAGTATCCTTACTCATGTTCTCTGGTTTGTCCTTTCCAGAATAGAATACAAAATTTTACCTTCTACCCTTCACAGTCTTCCATGTAGCTGTCCCTCTCTTTGCACAACCCCACTTAGTTTGGCCTCCAAACATACTCCTCCCCCCGCCCCCCCCGCTTCATTTTTCCTCCTTTTCTTTAGCCCAGTATGTCTGTGTCACTCACTCACTCATCCCCTCTTCAGATAGCAGTTCCTTGTGGTACGTATAGAGCTTGGTTATATGGAAACAAACAACATAAGGGTGGGAAGTTGGAAAAACTCAACTTGATAGTGCAATTATTTAATTATTTATGACCCTCCCCCTGCCTCCCCCCTTTTCTATTTGAATCCTGTGTAATCTTCCTGGGTCTAGGGGTCTATATTTCCTTTGTGTCCTAATCTTTCTCTGTATTCCATACAGCTTTAGACTGTCCCAGTCACTTTTGCAGTTTGGTTTTGTCCTTCTGTGTATATTTGCTGCTACTTTAATTTTAGTGTTGTCTGAACCTGATCATTCTTGTGCTCCAACTGGAGGAGGAAAAAAAAATCCCTGGGTGGGGTGGGAGAAGTTATGAAGCAGCCATGCAGGTTTTAGAGAAATGACTGGGAGGGGGTGGTGCATGTGTGCCTTTAAAAATAAATAAATAAAAAATAACTCTTTGCCCCTTGGTAGTCTTGGACTGCGCTACAATTAGTAAAGCTTAAGCCATTGGAACAGGAATAGCTCTGCACACTTCCGGGCACAGCTTTGTGGGCCACAGCCTGAGAACCACTGCATCACCCTATCCCCATCTCTTCTCAAACACTATAGATTTTATTTATTTATTTATTTATTTATTTTGGTTGGGTCCACATCTCTCTAATGGGTAGCCGCCCTTTTCCCATTCAGCCCCTATTCTTTAGGAAATGCCTCTGATTCTTCACCGTACTGGTTCACTTCAGATTCTAGGTCAAGAGCTACCTCTTCTCTCTGGCTTAAATCCTGCTCCACTGATTTCATTGAAGCCAGAGAAGCCAGGATTTCTCCCTCTTTCTCTGGCCATATGTATCTCCAAAGTAATTAGATTCTACTCTGACTCCCTAGCTTCCACATGCTCTATCATGTCCCCTTAAGCTTGACCTTTATACTTCGCCTGTGCCCTATAGTGACAACTCAGGAGCGCTGGAACAATTTGTATAGTGGGGGTGCGGAGCCATTTAACCAAACTGTAAACCCTGTATATAATAGAAACCACTTCAAGCCAAGGGGTTCAGCAGCACCCTCGGCACCACTAGTTCCTACACCTACGTGGACACCTGTATTTGTGACAACTGACATAGTGTGTGTTGCCTGAAAGTGTAACTACTCTGCAATAAACTTAAAATAGACCTGTCCAGTAAATTTACCATGGGATAGCTGTACTTTCATGTGACAACCCCCTTGTTGTTTGAGATTTTTATGTGGCTCTGAAGCAGTTTACGCTGCCACATCTTTAGGTGGGGAGACTTCAAAAATGGTATCTTAGATGTGCGAGTAAAAGCTTCAGAGCATTTACTGATCTACAGTTTTTCTGAGTGTTTCTGAACCTGTTGCTGATAACAGCTATTTTTAAATTTTTTTAAAGTGACACTATCAAAGGGAAGCCTATTATAAGAGATCAGACACCTGTTTATCTGAATGTTGCTTTCATAATTAAACTTGGAAACAATCTAAATCGACAAAACACTTTTTTTGAGAATTTAGTCTTGACTATTTGGACAATATGCACTCTGGCTGACATTGGCAGTAAGTATGTGTGTGGGGGAAGTCTTAGGAACTTGCTGAGCAAAACACATAGTATCTTCCTGTAAACACACAGTATCTTCATTGTTGTCTGAGAGTTTATATCCCTATCAACTCTCATTTTCTTTGGTATTTACTGCTAAAACTCTAGATATTCTTGTTATTTCTGTATAAATGTCCTATCCTGCTTACCCCTTGGGCTCACTCGTAACTTGTGATAATGAGTTCTATGGGATTATTGCAGACTGTGAAAAGTATTTTCATAGGAATTGCCACAGTAGCTCAGACCATTGATCATGCTATCTGATAGCTACCATTGACTTATAAGATACATAAGACATGGTAAATATTGTAATGCTAATACTTTGCTATTTTGAGTCTTGCTGTACATTCAGCAGAGGTCTCAATTAAGTTGTCAACATTAGTGCTCAGATATCTTTCCTGAGTTGATATGCTTAATTTAGAAACCAGTAAGGCATAGGAGTAGTTCAAATCACTCCATCCAGTGTGAGTGACTTTATTTGTTAACAATGAATTTCATCTGCTATTTGTTGAGGAGTAAGCTAACTTAAACAGGTCCCTTTTTGAAGTCTGTTTCCTCCCCTCCTGTCTAGCCTAAATAATTTTCTTACAGGAACTATTCGCAGCTTTGTCCAGATAATTATTTTAACTTATTAAACTCAGCTACTACTGTGACACACTGCATTTTTAGGCTATGTCTACATTACATTTTTGTTGGTAAAACTTTTTTTGGTCAGGAGGTGTTTCCCCCCCCCCCCACCTCTGACCGACACAAGTTTTACTGACAAAAAGCACTGGTGTGCTCTTCTGCCGACAAAGGTACCACCTCTCATTGCGGGTGTTTTTATTTTGTTGGTAGGAGAGCTGTCTCCCGGCTACAAAGAGCGGTTATACCACTTACCTTACAGCTGTGCCGCTGTAAGGTGCGCAGTGTAGACCTAGCCTTTTTCACTGTGGGAGCTCGGCTTTTAGCAGAATTAGTAGTAGTTTAAATTTATAAGCCACATCAGTTGACACACAAGTTAATTCACCACAGTTGTTGAGAGATTATATGTAGTAGCTTTTGCAGACTTTAATCTTTGTTCCACTAGACCGTCTTCCATAAGATGGCAGTTTCAGTAGATACCTGTGTCCTAGGAAAAGATGAGTGATGCACAAACAGTATCTCTGAGCTTTTGCTTCCTCCTGTAAGTTCGTCACTCTTGTGGGTGCTTTCAGTGCTCGTACAAAATTGCTGCCTGGAGACTCAAAATGACATTTCAAGTAATCTGACATACTGGTCAAATAGACTACCAAATCTTTCCACTTTACCAGCTTTAAAGAATACACTTAGAAGTGCTTATAAAGAGTTGTTTGATGAAGGGAAACTAATTATTTGGCTTTTGTTGTTTTAAACTACATGAAATGGAAAAACTTGGATATTTAAGCTGTGAACTGCTAACAATCCTTTTGTAAACAAATTCCAAAATCATTGAGGATGGACATGTGTTGGTGGATATATAAGGGAGTAGGACAGTAGATGAAAATGTACTGTCCTTCTTAGTTCTGGACATTTAAATTCAAATTAGCTTTTTGGCCAGAAGAAAACTTAGGCTATGGCTACACTGGCACTTCACAGCGCTGCAACTTTTTTGCTCGGGGTGTGAAAAAACACCCCCCTGAGTGCAGCAAGTTCCAGTGCTGTAAAGCACCAGTGTAAGCTGTGCCATGGCAGCGCTTTGAAGTTTCAAGTGTAGCCACGCCCTTAGTCTTCACCTGGTCCTTTAGTAGTTTCTTAGCCACATAAAATCACTTTTTGCTTGCTTGATAGTTTCTGCCTCAGAAGCACATAATCCCAGGGGATATAGCATTTCAGGTCTGAGATGTACTGCTAGACCAGTGTGGTGTGTTCAAGCTTTTCTATCAGAACTAAACTCTTCCAAGTTCTCTCTCAATGTATCTCTTGTGAGAGGCACTCAATTCTTCTCCCCCCTTTTTAAATTAAAACCAAGACCCCTGCCGCCAACCTAAAATCATAGGGAGAAAAGCTACCCTTTTAAAAAGAAAAGGGAAAAAAAAAAAAGAGGAGGGGGTGAGAATGTGGCAGTAAAAGAACAGTCAAGGCTTATAATTTATGGTACTTTTGCAATTTTAACTTTAATCACTGATCAAGCCATGAAGAATCAGTGCTCTTGTTTGGCCGTGGAGTAAGTTTTATATCGACTACAATACATAGGGAGAAGTTTTTCATATCTAGTATTTAATGAATAACTTTTTCCTGAAACTTCTGGAATTATTTTAGATTTAAATGTAAGAAGTTTCAAGTGTGGGGGTGTGTGTGGAGGTTGTTTTTTGTACTTCCTTGTAGCTTAAAATAATTAAGTTCCTTGAAGAAACTTTATGTAAGTTATTCTTTTAATTAACCAAACATCTGTAATTTGAATCCTTATCCCCTCTGTGTTTTTTGTAGTGTGCAACACGCCATTCAAGATGGTGCCTTATAACTTCACATACATTGTATACAGCTGAATATGATCCCAATGAAAAGGTAAGTTTTATAAAATTGTTTGACTATACTGTACCAAAACATATATTTGAAAGCCAGAAGTCAATCTTTTCTTCAGTACTTATGGTAACACTAGCAGTTTTAGTGAGACTACCTGTCACTAGCAAAAAAACATAGTATGATCAACTAGTGTGTGTTACTTTATTGATCCTGGTTCTGAATTCATGTTTATCTTAAATGTTGGATTTAAAAAAAAAACAAAACACACACCTCACTCTTTGGCAAATACACTCCCAAGAATAAGGATATTTATTTGCCAATGCCCTGACATACTGTACATTTCTTTTACATTCCAAAACACATTTAAAATAGTTATTTACGTTACACTTAGTCATTGTTTTTGAAGAGGTGAAGTCCCCATTTCTTGAGACTCTTTAAAGCTAGATTGGACAAAACACTGCAAATTACTATAGACAGCAACTCTGCATTAGCAGCAGGACATTTATTAAATGACCTAACGTCTTCCAAATCTAATGTTTACGAACAGTTTACATGCTAGGGAGTGATAAAGATGAGACTTTATAGGGCTAGCAGAGAAGAGTAAATTCTCAAGTATGAGGCGGTTGCCAGCTTTTTTCCCCTGTGTCTGGCCCATTAATTGACTCAGGAAGTAGCAATCTTGGTCTGCAGCTACAGGCCAAGCAAAACTTTTTCTAGTAGGAGGTTTATTCACTTGGCTTCCCTCTAAAGTAAATCTGCTTGGATGATTGCAGATACTGTGGCTGGATGTGCTCTGGTATTAAGGGGAAAGTATGGGAGCTGTGTTTTATTCTGGGGAATACAAGCCATAGATCTACATGTCAGCATAAAAGCAACTGACAAGGGCTGATCGCTATATTAGAAAATGAAGGGTGGTGGGAACAGGAGTTGTAGAACAGTTTCTTAAAAGTAACTTCATTCTTGGTGAATTTGATCATGAATTTGCAGTTGCAACATTTCCTACAAGTCTCGACTGTCACTTACTCAAAGACTGCTCCTCTGTCTCCCACTATGGTTAATTTCCTCTCTGTCATGAGGATAGCTCTGTATTGACAGTGAAACAGGGTGCTTAGTTTTCCTCAGACTGTTAATTGGAAGTCCTCTGAGTACATGCAGGGGGTAGTGGGTGTCAATGGAGCTCAAACTCAGTTATCTGAACATTATTTAAAAAAACCGAAACAACTGAATTTCAAGATCCCCCACTAATTAGGGGAAATGACCTACTCAGGAAAGACAGCATGTTGCTCAAAAGCAGTGTGTGATGTTTCTTGCTGGATGTAAAACATGTCCCCTGTAAAAGCAGGAACAAGAGTTCAATGTCTCCTCCTGTTAGTGTGTCTATTGCAGAATTGACTTACCTTATTTCACATAACTATACTCAGATTTAGCTCGCTCTGTGACCACTCTTATTTTGAAATAACTGGCTTATTTTTTTTTTTTAAATTTGGCCTAAACACTTCCCAAAGTGGTCTAAGAAACTGAGGGTGGGGAGGCACTGCTATATTGAAACAAGTGTTTCCACACAAGAAGACCTAATAGTATAACTACAATGTCTTAAATTCATACCTTGGCTTACAGTACTGTAACTTTACTGTGTCGACAGGCCTGTATTCTAGTATAACTGTATCTGCACTGGGAAGGCACTTCCTCTTCATTATGCCAGCGTAAAGTGACAAAACTCCTAAATGTGGACAAAGCGAAAGAGTTCAAGCCTGATGGATCAGCAAATTCCAGTTCAGAGTTGGCAAAATTACATGGAAGGACCAATTTGATCACTGCTGATCTGAATTGATTGTCTTCCTCTCAGTCAGAATAATCAAGATTAGACTGTGGTACGAACGAAGGGTTTTTTCTTCTCTTTTACACAAGGCCTACCTCATAGGTGGTTGTTTTTTTTTTTTCTTTTTACTGAAGTGTGTGTTTTGTTTTTTTAGGTATATTTGTCTTTAAAAAGAAAAATGTTGATTTATAATATCTATCTTCCCCCTTCAGACATTTGAGAAACTCCTTATTGCCAACAGAGGAGAGATTGCATGCAGGGTAAGTTATAACTTTAAAGCATTTATCATTCTTGAACTCTTTTGCTATAAGATTATTTAAATACTGAAAACTCTCTCTTTATAAATAGGTGATTAAAACATGCAAGAAGATGGGCATTAAAACTGTCGCTATACATAGCGATGTTGATTCCAGTGCTGTAAGTATTGTCTATTCATTTTGTTCTCTACCCCCGCCCCCTACCCCTTTTTTTTTTAATTTTATTTGACTCTGACCAACTGGAAATAGTAGGTAACTAGTAACAGTGTTTATAAAATCAGTTTATACAAATGGGGAAGGGAGAATGAAGCAGTATAAGAATGATGGAAGCAAAAGTTGTGTTTCTAGGAGGTAGGTAGGCTAACGGAAAAGTCTTTTGTGGGGTGAAATTATGGGGCAAAAGTTGGTGTTCCTAAAAAATATTGTCAAGGACTGTTGAAAATCATCCCTCACTGAGTGTCGATAATGGTGTAAATCTGTCTTTGGTACTTATAGCCCCATTGCCATCGTATCTGAGCACCTCAGTCTCTGCTATAGTTCTCCTCTCAACATCCCTTGTGAGGTAGGGTGTACTCTTGCCAATTTTTGTAGATGGGGGAACTGAAGCACAGAATTTAAGGGCTTATCTACAGTGCCACAACCAGATTACAGAGCTGTGAATTGTAGAGCTCTCTAACTGCCCCATGTAATACCCTACTGGCATAAACTTAAAGGTATCTACTTCATGTTAACATAGTCTTGTTCGCAAAAAGAAAAGGAGTACTTGTGGCACCTTAGAGACTAACCAATTTATTTGAGCATGAGCTTTCGTGAGCTACAGCTCACTTCATCAGATGTTTACCGTGGAAACTGCAGCAGACTTTATATACACACAGAAATCATGAAACAATACCTCCTCCCACCCCACTGTCCTGCTGGTAATAGCTTATCTAAAGTGATCAACAGGTGGGCCATTTCCAGCACAAATCCAGGTTTTCTCACCCTCCACCCCCCCCACACAAATTCACTCTCCTGCTTGAATAGTCTTGTTCGTTCACACTGTTGTAGTCCCTATTTCAAAGTACCTTTTGAATTCACACCAGCAGGGTCTACATGGAGCATTTAGAGTGCATCACTTCAGGGCACTCTGCAATTCATATCTCTGTAGTCTGGACCAGCCACTAATGACTTGCCTGAGGTCACCCATGAAGACTGTAGGAGAGCAGGGGATTGACCCTGGGTTTCAAAACCCAGGTTAGTGTCCAAATCCCTGAGAAGAATAGAGTACCTTCATAACCTCTGACTGAAATTCAGTCGAGGCCAGTGGTAATTGGAAGATATTGCTGTTCAGTGTACTGTAAAAATGAGTGTTTTGGTCTCTTCAGTTTCTAGTGGGCAGGTGTCAGTGTTATAGTTATCATCAGTAATGGTGTTTTTACCAGTTTAGTTGGAAGCCAAGGATTAAGTGAGAATAGCCTACTGTTTCACTAGGGGTATGCCTACAACACAGCAGGGAGCATGCCTGCTAAGTATAGAAGAGTATGGGAAAATGAGTTAGTTAGCATGAAGATAAGTTCAAGATAGTAAGATGGGAAAATTGAAGCTAGCAAGGACATAACCCAGGGTTATGCTGTAGCTATATTTTGATAACTGGTTTTAGCATGGTTTTTAGTGAGTGTTTTTGAGAATTGTAAATGTTTAATAATACGCTGTCTATATTGATAACGTGGGAAGGGCACTGGTGCAGATGTTAGTTTAAACTATGTATAATGTAAAAAGCCAATAAAGAAGTGGCAGAAATGTGAATGTGGTAAAGCCTAGGTTTAAGGCACTTACCAGTAGGCTCATTGTTCAGACCACAGCAGCTCCATCTTGCTCCTGAGCCCTGTCTCTCCTCCCCATCTCTGCAGAGTTGGGCTACATGGGCAGAGGGGAGGGAGACACCCTGACATCAGTGCCTCTCTTCCCCCCCCCCTCCCCCCCCGCATCTGCACATTAAGCAGGAGGATCCTAGGAGCCGCTGGCCAGGGGCTCCAAAGCAGAGGGCAGGAGGAATGCATCTGCAGAGCCACAGGGGGAGGGGCAGCTGAACACACGGCGCGGATGTACCTGGCTCTGCTAATCAAGTATGCAGCACTTGATTGACTCTTGGGTGGCCTTGCGACCGTGCAGCTTAGAGAGAACACAGCTTCCAGCCATCATCAATTAACCCTATTTCCCTTAGCTTTACACATACCGTGAGGATGAAAATACTAGAGAGAATATGTCCAGAATGAAGCAGGAAACAATTTACAGTCATCCTTTATTTTAGCTGAGAATATACTGCTTTAAAATGGTTCCTTAAATCGAAAAGTAACAGAAGTGGAATTTAGGAAGTCACAAAGACCTTGACAATAGAACTGCTAAAGAACAGAGTGGTAGGTCATGATACACACTCTATGGTCTTAAAACACTTGGTTAACGTTTTAACTACAAGGAGTTGTTTGAAGAAGCCCAGGAAATATTTTATTGTGAATTACTTGAATGCAGTATAAGCACATGAAAAGTATAACTGGAAAGAAGATTCATTTGCCACTTGGATAATTAACAATTGGGCCAGTGGGATTTTGCCAGATGTTTTAATTAAAAACAGAAAGAAATAAACCAAAAGTTGCTGAATTTGACTGAGAATAAACAAAGATGTTTCAGCCCCAAAGCAATCTTACTTTTTAAAGTGCTTGAAAATAGGGATTTAGGTTGAAAGTACCCCCTCAACCATAGGTATAGGCTTGCTAGAATAAACACTATAAAGAAAAGCTAAAGAAATATTGTAATGCCTAACAACATAATGAGCTAAAAGCTTCTGATAAATGGACAGGCTTACAATAATTAGATCTGAACAAAAGAAGATATAGCATAAAGCAGTGAATAAAATATAATTTTATTTGGCATTTTTAACACAGCAGGGATTCTATAGCCATAGAATGTAATGAACTATAAATGACTAGAAAAATCCCATGGGGAAAGTCATGTAAGTCACTGGAAATCTGTGAAGTAAAAGATGACTAGTTATACCTTAATGTAGGCTAATTATTGATATTGGTCTTTTTTCAATTGAAGTGAGGACTCCAGGTGTGATCTGCTTTTGTATCAAACCCAAACGTTTCTCATGTTCATAACTTTGTGGATTGGATATTTATGTTTACTGGCCATTAAAACATACTTTCCCTTGAGCAAAACTAAAGCTGACCAAATACATGTGCCAGAGTTGTTTCTAAATTTACAGATACTTTGCTTGTATAAAAGCAATTGCACTGGACTCAAATGTACTGTAGGAAAAATCCTCCAGTGGTATAGGGGGATGGAAGGAGAAAGTGGATGATCTAAAACTGTAAGTAACTTCTCTGACCGTCTTGTGGCTTTTTTTGAAATTCAGTAAATTTCAAAATAATTTAGACAATAAAAATGACTCCTCTTTGGAAGGCTATAGACAATATTTTAAAAATGTTAACTTCTAATCTAGAAACAAGTAACTCAGTCGAGTATATTTGTCCCGATTAGTTCACTCTTTTGAAGAAGGACTGTGATTGCTTCTAGTTTTGTTGATGATTACCATGCAATTAAAAGGGATGCTGTCAAACCTGTATTCCTGACTTCTTAATTCTACTTTGGCAAAAGTAGATAACACAAATGTGGGAGTAGAGTTGGTTAATTGCTTGGATTCAGACTATTAATCTTCCCACTTTGGAAATATTTGTCGTTTGTTTCTCACTTTCTGAAAAATGGAGGCTAACACAAAGAATGCTGTTAAGTGTCTAGTTTTGATAAAAGCAGCAAAGAGTCCTGTGGCACCTTATAGACTACCAGACGTATTGGAGCATACGCTTTTGTGGGTGAATACCCACTGCGTCGGATGCATGTAGTGGAAATTTCCAGAGGCAGGTATAAATATGCAAGCAAGAATCAGGCAAGGGATAACAAGGGCCTCATCCTCCCTGATTGAACTAACCTCGCTATCCCTAGCCTGATACTTGCTTGCATATTTATACCTGCCCCTGGAAATTTCCACTACATGCATCCGACGCAGTGGGTATTCACCCACGAAAGCGTATGCTCCAATACGTCTGTTAGTCTCTAAGGTGCCACAGGACTCTTTCCTGCTTTTACAGATCCAGACTAACATGGCTACCCCTCTGATAGTTTTGATAGAGTATACAAATGTAGAGGCCTAATAGTAAACAGGCAGCAGGCAAACTTAAAACATACCTGCCTCAAAATACACCCAAGATCCCTTCAAATATAACAATATAGTTACATTCTATGTAGAAATGTAAATGTCTTGATGGCACAGAAGTATTCTAGTGTGTATCCAGGAGGAGGGTATTCTGGAACTTCAGGCTTCGTTATTACAGCGAGGATTAGGTATCTTGGCATCAAGATGCCAATATGGAAGAATCTGCCCACCACAACGTAATCTCAAAGGGGGGCAGTTCCACATCATAGGCACTGTGGTGAGATGGAGAATGTTTATTCAACTTATGAGTTCTGGTTGCTATTATAAGATTAAGAAAATTGCTGTATCATTGAATACATCTGTGCTTATGGTTTCCAGCTCTGTTGACAAGAACTGTGTGTCATCCCTCCCAGACCAGGTACAAAGGGAGTTTTTAGAACTCCACTAGCTCTCATTCAGGTGGAAACACCTTGGGACAATGGATTAGCTCAAGCCTAAAAGAATCAGTTTTATCCTACTTCTCTGCAAGGGGCTGGGGAAGTTGGGAGAGTGGAAAATTCTCAAAAAGCATAAAGGGACTGGTGACAAAGCAAGGGCTTAAGAAGGACTCAGCAGGAAGCCTTTGGACATAGTTACAAAGTTTTGGGCAGGAGAGGCAGAGGCAAGCCGGCACTTTTTTTTTTTTTTTTTTGGAGGGGGAAGCTGGGGGGAAGGGGCTCAGTTTAGCTATGGGACCAACCAAAGTCAAAGCAAACTGACGTGGAAAGAGGGTGGAGGGACCTCCATGGTTGAGAAGAGAAGCCATGTGATACAGAAGAAGGATCCTGGATATCCCCAGAGGACTCTGACCCAATCTCAAAGAATGCTCTGGAGGGATGCTCTGGAGGGAAATGCATGTAGGGTTTAATGCTTTTGAAGAGAATTGCGTTTCTTGTGCTTTTAAGTAAAGAACAGTGGTGTGTTAGAATTCTGTGCTCTGGGTGGGTGGGTGACACCCACTATGTGCCTTTGAAGAGCTAACCTCTGAATTCCGAGAATCTATATGGCTGGACTTCAGGGAGAGGGTGTGCTTAAGCTGCAGAGGACCCATGAGGTCCCAGCTCTCAGTGCAGGTGCTAGACGGAGGATCTGTACCCCAAAAATTGTGCCTAGAAACCTCACGCCAGGGCCAGTGCCTGGCTCAGTTCAGACTCTGGAGTATTAAAGCACATAAGGCTAAAGTTGTGGGCCCCTTTACAGCAGTCTAGTGAGTGTCCAGTTATGGGAGCTCTGTTAGTTCTGTGCCATGCTGCTATCAGTAGGGTGTGGTCAGAAGTTTCAGTTCAGTGGCTGCAGTTGCTATGGTGGTATCCTAAGGCAGCAGTTACTCCCTTAGGTTGGCCTTGTATTGCTTAAGGTTTTACATACTAATAGTAAGGCCTTGAAAGCATCTGTTTGGTAAAGTCCTTTATAAAACAGTCCCATCTACAATACTGTGAAGAGCAAGAGTTGAAATTCATAAACAGCTCTCTGAATCTTCAGGTGGGCATAGAAAATATGCCTGCCCACTTAACACTGTCTTGTTACACCCAACAACCAGTTTATTAAACTGTCTATTTTACTGTCTATTGGAGAGATGATCTCCTGTACAGACAATGATTTTGGTAAATACAGTTTTGATAGTCACTATGTGGTGCATTTCTGTACGGGTGGATGGAAACAGATAAACAGCAAGATGTCCATGAGGCAGAGTGTTACACAACTTCTTGAATTACTTGTTGAAAATTTTTGAACACATTTGGGTAGCTCCGAACTGGATGAAGTGCTGATTCCTAGAGAGTTCAAGGAATTCATTTATATTGTGTGAAGTTAGTTGCATACTTACTGCTCTGGTTTATCCTGCATGTGATTAAATTTTCAGAGATTGATATCTGGTTCTGATTACGAGATGAGAACACTACATCTGTTATCGTGAGCCTTATCTTTCATAACATAAAAACGCATGCATAACTCTATTCATAATGGAAATGTTTGTTTATCCAAATGATTACAAAATATCAGTACAGTACTTTGTCCTCCATTATCTTATGAGGTATGGAGAGTGGTGCTCATGATCGGCTGTAAATAATATCATTAGACATTGTGAGTGTGGGGTTTAGACACACTATATAAATTTCCCTGTATGACTTTGCCAATGCACCTTAGTCCTGAGTTGCAAAAAGCCACCTTTTTCTGAAGCTAATATTGTGCTAAACCAGTGGTCTCTAACTTTTTTTTTTTACACACAAGATGACTTTTTTTTAAATTTAAGTGCAACCCAGGATCTACCCCACCCCTTCCCTGAGTCCCTGCCCTGCTCACTCCATCCCCTCTCTTCCTCTGTTGCTTACTCTCCTGCACCCTCACTCACTCTCACCAGGCTGAGGCATGGGTTTGGGAGGGGGTGCAGGCTCTGGGCTGGGGCGAGGGGTTCGGAGTGTGGGAGGGGGCTCTGGGCTGAGCTTAGGGTATGGGGGGGAGGGGTGCAAGCTCTGGGAAGGAGTTTGGATTTAGGAGGGGACTCTGAGCTGGGGCAGAGTGTTGGGGTGCAGGAGGGGATCTGGGGTGCTGGCTCTGGGAGGGGCTTAAGGGGTACAGGGTGCTGTATGGGGTGCTGGCTCTGGGAGCAGGCTCAGGGCTGGGGCAGAGGGTTTGGGCTCCGGCTGGGTGACACTTAACTTGGGAAGCTCCCAGTCAGTGGCGCAGCAGGGCTAAGGCAGGCTCCCTGCCTGTCCTGGCCCCATGCTGCTCCCAGAAGTGACCAGCATGCCCTTGCGGCCCCTGGGGGAGGGTGGGAGGAAGGGAATGTGGCTCCACGCACTGCTCCTGCCTGCAAGCACTGCCTCTGCAGCTCCCATTGCTCCCCGTTCCCGGCCAATGGAAGCTGTGCTGCTGGACTTCTAGCAGCCAGCCAGAGATCGTGATCAACTGTCAGAGGCTCCAGGATCGACCAGTCAATCGCAATCTACCGGTTGGTGACCACTGTGCTAAACTCTGCTGGCTTAATGATGACCACTAGAGTCTGGGATAAGACCATCAAGCTTGCTTTCACTTATGGATATACATATTTGACATGGTACAAAAAGTCAAGAATCAGTTAAATCCTATTTCAAAATGTATGCCTTTGTAAAAAGGAATCCACACTACTCTGTCTAGATCGGCAGGAACTATAAACTCATAAGAACTTTGCTAGACCATTATTATGAAAAAAAAAAAATTTAACACACAAACCTTGGTAAGGAAAAAAGGTGCACATCAACATTTTTTGTATCACTCCAGATATAATTCACAATATTAACAGATGTATATGGGGTAAAAAAAGAATGTTTAGGGACATATTGCATCTTTATGTTGAAGTGCACAGTAATACAAAGGTTAAAAGTATGGCCTTTTTAACCCACATTTCAGGTGCTACTGGATCCTTCCTGGGAAGGGATAACAGACATCACCTAAAAGGTCTGGTGTATAATGGTCTTTATGCAGTTGCACAAAAGGCATAACTTCACTTTTTTTTTTTTTGTCGTGTTGCTACAAAAATATACAAACATTTCTGCTCTCATCTTCCTCTTTAGTATTTTGGAATGATTCCATTAAAAATTGTGACACTCTTAGATGGCTTTTCCATCCAGAATTTCTTCTGGACATCTTGACTGCTCCATCTGCCCTGTGGCCAGTCATGTGCCTCAACATTTTGTATGGGCTAGCTCTGGTTTGGTCTCTAGTTCTTGGATTTCGGGAGTCTGCACCAGCTCCCTACTGCTTCTTGTCCAGTTCATTTGCTGTCATGGTGCTAGGTTAATTTGAGTTTGGATTCTGCTTTCTACCCCGGAAGCTTTCTGTGGCAGGAAAATTCTGCATGGTGCATTTTGACCTCACAGCTTCCTCAGTGTAAGCAGGGGCTATGCATGCTCCAAAATGTTACCTGTCTTGATGCAAAGTTCCTGGGAAGCTTGTGAACCTGGAATAATCTTTTACATTGCCTGTGCAGGTGTGAAGTCATAATAAGATGTCAGCTGAAGGTAATATCTTATTTCTGAGTTTGCTTCCAGAACCCCCTCAGTCTCTAACCTTCCAATTAGAACTGGCTGTAAGGTAGAATTCACTTCCTGTGAATTTAAAAAATAAAAAAATCAAAGCTCAGCCTTGGCAGAAAATTTCCAAATAGCTCAATTCCTAAACTTTGCATTAATTTTTACTACTTCAGCAGTTGTGCCCAAGGTATACTAATTATTGTATAAACATATTAAAAAAAAAATCATCATCCAAAGCACAGGACTTGGTGGTGATGGGGAACTTCAGCTACCCAGACATCTGTTGGGAAAATAATACAGCAGGACACAGATTAACCAACAAGTTCTTGGAATGCATTGGAGACCATTTTTATTTCAGACAATGGAGAAAGCAACTAGGGGAGAGGTTGTTCTAGATTCTATTTTGACAGATAGGGAGGAACTTACTGAGATCTTGAAAATGAAAGGTAGCTTGGGTAAAAGTGATCGTGAAATGATAAGAGTTCATGATTCTAAGGAATGGTAGGAGGGAAAATAGAATTAAGATAATAGATTTGAAGAGGGCAGACTGTAGCAAACTCAGGGAGTTGGTTTCCTAGGGAATCCTACCTACAAGTGTTGGGGGAAAAACAGTTTGAGGGAGCTGGCAGTTTTTTCAGAGTTGTTGTTAAGGGCACAAGAGCAAACTATCCCACCGCATAGGAAAGATAAGAAGTATGGCAAGCGACCATCCTGGTGTAACCAGGATATCTTCAATGATCTGAAACTCAAAAAAATCCCACAAAGTGGAAAATAAGTCAAATTCCAAAGAATCAATATCAACAAACAACTTGTAAGGACAAAATTAGAAAGGCCAAGGCACAAAACAAGATTAACCTAGCTAGAGACATAAAAGCTAATAAGAAAACATTCTACAAATACATTAGAAGAAAGAGGAAGACCAAGGGCAGGGTAGGTCGATTGCTCAGTGAGTGAGGGGAAAGACAATAATTGGAAATGGCAGTAGTGCTAAATGACTTTCTTGTTTCACTTTTCACCAAAAAGGTTAGTAGCAACTGGATGTCTAACATACTAAATGCCAATGAAAATGAGGTATAATTTGAGGCAAAAATAGGGAAAACAAGTTAAAAATTATTTAGGTAAGTTAAATGTCTTCAGGTTGTTAGAGCCTGATGAAATACATCCTAGAACATTCAAGGAGCTGACTGAGGAGATATCTGAGCCATTGGTGATTATCTTTGAAAACTCGTGGAAGACGAGAGATTCCAGAGGACTGGAAGAAGGCAAATATGGGAGCATGTGGTTCAGCATCCCTTGCAGGAGGATCTATTAATGGAGATTCTCTATGTCCTAGTAAGGAGGAGAGGATGGAAGACTATAAAATATAGGTCAGATCTGATGAGAGACAGTCAAATGAAAAAAAAAGTCCCATTCAATTACATCATGTAATGGGAGACAGCTCAAAAGTGACAAGTTTTTAAAGTGCTTATATACTAGTGCTAGAAGTCTAAATGATATGATGGGTGAACTAGCGTGCCTCATATTAAATGAGGATATTGATAATAGGCATCATCAAAACTTGGTGGAATGAGGATAATGAATGGGACACAGTATTACCAGGGTACAAAAATATATCAGAAGGGCAGAACGGTCGTGCTGGTGGGGGAGTGGCACTATATGTGAAAGTGTAGAATCAAATGAAGTAAAAATTTTAAATGAACCAAACTGTACCATAGATTCTCCAAGGGATGTGTCTGTCTGAACCACATGCTCCTCTGCACCTGTAGGCTTTCCCCTAGCCTTTAGTTTAAAAAGTGCTCTAGGACCCTTTTTAAGTGCCAGGAATCTGGTTCCATTTTGGTGTAATAATTCCATTATTCCATTCTTCCTGTATAGGCTCCCCCTTTCCCAAAAGTTAAAATATATTTAATAATACATTTTAACTTCTCCATATCCCTTCTGTTCTGCTGTGATCTTGGGTGCATACACTAGAGTTTTGTGGGGTCCATCTCTAGATTCTCAGATTGTTTGACACTATGCAGAATCTAATACTTTTTAAATGGAACACCTTACTGCTGAAATACTTAGACTACTTTAGTTCTGTTTTTGCCAGCAAGAAATACAAACTGTCAATTTGATTAACAGCATTTTTGTGTGTGTGATGGAGAGGGAACAAAACATGGTGACACTGGGAGGTCAGCTAAGGAAAAGTCTTTATTTTTCTATACTATAGCTATAGTAATAGAACACCTTTATAGTCTTTAATGAAATGATGATAAAAGGTGCATCGAGCTCTTCCTTAAATGATATTATTAGCTGGGCATTATTAGCTGCTTTTGCTCTAATTATAGCTATTGGTCATTTTCAGGCTGGAGATTACACCTTGGGCAAAAGTAACCCAGCTTTTTGCCAAGAAAATATTTAGAATAACTAAAGGGATGCTTGATGAACAAGCATGGAGTGGGGGGACTTAAGTTCGTTGGTCTGGAATGTTGATAGCATGACCTTTTTTCACACCCTGGTGTAATCTTTCAATAAAACATATATTGATGTACCATGTTGCTTATTTAGTTGTGAACATGAGAGAACTACTTTCACTGGATTCCTGATTTTCTTTTTAACCCTTTCCCTCATTTCCCCATACTGGTGGATCTAATATTGCACTGAGCATCTCTGCTCAACACTTATGTACTATGGAAATGCACATAAAGCATATTTTCAATGTGTTTTGCAAATATTAAGTTTTGTGACCTTTTGGTGAGTGACTAGTATTTGTTTGCTTTGACCTGTTGACCTTGTGCGTTCCATGCCTGGGTGAGCTAGGACAGGGTCTTAAGGTCCCTTGATAGAGCGGAAAGGACCTACCCCCTCCACCTATTTGGCAAGAGTGTCTTACTTGGGCTTATTAGTTAGCTGTTCTATGAACAAGTGGGCAGTTTAATCGAAAATGGTGTGTTCCTTATTTGCTCATGTCTGTAGCAATGTAGTATTTTGTTTCCAAAGATGAATGCTGGAAAACTGCATAAATGAGACTTACTTTTTACATTGTTCTTGCCTTTTTTTGCCACTTATAAAGTTTTCTTGCATTGTGTTTGCACAGCTTCTCCTTACCTCTTCCTCCATTCCTTTTTCCTTCTGACATACAAGAAATAAATTTCAGTGCTGACCTATTGTTCTTGTCTCCTGTTGTCCAATTGGGTGGGCCCTGGGTGCATGGGCAATGATGGGGGAGCAGATCTGGCTGCCTCTTCCCCCATCCCCATCCCCACCCCTACCTCCAGCCGGCCTTGCAGGGAGGGTTGGGGAGATAAAAGATCTGACCCAGGGTTCCCGAAAAAATGGTAGGCCCTGTAAAAATGTGCACCCCTTCCCCTACTGCTCCATGCCCCCACCTCATTGCCCAGTGCTCAGGGCTTGTCCCACTCCACCCCACGCTCCTGCCAGGGAGTGAGATCTGGGCGCTTGGGGCTTGGAAGCCCCTGTGGCCTGACTCCACTTCCTGGCAGGAGGGTCAGTTGAGTGGAGTGGGGCAAGCCCCCTGACCCAGCTCTGCAGCTGGAGCGCCGGAGCTGGGCGAGCCCCTGTGCCCTGCTCCCACTTCTCAGCTAGAGCGCTAGGCAGCTGGTGTGGAGCAAGCACTGGGGCGGGAGCAGAGCTGGGACTGGGGGAGCTGCGCTTAGTTGGGCCTGGATGTTAAGTGAGTGGGCCGCAGCCCACCCATGGCTATGCATATCTGTCGCTCATCAATTGGGGAATGTGTTCCAATGGTCCCAATCAGCATATCTATCATTTGCTATTTACCGTACACTACTGCAAATGACGGATATGCGGATTGAGACCAGCGTGAATTGGAACATGTTCCCCTATTGATGAATGATGGATATGCAAAACAGATAACGGGGAGATGTATATTGGGGGACCCCCTATATAGACATTTTGGCTCAGGCTGGAACCCAGACTCTAGGCCCCTCCCCTTTTGCTGGGTTTCAGAGTTGGTGATCCAGCCTCGGCCTGAATGTCTAGGCTGCTATCTTTAGCCCTCTAGCACAGGGGTGGGCAAACTTTTTGGCCCAGTGGCCACATCTAGGTATAGAAATTGTATGGTGGGCCATGAATGCTCACAAAATTGGGGGTTGGGGTGCGGGCTCTGAGATGGGGCTGGGGATGAGGGGTTGGGAGTGCAGGAGGGTGCTCCAGGCTGGGACTGAGGGGTTTGACTGGTGGGAGGGGGATCAGGGCTGGGGCAGGGGTTTGGGGCACAAGAGGGGGTCAGAGGTGCAGGCTCTGGGTGGCGCTTACCTCAAGCAGCTGCCAGAAGCAGCAGCACGTCCCCCCTCCAGCTTCTTTGCGGAGGCATGGCCAGGTGGCTCTGTGCACTTTGCCACACCAGGCTGTGGTTCCTGGCCAATGGGAGCTGCAGGGGCAGCACTTGAGGTAGGGGCAGTGTGTGGAGCCCCCTGGCTGACCCTCCGTGTAGAAGCTGGAGGGGGGACATGCTGCTGCTTCTGGGAGCTGCGCAGAGCGGGGCAAGCCAGATTAAAATGTCTGGAGGGCCAAATGCAGGCTGTAGTTTGCCCAGCTCTGCTCTAGCACAAGCCTTGCCAGCCCCAATCAGTTGACCTGGACTTTGAGACTCACTGACCTTGAGTTGTTTTTTTGCAGTTTAGATTTACAATCTTAGGGTATGATTGTCAAGGCAAAGACAAAGCCTGCCTTTATTTCTGTGTATTGCCTAGCACAATAAGATGCTGACCAGGAGCTGAGTACTACCATAGTATAGCTACTCATATACTGAAATGTAGGAGAGAGGCTGCTAAAGAGATGTAGTCCATACAGATCATACCTACCACCAGTGATGAGCATGTCACAAGGTTACAGGTATCACACTCTGGCACACAAGCCATCTACGTCTGGCATATCGTGGTGGTGGTTCACCTGGTGCCATGGGTGGTTGCACCTATCTTCATGTTTGGTTTAGCCCATCTGTCAATGCTGACTATTGGCACTTGTATAAGTGCTGTGCATTCCCTCTTCAACCTCTTAGGGCTAGTCCTACACCTGTTCTCTAGTAGACCGGGGTCACGCTTACATTGAGTGCCATAGATTTTTTTCATTCCTCCTCTTCCTCCCTACCCCCCACGCCTTGTTAGGTGTCATCACCAAAAACATAAAAATAGTACTTAATTTGTTTCTGTATAAGTGATTTCCTCCCCCATCATCTTGGTCCCAAACAGTGTAATGGCTGGAGATCTGTAAAGTAGCAGAAACCATAGGCCATTTTTTAGCTCGTACTTAAATTGATGGTCCTGGGACACTATAGCAAACTGGTGGTTGGGATTTTAGTGAACTGGAATAGAGTGGCTTGAAGTCCCTGTGATTTTTTTTTTATATGGATGACTATGTTCGGAAGGTATAAATGATGAGCTCAAGCAGAAATATGTCTCCGCTGGGGATATGATGCCCATATATTTCAATATTTTGTTAACTGAACATCTAGGAAGCATTGTTGCTTATATTAATCCATTCAACTATTTGAGCTATAATCGAATATCTACTCCACATCAGGCTTTTGCTCAATTGTACTGAATGCTAGTGGCAAATGACAAAACACCTTGAATGAATAAATATAATTAAAACATTAAATCCCTGCTTTGTTTAAAACCCATCTGGCAAACATCCTCAATTTAGTCCAAAAACTGGCATCAAAAGACTAATACAAAAAGTTGGTTATCTTTTATCCAAGTAAAACTGAATAAACTATTAATGTATATGACAAAATATTACAGGCCCGATGAGTCTACAGTCTATGGCTGAATGCCACAGTGGAAGTTTCAGAATGCGTGATCATCTCTCAGTGATTTGTAGCAGCTTGTTACCAGTATCAGAAAACAAACGCCTTTCCCTCATGCATAACTTAAATCTTAGCTACAGAAGTGCAGCATCTGCTCCTTTTGTAATAAAGGATGTCTTCAAACCCTCAATCATCTTTCATTGAGTCACAGGGCTCCAGTTCAGGAAAAAGAACACTTTATTTTCCTCTGAACAAATTTTCTGGGCATGGGTTGCTCTCATAATAGTGGCAATCATGGAAGTTGGAGAGGGTGGTGGTAATAGTGCCAGTAGGCCTAAAGTTCTTAGTGCTTTTCATTATAACTGTTAGTAAACAAAGGATTAGATTTTAATATTGGTGTCCAGAGCGGTAGATAAGCTCTCCATTTAAGATGGAAGGTCCTCTTGATGTATATATTTTAGGCGCTCTCTGCTCAGCATGCTTCCAAGCTACATATTCAAAATGGACTTTGCAGCTTGGTAAAGATACATATAGGGCAGATCTTCACTACCTGCCGGATCAGCGGGTAGTCCTCCATCTATCAGGGATCGATTTATCGTGCCTCATTTAGATGAGGAAAATCGATCCCTGAACGCGCTCCCGATCGACTCCGGAACTCCAGCTCGCGAGAGGCGGAAGTGGAGTTGACGGGGGAGTGGCAGTGGTCAACTCGCCGCCGTCCTCACGGCCAGGTAAATCGATTTAAGATACGCCGACTTCAGCTATGCTATTGGCTTTAGAAGGGGTTCATGGGTTCAGTTGCATCCATAGAAATCATGAAACCAAGGGTGCAAACACACCCTTTGCGGGGAGAAAGGCAGGGAGCCGTGTTCACTCCTTTGCATGAGAAGCCATGTGTGGCTCTATAGCCTGGATCCTTTGTCATGGTGCTGCTATTCCTGGCCATGTTCACTGTGCAGTGATATCAGCTGCATGCTGCTATGAAGGCCAGAAGGGCAAAAATCTGCCAGAGGGGAGTTGTGGGGGGTGCTGTGGTGTGGATGGTTGCCTCCATGTGTCCAGATCTCCAGGTAGCAGGAAAAGGGGTGCAGGGGACTGGGCTGAAGGTGAGGCCTTTTCCTGCTCTGAGCAGCTGCATCTGGATGCTGAGCAGATACGCCTCCCCCTATAAGCCTGGGCGGGGTCTCTTGTCACCGTGAGTAATTGGGATCAGCCCTTAGGTGACTGTGCAACAGGCCCTGCGCTTAGTTGGGTGCCGGATGCTCCTCTTGCGCTGGTACTCTGCTTGTATCATAGTCTTTTTGTATTTACTTTTTGTTTGTTTCAATGTAATGTGATTATATTAGAGTTTAATATGGTGCACCCACTGAATTGGGAGGCTCCATCCACCACTGGCAGAGTTCATCTCGCACAGAATTCATAAGCTGTACAGATAGATTACCCAGATCATCACAGCTTTTACAAGAAGGACCCCCATGATATGTGTTAACTTTGTGCGAGAGCAAATGTCACCCTGAAGATCTGTTGTATACTCTGGTGGTGGTGGGGAGTGGCAATGTCAGAGTGGACATGCCAGCATGTCTATGCATCAGCTGTGCTATGGGAGGGGTATCCATGACTTCTCTGGGTAGGATACAGATTGAGTGGGTGAGTGGTAGTGTCAGGGTGACCAGATGATGTCCCCATATTATTGGGACCATCCCAGTATTAGGGGATTTGTTTTATATGGGCAACTATGGTCTCCTCCCCCCCCACCCCACCCAAAAAAAAAAAAAAAAAAAGTGTCCTGATTTTTCACATTTGCTATCTGGTCACCCTAGGAAGTGTGTATGTGTGCACTAAAATCATGCTCACATCAGTCTAGTGGCTGAATACCTTGTGTAGAAAGGGGTAGGGATGAGAACTGAGTGAATTTTTTCTGTCATAATTTATTTGCTGAAAAATGCGGTATTTCACTATTTGTGCATTTGGGTTGCATTTGGGGAATGGTTTTGGTCCCCCCGCCCCCCAAAGTCAAAACCATTTCTTTTTGACACTTTAAAACTAAATGATTCAACGTTTCATTTTGATATTGAGCAAATTTTTTTCATTTATTTTTATACTTTTTTTAAATAAACGAAACATTTAATTTCATGTGAAGTAATCTAAAACAATTTTTTGGAGGTTTGTGTTTTTTGTTGTGTCGTCCCCATCCCCCCCCTGCGGTTTGACCACCAAATTGAAAAATTAATTATTCGCTCAACTCTAGTAGAACCATAATAGCTACTATTCCAGTTAGCCACGGAGGGGCTGTGATTTCCGATGGTTTAATGTGAATTCTATTTTTTCTATTAAACTTTAAATGGAAGGATGTTGTGGTTTGATATGTTCAGAACTACTTGAAACTATACTGCAGTCTTCTCTTGTTCAGATGGAAAAATAAGATTAAGGGTCACACTTGAATCCATAAAATGCAACAGCAAGGTTGTCAGTTGTTTTCATTTTCTGTCATACTGGGCCTACAGATATCTAGGGCTAGCTTCATAATCTGTACCTGGATATCTGTAGACTAGAGGTTGTTGGAAATTTTCAAATGAAATAGGACCAATCCCGAACTAAATTTTCAGATTTAGTTGGGGATTGGTCCTGCTTTGAGCAGGGGGTTGGACTAGATGACCTCCTGAGGTCCCTTCCAACTCTGATATTCTATGATTCTTCGAAACTAAGTTTTTGTCAGCAAATGCTGTTCTAATAAAGTGAAAAGTTTGTTGGATCTGTTTACAGATCCAAGGAAATGTCTTTTGTTTCTATTTGATAACCCCAGTTTCAAGGTTTCAGTTTCACAGCAGCAGTGACACTGACAAAAATGTCAATTTCACATATTTTTATTTTGGGAACACCAGGTTTTGGTGTTTTCAATGAAATTTTCAGTCCTTGAGAAATTTCAGTAAACTCAGTGTCATTGCCAATTGGAAAGAGAACAAATTTTTTGTGAACCAAATCCCCTGAGTTTCAGCTAGCTGTGTTGTAGACACAATACAGCAGAAAATGAAAAGAATTGTATACAGTAGGTGTATAGACTTCTGACTTCCACTGATTTCCGGCTTCTAAATATCTTGGTGGATCTGGACCTAACAGTCTTTCTTCTGAATTTTGTGGTTTAGTGGTTGACACTTAATCTTGTTCACTCGAAAAAACAAAATATAAAGTCACATTTCTCAAGTAACTTGCTGAGAAATTAATTGGAAGAAGCAATAGTGTTAGAAGCTGACTAGTGGATAGGGAGGCAAAAATTAGTGCATGTTTTTGTGGCAAACTTTAGGGGCCTCCGTACAAGTAAAGGAAATTTGTGTACTAGCTGATTTTAAAAGCAGTTTCTACTTCTGAAGAACAAAAATTAATAAAACCGAGTATAGAATCCAAATAAAAAACATGCTATATATTTTATAGAATGTTGCATCTTTACTTCATAAACATAGTTTATATAGGTAGTATTTATTTATTAACTAGTATACTAAAGTATATAGGGAATATTCTACAGAGACATTGAGTAGATATGACAGTTGACTTCTGTGGAGTTTTTCGTTTTTCTTAGCGGATTCAATTACTATTCATGAAGATTGTCCGTAATATTATTTTTGCTTTTCTACATATACTACTTTTTTTGTATGCTATGTATTCAATTATTTAAGGTGACTGTATTGCTTCATTATGAAACTAGAGACCAATTTTTAAATGTACAGTATCTCTTTTGCCATTTACTGTGCAAAGATTACATTATATGAACATCATATAACAAGGCATACTCCAAATTAAAGTCTAATGAAATCCTAATTCTCTGTGAACATGGTCATGACAATGGTGATTATTTTGAATAAAGAGACTGAGTGACTACTTTCCTTCGATCTTTGTTTTCCACATTATGTAGTGGGTTTTAATTAAACTGCATAAACTGTTATAACGTAGTATTTATTTTTGTTTGAACTGTCACGGGGGGGGGTAAATCATATAATACAGCATACTCATATATTCCAGGCTGGTTGTGGTATGTGGGTTGTTGTGTTTTTGTTTTTTGTTTGTTTGTTTCTTTAAACTTACCAGAACAGTAATGAATTAAAAGCTTTACTTGTCCAAAACTTTAAATGTAGATTTAATTTTCATATTTTTATTTTATCACTAAAGACATTATCTTAGTGGTGAATTTATTTGCCTTTGTTATGACTAATACATCTTTAATTTATAGAGCTACATAGGCACCCTGAATTTGAAGTACCATGATTTTCTATCTGTGAAGCATAACTTAAAAAAGAACATGGAAGATATTTTTGCGATCTTTCATTATTCTAGAATTTTCACTTGATCTTCATTGCATAATAATTTGATGAATGTTAATGCTAAATTCAGTTTGATTTTCCCATAATGCAGTTTGCACTCAAAGTCTAACCTGCATTTCACTTCCACTTGTGGAAGGTTTTGAGGATAGGTAAGCTCTCAAATGAATATGGAAAATTGGTTACTCAAAGTGACAAGAAAATAAAATACATTTTATTTTTGTTTAACACTGGAAGATCTCAGTACAGGCAAGCAGATGGACCAGTGGGTATCATGAACTTTCCTGCTAAAATGGCACCAGCTGTACTTGATGGGAAAACTTCCCATTTAATTTCTTTCTATAATTGTGGAAAAACCTTCTTTATACTGAAAGACCATTGCTACAATAACTTATTAGGCTAATGAGATTTAAGTAGTATAGGTTGCTGTAATATACTCCTGGGGGAATTCTGTGCCCCAAAAAAAAAATTCTATGCACAATATGCTAAAATTCTGCAAAATTCTGCCTATTTTATTTGTCAAAATAATACTTATCAGCCAAGCTGCCACCTCTCTCAGAAACCTGACACAATGAGTTTTCCCTCTCCACTGGCTTCTTCATTGTCATTGGCTCACCTTTCTGGGTTTCAGGTGGCTTTCAGCCCAAAATGCAGGTGTGCTTGTAGCCGACCCACTTCAATGGTGGGTCAAGGGGTAGCTCAGGCTACAAATTAGTGAGGCGTTTCTAGCAGCTGGACGTAGGACAGGATTTTCTCTAGTCGAGTCCTCGCTTTCCTAAAGTCAGGATTCCTTCTACACCAACTTCTTCCTTTTAAAAATCCTTATAAATAGCTAGTAGTCCTAGCTGTTATCTACTGGGAAATTAACCATTTTCAAAAGTATTAAGGGAAGGTGTGGAGTAGGGTAGTAGTGGGAGGAGGAAGGGAAATTGGACTGAGGGAGCTAGTAGGTGGGTGTGTTCCATTCCTGGGTAGGAATTGACTTAAGAGGGGTAAGGAAGGTTGCTGCTGTGATCTTCATTTGCTAATAGGCAAGTGCTTGCCATACTCTTGACTTCAATAGTTTATAAATTTTGTCGAAGTTTCTATTCACCTTCCGTGTTGAACTGGGATGGAGAACACTGAATTTGTGGTTGTCTACTTTTCTGCATTGTAGAAGGCCAAACTGCATCTCTGATGTTAATCTTCAAAAATTTTTATTTGCATTTTACTTTCAAATCTGTTGAGTGTCTTGGGGACAAAAATATCCTTGTAAACTTTCAAAGTTTAAACAAGTTTTAGTTTATTAATTTTCAGTTACAATAACTATTAGACTTCTGAAAAACTTGATATTTGGCTCTTGTTTGACCTCTTAAAAATGAATTGTATCTTTTTAGGCATGTCCTTCCTCCCTCCAGTGTATTGTACGCATGTTAAAATGTATAAATATTTGACATTTATCATGTTAAAACAAAAAGTCAACAAAATTCATGAAAATCTCTACTGAGAGCTGCATCTTACGCAGGTGTCCTGCTGCTTGAAATATGACTCCTGGTGTGTATTGTACTCTTAGCCCTAGGATTCAGTAATGAGATTGAGTGGTATCTTGCGTGAGCACTCCTGAATGATTGACAGTGAGGTGATGTGAATCATCATTTATCAAGATATTATCGTGCCTACCCTTGATAATTTCTCCCTGCTGTCTGGGGAGGTGGTGAGGAAAGATATGACTTTGTGATGTCAAAGTAATTAGTGTGTGTTGGTTTCCAGCTGAACAAACTGGAAGCTAATGATCAGGTAAATGAAGATAGACTACATTAGTGTAGACAAAGTAGCAAGGACCTTGGGGAAGAGTTTATCAAAATTTCATGGGGGTTATTTGAATGTTTTACATCTAATGGTTCAGTTTTATTCATTCAGTTATGAGCCATAGGTAAAATTCCTAATATAAGAATACTTCACCAACTATCCATTTTGTTTCCATGGCATTTGTTGATTTCTACATTTGGTTGAAGTGTGCCTGCTTTAGGATTAGAGATATCTTACTGTTTTCATAAAATTTGGATACTTGCATACAACAGAGGGAACTGCTAGTTAAATTGTATTAAAGAATCATAGCAAGGGTTGTAAGGGGTTTTATATATGTGATAAAGTACTGAAAATCACCTATACTTTTTGCTTTCCCTGTATTTCCATCTCACACTTGGTCATTTATTCTCTTAAATATTTTTGGGTTGCTAGAACACTGAACGCACATGGATAGTCTTGGATATCTCTGTGGCCTTTGTAATCTGCATCTGCAGTGTCACAGCAGGTACTTAACAAAGATAGTGGTTTCCTAATGCAATTTAAAAGTAATGGGATGCATAAGTCATTACTGAAATATTTATTTCTAAAAACCTATTGTGTGCATATTTATCATAATGTTTCACATGACAGTGAAGTTACAAAACCGGCTGAATATAATTTAGCTACACAATCCCTTAAATCATTGGCTGGTGGCCACAGTGTGGTACTCTTACTGTTAGCAATTAATCTCCATGTTACTTAACTTGCTGCAAAATTATCAAATATGCTTGCTTTTAAAAATGTCTTAAATTTACTCCTATCCATTTATCAATAAACATGTATTAACAGTATGTCAAGCCTCAAATTTCTTCATGACTAACCAGCATTATTCAAGGTAAATGATCTAACTAAATGCAAACAGAATTTAAGTAACTTTAAGAATAGATTCCTGTTTTTTCTCTCCAAGATTTCCTTCATTAATTTAATCAAACCATCATTGCAAAATCATTAGGCAGGCTAGAATTTAAATATATGGCTTTAGTGTATGTTTGTATTTTACTTTTTTGTGTCCCATTCATCCCCCTCCTCCTCCCCAATTCTTTGGTGAAAGTGAGTAGGCTAGAATCCCTGTCAGGAATTTGTCCACATTAATATGGCTCATCAGAGACATTATATTTAATTGGAGAGCCTGTGGTATAGTAGCAGGAGGCTGAAGGGAATTATTTAGCATTAGCAATGGCTCATCTGGGAGTTGTGCACTAATCAAGGAGCTTGTGTGTTAGCTGTGGGGATGATGGGAATTATGACGATTATGACATGTTAGCACATGTCTGTATGAGAACTGGACAGGCAATGAGTTAATCAAGAAGTATATTAAATGACTCTCATGCTGTTTCCTTATTACTCTGTATCCTGTCTGTCAGGTTGTGTACTTCAAAAACTGACAAAATTGAATATATGGTTTTTGCAGGTAAAGTAGTTACCGTTGTTTCCCCCACAACCCCAAAAAAAAGGAAAAAAAAAACCAAACCCTTCTCGCCATGCTTTTGAAGCATATGCATATAGACTTTTTAACCCTTTTTAAAATGGAAAGCAATTCACATATTTCAGTAAACTATTAATATTTAACACTTGGCAGCTACAGGCAAATAAAAGCATTAATCTTTTCCACCATCAAAATGCTCCAAACCTTGCGAAAAAAATTCCCCTTAGCTGTAGAGGGTGGTCTGTTTGTGTGCCAGGTAGACCCATTCTGTGCCCAGCATGGGTAGAGGCATCCATTTCATATCTGTCATGAAACTATCAGTTAGAAATGCTAGAAATGTACATGTTTCCAGGAAATAGAACTAATAAATTGAGTTCATTTTAAAAAATAAATTGAAATGTTGTCTAAATCCGCAAGCGGACTGGATTAAATCTGTAGGCAAACTTATCTTAGAGTTACTGTAGAGATGAGCTCACACAATTTTTTTTATTATTGTAAGCACTGCCAAATTTAATAAAACTTTCTACCAAACTGTGACCTTCATGTATTAACTTAATTAAAGCAGTATCATGGATAGTACTCAAAGTGTTAACCTGTAGGAGGTTGTTATTGAAATCCATTATCTATGGAGTCAGTATTAGTGGTCAGCAGCATCAGAAGTAAAACTGCAAGTAAGACACTCCCTTGGGTGCTGTGAGCTCAGCAGGTTAAACTGTCAAAGCTTCTTAAAGGACTGATAGTTAAACCCCCTGGAGTTATAGGTAAACCAATCATTTGCCATCAGCAGGGAATATGACTTTATTTAGCAGGCAGAAAAAAATTAAATGGTAACAGGAAAGAGGATTTAGTCAGAACCCTCATATTTGCAATACTAGGTTATGTATATACTGTGTACTTTGGCAAATCTTCCTTAGAATTCTAGGTTTCTTTTTTTCTTCAACAGGAAATTAGTTATTTTAGCAATGTTTTATAAAATAGATTGAATAAGCTGTTAAGTCATATATAACATTTTAAAAGTCTATGCATGTTGTAAAAAAGGAAGAAAAAATCGCCTTTTTAAAAAGGGGGGGAGTTGTCAATATGTAGAAGTCCTAATTTATAGGAAATTGTTACAGAAAGGAAAATAGTATAAATTTGCAGACATAGGTTTACTGAAGTTTGTATATATCCTCTTTATGAAATGTTGAACACGTTATTTATTGATATTTTTTGTACATGTTTTAAATATATTAATGCTATTCTGTACAGGCCATAAAACATACATGATAAATATCACAAAGAAGGTAACATTCTTACTAAAATTTTTGTATTTCCACCTTTATGTTTTATGTTTTAAACATGCAACCTTATGGTCCCATAGGAAGGCAGTTGTTTTGCATTTATGTTCCTTATTTCTCTCTCTTTGTAAAGGAAAATGATTTTTTTAAACTGAACTGTAATATTTTAGATGGTCCCAATTAATCTATAAAGCTAACACTTCTGATCTGAAGTGTGTAAATGGAAACGAGAGCTGAGCACATGCTTTTGTGATGACCAGTAAGAGGTTGGATCTGGGACTATGCTAAACTCTAATAATCTTGGCAGTTGTCTGCTGGGAATGCTCCAAGTGATTCTCTACCTCCCCCCCCCCCGTGATTTTATGACACTTTAAACTGACCGTTTTCATTTTTTATACTTCACTGTTGGATTATATAGTATTCCAAAATGAACACTGTTTAAATATCAATGACCTGTTTCTGCACCACTTTCAGAGTGGTGCAATTCTGTTGAGCCATACCAGCGAGATTAGATAATGCAATGGACAATAAGGCTCAGCTGTTCTTGAGCTGAGTCTGCTGAGGCACAACTATGTGACAATATTTTTACCTTGGGGAATTTGTTCAAAAAGCAAGTGAAAAGGGGGAGGTTCGGGTTTATAATGGAAACTGCTCAATAAACTTAGTTGTATTAACTGTAACATTGACTGCAAAATGAATACAGTATTTTTTGGCAACTTTGGAGTTTCATTGTCGTCATGATCAGAGAATCTCAAAAATTTGCTGCTCTTGCAATGACCACAGGACTTATAATGTGGGGAAGGAGGATTGGAAAATTCTTTTTTTTTTTGTAAAGGCTCTGTTGGCTGGTGCAGAAGGGGCTGGGCCCTGGCCTCTCCCGGGCCCTGGCTCATCTGACCTCTGTTAGGGCATCTTGTGCCACTGTACAGGGTAGACTCACCCAGTGGTGGTACTAGCACAGCAAGGACCAGAATTTGGAGAGAGGACAGTGGGCCCCAGGCACTGTCCCTCCACATGTGCTCAGCAGAAGATAATTCAGCCTGGCCCTAAAATTTGAGGTTGTGGTAATGATCAACTAGTGATCTGTAAACCCGTTTCACCAGTGTTCCGTTACACAGCAATTACAGCATTACATGCAACTCCAGATACAGGCTTGCTTGTTGACTTTTAGGTCTATGGAGAGATGGCAGTGTGTGTTTGGGCAGCATAGCGCAAACTCTGTAAGTTCTGCGGTGTTATGGGTGAAACAGAGTCCAGTATAATGCTTTAACTAGCATTGTTTAGCTACTATATGTTGCTTATAAAACTAGAAAAAATAAAATAATACTGCATGAAACAGCGTTGTTTGTTGTGTCTCCCTCCTCCCCCCCCCCAACCCCCATTTTCTAAGGCTTTGTCTGCACTACAGCTTTTATCCATGTTTTTAACTGGTTGGTGACATGGTTGACTGAAAATGGTTTGTCCCGGCTAACTTACATGACTCCGTTAATAACTATGACAGTGAACCGTGTTATCCCTTCTTGCGCAACTACGTGGGCTGTAGCATGATGGTTATCCTGTAGCTTGGTTTTAATGCTGTCCTTTCCTAGGAGAAAGGGGATCCCCTAACTGACCATGTAACTGGTGAGTCTGGTTCTTCCCCTCTCATATCTGGTAGAGATTCCAGGATGCATTTCTCCATATGATGCTCTTTGTGCTTGACTGCTAGGTGCTCTGTGGTCACCTCCTGGAAGGCGCTGTGCAACAGCTACCTAGCCTGTAGTGGAGTACGCTGGTGCAAATACAGTTAGATCCTGTGGTAAAATCAGACCACATATACTGAATTGTGTTGACTTCTTAGCTGCATGTCTCTGCCAGCTATGAAACTCTACTCCTGTAAAATATTTACTTTTTTTAGAATGTGGTTCTACTGTGAAAAGTTACTCCAAAAACAGCATGCCACCCGGTTCCTGGTTTACCGTGCTCCAGTGTCTTCCAAAGCACATTTACTCGGTTGACAAGTATAAAGATGGTTTTTGTAACAGCCAGTGTTGCAAACTCTTTTTGGGTTCTGAAAGTCAAGCTGTGTTCTTTCTTGCTTTTACATCAGCACTAGTAATGAAGATTCTGCAGGCCTATATCTGCCCTCAGAATGCTATATGGAACTCCATTACCTTCAAATTCGCCTGCTAACTTCATTAACAATTCTGACGCTTCATGAGCCAGAAAAGAACTCAGCCCAGTCTCCTATAATTTTGTTGGTTCTGCAGGACTAAAGAAGTGAAGAGTATCAAAATAACTGAAAACACACATGGAACAAATCTTTTGAATGAGAAGGTAACTTTTCAGAGTAGAACGACTCTTTGAGCACCATAAATGCTAAGCTTCAGTGAAAATTGTATTGTGAGGTCATAGTTTAATAAGACATTTAGATATCGGCTTTAAGATTTTGGTTTAAGAAGAATGACAATATACTGAAGCACAGGAAAAGTTTTTATATGAAGTACATTTAATGAATCAAAAGTTTGTATAGACTGCTGTGGAACAATGGCTTTCCTATTTAAAAAACGGTGTACTTGTATGAATATAGTTTTGGATGGCATTCATCTTTAAACATGAGAACAAACTGGTTTACTATTTAAATTGAATATTATATATAAAAGACATCACAAATATTCATTCACTGAACGCCAAAAAGGATGCCAGGTGCTACTACACGCCTGGTAGAAAATGTCCTGGACCATGCCCAAAAAGCTTATAATCAAAGGCACTGATTCTGTAATTTAGTCTGTGTGAGCTGACCCTCCATTTAACTCACTGGTGCTTTGAGAATGAGTGCAGGGGTCTGCCTGAGAACAACTTGTAGCATCGGGGGGCTAAATTTTTGTGGAAATTTTCTGGTGTGTGTGTGTGTGTGTGTGTGTGTGTGTGGGTGTTTGTTTTGTTTTAATTGCCCTAGTTTACATAGACCATCTCAATCTGTGCTCAGGCAGCGTGACTGCAATACTACAAGGTGGGATCACACTTATTACTGAAACATCTCAGGCAAAAGTCATGGGATAATTGATAGGATAGAACTAGCTTTGTTATGCAGTACTGTTATTGATGACATTGGGTAAGCATTCTGTGGTAAAGAGTGAGCTTGGCTACAGTGCTCTAGAAGGTCATGTTGCTGCTTATGAATTAGTTCTGACACAGGCATGAGCATAACCTGATGCAGGCTTTCTTCCCTTCCAAAGAACCACTGTGTCAAATATGATTAATTTTAAGACCCTTGCTTTATTCACTCTACTAAATATTCATATTTATTTAAATAAAATAAACCATTTTTATCAGACTTCACTAAAGAATCCAAAAGTTGGAATGTTTTTTTCCCCATATGAAACAGGACATTTCTGTCACAAGTAGCTTGGGATGTTCACCCTTTTTTGACTTGCATGCATTTAAAGTGCATATCTGTTCAAAAGAATAACAGTCCTGCCATGCAGAAGGTATAGGCTCTCAATATGAAGCAGAAGCACAGTGTTTCTTCCCTGCTTATTGTATCTTCCTTTTTAAAGAAGGATGACTCCAAATTGGGCATTCCATCTACTCTCATTGTTGAAATCTGTGGGTTTTGGCCCCTCTCTAAAATCTGGACGCACCACTAAACCAGCCTGAACTATGGGATAAGAAAACTGGTTTTACTTTCCTGACTATTTGGTGTGAGACTGCTAATCAAGGACCTGCTCCTTAAGACTACTGGGCATATTGTCTTTTATTGAGTAGTGCCATTGGCTTGGATGGG
Source organism: Lepidochelys kempii (assembly GCF_965140285.1). Taxonomy (NCBI): domain Eukaryota; kingdom Metazoa; phylum Chordata; order Testudines; family Cheloniidae; genus Lepidochelys; species Lepidochelys kempii. The sequence goes on from NC_136380.1 coordinate 101,040,654, forward strand.
ACTACTCGCATAAATAAACGCTGTGCGCCAAATAAGTGCTTGCAGGACTGGGCCCTTGAAAACCAATTTTACTAAAATTACACCTTTTTTGTGTGCAGACTCTCAGTTTAGATTGTTTACGCTTCAAAATAGCACTGCAGTTTGATCTACTCATGATGACTTCAGGCTTGACTTGTTTTATACGCATAAATGAATTTTATATAGGTTTTTTGAAATGCTGACTAAAAGTAAGTGTGGAATATGTGCGATATTTGTACTAGTAGTCTTTCACAGTTCAGCTTCTCACAGAGTTTAGAAATAATTCCAGTATTTCATGTTAGGGTTAAATACCACCACACAATTGAAGAAGAGCTCTGTGTAAGGTTGAAAGCTTCTCTCTCACACTAACAGAAGTTGGTCCAATAAAAGATATTACTTCACCCATCTTACCACACAATTATGGCATTTATCTCAGTGGATAGATAGGGCTTTAAAAACTATTTAGTATTCTAGACTGTATTTTCTTTGTGTGTGTGAGACAGAGAGAAATGAGGTATATTTTTTGCAAAGAAGGGAATTCAAACTTAATTTGCATTGTTTATTATTTTGGAGTTTTCCATGCCCATTTTTTTTTTTTAAGCTACCTTACAAAGGGTTTACTCATTAGCCCCATTTTATGGTTTGAATTAATTGTAGTTTGTCTTGCTGAGCTGTATTACTCAGTTTGGGTCAATTGGGTGAACCCACTTATATTGGAACAACATCCGTTGGCGCGTAATACTGATTTGAACTAAAAAGGAGTATGACTTGTTTGATTAGATTTTTGTCCAAACAACAGTCAAGATCCCATTTATTTAGCATACCAAACAGAGGTGTTCTGATAGAATTATCGTTACTTTTCAGATCTGGCAAAGACTGACTATGTATACAAATATGAAATATGGTAGTAAACTATAGAATCCAATATGGACAGAGGGAGTGGAAAAACTAGCAGCCACTTAGTGTAACCGTGTGTCCTTCAGCAGCATAAAATTCCGCATACGAAGACCTGCGGATACAAAGGGTGACGTAGTCTGAAAAGCTGGGACACTCAGGAAGCCCAGACATTTATCTCCTGAGGGATTGGGTGGGTGTGGGTGTTTTTTTAAATTTTTTTTAATTAGGCATTTGCACTCAAATAATTGGCATCTGTCATATGGTAAACATCAGCAGCTGTCTGAAGTGCAAGACTTGTGTGAAAGCAATGCAGGTGATATTGGCACTTTGGATTAAAAAGCTGATCAGATATGTGTTTTCCCTCTTTTCCACCCTCCCTGCAAATTAACTTTCACTTTTTACAAAGAGTAGGTGGGAATTACCCTAAGGAGAATGAGGAACACACTTCTGTGTCATGCCATGCCACCTATATAAATAAATATGATCTGTGTGAAAGAAATGAAGGCCTTTATAGTCAATGTATACTTGTTGTATTATAAGCTATAATTTACATTAGGCATCTGACTTTAAAAGTATTTTCATTTTATAGACCATAAACAGTGTTGAAGTCAAGTTATAAGTGTTTCCATTCAAGTTGAAGTGTTCACATTATATATATGTACACCCACTTATCCCCAAAAGTTTCCATATTTAGAAAAATAGTTTTGATCACTGGTTTTGAAAACACTGTGCTGCGGTGTGTGTGTGCACACATATTAGTCATTTGGAGCAATTGAATGACTTAATGGTGAAGAAGACTACATTTATTCTGCAAAGTTAAACTCTAAATCTCAAGAGATTGTACATAAATCCTGGACATAAAACCTGCCACTTGTGACCCCCTATCCTATTGTGTTTCTATAAATAAGATCTATAAATAAGGGGCTATCTGCAGATATGAAACTAGGAAAAACAAACCATTCTCCTTTTCCAAGACAAGTCACTGGGACAATTAGTCAACACAGATTGGGTATGGCATAGCTGGACAACAGTGTGTACTGGCATCAAATCATACAAATATTTTAGTACCTTCTATTAATAGTAACTAGCCACGACAACCTAGAAAGTTATCCAGATGAACTGTGCCAGTTACTTCATCATAGATTTTTGGATCAGATTAAGTGTCTTCAGTATCACTTTCTGGAATTTTGGAAACAGTGCTTCCTGAGTTTTCTGCAAAAGAATATTCGGTCATTAAAGAATTTCATCTTTGAAGAAGTCTTTGTTTAGTAATCAAAGGTTGTGCTTTCTATTTAACCTTACTGGATGTTATGCACCCTCGTTGGGTGCACTTGCTGTTCGTGGCACCTTGTCTTGGTTGCTCTGGGGATTAGCACTGACGAGGTGTTTTGCCCTCCTCTGATGGTGTCTCTCCTGTCGTCCTCTGGCCAGCTGCCACGCAAGGGGCTTCCTCTTTTTGACTTGGCCCTCTGGTCTGGTCATCATGTATGTTTCCCCTCCCGGGTGGTGTATCAAAGTCCCTCCATACAAAATAGCAGTCTTCCCTTTACTACTCTGACCGTGCCATTCCTGCAGAGGTTAGTAGGGGAACCCAGATCCACCTTCTACTCCAAGTCCCAGCTCAGGAGCCCCCCGCCACATGCTCCCTGAGCACCAGGCCGGCCCCAGCGTTGGGCTGAGCCAGTGCAGTCCCGTCCCCCGTCCCCCCCCCGGCCAGAGTTTAGCTGGGCCCAGAGTTATGGGCAGCCTCCCCGAGCACCAGCTCCTCCTGACCCTGAGGGTCCGCTGAGCAGCCAGCCCTAGCAGTGCGGCGAGAAGCAGGGAACCTTTGGGGGTGGGGAGTGGAGTGGAGGAGGCGGTGGGGGTCTCCAGTTGTCCAGCAGCGGGTCAGCGGCAGCGCCAGGGAAGGCTATTATAGCTGCTGCCCGTGTGTAGTGTCTTGCTGCTGGAGCTTTTCCCCGCCACAGGGAAGGACGCTCTGACGGTGGGGAAACGCTCTGGTGAGGGGTGTGTGTGTGTGTGTGTGTGTGTGTGTGTTGGGAAGGGGATGGGAGTGTGGGAAGGGAGGCGGCGGGGAAAGGCTCAGGCAACTCTCTACTCCTGAAGCCTTTCCCCAAAACAGGGCCTTTCCTTACTGCCATGAGGGGCTCCAGCAGTGGGGGAGCTGCTGAATCCTTTCCTCATTGCTTCCTTCTCTGCCAGAGCCTTTCACTGACACATGTAGCTACTACAGACTCCTGCCAGTGGAGTATAGGGTAGATGTAGCTTTATTGGCTGAGTAAACAAGGAACTTTGTCTTCTGAAGAGGAATTGTATTTATGGCCTTTTCATCGTGACAGTGCTGCTGTTGTGAGATTTATGGCGCCATGCTCTTTATAACATGAAGACTAGGGGGAATAAACGCATAGATTGTAGTTCTTTTCTAGTGTCTAAAGTATCTTATTGCATACGTGGCTGCTCTCATGAGTTCTTAACTATAAAGATGTGATATGTCCAAAAGTTGTTTGTTCTGGAGGATGGCAATTCAACTTGGAGTTGTTGCAAGATCAGAATTCCAGAAAAGTGAGCTGTAGCTCATGAAAGCTTATGCTTAAACAAATTTGTTAGCCTCTAAGGTGCCACAAGTACTCCTTTTCTTTTTTAGAGATCAATACGTGGCCATGACAAACTTTCACAAGATCAGTTTTTCCCCTTGTGTGGTGATGGGGCATGCCTCACAAGCTGCATTTTTGGCTGTGACATGGCACAGTTCAGGTGGCATGCTTTTTTTAAAAAATCAAAAGAACATACCTTACACTGTAAGAAAAGGCAAGTTATGCTTCATGTCTTTGGCCCTACCAAATTCAGGGTCCATTCTGGTCAATTTCCCAGCCATAGGATTTTTAAAATTGTAAATTTCATGATTTCAGCTATATAAATCTGAAATTTCATGGTTGTTACAATCTTACTTCAAGATTTGTAAAAGCATTTTCCATTCGGATGTTTCTTGGATACTTAATTAAAAAACATTTAAATAGAATGATTATGCCTAAATAAACTTCTCTTATGGTTGAACTACTAATTAAATATAGAATATTTTCCATAATGGATTTGTCATGGATGTGGGGATTGGGAAGAAATAATGCTGTGGTTGAGTATAATCTGTTGATTGATGTATGGATCCACGCTCACAGGAGTATCACAAACCCACATGGTGTCACAGGTTGCTAAATTTTGCCTTTAAATCTGAGTTAGCTGAAAGATGTGTGGTATCACATGTTGCTAGATCTTTTAGCTACCCTTTTGAAGAAACTCTAGTGTCTTATGCCAACCATGACACAAAATATTTAGTCATTATGAAACGTGTTCTAGATATGTTAATTTTGGAGAGTATAAGCAGCTTGTACATAGGTGTAAGACATGACTTGGTAAAGTATCATTTTGTTTTTTTGTTTTTTGTTTTGTGTCCCCCCTCCACCCCCCATTAGCATCTTAGGACCCTGTATCTATTTGAAATACATAGGTTGGAGGGAGGATAGTTCAACATTGTTAAAGTTTAGAGCAGAAACCGTCAGGCACCTCAAAAACATACATTCTTCCACTTGTTGGTACTTTCCACCTGTAGAGCTGAGATTAAATTGATGTTCTAATAATTTAAACTAATCAAAGTCCAAACAGTTTCAACAGTTGTTTAAAAACCAGGTTTTTTTTTTTCATTTGAAAGTAAATGAAGGGAAACAATTACTCCCTTGCAAAGTTTAGCATGAAATAAGTTATGGCTAAATTTAAAAAAGAAAACCAAACACACACTCAGTATAGGCATTTATAACTGACAAGCTAAAGCCACTTGAATTTCAGAGGAGACTGCTGAAATTCACAATGCTTACAAAGAGAAAAGTATTGGATTCTTCAAGAAATGTAGAAAATCTGCATGTATGTATGTTTCTGGTTTCTTCAGAGAAGGGACCTTGCAGTATTACCGTGAATGTCTTTGCTCATCATTGTGTGGTAACTTGAAAGGTGCTATTGTAATGTAGATACAAATAATGACTTTGTAATAGTTACCTGTAATTGTGGGTACTCTGTAGGTTTAGATATTACTATCATATTTCAATATAACTTGCCATATGTTATGTAATTTATTCATGGTACACGACATGAACAAACTCATCATGATCCAGTGTGTTACATAATAAGTAAAATGCCTGCCTTAACAGGTATTAGAGGGATAGCACATGAATGCTAGTATGAAATTGGTCTTTAAAGTTGGATGACTAGAGCCAGTAAATAATCAGCTATATAAAAGGTTCATGCCCCTTCAGTTACTCAATTCCTTCAGTTACTCAAGCGGCTGCCATTAAAGTCAACAAATGCTGACATTCATGCCAGAGGGTGGCATGAAAAGCTCTTTGGCTTCGCATGCAGAGAGTCTCTGCTTTGTGCGCCATGCCAGAGCAGAACAGGCAAAATGAAACTAATAAAGGATGTTGTCAATTCTACTTTTTTGCTATGCCTACACATGGGGTAGAGCGAAGGAGGGGGAGGACTGAATTGATGCTGAACTCTGAGCAAGGGATGGGGAAGATGCCAGCAATTAGGGAAAATTTGGGGGAGGTGGAGGGAGAAGGGAAACAACCAGAAAACAAGGGGGAGGGGGAAAAAGAAGTGAGCAGGGAATGCTAAGGGAGGAGAGGAGCTGAAAGAAGAGAAGAAAAAAGGAGAAATAAACACAGAAATGTCACTTTTGACTCAGTTCACAGTAGTTCTAATGAATGCAGTTCTGTGTTTGAGTGTCTGTATCGCTTTTGTGGGTTTTTTTTTTTTTTCCCTTTTGGTATTCAAAAAAATGATCATCTAACTTTTTGTCATAAGATTATATGTTACTGTAAGGAAAGCCTCAATCCTGCCAACATTTACCTGCTTAACTTCACTCACCTGAATAGTCTCATTTAAGTCAGTAAGATTACATATGTTCTTGAAGTTTTAAACTTTGTACCATCTTGACAAACTGGAGAAATGGTTGAAAATAAATAGAATGAAGTTCAATAAGGACAAATGCAAAATACTGCACTTAAGAAGGAATAATCAATTGCACAGATACAAAATAGAAATGACTGTCTAGGAAGGAGTACTGCAGAAAATGGATCTGGGGGTTATAGCGGTTCACAAAATAAATAAAAGTCAAAAATGTAATGCAGTACTATTGCGAAAGAAACAAACATCATTCTGGGCTGTATTAGCAAGAAGAAGGAAGGAAGAGTCAAGAAATAATTCATCCACTCTATTCAGCACTGATCAGGCCACAACTAAAGTAAATACGTCCAGTTCTGCGCACCACACGTTGGGAAAGATGTGGACAAATTGGAGACAGTCCAGAGAGAGAAAAATGATTAAAGGTCTAGGAAACAAGACCTATGAGGAAAGGAGGGCGGGGGGGGGGGGGAATTGGGTTTGTTTAGTTTGGAGAATAGAAGAAAAGGCTGAGGGGGCACATGATAACATCTTCAACTATGTAAAAGGTTGTTGTAAAGAGAAGGGTGATAAATTGTTCTTTCTCCACCAGGACAGGATAAGAAGTAATGGACTTAAATTTCAGCAAGAAAGATGTAGATTAGACATTAGTAAAAAGTTCCTAACTGTAATAATAATTAAGCACTGGAACAAATTACCAAGGGAGGCTGTGGAATCTCGATCACTGGAAATTTTAAGAACAGGGTAGACAAACACCTGTCAGGAATGTTTGTGCAGGGGACTGGACAAGATGACCTATTAAGGTACCTTCCAGTATATGGTTCTATGGTAAGGATGCATGCAGGTTTTGGACCTTAAAATGTTCTTGCTCTTAGTGCTTAATGAAAGCTAGTGCATAAATTAATTTTGGCAATGTTTGTTCAAAATAATATATTACAATCTAAGAATTGTTTTCTGTGTGTTCAAATAGACATTATTAAAATCTCCTCCATAAAGACTTTATTTATAAAAAAGAAAAAAAAAGGTATAGTTGAATAACTACATAGTAAAACTTAAGTATTTGTCAGAAGCTGTGATGGTTCACATGTGGTAGATTAGAGATTCCAGAAAGTGAGGTGTGTTTGTAGATCCTGATTCAGGGAAGTATTTAAGTGCATGCCTAATTTTAAGCATGTGATTAGCCCTACTAATTACAATGGGACAAATCATATGCTTAAAATTAAGCATGAATTTAAGCACCTTGTTGAATCTGGGAATTAGGGTTTAATTCTCCAAACTAACTCTTAAAAGCCTGACTAAAAATGAGAAACAAAACTCAGGTTCAGAACAAACGCCCCTGTTACATCAGGAAATTGTGCTTCTGCTAGAAATGTTTTTACCACGTCTTCTTGAATGTTTGCTTCTCAAGCAAAATTTTGTGCCATTAAAATATTTTGGCTGCCTCTCTTGTTTTATATATATCTTCATGTATGTGTGCATTTCTCTACCATCTTTTTCCTTGAATAATCCTGTAATATGCAGAGGCAACATAAAAAGCAAACTGTTTTTATACATCACCATGTGAATTGACAACTTCATACTCTATTTACAATATAACATTATCATGCTGTTGGAGTAAGACTCCTAAAAGAAAATAAATCAAGGAACTGAAAGTATTCTAAATTTTGCTACTTACTTTCATGTATTTTAATGCCAGTGTCCAACAGCTAACTGTAATGTGTTAATTTAAAAAAAATATTTTGGCTGTAGTGTTTTTAAAATATTACCTGGAAGAAATAACAAACAGGTCTTCAGGTGTGTTGGATTTGTACTAATGCTGGAATGCCAGAACTGATATGTTAACATAGACACTGGCTTAAAAAAAATATTTTAATCATTTTGCAAATTGCAATTAAACGTTTCTCATTTATCAAATGTATGTATTTTTTTGAAAAAGAAAATATGTAGTTAAAAATCACCTTGGGACTCCCAAAGCAATGCAAAGATCACTGCTTAGTTGCAGTTTTATAACTTCTCTCCCAACCAAACGAAAACAACCTAGTGTGTTATGCAGATGACCCATTTACATTTCTCCAAAACATTTCTATTTAATTATTCCTATAAAATGTGGGGAAAACTTTCTTAGACTTCTGTATGTTAATATTTGACTTAAAAATGTATTTGACAATTGTACACGTGAATAAGGATACAATGGATCAGGAATCAAATATGAGCCTGCTTAAATAATTTTCAAGATTTTCTGGTTCACGTGTAGTGATATTGAACTCTTTAGTCATAGGCTTTAATTTGTGCATGGTGCTGACCTGATGCTGTGCAGGGACACTCACTGCATCCCTTCATTCAATTCACTCTAATTATCCCCAACTTCCTGGGGAGCCTGCTTGGAACTGGCCATGAATGTTTGTTGTTAAGTATTAAGATATTAGGCTACCCTGGTTACATGTAACAAAGTAGTTTTAGGCAGTGAATTTACATATAGATGATCAGTACAGGAAGCTGAAATTATATTTGTCATGATTTTATTTAATCAAATACAAAGTATATATTGAAATAAAACATTTTGACAGTGACTTAAGCTTGGGTCAAATGAAATGTGATTTAATGTTACTTTGAGTTCTTGTACATTGATGTTTAATTTCAGTGCACATTCTAGAAGTGGCTATGGTATGTTAATTATCTTTGAAACAATCAGATTTGTGTGCATATTTCAGGGTGGTGGTAATTATTTTTGCTGGGAGCATCTGTTAATGCAGAATTTTGCCTCTTCAGGTTCATGTGAAAATGGCGGATGAGGCTGTCTGTGTTGGCCCAGCTCCCACCAGCAAAAGCTACCTCAACATGGATGCCATCATGGAAGCCATTAAGAAAACCAGGGCCCAAGCTGTGAGTCTGAATGAGTCTATCTGCTGCAGCTGTTTCATATATAGAAAGCAGAAAAGCCAGAGTTTGTATTTAAAAAAAAAAGTGATTGAATATGCTATTCCAGTTAGTTCATGTCACATGAGTTAAATGTGGCCGAAATCGCTACTGGAAATCAAAGGCTTTGTAGCATCTGGCAGTTCTGGTCGCTGATCCTGCAGGTGGCTGCTGGATTCAGCTTTCACACCAGGGAGCAGCTTCAGTTCATTCCCAAATTTGCTTGGGGAAAAAAAACCCAATTAGTTTTGAGCACTAACCCTTTCCATGCCATAACAGCTTTTTTCTGATGTTTTTATAAATTGTGTCCAAAAAAGGCTTTTGTTTAAATTTGTTTTTAATCATTTTTAAAATTACACACACAATTACACTTGTGAAAAGGTAAATGGTGCATCCAATAATTATTTTTGTTGTTTCATAGTGTTCCACAAAATGCACATTAGCATAGACGGGTAAATATGGCTCCTGTTGTCTGCCCCCCTCCCATCCCAATGGGCTAGAGATCCAAAGTTTAACAGGGATTATATTGGAAAAACAAACATACATATAACTGATTGGAATAATGCTTTTTGCTGTGGTACCAGTGAATTAAATGCATTACTATGTACAAAAACATCTTTAAATAAAATTTGATGGATGGAATCAGTCAACACCAGTAATTACCCTGGAGTGGCTCAGTTAGTATTACTGTTTCTTTTGAAATAAATGTGTTTCAGTATGGTGCTTGCAAAAAAACCAAAACAAAAACCCTTTGAAATTAAATTTACAAATAGTACAGATGCTTACACTGTTTGAGACAACGAAGATAAAAATAGTTTATTCTATAATCTTTAGTCTGTCGGAATGTTTCTTTAGTTGACAGTTTATATAAAATAAAAAGTGCTGTTTTTGTGTAAATATGCAGAATTTTTATTAGAGTGGGGATAGCACGTGGGGATACATAATTTTGATCTGAGGACACATTGCTTTCGTCCCTGCTGAAAAAGCAGAGCACATTATCCCATTGATCACTAGCAGTGCTAGGAACATGAGAGGTGGTAGAACTTTTAATGGTAGACACTAGAACTACTGTTAACATCTTATGCTAAAACAATTTTTGGGAGGGAATAGGTGGGGCGGGTGGTTTAAAGAGGAAGAGAAAGGGTGTGGTTGAGGATACATGTTGAGATATCTGTAGTAGGAGAAGTGTGGCAAAAAAAGAAACAAAAAAGATCATAGAATATCAGGGTTGGAAGGGACCTCAGATGGTCATCTAGTCCAGCCCTCTGCTCAAAGCAGGACCAATCCCCAACTAAATCATCCCAGCCAGGGCTTTGTCAAGCCTGACCTTAAAAACCTTAAAGGAAGGAGATTCCACCACCTCCCTAAGTAACGCATTCCATTGCCTCTGTCACTAGGTTGCCTCCCTCATTCAGTAAGGGGCCCACGCTTTCCTTGACTTTCTTCTTGTTGCTAACATACCTGAAGAAACCCTTCTTGTTACTCGTAACACCTCTTGCTAGCTGCAACTGCAAGTGTGATTTGGCCTTCCCAATTTCACTCCTGCATGCCTGAGCAATATTTTTATACTCCTCCCTGGTCATTTGTCCAATCATCCACTTCTTCTAAGCTGCTTCTTTGTGTTTAAGATCAGCAAGGATTTCACAGTTAAGCCAAGCTGGTCACCTGCCATACTTATTATTCTTTCTACACATCGGGATGGTTTGTTCCTGTAACCTCAATAAGGATTCTTTAAAATACAGCCAGCTCTCCTGGACTCCTTTCCCCCTCATGTTGTTCTCCCAGGGGATCCTGTCCATCAGTTCCCTGATGCTTTTCAAGGTCTGCTTTTCTGAAGTCCAGGGTCCATATTCTGCTGAGCTCCTTTCTTCCTTGTGTCAGGATCCTGAACTCGACAATCTCATGGTCACTGCCTCCCCAGTTCCCATCCCTTACTTTTACTTCCCCTACTAATTCTTCCTAGTTTGTGAGCAGCATGTCAAGAAGAGCTCTGCCCCTAGTTGGTTTCTCCAGGACTTGCACCAGGAAATTGTCCCCTACACTTTCCAAGAACTTCTTGGATTGTCTGTGCACCGCTGTATTGATCTCACAGCAGATATCAGGATGATTGAAGTCTCCCATGAGAACCAGGGTCTGCGAGCTAGTAACTTCCGTTAGTTGCCAGAAGAAAGCCTCGTCCACCTCATCCCCCTGGTCTGGTGGTCTATAGCAGACTCCCACCATGACACCACCCTTGTTGCTCACACTTCTAAACTTAATCCAGAGACTCTCAGGTTTTTCTGCAGTTTCATACCGGAGCTCTGAGCAGTCATACTGCTCTTTTACATACAATGCAACTCCCCTACCTTTTCTGCCCTGCCTGTCCTTCATGAACAGTTTATATCCATCCATCCATGACAGTACTCCAGTCATGTGAGTTATCCCACCAAGTCTCTGTTATTCTAATCACATCATAATTCCTTGACTGTGCCAGGACTTCCAGTTCTCCCTGCTTGTTTCCCAGGCTTCTTGCATTTGTGTATAGGCACTTAAGATGACTTGCTGATCGTTCCACTTTCTCAGTATGAGACAGGAGCCCTCCCCTCTTACGCTCTCCTGTTCGTGCTTCCTCCCGGTATCCCACTTCCCCACTTACTTCAGGGCTTTGGTCTCCTTCCCCTGGTGAACCTAGTTTAAAGCTCTCCTCACTAGGTTAGCCAGCCTGCTTGCGAAGATGCTCTTCCCTCTCTTCGTTAGGCAGAGCCCGTCTCTGCTTAGCACTCCTCCTTCTTGGAACACCATCCTGTGGTCAAATAATCCAAAGCCTTCTCTCTGACACCACCTGCATAGCCATTCGTTGACTTCCACGATTCTCTATCCGGGCCTTTTCCTTCACAGGGAGGATGGACGAGAACACCACTTGCGCCTCAAACTCCTTTGTCCTTCTTCCCAGAGCCACGTAGTCTGCAGTGATCCACTCAAGGTCATTCTTGGCAGTATCATTGGTGCCCACATGGAGAAATTGGAAGGGGTAGCAATCTGAGGGCTTGATGAGTCTCGGCAGTCTCTCCATCACATTGTGAATCCTAGCTCCTGGCAAGCAGCAGACTTCTTGGTTTTCCCAGTTGGGGCTGCAGATAGATGACTCAGTCCCCCTGAGGAGGGAGTCCCCGACCACCACCACCTGCCTCCTTCTCTTGGGAGCGGTAGTCGTGGAACCCTCATCCCTAGGACAGTACATCTCATGCCTTCCAATCGGCGGAGTCTCCTTCTGCACCCTTCCCGCAGATGTATCATCTAGTCCACTCTCTGCATTAGTACCTGTGGAGAGAACATGAAAATGGTTGCTTATCTGTATCTGCATTGCTGGTACATGGATGCTCTCCTTTCTTCTTCTGGAGGTCACATGCTGCCAAACTTCTTCACCGTCCTTCTGTACCCACTGCGCAGCCTGCTCTGAATCTTCAGAATGTTGTGTCCGGAGAAGCATATCCTGATGTCCGTCCAGGAAATCTTCAATTTCTCTGGTGCAACGCAGGGTCAATACTTGTTTCTCCAGACCTTGAACCTTCTCTTCCAATATGGAGACCAGCTTGCACTTTGTACAGACAAAGTTGCTTCTGTCCTGTGGAAGAAAGACAGACAAACATGGCACATCCTGTGGAGGTAACAGCTGAACACTCCCCATTCATATTACCTTCCTTCTAAGAGCTTCTTCAGGTGCTGTAGTAACTACTCAGAGAAGCCTGCAAGATGAAAGCCTAAGTGGGCTCTCCTCTCTTAGCATCTCCACTGTTCACCGCTCAGCTGGTTCGCAGCTGACTGGCTTTTTATTCTCTGATCATATCTGTGCCTCTGGAGACAGTGCCTCCCTTCTGTCAAAGACAAGACGTGCTGCCTCCAGAAAAGCCAGTTCAGACAATGCATGTTAACAGATGTGATTTAGGAGACCCAAATCACTTAACCTATGCTGAGGACAATCAATCTTGAAATGTTGAACTAATTTAAATAATTGGTGAGACACTGTCTCACCTTGACATGTCCAACTGTCTGTGTATTGATTTCTAGTCTTTGAAACCTGACAAATTTTAAAACTCACCTTGGTTTTTATTTTCAAAGGTCCACCCAGGATATGGATTTCTTTCAGAAAACAAAGAATTTGCCAGGCGTCTGGTAAGGTGTTTTTTGTTTTTGTTTTGTTTTTCGTTCATGAATCTTTTGCAAAGCACTGGCATGGGAAGGTGTCATAAATGCAGTACATTAATTGGGAACCAGTGTCTTAGAAGACTGAGAACATTGTTGCAGCATATTTAGAGATTAAACTGCACATATTCCAGAACAGCACTCTAACATGAAGAGATGGATTGTGATTGAACATACCTGAAATATCAAAATATCAATTCATAGAACACTTAAAGGTTATATTAAAATAAAGGGATTCTGTCCCTGGGGGAGGGGGGCATTTTAATGGTATGTCTGGATTTTTGTGTTCTGAGAAGAGGATGGTGAGGATGTTGAAAGGATTTTCCCATTATAAATTTTATAATATTACTGAAAAGTATACATTTTCACATGTAATTAACTATGTTTTTATAATACAAAAGCTGACTGAATTTATTAAATTTATTTTAATGATTGAACCAAGGACTTAGTTCTGCCAATACTTTTATTAGGACTATTCAGTTGCATAAGAGTTTTTATGATTGGGCCTAGAATGAAAGAGCCAAATTCACGGTGAGGAGCTTGATTCTGCATCCACTGAAGACAATGGTAAATCCCACATTGTTTCTAGTGGTGTAGGATCTGGTAATTTAGTTTTATTATAGTCTGCTTCTCAACTTTCAGTAGAAAATTGTTCTTGTCTCCTTGGACCCAGAGAGTCATTAGAGCCAATGGGCAGAAGCTTCACTGTTCTTTACAAGGAATTCCTGTCTCAGACTTGACAAATTCACTACCCCTAATACACCACTCATAATTATTATTGGACGCATGTACATGTAATATGTCAGGAATAATGTAACTATACTTAAAACTATGCCTTAAGGTCTTGTCGGGAAAGTGAGTTATCGGCAATCATGTGTCTCTTTGCTGGCCAATTCAAGCAGGAGGGAGTTGATGCTCCTCTCTGCCTAGCTGTTTATGTAATGTTGCAATGGTAGACAATTGAGCAATACAACACAGAAAAGTCAGTGGAAAACCATCAGACAAACTATATACATTAAAACCATTTGGAGGTGAAAAGGGAACATTATAACAGTCAGGGGATTTCCCTGCTTAGGAATAAAGACAAAAGACCGCTGCAGTATATCCGGGGAGAAGGACACTGCATCCATTCACTGAGGAGACATCTTGTTGAGCGGAGGTTTTTCATGAAAAATTGGATCCTGGTTCCTGAGAAACCAGCCAACTTTGCAACAGACTGAACCTTTGGAGAGAGAACCTATTTTATTAGACAGGAAAGATAACTATTAATAAATGTAAGCCCTAGTTCACATTTTATTATTTTGTTTTGTATTTTAACCATTTCTTTCCTTCACTCTCTCGTTTTTAGTGGAGTTTGTTCTTTTGTAAATAAACCTACTTTTGTATTATAACTGCTGATAAGTGCTGTGCATTATACAGGAGTGGTAACCTCAGGTAAAACTGGTAAACAGGGGTACCATGTTCCTTTGGGAGTCGAGGTTTGGGAATTTCTGAGAGTAGCCAGTCTCAAGGGGCTGCATATCACAGGAGAACACTTCAAGGGACTTTGGGGAGTGGGGTGCACCTATTGTTAATCTGCAAGGCAAAAGCAAGCTGGCATAGCCCAGAGGAAAGTGCTTGAGAGGCTCACAAGCTGGTGGTGTTAGGGACCTAACCCCAGCTATCACAGGCAAGACTCCCTCTTGCTGGAGGCAGGAACTAACAAGGTGACTCTCAGTCCTGGGTACCCTGAGAACCATCACATCTCCAACCATGTAACTTGATTACGTTTTAATTGAAAAGTGTGATTTGTTTAAAGCTCACATATTTTAAGTAGTAAGGAATATTTGTTACCATTTTGAAATAAGTAATTAAGAGTATTTGTACCCTATTATTCATGTTTGAAGCATGAGTGTAAGGAAAATACAAGAATGGAGAAAAGTGTTGTGACATTACAGAGGATATTGGTAAATAGTCCTTGGTTTCCCTTGTCTTACCTGGTCTGTGCTCATTTTGTTCAGGATTCCAGCTGTAAGGTGGGGGAGGGAAAGGGCGGGGCTTAGTTGCCCTGGGTATCCAGCTTTAATGGATGCCATCCCGCCAGTAAGAAAACTTTAGTTGTAAGTGGAATACAGAACCCTTGCTATCTTTAATCACCATGCTGCAAAAAGCAGACAAATAAACAAGAGCACAGATTCTGCATGATGCTATATGCATCCTGAAAGTTGCTGAGCATCATAGAATCATAGAATATCAGGGTTGGAAGGGACCTCAGGAGGTCATCTAGTCCAACCCCCTGCTCAAAGCAGGACCAATCCCCAATTAAATCATCCCAGCCAGGGCTTTGTCAAGCCTGACCTTAAAAACTTCTAAGGAAGGAGATTCCACCGCCTCCCTAGGTAGCGCATTCCAGTGTTTCACCACCCTCCTAGTGAAAAAGTTTTTCCTAATATCCAACCTAAATCTCCCCCACTGCAACTTGAGACCATTACTCCTTGTTCTGTCATCTGCTACCACTGAGAACAGTCTAGATCCATCCTCTTTGGAACCCCCTTTCAGGTAGTTGAAAGCAGCTATCAAATCCCCCCTTATTGTTCTCTTCCGTAGACTAAACATTGCCAGTTCCCTCAGCCTCTCCTCATAAGTCATGTGTTCCAGTCCCCTAATCATTTTTGTTGCCCTCCGCTGGACTCTTTCCAATTTTTCCACATTCTTCTTGTTTTATATAAACTAAAGTTGGAAGGAGTTGTGTCTACTTGGTACCTTCCTGGTTTGCCCCCCAGATCTGGTAAAACATCTTAAGTTTTAACTTTGTACAGCTAGCAGTTTGTCCATTCTAATTGCTCTGACTGTGTGAAGAACAGTATGTTGGCCAGAGCTCAAAATGACTCCTTTTACTCATTTTGTTTTTAACTGTAAGTGAATTCTGTTCCCACTGGATTACTCTAGTATGATAGCTAGTTTTAGTTAGCAATTTCCTTAAAAATATAAAAAGAAACAAAAGTATTTGCTCATGTTGTATAACTATTATGTTGTATATTTTGCTGTCAAACTTTGAAATTTGATAGTCATTATCCCAAACTGGGCACATTTCCTAGTAATCTGGTGGTTATTTGGTGGTGTGGATTACACTCTGGGTGACAATCTGGAACATTCTTTGGGCAGAACTAAGTAGAACGAAACAAAAGGGATTTCCCTCCCCCTCAGAATATCTGCTGATTCTCATTTGTATCTGTGAGATAAAATGTCTAGAAGTGTATTCAGATCTGGCTGGTGCGATAAATTTAAAATATTTTTTAAATTGTTTTTCACAAATTTGCTCACTCTGTTATATAAAACCAGAATACAATTTATAATGCTTTAAATTAATGTTTACTTTTTAAAAATGCTCTACATAAAAGTTGCATTTAAGGCCCAGTCCTGTTCCCATTGGGTGCAGAATCATGCTCTCAGAGAACTACTTAATGTAATGATTCCTTGTCTTTCTTACTGACCATTATTGGTATTTCTCATCCATATATTTAGGCTGGAAACTGAAGGCTCATACATTTCTCTTCATTCCGATCTATCACAACTGTCATGAATTAATGCTAGGGCTGTCAATTAATCGCAGTTAATGCCTGCGATTAACTGAAAACAAAAATAACACATTATTTTTTTTAATGGTATTAATCATATGACTCTGGGCGGGGAGGGAGGCATTAGCTGCAGAGGGACCTAACTGTGTCAGAACAGGTGTAAAAAGAAAAGGAGTACTTGTGGCACCTCAGAGACCAATATGCCTCCAGAGGGTGGGAAGAGGAGAGAAAAGGAAGTGGCTTCCATCCTGGCTCCAGTAGAAATATAGGGATCCTGCTCTACCATACCCCATTGCCCCCGTACAGCTCCTCGCTCCGGGTAGTGGGGAGGGGGTCCCCCATGGAGAACAGGGGCCTGGCGAGCTCAGCCTCCCTGCACCAGCCTCTCCTCCCCGCCACATGCTGAGTCCCTGAGGTAAAACCCACCCTCCCTTGCAAACAACTGAAGGGAGCCCACCTAGCTCAGTAAAAGGAGGTGAGCCTGGTGAGCCCAGTACCAGAAACCACTCTTCTAGCAGCTACAAGACATTTCCTCGTCCTGCACCAGACATGGCTTGCTTCACCACTCCTCCCCCCCCCATTCTTCCTGCCCATCCTCATAGTCACCCCTGTCCTTTTGGACTCTCCTCCTGCACAAGTCATTGCTTGCTAATGCTCCCTGAACACTGAATGCAGACTTCTAAGATGAAACTGCCTTCCTCTTTGGACAGGAGGTGCATCTGGTGAGCTCAGAAACCCAGCTCAACAGGAGCAGCATCAAGAATTCACCTTTCTCCTGCACAACACCCCTCCCATCTCCAGAATACTGACTTTCTGAGATTAAAAAAATCTTATCCCTTCAATAATCCAAGACTCCTCTGGAGACGCATACATAATAAAGGCTAACCCAGCTGCAGCAGGGGAAAAAAAGCCTCTTGTACAATTCACTCTCCCACTGAATGCTAAAATCCTGAGGTGAAATTTTTCCATATCCGCGACAAGGACTGAGTGGATTTGCAGGCTCTAAAGTTTTATATTATTTTATTTTTGAGTGAGTTATATTAAAAGAAAAAAAATTCTACCTTTGTAAGTTCAACTTTCATAATAAAGAGCTTGCGTAACAGTAGTTGTACGAGGTGAATTGAAATACTATTTTTTGTTTTTTGAAGTGCAAATATTTGTAATAAAATATATAGTGAACAGTGTACACTTTGTATTCTGTATTGTAACTGAAATCAATATATTTGAAAATAGAAAACATCAAAAATATTTAAATGGTACTCTATTGTTTAACAGTGTGATTAAAACCGCAATAAATCGTGATTAATTTTTTTAATCTCACGATTAATCACGATTACTCTTTTTAGTCGCTTGGCAGCCCTAATTAATACACAGTAGCATGGGTTGGGTTTTTTTATTTTGGGGTTTTTCTTTTTTTTGCTCTCATTGGTTGCTCTTCATACTTTAAAGTAATGATAAAATACATTTATGCCCTGATGCAGCCATGTACATCAGAAGCTATTCCACGCAGTTCCACAAAGGTAAAAAGGAAATATACTAAATATTATAAAGTCTCTGTTCTGTCTATAAGAGCAATAATGAGCTGAAAGCAGAGCTTTGTCTTTAATTAACACATGGAAGGTCAGTTCATATGTAATCCTATTGTGTGTGATTTGAACAAAAACATGTCGTCTTGGTCATTATTGCTGAAATGCTTCATGGAAAAACACACACTGACAAACAGTTCTACTAAAGGAAAGTAATCTGCAATGGTTTTAACGCGCTGATCAAATAATCTGTTTGCCAAATTATTTTCCCTTTTTTCCCTGCTTGGTTTCTCTTGTTCCCTTTAGCAAATAAATGAACTGCAAGAGCATATGCACAGTCGGGATTTTAAAAAAATCCTGTGAGTTTTGACAAAGTATCTTTTGAAAAGTGAAATTTACTTGCACCTAAAAATCTGAGGTGGTGTTTGAAAGGATCCTATCAAAGCCCGTTTCTAAGAGTCCACTCAGTCACCTCTCTAGGTTTATCCATTCCATTTTCCTCTGGTGACTTAGAAATGTAGTGGACCATTTTTTTTTCTGTATTGAAGTGAGGCTCTATTGTGGATTTCATAATCCAAATTTAAGGTCAATGTCTCAGATATTAAGACTTTTTTTTTAAAATGTTTTATGATCTTGTAATTTTAAATAAACCAGTGAGGTAAATAACACTGAAGTTTGACGTACACTGGATACTTAAATTCTATTTTAATAAACTGATAAAATGTACATCATCAAGCAAGTGTGTTGGGTACCTGAGAACCCTATTTTACATTCTAATGTTTCACAGGTTTGAGATTTCCAGCCTATAACTCTGTTAATGCCTTATGTAGAGAGAATGATTTATTAACTGAGGCTACTTAATTCAATGCACAAATAAGTCATTACTTGTAAATGCAATTATAAGCATAAATTACGAGTAATCAACTTGAGTTTTGCTGGTGGAATAATTGAATAACATCCTGTATTGACAGAAATCTAAAGATGGAGTTGTCAAATTTCATTTCCTAATAAAAATAGATTTTGAATATGTTTTACTGTATGTCATGGAAAAGATTTTCAAAGGCATAAATGACAGCTAGGAGTCTAATTTCAGTAAAGGTAAATGAGTTAGGTGCCCAACAACTATTTATGCCCTTGAAATCTGTCTCTGTGTTGTAGAAGGAGTGGTTGTGACCCCCGATGTTTAGGTCGCGTAACACTTCCAGTATAAAATAGAAAGTGTTCTTCTGATCTTTTTGAGAAGCTGTAACATCTGCATTGTTTGCAACAAGCCTTTGAAATCTGGCCAGGGGAATGCTCTGTGGCTAGAGAGATTTCTTCTTGACCCATGGATCAGTTATTAATTTTTTAAAAATAGCCATTTCTCTTTCCTTGCTGACATTTGTCAGGAAAATTTTGGCAGCATGCCAAAGTAATAACTGATCGAAAACAGTCTAATGAGCCAGGACCACACAGTAGCACCACCATCACCACCATCCTATACACTGCACTGGGAATGCCTGGGAGTTACCAGATCAGCTGTAGCAGTGCAGGTGGAGAGAGTTGGGGCAGGCCCATACTTGGAGCATCCCTTTACACCTTGCATGTTGTCCCAGTGGCCCATTCCTCTCTGGGGGCACCACATGAGGCAGGAGTTTCCCCAGCTCCTGGTGGATGGGGGAGAGAACAGGTGACGGGCTGGTCTACTTCAACCACCCTCTAGACTCAGCACCTGGCTCCAGGAGCTCATCCATTCCCTTTCCGGGATTACCAGCCTTCTCCCGTTACCAGCTAATACTTGTTTGTTAGTCCTGAAGCTCAAGTGGCACAAGTTTGAAGATCAGGGTTCAAACCATGATGATGATGCATGATGGGGTAGTGTGTGTTGCACATAATGGTGTCTGTTTTTACCTTTTTAATTAAACTAAACAAAACTAGAAAATCACTATGAAAAAATCTGTTAAAAGAACATTATTTAGATTACAAAGTTAAATGCTTGAAAATTAGGAAATGCTATACTATTTTTTTTCCACTGGAATACTGTTCCATTCAGTGTATGGGAATATATACACCAAAGGGAAGAAATAAGATTGCACATGCAACTTTAAATTTAGCATTTTCTTAATTTTTGAGTGCTTGACTTTGCAACCTAAATAATATGGTTTTAACAGGACTTTTTTGTATGTAATCTACAGTAGTAGACATGGATGAAGATCTTGGTTCCATTCTGATGGTGAGATACAGATCTTCACTTTTGCAGTACTTTGACATTTTCATTAAACCCTTTTTTTTGTTTCTTTAGTGCTCTTCTAGTAATTACTGTACAACATGGCTAAGAAAAGGACAAAGCAGACAGTGCTATTTTTTTAACCTTTGAAGGCTATATTGAGATTCTTGGTGGAATTAAATTAAAAAAAAAACAAAAAAACCCTTAGCAAAATAGCTGAAGAAACAAGATATGTATGGAAGTAACTAATATAAGTCTTGTTTTTCCTGTTACCTCAAACTACTCTAATTCTTTGTGTGGCATTCTGTGTAATAAGAATCTGAAGCCTGTGCCTACAATGAACTCAGTGCAGGTGGACCCATGTCTCCACAGAGCTAACTGCAGAATTCTCACCTTTAAAGTGTAAGCTTTGGTGGTAGGGAGTAGAGACTTCCCTTTGTGTTACAGCACGTCATGTACACTTAATGGCACTGTGTAAATAAGTAGGGGGATTTAATTTTGCTTGAAGGACTCTGTCTTGTTTTGACTCAGTCTTGACAAATTTGTGATATGTGGCGATGAGGGTGCTATCATGCTGGCACAGTCCTAGCGAGACACTGTATGCAGATTTTTCTCAAAGCCTAAAATGAAAGGAAGGAAAACTGACAACCACTTATTTGCTTTGACCCTTATCTTTCTTTAGTAGTTCTTCAAAATACACTATTTAAGCTTGAAATATAATGGGTTGAAATTAGTTCTATTTTGGGAAATGTTAGGTATGAACTAGGGCTGTCCAGCGATTTAAAAAATTAATCGTGATTAATCATACTGTTAAACAACAATAGAATACCATTTTATTTAAATATTTTTTGATGTTTTCTACGCTTTCAAATATATTGATTTCAATTACAAGACAGAATACAAAGTGTACAGCACTCATTTTATATTTATTTTTGATTTACAAATATTTGCACTTAAAAAACAAAAGAAATAGTATTTTTCAGTTCACCTAATACAAGTACTGTAGTGCAATCTTTGTTATGAAATTTGAACTTAAAAATGTAGGATTATGTACAAAAAAATAACTGCACTCACAAATAAAACAATGTAAAACTTTAGAGCCTACAAGTCCGCTCAGTCCTACTTCTTGTTCAGCCAGTCTAGTTTGTTTACATTTGTGGGAGATAATGTTGCCCGCTTCTTGTTTACAACGTCACCTGAAAGTGAGAACAGGCATTCACATGGCACTGTTGTAGCTGGTGTCGCAAGATCTTTTTCCGTGCCAGATGCACTAAAGAGCCATATGTCCCTTTATGCTTCAACCACCATTCCAGACATGTGTCCATGCTGATGACGGGTTCTGCTCAACAATGATCCAAAGCAGTGTGGACCAACACGTGTTCATTTTCATCATCTGAGTCAGATGCCACCAGCAAAAGTGTTTTTTTTTTGTTTTTTTTTGGGTCTTTCGGGTTCTGTAGTTTCTGCATCAGTGTTGCTCTTTTAAAACTTCTGCAAGCATGCTCCACACCTTGTCCCTCTCAGATTTTGGAAGGCACTTCACATTCTTAAACCTTGGATTGAGTGCTGTAGCTATCTTTAGAAATCTCATGTTGGTACCTTCTTTGTTTTTTGTCAAATCCGCAGTGAGAGTGTTCTTGAAATGAACAAAATGTGCTAGGTTATCATCTGAGACTGCTATAATATGAAATATATGGTAGAATGTGGGTAACACAGAGCAGGAGACATACAAGTCCCCCACACGGAGTTCAGTCACAAATATCATTAACGCATAATTTTTTTTTTTAATAATCATCATCAGCATGGAAGCATGTCCTCTGGAATGGTGGCTGAAGAATGAAGGGGCATATGAATGTTTCGCATATCTGGCACATAAATACCTTGCAATGCCTGCTACAAAAGTGCCACGTGAACATCTATTCTCACTTTCAAGTGACATTGTAAATAAGAAGTGGGCAGCAGTATCTCCCGTAAATGTAAACAAACTTGTTTGGGTGAAGGAGAAGTAGGACTGAGTGGACTTGTAGGCTCTAAAGTTTTACATTTCTTTGTTTTTGAGTACAATTATGTAACAAACAAAAAAACTACACTTGTAAGTTACACTTTCACGATAAAGAGACTGCACTACCCTACTTATATGAGGTGAATTGAAAAATACCGTTTCTTTTGTTTGTTACTTTTACAGTGCGAATATTTGGAATAAAAAATAATATAAAATGAGCAATGTACACCTTGTATTCTGTTTTGTAATTGAAATCAATGTATTTGAAAATGTAGAACATCCAAAAATATTTAATAAATCTCATTTGGTATTCTATTGTTTAGCAGTGTGATTAAAACTGTGATTAATCGCAATTAACTTTTTTGAGTTAATCATGTAAGTTAACTATGATTAATCGACAGCTCTAGTATGACAATGATAAAAGTATGTGGAATAGGCAGATATTTGTGCCATTCACATTTGGGGAGCCCATTGTTTGAAAAAGAGCCTCTGGCACCAGCCCCTGCAGACTCCTTTCTGAGCAAGCCCATTCTTCAAATGGCAAGGAAGACAGGAGGTGTTCACATAGGTTCTTCTCCTAGGCCCTGATCTTATGAGGTGCTGAATGCCTTGGACTGCCATAGAGATCAGTAGTAGATAAGGCTGTTCGGTGTTCATTAGGATTGGATCCCTCGTGAAGCCCATCCCCTGATTAGTGATAAAACAGAGCAGACATTCCTGTTCAGATTTAGCAGGTCCCCAAACCACCCTATGGAAGAGGAAGTATTGAATATACCTCATTAGGCTTATTTGGATGTAATAAGCCATGTGTTTGGGTTACCTTCATAAACATGCTGAACAAAAAAGTAGCATGCTAAACCTGCTCTCTGACACATGAGTAGCTCTGGTCAAAATACTGACATCAAACCTTAAAATGAGAACAAACTTTTTATTTTCTCTACTGTTTATTTAAAGGGATAGTGTCAGGTGGTTTAGGATCAAGATTTAGATTTTGTAATTCTTCCCCTTGCCCCTCAGTATGTACAAAACTAATTTTTTATGAGGTGTTATGTTTAACTTACAGAATAAATGGGGGGGAAAAAAGAAAATCGTGTTTTGTTTGAGTTTAAACATTCACCTGCAGTATTTGCAACTCAGATGTTGCAGTGCTTTGCCAGTGCATGAGATCCAGAAAGTGAAACTTACTAGTCTTTTTTTTCCATAGGAATGAAATACAAAAAGTAAACAGTGTTTGCTTTTAAATAAGTAGTCAAAAGTAAATTAGAATTGTAAAACTTTTAGTTCAGGTGGTATTGATAAATAGCCTAGGAAATCCATTTTTAAAATACTTTTAACCTGACAGCATCATTTTAAAACATACGCTCTTTTTGGTAACATAATTTAAACATATTCACACTGTTCCGTACTCTGTGGAGCATATTTCAGTCACCCATTTCTACAAGTTTTAGGAAGTAACAGTTGTTTTCATTAACTATCTGCTTAAAAAGTCCTAATAGTAGAGTAGAAAAATGGTGTTAGTCTTTCTCTGGAGGACATTAGAATACATTGGCAAATACCAGTACAATATCAGGGTTCAGTGCTTTAAAGATTGACAAGGGTAAATAGTAATGAATGCCGTTTATACATTTTGTACGATATCTTCCAAAATCCCACGTTTCTGCAAGTAGATTGGGTACACCATTACTTTGACTAGCACTTGCAAATACTTTTTTTCATGTATTCATACATCGAACTTCAAAATTTTCAGGTATGTTTTTTAGAGGCTGTCTGGAAAACTCAGTCTGTTAAATAGATAATCTGTATAGTTGGAAAGAATGGCATGGTTTGTGAAGAAAATGCACACCTTTGTCTTCTGTATATATAACTTGATAATATTTGCTGTGACCCTGTGCTTTGTATGTTTGGTTTTCTTGTTGACCTTGTGCATACAGGACACTTTTCTCCTCTTATGTGACAGAATCTAAATATATTTCATTTACCTTTTATTTACAAAATATATCCTTGTTTTTAAACTCCATATTCTCTTGAAACGTGGTGTCAGCCAAATTCTTCAACCTGTGCGATTCCTGTGGAACCTCTTGATTAAGTAGAAACGATACATTGGTTTAGGATCACCATTTAGTGGTTTTGTCACTATGTATCATGGGACAGCCTGACTTTTTAAATGATTTAACTGTATGTATGGGATAGGAAAAATGTCTTTCTTTAATATGGGTCATGTAATTTTTCCCATGAGGTGCTTTTCAACAGCAGTTCTGGCACATTTAATGAGGTGTGTGGTACTGTAGACGAGTGGATTTGTGGAATTCTGATTTGTAAAATTCATTATTTTTTGACCTGCTGTGTAACCACAATAGTTTTTGTTTTGTTTGTTTTCTCCCCCTCTAGGCTTTCCATAAACCTTTCAGTTGCTTCTGAAATGTTGTTTTCCTTCTTCCCTGCCCTCTTCTTCAAGCCATATTTGGTTTATAGTATAAAATCAAGATTTTTTTTCCTAATTATTTGGAAAATTGCATCTTGTGGTCTACTTGTGTGTGCGGGGGGGGGATTTTGCAAACAAATCACCAGAAAATTTCCTTGTTTGATACTGGTAGTATACTGATACTGATACTGCTCACATTGGCTTGCTCACTTTTCAATTATTGATTGGGATGACACAAACAAGCTTGCCTTGTTTACAATAAGCTCCCCATCTGTCCATTCTCTATCTAATACACTTGTTAACTTGTAGTGTTCTGGCATAATTGATATACATTTTTGTACAGTAACTTTGAAACTGTGTGATTATGGGCCTGCTCCTTCTCGTAAACCATTTAAGTCAAAGGCAAAATTCTCATTGACTTCAGTGTAATAGGATTGGGCCTGAAATTTATATTACAAAGATATTTCCATTTCTTTACAGTTTAAAACAGATCATATGCCTTTGAAATAAGAGCTCCTGTTGCCATGTGGATTAATTCATTACACGCAGAGGCAGATGAAATTTCAACTTAGAATTCAACAAAGGCAGTGCCTGCTTATAATTAATAGATACGTGATATTTTTGTTTTTGTTTAGGGCATAGGAGAACTTACACACTATAACAGTAGGTGGGTTTTCTACAAAGTCCATCTCTTAGAACACCGAATGCAGCTTAAGGTGTATGTGCTTGCTTTCTGAAATGTGCATGTGGGCAGAAGTAATTAGATGTTTCTCATGAAAGCTTATGCTCAAATAAATTGGTTAGTCTCTAAGGTGCCACAAGTACTCCTTTTCTTATCACGGTTTAGTTATAGGACTGGATGTTACCTACAAAGTTCTTTAAACACTGTATTGAAGTATGGTGTTTGTGATCTGCTAATTTACTACGTGGAAAATATTCTTTTTGTGTGCCCCAAACTCTTATCCCATTATGTGACTGTCTAGGAAGTTTACTTAGTCTCTCTTATGTGCTATAGTTGCTTTCTAACCATTAATCTTCAAGAACTGGCAAAATAAAGCTGAATAAAATAACATTCATGCTTTCTGCAATAGATGTTTAGTAGTAAACAGTTTTTGTGAAAACTTTTAGCATGCTATTTCTGGTTAGTGTCAGAAGGCTTATTGTTTGAAAGAACGGCATATTATAAAGAATTTGATCTACTGTTACCTCTGCACATAGCTGTCAACACTGAGCTACAAACTTAATACAGTACGTCTTGATGGCAGAAATTTTCGGAAGTGAATGATTAAAGCTCCTAGATGGATAGATTTGTCTAATTGCTACTGCATCTACATAGATCAGTGGTCGGCAACCAATTTGATTGCGGGCTGCGAGACATTTTGCTAACATTGACTGTCTGAAGGCACAGCCCCTTGCAGCTCCCAGTGGCCACGATTTGCCATTTTTTTTTCACGTCACTGAAGGAAGGGCATTATGAAACTCCATGAGGTAACTAGACAGGCCTTGCTGAGAGGTGCAGCCTATGAGTATGTGGCCTACATCTTCTAACTGATCACAGCAACAAAGGGGGGAATTACAAAGGCCCCACTTATAGTCAGCCATACATCTGATCACTCCGCATCTGAGGTGATCTGAGCTTTACCCAACTGTGGCACAGAAGGTCAAAACCAGTGGGTTGGGTTGTTGGATCTGTCATGTGATAGGCATGGCTATAATTGAAGCTTATTCTTGTCGCCTAATATGCCAACTGGAGGAAATACTGAGATTGCTTAGGAGACTTGTCCAAATTGGGTGTCTTGAGTTGAGATGACGGCTCAGTGGATTAAACATATCTTTAAACAGAGGTAGATGTGGCATGTCTTGCACCTTAAGGAGGAGATTCTATGGCATGTTTTGCACCTTAGGAGACTTTTCACCTGAAGTTAGGAGAGCTGTAGTTGGACACGATTGGCAGCCAGGGCAGACTGGTCAGTGTGATGGGTATACAAACCCCACACTGGGACAGAAGGGATTAAAGAACAGAACTGGGCCCAGGTGGCCCCATCCCTTCTGCCCTGCAGAGCATACTCCAATTGGAGGCAGGGTTGAAAAAAGGAGCAACCCAGCTCAGAAGGGGGGAGACTGGGGATGAAGACAAACCTACCTGGAAGGCTCCTGACAAAAGTGTTGGAGAAGTCTCCCTGAGGGAATAGGACTATATGCTGAGACTAGTTGGGACTGATAGTTTGGTTTCTCTTTCTTATCTGGTACCAGAAACTGAGGGAGGAAAGCAGTAGTGGGAAGTGTTCTAGGGAGGGTAACTCAAAAGGGCCGCCGTGGGCTGTTGAGGCTCTTAGAGCCGTGGGTCAGAGCCCGGTGGAATGGGCAGGTCCAGGCTCCCCTACCACTGCGCCCATTATTGGGGGGTGTGCAGTAACTACTAGACCACCCAACCTACCAAGGACTCTATTACAGTCAGTCTCATGGTACCTGTGGTTAGACGCACAGTTTCATTTAGCTGAATGTCTACGAGCCCCATGTGGAAAGAATGGAGCCATACCAGGTAGTGATACTCTGCTACGGAGTAACACAGGGAAAGCTAGCATTTCTTATATTCAGCTAATGTGCAGAGACAAAGTAGGGACCAGATTTCTTGACTGTTGACCCCTGACCTGATCTTGGAGGATCTATAGTTTTGCGTAAAATACAATCTAAGAAAGCTTAAAGAAATAATAATGCTAGTTATTGAAGCTGTAAGAGCAAGTAGAATAACCAAAATCTATGTGTTAAAATAGGCTTAGTATGGGTTTTTGGTATCCAGTATTAAGGGTTTATAGTGTGGCTTAGTAGAACTTGATATTATGTGCTTGATGGAAGATTATGGAAAACATGCTTGACGTAAGGTTATAAACTTTAGCAATATGTATCGTCTGATAGTTTAGCAATGCATTTTCTGACGAGGTGACCACAGAAGAAAAGGTACACCACAAACTTACACAAATTATCTCTAAGTAGGAGGGAAGTCTGGGGTTTGTGCAATATGCTAACTATAGAAATAACCATATTGATGCTATATCATTTATTAAGAAATTAATTGACCCAAATGGCTTACGTCAGTGGTCAGAAGTCTAAGTATAGTCACCTGGAATGCCCAGATGGACATGGTCCAAGGTTTCTTATGGTCATAGAAGGAGACAAATATGGCTATGTATCTGAATGGTTTCATAAAAGGACCCAAAGTCCGTGTAAATGAATCAGGACCAACTCTCTGATGTGCTCCACTGACTGTTCCTTCCATCTTTGTTTCTAATGGTTCTCCATAAGGTTGTAGGTATGCACGGTGTAAAATTATAAGTCTGGACAATACAGGAAATGACTTTACTGTACTTATCTTATTCTTAAATTTGTGTATGTTGATTTTCAGTATCATTTCAGTTATATTTGTCTGTATTAACTAAAGCTCAAAATTTCTGCGTGCTTCACCAATTTCATCATCTTAATTAACTCTAAGTAGCTGCCTGAATATTTGTGACAGGTACACTTTACATTGTAGACTAATCATGTTACAGGTTATTTCTGGTCTTCAACGAGGCCTTGATAAGATGTTCATTGAAAGTCAAGGTGTGGTACAGTGTAACATCTAGATACACAAGCTTTAGGTTGTGGTCCAGCGTGTGTCCATTCAGGAAGATGTTAAGCTGTTTGGTGTGGTATAGATCAGTGGTTCTCAAACGAGGGCTGCCACTTGTTCAGGGAAAGCCCCTGGCGGGCCGGGCAGGTTTGGCTGATTGCGGGTCCCACTGGCTGCGGTTTGCCGCTCCAGCCAATGGGGACTCCGGGAAGCGGTGTGGGCCAAGGGATGTGCTGGCTGCCCTTTCTGCAGCCCCCATTGGTCTGGAGCGGCAAACCGTGGCCATTCAGCGCCATGATTGGCCGAACCTGCGGATGCGACAGGTAAACAAACCGGCCCAGTCCGCCAGGGGCTTTTCCTGAACGAGCGGCGGCCCTAGTTTGAGAACCACTGGTATAGATGGAAGTGACTGGAAACTGTCTTTTTAATACGAGGTTTAAGTCTGTATCTTTTACAACAGTGGGCCATCTCTTTTATGTCAGCAATCCAAACTTCTTAGTGGTTGGAATCCTGGTCCTGGACTGCCAGACTAATGTCTAAATCACCTGGCAGGGGTATTAGGAAGGTCATTTGTGAAGCATAAAACTGGCTGCTGATATCCCTCCCCATCATGAACTGCTGCTCCAGCATGCCATTGTTGTGTGCTACGAGCTCGTGCCTGCTTCCACCTTCCTGCAGTTGTTTCACAGGGCCCTAGAAATATGGGATAAAAGGTTTTCCAAACAAATTTAGTATAGGACAGGATTTTTTTTTTTTTTTTTAAATGTGGGATGTCCCTTTATAGCATGGGGCTATTGATAGTCCTAATTGTATGACTTCCTCCTTACATCTGCTTCATTTAACCATTCTCTTGTACGGCCTATTCACACTAAGAAAAATCAGATAAGTAAAAACACCAGTGTAGGTATGGTATCTACTTCGTTGCTGCTGCAGTCAGAGGAGGAATCTCCAGAGCCTAAAGAAATATTGTGTGTGAGGGCCACAAAAATACAGTTTACTCCACTGCCTTTTTTGCGGGGAGGGAGGGAGAAGTGTTAAGATGGTTTCAGAACTGCTCCACTGGTGTATAACATTGCCCTATCTTCATGATTATAGTTTGCCAGGGGACAGAATAAACAATTCCAGTCCCCTTTGCCCACTGGGGGATTTAGTATCAATATGCTGCTAGTTAGTATTAGACTAGAGCTGAACAGATGATTTTTTTTTGTTTTGTTTGTTTTTTGTTAAATTTGGTGGCCAAGTAGAAAAAGCCGGAAAAAAAAAATTTGATTCACTTTGTTCCGGTTTTAATTCAATTTGCTTACTTTGCCACAAGGTACATTTAGGATAGATATTAAAAAAAAAATTTCTGACAATAAGTATAGTGAAGCTCTGGAATAAGCTTCCGAGGGAGATTGTGGAATCACTGTCTGTGACGCATTGTACCAAAAAAGACAGAGGTGACACCACTCACCATCAATGCTTGAAATGTGCACACGTTAATGGACTGCACAACAGCAGATAAATCAGAGAGAAGAACAGCTCTAGTTGGTAGAGTACTGGCTAGGTGTAACATCCCAATAGTGGCCCTGAGTGAAACTAGTCTCGCTGAAGAAGGAATACTTACTGAAAAAGGAGCTGGCTATACCTTCTTCTGGAGTGACTGTAGTAATGAAGAGCGACATGAAGCTGGTGTTGCGTTTACCATCAAAACACAGTTAGTTAGCAAACTTAGGAATTTTCCAAAGGGTGTGAAAGATACACTCGTGCTAATGAGACTCCCACTGTTTGGGAGAAGATGTGCAACTATCACCAGCACCTATATACGCACCATGACCAACCCAAATGTGATCAAGGACCATTTTTATGAAGACTTGGGGTCCCTTGTTGCAGAGATGCCGAAGGCAGACAAGCTCATCATCTTTGGTGACTTCCGGGCTAGAGCTGGCACAGATCACCAGGCATGGCCTGGTGTCATTGGAAAAAAGGCCTTGGGAATGGAACAGCAACAGGTTCCTCCTGCTGATTGAATGTGCTGAACATGACCTCCTCATCACCAACACAGTCTTTCACCTGTCAAATCATAACAAGACTTTCTGGATGCATCTGTGTTCCAAGCACTGGCATCTCACTGACTACGTCATCATCAGGAGAAGACAGACAGGATGTTAGAGTGACAAAGGCTACGAGAAGTGCAGAATGCAGGACTGATCACAGGCTTATAGTCTCCAAGCTGATTATCTGGATACATCCTAGTAGATGACCACAAGGTAAAAAAGCACCCAAAAACTTAATGTGTCCAAATTGAAACAGGCTTTTGTTGAAGAACTGCGCAACCAACCTGTAACAATTTATGCAAACTCTTATAGAATCAAGGAAAATTGGGCATCTTTTAGAGATTCTGTGTACTTGGCTATATCCAATACCCTTGGTTCCATCACACGTAAACATCAAGGTTGGTTTGATAAAAACACTGCTGACATAGGGAGACTATTGAATGAGAAACCTTGTCTCCATAAGGCCTGTTTTGGAGACGGCACCTCAACATCTAAGAAGGCAGCCTTCAATAACATTAAGAGGACTGTCCAACGCAGACTTAGAGAGATGCAAAACTCATGGCTGAGCAACAAGGCAGATGAGATTCAGTCCTATGCAGACAGGAATTTTTTGAATAACTTCTATGATGAGGACAATCTGTGGGCCATGGTCATTAGTAACATCTCCAGTACTGAGTGCAGATGGCACCACATTGCCCATTGACAAAGAAAAGATACTGCAAAGGTGGGCAGAACACTTTTTAACAACATCCTCAATCAGCAGTCTTCTATTAGCAAGGAGGCAATTCATTGGCTGCTTCAGATTGATATCAACAGATCTCTTGCTGATCCCCCAATGCTGACTGAAACTGCGAAAGTGATTGACTTGGCATCAAATGGAAAAGCACCTGGAGCACATGCTATACCAGCAGAAGTCTATAAGGTCGGAGGCTTGCACAGGGCTCTGAAACTCACTGGAAAAAATCAGTCAATGTGGACTCAAGAAACTATACCCCAGGAGTACAAGGATGCATCCATCGTCCACTTGTACAAGCAGAAAGGTAACAGACAATCCTGCAACACCTTTTGGGGACTCTCCTTGTTGTCAATAGCTGGCAAAATTCTCTCCAGAATTCTGCTGAATCGTATTGTGCAACACATTGAACAAGTGCTCCTGCCTGAGACATGTTGTTTGCAGCTCGTCAACTTCAGGAGAAATGCCAGGAACAGAACTCCAACCTGTATATGACCTTCATTGACCTGACAAAAGCATTTGATACAGTCAGTCGGGAGGGCCTTTGGCAGATCATGGCAAAATTCAGTTGCCCAGAGAAATTCATTACAATGGTTCAATAGTTACATGATGGCATGCTCACTCACATTATGGATGAGTCATCTGAACCATTCCCAGTCACCACTGGAGTCAAGCAGCACTGTGTGTTGGCCCTAATTTTCTTCAGTATGGCGTTTTCTGCCAGACTTACAGATGCCTTTTGTGACTGTGACAATAGGATTGACATCAGATACTGGACTGAAGGCAAGCTTTTCAATCTGAGGAGACTACAAGCAAAGATGAAGGTACAGGAAGTGACTGTATGCCAAAGTGACTGTTCCCTGAATGCCAAATCTGAGTCTGACATGCCTCCCTGCATGTCAGTTTCTCTTCAGCTTGTGACAATTTTGGTCTCACAATCAACATCAAAAAGACAGAAGTGATGTCCCAGCCTTCACCAGGAAAGCCTTATGTAGAGCCTGCTACCACAGTGAATGGCCAAACCCTCCAGGTAGTGGACAAGTTCACGTACCTTGGCAGTACACTGTCACATGCAGTTCACGTTGATGACTAAACCAATGCTAGAATTGCCAAAGCAAGTGTGGCCTCTGGCAGACTCTGTGCAAATGTATGGGAATACAGAGTCATTAGTCAGTAAACGAAACTGTTGCCAACTCTGATGTATACATGTGAAACCTGGGTGGTTTACCTGGAGGGTGTACAGTTTGCCATGTTATGAAGCTGAATCATGGGCTGTGTGAGGAAACTGATGAGGATAAGATGGCAAGACAAAGTTCCAGATACTGAGGTTCTCATATGGGCAGGTATTCCAAGCAGTTGTACTCTGTTGATGTACTCACAGATGGGATGGGCAGGCCATGTCACCAGAATGTCAGATGAGTGGCTGCCAAAAAAGATCTTCATGGTGAGCTAAAGGATGGAAAGTTTCTCTCAGGGAGACCAGAATAAAGGTTTCAAGGACGACTTCTTCAAGTTATCTCAACACAGACCCAGAGATCTATGGGAAGATTTTGCTCATGATCGTTCTACCTGGCGAAGTCTCATCCATACTGGAGCTACAGTCTATAAGCAGAAGAGAACCGCTAAGGCAGAAGTGTCAACAGTGTAAATTTCACAACAGCAGCATGTCTGCTGTTAATCAGGCAACCCATAGTGGCATATCTTGCTCAGGTGCAACAGACAGTTCAAAGCTCAAATTGGCCTGATCAGCCACTCATAAGTTCACAGAAACCAAACCAATCAGTGATGTCATGTTCATTTTTGAACTTGAAGGATGGACAACAACAATCTCAAAATAGCACCCCAGAACCCATATTTACCACAGTTACATGATTCAGATATGTTTTGTACAAAGTATGCCTTATGAGGTATCAGTTAGAAAGTTATTACCTATTGAGCATCGTTGCTCAATAGACTATAACTTTCTAACTGATCCCTCATAAGGCATGCTTTGTACAAAACATATCATGTTGTATATGAAGTTGAGATTTTGCTATATGTTTGTTACTGAAACAGGCTGTGAGTCTGGGAAATGCCCACAGGTTGGCTCTTCAGTAGCAACAAAGGAGCGACCAACACCCAGCCAGGTATTGAACGACCATCACTGGCCATTCACCAGAAGGGGAGTTGTAAACAAGAGATTTACAATTCACGTGAAAAACAGTTGCTCGAGCACGTACACTGTGCAGTTGCCTTACCCCTATGACACAGCAAGGATCTTTCCAGCACGTGGAGGAGAGTATGTGTAAGAGGTACCCTAAGCTAGAGAGTCAAGGAAGCATAGCAATTCCACAGTCCAGTCATACTGTCACTGGAGGGTTTTAAGAACAGGTTATACAAACACCTGTCAGAGAGGGTTTAGGTGTACTTGGTCCTGCCTCAGCACAGGGGGATGGACTAGATGACCTCTTGAGATCCCTTCCAGCCTTGCGTTGCTATGGCTCTGATATTTTTCTTTACGAAAATGAAAAAAATGTTGTTCAGGTTGAACAGAATGTTTTGAAATGAAATACTGATTGGAAACCACATTTTTGAGGTGGTTCACTCAGAAAATGTTGAGATTTCCAAAAATTTCTTTACTTTTTAATCTGAAACAATTTATTGAAGTTGGCCAAAATTCATGAAAATTTTTGGTGCCCAGAAAAATTAATTTCCTGGTGAATTTACTATTCATTGGAAAAAATTTCATGCAGATCTACACTAAACACTGAGGTTGCATCTGCACTGGGAAAAGTCACACCTGTAATCCTCCACTGGTGTTGCTCCACTGGCAAGAACAAGTATGGAATCTGTAGTGCAGACAGCACAGGATTAAATGACATATACCAGGAAGTATCAAATGCCATTGATCATTTGTTCACCTGTTCGGGGCTCATTTTTATATAGCTTATAGAATTTTCAGGGCAGGCACCATTTCCTTGTTATGTGTATGTACAGTGCCTAGCACAGTTGGGTCCCTTATCTCTGCTTGGGGCCTTTAGGCTTTTGCAATTCAAATGAATAGTAAACAATATCAGTTTGCGAGATGGAAAAGGATAAATCAAAAAAGCATTCTTAATTTCAAATAAATATATGTAATGTATAGTATGTGAAAATCTATATGTATGTAATTGGTGTAACGTCATTTGTCAATATTTATCATTGAAAGCCCTTTGTTGATAGAGCCAGAGCAGTAACCGATAGTTAAGGATCAAAACTTAATGTCTGCTCACACTCAAAAAGTTGTGCTTGGCCCATTTTGAAGATCTGATTCTGATCTCTTCTGGAGAGTTTAAAATGCTTCCTATACCTTCTATTAATACAGTTGAAAAGTTGGGTTCCCAAAATTAGGCACCTGAATAAGTGGACCTGCTTTTTGTAGGTGCTCAGCACCTACATCTGCCACTGCTTTCCATGGAGCACATTCAACCCCTCTGAAAATCAGACCACTTATTAAGGTGAGTAAATGTGGATTTAGGTGCCTAA
This sequence comes from Lepidochelys kempii, assembly GCF_965140285.1. NCBI lineage: Eukaryota > Metazoa > Chordata > Testudines > Cheloniidae > Lepidochelys > Lepidochelys kempii. The sequence continues at coordinate 101,075,213 of NC_136380.1, forward strand.
TTTTGTGTTCAAATTTCAAAAATAGTGTCCATATTGTATGTTCTATTCATAAGATATGTCTGTCACCAACATTCAGATGCATTTGCAATAAAAACATACTTCATTAATGAAACCAATGTTACATAACAAAAAAATTCTTCTTTTCAGATTTTTTCCATGGCCCCTTTTCCCCAAAACTAAGTAACCCATAGTAACCCTCACAATGTTGTGTACCTGAATTATAAAACCTTTGAAAATGGGGTATGCTGTGGAGGTTTTTACAGATTTTATCTACAGTGGTAACATCAAGCACCGTATTAATAAAAGGACCAAAAAAGTACTTCTCCCCTTAAACCTAGGGGACTTCACTTTTGTCAAACTGTAATAGGGAGGGGAAATGTCACAATGATTGTGCATTATGTTGGTGGAAACCTGTTTGTGTGAAATGATGGAGGGGAATTCATGCTTACCTTGGTGTGAATATTTGCTGACAGCAAAGTGGGTTGTATTCAGGGATCTGAAATTTTACACTTAATTTTTTTAATTTACCAGCTACATTTCTGAAACAATAACCTTATGCTCAAATAGATTTGTTAGCCTCTAAGGTGCCACAAGTATCCTTTTCTTTTTGCGAATACAGACTAACATGGCTGCTACTCTGAAATAACCTTTTAATCCGATTAAATTTTATGAGGATGCCAGTGTGGTTAGTATCATTGTGTACGCATTTTTGATTGATTAAATAAATGTGTGAAATGCCCAATAACTTTCTTCGCTTTTAGGTCAGAATCAGTTGGTAGCAAAAGACTGCTGGATAGCAGCTTTGTTACTGTTTAGCAGATAGGTCCTTTAATTGATGCTGAATTGTGACTTTCAGTACATACAGGGTTAAGTAAAAAGGTTGCAGTAATCTAGTGAGTAGTTTTCCTTTAATGTGCTCATTAGCAGTGGCAAGTCTAGGTTTTAGCAAGTCAGTAATTTACATTTCATTGCTGAGTGGCTGCCCTTGTTCAAGAGTTATTTCTAAGCCTGATGAATATACTTGTATTGGGAATAAACAGAGTAGAAGAATTGAAAGCCAAATACCCTGCCAGGCTTTTCAGTAGGTTCTGAAGTTTCCAGTGGATCACTGATTAGCAATGCATGGAGCAGTAAGAAAATGCAAAGATACGACCTACAAAAGTTACCACAGGTAGGTTAGCCCTTTAAATCCCTCCTTTTTTGTAGCTACCTGTACATTCATCCTCACCAAATTCCTATTTCTTCGCAGGCCTCCTCCTAATATGAAAATACAGTGTATTAGATAGGGGGTGAACAATGCAGTGTCAACCAGGTTCCTTTCCCCCCTCCTAACAACTAAGCAAAGTCTGATTGTTATGCAATGAGTCCTAAAGAAACAAAGGACTTGATGGGCTTTACAGCTCCCTGGGATCAGATTATTGTGATTTGGATCCCTGTGAATATTTGCTCTGGGACTCATTTCTTTCCTTCTGCCTGATTTGATACCAGCTTGTTCTGGCTTTATTTGAAGACTTGCACAGATCACACAGTGTAAAGGGAAATATATATACACACACTGGGATACAGTGGCAATGTGGTTGGCAGCTGAGATATGGGGCACTTTAAAAAAAAAAAAAAAAGTGGGTGGGTGGGGAGCGATGAGCTGTTTTCCGAGATTGCATGGAATGCTTTCTTGTGGAGAAATTTGTTTAGGTTGGTACTAAAGCCAATTTTACCATAAGATTAGCTAAAAGTATTCCTGATGGAGTGATATTTTTACCATTTTGAAATCATCTTTGACTGTATACAGAATGCTAATTTAGAAAATCTGTATTCTGAAATACTTCTCTTTGTAGAGAGGATATGCCATGTGCAGACGGATGTGATAGTTATATAAAAGCAAATGAATTTAACAATATGTAGCTATATATGAAATTGAACAGATTACCAAGCGTTTTTATTCCAGATGTTATGCTAGAAAAATATTGACTCTCTTCTGAACATTAGAAGCTTTGGAAAAGAATGTTGATGCACTCTCTCATTCTCTTTAAAATATACATGGGTTAAAGTCTATGATGTGCAGCATTGTTTATATTAAAGCTATTTATTAGAAGATTTCAGGACAAAATATATTTAATGACTGGAGCCAAGGAAATACAGTAGAAGGTGTTCTTAAATATTTTTGTGAATAAAACCTGCCAGTTCATTGCTAGGTATTTGTGAACATTAGGTGGGCGAAGGTTTTTTTGTTTTCTTTTTAACAAGAATGTTTGATGAAAACAAAGTGGTGTGACTATTTAGGAGAGTGGAAATCACAATGGAAATGCTTTTGTGGCCTTCTCAAAAAGCTTTCTGTTCATACAGTTTTGTAGAAAAATTACATATGTTCATGGACAATTTTCAAACAAGGAAAAAGAAATCCCTATTGTTAACGAATCCAATGAGAAACCAAAACAATGCCCATGTGACTCAGAGGACCAGTCAGATAGTGCGAATAGAGAATAACTAATAGTTTACAAGTCATAGTTTGTGCAAACACATTTTAGCCCGTCCAAAAGATATTTTACACCAGGTTTTACTGCATCACTATTTTATTATATTCTTTAAAAAGAAAAGGAGTACTTGTGGCACCTTAGAGACTAACCAATTTATTTGAGCATGAGCTTTCGTGAGCTACAGCTCACATCATCGGTGAAGTGAGCTGTAGCTCACGAAAGCTCATGCTCAAATAAATTGGTTAGTCTCTAAGGTGCCACAAGTACTCCTTTTCTTTTTGCGAATACAGACTAACACGGCTGTTACTCTGAAACCTGTCATTATATTCTTTGTCCACCTATTTTCAGTGAATTATAGCTTTACAAAAGAAAGCAAATCCGTTAATAAAGTTGTTCAGTATGCTTTGCAGATGAGAGATTAAGGCCAAAATTTTAAAAAATAGAAGCCCAAATGGGGCCCCAGTTCAGCAATACATATAAGCATACACGTAGTCCTATATCTGGGGGTGTGGTGGTGGTGTCCCAATCCTGTCTGGTATTTCTGGGAGCTATTGCACTGTAAATGTACAGTAGTAATTATAGTGTATGTAAAATATCATCTAAAATATGTATCATAGGCATATGTGATTTGATGTGCTAATATATGTTACATAATTGCACCTGGAGCTATAAGAGCATATATTGCTCTTGCATTTGTTTCCTTTGAATCTTTAAAACCTTTCAGATCTTTATTAGAGAAGACTACCTCCCATCCCCAAGTCAGAATGTCCATACGTTCTGTAGTACTGATAGTTTTAAACACAAAGAACTGCATTCATAGATACTAAGGTCAGAAGGAGCCATTATGATCATCTAGTCCGACCTCCTGCACAATGCAGGCCACAGAATCTCACCCACCCACTCCTGTGAAAAACCTCTCACCTATGTCTGAGCTATTGAAGTCCTCAAATCGTGGTTTAAAGACGTCAAGGAGCAGAGAATCCTCCAGTAAGTGACCCGTGCCGCATGCTACAGAGGAAGGCGAAAAACCTCCAGGGCCTCTTTCAATCTTGCCTGGAGGAAAATTCCTTCCCGAGCCCAAATATGGCGATCAGCTAAACCCTGAGCATATGGGCAAGATTCACGAGCCAGATACCCAGGAAAGAATTCTCTGTAGTAATTCAGATCCCACCCCATCTAACATCCCATCACAGGCCATTGGGCCTATTTACCATGAATTGTTAAAGATCAATTAATTTGCCAAAATCATGTTATCCCATCATACCATGTCCTCCATAAACTTATTGAGTTTAATCTTAAAGCCAGATAGGTCTTTTGCCCCCACTGCTTCCCTTGGAAGGCTATTCCAAAACTTCACTCCTCTGATGGTTAGAAACCTTCATCTAATTTCAAGTCTAAACTTCCCAATGACCAGTTTACATCCATTTGTTCTTGTGTCCACATTGGTACTTCCTCTCCCTCTTCAGTATTTATCCCTCTGATATATTTATAGAGAGCAATCATATCTCCCCTCAGCCTTCTTTTAGTTAGGCTAAACAAGCCAAGCTCCTTGAGTCTCCTTTCATAAGACAGGTTTTCCACTCCTCGGATCATCCTAGTAGCCCTTCTCTGTACCTGTTCCAGTTGAATTCATCCTTCTTAAACATAGGAGACCAGAACTGCACACAGTATACCAGGTGAGGTCTCACCAGTTCCTTGTATAACAGTACTAAAACCTCCTTATCTCTACTGGAAATACCTAGCCTGATGCATCCCAAGACCACATTAGCTTTTTTCACAGCGATATCACATTGGCGGCTCATAGTCATCCTATGATCAACCAATACTCCAGGGTCCTTCTCCTCCTCCGTTACCTCTAATTGATGTGTCCCCAGTTTATAACTAAAATTCTTGTTGTTAATCCCCAAATGCATAACCTTACACTTCTCACTATTAAATTTCATCCTATTACTATTACTCCAGTTTACAAGGTCATCGAAATCTTCCTGTGTGATTTCCCGAGCCTTCTCTAAATTGGCAATATCTCCCAGCTTTGTATGATCCGCAAACTTTATTAGCACACTCCCACTTTTTGTGCCGAGGTCAGTAATAAAAAGATTAAATAAGATTGGTCCCAAAACTGATTCCTGAGCAACTCCACTGGTAACCTCCCTCCAGCCTGACAGTTCACCTTTCAGTAGGACCCGCTGTAGTCTCACTGTTAACCAATTCCTTATCCACCTTTCAATTTTCATATTGATCCCCATCTTTTCGAATTTAACTAATAATTCCCCATGTGGCATGGTATCAAATGCCTTACTGAAATCTAAGTAAATTAGATCCACTGCATTTCCTTTGTCAAGGTTCCTCCCCCACTCTGAACTCTAGGGTACAGATGTGGGGACCTGCATGAAAAACCTCCTAAGCTTATCTTTACCAGCTTAGGTCAAAACTTCCCCAAGGTACAAAATATTCCACTCATTGTCCTTGGACTGGCTGCTACCACCACCAAACTAATACTGGTTACTGGGGAAGAGCTGTTTGGACGCGTCTTTCCCCCCAAAATACTTCCCAAAACCCTGCACCCCACTTCCTAGACAAGGTTTGGTAAAAAGCCTCACCAATTTGCCTAGGTGACTACAGACCCAGACCCTTGGATCTTAAGAACAATGAACAATCCTCCCAACACTTGCACCCCCCCTTTCCTGGGAAATGTTGGATAAAAAGCCTCACCAATTTGCATAGGTGACCACAGACCCAAACCCTTGGACCTGAGAACAATGAAAAAGCATTCAGTTTTCTTACAAGAAGACTTTTAATAAAAAATAGAAGTAAATAGAAATAAAGAAATCCCCCCTGTAAAATCAGGATGGTAGATATCTTACAGGGTAATTAGATTCAAAAACATAGAGAACCCCTCTAGGCAAAACCTTAAGTTACAAAAAAGATACACAGACAGAAATAGTTATTCTATTCAGCACAATTCTTTTCTCAGCCATTTAAAGAAATCCTAATCTAACACATACCTAGCTAGATTACTTACTAAAAGTTCTAAGACTCCATTCCTGGTCTATCCCCGACAAAGACCAGCATATAGACAGACACACAGACCCTTTGTTTCTCTCCCTCCTCCCAGCTTTGAAAGTATCTTGTCTCCTCATTGGTCATTTTGGTCAGGTGCCAGCGAGGTTACCTTTAGCTTCTTAACCCTTTACAGGTGAGAGGAGCTTTCCCCTGGCCAGGAGGGATTTCAAAGGGGTTTACCCTTCCCTTTATATTTATGACACCTTTGTCTAAAAAATCTGTTACTTTCTCAAAGAAGGAGATCAGGTTGGTTTGGCACGATCTGCCTTTTGTAAAACCATGTTGTATTTTGTGCCATTTACCACTGACCTCAATGTCCTTAACTAATTTCTCCTTCAAAATTTTTTCCAAGATGTTGCATTCTACAGATGTCAAACTAACAGGCCTGTAGTTACCTGGATCACTTTTTTTTCCCTTTCTTAAAAATAGGAACTATGTTAGCAATTCTCCAATCATACGGTACAACCCCTGAGTTTACAGATTCATTAAAAATTCTTGCTGATGGACTTGCAATTCCATGTGCCAATTCCTTTAATATTCTTGGATGAAGATTATCTGGACCCCCCGATTTAGTCCCATTAAGCTGTTTGAGTTTCGCTTCTACCTTAGTATGGTAATATCTACCTCTATATACTCATTCCAATTTGTCATGCTACCATTATCCCTAAGATCCCCTTTAGCCTTATTAAAGACTGAGGCAAAGTATTTGTTTAGATATTGGGCCATGCCTAAATTATCCTTAACCTCCAGTCCATCCTCAGTGTTTAGCAGTCCCACTTCTTCTTTCTTTGTTGTTTTCTTATTTATATGGCTATAGAACCTTTTACTATTGGTTTTAATTCCCTTTGCAAGGTCCAACTCTACTTGACTTTTAGCCTGTCTCACTTTATCTCTACATGTTTTGATCTCAATAAGGTAGCTTTCCTTGCTGATCCTTCCCATCTTCCACTCCCTGTATGCTTTCTGCTTTTTCTTAATCACCTCTCTGAGATGCTTGCTCATCCAGCTTGGTCTACAGCTCCTGCCTATGAATTTTTTCCCCTTTCTTGGGATTCAGGCTTCCGATAGCTTCTGCAGCTTTGATTTAAAGTAATCCCAGGCCTCCTCTACCTTTAGATCCATAAGTTCTTCAGTCCAATCCACTTCCCTAACTAATTTCCTTAATTTTTGAAAGTCAGCCCTTTTGAAATCAAAAACCCTAGTTGCAGATTTAATTTTGTTGATCCTTCCCTTCAGTTTGAACTGAATTAGCTTATGATCACTTGAACCAAGATTGTACCCTACAACCATTTCTTGTATGAGGTCCTCACTACTCACCAAAACCAAATCTAAAATGGCATCCCCTCTAGTCGGTTCAGCAACTACTTGCTGAAGGAATCCATCAGCTATTGCATCTAGGAAAATCTGAGCCCTATTATTATTACTAGTACTTGTCCTCCAGTCTATATCTTGGAAGTTAAAGTCTCCCATGATCACTCAGTTTCCATTAGCATTTACTTCATTAAAAACATTAAAGAGGGCTCTATCCATATCCAGATTAGATCCTGGTGGTCTATAGCACACCCCAAGCACTATCCCAGGGGAGGCTCTAATAGTTTTCTTCCCCAATAGTAATTTTTGCCCAGACGGACTCAGTCATATCCATTCCATCGCTTCTTATTTCTTTGCAGTCTACCTCATTATTGATATACAATGCTACTCCACCACCTTTACCTTTATTTCGGTCTTTCCTAAACAGCACGTACCCTTCAATACCTGTAGTCCAGTCATGACGACTATTCCACCATGTTTCTGTTATCCCTATAATATCTGGTTTCACTTCCTGCACCAGTAGCTCTAATTCCTCCATTTTGTTACCTAGGCTCCTCGCATTGGTGTACAAACATCTTAATTTTTGCTGTTTGGCCTCGCTCACATTCTGTACCCTATTAGGCACGGTGATTCTACAGCCAGTATAACCTATTAGACTGGTATCCACACTGCCCTTCCTCCTTATATACATTCTCCTACCCATGGCTGTATCCTTTCTTACTTCATTTTCTTCCCTCTCAGTGCTAAAATCTGGTGTGGAGATTAATTACCTGGACATCTCCCAACCATCTCCCCCTCGTGGATAAATGTATTCATATGTTAGCATAGCATCTCTCGAATTAAAAGTGATACTTACTTTTTAGTGTTTGGTCTTATTTCCTTCTAAAATAGCTAAGCTGTATTAGGACATTAGTTATCAAAATGAATATGCAAGCTCTGTATGGCTCAAAAGCTTGTCTCTCTCACCAACAGAAGTTGGTCCAATAAAAGATATTGCCTCAACCACCTTGTCTCTCTAATATCCTGGGACTGACACTGCTACAGCACTGCAATACTCATTCATGTACTTCAGTGGATTTAAGCAGACTACTGCTGTTACGTATAGTAGTTCAAACATTGTTTTTTGTGTTTCCAATCAAATTAAGAACATTGTTTTTTGTCCTTGGGAAAACAATAAATATATGCATCAGTTCTTAAACACTTTAATATTTCAGCCACTCCTTTAATGAGCCAGCAGAATTTTTTTTGGAAAAGATAATAGATTCCATGACTTTATTGGCCATTATTTATTTTAGTAGCTGCCCAGAACAGCTGTGGTGATCTCTGGAGTGCCATGCTTACGTAGTGGTAAATCAGGTGCCGCTGGCCCTCGGCCCTCTCAGTTCCTTCTTCCCGTCCATGGTGGTTAGTTGGAGCGCCTTCCTTGTTTAGCAAGAGTAGTTTTTTCTCTTACGAAATTTGTGCCGTAGGCCTTTGTACATAGTTTGAACACAATAATGGTTAAGTAGTTGTTTAATAGTAGCTAAGTGTTTGTTAGTTAGTAGTTAGGGTCCCAGTGGGGACTTTGTCCCAGGCGGGGGATACCCCAGTCTCCCGGGTTTAAGCCCTGCTCGGACTGCAACAGGCCTCTATGCCTGTGAGTGACCCTCATAGCAGCTGTCTTAAGTGCTTGGGGGAGTCACAGGTCAAGGATCAGTGTCAGATCTGTAAGAAGCGGGATAGCCACCTCAGGGCTCTCCTGCTGGAGTCCTCCCTCCACCCGGCTTCTGAGCCATCCAGGCAGGTCGCACTGAGAGCCTCAGCCTCTGTGTGCGGTGTACCGCTGGCACCCGGCTCCTCCTGGCACCATTCCCCGTTGCTAGTGCCAAAGAAGAAAGCTAAGAAGCTGTCCCTGGCACCAAGCAAGAAGGCCCAAGGGTCATCAACCAAGGGACCCGGGCCTGGCCCCCAGGCTACTCTGGAGTCACGTGATTCTGCCTCCCCGGTTGGGGCTCCCAGCCCCATTAAAGATTTGCCTCCTGGGAGTGGTATGGGATGCACTCCTAAGTTCCCTGTAAGCTGTGAGGCCGTGCAGCAGCCTTTATAGCACCTCGCAGGTGCTCAGGGAACCCACCCAGTTGGGACCTCATGCAGCCAGGGAAGGGGCACCCATAAGCGCCGACTTCCCTTCTAGTTGGAGGGTGCTTCATCCCCGCCTCTTCCCGCCCCTGCCTCCTCCCCCTAGTGCGCCCCATCCCTGCTTCTCCCCCGCCCTCCTGGAGCTTCCTATGTGCTGCAAAACAGCTGCTGGTGGCGGGCAGTAGGTGCTGGGAGGGAGGGGGAGGAATTGGTCCGCAGGGCTGCCGACAGGTGAGAGGTGCTTGGCTGCTGGTGGGTGCTGCTGAGCAGAACCCGCTAATTTTTCTTTCTGGGTGCTCCAGTAGGGCAACCCGGGTGGGCGTGGAGGCTGAGATGACATTGAAAAGGGTGTCCTTCTTCTCCGCCATCTGCTGCACCTCCAGCCTCAATTTCTTGGCCATGCACCATAGTAGGGCTTGATGCTCCCTGAAGTCATCCGGCAGGCTAGCCTTCGAAGGTCCTGCGACCGCTTCATCTGGGGATGACGAGAAAGATTGGACCACTGTGGGAGGTCCCAGGGCATTGACTGCTGCTGGGGATGGAGGCTTACGGGTGGGCATGGGTTCCTTCACTCTGGTCTCCAATGGATCTCCAGCACCGAGCCCGGTGTGGCCGATTGATGCTCTGATGCAGCAACCAAGGAGTGCTGTGAAGGGGGCATCGTCATGACCGGTATGCCCCTCACGCTCTAATAAGGCCACTGTGCTGACTGCTGGTCATGCTGTCACTGCAGTGCCGCAGATGATGGTGCGGGTTCTGGTGCCCAGTCTCCCTGATGGGAGCTAGCTGGTGGGCTGAACTGGCGCTCTGTGCCGGAGGAATCACCTTCCGGTGACCAGGGAGAGGCTGTCAATGCCTGTTTCTGTTTGCTGGTCGTGACCTGCCTGGTGAAGTGGAAGTGATTCGCGTGTTGTGCCTTGGTTTGATACATTCGTGCAGAAGAGACCCTGCTACTAGACATCCTGGAGTATTTGCTGCACCTTAAGCTCCAGGGCCTGTTGCTATCTTTTGTCAGGGTACTCCTGGTGGCCATTTTGGCATTCCATCACGGCATTCCTCCGTTTCAAGGCAGGATAGTTTTTGCCTATCCCATGATGGCGTGGTTCTTGAAAGGTCTGGAGTGCCTCTACCCTCATGTCTGGGACCTGGTCCCCCACTTGGGACCTGCATCTTGTGCTGTCAAGGCTCATGGGTCCCCCCTTTGAACCTTTGGCTTCCTGTTCCCTCCCGCTTCTCTCCTGGAAGGTCTCCTTCTTGGTTGCTATAATTTCGGCCCGTAGGGTGTCAGAGATCAGGGTGCTCATGGCAGAGTTGCCTTACACTGTCTTGTATAAGGATAAGGTCCAGCTGTGTCCACACCCGGATTTTCTGCCCAAGGTCGTCTCCCAGTTTCATACTGGTCAAGATGTATACTTTCCTGTCTTTTGTCCAAAGCCTCATGCAATGGATGAGGAATGCAGGCTGCATACCCTGGACATTAGACGGGCGCTGACCTTCTACATAGATAGAATGAAGTCGGTCCAGAAGTCAACGCAGTTGTTTGCTCCTGTCGCAGACAAGATGAAGGGTTGCCCAGTGTCTGCCCAGAGAATCTTGTCTTGGATCATGGCCTGCATCCGCTACTGTTATGAGCTGGCGAAGGTGTCCATGCCAGCAATTGTGACAGCTCACTCCAATATGGCATAGGCGTCAATGGCAGCCTTCCTGGCCAGGTGCCAATCCTAGAAATCCGTCGGGCTGCCTCCTGGTCATCCATCCACATGTTCAGATCTCATTATGCACTTACCCAGCAAGCTCAAGATGATGCTGCATTTGGCAGGGCAATACTGCAAGCTGCAAGACTGTGAACTCTGAGGATACTGCTTGAGAGTCGCCTAGAATGGAATCAACATGAGCAAGCACTCGAAGAAAAACTCTTACCTACCTCATGTCCATTCCATTACCTGCCCTCTTGCCCCTCTGTTGGAGTTGTTGGCAAGAAGGAACTGAGAGGGCTTTGTGCCGGCGGTGCCTGATATATCGTTGCATGAGTGTGGCACTCCAGAGGGCACCACAGCTGACCCTCCAAGTACCACTAAGGCAAAAATCTCCGATAACCACGCACGTGGGCGTGGGTGCACACCTAGAATGGAATGGACATGAGCAACACAGGTCAAAGAACACAGTTACGAAAAGTAGGTAACTGTTTTGTGTTTAAACTAATTCAAGCCTCACAGAGCTGGGAACTGGGAGTGAGTTACACCTAGATGTCTTGTGTAGACATTCATCATGTTGCCAGCAAGCCAATATGCAGGCCAGCTAGGTTTAACAAGGCCGTTTCTTCCTTGTCTGTGCTTTGGAAAACTTCCACAGAAACTGTTAGTGTGGCCAAAGTATAAGCAACTGAAAAAGTCTTATAATGGGGAGTGTCGAACAATCTGCCAGTTTCACCTATAATACTGAAACGTATATAAGAAATAAAAAAGTGCCTATGAATTTGTCATGTTTTAGTGACAAAGATTTTATGCTATGTTTCAAATATTAATATTAGGGGTACATTATATAGTAGGTGTACTTGTACATTTTTTAGAGCAGCATTATTTTTTGGCCATATTTAGTTACTTTAACTAAAATACACAAAACACTTTTATAGTCATTTCAATACTTGATAACGTCAGGGTTCATTGCCCCTGTACATTTTTCAAATTATTAGCTTCTTAATGCATATGGCTTTCATTTACCCCCTACTAACATCCTTAAATGGGTTTTCAAGAATTTTGAAAGTGGAAGACTATAGTTGTTCTTCAGTGCTGGTCCTGATTGCTGACATAGAATTTCTTAAGTAGCCCCTACAATTAAAGGGATGGAAGGTTCAAACAGCTCCTACAGCAAAAGCTAAAAAGATTCTCTTGAAAATAGATTTGTATTTGGTTTCCCAGGGTGTTTTTGCTCTGTTTATTTCTAATGACTTGCCTGTTGCTTTTGTGAATGCTTTCACCTCAGAAATACTACTTTAAAAAGTTGAATGCATTAACTGCGGTTGTCCGTTCTTCTGAGAACTTTTTTCAAGTTGAAACCTCTATAAAATGTGTTTTTAAAATTTTGTTATTAAAAGACCATTTATAGCATAAAAGTGATTTGTCAGAAGTTGCATGAGGGTAGGTATATTCCCAGTGACCAAGACTTGAGTACAGATATTGGTCTTATATCTGTATAAGTAATTTTGCTAAACAATTGCTTAACAAATTCTAAACATAAATCCGGATAATACTTTTTGTTCCAAGTGTCAGGAAGTTACAGAACCATTTTTTTTTTAATTTAAAAAAATTAATTTTCCATCAAAGCACAGCTTAGCATTTTCAGGGGCAAAATGTCATCTGCCGTATGTTCTCTCATCTGGATGTATTAAATTTGTACCCAGCTTCAAACATTTATATTTCCACATTTGTACCCAGCTTCAAACATTTATATTTCCACATTTGTGTTGCAAAGATGTTGGTTTATGCCTGTTTTTTGAAGTCCTCAGCCATAATTTTTATCTTTCAGCTAGCTATTACGTTGTTAATTTTCACTGCAACAAAATTTATTATTTTTAAAATGTGTTGAACATTTAACTTTTTCTGAAATAGTTGTTTTTTGCCCCCTTACCTTTCTTCCCAATTTCTGGTTCCTGCTTTGTCACAAGTAGCAACCAATATACCACACACTACTTCTAACCAGAAAGTTAAATAAGCTCTTTCCTTCAGGGAAAATGAACATAGTTTTTTATCATACTCTTTATTAGTGAGTTAGTTGTGCTGAGGGATCGGTGAGTGAGGCCTCTCCTCAGTGAATAAATTCATTATTTCTGTCAGCCTTCCACTGGTCCAGAGATTAGGACCTCATGATCACAAATCAAGATTGGGTAAACATTGGGATGCTGGAGAAGAGGCAAATAATATAGGGAGAAGCATATTTTTGTATTAAGTTAGGCATCTGGTACAACTAATTCTTGTTTCAAGTATTTCATATCGCCCAATGCAGAAACCATATCGTACATAAGAACTGGTTTCTCATGTACTTGGGTCCTCTTTAGTAGTAGCTCTGTGCACACTGGAACAATGGCAGCATGTCTGTGTTTTGATCTTTTGTTCCCATGTGTGAGAGGACAGTTGGAATTTGGCCTTTAGAGCATTTGTTGCCATCTGACTGGGGACTCAGCAACAGATTGGGTCACGTTCTGAAGGTTATGTTCACAGCTACAAGGGCTAGAAGCTTAATTTTTAATAAGGAAAAGTGTTATTTATGCAGTATCTGACAGCAGCCAACAAGAGAAATTCTGATATGTTGTATAATCACAAAGTGGTTCATCCCGATCCTTCACACCAGTATGGAGAACTGGAATAGAAGATCCAGATTTTGAAATGCAATTTAAAAAGGAGTATCCGTCAAATGGAGAGTGGTGGGTACTATCTGTAAAAGCAGCAAAGAGTCCTGTGGCACCTTATAGACTAACAGACATATTGGAGCTTTCGTTGGTGAATACCCACCTCGTCAGTTGCATCTGCTTTTGCTCCAATACGTCTGTTAAGTCTACAAGGTGCCACAGGACTCTTTGCTGCTTTTACAGATCCAGATTAACACGGCTACCCCTCTGATACTTATTATCAGAAAATTATTTTTGAAGATCTATATACAAGTCTGTCATTGAGTAGTATGTCAGTTCTGAGCAGGACAGAAATCCTCAATTTAATGGAATTCATTTTTCTGAGATAGGAGTCGATTGCGGTGATTTCTTACTTATTATGGTACCATCTAAAGCCCTCAGTACAAAAGGGTAAAGGAAAAGCAATCCTTTCCCCAGAAAGCTCAGAGTCTGTTTATGGAAAAATGGAACAGATGTATGAACAAGCAAATTAATATAGGATGGGGTTGCGAGTAAGAACTATAAATTTGTATAAATTTGCATAAACTGGAAGTCTGTGACCATAGTAATCTCAAGATTTTCTGTTCCAGACTGTGATATAATACTGCAGAAAAGAATAAAAACCTCAGTAGAAAAATAATAGACTAATACCCAACAAACATATATTTACATCCTAGATAGAACCAAACAAAAATTTGTCTGATGGTGTAATTTGGAAACTTCTAATGTATAAATAAAGACTTGTGTCTTTCCTCTGTTATGAGTTCATAATGGCTGGTAATACAGAGTTTAGCAAATGTAACTGCACTGCAAGATCTATCATTTTTCATATTATTATTTATTTGTATGGCGACAGAACCTCGGGTGCAATCAGAACCCCATTGTGCAAGGTGCTGTACACATAATTAAAGGACGATGTGTACTATTTTTCTTCTGATTCTGTTAACATCTAAAAAGAGGAGAAAATGGAAAATAAGTAGAGTGTACATGCTGGGATTAGCCATGGCTCTTGGCTAAGAAATGTTCAGAAAGGGCATGCAGATTGGGAAATGCAAGCAGTTCCCTCTAGCGTGCCAACTCTGCTTATGCTGACAATTTGCAGCTCAGCTCTGTGGCTGGACAAAGGCAGTACTAGAGAAAGTGGGGCATTTTTCTTCCTTTGTATTTTCTCATAAAGCACCCCATTTTCTTCTTGGTTACCGATATATACCTTTTACTCCTATAAGAACAATTCAGTAACCTACTTCATTTTAAAAAAGAATTGTTTATGGTAATTTCATTTTGTAGCATGTTTGACTATCAAAACTTGATATGGAGACTATTGAATGTAGCTTTTTTTCAGACAGGAGGGTGAGCTCTTTATATAAATGCCAGAGTTGTGAATTACAGCTGTTGTCTTTTGGTCTTGATCCTACAGTCTTTGAAGTTGGTGGGTCTATTTGCATGAATAAAAAAGGTTGTAGGATTGTGCCATAGGTTCCCTTGTTTGGAGAACTTCTGCCATACATAGTGTTCTGGAATTCCTATTAAACTTACATAAATCTAGAACTTAAGATGTTGTTTGTTCCAGATTTAAGTTAGTGATTTCCTTATTTTCACATTTCTTTTCTATATTTTAAAGATCTTTCGGAACCAGTATTTTTGTTAATTTTCCAAAATATGTCTCAACTCATTTTTTTTTTTATTTAAAGGTACCAACTCGGATTAATAAACATTTTTTTGGAAAATGTTCAGAAGATTTTCCCTTGAATTCATTTTGCACAGTTGATCAGACCATTTCTTTGTAACTTTGTTTGATTTTTAATTTTGTTCTAATGCCTTTTGCTTAGTTTATTTCTCTGACAGGGTATGACATGCAATCAGTTTATATATGGTGAAGACTGTCGTGAACATACAATCCTAAATTCTTGTTATTGTATTTGTTTTGGTATTCTGCTCGTTACATACTATCTGTAATTTAACTCTCTCATGAATACAGCCTTTCGTGTAATGACTTGTTTTAGAATAATGAATACGTACCATTTTATTCAGAGTTCAAGCAGGTAACAATACTCGGTTAGCAGTAGAGGCAGAGCTGGTAGCAACACCTATAGTTAAGGTTGCCTAACATTTTCTGTTATGAGCCTGCTTATAACTTTGGGCTCTTTTTTCCCGATGCTTGCTGTGTGTCAGGCCAAATTAACTTTCTGTAATGTTTCAGTGAAAATGGTTCAGCCATTTCCAAAGAACGAGGTTAGGAGAAAAAAGTAGTTCTGCTCATGATAAAATATTTTTCAGCCACTTTTTTGAAGTGATTTGGAGCAGGAGCTTTAAATTTGTTATGGGTATAGTTCTAGAATCAAGGATGTATCTTTTTCTATGTCATTTGAAAATTTGTGTAGATTTTGCTATTTGGAAAATGCTCAGTAGAGCTTGTTAGAATGTGGTTGCTAAAATCCCTAAAGCTGCACTGAGCATGCTCATTCCTCACAGAGCTCGCTGTTTGCCGATTATATTGCACATGCTCACAGCCCTCACCAAACATTCTGTGTGGGCAGTAGATGTGGTCACCTCATCTCAAAAAAGATATATTGTATTTGGAAAAGGTACAACAAGGGGTAACACAAATGATTGGGGGTATGGAACAGCTTCCATATGAGGAGAGATTAATAAGACTGGGACTTTACAGCTTGGAAAAGAGATGACTACGGGGGGATATGATTTGAGGTGGATAAAATCATGACTGGTGTGGAGAAAGTAAATAAGGAAGTTTAATTTATTCCTTCTCATAACACAAGAACTAGGGGTCACCAAATGAAATTAATAGGCAGCAGTTTAAAACAAACAAAAGGAAGTATTTCTTCGCACAAAGCACAGTCAACCTGTGGAACTCTTTGCCAGAGGATGTTGTGAAGGCCAAGACTATAACAGAGTTCAAAAAGAACTAAATAAATTCATGGAGGATAGGTCCATCAATGGCTATTAGCTAGGATGGGCAGGGATGGTGTCCCTAGCCTCTGTTTGCCGGAAGCTGGGAATGGGCAACGGGATGGATCACTTGATTACCTGTTCTGTTCATTTCCTCTGGGGCAGATGGCATTGGCCACTGTTGGAAGACAGGATACTGGGCTGGATGGACCTTTGCTCTGACCCTGTATGGCTGTTCTTATGTTCACAAAGCTATACCTCCAAACTGGGGGGATTCAGCCGCAGCATCACCTCTCTCTGGGTTGACCTTGGGGAAGGTGCACTTGGTTGGGAACCAGGAGGAGATAGTGATGAGTTCTGGTACTAGCTCTCCCACTCACTGGTGGTGTTTGTGTGCTGTTCATATCCCTTAATATCGAGCAATTCCTCATACCCCCTGCAGGCAGGTATCATTTATCTATCTTACAGTTGGGGTAACTGAGCATTTGCTCAGGTCAGCTCTAGTCTCAGCTCTTTTAGAACTCAGGTCTCTAATGTTTCAAGTCTATCTCATTGATTTAGCTCCACTGCCTTTCAGAATGGATGTGCTGAATCTACATGATAGTTCATGTTGTCTGTAATACCTAGCCTACATTGCCTTCAATAACCTGGAATGGAACCCAAGATTCCCAGTTAACGGCATTCCTTTGCTGTCTAGTAAATTGTTGTGTAAGCCACTGGCAAATTGAGTTTCACATTCCCTTTCTAGTGGCTCTCCCACTAAAGTAACAGTCTGCTACTGCTACCTGTTACTCCGTTAGCTCAGTTTGTTGGGGTCTACGCTGTGGTTATAAAGGTATGTTGGATTCCAAACCTGCTGCCGACCTCTGTGGTAGCTCTGTGATTCTAATGGAATTTCTGTTTGCAGTTTAAAAAAAATAAAAAACAAAACGAAATACAAACTAAAAACAAAAAAAATTAAAGGAACTACATTAAAAACCACTACACTAAAAGAATGTGAGGCTTGCAAAATCAAGCAATCAAAAGGAAATGTCAGAATTAAGGTTGCCTATGAAATCTTAATTCAGCCCTTTGTGCATATTGCATTATAACTTTTTCTTCAGTACTACTACTGCTATTGTTAAATCACATACTGTTCGTTCTTCACAACCCCTGTCTCATGTTGTGTACCTAGTGGACAATGAATAAGGCAGATACTTACAAGAAGAGAAAGGGTTGGTGCTTTAATGTATTGGTCTGGGGCCCAGGAGAGCCAGATTCTATCCTCAGCTGCCACAGTCTTTCTGCGGCTGTGTGTAAAGTATAAACTTTGGTCAGCATAAACTACATCAACGTACAGCTTCTGAAATTTGCATATTGCTTGTGCGTGTATGTTCTTGGCTGCTTGCATTGACCTGCACATATTCCCCACAAGTGATTGTGTCAATGCACAGTGCTGCGCACCATGGGTAGGAATTTCAGTGTGCTAGGTGTTGCTGTCTAGCACAATTCCTTTTGAGAACTTTTTGCAAGTGTTGTGGGATAGAAATGACTGACTCATGGGTCTCGGAGATATAGGGGTAAAGTTTCTAGCAAGCAGCTTTCTCCATCCCATAATTTCCACACTATTTTGAAAAAAAAAAAAAAATCTCACAAACCAATTTGGCACTTTTCAGTGTCTATCTCTGACAGAAGCCTGGAGCCCATAGCTCTGCACTGTTCTCATGAATGTTGCAAATACAGAACACACGATTCTTCAATGATGGTTTTTCTGTGGTTATTCAAGTGTTGGTGGCTCAGTGGAGACACACTTCACTGTTATCAACGTGCTCTGGTTGGGGAAGGTGTATGATGCCCGCATCTTTAAGAACGGAGTACTGTTCAGAAGAATACAGCCTCTCTCCAAATTTTACAACCCCTAATCCATGAATAAAGATTGAATTTTCTGAGGATTCAGTAAATGTTAGTTTAATTAATGGACCCTTTAAGAAACTTATTCTGGTGAGTCTCACTGTTTTTGTACTCTGTTAGCTTAACCCCCCCCCCCACCTATATCTTCCCTCCAGAATACTGTACTTCACTCGCACCCCCATCTAAGAACCTCTTGACATAACACACTTTTTCAATTTAAAAAAAAATAAAAATTATTTCCTGCTATTTTCCATGGCTGAAAACTTGTCTGCTGAGGCTAGCTAAATGTTTTTTTTCCTGCAGAGAATCTTAAAAAGAAATGTCCTCCTTCAAAATGGCTGGCCTCATTTAGGATGGCCACCATTTCTCTGCAGCTTATGCAGATGGATGCTCAGGACCTGATCTTGCAACTGTTTAACACTATGCATAACTTTAGGCGAGTGAGTAGTCTGATTTCAGTAGGACTATTCACGTGCTGTAAATTAAGCACATGAGTAAGTGTTTGCAGGACTGAGGTCTTAGTCCACCTCAGTAAAGAGGGCCACCACTCGTGAGAGTGAAGCCAGGTTCTCCTCAGGAAAATTGCCACCCAAGTGCTTTTCAGAAGGCGTAGAAGGTGAATATGCAGGTGAGAACAAGGAATATATCGGGGTGGCCAAACTTTCTGGCCCTCCAAGCGACCTATGACAATCTTCAGAAGTTTGAGAGCCCCAGCAGGTATGCAGCCCCAAGACACCCCTCCCCGCTGGGCAGAAGCCCGTACCCCACCACTCGCTGCAAGGCAGAGGTCCCAAGCTCCCCCCCACCCCCTTTCCCCACCATTCTGGTAGGTGGAGAATGGGGGTGTGTGTGGGAGGGGGGACTCTGCAAGCTGAACTTGAGTGGTAAAAGAGTCGCATGTGGCTTGTGAACCACAGTTTGGCCACCCCGGAATATATTGTGGTAAGCAGGTTAATATGTGGGGGTAGAGGGTTGGATGCTATGGGGCAGACTTAAAGCTGTGGTGGTAATATCTTACGAGTAGACCAGAGTCAGCGTGTTGTGGGTGGATTCTCTGCTAACCCAGTGGCAGACCACTCTGCCGTTGTTAGAGCCCTGGGCTGGGATGTGTTGGAGTTGAGCGGCCCGTGTCCCCCTCCGTCACCCCACCCCTGGGGTGGCAGTACACCCCCCCCTTAGGTCAGGAGGCCTGCGCTCCGCAGGCAACCCCTGCTGCGCCCTATAGACTGCTTGCTGGGTGCTCAACCCCTGCTGGCGCCCTGTAGACTGCTTGCTGGGTGCTCAACCCCTGCTGGTGCCCTGTAGACTGTTTGCTGGGGCCCCTGCCCTGGATGAGGGCCTGGGCCCCCTGAACATTTGTGGCTACCCTGCCTAAGGGTTAAAGTCTTCAACTATGTGGTGTCCCGCCCTGGCTGAAGGCCTGTGCCCCTGAAGTATTCACAGCCTTACCCTGCCTATGGTTTGGGGCTGGAGACTGTTAATTTCCCCATTTACTTAGCCTGTTTTAGGAGCGGGTGTAGCAAAGGGGTGTGGCCTCCCTCAGAGATGACAGCAAGGGAGAGCCACACCCATCTGCATGCTTGCAGTCCCATATTTTGTAATAGAGTATTATATGTCTATTGCAGGTGAATTCAGCAGGTGACTTTCTACCTTGCAGTGATGTGGCTCTATAGATGAGTACTGCTAAATATGGATAGTCTCTTGTATCTGTTGCTTTTTCTGAGCAAATTCTTCATTATATATTTTCCACATTCAGCTAATCCATTGGCTTGAGGATATCTGGCACTAGATGTCTCAGAATGAAAGTTGTGCATTTTAACTCAGGAATTCCATCTTCTTGAATTGTGGTCTGTTGTTATTGTTCTTGGAGTTCCATGACGTGCAAATACAGATTTAATGTGCCTGCCAGCTGTTGCTGTTGTGGTGTTTTCTAGCGGGACTACCTCTGGGAAATTGGTTAAGTAGCTCATTATAACCAGATGATGATGACTTCCCAATGAATTGCAAGTTGTTTGTGCATTGTCATTGGTTCTTTCTGCTGGTAATATCTGTACTTCTACACACTTGCTTTCTTCTATGTCACTGTTAATTTGTGGCCAGAACACACCTTCGCTAGCTCTCCTTTTTGATTTAGTCATTCACAGGTGCCCATCATATATTTATTCCAATATTTTCCTTCTCATCACTATGGAACCATGATCTGTGTCCTCTTCAAAAGCACACCCGAGAAAACTGAAAGCTCCTTTTTATAGTACGAATAGGCAGGTAGAAAGTCGCCGTCCCCCCTCCCTCCACATCCTTCCTTTACTTATTGCTTGTATCACTGCAACATTTCAACCTTAGCTGTTCGTCACCAGTTCATCTCATATGCCTGTAGGTACAGCACATGTCACTTATCATGTTCACATATATGTTCATTGCTTGTTCCAGATAATCAGACTGTGTATTGTGAGATGGAACATATACTCTTGCTAAATGGCATCCAGGCTGGAACTCCAGGGTCATATTATACTTCTGTAAAAAGAAAAGGAGTACTTGTGGCACCTTAGAGACTAACCAATTTATTTGAGCATGAGCTTTCGTGAGCTACAGCTCACTTCATCGGATGCATACCGTGGAAACTGCAGAAGACATTATATACACAGAGACCATGAAACAATACCTCCTCCCACTCCACTCTCCTGCTGGTAATAGCTTATCTAAAGTGATCATCAAGTTGGGCCATTTCCAGCACAAATCCAGGTTTTCTCACCCCCCCCCAGCCCCATACACACACAAACTCACTCTCCTGCTATTACCAGCAGGAGAGTGAGTTTGTGTGTGGGTGGGCGGAGGGTGAGAAAACCTGGATTTGTGCTGGAAATGGCCCAACTTGATGATCACTTTAGATAAGCTATTACCAGCAGGAGAGTGGGGTGGGAGGAGGTATTGTTTCATGGTCTCTGTGTATATAATGTCTTCTGCAGTTTCCACGGTATGCATCCGATGAAGTGAGCTGTAGCTCACGAAAGCTCATGCTCAAATAAATTGGTTAGTCTCTAAGGTGCCACAAGTACTCCTTTTCTTTTTGCGAATACAGACTAACACGGCTGTTACTCTGAAACCTGTCATTATACTTCTGTATTTTCAAAAATAGTTGCTGTGTCTTTGGTGGTGTTTCTCTAGGTCTATTTCTGTGTACGGTAGAACCTCAGAGTTACGAACACCAGAGTTTTGAACTGACCAGTCAACCACACACCTCATTTGGATCCAGAAGTACACTAGCAGGCAGCCGCAGAGACAAGACGAAGCCCCCCTCCTTTTCTTCCCCTGCCCCCAAAAAACAAATACAGTACAGTACTGTGTTAAATGTAAACTACTAAAAAAAAGGGAAAGCAGCATTTTTTCTGCATAGTAAAGTTTCAAAACTGTATTAAGTCAATGTTCAGTTGTAAACTTTTGAAAGAACAACCATAATGTTTTGTTCAGAGTTATGAACAACCTTCATTCCCAAGGAGTTTGTAACGTTGAGGTTCTACTGTATTGCAATCAGTTGTTTGTGATCAGCTTCTTTGAAGCTACCACCAGAGAGAGAATCATGAAAAGTTGTACCTCCATATGCAAGAACTCATCTCTTTTCAGTTTTCAGTTTGTGCATACGTCTTCTCTTTGTCTGTCCTAGCTCTAGAGGTATACAAGGTTGGCAACCAGTCTGTTCCATGACACTAATAGTACTGCTCCCAGCCCTGTTGAAGCATCTGTGGCTTTCAGTGGGTCAAAAAATTTCAGCTCTGGAGTTGATGTCTGAATGTTCTTAAAATTTTTGAATTCTTTCATGCTTGGGCATGCATGCCCATTCAGTGCCTTTGTGGAGGTGAGTCTTAGGTGCGTTGTGTGAGCTGCCTAGTTAGATATGAATTTGCTGACATAATTCAACATGCTTAGCAAACTTTATATTTCCTCTTTATCTTCTGGTCTCAGCATGTTCACTGTTGCTCAAATAATTGATTTAACAGGCAAGATTCCCTGTGAGGAATCTCTTCCAAGAATGTTATGTCTATTATTTGAAATTAACATTTGGTCTTACTCAGTTTAAAGTTGTTAGCTCTTGCAATTTGCAGTACTCTTCTCAATTGTTCCTGATGTTCAGTGGCAGTACTGCCCCAAATTAGGTCATCAATGTATACTTTAATGCCTGCTAGATCCTGTAGCAGCCAGCTTATTTTACAGTGAAATACTTTTGGAGCCAAACATATTCTGAAAGGCAGTTTTAGGTAGTGGTATCTACCAAACGGTGTTTTGAAACTGCAGATCTTGAAGTCCTCAGTGTCCCAGGGGATCTGCCGAAATCCTGCATCCAATTAGCTGAAAAATTCAGCTCCTACCAACTCAGAAAGTATTTCACTTCTTGTGGGCAAGTGGAATTGTCCTCTTTTTATGTTTTTGTTCAACTCCTTAGGTTTCATACATAGCTGTAGTCCCCCTCCTTTTTCTCTACAGTTACTCAGGAGTAAACCCAATCTGTTTTGTTTCTCTATTTGGTGGATGATACCATTTGCTGTCATTTTGCAGCTCTTTTTCCAGCCTCTTTCTTAAGGCTTGTGGAACTTTTCATAGAGAGTGTACTGCAGATTATGCATCTCCTCATAACTATGTCTTGTATGTTACTGGGAGGCACTTTGTTTCCTGTGAATACATCTGTATATGATGTTGTTGATACTTTTTGATTCCTTGATTTGTCTCTCTGTCTCTATTGCATACATACTCTTAATGAGACAAAGCGCCTCACGCATGTGTCGGCCCAAGACGAGTTGTTCACTTCTGTGTACTACCACAAGCTCTTGTTGTATCATTTCCCCCTTGTATTTAAATGTTCGTGTGCATTCTCCCAACACTGGAATTTTTCCTCCATTATACTCTTTCACAGATAGTTTTGACTCTTCAACGTTTATGTGCTCCTTACATCACTCTGTTTCCGTTTACTATATTTATGTGTGCCCCAGTGTCTTACCTTGTATGCCCCTTAACTGCCATTTGCCCACATTTTAATTAGCCAATCTTTTGAGTTTTCAGCCTCCTCTATTATTGTGCTTAAGAACAGCTCTTGCTCTTTGTTAAAGAATCCGTTACTGCACTTAATACATACACTTTCCTGTTTTCTCTGCATATTTTAGCATAATGGTTGGGTTTATTACTGTTTCTATGTATTTGCCTGAATGCTGGGCATTTCCTATATTCATGCTGGTTGCCACATCGCTTTACATGTTTCAGTCCTGGACAATTTTAATTTCTGTGAAATTTTCCCTTCCCAGTTTAGAACCAGCAAGGGAAGGGAACCAAATGTGAGTTTTACAGATCTTTTCATAGCTGGTGTCAGTAAACTTTACAGCACCATGCACCAATACATATATTATTCAGACTTGTTCTGTCAGGAACTTCCACCCCATCATATATTTTGTTCAATAGGTTTGAAATAAACAACTTCCTTAAATTAGCTGAGGCGCTGATTAGAAGAGGCAGAGTTTAGTACTGGCCCCAAAATGCAATTTAGAGTTAAAATTTAGATAGTAATATTGGTGAAAAATACAAATTCATGTAATTGATTTTATAATCCAGGTTCTTTTTTATTTTTAAATAGAAGATAAAGGGCCAAATTCTTGCTTGCTTTACTCATCCAAGAGTGTATAAGTAAGTTGTATGACTAAGGTGAACAGAATTTGGTAGAAAATCAGTGTCACGTACACAGGCCTTCATATCCAGAGATGTTGAAATCAGCAACAATAACGCTTCTCTCAAGTAGGGTTTGGACACAAATGTGTGGGTGTTTTTTTTGTTTTTGTTTTTTTAAAAACACAGTATTCAGGAGGCGAAAAAACCCTGTAATAACTTACCTCACATAATTTAGAACAGTTGAAGACAGAACTGAGCAATTGGAGGGAGCGTTGTATCATTATTAAATACCCAAGGTAATAGCACGGCGGACTACATGTTTCCTACTTCTCAGTGAGCTTGTTGGTACTAGCTGTAAGAGAGAGTTTATCTTCCATTATCAGATAAGTTAACAGTTTTGTCTAACTTCTGTGTGCACAAGTTTAAGGGTTGCTCTTTTTTTGTAGTAAACGAATTTTAAAATAAACTTTCATTAAGTTGGTTTATTTGACTACACTATTAGTTTTCTAGGATCTCAAATTCCCTCTATTTGTAAAAGGATGATCTACCAAAACTGCTGTATTGTATGACAGTGTAATATATACTGTGTGCAGTGTTGTATATACTGTAATATATGATGTATATTTAGATGTCTGTATTCCATGTGTTTTATAGTTGCATTTGTATATGTGTTGGAAGATCTTAAAACACTTCACAACCATCAACTGATATATTTTAGGATGACTTCACCTACCAATGGAGTGCCTCTAGATGGATGATCATATGCAGCTTGAGTTTGACAGAGCATAGCAACAGTGTACCCTTCATTTAAGGGCAGGAAATGAAGAAGAATAGTATGCCCCACTGAAAAAATAGGGGCCTTTAGGTAGGAAGAATGTAATTACCCAAGTTGGAATTTAGTCAGGACAATGGGCTTACAGCCTTTATTCTTATGAAAAGTGCTACTGGATATTTAATGACCACCTCAGTTTTATGCCATTTGAAAACTGGGACCTCCCAGCATCATGATGTTCCAAGCACCCTGCTGTGGCCCTAGCTCATTACTGATTTATTGAGAGAATGCCACTTACTGAATCACCAGTACCACTACTTCCAGCACCCAGTTCTGCAACAGACTTACATTGGGCAAGTCATTTGTGCTCTCTCTGACTCAGGTTCTCAATTTGCAATATGGGTATACTGATGCTTATTCAGCTTTGTAACCACTGCGAGATCTCTGGGGAAAAAAGTATTGGTAAAATATTAAACATTATTGATTTATTATTTGACTTAAGAGGCATTCCCTCCAAGTTCTGATGCACTCTTACGGGATTATTGCAGTTTAAAAAATCCTGTGACTACAAGGCTGAGATTGTAAGAGTTTTGGGCAGTGACTGTCTCTTTCTGTTTGTACAGCACCTTGCGCAGCGTGGTTCTGGTTCATGACTGGGGCTGCTAGGCACTACAATAATACACACTATTAAGATTTTATAATTTGTATTATTGATTATCATTATTTATTGAGCTCCATTTGTGTTTGCATTATTTTGTTATAGCCATGTAAATTAAGCACAAACATAATCTTTTGCAGAATTGAGAACTGTTGCAAATATTTCAGAGAAGAAAGTTTCATTCTTGTATTTATTTGAAGGCTTCAGTACACCTGTGGATTTGAATGGACAAAGGTATGCTTGTAGGGTATTTAGATATGTCATATGCACATATGTATTTTGAATTATAAAATACAGGTTTGTAAAGTTGTCTTTGAATATTAACTTTTAGCTTGGTAATATATGAAATGTAAAATATAGTAAGAAGTGAGCCCAGTTCCTTAGTAACATGAGATACTAGTTTAGCCAAAGGAACACCCCCTCCTCTCCACCATCAGTGCCTGTTTTTCATTTAGTGTAATGTATATTTTGTATTAAACATCTACTTGAGTGTTCTGTGCCAAGTGCAGTTATTGCTTCCAGACTGAAGGCCAAACAGCCTGGAAAATAAAGTACTGGTAACTTTCTCTACTGCAGATAGTATCGTCTTTGAAGTAGTGCTTCTTTTGGAAAAGAGAAATGATTGGTATATTAGATGAATCCTAAAAAAAAACAACCCAACCCAAACTTTTTTTGGTGGACAGGGGAAATGCCTGTTGAAGAAGAAATCTTATGTGGCTGTTTATATCCTGGAGAAAAGGTAAGTTGCTTAATAATTGGTGTATCTAAAAGGGATTCATATTCGCTGTATAATTGGTGGGAATGGTGTTCCATAGTACATCAGGTAAGTGAAGGCTTTTTCTATCTTGCTGACGCTTTCAGAACATTTTGTACAACACTTGCATCTTGTGAACATATTAAAAAAAAAAAACCCAAACCCCTCCTCCCCCTCCCCCTCCCCCCGAAACCCAACGACTTGTACTAATGGTGAGGTAGATGCTTCTTTTGCCTCTGGCAAAATCCTTTACCACAGATGGGCTTGCAGTGAAGAGAACTGATAGAACTTTTTTGTCTTACACTAAAAATGAAAATGGTCCCTACAAGGCTGGAAGATTGAGAAGATTGAGATTACACTTGTTAGTGTTTGCCATTTCCTTTGTGCATACCTGATTTCTTCTCTTTATCTTCATGTAATCAGCAGCTATATCCATTTCCAGAATCTAATTGAACGTAATGAAGAAAGAGGTTGGGCTGTTAAGCCTCTGCATTCTCTGCTCTTTGTGCTGATCATAGTGCTAAAAAGAGATGAGTTAACATAAACCTGAGTAGGCTGTTTAACCTTTTTTCTCTTCTGGAAATGTAGATGCAATAACATTTGCAGCTGAAAAGGCTCCTTCACAGTTTCTAATGTTTAAGGATGCAAATGAAGCATTTTGTCTTTACTGTCGCCTGGAGGTGTTATGCAAGAAAACAGAAAGAGGTTTCTAGGATTAGTTCCACAGATTTCTTTTATCATGTAAAAAACCAAGGCTGGTTTCAGTGCCATGAACTGAAGAAAACAATATGGAAAACATCTAGGGAAAACTCTTACATGTTTCATCTGTTTCTACCTAAATTTTCTGGGTGTTCGTTACTTATGAAAAGTTAAATACTTAGTTCTGTTGTGGTACATAATGTTAAAGTTAACTTTGTATCCTTTCTGGGATCCTCACTTTTAAAAAAAAAAAGTATTCTCTAGATAGAAGCAGAATTGATCATTAATATTTGTATGTCATGTAAGTTACTGTACACTTATATTTTATAGTAGATTTTCTTTGTTATAATGTGCTTTTTGACTACTTATATGGTCCAGTGCTGCATTTGGGTTCTTGAGAAATGTACAGTTATAATAAAAAGATGATTACTTAGATTTTTCTTAGGCTTTGATTTGATGTTTTATTAAAATAGATTTGGCCTTCATAGTAAAATCCAAAGCAAAATTTTGAATTTGAATACTTTTTCACGAAGATGATTAGCTTTTTGAGAGTGCAGAGAATGTTTCTTCAGTTTTGTTTTTCTACTGTTGTACTCGCCTGTTAATGATATTTTAGTGTTCTTATTATTGCATTTCTAGAAATTGGAAATTTCTTCCAATAAAGAATTTTCTTCAAAATAAAGAAAATACAGTTTATTGTATATACTATGAAATTCCTGTGTAATGGTTAATAAATGTGAAAATTAGTTCATACTGTACAATAGTATGATTTTGGAATATATGTGCCCTGATACGATTAATATTCTTTATTGTGCCATTCTAATTACCATGTTATAAGTATAGAAATTCATATTTTAGGAAACTTTTAAATAAACATTAGTTTCTAATATTACTTTTTCATTTAGTAGTTTGTGCCTTAGGTGATGCTGACTAGACGTATTATGGCTGCTCCCTGACCCCTACCCAAGAGGTTACATACCTTTCTTCTGAGACAAGCAGTTGTAGGGGTACAGAGTAACAACCGTGTTAGTCTGTATTCGCAAAAAGAAAAGAAGTACTTGTGGCACCTTAGAGACTAACCAATTTATTTGAGCATAAGCTTTCATGAGCTACAGCTCAGTACTCCTTTTCTAGTTGCAGGGGTAGTGGAACTAGAGTCCTATAATGCAGTCTTGAGTCCAGTCCATACTGGGCCAGAAACAGTGTTTGGAAACCATGTTTAAACTTTATTTAAGCATGATTCTATCTAAACAAAATTCTGGAACAGTTTAATTCCCCCCACCCCCCTTTTTATATTAGTTCTCGTGGAAGTGTATTTAAATATAGTGTAAACACTGTTCCCGTACTTTCTTTGCAGCCCATTACAGAGAGGGGAAGAGTGTCAAATGTTTGGTTCAACTTGAGGTAGTCCTATTTTTGTATCCTGTCCATAGGAGGCTTGTGCTTGTCATATGGACAGAAATGTATTAAATATCCAGTACGCTAGATTATGTATGTTGTTTTATTGGTATTATAGGACAAAAATTCACCATCTCCAATAAAATGATTAATTTGCAGCAAAATTTATTTCTAGCTAGTTGGCTGTCTGATCATATATATATTGCCATTACTATGTATATCTTAGACTATTCCTTGGAGTGAAGAGTGGGCTTAAATTCATAGCAGTTCTCAGTCTGGTGGTGGTGTTCTACAGAAGTTCTACACTTCTATGAAGTGAGCTGTAGCTCACGAAAGCCTTATGCTCAAATAAATTGGTTAGTCTCTAAGGTGCCACAAGTACTCCTTTTCTTTTTGCGAATACAGACTAACACGGCTGTTACTCTGAAACAAATAAATCTTGTTAGTTCATGTTTTAATAAAGCAAAAACATAAATTTAAGCCTCCTAGTTGGATGAATTTCAAGTAGATTAAATACTATCCAACATATTTCAAGGGTTTCAGGATTTTAAATGGGTATCCTATCATGGCCACATTTTTTCCCCTTATGCTCATAGTTGTAAAAGTGCCTTTAAGGTTTCTATAAACTCAATTTTAAGAACAGTCTGAAGCAAATTTCTTAAACCTAGTTTCATTTGATTTAAAGTAGAGTTTCTTCTTTTTTCAATTACTTTATTTAAAAAAAAAACCTTTTTAAGATTTACTCTTACATATACAGCACTTACATGTATGTGAGAGAGTCAGTAAACAATAACATGCATAATGCAAGGTACAAAACTAAAAAATTGTCATGGGATAACTTGATATGGGGCAGGAGTCTCTTCTACAGATCTCTTTATGGTCTTCTACAGAAATCTCCTTTACCTCTTCTACAACAATTACTGAACTTCAGGGCTGCAGAACTTCCTCCTATAAACCAAATGGCTGGTAGATTTGCATAGTTGTGGATCACTTGGCCCTGCCTCATGCATGCTCTACCTGGCCAGAGACTGCTCCCATATTCCCCTTCATAGTAGGATTCTGGGAGACCACATGTAACATAAGGAGCCACATGGTGTTCAGGTGGATTCTCTGGGCATGTCTACACTGCAATAAAAGACCTGTGGCTGGTATGGGTTAGCTGAGGAGGGTGGATTTCAGAGCCTGGAGCCCAAACCAAGCCTGAATGTCTTCACTGCAATATTTTAGCCCTTCAGCCTGAATCAGTTGACTCAGGTTCTGAGACTCAGTGCTATGGGTTTTTTATTGCAGTTTAGGCATACCTTAAAGTGGATTCTTCAAATCCTGCCTCCCACAACCCACTCATCATGACTTGGCCACTTCTTCTGCATTCAGGATCATATATGCCTATGTAGATGGCAGTGGAGAAATGTCTTGTTTCTAATCCTGTAGGTATGTTAGATTTTATAATAAACTAATTTTATTTTCTTTTATTTTCTGTTCACCATCAATTTTTTTAGCTGTTCATAATTGTAAGGAACCATAATTAAATACAGAACGAAGGAGCCTACTATGACTCTCCTCAGAAAGCATGATTGTATCATCAAAGGGTATGTCTACACTACGGAATAAGGTCGAATTTATAGAAGTCGGTTTTTTAGAAATCGGTTTTATATATTCGAGTGTGTGTGTCCCCACAGAAAATGCTCTAAGTGCATTAAGTGCATTAACTCGGCGGAGTGCTTCCACAGTACCGAGGCTAGAGTTGACTTCCGGAGCGTTGCACTGTGGGTAGCTATCCCGCAGTCTCCTCTGCCCATTGGAATTCTGGGTTGAGATCCCAATGCCTGATGGGGCTAAAACATTGTCGCGGGTGGTTCTGGGTACATATCGTCAGGCCCCCTTTTCCTCCCTCCTTCCGTGAAAGCAAGGGCAGACAATCGTTTCGCGCTTTTTTTCCTGAGTTACCTGTGCAGACATCATACTACGGCAAGCATGGAGCCCGCTCAGGTAACCGTCACCCTATGTCTCCTGGGTGCTGGCAGACGCGGTACGGCTTTGCTACACAGTAGCAGCAACCCCTTGCCTTGTGGCAGCAGACGGTACAGTACGACTGGTAGCCGTCATCGTCATGTCCGAGGTGCTCCTGGCCACGTCGGCTGGGAGCGCCTGGACAGACATGGGCGCAGGGACTTAATTTAGAGTGACTTGACCAGGTCATTCTCTTTAGTCCTGCAGTCAGTCCTATTGAACCGTCTTATGGCGAGCAGGCAGGTGATACGGATTGCTAGCAGTCGTACTGTACCATCTTCTGCCGGGCAGGCAAGAGATGAGGATGGCTAGCAGTCGTACTGTACCATCTTCTGCCGAGCAGCCATGAGATGTGGATGGCATGCAGTCCTTCTGCACTGTCTGCTGCCAGCCAAAGATGTAAAAGATAGATGGAGTGGATCAAAACAAGAACTAGACCAGATTTGTTTTGTACTCATTTGTCTCCTCCCCTGTCTAGGGGACTCAGTCCTCTAGGTCACACTGCAGTCACTCACAGAGAAGGTGCCGCGAGGTAAATCTAGCCATGTATCAATCAGAGGCCAGGCTAACCTTCTTGTTCCAATAAGAACGATAACTTAGGTGCACCATTTCTTATTGGAAGCCTCCGTGAAGTCCTGCCTGAAATACTCCTTGATGTAAAGACACCCCCTTTGTTGATTTTAGCTCCCTGAAGCCAACCCTGTAAGCCGTGTCGTCAGTCGCCCCTCCCTGCGTCAGAGCAACGGCAGACAATCGTTCTGCGCCTTTTTTCTGTGCGGACACCATACCAAGGCAAGCATGGAGGCCGCTCAGCTCACTTTGGCAATTAGGAGCACATTAAACACCACACGCATTATCCAGCAGTATATGCAGCACCAGAACCTGGCAAAGCGATACCGGGCGAGGAGGCGACGTCAGCGCAGTCACGTGAGTGATCAGGACATGGACACAGATTTCTCTGAAAGCATGGGCCCTGCCAATGCATGCATCATGGTGCTAATGGGGCAGGTTCATGCTGTGGAACGCCGATTCTGGGCTCGGGAAACAAGCACAGACTGGTGGGACCGCATAGTGTTGCAGGTCTGGGACGATTCCCAGTGGCTGCGAAACTTTCGCATGCGTAAGGGTACTTCCATGGAACTTTGTGACTTGCTTTCCCCTGCCCTGAAGCGCATGAATACCAAGATGAGAGCAGCCCTCACAGTTGAGAAGCGAGTGGCGATAGCCCTGTGGAAGCTTGCAACGCCAGACAGCTACCGGTCAGTTGGGAATCAATTTGGAGTGGGCAAATCTACTATGGGGGCTGCTGTGATGCAAGTAGCCCACACAATCAAAGATCTGCTGATATCAAGGGTAGTGACCCTGGGAAATGTGCAGGTCATAGTGGATGGCTTTGCTGCAATGGGATTCCCTAACTGTGGTGGGGCCATAGACGGAACCCATATCCCTATCTTGGCACCGGAGCACCAAGCCGCCGAGTACATAAACCGCAAGGGGTACTTTTCAATAGTGCTGCAAGCTCTGGTGGATCACAAGGGACGTTTCACCAACATCAACGTGGGATGGCCGGGAAAGGTACATGATGCTCGCATCTTCAGGAACTCTGGTCTGTTTCAAAAGCTGCAGGAAGGGACTTTATTCCCAGACCAGAAAATAACTGTTGGGGATGTTGAAATGCCTATATGTATTCTTGGGGACCCAGCCTACCCCTTAATGCCATGGCTCATGAAGCCGTACACAGGCAGCCTGGACAGTAGTTAGGAGCTGTTCAGCTACAGGCTGAGCAAGTGCAGAATGGTGGTAGAATGTGCATTTGGACGTTTAAAGGCGCGCTGGCGCAATTTACTGCCTCGCTTAGACCTCAGCGAAACCAATATTCCCACTGTTATTGCTGCTTGCTGTGTGCTCCACAATATCTGTGAGAGTAAGGGGGAGACGTTTATGGCGGGGTGGGAGGTTGAGGCAAATCGCCTGGCTGCTGGTTACGCGCAGCCAGACACCAGGGCGGTTAGAAGAGCACAGGAGGGCGCGGTACGCATCAGAGAAGCTTTGAAAACCAGTTTCATGACTGGCCAGGCTACGGTGTGAAAGTTCTGTTTGTTTCTCCTTGATGAAACCCCCCACCCCTTGGTTCACTCTACTTCCCTGTAAGCTAACCACCCGCCCTTCCTCCCTTCAATCACCGCTTGCAGAGGCAATAAAGTCATTGTTGCTTCACATTCATGCATTCTTTATTCATTCATCACACAAATAGGGGGATGACTACCAAGGTAGCCCAGGAGGGGTGGTGGAGGAGGGAAGGAAAATGCCACACAGCACTTTAAGCACAGCACTTTAAAAGTTTACAACTTTAAAATTTATTGAATGCCAGCCTTCTTTTTTTTGGGCAATCCTCTGTGGTGGAGTGTCTGGTTGGCCGGAGGCCCCCCACCGCGTTCTTGGGCGTGTGGGTGTGGAGGCTATGGAACTTGGGGAGGAGGGCGGTTGGTTACACAGGGGCTGTAGTGGCAGTCTGTGCTCCAGCTGCCTTTGCTGCAGCTCAACCATGCACTGGAGCATACTGGTTTGGTCCTTCAGCAGCCTCAGCATTGAATCCTGCCTCCTCTCATCACGCTGCCGCCACATTTGAGCTTCAGCCCTCTCTTCAGCCCGCCACCTCTCCTCCCGGTCATTTTGTGTTTTTCTGCACTCTGACATTATTTGCCTCCACGCATTCGTCTGTGCTCTGTCAGTGTGGGAGGACAGCATGAGCTCGGAGAACATTTCATCGCGAGTGCGTTTTTTTTTCTTTCTAAGCTTCACTAGCCTCTGGGAAGGAGAAGATCCTGTGATCATTGAAACACATGCAGCTGGTGGAGAAAAAAAAAGGGACAGCGGTATTTAAAAAGACACATTTTATAAAACAGTGGCTACACTCTTTCAGGGTAAACCTTGCTGTTAACATTATATACATAGCACATGTGCTTTCGTTACAAGGTCGCATTTTGCCTCCCCCCACCGCGTGGCTACCCCCTCAACCTTCCCCCCCTCCCTGTGGCTAACAGCGGGGAACATTTCTGTTTAGCCACAGGAATGGGCTCCTCTGAGTGTCCCCTGAAGAAAAGCACTCTATTTCAACCAGGTGACCATGAATTATATCTCACTCTCCTGAGGATAACACAGAGAGATAAAGAACGGATGTTGTTTGAATGCCAGCAATCATACACTGCAATGCTTTGATGCACAATGATTCCCGAGTACGTGTTACTGGCATGGAGTGGTAAAGTGTCCTACCATGAAGGACGCAATAAGGCTGCCCTCCCCAGAAACCTTTTGCAAAGGCTTTAGGAGTACATCTAGGAGAACCGTGAATGCCAGGGCAAAGTAATCCTTTCACATGCTTGCTTTTAAACCATGTATAGTATTTTAAAAGGTACACTCACCAGAGGTCCCTTCTCCGCCTGCTGGGTCCAGGAGGCAGCCTTGGGTGGGTTCGGGGGGTACTGGCTCCAGGTCCAGGGTGAGAAACAGTTCCTGGCTGTCAGGAAAACCGGTTTCTCCGCTTGCTTGCTGTGAGCTTTCTACAACCTCCTCCTCCTCATCATCTTCTTCGTCCCCAAAACCTTCTTCCGTATTGCCTCCATTCCACTGAAGGAGTCAAACAACACGGCTGGGGTAGTGGTGGCTGAACCCCCTAAAATGGCATGCAGCTCATCATAGAAGCGGCATGTTTGGGGCTCTGATCCGGAGTGGCTGTTCGCCTCTCTGGTTTTCTGGTAGGCTTGCCTCAGCTCCTTCAGTTTCACGCGGCACTGCTTCGGGTCCCTGTTATGGCCTCTGTCCTTCATGCCCTGGGAGATTTTCACAAAGGTTTTGGCATTTCGAAAACTGGAACGGAGTTCTGATAGCACGGATTCCTCTCCCCAAACAGCAATCAGATCCCATACCTCCCGTTCGGTCCATGCTGGAGCTCTTTTGCGATTCTGGGACTCCATCATGGTCACCTGTGCTGATGAGCTCTGCATGGTCACCTGCAGCTTGCCATGCTGGCT
Source organism: Lepidochelys kempii (assembly GCF_965140285.1). Taxonomy (NCBI): domain Eukaryota; kingdom Metazoa; phylum Chordata; order Testudines; family Cheloniidae; genus Lepidochelys; species Lepidochelys kempii. The sequence continues at coordinate 101,109,331 of NC_136380.1, forward strand.
AAACAGGAAATGAGATTCAAAAGTTCGCGGTTCTTTTCCTGTCTACCTGGCCAGTGCATCTGAGTTGAGAGTGCTGTCCAGAGCAGTCACAATGGAGCGCTCTGGGATAGCTCCCGGAGGCCAATACCGTCGAATTGTGTCCACCAAATTTGAGCCGGCAAGGCCGATTTAAGCGCTAATCCACTTGTCAGGGGTGGAGTAAGGAAATCGATTTTAAGAGCCCTTTAAGTCGAAATAAAGGGCTTCATCGTGTGGATGGGTGCAGGTTTACATCGATTTAATGCTGCTAAATTCGACCTAAAGTCCTAGTGTAGACCAGGGCATAGAGGGATAATGGCAACAGGCCTTAGATTTCTAGTGACACAGAATAAAGATTAACTTGATGGCTGTGGAATATATTATAAATAGGGCTGTTGATTAATTTTTTTAATCGCAGTTAATTTTTTTGAGTTAATCGCGTGAGTTAACTGCGATTAATCGCACTGTTAAATAATAGAATACCAATTGAAATTTATTAAATTTTTTGGATGTTTTTCTACATTTTCAAATATATTGATTTCTATTACAACACAGAATACAAAGTGTACAGTGCTCACTTCATATTATTTTTGATTACAAATATTTGCACTGTAAAAATGATAAAAGAAATAATATTTTTCAATTCACGTCATACTATAGTGCAATCTCTATTGTGGAAGTGTAACTTACAAATGTTGATTTTTTTATTACATAACTGCACTCTCAAACAAAACAATGTAAAACTTCAGAGCCTATAAGTCCACTCAGTCCTACTTCTTTTTCAGCCAATCGCTAAGACCAACAAGTTTGTTTACATTTACGGGAGATACTGCTGCCTGCTTCTTATTTACGACGTCACGCAAAAGTGAGAACAGGCGTTCGCATGGCACTTTTGTAGCCGGGATCGCAAGGTATTTATGTGCCAGATATGCTAAACATTTGTATACCCCTTCATGCTTCAGCTACCATTCCGGAGGACATGCTTCCATGCTGATGATGTTCGTTAAAAAAATAGTGCATTAATTAAATTTGTGACTGAACTTGTTGGAGGGAGAATTGTATGTCCCCTGCTCTGCTTTACGCACGTTCTGCCAAATTTTTCATGTTATAGCAGTCTCAGATGATGACCCAGCACATGTTGTTTGATTTAAGAACACTTTCACTGCAGATTTGGCAAAATGCAAAGAAGGTACCAATGTAAGATTTCTAGAAATAGCAACAGCTCTCGAGCCAAGGTTTAAGAATCTGAAGTGCCATCCAAAATCTGAGAGGGACGAGGTGTGGAGCATGCTTTCAGAAGTCTTAAAAGCGCAACACTCAGACGTGGAAACTGCAGAACCCGAACCACCAAAAAAGAAAAATCTAGCCTTCTGGTGGTGGCATCTGACTAAGATGATGAAAATGAACATGCATCCGTCTGCTCTGCTTTGGATCGTTATCGAGCAGAAACCATCATCAGCATGGATGCATATCCTCTGGAATGATGGTTGAAGCATGAAGGGACATATGCATCTTTAGCGCATCTGGCATGTATATAACTTGCGACGCCGGTTACAGCAGTGCCATGCACGTCTGTTCTCACTTTTGGGTGACATTGTAAAGAAAAAGCAGTCTGCATTATCGCCTGCAAATGTAACCAAACTTGTTTGTCTGGGCAATTGGCTGAAGTAGGACTGAGTGGACTTTGTTTTATTTTTGAATGCAGTTATTTTTTTGTACATAATTCAACATTTGTAAGTTCAACTTTCATGTTAAAGAGATTGCACTACATTACTTATATTAGGTGAATTGAAAATACTATTTCTTTTGTTTTTTACAGTGCAAATATTTAATAAAAAATAAAGTGAGCACTGTACACTTTGTATTCTGTGTTGTAATTGAAACCAATATATTTGAAAATGTAGAAAACATCCAAAAATATTTAAATAAATGGTATTCTATTATTGTTTAACAGTGCAATTAATTGCGGTTTATTTTTTTAATTGTGCAATTAATCGCAATTAAGGTTTTTTTTAATCTCTTGATAGCCCTAATTATAAATTTGCTCTCTACAAAAGTAGAACCACCAAAATTCCTCTTGTTGTAGTTTGCTTTTGGGTATACAGGAAACAACTGACAAAACTTTATCATTGGGTACATGACCATTATATTTCTGAACAAAATGCAGATGCATGTTATGCTGAATTTATGGTGAGACCTGAATGTAACAGTGTAAATGCAAAGTGGAAACGTCGCAAGCGTTGGTGTTCAATAAGTCTTCAAGTTTTGAATATATTTTTTAATACGTATGTGGGAAAGAGAAAAGTTGGAAGCTGTCCTTGATATTTAGTATAACAGGAGTTTGACATATCAGCTGAAAAGGATTTGGTCTGCTTTTTGGCAACTTAGTTTGGGTATTTGTTGAACTTTTTGCAGTTTCATAGGTGTGTTGCAGAATACAATGTGCAGAGTCCCACATTTTGTGTGATCTTGACACACTTTATAGTGAATAATTTAGGCAATTGGAAAGAACTAGATGGGAAGTGACCCACTGTAGCTAGACTAGGGGGATGAAAAACAGGTGGTGCTTTTCTGTCTTCTGTTGAGATTTTTAGAGTAGTTTTATGGGAGGACAAAGATTTTGAGTTGTCAGATGCACAGGACAGTGAGTTGGTGCATGTGTCGAAAGGGAGATTTTTCCCCTCTTATTTTTAGAAAGCACAAGTTTTAAACTCTACATTTGAAGATAATTTAAGGTGTTTTTTTTTTTAAAACCCATGGTTTTTTATTTCTTTATTTATGCAGGTACTTTAACTTTCTTGAACTCAAGGTGTAGGAATGTTGTGAGTCTGTCATATCTCCTGCAACTGTAGAACGTAGGTTTATTCTGGAAGTCCTAAAGTGGACTCATCTAGAATCTGTTCTTCCTTGGTAGCCCTGCTTGCATTAGAGGACAAAAAGGCAGCACAGAAGTTTTATTTGTTGTAACTGTGGACTCTGTGCAGCACAGTGAGAAGTGGCCTGGCCATAGGATCCCGTTCATGATGTCTTCTTATGGAGAAGTATTCAGAGTTTGATCCTGTGAGCTGCTAAACTCTGGCTCAGATCCAGTAAACGTTTACGCATGAGCTTAACTTTAAGCCTGTGATTTGTCCCAAGTCAGTGTGACTACTTACGTGCTTAAATACTTTGCTGAATTGGGGTCACAATACTCGGCTCCTTGTAGAACTGAGTCCGTAATGCTTTTCTCTACACTTCTAGGTGAAATTCCTTTCTTCATCACTTTTTCTGCTCCTTCTCTTTTTAGCTTTTTTCCTTTCTTCCTCATCCCTCCCACCTTCCCAGGGGTGAAAGTAACATTCAACACTTACTGGTATGGGGGCTGGCTCTGGCCCCTGGAAGGGGTGGGGCCTTGGGCGGAAGGGGCGGGGCTTGGGGAGTCAGTGTCCCCTAGCCAGCCCATCAGCGCTGCCTGGCCCATGCTGCCCGGGGCTCCAGCAGCAATTTAAAGGGCCCAGGACAGCTGCTCCTTTTGCCTCCCCCATCCCCCCCCATCGGTGGGGGGAGGCAAAAGGAGCAGAAAGAACAGAAAACAGGGTTGTTTTTTTCTGTTTACGTTCATGTTGTCTATTTCCTTAAATCTATTTAAAGACTTAAGCCCTAAACTGACTTCTTCTGAAACCAAATCTCAATTTAATGTTGCAGGTTCTCATTAAACCATTCTATAACCACTCCAACAAGCCCCTTAGCATTATCCATTACTTGACTCTCTTAAAATAGCCTTTTTAGTGGCCCTCAATTCAGACTATATCTGAATTTTTTTTCTGAACAAAGTGGTTGATGTTCAGAACACCCCCTTTCTTCCTGGTGCTCATCCCTAAGATCAACTCTTTATTTCATTTCAGTGAGAACATTTTACCATCTCTGCATTCTAAGCAATCCCAAAGAGACCATTTTATAACAAATAATGCACATTGATTGTTATTTTGCAACATCGTGATATTGCATTTTTCATATTTTGGTGTTTATATCAATTGTTTGTTCTTTATTGACACATCAATAAAATGTGAAGACATAGCTACTGTGACATCAGCCATAATAATAATAAATGATTACATTGTCTTGAAAGGATAAGATAAATAGGTGGCAACCCAACATGCCCATACATCCCACACATAAAATTAACTTTAACTTTAACTTTGTAGTTAGATGTTGATAGATGTTTGGCTCTGTGTGTGTGCCCTCTGTGTGCTGCCCTAGCCCTAAGCAGACAGCTGGCATGGCAGACCTCGAGTGAATCACTCAGTGTCCACAAAATCCTTTAAGGCACGAAGGCACCAGCCCAGGTTCATTGTCGATGAAGCAAAGTACTATTATCCCTCGGCCTCTACCAGATCACTAATACATGTATGCCCATAACAATGGACCAGCTCGGTGAATGGTGGGACTTTCCGTTCCTCCCTAGGCCAGACAGAAATACTCCCTCTGATACAAACAAGTTAGTACTGCTCCTCTAACATAGTAAGTTACTGCCCCATGACATGGCTAGTTATCCATCACCTTGTACATGTTGGTTTGATCAAAACATCTTTATTACGTACTGTCATCCTAACCTTATTTTTTAGGAGGGGTCAGTGTGTTCCTGTTATCCTTGGGGAATGTTTTTGTACTATCCTTGATATTGGAATGTTCTGGTACCACTTGATATCTGGATGTGTTTGCATGAGTACTCTGTGACTAGCACTTATTATTTTTCTGCAATATCAGCCCTGTTCTTGCCAGATTCTGTGAGTAGGTCCTGCCTCATACCTGGCCTCTGATACAAGGGATTATGTCTTAGGCTCTCTTCCTACTAAATTTTCCCATTTTTTTGTCTTTTTACGGGGAGGATGTTTACCCATCATCCCGGAAAAGCATGATGCTTGGACTGAAGATGGCCCAGTGGGCTAAACACTGTGATGTGGCCACCTTACTTTTCCATCTATATATTCACACCCCATCTGTCCCTTAGTCTGCACTTAGTCTGGACAGATTTTATTTTCCAATTGTTTTTAGTCCCCTATAGTGGACGTGGGAATGTTAGGCCTGGCACCATGACTGAGGCTTGGGGTGTAGAGTCGTACTTTGATAACCTGTGGGTGACATGAGGAGGCCTTTATACTTAGTTGGTGGTCAGTGAGATGGGCGTTGGTCAGGGTTATAATATACACATGTGTATATGTTTATACCTTAAGCATTTATTATAGGGCACATGTGATTCAACACACCTCACAGAGTATCCAAGTATACAGATGTCCAACAGCCTTTACAAACTGGTATAAGTACAAATAGTTGCTTTAAAAATATTAATAAGCATTTGATTATTCCTTATAATGATTATTCATTACTGTGGCAGTGTTGATGGTGGCCAATCTGGGTCATTCCACAAACTTTAAAGCACAAATTCTGAACTTCAAAATAGTATCAGTGTTAAATGGCAACTGTGAAAATATTGGTATTCAGTAAGCTGTCCTTCCTCAACACTTTCAGTTGTGGTGGTTAACTTTTGCTGCTTAACTGATTATTCAAATAGAGAGAGGCTCTTCTCTTTTAAATCAAGCCAATGGGAAAAGCCCTACAGTCTGGCATGACTACTCTTTTGATGGTTAACCTTAATCCTCCTTTGATCCCCATATAAAATTTTAAATATCTTAATAATGTAATTGTTCTGGCTCTAATTTTTGAGTACAAAGGACACACAAGCTTTTTCCTTTTCTGTGTATGCGCACAAACATAGTGTAAAGTAGTTACTTTCACCAAAGGTGATTATAATGGAATTGCCAGTGGAACTGCATAATATTATCCTTAAGTAGAGGATGCTAAGAAACTGTTATGAAAGGTACATTTTTCACTTAAGAAAACCCAATTTTGTTGGCTAGCATCATAGGGGATAAATGAGGAAAAATCATACTTTAATACTAGTAGCATGAATTAATTTTTATGCCACCCTACATCCAGCTGAATGTGGAAAACCACATTTGTAAGATTTCACTTGTCTGAAGGATGCATGCAAATATTATATTTTCCATATTGCAGTATTTTCAATATTTTTTAAGTTCAGTCTTCAAAGTTTTTTAAAATGTTAAATAAAAGAGTTTATACTTTCATTTTGATGTTGGATAAGGCTTTGGTTTAAAGAATGCATAATGAAATCCCGAACTGTATTATACTTTAGTAAGCAATCTTTATAAGTCACTTTTGGCTATTTCGATCATTGGTTAACTGGACTCCTCTCACTCAAGGGATATTTCTAATTTTCAAGCTGGAATACTTTGACTTTCTGCTGTTTTCTTTGGCCTGGCTTTGATTTATACAGACACAGATTATAGGGGCTTTGAATCTGTGTGTATGCATGTTTAACAAGTTCATATACATTTTTAATGTACCAGCTCAAATGCTTCTTCCCTTTTAGTTATGTTTCTTCATAAATATATTATTTTCCAAATAAAGTTTCATTAAGAAATTTAGATTTTTCTTGTGTAAACCCATAATGAACTCCTGCTTAAGGATGTTTTCTTTTCTTTTGTTTTGTTTTTAATTTAAACCTTCATTGTCTCCACAGGCATCAGAAGGTGTCACCTTTATTGGACCTGACACACATGCTATTCAAGCTATGGGAGACAAGATTGAAAGCAAATTATTAGCCAAGAATGCAAAGGTCAACACAATCCCTGGCTTTGATGGAGTGGTCAAGGTGAGAAACTGTTTAACTGCTGTCTCTCCTCTATGGGATCTGACATTGTTTAAATAAAAGTACCACTCTCTTCAGAGGTGTGATATAGGATGCAATTATAAATTCAATATTCCAACTTCAATAGAAGATCCAATGAAAAATGTCATTGTCCTGATATTTTCAATGGCAAAAATGCTTTTGAAGAGGAAGAGCTATTGGAAGAATAGAATGAATTGTCAAATATTAAGCAGTATGCCATGGACGGCATATGAAGTGTGGTTCCTCAAAACATCTCACGTTTTAAATTACATTTGAGATAGTTAAGACCGGGGAATATGAGTTTAATACACCAGATGTAGTTTGGTGGTTGTGTGTGTGCGTGCGTGTATGCATATATACCTTGATGTGTGTTTTTCTTCCTTCATTTTCCTCCAGTTGTATTAACTTTATTGGCATGACCTAGGTAAAGTGTTGCCAAAGTTAATATGTTAAGTATTTGTGGGCAGCACAGGTTTCGCAGTGGCGTTTGATACACCATGTGTATTTTGTATTTCTGCCCAGTACTAAGTCAGTTGTAGACTACCTTATATTATGAGACTGGTTCTATAAAAAAGCTCTTCCTTTTCTTCCAGACTTATAAGCAGTGTTTCTTCCTTGCTTTTAGTAGGAATTCTTACACTATTTCCCATAGGTTGTTCCACCATCTTAGCTGTGTTTCTGTGTCTCGTACAGTGAAACGGAAAATGTTTTGATTTCATCTCTCCTTTGACATATTGTGATGTTGGTCTTCTATTTTTCTGCCTTTGTGTGTTTCTGTGAATAGGCTACATAACGGGGTTATAATACAAAATTGTTTTCACATGCTGAAAACTTGTTGAAACTTTCACCTTTTGGGGTGAAATTTCTCATGGTTGGTCTTCAAGTTGAATTTTTGGGGTAATTGTGAGCAAATATCCCTTCATCTGTTTTTGTTATGGGAAAAGGGGGAAATATATTTCCCATTTAAAAAAAATTCTGATCAATATTTTTTTAATTTAGCGGAAGCCAAAAACAGCTGAAGTTTATAATCTTGACACTTGGCATTGACCTGGTCCTCATAAGGCTTGTGTACATTATGAAATATTGTTGTGTTTTGAAGATGATTGTGAACAAATGAATTTCTTGACACAATGCTGACCATGATTTAGGGCTTGTTTACATGGGGAATTTAGTGCAAAATATCTAGGGTGGGAATTTAAAGTGCAAGAGTCCCTTTTTGTGGTGTTAATCCTTATCCAAAATGGATTAAGCTAAACTGCACAAAAGTATTATTTGCACAAAATAAGTGCATCCACACAAGGAGATGGTACGGAATACTCACTGATAGCTATACCGTACTAGCTATTCTGGGCTTTTCCCCCTGTAGACAAACGCTTAGTGATCTGCACAGACCAAGACACATAGTGTTCAGCATCATGTCAGTTAACCGGTATTAAACCCTTCTGGGGTTTTTTGCTGGAAGGAATGAGTGACAGAGAGATTAATGAGAGAGAGGGAGGTAGAGAGGACGTGATGCAGGGAGAAATTGAAAGAACATATTCTATGGACCTGGGAGCAGAGGTAGTCCTTCACCCCCAAGTTCTGCGTTTTCACTAAGGGTATGTCTACACTGCCCATGTTACAGCGTGGCCATGGCAGTGCTGTGATGTGGGCAGTGTAGACACGGTTTATGGCCAGGGGAGAGCTCTCTTGGCGATTAAAAACAAACCAACAGCAAACCCCCCCCACCCTGAACGAGCGGTGGTAGCTTTATTTCTGGGAGCATGGCTCCTGGCTATAAAGCACTGTCTATACTGGCACTTTTCAGTGCTAAAACTTTTGTCACTTCACAAGGTGTTTTTTCACACCCCTGAACGACTAAAGTTTTAGCTCTGAAAGTGGCAGTGTAGAAACAGCCTAAATCTAGCTTTTCCTGCAGCAACAGAAGCCAGCCTGGGTTTTACACAGGTAGCTTTGCTTCCATTATGCTTTCCCCACAGCTTTACAAAACCATTTTTGCCTATGTGGCTGCCTCTTTGAATTGGCCTGAGAGTGACCTAGATAATGACTGGACGCTGGATGCTAGTCACTGTGGATCTGCATACACTAGGCAAAATAACATTGCTAGTGCTGGTGATGGAAATGCCTGGGGCCTGCGATGTCTGAAGGACTCATTTGTGTTCTCAAATAAGTGTTCACAGGCATTTCACAATGGCATTACCATCCATGAGAGTACACTGCCTTGGATCAAACCTTTATAAAGCCACTATCTACACTGGTGTGCTCTCTGCTGGTGCAGTGCTAATGTTGTTTGGAATGCTGAGATGTTGCATCAGTAACAGGTCATCTTGGATCCATTGCAGGATTCTATATCCTGTCTTTCAGCAACGGCTCCATACAAGGTTTGGAAGACTTAGCAACAGTCTAGCTGTTACCTAGCTGAGCTCCGCTCTTCCTGGTAACTTGTCCCTCATTCTAACAATCCTAAGGGCAAGTAGGGACTGCAACTGGCAAAAAATCTGATGAGTGGGGCTCATGGAGTTGAATATTCATAAATAGCTTTTATTTTATACATGAAACCATCAAATGTTTATGGAACACTTTATATTAAAAATTATCATACAGTTGTTTTGTTTGGCTATGTCCACAGTGGCAAGTGAAAGACAAAACTTGTGTCGTTCAGAGGTGTTGGAAACCCCCACCCCCGAAAGATGAATGTTTTGTCGATGACAAGCACCAGTGTGAACAGCACTAAATGTGAAGAGCACTCCTGCTGATAAGGCTAACACTGCTCATTGGGGGTGGGAGTTTCTTGTTGGCAGGAGAGCCGACAGACAGCAGCTACACTACGCTCATTTTAGCGGCACAGTGTAGACACAGCATTAATGTTTTTAGGTACTGGTTGTTTTATGCTATTGTAAAATATCAAGCCTACAAAATCAGGATAAGTGGTTAGTAAACACTAATGACACAACTAATAAAACTAATGGGGGAAAATAACTGACTATATGTAGTTATGCCTGAGGCCTGTGGTTGCAATGTTTTTTGGAAAACTAGCTCAGAAACTTCCAGAACCTGAAAAAATGAATGGAAAGAGGATCACTAGTGATATGTTTGTATTAGTATGTGGATGACAGGCAGCTGCATGTGACCTTTATGCCAAATATAAACAATGCCATCTCCCAGCCCTCAATGTTTGGATGGGATCAGCACCTACTTGAATGAAGAGCAGTGTCCCTCAAAACTTCTGCCACCCCTGCCCCCCAAATCCTCGTAAAACAAAACTCACTAATCAGGTTACATTTCCTACCTTCTGGGGAGAAAGGAAAATTGTTTCTTTTTGATCCTTGTGAGATTCCTGGATATCAGAAACAACCTGTAGAGATGCTTATTAGACAACACTGCTTCCACATGAAATAAAGACTTGAACAGAAGAGAGGTTGACTTGACTGGAAAAGCCTGAGACACTATATACTTAGACCCATGGGAAGTACCCAATCAACAAAGTAGGATGAGAATATCTGCCTGTGATTGCCCTTGAATCCCTGATTGGAAGGAATCACAACAGATGTGAACCTGTTTATTGTGTATCCACTTGGATCCCGAAGTGTTACAGGGCGTTTAGTCCCTGGTAGACAGTTTTCTTGATCAGTCAGCTAGTGTGAGGAACAGCTCTGCATTCCGTTTGCCAATTCAGCCAGGAAGTGAGGGGCAAGGCAGTGAGGACCTCAGTGGATACTATCACAGGAGCTGCATGCAAGGGAGGGGATGAGGAGCTAAAAGCATGGTTTTGGGTCTCAGACTTGTTTTTAACTTTGCATTTCTGCCTTTCTAGTGGCCATCCACTTGGCCACTGAGCAGGAAAGCCTTCAGGCTCTTTTGTGTTTGAATCTCTACCTGACTCTTCATCAGGACAAGGTAGTCATGAGGAGTGGGATTTTTAAAGACACAAAGGGCTTTTATGTTCTCTAATTCCACTGAAAGTCATTGGGAGTTGGATGCCTAACTCCCCTTTGTGCCTAAATCTGTTCTCCTTTTTACTTACCAAGATGACTTCCTCTTTCCATTTGGAAAGAAAAATGCCTTCACACTCTTTGTGTGAAGAGAGCTTTGCATGATACTGTAAAGATCACTTCACAAGTTAGAAAGACAGACGAGGGTTGTTGTTTTTTGGTGGACAAAAAGGCATAAGAAAGACAGTGCTTCACTGTCTTGTTCAGTTCAAGACTACATTAAGGAAGACTACATTGCTCAGAGTGAAGAGCTGTCTGTCTGTTTGTTAATTGTCATTTAAACAGTGCTGCGAAATGTACAGGGTGCTTTACAAATCTAGAGTAGAACATGTCCCCTTCCTCAAATAGCTTATCATTTAAGATAGCGGTTTTCAACCTGGGGCCCATGGACCCAAGGGCGTCTGTAGACTATGCCTAAGATTTCCAAAGGGATCCGCACCGCCATTAGAAATTTTTTAGGGGCCCGCAAATGAAAAAAGGTTGAAAAATCACTGATTTAAGATATGAGACAAATAAAGGTCTAAACACAGCACAACAGTTCAGGTAGGAGAGGCTGTGGAGAGGTTATAGGCCAGGAGAACAAAGTACTGTATAGTAGAAAGGATTCTTTCAAGGATTCGTCTTTAAGAAGAGTTTTGAAAAATGGAAGAAGAGGGTGCCTGGCATACAAGAGATGGGAGCCTGTTCCCAGGGGAGTGATCAGCATAAATGAAGGTCTGAAGTCAAGAGTGGAAGAGGGAGATGAAGGGATCATTGAAGATAGAGTATTGGAAGAAGCAGTGAAAGTGAGTTGTGGAGTAAGAGAAAATAAGAGCACAGCTGTGGGTGAGAGCAGGATTATACAAGAAGATGAGGAGCTTGAATCTGATACAGTAAGATAAAGGGAGTCCGCAGGGGATATTCAAGGTTGTGGGGCATCGGTTTGAGAACATGAGGACTTCAGCAGGTATTTTGGTTAGACTGGGGCCTGGTCTACATCTTAAAATTTAGGTCAACATAGCTACATCTTCCAGGAGCATGAAAAACCCACACCACTGAGCGACATAGCTATGCTGACCTAACCCCCAGTTATGCATAACCCGCAGTTATGCTACCAGAAGAATCCTGTGGTGCTGTAGCTTTGCTGGTATAGTCTCTGTAGTGAATAGATGGCATTTAATGGGAGAGGTGAGAAGCAGAGAGGCTAAAGAAAAAGGTTACAATAATAATCAAGGTGAGCAATGACCAAACTGAGTGGTGATAAAGAAGTGTATGTGGATTTCTCGCAGTGGGGAAAGTGACAGAAGGCAAGATTTTACAGGTTAAAGAAATGTGAGGGACAAACTGGGTAGTGGGGAGGAGGAAAGAGGCTGTAGTGAAAGGTGGGAGTGGGGAAGATAGTGGAGAAAAGTTTTTATTGCTGGATAGTGTCCAGTTTACTTGTACAGCAAGTGCCGCAATGCTGAATGTGGGTCCAGTAGGTTAATATCTGTAGATGAAATCCTCTCCCCTCTGAAATCAATGGGAGTTTTGACATAGATTTCAGTGGGGTGAAGATTTTTTGGTTTGTTTTGGTTTTTTCCTACATAGCCATTTCAGTATGTTTTTGAGCTGGGTAGTGATGTTAAAATGCCCCCTAAACCTCTCGCAAAATAAATATTGGACGTTAGTAACTGCTTACCTATTAGTTTAGATTTTCCAAGTTCCTCTACACCACCAAACATTGCCGTCCCTGAAAAATACGATGTAGTTATTCCTAAGTAATAAAAATTGTATAGCTCCCAAAGTCTCTCAACTAGTTCAGCTAGTCAATCCACTTCATCACAGTAGTTCTACTTTAGTCCTGTCTCCATTTGCTGGTACCTGGGAAAGAAGAATTTAAACCAAATGAACACGTAAGAAATTTCTATTTAATTTAACAAAAATGACTTTTTAATGCCCTTTTAACTTAACCGTGGTGAACTCAGCCATTAGTAAAAACATAATCGTTAATGTGACTTTTATATCACTTTTTTATTAATTGTCCAAACTAGTAAAAAATGTAATAACATAAAATAATATGCTAGAATTGTATAGTTTTTTTATAATTAATCTGTTTTAAACAAAAACTAGTGTAGCTTATGTGTATTTACAGGAAACAACAGTACACCAATGAAACCTTTGCAAAAGATGAAATTCATTAAAATATTTTTAAATATTTTTTTAATACTCATGTTTTCTTTGTATATTTTCCACACACGATCTTATGCATTGGGTAATACCTTATTTGTGATACTGATTTTTTTTCCCATGGCAACTATGCAGTGTCTGTCAGAACTACTCAGCACCAATAATCTAAAAATAACTGCCTTAAATTTTTATTAGAACTTGGACACTTGCCATATTTATGTAATGCTCAAATAAAATGCACTGTATTAAAATTTACTGTTTCAGGGAAAGAGATCAAAAGGCAGTTGCTAGAGACTGGATTATGCTAGTTGTTTATGCATTTTTCCAAACAGTTTCCATCTCCTCTCTCTTTTTAGAATTCTAAAACAAACAAACAATATCTTCTGTTTCTAAAGCAGACTTTGAAAGCTAAAAAATTTGAATATGCGTTGAATTGCTATTGTGAAGCTCTTTTAATTTTAATACATTACAACTGTTAACTAAATTGATGTTAAAATAGTGTAAATAAGTGATATCCTTGCTGGTAGACTTCTTAAATCTGTTCCCCTCACTGTTTTTCAGGATAAAATGATTTGAGGCAATTAATGCGATGCTCCTCATATTGCACTATTTATTCTTTAAAATTGTTGACTGTATATATAAAACAATCATGGCTCTGAAAAGTTGTCTTCCAGTGATTTGCTGCTTGTTTTTCTTTGAACTTGCAATATACATTAGCCACTTGTTTGCAGGTAACTAAGTGAAAAAATTTATCCTATTTGCTTCCCCCTCTCCCAATTCTATTTTGCAAATATATGACTGAATTTGCAAGAGAAAAGAAATGTAAAAGTTTCCTTCTTGACTATAATCGTGGCTCTTCATCAGTCATCACTCTTCCTGCATTTTGTTCAAGAGGCTCTAATTGTCTGCATTTGGCAGGTTTAACACTTCCTGACAGAGAGGCTATTAAGGGGAAGTATTCTCGCATAACTGTCACAGGCAGGAACAAAGAACCTTCAAACTCAATGTGTGGAAACCACTAACATTCTTAAATGACCCTTTTCATGCATTTTTATCCCTTTAAGCTAAAATTTGGAGAGTGCAGGGTCATGGAAAGCAGCAAGGTGTAATAAAACAGTAAACCTTGATTTTATTTTGTAGATTTATCTCTGACTTAAAAACAATTGTTATTTGGAAAAATCTCATTAACAGATGTGACTGCTTGGAGTAAAAAGACTTAAAACTGATGTAGCTTTCAGGACTGCTTTGAACTTAACAAGCACCGATTTGTGGAGCAGACTAGCTAATGAAAGGAAATTAAATTTTCTGACAACTTCCCCTGCCAGCCTCCTTATTCTTCATGGGGTTGTTACTAGGTACTGAAGACTTTTAAAGAGGATTTTGTTTTATTATTGGGCATAAATGAACCAGGTATGAACATTTTGTATGTATTTAAAAAAAATTCTGACCTGGGTGCTTTTAAAACGAATTGCCTTGAAAGCTTTAAAAATATTGAATTTCATTTTAATGTTAATAAGTCAACCCCTTAAGCTTCAGACGCACTTAGCAGCTGGTGGTTTCCAGACATTACTGCCTTCCATTCAAATCTTTTAATATATGTCACAGAATAGTATAAATATTAGCAAATTTGGATGGAATTTTCAGATTTAACCCATGCCACGATCATATAAACATTTTTCTTTTTACAGTATCATGATAGAAATATATTGTTGTAGGTGAAGGGATGTGGAATTAAACTACTGAATGAGATAGAAACTTAGGCTGTTACAAGTGAACCTGTGCTGAAAGTACCTTGGGAGAATCATTTTACTTCCCCGGCTTCCCTCTCACACACACTCCATTACACTATTCCTTTCTTTGCCCCCTCCCCCCCCCACTCCATGTTGTGGATACAGACTAACACGGCTACCCCCTGATACTTTCCTTTCCATAGTATGAGTCAGCTGATGCAATATAGATGGTGACAACAAAAGAACTTTGCTAATTAATAGTATCTTACAAACTGTTTTTGATCATCATGGAAACCATTATTTGAATTTATGCATTTCAGACCACAGTTCAAAACCCTAACAAGTTACATTAAAGCATTTGTCATGAGGCTAAAAACTGCAAAACTGAAGTTGATGTGAATTTTGCCTGAATAAGGACTGCAAGATTTAGTTCTTAAAGAAGTTCTGTAAGATTCATTCTGAATCTGAATCTTATCCAAACAATAGAGAATCCACTCCCCCTGCTGACAGCATCTGGAAAAACATGACACACAAACAACTGAGGACAGAAACAAGCTGGGAATGGACAAGCTTTAATGATCTGATTTATGATCCATTATTGATTGTAAACTTCTAAATTCTACCATTTAAATTCCTTGAACTGCACAAAATCATTTTGAGATTCTGGGAGTGCTTCCTGTCAGCTGATTGCTTCCCGCTTTGAGTTTCTCAGTATAATAATGATGAGGTAGAATTTACATTCCACTTATGGTATTAATTTTACATTCCTCTTACTGAAAAGGGTCAGAAGGTTGTAAAATCAAACATTAAATGAATCAGAGGAGACAGTAGTGCAATATATGACTGCCCTAAGGACATAGTGCAATGGCTGATGGGATTAATGTTAGGTCTCATTTCCTGCTTTTACAGGATGCAGATGAAGCTGTCAGAATTGCAAGGGAAATTGGTAAGTTCTTAAATTAGCTATGGTGGGATTTGTGTGCCTCTCAGCAGACATGGTTGACTAAATTGAATGTGTAATAAGTAATCCCTATAGAACAAATAATGTTTTAATGGTTTTTAAGTTCCCCATTGCCTTAATGCCCTATCTCTTAAATCATCACATTTTAGCTTTACAAACTGAGCTTTAAAGACTGAGTACATGAATGAGTTGCAGACAGGATACAAGACACAGTGATCACTGGTTAGTTTAAAAAGGAATTTATTTTAAAGTATTCATGAAATTAAATATGATATCCTTTTTGCATAAGGTGTTAGGCATGGTACATTTCTCTTTATAGGGAGGCTGACAGAATGATGCTTATGCTCTTCATTCTTCATCGTTATTTGAACCACAGCTGGCATGAATACAGTCTGGGTCACCAACTTTTCTGCTATACCACGCTAAAATCAAATCACTATTCTGCTTCTAAATACATTATAGAATGGGAAAAAGCAAACAAAAACCTACCTGGGACTCTTATTTTAGCTAAGGCCAAGTGTAATGTGTGATAGACACCTTCGATCCTCATTTAGGAAAGCTTCTTATTCAGGAAAATATCTATGCACGTGCTTGCTGAAGTGCTTTCCTGAATTCGGTCCTAGTACTGTAAAGCCATGGTTTCCAACCTGTGATCCGGGGATCCCGGGGGGTCCGCAGACTGTGCCTAAGAGTTCTAAAACAGTCTGTACCACTTTTTGCAATTTTTTAGGGGTCTGCAAATGAGAAAAGATTGAAAACCACTGCTGTAAAGTGTTTTGTGGAGGCGACAGCCTGGATGGGCTCTCTGATTATGGTTGTTTTATGAGTCTAAGGATTTGTCGCTTAAAGAGGGTTTCTTGGCTGTTTTTTGTTTTTGTTTTTGTTTTTTAACAGTGTAGCTACTCCAACATGAACCCCTACTATGGATGCATGTACTTCACCAGTGCAAAAGGTGACTAGTGTTGTCACACCTTAGACTGGTTTAAAACTGGGATAATTTGTGGGGCTGAAAAACACTTTTATACCAGTACTGTGCATTCCCACTGAGAATTTTCACTGATGCAGCTATATTGCACTAGTTTAACTGCACCAAAATCTCAGGTGTAGACAAGTTGTAAATTAGGATGGCAAAATTAAATTCAGCATTTTTTTTGGCTAGCTTTTACGTCACTGTTGTGAGATCAGGTGATTCATAGATATTAAGGTCAGAAGGAACCATTATGATCATCTAGTCCGACCTCCTGCACAATTCAGGCCACAGAATCTCACCCACCCACTCCTGCAAGAAACCTCTCACCTATGCCTGAGCTATTGAAGTCCTCAAATCGTGGTCTAAAGACTTCAAGGTGCAGAGTATCCTCCAGCAAGTGACCCGTGCCACATGCTGCAGAGGAAGGCGAAAACCCCCCAGGGCCTCTTCCAATCTGCCCTGGAGGAAAATTTCTTCCTGACTCCAAATATGGTGATCAGCTGAACCCTGAGCATGTGGGCAAGATTCACGAGCCAGATACCCAGGAAAGAATTCTCTGTAGTAACTCAGATCCCACCCCATCTAACATCCCATCACAGGCCATTGGGCTTATTTACCATGAATCGTTAACATGATTTTGGCAATTAATTGATCTTTATCTCATCATACCATCTCCTCCATAAACTTATCGAGTTTAATCTTGAAACCAGATAGTCTTTTGCCCCCACTGCTTCCCTTGGAAGGCTGTTCCAGAACTTCACTCCTCTGATGGTTAGAAAACTTCATCTAATTTCAAGTCTAAAGACTTATCACTCACTGTCATTCAAGCAGAAATGAAAGGAAGACAAGGTTGCTAGCCATGCTAAAATTTTAGTAGGACAAGTTGTTAAATAAAATTGCTGTTTTATAGCATGGAACCCTTTTAAAAAAATTAATTAAATACATCTTTTCAGCTTCATTTGTATATTTTGACTTGCAGTTTTGTTTTTGTGGGATTTGTAACCACTGATCTAAAAGGCTATCTACAAGTGTTTTTGTAAATTAACTGAGTATTTTGAGTGACACAAATAGCAAGGGGCAGCGGTGCATTCCACATGACTTGTAAAACTTATTCTCACTTATTTTTCATTTTCGGCCCCCTGATGTCCTCGTGACCTGTTCCTTTTTCTGATATGATTGTCCCAATAGGCTGATGGTATCACTTCAACCTGTTAACCTTGATGGGCATTGGAGGCAGTTATAGGGAGTTATGCAGGTAGCATTTTTTTTCTTTGTCTCTGGCTAGTTTTAAAAATTATGTTTAAAAAGTTTGCCGAATCATGCTGTATATTGAAAGAAAAAAAGCCACTTTTCATGTTTCCTCCACCAGCTCAAATAGTTGGACTTCACTGAGGTTTCTAAGGTGATGTATAGTTCTCAGCACGGTTAAGTGGGGTGCATCATATCAGAGTGTGAGCTAGTGATCTGTGTTATTAGGGGACCTAAAACGAGAAAACAGGATACAACCGGAATCTCGAATGTGTGTAATGCACCTGTACCCTTTTGCTGTTTGGGGCACCTGGAATTTATTTACAATATTTTCAGGTTACCTTTAACTGTGTTCATCCAAACAGTTTTGCTTTTCTAAGAATGTCTTTGAGATAGTTATTGTAAAGAAAAAATTGTTCTGATGTCAGTTGGAATGCATAATCAATGATTTTAGCATTCCAAGTAATGCCCTCTGCTGATTTCACTTCCTGCTCCTCAATGGTGCATTCTGACTGGCTGTTCATTAGCAATACTGGCTGTGTAGCATGCATCATCAATGTTCTATGTGGTACTGCCTGTAACTGTCTAAGACAAGGTTATCATTATAAATATAGCTTAAAGGAAAGAAAAATACATTTTGTTGTCCAATTATAAGTGAGCTGAATTTGTTTCTTTCCCCCCTTTAATTGGTGTAGTGTTCTCTTTGTTTCCTTCACCCTGCCATTCCTACCCTACTCCCCAAAAATTAGGATATGTTCTATGTCATCTCTTCTTTCCTCTTATTGTTTGCTTGTTCCCTCTCCCCATACTTTTCTGTGTGAGCTTTACTTCTCCCATTGTCCTTTCTGCAATATATAATCTCACTAGCTCTACTCCTTTACCATTTTTACAGTATTTTTAATTCTCCTCTCCCATCACTTCTGATGGGTTGTCAGTCTTCCTTTTCCCTTCTTTTTTTGTTGTTGTGGTCCATTTTTGCTTTACTCTTCTCTCTGCTCCTACTGCTCCATTCTGAAGAGTTCTGTTCTGTGTGACATACAGGCAGTGATGTGAAACCAGCAGGGATTTTCTTTTTTTGGGTAATCTTCTGGCTGTTCCATCTATTCAAACTGTAAGTCGCAAATTGAAACTTACTAGAGTCCTGATCTTTGAAGCATGATCAGGATCTAGTAAGTTTCACTTGGTATCTTGCCATGCTAGTGAAAAAAAAAACAAAAACCAAGAACCAAAGCCAGTATAAAACAAAGTAGCTGGAAAACATGCTATTGTCATGTTTCAGTTCACTTATAGCTGGCTGATGATTAATGTTGCTTAAAATAGATACTGAAAACAGACTCTGATATTGCTGGACAGATAGTTTATGGTCCAGAGGCTACTACTTTATAAAAATAATTTAATAAAATAATACCTGATAAGATGTGCTGGCAATGATGAAAACTGGGAAGTAACAGCAATAGGGAACCATCGCAAGCCCTTGCTGACCCCTTTTGATACTCAAATACTGAATATGCTTAACTGTGTAAAGAGAGAACAGACCAACTTAATGATGACAATATTACTTATTTTATACAGCATCAAAAGTCTACCAGACTCCGTTTAAATTAGGCAAAAAGGCTTGTATATTTCCAAGACCCAGACAGGTGTACAATCCCGTGAATTCTAATGCACCAGGAAAAGCACCAAACTTTGCACCAAGAGTTGGGTAAACTCATGAATCCAAATTTAGGCACCGGAAGGTAAATTGGTGCTTAATCTGTGGGAAAGAGAAGACTGAACCCTGCTCAAATAATTTACCCCTACCTGGGAGATTAATCTAATCCTTGCTGCCAGAACATACTACCGTAAATGCTATTAGCTTTGAGTTTTGAATTTAGCAACAATAAAAAATCCAGCCAATCTTTAATCCATGTTAATTCAGTTATTGAGACTGTAGCCAATGTCTGAGAGGTGCAGGCCATCAATGCAAAATTGACTAGGATAATGATAATTAATGCCCTCAGCGTCTTTCCCCCAGCAGATACACAAAACCTCCTAAACCCAGCCAAGGGATCCTCATCTTCTATATAGCAGGACTGGCAGGCCTCTCAGGTTTGCCAAATAACAAAAGGGCCCCCTGGGACATCAGCTCTCTCCTTGACCCAAGGCCAGTATGATCATTCTTAAGGCCATATGTAGACACACACATGAAAGTTCTCTGGTTTTTCAGAAAAGCTAAACACCCAACAAATTCTGTTAAAGTGGAAGGCAGCTAGTGTGCTTAGCATCTTTGAAAGCAGGCTATTTTTTTTTTTGCTTATGTATTTAGGAAACTAATCTTAAACACACAATTTTGAAAATGTTGGCCCTATTTTATTCTATATTATTTTTAATGTTTGCTGTCTTTACACTTGAATCATTTCTAATTTAAATTTCAAGGGCCATATGTCTAAGGCAATGGTTGATGAATTCACATAAAATAGGACTCAACCTCTGCTCAAAATTCACATACAGATTTTCTTGAAATTTGAAAAAGTTTGGATGCCCTTTTCTCCCCATCATTTTTTGCCATCCTCATTTCAGCATACCTCTCAAATATTGCTTTTGAACCTTGTTGTAACAGTAGGGAATAGGCAGTTCTCTATCTGGCCAAACTGTGAGAAAATATTTCAATGGGAGACCTGTTCGAATCATGTTCTAACACAGAAGTCAAACATGGGTCTATTATCTGGGTTTGTCAATACTGTTCTGTTTGGTCTATGACTTAAATTGTTTTCAATACCAGCTGAGAGAGGATAGGGAGAAACCATTGCTGCGTTTTGTCATTTTTCCAAATGCAGACAAAGCCGAAGTGTGATAACTATCTAATAAAAATGCTCTCTCGGAAGGCATAAAAAGAGTTGACTGCAGAAATTTTCTCCCTTACCATGGAAAGTTGTATGTGTATACTGAAACTCTTTCTTTATAAAATGTGTGCTGGTTTTTTTACACTTACTGGGACTATGTATAGTCTTGATTTGCCACCTTATGTACATGTACAGCTAATATGAAATCAATACACATAAAATTACCAAAAAGCAGCAGTAAAGTGCTGCAAAACTCAACGGGTCATACCAATAACAAGCCTCCTGTACATTTTTTGTTAAGTAACCCAGTTTAGCAAACTTGGTTGATAAATGTGATTTATGTGTTTTATAATATATAAACAGTGTACCTTATTTCCCCCCAGAAGTGAATGTCAGCAAAATTATAATTATTTTTATAATGACTGTATGAGTAAAATCAATGAGTTATTCAGTTGAATAACATAATGTGTTATACCAGGCTCAAATGATTAGCGTTATTGGTAAGAAGATGAACTTTTTCAAGCTTCAAGTGGTATTACTATGGAGCACATAATATGAATTTTTATTTTTAATATTAGATTGAAACATCATAATTGTACTGGATTAGACCCATGCTCCATCTTGTCCAATATGCGGTCTCTGACCGTGGTCAGCACCAGATGTTTCAGAGAATGGAGTAAGAAATCCACAGTAGGCAGATGTAGGGTAATCTGCTCCCCACAATAGGGCTCATCTAATCTCTAATAGTTAGATATTAGCTAAAGGCCTGAAGTATAAGGTTTTAAAATGAGGTTTTATATCCCTTCCAATATCGTTTTTTAGACTTAACAATGATAACTCTGGTGGATATTCTTTCCAGCCATAAAAATGTCTAATCCCTTTTTGAATCTTGCTGAATTTTTGGCCTCACTGATGTTCTGTGGCAAGGAGTTCCACAGTTAAATTATACTTTTGGAAAGTATTTTCTTTTATCCATTTTGAATTTGCCACCTCAGTTTAATTGAGTGTCCTATTTATTTTTTTTTTTGAGGCAGGAAAGTTCAGAAACTTCCAATCTGCCTTCCCTAGACCCTTCATTAATTTGTATGGTTTTATCATCTCCACTTTTATTCACCTCCTTTCAAAGGAAGAAAACTCAAGTCTTCCCAATTTCTCTTTGTGTAAGTTTTTTCAAATACAATTATTTTTACCGGCCTTCCCTTGAATCCCTTTGAAATTAAATAGACGTGAACTGTTTGAAAGTGAGGGGTAAAACTATTCACGATTCATAGAGCTAAATAAGTAAACAGTAAAAACTACAGTGAAATTTGTTAACGTGGTTGATTTGGACGTCCCTATTTTGACATGTATCCAAATATTCACTATCATCCCCAAATCTCTTAAATAGTGAGCTTTCCAAAGCAGTCATGCATAGAAACAAATCTTCATTTTGCAAGGACAGATCATGGTTTTAGTGCCAAGACAAGTCAGCAGGGTTAGAGTTTGCTCTAATTAGCATCCTCATAAACTATACCTGCAGCCCTGTGACACACACATGGTTGTGGATTTTTTCCTATCTTTGAAAATATCAGACTATCTTAGAAGCTATTCCAATCTGATCCTTAACTACCAAATGTCCCACAGATTAGTGTGAGAGAGAGGCAGATTAATCAATGCAATTAAGAAATGACCTCTGGAAAGTAATTGTAATCCCAAATAGTTATGCTACATGTACTAATTTCTTTCTCTCTCTTTCTTTTTAACATTCAGAAAACTTTTACAGCCAAATTGAAAAATTCATAATAAGTTAACCTTACTCTGGGAGTAAAATACTACTCAGTCTGAGCAGGGGTGTTAGATTTTGTTTTTTAATTTAATATTTGTATCACATCAGTTTTGGGAAATTACTTCTGTTACCTTCTATTGGTATATAATTGTTAGTATTTTTTATTCACTTGTTCTAATGTGAGTGCAGCACGGCTCTTTTGTGATGTCAAATAAATGTACTGCACTATTGGCCAAGGCCTTTGAATACATAAGTTGCTGGCCATTTTGACCAATAGCATAGAAACACCTCCTGTCTATTTCTGCTAGTAAAGTATGTATGTTTTATCTTCATCAGTGAAAATACTTACACTGGACCCTTGCTAGAACATGGGGTTCGGGATCCATGCGCGATACCACATTATAGCGGGGGCAGCGTTACCATGGATCCCAATTTAAGTGTTTAAATTTGGGATCCATCGCTGCAACTGCACTATATGCGAATCCGCGCTCTAGTGATGCACGCTCTAGCAAGGGTCCGCTGTATTTCAACAGAAGAAAGGTAACAAAATTTGTTAGAAGAGTAAAGTTAAGTCAGAAATGACAAACATACCTTTTCTCATAAACCACTTTGCCACTCGGGGACTCTGTTTACTCAGTATTTTGGGGGTATTAAATGAAATAGAGAAAACCACTTTCTCATGGCATCACAAATGTACTGTATTGACTATATAGTCTCAAAAAGGAAAAAAAAATCTCTTCTCTCGCCAAACAAACCTTTTTTAATAAACCAGTTGTTGTCTGCTACATTATTGGACATGTGGTCAGTTGTCATGTTCATATGAGCAACTGATCAAAGTTTGAAATTCTGTCTAATTGTTCCCCAATGTTAGGCTACCCTGTCATGATCAAGGCCTCAGCAGGTGGTGGTGGGAAAGGCATGAGAATCGCTTGGAGTGATGAACAGACCAGGTGAGATGCTGTCCAAAAAACTAGCCTTGATGAATACTGCAGTTACCAAAGTTCCATTAAACCACTGTGAACTGACAATTAAACAGATACCAAATGTGAAATGGAGAAATTAGATAGTTTCTGCTTTTATCCCATTTGTAGAAAGTGTGCACGATACACGGGTGGTTTCTTTATTTTTTTTAATATATATTTTTTTCTGTACAAATCTGCCTTTGCAAGCATTACAAAGAGTTTACAACTTACTGGAATAAGAAAAAAATTGTCTTCCAACCGCCTTTCAACTGTGGCTTGATTTATTTTATAAATCTATGTTGCAAATAATATTTATATTATACATCTTTGAATTTATTGTTATATGAATTGTCAGTATATTAAGTAAGGTAAACCGTTATGCCCCGGTCTTGCAAACATTTATTCATGTAATTAGTCCTCTTAAATTCAATGGGACTGACTACTAATGTACGGAAACACGTTTGTGAGTGTTTTCAGGATCTGGGCCGTAACTAATATTTTAGCACAAAATCATGTAATTAATTAATCTCCAGTAAACTGGTGCTTGTGTGTGTGAAGACGAGAGAGTAAGTATATTCAACACACAAAAAAAGTTTTCAGTTTTTTGTAATAGGTCTTCCCACAAAATACTGAGCCTTTTATAGCATTTTTGAGTTCACTGAAGATATTTCAGAATGCATTTTTCTGTGACCTAATAATCAGGAGACCAGTTGCAACTTATCATATTAGTGATGTCACAGAATGATGCATTATGGGTGTACTAGGAATTGTCTTCAGTGCACTAGAAATTGTCAGAAGACTTTTTCAGTGGGAAAAATTATCTAAGTTTAGGTACATTTTTTTCATGATTTATTTCTAAATTGAATGCTGCCCACACGAGGGCTAGGAAAATCCAACACATATGTCCGGGTTCCCTCCCCACTCTGAACTCTGGGGTACCGATGTGGGGACCCGCATGAAAGACCCCGTAAGCTTATTTCTACCAGCTTAGGTTAAAAACTTCCCCAAGGCACAAATTCTTCCTTGTCCTTGGACAGTATCGCTGCCACCACCAAGTGAGTTAGATAAAGATATAGGAAAAGGAACACCTGGAGTTCCTGTTTCCCCAAAATATCCCTGCAAGCCTCTTCACCCCCTTTCCTGGGGAGGCATGAGAGTAACCAAGGTGAGCACAGACGAGACCCTTGGGTTTTTAGGACACTAAAAACCCAATCAGATTCTTAAAAACAGAACTTTGTTATAAAGAAAAAAGTAATAGAAGCACCTCTGTAAAATCAGGATGGAAGGTAATTTTACAGGGTAATAAGATTTAAAGGATTCCCCTCTCGGCAAAACTTCAAAGTTACAAAAAACAGGAATAAACCTCCCTCTTAGCATAGGGAAAATTCACAAGCTAAAATAAAAGATAACCTAATGCATTTCCTTGCTATTACTTACAATTTGTAATCTTAGATGCTTATTTCAGATATGGCTTTAGGAGATGTATTTTTCCTGCCCTGGTCCCTCTCTGTCCTGGAGAGAACACAAAAAGAGCACAAACAAAAACCTTCTCCCACAGATTTAAAAGTACGCCTGTACGCCGATATAGCGTGATCCAATATAACGTAGGTTCGCATACAACGCGGTAAAGCAGGGTCTGGGAGGCAGGAGCTGTGGGGGGGCACTTTTGGGGGCCCTGCAGGCCCAGAGTGTCCTGGGTGAATAGTGGGGGGCTGGGAGCAGCCTGCTCCACTTCCCTCATCCCGGCCCCAGTCGTGTCGCTTGGGGGAGGGGGTTTGGGGGAAGGGATTCTCCTCCCCCCCACTCTGCACTCACTGGCAGCGGCGGAAGTGGAGCAGCCCGGCCCCAGCCCACTCCATTCCACCAGCTCCCAGCCGTGGCGCTCCGCTTCTCGCTGCCGGTGAGTGGGGGGGGGCGTCCTTTCCTCAACCTCCCTGCACTCACCGGTGATGGGAAGCTGAGCAGAGCAGCTGGGGCCACATTGCTCCGCTTCCCGCCGCTGCTGGTGAGTGCCTGTCTGGGGGTAGGGGTGTGAATAGGGGTCGGGGCAGTCAGGGGACAGGGAGCAGGGGGGTTGGGTGGGGGTGGGATCTTGGGGGTGACAAAGGACGGGGGGGTCTCTGGAGGAGGGGCGGTCAGGGGACAAGGAGCAGGGGGGCCAAAGCAAGTTCGATAGAATACGGTTTCACAAATAACGCAGTAAGATTTTTTGGCTCCCGCGGACCGTGTTATATTGGGATAGAGGTGTATCTTCTTCCCTTATTGGTCCTTTTGGTCAGGTGCCAACCAGCTTATTTGAGCTTAACCCTTTACAGGTAAAGGAAGGATTTTATGCTACCCGTAGCTCTATGTTTATGACAAACATACATCTGTAATTAACTCAGTTTAATTTTACTTGATAAGTTCATCTTTAATCATAGAATCATAGAATATCAGGGTTGGAAGGGACCCCAGAAGGTCATCTAGTCCAACCCCCTGCTCAAAGCAGGACCAATTCCCAGTTAAATAATCCCAGCCAGGGCTTTGTCAAGCCTGACCTTAAAAACCTCTAAGGAAGGAGATTCTACCACCTCCCTAGGTAACGCATTCCAGTGTTTCACCACCCTCTTAGTGAAAAAGTTTTTCCTAATATCCAATCTAAACCTCCCCCACTGCAACTTGAGACCATTACTCCTCGTTCTGTCATCTGCTACCATTGAGAACAGTCTAGAGCCATCCTCTTTGGAACCCCCTTTCAGGTAGTTGAAAGCAGCTATCAAATCCCCCCTCATTCTTCTCTTCTGCAGGCTAAACAATCCCAGCTCCCTCAGCCTCTCCTCATAACTCATGTGTTCCAGTCCCCTAATCATTTTTGTTGCCCTTCGCTGGACTCTCTCCAATTTATCCACATCCTTCTTGAAGTGTGGGGCCCAAAACTGGACACAGTACTCCAGATGAGGCCTCACCAATGTCGAATAGAGGGGAACGATCACGTCCCTCGATCTGCTCGCTATGCCCCTACTTATACATCCCAAAATGCCATTGGCCTTCTTGGCAACAAGGGCACACTGCTGACTCATATCCAGCTTCTCGTCCACTGTCACCCCTAGGTCCTTTTCCGCAGAACTGCTGCCTAGCCATTCGGTCCCTAGTCTGTAGCTGTGCATTGGGTTCTTCCGTCCTAAGTGCAGGATCCTGCACTTATCCTTATTGAACCTCATCAGATTCCTTTTGGCCCAATCTTCCAATTGGTCTAGGTCCTTCTGTATCCTATCCCTCCCCTCCAGCGTATCTACCACTCCTCCCAGTTTAGTATCATCCGCAAATTTGCTGAGAGTGCAATCCACACCATCCTCCAGATCATTTATGAAGATATTGAATAAAACCGGCCCCAGGACCGACCCTTGGGGCACTCCACTTGATACCGGCTGCCAACTAGAAATGGAGCCATTGATCACTACCCGTTGAGCCCGACAATCTAGCCAGCTTTCTACCCACCTTATAGTGCATTCATCCAGCCCATACTTCCTTAACTTGGTGACAAGAATACTATGGGAGACCGTGTCAAAAGCTTTGCTAAAGTCAAGAAACATTACATCCACTGCTTTCCCTTCATCCACAGAACCAGTAATCTCATCATAAAAGGCGATTAGATTAGTCAGGCATGACCTTCCCTTGGTGAATCCATGCTGGCTGTTCCTGATCACTTTCCTCTCATGCAAGTGCTTCAGGATTGATTCTTTGAGGACCTGCTCCATGATTTTTCCAGGGACTGAGGTGAGGCTGACTGGCCTGTAGTTCCCAGGATCTTCCTTCTTCCCTTTTTTAAAGATTGGCACTACATTAGCCTTTTTCCAGTCATCCGGGACTTCCCCGGTTCGCCACGAGTTTTCAAAGATAATGGCCAGTGGCTCTGCAATCACAGCCGCCAATTCCTTCAGCACTCTCGGATGCAACTCGTCCGGCCCCATGGACTTGTGCACGTCCAGCTTTTCTAAATAGTCCCTAACCGCCTCTATCTCCACAGAGGGCTGGCCATCTCTTCCGCATTTTGTGATGCCCAGCGCAGCAGTCTGAGAGCTGACCTTGTTAGTGAAAACAGAGGCAAAAAAAGCATTGAGTACATTAGCTTTTTCCACATCCTCTGTCACTAGGTTGCCTCCCTCATTCAGTAAGGGGCCCACACATTCCTTGGCTTTCTTCTTGTTGCCAACATACCTGAAGAAACCCTTCTTGTTACTCTTGACATCTCTGGCTAGCTGCAGCTCCAGGTGCGATTTGGCCCTCCTGATAACATTCCTACATGCCCGAGCAATATTTTTATACTCTTCCCTGGTCATATGTCCAACCTTCCACTTCTTGTAAGCTTCTTTTTTATGTTTAAGATCCGCTAGGATTTCACCATTAAGCCAAGCTGGTCGCCTGCCATATTTACTATTCTTTCGACTCATCGGGATGGTTTGTCCCTGTAACCTCAACAGGGATTCCTTGAAATACAGCCAGCTCTCCTGGACTCCTTTCCCCTTCAAGTTAGTCCCCCAGGGGATCCTGGCCATCCGTTCCCTGAGGGAGTCGAAGTCTGCTTTCCTGAAGTCCAGGGTCCGTATCCTGCTGCTTACCTTTCTTCCCTGCGTCAGGATCCTGAACTCAACCAACTCATGGTCACTGCCTCCCAGATTCCCATCCACTTTTGCTTCCCCCACTAATTCTACCCGGTTTGTGAGCAGCAGGTCAAGAAAAGCGCCCCCCCTAGTTGGCTCCTCTAGCACTTGCGCCAGGAAATTGTCCCCTACGCTTTCCAAAAACTTCCTGGATTGTCTATGCACCGCTGTATTGCTCTCCCAGCAGATATCAGGAAAATTAAAGTCACCCATGAGAATCAGGGCATGCGATCTAGTAGCTTCCGTGAGCTGCCGGAAGAAAGCCTCATCCACCTCATCCCCCTGGTCCGGTGGTCTATAGCAGACTCCCACCACTACATCACTCTTGTTGCACACACACTTCTAAACTTAATCCAGAATGAACTTAATGAACTACTGTGCCATGTGTTAAAAAATTGAATGAAGTATCGGTTCTAAAAGCTGGAAGAAAATAAGCAAAATGAATAGCCAATTTAAACAAATTTTACATATAAAGAAAACAATCTTATTTGTATTCTTCACTTCCTGAAGCTTCTTTATGTTCTAATCTAAATAGGAAATGAAGTATAGCATCTTAGAATGAGGATCTAGGATAACACACTTCATACTTAGAAGGATGCTTTGCTCCTATTGCTTTAGAAATCAGAATTACTCCCTTCATCTTGTACAGTCAACAAGTACTTCTGTTGTACTAAATCAAAAGGTATTCACTTCTGTTTTTGTTCAGATATCGTCAAAAGAAATTTCACAAAATGAGTAACTTAAAAAAAAAAATGAAATGCAGTACTAAACCATGATTGTTAAGAGGTTTTAAAGCAGTACAGATAAGAAGTGGGGTAGTCAGAAAGCTCTTTGATGCAGATGAGTGATGTCAACAGAATCCAATCAGGCATGTGATTTTTGTTTATCTTAATGACACTGCTTTAGGACCAACAGCTAGTGATATTTGCCTTGTTTATGGAAAAACCACTGGAATACCATTCAGTGTTTGTTACTGTGTACCCGGGACTCTGTCTCCCAGATGGTCATTTTGCTACTTGTTACATTTATCCTGTCTTTGCAAAGTTTCCTTACCACACAAAAAGTGTAAAAAATGGTACGAAAAAGAACATAGTCACTCAGGAAAAAAAAATCATTTACAGATAAACTATTTTTGCACTACCCATCTAATCAAGAGGAAATCCTCATTTTACAATTTGCAACTAGGCAGCAGTGAAGCCTAAATTTTAACTAAAGTTGGCTAAATATTTTGCTGTCTGTTACAGAAAGGTAAACTGAGATTAAGAGTGAGGGGAAAATATTTAGAATAGGAACACTGATTTGGAGAAGTAGAAATATTAATAGAACAACACTTCCATATAATTTTTAACAGTCAACATTGATGATGTGTAACATTGAAAGGTTGTGAAAGATTTTTCTACACACTCATTATATGGTCTAAGAAATATAGTAAAGTATTTTTCCATTTTGTGTAGCAACAAGAGAATAATTTTTGGGTCTAATCACATGAAGCCTATTGACGTTGAAATTTGAAGTGGGTGGCTCCAGCAGAAAGGATAGCATTTTGCTTTTCTCACCTTGAGCTTCTTGTTCTGAATGCAGCCCAGGTTGGTAGTGACAAACAATTGCCATCTGATTAGTTGCTGGTATCCTGTGGGATGAATTTGTGGTCTCAATCCAGTTTCAATTTTTAAAAAGATGCTAATTTCTAATGTTGGCATTCTCAGCAGAGAGGCCAAAGACTGAATGAACATGAAGACTGAACTACCTTCTCAACTATAGAGACAGTACCCTTAGAACAGTTTTGAAATATGTTGGTAGACCAGCAAACTTATATTGCTTTTGCCCTGTGGATCTAGTTCTGAGTGCTATGAACATGACACGTTCCATAAATTCTAAATTAATTTTAAGTAACTTTGCTTAAAAAACACTTACTGGATTTTCAGAATATAGACTATTTGATGCACAGTTTGTAATCTATTTTCAAAACAGGGGATGCACAATATTTTGTTTAAAGAATTAAGATTAAAGACCATGGATCATGATTCCCAGAATTAGAGAAATTGAACATAGAAAAGACCTATTTGAACTACTTCACTCCTTGCTATTGGAAGATTATTTCCTTGTTGCATAATTACTAGTGCTTCATCCTGTGTACTTTTTGAAGGTCTTAAGTGATGAGACTTTCAGCATATCCCTTGGGCTTTTATTATTCAGTCCTACAGATCTCACTCTTAGGAAAATTTAGGCAGAAAATTTTTCATTCTTAATTTTATCCCATTATTCCTAGTTATACCTCATTCTAGCACCCTTAATAATTCTTTTCTCTCACTAGTATTTATACTCTCCATACTTTTGGAAAGTTATCAAGTCTCCTATTAATCTCTGCTTTACTGATCATCTTATCTTCATATGTCATCCCGTCAGCTCTCTCACCATTTTAATTGCTTTTTTCTAAACTCTCGCTAAGCTATGAATATCTTTGTGGTAATGGAGGCGTTTAGAATGACGAATTATAGCAGAGCTGTATGGAGTGACTATTACCTCTTTGCATCGTGATGAACTTCTCTGTATAAACAGTCGAAAATTACATTGGACTAATTTCCTGTTGCAAACTCATGATACGTTGTAGACTCATACTGTGATTCCTCTACTTTGCTGTCTGCTGTTACCTCAAGGTCTCTGTCAGCATTACTGACTTCCATGGACAAAATGTATCTCTCATTCAATTTCCCGCTTTAGGTGTATGTTTGGAACAGACTGCTAGGTAGTTCTTATCTCTTGGCAACCTTTGTAGTGGTATACATGAATTTTTTGCAGTTAGGGAGTGAACCTTGGAAGTCCAAGGTCTCTGGTCTTCCTTCATCCCCAAGAATGATTTCTCCGCATCAACCTTTTGGAGCTTTTGTTTTCCAGTCTTAGGCCCCTCTCCATCAGCACTAGGCCCTTGCAAGATGTGGCAAGCAGCGGGCTGTGGCCTACATGCATATAGACCACTATTCTCCAACCCAGAAAATCTTGTACTGACAGCATAGAGATTAAGCTGTGGAGGTATGTATCTGAAGGCTTCTCCAAGGTGGTTACAAATTGCATGCATCTCTCAGCAGGATGCAGCCATCCTTTCTCACCCTTGCTTGGATTGGAATTATGCTCCCCTCACCATTGGAATTGGTGCTCTGAAAGAATCATAGAATCATAGAATATCAGGGTTGGAAGGGACCCCAGAAGGTCATCTAGTCCAACCCCCTGCTCAAAGCAGGACCAATTCCCAGTTAAATCATCCCAGCCAGGGCTTTGTCAAGCCTGACCTTAAAAACCTCTAAGGAAGGAGATTCTACCACCTCCCTAGGTAACGCATTCCAGTGTTTCACCACCCTCTTAGTGAAAAAGTTTTTCCTAATATCCAATCTAAACCTCCCCCACTGCAACTTGAGACCATTACTCCTCGTTCTGTCATCTGCTACCATTGAGAACAGTCTAGAGCCATCCTCTTTGGAACCCCCTTTCAGGTAGTTGAAAGCAGCTATCAAATCCCCCCTCATTCTTCTCTTCTGCAGGCTAAACAATCCCAGCTCCCACAGCCTCTCCTCATAACTCATGTGTTCCAGTCCCCTAATCATTTTTGTTGCCCTTCGCTGGACTCTCTCCAATTTATCCACATCCTTCTTGAAGTGTGGGGCCCAAAACTGGACACAGTACTCCAGATGAGGCCTCACCAATGTCGAATAGAGGGGAACGATCACGTCCCTCGATCTGCTCGCTATGCCCCTACTTATACATCCCAAAATGCCATTGGCCTTCTTGGCAACAAGGGCACACTGCTGACTCATATCCAGCTTCTCGTCCACTGTCACCCCTAGGTCCTTTTCTGCAGAACTGCTGCCTAGCCATTCAGTCCCTAGTCTGTAGCTGTGCATTGGGTTCTTCCGTCCTAAGTGCAGGACCCTGCACTTATCCTTATTGAACCTCATCAGATTCCTTTTGGCCCAATCTTCCAATTGGTCTAGGTCCTTCTGTAGCCTATCCCTCCCCTCCAGCGTATCTACCACTCCTCCCAGTTTAGTATCATCCGCAAATTTGCTGAGAGTGCAATCCACACCATCCTCCAGATCATTTATGAAGATATTGAATAAAACCGGCCCCAGGACCGACCCCTGGGGCACTCCACTTGATACCGGCTGCCAACTAGACATGGAGCCATTGATCACTACCCGTTGAGCCCGACAATTTAGCCAGCTTTCTACCCACCTTATGGTGCATTCATCCAGCCCATACTTCCTTAACTTGCTGACAAGAATACTATGGGAGACCGTGTCAAAAGCTTTGCTAAAGTCAAGAAACAATACATCCACTGCTTTCCCTTCATCCACAGAACCAGTAATCTCATCATAAAAGGCAATTAGATTAGTCAGGCATGACCTTCCCTTGGTGAATCCATGCTGGCTGTTCCTGATCACTTTCCTCTCATGCAAGTGCTTCAGGATTGATTCTTTGAGGACCTGCTCCATGATTTTTCCAGGGACTGAGGTGAGGCTGACTGGCCTGTAGTTCCCAGGATCTTCCTTCTTCCCTTTTTTAAAGATTGGCACTACATTAGCCTTTTTCCAGTCATCCAGGACTTCCCCGGTTCGCCACGAGTTTTCAAAGATAATGGCCAGTGGCTCTGCAATCACAGCCGCCAATTCCTTCAGCACTCTCGGATGCAACTCGTCCGGCCCCATGGACTTGTGCACGTCCAGCTTTTCTAAATAGTCCCTAACCGCCTCTATCTCCACAGAGGGCTGGCCATCTCTTCCGCATTTTGTGATGCCCAGCGCAGCAGTCTGGGAGCTGACCTTGTTAGTGAAAACAGAGGCAAAAAAAGCATTGAGTACATTAGCTTTTTCCACATCCTCTGTCACTAGGTTGCCTCCCTCATTCAGTAAGGGGCCCACACATTCCTTGGCTTTCTTCTTGTTGCCAACATACCTGAAGAAACCCTTCTTGTTACTCTTGACATCTCTGGCTAGCTGCAGCTCCAGGTGCGATTTGGCCCTCCTGATAACATTCCTACATGCCCGAGCAATATTTTTATACTCTTCCCTGGTCATATGTCCAACCTTCCACTTCTTGTAAGCTTCTTTTTTATGTTTAAGATCCGCTAGGATTTCACCATTAAGCCAAGTTGGTCGCCTGCCATATTTACTATTCTTTCGACTCATCGGGATGGTTTGTCCCTGTAACCTCAACAGGGATTCCTTGAAATACAGCCAGCTCTCCTGGACTCCTTTCCCCTTCAAGTTAGTCCCCCAGGGGATCCTGGCCATCCGTTCCCTGAGGGAGTCGAAGTCTGCTTTCCTGAAGTCCAGGGTCCGTATCCTGCTGCTTACCTTTCTTCCCTGCGTCAGGATCCTGAACTCAACCAACTCATGGTCACTGCCTCCCAGATTCCCATCCACTTTTGCTTCCCCCACTAATTCTACCCGGTTTGTGAGCAGCAGGTCAAGAAAAGAAAGAGGTTGGACATGCAGTCTTGTTCCCTCCAGCATGTTGTCTCTCCCTTTCCCTCGGACTCAAGATGATTTCAAGAAAAGTCTCAGTCAGTGCTCTTTCTGGTCATATGTTAGTCATCTTAGCTCTTTATGTGAGCTCTACCTTTTATGGGACCACAATTTCTCTATCTTTATACCAGGCAACAGTTCTGCAGTGGGATTTATCCTGAGTTTTCCAGGAGATTACAGAGCTATTCAGACTTTTGGATGACAGATCCTTGAAACTGTGAATACATTAGATAGATAGAAACTGCTTTTTCAAGTTATTTTCAGCTGTAGTTATGACAGTCTTTAGAATGGGAAATTATGCTCAGTGATTTTTTCTTATTGTCAGTTTAACAACTGCCCCAAGTACATTCCTGAGATGAGTTTGAAATTTCATGATGGTGAGCCTATTGTTTACCTAAGTTGTGTCCCAATCTTGTTGTAGTAAAGGCAATGTCGCGCTCTCCTTAGATCTCTGAAATCTTACATAACTCGTACTCAGTTTTGGAAAAGTTTACAGTTTATCTGTTTCGAAGATTGTAACAAGAAGGCCACTAAGACCACAGTGTCTAGGTGAATTAAACATTGTATCCCATTAGCCTTCAACTATGTCAGAAGGCTATATTCAGTATTGTTAAATGCTATTCTCTAAGAGGCATGGCAATCTTGTGAGCTTTCAGTGCAGAAGCATCTGCTTCTGAAAATTGAGATGCCCTCCTAGTCATCTCCTCAACTCCTCATTACCAGTTAAATCTGTCTTTGCGGCTGATATCTATTAGGTGCTTCAAGTGCCTTTGGAAGGTAAGCCCACCTTTCTGGTTTACTGTTCGCAACATTGGTTGTTTTCAATTGCTGCTGTCCAGCAGTATGGGAGAAGAAGGACATGTAAGAGAAAATTATTTGTCAGTAATTCTATTTGTCATAGTCTTTTCTTCTCCCACCTCTCCTCGAAGAGCATCACTTGGAGTTTTGTCTCTGATCTTATCTATTACTCTGCACTGGAAGTCTCACTGTAAAAGAAGAGAATAGGTTGGTGCTTGTATACCTGCCTTGATAGACAGATCTTTTGTCTCCTTTCTTGGGTAGGCAAAGTCATAAAGCTGTCTGTGATTGTTGTTGCTGGGTAGTTTGGTAGAAAAGGGGACTATGGCAGACAAAGTTATTGGTGACTTCCTGTGCTCCATTGACTACATATTCTAATTTTGTAATTCTGTTTTTTTTTTTTAAAAATCAGATTACATTCAGTTAAGAAAATTAACACAACACTGATTCACCAAAGAGATTTTTTTCATGCTGTAATCAAGGACGTTGTAAATAGATTGGATATGAGTTATTTGATAGAATATTAAAAGCGAATAGAGAGAGCTCATTGAATTTGTGAAATTCCATTTTACGGGGTGGGGGTGGTGGAGAGGAGGAATCAAATCCCCAGGTATTTAATTTGTGATTCTAGGACTTTGACTGTGTCTTTTTATAAACAAGAAGTCAGCCATTTATATAGTAAAAGTGTTGTGACTATAGACAACAGTTTTCTCAAATCATTTAAAAGAAATTTTGACTCAAGCTAAAGCATTGTTTGTTTTTGTTTAGTTTTTGTTTACTTTAAAACTAATTGTTTGTAAGGTATTTATATTTTGATTAACATTAAGCATTGTACTTAACAGTCACAGTTTTAAAGGGATTCTGTTGTATTGGTGATACTCAAACAGCTGTTTTTAGAGCTAGGTTTCACAAGAACGCAGAACTGGACAGAAAGTGTCTATGCAATGCCAGCACTGGAATTTTATTTTTTCCCCCATTAATTGGTATTTGGTTGGCCCCAGTATCGGATATTGTAATGTCACATTATGTCCCAAGTCTCCTACTTACCCTATATCGGGGTGGGCAAACTTTTTGGCCTGAGGGCCACATCCGGGTTCCGAAACTGTATGAAGGGCCAGGTAGGGAAGGTTGTGCCTCCCCAAACAGCCTGGCCCCTGCCCCCTATCCGCCCCCTATTCGCCCCCGCCCTCTGACTGCCCCCCTCAGAATCCCTGACCCATCCAACCCCTCCTACTCCTTGTTCCCTGACCCCAATGCCCCTTGCTCCATGTCCCCTGCCCTGCCCCCATCCAACGCCCCCCGCCCACTGACAGGCCCCCTGGGACTCCCATGCCTATCCAACCCCCCTGTTCCCATCCCCTGACCCCCCCCGACCTCCGTCCCAACTGCCCCCTGCTTCCTGTCTCCTGACTGCCCCCCAGACCTCCCTGCCTCATATCCAACCCCACCGCCCCCTTACCATGCCACTCAGAGCACCAGGACTGGCAGCTGCACCACCTGGCCGGAGCCAGCCATGCTGCCGCACAGTCTAGAGCACCAGGGCAGGCTGGTGGCTCTTGAAGCTGCCCTTTCTGGCAGGAGCTCACAGCCCCATCACCCAGAACGCTGGCGGCACACCGAACTGAGGCTGCGAGGGAGAGGGGACAGCAAGGGAGGGACTGGGGGCTAACCTCCCTTGCCGGGAGCTCAAGGGCCGGGCAGGACGGTCCCGAGGGCTGGATGTGGCCCATGGGTTTACCCACCTCTGCCCTATATGTTTCTGCCCAAAGAAGGTGGTTTTTGTAACTGTAATGAGGCTGAGCTTTGTGGGCATGCGGTGCTCCCAGATCATTCCATTTCAATTCAGCCAACAGCAAGAAAACTTGTTGTGGGTTCTGTTTTTATTGAATGCATATTTCTTGCCAAGAAGTGTAGCCTAGGTGGGAAAAAGACATTAAAGAAGCCCTACATACAGCATTCCTGGAGAACCTGTCTCTGACACAGCTCAACCAGAATTGGAGGAGTGCAGAGGCCACCTTTTCACCACCCTATCCTGAGCTGACAGTGTGCTCCGCAGCCATGGCAAGGATATAAGACAGTATTTCCTAATGCTTTGGGTCCCTAGGCCACTGCTTCAGTACTGATTCAAAGGGAAGCATGAAGCTTGAAATACATATCTTTGTAGGGCTTACATCCAGACATTATCTCTCTGCCTAGCCTGTGTAATCTGACTTGGTCTTGTATTCCCCTTTAAAATGAATGAAATTCATTCTTTTATTAATATTCTTCATTCTATTTATGGACACAAACATAGGCTTAGAAAACACAAGTGTGTAAATAAGGTCAAAATACCTAATTAAGACAATCGTGTATTTTTAGGTTTTACAGACGTATAGATGAGGTAATTAGGCATATTGATTTTCTTTTTAACAAGCATTGCAGTCTGGATTGTTAATTAGCACATGCTTCAGTGAAGCAAAAATAAAGTTGTCAATCAATTGTGCATAATGCTGTCTGATATAATGTTTACAAAAGCAAATCCATTGATTTAATACTTAAAATTGTTCAGAATTTGTTTTGATAAATATAGATGTATCGGTGTGTGTGTGTCTATATTTTGCACCATTTTTGTTTAACTTTTTTAGTCAGATCAGCTAGAGTGGTGTCTACTTCTATACAAGTGGTATAACTTTGTTGTACAGGACATGAATACGCTGAAGTTCATCTTACTCTTGAATAAATACATTTAATGTTTTGAGGTTAAAAAATAAAACTGGCCAAAGGGAACAACTGAGTGCTAAACAAATTCCAGTCTCTTTAAATTATAAAACAACCATTATCTAAATGTGTGTGTTTAAGAGGATGATAGAGGTACCTTTTAAATATAATACTCAAAAAAGGGCCACATTCATTCATCCTACAAAAACCTGTCAGGTAGGCTTTGTTTAGGACACTGAACTGGGTTTGGGAGAGAAGAAATTCACAGCTACCTCCAACTAATAGGTAAGTGACGAGGACTGCATCACAGCCCTTCCGTGACTGCTACCACTCTGCACCTCCTATGTGTGGTGTTAGGATGACTGCATTCCTGCAGGTAAAGATACAGTGGTTCTCCCCTCACCTTCCCGGTGAAGTGGCCTGTCTCTGGGGCCAGCACAGAACCTCTTTCTGCTGCGTGAAGGGGTTGCAGAGTCCACCATGCAGCCTTTTGGGTCCTATTCACCATGTGTAAACTTTACCCAGTGGAAATTGTACTTAAATTTGTATTTCAGTAGTCATGTCCCACAGTAGTAACTGCTCTATCAGGAAAAGTGAAACCAACAGGTTCAGTATCTCAGTAATAAAAAAAAAAAGAAAAATTAAATTGTTATATAGGAGTAAGTAAATAAAGGCAGGAGGGGAAGTCATACTAAGGGGCTTGGCGCATGCAAAGTAAGGTTGAGTTCTACCATACATTAGGAAAAAACTTATGAATATGGCTAAGTATTGCGTTTTAAAAAAAACTGTGCATTTAGTAATGTGAGGAACAGCTGAATTTACATAGTACAGCATCCAAGATTTGTCCTTTCATTTAATTTTTGTATAACTAACCTTTGGCTCTGCCGTTGTTGTTATTCATATACTGCAATTCTTATAAATTAATGGTGGACCCATCCAAGATGTAAATTATTTATTACATAATTGTTTTTGGAATTCTACCATTTTTTTTCTCATGGAAAATATGTAACTTGTGCAAAGTTGTCCAATTGTCTTAAAAATGCTCAAACGTTTAAACTCTTCAGAGTTCCCTTTGTTCTTTGAGGGGGAAATTAATGAATTTTTACTTTCCAAGAAAGTATCCAAGAAAGCTCTTATTTTTGCATTCTGTTTAAAAAAATGAATGTACACTTAGAGAATCTTGTCTTTTTGGTGATATGTACATTAACTGATGGTAGCCTGATTTAAGTGAATACCAAAACTCCTACTAACTTAAGTGGAAACTGAATCAGGCCGTAAAAGGATTAATTTTCTTTATTGTCAGCCTGGCTTTTTTTTGTGTTTTTTTTTTTTTTTTTTTAAAGGGAAGGCTTTAGATTTTCATCTCAAGAAGCTGCTTCAAGTTTTGGTGATGATCGACTATTGATAGAAAAGTTTATTGATAATCCTCGCCACATAGAAATCCAGGTTTGTACTTTTTCCATTTGAAATAAAATTTGAAATGATCAAACCCTTGAGATGATCAAACATACATTATAATGGTAAGCATGGTCAGATTTATTATGGCTTTGAAGACATTAATGCGGATATCAAACTGTAGTTGGTTACTCAGAGATAGTGACTTGGATTCAGCTGTCCTCTCAAGCTTTTTTCAGAGTAGATTCTGGAGGTGGAAAGTCTTGCCACCTCTTTTCTCCCACTGCATCATCCCTTCTGCTAGAGAGTACAGATGTGTCCATCACAACCCAAAAAGTGGGTGGTGCAGGCTAATGAGGAAGGCGTTTGTGACTATGGTGGCTATGTGACGTGCAGATCTAGCATATCCCTTAAGCTGCTTCCTGCAGCAGGGTTCCTACAAAGTATCCATCACAACTTAAAACTTCCCTAATCTGGCAGAAACCCTGAGTGAGGCTGTTTGATGCAGTTCTACTTCTAATTCATGGGGGCGGGCTTTGCTATATTTTACCCCTCTTTCCATTAGCATGGATTAATCTAGCCCAGTGTCATCACTCATATACTTCAGATAACAAAATAACATTTTCGCTCCTACTCCCCTCTGTATTGCAGGAAAATGGGAGAAATGGTATCCGTACATCTGTCTGAACCTCAAAGGTCTACCTGCCCCCAAATTTTCTCCTTGTTTTTCACCTCCACTTCCCCACTATCGAAGCATTCTTCAGCCTAAGGTGGTCTAGAGCCAACTTCTTCCAGAGTACATTTAACATTTTCTTATTTGTCCAGAGAGGATTGCTTAATTCCTTCAGATACATTGGACATAACACAGGAAAATCAAATGAAGGTCATCAATGGGTTTGGATGATGCATATCATTTGAACTACATGCTTGTAGTTGCTGTGAAGTCAGTTGAACCACTTAAGGTGTGTGTAGTGTAGCCTTGTGGTTCACAATATACGGCTGCTTTTTACTTGGATAGCTTAGTTACAAAAGAAGATTAATTTTGATCTTGGGCCAGACCCCCAGTTGGTATAATTTGACATAGCTCCACTGAAGCAAATGGAACTGCTCCAAACACCCTTTGTGTTACAAGCAGCTCTTTTCAGGCTTGAAGATAAATTTTGTTCATGCCAGAGACATTAGTCATCTTACAAGAATTCACCAAATCTGAAAATTTAAAACAAGCTTCTGTTTTGAAAATAAATAAATTTACAGATGTCTTAATTAATGGAAAAAAACTCTTCTAATGCTCGTGCATTAGAAGAATAATGTAGCAAAATATTACAGAATTTTCCAAGACAATTTCCTTTGGACTTTTAGCCAAGAACAAGAAATTTGCAGCCCAAAATACTTCTTTCAAATAAGAGATAAATGATTAAAAATAGAGTTTGAGCAGAAGTGCCATCTCAGCTACATCATCACTATTCAAAATTGTGCTTAAATTTTAATATTATGGACATTAAATACTTTTTGAATCTTTGCCTTTAGTGGGCGTACAATATACGGTGCTTGATTCATATTGTGTAACCAATATCTGAGTCATATTTACATTGAATTCAAAGTAAAAAATTATACCATTATTAGATTTATCAATTGCACACAATTTGGGGAACTTTTAAATAATTTATTTAAAATCTTTTTTTAGAAAAATGACCTTTAGGTTTTCTAGAGGGAATTTCTTTACATTTTAACGCGTTCTTCAATATTTGTTTCAATAAAAGACAAGTATAGTGGTTGTTCTAACAACGTTGGTTTGTATTGCATCCTATTTCATATGGAAGCAGAAACGTATCCATATAAAACTATGCCCTAAAACTTTCCCTCAGATCTTACAAGGGGGGAAAAGTATTTATTATATCATGCTTATGTTTGGATTGAGTCATAAAATGTGCCTCAAGCTAAATAATTATTATGTGGATTTATTATTTCAAAATGCAAAATACTGGGCATAGAATACGTTATTTAAACAGTCAAGTCAGAGTTTTGCATACAACTCTAACAAACCTGAAAGGGATTCTGAGGTTTCTTAAGACTCTAGGTAAAGTGATGTGAATAAAGATTTTTAAATGTATTTATAACTAATTACAAATCAACTCCTACTTCTTAATGTGAGTTTTTTGCCTGCCAGAATTTTGAAAAAACAAAGTTCTGAAGCCCAAGCAAGTGCTCTTAGAGTGAACAATTTACTTGACATCTTTCTTTTGTGTGTGTGTGTGTGTGTGTGTGCATCAATGGGTATCATATAAATTAAAACCAGATCTATTGATACCAAACAGGACTATATTCAGGCATACAAACTTTGGTAAAAAGTTTTGCCTGTTTAATATTTTGAATGTATTCTTTTCCATCTTATCTATGGAACTTAATTGTGGATGCAACCCTGAATGAATCTCTTCTGACAAGAAATCTATAATGTATGTGTCGGTTTCCTTAACGGAAGTTTCATTTGTTTTTCCAGTCCAAAATACAAATTCCTTATAATTTGTCATATGATTTGTTTCACTGAGACCTTGAGATACTTTGACAGCAGTTCAATAATTTAATATAAAAAATCCTGCTGATTGTGTGGACTGGTAAGTAAGAGAAAAAACCAATTAACCCCTTTAACACTGCTAAATATGTCCACTCTTTTACCCAACATGCTTAGTATGACCTGATTTTTGTTTTTTTGCTTAAAATTTGCCTAAACGCAGACTTGATATCGCATCAGAAAAATGAGCAAATATTGAATCTACTAAGGATGAAGGTTAAGCCCAAAACTATATTCTGGCTTTTGAGTGACCACGGACTGGTGCAATCCGAGCCAGTAAGTTTCACAGAACACATTAGAGTTCAAACAAATAGTGCTTTTGGCCCAAATTTTCAACAGTGACTATTGGTTTTTGGGTCCCTCAGTTTTTTTGGGGGCTCCACTTTAAATATCTTAAAAGGGCCTGATTTTTCATAAGGTGTTGAACATCCAGCATCTGAAAATCTGGGCCTTTTGATAGGACTCAAATTTGACACCTGAAACTACTATTCACTTTTGAAACTGTAGACTACTGTTCTTCCTTTGTGACACCAAATACCATCTCTTTGGTCTCTGGAAAGATACCAACATTAAAAAATGTTAGCTATTAAATATGTTTTATAAACATAAAAGATCAATATTAAATAGTATCAAAGAGACTCCTCACATGTTTAAAATTAAGCACGTGCATGTGTGGTTGTAGGCTTGGGGTCTTAAAGTAATCTGTTCCTCAACACGGGTAATGTTGGCAGTCAAATTATTTTTTATAAAAATTTAAAAAAATGATACATCTTCTCCCTATTTCTCTTCCACCTCATCAAACAAGTAAGCAAAACCACCCAACTGAGTCAGTGGCAAAATTTCCTTCCATTTCAGTTGATA
Organism: Lepidochelys kempii; assembly: GCF_965140285.1. Classification (NCBI taxonomy): domain Eukaryota; kingdom Metazoa; phylum Chordata; order Testudines; family Cheloniidae; genus Lepidochelys; species Lepidochelys kempii. Next base: position 101,151,156 of record NC_136380.1, read on the forward strand.
CAGAGTTGGATCAAAAGTACTATAAAATACACAGTGAGACTAGCACTTGAAGTGGGGATGGTAGACTATTTCTGAAGTCTAAAAATGGATTCAGAAATTAAGTTGATTTTTAAGACCCCCAATTCAGGAAAACTCTGAAAGTGAATGGGATTTAATATATGCTTAAAGTTAAATGTGCACTCAAATGCTTTCTTATATTGGTACTTAATTTTGCAGTCCACCTTTATTCACTTCTTATTAAATAGCCCTGCCTGCCTGATGTTTTTTGCTTTACCTTTCAAAAATGTTCGAATATTTCACATTTTAGAACAATGCGATACTATAAATTAAATAACATCGAATATCAAACAAGATACCATTGATTTTTATAATTTATAAATTTGAAATAAGAATAATGGATCATATTATCCTTGTAATGCATTATAATACACCTTTGCAACAATCCAGTATATCATTTTAGCTATATATCCTAATCAAGTTTAGGAGATTGACCTTGATTCATTCAGACTGCTAAACATACAAATACTTTGAGAACAGATGCCAAATATTTATTAATTTAGCAGTAGCTTTTAAACGAGATTATTTAACATTCTTGCTCAGCTCCAAAACTCTGCGAACTTAAAAATGTAAGGGTTTCCTGTGCTGAGGAATAAAACAAACACTTGTAAAACATAAGAAAAGACTGAAACAATTAACAGGAAAAAAGAGTCCAAATAGACTTCATGGCTTGAACTGATTTTTGTAATCTTGTTCTCCCTGAATATCTGACATGAAGGATCTCAGTCTAAAGTAAAAGTAAACTGAATGTCTAATTGCAAGATATTTGGTTAAATACAAATGCTGCAACTGGAAATGGCATTTGGCTGAATTCAAATAGGAGAGAGTGCAATAAATGTTGTTTTATTATTTAGTGTAATGAAGTGTCAGTAATAAATACCACTAATTAGTTAATCTTGCAACTTCACAAAACTGACCATTTTCTTTAGTAATTTTTTTAATATCTTGCTTTTAGCACCACTAATTCGGAAAAAATACTGTAGATGAAACATCTATTTTTAATTAGAGGTAGATGGGAATTTCAGTTCACCCCAGTAGTAATTCCCACTTTCTGTAAATGCATTTTGGCAATGAAACCTCTTCTGAAAATAATTATCATATATAATAATTATTTTATTAAACAATTATTTTTGTTTTGTTTCTAAAAATTATATGGATAATGTTCTCTAGATAAATACCCAACTCTGGATATTCCTTTGCTTACACCATTTAGCTAGATAGTTAAAAGCAAGGTCTTAAGCCTATGTGTTAAGTACTCATATCTGCTTCTTATAAGCCAAATTTGTTGATCGTGGCAAAATAATAGTTTTAAGAAGCAGATTCCAAACATGAGTAATGATACAAGCAGTTTCCCTAGAGACTATAGGTATCTCAGAACTGGGGAAAGGAGTGGGAGGAGTGAAGTGGGTTTCCTAACTGAGAAGGAGATAAGGGAGAACTGATCAAATAATCCCCTAGCCTCACCCCCTGAAAATGTTTGTGTAAATAGGGGGAAATAAATTTGTCAGATTTCCATTGAAAATTTCTACTTTTTGTCAAAGCTGTTTTTCAATTAAAACTTGAATTTTTCTGTGGAAAGCAGACACTTTTTTCATGAAAAGCTTTGTTTAGTTACTCTCATTCCACCCCCAATTTTCTATTGAAAAACTGTTTAAATGGAAAAGCCCTAAGAGGGCCTGAAATGGAGCTAGTCATAGAAAAGCAGGGCAGTGAACTAGCCATTGTTGTTCCAGAAAAGCAATTCTACACAAGTGAGCATGCCCTGTCATTTGGGTTTTATTATTTAAAATAATATTTATAGTATAAGTCTCTCCTTCTCTAAAGACACTTGTCTACTGGGACTCCATGGAGTTCAGTTTCTGCAGTCATGGACTGGATGGACCAAGACTGGAATAAGAAGATAGGCTATGCTCTGTTGGATTCTCCGTTCTTCTCCTCTAGCACAAGTTAATACACCCTGAAGCAATGCTGTGTTGCTCTGTTTCCTGAAGTGCGCTTCAAAACCTTCCTTTGGGGAGATTCAGGGACCAGCTGTACTCAAGAAACTCTTATGAACTAGCAATGCATTATAATACACCTTTACAACAATGCTCTAGCGGCATTTGTGTTCTCCATTGGGAAGCAGTGGGATCAAGCACCAGCACAAAAGCAAAAAGCACCTCTATGGATTTCTCCTGGGGATCCCGCAAATTCCACAGGTTAAGTGGGGACAAATTATGCTCCATCCTCACCTCTGTCCCCTAAGGATTCCTATGAAAATGTTGAGTTTGATGCTGAAAGTAGCTGATCTGGCCCTGATCCAGCAAAGCATTTTAACATAACTTTAAACACATAAGTAGTCCCACTGAAATCAAAACTCAGGCTTTTGTCTCATTTGCCTGGGTTATTTCCACATTAGTTAACAATTTTGTTGTTGATGCATGAGCTGTAATGGAATCTAGCTTGCGCTCTCATAGGTCTATTTACTCTGTGGTGCTAAAAGGAACAATAAGTTGTTAAACTTTTTTTTGCTAAAGTAAGCAGATAGGGATGAGTTCATACAGGTTTTTGAGTAGGATGGTACTATTTTTGTCTAGTCAATTTTGAGTTCGGAACTGCACTTTTAAAGGATGGGGCATGAGGACTGGCACAGATAATTGTAAATCAGAGAAGGAAGACTAGTGGAAAAAGGTTTATAGGCGAGAAAAGTATACTTAGTACATGAAAAGGGGGGAATTGCTCCAAGAATAGGGAGCAGCATGAAATAAGTTATGAAGTTGGGAAAAGCCATAGGAAGCATTAAGGAGTGAGGATGGCCTGAGCATAAATGAGAGGATTGGGCTCAGACTAGGACTGCCTATATTTTCCTTTTTTCTGACAGTTTGCAAAGCTCATGATCAATTGACAGTCCTATCCTGTTGGCCTGCATGCTTCTCCAGTCTGGATGTGTGAAATGGGACTCACTCTTCATCCTGTGTCTTGCTCTTCAATGTACTAAGGTTGCAGGGACTGCAGTAGCTTCAACTGCTTGGGAAGGCTCCTTGAAACAACCAGTTAAATTTTTATCTGAATTGTTGGAGAAATCTGGGTGTTACATTGCATTCTTTTCCCCTCGCTTTTGCCCAGAGACCACAATGTTTCTGAACACTTGTCTCCTATTCGAGAGGCACTGTATTGTGATTAATCCATTGAGTAGGCTCCATTAGTAACTGTTTCTGAAAGCTTTTTATCCATAGATCAATAGCAAAATTTGACATCCTTTGAGATTTTACTCCCTTTTGATGATGTAGGCTAGTGTTAACAATATACTTATGTTTGTAATACTATTTTAGGAGCTTACAATATAATTTTGTCTCCGTCCATTGATTTTCAGCTTCTTTTATTTAACTAACTTCATTTTTGTATTTCTCACAATACCTGAAATGATTGGAGCTTCACCCCTCCTATTCCTTCTTAAATACGATTTTAAAAAAATAAGTAGTGGAAATTTTAGAAAAAAGCTAGTTACTGTGTTCAATGTTTGAAATAACATTCTCCCCATATTTATAATACAGCTAATTTTCTAGAAAGGAAATGTTCATTTCTGTTTTCAGCATGCGCTTTGCTAGAGTGCTTCTTTTTTATGTTTAATTTGGTGAAACATTTACATCTGAACTCTATGTAATGAAATCTGTGGTACACAGATGACAGCACAGGCATCTGATAGTGGCATATAAAAATGGCAAATATATTCACTTGTTTGTTAATAGCATCATATTCTACTAGGTTTTGGCAGATAAGCATGACAATGCTTTGTGGCTGAATGAAAGAGAGTGCTCCATTCAAAGAAGAAATCAAAAGGTTGTGGAAGAGGCACCAAGGTGAGTATAAACTTCTTTCCTTGTACGTTTTTATGAGCATTGATTATGCTTTGGAAAGCTGCTACTTTTACATATTGTACAAATTTGAACAATTTTTATTCCATTAAAAAACACCATAAAGACAAGTAGTAGTGTTTAAGTAACCAATGCAATTCTGATGCAGAATTTAGCATTGCAATATTCTGATCTAGCTTCACAATGTTCACTCTATGTCAAGTTATTGCAGTTTTTATTCATAATCTTGTATAAAATAGAGTACTGATCAAGTATTTTAGACATACACACAGAAATTTTCTCATTTTGTGATAGCCTCCTACCAGTGAGTACAGAAGCAAAATGAAGTCTCAAACTCACTGTTCCTGAAGACGTTCATTTGCTACATTAATTGATAGAATAGCAGAATCTGGCTCTGTTTCTCAAGTGTTGAGTAGTACCTTACTCCATAGCAAGTCCCTATCAAATTAATGACCTGTCGTAATTAGGAGTCCAGTACCTCCACCTGCTCAATGTTTTTAACTCCATTGATTTTAGTAAGAGTTGAGGCACATTAGCTCTTCACAGGATTGGGTCTTAAAAGCTGTCTAATACATCGTCTTATAACATACTGCAAAGGTGTTCACCAGAAAGAATATACGGGGGAAAAAAAAGAAAGTGGGAAAACCTGGATTGCTCAAAATCAGGAGGATGCCCCAAACTGCATTTAATTATCTATTATTAAATGCAACCACGTTTAGGTCTGAACTTGCAGTTGTTCAGTAGTGCAGAACAGCATTGTAGAACAATTTAGGGTGTGATGACCACATCCAATGGGCATTTAGGATCATTTTAAGTTACTTGAGTTAAAATTTGTTTATGGCCATAGAGCCAACTCTCCCCATCACTTACAAATAGCATTTAGGACCTTGAGTTTGTATCTGATCTGACAGACAGTAATTTTAAGTGCAGGATATCCCATAACACAATACATTGGTTGAGCGCAGACTCAGAGGAAAAAGTGCTACCTTGATTAATCATGGTCACTTCTTGCAACACCTGTGTGTTCCTCAAAGGCCTCCCATTCAAGAACCTGACTTTCTTTCAGTCGTGAGATTTGATTGCTTAAGATCACAAGATAGCGCAGCTGCTGAGGACAGAATGGTAATCGATGGAGTTCTAGTCTACGACTAGGACTACTCGGTGCTATGGTAATACAAATAACAATAATTTTGAAATATGGAGACTGCCATAGTGTGTTACAAACTGAACCTGAAATTTAAAAAATGATTATAGTATAACTTCCAAAGTCCATGGTATCATCAATGAAAGGAATTCTCATTGACAGTTTAGCGTAGCTGTGGCATAAAATTATGTTTCAGATGTAACAATGCTCCTCAGTTCTCAAAAGTAATCTGCTTTATATCTGAATGAAGGGAGCAGGAATATTTTGGAAAATATTTTGTATTAAAGTTGCATTGATGAACAGAGATGCTATTGGGATGGGGAGTAACATTTTGCCCATGTGTCCATCCCTGAGGCTGTAGAAACAATAAAACAAGTCAATTGTATTGTCTTTAATTGGCTGCACGATAGCTTGAAGCAGGTCTCATAACTGAAATGTCACATCTGATCATATTTTCTCTTCTTGATGCTTTTATCTTGTGAAGTCTTTTTATTCTGCAGCCTTCATGCTGCCAGAGGAACTATTTAGTTAACAGTAACAGGTATATGAGGTGGAGAAGGAGTGGAAGTCATGTTTAAAATGTTTCATTTTTAAGTCGTGTGTGTGATTAGTTTGAAGAAAGGGCTGTTTAGGGTGTATTGAGAGGAGGGGGTGAATTGTTTAAAAGGGAGAGAAACAATGTATGTAAAAAGTAAAGGCACTGAAGGGAATAGAAAACCTCAGTTAATTAACCTAGCTGATTGCAGAGATAATCCAGTCATTTTAGTGTATAAAGCTTAACCACATGGCATAGATCAAGTTTAGCAGTGTGACACTTCTGTTCCATTCTTCTGCGGCAGCAGGAGGCAAGAAGAGAGATCTCAGACATACATTTAGCAAATACAGGAAGATATTACTGTAGTACAGGGAAGTAACTGTCCTTTTATCCATATGAGAAATATTAATGGTTGTTCTTGAAAAGGAATACCAAGGCTATAATTCCAAATTGGAAATGTACTGCCCTTCATAAACCATTCAAACTGTGCTCTGTGATTGATGACATCAACAGAAGACCCTTTATTGAATTATAGCTTTTTATTTAACTTGTTGCTATGCATTATTCTGTTACTGAAACAGTATAATAGACCCTCATCTCTTTGTATTGCCAGTGCATAACCATGCCTTGGTAAGATGTGTTCATTGCTTCCCTCATCCCTTTGTTTCTTGTGATCTCACCAGAGGTGTTAGAGCAAAAACTGATACCTTTTCTGAAATCGGACATTTTGTTTTCAGATTCTTTTGTTATATGTAGCCAGTAAAGAGGGTCTTTTTCCCTAAATCTAGAGAGCTTCTTTTAACATGCCAAAAGTCTCTGGTTTATTGTCCATAAGAATCCAGATATATTACCACTCTAGGAAGGACTGAGGCCAAAGTAGTATTTTACCTATAAAGGAGTGGTCTCCCCATTGTCTCTGGTTAGTCCAAAATCGTAGCTCGCTTTTCTTTTGCTTGAGTATAACTCATTTTCTTGCACAAACTCTCTAAGCATTCATCTTCTAAACACTTTTCTTTCAGTTAAAAGTCTTAGGAAATACTGTAAACTAAGGCCCTGATCCAGCTTTTGACTCTGTCTAGCTAGTTCTCTGTGGTCATGTGGCGCCCCACTTACTTTAGTGGGGCTCCAAGCAACTACAGGGGTCCTCCTGTGTGGTACTCTTTGCAGGGGTGGGGCCTAATTCAGGAAGACAAGCCACAGATGCACAAAACTCACTGTTGGAGATGGCTGACTAATTCCCCCTCTAGGCACCATGCACTTTTTTTTAATCCAACTGTCTATAAGCAAAGATCTTAGAAACGACTTAAACCAAAAACATTCTTAAAAGTGGCCAGGTGTGGGCTAAAACTGATTCTCTATTATCTTTTTATATTTTATTTTCTTGATTGTAGTTCTGACATGTTCCTAAAATAAATGGCAACAAGGGTGTAATAAATATTTTTGCTTACTGCTGTTTTGTTTCTAGTAAGGGACAAATCTGATCTTTTATTTAAGATCATGTACAAGGTTCAGCATCTCCTACAGAAAACCTTTCGATTGCTTTGGTAAAAGCCACAAGAGTTTCTCTAGCTGGATAGGTTAATCTAAATCTGAACTTGTTGTGTAGTGGAGAGGAATCATCAGAATATATGTGTTCTTGAGTTTGTAAATTCAGTGGTCTATTGGAGGTGACGTATTTAGTTTCCTGGAGTGAGGAAGCTTGACTGTCAGGGAGCAGTCTCAGCAATGGCTCGTGAGGGAGTAGCTGAGCTGCACTTCGGGGCAGAAGAACAATGCTGAATGGTGGCCATGCTGTGTTGAAGGGAATGAATCAAAATCAGAAAGCCACACAACTAAAACTTGCAGTTTAAGGGTAAAGTTGAGAGAGAAGATTTAGGATCTGAAGGTGGAAGCTGCAAACTGTCATTGGTTATCAGATTCAATATTGTGCATGTCCTAGTTTTCTTTCATCACAACCTTGCCTGCATACAAGAAAGTCCAAATTAAAACAAAACCGAAACACAGTACAGATTCTCATTCAGACTTTACGAACTTCCAAAGTTTATCATAACTTGGATTACAGAGCACATAGCTATGAAACATCCAGATAATTATATTTCAAACAGATGCGGAAAACCACAACCATAAGGTTTGCTCTTGTTTGTCTAGGCAGTAATATTTCCATAGTGTAGCTATTGTCTGCAGGCTTCATTATTGTCCAGAATTTTCTTTAATGTTGATTTTTAATAATTAGATGTGCTCTCCAAATAACTGATGACTTTTTAGGTTATATTGTTTTTCAAGATCTCAATGTTGTACAATGTGTATATTGATTTAATTTATATCTTGAAAGCATTTTCCTGTAATTTGTCTTGAAGGTACTCTCAGTACTGAAATGCATTAATACTGGTTACCAAGAGTGCTGAATGCTGCATTTAATCTTTATTTTTTAAAGCAATTTAGAATGAAATAATCTGTTTGTTCTAAAGTTGTGCTAATCTTCTGAACATGGATGGAAGTACAGGAATTAATAGTATGTTTCCAATTTTAAGGAAAATTAATTTGGAGTAATATAGGGTGTGAATTTAAAGCACAATATTAGCTCCCTGTATGGTTAAAACTAATTCAGAATAAGGCACTCTTATTCCAGAATAAGAGTGTCTACACAGGGAGTTAATCAGGAACAGCTCTTCCAGAATAACTCCTGGTGTAAATAAGCCCTTAACTCGTTTATTCAACAGTAGAGAGATAATATAGTGCATTTGACTGACCAGAAGTGGTGTCCTATTTAATTTACATGGGTTTTTTTTTGCCCTCTTTTGTATGTAGCTTAAGAAAAGGATACAATTCTGTTTTTCTAACTAAAGAAAGGCACTTTTTCTGAATTTGTAGCACTTTTCTGGACCCTGAGACACGAAGAGCAATGGGAGAACAAGCAGTAGCTCTTGCCAAAGCTGTAAAATATTCCTCTGCTGGAACTGTAGAATTCCTTGTGGACACCAGGAAGAATTTCTACTTTTTGGAAATGAACACTAGACTTCAGGTAAGAAAAACAACTGTTCAGATTCAGAGACAGGATTATTTAAAATAAAATTTTATATATAAATAAATAAATCCCTCCAAACATAGAGCCTGATCCTGTAAAGATCTACATATGAGTAACTTTACACTGATGTTAATAGGTCTACTCGCATGAGTAAGCTAATGTGCCCAAATCTTTTCAGGAATGGGGCCCTTGCAGAGCACATAGAAATGAGCATTCAGTGCGTTGCTCTTTGTTACACTTGACCTAAAGACCTTGCAAGAGGTCACAGTTAAGTGCTACTGTGAGTTCACAGTAAGTGGCTAGCCACTGTGTTTTGATACTTTTCCCTCTTGGTAACAGAAATTTCCATGTATTTTTCATGCTTTGGTGAAAGTTTGTTGAGTTTTACCAGCAAGGTGATTAAACTACACAATGATGTCAGAAATAAAAATATTGACACATTGAATACTATTTTAGGTCATGAATATAGTACAAATATACTAAAAAAGGATAGCTCTGTGGATTTCAAGTGGTGTTTGCACTTAATTGTGGAATTGATAATGTGAAATAGAAATGGCTGGAAATAATTCCTTTTTAAAAAGTTATATTTTTTATTAAAGGTTCCTGTTTAATAGCCAGTGTGTCCAAAAAACCACTATTGATAAGCTTTCTTCTGCTGCTACTTTAACATACCAATAATAGCTATATAAGGAAACAGTGTGCATATCTTAAAATCTGTGTAGCATTCGTGAAGATATGACAACATAACTTGCCAAATCTCATGTAAACAAGTAAAATATTCTCCCCTTTCTTCTCCCCCTTCCCCCATGATTTCGAAGCATTACAGAAAATGAACTGCTAATCTTTATCTAAAAGGAACCAAAATGTGAAACGATGCAATAGGAACAATAAAATTTGTTCAAATTGCAGCAGCTTTTTAACTCACTAATTGGGCCAGATTCTGCCTGCTTCTTTATACAGGTCTGCAGTGATGGGGAGGGTAAAAGGAGCTCCTCCTACTTCCATTGTCCATGCTCAACCTGCATAAGGGCCAGGCACATTTGTAGAGAATGGAGCACAGGGACCACACCCTTAGGTTGGGAAGGGGCACGGAGGAGGTGGTGGGGCCTGTCAAGCTGACTGGAGTGGCTCATGAGCATGAGTACCAACCTCAGGGCATACTGAAGAAGCATGGCAGAAACCCCAAATTGGTTGAGAGTTCTCACTTAGATTTCACTAACCAAGTATCAAGCATGAACTTCTCAGGCTCTATAACAGCCTAACCATGGAGTCACTCTCGTTTATCTTACCACCCAGGCAAGCTTGCCTTTGTGTTAGTCCCTTACAACAAAAATCACAACAATATTCAGATTACTCCCCATCCCAAAGGAGCTGTCACTTACCCCAGGTCAGCTGCACCTTCGCTCCTACACCAAAGACAACACTTGTAGTTAATCCTATAATAAACTAACTACAGATTTATTAACTAAGAAAAGAAATGAGTTATTTACAAGGTTAAAGCAGGTAAACACACACACACACACGATACAGTCTAGGTCCCAGAAAGTAATAGAAGCTGCTGTAATATGCAAGCTTTATAATTTCTCTAGGGCTAACCCAGGCCAAGCACTGGGGAACGCTTGCTTATGCTTAAAGATCTTTGCCCATCAGAGTTCAATCAGCATAGAGATCATCAGTTCCTTTTTGTCAGGGATTTTTATTCTTTTCCCTCAGCATTCAAGCTGATGGGACACGTCCACCTGCAGGTCTCCTCTTCATGAGTGTGGAGGGGAGCAATCAACAGAGTCTTTGTCCTTCGACGTTTCACAATGGCTCAGTTGGTTTCAATGGGCCTGTGACATTCTATACCTTGGGGGAGTGTACTGTAACCCCCATATTCGTCATTTTCAGATAATCGTGATCTTGCATATAAAGCATGCCTTGTAAGGTATCGGGGGAAAGGTTATGATCTTCTGAAAGTCATTTTTCTATCCATATATGTATATCATTAATGCATATGAAGTTATGAGAATTGTGTTGTATGGTTGTCACTAAAACATGCCTTAAGTTGGGGAATCAGCCAGATATTAGCTCCCCAGAGGCAACAGCAAGGAAAGTAACCAACACCCAGATGGGTTTCAAACAACCAATCAACAACCATTGTCCAGCAAGGGAGGTACAATTCAGTGACTCACCTGCATAAGGCCACACCAGGGGAATTGCTCAACCTTGCCTGGAGACTCAGCAATGCCCCCAGACATGCCTGGACTTGTGCTCCCCAAGCACATGGAACTGAGGTTATAAAACAGAACACAGTGGCCACATGCTGGGCTTTTCTCCTTCACCCACCTGCACTGCAAGCAACAAGGGCACTCTGAAGACTCCAACTGAGGGGACTGGCTCAGATTTCAAGGGTGAAATCTGTATACTACGGACTGCAATATCCAGTGGGGTGAGGAAAACTGTTTAATCTAGATGTTGCCCAATCTAATAGGGTTGAAAGTTTGGACTGCATGCTTATATTTTCTTTTCCTTAGGCAAAAAGTCAGTTAGTTACCAATCACTTAAAATCTACCTTTTATAATCAATACATTTGTTTAACTGTTTATCTTTACCAGTGAGTTTGTTTGATGTGTGTGACAAATCTGCTCAGGTTTTGCAAGGGCTGGTGTATATTCACTTTCCATTGACGAAGTGATGAACCAATTAATAAATTAGAACTGCTCATCTTGAGCATTGCAAGACAGTATATTCCTGAGGTACAGTGCTGGGAGCTGGGGGGTTTTGGCCCTGGTGCCTTTCTCTGTGTGATTCATGAATGTCTCTGGGAACATTCATGCAATCTGTCCAGGTGTGGGGCTCCACATGCTGTTGTGCTGGGTGATCACAGAGCCTGGAGGGGTTTGCTGCTGGTCACTATGCTTGTGAAAGACAGCCCAGGCTGGAGAGAGTTAAGGAGGCACAGCGGTCCCACAGTCCCAGGCTGCACCCCGGGGATTCCGTCTCAGGTCCTTCTTGTGTGCAGGACCTAGCATCTTCTGTAGGAAGCCAACATTTTACATTATTTAATGCTTCTTTCCTGCTTCATGAGTTACACAGCTACAGAGGCTTACAGTGCAAACACTCAATATAGCCTTATAACATGAAGTAAAGATGTTACATGAAATTAATACATGCAGCATCCTACAAGCATTTCATAAAGTCTAAACACTTTTTTGAATACCTATTTAAATAATACTAAAACACGGGAGCCAGACCGGTTTCCAGCTATACATTCATCAGTGTTCAGTTGGGGCCTAGGAGCCTTGGCATGAGCTGGCACCTGATCTGCCAGCATTATCGGGCCATAAACCTGTCTTCCCTTCCATAAGCCTGCACTGGAGAGAAGGCTGTACCCTATAACACTGATCTTCCTACACTACAAGGAGTGCTTTTTTGGTGCCTGCCCTGATACTGTATAGCTCTGCACTGCTGTTACTATGACTATGTCTACCAGGCACAATTTAGCCCTATGTCAGATTTGATGAGAAGTGGTAAGGATTAATCACTAGACAAGTTGCCAATTTATTGGCCATTAAAGTGCTAGTAAACGCTTGTTTCTTCTGTATATACATTCTGTACATTTATAATTCCCAGTTTGTCTAGCATTTCATATAAAGCTTCTGATAAATCTTTTTGTGATTATGAAAATTCATATATGCTAGAATCCTAACCTGATGCCAACAGGGATACAGGATCCTAAATTTTCTCCTTTAACACAGTGTTCATTATCTATTAAGGTGTTAGGCTGAAATACAAATGTGATCAGTAGAGTACCCATGTGCTCAATTCTGTCTGTAGCTTTTTTTTTAATCATTGTATGTCTGTCGGTTTTGCGCTGTAATATGTGGTGGTAAAAATCTTCCAATTCCTCAACATCAAACTCATTCAGTTGTGAATATCTCCAAATTGACAAGAAAAAAGCCATCAGAATGGAATGAATGCCATCTTTAGAAACTTTAAAGACTTCTGTCAAATATTGTGTAAGCAGTTTGAGAGGTCCCCTCTAATAGTAGACCCATTCTTTCCAAGTCTTAAGAAATTTACTAACCTTAAATTACAATACTTATGTACATTCTCTAATTCTACTATCTATCTTGGCTCTGTATTATCTGTAATTAGCATTTCAGTTTGAGGCTGGAGGGTAGCAATTTTCTTTTTCTTCTCCAAGCTTTCCCAATTGATCTGTCACTTTTCCCAGCTCTCAAACTTGAGTTTCTGTTCCATGAACAGATATGTAACTAGCATCTAGTTTTTGCTCCCTTCTATTATGAACCAAACATAGACACTCTAATGAACGATCTCCAAATTTAACTTTAGAAACAGGAGAGTCTCCAGATGTCCGTGTATTTGCACTCACTTTTATTGGTACATGCTTCAGCTTTCTGCCTCTTGTACCTTGTAATTGCTTATGAATCAGGATTGCTTGCGAGTTTACTCTTTCTGCTAGTTTGTGCAGAGCTCCCTGTATTTAGAGAAACTTTTCTTGAGGGTCAGTTTATTAATAGGTTAAAGTGTGCCAAGCCTACCCTTGGGCACACTTCAGGCATTATTCTCTTTACCTTTTGGCATCCTCAAAATTCATCCTAAATAAAATGTGCAGTTATGTCACAGCCTTCATTTAGCCCAGAATCTGTCCCAGCTAGGGACTGATTGGGAATTTTTCTGCTATATGTTTTTTTGGTCAGAAAATGCTGATTCATGTAAACTGAAACTTTTAGTGGAAACATCTGTTTCAACAAAACTGACGTCAGGAAGGTTTCTCAGGTCTAGGATTAGGTGTAGGGAGGAGGAGAAAGAGACTGATCCATCTCAGAATAGCTAATAGCAGTGGTTAGGTCACTCACTTGGGTTGTGTGAGTGCCCAGGTTCAAGTTACTGCTCTGCTTGATTTGGAGTAAGGACATGGTCTCCCACATCCCATGTGAGTACCCTAATCACTAGGCTATACAGTCTCTCTCTCTCTTTCTGGCCCAGTGAATAATTAATTATTTACACAAAGCAGAACAGTTCCAGAAGGAGAGATTGAGAAAGACATTAGAATAGGCAGTAGCCTGGTGATTAGGGCACTCACCTGGGATGTGGGAGACCCAGTTTCAGGTCCTTACGCTAAACTGGACAGAGCAGGGTCTCACATCCCAGGTGTGTGTCCTAACCATCAAGCTGCTGGCTATTCTGGCGTGGGTTGGTGTTAACTACATTGGGGCAGATCCTTTCCTCTGTTCCAAACTCTTTATGCTGCCTACTTACCTTCCTTAGGCATGTTGAGCATAGTTCCAAAACATCTGCAGCGTGTCTTACCCTATCATGCGGTTTTTAAATTTTTTGAGGGAGGTGCTATCTTTTGATCAATTCCTTGGGAAGATTCTTTTTTACCACACAATCTTGTAAACAAGCACAAATAAAGGATGTTTGTTTTTTTATTTCTGTGCTAAATGTTGCAATACAGTATGAAGTTGGGAGGCAGAAAACCAGTGTACCAGCGATATGATTTCTATTATAATTTAGATGAATTGTTTGTTACAGATGTTTTACTCTCAATCAGTGGTTCAGGGAAAGTGAATTATTATTTGCTGTCAGCAGAAAAATTTTACATCTAACTGTCCTACCATATGCTGATGACTACAAGAGGATCTGAGATCAGCTAATTTTGTTAGGGAATAAATCATTCTTGCTATCATGCAGAAAGTATACAGACTTAGATGCTTCCCATATCAGTTACAAGTGAGCTTGCTGTGTATTGTCATGTACTACACATTTGGAATAGCTTTCAGGCAGAGTTACCACTGTTAGGAGCAGAGCATATGTTGCATATTTGATCCTTTATAGTCACTCAAGGAGTGCATTGGTTTGTGTTACTTAGTTGTCATTTGGTTAATAAAAAGAAGTCATAATCAAGAATAGTGTCAACATGCTTTGAAATAAATTAAAAGCAGAATCTCAGCTCTATAACCTTCCTAGCTTGAGAGCTGTGTCAGAATTTCCCTTTCTAGCAAACACATTCAAAATGATTGTTTTTCTTGCTTTAGGAACACTTCAGTTGAAATATTATTTCTATTAGGCTTTAGATCTAGAGACACTAATTCTTGTGAATAAGGCGTATATGTAATGTAGAGGTGTACAATGTTGCTAAATTTCCTCTAATGTAAATTATCTGATGAGGGCAAAAAAGGTTTTCAAAATGTTAGAACTAACTAACTAACATTTGAGGAATTTTGTCCATCCTTACATGTGTCTGTATTTTGTTTGCTTGTTTTTTTTGCTGACCTGATGAAGACCGTTGAAAAGAGAGAGAGGGAGACATACCTTCCAGAATAGCTAATGGTCCAGAATTTAGGGTACTCACCTGGGATGTGATAGACATAGGTTCAAGTCTCTACTCTGGATTTCCAAGTGCTGTTGCCAGAAAATTATATTCTGTCTTACATTTTTTTGTTTTTTAAAAGAAAATTCAACACAGCCTATATTGAATGTAAGTGTTCTGGAAATGGCTTTTGACCGGTCTGCTGCCACTGTTGACTGTTTTATGTCCATATAGCACAATAATGGGAAAAATATCCTTGCAAAGTAAAATTGACAGAACAGAATTCCATATCTAGGTAGTAGATCTACCAAAACACCAAAAACGTCAGGCAGAGTAGGTACTTGAATCTGGGTCTCCCATGTTGCAGGTGAATGCCCTGACCAGTGGGCTGTTAGCCATGCAGGGGTGGGTTAGTCTGTCTGTTTCTTTTGTGAAAAATTTTGAAAGGTCTTGGGTTTGTCCTGATGCAGAAAGGGAAAATATTTTAAAACCTTGACAGTTTTCATGGGATGGGAAACTGATTTTTGTCCAACTCTTGTAATGAACTCAGTGTAAATAACTAGATAGATACAACTAGAAGTTGTTTTCTGCTACCTGTAGCAAATCCCTGAGAAAGTAAGTGATAGTTTTTGTTGGCTGGTTTGTTGTTTTTTGTGGGGGAGGTGAGGTGGGTGGGAAGGGGTGGTTGTCATTGTATCAGAAGACTGCAATATTAAGAAATGTGAAGTGTCTCAAAGTAAAATTTCAAATGACTACAACTGCAATTTGCTGAGGCATGTTGTTCAGGTTTCTTAATGTTGCATTGCTGCATTCATTTTGCGTAGTCCATCAGACAGGCATGAGATGGGAAAGGCTTTCAGTTGTTACTAACCTGGGCTGGGTTTAAACTACTGACCGAGAGGTGAAAGGTTTCTTCTCCTGTTACCAATCCCCTAAGCCTCCCAGAATCCAGTCTTCACAAAGTTTATGCTGGCTGTCCATGCCTGTTTGTTGGGCCGGAGGAAAAGGTGATTTTCCTGCCAGACAAGACTCCTTTACACAAGAGGGTCAGCTGACAACAGTTAACTAGATTTTGCCATGCTCTTGCCTCTTTAATGCAACTTCCATTGTATAGCCACTAGCTGTTTGCTGCTTCTCAAACTCTCAGGAAGAACTACAGAAAAACATTGCGAATTGTTATTGACAGAAGAGACTGCATTGTTTCCAAAGTCACTGAATCTGATGGATGCCATTAATAGAGCTGCCAACACATGGAATAATGTCTCAGGCCATGTCTACACTAGCACTTATGTTGCAAAACTTTTGTCACTCGGGTGTGAAAAAAATACACCCCCCTCCCCCCTGAGCAACATGAGTGTTTATGCCACCAAAACTTGTGTGCACAGCGCTATGTCGGTGGGAGACACTCTCCCGCTGATAAAGCTACCACCGTGCATTGAGGTGGTTTTATTATATCGACAGGAGAGTTCTCTCCTGTTGGCATAATGTGGCTACACGAGTGCTCTTACAGCGGCACAGCTGTAAGCTTGTAAGCACAGATATGGCCTCAGATATGATACCACCACGTGCCGGGAATAAAATATATCAGAGTGGAAAACAAAGGAAATTTTTTTTGACATTGAGAATAAGCCTGAGAAAGAAACCAAAGAGTTTATCAGTTTTAGTTGCTTGGATATGAAGAATATTTAAGAATGTGACCACAACCAGCTTAGTTAGAGGACTTCAGGAGGACTCAGAGATTATTGCTGACTATAATGCAAGCAAGAGGAAATAGAAGCTCTAGAAAGAAAGGTATAAGAGTTTTTATCAAGTGTGAAATGGGAAGGAAATTCTGTAGAATTAACAGGCTGTCAGGATTTGTCAGAAGTGCTAGAGGAGCCAACAAGGGGGGGAGCTTTTCTTGACCTGCTGCTTACAAACCGGGAAGAATTAGTGGGGGAAGCAAAAATGGATGGGAATCTGGGAGGCAGTGACCATGAGTTGGTTGAGTTCAGGATCCTGACACAGGGAAGAAAGGTAAACAGCAGGATACTGACCCTGGACTTCAGGAAAGCAGACTTCGACTCCCTCAGGGAACGGATGGGTAGGATCCCCTGGGGGGCTAACATGAAGGGGAAAGGAGTCCAGGAGAGCTGGCTGTATTTCAAGGAATCCCTGTTGAGGTTACAGGGACAAACCATCCCGATGAGTCGAAAGAATAGTAAATATGGCAGGCGACCAGCTTGGCTTAACGGTGAAATCCTAGCGAATCTTAAACATAAAAAAGAAGCTTACAAGAAGTGGAAGGTTGGACACATGACCAGGGAAGAGTATAAAAATATTGCTCGGGCAAGTAGGAATGAAATCAGGAGGGCCAAATCGCACCTGGAGCTGCAGCTAGCAAGAGATGTCAAAAGTAACAAGAAGGGTTTCTTCAGGTATGTTGGCAACAAGAAGAAAGCCAAGGAAAGTGTGGGCCCCTTACTGAATGAGGGAGGCAACCTAGTGACAGAGGATGTGGAAAAAGCTAATGTACTCAATGCTTTTTTTGCCTCTGTCTTCACTAACAAGGTCAGCTCCCAGACTGCTGCACTGGGCATCACAGCATGGGGAGTAGATGGCCAACCCTCTGTGGAGAAAGAGGTGGTTAGGGACTATTTAGAAAAGCTGGACGTGCACAAATCCATGGGGCCGGATGAGTTGCATCCGAGAGTGCTAAAGGAATCGGCGGCTGTGATTGCAGAGCCACTGGCCATTATCTTTGAAAACTCGTGGCGAACGGGGGAAGTCCCAGATGACTGGAAAAAGGCTAATGTAGTGCCAATCTTTAAAAAAGGGAAGAAGGAGGATCCTGGGAACTACAGGCCAGTCAGCCTCACCTCAGTCCCTGGAAAAATCATGGAGCAGGTCCTCAAAGAATCAATCCTGAAGCACTTACATGAGAGGAAAGTGATCAGAAACAGTCAGCATGGATTCACCAAGAGAAGGTCATGCCTGACTAATCTAATCGCCTTCTATGATGAGATTACTGGTTCTGTGGATGAAGGGAAAGCAGTGAATGTATTGTTTCTTGACTTTAGCAAAGCTTTTGACACGGTCTCCCACAGTATGCTTGTCAGCAAGTTAAAGAAGTATGGGCTGGATGAATGCACTATAAGGTGGGTAGAAAGTTGGCTAGATTGTTGGGCTCAGCAGGTAGTGATCAATGGCTCCATGTCTAGTTGGCAGCCAGTGTCAAGTGGAGTGCCCCAGGGGTCGGTCCTGGGGCCGGTTTTGTTCAATATCTTCATAAATGATCTGGAGGATGGTGTGGATTGCACTCTCAGCAAATTTGCGGATGATACTAAACTAGGAGGAGTGGTAGATACGCTGGAGGGCAGGGATAGGATACAGAGGGACCTAGACAAATTGCAGGATTGGGCCAAAAGAAATCTGATGAGGTTCAATAAGGATAAGTACAGGGTCCTGCACTTAGGACGGAAGAACCCAATGCACAGCTACAGACTAGGGACCGAATGGCTCGGCAGCAGTTCTGCGGAAAAGGACCTAGGGGTGACAGTGGACGAGAAGCTGGATATGAGTCAACAGTGTGCCCTTGTTGCCAAGAAGGCCAGTGGCATTTTGGGATGTATAAGTAGGGGCATAGCGAGCAGATCGAGGGACGTGATCGTTCCCCTCTATTCGACATTGGTGAGGCCTCATCTGGAGTACTGTGTCCAGTTTTGGGCCCCACACTACAAGAAGGATGTGGAAAAATTGGAAAGAGTCCAGGGGAGGTCAACAAAAATGATTAGGGGACTGGAACACATGAGTTATGAGGAGAGGCTGAGGGAACTGGGATTGTTTAATCTGCGGAAGAGAAGAATGAGGGGGGATTTGATAGGTGCTTTCAACTACCTGAAAGGGGGTTCCAAAGAGGATGGATCTAGACTGTTCTCAGTGATAGCTGATGACAGAACAAGGAGTAATGGTCTCAAGTTGCATTGGGGGAGGTTTAGGTTGGATATTAGGAAAAACTTTTTCACTAGGAGGGTGGTGAAACGCTGGAATGCGTTACCTAGGGAGGTGGTGGAATTTCCTTCCTTAGAAGTTTTTAAGGTCAGGCTTGACAAAGCCCTGGCTGGGATGATTTAATTGGGGATTGGTCCTGCTTTGAGCAGGGGGTTGGACCGGATGACCTCCTGAGGTCCCTTTCAACCCTGATATTCTATGATTCTATGATTTTTGAATAGCAGGATTTTAGTTTACACAGAAATCTTGAAATTTTGAACAAGGAAATGTGTTGGATTTTCAAAGGCTATTTGTCAGAAAATTATACTTTTTTAAAAATTGAACACAGCCTATGAATATAAGCATTCTGGAAATGACTTTTGACCTGTCTGCTAACTATGGGATGTTACATGTCTGTACAGCACAGTAATGGGGGGAAAATCCTTGCAAAGTAAAGTTGACAAAACAGAATTCTTAAATTTCAAATGTATGTGGTAGATCTTCCAGAACATCAAAATGTGGAAAGTTTTATGGTTATCATGAGAAGAGGACTAAGTATCTTATTATAATTGCATATGCAAAGAGATCTTTTAGAAGAGTCAGCAGGTACTGGAAAGTTTTGTTAAAGTATTTGCTACAAGAGGTCTTTACTAATTTTGATATAAAACAACAAGAGACACCCCTTTGTACGCTTTAGAAGCAGATCCTCAGCTGGTGTAAACTGTCATAGCTCCACTGAAGTCAGCTTCAATTAGCTGAGGATCTGCCTCTGACAAATACTTAAAAAATACAATAGATTGAAAAGAAGTAGCAACCCATACTGTATAATAATAAGTAACTAGGCAGGACAAATAATAAACCAAATTCCCCACTTATAATATTTTCTTTTTCAGACCCCCACTCATCCCTGAAGGGATGTGCTTGGCCAAATTTCCTGAAGGCCAACAGATGTGGGCTTTTGTGAACCACAGCTGAGGAAGTGCATTCCAAAGGAAAGAGGTCCTTACAGAAAACACCTTGCCAGGAGCCCTCTCTCCTTCTTCCTTTTCTTTTTTAATTCTGCGTGTGGGTCCAGCTGGGTGTGCCTGTGCTGGTCACAGCTCAGGTCGTATGTCATGACTTCACATAATTATTTTCAGTAATTTATGTGGGCCAGATCATCAGCTGGTGTAAACTGATGTAGTTCCACTGAAGTCAGTGCAGCCCTAGTGATTTAAACCATCAGAGGATCTGGTCCTATGTCTATATACATTACATACTTCCCTTTGTCCCCATTCAGGAAAGCATTCTGGGATACATTTTCTATGAATGTGGTCTTGCAAATGTTGAGATTGGTGTATGTGAGACTGAGTGTGAGTTTTTAAAAGCAGTATTAGCGGTCAAGAACTCTTGAGGTACCTAAATATAAGTACACTGCTGTAGCTCTCCTGCTTTCCAGCTCTTCAATATAAAGGACATAGGGTTACTGAAATAAAAAGCATCTGACCTTGGAACTGTTTATCCAGAATGTATTTTGTAAAATGTTAGTTGGTTTTGGGTAATGAAAATTTATTTTGTTGACTAGGGAGAGCCCATAAGATCCCAAGTAAATCATATGCTTTTGTATACTATGCCATAATTTGAAAGCTTTGGGTTATTGATTTGCATGTAAAGAGGTATATGCCATTGCTATAACCAAGGAAAGACTTTCCGCAGAAAGGATGACATATTACTTTTAATCCCATTGAAATTCAGATTCTCTGCGCCACTGTGCTCTATTCAGATACTCCCGCTAATTTGTAAGTAACATGATGTCATTTGAATATACGGGCATAAGTGTGGTGTAGTCGAAAATCATGTGTGTTTACTGATGGGTATGAACACCTCAGAACAGCTAGACCATTTACTCCTTGAAGTTATTCATCTGTGATCAGGGGAACAGCCTTTACCAGTCCAGCTCTTGGCTGGATTTATAGACAAAAGTTATATGATTGTTTCAGTGGCTGCAGTCTATAGCTCTGTTTAACTGGGCAATTAGTTGACTGTGATTAGGTACGGTTTGGAAGCCGGAGCACAAGTGTCTTCA
The DNA here is from genome assembly GCF_965140285.1 of Lepidochelys kempii. Lineage (NCBI taxonomy): Eukaryota > Metazoa > Chordata > Testudines > Cheloniidae > Lepidochelys > Lepidochelys kempii. Next base: position 101,172,127 of record NC_136380.1, read on the forward strand.
TTCTAATCCATGCTCTGACACTTACTGGACTGAGACTTTGACTAAGTTACTTTAACCTCCTAGTATTCTTATCCACCTCCCAAAGGAGTTATGAGTGGCTAAGTAAGCAAATACACTTCTTATTTCTGAGGGATGGTGTCTCGGGGTTCTCTCCTCGGCACTGGGGTACCTCCTTGTAGCTGCATCTGGGGAATAGATCGACCTGGTCTGATGCTTCACTCAGTCTCTTGTTCATGCTGTGTCCCTTTCATGCTCCAGGACTTGCAGAGCTTTCTCTTCCTGACTTGGGATGCTCCTTCTTTGTGGGTTGGGATGTTCGCTCTTTGTGGCTTGGCCCTCCAGCCAGGTCACTATATGGTTTCCCCCTTCTGGGGTATTAAGTCACTGGATTGGCTCTTCCCCAGTGGCCAGTTGGGGAACCCTATTGCTATTCCAGATTCTAGGTCAGAGACCCTTAAAGCAGTGGCCAAGGTCTGCACTGTTTAAGACCTTGCTGCCGTTTCCCTGGGCCTTTTCCTACTCCACCTCTATCAGGCTTCTGCTCCACCACGCTTCTGGGTAAACTCTGCCTTCAGGGCTAGGATCCCAGGGCTTCTTCTCCCACTTGAGTTTCCTCCTTTCCCTCTCTGAGCCCAGAGAGTGACTGCATATCTCCACACTGCAGCCCCTTTCTGCTGCCGACTTTCCCAACTTTATACCAGGCCCTCCCGCTCCTGCCTAGCTGGTCTCCATCCTGTCAGGGCTTGTTTATCAAGTCAGGCTACACCTGAGGGATAATTAATCAGGTTACTTATCCCCTTCTTAGCCACATTAACCCTTTTTGGGTGAGTGTGGAGTGAACACCCCATCGCGGTCGGTTAGCTGATTGCTGTGGTGGATCAGAAGAATAGCAGTGACTAGCTTCGAAGGGGATGTCTTCTATTCTCTTTTACCGAAGTTTGGTGGCCACAACAAAGAGGGCTTTTGGGGAAAGGGACTTAAAAATGGAAGTGTTGGGCATGGATCCTCAGGATACCAGCTATATGTGGGGGAGTAAGTGAAATTTCTTAAGCAGGTATATTTTGTTCCTCTGTGCATTGAAATGGGAACTTATTGTAAATTGCTTTGTATTGTAAATTGCTTTTGGAAAGACTTGCTGTAAGTAACGGTATTGACAGTAAATATGATATCTTGGGTCGTTAAATATGTTGAGTGTTCATTCTTGACAAATCTATTTTCTTGACCTACTGATAATGAGGTCAGTTGCCTTGTTAAAACTATGGTTTGTAGGTTGCTGGGAATGTATCTAATTTTATATTCATGCTAAAGACAGTAGTGATGTGGTAAATAATATTTATGTGATAGTGGGTTAATTCACATTGGTACTTTTTGTCTTATGGGCTGAAGTTTCACTGGCGATATCTTGGATCAGCTTGGTATAAGATCTGAGTGCTGCCTTGGACTAGAACAGCTGATCCCTGCTGAATGTGGTACATATCCTTTCATGAGCATATTTAAACCAGTTTATTTTTTTTAAATAAAGTTTTGATTTGGCAGCCTAAGGGCATCTCTGCTTTACAAATTTTTGCAAGTTACATTGGCATAAAGCTGTCGCAGTTAGTGTAATTGCTTGGGTGCGTCTGTACTCTGTTCCCTGTGTCGGTGCTGTGTGTACTCGCCAGGAGTGCCGGTTTCGGTGCACCATGGGCTGGTATCCCAGTGTGTTACTCGCCACTGTCCAGCACACTGTCTTTTGGGAAATTTTGGCAGTGCATTGTGGGGTAGAAACGAGTGGCGCAGGAGTGACTGTGACTGCAGTGTCAAGTTCCTATTATGCAACTCTCTCCACTGCATAATGCCATCTTTATCCCATAATTTTTTGCGCCTGTTTTGAAAAGACCACAAACCCATGTAGGACTTGCTCTGATGGAAGCATGGCGTCTGAAGAGCTCTGCACTATTGTCATGAATGTTGCAAGCACAGGACATACGATCCTCCAGTATTTGCAGAGCTAAAGGAAGAGCTACAGGGAACATGATTATTTCCTGGAGGGCAGATTGCTGTGGGACATAACTATAACCAATTCAAGATTGTTGGTGGTGTTCCTAGACCAACTGCGAACCGTAGAGAGCCACTTTTTATGTGTGTGGTTTTTGGGAGGGGGGTGAGAGAACCTGGATTTGTGCAGGAAATGGCCCACCTTGATTATCATGCACATTGTGTAGAGAGTTGTCACTTTGGATGGGCTATCACCAGCAGGAGAGTGAATTTGTGTGTGTGTGGGGTGGAGGGTGAGAAAACCTGGATTTGTGCTGCAAATGGCCCAACCTGATGATCACTTTAGATAAGCTATTACCAGCAGGACAGTGGGGTGGGAGGAGGTATTGTTTCATATTCTCTGTGTGTATATAAAGTCTGCTGCAGTTTCCACGGTATGCATCCGATGAAGTGAGCTGTAGCTCACGAAAGCTCATGCTCAAATAAATTGGTTAGTCTCTAAGGTGCCACAAGTACTCCTTTTCTCATCACTAACAGGGGGGATCAATTGTAATGCAGGCTTGGGATGATGAATGGTGTATGCAGATCTTTTGTGTGGACAAGGCCATGTTCTTGGATCTGTATGCAAGAATGTGAGCTGCACTAACGGTGGAGAATTGAGTGTCGATTGCACTCTAGAAACTTGCAATGCCTAATTGCTACCAGTTAGTGGGACATCATTCATCATTTTGGAATTGGAAAATCCACTGTGGGGGCCATTGTTATGCAAGTATGCAAGGCCCAGGTTTGTGACTCTCTGCAATGTGCAGGGCGTGGTGGATGGATTTGCAGCAATGATGTTCCCAAACTATGGTGGAGTGATAGATGGCACACACATCCCTATTTTGGCACCGGTCCATTTTGCCACAGAGCACATCCACAGAAAGGGCGACTCTTCTATGGTTATGCAAGTGCTGATGGATCACCGGGGATGCTTCACTGACATCAATGTTGGCTGGTCAAGGAAGTTGCATGACACTTGTATCTTTAAGGACATAGGACTGTTCAGAAAGCTGTAAGCAGGGATTTTTTTTCCCGACGAGCGAATTATCATTGGTGATGTTGAAATGCTATAGTGATGCTGGGGGACCCACCCTACCCCTTATTCCTCTAGCTCATGGGGCTGTACACTGACCACCTCGATAGCATCAAGGAAAGATTCGGCTTTAGGCTCAGCACGTGCAGAATGACAGTTGAATGTGATTTTGATAGTCTGAACAGATGCTGGCATTGTTTGCTCACAAGATTGGATCTCAGTGAGAAAAATATCCCTGTGGTTATAGCTGCCCACTGCATCCTGCATAATATCTGTGATGCTAACAGGAAAAAGTTGCTGCCAGGCTGTAGCAGCTGTCTGCTGAGTTTGAACAGCAAGACACAAGGGCTATCAGAAGAGCTCAATGTAGAGCTCTATGGCTCAGGAAGGCTTTGAAAGAACACTCTAACAGTGAGCCAGAGTAATGCGTTGTGGTGTCCTGTGCTCTCCCTGATTCTGCTCTTTGGGGTCCTGTTGGGAATTGTGTGGTGCTTGGTGCATATCTCTGCATATATCACTGACAATGCACCTTGTGGTCTTGCTGTAGATTTATGCTTATTATACTGTGTGTGTCACTAATCCTATGAGGTGTGTCACAGAATACAGTAACAAGTAAGTGGGTGTTTTCACTACTGTCAGGCTCTCTGCAGCATATGTTAGCAACTAATAAAGATTAATTATTTTCCAAACAATACTATTTTATTGAGTAATGAAAACTCTTAAAAATACTCTGTGCAACTTAAAATATATTAAAACTTTAATAAATTTATGGAACAGAAGAAACATTCATTTCCATTTTAGCTACGCATACATCAACCTTGGTTCTCACAGGTCAGTGTATGTGAAGCTGTGGTTGTTCTGAATGTCCCCAGTGGTGGTGTGGCAGGGGTAGGGATGCGACCCCCGATGCAATGTGGAATCTTGCGGGGTGGATTATAGGGTGGGGCTATACTGAAGTTCTCCGTGGACCGCAAAGGGAGGTGAGCCTGGATTGTTGAGCTTGTAGGTCTACATGTGTCTGCAGCATTTGTGTTTGCTGCTCGAAAAGACCCATTATGTCCTGATGCATCTCCCTCTCCATCTCCTGGGCCTTGCTACTGTCTGCAATATTCATCCTCCAGGCCTTATGGTCACCGTCTGATGCAACATTGGCTTGCAGGATCTTGGTGAAAATGTCATCCAGAATCCTTTTTCCCCCCCTCCTTCTGATATGGGTCAGGCATTTCATTGGTGTGGACGGCAAACCCCTCAAGGCCACAACGGTAGCAGCTACAGATAAAACACAGAGTTACCACTGTCAGTATAGTCGCAATGGAAAGCGAAAGTTAAGATTCAGAACTCCCTCCCCTGGCTCCCTCATTGACACTCTCTTGCTTCGGAGTACTTATGCAGGGTGCTACTCACAGCTCCAGCCATGTTGAGTATGGCCTTGCCAGGGGTAAGGGAAATGAGGATGGAATTCCTAGGTTGCAGGGAACTGAGTATAGGGCAATGGCACTGGATACTGGCGGTGGTGATTTTTAGCTGATATCATGCTTCTGACTGGACTGTGGTGGACTTTCAAAACAGCTTCTGGCTTGCAGCATAGCTGGACCCTGACCTGTCACATGTCCCACATCCTCCACCACCACCTCCACCTCATCCTCACTGCTCTTGTCAGGGACCTGTGACTTGGGATCGTTGGTAGCGTGTTGGTGGGATCTCCATTACGTGTGGCAGGTCTGCAACTCGTCACTGGATTGACTGTTGGCCTCCCTCGTCTTGTGATATGCCTGCCGTGGTTCCTTTGTTTCCATGCAGCACTGCTGCTGATCCCTATGGTACTCCTTCTGCATTCCCCATGCAAGCTTGTAGACGTCCACATTTCTATGGCTGTTCCATTGCTGTGCCTGTACAGTCTCTTCTGTCCCCAGGTCCAGGAGATCCAATATCTCCTGTGTACTCCAGGCCAGAGTGTGTCTGGAGTGCATAGCTGGCATGGTCAGCTGGGTAGTTGCACGCTACAGTGGAGAGCTGCTAGCTGTGCTCACCAAGATGGACACTCTGAAAAAGCCATTTAAAAAATTCACAGGGTTTTAAAAGGCAGGGGTCGGGGTTCTGGTCTCTTTGACAATGGGCAGAGGATTTCACAATTGTGACCAGAGTAGTCAATGTTGGGTATTGTGGGAAACACCAATCTGGAAACGCCAGTTACTATGTGGGTGCAATGGAGAGCTAACATCATAGGGAGACAAATTAAAGCTGTTTACCCTTCCCTTTATATTTATGACAGAAGTATAGGCTTCGTCTACCCTACGAAGTTAGGTCGACATAAGGTAGCTTCCACTGATGTAACTTGCCTACTACACTGACTTAGTAACTCCACCTCTGAGAGAGGCTTACCGCTTACATGGATGTAGTTAGGCGATGCAGTGTCAGTATAGACCTTGTGTTGCTTACATCACTATTGCTGCCTTTTAGAAGCTGTCCCACAGTGCCCTCACACTGACAGTTAAATCAGTGCAAACGCCCTGGTTAGTACGCGCACCACCGACACAAGGAGTGTAGTGTGGACATGCAAAAGCAATTTAATTACTGTGGTGGCTGTAAGTTGACTTAATTTTGTAGAGTAGACTTGCTCATAGACACATGCATAGCTAGTATGGAAATGTAGGTTGGAGGAGGAAAAGAAAATTAATATAAAAAGATTATAAATCTATTCTAAGCACGAAAAACAAGAGTAGATCTCTGAAAAGAGTAGAAGTAAAATAGAATAACCTGCCAAAAAAGGAAGATGACTTTAAATGGGGAAATCTATTTAAAGAAAAACAGGGGAGGGAAGAGGAAATAAATCCAAGATCACCATGTACAAAAAAAAATATTTTGTGAAATAATCACAATCCTTCCATTATATGAGGAAGAAAGATATATTAGTTTCCTTTAGGGGGGTCAGTTCTGCAGCCTTTGCCCCTCAGTAAGATCTAAGAGATTAGACCCTTAGGTTCAGATCCTGTACATGAGCTCTCTCTGTGTGTGTGTGTGTGTGTGTGTGTGTGTGTGTGTGTATCCTTGCATCCTTGTGGAGTATATTGCAGGATCAGGGCCATAGTTTGAACAGGATAGAACAGTTTTAGTCTTTTGGACTATAGGCTTCATACTCTGCATATTGCTGAACATATTCAAAAAACAAATTGCAAAGACTAAGGTTTCTTAGCTGACTGCTTCATGTCACTGAGATATTTAATTAAAAAATTCAACTTAAAATATACAACTCAGTTTCCACCTCATTTTATCGATTATATTTTGGAGATTTAACCATGCGAGTGTGTTTACAAAATATCTGACTAGAAATTATTAATAGAATAGTGTCTAGATTAGTTTCAATGGAATATGTATATAAAAAAGCTTGCTAGCCATATTTTTAATACCATTTTCTTCAAATACAAAGGGAGTATTTTGAAGCAACAAGATAATATTGACTAAGTCAAAGAGCCTTATTGTAGAGCAGATTAAATAAATGTTTGTGAGTCTTAAGAAACAAACAACAAAAATATTTCTCTTTCCAGAAACATTCCATCCTATTTTGATCATCAACAATTAAGCTGACAACCACAATGACGCTATTGTGCCTGGAATGCCAAGTGTAATCCAAGAAAAATGATGAGGCTAAATAATAAAAATGTCTTCTTTAGAGAAATGTTACATTTTTTCCCCCAGTATTAAAATTCTGAAAGTGTTCTAAAGTTAAAGGTAATTTTTTAATTAAAATCCTAACTGTGAGAACAAGTTCTCTTGACCAAATAATTGATATATAAAGTAACTTTCTATTAAAACTTCATTTTAATAAAAAATTAAGTGCTGCAAAGTGTAACACTGCAAGGTGGCTGCTGAATTGTTTCCCAGATACTTCAAATAGGGTTATTAAGTGTGACATACTGGAGAGTATCATGTGCTAGGTAAAATCAAGATTGAATCCCAAAGGTATGTTCTTAAACTGCATAATCAGATCTCCATTTTCAATACCATGTTTATGCTTCAAAGAATAGGTGCTTATTTCAGTGATGATTTGTCATTAAAATTATGTCAAAATGTCTTAAAATGTTGTTGAAACTATAAAAACACTCACAACACACACAGGGCTAATTATGGGTGCCATCTGTTTATTTTTACAAAGCCATTTTTTTTTTGAAAGACCAGTGCATCTTCTTGCTCTGATAAAGCACAAGATTATTATAATGACTAACTGTTTTCCTTCAATTAGTGTACTTGAAGTAAGGAAGACAACTGGTTTGTTCATTGACCTTTTCCTGTGTCATAAAATGTATATAATATGACATCTCATGATAGAGAAATCATTGTGAAGTGCATTTTCTTAAGATATTTGACCCTTAGAACAAAAACATTTTATAATAAAAATGGCAGTTCTGTCATATTTTTTACTTGGGAAGTTGTAATGCTCTCATTGTGTGTATCACATGCTAATATAGTATGTGTCTCTGATTGTGTCTACATAGTAGGACCATAACCCATCTTCTTTGGGTGCTTTCATTTCACAACTTCTCCAAAATCGTTTGAGATTGCTGTAAATTAATAAACATTTTCAGTTTACAACCACATAAAAAACCACGTGTGTATGTAAATTTGCACATGCACCCAGTCCGACTCTGCTTTAGTGTGAACGATGGGTATTCCCATGACAGCATCATCCAAAGCCGTTAGCAGCAATTTGCTGAGAGAGCAGAGTGACTCGGCTGGTCCAGCCCAGCTATTGTGCCTGCTAAGCACTACACAGATAAGTCTGGAGGGAAAAAAACTGAAGGATCCATCTGCTCATTTCTGCTACACTGCGCTGATGTAAGATTACGCTAATCTGGTTGCTTGTCAGGACAGGTTAGTGAAAGCAGGCGAATGGGTGAGATTTAGGGTAGACTAGCTCTATGGAAAATCGTAAGCTGCTCCTGTACATGCCATGTTAAGTGTAGCAGAATGGGTTGATTATGAGCTACTTTGAGGATTTCAGTTAAAATACATTACATTGCTCGGTTAAAAATGAGTCCTCCTTCTTTATACTTCCAAACAAACAAGAAACTAACACATCTGCACCAAATACCATTGTTGTAAAAAAAATAAAAAATAAAACATACTTTCATATTTTTTTTCTAGTTTTGCTTTTACTCCTTGTGATTAGTTATTGTATTTACAAATTGCTTATTTGTTTTGTTTAGATTTTTACAAAAGAAGATGGTTACTGTTGTGATTTTTTGTTTTATTTTTGCTTGTCTCTCTAGTTTGGTTTGGTGAAGAAAGTCCAGAGTTGGAAATTAACCCTTGTCCCATTTTTGGCTGGTGATATCTTTGTTTATCTGTATTTGTTTATGATGGGTTTTTTTTGTTGTTTTTGTTACCTACTGACTGTCAGTTCTTGACCTTGCAGGTTGAACATCCCATCACAGAATGCATTACTGGCCTGGACCTAGTCCAAGAAATGATCCGTGTTGCTAAGGGTTACCCTCTCAGGCACAAACAAGCTGATATTCCCATCAACGGCTGGGCAGTTGAATGTCGAGTTTATGCTGAGGTAAAATAAGTGGTAAGGGGTGGGAGGCTGTATGTGGAGCAGTAATACCCAGGTGTAGATAGGCACCAAGGTGAAGTCAAGGTTTATAATTTGAGATTTGTAGTTTACTGTATGTAACACAACTGATTAAAGAAAGTTTTATGTGGATTTTTGTGTTGTAATTCAAAAGAATAGCCTGAAACCAAAATTATTGCCACATAGGTTCTTCTAAAAATATATCTCCTGCAAGTAGCCAATAATCATTTCAAAGGAAGTTTACGGCATATTTTCAGCCTAATTTAGTATGATGATTCGGCTGTATTCCATTTTCTTCTGAACTATTAACTAGTACTTCAGGTTTGCTCACCTCCACGTTTTTCTTAAACCTTTTGGCTTAAATATTTGAGTAAAATTTTGTAAGCTGCCAAACTTTTAATGGTACTGAGGCATTTGCTAATAGTTCAGGAAGGATGTTTGTTCCTCTGTAACTGCATTTGCTTTATATGACCAACTTGGAAAGTGAATTTCAAAACCATAAGTGCACAGTTACATTATGACTCCTCATAGTAATAGCAAAAAAAAAAAAAAAATCTGAATTAAAAATATTCTCTTTTTAAGTATGAGTAAGACTGGTATTGTAAGTTAACATGTTAGCATTGTTTTTAACATTTGGAAATTTAGACTTGTCCATTGAATGAATGATATTCAGCTGCCTTCATTTTGTTTTAAGAATGTTAATGCTTTAGGCAATAGTGTCTTTACAAAAAAAAAAATCTGCATCTTGGTATGTGTTTTCCCATTTGACTATTGCTGCTTTTATTGCCCAAGACATCTTAATTTCTCTCGTTCTTCTTTCTTTCTTTTTCATGACACAACAGCAGTTTGTTGCTTGTTCTGCTCGTTACAGGATGTATATGACTATTTGGATGAAGAATAGATGTATTTGCGATTTGAATGATGCAAAGTGTGCATTGAGTATTAGTATGGCTTTACTAACGTAGTTGGTATTCAGAATTTTTGCTCAACCGTCTATGAGTATTAAAGGAGTTTGAACAACAGAATCCTGTTTCACCATGTGTGTGTTGTTCTGTTCACCACAGAATTTGCTGTACTGATAAGTTTGTAAGTAGTATTATGTGGGAGATTTTTAAAGGCACAGAGGACCCAATTCACATAGAAAGTCAAAGGGAGTTGAGCTCCTAACTACCCATTTTGCCTTTGAAAAACTTTTTATGTCATCACTCCCCCACACCCCCAAATATCAAAGCTTGAAGATGGCTGAGGAGTTGATACTATAAAGACTTCACTAGGAAGAAATACTCTTTTCTGCTTTAATAATTGCATTTCAGAAAGATGAGGTTTTAATAAATGTTCCAATTCTTCAGTGGAGAAAGGGAAAATGTCTCCACAATGAGTAATTCTGGAAACAGAATGTTAATCAAAATAGAAGTGGTAGAAGCTGTTTATTTTTGCAACTACTTAACCTTGTTTCCTGTATGTAATGTCTCTAAATTAATGCTTTCTCATGTTTTACCTTCCTTTCAGGATCCCTACAAATCTTTTGGTCTGCCATCTATTGGTAGATTGTCTCAGTACCAAGAACCACTACATGTGTCCAATGTAAGTGATCTAGGCTCTGATTTTCATAGGTGCTGAGAACCTCAGATCTTCATAGGTGCTTAGTCCCTCTGACAATCAGGCCCTTAGTTTCTATCATTTATTAAAGGTGGTTGTGGGGCGTTAATACTGTTGTTTGTGCTAATTTAAGATAAGATTAAAAAAATACAGTGCTAACCAAATGTGACTATAAAGCTATGAAGTTGTTCTGTTTTGTATTTTATGTGTCAGTTGAATCCTTTCAAACAAGCCTCAAATATAAATATGCTGTAGAGCAAATAGCATAATCAGATGTTGAATTAACTCTTTAACTGCAAAGGACTGAACACTCCAAATTGAAGCTGGACTGCTACTCAAATTCGCAGCCTTTAAAAAGCAAATGCCATTCGTTACAATTGAAGAAAAGTGATTATTAAACATTTCAGTACATAGTCTAACTATGCAGAGTGGCTGCTTAACAAACCGTTTTTTGCTGCAATAAAAGAACAAGACATCTCCTTTTTGTATAATCAAAGTAATAAGTAATAAATCCACCATGTCAGCTGGTGGAAGGACAAGACTATACCATCTGTGAATCTGATTATTCAGTGTGATTACTTGCATGGAAAATAGTGAAAGATTACAGGAGGAATCCTAAATTTGGAGATGTTATTGGATATATGATTTATTTCACTTCTTAAATTGTTTTTGCCCATATGCTTTCTAAAGGGACCTGACCCTTTCTGGGCTTTAAGGCTTCATGCTGTGTTCAAAGCCTGAAAGCAGAAGAAAAAATTGTAAAGATTTAACAGGCATTATGTGACGTTAAATAGAAGATAAGAAAACAAGTATCGTGGGATGTATCTAAACATTTTTTTAATGAAACAAAGAGTGTATTTAATAAGAATTTATAATGATTACTCTAGTGGTTGTTAGACAGTTTTACCATGTTGTAATAGCTAACAGGATGTCAAACATTTTGCCCTTGCAAGTTTTTGCAATTTGCAATTTTCCAGACGTGAGACCTGTTGAAAGTACAAGTGATAATGGACAAACTATACCCCCTACAGTCTTTGTCCCACCAAATCTTTCTTCAATTAATGTTGCAGCAGGAGTTTTATGTAATAACATTTGCGCTTGTGAGCCATCCATAGAAAGAAAAAACAATTAAAATGCCTTAAATGTTCTGCTTACTGCTGTTGTTTGCTTGTGTGAATGTTGCATGTCAGCTAAATGGACCACGGAACAGATAAAGTGATTGGGTGCAAGAGAGTGCACACCAAGCTTTGTCTATCATTATTGCTGGGAGCAATCAAATTGATGCCAGCAGGACAGTAGACGCGTTGACAGCTGTAATTATGTATCTCCATGGTGATCACTTTTGGCCTGTCATGGAGGCCCACAAGTCCCCTCCCTTGCAAGCATTTAATCAGATTGGGCTGTCACTTGTCAGGTAGATAGGGCGGGCTGGGAGTTGTGCTTAGGGGGAGAGGTGAATTGAAAATGAAGGGTGGGAGATGGCTGATAGCTTCACGTGGCCCACCATGGTACTGAAGAAAGAAATTTTAATTATGCTGGAGGCTTCAGAGAAATGGTTTGAGGATCTCATACAGAGTAGCTGGGCTGTTTTCTTTCTGTTTACTCTTATCTTATTAAAAATAGCTGTTCTATTTTTATTTAGCAAACCGTATTTTTGGTCTGTTCTTCTTTAGTAGCAGAAAATATGCAATACTGGAGATTAATTTGTCTTCTGAGGATGTCACATAATTAAGAATAAAATTGATTTGACTGAAGAATTTGAATATTATATTGAAGCTATTGGTGCTTCACCATTTCTTTTATAAATTTCTGTTTTCAAAAGGTAATAAATGGTTTGTAAAAATTTGCTCTGAGCTAAAATTTGGCATAGAAGGTCTCAGAAGTGGCATCTTACAAATGTGATTTTAAATTAGTTTGGTTGCTTTTCAAATTAAAGGAGGTAGGGATATGTGGATGGGTGGGTGGATACGGGAAGTAGAATGGGGACTAGGAAAGTTAGGAAGACGGGGCATTGGGGAAACGAATTTCCTAAGAATTCTATACTGGGTTTGAGATTATAATAATTTTAAAATGTACCAGCTGCTAGTTCAGAGTGTGATTTTTTTTTTTTTTTTTTTTAGGGCTAGTGAGTATTCAGTTTTTTAAAAAAGCTTAAAATGAGGTAACTACAAAGAAATAAGTATCCTCAAGAGTGTGACAATAGAAACTTACTACTTTTGCACATTATAACAAACTGCCTGCGCTGCAGTTGGCATTAAGATTTGAATAGCTCCAAAGCCATTCTTTGCAAATGTGATCAACAATCCATTCTTTAATGGTGCTGATGTTGACATAGTGTGTGGGAGTGAGCCTCCCAGCTCAGGTCAGCAGAGTTGGGCTAATGGGGCTTATGCTAGAGCTCTCAAAATAGCTGTGAAGACAGCACGTTGAAGTTGGGGCTGGAGCTTGGACTTTGAAGCCTAGGGAGGGTGGAGTAGGTCCGTCTGTCTCTTAGACCCCAGTATTGCAATGAACTGTGTATGGGTGGAACTCTGGGTGCATAAGTTAGTAGGACTTCATGCTGGAAGTCCTACTAACTCACTGAGCTTCTTTTGGCCAAAATCAGCACTGTCATAAATAGTGCCTACTCCCATTTACTTCAGGAACAGTTGCATCTGCTTATTTCACGTCTGAATTTGGCCCTTCTTTATATGTTTTCTCGTTGTAAAATTGGGATAATAATATTTGTATACCTCACAAGGGTGTTGTAAGGATTAATTACTTTACATTTGTTTGTTGCTTTGGAAATTAAAAGTGCTATATAAATGCAATATATTATTAGAATATGTACACAGGTATGCTACATATATGTGTATGTATTGTGTACAAGAAGCAATATGCTGCCTATAGGGAACAGACTTGACTGGCAGTGGTATGGACTAGATATCTTAATAGTTCTTTCCTATCTCTGTGTGTGAATGTATTCATTCATGTATGTATGTACCTGTACAGAGAGGAAGGATGGCTTAATAGTTATAAGAATGGGAATCGGGAAATCTGAATTTCCTGCTACATGTTTTCTTTGTGACCTTGCTATGCCTCATCATCTGTAAAATGGGGATAATAATGCCATTTACCTCACAGTTCTGATGCAGGACTAACTAATTGTTTATTAAGCGTCTTGATTTCTTATAATGAAGGTGCTGTTGAACTGCATATACAAATATATTGCGTGTGTATTAATAAACAATAAACGTTTTTAAAAAGAAAATGATCATTAAACCCATGTTAGGCTGTAGTTATCATTGAAGAAAGAGAATAAAGCTACTGGGATATCTTTTAGGTCATTTGGATAATAAAGTCGTCATCCTGTTCTCATGTGGATTCTTTAGACAAGAGGTTCTACATATGGTCCCTTGGTAATTGCCTAAATTAAAATATTAAAGGCCTAACAGCCGTTGTGTTGACCTTTTTTTGCCTTGCTGCAATCAGATGAGCTGCTGTTTATTAGAAAGAACCTTCCCACAGGTGGAAATTTAAGTGAGTTTCCCACTTGCCACCCCCTTTACAATGTAAAATATCAAAGCCCTGGTGTTTCAGCAACTTCAATTGGATTCCTCTGTCCTTAAGATCCCTGGGATGCATTTGTCAGTCTTGAATTACTTTGATTAAAAAAACACTAAAGTACTTTAGATTCCAAAGTTCAACAGCAACAATTTAATAAATATTTATTTCCCAGAAATTGCTCATTTTAAAAGTTTTATATGGCTAACCTCAATGCCACACTGATGAAATCAAACTGAGAGATGAAAACAAGAATCAGCAATATACTAACTGACTTGTTGGCTGGTTAACAGCAATCAGTTTCTTCAAAAGAAATTTTTGAACTTGTGCTATTTTTTTTCCTATGAAAATTGCGGAATCAGAGCTTTAATTGGGGCTGTGTCCTTACAAAGCAAAGCCATGGAAAAAGCTGTGTAAACATTAAACACCCAGGGGAACAGCAGCAACAGAAAAAAAAAATGTTTTACAGTCGAGAGGGTGAGACAGAAAAGGAAAGTGTTACAGACATGAAAGCACCAACACTAGTATTCCTATAGAGCTGATAAGCAGAGCTCCAAAGTTCCTGCTGAATGAGTCTTAGTTGTGTCCCCACTGGAGCCCTCAGAAGGGCTATAGTGGGACACAAGGGATGTGATTACATACATACTCAGAAAGGATGTGATTACAAGGGGCATCTTTCATGCCAGGTGTCAGTTGGAGGAATAATTATAAGTGTATTTTATTACGGTAATTAAGTCAGCATTGGTTGCATTGAGAGTTCAGATTTAGAGTTGTATAAACCACTATAAATTGATAGTGATCAAAATCCATATCTGTTTGCTCTGGATTTTACAAGAAAAAAGTGATTTTGACTAACAGTGCAAGTCTGCATTCATGTTTTTTTTTAAAGGAGAGAGAGTAATTCGTAGGTATTTTTCCCATAAGGTGGAAGTGGGAGGGGATTTTCTAGCCCTTGGTGAAAAAGAATATTTTACCTTCTCATGAAACTTGGCAAGGTTAAAAGTTTGAGATGTATGTCCTCTATGAGGTCAAAACTTGGTTTTTGTTCCACTGTGAAATTACATTTGCTTTTTTTTTTTATATTTTGAAGGTACGTGTTGACAGTGGCATACAAGAAGGAAGTGATATTAACATTTATTATGATCCCATGATCTCAAAAGTGAGTTTTTTTTAACGTTCTAATATATAAAATACTAGTTTTAGATATAAAATTTTGAAAAGAAGAGATTTTTTAGTAATGAACCAATATTTCAAAGCTGCTGGATGTGATATGCATAAAGGAAACATGAGAGAGGAGAGGCTGTATTGGAAAGGAAGTTTAATATGGAAGAAAATTTACAAATTTCTCAGATCTCTCAGAAATTAATTCACTCTTTTACTTGTTTTTTATTGTTCTTGTTATGTTTTCTGATTCCTAAAAGTATTTTAAACAATGGCCTGCAGTCTCATACTTATCCCATGTCAATCTAACTTTGTTTGATTTTTCCGAGAAATTATAGGGCTGTAGTCCCTGACAAAAAAATGTTGTTAAATAGCAGTTAAAGTTTGAGTGTACTTTTCAATTATTTAAGGGTAAAATTGCTACAAGGACATTATAGTTAATGTTGTAAAAAGCCAAGAATTAAACTTCCAAGAAAAGAAAATCTAAAGAAATATGGAAATTCAGTCAGAGTTCCTGACCTTTAATCAATTTTTTTGTGTCACTCCAAGAAGAATACAGAGTCAGATATAGACATGCTTAACTCATATAAAGAAAAGAACCTGATCTTCGGTATCTAGATGCCAGAGAGTTGAGAGTCACCTCTCTTGTTTTGGGGAAGTGCTCCAGTAGACAGACAGTAATATGTGCAAAATGATTTCTGTAAATGGAATATCTAAACATACAATCTGTGAAGTTTATTTAAAGAAAATTATTATATTTCAGACATTAAAACTGAATTTTTAGAGCTAACTTAAATACCTTTGTTTTTAGCTAATTACATATGGCTCTGATAGAGCTGAAGCATTGCAAAGAATGGAAGAAGCTTTGGACAATTATGTAATTCGAGGTAACTACAGAAATTTGGGTTCCTAGTGTGGTAGGCTGGCATCTATTTCAAGAAAACAGCTTGAAAATGTAGTAATTAGCAAATTGAGTAAAGTTCCTGCTTATTAAGTGCAAATTAAACCAGGAAAAGCTTGTGTTAATTAAGCTGAGAAGATACATCAAATCTAAAGAGACTTCATTTTTTCCTGCAGCATTTTTAGTTGAGTAATTAGTTAAATAATTTAATTAAATTACTTTCAGAAACTGATAAGAGCTCTTGCAAACTCATGGTAGATCCTGCATTTATTACCCTGTGAAATTCAAAGGCAAGTATATTGTAATAATTCATAGTACTTTAGTATAGCTACTGAGTTCTTATAGTACCACAAACCTATGTGTTGAGTTTTTTCATTCTAAAGGGTGGTGTTAGCACTGGGGGAATGCCACCATACCTTACAAATTTGGACAATATTTAGAACCCGAGATGATGATGATGATAAACATCTCTTTCAGCTCTCTTCCCAGACCTATCTGTGAGGATCAGGTGTTTTTCTTAAGCTCTTTATGGAACATGGATGAGTCTGCCATAATGGATCTTGACTCTTTTCCCCTGTAAGCTCTGGAGAAAGTCTTTGTTTCTCCTCTCAGTTCAAAGGAGAATACAGGGAGAAATACTGTCTTGGAGGAAATTTTGTTCCACTCTCCAACCCCTGAAGGCCCGCACGCACAGAGAGAGAGAGAGAGAGAGAGAGAGAGAAGGGCTATGTGCGGAGAGACATCAGGATGAAGGCTTAGGTTACCTCTTTGGGAGTGTGACTGAGAAAAGGAGTTAACATGCACTATGTCCTTTTTAGTTCTTCGAGTAGTGTCCCTGTGGACATCGGTGATGCCTTCCTGTAAGTGGGCCAATAAAAAAAAAATTACATTCTGCCTATGGAGACAGAATTTCTTTTCTCCCACCCTCCCCCAACTCCATAGTCATCGACGTGGTAAACTCTTGGGGCTGTCGGTACCAAAAGAAATCCACCCCTGTGATAGGGATTGGAAGTGCTTGGACCTCTTTGGGAGGAATGCCTATTCCTTGGCCATGCTACAGTTTTGAATAGCGAATTATCGAGCCTTAACGACAAAATATGACTGTCAGTTATTTGGAACTTAACAGCTTTATCGATTAGCTTCCAGAGTCACAGCACGACCAGTTCAAAGCTATCATCCTGGAAGGACAGCTAGTAGCCAAAACAGTGCTACAGTCTGCCCTCTATGCAGCGGACACAACAGCTCGGTCCGTTTCCACGGTGATGGTTATGTGACATGTATTGTGGTTACACCTTTCGGGCTTCCCTAAAGAGGTGCAGTCAACTGTCAAAGACCTTCCCTTTGAAGGCACTAAGCACTTTGCAGAGAAGATGGATGCCTCTCTTCACACCCTTGAAGATTCCAGGGCCACTCTCTGCTCATTAGTGATGAACACATCTGGACAAAAGAGAAATTTAGTCTGCAGCCCGAACACAAATCACGCATCTCTCAATACCTGACTCAGCACTTTTATGAGCCTCAGAGAGAGAAATCTGGGTTCCCCAGGTGTAAATCATCAGGTCCACAGCCTTCCATGTTGCAAACCTCCACCTCCGAAGACCAATTGTGATGTGTTGATTGAGGTGTCGACAGACATCTCTCAAACGCTACAGCTGACCAGTGTCTCCTATCCCATTTGGCTACTGTCTTGCCATGATCTGCAGCACCTGGGAATGCATAACATCAGACCAATGGGTTTTGGAAATTGTTCACAAAGGATATTCTGTCTGCTTTACATCCCTCCCCTGTCCACAATACCTTCCCTGTTCCTCTTCTGGGACGCTTCTCACGAGAGTTTACTGTGACGAGAAATAGATCGGCTCCTTAAGTTAGGAGCCATAGAACCAATACCTCAACATCTATGAGGCAAAGGTTTGTGTTCTGAGCAGCACAGGTTCCCAGAGTGAACCTTTCAAAGTAAAAACAGGAGTCAAACAGGGCTCTATCATCGCTCCAACCATGTTTGTGGTTTTTATTGCCGTCATTCTTTACCTAATTGCTGGGAAGTTTACAGTTGACGTTGAAATCATTTACAGAATGGATGGAAAGCTGTTCAGGCTTAGCAGGCTGAAAGCCAAGAGTAAGATTTCCACAACATCTGTTGTGGAACTTCAGTATGCTGATGACAACACCATCTTTACCCATTCTGAGAAAGATCTTGAATGTATTTGCTGATGCTTACGCATGTCTTGGTTTCACTCTTTAATATCAAGAAGACTAAAATGCTCTATCAGCCCTCTCCAAATGAGGTATTACATGCCCCATCTATCAAAATCAATGGATTGGCACTGGAGAATGTCGATCACTTCCTCTACCTTGGAAGTCATCTTTCATCCAAGGCAGATATTGATGCAGAAATTCAACATCGTCTGCGGTGTGACAGTGTAGCTTTTTCTTGTTTATGGCACAGGGTTTTTGAAGATCATGACGTTCAAACGGACACCAAGCTTCTTGTTTATCAAGACGTTATTCTCCTAGCGCTGTTGTATGGGTCCGAAACTTGGACAACCTATAGACACCACTTGAAAGTCCTTGAGAGGCACCATCAACACTGCCTTCATAAGATTCTGAAGATCAAATGGGAAGACAGGCACAGCAATATTAGTGTTCTGGAAGAGGCAAAGACGACCAGTATCGAGGCAATGATCATCCGTCAGCAATTCTGCTGGACTGGTCACGTTGTCCAGATGCCAGACTGTCGCCTCCCAAAACAGGTCCTTTTCCCTCAGCTGAAAGAAGGGTACCATAAAAATGGGTGGTCTACGGAAGCATTATAAGGACTTGCTGAAGGACAACCTAAAAAAGTGTAATATTGACATTGAAGCTTGGGAGACACTTGCCCAGGATCACTTAAAATGGAGTGAAGTCCTGCGTGATGGTCCCCTGCATTTTGAACTTGCTTGCCGACAAGCTGAAAAGGACAAGAGGCGCAGGAGGAAGGAGAGACTGGCTCCCAGTCATGGTCAACTGCCTCCTGCTGAGCCTGAAAACATCTGCCCTCGTTGTAATAGAACTTGTGGTTCAAGGATTGGCCTTATTAGCCACCTGAGGACCATAACTCTCATGGAAGATGATCAGACTCGGTGACGAGTGATCGCCCATCATCATCATCACTGTATAGACAAGCCTTTTTAAGATAAATCTTGGCCCAAATGCTATCAGTAGGAAAAACTCTCACTGACTTCACATGGGACTGGTATTTGGCCCCCAGCAGCACATCATCTGTTAATTATCTCATACTGTGTTCCGCAAAATGTTTTAAAAATAAAACAAAACAAAAAATCTGGTACTTGGGTTTTTGGGTGCTATGAACAATATACTTCATATTAATATTTATATCCTGTCATTTATAATACATCACGTAACGTAATGCTCATGTGAGTCAGTTTTTAGCATGAACCAGCATAGCACAGCGTGATGTCATGGTGATGTACATTAAATTTAGGGTTTAAATGAAAATCAGCAGATATTTTTGCATTCAGTACTTATTGTTTACATAGCTAGTGCAAAAAGAAAAGGAGTACTTGTGGCACCTTAGAGACTAACCAATTTATTTGAGCATGAGCTTTCGTGAGCTACAGCTCACTTCATCGGATGCATACTGTGGAAACTGCAGAAGACATTATATACACAGAGACCATGAAACAATACCTCCTCCCACCCCACTCTCCTGCTGGTAATAGCTTATCTAAAGTGATCATTCTTCTTACAATGTGTATGATAATCAAGTTGGGCCATTTCCAGCACAAATCCAGGTTTTCTCACCCCCCCACCCCCCAATCTGAAATGAAACCAGTAGGCAGAAATAAAAGATATAATATAAAGTGGTATGCATCAGCTGCTGAAAATCCTGGTTTGCAGGTCTACCCAAATTCCTTTCAATAATGTTGCAAATGTTTAATAGACACATACTTATTTTTTTTAACCTACATGTGTGTCTATAACCCAGCAAAAACCAGGAAATTAAAATTTCCGTCTGATGTCATGGAAATGATCACACCCAAACAGTCTGTAATAAACCAATGAAAGTGCCAGACCACTTCGGTGGTGACTGTCCATGAATTTGTAACCTACATGTAAAGTTCACTAAATGAAACATGACCAGACCTAACTACCTAGTAGCAGGCATTTTAGATAAAAGTTTGAGCTCAAGTTTAGAGTTTGTGTTTCTGACCTCTACCTTCTTTACACATTTACTCAGTTCCCATAAGAAAAAGACATGACAAAAGCAGAATTAAGGGGAAAAAGTCAGTTTTATTTATCCACAGTATGTAAGGAAAAATGCTAACGACTTCTACATGTCACATCAGGATGGGATGCAGAGATAAAGTTTCTTGACACCTTAAATGGCTGCATCTTGGAGCAGCTAATCTTAGAACCCGCAAGAGGAGAGTCCATTCTTGATTTAGTCCTAAGTGGAGTATAGGATCTGGTCCAAGAGGTGAATATAGCTGAACTGCTTGGTAATAGTGACCCTAACATAATAAAATCTAATATCCTTGTGGGGGGAGGGACTAACCCAATTAGCCCACCACAGTAGCATTTAATTTCATAAAGGGGGACTATACAAAAATGAGGAATTTAGTTAAACAGAAATTAAAAGGTACAGCACCAAAAGTGAAATCCCTGCAAGATGCATGGAAACTTTTTAAAGACACCATAATAGAGGCTCAATTTAAATGTATACCTCAAATTAAAAAACATAGTAAGAAGAACAAAAAAGTGCCAGTGTGGCTAAACAACAAAGTAAAAGAAGCAGTTTAGAAGCAAAAAAGCATCCTTTAAAAAGTGTAAGTTAAATCCTATGGAGGAAAATAGAAAGAAGCATAAACTCTCTGGCAAGTGAAATGTAAACATATAATTAGGAAGGCCAAAAAATAATTTGAACAACAGCTAGCCAAAGACTCAAAAAGTAACAGCAATTTTTTTTTTAAAGTACATGAGAAGCAGAAAGCCTCCTAAATAACCTGTGGGCCACTGGACAATCGAGATGCTAAAGGAGCACTCAAGGAAGATAAGGCCATTGTGTAGAAACTAAATAAATTCTTTGCATTGGTTCTCTCTGCTGAGGATGTGAGGGAGATTCCCAGAACTGAGCCATTCTTTTTAGGTGACCAATCTGAGGAACTGTCCCAAATTAAGGTGTCATTAGAGAGGAGGTTTTGGAACAAATTGATTAAAATTAAATAGTAATAAATCACCAGGACCAGATGGTATTCACCCAAGAGTTTTGAAGGAACTCAAATGTGAAATTACAGACCTAGACTGTGGTATGTAAATTTAAATCATTTAAATCAGCTTCTGTACCAGATGGCTGGGGAATAGCTAAGGTGATGCCAATTTTTAAACAAGACTCTAGAGGTGATCCTGACAATTACAGGCCAATAAGCCTAATTTCAGACCTGACAGATTGGTTGAAACTATAGGAAAGAACAGAATTATCAGACACATAGATGAACATAATTTGTTGGGGAAGCATCAACATGGTTTTTATAAAGGGAAATCATGCATCACCAATCTACTAGAATTCTTTGAGGGGTCAACAAGAATGTGGACAAGGGGATCTAGTGGATATAGTGTACTTAGATTTTCAGAAAGCCTTTGAAAAAGTCCCTCACCAAAGGCTCTTAAGGAAAGTAAGCTGTTGTGGGATAAGAGGGAAGATCCTCTCATGGACATAGTTAAAAGATAGGAAACAAAGGGAAGGAATAAATGGTCAGTTTTCAGAATGGAGTGGGTTTTAGCCCATGAAAGCTTGTGCACAAATAAATTTGTTAGTCTCTAAGGTGTCACAAGGACTCCTCGTTGTTCTCTTCTCGTATGTCACCCATCCTCTAGTAGTTCTCAAAGATAGTTTTGAACAGTTCTGAAATTGCTTCAGCTAGTTCCTCAAGCATCATAGCATGAATTTTGTCAGGCCCTTCCAACTTGAATACATATAACTTTTCCTAAATTTTCTTTAACCAGTTCTTTCTCTATTTTGGCTTGTATTCCTTCCCTCTTGTTAGTATTAGTTGTTTTGAGTAGCTGATTGCCATTAGCCTTTTTAGTGAAGACTGAAGCAAAATAAGCATTGAACACCTTAGTCTTTTTGATGTCATAAATTATTAGCTCTCCTTCCTCACTAAGTAGAGGACCTATACTTTCCTTCATTATTCTTTAGGTCCTAATGTATTTAAAGAACCTCTTCTGATTGCCTTTTATGTCCCATGCTAGGTTTCTGCCTTAGTCTTTCTGATTTTGTCCATACGTGCTTGTGCTATTCCTTTGTACTCTTCCATAGCAATTTATCCATGGTTCCAATTTTTGTAGCATTCCTTTTTGTTTTTCAATTCATGTTGGGCTGGCACACATTTCTCTCACATAGAACCTAGCTCCTTAAATTTGGGAATTCCTGCCTTGTTTTCTTAATTTTGCGGTCTTAATCTTTCATGAGTATTCTTTTTGGTATTTAAATATTTATATTTGATGTTTATTCTTGTTTATAATCTTGCCAAGATTAAAAAGATTTTACCTGTGAGAAAAAGGTAGTATGATGAAAGAGAGAAAAATAAAAGTGAATAGGAAAGTAATATAACAATAAGCCCAAATATTAATCCATAGGGCACCAGTTTTAGCTTAGGGTGAGGTCCTAAAATTTAATGAGTTTACAGGACTCACCGTATTCTTTGGGAGATACTAGTTTCTGTTTGAAAAGCAACACAGTTTTGCACAGCCGAAAATCTTTGCCTTGCATTTATTTAAGACTGAGTATTCATGGATACCAAACTGTCTCTCATCTCTAGAGAGGGTGATGTCTAATGGGATAATTTCAAAAAGCTTGTTTATACTGTAATCATCTGAACTATATTGACACATACAGAACTTCAGTTTCTAGCTCTGTTGGCCCTTTACTTGAACTTGTGTATGTTAATGTTTTAAACAAAAATGGCAAAGAAGAAATATGAAGTTCCATCTTGTTAACACTTTGGCATTTACATCCCAATATTAAAAATAAAATATCTTGTTTTTTGTTCTAACATAGTGTACACATTTTTAATTTAAAATGTTAATGCTAAGTTTTTTGTTTTAATTTATTAAACCAGTATTGCATCAGAATGAAAACTACTTTGTCACCTCCCATCTAAAAGGCAGCCACAAGTAGTAGAAGGCTCAGGATAATTAACACCTCATTTTGAAATTCATGCATTGTATACTTGATTTTATATATTTTTATATATATGAATTTTCAGAACAGTGAAGTTCCACCAAATGCTGTACTTTGCACTACTCCTTTTAAAAAAAGAACAAAACCTGCTTGGATCTATACATAATTTTATATTAATATTTTGTGCTTTATACAAATTGTCTGTTTCTCTTTATGTAATAAACTGCACAGCACAAGGGGGAAATTTTTAGTTTTATATGGTGTTTTAGGTAAACATCTTCAGGTAAAATTCATTTGAGTCATACAGGACAGTGGGGTGGGAGGAGGTATTGTTTCATGGTCTCTGTGTGTGTATAATGTCTTCTGCAGTTTCCAAGGTAGGCATCCGATGAAGTGAGCTGTAGCTCACGAAAGCTCATGCTCAAATAAATTGATTAGTCTCTAAGGTGCCACAAGTACTCCTATCTGATCATTAAAAGAAAAGAAGACTTCGTTTGCCAGTGCTGCCAATCCAGCATCTTTCATAAGCACTAAATTTACTTAAAAGATGTTTAGTAAAATTAGCTTGCTTGCTAGGAAAAATCAACTTCCAGTAGTGTCCCTATGGGTGCTCCACTGCAGGTGTGCTTGCATCCCTGTGCTGCTAATCAGAGAACTTCAGTAACAGTGTCCATTGGAACACAGCACACACGGGCTAACCCTCTTCAGTTCCTTCTTAACCGTCCCTGGCTAGTCATCTTTAACCCCAGGTAGTCACACTGTAATTCGGGGAGGAGTTCCTCGTCAAGGGGGAGAAGGCGGTTTAGTAGGATCTGAACGAGGATCTTCCCTGCAGTGGAGAGGAGGGCAATACCTCTGTGGTTCCTGCACAAAGATTTGTCCCCTTTCTTGAATATTATAACAACGTTGGCATTCTTAAAGTCAGGTGGAATTTCTTTGCAGGTTCAGATTGTGTCGAGAAGTTGGCAAAGTTTGTGCTGGAGCATTGTTCTACCAGCTGTAAAAACCTTAGCTGGGATGCTGTCTGGGCCCATCTCAACACTAGGAAAACCGATTCACTCTACCAGCCCTCACCTGCATAAACTACTCTTCAGACTCCACAAATCACCATCAGCAGAGGACCTCTGGAAAATATGGACCATTTTCCATACCTTGGCAGCTACCTCTCTCAAACAGCCAGCATTGACACAGAATTTGAATACAGGATCTGCTGTGTCAGCACATCCTTTGGAAGACTACTGAAACGAGTCTTCAATGATTGGGATCTGCAAACGTAAACCAAGATCTTGGTGCTTAAGGCAGTGTCATCCCCACCCTTCTCTATGGGTGCGAGACCTGGGTAACGTATAGACGACATCTCAAGCGCATCCAACAGTGCTGCATCAGGAGGATTCTCAGGATCAGCTGGGAAGACTGATGCACTAACATCAGCATGCTCTCTGCTGCCAACATCAGCAGTATAGACGTGCAGGTCATGAAACATCAACTCCACTGAGCTGGCCGCTATGTACGTATGCCTGACACTTACCTACCGAAGCAAGTACTCTTCTCTCAGTTAAGTCAGGGAAGCAGGGCTCACGGAGGGCAGCTGAAGTGCTTCAAAGACGTACTGAAACTACACCTTAAAAAGGGAGGCATCAATCCAACAAACTGGGAGGACTTGGCACGGAACAGAACACAGTGGCGCCACACCATACACCAAGGCACCATACACCAAGGAGAACAGATGCGTTCATGAGACAGAGAAGCGACAAAAGAGGAAAGAGGGGGCACAACAGTCCAGCCAACAACTATGTCTTCTCCAAAATTACACCTATTACTTCAGTGGGAAAATCTCCAGGGCAAGAATTGGGTTTCTCAGCCATTTGAAAACCCACCAATGAACCCCCTTGGCAGACATCCTGGCATTGAGGGATAGCCGAAGAAGGATAGCTAGTCAGTCTCCTAATTCTAGTTCTAGCTGTAGTTTTCCCCGTTACTTTATTTTATCCTTTTTTTTTTTTAAAAAAGTTGGTTTTCTTCCTGCCTTTTCTCCCCCAGCAGGGAACCTTTCCCCAAATGGGGTATGTCTGGTTCACTGGGCTTCAAGAATTTCCTCACTTGTAAAGAAGCTATCTCGATCACGAATAAGCACAGTCAGTGCATTTGCTGCCTTGGGGAAGGCCACATACAACAGAAGTGTGGTCTTTGCCAACAGCTCTGGCCTAGATCCCACAAAGACAGAGAGCTCCTCCAGAAGATTATCTTCATGGAGGCAGCTCTCTGACCCCAGTCATCTGTAGATAGGAGTCTTCCCCCACAGACTTCTACATGTAAGGGCTGAAGGTCAAAGAAACAGCTGAAGACCCCTCTCACAAACCTTTTAAGAAGAGAGAGGGAACCCCCCCGCCCCACCCTCCAGTGAGATAGCAGCAAGCAGTCACCATCTTGCTTGGTATCTTTGGCACCACTGCCACTGAGGCCATCTCAGTCAACACCCAGGCTCATGGAAACTGACAGTAACTGGTACTGCTGACGGCCACAGGCCCGATGGGCATAAGTGTCAAGTCATTGGCACCGAAGGACTGGAGTAAGCACTCTGCTAAAAAGACTCTTCCAGTACGCGAGCCTGCATCATACTGCTGGCCGTGGCTCAACTGGCACAAGAGTAACCGGTGTGGGCAAGATCCCCATCCCCACTGGCACTGCCATGGATGGTGAGACAATCAGTATAGGCAGAACTCTGCCATTCAAGAGCCCTCCACATGCTGGAAATAGCAGCATCCCCTCCTCTTGGTATCAAGACCTCTGCACTGAGCCTCTACTCTGTCATGCCATGCCCCTCCGCTATCTAGCGAGTGTTCAAGCAGTGAGCCTGAGGAGGTGGTGTTGCAGTACTTCTCCCAAACTCCATATGGTGCTCACTACCAACTAGCGCCCAAGGATATACCCACAGATGGCCCCACCACAACCATCCTGATATGTCCACCCCTGGGCACCACCACTGGGCTTTGACACCACCTCCCAGTAGTCATATTGGGACCCTTGGGTGACGCACCATCAACATGCGTCTTGATCTCTGAGTCTCACTCAAGAACCCTCGAGGCACACTCTCTTGGCTGCACCATCCAGGGCTTTTTGGAACTGCCTCAAGACTTAGAGGAACAGGAAACTGGTACCAAGGAGGAAGTGATACTGAGGACTATATCCGCCTCCTCCAGACGAAGCCATCATGCCTTCTACACCATCTTTGGTGGATGACTTTTGTCTCTTTCAGGAACTGGCAAAGAGGGTGGCAGACACTTTCCAGATTCAATTGGTGGAAGTGAGGAGTACCCACAATCAGCTCTTGATATCCTCCATTCATTGGCCTTCTCAACGATCATGAGGATTAATGAGGCCACTTTAGACCTGGCAAAGACTGTCTGGCAAATTCCAGCATCAGTGGCCCCGACCTGCAAGCAGGCAGACAAAAAATACTATGTCCCTGCTAAGGAATCTGAATTCCTGTTCTCCCACCTAGCACCAAACTCCATCATGGTGGATGTTCTCAACTCTCACGGCTTCTCGCTCTGACAGGGATTGGAAGCACCTGGATCTGTTTGCGAGAAAAGTGTACTCCTCAGCCAGTCTACCATTTTGTATTGCCCGCTACCAGGCCCTCATGGCGAAATATGTTACATAAACTACTTAAAGCTGAATGACTTTATTGAAAAGATGCCAGAATCATGACTCATTCAAGGCCATTATCCAGGAGGGCCAATTAGTGGCAAAGACATTGCTGCAATCTGCCCTCAATGTGGCCGACATGGTGGCTACGTAATCTTCATGGATGTGGCGATGCGACGAGCGTTATGGCCTCATTTGTCAGGATTCCCGACAGAGGTGTAGTCCACTGTTGAGGACCTTCCCTTTTAGGGCACGAAGCTCTTCTCCAAGAAGACTGGCACTTCCCTTCACACCCTGAAGTATTCCATGGCAACCCTCCAGTCACTGGGTATCTATACGCCAGGACAAAAGAGATTATTTCATCCCCAATTACAGGATAGACCACACGCATCTCAGTACCAACCTCAGTGCCACTACGAGCAGCAAAGAAAGAAAGGGAAAATGCCCTAAATGAAAATAATCTGGCTCCCAGTCTTCATCCTAAACCTCTACATCTAAACACCACTTCTGATGGGCAGGTTTTGAGGTGCCGTTAGATCACTCCCCAACTGACACACCGACCATCATTCCACACCGATTTGGTCACCAATTAGCAGTGTTCCACAGTGCCTGGGAATGCATAACATCGGATCGATGGGTCCTATAGATAATCTGAAGTAGGAACTCGATTCAGTTTACCTCCCTATCCCCTGCACAACACTATTCCCAATCCCTCTTCAGGGACTCTTCTCACGAGAGTTTGCTATGACACGAGGTAGAACCTCTAGTTAGGAGCTATATAACCAGTACTTCAACATCTATGAGGCAAAGGTATTTCCCAATACCCAAAAGAAGGGAGGTTGGAGACTCATGCTAGATCTCAGTGCTCTCAACAGGTTTGTCAAGGCTCAAAAATTCAAGATGGTCACGTTATTGACGATTGTTCCAGCATTGGAACAGGGAGACTGGTTTTTGGCTCTTGACTTGTAGGACACCTATTTTCACATCTTGGTCCTACTGATTCTCAGACGATTTCTCAGATTCACGACCACTACTAATGCAGAGTGTTTCCCTTAGGGCTCTAATCAACCCAGAGGGTATTGTCCAAGGTGCTCTCAGTGGTTGCTGCTCATTTACACTCTCAAAGGATAATGATTTACCTATACTTGGATGATTGCCTTCTCAGAGCCCAATCTCTCTGGGAGTCTCACCAAGTCACTGATACGACAATACATTTATTTACAGAACTGGGTCTACAGATGAACACCCAGAAGTCAACCCTCACTCCAGTCCAATGCCTAGAATTCATAGGGGTCGACCTCAGTGCATTATAGGCCAAAGCCCTCTTACCTCAACACAAATTTCTATCCTTAGTCACACTCATACACACCATTCAAAGCAGCCCAGAAATACCAACGAGGCTTCACATCCAACTCTTGGGATATACGGCAGTGGGCATGGTAGTGATACCTCATGCCAGACTCCAGATGCAATGCCTCCAAATGTGGTTTGGCTCGGTTTAAAAAATGAACAAGAACAGGTTGGATAAACTGCTGTCACTACCCATTAGGATCAAAAACTCCTTAAAAGGGTGGAAGGACCCAGCCAATGTTTGCAAAGGGACCTCTTCTTGCAAATATCACCGTCATTACTCCTCACCACTGACGCATCACTCATAGGGTGAGACATGCACATAACGGCCTCATGACAAAAGGCAAATGGTTGCCTGTGGGGAGATCCCCTACATCAGTCTTTTTGAGCTAAAAGGTGTCAGGAATGCCTGTGCCCATTTCCTCCTGCTCATCAGAGGATCACACACACAGATTCTGATAGACAACTTTGCCAGTATGTACTACGCCAATCAGCAGGGGGAGCCAGATCACCTTCCCTATGTGCAGAAGCGATGAGATTATGGAATTGATGCATCTCCCACAATGTTATACTGTCTGCGGCATATCTCCCAGGTACACAGCTCAATAGCAGACAGTCTCAGTAGCAAATACCCACATGACCATGAGTGGAAGAGACACCTGTCCATATTTCACAACCTATTCAGTTGATGGGGGACACAGTCTACAGATCTGTTCACCACTTACCTGAACAAGAAGTGTCCATACTATGGTTCCAGAGCAAGGATGGGACAACACTCATTAAGCGATGCTCTCCTTTACCCTACTGTCAAAGGTCCCACTGAAAATAAAAAGGGATGGAGCTTGTGTCATTCTGATTATTCCTACTTGGCTGAGGACAGACCTGGTATCCTTATCTGTCACAGCTTGCGACGTGTCTGCTGATCTCTCTCACAGCCGTTCTGCACCTGCTCTCATAGAACAAAGGACATACCCTATATCCCAACCTAGGGATTCTCTGCCTCAAGGCATGCCTCCTGTTTGGTTCCAACACCTAGAAGGCTCCTGTTCAAGAGAGGTATAAGAGGTTCTATTACATAGTAGAAAGAACTCAACATGACGCACTTACCTGTAGAAATGGCCCAGGTTTCAGATTTGGTGTACGTCTCAACAAATCTCCCCAGCATCCTTGACTCTTCCACATATCCTAGACTATGCTTTAACCCATAAATGGGCTGGACTATCTCTAAGCTCTCTCAGGGTTTACCTAATGGGTATTACAGCCTTTCACCAACCTGTAGAGGGGTACTCAGTGCTGTCACACCCAACTACAAAAAGTTTCCTCAAGAGTATAGTAAAACTCTTCCCACAACCTCTACATCCTACTCCCATGTTGAATCTTGTACTGAAAAGACTGACTAGACCCCCCCCCCCTTTGAACCCATGGCCACCTGTTCCTAATGTACCTATCCATGAAAATGGCCTTCCTGGTAGCCATTACCTCAGCCAACAGAATAGGAGAGAGTGCAGCTCTGATGGCATGTCTTCCCTATACTATATTTTTCCAGACAAGGTGACACTCGGACCACACCCAAAATTCATCCCTAAGGTAACCTCTCACTTTCACTTGAATCAGTTAATTTGCCTTCCAAGCTTCACCAAGACAACAGGGAGGCTATATTGCATACTCTGGGTGTCAGGAGAGCCCTGGCCGTCTACCTGGACAGGAAAAAGGCCTTCAGGAAGTCCCCTAGGCTTTTCCTCTCTATGGTGGAAAGATCCAAGGGCTCAGCAGTATCAGCCCAAAGACTTTCCAAGTGAATCTCAATTTGTATCAGACATAGTTACCAAGTTTGTAAAGTGGCCACTCCAGATGCCATTTGTACACACTCCACAAGGTCAATCTCCTCATCCGTTGTCTTCCTTAAGGATGTCCCTATCTCAAAGATCCGTAGAGCAGCGATGTGGTTGTCAGCCCACGCTTTCACAGAACACTATGTGATCAGTGGGTAGTCTGCCTCCGATGCCATCTTCAGCTCCAGGGTGCTGTCTTTTGTAACAGACCCACCTCTGAAGTCCTGATGCTTCAGAAGGGGTACTGCTCAGGAGTCACCTGTAGTGGCTACTCAAAGAAGTTGTTACTCACCTGGTTCAGTAATGATGTTTCTTCGAGATGTGTCCCTATGAGTGCTCCACAACCCGCCCTCCTCCCCTCTACTTTGGAGTTCTTGTCAATGACTCTGGTGGAGAAGGAACTGAGGAGAGTTAGCCCATGCACGCTGGCTAGCCTCATGGCACGACATGAGGAGAGATGGCATATGTGCAGGCCTAATGGACACTGCTAGTAAAATTCTCCAATCAGCAGCTCAGGAACCAAGCACACCTACACTGGCATACTCATAAGAGGGCACATCTCAAAGAACCATTGTTACTGCACAAGGTGAGTAATTCCTTACTTTACATAGTTAGGCTGAGATTTGGGAATTGGGCTTCTAGATTCCTTAGGGTCACTTTGAGCACCTCAGCATTAAATTTTATTCCAAACATCCAAGCTGCATAATTACTGTGCAGGCCGTTTTCAAGTTATGCTTTCAGATAGTTTCATGGCTTCGCTCCTTATACATCTAAGCAGTAGCTCTTGATCCGCCTTGAAATGTCTCCTGCTTCCTCAATGTATATAGAACATATGTACTGGATTATTATTGTTAGGAACATTATTGAATGCTGACTTGTGCTCAGTGCCTGCATAGTACATGGAGTAAGACACTCCCTGTAACTAGCTGTGCAGAGAAGAAGGCAGGTTGTGTCTTCACTGGAATCTGGTAAGCATTTGATCCACTCTGTTTCCCAAACTTGCCCCCACTTACTCCTATCTACAACCATGCTCCACTTTGTGATGAATAGCTCCTCAACCCACAATATGTCTTTGTTGTCTCTTTATTTAGGGTTAAACTAGGCCTGGCTCTGAACAGATTTTCTTCTAAGGGGTACAGGAAACAGCAATCTGTCGTCTGCGAAGGGTGTACTACTAGCTAGTACTGCTGGCAGAGTTTCAGTCCCAAGAATGATTAAGTTTGGGCATGGAAAGAGTGTTCCCATGGTCCTTTCACACTCTGTGTGTCTGCTGGTGCCATCGTGGCTGCACAGAGGAGAATGCATGCCAGAGTTCTTTAGTGGCATAGCAGGTGTCATTATTCTTCCAGTTCCTTCTCCCAGTGCCCTTGGATGGATTATACTTCACACAGGCATAGGCCAGGATTTACAAAACAAGGTAACTAAAGTTAGACTCTTAAATAAGTGGCCTGGTTGGTTTAAAAGTGCTGAACCTGCAGAAGCTTCCATTGACTTCAGTGGGCACTTCTGAGGTCTGAGCATTTTTGAAAATCTGCCCACTAACTCAGGTGCTTAAATATGGATTTAGGAGCCTAAGCTGAACATCTTGGCCATAATGTGTCTCTCTACCATTGATGTAGCATGGTACCTCTTACCCCAGCCTCTTTAGGAGTCTTAGTGGAGTTCTTAGATTATAATCTCTTTAGAGGAAAGTCCCTCTTCCTCTCTGCCTTGAGCAGATCTGAGCACATCATCTGTACTCCACAAGTAAAGTAAAATGGTGAAATTGGAGGTGATCTATTTTTTGTCCCTTTAAAATAGGCTTCCTTCATTTGCATCTACATATTGTTTTAACTTCAGTGTAAACTGCTTGTTTACTTTTTAAAGCAAATTTTATTTGCTTTCATTGAAATTTTGCATATTTTCAACAGTGAACTGCAATGTACAATACCTGAAATATCAGTTTCTTAGGGAGGAGGAAGGTTGAAAAAAAATCACTTTTATAATATTTGTAACAGTATTACCTTTGAGGCGTCAGTCAGTTTACAGTGCTATTTAATGTGTAGTGGAAGCTTACAACTACTGTACACTGAAATAAGAAATCCTAGAATTCACTAGCCAAGTATCAAGACTGAAAGTAGGACTCACTGAAGTGACTCACTGAAGTAATACTCAGTTCAATTATCGGAACACAAAACCTGTCCTCTATTTTCTACACTAGATATCTAAATTATTACTCTTGATAGGTCCAAGTTCTTCCATTGACAAGTAATCTGCTTTTAGAATCTGGACTTATAACCTTCTGAGTGACCAATGGTCTAACAGCAACACGTTTTTACCCACTGATCTTTCAGTACAGTCCACTGATGACAAGCTTCCTTGAGTTCAAACATAGATTTGTCTTGAGTTGATAGAATTCTAATTTTATCCAATGACTACTGAAGGAAAATTGAATGTCCTTCAATATTAAGTCTGATTATTTACTACTATGGGGGGATTTGGAGTTGGAGTGTCTCAATATTAGCTTCTATTATGTTTTTTTAATATATATTAATAGGTCAAGTTTGGAAAGGTGAACCAGTCTTGCAGCCCTTTTGTGTCTCTTGGATTTTTACCAAACTATCTCTTTAATTTCTGAATTCTCAAAGATGTAAGGGTGTTTTCTTTAAATAGCTGAAGCAAGCTATTAGTAAAAGAAATCCTAACATATCTAATATTTAAGCAGATACTATGTGTTTCTCAACCACCCGCCCACTAACGAGTCTATCTTTGTAGGTTTCAGAGTAGCAGCAGTGTTGTTAGTCTGTATTCACAAAAAGAAAAGGAGTACTTGTGGCAGCTTAGAGACTAACAAATTTATTTGAGTGTAAGCTTTCGTGAGCTACAGCTCACTGTTCACTGAACAAAATATTTAAAACCTAGCATGTTCTGGAAAGTTTTCTGTAGTGTATTTCTATCTCCAGGAATTGTGTTTAAAATGATTGTTTAATTAAAATGGGCACCTTTATGTGGAAAAGTGAGATAAATGATATTTTCAGTAGTCAAGTAGGGGTCTGACTGGGTCAGTTCCTTGTACTTTTTTTGTACTCCCTGTTGATTCATGGAAAGCAAGAAAATAAAATTAACAATACCTCCAAAGCTCTGTCATTACTTCGCTGAAGAAATCATGTTATTTTTATTGTGCTGTGGAGGGAGTGGTGCAGCAGAGTATTCTGTGGAAAAGTGGCAAGAGCACACATGGAAGGAAATAACAAAAGACTAAAAGCGGGCATATGGAGTGGAGGGAAAAATAAGGCAGCCACTACGGAACAATAGTGGAGG
Organism: Lepidochelys kempii; assembly: GCF_965140285.1. NCBI lineage: Eukaryota > Metazoa > Chordata > Testudines > Cheloniidae > Lepidochelys > Lepidochelys kempii. Next base: position 101,205,271 of record NC_136380.1, read on the forward strand.
AGGAAATGAAACAAGAAGAGACAAACAGAGGAGACAGGATAGAGAGTGTTAAGATAAAAAGGCCGAGAGGAGTGACATTTCAAAAGAAAAATGGTTACAAAAAGACTGAACTAGGAGATGCTTATGATGAATGTGTGAGAGGAGAAGGAAGTGTACTGCATATATGCTACTGTATGTAAGAGGAGGACTCTTCGGGTATATATACTACTTCTGGGGGAATTCTGCGCCACTGCAGAAGGCAGAATTTTGCAGAATTCCCTGTTTGCCCCACAGAATTTCTGGCCCCCACTAAGGGCCACTGGACTCTGCAGAGCCCAGCTCGCAGTGAGCGGAGTGTCCAGCCTGGCTGGGCTGGAGGCTGCACGCTCTTTGATCCTCATTCAAAGAGCGTGCAGGGGATGGGGTGGGAGGGGGCCTGAGAGACCCAGCCAGCTCTGGCAAAGGATGGGGAAGGGCAGGGCTGCACCACACCATGTCCCCCGGCAGAGCAGTGAAGAGAGCAGTGGCTGGGATTATTTAACTGGGAATTGGTCCTGCTTTGAGCAGGGGGTTGGACTAGATGACCTTCTGGGGTCCCTTCCAACCCTGATATTCTATGATTCTATGATAAGGAATACTTCACACAACTCACATTCCGCCTGTGTAACTCATTGCCAAGGCAAAAAAGTATAACTGTATTCAAAAAAGGATTAGATAAATTCATGGAGGATAGGTACATCAATGGCAGTTAACCAAAATGGTCAGAGATGCAGCCCCGTGCTCTGGGTGTCTCCAGAAAACTCCAACTGCCAGAAGCTTGGACTGGACGTATCTGGCACTGGCCACTGTCAGAAGACAGGATAGTGGGCTAGGTAGACCATTGGTCTGACCCAGTATCACCATTCTTACGTTCTTATTATTTAATGTTACCCTGTATGGGTTCCAGTGTGGGGTGGTAGGTGACAACTGGGGGTGTGCAGTTGGAGGTTTTTTCTCTGTATTGAAGCAGAATGAATTCGGAGAATAACGAATGAACACTCTTCACAAAGCAGTCCCTCCACATCTGATCTTAGTTTTCATGCTCAAAGGAAACTTATAGAACACCTTCAAAAGACAAGCCTGGGAACTTAAATCCATAACTTTGCTGGACGCTGAAAATCATGGTTTTAATAAAGACACTGGATTAATGGTTTATTACAACAACCTGTAACTCACTAACCCCCTTTTTTTTTTGTCCTGTGACTGCAGAGATGTGAATGGGCCACTTCACCTTGAATGGTCTCATAGAATGTGTGTTAACTACTTACGATAAATAATTTGTTTTACCTGGTATTTAGCTGTGACGCTCTGAGGGCTTGTCTGCACTGCTGTAGCGCTTCAGTGAAGACACTATCTGTACCAATGGGAGAGGTCCTCCCATCAGCATAGGAAATCCACCTTCCTGAGAGATGGTGGCTAGGTCGATGGTAGAATTTTGGCGATTAGGTCAGTTTAACTGCATTGCTCAAGGATGGGGATTTTTCACACTCCTGAGCAACATAGTTATACCAACCCAATTTCCTAGTGTACACCAGGCTTGAGTACCTTTTCCAGAACCGAAGAAGAGATCTGTGTAGCTTGAAAGCTTTTTTTCACCAATAATAGTCTAATAAAAGATATTACCTCATCCACCTTGTCTCTCTAATATCCTGGGATCAATACTGCTACAACAACACCACAAACAACAATGGACGATACAGAATTTTGCTGTCTGAAATGGAAACTGCACAACATGAAGAAAAAGGAAGTAAAACTAAACAGCGACATCTACTTTGTTAGAAAATGCAAGAAAGAAAACATCATCCTAGAGGACTCACCATCTGTAACCCTCTGACTACTACATACAATTCCAAGTATGCTGAACAGCTCTGCAGAAGGACTTCAGAAAAATTGAGTAACCATCTACTGCACCTCATATACTGCAGAAGGGACCACCTCAAACAAGAAATCATCACATAATTCTACTCCGGGATAAACCATTGCATCCGGACCCACCATATGGACACTACACAACAACCCAACCTCGTCTATTTATCAAGATGACCCCTAACTGGAGCAGAATTATCTGTTCTCTTCAAGAGACTGAACTTCTGCCCCATGAGAGAACCTGATTCCATACTAACTTGTGGAGAACTGGAAGAATTCTTTCACCGACTCCGCCTCAAAGAATTCTTTCACAATGATGATACCAGCCACACTACCACCTCCCCACCAACTTTTTTTTCATAAGAAAAAAGAATCATATGACTGGACAGCTAGTGGATGACACCACACACTTGATCATTACTTTGAGTGCTTCAGGAAAAAAAAAAATTGCGAAATCTTTAACAAACATCACATCCACCACAATCTCTCTGCGGCTGAGACAACAGCTATATAGTCCCTGAAATCTAACTACCAGATAGTGATCAAACCAGAAGACAAAAGGGATGCCATCATAGTTCTCAACAGTGATGACTACACGTCAAGCCAACTGCCAACTCTTCGACACCACCCACCAGAAAGAACTCAAAGAAAACCCACACCACAGTTCACCCTGGAATTTAAGGATATCATCAAATCCTTCCCCAAGCAACTCCAAGAGAAACTCTACAACATCATCCCCCCCTCCGCCCCCAAAACCTTCTGCAGGCTTCCCAAGATACACAAACAAGGGAAACCAGGCAGATCCAGGATATCTGACTATGGCACTCTTACTGAAGGACTAGCAGAACTCACAGAAACCATCATCAAGCCACTCACCACACTAGAGGGTCAGCTTCCCCCAGGACACAGCAGTCTTTCTCCACAAACTCTGCAACCTTAACAGTCTCCCTCAGAACACATCATGGCAACCATGGATTTCGCCTCCTTATACACAAATATCCCTCACAATGACGGCATTACAGCCATATCTACAAGTGAATGGACAACATTCAGATATCCACCTCAAACACATTGCCAAACTTATACATTCCATCTCCACCCATAACCGTTTTTATGTTCAACAACACACTTTGTCCAAACCATGAGAACAGCTAGGAGTACTAGGAATCCTCCCCAGTATGCCAACCTCTTCATGGCCATCTTGACGGAGAATTTCTGGACAAATACACCACGAAACCAAAGATATATCTGAGATACATTGATATTTTCAACCTCTTGACAATGTCCTAAACTGTGTCATAGACTTCTACATCTTGAACAGCTACCACCCATCCATTAAACTCTCTCTAGAACACTGCCATACCAGCATCAACTCCCTGGACACCACAGTCAGAACCCTACAGACAACAGTGTTCAGGAAACCCATAGATAATCACATTTTCCTTCAAAGATCCAGTAATCACCCAGACACACCAAGGAATCTGTTATCTACAGCCAAGTCCTCAGATATCACAGAATATACTGTAAGGACGACACATCTTAACAGATTTAAAACTGCCTTCACCAGACAAGGACATTCCACCAGAGAATCGCATCATGCAACGGGCCACCTAAATACCCTGTGAGAACCTATTTCAAAAAAGAAACTAATCTACTTTGCATCGCACACCCCTAGTTGTCACCTACCACCCCACACTGGAATCCATATGGGGGGTCATTAAACAATTACAACCCATATGTGATGGGGTCAACATCTGGAAAGATTTCTTTCCAAACACACTCGTTTGGCCTTCAGACAGCCCCGCCGCAACCACTCCAAGTGTGTCATCAGAAGGACATTCCTCATAGACCAGGACCACCAACCCAAAGCAGCACCAGGCCCTGCTCTGACAACAGATGTGAAACCTGCAGACATCTCGACTGCTCCAATGATCATTGTCTGAAATTTTAACTCAATGTAGTACTTGAATTTAGTTACTTAGTTTTTGAAGTCCTAATGAAATGAAATGAAATGGAATACCTACTGAAGGTAGGTCAAGGTAATGACTTGTAAAGTACAGGTGAAGGTAATGACTTGTAAAGTACAGTACTGGAGTATTTTTTTCAGACTAGCATTGCTAAATTATCAGTCAATTCAAATCCTGCATAAAATGAATGTTTGTTTTAGCAATCAATAAGTATGCAAATAAAGTTCTTTCCGTTCCACTTAACCCAATTAAAATTCTCAGCAAGTTAAATATATTGGGATTGTTTATCTGCGGAGAGGCATGTAGGGCTCCAATTAAGTTTACGTGGATAAATGCAGATTTGTGTTTGTGAATGTCCAGCTGACAGAAGCTTAATACTGTAAAAGGGCTAATCAACACTGAATATGTTTAGTGTCAGTAAATATTTATTGTGCAAATGTTGCTCATGGAATGCTAAGGCACAAAAACCAAGTTTATTTTGCTTTTTAGTGACTAAATACTGTAATTTGTATATCATCCCATCCACATCCCTTCTGTATAATTTTGCTTTGTACAAAATTATTTTTATCACTTCGTCACTTTGGTGATGGTATTGGAGAAGGACGACACATGAGCTTGGCTGTAGTTTTGGGGTTTTTTTTTAAACTTAATTAAAAAATGGGTGAATTTACTGGTATTTTTGGTTTTGTTCCACGAGCATATTCCAGATAGCATGGAGTTGGACCAGGTACAGTGCAGATAGGCAGGCAGTAGGCATCTTCATATAACTCTGACAGTGGATTTTGGGCCTTCTGTTCCTAAACCAGGATACCAAGATTACTAATCAAACTGTGCCAGATTGTTTTGGTTTGTAATTTGCACAGGTGCTCACTAGGAAGTTGGTTCAGATCACAAAATTAATTGGACCCAAGAGATGTTATATATAGTGTTAGGTCTCCTTAAATTAAAAGCTATGGCATTGACCCAAAGAATCCTCATGCTTTTATGAGGCTGCTGTTGAGGAATATTGTCTCAAAATTAATAGATAGATAATAGATAAAGAATTAAAAGTACATCTTAAGCAGATCTTTTGTTTCATTAATACTTTACAGTGGACAATATGATAGAAAGAAGGAAAAAGAAATAAGAAAAATCTTCCTGTTGGCAACTGCTACTAAACTCTACTGTGTTTTGCCTCACAGTGCATGTCTACACTTCACTAAAATACCCACAGTTGGCCCAGGTCAGCTGACTTGGGCTCATGGGACTCAGGTTGCAGAGCTATAAAATTGCAGTGTAGTTGCTAGGGCTGGAACCTGGGCTCTAAGACCCCACAAGGGGGAGTGTCCCAGAGCCTCAGCTCCAGTCTGAACCCAAATGTCTACACTGCAGTTTTATAGCCCTGCAGCCCATGCCTTGCAAGACTGAGTCAGCTGACATGACCCAGCCATGGGTGTTTTATTGCAGTGTAGACAAGAGGTCAGGGAGGGAAACAACAAAGCTGTGATTATGATCCTTATTTATACTGGCAACCCTCTTAACAATATGAATGAGAGGTAGAGAAATAAAAGCTTGTTTTATGAAGGAAACAAAATGAAACTGAATTTTAGTGATTTTTATCTCATGGTTTTCTGGATTACAAAATGTGATTTATTTTATTTTATTTTTAAGTCCGAGGCTGATGGCAGGATTAGTCAATTGCAGAATGGCTATAATATAGTTCAGTTTAGTTTCTAACTTTGCATGAAATAAGCTGTGCCTGTTGGCCTCTGTTTGATCCTGTGAGAGTGGGGGCTAATGTCTGGCCAGTGTTTGGGAAGCAGCAGGTAGTCAGGAGCAAGCTGTTCTAGGAGTCCACGTTTCTGTAGCATGGCAGTTATTCACACACAGATGGAGACCTTATGAACTTTGACAGAGGTCATGCTAAATTGCAAATCTAAAACTTCTAGACTTCTGAAGACTTAGGGTGGCACATTATTATTTTTTCAGTCTGTGATCAGGAACATCATTGAAGCTGTAAACTCACTTTTAAGGAGTAGATCAACCATCCATCCATTGTTTAAACAAGTGATCTTGGGAACAGATACAGTCTTTCATGGTACTTTGAAAGGAAATTATTGCATATTAAAATGCTAATTTCCATATGTAGAACACACTTCTTATATTGCTTCTGAAACACCTAGGCTTGCCGGCTTTTATTGAACTTGTAGAAGGACTTTTAGAGCTGAAAGCACTGCAGAAGCCTCTGATTTTTTTTTCCTGTTACACATGGTTTGGAATGAATTAAGATACTCATGGTGGTTTTTGATTTCAGGTCTTTTGGGGCAATCAATTGAGACACCAAGATCTCTGTCATCTGTCATCAGCCATCATCTCAACAGGGATCTTATAGCGGTTTAGGAAAGAAAAACATGAGATGATATGGTTTCACATTGTAACATATTACCTTTTGCATTCAATCAAAGTCAGAGAACACTGAAGGGCTACTCTGTTGTGTTTTAAATTACAATTCTAAAGCTGCTCTTGAAAATGTCATATTTTAATTTACCACAGTTTCTAGTCAAGTGGGAAAATTAGGGGAAAAGTCAATAGTTAGTCTTATGCTTGGATAGCTCTGCTCTGTAGTATCCAAAATATAGATTATATTTGTATTCCAAGTTACATTCATTTATCTTCTGCCACAGTTCTATGTTTTTACTAAATTGTTTGTTGGAGGTATAAAGAATGGAATGTTATATGTATGTAAACATCCAAGGAGCTTGGATGACCTAATCACCCAGGTGGCTTAGAAACTCATCTTCTTTTAATCACATGGTCAAATTCTCAGAATTGAACTAGATGTATGGTGCTGGTTAATGGCTCATGAACTAGTCTTTAGAGCTACAACATTGTTTCATAAGGCTGAAGTCAGATTCCATGTGTTGAAAGTGTTTTCAGTATCGGCCACACAGAGAGCTAGAAAATTCATACCGGCAGAAGACTGTAGGGGGAAAATGTTTTTTAAAAGTGTGCGAACTGGGTTATGCATAAGATAACAAGAATGTTATTCATGTTTCTAAAGCTGGAGAAGGCAAAAAGGAGGGGGGGAGTGCATTTTAAAAAAACATTCACTGTATTGCTGAGGTGGTATCTCCATTTCAGAAAAAAGAGAATGTAAATAATTCATTAGATCTGCAGTTGTGAAGTTTGACTATATTTACCTATTCTGGTGCAAATAGTACAGCAATTTCATATTTTATTTTTAATTATGGTTATCAGAAAGACCAGTTAAGCAGTCTTCAGGGTTGATGTGCAGTTTCTACTGATCCCTGAAAATGTACCTGTGAAGTGACAATCTCTAAAATACAAAGCTAGGAAGCTTTCCTCTGAATGTTAGAACTCTTAATGAAAGTGCTCACCCCAGTTAATATTATATGGGTTATGCTCTTCATATAATTGCATAACTCTAATAACGGTATTAACTTCCAAGAAATGCCGTTGTTTTCTGTGGGACACTGTTCTCTAGCCAGGTCTTTGTTATGCTCATGATGGCTCTTGGAAACCTTTTGTTAAAAATCCTTCCCTAAATTTAAATAAAGAGTAAGGATAGTGATCTTTGATGGAGATTACTTATTCTCTGGATACACCTAAATTATCCTTTCCAGAGATGGCTCTCAGAAGAGAAAACTTTTTAACTTTAGAAATGGCTGAATTGCATCAATAGCAGATATAAGCAGTTTCACCAGAAAGGATGCTTTATTCTTGCTACCTCCATCCCCTCCATTCACCACTACAAAGTCGTCACCTTCCACAAACATTTCAATGAAATTACATAGACTTAACGGTGTGTTGTGCTATTTATATAGTCAATATAGTTTCGTGAAAGAAATTTTAAATATTTCTAGCAAAGTGGAGTTGAATGTAAGTTTGTTTTCCTAGAGGTTGTGGATATGAGAGATTTTTGCTTAAATGAGAAGATAAATGATTAGTTTACTCCGACTTTCACTCTCTCTCTGTGGTAGATACTCCTCCAGTACATGGAGTTTATTGCAGAATGTTTTTGAGGGAGCACTGTATTAAAATACAACTTGCATGTTTTTGAGCTATACTGTTGTGGGAGACTGTCAGAAGCAACAGAGAGCATGGTTGTTTGGAGGATTTTTAGTGGGGAATGTAGGAGTTCAATTCACCCACGGATCTTGGCCTTCTCTGTCTCCTAGCAGTCAAAAGCTCCACTTCTTTGCTGGCACAATGTCCTCCAAAAGCAGTAAAGTGGAGAAAAAAGACAAAATAAAAGAAAAGGTGGGAGAAGAAAGAGACAGAAAAGGATAAGCAGAAGGGAAAATGCAAAAACCAAGAACCAATATTTTACCTTTTGTGGCCATTATTGACATGTAATGCAGATGGGGAGAGGCACAGGGGAGTGGAAAATCTTGATTAGAGATTTGGCTGGGCAAGGTTGAGTAAGAGGATATGAAGATTGTATTCTAGAGAGGATGGTGTGCAAGCATGAAGAAAGCACCGATAACTCTCAATTTTTTGTAAGATCTATCGATAACCTTCATGAATTATAAATGACAGAATGTTATAAAATCTTATATAAATGCTTCAAACTCGATTGAGAGACAAGCTAGGTGAGGTAAAATCTTTTAATGAACCGGTGTTTTCATTGCTATGTACATAACTTTCCCAACAGGATGTCTCTAAAAGAATGTCAAGGTGGGTGTGGTTAATGGGAAATGCTGAGTTTGTGGGTATGGCCCTGATACTCTGATGGGACTTCACTGAGCTCTCTTTAGGTCCTGTCTATATCTGCTTGGACTAAAGCAAAAACCTTATGGTCACTTTTTGCCCTTATTGACTTCATTAGGTTTTGGATCAGAGTCTGTCAGGAGAGGTGAGAATTGCAAAGATTTATGTCTTAATTAAACTGAATCGTCCAGAAATAGCCAGTGTCTGAGTGCTAGGTGGACCACCCTCCCCCCAAAAAGATTCTGTCAGTGCCATGGTTGCCAAATTAGTTGACTGGAATTCAGTCTAAGAGGAAAAAGCAGCCCCCTGAATCTGTTTTGTTTTCTTTGTTTCTCGGTATTGCTTGTGATTAACACATTCATCTGATTTGACTCAATGTTTTATTTATAGGTGTGACTCACAATATAGCTTTACTGCGAGAAGTGATAATCCATCCACGCTTTGTTCAGGGAGATGTCAGCACTAAATTTCTTCCTGATGTGTATCCTGATGGCTTTAAAGGTTTGTTCTCCCTTAAAATATTTTTGTGTGTGAAAGAGTATCTTCATTACTACAATTTCTGTTTACTTCTAGAGTGGATTGTTCTCTAATCAGGTTTTCAATTTTTAAATGAAATCATTATCTACAAAATGTTTTGGAATTTTTAATAGGTTGCAAAATTGGAATTATTTTTCTTGAACTTCAGAAAGACATCTTTGGCTACAAATTGAAAATAAAAAAAAGTCAAATAATGGGCAGGAAATACATATATTTCACATAATCTGATACAGAAAATGCAACAATAAACATCCTGCTGAATATGGGCATAATCACAGGAGGTGCTTAGTACTCATAACTCCTATTGACATATGGGTGGTCAGTGGGAGTCTGAGGGCTCTAAGGCCTTGCAACAGACACCATATCAGATTGGGCCCTGTGGTACCATGGAAAATACACACTTATTTATCATTGTTAATATTAAATTCATAAGTAATACACATAAGGGGAAATATTTTCTTTGTATTTATATAATCTGTTGCAAATGTAGTTGTTTTATTGAGAAATTAAACCTGTCAGGCACTTTGTTGTGTTTTTTGCCACGAGTTCTTATTTCTGGGACCCTTTGTCCTAGCTGTCTAATTTAGTGATTATGCACATATACGTTCCATAGCAGATGGATCTAGACTCCCTCAGAACAGACCAAGGCCAATAAGGCCTGTAACAAAGAGGAAGCAATTTAGATTTCACCTGTACTATAGATCCTCTTTCCAGTAGTGATCACAAGGCTTTACCAAAAGAACGTCTAGACCTCCCTGAAGTGGCCAGTTGGCTTTGTCCACAGGCCCTTCTCACAAACAAGTTCAACCTCCAAGCAGTCATGTTGAGTGATAGAGGACAGCACACCTATTTCTATCCATTGGAAGATGCCTGTCTCTTTTTCTCTGTGTTTGGAAAGAGATCAAGTCAAACAAGTAAGTGCTCTGCACAGTGAAGGAGGGATATGTTATCCAGTTCATCTCTCTCTTCTGAGTCTTCTTCCCCCCCCCCTCCCCCACACCTTTCACACACACACACCCCAGTCCCTTTTCAGGGACCCTTCTCATGAGACCATTTTGTTTCAAGAAATAGTCTCTTCTGGAATTGGAAGCGACAGAGGGAGATCCCTTACCAACACAGAGGGAAAGTTATCTGTTCGTGGTATTTCCTGGTCTCAAAGTTTTCTGATGTCCTTCATCCCATTCTATATCTAAGAAAGCTGAACTGCATCATCAAGAAAGCAAAGTTCAGGATGGTCCCCCTCGCTTCTTCCTTGGGGATTAGAGATTGGCATGGTGCCTTAGATTTACAGGATGCTTACATGTGGCAAAACCTCTCGGCTACAAGAAATTATTTTGATTCATAGCAAGCAACAGCCATTATTGGCATATGGTGCTCCCTTTTGGGCTTTCGTCAGCTCCGAGGGTGTTCACCAAGTGCATCTCAATGGTGGCAGCCCACATATAATATTTAGGCATTCAGATATTTCCTTATCTGAATGATTGGCTAGTTTACAGTACATCAGGTAACCTCCAAATCCAAAACAGCATGAGTGTCATCAGGCAGCTGTTCTCTCATCTGACCCTGCAACTAAAGTTGGACAGATCAAAGTTATAACCAACACTACACAAAACCTTTATCAATGCAGACGTCAATGCCATGACTGCCATGGCTTACCTTCCGATGGAAAGATTTTATCCTGTAGCCTTTCTGTCCAAAAGTCTCAAGTGCAACTCAGTGAGAACAGTACATGCCTGTCTACATCTCCTGGGCCATGTGGCCTTTTGCATGTACGTAACTTTTCTTCATGACAGACTTCACAATCACTGTCTGCCGGCCTGGCTCCATTCAATATATTGTGTTACTATGCCTCCTCTGGACATGCAGACTCCATGATTGCTCCAGTCTCTGGACTGGTGGTTGGATCTGTGCAATGTGTGCAGAGGGGTTCCCTTTCTGTCCCCAGTTTTGAATATGACCCTGGTAACAGATGTCTACCAAGGATTGGGGACCCAACTCAGTCAACTTCAGGCACAAGGTCTTTGGTCACCCCAGGAGTTCTCTCCACATAAATTTCTGGAGTGCAGAGCTATTTGTTGGGCTTGCAAGATGTTTGTCTGCTATCAAGAACCATGTGATACAAGTTCTTACAGAGACCACCAGTGCCATGTTTTATCTGAACAGGCAGAGAGGTGCAAGATCATCTCAGCTATGCAAGGAAGTCATCCGCTTGTGGAAGTATGTATAAGAAACAATGTCTTCCTCAAGGAATTCCACATTCCAGGAGTGAGGAACACAATTGCAGACACCCTCAGCTGGGATTTCATAGACCAACACAAGTGGTCAATCAGAACCAACATCCTCCAAATCTTTCATCAGTGTGGGGGTACCCACTGATAGACTAGTTTGCTATCAACCTGAACTACTAGTGCAAGAGATTTTGCTCCATGGTTGGGGGCAGCTGGGGTTCCATTGCAGATGCCTTTCTTCTCCCCTGGTTCAGTCATCTCCTATATGCATTCCCTCCAGTTCCTCCAATTCTAAGGAAACTGAAAAGAAACAAAGCAACTTGAATCCTAGTGGCACTAGCCTGGCCAAAGCTCTACTGGTTCATGGATCTACGTTGGTTTTCCATCACATCTCCAGTGATGCCCTAGTCCACTCATGCCTCAACTTGGCCCTCGTCAGGGATCATCTATCTCCAAACCAGGGCAGGTCCCTGCATTCCAGTCTCCAATCTTTCCACCTCATGGCATGGATGATCTCTGGTTGAATATCCATGAGAGATGTTCAAGCCATTTTGGTGAACAGCGGGCACTACGTGCACTAGTTACATATATGCGCTAGAGCTACAGATGCTGCAAACTGGAAAAGATTTTCAATTTGGGCAGTCTCAACACAGAGGTCAAAAATGTACTTGACTGTTTTGTTACACCTGAAATCATCTGGCCTTTCAGTTAGTTGCGTGAGAGTTTACCTGGCTTCCATATCAGCTCTGCATCCTCCAGGGGATGGATTTTCCATCTTCTCTTACCCTCTGGTTTCCAGATTTCTGAAGGGTTTTGTCAGCATCTACCCACCTGTGTCTGACCCAATACCTTTATGGATCCTTAACGTAGTCTACTCTAGACTAATAGGTTCTCCCTATGGCAACAACATTGTTATCTTTGTTGTTCAGGAAGACAGCGTTTCTGGTGGCAGTCACTTCTGCAAGGAGGGTTCAAGCTCTTTTAGCTAGTCCTTCTTTCACAGTCTTTCAAAAGTTTGTATTAGGCCACACCCTAAGATTATGCCGAAGATAGTATCAGCTTTCCACCTGAATCAAACTATTAATCTTCCGTGTGTGTTTCCTGAAACCTCACTCGTCCAAAGCTGAAAGGAAACTCCACATTTTAGACTTTTGTAGGGCATTGACATGCTCTGTGGATCGTACTAAATCCTTTAGACCCTCTCCCAGGGTTTTTATTGCCTATGCTGAGAGTTAGAGGTCAACCAGTAACAGCTCAGTCCATTTCTCGTTGGATTTCTGATTGCATTAAAGTGGTTCTATGACCTTGATAAAGTCTCCCTCCATCAAGCCCAGTCTACCAGAGCACTGTCCAGTCCACGTCATCAGCTATTCTGAGCGACATCCCTATAGTGATCACCACTCCACTTACCACACAGTGCTTAATTGTAGCTGTAGTGAAAACAAGAATAAGTTTATCAAAGAACAGAGACTCAATTGATAGAAGTAAACAATATTGGAAACAAATGGTTGCATACAAAACAAACCTTAGCACAGTTGTGTTCAGCCCCATTCACAAAAGTGAGAATCTGTGTGTATGCTCCCTTGTAGGATTGGGACATACAAAATTCAGATTACACAATTAAAATGTATTATCATATTTTTTCTATTTAATTTTATTGTAAAATGAGTGTCTTTTCACTGACCTCATTGGGTCAGGTCCTGAGTGTTTTTTCCTCCAAAAACTAATTTCTGTAAAATGTGTAAGAATCTAAATAAAATAATTAAGTAAATAAAAACTGATTTCAGTCTCAGGTTTCCATAGGTTTATTATAAACTAAAGTTAACATCTTTTTAAATTGAGATATATCTTGACAACTTTTCTATTAACCTACATTGCCCACTTTAAATTAAATCTTTGCTTTGACTGGCATAAACAATAGTTTTTATAGTTATTTTTAAACATGTCTCTTCACCCTGTCTAAATTAATTTTCACCAATACAAAAATGCTTGCTTAGTTTGTTTTAGGCATTTTCTTAAAAAAGTTACTTCGCTAATTTAAGCTCTGTCAGGCATTCTCCGACTGGGAATACTACTACTTTGCTGCTCCTCACACTGTTTAGTCTAGATAGAACATCAGGGTTTAGCAATGGCATGGCACTAGATTGTCTCCATCACCACGGTGACTGAGCACCTCCCAGTCTTTAATGCATTGTGGCACCCCATGAGGAAGGGGGAGTCACATTATACAGATGAGGAACTGAGGTACAGAGATACTAAAGTCACTCAAGGTCCCAGAAGAGAATTAAACCATGGTCTCCTGAATTTCACTATAACATCCTGTCCAGTGGACCATCCTCCCTCTTTTCAACGCCCTCTCATAGCTGACCCAAAAGTGTGGCTTTGTCCCTAACCCTCAATATTGTGTTTATCTAATGTTGGGGGAATTTTCTTTAAGTTCCACACTTCCACCAGTAGAGTCTCTCTTACTTTACTGATAATGTAGAAGAGGGCTCCTATGAAGACAGGAAGTGGGGCATATGTGCGGGTGTTGCAGAAGCCATGCTAAAACGCATGAGACAGTGGGTAGGGGATCTTTCATTTTTCCCACCCCAGTAGTACCTAGTTTTGGGTTTTGGACTCCATATTGGATAGCATGGTGGTTTTAAGGGTATTCCTAACACAGTTCCCTCTCTCTTCCTCTCTGTAATTTCTGTAACGAATGTGATGAAAGAGGGTTGCATGTTGCTCACATTGAGTGTCTGAGGGAAAGACTCATAGATGTATTGCATTTGGGATGCTACAGGAAAGGGCTAAGGGGCTCTTTAGAAGTGTGTGTGAAAGTCTTGAATGATTTTTTGCGATTGCTTTTATTAAACAAAGAAGAGGAACCATCTGACCACTTTTTATGATGGAGGAGGGAGGACAGTTGCTATTACCTATGCCCAAAACTCTGCTCACCTTCCCGCCCATTAGCACTGATTCTTCCTGTCCATTTTAGGAAATAGCCAAACCCTACAGACTTCCTTTACACTCCTAAGGTATTCCAGGTGGCCTTCTTTCCTCCTTGGGATCTAGCTTAGAACTTTATGGCCTTTCAGGAGACCCCCTTGCTCTTCAGAATGGCTGAGGAGTCTTCTTTTTGAACATCAGAAAGGGACCTGTCCAGCCCCAAAAGGTCATAGAATCATAGAATATCAGGGTTGGAAGGGACCTCAGGAGGTCATCTAGTCCAACCCCCGCTCAAAGCAGGACCAATCCCCAATTAAATCATCCCAGCCAGGGCTTTGTCAAGCCTGACCTTAAAAACTTCTAAGGAAGGAGATTCCACCACCTCCCTAGGTAACGCATTCCAGTGCTTCACCACCCTCCTAGTGAAAAAGTTTTTCCTAATATCCAACCTAAACCTCACCACTGCAACTTGAGACCATTACTCCTTGTTCTGTCATCAGCTACCACTGAGAACAGTCTAGATCCATCCTCTTTGGAACCCCCTTTCAGGTAGTTGAAAGCAGCTATCAAATCCCCCCTCATTGTTCTCTTCTGTAGACTAAAGATCGCCAGTTCCCTCAGCCTCTCCTCATAAGTCATGTGTTCCAGTCCCCTAATCATTTTTGTTGCCCTCCGCTGGACTCTCTCCAATTTTTCCACATCCTTCTTGTAGTGTGGGGCCCAAAACTGGACACAGTGCTCCAGATGAGGCCTCACCAATGTCGAATAGAGGGGAATGATCACGTCCCTCGATCTGCTGGCAATTCCCCTACTTATACATCCCAAAATGCCATTGGCCTTCTTGGCAACAAGGGCACACTGTTGACTCATATCCAGCTTCTTGTCCACTGTAACCCCTAGGTCCTTTTCTGCAGAACTGCTGCCTAGCCATTCGGTCCCTAGTCTGTAGCGGTGCGTTGGATTCTTCTGTCCTAAGTGCAGGATTCTGCACTTGTCCTTGTTGAACCTCATCAGATTTCTTTTGGCCCAATCCTCCAATTTGTCTAGGTCCCTCTGTATCCTATCCCTACCCTCCAGCATATCTACCTCTCCTCCCAGTTTAGTGTCATCTGCAAACTTGCTGAGGGTGCAATCCACACCATCCTCCAGATCATTTATGAAGATATTGAACAAAACCGGCCCCAGGACCGGCTCTTGGGGCACTCCACTTGATACCGGGTGCCAACTAGACATGGAGCCATTGATCACTACCCGTTGAGCCCGACAATCTAGCCAGCTTTCTATCTACCTTATAGTGTATTCATCCAGCCCATACTTCTTTAACTTGCTAGCAAGAATACTGGGAAGCAAGGAAGAAACGAAAGCAGCAGAATACGGACCCTGGACTTCAGAAAAGCAGACTTTGACTCCCTCAGGGAACTGATGGGCAAGATCCCCTGGGAGAAAAGATACTGCTCTCTTCCTTTCTCCATATGCATTCTGAATAACTCAGAATCACACCTGCAGGCACCAGTACTGGTCTACAACTCACCATGATCACAGGGGAGAAGTAGAGCCCACACACTTCAATGACAAATTTGAGTCTTTCAGGAATTAGTGTCCTCAATAATGTCAAACTTCCTGGCTCAGATGAGTTGGTGTTTGACATTTATGCCAGCCAACCCTCAATTAATTTTTTTTATAAAACAAACATGAAGTTAGCATCCATTTATATTAATCTAAATTTAAATTGTGCATTATACTTTCCATCTCATTAATTTTGTATTTAATTTTTGTTCACCCTGAACAGAAAATCACTATGCTAATATTAAATAATGAGAGTGGGCACAAAACCGGTTCGGTGTGTGGTGTGGTGTTTTTTGTTATTAGTAGGAAATTTTTTAATGACAAAATGCAAATGAGATTGTTATGGAAAGAATGACCTTTTATGTAATTTAATCTGAAGCTGGTTATGTAAAGTAATTGTAAGAACTTTTTTTGACTGAGCTTGGGGGATACTGGGCTAATATTGATTTAAACAATCATAACATCAGAGAAATTAGAGGAAAAATACCTCTTCTCCCATTTTAATCCTGAAACAGGATTCTGCTATTTACTTGTAATAGTTGAGTGCAGGCTAGTTTTAAATAACTCAAGCAGCAGAGCTTTCACCACTTTTGCTATGGCTTTTATTTTTATTTTAAAAATTAAAACATAAAAGACTATCTTGTATGTCCTCCTTCTATGGTTTGTGGGCCAACAGCCTTAACAATCGGTGCTATGGCTTCACATAGGAGGAAAATCTGTCAAGGGCCCAGAGAATGTGCTGTGCCAAGAGAGCAAGGCAGAGCTATGTATGTTGTGCCTAAGCTGCTTCTGCCCCTGGAGAAATCATTTGGGCAGTTGTGGCCCCTCTACGCCATGGCAATGGCATAAAGAAACTGTAGTGAGAGCTGGAATCTAGTGCAGGTTGTACACTGGCATGGGACCTGAAGAACAGCAGATGCCATGGGGGAGGACCATACCTAACCTGGAGTCGGAGTTTTAAGAAGGTGCAGAACTGAAAAGTTTACTGTGTACCATTTTTCATGAGATTTGCCTTATGACAGCCAGTTCATTGTGAGCAGCTGCACTGCCTTTATTTCATTAACTTTACATGGTGCACCAAAGTGGTGGTCTCAGAATTGTTGTACTTTTGGTTGGCAGAGGAAAATGAATCTCTTTTCTTATAGAGCTAGTTTATGTATTTTCTAAAGGGTATGGGAAATCTGGCCAACCTGAGTGCTGCTAAATGCTCTCTTCCTTCAACAGTTAACCCTTCTTAACATATCAACTACTTATTTTCACAGCAGTTAATGAAATTTTGTAGTGCGCATTGTATAACACAACTTATTAATGATTCTGGGGATGCAGAAACATTCAGTGGGTTGAATAAAGATAAACTAGGAGCTGACTGCCTTTTTATGGTAGGTGTCAAACATGTATGTAGTCCAGGCATCTACAATGTGCTGCAGCCAGGGTATTTTAGGGAGGTTGTAGCTTCTCTTTGAAATTCAGGAGCCACTGCTTCTCAAGTGGCTACTTTTCAAAGAGAAACTGTTTTTCTTCCTGTCCAGGCACTCCCATGAAAAGTGCTTCAGAGATGACTGCTGCTTTTCAGATCTCACTGTTGCATGACTAATGCTAAGGGCTGGATTGTGATACTGTTACTCACGTTGAATATTATTTTACAATTAAATCAATGAGGGGTATATGTGGGGTAAAGTAGTATTCAGCTTAAATAAGGGTCTCGCTACATGGTCCCAGTTTAGCATCCTAAGTGGAAGTTAAACTTTAAAAAGCAGCTTACCTGTGCACAGAGCACACTAGCAAAACAAGAGCGGGAGGGTCAGGAATACTGGAGTTTAGAACAGTAATAATGAAAATAATGCCAGAAAATTCTGAACAACTTTATAAAATAATTTAAATACGAGGGAAAATGGATTTTCACTATCCTGTGCTTGAAATTGAGAGAGGTCACATGTGGACAGGTCATACTCTTATTTCTCACCATTGCTGATTTGCAGAAAGGAAAACAATATTAAATAAGGCAGAAAAAGCTGACACAGAGTTGGTGTGTCAGCAAGTTTTTTTTAAGGAGGCATGCAGTTTCCTCCTCTTCCCCCCCCGCCCCGACCTATCTGAGTACTGTTATTATATTTTGCCTTTGATTTATTTCCCCCATTTCTCCCTGATTTCCATAATGATATGTTTGCACTATTGTTATAGCCATATTGGCCCTGGATTTTAGCGAGGTAAGGTGGGTGAGCTCCGTGTAGCTTAAAGCTTCTCTCTTTCACCAACAGAAGTTGGTCCAATAAAAGATATTAGACTTTACCGTTACAGAGACAAGGGGAGTGTATGCTTACTGTATGGTCTAAATCTTGCAGCTGGATCCATGTGGAGAGAGCAGGGCTATCCAGTTTTAGTGTTGGTTCTCATGTTAGTGAGATGATCTAATGATGACATGCGTGACCTTGCCTTTGTGGTAGATGTAAATACTTAGGTCTATGTCAAAAGACCAATCAGAACTTGACTTTAGACAATGAGTTCCAACAGTAACTTAATAAGGCCCTTCATTATGTGGTCATACAAAACTGTACCATCTCATACTATTTGGCAAATAACATAGTATTGTATGTAGCAACTGTGGATTTTTTCTGTAATATATTTTTCAAATGTATAGCTACATGAAAAGTATGTTCTTACAGTTTAAAGTGACTTGATTAACTCCATAAATGTTGTGTGAGCATTTAATGAAAGACCCTTTTGTCATGAAGAAGGACTATGCTATCTTAAGTAGAGTCTTACATTTCCTGAATTAAAGGGGAACCATAACTTTGAATATCTTGACTTTTCAGCAGTTAACCTCTCAAACCTTGACATTGTGTTAAAGCAGTTTTTTCTTAGATAATAAAAATAAACACTGACTTATACAGTATATCAAAAGTAACCTTAAATAGAATGTCGTAAGTATATTTCCAAGGCTATGCTTCAATAAGATTTGTATCTAATTAAGTCATTTTATCATTCATTTATCATTTTGTTTAATGTTCTGCTCCACTCATATGTTGTTTCATATATAATCAGTGTATGCTAAATAGATTTAAATTATAGGATTATAGATGTATAAGAATGGCAAGTATTCAGGAGTGATGAGTGTGTATTAAGGATGTAGGCATGGCAAGAATGCAAGGCCCACAGGCTGAGACCTTTAAGATTTTAGCTTAGCCATACTAGGCCATAGGTTTAAGAACGCTTAACGTGAGCGGGTGATCTAGGAACAATCCTGTGCCAGCAAGGCCACAAGATTACTGTAAAAGATGTGCCAGAAGGTGATGGTACAAAACCCTAGATTGCAATAGGCTTGTTGTCCAAGATCACGAGACATCTGATTGTCACATCATGGAATGTCCTGTCCTGATGCAGGTTACATGTTGTGCATAGATGCTAATGAGAATAAGAGGAACTAAGAAACAATCTATGAAAAATGGAGCACTCCAATATTTATGGGGTATGGAAGTACGGATAAGGAAAAGAGTGTTGAAACCCTCATGCATATGCATAAGGTAGTAGGTGTGGTCAAAACAACAATATAAAAGAGGTTTTCTGTTTGGGTAAAAGTTGGAAGACCCCAAGGGATGACCCAACAGGAAACCCCAGCAGGAACCATCCCTCTCTTGATGATTCTCAGTTGAGAGGTCCATCGGACCCTAGAATATCTTTGAGGATGTTAGTATGACTACAGTCTGAGTCATTGCATGGATTTTTTTGTAGGATTTATAGATGCATGGGAAATTGTAACTTTACTTATTGCTTTAATAAAACTTTTAGTACTGATAGGACTTTTTCCTTGTGGTTGCATCTGTGGTCACTATCCTTAGTCTTCATGTGCTTCTGGAGCCTCCAAATTTGAGAGAAGCCCCAGAGATGATTTTTCATTCAGTTGAGCTTGAACCTGTAGCAACAGGAGCCGAACCCATGGTAGTTTAATACGGAATTACTAAATTGAGTTTAAATAAAAACGGCTGCAGATGGCACCTTTGTAGCAAAACACAGAAAGCTAATTTTGATACGCTTTTAACAGTTTCTGTTATCTTTTAGGCCTGGGCTACGCTTTAAATGTAGGTCGACATGGTTACATTGTCAGGGATATGGAAGATTCAGACCTTGGCGCAACGTAGCTATGCCAATAGAGTTTTCATAGTGTAAATATGACCTTAGACTTAAGAACCACTCTCAGTGGGCGCCCCAGTAATGCTTCGTTTTCTGTTTGTTTAAATTATACCACAACAAATGCAAACAGTGACTAATAAAGAGAGCAGATAAACATATATTTTCTATGTTTTTAACGGTGAAGAGATGTATGTACCTCTTATTATTATGTTCAGCTGTTTCAAGATATTGACTCTCGTTCACTGTTTGGAGTTTGATTTTTATTGAAGGTTGAGGAAGAAAATAGTTTTTGCAACCTGGCAAGTGCAAAAGCAGTTATTGATTTCATCCCAGATAAAGGTCATACAATAAAACCTGCAAATTGGGATCTTTATAGTTTTTCTTTGTTCTTATATACAAGTTGATGCTATTTGTATTCCTGGGAGCATGTTCTCCCACATACTGGCACACGTGAATTTGGTTACACATACTTGTCATGGGTTTTTAGGACAGAGGGGGAAAAGGTCTATTTTTCAGCATATAAGGAACTCTGCTTTTTATTGGGTCAAGGCATGTAATCAGACTATTATTTTTGAGCACTATCTATTTAAAAAACAAAATAAAATCTCAAAACAAAAGTGATAAAATTTTAACACTTGGGGTATAGAGAGCTGGAAGCTCACTTTGTTATGCATAATAGTCAGACCAGTTTATTCATGAAGTTTTGGAATCATATATGTCCAATGGTGTCCACAACGGCATGCATGGTGCCTCCTTTGGCAGCGATGAGAAACAGCGGTCCTGGCTGCCCTGCTGTCCACTTAGGTTTGGCCCTGCTGGCCCTCCATCATGATGGGGAGGCAGTGGGGCCAAAATTGAGTGAATGGTGTGGCGACCTGGTGTGACATCCCTTCTACCTGTGTGTACCAGATCACAATGCCATTCACTCAGTTTTGAACCCACTGCCCTCTTGTCATGACAGAGAGCTGGCAGGGACAAATTTGAGTGGACAGTGAGGTGGACAGTGCTGACCCACCTCACCACTGCCATAGGGGTAGCTTCTGCACCAGGGTTTCCCACTGGGAGACTGCCTGGCTTGGCCCACTTCCGATAGCCCATGTCCCCTCTCTGGGGTAGGGAGTGACACTGTACCTGGGTGGGCTGGAAAGGACTGAAAGATGGGCTGAGCATGGCGCAGACTCAGCAGGTAGGGTGAAGGGGCCAGTGGCTGCAACAGATGGCTCCACAGGGATTGACATTGCGTACCAACTCAAACATTTCTGGGGTGTCCCTGTATATGTCCCTAAAATACACACAAGTTCAGAGTTCCATGTTTTTCATTTTGCCTTCACACGGTTTCCACATGGCAAGAGAAAGCTCAAGGTTTTTCTCTTCAGAAGTTGTGTTTGTCCATGCATTCATTAAAGTGCATGTGATTTCCATTTTGAGGCAGAAGGAAGCAATAATAAACAGTGAGCGAAGCAAGTTACAGTAATCTGTAGCCTGAATATTTTAATAAATGCTAAATTTAAAAAATGGATGCAGAACTGTATGTTTTTGTCATTCTTTGTTATCTTTAAATTTTTATTCTTTGGTTTGTGACCGTCAATGTGAGGGCATTTAGCACCAATCTAATTGGATACTGTTGCTGCTCTGTGGATTCCAAGCAGCATGATCCATGTTCTCTTTTTGCAAGAGGTGCCAACTCCAATGATTGTATATGCTCCTCAGATTGACAGAGGATATACTTATTTGGAAACCATGCTACTGCACAATTTATAGTAAACCCTGCTGCAGTAATTTTCAAAGATATATTTTATAGATTTTTCCCAAGAATCCTACTAATTTTACTTTATGATAGTCATGGAAATTAGCATGCACTAATAATGATCACAAGTAGAATGTGAATAAACATGGAGGACCCTTTGAATGGGTCTTTTGGTGATCTCTGAATGGTGGTTGCGACCCTGCTGCACTTGTAGGTAGAGGCTCTGCTTGAAGCAGAGACAGAGAGCAGTGTAGAGCTTCTGCAGAAGGCCATCACTGTGATGAGGTGCAACAAGGCTGTGTGACCTGCCCCAGGACACCAAATGACCACCTGAGAGAACTTGTCTCAGGTGAGACATCTTCGGTTGTGGAATAGGGGCACCAGGTAAGTAATGGTGCCTCACGTGAGGGATTGCAAGACTGGGCCTTTATTATTGCTAACGTAATATAACCATGAAGCATTTTTGTTTGTCCCACTGTATTCGTCTCTATGTAATAGCTAATTCAAATAAAATGAATGAAGCCTTGTTCTTTTTTTCAACTAGTTTGAGTTGGTGGCACTTTTCTGGGGCACAGATATATTTGACAGGAAAAGTGGTAATCGCTTTTGTGTTCTGAAAACAAGGTGTTCCTTCTTGACCACGTAGCATGGCGTAGTTTGTTCCTTACCACTATATCTCTAAGACCCACCTTTGTCTGTCTTCCTTCCTTCCAACTACAGCTCTCTTTCATTCCTTCATTTATGTCAAATCCTGCAATATCCCACTCCCTGGCCTCCCAAACACACACATTGACCCCCCCCCTTAGTCCATGCAAAACACCTCTGCTAAAAATAGTCTGTCTTGCCTGTTGTTTTCGCTGTCATGCTCTCTTTGAATCCCTCGGCCTCCATTACCTCATCAAATTAAACTTCTTATTGCTGCCTTCAAAGGCCTGCTGAAGTGTGTCTTCCTTACTTATTCACCTGTGCTTCGTTTCCAGTCATGTCCAACTCCTTCTGCTTTGCCTGTGGTGCCAGCCTTATCCTCCCATGTGTCAGCTTCTCATGTAAACCCGTCTGTCTTCTTCAATGCTATGTGCTGTGCCTGGAAAGTTCTTCCTGAGCTAATCAGTAAGACCAATAACCTCTCCATATTTAAGCCTCACTTGAAGACTGAATTCTGCTATGTTTCCTATGAGAAATCTATCTGATTTTTACTGTCTGAACAGAGAAAGACCTGGCCAAAGATCACCTTAACCCGTCTATTTTTATGTTTTACCCATTGTGCCTAACCTTCATTTGGCTGGCTCTCTTGCAAGTCAAGCTTAGTGGGACAGGGAGTTCATACCAGTTTCTGTTTCGAAAACGTCTAGTGTAATTTGCGCTCTACCACAAACAAACAAACAAACAATAATACCCCTGATCTGACAGACCCTAGCATTACCATTAACAATAGGGGTGATAAGTAGTTTCAGTTCCAGGTATTTCCAGTAGGATATATTGCTGTATTATCGCTTGCAGGGAGGGAGATCTGTAGCTTTTAGAAAATAAAGTATTGAAAAGAATACTGCATATGTTGAATAAGTTCTAATGTACAGATGGATTCTTTATCAGCATGAGCCATAATATGTCAACCAGTGACATTTTATTAATGAAAACAAGATGCTACAGTGTCGCTTAATTTTTTTTCTTTCAGTTGTCAGATTGTTTTTAACATAGACACCAGTGTTAACTGTAGGGCTGAGCTGTATGAAAACATACTATTTAAATCCTGGAACTGTGAATGGCTGCCATCCTAAGTTTTTCTTAATTTAGTGAAAAAATTGATTTTGGCTACAGGATTTAAATAGTGTTTTTACCAATTATTATTTTGTGTGGCTATAAGTGCTAAATTGGCTCATGGTATATAACAGTTTTAAAAAATTGTTTTTGAAAACTAGGACACAAATTGACAGATCTCGAGAAGAGGGAACTACTGGCAATAGCAACTTCTTTGTATGTGGCTGAACAACTGAGATCACAGCAATTTCTAGGGTCTCCAAGGTAAGTTCATTTCTAGGAACTAAAATGTGCTCAATGCTTTTCTTAATGGTATCTTTCCATGCACAGGAGGAACACTGGTGAGAACTGCATGGTTCCTTAATATAGTCTGTTTTTTTCTAAATCCAAATGAGCTTTAGCTTACATTCTGCCCCTCTCTCCTCTACCCCCCTGTTCCCCCCCCCCCCCCCCCCCCCCGTCAGACATGGTTATTTTGTCTCCCATATTAACAAACAGGCACAAAAAAGTGTTACAAGGCAGAATAGTAATTAATGCACATCAGGAGTTTCATTAATGCAAAATGTTGCTACATTAGTAACTAACCACAAATTGAGCATTCCAAATTTCCCATGTGCCTGTTTGAAGTGATCTCAGCATTTTGGGATAGTATGAATATTCAGCTGCATAATAAATCTTCATAAAATATTGTGGAATCAGGAGTAATTCAATACCTTAATAAAGAGACATAATAGTTCAGGGTCCAATCCTGCAAACACTTTTGATGCGTAAACATTTGCAGAATGAGGACTTTACTTTGTAAGTGTACTCTTGAGTGCAGAGATGCAATAGGAATTGTGTTTTTCTCCATTCTTTTGGGTAGCAGCGGTTGGTAATCCACTTTAGCATTATTAATTGGCCATGAATTTGTAGGTATGTTGTGGCATGGCAGCCCCATGTAGTGCCCCTTACTGGCCAAGCATGGCACTGCCAGCTTCAGTTTCCTTCCCCAAGATGGATGGTCTCTGCTCTCCACATAGCGATCTGTGCTGGAGAGATGGCTTAGCTCTGGCCAAGTCACAAACAAAACTTAGCCCTTCTGGGGTAGTAAAAATCCATCTGAAAAAGTCCCAACAAATGAAAGGTCCTTTTGCCTTTGGCGGGCTTTGTTTTCAGGCAATGCTCTGGGCCCTGTTCTGGGCTACCTGTGAGAGGCTTTCTGGCTCTGGGATAGAGCACTCACGCCCAGGCTGGTTCCCCTGGTGTACCATTCTCAGCCCCTGCTGGGCTCTGTTCCTTGAATCCTTCCCTGCTCTGTGTAGAACACTAGTTCCCCTGGAGCGTCTGGCCTTCTGCAGACCCTGCTGCTCCCTGAGGTTCAAGATCCCAGACTGAGCTCTCTGTGTTTTTATAAGGCTTAGGTGTCCATTAAGCTGGCACTTGACCCTCCTTAGTCTCACCCCTCTGTGTGGAAGCAACTAATTAATTATGACACTAGTGTAGCTGTCCCCAACTCCCCTAAAGGGGCTAGTCACTCTGTCATGGTAACCAGTGCCAGAAGACTAATTCATTTATTTTACTCTTTGGAAGACTGTGCTTGTTATTGCCATGATGTACACAGCTTTTACTGGTCTCAGGCCCAAGATCTTAAACTGGAGTCTTTCTTAGTGCATTTTAGTGCCTTGCTGACTTCTAGTCAATGTTCTTACTTATGACAATCACCTAGTTTAATTGAATATAAAACCTGTGTTTTGGAAGTTTGCAACAGTTGCATACAATTCATCAAAATTTCAGCGTGATTCTTTTTCTTTTCTTTTTATGTTCTTGGGTTAATAGCTTTTTTACTACAATAGGCAAACATTCAAATTCTATACCAGTGGTTTGACAGAATATTTTATTATAGAGTATTGTTGATCTGAATAAACCAGTTTTACCGTGATCAGGAATAAATAAAATGGTGGCTTCTAGAAGTTTTTTTATTTTTATTTCAATCCACAAAGACAAATAGTACCACATGCTTTTCAAAAAGGATTTACAACAAGCATTAAGGCTTTATATGGCATCTGTAGAGCAAGGTCATTGCTTGCCTTTTGCACCCACATAGGGAGAAAGGGAATATAAAGTGCACCTTTTAGTCCCCTGCACGGGTTATACCTTCCATACCTCACAGCGCAAGGAGAAGAACAGCCTACACAGGGCTATTGCTGCTCAACCTAGGGAAAATGAGTGAGCAGGGGTAGGGAGGGGATCAAAGCTTTGACTGTACTCTGCACTGGCCAGCATGGAAAGTTAAGTAATCTGCTGGTGGTAGAGACAAGCAACACATTACTTTCACCCTTCAAACAAGGAGGGGAATCATAAAATGAACTGTGGCTCTCAAAGTCCAAATTCATTCCCTTTTTTCATCTGGCCCTGATACAGTTTGGTGTCCAGACAGAGTTCAGCCAGGATATTTCATTCATTGATCTGGTCAAATTTACATTTTTTGGTGTGAGGGAAAACAGAAAGCTCTTTGGGGCCAGGATAGCCTCTTTGTTTATGCAATGCCCAGCACACTGGGACCCTGACCTCTAGATGCTATTGTGGTGCAAATATTATAATCCCAAAGTTTTGGTGAACTCAGCTACACTGGAGTTTCTCCAGGAGGTTTGACTGGAGTCTTGCAAACAAGCACTGTAGAAATGTGGGTACCAGCCACAGCAGTATTTTGTAGCCAGGCACATTGAATACTGCCTTTGAGTATCGGGTGCCCAGTTTAATCACAAGGACAAATTAGAGAAGCCTGTGACTAGTCGTTCTAGTCACCATTACCTCTGAAAGGCAAGTTTGGAAATTAGTTCCCATATGCATACAAGAGCCGCATTGTCTTTGTCACGAAGAAAAGGTTATTTTTATAGCTCCAGAAACCTTTATGGTCAAGGTAAGTTCCTCTTTCCACAGTTCCTAGGAAATAGTTCTCTCATCATTTTGTTCTAATAGTTGGAAAGTTGTGGCATAAATGGGCATTTCTGGAGCTCTAAAGGGGGCCAAGAATATGGAGGACGTATGCTGATTGTTCCCTGTTCACCTCATTCTATTCAAAATGCCAAAGCCTTAGGGCCTCAGGGTGCTGCACCAGTTGGCATGGTAGGCATCTGGGAAACTATTCACAGCAGTCACCAGAGACACTAAGGGAAATATGTGTGAGCCTCTTCTGAGGAAGATTTGCAAAAGTAATGAGAAATTTCTTTCTTGATAATTTCCTTTAGCAGCTTCTCACCAAATTCAACCCACTCTGCGAGTCTGGTAAATTACCAGAATTTAAAATGAAAATTTTCTGTAAAGGGAGACTTAGACGTTCAGGGTATGTCTACACTATGAAATTAGGTCGATTTTATAGAAGTTGATCTTTAGAATTCGATTTTATACAGTCAATTGCGTACGTCCACACTAAGCACATTAAGTCGACGGAGTGCGTCCTCACCACCGTGGCTAGCATCGACTTAAGGAGTGGTGCACTCGGAGTAGCTATCCCTGAGTTCCCGCAGTCTCCGCCACCCATTGGAATTCTGGGTTAAGCTCCCAATGCCTGATGGGGCAAAAACATTGTCGCGGGTGGTTTTGGGTACATGTCGTCAGTCGCCCCTCCCTCCGTGAAAGCAATGGCAGACCATCATTTCACGCCTTTTTTCCTGGGTTATCCATGCAGATGCCATAGCACAGCAAGCATGGAGCCTGCTTAGCTCACCATCACCACTGCTGTTGTGGGCAAGTCTACTGTAAGGGCTGCTGTAATCCAAGTAGCCAATGCAATCACTGACGTTCTGTTATCAAGGATAGTGACTCTGGGAAATGTTCGGGCCTTTTTAGATTTTAGGTGCATCACATTCCTGTCCTTTCTTGCTGGTGAAGAAGTCTTGCAGCCGTGCATTCCAGTCCGGTTGGCGCTGTAACACCCACAGCACTTCTGTGGTTGACACATGTAACAGTTCCAGGGCTATTGTTCGTTTGCCTTGGCCGAGGTACCTTGCCCTACCAGGACCTCCAAGCATTTGACACAGAAGCACCTGCAGCAGCTGGCATTGCTATGCAGCAGCAGCTCCTGGGTGGTGCAGTAGGACTGCTAGCTGTCCTCGTCCATGGTGTACTGCTCCACCGCTTCTGCTGCAAATATGCTCTTCTGCAACTCTGCAGCAGACAGTGCAGTAGGACTGGTAGCCGTCCTCGTCTGACAGGTAGCTTGGCCGGGGGTTCTGGGAAGTCTTCCCTGCCAGGCTCCTAGCAACCTCCAGGGCATGATGTATGGCTCCACCGCTTCTGCCGCAACTCTGCTGTTAGGGGGCTTATTCCTTCACCCACTTACTTCCCTGGTCCTTCTCGCATGAACAGAGAGCAACAATACCCGAAGTCCAAAGGTGCAAACAATTCGATGTTTATTGGGGTGAACTTCCAGCAAGCATGATTCCAGTTTCCTTCCTTAGTATCCTCCTTCCCAGCTCTGACACCACAGAGCCTTACACCTGTGTCCCTGTTCCCATTCCTACCCTTAGCCAAACATGATTCCAACTTCCTTACTCCCATTCCCTGTTCCCATTTCCCCCTTTAGCAAAACATGATTCCAATTTTCTTACCCCCATTCCCTGTTCCCATCTCCCCCTTTAGCAAAACATGATTCCAATTTTCTTATCCCCATTCCCTGTTCCCATCTCACACACCCACATGCCCACCCCCACCCACACCCAGTCACTTCCTCATTGACTACAGATTATATAGTAAAACTTGAGTTCTGCTTAGCTATATCTTAACCAATCATTTTCCTGAAATTTAACTAACTAATCCTAACATATTGTAACATGATTATGTAACCAATTATATCCCACCACCTCAATTAGTTTACACCCAGCAAAATTAATTATACAGCAGACAGGAACAATCACAGAACCAGACAGAGATTATACAGACAAACAACAGCAAAGTGGGAACTATAATGACAAAACAATGCAGAAGTGAGGATTTCACATCCCAGCTATTGATAAGTGAGTTCTTGCCAGACAGGATGCTATCAAACTAAGTTTCCTTTTACATTTTCTAGGCACTTCCCTTTCTCTGGAGGTGATAGGAATACAATCCTGTCCTGATAGTGCCTAACAGCCCAATAGCACCTTATTTCAATGTGACTAGTTTGGAATGTGAGGATGTGACCGTTCGCTTCCCAGCTTATGGCTGCCTCTGCTGCTTAGCCAAAGGCCTGAGCCTAAGCACAGGGCCACAAACTGTCACAGTAAGAGAAGGCCCTTACACTGGCAGACAGTGGTTTTGATTCTTTCTTTTATACCTCTATCACTAGCCAAGTGATAAGAATACACCTAAATTCTTAGAGTATAGGCCTTTACAGACAGGCCTGAATATCTATATCCTAACATCTGCTCTCCTGCGAGCTGGAGGCTTCTGCCTCAGGCTGCTCTCCCAGCCAGTAGCACCGCACGGTCGCACCTACCCCTTGCTCCCATGGCTCATGAAGCCTGGACAGTAGTAAGGAGCAGT
Source organism: Lepidochelys kempii (assembly GCF_965140285.1). Lineage (NCBI taxonomy): Eukaryota > Metazoa > Chordata > Testudines > Cheloniidae > Lepidochelys > Lepidochelys kempii. The sequence continues at coordinate 101,234,229 of NC_136380.1, forward strand.
TCAACTATAGGCTGAGCAAGTGCAGAATGGTGGTAGAATGTGCCTTTGGACATTTAAAAGCTTGCTGGAGCTGTTGGTCAGACCTCAGAGCAACCAAAATTCCCATTGTTATCGCTGCTTGCTGTGTGCTCCATAATATCTGTGAGAGTAAGGGGGAGATGTTTATGGTGGGGTGGGAGGTTGAGGCAAATTGCCTGGCATCCAATTTTGAGCAGCCAGACACCAGGGCGATTAGAAGAGCACAGCTAGGCTCGCTGCGCATCAGAGAGGCTTTGAAAACCAGTTTCATGACTGGCCAGGCTTGGGTGTTATATATGTTTCTCCTTGATGCAAACCTGCCCCCGTTGTTGATTTTAATTCCCTGTAAGCCAACCACCCTCCCTTCTTGGAAATAAAGTAACTGTTGTTTTGAAAGCATGCATTCTTTCTTTATTAATTAAAAAAAAATGAGATAATGGACAAGGTAGCCTGGGTGGGGTGGGGGAGGAGGGAAGGACAAGGCCACGTTGCTTATTGTAGCCACACTACAAATCACTGTTTGAATGACAGCCTTCTGTTGCTTGGGCCATCCTCTGGAGTGGAGTGGCTAGGTGCCCGGAGCCTCCCGCCCCGCGTTCTTGGGCATCTGGGTGAGGAGGCTATGGAACATGGGGAGGAGGGTAGGCGGTTATAAGTGGATGCAGCGGGGGTCTGTGCTCTTGTTGGCTTTTCTGCAGTTCCAACAGATGCTTCATCATGTCCATTTGCTCCCCCATTAGCCTCAGCATCGCGTCCTGCCTCCACTCTTCGCACTCACTTAATTCTTTCCTGGCCTCTGCCACTGAATGCCCCCATTCATTAAGCTGTGCCCTATCAGTGTGGGAGGACTGCATGAGCTCGGAAAATATGTCATCGCAAGTGCGTTTTTTTTTCACCTTCTAATCTGCAATAACCTCAGGGATGGAGATGATAAGGGGAGCGTAGAAACATTCTACGCTCTACGATTCTGGGGAGACTGCATGGTCACCTGTGCTGCTGAGTTCGTCACGCTGACCAAACAGGAAATGAAATTCAAAAGTTCCCGGAGCTTTTCCTGTGAACCTGGCTAGTGCATTGGAGTTCAAAGTGCTGTCCAGAGTGGTAACAATGGAGCACTCTGGGTTAGCTCCCAGAGGCCAATACCGTCAATTTGTGTCCGCACTATCCCAAATTCGACCCAGCAAGTTGATTTTAGTGCTACTCCCCTTGTTGGGGAGGAGTACAGAAGTCGATTTTAAGAGCCCTTTAGGTCGACGGAACGGGGTTGGTTGTGTGGACGCAGTCATTTTTAAATCCATCCTAATGCGGCTAAATTTGACCTAATCCCGTAGTGTAGACCAGGGCATAGAATGCATCTACACAGCCCGCAGAAGTGAGCTTCCAGCCTGGTTGACAGACATGGGCTAGTGGGGCTCATGCTAGTGCTCTAAAAATAGCCATGTAGAGAGCCCTTTGAAGTTGTGGCCTGGGTTGGAGCTTGAGCTGCAACTTCAAAGGGCTGCCTTCACTGCTATTTTTAGAGTACTGCACAAACTCCGCTAGCCCAAGTCTGTTAACCAGGCTGAGAGGCTCACCTCCGTGGGCTGTGTAGACATAATGATTATATCTAACGACTAACCGTCATTACCCCTACCCCTCCCTACTCCTGCTCACTCTAACGACTAACAGTCGGTTAGTGTCCGACTATTGATCCTGTCTGACTATACCCAGAGAACACAGAGTCCGAATGAATTTCTTGTAGCTTTCCCCTTCAGTTTTCACAAAGTAGTGGTTCAGAGGCCAGTATTTACTTACTGGTGAACAGCGTCAAAGTCAATGTCCACATGCGTTTTGAGGCTTATCCACTTTGTAACAATACAGTAGAACCTCAGATATACGAACACCAGAGTTACAAACTGACCGGTCAACCGGACACCAAGTGAAGCTGGAAGTAACAAATCAGGCAGAAGCAGAGACTAAAAAAAAAAAAAAAAAAAAAGCAAATACTATACTGTGCCTGTATTGCATCTTAAAGATAGGCACATCAGGGGCTGCCCGTCCCCCCCCACCCCCCCAAGGAAGGGGGCAGCCATTTACATCAAGACTCCAGGGCTGCCAGCCCGAGGCAGCCAGCAGAGCAGGCGTAGTGCTGGGGTCTGCACTGCTTTCACTCCCTCCCCTGGCCAGTAGGGGGCTGCATTTTTTTTGGTCCTCCTCCCCCGGCCATGAGGGGGACGCACCATTTTTACACACACCCCTGCTAGGAGGGGTACAAGCTTGCAGACTCATGCTGGGGCTGAATAGGGAGCTCAGCTGCTGCTGAAGCCAGGTCTGGAGGGTCAGCTGCTGGATCTGGACCCCAAACTGCACTTTGTTCAGAGTTATGAACATTTCAGAGTTATGGAAAACCTCCGTTCCTGAGGTGTCCGTAACTCTGAGGTTCTCCTGTAGTAGCACTGCCTGCTGAGACCAAGTAAGAACAAAACTAAGTGAAAGGGTTTGCTGATGCATACTCACAAAAGAAATAAAAATAAAATTATTACCAATGATTTTTGAAAGATGAAGCCTTTTAAAGGAAAAATCTGTACAGATAAAAATATATTGTATATAGTATTCTTTATAGTGCTTGTGCATTATTCTTTTGGGTTTTTTTTCAGATTAAGAAAATCTCTGGTATCGCTTTCAGCAAACTAAAGGTTTAAATCCTTAGCTCAGGGATTCTCAAACTGGGGGTTGGGACCCCTCAGGGGGTTGTGAGGTTATTATGTGGGGTGTCATGAGCTGTCAGCCTCCACCCAAACCTCACTTTGTCTCAAGCATTTATAATGGTGTTAAATATATAAAAAAGTGTTTTTAATTCATAAGGGGGTTGCATTCAGAGGCTTGCTATGTGAAAGGGGTCACCAGTACAAAAGTTTGAGAATCACTGCCTTAGCTTGACTTTTAAATGTACTTTTAGCCTCACTGTTTCTTCCCAGTACCCACCATATTTTGCATTAGAATTTCATTTTAATAGCTTTATTACTTTTGGTTCAAGTCTATTGCAAAATATATCTGTACTAGTTTAACTTGTTTGTTATTCTGATTAAAATATAATGGAAAGGAAATACGCAAGACTTGGATATACTGCATTAAAAAACTGCTAAAAATAACCATAGTGTCTGGTATGCCCATCTCAGCAAATGTAACCAGGTAGGGCTATCTTGTGCTATTTAGCCACCACCCTTCTTTTGGAGATCTGGGGTGTTATGTCATCCTGCGGGAGAGTTAAGGGACACTGGAGCACACAAACTAGCACACTACATCCCTTTTAAGTGGTATAGCATAATCTGCCCTCTTCTTTTCCAGTCAGTCCTATTTCCTCAGGAGGTACTTTGTGGTCCAGGGGAATAATAAGGGAGTAGCATTGTGGGCAAACAAAGTACATCTTGCTCTGTATAGGAGAACCGTTGCAAACTGTTGGATGTGTGTAAATAAGGAAGAGAAGCAGAATAAGGACCTACATTATTGGCAGCAGACCAAAAATGTTGTCTGTTTGGTGGTCTTCAAGAAGGCATGTAGTTCCTTTTGGGTGAAATTGATGTTTGAAGTCTGTGTTTGTTTTTAGATCCAGGTTGAGTGATGGAAACAGAAAAGCTATACTGCAGGTTTTAAAATTAGTATATCACTTTCTCATAAATTTTGGAAAACTATTCCAAGTCAGTGTGATCCTCTTTGGAATTCCAGTTCTATTGACTGTTTGTTTTTGTAAATACTGAAAGAAAGTTTTGGGGAATGAATGGATGTGCGAGGAATGAAATTTAAAAGTGTTATTTTTTACATGTATTATATCCTGTAAACCAGGTACAGCTGCTAATCAGAAGTCACTTTCTGCTGGACCTGAGTTACATACTGCATACTCCTCCCCCCACCCAGGAGCTGTATATGTAATTTACACAATTGACTTAACTCCAAGGATTCCCCATGTTTTCCTACAGTTTATCCAATCCAACCTCATGGTAGTTATACCACAGTTACTGCATTCTAGCAAATGATGGCTGGATGGAACTCCTTTCAGAAGACATCACTGTTGCACATTTTTTGGGCTGGAGGGGAAGCATGAAGTGATTCCGCTACCCAGTCAACAGTGTTTGTTCCCAGTCCCTGCCAGCCTGATGAGTGGGAAAACTAGATTCTGCAATTGAACCCAAATCCCTTTCATGATTGTGTGAAACACTAATTACAGGGAGCTGGCCAAATTCCACTGTGCTGGCAAGTTGAGTTATATTCTCATTAGGATCAAACACACAGCTTGTTGCAGTGATTCTCAAATAGACGGAGTTCTCTGTTAGAACAATCTGTGTGACATACGAATAATACAGGTTGACAAACTATACACTATTGTGAATGTCTTAGCTGTATCAAAATGACTCGCTCCCATGAATGGGATTGTAACATGGGTGGAGCGTATGCAGGTGAGGTTTCTACTTTTTGCATGAGTGTCCATGCACAACCCTGCTACCAGTCCTTTTGGATAAATTTACCAACCATTAATTAGGATGACTGCTAGAGTTATGTAAAATAATGATAAAAGAGCAGATATTTTTCTTTATATGGTATAACATTTCCTAAATTTTCCTTGCTTTTAAACCAAACTGGTTATTCTTTCAACAGTTTTCTTGAGAAACTGGAACAGATTTTTTCCAAGCTAATTAGCTAATGAAATGCTTTGTACCAGGAGGGTCAGTTACTAGTGTGATGATTTAACTGTGATATTCAGATAATAGGAGCACATATTTCCTACAGGAAGCAGCTGTGAATGATTGATGATTGTTTCATTGTTCAGCTTTCGCTTATTTTACATAGAACTGTCCCTGTTTATTCAGTAGGCCAGTTTATTGTGAAACTGGTGCCACCCACAGCTGCTGAACAGATTTACAGCATCTAGTAAAATTTTGAGGCCTTCTTGACAGAATTCGATCTTGTTTCAAGTGGAAACATATTTGGCTAAAGTGAATCCAGCTTATTTTATGCCTGTTTGATGTAGTTGAGCCTCTGAGACCTAACTCATGTTGTATAGTTGAATCTTCACGTTTTGGCTTCAGTCTTGTTTTCATTAGTGGCTTGGGAAGGGAATAGGAGAGAGTCTCCAGGTGTGGCTACATCATGATATCTCATGGGTCTACTAATGTAATGTTTATACTTCTAAACCCAATTGCCAACACCACTTCCTATGTGTTGCTTATGTTGGCTGCTAAGCATATTTTCCTAATTTTTATATGGGTTTTACCCTTTCATCATTTATGACTTGGAAAAAAACCAGTGAGACTACATGCCCATATTACCTGATACTGCATGTAAAAAGAATTATAATGCATTAAAAATATTATTATCCTGCTTGGAAAAAAACTAGAGGTTTTCTTTGTTCTTGAGGCTGAGGCAGAAGTCTAGGAACCAGGATATCTAGATTATATTTCTAGGTCTTCTTGTGTGACCTTGGGCAAATTACTTAACCTCATCATCAGTAAATGAGATTAATATTTTTTTTTATAATCCAGGAGTATTGTGATTAATGTTCATTAATGTTTGTAAAGTGTTTTGAGATCCTCTGATGTGTAAAATCCTCTGATCCTCTGATTGTGTAAAATAATCATTTTATATAACTCTACGTATATTTGTCTAGCTGTAATATATAGTTATACCTTGTATTAAAAATATTTGTCTCCAAAGAAATGTATCTGTTAAGATGTGTTCAAATATTAAAATAAAAGCATTTTGTTTTTATCAGTAACAGCTGATTATACAGTACTGTTGGGCGAAAAGACTGTCAATCAGTTGATTCTCATTAAATTCCTGAAACAACTGACTCATAAACTTTAAATTATGACGTTACTAAGGCGACAATGCTGTGTTCAAAATGAAATTGATGAACTAAGAAAACTGAAGCATTTGTATGAAGTCTTTTTTGTGAGTTATTGTAGGTTTGCATCCAACAACAAACTAAACATTTTGGAGTAAAACCTCACCTACGTCCAGTAAGTTGTGGGAAGGGGGAGCCACAAATGAGTTGCTTGCAGCTCCATAGCCTTGTGTCTGTATAGTTTTCCCTATCTTCTGCATAGTTTGGAGCAGCCATTGAACTGTTCAGGGATCAATGGAGTGCAGCACCTTTCAGGCATGCTTGCTCCCACCCAGCATGTAGATGGGTCTGGGAGAGTGTGGCATAGAGTCCGCTCTATGCCAGCCAAGGATTCTCCTATGCTGGGTGAATGCTCAGCTTGGCTGTCCACTTGAAGAAGCTTTCTGGCCCCTTTGCCCCAGTGGAGAAGCACAAAGGGTCCAAAGCAGGAGCCAGCATCTGGCCCATGACATTCAAAAATAGAAAATGTTGTGATCTAAAAATAAACTTAAATTTAGTAGAGTAATCTATGCAGACCTCTTGCAAGGAGGTAATGTTCTCATTTGCGGCATAGTCTCAATCATCAGTAAATCGTATCAGCAATATGCTATTTTTTTATAGAGCTGCAGTAATAACATGAGCAGTTATTGTAAATACAGCTAAACATTTATACTTTAGATTATTCTACAGTTACCCCTCTGGTGTGAAATAAAGATAAAACACTTTATTTTCATTTGGTAAGGATGAGTAACCACAACGCACTTGTGGCTTTACTTTATTCCGCCACTTCTGAGATATGTAGTCATCGTTAGCTCATGAAAATAACACTGTCTCAGTCTGGGTCCCGATCCCCTCATCAACAACTCAAGCGTTGCTTTAATGATTTATTATGATACCACCAGAACCCCTTGATATATTTATGGAATCATTATAGCTTCAGATGATTATTCCATTATTTCTTTTTCTTTCCCCGTGGACTACTAAATTACTGAGAATCTTTTCCCCCTTTCTCTTTGTAATATCCTTGTATGTACTGGGATATACTTATATTTTCCCTTTGACTTAAGCAGTACTTGTTGAGTACTTCTGACTTCTCCTAATAAATTGTTTTTTTCTAAACCTTTTCCATTTTTGGTGCCCTTCCCTAAAGAAAGTTAAACCAGCTCGCCTATATAATTATCTAGCTATCTTTTAAAATCTGCAAAAAGAAAAGGAGTACTTGTGGCACCTTAGAGACTAACCAATTTATTTGAGCATAAGCTGAAAGCTTATGCTCAAATAAATTGGTTAGTCTCTAAGGTGCCACAAGTACTCCTTTTCTTTTTGCGGATACAGACTAACACAGCTGCTACTCTGAAACCTTTTAAAATCTGGCATTTGTTGTTCATCTTACTTACAATAAAAAGAAAATATACACACACTTAGATGCAGATGTATTAAATAGATTTTTAGCTTCTAAAGCCTAACTAGAACTACAATAAAATATAAATGTTGCAAGAGAACACCTTAAAGTAGGTATCGTGACATCGTTTTCATGGAAAGTAAATATCTTGACACTTAATTTGTTGGGACTAAGTCAATAGTAGGGGGATGCAGAGTACATACTGCTTGAAAGGAGAGCATTGCCTCTGTATAATAGATGAAGCAATGTTCCCAGAGCCAGTTGGTTTCTTATGTTTGGGAGCCTATTGTGGTGGTGGTTGGTCATGAAATTTGTAGGGGAGGTGGGGGAAATAGTACTGTGAGCACTCACTCAGGCAATTTTTGGAATTACTTACAATAAATAATATAAAGGCCTGAACCTGACTGAGTATCTCCTCCCAGTATAGGCCTAAAGCAGCAGACACCACTGCAGCTGAGGATGCAGGGGATAAAACTAAAGCCTTCCTGCCTCCCATCAGACCAGGGAACCCTCCTGAGGCATTGGTTTCATTTCTTGTTGTCCTCCACAGCACATGGGGGAATAACAGCAGCAGCTGTAGGAGCCTTCACAGACTTTTGCGATTACCAGTTACTTAACAATGAATGAATATGTGTGTGTGTGTGTGTCTATATATATATATATATATAGTTTTGTACTGTATTACCATTGGTTGCTGGTCCACCTTAATCCTACCCTTTCCTACTACTGGAGCTCTTCAGCTGCTCAACCTCTACCCCTCTCCATTACTATGCCTCTCACTCTCCTCTTCCTGCTCCATTCCCTTTGGTTTCCTTCTCCCTTTACCTACTTTCTTCCTTGAGCCCAACAATCCCTTCCTTTCACCTAATTCAATGCCATTTAAAATTATGGTGTTTCTTTGGTAATATTAAGTGTGTTTGTGCATTCCCATGCTTGTGTAAAAATATATATATATAGAGAGAGAGAGAGAATTAACATTGAAGCCCCTTCACTGGGACTACTCACATGAATAAAGATAAGCAAGAGCATAAGTGTTAGCATAATCAGGCCCTTAGATTGTAAGATCTTCGGGGCATGGACTGTGTCCTCCCATGTGTTCGTATAGTGCCTAGCATATTTTGGATGCTATTGCAGTTTAAATATTAGCAACGAAATAAATGCTGCAAAAGTGGGAAGACAAAATGTCTCATTCAATATTGTCCTTTAAGTTCTGCATACTTTTACATGTATGTATGCTAATTTTCCATTTTGTAACCCACTTAATTTATGGCTCACAAAAACCATAGTTAGGTAGAAAATATTGAATAAAGGAATAGATAATGTATTTATAGATTTATTACGGAATATTGCAGTTTTAAACATTTCTTTTTTCTTTTATGCTGCTGTAGGAGTGGGATGGGATATAGAATAGCCTCGTTATTGTAGGAGTATTTCTCTACTCCCTGCAATGATTCCGAAAGCTCTTGCACACTTCATCAGTATTATTGTAATTCTTTGGCTGCAGGATATTTGGCAGCTGTTGCACCCCACTGGCAAATCCTATTCATACTTCTCTTCCATTCACCATTGCCATTGGAGAATTGATTTCTCTCTCTCCTGCTCTAACCTTTCCCAATTCATTTTGGATTGTTCAATGTGAAACATTTTAATTTCATATCATACAGCCATTCAGCTCACAGTCCTTTTTTAACCTGTCACCAGGGTAACAGCATAGCATGCTTTCTTTAGGCAATCAAGTTTTCATATCACATGCTTAATGTTGCATTAAATGTTTGCATTTTGTTTAACCCCCTTAAATACTTTGAACTGCAAATATGTTCTGTAGGGTAATGAAGTCTCTGATTTCAGTGTCAAGTCTTCATAAAAATGGCCTTTATTTAAAATAAAATGTCAGAACATGAATCCAGTTAATGAGAAGATTATTTAGTAAAATCCCGGATGACTGAATAGGCTAAGCATCTGTAGAATGAGAACAAAAGTTTTCCATTGGAAAAACATTCCAGATGCGTATAATCGCTGGACCTGCACAAATTAGAATTACATTTACCTGTATGTGTTCCTAATTACATTAGTGCATATGAATTATTAACACTACAATAACATAACTAAGACATGAAAAAGATTCACTATACCAGTCATCCTGTGAAATTTGCATATGATGCAGTTGACTAGAGAAACACAACATGAAAAATTTGATATTTTCCCTTTGCTCCAAATATCATGACACTAACTACATACCCCACATCTGTAGTTTTGGTAGATACTGGAAGATGAGAATAAAAGGAGTGAATATAAAATATCTAACTGTAAATAATTAAAAAGTAAAATAAATCAAAATGCACATTGTGTCTCATATTGGTTGCTTTTAAATATGACCCCGTGAACCAAATCCAGCTAGTCTTGCTCAGTTGAGTAAGGCCAACAAGTTTTTTTTTCCCCATTGTCTGGTATTTTTTAAAAAGAATATTTAGATTATAATAAATATTCTTAAAATGAGCAGAGGTATATAACGTGCTTTGATAATTCAGTGTTTTTAAATTACTGCTTAAAGCTTATTTTTCCTTTGGTCAGATTTTTTTTCTCTGTTACATGGGTGTAAATACAGAGTAGCTCCATTGATTTAAACTTAATTCACACCGGTGTTCTGAAGCACAAAATATAGTTTAAAAAAAAACACTTACGTTATTATGCAATTTTGACATTTTGGAGTAGTAATATTAATGTATACTCCCTTGCCTTTTAAAATCACATACATGCATGATATTATAAAAATGCATTTGCTTTGGTGTCCCATCCTAAATGTTTGAGGTTTTGATATGATACAGCTTTTCTGTCTTGGTGAGTTCATTGCTTATGATAGAGCAGACCCATATGGTTGGCTTTGTAAGGATTTTTTTCTTTTAATGGCATTCAGCTAACCATACTAGGATTTAAGTGCCATTTCTTCTATTAATTTCCAAGCTCTTTCCAGTTTCCTTTTATTCCAAGTTATACTATAACTACCAAATGTTATTACCTGCCAAAAAAGTGGTTTGGCAGGGTTTGTTACTGAATTTTGCCAAAAGGAGCCAAACATATGGGCACAGTTAATTTATTGTTTATTTTAACCTCAAGGGAGCTCTTACAGAGAGTATATTACCTTCTTATCTCATGTATTTTAACAAAAAGAGCTATTGGCTTGAAATTTGATATGCCAATATATATGCTGAACTTCAATACAGTTATGTTCAATTTAGTCTTGATTAAGAGTGTAGAAGACTGAACTGGGACTTTTTTTTTAAGTTTGTCAGATCACCTCTGTGTAATTTTGTGTGTGTTTAATTGAAAATTAAAGAAGCATTTTTCAGGTGGAAAGCGGTCTTAATCCCTTCCTGATGTGCTTGATAAGGCACTTTCAGGTACATACATTAGAGAAGGATAATCCCAGAAAGGGATCTTTGTTATTGCTTTCTCTGGTTTATGAAGTGCTGTGTTCGCTTCTGTGGCCCTTTTTCAGCAGCATAAGCTAATTCTCACATGGACACAATCAGAATCAGGATAATGTTCCTTAAAAAGCATGTCAGTCTTCCTGCACTTTCTTTTTCTGAGAAGGGGATGTGGCTCCCTCTTTCTTGGCCCAATTCTGGTCTAATGCCATTGTAAATTAGGAGGAACTCTGCTGTGTCAGTAGGGATACCAATGTAAAATTGGTGTAAGTAGGGTCACAGTTACGCCCATTTGTTTGCACCTCATAATATGGACTTGTCTATTTCTGATATGGGAACAGGGTTTGCAAGAATGCATCACTAATCTGGGCCTTTAGTGAGTAAACCACCTCAATAGATGAACATTTATATTTGTTTCATGAAACTCTCTTTGCTCCAGGTAATATGTGCACTTTGCTTTGTCATACTCTGGCCTTGTGTTTACTTTTAAAGGAAAACTGTAATTATCAGTTGTAATACCTCAGATGGTTGAGTGAGTGAGTATTTAAATAGAATGTACCTTAAAACAAATTTATTCTGATCTCTAATGGCTTTTCATAAAATCTGAAAGAGCTGAATTTTCTTTCCTAATCTGTTTTGAGACGGCCAGAATGACCGCTCCCTGTTTGATTATTAATGATACTGTATTATATTTCAAGCATTTAACTGTTCAGTGATTTGCTTCGCTTTGTAATTAGATGTAGTGATTTAGTTTATTTAGTGTTAAACTGTAATTTTCTCTTAAGTATTTTACCCCTTCAAAGAATCTAATCTGAGCAAGAGTAGGGCAAGGTCCTGGTTCTGTTGAAATCCATGGGTGTTTTCCTATTGTAATCAGAGGGAGTCATAGTGGGTTCCCCGGTCTTTTGTTCTATATTTGTGCAGTGCCCAGCACAATGGGGTCCTGGTCCAGGAGTAGCGCTCCCAGATGCTACAATAATAATGTGCTAGCTATTATGGTAGTATTTCTTGATATATTATATACCAGATTTAAAAAACAAAATAAATGAAAACACTAGGGCTGTCGATTAATGGCAGTTAACTCATGCGATTAACTCAAAATATTAATCGTGTTTAAAAAAATAATTACAATTAATGGCAGTTTTAATCTCACTGTTAAATAATAGAATACCAATTGAAATTTAAAAAATTAGGATATTTTTCTACATTTTCATATCTATTCTGTGTTGTAATTGAAATCAAAGTGTAATTATTTTTTATTACAAATATTTGCACTGTAAAAATGATAAACAAAATAAATTAGTATTTTTCAATTCACCTTAAAGAATTACTGCAGTGCAATCTCTTTGTCCTGAAAGTGCAATTTACAAATGTAGATTTTGTTACATAACTGCTCTCAAAAACAAAACAATGTAAAACTTTAGAGCCTACAAGTCCACTCTGTCCTACTTCCTGTTTAGCCAATTGCCAGGACAAACGAGTTTGTTTACATTTACGGGAGGTAATTCTGCCCTCTTCTTATTTACATTACCAGAAAGTGAGAATAGGCATTTGCGTGATACTTTTGTAGCCGGCATTGCAAAGTATTTACCTGCCAGATATGCTAAACATTTGTATGACCGTTCATGTTTCAGCCACCATTCCACAGAATGTGCTTCCACGCTGATGCGCTCGTTAAAAAAAGAATGCGTTAATTAAATTTGTGACTGAACTCCTTGCTGGAGAATTGTATGTCCCCTGCTCTGTTTTACCCACATTCTGCCATATATTTCATGTTATAGTAGTCTCGGATGATGACCCAGCACATATTGTTCATTCTAAGAATACTTTTACTGCATATTTCACAAAACACAAAGAAGGTACCAATGTAAGATTTCTAAAGACAGCTACAGCACTTGATCTAAGTTTTAACAATCTGAAGTGCCTTCCAAAATCTGAGAGGGACAAGGTGTGAAGCATGCTTTCAGATGTCTTAAAAGAGCAACACTCTGATGCAGAAACTACAGAATCCAAGGGGAAAATTGGTGGGTGCAGAGCCCCCGCCAGCAGCTCCCCGCCCGGCCCCAGCTCACCTCCACTCCACCTCCGCCTCCTCTCCTGAATGCACCGCCCCACTCTGCTTCTCCGCGCCCCGCCCAGCTTCCCATAAATCAGGTGTTCGGCGGGAAGCCGGGGAGGACTGAGAAGCTTCCGGCTCAGGCTGAGGGTGGCGGAGGGGAGCTGGGGCGGGGAGCAGTTCCCCTGCTTCCCATTTCCCCCCCCCCCTCCGAGTTACCTGCTGCGGTGCAGGCAGCCCTCCTCGCTCCCCCACCCCACACCTGAGCTCACCTCTGCCTCCCTGGGCCTGAGCGAGAAGCCGCCGCTTGCTTCTCAGCCTTCCCTGGCTTCCCGCGCGAACAGCTGATTCGTGGGAAGCCCAGAGGGGGGGTGCGGACAAGCAGGGCGGTGCGGCGCGTTCAGGGGAGGAGGCGGAGGCGAGCTGGGGCCGGGGGTGGGGCGAGGAGCTGCCGGTGGGTGCTCTGCACCCACCAAATTTTCCCCTTGGGTGCTCCAGGGCTGGAGCACCCGTGGAGTCAGCGCCTAAGGTCCCACTTTTAGCCGGTTAAATTTAGAAGCCCTTTTAAAACCGGTTGTCCCTCGCGGAACAACCAGTTCTAAAAGGGCTTCTAAATTTAAAACCGGTTCTAGCGAACTGGTGTGAACCGACTCCAGCACACTACTGGTGACTTCCATAAATTGAGTAGGAGGTACCTCTTGCCTAGGGTGCCCATATCTCCAGGAATCCGTTTTCAGAGCTGGCCTCCCAGTTAGATTGTTAGCTGAGGGTTTGACTGCAGTCCCAGGATATATGGTGTCTGGAGTTCCTACTTTTGCTGTGGGGTTTGACTAAGCAAAACGAGATGCTGCTCTGAAACACTTTGACCCAGCAGTAGGAGTTTCCCCCAGCCCATTCATTTTCTGTGTTTCATCCATCTTGCAGAACAAGGAGCATGTGGTGGAGGTCCTGTGCAGGGCCAAGTTCAAGTTCCCTGGGTACCAGAAGATCCACATATTTACCTTTAGGATTTCAAATACATTGTTGTTTGCAAGTCAACAAAATAGAACGTATGGCACATTTGTGCAACTTCCATTGAATATTTTTACTTTTGAATTACTTACCAAAGTATGGTAAGTTTATTTTTCTCTATTTTGTCATCTCTAGAAGTGAAGTTTGCTAGAAAAACAATGTTTTTACGTGTAATAGTGACAAAAGTGCATCTAATTGGACCCTGGCATTAAAATTTTCTATGATTGGCACTTACTTCAGTGCTTTTTGTGCTTTCATTTCACAGCCAGTTTTTGTGTGCTGCAGAGAAGCATCTTTTTTGAAAATTTAGCCCATATCCAAAACAAAGTGAACAGTAAACATCAAACATATTTATGGTTTATTTCTATTTCATACACTTGGAGTACAGAATGGCAAATTATTCCATAGTTAACCTGCATATTCTGTCTTGAATACACACGGTACATATTTATTTGAGTCAGGTTGCACGGGAGCTTATAAATTAGGGCAACCCTTTTAATGGTTGTCACGGCTGTACCTCTGAAGTTAGAATTACAGTATGAAAGAGTTTTTGTTGGCTTGAGATACTTAACCATCTTTAGCTTAGTTGCAACAGCTCATTGAAGAAATAGGAAATCTAAATTAGAGCTATGTTTTATACTTATAAAGGCCCCAAGCATGCATTTGAATCTGCATAGGTGGACTCCTGTACCCACATAATACTCCGTTTAAGTCAGTCAGGTGCTCTGTACCAAGTTGCATAATAAAAAATTAATAGAATGCAGTCTGCCTGTCTCCCTATCTGGGGATAATAATACTTGCAATTGCCAACCTCACAGGGCTGTTGTGTGTCTATGCAGAACTTTGTAAACTTAAATTGCTGTATCATGGGTAGGTTTTAAACGGTATCTAGAAACTACACGTGTAACAAAGGACTTCACAGAAAAGGACGTAGAAATTAGTGCAGCATATTGGAAATAAGGCAGCCTAGTTCTATAACCCATCACAAACTAAGCAGAATTTGGACTACAGTAAGCTAGTACTTGGATGGGACACATCCAAGAAATAGTTAAGTATTACAAATGTGGTGTTGGTCATTAATTAGGTGTTGCTGAACCATTACCTCAGCATGATATTAGGAAAGGCTGAACTGCAGAGACTGTTCTTGAGATGAGCTGTAAAACAGACCCTGATGACTTGTGGACATGAAATTTCCTATAGACCTTTTCAAAAGACTACGGCTTTGCCAACATCCTGGCAAAATTCCATTAGGTATGTTCTGATTACCTAAATTTCCTCTACAGTTTCAGCTGACTACAGTAGCCTTCTTTACTTCTTGCTCTAGGCTCTGATTTGGAAAAACACTTAAGCACGCTTTTAAAGTTAAGCATGTGCTGAAGTGTTTGGCTGAATTGGAGTCCTATGCTATTGTGAACTGTTGCTGTTTACTTTTGAACAAAGCTGCATTCCACCCCTTCTGTGTGTAACTGTCGGTCTCTAAATACGATATATTATTCAGATTAGTTTACTTTTTCCATATTAAATTTGTAAATTACTTTGAGATCTGATTAAGATAAAAGGCGCCATGTAAGTGCAAGATATTATTAAACATAACAGAACATTAGAGAGACAAGGTGGGTGAAGTAATATCTTTTATTGAATCAGCTTCCGTTGGTGAAAGACACAAGCTTTCAAGCTTACACAGAGCTCTTCTTCTGAAGTTGGCTCAATAAAAGATATTAGATCAGACCATGTGTCTCTCTAATATACGGGAACCAATGCAGCTGCAACAACACTGCAAAGAACAGAACACTTGCAGCATTGGCCATTATGGCCAAGATCTTCCTAAAAGGCAGCCTTAAGTTTGGTTCTCAAATCCATATTTGGGCTCTTAAATAGGTAGCCTGATGATCAAAAGTGCTGAGCAGTGAAGCATTCCCACTGCTTTCAACAGTTTGAAGCTTGCGAGTGTTAAGGGTTTTTGAAAATTGGCTATTTATTTGGGTAGCTAAATAAGGACTTATGAGCCTAACTTTAGGCACCTGTTTTTGAAAACTTTGGCCTACCATTAATTTTTATGGGTGACTGATTTCTAGCTGTGACACTGAAACTGTAGTTTTAAAGAAACATGATTGAACGTTATTGTAACTTCCACTAAGTTATAAAAAAAAACAAAAAAAACCCCTCACTTTGTTCCCATGTATAACAGTATTTAATCTTTCTATATATCACTTTGCGCTACCCTGACTGGGTATGAGCCAAAGTCACTATCTCATGAATCTTTGGCCAAGAAATGAGAGACTTAACAGCACTGCCATACTGACAAAAGGATTGACATGTTGCAACAATGGATGTGGTTTGATTTTAGTTTTAAAGTGATTAGTGGTAAATCAGAGAACAATATGCTAAAATGCTGGCAAATTTCACTATTAAATTAATAGACCAAAGCACACACAGAATGCTTCTAATTGTTTGAAAACTTATCAGGTATTCAAAGTTGTCTTCCATAAATGTAAAGTTGAATGCATATTATAATATCAAGAGATCTTAATACATAGTATTTTACTAAATCTAAAAACTGAGTTTAAACAATAGTCAACACCGGCCCCCAACTATCTATTTTTAATATAGACAGCAAACATGTAGTAATTCTGAAGCACAAGAGTGAAAAATATAATGCAAGCAAAAATGAGTTTGGTATCTTAAAATAAGACCCAAATATCTGCATGACAAAACTACTGCCAGATTAGGCAGAGTTGGCTTTGTCTGCTCAAGCAAGCTCAGGGTTTAGGATTAGAGCCCTGCAAACCTTTGGAAATTCACTTTATATCACGGACCATTTTTGTGGATCGGATACAAATTTTGTATCTGTGCAGGGCTCTAATTAGGATAGTTTAGGTGGTACAAATAGGACTGTAATGCACTGAAGATCTGTGCAGGAAAGCCTGTGGCTTAAGTCAGTGTTAGTCCTTCACTTTCATGAGCATTATTACAGTAACTTTTACCATTTTGTAGTAAACTATTTTAAAAAATGTTACAGAAAAAGGTATAAAATGCAATGATCTGTGTAATGCAATGCAGTGTTTTCAAAATAAAATATTTTAATGTACAATAATACATTTGGTAGAAAAAATGGTTAAAATACAATAATTTTGATGGCCAGTGTAGTAATTCTCTTCTTTTTGACTGCTCTCTTAGCTGCAGTATGTTTCTTAACATGTCAGTACCATTGATTGCTATAAGTACAGTTTATGTGAATAGTCCCTACTACCACATGTAGTCCCATTGACTTGGATAGATCTACTCATGTGAGTAATATTTGCAGGAATGTGCTCATATGCACTTTAAATTATTTTTTAAATAAATTCCTCTTCTTTGTACTTGGCAAAACATGATCTCACAGTTTTGTATGTCGCCTACAAGGACACCACAAACATAAAACGAGGAGCAGCATCTCTTATCCAGTGTTAGGGTTTTTAGTGTTTGATTTTTCCCAGGAGAAGCAGAATACTGAATTTGGGTCCTGACAAGTAATAAGAGGTAATGAGTTTCAGATATCTTGATTTAAATTTATTTATTTGTAATTTTAAGACTATATTGGCTTTTGACTAATAGTTTAGAGTCACTTCCCTTGTTGATTTAGGACCTGATCCAAAGTCAATGGGAGGCTTTCCATTTATTTCAGTGGGAATTGAACAAAGCCCTTATGATGGTGTAAATCCAGGGAAACTCCACTGAAGTCACTGGTGGCATTCTGGATTTACACGTGTGTAATGACAACAGAATTTGCCCCATAGTATGTTAATATTTTGTATTTATGCAGTTAACCTTCAACGTTTCTTAATCATTTTAGTACTCAATATTCAGCTAGCGTGTCCATCAACTGGCTGACAAAAGGTGTTTGATGTCTTTAAATGTGTATAGTCTTGGTCCAAATTTAATACAAAGCAAATTAAATAGAAATACCATTTTACCAGAACCATTGAGCAGTTCATTCAGGCTATATCTCATATACTAGCACATTATGACTAGGATATGTTATTTTTTTCTATGACATACTCAGAACTGTAATATAGGATAATGATATAGTTCAGCGGTGTCCGATAGAAATTTGATGCTAGCCACACTTGTGGGTTTGAATTTTGCTTATTAGCCACTTTATAAAAAAGCCACATGCATTACCCACAATTCAGTAGCCTATTAGCCACATGTGGCTAGTGGCGAACGTATTGGACACCGCTGATATAGCTTATTACTCTTGATGAGATGCATATACATATAGTAGAGAGAGACAGAATGTGTTTTTATGTCTGATGTGTGCACGAGTGTGTGTGTCTGTATAAAATATATGAAGTTGCTGAATATGATATTCCCAGTTTTTAGGCCTCTGTCAAATAATTTTTAGTTCTTAAAAATATCCTGTGAAAGTGCTGCTTTTATCTTTTCAGTGCAGTGATGAACTTTTATGTTGGAAAGTGTTGAAAATACTCAGATAGTAAAGCTTAGATTTTTGTTTTGTCTGGCAGTACACTTCTGTTTAGAATTCCTTTAATCTATCCATTCCCTGCTTTTATATTCATCTTGATAGCTAACGGTTCTCGGAAGGATTTTTCTTTATATATAAACTTATTAAATTAATAATGCTCAAAAGTGTGAGGTTTTTCTTTATTTGGGGGAGGGACATGATAAGATGGACTCTTCTGTGAGCTGTTAAATTTCTATTTGCCTTTCTTGGGGTTTTTTTGGGGGGGGGGGGGATTTGGTTTTTTTGAAAATAACAAAAAAAAACCCAACAATTTATATGGTAGATCTAAAGTTTCATTAAAATTGCTTATGCCCTGTCCCAGGCATTTTAAGTGGGCCATCTGTCTAAACATCTCTCTGTTTTTTTCTGATCATTTCCTCGACTTATTCATGAGCCATGGGAGGGCTCCTTTGTAGTCTCCATGTAGCTGGTTCAGTCTACCCCCACTGAATACATCTATGTGCTTGCATAACATATCTTTTCACAGTGCTGGAAATTCTCTGAACTTGGTTCAGATGAATGGCCCACTTTCTGAAGGTCTTTCCCGCCCCCCTCCCCCTCACCACCGGCGCAAAGATTTGTATGCAGAAACTGACCTCAGTGGCTACAGAATCCAGCACATTATTCTTGATCATTTTACAGGCCACCTGCTGTGAAAGTTATGATGAAGGATTTCTTAATGATTCTTTGACCATTAACATTGTTTTAAGTCAATATTTCACTTTTATCTAACTGCTGAATAGGTAATTGTACAATTGAAAAACAGCTTTACTGAGTGTCACATAATCTAGTTTTGCAATGCTCATAATCCTTAATAATTGGAGAATTTGTTAGGATAGTTTGGGCTCTGTATTTACCTAAAATTTTATGCAGCAACAATATAAAAAGTAAAGAGCATTTGTAGGATTTTTTAGAACATTATAGCTCACATTTTGAATGGTAAGAAATCTATACTCAATTTCATGACCCTTTAGGAGCTGGTGACATTTATTGTAGCCGATTACATCATTAACAGCAATCGAGAGACAGGAGTTTATTTGCCACACACTACAGAAAATTGTAGTTTTATTGAGCTCCTACATTCTGATTGGTTGGTGACAATCAAAGTGGACATGCCTGGGGCAGAGCTATTACTTGATTTGCTTTTGTGAAGTCTGTTTTCCTTGGTTGCTTGACTAGAATAGATAAAAGTTTAACTAATATGTGTTTTCCAGGAACACAATAAGTGTGTGTCGATCTAAAATTTCCGCGGTTGGCAGTATCCTTCACTGAAAACGTATTGCAGCAAAGAAAACCAGAAGTATAATTGCTGCTGTTCATATAATGTTAAAAAAACCTTTTATTGGTGGGGGTGGGAAGAGAAAACGTATGTTCAGATAAATTGAGATTAGGTCAGCATTTACTAAGTTCAGGATGATGTCAGAGTTAAACAGGATGTAAATACTCCAAATTACAGACCATTTCCCCCCATCATATTCTTTAATACTTTAGCAAGAGAAATTTTCATAGAAGTGACTCTAATACTTAGGGCCACATTGTCCCCTTACTCCTGGTATGTGTCCATCTACTGTTTTTCTTAACACTTCAGAAGGGGAGAATTCCAGGTACAGAGGCTCAGAATTATCTTAACAGCATAATACCTGTGTGGCTGGGGGAGACATTGCTGTGGACCGTGTTCACCTCTGCCCTATTCCCTCTTCCTGTTGGTACTGCCTCTGCTTCTCCCATGTCTTTCCCCTGCAGTTCCTCACCCCTCTCCTCCTATGCATGCTCACATAATACTAATCTCAAGGGAGAACAAGATGCAATAGTCTGTGGGGGCCACCCCCCTCTACCCAATAACCACAAGCACATCCCCCCTCTCTGCACTTGTTTCCACCAGCACCCAAAACCAATCATCATTTTTTTGCTGTTGTACTAGTCCCACAATCCTTTGCCAGTCCCAAAGGATTGTGGGATTTGTTTAAATCCTAGCAAAAAAAGCTTATGTGAAACTTTGAGCCCCAGGTGAAAAAAAGGTTGTCCCACACATTTTATAATGGTAAAAGTGTGTGTGTATGGAGGAGGTGGGGGGCCGTGTTTACTTTCAGAAATGCTTTTTGTCTGGTATAAATATATCAAATTTCAACCCAAAATGTAAAAGTTTGTATAGTTATAAACCTCTGAAAATGTTCCCTGAGAATGAAAATGCTTGTGTAACCTTATCTAATGGCATTGGTATGTACTTCCCTTATAATAGGTAGACACACAAGTATATGTTAGCAATACCAGTGTGCCAAGTTACAGAAGCATGTGATAAATGCATATTTGATTCTCTGCCTGCTATCTCATTTCCCAGGGCTACCTCTTACATTCCAAACCTCCAAGCAGCTTCAAATAACCATCTTTTTAAAAAACACACACACAAATCCCCACCCTTTATTTGGGCTAGGAATAATTTGTTGGAGTCTTTGCCAGAGCCTTCTGCATGGCTGACCAGGATAAACCACCATTCCTGGGTCAGTCCACCATTGCTTCCTCTTTATACAGCTTTGGTCCTGGGCATTCAGCATTGTCCAGTTCATTCAGCTGAGTTGTCTCCTGTACATTCAGGCCTGTTCTCCACTGTCACCAGAATTTCCTTTGACTCTAAGCCTCAGGATAGGGTGTCTCACTCCAGCCATGCCACATGGATCAATTCAGGATGTTTTCTCCATGGTATAGCTTCTAGGTTGGAGGGTGATCCATCTTATCCTGACATACCCTGCCCACTCAGAAGATCACAACAGCCTGGGTGTTGAGAAGAAAGCCACCTTCCTGCTCCTCCAGCAGTGAGTATTTTTCAGAGGAACGGCTAGACTCTCAGCGAATGGCCAAAGACCTTGAAGTGTCCAGAGCTCTAGATCAAAGGACTCTGAGGAGTTCTCAGGCAGGGGAAAAAAGCCTTGCCAAGGCACAAGAAGAATTATTATTTTCCAGTGCAACCTGACCTCCCAGATGTCATCAAGAAACCTTTTCTTATCCTGGTGGAAAACTTCCCATTTCTGATTTTTTTTTTTCTTTGATTGTCAGCAAAGTCAAATTTGTGTGGTCACTCACAGCCAAATCCAACATGAACAGGACCAAACCAGCAGACTATGCTTAGGGTAAAAAATAATCTGATGCTATGCTGACAATGAAGCTGACCTACTGATATCCTGGGGAGTAGACTTCACCTCTTTTACAAACTGCTAAATCCTATCAGTCGTTGCATCAGGACACCATATAGAATTCAACCAGGCCCCATCAAGAACCCACTAAACGCCTTCTCCTCTCTCTCCTTATCCCAGGAAATGTAGGCAGAGCATCACACTGTTAGCTACCTTGTAACTATCCAGGAAATTTCCTGATTCCAATGTCTGTACTCTCTTCTACAAGCTATCCCGCAGAGATCAGGATAAGCATATCTGGGTGGGATCTAAAATGGCTAAATGATTTTGACGTACAGGAACTTCAAGATGGAGACCCGGAGAAATATTATTGCTAACAATGCTTCATGGAGTTTTTCTCAAATCTATTATTTTGACATTTGCTCCTGTATGCCAGTGGAAGAGGCTTGTCACAGAAACTTGACCATATTATTTTTAGTATGTTAATTACAAGTGTTGTGGGTATAGACAGCATCTCTAGGTAAGATCACATGGGAATTTTGGAGTGGGCCATACTTGCGAGGGGATGCTTTTGAGCCCAAGGTCAAGAGTTTCAAAAGTGACTAGTGATTTTGAGTAATGTGGCCACCTCAAACGATTGAAGATGCAACTTGTATACTACATCATGCTATCATGTGATCCATGTGCGTATGTAATACGTATGTGTGTTTATAATGAAGAGCATGTATATATATGAGGAGAACGAGGAAAAAATAGATACCTGTGTAAAATGAATTCCAATGCTATCCAGGTAAAATTATTATACAAGAATAAAACTCAAAAATTCAGAAGAAAAAAGATATATGGATTATTTATTAAGGTTGTGCCTTTTGGAGCAAAAAATAAGATACGTTTAATTTTTATTTTTTTAAAATGCGAAGCGGGGCACTACATTACACTCTTCGGCTTCTCTCAGTGTGGAAATACAAGCAGCTGGATGAGTCTTTACATTTATTGGGCTGTATGTGATCTACAAACCCCTTACTAAATGTAGATGGGGGAGGAGAGTCTCTCCTGCTTACAAGCAAGCAGCTTGATCACAAACCCACGCAGCTGCCACTCATGGAGGCAGGCGCACACAGCTGCAACCAATAGAAGAAACAAGGCCTGCTATAAACAGGAGAGTGCAGAGAAGGAATGGGAGGCAGAAAGGCTTGGGATAGCAAGGTCGTGACAGCCCTGCAGCAGGCTGCCTCCAAGAAAACAGCCAGGAGACTGAAAAAGACTGCAAACCCAAAAAGTGAAGGGTTGACCGTCTTAATTGAAGGTGCGGGCCCAGGAATTGACCTGACTGAGAGTAAACTAAGCTGGCTTAGGAGAAGCTGAGGCCCCTCAAGAAACCACACCAAGAGGCAGTGACAGGGGCCTAAGTATACGATGAGCAATAACAGGAGAATACAACAGATGGGGCAACTCAAGTTAACAGTGGGACATTTATAATTAAAGGTTTAAAAAAAAAGTCCTGTGTAGTCTTGTGAAAAGAAGACTGAGTTGGGGGAACTGATAACAGTCTTCAAAGGCACCCGGGGTCCCTTTTCGACCAGGCATTCCGGTTGAAAAGTGGATGCCTGGCAACCCTAGCCATTATAGAGGATGATAATCTATTGTTCTCCTTGACCACTGAAGGTAGGACGAGAAGTAAAGGACTTAATATGCAGCAAGGAAAATTTAGGTTAGAGATTAGAAAATGTTTCTAACTATTGGTATAGTTAAGCTCTGGAATAGGCTTCCAAAGAAGGTTGTGGTATTCATGTCAATGGAGGGTTTTAAGAACAGACAAACACCTGTGGGGGATGGTCTAGATTTACTTGGTCTTGCCTCAGCTCAGGAGGCTGCAAAGACTTCCAGCCCTTCCAGCTTTACTATTTCTGTGATTCTATAATTAGCATAGTATGCAGTGGATACAGTGCTTCAGCTGCCTAGAAGTTATCAAGCATTTTGTAAGCATGACAGTAGGGTTGAATTTTAAGGAGAGAGTTAAATGTGGACAATGTAATGGATTTTTACAGGGTGGTCTTGCTATGCATAAGAGGCAGCACGGGAGACCAACTGGCACCTAAAAACATCAATTCAATGAAATTCAGAGCCTCAACCAGCCTGAATTACTATTTATTTATTTGTTTGTTTGTACTAAAATTGTGCCTAGAATCCCAAACAATATTGGAAGCCTATTGCACTTGCTGGTGCTCAGACAATCGTCAGAGTTAGTCTCTCCACGAATTTCTGGTTTAAATTTAAAACACAACCAGTTAATGTAACAAACTATAGGGAAGGCAAGATAAAGGTGACAACTGATGCATAAAAATGTATAGACCTACAAATTACAAATAAATATAGTTTAAAACAAAACAGCTAAAAATTATTTTCTACCTTTTTTTTTTTTTTAAAACCTGCCAAGACTTGAGTTCCAGGGTCTGGTTCCCTTGCTGTATCTTTGACCACTTTGATGTAACATAAAAGATGCAGTTCCCTGGATTGTCTTAAGTTTGTGAGTTCATAGACCAGAGATGGCCAACCTGAGCCTGAGAAGGAGCCAGAATTTACCAATGTACATTGCCAAAGAGCCACAGTACTACATCAGCAGCACCCCCATCAACCCCAAACCTCCTGCCTCTTGGCAGCCCTGCCAATCTGCACGTCCCCCTCCTTTCCCGTGCCTCCTGCCTGCCACGATCAGCTGTTTTGCAGTGTACAGGAGGCTCTGGGATGGAGGGGGGAGGAGCAAGGGTGCAGCAGGGGAGGGGGCAGGAAGGGGCAGGGGCTTGGGGTAAGGGGTGGAGTGGGGGCAGGGCCTGGGGGTAAGCAGTGGAAAGTTGGCACCTGTAGCTCCAGCCCTGGAGTCAGCACCTATGCAAGGAGCCACATATTAACTTCTGAAGAGCCGCATGCGGGTCTGGAGCCACAGATTGGCCACCCCTGTCATAAACTATTATGGGAAGAATATAGAACTCTGACCTCAAGTCTTGGCATGTAAAAATCTTCAGTTTAATGTATCTACAGAGATTCGTCAATAATGTATAAAATATGTATATTGTTAAAAATAATGTATGTATATTATTCGTTTGGCTGGATTTGCATGCTTTTTTGTCTAACTGGCCTTTAACTTAGTTTTGTTGTGTGTGATTATGACATGAAGGTGACAGTGAACCACTTTTGCTTTTAAAGAAAAGGAGTACTTGTGGCACCTTAGCGGCTAACCAATTTATTTAAGCATAAGGTTTTCTTTTTGCGAATACAGACTAACACGGCTGCTGCTCTGAAACTTTTGCTTTTGAAGTTCCAAGTAGTCTTTTTATTTTTTCAAGTGCCACTCCTCTTCCTTCCCCAAACCCTCTCCTCATCTGTTTTTCACAGTTTGCAATATCCATGCAACCAACGATGGCTCGATTTTGGGATTCTCCTCAAACTTTATCAGTGTACTTCAGTGACACAAGGTGTCAAGGCGAAGCAGAAAATATCTCAAAAGGCGTCTCCCCTAAAAAGTTTTCTCCTTATGTGCCATAATGGACAAAAAAATATGATATCTAGTAGTTTTCCCAAACATGCTCCCTGACTGTGTCAGTAGGGTTAATGATATTTAAAATCGTTTATGAAGACCCTATGAAGAAAGTTCATGTGATTAAAAACGGGGAGAACCTGAAAATGCCGTTAAAATATTCTTTTTTCCATTCCTTGCTTTAGAATTTCTCTTGCTAAGCTGGATCTGAACAACTGGGAGCTGTTGGTACAGCTAGGAGATGGAACTTACTCTGTTACAGTTTCAAACAACGGGTCAACATTCTCTGTAAGTTTTGCTCATTTTCTAAGAAATGTGAGGCATTGAGTCAGTATATATTATTCTTGATTTGTGATCAGTGCACTAGCACAGTTACACATTTGTTTCATCTTCTGCAGGAGGCCTTACTGTAAATTAGAATACCATCCTTCATATGCTAATTAAGTGGTACATTTCCCGTACAGGGATTTATCTACACTCTAAAGTCAATGGGACATTTTTGTATTCTGCTTTCTTCTTACATTTGTTTTCTAATTAACAAAATTGTTGTTTAATTCCTTACTTAGAAGTGGACTTTTATGCTGTGCCACAAGAGGTATTTGAGAGCAAGAAATGAAATTGCAATTTAAGATACTGGTAAAAATCAAACAACTAAACAGGAAAAATGCATAATCGGGATGACTGTAGCAAGCTACCATTAAAGCTGAGGGTGCAAGTGCAGTAATTAGCCACAATATGCTGACACTTCATTTTGAGTCTGGAAACCCTTTGCTTCAGATATACAAATATACAGGATTTAGCTTTTACCAAACTTGCTAAATAATTTCTTTTGTCTTGTGATATTAAAGAGTGAAAGGCATAAAGCATTGCATTATGTTGGAACCATGGATGATGATGAAATAAAATCAAGCTAAATCAGAGGTGGGTTAACTTGGAGAGTTGGGAAGAAAAGTTTGTGGAGGAAAATATTTTTATAATTCTATAGTGCTGATCTCAAAGCTAACCTGAGAGTTTTAAGAATGGACACAATTTACATGAAGTCTGTCAAAGCTTTAAGGCTGGTATTTTCAAAAGAACTTCAAATTGATGCAGCTCCTTAGAAAATTCCAACTTAAATATGTCATGTCATGAAGACAGCTTTCTCAAGTGGTTTCACTTTTGCTTTGCTTAAAAGTTCTCTTAAAAAAAGGCAAAGATGTAATGATTTTAATTTAAAATTAGTCAGATTTTAGGACATGTGGCTGTTTGTGGCGGCTGAGCAGCTGCAGGGGGGCCCCTGCCGGTGGCTGAGCAGCTTGTGGCTGCTGAGCAGCTCTGGGGTCCCTCTGTCGTCACTGCTGGAGGCTGGGCAGCTTAGTGGTCCCTGCCGGTGGCCAGTCAGTTGCAGGGCCTCCCCCGCTACCACCGGCAGCAGCTGGGGAGATGTGTGTGTGTGTGTGTGTGTGTGTGTGTGTGTGTGAGGTTCCTTCCAGCAGCTGCTGAGCAGATCTGGGGTCCCTCTGCCACCACCAGAGGCAGCTGGGAGCTGCGGGAAAGGAACCAGCTGCTCACAGAGGCTGAGCAACTGCAGGGGGGGCGGGCCCTGCCAGTGGCAGCGGCTGGAGAGCTCAGGGGTCCTCACTGGCAGCGGCGTCCGGTCAGTTGCAGGGGGTCCCACAGCTGCAGGAGGGTCGCCGGCAGAGGCTGGGCTGCTGCAAGGGTCCCCCCTCTACTGACTTCAGCAGATGTTACTGAGCGTGCTCAGTACACCCTAACTAACACATTCAATCAGATAGCAGTTTTTCACACTACAGGGCAACTGGTCTGCTGCCGGGGTCCCCAATGTTGCAGAGGGTGCTACAAGTCACGGATTCTGTGACCTCCGTGACATAATCATAGCCTTATTTATTAAGTGAAGAAGAAAGTAGCTTCAAATCCTGACTAGGGCCTGGTTAATGCCCTCCGTTTTTGTGAAAACTTCCATGAACTCCTTAAAGTCCTCAGAGTCTTGTGTATTCCATTGTTCCATAGCTGGGGGAGTCACCCTTGATGTGGAATTGTGCTGCAGGTTCTAAAATTTTGTTTTCACACACATTTTCCCTTGAATAGCTAAGAGTGTTTTTTTTAACCCAGTTAATTAATTTGGTGCAAATTTGTATTGTTTTTGTTTGAGAGTCTTATTTCAGTTTAGTTTCATTGGGTGTTTAAAAAAAAATAAATTGAGCAAAACCGAAACAAGACAGTTTACATGCAAACTTGCACCAGTTTAAAAATACACTGTTAGTTAAACTGATGTAAGTTTGTGTGGAAAAGGCCTTTAAAACCAGAATTATGTTTCTGCCCCTTGTAGTTATAAAGATAACCTTGAAAACACCAAAGTGTTACCTTCTAGAGTCTGCACAAAGCCTGGTAGCTCTGAGAGGTGTGAACTGCCCTGTTCCTCTCAAACATATAAAAACTGAAGAGGACAATTTAAATGCCAGTATTCTTATTTTAGCAGGGGAAAAATGCATGTGCATATCCCACAATCAAAAACTATCTCCCCAGCTGTCCACTACCCGGTTGCCAAAACCTCCAGCTTCTTCAGTGCCAAAAACAGCAACATATCAAAAAGTGAAAATGTTGTGACAGTCTAAAATAAATGGAATTTAATATCAAAATAAATAACACAGGAGGAGTTGTACTGATTGAATTAACTATGAAAAATAATACAATAAAACCATCAATATTTTAATTTAAGTGAAGCTGCTCCAGAATTCCCAGTCTGTTGCAGCACAATGAACCCTGATTTTAGGTCCAGGTTGTCATGGACTCTTTGGTTCTATGTGCAATTCAAAAGACAGCACGACCATGATAATCAAAGGGTACAGAGTATGGTCTAGGCAAGAATGAGTAACTTAAAAGTAAACTTATTTTCAGTACTTAAACTGTAATTTAAAGGAATTTATTATCGTTTCATGCCACTTTGCCTGAGAGAGAGAGGCTGGGGAGCAGGGCAACAGGAAAGTACTGCTCTGCAGAGTTCCAGCAAGGCAGAACAGGATGGCCTTGGGACTTCCTGCCCTTGTCCCAGTGTCCTAGGCAGCATGCTGCTGCTTTTCCCTCAGGTTGTGTTGCGGTGTCACAGGCCAATATGTAATAAAATGAAATACATAAAGGAGAGAGAGAGAAAGAGAGGAGTAACTGGACCCGGTGCAGTCTAGAGGTTCAACAAAATGGACTGAGAGTCGGTAGTCTTCTGCGTTCTAATTCTAGGCTGGCCAATAACTTGCTATGTACCTTGGATAAGATACTTTATTTCTTTGTACGTCAACCAACCTAACTGGAAATTGTATGAGATAGGTGAATCTCACTGATGACCAAAGGCTACAACTGATCTAAACTTTCCTGGGTACAAATATATTAGAAAATAAAACCCAGCCCTTGAGATTGTAAAGCAAAATGACACATCATTCTGTGTTTATAATTTTTTGTCAAATTTCTTCTTATCCTCACCTACCTCATGGTGGTTCATGGGTCACTGTAATAAAAATCAAAACCTTATGAAACATTATTTCAAAAAATTGCAATGAGAAGAAAAAAACCTCTTAAAACGTTAAACAAGAAAATCGAAGAAGGGACAGAGAAGTCCTATTCCTGAGAATTGGATATAATGTACTATGGAAAATGCAAAGCCCAACTGCACTGACTTTCCAGTCAGATTTTTCACCTAGAATGTGAGGAAGCAAATTGAAGCCACATGTTGCACTTTTAGATTTACTCTTCCCTGTTGCACTGACATGATCAGGGATGCTGACTTTGTGGGATGGATGCCCTCATCAGTAGTGGCAGAGGTAGCTGAATAAATTGTTCAGTTGGATAATTCAGTGATCAGTGAATGGATCGTCCTCACAGCACCGTTTGATCCCTGGGTCGTCTTTATAGTTTTCTTCTCTTACTGTTATCGTAGGAATAATTAAAAATATTATGCAGTGGCAAGCAACAATAATATTTATTATTCATTTTCTAATTTGTTGAATTTTTTAAACTTGTCTATCTGTGCAGATTACTCAGAACAGCACTCCCTTAGTGCAGCCTGGCCTAAAAACTGAGTGCCATGGCTTCCCAGAACTTACCTGCTCGAGGGCTGACAAACTTGCAGCGATCACTTCAGGTCTTTAAAATACTACAAAAGTAAAGAAAATTTTCTGCTTCTTGTGCCTACAATAGGGGCTGGAAAATAAATGGATTAAGGTGTTTTACAAACAAATGAAACTCCCTCTCCCCCATTATCCTGCAGCCACTACAATACTTACCCAATTTGTGCAAAATACATTTTAGTTTAATTTTCCAGTATCAGGCATTATCCCTGAGTCAGTTCATCTACATGTACTTTTAATTGTTCAGAAATTTTATACTCAAGTTGGTTTGTTTAAAATCTTGGCAACCTTAATGAGATCTGTTGTCTTTTATAACATGAACTCACTAACTTAACTCATGAAAAAGTCAGTGTTTCTGTTTTCTTCATTTTATTGCTTTATCTTTTTGTATTGATTGCCAGAAGAATCTATGAATTGGCTGCTCGTCATACTTTGATCTTTGAAAGACAAAATCTTCATACTCCAGCTCTGTTTTCCTATCAATTATGTATATTTTTCATTATCGATCAAGAAATTATCCTATCATCATGATTACCAACTTTAGTTTTTAAAACCTTCCATACACCAGCATAGTGTAATAAAACTAGTGTCTTTTTGTTTATTCAGTTTGGACTCAAATATTTTTCCTTCTGATGTATGGAACAATCTAGGCATGAAGCGTACGAGTCCAAGAATCAATGCAGCTTTGTTGGTGAGGGGTGAAATCCACTCCCCCTGCATCGTAGAGCGGTTGGAAAGACTAAATCCACCCCAAATCCAGATTCACTGGACATGGCTACTGTGTGGTTTCTTTCTACCACTGCAGCTTCTTTTAAGCCATGGTTTGGAATAGTGTCAGCAGTCCCTCCTAGCCAGTCGCACAGGGTATTTGGGAGGCTAAAGGAGTCATGTAAGGGTGGGTCTGTGGCCTGCCTCTGGACCACCTTTATCGTGGTCTTCAATTCCATTCAGACCTACTGTGAAGACCCTTTTGTTGTGAAACTGCGAATAGGGACTGCCCTATTCAGCCATTTTATTAAGAGACCCTCCGCATAAGTGCTGTGTAGGGCATATGTGATGTGAAGGTCCTTGGGCTGACCCCTTTACGCTGTGGGTGAATGTCATACCTAGTGAGAATCTTTCATATCAGAAATCTTTGTGGAGTGAAATAATTTAGTTAAATTTTATAATAAAAAATAATAGCAGAGTGGTAGAGAAATTTAAGAGATAGAAACAAGGGAGAATTTAAATACAATGGTCCAGGATCTTCTGAGCTTTAATTTATTGAATTCACCACTCTACAATTTTCCTGTTGCAAAGTAAAGGGTTTGGAGATGAACAAAAGAGTGAAAGATAAATAATTACATGATTGTAAGTGTCCTCTTTTCACTTCTACAACCCACCCTCTTTTTTTCCTTTAATAGTTTTCAGTATTTCTTTCTTTCTAGTATGAATATCTCCAGAACTAGAAAACAAAAGAGCAGGATGAATTAGTATCTTTGTTATGGCAAAGATGTTGGCAGGGTGGGGAGGATTTTATTATTATTATTATTTTTGGCTACACTCACTGTCTTCACAAAAATGAAGGGTGAATCCAATGTTGGACATCAGCAGTAAGGAATGACATGTTAGAAAGCACACTGCTTTCTCATTTTTGTTGTTTAGTATTTTGCAGTGCCCAGAAATATGCCAGGGCTTAAGAGTACAGATTAAAAGATATGGCCCTGCCCAAAAGAGTGTCCAGTCCTTGTTGCCTATTTACAGTTCATTTCTCGGTATGTAGGTTGAGATTATCGTGTCATATTAACAAAGGATTTGAAGCTATGTTGTATTCTATGATGTGTATTTTAAAAATCTCTTGGTAAGGCAGTTTTATATAAAATTTGTGTGTGATTCTCTGTTTTAATCTTTCAAATTCTCTGTGCTCAAAGTGCATTTGAGAACTGCTCTGCAGCATTTCTCTGCGCTTAGCACTGATTTTTCTCCTTTATCATATTTGAACATTTTCTCCTTCCCTCTAAGGCTCTTTATTGCTATAGTGGGTACATACCTTACTTGCCACTTAACCCAGGGGTGGGGAACCTTTTTCCTATCAGGGGTCACTGACCCACAGAAAAAAATCAGTTGTGGGCCACACACAGCCCCCCCCCCCCAGGGGTCAGGCGGGACGGGACGGAGGCTCAGGGCTTCCCCCCCGCAGTGGGGCGAGCTGGTGCTTGTGGCTCCAGCCCCGTGGGGGATGCGGGGGCTTGGGGTTTCTCCTAGGCTCCGGGGTGGGGCCAGAAATGAGGGGTTCAGGGTGTGAGAGGGTCTTCGGGCTGGGTCAGGGGTTTGGGGTGCTGGAGGAGGTGAGGGTTTCGGCTGGGGCTGCGGGCTCTGGGGTAGAGCTGGGGATGAGTGGTTGGGGGTGTAGGAGGGGGCTCCCGGCTGGGGCCAAGGGGTTTGGAGTGCAGGAGCAGGCTCAGGACTGGGGCAGGGGGTTCAAGTGTGGGTGGAGGTTCGGGGTCTGGCGTCTGGGAGGAAGTTTGGGTGCAGAAGAGGGTTCCAACCTTGGGCAGGGGGATGTGGTGTGGGTGGGGGTGCAGGGTCTGGGAGTGAATTAGGGTGGGAGGGCGTTTGCGTGCAGGCTTTGGCCAAGTGGTGCTTACCTCAGGCGGTTCCTGGTTGGCGCTGCAACGGGGCTAAGGTAGGCTCCCTGCCTGCCCTGGGTCTGCGCTGCTCCCAGAAGTGGCCACCATGTCCAGCCCCTAGGTGGAGGGGCCGGGGGCTCTGTGTGGTGCGCCCGCAGGTGCCGCCACTGCAGCTCCTATGGCCATGGTTCCTGGCGAATGGGAGCTGCGGATCTGGTGCTGGGGGCAGGGGCAGTGCGCAGAGCTTCCCTGATTGCCCCTGCTCTTAGGGGCTGCAGGGACATGCTGGTCGCTTCTGGCAGCTGCACGGAGCTGACTGGACTTTTAATAGCCTGGCAACCCCAGCTTCTCTCTGCAGCACAGCAAGCCGGCGCTTGCAGCTCCAGCCCCACGGGGGGATCCCGAGGTCCGGGACTTCTGGCCCGCGGTGCGGAGACTTGCTTTGGGCTGGATGAAATGAAGCAGCGAGCCGGATCCGGCCCATGAGCCGTAGGTTCCCTACGCCTGACTTAACCTCACCTTCTCCATTTAGTTGTCAGAGAATTTCCAGATGTTTTCATTTACAGAGTAGCTTCATATCACTGTAGTTCTGCTGAATGTAAGCTATAAAACAAAGTGGCATGAACAAGGTGAAGTAGTTTGGGAGTCACTTCTAGCAAATGGAAACTTGATCTATTTCCAGTGGGGAGCCGTGTAAATCAAAACACTAAATAAAATGGCTTACTTTTAATAAAAAGATTACTTTTTCGATCACTGTTAAAATAGGCTTACATTTTTGCATTGTATTGTATGATTTCCTAAATTTAAGAAAAGCAAATTGATGCAGAAATGACTATCTGTGGGAAGTAGGTGCGACTTTTTCAGCATAATGACAGGTTTATTAATGACCATGTTAAATGCATGGTTTTTTAAAGGAACAGCTTACATCTTTCAACAAGATGTCCATGTGGCACATGTCTAGTTGGGTGGACGGTCGCATTTGCATGCACATTAACATTTTCAAGAGCAAAGCTATTACTGTGGACCTAATTGAGAGCACAAAAATAAGTGGATTTGAATTTGGTCTTGTGAACTGGAGGCATGGTCATTATAAAAATATACAATTGTGTAGACAACATGCAGTTGTCATTAATTGACTATATCCTATATTGTCAATGCACTGTAATTAAGTAGCTGTATGCTTGAATTTAGTTAATATATGCATGTGTAACTAATTATGGTTGTTTGAATTTAAAAATGTAATTAATTAAAAGCATGACGTAATCCTATGTTTCATTTGCTGCAAATCCAGTTACTAAGGGATATAATTGATTTTTAAATTATTTAGAAAATATTTCCTTTGTTTAAAATATCTTTAAAGAAAGAAAGAATACTTGAAAATTACCAAAAATCATATCAATTGTTACAAAATTTGTAAAATATTTATTATAAAAATGAAAAAATGGTATGGTATAATATAAAAGGTAAGTTATACATAAACTAGTTATATGTACCCCTCGTCCACATGTAATCTATTAAATACAAGTATATGTGCAATAAAATATTCAGATAACTAATGGCTTCCTCCACGTCCATCTCCTATTTATGTAAATATGTAACAGGTTTCCCAGACCTGTCTCCACAGGCCGCAGGTTGCCCATCCTTGTTATAAAATAAATTATCTAGTTTAAGAGAATAAATAAAAATAAATTAAACTGTATTATTAATAATAATACAATTTATAATTAATGCCCATGTGGTAGGTGTGCGTTGGGCATATATTAATACACAGTGAATAGGGCACAAGGGCAAAATATTAGGGATGTACCAGTAGGTGTGATAAGCAAAAATCTATAAGGGTTAAAAAAGAATTTTAAGGAAAAACTGTTAATTTAAGGTAATTAACATGTGTTCTTTACATAAAAATAGGCTTTCGCCTGTCATTAATTTTCTTTTTGATTACAGAGTCCTTTGTTAGTTTGAATGAAGGGAAACAGCACATTTGAGGGCACAAGTAGAAGGGGACAGGTACGTTTCACAAGGGAGAACTGATCAGTTTACAATTGTAAGCAGAAAAACTTTCCCTGCATTTTACAAAATGTTGACGATAATTTAGTTGAACAGTCGTGCACCTAAGTGCACAGTCACAGTAGGTGCGCAATTGTCCGAGCCTCAGTCCCAATTACCAGTTTCTGCAGATGCTTAAATTTCTCTCATCAAAATATTTCAAGTTACTAATGTGTGTAATTACACTTTACTGTGTACTTAAACTACTTCATAGCTAGAAGTATGTCCTGCCACTATTAGTTTCATACCTCCTTTGGCATTAGGTGTGAGTTTGTGTCTTGAGTGTCAAAGCTTGTAGATATAATTCTTAATGCTATGACGGTAGTCCAGCAACAGTTTTAAAATAAAATAAGTAATGTAATAAAAAATAAGATGGATAATGAAAATGTGTGTCAGATCGTAACTTCTGTTGGCATGAAAATTGACCATCCTGGTCTTCTGCCTATATAATGTTTGTAAGAGTTTTTTCTTGAAAGTACCTGACTCCTTTTTTGTACGTATGCAAGATTGCAAAGTTTGTGTATTTATTTATTTTATCTTTAGTAATTTGTAAAAGTTCCATTCCACGTAAAAAAAATCTGTTGTGTTCAGAAATGGCCCACTAAACTTTATCTTAACTTTTAAAAAAATCTGATCTCCTCTTGAGTTCTCTCATCCACCTTCTTGAATTGTATACATTTCAATCCTATCCTTAATTCTCCTTCTTTTTCTAGCGGGTACAAACCTAACTTTACTTTTCACCACACAATAAAACCTGTTATCTAGTAACAAATTCATGGTAATCTTATGCACCTCGTACATTGCTTCAATAACATTCTTGTTATATATTGTGTCCAAAATTATGCACAGTGGCTCAGCTTGGCAGCACAATATTCTTGGAAGCCCTTTGTATAATAGCTATAAGGATCTTTTGTTATACTGCTTTCTTATACAACTGTTTGCTTACCCCCACCTGCAGCCATTTGGGGATGGCTTAAAGGAAGGAGGGAATTAAAAAGAATGAAATCGAGTTTCATTGAAGTCAGTGTAAGCAGAGGTTATTCTTATCTGCTCTCCACCATTTTGTTTATGCAGGGACAGAGCTGGAAGAAGGGGTGGCATTTTGTGGGGGAGGGAACTGTTATGTTTTTTCTCTAATTTCTCTACAGTTTCTCTTTTGACATGCTGAACATCCAACTTTCAATATTTTGAACTATTTTAATGCTTTCTTAATTTTCCTACTTCTTCGTCATCCATTTGAGGTGTAAATAAGACCAAACTTAATGCTGATCCTAGTACCATTTTCCACTCCTCTCAGAACTGGTTGCTCAAGCGCAACTCAGAATTGTGCCATTAGCACCACAGCTATATACTTCATTCTTTTCGTTATTGAGTATTTCAAGAAAGGCAATAAGACTATTCGTTCACCATCATCAAGTCTCTGGCATCGTAACATAGTTAGAATTTGTTAAACATTACTTCCACTTTAGCAGTTGCTTCTGATTGTTCTGGACTATATATGTTCAGTTTTGGAAAAAATCTGTACTTATTCACTTTGTTTTAAACAATGCCTCTAGAGTATTCCTCAATAAGGAAATAAAACATGTTAAATATTGGTATCAGATTATTTTTCCCTTTTTTCCCCAGTAGTGAGGAGCAAAAACATCAGAAATTAACTTCTTATACCAGCATTTTAAGGAAGAATATTTTATATAAAGAACACATGCCTTATATATACTGACGTTCTTTGGGCATCAGGTGCTATTTTGCTATTATGTACTTGAGCTACATGGTTGTTTTAAACAACATGCCAGTTTGTAAAATCGGTACATTAAGGGCTTAAGGGTACAAGACATACATTTTTATTATGTAGATGATGTTTGTCCATACATGCTTATTTACATTTGCTATAGTAGTTATAAATGGATGAGAAAAAATACCTGTTAATGTTGATGATCCAGAAAAATGTGTTAGTGTATCTGATAATTTTTGGTAACAGATTTTGTTCTCCATTTTAGAGTAGTTTTGTAACAATGATTACTGCAGTTCTACAATAAATCCTGTTTTTCAAGGAGTTGTAACTTTGCTGTAAACTTGCTATGAGCTGAAGTCTGGCACACAAGCTCTCATCCTGTGAACAAGTTTAAAAACAAAGACAAGAAAAAAGGTCTGAAAAATGTTAGAATGGTTTACACTTTAGCCATATAGAGAACATGTCAGTTTGGGGAACTTACTATCTTTTCAACTTTTTAAATTAAATTTAGAAGCATAGTATCTTATAAGGTTGAATAAGCTTACCAATGATCAGTTTCTAACTTTTTAGCCAATGAAAGCTGGCTACTGCTGATATATTTAGTTACCGTCTTGGTGGCTTCATAGGGTGAGTTTCTATGATGTAACAGGTAATATTAAGTCTGTTTTATATGGTTTACAACCCACTAATGACAGGTGTTTAAATTATTAAAAGTAAAGTAAAATCTAAATAAAATACATGTGAAACTATAACATACCATTTGTTTTCTTCAGAAATCCTATCTTTTGGTAGAGCAATGTTTACTGTGTCTCCACCCTCTTCCTTTTCCTTTTATGGTCTTTTGTTATTAGATTGCAAACTCCTTGTGTGCCAAAGCATTGTCTTTTTTATTCATTTATGTGCCATGTACAACTATGATACTGTATTAAAAAGAATACATAGTTTTAAAAAACTGTATTAAAAAGTTTACATAGTTAAGGATTCCTAAAACAAATCATAAGTAAAATATTTCTTGGATTCTTTTTTCATCACAGAATCATATCCAAGACTATTTTTAAAAAGAGCCCATAATTTTGTAGAATGAATAGATGAAAAATGTTGTGAGCTCCTCCTGCTGGTTCAGCAGCAGCAGCAGTTACAGACAAAAGCATATTAACATAATGTTAAGAGCCTGGCTTAAATCCACAAAAGCAGCATTAACTCTGCAACTCCTGGCGGAAGCTTCAACTTTAATTCTGTTCTCAGTATATATGAGCACATTTGATATGCAGCATCACACTTCAGGTCCGGGATCTCTGACTCCTAGGCACATAGGGGTTGCGGGGGAGAAAGTAGGGTAATTTCAGCCTAGAGTTGCTTTCTTAGCTCTAAATTTCCTTGCTTTTTTAATGTAAGGAAGACTATTAACATTACTTTAATATAGTTTTCATGGTTGATAAAAATAATGCTGTTGTAATGGTTAGATGTGCGTCAACTGTGACTAAATGTTTTGATGTAGTCTTCTCAAAAGACAGACTAAAGCTTTCCTTTGAAATATGTGAAGCAGTTTTAGACACAGCTTCTCAGATGGATCTAATTAGTCTTTCATAGAACTGGATGTCCGTTTGTTGCAGCTGAATTCTCATTTCATTCACCCATAACTAGAAACACCTCTCTTCAAACGTGTTTCTTCAAAGAAAGAGGGGTTTAGGATTCCATGTTTTACTGCTTTTTGATGTTGGTTTCCCTTTAACTGAGAAGACCTTATGTTTATACAACTGTTATTATTAAGAAAACATAGCTTTGTTCATGAAAGTTCATTCTGTATCAATGTTGGCTATTGGTAGAAGTCAGAGATCTGTTTAATAGATCTTGCTATACCAGACTAGTAGGACAGCTATATGTCTGATTATTAAGCTCACTGAAGAAAGATATTAATGCAAACAGAATGTATTAATAAAACAGGAAACACTTTTTGTAACAGGATGAAAATAAAGATGAAGGACTGTCAGTTATCGGATTCATCAGTAAAGAGTAATCATATTTATTATTTAAGTACAATTGCTGCCAAAAACGAGCATTTTCTCTACAGCTATATTTACCTTTGTTACAGCATTCCCCATCTTAAAATGAGAAACGTTGCAAGTACTCTGGGTGGTAAATGTTTGAATTAATCTATAACTATTCAATAAATGATACTTGGATACATCAGTAGTTGGAAATACCTAAGAAAAGGGGTCAGATTCTCAGCCTACTCCCATCCCCATTTGGCTGCTTTTGCCAGTGACATAACCAGCTATCTGGATATTCCCCAAGAGTAGTGTTGCTCAATGAGCAGTGGATCAAATCTGTGGCACTCTGGAAATCTGTGGCATACCAGGAAACCAAGGTAGCTGCTGTGCAGCACTGACGTAGTATGGTGATGTTGTATTTGCTGTAAATAAATATTGACTCGTTGGTGGCAGTAGATAGGGCAATGATGTTGGGAGAACAATTCTAGGTTCTTAATGATTACATTATTTTAAACTGTTTTTAATCTTTAGTCATATTCAGACCGGAGAGTAACAATGGGAAGTGCCTGAGTAAACCTAACTGAAATAAGTGATTTTTGTGGAGAGGGTTGAAGGAGGAGAGTGAATTTGCTAGACATACAGGCAAAGGGAAATATTTGTCTAAAATAGCAAAACTGAACTGGGTCACTGCATGTGATTCATACATAGAATATCAAATGGATTATGGAATGATACTTCAGTGTCAGGACTCCTGGTGAAAGTATGCTAACCACACGGATAAAACACAAATGGTTTATGTAGTCACCAGAAAGATTAAATGGAATTATACCGCCATAATTCTAAATGTATGCATGTATTTTATATAATATTAGACACAGAAAACTGTTAAAACACCATTATTAAGGTTGGAAAGTGAAGCATCCAGAAGTTAGGAAATGTCAAATTTAAAGTTGTGCCTGTCCAACCTGAATTCATCCCACTTGTGTGTATGCATTATGATATGGTCTAGATTACATGATCATTTTTTTCACAGGACCCCTGCCTCAGTCAGTGCACAAAGTGGACCTGCTGTGGGGATGAATCAGGGTTGTGCAGTGAAGGAGAATGTTGTCTGTTGGCTCACTACTTCATTTGTTCCAGAAGTTGACAGGTGTGTAGTGAATGAGGCTGGAGATTGCAGGAAGAAAAAGGATGGTTTCATGGTTACAGCAGTTGAATTCTTCCCTGGAAAATTGGATTATATCCCTGCCTCTGCTACAGATTTTCTGTGAGATGCTAGATGAGTCACTTAAACCATTTTGTTTTACAGGTGGCCGCTAATTGTTTGTTCCTTATTTTTCTGGTGCCTGACTTGAGACCCTGGGGTCTGATTTTCAGAAGCACTGAGCACTCATAGCTGCAATTGAAGTCACTGGGATCTGTTCTTTTAAAATATAAAGTGCTGTGTAATGCTAAGTAATGTGAAAAATCAGGTGCTGGGTGCCTCAAGTTCAGCATCCAAAACTATTGAATACTTTTGACCTTAATCTCTTTGTGGGTCAGTTCCCCTTCTCTAAAATGTGGGCATTAATATCCCTTCATTCCACAGGAGTGCTGTAAAGTAAATTAGTGTTTATGAAGCACTCAGATACTATAGCGATGAGTGCCATGAAAAAGCCCATGAAGAAATAATTCTGTCTTCAGAACAGGGTTTGAATAGTGTGTGGCCACACATTGAACACTGAGAAGACAACAAAATATTGCATAGTTGCTCATAAGTGAGGATCTCCATTTTGTGCACTGAATGGGCGGGGGTCCAGTGGAGAAAATATGTGGTCATGTAATCAGAGAGTATCATAATGCCCGCATAGAAGGGGGCCGAAGTAAGATTGCATAAACATCTTAATTACTGATTTTGAGTGCTTTATTTTTCAACTTAAAAATATTGTTTGTATTAATTTTTTGTGTGTATTTGCCTAGATTTTATAAAGCAATCTGAAAACCCGCCCAGAAACTCTATCATGTGGCCTCATATTGACACCCATATGGATAATCAATAGCGTTGGAATCTTTAGATCCACCTGCACAGACCTCTGCCCCTTGAGCTAATTGAATAACTGATAGCAGTAGTAGATTGTTATACTCTGTGTGGATCAGCTCTAGAGGAGAATGAGACACTTTGCCAGTGGGTTGTGCAGATATTTGCTGAGAGCAAAGGAGAGATTCATGGATGAATTAAACTTTCATTCCAACTGACTTCTTCAGAGTTTAACTCTGTAAAAATATAAGCAACTGATGAAAAAGCAGAATAGTACGTACCCTCTGCAAGAAGCTTCAAGTAAAAGAACCAGATACAAAACAGCAAATATAGTATAACATAGAACAGATCTAACAATTCCAAAAATGCTGAACTGTATACAAGGCATGCTCATCCTAGTGTCATTTTCATAATTGCTATTCATTTTCTAGTAGTTCTTTCTACTTACTTTGGCAAATGTAATGAATGCTAAACTTCCTGTATAAATTGAGATAGCTCCATTGACTTCAGTGGAGCTATGCTGATTTACAACAGCTCTCTTGTCTGCCGTGGACTAATTGTCCATGTGGACCCTACTCATGCACATTAACAGTTAATTAATATACTTAGATCTAGTCCACAGCTGACTAGTGCGGGGCATATTCCCACTCTAGCTTGCTGCAAACGAATTGTTCATGTAGACAAATTCTCAGTAATACAATAAACAAATGGACTTTCCTTCCTCGCTTTCCATTGACTAATTTCCATCTCCCTGGAGAAATCTTTTATATAAGAAAGTGCCAACCTAGATGGAATGTTTACGGCTTAGCAGAGGGAGACCTTACAAATAATTTTGATAATGGAAATGCTTTTAGATTCTATCCGTAATTTATGGTTGAGGAAGACACTATTCAGTTCATAATCATGACATAACTTCCTGTATATGCATTTAATATGTTTGTGTATATACTATTGAATTGCCTGATATTGCAACCCTCATGTGAAGAGTCCTTACCCACATAAACAGTAACATTGGCTTCAGCTGTATGATTTCAATGAATGGGACTGTTTGTGTGCCTGGATCTAGAAAGGGAGTTGCAATGCTCAGCAGACCCCCGTTTAAATTCCTGCTCCTCACCAGGCATGCGGGGATGGGGGGAGAGGGGTATTGAACTATATAGCATTAAGCATGCTCTGAGCATACCTACCAGACTAGGTCCCACAGACAAGAAAGGATTCCCCCCTCAACCTTGTCTCCACCTTGTTTGATCATTGCGCTGGGGCTTAAGCGTGACATAGATACCCAGGCACCTTGAGGGAAGCAGCAGTGCATACCCAGAGGTAGAAACATAAGTACCCGCAGAAATGTAAGCACCAACTGAGTTTAAGTGCCTCCAGGGTTAGGAGGCAGTTGAGCAGGGGTTTTGTGGATCACAGTGATGCTCAAATCTGCTATATATGTGCCTAAATCTAGGGCTTAGGCACCTTAGTCCCTTTGTGCATTTGAGAAAGCTTGCATAAGGTTTTAGAATTGGGACAGTGTTCAGTACTGGACAGCCATTAATGAATGAGCAGTTTATGGAATTTTGTAGATTGTTCTAACTAACAAGTAATTTGAATTAGGGATGATCAGCTAGGAAACATTTGTTTTATAACAATCCCGCCTCCCCCCCCCCAAAACAAACAAAAACAAACAACCAACCTTCACAACCAAGCAGTGTTGAATGTGAGCTGGTAGTGTACACTGATTCTTCTCAAAGTGCTCCTATACTTTTGTCTTTTTAAAAAATGGAGTGTGTGTTCCCTTTGAAAGTGAGCGAAACCTCCCCACCATTAAATTAGACTGTAGAAAAAAAAATTTCAGTTCTTCTCTTTATATTACTGGTATAAACATTCAGACAGAATCGTTTTGGATGCAGGACTAAAACCTGATCCTCAGTTATACAGGAGTGAGTAGTGTGTGTACCTTTTTCTTCCACAATGCATGGTAATCTGATCTATTATGATACATTTATTTGGTCTTAAATACAAGAATATGGACAGATATTGTACTTTAAAGCCAGCCTTAATAGCTATCATGTTCAAATGTGGCCTCAAGCAGTGTGAATCATAATTTGGCACTATCTTCCTCTTTCCAGTTACACCTTTATAAACATATATATAATGTAAACAAATCCACAGGTTTAGATAACCATGAGCTTCAATACTGTAGGAATGCTGCCACAGTCACCTACTTCCCTTTTACTGGAATGTTAACATTGTCCTTAGCACAGTGAGCCATGAAAAATTGGCAGAGTTGTTTCCTCCATGTTGGAATACAAGAGTTCAGTTTTAAGAGTAACAGGGTAATCTTAATTTTGCTAGCAGACCACCAAAACTAAAGAACCCTTTCCTAATATAATGACAGGTTTCAGAGTAACAGCCGTGTTAGTCTGTATTCGCAAAAAGAAAAGGAGTACTTGTGGCACCTTAGAGACTAACCAATTTATTTGAGCATAAGCTTTCGTGAGCTACAGCTCACTGCATCCGATGAAGTGAGCTGTAGCTCATGAAAGCTTATGCTCAAATAAATTGGTTAGTCTCTAAGGTGCCACAAGTACTCCTTTTCTCTTTCCTAATAGTTTTAATAGATCTCCTCTTTTGTAGAAGTAATTTGGCAACTCTGGAAATGGAATGTAAACATTATATTTTTATTATCTGTGGTTTTTTCTTTATTTGGTTTTACAGGCTAGGTATTTTTTTAAGGTTCTTGATTATTCTGTGATACTGTACTCTGTTTCAAAGGCCTTGCTTTTGACCTTTTGGCAAATGGTGGCAGAACCAGACTTGACAGTTTAGGTCAGTGGTGGGCCGTATGCGGCCCATCAGGGTAATCCGCTGGTAGGCTGCGAGACAATTTGTTTACATTGACCGTCCGCGGGCATGACTGCCTGCAGCTCCCAGTGGCTGTCTCGCGGCCCACCAGCGGATTACCCTGACAGGCTGCGTGAGGGCTGCAGGTTACCCACCACTGGTTTGGGTAGTAATTGCTCCAGTTTAATGTGACAGTGCTTATTAAGAACTTTGGAGGACTCTTTAACTTAACAAATTTTTGCTCTAAAGTTGTTTCATTGAAACTTACCAAACCTGTGAATGGGACATCATAATTTCCTTTGGAGTCACTTTACTCTGAAACTTTACAGGAAGTAGTCAATCAATATTTTTCATTTATATGTGGAAAAGGGGTTCTAAATACACCTTTGTTCACCTCCACTCACTGTGAGGATTTTCTATTTCCATGGCAACTGGGGGCAGACTCAGACTTGTTATTTCACAGGCCAGGACCCCAAGGCTTGTCTCATAGAAAAGCCTGCCTGAGGTTTCTGTCTCAAGAACAATCGCAACAATAATTTCAGACTACAGTTTTTTTCCAAAGAGTGTTTAAAAAAAATCTACAGATTATATTCTTTTAATAACTCAGTAATGCTGTACTACAAAATACTTTAAAAAGCCTTACTCAGTTAGTATCTGGCTGAGACCTGTTAGACTTCACTTATCTCACAGTCCCCAAGGCTGCAAAGGGTGGATGCGAAGAAATACACAAAAGTGTTCTGAAATTTGCCTCATGAGCAGTAATCTCCCATCTCCATGCTAAATATGAGCTCTGTCTGAATCGCAGAAAGGACACCAAGACTGCAGGGACAGTTCAGGTATCTTATCGGCTGGCCAGATCACTAAGAACACAAGAATGGCCATGCTGGGTGAGACCAATGGTCCATGTAGCCCAGTATCCTGGCTTCTGACAGTGGCCAGTGCCAGATCCTTCAGAGGAAGTGAACAGAAGACACAATTTTATTGACTGATTCATCCTGTCATCCAGTCCCAGCTTCTAGCAATCAGAGGTTTAGGGACACCCAGAGCGTAGGGTTATATCACTGAGCATCTTGGCTAATAATCATTGATGAACCTGTCCTCCATGAACTCATCTAATTCTTTTTTGAACCCAGTTATACTTTCGGCTTCACAACATCCGCTGGCAACGAGTTCCATAGGCTGACTGTTTGTTGTGTGAAGATGTATTTCCTTTTGTTTGTTTTAAACCTGCAGGCTATTAATTTCATTGGGTAACCCCTAGTTCTTGTGTTATGTAAATGGGTAAATAACACTTCCTTATTCACTTTCTCCACACCAGTATGACTTTATAGACCTCTATCCTATCCCCCCTTAGTCATCTCTTTTCCAAGATGTACAGTCCCAGTCTTTTTAACTTCACATAAAAGCTGTTCCATACCCCTGATCTCTCCCCCCCCACCTGTCTCTGTACTTCCAATTCTCATGTATCTTTTTTGGGATGGGTCAACCAGAATTGCGTGTAGTATTCAAGATTTGGGCATACCATAGATTTATATAGTGGCATTATGATAT
The DNA here is from genome assembly GCF_965140285.1 of Lepidochelys kempii. Lineage (NCBI taxonomy): Eukaryota > Metazoa > Chordata > Testudines > Cheloniidae > Lepidochelys > Lepidochelys kempii. The sequence goes on from NC_136380.1 coordinate 101,278,061, forward strand.
TTTCTGTTTTATTATCTGTCCCCTTCCTGATGGTTCCTAACATGCTGTTAACTTTTTTGACTACCACTGCACATTGACCAGATGTTTTCAGAAAACTGTCCACAGTGACACCAAGATCTTTCTTGAGTAGTAACAGCTAATTTAAACCTCATCATTTTATATGTACAGTTGGGATTGTTTTCCAATGTACATAACTTTGCATTTATCAACGCTGCTGTTTATCTCTCTCCAATGTGAAAACTGACCATGTATTCCTATCCTTTGTTTCCTGACTTTTAACCAGTTACTGATCCATGAGAGGACCTTTCCTCTTATCCCATGACTCCTTACTTTGCTTCAAAGCCTTTGGTGTAGGACAGGGGTTCTCAACTTCATTGTACCGCGACCCCCTTCTGACAACAAAAATTATTACATGACCCCAGGAGGGGGGAATCAAAGCTTGACCCTGCTCAAGCCCCACCATGCCTAGCCGGAGGGGGACCAAAGTCGAAGGTGTGCGTGTGTCTGTAATCTGAGCCCCGCCACCTAGCGCTGAAGCCAAAGCCTGAACCCTGCCACCCAGAGCTCAGGTTTGGCTCAGGCTTTGGTCCGTGGCCCCAGCAAGTCTAACGCCAGCCCTGGCAACCCCATTAAAAGGGTGTCATGACCCACTTTGCGGTCCCAACCCACAGTTTGAGAACCGGTGGTGTAGGATGTTGTCAAAGGCTCTGTGAAAGTCTGAGTACAAAAGTCTGAGTACACTATATCCACTGGATCATTCTTGTCCACGTTTGTTTACACTGTCAAAGAATGCTAATAGATTGGTGAGGCATGATTTTCCTTTAGAGAATCTGTGTTGACTCTTCCCCTGCATATCATGTTTATCTATGTGTCTGATAATTCCGTTCTTTACTTATAGTTTCAAACAATTTGCCAGGTACTTACCAGCTTGTAATTGCCAGGATTGCTTCTGGAGTGTTTTTTAGAAATCAGTGTCACATTAGGTATCCTCCAGTCATCTGCTACAGAGGGTGATTTAAGTGATAGGTTATATATCATAGGTTAGTAGTTCTGCAATTTCGTATTTGAGTTCCTTCAGAACTGTTGAGTGAATACCATCTGGTCCTGGTGACTTATTACTCTTTAATTTATCAATTTGTTCCAAAACCTTCTCTATCAACACCTCAATCTGGGACAGTTCCTCAGATTTGTCACCTAAAAAGAATGACTCAGGTGTGGGAATCCCTCTCACATGCTCTGCAGTGAAGACCAATGCAAAGAATTCATTTGTATTCTCTGCAGAGGCCTTGTCTTCCTTGAGTGCTCCCTTAACACCTCAATTATTCAATGAGCCCACTGATCTTTTGGCAGGCTTCCTGCTTCTGATATACTTTAAAAGATTTTTTGTTGTTAGTTTTTGTGTCTTTTGCTAGTTGCTCTTCAAATTCCTTTTTGGCCTTCCTAACTATACTTTTATACTTGACTTCCCAGAGTTTATGCTCCTTTCTATTTTCCTCATTGGGATTTGAATTCCAGTTTTGAAAGGATGCATTTTTGTCTCTAACTGCCTCTTTTATTCTGATTAGCCATTGTGGCATTCTTTTGGTCCTCTCTGTGTTTTGGCTTTATTTAATTTGGGGGGAACATCTAGTTTGAGCCTCTATAAAAGTGTTTTTAAAAGGTTTCCATGTAGGTTGCTGGCATTGCACCCTTGTGAGTGTTCTTTTTAATTTCCATTTAACTAGCCACCTCATTTTTGTGTAGTTCCCCTTTTAGAAGTTAAATGCTACTGTGCTGGGTTTCTTTGATATTTTCCCCCCTCAACGGATTTAATTTAATCACATTATGGTTGCTATTACCGAGTGGTTCAGCTATATTCATCTCTTGGCCCAGATCCGGTGTGCCACTTAAGACTAAATCACTCTGCCTGATTTTAGAGTTGATACTTTTCCCAGCCTTCCTGAAGCCAAATATCTTGATTGGTGGAGAGTGCATCACTCTTTGGCTCCCTCCATTGACCGGTGGTGGAGAGTAAATGACTCTCTCTGGCTTCAGTCCAAGGAACAAGAACAAGCAGGTTCCATCAAAGTAATGGTACGCTGAAAACCCCTTATCTTCCTCTTTTGATTTTTATTAACAAGTTTATTGGAGATTCTCTTGAGTTGTCTGCTGCTGGAACTGCAGAGAATATCTGTAATCATAGTTGCCAGCTTTTCATGTTGGGGAGCCCACCAGCAGCCAGTCTTACACAAGGTGTATGACCTGTGCCAGATCACAAAGGAAGTACCTCATACAGTCAGAGAGTCTAAGGTCAGAAGAAATCACCAGTGTCTCCAGTGTGATCTCCCACACCACAGGCCACCAAATTCCACAGAGTTACCCTTGTATGGAGCCCAAGAACATGGATTAAATAAGTGTTATAGCCTTTAGAAGATTAAGCTGTTGTATGCCACAGGCAAAGAATAAGAAGCACTGAGGTACACCAATGCCCAACGCCCCCCACAGCGGCAGAGAATTGATATGGTGGGATATACCCATATGATACTAGGAAGAAACCCATATGATACTAGGAAGCTGCAGAGGAAGAAAAATTAGGCTCTCTGCCAGTCTGACCTAGGGGGAAATTACTTCAGGACCCTGATAAAGGTGATCAGTTAAACTCTAAGCATGTGGGCAAGACCCAACAGCAAAGCGTCTGAGAACATGAATTCTCTGTTCTGCCTCAGAGCATGAACCTCCTCTTTTCTGTGTCCCATCTTCAGCCATGGTCACCTCTGATGCTTCAGAGGAAGGAGATTAAAAAAATCAGAAAAATATTTCCTTCCTGACTCCCTGCAGGCAACTATGTGAAGTCATGAAGTCTGAATTTGGGAATAAAGACATAGGACCAGAAAAGATTTCCAGGGCTGCTGAGCGTAAGCTCCTTGGTACTGTAGGCAACCCCATTTTACAGTCCCACTCATAAATTTATGAAGCTCTATCTTAAAATTAATTAGGTTGTTTTCCCCAAAAACTCCTGTTGGGACACTGTTCCAGAACCTTCTGTAAACAGGCAAGAAGAGTCACAATTATCCAGTCTCTCCAAGGAAATACAAATGGTAGGTTTCCGTGTGCAGAAAAATCTTTTGTCTATGAGCTATTCTCATCAATGGCATGCAGAACTCCCAGGCAAACTAACTCTGCATAGTGAGGCTGGATTAAGGGGACTCTAATCTTTATGTAGACACATTCATGAAAACCACAAGTTTTTGGAAAATTGATTATAGCCTTGGGGCTAAATGCTTAAAAGGAATTAGGCTCCTAACTTCCATTGATTTCTATCTCTTTTTGAGCATTGAATCCCTGGTACCTGATTCCAGTGCTGCTGGGCACCAGCAGTTCTCATTTATTTGAAGTGGTATTGTGATACTCAGCACCAGTGCAAATCAAGCTGTTATAGTACTTGCTACCTGAAAAATCACAACACAGAAATGAAAAAGGTACTACTTTCTACTTCCTTACCCATTGGACTAGTTTAAATAACAGTTCAGAAGCGTGAGGCAAAGTTCTAGTAATTCCAATTGCTCCTGAATGGCCAGGAAGACTTTAGTTCTGTAGTTTCCTAAACTTGAGGTAAAGTTTTCACTTCCTCTGCCTCCAGGAAGAAACTCCTAACACAAGATTCAGTTCTACATCTGAGTCTCCTAGGTGTGTCTGTCTGTATGGCTCTTGAGATGAGGCAACTAAGTATAATGTAGGTTTCTTTTATAGAGTGACTGAAACCATGATGTCCTCCAAGAAGAACTCAGTAAACAGGGCCCGTGTTGTTAGAATATGACTCAGAAGCAGACTTTGGTGTAAAGACATGGGATCAAGACAATGTAGGCAAAAAGCCAGCACATACTAGAATTGTTTAAATTATAGATTTTTCAATAGATTCAGCCCGTTTCCTAAAAGAGGAGGTCATGATTGCTATACCTAGCAAACATTAAACTAGGATTCATTTTGGCAGAGCCCCATATTGCAATGTTCCCTCCTAAATAAGAGTTATATTAACAGTTGCCCATTGTGGAATCTAAATAAAGTTCTTCAAATTTCAGTTTTCCATCTGTCTGAGCCTCCTCATTCAGTCTTATGATATGTTCTAAAATTTAAAGTTGCTAAACAAATAGCAATTATGTCAACAAGGAGCATTTTGGAGTTAGAATCTTTATTAACAGATAAACCAAACTACAAAGATGCAGTATTTCAGCAAACTGTGATCATGCCTTCATTCCAAAACTACGCTCAGATTTTTATCATTTGTATGAAATAGTTCTGCCTTCTTTTGCCGAGAGGCAAAATATAAGAGGAAGAAAAAATCGCACAAATTAGATGTGAGATGTAATATTAGGATATGCCTCAAAAAAACCTGGAGAATTTTGAAAAAAAAAAGAGAAGGGAACCAGTGAAGTGCTAGCTTGCAGAGGGCCCTTCCCCTGATTGGAGGAAACATCCGGCACCATGGCTGACTGTGAGGAACTCTGTTTAAACAAGGAAGAGGCACACAAAGTTGTTCCAGCAACAGAGGATTCCCTGGCTGGCTGCTTCTATGGACCCCTCCTGTTTACTTGACTTCTGCTGCCTGTATTCCCACCTGCTCCTGGTTCCTGTCCTCCTTATCCCAGACCCCACATCTGTTCCCCCGGTTTGTTTTCCTGCTTCACTCCAGCTCCCTGCTCTGATGCCTCACCCCTGATGCTCTCTCTCCGACTCTGACCTTTGGCTAGGCACCTGGCTCTAACCATTAGGCATGACCCCCATGTCCTGGTCATTACATTGGGCACTACTACAATACAAATAACAATATTAGACATGCTTACTTCTCAGAGAAAACTTTTTAGGAAAACATTCTGTATTGAAACAACTCTTGCTGTTCCATATTTACTGAAGTTCTGTTTCCTGTTTTTTATTTACCGAGGATGTTTGCATGAAAACAGCTTTATAGTTTTTAGAAGATAAACTTCTCCTACTGCCTTTTTTCCATCTGAAGTCATAATCCTGTTTATGACATCATAATAATTTCCAGAACATGTAGAGGAAAGGTCCTGTTTACATGCACATGTCCCTAGCAACAACAAACAGGCAAAGAGAAATACAGAACCTGGGACCTATAATCTGGATTTTTTCTAATAGAATATTTTACAGTTTTCTGGGAAGAGTGTATGGATTTTAAGATTGTAATACAAATTAACGTCTTTTTTTTTTTTTGGCCTATTTCCCTCAATTTATCTAGTTTTACCTGCAGTGTGTGATGATGTCACTTATTCTGCAATGCAAACGCAAAAAGAATTAGGTGTCTGAATGAACTGTGAATGTCCATTTTAATGTTACTTTACATAATTTTGTATGTGAAAGACAAGTGAGGCCTTTTAAAACTGTATTTTGTGTCAGTAATTGTTCTGTAGTCAGTGTAATCATTTATGAAGTCTTATAGTAAATAAAATATATTAATTTGAAGCCACAGTTACATCAAAGCATATTTTTATAGGAACTGGTTCACAAGTATACAACAGATTTCTATCTGTTTGTGGTGAAATTATTATATGTAGTTGCTAATATGTATAGAGAGTAGATTATTCTTGCAAATTATGTAGTTTTTAAAATATTTCCTTTTTTATGTGAGTTTTGGAAGTACAAATTAAGAGCCATATAAGAATCTGCATTTATAGGTACAGGAATATTTCACTGCCGTGGGTATTCATAAAGGTTCTTCTGTTTTGAAAGATAGTGCACTTACCATAGGAAATACTGCTAGCACTAGTAATGAAAGGAAACTTTTTTTAAAAAGTGAAACAAGTGTTTGTAAAGCTCATGCATATAGTAGATATGTCTGTATGTTCTTTAGTCCCTGGTAAATTCCCCTACAGCACCTAACAGAAAATAACAAGAGTTACAAGGCTGTAGTTTTAAATGGAATGATTTAAGCCTGTGCATCCAGCTACCTTAGGCCTCACAGTCCGAATGTCATTCAGAAAGATAGATATGTACTGAATATTATTTATTCTTGTAAGATGACAAAGTGTGGGCTATAGATTTTTAAATATGTGATTTAACTTGGGTTAAAAACTTGTATAGTAAGTAAAACTATATTTTCCAAGGGAATAGGTTTGTAAGGTTTTTTTCTCTCTTCTTTAACATAAAAACTGAAGAATAATTCAGGATGGGTGTGCACAGTTATTCAATGCTTTTGGCAAAAACTAGCTTCCTCTACTATTTCAAATAATGGTATACTTAATATTGTTTAGGATACTGTGACAGGGTTGGGGCAGATGGCTACAGGAGAGTAATAGAAGGCAGATATATTAGCCCCAGTTTAAGTAGGTCCCTTTTCCCTGGGTAAGGTAACAGGGAAGGTTCCAGAACAATCAGGAACTTTCTGGAAACAAGACAGACAGGCTGATTAGAACACCTGCAGCCAATTAAGAAGCTGCTAGAATCAATTAAGGCAGGCTAATCAGGGCACCTAGGTTTAAAAAGGAGCTCACTTCAATTTGTGGTGTGCGTGCGAGGAGCTGGGAGCAAGAGGTACAAGAAGCTGTGAGTGAGAAGGCATACTACTGGAAGACTGAGAAATACAAGCATTATCAGACATCGGGAGGAAGGTACTGTGGTGAGAATAAAGAAGGTGTTGGGAGGAGGCCATGGGGAAGTAGCCCAGGGAGTTGTAGCTGTCACGCAGCTGTTACAGGAGCCATTGTAGACAGCTGCAATCCGCAGGGTCCTGGGCTGGAACCCGGAGTAGAGGGTGAGCCCGGGTTCCCCTGATCCCTCCATCCCCCCAACTCCCTACTTGATATCGGAGGAGTTGAACTGGACTGTGGGTTCCACTAGAGGAGAAGGTCTGTGGCCTGTCCCCGATCCACTAGGTGGATCAGCAGAGACTGCGGGGATTGTTCTTCTTCCTTTCCCCATGCTGGCCAGTGATGAGGTTATCTGCGTGAAAGGCAGATTTGAGCCATGAAAGTGGCCAAACTGAGGGCTGCCATGAACCTCTGAGGCAAGAAAATCATCCAATAAGCGCAGGACCACCAAGGCAGAGGAGGAACTTTGTCACAATACCTACTTAAAACCTGCAATATCCCTTTCTTATATCTATTAGCATGTGCTTGAGTAAGTTTTAAAGTTGTTTAAAATAAAGATCAAATGCATTAACAGCAGGGGTATAAAACTTTATAATATGAAATTATTTAAACCTGAAAAGTGGCATTCTTAACAAACGTTCCAGTGCTGTTCCAGTAGAGTCAAATGCCAAGGGTTGTAACTGTAGGATTATAGCCACAAGGATCAGCCTCTCCAGTTCCACCGATATCATACTTTCTGCATGGAAATAAATAATTTAGTTTTTAGTTTGCTTCTATGGACATTTATTACAACAATATAGATAAGTTCCCAGAGAGGATTCCTATTTCTTACTTAGCAGCAGTGAAAATTGCAAATTATTCTGTTAACTTGGCTTGTCAGTCAGTGTCACTATGCCAAAGAAAAATTCTCTGGATGGTAGAGAAGAAATGTTTGTTTTTCCCTGCTGTTTGCATATGCTGTTTTAAATTTTAATTAAGCATGAATATTTACCTACAAAATTGAAACTATCTTTTTGACTTAGTGGTCGTTTTCAAGATGTAGCCATAGACAACGAGTACAGTGGTTATTGTGTAATGTTATTTATTATACAGAACAAATAGGTGTAGGGTGGTAGAAAATCAATAAAATACCACCCTGCACATTAGCTGCAACACTATGGCTGCAAATTCTTCATTAGGAAGAATCTGTAGGGTAAAAAGGAAACAAAAAACTAGATCAAAAGCAATGTGGGGAATTAATGTGGAGAAGATGAAAGGGAAAGAGGCAAACAATAGAGTAGATGTAAGTGGAGGATTAAATAAAGCAGAAGCAATCATTTTTTTGTGGGACAGATGAAAAGACATTGAGAATAATTGTTACAGGAGGGCAAGTAGTGGCATCAAGTTGAAATGACGTGTATTTAATGGCCATATGAAAGCCAGGGCTTGTCCACGATTTGTGCTATCATTCATTTTCCCTGGAGTAGCTTCCTAATAGCTCTCTTAGTAAGTAAAATGTACCACCTTCACTGTGACACTCATAAAAGCCTATTTAGCTCTGTCAGAAGTTAAAATATCAAGAAAGCGTCATTCAGCATTAAATAGTTAGTGGTAACTATTTTATTTTAAAAATATGGGGCCAGATCCTCCGTTGGTGTAAATAGGCATAGCTCCATTTGACTTCTGCCCGTTTGTATGTGGAATGTTAGGTTAACTAGTCTGTTTAAAGGTGTTTTTACAGAAATAGCAATCGTGTTGCTACAATTCACAATATTTAGTATTTGTTTTAGTAAGTGGGAAGTTGCCGCGATACAGGATAAACCAGAGCTGCTATTAGGCAAAATAGTGTCTTCGTTTCCAAAAAGTACTAAACATTGTTATTGATCAGTTAGAGCTAGATTGAGTCTTTGCACCAAACCCCTGAATAAGAGGTGGCACAAAGGTACGCCATCCTAGTAGGAGCCCTTGGAAGGAATTGAGACTCTCAGGAATTGTTTCTTTCCCTGGTTCCCCTTGCTTCAGTGGAGAAGTAATTTATGCAGTTCTTTATAGGGTGCAGCTTATTCTCCATCCCCCATTTCATCAGTGTTTAGGCTCAGTCCACTTGCTTATAGGTGGGAGCAGCAGCCCTGCAAAACCTGCTCAGTGCTTACACCTTGGAAGGCCACACCAGGGGATCAAGAACCATATTTCCTTGGATCGCTGCATTGGGGACCAGTGACGATCTGGCAAAACAAACTGTCATTAAACAAGTGAAAAATTCTGCTTTCATGCTACATGTATTCAAATCTGGCAGAAAAATTACATTTTACAATATGAGAACTCTCACATTCAAATCTGCCAGGCTTGTTTCCAGGCTACTCTAGGGAAAGCCGGATTGCCAGAATCTGCCTGCTTTGATGGGAGCAACCCATTCAGAGGGGATGGGGAGTTAAGAATTGAATGTGCTCCCACCATATGTTAATAGTACTGTATTCCTCTAGGACATTGGTTTCCAAACTGGGGAGGGCGTGAAGAAATTCCAAGGGGGGTGCGAGGCTGTGAAATTTTCATAATGAAAAAAATTATCAGCGTAAACGGTTTTTATTTATTTATTTAATAGCCCAGAAGTGGGCAAACTATGGCCCACAGGACTGTCCTGCCCAGCCCTTGAGCTCCTGGCTGGGGAGGCTAGCCCCCGGTCCCTCCCCTGTAGTTATGCCGCTGTGTGGGCAGCTTGGTTTGCGCCCGCCCACCTCCCAGGCTTTCCAGTAAGCCAGTCCTGCTGCTCTGAGAGGCCTGGTAAGGGGGTGGGGAGCAGGGGGAGGGGCGGTTGGATAAGGGGCAGGAGGTCCCGGGCCGCAGTCAGGGAACAGGGAGTGGTTGGATGGGGCGGAGGTTCTGGGGGGGCGGTCAGGAGACAGGGAGCAGGGGGGGTTGGATAGGCATGGGAGTCCTGCGGGGCCAAAAAGTTTGCCCACCCCTGCAATAGACCAACAGAAAATAAATTATACATATTCTATATACATAATAACTATTCATAAAATTTTCTGGCAACCCCATTCATAAATTAGCACGTAATCCGTTCAATGTTGATGTCGATTTTGCCAGAAGTATTGCAAGACAAGCACCCAAAATGAAATACGATTCAAGTGTGAAGGATATTTTCGAAAACTTAAACCCGGAGGAATTTTGGATAAAATATTTCCCAATTTACCCAAAAGTTGGAGAAGAAGCGCTACGTATTATTCTTCTGTTTTCGTCGACGTACCTCTGTGAAAAAAGCTTTTCAAGTTTAGTCATAATAAAAACAAAACAAAGGAATCGGCTGGATGTTGAAAACAATTTGCGTTGCACACTTTCATCTTTCAAACCTAGGATTTCCCAACTCAAGAAGAAAATGCATCCTTCACTTGAAATTTGTTTTGTTTATGCTATTTCTTATTTTAAATTACATTTTTATTAAATTTTTGTGCCAAGAAAAACTATTTGTACTTAATTTTAATTTTAAATAAAAATATTTATACCAAGTTTTTGTGTTTATTTTTAATTTTAAATTACGAATTGAATTAGTTAAAGGGGGGTTGGATGATGGTAAAGGAGAGGTGGGGGGCATGAGGGTTTCTCAAAAATTAAAAAGGGGACGAGATGCCAAAAAGTTTGGGAACCAATGATCTACAGGGATTTGGCGCAGATGCTGCTTTATTAACAGTGGGGTGGGGTGCAATATGCCACCTCCCCCTGGGTCTCCTATATACCATACATTTAACTAGGTCCACTGCAGGATCCAGGGCTACCTGCCATGTAACCTATAACTCAGGGTGTACCCTCCTTAGCCTACCTTTAGCACTCAGCTCACTTCTGAACACTCTCTCTCTTACCCTCTCCTGCCCATGAGGGAAGTAGAGGATAACAGCTGTCTGTGAACAGTTCAGATCTCCCATTCTCCTAGAGGGTCCACCAGTGAAAGCCCAGTCCCCTTTTACTCTAGCCCTGCATTTTCAGGCATGCATTCTGTCTGTCTGTCTCTCTCTTATTTTTTCTTTATGGGCCATCTATTGCACTGCTGGTCCAATCAGTGTCTCCACCTAGGGATAGAGGGTGGCACTCATTCATAAGAGAAGCTATTTGTACACGGGTCAAGAAGTTTTTCATGATAGCCTAAATTTCCTTTTTCTTAATTTCATTTCATTATTCCTAGTTGTAGTTCCAAAAATAATTCCTCTAAAAGCCTTAGTAGATTGTTTGGTAATTTCTTTCCCTGTTCCTCAAACAATTTGTTAGTTGAACTCTCTGATTGTCTAATAGTTACTACGCAGTGGTATCAAAGATTTAGTTTTCCTCTATACTAAGAATAGCCAGTCTGGGATTTCAAGTATCCCTTTATGATTACTGTCGATAAATTATGACCTTTTAATGTAGACCCCAGTTAACTTTTAAAAATGTTCTTCATAAATCAGTGCAACCAGTCCCTGATCATTTCTGGTGCTCTTCTCTGCACTGTCTTCAGTTTGTCATTTGTTTCTAGTAATGTGCAGCCCAGAACTGAATGCAGTTCGCAGACTCAGTTGCTCCAAGGCTTTATAGGTCTTGATTCCTCTGCTTATAACATGTTTTAAATTTAAACCCATGAATGCAGACCCATTGACATTAGTGATTTGCTGGATTGGTATGTAGAGAGGGACTGTTGCTTTTCTGTTCAGTGATGTGATGCTATTTCATATACAGCCTGACGTTATATTGGCCTTTTTGGCTGCTGTATTGAATTTCAAACTGATTTCTGTTTTGCTGACTTTTATTGATTTTCTGCCCATTTTTCTAATCTCTTTGTCTTGTGAAAGGAAGATTTTTTTTTTAAGAGAAGTTCAAAAGTAGTACTATCTGTGTCTCTTTAGTTATTAGTTTCACGTGCACCCCTTCTCCCCCACCCTCCCTTTATTACTGTCCCTTCTTCCTCTTCAGTACTATATTATTTTTCCCACTGGTATATTTGTAAAAGCCTTTTGGGTTATCATAATTTTCTGGACTGTTTTTGCTTCACTTACATATCTATCTATTTATTTTCCTCTAGTGGTTTGCATCACTACCTTACCATTGTAGGTACAGTTTATTGCTAACCTTATGTCTCTGAGCAGCCCCTCATGTAGTCACGTTGCTCTCTAATTATTTTTGAAATATTTGGTTACATATACTGTATAGTACCTAATATTTAATGTGATCACAAATACAATCTTCAGACAAAGCAACAAGTACAAAACAATTTGGCAACACTCTCTTTCAAAACAGTGGCACCTCCATAGAATCATAGAAGATTAGGGTTGGAAGAGACCTCAGGAGGTCATCTAGTCTAACCCCCTGCTCAAAGCAGGACCAACCCAAATAAATCATCCCAGCCAGGGCTTTATCAAGCTGGGCCTTAGAAACCTCTAAGAATGGAGATTCCACCACTTCCCTAGGTAACCCATTCCAGTGTTTCACCACCCTCCTAGTGAAATAGTTTTTCCTAATATCCAACCTAGACCTCCCCCACTGCAACTTGAGACCATTGCTCCTTGTTCTGTCATCAGCCACCACTGAGAAAAGTCTAGCTCCATCCCCTTCAGGTAGTTGCAGGCTGCTATCAATCACCCTTCACTCTTCTGCAGACTGACTAAGCTCAGTTCCCCTAGCCTCTCCTCATAAGTCATAGTCCTAGACTATGTCATTATAAGAACACAGGATCTAAGAGATGTCCAAATCACCCATGCCATGAGAGGAACTGTTGATTGCTGGACTGGCCAGCGCCTGGTGCGGTCAGTCATGTCCATCAGGATTGCACCGAAACATAGAAAGCAATCCAAATCACACAGATGGCAATACAACATCCAAAGACTTCAATCCTCAGTGTACCAAGAGAACTTCCAAACACTCTTCAGTGAAAAACTGGCCATATGGAAATAACAACATAAGTGCCGAAGAAGACTGGGAAGCCCTAAAACAGACCATCCAGGAGGTTTGCGAGGAATCCATTGGCCTTGCTACCCACCACCACCAAGACTGGCTTGACAACAACATTATTGAGATTACAGCCCTTTTGGACCAGAGGAGAAAAGCTTTCTGCGATTGGGAAAACCAATCAGTATCTAGTTAGAAGCAGAGCTCTTTCTATCATCTGAAGTTCAAAGGAGGATCAGAGAAATAAAAAACGAATGGTGGGAAAACAAAGCAAAAGAAATCCAAACGTTCGCTGACAGACATGTGTGGAGCTTATTTTGTGAGACAAAGACCCTCTATGGACCAAGCTCATGTGGCCTCACACCTCTGAAATTCGAAGATGGTATTACACTTCTGAAAGATAATGAATCCATCAAAGATCGCTGGAAGGAATGCTACCAAAAGCTTCTAAATAGAGAATCAACTGTGATTTGACACCATCAACTCCATCCCTCAGCACCCAATTTGGGAAACTCTTGCCAACCCACCAGCACCTGAGGAGGTCTGCAAAGCAGTTAAACAAATGAAGTACAATAAAGCACCAGGCCCTGATGGCATACCAGCTGAAGTACTGCAAGTGGGGGGAGAAACATTGACTAACAAGCTTCACTTGCTGTTTCTCAAAATCTTGAGCACCGAAGAAATCCCTGCTTACTTACATAATAGTAACATCATCACCATTTTCGAAAAGGGAGACAGTGCACTTGTTTTGTTTTGTTTCCCTTATAGAAAGTCATTTTAGGGCAAATACTGCCTCTTTATCTGTGGTGGGTCCCTGTAAGTGGGGATGGTGGGGATCCGTTGTGCAAATGGGAAGAAGATTTGGGGAGGTTTTTGGGGGGTTGAGCATCCCTTGTGTAGAGCTCTGCTCAAAAGAGGCTCACAGCTCCAAGGGGGAGAGGCCAGAGGACCCACTACTATGCAGATCCACCAGTCTTTGACCCTTCTTCTTAGGAATCTCCATATGGGCTGTGGCTACGATTTCAGCCCTATAGGCTAGAGTAGTCTTTGTGGAGTGACTCTGTTGGCTCTCTGCCTCCTAGGTGACATGGCTTCTCCTCTGCACAGTTGGCCAAAACTCAGCTGGGTTACGTGGGCTGGGCATTGGCTCAGGATTTGTGCCTTTGTGCTTAAATGAAGTGTTAGGAGAAAGTACAAAAAATGTTAATATCTCTGGGGACTGAGAGGGGTTTAAAAGTAAAAGTATTAGAATCCATAGTTTGTTTCCATTATTTTCCCATCATTGGAATCTTTTTACTGGAATCTTGTGACTCCTGTGGAAAATCTAAAACCAGTCTTGATTCTAGAGTAGAAGGGGTTATTGGTTATTTCTTTTTAGTTTTAAAAAAGTGCACAACAAGAGAACTTATGTTTTAACCACTCAAATATAAGTAATGATAATGGTGTTACTGAGAGATCCCAAAGCAAACCAGCATTATTTAGAGACAGGTCTAAGGTAGCTCTGTGTAAGTATTTAGGAAATAAACTTCTGTTTTCATTGCAATAGAAACAATAAAAAATGAATGCATTTGTATTTGAGAGACCTACACAGTTTTATGTTATTTAAACAGGCTAGGATAATATTTGTGGTGTGTTCCTACCTTAGATTTTGGTGACTTAGATGTAGCGTATGTTGTTGTACTGCATCCTCTACAAATTTGATGGTCTTTTCTTTAATTCTGGAGGATGCCTCCAGAATTCCTAATTGTTGCAGTAAACATGTCTTTCTGACTTCATTTTATGGAATGCATGTTTTATTTAGTGAACTGTAAGACTCATTCCATTGTTGTTCACAACCATTATAAAGACATGTATCTTTGATTTTCAAAAAGTTTTGAATATTTATAGGTGATAAAAATAAAGAGATTGTTTAGCAGGTGCTGACTTCAGTTTGTAGTTACAGTATTGCAGTCGTATCATGAGGTTTGTCTGGTGAGAGAATTAAACAAAAATAACTTCAAAGGATGTAGGTAATCTGCCTCTAATGCCAAAGTATTTCAGGGTGTGAACTTTACTTTTTCCCCTACATTTGCGTAGATCGGAAAACTGAATGTTCCAAACAACTTGTGGAAACTTTTCCACATTAGCTTTACATGTACTAAAAATGCAATTAAATGTGTTCAGCTAAATGCATAAAAATGGCTAGAATTAATTCATGTGGGAAAGAATTAAAAAAAAATACTATTGATTTGTTTTTAGCTGATACATTTAACATGGCAAATTTGAAATTAACCCTGGTAAAAAGTCAGTGGCACCTAATTAAACTTATTGAGAATACCAATATACACAGAATTCATACAGCATTTATTTGCACAAGACATCTCTGCTTCTATCAATGAGTTCGTGGTAAACAATGCAAAGCCATTATATGCTCAAATAAACAGGAATAAATGTAAACATGTATTGTTTGTTTCCACATAATGAGTCATCTCCTGTGGTATCCATCTTGTTTCAAACTTTTTGTTTCATTTCCAAACTTTTTAATCTGTATTCCTTTTGTGAGAATGGCACCTATAGTTTCCCCCAATCCTTGCGTCTCCTTGTTGTGTTCGCTTTTCCTCCTGCCCTTAACTCCTATACATTAGGCCGAACTATCTTATGTGGCTGAATTCTTCTCACCTCTATCTATCGTTGAAGCCTCTAGAGTCATTGACATTCTCCTCCTCTTGCCTGTCTTTATTTTAAAGCCCAGCTCAGGCTGTTTGTACAGTGAGAATAACCTTACTATTACTCTGAACGCTTTCACAGTCTCTACTTTCTAAAGGTCATGTTGGTTCATTTGGTGAGAAATTTTGTATTTGTTTCAAGCCAAGAGTGCTCAGGAGAGAAACAGCTGTGAATTTTGTGTGCGCGCGCACGGGAGTAAAGTTCACACTACCAAAAGTATGGTGTAATGTAGATGTTGTCATCTCACTTACTGTTGCTCTTTGCAGACCTGCAGTTAAAATACCTGCTTCACTTTTAGAGTATGAGCTCATGTTTTAAAAGTTAGCATGCTCATAAAAAGCTAAAATAAAGAGCCTCCTGGTTACATTGTCCTTCATCTAGTCTCTTTTCTTCCCTAAATTTTAATGATTGAGCTAGTTGCTTTTTACATCTGGAAGAAAAGAAAAGACCTCCAAGGGCCACTTCACTCTGATAACTGGCACAGCTGGTAAAAAGGTGTTTTTAACCAGGTGGGTTAATATGGAGTACAGATGTGTTCACTGTGTTTTTTTGGATGAGGGGCATAAGTGAGATCTGAAGTGGCCAATGGCATATTAGGAGGGAGTTAAGAAAGAACTTGCTTTAATTATATAATGTGTTTCCTAGCTACAGCACAGCAGATTTAGATTAAATGTCAGGAAAAGCATCCTAACGTAAGCACAGTAGGACAATGGAACAAAATACCTAGGGAAGTCATGGAATCTCCTTCACTGGTGATTTTCAAAAAGAGGCTGGATATAGCCACCGGTCTTGAGTGGTTTAGATACAACAAATCCTGCATCTTGGGAGGGGGTTAGACTAGATGACCCTTGCAGTGCCTTCTAACCCTATGGTTCTATGATTCTGTAATTCAACAGTTGTCTTGAAACCCAGGGTCCAGCTCCAATTCAGTCTTGGGATGGTAGGTGATAACTGAGGGCATGTCTACACTACAAAATTATCGACCTATGTTAGGCTGACTTACAGTTACCACAGTATTTACTGGGATTTTTTCATGTACACACTATCCTGTTGGTGGTGCACATCCTCACCAGGAGTGCTCCCACCGACTTAAGAGGGGCAATGTTGGGGGCTGAGAGCCCAGAGCTCCCTGTTGGGAGCCCAACTGCCTCCTGGCCTGTCAGCTCCGCTCACTGCTGAGAGCCCAGCCCAGGGGGCTCCCTACTGGGATCCTGGCATCCGCCCCGGCTCTGGGCACAAAATTGTGCATCCCGCGCCTGGGCAGCACTCATGCTCCCAGTGGGGAGCCCGGAGCCCAGACAGTAGCTGGGCTCACAGCTGGAGCTCCACAACCACCCTAGGGGTGACAGCCATGGCTGTTAGCTGGGTGTGGGGTTCACAGCAGGGACCTTACCAGCCTTTCTTGTCAATTTCACAGCTCCAGCGCAGAGCTGTGAAACTGACAAGAGTGACAGCCACTAGCTGATGTAAGTAGCACAGTGTCTACACAGACACTGCATCGCCCTAACTATACTGACATAAGCCCTATGCCTCTCGTGGAGACATTTACATCGGCTGGTGCAAGGCTGTAGTGTAGACACTGACATAATTAGATCAACGTAAGCTGCTGTCTGTCCTAGGGTACTTCTACACTGCAGCTGGGAATGATCTTCCCAGCTCAGACAGATGGACTTGTGCTAGCAGGACTCGAGCTAGCTTGCTAACAATAACAGTGTGGATGCTGCAGCTCAAGCTCACCCAAGCCCCTGGGTCTGAGCTCAGGTGCCTAGCCTGAGTCTCAGCCAAGACTACAATGTCCACACCGCTATTTTTAGCGCAAACTCACTAGCATGAGTTTGTCTACCTGGATTGGGAGTCTGGCCCCAGCTGCAGTCTAGACCTACCTTTAGGGACTACTGCAGCCGTGTGTCCTGTTATGACAACTGAGATCAGTAGGATTGGAACTACTAAATGAAATCAGCACCCAAGGGCCCAGTAAACCTAGCTTTTGTCAATACAAAATGTTCAAATCAAACGTATCGTTTGGTCAGTCCTTTTCTTTATAATTTACTAATTTAATGAGAAATAGCATTGCTGCCAGTGCAGTGTAAGGGGAAAAATCATTGGAACTAGTGGCCGATTGTGTCCAATATGACCACCTAGATGATGTATAGCAGGGGTTCTTAACCTTTTCCTTTCTGAGGCCCCTCCCCTGCAACATGCTATAAAAACTCTACAGCCCACCTGTGCCACAACAACTGGTTTTCTGCATATAAAACCCAGGGCTGGCATTACGGGGTAGCAAGCAGGGCAATTGCCCCAGGCCGCACGCCAAAGGGCCCCCCGTGAAGCTAAGTTGCTCAGGCTTTGGCTTCAGCCCCAGGTGGCAGGACTCAGAGACCCGGGCTTCAGCCCCACGCGGTGGAGCTTTGGCTTTCTGCCCTGGGCCTCAGCGAGTCTAATGCTGGCCCTACTTGGCTGACCCCCTGAACCCTGCTCACGGTTCCCCTCGTTGTGAACCACAGCTATATAGTGTCTTGTGTTGGATACAACTTTCAAGTATAGCAAAGAACACTTTTCTTTCTCATTAGCTATTTTGAAGTCTGCTGATCTCATTGGATCTATGCACCAAGTTCTAGATGATGTATGGAATAAAGCATTTCTGTTCAATTGGTGGACTGTTGTCAGTGCTCAGCAGTTTGTTGTAGCACAGTATTTAGCTTAGACCACACACAGAAGCCCATCAAGTACATAATTCTCATCTTAAAAAGAAGGCCATTTCCGAATAAATCAAGATATTTTTTCCCACGAAGTATGGGGGTGTGTGTGTGTGTGTGAGAAAGAGAGAACTTTTTTTAATTTCTCACATATCCTCTCTCCCAGTATGTATCCATGCAGTGTTACCTGTAACGACCAGATGTCTAAAGTTGACCTCCCGTAAATAAGACACCAAAAATTAAAGGCACAAGAGTCGCCTATAAAAGAGCCAGAATAGGAATTCAGGAATTCTTGGTGCTCAGCCTATGAGCTAATTGTTAGGGATATTGTGTCTATATTAAAAATTATTTGTTTTTGGCCTGTCCATCATTTCTTATTGTGAAGCTTACCATAAGGTTTAGTGAAGGTTGCTACTAAACAAATTATTTTTAAAAATTCATTTCTTTTCTAAAATCTGATTGTTGTCTAAAATGGAAGCAGTTTAAATCTATCTTATACTCATGGTAACACAGCTGTACAATAAGGCCATTACCTATTCTTTTCAGATTTCCACAGTTAAGTGGGAAAAGACTTGGGATCATGGTCTGCCTTTGAGGTGAACGAATGGAACCTTTGCAACTGAAAGGCAGTTAAAGATCAGACTTGCTTAGCGCTTGCAATACATAGACATGACTTTTGGCTCTCAATCTCCAGCAAAGACGGGGGAATGTCTGAACTATTCTGCCATTTTCCGGCTGGCCCTACCTGAGACCTCTCCCTAACTTCATTTAGTGAAGCTGAGGCTCTGCTCTAAACTGTTACTTGGTGACTATTCCCAATGCACTATCCACAAGCTGAGGAAAGACAGAAAATGGTGCACTTTGGCCACACCCCTAAGCATAGCCTGAAGGGAGTGGTGTATGAGCTAGCCTCACCAGTTCTATACTCTGGGGACTCCATGCTAGGACAAACCCCAGCAGGACAGTGCTGAGTAGTTTCTGTGCTCTTCGTGCTGCCGGGGTGGTGCAAACGGGATGGAGCAGGGAAGAGAATCAGGCTCTCTCTTTCTGTTCTGTAATGATCCTATGAAAGCATGAACCATGCTTCCCAAACCCACTGTACGTGATCAGGCTAAAGGCACAACGGCTGTTACAAAAGATTATCCTGATAAACATCAATTTCTCAACAACTAATTTCTTTAACTCTTTGCATTAGTGTGGCTTTGACCTATGTGACTGCAGTTACTTTACAAATATAAGCTATGTTCTCAGTAATGACTCTACAAGAAAATCTGAAGCTGCCGAACAACAAAGCATTTGCCATGGTAAAATTCATTTGGAGGATAAAGTGTGTCTGTTAGGCTTTTCTAAGAGGACTTTTACCCTAGTAAATGCCAAAAGTAGGGTCTTGCTGATCAGAGTGATAAATGCCATCACTTTTCTCTCCTTTTGTTTTGTTTTTTATTCCATTGCCACTGAGCTGAAGAGTTGATATTTATTACAGTCTTTCCCCATTACCTCCTAGACTGGCATGCTGCCATTTCCAGTGAGATGTACCAAGCCTCTACTGACAATTTACATGAATCTGCCACTGTACAGAAAAGAAATCTAATATGGAGCTGACTGTGTGTGTGTTTGAGTTATTAGGGAGGAAAATGATCTTGTAGTTATAGGCTGTCCACTCTATAAATGTGCTAAAATGCTTTGAAAATCTGAAAGAAATCATGGTACTCCATACAACAGAGAAATGTGCATTTGAAGTCAGAGCCCAGCAATTCAAAATCTTCTGGTCTCATTCATAGCAGGTAAAAGGCTGCCTTGATGACACTTAGAGCAAATGAGTTTCTCTCCTGCAGTCATGCACTGAATAAATCGCTTGATCTGGTTTGGTACAAAAGGGCAGGATCTATAAATAGTTAACTGAGCTTTCTTCAGGACAAGTGATGTATAGGCTGGAACTCTCTCTTGGGGTCTTTTTGAAGTAAGTGCAAATATGAACAAAAGGAAAGTTTGTAAAAAGGGATTCTTCTAATGAGATTGAAACCTCACACATTTTAACTTCTTTTTGAGAGTACAGGGACAACCACTTCAAAGGTATTTAATGCTGACCTTGCATTCGTTTCAGAAAAAGAAAGGGGGGGAGAGGGGAAAAAGCAGATTTCTGTTAAACTGATGTGAATATATTTTTTCAACAGATGCACACAGATAATGCACCTTATCACTGATTAGTTAATTTGTATCAAAGATGTTCCTCTCATATAAGCTGTAGTGCATCCAGCTTTTATTTGAAAGCCACTGCTAGCAGGTTTAATGTGAGCTCTCCCTTTTGTTCCTTTCCCAATTTGCTTTTGCATTGTGCTGTGCTGTACTGTTCCCCAAAGGCCATGCCTGTCTTGTTTGCTCTTTCATGCACCTTTTCTGCAGCTCCTCTTAGATATATTTATTTTAAATCATTTCTGTGATTGTGTTGAGTGATGTTCTGGATCTAACCTAAATAAGGCTGTAAGTTATACTCTGGTATGAATACCTCCACCAAAATGTCTGGTCAGTGGTGGATATGGTAAATAAGACTCTTCAGAAATACTACAAAGAGGCATCTGTTTTCATGATATTTCCAGCGTCAGATTTTTCTAAGGAGGAAAGGTTATTTTCCAATTGAACCTAAGCAGCTGAAAGTCTTGAGTCCAAACCCTCTTCTTTCTCTCACTTTGTCTTACAGCCAAACCAACCAAACAAATGATTTTGCACATTCAAAACCTGCCATGTGGCCCCAGGGGTTGTAGGAGTTTCCTGATTGTTTGTTGTAGCCTCGTTAGCCCGGGACAAAAATTAAACAAAAGATTAGTGCTGCAAAATTTGCTCATCTGTTTACTACTTAGTGTCTGTAAATCACTCAACTGTACTGTTGTCCTAGTGTCATCCTGTAGTGTCTGAATAGCCGATGCCTAGAGGGAGGTATCTTCAAATCTCAACAACCTACCGATGCTGATTTCTGTTTAAAACAACAGTATGGACAGGCTCAGCAGAATTCTATTTCTCTATATATATTTTTTATAGTTTTGATGGATAATACGTTCATTTATAAGCTTGTTTTTTATATTTATTTATATTTTTTGTTGTTGTGTGAGATGGCTTTGAAACCTGTTTTTTCAAGTTTATCTGTTAATTTTCACAGTTTCAGGAAATTATGGGGGAGTCCGATATTGGGGGGAATCAAATAATTTATTGACAGTAGATATTGAGGTTCAAAAAGTTGACGCTATATAATGATTAAAACACAATTTGTCACCATCATATGTCAAAATAGACAAATATCCTTAAATCAAACTCTAATAAGTTGTCAAGCACTATTTTTCTTACTTTGCCTTTTGATTATCATCGATGGAAATATTTTTTCACTGGTTTGTGTGTACAGTGAAATTGACGTTTAGTGACATTTACTGGTTAAAAATCGAATCCTTCCAAGCCTAATTATAGAGGTTTGTGACATTCCCACTGAGTCAGACAGTTCTCTGACCATCATATTTGGCTTTCTGCTTCCATCCCCTTAGCTAGCTTGGCTTTTGGACTTGTGGTTCTGCTCTTACTTTACTTGGCTCATTTCTGGAAGGGACAGCCTCACTACTGTAACAAGTAAGGGTCTAATTAATCCCACAAATAACTGTTTTTTCTTTGTTTTTGGCTTGTATAGAAGCTTCTTGCTACATAGCGCAATTAACCTGCTTCCTGCAAGGCCACTCTGCTTTTATCCTCAGACCTTGCCTCATTTTTCCCATGGTGAGATATATTTTCCCCTCCCTTCCCTGCCACCTTAAGCATTAGAGCTTTTGCTGTCTCTGTCACCTTTACAAAATTTTCTCTGGACTCTCTTTGGTACAGACTGCATATCTGATTCCGTCATTGGGCCCTACATGTCTTGCTGAATGGTGAATATATGGTAGAAACAATGCATTGCCTGCATTTTCTCTTTTTCCACACAATCCACAGTAAATGCTGCAGTGTTTGAACCATGTTTCACTAATCAAATCTGCTCCAGAGCCTCTGACTTGCATCATCGCCACCCTCACAATGTGTTCTGCCCCAGTTCTTGGATGCTAACTTTATCTGAATCACAGATGACTAGACTTGTATGTATTCTTGTGAGAGCTCAGAGTTTGGTAACTTGCCAGCGTTACACTTTTTAAATACCTTTTTACAGTGATAGAGGAACTAATAATGAAATCGATTGCAGAGTTGAGGTGTTTGAATGGCGCCCTTCACCCTTGATTAGTACTTAGATGTCAGCTGTAGCTTCTACCAGACTCTATGTAAGTCTTGCAGAAGTACAACCCCAGAGTGCAATCTCAGTTGCTTGCTGGCCCGTATTCTGCTCTGCTCTGGTAGCTGCTCCTTTGTTGTTCCTGAGAAACATTGCAAGTTTATTATTATTATTTCTTATTTATTTGTATTACCATAGAGCAGGGGCGGGCAAACTTTTTGGCCTGAGGGCCACATCAGAGTTCCAAAACTGTATGGAGGGCCGGATAGGGAAGGCTGTGCCTCCCCAAACAGCCTGGCCCCCACCCCTTCCCACTTCCCACCCCGACTGCCCCCCTCAGAATCCCTGACTCATCCAACCCCTCCTACTCCTTGTCCCTTGACCTACTCCTCCCAGGACCTCCTGCCCCTAACTGCCCCCCCAGAACCCCACCCCCATCCAACCCCCCTGCTCCCTGTCCCCTGACTGCCCCGACCCCTATCCACACCCCCGTCCCCTGACAGGCTTCCCCCCCCCCGGGACTCCCATGCCAACCGCCCCCTGCTCCCGGTCCCCTGACCATCTCCCATAGAATCTCTGCCCCATCCAACTGCCCCCTGTTCCCTGACTGTCCTCTGGACCCCCTGCCCCTTATCCAACCCCTCCGCTCGCTTACCATGCTGCTCAGAGCACCAGGACTGGCAGCGGCATGGTGAGCTGAGGCTGCGGGGGAGGGGGGGACAACGGGGAAGGGGCTGGGGGCTAACTTCCCTGGCCGGAAGCTCAAGGGCCTGGCAGGATGGTCCCATGGGCCAGAGGTGGCCTGCGGGCCGTAGTTTGCCCACCTCAGCCACAGAGCCAAGGAGCCCTAGTCATATACCAGCACCCCATTGTGTTAGGCACTGTACAAACACAGAACAAAAGATGGTCCCTGCCCCCAAAGATCTTATAATCTATGTATAAGATAAGAGACAACAGATGGCTACAGACAGACAGGGAAGTACAAGGAAAGAATGAGACAGTACTGGTCAGCATGATAGACAGTAGTCTCAGCACTCCAGCAGCCTCGCTGTTGCCAAGATCTTTGTAGGCATCAGTGCAAAGGAAAATTTTGAGGAAGGATTTGAAGGTGGTCTTTGATGGTGATTGTTTTAGCACAACTGATCTTTTTCTTGTTAATGTTCTTAATTATGTCATCAGAGAAGGATTGGCTTTTCTAGCAACTTTAGTTTGGAAGGACAGCTGTCAGTCAGAGAGTGTGAAGACAGGGCAGCAGGCTTGTTCTGCTCTAAGTGGAGTCTCTTTCACAAGTTTGTCCAGTTCTCAACAGAGATAGTATTTGCCAATTTACTTTTATTGACATTAGGACAGATTCACTGGTATGCTCGGGCTGTGTTGTGCTGCTCCTGTGATGCAAAGCAGCTGTAAACCTGGTTTAACTTAAGCCAGGTTGATGGCTGTTTTGTATCACTGGAATAGCACAAAGCAGCTGGTTCGTGCCAGCTGATCTAGCCTTTTGGTGAACCATTATAAATTATTTGTTTTATTTGTGGTCTCTATACATGACTGTATTTGAAGTCAAAACCTGTAGGAATATTGAGTGGATCATATCCATTAAAGAAAACTTTTATATTCTAAAATAAGCGTCTGTGGAATTAGAGGTTTCTTGGGCTAAAGCTTTTCTAAGCTAAAATTAAATTATGCATGTTAGCCATATATGTTTGTTTATCTGGAACTCCTTTAGATACAATATAATTTTTTCTGCCTTATCCTATTGTCAGATACATTAAATGAAATTATTAAATGTTAAAATTTAAAAATGCTGATTTTTAGATGTCTTTACTATGTTGTCAAAGGGCACAGCACTTACTGTAAATACAGTTTTGATGTAGCAGTGTTTTCTTCCAGTTTACTGAGATAATTTCAGTGGCATGAAATATAAGTGATTTTGGTAAACTTGATGTTGTTTGTGGTTTATTGATTTGACATATTCTGGGTCTTTTGAGGGTATGACTGGATGCAGGATAACAAAATCCCCATTATTTTCCTTTTATTTAAAATACAATGTATAGTTGAGATCATTTGTACTTTGCACTTGCATAAATAGCATTTTACATGTTCAAAGCACTCTACAAACATTAATCTTCAAAATATTATTGTATAAATGGTATTTTTACTACCTTTTTATTAAACTCTGCTGTTGTTAAACTCTGAGGTCCTTGTAGCATAATACAACATTCAGCAGTTGTAGTAATTTTTTTTTAACAGGGGGTGATAGCCCAGTTAGAGTGAATGTAAGAGAGCACAGTCAGCATTATTCCTGTTACTAACTTTGTTTCATAACTCAGCTTGTTTGTCCTTATGTAGAAAAATTCTCTTATTAAAAAATACGCAGTGATGATTTTTTCCCCTTAAGTCTTTCAGGATAGCCACAATGGAATGTAAGTGTGAAATCAGTCCTCTGATTAGTAGTAGATTGAGGGAAAACATGACAGAACTTGCAAAGTTTGATTGGACGTTGAGGTGTAACACCAAAGAATTAATTACTGCTTCATATTAATCAAGATAACAATGCAAAACCTTTCATTAAGATCACAGGGAAAGTGCTTCCTTGGTCCTTGGAGAGGATATTATATGCAAGCCCTGTGGTGTGGGTTGCAAAGTGTCACTGGAATTTATATGCATTACTTGTCTAATTGCAGTAAATGTAGCATGTCCAGTTAGATTTAAAAGTTGGATGGGTGTTTGTTACTTGCTAGAAATCTCTTGAAACCTCACTACTCGGAGGCAGCTGTTCACAGGTCCTTCACCTCTCCCCAGAGATGCCTAGAAGACTCTGTTGTTGGACCCTGTCTTTTATGGCAGAAGCAGTAAACATGACAGGTTGTTTGGGAGCCATCTGTTTTAAAACAGTTTCTGCTTGGTATGCAGCAATGAACTTGAGATCAGTGTTCTGTCCGTCTTCATGGTAACAGTCTTGTTTGGTGTCACAACAGGTGGACGTTGATGGGATGAAACTAAATGTGACCAGTGAGTGGAACCTGGCTTCACCCTTATCGTCTGTCACCATTGATGGCACTCAGAGGACTATACAGGTAAATTCACTGACACATTATTTGTGGAACTGAAATGACTGCATCCCTTCAGATCCAAAAACCACTGTATATCTGTATGGATACTAAATTTGATGTACAACAGAAAAACACTGTGTTGCTCTAACATAGTCTTTCTCCCTCCATTTAACAAGCCCGGAGCTTTATTGAGATCAATTTCTAGAGAAAATATTTGAGAAGATGACATGTCAGAATACTTTTTATATTAAAGACAGTATCACACCTTTCAACTATCTCACATTTCAAATACCTTACTCATTTTGGTCTGAGACTTACCTACATTTCTCACAATTGTAGTGTCTTCTCACTTCTATTGTTGAAATAAGAAATATGTATTTATTAAAGGAGCAAATCTGAAGTCATTCCTGCACGAATAATTTTGTGTGTCCCTCATTTTCAGTCTTTCCAGATTGAAAGGCAAGGACCGCATCTTTCCTGTATTGTTGTTTTTTATTAGTGTATGTCAGTTTCTTGCTTTAAAGAAGAAGAAAAAAGCAACTCCCTAACCCCCACAAAACTAAAGAATAGTTCATGAATGGTATCAGATTCTAAAGTATCCCCATGAAAGTGTTTAAAAACAAGACATTGCATTGCCATGGATTTTATATTAACTGTTTTTTGATTTTTCCCAAGGTAGGGTGGTTCAGAATTTGGATGGGCTAGGTCTGCACTACCACTTATGTTAGTGTAACTTACGTCGCTCAGGGCTTGAAAAGTCACCCACCTGAGCGACATAAATCACACCAACCTAAGCATCAGCGTAGACAATGCTACGTCGGCGCGAGAGCTTCTTCCGACGACATAGCTACCACCACTCATGGTGGGTGGATTAATTAAGCTGAGAGGAGCTACACTAGAGCAGTGGTTCTCAACCAGGGGTACATGTACCTCTGGGAGTACAGAAAGGGCTTCCAGGGGGGTACATCAACGCATCAGATATTTGTCTAGTTTTATAACAGGCTACATAAAAAGCATTAGAGAAGTCTGTACAAACTAAAATTTCATGCAAAGACTTTTATACTGCTCTATATACGATACACTGAAATGTACATACAACATTTATATTCCAGTCGATTTATTTGATAATTATATGGCACAAATGAGAAAGTTAGCAATTTTCAGTAATAGTGTGGCTGTGACACTTATGTATTTTTATGTCTGATTTTGTAAGCAAGTATTTCTTAGGTGAGGTGAAAGTTGGGGTTACAAATGACAAATCAGGTGTCTGAAAGGAGTACAGCGGTCTGGAAAGGTGGAGAAACACTGCCCTAGAGAGCTTATAATGGCACAGCTACAGAGGTGCAACTGTGCCGCTGTAAGCTCTCTTGTGTAGCCAGAGCCCCATTTACTAAATAGTCATTTTATTAATAAGATCAGGGTGTCTGCAGACCCTACAAGTTATAGGAAAGAGATTAAGACTCTGAAACCCTGAAATTACTTGAAAAATAGTATAAATTTATCCATGATTCAGCATTTTTTAAAAATTACTGTTGGACATGTAAAAGTGTCACAATGATGACTTTTTCCATGTGACTGAATTTGAACGACTTCAGCTTTGGGCATCCGAAACAGTTGTCTTTTAAGGATGGTATGAGTAGGAAATGAGTGACCATCTCACTATATACCCAGGCAAATATATACAAATGGGTCTTTCTAGCACATCTATGTGCTATTAGGGACTATTCAAAGTTTTCTTGCAGGTTCGTGTGGCTGGACATGAACCTCAACTTTTACTTGCATGCTCCACTCTCAGAATTTACCTGCTGCTATCTAAAGAAAATCTTTAGGTTTTGGTGTCTGTTCACTTTACTAATATTCAACAAGAAGCAATATATATTTATAAAAATATAAGAGGTGTTCAGAAGAAACCCAACATATTTGGTGTGCATCCATACATGTTTTCAGATGAGTTTCCATCAAAACTAATGGGAAGTGAATGAGGACATATTACAGCAGTATACAGCATTAGGAAGCTTTTATTGTTGCTGACTAATAGTAGTTAGATTGATTATATACCAAACGCATGATATTTGAACTTGCATCTTCATTTAATTCCCAAGGCACAGAATGTTGCCATAGCTGAACATGTTTACTGCTAGGTAGCTGAGCCCACTAATGGGGTCCTTGAACTGCTGGAATACAATTGTCATATGAAATGCGTGCATGGGTCACTTCAGCTGCTGTACAACAAATATTTTGAAGTGTGTTATACAACAAGGAGTGTAAAAACCATAGTTATTGTTTCTCCTGGAGATATTATCTGTAAACCTCTGTTTTGTTGAGAAATCCTGTAGCTTGAAAAGTTATTAATGTTGTGAGTGTCCATATATGTAAAATTATGGTTACAATGTGATTAACCCTTGATATCTGCTTATTGGAATCCAAATTGGATTTTGTGTTATGTTTCTCTAGACTTGTTCCTCTGCAAGGACCAAATTAGACTAGCGTGTTCCTATAGGTCCATTTGTCCCCAAAAGCATTTGATCCCTGAGTCTTAGTGTATCTTCCTTCAGCAAGTCTTCGCCCTAGAGCCATTTAAGCAATTAACATAAATGAATCGAATAATTCCAGCTGTGCTTTATTAATTTTCAGACATTCTAATTTCTCTTCATAGTTGATTTCATTCATCTAAATTTGTTTAACCGGTATATTCTTTGTGAACATAACATTTCTTTGAAGATTGATTTATGCACATAGGGCTTGATCCTGAAAGGTGCTGAGTGCTCTGATCCCAATCCAGCAAAGCCCTTAAACACATAAGGAGTAAAGAAGGAAATGATTTTCAAATATTTTGTTTTAAAATGTATTTATGCAAATTGTAGTCTAGATATTCAAATTGTTGCGTATCTGTCACCCGATTAAAATAAGTAATTAGACATATGAGTCTATTTTCACTCATCTGCTAAAGGATCTTGGCTCAAAATGTGTAAATAAAGGAAGTACGGGTCTAAGCAAAGAGTAGATCAGTGACATGCAAAAATGGGTGGGTACCAGAAAATACCTTGATCCTGCAAAGTTAAAATTTGAGGGTTCCTGTTCTTAAAATTAACTGTGTGCTTAAGTGTTTTGTTGGATAGGAGCCAGAGTACCTTGCTGACAAAATCTCAAAAATAAAATATTGCTGAGAGTTTAATGACTGTAGATTATTTCATTGATCTGGTATCTCAAAACAATTTTGCTTATTATAGATTATGTATTATTTGGGTTTCAGACCCTAAATACAGGAACTGCAAAACATTTTTGTTTGTTTAAGCAATAGATGAGTTTGGAAAGATTTACTGAGTGAGGTGCATGAAGACTGATTGAAGTCTTCCAGTAATACACAGCTACTGTATACTGTTTCATTTTGAAATTGTTGCAGGGTCATTTTTACTATTACCTCTATGAAAGAGAAATAAATATTGTGTATGCTCCCACTTCTTTTTCTTAGATGAGAGAGCAGGCCTGGCTTTTCTCAGAGCTTATAGGATTACCCTATGTTTTCACATTTGCTCTGTAAGCCCCCAATCATCACAGCAAAAGGAGCTCATCAGTGTTACTCCAGACATGATGAGATGGGTTGCTACTGAGTAACTGATTTTCCTTGCCTCACTTGTCACCTGTTCTTGGCAATTGAAGCAAATACAAGAGATCTCTCAAATACCTCATTTAAAAAACAAAAAAAACCCCACAACCCCCCTCTCCACTCTTCCCTCCCCCATCTCCCAAAAGAAAAAAACTTAGTGACTTTTGCTGAAGTCTGCAGCATTGTATTTCAGGCTTCCTTCTTTTTTTTTAAACTTATAATCTATGTTGTGTGTATTTCTCTGTGCTGTCCCTCATTATTTCCCTGCCTCCAATTGTGCAAGCAGAGTGGCAGTTCAGCAATTCCTCTTTCTCCACTAGCTCTGAAACCTGATTTTATGACTGAATAAAACAAAAGTTTTCTTTACTTCTCTTCATTAAGAGACAAAAACTTCCAGGGCTTTGCTTTCTGTACCAGGCCACCCACTATGTTCTTTCCCTCCCCGTGCTTCCCCTTCCCACTCATGGAGGAGCAAGCTAGGGTTGGGTATTTGACCAGTTCAAAAATAATTGGTCAATTGACCAGTCAAATATTGTCAAATAATGTCAAATGTTTTAAAGCACTAATTTATAAGAACAGTCACAAAAAAGAGTAAGACTTTATGGTCTCTAATAGGCTTACCCTTAGATACTTATACCTAATTACAAAAAAACTGAGTTATTTTAATTCAGAAACACCATGAAATGATTTTCTCAAATATGAGAGTAATTATTTTTAGGTTGGCCTTTAAATGTGGACATTATTCGTAAATGAATGAAATTAAAAATAAAACACACACAGCATCCATAAAACCAAAAAATCACTTATGCTAGATAGGCAGCAGGCCAACTCTACCAACCGTTTTATGGCTGTGCATCTTTACTGTTTATGTTGGGGGTGGAAGTTTAATGGCTGTGAGCCCTCCTCTTCCTCTCCCACTCCCTTCTGAGTTTATTTCTATATCATTGTCTAGTCAGTTTAGGTTGTAAGCTTTTCAGTGCCAGGACTGTGTCTTTTAACTTGTTTTAATATGCTTCGTAAATGACATGGCATAGAAATAAAGATATACATACATACAATGTTTGTTCTAGAAGGTTCAAGCCAATCAAGATGCTAAACTTCCAATTAGTTGACTTTTTTCCAAATAGGTGGCATTATCATGCAGTTAAAGTGAGTGATCAAGATATTTCAGTAGGTTGGCTAACAGGTGGCACCATGAGGCAATCAAAAAGGGGGTCCTCTTGCCTACATCATGACATTTGTGCTGGAATATTTGACAATATTTGACCATGTTCAAATAACATGTGACAAGTTACATTATTTGACCCATCAGTTGACCAGCTTGCAAAGTCTAGAGCAGGCTAAATAGGGCAAATCAAAGACAAGGTGCTCCATCTTTGAAAAATCCCTCTCAGGAACCACATAAAGGGAGCTCAGACTGGATAATTTTCAGGCTGAGCAAAGAGAAAGAGCTCAGAGAATGGGCAGATTGCTTGGTCCTCTTCATTCCCCTCTCTGCCTCTGTACCTCAATAAAGACTTTTCCAGAGACAGCTCCAAAAGGACAAGTGTCAATGTTCCTCTTTGCTCTCTCCAAAATGGACCAACAATGACTCTTCAGGATTGAGGCCAAAATTCCACTCCCCAAAACCTAAACTTCATTGTCCTTTCCATCACCACCACCTGTAAATTAGCAGTGATTTTTTCATAGATTCATAGATACTAAGGTCAGAAGGGACAATTATGATCATCTAGTCTGACCTCCTGCACAACGCAAGCCACAGAATCTCACCCACCCACTCCTGCAAAAAACCTCTCACCTATGTCTGAGCTATTGAAGTCCTCTAATCGTGGTTTAAAGACTTCAAGGAGCAGAGAATCCTCCAGCAAGTGACCAGTGCCCCATGCTATAGAGGAAGGCGAAAAGCCTCCAGGGCCTCTTCCAATCTGCCCTGGAGAAAAATTCCTTCCTGACTCCAAATATGGCGATCAGCTGAACCCTGAGCATGTGGGCAAGATTCACCAGCCAGATACACAGGAAAGAATTTTCTGTAGTAACTCAGATCCCACCCCATCTAACATCCCATCACAGGCCATTAGGCCTATTTACCATGAACAGTTAAAGATCAATTAATTACCAAAATCATGTTATCCCATCATACCATCTCCTCCATAAACTTATCAGATAGGTCTTTTCCCCCCACTGCTTCCCTTAGAAGGCTATTCCAAAACTTCACTCCTCTGATGGTTAGAAACCTTCATCTAATTTCAAGTCTAAACTTCCCAATGACCAGTTTATATCCATTTGTTCTTGTGTCCACATTGGTACTGAGCTTAAATAATTCCTCTCCCTCTCCGGTATTTATCCCTCTGATATATTTATAGAGAGCAATCATATCTCCCCTCAACCTTCTTTTAGTTAGGCTAAACAAGCCAAGCTCCTTGAGTCTCCTTGCATAAGACAGGTTTCTGTTCCTCGGATCATCCTAGTAGCCCTTCTCTGTACCTGTTCCAGTTTGAATTCATCCGTCTTAAACATAGGAGACCAGAACTGCACACAGTATTCCAGGTGAGGTCTCACCAGTACCTTTAAATGGTGTAGGCAAATTCCACTTAGTACAGTTCAAAATTTGGGGTTAGTGACATCGCATCCTAATTGAGGCACATGTTGTTCCCAAACAGTTGTTCTCAGCGCTGGGTTCTGTGTAGATTTCTTTTACACTATTTTTACTGATACTAGATCTGGACACTGCAATATTTGATAAGTTGGCTACTGTCCATCCATAGGTTACCTGGAAGACTTCATCTACAAGGAATGAATGGATCTACCTCAGCTATAGGTGTATCTACAATATTTCTCAACAGCTGAAGTCAGCTTTGGCATTAGCAAATTGGAAGATACATGAATGGTATATCCTATGCCTGACTGGTTTGGAATGTGATATCCAAAACAGAGATAAGGAAAGGTACAGAACAACAAGTTAAGGAACCAATGAGTTAGAACTTAGGTGATGGAGAAAGTGTTTTTTAACTTTTAAACAGCCATGATATAAATAGAGGTAGTTTTGGGGTGTATCTTCAAAGCGCACGTTCTGTGTAAGATAAGAATTACTTCCCAGAATAAGGGTATGTATATCTCCTTTGGTTATTGTACTGTTTGTTTTGTCTTTAGACAATAACTCCGGCTAAACTTTGGCTCAGCTGTTGAACGACAAGTGTAGCCAATCAGTTGGCTGTATGTTTTAATCAACACTTCGACTCAACCACATGGGCCTCTGAAGTGTCAGCAGGCAGTGCTGGGTGGTTCACCTCCTGGGATCCAGATTCCCCAAGTGCACACAACTTGCTGAATAAGTTAATGTGGCTCTAATCTGCAGTAATTTATGCAATTTCTTCCTCTGCACTCCGGAACTCTTACAGCTCTTCCAGGCACGGCCCTGGTTAAGCAAGTTCCTTAATGCAAGTCTTCTGCAGGGAACAGAGATAGGAAAGGCATGTGTGGAGTCAAGGGGCTTCTTCACAGACTCTTGTTGCCTCCAGCAGATCTCTGAGGTCCATGTGGATCTTGGGGGGTGTCTTTAGGTTTATGAGGTGCAACCCCTGGTCTCATCCAGGTGGAAGGAGAAATGTGAAGGAAGAAATTTGGGGAAATTTTGCAAATTTTAAATACTGATTTTTTCTATTCCTCTATTTTAAAAATAAATCACATGTAGTATAGCCCATATTTTCATAGGTTAAATTATCTAAAGTGTCTACTAATTTGGGGTGAATCGGTGTTTGGGTTCCCAACATGATAAACCTGATTTTCAAAAGGTGTTGGTACCCGCAACTCCAGTTGAAGTCTACGAGAGCTACAGGTGCTTTGGCATCTCTGAAAATCAGCTCCTTAGTGTGTCAAGTTGGAAACCCATTGATCGACTCTAAAGTAATGGCCGCTTTTAAGAATTTTTTAGCTGCGGTATTTAAAATGTGTTCAGAGTATTCACATGGGCTTTGATATTACTGTAATTATTTTTTGCTACTTTTTGTGTTTTATATTCTGTATATTTTAATACATTTTACCCCACTGTTTTTGCCTTGGTGCCAAGCATTGACTAATAAATATATATATATATATATATATATGCCATCAATAATATTTACATATTTCTAAAAACCCAAGTACTCTCCATCTTACCTTGAGCAAATGAAGTAGTTTTCAGTATCACAAGATATAATTTGTTTGCTAGGCTTTAATGTATTTTTTCTTGTTAGTGAGTATTCGTTTTGACGCAACACATTAGTTGTTCATTTGTAAGCAAAGCAACTGCTGTTGGTCTGTTTCAGTTTCTTTGTTTGCAGTCATTTCTTCTCTCCACCTGCTCACAGCAGGTAATCTGCAGATCCAAGAGTATCTGAACACTTTTGGCAAATACCTCAAGATCTTCTTCCATTCTAATCATGCCTGTATGGGTGTGGAGTCTCTGTCTCCCTCTCATATTTTGTAGTTTGGGGGGAGTTTTCCTTCCCTCACCCCTCTTTTATAGCTTGTTTCTCAATTTCATTTTTATCTAAAGGTACTCATCCATTGCAGGCTTGAGTACTGAGCTGATTGTAACCCTACTGCATCATACACTGAATAGCTCATTGATACCCAACTAAGTGGAACTAATTTTCTATGGCAAAGCAGAAGAATTTGGAGTAGTCACAGAAACCTCTTGTAATTTAGTGGGAAACACCAGATTGAATTGATTCCTTGTGAAATTATTGCATATAATCATGCAGATATGTGTGATTACACCCATGTCTGTACTTATATGTAGATAAATGCACACCAGTTTACACTTCCTAGTTATATAATGTGTTTACACAGATTATATCCTGAATGTACATGTTCTATTTATGTGTAAATATAAATATATACATACAGCATAATATACACAAAACCACATGTATATAATATTAATCATTGGATATAAATTTGATAGCTTTTAGAATTTAAATGTTTTTTTAAAGTTAAATCATATTTTCTACAAGTTTTAGATTAGCTGTCTGGCACCTGAGTTCCCATGAAAAAAACTATTATGGTTTTAAATGGGATTTTGTTAATTTAGAATCTCTCAACCTGTGTTAATTTAATCAAAAAGAATATAAATTATTTTTAAAAATCCCATGATTCACACATACAACATAACGTTACTATTTTCACAGGAGAAAATATATTATTTAGGCTTTGTGAAACTGGTAGAAATATACTTTGCATTAATTATTCTCTGCTTCAGACCTCTAAGCAAATGTTTTGCAAGTTACTTTAAAAAAGGTTTTTACACGTTGCAAGTAAATAGCTGTTCTTTCTGGTTACTTGCATTTGATTACTTTCCTGTTATCACACATAATATGAAACCATGTATTAGAATGTATAGTGCATGTAACTATACAACTTAGAATAGGTGGAGACTGGTATATTCTTTTTCTAAAAAGGTAGAAAATAAGAGAAACTGTTAACCATCTTCTTTCATTTTCTTGAAAACATCAATTACATTTACAGGTCTCGGAAACAAGGCCACCAGTAGAACAGAAATAACTCCTTTCAGTATGGTTTTTTTTTAAAAAAAAAATCACATTTAACAGCTGAGATTTATTTACAACTGAAATTTGAAATATTAATTATGATAATGTACTGACTTCTTTTGTAATATGGTGTTCAAAAGCCTGGCAGTTTTCTTTTTGGTCTTGGTAACATATGGTTGATTTGGAGAGTCTATCCACTTTTTTTTTTTTTTTAAATATGCCCAGAAGGAAAATTTCTTTCACTCCCCCGTGTTTGTTAATTTTCCTCTCCTTTCCCCACCCTGACTTTTTTCTCCTCACTCTGTTAATTTGAGGGATGGATTTTAGTGCTTACAGTGAACTCTTGATACCACTGAAGACTGAATGCTGTACTGCATATTGGATATATAGTGTAAGCAGGTGCCGTGGGGACTTACCGTACTGCGATGCCTATGCCCTTTCAACAATGACAGGCTAAGGAAGAGGGTATTCATCTTCTTATCCCTGATACTGTGGTTATGGAAGACAACTTTTGGGTATAAATATGTATTTGGTATTAGGTTGTAGATTCTAATCTACAAGTTTCTGAATTTATTTTCTAGATCACTCAACAGTTATCACATGAGCAGGCATTTTAGTTACTTGAAAGTGTGGTGAAGTCCTTGCATTCTTTGGATCTGATTTTGCAAATCTCCAAGCATGCAAGGAGATCCTACATGTGAGCAGGCTCATTGGAAACCAAAGGACTGCTCATGTGAGTAAAGACTACCTGCATGAGGAGAGGTTTCCAGGATCTGATCCATAGCTATGAAAACCCACAAGTCCATTCACGATACTAAGTTATTGCTTAGAAAGTGTTTAAAGGAAAAACAGAAACAATATTTTGTTTTGCTTTGTATTCCTCTACAAAATGAGAGTAATGGGGAGATTAGCCAAAAAATTGGAAATTTTATCAGGCTATAAAATTATTGTTAATGGCCTCTTTAAGGGGATAAAAGGGCAGCACAATAAGTGACAGCACTCTAATGAGGGCGAGGGCATTCCAGGAAAAAAAGAAATTAAGTCCCTTAGGTTATTTTTTTTTTTAATTTGCCATTTTCTGACAGCTTATCAAGTGGTCAGTACTTGTTTGTTTTGGCATACAGTTCATTCATTGTAGACTATCGGTACTTTGTTCTTCTTTGCAGTTTCCAAAACCTGATTGTGTTTATACTAGACTGTGGGAAAAGTGTATATTCCTGTTTCCTTTATAAAAGTAAACGTCAGGTTTTGTATGAAATTTTATTTCCCATATTTTCCATTCCATTAATCATTATTGTTGAAATATGTCAGGCCTTGGCACATCCTTCTTTGTTTTCATATGATTGTACAGATTGCAGTGTCAGTATATGACCTGTTAATCAAAAAAATGCAAGTTTATGCTGTGGTAAGAAAGCTATGGCTTATATATATATATATATATATATATGTATAAAATATAGCTGCAAAACATGCCACATTGTCAGCAAAGGGACAGCATTTGACTTAGTACTACTATTGTGTAGCATTTTGTCACTTCTTCGTAATTGTCTTTAAAATGTGAAAGTACTAAAGGTAGTTTGCATTTTATACCTATCCTTGTAATATATTGTTTGTGTTTTCATACAAATCTATACACAGGGCATATTGTATAGTATTTATATCTCTTTAAATTTAGACCTATGCTATGTATTTACACTTTTTGACTTTGGTCTTGATTCAGCAGAGCTCTTAACCACATATGCTCTGTGAGGGCCTATGCATTCAGTAATTTGACAAATGAGAGAGAAAACAGAGATATGACAGAGCAAATCAGAGAATTAGTATTCTGACAATGTAATTTATGTTAAATAGTCCAGCTAATTGTATTAAATATTATCTTCTGTAAGTCAGACAGAGGAGTACATTTTCACTTATTTTACAGGTAAATTTGAAATGTTAAGTCAAAACGCTTCTTCCCATGAAGATGCTTTACAAATATAGTATAAAATATAAGTTTGGTCTAATATAGAATTTCTTGGTGAAATGTGTGTGCTGTGAACAGCTTTTGAACTGAAGGAGGAAAAGACTCAAAAGGAGCAGTAACTTCTCGTATATTTCCCGTGTTTAGGTTATAGGTAATATCATGTATAACCAGTAATGTGCTTTCTTTTGCATTGTTTAGTGGCTTAATGACAGTATGCTCTATGATTGGTCAGAGACTTGAGCCAACAGCCCCAAGCCCAGTAGATAACCAAGTGTTTCACAAAATTATTTTTTTTCTGTTTTCAAAGGAGGAGCATTGTGTGCATTTATTTTACAGCACCCTATCACAAAGAGGAGATGAAAACGTCTCTTTAGAATGAGTGACATGCTTAACATTTATAGAGTTGAGGTAATATGGAGTACATGAAGTGAGAATACAGATATACATGCGCCATAGAATCACAGACCTTAGAGGTGGAAAAGTCCTAGTAAGTCATAGAACCATAGGGTTAGGAAGGACTGCATGGGTTGTCTAGTCTAACCCCCTGCCAAGATGGAGGATTCGTTATTTCTAAACCGTCTAAGACAGATGGCTATTCAGCCTCCTTTTGAAAACCTCCAGTGAAGGAGCTTCCACAACCTCCCTATGCAGTCTGTTCCACTGTTGTACTGTTCTTACATATCATAACGTCCATCTCCCTGAAAACACATACATTCTTCCTTGTACGTAGACATGTTTGTTTTCAGTACTCTTCAAAGTAAATTTGTTAGAATCTGTTAAAGCAAAAACTAGAATTTGATCTTAAGCATGAATCAGCTTCTTAGCACTGAAGCTCTTAAATAAATTTTTACGTTATGTTTATTTTGTGCGTATGTAATATAGCTACAGGCATTTTGGTTATTTCCTGCAGACCTTACAAGAAGACAACAGCACTGCTTCAACTTACTGAGAAAGCTACTAATTAGTTTTTACACCTGTTTTTTTCAGTGCCTCTCTCGAGATGCAGCTGGAAACATAAGCATTCAGTTTCTGGGCACAGTGGTAAGTATTCAAGATCTACTATGCTACATTATGCCTGTATTGAAATATAACTTAACAAAAAAAATAGGCAATTGATAATGACTGCACACACACGCCTGTGTTCATGAATTTTGTCAGTATCTGTTTTAGTGTGTGTTTGCTTCAAAGTATAGGATACATAAAACCCCCATTCCAGGTATTTCAAACCGGATGGAAGCAGAACTATCCTTCAGTGAATGCTACAAAACGGTTACATTCCACATTTCACTTGCTATGATTCTATAACTTTTTGGCCCCTAAAAGGGTAAGGTATAAATGAAAGTACACTTGTAAGAAATAGGAGATTTTAAACTTGTAATCTATTGGCATATATTCAGATTTCAGTCCATTTCATCCGATTTCTCTCCTTCTCCCACTCCCTGCTCATCCATTGGTGTTCTGTACATCTTTGTCTGAGCTGAGGGCCAATTTCTTTCACTCTATACTTCTCATCCTCAAGGCATTGTAGTCGCCATTCTCCCAGCTAAGGAGGACGAGATGAGAATAGTTTTTTAATGGGCAATTCAAAGCACTGCCTCCATCAACATCTCACTCTACCGAGGAGCTGAGAGCTGTTTCCTGCAGAATAATAGACTAAGAATCATGGCCAGGTCTCTACCATAGGAGAAGTAAGCAATCGGGCAGATCTTTTGCCTCTTTCGTGTATCTTGGGTACTCATGTATAAGATGGAAAAACAAAATTGTGTGTTAAGTGATAGATGCTTCTAAGGCTACATACTATATATCAGAATGGTATCTTAATTCTGTCAGTCATGTGGTTAAAGTGATACTTAAAGTGCTCTAATTGTATTTTTCCAAGTTTAATTCTAAACTTAAAGCTTTGAACAGATTAAAAAAAAAAAGTAATTCTCCTCAAGGATTGTGCTTTTACTTAGGTCTCATTATTACCAACTACATTATTGGTGTTTAACAGTCAGTGTACACTGTCCTATTTATGATGTTGGGCTTTGGCACTGGTCATTTGCTTTGCAGGAAAAGATGTTGCTACATGGCTGGTCTGATAGTCTCACAGCAGGAAAAAATATTTATTGAGACTGTTGCATAAGAATACTAACACATCTTGGTCAGTTAATAGTAAAAAGTCAAAGCAGACTTTAATCAAAACCCTATTTCTGAGCATCACCAAACTTCAGAAGGTACTGGTCAAATCCATGACGAGTGACATTCTTTTTTTTTTTTTTAAGTGGGATGCAAGTATGTGTTTTTATTATTGATTACTGTTATTATTAATTTGTATTGCAGTAATTCCAGGAACCCCAGTGTTACACCAGTACCTCATTGTTCTATGGGCTGTACAAACACACAAGAAAAAGGCAGTCCGTACCCTAGAAAGCTTACAATCTTGATATGCTTTAGCTTTAAGATATTGAGAGAAAAACAAATAGAATATTAGTCATTTATTTAATTCTCTATTGCTGATGATTACTGTCTTAACTAAAACTAATATTGATTAGCTCACACTGCTTTATCAAATCTGCATCTGTTCAGAAAAACTAATAATTCTTTAACGAAAAAGGGAAAAAACCACCAGAATATGTTTTTGGAGATGGGGGGAAGAGAATAAGAGCACTTAGGGTATGCCTACACTACGAAATTAGGTCGAATTTATAGAAGTCTGTTTTTTAGAAATCGGTTTTATATATTCGAGAGTGTGTGTCCCCACAGAAAATGCTCTAAGTGCATTAAGTGCATTAACTCGGTGGAGTGCTTCCACAGTACCTAGAGTCGACTTCCGGAGTGTTGCACTGTGGGTAGCTATCCCACAGTTCCCGCAGTCTCCGCTGCCCATTCGAATTCTGGGTTGAGATCCGAATGCCTGATGGGACTAAAACAATGTCGCGGGTGGTTCTGGGTACATATCGTCAGGCCCCCGTTCCCTCCCTCCCTCCGTGAAAGCAAGGGCAGACAATCGTTTTGTGCCTTTTTTCCTGAGTTAGCTGTGCAGACGCCATACCACGGCAAGCATGGAGCCCGCTCAGGTAACCGTCACCCTATGTCTCCTGGGTGCTGGCAAACGCGGTACTACATTGCTACACAGCAGCATCAACCCCTTGCCTTGTGGCAGCAGACGGTACAGTACGACTGGTAGCCGTCATCGTCATGTCCGAGGTGCTCCTGGCCACGTCGGCCAGGAGCGCCTGGGCAGACATGGGCACAGGTACTAAATTTGTAGTGACTTGACCAGGTCATTCTCTTTAGTCCTGCAGTCAGTTCTATTGAACCATCTTATGGTGAGCAGGCAGGCGATACGGATTGCTAGCAGTCGTACTGTACCATCTTCTGCCAGGCAGGCATGAGATGTGGATGGCATGCAGTCCTTCTGCGCCGTCTGCTGCCAGCCAAAGATGTAAAAGATAGATGGAGTGGATCAAAACAAGAAATAGACCAGATTTGTTTTGTATTCATTTGCTTCCCCCCCCTCCCTGTCTAGGGGACTCATTCCTCTAGGTCACACTCACAGGGAAGGTGCAGTGAGGTAAATCTACCCATGTATCAATCAGAGGCCAGACTAACCTCCTTGTTCCAATAAGAACAATAACTTAGGTGCACCATTTCTTATTGGAAGCCTCCGTGAAGTCCTGCCTGAAATACTCCTTGATGTAAAGCCACCCCCTTTGTTGATTTTAGCTCCCTGAAGCCAACCCTGTAAGCCGTGTCGTCAATCGCCCCTCCCTCCCTCAGAGCAATGGCAGACAATCGTTCCATGCCTTTTTTCTGAGCAGACACCATACCAAGGCAAGCATGGAGGCCGCTCAGCTCACTTTGGCAATTAGGAGCACATTAAACACCACACGCATTATCCAGCAGTATGTGCAGCACCAGAACCTGGCAGAGCGATACCGGGCGAGTAGGCGACGTCAGCGTGGTCGCGTGAGTGATCAGGACATGGACACAGATTTCTCTGAAAGCATGGGCCCTGCCAATGCATGCATCATGGTGCTAATGGGGCAGGTTCATGCTGTGGAACGCCGATTCTGGGCTTGGGAAACAAGCACAGACTGGTGGGATCGCATAGTGTTGCAGGTCTGGGACAATTCCCAGTGGCTGCGAAACTTTCTCATGCGTAAGGGCACTTTCATGGAACTTTGTGACTTGCTTTCCCCTGCCCTGAAGCGCATGAATACCAAGATGAGAGCAGCCCTCACACCTGAGAAGCGAGTGGTGATAGCCCTGTGGAAGCTTGCAGCGCCAGACAGCTACCGGTCAGTTGGGAATCAATTTGGAGTGGGCAAATCTACTGTGGGGGCTGCTGTGATGCAAGTAGCCCACGCAATCAAAGATCTGCTGATATCAAGGGTAGTGACCCTGGGAAGTGTGCAGGTTATAGTGGATGCAATGGGATTTGCTATATTATATTGCAATATTGCTATATTATATGGCAATTGCTGCAATGGGATTCCCTAACTGTGGTGGGGCCATGGACGGAACTCATATCCCTATCTTGGCACCGGAGCACCAAGCCGCCGAGTACATAAACCGCAAGGGGTACTTTTCAATAGTGCTGCAAGCTCTGGTGGATCACAAGGGACGTTTCACCAACATCAACATGGGATGGCCAGGAAACGTACATGACGCTCGCATCTTCAGGAACTCTGGTCTGTTTCAAAAGTTGCAGGAAGGGACTTTATTCCCAGACCAGAAAATAACTGTTGGGGATGTTGAAATGCCTATAGTTATCCTTGGGGACCCAGCCTACCCCTTAATGCCATGGCTCATGAAGCTGTACACAGGCAGCCTGGACAGTAGTCAGGAGCTGTTCAACTACAGACTGAGCAAGTGCAGAATGGTGGTAGAATGTGCATTTGGACGTTTAAAGGCGCGCTGGCGCAGTTTACTAACTCGCTTAGACCTCAGCAAAACCAATATTCCCACTGTTATTACTGCTTGCTGTGTGCTCCACAATATCTGTGAGAGTAAGGGGGAGACGTTTATGGCGGGGTGGGAGGTTGAGGCAAATCGCCTGGCTGCTGGTTACTCGCAGCCAGACACCAGGGCTGTTAGAAGAGCACAGGAGGGCGCGGTACGCATCAGAGAAGCTTTGAAAACCAGTTTCATGACTGGCCAGGCTACGGTGTGAAAGTTCTGTTTGTTTCTCCTTGATGAAACCCCCCGCCCCTTGGTTCACTCTACTTCCCTGTAAGCTAACCACCCTCCCCTCCTCCCTTCGATCACCGCTTGCAGAGGCAATAAAGTCATTGTTGCTTCACATTCATGCATCTTTATTTATTCATCACATAAATAGGGGAATGACTACCAAGGTAGCCCAGGAGGGGTGGTGGAGGAGGGAAGAAAAATGTCACACAGCACTTTAAGCACAGCACTTTAAAAGTTTACAACTTTAAAATTTATTGAATGCCAGCCTTCTTTTTTTTGGGCAATCCTCTGTGGTGGAGTGGCTGGTTGGCCGGTGGCCCCCCCACCGCGTTCTTGGGCGTCTGGGTGAGGACGCTATGGAACTTGGGGAGGAGGGCGGTTGGTTACACAGGTGCTGTAGTGGCAGTCTGTGCTCCAGCTGCCTTTGCTGCAGCTCAACCATACACTGGAGCATACTGGTTTGATCCTCCAGCAGCCTCAGCATTGAATCCTGCCTCCTCTCATCACGCTGCCGCCACATTTGAGCTTCAGCCCTGTCTTCAGCCCACCACTTACTCTCTTCAGCCCGTCACCTCTCCTCCCGGTCATTTTGTGCTTTCGTGCACTCTGACATTATTTGCCTCCACGCATTCGTCTGTGCTCTGTCAGTGTGGGAGGACAGCATGAGCTCAGAGAACATTTCATCACGAGTGCGTTTTTTTTTTCTTTCTAATCTTCACTAGCCTCTGGGAAGGAGAAGATTGTGTGATCATTGAAACACATGCAGCTGGTGGAGAAAAAAAAAGGGACAGTGGTGTTTAAAAAGACACATTTTATAAAACAGTGGCTACAGTCTTTCAGGGTAAACCTTGCTGTTAACATTACATCACATAGCACATGTGCTTTCGTTACAAGGTCACATTTTGCCTCCCCCCACCGTGTGGCTACTCCCTCAACCCTCCTTAAGTTTCACGCGGCACTGCTTCGGGTCCCTGTTATAGCCTCTGTCCTTCATGCCCTGGGAGATTTTGACAAAGGTTTTGGCATTTCGAAAACTGGAACGGAGTTCTGATAGCACGGATTCCTCTCCCCATACAGGATAGCTCCCGGAGGCCAATACTGTCGAATTGTGTCCACAGTACCCCAAATTCGACCCGGCAAGGCTGATTTAAGCGCTAATCCACTTGTCAGGGGTGGAGTAAGGAAATCAATTTTAAGAGCCCTTTAAGTCGAAATAAAGGGCTTCATCGTGTGGACGGGTGCAGGTTTACATCGATTTAATGCTGCTAAATTCGACCTAAAATCCTAGTGTAGACCAGGGCTTAGTGTGCACCGTCAGGCACTTAATGTGGCTGACGTAATATAGACTAGTTTTAACGTGTTTCTTGTTGGTTGAACCTAAAGAGAGAATTTTAATTCATAGATTAGAGAAATGGTAATGGAGACAAACCTTTTTCTAAGTCTGCTTTCTAAGCTACATGTAGGATCTTTTCAGTGTTTGGAAGCAGAATTGATAATCCTTTGCTACAGAAGAGGTTAGCATCCCTGAGGTATAGTAGGTGAAAGTTGGAGGGATGCAGGGTGAGGTAAGAGAATTCTGGACATTCTCTCCTTTGCAGATTGGCTCTTTGCTCTGACTTCCCTTCTCCCTCAAAGTCCTCCCTATGGCTTGTCTCACTCTCCCTGGTGTCTATGCTCCTCTCCATTCTGCTCTCCTTATCACCTTCCTTCCCCACTCCTTTGCTCTTATTAACAAGTCCCCTCCTGCCTTCCCTGCGCCCCAGCCTACTACTCAACAGAGAGGGGGAGAGATTAAAAAAAATCAGAACTGCCATGATGTTTGTCAGCTGTCACTCTGAACTATATTTCAGCCCTTTCCACTACCGTGTATCTGAGTTTCTCTTCAGATTACAAGCTTTGGGCCAGTAACAGTATCTTCCTGTGTGTTGGTGCAGCATCTAGCACAGGGGGATGGGCTGATATGGATTAGTGCTTTTTGGGCATTGCTGTCGTATCATTAATAATAACTAATAAAAATATAACTCCAAAGCCAGAAAAGAGGAGCCCTTTCTCCACTCCTGGAACCTCTTTTTGGGGACTCCAGTATGTATGCACTATCATGCCTGTTACTAGGATAATCAATGCATTATAAGGTTGGCAGTGGGTTTTTTCCCTCATAACACTAACTGCTTGAAAGAAATATTTGGTGATATGATATTTAGATTTCTCAGTATCCTGCTTGCATATGCTATGCATCACTGTAGAAATTGGTTATAAAAACAATTTATATTTGATTTTAATATTTTCTATTGAGAGAGGAAAAACTAGCTTCAAGCATTCTCAGTTTCATACGTATGCAAATTCATCATGAGTTTCAATGCTGACAAGCAGTGTGGTGCTACTTAGCACATGTCCCCTATACCTTTTCATCAGCGCATGTTTTTAGAACCAACTGATTGGGACCACAGTCATCCAACTTGTCACGAGGGCATCAGCTTAGATAAAATAATTCACTTGATTTCCTGACAGACAGCAAAGGCAGTTTTGCTCCTGGTTTTTGATAAGAGATGAGTCTCAACTTCACTGAGCAAGCTGACAGACACTGAAGAGAAGCAGAGAATGCTTCTCTATTAGAATCCTCATTGGCATCCCTTGTAGTTAGTTAACTGACAGGGGAATGTACACTTCAACAGAAAGACTTGCAATTAAAGAAAAGGCTTTAATATGAATCTTAAAGCATAATGTATAGTAAACTTGTAAAGATTTTCTGTTAAGGAGCAGCAAAGGTATTTGTTTCTCCTGTTTTAAAAGGGAAAATGGAAAAAGTCATGCTACTGTTTCCAAATTAAGTAGGGATCATGAGTTTGAATTCCACAGAGTTGACATAATTCAGAGGTTCTACGTGGGTCTTTAGTAATGTTTCCTTTTGCTGGACATGACTAGAAAGTCTTTGCTATTTGGGACTCTCTCTTCTGTTAGTTCATAGTGGCATTAGGCAGTTTATGTGTTGTTGTTATTACTAGCAGGAGTAGTATAACAGTAACACTGAGGAGCCCTAGTCATGGACCAGGGCCCCATTGGGCTAGGTGCTGTACAAACACAGAATAAAAAAGGCCTGAGAAGCTTAAAATCTAAGTCTAAAACAAGAAACAACAGATGGATACAGACAGATGGGGGGAGTACAAGGAAACCAGGAGACAGCTCTTTCTCTGTTGTCTCACAAGACATTGTTTTTTCTTTTTATCCAATAAGCCTAAGATTTTCTAAAGTGAGGCTCCTAACCCCTTATTTAGGCATGTGCCTGATTATCAAAAAGTGCTGAGCACCCATTATCTTCTGCTG
The DNA here is from genome assembly GCF_965140285.1 of Lepidochelys kempii. Classification (NCBI taxonomy): domain Eukaryota; kingdom Metazoa; phylum Chordata; order Testudines; family Cheloniidae; genus Lepidochelys; species Lepidochelys kempii. The sequence goes on from NC_136380.1 coordinate 101,322,817, forward strand.
ACCTCAGTCGGAGCTGTTGGCTTCTCCGTACTTTTGAAATCAGGCAGGGACATAAATATAGATATAGGTGCCTAGCTTTAAGTTCTTCTTATTGAAAATCTTGGCAGAGATTATTACCTCACATAACTTTTGATATCGTATGTTACAACCCTGGTGAGTCCCCCTGGACCCAAACCTTGTATCCCACATGCTCTTGGGGCTGGCAGAGTTTAGGCACCATCTCTCTGTCTCTGGACCTCTAGGCACATACTCCAGGTGCAGACACTGTGTCTGATACCCTTCTTGGCAGAGGCAGTCCAGTTGCTCAGGCTCAGTGCTGGTTCTCCCAAGCCTCTCCAGAAGCTGGTGCACTCTCCTAGAGTTCCACCAAAGCTGTTGACCTTCTGGTTTACTGTGTCTTTCTTCTGGGACTATGGGACAGGGTAAACAAGCAACTCACAGACTCTGCAGAGGAATTTTTAAGCACAAGTACTTTTGCTCATAGAGAAAGCACAAGAGCAAAATCTATAGATCTGTGGAAAAACAACACAACTGGCACACAAATCCCTTCTCTGGTGTCCTCACCACCTTTGGGGTTTGGCTGTCCTTTCAGGGGTCCCAGTACCCCCTCCTGTACCATCCCTCCCTCCTTTTCGGCCATTAGAGTCTCTGTCTCCCCTGTAACAAGCTCCCCTCAGATTGTTCAGAACCTTGTTAGGTTTCCCCATGTGTCTGTTTTTAACAGCAGGTCCTAACACCTTTTTCTTTCTTCCTTCTTTTCTGCTAGGGCGTTTCCATTGCTCCAACCCTATCCCCTGCAGGCAGTCTGGGAGAACCAGCTTCCTTTAACATCCCGATTGTTCTATCCGGGCTGAGCTGTTCAATGTTAGCAATTTTTCAGTTGTCCTGTACTGACTTCCAGACAGGGTTTGTGACATACGTGTCCAATCTTTGCTAGCAAATAGCTGCTGCAGTACACATTAATGGTTTGATTTTACAAACTCTGTGTATAACTTTATCAGAATTCATAGGTTTTACATAGACAAATTCACCAAACCATCACATCCTGTTACCTGGTTTATTGAATACTTTGTCATTTTGTGGACCTACAGTAAATCTGTGTACTAGTCATAGATTAAAGCTAGGAATACAAGAACATTCTCTTCAGTTTGTTTTTCCTGGTAATGGACTTGCATTGGTATGTGCTTACTTCTCAGACACCCTTCCTTTACCATTGCCGATGCTTATAAATTGTCGACTTTGAAACTTTTCAAGCAATGTTATAGTCAGTTTCTTTCCTCTGTCTTCTCTTTCTTGCATCCTTGCATGGTCCAAATAGCAGTCGAGAATGTGACGCTTCCATTGTATGACACTGTGACTCATGTTGCAATGGCAAATGTTTAATAACCTGCTTCTTTCACTATTACAGATCAGTCCAATTCTGAACATGCTTGTTTTTCAATATATAGCACTACTGAAACTTTAGATATGAAGGCCTGTGTGGACTTTCAAAAGTGATTTTGAAACCTGTGAAAGCTACAGATATTCTATCTAATGGGATGTGTAGACAGTATTAATAGCAAGGAAAATATGTCTCACACACTTTAATCTTGCAAACTTTACCTTGGTTTTCCACAGTTCTTTTTTGGTTTGTTTGTTTTCACAAAGTACCTCTAATTGAGTTTTGCCCTCATCAAGAGTCGAAGCTTGCTCCTCCAGAGTAAGCAGTGGGTATGGTCTCTAGAGTCTGAAGATCACTCGGGATCCTTGCTAATCTGAACTGAATTCCTCTGAAATCATAGCAATCATGGGAATCACTCTTTTTCTTTACCCTGGCTCCAGAGCACTTGGCAGCATTGCTCCAGTGTGACTTCTGGCAGGGGAGTTACACAGTGCAAAAGGGACTCCAGGGAAAAGTTAATAATTGCCTCAGGAAACGTTATTTTTTTGTGCATTCCTTTTGAATATGATGGTGAGCATCCTCTGGCCTACGTCTCTCCACAAAATGGCCCTGGTTGCTGCCAAGAGAAAGGAGTGATCGCCACACAGAGATTTCACTTTGTCACACTGAATAGTTTTAAAGAGTAATAACATATTAAGATATACGTTGGAGTTGGGATTTTTAAACGTGCTTAAGTAATTTCAGAATACAAGTCTCCCTGAATGTCAATTGGACTTTGTTCCTAAGTCACTTAGACACTTGAAAATCCCAACTGAAATCTCAAAAAAGTAAATAAAAAATGTATTTTTTGCATTTAGTTGTCTGTTTTAAAAAAACAAACAATCAAAAAATCCACAAGAAATTACTTCTGTTTATCAGCTGTAACATTTAAATAGTCCCATTTCTCTTTGAAGTTCATGCCTTCAGAGATGGGCAAGTTCCCACGTTTGTTGCTGCAGTTGACTCCTGAGAAGTTAGGTTGCCAATGTAAAGCAGTACGTCTTCTTGGATTGGGGTGACTATCTTCTGTAGTGGCAAAAAAAAAAAAGAAAAGAAACTTAAACCAAGATTTTAATAAATGGGTTTACTGCAGTTAGGTACCTAAAGTCTTATTTAGGCTACTGAATAAGTGGCCTGACTTTTAAAAGTGCTGAGTACTGATTAGCTCCCATTGATTTCAGTTGTGTGGAGCTGCTGGGTGCCCAGTGCTCTTTGAAAATCAGGCCACTTGCTTAGGTACCTAAATAAGGGCTTAAGAACCTAAGTAGCACCCAATTATTTAAATCTTGGCCGATGTTTTTAAATGAAAGCTTAAAATTTCCAGTGAGAATAAACAATGATGGCATTTGTAGGGTGGATTGCACTATAGTACTTGAATATCTCAAATGATACCATTTGCCTCCCAGGAAAACGAACAGAACTTTGTAACTTTCTCTGTATTTTGCTTGAAACATTTAGACTGCCTCTTATTCAGCTTGTTGATACTTTCTGCAGCAAGGACAAGGGTTTAGACTTGGTGGCTGCTTGAAGGATAAGTTAACAGGTTACCAAAGGTAGTTCAATTATTTTCCTGTGGGTGGATTAAGACCTACAAGTAGTGATTGAATACTGCCGTATTAAGATAATTACATCATGGTGAATGTTGAGCCTTTCTTTTCTGAGAAAGATTGCTGCTGCCAAAAAACCAAACATATGTGTAGCCTGCATTTTTAAAACAGCTTTTTGATGGCTGCAGCTTTGGCATTTACCCAAGAGCTGTTTAGGAGATATTAATTTATATGGCTGAGAAGCTTAACCAGGGATCTTAATGAAACAAAGGCATGATGAAGTTAGTAAAGCTAATTTAAGTCTCAGAATGTACATTTTAAATTAAGTTTTTATTGATAATAAATATACTTTGTTTCTCATTAGTCTTCTAAGCTTCAGTGATAATATCTGTAAAGTAAACATGTTTTACCAAGATTTAACATTAAGAATGCTATTAATATGGCCCTTGGTACAGCAGCACAATTAGATTTCAAAGTGAGCATTTAAGATGTAACAGCGATTAATGACAACCATCGAAAACAATTTTGAACTCCATCGGTTTAACTCAGGAGGGTAAACTTAATATGATAATATATCTAGTTGAATTGTATCAGCTTAGCAGGAAAGTATGCAAATATGTGACCCTTACCTAGCATCTAAATGGATGCTGTGCTGATAGATTTATCAGTTCCATTAAAGAACTTTAGGGAACTTTGGAATTTCAGCAATTGTTCCCTTGGAGGCTGAAAACCAAACCTGATCTCATACTGGGACCATTCTGGTCTGCATATTTCCATAATTTGCCTTTGCTACTAATATGACAGCAAGACGCAAATAACTGTTTCTAATAATATCAAATAGAGTTGTGGAGGACAGCATTTTAATGTAGTAAAAGACCTCCCCGTGGGGTTGTTATTGCCATTGTAGAACAGCAGTTACACAGTTGCAACAATAGTCTCTTAATTGATTCGTTTAATTAGCAAGAGATGAAGCTTGTGTTCCATCTTGTCTTCTGATATCGTGGGGGCAGCTACAGAAAGAATTCTTTGCATTTCTCATACTTTATACTCAGGTATAAGTACACTTAATGAAAAGTTCCAAATGCACTTTTCTGCAGAGGCAATGTTTGAATGTTTTATGCATTTAAAGCTTTCTCTTATGATTTTTATGATTTAAGAACTGCTTCAACCTTGGAGTCTAGGAATAGAATTTATGACAAAGCATTGATGTATTAGAAGTGGGAATTTGTAATCCAGATTTGCTTGCATTTCTAACCTAAATATTCAAGTCTAAGAATTATAGGAATAATGGATCATTGTAGTAACAGTTCACTAGATTTAGTCTGGAAGAAATAAGGTCAGATTAGTGAAACTGGCCATCTGCCTTGTGCCAGCTTTTTAGTGGTATTTTTATTCCCCCTCTGGATAGACAATGAATTTACATGACCACATGGTATAGTCGGTAGCATGTGCGAGAAAAGAGATTCTCTTTGGGCTTGATTATAAACAAGGATATGATACAGTGTTTGCTTCTGGGAAATGAAATAACTTTTTATTCAGTATGTTTTAAAGGCATGTAAAATAAAATAAGTATATTTAGTTTTAATTTGATTTTCCTTTCCTCTTAGCTTAGTTTTGTCTTCTGTTCAAGGTTATTCTTCCTTATGGAGGGAAAATATTTCTAAGAACAAGACACGCTTCTTGTTAAATGCTAATTTAAAAAATGAAGGTTACATTGGCTTACTTCCATTGTCATCATACTGACCTAAAATAAAGGAGCTCTGTCTTATAAGTCTAAAGTAAATCACAACAGGGAACGAAAAATTCATCCCTGTGCTCAGAAGATTTCAGAGCTGTCTCATCCTGTTTTCTATAACACTGTTACGAGTGGGTGCTGTGGCACAGGAGATGCCATCAAATTAGGAAGCACTGTGCAGCTTGGTGTAACTCAAGGTAGCAAAGGGATAGTGTGGTGTTGAATGGGCTGTCTTTTTGAGGGACTGTAAATGAAGAGCCGGCTCACTTACAATCATTAAGGTTCCCATGGCAATTTGCACAAGCCCCATAGCACTTTGCATTCTCCGTGTCTTGGCCAAATTCCACTTTGTGTAATTACCTTCTGTCTACATAAATTCCCACCGCAGTTTCAGCTGTATTTGGTATTCTACACTTCCTGTCCTAAACAGTTGTGGTGCTGCTGTGCACTGTCAACAGGTGCTGTGGCTGTATTTCAAGTGTGGGTGAAGTGATTCCTGTACACTTCTTTAATGAATTGTTTGGTCCTATTGCCATAGTGTCTGTGACATAAAACAAGACACTAAATTAAAGTGGTCACGACAGACAGCACAAATAGCCTAACTTCTCAATTTCGCTAGCCGATCATAAAGAAAGTCTTCCAAGGGATGATCTATAGGCAGACAAATCTTTGACCAGAAAGCTTAACCTTGAACAATATGCCATGAAGGTCAGTAGACTTGGGTTCTGGTGGACTACTAGAGGGAGTGAAGTAGACAATCAGGAACCTTCCTGTGAAAACATTCTGCTTCCACATCTCAGTAGCATGTATATCAAGGGGCTATGAGCTGAACTGTCTCTAGTGATCTCTACCATTGCAATGGGGAAAGGTACATAGGAAGAGAGGCCATCTCTAAAGTATCCCACATCCCAAATCTTAAATCAAACTGAAAACCTTGCATCGCACCTTGAAGCAGATGGGAAATCAGTACGGAACTCTGAATACAGCTGTAATGTGGCTGTGTACTCCTTTAGAGCAACTAGAAAATTCATCCATTTCTACAGTTCAAACCCTTGTCCACACTTGGTTGTCTCTCACCTTGACTATTACAGCTGCTGCCTCGTCCTCCTTTGTTGATTTCATCTCAGCTCTGCTGCTGCTAAAATAATCTCTTCCTGTTGCTCTGATTTCTCTCTTCTCTCTGAATTGGCTCACTGCCGTTTATGTGAAGTTCAGTTTTGTCTTCCTTTTCAAGGCCCTGCATTACTTTGTTTTACCCATGTCACATTTCCTCCTGTTTGACTTCTAAACATCCTTTTGTTCAATCTTTCTTCCACACTTGTCTCCACAGCTAGTTCCATCATACCTCGGTGCTCAGACTCTCACTTTTCTTATGTGCCAGTCAACCTCTTTCTCTTCCTCCAAGTTTCTTTTAGAAACATACTTTTTCCCAGAGGGCTTATCACTGATGGTCTCTTCAAGATATCATCTTTGATCTGAGTTTACACCATCAGCAGCTGGCTTATGTGCTCATTGTATCATTCTCCCTCAGGTCCCTCTGATGGGGCTGTGAAAAAAGGAGCAGGAAAAAAATGCACTAAAGAGAGGATGAAAAATTGAGCAGCTTGGATGGAGCAAAGGTAATGAATTAAAAGATGGTGGCAGAGGAATAGGCAGGAGCTTGGTTGGGCTGCACATTGAAGGCATGGACAAGAAGCATAGATTTGATGTAAAAGTTGAGGGAAAGCCATTGAAGGGAATGGACATGGTAAGGTAGACAGTCGTCTGTGGTAGCATTTAAGAGAAATGGAAATGTAAGGAATGACAAGGTGAGAGACCAGAGAGGAGTTTGTAGTAGTTGAGGTGAGAAATAATCAGTGCTGAAAAAACTGAGGGGGGGGGGAATAGAAAGAAAGAGATGTTTGGAACTGTTGTAGAAATGTATTGAGCGAGTCAGTATGGAGGGAGAAGGAGAGGGCACTATGGTTCTGAGTAGAGAAACAGACTGGACTGTGAAATTGCCAATGTCCCCTTGTGATATAATTGTGGACACAGATGAGCAAAACTAATTGCTCTAAACTTTCTCTTCACCGCAGCAAAATATATTTAAAACTACATTTTCATTGCTGTAACAGGTCTCTCAGGAACCTCTGTTTCTCTGAAGATCAGCCAATCTGCCTACCCTGCAGCAAATAAGTACTGGCACAAGTAGGCAATCCACCTCTTCAGTTTATTCTTTCCCTGAAATATTTATAGCCATTGACCCTCAGAAGTAAATGGCTACGAAGGAGGTGAAGGGCAGAGCAGTTGTGGTAGATCCTGTAGAGCACAGGAAGTATCATGCTTGTGTGACGATCCTTCAAACACCAGTCCTTAGTTTTGGCGAGATGCCATATTTGCAGCATGCACAGGAAGTATTATCATAGCAAATTGTGTTATGAGCAACAGAGCCACAACAAGGTCCTTCCTGTGTCTGGTGGTGGTTTGATTTGGGAGGAGAAGAGAGGAGAGAGGTCAGGACAACGGGAATGGAAGGGGAAAGTCCACACTGTCCAGTGAAAACAAATTGCCTAGGTGGGTGCCCAAGTGCTTCAGTGCAAAGGATATGGTAAAACTAGCTGGAGTACAGCAAGATTCCATCAGCGCTGCAAAGTCCAGTTTCTACTAATGCTGTCCTGGCCCACCCAGCTCCGCCCCTCACCTCATTCCAGTCCCTCCTAAAGAGTCATTTTTTCTGTAATACTCTCACATGCTAACTCTGAAAAATGCTTTCTTTGTGCCAATGTTATAAGAGGGGGGAAAAAGTGATATCAGAATTTAAAAATATCTAAGTTAATATCCTGTTATCGGTCTCCCAGTGCTTAAGATCCTCAGGACAGGACTTTTGTTTGTATCTTGCAAGCACCGAGCATAATTGATGCTCAAAAAATAATGCATTATAGAAGTGTGCTGGGAATCCTCCTTCCCTCTTCAGAATTAGGAGATCAACAAGCTATGCAATCAAATGTAGTCTGTGCCAAAGCCAGGTCTGCACCACTCTTTGACAAGGGTGAAGGAGATCAGAGACATCTAGATACTCTGAGAGGTGTCTTGCAGCCAGCTTGCCTACAATCTTACTCAAAATGGGAAATATGAAATCAAGCTATAGTTGGCCAGATTATCAATCTCATATGATGGCTTTGTGAAGCAGAGGCTGCACTGATCCTTCCCTCAAAGCACTAGGCCGCCTGGCCTCTCTAAGAGAGGCATTTACACTCCCCACCACCAAAGAGTTATTTGCCCACAGCCATACAGTGAGTCCATGCTATTGGGATTAGAACTCTGGAGTTTCATGGTTCCCAGTTGAGTCCTTTTGATCACGCAACAGCAAATATAGCAAACCTAGGTGCAATGAGCGACATCCATGGTAAATTTGCAGCCTTAAAAAGGCAAGAGAGAAGTAGTCTCAAAAACGTATTTAGGAATTATAAGCATATTAATTCATATGGAAAGAAGGGATTCATGAAGGCATTATAGAAGAGCAACATATATGGAGAGACTAAGTTTCAGTATTTTTAGCCTGAGGTAGTGTTGAGTTCACTTGAAAAGCAGAAAGAGTGTAAAGAAGAGAAAGCAACTTTTACAAGAACTCATACTGGTACACCAACAGTATCCTGAATGAGGAGAGATCAGAACCTTTGGTTTTAATCCAGGAGGAGTTGGAGACCCAAGCTAGAATAATATACATGCAGCAGAATATAACTGCAAGGTATTGCACATATTTGAAGATCAAGAGAATTGACAGGTTGATACTGCTTAACCTGTCAAAATCCAGCTGGAAGGTGGTGATGGAAGCTGTAGAGAAGGTTAAGAAGAGATTAGCACCAGAGATAAATGGAATTCTTGAAATAATCCACCATTAGTGCTCTGAAGAAATAAAGGTTTAAAGAAATATCGGTAGGGTGCCTAGAGAACAGCAAAGATCTTAGACGCAAAGTGTCAGGCAAATAGAATCGCTATCCAAAATAGAGGGCAATTTTTCCTCAGTGGAAACTTTAAATTTGTGTCCTTGTTAAAAGGAAAATACTTAAATTCAGTGGTAGTACATAATATCACCATTTTTCATCTGGGAATGCTAGACAAACTATTGTAGGAAGAAAAACTGCATGAATGCCAGGGTCATAGAAGCATGCTTCAATAACATAGAAGCGCGTTGAGAGGGTAAGCAGAAGAAAAAGAACAGCAAGGTAATGTAATTTGATCATCTAAGATGTCAGTTTTTCAATCGTTCATTTCTTGCTCTTCGTTATCCTCCAACATTTGTACCTTGCTTTTTTCAATGTAAGATTCACCATTTAATTATTTGCTACAATACAGCAGAAGCTCAGTGTTTAAAATGAGAACTATGCATCAGATACTGTTTTTCAACTTAATCCTGGAAAATTTGATGGGAAGGCAAAAGGAACCAGGCATCAGTGATTTCCCTAAAATTCAAGAATGATGTTTTCACAAAAACATTACTGAACAATTTGGCGTCAGTAGCCAGTTTACCAAGAGTAAATGTAATATACATGAAAATTACATCAGATTGTGGAAGAGACTGCTTTAGTTAAGCTTGTATAAGGCCTGGTCTACTCCAAGGAAGTTTCCCAAAAGTTGTAATCAGTTTTAAAACTGGTTTTAAACCTAGTAGAAGATGTATTGTAGAACTGGCTCCAGGGGGCATGAACCAACTTCAAAACCACTCTTAGCACAGAGGGAATGCTGGGAGTCTGTCCAAAGATAGGGAGAAACAAGACTGCTACTCCACTTCCTCATTTCTTCTTTCTGGCTTCGTTCATGGTATATTCAGTCTCCTGTTCGTACTAGCTGTCCTAGAATTATGATGGAAATGGCGTTGAGCCAGTGCCAGTCATTCATTCAGGTGTCTTATCCAAAATCAAATCCAGAATGGCACTCTCTTTGTTGACAGATGATCCTGCATTTATCAGCATCACTAATACTGTAATGTTAGTGTTCTTGGGTGATGCCTTTGCATCCCAATGATAATAGTGATCTGGGAGAGTGTGAGACAGTAGTTCCTAGTTCCCATGAAGGGGCTGGGTCTCCCTTTCCCCTGATGCTAGGGGTCTGACAGTGTTGTGCTGTCCTTTCATCCAGGTTTGCCTGGTGGCTTTTTGTAAATGTGCAACTGATGTACGGATGTGATGAAGTGTTTGGAATGGTGGGGCAAAGGGACATGAATGTCCATAGCAGACTCAGTTAGGAGCTTCCTCTTTCACTTTTGTCTTCTGCTTGCAGTTCTGGGTGATCTGCAGTGGTATTACCAGCCATTGTGGTGATGTCACCTACCACTCTGTTGGAGTTGGGTGCTGATGTTACTGCCTGGGGCTTGAACGACAGGCCTCCCAGCGCATTTGGCTAGCTGGGGTGATAAGCAATGGAGGATCTGAGCAGCTCCTTCACTGCCACTCCATGGAGAGGAGCAGAGTGAACTCCCACTGGCTTTAGCTGCCTGGAGTACTGCTGTGTGAGCAGGATGTAGGAGAACTGTGAAACCCCTACTGCCTGGTGTAGGGAAGGAGGAGTAGAGAGGCTCCTGCAGCTCCTTTCCCTAGGAGAAATCTAGATGAGCAAAATATAAATACCTGAGTTGCAATTCAGACTGGATGCTGTGGCTACCACCTGTTTTCATACAGAGTAAAGTAGCATAGGAATCTTTAATTTGAGGTAGTCAGGTCCTGGTTTAATATACAGCATGAAAGTTGAATAGTGTATTTCAGTTCTTGATTTAAATGTAGAGGGATGGATTTTCAAGTGCACTAAGGTTTAATTGCACCCCAGATATGGCTAGTAGAGAACTCCCCCTGCACAGAGGAGTTCTCCACCAGTATAGCCACCTCCTGCACCAGCTGTCTGTCATCTCCCAACCCCCAATACTCCCAGGGTAAGGTGAGAGAAGGGGCTTAAAGCATGGGATGTGGTGGGGCAGGGTTCCATTGTGTCCTGTTCTCCATTGGTGTGAATTTGAGCAGCCTCCCAGAGCTGAGCCCAGAAACTTGTACAGAGCAAATTAGCATTTTTATTTAGTGTCAAGATTTCCTGATGTAATGGACGACCAAGACTGGCTTTAAAATAGTTACCCTTAATATTGTTCTCCCTCCCCCTCATTCTTTCATGTTTGAAGGCTCCATTAGTGTCCATAACAGTGAGGGAGTAAAGCAGATGGTAAACATTTTTACCACAGAACACCAACAGTGAACACCATATCACAGATTTATAGTCTCTGTACTGTGCTTGCTCAGCTGTACATAATCACTCTCATTTCCTTCCCTCGGGTTTCTGGTCTGCTTAGGGAGACTTCACCAGCAAGTTCAGTGAAATCTCATTGACATCACTCAGCTATTGCTCAGTTCACATGCGTGCCGCTCTGTGGAGCTAGAGGCTCCATGTTAGAGAGAGTATACATTGCTTCATGGGGCATTCTTTGACTGCTGAAAATGCAGACTCACTATGCTTACTGTAGTACATTTAAACATTTTGGAGAAGGAACTGTGCCTGCTTTTGGGCTTGTACTGAACCTAAGGTAATGGGGCCTTTCAATGCTACCATAATATGAACAATAATAATCCTAGGGAATTGAGTTAAGCCTGCCCTCCTGAGCTTTGTGGGCCAGCTGCCATGGAGGAGGCTACAGTAGATTTATTACAGCTCATGGAATATTTTTAAAGTTTGTTTTCTTCCTGAGTGTGTTAATAAAATTGTGCAAGGTGTGATTAAGGGTTTTAACTCTATATTTAGTTCAAAGAAATCTACACTTTGAACAGAGTAATTTTATTTATTAAATGTAATATTATGAACCTTAAATAGATGTGAGTTTACCATTTCATTTATTTGTTTAGCAACAACAAAATAACAAATGTTGGATGTGTCATCTAAAATGCAATTAGATCATCTTCTTTATCTGAGTATAAAAGATAATTTCTGATGTATGTTTCATGTCCATGTTATATGCCTAAAATGTAATTGTTTCATTATTTTAATAAATAATCATTATTACCATATACCACATCAGGCAACTATTGTGGTTTGTTGCTGTTCTGGCTTTTTCCCCCCCTTAATCCCAGTTCTTGGTTACTGGCAAAAGCATTCAAAGGGTTTTTGCTTGTCAAATGGAGAATATCAAAACTGTCTGAATTTCTAGCCAAGTTCATGTTCTCTGGAGCAGCATTTCATTTACTGGACAGAGAATATGATGTGTAGTAACAAAAAACTCTGGCTAAGTTCACTTGAACAATCTGAACTTAAAGAAGAAATAGCAAAACAAATACTTTTTAATTCTTGTGCCTTTTATATTTACATTGGCGTTGTCTTCCTCAGATAAAACATTTTGATATTAAGCAGTTCCTCTAATTTTACTGGGTTCTGTTTCTTTTTATGGTAACACACACTGTGCAGGAAGGTCATTATACTGAGAAAAAAAGGTGACAGCATAAAAGAGAAAGTTAACATTGCACATGTTGTCTTTGTTTATGGGGTTCCTGGAATGTGTTGAGAATCAAGCCAAGTGATGGCTTAAACTGTTCTTTACAATATGCTGGACAGCTTCTTCATAGGTTCCTCCAATCACAGGTACTTCTTGAAAATGCAGATGGTAAAAATATCAGTAAAAAGTATCAAGCATGTTTCTTTTATATGTTAGCCCATATAAAGAAAAGTTAAACCATTTCTAAAGACCACCTACAGTACTTGTATTCCTACAGTGTGAGGGATATGATTGACATTACATTTAATTAACCACAATTCTCCATTGTAAAAACATTGAAATGACTATTAAAACATGTTTAGGTCTGTGAGTGCATGCTCTGGTCCCAGACGAGCCACAGGGCAGCCTTGAGTAGGGTGCAAAAAAAAAACTATAGGTGTGTTGTTTTTTTTTACACCCCTCCTGAGCAGGGATTCCCTAAAGCAGTCTTAGTAGGCCCCTCAGGCCTCTCCCAAGCAGCCCAGCCAACCTTTTTACAAACAAGCAAAGAAAAATACTCTCAAAATAAACCCAGTAGTCCTAGGCCTGGCCTACCTTGGTCTGGCAGTCTGCTTTCTCTGTAGAAATCCTGAGCTGATCCTTTCCCTCAAGGAGCAACAGATAAGATGCGTTATCTCTGGTTGGCCAGCAACTGAGCTGTTCTCCTTCCTTTTTAACTGACCCTTCATCACCTGACGGCAAGTATGGTGAGGCAGGGTTGAGTGGTCAACAGCAGCTCATTAATCCTTGCTGGCCCAGTGTGGGGTTGGTATCCCCCTAACCAGGTTTCAGACTGAAATCCAGCTTAGGTCAAAAGGTAATGAATGAAAATCAGTGCTGTCTGATGGCTGTTCATCACAGTGACCTGTACAAAATGCATTGGTGATTTCTGTCTCTCATTTCTTACTGGACAGGTGTCCACATCACCATCCAATAACCATCCTTTTGTTGGCATTGCTGTTTGCAGTCTCAGCAGAGAGGCCAAAGATTCTATAGCTACGTCATATTTCTATAGAGCACCCCTCTGCTTCAAAGCACATTTCAGATATGTGGATAGAGCAGGGTGGGGAAGCAAAAAGTTTGCAATGGTAGCTTAATGTTGGGCAAACAAGGTCTTACATGAGTAAGATACCCACATGATTTTTAATTTTGTATTTTATTTCATGAGAATTGTACTTCTGACCTACCTAAACTGAAAACTTCCACACTCAGTTCAGTCCTGAAGTCAGGAAAGTCCTGTCACCCACTGAAATATAAGCATGTGGGGCTAATCTAACATTAATTGCCTTTAAGAATTCCTGGTTAGCCAGTCCTTCACAGAAAGGAGGTGTCTAATGACTTAGATATATAGGGTAAGTTCAACTATTAAAAGATAATAGCAAGTGCGGGAAGGAAAGGGAAGGTGACTAGCCAGGAAGGATTAGCCTGAGTCATAAACAAATTGCCTGAAAGTACTCAAGCAGGATCTTGAGAGGAGATAGTCACTCCCCAGGAGAATAACCTTTCAAAAATGTATGAGCCAGTTACAAGCAGGTTTCAGAGACTGGCGAGGAAGAAAGTCTATTTTGGCGCAAACCCAACATGCTGCCTTATAGGATCAGAGAGAAGAAATGATGCTGTTAGAGATACAAAGGTTTCCACTAGCCCCTAAGAAAAGCAATATGCATAGTACCACTAAGTTTAATGTGCTAGTTCCCCGATCTTTTCCACTGGGGAAAATGGAGTGTTTATAAGCTAATCTGTTTATTTTCTATATGTTTTCATTTATGTAACATCACTAGACAGTTAAAAGCCTAATTTGTTCAAGAAACCCCAGAGTAACTGTTATAAATAATATACTGGGGACAAAGTATCATCTGATGTTTTTAAAGAGATCATTACTAGGTATTCTGACCCAAGGCAACTAAAACCAGTGTGACAGCCTGGGTCATGGTCATATGTGAGGAAACAGACTGCAGTTTCTGCTCACAAGAGATGCTACCGAAAGATCTGCAGGCATAGTGTGGGTACATAACATGAAATGACCTGGAAGTGACAGGTATCATCACAGCTACCTATGTTTGCTTGAGTTAATATATTGCGAGACCTATTGTGTAACCCTAAGTGCCTGTGCATCTGCATTGTGAGTTAACATGAGCCTATGGTTGTCTCGTATTCATTGTGGCTTCCTTCACAATCCAAACTAGCGTATTTTTCAGTTGTGTTAGTGTCAGAGATGTATGGTAATAGTCACCACAATATGCTAATTTCCAATTTCTAACTGAAATATAACGCTTACCTTATTTCTTCAGGGATAAAGTGCTTGAGCTGGTATTTCTATGGAAGAGCCATTACACCAGTATTCAACAAGGCTGATAGTGTGTTTTTATCCTTAGATTTATCTATCCTTCTCCTATTTAAAGGAGGCACTTACAGTGATTTGGGTATCAATGGTTCAGCATATCTGTAGCTACTTTTGGCTTATATAAAATATAAAAGGCCTCCAGTCCCAACTACCAAGTCTATGGATATCCGAAGCCAACAGAGCATTTCACTGAATGAGAAAATACTATGTTAAAAGTATCATATTATTTTTTGTGTGATTACCAAAATATATCTTTGGACTCAAAGCGGGGAAATGTAATTGCCTCTACATCCTGGTAAAGCTGTGGCATCTGGAAGTGGCTTAAGAAAGGGGAAGATTGAGTCCAGTTTTGTTCTGAATACTTCAGATATTTTCTTTCTGCCAGCCCTTTGGTTCAACTCAAAGAACAGGAGAGGGATTTCCTGTGCTGGTCAGCAAACGTGCTGTTTAGCACTGGGAGTAACCCCAACAACAGAGCTGGGTAGTGCTGCTCTGGGACTAACTCCACATTAATACAGCTGCTAACGGGAGTCAAAGTTTAATTACCAGTATGACATTTGACTCCATGGTGAACTGGAAATAAATTCTGAAGCAAGAAGTATGTCTAACGGCATAGTTTTTTTTCTTCTTCTGTGATTTTGTGCTTCTCCTGATGACAAAAATATATATTCCTGGCCATACTGGGGTTATTTAATTTAATTAGTCATGTTTTCTCTATACATCTAACAACACCGAGTCATTTGTTTTAGGGAGGGAGAGGGATAGGCTGAGAAAATCAGCTTGGAAAAATAGCTCTAAAAGTATAATATTTTTTCCGTCAAATTATAGAACTTCTGTACTCTGTTAGTTGAAAGCACGTAATGAATAGGAAGTGAGCACTAATCTATCTGGCTCTGTCTGAACCCTCATATTTCTATTTATCACAGTGGGAGATTTTAATATTCAGCTGATGGTATTTTATATTTTGCTGATTTTCAGGTTGAGATAGTGGCACTTAAAATCAAGTTGACTGGCTGAATGAGAAATAAGGTTTTATGAGAATTAATGAAATCATGCTATTATGAATTTTGAACAGGGGAGTAGGTGATGTAAATAGCATCTGAAAATGGTTTAACGAGCTAGTTTAGCTTTATTTCAAAACTCAGTTTCAAACATATGAATTTTTTTTTTGCCAAAAAATATGTTAAGGGTCAGATTCTGCCCACCTTACTCATGTTTAGTAGTTTGCAGTACTCCCTTACTCAGAGAGTAGCTCAAATGAATATGACCATAAATGACACAAATATGAATAAAATGTCATTACTGTAACTGGTTTTTAATAAATAATGTCCATTATAACCTTTTAATGTAAATTACTTCTTCCCACCCCAGATTATCCTCTATTTTTCATTGAACACCTGGCCTGTCTCCACCAATTTTCCAAAATACTGTTGTTAAACATGCTCTGCCTTTGTGATTGGCTCGGTGACTCAGCAGATCAAAACTTCTGGATTTTTCATGCTTTGTAACACTACTGCTTTAGGTCATAACCCAGTGGACAAATCTGCACTTTGTTCTGGGGTGGAGTGGCTTACTTTTAATCTCCATCCCAACCTGGCATTGTTTTCTGGGGAGAATGAAAACACATTTTTGTACTTTGATATTGTATTAGTGATGAATTTTGTCACTGGGATGTGACAGCTTACTATAGTGAGGTATGTGGCACCAACATACGAACCAATGTTCTCTTTAGAAATGGTCTATTAAAAAAAAGAAACCTGTGGTCAATTGATGTTGATTCCCCTCCACCCCCCTTCCCCCCGCCCATTTCTAATATAACACTTAACACCCAGAAGGCTCTTAGGACCGTGTTCTTGTACAGTGCTTTAAGGATTCAGAAAGAGATCTTACTCCCGATTAAGTCAATGCCAGCGCTCTTTGGCTTCAATGAGAATTGGACTGATCCCTACCCAAGTTCAGGGAAATCTACACCTTGCAGAACTGGGTCCTTACAAATGATAAACGGAATTCTAGAAAAAGGTGAAGGGGAAGCAGTCACTGATTTCAGGTATTGACAGAAAGCATATACATGTGAATGTACACGCACACACAAACACACAGAGGTCTATGTATATACGACTTTCATGGAATATGTAGTTGTGAGAAGTATTTTGTATGGGCTAAATAAACTGCAGTTCTTGAAGTGTGAAAGTCTGCTTGATGCTCAGTGCTTGATTTGGAAGGATGGCTTTGTAAAGTGCCAAAACACTTTTTATTAACTATATTAAAGAAATCAAAACACCAAAAAGGGGTGTAAAGTAAGTCATTGTAATCTAAAACAACAAAAACAAAATTGCAATCCCATATATGGGCACAACAATGCTAAATCAATCCTAGAATTTCCCTAAGCTGCAAGTGTTTAGGGAAATTCTAGGAACCTTTTTGGCTACAAAAGTTTCCAATTTTTTATTTATTTTTACATTGTCACAAGGGGATGAACTGGCCCCTTCTAAGGGGCTTTGGGCTCAGTTTCACCTGGGAGTAGTTTACCTGCCAAACCATGAGGGTTACATCATGGTGGAGCACAGGATTGAGAACCAGGCCTGAAGGGAGATATAAAAGCAAACTGTGCTCAGTTGAGAGAGAGACCTACAGGGAAGTGGAACTACTGGGGTAGGTCAGGCAAGAGACCTGCTGTAACTAACCTCCTTTTGACACACTGCCAATCTAATCCTCCTAGTTGAATAGGAAGGATGATGATTTTTAACCTTGTGTTTTCCCACATAAAAGAGCCATCCCTCAGGATAGGTGATAAGTTGTACCAAAGAAACTTATTTAAATTTTCAAAAATACCAGAATGGAACCACTTAAGAGTCCATCCACCCATGTTAGAGACTATAACCATATCAACAACACCTCATGGTCAATGGTATCAGAGGCAGCTTACTGATCTAAGGCCCTGATTCAGAAAGACATTGAAGCACATGCTTTCCTGAGTTGGGTCTCGTAAGAGTCAACATGGACACTTTTTTTTTTTATCCTGATCTGTCACCAGGAGATCCTCAACCAATGTCTCTAGCAGAGTTTCAGTTCCATATCCAGAATGTGTTTCATTAGGATCAAGGAAATCTGACTTCTCCGGGACTCATCAAATTTATCCTGATTCCACCTTGTTAACAGCTTTTCCCCCCAAAATAAAGATTGGCTACATGTTGATAATTAACAAGATTATTAATGTCAAGTGATGATTTCTTGAACAACTTTATAACCGTTTCTTCATAAAGAAAAGTGTCTGCATTGCACCTCTAAAGAGAACCTAGTGCTACTGGGCTTCACCAGCCAGGAACAAGAATCTGATTCACTGCTACTCCCCCAGAACCTCAATAAGTGACACTGGCTGAAACTGAGGGCAGGTCTACACTTAAAATGCTATAGTGGCACCACTTCAGATGCTATTACGCTGATGGGACAGCATCTCCCATAGCACAGTTAATCCATCTCCCCAAGAGGTAGTAGCTATGCTGAGGGGAGAAGCCCTCCTTGTGACGTAGTCTGTCTACACCGGGGATTAGGTCAGTACAACTGCGTCGTTCAGGGGTGTGGATTTGCACACTCCTGAGCAACTTAGTTATGCTGATGCAAGTTTGTTTCGTATAGACTTGGGGCAAGAGAAGACCTATAATGTCTTCTCGAGACACTGCTCCCTTATCACAAAATGACAGTCTGGATCTCAGTGATTTAATCCACAAAGTGACAATGCTACTGATTGACCTCTTGATGTCCTCTAATAGAAAGGACAGAAGTCAGATATGGGATTTCCTCCCCTCCTCCATACTCAGTGGCTCGAAATGAATGAGTGTGATTTCCTATTGCTAGCTCAGGTTTCCTATTGCTAGCTCAGGTGGAAGATTAAGATGGTCAATGAATCACCACATTGCCAGTGTCCTGTTATATTAGATATGCAAATAGTTTAGGTAAATTAAGATGTTACCATCAACTATTATGCACTGCTCAAAAGATATTGCAAGGGTTATTTGTGACTTGCAGGGCAGCTCCAGGTTTCTATGGGTCGTCTAAGCTACAGGAAATTCCATTGAGTTTCTCTTGCAGGCCAGTGTGCAAGAGTTTCTTTAGCCCTATTATGATGCAGGGTAGAGGGATTGGACAGCAACCTCTCACACCAGCATTACATTTAAATAGAGTTCTGGAGACAAAGAAAATGAGAGCTCCCACATTCTGGAGCTATTGCTCTCCAAAGTTCCTTGACTAACATCTAACTAGTTCCTTGACTAACAAAGTTCATCCTAACATCATGAAGGCCTGTGGCCATCAAAGCCCATAATGGACCTCCAAGTTCAGCTGTAAACATATGTCATTTACCTATGCCCAATTCTGCTAACCATACCAGATGAAGGAGATGATAGACTCCCATGATAAAAGAAGCAGTCACATTATCGCATGGTGACGCTAGTGTATACCAGCTGAAATCTAGCAGCGGGGGCAGCATATGAGTAAACAAAAACAAACAAATTCTTAGTAGGCCAGAATCTCAGCTTGTGTAAATCATCATAGCTCTATTGAAGTAATTGATTTATGCCAAATTACACCCGCTAAGTATCTGGGCCTGTGTATTTAGTATTATTTCTTCAGCCTTACTATGTTGTGATTACCATACTATACCAAAGACTGGACCTTACAGAGAAGGGAAGGAAACAGATTTAAAATGTTTATAGCCAGATTCTACCACCCTTACTCATGCAGAGCAGTACCTTACTCCACAGAGTAGTCCCATTGAAGAACATGGGATTGCTCGATGAGTAGTACCTTATTGCACAGGAGTAAAGACAGAGTCTGACCCTTAGATAAGAAAAGGCACAAGCACTTAGGCCAGGGATTGGCGACCTGTCAGGGAAATCCATTGGTGGGCCGGGCCGGTTTGTTTACCTGCAGCGTCCGCAGATTCGGCCGATCGCAGCTCCCACTGGCCATGGTTAGCTGTTCCAGGCCAATGGGAGCTGCAGGAAGTGGCGGCCAGCACATCCCTCAGCCCGCGCTGCTTCCCGCAGCCCCCATTGGCCTGGGAGGGTGAACCACGGCCAGTGGGAGCTGCGATTGGCTGAGCCTGCGGATGCTGCAGGTAAACAAACAGTCCTGGCCAGCCAACGGATTTCCCTGACTGGTCACGTGCCAAAGGTTGCCAATCCCTGACATAGGCTATTTCTGTGGCCTGGTTTTCAGAAGTGCTAAGCTCCCACCAATAGTAGTCAGTGAAAGTTGGAGGTGCTTAACATCTTTCAGAATAAGGGCACTATTGTGGTAGGTTTCTCCACAGTCTCTAACTCTGAGCAAGTTATTTCTGTCAACTGATAGAACTATAGACTTTTTTTCTGCAGATTTGTCTGTAGTTCATCAGTGACATCTTTACTATGCAGGGATGCATGCTGGCCCAGTGGGAGTTTCAGTTCGCTTGTTATGAGTCATTTCCAGGCTTTGGACAGAGAATTTCTCATGCAGAAATGGTTATTAATGGTTGCGTCAGAGACTTCTTTTTTAGTGCACATAATAAGAGCCAGGTTTTCAAAGATGTATCTATGTCTTTGTGTGGATATAAATTTGTGCAGATACCTTTTGTACGAGTGAGTATGCATTGGGTGATTGTATGGATGTGCAACCAGTTAAGTGGCCATTCACATGTGGAAATATTCAGTCAGTGTATGCACATCAGTTGACACACATGCTGTAAATTAGATATGTATAGTTATAGCACCCCAACACATGCTCATATATTTGAAAATGTGATTCTATATGATTCTTTTTGAAAATCCCACTGATTATGGCGATGCTGTACAGGAAAGTGACTTCATCCAACAGAGAAAGAGAGAGAAAAATGTTTTAATCAGAACAACAAAGAAAATCCATGCATACTCGTAAATAAAGGGTTAGTGGTAGGTTTTACTTTTTTTAATTAAAAAGTAAAAAATGAAGTCTCAAAATTAAAATTCTTGCTCCTGTTTCAAATGATTTCATTTCATCATTACTTATTAATGCTGTTTTACCGTGCAAGAGGAACTTTATTTATTGTATTTATATAACAACGCCTGAGAAACAGCATGGCTGCTTATATCACAGTGATGTTGGAATAGTTTAACTACAAATATTTTTAATGTTCTCTGTGCTGATGGATAGATTAATCCTATTGCCAAAGGTAATGGCTCACTTGAGTAGTTTAGGGGAACAATTTGAGTGTCAGTTTCACAAATGAAAAAAGTCCCAAAAGGAAAAGGAAGCAATTCATTCACAATGGGACATGGTGCAGAGGAGGATAACCTGCCTTCAAAGATTTTTGTTTTGAGTATTATAATGTTTAATAAATAGTTTACTTCAAAGGCCTTTGCTGGAAAAAAAGGCAGTTTTCCTGCTATTCTTGTTCATTGGTTCAGAGTTGCTATAAGTAGCTCATATCCTGTCCTCTGTGGTCTCAGGTGGTTAGCTTTTGTTTGTGAAACTGAAGCTTCAGCTTAAAGAGCTGTGTCACTAGTTTAAATTATTAGCAAGTTGACAATATAATCTCAAAAACTGATTGAAACTTTTCATGATTTATTATAAGGATAATGGGCAGAGGCTACATGCAGAGTCAGAGCACCCAAAAATAGAAATTTTCTGAGAAGAGTTTGTACACCCCTCTCCCCCCCCCCAGTAAGTACTCTATTTTGTAGGTATTATAAACATTTCTATACTGTTTGTTTTCCAGCCACTAAGTATTGTATCCAGTACCTGTGTTCCATTGATGAAAAGCTGGCTTGGGCTACAAAGGAAGGACTGGATATGTCCCAAACAATTGCTCCTAAAATTCTTTGGTGCTGGCCAGATGAACAAAGCAGAACTCAGCTCTTCCCTTCCTTTCCTTTTAAATTCCAGGCTTTTAAAGTCAATTTCAGGACAGTAGTTGATGAACAGTGTTATACTACTCCCTTCCCAAACCCCACCATCAGTACCACCAGTTTCCTTCACTGGGAGCACATTTGGAGATTCAAACAAAACCAAACAAACAAAAAACCCACTCCTAGCCGTAGAATCTTTCATGGAACAGGATCTACTGCTGAGGTCCTTTCTTCTGCTTGTTCCTATCTTCCTCGCAGCAAGCAAAGATGAGAAGGTATGTTTTGATCATTGGGCCTACAAATTTACTCTAATTGTGAGCTCATCTGTAAAAAGTGTGTGAAATTTCACATAAAATGTCCCAATAACCTATAATAATGAATGTTGATGGGGAAAGGTACTAAAAGAAGACAGACTAAATTAGTACAGACAAAAAGCCTATTGATATAACTTAACTTATGTTAAAATTGAGTTATATTATGCTCTGTAAAAGTTGAAGATGTGGATCTGGAAATTAATTAACCAAAATTGGCCTGTTTGATATTAGACCTAATTGCTGGACAAAACAATGAGGGGCTGGGCAATTCCACCCATTGCTCCCTTTTTGGAAAGAAACTTCGGGGGAAGATAGAGAACAGACAGCTACAGGAGTGAGCCTCACCATCATGGCTGCCATTGTCACTGTTTCCTGAGGCCCTGGGCCTTTGTTGCGCTGATTGTGAGAGATCCTGACCTAATTGGGCCAGAGAAGGATCCAGATGACGTGGCCACCCCTACCTGCTCCAGCTGAATCCTGAACACCTCCTGAGACGAAAGGGGATCAGGCTTTAACATCAGCAAGAACAGCTCCAGCCCATCTCCACTAACTTATTCTCTTTTCCCCTAGAGGACAATTATTACCATCTTTAATACCATCTAAGAGATGGTCAAACAAGGGGTTTTCCTTCTAGACCTCTCTCCAGCTAAAGGGAACAAGGCATGTTGTTAAAATGAAAGACTTATTTACTACTTTAGATTTCAAATGCTTCACCTGTTTTTCCTTCTTTTCTGTATCTTTAATAAAAGGTTTAAAGGATTTTTAATGGTATGTTTGCCATGTTGCTAAGCTGGCTGAGGTCTCTCTATAATAGACCCCAGACCTCGTTTAACACTGTTTAGTAGTGAAAGAGTTTATAACACCTTTAATTCTCTTGGCCCTTGAGATCAACACATCAGAGAGTCCACCTGTGACAAGAGCCTTCGCAGGCCACAGAAGGAAACTCTGTAAGCATTGCTCCCAGCCTGCACCACGTTCTGCCAGGGGAAGGGTTTCTGAATGTGGATGGTGTTTGAGAGTTTCTACATCTACTGCCCCCATCATGCCACCAGCTGAGTCACATCCAGACACGCCTCTGCAAAGGTGCATCAGTCCTCAGTGTCTGGGACCTAGCAAGCAGGGCAGTCTGCTCCAATCTGAAACCTGTTGTGGGTAAGCCCAAGTACTCTCCCAAATGCCTTCCCCCTGGTCCCATCCAGTTCTAAGAAGGAAAAATTTCAGAGCCCCTTTTCTGGTCCCCAAGTGGATAATGGAGTCTGCTGAGAAGGGGTCTGGTATCCTGTTCAACTCACTTTCCTCTCAGGAAGGGTATCTGGATTCTCACATTACTTTCCTCCTGCATTTCCTTTCTAACTAATGTCCTATAAAGAGGTGGATGGGAGCTTGAACTTCATGTCCTTTTGGATCTTAGCCTGATGGTGTATCATCTAGGAATAAGCACCAAGCCAATCCTGACAGGGATCAGAATCCTTTATCCAAATGACAAAAGAAAATTAAAAATCTAAAAAGGCCAGAAAGAATAAGGAAAAGGCTGAGAAGCCTTCCAGAACCTGACCCTCTTCTACTAGCTCTAGCTCCAGCTCCTCCCTGAAAGGAGGAGCACATGGTCTGTGCTTTAGAAGACTATGATAACTCTGAGCCAGAGAAATGAAATTCTTCTCCCCCCATGTGTCTGAAGTCATGGCTCACAGGGTGATTCTACCTTTGAGATTCAGCAGGATGAGAAGGAGCAGCAGGAGAACAAGCGAAAACTCCCCTTCCAAAAGCAAGGCAGAATTTCACAATCCCTTTCAATTCTTCCTACAGGGAAGGCATCAGGGAGGAATAGGAGAATTCTGTTAGAGAGAAAATGCTAAGTCTGCAAGCCATTCAATTTATAAGGTGTCAGAGCCTCAAGGATGCTGTTTTTATGTTTCTTAATGTGCACTCTGAAGTAACATCCCTGGTGAAGCATGCTGTTACTCTGGCAGGAGGGAGCTATTTTCCTGAAGACTTCACATATATAAAAATAGAGACCACTCTCAGGAAGGACTTCAAAGCCTTGTTGGTGGCCCTTGGAGTCTCGGTAGCTACCATATGTTTCATCAGGGTCATGATGTCCTGGTATGATGAGCCAAAAAGAATCAAACCACAGAACTGCAATCATGTTTGTAATGGATGGATGAATAGATTCCATCAAAGAGGCTGTAAGGACCATGGCAGAAAACTTAGTGACCAGACATCAGCTGTAGCTCGAACCCTGGCCAGTGAATAATTGTTAAAAACAATTTTTTGCACCTCAAGGCCCTTTGGAGAAATATAAGGGGAGAAGCTTGATAAGGTAGTGACTGACAATACAGACAAGATGGAGGGTGACAGTCTATGCTGTGCCTTCGACAGTCCTGAAGGGTTGCCTGTCGCTGTCTCTGGGTAGTATCACTGTCCAGAATCTCCCAGCACTATGCACTGTAGGCACACCCCAATGTGCCCCTCCAAGCTTTTGCCACATATTTGGCATACCATGCCATGGCTTCTGAAGGAGTGCTTGGAATACAACATGTGGGTGACTTGCTCAGTTTGTGTCCAGCGAAATTTTACTTTGGACAGATGCAGAGATTTTGGAGCCCCTTTGTACTGCTTTGGCCCATTACGTAGTGGGGAGACACATCAGAATCTCAACCGGCGTGTTTGCTGCTTACTCTAGGGGGGACTTCTAAATCCTTATAGAAGAGCAAAAGTTCAGGAAATGGATCAATTCCCTTTTCAGTCCAAGCCATCAGCCTGACTGCAACCGAGCCTCCTTCAGCCTGTAAAACTAAATCTTTCAAGCGTATATGGATCAGATTGATACACAGCTTTGGTTGGATACACTGCATCCAAAAGGGATCAGAACCTATTCAGTATATTCCACTGCAGCATCCTGATCAGAAAAGGGACCCAGCTGCCACACGGAAAATCTGTGAAGTTGCCACCAGGTCTTCCCTCAACAGCTTTGTAAAGGTACAGTTTACTCACAGCCTCAACCTGCAGTTCTCTGCAGAACAATCCTTTGGGAAGAAGCTGCCCCAAGCAGTTGTCCCAACATAGTACCACTATTCTAATTAGCAGCTGATTTAATCATGTTCTTCTATCCTGTATTTCTCCCTCCTTGATAAAGCTTCCATACCATTTTCTACATCCCAAATGTGCCAGGCAGAGGAGAGGCTTTGTTCCAGAATGGAAAATGTTACCTGATATAATCCCCACCACTGTGGCGTCTGAGTGCTTCAGACATTCATGAATTTATTCTCATAACACGACTGAGAGGTAGGGAAGCATTGTTATCCCCATTTTACTGGGAAACTGAAGCAGAGAGATAAGTAGTAACCTGGCCACTCTTACACTAGAAGTCTGTAGCAGAGCCCCTGAAATTGAACCCAGAGCCTTAATCATAAAACTGCCCTTTTCTTTTTTGACTCAAACATATCAATATTGCTGAATGTAAATGTTAGCTGGCTGTAAGGGATATAGAACTGTTAGTTTTTTAAGAATAGGTGACTCATATTATCAGAGAACTTTTTTTGGAGATGCCTAAAAAGGTACATGTCAAAGTCAAAACTTCTATCACTGCCTCTCTCTAATGTTGCTGATTGTGAGTGAAAGGAAAAATCTGAGTTTTTTCCAATTGTTCAAACTCTTCTCCCCTCTGCCCCCAACCCAAAATTCTTTCTATCCACACACGTAAACTTATAAGAGCAAAAAATTTTGAAAAACAAAACATGATTCCTCAACGAAGAAGAATTACTGAATTTTAGATTATAAAAGTTGTTAAACAATTAGCAGAATTGCAGAGATGCTCTTGCATTGAGTGCTCAGATATTAAGGTGATGCATGTGGTATAACAGCTTAGATTGATTGTTATCATATAACAGAATTTACTCAAATATTAAATGAATTGATGGAATTACTATATAGAAACTTATAATCCAGATGAAATAATGTAAAGTAAAAACCAGAGAAGGCAGAGTGAAACAAAATGTTAAACTAAAAATGAATTATTCCTATATGGTAGTGGTTGAATTGATAGTGTCACCTTACATTACCTTGCTGCCCCATTGGCGAACCCTAGGGTTTGGGGACTCCTACAGTTACAGTAGCTTTCTGAATCAAGCCTATGTTTGTATTGATTTCAGTTTGCCGCCCCATGCAGTCAAAATGTAAATTATGCAAGCTTCTTTTCTGCTTGTATCTGTATTTTAGATGAAACACATCTCAAATGTAGTATACTAGCTATAATATTTTCAATTTAATTTTTATATTGCTGTTTTAAAATTACAGTAAAATAGGGTCCATGTAATTTCCTGAGGCAATTATGGGAGCTCAATTCTAAGCAAGTAAAGAAAGGTCTAATAGGACACAAATTGTTATAAGTCAGATATTATGAAACTCTGCACGGTGAAAGGCTAATACAGGGGGAAGAAAGACAATGCAGCATTCCAAGTCTCTATGCTTGTTTTTGATGTGGAACATTTTTTTCCCCAAGCTTGCACACCAGAACAATCCCAGCTTTTATGTCTAATTGAAATAAACTTCCTTCTAAAGTTTTAATTGGTTTGCACATTTTTGCTGAGAAAGCAAACATTAGTTCAGATATTGTCCTGTTAAGGTGCACAAAGTAAAAGAAAATGCGGAGCTTTGTTGATTACACCAGATATGAACTATATAGCTCCAGTAGGTATAAAATTGGAATACATTTCTTTAGACACAAATACATAAAATAGGTCAGTATTAACCCGAATTAAACAGAGCAATTTGTTTACGTTCACTTGCTTTTTACCGAAAGGAACATTTCATTAGTAAATCATCTGTAAAGCCTATGAACAGTTGTACTCTGAAAGGGATTTACAGCAATATACTTCCCTAGGTTTTCTGTGAAATAAAACCAGGCTTGCTCAATATAAGTGAAAGTTGACAAACTTGCCAGAAGGAAGGATCAGTACTTCAATAGCTAGGGAAATGATTGCTGCAGGGAATGTCCAAGAGGCAAGGTGACATTACACATGGCTTAAGAGAACAGCACACCAAGCTGGGTAAAGGCTTCAGTGGAAAAACTGAAAAACTTCAGTGGGGCTGCCTTGAAGATATTGCTATAGGCTTGGAGTAAGTTAGGGGAAAATTTTCAAAGGCGCAAAGGGCAGCTAGGCACCCACCACCCAGTGCATGTCAGTGGGAGCTGGGAACTTACATCCTACTGTGTCTTTGAAAATCTCCCCCTTGAACTTTTTTTTTTTAGCTTAAGAAACATCCAAAGTGAAATTATTTAGTTAACCAAAGACTCTGGCTCTTTTGTGTTGTTAACAGCAAAAGGGTATCAAAAATTTTGCCATGAGTTTCTTTTTATGATTTTGAATACACATTGTATATGTCTTAAAGATTATTGATTGATTGGATCAGTTGATTATACTGTTCTTTTTGTTCTGTTCAAATGAATAATAGAAATGTTGTGGATATCAGTAATTTTAGGTGTCTATCCAAGATCTCTATTTTGAATGGAGCATACTGAATTTTACTTTACACGCTCTCCACAACATGTGGATTTTTTCCCCTTCAACTCACTGTTCATTTTAAAAGATGATTTTTTGAAAATGGAAAAAGTTTAAATTTAAATTACTCTCATAAATCACTGACAATGCAAAGAGCAAAGTCTTTCAAGGAAAAGTGGGGAAATTTTAATAAGACTCATACATTAAATTTTTAACTTCATGCCTGTCATTCTGCCCATTATAGGCTTTAGTGGAGGAGGGAAATATTTAGTTCATAATGGGACCAGTGATTAATTTTTCTGAGTTCCTTTACAGTAAATACTATTAGCTGTGAAATTTAAAATCTTGAACAGAAATTGTTGTGTAAAACCTAGCAGAAGAACTAAAATATTTTGAGCAAGACTCAGTGCTCACTTCAGTTACATTTTGTTCATACACCACAAAACACACATTTCTGAGTATCGATTGTGTTCATTTACTACAGTAAAGTGCATTCATTGATAACTACCTGCTGATATTGAATCAATTTTATGTGCAGCATAGGGCATTATTGTCAGGTAGGGTAAATAATATTGATTCCATTTTAAAATGAATACAGCATAGGAGAAATTGATTTAGTTCTATGAAGTTATTTAATTATGCTTTATTGACTATTTAAACAGTGAAGGTCGTGAATAATATGATATCATGAGGTAAGATGCAGGCACAGGCCTTAGCAGGGTTACAAGCTACCCTTTTACAATAACAGTGAACATATTTTTTTTTCTTAAAAATATTCCACTGACTGTAGTTGATTATTCTTAATATAGCATCCTAATTGGTTAAAAAAAACTCTGCCATGCAAATTAATTGCTAACTATAACAATACAGATCCACAGTATACTTACACCATCTTTGTTTCATTATTAGTGGACAAATTTTGACAAATTAGTGGACAAAATTAGTGGATGGTTGAGCAGGAGGACCCCATGGTGGACATTTTGATATGACATCAGATATTGTTCCGAATAATATATACTCTAGTTGCAAAAAAAGTTTAACCCACAAAAAGAGCAAGTAAACAGAAATAGAATGAAAAAGTAGACGTAAAGCCTTTGTTTAATTTTGTGTCAGCATGTCCCTGAAATAGAGCAATGAGGATAGACAGATGCTACAGGCAAAGCTATTACAAATGTAAGCTATGCAGACATTTTCTTCACAATTGTTCTTACAAATAACATCTTACAGTGACAATGAAATATTTTCTATTTCAACAGCAGTTTGGATGTTAAACAACTACTACTTTCAATAATTTCCGTCTGTAGGACTGAATAACTTTTAAAACTCTAGGGTAAAAGAATTGGCCAATGAGTTCTCTTAGCCATTATAGTTACTTAACAGATCTTGGAATACTGGAGAAGTTCCAGAGCACTGGAAAAACTTAATGTTTTGTCAGTATTTAAAAAGATGCCCAGGTAACTAAAGCTGTTTAATTCAACACTGATCACAGGAATCAATTATGGGAAAGCTGATATGGATGCAGTCTGTGAAGAATGAAAGATAGTGGAATAATGAATGCCAGTCAACATGGTATTATGGAAAATAGGGTCAGACCAAACAAACGATATCATTCTTTGAGATAATAAATTTGGTTAACAAAGGTAACTGTTGATATAATATACTCAGACTTCTTCTTCAAGTGCTTGTTCACATCCATTCCACATTAGGTGAGCGTGCACTGCGTGCACGAGCGTCGGAAACTTTTCCCCCTAGCAGCTCCCGGCGGGCTCCCCAAGTGGTGCCACTGTGCCATGCATATATACCCCTGCCGGCCCGACCCGCTCCAGTTCCTTCTTACCATCCGTGGTGGCGTTGGAACACCCCCCCCCCCCGCCCGTAGAAGAGTAGCTGTTATCAGATAGTTTACATACAGATTGTGGACACTTAAGTCATTAGGTGCTTGGAGGCATCCAGCACCAGCCCCGGGCTGCGGGGCATGCCACAGGCCCGCGGCTTTAAGGCTTGCGCCACATGCCGTAAACCTATGCCAGTTAGTGACCCCCAAGACTCATGTCTACGTTGCCTGGGGGATGGACATCAAACTGAATGGTGTAGGACTTGCAAGATGTTTAAGCCAAGGACAAGGAAAGAAAGAGACTTTCGCCTAAAGCAGCTGTTGATGGAGGCTGCATTGCAGCTGCCAGGCCCGGACCACCCGACTTCCTCGGTGCATAGTGCCCCGGATCTGTCGAGAGACCCGGCACTGGCTAAGCACCATGAACTGTTGGCCCCAGAGCGCCAGGCTAGGCCCCGGCACTGCTCGTCCTCCCCAGTGCGGCCCCCGGCGCAGCCTATAGGAAAGCGCGGTCGTTCCCCGCACAGGAGGCCGGCGCCTCCCAAGGCCCCGAGCGCTGACAAGAGCGGGAAGGCCGTGGTACCGGCACTGACACAGGCGGTCCCGGCAGCGCACGCCCCACCGAGCCCAGACCTAAGTGAGCGCAGTGCGGACGACGGGCTCGAGGGTGTAAGGGATCAGCCCTCCACGCCTGGCACCTTTGAGCTGCAGAGGACCTCATCGAGCTGTCGGCGGGGAGCCCCCTCCCGTATGAGGAGGACCCTCCGGCACCCACGCCTCGGGTGCCGTCGAGGGGTAAGCCGGCAATGATGTGCCGCTCGAGGACACCGTCCCAGCACTGCTCCCGGAGTTGGTCCCGGTCGAGCTCTGACTCTGCGGACTCGCACTTGCCAGCAGCCCAGAAGCAGGTTGTGGCACTGGCAGCGGGTCGACGCGAATGAGCACCAGAAGGGGCACGCTGCTCTCCAGCACTGCCCAGAGACCAGCTCCAGGAGGTGTTAAGAAGGCCCTCGCCAGAGGACTCTGGCAGACGGTCGTGGTCCCGGTCCCGATCCTGGTCCCGGTCCCAGGGATACCGGTACCGCTCCCAGTCCTGCTCAGCCAGGAGCCGCTCATTCTCCCGCCAGCGCAGATCGTTGGCACCACCATGGCCTTCGCGATCGGTGTCGCCACAGTCTGGCGTCGGCTCCAGCCGCTATAGCTACTCGTACCGGGGCCCAGACAGCCAGGCCATTGGCCCTTCTGGCCCCCCGGGTCCTATCAGGAGCGCCAAGGGGCCCCATCCAGGGCAAGTTACTCAATGCAGCAGTCCTGGTCCCCACATGGATGCCAGGCGGTGCCGGAGGCAACAGTATCCAGGCCTCCAGCATGCCCCCAGCATAGACCAGAGAGTCTGGCACCGAGCCTGGTGCCGTCCCATGGACTCCCATCCTGGCCTGAGCTGGAGGCCCCTACCACAGGAGATGGGGAGTAGGAGGGCCAACCAGAGGGGGTTGAGCAGCAGCTAACCTCCTCATCTTCCCCCGATGAGGTGGTGGTGGGTACACAGGTGTCCGGTCCTCCGCCGATAGACCATAGTGCCCACCAGGAATTGCTGCGCAGGGTCGCCTAAAATTTGGGGTTGCAGGCTGAGGAGACGGTTGAGCAGGAGGACCCCATGGTGGACATTTTGAGCCCTGAAGGCCCATCCAGAATAGCGGTCCCGCTCATTAAGACCATTAATTCCAACTGTAAGACTATATGGCAGACCCCTGCCTCCAGCGCTCCAACGGCTAAAGGAGTGGAGCGTAAATACTTTGCCCCATCTAAGGGCTATGAGTTCCTGTTCTGCTACCCGAGTCCATGCTCCCTAGTGGTCTCAGCAGTAAACAAAAGGGAGCGCTATGGACAGCAGGCCCCGGCCCCTAAGGCCAAGGAGGCAAAACACCTGGACCTTTTTGGCAGAAAGGGGTACTCATCTGGGGGCCTTCAGTTGAGGATTGAGAACCAGCAGACCATCCTGAACAGGCACAATTTCAACTCCTGGGCGGCGGTGGGGAAGTTTAAGGACAACCTTCCGCAAGGTTCCCAACAGGAGTTCCTGGTGGACAAGGGCAAGGCAGTAGCCAAGACTTCTCTCCAGGCCTCCCTGGATTCGGCAGATGCAGCGGCTAGAACAGTCGCGTCAGGGGTGGTCATGAGGCGCGAGGCGTGGCTCCAGGAGTCAAGCCTGCCCCCTGAGGTCCAGAATACACTCCAGGACCTCCCCTTGGAAGGGTCCGGACTCTTCTCAGACCAGACAGACACGAGGCTGCACAGCCTCAAGAACTCGCGAGCTATGCTCAAGTCGCTGGGTATGCACACCCCAGCGATCCAGAGCAAGCTCTTTGAGCTGCAGCCTCCCCCTCAACGCCAGTACCAGCCTCGCCATAGGCATGAGCCTTACTATAGGCGAGGCAGGGATAAGAGGCGACGGCGCAACAACAATAATAATAATAACGTGCCGGGCCAGAACCAAGGCCAGCACAAACCCCAGCCAGGCACTAAGTCAGGCTTTTGAAGGTGCACTCGAGGACAGCGTACCAGACCAATCAGTGGATCCGTCCTTTGGTTTCCTGAACCGCCTGTCCCGTTTCTCCCGTGCGTGGTCCAACATTACGTCAGACTGTTGGGTCTTACGCATGGTGCGGAATGGGTACTCGCTGCAGTTCTCCTCCCTCCCTCCCTCACTCCCCTTCCCTCTTCAGGGACCCCGCTCATGAGCATCCCCTAGAGAAGAAAGTCCGCTTGGTGCTAGAGGCGGGGGCGGTAGAGGCGGTGCCGCATGGACTAAGGGGAGAGGGGTTCTACTCCCGGTACTTCCTCATCCCCAAGGCCAAAGGGAGCCTTTGCCCCATCCTAGACCTGCACAGGCTCAACAAATTCCTGGTCAAGGCCTGGCTCCGCATGGTCTCTCTGGGTACCGTCATCCCTTCCCTGGATCCAGGGGACTGGTACGCTGCCCTCGACATGAAGGACGCGTATTTTCATATTGCCATCCACCCAGCACATCAGTGGTTCCTACGCTTCGCCGTGGGCCAAGAACATTACCAGTTTGCGGTTTTCCCGTTCGGTCTAGCCGCAGCCCCAAGGGTGTTCACAAAGTGCATTGTGGTGGTGGCGGCCTTCTTACGGAGGCAGAGAATCTGGGTGTACCCGTACCTCAACAACTGGCTCCTGGCAGGCCAATCCGAGGCGGAGGTGCGGGGCCATGTGGAGGTGGCCCTGAGATTGTTCCGCAAGCGGGGGCTCCTGTTCGGCATCCCTAAGTCCACACTCGTACCCATGCAGAGAGTGGAATTCATAGGGGCAGTCCTGGATGCGATGTAGGCCAGGGCAAGCCTCCCAGTATCCCGATTCCAGGCTATCCAACAAGTGGTGGCCTCCCTGCGCCAGTTTCCAATGACAAAGGCCAGGTGCTGCCTGCTGGGTCATATGGCAGCATGCACACACGTGATCAGGCATGCCAGACTGAGACTCAGGACTCTGCGGGCATGGCTTGCTCGGGTGTACCGACCAGGCAGGGACCCCCTGGACTTGGTGGTGACAGCCCCAAGGGATGTCCTGGACTCCCTGCTGTGCTGGCAGTCCCAGCCTGTGGTTTGCGAAGGCATCCCCTTTGCCGCCCTACTATCGGACCTGACACTGGTGACGGACGCGTCAGACCACAGATGCGGGGCTCACCTGGGGGACCTCCTGATGCAGGGGTTGTGTTCTGGAGCAGAGCGGTCACTCCATATCAATGTGAAGGAGCTCAGCACGATTCGTCTCGCCTACCAGACCTTTCACGCCACTCTGAGTGGTCACAGCGTGACAGTTCTGACGGACAACACTACTGCCATGTTTTATATAAACAAGCAGGGCGAGGCTCGTTCCTCGCCACTGTGTCGTGAGGCTCTCCTCCTCTGGGACCTTTGCATAGCCCGTGCAATTCACCTCGAGGCGTCCTACCTACCAGGGGTGCGGAACGAGCTGGCGGACTCCTTCAGCAGGTCGTACCGCATGCACGAGTGGATGCTGATGGCGGACGTTGTGCTTTCGCTCTTACGCAGGTGGGGGTTTCCCCGGGTAGACCTGTTTGCCACTAGGGCCAATGCCCAGTGCCCGCGGTTCTGCTCGTTCCAGGGCCGCAGCCCAGGCTCACTTGTGGACGCGTTTGCGATCCCGTGAAGAGGGGGCTTGATGTATGCCTTCCCCCCTGCCGCTCCTCTTCATGCACAAGGTCCTGCTCAAGGTGCACAGGGACAGAGCGGCGGTGATCCTCATTGCCCTAGCCTGGGCCTGCCAGCACTGGTACACATCACTCCTACAGCTGTCGGTGGAGGCCCCGGTAGTCCTGTCTCTACACCGGGACCTCATTACACAGGTTGGCAGGCGGCTTCTCCACCCCGACCTGCAGTCACTGCACCTGATGGCATGGAGGCTGCGTGGCTAAATGCCCTGGAGAGTCAGTGCTCCCTTCCCGTGCAGCAGATTCTGCTTGGCAGTAGAAAGCCCTCTACGAAGGGCGGCCTATATGGCCAAGTGGAAAAGATTCTCATGTTGTTGTGAACCCCGACAGGTGCGGCAGGGCCAGAGCCCAGTGCAGGCCATTCGGAGTACCTCCTGCACCTCAAGCAGCAAGGACTAGCCCCGTCCTCACTCAGAGTGCACCTGGCGGCCATCTCCGCTTTCCATCCGGGGTTCTCGGGTGGCTTGGTGTTTTCCCACCCAGTGGTGGGACGGTTCCTTAAAGAGTTGGAGAGGGTGTTCCTGTACTCCCGCCCCCCCAGTCCCTCCATGGAACCTTAACCTGGCCCTTTCTAAACTCATGGGACCCCCTTTTTCAAGCCCCTCGCTACCTGGTTCTCTCCTCCACCTTTCCTGGAAGGTGGCATTTCTGGTTGCCATTACCTCGGCCAGAAGGGTTTCCGAACTGAGGGCCCTCACTTCTGAGCTACCATATACAGTATTTCACAAGGACAAGGTGCAGCTCTGGCAACACACCAAGTTCCTCCCTAAGGTGGTCTCCCAATTCCATTTGGGCCAGCACATTTGTCTGCCGGTGTTCTTCCCGAAACCCCATAATGACCCGAGTCATCGCAGCTTGCACACCCTGGATGTGTGTCGAGCACTGGCGTTCTATTTGGAGCTCACCAAGCCCTTTCGCAAATCCGCACAGCTGTTTGTGGCTGTAGCCGAGAGGATAAAAGGCCTCCCAGTGTTGGCGCAGCGGATTTCGTCTTGGATTACGAGCTGCATCGGGCGTGTTATGAGCTCGCGGGTGTTCCGGCCCTGGCGGTCACAGCCCACTCGACCAGGGCGCAGGCGACTTCCACGGCTTTCCTGGCACAGGTCCCAATCCAGGAGAACTGCAGAGCAGCCACCTGGTCCTCGGTGCAGACCTTCACGACCCACTACGGGTCAACCAGCAGGCCAGAGAGGACGCAGTAGTTGGCAGAGCGGTCCTCAAGCAGTTGTTCCGTGACTCCTGCCCTTCTCCAGAGGTAAGGTTGTGATTCACCTAATGTGAAATGGACGTGAACAAGCACTCGAAGAAGAAAAAATGGTTACATACTTTCTCGTAACTGTTGTTCTTCGAGATGTGTTGTTCACGTCCATTCCGCCACCCACCCTCCTACCCCTCTGTCGGAGTTGCCGGCAAGAAGGAATTGGAGGGGGTCGGGCTGGCAGGGGTATATGTGCACGGCACAGTGGCGCCACTTGGGGGGCCCCGCCGGCCCAACGGGAGCCGCTAAGGGAAAAAGTTTCCGATGCTCGTGCACGCAGCGCGCGGACACCTAATGTGGAATGGACGTGAACAACACATCTCGAAGAACAACAGTTACGAGAAAGTAAGTAACCGTTTTTTCTGTAAGCGGTTTGATTTAATACCGCACAACACTGTGATTAAAATGTTCACACTATACAAAATCCAGGTAGCACATACTAACTTAATTTTAAAACCATGTAACTCAGAGATCTCAAAACATAATTGTAAATGGGGAATCGTCGTCTAATAGGTGTATTCCTAGTGGGGTCCTAGAGTGATCTGTTCTTGGCCCAGTGCTATTCAATATCTGTATCAGGATCTGAAAGGAAATATAAAATAATTGCTGATAACGTTTGCATGTCACAGTTGATGGAGTGATAAATAATGACAAGTCAGATCAGGTTTACAGCACAATTGGGACTGCCTGGTAAGATGGACTCACTCAAAACAATATGTGTTTTAATACAGCTAAATGCAATGTCATACATCTTAAGAACAAATTATGTAGGTCACCCTTACAAGATAGAGGACTGTGTTTTGGAAAGGAGTGACTCAGAAATGGCTTTGGGAGTCATGGTGGGTAACCAGCTGAAAATGAGTTCCCATTTTGACCCAATGACCAAGAGAGCAAATGCTAACCTTGGATGTATAAGCAGGAAAATGTGGCGGAGACTTACCACTATGTGCCACATTGGTGAGACCATACCTGAAATGCTATATCCAGTCTGGCATCCACACTTTAAAAAAGACTTAACAAACAGGAGAGTTCAGAAGAGAGCCACAAAAATTATTTAAGATCTGGAAAATCTGCCTACAGTGAGAGCATTGAATTTATTTACTCTATCTAGTTTATCCAAGAAAGGATAAGAGGTGACTAGATCATGTCATGATACATAGCTACGTGAGGAGAAAATTTTCGATACTAGAGGTCTGTCTTATTTAGCAAACCAAGGCATGACAAGATCCAGTGGCTGGAAGCTGAAGCTAGACAAATTGAGGGTATGTCTTCACTACCAACATTAAAGCACTGGCCGCGGCAGAGCTTTAACATGGCTGTGTAGTCACGGCACCAGCGCTGGGAGAGAGCTCTCTCAGGGCTGTAAAAATACCACCCCCACGAGGGGAGTAGCGACCAGCGGTGAGAGTGCAGCTCCCAACGCTGGTGCACTGTCTACACTGCCGCTTCACAGCGCTGAAACTTGCACATGGCCAGGGGGATGTTTTTTCACACCCCTGAGTGAAAAAGTTTCAGTGCTGTAAAGTGGCAGTGTAGACAGTGCACCCGCTCTGGGACTAGAAATAGCTTAGACTAGAAATAAGGTGCACATTTTTAAGGAAGTGTAACAATTGGAACAATTTACCTAGGAATGTGGAGGATTCTCTGTCACATGAAGTCTTTACATCAAGATTGGATGTCATTCTACAAGATATGCCCCAGCTCAACCAGAAGTTGTGGGCTTCATGCAGAAATTACTTGGTGAAATGCCCGTGTTGTTCAGGAAGTCAGACTAGACAATCCTAAAATCTATGAGTTGGGTCACTTTTTAAAAACTTGAGCTCCAAACTCCAGTCTCAGAGTAACAGCCGTGTTAGTCTATATTCGCAAAAAGAAAAGGAGTACTTGTGGCACCTTAGAGACTAACCAATTTATTTGAGCATGAGCTTTCGTGAGCTACAGTTCACTTCATCGGATGCTTCACTTCAAACTCCAGTCTGTTTCATTACCCTCTTTAAATGTATCATTCTGCCCTACTGCATATGAACTGCAACTTCCATTATCCTCTGCTGAAGGGTCTTTTTTTAGTTTGCAGAACAACGTTATCTTCTCAGCCAGTAACAGAATTCTAGCAGTAATAGATGCAATAATTTTGGATAAATTTTAGTAAAAAATGATTAATTTCTGTAATTTCTGTCCATCACATTCACTTTAAAATTTCATTTTAACCAGTATTGTAGGACTCACCAGTTTAACATTATCCTTACTTAATTTTTATTTTTGAATGATGTGTAGTTTATTTTTCTTACAAATTTGAAGTCTACAAATAGACTGGTAAGTCTTGAAAGCAGCAGAGGAATCTGGAAGTGTATTCCTAAATCTACACTGAGTTTGGAATAAGTTTTTAAATTTCTTTGTGTTAAGAATATCATGACGGGAAATAATTAGTAATTGTTCTCACATCATGCAGAAGTGGATTTTTCCCCTCCCCCCCACACACTGGCCAAAGTGTGCAGACTTTTGTTTACTTTTGAACTTCATAGGAAACTATTAATATTAGAATATTTGTAAGATTGATTAATTTAACTTCTTATACAGTTTGCAGGCTATTATTGCCAGTTGTCATTAACATGTACATTGAAATTCTGTGAATAAAAAGTAAAATAATGGTCTGCTGCAACATCAGTGGTACAGTGCTAAAATGCTTCCCTGGGGTCAGCGGTTCTCACACTGAGGTCTGTGGAGCACCAGTGGTCTACAGAACTCTTTCCTGGTGGTTCACAAACATGTCCATATGAAAAACAAACTGTAAGTTTGGGAAGGGAGGTGAGTCAATGAGAAGAACTTTGTGTTAAGAAGTACCTCACGGAATGAAAGTTGAAGAACCACTCTTCTAAGTAGCAAAACCCTAGTGGCCAAGTTCTCTGCCGGTCTAAATTGACTTCAGTGGAGTATCTCCCATTTACACAAACAAAGCATTTAGCCTTATGATCTTCTTAAATAATATTTTTAGGGACCAAACTGCTGAGCAGCTGGGAAGAGGGTATTAGTGAAAACTATTATAGTTCAGAAGACCAATCAATTAATTGGATTGTTTTTGCAAATCCAAGGGTGTGAAGTAGATAGGCATAATTTTTATATAAAATATAAGGTGATAAAATATGCATACACAAATACATCCTAAAATACATTTCATCGTATAATAAAACTAATTAGGAATGGCTTTTTGTGGCACAAAAAGAATCATCATTGAAGTGAGGACTGGTTGGACCAAGATGCTATTTGTTAATTCAGAGTATAAAACCATTTCTCTTTGTGTTTTAAAGTTTCATTAGCTATTGCGGAAAAAAACTCCTTTTTTGCAATTCAGGTTGGCTGTAACAGCTTCATAGGATCATATGCAATTTGCTCTTACCTGAAAAAAAAAATCAACGAGTTCACAGAAGCCAGCAGTGTACTCAGACACTCCGTGTTCTTAATTCTTTATTCACAAAACCTTTGTCTAATTTAAAAAATTAATACTGACTCATTCAAACAAAAGCTGCAAAATAGTGCCCTAAAGACAGAAGTTAATTCTGTTGTAAAATAATGACCAAAGCTCACATTCTTAACTTTTTTTAAGCCCTTGAGAAAACTCCATAATTTATATGTGCAATACAGATGGAGCTGCAGTTTGGAGACTGGCTCAGCAGGGTAGTAAGAATTGAAAAGTCTCTTGTGCAAATGTATTTTTGCATCTTTTTCTAATCTCCCAAAAATGTAAATAGTTACAATAGAAAGTAGGTTCAATTGCACTTCAGCAATATATTACAGAAAGTGCATTCAAGCACAATTCAAGGTTACATCAGGAAGTATGGGGGAGGCCTAAGGGGGAAGTACACTCTAAAAGCTCAAGTGATACACTGAGAGGCAGGTTTCAGAGGGTAGCTGTTTTAGTCTGTATCAGCAAAAACAACGAGGAGTCTTGGTGGCACCTGAGAGACTAATAAATTTATTTGGGCATAAGCTTTCGTGGGCTAAAACCCACTTCATCAGATACATGGAGTGAAAAATACAGTAAGCAGTATAAATATTACAGCACATGAAAAGATGGGAGTTGCCTTACCAAGTGAGGAGTCAGGGCTAACAAGGCCAATTCAATTAAGGTAGAAGTGGCCTATTCTCAACAGTCGACAAGAAGGAATGACTATCAAGAGAGGGAAAAGTACTTTTGTGCTAAGAGACAGGGAGATTGTCAAAGACTCATAGGGCATTTGGATGCCCAGCAGCCAAATGCCCTTTTGTCTTTGGAAATCTCCATCGTAGTACTGTATCTCCATCATTCAGATGAGTCATAAGACCAAGGTCCTGACCACTTCTTATTAAAGTTCTCATGATGCTTTTAGCATGAGTCTGTTAACCCTGGTGATCTGTCAAAATTGCATTTGGGTGATACATTCCACCTGTCTTCTGCCTGCAGTATAATTTGATGTGATAATCTTCATCACGTCGTGTCTTAAATCTATTGGGTAGTATTGCTGTTGATTGTCAAATGATTGCCATGACTCACTGCAGCTGTGGCTGCATTGTAGTGATGGGCTAAGACATCCCTAGCATAGAGCTGATTGAACAGTACTCTGCAATTACTAGTCTTTTTTTTCCTTTATGAAGCATTTGTGAACGAGTCCTAGTTTTGCAAAATAATGGCCATGATTCAGCAAATCACTTATGAGTGTACTTAACCTTCAGCATGGGAGAAGTGCTTAGAAAGCAATTTTCTGCTATTTCTTGTGTTTTTACCTTATATATTATGTTTTGTGTTCTATTTTCATGTATTTCTTTTTCTTTATTTCCACTTTTCCTTTACATTTCATTTTTACCCTCTTATTTTACCTTTATTTTCCCATTCTCCTACTCCAGAGCTCCTAGTGTTAGACTTTAGCAGTTTTAGTTCCTAGTGCTCCAACTGCAAACAACATTAGATGTAGTACATAGTAAGTAGAGCATCTCATTTCTAACAGGAGTAGTGCTGTTAGTAATTCCAGATGGAACAACATGTCATTCTGTCCTAAAAGCATTAGAGAATATAGACAATGGATTCAGATTACTCATTCAGTTCTCAGTCTCACATCCTGAAATCATCCCATGAAACTAAATACTTTGGTATGCGAAAACTTAGGTGTTGTAGGGATATAAAGCTGAGATTCAGTATAATTGGATATTTAGTACACAGTACTTACGATACATTACTTAATTAAACTAAGTATCACATCATAACATTAATAGGAGTTTTTATGCAATAATATGGTTACTTACCTTGCCCCCAGTCTGTTTTGTTAGTTTTATTGCAACTGGAATAAAATTGTTAAATAAAGCAGCCTAAGGCTGGACAGTGAAAAAGGAAAGTGAAGAAACTGACACAATTTCCCCGCCCCGGTATTAGTCAGCAGTTATTCATTTGATCACTCCTCATACACAATTTCCCCGCCCCAGTATTAATCAGCAGTTATTCATTTGATCACTCCTAATGCCATGATTGCTGCTGGGAAAATCCTAAATATAGGGGACCAGTCTATAAAAGAACGTTTTTTCAATCTGTATTGTGCCTCTTTATGTCTGATATAGCATCTGTCCTTTAGGTGGATGAAGGGCGTGAAGCACTTAGAGCATCTTGGGTGAAACCTTGACCCTATTGAAGTCAATGGGAGTTTTGCTAGTGACTAAAATGCAGCCAGGATTTCACCCCTGGCCTCTAATATGAGAAATGCTACCAGTAATCCTAAATTCCTTGCCAGTCTGTGGAAGTGGTGTGGAGGTGATTTGGCGAGTAGCAGGTAGTGTGCATGAAGGAGGTTATTACATAGTTTACAGTGAGCTACACCATCTTTGGTGGCTTTAATAAACAGAGGTTCAGTCAAACCTTTTCCCTGGTTTCACTTCATGAATGGTCACACTTCTCTGCTTTGACCAAGTGTTCGCTGGCTTTGTGTTTTCCACCTCAACCCATAATTCAGCCCAGGTTCACTGATAGGTTCACAAAGTCATCCAAATCTTGGTTTTGTGGCAATGCCCTGTTTTCAGGTTATTACAAAATTTCACACATTTGTCTTATTATTCCTTGTTGTTTGTATTGAGGTAGTGTGTAGGAGCCATGTCATGTACCCCACCGTGGTAGGCACTGTAAAAACACATCACTAAAAGACTGTATGACTTACCATATAGTATATTGGAACCCTTGATTTCAACTGTCTTCTGTAACTCTGAAGTTCCAGATACCACTGCAGTGAACTGATGCCATGTCACACAGGCAAATAGAGTAGATTTCTTATGCTAGATTATGCACAGTATATTCGTAGTTAGGCTTTAAAATGTGAGTATCTGAACTAAGGCATGCTTTCCTTTTTGAGACCAACATCAGTAAGTAACCCTATTTTACTTTTACCTATGAAATTATATTCAAATTGCGGTTCTAAACATGAAGGAAAAGCACATTAATCTCTAAGTCACTGAACCCTTTGGCTGGCCCTAGACTAGACGCCACCATGGATAAACCTTCATTCTGGGTCTCCTTTGCTTCCACCGTGGTGCTTAGCAGTGTCAAATGCATCTCAGCCTTTACATCCTCCCTTTGTACCCGTCTCTAACTTGCTATTTCATGTCTGTGTTAAACCTTCCGAACTCTGTTAAGACATCTTAATGCTGAAAACTTCACTGTGTCTTGGGTGAGGTGGCTACAGCTGACTGTATGAAACAGGCAAGCTCTTAACAATAACTTTTCGACCGTCAGCAAACTTTGTAAACTGTGAAACTACACAATTCACTCACTTTGTCCCCCTGTGTAAAATAAAGATATTAAAACTCATCTTGCTATAAGTATAGTGTATGGTCCATTTTAAATTGTTCCATGTTCTTACACACCTGACCTACTGGAGAAGGTGATTTGGAGTCTGCTCCTGCCCCCTTTAAAATCACTATCAGAGGTACTATTGACCTCGATGGGAGCAGAATCAGTCCCTTATTATTCAGTCACTTTCCAAATAGGAAAAAAGCAGGAGTATTTTTGTTG
This sequence comes from Lepidochelys kempii, assembly GCF_965140285.1. Taxonomy (NCBI): domain Eukaryota; kingdom Metazoa; phylum Chordata; order Testudines; family Cheloniidae; genus Lepidochelys; species Lepidochelys kempii. Next base: position 101,364,386 of record NC_136380.1, read on the forward strand.
GTTTTTTGTTTTGTTTTGTTTTGTTTTTTATCTTAAATTGCAGCAAAATGGCATGTTTATCAAGCCTACCTGTCTATTGACAGTGAGCCTCACCATGTTCTCAGGTGAGTCAATTTTGCCATTGACGTTCATGGAAGCAGGATTGGGCCCATAGTTGGTGGTGATAATTGTTGGGGTTTTTTTACACTATTTCTTTAACTTCTCTGTAAGATGATACTCCTTTAACTATAGATTTTTTTAAGCGAGGGCTCTATTGTACCCCAAATTGTATAGTGCTTTTTAAAAAGATATCTTACTTAATGGCTTATAGACTTGTAATTAAATAAAACAATTCAAGCCAAAAACTAGGAAGTATCCTGTTCTCTTAGCAGATGTTGGCATTGTTATGTCATTGAAAACAAGGCTTTTGAAGATCTATATTATTTTTTCTTTAAGTTATTCATCAGTTATAATGTATCACCCAGACCTCTGGGCAAACCAAAATGCACATGTTCCCTTTGTGAGCATTGTACAGGTAATTCTCAATGGCCTTGTTTTGATGGCTGTGGAAGTGCCACTTATTCCAGCAAATTACCGTTGCAACTTATGCACCTACTTGTTAGACAGCTTGCAGTCACTTGTGGGCTGAGCGTCGTTCATCGCCACCTTTATTCTTTGTGCACCTGCACAAGTCTTCTCTGCTGATAGCAAGCTCCAAAATAGTTACCACAATTAAGCCAAACTTTCTCCCTTTGAAAGATGTTAAAGACCTGCTCTTAATGGTAACGTTACCATTAACTACAGCTACTTGCTAATTATAAGAACAAGAGGAGAGAGGCTGACTACCTATGTGGTATTGTGTTTGTATTTTCAGTACACTGTGCTCTTGTAGTCATTATAGTTATGATATATTTCAGATCTGAGCAAACAGAAATGATGTTAAAATTAAACATGGTTAAGTACCAGGGCATTGTTTTGTTTTGCCTGCTATTGCTTGTTCTGTTTTGCATTGTACAGCTTTGCCTTTAGCCTGTGTGCTCTTAGGACCAAGGGTCTGTGATTTGCTTCAGCACTGTCTGCAGTTACGGCCCCATATAACAATGTTAATGAGAGCTGCTTAAAAACACTGACATTTTCTTATAAAAACCAGACATGTTTTGCAAACTTGTTCCCATTCTTCAACTAGCTGTGCTGCTAAACCATCCTCTGCCGTGGGATGAGGAGAGCACCTGAGGGAGAAGGCCTTGTAAGTTCTTAAATTTTACTAATACAAAATAAGCAGGGCAAATGATCGTGCACATTTAAAATACCTGTGCACATTAAATTAAACCTCTATTTAAAAGATTATGGCATGTGATGGGGTTAGTTAGGTTTAATTGCTGTCCCTGTTTCACAGCAGTTCATACAGTCTTTTTCCTCCTCTAGAGGAAACTCTGGCCTCGATCCTGTAAAGACGTCTATGACTAATTGCATAATGTGAGTAGTCCCACTGGCCTCAGTGGACTGTTCACATGTGTGAAGTTAAGCACATGTGTGAGTGGTAACAGGATCAGGGTCTGACTGCAAATCTGAGTTATTGCTTTAAACCTTATGGGGTTTTCCCAATACTTTCTCAGACAGACCCTGTCAGAGATATGTCCACCTTCCCAGAAGAAATTTCTAGTGTGGTGAGAGCAAGAAACAATCTGTTGATAACATAACTAATCTGCTCGTCCCCATTAGAAACTGGTGTGTCAAGAATCCATCTCTGGCCACACAACAGGCCACGTGGATGTGTTCCATTCCAAGGTAGCTCTCACTGGGCTTTTAGTTAAATAACAGATGTAAAAGTAAATGTTTTAAGTATGGATTTGCCTATAAATGTAAGCAAGAGTGATGAAAGTGATGCATTAGATCACTGTAACATATTGACATTATCAATTATATGTTATTAAACAGCTTAGCTAACTGAATGATTTACCTTGTGTTTAGCTGCCTTTTTCAATTAAAGGTTGCAAATGCTGGGGAACTGGGGCACAACAGTAGAAACAATATATTTTCTCCTGTTAACACCAGCACTGCTGACATGCAAGTGATGGGAGTGTTGGCATTTTGCTGCAGGCTGTAATGGGCTAGTTTAAATGGTCTAAAAAAGTGATTAATGATTAGAAACAGGGCTGTTACACAGCTTCACAGCACTTTTCCTCAATGCGTTTCCATTTATGTCAACTACCTGCACACTTGGGAGGTGTTATTTCAAAGTAGTCAACACAGTTTTTTTTTCTGCTGCCGTTTGTTTCCATTTCATAGGTCCCTTTGGTTGTCTAGATATAGCTAATGTTTCTTTACAGTTCTAAGCTTCACTGATAAAAGAAGATTATCCACAGGCTTTATTAGTCTAGTAACCAAAAGCTAAACTGTTGAATCTGAGTGCCACTTTAGACATGGGGGAATTTCTTTTCTGATATCACACTATGCTTGGTATTATTTGATATACAGTGTAGCAGAAATTTTATATGATATCCTGAAATTAATGGAACAACTCACTTTTTCAACCAATAGACAGTTTACTTATTTTAACTTCTGTGTACTAGAATTTGCAGCAAACACTAATTTGCACATTATTACTGCTTTATTATAAATAAACCTGTAAAAATGCTACCGATATTATACATGTATATGTGTCTATTTATGTGTGTGTGTGTTGCTTTGGGAAATGAGACCAATACAATTTTTCTGAAGCTACTACTAGACATAACCCGTTCCCTTTGCCCTATAATGCAAATCAGACACAGTGGAGTAATGGCAATTAAAATAGCTTATATCTCTGTACACATGGCTTGGAACCTGATATTGGCTGTATGCTGGGTTGCCATTGAAACTCAGCATTTACCCACTGTTTTCATGCTACATTCTCCAAGATATCAACTTATTTCCCTGTGCTTGCAATGGGAGGAGCGTGGTCACTGTTGACAGTGTTTCAGAGTAGCAGCCATGTTAGTCTGTATTCGCAAAAAGAAAAGGAGGACTTGTGGCAACTTAGAGACTAACCAATTTATTTGAGCATAAGCTTTCGTGAGCTACAGCTCACTTCATCGGATGCATTCAGTGGAAAAACTGAATTCCACTGAATGCATCCGATGAAGTGAGCTGTAGCTCACGAAAGCTTATGCTCAAATAAATTTGTTAGTCTCTAAGTTGCCACAAGTCCTCCTTTTCTTTCTGTTGACAGTGGTTATTTCATGGGCGACCACAATATGAAGCTAATTGTTTACCCTCCACCCCTTTATTGCTGTATAAAAACAGGATTTTGCCATACGTTTCTTGTTTAAAAAGTAGAGTCCTGTTAGTTCAAGATAGCTCATTGTGGGCTAGCAGTACACTCCTGCCAGGCAGATCTTAATATGGCTCTAAAACACTGATGGGGCAACCTGTGGCCTGTGGGCCACACACGGCCCATCGGGGTAATCTGCTGGCAGGCCATGAGATAGTTTGTTTACGTTGACTGTCCGCAGGCACAGTCGCCTGCAGCTCCTAGTGGTCGCGGTTTGCTATTCCTGGCCAATGGGAGCTGCGGGAAGTGGTGGCCAGCATATCCCTGCAGCCCATGCCGCTTCCTGCAGCTCCCATTGTCTGGGAATGGTGAACCGTGGCCACTGGGAGCTGCGGGCAGCTGTGCCTCTGGACAGTCAACGTAAACTAACTATCTCGCAGCCCGCCAGCAGATTACCCTGCCTGGCCGTATGCAGCCTGCAGGGTGCAGGTTGCCCACCACTACTCTAAAAGAAACAGCAAACACCACTGGATAGGGCACGTTGCTGACTAGAAGCCTGAACATGCCGCTTATCTGCAGAGCTTTCTGGGACATGAAGTGTTGGAAGGCTCAGTAGCCAGCTTCCCTTTTGTAGTGGTCTTGTTACCTTTGAGAGATGCTGCTCATCTAATGCCTCCAGATTTGTTTTCTATTAAGGTGCTTGGCCAGAATGTCAACAAGTCATAGAGAAAGAACATCACAGTATGGCAATGAGACAAAAATGGATCTAGTTTAAAAAAAGAAAAATTAAGAAAAGTAACACTGAGCGTTATTTTCAAACACTTTCAGCATACCTCAGTGCACAAAAGGAACACCACTTTAATGTTCTTGCAATCATAATGATTACAAGTTTTATGTGTTGTAATAATTTTGCAAGAGAATATATAATATTTTGTAACTTCAAGGTGGCTTGCACAGCACATGAGGAGGGACTCTCCAGGATTTTGTCCTTTATATAGACATACATTAACGGGACTGAATATTATAATATATAATTTTATTATTGGAGCATGTCGGAGTCTGGGATCCCAAGCTTCCATCTTCTCTCTGCCTAATAAGGTCTCTAACTAATCAGCAACAACTTGGATTTTAGTTTTTAAAACAGAGACTTTTGTGTGTTGGAAGAATTTGTATTTCTGTTCTATTGAAGGGTCAGCAAAACACCTGCTATGGATAGTTTGCAAGTGTTACTTGTTAATTCAGGCTCCCAAACCCCAAACAGAATGTTGTGACCATTCACAAGTCATGCTCTCCCAATTAGTTTCCTATTACAAGTATGTGTCCAGATTCATTACACGTATTTTTTTAGTTTTCTGTTGAGCTCAAACACTTTATTGTAGAGTCTGTTCGTAAATCATGATGTAAAAATTATTTTTTCCTACACATCAGTACTGCACTTTTCCCCCCCATAGTTTAAGAAACACTGCTCATGGGCAGGTTTCAAAGGAACCTCATCTCCATATGGTTTTACTTGATAATCCTTTATCCACCATCTTCAGTTCTCATTCCGTTGCTTTCTTGCCTGTGGCTACGTTTCTATCTCTGCATCAATTAGCACAGTGATTTATACAACAAGCAAGCAGTTTAGAGGTAATGGTACACAATTAACATCTCATTCCACCATAAAGGGTATGCTAAATACCCCAGTCACTGCTTTCTCTGCCTTGAATTGAAATAAGTGTTTGTCCTAATTCATATGCTATCTGATGTGAAGTGGGCCTGCTTTGTACTGTACTACACCATTAATCTAATTATAGATAGCTGCAAATGAAGTGCTGTCTGAGCACAGAGACTAAAGAAAATAGCGCTTTTGTCATTTAGCATGACTCTGTAAAGCAAGATCGCACTTTACATGGCACTATGGCAAAATGGAAATCTGAATAATATGGCTGCCTGTTGCATCTTTTCTAATTACAACAGCATTGTAAACACAACTGGGCGCTGATATAAATAAAGCTGTAGATATGCTGTCATGTGGGTTGTAGGAGAAAACCCTCAGAGTGCTGTTGTATTAAATGATGCATCCTGATTGACAGCTACCTTGAGACTGCGCTGATGGAGTTGTCACAGCATTATGCTAACAGGCTGCTCCAGTGATGCAGATGTACAAAGCTCTGAGGCTCACAGAGCTTTCCAACGCCTGTCTGTTCATTTCACCTTCTTCGTCTGGGTTGTAACTCCAAGAGGAGGACATCTACAAGCTTTCATTCTGTATGTTTTTGATCCTGACTGTTTAGCCGTAGCCTAAAGTGAAGGGGATGTATTTTGCATGGCATTAGCCCTTGTTAGGTTTTTCTGGAGTGTTAAGTATGTATCACACAATGAATTGAAAGTGGGAACCAGGGCTGGATTGCAATTCTAATTAAGTTTTTGCTGCTGGACTGTGTTCTGTATGATGGTGATTTTCTCCTTCTTCCCCCTCTCCCTTTTGCCGCTTTTAAAGGATCATACTTTTTGTGGGTATTCATTTTTGACTGTCATTTTCTAGCACGTGCAGTGTTTGCTCTTGCACTACATTAGGGATGTAGTTGCTTGTGTGGAGATCTTAATACTAGTTCTTACTACTGGTAGTTCTTACAGTGGAAGTAAATTAGCTCCAGAACCCAGAGCTCAAGATCACTGTAATTTGAGACTTACTTTAAATCTCCTGGTTGAGTAAGAAGTCCTTGTCTCTAAAAGATGATGATGACTGCCATCTTCAAGTAGTATGGAATAAATACACAAGCTTTCCTATTTATTTGTCCTGGTGAAAATATAAACAAGGATATGGTCACTGCTTTGTCTTTTTCGTTAATTCCTCTTTACCATTTCAATGTGCTGATAGCAGTTTATCATTGAACATTACTTATTATTGACTTGAAAGATTACTGGAAAACTGTTACTCATGAGCTCCTGATGGCCAATTGACACCTGTTAAATGACTTGAGACAGAAAAGGAAGCTTCCTAAGAGCGTTAAAGGGAAATTACCTAGCTAATTAAAAGGTTTCAGAGTTTATTAATTCAGAAATGGACATTATTCTACTGTATGCTGTGTAGTTGTTGTACTGAAAACAATCAAGATGCACAGTGGGCAGTTTATTTGCTGGAAGCTGAGCAATTTACAATTTTTAACCTTCCTACCAGAAAAATGACAGGTTTTAAAAACATGTCTGAATATCATGTAAAGCATACTGTAAATTTGCTTCTGGTCAGCAATCCAAATAGGTATTTAAGTTACATATGTATATTGCTATGTTAGATTGCTCTATAAAATATCCAGTGGAGTTTGAGTATTTACAACTCATGAGAATGTGAGATTAAGGTATGTAGGGAAGGTCATATTTAATGAACTAATGCAAAATGTAACAGGATGCAGTTTGAGCATCATACTTGCGGCATATTATATTCTGTCATAGTTGGTAGGATAACCTGTATAGTTTACTGAGCTTTTCTTTAAGTGGAAATGTATTTTAGATATGTGCTTGTGACCTCCTTTAAATCACAACGGGTTGCCTACATTTTTTTCTCTCTCTCTTTTTACCACTTATTCTACTTAAGAGATTTATACAGTAGGTTTAAAATAAATATATGTAGTTTTCATTTGATTGCCTTCTCTTTGTACCTTTATCCCTGCACATCTGTTATTATTATGCCCTTTTCTCTAGTCACAGAGATTTAGTTGTAAGAGGTGGTTTTCCATTACATACACCATAACATTCATTTACCAAGAGACCTAGGACTGTTGGTAGCATACTGTTACCCTAAGCAGACTGTTAGCTAACATCCCCTTTCCCTACCGTCGTTTTTGTTTACTGATAGTGGACTTCAACAATCCTGTGAAAAAGAAATACCTGTTTTCTACCCAATCAGGCACTTTTTTATTAACTTTACTTTGGCTGGCAGAATTACCCTCTGAAACCCTGCAGAATGGAGCAGTGACCAGAGACGACTGCTGATGAGTTCAGATCTGATCAATGGCAGATTTCGCTGCTGCTAAAGTCCACCAACAGACAATCTTGCTTATTACTCCAGCAGATGTTTCTTCTGTTTTAGACCAATGGAAACCTTATGGTCTCCACTTGTAATCCAACCTCTGTAACATTCCCCATTTTCCCCCTCACCACCCAACCAAAAAACACCTTAAAAAAACATGGAAACATCCACTTCAGATTTTAGATTTAATTCAGTAAAGCCAAAAGTGCAACAGTATTAATTGTGTGATATAGACACTTTTGGTATGTCCCTAATTGTCTTTGTTTTAGAGACATCTGTAATCATTGTATGATTACTTTGGTCTTCCTAAGGCCTTTGCAGTTCTCATCAAGCCACGTGTTTGTCTCAGGTTAGGATCAAGAGCTCACTGACCCCCCTCTCTGTAATATGGTTTCTGAGAGCTAAGAGCGAGCTTTACAAAGGAATGCTTATGTGGGGATTTAGGGGTCCAGTAGAAATACATCAAAGGTAACCTTAAAGAAGGAACCTTCTCTCTGGTGCTTTGTCTTCTTTTTTATATTCCGAAAGGTCATTTGTTAGCCAACTGCACCAAAAAAGGCCTTTCCTGAGAAGTTTACTGTTGTTATTTTGTACTTTGCGATTACAATAACTCTCTTATCCCCAAAACAGACTAAAGAACAATAAACAAATACAAAAGCAAAAGGAACAGCTCATCAATAACAAAGACCTGCATTTGAAAGCTGTTAGTTTACTGACTCTCACATCTCATTCCAAGAAAAGCAGGAGTCCTGCAGAGAAAGGAATGTAAAAGATATGAAAATTATAAAGATGGTAAAAACTCAGTATTTGGTTGGTAGGGATACTATAACTTAGTATGGAAAATTGAGCTTTAAAGTGCAATGTACAGCAGGACACTCTCCCTGTCTCCCATCCCCCTGCATTGCTGCAGGTTTTGATGTGGATGGGGAATTACTTTAAGTATTTCAACCTCAGTGAAATGTTGTAAGACGGCTTGTTCCTTGGAATTAAAGCAGATTTTTTTCTTGCATTTAAAGTTTAAATTTTGAAGTTGGGCAGTACAGAAGAATTGATCTATATAATACTTAGAAAACCAAATGGAGGCTAAGCATAACTTTTGAAAACCATATCGAAGTAATCGCTAACACCATACAGTAGTGCCAGTCCAGAAAGCTAACTTATTTTTGTTTTCTTCCAAGACCTAGTTTTTTATTATTATTATTATTATTATTATTATTATTTTCAAACTATGATTACAAAGCAGACACTAACCATGGATACTGAAACTGTGCAATTTGGGGTAATTATATTCCCCCCCATAGATTTAATGAAGGACTTTTAAGTACAATTTATCTTTGATAAATAGTCCCTCTGCACAGAATGTTTATTAGATTGACAGCAGAATGCACTCTGCTAGCTTTTTTCCCCTGCCACTTATGACTCAGATGAATTTAAATAGGAGCAAAAAGCTTTTATTTGCACTGTAATTCACTTAAGGATCATATCCTTCAGAAACTGGCAGACACTTGTATGTCTTGATTGCAACACACACACTCAAGAGTAAAGAAACAAGCATAAGATGTTATTTGACCTGTCACATTGTCGCAATTTTGCTTGCAACTTACGTTATCAAATCTCCTCTAGGCATCTTCTCCCACCCCCCACAAGTGTGCATACACGCACATGCACAGTTTTATTTTTTTTAAAGGGACAGGGCAAGCAGCTCACTGCATTCAATTTAGTCATTTGTGCAGAAAGGTAAATAACTTACCTTATTTTGTTTCTGAAAATGTACACTCCACACTCTAATTGACAGCATGCTGCCAGCAGGATGTTTTCAGTTAAAGCCGCTTTTTATATACAACGTGGTGCAAGCTCATATGTGCAGCATCGGTAGTACTCAAGGCATACGTATTTTGGTAAATCCGAAAATCTCCATGTGGTGGGTATAGCTTCGTTTATTACTGTGGCACATGACTAAATTTAAAGGTTTTATGTGTTTCATATAAAGTGTATCTCATATTTCTGATAAGTTCCAAATATTTTCCAACCAAATGGTTATCCTGCTCACTGCACATGTTCCATCTATCTGGACAGCATTTATGTAGGATGATAACCCTCTGTTAAAGCCAAACAATGTGTGTCTTCATAAAGCTGTTTTTTAAAGATTTCCACTGCAGTTAATTAGCTTACCATTGTCTTTTCCGAGTATCCCATTTTGCTCCCTGTTGAAGCAGAAGTTAGAATCCCCTTTGCCTTCATCTGTGTCATTTTGTATAAAAATGAAAAGCAGAGAGACTCCATTTAACAAAACAATGGTTAACTATTTCCGTAGACAATATACTTTTTAAAAGGTGTTAAAATTTACCTCATCAAAATACAAATTTGAATTTTAAATGAACTTCAGCCTACAACACTTACTACTGAAACCTTTGTTTAAATGACTGATGTAGTGCAATGCTGTTCTTTCACTCTCAGTTGATGTGGGAGATAAGGAGTTTCTCACAGAGACATGCTGCCATCTACTGGATTTCTACATTCAGTTTCACATGCACTGCAGCAGCTTTGAAGAAAAATTCTCACAAACTCAATGAAATGTCCATGAAAGCGTACACAGGTTTTTAAGAACTAAAGTAAAAAGGGAAATTGACATACAAATATACATAGATTCAGAAAGGTTTAGTTTAAAGGGATGCTGTTAGATAGTTCAGGCCCTGGCATTTTTTTTTTTAATTTATAAAACATCATAGAAATATATATTTTTTTAAATTAGACAAAAACAGTTAAACAGTTTAGGTTGAACAGGACACATCTCCCTTATCCTGGAGGGTTTCCATTCTTTCTTACCTCACATAGAACTACCAATAGGATATTTCCATGTCTTGTTTGCAGCCCTATGCTTGTACACAATATTATGGAAGTGAAATTGTCTGATCTGTTTTGATTGCAAAAGCTGAATGAAGTGTAAGATGAAAACACTGAATTAATAGTACAAAGTAAAGTAATGTTTTAAAATTCATTCATTGTTAATAATCTAGGGAGGCGTTAGTAATTCAGGGCTAAATTCTTATTCTGCTCAGTTACACACAGGTGTGTGTCTGAAATTATTCCATCTAATTACTCCAGACCTAAACCAGGATAACTGAGAGTAGGATTTGGTTAGAAAAAGGATATTTTCTCTCTTTAAAATTATTTTTAAATTTTAATCTTTTTTTTCTTTTTGGGGGGGGGGGGGGGGAGGAAAGAACCTGAAATGTGTTAACCAGATTATTAATCTGATATTGCCCTTTTAGTTATTCAGTGCTGCTGTCTTGGGTTGTCTTGTATTTTTACTTTTTTCCCCTTTACTCAGGTAGTGAAAACTGTGACTCAGATTCCAAACTTTAGACAGTTCCATATAGTATAGATAATGTGTGTAGTATACAAACACCATCTCTTAAATCATCATACAAATAGTATATCAATGTGAGACTTTTAGATCATTACAAAGAATTCACAAGAGACATGAGATTAAATATTTTAAAACATTTTTCTTTTTGTCTTTTCCTTAAGTACAAGTTACGAATACTAACCAAGCTTGCTGCAGAGTTGAGTAAATACATGCCAGAGAAAGCAGTGGAGGATACAACCAGTATTTTGAGATCACCGATGCCTGGAGCAGTGGTGGTGGTTTCTGTAAAGCCTGGAGACTTGGTAAGAGAGGCTCTTTTACTATATATAATTTTATTAAGATGATGTTGAAATAAAAAGAAAATGATACAGAGTTTAAGCGTAGAAGTTTCTGGTTATCAGGGAATAACATACAGATTATCAAGGGGTGTGAAGTTCAGTTTAGGGTCGGATGGCGTAAGGAATACATAATCTGCAATATCCCCAATTGGGGGTAAAAGGTTAACGGGTCAAAGTACAGACATTGAGATGTGAGGGTATGTTGTTCATATAATGGCTATGTTCAGGTGTGGAGTATAATGAGTGGATACGATGATGAGGATGGATTTATCCTCATGTGGTGAGATTTAATGTTCAGTGAGTTTATGGTTCCAGTTTATATGGTCCAATGGAAAAAGTCTCTCGGTCCCTTTCCACACAGTTTCCTCCACAGTATAATTGAAAGCCTGAGCCAGTCTCCTTTACAGAACTTTCTTTTGTAACATTATCTGGAGAGTATGATTGTGTGTGCGCATTACTTGCTTCTTGTTTCAGAGTAGCAGCCCTGTTAGTCTGTATCCCCAAAAAGAAAAGGAGGACTTGTGGCACCTTAGAGACTAACCAATTTATCTGAGCATAAGCTTTCGTGAGCTACATCCGATGAAGTGAGCTGTAGCTCACGAAAGCTTATGCTCAGATAAATTGGTTAGTCTCTAAGGTGCCACAAGTCCTCCTTTTCTTTTTGTGAATACAGACTAACACGGCTGCTACTCTGAAACCATAAGAAATCTCTGTAGGCGATTCCCTCACCCTGTCTAAGGAGCAAAAACTAGGGATAGGAGGGTAACAGGACACATCACCACTATCCTGGGGGGGTTCCATTCTTTTCCAACACACAGAACTAGAAAAAAATGTGATGTTTGAGAGTTACATGTAGGTGCTTTACATTACTCAGTTTTGGGTGACCTCCAAGCACAACCACATTACATAAAATTATATTTAGGGGTTAAGGGACTTGAATCTGAGCCAAGGAGGTGGTGTTATACTGGGATAGGGGACATTAGAATGAAGCAACAGAGGCCTGAGTCTAAAGTGCATAGTACTATTATTGTTTAGACAATGCCATAAATAGACATGTGGCACTTTACAGGCAAATAGAAAATCCTGATCCCTGAATTTATAATCTTAGGTCCACCTGTGAAGCAAAAAAAGACCAGCAGCGGCAAGTCTTCAGAGTCCAGGTCAATGGACCTGGGGCTTGTGCTGCAGGGCTTAGAACAGCAGTATAGACACTCAGGTTGGGGCCCAGGCTCTGGAGTCTGGGCTCTAAAACATGGTGAGGGGGGCGGGTCTCGGAGACCAGGCTCCAGCCTGAGCCCGAACGTCTACATTGCTGTTTTTAGCCCCACAACATGAGCCCCATGACCCCAAGTCAGCTGACCCTGGCTTTGAGACATCTGCCGTTTTGTTTGTTTGTTTTGATGTGCAGCCATACCCCCAGGGTACAATCCCGACTTCAGTGAGAGGTTGAGTACAAACTGGATAAGGACCCCAAATTACTACATGTTTAATCTCAAAAGGTGTTGCCCTGTAAAATGGGGGTGATGTTTTACACATTTCCATGCTGCTTTCACACAGCATACATACGGGCATTTCTCTCCGTTGATAGGAAAAAGGGAGCGGAAATAAAAGGTCCAGGTGCAGAGATCCAGAAAAGAGGGTCTTTGCCTCCATAAGTTTATATTAAATATGTTAATATCTATATGTTTATATTATGTTAATTATATATAAATACACTGTATGGATATGTACACACACACAATCTGAACTAATTCCAGTTTGGTAAAAATGCAGCAGAAAGGAAAACTCCACTGTGTCACGTGGCAAAGGTATGAATATTTCTTGACTGTTGTAATTGTTGCTTGTGGCAAAAGTTGTTATATGAGCACTTTTAAAAACTGTTGAATTCACTTAAAATTAACCTATTTCACCACTGAATCATAACAAACTCTTATGCCTGGGAAGTGACTTTATGCACAGGAATAGCTCCCTGGAAGTGAGCTGGATTACTCACTTGTGTAAAGTGACTAGTGTGGGGGTGTCTGCAGGATCAGGGCCTGAAACACTCAGATGCCTCTTTCACAAGCGATCAGAAAAGCTGATTAGTAAATCATGTGGTGTTTACAGCAAAGTATTTGCAATCTGTCAAGAATAAAAATGAACCGTCAGTTGTTGTTAGTTAACAAAACAGCTAATCTTGAGATCTGCCTAAAAGCTGGTTGGAAAACTGACTGCTTACAACAGATTCATCTCCTCATGTGGAGAGTGAAACCCACTGCTTCTATACAGAGGCAGTAAGAGTTGCATAGTGAGTAAGATGCTATGCAAATATTTGTTTTTGTGGGAGAAAAGATAATGTTTTCAAGGTATTTCAATATTGCAAGACTGAACCATTTTTACATTGCACTTTTGATAGTATAAATGGAATGGGTTTAAAAAAAGTTAATTCTGCTGGATGTTATAAAATGTTTCCCTTGTGCCTAACAAATATTTTGTGGTCTTGAAGGAACAGAACCATGGGGAATGGGGCCATGGCCAAGGAATTAAAAACCTCCCTTTACAAATCCACAAGTGGTGCAGTGCAAGAGTACAAGTTGTTAAATAATGTGTGAGGATTTTTTTCTCTCCTCCTCTGCTGCAGCTTTTTGCTGGAGGCAGAGCACTTGAACAGCATAATCTCTGTTCTGCCGACCTGAGCTTGTCAATGCTAATTGTGTGGCTTTAATTACAAAAACACATTTAAGTTATTGGAAAGGGTTTAACTTAAATCCTTCCTTTCCAGGACTAGTGTCAAAACTTTAAAAAGGAGCTGAGGTAGTATCAGCTATCTGCACTGAATAAGCAGTGGGATGGTGTGATTCAGATTACATGTCTTGGCTGTCCATCAGAACTCGGTTCACTCACTACAGCTGTTCAAGGCACGATGAACAGGGAACTGTAGCTCTGATAAATACAAACCTTTTTGTCCCACTGCTTGAATGTGTTCTGATCTTCCTTGTTTTTCAGGCTGACTAAAGAATTTAAGTCTTTGTATTTCCAGCTGTATTTACCAGTTAAAATTGTAATGGTGTCTGAAAACAATGCAGCTGCAAAGCAGGGAAAAATGAGATGCTCTTCCTTGTTTTCATTCAGGTTACAGCTATTATGAATAAAAGAGCATTGTTATTAGCTCTTCCAAGATTTGTTTTAACTTGTGATCTATGCTAAATATTATTGGAAGATCATATAACAGTCTCTGCACCAGGGCTGTACTCTCAAAGAGATTATTTCAGAGACTTCAATAGCTTTGGGAGGTAGTCTCCATTAGCCATACTTTAGAGGTAACATTAAAATAGAAAAGAAACTCCTAGTGAGGGGGCACATCATCTTTGTTTGAATGGCTGCATTTACAACTCTCTTTATTATCAGCCATTTAGTTCTGGGCGTTTTGCTTGGCCAGGTAAAACATATGGTGTTGGTTAGTTTCTCTCTGTGTCCTTAGCCAAATGAGAAGCCAGCGATGGTCTCTTCATTAGTTTTCCTCAGACTTTATATCATTGTCTTTCAATAAAATAATGTTCTCTTTTGGCTGCTGTTTATGAAAAATGCTTGGGGCTGCTGAAGCATGATAGAAGGCTGTATGTGCGTGCTCCAGCGAATCTGATAACCCGTTTGGAATTCAGTTCTGCCAAAGAAGTAGTGCAACAAGCAAGAAATTCATTTTCTGTTGGCCAGAAGTCAGTCTTCTGCTCTGCTCAGTTCCCACTAGGGGAAAGCACTGCTTGTCATACGAAGAGGAGTAGGACTTTATCATTGCTTTCTGCTTTCCTTACCATTTTCCCCACGTTATCTGAGGGATGTAATTAAATGTCACTTGCTTGTCACTGGGAACAGTTAAAACTAAAGTAATGTGAACAACAAAAGCATTGTGAACTTGAAAACTCTCTGAATGAGAAAAAGATATTATTTAGCAGATGAGTCTTCAATTTAGCCTTAACTTTTATATCTTATTTGTAATGACAGCACTGTCTCTCTAGTAAAGCACATCCATTTTCATTTTCTGTGAAGGGGGTTATTATAAAGAAGTACATATTAGAATGAAAGCCTGTTGTTAAGAGGCCATTTGGTATAGTCAAAATTCAGGACATTGGCAGTGTTAAATGAGACAGGAGAGGTTATACACATTCAAAATCATAGCCTAGGCATTGATCTTGCTCAAATTGACTTCAGCAGGAGCACAGTTGGCCCCCAGGCACGGATTGTGTACATTGCCATCTTCATAAACCTCCAGTAAAATGCTACAGATTCAATTTAATCTTGTAACAATTACAAAAAATACAATGTAACAAACAAAATGTCAACACTCATTCTGTATTAAGCACTGAGGGCAGAATAAAACAGTGCCTACTAATCCTTTGTATATTATTTTTCCCTCTGATATTCTGCTTTGTGCTCTGTGTGTAAAGAATGCTGTAGAGTTAAATCAGTGGAATATGGGAAGCAAAAGATATTATGGTTCTGTGGGCATAGCTCAAATGTTGTACCATGGTTACAGAAAACGTGCCAGGATGCTCCCAAAATGGGTTCTCTTCATAACTCTTCTGAGTTTGTTAGTCATTGTATACGGCAACAATAATTGATCATACAGGTCTCAATGGCCCTCTGAAAATATTATTTTTACTTTTTCAATTTTGCATGTATCTGAAATAAAAACTTTTTAAAAAATGCAGTAACTAGAAATAGGTGGCATTAATAAGCCAGACACTGTTTAATAAGCTATAACCTGCAGAGCTGGATAAATCAGTTTAATTCTTTTCTTGGGGCATCTACAAATATATACAAAAGAAAAGTGATGTGGATAAAATGTCCAGTCACAACATGGATTTGTTTTTTATTTAATTTGTTTGTATATTATTACAGCCATAAGAACACTGCCAGAGGTTTCTCTGTAATTAAGGATTGTTATCTCAATTTTCAAGATTTTTTTTCAATAAATGTAAGACTATCATGATTTGGGAATATTATCATGTCAAATTACTTTTTTTAATGGGCATTTCTCATTTAACAAAACTACCATGACTTTCAAAGTGAAGCTGTAATTTGCAATTTAAAACTTTTGTTTGACTAGCAGATGTCTCTCTACTGAGAATGCACAAGACAGTTTTTTCCACTAAATATTAATATATTATGGAATTTAACTGATTTGAGTAATTTCAGAATTAAGATTAAAATCCTGAAGATTGTTTAAAACTGCTGAAGTGAGATGTGTTGGGTAAATTCAGTTTGCAAAACTACTTAATGCTGCTAAGATAGAAACTAATTGGGAGATTTTATTGTAAATTGAATTCAAATCCTCTGGCAGTAAAGTCTAGAAAAAGGCTTGCGTGGATTACAAACACATCCAGACAGAGTTTTTAACTTTAAAATATTTAGAGTGAAAAAACAAAACCTCCACAGTTCTGCCACCCAAACACATACAGTCCTCATTACATTGTAAATTCTTGTAAAATAAGAAATTGGGCTTTTATATGTTACCTGTTGCTTTTCACCACTTCATTTGTAGTTTCAAACCTTATTCGCAATTCAGTCCCAAAAATCTAAATAAAGTAGATTTGTCTTTTTTACTTTATGCCCATAATAATTCTTATTCCAGTTGGGGGGGAATAACCAAAATGGAAAACAGAAGGAATGGGGTTAGTAATTTAATTTATACCTTTTACATAGAAATCTATGACGTTATTTAATATACCAGAATATTTCACAAACCATACACATTCTCCACTCCAGTTGTGAATAAACCAATAATTTGTGGGTACAATTATTCCTTTCTGTTCAGTTTTTCCTTTTTGTGTGTGTGCAGTGTTCCCAGTGTGGATGTTAACCTATATTTTACAGAAATATGCAGCTATGAACTTGATTAAACATGATCAGGATTCTGATGTGCCCTTTTATGCTTTTTGTTATATGTTTGTACATTAATTAATTACAAACATATACATTTCATTATAATTTTTGTGCCTTATTGTAAGGAAAATTATCAGTAAACTGAAACTGAAACCATTTTTACAATTTCAGAAAAACTGTAACGTTCAAATAGCAAAAAGATTCCAATTTTCCCACCATTCTGATACCACAAGGTTGAAGGCAATAGTTAGATTAACTGATTTTTCTATTGTGATTTATGCTAATAAGTGTCCACTATTTTCAAAATGTATTCCTTGTTAAAAGTGTAACATTTATATTGATCTAAGATTGCATTCCTCTATATACAGTTGACTTTAATAATTTTACTTATTTCTTTATGTAAACACAGAAATTGAAGATTGTTTGGGGGTGGGATTTTATTAAAGGTGAAATACTATTGTAATAATAAGAAACAATTCATAAATAATTAGAAGGCCTTAGTAGAGAAAAATGTGTAGATGCCTCTCAAAAAAAAATGGTGGATGTTTTACCAAATTCATAAGAACTTTTAAAAGATCACTCATAAATCAAAATATTTGTGTCTAAAACAGAAATTAGCCTTTGTCCTAGGCTGTCAAGACCATGTATGTGTGTAGTATTTGGTGGTAACTGCTACCACCAATACACATATGTAGCACATCAGCTTCCCCAAAAAAGTTTTGGAAATTTCTGAAACCATTGGGAAAACTAGTGTTTTGGATAAGGGGGTGTGCAATGACCAGTGCTCATTGCTGTCAGGAGGACGTCGCTGACCTTTGGTCAATTAGAGGTCAGAAAATCTGCGATGTGCTATACCTACATTCATTCATTAAAGGAGTGTGGCATAAAAAGTTGAATAATCATCTGTCAAGCACTGTTAATTGCTGTTAATTATATTTTCAACTCTATAGCTTCTGTTTCCAGGTTAATTTGGAAGAAAGGGAAAACCTGTACTAATTATTTTACACACATTTGGACAACGTCAAGGAATTTCAATTGCTGCTCATCCAATTCCTCCTGATTTGTTTTCTACTAAGGTGGCTGCTCATCCAATTCCTCCTGATTTGTTTTCTACTAAGGTGCTTGCTGCCAGAATGCCAAGAAGTCATAGAGAAAGAACATCATGGGAGGGCAATGATACCAAAATGGACTAAGTTTAATAAATAAATAAATAAATAAAAAATTAAGAAAAGTAACCACTGAGCATTATTTTCAAGCACTGTCTACATACCTCAGTGCACAAAAGCAACACGGCTTTAATGTACTATATAATGTTCTTGCAACCATAACGATTACAAGTTGCACGTGTTTGTATTAATTTTGAAAGAGTATATGTAATGTTTTGTATGTTCAAGGTTGCTTGATTGTTGTTTTTATTATTGCATAGTCTCCCATTGTCCATTCTCAGTATACATAAATATGTGGGGATATCTGGAAATTATGGGAATATTGAGCGATATTTACCAGCCTCCCTCTCTCTCTCAGACTCGGAAAGGAGACAGGATTAAAATCGGATTCTAACTGCGCTTTTAATCAAATCAGAGATGCTTTTTGCTTGTGGATGTTACTGGGTTTTTCTTCAGATCTAAAAGCCTTAAAAATGTGTTGCATTCAAACACCTGTGTTCTAAATACAATGGTATTAAAAATGTAATTGAAGGATTTTCACTTTTGTAGACAAATCAGCAGGGTTGATATTGATCCATCTTTTTAGGGAGCCAGAAGGTGATACTGTAGAGGGCCCTGTAAGCCCTCAGAGCCTTCTGTCTAATTTGGCAGAAAAACACAGAATGTAGGACAACAAAAGAACTATCCTGTTCCATAAGAAATCTTCATCCCACCCACCCCCTTCTCAAAAAAAAATAAAAAAATAAAAAAAAAAGACTTAATTTTTTCAGCTGCACACAATGATTTGGTGCTCACTGTTGCATTGAACACAGTTGCTGTCAGAACAGGCAGGAAACAGTTTTCTTTTAATTGCTGAAATCATTCGGAAATGCTTCATGCACTGCTTCTATACAGCAGATGCTGTGCATTAATTGGCCTGTGTAGGACTGACCCAGGGTTCCTTGCAGCGGGCCCAATTTTAGGCAGAGGGTTTAAATAGCTTATTTATTATTTTGTATAACCTGGCATACATTGTGTGCTTGCACGTGTTGTATTAATGGTCGGCAGTTTCTAATGTCATGTGGGTTTCAAAACCTGTGTTTCTCTGGTAATGTACTAGCAGCAGGTAAGCTCTAAATACCATCCATCAGAAGCTAATTTTTTATCCAGATACACCAATGACTGATGAACCTGTCTTTTGTATGAAGGTTTAGCACAGTAGAAAGCCATATGCCACTGGCACTGGTTCCTATGCATTCTTTACAGTTACTAGAGAGTAGATTTAAAAAAAAAATTCTCCTGCCTTTACATCCCTTTAGTCTTTTATTTATTTAGCAGTTAGCACTTTCTAAAATAATTCTATTTTTTAGCAGCAGAAGGGGATTTGGGTCTTTTAAAAGCAATCTGGCTATTCTCGTTTTCTTTATCAGAAATATTACGGCACACCCTTAATAGGGAACCTTGTTTTGTTACTCCCCGTCTGTTCAAAACAGACCTTAGCCCATTAGAAGGTCCTCCCTTGTGTGGGAAGACCACAGCTGTTACTGTAAATCTCATCCAGTAACTGTATCACCCCCATTTTGTGGTTCTGAAGGATGAAATTGAGAAATGGAATACTGTGCAGTCATCCTTTACATCTCCAATTTTAGGCCTTTGCACATCATTTTCATGCTTTTATTCCAAATCAAACAACATTAGTGAGGAAAACCACCTTCTGCTAAATGCCTAGCATGCAAGGTAGTTGCTACAATCTTAATTTTTTTAAATAGAGAAATCCAAAAAAGGCAACTCTCCCCCCAAAATCTTCGCTGTCTCCTCAAGGTTATTCATGGGTTGAAATCCAAAAAGTAGGTAGATACCTAAGATGCAGCACAGAGGAAACAAGAGCTGATTGTATTTCACAAACACAACTCAAAAAAGGTTCTGTTTCTTTAAATCTTTGTGAAAGAAGTGGATCTAACTTCTTATGAAGGATATTGGGGGCTTTAATCAGAAATAAGAAGTGGTTTAAATCATTAGCACAACAAAGCAAACTATAAGCTTGAAGATAAAAGTCTCTGGGGGAAAGAGTCCTCTGAAAATAAATGGGACTTGATAGATTTCCATATCATTTATAACTTCCCTTAATTACACTTGGAAGACTTGCCAGTAAAACTGGAAAATTGGCAGCCTATATCCATTATAGTAATTTTGCCGACCATGGCAAGCAGCTGGCTTTACTGGATTTTATTTCCCATCACTTACAATTAATCATCAGCTGGAGATGTCTGAAACTCTTCAAAATGTAGCAATGCTGTGTGACATTCAGGCCTCCTTAAAATGCTAAAATCTGCTGAGTAAATGGGCTGAGTTTTCCTTCAAGCTAACTCATTTTGGTGCAAGGCAAGCTGCTGCTTAATGAGTGCCACTTTGATAATCGGATGCGAATGTGAACCTTGACCCTGTGTCAAAGGAGAGGATGCAGAAAGCTGGATGAAAGATACAAGATTCAGATCTACAAACTTTACACCAATTAGACATAGAGTGGAGAAATACATCAGTGCTGATTGGGTTTATCAAAAAGACTTGTGGGACTTGTGACCATTTCGTAAGCCTAACATTGAAGACATCCTGTCACAATCATTAAGTCTTTATCAAATGATTTACAAAAGTCTTAGAGACATGTACTATACTCACAAAGATCTCTCAGTAGTAATGCTCTCAGATGTCTTACTATACCTCTGAATTTTAAAGAGCCATCTCTGGGAGTACAATTAATCCTTATGTTCCTCCTGTATGCATAATGAAAATAGTTCAAGGTTGCTACTTTTCAAGTTCCACTTCCAATTGTCGTCCAGAATTATTTGGTTAGAAAAACACTGAAGACAGTTCTACCTATTGTCTGTAATCTGTCTTTAAGATTGGATAAATAAGACCATGCAATCCTTAAATTATACAGAGAAAGAGTTAAAATGTGATCTGCTATTCCAAAATTTAATATCTGTATTGTTAGAAGCAGTTGGATATTAGGTTCCCTTCTCTTCAATTCCTTTCATTTTTGGATTTGCTTAAAAATAAAAATGGATTTAAAAAAATAAACATTGAAATATTTGGAGTTACACTAAAAATGCATTCTAGAAACTAAATCTGACTTGTCCATTTTCATATTCACATTAATCCAAGCAGTTTAAATGTAGATTTTATATAGCATAAATCTATTAAAACAAAACTAAAAAACTTTGTTTCTTTTTAACAAACAGAACAACTTGATCTGAGCCAGTGCAAACTAATCAGAATTTTGGGGTTATTTATTTGTTTTGACAAATTTGGGTCATCAATGACCCATCCCTATAAATTTAAAACATAAGGATGGTTGTGAATCAAAATTGGATTTAACTGTTTAACATACATAGGGAAGAAACAGAACATGTGAAAAAAGGCATAATACTTTAAAGAGCCCAGATTAATCCTTAAATAAGTGAGGAAGGAAGAAGTTGTACACACCACTAAGATCTTCATTTACAGACTACATAATATGGACAGGCTAAAGAATACACACAATTATGTAACGAAAGAAATTGGAAAAAGCCCAAAAGAGTGAAAAAGAAAATAGAGATACACAAATGCCTAATTTTAGGATTGTACAATGAAAGGAATCATAAAGATTTAACATAAGAACTGTGATTAAACTTCTGTGCTTAAGTGATGCTTTCACCAAGTAGTTTTAAACAAATTGCACATTATCAGAAGTACTGTCACAGCATTTTAACTTTGGGTACCTACAAAAAGCGCGTGCTGTCTTCTAAATGAATAAGAATACTAGATGTTGACTAAGTTACTTTTGTGTGTTGGATTTTTTTATTTTCTTTATAAAGACCACCTCTTTTATTATCATCCCTGTAACACACATCTATATCAAACACAAAAATACTACATTGAATTCGAGGCACCGTACAGACGCCAAGGAATATGATCTGGAGGATGGCGTGGACTGCGCCCTCAGCAAGTTTGCAGATTACTCTAAACTGGGAGGAGTGGTAGATACGCTGGAGGGTAGGGATAGGATACAGAGGGACCTAGACAAATTAGAGGATTGGGCCAAAAGAAATCTGATGAGGTTCAACAAAGACAAGTGCAGAGTCCTGCACTTAGGACAGAAGAATCCCATGCAGTGCTACAGACCAGGGACTGAGCAGCTAGGCAGCAGTTCTGCAGAAAAGGACCTAAGGGTTACAGTGGACGAGAAGCTGGATATGAGTCAACAGTGTGCCCTTGTTGCCAAGAAGGCTAATGGCATTTTGGGCTGTAAAAGTAGGGGCATCAAGGGATGTGATCGTTCCCCTCTATTGGACATTGGTGAGGCCTCATCTGGAGTACTGTGTCCAGTTTTGGGCCGCACACTACAAGAAGGATGTGGAAAAATTGGAAAGTGTCCAGCAGAGGGCAACAAAAATGATAAGGGGACTGGAACACATGCATTATGACAAGAGGTGAGGGAACTGGGATTGTTTAGTCTGCAGATTGATAGCTGCTTTCAATTACCTGAAAGGGGGTTCCAAAGAGGATGGCTCTAGACTGTTCTCAATGGTAGCAGATGTCCGAACAAGGAGTAATGGTCCCAAGTTGCAGTGAGGGAGGTTTAGGTTGGATATTAGGAAAAACTTTTTCACTAGGAGGGTGGTGAAGCACTGGAATGCGTTACCTAGGGAGGTGGTGGAATCTCTTTCCTTAGAGATTTTTAAGGTCAGGCTTGATAAAGCCCTGGCTGGGATGATTTAGTTGGGGGCTGGTCCTGCTTTGAGCAGGTGGTTGGACTAGATGACCTCCTGAGGTCCCTTCCAACCCTGATATTCTATGATTCTATGAATACAGAATACTGATTCTCACTCATTTCCATCCATTTGCACTGCAGTACCTGAGGTGCACAGAGACAACTCTACTTAGCATTTAGACAGTAAATACATTTTTAAGGCTCTGCATAAACATTAACTGATTAATGAGCCGCCCGTCAGACTAAGTGATACATTTTACAGACTGGGAAGCTGAACCGCATAGGGGTTTTGGATAACTTGTGAGACTCACATTAGGCACTAAATCCATATTTAGGCCCCTAAATGCCCAGATATTTTTCAGAGCTCTTAAGTAGTCACCACTCCCATTGACTTTGCTGATTTAGATGTCTAACTTTGAGAACTAAGCTTTGAAAATTGTGGCCTAAGTGATTTGCCTATGGTCACATTGAGAATCAGCTGCAGAGCCAGGATGAGCATTTTATGAATTTCTGGAGCCCAGTCCTCTGTTCATGACCCTTGACTGCAAAACTTTTCTAAGAGTACAGTAATGGAATGGTCTTAAATCTCTGAATTTTTTTTCTTTAGTAGGTTGGTGTCTAAACTGTAATGTGGGTGGGTTTGGGTTTGATTTCTCTTGTTTGTGCGCCCAGAAAGAAGTTGTCAGTTTTGCAGCTAGTTTTGTTGTTGTTTTTTTAAACTAAAGTCTATGTCCACAACCCTAACAAGTTCACTAATAACTCTAGAAATGGCTGGAAGGTCCAGAGCAGGGAGTGGGGATGGGAGGGGAATAAAAACAATGAGGAGCAGGAAAGAGAGAGAGAGCTGCTGGAAAAGCCCTGTAGATAGAATAGCCAGGGGGGTGGGGTGGGGCGGTGAATGACAAAAGAGGCAGAGATGGGATAGAGACGTAACTGGTGGTAAAGAACAAGTGTTTGGTAAAATACATAGAATCTCAGGGTGTTAATGACTTAAACTGTTTACCTGACTCTCATGACGGAATTTCTGTATTTGCAATGTTTCATGTTAATTGTTCAGCATATCTGGTTAGAATGCAGAGTTCTTAGAGCAAAGCTTATCTGCTCTCATTCCAAAACTCCCATACTGCTGTTGGTAAGTCTGACAGAGGGATAGTGCAGAAGCTTCTTTTAGTCTAGCAGTAATGGGTATCTCTGGCTTGCCTCAGGATCCTGGATGTTTCAGCAGGGGACACACCAGCCCAGAACAGAGTTAGGGGAGATGCATACCTTCAATACATAACTTCATAAGAGAAGTCATTTAGACACTCAATGTATTCGCATACATGGTTTCTTTGCTGGCTGCCCTCAGACCTCTCTGTTGGATAGTACACCCTCACTAACTGGTCCTAGGATACCAGGTTACAATACACGGAGACAAGCAACATGCCCAAGGTTGCATAGAACAGGGATCTGCAACCTTTGGCATGTGGCCTGCCAGGGTAAGCCCCTGACGAGCCGGGCTGGTTTGTTTACCTGCCGCATCCGCAGGTTCGGCCGATTGCAGCTCCCACTGGCCGCGGTTTGCCATACTAGGCCAATGGGGGCTGCGGGAAGCGGCAGCCAGCACATCCCTTGGCCTGCGCCGCTTCCTGCAGCCCCCATTGGCCTTGAGCAGCGAACCGCGAACAGTGGGAGCCGCGATCAGCCAAACCTGTGGACGCGGCCAGTAACAAACCAACCCAGCCCACCACGAGGCTTACCCTGGTGGGCCAAAGGTTGCCGATCCCTGGCATAGGCCATCACTGTGAATCACATCCCTTCATGTTTGTGTACCAAAAAATACCACCATCTGAACAGTGCAGGAGAAGAGGACAGAGCTCAAAGGCACTAACACTGCTTGTACTATAGGAGTTGCAGTGGAAACTCATGAAGATTACCCAGATGTCTCAGGAAAGTTCATCCTTACAGACACTGAACAAAAGCACAAAGGCGTGACTACTGGCACTCAGGGCACAGGGCCATCCAAAGTGTAAATCTGTTGACTGCTATCTGTGATGATCATCTCAGGGTTTCCAAAACAATCCTTGTAGTCTGTGGGATTACACCAGGAATGAATTTGGACCACCACCACCGTAAATGGGTAACCTGCATAACCAGCATAAAACCTCAAGTGGCTTATTTCCTTTGGTCAGCATAGTCAAAGGTGCTGAAGAGAGAAGCTGATTCCTAGCCCAAAAGTAGAGCTACACAGTGGATTACTTATAACCTTGAGTTTATATATGTCTGTTAGCAGAGTGCAAATAAGCAGAAAGAGGAAACTTGAGAGTTTCCCTATAAGAGCTGTCAGCTGTGGTGAAAACTGCCATTTTGCCTCCAAGAACCCTCCCAGGTGGATAAAAAGTGGCGTTTCCCTCTAAGCAGTCCAAAGGCATCAACAACCGTCCATATAGTGACATGTGCAAAGGTGTGCATTCCTGCTCTGCACTAGTCTGCTACCGAGTATTGTCAAAGACTCTAATCCATGCTCCATAGAACTAATGCCAAGAATCTTATTGGCTCCTTAGTCAGGATTAGTATCCCTATGTATCTGAGCCAGGGAAGTACAGCAGTGGCTCCTCAATCAAAAACCCCACCAATTAAATTTTGTTGTGGCCTTTATTGATGTCAGAGTGTGATGGCTGTTGGAAAGTTCAGGTTTCACTTATGGGATTGGAGGGGATCACTTTGTTTTTGTTTTGTTTTGTTTTTTCTTCCTCCTTCACCCACTACGTAATTGATTCCTTTTCTGTTTTAACTTTGATTAGCTAAAGGTAACCATGGCACGTCACACTTATTGTGCTGTGGTCTTCTATATGACAGCTTGTTTTCAGCTGTTCTGTGGAAAAATTTTTTAGACTTTGATAAACTTTGCCTAAGGAATTAATCACTTTATTCTGCAGACAGATGATGCAAGTTTAGTGCATTTAAAAGTCTTCAATCCTCATTTTTGTACTGCTTTAATTTTACCAGGTCTCAGAAGGGCAGGAGATTTGTGTAATTGAAGCTATGAAAATGCAGAACAGTCTAATCGCTGCTAAAAGTGGCAAGGTATGCTTTGGCTCATCTTTTTAAACTGCATGTAACTTGTCATATTGGACAGAATGTACAAAAACAAGAGAGGAGGGCTGTGGTAGTTAAAGTACTAGAAGTGTAATTGTTTTTCGTTTTCTAGATCTCTCAAAATGAGATGCCTTTAATTTTTAACGTTTACGTCTAAAACCAGGAAAGCTATTAAATAGTTATGAGACTTAGATGACGCAGCATGAAGTGGTTTTACAGGCTGCAAAAATTAATGTAAATGAGTTCTTCAAAATGATTTGTTCCTTAATATCTAAGTAATTCAGATTGGTTTGAAGGATTGGAGGAGCTGCAGCCAGTTCTCCAAATTCCATATTTTCAGAGAGCAATCAAAAGCAGAGGTTTTTTTGCAATTAAATTAATTAAATGTACATTCATTTCACATTGTCCTGATACTTGGAATAAGTTATGGAAAATACATCAGTAATGTAGATGAATAGTGTTTACCCCAGAAAAGAATATTGCTTTAAAAAAAGTAACAGGTTCCGGACTGAGTATTTTTTGATGAGGACGTTGTGAAACGTGGAGTGTCTAGAAGTGTTCTGAGCTCTTTACAGACATAAATTAGGACAGATCCCTGCTGCAAAGAATAAACAATCTGAGACCTCAGACCTGCAAACGCATACATGTTTAACTTCATGTACTGTGATACTAGCAGATCCTGAGGCAGGATCAGGACCTAGGTAAACAAAATATGGCAAGAGGACGAGAGACCAACGTGAACGCTTCTCTCATTCGTTCCTATTACTGTAATGTTGTCCCTTGACTTTTATCCTCTTGGTATTAATTCTTTTGCTGTAAGACCAGATTTTTTTTACATTTATTACTTTTCATTTTTAATATTTGTTACCATTAGTTTTGATCTTTACTTATTTGTTTCTCCTTAATTCTCATTTATTTACTCAGTTTTTATTCTAGTCTCATATTGAACTGGTTACTTAAATCCTATTTTCCTTCTTTCTTAATTTAACCTTTACAAATTCCCACCCTTGCCTTCGCTTGGACTGATTCATTTTGTGACCCCATAGCCAGCCTCTGAGCTTCCTCCCAAGTCCCTGCACACCTCCTGATAGTAGTAATGTTCTATTCCTCTGTCCAGATGCCCTTCCCCCCTGCATATGGGTAAAATTTGGCCTGTACCATGCCCAATATGTCATTTATGTCCCTCTTAAACCTTTAAAGCAGGATTTAAGTAGGGTCTAAGCTCTAAGTGGTCTCTTTGTATGCCCCCCCACAGGAGTCTCTATTTTAAAATAAAATAATTTAAGAAAATAAAAACAATTTGGAGCTGTAGATAGTAAAAGTGTCAGTTCATTAAAGCTATTTGCTAAATAAAAATAATTATATTCTAATGCGAAAAACAATGACATGGTCAAGCATTCTAAAATTCACAATTATGGTTCCCATAGCAAAGGCAACTTGATGCCTTTGTGGAGATAGTGTGCTTTGGTACTCTTGGGGCTGGATTAGTTTTGTCCATTTGAATCTCTTTCATGCTGGTCAGTTTCATTGTGTTCAGCTGGAAGACGCTCAGTATCCCTTTTTTCCTCTGTATTGTCTTCCACGTCCAAAATCTGTTTTTATATTCTGAACTGCTAAAACAAGTGGCTTGGGTTTTATTTAATTTGCATCTATTATGGACGTTTGTAAAATGAATAAAAATGAGCAACTTGGTTGCCTGATGAAGGTTCTAGACTCTATATGTGTCAGAACTAGGTGTTGGCCAAGCTGACTCCAGTAAATTTCAGAAAGCTTAGGGGAGCCCATTAGCTGAAACTGCTGTGAGAACAGACAAGTCGTTTTTTAATTAAGTAAAGTGTTTTCAGACTAAATTTTTGGGAATCTTTTTGCATTCAGAATTTAAAAGTAGCTGTTTAAAAGATTCAGGCGTATGGGTCTGGCAGGTTTGAAGAAAACTGATTTAGAATTAAAGATCTGTTTTAAAAAAAATCCCACAATGTTCTTGCCCGTGTAGGGTCGTCAGCGACTACAGGATGTTGAGCTGTACATATTGAAATAAAACATGCTCTATACGCTGCAATCCCCCATATACTGGGTATGTGGGACTAGTAAAAAAAGAAAGTCAGGAAACTGTGAACATGATTAAACTAAATATACAATTGCATTTATTTTACAACTATGGTTCTTTGACTTCTTTTTGACATTTGTTTAGGAAGGGGTAACAGTGATGTTCTGAGTTCTTGACATCTCTCTGGGGTAGAGTTAAGGTTGTGTGGCTTCCTTGCAGACAGTATCACTGTAAGATTGTGAAGCGCTTGGAGATCTACTGATAAAGCGCTAGGTATTCTAATATTCTTAATAACTCAGCAATCCGTCATTCTGTGTATGTACTGTACATTCAGGTATATGGATTAATGTAGGTTGCGCAAGCTAATGAACTTACAAAGCCATGTTTTCAGGGAAGATTTCATGTTTATTTTCACCTTCACACTGTAGGTGAAAGCTGTGCACTGTAAAGCTGGTGAGACTGTTGGGGAAGGAGATCTGCTCGTAGAACTGGAATGAAACATGCTTCCTTCATATCATCAATTAACTCTCTATTTCTATCCATGTACAATGAAGGTATTAATACAGAGAAAAGTGTAAAACAGACATTCCTATGGAGCAGATTTTACACAGTTGTATTTATAAGAGTGACGTTCTCTATTCAGTAGACAGATATTAAGACCACCAATGGATGTCAGACTTTTATTTCTATAAATAATTGTACATATATGATTTGTAATTCTCATGATCTTCAGTATCAAATATAAATCAATAAAAATGGAACATTTCTGCTTAAATAAAGCCTCTTTGAATGTATTTTAAAGTAGATAATATTCAATGTCCGCCACTGTAATATCTGCAATTTCAAATGTGCATGAGCCCCTATTCTGTACAGAATAGTTGATAAAAGTAATTAAACAATTTCCCCTAAACAGTAACTACTAAGTGCTTGATTTCTGTTCAGATGCATTGTACCTGAAAGAATTTTGAAAATGTGGAACAAGTCTACTACCACCAAGACAAAAAAAAATATGCAGCAGATGTTCTAAACATGGTCCATCGTTGGTTGATGCTATAAAAGAAGAGAAGCGAGTCTATATTCCTAACTGGTAAAAATGAATGTATGCAGGTCTCCAGTAATCCACTGTGGTCCTTACAAAGCTGAAAGAACTGTGATTCCTGGTGAAAACCTTCACATTCCTTCTAGAGCCTAAGGCCAGCTGAGGTGGTAATTTTGGGCAGAATAATTTGTTTGAAAAGAAAAGAGCATTAGTTCTAGATTTGTGATTACTGTCTACTGCAGGCAAAAGGAAGCGTGAGAGAGTGTTTACTGAAAGTTGTTACCAAACTGGTAACTTAAACTGGAGCTTTACAAGAACACCTTTAAGCAGAGCATAAGAATTGCATTACTTTACTCAAATAACCAGAAGCAAAGAAAGCTGTACAAAATCTGAAACTACTTTGAATCATCAGTTAGAGTATAAACAAAGATCAAACTTCATTCCAGACTAAAATTAATTTCTCCAGCATCCTAACATACAGCTGTAGATAGTGGTTACTAACCATTTACCAGCAGCATCCCTGCTCTCTTGAATGGCAGAGATTACTCTGAAAGTAAACAGGTCCTGCATTTAAAGAATACCTGCCATGGAGCAGAATCCTCACTTTAGGTAGTTTTGCAGAGGTTTCTTTCCACCCCACCCCATCCACAGTTACAAGAATGCATTAAACCCTATGCCTACAGCTCCCACAAACCTGGTTGCTGCATTCTCAGTCCAAGTGTTTATCCCCTAAGCTGAATTCTGTCATCAGCCCTACTCTGGATTGTACTGTTACCCAAGAGTGAGTCCCTAGGAGGGGATTAGTAGTAGTTTGTTTTGGGTAGGAATGCCACCAATTTCTCTCCTAGTAGCTATAGTAGTTAACCATTACGATTACTAGAAAGATCTCATCCTCCTATCTAGCATGCCAGGGGCCCCTCCATAATGGAGATGAAGGGTAAAATTTTCAAAATTATTTAAGTGACTTAGATACCTAAATCCCATTGACTTTCATTTTCAGTTAGAAATTTTCCCCAAAGGCCCACTTTGCTTGAAGTGTTTGATCCAAGAGGTTTTTTTCATTTCAGGGTGAAAGTGAAGTTAGAGCCCTAGTACTGGGCGATTTCCAGTCTCACATGGTGAGATACTCCAGGTGGTAGAGAGTAGGACCTTGATTTCTGAGTTCCTTCTACCTCAAGCCCTTAGCTATTTGTCTAAGGCCACAGAAAGAGTAATTAGGACAGGCCTGAATCCTATCCTGACTAAGCCCTAACCTATGCTCTAGTTAGGTCAACATACGGCAGCTTATGTCAGTGTCTACACTACAGTCTTGCTCTGGCCAATGGGGTACCTACTACACTCACATAACTCCAACTGCACCTCCCCCAGAGGCATAGGGCTTATGTCAGTGTAGTTAGGGTGATGCAGTGTCAATGCTGACACTGTTACTTACGTTGGCTGTTCCCTATGGGGTCAGCAGAGCCGTGAAATTGACAAGAAAGCCCGGCTTCTGCCCCCCAACTCTCAGTTCCCTGCCAGGAGCATGCCTCTGACTGGACTCTGGGTGTGGATCCCCCCCACCAGAGGTGAGAAGCCACAGGTGGCTTCCCCACTGCTCCCACTGGGGAGCTGAGAGCCCTGGGTCACTGCCCCTCTTCAATTGATGGACGTGCTCCGGGTAAGAAAGAGAGTAGTGTGGACATAAGCCACCACAGTAATTATGAACGTAGATCAACTTAAGATTGTAGTATAGACATGCCCCCTCCCTGTCCTATATTCAGACCACTTTACTTTGTCAAGTATCACTATACTTAATTCAATATTCAACAGTGTATCCATTCCAATGTCCTAGTTTTAGAGCAGTGTGTGATAAAACTGTCTGCTTGAGATATTTAGCAAGAAACCATGTGAGATTCTTCCAAGTTTCAGTAAAAATGTGTTTAGCCCTTACAGTTGTGAAGAAAACTTAACTGGGACTCAGTGTGTCAGGCAGCCTGAAATAAAAGCTCTATCTATCTTAGTGGCATGTTTAAAAGTACCCTGTAAAGTTTTTCCATGTTACTAGGGCCTTGGGTGTTTTAAAAAACAAAATTAATTAAAAGGTTTTTGCTTACAAAAACTCAGTTCAGTTTTTATGTATTTGTCATTTTTGTATTAAAGATTTCCTAGAGACTTACGAGCTATTATATCAGTAAGTACTTTGCTAAAACAGTCGTATCTGCTATAATGTATTGGGCAGCTAAAATCAGCTTTTAAGACGTCCCTGAGCACACATTTACTCAGTAGACCGTAATGGCACCAAAAGTGCTGGTATGGTCTAGTGGGACAAAATAAAAACATGATTTTAAATTTAACTCCTGTACATTCCCAAGATTTTATCCTAATACATTTTATAAACCCAGTAGATCTTACAAACAATTATTACAATCAAGTTAGCTTTAATAGACAAAATTTAGAACAGTTCGTTACACCACCCCGTGAGAAGTTCATTCTATTTTCAGGCTTTTCTAATTCTCTTTACTTCCTTTTCTATCACTTTTTTTTCCTTACAGCATTTTCCATAGCTGTAATTGTTTTCTTTTGAGCCATTTACTGACCGAGGATTGTCGTGCAGTGACCTGAGCTGGTTTTTCAATATACTGAAATCAGCCACATTTCATTAGCTGCTGTTGCAGTAGCACTAGTGTTTTACAAAACTGATATGAAACATTACCAGGTAGCGTGAAGACCCCTTCGACTCAGCTGCCCTTTTACCTTGATTTTACAAAAGAAAGAAAAAACCCAAACACAATGTTTCTGATTGGTGAGTAAAATACTATTATTCATCTTGTCTGAGGGAATAAGTAAAATTTTGCCAGACTTGGCATCAGAGTCTGTATCTCTATGGTAATGATGTTAGAATCAATGATTTTGTGGTTGGAAAGGTTACAGAAGGTCTTGGGTGCTTCAGTAAACGTATTCTAGATTTACTTGAGAGAGGTTTGTGATCAACATGTGCTTAGTGCATTTTCTTAATACATTGTGTTACCTTCCATTTTTAATCTCTACTTTCACGTAGCACATAATGAAGACCATGATTCCCTAAGGAATCATAATTGTCATAGTATGGGAGATTTATCCACGCTGGCTGGTAGGTGGTGGTGCTGTACACAAAGCATTCCATAATGCTGTTAACAGCTGGCCTCTCTTCAGGTGCACTGCTTTTATCTTCCCACTCGACTACTTCAAGCCTCACTGGAGTACGTTGATACATGTCTGGGCAACCTTCGAATTCATCAAGGAATTGCAGCATCTGGTCATCAACGGAATAAATCTCTCCAGTAACATGGTGTCCCGTTCCTGGGATGTTCAGCAAAAAAGGAATGTTATATTTACCTGCAATCACCAAAGGGTATTTCTCCACGGTGCGCCCCCTGCCTTGGAATTTTGCTATCCCATGGGTACCATTTAACATGTGCTGGTAATTGGGCTGGCCTTTTTTAAGGGTTCCATACACAAAAACACGAGCCATTCTACCTACAGAAGAAACAAACACAAAAATAAGTATTACTAATAATCTATTGAATAGAAAATTCAGTGTGCACTGAAGGTACATGCACGCACAAAACGATCTGGAAATATAACTGAGCAAGGGGATTTTCTTACATGATTCTTCTTCCACATATAAATTCCAGCAACAGCATTTATCCATCTTGCTCAAGTCCAGCCTAAAAACTGGTTGGGAAAAGTCTATTCATTTTTAATTCTCTTTCCTATAAACGGATTAATTTCCATTCCTTCACTACAGCAGCCACAACGCTGACCAAATGTATTTTTGAACCATAGTGAAATTGGAACATATCTTGGCTCTTTCTTTCACATGATTCCATGACCCTTCCTGCAGCCATGCTAATGCTACTGTGCTATGATGCTTTGTGACACACCAAAAGCAACCCAGGGAGCCATTTCAGTTACCAAAACAACTGCACTACCACTGACATGTCCTTTACCAAAAACAATTTGGAAATCCTTTAGTTATGTTCATGTACTGTACAGGAGCAGTCACATTTTTAACTGCCTGTTCCTCTGCTAATGATTGATTACAATTTGGGTAGTTGGGTGCAGCATGTTTTAAAACTGCATTTGATTTCTTGGGATTAACATGGCACTGAGTGAGTCATTGCCACTTGGGTGCTTTCCACCTCAGAGGAGAAGTGTGTGGCTACCCTCCCAACACATTTGAGAATCCTTATTTCACACTGAAGAAAGTGCATTGCTGCCCTAGAACAGAAGCAATACATTTCAGTATGAATGTTTGCATGGCGAGTTTTCACACAGGGTAATACAGTGGTGTGGCATTGGTCATTTAAAAGCAAAATTCAAGGCTTTGAACACAGCATCACATCATCATGCTATGTTGCATAAGAGCATTTAGTTGAGAAGGAGACAATAAGGCTTATTTTTCCATATGATGCTGCAAGCTTGGTCCCAACATTAAAGCAAGAACAGAGCCTTGAAGATGTTTATAGTAGCAGTAACCTGAGCTCTGGCCTTAGGAAACAGACGATGAGTAGCACCAGTGATTGGAGAGGATTTTACAAGGGTAAATCTGAGCCAATAGGCTCAGAAACAGGAGGAAATGTCCCAAAGTGAGGCACATCAAGTGTACTTTGGGGTTGTTTCATGTAATTTGCTGAAGAATCTTCTGTAACCTCAGCTTTGGGAGTCGGCATTTGTGAATTCAAAGAGTGAAAATAATAGGAATACCAGATTTGTGGGGGAATGCAGGGAAATTAGATCACAATTGAGTCACCGATAGCAGTGGTCACAAGTGCAAAGGACACGTTAGACTCATACATTTAGAGAAAAAGGTGCTTCGGGGTGCTTGTAACAATTATTAAATGACAAACAATTTACAGACTGGGATTTAATTGGGGATTGGTCCTGCTTTGAGCAGGGGGTTGGACTAGATGACCTCCTGAGGTCCCTTCCAACCCTGATATTCTATGATTCTATGATAGTACCAAAGGACAATGTTCTCAGAAGCTTATCCACTACAAGTCCTTTCTTTTCTGAATGAACAGTACAAATGTTATGATTTACACCCAGCATTGAGGGGGGAGGGGAAGAGATGGTGAATTTCGTGCTCATGAAAGTGAAACAACAGCCTGACTTCAGCTGGTCTAGAAGGCAAGCACAGAATGTGTTGTTCAATCCCTAGCCAAATCCTCAAATCCATTTCTGCCAGTGCACTTCAACCTTAATTTACATTACCCTGCCTAGACCGCTCCTGAGTGTCACTTGAACACAAGCTGTGAATACATTTTCTGAATCTTTGTTTTATTTTTGAGTATAACAGTCCATAGGGCTTAGTGTGGGAGAAAGGGGCTGTGTTACGGAAAAAACTAGCTTCATCATTCCTGGGCTACCTCCTCCTCCCCCATTTTGTGGGGGTGGGGGTGTGTGTAAAACAAAAGCAGTTTCAACCTGTCTGATGCTCTTCCAAATTTCACCATCGGTCACTAAGCTACCTTGAGACTGTCTCATTTTCACCCAACACAGCAGTCTGGCAGCCAACTGCCCATCAGAGGTGAGCCTAACACTCCTTTTTGAAAGAGGTTTATTAGACTAAACTCAAATAGTAATTCAATTTTGCTTTTAAAAGGTTTTCTTGACATGTTTTCTGCTAATTGTTCTTATTTTAGTGACTGCCAAATATTTATGGCAGATGGGGTAGAGCTGGATTATTCGAAAGGGCACGTTATTGGTCTACAGGATTGTCATTTAAAACAGCCAGCAGCCCATCTGACCATTTGCATAATGCTATTACTTCAGTGAGGAAAAAATGACTACTTCCACAATATTATGTTATTTGCCCAAAACAAAATAAAAAACAAACTTTTCCCCCCCACTTGGGAGGGGAAAAGATCACACTGATTTGGTCTGTGTGTTGCAAGTTAGTTCAGTATAATTTACCATTCATGACATCAAATGAGTTTTGGGACACAGCTCATTCCCTTACAATAAAAAGAACATTAATATTCGGTTGCTCTGGCTCCCTTTTATAAGAAAAAGCATTATCTTTCAGCTTGTGTTTTGAATAACAAACACAGATCCTTCAGGAAGAAACTTGTCCCAGTGGGGATTGAGAAAGGATCAGAGTTAAGCACTGAAACATGCAATTAATTCCCATTAGGGGATTAGGGCACTTGTGTTCACTTTGAATGAGAAAAATGAATTGTGAATTAAATTGTTCACAACCAAGAGGTTACTTGTCAGAGTTAATAAGTTAAAATATAAAAGGGGAAACTAAAATGCACACAAAAAGCCCAATAGTAAATGGTGCATCTGTAAGAAAAATATTTGTTTAATGGAAATGAAGCATAAGATTTTCCCTACTGTATATCTGAAGCAACTCTTTGAAAAAGTTTCTAGTTGGAGGACTGTTAAATGAGAAATGTATGCATCACATTTTCTTCTATCGAAGTGTACTTGAATGTTTAATATCATTTCATTTGCATCTATTTTTAAAATTGCTAATGCAGTCCCAGCACTCCTCAACATTTACCACTTTGGTTTTGGTCAAAAGTTCCAGTTTGTGACACGATGTTTAAAAAAGGGAATTTACGATGTAAAGATCAACTAGGAAATGGAAGTTTCAATCACTGTCCCTCATCTGATGTAACAAGGCCTGAGCTGCTTTGCCTCAAAAATTGTGACTCCTTAAAACACACAATAAAAAGTGGTTACGCTGCTTTGCAGTAAATTCACTTTAAAACTAATCATTAATCCTGGCCAAACTTTTGTAAAAAAATTAAACGTGGTCCAACAAGAGCGGTGAACTTGTGTACTTGATGAAGATAGCTGCCGAATGTAGTTTCCTGTAAGTACAAGTTATACAGTTCTCTGCACAATAAACAATAAATCCAGTCTCCCACCCTAGTTGTTGCTCACTGCATCACAGCACCAGTTGCAAATTATTAGCATAATTTCTGATAGTTATATTTTTGTCTGATTTAAGTACATTTTTAGCCACCTTGTGGCAAGAGACTAAAGAGCAGGATCTAATTTTAGGACTTTCAAGGAACTGCTAAACCACACTCTAAAAATAGTTCTAAGCTGTACTCAAGACTGAATATTCAACAGTGAAAAACAAAAAAAGTACCTCTTCAGGTAACCCAGTTTGACCCATCCTACCTTTACTGCCCTAGGCCACAGAAAGTCAGACCCTAGAACGTACACTAGCTTCCTGGGCAAAACAAACCCATTCAAAAGTACTTTCATGAAATATTCATACGACAGTCATTACATTTTAATGACATGGGAAAATGTGACTGAAATCTGAATGTCATCTCTTCAAATTATTTCTTTTAACCATGAGTGACAGCCTCTCACACTGTTGATGCAACCTCTCACTAGTCATTTTGTCAGGACTAGACTTAAATACTAGAAGTAACTGGATTTTAGGATCATGACATTAGAAACTGTAATTGGGTTTGAGTAAAAGCCAGCTATAAAAATGCTAGAAAACCAACAGGGTTGGTGCTGAACATGAGCAGTAACAAGGTTTAAATACTGTATTCACTTATAAGCCTGTCTAATGACTGAGTCTCTGCTTAGTGCTTCCCCCACCTTACTGCCTAACTACTCAAACACTATAGGAAAGTGATGGCCAGACCGATTGCTAAATGTTATCTTAGTCAAACTGTAATTGCAGAGTAAATTGAACTGTCATAATTAGACTCTTTATTCCAAGGTTGTTTCTAAGACAAAACCACTGCCTAATATGTCCAACTGTAAATCCCATAATAAAACATCCTTTCCATGATTTTTCAGACAATTACTGGATCCTTCTAGGGGTTTTAAAAGGAGACTGCACTAGTGCAGCAGCACCACCAGGGAAGTTAGGGATCATGGTAACAGCCATTTGGGTTTTATTTTGTTGAAATATTTTCTTGCAACTAAGAAACGTATCCATTTCTCTCCCTTTATACAGTAACATTATTTTCCCTTGAGAAGAATTCTTAGTGTTGGCTCAGTGACCAGATATAGTTACACATTAATTCTTCAGAAGTTTCTTAAAACTGTAGGAAACAGGTGAAAAAACAAAATGCCTTGAACTTTAAACTTGAGCTCAGTCTGTTTGAATGAAATGAATTTTAAGGTCACTCTTCACTCAATGCTAACTTTCAAGAAGGACCAACATGCCAGAAAGGACTCTTGGGACTGCATCCTGTTGGTTCTTTGATGCTTTCATTTTGTTACTTGCTATTTTCTTTATGGCACAGACAAGGGCTTCCTGCTTGGGCCGACCCCTTTCCAACCTTGCTGAATCCCTCAGAAAAGTTTATGGCAAAACACCTTTCTTACATTAACCACAGAGGCACCAGTGAAATGGTGGTTCCTTTGAAATTAAGAGGTTATGGTCTCCTCTCAGCAGTTGTTCTCTCAAACTATGAAGTGCTGGTTTGTGAAAACAAACAACAGCATTATAGTAACCAATGCCATGTTGGACACTACTGGGGAGTACCTGAAACACTGCACCACCCTATTTTACAGATTCCTTTTCACTCCAGCATTAGATATGTTAGCATACCTCAACCTAAGCATTACTATCTTGAAGATATTTTACAACTAGCAACTATAGCTAAAATGTCCCCTCCGACTGTCAGGAATCAAAATGTTGTGAAAGTTCCTAGCACTAATTCATTAGCATTGTTGTAAAAATCAGCAACGTTTTTGTCACATTCACTTTGATGATGTACAGAAACTTCACTGCAATTTTTTTTTTCAGATATTGCAAAATATGATTCTGTTCATCCCAAAAGTTAACAGCATACGAAAGAATACGAAAGTGTCTGAACAATCTTCAGGGAAGGTCACCAAACAAAAGAAATGTCTATCTTGTGCTCCTGCAAAATAAACGTGCCAGAATAACCAGCCCAGAATCTGATTGCCACTCCAGGACCTCAGGCTTCAGTTTTTATATACAGATGTGTCTGTCTTACAGGTATAAGTGCTAGGGCGTTGTTTCACTTTCAGAAGGAAAAAAGGTAGTGGGGGTTTAAAGCCAAATCAGCATTGAAGAAAAACAGAGAAAGTAACTTTGCACAGAGTACCACACCTTCTTTGTGCCCAGTGCAGGCACAAACACTGCTATGTATATTTGCATGCAGCAGAGCATGCCACACATCCCACATTGGTTCAAAGTAAGTACCCATACCCGGTAAAGGCAGAATACAGGCATTTTTAAACCTAGAACAGAGCTTTTGCAGCCAGGTCAGCACATTAATTTACATACCAATTCCCAGAATATTTCCAGTTATCGTGTAGAAATGTTAGCACTTAGTACAAAGCAAGTGTAAAGATGATTTGAGTATGACTCAAAAAAAGGGAAGGAGAGAGAAATGGAAAGGATAATAGGGAGCACAACAGACTGCAAGTTTCAGGGCTTGTCTACATGGTGCATTAGTCCACCCTAGAGGGGTCTAAATTCCAGTGCACACTGGTGTGACACACTAAATGACCCAAGTGGACCCTGCTGCTAAGCACTAAATGTTCCCTAGTGCACATTAATGTCCAATTTCAAATGGCACTACATTAATACAAATTAGGGAATTTTTAGTGTGCACCAGCAGGGTCTACATGGGCCAGATAGTATGTGACACACTAGTGTACAGTAGAATTTATATCCCTTGAGTGCAAACTAATGCACCAGGTAAAAAAGCCCTCAAATGCAGCATTAAAAGAGAAGATGACAACCATTTTGTAGCACTTCATAAAAGATAGGAGAAATGGCCAGGTCACTGCACAGCAAAGTTCTACACCTCTCTCTCCAAGAAGTTGAAACAGCTCTCCTAGAATGTGCTCTTAGCCTGGAAGAAAGTTTTAACAGCCTTCCCATAAGACTGAACACCAACTGATTACCCCACCAAGAGACGGTTGCTTCGGATGCCTTTATGCCTTTGTTCTTGCCAACATAAAAGATGAACAAAGCATTTGATTGCCCGACAGACTTTGTTCTGTCTCAGGTAAAATTCAACAACTCTTGCAAGCGTTCAGGTGATACCATCTTAAATCCTTAGTATGAGGTTGGTTGGGTCAGATGCAATGTGATGTCCTGATTTAACAGTTAGAAACAACTTTAGAAAGAATTCTGTACTTGTTCCTAAAACTATTTTGTCAAGAACTGTAGAAATAGTTTCTTGATTGACAAGGTATTCTCAGTGAACCATCTTGCAGAGATGATTGTCACAAAGAACCATAGGCCCAAAAGGCTGCTCTATTAAATGTTTCAGAAATAAATTCAGCTTTCAGCTGGTGCTGGGTAGTTTGAGAGGCTGGCAGAGTTTCACCACTGCTTTTACGATTCTAGAAATGTGGATATGGAATGCCAAACTCTCTCTTCTAGA
Source organism: Lepidochelys kempii (assembly GCF_965140285.1). Classification (NCBI taxonomy): domain Eukaryota; kingdom Metazoa; phylum Chordata; order Testudines; family Cheloniidae; genus Lepidochelys; species Lepidochelys kempii. Next base: position 101,403,629 of record NC_136380.1, read on the forward strand.
AGTCTCTAGAACACCAGCAGAGCCACATGAAAGTACTGAGGCCTTGATGAATCTGTCAGAAAGAAACCATCAGCAGGCCTTGACTGGAACTTTTGCACTGAGATCATGTTCAGCACTCCTGAAACTGAAGACGTACCTTACCGCAGTAGGTCCTACATTCTGGACCAACAAAATCAGATGCTCAGAGTAGCCACATTAAATTAAAGTTAATTTCTGTTTTCCAGGCCACCAATAAGAACTTGCCTGGATCTTGGCAGCATACTGGTAACCCCATCATGCAATCTTTGATAAGGATCAATCACTATGGAAGATAGACTGACAAGCCCTCTGGAGAGGAGAACCAAGGCTTGTGGTGCTACACAAAGCTCATTATCCTTGATTTTCCTGGTCACCAGAGCTCAAATGGAAAAAAAGGATGTGTGAGATGCTTCCTACATGATGCTTCTTACATGAGGTGGAATTGCTGGCAAGGAATGGTGTAAGGCTCATTTCATCAACAGCCAGAAGGGGAGCTCAAGAGGGATGCAAACGCTTTAGATTTAAAAGGAAACTTCCCTAGGAGTGCTGGTAATGGGGTCAGTTTCTGCCTCTTATGCCATGGAGATTGGGGGAGTTATGTAGAAAGAGGTGGATGCTTGCTCCTTTATGCAAGGCTTTATCCACTCTTTATAAAAATCAAGAAACTCTTCCCCGGGCCCTGAGCCTACAAAATTAGCCAACATTGGTAATATCAAAAAGGCTTCATATCTGCTGCAGTGGGCCCTTTGTCTCCAACTGCCTCCTCATGCTGAGCTGGCTTGGTTATTGTTTCTGCAGCTATGTCAGGATCCTAGTTCCCCCCCCCTTCCCCCTCCCCGTGAGAGATCCAAAGGATCCCAGCACTGCATTTGGTATCTCCTCAAATCCCCAATTGTCCCAGTTTATGGACCTCTGCTGGTTCCCACTTCCTTTACATTCCTTGTGATTAACTTGCAAGATGCTTCTGTGCTAATAAGTAGCAAGGTGTTCTTGAGGGTGAAGGGCCAGTCCTAAAAATTCAGACCAGCTCCAAGTAAAATACGACGTCTTTGATCCTTTACTCTCACAGTACTGCTTACTGGTGATGCCTATCTTTTCCAGTAACTCACCCACCTAGTCATACACTCATGTCGATATTGCATAGGACCAAGTACATCTGCTCTTCCTCTCCTCTTCCCAAGATACCAGAGGCCACACATTAACATCAGTCCAAGTAGCAGCAAGTTTGTAATATAGTCTCATCTAAGACATGTTGGCAATAGAATCTTTTTGGGTCCAAGCTGAGGATGAAATACACCACTGTGAAAACAGTATGCAACTGAGCTCCTGGGTGTTTGCAGCACTACTTGTATAGGTAAGAAACTTCCAGCAAACTCAACTCCCATGCAGTGGAATGCAGAAAGCAGACCAGAGAGCTCACCTACACAGCGATGGTAGTAGGAGCCCTATTTGCACCATGCCTACAATTCCCCTCTACACTGGTTCTGCTCCACTGGAGACTGAAACAATGAGGACTATAAAATAAATAGTTTTTCTTAAAGCAAGCTGCATCCAAATGATGCCTGTAACATTTAACTCTTGTGTTTGGACGCAAGATGTGTAAAATTTATCCAGTGCAAGCAAGGTCTATTAGCTACCGATTTAGATAGACAGCAATTAATCCATCCACAAATGAGATGGTTTTCTTTGCAACCGTAGGGATAGAAACACTATTTTTGTTTTGAATGAAAGTTTACACTGTGCAAAATTTTAATTTGCTAGAGGTCTGATTAATTTATTAAGCACACTGGACCTGGCCCACAAAATAGGTGTTTCACATTCTGAAAAGGGGGGGATACACCTCACATTGGACAAGGGCAGGAAGAGTTTAATGGTCTGTTCTAGACGCAGGTGCTGAAGCCAGCTCCGCAGCACCTGGCAACACTATTAAGCCTTATGGGAGTGACTGCCAGCTCACGGGCATAAAAAGGAAAGCAATGTGCTTCACAAAACAGCTGCTTTGACCAAGGGCTCTTGGCTCTTAGGCACAGAAGACCTAAGGAGTGGGCTGAGCAGCTGTGAGCCAGGAACCGGAGGAGCAGCCAAGCCCGGGGAGGAGCAGTGGATTGAACATTGTTCACTGACTGAATTGTAAAAAGAAAAGTAGTACCAATAGCATGAAGAGGGATAGTTTTGATCCTAGTCAGGGTGTGTGGCCTATATCTGAGAGCAGATAAGCACTCATGGCCATCCATACCAAAAACATAATTTTACAAAGGTCAGCAGGGACCCTAAGAAACGGGAAACAAAGTACAATTTTGATTTAGATTTTACAACTACATTATTAAGCACATAAAATAACCTGAACATAAAAAATTATACTGTTTTGGACTCGAGAAATGATCAAAATTAAAGATAATTATTCACTTTACAAAATATACACAACTGTCTAAATGGATTACATAGTCCAACAACTTAGTGGAAAAGGACTTTACTCCCATAATCAACCTACACTGAACGCTGATGCAATTAAGTATACAAATTGCTGAGACAGCCCTCCCGTCCCTAAGTAGATTATGATATAAACTTTAATAGAATTTGCTCTATATTTGACAGCAATTATCTAGGGATACTTATGAGCCTTTATTAATGTTACACCAGCACCTTCAGGCAAACATTTACTTATTGGTGCTAATTAACTGGAGAAAGAGAAAGCAAAATAGTACAAGGCAGCAGATCCTCCATTTAGGTGTCTGCCACTTTAGGCAGTGCAAAATTTAGACCCTCAAAAACCCCACTCAGCTGCTACCCCAAGTAGGTGCCTAAATTTATAGGCACTTAACTTTCCACTAATAAAGTCTGCCAGGTGCCTAAAAATCTGCTAGTGATCATATGCAGATGCCTACGTCCTGATGCCAAGTGCCTATTTTATAGTGGGATCCTCAACCGAGGATCCCACCTGTGGGACGCAATCAGGTGGGCATTCTCAGAGGCCACCTAACAGACTGGACCTCACACAAAAGAGAGGAGGTGGTGGTGATTCCTTCATAAACCTCAGCCTGGTAGTTAAGAGTACTCACCTGGGCTCTGGGAGACCCAAATTCCAGTTCCTTTTCCAATGACTATTTAATTATTTATACAAAGTGGAACAGATTCAACAGGAGGGATAGAGGCCCATCCCAGTATACCCCATAGTCCAGTGGTTAGGGCACTCTCGTGAGAGGTGGAAGATATGAGTTTATGTCAAGCAAAGGGGGGATTTGAACCTCTGTTTCCCACATCCTGGGGTGTGTTCCAACCATTGAGCTAAAGATTATAAAAGGGGCACCACCACTGTTTTTTGTTTATTTGTGTGTGGCAGAAATAGGCCTAGACACCTAACTGCCAGAGAGCATTCAAGCCAGTGCATTCCAGGCAAAGAGAAGTGCCTCCCTTTGACCCAGCATTTCTTAAGGGCTAGCTAAGGCAGCTTCCCACTCAGCATGTTGGCTTTTGTGGATCCCATTCTCAGGCACCTAACATTCCCTATGTATTTTTAGGGCCCTATCAAATTCACGGTCCATTTTGGTCAATTTCACAGCCACCGGATTTAAAAAATTGTAAATTTCATAATTTCAGCTATTTAAATCTGAAATTTCCTGGTGTTATAATTGTACGGGTCCTGACCCAAAAAAAGTTGGGGGAGGGTCACAAGGTTATTGTAGGGCGCTTTGCAGTACAGCTACCCTTACTTCTGCACCACTGCTGGCAGCACACTGCCTTCAGAGCTGGGCAGCTGGAGAGCAGCGGCTGCTGGCTGGGAGCCCAGCTCTGAAGGCAGAGCCGCCACTAGCAGCAGTACAGAATTAAGGATGGCCTGGTAGGGTACTGTCACCCTTACTCTGTGCTGCTGTCTGCAAAGCTGCGCCCTCAGTCAGCAGCCACCACTCTCCAGCCACCCAGCTTTGAAAGCAGCAGCTCAGAAGTAAGGGTGGCATGGTATGATATTGCCACTCTTCCTTCTGCTCTGCTGCCAGCAGGGCGCTGCCTTCAGAGCTGAGTGCCTAGCCAACAGCCACCACTCTCCGGCCGCCCAGCTCTGAAGTCAATGCAGAAGGGTGGCAATACCGTGACCTCCCTAAAATACCCTTGCGATCCCCCTGCAACTGCCTTTTGGGTCAGGACCCCCAATTTGAGAAACGCTGGTCTCCCCCGTGAAATCTGTATATTATAGGGTAAAAGCATGCAAAGGCCAGATTTCACAATCCATGACACGTTTTTCAGGGCCATGAATTTGGTAGGGCCCTATGTATTGTATAGGAACCATGGCTTTCTAATTCAGGGCTGTGGATTCCATTAGGTTGCAGGGTACCTAGAGTTAGGTGTTGCATAATAAGCCTAAATCCCCTTTGTGGATTTGGCCCAATGTAACTAGTGAGCTACTGAGCTAAATTCAATTGTAAATTGAAAAACAGGCATAAAATTCAAGATATGGGGAAAACAGAAACAGCACAAAATATTAAGTCATTACAAAAAGAAAAATATTTTTCTTTTTGTATTTATCAAAAAATAATACTTAGTCCTGCCATGAGTGCAGGGGACTGGACTAGAAGACCTCTTAAGGTCCTACGATTCTACAGCAAAATAAGTAATTCCAGCAAAAAGACAGGAAATGTCCACTTTTGATTCTCTGCATTTTGACATTTGTTAAAAAATGGATTGCTAAAAATATTAGTGAAACAGTTTGTCATGTCACAATTCAATATTTACTTCAGTATAACTGTCAAATACAAAAATGCATGTTTCTGAATATGGAATGCATTACATTTTTTCCTTTCAACACCTGGTGTCACCAGAATAACACAGTACATTTCTATAAATGCTCTGCACTTGTATATGCCTTGATTTTAAAACAGCTAGTACTTAAAAATAAAAACAATAAAAGCAAAACTGCTCCATGGAAAATTAAGAGGAATCATGCATGAGCATGACTTTAGTCGCTAACAGGCCACATCATCATACAATTGTCCTTGGTAGGTCATTTAGCAATGAACTCTACATGTCTAAAAGTTTCCAAGTGTCTTTGTTAGGGTCTTACTGACATTAAGAAAAGCTGAAAGCAATGAGAAACAATTTGTCAAAACCTCCTATTTTGATTAGGGCTAAATCCTGGTCCCATTAAAGGTAAAAGAAGCTTTACTCCTGACTCCAGCTAAACCAAAATTTGACCTATAGTGATCAATCCTTGCTTTCTAAGTATGTGCCAGTTATGACTTTTCTACCTAATCTGTGGCTATATAAGTCAGGTCACTTGAAAGATCTGTTAAGAATATAGAGGTGGGAGTATTTTTCTGCTTCTCAGGAGTTCCTATGTCTTCAAAACAATAATTCTACAGCTCAGAATTCCAAAGAGCCCAACTTTCCTTAACTACTTTCCACAAAGCAAATTGACAAGCCTGACAGAAAGGCAGAACTGGTGACCCTGTATTTCATTAACTAAAAAGGGTGAAGCTAGTAAACACATGTACTTTTTATATTACTTTAATGGGTACAAGAGGTTGAAATCTTTCCCAGGTTTCACTGCTCATTTCAAAACCCAAACTGAAGTCTGGCAGGCAATTAGACCATAAAATGGTATAATCAGCTTGAGTAGCCAGAAAACAGAAACCATTTTTTAAATAGCTTTTGAAAGAGGCCACTGCAAATGCCCATAACTTTGAAAAGAAATTTCATAAAAATATTTACTGTGTATAAATTTACATTGAAGACTGGAGACATTGAGCTTATTTTAGAGCTCCAAAAGAGATCCCCCCCCCTCTTTTAAAAGAAAATATCATACAAGAAAATCAAAAAGCTACAATAAAAGACATTGTCAAGATACTTTTCAACTCACTGTTTATAACAAGGTATACATTCAAACTGTTTCTCTCCTTATTTTTTTCTCTATTATGCATATACTGGCTTATTATTGCAGGTTTCTTCATGAATGGTGAGCTACTGATGGCTTTGCTTTTATATCCATCTTTTATAACTTTCAAACATTGGTTTTGAAGTGTGAGGAGGTAGAGATATACACAGGGTTATATGGACTTTACAAGAGTTTTTTTTGAAAAATTAAAATATTCTTAGATTCATTGATTTTAAGGCCAGAAGGACATTTAACCCAACAATCACTGAAAAAAGTTCCTTTCTGTAAAAGATTGTGGATCTTTAACGAATGTTTGGAGGCACTGGACACCCCATCATCTCAGGCATTGGCACCCTGACAACAGGATTATCTGGCTACGTAGACTCCCTCCTCAGGCCCTAAGCTACCAGCACTCCTAGCTATCTTCGAGACACCACTGACTTCCTGAGGAAACTACAATCCATTGGTGATCTTCCAGAAAACACCATCCTGGCCACTATGGATCTAGAAGCCCGCTACACCAACATTCCACACAAAGATGGACTACAAGCCGTCAGGAACAGTATCCCCGATAATGTCACGGCAAACCTGGTGACTGAACTTTGTAACTTTGTCCTCACCCACAACTATTTCACATTTGGGAACAATGTATACCTTCAAGTCAGCGGCTCTGCTATCGGTACCCGCATGACCCCACAGTATGCCAACATTTTTATGGCTGACTTAGAGCAACAACACTTCCTCAGCTCTCTTCCCCTAACGCCCCTACACTACTTGCACCACATTGATGACATCTTCATCATCTGGACCCATGGAAAAGAAGCCCTTGAAGAATTCCACCATGATTTCAACAATTTCCATCCCACCATCAACCTCAGCCTGGACCAGTCCACACAAGAGATCCACTTCCTGGACACTACAGTGCTAATAATGTATGGTCACATAAACACCACCATATACCGGAAACCTACTGACCGCTATACTTACTTACATGTCCCCAGCTTTCATCCAGACACCACAAAATCCATTGTCTACAGCCAAGCTCTAAGATATAACCGCATTTGCTCCAACCCCTCAGACAGAGACAAACATCTACAAGATCTCTATCAAGCGTTCTTACAACTACAATACCCACCTGCTGAAGTGAAGAAACAGACTGACAGAGCCAGAAGAGTACCCAGAAGTCACCTACTACAGGACAGGCCCAACAAAGAAAGTAACAAAACGCCACTAGCCATCACCTTCAGCCCCCAACTAAAACCTCTCCAGCGCATCATCAAGGATCTACAACCTATCCTGAAGGACGATCCTTCACTCTCACAGACCTTGGGAGACAGGCCAGTCCTTGCTTACAGACAGCCCCCCAAACTGAAGCAAATACTCACCAGCAACCACACATCACACAGCAAAAACACTCACCCAGGAACCTATCCTTGCAACAAAGCCCGTTGCCAACTGTATCCACATATCTATTCAGGGGACACCATCATAGGGACTAATCACATCAGCCACACCATCAGAGGCTCGTTCACCTGCACATCCACCAATGTGATATATGCCATCATGTGCCAGCAATGCCCCTCTGCCATGTACATTGGCCAAACCGGACAGTCTCTCCGTAAAAGAATAAATGGACACAATCAGATGTCAAGAATTATAACATTTAAAAACCAGTGGGAGAACACTTCAATCTCCCTGGTCACTCGATTACAGACCTAAAAGTGGCAATACTACAACTTCAAAAAACAGACTCCAATGAGAAACTGCTGAATTGGAATTAATTTGCAAACTGGACACCATTACATTAGGCTTGAATAAAGACTAGGAGTGGATGGGTCATTACACAAAGTAAAACTATTTCCCCATGCTTATTTTTTCCCCTTACTGTTACTCACACCTTCTTGTCAACTGTTGGAAATGGGCCATCCTGATTATCACTACAAAAGGTTTTTTGTTTGTTTTTTGCCCTCTCCTGCTGATAATAGCTCACCTTAACTGATCACTCTCGTTATGGTGGGTATGGCAACACCCATTTTTTCATGTTCTCTGTGTATATATCTGCCTACTGTATTTTCCACCACACGCATCCGATGAAGTGGGTTTTAGCCCATGAAAGCTTATGCTCAAATAAATTTGTAGTTTCTAAGGTGCACAAGTACACCTCGTTCTTTTTACATCAGACTGTGCACCTCAAAACTGGTCGGATGCTGGCTACAGATAGGAGACCAGAATTAGGGCCTAAGGAGGAGGAAAAGCATGCAAACTCAACCTCAAATATTCTCATCAAGCAACACAACCTGACAGAGGGCAGGAATGGAAAAGAACAGCAGGTGTGCACCTCAGAGCTCAATGCGGTAAAAAGCAGTAATGGACAGCAAAAAGTCAGCAGGCTGAGCCTGAATAAAAGGGGTGCCGAGTCTTTAACAAAAGAGCTTTCCCCACCAATTGATTGAGTTAAACAGGTGTTTTAAAAACTCAAACTTTTGAAGAGTATACACTGGATTGTTTGCTAACTCATTTAGGAAGGTTTTCCATTCATGATTTGTTTAATATCTTAAATTTACTTGCTCTCCAGTCCATCTACAGTCGCCCAAAAAAGAAAGTCAACAAGACCTGAATTTCTAATGTGAAAAACAAAAGGTAGTTTTTTTTTCTTTTAGAGAAATTAAAATTGTCAGAGGCACAAACCTATTTTCCTTCACAGATCACTTTTTTGTTTTTTGTTGAAGTCAGTTTTGATGCTCTTTGGACAGATATGAAAGAGATATGAGGTCCCCTGGATAGTCCTTGGAAACAAAGGTCTGTCCAGTGTTGGCTGGGCTGGATAAAACTGTACAACCTTGGTGGGAGAAGGTCAAGGGATGAAATCCTGACCCCACTGAAGTCAATGGGGCCAGGATTTCACTTGAGGAGTCTTTCTGGGTAGAAGGCACAGACAGAAGAATGTCAGTGGAGGGGTGCTGTTAATCTGATTTAAACCAGTCGTCTCATCTAAACACTCAACAGGAGGTGAGAGAATTGTACCCTCTGGCACTCCACATCAACAAGCCCTTGCAATAAGTGTTCAAAGTTACCTTACATGTCCTCTCAAAAGAGAGGAGCAGAGCAATTCAAGCTCAATTCTGTCTTTCCCTTCCAGGGTTCACAGAGCAATCCACACCCCTATCTAGTCCACTGTATCAAAGACAGCTGTAGAGCTAAAACAACAATTTGGATATTTTATATTTTTGTCCAAAGCCATAAGCAGACAATCAATTAACCAATCACAATCTGTGCCATATACTGGCTTAAAAATAGAACCTTTGCAACTGTTCCCACATCAAATTAGTCCAGAATACCGACTGAATGGAAAACATTGAAATAAAAATTATTGGCTTTAGGTTCATTCTTCTCTGGGAACATTTCTAATCATGGTATTATTATTTTTGTTTACTTGTAAAAATGCACTTATTCATTTCTCTTTCCAAATACACATTCTTTTATTCTAGTGCTTAGTTTCTTGCAAGTTGTTCCTTTTGAAGTTCAGTTATATATTAACTGACCCATTAACCCCCATTCCTCCTTCCTTCCCCCAATCTTCTGAACTTTATCTTCCTATACACAATTTTACTGATGTTCCAGTTTTCCTTTCTTTTCTTCTCATTAAGCTATACAGTCCCCACAGCATAAAAAACATCCTGCACAAAAATATTTTTATTTTAACACACCATTTTTTGTTTTCACCTTGTGATTATGATGGCTAAAAGATTTCAGACCACCACATGCTTTTGGTTTTAAATAATCTTGTTGATACGTATTAATGAGGGACTTCCAATATATAGATTTCTATCTGATTTCAGTGTGTATTTTATTGGCTTTGCTGATAGCAGCCTTGTCAACTAGATTACACTGATGTAGAACAGTGGTGAAAGACTAATAGAGGAAATCTGTACCTATAGAGGTTTTTCCCAAGCGGTTGATGTGATAACTGTAGACAAGACATGCACTATTTTTCTAGACCTGCAGCAAATTTAGGCCCCAATCCTACACAAATACAATTGTAACTTTCTTCACATATGTAGTCACATTCAGATGAATGGAACTACTCACATGAGGACAGTTATACATGTGCACGGGTATAAGCAAGAGTAGGGCCACAACAAACAGAACAATGTAGGTCAACAAAGGTTTCCTAGGCAGACAGTTAAATAAATGATTATATTGTTGCATCTCAGACAATATGCTACACAAATTGCATCAGCAGCAGTTCTCCCCACAAACCAGAAATAATTAGAAGTTCAGATCCAAGAACAGCTGCCCAACTAAATACTAAATTCTGTGCATGCTGCTCATACCGCTGTGTTTCTACAGATAACACAAGAACAAAATTACTGGGGAGTTTATGCCTCGTAAGAGATAAAATCATTAAGCTTAAGAATGTCTTCTCTGTAGTCCCTGAAAATATTTATGAACACTTTTTTCCATTCTGCAGGATGATGCCAGCAGAACAACTTGAACACATTAACATAGAATTACCATTACCTAAAGACTCCAGCTGATAATGTGGTTTTAAAAGAACCAACAAAAGCTGTGGGGAAAAATAGATTTTTAAAAACAGAAATAAACAGGTTAATTTCTAATCTCCAAAACAAAAAGCTATACCTGAGAAATAGTTGGTGAAGCCAGTAATCTATGAACCAGCATCCTGATATCTAACAATCAGATACATGATACACCTAGGACTCCTATGTTAAAAATTAAACTACAAAAAGTATTAAACTACTATGACAAAACTGAAATGATCACTGTGTAGGTGAACAAGTATTAATTTTCTTAGATCACATTTTATCATTAGTATTTTACTGTTGTGGAAATGTGCCTGCTGTGGAGACAGTTAAGTCTGGATCATAACTGGGTTTTCAGATAAAACAAAACAAGCTGTGAATGGTATATACTGTAGTCACAACAGAGTCCCACAGTAAGAAAGATGGGACAATATCAGCATTAACATGCTCAGAACATGCCGTCCATTGCCCTTCATCCATTTGTATTCTTTGGGAAAACAATGCATTATTCTTTTGTTGAGCATATATTATGCCACGAATCTTTACAGTCCTATATAAATAACAATCATACAACCAAGAAGTCTGTCTTCTTTGGATCTGAAGCCACCCAAAAAAAACCCCAAAACCAACTCTCTCTCAAGCCTCAGGAAAGTGTAACAGAAATAAAAATAGAGAACTCTGTCAGACTCTGGGGTGCAATCCAGACCAGTGAGAGGTTGTGTCACCACCTGCCCTGTAACCCTGGGTGCCTTACAATGCTTTGCTGTTGTAGCTCCCAACTTGGGCCACTCACAGACAGCCTACCAGTATGCAGGTCACGCTGTTAGCGTCTGTGTATAGCTGTAGCTTTGGTCTGGCAGCAGATCCACGAAGCCTGTCAGCAACATATAGGCGAGTCGCATCATACGTGCATTTAACTTACGCGAATTCAACTATACGCACTCAGCAAAAAACAGAAAAGAAAAAGAAAAACAACAAGCTACCTGTAAATAGTGCGGGCGATTTCGCCAACCATGCCACTCAATGAGCGTATGCCCTGGAGTGAGCGTGAGATGTGAATCTGCTGTTCCCTCAGTCGGTCTCAGGTCCCACGTGCCTCTCATAGTGTGAGCATCTCGCCTCGCTGAGTGTGATTCCAGTGTTTAAAGATACTGTACGTATTTTTCATACAACATGGCCCCTAAACACAAGCCAACTACTTCATCTGGTGCTCAGCCGAAAAAAGAGCAATCTGTTCCAACTCGGGAGGGAAAACTGGCTGTGTTGGACTTATTAAGAGACGGTATGTTGGTCTCCAATGTGGCACGTAAATATGGCCACAACAAATCTAGCATCTGTGCCATCAAGATTCGAGACAGAGAAATTCGTCAAGCCATGGCATCAAGTGCTCCAATAACTGCTAACGTGACGAGCCAGGTTTGTGATAAGACTTTAGTGAAGACTGAAAAGGCATTAAACTTATGGCTGGAAGACATGAACCATAAACGTGTGCCTATCGATGGCAACACGTTGCGAGAAAAAGCTCTTAGCCTCTACGCGCTGTTCAAACCTCCCGCCAAAAAGGGACAGACTTCTGATAAGAGGGAATTCAAAGCCAGCCAAGGTTGGCTTAACAGTTTTAGGAACCGCTTCAACCTCAAAAACATGCAGACTACTGGTGAAGTTGCATCTGCCAATGAAGAATGATTTAATTTCTGAATACGGTCCCTCTATGGAATGAAGCCTCAAAATCACATGTAGTATTATGGACAATTTGAGACCATATCAAGAAATGTTTGAGCAACTCAAGAGACAACAGCGACAGCTGCCTATCACCATGTTTTTCACGGAAAAACAACCAGCAGCAGATGAACCTATGCAATCAACTTCTCGAGCTGAATCAGAGCCAACCACTTCATCTATGACCTGCTCTCCACCCCCAAGCTCTCTGTCACCTCCATCTCCTGGATCAACATCAAGCCCTGACACCCCCCTGTAATTAAAAATACAATACTGTAAAATTATATTTTGCATACATACTGTAAATTACAGTATACATTATATATTCATACATATTACTGTACAGGGTTGTATACATAAAACCATATACAGTATACTGTACTTTATGGGCGATTTAAAGGATTTTCAAGGGTAATTTTGACTAGACGCGATTTTAGCCTTACGCGCTGACTTTAGAACCTAACCCCCACGTAAGATGCGACTCCACTGTACCTGTCACACTCTGGCTTCCACCAGCTTTGGTTACTACTTGCAGGGTGATTCTAGCACACTCCCAGGCCTGAATTTTTCCCCCAAAACGAGTTCTGCCCTTTCCTGGGCAATTCAGACATTAAAGGTCTGTTGTCTCTGTAAAGGGTCAATATTTAACAGCCTGCTAATTTAACTGGAGTTACCAAACAGATCAGTTTAAATGTACCACTGCATTGGTTTAGATTAAAAAAATAAAACAAGTTTATTTAAACTACAAAGAGCTAGGATTTTAAGTGAATTCAAGTATCAAGTCAGAAGTGGATACAAGACAAATAAAGATAAGTTTTATCTGCTATGAAGCATTTTAACAAGCTAGACTTGGTTCAAGATAAAGTCCTTACCACAGGTTCCCAGCAACACAGATGACCAAATTCTCAGCTCAGGATCTCCCCCGAAGTCAAAGGACTGGTTCCTTTGTCTTCTTAGGAGAAAGAGAGAGATAGCTTGTGGGTTTCTGCCCTTTTCTTTTATAGTCCAGTTAACCTTTGAAGTGTATGCTTCTGAGGGTTATCCCACAAAGCAAAGTTTATTCAAATAGTAGAGAAGGTGACACTAAGGGCAGTCTTCACTAGCAACATTTCCTAGGACACCTGGTCCCCCCTTCACTTCTCCATGAGCAATATTTTTTCTTGATCCCTCCTTAGGTCAGCTTAGTCCCCTCACCCAATTGTTGCTGATTACAACTCTATCCTTGCCTCAGCTCTCTGATTTTTCCACCCACACATCCAGATACAAAGATCAACTCCCTGAGCTCAAGCCCTACTGCCAGCATAAACCTGAGCTCACTGATGGGCTCCAGTCCAACCAAGTTTCTGTCATCAATCATTCATAGGCAGTGGCAAATTACCATATGTCCCAATAGGGTTCCGGCCAATTGGGGGGTCCCGCAGGAGTGGCTGGAACTCTAGCCATGCCCCCTGCTCCTCCTCTCTCCCCCTCTTCATCCCTGCCTCCAGCCCATCCAGAGAAGCTTGTGGTGAGCAATTCCCACTGCCCCACCCAGGCAGACTCAGCAGAGCTGGCTGAGTACCGCTCACCCAAGCCCCACGCTGAGCTGATCCGAGGCCACCTGTGCCAGACAAAAGCCCCCTCCCCCCCCAATGCTCAACCGAGGGCCCCCACCACCCGGCCTGGAATGAAGGGGCCCCTCCTGTGCGGGGCTGGAGCAAGCCCCCCTCTCTCCCTCCTTCCTTCTCCCCCCCCAGTGTGGAACTACTCTGACCCCTTTCACTCTTCCTCTCCCCGGTGTGGAGCTGCTCTAAGCACCTCTCCCTTTCCCCCTCCTCCGTGTGGTGCTGAGCTCCTTCAAACCCCTCTCTCGCCCCCCAAACAGAGACGGCCCTCTCCCATCCCCCGTGTGGGTCTGAGCTCCCCCAAACTCCTCTCTTCTCCCCCCTGCACAGAGATGGCCCTCCCCTTCCCCATGTGGGGCTGGCCCAAGCCATTCGCTGAAGCCCCCTCCTACCTCATGCAGGGCTGGCCCAAACCCCACCACTCCCCCACCCCCGCAAGCTCCTTTTGCGCAAAACTAAGCATTTATCCCGTTTGCTCTTGCCAACTGGAGATCAGTTGGCAAGAGCAACTGGGACAAATGCTCAGTTTTGCCAAAAATGTTGGTACGTCTGGGGCCAAAATGGGATGTATGGTCATCCTAGGCCAGGGGTCCCCAAACTTTTTCAATCACGCCCCTCCCCTCTTAGCCGGTCCATGCCCTCCCACTCCCCAGGAGCCAGGGCCCACAGTCGGGGGCTGTGAGTGGTGGTGCGGGCAGGAGCAGAGCCACAGCTGGGGCTGGGGCCAGAGCGGAGCTGGGGGTAGGGATGGGCCCTGCCACACCCCTCCCCCACCCCTGAATGTTCCTCCATGCCCCCCTAGGGGTATGTGACCCCCAGTTTGGGGACCACTGTCCTAGGCTGTGGTAAGAGCTGCCCAGGGAGCCCGGGCAGCTGTGGGAAGCCCCAGACCCTGCACCTGCCTTGGGCAGGGGGCCAGAGTGCCCGAGAACAGCCCCCAGCCCTTGTCCCTGCCCCCTCAGGAAACGCCACCCAGGGCGGGTGGAGGGTCCAGGACTCCCCGGACAGCTCTTACCATGGTCTGGCTTCTGGCCAGGCCAAGAGGCAGGGCCCTGGGGGAAAGGGAAGGAGCAGGGGGCAGAACCCCATGGTGGAGGGATGTGGGGGGGGCAGATGTTCTTTGTGCCAAGGGCCCCAATATATCTGAATCCGCTTCTGTTCATAGGATGTCTGTTATTCTTGTTATCACCTCCATCTTCTTCATACTTTTTCTTCCATCTTTTTCCAATGAACAGAGTGAAGAGTTTATAGTATTTTCAGTCTTCAAATGGAAAATCATAAAAGAACCTACTGCCTCATTACTAGGTAACTTCTACTCACTCCAGCTCAGCTGGGGGTGGAAGGATCTAGCCACTCGAAAGCAGTTAGTCTAACATTGCCACTAGAGGGCTCCATAATCCATGGAGTACAAGAAAAGGAAACAACATTTGAGGTAAGAAGAGTTCAATCGCAGAACAGAGCTAGTGGCTGTGTGAAAACAGGAACTGCAGGCCAGTGGCAATAGCATGGGAGCTGACTGCGGAGGAAAGGCCAAATAGGAAGAGGGCCAGCACTAGCTGCAGCAGGATCATGGTGTGTAGGGGTCGCAATGAGGGGACCTTATACCGTTTTAATAGACTGCCTCTAGTCTAAGGGCTGAGTTAGAAACCGTTGGATTAATTAATTTTCTTGCAGCTGTTGAAGTAGTTGTGTAGGGTATTTGTCCTACTAATCCTTTGTTACATCGCCACAATCTGTGTGTTAATAGGAACCCACGGAGGACTAGAACCTGTAGAACTAAGCATTTGGAGTGCCTAAAGCAGTGGTGGGCAACCTGCGGGCCGCATGCGGCCCATCAGGGTAATCTGATTGCAGGCTGCAAGACACTTTGCTGACATTGACCGTCCGCAGGCATGGCTCCCAGCAACTCCCAGTGGCCGTGGTTCGCCATTCCCAGCCAATGAGAGCTATGGGAAGCAGCGGCTATAAAAATAGCTAAAGAAAAAAATAATATTTTAAATATATCACAGAAAGGAAACCTGAGAATCAATATTTTTCAGAAAAACTCCAATATTCAGAAAGTAATACCAACACTCAGAAGGAAGATACTGAAGGCCGAGATATGTACACAGGAGCAGCTAACTTAGCTCCATAGTAAACATACATAACTACAATGTGCATGCCTCATTCTCAGTACAAAGAAAAGGAGTACTTGTGGCACCTTAGAGACTAACAAATTTATCTGAGCATAAGCTTTCGTGACCTACAGCTCACTTCATCGGATGCATGCAGTGGAAAATACATGGGTAAATAGTTTTACTTTGTGTAATGACACATCCACTCCCAGTCCTTATTCAAGCCTAATTTAATGGTGTCCAGTTTGCAAATTAATTCCAATGCAGCAGTCTCTTGTTGGAGTCTGTTTTTGAAGTTTTTTTGTTATAATATTGTGACTTTTAGATCTGTAATCGAGTGACCAGAGAGATTGAAGTGTTCTCCGACTGGTTTTTGAATGTTGTAATTCTTGACGTCTGATTTGTGTCCATTTATTCTTTTACGTAGAGATGATCCGGTTTGGCCAATGTACATGGCAGAGTACAGTTCATATTGAATGAGGAAGGGTGTCGTAGGTCCCTACCCTAGCCTTCACTGCACAGTAAGATATACACTGAAGCCAGCTATGCTCCAAAGTTTTCAGACTAGGGTGCCTAAAGTTAGGCTCTCAAAATTAACATTTATGTCACCAAATAAATGGTTTGATTTGCAGAGGAAAGAGTGCTAATTGGATTTGTGGGTGCCCAACACCTCTGAAAAAAAAATCAGACCACTTATTTAGGTGGCTAATATGAATTTAAGAGGCACCCAAATCTGAAAATTTTGGTCTATGTATTTTAATAATTTGTAACACATTGAGAGTTACACATTGAGAGAATTCGAGTTACTTTTCTATAAATGCGCACACTTACAAGATAAGGTACTCTATCCTAGGAAGCAGAAACTCTGAAAAAAAGATTTGGTGGAAAATCAGCTCAACATGAGCTTCTACTGTGACACACAGAGAGCTAATCTAATCCTGGGTTGCATAAATAAGGGAATCCTGAGTAGGAGTAAACAGGTTATTTTTATTTGTATTTGGCACTGGTGGGACCATTGCTGGAATACTGTGTCCAGTTCTTGAATTGTGGGCACCTGAAGGATGTTGATAGACTGAGGAGGGTTCAGAGAATAGCCACAAGAATGATTAAAGGCTTAGAAAACATGCCTTATAGTGAGTGAGCTCTTGGCGTCTATCTATTTAGCTTAACAAAGAGAAGAGTAAGGTGTGACTTGATTCCAGTCTATAGTATCCACATGCGGAACAAACATTTAAGAACCATCTCTTCTATCTAGCAGAGAAAGGTACAACACAATCCAATGGCTGGAAACTGAAGCTAGCCATGTTCAGACTGGAAATAAAGCATAATGATTATTTTTTTTAATGGTGAGAGTAATTAACCACTGAAACAATTTACCCAGAATCATAGTGGAGTCTCCATCATTGACAGTTTTTAAATTAAGATTGGATGTTTTTCTAAATAATATTCTCTAGTAATTATTTTAGAGAAGTTCTGTGGCCTATGTTCTACAGGAGGTCAGACTAAATTATCACAATTGTCCCTTCTGGCTTATGGGATACATGAAATCCAGAAGGAAACTGGACATTCAGGAGCTGATAAGAGAGCATGAAACCTTTCAACTTCCCTTCAGCTCACTGGTTCAAATCCAGCACAGGTCAGAGTAACTGAAAGTCGTTACCACCAGTTTGCAGTTAGGTGGCCTGCATGTGTCAAACTGGTCTCTGGTTCCTTCAGAAGGGGTGCCAGAATCTGAGCTACCCTTCCAATCCCAGAGGTGTTTGTTCCATATCCAAACTGAGAAACACTGGCAGGGCAGCACTGAGTTTTGTCAACTCTAGTTATATTCCTAAATCCAGTGTGATAAAGTACTTTGTCTTGGAAACTTGTTGGAGTATAGATATATAGTACTTAAACAAGAAGTTTAAGAGGATGCTTGAGCAGAGATGAACTGGAGCAACTCTATACATTATCCTGAAATATTTAGTTCTAAGCTCAGATATTTGCTGTACCTCAAGGGGTGAAACTTGCCAAGCCAATTAACAGTGATTCCAGGTTGCTCATGAAACTGTATGGTTTTCTTTTCACTTTGATGGCTGTTTTACACAGCTTCAAGCCAGAAAACACTGCAATTCAAACAAGATTCTACATTTAGGCTTTACAGCAGGAGTTCTGAAGTCCTTTTCTGCCATTTCCAAGCAGAAAGGACATTCAACACCCAATTCAGTAAGCAAAGCTTCTTACTAACAACTTAGCCCGGAGGCCCCTGCTCTCTAAATCATAAAGCTTTCTTGAACCTCAGAAAGCTCCTGCTTCAAAAGTAATATTGAACATAAAACTGAATGCAAGAGCAATAGCCTAGTTTCTATTGCGAGAATCTTTATGAATCTCCATTGTGCACCCTGCATTGAACTTGGAGGGAGGAGCACAGGTTGCAGGAGAGAAGAGTTTGGAGAAGGCATCAGGAAGCCAGTCAGTGTACATGTGGCTGGAATGTCAGCTGCAGTTGCAACATCTCTGTAAGTAGTTCTCTTAATAAAGAGCCAGTTTAATTTTAGAAACATGGAGTCCTTGTGTTATTACCCAGCATGTGGTATACGAAACATGATGGAAGCAGTCACTCTAGCAAAACCCACAGCAAGGAAGAGAGTGTAATTAGCAGGCAAACAAAGCAGCATCTAGAAACAAAACAAACAGGCAGCATGAAGGGACTCCGACCACTGGGAATGCTGGATTTCCACAGAAAAGAAGTCTTGCACAAGTATAAAGCAGCAGACTCAAGAACTGAGTTTGCATACAGAGCTGCCCTTGGGGGATAAAGATGGAAATATAAAGGTAAAGCTTTTTAAATATCTCACTGGGGAAAAAAAATTCAAGAAGTGAGAAACACACTTTAGCCAGGAATAATGCTCGAAACACTGGAACAAACTGATAAAAGTATTTGAGTACTGTGTAGGGCTGCCAATTTTCATTGGACGCATTCCTGGAGATATAATCACATGACATAATCTTTAATTAAAGATTAATCTTTAATTCCTGGAGACTCCAGGCCAATCCTGGAGGATTGGCAACTCTAGTACTGTGACCCCAGACAGATGGAGATTGTATGGAGAAATTGTTTAGTTTTTTTAACTGAAAACCAAGAAACAGAAGAGGGAATAGATACTTACATTACAGAGCTGAGAACTCTGGCATCCACCTGTAACTTTGGAGACATTAAAGATTCCCTAATTAAAGAAAGAATCATTTGTGGAACACTAGATTCCAGTTTACAAGAGAGATTGTTGAGAGAAACAGATCTAACCCTAGAGAATGAGCTATTTAAGTTAAAGGACAATGTTGGCACCAGAGCAAATGGTTGTAAAGTGGCCATAAACAAATTCAGACTGGAAATCAGAAGGTTTCTAACCATCAGAGAGGTGAGGCTCTGGAACACCCTCCAAATTTTAAGAGACAGATGGAGAACTTTATGAGTACAATTATATGATGGCCTTGCTTGTGATGGATGGGGGCAGGGCTCAACAGCCATGCAACTCCCTTGCTGTTTATATCTTCTGTTCCTAAAGCTCATGCTTCAGGATTTCAACTGGCCATTGGCAGAAGTCAGGAAGGGATATTTTCCCCCAGTGAATTCTAGTTTTTTTGCGGTTTTTTAAATCACCTTCCTCTGAAGCATCAGGGATGGCTACAACTAGTGACAGGACATTGGGCAGGGTGGGCCAGGATCTGAGGTACACCAAGCATTCTCTCTCTCAGGTGTCAGCTCACATTCTCATAGTCATTGCCATACATGGGGTCCGGAAGGAATTTTCCCCCTGGGGTCAGGTTGGCAGGGACCCTGACAATTTTTCACCTTCCTCTGCATCATGCAGATGTGGGTCACTTGTGATTATCTAGGTCAGCGGTTCTCAAACTGTGGGTCATGACCCCTTTTTAATGGGGTCACCAGGGCTGGCATTAGACCTGCTTGGGCCTGGGGCTGAAGCACAAGCCCCACCGCCCGAGGCCAAAGCGAAAGCCCAAGGGCTTCAGCCCTTGGCGCCAGGCCTCAGGTTACAGTCCCCTGCCTGGGGCTGAAGCCCTTGGGCTTCAGCTTTGGCCCCCCTGCCTGGGACAGTAGGCTCAGGCTTTGGCCCTTCCACCTGGGGCTGCAGGTGGGCTCAGTCTTTGGTCCCTCCTCCTGGGATCATGTAACTTTTGTTGTCAGAAGGGGGTTGCGGTACAATGAAGTTTAAGAACCCTTGATCTAGTTGTACCTCATTTAATCATTTCCCTGACATTGCAGGGGCCTTGAACACTGGTGCACCTCGGTCCTTTCCATTCTTTACCTGTGTCACGTAACAGCATAGTCTCCTGTGGATCTCATTTCCGTTCTTGTGTTTAGCATGCAGACGCTAGCAGTGTTGGTGGCCAGCGATATACAGGATGTCAAACTAATTGACCTACTGGTCCCTTCTGCCTTAAAAACCTCTATGAATGTCCCCAGAAAGGATCAAAACTGTAACAGCCACTAGTGCATAACAAAGTACACAGGCTCAGGCTAAAGGAACTCAGGAAGCACGACAGTTATGGATCAACCAAGAATGAAGCCATCCTGGTTCAGTACATATATTGTGGAAAGCAACACAAAAAGGCAGAAAGAAAAACGTTCAGTTGAACAGGACAAGAAACAAAACCACTTCATGTTCCAATGCCATAGCTTCCCTAGGAACTAAAAACCACCAGTGCATGCAGTCACTGAGGATGTAGAGAGTTCCAATGAAGAGGAGGATATCTGCACGTTGACTTTAGCAGATTCAAAGATTCTCATTGTCTGCCAGCTGTTCTACTGCCATATTTGCAACTGCGCTATTATACAAATGATCAATTTAATGCTAGCCAAATTATGGAGCAAGCTGCAATGTAAACCCAGCAACACGGATAAACAACAATATTAGAGTGCAGAAAAGTGACCAAGTGCTGGTGATGTACAATAAAACCATTCTGAGACCAATGGGCCTGTCAATAAGAAACCCATGAAACAAGAATCATCATCATTTGTATTTTATGGCAATTGATACAGAAATACCATCCACTGCTGGACAGAGGGCAGTGCAAGCCATGAATTTGATCACAGTACACCACCAGAATATCCTCAATATAAGAAAAAGAGGTGGTCACGGTGGCTCCTGCCCATCATTCTAACAGAATCTAAGGACATATTTCAAGGAGATGGACACTGGAAGATCATGCTGAAGTCAGAAATAGACCTCCATATGTAGCCCAGGAGATTATCAAAACAAAAAGTTCCCTGGACCCACTGAAGAAGTGACTGGCCAGCCTGCCAAGAAGAGGCATCATTACAGCCACTGAAATGAGAGCAAAGTGGCTCAGAAGCCTCATAGCGGTGAGAAAACGTCCAGGTAAATTCCAAAACCACTGAAGAATGCATTGAAAAGAGTCACTACCCATTACCAGCAATTGAGGACATACCTTCACACTTCAGGGTGCAATTTGGACCAGTGAAGAGTTGTGTCACCACCTTCCCTGTAACCCTTGGTGCCTGAAATGCCATGGCTGACCTTCCCTCAGTCAGGACCTTCCACAGAAGTACAAGATGCTGGCTTCCTTTGTCTTCCTAGGTGAAAAATCTTTGCCAAGGCAGGTCTCTCACCTATAATCAGTTCCCAGAGACTTCAATTCCCTTCCCTCCCACCACTTTGCCCCTTGGTTGAAGGACCCATCTTTCTAAGCTTCCAAGAGCTCAGCCCATTGTGTCTATCTAGTGATGAATGACAAAATGGCTTCTTTCCATGCTTATATACCCTGAGGGTCAATAACCTTGTTTCAAGAGGCAGGATGACTTCATGCTGTTCTTTCCTTCCTGAGGTCTTCCCATCCCCCTGAGGTCTTCCCATCCCCCTGAGGATCTGAATGTAAATGGGGCTTCCACTGTTTTTGATCATACCTTGCTTAATTTCATTGGAGACAGGTGAGACGGTCACTCCTGGCTAGGAGAGACCTGCTTTTCCCCTTGTTTGGTCACAGACTGTAAAGCATAATATTAACAAGTATCCATAATTCCTTATGTATGGTTAATACATACAATTCACAATTATATTAATCGCCATTGTTGTCATAGACTTTCATACAACACCTCACTCATTATACTTTTATAATACAGTAATATTATATCCAATCAGTTGATTCAATTGCTTATCACTTGAGGTTCAGACCCCCCACTTTATAGCCCAGATGAAATTTTTCTTCCCTGCTGGGGTGTAGATGCCAAGCTGTTTCCTACCCCATGTGTTAGTTTGATAGCTTTGTTCACCTACTATGTAAAAGGACTTTCATTATCTCTGCCTAATGACTGAGCTGATCAGAGAAGCAAACACAGGCCTTTGTCTAGGGCAAAAACTGTTTATCAACTCCCCCTGACATGCCTGGTTTAAAATACACTTCAGTCATAATCCATCTTATATCCATAACTCTTAACACACACTACATACATACAAGAATATTAATGATCAGTGAGTTGTTAATTTTCCCATGACATATTACCTGACACCTTTTAGATACAGATTATAACTATAGTGAGTTGAGGTACACTGAAATGGTCAGGCCATCTGAAACTCATTACTGCTACCAGTGAGCTCCTTGCACTCTGGCATTTGGATGCTGTTAGGATGACATCTTCCCTCTTCCAAAACTGCAGGAGGGCTAGCTACTGGATGACCCAAAGAGAACAGGTCACAGCCTGCCACCATATTTTCTTTCTCCTTTATACAGAAGAAACCTGTTTTTGTCACCTTTGGGTGTCTGCAGTCTCCAGGATACGACTGCTTTTAGCAGTTGGAGGTTTAGGGGCACCAAGAGCATGGGTTTACATCCTGACCGCACGTTGGCTAATAGCCATCAACAGACCTACCCTCATGAACTTATCTAATTATTTTTTTAATCCAGTTATACTTTTGACCTTCACAACATTCCCTGGCAATGAGTTCTACAGGTTGACAGTACATTGTCTGGACTAGTACTTCTTTATGTTTGTTTTAAACCTGCTGCCTACAGTAGAACTACAGAGTCACAAACACCAGAGTTACGAACTGACCAGTCAATCACACACCTCATTTAGAACCAGAAGTGTGCAATCAGGCCATAGCAGAGACCCCCCCCAGTAAAAAGCAAATCTAGTACTGTGTTAAACATAAACTACTAAAAAAAAAAAAATAAAGGGAAAACAGCATTTTTCTTCTGCATTGTAAAGCTTCAAAGCTGTATTAAGCCACTGTTCAGTTGTAAGCTTTTGAAAGAACCACCATAACGTTTTGTTCAGTTATGAACAACCTCCATTCCCAAGGTGTTCGTAACACTGAGGTACTACTGTTTTAATTTAATTGGGTAACCCCTGGTTCTTGTGTTATGTGAAGGTGTAAACAACACTTGATTATCCACTTTCTCCACAAGATTAACGATTTTATAGACCTCTATCATACCCTCCCTTAGTCGCCTCTTTTCTAACGTAAACAGTCCCAATCTTTTTCATATTTCCTCATATGGAAGCTGTTACATACCCTAATTATTTTTATTTCCCTTCTCTGTACTTTTTCTAGTTCTAGTATACCTTTTCTGAGATGTGGTGACCAGGACTGCACACAGTGTTCAATGTGTATGTGTACCAAGCATTTATATAGTGGTATCATGTCTTATTATCTATCCCTTTCCCAAAGGTTCCTAACATTGTTAGCTTTTTTGATTGCACTGCATATTGAGCAGAAGTTTAAAGAACTATCCAAGATGACTCCAAGATCTTTTACTTGAGTGGTAACAGTTAATTTAGACCCCATTGTTTTTTACTTACAGTTGGGATGTTTTCCAATGTGCATTACTTTGCATTTATCAACACTGAATTTTATCTGCAATTTTCTTGCCCAGTCACCCAATTTTGTGAGATCCCTTTCTAACTCTTTGCAGTCAGCTTTGGACTTAACTATCTGGAGTAACTATGTATGATCTGCAAACTTTACCACCTCACCATCTACCCCTTTTTCCAGATCATTTATGAGTATGTTGAATAGCACCAGTCCCAATATAGATCTTTGGGGGACGCTGTTATTTAGCTCTCTCCATTGTGAAAACTGACCATTTATGCCTACCCTTTGTGTCGTATCTTTTAACTAATTACTGATCCATAAGAGGACCTTCCCTCTTATAACCATGACTGACTACTTTGCTTACAAACCTTTAGCAAGGGACCTTGTCAAAGGCTTTCTGAAAGTCCACATACACTGTATCACCCTTGTCCACATGCTTGTTTACATCATCAAAGAATTCTAATTGACTGGTGAGACATGATTTCCCTTTAGAAAAACCATGCTGACTCTTCCCCAACATATCGTTTTCACCTCCGTGTCTGCAGGGCCTGTGCAAGGATATTTTGCGCCCTAAGCAAAACTTCCACCTTGCGCGCCCACCCGCACATCGGTTCATTGAGCGACAAATCCCAACAAGCCTTTATAGACCCCAGGGGCCAGGCTGCTCAGGGGCCAGCTGTGCCCAGGGGCTGCTCCCCAGACCAGGTTCCCCCCTTCCCGCCCCCTGAACTCCCCTGGAGGGTGCACAGCTCCCCCGTGAGCCGAGCCGAGCCCACCCCGGTGGCCCCCCGCCCCGAGTCCACTCACTGGCTTTGCTGGGCTTGGGCTGCTGCAGCAGCTGGGCAGGGAGGAGCCGCCTTCCAGAGGCACCAGAGAGTCCCACTTCCAGCGATGGCGAGCCCCAGCCACGGAGGAGCCAGAGCGGCGCAGGGGTGCAGCAGCTCTGCAAAGGCAGCAGCACTGCTAGCGGGGAGCAGATGCACGCTCCCCCCTCCCCCCAATAGGGCTACCATATTTTAACAATCAAAAAAGAGGACGGGGAGAGCCCCACCCCGATCCACTCCCTCCCACTTCCCACCCCGACTGCCCCCCTCAGAAGCTCCAACCCCCCCTGCTCCTTGTCCCCTAACTGCCCTCTCCTTGGACCCCTGCCCCTAACTGCCCCCCAGAACCCCACTCCCTACGAAGCCTCCCAGTTCCTTGTCCCCTGACTGCCCCCTCCTGAGAACCCCCACCCTAACTGCTCCCCTAGGATCCTACCCCCAGTTGTCCCCTGACTGCCCCCACCCTTATCCACACCCCCGCCCCCAGACAGACCCCTGGGACTCCCACGCCCCATCCAACCACTCCCTGCCCCCTGACAACCCCCCTCCCAGAACTCCTGACCCATCCAACCCCCCCGCTCCCTGACTGGCCCAGTGGGAGGGGCAGCAGCAGCTCACACTCCTGGGAGCCGCAGAACCAGAGCGTGGTGAGGAGGGAGCCGGGGGGCGCACGGGGGCTGGCGCCCGCATGCATCTCCTGCAGCAGCCCCCCCAAGGAGAGGGGGCACCATGCCGGGCCACAGCCTGGGCAGGAGGGGCGCGGTTGCTCCCCACTAGCGGCACTGCCGCCTTTGCAGGGCTGCTGCCCCCCTGCACCGCACCGGCTCCTCCATGGCTGCGGCTCGCCGCCCCTGCAAGCCGACGCTTTTTGGTTCTCCCAACCACTTGGCGCCTTGGGCGAGCGCCTAGTTCACTTAGTGGTTGCACCGGCCCTGTGTGTCTGATAAATCTGTTCTTTACTAGTGTCAACTAACCTGCCTGAATCTGAAGTTAGCAATTACATGCCAGTAAGCCGAAAACCAACTCTGGAGCCTTAAAAAAAAAATAAAAGTTGGCATTATATTAGCTATCTGTTGAAAAACTGAGAACCATGAAGGAAATGCTCAGATCGAAGGATATGAAGGGAGTCCAACAATTTACAGGGATAGCCACCTATCTCCAGGTTCAGTGCACACCTATCAGAAGCCTGTTAACTCTTCAGATAATTAAAACACAATGATTCAGCATGGGAATGGTCAGAGACCCCAAAACATGTGTTTGAAAAATGTAAAGAAAATCGTAAGTGAAGCACCAGTTCCAAAACGCTACAGCCTTGAGGAGCAGCTAGAGCTACAGTGTGATAGCTCACAAGGAGAAAGAGGAGCAGCACGATAGTGCTGCAAAGCCAGCAGCCCATAGCATTTGCTAGTGCAACCCCGATAGACGCAGAAAGGAAATATACTCCTAGAGAAGATTGCAGAGTAGCAGCCATGTTAGTCTGTATTTGCAAAAAGGAGTACTTATGGCACCTTAGAGACTAACCAATTTATTTGAGCATAAGCTTTCGTGAGCTACAGCTCACTTCATCGGATGCTTCTGCTCAAATAAATCTGTTAGTCTCTAAGGTACCACAAGTACTCCTTTTCATATAGGAGAGGAGCTGCTGGTTTAACAATTCCATCAGTTGACCTCTGGGATCTAGGTGGGCATGCAGTCTAGTCCTAAACCATTAGGATTCATTGTGAAGAAGCCACTGGTGAGTGCATCCATATGACTAGACCACATGTTGCTGAAACTCCAGCTCTATGAGAAGAGAATACAACACTGCCCAGAAAAGTTACCACTGGTGCCAGATACACTGAGCAGGGCATACCTTCCAGAGTACAACACAAATGGCTCTGCAGAACAGGAATTAGAGTCTGTGAACATACTTTTGCATCTCTGACAGGAAGTTCCAGGCAACTCAACAAAGCACCAAACAGGACAGGGTTTACAGGCATTAAAAGGGTACATACTGCAGATTGCAAGAAGCAAGTGCCACAGGAGGTTACCTCCCATTACCAGATGAGGGATGAGCTGTGAATGCAAGCCAGAATTTTGTTTAAAGGAAACCAAACAGATTTAAATGCTAATATTAACAGTTATATACTCCAGGATAAAGAGGCACCTGATGAGCCAGGCTGTGCATCTAATGGCCTGGAGAAAGGTCAGAACAGACCTATCCACTTTTAATGACAGGAAGTGCATGGTTACAGTAGCTTACTACTTGCATTTCTGGGAGGTGGACTATCTGGAGGACACTCAGGCAACAGCAGCGATCAGGAAACTAAAGGCACATTTTTAAAGATATGTCACGTCTGATGTGCTATACTCAGACAATGGGCACCAGGGCACCGCAGCAGAATTCAAACAATTCAGCACCGCATGGGAACCTGAGCCGGACACCTTCCCCGGGGGCCCCACAAAGCAATGGGAAGGCAGAGTCTGCAGGAAGAGACTGATGGCAAAAAACAAAACAGACAGGAAGGAAGGTGCTGAACCATCACAACACCCCCCCCCCCCCCGGGACGAGACACGAGCAGGGAGCCGCCCAGCCCCTGGGACACGCAGGCCTCGGCGGGGGGGGGGGGGGGGGGGCAGAGCATTTTACAGGCGCGGCGCAGGTGGCAGAGCGGCACGTGACCCTGTGAGCCCTGGCACATGACGTCTTTGAGCCAATCGTGTCCGTCCCGGCGGCTCCCCTCGCGGGGGAGGTTAACTTGGGGAGTCCCGCTTTTTAACGGTGCCAACGGCCCCCGCGCGCCCCCGCTAGCACTCACCCGCCAGCCTGGCTGCCCGCGAAGCTTCTCCCCTGGGCGGAGCGTCCCTCCGCCCGGCTGGTGCCCAATTCCCTGGGCCGCTTCTGGCTCCGGCTTAGCTCAACTCTCAAGGGCGGGGTCTGGGCGAGCTCTGGCCCCACCCCTCAGGCAGCGGAGGGAGGAGCCAGGCGGCGGCACAGGTAGGGGGCGGAGCCAGGAGAGAGGGCGTTGCCGTGGAAACGCCCCCTACTTCCTCCCTTCCCGAGAGTGCGCGTGGAGCTGCGAGCTGGGCCAGGGCCACGTGACGCCATGGGGGGGGGCGAGGGGGAGGAGTGAGGCTCAGCGCGACCTTGCCCGTGGCTGAGGGCCCCGCGCGCAGGGCTTTGCTGATGCTAACGCGTCGAGTCTCCGCCCCCGCGGGCAGCCTGTGAGCCCAGGGGTGAGAGCGCGCGGGCTGCGCGCGGCCTCCGAGCGCCCCTCGCGTCTGGCTGCACGTGGCGCTGCCCTGCAGCCGCCCCGCCCCCCGACGGCGGAGCATCTCAGCGGCGCGGCCGGGGACCAGAGCGCGTGTGATGCTGCATCTGCTGCTTTGCGCCCCTTGGCCCCCCACGCAGCCGCCCGCTGCCGGGGGAAGGGGCCCTGAGCCTGGCTGGCTCCTCCTGGCTTAAGCAGCGTCTCCACCTAGCGCTGCCCCACGTGCGGAGAGCGCAACGAGCTCCTAGGCGGAGTAAAGGGGAAGGTTCCTTCGTACAGAAAAACACCTGCAGCGGCCCACTGACCTCCTACAGGTTCCCAAAGCGAGACAGGAGCAGAGACAGGCCAGCCTGAAGCCCTTCTCTGCAGCTGTGGCCCCGGAGAGTTCCCCCTCCCGTCCAGCCCACAGGCATCTGAAGCCACCTCGCCGACCTTTTAGCTCCTAGGCGAGCTGGTCTGTTTGGGAAGTAGCTGCCAAAAACTGCAGAGGAGAGGAAGCGCGCACAGCCCTCCAAGGGCAGGGGCTTTAGTGATGTGACAGCCCCACGCTCAGGAGCTGTACGGTTAGAGGGAAATTTTGATCAAGTCAAAGTTTATTTTGATGGGCTCAGTTCCCCAGGAGCAGTACCTGAGGTAGTTCAAGTAGCAGCAAGGGAGAAAACAGCTGTGCCACTCCTCTTCTTCCCATCCCAGGCAGGCAGCATAGGCCCAGCCTCCCCTGCTAACAGTGCTGTGAAGTAATCTTTTTGACCTTGCCTACCTTTTTCTAGCAACCATATACCTCCCGTGTTTCAGCAGTAGCCTAACACCCCACTAGTATTTCTGCAGAAATGCCCATGGGGCAGCAGCCTAAAAAGATCAATATTTCAAATGCAGGTACCCACCGGCAGCAGCAGCTGCTTTTGTAAGGGTTTAGCTATAACTGAGCATGCCTATGTGATCTGGTCCCTAAGACAAGATAGGGGACACCTAGTTGTAGAATCCAGCTGGACTTTAGGCATGAATTACATGCCAAGCTGCTGAGTGGTGTGAAGATTTAGGTGGTTGCATGCATGCCTACCGACCAAAATGTAGACACCTCAGGGACTTTAATGGTAGAAATTTAGGTGCCTATAAGTTTAAGCAGCAGCTGAACTTAGGCTTGTGAATGTTAGTGGTACCTAAATCCCCCTTGTGAATTTTAAGCACAATGAATTAACAATGGCTGGGAAGAGTACATGTGGATAGTGTTATATGATTATTTTTAAAGTTGGAACTAACATTTGCTGCACTTTCCCCTCCACCCAGGCTGATTGCTCTCTTTTTTTTTTTAGGCCCCATTTAATCTTAGTGAGACTACTCACAATCATAAAAATTAATCAAGTGTAAATGTTTGCAGGATCAGGGCCTTTGATTGTAAGCACACCAGGTCAGGGACCATGTCTTCTGATGTCATATTTTTCTATAGTGCCTAGCACATTTTGCGTCCTGCTTCAGATAAACACACCACTTATTTCATTACAAGCAAAAATAAAATCTCAGTAGCATGATAGCAAAAATGCAGATTTATTACTGGGCTTTATTACAAATGTTTGCGTCTTTCTTGGTTGAAACTTTGTAAATTGGAATAACTATTTGCAACTCAGATCATTAATAGTACATCAAGAAAGAAGAGTTCAGATATCAGCATCAAATTCAAAGCCACGGATTTCAAATTTCTTGTGACCAGATTTCTACAAAACCCCATAATTTAATAAGCCATGGATCATTTCTAATATACCATACACTAACATACCAAACACCTATGCCACAACACGGCAATGCATTTTGCTAACAGTACAATCAATCCTCCAGTACATGAGTCATGCAGCTACAGGTATTTGTGTCTTTAAAAGTAGCAGGTGTACAGTACTTAACCTTTATGCTATAGCAAATTTCATTTGTATTCTCACTTTCATTCCTAGTGGATTATGGTCTTTCATATTACAAAAGATTTGTTAGTAGAGGGCACATTTAAGAGATTCATCTAAAGGACTTTGAAAATACAAGTACTGCTCACTCACTGAAAATGAGGATCATGTTTGAATCAGCAGACGTAGCTATGCTTGTTGGAAACCTGGTATGCACAAAGGAATCAACATCTAAATAAAATATTTAGATGTTTTTAATTTAAACATTTTATTCTTTTAGCAATATGCTACAGTTTAGAGCTTGGAATTCCAAAGGACAGGGTTTTAAACTAAAAAAAACCCATCAAGAGCTTTACAGATTTACAGTTATCTGCTTGATTACTTTTAAACTAGTGTAAAAGTAGACACAATGAAATAAATGACAACTTTACTAAAATACAACATGATCATATATAACCTAGCAATAGGTAATACTAGTTCAGAAAATAAACTCTCCTAGTCTGAACTTGCGATTCTTTTGGGTAGCCAAACCTTTGTATGAACAGTAACCCCATCCCCCCCGGTAACAAACCTCCACACAAGACAACCCCAAACTTTGATTTCTTTCTTCCTTCACTTGTCTTTTACAATCTCATTCCCTCATCCAGTTACTGTTGCCATCTGACCTCCCCAGGTGTACCTGTTGCTCATATCACATTCAGCCTGAGCTCAACAATACTTGTAGGATTCTTGATGCAAGGGACACACACAATAAGGATGTGTACCCATAAAGATGAAACACCAGGAGTTTCAGGAATCCAGACCTCAGGCTCAGGAGACTAGTTGAAGAGGACAGGAAGAGGAGTTAAGTCTGAAGAAACTTTAACCAGTAGGGGATTTCCTTGGAAGGAAAGAACAACTGCACATGAAAATGGAAAATGACTTCATATCACAGGTATAGTTGGCTGTGTGGGATGCTTTGATATGATTCAAATTCTTCTGAGATTCTTTCATTGTTATAATGAATTGTAGGAACGATATGTATCTTAAGAGCCTGATGTTGTAGCATGGGGAGAATATGTACACAAACCAATTAATTTGGCTAGTCATTTTTTATATTAAATAAGGAGGTTTTCATCCTTAGATCACAACTATTTTTACAGAGGTGCCGAACAAATGTAGTTGGTTCCAATTTTACAGATGCATACAGTATAGCTGGGAGACAGTAAAGCCAACATTTTCAAAAGTTGAGTGCCTCAATTTCACAATGTCCAAACACACCCCTAGGGCTTGATCTTCAGATATACTAAATACAATTGCAGTTAAAATCAACAGGAACAGCAAGTGCTCAGCACATCCCGACAGTCAGGCCGTAAATATGAGAAGTTGAACACTCAAAAAATAGAGGCTCTCAAAGTTAGTGGATGCTTTTGAAATGTTTCCACATGTGAGTAAATCAAAATTACAGTGATTAACAGTAGCAGTAGCGTACAGACCCTATGTCTAATCTTGTGCTTTATCCATTGGAGCATGCTGCCTACCTTTTGCTCTTTTTTCGTAATTTTGTTTAAATGAGTGAACAGTGAAGTGACCAAGCACTTGTGACCTCACAATCTATTGCTATGGAAATTAATACAATGTAACAAATATAGATTTATGACTTCACTGCATAATCAAATAGGAAAGGATTGATCAGCTGGGCAAGGAGAAATTAGCAATAGTAATATTCTATATTGATATTATCAATTAGCAATAGTGGAAAGAAAAATTATTAAAAAACAAATGGGTCTAAGCTTATAAAATCTCCTTCCTGTGAAACCCCTCTCTTTACATCTTTTTTCTCTTGCAGGCAATATTTTCTATACTGACTCAGGAGTTAGTTACCAGGTGTGGAAAATTAAACATTTTAAAAAGGTAAATTCATAAATACTTTAATAGGCCTAATACATTGAATGAGTTGCATTACTAAGTTGTTTGAGAGCATAAAGTGGAAGATATTTAGTGTTCTTGAAAGATTTATGGGGTATTTTATATAAACAGAATCTTGTACATTAGTTCTTCAGAAGCCAATTGAGCTCCGACATACTCTGCTAAAAGTGTACCATTTCTATTAAATTGATATAAGTGATTACCTTTCATTTTTATTGCACTAAATAATTAATTATAAATTAAAACAAAGACGACCAATAAAAAGTTAAGTGATATTAAATAGCCTGAATATAAATCAAGAAGAGATCATGGGGTTGCTACTAGAAGAGTAAATAAACATTTTAAAATACTAAGAGTACAAAATAGGAGGCCCAATCCATCAGAAACTCAGAGTGAGGGACAAATCAGCATCCCCAGACAAGTGCGTGTAATGGGTTTACTGCATAATGAAATGCAGAGTTTTCGTGCCCTAAGTATAATATTGATCTACTGGATTAATCCAAAACAAACAGTACATGCCAATAAGGATGATCATACATGTGAACTACATGACAAGAATAATAATTTAGAACTCAATTACAACAGACATTGTGAATAAACCAATATGGCTTGTTTTTGTGAAGTCATTTCTTTTGTCTGCTAGAAACTAGTTTCCATAGCAAAATCCTTTTTTTTGGTTTAGAAGCCTATTTAACACAATGCCTTCTACATTTGATGCATATTAGGCTGAGCTGTAGGACAGAATATAAAAATCTATAAAAACTTGCCACTTGTATTTTAGTTCCAAATGTGGCACTCTTTTCCAAGCAAAACATTTAAAAAGTAGAGTACTGTAGATGTAAAACATTTACGTGGTATTCAGAAGGGCAAGATCATGCAATATTCTGTACTATGGCAGACATTTGCCTTACATTTTAAACAGTTTCATATTTAGGTGAGTGGTATATTAAGAATATATCAGAACTGCCTGTACAATATTACCACACAAGTTAGGAAAGTTGCAAATATTGCATGAATCAATTTCTTCCTATGGAAAAAAAATACAGAATGCAGGAACATGGAGAGAGAGGAGGTCAAATCTCTCAATTCTCACATCCAATAGATTGTTTTTCCACTTTCTTTTTAAAAAGATAAATATTTACAGAAGCAGCAACATTATGTTGAGCTATGTAAATACCAGCACACAAACAGCATTTGACTCCCTCCTCTGTGCTGCTAATTAAAAGTTTAAAGTGGGGCTGTCAAGCGATTAAAAAATTAACCACAATTAATCACACTGTTAAATGGTATTTTACTATTATTTAAATATTTTTGGATGTTTTCTACATTTTCAAACACATTGAATTGAATAGAATATATTTGAATTACAACAGAATACAAAGAGTACAGTGCTCACTTTATAGTTATTTTTGATTACAAGTATTTGCACTGTAAAAAACAATAGTATTTTTCAATTCACCTAATACAAGTAATCTCTTTATTATGAAAGTTGAACTTACATATGTAGTATTATGTACAAAAATAACTGCATTTAAAAATAAAACCATGTAAAATTTTAGAGTCTACAAGTCCATTCAGTCCTACTTCAGCCAATCGCTCAAACAAACAAGTTTGGTTTCAATTTGCAGGAGAAAATGCTGCCCGCTTCTTTTTTACGTCACCTGAAAGTGAGAACAGGCGTTTGTGTGGCACTGTTGTAGCCAGCATCACAAGATATTTACATGCCAGATGCACTAAAGATTCGTATGTCCCTTTATGCTTCAACCACCATTCCAGGGGACATGCATCCATGCTGATGACGGGTTCTGCTTGATAACGGTCCAAAGTAGAGCGGACCGACGCATCTTCGTTTTCATCATCTGAGTCAGATGCCACCAAGAGAAGGTTAATTTTCTTTTTTGATGGTTTGGGTTCTGTAGTTTCCGCATCGGAGTGTTGCTTTTTTAAGACTTCTGAAAACATGTTCCAAACATCGTCCCTCTCAGATTTTGGATGGCACTTCAGATTCTTAAACCTTGGGTCCAGTGCTGTAGCTATTTTTGGAAATCTCACATTGGTACCTTCTTTGCATTTTGTCAAATCTGCTGTGAAAGTGTTCTTAAAACAAACGTGTTGGGTCATCTGAGACTGCTATAACATGAAATATATGGCAGAATGCAGACAGAACAGAACAGGAGACATACAATTCTCCCCCAAGGAGTTCAGTCACAAATTTAATTAAAAGCATTTTTTTTTTTAAATGAGCATCAGCAGCATCGAAGCACGTCCTCTGGAATGGTGGCCAAAGCATGAAGGGGCATATGAATGTTTAGCATATCTGGCACATAAATACCTTGCAATGCTGGTTACAGAAGTCCCATGCGAAGGCCTGTTCTCACTTTCAGGTGACATTGTAAATAAGAAGCAGGCAGCAGTATCTCCCATAAATGTAAACAAACTTGTTTGTCTTAGCAATTGGCTCAAGAAGTAGGACTGAGTGGACTTGTAGGCTCTAAAGTTTTAGATTGTTTTGTTTTTGAGTGCAGTTATGCAACACAAATCTACATTTGTAAGTTGCACTTTCATGACAAAGATTGCAGTACAGTACTTGTATGAGGTGATTTGAAAAATACCATTTCTTTTGTTTATCGTTTTACAGTGCAAATATTTGTAATAAAAATCATACTATTAAGTGAGCACTGTACACTTTGTATTCTGTGTTATAATAGAAATCAACATATTTGGAAATGTACAAAAATATCCAAAAATATTTAATACATTTCAATTGGTATTCTATTGTTTAACAGAACACCACCATTAATCGCAATTTTTTTGAGTTAATCGTATGAGTTAATTCAAAACCCTAGTTTAAAGTGCAGCATACTCCAAAAGTGGTGCTGTACAAATGTCTGTCATTTCCATATAATATTTCTGTGTTTATAAATTAAAAGATGCTTTTTTCCCCTAACTGCCACTTCAGCGAAATCACCCTGAGATCTGAAAGCGAATCTGGATTTCTTATGGTTCATGTGCCAGCAGAAGGGATTCTGCAGGTCATTTTCTTTGTGGCTTTGTGCTTGGTTCATCCCTGATGCAGGAACTCCAAGTTGCAACTTCCTGAACCAGTGGGAGTTGCTATGCCCAAGAAGATAAGAATTAACCCGGGGCATAGGGTTGACTGTGTTTGCCCCACCATCCTGCCACAAGAGTTAAGACAATTTTAATGGCTGCTAGGGGAGTCCTGCCAGCAGAGGCTGACTGGGAAAAGGCTGCATCAGTGCACCTCCTGTACCACGGCCACACTCACTCCTTAGCCAGTGCTGCCCACTTGTACCACTACATTGTTCTGGGAAGACTTTCTGTCCCTGGGGTCCTTCCACCTTGACCGAGTGCACCATCACATAGGGCTGATAACCCTATGCTTGTCAAATTGTGGCCTCATTTACACCTTTGCCAACCCCATTGCTGTCAACGGGTTTGCACAGGCACAAACTTAGTCAGAATTTGGACCTACAATTGTAATGATTAACCATTCTGTTGATGTGCTATATAGACTGGAATCCACTTCACTCTCTGAAGTGAATATCTATGACTCTGCATATGTGTAAGGGATCCCATTTTCAAGTAGGACAGTGCCATTTCTTCAGAGTCACTTTCTCCATTTTAGTATTCTACACTGATACTAAAAGTCAGATGAATGAGTCAACTGCATATGAAAATAAACTTTCTATTTACTTATAGTGTTGTGAAATAGTGTTGTGAAACTCCACACTACATTAAATTTCACATACCCATGTCAGTGTATTTAATGGGCTTTAAAAACAGTTAAAGATTTCAAAAATCAAAAACAGAAAAGAACATTCTTGAGCTGAAATTTTAGAATCTACAGTTGAGTCAACTGAAAAAAAAAAGATACATTTCCAATGTAAGACCAAATCAAGCATTTGAGTGTGCATTAGTGGTGCTGTAACTATTATTTTTAATACTCTGTGACTGAATCCCTTAAATGGTTAAAAGTAGCCCTGTAACATTAAAGGTATACAGCATGCGCTGACAGCCTAAAAAGAAACATCAGACATTGCCTTTCTTTTGCAATTGTTCCAGTTTTCTTTTTAAGAGGCTGTAGTTTTCCTTGGTCCCGGGTGCAGCAGGGTCAAGCTTCAGAGAGACTTCATAGTGTTTCTTGGCTAAGTCAAGATTTCCCCAGCGATGGTAAAGCACAGCTGAAACAGCAATGAGTAGTTTTCATTAGCAGTATTGTTGAATAATGTGCAAATTGCCAATCGCTTGGAAAACAACATTAAAGCATTTGTTTCCAATAAAGTGTTTTTTTTTGCTGGTTAGTGGCACAGTAGTAGTTTGTTCTTCTGCCAGCTGCAGGAGCAGAGCTTGGGGAAAGAACCAGCCATGGAATGATGGAGGAATGAAATATGTTGTAGCCATAAATTACTGTATTTATATGAGCTCATAAAGATTTACAAGCATAGCTCAAATGAATCAATTTGCAGCCACTGAAGTTCTGCCATCTCTGGACTACTACGTTCAACCTATCTGATCTGTCATACCATGTGACAGCTTTTAGTTTTTGATGCCCCATTTCCTTGATGGCTTTCTAGAAATTAATCAGAACAGAAATCCACCCAGCAGGAACAGTCTCAAAACTTCTTTTTATACACAGTGAACATAAGGGAACAAACAGCACATTTGATAAAAGTTTGCTCTTGAGGAGTTAGAAAGGTTCTTACCCAAATTACCATGATAACTGGCTGCATTTGGATTGGCTTTAATTGCCTTGAGGAACAAAGCTTCAGATTCCTGAATAATTTGGAAGAAGATGTCAACAGTATAGGTTACTCATGTAGTACACAAAATGCAAGTGCACCCAAGCACCACAAAGACTTCACAAATTGTATTAGAGTTGTAGCCATATTTTTTCTTCTATACATTACCTCCCCACAATGTTATATAGAACACTGTCTGAACTTGTTGCTCTTTGGTGGCTGCAGCCTCCACTAAATATAAACTACACAAGCACCAACATATCACAGGCTTCTACTATTATAGCAGGCAACTAGCAGTACCCACTATGGTTAAGTTTGCAAAGCAGTGTACGTTTTAATCAAATTTCCCAATATTCCTAATGTTTCAAAATATTCACCTTTTAGGTAGAAGTTTTCCCTGCTTGTTACTGGCCCAAGATAATGTTCTATTTTGTACTGTTTTTAAGTTTTCAGCAAAAGCTTTTGCCTTTAAGTTACAGACTAACATGGCTGTTACTCTGAAACCTGTCATTCCTCCTACTGTTCTAAAAATTAACCACTTCTTAATTTTATTGACACACAGTTACAGTAAACACATCTGAAGCTGAGGTCTGAATATAATCCACATTGAGGAACAGTACCTCTACTTTAAAATATAAAAACTACAAATCACTGAAAAAAAAATCACTACATCTGCAAGTGTCCTCTGAATATTCCCACTTGTGGGATGTGCCCGCAGCACTGATGACATCTGGGAACCTTTTAGAAAAGCAAAGGCCTCTCATGGCACCAAATGTTCAGAGCCAAGATTATAAGAATCTGGTCAGTTTCTTAACCACTTCAAGTTTTGTCTTCCCCATGCTAGCTGCCAGTGTAGAGACCTTTGCTCTGTGTCCAGAGAATCCTTGTTAAAAATCATCATGGTTAAAAAAAAAAGTTAAGTTCAGGTATATTAGAAGGGTAATTTTAGGTAGTTTCTGTGCTGCTGTACATTTTAGATTCTTGGACAGTCTCTAGCTCAGTTCCCAGGCAAAAGACGTAGAGAGAAAAGGCCAGCTGTAAGTGGTACGTTTCGTGTTCCTTGAGTCTGCGGGTGTAGGTAAGTGCAGACAGACAGACATGCTAGCTCCGCTCAAGTTGGAGCATTCAACATAGCAGCGTAGCTGCCGCAGCATGGGCACTAGTTTGGGAAAGCTGCAAGAGTATAATCCCGCCCAACCCCCTGGGTATGTATTTGGCAGCTCGCCCAAGGCACTGCCTGGGCTATCTCAGCCACATTGCTATTTTTTGGTGCTAGCTTGAGCAGAGCTAGCATGTATGTCTAAGTCTACCCAGGCTGGGAATTGTACCTTCCAGCTGTTGTGTAGGCATACCCTAATGCACAGTTAAAGTCCAGTGCACCTCAGGAAAGGCCACTACTTCCTAGATGATTGTCTGGTGTATGAGGCCTTGACATCTTAGGCCCAAAAACCAAATACAGGCTGTCCTGTGAGAAAAGTTTTATAAACCACAGCCATGAAGGCCTACTCTGTCCTTACATGGGAACAAGCTACTGAA
Organism: Lepidochelys kempii; assembly: GCF_965140285.1. Lineage (NCBI taxonomy): Eukaryota > Metazoa > Chordata > Testudines > Cheloniidae > Lepidochelys > Lepidochelys kempii. The sequence continues at coordinate 101,441,497 of NC_136380.1, forward strand.
CCATGCATCTGAATTCTCTCAAGTGGGGAAAACAGGCCTTTGGTGGCAGGATTGGCATCTCCATCTGTCTCCAAGTTCATTACACATACACACACAGCAAAATCCTCCAAACAAACTTGCCCTAACAGCAGAAGCAGGAAAAAAGTTAAAGATTAATAAAGTCACACTTCCCACAATGTTGGAATCTTGCTGCAATCTTTGCTGCATTATCCAATATGCTGGAAATTCTAAGATTTTAGTTAAAAAGTAGACTTCTACTTTTTCCATTGTGAAGATACAGCCATCAGAGTGCATAGATAAGCTGCTGCCCAGTTAACCCAGTCTTTCAATAAATTGTCATCAGCCACACAGTAGGAGCAACAAACACAGGAACTCACTCCTCCTCTATCCAAGTATTATAGAGTACAGTTATTGTGCATGGTGTTCTCCAGAAAACTTAATAAAACACGTTTGCAGCTGACTCCCATTACCATATGCCTTCTGGCACATACTTATTGAAAAGATTTTATTGCCATTGCTTTGCTCAGCAGTTAGTCGACGAGCATCAGATGATTAAAGGCAGTTTGAAGAATATCCCATTGCATTAAATAAACATTTCAGTACACTGGGCAATATTTCAGTTGGTCTGAACAGCCAAATCTTTAAATTTAATGTTGTCAGGATACTTGCAGCACTGTGTGTAGCAAAGGCTTTGAAAAAAGCATGTTGCATATTCCATCTGCTGCCAGAGTTGCAGCACAAAACGAGTTTGTTTTTACCTCAAATATGGAGACCCACTGAATTAGCCAATGGGGCTAACATCTTGTATTTCTAGAACAAAAACACTGTGGATAAACATATAATATACACACAGTTTCAAAGCATTAGAGAGCTTCCGAGATCTGTAGTTGCTTTGTTCATTTCAAAAAGGAAGGGAAACTAATTTGCTAAAACCAGGTCTCAATTAAGAAGTTCCATCTTTCGTATGCTTAGGAGTTACATTTCTGTAAGTCATCCGTTCTGGAAAAATGCATAGTGAATTTGAAACTACAGGGAACATTGCTGCAGTCATATTGAAAGAAAACCTAGCTTTCAAGCTGGCAAGACATTTCCAAATCAATAGACTGCTTCAAAAGGAATATGGATTGAAAAAACATGCTTAGTGTGCTTCAAGGGCAGAACTGACACCTTAGCAATCCTTATGCAGACACATTATTTATGAGAATATCTATCCATTAAGTGCTGGAAGCCATATCATCATTTAATCTTTCTCCCCAACACAAATTTCACTCAACATGTCTAGGCACTTGACACATTCTAATCTTGAATCTTTTCCCTAGAAGAGATCTCGGAGATACATCCCTTTCTCTCTGTCCTTACAGCTAGAACTCTTGTCGAGGCTCTCATCATCTCCCATGTAACCTACTGATCCCTAGCCTTCCTGATGCCTACATTCCTCCCCTCCAGTCCATACAGAACGTAGCTGCTAAGATCATTTTCCTTCCCTATTGAACAAACCTCATCAGTCCCTTCTCTGAATCTCTCCATTTGCTATCCCCTGCTACACCACATCAAGTTCAAGTTGCCTGTTAGTGCCTTTTAAGGCCCTACATAACTCCACACTTCCCCACTGATCATACTGAGCTTCTCATCACATTCTCTCCCACTACCACTTTCTGGTTCCCTCCACTCCACTAACAATGCTAATCTCAGAGCCCCATTTTCTCCCACAACCATCTCTGTAATTTCTTCCATACTACCCCACTCCAAACAGAATGACTTTCCTGAGCTGGTCATCAAAGCAACTCCCCTCTTTTCTTTTAAGTCCTCTCTGAAAGTGCATTTCTCCTGTGACAACTACAGCAAACTTGATAGCTTAGATACATGGCTCGGTTTCATCATCCTGGAAAAGGGCAAGAAAATGGAGATAAATATCACCTGACACTGTAATCGGTGAAAAAAATATATATATATATTTCTATCCTGAAAGGTCTAGAGGTCATAAATGCTTCTCATTCAAGATATATTCAGGATGTTACTTCAGTGCTATATTATTGCTACAAATCAAAGGATCTTAGTGGAGCAAACATTTTTTATATGAGGAATTCAAAAAGCTTCCAGATTATACATCTCTTCCTGTCACTTACATTGCAGATGAGGAGGATGAATATAGAGGCAGTGAGGACAACTACAGTTATTCACAGTAGGTGGCTTATTCTTGGTAAATGATTCCACAAAATAAGACTAACTTTTGGCTCATTAACAAGCAAACATAACTCAAACCCTTTGTGACACATATGTAGAGCTGTGTGCCACTGCTGATCCATTTACAAAACACTCCACAGATGCATGAGTTGACTTTGATAGCTTGCTCCTAAACTACCCATTACAGAAAATGAGACCAAATGGAAAAGTTAATTGCATTTTTTCCTTGCTGCCCTTCCATTATGTAGTCTCCTGTTAATGTGCGTTTTATTTCTCCTTCATGCTGTAGGAATCGTGGCAAATACTGATGAGAATATGTAATAAAGAGACTGATTCTCATTACATGCGGCAGTCAATTACTTTTCAGAAACAAATGTCTAACACTTACCAGATGAATTGTGTTTACCCCTTTATTTGCAGAAGTTTTCTGTATGTCCAAGTACAAGGACTGGTTGGTTCTTTCGGTCCTGTCCTATCTACAGACTTAAATTCATTATCTGGCTCTCTTTCAAAGTACACACCACAGTGATTGGATGCCCCCAAGTATTTACAAATTTATTCTCATGACACAGTGGGTGTTAAGGAATTATCTTTATTTTACATTTGGGAAACTGTGGCACAGAGAGATTAAGTATCTTGCCCAATGTCTCACAGGAGTTCTGTGGCAGTGTGACACTGAACCCTGAACTGCTGAGTCACAGTCCAGTGCCTTCCTCCCACAGATTTCATTTTTAAATGCAAACATTCAGATCACTTCCCCCTTTACATACCTTATATTTCTGTGATTTTCCCAGTACGTTTGCCAAAGAAAACATAAGAGAATGATCATTAGGTATCAGTTCCAGGGCCTCTCTTCCAACTGCTTCGGCTTGTGCTAAATTCCCTGGGAGCCCATACCGTGACGAAGGAGAGAAGGGAAAGAAAAGATAACTTTTAACATAGCTAATATTTTAGCTACTTCCACACTGTGAGCATATGTATACTGTATTATAAATAAGGCGATGATTCTGTCACAGAGGCCACGGATTCCGTGACTTTCTGGGACCTCCGGGACTACTTCTGGGGCAGGACTGGAGCAGCTGCCATTCCCAGGGCCGCCGGAACAGCAGTCCCCGGCCACCAGAGCAGCAGCTGGGGTGGGATGGGGTTGGGTTGGGTCAGCCCTCTCCCCCCGGGGCAGGAGCAGTGGTAGTCAGCCCCTGCCACAGGACTAGCAACGGGGCTGGAACAGCTGCAAGCCCCGGCAGCGCTGTTGTGCCTTCTCCCCAACCAGGCTATTTTTAGTAAAAGTCAAGAACTGGTTGCAGGAATTTTTATTGCCTGACTGGATTCACCACGCAAGCCACAGCCTGTGTGTTGCGCTCTAACTGCCCCACGTGGAGCCTGCCAGACTATGTTAATGCGCACTAGCTACCTAGAGCACACTAGCATACAGAGCAGTTAGAGCGCAACACGCAGCCTGTGGCTTGGGTGGTGAATCCAGGACCCCAAATTCCACTGACACTTGCAGTGATTTGCTTCCTATCAGACCCTCACTGCACAGGCTGTGGGAGAGGAAGAGGAGGAGCAGGAGAGGGAATGTGACAGAGGAGGGAGAAAAGAAAGAGTATCATCCTCTTGGGAAGGAGGTCCACACCTGGAATTGACCAAGGTAATTATGGGCCCTAGGTGACATAGGAGGGCAGCTTTCCTAGTGCCAATTCTCCTTTTCTCCCTGTTTGGGGGTAGAAGTCGGGGACACAGTGGCGGGGGGCAGGCCCCCACCTTGGCCACAGACAGGAAGGGGCAGGAAAGAGATCCCTGTTTTTCTAGGGAGTGAGGAGAGAGAGGTCCTGGTTTCTTTGGGGTGAGGGGAGCAAGGGAGAGAGATGTCCAGGCATCCTCCATTCTTTTTCATAAACATCCCTAAAAGTCTCTGAGCCAGGTTGGTATTCTTGCTAGCTTCAAGGTTTATAAGAGCTGTTATGTAAGTAACCATCAAAACCATTAATATACTGTACCTGTATTATCAAGCAATATAATCATGTTGTTCCAAGCCAAACTATGCTCTGGTTTCAGAACTGTAGCATTCCTCCATGCGTTCAATGCATCTATGTGGCGATTCAAATCTGCATACTGAAAGTAAGGCAATCCACAGTAATTACATCCTGCTTTACTTTTGTCATAAAGTTCATGCTAAAGATGGTACAGAGATACTCATGTGTCTTGTTCATTGTTCCCCAGGGTCTTTTTTCTGAAACATGTATGTAGTATCAGAATGCTATCCCATTCAGCAGACAAGGGTGCATTGAAGAGCGGTGGTATTTTTAAATCTTTAGAGATAATCCCTTTTTATGAAAAATTCATATTTTCCTTTTGCTTTTCTGGTATGACTTGTTTATGGTTTTTAGATATACATGTGCCTAGAGGAAAAGGATGGGCATACACTTTTTTTTTTTTAAATCTAAATAAAATATTGAGACCAATCTGCGTTGAACTTTTTTTTCTTTTTGGTATAGCTCTGGTTACACAACAGGTTGTTGAAATATACTAATTTTTTTTAGAATTGAAGCCAACATTTTGAAAAGTGACTAGTAATTATCTCCTGGAGAAAAAGGCAGCTTTGTGAAGCATAGAAGCTAGATTTTTCCCCAATATATTTGTATTTGTATGTTTTTATATGAAAAAGTAATGACAAACTCAGGAAGCATGCCTCTTTTGTAGATGAGGGAGAGGTAGCTTGGGGATTGACAAGAGATGGTGTTATAAAACATGAGATCACCCACAATCTACACTCAAGCAAATCTGAGTTATTGTCAGTGTTGAGCAATAGCTGGATTTTCAGTGTAAATTCTGCTTTATCACAATTTAAATAACTTTTTAATCATATGCCACAATTTCATTAAACAAAAAAAATAAACACTTACCAACCGTCCTAAATTGTAGTAACAATCTGGGTATTTTTTCCTGTGTTTAAGTGCAGTCCAGTAGCTTTGCTCTGCCTCTTCAAACCTTCTTAAACTATTCTGTACTATTCCTAGATTCATCCATGCAGCAGCAAAATCAGGCCTAGGCAATAATTTTAAAATACATTTTAGCATATGGAATATAAGATCCCATTGTACTGTTTGTTGTGAGTTGATGCAACAATGCTTGCCATTCTTTTAACATACTGTATTTGTACAGCTAAGGAGAGCAGCCCCTCTGCTTCCTGGAGCTCATTTCTTTCTTTCAAGATATTTCCAAGGTTGTTCATGGCGTGTACATATTTGGGGTTCAACCTAGAATATAAGAGAAACGTGTTACTCGTAGGGAAACAAGGTACTGTAGTCATTCCCTTTCCTTTCAGCTGGATGATTAGTTATGTGACACTGCAACATTTTGCAGCTGAAATCCCAAAGTCAACATTTTCTCAGTCTTACTATGCCTGAGAAATTAAATAACTGTTAGGATAGCTTAGTGAAATAATAAATTGAAAATACCTTACAGCTTCCCTGTAGTATTTGATTGCAGCTGTTTGGTTGCCTTTATCAGCCAAGTTTTTGCCAACATTGTAGTGCACCTGAAAAGACAGATAAAAAAATTTATCCAAATGTTCCAGACAGTCAGATATATCGTGGGACCAAGTTGCTACAGTTTCTGGCTGCAAAATCAGAATTCATTGCTTTCAGTGCTGAACCTTTCAATGGCTACTTTTCTTTTTTCACGCTTTTAAGACTTCTTTCCCCCATGCTATCAGTCAGGGATGGGAAAGGTTCCAGTTGGTTCCTGAGATATGGACTATCATGAAGAGGGCACAAAAAAGTCTGACGAAGAAATGGACAAGTAGGGATACTTATACCAGCTACGATTAGCAAGTCTCTTTGCTTCCTGATATTGCAATAAAGTCACATCACTTTGTGAGATTATCCCTTTTAGGATGGGGGAAATAAGAGGTACATTAATGGGAAGCTATTTTCCAGCCTGATTAACAGCTAGATTGCACCATGTAGGCATAGCCCATTTCAAAGGGCAGCAAGAGCACCAACAGGCTCCCAGGCACACACAGACATTGATGAAGTACAGCTTACTTCTTCCATGTTGCCAGCCAGTCAGCTTGCTGGCCATTGCACAAGAGACCCATAGACCAGCTTTCTGGCCACCCTTGTGTCTTCCAAGGGGAGTAAGAACAGAGTAATACCTTCCTGCCACTGAGCCCCAGAGTTGCAATTCTGCTTGGTTTGGTGCTCAAGGGGAGCTCCTGATACTGTCCCCTACCCACTGTGCACCTGGGTGACGGCCAGAAAAAAAAAAAAATCTAACCTTTAATAATTCGACAGACTATAATATTTTAAATTCTGCCTTCAGAAACAACTGCCTTCAATGGGAATATGCATGCATGCTCCAGAAGAGCACTTTTGTTTCCTGTTTAAACATTTATGAGCTGATGTAGCATTTCATTGTCAAATCAGTACTAAAAGCAAGATGTTAACTGGAAATGACCTATTATATTATGCCCACACACTCCTTTACCAGTCTTAACAGGTAATTATCTTATATTAATAGCTCCAAGAGAAAAATTCCTTACAGCTGTGTAACAGCACAGTGCTCTCTAAGAGCTGGGTGATTGGAAAGGTGTAATCTAAAAATGCACTGTAGTATTTTAGAGATACTGAGGGTCTACTGCACAGCTGATATAAGCCAGCACGGCACCATTGAAGCTAATGGAGCTACCCCAATTTATACTAGCCAAAGATCTGACCCTGTATAGTTATCTTTGCATAATATACCAGTGGGATTAGGAAATCAGTACAAACAAGTATCAAGCAGGCAATATAACTGAATACTGTTGTACAGTAGATTGATACTGAAGAATCCCATGCACCGCTACAGACTAGGGACCGAATGGCTAGGCAGCAGTTCTGCAGAAAAGGACCTAGGGGTTACAGTGGACGAGAAGCTGGATATGAGTCAACAGTGTGCCCTTGTTGCCAAGAATGCCAGTGGCATTTTGGGATGTATAAGTAGGAGAATTGACAGCAGATCGGGGGACGTGATCATTCCCCTCTATTCAACATTGGTGAGGCCTCATCTGGAGTACTGTGTCCAGTTTTGGGCCCCACACTACAAGAAGGATGTGGAAAAATTGGAAAACGTCCAGCAGAGAGCAACAAAAACGATTAGGGGACTGGAACACATGAGTTATGAGGAGAGGCTGAGGGAACTGGGATTGTTTAGTCTGCGAAAGAGAAGAATGAGGGGGGATTTGATAGCGGCTTTCAACTAGCTGAAAGGGGGTTCCAAAGAGGATGGATCTAGACTGTTCTCAGTGGTAGCTGATGACAGAACGAGGAGTAGTGGTCTCAAGTTGCAGTGGGGGAGGTTTAGGTTGGATATTAGGAAAAACTTTTTCACTAGGAGGGTGGTGAAGCAGTGGAATGCGTTACCTAGGGAGATGGTGGAATCTCCTTCCTTAGATATTTAAGGTCAGGCTTGACAAAGCCCTGGCTGGGGTGATTTAGTTGGGGATTGGTCCTGTTTTGAGCAGGGGGTTAGACTAGATGACCTCCTGAGGTCCCTTCCTACCTTGATATTCTATGATTCTATGATACACAGTGCTTGAAACACAGTGCTTGAGAGAGAAACAATGTTATTCCCCTACCCAAAAGCAATGTTTTTGTCCAACTGATTCCTCTGTTTTTTCAGCAAAGGGCAGTAAAAGTGACAATATGACATTTTAAAAAAAACAAAAAACCTCACACATCCTTCAGTTGGAACACGGGTTATATGGTATACTACATTTTATTCCTTCTCCAACAAAGTAATGTCTGCTCAGGAGTACAACCATCTTTCCTTTCAGTCGTGAAAGAAAATCAATGATCAAATCTGATATTAAAAGGGGACACTTTATTTATATTCTAAATAAACATAAAAACAGCCATACTGGGTCAGACCAAAGGTCCACCTAGCCCAGTATCCTGTCTTCGAACAGTGGCCAATGCCAGGTGCTCCAGAGGGAATGAACAGAACAGATAATCATCAAGTGATCCATCCCCTATTGCCCATTCCCAGTTTCTGGAAAACAGAGGCTAGGGACACCATCCCTGCTCATCCTGGCTAATAGCCATTGATGGACCTATCCTCCATGAATTTATCTAGTTCTTTTTTGAACCCTGTTATAGTCTTGGCCTTCACAACATCCTCCGGCAAAGAGTTCCACAGGTTCACTGTGCATTGTGTGAAAAATGTGTTTGTTCTAAACCTGCTGCCTATTAATTTCATTTGGTGACCCCTAGTTCTTGTGTTATGAGTAAATAACACTTCCTTATTTACTTTCTCTTCACCAGTCATGATTTTATAGACCGCTATCATCTCCCCCATTAGTCATCTTTTTTCGAAGCTGAAAAGTCCCAGTCTTATTAATCTCTCCTAATATGGCAGCCGTTCATACCTCTAATCATTTTTGGTGCCCTTTTCTGAACCTTTTCCAATTCCAATATATCTTTTTTGAGATGGGGCAACCACACGTGCATGCAGTATTCAAGATGTGGGCGTACCATGGATTTCTATAAAGGCAATAGAAAATATTATATCTTATTATGTATTCCTTTCTTAATGATTCCCAACATTCTGTTCACATTTCTGACTGCTGCTGCACATTGAGTGGCTGTTTTCAGAGAACTATCCACAATGATTCCAACATCTCTTTCTTGAGTGGTAACAGCTAATTTAGACCCCATCATTTTATACATATAGTTGGGATTATGTTTTCCAGTGTGCATTACTTTGCATTTATCAACACTGAATTTCATCTGCCATTTTGCTGCCCAGTCACCCAGTTTTGAGATCCTTTTGTAGCTCTTCGCAGTCTGCTTGGGACTTAACTATCTTGAGTAGTTTTGCCAAATTTTGTCACCTCACTATATACCCCTTTTTCCAAATCATTTATGAATATGTTGAATAGGACTGGTCCCAGTACAGACCCCTGGGGGACACCACTATTTATCTCACTCCATTCTGAAAACTGACCATTTATTCCTACCCTTTGTTTCCTATCTTTTTACCAGTTGCCAATCCATGGATTCCCTCTTATCCCATTACTGCTTACTTTGCTTAAGAGCCTTTGGTGAGGGACCTTGTCAAAGGCTTTCTGAAAATCTAAGTACATTATATCCTCTGGATCCCCTTTGTCTACATGCTTGTTGACCCCCTCAAAGAATTGTACTATATTGGTGAGGCATGTTTTCTCTTTACCAAAACCATGTTGACTCTTCCTCAACAAATTATGTTCATTTGTGTGTCTGACAATTTTGTTCTTTACTGTAGTTTCATAAAGTCTGTGATGCTTTCCCCTTCTGTGAGGTTGTTTTCAAAGACCCTGTAAACAAATATGAATATAAAGGAGACAATTGAAGTCAGAGTACAAAATTTTAGGGTCACAAAGATGAATTCCCAGTGTCATGCTGTGTCCAAAATGCATAAATTGGAATCTCCAGTTGGATTAGAGAGGTTATGTTACTTCTATATTTGGCACTGGGGCAACTGCTGCCGGAATACTGTGTCCAGAATTCAAGAAGGATGTTGATAAATTGAAGAGCTTTCAGAGAAGAGCAATCAGAATGATTACAGGATTAGAAAACCTGCCTTACAGAGATTGAGCTCTTTGAGTCTATTTAGCTTAACAAAGACGGTTAAGAAGTGTTGATCACAGTCTACAAGTACCTACCTGGGGAACAAAAAAAATTGACAATGGGCTCTTCATTCTAACAGACAAAGGTATAACAAAAGCCTATGGCTAGAAGTTGAAGCTAGACAAATTTAAATTGGAAATAAATCATAAATTTAAGAATGAGGCTAATTAACCATTGGAACAGTTTATCATGGGTTGTTGTGGATTCTCCATCGCTGGAAATTTTTAACTCCAGACTGGATGTTTTCCTAATAAGCTATGCTCTATTTCAAAAGGAATTATTTGAGGGAAATTCTATGGCCTGGATTATACAGGAAGTCAGATTAGATGATCACAATGCCCTTCTGGTGGCAGAATCTATTAATATGACTCTCAGGGCTTGCCTACACTACCGCGTAAGTCCATACAATTTATGTTGCTCAGGGGTGTGAAAAAGCCGCCCCCCACCGAGCAACGTAAGTTACATCAACTTAAAGTGGTGTCTATATTGCGCTCCTGTCAGCATAGCACGTCTTCACCAGATACGCTATAGCGGCAGAGCTGCACCAACATAGTGCAATAACGTAGACTAGCCCTAAGTGGTGAAGTTTCAGCAGTAAGAATACAGATGCTTCTGCTCAAAATTTCAGCACAACTCCTTTCATCAAACATTTTCTAAATAATATACAAGACAAAATGACCCAGTTTAAATCTTGGCCTTATCCCAGGTTCCCTTTTTCCACCTGCAATTAATGTCTTCTAGAGGTTTTACAACATGACTATGTCCACATATGAGAAAGTTAGACATCTAAACATCAATTGTGTCAAACTCCATGGCCACATTTGTAACTATTCTGCACAGCAGAGACAAGAACACCAAAAAGTCAATAAAAGGGATGTGCTCTAGATCAGCTCAATAAATCTTTAAACAGTTAGTTATAAATCTTTTGCTGACTGAAGAGAAACAGTGCCAGCCCTTTTAGTAAGGTACAGAAAATTAGTTCTCCACTGTACATATTCAGTGTTATTATAGCTTCGTTCTCCATTACATATGTATCAAGACTGCTATAACAACATTTGCATAGTGTTTTGAAGAAGTGGAGTGATTCTGCAAGTGACGACAACCTGCATATCTAATTTGGTTTGTTTTTCATTTTACTTTTGGAATGTGCCCAAAGTCCAACAAGGGGACTGATAGTCCATTCTGAGAGATTATATATCAGATGGCAATATATATCAAGCAATATCCTCCTTAGATCATCTGAGATATCTGAGGAGAGAGGATATCGTTATCTGACAGAGCAAGCATATCATGGACTGCTTTAACATACTTATTTTGTGCTTTAGAACATTTATAGTATAGGTGTGACACATTCTATTCAATTCTGTTAGGTTCTATACAACACACATCACTATGGCATTTGAACTCTACAGTACTGCTTTGAAGCATAGCAAGCTAAACCTCTTATCAACTTCTAGAATACAGAATGTTTTTGGTGTTACTCTCTTTTCTTGTATATGCAATGAATGAAGAGGAGATGCTTAAAATTATCCAAGCAATAGTTTAATTCTGACACAAGAAGAATCTGATACAACTTCTGACAGGGCCTAACCTGCTCGTGATGTTTAACATTAAAAATTATTAATTTTATATTTTGGAAATGCTTTAATAATGCATAAAACAGGGTCTGACCCTGGTTGCAAGACAGACATTATGCACTACTGCCAACCCAAGTGTTCAAAAATCATGAGATTTGGCTTGAAAACATGAGATTTAAAGAAATAATCAATGGTGAATTCTTTTATTTGCTTTTTGGACTGCTACGGTTCACATGTTCAAGTTTTTCCTCTGCATCCATGAGGATTAGGCAGTTAGTGGCTTTTTAAAAATGAAAGCTGAGATTCTCATATAATCACCTGATTCCAGGCACTGGGACTTTACTTTGAAGTTTTTCGTACAACAAAACTGCTAAGGTTGGAAACACTGTATAGCAACGTACAGTGCTGCAACTCAGACCACATGGTGATGGAGGCTTTGGAACTGCTTAGAAATAGTTCACTGTTTTGAAAAACAAGAAGAAAGTTTCAAATAAATTAATCTTAAGGAAGCTAGTATAGATTCCAACCATCTTAACAACTTATTCTTACTTATATAAGAAGTTAAACAAATGGTGAATCAGCAAAACAAATTAGAAAGAAACACTGCTAAAATGTATTTTTATTTAAGTAGTGAGAAAGTCTGACTTGGATTAAAGTAATAAATTGGTTCTTCCTTTATTTTAATTTTTTTTAAAAAGAAAATGAGATATAAACTACCATCTCTTTCAGAGCAGTAGAAGTAGAAAGGAATGTGTCAAAATACAAAACCATGCTAGACAGTGCTAAAGAAGTGGCGAAGGAACTGGATGGCTGAGGTAAACAGTTGCTGATCATGTAAACAAAATGAGGCAGGCTTTGAGCATGGCCAGAGAGAGACAACAGAGTTTAGCAGAAGGGATCTGGGAGTCAGCCTTTGGGCAACTAGTTCCATAGCTTAGAGCTTCAATTAACTTCAGAGTTTCAGCTCCAGAGCAGGCTGTCTCAACAGAAGGCAAACAAAAGAAATAGAATAGGCAAACAATGTACACATTTGGAGAACATATGAGAAAAAGGCAGCAGGAAATGCTGAGCATGCAGGACCACCACTTTTTCAGAGAGGGGTTCCAAACAACCTCCAGATTACTACGAACTCTTAAATGAAACTGGTATCTGCATTGAAAAAGCAGAAGAGCTGCAACCTATATGCTAGCTGTTTATGGAGAAACTGGGGTGACATCAGATGTTATGAGGTGAAATTCTAGAGATCAGTATGATGAATAGCCTAGGTGTATGATTCAATCTCACTGGAGAAGAGGCTGAGACAGTATGAAGTGGAGGCAGAACCCCGGGAGGTACAGACTTAGCACAACCACCACCCAGTAGGTGCATGGACAAAGGGAGAGGCAGAATACCAGAAACTATCCTAGAGATGTTCCTGAGAGCGTTTCTGTCAGCAACCACTTGAAAACAGACGAAAGACACAGGCATGCATTGAGAGCCAAGGCGAACCAGTTTTGGATGCTGAATACACACATAAGCCAGCTGCCCCTTAATTGCCATCTAAACTACTCCATTAGAGGACTTTATGAAGCCACTGGCTATTTGCGAACAACAAAAAACCTTCCTTGTTCGTTATTTTGAAAGAGTTAAAAATAAATTCATTAAAATTCTTATTTTTTAATAATTAGAGTTTTCTAAAGACAATCCAGCAACAGGAAAAGAATTTGCAGTCTGTAAACTGTTAAAATTCCGGGACTAGTTTTAAATGATTCTTGCGGCCAGACATATTTATCCTCTGAAAGGCAAAAAGGGATAAATATTTTCTACCTCTTTAATTGGCTGTGTTCTTGCAGAACTACATGTTTTATTTAGAGTACTTATTAGAGAAAACTATTCAGAAATAAGTATTGTTCATGGTACCAGTGTTGCGTAGATTGCTATAGTTTTGCTTAAAAGGAAGGAAACAGCTTGTGGTTTTCTAAAGTAACAAGACATTCATAACTTAAAATTGTCTGCAATTTGAGCATTTCCAAGAGAGTTATTTTTAAAATCTATAAAGAGGATAATCTGCAGCCCAGACTCAAATGCTCAGGAGGGGAAGAGGTGGTTTAATATCCTGATAAAGTGAACAGCAATAAGGAGACGTTACTTACTCATACAGTAACTGGAGTTCTTCAAAACGTTTTGTCTCTACGGGTGCTCCATGTGAGGATGTGTGCACCGCACCTATGTGCTTTTGATCAGAGGTTTTGGCAGCAGTGTCTGCACCCTACATATTCTTATACTCCAGAATGAGAGCATACAGGGAGGGGGGCCACTCTGGGTCCCTCTCAACCATGAAGTCCAGAGCCAAGGACTCCAGAGCAGAAGGGAAGGACGGCAGGTAGTGGAGCACACACTGGGGCAAAACATCTCAAAGAACTCCACTTTCTGTACAAGTAAGTAATCTCTCCTTCAAGTTATTGCCCCTATGGATGCTCCGTGTGAGCAGATGTCGGAGCAGTGCCTCAATACAGAGTATGGTGCTGAGGAGGCAAGTGTAGAGCAGATTTAAGACAGTATTGCCAAAAGCCATGTCAGTAGAAGCATACATGATAGCATAGTGCTGGGAAAATTTGTGCACTACTGTCCAGGTGACAGCCTGCAAGTGTCCAAGATAGGTATGTTCTCTAGTATGGCTACAGAGATGGATTGATCCCTAGTGGAATGGGCAGTTAGCCCTAGGTGGGGAATGTATCACCAAAGCTACATAGCATGCCAGAATGCATCCCAAAACACATTTCAATAACCTTTGTGTGGAAATCAGATGTCCTTAGCATCTTTCTGCAAAAGAAAATCTGTGAGAATCCCTGAAGGGCCTAGGCCTATGAAGGTAGAAGCAAGAGCCCTACTTTCATCCAGAACATGAAGACAGCCTTATTCTCTGGAGGTGTGACACTTGGGTAAAAAAACACTGATGTGAAAGTCAGAAGAGCTTTAGGTAGCAAATGAGGGTGGAGACAGAGTCACCTTAATAGAACACCATATATGGTCTCAGCCAGAAGTGCTCCTAGCTCTCCTACCCTTCCAGCAGAGGGCTACAAGAAACAAAAAACTCGCCAAGGTTTAAAATTTTTTTTTTCCTTAAGGCACTAAGGACTGAATTAAGATCCCAAGGCAGAGTAGCTTCCCTTACGTAAGTAAAAAGGTTAAACAAACACTTAAGGAATCTCATCATGGTAGAATGAGCGAAAACTGAAAACCCTTTGATTGGGGGGGTGAAAATCTGTAATGGCAGTTAGGTGAACCTTAACAGAGTTCATTGACAAACCCATGGCTTTTTAAATTTAGCAAGTAATAAAGATTCTAAGGAGAGACTCCAGAGGAGATGTGGACCATTGGGCACACCAGGCTTGGAAATGCTTCCACTTTTGCAGGTAATTTTTCCTTGTGATGGGTTTTCTACTATTCAGCAGTACTGTCTGAATCTTGGGAGAACACTCCTGTTCTACGCCTAAGATCCATCAAGGAGTCTTCAAGCCCTGAGGTGAAGCATTTAAAGTTTGGGATGGGTCAGGAGGTCTGCTGTCAGAAGGAGATGAAGAGGTGGTCACAGAGACAGGTGGAGCAGATCATGGAACAATAACTGCCTGGGCCACGATGGTGCTGTAAGAATGATCACCAACCTCTGTCGTTTCTGTTCTGGACCTTGAGGAGCCAGGTCATTGGGGGATAAGTGTATGGCAGGAGGCAAGATCAAGGGATGAGGAGGGCATATCTCAGCAAGTTCCGACTGTGCCCTCCCATCAAGCACAAGTACCAGCTCTTCATAATGGATGGTGCTGCAACGAGATCTAGTTCTGGGGAGCCCCAGGTGAGAGAGAGATTTCCTGAAAGACTGCATTGTTCAACACCCATTTGTAATCACAGAGCAATGCTAACTATGAATATGCTATTTTCATGCATATTCATAAAAGTAGACAGAAATAAGTGTTTTCCAACAACTCATATTGGACCTGATTCTGACTAATACTAGTGTAAATGAGGAGTAAGTCTATTGAATTCAACAAATCTACACTGTTTAAAATATAGAGGGTTTTTTTGGTTCAGACTAATGAATATTCTGTTCATCGAAATAGTCACGTGTGGTTAAAATGACCCTTTTTCAATCTGACAACATATTTCAAATAATTGCGTGCATAAACAAATAAGTTAAAGTCAAATAGGTTAAAGTCAAAAGTTTTGAATGTGCTTTCTAGCAACCTTTTACCAAAAACTATAGTGCATTCCCTTCTCTCTAAATCATTTCTCCTATGTCTAAAATGTCTCTTGACACAGAATTCCCAGACTTTTCCCTGTTGTGACCCCTTTTTTAAAATATCAGAATATTTGTGCCTTGCTTATAGGCTTTTATTTGTTTACACAGGGCCAATTGTATCAAAGCTCGTGCTGGGACAGTTAAAGTTCACCTTCCTGAGCCAGCTAAATCCATTGTCCCAGAGAGGAGATTCAGTACTCTGCAGGACAATTTGAATTCTTGTTATGTTTCTTGGCACCAGACGTTCCCTGTTGTAAATGGGTGTTTACAAGGTCTAGCATACTTGACAGCAAGCTGGAACTAAAATTCTGTGTAAAGACTTCAGTTCTACATCAGTCTGGTGTAATAGATTGGATAAAAACTACGGCAGCTCCATTTAATTTTTTTTTCAAGTGAGTTAAACATGAAAATGAATAGTAACATCAGTGTCTTTGCTATTTATTTTGATATTAAACTTATGTTACGCTGTCCACACACTTATGGTTTTCAGTATGCCACAGATTTTGGTTTTGAAAATCTACAGCTGCATTGTAGGAGCAGTCAAGATGGAAGTTGGAGGTTTCAGTAGCTCACTGAGAATCATCTGGGGCTTTTAGAACCTAGATCGGTATGGAAGGCAATTTGGATTGTGGGTTATACATTAGCTACATGTTTCTACTAAAATAATAAAGTAAAAGCAGCGAACTAGTTAATTTAGATATTTAAATGCCATCTTAAGCTTTCAGTGTTAACACTTCACGGAGCTGAATGGGTCAGGTTACAGTGCTCATAGCTAGGGTGTCTGCAGTCTCAGGAAGACAGCATAGCATCAGTTATGACTGGTTCCCATTTTCGTATTTACTTTTGTAATTATGAGGATAGGAAACAATTTGAAAGACAGACAGAAAAAAAGTTCAGCTTGTGGAGCACAGTTCTGTGGTAATGGGTGAAAATTCTTCAATCATGGAATAATGATACCCGAGTGTTTTTTTTACATTCTTTAGTAGTTTTCCAAAATATGCTGTGATTGGCAATCCGTTACTATGAAAACAACCCCTAAAAAGCTAATACGATTCCAGTGGTGAAGGGGGGAGCTACAGATCTGGGAATTGTAACTATGAAGACTGCAGAGTCATCTCCTTATTTTAAGATGACTTCTAGACTGGGGACCAGAGTCTCTTCTCCCCACTAATCAACACTAACCACACAGGTTTCAGAGTAGCAGCCGTGTTAGTTTGTATCAGCAAAAGGAACGAGGAGTACTTGTGGCATTTTAGAGACTAACAAATTTATTTGGGCATAAGCTTTCGTGGGCTAAAACCCACTTCATCGGATGCATGCAGTGGAAAATACAGTAGGAACTCTGTGTATATATATCTTCCCACTGTATTTTCCACTGCATGCATCCAATGAAGTGGGTTTTAGCCCACGAAAGCTTATGCCCAAATAAATTTGTTAGTCTCTAAGTTGCCACAAGTACTCCTCGTTCTTTTTACTAACCACACATTCTCTCTCACAAACCCATTATGGTAGAACATTTTGAGCAGGGTGCAAACAGGCACAAAGAGATAGACTGAACATGTTTTATTTATACTTTGCAGCATGTACTAATTCTCCAGAATGAGATATCTGGAAGTCATCATTACAAAGCAGATGTTTGCCTAAAGTTACCACACAAAAGAACCTCAGATACATGTTTTTTTTCATTTACTGAGATTAGGAAATAGTGGTAGGTGAGGTAACCCCACCTTGTTGTAAATGTTGGCAAAAGATCCTTTTTAAAGGTGACCCCTTTATAGCTCTAATTAATTTGTATATTTTTCACTTCTTCAAGTTGAATATTTATATTATATTTTTTAAATAAGGAAATTCAAATATTTCATTTAAAAGCCACAAGACCTCGGGGTCCTGATCCACATTTTCTGAGGCAGTGCTCTAGACTACAGAGCTCTGAAATTCTGTAAGCTAGTAAGGTATTTTTCTACACGGATGTTGCTCAATGGAAATCTCCACTAGGACTTGCAAAAGGTGGATAAAATTTAAACTGCAGTTATACTTCAAAAATAAATGGCAAAAACATAATAGTTTACGAATAAAGAGATGGCAAATACTCCCTCCTCGCTGCCTGCCCTAAAACTCAACTGGGGTCAAAATTGAAGCTTTATTCTTTCTGGCTTCTGCATCAACGCTAGTATTAAAAGGTGATATTCTGCCCTGCGCCTCTTAGAGTGGCAGCACAGAACTTGCAGCCCAAGGATGTGGGGGAATTACAGTGGCTTTTAGGGACCTTTG
Organism: Lepidochelys kempii; assembly: GCF_965140285.1. Classification (NCBI taxonomy): domain Eukaryota; kingdom Metazoa; phylum Chordata; order Testudines; family Cheloniidae; genus Lepidochelys; species Lepidochelys kempii. The sequence goes on from NC_136380.1 coordinate 101,459,454, forward strand.
AACCCTCCTGGTACTGGGCTGCTCCAGGAGCTAAAGAGACCTTGAACAAAACCTAGATAGCCATGGGAACCTGTTTAAGTTATGGCAGCCTCTCAGGGCTGCCCTATAGGGCTCCAATGCCCAGCACTGACACGTCCCCTCCAGCTTCACCCCTAGCGTTCCCCCTAAGTCAGGCCTTGCAAGGGGATTCTCTGAAGGCAGCCTTTGGCTGTTTTCTGCAGTGCCTGCCACCAGGGGAAATCATCCCCTGTCCATAATGGAAGCTTTTTGTGCCCCTTTTCATCGTTGTGGCCATTTTAACAGATGTCAAGGAGCAGGAGTGAGGATCTCACCCACAGACTCCACAGTTCTGTTGAGATGAGTGATTCAGTTCATTCTCCCATCGCTCTGTAGAGGCAGCACAGCTAACATGAGAAAAAGCAGAAGTGTACTAATGCCACTGAAGTAGACAAAAGTAGGATTCTAAAAACACAGACAGCAAATCAGTTGAATACACTTTTATGGTCAATTTTTCTTTTTACACAGATCATGAGATTGTTGCAGAAAAGAGTCACTTTTGTATGCAACTATTTCAACAGCTGGTACTAGTTATGTATTTAATTATTTGGTCTTTTTGTATTTGACTGGATGTCTTCACTGACATCCAGTTTATTTTCATCTTTTTCAGTTTTGAATTAAAGCACTGTAACTTGCACTGGCTGAGAAGCCGACGATGCTGTCATTCATTATAAGGTAGACGTCTATTTTAGGCTGTGCTTTCACCGGGCTAGCATTGTACATGAGATGCTATACTGCAACGTATTTACCATATGGAATATTAAAAAACTAAATAAAAAGCGAGTGTGACCAACTTACTTTAGCATTAAGAGGGCACACTGACAGAGCACTCCTAAAAAGCTGTTCTTCAGACCTCCACTGGTTACTGCGGATAACACAGTGCAGCACGTCGATCAACAAGATTCCTAGTACAGCAGCAGCCAGCGTTTTCTGGAAGAAAGGATATACAGGTTAATCATCTTCGTATTAAAGCTCCTCCACTAGTCTTGGTCATCAGTTTTATTGACTGTTAGTTAGTACCTTTTTCTTCGCTTGTTTGCTCAAGAGACTAAAGCCATACGTAAGTAGCATACAATAGCCAATACTGGGGAGATAGATGACTCTCTCTGCAACAACAAATCCTACTCGGAAGAACAGGTTACTTGCAGGCAGAAAAGGGATAATAAGAAATCCCAGTCCCAGTGTAAGAATTCTGGAAATAAGAAACAGACTCACAATCTAGCAACAAAACTTAGATGAAAAAGTGCTTCTGTTACTATATGAAAACTGTGTAATAATCATTGGGAGCCATTATGTGGACTTAACCCAGAGGTGAGCAAACTACGGCCCACGGGACCCTCGTGCCTGGCCCCTGAGTTCCTGGCCCAGGAAGCTAACCCCTGGCCCCTCCCCTGCTGTTCCCCCTCCTCCGCAGCCTCGGCTCACTGCACCGCCACCAGTGCAATGCTCTGGGCCGTGAGGCTGCAAGCTCCTGGGGCAGCGCAGCTGCAGAGCCCGGCCTGACCTGGTGCTCTGTGCTGTGCAGTGACATGGCTGGCTGCAGCCGGGCAGCACGGTTGTAGCGCTGCCAGCCACCGGTGCTCCAGGCAGTGCGGTAAGGGGGCAGGGAGGTTGGATAGAGGCAGGGGAGTTTGGGGTGGTGGTGTGGAAAGGGGTCAGGGCAGTCAGAGGGCAGGGAACAGGGGGATAGGATGGGGCAGGGTCCAGGGATGGTCGGGGTTCCAGGGGCAGGGCATCAAGGGGCAAGAAGGGGGGTGGGGGAAGAGGCCGAGCCACACTCCCCTCCCTAACCGGCCCTCCATACAATTTCCAAACCCAATGCAGCCCTCAGGCTAAAAAGTTTGCCTGCCCCTGACTTAATCTATTCATGTCTACCTCCCACTGAATTTAAATGGCATCTGGGTGCCTAACTCCCGTGGGCTTCTTTGAAAATTCAGACACACTTCCCACAAAATTAAACTGAAGTCAAGACCTGAATTCCAGGACACAAAATGACCCTAATAAACTGGAAATCGTTAATTTTGTTCTTCCTGATCCAAATATACAGGCAATAAAATTGATTACACCTATATACAAATTTTTTAAACTAACAAATGACCAATTAAGGTAAAATTTTTGAGTGTTTATTTAAAAAGCCACCTAAAGATGCATCATAAACTTTTAAAGAAGAAACTGAGCTTGAAATAACCAGTTTTCTCAGTAGAAGACCAATCAAAGAAGCCAAGCGTTCATGTCAGAAAGCTGGCCTGTTCATCATAAAGGAGAGCCACCATCAAGGTATCTATACATTACATTAAAATATTTTTACACTAATTTTTATTTATAATAAACTTTTGGGAACTTGAAACCGAAATTGGGTCCGTTCCCCCCGTGTGCTAGGCCTTCACCGTTCTTTCAAAATTATTTTGTTAGTTTAGAGGTGATCATAAATGCTGGCCTATTGACTCTCTGTGTTGCTGCCCCTCCCTTGGGTGGAGAATGAAGGCAGAAATTTGGGCTTCCACTGGTCTTCCCTCCTCTTCCCTTCCAGGAGGGGGAGGGAGTGGCTTGGCTCTAACAGGGTCTGAGTCTGACCCACACACTCCGGCTGCCATTGGATGACTGGATCAGGGCAGACCCACTGACTGGCTCCCAACTGCAGAGGCAGGGTGAAGAGGAAGTGTTGTTTCTGCCCACTGCTGGCCTGTAGCCATTTTGGCTTTGTTCCAACCCCACCCTTACCCCCTCTTAGTATACTAGATCCCTAAGGGGCTATGCTGATGGCCAAATTTTATTTGGGGTCTGGAAGGAATTTTTTCCCCTTACATGGCAAAAGACTGCGTGAGGTTTTTTCCACCTTCCATCAAACATCCAAGCAGTTTGATTTAGCGATTTATATTACATATGTTGCCACTTTGGCTGGTTCCAGTGGGTAGGGAGGAAGGAGGGAGTTAAGAAACAGTCCTATATGAAGTTCTTAATTCAATGTGCTTCTTGGGCATGGGCCTCAAGCACAACTTTGCATGGTGAAGGGGTCCATACCTTGTGCAATCTGGATCCCTTCATCTCTCCTACCTCCAGTGTGGATGAGGGGAATGGGCTGGGACTCTGACTTCTTGCCAGGATCCCCGAGCAGGCCTGGGAGCGTAAAGGGGGCACTGCCCCCATATCCATTGTGAGATTTGTAGAAGCTGGAGCCACTGGAACCCAGTTAAATTCCACACTGGAACAGCCTTGCCAGGTAGTTTGGGAAGGGGTTCCTTGTTGGTTAATAGTTTATTAAAATTGCAGCTTCTACATTTAACCATACTCTGGTGTGTGTGCCTCTCATTAATACAGACACAGAAGCAGTGAGAGTATTGACTTAGGCTGTACAAACTGGTAACAGTATAGGGGAAAGGGAAGTATATAATAGATTAACATTTTAGAGGGAAAAATTGGCACTGCAGAAGATGATAAAAATTTGAACAATGGATGGATGGCACTGGGATTAAACTGTTTATATAATTTTAGAGCTGGCAAATTTATCAGTTGAGGACATCCAAAAAGTGCAACCTAAACATAGCATGAGAGATGTTAAATTCTTTTATCATATTAAAGGCTTCTATTTACAGAAGCTTTTGGTTTTCTTTTGTATAAAGTACAATTTCCCCACCACCACCCAATTATTTTCTCAATAACCCTTCATTGATAAAAGAGTAATCACTCTGGGATAGCATTTTATTTTTAATCAATGGCCAGAATCACTACATCTTTTCAAAAAAGGCCCTTTATTACAAAAGAAGGAAAAAAAGAATTGTAAAAAGAGGGGCACAACATACATCAATTACACTCTGCTCTCACCACAAATTACTTTTTACCACCTACAGTGCTAAGGATCTCAAAATGCCATTTCAGTAGGAAAATAAAGCAGCCATCCATCCCCTTTCTACAAGTTTGCTTCCCAGTAGTCAATGCCCAAATTGGGATGAAACTGTAATAATAGCTATAAATATTTATTTGAAATACATTTGCTAGATATTGGTTCCACTGGATTGTTAAAATGATCAGTACTGGATTTAACAAAATAACACTGTACTTAACCTAGTGTGGAATTTAAAACCCAGCACTGTCTCTTACCTTCTCTTATGGCTGTCTTGTGAGCACAGAGCTTGGCATATCAGGCCAATTAGGCAGAACCAAAGTGCTGCTAGTGCAATTATTCTCCAGTCACTGACTGATTTAATAAGGGGTATGCAGCCCATGGACCAATCAAAACACAGCCACCAGGGACACAGCAGCAACCATGCATTCAACGAATAGTAGTAATTATAGTTTATAGCCTGTCAGTCAAAGGAAAACAAACATTTATTTGATACTAAACTCCCCCCCACACACCAAAAAAAATCCAACTTCAGCACTCTTTGTGATCTTTGTTTCCCTTCCGCTCCACCCCCAAAATGTATCCTTTAAAATAGTAAGTGTCCTAACTTAAATGCTGCATGATTCTAATTACGTACAGGTCCATTAATTTTGCATTTTTTAAAAATCATATGATGATATTTTTTTTCAAAAATGTTTTCCGAGCACAGGATGCTTCTCCTGTTCAGGATGGGAGATCCAATTGTAGACAATACTCTATGTATGTGGATCTGGGTGGGACAAATCTCTCAAAATACGAGGCAATGTAAAAAAGCCTAGCTTTATTACTGGGTATGTCTACATTGCAATAAAGACCCACAGCTAGTCTGTGTCTTCTGACTTGGGCTCCATCTGCAGGGCTATAAAACTGCAGTGTAGACATTTGAGCTCAGGCTGGAACCTGGGCTCTGAGACCCCACAGGTGGAGAGGGTCCCAGAGCCCAGGCACCAGCCCAACCCCCAACATCTTCACTTCCATTTTATAGCCCCGAAGCTTGAGCCCCACGAGCCTGAGTCAGCAGACCTGGGCCAGCCGCGGGTCTTTTATTGTAGTGTAGACATACCCATTGTAGGCAAAGGCACCAAAAAAACAAAAACAAAACCAAAAAAAACCAGTACAAAGCCACGTACCCAGCCAGAACATGGTGTTATTTTATTCAAAGGTGAAGGAAAAGTGCAGGGCCAACTTTCAATATGTGTTAAGGGAAAGGACAGCAAAAGGATTGTATTCCTTCTCCCACAAACATAGAAAAAGAGGGGAAGAAAACACACAGTACATTAAATAAAACCACACAAGATTTACTAAAAAGGTGATTCATCATACAGTCCACAAATACAAGAAACACTCATTTGATTGGGGGTTTTTTTGTTACTGGGTTTTTTTGTTTGTTTGTTTTTTGAAGTGCTGAAGTAAAATTGAACTTTCCTTTTAAAGACCCAATTTGTTTGAACTTGCGGAAGTATGACAGGTTTGTGACTTACTCTCACAAACAAGCTGTCTGCAAATGAAGCTGGGTTGTCTACTTCAGTAAAAGCGGGTGGTCCTGTGCCCATAATTCTCCAGCGCATGACGAGCATAATGGCCCCTCCTGACAACAGAAGAGTTATCCTGAAGAGGAGTCCCTTTTTAAACAACCCAACGTTCTAAAGGAGAAAACAAAAACAGGACAAATTATTAACACCTTCAGATCTTGTTCCCACCCACCTAAAACGGCAAGAGCTGGAGAGAAGACGGTATTTGTGCATTCTAAATATCGAAGGGAATAAATGTTTTTCAGCCATTGAACCAAATTCTCTATCACATGGGTATCTACTTGCTTTATGGCAACAATATTTATTACAAATAAAGAATAAGAAAGAAGCTCTTCAGAAGAAGGACTGTGCCTTCTGATTGTACAGGATCTGATATATATTGTAGGGGCTTTGGGAAACAACCAACCAAGAAACAAAGTAGTAAAGGTTGAGGATTCCCTTCTCTCTGGTTTTATTTTGTGGTCTTCATTGATTAATTTGAAAAGACAGACTTATTGCAAACAAAATTTTTTTGATAATGAATTACAAAAGGAAAATTTTTCTTTAAGAAGCATCTCTAACAATCTCTGGAAGTTTAAGTTATTTCTCAAGTCAGTTTCTGTCGGGATTTGAGGAACAGCTGTAAATATGCATACAGCATGTTGGAAAGATCAACACTGAGAATTAATGATAATGTACTGTGAGCATTTAATTTTAAAAACATCTCAATTAAATACAACTGAAATATTTAACTAACGTTCTGTTTTAAACAGATATTTGTATATGATATTGTTCCAAAACAAGTGTTTTTCTCCATTTCAATCTATTCAATGTTGATGTTGATACATGAAAGTTGCACGGGTAAAAATTAGGGACAAGGAGGAAACTGTGGTAAAATTTTTAAAAGTGTGACTACGCCCAAGTGACTTAGAAACCTACATTTTACTGTAAAATATTATTGCAGTTTATACAGGATTTATTATGGAGAAACAAGACAAGAATTCCATCCTTAAGACTGCCTCTAGTGTTCCATTATGACCTCATTTTCAGGTCACTTTCCACAATGTGGTTAGGGAAGTTTATCTTTCATGAAAATCATCATGGTGGAGAGAAAAATTTAAAATAAACAAAAGTTAGAAGAAACGTCACTGCTCTTTTGTCCAATTCTTATGCCAAGGGTTGAGGCTTAAATGTGAAAAAGAGGGTCTGGATCTGAAATTGTGATGAAAAAAAAGTTTAATGTCTCTTTAGGCTCCTGGGGGATTTGGGGGTGGAGGGGGGAGAGAAATTGTAAGGAACTTGAAATGGTCTGTATACAAAGACTGATAAATTTCCATGCACAGATCAGAACAATTTTTGGAGGTAGGAGAAGTTAAAATTAATGAGCTATTAATATTTTCCATCATATTTTCATGAAAACTGGCATTTGAAGTTTTCCACACATAGTCCTAATGATTTAAAATTGTAAACCAGAAACAATGCTTTCAACTCTTCACCTTGTAAAGAGCTTCACTTATAAAAGGTTTATCTTTGAAGCATTTTCCTCAATAAAACTCTGAAGTGGTTCTGCTTTAGTCCCCTACTAATCCCAAGACTCCTCACTTTTCTTAAGATGACTGACAGTCAAATTACACTGTTGAGTGCTCTAGCATTCCTTTTTGCCGCTAGAACTACCCCTTTCCCTTGAGCTAGCTCTCTTTGCCCAGATTGGCTGATTCAATTCTACAGAGTCCACTCCCATTTACTGAGATCCCTCTTTAAGCTCCAAAGGGGCCCTTCATTCACACTTCATACTTGCAGAGTTTATGGAAGCTCCATAGGGCTTAAGCTAAGCACCAGAGGAGCAACGGTTCTCTGCAGTTTCACACCATGCAAAGTCCAATGAAGATTTTTCTGCCTTGTTGAACCCTCCACAGGAGGAACAGATAATTAGTTTGTCATTAGTAACTCTCCTCTCTCTTGAGGGACTATCCAGTTGCAGTCAAAAGTTTACCCAATGCTTGTTATTTCTGGGATTTGCTTGCCATTGCACGTGTGACATGCCAGATTCCATTTTACCTGATAATGGATGAATTAGGGTCCACTGTAGACACCCGTTTATCCTCCAGTAACTGCCAGTGGATTAAATGGGTTTTCATTCACAGCTTCTATGTTTAGATACTAGGAGGCCTCTTTCTTTCTTGGCAATGTGGCAATTTGTGTTCTGAGGGAAAAAGTATTTGAGCTGGATTGCCAAAAGAGAAAATTACTCTCTTACGTAACAAGTACCGTCTGTGCATGCTGTAACTCTTGCTTTTTCTGCCTTAAAATCGGTTTTGTAAATCTGGATAAATAATTCGTTCTTCACATTGCCAATCGGATGTTGCCAACATCCATTTGACTGATCTTGGACTGATTCCATACGTTAGAGACAGCTCTCTTAAATACTTGGACATCAGCTCTTTATATATTGCTATGAAAAGAGCTATGAAATGCAGGGGTTTAAGCCTTGCTGGATACAGCAATGCTCTACCATGATCACTCATGTTGCTGAAAAGACGTTCCAGATCACTGCCTTGTTTTGCTGACTCAAATTATATATCCTTTTTGATTTCACTCCCAGCACATACAAAACTGTGAAAATGGCATCTTTTTTGTTGCCTGGACAGCTAGAATGAACTGAGACTGAGCACACTCACCTCCAATGACTTGCCCTTACGTAGTACCTTTTGAATAAGTTCCAAAATATTTAGTTTGTTAATCACCAAAGCATCAAATACAGCATTCAACCCCTAAATAACCAAGAGAAAGAGAAAGAAGAACTCATTTATTAAAAGGGTATTTTAAAAATCCTACTTCTATAGTGAATCACTGTGCTTCTTAATTCTGATTCTGAACTTTTTACAAATGGATATAGTCAGTGCTCCAAGAAAAGGAAAGAACACTACAGGAGACCATGCCTCAGCAGTTGACAGGATGCCACATGCAGCCTCCTGGCCTATGCATGTGTAATGGGAGGCATAAGAACATTACCCACCTCCTCTCTGCCCTCCCCACCCTTTTTGCAGCCCAGGGTTGCAGTCATAGGGACTAGTGCAATAAAGTAGATTTTTAAAAGGCACCCATCCCTTACCTCTCTCTGTGGACCAGTGAAGCATCAAGCATATTTTGGCGGGATGACTTCAAGTCACCTTTTTCTTTAAACGGTCACACAGGTTGCCAGAGCAATGGCTTAGACAGAGTTAGAGGATCCAGGCAGGATTCTCACTGGAATTACACCAATGTAAGTGCCTGATCCTGCCAGGCAAAATTCTATAGATCTCTATAGAATCTGAGGGCATTCAGCCTTTGTTTCTCAGCACTTTGCCAGACAAAACCTTAAAATCAGGAGTAATTCAACTGAAGTTAATGGAGTTACACTGGTGAAAACAAGGTCAGAATCAGGTCCCATATATCCATCTGCTCCAGTAACCCTTTTATTCTGACATGCTATTTTCATGGCATATTCTATGTCAAATACATCCCACCGCCACCAAAAACGTTCAGTAATCTTTAACACTTATGCACGAGGGATATGTAGCTAGCATCCTAATATTATCTTTGGAGATGATCTAGTGTCTTAAGGGCTACAAGGAACTAGCAGAAGCACATTGCCAGGTGAGGGTAAGGGTTTCTACTCATTAAGAGGCAAAAACCAAATCAGTCTCTGTCAGCCACAGGAATCAGAGGGAAACTGGCATGAACCTCAGAGTGACTCCATGCAAGGAGGCCAGCTGGCAGTATACAGTGGTTGGCTTACCAAGGAAGAGAGGGAGGCAGGGATCCAGTTGGAAAGGGGCATTTCAACATGAGGCACTATTCATTTTTGTGTGTGGCTTCTATGGCTCTTCTTTACCCTTGTTTTTGCTCCCTTTGGTCTGTGCTTCTCTTACTGTGAAACCCTTATCCCTGAGCTTGAGGATGAATATTATCATCCTAACAATGCATCATCAACAAAGACAGACAGAAAATAAAAGCTGAGGCTGCTACTCAAACATTATTGTCATGCTACTCTGAGAAACAACCACAGCATACCTTAAGTTAGAGAGCTACTTCTGTGTCTCCCACACATGCTTTTGAAAGATAGTCTATTTAAAAACAACTCCGCTTACGCTCCAGGATATGTTTTCTGTCACTTGTTTTCTTTATACTCAGAATAATATGAACAAGGTTCTTCATTCCTTAAGTATTCCTCTGTTCTACTACTCCATCCCTACCACTTCTAGCTGAAGCCATTCTCCAGCTGTAGAAATAAACCCCAATTCTGGCATCTCACCAGGCTACTGTTGAAGCAATAGGGTCATCACAAACAGAACGACCTCAGGTGAGTAAAAAGATACAGAAGCACATCAACTCAAACAAGAAGGCTCCTATTTAGATACGTGCTTAAAATAAGGAAGAGAATCAATAAAAGCGATAAGCAGAACAGCTACTTCTGACTAGGTAGTGTCAACTGTTTTTTTTTTTTTTTTTTTTAAAAAGGGGGATGTGGGGCATACAAAAACTTCTTTATCAGCCATTTATCAGTCTTGTTCATTTAATCTATGAACAATCCCTTTGTAGATTTGCTGGCATCGTGGGCACAAGATGACAGTCAGACATGCAAGAACACAGGCATCCAATGAAGCACAGACTAAAACTGGCACTATAATGTCTACAAAGCAGGCAACTAGAGACTTCTATAGGTACATGCAAGCTGCTCACAGAGACACAAACAAGCACAAAAGGAATCACATTAGAAGCACTGGGCACAGAGCCTGGCTAGGTCAAAGTTTAACATTCATAAGCCAATTTTCTTAACAGACTAATGCAGAAGCACAATCCAAGTTGTTTACAGATGTGGAGAAGATTTGCAGAAGCATGTGTGCAGTAGTAGCTTATGGACGCTCAGGACAGAATGTAGTGGTTATGAAGAGACCTTACCAGTACTGTAATTCCTTGTTCTTTGCACAGCATGGCTATTGCACCAAGAAGAACACTCGCCAGTACCCAGAGTGTAGAAAAATGGTTCCCTTCCTTATCTGTCAATGTAAAATATGACATAAAAATGGTACATAAACCTAAATTAACACTAGAAATTTTACTTTATAAAACACAACACTTTATTTTCTCTCTCGTCTTCTCTCTCATGCCAAGCAAGAGATTTACCTTTTAAGACTAGAAGGCACCAATAGTAATATACTGACACTAGTCCCTTGGCAGTAGCTGTTTAGTGCACCATAGACACATTAGATATCTTCCTGTTTGGTAGACATTCTAGTCTCTCCAAGTCTGGCAGAGGCTCCACATAGGTTTCTACAACACTTTATCTTCAAAGATTACTCCCCACTCCGTAGACACAAGTTTATCATTCCTGGCATAGATGTGTTAATACTGGCCACTCTCCCAGGCTGCCAGAGAATAAGAAAGTAAAATTCCTCTTAATTATTATATGTGAGGTATCATCCATGTGAGTCATATTTTAACTGCTGCTTAATCTGAAAGATGCTCTGGGTTAAAAGCACCTGCAAGGCTGATTTGTTTAAGCAGTACATCAGAATATTCCATTAACTACTCATGAGGGAATTCTGCACCAAAAAATAAAAATTCTACACACTATTTTAAAATTCTGCAAATTTTGTCAATGAAAAAATGTGGAGGTTCCAGCATGGCAGTGAAGAGCAAAGGCGACTCGCTGCATGGAGGTGGGAAGATCACACTGGAGGCCCCCCCCCCCCACACACACACACACACAGACAAGGCGGTGAGGCTGCACCTGACCCAGAAGCCGGCAGGCAGGCTCAGTCCAGCAGGATATAAGGGGTGCTGGAACAATTTGTATAGTGAAGGTGCGGAGAGCCATTGAACCAAACTGTAAACCCTCTATATGATGGCGCAGCAGCATCCCCAGTTCCAGCACCTACGGTTGGGGCTCAGCAGGGGAGGGGTTTGGGTGCAGAGGGCTCTTTGGGGGGGACTCAGTGGGGTAGGAGTCTGGGTGCAAGGGGCTCACTGCGTGGGGGGTGGGAGTCATCAGGGTGGTGATTCGAGTGCTGGGACAGTCTGGGTGCAGGGAATGAGGCTTGATCAGGGGGTTGGGTATGAGGGAGTCTGGATGCATGGGGATTGGATGAACAGGGGAGCAGCTTCCCAAACAATGACCCCTCTCCTCGTGGCTGAGGAGTGATGGAGGCAGGAAGCAGGGCAGGGTTCGGAGTTTCCTGCAGCCAGGGGAGGTTTCTGGGGGTGGGTCTGACCTGGGCCCAGCTGCACCTTGTAGGGGATGAAGAAGTCCTGTCCTCCCCCACCCCAAGCCAAGCCGGGACTATCAGCTGAGCCTGGCACAAGGTAGGAGCCACCAGCCGGAGCATCCCCAGCCCCACTCTCCCCCATTCTCGGCAGCGATTTACCTCTCCACCAGTTGCTCCAAGGCACCCAAAACAACATGCCCATGCTGCTGGGGAGGGGTGTGTGACCGTGACGGCTCTTACAGCCTCGCTTTGCTTCCCCATCAGAAAGTCATTTTTCTGCATGGAAGCAAAGACATCTGCAGGGGACATGAATTCTATGTGCATGCAGTGGCACAGAATTCCCTAGGAGTTAACATTGTGACTGAATGTCACAGAACTCAGTAACTCCAGTGTTTAAGCGGAGGACCAGTAGCGCAGCAATTAAGGTCTGCAGTCAAGAAGCACAGATTATAGTAACATGAGAACTTCAAGGTCAGTGGGAGGATACAGAAGATTACCCGCAGATACTACTGCGGACAGGGGCCCTTAAAGGCAACATACTGCTTGACAGCTGATACTTTCAGGGCAACATAACAGGCATTTCCAATATCTACATCACAACATGCCCAACTGTTTCAAGACACTTATGCATTCGGTATGTTTGGACTTCAGAGAAGTACAGCTGATTTTGTATGACATAACCAAACACGTGATTGCTCATAACAATCCAGGGACATAGATTTTTGAGAGTACCTAGAACAAATTAATGTTTATGGTTTAACGTTCCACTGCCATATCCTGTCTTCAGAATATTTTTGTCCAGACAATTGGATCAGGCTTTATTTTTTGGGGGGAGGGGGGAAAGATGTTTTGGAGGGACTTGGGTTTTTTAAACACAGACACAGTTTTGTGACTGTTTTGGTGAAATTAATGTCAGAAGCAGTATGCTAGAATAGGATAGAAATTATCTTAAAATAATAAATAAGTAGTATAATATTTAGCACCTTTCATGCATGAGATACCCAAAGATCTTTAACAACACAAACCCTGGTAGTGCACTGACTGTGTAGGAAGAGAAACCTTATGTTATTAGCAAGAGCTCACACATACACACCCTTGAACATGGCACCATTTTCTTCTCCCTTCCAGTTTGGGAAGGGAGGGGGATGTAAGAGAGAATGGTGATCAGCATACCATGAGGTTACTGCATATGCTTTTTGAAAAGGGCAATGAGTTCTTTTATTTCCACCTGTTAGAGACTGGGCTGTGGACAGTCTGGCCTAGTGGCTAAAGCAAGAGTTAAGCCTACCAGTTAGAGCTGGGTCCAGGATGGGCAGAGTCCAGGAACAAGCAAAGGGTCAGTAACGGAGAGATAGGAGTCTAATGCCGGAGCTGGCAGGTCAACCAGAGTCATAAACCAGGGGCAGAGCCAAGGACCAGTACCAGAGAGACAGGAGCAGAAGAGGAACCGTGGCTGCCACAAAGCAGGAGCAAGGATGGAACAAGGGCAAGCGCACCTGCCAGCTTGATATGCACTGAGCAGCCGGAGAGCTGATGTTGCTAGGTTCAAAAGCCAGCCAGCTGCCGTTCCTGACCAATCAGATGTGCGATCAATCAGGTAGCCTGCTGTAGGCCAGCTTTGCTTATTGGAGTGCCAGAAGCCTGACTCCTGCAAGCTTTGATTGCTGACAATATCCCCCTACCCTCACCCCCTGGGTGTAACTCCTGGGGTCCTCAAGGCCTGTTCTTTTCAATCAAGCGTAATGAAAAGCGTGCAAGTCAGGGTCGTGGATATGTTCCCCCGATTCCCATCTGAGCCATATCCCTCCCAGTCAATTAAGTATTGGAGCCTTCATCAGTCAGTGACAGTCCAAAATTTCCCACACCGTGTATTCTTCCTACTCTTGAATGGTTATCGGTAGTGTGGGGCAGTGAAAGGGATTTGCAGTATGTAGTTTTAACGGGGAGATATGGAATATGGGACAGTCCTTGAAAGGATTCCAATAGCTGTAGCCTGAAGGTTACTAGATTAATCTGTTCCATAATCTAAAAGGGCCCCCCCAAGTACTGTTACAAATCATACCTGATAGGACACACACAACTGCTGCAAATTACACCTGGTAGGACACGCACACAAATGATACGAATTACACCTGGTAGGTCACGCATAGTTCAAATCTAGGCTGAGGCACAAAGTCCACAACTGCAGAGCTCCCAAAAAACACCAAGTTTATTACGCTCGAGCGTGGTGCCCCCCTGCTAGCCAGGAGGGGACCCCAAATACAGATTATACAAAGGTTATATACCTCCTAGCAAAGCATGTTGCCCTTGTTGCATCAGAAACCTTAGCCAATAAACGAACCCTTTTCTTATCTACCATCTATCCCTGCTTGGTGCATTCCTCGTGCTAAACTAGTATGTTAATTACACAGCATGGTCCCAAAGCGATGCATCAGTAACTTTTATTTTCAGGGTGGAAGGCCTCACATCAAAGGCCAGGAGATAGGGAGTTAGAGACAAAGAACAGATACCGGGAGTCAAGGCAGGCTAGAGACAAGAAGGAGGATTTTCACAGGAATGCAGTATCTAAGGAACACTCCTCCTGGTGCATGATGTGCTTGCTTTTAGACAATGGTGGGCCCCAAACCAAAATGGAGTCACATGTACTAACTTTTCCTTAACAGTACTGGTGCTCCAGCTTCGTAGATTGGTGAGTAGATTTAAGGTTCTGGGCAGACAGCCAGACCTCATGCCGCACTGAGAAGCTGGGGGCTGGCTGACAGTGCGGACTGGCATATAGTTGGAAGGCTGCCTTAGCTTCTTCTGACCAGCGTTTAAGCTTTTGGTGCACCTGATGGATGCAAACAGTAAGGTCAGAAATGGCAGGCACTGGGGACTTGGTGAGGATCTTGGGGGGAAGCGAAGGTGCAATCTAGGCTTAGCAAAAGAAGGGGGACAGTTGGGTGGAGACACGAATGGCACTGTTGTAGGTGAATTCTCTGTGAAAGATAAGTGATGGTAATTAAGAAAGCAGTGTAGGTGCTGCTCCAGAAACCGACTGATCTGTTCTCTCTGGCTGTTGGTTTTTGTGTGGTAAGCAGTCAAGGTATAGGTGTTAATTCTTGGAAGGAGCAGGAATTCCTGCCAAAAATGAGAAACAAACGGGGATTCCGAATCAGAAACTGTGTTGTTGGTAACCTACAAAGGCAAAAGACATTTTCTTCAAAAAGCCATTGTCTCTCGGTCGGTGTAGAAGCCCCAAATGTGGTATAAAATGCAGCATCTTCATAAGATCCACTACCACTAGGGTTGTACTGTGTCCTTAGAAGGGCAGCAGTTCCACAAGAAAGTCCAGGGCTGAGATGGGGTGGGCAAGGGCTGCAGAAGACACAGTGGTCTGACACAAGGATTCTTCGTCCAGGCACAGAGATCACAAGACCTCACATAAGTTGCTACAGAAGCATGCCGGGCTGGCCACCATAAGCTTCTAGACACCAAGTCCTGGGTCTTGAACTGGCCAAAGTGGTCTACCAGAGGAGCATCACGGCAGTGTCTTAGGACATGGAGCCTGGGTGTCCCCTCGGGCACATAGATGCGCTCCTTGTGGTAGAGGATCCCATTGTGGTGTGTGAACACCAAGTCAGACTGGTATTTTCTAGGGCCCAATGGATTTGAACTGCAAACGATTTATTGGACAATAGGGACCAGATGAAGAGAATTGGATTGCTAGCACCATACTCCACAATAAAATCTGAAGGTCTGAGGATCATGGATGGGGTTTCCATGCCAGGCTCGTAACACTTGTCCTTTCTAGATAATGTGCGAACCTTCCCATTCCTTGTTCTGGTAGCGACCATGAAATCAAAGGGTAGAGAAGAGAGAGATCACCAGGCCTGCTGTTGGTTCAAGGGCTGACCTGTCTTTAGGAATTTCAAGTTCTTATGATCAGTAAGAACGTGGACTGAGAATTTAGCACCTTCCAGGAGATGACACCACTCCTCAAAAGCCACTTTAATTTTCAATAACTCTGTATAAAACATTATAATTCTGCACTGGTGGAGTAAATCTGCATGAATGGAAGGCACAAGGATGAAGCTAGCCATCAGCCAACAGAGAACTGGTCCCAGTGCAAAGTATAAAGCATCTGCCTCCACGGCAAATGGTCTGGTTGGGTTTAGGTGATCAAGATGGGAGCTGAGACAAATCTCTACTTTAGGCGATCAAATACAGTCTGTAGGTCTGTAGACAAACAAACAATGCTCCTTAACATGGAAGTTGGGGATATGGGCGCCCACACCAGAGAACCCCTTGATAAATCTCCTATAGAAATTGGCAAAGCCCAGAAAGCGTTGTATTCTACAGACTTCCTTTAGCACTGCCCAGTCTGTGATGGCTGCCTCCTTACATGGCTCCATAGCCAATGCATTATCGGAGATGACATAGTCCAGAAACTGCACTGTGTTCTGGTCAAACTGGCATTTTTCCAGCTTGGCATACAAATGGTTCAGGCAAAGCTTTTTCAAGACACTTCATATGTGCTGGTCATGACTTACCTGATCCTCCAAAAAAAAAATATATATATAGATAGATAGATATATATAGGAATATCATCAAGGTAAATGATGAACTGATCTAGTTTGTCCCAGAAGATGTCATGAATAAAATGCTGGAAGGTCGCTGGGGGATGCACAGGCCAACTGGCATGACAAGGTGCTAGAAGTGGCCATACTGAGTGCAGAAGGCAGTCTTCCATTCATCTCCCTCTCACACACATATCAGGTTCTAGGACCCACACAGATCTAGCTTCATAAAAAGTCAAGCAGAGCACAGATGATGGTCTAGGAGCTCATGAATAGCAGTTCCGAATGGTCACCTTATGAGTGCCCAGTAATCAATGCAGGGCTGCAAGAACCCATCCTCCTCCTTAACAAAGGATTGGAGTCCCTGCCTGGAATGTGGATGGTTGGATGAACTCCTTCTGCAGGTTCTCCTGCAGATATGTGCAAAGAGCTTGCATTTCCAGTTCAGAAAGGGCATATATACAGTGGAAGGGAATCTCAGCTCTGGACTGGAGGTTGATAGACAGTCATACCTCCAGTGAGGGGGCAGAGCATCCATGTTTCCTTTGTTGAATACATCAGGTGAGGTCATAATATTTGAGCAGTATCTTGACAGCAGCAGACTTGTCTGTTTCACTGCTGTGAGCCTGCTTATGCAGGGATTCCCCAGCTCACGGCACAAGCTGCAGAGAGTACTAGTCCTCTTACTGACTTCTGGGAGACAGGGTTGTGGGCAATACTGCAAGCAGAAACATATCCCTTTCTGTCAGTGGATGTTGGGGTCATGTGCAGGTACCTAGGGCAGACCGAGATGACCACAGAGCAGGGGCCCAAATTAACTCACACTAGAGGGTTTCCCGATGCCTATGGAGAGAAACAACTGTTAGGAGAATGGTTTGGCGAATTACGTGGCCCAAGGACAGGAGCAAAGCATCAATGGTTTCCACAAGATCCGGAAAGTTCTTGCACAATATTCAGAATATTAGGGATGCATTTGGCCTAGTATGTACCCAATTGAAGGGTTATTCCAGTCCAGCATGGAAATATAGACTTAGGAAACTGAACTACTCTGCTTACTTGAGAGTAAAGGATGATCTTATGATTAAGGCTTGGCTAGGACTCAGGATATTAAGTTCAAAGCTCCCAGCTCTGCAACAGACTCCCAGTGTGACCCTTGATCTCTGTGTGCCTTGATTTCCTATCTGTAAAATGGGAGTAGTAATACTTCCTTTCTCCCACCCTTTGTCCAGATTTCTGCTTTAGATTAAGATCTTTGGGACAGGGGCTGTCTCCTTCTACACATAGATAGAACATCTCACATAAAATGGCCCAAACCCTGGGCCCTCCAGGTGTTATTGTAATATGACGAATATGAAACAAATACAAAATTAAAAGCCTCATTATAAAGGATTGTAGCCAGTTTTCAAAGATAATTTCATGTTTGAGTATCTACCACTACAAAGAAAGTTTTCAAGTTGATAGCCACAATGGGACAAGATTCTTTTCCTCCATCCTTCTATTGTCATCACATACATATGAGAGAAAATTTCCACATGAAGAAAAATAAAGCTCATGTTTCCCCTGATCATGGATGCATGCTCCTATTGTGTTGTAATGCCAGAGGCCAACAGAAAACGAGCTCAAGTTTCCAGCTCGAAATGCCAAAGTCCCAGATCGATGCTAACATCACACCTATTTTATATTTGTTGTTGCTTTTTTTTTTTTTTTGCTCTCTTATATACACAAGAAGCAGAGACTACTTCTTGGGCACACCTTGATTCTCAGAAGCCAGAATCATCTCAGGTATAACCTTGTTACGTACAAGCACTCCTAGATGTTGAAAGTGCTCAGCATGAAAAGAAAAAAAAAAGTTCCTTGCCTTTATAAATGCAACTCCAGTCCCTTTATTTCCTCTTGCTCTCTCAAAAGGACAGTACTGTACTGTAAGATACAAGTCTGTAATATTATAAGACTTTGAGTAAACTTCAAGGAGAGAGACTTTCAATTAAATATATATTTTCTTGGGTCAATTTTTATTCTTCATGCAGAAGTGTCAGTAGCAAAGTAGGCTGGAAAAACAGATCGAGAATAAAGGCACTTAGCAATGCCATCAATTAACTGTTGAACAGAGCTCTGAAAATGTAGAGCACTGTACAGTATAAAGCGCTAATTATTATAAGATACTCACACACCAACAGAGGCAATCAATTTAATGAAGCACATTCCCTTAACATTGCATTGCTTCCCACTAAGATGATCTTCTGTCAGAAAAGGAAACCAATCTTTGGTTGGCCCCGTACCTAGTTGAAAGCAGTACACCATATTGTGAGTGGGCACAGTGCCACACTAACAGATGGGTACGATTGTGCATTAAATTCCTGTTCAAAAAGCTTGAAATCTATCCAGTGTTTTGTACTTACACATAAAGAGATCTTAAGACTGCCCCTCCTTAGAACAATAAGGGTGAGTGTCCAAGTGACTGACTGACCAACCCACATGAGCTGGAGAAAAAAAAAAATCTTCTCTCCTGGAAGTTTTCTAGTCTTTTTGTATTGCACAAATATTCAGAATATGTATGATCAGAGCCTAAACATTCTTTTCATTCAGATTGCTGTGGTGGGTGAACACTTCTAAGTAATTCTGCATACTGCACGCTGTGGAATTAATTGAGCGTAGGCTTTTCTAGTCATGCTAATTTTTTGTTCCTGTGTTCTCCAAGTGCCATTCTACCTCTGTCACATATCTACCAGCATCAGCAAACTGGCAGACAAGTCTCATATAGGGTCTTACTGCATACACAAAGTTGTCTTTAATTTATTTGATTTGGTACAGCGTGATTGCAAGGAAATACAGCATACACGTAAATGCAGGTCTGGAAGGGACCTCAAGAGGTCATCTACTCATCTCCCAAACAGAGACAGGATTAAGTATACCTAGACGATCCCGGACAGGTGTTTGTCTAACTTGTCACTGGAGGCTTTTAAGAACCTTTCCTGACATATATGTAGAAAGAGAAGGAAACAGAAAATACAAGATGGTGTCTGGACTATTCATTGTGAGAGTGATTGTGTAGAATTTCCTGATTAAGCTCAGTTTAGTTGGCATAGTCACAAGCTACACAAACATTTAGAAGTGAACAGCAACCATTAAAAATCATTTAAGTAGCCAATAGACTATCTTAGAGAAGTATTATAACAAAGTTGTTCTTCCACAGCACTCACAGAGCCAATAAATAGGGCCTTAGCCCCACCCAAATTTCTGGCAGAGGCACATTAAGATGCTTCAGCCAAATTTTCAATGCTCTGTACACATGTATAACTTCATAATCAGACATTAATGTATTCTTTTATAAACCTGTTAAATAGGGCCCCGAGATATTTTCTCAAAACAAAGTATCTGTACCACCAAATTACTTTCAGATCAAATACCATAGCAGAGCTCGCTTGGAAGAGTGTCTCTGAAAGGTCTCTGCATGTTAAAATAATACAGGTGCTGTGAACTAAAGCCTATGGGCCAAATTCAGTACACCTTAAACACGTTATAAACCTTGTCCTAAGTGGAGTTAAAACCTTGAGATTGGAGGGTGCATTTGCACCCAGCAATTAACAGAACTGTGATGATATATTAATCACAAACCTGCACCTAAGTAAAAAGGGTTATTTGAACCTGCCCTGGAGTCCTGGATTGTGTGAACACAGAAGGTTTTGCTGAGTATTGTTTTGCGTAAGGGGAGAGTGTATGTGAGAGAGAAGGCAAAACAGGACCAGAGAGAGAGCGCGCGCACCTGAAGAAATCCAAGGTGAAGCCTGTAAGTATGGTATGATCCCCAAGAGTAGTAGTCGTCTAGGTAAGGGTACTGGCTGACAATAACCTTGGGCCTGTAGGCTAAGAAACTTCTCCTTTTGCCTTTGGCTCCTACTGCACTCAGAGAAGCAGGGTCTGTTTATTTACAAGGCATGTACCAAGGCTGCATTTAAAAAAAAAAAACTCCATCAACTTTCTCCCCCAAACGGAACATTTCTTGGGCTCTGAACCTTAGTTAACTGCTTGGGTCAAAAGGGCACAATGCACAAATGCACAAGCACTTCCACTGAATTCAGAGGGACTAGTCATGTAAGTAAAATGAGCAGGACTTGGCTGTATATTAAAATACAAGTAAGGCTTATAAAGTTCATCCTTGTGTAAACAATCCCAGCATAATGTCGACAGGCAAGCCAAAAAGATTAAAAAAGGAAAGTTAGCCTGTCAAGTTATACCCTGAGATATAGCTGTTTACACTGATTTATTCCTTTATGTTCATAAAAAATAAGCCTTGTTACAAAACAAATCTTTTACATAAAATGTGTGTCTAATGTACAACAGGAGTCAGGTATAGAGTTTCTCTCATTTCCTCTAGTGGCATGTTCCTGCTAAAACAGATCTTCTGTATTTCCAGATAATTTAAACAGCAGTAAAAATAGCTCAGGTCAACTTGATGGTTTAGTTTACTGTACTTTACAGAGGCTGTGAATAAAATAATAAATTACACAAAAGAGGCAAACATAATGCTTACTTTCTCTAAAGGCTTTACAGTAGCCAAGGAAAGACAACAAAAAGAACAGGGCACACAGCAGGTCTGCTCTGCCAACAATCCCTGCAACCTTTGAAAAAAGAAAAAGAAAAAAGGATTTACTTTGTTTTTGTTTATTATCAAAAATATTTTTTAAAGAAAATGTGAGGAAACGTAGAAGTATAATTCACTGAAAATATGAAATGGACATATAATTGTGTGTCACTTTTTTATTTCTGTAAATTGTTTTAATAAACTTTATAAGACCAAGGGCATTTTCCCTGATTTTGGAGGAATATTTGTTGGCAGAAGAAGCCAGTAGATGGTTTGGCTTTTACTCACTGAAAATTTGCTATTTTAAAAAAAGGATTGTGGGCATGATCCAAAGTCTATTCAAGTAAATGAAAAGACGGCCATGGATCAGGCCGTATATTTGTGTAATTCTTGGACCCTAGCAAACTACAGCTGCGGCACCTCAAACCAGAAATTTAAAGAATCTCAGCTTTCAGAAAAGTACATTTCAAGCTCTGTGAAGACAGCCTTTGACCTGTAAGCCAAAGGGAACCAACTGTTCATGCTAACAAGAACAAGCTGAGCTCCACTTACTACAGCTGAAGGGAGAGGGTGGAAGAGGACCTAAAGATCTTCCCCCAATCTCTATACACATTTTTTATATCTGAATCAGTTACATGTGGGGTGCCTTCCAAAGAATCACCTGGTCTCACTACCAGTTCTGCTATGTTGCGGGGAGAACCCACGCAGGGGGTTTGCACCTGTAGATCCGTATCCAAAGCCCTGGAGTCCTTCCAGTGACTTCAGCAGGTTTGGCTCAAGGTTTGGCTCAAGTCTTTAGAGTGCTGGAGCCCAACTTTGCTGGAGCCTCTGTGCACAGATCTTTGGAAATGGGATTGGACCCACCAGTTCTTCTCCTCCCCACCCCCTCATTTAGGGAGGGGACTCAAGAACTACAGAGGCTACTCAGGCTATGCTGCTGCTCTGCCATTTTTTCGAAGAGCAGAAAAAGGTGAATTCCTCCCCCACTTGCCTCACTGCAGTTCTCTAGTCTTCTCTTGGGCAAGGCATGGGGTTCAGACTCTGGAGCAAGCCTGTGCTACTCTGACATGAGTAAACTGCATCACTTAAATAGAATTTTTGAGAGCTGAAAGGTCTAGTGGTTTGAGTGCTGGACCGGAAAACTGATCCAAAGCCCGCTGAAGCCAATGGAAAGATCCCCCGATTTCAAACGAGCTTTTAATTCAGGTCTTGCGGGGAAGAAACTGCTGAATTCTAATTCCAGATGGAAAAAAACCCTGTGTGGCTTTGGACAAGCCACTTAACCTCTGCCTCAGTTTCTTTATCTGTAAATTAAGGATACTAATACTTCTCTACCTCATAAGGGTGTCTGAGGATTAACTCAATGGTTGTAATGCGCTTTGAAGGTGAAAGTCAAAGTGCTGTTCTGTTTCAGGAACTGTTATCAGCTAATGACATAAAATAATCAATTCTAGAAATAAATGTCAATGTGTTACAGCAAAGGGCCTGGTGCTCTAATACCTGCTGTCTCATTGACTTCAACAGCACTCCTTGTGTGAGGCAGAGGTGCAGGATCAGACCCATAGCCTCTGGTCTCAAGGCAACACACAGTTTTAATTTTACGATCAAACTAGCTATCAAAGTTCCATGCAATAGGTAATATTTTATCACTTACATTTGAACAGGAAGAACACACACATTTTTTGTTTTTTTAAAAAGACAAAATTATACAGCAGTAGTACTTACCTGCTATTCAGAAAAATCGTACTGAGATAACAAATTTTATCTTCAGACATTACCAAGACTAAACTTTTCAATATCCATTTTACATATGAAAGCTTTTAGATTCCTTGTTTTTGAACATACCAAAAATCAAAACAGGAAACTGACAAACTCTTCACAGTTATTATATGTCAAAACATGCCATCCAATTTTAGAGACAGGTTGTCATGATTTCAAAGCAACTGAGTTTTCAGCCTCATGGGAGGTGCTGTTTGAGGGGTGAGAAATGCATGCGTGTGTGTGCTGGAAGCACACAATGTCTTGATTGTTACAGTTAAAAATATTCAGTGTAAAAGATTTACAATTCATTGTTTAGCAGATTAAGTGCATCTGTGCACCATCTGATCTTAGAAAAGGAATGTTTATTTTCATCATGCTAGGTTCTTCTTTCCAAAATATAAACAAATTTTATAGTTCCCAATCCTCCAAGCTCATTACACAAAGAGACCCCCCTGAGCCCATGCAGATTAGCTTGCAGAATTGGGGCCTTAGTATCATTTAGAGCCTAATTTAAACAAATATATGCAATACTTTATATCATCAAGGACTAGGTGGTAGTTCTATTGTTCAGTCTGCACCGAGATTTCACGGATTCCCAGGTGCACAGAAGCTGCGCTCTCCACCACCTTTTTGCCCCACATCTGGTCTTTGGGACAGCCAGGAGCAGTTTTCACCTTCATGTAACTTTACACTGGTAGCCATGGTTCTTTAGATTGTCGAAATGCAAAATGCTCTGGTCATACCCCTTACTGAGTATGGGGGACAGGAAAACCTGATGTAGAGCTTTGTACCTAAGGATTCCCCCACACAACAGCAATTCCCCAGCAGGCTGTTTAATACAGTTGTCCCTTTCTTTTTCACCATCAGCATTGTGGAAAAGGGATGGAACAGGGCCAAGGATCTGGCTCAAGGTGGTGGAGTAAATCCCTGTGCTATGTACCAAACTTAAGAGCACTTACTTTCAGGGAAGAGCCTGAATGTTAGAATTAAAACTTTTTAGTAATTTACAATGGAGAAGCAGTTAAAATGACTCTTGTTGGATTATGAATATTCATGGGATTTTAAGATCAGAAGGTATGATTTGTGATTATCTGATCTGATCTCTTGCTTAACACAGGCCATAGGACTCCCTTGAATTAGTTCCTCCTTAAGTCCAAAAACTACTGTTGAACTAAAGCCTATCTTTTAGAAAAATGTCCAGTTTTTAATTAAAATATTCCCATTGATAGAGAATCCAACACAACTCTTGGTAAAATTGTTCCGATGGTTATTGACCCTCACTGTTAAAAATGTGCACCTTAGATCAGTCTGAATTTATCTAGCTTCAACTTTCAGCCACTGGACTTTGTTATTCTTTTTTCTGCTAGATTAAAGAGCCCACTATCAAATTTTTGTTCTGTATTTTTATTGCAGACTAATCAAGTCAGTCCCTTAATCTTCTCTTTGTTAAACTAAATAGATTTAGCTCCTTGCTTCTATCACTATATGACTTGTTTTCCATTCCTTTAATCACTAGCATGGCTCTCTTCTGAACGCTCTCCAATTTATCAACATCTTTTTTGAACTGCAAACACCAGAACTGGACACTGTTTCCAGCAGTTGCTGCACCAGTGCCAACTACAGAGACCATATAACCTCCCTACTCCTAGTTGAGATTCCAGTTTAGTAAAAGCAAAAAAAAGAAATTAACAGTGATTAAGCCATTGCATACAGTTTATTCACGCCTCTCCTCTACTGTTCATGAGATAGCATGCCCAACAATGTATTCTTTATCCACTAACTAAAGATGGATGACCTGAAACAGAGTATTTATTGCACTTTACTTGAGCTGAAGGATCACTAACTTGTGAGCATATTAACCATATTATTATATAACTCTCAATGTAATACATGCAAAGCTGTAATAATAGATACTCTATGTAGTAATGACAGATACAGTATGTAACTTATAGGAGTGTTCCATGATTAGAGTTGGTCATGAATTTTGCAGATATAAAACATTATACAAAGATCTAAGTATTAGGTACTTACACATTCAGTATGCACTGGATGCACAGCAAACAGTGAAGCAGCTAGAAGAGATGCTTTTGGAGCAAGGTTTAGCCTTCTTCCTTTACTGCTGTATTGCAGCCCACCCAATAATATTGAGAAGACATCAACCATTAATACAGAGATAGCACAATGCAGTATTATATTGATGACGTGAAAACCCACTGGGTGAAAGCCTCCAGCAAAAAGGTAATTCATTCTACATAAAAACAAAAACATTGAGATTAAGAGTCAGAGGAGAGCTTGGAGACACACAAAGAAAAACTAAACACTCCTGAAGAAAGAGAAGTAGCCTCTGCATGAGAAGCTTAATATTAAAAGTACATTTTAAATAATATCTAACACACCCACCTTACCATGGTTCTATCTCCAAGCATCCCTGTAGGCTCCTAGCCTAAGGCTACCAGGCCCTGATCCTTGCCCAGACAGAGGATTTCCCTATGGAATAGCACCCATACCCTCACACCAGTCCCAATTTGCAGCAGTCACCCTTTAATGCACCACCACTACCTTTACAACATCCCAAATGGGAAACACAGCAACTGTGGCTGCTTCTCAGTTGGTGCCATAACTTTAAAGTTGCATGACCGAGTAGTGCTCTGGGATGCAACCTTGCGTAAAATTAGAAAGTTGGAGAGTCCTGCAGAAAAGCAGAGATAGTTTATGCACATGAATGTTCCTGGGGGTGCAAGCAGGAAGGATGGTGTAAGGTGAGAGTGTTCTTTCAGATTAAACCTTAAAATAAATGTTTTAAAAAAAAAGCCCACACCATTCACACACTGAGGTTCTAACTGACTTGCACAGACACTAAAGATCCCATGACGCTTTCAGTTTACCAAAAAAAAAAAAAAAAAAAGATTTGTCGCAGGATCCTTGGCCAAAAATTTTCCAGTGCACATGGCCTACTCACTGCTGGGTTTTTACTCTCCACCCCAGTGGTGGCTGCATTTCAGTTGTGCTCCACACATACAGTTAAGTGATGTACCTTGGGATTTTGCACAATGAAAAGGCACAACATAAATAATTATTATTTAAAGGGTGTATGTGGAAGCAGCATTCTTTCACGGACAAGGAATGGGAGTGCAGGTGGAAAGGGGTCAGGAAAGTAGGCTGGAGAGGTATGTGAAGAGGGAATTCGTACTGGTCAGGCTGTTTGGATAAAGGTTCAGTGTAGGAGCTTATTCTGGGTAGCAAAGCTTGAATGGGAAAAAGTGTACCACAATTTTCTGTATAATATAAGCAATACGCTAAAATCATACAGAAACTTAATTTAGATAATGGATATCACCTAGTACGTCTAGCCAACCTGCATCTGGCTTAAGTGGAGTTCATTATGATGATCTAACCTGTTATAAATGTGTAATACACATAAAAGCAAAGTCTTAAGGGAGCTAGGGAAGGCCAATTTCTTACTTGAGGAAACAGCACTTTACTGGCTACCTCCACGTGCTCCTCTACGGTTTCAGATTTTTCAATACTTGTGTGTAAGTTTTCTGTTTAAATTAACCAGGGTGTTATTGGAGTCAGAATGAGCCTCAAAGGCCGTAAGAGGAAAGGAATCATTTTATAACGTATGTTTTATGCAATATATGGAAGCCTGTAATAGGCATTTCAAACACCCAGACATTTACATTATTTGTATTTGTATTACAGTGGTGCCTAGATTGGACTGAGATTGGACCCCATAGTGCTAAGCGTACAAACACATGGTCACAGCCCTTCCTTGACCATGCAGGGGAGGAAAGGGAAGTAAGGCCCCATGCAGACCCTGCTCTCACTATTACAGCTGGAGTCACAAATTGAGTAGAGGAATACTTGCCCAATACTCCCTGCTGAGAGCAAGTGGGTGGGGAGGAGTCCTGACTCTGCCCCCTTTACTCACCGGGGGTAGTGGCTGGCCAGGCTCACAGCACGCAGTTCCATGACAAGGGTGAAGTTACTTACTTCTTTCCCAGGCAAATGGGGAGCCTGGATGGAACTCGACAATATACGTACAAAGATACGTTAATACATAGCAGGAAAGTATATTAAAACTGTGTGTTCTGGGGCGGGCAGGGGGGAAATAGTTAAAAAACAACTGTCAAGCTGAGGTTAGGATAGATGGGCAGAGATCAAAATGTAACCGAACCCCAGGAAAATGAGAACAGAGCCCATTTTTGTTTAGTTTTAGACTTCTTATCTGACTGCATTTTAGCACCTAGATTAGAAGCTACTATTATTGAGGTTCTATATATAATTAAGATAGATTGATAAACACACAGAGCTGGGCACATTGATTAAAAACTAAAACAAAGCTATGTATACATCAATCAAGATGTATACAGTTCAGTCTACTTCCACCAAAGGATTCTGGTGACATGAATAGATTTCTCTAGCTACATTCTTACTGTTAAATATTACAGCACCTCTTGCCATAGGAAAAAGAAGGGAAGAAAAAACAGAACGAAAGGGAAAAAATCATAGAAGGGTCTTCAGACCTTAAACTGAGAATTTGTGGAAGCTGCTCAGACATTACAGTGATTAAAGAGAATTACAGAATCTGAGGTGGGGATACTTGTCTTGATATGTTAAACATGACTCTGGAGTAAATTTAAGTAGGAGGTATTATGTAATTTATATTATATAAACAATTATGATTCCACTTTTATTCCTACTGGGCAGAATTTACCCTTATGCATAGCACCAACACAAGGTCTATGCATCAATTAAATCCCTTGTGCTGGCCCTCTGCATAACGGTGAATTTCACCCTTTGGTTCCGAACCTGCAACAAGCTGTGAGACGTGGGAGTTCACCAGCATGGAGCTTATTGCACGATCAGGTCTTTGGAGCTAAGCAAGGTAGTAGCTGTACTGCAAATAAGCTGTAGCAGAAGTTTTACTTCCTCAAAGTCTCTTGTTTTCCAAAACAAAAAAGTCAGTTAACAAAATAAACCCCCCAACCTAGTACTCTGGGCACGACACCAGGTCTCACCTGAAAGTCAGGACAGTAAGTGGTCGATATGATTTGTGGCTGGTATTGCTGCTGAGTTTGCCACCCCAAAAGTCATGATGCCACAGGTCACCAAGTGGAGTTTCTGCTCTGAGGTCCTGAAAGACCACACGTTTAGCACCAACATTAACAACATTTCAGTTTAGTTAGAGCAGCTGGAAAGAGAACAGTTACATACAAAGCAAACTGGCACCACCATGACCATATTTTATAGACAACATTTTCTATCAAGTCTTTTAGTGACTGGCTACTGAAACCTGATTGATAGTTCCAAGTCTTTTCAATACCCTCTTATATTCCTTTAATTATTGTGGACTAGATGCTCAGATGGCATAGATCAGCATATTTTTCCTGAGTTTCAATAGAGCTCTGCTAAGTTCCACCAGTTGATGTTCTGACCCAATAGCTCTAGTGTAAAATATATTAAAAATATATCTTTATACCATCTTTATTTTTGTAAAATATCTTATTTTAGAGCAAGGATCTTTGGAGATAGGAACACAAGCTGTTGCAAATTGCCATTTTGCCACTAGCAACAGTAGGAGAACCATTAATGAAAGCACTAAAGATAGCTCTTCTTGAAATCCTGTTGGGTGGCTTCCTTAACTTCCACATAACACCACTCCACTAGCGTGCTTTGTTTCTGACATATTAAACCTATCAGCAAGTTCCTCTATGTACTGCTCTACACAGAAATGAATAGTAGTAGTTAGGAAAGGAATTTCTTAGGTACCATCATGAAAGAAAAATAAAATCACAATTTTTAAAAACTACAAAATGGAAGTGTACAGTTTGCTTAATCTCATAACTAAGATGATAAAGAAGTAATTTAGATTATTTCAACTCTAAATGGTGCCATAGGAGAGACTATGTGAAAATCTGAAGAACACAGATGGACATAAAGGCAGCTCCCCCCCCCAGCTCCTTTTTTTTTTTTTAAACATATATTAGATACTCATCTACACAGCCTCAGAGAAATTTCTGTGGAGTAGCACAGCATGCTTCATATTCATCAATAATTGAAGCTGCTGCACTGAGAAGGCCACCTTACTTCCACCGAGCTGCCATACCTCTCCTCCACACGCATACAGCGTGCCAAATTCTGCTCTGATTTATGTTAGTGCAACCTCATGGGGTATAAATGAAAGCAAAATGTGCCCTTAGTTTGATCCAAAACCATGAGGGCACCTAAGAGTGAGATATCACTACCAAAAGAATAACTTCAATAGGAGAACTGGTACCATGGGTGCAATCAATTATAGCTTATCTTATTTCCCATTCAACTAACACAGTAGTAAAAAACCAAACCAAACAAGCCAAAAAGCCCAAAACTCTGTACCACCACCATTACCACATGAAGCCAAGTACGGTACTTTCTAAAGGATTACTAAACAATAAGTAGGTCCATGTCTAGCACTGAATTCAGCAGGGATGTATAGATTGCAACTCCATTGCATTTCTATATCTGAAAGAAAAGACGGTCGTGTGATTAAGTCACTGGACAGGGACTGTAGAGACCTGAGTTCAATTCTCAGCTCTGTTATAGACTTCCTCCATGATTCGCTGTAAGCCACTTAAGCCTGATTTTCCATTCCATCGCAATTGTTTGCTATTCACTTGTCAGTATATAGAACATGCAAAGCTATCAGAAAGTCTAATATATTTCTTAAAATATAAGGATTACAATTTGAATACAATCTTGACATAAAAGAGATGGTATCAACAACACGAGGTAAAAAATATATTTGTTGTGTGCTAACAGAGATTTTTAACCACCATGGGAAACACTACTCAACATCATTATCTTCAGAAAACAGAACGCAAACTATAAAACAGTCCTGCATGGTCTCTAAGTGCTCCAGCTAGGAAACAGTTTGCACAGTTTAATCAGAGTTTATTTTTTGTCTTCAGTAGGAAACAAGCAGGCAAAGCAAAATATCCAGAAATATCTTGTGATTCAATTTCACTTACTTATGACCTGAATTCTCCAGAGCTCAGAACTGGTGAACTTGATCACCGAGCACTGGAAGTTTGGAGAAAGCTAAACTAAACTAAAATAGTCTCTTCACCTTCATGGGATTACACTAAAAAAACCTGTTTGCTTTTCCTTAACTGTAAGGACTTTGCATCTATTTGAAAAGTTATGAATGATTTCCTCCACTGAAATAGAAAGTGGATACCTAGGGAATCCCTAAATATTTGATTAGCAGCAGCCTATGCACAGTAGAGTGCAGTACTTGAAGAAGGGTCAGTTCTTCTACATAATGGCTTACGGAAAAGATGCATTGTGTCTGAAATTCCTGCTAACCCAACGATTTGTTTTGCCAATAAATAAATAAAGACAAATCATTGTTGTACACCAGTAAAAATGTGTTTTTAAATGACAAGGAAGCATCTGGAAAACAGCCCTGAACACCAGTAAAATCCAATAACTGAATGCGCCACAACACAGTAGGCATGGGGCCAACTAACAACGGATCTTTCATTAAAAAAGGAAAGTGGGGGGAGGGCTAGCAAGTTAACAAAAAAGGATCACAGCGTGGTACCTAAGAAAACATTGGCAAAGCAAGGCTCAGTAGATCCACAGAATGCCTTCATCAGCTGTATTTCACATGAAAATAAAATATGGCATGCAGTACCTTGCTTAATAAAACCAGTCTTTATTATGGTACAGTACTTTCACTCCCCACCAATTCATAACCTTTCATCTCCCCATTTTTGGTACTGATTTAATATTTCTACATATTTATCCTGCCCCTTATTTAAAAGGTCCAGTGGCATCAAAATCCCATTCAATTTCTAAAGGAACATGTCAAGATTTAGATAGGGAAATAAATTAAACCTCCATATTTTCAAATGAAGGCTGAATAAGTAAGAATGAGGTTATTTAAGCAATTGATTTAGTTTCTTCTCCTTGCCTGCAGCCAGAATTTTAGCAGCTTTTTCATTTGCGTGCATGTTGGTAAACTGAAACAATAACATTTGTCAGGTAAAAATGTGGAAAGAAGTGGAGGAAGATTACAAGTGTGGAAATTGCACTGAAACAAACTACATCTACATTGCCTTGGATTAAATGTCAGTTTAAGAAAATGAAATTGCATCATTATCCTTCAAATAAAATTTGCAGAACCAGATTTTCCCAGGAGATGTGTCATTTTACAAATACAATACATTCTATAATCTCTGTATGTATTTACACTTCCCCCAACATTTTTCTAGCTTAGGATACGGCTGACTTACTCAAGCACACTACACATTTATTTAAGCAACAATAATTCAGTAGGATGCTGAAAGACAAATTGCAGCAGGCTACCTCTATACTTTCTGTTGTGAAAAAAAATACTGTAGATTATATTTTTTCCAGACGGTTTTTTGGCCACCACTATAATATTGTTCTCTTCATTCTTTTGGTGTCAAGAGAGTAGAGTGCATGGGGAGAGACACTTTCTGTATCTATTCTTTTTTTTTTTTTTTGCTTCTATGTGCCTCTCTAACCACCTCTACCACTCATACCTCCTAGATCGGACTAGGACCACTGGAATAAGGCCAGGCACCCTTGGAAATTGTTCAATGTCCCCTTGGGAGGCATCTCAGGAACTCAGGACACTCAGTATCTTGCAGGATCACACCTTAAACCATCTATTTTAGGATTTAAACCATCTATTTAAACCCTTAAACCATCTACTTTCGGATGGTTTAACATCAAGTAGCTTGAAAACTGGCTAAGGGATGTAAGCAACGATTGGCTAAAATTTTTTCAAAAAGTACAAGATTCGCAGTGCATTAAAGACTTTTTAAAAAAGCAAATACTTTCTTAATATTATTTTCTACTCAAACAATTGCTGTAGCTGCCACAGGAATGTTACAAGAGAGATGGTCCACAAGACACTCTCTCCGTTAGGTTGGGGTTTACCTTATGAAAAAACCTTGAGAACCCTTGCTGAGTGAAACTCACCGTCAGCCCATCCTGCAAACACTTCTGCACAAGAGTAACCTTATCACCCACTGGAGGCAATGGAAAGTCTCACACTGACTTCAGTGGGGCTTCTTAGGACTGGGTCCTAAGGACCATAATCTGAATTCACTGAAGTCTATGGTAAAAATCCCAGGACCAGATCCACAAAGGGATTTAGGTGCTTAACTACCATTTTGAGAGCTTAAGTTCTACCTTATAGTTACCAGTGAGATCCTCAAAACCCCACTCATCTGCTGCCTAACTCTGGAGGTGCTGAAATTCCATAGGTGCCTAAATTTCTGTCAGTAAAATCCCTTAGGCACCTAAATTTTTGCTAGTGAGTATCCACAAAACAGCCTCAATCCTGATGATGCTGAGCTGCTCAGTTCCCTAGTTCATACCTAAATCCTAGTGGAATTCTCAGACTAGGTGTTCCCCCACCTAACTCATATCTGGGGACCTATCCAGTAGGCCGGCTCAGAGCACACCTAGCAGATCTAGTCAAAAAATGACAGCTCGGGGACAGCAGGTCAGGATTTTTTGGAGTTGTGCATGTGTCTCCTTATACCCAATAGCCCAGTTGTTAGAGTACTCACCTGAGATGTGGGGGACTCAGGTCTGAATCCCCACTTGTCCTGATTTGGAACAGGGATTTGAACCAAGATCTCCCACATCCCAGGTGAGTAACCTAATCGCAAGGGTATTGGCAATAATGGGATGGAGGGCTCTCACTCCCTGATTTTTGCACAAGCAAGGACTGACCTGACTTGGATATCTAATTCCAGGACAGGGTTCATGTCTGTGAATCCTGAGCAGAGGAAGGTACCTCCCTCCAGTGCCGAGTTAGGAGACCTAACCATTTTTGAGCAGCAGGATTAAGCCCTGCCCCTCTCCTTGGCATTTTATACGGCCTACTTCAGGTGACTCCCTGCTCACTTGCTGGTTTCTGTGAATCCCTTCCTTAGGTTCCTGACTCTCTCCATACAATGCATGGGAAGCCTGGGTGCCTAACTTAGTTAATTCCACTGGGCGCCTAAATCCCCTTTGTGGATCTAACTCCCAATGACTTTAATGGGAATAAGACTGGGTCCATAAATAGTCTCATGTACACACATCCACGTGTGGAAGTGTTTTCAGGATCAGGCCCCAACACTGTGCAAATTTAGCCAATGTCACCCTCAGTACACAGGTGAGCAAAGCACATTTCATTCAGAAAAGGTGGTGCTACTCTACCTTGATAACCATCAATGCTGGGCTGTCCAATGGATCTCAATTGGATAAAGAGAATTAAGCCAGGACAAAGTAATTAATTTGTTCATTACTGCGTCCTTGTTGGTGCACCAGCATCAAACCAAGTAGCCAATAAACCTTTGGGAATAAGGATTCATTAGATTACTTGTGCTCCTTCTGCTTGCTTTGCAACAAAGCAGCCATGCATAGCTTTTGTACAGTATTTACATAAATAGTGGCTTACTTTTTAAAATGCTTTGCAGAGACAAATGATCATTTTAAGAAAGGGAGGGGGTAAAGGAGAAATTCAACGCAAAATTCTTGTTTTGCAAGGGTCAAATCTGGGGCCTAATTAAGTTGGCAGTATCAATTTAAATTAATTTTTTTCTACTACAATTTAAGTCAGAATAAACACAAACCTTATTATTGATGATAGCTTCAGAATCATCAAAGACAAAATCTCCATCGTAGCTGTTAGCAAAACACATGCAGGACATGAGTCCAACAATAATTTTAGCCCAATAAGAGGGAAGCACAAACCATGATATTTCATGATCCAAATTAAATTCTGACTGTGCCATTCTGTGAAATGCTTGTTTCGAATGTGGAGCTCCAGCATTATGTTGGCTGCAAATCTGAAAAAAAGAAAAAAAAACTGCTATGTACAATTACATTTAAACACCACTAGCTTTGCTTAAAGAAATGAAAAGCACACCAACATGTTTTGCATAGGAAAACACGACACCTTACACCAGTGGTTCTCAAACTAGAGCCGGGCCAGTTTGTTTATCTGCCACGACCACAAGTTCAGCCGATCTCAGCTCCCACTGGCAGCGGTTTGCCGCTCCAGGCCAATGGGGGCTGCAGGAAAGGCAGCTAGCACATCCCTCAGCCCATGTCGCTTCCCACAGCCCCCATTGGCCTGGAGTGGCAAACCGCGGCCAGTGGGAGCCGTGATCGGCCAAACCAGTGACACGACAGGTAAACAAACTGGCCCGGCTCACCAGGAGCTTTCCCTGAACAAGCAGTGGCCCTAGTTTGAGAACCACTGCCTTACATGAGTGATGAGATGTAATTCTGAAATCCATTAAGGCAAAACGGAAAATTAAAAAAATAATTATCAAAACCTCTTTGGACATAATTTTATATTTCACATTTGAGAAAAGTAGAAAAGCATGGTTGACTATGGTCTGAGCATAGAGTTGAGTTATAATCCTGACTCTGACACATGCTACCTCAAAAGCCTTGGGCAAGTCATTCTACTTTTTGAACTCAGTTTCCTTGTTTTTCAAATAAGGATACCACAACCCATTTTATAAACACATGCCTTGTGAGGATCAGTAAATATTTATAACTTTCTTTGAGGATGATGAATACCAGTTAGGGCACAATAAACGCAAAAAGAACTGTGTTGCTGCAACATGAAGGACCTAAGTTTGCAAGGACTCCATGTGTGGAACTCACAGGGACTTCAACAGAGTTGCATAGAGTTCTTGGAGAACGAGGCCCCACAACTGGCATTCAAAAAAATCAGAGTCAAGAATAGGGTTGTAAGTTTGGGTTGGATGGATTTCTGGAGGTTTCATCACATGACAATCTTCAATTCCTGGAGACTCCAGGACAATCCTGGAGGATTGGCAACCCTTGTCAAGAAGCACAAACTTAAGATTCCAACAGCAAAGTTCACTAGGTCACGCAGCATGTCACGCAAATTTTATAATACACATCTTACTAACAGAAAGATAAAATAGGCACATAATCCAATATAGATTTAATAAGGAAAAAGACCAGTAAGTACATGTTGCAACCCAGATTTATTCATGCTGTCAAAACCTTAAGTTTTGCATTTCTTGACTTTATGATTTTACCTGTGGAACCTTAGTGGTGGGTTTTTGCATTTGATCTCCTAGTTTTATTTATTTTAAAAGGAAAAAGTCAAGAGTTATTTGTCTTGTGGAGTTTACAAGCTATTCTGGCTTGGCAAACGGAACTGATAAAGTTCCTTGCTCTTAGGTGTTCAGCTTGCAGAACTTGTGAGTGTTACCAGTGGAATTCACACAAGTTCCTTGAAACAGTCTACAAATTCCTAACCTGTGTAGGTACACATGCGTGTGTGCATCCACGCACACACACGCTCCTGAGGTGTGCCCCTCAAGCCCTGTAATGTGGTACCCAATTTGTTGAGATGCAGGTGTGGAGTGGTATGGATCTGAGAAAGACCAAAAGAGGAAAATATTCAGAAGAAGCTATCTAACAGAGCTGAATAGGCCCACCACTAAAAGCAAAATATATTTTCAAATGTAATCCACTCCTGGTTTACAATCTAATGAAAAATTAAAAGTGTAACCCTTAATCAGAAGGAAGCACATACATTGCTACTAACAGCTTACATACTACAGTGATGGCCATTACAGAAATACTTAATTAAAACAGATTTCAGCAGCTGTTCAGAATTCCCCTTTCCCAGAAAGTTTCCCCTAACCTGGCTGCTTTTTTCCATTTATATTTGCCATAATTATTTACTAGTACCTCTATACAGGATAGCTCAATCTGTGGGGTTTTCCATTACAGGGACAGAACTGTTAAACACTCAAGCATGTTCCCTGAATATGGGGGAGAAACAATCATATATATATATATATCACAGATGTTTTGTTTGTTTAAACGGGACCCAACTGTGTGCTTGATGCCAGGGGAGGATACCACCCGGGATCTGACAACACCCACTCTCTTTTTGGTACAGTCACAGTGCATATTTCCATTTCACTGCTGTCTGGTGTGGCACAGAACCTAATAAAATATCATTCTAGGGGGCTCCTTTACATGTAGAAGGAAAGCTGCATATTTAATATTACACGCAACTCCCCATTAGATAGCTGGCAGCGTACCTAAACATACCGCTAGAGCTCAAGACTCCACTGTAACAAGAACAGATGACTCGGATATTTGTGAATTAACGAGGCTGTGCCGTCTCAAACGGAACCAGCTGTTTATGCAGGTAAAGAAAACCAGGGATTCAGTCCTCCGCCTGCAGGAGAACGCCTCCGGCACTGTACAGGCGAGGACACCCACACACGGTCCCGCTATAAGAATACAGCGGGCCACGAGCACTGTTTGAGGAACCAGGAAACTTACTCCTAGTTTCCAATCCCGCAGCGGGGAAAGGCAGGCGCAGAGAGCTCGCCCTGCGCTCTCGGGGAGGAGGGAGGACTCCTCGGCTGGGGAAGGCGGCGGCGGCGGCAGGGGAGCGAGGGAGCGGGACCAGACCGGTGCAGAAAGCACGACTCGCCCAAGTACAGGAAGCTTTGGCCGCGCACGTTTTCAGAGCCGGAGCCGCGGCGGCTTCCGCGTGTGTCTCTTCTCCTGGGAGCACCACACGAATGGCACACCATGGAGCGGGGCAAGCAACGCCGGCGAGGTTTCCGTGCTGCCTCCTCCGCCGCCGCCGCAGAAGTCAGGAGCCAGACCCAGACCCAGCCCCTGCCCCGGCTCAGCCCCCTGCCCCAGCCCAGCCACCTACCGGGGGCACAGGGCACCTGCCCCCCCGGACCAGCCCCGGTCCCCTGCGGGCGGCAGGCGCGACCGCCCGGCCCTGCTCCGGGAGCCCCGCGGAGCTTTACCTGCACGGAGCCGGAGCCGCATCTCCCACCCGGCTGCGAAACTCTGCCCGCTCTCCGCGCCCGGGCGCCGCCGCCGCTGGGGCGGGGGCGGGGCCGCCTCGGCTTCTGCCCGCCCCCGAAAACATCCTCACCGCCCATTGGCCCGCGGCCTGTCCCCGCCCCGCCCCGCCCCGGCGGCCGCCTGCGCCCATTGGTGGCGGCCGCTGTGACGCGCCGCGGAGCGAGCCAGGGAGGCGGAGCGGGAGCGGAGCAGGCTCTCGCCCCGCCGCGCCCGGCTGCGGGAGCTGAGCCACACCCGCCGCACTACACACAAAGGGGGGAGAGATGCGGCCGCCCAGCCGGCCGCGCGCAGGCGCATGAGGCTGCCGCCCTCTGGTTTGCGGCTTGCTCCTCATTCACAAAAACCTTTTGTCTCGGCGGCCCAGCGCGCGCGCCGAGCGGTGGTGGGGGAGGGGGGGCTGACTGCGGGGCTGGCAGGGCTGGGCGTTCACTGAGCGTCTTCCACCCCTGCCCTGCTTCATGGCTGATCACGGGCCTTTGCTTTATATGGGGACTACAATAGCGCCCACACAGGAGGAGGCCCCCCGCCCCCCCAGGAGTTCGCAATGGGAACGAACCTGAAAGGTTCAAACTCTCACCTGTTTAGTTCTCGTTTGCCTCACACCGCACCGCTCCTCGTGGAACTAAGGTCTCTCCCGTACCATTACACAAAGTAATCCTGGGAAAGAAGGCGTTATAGACCCATTGCACTAATAATACAGAAAGTTGCTGCAGTTCTGGGAGCCAGTGAACAGGGTGGTTACCCTGGGCACCAGCTTCTC
This sequence comes from Lepidochelys kempii, assembly GCF_965140285.1. Classification (NCBI taxonomy): domain Eukaryota; kingdom Metazoa; phylum Chordata; order Testudines; family Cheloniidae; genus Lepidochelys; species Lepidochelys kempii. The sequence continues at coordinate 101,496,717 of NC_136380.1, forward strand.
CGGAGTGCCACCCTACTTCGCCACTTCTTTTTCTTTTTTTGACTCAGCCTCTCTGGGGGACCCTGAAAACATCATCTGCCCTGGCCAGCAGAACGCTTAGGTTCTGTCCCTGCTAGGGTTACCCATTCTGGTTGGGTGTATTCCTGGAGGTTTCATCACATGACATAATCTTTAATTGAAGATTAATCTTTTTCATTCCTGGATACTCCAGAACAATCCTGGAGGGTTGGCAATGCTAGGTCCTGCCTGGACTAGTGACGAGGACACCAGCTGTTAATTACGAATTTCACGAATGGGATCCATGCAGACAGTAAAATATGCTTGTGAAATAAGTGAACAAAGTACATTTGGGGATGCATTCTCTTAACTTTCTTATTGTTTTTGTTGACTTAGGTCCCGATTGTGCCATGAGCACCACAAGAGCAGACCACTCTGTGCAGGCAGACAGTTGTTGCAGTGATCTCCTGTGTGGAGCTCATTCATGAATGTATTGGGACCAATGTGAACAAAGGAAAGCAAGGAAAATGCATCACAAAATGTACCTGACTTTCTCAAGTGTACTTTCATTTTAAGCAGTTAAGAGTACGTATCCAAGTATACTGTTTAATGTTCTAGTATCTTTTCTAAAAACAGTGAAATCATAGTAATATGAGTCCTCTCTACAGTCATCCATGAATCCTTGCTAAGGGCAGAGCAGAGACACCTAATTTTGGGTTAGAAATTCTGAGGTGTTTGTAAAAAGAAAAGGGGGACTTGTGGCACCTTAGAGACTAACCAATTTATTTGAGCATAAGCTTTCGTGAGCTACAGCTCCGATGAAGTGAGCTGTAGCTCACGAAAGCTTATGCTCAAATAAATTGGTTAGTCTCTAAGGTGCCACAAGTACTCCTTTTCTTTTTGTGGATACAGACTAACACAGCTGGTACTCTGAGGTGTTTGTGTTATTAAGTGTCAAATTAGTGAGGATCTCTCATATATAGCACTTTTTCAGTCACAGACCTCAGTGCTGGGAGGGGTTGCAAGCACTTTGAAGGACAGGATTAGAAATCAAAAAGACCATGACAAATTGGAGAATTGGTCTGAATTTAACAAGATGAAATTCAATAAAGATAATCACGATGTATTTCTCTCAGGAAGGAAAAATCAAAATGCACAATTACAAAATGGGAAACAATGCCTGGTTGGTAATGCTACGGAAAAGGATTTGGGGGTTATGGTGAATCACAAATTGAATATGAGTCAACAATTTGATGCAGCTGAAAAAAAAAGGCTAATATTATTCTGGGGTATATTAACAGGAGTGTTGTTTGTAAGACACATGAGGTAATTGTCCTACTCAGCTCAGCACTGGTGAGGCCTGATCTGGACTCCTGTGTCCTTTTCTGGAAAGATGTGTGCAAATTGGAGAGTCCAGAAGAGAACAAATATATATATATATATATATATATAAAAGGTTTAGAAAACCTGATCTATGAGAAAAGGTTAAAAAAACTGAGTACATTAGTCTTGAGAAAAGAAGACTGAGCAGGGACCTGGGAATCTTCAAATATGTTAAGAGCTATTATAAAGAGAACTGTGATCAATTGTTCTCCAGGTCCATTGAAGGTAGGACAAAAAGTAATGGGCTTAATCTGCAGCAAGTAGATTTAGCTTAGATAATAGGAAAATCTTTCTAACGAAAAGGGTAGTTAAGCTCTAGAATAGGTTTCCAAGGGAAGTTTTGGAATCCCCATCATTAGAGGTTTTTAATAACAGACTGGACAAACACCTGTCAAGGATTGTCCAGGTTTACTTGGTTCTGCCTCAGCACAGGGGGCTGAACTTGATGACTTCTCAAGGTCACTTCTAGCCCTACATTTCTATGATGCTGTGATGAGTTTTAGAAACTTTTTACCATTCTTATGAAAGGGAAAACAGACAAAGATAGACTGAATGTTTGCAAACTAATAGGCTTTGTATTGAAACTCCAAATCACCCCACCTGTGCTACCAGCATCACAAAATCATGACACAATTTGCCACAATCTTGTAGCAATCTTCCTACATGTATATGCAGCATCCCCACAACACAATGTAGAATCACAGAATCAAAAATGTCAGAGATGGAAGAGGCCTATGTGATCCTTCATTCTATCTCTGCAAATGCAGGATGATCCCTTTATCAATTCAGGGAATCTGTCTGTAAATCTTATTGGTCTGGTTGATATTATGAAGTTGCTATGAACATTTCTGTATCATGGAATGCGTCTATGTCAATGTGTATCCACCATTGCTGACAAAGCTGTAACCACGTCTCTCCCAGACTAGCTTCAATGAAGAATAGTTTACTTTAATGACTGAACTCTGACTGGTCAATATGCTAAGGAGGTTGGCTGGAGCAGGGAGAAGCCACTTCTTCCAGCTTGTCTATAGAGGCAGAGGTTTGGAGAGTGGACAAAGCAACCAGGTGTTGTTGGTGGGAAATATAAACTTAAGGGACTCAGAGAGATTTGGGAGAGAATCATGCTTTTGCGGGAGATGGGTTAGCTCTTAGACCAACCAAGGCTATAGAAAGTAAATTGACTTAGGGAGAGAGAGAATCCAGGGTTCAGATATCAAAGCATGAGCTGCAGCAAGAGGATCCTGACTCCAGCCCAAAGAATGCTCCAAAGTGGTGAGGAAACCAAAGCAGGTAATGTTACCAGAAAATTCTTTACCAAAGAGGGAAGCAATTTTTATAAAAGACTCCCTCCCCAGCTTCTATCTCTTGAATCAGTATCTAATCACCTGTGGTAATCCTCTAAATGAAATAGACCAGAGATAATTAGGGTACAAATAAAACAAGGGCTTTATTTATAAAACAACTGAATGGTTAACACCCTCAAAGACATAACACCTGGACCCCAAACTAACCAAATGTGGGTTACGAGGATATGAAATAAACTCTCTACTTCACCACTCCGCACAAAACTCGTAAGGAGCCAAACAGGAACCAAGGAGCCACACAGGGACATATGGGACCAACAGGACAGGAGCTAACAGGAGACCAACAAAACAGGAACCACGGCGTGGCCAAAAGGAGCAAGGTAAGTGTCAGGAGCAGGAACCAGCATGATCTTCTCTCTTCTTGATGGAACCGAAACGCAAGCACGGGCTGCCATGCAGGCAGCACCCTGCACAGGGCTCAGCGCTCTTATATAACCTGAAGTTGCCAGGCAGATCTTACTTGTGACCTTTCCTTCTGAAGTCTTCCCACCAATGTGCCTGTTGCTGGGCAGATTTCAAGGAAAGGGCACCAACAGGCCAACCAGCAGGAGAACCAATATGGAGAATAAGGAAAAACAAAATGGCGAAATAAGCCTAACAGTAAATGTGTGTAGGATTTGTTATTTTTGTATATGTCTGTGCATTTTTTGTGCTATTAAAAAAGAGCAGTGGGGTTTTAGAATTCTGTGTGTTCTGTGTTATGGGTTACACCTCTCATGTGCCCTGGAAGAGGTAAACTGTAACCCAAAAGGCTCATGCCTTCAGGTGGGATTTGGAAGAGGTGTGTTTAAGCTACACAGGAAGTATGAGGAGATCAGCACTGGTCCCAGGAGCTGCACTGTTGGACTATGTGGCCTCCTTTCCCCAGGAGGGTGTGGTAGAAGGAGGATCTGCACCCTGAGATTTTGCCTAGAAACCCTAAGCCAGGGGCAGTGCCTGGGCTCTGTTCAGGCAGACAGATCTCATGGGATCCAGCAGTTAGATCCCCTCGCAGCAATATGGTGAGTGCCCAAGAGGGGGTATTTGACCAAATCTGTGACAGTCCCTAGCACTACTCTTTCTAGGGTTCCTTTTAAAAATCCCAAGCAATAGGACTTGCATCACTTTTTTTGGAAGATAGGTTTACAGTCTAATGGAATTGATTGTCAGGAAATTTTATTGATTTCCAGCCTAAATTTTCCTTATTACTACAGGTTATGCCCCACTGAACCATCCAAACTAATTCCTTTCCTTCTTTGTGCTAACACTTCGAATATTTATGGACTATTGCCCTACAAGACTATTGTAGACATCCCCAAATCCAACACTCATCTAAGCCACTCTACCTATACATATCTTCAACTTCTTTAGCATTAATGATGTCCAGAGCACCAATTCAGGAAAACATTTTTATTCAAAAAGGATGCTTAAGCATATGTTTAACTTTAAATACATGCTTAAGTCCAATTGAAGTCAATAGAATTTAAGCATGTGCTAATGTGATTTCCAGTTTCTCCCATTGCACAAATTCTCACAATTGACAGACTATACCAATTGAATCATCTTATATTATATATTGTTCTTATGAGGATTTGACACTATTGTTTGCTGATCTATTTTTGTCTGCTAATGGGCCATTCACATCAGACACTTATCTTGCCAAGTTGTTTTGCTCACAACCCTGATACATCTGTGTATCTTTGATCCATGTTTAGTAAATGGAATTTCATTTGTTCAATGTAAGTCTGCTAATATTATCAGCTCTGGTCAGATGTACACACCCACACATACCTACACACCCTTGGCCAGATCCTCAGGTAGTGTAAATCAGCTTATCTGTATTTATGTCAATGGAGCTCTGTTGATTTACAGCACTTTAGGTTCTGGCCAACACATGTTAGTCCTGCTTTCTTGTTGTTTTCAGAGTATTTTAATTGGTATAGTTCTTCAGTCCTCTTATTTCACCATCTGTAATGCATCACCTTGTCACACTGACCTTCTGTTCTGTTTCAATTATTTAGGTGAGTCACAGAGCAAATACTTGTTTTAGGAAGGGTTCATTCTATAGTTCCTTCCAAATCTGGTTCAGATCAATTATATTTGCAGAATTTATCTCCAGTCCATTGGCTTAACAGCAGTGTTACTACACTGCTTTATTTTAAAACAGTTGTTCCTAAATACCATACTTTTTTTAAAAAAATCTGCAATTTCTGGGAAAGAATATCTGGAGTGAGATTCTACCTACTCTGTAGTTTTCTCAGCATGTTAAGTTGATCTGCCTACATGGGTAGACCATTGTTGTTTTAGAAACGTAATGTTGCAGGACTGGCATGAACAAAGGCATATGTAAGAACGAAAAAAGTGTACAAACAACATGATATTGTTAAGGATAAGTATGTTACTCATAGTAGAATGATTATGCAAATGTGAGAATGTAAAGTTAGTATGGGAGTGACTATATTAATAATATCTTAAGTTTTTGAGCATGCCCCATATGACCTACATATTTTCAGAAGCTTGAAGAAACACTATACGAATTGGGTGCTTCTGAAGTTAATAAGACTGCAGTAGTTTTTCTCCCCAATGAACATGCCTCCTAAGTATTTTCTAAATATGACAAAATGTCCTGCACAGTCTAATGTTTGGGCACCCTGCCTTTTATTTCATTTAAAAATATATTTGGTATCTTTTAAAATTGTAGTCAGGAATAAACTCTTATTGATTAGTAATAAATTATAAGGATAAATTTCTCCACTTCACCTCACCTGCCCGATATTGAAGTGAAAGTAGCTATCAGTGTTTAGAACAAAGCAGATAATGGAGGAGAAAATTTAAATGGAAAGTGGAGTGCTTTAATCATTTTCAAAGAAGGATCAGATTTTCTTCCCAAAATTGTTTCAAGCAATAAAAAGAGATTTGAATCATCTAAAGTCTCAGAAAGACCAAGTATTCTAAGATGATATCATTTAAAATGATCTGTTTAAGCTTAAATTTTGAATGAAGAATTGCATTATCCTTCATCAAAACATCTCCTTCAGTATCAGTGCTGTCAGAAACAATTTGTAATTCATTATGTTTCTCTACCATTTTAACAGTCTCTTTTAGACAGGTAGTTTTAAAGACTGCTATATCTGTCTCACTAAAAGTGACTAAAACTTGATTGTACACCAGAGTTGTGTTTGGTCATATACATTAGGAGATGAGGGAACAGAATGGACAGAGGACAATTTTCTGACAGCCCAAGCAGAGATTAAAACTGCTTTCAAGGAAGGGCGCTGTGACTGATAGAACAAGGAAACCCATTTGGCCTTCTGTACACTTTCTGGTGTTACAAAATTGGACGTTCTGGGCCTGGCTCACTGGTGCCGTGCACCATGTGTAGCCATTTACGCCAATGCAAATTGAGTGAGAAATGGAACTATAATGATTTAGTAGCATTTGATACCCATTCAGAACTCCCATGGCATGGATGTACATGACTAGCCAAGAGGCCTGATGCTTTGTTGCTCTGCACCTTATGTATTCTCATTAAACCAGATCAAAGTGGATGATAAGTGTCAAAAGGATGACATTTGGTAATGACTGGTGTAAATGACTACACAAGGTGCAGAGCAACAGTCAATCAGGCCTTATGCATTTTTGTGTACATACACTTTCTTTTCTCTGTTTTTGAAGCATTATATTACAAACTAAGGCTCCAGTCCTGCATCTTGTTCCATGCAGGTGGACCTCTGCCACTGCCAAGCTACAGGATTGGAGCCCAGAGGAAAAAAAGTAGGGAAAAATTAAGATTGTCTTTTAAACTCAGCCCAAAAATAATAAGGGAGTACTTGAGAAATAAATATAATAAAATATCCCACAGTATAGAGGCTCAGAATTCTTAATTCCAAAGAGCCAAGTATATGACTCATGCAAAATCAAAATATATGCATTTGAAATCATTCTCCCAAAGGGCAGAGGGAAGGTTTTTAAACTGGTCTCTGTCTGATATATATCCTGTTTGCGGCAGGGTGATGAGTAGCACCAGTAGAGGACAGACAGCAAAATCTCCTACAAAGCAGAAGGAAGGTGTTTAAGCTTCTTTCCCTAACATCAGCATTTGTGATAGCCTTGTTATTTTTATTAAAATCATTGTGCTTTATGGATATTTTGTAATACATCTTGAGTTCTAGGTAGGCACAGCTATAAATCTGAATACAGTAATTAAATGAGCAAATTTTTGTCCCTGCTCGCATAAGCACTATCGGATTTAGTGTGTATGAGTTATTGTGCGGTATAATTAAAGTAGCTACTTGTAAATACCATTACTCTTCCCTACTTTCTTGCTCAGGGGTAATTTAGGGCTGCTATATGACATTTGCTTAAAAGAAGTAGCTTTAGCTTAGCTCTTTTCATCCAGAGATCTCCAAGGGCTTGGCAAAGAAAGGTAAGTACCATCACCCCTATTCTACAAATGGAGAAACTGAGGAATAGAGTGGTAAAATGACTTTCCCATGATTACGCAGTATATCAGTGGCAGAGCTGGGAATAGAACCCAGCTTATCTGGCTTCTAAGCAATGTCTTTACTCTTTTGAATACACAACATACTATTAATTATTTGCACCCCTGCGCCCCAATCCTTCTGTCCCCAAAGAAGGGGACAGAAGGGAAAAAGGGAGAAGGAAGGAAGACAAAATTAATACCCCAGACATTTATTATAACAGACAATAATTCCAATTATATTGTCCCAGTAAGTTCCATGAAGTGTATTTTTAAACATTTGCCTTAGTGCAGCACTGGTTCTTTAAATATACTGGGGGATATGTAATAGCGCTTGACTGCAGTAATAAAAAAATCTTTGTGCAATTCAATCTGCTCCATCCGAGCAATTTTATAATTCCTTCAGGAACCACTATTTTGTGCTTCGATTCAGCAAATCTTATGATCAGATGGTGCATCATAGTCTGTATCTAATTTTTAAAGAATTAGAATAGGGATGAACAAGCCAGTTCAGACAACATAAAATTTGATTTTATTCATCAAGCTCAGAAACAAACCAAACTATATTTTTTAATTTTATAGATTTGGGGAAGGCCCAGTGTAGCAGGAAGAGAGCCTGAGATATAAGCCCTTGTATTAGAGGCCTGGTATGAGGAAGTACCTGCTCACAGAATTTGGCAAGATCAGGGCTGATATTGCAGAAAATACACATTCCTAAGAAGTGTTAGTCACAAAGTGCTCACTCAGACACATCCTGATATCAAGTGGTACCAGAACATCCCGATATCAAGAATGGTACAAAAACATTCCCCAAGGATAAAAGGAACACACTGACCCCTCCTAAAAGATAAGGTGAGGATGATAATAAAGATGTTTTGATTGAACCAACATGTACAAGTTGATGGGTGATAACTAGCGATGTCAGGGGGCAATAACTATGTCAAAGGGGCGGTACTAACTAGTTTGTATTGGGGTATAAAGATGTATCTCAAAGGGAGTATCTTTGTCTGGCCTTAGGGAGGAATGGAAAGTCCCACAGTTCACTGAGCTGGTCCATTGTTATGGCCACACATGTATTAGTGGCTGGTAGAGTCTGCGAGATACTAGTACCATGCTTTGTCAACAATAAACTTGGCTGGGTGCCTTCATCCCTTAACGGATCTTGTGGTCATTGGGTGGTTCATTCAAGGTCTGCCCTAAACTCAATGCCTCTTTGAAAAGAGGGATGCACACCTTTCTTCCTTTCTCACAGAGGCAGTGCACTCACCTGGGTGTCAGACGGAGACCTTTGTTCTGTTCCATCTCTGCTGCTAACCCACTGTATGATGCCAGCTCTCTGTGCCTCAGTTTCACTATCTGTAAAGTGGGGATAATAATGCTTACTAACCTTAACAAAGCACTTTAAGATCTACTGGTTAACAGCACTATATAAATGCTAAGTATTATCATCTTACCTCCGCTGATCCCTCCTCTGGTGGCAGTAGATGCATGGGAGGATCCTGAATCCCAGTACTGAGATCTACAGCTGTGGTTTTATTAACTGTTTCCTGCACTCAGCCAAGCACTTCATGACTCCTCAGCATTCTTCAAGGAAGGGACTAATAATAGTAGCCAAATATTATGAGTTCTTAGGATCAAATCCTGTGTGCTGGATGATGTCAGCCATCTATTGGTCTCCTGCAAAGCTCATTAAAGTCAATGAAAAGATTCTCATTGACTTCAATGGGTTTTGGATTAGGACATGTGTGAAGAGAGGCTGCAGGATTGGGCCCCATTTTAATTGTTTTATGCATATACCATGGTAATTTCATTGTCATAATGGTTTGGTATCTACTGACTTAGGCCAAAATGTTTCAAACATGGTTGAAAAATTCCTGTCACACCTATGGCATTGTATAAATAGTACTAATAATAGTCTCTTGCCTCACTGTGCACTATCAGTTTTCCAGATTAGTACTGTGGGATGGTTCACTTTGAAACTAGCCAGTACTGCTGCCTCCTCAGCTGGAAGATTTATGGTTATGTGCTATAAAGTAAAATGTTCTCTCTCCTCCCCATTACCTATTACAGCATGACTATGCTTCCTCCTTAGCACTCCCACCTTCTGTAGTCCCAGCTCTTAGGAGACAAGGACCAGGAAACTAATTTGCATGTCTCACATGGCAGTGAAGAGTACATTACCATTAAGCACCAGCCTGTCTAAATTCCCTTCTAACAATTTCCTTGGAGTGGTGCCAATTTGGACCTCTCACTGTAAAGTTAAATCCAACATGATGTTGGGAGCTGGGATTTTTGTTTTTGTTTTTTTAAGGGGACAAAACTCTTATATTATAGAAATAATGTTAATAGAATTAATAAGGCTGGATTACTGTCTGCTACACTGAAACACAGCATTTTATCTTTGGCTCAATATTTGTTTTCAGTAAATGCCTTAGACTTTATGTTCCACCAGAAGTTCATTACCTAGACATAAAGCAGAGCCACGGGTGGCAGGTACCATAAGCATGGAGAGGCTGTGCCTCTCCAAACAGCCGGGCATAGCCCTGCCCATGTTCCACCCCCGGCTCCCCCTGCTTCTCCTCGGCATGGCCACTCCAGTCTCCCTGTGGGGTGGCCCCAACTGGGGCTGCGCCACCCGCCCTCCTGTTGCTCTGGGGCTGGGGCCATGCCAGCCACTCTCCCATTGCTCTGGGGTTGCTGAGGGGTGAGGGGGGCGCTGCGGCCACACCGCCTGCTCCAGGGCTGGGGTGGGGGGAATCTGGGGGCATTAGCCTGGAGTGGGGGCTGGTGGCTGCGGTGGGAGTGGGAGGGGGGCTTTGGACTGGGGTGGGGGACATGGAAGAGGGGTGCTCGGGTGGAAGGGGCATGGCTGGGGGCTAGGCTCCTCCAGCCAGCGGTTCACATGCCGTCCATGAGCAGAGCTCCATTAATAGTACCACCTAATTAGTTGCTAATCGTTTTTACCCCATCCCTTCAATGTGAAGGTGAAATTAAGCATAAAAAGTTGCATTTATGTTAAATTTCTTTTGTTCGAGGACACACTACATCTTTTCCAGCCACAGACACAACAGCTGTCCCAAGCGTTATGTAGTGATAAATGAGTTTCTGTTTTTGAAATCTTTAAACTTGTATGCAACAATAATGAACCCAAGTGCCTGGACAGACAGACAGATCTGGAATTTTGACATTTTGGGCTCATCCCTACAGTGTATCATTGTCATTTCACACACGATATGACTTTGGGAGGAATCTGGAGTGTCAGAATTCCAGATCTATCCGTCCCCCCAGGCATTTCTGCCATCTTCATTGTTGCACCCGAGTTCTAGATTTGGGAAATAGAAAGCGTTATCAGTACAAAAATGTGGGGTCCATTGTTTATAAAGATGAAAGCTTAAATATTGTAAATTCATTCAGCGTTAACTGAGAGTGTTTGCTGTAAAGTGCAATCAAGTAATAGGTTAGCAGTAAGAATATGCACATAGGAATTCATTGTTGGACCACTTTTTTTGGTGAGAACTTACTCCCAAGAGAAATTGCATTGATGTCAATTTCAACCCTTGTGTGAGTCCATGCTCCACAACATGAATAAGTGTTCCACTGTCAGATTTAAACAGTGGTTAATTGTGCCATTAAAATGTAGAGTTATCATTGTTTGGTAACCCTAAAGTTCATTGCCTCCCTGATTTGTGGGTACCTTATCCCAAACTGATAGATTACTACTTTTTACAAACTGGTCTCTGAATGGTTTGTTGGATAGCACCTCTATGATTTAGGACTAAAGGATAGAAGTACTAACTGATGATGAAAACAATTTCCCCATCTCTGAATTCAGCCTGTTATTTTCCCTATCAATATTACAGTTTTGAGCCCAGTCACTGTTTGTAAGCAATAGCCAAATGAACAAAGGTTATACACACAGAAACATCCCTGGAAAAAAATCACATTTTTACTGGTAAAGGGCTGCATTCATATAAGAAATGTACACGTCTAAAGAAAATGGATAATCTTTGAGTGCCACTCAAAAGCCTCTATTCCCCAAAGCCCAATAAGGGAATGAGAAGGCAATGCTTGTGTGGAGTGTGACAGTACTTAAACTGTGGGCTACAGCAATCTTACAGTGTTAGGTGCTAAGTAGAAAAAAAAATGAACAAAAGTCATGCAGAGAAGGGTAAGTATTTGTCATTTTGCTGGAATTTACCTCTTATTGACAGTGGTGGGGAAGGGGAAATGTTTACAATGACCAAATCATCCCCTCTGGAAACATAGCAGATTCCCTGCCAGGGAAGGGATCAGATGCCTCTATGCCTTGCCCCCATCTGCTCCTAGGCAAGCCCTTCTGTGGCAAGGGGCAGGCTGGGGGTGGAAGAGAGGAGCTGGGGTGGGGCTGAAGGCAGGATGTGCTAAGCTGACCAGTTAATAGAGCCTGAGCCTGCATAAACATTGATGTTTCTATTCTGCCTTGTTGGCCCCCTCTGGTTAGGTGAGATCCAAGAATAGCTGCAGAAAGGATATGGGGAGGGCTGCAGGAGGCAGAAGGCCATTCAAAAAGCAAAGTAGTTGGTTCTGGCCTCCCTGCAATCCCCTGCTATTCATGTGCTTAACAAGAGAGCCACAGGTTTTGGGGGCCAAAGAATCACCTACTTATGACCCTTGCTGACTCTGACAAAACATGCTGGCTAAGTCTTTTTTTGTTTCCTTGCAGACTTTCCTGTTTCCTAGGACGGTTTTTCTGTAAGGGAGAGTTTAGATGGGCCACAATTTGTCAAAGCTATTCTAAGTTCCTAGCTATTCTGAAGGAACTTTCCCAATTTGATTTGCAGTTACTACCGGTACTTGACTAGCCATTATGCAGCTCATATTCAAACAGGCAAAGCCTCAACTCCTTACTCAGCTTGCCCTCTTGGAAGCAGTAATGATCATAGGGTTCATTAAATAACAAACAAATAACAAAGGAATAAAACTTTAATAAAACAAATGGGAGACCTTCCATAGTGAGCTGCAGCACACAGCCATGTGGTGTTCCCAACCCCCGCCTCCAGGGCACATCTCCAAATTCCCACACTCGCAACACAGTCCCTTATGAGGGAGCATCTCCAAATCAAAATCTTTTGTAAACATATCTCTACACCTTCCCTCTTAAAGAAAAACAAATTAATTCTTATATACTATTAAACACTGAGATAAAACTGAGTGAGGACTTCAGGACTTCAGGATCAAGTGGAGTGCCCCAAGGGTCGGTCCTGGGGCCGGTTTTATTCAATATCTTCATAAATGATCTGGAGGATGGTGTGGATTGCACTCTCAGCAAATTTGCGGATGATACTAAACTGGGAGGAGTGGTAGATACGCTGGAGAGGAGGGATAGGATACAGAAGGACCTAGACCAATTGGAAGATTGGGCCAAAAGGAATCTGATGAGGTTCAATAAGGATAAGTGCAGGGTCCTGCACTTAGGACGGAAGAACCCAATGCACAGCTACAGACTAGGGACCGAATGGCTAGGCAGCAGTTCTGCGGAAAAGGACCTAGGGGTGACAGTGGACGAGAAGCTGGATATGAGTCAGCAGTGTGCCCTTGTTGCCAAGAAGGCCAATGGCATTTTGGGATGTATAAGTAGGGGCATAGCGAGCAGATCGAGGGACGTGATCGTTCCCCTCTATTCGACATTGGTGAGGCCTCATCTGGAGTACTGTGTCCAGTTTTGGGCCCCACACTTCAAGAAGGATGTGGATAAATTGGAGAGAGTCCAGCGAAGGGCAACAAAAATGATTAGGGGACTGGAACACATGAGTTATGAGGAGAGGCTGAGGGAGCTGGGATTGTTTAGCCTGCAGAAGAGAAGAATGAGGGGGGATTTGATAGCTGCTTTCAACTACCTGAAAGGGGGTTCCAAAGAGGATGGCTCTAGACTGTTCTCAATGGTAGCAGATGACAGAACGAGGAGTAATGGTCTCAAGTTGCAGTGGGGGAGGTTTAGATTGGATATTAGGAAAAACTTTTTCACTAAGAGGGTGGTGAAACACTGGAATGCGTTACCTAGGGAGGTGGTAGAATCTCCTTCCTTAGAGGTTTTTAAGGTCAGGCTTGACAAAGCCCTGGCTGGGATGATTTAACTGGGAATTGGTCCTGCTTTGAGCAGGGGGTTGGACTAGATGACCTTCTGGGGTCCCTTCCAACCCTGATATTCTATGATTCTATGATTTGGCCCTTCATTTTCACTCATTTCTTAGACCAGCAACGGAGACAGTGGTACAAATCTTGACCCATTTGAAAACAATGCCAAAAAACCCGTTGATCTTCAGTGGGATCAGGATTTCAGTGACAGCGAGAACTTCAGCATCTGGCCAACACTGCACAAGCAGTCTAAATCTCTCTCTCTTCTTTTTAAAATGCAAATCAAGAACATGAAAAGAAGCCCTTTGTTGCATGGCAGTGGCTAACTGAAAGCAGGGCTCAGAGAAACAATGAAAGTCAGTATAAATGCACACAGCTGTTTCCAACATTGTTCTTATTTTTAACTGATAAGATGAAGCTATAGAACAGAGGCCATTCTTTTAGCAATGTATTTATGGTGCAAATGTTTTACATATTTTATATTATTGATTCTGTTAGTAGAGTAGCTATTTCTGAGGGCAAATGATTAGCCTTTTTTTGTAGGCTTGTGAAGTGTTACTGTGGCCTCTGCCAAAAGATAGCCCAGTCATCTATTCTGGTAAATAAAATGTCCAGTCACCCACTAGATGGTTGCAAGAAGCATGTTTTAAAGTTTTATTGACAGTAGTTCACCTGCTGTCATTTTAGCAAGAGAGCCAGATTACTCTAAAACACAAACACCCACCCACCCACCTGTGCAATAGCTGCAAAAATCTTTTTGTTGACATTCGAGGAGCAGGAAGAGGGGCAGGGACAGGAGGGAGTCAGGAGTTAAGCTGTTACTGTGTATGCATGTGTCTGCACTACAGATGGAATTCTGTGATAGTTCAGTGGCAGAGCCATGATAATCACGAGACAGACAGGTGGCCCAAGGCCTGAAGGTTGCAGAGGCTCCGGACTCCTAAGAAGGGGAGCACAACACTAGCTTGACATTACCATGATGGTCTGACTGATCACAGGGTAGGGGTGTGGAACAGCTTACCCTGTGATCCATAGCTTCCAGTGGATTCCCTCACTCCCCCAACCTGGAACTTCAGTGGTCCCCATGGTACCCCCTGCGAGGAAGGGGCGGGGATCTCAGACTATATTGCTCATTCAAATCCCTTTTAAAAACTCACTTTTGCCATGTCACTTATGAGCTAAATAAACCAGCTAATGGAACCAGTGAGCTGTCTACCTGGCTGACTATCTGTGTAACCTTGCTATTGTCCTTCCTCCCCTTTCTTGTTTGTTTACAATCCTCTGTTTTTCCAACATATCTGAATTTAGCCTGTAAGCTCTTCAGGGCAGAGACTGTGCAGTCACTTATTCTTGTGAAGCATCTAGCACACTTCTGTAACGGTACACGCAAAAACGTTGGTGAGGGGACTAGGGCAAATCGTGGGGACTCCCATGTGTTGCCAATTGCCTGTTGTATGTGTTTTCAGCTGGTGGCTCCCAGTGTCACTTGGGGCTGTCAGTTGGCTGTTGCCAGAAGAATGTGATGCTCGCCCTCCGCAGTGTTTCATTCCCTACCAGTCAGCTGAGGCACTCGCTGCTCTTCCTGTGCACCACCTCTCGGATACCACCAACCCCACTGCCATATACAGGCTGGTGTCCCTGATGTGCCATCGATAGCAGCCGTTGGCCATGGAGTAATTCTGGCATCATTGCTGAGGGTGCTGATTGAAGCTGTATGGGAACAAACACCAGCCAAGCCACAGAGGTACCCAGACCACATGCCAGCTTAGCAGAAGGATTTGGCTCTGTGCACATGCTGTAGGTTAGAGCATGCCTGGAGAAAAAGAGATGTGTTTAAGAAAGATGAGTTTGATATACTATATAGAAATCACAACACACACAGAAATCTAATGCAAGGAAATATATTGTATGGGTTAAGTCCTTTGCCATAGTCTAAACAAAATGTTAAGGAAAGGTTCAAATGAAAAATAAAGTAAACAGATGACCAAGTTTACTTTAAAAAGCCTGTTTTGTGTGTATACTTTTTGTAAACCATCAGTGATAGAAAGACCACAATAGAGAATAGGTCTCAAGTACATTAAGGAAGGCTAATATCCCCACTCACATGTAATTAGGTATATCAAACACACCTGCAGGATGATGAAGAGTGTGTTAGAAAGGACTCTTCTTCCACAAAAAGCTGCTTAAAGCCATGAAGGCTATAAATAATTCTTAATTCCATTCTGCACACACAACTATACAGAGAAAAGGTTGCCAAGACCCTTTATCAAACTCTACATTACAAAGTAAGATGCCAAAATAAATGAGAAATAGACAAGAACTAATATGTTTCTTAGTCCTCACCAGCAGCAGAAACAGTCTCTGATAGTATTATCCATAAGGCTTGATAAACCGATTGGGATAAAATCAGAACCAGCTAGGACTTCAACCATCCCTTTACCAAAAAGCAAACCCTTTAAAAAAATGTTTGTTACAGATCCCTCCTGCTCCAAAAAAAAAGAGGAGGTGGGGTGACCCTAATATGTTGCTACTGCTTCTGTCATCGCACTAACTCACCAGCTTTTGAATTCTCTTCTCCCCTGGTGTGAATCTTTGTTAGAGTTTAGCAGTTCAAGAAGCCTCTCAACCCCAAAGCACATTGGCTTAGTTAACAACCATACAGCATTTCAGTTTGTATCTAATTTCCCGACATCCCTGTTAATTCTTTTTTTTTAATGAAAGTAAGTGTTCATGAAAGGTGCTAGAATAACAGTTCTGCAGACTAGAGTCTATTTATCCACTGAATATATACATCAGCAGTGCATGCCTCTATACACTGGCTTGCCAATCTGCCTCAACCCTGGCATACAGTGAAAGATTCTACTGCTGCTCCCAGAGTTCTCTATTTTACAACATAGGGAATGTCTCTCTGGAATTGATGGAACCTTTTCATACTGGTGGAACTTTAACAACCCCTACCCCTGTAGTGGTGAATAGTTCGTGCATTCCTTCCCCTTTCTGCTGAAACTGCCAACAAGGATGCCAGTTATCAATTTTAAATAGCTAAACCTAGTGGCGTGAGTAGACTTTACAACTGAGGCATAGTTGGTTTAAGGTTCTGCACCCTATTATCAATCCCTTAAATCAACTGTGCCTCAGTTGTAAAGTCTACTCACAACACTAGGTTTCGCTATTTAAACGAGAGATGGGCCAACACCAAAACGTTGGACTCAAACACCCCCAAACTTTGGGGAGAGGTTGGACTCTGAACATGGCTGGCCCCTCTCTAATGATTCTCCATCAAAACCTAAGAAACAAAACCTTCCAAACGTTAGAGCAGGGGTTGGATGAGGAAAGTTGAAGGGATTGAAACCTATATCAGATCCAAATTTTGCAGCTTAGTCTCATCTCTGATTTTGATACCAGATCCTGAGCATGATTGCGACCCGCCAGTTTAACAGATGGGAGACTAGCTTGGATCTGCAAGGTGTTGGACAGCTTTACAATGAAAAGGGAGAATATGCTGGGGTAGGGCCCTTCCCCCCTGAGCTAGAGGGATGTGAGCTGATAGGCTCTAACTCCCCACAATCATGAAATTAAACATTTGCCTGTGGTTTCTTGAGCCTTTGGACCTTTTTAGCTAGTTCTAATGCCAGTTTCACAGATGATCTTGAGCATCACTTACTTTTCATTTACATTCGGAATGTTTGTGGATAATTTCAGTAGCCTTATTCTGTACTCAGCACCTGGTCCAAAGCTCACTGAAGACAATGGGAGCCTTCCCACTGACTTCAATTGTCTTTGGGTCAACAAATATGGATCAAAATACAGGGGGAGACAGTTTCTCATGACAGAGTCTGCTGGTGATCATTATGTACAATTAAGTTTTAAAATATTATCGCCTTCAGCTTTTTCTCTGGAGTAGTAATTTTGGGGACTCTTCCTCATGTTAATAAAACACATGTAAAATATTGCTAGTGAGCCAGCATGCTGTTACCAGCTGCAGCCTGTGCTGTTACATTATGCATGATTCTTGACTGCTCAGAGTCAAGAGGGGTGAGTGGGTGGGAAAAACACACAACAAACCCTAGTAGTATTTCATTACTGATTTCCAATGTTATGCTAAGTGTTTTCAGTTTATTATTTCTGATAACGATGGTAACCTAGTGCTATTTATATATTTATAAACATGTTGTTAATAATGAGACAATGTACTCTTATTCAGTATTAATACAGTCAATTCAAAATTAATTTATAAGCAATGAGATAGATTGCTTTCTAGTGCATTTGCTTGCAAAGAGGCTCTGCACTGAACAGTAGAGTCATGTACTATAGATCGCTCACTGTACTGGGGTCATGTGTTTCTAGGTAATTTTACATCCTCCTCCCTGTCATGTTTACAGATTTTTATAACTGGTATTGATTCACTGCATTTAAAGTGAACACCTACTCACATTTATTGCCTACATGTTTTTTTCCATACGGAATCATCTGAATCTTGCATCACACACCAACAAAAGATGGTGGATTTATTTCAACATATGTCCTTGTTTTTCCTTTTTGCCCAGGGACTTCTTTCTTTTTCAGTGTTTTTTTTTAAATAAATAAAACTTTTTTTAAATAAATAAAAGGCTTATTCCAGCAAGGTGCTGAGTACCCCGTGGGAAGCGGAAGCTGTTCTTTCCCTCTTACAAGGAGCTCAGCACCTGGCAGGTAGGCCCTGAATATTGACTCAGGGAACTGGCTCATGGACCACCATGGGAAATGAGGGTGCTCAGTAGCTTCCAGAGGTGATTAGCACTTCACAAGATTGTTCTTTCAGGATCTGATCCTCTAAGGTGCTGAGCACTCTCTGGGTTTCAGGGAGCTGTTGCATCATAGCGTTGTTTACAGCCATCCTAGGGGCTCCAGAATCCAGAATGCACATCTTGCACCCTATCTTGGGCTAAGATGGCCCATAGTTGGGGTCACAGTCTTAACAGTGTCCAGTTTAATAACTGTAAATTACTCATTAACTCCATTGTGACAAAAATTGCTGAAGAATTAAATGCCAACCGTGTTTACTTTACAAACATATCTATTCATAAACTTTTTCAATCCAAAATTTGTGGCACAGAATTGCACTTAATTTTCATAATAACACTTTGCTTGTTCAAACATTAACTAAATAGCCCTCAGAAAACTCCTGTGATGTAGGTAAGGAGGGAGGTAAGTTTTTATCTCCATTTTATAGGTGTGAAAACTGAGATTGAGCAGTAAATTGATTTGTTCAAGACCACACAGTAAGCAAGGGCTAGGGTTGCCAACTTTCTACTCACACAAAACCGAACGCCCTTGCCCCGCCTGCTGCCCCGCCCCCTCCTCCAAGACCCCGCCCCTTCTCCGAGGCCCTGCCCCCTGCTCACTCCATTCCCCTGCCCCATCGCGTGCTTTCCCCACCCTCACGCACTTGTTTATTTTCACAAGGCTGACTCAGGGGGCTGGGGTTCAGGAAGGGGTGAGGGCTCCAGCTGGGGGTGCAGGCTCTGGGGTGGGGCTGGTGATCAGTGGTTTGAGGTGCAGGAGGGTGCTCTGGGATGGGACTGAGAGGTTCGGAGGGTGGGAGGGGGATCAGAGTTGGGGCCCGGGAGGGGGTCGGGGTGCAGGCCGTGGGTGGTGCTTACCTCAAGTAGCTCCGGGAAGCAGTGGCATGTCCCCCCTCTGACTGGTACACAGAGGTGCGGCCAAACGGCTCAGCGTGCTGTGCTGGCTGCAGGCGCTGCCCCTGCAGGTCCCATTGGCTACAGTTCCCAGCCAATGGGAGCTGCAGCGGCAGTGCTTGAGGTGGGGGCAGTGTGCGGAGCCCTCTGGCTTCCTCTGCACATAGGAGCCGGAGGAGAGACATGCTGGCATAGGTGCCGACTTCCACACTTTTCCCTGGGTACTTGACCCCTGCTCTGCCCCTGGCTCCACCCCCACTCCACCCCTTCCATGGGGCCCCACCCCTGCCTTGCCTCTTCCCACCCCTTCCCCGCCCCCATTCCAACCCCTTCCCCATAGTCCCTGCCCCAACTCTGCCCCCTCCCTGCCCCTATTCCAACTCCTTCCTCAAATCCCCGCCCCGTCCCCACCTCTTCCCTGCCTCTTCCCCTGAGCGCGCCACGTTTCCACTCCTTTTCCCCCTCCCAGAGCCTGCTAATGCCACCAAACAGCTGTTTAGTGGCAGCTGGGTGGGAAACGCTGGGAGGTAGGTGGAGGAGCGGGGACGTGGTGTGCTCAGAGGGGGAGGAGGAGGAGGAGGTGGGCAGGCGGGGAGAGGAGCTTGGCTGCCGGTGGGTGCAGAGCACCCACTAATTTTTCCCCGTGGGTGCTCCAGCCCCGGACACCCACAGAGTCAGTGCCTATGCATGCCAGCTGCTTCCCAGGAGCTGTGCGGTGCTGCCAACTGGACAGTCAATGGCCCGGTAGGCAGTGCTGACTGCAACCCCCAGGATCCCTTTTCGACAGGGTGTTCTGATTGAAAACTGGACACCTGGTCACCCTAGCAAGGGCAGAGACAGGATCACAGCTCAAGAGTTCTGAATCTCATGATTGCGTTTATTTCGTGTACTGCCTCCATTAACAATATTATGTCTTAGAAAAATTGGAGGACCCAGTAGAGTAGAAATGGTGGATGATGTCAGGCTTGTGGGCATAATTAGTGTGAAATGCTGAGATTGTGGGCATAACAAGTGAAGCATGCTGGGATTGTGGATGGGTTGAGTGAGGTTTGAGAGTAGAGTATTTTCACTCTCTTCTCAGTCTGTCATCTATATGTACACTGATATATGTGGGTATGGCTGTAGGCACATTGTGGACTTTAGCAAGCACTGGCATATTCTTGCGCATGTCGGAGGAGGTGGGGAATCAATTTCTCCAACTTTTGCAGTCTTCAGGTGAAAAGAATTGTTGCTAAGGAGTAAGACATGGCATATTCTTGTTGAGGGGCCATCTTATTGGGGAGCAGAAATGAGTCACACAGGATCCCTCAGGGCTTCCAGCCCAAAAGGGTCTAACAATCAGCAGCTTGATCATGTGAAGAGTTGAGCCAATGACAGCACCTGGCATCTCCCAGAAGAACCACTCGGTCCTCCACTCGAACCAGCATCATGCAAGGGAAAATAATGCAGCTGCCCAAATCTTGGTTCCTTCATGGCCCCCTTTCTAGCTGAGAGTTCATTATTTCATTCCCAAGTATCAACGGAGAGTCAGCTTGTAATTGTAATTTATGAAATAAGGTATCACCTTCAAACTGGAGTCCTAGAGTTCTGTAGCCCAAAGATTAGATGAATGGGTGCCACTTTTTTGTCCACAGCAGACACAAGCTGAACATTCATGAACTAGAACGATACTGTTTGTCATTATCTTTTGATTCTTGGAACCCATGTGCCACACCCAGTAACTGGCAGGCAAGCAGGGGCAATCTCTGTTGTATGGTGCTGTACGCGGTATGAACAAAGAATCAGTGATTGTATATGGCTTGCATTTCAGAATTACAGAGAACGACTGCAATCTAGAAAGTGAAAGTGCAGAAAACAGTTGAACTAGTGTTAAAAAATAGAACCTTCAAAATAAATAAAACTAAAATTAGCATGGAAGATGATCAGATATGTGACTTGCCTACTGATGAAGCATATTCATCCCCACTGGGTGTATATTTTGGAGAGAATTTGGAACACCTCTAGCTATTTTCTCTCTTTTGTTCCCTTTTCGTCTGTAGAACCAACTATCCCTACTGTGTGCTTTGATTCTGAGCAGGAGTATCTTTGGCAGCCCATGACTGCCTTGGCAGTGGGCCGACTGTAACTGTGAAGAAGTGAAACTAATTATACTTAATGACTTTTGTTTTACTCTTTTTTTAAAAACTCCAAATCATTATGGACATTGTTGCATTAGAGTTGAGAAATATTAGCCTCCTTTCATAATGTATAATAATAGTAATCTAGTAGATTTCCTTTTTCCCTTCCCACTGTCCACATACATTTTCTTCCCCTCACCCAAAATCAGTTTTTCAGCAAGAGTCAGGGACAGACCTTGACATGTTTCTGGTACTCATATAACACATTTTGTGATGCCAGTTCTTCCTCTGAATTCTGGAGAGATTCCAAGTTTTCAGGGGAATGAACTGAAATTTTGGAACAGGTCAGTCGAAAGTCATTTTACATTTTACTTTGCTACAGTGACCACAACTGCTCTGTCCCCCGCCTTTCTGTGGTAGTTGATCTCTGACTGGTCTTAGCTATAGCCCTTGAGCTGGTGGAGATAGCTGAACTTTTAGAAAAAGGTGAAGGCACGAGCTGCCTACTGCTATTATCTGTTGTAGGTGCCGTGAGGTTCCTGGCCTTGGACAACAGATGTTCATGAAATAACTGCCAAACCAGTGTTTGGGGAAAAGATACATGTGTTACTTGGCACTAAAGGATTAAGGAAGTCAGTAGGTTGCCTGCTTCTTCACTTAACACGGTGACATACAATGAAGTGAAAGATGAGACTGTGCAGTCCCTATGTCATGCAGAGAAGATAGATCTAGGAAAGACTTTCCAGAACTGTCAGTATGCTACCCTGTCCTGAGGTGAATGGAAGTTTTTCATAATAGCATGGTACTTGCATGATGAACTGAAGAAGAATTAGTATCCTGATAACAGCTACTGGTTGTTCTGTAGTACAGCAGGGACCCTTGTTACAGAACAGAATTTATCATAAATAATGCAAATTGCCTGCATCATTTCTCAGTACAGGGGGACAACTGACAGTCACAACTGCGTTTTCTTGTGTAACTGCTAAAGCTGTCTTTCTCTGTACTTCTATTCACATACAGAATGGGAAGTTATACCAAGTGAAGCTTTTAATTTAACAAAATGGTTTTAAAATGCACTTAGTAGTAAAAGCCAATTTGCTTTCACTTTAAAAAAGTGCTACTATTAAGCAGACCATTGCAATAAAAGAATCTACAAAGGAGTAACATTTTAATCTTCTCAGAAAAGCTAGGAAAGGCAGAGCCAGCTTTTTGTGCTTAGGATGAATATTGCAGATGTCTCCAAAGAGTGGTTAATCTTACATAATAGATGTGGGACTTTACCTTCTCTTCTAATGTAACAAAAGCTTCTGATAAAATGTGAGCATGTTTGGTACATTGTATTAGGGTCTTTCAGGGCCCATGGCTCACTTTGAAATTTCAAAATATATTCTTCATCCCCAGTCTCCTTAAGCTACCTCAGTTCCCCTCTGTAACCTATAATGTTTTTTTTAAACACTTTGAACACACCTTTTCCCTCAGCAATTTAATTTGAAACTACATAGGATTCTTCCTTGATTTTTCTCATTATTCTCGTCTCCCCAGCATTCTGCCCATGCAGCTGTCATCAGAACAATGAGGTCAAAACTGAATGACACTCTAGGGAAGCCAATATACCTAAATAACAAGTGGTGCCGTTCGGAAGCTGTCATACGAGAGTGTTGCTAGGAAATATCTTGGGTCTCCTATAGCTGTTGTTATTTTAGAGTACAGCAGTGCCCCAGCAATCTCTCAGCAATATAAAACTTATTGAGTGCTTGATGCTGTGGTGTTCTAAGTTATATTTACATGCATTAGTTCTTGTGAGGTAAGAGGAGAACGTTCTCTGTTTTAAAAATAAGGAAACTGTTTTTCCAGTTATTTTGGGGTCCTAGGCTACTAGTCAGTTTCTCCAGTATTTTGTTGTTCTTCCATTGAAGAGAAAAGCAAGATTTGTGAGTTCTAATATAGGCTGACAAAATTCACTACTTCAACTGCCACAGGCATATCACAACTTCCTAATCAGCCAGTGCCATCTACTGTATGTGAATTAAAAACAAATGACTCCGGAAAAATTATAATTTGCAGAAATACAGCCTTCTGTATATTTACTAAATGACTGCACTCTGACTGGAGGAATTGCGGAGAACAGATGCTAACTGATGCAGCAACACATACCCTACCGAGAGAATAATGTGGCAATCTTTGCTCAACTTGATAAAAATATATTTTAAATGGCCTTAAATTGTTTCGTTTTTATGTGTTGTAATGAACATTCATTTCACTGGAAGTTCCAAAAGAAAAATTGGCTCTAGCTTTTATACAATTTTCCTTAGGCCTTTGGTACAATAAATGCTTTGGCTGTACCTACCGGCATTTACTATACAACAGGGATATTTATTCCCCATTTTGCTATTTTATGTAGAAAGAATGTTATCACCTACATATCTCATTGTTACTTCCATTTCAATTGCTCTCTTGTGATGCAATTCAGAATTGAGGTATTTTTCATTAATGTGGTTTGCCATGGAAACTCATGTTAGGTAAATGTTGGCTGGATCTGTTGGTAATACATAGGACGTCTTTTTCTCGGTTATCATTGACTTCCTGACAGTGCATTTATTTCCTAGCACACACTTTACTGCAAATGGAACCAAAGCACAAGCTGTCATATTAAAAATATATTTGTTAGAACTGGTCAGGAATTGTCCAGCAAAATGTTTCCCCTTGGAAAATGATGATTTGTCAAAACCAAAACACTTTGTGGGAGTCAGTTTCAATGAATCTCCCCATTCAAAAAAAAGAGTTTTGACAATTAAGAATGGGTCAAAACAAAACTTTCTGAAATTGAAACAAAACATTTAAGCTGACCTATTCCACCTTTTTTTTATTATTGGTTGGAGAAAGTTTCCAAGATTTTGACTTTTCTTCTTTATTTGAGACAGAACAATTATTTGAAATTTCAAAAATTCTTGTGGGCTGGGAAAACCATATCTTGCCCTGCTCTAATTTATATAGGGCCAGATTATACTAATTTGCCCTTCACTCAGAAGGACATTCCATACACAGATCATAGAATCATAGAATATCAGGGTTGGAAGAGACCTCAGGAGGTTGTCTAGTCCAACCCCCTGTTCAAAGCAGGACCAACTTCACTTCCACATGAAAGGAGGGCTGAGCCACTTCCAAAACACCATCCATCCCACCCCAGATCTAGCTGAATCCTCTCTGTGCAATCTGGGTTTCACTAAAACTTTGGTACATGCATGGGATGCTGGCCCAAGGGCCAAAAGCTTCCCTGGTGCCCAGACTGTGGCTCTGCCCTGAGACCCTGCCCCTGTTCAGCCACCTCCCCTAGGCCCCCCTGCCCACTGCTGGCCGAGTCCCTCCTCTCCTCCGCCCCCCCACCCCTGTGAGTTCCCCCTGTCTGCCACTCCCCACATCCCTCCTTTCCTCAAGACCCTCCCCCATGAGTCCCCCCTCATCCTCTGCTGGCTAAGTCCCTCCTCTCCTCTACACACCCTTTCCCTCGAGGCCCCCACCGCTTGAGCTCTCTGCCCCTCCCCCAAGACAAGTGCTCCCCCCACCCAACTTGAACAAGTACAAAAACTTGGATGGGAGCATTCACTGCCTAATTCCCCCCCTCCAATGCTTACCAGGAGGAGGGACATGGTGAGCAGCGGGGTCCTCGAGGGGAAGGGTGTCGATGAGAGAAGGGACTCAGCCTTGGGCGGGCAACGGGGGTCTAGGAAAAGGGGCAAAGCATGTATGGGAAGAGGTGGAGTGTAGGTAGGGCCATCACGGCCCAGGCGCCCAGGCTCTGAAAGGCAGTGAGTTGGTGGCTGTGCCGAACTATTATACCCATTTTTTTGGGTGCATGCTTCATTTGCTGAATATGGATGGGACTACTCATAAGTTTAAGCACCTTGCTGAAATAATGCCAAGGGCTTTGTCTTGATGAGGGAAATTGCTCGAGTTTAGGTCAAGATTAGCTAACGTATGGCACCAAAATCCAACTTTAAATCTTCTAAATCTTTTTCACAGTAGATACCTCCTCAGCTTGATTTCAGTTGGTCACCCACGGCAATAGCATGATCAGCTAAAATTGAGCTACAAGGTATTCCCCTGCATCTACACTAGGAAAAAAGTTAAATTTAAGTCAGCTTTAGCTACCATATGCTTACCTAGTCAAGACAAAATTTATGTGACTTACCCAAAGTCACACAAAGGTCTGTGGCACAGCCAGGAATTTAAGCTACATCTCTGCGTCTGTCTAGTGCCTTAATCACAAAATCATCCTTCCTTCCAATCCACAAGATTAGTCCAACTTCCAATTAGCAGAATTTTAATTAATGTACTACAATTATAATTTGAGCTAGCTAACATACAGTATACAATCTTTGAACTTTCCTTTCTGATTATTACTGGTTAAAAATAAGAAAAAATATCTGGGCATCACTCAAATCTATAGCTATGTCTAATGCCATTAATCAGAACACTCAATGTGACAAAGCCTTTCTGCAGTGTTATTTCATAGGTTTCTTAAGGCTGTAATGAACCTATAATGGGTCATCCCTAACCTCTGTGTGTGCTGGATTCTAAAAATAATGAACAGCTGCTGGAGATAACCTCCATGATAAGGGAGTAAACAAGCCTGCTCTAAGAAGTATATAATTATAACGTTAACAAAAATGAAAGTGACTAAGCCTTTACTAAAGCAAGAAGATGTCTCTAACTACTGAGCTGGAAGAATGTTTGGTACTGATTTCTTACTTTGACAGTACAAACACTACCTAGGAGAGCCTCAGAACAAATGCTAAAACTACAAATATTGACTTGATTTTTTTTTATAGAATGTTTGACCCACAGTTATCAAGGGCAGGATCCACAAAGTTACTTAGGTGCCTAAACCCCACACTTAGGTGTCTATGTCTCAAGTTTAGGTGCCCAAATCCCAATTTTGTCCCCACTGTGATCCACAAATCTCCTGCTGAACTATGTAGGCACCCAAACCAATTTTTCAGTGTAAAAGTTCCCTACATGCATAAGTTTCTGCCTCCGGACATGTGCACTGCTGCCTTATTCTAGGCGTCCAGGTGCCTATCTCCAGCCTATGTCCCAGAGCAATTCATGAACCAAGGACAGAAAAGGTGTTCAGATACCTAAGCCCCTTGAAAGATCCCACCTTGTGTCTAGCACATTGTTGGTACTGTGTCCCTAATTAAAAAAGCATTTAAGAACCTGCTTAAGTCCATCCCTATTTACAAAAGTGCGTGAGCATGCACTTAAATCCCAGTGAAGTGAATGGGATTTGAACACATGGGGAAATGCTGTGGTGGATAGGGCTGGATTGCTGAACTAGGGCCTCTTTAGATAACAAAATAGAACAATAATAATAGTGTTCTCCCAATTACCTCCTTTCCCTCTGATTTATAAAAGCATTTCTTGCTCTCTTGACTCCTTTCACTGTTTTGCTTTTTTACTACCCTTATATGTTTCTCTAGAAGCTATTACCTAGGCGCTAATATTATGTGGCTATGGAATTTGCCGTGGAATTCACCCTTATTGCAGAATTGTCCTCGAGAATCTCAGCTTTCATTAAAAAAAAATCTAATGTTTATGGATGCAAAAGAAAACATGAATCAAGTATAAATAGATGCAGCTACATCGGCCAGAGTTTACAGTTTGGGAGGCCTAACTCTGTAACTTCAAGATGACAGTTTAAAATGTCAATCTTGTTAATATTTAATTGTTGACCATTTTATCTGAAATAATCCAATAGTTTGCTTATCCTGTAACCCCTAAAATAACCAACACAGGGGATATTGAGCTGACCATAATGTTCATTTTAATAGAACATAATATTTTAAACAGCCACAGAATCTCTCCAGTTTTTCACCAGCATGCTGTGGAATCCAGGGAATTTGCTACAAAATTTAGACCCAGCTTGACACAGAGTACACAAGGCTTTGCTCGTGCAGTTTGCAATGCTCTTGTTTGCGTGCCTCCTCACTTTTCCATATCCAGTGCAGGGTTTCCATTTAGCCTCAGATCTTTGAGAAGCCCCTTATGAAACTACAGTCTTCTATTTCTTTGATTCTTCTTTTTCAGAGAAACTGCAGTTTGTTCTGCTTTAATTACAGTTTATCTTAGAAAAAAGAAAAGGAGTACTTGTGGCACCTTAGAGACTAACCAATTTATTTGAGCATAAGCTTTCGTGAGCTACAGCTCACTTCATCCGATGAGCTCGGATGAAGTGAGCTGTAGCTCACGAAAGTTTATGCTCAAATAAATTGGTTAGTCTCTAAAGTGCCACAAGTACTCCTTTTCTTTTTGCAAATACAAACTAACATGGCTGTTACTCTGAAACCAGTTTATCTTAGGATTCCTTGGTCTTTGCCTACAGAATAACCTCTATGCTGCTTCTTTTATGACTCTTGCAGGAGGGAGGACCCATGTAGTGAGGGATTTTTTTAGCTCCCTCCCTGCCTGTCCTCAGTAAACCACTGTAACAATATATACTTGCGCTTCACAATGCTTATGTCCTATGGATGGAGTGGAGCTTCCTGATGGAATTCTTCTGGAATCCTGCTATCACCTGACTCCATAAAGAAGAGGGGCCCACACTATGTACAGAAAGGAATTGGGAAACGGTGGGTCTTAATCAAGACAAAAATATAGATTCTATAGCTACTGAATTATGGAAGCAAATCATTTGATATTGGTCTCCTTTTTTGTGAACTCTTCTCCTGTTATGACCAAGACCCAACAATTTCTCATAATTTTGTAAAAAATATTATTTAAATGTTGGGTTTTTGCATTGTTTCACATTATTTTTCCCCTTGGAAATTCACTCTGCACTCATGCTATGGAAACAGAAGAAAATGGTTTCCTTGCGCTGTTCCCATCCATTAGCAAGGCAATTTCCCTTATCTGTTTATATTCTGTACTCTTCCTCTTGTGTTCAAAAAATGGAACCTATTGATCAGGAATACCAAAAATACAATCCAAACTACAGGTTTATTAATCTTCTATTAACTTTATAGTTGAATTAGTGAAAAGCGTTTGATGAGTAGATCCAGACAGAGAATATAGCATGCCTGAGGCCTCTTTGCTAAACACATGTTTTGATAGAGGTTTATGGGTCAAAAACAAGGCTGTCACACAGATCTACCAGGTTTCAGGGTAGCAGCCGTGTTAGTCTGTATTCGCAAAAAGAAAAGAAGTACTAGTGGCACCTTAGAGACTAACCAATTTATTTGAGCATAAGCTTTCGTCAGCTACAGCTCACTTCATCGGATGCATGAGCTTATGCTCAGATAAATTGGTTAGTCTCTAAGGTGCCACTAGTACTCCTTTTCTTTTTACAGATCTACCAGTTACGCTTTTGATATTGCAGACAGGATCTTCACTAATCTATATGTTTTCTCAGAGAGAAAGCTGGTAATATTTCAGGCAGCAAAGGGTAAACAACACTCCAGGGCAAGATTATATATATATATATCTACACACAGAGAAGGGGGGGCGGGAGCAGTAGGGTACCAAATACATCTCTTTCAGACCAGTAGACAAGTCAAAATACAGACATCATGCATACCAATATTTTTCCAGAAGCCAAATAAGCATGAAGCTCTAAAGAGCCATGCATCTCTCCTGACCACAATAAGGATCATAGGAATTAGAGAAAGAAGAGACCAATTAGATCATCTTGTCTCTCTCCCTGCCAATGTTCCCTCCAGTCTATATGGAGTGCTTTGTGTCGACTGGTAGTGAAGTTTCACATAGATGCTGTTTCCCTCTAAAATGCTGGTCACTTTTCAAATACTCAATACTAAGGAGTACATTTAATGAGGCAAAGCATTGTCTGAAACACTACATGTGTGCAACGTGGTGGATAACATTGGTGGTGTGAATCCTATAGAATTTCCTGAATTTGGGGTATATATGTTTTGATCCTATATATTACATTTTAATTTTTTTTTAAAAATCTATAATAATGTGAAGTATATTATAAAAATTGATGGATAAGTGCATTACTAATGTCTTATTTTTACTTATTCATATTTTGTATATTAGAAAATCAGAATTGTACTAGCTTTGTACACTCAATAAACAAAGTTTTACTGCCTAAAGCTACCTACCTATTTCTAGTAACTCCATTTGCCTGTTTAGCAGAAACCCTAATACTACTATGATGAATGCTACCTAACAAGCTGCAGTCATTATTAACACCAAACTCCATGACACTCAAGGCTGTTCTTTAGGGTCTCATCCTACAAACCTTATTCATGGGAGTAAATGCTATTCACTTGTCCAGCTCTATTTGAAGTTAATAGAACTACCTGCATGAACAAAGACTATTCAGGTGACGTTTTGCAGAGTAGGGAGTTATGCTATCAATCAGAATGTTTACTAAAAAATATATCACACAGTACACACACCTGGAGAGTATAATCAGCCAGTTTCTGATGCCCCAGCTTACACTGGTTTCAACTGAAGTAGCTGCTCACCAGTGGGAGCAAGGGGTTCATGATGTGGCCCACAATGACTGAAGGCAACAGAGTACATCCCCAAATTAGATTGTGAGTGTTTCTGCTTTGGATAGTCTTTTTCCACATAATCAGAGTATAAAGTGAATACATTATATGGGATGAGCTGATTTCTTATCCGTTGTTTTTACTGAACACCACCTGCACTGCACAACTTTCATCTAAAGAATCAATCAAGAGGCAAACAGCTTAAAGATTAATTGCTTCTTTGTTAACTCTTCTGTGCACTCAGCTAAAAATGGCTCAGCCTTCATTAAGTCCATGAATAATTCTTTAACAAACACTGCAGCGTAGTCCACCATTAAAGGCATTGGTCCCCATATTATAAAGCATACCTCAGAGCTACTGAAGATGTGATTAGATGGGTATGATTCCCCACAGGCCATGTGCATGATCAAAAAGTCTCCCCTTGACTCCAATGGGTTTGGTTCAGGCCTTGTCTGTCTTGAAGGCACTTTCCTTCCTTTTATATGGGAAGGTGATTTCAAGGAAGAAGAAGAAGAAGAAGTTAAAGTTGGTGGTGTTGAGGGCTTGTCTACACAGGGAGTTATTCTGGAACAGCTATTCCTGATTAATACTGTGTGTGGACACACTTATTCTGGAATAAGAATGCCTTATTCAGAATTAGCAAAAAGTATGTTACGCTAATTTTGAATAAGGCACTCTTATTTCAAAATAGGAACATCCACACATTAAGTTGATCAGGATTAGTTAATTGCTTTAAATTCACACTCAATTTTATTCTGTATTAACTTTCATGTGTAGAGAAGCCCTTAGATGCTGTGGAAAATTTTACCCTAAGTCTTTCTTTTCTAAAGTAGTTAGGAGTTCAAATTCTGCCCTGAGTTAAAATGAAAATACCTGGTGGCTTCATCACAGCCCCATATGTACATTTTACATGCTTGGTTGTGATTTGCTATCCCTGCTTAAGAGAAGCCCTGATCAAACCTGTACTGAGGTACACCAGCAAGATTATCTGCACAGGCCTCACTGAGAGGGCTCATTAAAAAATGTGTTTTGTTTTCTGTCAAAAATTGCACAACAGCAAAAACTTTTTATTTCTTCGACTTCTTTTGCTGATTTTTTTTTTTTTTGGAGGGGGGTTGGATTTCAGGAAAAGGGAAAATTTTTGAGGAAAATGAAAAAAATTCACAACAAAATTTGATTGAACAAAAAGCCATTTTTCAAAAAAGAAGTCTTGACTAGCAATGCTCACTGGTTTGTGTTCACAGCTGTTAGGTCTTCACTGTTAGGAAGGGCAAAGGGACTTTCTGACTTGAACGAGATAGTCCCCCGGTGACAGGTTTTCTACATATTCCATCTGGTAACTTTGATATTCTGTCATCCTCTGCAACATTTGTATGGCGTGGCAGTGATCATTTGTGGATTTCTTTTTTATCCTAATTTTAATTTTGGCAGGATAGGTCCATCCAAAACCCATAAAAACTTGTAACAAGGAGGAGCTGCTGAAAGCACTCCATGAATCAATACATTGTACTGTGTGTGTATTTGTTGCCATTCTCAACTAACCTCCTTATGTAGAAAATCAGTTCAAACAGTTTATTACTATAAAAACCGAAAGGGCTGGACGTGGGACATGAGAAGAGCTGTGTGTGCAAAGGCAAGTTTAAGCCACCTTTCTGCCTTTCTAGCTTGGCCCACTACAGCACTGGGAAAGTGCATAGGAAAAATTAGAATAGCTCAGGGCTGGTCAGAATTATACCCAGTTACCCAGAGCCCCAAGGGTTCACTCTGATAGCTGGGTATGGCTGGATCACAGCAACCCTCTTAGCATACGCCAGCCACACCCCTTTTGCAAAGGACTGAGAGGGAGGTGGCTTAGAGCCCGGCTGCATGTCGCTTCCTGGATATGGTCTTAATGGAAAATGTCCTAACATAGTACGTGCTGTTTTACAACAAACTAAAGAAATGGCATATCTTGGAAAAATGCATAACACCAACAATGAATCTTTTTGTCTTTCATGATCATTAATTACTTGATAAATTCTCAAGAGCCTAAGTATGGAAACAACTGACTGGTAATGCAATGGCCAGCATAATTTTCATTATTATGTAAGCATAACTCACTGATCTGCATGGTTTTTTTATGACTAGTTGATTTCTTCAACATGCTTTTCAAGGAGGATCAGCAATGACTTGGCATTTATGCTTCTGTCCCACACAGAATGTTTTCATATTACATTTTTGTAAACCTGAGTGGCTTATTTGGTGTTTTGTCTCTCTCAAATTTGATTATAAAAACAAAACAAAAACTTACAAACCCAGATGCCCGTCTGGTTCTTTTAATCTTTTACATGTCTTAACAACAATGTATCAGGGTACCCTTGTAGCTTATATTTATTGCAATAGTTTATCTGATGATCTCTATAAAGTGCTAGTTAGTGTTGTTGCAAATATTAAATTCTTCATCGAATGAGCAACTATCACAGCTCCAGGCATTTTTTCCATATTTAAATGCTAGGGAGAAACATGGGATTCATTTTCTGAATCAGAACACTTTTCAGAGTCCAGTTTTAAGAAAATCCTTGTCCTCTGTTATTTTAGCAAATATCACGCAGTGTATTTTCTGTTGAAATATCTGCTCCTGCATTGTGGCATCACTTTTCATTTCCTATTGAAAATCTACCAAATTTACTGCATGCATGTTTAACTGCTACTTATCTAAAATACTGCTGTCACTTTTTTTTCTATTCACATTATAGATTTTAGGTGCCATTAGTTAACTGATGAGGTGTCCCAGCATTCTAAACACAAGTGTAGAAGTCCTAATAGTTGGTTCAGTTACCAAGACTATTGTCCCATCTATGAAACTGTATGGAGAGAGAAGAGGCCTCATAATTTGGGATCTCAACATGACCAGTAATAAGGTTGTTTCTTGGACAGTATTATCTCTTGAAACAAGCCAAATAAACCAGCATTATCTAATCACCCTAACACAATAACTTTAGGTACGCATTGTTTTGCCCTGACACTGCATCTGTCCTCTCATCATTTGCTGGTGTGTGTGTTCATATTCTATCCAGTATTTTACCCTTTTGAAGTATACAAGGCACAGCTGCGTAAGCACTTGGACCAACACCCATTTTTCACCTCATATAGTAAAGGTGCAAATGCACGTAGTTAATGTACAGAAGCCATTACTTTGATCGCTATAAATATGTCTGGGAAGCAAAGGGAAAGCCCAAGAGGGAATTCTTTCAGGATGTGTTAGGGCCAAAGTGGAATATCATTAGGGACCACTTCAAAGTTCTTCTTATCCATTAAGGAGGCTTAAATTACATCGCATGAGCTGCTCTAATTACTTTATGTGAGGTTTTGGATTGCTTGGAGAATGAACCCACTATACAGTGTTCAGTTAGTTATTTGTAATTTTGTGCTAAGCTTGGCAATATTTTACTATAATTTAATGTATTGCCATTTTGCATATTTATATTGCCTTATTCAGTTGCAGTTGTGATGATATGTTGAGATTTGGAGAATAAAGAATACTTCTATAATATTACATTATCTGTAAAGTAACAAGAAGTCACACTGCCCACAGTATGAAGTTTGCTTTGTACACTTATATTTGCTTGGTAATTTAGTAACTTTCCCCCTGTTGTGTGAACAGGTCAATTTGATAACTTTATTGACTGACTTTCCTTAAGGGAAATTTCCCTTACGGGAAATAAAAGGAACTAGCCAGGGGAGAGTGGCAAGGTGGTAGAGGAATTGGGGATAATCTTTATATCTTTCATTAGGAAGAAATGACTATTTAAACTTGTATTATCAGGACCTGGCAAATTACCACCTGACCACTGTACCTGTATTTTGTGTCCCTTTCTCCTATACTCCAATCTTGATACTGAGCTGTACCATTCTAGAGGGGGGCAACGGTGACTATACCATCTTTGCACTTCCAGGTGGGTTGCCAGGGACCAGCACAGTTCCTGACATAAAATGTAACAGTTCCAAGGGTTAGTCTAACATGCTGACTCTGCAAAAGTGCTCAGAGGACAGCCAGGCAATCCCAGAATAACTGGAGCACAGAGTGCTCTGGCCTCCTCCCTTCTCGTAATCCAACATGTCCCCTCCCAACGCCGTGATAACCAGCACTATGCCCCTTTGTAAGTAAGGCCATGTCTACACTTACAAGCTTACAGCAGCACAGCTTCTGTAGCCGCATGATGCCGTCGACACAATAAAACCAGCTCAATGAGCGGTGGTAGCTATGTCGGTGGGAGAGCATCTCCTGCTGTCGTAGCACTGTGCACAGGAGTGCTTATGCCGGCAACACTTATGTCGCTCAGGGAGTGTTTTTTCACACCCCTGACTGCCAAAAGTTTTGCCAATATAAGTGCTAGTGTAGACATGGCCTAAGACAAGCAAGATTCCCCCCTATATCTTTTTGTGTAAACAATAGGTGTGCTAGTTGCATAGGCTAGGGTTATTATGCCTGCAGTGTGCCAGGTGCAGCACGAATATAAAAAAGGCACACTCCCAACCACAAAAGCTCACACTCTAGAAGGACAAAAACAGGAGACCTGTGGCCCTGATTCTGCATTCAGGGGCTATGAATGGGGCCAGTGTTGCACTGTTGATGTAACAGCTTTGCAAAGGAACACTCCTGCACCGTTTCAGGTAGGGAGAGCCAGATATTTTGTGACCCATTTATACACTTGAAGGATCATAAAGAGGCCAGAACACAGAGCAGAATCTGGGCCACACTTCTCCCTGTCTTTGTCCTTTAGAGTGTGAGCTTTTTATGGTAGGGACTGTGCCTTCTGATATTTGTACAGCACCTGCCACATTGTAGGCATGATAATAACAACTAGCCTATGAAAATGGGACACTAATTGTTTAGGTAAAAAGATAAAGGGAGAAATCCTGCTGATCTTACTTAGAGGTAGGTCCTCTGAAGTCAATGGGACTACTTGCCTGAGTTGGAGAGAGTTGGTTTTGGCCCATATTTGCATATATTTATTTCATGTTTAATGAAATACTAGGCCAGCCCCTTGGGGTCTGCCAAAATGCCCAGAGCACACGTGAGGGGAGTGATGGGCATTAGTCTGATCCTGGTGCTTCTCTATGCATTTCTTCTACCATGCAATGTACTGAAGCAGCCTGAAGAGACTACAAGGGCCAAAACATTAACCCAGATGGCATAAGAATAGCCCATTCTTCCCTCCCTCCATCATCCATGCTCTCCCTTTTCCTGCTACGCTCATAACTGGGAGGATGTGTAGTATGAGCCCCTATGCCAGCTATATGGCATTGTAGGATCAACCTTACACTGGGCTGATCCTCCCTAGGTCCATTACTCAGGTTTTGTGGCCAAACGTTGCAGGTGGTGTTGCTCAAAGCAGAAGCAACACATTCAGGAATCTGGCTCATTATGTTTACAACGTGCCAATGTTTACTCTGTTTACAACATTGTCAAAGTATTCAGTTTCATGTTACTAAATATGATGTATAAAATAAACATGACACAATTATACTGAAAGTAGAGGATGCTCTGGCTCATAATAGTGAGCTTAGAAAGTATCTTTTATATGGAGGGGAAAAAAGCTCCCCTAGGGGAAATGAGACGAAGTCTCATTCATGGAGTTCCCCCTATGTCATTCCATCACAGGCTTGGGCAGAGAGTTTTGCTCTACCCCTGTGGAACTGACAGGGGGGTTGACTCTATAAATCTGTGGGACATGAGAGATTAGTGGAGTCCTGGTACTTCTATGCTGAGATCCTGTGCCGCAGTACTGTTTTCATGATGCTCTGGACTCCATGGCAGCATGTTCACCCCTGAGGCCATGATCCCATGCTGTGGCCTAACAGTCTCCCATTAAGGAGCATGTTTGAACCACCCAGATCGGATCACGGTGAATAGGTCAGCATGATCCTTACCTTGGTAAAACCTGTGGGTTAATTGCATGGCCATGTCACCAGCTAAGCCCTTCCTGTCCTAGCCGACCGCCTCACATACAGGTTCCAGTCATCATCGTGCAGCTATGGAGCAGCTTCTGTGGAGTCAGGGGAATGATGTTGCAGAAGAGAGACTCTCTGCCCTTTCACTGGGATCAGCTCCACCGGTTGTATTCAGTTACATCCATTAAAATAGATGATGTGCACATGTGTACACTTCAACAATCCCCATAGCTGCAAGACTGATTCTCACGTTGCCATGGGGGCAAACATAATAGAGTGTTTTATAACCTGTCTCTCTTGTGGAACTACTGATAGGTTTCACTGTAACATAGCAAAGGGGAGAGGAAGCTGCAGCCAGATCAGAATAACATAAAAAATATTCTCCAACTGACTGACTCACTGAGAAAGGTTGAATGGGAACAATCAAGTAAGCCTCTTTCTTCCCTATCTCTTTTGAGGCTGCTGGGAAAGAATACAGTATGCATTTTCTCCTGAGAATTCGATTTTTTGTGACTTTTCCCATTATTCTGACTACACGATGTAACAGTTGTTGCGTAGCACTTCTAACACATGAATAGAAAGCTTTATTTAATGGATTTTTCATTTTAAGTGTTTTACTGGTGTTTTTGTCGTAGACAGACCTCCCTTCTCCCAGTAAATTAAGGATTTTGTAGACAGCTAGCTACTCGACAGCCAGAAGTTAAATATCTTTGACTGCTAGGCACACGAGCTAGCCCTCTGCTCAAGCACTAAGAATCACTGAAGTAGACTATATGAACAATAGAACAGATATTCTTCTTTTGTACGAGGACTTGTCAGTGTGGGTCAAATACCCAGAGACTAGACTTTGAAATACATGTATATTGAAAACAAAAAATATAAATCATCCCAGTGCCTTGGCAACTGCCTTTTGCCTCAGAACCCCTGCTCCCTGCTGGAGTTTTGGCAATGTCGCTTCAAGTTGCCTGGGGAGCAAACAGATCACAGAACTCAAGCTTCTCTTCGTGGCTAATGTTAGAGGCCGAGTTCTAGTGCTTTGGAAAAGTGAAAAGCCCAGGGGGAAGCTGGAAACTATTAGGATTAGAACAACAGATGGACAAGAATTCAGTTACTCTACATGTTTCACTTCCTCATTTTGGTAGGGACTGTATTATGCAAGTTGGAGTCTTTGTTAGAGATAAATCTGGGCCAGGTGTACAAGGAAGAGCTTATCCTCACACTGTTTAGGGCTCCCTCCTAAAAACCACCACCACTGTCAGGGCTGGATTAGCTCTCCTGTGAGCCTGGGGCTATTAGATTTTGTGGGGCCCCTGTATACAAGTCTTTTTCCTAATTTAAAACAAAATTATCACAATTATGGCATTGAGGCTGATAATGCTATATGAAACTTGCCTTTTAATTGACAGAAAGCCTTTCTATGGTTACATTTCAGTCTTAAAACATGTAGAAGATAGTTAAGTTAATTCAAAATAACCTACTTCTTACCTTAGAACGGCTGTTATATTAGTTCCTTTCTGGGAGGGAGTTTGGGTGCAGGAGGGCGCTCCAGGCTGGGGCAGAGTGTTGCGGTGCAGGAGAGGGTGAGGGGTGCGGGCTCTGGGAGGGAGTTTGGTGCAGGAGGGGGTTCTGACGTGGGGCTCATTTTTTCTGAATATACAGATGAGAGCAATCCAAGTTGCACTTTTGGTAGTTCTGTCCTCCACCTTAAATCACCCTTGGCATAAAGACATTTCTCCTAAACTACTTTTAGAGCTTGTCTTCACTGTGGGGATAAGTCGACCCAAGTTACACTTCACATAGCTGGAGTTGACGGAGCTTAGGTCGACTTACTCCGGTGTCTTCACTGTGCTGCGTTGACAGGAGAAGCTTTCTAGTCGACTTCCCTTACTCTTCTCGGAGAGCTGGAGTACTGGGGTCGACCGGAGAATGCTCGGCCATCAATTTAGCGTGTCTTCACTAGGCCTGCTTGTAACAGGGCCTCCTTGGTCCCGCTTCTGTCTCCGTCAACGAAATCATGCAGAGACCCTTGTGCTGGTTCAACCCCCTGTGCGGTTTATTTACAATTGCGTCCCACACCTTTATAGCATACCTACCACCTTTACAAGTAGGGGGAGAGTGGTCTCCCTCTCACTTCCTGCTTCCTCTCTTTCTCTTGCACTTCCCTCCTGTGCCTATTTATAGGCTTGGGCCAATGCAGTGGTGGGCAGCCTGTGGGCCACACATGGCCTGTTAGGGTAATCCGCTGGCAGGCCATCAGACCGTTAGTTTACATTTCCATGGCTGCCTGCAGCTCCCAGTGGCTGCGGTTCACCGTTCCCAGCCAATGGGAGCTGCGGGAAGTGAGAGAAGTTATTTATGCCTTTGATGTATTTATAGAGAGTAATCATATCTCCCCTCAGCCTTCTTTTGGTTAGGCTAAACAAGCCAACCTCTTTGAGTCTCCTCTCATAGGGTAGGTTTTCCATTCCTTGGATCATCCTAGCAGCCCTTCTCTGCACCTGTTCCAGTTTGAATTCATTTTTCTTACAGATGGGAGACCAGAATTGCACACAGTATTCCAGAAGAGGTCTCACCAGTGCCTTGTATAATGGTACTAACACTTCCCTGTCTCTACTGGAAATATCTTGTCTGATGCATCCTAGGACTGCATTAGTCTTTTTCACAGTCGCATCACATTCGTGGCTCATAATCATCCTGTGATCAACCAGTACTACCCAGGTCTTTCTCCTCTGTCACTTCCAACTGATAAGTCCCCAGCTTATAGCAAAAAATCTTGTTGCTAGTCCCTAAATGCATGACCTTGCATGATTAAATTTTATCCCATTTCTATTACTCCAGTTTTCAAGGTCATCCAGAGCTTCTTGTATAATATTCCAGTCCTTCTCTGTATTGGCAATACCTCCCAACTTTGTGTCATCTGCAAATTTTATTCGCGCACTTACACTTTTTGTTAAATAAAATTGGTCCCAGGACTGATCCGTGAGGAACTCCACGAATAACCTCCCTCCAACCTGGGACAGTTCACCTTTCAGTATGACCCATTGTAGTCTCCCCTTTGACCAGTTCCTTATACACCTTTCAATTCTCATATTAATCCCCATCTTCTCCAATTTAATTAATTGTTTCCCATGTGGAACTGTATAAAATGCCTTACTGAAATCCAGATATATTAGATCGACTGCCAGAGGCGCCAACTTTGAGAGTTCCTGGGGGGTACTCGACCCCTCCTCTGCCCCAAGTTCCGCCCCCACTCCACCCCTTCCACCAAGCCCAGTCCAGTCAGCTTCCCTAACTAATTCCTTTAATTTTTTAAAGTTTTCCTTTTTGAAATCAAGGACACTAGTTGCAGACCTATTTTTGTTTATCCATCCATTTAGTTTAAACAGATGGTTTAAAGTTTCCTCCCACTATCATCCGTGGACCCTTTTCTTGATCAGTGCATTGCAACCTTTAGAAAATAGCCATTTAGAAAAAAAAGGAACAACCTTGCTTACGTCAACATAAATAGAAGTATTGCCATTGACTTCAATTGGGACTAAGTTTTACTAGTGATCCTTTTATCAGTTTTCAGCCATGTCCTCATTGCTTTATATTTATCTACATGAAATTGAAAATATCATTTTCATCTCGTTCTTATATCCCCCTTCCTCACAAGCTGCTCCAGATTTAGCTTCCCTCCTTTTGGGTATTGGTAAACCCACCCAATTGTGTCATCTGCAAAATGGCACCATTTGCTGCAGATTTCTTTTGCAGGTAATTTGAACAAACTTGAGCTCAACACCAGTCACCATAGCAATTGCAATTGATTCCTACATGATTTGCCACCATTTACTACTACTTTGGCTTCAGCTACCCAGCCATGTTTTGTGTGTTTATTTGAACACTGCATTTCACTGTAGGACCCTTAGCTTTTAATGTGTTTTAAATAATACTAAACTTGGCCAATAAGAGTTCAAGGATGCTGAACAGTGAGTGTACAACTATGCAGTTATTTCTAAGTTGTGTGTAGTTCCCTGCACTCAAACTGGTTGTAACTGTGATTTACACCATCACTGCAGTGTTATTTCTGAATAACAGTTCAGTAGTCAGTCTATCCTCTGTGGGCAACATCAATCAATATGCTGTGACAGCTGTGATTAACTACTCACAGTGCAGAGGTTTGCATAATCATATAATTGTTATTTTAAAATAACTTTACTGTGAATATGAAAATACCTCTCTTCTTATTGGCTTCTAAAATTCCTCTGCTCTGGTTGGCTGCTGTACTTAGGTTTTTCAAGTGTCAGCCAGCAACAGATACTATCTCAGATTTTCTTTCATGCTGATTTTGGACAGAAGGGATTGCGAAGAGAGGGGAAAAAACAACACAAAATATAAGAAAATGAAGCCGAGGAGGGGTAAAGGTGGGGAAAGGACATAATAGGAAGGCAATAAAGAAGAAAAATATGATGGGAGGCTAAAGACATGACATGCTGTAAATCATAGAAACATAGAACTAGAAGGGACCTTGAGAGGTCATCTAGTCCAGTCCCCTGCACTCAAGGCAGGACTAAGTATTATCTAGACCAGGGGTAGGCAAACTTTTTGGCCCGAGGGCCACATCAGGGTTGCGCAACTGTATGGAGGACCAGGTAGAGAAGGCTGTGCCTCCCCAAACAGCCTGGCCCCTGCCCCCTATCCACCCCTTCCCACTTCCTGCCCCCCTCAGAACCCCGACCCATCCAAACCCCTCTGCTTCTTGATCCCTGACCGCCCCCTCCCGGGACCCCCGCCTCCCAGGACCCCTGTCCCCCTATCCAACTCCCCCTGCTCCCCATCCCCTGACTGCCTCCCCCGAACTTCCGCCCCATCCAACTGTCACCTGCTCCCTGTCCCCTGACTGCCCCCCTGGACCCCCCTGCCCCTTATCCAACCCCCCTGCTCCCTGCCCCCTTACCATGCAGGAGCCAGCTACGCTGCCACGCTGCCCAACAGGAGTGGCAGGCCAGAGAGCTGCCGGGGAGTAGGGACAGCAGGGGAGTGGCCGGGGGCAAGCCTCCCTGACCGGGAGCTCAGGGGCTGGGCAGAATGGTCCCGTGGGCCGGATATGACCCGCGGGCCGTAGTTTGCCCACCTCTGATCTAGACCATCCCTGACAGGTGTTTGTCCAACCTGCTCTTAAAAGTCCCCAATGATGGAGATTCCACAACCTCCTTAGGCAATTTATTCCAGTGCTTAACCACTCTGACAGTGAGGAAGTTTTTCCTAATGTCCAACCTAAACCACCCTTGCTGTAATTTAAACCCATTGCTTCTTGTCCTATCTTCAGAAGTTAAGAACAATTTTTCTCCCTCCTCCTTGTAACAACCTTTTATGTACTTGAAAATTATGTCCCCTCTCAGCCGTCTCTTCTCCAGACTAAACAAGTCCAATTTTTTCAGTCTTTCCTCATAGGTCATGTTTTCTAGACCTTTAATCATTTTTGTTGCTCTTCTCTGGACTCTCCAATTTGTTCACATCCTTCCCAAAATGTGGTGCCCAGAACTGGACACAATTCTCCAGCTGAGGCCTAATCAGCGTGGAGTAGAGCGGAAGAATGACTTCTTGTCTCTTGCTTACAACACTCCTGCTAATACATCCCAGAATGATGTTTGCTTTTTTTGCAACAGCATTACACTGTTGACTCATATGTAGCTTGTGATCCACTATGACCCCCAGATCCCTTTCCACAGTACTCCTTCCTAGGCAGTCATTTCCCATTTTGTATGTGTGTAACTGATTGTTTCATCCTAAGAGGAGTACTTTGCATTTGTCCTTACTGAATTTCATCCTGTTTACTTCTGACCATTTCTCCAGTTTGTCCAGATCATTTTGAATTTTAATCCTATCCTCCAAAGCACTTGCAAACCCTGCTAGGTTGGTATCGTCCACAAACTTTATAAGTGTACTTTCTTAAAGGAGGAAGAGCCAGAATGGTGTCTTAACTTCTTAAAAACTATTTGCCTTTTAGCAAAAACCATTTGCCTTTCCCCCTTTAATTTAAGATTAAAATATTTAAACATTCAGTATAATGATTTGGTAATATCTCACTATGGCTAATAAAGTCCTTGGTCTTCAGCCTTGTAATTTATTAGTTCACATTATGCATATTGACTTGTAAACAAGAGGCACCCTCAAGCTGTTATTATAATCCGATTTCTTGTTAACTTCTACTACAGAAAACACTAACAAGTATTCTTTCAACTTAAATGTAATACAATAACTAAACTTGAATGACTAAATACAATTAGTACTTTTAAATATGAATAATCCCCATACAAATATTTTGTTAGTATAAGTTAGCTTCAATTGTTCAAACTACAAACAAGTTTATGCTTTGAAGAACTTTATGGGCCCCAGTCAAAATGGTGAGAAGAAAAATCTCGATTTCTCTTGGTCTTGTAGATCAGATGAAAACACAGTTATTCACAGGCTGTATGATTGTTATATTCCAAGTTTTTCTGCACTCAAGTGGGGTCTTTTATTAATGAAATATTTATATACAGACTTCATTTCTCCTTCAGTTTCGTTACTCTTGATTTACAAGTGAGAGGAGAATCAGACCTGTTGTTTTCATGTGACTTTAAGCAAGTGCTTTTGTTATGTTTAAATTATAGTTTGTTCATAGCATACACACAGAGAAGTTTGATAAAAATATACATGTGTCTGCTGGAAGGTTGCAACCTAACACTACTTCCTGTTTTAGAACTCAGAATGATTACACACCAGAACCCCAAAAAAGAGAGTAAAACCAGGTTCCTCTCTAAGGCAGTGAGGCACAATTCACTACACTTTGCTTTAAGCTGGCTCTTTCCTGTGTGGCTGACACTGATTAAACACTTTCCTACAGAGCCCCCTGCTTTGCAAACATGATCTGGAATTGCCCCCTTCCTCCCTCCCCCCTACTCAAAGTGATAGTTTGCAATTCCAACACAGACTTCAGTACACCACATATTTAAATCCTATTTTTATTATGCTGATCAGCCCCCTGAATACCTTGGCAGAAGGGAGCATGTCATCAGTTATCTGTTGCAAAACAAAAGCCACTTGAATTCTCCCATATTCATTTGGTCTGAAATATGCTATCAAATAATAAGAATGTTTTGATGACTTGCATCTAGGAATAATTTTGAGTCAGTTGCAATGATTCAGTTTCTACGAGTACCAGAGAGTGCCAAAGTTCCAACCATTGCTTGGCTCTATGAAGTGTAATTCATCCCCAATTTTTAAGAGAAAAAACCCAAGGAGAAATCATTTAAAAACACAAGCAAAATTAAATCTTAATATGAAAGAAAGTTTTCACTGATTGTACAACATGATATTGTCTTAGTTCTTTTTGACCTACAGCAGGTGATAGAGTTTCAAAAATGTTTGGACACATAAAGAGGCAGCTAGACTCTTAGTGAAACTTTAAAATCCTAACCTGTTTAGGCATCTTTGAAAATCCCACGAGGCACCTAGCTGCATATTTAGGCACCTATGTACTTTTGAAAATCTGTCTCTTGGTACACGCGAAGAGGATAACTAACAATTTCTGCTTGTGTCCTGTGCTTAGGAATGGCATTCACAAATGCCAGCTTTGGTTTGGCTAGGCAGGCCTGAAACTTCATTTTAATTATTTTATTAGGAATGCTAAAAATGAGAAACAAAACAAAGAAACAACCTGAAATAAACCTGTCTATTATCTGGAGTAAAAGCATACTGATTATT
The DNA here is from genome assembly GCF_965140285.1 of Lepidochelys kempii. NCBI lineage: Eukaryota > Metazoa > Chordata > Testudines > Cheloniidae > Lepidochelys > Lepidochelys kempii. The sequence goes on from NC_136380.1 coordinate 101,540,004, forward strand.
CACTCACTCCACATTGCTATAGCAGAGCTGAGCCAGTATATAGCAATTGCACTTTTAATTCTTAAAAGTAATAACAGATATTAATTACATAAATAATGTACTGCTTGAATAAATACGTATGGATAAAAATCCCCCAGCTACAGTATTTACTTTGTTAGGCTTAGCCGAATTCAATTTTTTAAATAATTTTGACAGATATCAATGTTTATTTTTAAGCATTTAAAAATGTTTCCAATTTAAATGTTCACAGTTGTGCAAAATTCTGGGTTGTAAGCATTTTTTATGGTTATTGATCAAAATTTTCACACTTGTGGGAAATTATGGGGGTGTTAGACAATAATTTAATGAACATAGGTATTGAGATTCAAAAAGTTAAATCTTTATTAACCCTTGAGATACAAATTGTCAACATCACGTCTAAAATAATATATATCTCCTTAAATTAAACTCTAATAAGTTCTCAAGCAGCATTTTTCTTACTTTGCCTATCTGCAAATGTCAATTATCACTGATGGAAATATTTTTTCATCAGCCTATGTGTGTACAGTGAAATCGATGTTTACCGACATTTACAGATAAAAATCGAATCCTTCCAAGTCTAATGATAGTAAATGAAGACTGCATCCCACTGTGCCAGAATACTGCCAATATTAAAGTGACATCCAGAACGTGAAGATGATACATGAATGCAGAATATTATCGGAACTGTGAGTGTTTATTTTTCAAACATTATTTTTGTTCCTCTCCTTGCTCGCCCACTCAAGACTTTCCCCCTTCTCGCCATTGCTTCTGGTGAATACTATAGTATGATACCAAATTCCCATGTCTGCATGACAGAGAGAAAACCTGGTTTAGAGCTGAGGCTAATACTGTTTCCTAGACTGGCTTATGTAACATGACAACTATATTACTGTCAAAACAATCCTCTTCCTTCCCAGAAATTATAAGTACTTCTTTACTACTAGGATCACTTTCTATCTTCTCAGAACCTAGACACTTGAATTGGCTCTTTGGTGCTCTTACATGGTATATCACTAAATATCACTGAGGACCCCATAGGTTGCATGCTAAATATTGAATACAGGCAAATGCAACATCAGTGATTTAAATCACTTCTTACATTTGGAGATGGTAATCTCTACAACTCAGGTTTGATGTACTGTCTTACCATCTCACATCTGATGAAGTGAGCTGTAGCTCACGAAAACTTATGCTCAAATAAATTGGTTAGTCTCTAAGGTGCCACAAGTACTCCTTTTCTTTTTGTCTTACCATTATGTGTTATCTACCATGGTAGCACTAATTGCATGGTCTGCCCACAATGCAGAGGTGCCTTTCGTGTGTGTCTCATGCCAGCCAAATAAATGTGAGATCAGAATTTCACCTGGCAGCGCTAGTGTCTTCTACCTGCTGCAGCATTTTCACACATGTATTGTTTGTTTATCAAGCAGGCCCAGACTGACATGTAGCTACAGTTTGGAAGATCTCTTTTAAGCAACCCACAGGGTAATTTTTGACAAGAAGAATAAAGCTCTTATTGGGAAGGTTTGGAAGTATTCTTCCCCCCGGGAAGTAGATTTAGCCAATGATAACGGTTATCCCTTATAGGGATGGTTTAAACAATATCCAGGCAAGGCAGGGATGAATGGGAACATTGACATTACCAGATCAGGCCAGAGCAATGATCCTCTAATCCTATGGTTCCTAAATCTTTTAGGACTGTGACTTCCTCACTGATCCACCAAATTTTAAAGTTTCTCTACAACCAAATACCATTTTTATTTATTTAACCAGCTCAGAACACTACAGTTTTGCAACTTTATTCAGCTACATATAGCTTGATTATATAATCTGACCTAATCTGGGTTTTTAAAATTGTCATTTGAAACTGGATTTTTTTGCCATGTTTAGACTCAGACTTAGATTTTAGTGACAAGAAGGCAGTTCAAAACAGTCCCATAGCTGCACAATGTTTGGCTGAATCTAATAGGCCCAGACATAAGTCGTTTTCCAAGTTTAAACAGTTTCTATGTTTAGTCTTCATAGATATCATTGCTGAAAATCCCGCCTCTCAGAGATAACTGGAAGCAAATGGAAGCAGCATTTTCATAGCTTCATCACTGAATTCTTCAGAACTCTCCTTTTACAGAACTCCAGAATTTCAGGTTGGTTAGATTTGAAAACTTGGTCTTCGGCATGTGATCCCTTGATAATTCTAAGAGCTTTTATTAAGCTGATATACTTAAAGTTGGAGGAGAGTCAACTCTTACAGAGAATGTATTTCAGATCCAATCAGTATCCAGCAATACATGTTCAATTCCAGGAAAATCATCAACATGGGAATACAGTCCAGACAAATGAGTTAATATTTGGTCTTTAATAACATTTTGATTTTTTAAAAGAACAGAGTGAAAGCAGTCTGATAAAGCTGGAAACATCTCAGTAACTCCTATTTCAAAATCCCCCCCAATTTTTATCTAGTACTGTATATTTGTATTCCTGCCTTGAAGTATTAGGATCAATGCCTTCAGTTTGCCAAATACAGTACACCAGCTAAGCTAACATAGTCAAGGAGACCACATTACCTTCGAAATCTACAAGGTTTGTTTTCCCAAGGAGAAATATTCTAATTTTGTCACGTGATTCAAAGATGTGCTGTAACACTTTCCCATATGCTAGTCACCTGACTTCACTATGAAACAGAAGGTCTGTGTGGTCCGAGCCCTTCTCTTTGCACACCTGTGTATTCACTGCTCAAGATTTAATAAATTTAACAATTTTAATAACAATGTTGAGGGCCTCACGTACTTCAGGTTGCAGCTTCTTTGATGCTATAGCTTGGTGATGGATCATGCAGCGTGTCCAAATTGCTGCTGGTGCCACTTTCTTTTCTTGTGCTACAACCCCACTATTCTTTCTGGTCATGACGGCTGCCCAAGAGTGCACAACGGCACACACATGGTCCAGTTAAGACTTTCATCCACGCTGAATTTATCAAGGTTCTAGACTATTTCCTCAGCGGTTGTTTGGGTTGGAATTTCTTTGCAAAATAAAAGTTCAACTAGTGTACCTGCTTTGACAAATCTCACATAACACAAAAGCTGAGCCATGTTGGCTATGTCTGTGGATTCATCAAGCTGGGGTGCCAAATATTGGCTTTTCTTAACTTGTTCTATCAACTGGTTCTGGACATTTTCTGCAAGGTCACCAGAGCATTGTTGGATAGTATTTGACATACGAATGGTGTTCAGTGCCATGGCTGCTTGCTTCCTATTCATAATTCTACATCTCTATTGCTTCTGGAAGCAGAAGGGGCTCACCAATGGTGTTTGCATTTTGCAATTCATATGGTCACAACATTAAGGCTTTTTGAGGAACAGCTGTTTCATTAGAAGTGCTTTTTTCTGCTTGAATTCTTTTGGTTTCAGAAGGAAAAAATTGTGTCTCTTGTTCATGACTTCAGGATGTTTGATTTCTAAATGTCTCTGTAGTTTCCCTGGCCTTACACTTGCATCCACTTGGAACCAAATGCCTCATTGTGGCTGTGGACTTTCTGTAGTAATAGCAAGACACAAAAATCCAAACATAAAATAATGATCATTGTATTGTGTATGGTTCTTTTGTTTAACTTTATTAAAATAGTCTTCTGTTAAGTGTTCGCTAAATGTAGGCTTAGCACTTAGTAGATATCATTCCATTATAAAGATCAGACACACCTGTCTCTTCCTCAGCCCTCTTCCCCTATCTGCTGGTGCTGCTGGCACTGGGAGCCTCCCTTTACCCTGCACTCTAGTAGGGGGCTTTCATAGATATTAAGGTCAGAAGAGACCATAATGATCATCTAGTCTGACCTCCTGCACAACGCAGGCCACAGAATCTCACCCACCCACTCCTGTGAAAAACCTCTCACCTATGTCTGAGCTATTGAAGTCCCCAAATCGTGGTTTAAAGACTTCAAGGAACAGAGAATCCTCCAGCAAGTGGCCCGTGCCCCAGGCTACAGAGGAAGGCGAAAAACCTCCAGGGCCTCTTCCAATCTGCTCTGGAGGAAAATTCCTTCCTGACCCCAAATATGGCAATCAGCTAAACCCTGAGCATATGGGCAAGATTCACCAGCTGAGACTGCCTGATGAATGTTTCTCCAAGCAGGAAGTCTCTCTGCTGAAGGCCCCACTGCAGCAGTGGAGGGCACAGACAGGCTCCCAGGTCATGGAAGCAGCAACAGTAGCATAAAACACAGACCCATAGATAAGACAGGTGATTTTGAAGCCTAGTTTAATAGTCTCTTAATTAGAAACAAAACAAACAAACAAACAAACAAACAGGCGTATCAATTAAAATTTTTCCCCAAACACCTGGGGAGCTGGGAAGGGTTCATGGGAGATCCCCAAGGGAGGCATGACTCCTAGTTGGGAAGCACTGTTCTTATCTCGTAACCCATCTCCAATAATGGAGACCAGAGACGGAAAGATACCCCCTGGTTCGCCATGGGTACATGCAAACATCTACATATAACTCTAACTGACCTATCACTTGGGGAAAAAAAGCCAACCCCATACAAAACACATCTTCTCACTAAAAGTCTCACATGTGTCTTATTCTGCCATGCTAGACTGGGCAGTGGTTTCTCAAAGCCACCCAGCAGAGTCCAAAGGTAAAGCGGAGACTACCATATGCTGCTTCCATGACCTCAGTAAGATTTATACCCATATTGCCAGGGGGAGATTATTATTTGCAGGATGATTTCATCGCTCCCAACACCATAAATCATTTTATGAAACAACAGAGTAAGAATAACTGAGCCAAGAAGGAGGTTTAAAGTAATGCGTATCTATGGAGAGGGAACAAAAAGCTTTTCTCTCTCTCCTTTCACCCCTGTGCAGGAGTCCGCCATAAAAGGTGGGATTTCCAAAGAGTTCTATATTCTGGTGTAACTCTGCTACCATTGACATTGATGGTACGACTCCCATTGATGCCCAGGGGAGACTTGGGCCAGCACCGAATGCTTTTAAGAATCCCACCCATTGTGCTATGCTAGCGGTGCTGATTGCATAAGCCTTCCTAACCAAACAGGGCAGGCCCATGACTGCGTTCTCCCTCCATTCCAGCCAGTGACAGTGGCCAGTTGCAACATTTTTGCCCCAGGTACTCAGTTAAAAGGTGGCAGCACGTCTGCTGCAGTCTGCGTGAGCCAGGAATCCTCTTGGGGCTCCTACTGCAACACAGTCCATCACAAACAACTCTCCCATGGCCGGGGCCAGGGCTGTGCCTCTCAGACACAATCTAGCCCTTCGTGTCATTTCTCTTCGTAATGAGTAGCCACGCCTGAGCAAAAGGTGCCGGGACTATAAAATACGGAAATGATTCAAACAGTGAATCTGTATGGTAGAGCATGCAGAACATGCCCTCTATTTGAGATTTAGTTTGCTTGAGAGCAATGGTGAGTGACACCCTTCCTAGGTGTACCCAGAGTTGTGAGGTGCCTTGCTCGCAACTGTCCTTTGCACGGGGAAATCTTGTCTACCCCTACCGTGCGTCAGCTTCCCAACTCCACTGGCCATGGACAACACAAGCATCTTTCTTTAGGCCTTGCGGGCCCTGCTGTCACTTCTACAGGTTGGTGACTGCCACACCCCAACCCTTGAGCCCTCCCAGTGTCACACTCACAGTATTAACACAGATTTGCTGCTTCCAAAGAAATAGTACACCCCAGATTAACAGTTCTATCTCAGATCATTGCTCTGCTTCACACACAGCTCTGAGTTATGTTTAAAGTAAAATGAAGTATATGTTTATTTAACAAAGCCTGGAGACTTGAGTAATAGCAAGTAGAAGTCCAGTATTGGAAACAAATGATTATATATAAAATAAAAACATAACATGCATTCTAGAGAATAGACTTAATTAACAAGATGCTCTCATGTCTTCTAGCGTATTGCCCACCCAAAATCCTTGCAGCTCTTTCCCAGCCAGGCTTGGCTGTGACCCTCTTTTCAAAAGACAAGCAACAGCAGTTTGTTTCCTAGGAGAAGGACCCTGTGTGTTTCCTTGCACCCCAAGATAGACCAGAACAAGCCTCTCTCTCCATTCACAATCAGGACACCCCCTGCTGTTTGTGAAATCTACAAGAGAATAAATGTACAGAATGAAGCAATGGGTCTTTTTGCCTGTGGCTCAGTATGCAAATGAGTATACAATGCACACATGATCAGACAGGAAGCTAGGTGTCTGTTACCTCCTGCCTGAAAGGAATATCTTCTTGATATGTCACCAGCTGGTGACCCGCCTGAACTCCAAGATCTCAAGAACATAGTTTTTAGTATAGATACATAACTCCTTTAATATTATCCATCCATATATTACACAAGGATTATGATGACCAGTGGGCTCCCAACTCTCAGAAGAGACCTCACATGCCCCCCTTTGGTGAACTATTATGCATATATCTGACCCAGGGGATCCCTGTAAAATGCTATGCACCACCTGTGCCCTCTGCCAGTTGGCACCAGTGGGGTCCCTGGGTCACAGTGGGGTAAATTCATTTTTGTGAAAACAGGTAGTCAGTAATATTTTTGTTTGCTTCCAAAGGACAGTTATCTGTTGTTCACCATCAGAGGAAGAACTGGCATAATACATACTGTGGGATTCATACCCTGTTTTAAAATGGAAAAAACTCATTGCAACATTTAATATGGAGTCACTAGGGTGCCTCCAAGATGAATGGGATAAGCACATGTGGAAGCTTGTTATGTATTCTGCTAAAGAATATTTTGAAGTGTATCTGGTTACTTGAGGCTACTGGAAATGTTACTTAAGAAGGATGGCCCTCCAGAGGGTGACTGGTGTTCACTGGAAAAATAATGGCAAGAACTAAACTGCGAGGTGGTTGAGAAAATTACATATTGATTTTAGGAGTGGGTCTGGTGTGTCGTGTTATTAAACTCAATTCAGTGGTGTTAATCCTAGGTTTCACACTCTCTCAGAAGATTACACCAGTTAACACCACATTTTAGCTTCAAACACCAGATACATGATCCTTAGATTCTCTTCACTCAGAGAATCTTGTGAAAACTGTGATTAAAGATAATAAGGAAAAAATTGTCCCATAGCACAGATTAGTACTACATTTCAAGTACACTATAGAAGGCCTGGGTCTAATCTCACTTTCCTGTTTTACAGAACTATGGTTATTGCATGGACTGCAGTGTAGTTACTCCTGATTTCACTGGTGTAAGATAAGAATCATGCCCATGGAATTTAAACAGTTGAAGTAACTCTGAGTGTAAGAGCTGTGTTTGAATCTGCTTCCTGATCTGAAACCCCCAACAGCTGTTGTGTGCTATTATTACATAAAATTACATTTTGATTTCTCTTATTCTGACATGCTTATTAGAATAGCAGTGGGCCATGCATACTGCTGCCATAACGAGGCTCAAACTCAGCTTAGCCAAAGGGCCAAGTTCTATTTTTGCAGTTATGCTGGCATAAATCCAAAGTGATTCATTTGAATAATAATCCAGCAGATTTACAACTGTATAAGTTAGAGAATAGTTTGGCCCAGAGGAGTTACACCCACTTATAGCAGTGGAGCTTTCATCCCATTGTGCCTCCCTTTTAGTACTGGTATCCCAAAATAAACAGGGAGATGAAAAGTGTAAGACCACACTTTGGTCTTGCCTCCAATTCCATTCATAAAGAAACACGAGGCTGCTTAGGAGTTAGCCAGGACGGGGAGTAAGAAAGCAAGGTTCTACTCCAATGCTAGTGCTCCTCCTTTCCCACAGACTATTCAAAAGTGGGTCTGTGTTGCCAGGATGACATTTGAATTAGGAAAGGCTTTCAGCGCCGTGTGTCTATATTGCTCTCTAGTATTTGTCTCATCAGTGCAAGAACATTTATAGATACCTATGATTCCAAAAGCCAATATAAATTCAGATAATAGATTTCCCAGTCTCTGAAAGCAATTTGTTAATTTGGAAGCAGAGATGAGCTTGAGAGAAATACAAAGTAAGGAACTGAAAGCAATATAGAGGACAGACTTCATTTTTCTATTTTGCCTCACGTTTGCAGTGTGACCTACAGAGATAAGATTGGGGTGAGGAAAAGATTGCATTTTTTTGTGCTAAATCAGTCCCAAGATGCTCCTGGGCCAAGATTGCTAAATGAACCACATGTTCTGATAGTGGTTAGATGGTAGTGTTTAGTTTTTGACTAATTCTCGGTATACTGGGAGCTGAAGAGAGACCATATGTTTCATGTATTTTAATAACCCTCTCATAAAATCCACCTAGTTGGTGCTGGATTTAAACACTCCATTTAAAGATAAAAGTTAAAGATTTAAAAAAAAATAAATTAAACTACTAACCATTAGGAAAACTGTTGCATCATTAAAAGACCAAGTTGAGAATTACCGTGTTGTAGCTGTGTTGGTCCCAGGATCTGAGAGAGACAAGGTAGATGAGGTGATATCTTTTATGGAACCAACTTCTGTTGATAAAAGGTGTGAGCTTTTCAAGCTACACACAGCTCATCTTCAGGTTTGGAGAAGGAAGTCAGAGTGAAATCAGAATCAGTCCAGTAAAAGACTTTACTTCACCTACCTTGTCTATCGTATTGACAATGTCAGCTGATAGTTTAAATACGTTGTTAATAAATGTGCTACTATTATGAGAACATATTAGTGCAAAGAAAATATATAGGCAAATCGGTCCTTTTTAAAAAAACACCCTTAAGATAAATATCCAGTATAATAATTCTAGCATAAACACTTATACATTTGTTAATTTTCTTTAACAGCAACTCCTTTCACTCCCTCCCTGCAAAATATCCCAGCCAAAGAAATCCTTCTATCCAGAGCTGGAGGCATATTAATTAGTGCCTGGAGTCACCAAGGGTCCCAAGAAAACTCATATATATATATATATATATCTCAGATTCTCCATTGATCTACATTCTTTCCAGACAAACATGTTGTCGTCCTAAACCTAGTTTTTCATCACAGCCTTCATTCTCCCTTTATGTCAGGTGCAGGTGATCTCCTTATTAGTCTGTGAGATATTGAACCTGACCCACACTCCCTCAGTGTTTGGCCTCTCAAGGTAGTGTGTTCAGCATTCTAACTCAGCCAAAAAAACAGAGTCATACTGAGAGTTGCTAATGCTAAGAGAACAGCCCAGCCATCATGTTCCCCGCCCTGGTCACTCACAGGTAGAGCTGAGCAAATAATTGATTTTGCTGTTTGGTGACCAAACCAAAGATGCCCGCGAAACGTGGTTCTTTTCAAACTAAGAGTTTGTTTCAGCCTTTTCACTTTCAAACTAAGTGTTGATTTGAATCATTTTGAAACAAAAGAGTTCATTGCAAAACAAAATGTCAAAATGGTTTGTTTCAAAAATGTCAAAAACTATTTTGACTTTTTTGAAAAAAAAATCTAATTTTTTATTCAGCCAAAACTATTGAATTTGACCTGAATTCTTGAATAGCTTCAGTTGCCCTGAAACAGCATTTTCCAGCAAATTTACTATTTTACCAAAGTGTTTTTCCCAGCTGTACTGAGGGGTGGTATGAAGGTCTTATACTCTGGCTCCTCCACTTGAATTCTTTGCTGCAGCAAGCACCAATTAGTTAGAAGGCATCATCCAAGCTTTGCTCCTCTACCCTCTTTCGTCTGTTACCCCAACAAATGGATTTTGGGACGCTGCTGCGATAACTTGCCTATTGCCTCCTTAGTCTGTTCTTCCCAAGGTAAAAGTTCCTGGGATTGCTAAGGAAACATTAAGGACATGGACAGAGCTTTCTGTTAAAGTAATTGACACAGGCAGTAGCCTTTCCAAAACAAAAATATTTTTTTTAATTGATGTAACTAATAATCCCTACTACAATATGATCTTATATCACACCTGGTTTGACAGCTTTTGAACTGAAGTGTCTTTTCCCAAAGATTAGACATAGTATGGACAGTAATAATATAATATTGTCCAAATCACCCCTGCTCCCATAATGCCTCATTCCTGAATTCCTCATTCCTGAAGTAAGAACTACATTAAGGCGTGAGAGAGCAACTCACTCTCCTTCAGTCTCTCATAAATCACCAACAAGAGCATTAATGGTGATGGTGGTCTTTGTACTGCAGACACCTGTCAACTAGGACCTGGACTAAGACCACAAAATCATTGAACAGTGTAAAATAGTATTGATTTTCAGTCACAGCTGATGGGACTGGTTTTGAACCAATGACCTAGAGGTGAAAGGCACTGCTTCCCATTAATTGTCCTCTGAGCCAATTTTCCTTCTGCTTGTCCGGTTGAGTTTACCTTCCCACTATTCTTCCTATAGCTTCACAAAAAAACCCAAACAAACGTTTATGTCCAAGTTAATCTCTGATTCCTATGTCATACAGGCAAAGAGTCCTTTATCCATCGTGTATGTGTAATCAGTTGCTATAACCCATAGTAAATATATTTACTAAATTAAAATACCTATTTTCCAAGCCTATTGATTGAACAATGTAAATTCTAGACCAGGGATCGGCAACCTTTGGCATGCGGCCCAAGAAGGAAAGCTGGTGGCAGGCTGGAACGGTTTGTTTACCTGCGGCATCCGCAGGTTCGGCTGATCGCAGCTCCCACTGGCTGTGGTTCGCCGTCCCAGGCCAATGGGGGGTGCAGAAAGCAGCGGCCAGCACATCCCTGGCCCTGCACTGCTTCCCGCAGCCCCCATTGGCCTGCAACGGCGAAGCACGGCCAGTGGGAGCTGTGACTGGCTGAACCTGTGGACGCTGCAGGTAAACAAACCATCCCAGCCCGCCAGCGGCTATCCCTGATGTGCCGCGTGCCAAAGCTTGCCGATCTCTAGTCTAGACCATGGGTAACTTAGCTTCTTGATTTTTTTTTTAAACTACGGAATTGTTAAAAGCTTCTTTTTTCCAGGCAACTGACCCAGAGTTAAAATACAAGTGATGAATTATCTGTCAGCATTCAAACTTTTCAGCAATGGATATTTTCTAGTTAGAGAACCATGTGGAAATCTGTTCTTAGCCATTAAGACACCTGACACTTCATTCGAAAACTATGATCCATTACCATTTTGCATGTTAATATGTAAACTGGCTGATCATTTATTAAAAGCCACTTCAAGACTCCTGTTCTGCAAGCCTAAAACCTCTAGAACACTCATTATTAAAATAAAAGGAGCACTGCTTAAGCAGAGCTTGGATAAGCAGTCACTAAAGCTTTATTTAAATAGGATTCCCCCTCATAACTAATAATCTGGATAACATGAGCATAACAACAACAGGATTTAATAGTGGACAATTATCATCGAACATCCCCTCCCATCACGTTTTCCATTCTAGTTTTAGTTAGGTTTTTATCCCTTTCCTTACCTCCTTTTAGGATGGTGCTGGCACTGCTAAAAAGCACAGTGCATTGTAGCACAAACTGTCCAGCAGTGTGCGACTCTGGTTCTTTTGAATGAAGGGAGCTACACAAGTGTATTTATTATAGATACTTCTGTCTCCCCCACAAAACACACACTTTGATTTCTGTAGACTAGAACACTTGATTCTCATAAGAATCCCAAGTATCTTCTTATGGAATATGATCCAAATCACAGAAGTTGTATTGCCATATGTAGTTTCTTCTTTTCCCTTTCTTTCTTATCTGCAGGGCGTTTTCTAATTACAGTATTTGAAGATTGCATTTGTTTGGCTCAGAGAGCCTTCCATTTTCCCTGTTTGATTGATATTTTAGGGAGAAAATTGGTATAATGAAAGTAGAGCAGAAGAATAGTAAACTAACTCCTATGTTCCCATGACAATAATGTTTTGCAGTAACAATGCATCAAGCAATCATGATAATTTTTGGTTTGTGATGCTGGTCTCCACCACCATCCATTATGGTGTGAAAAGGGATTTAACAAGTTGTAAGAGACTCTGACTTAGAGTCTGTTAGTTTTTGTCTACTACTCAGCTCTTTAGGGGCGAAGAGACCACTGTATCAAGGCCTGATACTGATCTCACAATGGTTTTCCATTATGTAATTCCGTAGGCTTCAGTGGAGTTACTCCATTTTTCATTTTTGACATGAATGCAGAATTTTGCCCATTGGCTTCAATGGAGGTCTCCTACAATGGCATAACTGAGATTAGAATGCCTGATTTTGAATGCAGCTATAGGAGGTTTATGTATCCCTGTATGCTTATTAACAAAGGGCCCGATTCTGCTATTCGGTGAGGGTTGAGGAATACATAACAGCTTGTACTGGTAAATAAAAAAGATTTCTTGGGTGAGGAGAATGGTGTAGTATGTAAATGAATTTCTGCTGGACTGGACAAAAACACTGCTTCATTTAAACTGTCAGAACATAACCTAACTTTGGAGGTTACCTTAAATTTCTCCCTGTAATTCTACCTTTTTCTGCAAGTGTACCTATTCACCTGAAGTGTTCTGTCAAATGCTGTGAACATGCAAATCACCAGCCTACGTGGCACCTGCTGGCTGGGCAGGCTTTCTTCCTTAGGGACACCTTCTGACAGCTTCACTCTGGCCCTGTGGTCCTCTGCTTCTACTTACAAGTTAACCCTGTAGCCAGGTCATATATAGTCCCACCCCTTCAGAAGTAAACCAGTAGTCCAACAAACAATCGTCCTTCAACCTCCAGACCCCAGAGTCACTAGTCCTTACCCATGTTATCAGCGGGTTTCCCCTTATCAGGGGATTTCCACTTCATCTTCCAGCGTGGACTGGTAGGGGAACCCAAGCTGTCCCTCTCCCCTGGGTTCCAGTCCACGGATCCAGTAATAAGTAGTCAAGGCCTAACTATGCATATCTCGGATTGCCTTCCTGTACCGCTTCCTACCTTCTACAGCTTGTTCCCAGGCTCAAGGTATATCAACTCCTCCCTCTCCAAACGTCTTCCATAGGCTCACTGCAGAACTTCTTAACACTGTCTGCCCACCCAGTGAGTTCTACTACAGGAGAGTTTTCTCTGTTTCCCTGCCAGGGCAGTTCCTGACTCAGCTGACGTTTTTCTGCCCCATGCAGGCTTCCATTCTTCCCCCAGCAGGGAGAATCCTAGGTGGACTCACTTCCTCCCACTCTCCTGCCCAACTGCTTTGGGCTCCTTGTTGCAGGTTACTGTCCTTCAGGGAAGCTCTGTCTGCCAGCAGTCCCACTCAGCATCCTGACTCCAGCCAGGCTTCTCTCATTGAGTGAGAGCCAGCGGACTGCTTTCCTGTATCCTACCCTGGTCCCCTGGCCCACTGGGGATATTAATTGATTGCTCCTTTGTGGAGCTATGAGCACAGGCATGTACCTGGTGTGGTTCACCCCCCTTTCCAACACTTGCCCCCTTCTGCAGTGTGGGGGAGATCCTGGCACACTTCTACCTCAAGTGCACCAGGTTTCAACCCCTTCTCCAGCTCCTCCAGAATCTTCTCCTCGGGTTCTGGCTGCACTTTTCCCTGCACCTCCTGATATTTGCATACCCCATCCATGGCCCCATGAAGTCTCAAGACCTCTCATCATTGTCCTCCTGGTGCTTGCCAAGGTGGTCATCCCACACAACAGGAGGAGGAAGCTGGACGGGGAGTTGCTCTGCAACTGTGGGACCTGTTTCTGCTCCTCCCTCAGGTCACATATCCAGGCAGAGTTCATCTGGGCTGTGTCCATTGGTTCACTGGATGCCTTTGAAGAGCAGTGGGTGCTGCCTGTGGTTCTCTGCTCAGTATCTCCCTCTGGTTCCCTGATTTTGACCCTATCACCTCACTCCCATTCCTGTTTTATCATTTGTTGCCTGGGTCCAGTGGTTCCTCCCTGTAGGTTGGGCGGGGGGGCGTGGTGTCCTTTACACGTGGATAGGATTGCAGGTGCCCATTCCTGGCAATTCAGTGGGTCCACCTTTCCTTAGGTCTTTCATTTTAAATGTGGTCCTGAATGTCAAAGCATTAGGTCAACCATCCTTAGCCTTTATTAGAGGTAGGGAGGATTCAATTGCCTCTTTAATAAAAGGTGTTTGTGTAGAGGGGTGGGGGAGGGGGACTAGTCCACACAACCACACTGACACTGATACCTCATTTAAAGATAAGAAAATATTACTACCTAGAGTGTGTTTTCTAGTTATTTAGGACTCCATTTGAATCCCATGCTAGGAGATGGCATGACAGTGTTTCCTTATTCATTTTCAGAGTGTAAAGGATTCAAGGTTGAGGTAAAAAAAACTCAGATCTCACAGATGACCTTCTACAAAGCTCTCTACTTATCATACCTTAGCCTTGCAGACTACCGAAGACTACAATAAATTAATCAGGTAAGAAAAAAAGGCAGGTTCATGGGATTTATTTTTGCAATATTTACTGAATTTTTCTAAAAAACTATTTGCGTATTTGCAGCCTGTGCAAATTCATTAAAGTTAACGGGGCTTGCATTCTGATCGAACAGTGTTAGTAAAGACAGATTTAGACATGAATAAATATTCTTTAATAGTAACCGTCTTTAGGCACAATGGATATTAGATCTTTTTTCAAAAATGGGATTTTAACATCTCACAAAATGCCATTACTACATTTAGGGCCCAATATTGTATTTGAACTACCTGTGCGACTCTGAGTGTGCACACACACACAAAAGCAGCTCTATAAATTATATACTTTGACTTGATCTTGTTCCTAATCACTTCTGTTGGTAAAACTCAGATTAACAGTAGGGCCCGTTATTGGAGTAAAATTTACTGTAGTTTGTAGTGCAAGGTAAGATTGCAGCACTCAAGTGTTATATCCAGGCAAACTTTGCATGCCAGCACTTTATAGTCTGTGTATTACATTTAGCCATAATACAGCATCACTGAGAAGATTTGCAATACTTTTAGATTGTTTAAAATAGCCCTAATTTTTTTAAATTAAGCTTTTTCTAAATTAAGGGAGGAAAAAAAATCTCAGAAATTGTTTCTCCAGTGGCTTTTAAAAAGCATTTTACAATGAAATTCCTCTCCCTGTCTATGAATTTAATAGGCCAAGCTTTTCCTCCATGGGATTTTTTTATTGTGTATGGGACCATTAAAATTGGGGTTTATAACTGACAGTCCATAACACACCTACTGAGTACTGTTAAATTAAATGTCTTAATTTAATCATATAGAAAGCTTGATCCTGTCAACCATTAACTACCATGTGTTTAAAGTTTGCAAGTTTTAAAGTCCATAATTATTGAGCTAAATCAAAATATATTATCTATAAACTTGATGTTTATACTGTAAGATTCTACTTTCAGATGCAACTTTATAATTCTGTATATGTATTATTGCTTCATTAATAACCTGTGGCAGAGGTCCGACCTGGTCCCCATGGGTCCCACGCTTCCAGGAGGTTTATGCTAGCCTCAGAGGCTCACTGCGACCCTCCACATAGCCCTTCTTTCTCTTTCTCTAGTCTCTAGTCTACTGAGCCCTTTTCATCATAAGCCAGCAAGGAGGTTGGTGAGAGAACTCCCACAGTCTCTGTTGTCCCTAGGGGCTTATTCCAGTACAGTTTAGTTTCCTATCCTGACAGGGGCCTGTCTTCCCCCCCGAGGAGGTGTTTCAGTAGTGGCAGGTTGGGGGGAACCTAGGCCCGCCCTCTACTCCGGGTAAAGGCCCAGGGACCCTAATGGTAGCAGCTGTTGGCAGCCGACCTTTCCCTGCCAGAGCTGCTACATTTCCCTGGGCCACTTCCCCACAGCTCTCCCGCTTCTCTCTTCTTCACCCTTACCTTAGGGCTCCCTTTTCAGTGGCTTCAGGGTGTGTTCATTAACCAGCCCTTCAGCCACACTTCCTCTCTCCTGGCTCTTCTCTGCCTGACAGGAGTGAGCCCTTTTATAGTATCAGAGGGGCCTTAATTAGAGTCAGGTATTCACATTAACTTAACTGCCTCACCTGACTCTTTGCAGGCTAATTGGAGTCAGGTGTTCTCATTAGCCTGGAGCAGACCCTGCTTGGGTCAGTCAGGAAACAGAAACTGGCGTCTCGTCTCACTCCTTAGCACGGATTACAAAATCGTAGCGAAAGCAATCTCGCTGCGGCTAGGGTCCGTGATGGTGGACGTGATCCACCCAGACCAGACCTATACTGTCCCGGGTCGCAGCATTTTCGACAACCTCTTTCTAGTCCGAGACCTTTTGGAACTCGGGCGGAGAGATGGTCTATCGTTCGCCCTCCTGTCTCTTGATCAGGAGAAGGCGTTCGATAGAGTAGACCATGGGTACCTCCTGAGCACTCTGCAGGCATTTGGATTTGGACCTCAGTTTGTGAGTTTTCTCCGGGTGCTGTATGCCTCCGCGGAGTGTTTGGTTAGGCTCAACTGGACCCTGACTGAACCGGTCAGCTTCGGGCGAGGAGTGCGGCAGGGGTGCAGGGCCTGAAGTGTCTGTACACTCAGGTCCGCGTTTTCCGCCTCCAGGCCCTGCAGAGGGTCTTTTATAGTGCACGTAGTTCGGCGTGGAGCACACTGGCGCACGCCTTCCTGCGCCGTTTCCAAGAGCTTCGATATGACCGGCAGCTCTTTTATCTTTCTCCGAGGGGTTTTCCGTGAGACCTCTCCGGGCTGCCGGTCTTCTACCAGGACCTCCTCCAGACCTGGAAATTGTTTCTAACAACCAGGTCCGTGGCGGCCACCATGGGAGCAGATCTCCTCACGGAGCCCCTGCTACACAACCCCCAGCTCCGTGTGCAGGTGGCGGAGTCCCGCTCGGTGTGCCAGAGGTTAGTCCTGGCGGAAGTCACGAGGGTCGGAGACCTCCTGGACTACGACCGGAGAGACTGGCTGGATCCCCTGACGCTCGCTCGGCGCATGGGGCTCTCCAGCCTCCGTACCCCCCGGCGCGTACTTCAGGAGGTGAAGGCCGCCTTGACCCCCGCTGCTCGGGCTTATGTTAGCCGAGCCTTGTGCGAGGGCGCACCCCGCCCATCCCTTACCCCAGGCCCGCCGGACCTTTCCATCGGGCCCCGCCCCCCGTAGATCCCAACAAACCCCTCACCCTTTCACTGCAAGCCGGCTGCACGAACTGCAGCCGGTTAGCTTTCAAATTGCTTCACGGAAATACTTATATACACTTACGCTTCACACCCTTCACGCCCACACCCTGGTGTCCTGCCCCGATACAAAGTGGCGGGATCTCCTGCCACCTTTGGAGGGCCAGCCTGTATTCCACCCTGGTCCCAAGGCCCGTCGAGGACATCAGTTGGCGGCTCCTTCACGGAGCTGTGAGCACGGGCGTGTTTTTGACACGGTTTACCCCCATTCCGGACACTTGTCCTTTCTGTAATGTGAGGGAAACCCTGGCGCACGTGTATTTAGAGTGTGCCAGATTGCAGCCCCTTTTCCGGCTCCTCACAAATATTCTATTACGCTTCTGGCTTCATTTTTCCCCCCACCTTTTTATCTATGTAAGCAGTGTCAGGATGAGCTCCACCCTGACATCTGGTGGTGAGGTGTGGCAAGTTGTGGAAAAGAACTTCAGGGGCCGATCTCATTTGCATAGGCACACCCACCACACCTAGAATGAGACCATAGCTGCCCAAATGGTCACTTTGGCTGCTGTGGGATCCCCAGTGTCTCTGTTATTGGGGCAGGAAGAATAAATTGTTATTACCCTGATTATGGGAACTGTGCTTGGAACTGTACGTGGCCTTTTGTTATGATGGAGGGATTCACCATCATCTAAGTAGCACTCGCTAGGCAAGGGTCATGGGTTCCAAAACTGTGTGAAGGGAGAGAGGCTGGGGACAAGTATTAATACTTGGTGGCATGGGCCCCTTGGTGAGGGCCTTACATGCTGATTGCACTTCCTCCTCTCTCCACTGTGGAATATCAGAGCTAATTTTGATTTCATTAGAAGTCTAGTTATAGGCTGCTGAGCTTACTTTGGGCTGACAGTGCACCAGCACTGGGGCTCCCCTACTATAGGCTGAATTCACCTAAGAGCTGAAATCACTGAGTGTTGTGTTAAGTAGTGGGGGAGCCTGAAGATATATTGTGGAGCAGTTTGCGGGACGGCTGGTGAAGCAGTTCGACACGGAGCAGTGTGTGGATGGCAGGAGCTGCTTGTGGGCCATGGAGCTGAGTGAAGGAGTTCGTGGGGCGGCTGGCGGAGCGGAGCGCAGCTGAGCGAAGGAGTTCGTGGGGCGGCTGGTGGAGCGGAGTGCAGCTGCGCGAAGGAGTTTTGTGGGGCGGCTGGCGGAGCGGAGCGCCGCTATGGAGCGGTCAGCTTCAGATCACGTAAGGTGCCTCTTACCCCCGTCCCATTTCCACCCAGGTTGGGAGGTAAAGCTCCACCGATAAACTTTCGAACTCTGGGGCTGCCCTGACCAGGGACAGAGACTTTTGGGGCATTGGACTTTTGGGATTGCTGGACTCAAGAACCAAAGGGAAAAGGGCATGCCCCAATTTGCCTGGGGTGGGGTTGTTTTTGCTCATGGGTTGTGTTATGAATCCGGTTGGTGGTGTTTCCCCAACATAATGCCACATTGTTTCTCTCTGTTATTAAAAGACTTTTGCTACACTCAGACTATGTGCTTGCGAGAGGGGAAGTATTGCCTCTTGGAGGCGCCCAGCGGGGGTGGTATATATTTGTCCCAGGTCACTGGGTGGGGGCTCGAGCCGGTTTGCATTGTGTTATTGGAATGGAACCCCTAGATATTGAACCCGGCCCTTGTTGCTGCCAACTCTGACGGGCAGAAGGGTTACATTTTTGGGGGCTCGTCCGGGATCGCCTGGGTCAGTACCCCTCGCAAGCACCTGTTGAGTGATCCACTACATTGGGAAACAATTTATATTTTTTTTTTGTTTGTGCTTATATTTTGAGGAAATTACTGTTTGTATAATGGCTAATATGCCAGGTTTGTTGGGCCCTGGCTCAGCAGCTTCTAGCTCAGAGGCTGCAGCCTCGGCTGATGATTGGACAAAAGCTCTGGGGCAAATATTGGAAAAGGTTGTGCTGCCCCATGCTGAGTCAGACTCTTGTCGTAAGTTAAGATTATTTGCTGGGGAGGAGGAGTTTGAACCCTGGTTAGAGCATACCACTGAAATGCTGCAAGAGTGGGCCGTACCAGATGCAGAAAAGCGAAGATGCCTTATAGAGAGCCTTGGCGGCCCAGCATTAGATGTGATTCGCACCCTGAAGCTCATTGACCCTGGGGTCAGTGTGAAGGACTGCCTAGAGGCCCTTGAACACAACTTTGGGAGCGTAGAGGGCCCTGAAGACAGCTACTGTAAGTTCCTTAATTCCCGACAACAAAAGGGAGAGAAGGCTTCAGCCTACATACAGAGACTGGAGAGACTGCTTCAGAGAGCTGTCATGAGGGGAGCAGTGACTGCTGAGCAGATGGATCAGACCAGACTGGCTCAAATTGTAAGAGGAACTCAGTATCAGAACCCGATTCTACTTCATCTCCGGCTAAGAGAACGACGGGAACATCCCCCAAGTTACTCCCAGCTGATAAAAGAGGTCCGAGAGGAGGAAGAAAGGCAGGCTGCCAGTGAGTTTTGGGAAGCCCAAACATCGGAGCCAGCCAGCACAACACCACTGCAAATGGCCAGTGTACTGATGGTGAGCACCAGAGAGGAACTTGCCCAACAAATGCAGGTCCTGACGGAACGGATAGCTGAGCTGCAAAGTACCGTTGACCGAGTTAAGACTTCTAGGAATAAGAAGCCTCAAACTGTGGCGATTGAGAAGCCCGCACTTAGAGCCACCATCCCCCCCAGGCGAAGGGGGAAAGGTCAATTCTTCTGCTACCGATGTGGTCAGGATGGACACAGTGCTGCCAAGTGCCGTAATGAAGAAAACCCCTCCTTAGTGTATGGAAAGCTGAGGATCAGTTGGGAGAGATCCGGTAGCTGCCAGAGGGTCTGGGGACGGGGACCCCCCAGGTCTGCAGGATTTGAAGATTCCCCCAGAAAAGACTGTCCAGCTGGGATCCCTGCAGGACTGATAGGGCCTCGAGCAGAGGTCATGGTGAGGATCGAAGGGGTGGAGTGTAAAGCAGTGCTTGACACTGGATCTCAAGTGACTATTATATTTCAGTCATTCTACCAACAGATGCTTAGGCACCTGCCTATACAGCCACTGACTGGCCTTGGCCTATGTGGCCTCAGCATGGATGAATACCCCTATCAAGGGTATGTCATAGTGCACCTGGAATTCCCAGAGGAGGTTGCTGGGGTAAGAGAAGAGGTAGACACAGCTGCCTTAATATGCCCTGACCCTAAAGGGACTTCTGATGTGTCTGTGCTGATAGGGACCAACTCCAGTCTCTTCAAGGTACTCGCGGATTACTGCAGAAGGCGGGCTGGGGACCAGTACCTGAATACCCTGATGATCCATACGCTTTGTGCTGAAGCCTATAGGAAAATTGAGAGCGCTAAAAGGGACACATCTGAGCTACCGCTTGGGGCACTGAAGTACGCGGGCACAACCCCCTTAGTAGTGCCTGCAAGGACGGAGCAAGAAGTGCTTGTCATGAGTACCTGTCTGAAAGGCAGTAAAGGGACGTTAGCAATGATAGAGCAGCCGATGGGAGGAGAGCTCCCTGAAGGAGTGCTGGTCCCCAGTGGAGTCATAACCCTACCTGCTGAAGCCCAGGAAAGGGTGACTATACTGATTGCTAATGAAACGAGTCGTGATATTTTTGTGAAGCAAGGACAAAAGATAGCAGACCTCTTTGAGCCTGAGTCGATTGTAAAACCCCAGTATGAAACTCCAGTTCCGGCAATAGACCCAGCAAAGTTTGACTTTGGAGATTCACCAGTGTCCGAGGACTGGAAAGATCGCCTGAGGAAGAAACTTTGTGAAAGATCCAAGGTGTTCTCACTGCATGAGTGGGATGTGGGATGTGCAAAAGGAGTAGAGCACAATATCAGACTACATGACTCTCGACCTTTCAGGGAGAGATCTAGGAAGATTGCTCTCTCTGAGATGGAAGATGTGCGACATCATCTTCAGGAGCTGGCTGCGAATGGCATCATTACAGAGTCCCGCAGCCCATACGCCTCACCCATTGTGGTAGTCCGCAAAAAGAATGGGAAAATCCGGATGTGTATTGACTACCGCACCCTAAACAGCCGTACGGTGGTCGACCAGTACACTATGCCTCGAGTGCAAGACGCCTTAGACTGTTTGCTGGGAAGCCAGTGGTTCTCTGTGTTGGATCTTCGAAGTGGATACTACCAGATCCCTCTGGGAGAAGAAGATAAGGAGAAGACAGCCTTCATTTGCCCATTAGGGTTTTATCAGTTCGAACGCATGCCCCAAGGGATTTCTGGAGCACCTGCCACCTTTCAACGTCTCATGGAGAAAGTTGTGGGAGACATGAATTTACTGCAAGTGTTAGTTTATTTGGATGACCTGATTGTGTTTGGAAGAACCTTAGAGGAGCATGAAGAAAGACTTCTTAAAGTGCTTGATAGGTTGGAGGATTATGGTCTGAAGCTTTCAATTGACAAATGCCAGTTCTGCAGAACCTCAGTGAAGTATGTGGGTCACATTGTGTCCCAAGAAGGTGTGAGTACTGATCCTGATAAAATAGAAGCACTCACTACATGGCCACGTCCAAGTAACTACAGAGAACTCAAGACCTTCCTTGGATTTAGTGGCTACTACCGCAGATTTGTGAAAAACTATGCTACGATTGTAAAGCCTCTGAATGATCTTACCAGGGGACATCAGTCCAGCAAGAACAAATCTAAGTCCAAGAATAAGGGGAGGTCCCCAAAGCCTCCTGTGCAGAGACACAATGGCCCCTTTGCACCATTTGGGCCACGGTGGGATGAGAGATGTGAAAGGGCTTTTCAAGAAATTATTACTTGCCTAACTCATGCTCCAGTCCTAGTTTTTGCTGACCCAAGCAAACCATTTATCCTGCATACTGATGCCAGTTTGGAGGGTCTGGGAGCAGTCCTGTACCAGGAAGTGGAAGGCAAATGTAAACCTGTAGCCTTTGCCAGCCGAGGATTGTCTGATAGTGAAACTCGCTATCCCACCCACAAGCTGGAGTTTTTGGCCTTGAAATGGGCCATCACTGAGAAATTTCGAGACTACTTGTATGGTGCTCAGTTCCAGGTGTGGACAGACAACAATCCACTGACTTATGTGTTAACAAGTGCTAAGCTGGATGCTACAGGGCAGAGATGGGTGGCCGCCTTGGCTAGCTATGAGTTCAGCATTCAGTACCGATCAGGGAGAAGCAATGTAGATGCAGATGCATTGTCCAGGCGTCCGCAGGCTCCAGAAGTTGCTGTGATACCCACAGATGGAGTGAGAGCTATTTGCAGTGTGAGTCGCCGAGAGCCAGAGGCCCGTGAAGACTTTCAGGGATGTGTTGCAGAAGCTTTGGGCCTGCCCCCTGAATGCATGCCTTCTGCTTCGGTGAACTATATTGCATTAGACCAATCTCCTTTGCCCATGCTCAATGCGGCTGACTGGCAAGAAGCCCAGCGGCAAGATATTGACATTCGTGATACACTACTTGCCAAAAGGGAGGGGCGAAGCCCAACTGCGGTTGTCCCACCTAACCCGGAGGGTAAACTACTATTGAGAGAATGGACCAAACTAAAACTGATTCAGGGAGTGCTACACCGAATGACCACTGACCCTTTACAAAAACAACGAGCACAACTAGTACTGCCAAAAAAGTACAGAGCCCTGGCCATGAGGGCCCTGCATGATGACTTTGGGCATTTAGGGATGGAGAGGACCCTGGAACATATTCGTAGTAGGTTCTATTGGCCCCGAATGGCTGAAGATGTTCGCAGGAAATGTGAGACTTGCGCTCGATGTGTTCAAAGGAAAACTCTGCCCACGAGGGCTGCATATCTCAAGAACATCACCAGCAACAAACCTTTGGAGTTGGTATGCATTGATTTCTTGTCTGTAGAGGTAGACAAGAGGAATGTTGGAAACATTCTAGTAGTGACTGACCATTTTACACGGTATGCACAAGCATATCCCACACGTGATCAGAGGGCCACCACCGTTGCTCGAGTATTGTGGGACAAATATTTCTCAGTCTATGGATTCCCGGCTTGGATACACTCTGATCAGGGGCGGGATTTTGAGAGTCACCTTCTGAAGGAGGTGCTGAAGATAGCAGGAATTAAAAAGTCTAGGACAACGCCTTATCACCCCCAAGGTGATCCTCAGCCAGAGAGGTTCAATCGAACCCTATTAGATATGTTGGGAACTTTGCGACCAGAGCAGAAGGCAACCTGGAGCCAGCATGTCGCATTTCTGGTGCATGCCTACAATGCCACAAAGAACGATGCTACGGGAGTCACCCCATATCTCTTGATGTTTGGGCGAGAACCAAGATTACCCATAGACTTGTGCTTTGGTGTATCAGAGGATGGAGATAGCTATGAAACTCATCAGCAATATGTATCCCGACTAAGAGAAAAGCTGCGGGATGCTTATCGCTTAGCTACCGCTGCGGCTCGGAAGAACGCAGACCGCAACAAACATCGATATGATTCTAGAGTGCGTTCGCAGGAGCTCCAGCCAGGGGACAGAGTCCTGCTGCGAAATTTGGGTATTGCTGGCAAACACAAGATAGCTGACAGATGGAAGGCAATACCTTACCTGGTGATGGAAAAGCTCGGAGATCTGCCGGTCTACAAGATCAAACCTGAAGACAGTCCAGGGCAAATAAAGACGGTGCATAGAAACCTTTTGCTCCCTGTGGGGGAATTGGTAAGCACCCCTTGTGAGATGGGCCACGGCAGGGCCGCCGGGCAGAACAGAGGTGCTAAACCAAAGCCGCCATCCAACACAGACAGTGGGCCCCCTGCAGCTAACTTACCCCTATTCTGCACATCTGAGAGTGAGTCTGAGGAGGAAGACACAACCCTGGTGTATCCTGGGATGGAGACAAGATTTCAGTCTCGATCAGCTGAACCAAACGAGAGTTTTCCCTCTTCCGCCCTAAACCCAATGGCGGAACTATTTAGGCCCCTTTCTGATACCCCGGTGCTGCTGATGAGACCCCCCTGTGATGACACACACAGGTTATTGGACAATGGGGACAGACAGGTAGAGGATGTCCTGGGCACCTTGGACCCTCCAGCGTTAGAACTAGGAGTGCAGGGGCCTACGCCAGTAGCCGAGGGACCCTCCAGGGAAGCCTCTCCATCCGTCACTCAAGAGGATGTTCCCTTTACTTCGGCAACAGAGATTCTCAATAGACGAGACAGGGTGATAAGACCAGTGAAACGGTTAACTTATGATGCACCTGGGGTGACTAGTGAGGAGCCAATACATTTAGCACACAGGCTTGTGGAAGCTAAAGTGGGCTTCCTGAGGCCCTTTGGAGGAAACCAATGAGTTGGTATAAAGGGAGTGTGATTTGTCGGGACGACAAAGTCTCGGCTGGGGGGAGGATGTAAGCAGTGTCAGGATGAGCTCCACCCTGACATCTGGTGGTGAGGTGTGGCAAGTTGTGGAAAAGAACTTCAGGGGCCGATCTCATTTGCATAGGCACACCCACCACACCTAGAATGAGACCATAGCTGCCCAAATGGTCACTTTGGCTGCTGTGGGATCCCCAGTGTCTCTGTTATTGGGGCAGGAAGAATAAATTGTTATTACCCTGATTATGGGAACTGTGCTTGGAACTGTACGTGGCCTTTTGTTACGATGGAGGGATTCACCATCATCTAAGTAGCACTCGCTAGGCAAGGGTCATGGGTTCCAAAACTGTGTGAAGGGAGAGAGGCTGGGGACAAGTATTAATACTTGGTGGCATGGGCCCCTTGGTGAGGGCCTTACATGCTGATTGCACTTCCTCCTCTCTCCACTGTGGAATATCAGAGCTAATTTTGATTTCATTAGAAGTCTAGTTATAGGCTGCTGAGCTCACTTTGGGCTGACAGTGCACCAGCACTGGGGCTCCCCTACTATAGGCTGAATTCACCTAAGAGCTGAAATCACTGAGTGTTGTGTTAAGTAGTGGGGGAGCCTGAAGATATATTGTGGAGCAGTTTGCGGGACGGCTGGTGAAGCAGTTCGACACGGAGCAGTGTGTGGATGGCAGGAGCTGCTTGTGGGCCATGGAGCTGAGTGAAGGAGTTCGTGGGGCGGCTGGCGGAGCGGAGCGCAGCTGAGCGAAGGAGTTCGTGGGGCGGCTGGTGGAGCGGAGTGCAGCTGCGCGAAGGAGTTTTGTGGGGCGGCTGGCGGAGCGGAGCGCCGCTATGGAGCTATGGGGCGGTCAGCTTCAGATCACGTAAGGTGCCTCTTACCCCCGTCCCATTTCCACCCAGGTTGGGAGGTAAAGCTCCACCGATAAACTTTCGAACTCTGGGGCTGCCCTGACCAGGGACAGAGACTTTTGGGGCATTGGACTTTTGGGGTTGCTGGACTCAAGAACCAAAGGGAAAAGGGCATGCCCCAATTTGCCTGGGGTGGGGTTGTTTTTGCTCATAGGTTGTGTTATGAATCCGGTTGGTGGTGTTTCCCCAACATAATGCCACATTGTTTCTCTCTGTTATTAAAAGACTTTTGCTACACTCAGACTATGTGCTTGCGAGAGGGGAAGTATTGCCTCTTGGAGGCGCCCAGCGGGGTTGGTATATATTTGTCCCAGGTCACTGGGTGGGGGCTCGAGCCGGTTTGCATTGTGTTATTGGAATGGAACCCCTAGATATTGAACCCGGCCCTTGTTGCTGCCAACTCTGACGGGCAGAAGGGTTACATCTATACACTTCCCATCCGAGGCCCCACAAAGTCGCGGGATCTTCTGGTCAACCTCCTCCTAGCTTTGGCTAAAACAGCCATTTATAAAACCAGAGAGAGGAGGTTGGCCCATGAAACGTCCTGCGATTGTGGGGCCGTTTTCCGATCCTCAGTACACTCACGTATCCGGGCGGAGTTCCTCTGGGCGGCGTCCACCGACTCCCTTGAAGCCTTCGAGGAGCGGTGGGCGCTGTCTGGGGTTCTCTGCTCGGTGACCCCGTCCAGTTCCCTCCGTCTGACCCTTTGATTGAGGGGAAGAGCGAGAGACGCCAGCCCCAGCCGTTGCCGCTGTGGATACCATCATTCCTGTCATCTAGGAGGGGTCCTATAATACATGGGTGTCTACCCCTCCTCTCTCCCTAAACTGCCCACCCCGCAGCCGTGCCCATCTTACCGGGCACTCTCAGGAGAGGGAGGATCGGTGACACTGGGCGCGGCACTGGGTAACTCGAGGGGGTGGAAGACCACGAGTGTCGAGGAAGCCCCCCCGCTCTAGGCCACCAGGTAACTCAGGAGGGTGGAAGACCACGAGTGTCGAGGAAGCCCCCCCGCTCTGGGCCCAGGCTAGCCTGAACACTTCTCCCTCCTGAAAGCTGCTGTGTTATACCTTCTGATTGCGTTGTTTTGTTGCATAGTTGTTTTGTTTCCTTTGGTAATTCTGTAAGCGTTACCAATAAACTTTCTTTTTGTTTAAAAAAAAACAGAAACTGGCGTCTCGTCTCACTCCTTAGCACGGATTACAAAATCGTAGCGAAAGCAATCTCGCTGCGGCTAGGGTCCGTGATGGTGGACGTGATCCACCCAGACCAGACCTATACTGTCCCGGGTCGCAGCATTTTCGACAACCTCTTTCTAGTCCGAGACCTTTTGGAACTCGGGCGGAGAGATGGTCTATCGTTCGCCCTCCTGTCTCTTGATCAGGAGAAGGCGTTCGATAGAGTAGACCATGGGTACCTCCTGAGCACTCTGCAGGCATTTGGATTTGGACCTCAGTTTGTGAGTTTTCTCCGGGTGCTGTATGCCTCCGCGGAGTGTTTGGTTAGGCTCAACTGGACCCTGACTGAACCGGTCAGCTTCGGGCGAGGAGTGCGGCAGGGGTGCCCCCTCTCGGGCCAGTTGTATGATCTGGCGATCGAGCCTTTCCTCTGTCTCCTCCGCAGGAGGATGACAGGGTTGGTGCTGCGGGAGCCGGAGCTGCGGCTGGTCCTGTCGGCGTACGCCGATGACGTACTCCTCGTGGTCCAGGACCCGGGCGACTTGGCGCGAGTGGAGGCATGCCAAGCCATCTATTCGGCAGCCTCCTCCGCCCGAGTCAACTGGGTCAAGAGCTCTGGCTTGGCGGTGGGGGACTGGCGGCAGGTGAGCTCCCTCTCACCCGCACTTCAGACCATCCGGTGGAGTGCGGGTCCACTGCTCTATCTCGGCATTTACCTTTCCGCCACGCATCCTTCCCCGCCGGAGAACTGGCAAAATTTAGAGGGCGGGGTGATAGAGTGGATCCGGAGATGGACGAGGCTACTCCGATGTCTCTCCCTCCGAGGGAGAGCACTGGTGCTTAACCAACTAGTCCTGTCCACGCTCTGGTACCGGCTCAACACCCTGGCCCCGGCCCCGGGTTTCCTGACCCACCTCCGGAGATTGATTCTAGAGTTCTTCTGGTCAGGAATGCACTGGGCCCCTGTTGGAGTTCTTCATCTACCCCTGAAGGAAGGAGGGCAGGGCCTGAAGTGTCTGTACACTCAGGTCCGCGTTTTCCGCCTCCAGGCCCTGCAGAGGCTCTTTTATAGTGCAAGTAGTTCGGTGTGGAGCACAGTGGCGCACGCCTTCCTGCGCCGTTTCCAAGGGCTTCGATATGACCGGCAGCTCTTTTATCTTTCTCCGAGGGGTTTTCCGCGAGACCTCTCCGGGCTGCCGGTCTTCTACCAGGACCTCCTCCGGACCTGGAAATTGTTTCTAACAACCAGGTCCATGGCGGCCACCATGGGAGCAGATCTCCTCACGGAGCCCCTGCTACACAATCCCCAGCTCCGTGTGCAGGTGGCGGAGTCCTGCTCGGTGCGCCAGAGGTTGGTCCTGGCGGAAGTCATGAGGGTCGGAGACCTCCTGGACTACGACCGGAGAGACTGGCTGGATCCCCTGACGCTCGCTCGGCGCATGGGGCTCTCCAGCCTCCGTACCCCCCGGCGCGTACTTCAGGAGGTGAAGGCCGCCTTGACCCCCGCTGCTCGGGCTTATGTCAACCGAGCCTTGTGCGAGGGCGCACCCCGCCTATCCTCTACCCCAGGCCCGCCGGACCTTTCCATTGGGCCCCTACCCCGTAGATCCCAACAAACCCCTCACCCTTTCACTGCAAGCTGGCTGCACGAACTGCAGCCGGTCAGTTTTCAAATTGCACCACGGAAATATTTATACACACTTACGCTTCACACCCTTCACACCCACACCCTGGTGTCCCGCTCCGATACAAAGTGGCGGGACCTCCTGCCACCTTTGGAGGGTGAGCAACCTCGATGGGCCAGCCTGTATTCCACCTTGGTCCCGAGGCCCGTCGGGGACATCAGTTGGTGGCTCCTTCACGGAGCTGTGAGCACGGGTGTGTTTCTGACATGGTTTACCCCCATCCTTGTCCTTTTTGTAATGTGAGGGAAACCCTGGCGCATGTATATTTAGAGTGTGCCAGATTTCAGCCCCTTTTCCGGCTCCTCACAAATATTCTATTGCGCTTCTGGCTTCATTTCTCCCCTCACCTTTTTATCTATACACTTCCCATCCATGGCCCCACAAAGGCGTGGGATCTCCTGGTCAACCTCCTCCTAGCCTTGGCTAAAACAGCCATTTATAAAACCAGAGAGAGGAGGTTGGCCCATGAAACGTCCTGCGATTGTGGGGCCTTTTTCCGATCCTCAGTACATTCACGTATCTGGGCGGAGTTCCTTTGGGCGGCGTCCACCGACTCCCTTGACGCTTTCGAGGAGCGGTGGGTGCTGTCCGGGGTTCTCTGCTCGGTGACCCCGTCCAGTTCCCTCCATCTGACCCTTTGATTGAGGGGAAGAGCGAGAGACGCCAGCCCCAGCCGTTGCCGCTGTGGATACCATCATTCCTGTCATCTAGGAGGGGTCCTATAATACATGGGTGTCTACCCCACCCACCCCTAAACCGCCCACCCCGCAGCCGTGCCCATCTTACCGGGCACTCTCAGGAGAGGAAGGATCGGTGACACTGGGCGCGGCACTAGGTAACTCGAGGGGGTGGAAGACCACGAGTGTCGACGAAGCCCCCCCGCTCTGGGCCCAGGCTAGCCTGAACACTTCTCCCTCCTGAAAGCTGCTGTGTTATACCTTCTGTTTGCGTTGTTTTGTTGCACAGTTGTTTTGTTTCCTTTGGTAATTCTTGTAAGTGTTACCAATAAACTTCTTTTCTGTTTTAAAAAACAAAACAAAACAAATAAAAAAACCCCAGAAAACTGATTATCCAGTGGCCAGTATATCTGTTTTCTACTACTCTGCTGTACCCAACTGGCCTGGGTCTATCACAAACCATAAGAAATTGTGTGGCTAGGGTACAATAATTACATCTTTAGGGCATTACAAAATGCAAGATAGGTTATGAGTAGACCTTGGTAACCAATCTCTCAAGTCATCTTTTTGCTAATATTGTAAGTCTGGTCGCTATTGTAGAGAAGTGCTCACTTCAACCTAATAGAAAAAGACAAAGTTTGCAGTTCAAAATGATAAATAAAAGTTTTAGGTGAGAAGTATGAGCAAAATAATGTGACCCATTGCATGCTCTGCTTCTCTGTACCACTGTGTTAAGTATCATCTCTTTTTTTTGAAGCAGACATAATGAACCAAGCCCTTTGCAGTCCTGGCAAGTTGACATTTATTTATAAAAAGCACAACATGATAAGGTGGTCTATTGGAGCAGTACAGAGGGGGGCAAATTCAACCTTGACACTCGTAGGCAAACGGTGATTTCAACTGACCATTTTAGACAAGTTTTTAATTTGGTCCATAGGGCAAACCTGAGATATTTAGGGCCAGATTTTAGAGGTATTTAGGCACCTAAAGATGCAGATAGGCACCTAGTGGGACTTCAAAGCACCGAGGTGCCTAGTTCTCATTGTAGGAGTTAGGCATCTAGGTACTTTTGACAGTCCCACTTGGTATCTAGCTACACATCAGATAAAATGGATTGGGAAAGAATTTAAAGGAGGTATTCTTTAAAGGAGTGGAAATTTGGGGGGTCGGGGGTGTCTGGGCTTCTATGACTTGTATGGCACCGAGCCAACCTCCTCTTTTATATCCCCCCTTAACCCTCATTCGAGGGGGAGGGGATGGCAAGGTGCCAGCAGCAGGTTGGTGGGGGACCTGGCTGACAGCATCCCCCCTCCAGGTATATGTAAACAATCACAGAATTACCTGCACCGTACACTTTTATCTGTCATGTACTCCCTGACATTGAGTAATAAAGTTGCAGCCTAATTAAACCACATCCAGTGTCCCCTGCCCTTCATCTGACATAGTTGGACAATGGAGTCAGAGGGCGAAAAAAATCTTTTCACAGTAACCTTGGTAATTAGCTTAGAAATAGGATGTCAACAGAAAAATAAAAGCAATGAACCTGATTCTGATCTAATGTACACCAGTTTTACACTTGAGTAACTCCACTGATTCCAATGAATTTGCAAATGATTTGCACCAGTGTGATCAACAGTGGTGATTTGCCGCAGTGTACAAGGTTAATTATGTAAAGTAGATACCGGGCTGTAGGACCAGATTGCACAGAGGTATTGGAGAGGGTTTGCTTATTCTTCTTTATTTATTAACTGAAATGGAAATAAACTTACAATAAGTTAGTGCAAGAGGACAAATAATTTGGGTTCAGATCTGCAGTCATTACTCCAGCACAACTCCCATGGAAATGAAAGGGAGTTTTACTGCAATAAGGAATGAAGTTAGTGGGAATCTTTCCATTGACTTCAATGGTAGTTGTATCTGGTCCTTAAGGAGCAAGAAGCAAGGCTAAGAAGAAAGTCAAATCTGACAGTAGCCTCTGTCTCCCATGACTATGCAACAATGTAATGAGCAGCAGCAGTCACAGTACCTATTAGGGGCTCAGAAACCAGGACTTTAATCAGGGCCACCAATGGTATTAACGATTTGAGAAGCCAAGGTCAGAGGACAATTCCACTGTCACATTTCCGACAAATCATCAGCTATGTGTGACCTGCCCCGTGGCAATGGGGGCAATGAATAGCTTGGTTATTTAAAATAACTCAGCTCACTGCTTTGTTTTGGTGGCAACAGTATAATGAACAACAAAAATAATTAGTGTCATAGGTTTTACAGTTACACTTGGGTGGGTGATGGAGATCTTACAGAGACTGGAATATCATTTGAATTATTTCCTGACTTGGATTTCTTTATGGTAGGGAAGCTGGGATACCTGCCGAAGTTAATGTTTTGTTGTAGCATTTGAATGTCTTTCAATTAAACGTCGGGGAGCCAAAAGCCTACGATAGGGGCTTTTCTCTTTCTTTCAATTTCTATAAATAAGACACAAAATAATCTTGTTAATATTATAGAGTTAAACACTATGTGAAGACAGGGAAATACATTACATAGCAGATAAAACAGTTCAGTAGAGGACAAAAGGCATGGGAAACTTTGGAAAGATCTTCATTATTGTAGGTGTCAGAGTAGCAGCCATGTTAGTCTGTATTCACAAAAAGAAAAGGAGTACTTGTGGCACCTTAGAGACTAACAAATTTATTTGAGCATAAGCTTTCATGAGCTACAGCTTGCTTCATCAGATGCAGCCAATGAAGGGGTGCCACAAGTACTCCTTTTCTTTTTTCATTATTGTAAAAATTTGTGTTTGCAGGCGGCCTGGCACCATGCAGATATCAGCCTTATACTGTAGCATTTTAAAGGCGCTGCAGAGATGAATAAGTCAAGAAAAATATTGCCATGTATTTAATCCTTTAAAAATGACATACATGAATTCTAGATTTGTTCAGAATTATTGATTTTTTAATAGCCTGGTGAAGCATAGGTTCTCCTTTTCTCAGTCTCAAGAAGAGTGTTTCACCAAAAGTTATATCTGGAGATACACAGAGGATGAAATTCTGGGCAGCCAAGAGAAAAATTGTCTAGGCATGGTTTGTCCTCCTTTACCTTTGCAACTAAACCATGTTTAGTATCAGCTCAGCTGCACCGTTTGCTGGCCTCCATTGTGAGCATTATTTATTATAGTGTAGACAGGGCTCAAGACAGAAAACTATTTAGAAGAGATAGCAGCAAATGTGAAGTTCCCCTCGTTGCATTGACTTACGTGGTGTATGAAATTCTGAGGCTATGCTCCATTTACCTCAGAAGTATGAATGCGAGTCCCTTGAAATTAAGTCAGGAGCTGGTTCAACTAGTGTGACCAGATGTCCTGATTTTATAGGGACAGTCCCGATTTTGGGGTCTTTTTCTTATATAGGCTCCTATTACCCTCACCCCCTGTCCCAATTTTTCACACTTGCTGTCTGGTCACCTGAAGTTCAACTAACTACTGCTTCTATCATCACAAACTTCTTGCACAGTCTAGAGATTTCAGACAGTATTTGGCAGTGTGCCTCTGCTACACTACAAATAATAATATGCATAAATTATATATATTTGCTTTGTGTTCGCCTAGGATGGGGTGTGCATACCCCACACTAGGCTGGAAAGGGTTAATTCCACACTATGGGCGGAGGAAGTTCCTCCCCTCAGACAGTGCTGGGCATGCTCCAACTGCTGTGCTGGTATAAAAGAGAGCAGCCCAGCTCAGTCTGGGCTGACTGCTAAGGAGGAAGGATGTTTGGTGGAGGCTCCAGCCCAGGAGCTGTCACAGCACTTGCCTGTGGGAGCTGGAGATTCCGGAGACCCGTTGCCTACAGATGACTGGTTGGAGTCCCAGGGAATTACCAGCACCAAGGAGCCTGGAGACCCTGAGGTCATATGGACTGCAGTTTAAGGAAGCCTGGCATGAAGTGACCCAGAAAGGTGGAGTGAGTGGTATCTCCCACCTGGGTAAGGTCAGTGCGTTGTAGTTGGATTCCCTGTTGATGCAGTGGTGGATCACTCTGCCACTGTTAGGGCCCTGAGTCAGGACTCAGTGGAGTTGAGTGGGCCCAGATCCCCCTACCCCGTTGTCACCCTTTTTAGCGATGGCCATGGATTTGGCCATTAGACCACTTTGCCCTGCCCTTGAGGGCCACCGCATTGACTCTGGTCTCTAGGCCATGCTGCCCTGCACTCATGGCAGCCATATTGTCTTGGGCCATTAGGCCATGCAGCCCAGAACCTAAGGGCCTCTTTGACTGGCCATTGGGTGGCACTGTTGAGGCCCAGGACAGTCTAGTAGACTGTAACTGCGGTGTCAGAGCAACCAGGATCTACCCCTGAGGGGTATGGGGTGTGCATACTCTGCCACATAATCACATTTTAATAGGACTGAATGTTTTCAAATAGTTTCATAATCAGTTACCATTGCTTCATAATTCCTAGTTTGCAGCATGATTCACTGCTGTTCTGCTGTATAAATTGGCTACATATAATTTTAATGTACCACTGATTAGAAGAAGCCTTATTCACATGGAAAAATCAATGGGTAGGTCCCAGTGTGAGGCCTGTAGTAGTCCAGGCATGCATTATGCTTTCCTCTACAAAGAAGACAACCACCACAAAAACACTGCTCAAAAGACAGCCTATGGAAATTTCTGTTCAGGTAAGTGGATTTATTTCTGTTTTACACCTATCAGTAGAGAGAATTGGGGGCCTAAAATTCTCTGGATTAATCTGTGGTCTGTTTAGACACTTATGGCTCAGTGCAGAGTTGAGGATAGGAAAGCCATATTTTTCCATTTCCTTCACTTGTCTCCCACCTGTTTTGTCCTTTGCTTTTTTTTAAAAAAAATGTTAGCAGTATATTCAAGAGGCTCATCTCCCTCTATGAAATAATTTACTCTAATCAAAATGGTTATTTGTCTGTTTACAGTTTTCCTTCCCTCCCTCTCCCATCACCAGCTTCTTCCATTCCTCTTATTTTCTTCACCATTAAATATAGTAAATTATAATTCTGCAGGATCTCAAAAATATCCGGTTCTCTACTTAGCGAAACACCTGCTCTCAAGTAGTAAAGTGGAAAACAGTTTTGTTCTTTCAGACATTTTTTTGCAACTGGCTTTCCAGCTAAATTGTGCAACTGGCTCACTGTTTTTAAGGGATGACACATTTTTTAAGATTCACTGAAAATTGTCAACAGAAACTATTGTACAACCTTGATGTGACACTGCCTTTTGATTTTGCAGAAAATATTTTGCAAAGTTAAAAGCAAGATTTGCCTTACTCAAGTAAATGCAGGACAAAAGGGAGGATGTAAAAGCAGCTTACCTGGTCCAGCATCAGGAGTTGTCTACTGCGTCAGTTTCATCTCACTCTACCCAATAGTGTCTCCTCAGGCTGAACAAATGATTTGGGGTTTGTTGATTTGACCTTGGCAAAGTAAGAATCCTGGCTGCCCAGACCACATTAAAAGAATACAGACAAAAAACAAAATAGACCTTTATCAGCCCTCCTCAAACTCACTAGTTCTTTCCCTATAGGTGCAGTATGCCCATTCCATCTCTGTAGGTGGCACTGTTGAGACATCCTCTGCTACAGACTCTAGCCCTGGACTCCTAAAGCATGGGCAGCAGTCTGCTCTCAACCTTGGACTGCCCTGCTCCACTGACTCCAAGTCATTTCCTCCAGTGCCTATTGCTGGTCAGGCTTTCTTTGCCTCTTTTCTGGCTTCTTCTGCTAAGCTCCCACTCAGCCCAGAGCCACAAACAATTCTTCACCAGTTCCAGGACAGCTTCCCAAATGGAGTGCTGCTCCTGTTAGTTCTCCCTCTAAGAACTGGGGGCCTCTTATATTTTCCAGCAGGCCTGGTTTGAAATCATCTGCTCTCTGAATTATGTGATCAGGAGGAGGTGGGAACCAGGCACAGGTCAGAGCTTGGACCTGAACCTCTTAAAGGTCCAGTGAACCTTGTGATACAGCAGGATATATAGCCCTTTTGTGGCATATCCTACCACCCTTACCTCCTTGGAGTAGTGTCTAGTACCACTGATGTCAATAGGACCACCCATCAAGAAAAGTACTGCTCCATGGAGGTAAGGTAAGGGTGGCAGAATCTGGCTGTTAGAGGAGAAGATATCCAAGAACATGATGGCACTAATAACTAATTTCGAGTACTGACAAGTGAGTTTCCTAAAAAAATTATTTCAGCCTCCTAAAGAACGCTAAAGTGCGTGTTGTGTAAAATTATACATTGTATTATTATTCCAAGGTTTAAATACCATGCTTAATGCCTGCAAAAGCTCAACAACATCTTGACACACACATGCTTATGAGAAAAATGAAGAGCTTGTTAAAAACCTTGGAAACAATAGCACAAACTTTTTGTTGTGCACTCTATACTTGGGACAGTTAACGAGTCCGTTAAT
Organism: Lepidochelys kempii; assembly: GCF_965140285.1. Classification (NCBI taxonomy): domain Eukaryota; kingdom Metazoa; phylum Chordata; order Testudines; family Cheloniidae; genus Lepidochelys; species Lepidochelys kempii. The sequence goes on from NC_136380.1 coordinate 101,575,274, forward strand.
ATGTTCAGAATTTCTTATCTAAATAGATCTGGCTCAATGATTATTGCAAGCCATCAGTCACTGGTATTGCTCCAGAGAACACATACTGTCTGAATTGTACTTCATTAATTCCCTTCCACTTCACACATAAATATGGTACTTGACACACCGTCCTTGGTGATGTATAATAGCAATCTGCTTCTGACCTCAAGGTCCCTTTCTTTTTCATGTGTGCTACACACTGAGACTTCAGGAAGCTCATATGCATGCTTATCATGGAACTAGTTCTCTCTAACAATCTCTGTTGTTGAATGATAAATAGTTAATTACTTCTCAGATTATCTTTTGTTCTGAAGATCGAGACCTTCCAAAGGAAGGACTGAAGAGTATAGTTTTTAGAAGGACATGCATGTAAGAATGCCTAGATTTTATGGACAGGAGGGAGAGAGAGTATCTGCCTCCATACATATACTGAAATAGGATATACTTAGTTCTGGCTATTACTGCCATTTTAAAGATCTCCAGCACTAGTTGCTGTTATATGTAGAAGGCTAGTGTTTTATAACTGACCAGGCTAAGAGTGAGGAGATGTTTGACGAAAAAGCAGCTTGTTGAAGGAAATTTAAAAATCTCTGGTTTAAATACACAATGGTGACTTGATATTTAGTATAACCACTCCTATTAAAAATAAGATTGATATAGCATTCTGCCCTCATACAGGCACCACAGTAAATTGTCCCTGGCCCCTGCATGAATCTGCAAGGCAGTGAGGGTATGGGGAACTTCTCCTCTTGCACTGAAGTCCTTGCACTCACTGAAGTTCTAGCACCCAAAAGTGATGAGAAGAGCTATATCTGTGCCCGTATCTCTGGCCCCCATGAACAGGAGTATACATTTCACCCACTCCAAGAGTGGAGCAGTTGTCACATTCCATCTGCTTTCCTCGATGCAGTGCTTATAGCAGGTCTCACTAGGGTGTTGGTCTCTAATACCCCCCCATACACCACTGCACGTGAAGCTTAGTGATACTACCAGAAACACCTATCAAATTCTAATGGTTAAGCTGGAACTTAATAGCAAAAGATTGTGAAAGCACAATTAGTGCTCTAGTTCTTCTTCAAGAGGCCATTTTCCTACCGTTATGTTTAACTGCGACTAAGGAAAATCCCTCACTGATGTAAGTACAAAGTTTTACTCAGTTTAACTCTGACTAACATAAAGACCCACATCCATTTTGGGTGCTAGGACTTTAAAGAGTGCAAGGACCTCAACACAAGAGGGGAAGTTATTTATGCCCTCACACATCCCTACATACTGAGTGGTTGTCAAACTGACTTCAGTAGTTCATGGACCTGCAGCAATGGAGTCTTTAAGCAGTGATATTTCCTACTAGTCTTCACACAGTCCAGAAACTTCTCCCTGTAACCTAAACCTAAACCCACATCATGAATCTTCATGGTTACCTATCCCGTACATCACATGTATTCCCTGACACCTACTCATATCCCATGGGACTCCATACTGACTCCTCGGGCATCTCAGGAGATGCCTTAATAATTTTATAGGCATCTCACTCAAATGACTTTCTTCAGAACAGACTTGGGATACTTGGTCATGGAAAAGCATGGTTTTGAGGTCAGGAGACTCCCGTCGATCTTGCCCCTTGGAGTGTAAGTATGAGAAATAATGTTTAGAAATCTGAGACACATCAGTGCTCCTCTGTAGCTGCCATAAAGAATGGATGCTTGAGAACCTAAGCAGGCAGTTCTGGGGTAAGCTTCTCAAATATATGGGACAGAGCACTAGCCCTGGCTGGTGTTTAAAGTTATGAATTCAGCGACCTACAATCAAAAAACTAAGACTGGTTTTAGGGTTACTTGTTTGTTCTTTCCTCTTCCTGTTTATCTCTGCAGAAAACTCCTTTTGAAGAGTAACAGTGATTTCTGTAGTGAGGGGAACTAACCAAATAACTGCTGAAAGGCAAATATGTGCAGACTTGCACAGCTAATTTTATAAGTCTTCCCATTGTACTTTTCGGGCTCCTGACCAATCCTAAACAGTTCAGAATCACAGAAAATCAGAAGTCTGGGAAGTTATAGCAGTTTATATTAGGGAGACAGGAATGTCAAAATTTTCAATAAATAATATTTCTAATATTTTGATAATGATTCCAATAAAAATCTTCATAAAATTGCTGAAAATGAAAAAAGTGGTGCTGCAAATTTGAAAAAACAAATGATCTGAATTATTTTGTGAAATACTTTTCCTCAATCAGGCAGTTTACTGCAGCAGTTTGGGTTCACTTTGGCAAGAAAACTCTGAAATGACGAGAAAGGCATTAGCATTTAACTAAAACTGCAAAATAACAGACATATCTTTATTATCACAGAGAAGCAAGCTACACAGCTCAGCCTTGGGTCACTGATGGCAGGCAGCCCAGAAATACATAGGTTTCAGAGTAGCAGCTGTGTTAGTCTGTATTTCTGAAAAAAGAAAAGGAGTACTTGTGGCACCTTAGACTAACCAATTTATTTGAGCATAAGCTTTCGTGAGCTGTAGCTCACAAAAGCTTATGCTCAAATAAATTGGTTAGTCTCTAAGGTGCCACAAGTCCTCCTTTTCTTTTTTCAGAAATACATAGTACTCCATATTAAAAGTAGGGAGGCGAGAAAGGGTCTCCTTATCCTTCTCTCAAAGCCCGGACAACTCATTGATTTTTAAAATGTATTCTTCTCTTTAGCCACCCCAGTACCAGCTGCCACCCTTCTGATAAAAGGAAGGTTGGCTGAGAATCCAGCTGTTCTTTCATTGGCCAGTGGATCACCATGATCACCCAGAGTACTCTTTGGGTTTATCTATACTGCAGCTGAGAGGGCGCCTCCTGTCCAGGTAGACAGACTTACTCTAGCTCTGCTAGACCCAGCATGCTACAGGTTTGCGGCAGATCATTGGCACTCACTCTAGCCACCCAAGCTCAGAGCCAGGGCAGGCTTGACTTCGGGAGGCTGAATGCCCACGCTGCTATTTTTAGTGCACTAGCACTAGCAGAGCTAGCATGAGTCTGTCTGCCTGGACTTGGGGGTCTGATCCCAGTTGCAGGATAGACATACCTGTATATGCCGGGGGGTTGAGTGCAGCTCCATGCTGTATGGCCGAGATGGGCTGAGACCTCGTCTGTTCTGCACCTCTCATTCAGAGACCAGAAGAGCCACAGAGCTAGTCCCCTTCTGTGGCACCTAAGTGGAATCAGTCTAGATGCAAACACTGGAACTCGGTAGAAAACTGAACCAGTTAAGAGACTGATTTGTCTGTGGTTCTTTGTGGATCATTTCCCCTTCCTAGTTAAATCTGAATATAACATGTAAGTGAGCGACTCACAGGTGTGCCCCTTTGCAGCTGAGCACAGTATAGCAGGCTCTCCTCCTTTAGTGTCCACTGCTGACAGCTGCTCTGGCCCTGCAGGGGCTGCTTCTCCTTGCAGTTTGGCTCTCCAGCCAGGTCACATATAGTTCCACCCATTCTGGGGTAAACCAACTGTTCAACAAACAAATGTTCACAGACCTCACATTGGAACTAAGGTCCAACTCCTGACTTACCTCTGGTATCATGGGGTTTCAGTAGGCCTTAGCCCTTGTCAGGAGGTTTCAGCTCCACTTTCTTCAGTAGGGGAACCCAGGCCATCTCTCTCTCCACTGAGTTCTGGTCCAGGGACCCTTTAACAAGCAGGCAAGGCCTGACTATATAGACCCCTGGCTGCCTCTCTGGACCACCTCCTACCTTGCCCTATCTTGTGCCTCTGCCTCAGACTCCTCTTGGCTCACTGGGTATCAGCTACTCTTTCTTTAAGTCTCTTCCCAGGCTCGCTGCAGAGCTCCATAGTGCTTTCTGCCCAAGCAGTGAGTTCTGCTGCAGGAGAGGTTTGTGTTTCCCCTGGCAGGGCAGTTCCTGACTCAGCTGGAGTTTTCCTGCTCTCTGCAGGATACCCCTGCCCCTCCCCAGCATGGAGAATCCTAGAGGACTCACTTCCTCCCACTCTCCTTCCCATTGCCTTGGGCTACCTTCCTTCATGGAGGCTCTGTCTGCCATCAGTCCCACTCAGCATCCTGACTCCAGCCAGGCTTCTCTCACTGAGTCAGAGTCAGCAATCTACTTTTTCTTCCTGGTTAGCCCCAACAGGGCTGGGTTCAGTCCTTTTAACTCCCTCCTCTTGGTGTGACACCTATTGCCAGTATAGTAGGGCAAGGCTGATTGAGCCCACAGGTTCTTATTAACTCCTTCTAGCCCAGCATGGGTTTGGTACATCCCATCACAAACATCAGTAAACATTCTTGGTTGAATTGTCCAACTTTTACTGAAAACTTTTACCCAAAGAACAAACAAACAAGGCAATTTCTTTGACATGGTGATCTAACAGAGGAAAGCTGGCAATAGTTGACTTCATTGTTAATTACTGAATGTTACTATTATAAAATAAAGTTCTAGGAAGAAGACCATTTTCATTGAGAATTGCACACGTTACTGTCTGATTCCTGCTCTGTCTTGATATGGATGGTGATGATGGTATGGACAGAGGCCTCAGGATCAAACAGCAAATCCACAAGAACTGGAACATAGAACAAAGTCCAGTTAGAACCACAGCACAAAAACCATCAATCTCCTACAGAAAAGGTCTCCACTAGAATTGGCTACAACATTTTTTGGGTCTGACAATGCATTTTTCATTGAAACAGCAACTTTCTGTAGAGATGTCGATTTTGATGACCTATTTAATGGAAAAGTTTCTGATGTGGACTCTCTGGTCAGTTAGGAGGATGAGGACCTCACTTTTCAATTTGAAAATGGGCATTTCAACAACATTCTGTTTTGTGAAAACTTTCAAAAGGTTTGGTTTTCGTTCCAATTCAGAATGAAAACAAATTTTGAAACCTTGAAGTCTTCATGAAACAAAATTGTTGGCCTCTGGCCAGCTCTAGTCTCTACATTTTTCTGACTGACCTAAATCCAGTATATCCTAGGTTCCCCCTGAATCCTTACCTTCCCCAATATCCTAGTTGGCACCCCTGATTTACTGCTTGTATCCTATCGGGACTCTTCTGTGACCCCACAGGAGATGCCATTATTCTAAAGGTGGCTCATCCAGTGCTCTTTTTTCAGAAGATGTTGGTTTGGAATACAGGCTCTGCAGCGGAGAACTGGAGAAGTTGCCAGTGTTTCAGGAGGGATGTGATGGATCCCTTTTAACATCTGAGAAAACCCCACCTGGGTACCTCAATGAGCTGCATCCCTCTAGATTCAGAGATACAAAACTGCACACAGTATAAGATCTCTTGTAATCAGTGGGAGCTTTGCCACTGATTTCAGTGGACACTGGATCTGAGCCCCATTTATTTATATTTCACTATTGTACTTGTAGCGCTTCTGGCTATTCCTGAGTTCTCTGATTTTAAGCTTTGCCACTATGACACGTTATATTAGAAATGCAGAAACTTCAAAATTCAGTGGTTTGAGTTATATCCTTTCTAACACCTCCTGGGTTTATAAATTTTGGGATGGAAATTTCAACAAAGCAGCATTGCTTGATGTGTTTTCCTGGTTGTGGGTCCAGCTCTACATATAAGCACAAATATTGTCACAGCTAAGGGAGATTCTCCTTTAGCTCAGAAGATAGCGGCTTGTACTTTTGGAGAAGGACCTGAATTTGATAAAGATTATGAATATTAAGTCTTTTGTAGTTCTGGATCCATTATACCAGCACTGACCATAATTGAGGTTCTTGCTCATTTTTGCATGTTTCTATTAGACAAAATGAGGCAAAGCTTACCACAGGAAGCAGCAGGCCATGACACATGGTGCTGGGTAAGGCCTGCATACTCGCTCCACCTCCTCAGTGGTGATACTGGCAACTGTCTGGATTGACAGTTCTGATTCTAATGGTAAAGACATGAAAGCTCAACCAAAGAGCAAAGGGCAGGGCAGAACTGCTGCATAAAGACAGAAATGACCTGGATCTTCACTGTCACCAGTCCTAGCTACCCTGGGGACTGCTGCATGATCACTCGCACATCCCAGAAGCCTTCCCACCCCCACTGCCAAGTTACTTGGAGAGCTCTGTCCTTATTCTTAAGCAACTTTCATTGAGCAGTCTGCTCTCATCTCATCTTGCACAAACTTTGAAAGCTGGATCTCTTTCTAAATGTCATGTTACTACTCCATGGGTGAGGGAGGGGGAGCAGTTAAATGCTTGTCTGGAGTAGATGGTAATGATTGATGGAATCATAAGTAAAAGCTACAAAAAGTCTATGATTAAGTTATCTATGCCAGGGTAGTCCAACCTGTGACCCAGGGGCCACGTGTAAACCTCAAGCCTCTAAACTGTGGCCCTTGAAGGTGACTGTTTTAAGAAGAAACTCATATTTGATTATGAATGTAACAGTGTTATCTGAGCTGCACCCTGTGGTTTTTAAATGAAAATGCCTGAACTAGGGGAGAGTAGGTAGGGGGTACCACCTCCCCCATTTGCCTCCAGCCACCATCTGTAGCCCAAGGTACTCAGCAGCTCACCCAGTGGATTGGAGGGAGTAATTCTGGGTGATTTTTTGCCTGTTTCCCTGCTGAGCAGTAAGAGCCCCAGGGATAGAAGGATAGGTGCTCAACTCACTCTGCCTGAGTATAGGAGAGTTCCTAGCAATGGGTGGCTCCCTGCCCCAAACAGCCACCCAGGGCAGTCCAAGGGAGGTGTGGTGACGAGATGAGAAACTGAGCACCAGCAACAAGTTATGGCACCCTGATTCTCTACCCTGGTACAAGTTAGAGCAGGCCAAGGGTGTCTAACTTGTGCTAACTGCCAACCCTCTCCAAGAGACAGTGCAAGGTAGAGGAGCTTGCTTTGACCTGTGCTGGGGCAGAGAATCAGGAAGTCGTAACTGGTTACTAGTTCTCAGCTTGCAATCTAAATGCAATTGTCACGCAAGGGTTGACGTGCAGATACTGTGCCTGAAGTGAAGGATGGACATGTGCACTCACAGACAGGGATATGTAGATGTCTGTGTGTCAATGCCAAGGAAACGCACTTGGTTTTAACCTGGAAGTCATTACTTACCACACTGCAATAAATCCATGGCTTTCTTTTCCACTAGGCTGTATTCCATATGCTGGATTATGATGTCTAGAGGTAAATAAAAAAAAATTAATGTCACATAACATTTCATATCTTCCAGTGATAATGCCAAATTTGTTCTGCCACCAAACTCCTAATAATGAGGTGGATGTCTGGAAAGTAGTTTACTGCCAAATGAGCTAATATCTACAATGTCCTAGGGCAGGACTCCTCTGGGAGCAGACTGGGGCAGTTAGGGGTAATGCAGGAGATGTTAAGGCTCTAATATGTTTCTTCTATTTTTGCGTAAACTCTAGCGTTAAGCCCTTCGGGTGATGGAAATCAAGACTCTTGGAACTAAGGGATAAGCTCTTGCTGCTGTAGGAAACAGTCCTGAACTTGTTAAGGGTGGTGGTGGAAGGTGAAGGAGATCAAATAACTTAGTGTTTACCTACGAATATGCCAGCAGCTCTTCCTGAAGAAGTCCATGGGCTTCTGAGATACTCTTGGGCCTGGTGTAAGAAGCTCCATAGTCTTCCTGGGTATTGCTCAATCTGGAAAAAAACAAAATCTCAGATTAGTGAGGAGCAAACATCCCTTTAGTACCTATATTCCACGAGCCTATGCCTAGTGTCTATCAACAAACAATCCTTTCCAAATAAAACTTCTTAAGTATCTATAGTCACTGCCTGGATTACCCCCAAAGACGGAAATACCAGATGGTGATGGTGTGGAACTTCATGAGCCATTCCAGGTGATGTACTGGAGGAGATGGAAGGCCCTCACAATTTAAAAATGAAGCTTGTTTGTTACCCTTCTTTCCCTCCTACACCACTGAAAAAGCACACAGAATGAAGGAAATCCCAGAGTTCTCTTACAAGGTGCTCACAGATAGTGTCCCAAGATTCCTGGTTGTCATTTAAGGTCCATCCCAAAAAGACTTTACACTCTTGTAAGGTGTCTGTAGAGCTCTACAAAAGATGAGACAGGAAGGGTTTCCAGAGTTAACAGAGATAAGTACTGATATTATTATCAAATAGGTGACAACTGAGAATGGAAATCCAGTTGAAATGAATGTTAAAGGGAGTGCTCAGTAGGCCATATGTTCCCCCTGGCTTTACCATACTTTTGTTCATAGCAATCACAGGGAAGTAGTCTGTTAGGGGCCATATAGTTGTCTGAGCCATTCATATCCCTCTCTTTCTGGTAATGGAATAGATTCTTAATTGCCACTCCACTATCGACCTGCACAGAATGTACGATAGCATGAAAACCAGGAGTCTTGTCACACTAGCATGAAAAAGGTGAGATGATGCAGCCTAGGGAATTTAGCAGGAAAGTCTGAAGATTAGGGCTTGTAGTGTTGTGCTGTGGAATTTACGGCAGTGGCATTTACCTTGATCACATCAGGATGCTGGTGCTGCAGATTCAGCAGCAGTGGGACCATACTGCTGAGGACCTGCTCCTGCATGAGGGATTTACCTTTCCCGTTCAGAGCCCTGAGCAGATCTCCAAAAAGCTCAGTTGCAGCACTGCATATTTTGTGCCTCTCCTGTGAATGACAAAGCAAAGAAGCTCAACAAAGGGCATTTCCAGGCAATTTGCTGGGTGGTCACGGCATACTGCAAACCATGGAGAGAGAATGGTTTAACTTACCAAAACCAGACTCTGTCACCCATTTCTATTGATTAAATGGGTTAAAGAAAGGCATGGTCAAATGAGTACTAAAGCCAGAGCCAAGAACTCCCATTTGTTTCTATTTCATGTCTGTATGAGTACAGCTCATAGTATTTAGGGCCCAAAATACAGTCAAATAAGAGAGGGGTAAGATTCTAGTTTAAAGTGTTCTTTACTTTCCCTCTCCTGGGGTTTGGCCACTTATACTTTGAGGTTTTTGTGACCCATTGTGTGACCTTGGTTGTGTAAGGCATTGAACATCTGTGACCTGGTTTCCCCATCTACACAAATGGGGATAACAACATTTACCTACTGCACAGGGGTTCTGTGAAGCTTAATTAGTTAAAGTTTGTAAAGCATTTTGAAGATGAAAAGCTCTCTACCCTGTAAGTGCTAAATGTTACTGAATTAAGGCAATGGTAATATCCCCAGCATGTGCAGTATCCATGACAGATGCATGCGGGAGATGCACCACTCTCTGCTTAGGCATCTGCACACCCTGACAAGTAATACGCTGAGTGTGTGGTCTGTGTGTGTCTGTATGTGTATATAGAACACCAGGCCTTTTATTTTGTTGTCTGTGATCTGCGTATGACAATAATAGCAAACCCTGTAGTGTATTATTGCTTATACACTCTGGGCTTGATTTTGCGCTCTCACAGATTTCATGCTGGTGTAACTCCATTAGCATTAGTGGATTACTCCTCATTTGCACCAGTGAGAATGGAGACACAGGCCCTTTATATTGCTTCAGTCCAATCAGATACGATTTTAGCCTGTCAGTATTTAGTCTTTGTCTCCTGTCCTTATGGGAGCAAGTCTCTTTTTTTCCATCAGAAATTATTCTGACCAAACAGGAGTGTTCAGTTGCAACCAACACAGCACTAGACAAGAGTAGCAACAATGTTTGCTATAGAGTAAGATTTGGCTTCTATTTTTATTTGACATGCACACACAAGCTTTAACCCTCCCCACCAAAAAGGTTTAACCACACTCACTTCAACAGTCTCCCCCACCATTGTGCCTTACCTCAGCCAGGAATGGGTGAAGCTGTCTGGCAGTTTTCACAAATTCTGTGCCAAGATGGCCCTTGTGCTTGTGGTGGGTGACAATTTTGGTAGCAGCCTCAAAAGCCATCAGAATTACCTTCTCCTCAGGGTCATTAAAAGTCTCCAGGATATCAGTAAGCAGGGCTTTGACTTCTTTCTGCTGCATGAAATGGAAACTTGCTCAAATCCCTACAAGTATAATAAGGATCTCACAATCCCATAGCCATTTCTTCTAAAATGTGTGGAAAGGAAGATACCCTCTGCTTCAGCTACAGGGGGATGAGAACCTTTGCTGTATATCTGGGTATTAGAGACAATGAGGAACAGTTATTTTTCTCCTTGAAGATTCATGGGCAGCTGCTTGACCTTGCCAGGTATCGCTCACTGAATCCTGACTGCCTCCAGCACTTCTTATTCTAATTTGGCAGAGGTGTGGTTTGTTTCATTGCTTTCATGGTAGGTTTAAATATCCTTGACATTCCTCTAGAGTTTGGTTTAATGTATAAATGAGCATCACTCACCTTCTGCAGGTGAAGTGCAACATTTCCAAGTCCAAGAAGACCAAGCCAACGGACAGTAGGACTTGGGTCAATGTGCCAGTTCTTCAGGTGGCCCAGAATATATTGCTGTTTTAATGTCACATATGTGGACTCAGTAGAGAGAAGCTAAAGAGGCAGAACACATAAGTAGTTGACAGGCAAATAGAGAGATTTTCCTATGGGTCATATCAGATATAAAACTTCCTGGACTCAATTCTCTGTTGCCATGCACCTTATATGGTCATTTTAGGCCAGAGCAAAGTGGAGGTAAATCACACCAAATCAGAATGGCAATGTTTTATGCCCACTTTGCATTGGTATAAATGACTATACAAGGCGCAGGGCAATGGAGAGATTCTACCCATGGGTCAGCTGAGACGTTGATGCAAATGACCCATTACTTCACTGAGCTAGCCTGAAAGTGAGCAGTTCCCAAGAATCCCAAACATTCACAACAGATAAGAGTCTTACCCCAGTGAACAAGGCCATTGCAGTCAGCTTCTGTTTGTCATCCCCGTGGTGCAGGAGAGGGGACACCTTGGTAAACACGGCAAAATCCAGGCTCCGGTGGTGTTTTACAATGGCTCTGTAGAACACATATCAAAACTTTTACTAATGGGGGAGAAAGAGTAAACAAGCCAAGGACTAGAGGATACTCCAGACAGAAACTGTGTTGGCCAGCACAGCCAGAGGAACTCAACACTCCAATCACTTACCTAGCCAGAAGGAGAACTCCTTCTAGGTAAGTCTCTGGCACAGATAAAAGGTCCCAGCCTCCTGCCAGAGTCACAGATTGCATCAAAGAGGATTTTTCTCTTTTAATGACAGCTTTCAGAGCCTCCACTGCACAGCTAAATTCCGGACATGAGAGTGATAGATGATATTTGGAGACACACCAAAACATAAATTTTGTTATGCAAAGCAATTGAAGGGCTAAACTTGTGTTTTTAATTTTTGTTTTTAAAATTTGTATCTGTTTTTAGGGGTTGTGTCAATTTAACATTTGTATTATTGATTTGTATTTATTGATTGTATTATGTGCAATGGCCTATGGCTAAGATGCTAAGTTAATAAACTAATATAATTAAGCCCTCAGTACCATTCTCATGCACATCTCCTATTATAAATGAGACTGATCCCACCTTTTTCACCACATGGTGTATTGTACTGGATAGAGTGAGAATTATGTGACTGGCGTCTTAAAGACTTATTCAAATGGTTACGAGTATATGTCACCCTACAAGGGAGTGGCTGGACTGGTCAAGAAATATGGCTAATGTAGACTTTATTTGGTTCCAATAGGACAGGCCTGTGTTTTTTGGAGCCAAAATTCCTGGGGTCTATGCCTTCACATGACACACGTGTGCAGCATAGATAACACTGATGTTTGCATGTTTGTTACATTTGTAGCCCTGGTATACAGCCAAGATATCAATCCTATGAGCAGCACCATACTAAAGTGCAATAAGTGTTGAGCAAAACCCGTCTGTTTAGGTATGTGTGGGATTTGTGCCCTTTGAGGTTTACTTTGAATTTTTAGTACACCTGAACTTGAACCCCTAAGTATTTGCCTTTCTGAGTCAGGGAAGGCTAGCGGGTAGTCCCACTTCTCCCCTGTTTCATAGCAAGCATCTGCTGGGGATCATCCTGTCCCCATGCTAATTAAGCTAAGGAAAGGAATGCTGAGGATGACTTATCTTTTGAAGGCAAACTGTCTTTTTTGCGCTTTTTTTTTTTTTTTTTACCCTAACCAAGAAAAAACACAAACATTCCTGCTGAATGTCCTTTTGGGGGTTTGGTTCATCTCAAACAAAAACCCCAAATGAAATTCAAAGGAGTAAGAAACTCCAAAAAACATAATTGGAAGAAAGCTCCAGTATTTACTGGAAACCCAGTGAAGCAAGATCAGCTGAATGACACAGAGCTCACCTCCCTAGATTATCCCTGGCCTGGCACACTATGTTAGAAACACTTCTCTTTTCTTTTCGGTTCTTTTAATGCAGCATCTTATGGCTTTTTAATGTTTTTGTTAATTAATTGTTGGCACCCAGTGCCTAAGGCCGTTTACGCAAATAAATAAGCAGAGAAGGCAGAGGGTACAGGTATCAAAATGAAAACAAACAGAAGAGATGAAGCAGGAGAGATTCTATTTCCAGACATTCTAATACTTTGCTTGTTATCTGCATGTAAAAAATCATACGTCGATTAACCTCCTCCCACCCCATCTTCCAAAGAACATTCATTAAATATTGATACTGTTTCTTTTGCATTAATTAAAGCCTCTTATCTCAAACCCATCAGGGAGCCTTAAGAGATTGCTCTGTTAGAAGTATTCTTCCAGGAGATAGGCCTGACTGGGGAATTGTCTTTTAAGTGGGGTGTCCTAAACACTCTCCTCAGAATTTCCCTATTTAGATCATCCCATAGGAGAGTTTCTAAATCAGAAGTTCCTCATAGTTTGAGAACCTCTGCACTAGGGGCTGTGGATTACCACGGAGACGTTGATGGTGGTGGTTCACGGAAATAGGATAATCTGCCTAATTAGCACCTTATCAGAAATTACCTCACAAAGCTGGATGTTTGGAACCTGTCCTCCCAGCCACACACAACCTTTGGGAGGCTCACCAGGTAATGCAGTTGAATGATCAGGAAGATTAACACAGATACATAAAAGGCATCCATAGGCACTGTGCACTCTTTATTACTGAATATTATGCACAGGGCCCTTGTTGCCTGAAAAAGATAAAAATTAGACACAAATTTAACTCTAAAATCCTCCATTTTCCTCCCAACGTTTCTTTTTCTCTGCCACAAATATGCTTTGTTCCTCTCCTGGCTCACAGTAAATCACAGAAGATGGAACTGTGTCCCCTGAAATATTGTCATTAGAGCAGCCAGTACACTGCACTGCCATGCTACAAAGGCCCAACTTTGATTTGCATCCCGGGTTACTTGTTTCATAAACTGCAGGGTCTGGCTGTACTGAGGAAGTGTGAGAGTCATAGAATCATAGAATATCAGGGTTGGAAGGGACCCCTGAAGGTCATCTAGTCCAACCCCCTGCTCGAAGCAGGACCAATTCCCAGTTAAATCATCCCAGCCAGGGCTTTGTCAAGCCTGACCTTAAAAACCTCTAAGGAAAGAGATTCTACCACCTCCCTAGGTAACGCATTCCAGTGTTTCACCACCCTCTTAGTGAAAAAGTTTTTCCTAATATCCAATCTAAACCTCCCCCACTGCAACTTGAGACCATTACTCCTCGTTCTGTCATCTGCTACCATTGAGAACAGTCTAGAGCCATCCTCTTTGGAACCCCCTTTCAGGTAGTTGAAAGCAGCTATCAAATCCCCCCTCATTCTTCTCTTCTGCAGGCTAAACAATCCCAGCTCCCTCAGCCTCTCCTCATAACTCATGTGTTCTAGACCCCTAATCATTTTTGTTGCCCTTCGCTGGACTCTCTCCAATTTATCCACATCCTTCTTGTAGTGTGGGGCCCAAAACTGGACACAGTACTCCAGATGAGGCCTCACCAATGTCCAATAGAGGGGAACGATCACGTCCCTCGATCTGCTCGCTATGCCCCTACTTATACATCCCAAAATGCCATTGGCCTTCTTGGCAACAAGGGCACACTGCTGACGCATATCCAGCTTCTCGTCCACTGTCACCCCTAGGTCCTTTTCCGCAGAACTGCTGCCTAGCCATTCGGTCCCTAGTCTGTAGCGGTGCATTGGATTCTTCCATCCTAAGTGCAGGACCCTGCACTTATCCTTATTGAACCTCATCAGATTTCTTTTGGCCCAATCCTCCAATTTGTCTAGATCCTTCTGTATCCCTCCCCTCCAGCGTATCTACCTCTCCTCCCAGTTTAGTATCATCCGCAAATTTGCTGAGAGTGCAATCCACACCATCCTCCAGATCATTTATGAAGATATTGAACAAAACCGGCCCCAGGACCGACCCTTGGGGCACTCCACTTGATACCGGCTGCCAACTAGACATGGAGCCATTGATCACTACCCGTTGAGCCCAACAATCTAGCCAGCTTTCTACCCACCTTATAGTGCATTCATCCAGCCCAAACTTCCTTAACTTGCTGACAAGAATACTGTGGGAGACCATGTCAAAAGCTTTGCTAAAGTGAAGATACAATACATCCACTGCTTTCCCTTCATCCACAGAACCAGTAATCTCATCATAAAAGGCAATTAGATTAGTCAGGCATGACCTTCCCTTGGTGAATCCATGCTGGCTGTTCCTGATCACTTTCCTCTCATGCAAGTGCTTCAGGATTGATTCTTTGAGGACCTGCTCCATGATTTTCCAGGGACTGAGGTGAGGCTGACTGGCCTGTAGTTCCCTGGATCCTCCTTCTTCCCTTTTTTAAAGATTGGCACTACATTAGCCTTTTTCCAGTCATCCGGGACTTCCCCCGTTTGCCACGAGTTTTCAAAGATAATGGCCAATGGCTCTGCAATCACAGCCGCCAAATCCTTCAGCACTCTCGGATGCAACTCGTCCGGCCCCATGGACTTGTGCACGTCCAGCTTTTCTAAATAGTCCCTTACCACCTCTATCTCCACAGAGGGCTGGCCATCTCTTCCCCATTTTGTGATGCCCAGCGCAGCAGTCTGGGAGCTGACCTTGTTCGTGAAGACAGAGGCAAAAAAAAGCATTGAGTACATTAGCTTTTTCCACATCCTCTGTCACTAGGTTGCCTCCCTCATTCAGTAAGGGGCCCACACTTTCCTTGGCTTTCTTCTTGTTGCCAACATACCTGAAGAAACCCTTCTTGTTACTCTTGACATCTCTTGCTAGCTGCAGCTCCAGGTGCGATTTGGCCCTCCTGATATCATTCCTACATGCCCGAGCAATATTTTTATACTCTTCCCTGGTCATATGTCCAACCTTCCACTTCTTGTAAGTCCTAAAAAGAGAAGTGCCAGAACGTAGTTCTGGAACTCTCATTCCTACGTGATACTACCAGAAGTATCAGAATGCTCTCCAAAAGTGCCAGAGTGGCATTCCGGAGCATTCCAGTATGACATGAGCTTTTCTCAGTCTGCTTCACAATGATCCCCTCGTTGAATGAGTAGCTTATGTCATGACCCTACAAAAGGACTCATGTTCCGTGCTCCTGTAAGAAGGTTAATGGCTTGGGTGAGGAGAGAGACAAAGCAGGAAAAGATGAGGAAGCTGTCATGGCTTTGGCAAGGACATGAAGGACCTCTCTCCTGTTTCCCTGTGCCGTCATGGAGCTCTCTCTCTCCAAACTCAGACGTACAGTACTGAGCATAAAATTGTACATTTCTTTCTTGGTGGAGAGAGGCCTTACCTTGTTGCAATAGTAACATGGACCCTTCTGCCATTTTGCTGGCCTGGGGGTTGTTTGGCTATCCAGCTAAATTAAGACCAGCTCTACAGCAGGAGCATTTTGACAGTATATATACCAGTATACTATACCAGCAAAGAGCTCCTAAAGGGGATGCAGCTCATACCAGCAAAACTGTGCTTTTGCCAGCACAGCGTCTTGCTGCCCTCCTGAGAGATCTAACCTATGCTGGTAAAAGTGCAGTTTTACTGTTATAATTACATTCAGACCTGGGGCTTTTGCTCACACAGCTATGTCAGTTAGAGCTCACTGCTCATCGTACCCCCAGCTGACATAGCTATGTCAGCAAAAGTTTAGATCTGGGTTAAATTTCATCCCTTTCAACAAACACGGACCGGGCCTTGCAGCAAAAGTCCAAACAAGAAATCTACCCTTTCCCAGGGTTCTTCCATCTCCAGTGGGCCCAGACTCTTCAAGCCCAAACGTAACGATCCAAGCCCAAACATAAACAAAAGTCCCCACAAATAATATCTGACCCAGTCTTCAGCCACTCTGGTCTCAGGCTCTCTGCAATGTTTACAATGAAGTCCCATACCAATGCAGTGGAGAGAGATGAGGAGGTAAAGGGGAGATTTTGACCAGCCTCTACTGCAGGTTGAGACCCTAAACGTACCCAAATGTACTATCCATCATTAAGGACCCCAGTTCCAAAATGCAAAGCAGACCAATTTCCCTTACCCTTGGTTTCTCCTTCCTTGCTGCTCAGCTCTGGAAAGGCTGCAGCAGTAAAAGCCACCATCCAAGAGCTGTCCTAGAAAGACCCAGCAGCAGATCATGCTCTCTAGGTCTCTCCCTCTTCCAAGGGATGAGAGCTCCCTGCACAGGGTGCCATGAAGTATATAACTCCTAGGTAGCCATATAGACAAGCCCAGAAGCTGGGGGTAAGAGGGTAATATTTGGGTTATGACTTACAGCTAGAGGCAAAAGAGAGGCATTATCCTCAAAGCTACTTCTTGACTCAGAGGTTTCACTCTTCATGAGGCAGGGTCTTCTTTTCAGCATCTCCAGGAGCTCAGCAAGCACCCGGAGGCTGGCACTTTTTTTGGCTCTGCCTAGGGCCTCCCAGAGGTGACTGACATGGCTGCGGATTCGAGAACACGGGAATATGTGATTTACAGGATCTCTTCACAGTCCCACTGTGCTAGTAAGCAGAGCTATGCCTGTGAGTGGAGGTCAGGGAAGGAACTGGACCTTAGTTCTGGAGTAGCACCGTTGGGAGCTGAGGCATAAGTTTAGTAAGTGGGATCATGTAGTCTTCAGTAGAAAGAATTGCTGTCCTTCAAAAGGGCGTGGAGGAACACCCTCAGAGCAGAAGGCACTCTGGGTCTGCATCATAGCAGAGTTTACAGGGATTATCAGACTTTTGCTGCTCTATTTGGTTTTCTTGTTTTTAATTACAAACACTATTTTACATATAAGAGAGTCATTGGGATTAACTCTATTGTATTCAGCATCCTGTTCCTCCTATCTCTCCATCTATGGGGAAGTGGATTGAGATGAGATTCCATCCCTGTCCTCACTCAGTTTTGGAACCATGAAGGAGAGCAGTGCAGCAATTTTACCTGTCACATGGGAGTGAGAGTCTCAGTAGGGCTGAGACTACTTCTCTTGTGTGCTTTTCAGCTAGTAAACACACAGCCCCCACAGCTGCCTGTCTGGCACTGGCCTCCTGGGTAGCCTGCAGGTGGAAATAAATAATATCCATGATCTCTGGCACCTGTAAGGAAATAATAAAACTGATTTAGAGACTGTTTCTTCTGTGGTTTCATTCCCCTTCCAGTTTATGTCTGAATGTAGCAATTATGAGCGTCTGGGTGGGACTGATTCACGGTGCTACAGAATACTCCCTGCTGAAAAACAAACAAAGCAACTCCAGGGATCAGAACTAAAGGCCTTATGCCACAAGGTGATGAGAATATCCTGTGCACCCTCAACTTCCATCAGTTTCAACAGGAATTGAGGGCACTAAGCATTTTGCAAGATTAGGCCCTGATAGATAGACAAACAAAGGGCATATATGGGAAGATTTGCTAATCCAGTTCATTGAGTGTCACCATTGTAATTGCTGGGCTTCTGAGTAATCCTGATCTCATGTGACAATTTACATAATGATTGCCCAATGACCATTTATAATTAGCAAAAGTTGAATCTTTAAGGGTTTAGATACTTTTATCAGATACGCATCCAAAATGTGGACACTCATTCAAACTATCTGAACCTCCTGTGTCTGCAAAACTGGATTTAAGAGCTTGAACATTGGGTTCCTTACAGGATTTCTGATAGCTCCTGCCTCTGTTGAGTCTGGAAATACTATGAATGTGGTTTTTCTTGCATTATTTTGGCTTCTAGTCCCATCCAGATCTAGAAAATGCAAAGATGCAGTGAAAATGAAAAACAGTGAAAAGAAATAAAAGTCAAGCAAACTATCTCAATTCCCTAAAAATGCTTTGTTTAAGGTTTGGACGATCAATTTGCTGACCCCAATTTACAACTGGTATTTCAGATGCATTTTCCTGTTTTGTAGACTATTATTTTATACAAACAGGACACAAATACTCATAGAAAGACATAGGAAGGATTTGCTCATCTATCTTTTAAGCAGGGACTGCACAGTCCTTGAGGAAAGAGTTTGGATTATCTTTTAAAAAAGATGATTCTGAGCCTGTGCTCCAGGCTTCAAACTTGTAAAGAGAAAGACAACTCAGAGACTCTAAAGAATGCAGATTCCATCTTCTAGATCCAGAAAAGATCATTCTAACTTTCCCAACCTCTTACCTTTTCCTTCATATTGTGCCTGTGCTCTTTCAGGACTGAGGTCAACATTACTGCAGCTGCCTGAGCATTGGTTTTCACTGTGTCTCTCAGACCAGCCACAGCTACAAGGATCTGGCTGGTAACTATAGCCAGGGGATCAGATTCCTCATAGATCTGATGGAAACAGGGAAAAGCCTTTTGTAAATAAAAACATAAGAATGGCCATACTAGGTCAGACCAATGGTTCATCTAAGCCCAGTATTCTGTCTTGTGGATAAATTGGAGAGAGTCCAGCGAAGGGCAACAAAAATGATTAGGGGACTGGAACACATGACTTATGAGGAGAGGCTGAGGGAGCTGGGATTGTTTAGCCTGCAGAAGAGAAGAATGAGGGGGGATTTGATAGCTGCTTTCAACTACCTGAAAGGGGGTTCCAAAGAGGATGGCTCTAGACTGTTCTCAATGGTAGCAGATGACAGAACGAGGAGTAATGGTCTCAAGTTGCAGTGGGGGAGGTTTAGATTGGATATTAGGAAAAACTTTTTCACTAAGAGGGTGGTGAAACACTGGAATGCGTTACCTAGGGAGGTGGTAGAATCTCCTTCCTTAGAGGTTTTTAAGGTCAGGCTTGACAAAGCCCTGGCTGGGATGATTTAACTGGGAATTGGTCCTGCTTTGAGCAGGGGGTTGGACTAGATGACCTTCTGGGGTCCCTTCCAACCCTGATATTCTATGATTCTATGACAATGCCGGATGCGTCAATGGGAATGAACAGAACAGGGCAATCATCAAGTGATCCATCCCCTGTTGTCCAGTCCCAGCTTCTGGCAGTTAGAGGCTTATGGACACCCAGAGCATGGGGTTGCATCCTTGACCATATCAGCTAATAGCCATTGATGGTCCTATCCTCCACAAATTTATCCAGTGCTTTTCTAAACCCAGTTATATTTTTGGCCTTCATAACATCTCCTGGCAACGAGTTCCCTGGGTTGAGTGTGCACTGTCTGAAGAGGTACTTCCTTATGTTTGTTTTAAACCTCCTGCCTATTAATTTCTTAATTAATTCCCCTGGTTCTTGTGATATGTGAAGGGGTAAATAACACTTCCTTATTCACTTTCTCTTCACCAGTCATGATTTTATAGACCTCTATTATATCCCCCCTTAGTCATCTCTTTTCCAAGCTGACTAGTCCCAGTCATTTTAATCTCGCCTCAGATGGAAGCTGTTCTAATTCTAATAATTTTTGTTGCCCTTCTCTGTATTTTTTCCAATTTCTAATCCATCTTTTTTGAGATGGGGTGACCAGAACTGTATTCAGTGTTCAAGGTGTGGGTATACCATGGATTTAGTAGTGGCATTTACTATCTTATCTCTCTCTTTCCTAATAGTTCCTAACATTCTGTTAGCTTTAATGACTGCCACTGAACATGAGCAGATGTTTTCAGAGAACTATCCACAAAGACTCCAAGATCTCTTTCTTGAGGGAAACAGCTATTTTAGACCCCATCATTATGAATGTATAGTTGCAATTATGTTTTCCAAAGTGCATTACTTTGCATTTATCAACACTGAATTTCATCTGCCAGTTTGTTACTCAGTCACATGGCATTGTGAGATCCCTTTGTAAATCTTTGCAGTCTGCTTTGGACTTAACTGTTTTGAGTAATTTTGTATCATCTGTAAACTTTGCCACCTCACTGTTTACCTCTTTTTCCAGATCATTTATTAATATGTTCAACAGCACTGATCCCACTACAGATCCCTGGGGAAACCACTATTTACCTCTCTCCATTCTGAAAAGTGACCATTTATTCCTACCCTTTGTTTCCTGTCTTTTAACTTTTACTGATCCATGAGAGGCTTCCCTCTTATTCCATAGCTCCTTACTTTGTTTATAAGCCTTGGTAGGGAACCTTGTCAAAGGCTTTCTGAAAGTCCAAATACACTATATCCATTGGATCACTCCTGTCCACATATTTGTTGACCCCCTCAAAGAATTCTAATAGACTGGTGAGGCATGATTTCCTTGTATAAAAGCCATGCTGACTCTTCCCCAACAAATCATGTTCATTTAACTGTCTGATAATTCTGTTCTTTACTATAGTTTCAACCAATTTGTCTGATGCTGAAATTAGGCTTACCAGCCTGTAATTGCCAGGATTGCCTAAGGAGCCCTTTTAAAAAATTGGAGTACTTGTGGCACCTTAGAGACTAACCAATTTATTTGAGCAAATCAATTGGTTAGTCTCTAAGGTGCCACAAGTACTCCTTTTCTTTTTGAGAATACAGACTAACACGGCTGTTACTCTGAAACCTTTAAAAAATTGGTGTCACATTAGCTTTCCTGAAGTCATCTGGTACAGAAGCTGATTTAAGTGATAGGTTACATATCACAGTTAGTAGTTCTGCAGTTTCATATTTGAGTTCCTTCAGATGACAGACATCACCTTTATGCAAAGGACTGATACTAGCAGGAGTCTAGTTAAAGCCCTGAGTTGGAAAGGAAGTTTCCTTCCTGGTGTCAGATGAGTTATAAAATCTCACAGCAGGCTTGCTTAATCTTTAATATCATATTTATAGAATGGCTTGAACTGTATGAGATAGGTGTACAAAAAGAAGGCCCAGAGCATGCAGGATAAGTGTGTGGAGGGAGAATGGGCTAGTAGCATGCATATGAGGGCCAGAAACGTGCAGGAATAGATGTGTGAAGATAAGGGCCAGAGCATGCAGGGAAATGTGTGCATAGAGAGAACCTTGTTGTATGTAGGGTTAAGTGGGCAGAGAAAGATCCTGGAGTGAGCAGAGAGTTGACCAGGAGCATACAAACAAGATGCTCTGAGCATGTGGGAATAAACAGGCCAAGCGAAGGCGTGGGGCATGCAGAGAAAGGGCCAGAGCATGAGAGGCAAAGAAGCAGGGGTGAAAGGGGCATGGTCTTGGGCGGAAGGGGCGGGGCTCGGGTCAGCCTCCCCCAGCCAGCCCATCCGCACTGCCTGGCCTGCGCTGCCCGGGGCTCCAGCACTGATTTAAAAGGGTCCAGGGCTCTAGCTGCTGTTGCGGTAGCGGCGGCCGCAGCTGGGAGCTCCAGGCCCTTTTAAATTCTAGCCCTGGGGCAGCTGCCCCTTTTACCCCCACCCATCAGCGGCCCGTTAAAGCGCTGCTACAGCAGCACTTTAAGGAGGGTCCTTTGCCGTGGCAGTGCTTTAAAATCTGCTGCATACAGGCTGGTACCAGCTTCTTACCGGTACGCTGTATCAGCCCGTACCAGCCCACTTTTACCCTGCAAAGAAGCCATGATTTGCATAATAAATGGTGAATGTTTGTACCTCACAGTTGCTCTTCTCTTCCTGCTGTGGGGAGACATCTGTATTAAAACCGAGATATGTCTTTGTGCTTTTCCCTTGTGCACTGATATTCTCTTTTTCCTCCTCCTGCTGCAGGGTGATGCTCTCTGCCTCCTCCATTATAATCCTGGGCTCTGGCTCTAGTTCACCAGTTAGACCTTTCTCCTGCACCACTGTGCATCTGATTTTCCTTTTCAGCACACAGCGTCTCTCCTTCCCATGAGCAATGTGCTGAGATGTTTCAGAAGTTGCCTGCTGCTGTTGGTTCACAGTGTTTGCCTCATTCCCCACGCGCAGCTGTATATTTTCATCTAAGAAGATGATCTCTGGCTCTCTGGTGGGAACCTTCTCCAGCTCCAAATAGATAATATAGGTTGTTTTGATGAATTTCTTTCTAGCTAACGCCATCCTACAAGCAAGACAGAAAGAAAATCCACCCATTTTTATTCCTTCCACAGAGAGACAGTGTGGTCTAGTGAAAACGTATGAGACTGAGAGCCAGAAGCTCCTTTTTCTAATTCTAGCTCTGCCACTGTCTAACTATGTGTAGCCTTCGGTGCATACTTTTGGCCAGAATTTCCAAACTTGGGTGCCATTGACTTCAATGGAAATTGTGGATACTCAGCATCTCTGATAATCAATGTAGGAACACAGGAAATGCCAGATTGGATCATACCTAGGGTCCAATTACTTAGTATCCTGTCTCCGACAGTGGTCAGCACCAGCTGCTTAAGAGGAAGGTGCAAAAACCCTGTAGTAGGTAGATGTGGGGTAGTCTGGCCTCCACATTATGCCTCATCCGAATCTCTAATAGTTAGAGATGGGTTTAAACTCAGCAAGGTTTTCTATCCCTTCCAACATTTTTATCATCAATTATGATAACTTCAGGCATTCAAGTTTGAAATGTTGGCCCTAAATTATTGATGCCTCAGTTTCCTGTTTGTAAAATGGAGATAAGAATTCTTATCTACTTATCATGCAGGGCTGTTAATTAATGTTTTTTTATCTATGTGGTAAATTTAAACCTTTCTCTTTATGTTAGTAACCTACATTTCTACCAGCAGGTATACTTTGGTCATGAGAATGTCTTTGTTTTCAAATATTAATTTATATTAATTAAAAGTTGATATACCAAGACAATCTTTGCCTAAAAATATTTCCTATTTGTTTCAAATTCAAAGCGACACACTGACTAACATGCGGTGGAGATAAGATTACACAGACTTTCCAAAAATATTAGAAGCCGCCATTAATGATTAACATTTTATTTTGCTTTGGAACAGTTGAGCTCACATATGGTACCTCATTTTGGCACTGGAAGCATCTAACAGCCATTTCTTCATCCAGACAAGGCCTAGAGTTTCAGTAATTCAAATTCTCACTTCACGAATCATGTAGTTCAAAACTCTAAGCTTAAAATTTAATGTTTTTTAATTGCCATTCCCAGGGGACAACACTGTCTGCTCAAATAGTGGATATGTTCAGGTGAAGAATTTTCCCAGTTATATCCCCTGTAAGAATTTTACTTCAAATTCTGTGTCCCAGCCAGGAAACTGAGAGCTACCTCACAAAATCTGGCATTCAAAAAAGTCTTAGCCTGGGGAAGGCTGGCTGCTGCTGGCAAACAACCTTGAGGATGGCATCAACCTGGTAAATATCACCTGGAAGCTACAGCACTGGGGGGAAGCAGCCAAGTGAAAACTGCATGAGTGATGGTGCATCGAAGCAGATGATATCAGATTAGATTGGACTGGAATAATAGAGAGTTAGGGAGAGTAAAAACCATTAATCTGTATTGGGTAACAGTGCAGGGCTCCAATGTCAGGGCACAATGGACAGGAATGTCACTCATAGGTAGCGTGGTTACCAAGTAAACACCTTTTTGTTTTAAAATTAAATGAAAAAACATTGTGAAACCAGCGCCACAATGTGATCCTGCAACCTACTATTATCAGTGTGGTATGTGTCCCCACTCTGTGCGCAGTCCACAAAGGATATGAGTCTGTTATTGTTGCCAGCTACGGGACTCAGTCCTTTAGCTGAAGCAGTATCTCTTAGCTTAGCTTTTAGCTCTGTGCAATACTCACTCACAACCAAGATGGTGGCCATCATGCCACAAAAGGCACGGAAAGCAACCTGGAAAAGGCCAGGCACACCCTGAATGATATTCACAAGCTGACAGTAATTTCCACCCAGAGAACAGCAGGGCAAATGATGGCTCATGGGATCAACAGAGGAAATGCCATATGGGGATGCAGCATGTGTGTAGAAGCATCTGGGTGAATGGAAACATCCACTTATATGTCTGAGATGATGGGATGCTGAGTAATACTGTGTGTCTCCAGTTTGATTTCTGCAGTCAGGAAAGCAGCATCTGCCTTAGTGGAAGTAAAGCAATCACTTTTAGCTAGGCTAGGGAAGGATCTCATTCCTGGTTAAGGGGCAGGAGCAGGGCACAATGGACTCACTTACGTCACAAGGATTATGGTTACTATGGCAATGGCCAGGTGATTGTTACTGAAGGTGTGACATTCTCCTCAGGGCACCCAGAAGCATAACCCACCATGTTACCTCTCTACCTCAGAGAGAGAGCCCTTTGCTGGAGCTTAAACAATAATACAAGTGTGTGCTGGGGGAGTGAGAGAGAGAGACAGAGTGTGTGTGTGTGTGTGTTTGTGTGTGAGGGAAAGACAGAGTGTGTGTCGGGGCAGTGTGAGAGACAGCGTGCTGTCACTTTAAGCTCAGCACTCACCAGTCTGAACGTTTGTTCAATCTGGCAGCAGCGGCCAGCAGCTCCCACTTGTGGACCCAGAGACAGCAGCACAGGTTCCAGTCTCCCAACCCCAGATCAGCAGAGACCAGCTGCACAGGTCGGGGGATGTTGATACCGCAACATCAGCCCCCCATTGCCCAGCAGACAGGAGGGGCCCAGGATCAGCGTGGCCAGGGGCAGCTCTAAGCAGAGGGAGGGGGCAGGAGCAGGGGTGCCAGCATGGGGGGCCGGGGGTCAGGGGGCCATGGTCCCATCACTTTTAAAAGTAGGAGGGCTATGCTGTAAGGGCGAGTGATGTGGGCGGAGAGGAGTAATCAGGGGGCGGGGTCTTGGGGGGAAAGGCCGTGCAAGGGTGGGGACTCGGCGTGAGGGCAGGGGCGCAGGGGGAACAGGCAATGGTGCCCCCCACTTTTTAGGGAGGAGCAGGAGCAGCAATGGCTGCAGATGGCCAAAGAGCAGTGGTGGGAGGAGGGACAGGACACCCCTGCTCCGGAGGCACCCCTCAGCAAGGTGCACCCTGGGTGGTCGCCTAGCCTGTTCACTGGTAAGGCTGGCCCTGATTACATATTTTAAAGCATAATATCAGTAAATATCCATAATTCCTCATGGAGTATTAATACCATTAATAATAATGTATTAATATTAATAATTAATACATTTCACAATGAGATTAGTCACCAGGTTTCATAAAAGACCTTACTCAATCCACTTTTATAGTACAATAATATTACATAGAATCAGTTGATTTCATTTTTTTATTCTTTGGAGTTTGTATCCCCTGTTCTCCCCTGGGATGTCTGGTCTCTGATTGTCACAGTGGGGCTCTTGGCTCAGGCTCTGATTCTGCTCCCATTGAAGTCATTGGCACAGCTCATGGTGCAGGACGAGGCCACACATAAGGTTAAAACTGATTTTCCTGTTACTGACTTTCTCACTCTTAGAGGAGTTATTATTTCCCCATATGTAATTTTCTGGGACCTCGGAATTCAGGGAGGACTTTGGTGGACTAAAATACTGAGCTACACAATGAGTGACAGGTCAAATACAGATGCAAGAAACTGAAACGTTTTTCTTGAAAACTCAGGGAGCTTAATCTGAGAACTGTTCACTCAATAATTTAGGGAAAAAGCTAGTGAATAACTTAAATGTTTTAGGGAAGCCATCCCTGATTCTGAATCAGTCAGTGTAGCTATCTTCTTTTATTCTTTAGCCTGTACACCCTTCAGGCAGGGATTGACTCTATTCTGTGTTTGTACACAGAACCCATGATAATGGGGCCCAACGTCTGATCGGGCATCATCATCATCAAATTTTGTACCAATCAGTATAAGATCATAATGACATTCTGAAAAGAGGAAAAAGGGCATGTTTGCTGATGCCTGAGATGACTTACCTGTCCGGATGCAAGAAAGAAGCAAGGAGAGAAGATACACTGTCTGAGACTGATAATTGGCCAAATTTAGGCCAATTTTCATGTGGACATCCACAGGTTTATTCCTTGAACAAAGGTGACCCCCTCTGCCAATTTGAAGTCCTTGGTCCAAGTATGAACATGGAAGAGCTGCCCAATGAAACAGTTTTACAAGAATTTTTAAGATGGGTAAAACAATGTACTTTTTCTGAATTTCACCTGAGAATCATTTCAGCTGAAATTTTCCAAAAAGAATTCAGCCTTCGCAGACACAGAGCAGGGAAAATTTTAGCCCAACTGGTTAAAGTTTGGCGGAGTTACAAGCAACTGAAAACAGGCTGTTATGGAAAGTGTTGGACAACTTTAATTGTAGGCTTCACTATAGTGTGTGCTTTTTTTTTTAAGCTCAGAAGCCATTTTTTTCAATAAACAGAAATATCCTTGAATAAAGCCAACAGCATGATTTCTTAAAAATACAGGAAAAAAAACTTTGCAAGCTCAACCTAGATTTGTCCAATAACAATTCACAAGGCTTGGAAAAAGCATAAAATACACAAGATTTGTCTCCCCCCTCGCCATGGGCAGCACTCTCCTTTTGGAGTCATTAATGAACCAATACCCAGCATGGTTGTAGGGAATGGTCTGTTGCATGAAATGCCATCTTTTGAATTAAATGTAAAACCAAAGTTTAACCACTTGTGCTCATTACAGAATCCAAGTCACTTTTTATAAGAGACTGTGTGCTAGCTTTGGTGTTCTGGCCAAATCCAAATTTCACTAGGTACATATTTCCTACTTAAAGAAATTTCAATTCTTTCCCCCTTTCATGTCCTAATTTTATATGTAATGCTGCTGCACACTGTTACTCAGCTCATAGATTTTCCCCCAAGAGTTGGCTACACTTCAGGGCAGGTGAAATTACTTCTGTACTGTAGATGTAAAATTGAAAAGCATTTTCGGATACTTCAATATATAAGTGGAATAACATAAATATTATGGAAAGGATGAAGCATAATTGTAGGATTTGTTCAACAATCCTTGACAGATATGAATCTGAGTGGGTGTACATGAAACATTTCAAATAGTACCTTAATATTTTGCCTGTTTGAAAAATACTGCCATCATAATTGTACCTGTAGACATCAGCGCTATAAATAGAGTGAGACAAAAGAAAATGAGATGTGAATGTGAATTTATAATAATGTTTTGTATAAAGTCCCTGTCATTAGCATCCATCTGGACAGAGCTGATTAATTCTCTTAGCACAGGTGCAGACTTCACCAGGCAGGGGATGTAAAGATGAAAGGATATTTGACAGTAGAGAACTCAGGAAGTTGAACCATCAGTGGAATTAGTACATGAACACTGACAAGCTGTAGATTGCCCTAATTTTCTATTATTTAACTTGTTATTGGTACCTCGTGAAACTTCACTGTATGAATGGTTCAAAAATATGTTATTTTCAATGAGAACGTATCTTTTTACTTCAAATTCCTTTCTAGAGATCCTCTTTGGGTGGCACAACTACACCCGGCCCCATGCTGTGGGCTTGGCTCTATCCCCAAGTGTGGGTCAAGGAAACATAGAGACTAATTACAGTCAGAGGAGATGGAAATGCCTTGAAAAGAATAGAAAGAAACATGTACTCTACGGACAACTAGAGCAGAAAGACAGAATATCATATATACACACTAGCATCTTGGATTGAAAGAAAGATACCCTTACGATAAATTTATGAGCATGATAACTGATTTCTGAACAAGGACATTCAACTATAAAGGATTTAGTGTTCATTATAATCTTTTTGAATTAAAGGGTTAAAGGGAAAAATAGTTTCAAATATTTTAATGAGTCTATAAAGTCACTAAACACTTTATTTTACATACAAATATTTAACCCACTAAGTCTATGGCTACATTTAAAATGTTAACATCTGTGGCCCTGCAGCTTGGCTGCTGGATTGCTTCAGTGTAGACACTTACTACAGTAACGGAATGGGTTCTCCCATCACTGTAGTAAATCCACTAGGTTGAGGGAAGAATTCTTCTGTCAAGCTAGTGCTGTCTACACTGGGGGTTAGGTTGGCATAACTATGTTTCTCAGGGGTGTGGCTTTTTCACACTTCTGAGAGACATAGCTATGCTGATATAAGTTTCCAGTGTAGATAGGGAATTAGGCACCTAATTGCTATTTGTGCCTTTGAAAATCTCTCCCTAAAATCTTAGTTAAAAGTCTAATAGATGCAAAAGTTCATGGACATTATCCATCCTGAGTTACACAGCATTAACCTAAAATCAGATAGGTAATTTGTTG
This sequence comes from Lepidochelys kempii, assembly GCF_965140285.1. Taxonomy (NCBI): domain Eukaryota; kingdom Metazoa; phylum Chordata; order Testudines; family Cheloniidae; genus Lepidochelys; species Lepidochelys kempii. Next base: position 101,603,602 of record NC_136380.1, read on the forward strand.
GGTTTTCATCAGTCTGGAACTCTAACCACTAACACCTTGTCTACAATCAGAAGATGTATATTCATTTTTCTGCATGGTTGAAGGTCCACCAGTGCTACCAATGTTGAGAAATACCTATTTTTCCATTGTATCATATATACCTTCCATTAAAATTCAGAGATATTACCCATTGTTCAAGTCCCTAGGCCATGGGAAAGGTTTGTTAACAGATATACTACATGAAGGATTGTCAAATTCACCACATTTTAATAGAGATGATTGTCTTAGTAAATTCAAATGATCTTACAAAATCTAAACCTTTGAAAATCTAAAGGCTAGGGACTATATTCACTTCCATAACATGTCCCCTTTGTACCACTCTAGCAGTGCAAAGGGGCCATAAAGTTGCCCTGACACAGATCTGAGGATTCCCCCAGTTACTGCAATGTTTCCTGGTCTAAATCTACAGAAAATCTTGGTAACTATTAACAAATGCTGGACTAGATCCTATGATACAGAGTGGTGAAAAGTAGTCATAAAAAGAGACTTAAATGACCCTTTTAGAATACCTACATCATAGGGGGATTCTCTAGCTGGTATAGAGCTAGTGTAAAAGCTGGCCCTGCTCCTTGGCATAGGGTGTATATTGGAAATAGACTGTGGGGTGGAAAATGTGTTTTCAGATGGCCTAATTTAGACTAACCCTAGGGCTGCTCTCAGTTGTGCTGGGCAAGATCCTTTGCACCTTGCTAATTCTAGTTGCCAGAATTAGCAAGGTGCAAAGGACAGGAGAATCTGGCTTTTTAATGTGGACTACTATATTGCTGGTGATATGCACATGAAAGATTGGGACCACTGGTATATCTTAGATTGGGAATCATAGCTCAGTTCTACCATTTATATGTCAGCTGTACATAATTATATGGATTAGTGTTCTAATGATATATTTTAACAGAGGAATGTTTGCAGCAAAATATATCAGGAAAATGAACCACTTAAAATGATATGACTATAAATATCTCCAGAGGAGTGCTTTGAAGATGTATGGTAAGAGGTTTCATTGATCTCAGGATGGGGGCCAGCTGTTTCTGTGAGCAATGAGTATACTGAAGCCATTTTTTCTTACATAAAAACAAAATTTGCTCATAGAGGATTCCATCAAGAAATAGCCCCTATATATACCCACAGTGAGACACACAGGCAGAATTATGCTACTGTGTATTGTGATATATACAATTAAAAATTCAAAGGGCAGGTTCCTTGGCTTTGTTAACTGGGCTTTGAACCCACTTAAATGGTGATTACCATCTGCAGGTTGTTTTTTACCTACAGTTCTTCCTTCTGAAAATCACATCTACTATGAAATTCATATCTCCTCTGTGGTTTTCCCAGTGTTTTCCTGTTAGTCTCAAAAGCTGTAAAACTAGGAGAGTTGCAAGAGAAATGGTTTACTGTATTATAAGTATTGTGACATAAATTCCCACTTACTAATCAGAGTCATAAATTCCTGTCTGATTTGAGCAGCAAAATAAGATAAAAAAGCATATTGGTGCCAGCATACATCAAAATAACTGTGAGCTGTGCTTCCCCATCAGACTTCATAAATATTAGGTCTGACATTACAACTGAGCTGCAGAACTGCAGACAAGACGGAAGCAAATTATTTATTTGATATGCTTATGCTATAAACTTCACATCTGATTTTTCTGTCTCTGATAGAGTAGTATGTTTGATAAGAGGGAACAACTGTATTGTACACAACATATGTATCATCTATGAATTTATAATCATCATGCCTTTTGCCTCGTTTTTTTGATGCATGAGTGATCAATTTTGCTCCTTTTGCTTCATCAAAGAAAAAGCTAATTACATTAATTTTTGGAAATGTGGTTCTGAACAGTGGAAGAAATGGCTCTGAATAAAACACTGAACACACTATGAATGAAGATTATTACTATTATTAATAAAAAGACATTCTCTTTGCTGTAATTTTGGTTATAGTTGAAATCTGATTTCTGATAGTCATTGCAGAAGGCAAGAGAAAAATCTGTGTATTAAATAACTGTACTTCAGATAGATGTCTGATTCTCCATCAGTACTACAAGCCACATGTCAGCTACCTGACTGAAGGTGGTTTGGGAGGATGATCCTTTGGGAGAAGAGAGACAGACAGTTTAAAGGCATTTTCACCTCATTCACTTCCTTTAATCTCTTCTCATGTTTCTGTTTTTTAGTCATTCATCCTATGGCAATGGTGCTGAATGCTAACAAACTAGTACCTGGTGCAACACAGACCATTTAGGAATAATTATTGCTGGTACAAAGTGCCCTGTCTGCACTATATCAGGCAGTTGGGGTATATATATATGTGTGTATGTGTGTGTGTGTGTGAGAGAGAGAGGGGGTGTGTGTGGAATCAGGAAATACAATCTGAAATGTTTCTATTTACCACACTTCATAAGGAGATGGCAACAAAATGACATATGTCATTGTTCCAGTAAAGCTGTTTTCATTTCTGAAGCAGTTATTATCCTTCAGTTCATTGAATACTTCTATACATGTGTTCTCACTAAATCTAATTTGGTATTCGCAATATAGTTACACAGCAGATTCAAACCTCTTTTATTTGTACATTACCTTTGTAAATCTCTGATGGTTATTTCCTGTGGGATAAATACAATGATGCTATATTAAATACTATTCACAGACATTTTAATCAGCTTTTAGCAGAGTTTAAATACATTGAGTTCTCAAGGTGACGTCACAGTGATGGGCTTGTTGGTGTCTGTAATTTTATTTTAAATGTTAATATCAGTATATCATTTATTATTAATATGTATTATTTGTATAGTGCCATAAATATACATGGTACCTTAATCAATGTGTAGAAAGATGGGGTCCCTTTCAGTCTAAAGTTGGGTTAAAGATATAACAATTGGCAGTTGTCATGGGAGAATGAGAAGGTGACAAAAGAAAGATAACAGGTCTTGTTTGTTCAGAATCCTGCAGGCAGCGAGGGGAAAAGGTGGCTGTCCCATTGATTTCATGGGAGTTCCTTTTGACAATTTTATCTAATGAAATGTATAAGCATACTGAATATAAAGGCATTAAGAAAATCATCCCTTTTAGAAAGAAAATATATTTAAAATATACTGCATAAACCATAAGGTGTGCTGATTAAAGTGCCAGTATGCAAATTGTGGCCAAAGCTACAAATATTTTTATACCTATTTTTCTTACAAAGATTCAGATTATAGAAATGAAATCTGCCCGCCTATGTCACAATACAGTATAAATATGATATTGTATTCCATAAATAAAATGTGATTTAAAAGGGTTAAAGGTTGTGACAGTTCCCCCAACACAAATCCCCAAAGCAACAATTGCCGAGTTAGGGAACACCTATTAGCCATACTCTAATGCCTACAGAGCACATTTCCTTGCACAGTGTCAGAATCCACACAGAACTTCTCTTTCCTATCTGTAAATACACATACTGCACATTAATCTCCTTCCTAGCATCATGCAAAATGTTAATTACTGCCTCAACAACATTAGCAAGTTGGGTTGATTTATATGCCCTAGTTAAGTGTGTGATGTGTTATGTGTTTGTGGAAGAAGCATCAGGCCATAATTAAAGTTTTGTATAGCTTGCCTTAAGTAGTTAAAAGTTCATCAACCAATTCATGGGAGCTCACCAGTTTTGATAGCTACTGTCCCAGGCCTTGACATATTGCGATGCTGCATTGCTGACTGGATGTAGCAAAGGGCCAGAGAAGAAAAGTCTCTGGAAGAAGCACATACCCCTAAGCAGGCCCATAACCAGCCAAACAAAAGTGTGTGTGCTTGTGCAAATGTAGAATACACAGCAAAGTAGGGACACATGACTGTTGCTCCCTACTACCCCTTCTACCAGGCTTAAGAATTGGGTCAGGAGGGGAGGGTGATTCTGTATTGATGCAAAATTAATTCATTTGTTCATTAAAACAAAGGTGTCTGGGGGAGGAGGGGTCCTCCACAGGAATTTCAAAATGACCATTATAATTCTTTGTAATTTAAAAAGCTAATTCATTTTGTTGTAAAGTAAACTCATCTCAGAAGAGGTATTATAGGCAAAATCTACCGAGCTGGAGGGTGGCTCTCCTTTTTCCTTTCTCTCCTTAGAGGGAAGTTGGAGGCAATGAGCATGAGGAAGGAGGGTTCTTTGTGTTTCCTTCTCCCTGTGCTGGGGACGGGAGCCTAGGGAGTAGCACAGATTTTCTTTCAGATGAGAAGAAAATGGGGCCAGCTTTTAAAACTGATTTAGGTGCCTAAAGAGGCAAATAGGCACCTAAGCCAAACATTTAGACTCCAGTGACATTTTTGAAGCTGTTGCTCAGCTGCTGCACAACCTCAGGAGCACCTAAGTCCCAGAGCTGCCTAAGCTTCCCCCAGAGAGCATTTTCAAAGCCAGTTTTGCACTGCTGCTGTCCCACAGCTACGAGCTGCTCACAGTCCTAGTTCAGGCCAAAGCTTTGGAGGCCCCGAAGTGGGATTTTTAAATGCCTGTCTCACCCACAAGGCCTGATCTTGTAGATATGCTCTGAGACCAGCCAGACCCCTCAACAGGAAGGCTGGACGCAGGCCACTGACAGATGGAAGGACAGCACAGAGCCCACACAAAAGGCAGCCAGAGGCATAGGGAAAGGGTGAGCATGAGGAAAGTACTGAGCGTGAGCAAGAGAGAAAGAGAGAGTTCTGGGGAGTCAGAGACAAGTCACGGGCAACCTACACTGCTGACCTACATTGCTGGGGCAAACCTCCAGGAAAGGGTTTGTGGCTGAGGAGCCCGGGCAGAAAGAGGCATCTATCTCCAGTCAGTCACCCAGGAGCAGCAGGTCAGACACTTCGTTGCCTAAGCCCAATTCCTCTCCTTGCCCTGGCCCTCTGCCCCATTCCCCACCCCTCTGTTCAGAATGTCACTAGCTAGCAACATGTCCATGTACTTGTAACAGTAACATTTCCGGAGAACTGGGCTTGACTGCAACAATTGTCTTGGCCAGGAACTGCTGTGTGGTCTGCTCAGTCTCTCATCACTTTAAGGCTGCCAGGTGTGAATTTCGTCTCCTTCCTGGGTAGCCTAGGTAGCACCTTACTCAGCCAACCAGTTTCTGAAAATCCCTTTCTTAGGCACTTAACTATCCCCATACACTCCATAGGGAGCCTAGGCAGCACCTAATTTAGGGCTGAGAATTCCACTATGCAGAGGGCCACCCCAGAGATTAAGTGTTGTTCTGCCCAGTCAAGAAGCACCTAAATCCCTATTAAAAATCTGGCCACAGGGACTCTGAGCTGGGACACCTCTTGTCATGTTAGATGCTGTTGCAGCTCCACCCACTGGCAGGAAGGCTAGGAGTCCTAGAAACTCCTAGGCCGGGCACCGGCTCCTCCTGCTACCACCAATTCAGATTCCCCTGCCTGGTGCAGCCTCTCTTTGCCAGTCAAGTGAGGAGCAGAGATCCCCAAAGCTGGGCAGAAGTGTGGGAGCCCTCCATCTGCTTGTAGCCTCTTAGTGCCCCTTAATTTAACCCCTGGGAGGTTGGAGCTGACAAAGAGAGATGAAAGTGAGTGAATTTCAAAGTGAATATTCTGCATGCTAGGAACTGCAGTGTGTCTCGTCTCCTCCCCAACCCTCACCATGAAAGTAAATAGAAAAAGAAACTCTTGATAACTGAGTGGAGCTCTGAACTGGCTGTAGAAAGTCATTATAGCATGTAGATTTGTTTTCTTTTTACATAAAACTGGTACCAAAATCTTACATAAGCCTCTTCTGGCAGAACCTAAAATTGCATGTCTGATCTCTTATGCAACAAGCCTCCCTCCCCCCGCCCCGGAAATACTTTTGTAATTTAAATTCTGTGTGGAGCAGTGTGACAGGAACCCAGTGGTGGTTCACTACTCTGTGTCAGACACTCTTATCAAGTCTGACATACTCACTATAGCTGTTATCATAATCTGCTGTCTGACATCTAAAAGGTGTCATATAAGGTTTCATTGGAAAACTAATACCTCACTGATCATTAATATTATTGCATGATGTACATACAATGTGTGCACAAAGAGTTATGGATATGTGCTAGAATTATATTCTTAAAATGTGTTTGGCAAACAATGCATAAGTGCAGTATGCTTAGATAAAGGAATGTGTATTTGTTTGTCTGACCAGCCATGTTGTCAGGCAGAGACCATAAAAGGTAAATAAACTTAGTGAGTGGGGGAGATAACCTCTTAGGTATAAAGACAGGGGTCTGAACCTCAAATGATAAGCAAATGAATCAACTGATTGTATACAATATTACTGTATTATAAAAGTGTATCAACTAAGGTCTTTTATGAGAGCTAATGACACACTGGTGATTAATATAATTGTGAAATGTATGTATTAACACTATATGAGGAATTATGAATACTCTGTGATATTATGCCTTGAAGTCTGTGACCAACCACAAGGAAAAACAGGTTTTTCCCAGACAGGAGGGAAGATAGCCTTATGGAATCAAACCAGTGGAAGCTCCATTTACATACAGATCAGCAGGGGGATGGGAGGTATACAGGAAGGGAAGAAGAGCATAAGGTCATCCTGCCTTTTGAAGCATGGTCAGTGAACTCTGAGAGATATAAGGGAAAACAGAAAGCCATTTTGGCATCCTTCACTTAGGAAGACAAGGGAAACCAGCACCTTATACTGCTGTGGAAGGTCCTGACTGAGAGAAAGTCAGCTGTGGCTGGAAAGAAGAAAAATTGATAAGAAATCTACATTGAGCCAAGGCTATAGCTTGTTAAGTCTTAGCAACTAGAAAGCATATTTTACTTTTACAGTAGATTCTTGCTTAATAGCAATCCTCATAATAGCGACTTCTCATTAAGAACAACATTGTGCCAGGAACCAGTCCCATCCCATTAACATCAATGTTAATGGCTTTTGGATATTAGAACAGGCACAATGCTTAATAGTAACTTTTTTAGAGGGAAGACAGGGTCAGACCAACTTTTTGTGGGCCAGGCACCAAACATATTTGTGGGCTGCCATGGGTCAAGGTGCAGGGGCGACGGGATGGTCAGTCTCCAGAGTGAAGGGTGGGCTGGGGGCAATGAGGAACTCTGCACAGCCCAGCAGGAGGGCATTGTTTACGAACCTGCAGCTGCCAGACACACACTGGCCTGCCCAGCCCTGTGCTGCCAGCAGGCCCCTTCCCCTTGAGGGTGGGCCCCCACCACACCGCCCCCCTGCCCAGGGCCCCACCCTTATGTCCAGCACCCCCTCGCCCAGAGACCTCCACCACAGATCTCTATGCCCAGCTCTCATCCCTCCCAGAGACCTCCCCCATTGGCCTCCCACCTCAACTGCACAGCACCCTGCACATCACACCACTCGCCCAGCACCCCCTCCCCACTGCCCACCACATTCCTCACAGTCCCACCATCACAGCTACACAGTACCCTATATTCCTGAGGGGATTCTGCACCAAAAAATTAAAAATTCTGTGCACAATATTTTAAAATTCTGTAAATTTTATTTGTCAATAAATAAATGTGGAGGCTCCAACATGGCAGTGGGGAGCACAGGCCACTGGTTGCATGGAGGTGGGAGATTACCCTGCAGCCTCCCCCCACCCCACCCCAGGACAGGGACTCGGCAGTGAGGCTGCACCCAACCCTGACACAGTGCAAGGGCCAGGCCTGCCCCAGAAACACCCTGGGGCCCTGCCCCTCTGTGCCAGTGGCGCCATGGCAAATCCAGTACTGAGGGAAGGTCCTACTTATAATTAAATTCCTGCCTCTGAGCACGCTCAGATGAACTCTTCCACTGTGTGCCATAGTTTTCAAATGCATGGACCTATTTCTCGCTGATAGAGTTTGGGTCCTGGAGGACCTACATGAGCCCAGTGCTAAGCAAGTGAGAGTAGTGGAGAGGTTTGGTTTCTCAAAGTCTGTGGTTTCACACAATCCGAAGAACAGCTACAACATTTTACAGGAGCACAAACCAATGCTCCAAGCAGCAATTTGAGGGAAAGGAGGCAGATGCTGGTGATGCTGTTTGGCTCTGGTCTCAGCATAAGCTTGTCCAAGGTGCTTGACTCTCTTGGCTGATGCTGAAACAGAAGGCCACTCAGCTGGCGGCAGATCAGGGGAAGGACTGTAACCCTTCTGATGGCTGACTCAGTCAATGGAAAGCCCAGTACAATGTGGTTCAGAGTAAGGAGCATGGAGGAAAACAAAACGCTAACCTTCCAGCAGCTACCGAATGGTGGGCAGATACCCTATCCAGCATTCCAGAGCAGTACCAACCACATAACATCTTCAGTGCTGATGAGACTGGTCTCTTCCACCGGGGCTTCCCAACAGAGGCTTTGGTATGCTGGAGAAGAGTTTGCAGAAGGGAAAAAAGCTGGATCACATCACATTGCTGTGTTGTGCGAACCTGGATGGGACAGAGAAACGGCCTCTAATGGTGATCAGAAAGAAAGTGCCCTTGTTGTTTCCCTAAGCATCATGCAAAGCTGCCCGTGAGCCACAGAAACTCAGTCAATGCATGGATGACAATTTTCTGTTCGAAGCGTGGCTTAAAAACTGGAATAGGGAGCTCGGAACAAGGGAATAAGACTGGGGTGACCATATTTCCCTATGCTGAATACGGGACACCTGGTAAAATTACTTGTATTCTAGTGAGTTGAATGGCAATCAATCAGAACTATGCAGTACAAATGTTCAAATTAATATCAAGTTGACTGAGCCACTGTTAAAAAGAAATACTGCGCAGTTGGATTCTTTCTATTTACCTTCTTATCTTTAAGGCTACAGGATTCCCATGGGGTGGGGTGACACACACACCTCTCCCTCCCCACATACAGGGAGAGGTGCACACACACACATACACACTCTCCCATACACCTCTCTCACATGGGGGGTGACCGACCTATTCGACCCTCCCTGCCCCGTGCTCTCCTCCCTCCATGCCTGGCTGGGCCCCTGGGACAGACCCACGTCCCCCAGTACCCGGCACCGCATCTTCCTGAGAAAACATGTGGGGGTCACGCAGGGTCACTGCCACCCGTCCCAGATTTCTGCCAGGGTTCACATCGGAATGTGGCCAGCAGCAGCCTTTTGGCACTGTGTGGGAGGGAAGGGACGGGAGCTGCTTCCAGCCACAGGGGAGAAGGGGTGGGAGGGATGACCTGGCCTGTGTCTTTGCAGAGCTCATCTCTTATCCCCCCTGCTTCCCCTGTGGCTGGAAGGAGCTTGTCCCTTCCTACCCGCACAGTGTCGAAAGGCAGCTAACACCTCCAGGTTTGCTGCTGGCCACCGACATAACCCAGCTGCCTCTTGTCCGTCTCCACCTGGTTACAGCGCAGGCAGGAAGGGGTTAAGACCTAAGGATGCATTGTGCTTGAGGGCCCAGGGAACCTGGCTGCAGTGGCTTCAGTGAACCTGGCCAGAGAGGTGGCTCAGCAGGGGAGGGTGCCTAGGTGATGAAGCAGCCCCATGCTCCCTGGGGGCAGGGCCCAGGGAGGAGGGGTGGGGGTCAAGAGGGTGCTAAGCCCCTGCCTGGGGGGCTGCTGTGGAGCCTGCAGGGTCAGGGCGTGAACAGGCTGGAAATCGCTTTCCCCCGCCCCCGGCCACTCCAGAGCTTAGCTGAGCAGAGGAAGTGGAGAGGCTTCCCCAGGCCAGCACTGTGTGGGACTGTGGCACACACAGGGCTTGGCTCCTCCTGGCCAGCGCCCCGGGCCAGAGGGTCTTGGGCTTTCCTGGGGCGCCAGCCCAGCCAGAGGCAGTGCTGGGTGAAGGAAGGAGCCTGCTGGCCAGGCTGTTGGTGAGCTCAGCACTCCAACCAGGGGCTGGTTCTCCGCACAACGCTGGGAGCGGGATGCGCCCTGCACCTGGGGGAGGAGGGATATGGAGGAGCAGCGGGGCTGGTGTGGGGTTGAAGGGGAAAAGCAGAGCGAGGACAAGGGGGGGAGCATGTAAAGGGCCGGTGCGTGTGCAGCACAGGCAACACATAACTGGACACTGCCTGGCGCCTACCTGTACTCACCAGCCACCACAGCTCACAGGACACAGCCCATGCTAGCCAGAAACAGGACTGGGGGTGGGGCCCTGCTGGCTAAGAGCATGAGGCGGGGCTGCATTGATGGACCAGCAGAGAAGCGGCTGACCCCACACGCTGCATCTTCGCCCCACCACCAGCCTTGCACACTCAGCCCCACCATCAGCCACTGGACCCCCCCCCACTCACCACTGGTGGGTGGGCGTCTGGCAAGCAGAGATCTGGCCAGCAGCAGGACCCACCAGTACCGATGGGAGGGAGACAGAAAATATGGGAGAATTTGCCCATTTTTAAGAAAAAGTTGGGACACCTTCAGGAGGGCTTAAATATGGGACTGTCCCTTTATAAAAGGGACATCTGGTCACCCTAAATAAGACAAACATATGTGGCTCTTATTTGACAATTGCCCCGCTCATTCAGCTAATGTAGAGCTATCACACATCATGTTAAAATTTTTGTCTCTGAACATAACCTCAGTAATGCAACAGGAGGACATGGGTGTCATTAAAATCTTCAAAGATCACTACCGTGCACATTGTTGCTTCTCTGGATGCTGACCACACCTACGAGCTATAGATGTTGCCAGAAAACATCTCTGATTGATGTACTGCATCTTGCTAAGCTTTTCTCCCACAGACTGTTCTAAACTGCTTCAGAGATGGAGGTTGTGACTGGGTGCCTGGGATGGACCACACTCAGTGCAGACTGCAAGAATCAGGACAGACAATCCCCAAAAGCCAGTAACAAAAGAGCTTCTGCAGTACCACACTGATTAAGCAGAAGCCAGACACAGTCCCCCATAGGTATTCTAGCCCTTGGCTCCTTTCCAGACATACTAATCCCAAAGGATCAGAGACTTACCCAGGTCAATATATCTCAGATCTTGCCCATATATCATGCTGTCAGCCAATGGTTAGTAAACTAACTAAAGATTTATTAATAAAAGAAGAGAGTTACTGAATGGTTAAGGAATCATATGCACACAAGTGATTGCAAAGTCCTTGTATCAGGTTTGTAGCAGTGATGGAATAGACTGCTGGCTTGCAAAAATCTCTGGTAACAAAGATTGGAAGATCCTCAGTGCATAGTTCAACATATTCCTTTTAGCTGTAAATCCACAGTCAGAGAACTGGAGCAGGAAAGAGGCCAAATGGAGATGTCTCAGGTGTCATTTATATCTTTTGGCATGTACATGGAAAGGTACTGGCCCAAGAAGGAGTCCAGGGTCACATGAGCATGGAAAGTTACTGGTAAAAGATGGACTCTTAGGTCACATGTCCACATTACATGTCTGTACATGGTTTGCTGAATCAAAGGGGTGGCCAAATGTGAGATTGGAGTATCCTTAATGGACCATCAACATATAGCTGGCTAGCCCTGATGTAAATCTATTGGGGGATGGGGAGATGTCACCCAGGCATACAGCACATATTTGAGGTATAGATACATAGTCAATATTCATAACTTCAGATACAAAGATGATACGTATCTATAAACAGGAAAAATCATACTTAGCCAATCATAACTTTCCCATTAATACTTTATATGACATACTTAGTACTAGATTTATTGCAACTTTGTAACAATGGTGACTGTTTTAGTGTAACTGGTCATTTCCATAAAGCATCACAGAAAGTTTTCATCAACAACAAAAATGGTGCTCTGGTGGACACGGATGTGCTGGCCAACGTTTTTGTTCCTGAAAATCTAACTGCAGAGGAAGCTGAGAGCAGTGTTGAGTTTGCTCTTAAGGAGAATTTGCTCTATTTGCTTGTAACCATTTTGGTCTTTAGCCATTGTACTTGAACTCACATAAAACCTCTCTCTTTTTGACTGAGTAAACTGGTTTTACTTTTGATCTAATCCAACCCAGTGGTGTGTTTGGATTGAAGTGATCGTTAACTCCAGTTAAAGGAATAACCTGTGTTTTTGTTCTCTTTAAAGGAGCCACAAATATTATTACTTCTCTGAGTGTTTCAGGAGAAGTTCAGGATGGGAACGTGCGGATGTTGCCCTGCATGTAGTAACCAAGGCTGGTGGGGACCAGGATGGGGCTGTTGTGTTGTAGGCAAGCTGCTGGAGTCAGAGTGCTGAACCAGGTGTGCACAGCAACAGAGCATTTAAGGCATCCAGGGTTACAGGATAACACAACCTCTCACTGGTCTGGGTTGCACCCCAAAATGCTACAAGCAGTTACTGTTCATACTCTAATGGAGGAAACTGGAATTTATCTTATTGCAGTCATGAATGTGACTCTCTGTAGCTAAGCAGTGCAATGCAGTATTCCTGGATATACAAAGGCATCAAACTGTATTTTTTATGATCACATATAAACTGGGCTATAACACCATATCAATAACCCTCAATTACACTCAGGAAAATACTAAAAGTGAAGCTCAATAAAGTCTGCAGGCACATGAGATCTGTATGGAATAGTGACATCCATCTGGTATTTTTCAGTGACTTCTAGTCAATTACTACATTTCATCATGTGTAATCCTCTTATCTTCAGTTCCTGCTGCTTCAGTAATTCTCACTGTGCTATGTCTGTGGTTTTACTGTGCATTTTTATCACTTATGAGTAAGTGGATTTATATATACACATATAAATATATATATATGTGTCTGTATGTGCATACACATACACATGCACTAGCCATTGAACTATATTGGCTGAAAAAGACTTAATTGCAAGAGAAATGAAACACAGATTCAAAGACTATATGGTAAATCTACAAAATACATGTATACCGATAACAGAACAAGCACTGCAAAAGCAAACTATAAATACAAGACATACAGTGTATGTGCTTGTATCCATAGTGATTATTTTTATTTAACCTGCCATGGTTTGATCTTAAGGTTCTTCTGGCAACCCATTAAAATAGAATTCTGGCAGAAGACATAATGATATTTTTCTGGGAGAAGGAAGCTTTTTGAGATTTGACTGTCATGTTTTTATTACGAACACTAAATCCAGAGATAATAAAAATATTATAAGTTGAAACCTGTAACGGGAGAGAGTTACTGAAAGCATCAGTGGTCCCACACCAACCTAGTCAAAGGAAAAAGAGCCACACAGGGATGGACTCTTCCTGGCCCTAGCACAGATGTGGGTGGAGGGCAGGGAGGGTGCAGGAAGAATTCTTCCACTGTCACTCTCCGTGCAAAGCTCAAGGAGAGTTCCAGTCCTTGTTCTCAGGGAAGCATATGAACTGCTCTCTCTGGGCCACATTCAGCACTGCATTATGACCCTTTTGCACCAGTTAGGTTGGTACAGAGGGCCTCAGGGCTGGTGCAAAACCGTGTGGGGAATACTGTCTAGTGCATGGGGTCTCCGTGCCACCTCCACAGGAGCCCTAAATACAGGAGGCATTCCTGGGTGGGCCAGGAGGTGAATGTGGTTGGAGCGAGTGTAGCCTAGAGGAAGGCAAGGATGGATTGGGGGGGGTGAGAAGGGGAATAGCTGGGGTGCACCCCCATGCTGACTATTCCACACACTTGGAACGGCCCCCAGGGGTCATTGCAAGAGGGACACAAATTAGGGCAGCCTTCAGGGGAGCTACTAGTTCCCCAGCAGGTAGCTTAAGGCGAGGGAAGGCCCATACTGCCTCCCCTCTGTCCCTACATTGGAGCAGAGGCCAGCGCAGGGATGGGTTTCTGCCACTGGGCACAAAGCCCAAAGATGTAGGGACTAGAGTTGCTTGGAGTTATTTGAATAAAAAGTTTTTTAATCAAAAATAGTCTTTTTAAAAAAATAAGTTTCAAGAAAAAACTGACTTTTTCTAAAAGGTGGGGTTTATTTTGGTGCCTAATTTTAATTGGAAGCCCATTTTTCAGAAAATGAAAAATTTCAGTACCCTCTTGTTAAATATTTCTATAAGGCTCTCAATAAACATTTTTGAACATAAACCCTCCCCCACCCACAATGGTCTGGTTTGAACCACCTGTAACGAAAACAACTTCAGAGTTTTTCTTGAAAATATATTTTCCATTTTTTAACTAGGTCTGATATGGAGAGGCAGCTGTGACGAATCCCTGAGTTACCATTGAGCCTAAAGCCTGGTCCATGCTACATGGTTAGGTTGACATAAGCGGCCTTGCTTAAATTTGACTCCCTCTGACGAAAGTGCTTCTTTGCGCTGATTTAGTAACACCACCTCCCTGAGCGGCGAAGAGTCATGGTAGATGTAATTAGGTCAACGCAATGTTGGTGTACACACTGCATTGCTTACATCAACTGTTACTGGATTTCAGGAGCCATCCCACAATGCCCCACACTGACAATACAGTTGATGCAGGTGCACCTGGTGAGGACATGCACCACTGACACAGGAAACCAAGTGTGCGCACACACAAGATATTTAATAACTGTGGTGGCTGTCTGCTGGCGTAAATTAAGTCAACATAATTTTTTAGTGTAGACTTGGCCGGAGTGTGAGTTACCGCTGAGCCTGAGTCTGCTCAAACTGTCAGAGTCACCAGGTGACTGGCTGAGGCAAGAGTGGATGAAGTCTGGAGTAGGTGCTGGCTAGCATGGAAACAGGCATATGCTGGAGCAGAAGCAGTCTGTCAGAACTAGTAAGCGACGGAGTGTTCCCACCCACAGGTAGTGACACTGAGCAGACTAGAGAGTCTCTTTCCCTTAGGAGCCTGTATACCTGGGTTAAGATCAGCTGAGTGGGTCCTCACCTATGCCTTTTTGTCTAGTTGCACACCTTTAAATGGTTTGTCTAAGTTACCTCCACTTAGGCCAGTCCTGAATTTTCCCCTTAATGTCTGCTGAGAGTTTCAATATATCATTTTCCAGAAATGAATTTCAGTTTCAATACCACTTTATCTACAATGGACCACTCAATTCTTTGATGCTTATCAATTTAAGTTTATGTTTATAGGACAGAATTGTCTTGGTTCAAGTCTTATCTTTTTGGGAGACCCCAATGTGGCTCTTAATGCCATTCCTGTGATCAATTAAAAACGCATTTGGTAGTGCTGTTCCAGAGCTTGCCTTACACCTTGTTTTATTTCAGGTGCCTTCACACTGTAGTTTCCTAATCTTCTGGGTACAGTATAACCCTGGAGTCTTCTTGGATTCACACCTGTCATTTGCTACTCCAGTTAGTTACATAGTTGCAACACAACATAGTGTCAGTTACACAGTTCACCCTCCTGAAGTTGTGTCATTTCCCTGAAATAGAAGGCACACGGATTCACACACGGTGAATCCTTTAGCAGTTCTTCATTAATGTCATTCTGTTTATTTTGGCTACCCTGGAACTTTAATTATGCAATTACAGGTTGTTCAAAATGCTGCGCATTGTTGCAGGTTTAAGTGATCACGCTCCCTCTATACTTCCTTTGCTGTGCAGGCTTCCCATGTAGTAAATAACACTGCAGGCCAGGCCAGTTGCACAGGGTGACCCACAGGTATTTTGTCATTTTAGACCTTTATTTTTTCCATCCAATATGTCTGAATCCCATAGCCTGAAAATTCTGATATTTCTTTAAAAGGAAGGGTGTCTTCTGAGAAACCCCACATCTCCATCCTCTTTTACCTACTCCAAAGTTCTGCATTGTAGCATCCTTCCCTCCAGCAAGTTGATACAGCTTCTTTACTTTACCAAAGGAGTGAATAAAGGGAGATGGACAAGCAAGACATTCCAGTCCTCTACTGAAAATTTCTGTTTGGGGCCTGCAATATGACAAGGCTAGGTTGATGGGTAGGAAGCTGAGTAAAGCCCAGGGAGAGAGGGATGAGTTGCTGTGCCGAGGACTTCATGCTTCCCTCTGCCACCTCAAGTGACAAGTCAGTTCTGCTCTCTGGCCTATATTTAGTAGAAGCATACAGACAAAATGGGTGGTGATTGTAAGTCAGATTTTGCAAAACCAATCCCAGAAATAGTATGAATCCAGGTTTTAATTTATCCAAGCCCCTAAAGTTTGAGCTGGGAATGAGAAGCATTCAGATAAATTCATTCTAGCTTTGATTCATCTCTACTCAAAAGTCAGAAACGTTAGTGAATCTTCCAACTTCCCTGCTTTGACTTTCAAACTGTGCCAAAATCAGAAGCCTATTAGGTTTTGTGCAGTTTCACTGAAATCATTTCTCACCACTTTTATAATCCCTGATTCACTAAATGCCTAAGTTGAAATCAATGAGACTACTCAATTGCTTAAAATTAAGCAAGTGTTTAAGAGCTTTATTGAATCAGGGCAATAATGAGCTTCTGATAGTTCACTCACCAAAGTGGTGGCTCCTGCTGGCCACCCTGGGAATTAGCTCCGCCAGTGCATACCCCCTCTTCCAGTGGTGCTCTCTAGTCATCATTTCTGCATGCCGACCTGCATCACTCCAAGAATCACAGCATCTTCTTCATGACTTGGCCCTCTGGCTGAGTCACCATCCATATTTCCCCTTTCCAGGGTTCAGTCCATCATTCCAGCTACTTCCCCAGTGGCTAATAGGGGGACCCAGGCCCACCCACTACTCTGGGTCCCAACCCAGGGACCCTGCAGATAGCAGCCTCCAGCTGTGCCTCTTTAGCTAAACTCCATGCTGCTTCATTTCCCTGGGCCACTTCCCCATGGTCTCAGTACCTTCTTTGCCCTCACCTCATGTCATTCAGCCAGCAAGTCCCAGTAGCCAGCCAGGAGCTCCCTCTTGCTCCCCCAATCCCTTCCAGCAACTGCTCTGTCCAAGGTGCTACCTTTCCTGCAGCATGCTAGGAACACAATTCTCCCTCCTTGGGTTTCTCACAGCAACTGACTCCTGCTCTGCTGCACTGCAACTCGTCCTGTATGGGCCTGCAGGGCCCGGATTGGCTGCTTCCTGCAGCTCTTCTGTAATTGGCTGCACCCCATGCAGCCTCTCTAGGCTACTTGGAGGACCCACCTCCACTGCTTCTCTTTGGGATATCATGGTTAATCCCTTCCACACCTGTGTGGGGTGGATACTCCATCACAGAACTACAAAGAGGAAATGCATACAGTTTGATATTATGTAGTTTGGGGCAGAGATATTTTGCTGGTTCATTCTGATTTTTTCTTTCTTTCTCTTATTTAGGGTTTTTTCGGTATCAATTTTTTGTAATGTGTGGAATTACTGCAAGTGTAAACATTAATTTACAGAGTAGGAGTAATGAAGTTCTGATTAGGCACATTAAGAGAAGCAAAGGTAATCAGGACAGCTTCCTTTGAACATCTCCAAAATTGCATTTATTTTTAGTCTTGTCTAAAAGTTAATGGCCCAATAGCATAATCTAAGTAGTGTGAAATGCAAACATTGTTCATTGTTGACTTACAAAATGAATGATAGGAGATTTTTTTAGGGTTACTCAATGTAAAAGTACTGAATCTGTACAGAGTGACTGACTTGAGTATGTATGCAGTGTTATTGTAGCCATATCCGTCCCAAGATCTTAGAGAGACAAGGTGGGTGAGGTAATATATTTTACTGAACTAAATTCTGCTGGTGAGAGAGACAAGCTTTCAAGCTTTTTCTGGTCTGGGAAATTTACTCAGAGTGTCACAGCTAAATACAAGGTGGAACAGATTGTTTAGCATAAGTAGTTAACACATATTTCAAGGGATCATTTAAGGTGAAGTGGCCCTTACCACCCCTCCAGTCATAGGGAGGAAAGAGAGGATGAGGGGGAAGAAGTGGGGAGGGGGTTATTAGTGGATTACAGATTGTTGTAATAAACATAAATCCAATGTCTCTATTCAGTCCATGATTTTTAGCGTCCCATATGGTGTATCTCAGCCAGTGCACTAAATGCCCCAATAGCAATTATGAACTATGTCCTTAATGGAAACCTGAACATTTTCAAAATTGAGCCTGGGAGCTTAAATTCGTAACTTTGCTAGACACTAAAAATCATGGGCTGAATACATTGTATTTATGGCTTATTACAACAATCTGTAACCCCCTAACATCCCCCCCCTCCAGCTGTCCTTTTGCCCCCCCCCCCGCCCCAGTCCATTCCTTCTTATGACTACAGGGGTGTTAACAGGCCACTTCACCTTCAGTGGTCCCTGAGGGTATGTGCTAACAACTTATGCTAAACAATCTGCTCCACCTTCCATTTAGCCTTGATGCTGGGAGTGCCTTTCCCAGAACTGAGGAGGAGTCAGTGTGGGTTGGAAGTTAGTCTCTCTCACCAACAGAAAGTGGTCCAATGAAAGATTTTACCTTACACACTGTCTGACTGGAGTATGAACAGATATTTTCATAGCTCACCCTGGACACAAACAAGGAATCAGACTTACTCTAACAGGGAGGTGTAAATGAAAGGTGAGATAAAACCAGTGAAGATAAGCAGAGAATGGACAAAGATTTGGAAATATATGTCTAAGTGGGTGTTGCTAGGATAGCTAAAGCAACAGTCCGTGGTAGAATGAGAAGGAGAAAGGTTAAGAAGATATTAAAGAGCAGAGAGCTAAGAATGGAACCTTGTTCTATATAGTGGAGTTTTTTTGTCACAGAGAAGAACCACCATCACCAGAGAGCATGTTTTGAGATGTAGATATGGAACTATGACAGAAGGGAACCAGAGACCTCTGTACAACTCTTGAGGCAGCTTGGGAGGGTGCAGTAGTCTACAATATTGAAGGCTACAGTGATGATTCGAAACAATTTTTCCCTGGGGAGAAACTGACCATAGGAAGGTGCAGCTGGTGTCCCCAGGGACTCAGCCCTACTCTGTGGGCTGATGCAGAAGAGGGGCGGGGCATGGCTTTGCGTACTCTTTATCTTTGTTTGTCCAAGTGCTAGGACTGCAATTGTTACCAGCCCTTCTTGCACACAAACCCTATATCGTGTACCTGTGAAAAGGCCAGTCACAATACACATTCTGGTTTTAGAAAAGTCTATACGCTGGAGGGGAGGGATACGCTGGAAGGGAGGGATAGGATACAGGATAGGATACAGAAGGACCTAGACAAATTGGAGGATTGGGCCAAAAGAAATCTGATGAGGTTCAATAAGGATAAGTGCAGGGTCCTGCACTTAGGACGGAAGAACCCAATGCACAGCTACAGACTAGGGACCGAATGGCTAGGCAGCAGTTCTGCGGAAAAGGACCTGGGGTGACAGTGGACGAGAAGCTGGATATAAGTCAGCAGTGTGCCCTTGTTGCCAAGAAGGCCAATGGCATTTTGGGATGTATAAGTAGGGGCATAGCGAGCAGATCGAGGGACGTGATCGTTCCCCTCTATTGGACATTGGTGAGGCCTCATCTGGAGTACTGTGTCCAGTTTTGGGCCCCACACTTCAAGAAGGATGTGGATAAATTGGAGAGAGTCCAGCGAAGGGCAACAAAAATGATTAGGGGACTGGAACACATGAGTTATGAGGAGAGGCTGAGGGAGCTGGGATTGTTTAGCCTGCAGAAGAGAAGAATGAGGGGGGATTTGATAGCTGCTTTCAACTACCTGAAAGGGGGTTCCAAAGAGGATGGCTCTAGACTGTTCTCAATAGTAGCAGATGACAGAACGAGGAGTAATGGTCTCAAGTTGCAGTGGGGGAGGTTTAGATTGGATATTAGGAAAAACTTTTTCACTAAGAGGGTGGTGAAACACTGGAATGCGTTACCTAGGGAGGTGGTAGAATCTCCTTCCTTAGAGGTTTTTAAGGTCAGGCTTGACAAAGCCCTGGCTGAGATGATTTAACTGGGAATTGGTCCTGCTTTGAGCAGGGGGTTGGACTAGATGACCTTCTGGGGTCCCTTCCAACCCTGATATTCTATGATTCTATGATTCTAAGTCACACCTAGGCCATATATATAGGAGGGGGACTATATCCTGGAAAACAGTGACTTGAAAAGCACCTAGGGGTCATAGTGGAGAATAGGGATGGTCAGAAAGTGTGATTTTCACAAAAAGTGTCTGCAATCTGTGGAAAAATTCAACTTTTCAGCAGAAAAAATTATTGAAAAAAGATTTTTTTCTGCCAAAAATGGAAAGAGTTCAATTTGGAAATGTGGCCTAGTCTGGTTGGGGAGGCCAGCCCATAAAGGAGAATAGGGACATAGAATCATAGAATATCAGGGTTGGAAGGGATCTCAGGAGGTCATCTAGTCCAACCCCCTGCTCAAAGCAGGACCAATCCCCAACTAAATCATCCCAGCCAGAGCTTTGTCAAGCCTAACCTTAAAAACTTCTAAGGAAGGGGATTCCACCACCTCCCTAGGTAAATCACTCCAGTGTTTCACCACCCTCATAGTGAAAAAGTTTTTCCTAATATCCAACCTAAACCTCCCCCAAGGCAACTTGAGACCATTACTCCTTGTTCTGTCATCAGCTACCACTGAGAACAGTCTAGATCCATCCTCTTTGGAACCCCCTTTCAGGTAGTTGAAAGCAGCTATCAAATCCCCCCTCATTCTTCTCTTCCGCAGACTAAACAATCCCAGTTCCCTCAGCCTCTCCTCATAAGTCATGTGTTCCAGTCCCCTAATCATTTTTGTTGCCGTCCCCTGAACTCTTTCCAATTTTTCCACATCCTTCTTGTAGTGTGGGGCCCAAAACTGGACACAGTACTCCAGATGAGGCCTCACCAATGTCCAATAGAGGGGAATGATCACATCCCTTGATCTGCTCGCTATGCCCCTACTTATACATCCCAAAATGCCATTGGCCTTCTTGGCAACAAGGGCACACTGTTGACTCATATCCAGCTTCTCGTCCAATGTAACCCCTAGGTCCTTTTCTGCCGAACTGCTGTCGAGCCATTCGGTCCCTAGTCTGTAGCGGTGCATGGGATTCTTCCGTCCTAAGTGCAGGACTCTGCACTTGTCCTTGTTGAACCTCATCATATTTCTTTTGGCCCAATCCTCTAATTTGTCTAGGGCCCTCTGTATCCTATCCCTACCCTCCAGCGTATCTACCTCTCCTCCCAGTTTAGTGTCATCTGCAAACTTGCTGAGGGTGCAATCCACACCATCCTCCAGATCATTTATGAAGATATTGAACAAAACCGGCCCGAAACATGAGGCAACTGACCTACCACTTTGATGAGGCACGATGGCAGAGTTTCTGATTTGAAATCATTAGTTTTTTTGAGCATTCATTTCATCAATGAAAAATAAAGAAAGCAGGCTCTTTTTTGTGGAAAAAAATTGAAGTTGTCAAAAACCCAATTGTCTATTGAAAACCTGTTTTGATGAAAAATTTTTGACCAGCCCTAGCACTTAACAAACCAAACTTGAATGAGATGTGGTAGCTAAGAGTGCAAATGCAAACCATGGGTATATAAACTAGGGAACATCAAGCAGGACAAGGGGAGGTGGTATTATCTCTGCATATGGCCTTGGTGAGAACATTCATAGAATGCCCACACTTCAGAAAGGATGATGAAAAACTGGAGATATTTTGCAAAAGAGCTACAAGAATTATTAGAAGCCAGTAACACTGCCCTACAGTGAGAGACTTAAGGAGACAATGTATTTCATTTATACTAGATAATCATAGCTTTCCCTTTTGACCTTAAAATCTATTAAGCTATGATTTTGTTTTCAATCAACCCAGCCTACCTCCCCTGTTCCATCTTTCCCCAAATAGCTCAACTGCTAACTCCATCATACTAGCCATCTTAGGGGGATTATTCATAATTATGGATCAGGATGTCATCTCTAGGAAAGAAAAGCAGGGAATATGATTTCCTTGCATTGTTTAAGTCCATCTGGTTTACCAGTTTAGGATAATGCAATAAGAAACAACAGATGAATACATGGGTCAATCAAAAGGAGAGCTGGTCTTGCAACTGCTTCAGAATGGCATACGCCTTCAGGCCACACCTCTGAATCCTCCAAGGCCCAAATGTGGGATGCAGTGTCACACACTGAGAATGAGGGGTGCAACATAATTATTTTTGCAGAAAACTTAAAAGTGACAGGGGACTCCTTCTGTTAGTGCAACTAACTTTCTCCATAACCTCAGTTTCTTGAGTCTTTGTTTCTGATGTAAATAATTTTCAACACCAGACATGAGGAGAAATCAAATCTGTATCAAAAAGAGGTAGCTGGAACTAAAGTGAGTGGTGGGCCTCAAAATGAAAGACATTTGAGAGGTATGGCTTAAGCTGCGGTTTTAAACATTCACACTTCCAAGATGTGTATTCATTAAAGTGAAGTTATGTCAAATTAGCATTACTTTGCACGCATACGCAAACTTAATTTTTCATGCAGTGTCTCAGTGAAGAATCCAAGGAAAGTTGTCAAGAAGGATTTAGTGTTACATGGAGTCGGGGGAAAAGAGGCAAGTAGAGCGAAAGAGAAATGAGAATATTTATGGACTGAGTGATAGCATTAGAGTTATGTAAACTCCGATTTTTGGACTGTAAAATTGCTCTGTTTGGTTTGAGTCTCTACTTTCTCTGAGTCATCAGTCGTTTGCTCAAATTCTGTTCAGACTGTAGAAGGTTATTGCAAACTGTTTGGATCCAACTGGATATTCATGAAATGTGTTGGGCTTTGTTCATGGTACCTTTTGAGTGTGAGGCTGTTTTACTGGAATAGGTCACATAAGATGAGCCACATGGGATTCTTTCTACGTTCCTGAGTGGTTAAAATGCGCTCATGTGATCAAGAGGATCAGGTTAGCTCAGCAGAAGTCATTGCCACAAGGTTTCTCTGAAAGAGAGAATGCATTTTGGTTAAGCCCAGTGATCCATAGAGAAAAGCGGGTAAAATAATGTGTCTCCTAGCAACTTCAGAAAGAGTCCAACCCTGACTTTATTTAAGGAACCAGGCAAGACACACACACACACAACCCTCTTTGTCATGCAAATTTTCTCTGAAAAGCTGTCATAAAGAAAAAGGGAAGGGTAACCACCTTTCTGTATACAGAACTATAAAATCCCTCCTGGCCAGAGGCAAAACCCTTTCACCTGTAAAGGGTTAAGAAGCTAGGATAACCTCGCTGGCACCTGACCAAAATGACCAATGAGGAGACAAGTTACTTTCAAAGCTGGAGTGGGGGGAAACAAAGGGTCTGTCTGTCTGTGTGATGCTTTTGCCGGGAACAGAAAAGGAATGGAGTCTTAGAATTTTAGTAAGTAATCTAGCTAGATATGTGTTAGATTTCTGTTTTGTTTAAATGGCTGGTAAAATAGCTGTGCTGAATGGAATGTATATTCCTGTTTTTGTGTCTTTTTGTAACTTAAGGTTTTGCTTAGAGAAAATCTCTATGTTTTGAATCTAATTACCCTGTAAGGTATTCACCATCCTGATTACAGAGGTGATTCTTTTACTTTTTCTTTAATTAAAATTCTTCTTTTAAGAACCTGACTGCTTTTCCATTGTTCTTAAAATCCAAGGGTTTGAGTCTGTGTTCACCTATGCAAATTGGTGAGGATTTTTATCAAGCCTTCCCCAGGAAAGGGGGCGTAGTGCTTGGGGGGATATTTTGGGGGGAAGATGTCTCCAAGTGGGTTCTTTCCCTGTTCTTTGTTTAACACACTTGGTGGTGGCAGCATAAGGTCCAAGGACAAAAGGTAAAAGTTTGTACCTTGGGGAAGTTTTAACCTAAGCTGGTAAGAATAAGCTTAGGGGGTCTTTCATGCAGGTCCCCACATCTGTACCCTAGAGTTCAGAGTGGGGAAGGAACCTTGACAAAAGCAATGGTAGAAAAATGGCTGGAACTGTCTCTAACAGATTTTTTTTTAAATTCTCAAAGTAATAGATGCTGAAGCTGGAGTGGTGGAGAGTAGGTGTCCTTTGTGGACAATTTGATGGAATTACTAACTTTGTACTCCATAGTCAGATACCATGATATGCTACAGCTACCAATGCCTAGAAAACATGGGCATTCTAGAAATCTTATTCCTTGAGTGAGAGTACTGTTGTATCACAGTTTAAATTTAGAACTCACACTTTGCCCAATGTGTATGCTATGAGAGAACATTCACACAGGGACCTTTACCAGTGCCTGAGTCTGTGAATCCATGCAATCTAGGCTATGTAATCAAACTTTGAAAGCATCACACAGTACTATCATGTTTACAGATAGAATGATCTATCATGTTTACAGATAGAATTTTCTGAATGGAAATCTAACAGACATTATTCTCTGTAAAGACTTGTTTCAAGTTTAATTAGCCTCTGCTGGACTCCTTAAAGTCCTTGTCAAACATTAATGGAGAATAAATTTATCAGAAAAAGAATGTACCTGATCCTGAGGGAAGCTGAGCACTTTCAATGGCCAATGAAAATAACACAAATTATCTTTTTGTTATTGTTTGTATTACAGTAGTCCCTAGAGGCCCCAACTGAGATTGGGAGCCCATTGTGCTAGGTGCTGGACAAAGAGTAAGAAGTTGTCCCTTCCCCAAAGAGTTTACAATCTATATAGGCTACAGTAGACTAAATAGACTACAATCTAAATAGCACTCTGACTACTACCCCATGCTACTCATCCCTGTGGGCACTAATGATACAGGAAGGTATGACCCTCAGCAGATCAGAAGTGACTACAGGGCTCTGGGAATACCGGTGAAGGAGTTGGGAGCACAGGTGGTGTTCTCTTCGATCCTTCCAGTCAAGGGTAGGGGCCCAGGCAGAGACAGATGCATCCTGGAGGTGAATGCCTGGCTGCGAAGATGGTGTTGCTAGGAGGGCTTTGGCTTCCTTGACCACAGGATACTGTTCCAGGAAGGACTGCTAAGCAGAGATGGGGTCCACCTATTGAGGAAGGGGAAGAACATATTTGTATACAGACTGGATAGCCTAGTGAGGAGGGATTTAAATAGATTTGAAGGGGGAAGGTGACCAAAGCCCACAGGTAAGTCAAAAATATGGAAACCTGAGAGAAGGTTGGAATTTGGGGGAAGCATGGGCTGTTATAGCAGGGATAAAGGAGAGACAAGACAGAACTGGGAGGGGGAATCAAATCAATATCTTAGATGTCTGCATACTAATGTGAGAAGTATGGGGAATAAGCAGGAAGAACTCAAAATGCGAGTAAATAAACAAACTATGACATAGTTGGCATCACAGAGACTTGGTGGGATAATACATATGACAGAGATATTGGTATAGAAGGGTACAGCTTGCTCAGGAAAGACAGACAGGGAAAAGAGGTAGGACGTGTTGCCTTATATATTAAAAATGTATACATGGGACTGAGGTTGAGATGGAAATAGGAGACAAAGTTGTTGAAAGTCTCTGGGTAAGGATAAAAGTGGTAAAAAACAAGAGTGATGTCATGGTAGGAGTCTACTACAGACCACCAAACCAGGAAGAAGAGGTGGATGTGGCTTTTTTTAAAGCAACAAACAAAATCATCCAAAGCCCAGGACTTGGTGGTAATGGGGGACTTCAACTACCCAGACATCTGTTGGAAAAATAACACAGCAGGGCACAGATTTTCCAACACATTCTTGGAATGTAGTGGACATAATTTTTTATTTCAGAAGGTGGTGAAAGCTACTGGGGAGACGCAGTTCTAGATTTGATTTTGACAAATAGGGAGAAACTGGTTGAGATTTTGAAAGTGGAAGGCAGCTTGGGTGAAAGTGATAATGAAATAGTAGAGTTCATGATTTTAAGGAATGGTAGGAGAGATAAGCAGCAAAACCAAGACAATGGATTTCAAGAAGGGAGACGTTAGCAGATTCAGGGAGTTAGTAGGTAAGTTCCCATGGGAAGCCAGTCTAAGGGGAAAAACAATAGAAGACAGTTGGCAGTTTTTCAAAGAGACATCATTAAGGGCACAAGAGCAAACTATCCCACTGTGTAGGAAAGACAGGAAGCATGGCAAGAGACCACCCAGGCTTAACCAGGAGATCTTCAATGTTCTGAAATTCAAAAAAGAGTCCTACAAAAAGTGGAAACTAGGTCAAATTACAAAGGATGAATATAAACAAATAACACAAGTATGTAGGAAAAAAATTAGAAAGGCCAAGGCACAAAAAGAGATCAAACTAGCTAGAGATATAAAGGGTAACAAGAAAACATTCGGCAGCCAGCACATCCCTCTGCCCATGCTGCTTCCTGCAGCCCGCATTGGCCTGGAACAGAGAACTGCGGCCAGTGGGAGCTGCGATCGGTTGAACCTGCGGATGCTGCAGGTAAACAAACTGTCCCGGCCCGCTGGCAGATTTCCCTGACAGGCTGCGTGCCAAAGGTTGCTAATCCCTGGGATAGGACAAGAAGCAATGGACTTAAATTGAACCAAGGGAGGTTTCGGTTGGACATTAGGAAAAACTTCCTGTCAGGGTGGTTAAGCACTGGAATAAATTGCGTAGGGAGGTTGTCGAATCTCCATCATTGGGGACTTTTAAGAGCAGATTGGACAAACACCTGTCAGGGATGGTCTAGATCATGGGTCTCAAACACACGGCCCACAGAGTTATTTCCTGTGGCCACCAAGCTCCCCTCACCCACTGCTCCATCTCCCCCACAGCATGCCACGTCCCCACTCCTCTGCCTACCTCCAGGCGCTTAGCACTTTCCAGGAAGGAGGGGGAAGGAGCAGGGAGCTGTGTGCTCAGGGGTGGAGGTGAAGAAGAGGTGGGGCAGGGGCAGGGATTTGGGAAAGGGGTTGGAATAGGGGCAGAGGGGGCAGAGTTGGGGTGGGGACTTTGGGGAAGGGGTTGGAATGGGGGCAGGGAAAGGGTGGGAAGAGGCAGGGCAGGGGCAGGGTCTCATGGAAGGGGTGGAGTGGGGTTGGGGCCGGGAGCAGTGGGGGGGGGTCAGTGATGTGGCCCTCGGGCCAATGTACTAGTCCTCATGTGGCCCTTGTGGTGATTTGAGTTTGAGACACCTGGTCTAGATAATACTTAGTTCTGCTATGAGTGCAGGGGACTGGAGTAGATGACCTCTTGAGGTCCCTTCCAGTCCTATGATTCTATGATAAGAAACACAAAGAATGGGAGGAGAAACAAAGGGACAGAGGTGAAGTTCTTGGCCCAAGATCACAAAGCAAATCAGGGAGACTTGATGATTACTTGATCTGTTCATTCCCTCTGAAGCACCTTGTATTGGCTACTGTTGGAAGACAGGATACTGGGCTGGATGGACCTTTGGTCTGACCCAGTATGGCCATTCTTATGTTCTTATGTAACTGGGAATAGAAACAGATCCACAGTGTCCAATTCACTGTATCACATTGCTTTTCCACACTCAGCATTTCAGAG
This sequence comes from Lepidochelys kempii, assembly GCF_965140285.1. Lineage (NCBI taxonomy): Eukaryota > Metazoa > Chordata > Testudines > Cheloniidae > Lepidochelys > Lepidochelys kempii. Next base: position 101,630,799 of record NC_136380.1, read on the forward strand.
GATCAGGGCCCTAACCCTTATGGTTTTGTTTAAGCAAACAACCTGAACATTTTCCTTATGCTGTTCCCGAATTAATGCAGAATGGATACTAGTTTCACAATCTGTTCCATTCAATTTCCCTGCTGCTGTTGTCACTTTTCAGCAAGTTACCCCAAACAGCAGACTGGCTCAGCAATGACAATTTCAATTAAAAACATTTGTTCTCACGTCCATTTCACAGTTTCCATATGGTGAGATGTGCCTCTTCTCCCCACGCGAGCTTCCAGAATGGGACACTGAGCAAAGGTGTGCAGTTTTCTTTTACATGGAAGAAGCAGCTCTATGGCAGCTTTATGTGGCATTATACTGCACAAGGTGCCATGATGATTCATTACTGTATAAGCTCACAGAACAAGTCTGGGTCAGTATCAGAAAAAATCAAATCTTTTCCATACAAATTAAAAAAAGGGAACTTAAAGGGAGGGCTTTGACACTGTGAATATTTGATGCTGGTATTACACACTGGTCAATAATACCATTGTAAATATATGTATAAAAGCTGTATGTGAAATTATGGATACTCACTGATGTTATCCTTTGAAGTCTGTGACTAAAAGGTATAAACCAGGCACGTCAGGAGGAGTTGATAAACAGGTTTTCTCCAGACAAAGGAAAGAGGCCGACATCTCAAACCCAGTGTAGCCAAATTCAATGGGCTATTTATTTGTATCAGACATGGCAGCAGGAAGAGATCATTTGCAGAGCAGCGATCACCTGCAGGGGAGGAACCAGCATGGAGCCTTATCCTACAGACCTCCTAGCGCCTTTACTCAGCATGACTAATGAACTTTATCTGGGGATACCCTTCAGAAGAATACATTTCAGAGCTTCACTGAATGATAAGGAGAGGGAGAGTGAACCCCTAAATGATCCTTCATCTTAAGGAGATAAAGAAACCAAGCTATTTGCTCTCTGTGATGGGTTCTGGCCAGGCCAGCCAGTAAAAAGCTGGAAAGAAGGCTATGAGTGAGAGAAAACCATCCTGAACAAAGACTGTATCTTACTAGGGTAAGTTTTAGAGTTTTAGATGCTTGGAATCATCTCTACATTTATCTTTTTTTACTTGGTATCACTTAATCCATGTGCCTCAGTTAATAAATTGTTTTAATTTTAATCTAAACCAACCAGTGCTATATTTGAATCGAAGTGATTGTTAACTCCAGTTAAAGTGATAAGATGTACTTTTGTCTCTTGAAAGGAGCAACAAACCTTATTACTTCCTGAGTGTTCTACAAGAGGCCTGGATACTTTAGAGTAGACAATTTTGGGGAAACTTGGGAGTAGGGGTGTGTTGGCATCACTCTCTAAGTAGTAACCAAGGCTAGTGGAGACCAGTGTGGGGCTATTATGTTATAGGCAGGCTGCTGAGGTCAGAGCGCTGAACCAGGCTGCACAGCACACAGTCAGGGAACTGCATACTTGTCTGTTGGCTGTTGGTGTCTGGGCTGTGAGCCACAGCAGAAGAGCATTTGAGGCACCCAGGGTTACAGGGCAGGTGATGACATAACCTCTCACTGGTCTGGGTTAAACCCTGAAATGTGGAACTAGCTGATTAATTATTTCTATAAACTGTGCATCTCTTCTAGTCATCATATCAGAACTCCATGCTTATATATAGCAATTTGGGTAAGATGGAAAAGTCTTTTTTGTGCAGTCTTAGGATGCACAAATTTATTTGTTTTTTTTGTAGTTGATAAATCAATATAGTAGCAGTTTTAATGTATAATAGTTTTATCTGGTCAATTTCATCTATCTTCTCCAAAAGCAATATATTCAGTTCTCCTCTAAAAGTGCCATTATGATCAAAAGAGTGACTATTTCAAAATGTCATTTTTTATGAATCCTAACATAAGAATGGCAGTATGGTGTCAGACCAATGGTCCATCTAGCTCAGTATGCTGTCTTCTGACAGCGGCCAATGCCAGAAGCTTCAGAGGGAATCTATTTGCTTCCTTTACAGATAAAAATAAGAGTTTATTACTTGTGAGGTCTGCAGAGCCAAAAAAAAGCTAGGAGAGGGTGAGATAGAATCTCTTGCAGCTTGTGATCAACAGAATCATTAACTAATTTCCAGTTGCAGACTCTTTGTTCCTGATAATATTTGTCCTGTGGTGGCTGCACAAGTCAGAAAGAAATCAGCTTGCCTTCCAGAATCCTGGCTGGATTTGTAAGGTTGACCTGAATGCTGAGTAAATCTGATATTGAAATAATTGATGGATAGATATGGAAACAACTGCTACCAGCAAAAGTACTCATTATGGATCTCCCTTGTAAATGGCAGGGAGTGGCTGGCAAGGCTCCAGGAAGTCTCTTGAATTTTGAATTTATACCCCCCCCCGGGAAAAATAGTCAGATCTTGGCCTTCACAGCATGCTACAGAGCAAATCCTTTTACTGGCACTTTTTTGGAGGCATGGGGGGTTGACTATGGGCCAATACTGAGGGGTGTATAGGGAAGTGACATCCATAGTGGCGAGACTGATGTTCTGAGGGAGGTTGTTAATGTTGAGGTGTTTCTGGAGGAAGTTGGTTGTGTGCTGAAGGAAGCTGGCTCTTTGTGTGGTGAATGGTGTGACGATGCTTTCTATGAGTCCTGATATTCCTTCAGTAAGAGTGCCATGGCCAGATAGGATGGTTCTGCCTGCATTTCCTTGTTTATGTATCTTGGGAAGCATGTAGAGTATCACTGGGTAGAACTTTGGGGATAAGGTTGTAGTGTTTGTCTTGGAGTTGTTTGGGGAAGGATTTGATGCTATCTTTAAATTCCTGGGTGAATTGTGGTGTGGGGTCTTCTCTCAGTTCTTTATAGTAGGTGGTGTCAGAGAGTTGTCTGTTGGCCTCAACGTAGTCGTTACAGTTGAGATCCCATTGTTTGCTGGTTTGATCACTACCTGGTGGATGGATTTCAGGGACTATATAGCTGTCCTCTTGGCACTGGAAAGATTGTGGTGGATGTGAAGTTTGTTAAGGATTTCACATCACAATTTTTCCTGAAGCACTCAATGTAATGATCAAGTGTGTGATTTCATCCACTATGGGGTGTCCATTCAGCTGATTCTTTTTTCTTCAGTCAGTGGGGGCATAGTAATTGTCAGTGGCGTTTCCATTGTTATGCAAGAATTCTTAGATGAGGAGTTAGTGAAAGAATTCTTCTAGTTCTTCACATGTTATCAGGTTCTGTGGTGGGGCAGAAGTTCAGTCCCTTGGAGAGAACAGATAATTCTGCTCCAGATAAGGGTAGTCTTGATAAATTGATGAGGTTGGGGTGTTGTGTAGTGCCCATGTGGTGGGTCCTGGTGCCATGGTTTATTCTGGAGGTGACTTGTCTGTGGGCTGTGGAATTGTTGTAGTTGGTTTCACTTTTTTGTTTGTGTATTGGATGGCTGTCATCAGGGTTTTTTTAATAGTTGCTTTGGGTTTCTTGCATCATCTCCAGATAGGTTTCCCAATATTTTTTTCTAGTGTGTGAGACTGTAATTATTTCTTGTTTGAGATGGTCCCTTCTGGAGTATGTGAGGTGTAGGAGATTATTCCTCAGCTTTTCTGAAGTGCTTCTGCAGAGCTGTTCAGCATACTTTGAACTGTTCAGAGTGTTAACTTCTTATGATAAACAACCTGCTTCACCTTTATTTAGACGTGATACTCTGAGTATCTTTTTCCAGACCTAAAGAAGGCTCTGTGTAACTCGAAAGCTTGTCTCTTTCACCAACAGAAGTTGGTCCAATAAAAGATATTACTGCACCCACCTTGTCCTTCAAACCTTTGAGATGTACGATGTGCCTCAGATGGCGGAACACTTTGATAGATAGCAGACTCTGCAGAATCTTATCTATTGTTTTATTGACTTAAAAATAAGGTGTATTTACTTACATCTCTATTCATATTAGGCCAATCATAAGACTAAAAATACTAAAATGATTAGTGTTGCCCACTCTTTTTGCTGTATGTGTTAGTCCTTTATGGTGCCCAAGGCAGAAGAAAGGTTGCAGCTCTGAAACCTGGATCCAGTGGAGTTTCCATCATAAAGACCAACTGCAAAGGTTTACACTGGTATAATGTGAAACCACACTAAATTTAGCCCATGGCTTATAAAGAAAATTAATTTTAAAGGGTAAAGTTTCTTTGGACTGGAGAGGTAATTAACATATAACTGTATTCCTGAGAGTGCAGAGATGGTAGAATTTTTTTTCTAGTTTGCAGAATACATAGATTCATAGATTCATAGATATTTAGGTCAGAAGGGACCATTATGATCATCTAGTCTGACCTCCTTCACAACGCAGGCTACAGAATTTCACCCACTACTCCTGCAAAAAACCTCACACCTATATCTGTGCTATTGAAGTCCTCATATCGTAGTTTACAGACTTCAAGGAGCAGAGAATCCTCCAGCAAGTGACACGTGCCCCATGTCACAGAGGAAGGCGAAAAACCTCCAGGGCCTCTTCCAATCTGTCCTGGAGGAAAATTCCTTCCCGACCCCAAATATGGCGATCAGCTAAACCCTGAGCATATGGGCAAGATTCATCAGCCAGATATTACAGAAACATAAACAACCCTTGAGTGAGAAGCCATGTTTATTTTTAGGTAGTCGAGAGGCTTGTACTGAAGATATCATCCTGTAACCATAGAGAGAAAGCCAAAGCACAATATTAAAACAATGCTAAGATTCTTTCAGATGAGCAGTGGGAAAATCAAAGGTTGTTTCCAGAGAAGTGGACAATGCAGAGGAAAAAGTGTCCAAAACTTCCTCCCGATATAAATTAGACAAAGCCAGTGGTAGACTAACACCAATATACGTAATTCAAAATGTATAAATATTAAAAGTTGACATACATATTTTCTTTCATCAGTAGAATTGTACATGCAATTATATTAATTTATCTGACATTTCAGTTTCTTTTTCTAGTAATACGGAAGTGCTTTTTTCCAAGTAATTGAACCCTTCCTTCCAAACTTGTTACTAAGACTGACAGAGAACCTGATTCTGTTACCCTGACTCACATTAAGTTGAACCTCACGCTGCTAGTAGTCCCATTGGTTTTAATGAGATTACTTGTAAAGTAAGGTTTACTCAAGGTATGTGAGGGTAGCACAATCTAACACATAGGCCCACATTTTTAAAGGTATTTAGGCATTGCTGCACTGAGCATTGAAACACTGATCAGATTTAGGAGCCTAAGTTGCAACCTGGGTCATGGGATCGCAGTGCCACTCAAGTTTGACCTGGCCACCCCTCCATTCATGAAGGGGTACCCAGAACAAATTTGAGAGAGTGGTGTGATGCAATGCCATTATCTCAACTTCCACTGGTTTCGGGGGCCCTGGGCCAAACTGCCCCTTTTACCCTCCCTCTGGGCAACCCTACGTGACCCTCATCAAGCTCTGTCTGAAGTGCTGGAATCACAGATGTTGCTGGGAAAAGTCTTCCAATTTCTGATCCAAGGCATTGTTGTGTATAACCCTCCTCCCGCAACCAAATGTAACACAAAGAAGACAGATATAACCAAGAAATGCACAAAGCGGCATGTGTTGAAACACTAATTAGCCAAGCTAATTTTATAGAGAACTAAGGATACACACCTCCACAAATACCCTACTGAAGTCTTTGTGTTTGTGCAACTGAGCTGAAGAGTTATCATTTATAAAAGTTACTGGATGCAGCTAGAAGACAACGGCAAACTATCTGAAATGGAGTCTGAAACAAAGTGTCTTTCAGCTAAGTCAGTAATTAATTGAATTTGAATTTAAAATATAAAAAGGTAGAGAAAATTACCACACAGACTTATTCAATTACTAAAGAGAGAGTGAAAGAGTGCAGTATTTAAAGAATGCTTAGCTAAAGAGAAGAGCATACTGCTAAAGAATTCATTGAACTATTTATTCTTGATATTACGGTTAACTAGAGAAATAATTATCTGATTAATTGTATCCTGGAATCCTTTTGCACTTCTAACTTTTGAGTCACCTACCGTACAAAAATGTGTACTTAAGACCTACATTGGAATTTGAAGGTAATTTGCAGTTTGGCTCCAGGAAATCTGATTGCTCTGAGATATTCTGGTCAGAGGGCTGAGGTAAAACTAGATATTTGCCTGAAAGAAAATGGTTGGGGGCTATCTAAAGACTACATGGCATTCAACCTAAACAGCAAAATATTTTTTTGATGACCCAGACTTTTATAATTCACATCTCTGTGTCTCAGCTTCCCTATCTAAAGTTATAGACAGTATCTTCAACACAGGGTCAACACATTTGTACAGCACTTTGATGGTTCTTTGTTTCTTCTTATTGTGTTGGTACAGGCTTTCCCAGCCTCTTATGGACAAAAACCAGTATGGCATAACATCAGAATAGTACTAGGTCATAGTTAATGTAACACTGTCTACCTTTTAGAGCAGTACACATGCATTTCAGGAGCCATCTGCTGCTGCAAAAATTAGACAAACCCAGTAATGGACAGGAGTCAAGTGCCTACATATTTCTTAAAGACTGAACTCTCCACAAGAAATGTCATTCCTAGAAACCTGGAGAACCTGGAAGACATATAGGGAATAGGAGAAAAAAAATCCTTTTAATAGATGAATGTTAGTCAGCCTCAAGGTAGAAGGCTCACTGTAAAGGGCCTTATGTTAAAGAAAACATCTGGAGATTCTGACTTCCTGAATGGTACCTGGATTCTAGCTTACTGTAAATAACCATGAACAAAAAATATCTCAGTAGCCAATATTTTTCTCTGCTGGTATCAAATGAAATTCATTTGGTATCAGCTGGAGTTTTTATAGTGCTAATGGAAGTTATTTTCAGTTATCACATCAGTCCATAAGTATACAAAGGCAGCAATTTCACTAGTAATCTGGAAATCAGTTTGTACGTAGGGGGTATGCTTTAGATAGTTTCTGCAGTGCAAGCTTTTATCTTAATAAATGTGGTGAATCATAAATAAAAAGGGAATAATGAAAAAGAACATTCAGCTAGGGCTAAAGTTGGACTTGGAAACATTTCATAGTGTGAACAGCTGAACTCCAAAACACTGGTGATGTCCAGTAAGCCCTATGCTCAACGGGGAACAGATATACCTAAAAATTAAATCTGACTGATGCTTTACTGTGTAATAATTCTACTGATAACTCTTTAAAGCCTGACGTAATATATAAGCTGGTAAAATTCCACTGGGCTGAATGGCACAAATGTAATCAATTTCTTTTAAATAAACTCATATAATTTCAACATACATCAGGTTCTCAAATGACAAAGTGGACAAGTAAAGAAGAGTTTGCCCTTCTTCAGGTTTATATTAATTGTATTTTTTTCACACCAATTGAAATCCAAACAGCGATGCCCTTCTTTATTTATAGTAAACTGATTAGTGTTTCAAATAGACTTTGTCAAGATTTCTGAGGGGCAAAAGTGGCCGACTTCAAAATTGTTCTAATTGAGTGTGGAAAGTCGTCCATATTCTAAATATCTTTAAAACCCTCCAACTCATTCTCTGTGATGCTGAACATACCATTAGCTAGATAGAGTTTGTCTAGTATAATATGTGTATAGTGCTTTGAAGAGGCAAATGCAGCTATCTATTTTGAAATAACCTTTATGATGTTTGGTGAGAGCAGGATCAGGCTCTTAAAAGACAAGGCAAAAAGCCCATTCCGCTCCCCAAAGGAAGAATTGTGTGTGCAGCAGAGTATTTTGTTTTGGTAGGTTTTCAGTTTTAGTGATTTTTTGAAATGTACACACTTCTGTGTGTGTGTCAGAAAAGGTGAGGTCAAAGAAGTGTGACTTGCACTTGAAGTGCAAAGCAGTGAGATTTTGGGAAGGAAGCTCTGGGATGTGCTGAGCCTGGGCTCCCAATGCCAGGTAGGGCCCAGCTTGGAGAGCTCCGGGGGAGGTACCTTGCAGCCCACGCCCGCTCCCAATGGCAAGCCCTGGCATACAGGCTGCAGCCCTCCTCCCTGGTGCTCCCCTGCCTGGGGCAGGAGACTGTGGGAAGTGCTGGGTCCTCCCAGCCTGGGACTCTGGCAGGTGTTCCCCTATTGGGTGGGGATGCAGGTACCCCATTCTGTTACCTCCTGTTGTTGACTGGATTTTATACTCAGCCAGAGGAGCAGTCTCAGGAACTTCTTCCCCCTCCCGCGTCTACCATCAGGATCTTATTTCTCCCAAAGGAAAACTGGCAATGGATAGGGTGTGTAACAAGAACAGGTTTATTGGACAGGCAACAGTTAACAAGGGTAAGAATAACTCAGGTAAGTAACAGGTAGGTAACCATAAGGACTCCCAAACTAAAATCGAAAAATAAGGGAACCAATTACAAAAGGGCACTGGCTGTGACAAAGAGGGCTTAGCTCCCTTCCCAAGGCTGACCCCAGGAAGGTTAGATGGAGGACAAATGAGTCTCTACCATATCCTGCAGCTTTATCCTTGGCACCGGCATGACAGGACTGGCTTGGGACCCGATCCAGATGGTAAAGCGGGTGGAAGGCAGGACCTCAGGTACAGACTGATGGAAGCTTTGTCTTGTTCTTCTTGCAGCTCTTCTTCCCTGCGTCATTGTGGGTGGGTGTCTCAGGCAGGATCAGAACGGCAGATGACAGCTCGCTCTTGCATGCAGGTAAGGAACTTTCCCTACAGCCCTATGCATGATATTAATGTCTACCCTCGAGCAGTAGCACACTGCAGCACTCTGCCTCTCCGATGGGCAGCAACAGCACACGCTACCTCCCCGATGGGTAGCCCCCTCTGACAGATGTGCTGCTGACCTTCTTATAATGTACGGTTGCAAGGCAGATTACAGGTCAGGTGACCTACCCAGGTTTCCACCATAGAGGAAAAAAGGGCACCAAAGGTGTAACAGGGGCTGAGGAAGAAGGGCAACCAATATGGATTCCCTGTTGTTAAAGGGATCCAAGGTGGCGTGAGGGAGATAACAACAGTAAAATAAAAATTTTCTCCTTACATTGTGCAGACGGTTAGTTCCCAGCTAGAGCCATGTCTCAGGCATGGCCAGGAGGGGAGGCTGAAACTGCTGGGTCTCTGCTCAGAGCTGGACAAGGGAAAGGTCTGGATCCCCCCCTTTGTTGTGCCTCTGTCCCTGCCTCTCCCATGGTCAGTGCCACAGGCTCCCCCTCTTCCCCCCCAAGGCAGGGGAGAAGAGGCAGAGCCCTTTACTGCTGCACAAGTTGAGAGGTCCTGGCAGGAGTATAGTGATACCCCACCTGTTTTGGTTGGTCTGTGAGCAAGTTGACCCAGACAGGTGGCAGCAGGGGTCCACAGGAGAAGTGAGTTCTGGCACTTCTATTTTTTAGGACTCAAGCACTGTTCATCAGTGCCACTAAAGCTATTTCCATTCCTTGTCCTGACCTGAATCCAGATTGTGCTGGGTCTAGACTATGAGCTTCAACCAGATGAGCATGTAGTCAGCCTTTAGCTAACTTCTCTGAGCTCACTCAGGAACAGTTGGATATTGGAGCTGTAGTGAGATAGAACCAATGTATCCAGGGTGGGTTCATTCAGTGTTGGTCAGACTATTGCATGTTTGAAGTAAGAAAGAAAGGTTCCTTATCTGAATGAGGCATGAGCTATTTCAGTCATGAGTGGCACCAGTTGCTCATGACTCTTCCACCAGCCTGGAAGGGCACGAGTAGGATTCACAGCTCTTGGATCCTTTAGGGTGTCCAGAACTACGCCATCAGTGAATGTATTGAACTCTGGGAATTCAGGCAGGCTGTTTGTTGGTGGAAGTAGGCAGTGCAGATCCCTTCCTAGGGATATGAGGAAAGTGATAATAGGAAAATATTTAAAGTATGATTACTTTCTTTTAATAAAAGGAGTACTTACTAAGGTGCCACAAGTCCTCTTTTTCTTTTTGTGGATAGAGACTAACACGGCGGTTACTCTGAAACCTTTCTTTTAATGTGATTTAGCACATTAAGGAAAGGAAAGGGAGCCAGTTGCTAAATCACAGTAAAGGAAACTTTTTTTAAAAAAATATTACATATAACTTTTATTCTGTAGTTGTCTCATGGATGCTATTCGATCACCAGTGGAAAAAGGAAGGTGGTGTGTGCAAGCATGAATGGGAGGGAAGGGCCCCCTGGAATGTCTTTAGTAAGATGTGGACCACACTAAGGAAAAGATTGAAAACACCTGGTCTGGATTGTTCAAGCTCTTTCATGCTCACAGAGACCCTTGGCAGCCCTTCTAGGACACTGTTTTGGGAGGGAGGCCAAAGCATCTTCTCTACTCAAGACCTATTCATTTCTCAGTCTCCCATGGTAGACCTGAGCACTTTATTCCCTCTTTTGGGATGTCTGCTATTTCCCCAGTTAAGTTATGAAACCCAGTTTAAATTCTTTTAAACAAAATATTTTTATTAACAACTGCACAGAAATAGATACTCATTAAGTAAAAGAGAGGTAAAAATAATTATGGCAAGTCATAGTAAGTATATCTAAGATGGTACTCAGCAGAGTCATGCAGTACTGAAATATTATCTAAAAGCCCTATCTTACCCCACAATCTAAAAGTCGCCTGTCTTGCAGCTCTCTCTCACTGGTACCTATTCCAGCAAGGTGCATGTGCACCCCAGTGTAATAATTGGGTATGTAGCCCATTAGCTTTGGGAGTTCAAGTGTGAAGTCCCAGCAATTGGGATTAAATGATCTTCCAGTCCAGACCCTGTGTGATGACCACTCATTAGTAGTAACACAAGTATATTCCGTTTCAAGTACTAGATTCTGCTAAATAAGGGTTCCTACTGTCACCATATGCACGTGCACACACACACACACACACACACAGAGTCACCAGACATAAGTACTGGCTATTATAATATGGAATTGTCTCAACCAATCACAGCAGAAAAATGCTATACACTTACTTACTGATCCATAACTCTACCGTTTTTTCCCTGGGTGTACATTTCTCTGAATTCTAGTTCAGAGTGTCTGCTCTGTACAAACACTGTGCGGTTATTTCTCAATATGTAGGTATTCCCTGTATGTAAATCTCTGTACTGACTTGTGAATAATGCATTTGCAGAGTAAAGGGATTTGGATTTGCATATTGAATAGTTACTGCATAATCACCGTACCGTTACATCTCAACAAATGCTGTGTGTGTCTATGCTTTCTCTACCCTGCACTGGCCACGCTAATTCCTGTGCTCTGCATGGCTCCTCTGCTTAGTTACTTTCAAGCTAGGTTGTAGTAAGAAAGAGGTCACCTCAGCTTCTCATTTCCTTCAGCTGAACCAGAAAAGTGCAAAATGCACAAGGACCCTATACAATCCACTGCAACAGAAAAAGCACTTAAAAATTAACCCTCTTTGTCCCATTCCTCTCCCCTCTACCTACAAACCAGCAAGACTCTTGTCCCCAGAATAAATGTGATATATAGTTGGGGGCCGAATCTGATACCACTCAATTAAATGGCACCCTTTTGTGAATGTGGTAATTAGTTTGTTTATCCCAGAATGAGAATCCAGCTACAGGTAAACACTAATGCTTATTGCACCCCACTTCAAGCATGCACTTTTTAAGATAAAAATATACTGTGTATAAACATAGATTAAAATGATTAGTGAAAATTAAAGCTGGTCATATTGGTCTTACTTGTGACAGTGACAAGATTTTTAAAAACTATATTATTATTAATTAACAGTAGATGATACAATAAGCAACGTTCTACTGAAACCCAGAGAAGAATTTCAAATTAGCAATTAGTGATCCCAAGCTTCCCTTAAAAAAAAGTAATATTTACAGTTCTGATTATCTTCCTTCCCTCTGTAAAATCCACAGCTGAAGTTAACAATTTTTTTTAAATATACAAATAGTTTACAAAACAAATACCACTCAGATCCTTATATGATGCCATTAAAATCAATAGAAATATTTCTACTGCCTTCAGTGGGCTATCAATCAGGTCCATAGGGACTGATCCTGCAAATCCCTGCTTATTGATTTCATTTAGATTACCTGCATGTGTAAAGACCAATTGAATACAGATGGCCAGAACTAGGCCCATATCTATAGACGTAAAGTTACGACAACTTTAGGTGCAACAAATAGAAAACATTCTTTTATCATGAATGAAGTTAAACTGCTCCGAAAGAGAATAATATCAGTTCTTGTAGGTTTTATGCAGCTTGCAATGCTCACAATAAAAAAGTAATAGGTTTTAAACACTAATGACCAGATTTTTAAATGTATTTAGGCACCTAGAGAGATTTTCAGAAAGCATGTAGGGGCCTAGCACCCACTGAAATAAATGGAAGTTAGGTGCTAAGATGCTTTTCAGACATGCCAAACCCATGGAAAAACGCAGAAATTGGGCTTATTTTTGGCTTAATTGGCTTGTGAGTAGCTTGTTGGCTAGTTTTTGGCTTGTAGCTTGTTACTTGTTTGGCTAGTAGCTTCTTTTTTTTGATCGGCTCCCAGCAAGCAGGGGCAAGGGGGGGAAAGTCAAGGGTGCACAGTGGGCCCATCGTAATCCCAGACTGCATGGTGGGGGATCTACTCACATAGAGTGTTGGGTTCTTAGGGATGGCTTGTTTTGGCCTTGTTTTGAAATGGGATTAGCTTGATTTTTGGCTTATTGTGAAAGCCTAGGTGTTTATTTACCATGTGAAAGTTGGCAACTGTGATGCTTTTGAAAATCCTATTATGTGTCTAAATACTTTTAAAAATTTGGCTCTAACCCTTTTGTAAATCAATTAAACAAGTGTAACATAACAAAAATATAATTCTCATTACGACAGTTTTTTTAAATCTACCACAACAGTAAAACTTCAGTGTCCATAGTATGACCATATCAAAATCATTTGGCATTATAACTGTCAGTAGACTAAATATTTTAAATTACTAGAACCAGCCTTAATTTGTAGGGAAATACATTGTTATGTCTGCCCCCATTCAAATACTGGTTTCAAAGCCACAGAACCTAAGCAATAGCAGGGAAAACAACAAATCATTTCTTAACAAAGAAAGATTTTCAGGGTTCTGGCAGTAGCCATCTGTCATGGTTGACTGCTGATAATAATGAGAAAGTTACAATCACAGTGTCCAGATGTTACACTTTTTATAGATACAGACTCCTGAGTGCTTGGTAGGAATGGAAATGTATCTGGCTTCCAAAGCAGTATTTTTTTTTAAAGAAACTAAAAGGTCACATTTTCTGATATTTTACTGGGTAATGACATTACATTATCTGTAGCACCAGCCACGCCTACCATCCAGTTTATCTGAATTTTCTTAAAACGAGTCTTTTATCTCATTTCCCAGAGTATCTTTGTATGAGAGGAAATCCTGCTCCTACTGAAGTCAATTCCCGTTGACTTTAATAGGATCAGAATTTGACCCTTATAAAGTTTCTTTAACAAACAGCCAACATGGAGATCTTAAGTTTTATTAACAGTAGATCAGATCATGCTGCTTAGTGTGCAAGAATGCACACTTCTAATTATGAGCAAGATCCCGGTCAAAAAGTGCCTCTCTGAGGCTGCTTGCAGGGAATTCCCTATTCTCAGTGGCCAAGGAGCATTCAACTAGACGTTAGCTCTCTCAAAAGCATACTGAACCAGCAGGATTGTTAAATATAAGCAACCAAGCTTCTGAGAAACAGGCTTCTAGCTTCTGCACTGGTCTCACTCTCTGGTCTTGTGTTTTGCCATCCTTTGAACAAATCCATAAAAGTTGAGCATGTTTTGTTTGCTACAAAACATAGCTCTGCAGACGTTGCAGTTCTGAAGCAGGTATCAGGCACACATATTTGCTTTAAGTAATTGGATTTCGGAAGTTCTTAAGACCCCCAAACCTAAAATCAGATCTGTATGAGCGTTCCCTTCTGCCCATGCAGAGCCCCATTAACTTTAATGGGACCCCAAAGGGGCACAACAAAGGTCCACTCCTGTGGATTCAATTGCAAGATCAGAGCCCCAGCCTACATTCTATAAAGTTGAATTCAGAATAGGGCTATTTGAATCCTGTGAGATCCAGTTTGCAAAGGGGGTTCATGAATTGAACCCTGCAGGTTAATTTGCAAGGACTGGAAGTAAACCAGGCTCTGCAGGTTCACTTGAAGATGTGACCATTCCCTATTTTTCAGACATCCTTCTTCCTCCACCCTAGATCCCTCTCTATTGTTCAGGAAGCCCTGACAGTATCCCTTCAGATATCTCAGGAGGTTCCAGAGCTTGCTGATGGTGAGTGGGTAGAGCAAGCAAGACTGGTTGGGGACTGGGAGGTCCATTGGCTTGCCAGCTGTGCAAATAACCTTCACATGTTTGCACTGACTTTTCACAAGTACGAGCCAAAACTCACTAACTCTTTGAATCTTGAGCTAAAGACTGCTTAGGGAAGGCTGGGGGACCGAAGTGTCAACACTAATATTTAATACAGCGATAATAGAGACTAATAATATTTTAACTGTTACACACACACTTCATATTCTCTGTTCTTGGAGCGAATTATACTTTTCCTTGGGTTTCTGATCACACCCTGCAAAACAAAACAAAAAACCTCCATGAGATTTGAGAAACACTCGAACTGGGTTAACACCTGAATGAGTTTCCCATGTGTTTGCCAAGGAAACACTGTGTCTCCTCCCTGGTCCTCCCCAACCCCTTTCATGGTTCCCTGAGCCTACAGTAGAACATCCTGCCTTCAGGTCCAGGGACAGGGCATAGTGCCATGTGTGGTGTATTTATGTATGTAACTGTTATTGCTTTGTTTTTCTGTGTACTGCACCTTTAAATTTCTGTGCATTCTCCTGGTATGGTAAGTTCAGCAGCCATTTTGTGCTCACATTCAGTGCAGACTGTCAGAGGGGAGGGACACTACATGCTCTCTCATAGACACTTTACATTTGTTCTCTTCTTTTGCCTTTTAATCCAAAATAAAGGTCACTGTGACTGAAAGTATCCACTTGTTCTTTGTGTATGGAAAAAAACATTAGTATTGTAAAATTCAAGTACACAGAAATCTTGAGTTAGGCCATAAAATCATGAAATTGGCTTAAAAATCCTTATATTTTTTAAAAAATAATAAACATCATAGAATCATAGAATCATAGAATAACAGAGTTGGAGGGGACCTCTGAAGGCCATCTAGTCCAACCCACTGCCCAGAGCAGGACCAATCCCAACTAAATCATCCCAGCCAGGGCTTTGTCAAGCCTGACCTTAAAAACTTCTAAGGAAGGGGATTCCACCACCTCCCTAGGTAACGCATTCCAGTGTTTCACCACCCTCATAGTGAAAAAGTTTTTCCTAATATCCAGCCTACATCTCTCCCACTGCAACTTGAGACCATTACTCCTTGTTCTGTCATCAGCTACCACTGAGAACAGTCTAGATCCATCCTCTTTGGAACCCCCTTTCAGGTAGTTGAAAGCAGCTATCAAATCCCCCCTCATTCTTCTCTTCCACAGACTAAACAATCCCAGTTCCCTCAGCCTCTCCTCATAAGTCATGTGTTCCAGTCCCCTAATCATTTTTGTTGCCCTCCCCTGGACTCTTTCCAATTTTTCCACATCCTTCTTGTAGTGTGGGGCCCAAAACTGGACACAGTACTCCAGATGAGGCCTCACCAATGTGGAATAGAGGGGAACAATCACGTCCCTCGATCTGCTGGCAATGCCCCTACATATACATCCCAAAATGCCATTGGCCTTCTTGGCAACAAGGGCACACTGTTGACTCATATCCAGCTTCTCGTCCACTGTAACCCCTAGGTCCTTTTCTGCCGAACTGCTATTCGGTCCCTAGTCTGTAGCGGTGCATGGGATTCTTCCGTCCTAAGTGCAGGACTCTGCACTTGTCCTTGTTGAACCTCATCATATTTCTTTTGGCCCAATCCTCTAATTTGTCTAGGGCCCTCTGTATCCTATCCCTACCCTCCAGCGTATCTACCTCTCCTCCCAGTTTAGTGTCATCTGCAAACTTGCTGAGGGTGCAATCCACACCATCCTCCAGATCATTTATGAAGATATTGAACAAAACCGGCCCGAAACATGAGGCAACTGACCTACCACTTTGATGAGGCACGATGGCAGAGTTTCTGATTTGAAATAGTTAGTTTTTTGAGCATTCATTTTGTCAATGAAAAATAAAGAAAGCAGGCTCTTTTTTGTGGAAAAAAATTGAAGTTGTCAAAAACCCAATTGTCTATTGAAAACCTGTTTTGATGAAAATTTTTTGACCAGCCCTAGCACTTAACAAACCAAACTTGAATGAGATGTGATAACTAAGAGTGCAAATGCAAACCATGGGTATATAAACTAGGGAACATCAAGCAGGACAAGGGGAGGTGGTATTATCTCTGCATATGGCCTTGGTGAGAACATTCATAGAATGCCCACACTTCAGAAAGGATGATGAAAAACTGGAGATATTTTGCAAAAGAGCTACAAGAATTATTAGAAGCCAGTAACACTGCCCTACAGTGAGAGACTTAAGGAGACAATGTATTTCATTTATACTAGATAATCATAGCGTTCCCTTTTCACCTTAAAATCTATTACTGCTGCCTAGCCATTCAGTCCCTAGTCTGTAGCGGTGCATTGGATTCTTCCGTCCTAAGTGCAGGACTCTGCACCTGTCCTTGTTGAACCTCATCATATTTCTTTTGGCCCAATCCTCCAATTTGTCTAGGTCCCTCTGTATCCTATCCCTACCCTCCAGTGTATCTACCACTCCTCCCAGTTTAGTGTCATCCGCAAACTTGCTGAGGGTGCAATCCACACCATCTTCCAGATCATTAATGAAGATATTGAACAAAACCGGCGCAAGGACCAACCCTTGGGGCACTCCGCTAGATACCGGCTGCCAACTAGACATGGAGCCATTGATCACTACCCGTTGAGCCCGACAATCTAGCCAACTTTCTATCCAACTTGTAGTGCATCCATCCAGCCCATACTTCTTTAACTTGCTGACAAGAATACTGTGGGAGACCGTGTAAAAAGCTTTGCTAGAGTCGAGGAATAACACATCCACTGCCTTCCCTTCATCCACAGAACCAGTTATCTCATCATAGAAGGCAATTAGATTAGTCAGGCATGACTTTCCCTTGGTGAATCCATGCTGACTGTTCCTGATCACTTTCCTCTCGTCTAAGTGCTTCAGAATTGATTCCTTGAGGACTTGCTCCATGATTTTTCCAGGGACTGAGGCAAGGCTGACTGGCCTGTAGTTCCCAGGATCATCCTTCTTCCCTTTTTAAAGATGGGCACTACATTAGCCTTTTTCCAGTCATCCGGGACTTCCCCCGATCGCCATGAGTTTTCAAAGATAATGGCCAATGGCTCTGCAATCACATCCGCCAACTCCTTTAGCACTCTCGGATGCAACGCATCCGGCCCCATGGACTTGTTCTTTCTATTTGCCTTCTGGTTTCTGAGCCTTGAGGATGTGCACTTAATTCATGCTTTCCAGCTTTTCTCTACACCCTTGAGGGCCAGAAATTTAGCTTTAATAATGACGATAAAAATAGATTTTTAATCTCTTGATTCTAGCAGCTGTTTTATTTTGTTTGTTTTTTAATCAAATATCACAAGACTTGTAATAAAATTGTGAGAATTGGCACCACTGCAATATGGTGACAGCTGACCACACTACCCCTACCTGACCAAAGGCCGCTAGCTACATACAGGTTCTTCCAATGCAGAGCTAGGGATACAACTGGGTCCTGTGCGCTGTAGTAGGAAGAGAGCCTGAGACATAAGCCCTTGTATTAGATGCCTGGTATGAGGCAGAAACTCCTTATAGAATTTGGCAAAAACTGGGCTAACATTGCAAAAATATACATTTCTAAAAAGTGCTAAGCACAAAGTACATATGCAAACACATCCCAATATCAAGTGCTACCAAAACATCCCAATATCAAGGATGATACAAAAACATTCCCCCAAAATAACAGAAACACACCAACCCCTCCTAAAACATAAGATCAAAATAACAGTACGCAACTTGTTTGTATCAGGGTATAAAAATGTATCTCAGAGGGAGTATCTTCGTCCAGCCTAGGGGGCAGTGGAAAGTCCAGCCACTGACTGAGGTGTGTCCATTGTAATGAACATACATGTTTTAGTATCATTGTAAAGTCTGCCAGGTGCTATTACCATGCTTTGTCAACAATAAACCTGGCCAGGTGCCTTTGTACCTTAACGGATCTTGTGGTCATTGGGCGGTTCACTCAAGGTCTGCTATGCCAACTGTCTGTGCAGAGCTGGAACATTACACATGGAAAACACACACATGCAGCCAAATATCTAACCACATGTGCCAAACCTTTAATTTGCTCAGCACCATCCTTACTATCATAAAAACAAAAACATATTCAAACTGCTGCTTTTGGGAGGGAGGGCAAAAATTGAGTTTTTCGCAGAACAGTCTAATAGTTTTCATAAACTTCTTATGGAATACCAGCCTGGAGCATTTTTCTCTGCAGTGGTATTAAAAACAAATTTGGGCAAACAGAAACAGTCCAATAAACAAGCAAGTCAAAAGTCTATAAGATTCTAGAACATGTGCCATTCCCCAGCATATCTCACAAATAATCCATTTTTTTTTTTTGGTTTCGTAGCCAAACTGAAATCGGGGAATGTTTTGGTTTTTTTCTTGACAAAATGAAAGAACACCACCCCCACAAATTGTTTGGGTCAAAATCAAATGTTTTGACACTTGTTTTGGAACTTATATTTTGTTTAGAAAATGTCATTTCAAAGCAAAATGTCAAAATGGATCATTTTGACTTTTTTTTAAAAAAAAGGGGAGGGTTTTGGATTAAACTATACACCAAATTCAACCCAAATTTGCAAACTGTTTTAGTACCACAAAAAAACATTAATTTAATATTGGCTAGAAAAATTTCTCCCAGCTCAATTCCTCGGTACCGCTTACTTGTGCTGGTACCAGCATGGATCCTCTCAATACTAGAATCCCAAAGCTGCTTGATAGTATTGGGTGTATTGCCAGCATTCATCCATCCCATGGTGAAGTCTAAAGCTCATATCTGTGCTTTCACCTTCCCTGCCAGGGAAAGAACAGACCTAAAGAACAGGCCCAAAATTGTGGGTCTTCCCACAATGAAGAATAAATCTGTATGCAGATGGTCCCTGAGGTGCGTGACTCTAGAAGCCACAGTGTAAGCCACTGTTTTGGCGGTGAGTGCCTTTCTAATGGAATCCAGCTACAAATCTTTTCTATTCTTCCAATCCCTCAGATTGGTTTTTGGAAGCTATTTGTACCAAAAAGTTGTCTCTCAGCTTTAGCTTTCCTTGATGGACATAGTCTGATGTAGTAAAGTTTTTGGGGAATTCAACCTGTAGCCATCAGTTTGCTTGCCATACAGATTGCAGAAATAACCCTCAAATACAGAATTTAACTAGACACCTGAAGTCATTAAAATGTTAAACATTCACCTAACAAGGATTTATTTTTATATGTTGTATACTGTGCCATGTTCTTAACTAAAGCCGTTAGGTGCAGCTAGCAGGGTTGGGGTTTTTGTTTCTTTGATCTGTTTTAGTGATCCAAGGTCATGTGAGTAATTAACAAAAAGAACAATTTCTGCACATGGTAATAATATACTTGCAAAGACTGTATCATTTGCTTAACCGGTATGTATAACAGGTAGATCAGAATTGTTAAACAGTGACCACTAATATGAACATGTGCTTTGCTGCTAACAAAGCTTGGGAAATGGACATTCAAAACTTCTTCCCAATCTTGTTTTTCCTAATTATTTTCCTAGATTGGCTCGTCTTTTCGGGCCAAAAACCTGGTCTCACAAGCCAGTCAGTCTGAACTTGTTTCTATTCTATTCTGTACCGCACTCATCATTGTAGTGGCTGAGCACCTTCCAGAAGTGCATTGAACAACATAAGCTCCTATAGTGGTGTTTATTTTAATCCATTCAAGAGTACATAACCATTCGGAGTGCACACATGCACACAAAGATTTACTCTTTGCTGGTTGGAAAAATGCAGTGGCAACAGCCCCATTGAATTATACTGTATCATGATGTGCCAGTCCTAAATTGCTTAGTACAGCATCACTATTTCAGCCTTGAATCCTGTTCTAGTGAGCCGTTTCTTTGGGTTCTTTCTCGTACAGATGCTATTTTAAGGGGCTTCCTTTGAAAATTCAGTTACTTTTTATTATAACCAGGCTGTAATAGTTGCAACGTAGAGTTTAGTTTGTACTGTGACTAGGAGTAGGACTTCAGAAAGTTCTAATAGAGCTGAGGCAGATAATGATCATATTCTGTATGGAAGGCAGAGTTTCTTTTATGTATATTTACTAGCCTCACCAAATGAGGCACCACATTTAAACAGTATTTTCTAGGTCTATGATTAATCCATTTTTTTCCTGTCCTTCTGAATACCAAATACTAGGTATTCTGCTTCCAGGATACTACCTCTGTGTACCAGATAATAACATGAGCAGTGGATGTTGTATAAAATCAATTAAAACTGATTAAAGCAATATTTATACAAATTACATCAAAACAAAATCTATGTTAAAATAGCATTATTAAGGTTGAAAAGTCAAGCACTCAGAAGTTAGTAAAGGCCAGAATTCAGGTTGCCCATCCAGCCATAATTGGATCCCCTTGTGCATAGGCATTGTGATAGTATGCAATCGTAATTAAAGACTAAAGACCCTCTGCCTCATTCACCAAAAACATTCAATACTTCTTTCAATTCTCCTCAGTCAACGTGCAGCTCCACCCCTCATTAAATGCACTGCATTCAAATCCAGCACTGAACCCAGAATTATTAATTTCCGCTAGAGCATTTCTATAGTGTTCTCACCACAGTATCTGAGTGCTTCACAAATACAAATGAACAACACTTCTATTAGATTAGGTAGGATTATCCCCATTTTACATCTGAGGAAATAAGGAATAGTGAATAAGGCCAAACCTGGGGACTGATCTGGGGTGCCCAATGTGAGACCAGTATGATCCAATTTTTTCAGAATACTTAGTATTTTTATTGCACATGTTTAAAGCCCTGCTCCAATCAATGTTAGTTACAGTTGTGAGTGCTCAGCACTTTTGCTAATCTGGCCCCAGGTGTCTCACAAGGAACATCCAATCAGTGGCCTCCAATTAGTGTCCACAAATATGTGTGAAAATTTTGGTTTGAGTGACTTGCCTAGCATTACAGAGGAACTCCATGGCTGACTCAGAAAGAGAATCAACTTCCTTAATCACAAGGTCATCCTTTTTCTTCCTACAGTCCCCTGCCTCATTCACTACACACCTTCCAACTTTTGCAACAAATGAGGCACAGGTCCTACAGATAAGCTGCTTCACTATGCAACCTGATTTATTCCCAGAACACTGTCCATCCTGTGCACTAGAAACACCTTTTGGTAGTGGGTTTCACAACTATTTGCCGAATGCAGAGGAATATAGGGTACTTCTACATTGCACTTAGACACCCATGGCTGGCCTGTGCTGGCTGACTCAAGCTTGCAAGGCTCAGGCTTTGGGGGCTGTTTAATTGCTTTGTAAACATTTGGGCTCAGGCTGGAGCCCAGCGTCTGAGGTTCCACGGGGTGGGGGCTTGGGGGGGGAGGAGGAGGGGAAGAGGGAGGGTCCCAGAGCTCAGGCTCCAGCCAAAGCCTGAATGTCTACACCGTAATTAAACAGCCCCTTAGCCTGAGCCCCATGAGCCTGAGTCAGCCGGCATGGGCCAACTGTGGGTGAGACATACCCACAGAGACCCAGGACCAGAGTGGAGTGATTTTTTTTTTGACAAATAGTTTATTTGCTGAAAAATGCAGTTTTGGATTGACTGAAACTATTTGTGTATTCAGGTCAAATTCACCAAATAGTTTCAGAAAAAGGGAGGGGGGAATTTCAAACGAGTCATATTATTTCAGTGCAACATTTTCAAAACAAAATATTTTCTGCTTTTCAATTCAAAATGGCATTTTGTTCAGAAATTTAGCTAGATTTAACCCAAAAAAGGGGTAAGGAACACCCAAAAATATTTAGTCTAGGCCCCCTCCACCGCCCCAAGAAAAAACAACAACCCACATTAGAGAGCTAGTAAAAATACCAAAAAAAGAATCTAGACAGTACTGGAATTATTTTGTCACAACCTATTTAATAATACTTGCTGTAAATGGAAGATTCAGAATATAGCCAACAAGACCCTCAATGTCAAAAGGTGGCATCTTAAGCAATGGAGGTAAGATGTCACCTATCTTTTCTTTTGGGAGATATTGACAGTTAAATGAGCAATGATCTCAGTGCCACCCCACTGGTTTTCACCAAACAGCAGAGATATGTACCTACTCCACAGACTGTGGTTTCTACAGTCCCCAGCCCCTCAAGGCCCTCTGAGCCTCAAGCCATGAAGAGCACACGTGTCCCAAAGGACCAATTCTGCACTCAGAAAAGCTGAACTTGGCATGTGGTCCTCTCATCAAAATCAATGGGATCCCCAAGTGTGCATCTTATGGCAGAATTTATCCATCACATTTATTAAATCTTTTTATAAAGATTTTCGTTCCTGTTTAAGGATTTGATATGAAGGCAGACAGCCTTCCTAAAGATTTAGAGAGTATTATTGGATCTGGAAATAAATCTATCCACATATTAATAATAAAAATCTAACTTGCTGACTGGTAAAGATAGCTATATTTTACAGAGGATATTTAGTTTTAGAGTAATCCAAAGGGGCCATTCTGCATTGTAGTCCTGTGAGACAGCACTAATGTGAAATCCTTCCTGCTGAAAGTCACTGTAAATGCCTCTTGGTTCTTTCAGTTAGTAAGATATGCCATGGGTAGTAGTAGTCCCCTGGAATTCAGAAAGTTCCATTCACCCATTCTTAGACTGAGACTATTTGCATTTCATAGGTCAAGGCTAAACATGTTTTATGATGCATGGATTAGTTGCTTTTTAAAATAGTACCTGAAAGCTGATTTCACATATCATATATCAGCCATATAATTCACATATATAAGCTTATTTTTACCCCTGCCAAATCAGAAGGCTAATATCAGGGCAGGAATTTGGCTTATATATATGAGTCAGTTCTGCCTCAGATACCCACCCCCTGATGGGAGGAGGGAGTCCCTAACACAAGAGGGGGCATTGCACCCCTGCCCACATCTCTCTCTCCCCCCCCCCCCGTAGAAATTAAATTTGTTCCATTTCCTGCCCTCTGCCCCCCAGTTTCTTATCTGAGAGTTTTCACAGATAGGTGATTGTAGGCCTAAAGCCACAGAGTAGTAGTCACAATTCTGGTAGCTAGCAGAGGTCTGGGGGTGGGGCATTTTATCAACTGTCTTTCAGCTAAATTAAACTTGGGGATTGCATTGTAACCCTGTACAGAGAGGATCTCTGCAAGGAGGCTTGCAAATGTAAGCAGGGGAATAGTCCCGCTCTTGTAGGGAACTTTCCTGGCTTCTGCACTACCCCGGTGAAGTGGGCTAGCGACAGGATCTGAGTCCTCGCTCCCACTTCCTTTACCCAGTGGCCTCCCTGCCCTTGAGGGCTCCCCTTCCACTCTCCTGCCTGGCAGAGTCCTTGTAACCCCAACAAGGCTGGGCCCAGGATTCCTGGGGGGCTCGACCCCCAACCCTGTTGTGGTCACCTAGGACAGGGGCTAGGGTGTCCCCACTCCGGGGTACTCTCTCTGCACTGGGCACTTCTCTGACCCACTGACCATTACATACAATTTAAAGCAAATGCAAGTTATTTAATCAACAATTAATTTTAAAAAGAATAAGGAAAAATGGGAAAGATTAAAGGAAACACATCCACCTGCTCTGTGGCAGGGAACATCACAAACAGTGTCTCTGGAATGTCAGGGCAGTTCACAGTCTGTTCCTTGTAAGTCCCAGGTCTTCTTCTCAGGCCCTGGTCGTGCTGCAGGGATGCTGTGGGTTGGACACTTGCTCTGGTGGTGGCCACACGCTCTCAGGCTCTAAGTGGTAGGACCCTTCTTCCCAGTGTCACCCCCACCCTGTCGGGATTACGATCCAAGCCTGGCCTCCAGAGCCTCTTGGCTGAGGCGTCTCCCTGTGCTGGGCCTGCTGCCCAGGGTCCCCCTTGGTCTCCCCAGCTGCTCCCTGCACCCAGCTCCAGACTGCTCCAGCCCCAGCTCCACCACTCTGTCTCTGCTGCTCTGCCTCCAGCTCCCTGGGCTGCTTCTTTGGCCCCTCTGCCTCTGGTAGCTACAGCTCTGCTCCCAGGACAGGTCTGCTCTGCAGGCTGCTTCTGTGACTCTGCTCCCAGCAGTGACTTGCTTCATGCGCTGCTTTTCTGGCCCCTCTGGCTCTGGTTGCTGCAGCTTTCTTCCCAGGGAAAGTCTGCTCTCTCTGGGCTGGGCCTCTGGCTTTGGGGCTGCAGCTCTGCTCCCAGGACAGGGTCTGCTCTCCCTGGGCTGCTTTTCTGGCCCCTCTGGCTCTGGTTGCTACAGCTTTCTTCCCAGGGAAAGTCTGCTCTCTCTGGGCTGTGCCTCTGGCTTTGGGGCTGCAGCTCTGCTCCCAGGACAGGGTCTGCTCTCCCTGGGCTGCTTTTCTGGTCCCTCTGGATCTGGCACAGCTCTACTCCCCAGTTTAGCTTGGGCCCCCGCTTTCTCCTTAGCTCAGCCCCACTCTGTCTGCCAGGCAAATCCAGCTCACACTGAGGACGGGACCCCCCTGGCCTCCTGACTCCCTGATTAGCCTGCTCGCCCTGTCATTCAGGCTGACCTGGAGCATTGGCCTCTCCCCATTGTTCCTGGGGACTATCAGTCTCAGGGTCCTGATTCCCCATCGACCCTTCCCGCTTTTTAGTACTGGGAGCTAGCAACTAAAACACCCCCACTGAATGTTAGTAAGGAGGCAACAGTCCCCTTACACAAAGTATACAAAGTCGCTAAGTGGGGACACGGTTCTATGCTGGAGTTTCTGTGACCAGACCCTGCCTACCTGTTTGGAGGGAAAAGAAGGAAAGAGTTCTGTTCAAACTGAGAGAGAGGAGAAAGCTCCATTTAGAGCGCATCAGAGTGCACGGACGGGCTGACTTGAATTGGAAAACTCCTCTAGAGCCTAGAAGAAACATTAGATGGACTGTCCAGGTTCCAGGGATTGTGACATCATTGCAGAGTCAAGGGGAACTCCTAGACAGGCAACAGGCTATGAATACAAGCTCTGTTAAAGCTGATAAGGCCCTTTTTTTTCCTTGTGGGATATATGCACACACTGGCAATGTGGGTGGAATGGGAGCCAATATAGTTTTTATCAAATCTGGATTTTTCAAATGGAAAAATACACTTTTGACTGGAAAAAGTGTAATCAAATATGAAAACTGCTTCGTCCACTTGAATAAAATAGCGGATTGGACTGCAGCAAGGAAAAGAGATGCTACA
This sequence comes from Lepidochelys kempii, assembly GCF_965140285.1. Classification (NCBI taxonomy): domain Eukaryota; kingdom Metazoa; phylum Chordata; order Testudines; family Cheloniidae; genus Lepidochelys; species Lepidochelys kempii. The sequence goes on from NC_136380.1 coordinate 101,656,216, forward strand.
GATAATTTTTTGCTATTTCTACATTTCTGTGACAATCAGGGTCCAGACACCCCAATGGAAGAACAGGGAGTCTGAACTCCAAACAATATACAATTGAATCAATGGTTGGAACAATTTGAAACTGAATAAAACCCCTTAGTCCTGGAAAACTAAGGCTTGGATCTGCACTACAAACTTATATCAGTACAACTGTGTTGCTCAGGGGTGTGGAAAACCCACACCCCTGAATGACAGTTATATCAACCTAACCACCAGCATAGGCAGCGCTATGTCAACAGGAGGACTTCTCCTGTCAACATAATTACCGACTCTTGGAGTAGCTATGCGTAAATAGTGTCTTTACTAATCGCTACAGCAGTGCAGTAAGTGTAGACAAGCCCTAAGAAAGAAGAAAAATTTCCCCACACTGAAGAACCATGAATCACCATGCCAAGTGTAGGAGGTGGGGGAAGAAAGAAGTGGGAGAGAGAGAGCGAGAGAGAGAGAAACTAAAAAAAAAAGGATCTTTGGCATTTATACATTTTAAATGTCTTGTCTTGAGGAAAGCTTCAAAACTTGATGTGGTAGATCCAGCATACAAAAAATGTGCTAAATTTTATTATGTCAGTGTGTTCATTTGCTCAGTAACATTAATGAATGATTTTGGTTGATATTTATTTTATCATAACTTGCATTTTCAAGTTCCACAATGGCTGCTTTGGTGTCACCTTCACACACTGAAAGAAACTAGCACTATTTAAAAACCTCGGCAAAAATTATCCAGTTTGCAGTGATAAATGAGTTGCTTTTGAGAGGAGATCAAGATATCATAAACTTCAAGGACTTAGATCTTACTGTGAACAATTAATCAGGAATTTTCAATCAACATACTTACGTTTATCCACTGTTTTATGCTCTGTTGCAAAGCCAAGGAGAGACTTATTGGACTAGCCCAACTGCATGGACTCATTGCTGAAGAGGTTACACAATAGATTTTGAAAGATCTCTACAAACTGGCTCTTGACCTTCAAAATACTTTGTTCTTGCTTTGATGATGCAAAAGTTATGTCAGGGTGCAAAGGAGGTGTACAAATGCTTTTACAACAGACATTGTGCCCACAAGGGTGAGGGGAGAGAGATACCAGTGAAAGGAGGACACTCAGGCCTAAGAATAGTAAACTAAAGCTCATGCTCAAATAAATTGGTTAGTCTCTAAGGTGCCACAAGTACTCCTTTTCTTTATGCTTTATTGAAGGAAGGAAGGAGGGAAGGAAGGAAGAACTTACGCTCCAATCTGCGCGGGGAGCCCCTAGGACGCACGGAGGGGCTGCAGGGGACTCTGGCTGTTCGGGACAGCTGACCAGGCAGGACTCCACCGGGGGGGGAGTCCTCTGCGGAGCTATATTCTCCGCGCTTATCTCGGGGTCAACAGCTGGTTACATTCTTATATGTATGATTTATGCTTATTACATAAACTAACTTGTTTACAGGAAAAATATGCTGAGCTATGCTACAATATCTTTTGGCAGGGTCTGTCAGACAAAGTTTGTTGAAACTGTCTGCATCCTCCGCTTACATCCAGTCACGTACTCAGTCCACCACTTAGCTCCTCGCCAATCTTCCACAACCTTGCCTCTACACCCTAGGGGCTCCCCGCGCAGATTGGAGCATAAGTCCTTCCTTCCTTCCTTCCTTCCTTCCTTCCTTCCTTCCTTCCTTCCTTCAATAAAGTGTCGTTTACTATTCTTAGGCCCGAGTGTCCTTCTTTTGCTGGTATCTCCCCCCTGCCCTTGCGGGCACAATTGGCATCACGAACAGAGTACCAGTGGAGGGATGCCTCTTTGGGGAAGGAAAGATAAGGGGGAGGGAGAGAGCCACATCCCCGGGTGGCCCTCCACAGGACGGTGGGCACTGGTGGCTCGCAAGCTGGTGGGTTGGTTGTCCCCGCCGCATGGCCGGAGCTAGAACAGGAGCCGGGGCTTACCCCAGTTAGGCTGGAGGAACTGATATCCAAGCTCCGGCTGGACAAAGTAGGACCCACGGAGTGAAAAGCAGTGGGGGACCTGGGATGGGTCTTCCTGACCGCGCTCCGCGCGGTGGACAAGGTGCTGCTGGTTCAGCAACAGAGGATAGGAAGATAAGAGGCTGATTTGCAGCAAGCAAATGAGGCCCGTTTACTAACCCAAGAAGTCATCACTAGTACGGCCGAATGGGCCGAGTGGTTAAAGCACCGATGCGCGGTTATGGCGGCTCGTATTGCGAACCACTGGCGGTGAAAGGCAGGACGGCAAGACGTGTGTCCCCTTGCCGTACGTGCACTTGTGCGCAAAAGTGACTGGGATCCAGAAACCTGGGATGGGGACCTTTGGGAGACAAGCGAGGACGAGTCTCCTGGGGAAGGCGGGGCTGTACCCACAACTGCGGCCCGTTGTCAAGACACTATACGAGGGACCGCATGGGGAGAACGATCAAATGGTAGGGAGGGATTTTATCCAGCAATATAAATCCTCCGAGATACAGGATTTCATGCAGCGTTTCAAGCAGTGTCCCAAGGAACCGCTGCTGGCCTGGCTGCTATGGATGTGGGATGATGGAACGGATGCGATTACCCTTACCCCTACTGAGCTAGGCAGGATGGGCTCGCTCACCACAGACCCCCTCCTTTGTAGGAGTCTCAAGATAGGGGCGAACTCGGAGGCGAATTATCCGTATCCCTCCCTCATGGCATGGTTGACCATGGCTATCAAAACCATCTGGAGCTCGCCCACAGACATGGATGATGGGTTGAAACAGTGGGCCTCCATCCCAGAGGGGGTTAGCCAGCTCCGACAGCTGGGCATGCTCACTGGCATATTTGCTGAGCATTTTGAAGGGCATGACGTTGTAGACCTGACCAGTACCATCCGCACCCAGCTTCTGCGGAACTGCCCCCCCTCAAGGCGATGATCCTGCCAATGGTTGGGTGGCCATAGGATTGGTGGGGGATGGGGCACAGCTCATGATGCAATTAATGGAAATTGACAGTATGACGAAAACCACAAAGCTGTGGCAGGTGAATGAGAAGCAAAAGGAGAGGGTTAGCTGCAATACAGTGTTTAAAGACCTACTGAAAGCAGGGATTCCTTTGGGGAAGTGGATGGGAAAACCAATGCTGAGCTGTTAAAATGCTGGTTACACCTTAAGCCGGAACAGCGTATCAAGGAGAGGGTAGGGGCCCCGATGAAAGGGCGGCCCCAAAACAAGGTAGATGGCACCCCCCAGTGGCCCCAACCTTCTGCCCCACTGGCAGACTATATTGAATGGAAGCTGCCTGCCCAGTATTGACGGGGTGATGGGTCCCCCTCACCCCCTGCCCTGGAGGTAAGGTGCTATGTCGTGGGGGACCACCGCTCTTATGTCCCAGTAGAGATCTGCTGGCCTAGCGGGGAGGGGGGGAACAACGAGTAATGGCCCTTGTGGACACAGGAGCGGAGGTGACAATACTGCATGGCACCCCGCCCTGTCGGGGCCAGTTGGTAATGGTGAGCGGCCTCGGAGGGGCAGAAGTTCGGGCCATGCTGATGCAGTTACGGCTGGCCATCGGGAAGGCCCCCCCATATGAGTCTCTGTGGAGTGCCCAGGCCCTGTTCCACTGTACTCTCCCAGAAGTCACAGATCCACTGCTCCCAAAGAACTGTACATTTGAGTTTAATGGTTTCACCTCAGGATCACTGCTTTGCTCAATGTACAGCACCTAAATGTACTATCAATGAATCTAAAAGAATAAAAATTTAAATAATAGCAAGTAGGTAGAAGTACTGGAAACAATTGGTTACATCTAAACCAAAATTGTAATATGCCTTGTAAAGCTTAGACTAACAAGCCATTCTCCTGTCTCAAAGGATAGCTCACCCAAAGTCTCTTTCCCGACTGCCAGGCCCAGTGTGCCCCTCTGTTCGTAAGATAAGCACTCTGGCTGCTTGTCCCCTAGGTGAAGGATACCAGACCAATCCTTTGATCTTAGTTATAAACAGGATGCCCTCCTGATGTGCATTCCTTCCTGTAGATTTTGTGATCCCCTGTCTACTTCACAGTCTTGATTAGCTGGTTGTTCCATATGCAAATAGACTTGCATTGTGAGAAGAGATAAGTGTCTACAACCCCCTGCCTGAACAGAACCTGTTTATCACCTTCTGGTGACCTGTTGTAACTTACATACTGTAAGAACACAGTTTTCAGTATAGATACATACATACCTTTTTAAATAATATCCTTACAAATATTTTGCAATGACTATGATGACTAGCAGGCTATGGGCTCTCAGAGACCTTACATGCTATCCTTTGTATAACTATTATGTAAACATCAGACCCAAGTGATCCTGTAAACCTCTGTGCACCCCTTATGCCCTCTGCCACTTGGCATTAAGGGGTCCCTGGGTCACATATGGTAACATTGTGTGTTATAAAACAATCTTTATTAAATTTTTATATCTGAACAATGATTCAGTGCTGTAATATAATTTAGAGACCATCTTGGGGTGAAATCCTAGTCACACTGATGTCAATGGCAAAATTCCCATGGACTTCAATGGGATCATATTTCACCCTTGGAGTTTTACTCCAGCATGAAGTAATCTAGAGTTAAAATAGCCATTTAGTTATGATTATTAATGTATCAAATGCCAGGTAGCTTTAATTGTCCAAGGACTAACCCAAAAGGCAAAAAACTTATCTTAAATTTTAATTATGGCATTTACATTATTATATTTTTTGTCTAGAGAAAGAAATCAGAGTGAGTGTTTCTTCTTAAAATTGCATTTTAGATTAAATCCCTAATGTCCATTGAGAATCCACAGTAGTAGTTTTCATTTATTGCCAATTGGCAACAAGTGGTACGAACACACTTAAGGGCTGACTGAGCAGGCTTTTTTACAGCTGACCTCAGCCAAAATGTAAATTGCATCATTCCACTGAATGTTTTTGCTTTTAAGACAAATGGGAACATTATGGACTATTTTCTTAGTCTGCTGAGGAGCACAATCAAGCCCTATCAGACTTTTGGAAACTTGCCCCTTAACCAAGATTTTATGAAGCTTACATACTGTGATTGTGCCTTTATTATGTAGATTATTTATCCTGATTATATTTAGGGCCCTATGAAATTCACCATCCATTTTGGTCAATTTCATGGTCACAGAATTTTAAAAATAGTCAATTTCATGGTTTCAAATGTTTATATCTGAAATTTCATGATATTGTAACCATGGGGGTCTCGACCCAAAAGAGGATCATGGGGGAGTCGCAAAGCTGTTTTAGGGAGGTCACGGGATTGCCACCCTCACTTCTGTGCTGCCTTCCGTGCTGGGGTCTGAAGGCCGCAGCCGTGGAGCTTCCTGAAACCTGGGGAGATTCCCAGAGGTAGGGCTGATCTCCCCATGCTGCTGGGAGTGCCCCAGCGGGGGGCTCCTAGCTGCTAGTCCCAGTTGGTCTGGGGAGGGATGGGACTTCCCCAGAATGCGGCCGTGCAGGCGAAGAGGGAGATCAGACCCTCCTCTGGGAACGGTCTCCGGCTGCAAGAAGCTCCCTGGCTGCTGCTCTCACAGCCCAGCTCTGAAGGCAGCGCAGAAGTGGAGCTTCCTGCAGCTGGTGGAGGTACCTGGAGGTGAGTCTGATCTCCCCCCGAGAGTAGGGTTGCCAACTGTCGAATCACACATACCCAAACACACTTCGCCCCACCTCCTGTCCTGGCCTCCCCACAAGACCCCACCCTGCCCTTTCTGAGGGTCCCCCACCCCGCTCACTCCGTCCGCCCTCCCTCCATTGCTCACTCTCCCCCACCCTCACTCACTCTCTCATTTTCACCAGGCTGGGGCAGGGGGTTAGGGTGCGGGCTCTGGGCTGGGGCGGAGGGGTTTGGAGTGTGGCAGGGGGCTGTGGGCTGAACCTGGGGCAGGTGGTTGGGGTGCCAGAGGGGGTGCAGGCTCTGGAAGGGAGTTTGGGTGCAAGAGGGGGCTGAGAGCTGGGGCAGGGGGTTGTAGTGGCTCTGGCCAGGTGGCGCTTACCTTGGGCAGCTCCCAGAAGTGGCCAGCATGTCTGGCTCCTAGGCTCAGAGGTGGCCAGGTGGCTCTGCACACTGCCTCTAATTGCAGGCACCGCCTTCGCAGTCCCCATTGGCTGCGGTTCCTAGCCAATGGGAGCTGCAGAGTTGGCGCTCGGGGTGGGGGCAGCATGCGGAGACCTCCTGGCCACCGCTGTGCTATTTGCTTCCGGGAGCTGTTTGGAGCCGTGGCAGATAGGGAGCCTGCCTTAGCCCCACTGTGCGCTGACTGGACTTTTAGCGGCCTATTAAAATTTCCCGGACTGGTTTCCATAGCCACTGGGAGATCAATTCTGATTCCAGGAGACTCCTGGCCAATCCAGGAGGGTTGGCAACGCTACCTGAGAGTAGCCATTCAGGGGAAGAGGAAGTCCCGTCCCTCCCTAGCCCCGCTGGGACAAGCAGCTGGAGCCCACAGCCCTGCCCTGTCCCATGCAATAGCTAGATTTCACGGGGAAGTTATGATTTCATGGTCTGATGCGTTTTTCACAGATGTGAATTTGGTACAGCGCTAATGATATTGATTCTGTTTAACACCAGCCTTTAAAAATGAGACAACACAATACATATTGTTTACCTCTTGAAATATCTGTATGTAGGTTTCTTTAAATATAATGTACAGAAAACATACCTGGAATGTTAACTGTCTCATTACACAGCAATAAATATATAATATGAAGATAAAAATAACTAGCCTTCATGAACAATAAGTGTTAGCTATCCAGTAAGTTAAGTTAGTATTTCTTATTGAGTATGATGTAAAACACATCTCTTCTCTGAGCCTATAGCTAATAAACCCTAAAGGTGGATCTCAGTGCCCTTTTGCATCAAGCCTGAGTAGATAAGCTTTATGTAGGAATCTATGCAGGGGTTGCAAATCTAACTTCCAGCTCACAAATGAAGTGTGAGGCAGTTGTTATGCAGTCTTCAGTCCCTCATTTGGAACAGTAGCCACAAACCCTTTGCACCCCTCTGAGTGACTTTTGGCAACTGGATCTACAACAGCTGTGGACCACAGGCTGCTCCTCCTCTCCTGTCCCATCCTCAAACCCTCCTCTATCGTAGTTTATACATAGTTGATTTAGGGCCTAAATCTTATCCTGATTTCAACAGGACTATTCACATAAGCATGTGAGTAACTTTACTCAAGCCTTTGGAGGATCAGCCAAACTTCATGCTAGAATGGGCTATAGGCTCCCCCGGTGTGTCAGCTCCATGGTTGTACACCCCATGTACAGCAGAACATACAATTCCACTGCAATGGGGGCATTTTACAGCCCATCTGGCCATAGTTGAATTTAACCCAGTTCACTGCCTATATTATATATAGGAACCCTATAGCTTATCCAGATGCAAGCATTCTAGACATGCTAGATGAATAGGGCAGCTTGCAAGACAGAATGGATATCAGCACTGAACCACTGCCAGAAGCAGAAACAGAAAGAGGAGTGAATCTGTTAAAAAATAGGAAAGCTGGAGGAATAGATAATACAACAGCTGAGCTGCTACAAGCTGGTGGACAAATGCAAGAAAAACATTAGGAAAAATAAATAAGAAGGTATGGGAGCAAGACGAGGTACTGGATGATTCATAAGCTTATTATCAGTGCCAGGAAATATGATTAAAGTAACGGCCAACAGATTAAGACTAGTTTTAGAAGAAGTAGTAAATCAGGAACAGTGTGGTTTCAGACCAGGCTGAAGTTGCATTGATCAGATATTCACGTTCTGACAGCTGATGGGGAAAAAAAAGCAAGAAAGGGAATTAAAGATGTTTGCTGTTTTCATCAGCTTCACAAAGGCATTTGATTTGGTTTGGAGGGAAGTATTATGGAAAGTAATAAAATCATATTAAGTTTGTCATGCTGTCTGGAGTAGTTCACAACCATGAGTGCCAACCTCAAAGCAGACTGTCAAAAAGCAGGGCAGACACCCCAAACTGGTGATATGTTCTGTAATTAGATTTCACCAACCCAGTAACAAATGTGAACTCCTGAAGTGCTATAACAGTCTTACATGGAGTCACTGACAGTCCCCTTGGGCATTCTAGTCTATCTTACTACCCAGGCAAGCTGGACTATGTGATAGTTGGTTGCTATACGTCAAAGATCACAGAAGATTCCAATTGCTTCCAGTCGCAGGAGACCAGTCACTTACTCCAAGGCAATTTGTACATCAGATTTCACACCAAAAACAATGCTTGTAGCCAATCCTATAGTAAACTAACTTGACAGTTATTAACTAGGAAAAAGAAATGAGAGAGTTATTTACAGGTTATAGCAGGCGATAGAAAGATAGATAAGATAGATACACACACACAAATGAGTTACAGCCTATGTTTCCAAAAGGTCACAGAGTTGTAGCAGTCTGTCAGCACTGAATGTCTTTCAGGGCTAATCCAAGTTGACCCCTGGGATCTCTGCTTCTGTTTCGTAGCTCTGGCCCTGTGAGAGCCCAAACAGAAAAAGAGATTAAAAGTTCTTGTCAGCTATCTTTATTTGCTTCTTGCAGAATTCCTGATGTGAGGAGCCTTTTTGAACATAGCCTCTTCGAGGGTGTGCTGGGCCAATTAGCAAAGTCTGTATTGTGATGTCCCACGATGGCCCATTTAGTTTTGATAGTCCTTTCTGATGAGCAAATAGTAATACCTTTCATAGGGACTTAGCATTTTGCACTAGGTATAGTTTTTTCTTGTTTGGTGAGTTATGTAGTTCAAGCATTTGAGTATTATTTTATAGCATGGGATACAGACATTATAAGTAGTATTAAAACATGTAGCAACCTACAAGCATTTCATAAAATCTAAACACTTGTTATAAATTCAATACCTATCTCAACCATACTAAAACAAAGGTGAGCTGGACTGATTTCCAGCAATGAAATTATCAGTGCTCAGCTAAGGCCTAAAGCTTTGGCAAGAGCTGACACCTGGTTTGCCAGCATCATGAAGTTCCAGATAAGATAATTGCAATTATAAAAGTTAGGTACGAAGACTCCTGTAGTGCCGAAAGAATTGGTGGAAAATTAAACAACTGATTCAAGTCAACGTTTGGTACAAGACAAGGGGGAATGCCCCTCTGAGGGTCGGTACCTTGTGGTGAAGGGGCTTGCGTGTTTTGAAGAACCTCAGGACTATGTCATCTGGAGCCTAGGGTTCCTGGTAAGGTCACCTTAGGCGAATAGGTCTGTGGGGAGGTTCCAGACTAAAAATGAACAACCTCAAGACCCTTATGAAAGCCCCAAATGACCACATGAAGCCTACCCCTGGGGGTGGTGTCAAGCGAGCGTCTGGTGGGTGGGCTACCCATATAACCCAGCTGGGCCCAGCCTGAAAAGGTGATGTGGACCCGTCTTGTGGGCTCACCACCCATGAGGCAAAGAGTGAGGGTTGGGTGTGATGCCAAAATGGCGGCAGGAGGGATGGACCACAATGAACTGGCCCTCTGCAATGGAACTAGTTCTAGGGACATGGAATGTCACTTCAGTGGTGGGAAAGAGCCAAAAGAGGAAGAGGTGGAAAGGTACTGACTAGATATAGTCAGCCTCGCCTCCACACATAGAATTGGCTCTGAAAACAAACATCTCAATAGAGGGTGGTCTCTTTCCTACTCAGGAGTGGCCCCACATGAGAGGCCTTGGGTGGGTGCAGAGATACTCACAAGTCCCCGGCTGGGTGTTGCACAGTTGGAGTTTGTCCTGGTTGATAAGAGGGTCACCTCGATGACACTTCAGATATCAGAGGCTGTTGTGTGTGTCCGTGCACCTAACCGTTCAGAGTACTCGGCGTTTCTGGAGACAATGATATGGGTGCTCAATAGAGTGCCACCTACCGATGCTGTAGTTCTACTAGGGGACTTCAATGCTCACATGAGGAATGATGGAGATACCTGGAGGGGGAGTGACTGGGAGGAATGGCTTCCCTGGTCTGGGCCTGAGAGGCGAGTTGTTCTTGGACTTCTGTGCTAGTCATGTCCATAACGAATACGAATACGAAGGTTGCTCAGACATGTACTTGGTAGCAGAGCACCTTGGACCAAAGATCAGTGATACACTTCATAGTCGTCTCAGACCTAAGGCTGTATGTTCTGGATACTTGGGGTGAAAAGAGGGGCAGAGCTGGCAAACGATCACCACTTAGTGGTGAGTTGGATCTGACGCAAGGGCCACTGGCCAGATAGACACAGGAGGCCCAAACAATCATTGCAAGTCACCTGTGAACATCTGGTGAAGGATCCTGTGCAGAAAGACTTTAATTCCCAACTCCAGAAGAACTTCTGCTGCATCCAGGTGAGGTCTTGGACAGTGAGTCTGAGTGGGCCATGTTCAGGACCTCAATCATTGAGGCAGCCACAAAAAGCTATGGCCTGAAGGTGGGTGGTGCCTGTCATGGTGGGACCAGCTGGTTGACTCCAGTGGTGAAGGAAGCTGTCAAGTCAAAGGAGGCGGCCTTCTGAACAATGCTCGAACTAGACTCCTGATATGGCTGAGAGGTACTGGCTGGCTAAGAGGGCTATGGCTGTGGTGGTCATTGAAATGAAAGCCCAGGCATGAGAGGAGTTTGGAGAGACCATGGAGAATGACTACCGGATGGCCTTAAGGTGTTCTGGCAAACCATTCGTCAAGTTAGGAGGGGTCAGCGGGACGTTGCCCAGGCTGTTTGAAGTAAGGGTTGTGAAACACTGACCTCGAATGAGGAGGTCGTTGAGAGGTGGAAGGAGTACTTTGAGGAACTCCTCAACACAATGGACATGCCCCCTTCCAGGAGGCAGGTGAGATTGGATCTGTGTCTGATACAGAGGTCGATATGGTGGTAAAGTGCCTTTGTCGTTGTGAGGCAGCAAGGGTGGGTGAAATTTGCCTGGAAATGTTGAAAGCACTGGACAACGTTGGGTGTTGTGGTTCATGCACCTCTTCAATGTTGCGTGGAAGTTGGGTGCAGTTCCTCTGGACTGACAAACTGGGGTGGTGGTCCCAATCTTTAAGAAAGGAGACTGGAGGGTATGTTCCAACTATAGGGGGGAAATCACACTCCTCAGCCTCCCTGGCATACCAGGGAGCTGGAGAGGAGTTTATGCCCATTAGTTGAACTTCAGAATCAGGAGGAACAATGTGGATTCCATCCCATCTGTGGAACACTAGATCAGCTCTTTACTCTCTCACAGATACTCCAGGGGTTTTAGGAGTATGCTAATCCAGTCTACCTTTGTTTTGTAGAGCTGGAGAAGGAATATGCCCATGTTCCCCGAAATGTCTTGTGGGAAGTGCTGCATGAGTATGAGGTCCTGGGTGCTGCTTTTGTGTGCTATCCAGTCTCTCTATTCTTGGAGACAGTTGTGTTCATATTCTTGGCATTAAGTCCAGTTCAGTCAAGGTGAGTGTCCGATTCTGCCAAGGGTGTGTCTTGTCCCCATTCCTGTTTGTGATTTTTTCATGGACAGGCTAACTAGGTGAAGCCAAGCTGTGGAGTGTATCCAGTATGGGGACTTGGAGGTGGCATCTCTGCTGTTTGCAGATGGTGTTGTACTTCTTGCTTCTTCAGACTGTGATCTCAGATGCTCACTCAAATGTTTTGCTGCTGAGTGTGAAGTGACTGGGTTGAGAATCACTACCTCCAAATCAGAGGTCATGGTCCTCACCCAAAAGAAAGTGGACTGCTCTTTCCAGGTGAAGGGGGAGCAGCTCCCCTTAGTAGATGAGTTCAACTATCTAGGGATCTTGTTCACGAGTAATGGCAAGCGGGAGCATGAGATCAACGAGAAGATTGGTGCAGCGTCTGTACTGATCCGTGGTGGTGAAGCGAGAGCTGAGTTCTAGGGGGAAGCTCTCTGTTTACAGGTCACTCTATGTCCCCATCCTCTATGGTCATAAAATTTGGGTAATGACTAGGGCCCTACCAAATTCAGGGCCATGAAAAATGCATCATGGACTGTGAAATCTGGTCTCCCCCTGTGAAATCTGGTCTTTTGTGTGCTTTTACCCTATACTATACAGATTTCACGGGGGGAGATCAGATTGGGGGCCCTGACCCAAAAGGGAGTTGCCGGAAGGGTACAAGGTTATTTTAGGGGTGGTTTGCAGTATTACCACCCTTACTTCTGAACAGCTGTCTTCAGAGCTGGGCAGCCACAGAGTGGCAGCTGCTGACTGAAGTCCCAGTCAGCAGCCACCTACAATAACCCCCCTGCAATAACCTTGTGTCATAAATATAAAGGGAAGGGTAAACACCTTTAAATCCCTCCTGGCCAGAGGAAAAACCCTTTCACCTGTAAAGGGTTAAGAAGCTAAGATAACCTCGCTGGCACCTGACCAAAATGACCAATGAGGAGACAAGATACTTTCAAAGCTGGAGGGTGTGGGAAACAAAAGGTTCTCTCTGTCTGTGTGTTGCTTTTGCCGGGACCAGAGTAGGAATGCAGGTCAGAACTCCTGTAAAGAGTTAATAAGCAATCTAGTTAGATATGCATTAGATTCTGTTTTGTTTAAATGGCTGATAAAATAAGTTGTGCTGGATGGAATGTATATTCCTGTTTTTGTGTCTTTTTGTAACTTAAGGTTTTGATTAGAGGGATTCTCTATGTGTTGAATCTGATTACCCTGTAATGTATTTACCATCCTGATTTTACAGAGGTGATTCTTTTACTTTTTTTTCAATTAAAATTCTCTTTTAAGAACCTGATTGCTTTTTCATTGTTCCTAGGATCCAAGGGTTTGGGTCTGTGTTCACTTATGCAAATTGGTGAGGATTTTTATCAAGCCTTCCCCAGGAAAGGAGGTGTAGGGCTTGGGGGGATTTTGGGGGGAAAGACATTTCCAAGTGGACTCTTTCCCTGTTATTTTTGTTAGACACTTGGTGGTGGCAAGGTCCAGGGACAAAAGGTAAAATAGTTTGTATCTTGGGGAAGTTTTAATCTAAGCTGGTAAAAATAAGCTTAGGGGGGTTTTCATGCAGGTCCCCACATCTGTACCCTAGAGTTCAGAGTGGGGAAGGAACCTTGACACCTTGTGACCCACCTCCCAACTCTTTTGGGTCAGAACCCCTACAATTACAACATTGTGACATTTCAGATTTAAATAGCTGAAATCATGCAGTTTGCAATTTTAAAAATCCTATGGCCATGAAATTGAGCAAAATGGACTGTGAATTTGGTTGGGCCTTAGTAATGACCAAAAGGATGAGATCACAGGTACAAGCAGTGGAAATCAGGTTTGTCTGCAGGATGACTGGGCTTACTCTTTGAGATAGGGTGAGGAGCTCGGCTATATGGGAGGGCCTCGGAGTAAAGCTGCTACTCCAGATTGAGAGGAGTCAGTTGAGGTGGTTCAGGCACCTGATAAGGATGCCCCCCAGGGAGGCTTCTGTTGGAATTATACCAGACACGTCCCATGGGGCAGAGGCCCCAAGACCAACCCAGGCTACGCTGGATGGATTATATCTCCTGGCAGGCCTGGGAAATCTGGGGAATCCCCCAGGAGGAGCTAGAACCTGTTGTGGAGGAAAAAGAGGTCTGGTCCTCCCTACTCTCCATGCTGCCACTGCGACCCTCACCAGGAAAAGCAGCATAAAGGAAGAAGAAGAAGAAGAAGAAGGGGGAATGGAATCACCATTACCTTTTTCTCATATTCTAAAATTGGACAGTAAGAATGTAGTGGAGGGCATGATATTGTGTGATCTAGAGTTAAACTCTTTCATTTATGGTGCAGATGACACTGTACAGCTGACACCAATGTTTGAATTAATAAGAATGCTCTTCATTACCTTGGAAAACTGGTGTAGTTGACTTGGATATACAACTACTCTGTCTTCTTGACATTTATTATATCTTGGAAAAGTGACAATAGATAGAAGTGTTGAAATGCAGCAGCAGTGAAGTTGCAGAGCAAGGAAAATCTTATATACATCTTGGAGGCTTGATCAGTGCCAATGGTTCCAGCACAGAGGAGATTAAAAGGAGGTGTGTTTTAGCTACAAGTGCTGCACAGAAGTTGATGAATTTATGGACTGATGAAAACATTACATTTGGTACCAAAGTGAAAAGTTATGAAACTAGTCTACTAAAAGTGTTACTCTGCGGTCTGGAAGCAGCTGCATTAAATTAAACAGACATCAGAAGGCTGGAGGCAGTAGAGATAGGAGTTCTCCAGAAGATGGCAGGTTTATAGTGGAATGTTTTTAAGATAAATGAAGAAGTTAGAAGGAGAGTAGAACATGAAATCAGTGCATGGGATTGGCTGCAATCGAAAAGATTACAGTAGTGGGCACATTGCAGAAGGCAAACAGATGATGGGATGCCAAAGAAAATAACGCAAATTCAACCAGGTTCAGTCAGACCTAGAGGCTGACTACTGACTCGATGGTGGAACATCTATGCAGGAACATGTCTGGGTTGGGCTTAATGGAGGAACAAACCATGTTCAGGAATGAATGGTGATGCTGTACTGCTTCCCGTGATTGTAAAGATTCTTTGGGACGAGAAGCTACATTATATGCTTGGGCTGGTCCAGCACATAATCAGGGGCCATGATTGGCTTTCTATGTCATCTCCCCCCGACCCCAAATACATGCGCACATGCACACACAGCTGAGCAGAACTCACAATGATTAATGCCCTGATCCTGCACCATGGAAGACAATGAGAATTTTTCTATTGGCTTCAAAAGGAGCAAGAGTGAGTACTAAATTAACTGCCCAAAGTCACATAGGAAGTCTGTGGCAGATCAAGGAATTGATCCCAAACCTCTTTAATCCTATAATATCTCACCCACAAGACAATCCTTTATTCTCCCTTCCCCCACCCCTCCCAGTCAATGAGTTCTAAATTTTTAACCAAAATTCATTAATTCTCCTGCAACTGAAAATGGGAATCAAGAAATTCCCCTACAATATATCAATCAGTTTACAGGTGATACACATTTTTTTACCTAGAAGAAAAAAATAGTATGCAACTTCTTAGGTCCTAACTCCGTTCTCTGTTGAAAATGTAATAGCTCAATTTTATATTTTGCATTAATTTAGACCTTCCAGCTCTGTTTGCAAATTGAAATCCAGTCCCCCTCAGAGGAATACAAATCTAAAGTCCCATTCCATTCTTAAGATAACCCTGGATGTTTTCATATTAAAACTGGACCATGGTTTTCCTCAGGGTCCCAGAAGTGTGGTGAACCTAGGCTGATGCAACCCCCTAGATGGTGCCTAAGTGGGTCAGACCACGTGGTCTGAGGCAAATGCCCTGAGAGGCATGGGACAAAATGTGAATGCGATGGTGAACATTTGCTTATTTTACAGTAGAGGTTTGAGTTGAGGTTGTGTATAACAGTTGTATGAAAAATATGCCTTTGCGTTTTTCAATATACTTTTAAAAAGTTTTCTTATCTTGGAATCTCTTTGCCATTATTGTTATTTTTTGTATGTTGAGCATCGTCAGAGACGTAGCTATTCAGAAAGGTGAAGGTCTTTTAAAGGAGAATAATGTTACTTATTACAGGCATATTCCAGTGTTGTCAAGGAGACCAGATGCTATGGTAAAAGGAAAACATTTCAACAGAAAAGCACTTACACCATTTATGATGTTCATCTCTAAAAATTCTCGGAAGGCATGTTATGAACCCATTTGCAGAAATGAGTCAATACTAGATGGGGTATTAGAGGGAAAAACAGCATAAGCTGCTATTTACTGTGCTCTGACCTCAGAAACGATATCAGATTTACTCTTGCTCTCTGTAGAATGAGTCACCCACAGTCCCTGACATAGGATTTATTCCATTACTTGTGTTTGGTTCCTAAGGATAACTGTGGCATTGTTTCTGTTTGTTGACAGGCAAACACATGCCTATATCCTCAGACAAATAGAGAAAGTACAGTAGAAAGACATTTTAATTAAGAGAAGGACAAAAGGGAAGATGAGCTTCTGTGCGCAATTGCTAATTACTAAAGAGAAAGGTTTATGCTATTTGAATGATCCTGTGGGGAGGTATAGTACAGGACTTGGATCACAGGCAGAGGCATTCCTATTTGGGACTGCTCAAGGAGCTCTGTAAGTTAGAGCAGCCCTAGGTACTACTTTAATTTTTCTGACAACCTGGCCTGGCTGCATATGCAGCCCAGAACAGTTGAAATGTAAAGCACTGAGGCCGCTGCCCTGCTTGCTCTGACATGCTCCCTCCTGCCATGGTCATACATCCTACATGCCTCATGCACTGGGCTGTGCAGGAGGGCAGAATACAGCTGCCTACATAGGCCCTATGTTGCCCCTGCATTCCCCAGAGGACTGCTCAGCCCAGTTTAGGCCTCTTTATGCTATTAGAGTGGTGCAAAGGGGGCATACCTGTCTCTATATATCAAATACAGAGGAAAGTATATTCTGTGCATTGCGTATTTGTTGTCTTCCGTACAGCAAATTAGTTCAATGTGAGCCTGGTACATTCTATCATTTCGCTATAATAAGATGTTACACAACGTGACAATGTCACAGTCACATTTTTTTACCATGTGTAATTTAGATGGGTTATCGGCTGAGAATTTAAAATAAGGACCAGGAGCTGCATTTTCAGCCTAAAAAGGCTGGGCTGACAGAGGGCAGAGGTGGGAGTGGAGATGGGAGAACGGGGAATCAAAAACCCACCCACGGAACAGGGCAATGAAAAGATTAGTAAGTTAGCTGCGGTTCCCTTTTCATCGATGTGGTTTCGTTCTGCCTCATCTCTTTGACTTCAGCAAGTCTTCAGTGTACAAGGTTAGAAATAAGGAAAGGTTGAACTATATCTTTTTGGGTCTGGGATTTACCTGCAAATGTGAGTTGGTCATGAGGTTTCCCTGACTCCTTTAACAGTGTGTGAATGTGTAAAATCTCTGTAGAGATCACAGCTCCCCAACATGTGGGAAGCTACTCAGAGAGAAGGGATTTGGTTTAATGCCTCTGCAAATATGTACGCAAATATGTATGCAAACCTGTACAGAACCAAAAGCCACAATTTTGAAAGACCAATGTTAAAGATAGAAGCCATTTTTTTAGATTTCTGCTTCCTTTAATGAATATATACACACATATTTAGTATTCCTGAAGAAGCAATATGTGCTTCTCAATTAGTATTAGCTAATCTGAACCCACCAAAGCAGCAATACTGTCATCTAACAGCAGGCAACTTGTTTTATTTTTTAGATGCAGTTTGGAGATTATTTGAAAATTCTACTTAAGAGACCGATGTAGAGGAACCACCCAGCTGCAGGAAGATTTCAGTGGATACAAACTACAATATCACTGATTGATGTAGGAGCACACATTTTAGACTGGAGTTCAATTAGGTAAGTGTTGCAGCTGGTTTTGGTTGCGATAACTTGATGGGACATAAAGCTATTATGTGGCTTCACGTCAACAGGGTATCTTTTGAGTTGAAACAGGAGTGAGATAGCAGGAAATGCAATCATGACTTTTTTTGAAGATGAGTCACTGGAAATATCTTTTGATGAGAAAGGGCATGACACTTTTATTACTTTTATGGATGGATTGAGTGCTCATGAAAGCGAGGCACGACTAGCACAGACTTGTGCCAGAAAGAAGGCAGGAAGGTGCTGTACAAGCCCCCCTTAACACAACTCTGGCAATGCACCTTTGTCACAGTCAGCAAAACTCCACTTATTCCAGTCCTGATTCTCGTTCTGCCTGTTGAACCAAAATCTACGGTGTGTTTTGCTGTGGACAAAACATCCAGAAAGGACTGACACGGAGAAACCACACGTATTTCCACATATGACCAAAGCAGAATTTGAATGTTATACACCCTTTAAATGATTGCTTATTCATAATATGACAGGTCCCTGCCCAAAGGAGTTTATGATCTAAGACCACAGTCCTTCATTGTGTAAACTGTGCATTGGCAGAATGAGACAGCCAATGTGTGGCTGTGTTTTTCCAATAAAATTGCACCAGTATAACTTAAGGTGTGAATTTTAACCGGTTAAAAATAGTTAAGCCAGTGCAAAAAGCTTTGTGGACACTATTAATTCAGTAAGAGTGGCTTATTTTTCATTTAGCTTAATTTGATCAGTTACAGGTTTAACAGAAACTGAAATAAGCCTCTGTTACACCAAAATAAGAGTGTCTATGCAGCCCTTTTGCACTGGTGTAATTATATCCCTTTAAAAGCCAATTCAAGATATACTGGTGCAACCTTTTCATGTAGATAAGCCCTTACATATAGTAGAGGGGGCAGATGGCATCAGAAATGGTGGTGGGGAAGTGTATCAGAAGAATCAGGTTTCCACAATAAAAACATATGTGGTTATTTATTAATGTATGAATCCAAAGGAATTACGAAGTACACTAGACTATTCAATAGGTCTACAGCACCAATGGGGGTTAGTGGAGGGACCTCAAAAGAAAATAAGTTCATTCTGTTGTGGCTGTTACTGATAGCCTGTATAGCAATAGCATCAGACTGGCTTAGCATCTGTATCCCAGCCAGAAATGATTAAACAAAGTCTGAGAGAGTCTAGCCATGGAAAAAGTCATGCCCACAAGAAAACATATGCCCATATAGGTTCAGATATGGGAACCAGGTTTTAAGTATACAGATTTTCAGCAGCTCAGGTCTATCTGGTAATTATTAGAGTAAAAATAGATATTATTTGCAATTTTTCTTTCACATTCAAAAATGAATAAAGTAACAAATCTAACATGAATGTCATTATTTTAAAAAGAAAAGGAGGACTTGTGGCACCTTAGAGACTAACCAATTTATTAGAGCATGAGCTTTCGTGAGCTACAGCTCACTTCCTCAGATGCATATCGTGGAAGGAAGTGAGCTGTAGCTCACGAAAGCTCATGCTCTAATAAATTGGTTAGTCTCTAAGGTGCCACAAGTCCTCCTTTTCTTTTTGCGAATACAGACTAACACGGCTGTTACTCTGAAACCTGTCATTATTTTAAAAAGTTAGCCTAAAGTTATTTATTAAGACCTCAAATACAAATTAATTAATTCAACTTCTCCACCTCACTCCACCCTTCCCGCCCACAGGTGGTCCCCAATTATGAGTCTGGTGCTTTCTCCCCCCATTGCCAATGGGGAACCCATTCCCTACATTTACCTCTTCTGCTTATCATCTGGGAGGGTACTGCAGCCTTCTAGGCCCCACTTCTGCAGGCAGTACCATTCTCTATCTAGGTAGAGTTGCTGTGGCTACTCACCAGGGAATGGGGAAAATGGCTTCCTGAGAGCTCACAGGGAGAAGGCGCAAGAGGAGCTGCTCAACATAAAATAGGTAGGACTGACTTGGGCATCTGGTCACCTTATCAGTATTGCCAACTCCATGTATTCAAAAATCACAACTCAGGCCCCTCAGAAGAGATTGGCTCAAAAATAATGAGATTTAAAAGACAAACCCACATTTTCTCTTTAACCATGAGGGCTAGAAACTTACTTTTTTAAAATGAAAGCTGAGATTCTCACATATTCCCATGGCTCCAGGAGCTGGGTGTGGGTCTGGAAAACACAAAGTATTATAAGATTTGTGATAAAATAGTGGGAGTTGGCAATGCTGCTTGTTACAGAGTGCTGAGAGCCAGCAGCTGAACCAGCTCTCTGGTCAGTGCAAATCCAATTAGATTTGGAGAGGGCCTGGAGAGGGCCTGGTAGAGGGAAGGAATGGCTAATTACTAGATTAGCTTGGGCTGGGAAGAGCTAAAGTGCTAATTAGCCCATTAACTTCAAGAGCAGAGAAGGAACACAGGAAGGACATGTAGGGGGAGTAAAAGAGGGAGAGGGAGAAAGGCTAGCAGGGCCAGGGTAAAAGGAGATTTCTGTGTGGCTAGAGCTCTTCCGTCTCTTATGATTGCAAGACATTGTAAATAGAATAGCTGCATGGGACTGTAAAAGGGTGGTGGTTGATAAAACAGAAATAAAGTACTGAGCGGTGGTACTACTCACCATTGCAGTGCCCCCTGCTGGCTGTTCTGGGGATTAGCTCTGTTCGCCAGTGCATCCTCTTCTGGTGATGCCTTGCCGCCATCACTTCTGCTCCAGGACCCACATCACTCCAAAGGCCGCGGCATTTTCTTCAGGAGACAGCCTCTGGCTGTGCCACACTCTGTGCTCACCCCTTTTGGAGGTCAGTATTGCAGATCGCTGTCGAGTCACTTCCTCAGTGGTGAGTGGGGGCGGGAGGGGACCCGGGCCTGCCCACTACTCCAGGTCCCAGCCCAGGGACCCTGTAGATGGCGGGCAGGTGCTGCATCCCCTCCAACCACAGTTACCAACTTTCACGCAGTAAATAAGCACCCTGACTTTCACAATAAGCCAAAAAGCAAGCTAATCCCATTTCAAAACAAGGCCAACGCAAGCCAATCCCTAAGAACCCCAACACTCTATGTGACTAGATCTCCCCAGCATGCAGTATGGCAATGTGGTGGGCCCAGTGTGCATCCTTGACTCTCTCCCTCCTTGCCCCTACTTGCCAGGAGCCAATAAAAAAAAATAAAAATAAAAAAAAGCAACAAGCTACCAGCCGAAAACTAGTCAACAAGCAACTCACAAGCCAATTAAGTCAAAAACAAACCCAATTTCTGCATTTTTTCTGCAGGTTTGGCATGTCTGCCTCCAACCTCTCAGTCTACTTCCCCACAGCCCCAGGAGCATCTCTGCCCTTATTTCAGGGCCTCAGCATGCCAGTAGTCAGCATGGAGCTCGCTCTAACTCCCCTGATCCTGCCCAGCACTGCTCTGTCCAAGGTGCTAGCTTTCTTCCTCCTGCAAAGCAGCCAGTCCTCCCTCCTTGAGCTCCAGGGAGCAACTCCAGCCTAGTCTACACTACAAGTTTAGGTCAAATTTAGCAGCGTTATCTCGATTTAACCCTGCACCCGTCCACACGATGAAGCCTTTTTTTTTTTACTTAAAGGGCTCTTAAAATTTATTTCTTTACTCCACCCCTGACGAGGGGATTAGTGCTGAAATCAGCCTTGCCAGGTCGAATTTGGGGTACCGTGGACACAATTCGACAGTATTGGCCTCCGGGAGCTATCCCAGAGTGCTCAGCTGTGACTGCTCTATACAGCGCCCTCAACTCAGATGCACTGGCCAGGTATACAGGAAAAGGCCCGCGAACTTTTGAATTTCATTTCCTGTTTGGCCTGCACAGGTCACCATGCAGAGCTCATCATCACAGGAGACCATGCTGTCCCAGAATTGCCAAAGAGCTCCAGCATGGACCGAATGGGAGGTACGACATCTGATCACTGTATGGGGAGACGAATCCGTGCTGGCAGAACTCCGTTCGAAAAGACAAAATGCTAAAATATTTGAAAAAATCTCCAATGGCATGAAGGACAGAGGCTATAACAGGGACCCGCAGCAGTGCCGCGTGAAAATTAAGGAGCTCAGGCAAGCCTACCAGAAAACCAGAGAGGCAAACGGCCACTCCAGTTCAGAGCCCCAGACATGCCGCTTCTATGATGAGCTGCATGCCATTCTAGGGGGTGTAACCACCACTACCCCCACCCTGTGCTTGACTCTATCCAAGGAGTGGCGGGCAACACTGAAGCGGGTTTTGGGGTGAGGAAGATGATGATGAGGAAGAGGTTGTAGATAGCTCACAGCAAGGAAGCAGAGAAACCAGTTTCCCTAACAGCCAGGATCTGTTTCTCGCCCTGGACCTAGAGCCAGTACCCCCCGAACCCACCCAAGGCAGGCTCCCCGACCCTGAAGGTGGAGAAGGCAGAGAAGGGACCTCTGGTAAGTGTACCTTTGTAAATATTATACATCGTTTAAAAGCAAACATGTTTAATGATTAATTTGCCCTGGCATTCACAGCCAGTACAGCTACCTGAAAAGTCTGTTAACTTGTCTGGGGATGGAGCAGAAATCCTCCAGGGAAATCTCCATAAAGCTCTCCTGGATGTACTCCCAAAGCCTTTGCAAAAGGTTTCTGGGGAGAGCAGCCTTATTCCGTCCTCCAGGGTAGGACACTTTACCATGCCAGGCCAGTAGCCCGTAGTTGGGAATCATTGCAGAACAAAGCATTGCAGGTATGGTCCCGGTGTTTGCTGGCATTCAAACAACATCCATTCTTTATCTCTCTGTGTTACCCTCAGGAGAGTGATATTGTTCATGATCACCTTGTTGAAATAGGGTGTTTTTAGTAAGTGAACATTCAGAGGTGCTCATTCCTGCTGGGCCATTTGCCTATGGCTGCACAGAAATCTTCCCCGCTGTTAGCCACACAGTGGGGGGAGGGGTGAAGCCATCATCCCAGAGAATTTTGTGTGTGTGTGTGGGAGGAGGGGCAGGGTTAGTTGGGTTTCTGCTGCACGTGAACCTGGAAACTGCAGCCCCTCCTTTTAAATTGCCAACCCATTTTTAATGGCCAACCCAGCGGCTACTTCGTATGGGAAATGAGGGCACTGCTGTTTGAAGCCATTCCCACATGTTAGGAAAGTTAAAGAAGCCAAAAGACTGTGGCTTACCATGGCTGCCTGCAAGCCAAATTCTGTTGCCCGGCTCTACGTGAGTGATCTCTCACACCAAACCAGCATACCCTCAATAAGAGGCAAAATGTGACCTTGTAATGAAAGCACATGTGCTATGTAATGTTAACAGCAAGGTTTACCATGAAAGAGAGTACCCATTGTTCTATAAATTGTGTCTTTTTAACTACCACTCTCCCTTTTTTTCCCCCTCCACCAGCTGGATATGTTTCTCCTTCCCAGAGGCTAGTGAAGATTAGAAGGTGAAAAAAACACAGTCGTGATGAAATGTTCTCTGACCTCATGCTGTCCTCCCACCCTGACAGAGCACAGCAAAATACGGGGAGGCAGACAATCTCAGAGTGCAGGAAAATACAATATGACCGTGAGGAGAGGTGGCGGGCTGAAGATGGTAGGTGGCATCAGCTTGCTGAAAGAAGGCAGGGGTCAATGCTCAGGCTGCTGGAGGATCAAACTCATATGGTCCAGCGTATGGCTGAGCTTCAGAAAAGGCAGCAGGAGCACAGACCGCCGCTACAGCCCCTGTGTAACCAACCGCCCTCCTCCTCAAGTTCCATAGCCTCCTCACCCAGACGCCCAAGAACGCGGTGGGGGGACCTCCAGCCACCCAGCCACTCCACCCCAGAGGATTGCCCAAGCAACAGAAGGCTGGCATTCAATAAGTTTTAAAGTTTTAAAGTGCTGTGTGGCCTTGTCCTTCCCTCCTCCACCACCCCTCCCGGTGCTTTCCTCCTCCACCACCCCTCCTGGGCTACCTTGGCAGTTATCCCCCCTATTTGTGTGATGAATTAATAAAGAATGCATGAATGTGAAGCAACAATGACTTTATTGCCTCTGCAAGCGGTGATCGAAGGGGGGAGGAGAGGGTGCTTAGCTTACGGGAAAGTAGAGTGAAACTGGGGAGGGGAGGTTTCCATCAAGTAGAAACAAAGAGAACTTTCAAACCGTAGCCTGGCCATTCCTGAAACTGGTTTTCAAAGCTTCTCTGATATGTCCCGCACCCTCCTGTGCTCTTCTAACCGTCCTCGTTGCCAGGTGATTTGCCTCAACCTCCCACCCCGCCATAAACGTCTCCCCCTTACTCTCACAGATATTGTGGAGCGCACAGCAAGCAGTAATAACAGTGGGAATATTGGTTTCGCTGAGGTCTAACTGAGTCAGTAAACTGCGCCAGCGCGCCTTTAAACGTCCAAATGCACATTCTACCACCATTCTGCACTTGCTCAGCCTGTAGTTGAACAGCTCCTGACTACTGTCCAGGCTGCCTGTGTACGGCTTCATGAGCCATGGCATTAAGGGGTAGGCTGGGTCCCCAAGGATAACTATAGGCATTTCAACATCCCTAACAGTAATTTTCTGGTCTGGAAAGTAAGTCCCTTGCAGCAGCTTTTGAAACAGACCAGAGTTCCTGAAGATGCGAGCGTCATGTACCTTTCCCGGCCATCCCACGTTGATGTTAGTGAAACGTCCCTTGTGATCCACCAGTGCTTGCAGCACCATTGAAAAGTACCCCTTGTGGTTTATGTACTTGTTGACTTGGTGCTCCGGTGCCAAGATAGGGATATGGGTTCAGTCTATCACCCCACCACAGTTAGGGAATCCCATTGCAGCAAAGCCATCCACTATGACCTGCACATTTCCCAGAGTGACTAACCTTGATATCAGCAGCTCAGTGATAGCGTTGGCTACTTGCATCACAGCAGCCCCCACAGTAGATTTGCCCACTCCAAATTGATTCTCGACTGACCGGTAGCTGTCTGGCATTGCAAGCTTCCTCAGGGCTATCGCCACTCACTTCTCAACTGTGAGGGCTGCTCCCATCTTGGTATTCTTGTGCTTCAGGGCAGGGGAAAGCAAGTCACAAAGTTCCATGAAAGTGCCCTTACGCATGCAAAAGTTTCGCAGCCACTGGGAATCATCCCGGACCTGCAACACTATGCGGTCCCACCACTCTGTGCTTGTTTCCCAGGCCCAGAATCGGCGTTCCACGCCATGAACCTGCCCACTTGACACCATGATGTGCATGGCACAAATGAAATGGATTAAAAACTGGCCAACTGATAGGTCTCAAAATGTAACTGTAAATGGAGAATTCTCCTTGAGCGGGTTTGTTTCCGGTGAGATCTTGTAGGGATCAGATCTTGGCCCGATACTATTAAGCATTTTTATCAGTGACCTGGAAAAAAACATAAAATCATCACTGATAAAGTTTGCAGTTAGCACAAAAATAGTAATGGGAAATGGGAAATGGGAAATAATGAAGAGGACAGGTCACAGGTGTATTTTTCAAATCCTCTCTCTAAACAGGCAATCTCTAAACAGGAGTTAACATTATGAAAAGGTGGGAAATCTTCCTCTGTTAAAGGTGGAAATAAGAGTTCAGTTCTCTGATTTTGGCCAAAACATACAAACTTGGATACCTAAAGTTAGGCACCTAAATCCAAATTTAGACACTGTGATGGGGTGTACAAATCCCACATTGGGCAACAAGGGGTTAAGGGATTATTTTGGGCTCGGCCAGCCCTACCCTTTACACCTGCAGGAAATGTTCCATGTGCTGGAGGAATTAAAAGGCAGGAAATTAGCTCATTTAGGTGGCAGAGCTGGAAGTGAACTAGCTTGTGAACAGGAGTGGTTAACAGGGGAGTTTTGCAAGGGAGTTCTCCAGGAAGGAGTGTGAGGAGGGGAGCTAGATAAACAATATTCTTTAAACTTAAAGCCAAAACCACCCCGTGATAAAAACAAAACTACAAAGGAACAAGCTTCAGGAGTAAAAAGATTATGCAGGCAGAAGTCCAACAACAGATTGGAGGCTATCCAGTTTATTGCACCCAGTGCAGCATGTATGATTTCCTGCCTTATGGGCAGGTGGTGTATATGTGCATTTGGTGCAAGGAGCTCCTGGCGTTCAGAGACATTGTATGGGCTTGGGAGACCAGAGTGGCTGAACTGGAGGAGCTAAAGGAGACAGAGAGGTACCTAGTGTGACAAAGTTCCTCCTCTGCCTTGGTGGGTCCTGCGCTTATTGGCGGATTTTCTCACCTCAGAGGTTTATGGCAGCCCTCAGTTTGGCCACTTTTGTGGCTCAAATCTGCCTTTCACTCAGCCTCATTACTGACCAGCCTGGGGAAAGGAAAAAGAACAATCCCCGCAGTCTCTGCTGATCCACATAGTGGATCGGGGAATAGGCCAGAGACCTTCCTCTCTGGTGGCACACACAAACCAGTTCAACTCCTCCGGTATCAAGTAGGGAGCTGGGGGGATGGAGGGATGGGGGGAATCTGGGCCTACCCTCTACTTTGGGTTCCAGCCCAGGGCCCTGTGGATTGCAGCTGTCTACAATGGCTCCTGTAACAGCTGCGTGACAGCTACAACTCCTTGGGCTACTTCCCCATGGCCTCCTCCCAACACCTTCTTTATTCTCACCAAAGGACCTTCCTCTTGATGTCTGATAATGCTTGTATTTCTCAGTCTTCCAGTAGTATGCCTTCTCACTTTCAGCTTCTTGCGCCTCTTGCTCCCAGCTCCTCACACACAGCACAAATGGAAGTGAGCTCCTTTTTAAACCCAGGTGCCCTGATTAGCCTGCCTTAATTGATTCTAGCAGCTTCCTGATTGGCTGCAGGTGTTCTAATCTGCCTGTCTGCCTTAATTGTTTCCAGAAAGTTCCTAATGGTTCTGGAACCTTTCCTGTTACCTTACCCAGGGAAAAGGGACCTACTTAACCTGGGGCTGATATATCTGCTTTCTATCACTCTCCTATAGCCATATGGCTTGACCCTGTCACAATAGATGAGACTTTCCGGGACACAGTAGAACAATCCCACCCCCAGTC
Source organism: Lepidochelys kempii (assembly GCF_965140285.1). Classification (NCBI taxonomy): domain Eukaryota; kingdom Metazoa; phylum Chordata; order Testudines; family Cheloniidae; genus Lepidochelys; species Lepidochelys kempii. The sequence continues at coordinate 101,682,578 of NC_136380.1, forward strand.
TGACAGCCTCTGTGCTATTGAGGAGGATGAAAGTTTCAGGAAAGGAGAACATCCAATTGGAACAGAGGAAAATGATCCCATAGTCGGGACCCTCCTTCCAGATGATGTGGTATCCTCTTGTACCGAGGATATCTCTCCGGGGAGGGAACTCCAGTTATTAGGAAGAGATAGGTATTAGTAATGGGTGATTCAATCATTAGAAACATAGATAGCTGGGTTTGTGATGACCGGTAGAACCGCATGGTGACTTGCCTGCCTGGTGCGAAGGTTGCGGATCTCTCGAGACATCTAGATAGACTTATGTGTTATACTGGGGAGGAGCCGGTGGCCGTGTTACATGTAGGTACCAATGACATAGGGAAGGACAGGAGAATGGTCCTGGAGGCCAAATTTAGGCTGCTAGGTAAGAGATTGAAGTCCAGGACCTCCATGGTAGCATTCTCTGAGATGCTTCCAGTTCCACGCACAGGGCCAGTTAGACAAGCAGAACTGTAGGGTCTCAATGCGTAGATGAGACAATGGTATAGGGACAAGGGGTTTAGTTTTATTAGGAACTGGGGAAACTTTTGGGAAAGGGGAAGCCTATACAGGAAGGATGGGCTCCACCTAAACCAAAGTGCCAAGATTGCTGGCACTTAAAATTAAAAAGGTCATAGAGCAGCTTTTAAACTAAGGACTGGGGCTGGTTGGTGGGGGGGGAAGCCTATAGGTGCAGAGGAGCACGTGGTTCAGACAGAGACATCCCTTAGGGGAGGATCTACTAATGGAGATTCTCTATGTCCTAGTAAGGAGGAGAGGATGGGAGATGATAAAACACAGCTAGGATCTGATGAGAAACAGTCAAATGAAAAAAAGTCCCATTCAATTACACCATGAAATGGCAGACAGCTAAAAAGTGGCAAGTGTTTAAAGTGCTTTTATACCAATGCTAGAAATCTAAATAATAAGATGGGTGAACTAGAGTGCCTCATTTTAAATTAGGATATTGATATAATAAGCATCACAGAAACTTGGTGGAAAGAGAATAATCAATGGGACACAATAATACCAGAGTATAAAATATATCAAAAGGACAGAACAGGTCGTGCTGGAGGGGGAGTGGCACTATATGTGAAAGAAAACGTAGAATCAAATGAAGTAAAAATCTTAAATGAACCAAACTGTACCATAGAATCTCTATGGATAGTAATTCCATGCTTGAATAATAAGAATATAGCAGCAGGGATATATTACCAATCACCTGACCAGGATAGTGATAGTGACTGTGAAATGCTTAGGGAGATTAGAGAGGCTATTAAAATTTAAAACTCAATAATAATGGGGGATTTCAACTATCCCCATATTGACTAGGTACATGTCACCTCTCGGAATGCCGAGATAAAGTTTTTTGCACCTTAAATGACTGCTTCTTGGAGCAGCTAGTCCTGGAACCCACAAGAGGAGAGGCAATTCTTGATTTAGTCCTAAGTGGAGCACAGGATCTGGTCCAAGAGGTGAATATAGCTGGACTGCTTGGTAATAGTGACCATAATATAATTAAATGTAACATCTCTGTGGCGGGGAAAACACCACGACAGCCCAACGCTGTAGCATTTAATTTCAGAAAGGGGGACTACACAAAAATAAGGAAGTTAGTGAAACAGAAATCAAAATGTACAGTGCAAAAAGTGAAATCCCTGCAAGCTTCATGGAAACTTTTAAAAGACACCATAACAGAGGCTCAATTTAAATGTATACCCCAAATTAAAAAACACAGTAAGAAAACCAGAAAAATGCCACTCTGGCTAAACAACAAAGTAGAAGAAGCAGTGAGAGGCAAAAAGGCATCCTTTAAAAAGTGGAAGTTAAATCCGAGTGAGGAAAGTAGAAAGGAGCATAAACTCTGGCAAGTGTAAGTGCAAAAATATAATTAGGAAGGCCAAAAAAAAATCTGAAGAACAGCTAGCCAAACACTCAAAAAATAACAGCAATTTTTTTTAAGTATATCAGAATCAGGAAGCCTGCTAAACAACCCAGTGGGGCCACTAGACGACTGAGATGCTAAAAGAGCATTCAAGAAAGATAAGGCCATTGCGGAGAAACTAAATGAATTCTTTGCATTGGTCTTCATGGTTGAAGATGTGAGGGAGATTCCCAAACCACAGCCATTCTTTTTAGGTGACAAATCTAAGGAACTATGACAGATTGAGGTGTCATTAGAGGAGGTTTTGGAACAAATCGATAAATTAAACAGCAATAAGTCACCAGGACCAGATGGTATTCACCCAAGAGTTCTAAAGGAACTCAAATGTGAAATTGCAGAACTACTAACTGTAGTCTGTAACCTATCATTTAAATCAGCTTCTGTACCAGATGACTGGAGGATAGCTAATGTGACGCCGATTTTTAAAAAGGGCTCCAGGGGTGATCTCGGCAATTACAGGACAGTAAGCCTAACTTCAGTACCAGACAAACTGGTTGAGACTGTAGTAAAGAACAAAATAGTCAGACACATAGATGAACATAATTTGTTGGGGAAGAGTCAACATCGTTTTTGCAAAGGGAATTCATGCCTCACCAATCCACTAGAATTCTTTGAGGGGGTCAACAAGCATGTGGACAAAGGGGATCCAATGGATATAGTGTACTTAGATTTTCAGAAAGCCTTTGACAAGGTCCCTCACCAAAGGCTCTTAAGCAAAGTAAGCAGTCATGGGATAAGAGAGAAGGTCTTTCCATGGATTGGTAACTGGTAAAAAGATTGGAAACAAAGGGTAGGAATAAATGGTCAGTTTTCAGAATTGACAGAGATAAATAGTGGTATCCCCCAAGGGTCTGTACTGGGACCAGTCCTATTCAACAGATTCATAAATGATCTGGGAAAAGGGGTAAACAGTGAGGTGGCAAAATTTGCAGATGATTCAAAACTACTCAAGATAGTTAAGGCCCAGGCAGACCGCAAAGAGCTACAAAAGGATCTCTCAAAACTGGTGACTGGACAACAAAATGGCAGATGAAATTCAATGTTGATAAATGCAAAATAATGCACATTGGAAAACATAATCCCAACTATACATATAAAATGATGTGGTCTAAATTAGCTGTTACCACTCAAGAAAGAGATCTTGGAGTCATTGTTCTCTGAAAACAGCCACTCAATGTACAGCGCCAGTCAAAAAAGCAAACAGAGTGCTGGGCATCACTAAGAAAGGGATAGATAATAAGATAGAAAATATCATATTGCCTCTGTATAAATCCATGGTACTCCCACATCTTGAATACTGTGTGCAGATGTGATCACCCCATCTCAAAAAAGATATATTGGAATTGGAAAAGCTTCAGAAAAGAGCAACAAAACTGATTGGGGTATGGAATGGCTTCCATATGAGGAGAGATTAATAAGACTGGGACTTTTCAGCTTGGAAAAGAGATGGCTAAGAGGGGATATGATAGAGGTCTATAAAATCATGACTGGTGTGGAGAAAATAAATAAGGCAGTGTTATTTATTCCTTCTCATAACACATGAACTAGGGGTCACCAAATGAAATTAATAGGCAGCAGGTTTAAAAACAAACAAAAGGAAGTATTTCTTCATACAAAGCACAGTCAACCTGTGGAACTCTTTGCCAGAGGATCTTGTGAAGGCCAAAACTATAACAGGGTTCAAAAAAGACCAGATAAATTCATGGAGGATAGGTCCATCAATGGCTATTAGCCAGGATGGGCAGGGATGGTGTCCCTAGCCTCTGTTTGCCAGAAGCTGGGAGTGGGTGACAGGGGATGAATCACTTGATGATTATCTGTTCTGTTCATTCCCTCTGGGGCACCTGGCACTGGCCACTGTCGGAAAACAGGATACTGGGCTAGATGGACCTTTGGTCTGACCTAGTATGGCCATTCTTATATTCTTATGTTCTTAAGTGAGCAGACCTGCAGCCCACAGCTCCAGCAGAGCAGAGGGAAGCCTAAAGGCTCTGACACAGCTGCCCAAATGGGCCTTCCCTGAGGGAAGAAAGGACCCACCCCATAGACGGAAGTATCCTGGGGACCTTGGACATTAGTAACCACCTCTTACTTATTCTGGTTGGATTTCCCCACCAGGGGAAAGCCTTGGACTAAGATGACCCTACGGGGGAGAGAGGTGATGAGAGGAAGAGGCCCAGGGAGGACATCCTTAAGCAGTCTTGGTTGCCAGACTACATGTAGCTCAAAGGACTCTGCATCAGAGCCCGGTGGAGTGGGAGGGCCTGGGCTCCCCTCCCCACAACCCGCTTGCCAGTCACGGGTTGCAGCCGTGACCACTAGGCCATGCTCCAGAACCAGACCCTGAGTGAGGATCATTACAGACCCCTATATAAATAACCCTTTAATCAGAAGCATCTGCTTCTCAGTGACTAACTTGAGGCATCCATGTTTGAAAGAGTTTGTCCCACTTTCACTCTGTGAGTCCCATAAATTATAAACAGATGTGCCCTATCTCCTGAAAAAATTGATGGAGTTATACGGAGGGGACGAGGAGTGGGGAGGTTAGTAGCATGTTGTCTCACACTTTTCTTATATACATGATTAAAATTTCAAAGGAAGTACTGCAGCCAATACTACATTTGTTTCTTATTCCAGAAAGAGAAACTTGAAGAGAAAAAGAGAGAGTGCAGCAGGATTGCAGTCAGACAGGCCTGGCCATTTGTCGCTGCCTTATCTCGAGAGTGATATGGGATTAGGACTAGAGGCACCAGCTGATGGAATGAGAATGCTGCTGAAACATTTGACAGTGACTTTAAAGTAAAATTAGTAGCAAAATACTGGATGAAAATAAATGTTCATGTTCCGCTGATTGTGGTGGTGTAAGGAATTAGATGACTCAGTGACTGACATTGTTTTTTCACTGAGCACCAATACACCTTCAACTGGCTGCCATGTTATGGTGCTTGAAATTTATAGTTGCTGCCAAAACTGATGGAAAAATTGCTCACTAGCTACACTTGAATTTGAGGGGCTGTGTGTTACAAAAGCATTTGCTCTATCATTATCATTTTATTATGCAGAGAGATGCAGCATAGAATCTTGCATCAGCAGTTTTCTGTACCTGATAAGGTCAAGGAAGAGTTGGAAGATGTTACGTTCTTTTTGTGAAGTAAGCTAAATATAAGAAGTAAGCTTTTGTGAAGTAAGCTAAGTGAAAGAAAATGTAGAATCAAATGAAATAAAAATCTTAAATGAATCCACATGTTCCATAGAATCTCTATGAATAGTAATTCCATGCTCTAATAAGGATATAACAGTAGGGATTTATTATCGACCACCTGACAAGGACAGTGATAGTGACGATGAAATGCTAAGGGAGATTAGAGAGGCTATCAAAAATAAAAAACAATAATAGTGGGGGATTTCAATTATCCCCATATTGACTGGGTACATGTCACCTCAGGACGAAATGCAGAGACAAAATTTCTCGATACTTTAAATGACTGCTTCTTGGAGCAACTGGTACAGGAACCCACAAGGGGAGAGGCAACTCTCGATCTAGTCCTGAATGGAGCGCAGGACCTGGTCCAAGAGGTAACTATAACAGGATTGCTTGGAAATAGTGACCATAATATATTAACATTTAACATTCCTGTGGTGGGAAGAACACCTCAACAGCTGAACACTGTGGCATTTAATTTCAGAGAGGGAAACTATGCAAAAATGAGGAGGTTAGTTAAACAGAAATTAAAAGGTACAGTGACTACAGTGAAATCCTTGCAAGCTGCATGGACACTTTTCAAAGACACCATAATGGAGGCTCAACTTAAATGTATATCCCAAATTAAAAAACACAGTAAAAGAATTAAAAAAGAGCCACTGTGGCTTAACAACCATGTAAAAGAAGCAGTGAGAGATAAAAAGGCATCTTTTAAAAAGTGGAAGTCAAATCCTAGTGAGGTAAATAGAAAGGAACATAAACACTGCCAAATTAAATGTAAAAATGTAATGAGAAAAGCTAAAAAGGAGTTTGAAGAACAGCTAGCCAAAACTCAAAAGGTAATAACAAAATGTTTTTTAAGCACATCAGAAGCAGGAAGCCTGCTAAACAACCAGTGGGGCCCCTGGATGATCGAGATACAAAAGGAGCACTTAAAGACAATAAAGTCATCGCAGAGAAACGAAATGAATTCTTTGCTTCGGTCTTCATGGCTGAGGATGTTAGGGAGATTCCCAAACCTGAGCTGTCTTTTGTAGGTGACAAATCTGAGGAATTGTCACAGATTGAAGTGTCACTAGAGGAGGTTTTGGAATTAATTGAGAAACTTAACAGTAACAAGTCACCGGGACCAGATGACATTCACCCAAGAGTTCTGAAAGAATTCAAATATGAAATTGCGGAACTATTAACTATAGTTTGTAACCTGTCCTTTAAATCAGCTAATGTACCGAATGACTAGAAGATAGCTAATGTAACGCCAATATTTAAGAAGGGCTCTAGAGGTGATCCTGGCAATTACAGACTGGTAAGTCTAATGTCAGTACCGGGCAAATCAGTTGAAACAGTAGTAAAGAATAAAATTGTCAGACAGATAGAAGAGCATAAATTGATGCGCAAAAGTCAACATGGTTTCTGTAAAGGGAGATCATGTCTTACTAATCTATTAGAGTTCTTTGAGGGGGTCAACAAACATGCGGACAAGGGGGATCCAGTGGAAATAGTGTATTTAGATTTCCAGAAAGCCTTTGACAAGGTCCCTTACCAAAGGCTCTTACATAAATTAAGTTGTCATGGGATAAGAGGGAAAATACTTTCATGGATTGAGAACTGGTTAAAAGACAGGGAACAAAGGGTAGGAATAAATGGCAAATTTTCAGAATGGAGCAGGATAACTAGTGCTGTTCCCCAAGGGTCAGTCCTAGGACCAATCCTATTCAGCTATTAGCCAGGATGGGTAAGGAATGGTGTCCCTAGCCTCTGTATGTCAGAGGGTGGAGATGGATGGCAGGAAAGAGATCACTAGATCATTACCTGTTATGTTCACTCCCTCTGGGGCACCTGGCATTGGCCACTGTCAGTAGACAGGATACTGGGCTGGATGGACCTTTGGTCTGACCCAGTATAGCCAGTCTTATGTTCTTATGTTCAATGTAGGGCAGGTGTAAGTAGCTCTTATTCAGTACAATGCAAAGGCAGAGTACAAGTATGTGTGTTATGGGCATATGGGCGCATCGTTCAAAGACAGCATAGGACAGGGATCTAGGAAACCTGACTTCTATTCCCAGTTCTGACACTGACTTAGTGTGTGATCTTGATCAAATCACTCTGCCTCAGTTTGTGAATATGAAAAACAAGAGCTAAAGATGCCTGTCACCTTTTGTGAAGTTCTTTAAGACCTACAAACAAAAAATGATATGTTTTAATTATATATTACCTACATGCAGTTTAGAAATTTATTGCTACTGAATATGAGTGATGGAAATATTGTTCTGAAAAGTCTCGGGGCTAAAAAGAAATTAAAATGGCCAGTTCACTTGCCTCATTAATTTCATGCTAGGGGCATCGCAGGGTATGGCAGTTCCCAAAGCATTGATTCGACTATGAAATGAAATTATTATTGACCAGTCATTTTATGAAACTACCGACACATTTTAAGAAGACCACTTGGGATAGTAGAACTTGCAGTCGTTTCTACATTCACTGGCCTCATAGGTATGAACCTGTCTGTACTCCTGTTATAATAGAAATCAGATGTGTGTTTAATTAATGCTAGGTCTCTATGCTATTCATTATAATTTACCATGTCATTATGGCTTGCTATGGACACTTGATTAGCAAGGGGATGACAAATTTGTGGCTAGAAGAGATGGCATTTTTTAATTTTGTGGGCGATTTAAAAAGAAAGCCTCGGCAGAATTTTGTTCTCAGATTTGCATATAGCTCCTCTGAGGCAGAATCTGACTTTAATTCACAATAGGTTTGTGCAGTTCTGCACTGAAAACTCATTTGCACCATGTTGGAAGGGCATACAAAACAGCTCAGCTTGGCTTTAACTGCTAGTGTTATGGCGGTTCAGGCTAATTACTTTTTGGCACAGAGAGACCTGGAATCTTAGTTGCTTGTTTTGAGATGTCATTTGTAAATTAACTGTCAAAACTCACCAAACTTGTGTGAGCTAAATGGCTCATTACATCAGCTGAAGGAAACATAAGGGCATTAAATCATTTCATAAAACCCAGAATTTTCACCACTAGAATTTCTGGTGAGAACATAACTTTTGAGAACTCAGGTTAACTTTACCCACTTCATAGTCTTTACGGTTTAGATGTTCAGCTGCTTAAATATTTCTAAAGCTACTAGTAAAGGTCCCTTAAGTATACATCTATCACAACAAGTGAAACTTGGGAAGAAGAAATCATATTATGGATATAATTGTTCCACCATTCAGGGATACATTTTCACAGTTCTGGGAAGGCTATTAATGCTAATCCACACAAAAGGCTGGTCTATGCTTAAAAAATTTACTAGTATAAATATTTTGGTTATGAGTGTGATTTTTAGTTAAAGTAGTTATATTGGTAAAACTCTACTATGGACACAGTTATATCACTATAAAAGTGCTTATATTGGTATAGCTTATTCTCCTTCTCATACGGGAATAAGCTATACCGATATAAGCACTTTTCTACCAATATAACTGCATGCTTGTATCGTTAAAGTGGTACAACTTCTTATGTGCAAACAAGCAATAATGGTCTTATCCAAAGCCCATTGTAGTCAATGGGAGACTTTAGGGACTGGAGTGGGCTTTGGATCAGGCCCTACATGTGTGGTATCACACTGCCTGAAGACTTTAACTTCACCTACTCATTCTGTATTTTCTATTTCTGAACTGTATTATGTGTCTTACTTAGGCCCTGATAGAACAAGACACTGAGGCATGTCTAAACAAGGAGTCAAGATGAATTAACTAATGGTGTGAAGTTAATACACGTAAATTAAAGTGCATCAAAACCCTGTGTGCATGCTCTCATGCAGAAGTAAAGTGGCTTTAGTTTGCTGAAGTTTAAACCCACTGCAAAATGGTGAGAGCCCTTAACTCCCACTGCAGTCAATGGGAGCTGAAGGTGCTCAATGCTTCAAAGGATGGAGCATTTCCTAGAGGAAATGAAGGGGACAGGGAAGGAGGGAATGTATCCAAGCAGCTGCACCAAATTACAGTGAATTTATTTTCGTCTTGACTCTTTGCTCCTGTCCTATTTTTTTCTTTTCTTTTCATTTAACAAAGCACCACAGTTGCCACAGAATAGTTTTGAGAGGGCTACTGGTAGGGTTGGGGTGAGGTGGTCCATAAGGTACTCCTGGGGGAATTCTGTGCCCCTGCGCAATACAGAATTTTGCAGATATTAATGTTGTGCATGCAGAATTTCCTTTTTCCCCACAGAAGCGGGCTGCAGGGATATTGGCCACCACTACAGGCCACTGGACCTGGCAGAGCCCAGCTTGCAAATAGACGACAAGGCCAGAGGATTTGGCTCATAAAATTAGTGCCTTTCATAGTAATTATTTCTTGAGGGCTCCCCGCCCAGAAATACAATAATTCCATCAAAGATTGTTGATGGAGAAGATTATAGATAAGAAGGAAAAAAAGAAAAGAAGATGGAGAAGAGGAAAGAAGAATTAAAATTGACATATAAGAGGTAGAAGTCTGGACTCATAGTGTGGTTTTGGTTTGGAAAACCTTGTCAGTTGGTTTTTGATTTTGCGAAACCAAGTCCAAACCAAGGTGATGTTCATATTAAGGTCCTATTTCATCCGGATGTCAAAGTACATGGAGTTAGAATTGTGACATACCAGGGTATAGTCCAGACCAGTGTGGGGTTGTGTCACCCCTACTCTACAACCTTGGGAGCCTTACGTGGACCTCTAACAAACAGCCTTCCAGCATGCAAACCACACCCTGAGTGTCTGTGTGTAACTGCAGCCAGACAGCAGTTACACTGTGGCTTTTACTAGCCTTGGTTTCACCCTCATACAGCAGGGTAACCCTAACATATCTTCAGCCCCAGATTTCCCCCAGAAATGTATGTCTTGTGTACTACCCAGCCCTCTCCGAGATAGTACAACCATTTAAAATCCATTGTTCCTTTAAGGGAATAATATTTCAGCTTATTATCTCAAATAGTTATTCAGATACTTTAATTTAAACACACTAAAACAGTAAAACAAGTTTATTAACTATAAAGAGATAGATTTTGAATGAGTACAAATAATGAGGCATAAAAGTCAGAAATGGGCACAAGACAAATAAAGATAAAACACTTATTAATGCCTATCTTAGCAAACCATGTAAGATCCAAGCGAAGTTTCTCACCACATGCTTTCCGCAGTATTACTGACCAAACTCTGTGTGTCAAGACCCCTCCCGCAGAGTCCAAACAATGCTTCCTTTGTCTCTTTGGGTCCAGTGAATGTGATGGGCAGGGGAAGAAAGAGGGGTCCCTTGGGGTGTTTGTCCCACCTTTTTATAGTTTCAGTCCCCTCTTGAAAAACATTTCCAGCTGGGCACTAGGAGACAAAGAGTATATGTGGAAGGACGTTCCCTGCTGGCTTTGTCTCACCTGTTTGAGCTCTGTTTTCCTTCTTGCTTCATGATTCTGTTTGCTTCTTAAATGCAAATTAAGGCAAGCACACATTCCTTTGTTTGCCAGCTTCTGTTTGGGCAGGGTTGTGGGGTTTGGAACATTATGGTAATAAGACTATACAGAGGAATCTTATAATTTCACATACAATATTGCCACACCTATTTTTATCAGGACATTACTGACCAGCAAATTATGAGTTTTCAAATGATACGTTACAAGACATACTTTGTACAAAGGTTATTACAATAGCATGTAGGTTGTGACTACAGGGGTATATTCTGTCACAAGAATAAATAGTTCCAGTCCATCTCTATTACAAACATAACATGAAATGTAAGATCTGGATCCCATTTAATCCAAATCCTCATAAGTAATAGTTATATGTATGCTTAATTTTTACATACCATAAATTACCTTTATGTTATTTTGCAGTCAAATTTCTGTTGTATTATTGACTTAGGACAATATTTTCAACTAGAGTTGAGTAAAGTTAGGCTTCTAGATCCATATGTAGAGATCTACAGAGAAGTGGATTGATTTTCAGAAGTGCTGAACACTCAGCTGCTCCCATTGACTTTAGCCTTACATTAGTCACCTAAATTTAAAAATATTGCTCTTAGTTTCCAAAGCATGTAATAGTTTTCTAGTTTAATGTCTCTTTGAACCTGTCCATGCTATATGTCAAACCAGTGTATCAACTACAGACTAGAAAAGGTCTTTCTTAACTATAACTTTCTTTGCATATGTTACTTTTCTGCTTTTTTAAATAAACATTTTCTCATCCTCAAATGTTTAAATGGAAAGAAAAATGGTAGTAGTTTAGAAATGCAAGCCCTTTGATGCTCATTAAAGAGAATTTTAAAGGGAGTAAATATGAAGGGAAAATGCAGATCTTAGAAGACTCTGAGCAATTTCTTTTGGTCAGTAACTAGGAAAGCATTAATATATAATACTTTCTAACTGTCCCAGATCTCATTATGGTGTGGAATGAGGCCAAGTGAATTATTAGTGGCAGTTGCTCATGTAATGACTAATGGCTCAACCTTTGGAAACAGTGGGAGAGAGACATTTATCAGTAATGCTTTAAAATGCATTTCACAGAAGTGTCTGTGTAATTAATGTATTATTCTAACTCCATACAGGAAAGGGTTCACTGTTTTAATTTACTTTCCATTTTAGGTTTGCCTTAGCTTTCTCTTTTAAACTTCAAGAAGAAAAGTGCTAGCAGTTTCTTAACCTTGTTTATATGTGTTTTTCTGGTTATGTTCTTCCGTATCTTGATCAGGTGCCAGCATTTGTATTAAGGGTGGATGAACTTATTTGTGTAAAGTGTTAATCAACGTCAAACTTTGGAACAGAACCTTTAAAAAAAAGTTTTAAAAAGTTTGGTTAACATTTTCTTCTTTATTTTCCAGGTTCTTCTGCTTTCCATCTGACACCAAACACAGATACTATGAGAAAGGCTGATTGTGCAAGATTACCAGCTCAACAGCTTGATCTTAGCACTCGCAAAACTCCAACTGAAATTTATGGGAGTTTTAGGAATATCAGGAATGTGGAATATGCTCCAGTTTTAAGGATGCAAGAGTTTTGGATAGTGTGGGTAAGGATCAGGTAAGCATCAACATTATCCCAACCAAACCTCTTCAACTGTGAAGTTTGAGTATCACTATTCTGTGCTCCTGTTGACTTACCATAACATAATCACACTGACCAGTCAATCAATGGCTTTTTTGGGAGTCTATGATTCAGTCTAAGGATGATGGGATGAGGAGGAAGATATGAGCAAAGTCTGTATCTGAATCCTGAATTTTCTCACAAACTAACCAGACATGTTTTGTTCCTTCAGTCTCACTTACACCGTTGTAAATAGAAAGTAATGCAAGTTAAGTTAGTGGAGATGTAAAATGGGTGTGAAATCAGAATCAGGTTCAAACCTCTGAATGTGGTACTCCTCTCCAGCTGTCACCTATTGTTCTCACTGAAGTATCTTCAGGCACTGAGTTATGAACTATCAGTGATCTAGGTTTATCTAGAATAGTCATTTACCAAGTAATATCAGCAACAATAACCGAAGTCCAGTATGCAGATGATTGTGCTGTAGTTGCACGCTCAAAGGAGGATCTATAAACAGCCGTTAATTGCTTCTCTGAAGCTTACAAAAGCCTAGGGCTAACTCTGAACATCAGCAAAACAAAAGTTCTCCACCAGCCAGTCTCTGGTCAATCATCAGAGCCAGCAAGGAAGATCTATATTGAAAAAGAAGACTGGAAAATGTAGAAAACTTTGCCTATCCTGGCAGCCATCTTTCACAGAGGGCAGACATAGATGTCGAGATTCAGCACAAAATTCACTGTGCCAGCCTTACCTTTGGCAGATTGTCTCGGTGGGTGTTCAACAATCACAACACCAGAACACATACTAGACTTTTAGTTTATAAAGCGGTGGTAATCCCAACTCTCCTCTATGGCTGCGAGACTGGGGTGACCTAGAAAAACACCCGAAAAACCTGGAATGCCAGCACCCGCACTTTCTTCGGAGGATCCTCAACATAAAGTGGGAGGATCATCGCACTAATGTCAGTGGCCTTGGAGAGGCCAACATCTTCAGTGTTGAGGCCCTGATTATCCAGCACCAGCTGAGGTGGAGCGGGCACTGTGTGCGCATGCCTGATGTACACTTACCAAAACAACTGCTGTGTGGCCAGCTCACCAAAGGAGAAGGGAAATGGGGAGGCCAAAAGAAACGCCTTAAAGACACCCTCAAGATAAACATCAAGAGATGTGGCATCGATACCACATACAGGGAGATAGCAGCCCAAGATAGGGATAACTGGTGAAGACTTGTCAGAGAGGGAATGTCCACTTCTGAGGAAAATCACCTTGCCCCAGTCACAGAAAAAAGGCCAGAAAAGAAAGGAAAGACAACTGTCACACAGCTATTGTGGCCCAACCCTGTCTTCCAGCACCACCTGCAATGTCTGCCAACAAGTGGCTCAAGAATTGGACTCCTCAGTCACCAAGGACCCATGAAAAATAAAATATGTACAAGAGATCATTCTCAGCCTTGAGGGATCACTGACAACCTTCAAGCACTGAGGTATGAACTATCAGTGATCTAGATCTATCTAGAATAGTCTTCTGCAACTTCACATTTCTAATATTTCTTTCAGCAACTATACTGATTTCCTATTTTTACCACTTTTGCTATGTGATAGCTAAACCATGGGCAATGGTAATGCAGACATCTAGAAATACATTAGGAATGGCATTGTATCAGACCACAATAATTAAATGTGATTTCATTCCCAATACTTCTGCTTTCCAGAAGAAACGTTTCTAGGAAAAATGGAAAAGACATGTTGACCTTCACAGTTCAGACCAATAATAGATATCATCATGACTTCACTCTCCTTTCTGTTTAATCAGTACAGACACCAGGATCAAAATGAAAATCTGATGTGCCCCAATACAATGACAATCACAATCCTCACAAGAAGGGTCTGTGACAGTCTAAAGAGAATCCATTCTGCAAAATACATAATTTCATGCAAATTCACAGAAAAATTACTCTTCTCTGGTTACGACTAGAGCTTTCACAAAACTGGCTACACTTTGTAAAAGAGTTGTGATATCTTTAAAAGAACTAAGCATTATTAATTATTAGTCCAATGCCAATAACTGGCCTAATTCCTTACTCAGGCACATTTCCTGTGCACATTTCTGTGAGAGAAGTCAAATCTATTGGAACCCACCAGAAACACACAGAACGGGGGAGTGATAGCTCTATGGTGTGCACCCTTCTGATCTAACAGACTCCCATCTACAGGCACAACTCTACTTGAGGGTCTACTTGGATTTTGGAGATAGGGTCAGGCATAGGCGCTGACTCCGTGGGTGCTCCTGGAGCCCTGGAACACCCATGGAGAAAAATTAGTGGGCGCTCAGCACCCACTGGCAGCCAAGCTTTCCCCTCTGCCCCCCAGCCCCAGCGCCTTTTCCCCGCTGGCAGCCTCTCTGATTACTCCTCCGCCTCCCTCCCAGTGCCTCCCACCCATTGTGAACAGCTGTTTCGCAGAGTGTAGGTTGACTCCAGTAGGGAGGGGGATCAGAGGGGATGGGGAGTGCTCAGGGAAGGGGGTAGAAAGAGGGGGGAAGAGGTGGAGTGTGGCGGAGCAGGGGCAGGAAGAGGCGGGGCGGGGGCAGGGGCTTATGGGAAGGGGTGGAGTGGGGGTGGGGTGGGATGGAGCAGGGGTGGGAAGGGCAGAGTGGGGGTAGGGGCTTGGGAGAAGGGGTGGAGTGGGGGTGGGGTCTGGGTCGAGCACCCCCTGAGTAGAGGGGAAGTCGGCGCCTGTGGGGTCAGGGAAAAGAAAAGGTTGGGGTAGGGAATAACTATCATAAATCTGATCTCCTACAGGAGCCATGGTTACATGCCCTGTTAGCTAATGGGAGTTAATTATGATCCAAGCAGTAAACTCTTACTGGGTGCCCCTCTATGCATGCTACAGTGAGACTGCTGGGGGATCCACTTTAGGAGCTTTACTGCTGGGAGAGAGGGAACCAGCTTGGCAGCTATATGAACGTACCAGGCCTTCCCAGGACAGCTATCAGTTTAGGAGGGCAACCTCTGTGGAAAGGGGAGCTTCCCATCTACTTATGGAATATGAGGAAAAAACTCTGAGTTTAAACTTTTAAGGTATCTCCCTACTGTGTAGATTTTTCCTGGGTCCAAAAGAATATGTCCCTACAGAAGCACTGCAGGATTTGGCCCATTATTCGTACTGGGGAAATCTAAAGACATAGAAACTGTGATCAGGGTCCCAGGGGAGCCACACTGAGGTTACTTAATTAGGGCAAACTGCAAAGAATGGGGCAGACAATCCCCAAAGCTGGTGGTCATTCCAGGATTTAGATCCACCAAGCTAGCCTCAAAGCAGCTTCTATGATACCTTACTGGTTACCCAGAAGCCAAAACACAGTTCCCTTAAAGCAACCCAGCCTTAGGCCTTCACTCAGACACCCAAGTCAAATATGATGAGGATTACTGAAAATCTTATTCATCATATAAAAAAGTTCTACCAATCCCAAAGGATTGGACACATTACCTCCCAGGTTAATTAATACTTCAGATCTTACCCAAACACACACTTACAGTCAATTCTTATTAACTAAACTAAAATTTTTTAAAAAAGAAAGAGTATTGGTTAAAAGATCAGATACACACAGACATGAGTACCATTCTGAGATCAGTTTTATAGTAGAGATGGTGAGCTTTGTAGTTGCCAAGTGTTCTTTCAGAATTAGTCCATAGGTTATAGTCCAATGTTCATATTCAGGGTGATCCAGGTGAGACTGGATATCTCAGTCTTATGACTCAAGCTTCCCCTGCATAAAGCATTAAGCAGATCTGAGATAAAAAGGATCAGGACCCAAGACACCTTTATACAGTTCCAGGCCTTCTCTTGACAGCTAGTAGTCCTTAGGTGAACGTTAGTCAATCATGGAAACTTTGAGGTAGACCTATTTCCTAAGCATCAATGGTACTTGGCTACAGGGATTAATATAAGGCAATTGCCTGTTTTCAACCATTTGCAGGTGATTTGCTATACATTTCAAAGAAAGATGAATATAGTGTGTGACAGGGTTGGACCGGATGGCTACAGGAGAGTAATAGAAGGCAGATATATTAGCCCCAGGTTAAGTAGGTCCCTTTTTCCTGGGTAAGGTAACAGGGAAGGTTCCAGAACAATCAGGAACCTTCTGGAGACAATTAAGACAGACAGGCTGATTAGAACACCTGCAGCAGATCAAGAAGCCGCTAGAATCAATTAAGGCAGGCTAATCAGGGCACCTGGGTTTAAAAAGGAGCTCACTTCAGTTTGTGGTGCGCGTGTAAGGAACTGGGAGCAAGAGGCACTAGGAGCTGAGAGTGAGAATGTGTACTGTTGGAGGACTGAGGAGTACAAGCATTATCAGACACCAGGAGGAAGGTCCTATGGTGAGGATAAAGAAGGTGTTGGGAGGAGGCCATGGGGAAGTAGCTCGGGGAGTTGTAGCTGTCAAACAGCTGTTCCAGGAGGCACTCTAGACTGCTGCATTCCACAGGGCCCTGGGCTGGAACCCGGGTTCCCCCCAAACCTCCCAACTCCTGGTCAGACACAGGAGGAGTTGACCTGGACTGTGGGTTCACAAAAACGGCCAAACTGAGGGCTACCATAAAGCTCCAAGGCAAGGAAATCCGCCAATAAGCACAAGACCTACCAAGGTAGAGGAGGAACTTTGTCACAAGTGATATCACTATATTTAAGGTTCATTTAAATGGTAAGGTCTCCTTTTGATCTCTGAATTAACAGAATACAGCATAGACAGGAACTGTTTGATTATATTGTTAACTTCTAACAATATATATGTAAATACACACAAAACACAAATATTATCTAATAATATGGCCCTAGAGGTTGAATTTGGGTCATTTATCCTGCAGGATGCTTAACCCTTTCTGGTCATGTGTCCAGAAACATAGAAATATAGAACTGGAAGGGACCTTAGAGGTCATCAAGTCCACCCTGATGCAGTGAGGCAGGACCAAGTATACCTACGCCATCCCTGGCAGGTGTTTGTCCATTCTGTTCTTAAATATCTCCAATGGCAGCAATTCCACTATCTCCCTTGGAAACTTTTTCCAGTGCTTAACTATCCTTATTGTTATATTTCTTAATATCTAACAATCTCCCTTGCTGTGGATTAAGCTGATTACTTCTTGTCCTACCTTCACTGGACATGGAGAACAATTAATCACCATCCTTTTTATAACAGCCTTTTCATCAGGTTCATCAAGAAACATCAGGTTTCTTCCCCACTCTGAACTCTAGGGTACAGATATGGGGACCTGCATGAAAGACCCCCTAAGCTTATTCTTACCAGCTTAGGTTAAAAACTTCCTCAAGGTACAAACTTTGCCTTGTCCTTGAACCCTATGCTGCCACCACCAAGCATGTTAAACAAAGAACAGGGAAAGAGACCACTTGGAGACGTCTTCCCCCCAAAATATCCCCCCAAGCCCTACACCCCCTTTCCTGGGGAAGGCTTGATAAAAATCCTCACCAATTTGCATACGTGAACACAGACCCAAACCCTTGGATCTTAAGAACAATGGAAAAGCAATCAGGTTCTTAAAAGAAGAATTTTAATTAACGAAAAAGTAAAAGAATCACCTCTGTAAAATCAGGATGGTAAATACATTACAGGGTAATCAGATTCAACATATAGAGAATCCCTCTAATCAAAACCTTAAGTTACAAAAAGACACAAAAACAGACATATACATTCCATTCAGCACAACTTATTTTATCAGCCATTTAAACAAAACAGAATCTAACAGATATCTAACTAGATTGCTTATTAACTCTTTACAGGAGTTCTGACCTGCATTCCTACTCTGGTCCCAGCAAAAGCAACACACAGACAGAAAGAACCTTTTGTTTCCCGCACCCTCCAGCTTTGAAAGTATCTTGTCTCCTCATTGGTCATTTTGGTCAGGTGCCAGCGAGGTTATCTTAGCTTCTTAACCCTTTACAGGTGAAAGGGTTTTTCCTCTGGCCAGGAGGGATTTTATAGTTCTGTATACAGAAAGGTGGTTACCCTTCCCTTTATATTTATGACACAGCCATTAACATATTTCAAGGCTGTTATAAGGTCCCCTCTCCATCTTCTTTTCTCAAAACTAAACATGCCCAGTTTTTTAATCTTTCCTCATACGTCCTAACCCTTCCACCATTTTTGTTGCTCTCCTCTGGACTCTCTCCAATTTGTCCACAACTTTGTTAAAGTGCGGCACCCCAACTGGACACAATACTCCAGCTGAGGCTTCAGCATTGCCAGGTAGAGTGGGGCAATAACCTCCCATATCTTACATGTGATACTCCTGTTAATATATGTGTGTCAGAGTGCTGAGGCCTAACAGACGGGTCAGCACTCTGACCACTGTGGCCTTAATTAGTTTCTCTGGTGATGATTTTTTGGCTAATTCCTCCCTATTTCCTCAATTATATGGGGAGACTGAGTGAGTTAAGGAACTAATTGGCTTATTAGTTGACTAGCGTAGTAAAAAGCAGAAAGGAAGTGTTAGGGCACCTGACCAAAATGACCAATGAGGAGACAAGATACTTTCAAAGCTGGGGTGGGGACAAAGGATCTGTCTGTCTGAGTGATGCTACCTGTGCCCAGACCAAAAGAGATCTTAAGAAAGGGAGATCCCTTTTCCTCCCAGGGCCCTGATGAACAGGGGTTGAAGGCAATAGGGTTACAGGCATTAGAATGGTTGTATTGCACTGTACAGGTGCTGGTGGAGGGGACTTTAATAAATTATACAGAGTGGGCACGAAAACTGTGGTTTCTGTGGTGACTCAGGATGGGAGGACGGGGAAAAATATAAGCCCTTGTTATAGCACCCCAGAATATTAGCCTAGTTTGCAACTGCATCACATTATTGCCTCAGCTTCAATTTATAATCCATAACAAGCCCCAGATCCTTTTTGGCAGTACTACCACCTAGCCAGGTAGTCCCCATTTTGTGTTCGTGCATTTGATTTTTCCTTCCTAAGTGTAGTACATAGCATTTGTCTGTTTTGAATTTCATCTTGTTGATTTCAAACCAATTCTCTAACTTGTCATGGTCATTCTAATCCTGCCCTCCAAAGTGTTTGCAACCCCCTCTTAGTGTCATCCATAAATTTTATATGCATATTCTTTGCTGTATTATGAAGTCATTGATGAAAACATTAAATAGTACTAGATCCAGGATAGTCCCCTGGGGATCCCCACAAGATACATCCTCCCAGTTTGACAGCAAATTATAGATAACTACTCTCTGAATATGTTTTTTTAACCAACTGTGCACCCATTTTAAAATAATTTTATCTAGACCATATCTCCCTAGTTTGCTTATGAGAATGTCAAGTGAGACTGTGTCCAAAGCCTTACTAAAATATATATCGCATATACTACTTCCCTCCATCCACAGGCCAGTAACCCTGCCACAGAAGGAAATTAGATAGGTTTGGCATGACTTGTTCTTGACAAATCCATGTTGGCTATTTCTTATCACCCTATTATCCTCTAGGTGTTTACAAATTGATTTTTTAAAATAAGTTGTTCCAGTATCTTTTCAGGTATTGAAGTTAGACTGGTCTATGATCCGCAGGTCCTCTTTGTTGCCCTTTTTAAAGATAGGTACCATGTTTGTCCTTTTCCAGTCTTCTGGGACCTCACCCACTCTTCATTAGCTCTTGAGGATAATCATTAAAGGTTCTGAGATTGCTTCAGGTAGTTCCTTAAGTACCCAAGGGTAAATTTAATCAGGCCCCATGTTTATTGCCAAAAGTCACTCCAACTGCAAGACTTAGTCAGTAAGCTTTGTTTGCAAGCTTCTGAGTGCTATTTTCCTAAACCACTAGACTTGGCCTTACTTAAGACTATCCAACCTAACCTGAGATCCCATCAGCTGAACTTTGCCCTCACTTACACCTATACAAACCACATCTCTGCATAAAGTAGAACAGATGATAGAATCATTATGCTATATATTGTTGACTTTCTATAGAATGCAAGTGTCAAGACTTTCTGGAACTTATAATAAGAAATATAAATGAGTGGCTCACTATTCATTCCTTAATATTACAACAAGGGAAGGTTTGAAAAGCCAAAGGAAATGTAAGGAAAAACATATACACCTTCATGGCCAAATATAAAAAAGGGGTAAGTATTTCAAATCATTCTCTCCATATATATTAGTCTAATCATTTAAAAACAATAAATGTTGCACCTTCCAGCATCAAAATAAAGATGTAAATGTTATGCGGGGAGAATATAATTCTTACTATAACTTTGCTACTAGATTTCAGTCAGTTGTCCCAAACGTATTATGTGAATTTAAGTCCTGATCTTGCACTGTAGCCTTGCTCTTGACTTTGGTGGGATCTGGATAAGTCCTTATTGAAGAAAATGTTACTGAACATGATGTCCAACACATTTTTCTTGGTTATAATAGAAATGATCTCCAACATTGTCAGAGTTATAAGAGTTGTATTTAAGGTACATGTACAGTATAAATGTGTATTAGAAACTAACTATTCAGTTGCCCCCAAATGACATGAAATATATTTTATTAAGTCTCTAGTAGGGATCTTTAACTCATTCCCAGCCCAACAAATTTCATGCTGAAAATAAGGTTAGTTCCAATTTCACCACTGAAAGTTTTTCTGCTGAAGTGCTGTTATCAGAATTATCATATCACATCTGAACAGAAATGGAACATCATATGTATTATGCATGCTTCTGACAATGCCAGCATAGAAAAGACCAAATTTAATTGTGACTAATAACAAACCACAATTGGTGGAAATATAATTTAAAAATTCAGGTTATCTTTTGTTAAATTCTTTGAACATACATATTAATACAAACCTATCTAGCAAAGTTATCTTTGCTATGAAAAAACAAACAAACAAACAAAAAAAACAATTTAAAGGAACAAAAGCAGCTCTCTCTTTTTTTTTTTACTTTGTAGTTTTTAATTTTTATGTTGGTCTGGTGCAAGTGTTCTTTAAAGCTAAGTCAATCTAGCTGCTTTAGACCGTCTGCCGAATGATTTAATTTTAGATTTTCCCACTGAAAATAAATTATTATTGTGCTAAAATTTATATATAATACACAAACACAAACTGAGCTATTCCCTATTTCTTAGAAAATATAATTTCGCCATATAATATGATTTATGCTGTTCCCTAGTTACCTAGTTTAGAATGTTGATGACCTTGACCACAAAAATTTGGCTAGTTTAATTGATGAACATAAAGGCATTTTCATGTTGTAAGCAGCTCCCTCTTTAGTTATAAGTAAATAATTTGTCAGAGGGTCCTTTTCCATACAACCAAATCACTGCCATGCAACAGAAGAGAAGTTTTCATGTGCACAGTTTTAGCTCAGCTAACAATCTTGTGGTAGAAAATCAAAGATAAATGAAATGCAAGAGAAACCACTGTAGTTGGCTATGTATGTATAGGGGTGGCTATGACTGCTTACCATTAGCACATTTTCCTCTTTAAAGGAGGCATTGATGATCCCTGTTAGGAGAGGCTGCTGGTGCTCTGGGCTGACATTTATCTGCCAGGACTGTCATGGGTCAAAGTTGACATGTGGTTTAGGATCTGTTCAGTGCCTCAAGGACTTCCTGCTACATGGAGATGCCTGTTGATATCCAGGGATACAGCCCTGTAAGATCCAGTGAGACCATTCCAGATTATCTTTTCTATGGAGTAAGGCTCAGATCCTCAAAGCTATTTAGGTGCCTCACTCCCATAGTGGGCCTTAACTGAAAAGGCCTAGGCAGTCTTTAGCTCCCCACCTCCCCATCATCCTGTTGTTCTTTTCCTGTTATAGGGTTGCTGTATGGTTCTGCTCTCAAACGTAAGTGGGAGCCTTAAATCATTTCCCAGTTCAGCTTTTTAAGACAAAGTTTAACTTTACCTACTTTTTGTTTTTGTTGAGAATATTAGCCAGTGTATCTACAGTCATGGAAACTGAAGCCTTCTGCATATTTACAGAACTATCTGCTTATTTACAAGGCCATGGCTCTGCCAGTTTCTCCTCATTGTTCTATCAATAATCCTCAATCCTAACCAGAAGGGATCATGGCTAGGGGTGAAGGGTAGTTCAGTTTCCAGCCTCATTCAGTTCTTGGGCTGTCTGTTAAGATTTCCAACAGGGTGCTAGAAAGTGGTGTTTATTAATATAGACAACTTTTTCACTAGAAATTGGATTGAAATGCAGGAATTTTGAACCCTCGTTACCATTATTGGGTCAATAATCAATACTAAAGGTTTTCTTTTACTGGATTAATTAACAATCCAGTAAACAATTAATTCTCTGCATAACACTGTGATGGCTACTGACTGATCATCAAGGATAATATTACTAAATAAACTATGTGACCTATAAAAAGTATCTACTTTTAAATATTCTCAAACTTTGCCATACATAAGAGATGGCAAAATAACTTACATAATAAATTGGTGCCAAATTTGGTAGATCTTATTCAAGCAAAACTCCCAGGAGATCAGCAGGAGTTTTGCTTGATCAAGGCATAATTTGGCCTGACTTGTCATTCTCACAGTAGAAGCAATGTTTGTTCTTATATAAAGGTCCTGATCCTCAGCTTTAGCCAAGGATGAGCTTTGCCTTACCTCAATCTGCTTGCAAAGTGGCCCCTCCACAGAGAGTTGGGCTCAGTATATATCCTTGATAATTTCTCCATGATTTTCAAAAGACAGTTCTAAATCTAACTACATGCTAAGATAAGGAAATTTATGCACTGAAGTTAGGACAAATTCATTTCTATAGTCTCCATTACAAAGCTGTCATAATTATTTGTGTATGTCCATTTGGGGTTCTAAAAAGCAGTAAAAGAGGTTTATTGGAATTTAATAATACTTTATTTTGAACTGAACAAGCCTTGTAATAATGAGAATTTCCAATGCCCAGGAAGCCTTTGGCCACATTCAGCTGGCTTTTATATTGCAGGAAAATGTGTTATTGGGGTTAAAAACAGTTTCCAAAGGACGACCCTTCAGTTATTCTCTGTACCCAGAAGAAGTAACTGCTAATCATAGAATCATAGAATATCAGGGTTGGAAGAGACCTCAGGAGGTCATCCAGTCCAACCCCCTGCTCAGAGCAGGACCAATCCCCAACTAAATCATCCCAGCCAGGGCTTTGTCAAGCCTGACCTTAAAAATATCTAAGTAAGGAGATTCCACCACCTCCTTAGGTAACGCATTCCAGTGTTTCACCACCCTCCTAGTGAAAAAGCTTTTCCTAATATCCAACCTAAACCTCCCCCACTGCTACTTAAGACCATTACTCCTCTTTCTGTCATTAGCTACCACTGAGAACAGTCTAGATCCATCCTCTTTGGAACCCCCTTTCAGCTAGTTGAAAGCAGCTATCAAACCCCCCTCATTCTTCTCTTCCACAGACTAAACAATCCCAGTTCCCTCAGCCTCTCCTCATAAGTCATGTGTTCCAGTCCCCTAATCATTTTTGTTGCCCTCTGCTGGACTCTTTCCAATTTTTCCACATCCTTCTTGTAGTGTGAGACCCAAAACTGGACACAGTACTCCAGATGAGGCCTCACCAGTGTCGAATAGAGGGGAATGATCACGTTCCTCGATCTGCTGGTAATGCCCCTACATATACATCCCAAAATGTCATTGGCCTTCTTGGCAACAAGGGCACACTGTTGACTCATATCCAGCTTCTCGTCCACTGTAACCCCTAGATCCTTTTCTGCAGAACTGCTGCCGAGCCATTCGGTCCCTAGTCTGTAGCGGTGCATTGGATTCTTCTTGGACTCTGCACTTGTCCTTGTTGAACCTCATCAGATTTTTTTTGGCCCAATCCTCTAATTTGTCTAGGGGCCTCTGTATCCTATCCCTACCCTCCAGCGTATCTACCTCTCCACCCAGTTTAGTGTCATCTGCAAACTTGCTGAGGGTGCAATCCACACCATCCTCCAGATCATTTATGAAGATATTGAACAAAACCGGCCCGAGGGCTGACCCTTGGGGCACTCCATTTGATACCGGCTGCCAACTAGACATGGAGCCATTGATCACTACCAGCTGAGCCTGACAATCTAGC